>NC_051193.1:40122591-45122591 GCF_015220075.1 Falco rusticolus
GGATGCAGAGGTGCTGCAGCGTGGCCAGGGAAGGGCAATGAAGATGGTGAAGGGTCTGGAGCACAAGTCTTACGAGGAGGGAGGTTGAGGGAACTGGGGTTGTTTAGCCTGAGGAAGAGGAGGCTCAGGGGAGACCTTATCGCTCTCTACAACTACCTGGAAGGAGGTTGCAGCGACGTGGGTGTTGGTCTCTTTTCCCAAGTAACAAGTGATAGGACAAGAGGAAATGGCCTCAAGATGTGCCAGGGCAGGTTTAGATTGAATATTAGGAAAAATTCCTTCACTGAAAGGGTGTTCAAGCACTGGAGCAGGCTGTCCAGGGAAGTGGTTGAGTCACCATTCCCGTAGGTATTTAAAAGAAATGTAGATGTGGCACTTAGGGGCATGGTTTAGTGGTGGACTTGGCAGTGCTAGGTTAAGGGTTGGACTTGGTGATCTTAAAGGTCTTTTCCAATCTAAATGATTCTGTGATTCTATTCTATTCATTGATTGTATGATATCCTGATTGTCTCTTAAAGGAAGAAACTGACGAGACATTTTTCTACAAGAAAACTCACCCTTTGTGCCAGAAGGTGAGAGCTGACCTCTGGATGCTAGAAACTTCGCCCACAGATAACATGCATATTGTATTTGCCCACAAACAGGTTTTCCCTATTTGGAAAAAAAAATATCTTTTCCGTCTCAGTATTTTCTGCATTTATAAAGTTCTTTTGTTAATGAAAAATCTTCAGCAGGGGTTCACATACTCTTAGAGTAAACACTCAGTGCAAGTGAGGACCAGAGGTGTACGCTTCTATGAAGCTGCCCTCTTCAGTTTTCACTTTATCAAATAAATTAAAGGTGCTTCATCTATACTTATAAGTACATCATTACTCCTAAGTGCTATATTATTATTATCGAAGTGTTCTTACACTGTCACAGAAAGACCTTGACATGCTGTAAATAACTTTGCCTCTCGCTTTGATACTACATAGACTCCTGCAATTGTGTTTATTGTCTGGATGCCTAATATGAAAGAACTGGAGAGCTCACACTCAAAATGAATGGATATACATTCTTTTTCTATTTAAGCCGAATGTCTACCTCAGGGAATATTTGATACATCATCTTGGGCTTTGGGACTGAACAGGCTGAAAGGGAAAGAAAAAAAAACCCCATACACCGACTCTTTCAGAGATTATTTTTCTTCACCACCCTTCGGTAATTGAAGGAGAGATAAAGCATTATGGAGGTAGCCGTGGCTGAACTTCAACAGCTTCTTGGGTACAGGGTGGATGCTTAATTGTCAGCTCATGTGAAATCTTCTCATCACTAATCTTGTACTAAACATTCATATGATTCCTAGTAACTGCTGTCTGGAGCTGTCCAAGGTAGCCTGCAAAAAGAACTTGAAATATCACAGTAATTTAGTATTACAATATCCAGTTCCAGAGGGAACCACAAACAAACAAACACCACATAAATGACCCAACAGTGGGTCAAACTGCCAAGATACATTAAAGACCAAATTTTAACCCATGAACTGAGTGTCTATAACTCTAGCAAGATAAAGTCTGTAACAGCAGAAGGGAGAATGCTCATAAGCATGAATATCTAGCTTGGGAACAAAATAAAGAGCAGACAAATCCATAACCTCATCACCTTTCAGAAAGAATTGAAAATTTTACTTGGCCAAAGAGCCTTTTCCAAACATTGAAACTTTCATCTGTTCACAGACCAGCAGCCAGAGACTTTTCGGAGACTGTAAGAGCCTTTATTGTATTGCATGTTGTTTGCAAATCATTCAGATATGGGGGAGAACAATGACAATATAAAATCCTTACAAAGAGAGTTCGTGTTATTTCCAGCAACAAGAAAAGTTTTTACAAGACATTCTATAATAATCTGTAAATACAATGGAACCACTTTCCATCTATTGAAAAATCAGACATATCTACAAGGTGACAAAAAATTCTTGCATCTCTTTCTTTCACCAAATTCTGTATCTATCTTTTCCTAGTAATGGCTGATTTTCAGTAACTATTCCCGTGTCTGTAGCTTCATATAGTCCAGCCACTGACAAAGAAAAAAGACTGAAAATATCAACAGCATTAGATGTAAAAGAAATATCCGTCCTGGCTTTATATATAAAGCCATCTTCCTTGTTATATCAAAAAAAAAATAATCTAGATTTACAGCTGCAAAGATAAAAAAACCCCACACCAAATATATATAGAGAGAATATGAACGAAATTGCTTATAGTTACTTCTAGCTACCAGCTCTAGAATAACTTTCCAGTATAAGAATCATGGGCAAAACCTCCAGGCAATTAGTTTTCTAATGAAGCTTGATACATACAAGAAGAGGATTATACAGCTTCACTGCTTGTGACTGGGGGCCTGCTGATGACCTGCAGGGTCCCTTCCAGTGCTGTATCTTAATTTGCAACTAGGTTTGTTTCTGCTCAGATAGCAGAGCCAACCCAGGGCTCGAAAAGTTGGCTGGTTCAGATCTGCTTTCCTTTATCAAACAGTGGTTGCAGTATCTTTGTTATTGCTGAGATGTAAGCCAGAAATAAATCCCCTTAGGAAGAAGAAAAAGGCTACTGTGCTTTCACTTCTGTTTTACTTACTGTCTCTGTGGGTCAGAGCTACTCCTAAATTCCCCGCTATTGAAATATATTGATTTATTAGATTATGTATGGGACTGAAATGTAACTAACATAATTAGTTTAATCCTTGTGTATCTGTCTTTAAATGCTGTGCCCATCACAAGGGAATGTGCACACTTTGGTAGCTGAGTTGCAAGCTAAACAAAAATGCTGACTTTCAACTGTTACTTCAAAAGGTGCCAGCAGTTTATTAGGATATTTGCCAGAAAAATCTGAGTGACATCATTAGAACTTGGTGGCTTTTCTAGTGATTAATGTAGAGAACAAAAATGTATTTTCATGTGAATAGGAAACCATTTGCTTTCAAAAGTAAATACGCCTGAGTTGCACTGAGAGTAGCCGGAGTTTATGGTTACATCAGAGGGAAAAAAATTTATTTTACTCAAAAACATATTGATCACATTAAGTAAATATCTAAAATACTGCCTTTTTCAGAGCCAGAAGTTTAATTCTGTACATTAATGAAGTACAAATCCATGTTCCAGAAGACTGTAATAGCTTCCTACGTAATGCCTGCTAGGGTTGTGGGTTTTTTCAAGGGACTGCATGGGGTAGAGCGCAACCCTTTGCATGGCCTTCATAGGGTTATAGAAAATAACTTTAAATTTCAATGGCAATGCGTGTTATATGATCACCACCACCTAGGCAATGACATTAGTTGCCATAGTAACCTCAGGTTGCATCATTATGAATTTTAAATGTTGACAGTTGGGAAGCATAGCTTGAAACTCTGGGAGAAGAGCAGGAAAGAGGCAGGCTTGAGAGAAGTGTAGAAAGCAATCAGAGGGCTGAGTGCTGTCTGTTGTGCCAAGACTGGCTGGGGAACAATGGAAGAAACCGATGGCATGGATATATCAAGCAGCTTTTCTGTTTTTCTCCTGGATCATTGAAATAGAGGGAGGGAAACTTCTTCAGCTTTCTATTCCTCCTTTTTACAATCAAAAAGAAAGGCAACATGTCATTTGAAACTGGTTACTGATGATCTCCTTTTGCATTTTAGACAAACCAGAAGTGCATGTGGCTGGCTGGGGAACCGTGTCTGGCTTCTCTGGAAATGGTGGTGTTTCTAGGAACGTGGTTATTCTGAGTTCCAGTTTGTTTGCACTGCTGTTGCTGTGCTGGTACTGATTACTAATGCATTATACCCTATGTTAACCAGGACATTTACACCACTGCCTTTGCCACAGCATAAGGTGTCCTTGTAAGTGTCAAGAATATCCATCATTTATAATAGGCCTTGTCTTCATCAAATCCCTCTTTAGCCACTGAACTGAATATTCACATGGGCAACACAGCTTTTAGAAGTACTTTCCATCTAAATTAAAAATAAATAAACCCAAATTTTATCCCACAAATGAGTGATTTCTATTCAGATATATTCCTGCTTGATCCCCCCTTCTGTAACCCTGCTTTTCCCAGTGGATTTGTGGTGAAAATAATGGAAGGCTGAGGTGAGAGCCAGAGGGACCTGAATGAGGTGCTCCGGTCCAGTGTTCAGACCTTTATGCCACCTAGTCTCTCCTGGCTTTTTTGCCTTAAAACCCAGTAGCTGTTGCTAACAGGCTGGCTTTGGAAAAGGATGCTGGAATTTGAGTATTTGTCTGGGAAACTACTCTGGAAAATCTTGAAGGAAGTCAAGTGTGGCAGGGAAGTTCCATGTTTTCATTGTTCAGTTATTTTACAAACATGAATGCAGTTATACTTGAATGCTATAAACACATGAAGGAAAATTCAGTTTCCAAACACAATTTCTGGATGAAGTATGAACAGTTCTCAGAGTTTCCCAGGGCATGTCATGCAGGACCTACTTTCATTCTTCCTTTTTTTTTTTTTTTTTTTTTTTTTGGGGGGGGGGGGGGGCGCTCTTTCTGCATCTTTCTTTCTATCCATGTTCCAAATATCTGGCTATAGTGCATTCTTAGGAGTAGGAACCTCTCCCCTAACCAACCTCTAAAAATTTCCAGGCAACAAGAAAAGGACAGCAAGGTAAATACGTTAAAAAACCTAGGCTCCACAACTGCATTGGCTATAATTAAATATCTAGAACCCAAAATGTATCAAGACAGACCCTCTCCTGAGATGTCAGCACAGGTGTTTCCTGTAACCGGCACTAGTCATTTCTAGTCATACACAGCTGAAGTCACACTTTATTTGATGCTTTAGGAATATAAAATACAAATTTCCACCCATGATTTATCACTAATTTGGGATATAAGAATCTAAACGGGACATTAGACAAGCATATTAGTGCAAAGCCTAGCTGCTATGAAATGGCTATTAGGGATTACCTTTAAAATATATTTTACAGCAGATATGCTCATCTTGTGGTTGAATAATCAATGGCTGCACCTCTGTGTTAAATTTATTAGCATATCTACAAGGTGCAAGTGCATTTTCATTATAGAAAAATGTACTGGATGGCTATTTTCAAATTAAGAATAAACACATGGTGAGATATATTAAGCAAAATGGAACTGATAGCAGCACTGATGTGTCACACACACTGCTATTGGGTTTTGCATTAGAAAGTATATTTCTTTGCTGTCGTTTTTTTTTTTAAACACACTAAATTGTCTCACAAGCATATACATTTCTGAGTCCTAATAGAAGAAAAAAAAATCTTCCCTAGTCAGAAGTAATTCTTGGCTTTGGGGTGTTTGTAAATAAACTAAACACAATTGAATCAGAAAATTGGGAATTTCATGCTATTCCTACCAGACAAACATGTATTGTGACTAAGTCAACATGTTCTACCATAGGCACAAATGTACAAGTTCACTTTAATAATTGAAGACTTAGATGAAATTGTTCAGATTAAAGGCTAAAGAATAAAACAATCCTATCAATTGCCTGTTGTTGAAATTTACCGTGGAAATGTAACACACTGAATGAAGATGTGTTTCTCCTCATATTCTGCTTCAAAATTCTGGTAGTGAAGTGGCTATGAAGAATGGCCACATCAGCTTGTCTCATGTCCCTCTCCAGCAACCCCCTACTCTATGCACGGCATCTCTCTGTGACATCTCCAAGCCTCTCATGTCCAGGAAATGGACAGCGTGATTCACATGCTGGCACCATAAAATGATTATCACAACATTTTTTACAGTGGTGTCAAGCTGATCTTCTAGGTACCATGAAAAATTCTTGAGCTAGCTGGGAGCTTTTAAAGGACACCATGAGGGAGCTGAGAATGCAACTAACTCCTTGTGGACGCTGTGGTTACTGAGATAATGCTGGGTTTCAGTAGGAGGCAAGCACTACTGGCAATGTTTATTTGTACAAATACAAATACAAATACAAATACAAATACAAATACAAAACATGTAGTTTGTCAGGCCCATGGATGTCAGTGTCACCGAGTGGGAGAAGAGTAACCCCATATTTCAAGGAACAGAGACACTGCAGAAGACAGAATTCTCATGCTCACACATCTACCATTGGCTGACATGAGTGCCAGGACCCTGGGGAGTGACAAGTGAGCGCAAGGAGTGTGAGTCGTGGCCCATGCGCTTAGGCTGAAACCCAGGAAGCTCTTGTAGGGGAGAATCGTGTGAAGCTGTGCCCCATCAGTGCTGTGGCAGAGCAGGCATCATTGAACACAATGTTCTGAAATCTGAGATAACATTTGGAGTCATGTGAATGATGCAGGAGAATGATGGCCTCCCAGATCTTTTTTGCCAATGCCAAACTGGTAGTGTGGATGTTCTTGCAAGAGGCGATCATTAGGAGTGATCTAACAGAGAAGTATAGAGATGCCAGTAACAACTGACTCCTCTGAACAGACTCAGTGTTGGGCCCTGACATGACAGCTGGAGAACTGGTTCAGCGTTTTATTGCAGAGGGCAGGAGAAAAACGGCGGCTGGTGGGAGACTAGATGCCATCTGAGGTGTATGGTTGACCCTGTTAGATACAGGCATTCCTGAAACCATCTCAAGCTGTTCCAGGCAGGAGAGCTCTTGTACTTGGCTCTTCCTTGGGAAGACAGTTGAGTTCTCACACTATTTTTTTTTAGTCCGTTAATGAAAGTGCTTTCCTAGGGTGCAAAAAGTACAAGGCAACAGGACATAATAACATGTATTAGCAGTCTCTGGTATTAATAGTACAGATTGTCACATGATATGACAGTGATTAAAGTGGGCATGGGTGGAGGTCTCCCTTTCTCCTGGGAGGCACTGTTCCCCTCTGCAAACAGAAAATAAACACAGCCCTTCCAGAGCATAAATGCCAATAACAGTGAAATTTTGATTAAATAATAGATATGTGTTCAGAAGCACATTTTATAGTATGTGATTAAGAAAGATAACTAGACATCCTTACAGCTATAATGATAATAATTACCACAACACATAAAGTGTAGAATATGACACTGGAAAGGCCACTATTAACCTTTCCAAGAGTTATTTTATGGTGTGTTTTTGACACTAGGGACAGCAGTGTTCAGAGAACTAAATAAAACTATGGCTGTGACAGTTCTTTCCAGCCATTCTCTGCTATATTAAAGAGGACTTGCAAAGGGGAGTGAAATATTTTCTATTCAAAACAGATGTTTGTTTAATATCAAACATCTGGGTAGTCTTAGAAAGACTGTTTTGCTAAGATTTCTGCAACTCTCGGTAATTCAGAAAACAGACAACAGTGCTTCCCTGTTTAAATTAGGCAATAAATATCAGCTCCATGCCCCAGACCAAAGACTTTTTTACTGCTAGCAAGCAAATTTCATGTCTCTAAAGTGTGATGCCACGTTGTCCGGCAGATCACATACATTATCAGATAACTCTAATCTGTGAATTCCACGTTATGACATCTCTGTGCCTGTGGAGAATTACAGACCATACACGATTGATCATAAATACTGAACCGCTATTTTAGATCTTACCAGAATTACTTGGTGTAGAAGGTCTGAGTAATTAGGTTGGGGAAGGCAGAAAGGATTGGCTGTGATGGCATCAGCTTTCCTAGTAAAAGAAGCAAGAATGGGTAAATTCCAGGAGTCTAAACATGAGACAAAGCAGAACATGTGAGTACAGTGAATAGATAATATTGGTACAAATCACCTTAAAGGTTCCTGTGACTGAAAAAAGGAGAGCTGGCTCTGGAGCTTTGTAATCCACCTGTAATAGAGGCTGGCTTCTGTAAATCAGTCAAGCTTGCAAACATGCCACTGACGTTCAGTTCTGCTTTTTGTATGATAAAAACGTCCCTATTAGTCAGAGTCTTCACAGCTGCAAAAATGATTTTGTATGAAGGCGAGAAGATGCCGTTATTTTAAATGATGGCGTTGCAATGTAATAGATGGTGTGAAAGAAGGCTGTAAATTCTGGGTCAGTCCTCTCTGCAGTGTCCTGCAAATAGCACAAGCAATCCAGTAGTCCAAGCTTCTCAGGATGGAGTTTTTTAAACACATTAATTAAATCAAATTGAAGTAAATTCAGCTAAGCCAAGATTTCTTCAACACTTTATTATTGAAAACACAATTAGCTTGAGGCATTTGGAGGAGTTTTGTGAAATCAAAGGCTGTACTGCAACTGAGAGTTAAGTTTTCAAGCCGTCAACTCATTAATAGCAGAAAATGGATGTGCTGCTGCAAGGCACCAGATCAGAAGTAAAAATATGGAACTTGTTACTGTGAGTTCAAGAACAAATTCTAAATAGACTGTTTCCAAGCTGCTGTCACCAATGCCCTAACTTCATTCTTAAAGTTGAAACTCAGACCATTTACACCCAAAACTGCCAGTCTTTGGGCAGATCACGCAGCTAATGGGTACAGCTATTGGGTTCAAACCTCTTTTGACAAGAGTTTTCCTGATTTTTCACTGTTTTCCCAACTCTTATTTCTCCCAGTTCACTATCATATCTCAAGTTACTCACTTTCTGCATTGCATACAGAGATGCATCAAAATAACTGTTACTGGAATAAGGGCCTGTTAGCCAAACTCAGGGCATAAGAAAGAAACCTGCTGCTTTCATCCGTGCCACCCTGGGAACCATGTACTTTGGCATCACAACTTCTCTGTGAAAGGAGCTGAGAGTTCAGTCCACAATAGCTGCTGAAAGGAGCAAATAGCAGAGGCAGCAAAATGTTCTTTAACTAGCAGAGCAGGGCCTGACACTCTCTGCAGGAGAGAGTAGCTGCGTAGGCACAAAGGAAAAGCAATTTTGCATTAAGTGTCTGCGGGTAGAGAGGACTGAAACCACCATTCCCATGTTCAGTCTGTAAGGGTGCCCCAAATATCCATGGTCCCATAAAACTTTTGTCCTAATAGGAAGAAAATTTAAACCCAGCTGACACATTAGTATCTGAACCTGACTGTGCAGAAGCATAGCAGGAGTCCATCCCTGTCAGCCTCAAGATTCATATTAATGTACTTCACGTGTTTCACTGACTTGATGTCAAAAGCCATTTGAAGTGAATGCTGTCACAAGCTTGAAGCAGATTTCACCTGGATGTTCAGAACTGTCTTAGGGGTAAAGAATCATCTTCCTTCGGCTCATAAACAATCCCTGTTGATGTGGGCTGTTTGTAAACTGAAAGTAAAAGTTCACTTTGTGTTCTGTCTGCAGAAAAAGCTGCCTTTCCATTAAATTTTGGTTCACACATCTGAGTTTGTTCAAAAAGAGGACTTAGGATCCTCTGATTCAGCCAGAAGCATGTAGACAGGCTAGACTTCATCCTTCCCAGTCCAAGCTGTCAAATATAAGCCCAAGTCCACATGGACCAAATAGTGTGTATGACACAGTGTCCAGACTAGTAAACTCACCTGAGCATTAAGCTGACAGGAACAGCTTATTTTTCCCTTGAGCATGCTGACTTAGGAAGAGAGCTATGCAATTTCTGAACCATAGGGGGTTTTACATCCATAGAGCTGAGAATGTAAAGCAAAGCTCCTTTGTGTAGACATGAATCCTACTTCATTTAAAGTTATGAATTGTCCTCCATGCTGCATCCTCTTCTGTATTACATTGAAAGCAAAGGTATCAGGATTAAGGAATTTTGCCTTCCTACCCTCAGATGCATTTAAATGAATCAATGCAGAAGAGAAAATGTTCATTGCTTTGTTTTTAATTCCTACTGACTTCCACTGTTCCTTGCTTTCGGAGTAGATTTAGAAAAGCTATTGTAATTCAAGGAAATCGCGTGACTGTAATAACTTTGAGTAGGAAGTACTAGAAATCTCAGGCAGGCCCTGATAAGGCTACATTTATTTTGTGATATTTTTTTTTTTGATGCACTAAGTTCTTAAACCCCAGTTTAGCTCCAGCTCTGGGGTCACAGCATTGCAGGTTTTATCTTAGTCTGATTTGCCAAGGAAATTAGAGTTGTGGTGTTCTCCAAATTTGTGCGTGTGTGCTCATTTCTCTTTGTAACGCTGGAGCTCAGTGCCCAGTTTCAAGCAAAATTACCTAGAGATCCTACCAAATATACTAACTTTTGGTCAGTTTTGTGGAAGTAGTTGATCAGATGGAAGAGTGAAACTCACATTAGTGTCCTGCTATGGAAAGGGATGCAAACTGATCTCACCAGCATCATTTGACACAAGAAAAAACAAATTGGTTAGCAACATTTCAAATGTCATTGGAAGAGAAGCTACAATCAAAGCTTATTTCTCATCAGCTTGGGACAACCCAAGTTGAAGACACAGGGCCAGGGCAGCAGCATTCAACTTCTGCTGCTCTCTGGACTGCTTGGCATTTGTCAACCAGAAGTTTCTAGGTTTCTTGAGTTTAGAAGGAAATTTTCAGAATTATAAGTAGTCATTAGAGGTGGCTGGCAACTGCTGAGGTTCAGCACTTAAAGCTGGCCACACTCTGCTGGTAAAGCACCACAGCCATGCAAAGAAATTGTGTGAATTTTCTGGGTTTCCTCTTTTTTTACAGATTTAAGTTAAAGATGCGTATACCTTAAGGCACAGAGGGAAACTCAGGTAAAAACAATGTTGACTTATGAAAACAGGGCTATAGCCTACCTTTTAAAAAACTGAAACAGAGGAAAACATGGGGAAAACAAAAAATGAAAAAATGGCACAAGATTTGGCAACCAATGTTTGTGGTGAAAAGTTAAGGAATTTGACCTTGCTTAGAGAGTGGAAGGGAGATAGAAGAGCAGTTTCTAGACATGGGAAGAGATAGTGAAAAGACCAGTAATCCATGAAGTCACAACAAAATATAACCAAGTACAAGCAAATGATACCTTGCTTTGAACACAATGTAATCATACCTTGCACAAATCCCTTTGTGTCATGCTTCACTGGCAACTCTGAAAACAGTAAAAACAAACAAAACAAAACAAAACAACAACAACAACAAAAATTATGAAGCTTTTGTCCCAAGCTTGGTTATTGTTAATACTTCTCCAGCCTAGTCCCTTGCTTACTTGCCCAACAGCCACAGTCCAGCCCCATATATATCCCAATAGGACACAATAGAATACTTGTCCCACCAGAGGACAGATAATTTCTACTGCCATGTACTTTTGAGTTCCCCTCACCGGTTTGGGTTACTCCATGGTGCCATGTGGGAGTCTCTAACACACTCAATTCTCAGGTAGGTGAGCTGGTCTCATTAAATCAGCTCGCTGCTACTGCCCAGGGCCTTAGACACTTCCCTGTAATTTATACATGAAATGAGGATGAAGCAGGTAAAAATAGCAAGATCTGAAAATGCAGAGATGACTATAGATTGGAACAGTCATTTGGATGAGTGGGTTAGTAAATCATTAAATTAATGCTATTACGATGCAGGGGAGAGGACTATATTAACCTTTAAAGGTCCCGCAGAAACAAGGGGTGCTATAGGATTCATCATGGTTGAGGAAAATGATGAATAACACAGTTTATCAAACACACATACATATAATTTTTTTTTCAAATACATAATGATGGTGAAGATCATATTATGTACTTATGAACTGCCCCTCACCGAATCATTACTGCCTGTTTCCAGAGGTGTTTCACACATAGCTTTCAGACAATACAAATTGCATTCAGGAGCCAACTGAAGTAAGCTGAGCAAACTGGATATATGGCAAGGATTAATTACAGAGCTTTTCTGAATTTCACTGCTCATGCACCCATGAGATGTCTGACAAAGCATTTTTTCATATTTGACAAAGAACACATTGCTTTTCACTGATACCATAAGCACACAGAAGCTGCTTTGATCTCCAAGAGTGAAACATCCAATATCCAGTTAAGAAACTTCTAAGAGCACGTATAGAAACTTTAGGCAGCTGCATAAAAAGCAAAGCCTGAGCAACAAAGAGTAGAAATTAGTCTGGAATTATTTTCATGTTCTCACTGGTCTGAATTCTGACCCCCTGGAAGCTGCTAGAAATACTGTCACTGCCGGTACTGAAACATGAGAAGACCTCAAGCTGCTCTTGAAATATTACCACTGATTTCCTGATGTGAACTCCCTGACTTCACAGATATGGATGGAATTTGGCCATGTGTGTTTAAGCTGCTTTTTGAAATTTCTAAATCTGAGACATATTTGAAAAACAATACATATACATATAGATATGGGTATATATCTCAATTAGTAATGTAAAATTTTGCTTTTTTGGCACAAGTTCAACATGGTGAGACTTTTCTGTCTCCGTCCTCAAATGCTAAAATGTCCATATAAAATATATCAGTTTATGTCAGGATGTGGCATTTCCAAGAAAATGTAGAGGTTTTTTCCCTGGGCAGGAAATGGAACGGAACAGCAGCCTTCCCTATTCTTCGCTACCCCTCAGGTCGAATTTCAACCCCTAAAAGTATGTGTCGTGGACATTATTCTTGGAAAGACAGCTGTAACGTAGGATTTCCACTCTTAGTGGAAAAGTTTTGTGTTGTTCAATGCCAAAAGTTTAATACCTGGAGATCCAAATAACCACATGGGCACTTTTATTTTTGAAGCATGTACCTGACACATAAAATAATTTGGGCAGTATTTTCTTGCTAGCAAAGTGTCATGGTGTAACTCCAGCCAGCAGCTATGCACCACCCAGCCACTTGCTCTCTCCCCCCCACACCAGGATGGGGAAAGAGAATTGGAAGGTTAAAAGTAAGAAAGTTTGTGGGTTGAGATAAGAACAGTTGAATAATCTGAATAATAGTAATAATAATAATAATAATAATAATTGTAGTAGTAGTAGTAGTAGTAGTAATAGTAATAGTAATAGTAATAGTAATAGTAATAGTAATAGTAATAGTAATAGTAATAGTAATAGTAATAGTAATAGTAAATGTAATTGAATTAAAATAACGAAGAGGAGAAATAAAACCCAAGAAAGACAAATGATGCAAGTGAAAACTATTGCTCACCACCAACCCACTGATGCCCCGAGAGACCTCAAGCAGCTGCCCTCCTGCCAGCTTTCCCCTAGTTTTATTGCTAAGCATGACATCATATGATATGGAATGTCCCTTTGGTCAACTGGGGTCAGCTGTCCCAGCTCTGTCCCCTCCCAACATCTTGTGCACCCCCAGCCTGCTCACTGCTGGGGTGCTGTGAGAAGCAGAAAAGGCCTTGGCTCTGGGTAAGCACTGCTCAGTGGTAACAAAAACATCCCTGCCACTATGAAGAAAATTAATGCTACCGCAGACAAAGCCAGCACAAAAAGCAAGCCTAATTTTTACAACTTCCTTCTGTGAACTCCAACGAATTTTTTTAAAAAATTGTACTGTTGCAAAAACCAGTATAATTGCTCATGACTGTTGAGCTTGCCAACGTTAAGGCCAGACGTCACTGATAAGACGACTGACCTCCAGCCCAGCAGAAATCCTGACACCCCGGGCTGCACAGCTGTTCCAGTGCCCATAACCTGTTTTCACACCCAACACACTCTTAACAGGACACCTTGGACATGTGTTCAGCAGTTAGATGTTGTGATATTAGACAGGATTTTGCAAATCTATATAGGAGATATATTTGCTAATATATAGTGGAGAGTATAAATGCTCTCCTTTATGTTAACGATTTGCATTTCTGATAACAGCCTATAAGTACTGCCTGGGTCATTTGAGGTAGCTTTCTAACAAAGCTAGAGCTGAAAGCCTTCTGACCTGAATTACAGTTTTGGAGAAACCATGGGGTTAGTCAGGATAGACAGACTCCCAAGGGACTTGCGTATTTGCTAAGAACAGTCCTGGACACTTAACTGTGTGAGATTCCAAAAATATCATGTAGCATCAAACTGACTTAAAATTTCCATTGGGTACCTACTGCTCCCTTGGCTAAGATATTTGTAACAAAACAACATCATCAACAACAACAAAACCCTACCCAAAAAAAGTCCTGCAGGGATGACTAAGTTGCATCAGTTCTCCCAGAGGTATAACGTATACAAATCAAATCAAAATATAAATCATTCCACCCTGTTGTGGGGTTTATGCACAGTTTCTTTTAATAAAATATGCAAATATTTTGCAGTAAATTGATTTCCCAGTTTCAGTTCTCTTATCTCCATATTTATTATTCATGATTCTTCTACTCCCCCACTTGAGTGATGAAAAAAAAAAGAGGGAAAAAAGCTGTGTAGAGTTCACTTGCTTTTAGGAACTAGCTTTATTATTGTTATTATTAGCACAATTTTATACTCCTAGGAGTGAAAGATAAATGTAGATATTACTTCTAATCTCAACCAAAGCTAAGAGGTAATACAATGACACTCTCTTTAATGCAAATCACTGCAATAAATGACTACATAGCCCAAGTGCTCTACTGCATTACAAATTGTAATGAAAGTTTGAATTGCTGAGCAAAATGACTGTTGTTTAACCTGTGACCAAGCTGGATGGTATCAGTTGTGTTGTTAAAGGTGTACACACCATGACTGCACAGGAAATAAACCCAAATGTTTCAGATATCTAAAACTGTTGGTAATAGGGTTTCTGGTTAAAAGGGAAAAAATATATAAATATTTTTCTTTTTTTTCCTACAGGAAAGCAAGCAGCTAAAATTGCTGGCCAGTTTTACGTTGCATTAGCCAATGTATGTAATTACTTTTTTTCTGTCACTATGTGGTTAATAAATTCTGCAGCAGAGAATCAAGACTGATCAAACCTGGGTGCACTGTTCTGGTTGCTGTTGCTGGAGATCTCTGTTGGAATAAAAGACAGAAAAATGAGGGAGATGCAACATCAGGGCAGCAGAGCAGGCACAGGTCATCACATGGCAGGAGAAGGTCAAAGACAAAGGAAAGGCAAGGGAGAATAAGATTCTGAAAATAATTCAATGTTAGGTTTCAGTCCTATATAAAGAAGACTCTAGCACATCACAGGTAGTTTAAATATAACTTATTACAAGCATATGCTCCAAATAAGCTCCATTTTTGCCAGCTTTACACAAATGGAGCTACTTTCAATTTAATTAGGCATAATGATTTCTTCCCATTAAGAACCTCAGTGGATTACAGGTCTTGTTTTTAAAAATGTGTCTGTGATTTAGCAATTCAATTGCCTTTTGAAGGATTCAAAAGTTTTATTCCTTTACGAATAAAGAGCTAGGCCTGCAAATATTCCAATAGGAATACCAGTTGAGTAACAAACCCTAGAGGAAAAGAAGGATTTTTACAGATATTCTAGGTTTGTTGGACTGGCTCAAGGGTTAAACTATATTTTCTTCTGATAGTGAACTGCCTTATAGGAGAGTAGGTGACTGTAACCATGAATTTTGATCTTTGCAGAAACAACATTTTCATCTAAAAGTTCCTCTGAAGAAAAATTCCCAACAAGACCCTAAGGTGGGCTATTTGTGAGAAGAGGGCCTCTGCAAGGTTTGGCCCAAAGCGCTGAAGATCAGATTCTCTCTCAAGTCAAAGAAATTGCATCAGCATAGAATCTGGCCTTAGGTATCAGTGGTGAAAAGAGACTGCATCGCAACCACATTGGCATTGCAAATCAGGTGGGGAAAGAAGGAAAACTCCACAGAAAGACCTTAGATTTCTTTCTGATCATTTCATGTCTTCTCTGCCAAGAAACTGATTGGGTTTGTCTCTGCACTTCAGCATCAGCTTTCACCCAGCATAAATCCCCTCCTTTAAATGGAATGGCATCATTAAATTAACAGGATGACGCAGAAAGTCACACTTTTCTCTCTGGAAAAGACTTGCACGTTTATTCAACAGTAGAATAATCCTCTCTGTAGCCTGACAAGTTATTTACCGTAGGCAGGGTTTTTTTTAATGTTTATTGTTTTGACGCACAAATAAGATAGGTTTTCATCAGAGAACCTGACACGTTACTAGAAATTATGACTGGCCATCTGCTTTTTCTCTACGATCTTACTCAAAGAGCTGTTAAGGTTTACCCTCTCTGCGGTGGTGCACACTGGGTCCTGAAGCAAAGGTCAGGCATGGCAGTGGGTCAGGGAGGAATAGGTTCCAGACTGCTGGATTTCTTACTGCAGTCAGATATTGCTCACTGATGCTTGGCTATATCCAGTACAGAACTTTTATTATTATTATTTTATTAAGATGTAAATTAAATTTAAAAAACTCTGTGAAAGAAAAGTCTGCTTGAAAAAGTTTGTTCATGTTGCAGAGTATTATCTGTAAGTCCTCCAGCTAGGCTAAAAGCCTATCCCACTGCTCCTTGGGATTTCTAGTGAATTAATAATGTCACTGATGAATATTCAAAAGTAGGCAGCTATTGTGCCTCCAAGCACATAATTAATTATTCATTACACATTTTTATTCACTGAATTAAAAAACACAGGGTGCTCTGGGAAATGAAGTGTAGTTCACTGCAGGGGCATGAAATTCTACACTGCCCCTTTAAGGATTATTACTCTGTATTTATAGTTGCCAGGGCAACATAAATGCTGGGCAATTAGATCATGGGTTGTCCCTGAAGACTGATGGGATAATAAGCAGTAGTCAAGTATTAAGTTGACCCAGTAAATGTCCCACATGAATAAACCTGGGCTAGGACCACAGCTGGCATCTTTCAAATAAAACTTTTACATTAATATAGTTTAAAAGGTGCATTTATCCGGGAATTGAGCATGCATCCACAGTGGGAAGGCTGTGGAAAGGGCTAATACCACTTCCCGGTGGTGGTCCTCAGGCTTTGTTCCTCAGGCTGGGCTTTGTGCAAAGTTAGGAGCATATTGAGCCTCTAAAAAGCTGAGAAGAAGCAGGGGGAGCCCCACGTTTCCCTCCAATGTTCTGTGTCAGTGGAAGGTTTTTTTTTTCTCCTAATTATTCTGGAAAACTCACCAGCAGGGGAGAAAATCAGTTCTGTTCTGAGTTTAAAAAAAACAGGTATTAACATTTGTAAAAAAAGATAACTATTTAACTGGGTATGCTTTTGCTTTAAAATCTGTTTAACAGAAAAACAGCACTAAAAGAACCCCTGCAAATTATTACCTGTGAAAGAGTTGTGTTACTGAGGGCATTTTTCCAGACAGTGAAGAGTCATCTAAAAATATGAAATGAAAAGGACCAGAGAGATTCCCCTAAACTACTTTTTTTTTTTTTTAGTTTTGTTGCAGTATCAACTTCAAATTGTTGCCAACTACTGACCATCCCTTTTTCCATTGAATTAATTTTCTGCAAATCCTTCCACATGATTTCAGAAATTTATCTTTCTCTCAAAACTATTTTCAAGTTTAAAAAAAAAACATGGAGAACCCCCCCACAAACACATTATTCAATTTTTTCCCCATTAATACTTGTTATATTATTATTGTGTTAACTTAATGCTTTCCACCATCCGCACTGGCGACACAAGGTGATGGTTTTATTGTGCTTTTAGATCACTAATTTTGTAGAGGAAAATGGGAAATCATAGCTTATCTCTGCCTGCAGACACTTGGCTATGCCAGAGCATGAAATAGTTCTCAGTTAGAGATACAGTAATGCTTTCCATAGTTTTGTAATACAGGGGAAGAAATACAATTCCCAGGAAGTATTATACATCCCTCAGTGTAAGAGAAAAGACACATTTTATCAGTGAGTGTGTGTGCACACAGATTTATCCAAACATATAGATACACATCACATTGCCCCAGACAGTTGAATGCATCTGCTCATTCATTAAAATTATGTTTATATATAATGAAATGACTAGCTTTGTAGTGAAAATATTTTCAGGAAGAAAGCAAGTGCTTAGACACAATTTTTCTGTGATAGTATTATTTGTCAAGATGTCCCTAGCTTTCAATAGACTACAGTTTTAATCCTTTGGGGCATAATTCTAGCTGGCAAGCAGAGAGATGTACTTTTCTCCTAAGGGAGAAAAGGAGGGGCACCGTAAATTACTGAGGGGGCAAGCTTGCCCAGACCACTTGGTCAGACACTGGGCAATGTGGCTTTGAAACAATGACTTATGTGCTTACAGTTAAACGTGTTTTAATTATTTTTTACAGAATCAGATCCTGAGAGCTAAACAGCTTGTCAGACTGAATTCTAAGTCTAGTTATGGGATTTGGGTCATGCTTGCCATGTAGGATGGGAACAGCATCCTCACGTGCTCACACAGGAATTTGGTCAGGAAACGGAGCAGGAATACCCCTTAGTGTAGCCAAAAACCCTGAGCTGCAATATTCAAGGACATTCACCCTGTCAGGGCTCTTTTCCACCACATAACGAATCTGCGGGGATAGCAAACCTTAGGATATCACCTCTGATGCTTTTATTACTTACTGTTGGGTCCTGTGTGTATTTCCCAATGACAAGCCAAGAGGTACATGGGAATATTTCTAGGTACAAAATATATTCATTTTCATACTTATAAATATGGATGTGGTTATATTTTATATATGTGTATACAGACACTAAAATGGAAAATGTCTAGAGCAAATTAATTTGGTTGCATTTGTGGATTTGAAATATCAGCAAAATACCATTTCTAGCAATTATTTTTAGCTACAGGTAAATGATAGAGGACTGACTGCTTCAGCAGCTTGTATCTATTTATTAATTACAAGAATGCAAAAATTTGACAAAGACAATTGAGATTTCTTTCATGGCATTGTGAATCTCAGGACAATCTCCTGCAGAATTGGCCATTAATTCTCCACTTGGACATAGTCCACAAGAAACCCGACAAAAATCAGCTGCAATGGATGCATCTGCAGCATTCTGTTCTGGTTTGTCATTGCAGGAAGACACAAAATAACAGGCTGATGGGGAATCTCTGTCTTGCTTAATGGTTAGAAAAATCAGGAACTGTCCTACTCTGCAAGGCCTAGCAAGAAAAATTGCCTGATGAAATAGAGCTGTTGATTTTGCTGGAAGAAACGCGCTATCCGAAGTTCAAAGTTGGCTTATATGGAGATAATCAGTTGCTGTACTCAGAGCAATACTGAAGAGATGGGATTTACCAGGCTATAGCTTTGGCCAGAGAAGTTATATCCAGTGATTTCCCAAAAGTTACACCTTAGCTTCTTGACATGGTAGCTCTCACTCCAAAGTCCCAACAAGTTCAGCCCAAGGCAAGGAGCCATTTCCACCAGTATTTCTAGGTCTCCTTGAAGAAAGGATGGGCTTTGGTAATAATACACTACCCTTGGTCTGTACAGATGGGCACTGAGTTCCCTTATTGACATTCAGCTCAAGACAGGTTAGAGTCTACACAGCATATGAGAGGACTTGAGGGGAACTGGGAGTATCAGAATATTGATATGTGGGAGAGTAAATGCTAACTAAGGGGTCACCCAAGCATGGCATCAGCAAGGTCCATCTTGGCAGTTTCCCAGACAAGGTAGCAAAAAAATCTCATGCTATTATCCAAGTTTTAAATTAAGAGAAAGACACACACAGCCGTTATGGTGACTTCAGCATGCATTTTACTAGGTCCACGGCAGTGAGATTTTTGGGATTGGTGGTTGTTTTTTTTTCTTGGTTTAACCATTACTGAACACCCAAAATAGAAGCCTTGCATTTGTAGAACAGGAAGACCTCCAATATTCCATAGGAGCTGAAGTACCTGCCTTTAGCAGGTAATTGCTAAAGCTCAAACAAAATAATTGTCTGTGCTGGGAAAGTCGCTGAAAGAAAACGTGAGTGGTTTTGCTTTCATTAGAAATGTGGAACTGGTCCCCACAATAGGAAGCTCTGCCTCAAGGGCCAGAGCACAGTGACAAAGACATTTGGACAACAGCTTGTGTTGCTAAAAACTGCTTATAAAATTCCTTTTACAATTAATTACACTGCATTCAACCCTCTGTAGGAAAGGCAGAAGGTGGAGGTTGGTGGAAGTGCAAGGTGCACAGACTGCATCTGAAGGAAATTTTCTGCTGCAGGATGGCAAGTCATGGTGTCAGGCATGATACATCATGCATCCATGATTTCATCTCTCTTTGGCAAGTAATAGTAAAGCCAGGCACCCAGCTTCCTGCATTTAGGGTCCGGTTAAAGAGTTGTTCAAATACATATAAAACTAACTATTTTTGTAGGCTCAGTTTCAGTCTTTATTTTTAACTGATGGAACCAGCAAAGCCTCCACATCACAAGTTCTCACTGCCTGGGCATTACTGCAGTGACTGACAACTATGCAGAGGCACTGCTGTCACATTTATCCAGCCCATCCTTTACAAATTCATTTCTTTCACCCCTTCTTCTCCCATTCATGCCCATTCCTTGACATTCACACCTTCTGCATCAGAAAGAAAATCCTCTTCCAAGGCTCATATGTCCTGTCTGCTGTCCTCCTCCCACAGCAGTGTGCCTGTGTT
This sequence comes from Falco rusticolus, assembly GCF_015220075.1. Taxonomy (NCBI): domain Eukaryota; kingdom Metazoa; phylum Chordata; class Aves; order Falconiformes; family Falconidae; genus Falco; species Falco rusticolus. Next base: position 40,142,908 of record NC_051193.1, read on the forward strand.
TATGACAAAGTAAATGTTATTAAACCTAAAAATGTGGCAAACTTATTGAGGAAACAAGAAGCCTTGTTTGTTTTAAGTCTCTGGCCTGTCTGGTGTTTTGTTACTAAGTGTTGTCAGCTCTTTGACACCTATAACAAAAGCTCCTTAGGACAGCCAGGTTGTCTTTGGTGTGTCTAGGAAGTGCTGGGCACACATGAAGAGTCTGTTTCAGGGCTAAAAGGACAGCAACAACACTCAAATGAACACAGTATTTAAATATCTAGCACTCACTTTTTTTCCTAGAAGAGGAAAATTATTTTTGTATATATATAATGTACTGAAAGTCCAAAGTCCACACTAAGTGGAAGTGTCTGTGTCTAAAACATCAGGTCTTAAAAGCAGCAAAAGTGACAGGCTTTTTAGCCACAAATGGCATAAGAAACCCATCGTACATTTTTTACACTGACAGCGGTCACACTGGAGATGTACCTTCACCAGTTGTGACTCTTGCTCACTCAGTGATCAGAAGCTACACATCGATGGCATCAGCACCTGAACTAATTAGCTCTCAGTGGCACAGTGCTGATAGACCTAGACTTTTGCAAGGCGCTGCACTTCACAAAGTAGATACAGGAGCATGCCTGGAGATACCAGCACCATGTGTCATTGCACAGCATTAAAATGACTCAAAGGATTAATCCAAGGTCATGGAGGATAAAAGTGACAAAGCCAGGATGGGAGACATAGATTTCCTAAATTCTCATCCTGTGTTTAATCCCTCTGTCCCTCCAAGGAGTTCAAGAATTTAATGGGACAGGTTAATGTGGGGTGATGTTCATGCAGATTTGCTCCATTGAAGTCATTCTTGATTTACGAAGGAGGAGCTAACACTGAGAAGATCACATCCCACAGCCACTGTGTTATAAGGGTTAAAGGAAGAGAGTTTTTGGAGGGTCACATTTGCCTTCCAGGGCATCCACAGTGCAGCAACAGGGAGGAGAGGACAGAAAGAACAGAAGGAAAGACTGGAGTTAGAGAAGAAGGGTAAATTGTACTCTATTAAACAGCATTACTAAAATTATCATGAAGGAATATCTACATCCCAGGCAACCCAGGCCAGTCAACCTAATTCTTATAGCTGATCAGGAGCATATGATGAAATCTTCTATTGAATGAGTCTGTTACATGACTTAACAGATCCAGTTATGTATAATCTTATGGCTGAATATGTAGAGATATATGTGTGCATGTACATCTTTATGTATATTGGGAGAATAACAAAAGACATTTTTAACTGCCTATTTCAAGCAGTGCACTTTAACTAGACACTAGAAAAATGAAGGGGAGAGAGAAAAAGAATGGGAAAAGGAATTTGTCTCTCCTGCAACTCCCAATTCTTAATTACAATACACAAATAAATAAGGAGACAGGCAGACAGGTAGGCAGAAGGGCACAGATAAAAGGGCGTGTATGTTCAAAGAAAACATAATTACCTGCTATTCCCTTGCTCTATGGAAAAAAGTTCAGACTTTCAATACTGACAGAAGCTAAAAATTGATCCATAGAAAAATGTTCACTTCACTAGAGGCTGCAAAAGAGCCTCAGCAACTGACACAGAGGAAAGTTGTTCTGAATTCCTTCAGGCAGGTTGGAAGGCAGCTCTGACTTGAATAACGCAAGAGGCCTTTGAGGCATACAGATGCCCTCCTTTCTAAAAAGTTTTTCTTGGAAAGCAAACTTCCTCCTCTCAGCTCATGCTTGGCAGAGGGGATTGCAGTCCAGGCTTGCTGTGCAAATTATTTCAATCCAGTATCAGTGGACACAGCTCAACAAAAGTTAATAGCCTCTTTCCTGCTTACAGTTTTCTATATCAAACACAAACAATCACCCAACCTCCCCCTTCCCTCTTTCCTCTTCCCTACCCATCCTAGCTAAGTTCTGCTTCTCCCCTCTGCTTTCAGACAAGCCCAGCCTGGGGAAATGCAATATTTGGTCCTTTCCAAGCCCTGTGCCCTTGTAAACATAAAGGATTCAAGCACATCTGGAGGTGAACAGATTACAGACTTTCATCTCTCCAGTGTAACACGTGGTATTAATCCCCCTGCCCACCTTCCCCAGATCTCTCCATGGGCCAGGGAATAGCTCTTTTGCCATGTTTCAACAATACCCAGCAAGGTGAAATCCTGACTGAGCCTTTGGACGTATGCATACTTAGCAGTAACACTGATTTTGAAATCTTCGTTGGCTGGACTGGAGTATCTGAGGCTGAGACTGAGCGTGCAGCCAGCAGGGCTCTGCTAGCCCTGCATGTGCCCCTGCTGCTCCTCCTCTGCTCCAGCTCAGCACCAAGCTTCTCCTACTACTTTATATGAACAAGGACAACTTCTGTAAGGCAGTATTAGAGGTTCTTCTCTGCCATCATCTTCAGTCATGTCCATATTTTCTTCAGAGCAATAATTAAAACAACATATTCACCAGCTGGGTTATTTTTTTCCCTAGATTTAATCTGTTCAGGCTCTGATTTACATATTAAAAGCACTAATTAGCCCCTCTGAGTGTCCTGAGCACGGATAGTGCAATAACTGGTCATGTAGTCACTGGAGACCACTCCCTAGTGCTTTTGGTAAGATCTCATGTATACAGCCTCAGTCTCTGGATGGCAGGAATGGCCATTGTGTAGAGGGTTGTCTGCTTTGTTTCATAGCATTGAGGGACTGTAGTGCCGGATTGCTTCATTCTTGCATTTTTTCTTCTCTTTGAAGTGTTGTGTTTGATCTGTCTGCTTGTCTGTCAGGTTTTTCCCCCTCCCCCATTCCCCATTGCGTCACGTGTGAGAGCCTGCGAGAGGATGGACTGACTGCCTTTGGCCAATGCTGGTGCAGAAAATTCCAATCCAATCAAAGACACAATGGCCTTTTCTCTCAGCTTTGATGCAGCATTCAAATAAACAAGAACTGTGCACTCAAAAGAAAAAAAAAATTCAATAACCCTCTGAGCTGTTCTTCTGGCTAAGGATATTCAAAGGAATTGTTTAATTTTCTTTGCATGTTTAGAAGTCACCTACAAAATGGCTCATTGGTCTGGAAGCAATGTTGCATAGCCCCAGGTGAGAGGCCTGAGTCTGAATCCTGATTGAGCTTGTTTCCAAAGCTGCCAGGAGCTGTGAAACCTCCAGGGTGGGAAGAAACACTCTCTAAACCCAACTAGCAGGGGTTTGATACTCAGCTCCTTCCTGGAAATATGTAAAAGCAAGACAAGCACCCCTTCCCCAGCAATCACTGTGAATACTCCCTGATTTTAGAAGACGCAGAAGGTCCAGGCTTGGAAAAGGTACAGGGCTTGTTTCCTCACATGCAATGCTGCCACATGAACATGACACTTTTTGCTTGGGCAATGGGAGCTGGTATCACCACATGGCATTGAGCTGCATTGCCTCGTGGCACCAGCCCCCTTGGAGGGATATTTGCACCATATTTCATCAGTATGTTCCTTTGGAAAACACAACAGAGCAACTGGGCACCAGGCAGCAACGCTTCCCCCTCTTCTGAAGAAGCTGTGCCATGAGGCAAAGGAGGTTTTTAAGGGTTTTGAGCCAAAGCTAGGGAGAAAGCAAGAACAAACCATCCAAATTAGTGCCAAGGGCCTCAAGAGCAAATAAAGTTCTCCCCATCGCTCCACTCATGCATCTTAAATAATCTTGCGTGAATATCCTAACTCTATCACCTGCCAGGCAAATGGTTTTCAGAGTGGGAACTTGTCTTGAACATCAGTTTGAGTAAGCCCTAACACTAGGAAAATGATTACTGAGTAGTATTCTCTTTGCTCTAATTGCTACCTGGCCAAGGAAAACTACCCTTAATGTTGTGATTAACCCCTAAAACAGTGTACGACTGGGACTCCTGGGCACCAAAGTAATGCAAGTACTCAGCACAGCAATATTACAAGCCAGGGAAACGTGGCATTTAGGTAGATAAAAACAAGCCTGGGTAAAAGAGAGCAGGAAAAATGAGTATTTCTTGAAGTTGTGAGCTGAGTGAAACGTAGCATTTTGATTTAAATAACGATTTTTGGTGCAATTATGTTTCTTTGCCTAGAGGAGCCCTAAAGCCTATGAGGAGTTGCAATACCAGTAGAGGAAAGAGCAGATGGCACCTACGTAAGCACCAGAGGGTTTGGCCAAAACCAAGGGGAAATTGTCTTGGCTGTGCCACCATCTTTGCTTGCTATTTTCTTCATAACAGCACTATACTTTTCCAAGAGTCCCATTTCAGAATAGGTTTTTTTTTAAAAAGCTTGGATTCCGGTGTTACCAGGAGCCAAAGCTGCAAGACAGCCCAAGAGACTGTATAAACCATAGCTTCTAAAACTGTTGACTTCTCTTCAAGTGAAAGTGAGGAAATCATATAGTGGGATGTAGGACTGGTGACACAACTGTGTAAACCACCCTCTGCTTCCAACAGAGGCAGATACCTCTGACATATTTAAAAACTTCACGCAAAGAAAATATGTCAACAAAATCCATTTGATTTAAACTATAGGCTCCCTGAGGCTATCAGAACAGACCCTCTGTCTACCGAGGGAGCTGTTTGACTAATGCCAGCTCTTGTGAGATGCCTCTCCAACCTTTAAATGGGTCGGGAATGCTCAACAGACATATTATTCTGACTGGTGCCTTTGAAATTGCAGCTGAGGCTTGACTACGCAAACACCATCATCCACAGTGTGTGTGTCAGTGATTTCAGTAAGAAAGTCCCAGCATAGCTAGCCAGATCCCACAAAAAGGAAGAGAATGACTGTATTTAGGAACTCCTCCTTCAAGACAGGGCAAAACTTGTCTTGAATTGATGAAAGCTGATGAAGATTTCCAAGAAAAACCTACAGTTTTTCTGTCAATTTTTTGTAAAGCATTATCTCAGAGACCTCCAGAGGAGAGAAGACCTTCAGTCCTCAAATAAAGGGCATCGTTTCTTATACAAATTTCCTTTTAAAGAGTGTGTCTCAAGACTTGTTTGTCAAATCCTGTGATAATCCAGGTAGCTAATTTCCCCCAAAATTCCCAAAACCAAAGCCATATGTTTTGTTTTGATACAGGTTCTATTGAATTAAAAGATTTGGGAGGAAACATAATTGTAGCCAGTATTTACTACTAAATAAAGAATAGCAAAAAGTTAAGAGTTTTAATACGAGCTTTTGGTTTGGGATGACCTACTAGAGAAGTAGGTTGGAGGGCTCCATATAACCAATGTTATTAGCTGGTGCAAAACCTCCAGGAAACAAAACACCTTTGTGCTTGCCGATGTGCCTGCCTTAGAAGCACATGGCTTCATGCTTCTTCCTTCCTCTCTTCCTCTTTGTGCCTTATCACCTTCAGATGTCAAATGAGAGATCTCCTCTGTTCTTACCCACTCAAATAACTTCTCCCCTTCCTTTCTGCTCTTTAAATCTTTCTGCTGTCACTCTACCAATGTCTTCTCTTCTTCTCTCTCATTTCCCAGATAGAATATATCTGGACATCCTCTTGTTCCTGTATTTCAGGGCTCTGCAATCTCAGTGCTATTTTCAGTGTCCAGTCACCTTAGTGATACTCAGCAGTTTAGGCCCAGCCTTTTATCGCAATCATCATAAAAGCTGAAATTTAGGAGATGATAGACTAAGAGCTTAACAGAAAAGCATGTTCTACTTCCCACTACCAACGTGTCACAGCAAGCTCTCCTTGCATGCTGGGGCAGCAAGTCATCATACTCAGTACTGTTGTCTGTAAGCACATTTGGAGTGTGTAACTTTGAGAGGGGCAGGGGACAAAGGCTTATTAAAAGCTTCCGTGATGCCCAGTGCAGAAGTAGCAGTCATCAAGTTTCATTTTATAGCCATCCCTTCAGTCTCCTTAAAATGGCAAAGCAAAACTCAGTTGCCACCAGCAAAGCCACACAATAATGCAAATTCTCAGTTGACTCACGAACTGTACCGATCAGTCTCACTGCAAATTGTCTACATCAGCCACCACTGCCTTGGCAGAGCTGGCATGACTGTGAAGTTTGTGGTCAAATAAGACAAGCTGAGCAGCCTGTGATGCGAGCTATGGTGGGAATATTTCCCCAACAAATCAGCTCTATGGTCTCAACATCCTGCTTTAGAACTATTTCTCCCTGAAACTTTCTCTTTACTGTATGAATGGCAGTCCATGTGCATCCACAGTTAGGGTAACTAAGACATTAACTCCCATCACCTGTTTGCATTCTCATCCTGAAGAATCCAAGGCTTTCCTTCAACTGCCTACTGCACGTTACACCCAGCATACGTGTGACCAGCTTAAAAAAACCCTCAGGCTTAACCACTGCAGCTGCTAATTGCTGGTTAAGACAAAGCCTTGTGCTGATGACCAGGCTATCCTTTTCTCCATGCTGTGCAGGCTCATTTTGAGGTCTGCAGTCTGGATTGTGCTCATCAGTGAGCTAGCAGGGTAGCTCTTACCAAGCAGGCCAAGGTCCACAGTGCCACATTTTGGTAACAGAAAGACGTTGCTGAAAATAATTGGGCCTGGCAGCACTCGGTTGGTTTCCAAAACCAGTCCATTAGTTCCAAGGCTCACTGAGTGTTTGGTTGCTCTGTAAACCAGCCACATGCCTAGATATTGTGCCCAGTTAATCTGGAATGAGTTTGATTTAATAATGTAGATTTGCAACAAGCTGCTTCTGTTTAAAAAAAAAAAAAAAGAAAGAAGAAAACAGGGGGAAAAATATCTTTGTTTTATCCCAGTTATACCTTTTTCCCTTTCATCAGCTGTGTGGCTGCCAGTGCCCACAGGTATTCCTCAGGGATGTGGTAGGAGACAACAGAACAACTGGCTTCTTGACAAGGGAGGGGTGGCCTGCCAACTGCTACCCATTGACTGGAGTGTGTGCTTGGCTCTGGGAGGCAAACACTGCTGCAATATGCTCTCCCTTGAGAAATCCATCCTCAGAAATCATGACTAGTGCTGAAATGTTCCCAGATCTCACTGCACTTTTAAAGCATGGAAGTTGCACATCAGGGAAACCAGTTGAAAAATATGCATTTAACTTGCTGGAAATAGTAACGCTGTGCTTCCTCCCAACACCATTTCTGCAGTTTTTTGAGTTGTTTTTCACTGCATCGACTCTCCATCAGCAGTAACCACACAGACAAGGTGGAACCAGGCTCCAGAGGAATGCTGTCTCCTGTCTGGGTTTAAGACACACTCTCCTTGGAGGAATGAAGATTCTCCATTCAAACAAGTTTGCAGACATGCAGCAATGCAACCGTTTTACTGTTGCTTTGCTGGATACTCCCCTCCCCTGCGTTGCCACCTATAAACCAGTTCTGTCAGCATTACACGGACTCATAACGTGCAAGAATGCCCATCCTTTCTAGCTCGGAAAATAGAATTTATATTGTTAGAGGTGTGTGATTTAATCTAGTGACCACAGTCACTAAACTGTGGGTAACACAGTTACCCTGATGCAACTCCACAGAAAGCAGAGAAATCAAGCTAGTTACTAACTTCAGTGATATTTCAAAGAGCAGCATACGGTTACAATGATTTCTAATAGTCTCCAGCGCTGGAAGAGACAGAATTTACCTACGTGAATGGCATTGGAGAGTACCTGAACACGAACACTGGGAAGCATTCTTCCACCTCAAGTATACTACGTTTCAGCAGCAGGGATGCTCAGGTTTCAGTGATGGCCTCTATGACATTGAGAACATAATAGAAGAAACTAGATTTAGTTTCTTACTCAAGAGGACCCTAACTTCAGCTTCCATTTTTCCCCAGCCTACTTCACCTTGCACTATTAGATACAAGCATTAGTCAGAAAATGCAAAATTATCACATTAGTGATAGAGCCTAAAAGAATTAAATACTTAATGCATTATGCCCATTGGGATATCAGCAACTTTTAATCAGTCCGTGAAATACTTCTTCACACTAGCTAACCAGTCTGGGAGGGAGGAAGCTGGATTTAAGTACAACTGCCAAGTTCAGTCAGCCCAGCCTCAACTTCTGAGCAGTGTTATCCACCCTCCCATTCAATGCTCAAAGAGTTTTGTTAGATTGTCTACTTCCAATCCTACATCCTACGGCCCCCCCACTTTCCTTCCAGCAGACAAAGCCTGGAGTGGGGAGTTAGTTTCCATCTTTTGGCTTACACGGTAGCCAAAAGAGACAGTACAGAGCACATACCACCTCTGGGCACCAGAAGTCCCTGTCCCTACACAGCATAGGACTGGAGCAGGAAGGCACTGGCTTTTGCATGATTTCCAGACCAAATTTTCCTTGTGAGGGAGGAGGGCAACAGTGCTGGCACAGGTTTATCCTCTTGGAGCGTTTTACCCTTTCGCAAAGCCCTCCCCAAGCTGTGCATGATCCAGCCCTCCAGGACAGCTCACATTTCTGACCAGATTGTGTACGAGGTTCCAGCAGCCGCCTGGAAAGTCACTCCAGCAATTAAGTGTTGGTAGATTTTTTATTTTTTTTTTTTTTTTAAATACGAAGGATATGGCCCACTGTGCAGGGTATTGCAGCCACCCTCCCTGTCAGGCCGTTTCACAGTAGTATTGTGGCGCCATGGAGAGGAGCTAATTGGATTTGTTGTCACCTCCCGAAGCTGCCAGGAGCTCACGTCTGCTCTGGTTACAGATGAAGACATCACGGTGACAGGCTTAGAGATGGCTCAGCTGGCAATCCTAGGGCCACTAATAGAGCCATGTTGATTTAATGTCCGAGTGGAGAGGTGCAGACAAGCTGTTCAAGTTTTCTATTCCAAACAAAGCAGAGATCTGTTATCAGTTGTCTGTGGATCAGTAAATAAACTTCCATGTGGCTCTCACAGCACCTAACCATCACTACAGAAGAATGACAAAGTATTTTAACATTGAGATGGTACTTTTAAATGAGAGCACTGTCTCTATGGTTTATATTGCCCTCAGGGAAATCAGTTAATTCTTTCATACATAAATTTTACTTAACTATGTAATATGGATGAATCCTATTAGTCTTTAAATTGCTCACTAGTTAAAAGGTTGTGTGTGTTTTCTACATCTCTTTTTTGTGGAATGAACAGATCATCTGCACTTATGAAGATTAAAAGCCTATTTGGGAATTTTTGTCTGTTTGTTTGTTTTTTCCGCTTTTCTTTTAAGTGAAAGCATAGAATTTATTTGAAGAATACAGAATGATTTTTTTGCCTTTCCCTGTATAGTACTGTTTACTCAGAGCACAAAACTGGGCTTAGGCTGCATCTCCCTCATCCTCAACACTCTTGACATCTCTGTCAGCACTACCCTGGCCCCTGGCTGCATTCACATGGTATCGCCCACCTCTCCCTTGTGCTGCATGTTAAATGATCACTCATGCCAGCATCATGGGCGTGTGAAAGACAGCTCAGACAGGACAGTGTCCTTTGATACCCATTTTCACAGCTCTGAGCCAAAGCTGAAGTACAGCTCTGAGTCACATTTTTGAGGTCTCGGCACCCAATACCACATCAGACTTCCCTTCAGCAGCGCTCAGGTCCAACTCACACACTTCAGGCTGTGGTTTCTGAGAGCACCGCAACCATGTTTGCAGCCAGAGTTTCAAAGAAGCTCAGTGACATCCCATCGTAGTGTCAAAACGAGAACTTTCCTGGGTGATTCAAGGCAAGTGGAGTGCTTTGAAGAATCCAATCATGCCTAAATTTACAGGCATTTATGAAACAGTCCTGTGGTTGTTAACATCTCCAGTACTTCCACTGGTCCTGTTCTTTAGGAAACCCCAAATTCAGTCACATCTTGAATCTCTGAAAGGCAAGAGCACAGCCAGGACAGCAAGGTGCTTCCACAGTGCCACCAAGAAACACACTGAGGCCTTGCCAGCTGCCACCACCATCACTTCCAGCCAAGGAAAGCAGCGACTCACCAGTTTGCCTGATGCCTTTGGCTTAGAGGATAAGTCAAGCTGGCAGAGGGACCTCAGGAGGGCTCAAGTCCTCAAGCTCAAGCCCATCCTCAAAGCAAGGTCAGCCTTGAGCCCAGACCAGGTTGCTCAGGGCTTTCTCCAGCTGGAAACTTCCAGGGTAGGGCTGTGGCTGTCCATTGCCTGTCCTGAGGCATGCCCGGTGGCAGGGCAGCCTAACCCCTGAAACACTCCGGCAGGGAAGTCACAGGGAAGTAATCTGGTGTGCTCCACAGACCCCAGGTGGATTGCAGAGCCAGTGGGCGGTGGTGGGACTAGAGCAGCTCTGAGAAGCAAACACTGGGGAGTTAAATGGTCACCAGAGGAGGGCATGCGCCTGCTGGCAGTGAGGTTCTGCTCTGCAGAGACAGCCGGGCCATTACTTCTCTCATAGACATGTGGAGGTAATGGAGGAAGAGGCCCACTGTAAGGCCATTCTGAAAATCTACAGCTGAACTTAAAACATGGTTGTCTCCTGCATGTTGTCCTCTGAGGTGTGGATGGAGCCTTCACACAGCACAATGAAAACAAAGAAAAGCCTCTGACAAACTGCATGCAAGTCCAAGCCAGAAGCCATTTTAAGAATGGTCCAGGGACATGAGCACAGTGGATTTTGGTGGCTTCCAAAACTCAGTTGTTGTCCTTTTCTCAGGAATGCAGGTCAGGATTTTCTGTGGTACTGTACGGAAGAACACTAAATGGTTGGGCAATGAGGACAGGACAAGCTTAGACCAAGTCCTCCTCACCCAGTGGTGCAACTACTGTCTGAAATCCTATGGAAAGTCACCCCCTCATACAAGCTGACCTCTCACACCTCCAAACTGCTTTTTTCAAGGGTCATTAGGGGCACCTTTTTCTTGCCAAGCGATAAATTTTCATCTTTAACACATCATTTTTCTGGCACAGCAGGAACTGTACTTGGAAGAATAGCCCAAAGAAGGGACACCACTTCTCAACCCTTCTTTTCCAAAAGGAAACCTCCTATCTGGTTACCATTGTCAGTAATCTCCACTGACAGTTATAGTCTGGAGAACTTGGACAGATTTCCCCTCTCTTCTCTCCAGGCTGCAGTTCTAGCTCCTTTCAATACTCTTCCTCAAAGCTGTTAGGACAAATGATTCCAGCTTCATCTACATTCCCTCATATTAAATGAGCTAATTTGTGTGTTGTAGGGTCAACTGAGTAGATTAAACAAAGCCACCCAGCTGGAGATGTAGACCAGTACTCCAGATCTTTCAGGGTAAACATTTCTTCTGAAAAATAATTCAAAAGGATATGGATTGAGATCTGGATTAACTGAATTAAGATAATTCTGTCTCCCAGAGGCTGGCTGGGACTTTTCCTTTTCTCTTCAGGTATAAGAAAAAGAGTGTGTTAGAAATAAGATGTAAGAAAATTATGACCCCAGATATAGTACACAGAGGGAAAAGCAACACAGGGCAGGCAAAAGGAGTATTTTAGCTTCTGCCTGCTGGTCTCTACACCAGCTTCATACTTAGCTGGGAGTACAGTTAGCAGCATAAACCTTGGCTAAGGGAGTGATACACTCCACAGTGCTCAGTAAGTAGCAGATTTCAAATTCCACCTTTCTAATGGTCAGGAGCAACAATGACCTTTTCCAGGGCTGCAGTACACATCCCAGGTCGGTTTGTTTGCTGTAGCTCTTTCCTGGGGCTGACCCCATACTTCCAGTGTTACCTCACTGATTCACCTGGCTGTGTCCAACCATTCTCTGTCTTGGCCAAATGACCAGCACAGTCCCTCACTACAGAGCACATGTTGCTCTTCTTTCACTTGTGTTCACAGAGCCCAGCAAATCTTAACAGGGAGGAATTAGTATCTAGGTAGTAGCTGCTTGTAAGTGTGTCAGCACCGGCTGCCCTGGCTGCGTTTGGAATGTGGTTTAAAGTCAGGTAACCAGAAGCCGACTTCATCAGTGAGAAGGCAGGACATGAGGAACAGTATCTGAACAAAATTCTAAGTTGCTAAGGCAATTGAACCCAGCTCATTTTCAGCTTCCTACCTTTCATTCCATTAATAAAGTAGTGAAACAGAAGACCATGTGGCCTTCTTTCTCAGCTACACTGAATATTTCACGCTTTTCTAGAGGAATTTGTTTAATTCGGTTTGATTTTATTTCCACTGACGGCTGGTTCCAGAGCTCAGCTACATAATGCTGCACCCTCAGCTCTCCCTCTCATCCGGGGCTTTATCACTTAGGGCTCCCCAGTCTAGATTTCTGTTTCCTACAATCACAAAGGCTAGGCATCCTTCACCAAGACTAGGACAAGTCTAAAAAGAGACCATTTCTTTTCTACACAGGTAGTTCAAACAAGTGGATTTAATCACAGCAGTAAACAAGTATATTTATGGATTTATACTGCAAGTTTACTCTAGAGCCAGAAGCAACAAAGCAGCTCCTTCCCATCAGTAAAAATGAATTCATTTTCACCTCTGCCAAATGCTTTTTTCTCAGATTCAGCAATTAATTCCACGTTCACTTGGACAAGGTCCCAGCTGATCCAGTAGCCACTGGCTCATCACTATCAAGCTGCCTCTTCAGACAAGTCATACCTATCTGCAAGTAAGCATAAATGTAGCAACCAAAAGCTTGCTATAGCAGTCAGCATTCACAGTGTGCAAGAAGCAGGCTAGGGCAGCTGATCAAAGTACATCACTAGCAAAAGTGATCATATCCTGAAGTCTTGAATGACAATGACTAGTAATGTGAGCATCATGGGAAAGGAATCCAAGCAGGATCTAAAAGCAACGTCAGAATGCAGCGTTGTGCCACTTGCCCCATTATGTTTTCCAAGTGTATGTGGGGTTTTTTACAGTAACAGATGACATAAAAATTGCACCTTTAGCCACAGATCCCAAACCATGTTTAGTAAACTGATGTTTAGTTTTAAATATCTATGATTCACCCATCACTGAAATGGAGTGAAATGCCATCAAAGATCCGCAACAAAGAAAGCAAATTAACATGATATAGCAACATACCACAGAAGACAAGGAATACGACATGCAGTTAGGAAAAGAGGACACTTTTTAAGATATGCTGAACATAATTATCTAAATTGGTGGTTAGTAGGAGAACACAACAAATGCCCTCATTCTTACAAGTAATACCATAAGAGGTCAGTGCTAAAGACACTGAAGCCAGCCAAAGAATCTGTTCTGTGATGGGGGAGAATTAGCAGTTCTGGATGGGAAGAATGCCTTTGTTAAGCACCAAAACCAGTGTGTGTTTTCTCTGGGAGCCTCCTTCTGTCTGGCTATAGGGATGTGACCAGGTCACAGCCTGAGGCGGTGTTATGGCACCAGACAATTCCAGCTCAGATTTTCTGTGCTACAAATGCTCTACTCTGCCTTCGTTGATTATAATCTTTGTATCATGGATGAAGTATGCATACATTCTTCATATTTGGAGGCATTAATTCTAAAATAAGTCATCAAATACCTTATGGGCAAAAGGAAAATCTTCTGGGTTGCTGGCTCTGAACGTGTAAAAGAAACCCCAGTGCTACTCTTGTTATGATTTATTTTTAGAGACTACTTTTGAGTAAAGTTCACTCATGACATTTCATAGCCTAGACCTCTTTGCCAGCATTCACACTCTTGCCCCAAGCCAGAAGGTCCTAGATTCATCTTGCATCAGATGTCGGCTCACACCCAGCACTGACACTGCAGTAAAATATTAGAGAATAGCTGTACTCACCTTCACAGGGACAACCTGAGGGCACACTAAACCTCCCCCAAACATCAGAAACAATGACTTTTTCTCTGCAGGAAAGGACACCTAACTCCAAGTCCTGCTGCTCTGAGGGCACCTTAATAACTTTGGGTAGAACAGAGCAAGGCTCTTTGTGGCTAGTAGAGATCCAGGTATAGCAGCTCCAGATAAGTTAATTTTTTTCCTTCATCACTGCCCACTTAGTGGAGGAGAACAGCACTGGGGAAAAGCAACAATAAGAGTTGCTGACCAGCTGCTCACATGGGGACCAGTGCCTGAAGGCCAGCTAGCTCCCTTCCCTTGAAACCCAGCTCCCAGTGAGGCAGAGCAGCACCTGGGGCCTTTTATCTCCCAAGCTTCATGGTGACCAGCACAGACCTGCCCTGGGCCGTGGTGCTTCCCACCCAGCTGGACACTGCTGGGAGAAGCAGGACAGGTGCCCACATGCCTTTGGCTGTGCCAAGGACACAGAAGCACCTGCACAGACCTCAGCACACCTCCTTCCCTCCCCACTTTGGTGAAGCTTGCAGAGACTTGAAGGATATCACAATTAAACTCTGTTTCCCAGTCAAAAAGGTGAATTTCATCTCTCTGCCCCACAACCTCTCCCCCTTCACCCAACTATCCTGCACCTCTAGAATGCGTAACTAACGTACCCTAACACAAGCTAAGTTAAATTGATAAGGAGACCCTAAGGAACTGCTCAAATCAGTCCTGGCCAGTGTGAGTCTGTTCTTGACATGCAGGCTTTAACTCAAAATCCTTTTACCTGATATGTGTCCTAAGTCTCCACTTAAATGTGACTACGACAGTGTTATTTCCATGATGTCAGTGCCCTGAGCCTTCTGATAGTTATTCTTCAGAAAGTGCCTTCTTATACTCTTGCAAATATATATATATATGTATACATATAATATGTCCATTTTGTCCCATCACAAAACAGAAACTTTTGAAACACAGCTGAAGTGACACGACCATACAAGGCACAAAAAAAATCAGACCCTGGATTCACACGCTAACATTTGTATCTGACACTACAGCCACCTAGAAGTGACAACCCACCCACCCAGTACCATGCTGGTTTTTCATGTCAGTAAAGGCTCCCAGTAACCTCATTTACATTGTGTTTTCTTTTACTACCCCTCTCAACCCTCCTCAGTATCCACATGTGACCTTGCACCATGCTGTTCAGATGCACTCACTTTCCTCCCATAAGGTTGTGACGTCTAGAGCAATCACTAGAAACCTTTAAGTTGTGCAAACAAAAAGAAGTCCACTGCAGAAAGCTTTCTTGTGCCTTTACTCTTCAGTGGGTTTCCCTTAGCTCAAGAAAGTGAGTTTGCAGTAGTACATATATTCCTGGCAAAGCTCTGTTTTCTGTGCTTTGCTGAACTCCTGAACACAGATGTCCCATTTGTGTTTCATTAGTACATCAGCCTCTCTGAGGCTTTCGACCTCTGCACTAGGCAATAATTACCTGGCGCAGACCCATTCCCTCGCCAGCTGGCCTGGGAGCTGCTCTGCTCAGACCAGGGCTCTCTCTGCTGTCAGCCCTTTCCAGTCAACTGGACAGCTCAATCAGCAGAAAATATCAAATATGGTTGTTGTTTAGCTCAGCCAGCATTATTTCTGCTTGATCTGACAACACCTCTCCAAAGAAAGATTATGCTTCCTAGGATCTAGACATGAGACAGAAGAGTTAAGATGTATGACAGGGTTTGTTGAATTTAGAAGCTCTTTTGCAAGCAGTTTGGGCTGATCATGTTCTTCCCTTACAGCAAGCAGTGTTGCAGACACCGCCCTCTCTCAGGCCCAACGAATGTTTAATTATTTGTACAAAGTGTAACGACTCTGAGGAGTGAGAGGGTGGCCAAGACTGACCACGGTCCTGGGCTGAGGATGCTCACCCAGGATCTAAGTAGACAGTTTACCTCTGATTCTTCCAAATTTGTGTCCTCTCCCACATGTGCATTCAGGGTGGTGGGAATTATTTTGCTTCTACAGATACTGAGACGCACACAGGTTTGCCTCAACACAGAAATTAAAATCTTGGAGTTGCTCCCGAACAATCCTTGTCTGGCGCACCAGAAACCACACACCGCAGCAAAGGGAAACCCTGTGCCCGAACCAGAGCATCTCTGGCCTCCCTGCCACGTTTACAGTAGGGCAGCCCTCCCTTTAGGTGTTCTATACCAAGGGAAGCTGTAGGAATCAAGGCTGAAGATCATTTTTTATGCAACAGTCCTCATGTTTTCTGAAAGTTAATAGTGTAAACAGAGACAGGAACAGATTAAAAGATGGACTAAGTGACACAGAGTCCCAGGCAGATCTACATTCCCGAGATATCTTTTCAGTACGTTTTAGAGAACAGGAGACTGAGCAGCATCCAAAGACAGAATATGAACCATGGGTGAAAGGGGAAAAGATAAACAAGGAAAAAAGCAGTGATGCTGACTGATGACTCAGCTCAAAGAGTACAGTCAGGCACATCTCCAGTTTGGTTGAAAGAAGTAACAAGGCATGGTACTTCCAAATTTCACTACAGCAGCACTGCACAAAGAGTTTCTGGATGAGTTGGGGAGTTCTGGGGAATTCCAACTTCTTGTTTTACTCAGCAGATCCACTGCAATCCATAGGAGCAAAGGAAGGTTTCACAAACTCAAAGATAACCGCTAAAAGAAGGCAAAAAAAATACAGTTCACAATGATAATCCAACAGGAGAGAGGTATTGGAGACCAGTTGGTTATATGATTTCCTACAGACTTTCTTCTGGGGATACTGTTTTCAGTAGATAAAGCAACAGACTTTAAAGGATATTTTACTTCAGGTAAAGGAGCAGGACTTTAGTCAGAGTCCACTGCGGACTCTAATTTTTAATATGAAAAAAAAGATGGGAACATTCTGAAACAAAAGGTGAATCTTTTATTTACAGGAACATATGTTCATTATGTGTCTATTCTCAAAAGCACAAAGGTAGAAATAAACCAGAGGAACAAGAAGGTAGAGAGGGTGATGGATAATGTGATCTAGTGGGCCTAATTGAAAAATGGTAGGGTGAGATTTATAATTGAAATACTGATATTGATGAGTTCAATCTATACAGGATAAGAATAACAATAATATTTAGCAATGATGCAGCACTTTTCATCTTTAGAGCTCATTAACTAATTAATCTTCACAACACCCCTGAGAGGCAGGTAAGTATTATTATTATTAGCCCATAAGAAAGATAAATCCACAATAGAAGCAGAGGAAGGTGTAATTAAGAGCCAGAAGTGACTTTATAATAGGGATGAAGGTGGAAAATAACTCCCTTGTCCAGTCACAGCAAGGGGCAATTCCTTTACCAGAGGAAGATGCCCTGGCACAGGAAATATTCTTATAGGATATCCATCCTTTCTTCCACACCAGAGTAAAAAGCACAAAAGATGAGACAGGAACTCAGTCAGTGGAGTAAAATCCATAAAAGGAAAATAAGGTGAGTCAAAAGGCAGCAGAATGAATTAATGCAAGCCAAGAATGGCAAAGGGCAACAAGATAATGAAACTTTGAAACCTAATGTCAAAGCAGTGCTTTTTCATGCTAGAACTGAACTATTGGACTGCATTTGAGTAGGAAAAATAATAATAATGACTGTGTTTGTAGACGGTGAAGAATTAGCAAAGGCCTTGTTGATAAAGCTAGCAATAAAACACAGGAACTTGGCTACGCTGATGGTAGACTGGCAGCAAGCTGAAATCACAGAAATCCCACCTATTTGAATGAGATAATTCTTGACATTTAATTCTCTTATTCTCTTACATGTGGGAGAAAACAGAAATATTGAAGGGGAAAATATAGGAAGCAGGCATAACAGTAATCTTCCAAAGAAGGCTGGAACTCATGTGAGCAAGACTGGAAGAGCCGTAGATCAAACTGTTTGAGAGTTGGCTTGATTTCTGTGTATTGCATGGAGGGTCTTGTATTTTAGAAGTCAGAGCATGCACAGATTCAGCTGGCATAATGACACTGTGCAACACACAGAAATTTTGCCTGAGATCTGTCTAAATTTAGCAGTTAAAAAAGAAGTCACAAAATTGTTGAGTCAATTTGAAGAGGTTGTCCATCTTATTTTCTGTACTTCCCCATCTCCAGTAAAGTGGAGATAGTTCCAATTTTAACATGAAATTTAACTTTACGTGTAACTACAGTGTTACTGTATGCCTGCAAAATTGCCAGTCATGTTTTTTTTTTTTAAATACAGAGATTCTCAAACTTACAAATGAGTGTTTGCCAGGATTTCTATTATGAATAACAAACCAGAGGGCTTAAAGATTGATAGATGACCATAAGGATGAGAGGAAATCTAAAGAGATAGTAACTGCCCTCTGCAAAGCTTGGCAGTGTTTAGTCTGGAAGTCAAAAGAAACTATGTTATTCCTGAAGTTTTTCTACCAGTGCAGGAAAAAAGACTGGCCACGGTGAGGAAAGCTGGGAGAGTCACTTTCTGCCCCACACAGACATCAGGACTTGACTTTTCTACATCCTTTTGATGTTTTTCCCATTTTAAACCTAGCTAAAGCCTTATATTTGCTTTTCTGAGAGCATGGTTGAAAAAAGAAAAAAAAAAATCTTTCTTTTTCCCCCCAAGAAAATCTTCTGCAAATGTAATTGACATTCAAAAATTATTTCTCACCACACTTCTTCCTGCACACAGACCTGACCTAAGAATTAGGGAGAAAGCAAACCCCTCCCTGGTATCCCAGAGCAAAAGGCCAGTTTCGGACCAAAGGCACATACAGCCAACCAGCAGTCTGCTGCTAAAGGGAAGGAAGCCCACTGATTTTTCCTTTAGATCTTAGACTTCAGCTCTTGCACTCCTTTAGCTTCTCCTAATTTTATGAACAGAAAAAATGAAAGATACTGTTTTGTTTGGAAATGGCAGGTGAGAAACTTTCTTCCCTTCATCCTTGTACATGAGAAGTACCACAGCTAGGGCCTAAAATTAGAGGCTTGCACGAAAGCTGGAGCTTTTGTCACCCTGAAGATGTGCCACCAAGACGCACACAGCGTTTTCTCCAATCCACATATTTTCATGGCTGTATCAGAGATGCTACAAACTTTGACACATGCCTTATGCAGCGACACCACAACTTCACACTGAGTCTGGTCATCCAGGGTGAGAAGCAGCACTTCTGCCCTAGAAATTGTGCTGTTTTAAAGGTTTATGAAGCACTCGCCACTGGCTGCTTCCCCTGGGGTGGGCCATAGTTCTGCCCTTGTTTCTTTGAAAAAAGAAAAAAGTCTAAAATAACTTTTGTATTGTTCCTTGTACGAGCTGAACTCGGGAAATGAATCCATCACGAAGCTGATCCCAGGAGCGTGCACAGTTGTCTCTTTGGTCACACACTGTATCGTGACACCTGCATAGCATCTGGAATGGGTTACTGATACAGAAACTACCCACACAGGAGTAGTACATGCAGAATATGTAATTTCCACAAAGCACACTTTTAAGGGCGGGGGGCGGGGAGCGGAGGAAGGCAAAATACACTATCCTGTATGCATTAGGTATGGCCCTCAGTGGGGTGTAGTTCGTTCATTCCTGTACCAAGGATGGGAAAAAAAAATCTTTCTGCCTTATTCTAGAATTTCCATGGTGCTTACTCATTATGAGAAAGACTTTTGATTTAATAAGCTATTTCCCCTCTGCAGAAGAAATCACTCTTTCTCCTAAAGAAGGAGGAGTGGGGGGGAGGCATTTTCTGTGCTTTTTATTGAGTGAGCCACATGTAGGAAGATCTGAATAATCTTTGGAGAAAAAAAAACAACCACCAAGACATGAAATTCAGAGCATGTGCTTTTGTGTTATTCAATATGACTGATAGGGAAGGATAAGGTTGAAGTTCAAGGCAAGTATGGAAGTGTAATTTCTCTCTGCACAGTCACAAATAAAATGAGTCTCAGCTCTACAGGATTAAATTAATTAAAGATGGATCTTGTGCTTGATGCTAGTTTGATAGAACTAGAGTTTGTAGTGGTTGTATCATGAACATAAGTGGATATCTCTAGTGGCTAGCTAGTATTTTCTTTATACTCATGAGTGTTTGCTATGGCACACAAATGCTAACCGGTTTTATCACATAGTCATTATCATATCTTCTTCTCTTTCTCTCTACTATTCAGGTGTTGCTGCTACAAAATGATTTCATATCAATTAGGAATTCCATTTCCTTCAAGGGGCTACTGAAGGAACAGCCACCTGTAATGCATGCTGTTAAACTTCAGCTGCTCTGTGTCTTCACAACAAGATCAGGGTTTTTTTAAAATCCACGTCCAAAATTGCAAGTTCTACCTAGGTAATTTTTTCCTATTAAAAATAATAATAAGAAGAAATCTACACTGTACCTGGTTGCATTCTGGAAAATTTAGTTCTTATGACACACAATGTATGTTGTGAAAAAAATCTTCCAAAGGTGACTTTAAAGATAAAAATAAAAGTTGAAAATATATCAGATTTTTCAGCCAGCTTAAAAGTCAAACAATAGCAAACAAATACTACAAAGTTTCTGTGCTGCTGTTGAAAGCAAATGTATTTCATTAAGCACTCTCTAAAGATGCCAACTTCTTATCTAAGGGACAGCAATAAGAAACTCAACAGACAACTTTTAATGTTTTTTTAGAGAGGGAGCTCTAGTTTCTGTGGAATTTTATGGAAGAAAATATATTCTTTTTTCTTACATACAAGAAATAATCCATTTGATAACAAGAGTTCCCGTCGTACCTTCACACTGGTTCGTAAGTAACATTAAGGGGAGCTGTCTGGCATTTGGAAGGTTAATTTTCTTATCAAAACTATACAAAATCCTAATTTTGCAGAGTAGCAATTTGGAAAAAAAAAACAGCAATGGGAAAATGTTGGTTATGCTGCACTAGACATTCAGTACTCAGGGGATCAATTATAAAAACACTCATTCAGCTATTTCTATTCAAATGAACACCTGAAGAGGAGGTCTCAATGGTTTTAAAAGTGTGTGGATATTACTGGATAAATGTTAGTCCAATAAAAGAGATCATCATCTGCTATTTGTGTGCATTTAAGTTGACACTAAAAAGATCTTTGTGGAATATTGCTGCTTCTTTTTCTTTTTGTGTGTGTGCATCTTTTATCTCATATTCCCTTAACACTTTGTGAACTGAAGAAAATAGACCAAATGAGCTGTTCTTTAAGATTAAAGGGGCAGCATTTAGTTGAACACACCTGAATGTGGAAGGAGTGTATTTTCCTCACACTTATGAATATGTAATGATGTGCTTGGAGGCACAGTCACGAACCCCTAATAAGAATTCACGAGTCTGTGTTTGAAAACAGACATTTGCATTTGCCCTCTGGTCACAGTACATGGGTCATTCTTATTCAAAAATTTATTTGCTTTATTTTTCTATTCCCCCTCCCTTTCCTGCCCACCTCAAAATATTTTCTCATTTCTAGGTTTTGTTTTGAGAAAAATTAAAAAGGGAGGGCTAAATCCCTCCAGAACGTTCAGGATTCAATTAGAGTGAGCTTATTCTGGGATATATACATTTATTTGTGCAAGTGAAAAACTCCATTGTCTGATTTGAGGAAAGTATTTTTCGATCTCACAAACACACTTGCTCTACCAAAAGCATTTGGCAGGATTTGAGAAGAAACAAAAAAAATCCTATATATATGCATAACACAACATTTTAAACAGTGAAAATTGAGAATAACGTAATAGAAATAATATGCTCTAGATTAGGGATATACTTCATAGAATTGCATGAATACTTAAGAAAAGATACCGCCAAGAAAAAAAACAACAAAGCCTCATAACATTAATATAGTGAGCTAATCGGTGTCATGTGTCAGACTACCAGCTTTGAAGGCATGGTATCCAGGTGGGGAAGAACAGGCAGTGGAGATTGATACTTACTGAGAATATTGCGTATCCCTTAAAATTTCTTGTTTAAAAAGCTGTTGGGGAGCTACTCCAAAATATACTCAGAATCATACTTTTGTTCGTTTTCTAAACAGGATGTTTTAGTTTCAAATTAGGCACAGGGGAAGATTTTGCTGAGATTTTTTAAATCCCCTTTTTAAAGTTCTTTCTCATTCCCTTTTTTTCTTCAAAAAAGAGCGGGGGGGGGGGCGGGGAGAAAGAGGAAAGAAAAAAGTGAAAGAGAGAGTAAACTTGCAGCGCTTTATTCATTATCTGAATAATAAGCATGGAAGAATCAAGCCTATTTACCCAAAAAGCCAGAGACTATTTAAAACAAACAAACAATCCAAAAAAAAATAACCACAAATAAACGCAAGCAAATTCATTTGCAGAGAACAGAATTACTGAGCTACTGCAAATCACCGTAAACAATTTCAGATGCCCGCTATCAAATCCCTGCGTTAACAGTGACACATCGTACAGCTGTATTTAAGATTTCATCATCACTTTGCTAAGGGTCAGTGGAAGTTAACTTACCCATCCCAAAGCACGGGAGGATTTCAAAACACTCAGACTAAAAGTTGTAAGTCTAATTTGTAGAGATGTTTAGGCTTACTGTAAAGATGCTGAGATAGCTCTTGGTGGGGTGCATATGTGCACAGATATACACCTAAAGTATAGGTATGCCCTCAGTACACATACAAGCGCATGTATGCACAAAGACACACTCACACAGAGCTTGAATAGATTACGGTTTACTACACGTTTTCTAGATTTTACATTGCTATTATCACAAGTGTGACTTTGGTAGGAAAAGAAGAGTCTATTGTGACAGCAGGAGTCGAAGAGGAAACCATTATTCCAGATCTAACAGTGACACCTGCAGTTGAGCCCCGCACACTCACACGCAAACATCTCATTTAGAAAAATATATCCATATTTTTGAATCGTACATATCTCCTGCTTAATTATCCTCGTGTACCTCAAATTTGCCTCTCCCGTTGGCAGCAGAACCAGCTTCCACACCAGCATGAATCAGCTTTTCCTCTTATAAAGCAAACAGCCTTCCATAAAGTATATAAATAGCCCAGAAAAGCTTCCTTGAGCTGCTTGGTGGGAGTAGAGCTGCCCATGCATATACATACACACAGATCTCTCCTCCACAAGCAGGCATTTCAGAAGAACCACCTGCACGTCTGAAAGGCTCATCTCCATGTTTCAAAGATTTAATCACATTTCTGTTAATTGCGATATAAAGTGTTACATTTGGTATGAATAAAGAGTAGATAACCTGATGAATCCCCTCCGTTTTCACTGCTCCCTTTTTGGTTTTGGTTACCAGCTGGGGAGTGTCAGTAACGTGGTCATTTTGTTCCCCTTCTCTCCCAGACGGTCCAGGAGTTTTCACTGGTTCCTCATTATTTAAAGCACTCCGGTTTTTAGGTTTGGTTGTGTGGGTTTTGCTGGTTGTTTGGGTTTTTTAAAATAAAAAACCAATGTTGTGCTTTGATTACTGCTCTGAAGGCTACTTCAGAGAGGCCTGACTTTCCAATTAAAGCAAATAATATGTGAAAGTCTGTATTTCATTTTTTGTACCTTACTGTTTATTCAGCTTCGTCCCATATACCAGAAAACAAGCTTCTCTTTCCCTCTTCAAAGCAGAAACTGAAACTAAAATGTAAATCTTACTTTGCTGTAAGGTGATTTTTTTTATCACCAATTCTTTTGACCCATTTCAACTGCAACAGTTTCTAACCAAGATCGGTTCTTGTATTTCAACCAAGAATCTGGATTTAATTTACAGCTCTTGGAGCTACTTCTTTCTTCATGTAAGCATCTAGAGCCTCACATATAAATGTGTGTTCACATGAACAAAAAGATTTCTTTATAACTTTTGTCAATATTCTACTGATTGCTAGTTCAGGAGCAGATGTGCTATGCTTAATGGTGCATATACAAGAAGCATTCTCTAATCCCTAAATGAACTTCTTATCTCTAAATATATACAGGATAAGCTATCTAAACTCAATTTAGCAACTATGCTATTAAATCTACCAGAACCAGTGAAAGAATATTGTTAAAGCCAAGCACCTGTTAGCAAAAAACAAAGAATCCTACTAAAACAAAACACTGCTAACCACAGATCAAAATAAATCAGATAATAGTTCTACACAGATTAATTTCTATTATCAGTGCATCTTGAACCCCCACGTCTTCATTTCACAAGCGCATACACGCAGTTTTAAACTCCTCTGGTTTTGTTAGTGCCACACTCTGTCAGTCACAATTCGCCGCAGAAAAATGAGTTGTCATCAGATCAGACTTTTTAACTGCATATAAATGCAGATGGATCCATTATGAGATTTAAGAGAAGTGAAAAAAGAAAAAGAAAAAAAGAAGGTAGTGTCATCTGCTGGTTGGATTACAGAACCTGGAAGCACACCTTGTGGTGTGCATCACCAGTTCCTTTGTGACCCCAGCATGCAGTTTGATGCAGCACCTGGATACCTTCATCTATGAGATGAGAGCACTCTCACCTTCATCCACGGCCAGAGCCTCAAGCCTGGCCCATCAGCTCCTCAGCAATGATCCCTCCTGTCCCTGGACCATGCAGAGGAGAAGGCAGAGGATGCTTGGGGCAATCCAGAGGCAGGCCTCACCATCCCTCAGCTGTCCCCGGTGCAGGTCCCTGAGAGTCTCAGCTGCAGGCCACTGCCTTCCCATCTGCCCCCCTGGACTGGAGCAGTCTGCCAGGTGAATCCTTTGAGCTAGATTAGATGCAAGATTTTGCAGTCCTGAAACTGTAACTCCCACAGCAGGGCTGGGCAGCAGAGACCCAAATTTGCTCTACAAATGACCTCTGGCAGTTTAATCTATGGGTTTAATCTATAGGCAAACTCCTACAGCCTAGGGAGTAGATTTCCTTCCCTGTATTCCTCCTTTCACCTTTTTTCACGTGCACCGGAGCAGAGTGCCACAGGGCCAGAGCAATGAGAAGCTGATTTCATTTTTTCTTTGGAAAAAGCACTGAAATTTGGTGCAAGGAAAAGCTTGGAACATCTCACAACCACACATCACCTACAACTACTAGAAAATAAACATTGGCTTCACTGCAGCCACCAGATGCATCTTGCATTTAATAATTACCTGATCAAAAAAACCTGGATGCATCTTTTTTATTTCCACACAAGTATTTCTTAAAATAGTGGACTATCTGTGAAGGCAGTAAAAGCAAGTATACAAGGATCAAGACGAGGCAAGTTACAGGCTCACAAAACCAGTGACTCCTCATGTTATCTGCATGGTGGATGTTACCTGCTGTGGTGGATAACTCCACTGTAGCCCAGAGGGTTCTCTTCTACTTTCCCTGCACTCCCCTGCCCCCTCTTATTTCTCTTCCCCTCAGCATGAAGAAGATCACATAGCGCAAGATGAATACCAGAGACCCTAAAAATCCATTTTTTTCAGCCTCTAGGATTTAAAAGTAGCATTAAAGAACTTTTAGCTTTGCAGAGTTTGGTCTAAAGTATAACAAAATCCCAAGCAAAATCGTTGACCGCCTTCTCAGAAACAGTTGCATATGGAAGAAGAGAATCCCAGCTCAATACAAGAGGAGGGCTCCAGTCTGGGACCAGAGAAGAGGATGGAAAGTTGCCACAGAGGTGCGTTTTCAAAATGCATTTTGTGGCATCTGCCTATGTTTTCCTCAGCCTGTGCTTGTGTTATTGTCTTATTACCTTGGGAGAAGTGTTGTAAAATCACCACATTTTAAAAAAAAAAGAAAAAAGAGAAAAGAAAAAATAAAAAACCCAAGGAAAAATATAATTTTAAAAGAAAAGGCTATGCATATGCAAAGTTGATTCAAATGCGTTCAGATTGCGCCATAGAAAAGCTGTGGCCTAGTTTTTGAAATACATATTTCACTTTATTTTGCACACAGCTGGGTTTATATTGGCACTCACACTAATATGCAAAATGCAGTATCTTATATTCATGAATGACTCTTTATAAAATGCCAGGAGGGCACCTGCTTTCTTTTCTTTAAGTCTATATCATGACAAAGAAGCAGCCTGTATTAATGGCCAACTTCCAGCTCTGACCACAGCCTGGAGGGATTTATGCCAGCTGTACACAGGTTTGGAAGTAAACAACATGCCCTGGTCAAAAGGAGTTTCTTACACTCCACAGAAAGAGACTGCTAATGAGATGCAACGTACTGAAGGAGGGAGTGCACATCAGCACTAACTGCACGGAGCTGTTACAACGTACGTGTGCTCTCAGATGCACTGCAGACATCCTGGTACCATCTAGTAAGTAAGTCCAGTATATTATGTACATCTTCCAGTCCTCCTAGCATTGCTATAGACACAATAGCCAAACATCTTCCCACTCCTGGTGGCTCTCCGGGCTCAGGATCAGCGGCTGCCAGGGCACTGGGTAAACTAATTAAAGGTACCCTGGCCAGTTGTAGGTGGTGGGATTTCTTTTTTTTTTTTTTTTTTTTTTTTTTAAAAAAAAAGAAAAAAGGATGCATTGTATCTCAGTGGTTTAGAAGGCAAGCTACTCAAAGGGTTCCTCATCTTGAGAAGCTGCTTTGTCTACCATCCAAATGTGACAGGATCTGTGCCCGTTGAACTTCAGATCATGATGCAAGACTCACCTCTCACGATTTCCCCCCCAAAGATCAGAACAACATACATGAGACACCTTGAAAGAGAAAGATTTTTCTTTAACATAGAGTTGATTAAACATGTACTTAAGAAAAAACTGTTTCTAAATGAGATATGGACAACAAACATCAGATTAATTTCACGGACATTTGTGCAGATGCTTGGAACTTCAAATAGAAATTTTTAAAACTCGACTGATGTATACTTATTATGTGGGCATGTGGACATTCAGGTCTAGCCTATGAACTGGAGTTGATAAAAAATGTATTACTATCTTCCTATACTAAATTTATTCAACTTTTCTACACTCTGCAAGACTGTTCCTGCAACGTGCTTTCCAGTTCTGATTTGGATTAATTCTTTTCCCTGACTAAACAAGTGTGCAATTCTGAAGTAAGCAAGGTACTGTAAGGTCAGATCAGCCTGAGTTCGATCAGAAAGTTACTGAGCTGGTAGCTTTCCATCATTACAGCACTGCATTTCATGTGCCGTTTGCTTGCCAGACTAGAAATGGCTGTATTTCAGTCGTTATCAACCTACATATTTTGCCAAATGTAAAAAGAATGTCCAGTAATGGATGTGACATAGAAATAATAGAACAAGCATATGCACAATGTTACATCAAATCCCCTAACCAAACCTTCAAGAAAGTTAAAATGTATGGAAACAGAATTTTATTTGTGATCAGTTCTTCAAAAAGCAACAATCTTTCTTCCATTTCCCAACTCCAGACTTAAGCGAAGTCCTTATTCCTGCATCAGGAATAGGAAGAAGCAAAAAAACAAGAGAACCATCAACTGGAAAACAAAACAGTTGTTAAACTAAACCGTGTTCATGCATTTACCTTTGTTTCCCAACTCCCTGCAGCAGCTTACAAAATGCTTACCACCAAATGCTTTGCCACTTCCATCAAGTACCAGAAAAATTAGAGGTGTTTATTCCTGGACAAATATACTGCATATAAAGTATATGTCTTCCTGCAGGAGTTAATTTGTAACTTCTTGGAGATGTCCCACTGAAAGATGCAGTTTGCACTGCAAGATTCAAGTTTAGCAACACAGCACCTGCAGCAGTCTGAAGCTCAGAAACACAGCAGGAGATTAAGTAGTTCTTAGCTTAATAAAGACATTTGATGCAAAAAGCAAAAATTTATTTATTGATTGATTGATTATCATTGAACTAACTTGCAGCATCAACTATTTTACTAGTAGCAAGAAGAATCAACACCAGGGGCAATGAGTTTCACACAGTCACAGCCTAAAAGCCCTCCAGAAATTTTTCATGGCCTAAAAGAACTCAGAAATGAAGTCACCCTGCTTAAGGCAAGACCAATGTCCTACATGAAGGTAAAGCTCTCACATGATGTACCATTTTTCACATACACACTTTTCACATACCGTAAGCAGGAAGCCAGATTTCTCCATTTTTCAACCTAACAGCAGGAGTAGGTATGTGCCTTCTGTATTCAGGTGACAGGATAGATCCAATAAAGTTCTAACGAGAAACAAAATCCTATCATGAATACTAAGCTTAAGGTGCTCAGACATCTATCTCCACTCTTCTTTACCCCCTCTTCCCTACTCCATATTCCTGTTAATCCCATTCCTCATACGCAATATTTTTAAAATACTGGATAGCCTCTTCTTGGATGCAGGTAAGTAAACCATGAAGAAACACGGTTCACACATCTTAAATATTAAACAGAACTACAGGTTTGAGTCATTACTTTTTTTTTTTTTTTAAATTATTTCTTTCACTGGGCCGGTTGCATGAAGCAGATAATTATTTTTGCAAAGACAATTCAGGATTGTAGAAAAGCTCTGGTCATTGTCAGAACACAAACTGCAATTATTTGCTGTATCCATCTTTCACAGCATTAAAAGTTTCGTTGTCATCTGTAGTTATCTGGGAGAATCCGATTTAAACCTAGCGATTAGAACAGGGAGTCAGGCAGCTAGTTTTCTACCTGTTAGCTCCACTGCTGAATTACTAGGTGACCTTGGGCAAGACAACTACTCTGTATCTTCATTCACCCATCTAAACTGCTCCTATTGTATTTCTTTAGCTCACAGGGGCATCAAGAGGCTTAATTAATGTTTGCAAAAAGCTTTGAGATCATCAGATGAAAAGTGCTTATGTAAGTCCAAAATATTATAAAGTCAATGAGGAAAAAAAATGGATAGGTGCCAAGAGAGTCAATCGGACAAATGGCTTCTCCTATCAGTATTGCCCACATTTCAGTTTCTAGTTTATTAGTGGAAATATACACGGCTGTTTAAATAAAGTCTCATGTGTCTTCCACTGTGTACAGAACCAGTCACCACAGTTTGTAGATCTGAAAACAGTTAGAAAGATGTAAAAGAACTCTTAGGAAGACACATAATCTGACTTCAACACAAAACAAGTCTTCTCCAGAGTGATTCTATACTCTATAGAAAAATTCCCAGTAGCAGTTAGCAGCACATACACGGAATTTGATTCAACTTTTTTATATACTGGAAGTTTTTGATCAGTGGACACCAGGAAGCATCTTTGCATCTTCCCTTGACTGTTTTATGAGGAAGAGCTTGAATTTAGTATTTGCAAGTGCACAACCACTGCCTAAATAAAGAGATTCCCCACGTCCCAGGGATCCCAATACTATAGCATCTAGGTCACCACTATGAAACTCTTCCTTAAGGAATTAGAAATAACTCCAAGATCCCAAGGAAACTCCTATTCCTTGGCTGACTGAATCCCCATCAGAAGGCACCATTTTCATAATTTTCCTCATAACCTGTGATAAGTAGTCTTGGCTTAAAATTGCTCACAGAAGTGATCTAAGATACTGCAACACTGTCCTACCTCAGGCAGGACCAGGCCAGCCGAAGATGGATTTGCTTGGTCCCATGGCACAGCCCCTCCACCCACCCCAAAGCCTAGATCTGGGGTCCTCAAACTACGGCCTGCGGGCTGGATACGGCCCCCCCAGGGTCCTCAATCCGGCCCCCGGTATTTATAGACTCCCCCCATTCCCCCCGCCGGGGGTTGGGGGGGGAAACCAAGCAGCCGCAGATGGCTGCCTGCCACTGCATCCGCGCGCCGGCCCCCTGGTTACAAAGTTTGAGGACCCCCAGCCTAGATAATCCACACCTTTTTGATTCATGGTTTTTAATTGCAACCTGTCTCCCAAAAACAAAGGGTTTAAACATGCATGTGTGGGAAGGGAAAGCGCTGCATTGATCTCTCCAACAAAAATACACCTAAAGCAGCAGACATGAAGACACTTTAGATACTTTGAGGGGCCTTTGATAGAGACAGGCTCAGGTAACGGGGTAAGATGTGTGGATAGCAAGCAAAGCATTATCGGTAAGCGTTCAGCATAGCAGACTTTAACATAACTCCCAAATAGCTTTAGGTTTTGCTGCCTCAGTTCAGTCCTCCAGGTAGAATGAAGTAGGAGGAGTTATTTCAAAATACTAGGACTACTTAGACTACTGGAAGTAAACAACAAAAAAATTGGAAGGTGTTGAGAAGATCTGAGGGAAAAGGGGATCACCATGGGGCACGTCCTATTCCCCAGAACAGGGGTGCAGACACTTGCTTTTTGGATTAAGTCTGCCAGCCTGGTAGCAGTTGTCAAAATGATCATTACACAGTCCATGTTACTTCCAGTTTTTATTCTGCAGTGTTGCACAGGCTGGTCCTCAAAAGGTGGCGAACTTGGACTGCCACTATGTGCTAAAACTGACTTCTACATAAGCCAAGGCAGTGCTGCTGTGCAACGCCATGCGCACCAGAGTAACAATGCTTTGTAAAACCATCGCGCTTTTCTTTCATCTAGACCTGTCAGACATACTACATTAAAAAGGACTTTTAAAAAAAAAATCACCAGAAAAAGAAGCAGTAGGGGTTTTTTTGCATTTACTATGTAAATTGTACTTCAAAAATAAATTTAAAAATTAAAACCCTTAAAATTAAACCCCTCCACACTTACCATTCTGAAGAACCTAAATGCAACCCATGAGCAGACTCGTACAAAAGTGTCTTCCCCCATTTTCAGATAAGCTTCCATATGAAAGCAACTGGAGCCTGGACAACTAGAAAATGTCATAAATTGTAAACAGAGGAAAAGCCAGTCTTCCAACAAGGTCCTCAACACCTCCATTGTTTTTGTTTACAGGGTGAGAGAGACCGCAGATCTACATCATTCATTTGTACTGTCAGAAGCTGAAGAGTGGTGTAGCCAAATTTTATTTTCATGTTATACGTAATAGACATTGTAGCAACGTATTAGTGAGCTACAAAGCCTGCAGACTACACATAAGCAAACAGAAAGAAGACAGGATTAAACAGCTGAAGATCAGAATAGCAAACAGGTATACAGCTTTCAGGACCTAAACCCCTCTGTATTTTTCCTGGGGAAAAACTACCACACACAGGTCTGTGTGTTTATATAAAAATATTTTTTTTAAAAAAAAGGCAAAATAGGACAGCAAATAAGAAGTACCAAGTAGGCCAATTTTGTAGTTTTCCTCTACCGGAAGACTGTCTTAATAACATGTTCAGCAACCTTTCCTTTTTCATGTGATGCCCTTAGAACTAATTTACAGCAGGATATAAAGATGATGTATCTGATATAAAACAAAACACAGACTGGAAAACTAGTGTATGAGTTTCAAGTGGAGTATGATTCATGTTTACAGTAGAATCCAATGGAATAATTTTAAAGCATCTTCTATATGAAAATTCCAAGATAGTATTTGTGAAATATTTGATAACCACTAATCTCATTTCATATACGAGGCTGAAGCAAAGAGTCAATAGCCCTGTCAAGGTCACATGTACACAAGTCAGGAATGGAATGCAGGTTTGGCTTTGCTGTGAGCCAGTCTTTCTAACAAACTGCTTCATATGATAGTGATGAGTTATAGCTGGGGTTTGTTTGTTTACTTACACATTACATATTATTTCTCCTCTTATAGCCACATAAAAGCACCTTTGAAATAATACGACTATGACGCCTTTCATTTTGAAGAAACTAAAACACTAGAATTCTAACAGGAAAGATCCTACGACACCAAAACGAGCTGTTACAGCTGAAGGCGGCACTGATGATATGTGACTGTGGAATGCAGAGGAATGGACAATTCATTCCCACAGTTCTTTGAAAACTTTTGTCTGTTGTCAGGTAAGGCATGCTGCGTTCAGTTTGATTCATAACAGTGGGGGCTGGAAATAAAAACTAATAATTTGAGGTAATAAATAATTTAACATACTAGAACATTAAATAGTGATAAGTAATAAAAAGCAAAAATCTCTCTATTTTAAACAAAACTAGAAACCTACTTCTGTAACGGATGTTCAGATTATCCTTGAAAAACTAATGGGCCAGAAAGGAAAAATCAACACTGTGGTGATTGCAACAACTCAAAAGCGTGACTTCCATGCATTTTTAAAAATACAGCATATAATAAATGAAATGTAGAAGTATTCCTTAAGCTAAAAAAAGAGTCCTAATGGTACTAGATCAAACTTGCCATTTTTATCTGCCAAGACAGAACATCTGGCGTACTTCTGGCTCAGACAGGTCCTATTCAGAGCAACACTAGTGAGGCTATGAACCAATGCCTACACCTTCAAAACAAGTAGTGTTAGCTTATATCCCTACATTTAAAAAAGGAAAAAAAAAATCTTCTTAGGTTACTGTACTCACAAGTCAATTAATTGACAGACTTGAGATTCTCCAGAATTAAACCTACATTTTTATAAAACAAAGTTTGAATGTTTTAAGCCAGTCAAGAAGCAAAATTTAAAAACTGAAAAGAAATGCCTTCCACCTGTATCAACTACTGGAAAAATGTTTCTACAATTCAACATTTTTTTTTTTTATTCACAGCAACTACTACAAAACAAGATTTCATCCTTATCCAGGTCAAAGGCACATAGAACAGAAGGCCTTTTTGTAGTGTTTTACTGTTTTTTTAAGTATATATAAAAATGCATTAATATATTGGTGAACTACTACATATTTCAATCCAATTAAGAAACACCTAAGAAACCATGTCCTGTGGGAAATAACGCAGGAAAAAGTCTATACTAGCATTTGTACAATTTGTCTACAGAAAACGATCTACCACTACTTACTGTGATGAGACCAAAAAGATTGATCTTCCTCGTGTAAATATATTCAAAAGCAAAACATTGAAGCGTGAGCTATTGAAACTGCTTTTTAAGTCATTAATTTCAATTGTGGTTGCAAGGATCTTTTTTATCTCTCTACCTATGAGGACTAGATGCAACAAGAGAAAAAAAACCAAACCAAACCTTCTCCTAGAGGAGATACTGCATTTAGTGGTCACAGTGATCCTTACTGTATAGAAAATCCACACACTGTTCTGGATGAAAATAAGAAACAGTAGGAATAATCACTGATAATTCTAATATGCTGCTTGAGCAGATGGCCTAAACTATCAAATGTTTTATCAGTCTTACTGTTTTTTACATCGTGATGGGTAAAAATTATACATGATAAGCCATGGCTGAGACAAAGAATACTTCCATCCATCATTTTGGGCTTCTCTTATTCCAACGATGTGACTGAGTTGAATCAAGTTTATGACATCTTGGCAGGGAAATTCCTACAGAAGCTAATATCTCGACTGAGTACATGAATAATGCATTTATTCCCCATAAAAGCAAAAAATGTTAATTTTAAGAACAAGGGATCTCTATTTCATTTCATTCAACCAGACCACAATAAAATGCTTTAAAAGTCCTAGCATTGTGTTCACAAAAATTTCAGAATGTATCTACGGTAGCCTCTACAGTGCTGCTGAAACTGCATTTGTATTCAAGAGGGCATAAAGTTTTTCAGAAATTTTATGACGATCCTAAATAAAGGAAATCTCACTTTAAGAACACAAGCTAAAAATCTAACAGAAATCCTTCCTATAAGCTGCAGACTCCTCTCCCCACGCACTGAACAGTCTTGGCACAGCGTCCAGGCATGGCCAGCTCTCTGCTGGGGGCAACGTTCTTGGCTGTGAAGGCAGAGCATGCCCTCTGTCACTCATGGCGAGCAGTCCTGTCCAACTGTCTCTTTTCAACAACTTTATCATCAATCTCTTTATTAACAGCTCCACTGCAGACTGAGAACGCAAACAAGGACAGTGCGCATGCCAGATTTCTGGAAACACACAGCCTCAGACACCATCCAGGGCAAGGCTTCCGCAAAGCTGAAGCAGAAGCTGCAGCACAAAAATCTTACATGCCATTTTAAGAACTATCATGTTTATTATGTTTACTTAGAATCAAACTTCTACCTGGGGAGAGGCAGGGGAGGGGGAAGAGGAGTCGTTTCTCAAATATCCCCCCTGCCTCTAGTTTTATTTTAACATTTGAAATGCCTGATCAATAAAGGATATGTGACCTAGCACTCCATTCACTTCTAATAATTTTATCTGCTTTAGGTTAACGTATTTCCCTAACTGAAGCAAACACCACAGAAATAATCGTAGATTAACTGAAAAGTTTGAACCGATACGTAGATATTAAGCATGCAAAACATTCACTTAAGAAGCCTTATTGAGGAAATCTACTTCTAAAAATACAAACATAAAATGTGTCCATAAAGGAGATGTGCTAGGTTGCAAAGAAGATGGACAAAAAGACATTTACACTTGTAAGCTGTCCGGTATCTGTGCGGGCCACAGTTATTATGGGGCAGTTTAAATGCATTGGCTATTTTCTTAAGTTAAATAAATAAAGGCAGCTTTCCCTACCCAACAAGTTGTAGTTTTTATCACCTTACATCAACAGTAATTTTCCTCTTTATCCTTTCCTATTACTTGCCTGGGTTCTGGCTCTTACTTAAAGACTAATTTGCTACCAAAAAAATCAAGCTTGGTAATATCTGCATATACCATTAAGTAGGTTTTTTTCCAACTATTAGTATGCTGTTAAATTTGACTTTTTCTAAATTCAGTATCTTTGGAGTTAATAAGGTAAAAATTTAATAAATTCTGTACGACATTGTCATTCTTTATTTTAAACATTCTACTAGAATACAGAGGTCATAAAAATACTTAGGTCATTAAAAAAACAGACATGCTGAATAGGAAGTGTGATTTGGTTAATTCATTAAGCATGGGAGGAAGAAAAAAAAGTTACCTAAAGATAGCATTCCAGAATTTAGTCAGAACAATACAAATATGCCTAAACTTTATTAAAAAACCATTAGAGTTTAAATATCCAAAAAGCAGATGGGACATCCAGCAGTGGTTCATCATATTATCTTTTTCATAATAAAACATGCCCTCTGAAGTTTGATATCAAAGTTTGCATTCTTTTGGTGATAATAGCAGCAGATGTCTGATGTTTGTAGATATCTCAAATTATTAGTTTGAACTTTGTAGGCGTATCAAACTGCATCTGCCTCTATCAACAAATCCAAGATGGTTTGTTTCTATGGAACAGATCCTTAATTTTACCAAGATTATTAAAGTAAATTAAAAATGGTTTACTGCTGATGTTTTCCTAATACAAACACTGGATCTTTGAAAAAGTGACTCTACCCAGTACTTGGCTAATCTACGTGCATACAGATATTTGTGAGTGCACTATTAAGACCTGTGCATTTTTACGCGACAAAATTTTGGTAAGTATGGCTCAGCCACAACGATGTCAAAGAGAGACTAAGCACAGCAAAGCTATGTAACTGGTGTGTTTATAGTTACATAAATGATGCACTTCAAAACGTCAAATGCCTTCTGTACAAATGCACCCAACTTCCAAAAAAATACGTAATATGAGAAAATAAACGCATTTACTTCCTCAGTAGCTATCACAGCATTCATTTCAGTACAGATTCTGGCTCAGTAATTACTGAATTATTTTTTGCTATTCTACAAACTGAAGAACTGAGTTTTAACTTTTATTGTTCGATTAAAATCGGTTGTTTAAGGTAAATTTACTATCAACTGGTATTTGTTGCTACCTACTACTACTTGTAGCTACAAGTGTAAAGATTTTGCAGTTAAGAAAAAAGAAAGAAACCAAGAAATGGCATGCACACATACTACCTACAGCAAGGAAGCACAACTTTAGCGAGAACTCATCAACTCAAATGTCTGATTCAAATCAGTACATCTAAAGCCATCTGTTAGAACCATGGCTTATTAGTGTTAATTATTTTGGCTACAACAGTAATTTTCAGCTTCTTGTTTGCAGATCCTTTTGAGTCCATGAACTTACTTCTGGAGGTTCATGACTGGTAACTTGGAAAAACAAGCCTATTGCCAGTAGATTGAGAAGCACTGAACAGAAATTTGTGTATCTACTAGCAGATTTTTATTGGTCAGCGAAAATAAAAGAGGAATTAAAGCCATAAATAACATCAGCTGTGATGAAAGGGAGACAGGGTGGGCAAGATATAAAGATGATGAATCTTTTCTAGACAAGACATGCAATTGCATGCTGTGAAAAATATATACAACACAAAGGTTTATTGTTTTAGGCAGGGTAATTATAATATGAAGACCGTAATCATCAGTGGTTTTAGCAGTTAAAGAAATTTTAGTCAAAAGGAGACTACTTATTAAAGTTACTCACATCAAGCATTTGGAGGATTGGGTTCATGCTGATACAAAGATCAATGATGCACAGTTACTTGTAATTTTTACTTTTTATTTCAGGGCAAGCTTAAACTATGACAAGAAGAGAAATAGTGCCATCTGCTGACACAAGAAATAGTCACTTGCAAGAAAAGCAAGTGTAAGATGCCAAAACTGTTACAGCTGAAAGTTTTCAAAAAACGGAATTCCAACTTTCAAGAAAATAGTACAGCCCCAAATTGTTTATGCACACATTTCTTCTAGTTTCATCAGCTTTTAAGAATTCAAGACTTTGAGATAGACTCCTGATCAGGAAACAAGGAATGGATGCTCTTAAAATGGATTTGTTTTTTTTTCTGGCAATACACTCTGCCCCTGCCAAGTCACTGCACAATCCACAACCTTTCCCTTTAACAGACTAGAACTCAACATCCTCCCTGAATGCTACTTCCACTTCCTATATCCATCATGATGCTTATGTAGAGAACATTCATGTCTTTTAGGCCACATCATATTTTGTCTTCGCAGAAAATTTAAGAGCCAAGCATGAATTAAGAGAGTAAAATCCATTTTATGCATTCAGAAAAATCAGACAACTATGGGATTGTGCTGTTTTTTATTGTGTTTTCAATGGAGAAATACATCATCTGTTTACAAAATAGCTCTTGAAAAATACAAGGAGTACAGATACTATAAAACAAAGCAAACTCCAGTCATGAGACACTACGTACATCATGCGAAAGCAACAGTCTGATCTCCAGGTTATGAAAACTAGAATTAAAAAGTCACTATACAGAAAAGTTCCAAGTTTCCAGCTTGGCAAAACTTGGGTGCAGTTACATGAAACGTTTAATAAAATGAAAAAGATTTTCTGATGTGTAAACAAAATGACAAGACTAAATTTGTGCCTGGCAATTTCGATCTAAACTCCATAGCTACACAAAATACACAGACACCTTGTACACTTCAACTGTTAATATAACCTTCTTTGGGGGGTGGACGACAGCAGGCTGCACAGGGCAAGGAAAAGAAATATTGTATACTAGACATCTTAGACAAATGGCAAAAAAAAACCCCTTCAGTTACTGCACAGCCTAAGTAAAAGATAAGCTACACTCTGACTTTGGAGAATTAATTTAGAAGGATAAGGGGAAGAGTGTAAGTAATTTAATTTTAACATGAAAGATGCACGTGTAATAGGATGGAGCACAACGGGAGAAGGGAGTTCATAAAACATGCTAATCAAAGTATGGGAAGTATGATTTGACATCCCACATATTTCAGACTTAAGTAATAGTAACATGAAGTTTCTTATCTACATCTGGTATTACTGTTGGTATTCCTCATGTTCCTCAAATACTGATGTCCTTTGCCACAAGAGATTCAGTTCTTTCAAAAGAAAAAGTTGTTACTTTTTTGATAGGACTACAAGAACAAAAAATAAGAGTAAAAGAGCTTACTAGATGTCAAGTGCTTACTAGAAATATGATTTTTAAAAATTCAGTGTTGTTCAGTATGTAAAACTATTTCTGATGAGCCATCTAAAAATAAAAAGGTTAAAATACTTAGGGAAAAATCTTTTTGCCTTTATTTAAAATTTGAAGCTTTTAAATGCATACAGGACTTTTATGGAGTGTACAAAAATCATCTCATATTTAGCAATTCAAAGGCCATCAAGACAGGTGTTTTATTTCACAGGCACGCAATATTTACTTAAACACTTTAGTCATGGGACAAAATTCTGAATTTGTGCCTACAGGCCAGAAGGTATTACAATTAGATAAGTGGCAGGGGGAAATCCAAATGAGTACATAGCTTGTTTTTATTTTGTATAAATAACTATTGTCCTATATGGTGCATACAAGCTGGAAAAAAACACCAAAAAAAAACCCCCCACCAACCCCCCCACCAACATAAAATGCAAAGCCTTTCCCAAGAAGTAAAGGGATCAAAAAGGGAATAAGGAGTTTGATTAGCTCAAAGGAAAGTTTATTTGCTGTTTGACTGCTGATCTGTATGCACCTTAAAACAATCCTATAAATAAAAAGTAGACCACATCTTAATCATGTCCCATCAACACCAAAACTTCCCAATTACTTCCTCAAACTTGTCATATAACCTCAAGATCTGACATTTCACTTTAAAGTTTTACTGCTGCTTGATGGCAGTTGAACTAGATATGCTATACACTTTGGTTTCAATGTATAGTACATCATAGAACATCACCCAATTTGCAGATTACTACTATTGAAGAGATCCTTCAATAAAACGAAAATGTATCAGCTGACAATCTAAAATTAGTCATACTCCAATAAAAAAAGTACATAAAAGTGCATTTAAGGGATTCTTATGCCAGTTTTATCTCAATTTTGAAACAATGCAAAGAAATTCAATCAGAATGTCAAATATGGCTACAAATAGTGTTCATGTTTTTAAAGGCAGTAATCCTTCGAAATATTTAATGCAACTGTTGCTAACACATTAATTGTACTCCTGGCTTCACATACTAACCTGGACTTCCAATCAAGTGGTGATTTTAGCCCAGAAAGGGAAGTGCACAAAATATACCTAAATCCATTTGCAATTATGTTCTAGTCTTGCACCCTCCGTTCTCCTTTTTTTTTCTAGCATTAGAAGACAACAGGTTGAGTTGGCAGATACTGTTTATGGACCCCTGAGGTTGTTTTTACCGGTTCAATCTCAATTTTATTGAATTCTTGATAACAGGAATAGGATTTGCAGGGAGAGCAGGGATATCTGAAAGGTCTGTACTGGGTGTTTTCTGAAAAGAAAAGAAGAAGTTTGGTTGTATTTTAACTTTGTAAATATCAGAAGAAAAATATTATAGTAATGGCACTAACTTTCAAAACCAAGATCTTTAAAAGAGTTTTTAGGAATACACCAAGATAAGGATAATTATAAATATAGAAGCAGGTATTTCCTTTGCCTACACAGTCATTAAGAAAAATTTGTACAAGAGTCTTTCATGATGTACATTTCCTTTTTCAACAACTGAAAGAAATTAGGAAGATAAATCTGCAGATAAAGCTGAGCCTACTGGTAACCTGTAATACAATAAAACATAATATTCATATAATAAGGGTGCTTGATCAGTGACATCTACTACCTGACCTAGATGTTTAGTATTTCGAAATTCCTTTGAACAGTTCAGTGTTAAGCCTCAGCCCCTTACAGATGAAGGATGATAAACTGTCCCCAGTGCAAAGTATGTGTCTTCACACATTCACATTTCAGACTGTTTAAAAGCTCTGTACAGACAAATTTTCAACTTTTGATATTGGTTTAGATTTATATGGAAAAGGTAAGACAAACTCTGAAACAGTGCCCACTTAAAAGACTTAAATCCCATTCAGTAAAATTGTATCTGAAGCCAAATAAAGGAAAGCACAGAAAAGGAATACTCAAGATTCAGTGCGATTCATTAATTTCTCACAGGCTTAACAAGCCTTTATTGTTGGGTTGAGTTGGTTTTTGGGGGGGGGTGCGGGGTGGGTGCATGTGCGTTTTAAACTTCGAAGGGCTTCTTTTCTCCTGCACCAGATTATTTGCTATCCCAGTACCCCAGTTATTATGCATTACTTCCCATGATTCATCATCAAATGTTTTCTTGTGTTATAAGCATTCAAAATTAATATAAGGTACATTTGATACATGGGAAAAGCTGCATTAAAATGACTGCTCTTAATTGTTGTTTTATTAAAAAGTCAATTGAGTTAGCACTGACTGACAGTAGCAAAGCACAGTGCAAGAAGGACTCAGGGCACAAAAGCTCTGCCTGCCTGCCTCCCCCCTGCCCCCAGCAGCCCACTCTGCTTGGTGCTGACCTGCCGTTTAACATGTTTCTATTTTCTACAACACGAGCAGTGTTTTAAACAAAGCCTGCCAGAATACTGAAAAATGACAGAAGAGGCCCACCATTCTTCTGCAGTTTCCAGATTACTTTTCCTAAAGTAACAACTACATAATTTTGTAAAAGCTACAAAGCTTCATATAATCCTCCCTCAACAAAAGGTAAAATGAACTTAGTGTACTAAATGATCTAAAATTTTCCCTGAAGCAGTTTAGAGTGCCGAAGTAACATCTGGAGTTTTGGCCAAACAATTTTGTTACCTTTATTCATACTGCTCGTATAGCTCAAAAAGTCTGATAACAAATACTTTTAATACTATTGTAATATATCTCCATTTTCAATCAATACATTTACTACACATTTAATGAGTGAAGTGTGCATAAAATACTTTGTGATAGTGAAACTTTAATCAGTAGAGCATGAAGAGTAACTTAAAAATGCTAGTAAGGACAAAGATGTGTTCTCTACAAGTTGTTACAGTATTAGGAACAAAAATTTGAGTGAATTCCAGAAAATTAACTTTGTCTATTTTTCCAATGCTCCTCACACTTCTAATACCTTCAGGGAAGCAACACAGCTGGCTAAGAAATTATAAGATTACAATTTATCTCTCTGTCACACCAAACAGCAGAATCTGGTTACAGTTCAGACATTCTCAACCTCTACCAGGGTATCTTTGAGCAGCAGCTATTTAAAGCATTTGTTTCCTTGTTAGAAAGGATTATTCTGTGATGTGCAAAGCACAAAGGAATAAACTGAGCCCCTTACTTTGAAGGCACAATTCAGAAGAGCGAATCCAGCTTCGGTCAGTTTGTATGGCAAGCCATACATGTTTAGCTACAATGCACATTCAATAAGATCAATGACCATCTAAAACACAAAAATTGCAACAGTAACAACAAGCAGCTTTCCA
This sequence comes from Falco rusticolus, assembly GCF_015220075.1. Classification (NCBI taxonomy): domain Eukaryota; kingdom Metazoa; phylum Chordata; class Aves; order Falconiformes; family Falconidae; genus Falco; species Falco rusticolus. The sequence continues at coordinate 40,183,562 of NC_051193.1, forward strand.
CACAATGGATTTATATTAAAAAATACACATTTATTTTTAATGTCTGGACTCATTTTAATGTCAGTGTTTTCACCACAGATTAGCACACACGCATGGAGGTGTTCTCAAAAACAGTACCTGAGGAGCTTGCAGAGAAGTTGTCTGAAGAGTTTCTGTTTGAGAATTAACATTCACTTCTGTCTCAAGTTGCTCCTAAAGACACAAAAACATCGACACAGTTATACCACTTCCAATTATAAAAGCAATATCGAACTCCATTAAACCGAATGCCTTTAAGTTAAGCATATACAGCAAAAGAAAAGAGGCAAATATTGGTACTTGCTGCGTTGATACCCATCCTTTTGTTCTCTAGTGTGGGATTTCTGTATTATGTTTTGCTGATTAGAAATCTGACATCAATACAAGCTAAATCACTTCTCAACTGTCACTTGTTTAACCACTTAACACCTTTTATACAGAATCCTATATGAAAACATTACATGTCATTCAACTCACGAAAGACAAAAGGTATAGTATCAAGAAAGACCATGTGAAAAGCTATTGAATTTGTTGCAAATTCAACTGCTTTTCCACTGCTTTCACCATTCCAGCAGAAAAAGTTTTCCTACTACTTCAACAGGTTGTTGAATCAGCTTTGTGGATGAACAGATTTAACATCAAAGCCAGTTTTTCAGGTACAACAGTGGGACTGCACAGCTAAAGCAGGGTAGTAGCACATTCATTTTAATGAAGACAGCCTGTTAGTTAAAACTATCATTTAGTAAACCATACCCTAACAAAAAGGCATTCATTTCAATGGAAAAATACTTATGTTTATGTTAAAGCTCATTCCACCATTTCCTTCTGTGCCTATTAAGGATATAAGATTTAGAGGAGACTAACAATAAAAGCTAACAGGAGTACCTTTATCTTTTACAATGATCTGCACCCAGAGGATCTATTTTCAACATTAGAATTAAATGCTTACTTGCATTTCTGACTTCACCTGTCTTGAATTCGAAGAGATTTCAATGTGACTACATAACAAGATACAATTCCTCACTTACGGGTGTGTAAACTATAAACCAAAGCACTTCAAGCATTTTATTAGCTATTTTAATTTCTTGATATGTTTTCCAGAGATTCCAAAGACAACAGAACACGCCCTACAAAAACTGTATGCACCCAAGTGGAGAGCTGCTATCATATGGCTTAAGATAGACTGTCACCCTTTCTGGCCAATCAGTAAGCAGAAAAATTGTCTGCTAAATTACAAGATACAGGAGAGGCATGCTTGAATCTTTGGAAGTCCCCAAAAGGCATGCTGCAATTTCATAGAATAATTTCACTATCAGAAAGTATTTATTTACCATCATTTGAAACTTTGTTTTACCTCAACAGTGAACAAGGTAGCACCTGGCTTCAGGATTCTCAGCCCAACATGAAAAAATCCCTATGGAATACATAGGACAACTGTTCTTTAAGTAATATACATCAAGTTTGGCATGCCGGCAAAGCAAGGCATATAGACACATGCCTGATCTGATGCAATATAAATATCATCATTAATTTTTTTTGCCATGCATAACACTGTGTGAATGACCAGCAAAGAAATCGCTGTCCTATGCGACCATGGACTCAGGCTCAGCTTAGCCTGGCAACAGATAATGTACTGCAATTCATTAATCTTGACATATACATTGATAAAATTATGTATCATTTTGCTATCTTTACTGGAGAGTCTATATTGTATCTATGAACACTCTCAGTCATTCCTAGAGGCAAACACAGTAATTTTCACAAGGAAGAGTCCTGATTAATATACACAAAATTCTATGGTGTAGGCATAGATACCTTAGTTTCCATTTTTTCATGCTCATTCAAATCTATACAGCTAGTATCTTCACTCATTTCATCCTGCTGAAAATGAAAACAAACCCAGAAACTATTAAAAAAATCATAAAAACATTTTTTAAAAAATCAACAAGAAAATAAGGTCATAAAGCGGTTTTGAAAACAGAATTACTTCTGAGACTTAACATGTTGTACTCAAACAAAAAAACCTGCTTTTAAGACAAGAATTTAGAATCTAAGCATGTCTGAGAATTCTCAGAAATGCAGCACGTGTGTCACGTGACAAACATCAGCCTAAGAAAAAAAACACTAACACCTAAGCAAGCTGAATACATAAAGCAGCAATGCAATCAGAATAGGAAATATACACCCCGTTTAACAAAATATTTGAAACACAAGAATCAGCACTCTGCAGCTGAAATGAATATTCAAAGTTTTGGACATTGCTATGTATGACCCCAAAATCCAAAATACCTCTTCGATTTTCATTTTCTTGGGAGACTCTTCTTTATGGGGAGAAGATGTCCTTTTCACTGCTGTGACAGGGCTAGGCATTTTTGTTGCAACATTTCCTGAAGTTCTTGGTGATGGATTTAATAGATATGCTGAGGAAACAATTCTAGAGATGGTAGGCTTTGGTGGTGGAGAAATGGCTGGTTGTGTGGCAGTTTGAGGAATGCTTTCATTTGAAGTACCTGTGGATAAATAAATAAAAAAGCTTCAACAAGATGAGATGACACCACCATTTCAGTTCACTCACTGGTATTTTTGGTCTCTACTCAAACCCACAGAAACCAAGCAGGCATGACAGCAGTGGTACAGTTAGTGTTATAAGCATCATGTTTGGAATGACACAGCGCAGTTTAGTTTCAGGCTTGTTCCAAGAGAGAATTCCTGTACCAGATACAGGGTAGCCATGTCAGTGACACTGCCTGGTCTAAATAACCCTGCTTAACAGCTAGGTACACTAACCCAGACAAAGCTCTGTGCTAATACAGCTATTATTTTTGGTACCCAAAAGAAGTTTTACTGTTTCTGTACTCAGCCATATAAATGCATTGCCAAAGACTGCCTGAAATAAAATTCAAGACCAATTTGATACCACTTTTGTCACTCAAACATGAAATTTACCACTTCTCAGGCTCAGAGTACACAATGACAGATATGAAGTCATCACAGAGCATCAAAAAAAGATCTGACATTCCAAACATCTTTTGGAAAAATGCTCCATTTGAAAAAGCTCTACCTCATCAATTGCCTACCTCAAACCAACAAGCACACATAGGGAGATGCTCCAGGATAAGAAAAATTACATTGAGGAACTTTTTTCATTAATAACTATCAGGTGACTGCTTTTTGATTAACTAAAATACAAGAATGAACAACTTCTGATATGTCTACAAATCCAAAAAACAGTCATTCCATTTAAGCTCCATTTAGTGCTCATGGACTAACTCACTCACATTGATGCATCTGTGACTTACAATAAAAATCAGAGAACAGTTAAAGACTCCACCGTGCCACATGTGAAGGAGTGAAATAATAGAGCTCTCATCTTGAAAGGCTAACCAGTTGGTCCCCTTTTCAATCTGTTTCTGACTTGCTCCTTGTATACAGCTAAAGTGCCATCAAAAAGAGCAGCAGCTGACACTGCCAAGTGAGTATTTTCACCAGGTGCTTTTGTTCTTGCACTAAAAAGTCAATTTTTCTTAAGTATTAAGTGAAGCGTAGCTTTTATTGTAGAAAATATGGAGGGTAACGTCAGCACACACAGTAGGACATATCTGAAAAGATGTAAGCAGAACACATGCTCCTTATTGACACCTGAGTCTTTTTCATTATTAGAAACAATTTCATGAACAACACGAACAGTAACATGGAAGCACAGATCACAGACAGTACAGAATCAGCTCTTGGGTTTAACTACAAAATGGATTAGGATAAATACAAAAATTGCTCTTCCATCTTTAGATAGTTTTTCCTTATTTGATCAACTGAACTACAGACCTACATAAAGCCACTGGAAAACTATGGCTATTGTGAATGTAAAATATAAATCTCTAAGAGTAAAAGAATAAACAAACATCACGGCACAAAGTATTCTGCCATGGTTTCTTGAGTCCTAAAGAAATTAGTTAAATCTGTACATCAAGGAGAACATGTTAGAGCATGTGTTAAGTAAAGACCTCAAACTGGAAGAAAAACTGTTTCACAGACATCACAAAAAACAAACAAACAAAATCAATAGAAACAATATACTGTGCCACTTTCCTTACCCCCTGAGCTTTCACTGGAATTTATTTGTGGCACAGTGACTTCAGAAGCCTGTATGTTGGTCACAGATGCTGCTGTTACAGCTGGCGCAGGACTGCTTCTGCTAAAAGGGAAAAATGACGAAATGCTGAACATTAGTAAAGCTATGGTGCTGTATGTCCCGCCTTTCATCACATCACATGCATGGCCAGTAACCATAGATGATAGATTTTACCTACATTACAGAGCAGAACTTACAATACTATGTCACAGCAGGAAGACAGAAATGAGCATTGGTAATCTACTGTCAAACTTGAGCAATGGAAGCTATTTCAAATATTTAATCTGAATCACTTCAGAGACAGTTTTTTAGACCAGTAAGGAGTTGCACTAAAAAAGGGCAACAATTGAAGCAATGTCTGCCCAAATAAGGTGCAGGGGAAAATGCAGCAACTACTTCCCTGAAGAACGGAACAAAACCAGTACAGAAGGACCAAAATAGAATAGAAAGTTTGTTTTCCATTTACACACACCGTTATGACTATGCCCAAAAATCATAATGGGGCAATTTCCACTACAAGTGTGACTTCCTAGATATCATAGACTTGTTTTAATATCACGGTTAGCGGCATCAACTATTGGAAATCATTTACCACAGAAGACCAACTTAAAGAATACTTGTCAAAAGGAATAAGTTTAGTGAACTTAAGTATTTTATCCTATACAACATCCTGTAATATACATCTAATCCTGCACAATTGTAGGCAACTGATGTTAACTTGTCTCTGCATCAAACAGACAAACACGGGACTCTTGAAAGAAGAAAGAGCAGAATCCCATTTACTTGGGCAAACAAATTTAGATAGGCCAGGTCAGATGTGGCTTTGAGCAACTGGGTCTGGTGGAAGGTGTCCCTGCCCATGGTGGGGGTTGGAACTTGGTGATCTTTAAGGTCATTTCCAACCCAAACCATTCTGTGATTCTATGAAAAGACAATACAGAAAGACAGGCTTAAGATAAACATTAATATGTACACTTTGAAAATACAATAGAAAATTATGTTCATAAGCTTAATTTGCATAGATATCATCAGTAATAGGAGTAGCACTACTGATTTCCCAGACAGAAAGCCTAAACTCCTGTACTGTCTCTCATTTTGACCAAAACTCACACAACCCTTATTCTCACACTTCAATTTCCTGCTTACTACCTCTCACAGCCTCCTACTGCAGTGTCCCCAAGTTTTTATATCACCTTGTTGTTCTAAGGATTTCTACCCAACTTTATAATTCCTTATCTGAAGTCCAATGCCATGCTCCCTATCCCCCAAATTTAGCCCTGCTCTAGTGCTCAAACTGGAAATAAAGATTGTCTGCAAGTTCCAGTTTGGAACAGTCACACCTTGATAACCGTAGTATCTCACGGATGCAGTATCTGCTATGCTTTTAAATGCAAGTAATTCAGGAACAGAGAGCAGCCACAAGACTGAAAGTCTTCATTACCCCTGAGAACTTCCAGAACTGTTCAATGGACTCGTCTTCATAGCACTAGTAGGCGAAGGCACAGACGTGCTGTTATCACTGTCCATAGACAAGTCTAGGCTGCTGTCATTCAGAGCTGTCAACCGGATTCCTTCTGTTGAATGCTGCAATCCACAAGACAAAAAGACAATTACATTAGTCTTAAAGGCTTAAAAATCAATGAAGATTCAAATGATGTAATATTTCAGTTATGCAAAATGTTAGCTGTTACATTTGTGAAGAAAAAACAAGAGATGATTTAACAGCAATGAGCTTCCACCACAAACGAAGCAAGTATGCATGCCTTAAATGCAGGTAAATTTAAGCATGTTTTCAGAAAAAAACAACCTGGAAGTAGAAGCATTTAAAAATGCAAAACATTAATGGACGATTAATCCTTTTACATGTAAATAAACCACTATACTGTCACTACAAGCATTTACATTTTCACATTCGCAATTCAGGTACAGATTTGTCTGAACCAACGATGTTCAAAAACATAAGATAAAGATGAAAATACAATCGCTAAATATAGTAACAGTTTATTTCAAATGTCTTTGGTTTTGTGGGCTTATAGATACTGCTTTCATTAACTTCCAAGTAATACCAATGTACACCAAACCCACAATTAATACAAAGAATTTAGAGACTGATTAGAATTTAAAACAGTCAGTGGAGAAGAAACACCCTCCTCTGACACATTACTACTTAGGAGATGCATCACTTAATATTTACATTGTCGTCTGGAATGTATTACAAACAGATTTACACTTAGTATCAATACAAGATTTCCTGTTCATTAAAAAAGCAGTTAACATAAAACAGCTATAGTAACAAAGCAAGTTATTTTTATATACCCGAGTATATAACAGTGGTGTAGTTATTCACAAATACAAGCAAACTCGTATTGCTCTCAGATTAAGCTAACACAAAGAAACAGGAATTTTGAAATACAGCCTAAATTGTTAAATTCCATGTTCCACTTCCTTTGTTTTGCCTCCACTGAAAGTAAATCACATCCAACACAATTAAAAGTGTTACCATTCTCATGTATGGCCACACAGGTAAACTATACACTGAGGGAGAAAATACCTACCCTGGCTAGGCAACGGGCAACTTTCTGGTGTCAAAACTGTCATTTAAATCTTTTCATTAAGAACATACAATATCAAAAGCTGCCAAGTTGCAGGCTGAAGAATACTTCCCTGAAATGTATCCTCAAAGTATTCAATCTCAGTTACAGCAACTGACTACCATTAGGTACAAAAAACCAGCAACAAGTTCAACATTCTACTCTCCTTCTATGTGAAGAGTTGCAATTTTATGTTTAGGAGACTTACAGGAAAGTCTAATAACAACTTTAAGAGGAAAAAGCTGGCGGTAGCAAGAATTGCTTGACTGATTGTTTTATTGGTATTGTTAATGTGCAGGTCACTTAAAGGAAGCATCATTAGAGTACTAAGAGAGCTTTAAAATCTTAGATTACGCTTTTTTAAATCTGTTTAGTTTAGGAAGGCCAAAACAACGCGGTATTTCAGCCAGACCCAAAGATACTATTCCTGTTCTTGATGTTCAGAGAATCTAGAATTGTATTTCATGCATGTAGTAATACTGCTAGTGTCAGATGAGATCACATTGTTTATACAGGTAAAACTAAGCATTCAAAATGTGATTCTATTTCTTTGATTACTAAATCTAAAAACCTGAGGTATCATTTCTCAATAGCATTTTTATTGCTCTCAAATATTAGTCCAGTTTACCTTTTTCTTTTTCTGAAGCACATGATTAGGTAGCAGTTGGTGAAGTTGCTTACGTTTCACATGCCTTGCAGCAATCTTCATATCCATCTCAAACATCTTGCTATTTATTGCTTGCCTATAAACTACACAATTAGAATAACATTAAGATACACTGAAGTATTTTGCAAAGTCCACTTACTTGCCCAGGCAGAAACAATTTGCATTTCAGAACATTTATTACCCTCAAGAACAAATTCAGCATTCCCTTTTCTGGAGGAAGAAAGTAAACCGCCAACTATGCCAGCACTGACAGTGCAAACACTAAAATGTTACTTTGGTAGGGGACCTGTTGTCCAAGAACAGTATCTTGCAAGCATGCCGTTCTCTAAACTATATTGTTTACAAGTTTTAATAGTAACAGCACTAAAGTGAATTCTTCAGTTCAGCTCAAATGAACTAAAGACAGAAATAAGATTTCCTCATAAGAATTACAGTATTTACATAAAACTATTCCCTTCAATTGATCCAGCTTTTATTTATGCAGCTCCTACAAACAGGTTCTAATTCTGGAGTTTAATGCTTGTGTCAGCTATTATATTACAAATCATTCTGGCAACACCAGATACCACCACATTTTTATACAGAAGTGATTTGTGTTTGGTTTTTTTCTGCTATGTTTTGGGGGTTTTTTTTGTTGGTTTGCTTTGGGCTTTTTTTGTTGTTGGCTTTGTTTCTTTTTGTAATTATGTCTACTATAATGAGCTGTTTCTCTTCACCTCAGAACATTTACTTCTGGTGATTCAACACAGTTAGTGCTAGTAAAGGAACTACACCGCAACCCAACATCTTGGGTTCAAGTAAAGCCAGATAAAAATGAAAAATCTGTTGTTCTTTCACATCAGCTTTCTATAAAATGTTGAATAAAGCTGTGGCAGACGAATGAATAAAAAAATCATTCTGTAGATCTTAAATACAAAACTTAGGAGGTATCTCGCTTATTCACTGTCTATTCTCATTGAATAGGCTGTGAACATGTAATAAAAAAAGCTGTTAAGAGACAGACACACAAAAAGCTCAATGACTACTGCATATTAAAGTGCCTACTAGACTAATTCTTGGTATTGAAGAAGCTCATAAAACCTCTGTGTGAGGCTTATACAAGTTATAGTTAAGGTAGGGTAGGGGCATGCTCAAGCAAGCTAGACATGGTTAAAGCATTCCATATTCCTGACATTAGGTGTTACCAAAGTCTCAATGGAAAATTTTCAAGGAAAACCTAGGCCACTCTTCATGGCTCTCCTCCTCCCCCTGCTCCTACTATAAAGCAAGCTATTCCCTAATTTCATTCTTGAAAATACTTCAGTAGTTTCAATAAAATCTTAGGATCTATTCCAAAATATAGGACAAACAGAGGTTTTCAGGATGGATTAAAAATGATGGAGACACACTCACATTGATTTGAGGTGACAAAAACTCACAAAACAGAAATTTTTGTTAGTTGACTACCTTGGAAAGTGTATTTAGAAACTGAACAGAAAACTGCGCATCACAGTCTCTAAATTTTGATTAAATGCTACTTCATTTAAAGTTCCATGTATTTAGCCAAATTTCAGATTTGAATGTAGTGCAAGTACACCAGATTCAAAATCCTATGTGCAACTTTTAGTACTTTCATATAGAAAAAAACCTAAGTACACTATTGAAATTCATTTTTTATAAACAACAAAAGACCTAAGACACTAATTCATTAATTCCTTCACTCCTTCAAAGCAGCAACCAAGCTTTTCCAAGTTCTCAAAAATTAGAATGATGCGCCTATAGTTTCACCTTCACCACTTATAATCAAAGGGAATATTCCACCCCTCTCAAGAAAATAGAAATCCCTTCGACTGACACAGACACACACACAGAGACCCCTCACTGCAGCTATAAATGACAATAAAGAACTTTCAAGCCTTGGCATAGTTTACTTATAAATATACATTATTATTTTATTATATTCACTCATACATCCATACCAGGGGGTGGAGGTGTACTATTTCCTTGCTTCCAGTCTTACCGAGTCTCAGAATCCAAAGACCAGCATTGCATTAACTAGCATTTGAACCTATTCCTTTAACTCTGTAAACATGTAATACTTGAGCCTTAACTGTCATTTGTTTAAAACAAGAACTGCAAATTTTTTAGTTAATCTTCTCAAAGGTATTGCTCCTTTCTTAGGCTTAGACTAGAGAGTCACACTCTGCAGCTGTTATCAATTCTTTCCTTAAAATTTCTCATTCATGAATCAAAAAAGAGAACATTGGAAAGTCAAACAGGTTTCTTGCATCAAGTGTTGGACATGAAAGTAAAAGTTACTGAATCAACTAGCTACTACGTAACACCATGGAATAAAAAGCATTTTGTTCTAGAGTCTACTATATAATCCGCTTTAATCCAATGATGAATTCAGTTTCACAAGTAATAAGAATATTTAAACTATACACATATTGTCAAAAAGAGGTTAGGTTGCATCATGGTTACATGATAACCAATTTTCTTCAGTAAAGATCACAATGTAATGTACCATTTTTAGTGACATTAAAAGATGTGTGCATCATTTTAATCAGTTTTAATGAAAACAAACTGAAAACAATGTCTGAAGTGTCTAGAAGCATTAAAACTCATTAAAACTGTATTTCATTAAACACCCTAACTCCTTAGCCTAAGTCTAGATTCTACTACTGAAACAGACTACCTAATGAACAGAAACAGTAACTTCAACAAGTTCATAAATACCAGAACATCTGGAAAGCAACACTCACCTGTGTCTGTAAAAGACTGAATGTCGTAGGTAAGATCGACACTTAAATTTTCAGAATTTTCTGTTTTCTTAAACACCAACCCAATCACCCACATTGTACGGTATTCTTCCCTGGAAAAATTTACATAAAAGAGTCATATAATACTGACAGAAGAACTGAATAATTTACTAAGTTATCTGCTGCAATAGACAACAGTTGAACATTTTAGTGGAGCTAGCCATACAAAGACCAAAAACAAAGCTGACTTAATGACATTCCCTTTGCACCCACAATACCAAAAAAAAAAAAAAAAAAAAAAAGTGTCACGAAACACTGACCCATCTACCTCCAGCAAACTTCATGAACTAAGATCATGAGTAGATTAATTCATTCAACTGTGCTTCTATATATAGATTGTCTCATTTTTAGGAGTTATAACTAGCCATCACAACTGTAAAGGACAGATTTGAAAGGAGAAGACAGATTTCCAGCACGTGATGCTTGAAGTAGTTAGAATCTACTCCTTGATTAGACAGCTTCCATTTTGCTAAACGTCTTCCAACTCTCAAATTTCTTAGCTGTAACTGACCACAAAGTGCAGTTTTCAGGTAAGATGAGCCTCCCTTTGACAGCTCACCTTCACATAATATACATGAAAGAGGAACTATTATAGTCTAGCACAGAATATAGCGTAACACTTCTACAGCAGCTCAAGAAATTTAATGTTTTAATTCAAATGTCTTTTCCCTGCAAGACCATTTCAGAAAAACACTGCTTTCCAATCAATCAATGAAAAAAAATTGGGCAGGCAGGTGAAAGAACACGCATAGTTTACATTGGGAAAATAACCTTGCCTAGAAAAGTTGCCCACATCAAGTCCTCTGAAATAAGAGCTAATGAGAGCCTGTGATTATGCAGGCAGTTGTAGCTGTATTTACCCACTTAAATGGTGCTGAAGAGGTACTGCCTGCTTTTGTCCAATTTCACCTGGAACATGCACGTAATTTGCATATATAAGTTTTTAAAAAGGGAGCACCATACTGTCACTTGAAGCACTTAAGTCTGGAAAAGGCTGGGTGGAAGGTAAACAAGGCTTTTCATATACTCCCAGTGAAAACCACAATTTCTTCCCCATTTTCACACTTCATTCACTTTTTCACTTCACAAAAAAAATACGATTCCTTACAAATTAATCACAACACTGCCTAGAAATAAAGTCTTAAAAAGCGTTTTGAGCCTACACACTTGCAATCATTTTTTGAGTGGCAGAGGAAAGGGTGGAAGGAGCTGAAAAATAGATAATCCTAAACAATTTGAAGTGCTTGGTATTTTCTCCACTGTTTCCACATCTTGAGGAATTCTAACATCAGCCATCACCAAGATTAAATTACATGCATCTCAACTGCTAAATTTAATAACTTTAATGTACTTAATTACTCAAGATTTTGGTTCTACTGTGCCTGATGTTCTACCCAATGCTCATGATGCTTCATAATTAAAACTGTCTTACCAAGTGATGCTAGATGCTCAAACAACAACAGCAGCTAAGGAGCAGTAGCTGACATGGATTAGTGGCAAGAAATTATGCAATTAATATAGTTATTAGCAAAAATATATTATTTCCTTGAAGTTATTTTCTGGCTCAGAAACATTCTTATACAGAATAAATATCTAGTTTTACAAATAGTACTTGAGAAGAGCTTAAAACTGTTTGCCTTTAGATGCTGTCATTAAAAATTAAGCCATTTAAGACTCTATAAAAAATGCTAGTTTATTTGTTAATGAACCGGTATTTTAGCTAAGTTAGTTCCTGACTATCACATGAAAGAACACTTTTGCTTACTTGTCAGGATTCTCCTTGGGTGCTGGGAATGACTGTGGATTCACATGAGCCAGTGTAATGAATTCATTCTTCTCCAGGTTTCCAACTAGAATACGGATTTTTGATTCCACCAAGCCCACCCTGCATAAATGTCATTTATTAACAAGTTCTCATTAATATGAAATAACAGAATTATCTATCATCACATACCAGGACAAAATCCTCAACATACTCCTTATACTAATACTTGACACTACAGATGTAACTAGCGCACTATACATGACATTAATTTAGATCAATGAACCAAGTGAATGCGTTGCAAAAACTAATGCAAGGGAAGCGTAAGAATGCCCTGAAGCTCTCATTATAACCCAATTTTACAAATGGAATTAAATAGCAAGACATTACACATCAATTAAAAGGCAGTCAGCAAGAAACTAGTACGTATTTCTCCAATATGCTTTTGGCTTCAGATGATGAATTTTAAACATTGAAGAAAAACCCAATATCTGACAATCTTAAAACTTCTCTAACAAAAGAGAGCAAAAACAAGGGAGAGGCATTTTTCTCTTGAGAAACAGTACTTCAAGAGATTGAGAACATACCTCCTCACACTGCTTATTAGAAAAGCACAAGAGGCTTAAAAAAATAAATTTGTAAAGTTAACCTCACAGCGTTGTAAAGTAGCAAAATTCAAGCAACAGTCTTCACTCCCTGGCTCTTCATTTTTACTGTTTTTTTCAGAAGTGTAACATCTTCATCCATTTATTTTTGAAACACTGAAACTCTATTTCATTAAAAAGATACTATACATATCAGATATTCCCTTGTGTCCAAGGCTGTAAGGGTTTTTGGTTTTGTTGTTTGGTGATTTTTGTTTTTCTTTAAATACCAAGCATTATACTCACCATTCTAGTCGCTGTTTTTCTGTCGGTGCGCTTGCTAGAAGTACAATATAATGCCTTTGGAGATAAAGACAATATGCTATTCTATTTATACTTCTAAAACTAGACATTCAAACCTTAACATTAAAACTTTGCAGTAAATTCCACATTGCAACTACAGATTATTAGCTTAAGTATATACCCTATAATAAAATTAAGTATTGTTCATTAGACAAAGGGGATATGTTCCCCAAGCATGTGACTAATGGACTTATCAAAACATTTTGGATTTTAGGGACATTTGCAACTATACTTCCATACCAGTAACCTTAACAAAAGGCTAGGAACATAGCACTAGTTGAAAGACAGTACAGGTATTTCAATACCTAATAAGATGAAGGATTTAACTGACTACTAAATATTCCTTGCAAGTAAAACCAGTTGTTCACAACCATCTATAAATTTGTCAGTTGTCTTTGTCACATTATTTCTGAATAGTTAAGTGGTTATCACATATACGTTTGTTCAAAGTCAAAAATAACACCATCAAGTGTGGTTTAAAAAAAAAACAACTGTATCTGCATTTTAGAATTGTCTGAAGACACTTATCTGAAACTTCACAAGGAATGTTTCCTCTGATGATAATTCTTAAGCTCTCAATTATATTCCAGGATAATCAGTGTATACCCACTGTAAGTAAATTTCAAAGAAACAGTATACAAAGCAAAGATGTATTTTAAACAAGCCCAAAGACAGTGGAACAGGAGAAGATTACTTTCAACTTGAGTTCATAAAGGTGGTAGGGGAACCTGACATGTCTACCATCAGGTTTTTCAGAATTTTAGCTGGGAAGTCTACTTTAACATCCCAAGTCATTCAACTTGGCATTACTTTATACTGATATGGTATTCTTGGGTATCTTCAGAGCAGGATTTAAACAACAGTAATAACGTGAAGGATTAGACCCTAGTACATGTACCTCATAGAAAGCAATGCAAGGTCAATGATGGTAACTATGGTGTAAAAAAAAAAAAAAAAAAAAAAAAAAAAAGTCCTCTGATGCTATAAGGCCTTCAAATCACAAACTTAAACCAAAAGAAACAGATGAAATCCATAACTTCATGTCTCTACTTATCTTTAGGTGACAGAGGGGAAAAAAAATAGGTAAATACTAGAGTCTTCTGAATTCAGTCAGAGAATGTCAATGAAGTGAGAGGACTAGAAAAGATATTTGGAAAAATTCTTCCCCCTTCTGAACAGGGCATTTACTTATTTTTTGCATTTTGGCAGTAATAACTGCTTCGTACAAAATGTAATGGTGTTTTTCCTGTGATCTTATTGAAATACTCGTTTTAGATACTTGCAGGATACCATGACTCAATCAATTATATTACAAAAAAAAAAAAAAAAAAAAAAAAGGAAGGGTTCTTTACTCAAATTCTGCATGCGAAGTTACCAATTTCGGATATGAACTTCTACCAGGGAGCACCATTGCCCTTAATATCCCTACATCATACATATCACACACACTTGCAGAATGGTTCATTTAGTAGGGAAGACAATTCAAGCTTTTTGTTGTTTTTAACCATATAAAACTGAAAGAGACAAATCTCAAATCTGGAAGTATTTGGAGAAATGAATTTTCCAGCTACTTATTAAAAACAGCTCTTTGAAACAAGCTTCTGAAGAACAACTGAAAAAGATAATTAATTTGGCTATGTCTAGAAGTCTCAACTAGCTGGTGGGCACACAGAAGAAAACCCTAAGCCTTATTTATGAAAATAAGTATAATGATTAGCTATTTTTGCTCAGATAGCACTAGCTGAAAGAAAAGGGAAAGGTGCAATTTCTCCTGCCACCCCCAACTGTTAAACAGTGTGGAGAGGGAATTAATCACTGGAAATCTGTTATTGCCATGTTCAGTAAAAATTTTTAACAGCTTGTGCTATTTTAAGACATTAACTTAAGAGTCTAAGGTCTGGCTGCTAAATTTTACAAAGATTTGTGATCGGTTCTTCATTCATAATTCTACCACAAAGAATACAACTAATTCAGAAGTATCCATTACTTCACGATAAAAAAAAAAATAAATCCGAAGTTAAGCTTCTATTTCTCAATGGTGATTTTTTGATGCAGGGTGTTTGGGGTTTTTTTGTTGGGTTTTTTCTTTTTTTTTTTTGGGGGGGGGGGGGGGGTCGGTTTTTGGTGGTTTGGTTTTTTTTCTTTTAGAAACTGGTGCTGTTTCTCTCCCACTGTCTCCCTGTCATCACTATGTTTTCATAAAAATAACCTAATGTAGATATTATGGAATTGTCTTACACCATCAACATCTTTACCTACAAAAAAACGAATTATTTTTAAGAGTCATACTAATTTCTGAAAAAACTGAGAACACCTGAACATGTGCCTTTCAGGTTTTCTCTATTAAGTTGTCCAGGATTTACACTTCAAATTGTCCAGTGATTTCGATAAAGTCCTACCAAAGCCAAGAGTTCAAAGTACCTTTTTAAAAGGTATGTTTAATTCTACTTATTTAGCAGGATATTTATCTTTATAACAGAGAACCAAAATCCTAAAAGTCATTAAATGAGTGTTATTTCCCGCATCACCATACTTCTCCTTTGGTTTTAAGCTCTAGTAATTTCATTCTCATCTAACAATTCATATTCATGTTATATCTATTTGAAATTATTCTTGTCATTTCCCTGTAAAACGCCATATCCAGCAAGTGTATGTTCTTTGTTGCTGTTTTTCCCCAATCTGAAAAAATTAAACCTATATGAAGGGCAGGTAACACAACTCCCTAACTCCAAGTAATTGTTGACATTGTAAAAGTAACGAAAATAAATAAAAAGAGATTTCTCCATTCTCCCAATTTCTAACCTGCTCCTGCCATGCAGGTATGCAGTAGTCTCAAGATTTCCTTAGTCACACATCACTAAAGTTTATTTTAAACATTGCTTACAAGTCAAAAGTGTTTACAATCAACACAGATGTTTAGAAACTAATTGCCACTGAGAGCAATACAGATTACCAAAAGCTATGCTTTCAGAAAAGAAAACTTTTTAAAAGTACGTCTCATAGCAAGGATTAGATCTTCTCTTAACTGGCAGAGAACTACACATTGCTTTGATTTTCAGCAGGAACAAGTCAAGGCATCTACAATTTAAAGGACAGTGCAGGGAGGGGGGGGGAATCCAAAACATCTAGCTTTCAGACAATGATCTGACCAAGAGGTACATTTATTGCATACTGATGACTGCAATACAATGATTTTATTTTGTAGAGGTTACTAACCAAAGCTTTAAATGAACTTACTAACCTAAAACATAGAAAACCTTGGGTAATTTAAAGCAGGCTCCATAATATTATACCATAGTTTTAAAAAAATAATTCAAGCAAAGACATTTTGTGCAAAACATACAAAATCTGGATATTTAATGTTGGCAAGAGAAGCTTTTATTATTAAAACTGATAAAATGGCGAAAGCTGATAACACAAAAGGCTGTATTAAAATGGAGATTATTTCAAATGACATTTAGTGTTTCCTATATTTTCCTAGTTTTTAAAGAAACAAAGGAAATGTACTAGGGAACTTATTAGCAACCTCTTGAGCAGAAACTGATTTGTCTGCCACCCATTTTTAACTTCAAAAAAAACATAACTTTACAGTGCTCTTACGTGTTTTCAAACTTAACCTCCAAGGTACAACATAAAAGCCATCCAAATGTTTTAAAGCTTTTATCATGCAAAAGGTATAGAAACAAAACACAGACACATTATGAAGGTCATCAGTCTCTTTTAATGGGGGAACTGTATATTTCAGTCTTGTTTAGATTAGTACATAACCAACCAACCACCCAACACAGAAACAAGTGTAAAATATATTTGATCTTGATTCAAGAAAAATGGGTCTCCAATTTCAACTGAGGGCAAAGAAGATGTAGTCCGTATTTTAATAATCCATATTTATTGTAAAAATACAACTTTCAGCAAGTTCATATACATTTAACAAGCTTCTGCCCCACAAGCATATTACTAGAAACCCTAAATATGTGAAGTGTGAACTTCAGTATTTCCCTTAGAGACATCACAAAATTAGAGAAGCTCAGTGTGAAAGAGTATTAATAAAGAGCCAAAAGCCTTAAGCTTTAATGGAAAAAGATCTAGTAATAACTAGTACATCTGGCAGTTAGTCAACACAATTGCAAAAATATCTTTTATTATCAGTGAACTGTTGACTATATTGACAGAAGAAAACATACAGTTTCAAGTACGTATTCATCTTAAATGTTGACCTTCAGAACTGGTTCTTTTAATATCTTGTTTCCTGGGAGGCAAGACCCATTTTTAGAATGCTTACTGACACCACTAAAGAACATATCAGCTGGTTTGACCAACAGAAATGTCTTCAATTTTACTAGTAGCATACTAATTGTGACATTAGCATACTAACTGGTGACATTCTAAGTATATGGTCTGGGACTAAAAGGTTTCTGAAATGCATGCTAAAGACAAAAAAAAAAAGGTATCTGACAAAATTATTAATTCTCTAAGAGAAAGGACAATAGTGCATTTACTCCCCCTCTATATTAAAAGATCCTAACAAAACACTTCCAGGAAGTTTAACGTATGCATATTTAAGATCCTGTGCTACAGAGCATCATTAGATATTTTAACTGATAAAACTTAAAATATTCTGCCATGCTATAAAATACATACTTGTACTTTTGAAAGAAGTTTGGAGCTTCAAAAAGTTTGGACCACTCTGCCTTACTCAGCAAAATTTCATCTGTGATAGCAAGACCTAAATTATAAAAAAAATTTAAACTTTTTTTTTTAAAAAAAATACAGTTTAATACCCAGAGTAAAAACAGCTTATTAACTTAGCAAAGGTTACTACAAATTATTTCCCCCCTTTAAAGGAATTTATCAACAAGCTTTATATTCCAGTCATACCAAATCATATTATTAAAAAGAACATCAATAAAACACATTTAGAAATGTATGTTAAACGATCAGACTAATGGTATTTTGCTTTGCAGCGTAACATAGCTCAGTTTAATCTTTTGTGTATGCCACAGTAACTACTCAGTGCGAAGATAAGAGAACTACTTCTTTACAGTAATTGAATCATCTCTTGTGCAAGACATTGTACAAGGCAAAGAAACAGGGAGACAATAAGCTACTGCTCTGTCCGAGTGCTACTGGCAGTGGCTCTCCGTGTCAAGTCTACTCCTTGCTTTGATAACATCTTCTCTTATCTACTATAATTACCTAAGTAGATTACTAGGATAAATCTAGAGGACTCATCTCTGAGCAAGTATATTGTTTTATATTAGGCCTAGAAATGGCCGTACAGTGGGACTACTACGCTATTCTTCCACGTGGCATGACACGATCTAAAACCACTAAAATAAACAAAAAAGATATTGTACCATTAGTTCTCATTTTCAGAGCATAAGGCACTCTTATTAATTACCCAGTTTCCAGGAGTGAAGGACAGACCTCCAGAAGTTTCTACTTAATATAGAACTTTAAGCCACATAAGCTAACAGGCCAAGTTCCACCTCCCTCAGAAGAGCGTCATGTCAAGAGGCTATTTAACACCCTCCCACCTCCCCCTCACAAAGCATACCCATGATGGAACTATTTTAAATCTGTTTGCAAACATTTAGAGAGAGAGCGTAAGATAATACTTACCTTGTTTAAATTCCTCAACCATGACCATCCGTGTAGAAACGGACACATTGTAGGTAGAGTTCTGCTGTGGGTATGCTGGTGTAATTATAGGCATAAGATGGTACCTATCACTGGGGTTTACCTATATATAACAACAGCCAATCAGTTTTCTTCAAGCATACACATGAGTTAACAAATTTGGATTTCTCCCTTTACTACAACAGTTAAGTTCTAAGAGACCTTAGATATCAGGCCAAATAAATTACCAACAGTTCAGACAAAGTTTAGAAAACAAGGATAACGCCTTCACAAAGGACACCATTCTGAACCACAGTGATGTGGGAGGGCTGTAACCTGTCAGCACATCATGGTCAAGTTGCAGGCATTTCTAAGTCCAGAAATACCAACTGAATAGAACAGTTTCTCTCTTCAATAGAAATGAGCTTGTGATTACATCACACCACATGAGCACCTTCAGAAGAATGACTGTCTTCAGACCTTGCAAAAAATATTTTATACTTTATTTCTGTAACACTACTGAAAATAAAGAGCCAGCTTAAGACAAGAGGCTCTAAACCACCTGACAGAAGCATCACTTGCATTAACGTATCTTTTATTAAACCGCACACAGGGAAACAAAAGAGAAGGGACAAAACACACATGCGCAAAAATACATTTAAAATAGGATCAGCGTAAAAAAACTTGTAGACTGTAAATTAAAGATAAACCCTTACCCCACTTTGTTTGGCTACTACAACAGACAGTTCCCATCACACACTGACCTCAAATGCCCTACCCCACGAATAACAATTAAGACTCGAGAACACTTTTTCAACTGTCTCACATTATTTAAATGTGGACTTTTGCCCAAAAAACCAGATTTTAAGTACAAAAGTAGGTACAACTCAACCTCTGGTGCTTACACTATTCACCAAAAAAAGGTTAGTTGAACACCAACTATTCTAAGATTGACCAAGCAGCGTCGAACATCTTCACCTTACGCCCTACTGAAACCTCAGAATGAGAGTTGTGCAAGCTGCTTTACTGACTGCCTGAAGGGCAATGATGTTCAGTGTCCTTAATTTAATTGCTACAAGTGGAGATCAAATATTATAAAAGAACTTAAAGACTTCAAGTTACGATCTTCTTTTATCCAAGACGAAAACACAACTACAACTATATGGACCCAAACCCATCCAGCTCTGACTGTTGCACCAAATTGAATTTAATATACTTGCAAAAGTAACTCGTCTTAAGTCAGATGCAAACCATTTTAAGCTAAGCAGTTTTTTAAAAAGGCATTGCTTTACTGTCTATATCTAATTATGCTGAATATTTATTAATATCATGTATTGCAAAACTTGGGAGAAAAAGTACATTGTTCAGCAAGTGTGCTTCAAGCAGTCAGTTTAGAAAATGAAACTTTGTTCCACACCTAAAGGTTACTTATAAAGAAGACATAATACCAAAATATTAAGTTTAATAACCCAAAATGAGCTCACCTAGGATTCTTTAGAGCAACTGAATTTATTGTACAAAGTGACTTATAGGGGAAAAATAATACACTAACCCTTGGGTCCCATACAGGCAAATTAAAGATTGCATTCTTCTGGCTGTTTCAATAGCACTGGATTTGGCCATTCCCTGTTCAAAAAGATTGTAGCACTGAATAAGACTATTGGATACAACCATGTACGTTCAACAAACAATACTTCTGAATGCGATCCTTACTCTGCTCTCAAGGTAAGCATCATTTCCTCAAGATTAAGCTGGTCTAACTGGGGTTGTTTAAATAGCTGTATTGCTGAACTACAATACAGCTGTAATTAGCTCCTCCAGAGCATCAGAACAGTGAATTTTCTGTAGTCTTGAGCTTTATAACCACTGGTTTAGATTACTAATCTCCTCTAAATTCTTCTTAAAAATATACCTATCAAAACAGAAATTCTTCTATGAAGATTGACACTGGGTCCATCTTCGAGCTAGCCGTTTCATGGACAAACTAAAGAAGAACAGCCAGCATGATTACAACATTATAGCATCACTAAAAGCATATGTATTAAAAAAAAATCCAAATCAAGATTAAATAAACCCATGAATGAAACACTAAAAAAAAGTAACACTTCTGTTCGTCAAGCCGTCTCTACTTCCATGAGTAAAGTTATCTTCCTACAAAGAGTAAAAGTCATTTCATCTCTTCGTATTTGCAGATTAATGCTCCTGTACTATGCACGTATAAAATGGACAGCAGTATGAGGAACACATTAAACAGAGCTTGCAACCAGTTTTCCTCTATTAGCTTAGCATGGTAAAATATTACTAAACACTAGGTACCTCAGAGGCTGTAACACAGGGGTCCTCAAACTTTGTAACCAGGGGGCCGGCACGCGGATGCAGTGGCAGGCAGCCATCTGCGGCTGCTTGGTTTCCCCCTCAACCCCCGGCGGGGGGGTCTGCAAATACCCGGGGCCAGATTGAGGACCCTGGGGGGCCATATCCGGCCCACCGGCCGTAGTTTGAGGACCCCTGCTATAAAGCCTATGGATTCAAGAGAGTGAAACTGTGGAAGTTACCTTCATGTTAAGGCGGCACTACACTGGAAGTAAAGCAACAGCTTGGTAAAATTACTCTTAAAACCTGTCAATGTTTCACGAAGACTACAGGTATCCAGATATGCTTTCTTTCAAGAAAAACAGTATTCACTTGTAAGCTGCAAAATACGCTTTTGTCCCATTCATTCTAAGTTTACTTGGAATGCTCCCGTTGTTCTCATCAGTTTTATTCAAACCACCTTTCTGAGGTAACCAGCTCAGGAATATGAAATCATATTTAATCTGAAAACACCTACCTCTCCACACTGACAAGATTAAAACTCCCACTTTTGTCACTGATTCTCCTAAACTGCATTTAGGCTATGTGCCTCAACCACATACTGACATACCTCCTTTTCCCATTATCTCAGTATTTGAAGGTTCACAGACTAAGTTTTGGGGTGTCTGCTCTTATTTTGCGCTATATAAGTATTTTAACTGAAAAGTAATGTTGAGTTACAACAAATACTTAAGAAAATTTTAAATAAAACATGGGTGGTTTTGTTTTGGATACTTTAAGAGCAAGATATGTTGGATGACTTACTGGAAACCTCAAGGTAACAATTTTCTGGCAGCAAAAACAAAGCCCATAACTACCATCTTAATCTGGTAACAGCTGAAAATGATACCATAAAAACAGGACTAAAATTCAGTGTCTACAAACGATTTTATTTTAGTGTAATCTAAATTTTAAAAAAACACATACCATTTAGAAAATACCAAGAAAAATTTATGTACAAGAGTTGATGCTATTGCATTTGGATAAAGCTGGCAAGTTCTTGCTACTAGCATAGCCCAGGAAACACCGCCAAGGAAACCTAGTATATTGGAATAGATGTTGTGGCCTGTGGATTGAGAAGGAAAGAGACAAAAGAGTTATCAGTAAGCATGTGAGTTAATGAAAACTTCACAAATTTTGGAATAAAACTGCTTACGTTTTGCCCACAGTTTGATAGCTCTCAGTGTTAACCTGAAGTTGTCAATGTTTGGTACTAGATGCAGAATTTCATCGGTTACCCGGCAACCTGCCAAAGAAAAAAAAGAAAAAAAAAAGAAAAAGAGTCCATTACACTTGCTGCCTCCAAAGTTTTTCTGCTTGCTTACCCTCCCCCAGCTTCAAAGCACCAGCTTTTTAGATGAGCACACTAGAAACTAATTCCTTATTTTGATCACTTGTTTTGGATTAGAAAGCTTAATTTCCCCCCGCCCCTTTTTACTGTTTTACAGCAGCACTCAGGCAGACAACTCATGCATGTTGTTTAAGAACAAGTTTTAAGTTCTGCTGTTACAGGACAGAACACACAGAAAAATTAAAAAAGGAGCCTTCATGGAACTACAAACTAAAAACCCTGAAAATTTTATGTAAAAGCTTTGATTGAATTTATGAGAACAGGCTAGAAAGAATAGTTTTAAAACACAAAGTTGTATCATTACTTTGATGGGGTATTTTCAGGCTTAAGAATGACATTACAAATGACAAGATAAACTGCTTGCTTTATTTTTTTTTTAATCAAGAATAAGTAGTTGTTCATTGTCACTGAATTGTTTGAGAGAGCTGGCTGCAAGACAATCATTATCTAAGACCAGGAGTTCTTTTCAAAGCAAGTAAGAGACAAGTATGAATTTGAGACTACACAAATCTGAGTTTCACAAAACAGTGCAAGTCACTGTGGCAATCTCAAGTTATCACATTTTCAGCTCATAACCAAAATTGGTGATATCTCGTATGTTCTCTTCCCTGCTAAGTTACATACAGGCAGCTAAATCCCCTACCATCCTGTACATAAATAACAATTTTTTAAGCTGTGGTATTATAGAAAAGTTAAGGCTTACACAAGCTACTGAAGACCTAACCTCAAACTGACAGTATTTTAACATCCCAATTTTATCACTGAAGCAATTTTGTGTACATTTATAGATATTAGAACACATACAAATTAAAAAACACGCACACATTTTATTTATAGGAACAGATAGTGCTCAATACAAAAGTCTTGCAAGTCCCATTAATTTCTAGACAGCACCATTTACAATCCAAAGAAAAGAAAAAATTTTACAGAACTTTGGTTAACAAGAAACAACCCTTCCCTCCAAACAAGGTATATAAAACTGGCTATGACTTCATTTCCAGATTAGGAGTTGCTGTATTTTCAGTCAAGTCCACAACTAAACTACTGTATCAAACAAAAATATTTATTGAAAGATTAGACAAGACCTTCATATGCAAACGTGTATATACATACCATTAAGACTTCGTATGCATCTAATGTCTAAATTTTTAAGTAGGCTATCATCTCGTAGGTCTAAGTCCTCAGGAATAGTTTGCAGTGCTAATCTTGCAAACAAAATGTCAATCTTAAAAAAAAAAAAAAAAAAAAGAGAGGCATGGTATTAGAAAATTGTTCTTGCTTCTGTACAGTTAAGTCCGCAACCCATTTTCATCACATTTACTAATAAAAACAGTAGTCTTTCTAGTACAAAGACTATCTTTAAACAGTACATAATAACACCCTGCACAGACATTAAAAGAAACCCTTTCAGATGCTTCATCAATCTTATGGCTCCTATTCCAAGAGGATAAAACACACATTACGATCAATACCAGCACACACATAAAAGCTATTGTCAACTGTCAGTGTAAATAAAAATCATTTGGGAACGAGCACCACTTCTAGGTCTGGAATACACGATTTTATTATGTCAGGGCAAGGGGTCAAAACGTAATCTAGTTTTAACCTAAGCAGTCTCAAAATTATCACTGAATTACACAAAAAGTAGGAGACCTTTCCCATCTAGCAATGTAACGCACACATGCAACTAGCTGCATCAGTATAGGGCCAGTATTTATGAAAAGTCTACATATTTGATGACAGAAAACAGGAAGCTACAAAAATTCAGCAAGCTACTGAGCAAGTGTACGAACTTATGTAAATTTTGAAATCATGTCAAATTTCTTTGCTATTACTTCTGCAATAATTTATTGTCATAGTTTTTCTAGGTCAAGAACATCTCAGATACTACTCAACACTGAACTAGAATTTTACATTGTCCCACCCACAGCCAAGGACATTACACAGAGCAGAGAAGTCAGTTTGCCTTTCTAGTCTTAGATTAGGCATCAGTCAGTCATGATGAGAGTATCAAGTGCACATCCACAGCTGGTCTGCACAACAAGCCCCCTTCATGAGATGAGACTTTTAATCATGACAAACTAACAAATGCTTCACATACAAGACTATGAAATACCTGGTGGTATTGCACCAATAACAAAACAGGTTTGGTTACATTAAAATTCTCTTGCAGATAAAACAATGCTGAAGGTATCTTAAAATGAAGAACTATTTGTAGGTGCTCAAAACTTAAAACATCTGTTTTAAACTATGAAGCACTTCTCCAAAAAAAAAAAGTAATTTCTGAAGTATCCAATGGACTTTTGATTTTAAAGTCTTTAATAACTGGTCTTAACAACATTTTGTCCAACAAGCTTCTACTTAAGATAGAAGTGCTACCCTTCAATGTTCAGTGTAAAACAAGTTCAAAATTAACTTCAGCTTGCAGTTCTATTCTGATCTCCAGAAACTCTAGCACCTCTAAAAATTCAAAGTTCATTGACAATAAAAGGATTTTTCAAATCAAGAAATGAATAGCCTGTGCTATATCACATATATACTTTTTCTAGGGGGGAAGGGGGGAGGGAAGAACAAAAGCAGTATCAAGAAGGTTCTTGTTTATTTTAAGCAAGAACATAAAACACATATGAAAAAAATGGTATTGGCAGAAACTTCTGAAGTTTAACTGACAGGATCACCACAAAACTAAAGTCCTCTTCCTCAGTTCTAAGGTTTTCTTTACAGAGGGAATAACTTCTGACACCTCTTGCCTGGATTAGGAAAAGAAATATTAAAGTTTTCTGATGCTCACATACTTGGCACAATCAGAGTCATCAGAGATTGTGGCCTAACAACACCTGTATATATAAAAAGAGTGCTTACGGTAAGTTAGTGTTCCAGACAAAAGAACTCTCATGTACTGCCAACAACATGGGTCAGGTCTTGCTCATAAACCTAAACCATCAGCACCCATCATAAATTACTGTATTAGAGCAAGAAAATACTATCCCTTCAGCAGAGAATCATTTTATTTCCCTATTTAGACTTGCATTTTGAATTTAATTTTAAAAAAAGGAGAGACAACACTGGCTTGAATGTAAACAATTGAGAAAAACATACAAAAACCAGACTAACCAGAGGATGCCTATGGCAAGTTTTAGTATTTGCAATGAATACCTAAGCTATGTGAACAGATTCTCAAGAGAAACGTTCCTAGTGTCAACTGACACAAACATCAGTGAAACTACAAATAAGTAAAGCTGGATGGATGACAGCAAAGTGTGTGGTTCATTTTCCTGAGACTCAAAAACTGCCAGTACCCTAACAAATGACCATTATAATTACAAGGCAGAGATTTAACTCAAACTGGGAAAGAAGGAACTGTCCAGTCTTGTGTACAATACTATAGCTCTTCAAATCATGTCATATGTCAAAAAGATTAGCATGGGAACTCTTCCCCCACTGCAGGTACCCTTCTTATACCCACCAGTTACTGGCTGACATAATCCAGCTACACGTCTGTTAAACTTTGTGTATGAACAGTTTCCTATGTTTTGTCTTGTCACTAAGAAAACATGACAGGTTGACTACAAAACAGTCCAAGGAAGATTGTAACAGAGTATCTTTTGAAAGCAGTGTTCCTGTTTTCTCAGCAACTTTTCACAAAATGGTCAATATCAAGTTAAGCCAGTTCATCACTCCAAGGCAGCCGATCGATCCATCAGGCTACAGGCACCCAAGCCACTGTTTTAGTCAAGCGTTTACAGACATCTGAAGAGATGAGGACAAAGGGGATACCCAGTTTGCCTTCCACAATGCCTTTTTGAGAACAGATCAAAGATGGCAAAACTTCCTATAGTATAAGATACTGAAGCAAACATGAATTTAAGGTTTGGACAGTTAACCATTAGCAGCCAAAAAATTACTGAAGCCACATTACTTATGAATTTCTATTAAATGTTAAGTCTTAATAATGCCAATACTGGCACTCTACAGGTCAGTGAGCTCATCAACACCAGTGGGTAGCAGCGCCTAAAGAAAAACAGGAAGGTATTCTACACACAGCTTTTAAGTACATCAAGAAAGACGTGGTTCAGTCTTAAAGGCCTACTTTAAATTACACAACTGAGGACTGTTCTCAAAGACTTGGGTGTGAACTTAGGAGTCACTTTAATAGCATTCATGTTAATAGATACTACAAAAGATATGGAGATCTTGAAAACTGTTTTAATCATGTTCTACCAAAACAAAATAAAATGTGATCTTTACCTCTATTCCATCAAAACAAAGTTTAATAACAGGGACAAAAGCTTCT
This sequence comes from Falco rusticolus, assembly GCF_015220075.1. Classification (NCBI taxonomy): domain Eukaryota; kingdom Metazoa; phylum Chordata; class Aves; order Falconiformes; family Falconidae; genus Falco; species Falco rusticolus. The sequence continues at coordinate 40,210,093 of NC_051193.1, forward strand.
TCAACAGCCTGGGGGGAAAAAAAAATAATAATTTTTCAGTGTAGAGAAGAACATTTACAAGCAATAGCTAGCAGGTCTAAACAATCATGATGAAACGCTATTTATGCAGAGATGATTTTCTGTTTTCAGTTCGATTTTTGTCAGTGATGTCTTTCTCCACCATTGAGAATTTATGCAGTAAGCACTGATCCACCAAGTGCTAGAGCTGTCTAGATGTTAACTAGAACCCAAACGCATACCAACCAGCTCTGATATTACCTCCATGTCCAACTCTTTCTCTCAATACAAGCAGAACATGACCCAGCATCTTTTACTCCTCACAGCATCTCAGTATTTTAAGGTCAGCCTATGGGTATTCTTACTCCAAGAGGTCTCTTCTATTGTTTCTGTGAGTATTTTTATGAGAAATTACAATATGACAACTGTGCACCTATGCAGTCTGACTTCACCTAAACCAGTTGCAAGTCACCAGTCTCCAGAGCTCAAGCATCTTTTCTAAATGTGGTTATTATTAAGGTACTTTGACAAACAACATCCACAACAAAACCACAAAACTTGATGTCTACTATGCAATCAGCTAGGAATACCACCTTCCTGAACTGGCATCTGAACTAAATGCAGATTTGCAGAGCACTTCTTTCACAGAAGCAGAGACTACTGCATACCTCTCAATAAGAAACAGGAACTGCCACAAGCCAAACACTGTTCTAAGAATATTCTAGTTCTTAAGAGGAGGAGACAACACCACTACTTCGTGCACTTAACCTTAGTTAAGGTTACCTTAATGTTACGGGTTGGTAGGATGGATCCTAAGCAAAATCAGAAGCTCACAAATCTCTCAGAGTCACTCACTAGAGCCAACCTAGGTTCCCTAAACACGGGAGAAGTACAAATTTCCTTAGATCTAGCTGGAATGAAGTGTTATGACACCCTGATCTAAAGGTTATTTGCACCACTGCAGAGCTACACCAAACAGCGTACATTTATCTACCTTGCTGCTAAATGAACTACATTAGCTTGAGTTAGCTACAGTTTACATCAAAGTTAACTGGAAATCTGAAAATCAGAATGCTCACAATTATAGCATGTGGATATAAACATTACTAGAAGTGTTCAGATAATAAAGCATTCAAAACAGTTGTTTCAGTACATACAGTATTACCACCAGATGTTTGCACTACACTGGTAGTTACCAACTACAAGGATGCACAGAGTGGAAGAGTTGCAGTTGTACTTTTTTTATGGGAGCAGGACTAAACTAAACAAAGTTTAAGTTTGCCAGCCAACTATCTTAATCTAAAAAAGACTTGCAGCAGAAAAAATTTACTCTGAGCCAACAGCGAGAAGATTAAAGCTCCCAGCAGCTGACCTAGTGGGCTTGTCATTTAGGTATGATATCATTCAGGTATAAAAAAATAGAAACAAAATACTGTATACCAGTGTGTCTTCCATTCCTACAAGGGAAATCTTCATGTCAACATACTAAAAATCTTGCACAAGCATCTAACACTGAGACATACTAAAAACAACTTCCATTGAAAATGCACAGTTGACAGCCAATATATAAAGTTTAGTTAATATCAACCACTAACTGTTTCTATAAACATGAAATTATAAAAATAGCAACATAACAGTATGCTTTAAAGTCTTCATTAAGAACACATAAGTTCAGTCCTGATCTTTTTCAAGCTAACCACATTTGCATCTGCCTGCTGCTAGACAGCAAGCAGAAATTTGCAATACTAACATACATTGCTAGGAGATCATTCTGCCATCCAGGTGCTTAAACTACTGTCTCAAGAGGAAACAGTGAAAACTTGGAAGAATCTCTATTTATTTCAGTTATGGTGATAGGTTTGCTGCAGGTTAACTGAAAATCCACTGCAAGCTTTAACAGTAAAATTATATTTACTTGTTTGATGCATCATCTTTCCCTATTGATTTTTCAGCATCATCAGTTCAGCTAGCTGTATCAGGTAGTTCACATACCCTCAGATCTTTGACTTCTTCTTGTTGTTTCAGTTTTTCATAGAATGATGTGAAAAAATCACTTCTTTCCACATGTCTTGGTGCAACACAGAGGGCATCAATATCAGCACCTGAAATTGTTTATTAACACAAGTTACACTTCACAAGCGTGAAATGCCAGCAATAGCTAGAATTTTTTTTGAAACCGAACAGGAAAATTTAATTTCTCTTCCCATAGAATGACTTTTCTTTGGGAATACTAAGTCAACCCAAATACAAAAAAAACGTTAATGGCCATTAAGCATACTGAATACATACATCCTTCTTTCAATTGTGGAAGACTTGTAGTAATATTCAAAGAACAAACCATGAGAATCCAAGTATACAACTTTCTCTATTTTTCAGTATTTTACAACTTTTTTGTTTGTTTCCCAACCCATGACAAAAACGTAATATAGGAACATATTTCTTATTTATAATGAAGACTGGAGATGGCCAACCAAAACAACTAAGAAAAAAATAATTAAATAAACCACAATACCCAAACAAAAAACAAAACCAACCCCAAAATCAAACACATAAAATCCTAACATCACCTCAAAAGTCAGGAATGTTTTGTTATTTAAGTGTGACATTTACAGATACATCACTAGCTCAAACACATGAGTTTTATAATAAAAGTGTTACCTTTTGTATGAACCCCTAATCTATAGGATCCAAATGTAAAAATTTTTCCTCCAACATTTTCTATTACAGACTGTGGAAGATTCTAAATGGAGCAAATAAAATTGGTTATTTTACTTTTCAAAGTTATAACAGCACAAAATTTATTTTAAAACAAACGGAAAAGTATTCCACAAAATTGTTGTTGTTTAAGATGTAGTTACTACTGAAATAATAATCTTAGTATTTACAGAAAACAGAGGTACGTTTGCCACTTGAGAACTATTTGCAACATTTCAACTACATTATACATTACTGCCTCAAACCTGGTAATTGTTCCAGCAGTTCTACACTTCTGGTGCAACAGCTTTAAAATATTACAGACATTAAAAATGTGTTGCTTTATCAGACTGACTTAGAAATCGATGATGGAATCCAATTTAGAACCACAGAATAATACTATTTACAGTGTTTATCAGTGTTTATTAAGTTACTTACAGAGACACCCATACTACATTATTTAAATAAAAGACTGGGTTTGGGAGAGGTATTTCTTTTATGTCAAAACTGTTGAGGAACATCTGTCAAAGTTCCTAGACTTGTACTTTCAAAAAACTCTTGAATCCAAGTACCATGGGCAAAGACAGTTCCCTTTCATAATGGGATGCAATGTTAAAACCTGAAGCCCTACATTCATGGTTACACAACAAAAGATAAAAACAAATTGAAAATTAATTATATGTATATTGAATTAACTTAAGCAGTTTCCACTCTTACACCAGTCAAGATACCATTACTATTCTGTTTTCAAATATAAATATTCAAATGACAGTAGGGTCACCCCTGCATATAATCTTGGTCACATATAAATTCCCATTTCAAAAGAGAAGTGTACAGAAGAAATACAATCCTAAACATACTCCAAGCAAAACAGCTTTAAAAAAAATAATTCAGGGATTTACCCCTAAAAAAACCCACTTATAGCTTTACATTTATACAAGTCTATAATCATTCAAAAAAAGGTGTGTGTAGGGGTGGGGAGGACTACAACCTGGCAAAAACACTACTATTATTATTACGAGTCTACAAAAGTAACATCAGAGAGAAAAAGGCCACAGATCATAAAGCTACAAAGAATCCATTTTAAGATCTAGCACTGCTTCAAAAAGCTAAACGACATAAGTATATAGTTAACATAGTACTATACAAATGTATTTTGACAAGAAGTCAAGCTGTATTTCTACCTAGGGAAAAACAGGAACAATTGAAAATTAATATTACTACCATGACTTTTTCCATTATTTATGAGTTTCCTTCTTTGACACAGTTTTACTTTAAGTGGTAATGCTGCCTGGAAACAAAAGCAGCTATACAAAGGTAGTTTGTTTTTTCAAATTTGATCCCCAAATTAAAGATTCACTCTGTTTAGACTGGGAGTATATTTTGTAATTTTCTTCCTACAGAAGTCTTAGTATGATCAGTTCCATGTAAAATATAACCATACCTTGCTTTCACTGATTTCCCGTATCCACTCCTTTACCAGGTTATTTAATTTTCCCAATATTAGAATCCTATTGATAAAACAGCAGAATCACAGGTCATGAACTCAGATCAAACTAGTATTTTTTAAGACCCTGAACATGATTACACAGTAAGTCAGCTACAGTAACATTGCCGATCTAATTACAGATTTCGTTATATATATACACACTGAAATAAAGCCACTCTTACAACACTCCCACTATTTTTCTCCATTAATTCAAGTGATTTAAGCACAGAAAAAATGCAAGCAAGCCAGCCCTGTATATATTTCAGGTGTATGAATTCTACTCTTCCAAAATACAGCCTCAATTCATAAAACACATGAACCTAAAAATAGTGAGAAAAAAACTCTATAGAAAGCTTAATAAAAAAAAGTATAGGCCACTACAACAAAACAGTTATGAAGGGGAAAAAAAGATATGTAAGCCTGCCATCAAAATTTAAAGATAATTTTTATTCCTTTATGTGTTCTGAGGTATTTCTCTTAAGGTGAGAAAAATCAAGCTTAATATTCCACTAGGCTTTTAAGAAAGCATCTGAAAGAACATAAACATGCTTGGGGTTCAATAGTCAACTACATGAACCTCAAAACAGGTGAAAACCACTGCTAGAGTGTTTACTCACCTGCGTTGCAGTTCTTCTTCCTCTTCAAATACACCGTAAGGTTTTAGGGTTTCAATTAATTTCTGGGTAAGCATGCAGTCAGACTCCTTGGGGGCAGCTAAACTGATAGGTGAGGTAATGCCATAATGCTTCTGTAGTTGCTGTGTTTGTGATCCCTGGGTTGTAACGGGACTAATAAAGGCAATTAGATAAAGTTACTGACAGAAACAACACAAAAAATACTAAAATACTTTTTCTCATCAGAGTAGCAGAGAAGAGAGATGTATCAAGAAAATGAAAAGTTAAGCCTCCTGTTAGCACTTTACATCCCAGATCAATCTGTATTAAGGACAACAACAGAATTACCTTGCAGGGTTACAAGTTGCTATGATGCACGACCTTTTACATCAGCTGACTTCACACACTCAAAATGCTCACATAAGGAGGCTTTAGTATATTTTGAGCCCATCAGCAGCATAACAGTTACTTTTAAGCTGATTTCTGTGCTGGCTAGCATAACAGGACAGTTAGATGAACAGTGCCAGCTCAGTCTATGTTGGCAATATTACATGTCATCTTGCTGCATGAGGGGGGAGAATACCAGGTTTGTGCTAGACTCTGCCTAGCACAAGTACCAAGGATGTAAGCAGTAATCTCTCCAGACCCGTGTTTCCTTAACATGACATTTTACTTTAAGTATTTCTCTAAATAGGGAAGCAAGCCTAAAGTAAACCTAACCTACCACAGTGGGTTAAATGTACAAGGGCCTAGTTCATTAGTAAACTGCTCCATTCCAAGCCCTCATCGCATCCTTGCCTTGCACTTTTCAAGATACACAGACAGGTATGGAGCAAAACCTCAAGTACAAGGATGATATTCTTAAAGTCAATCCCCCATATTTAAATGTTGCAAGAAGGGAGAAGAGACGATACAAAAGAACTTCAGCAGAAACACAACAGCAAAGTTATCATTATGTTGTGAAAACTAACAGCTTTCCTAGATGAGCATTCTGGATGAAAAGCACCTATGCAGTTTTTCATAACAGGCATATATTTGATTGTGACATTCTCATTTAAACACAGCCTTACTTTCAGAACAGTTTGAGCTTTAAGGCTAGTAATTCGAAGTGTTTCAAAACTAAACTTGGTCCTGCATAACATACAGCTGTTTGGATTCAGTGATTACTGCATGCTATACCACATAGTTAAAACTTCTTTGAACCGATGCTATCAACAGGCAGCCATTAAAAAAAAATCTTAAATATATTCAGTATTGTAGAATTATATACTAAAGATTTAAGATAGCCAAATTCTAAACTTAAAAACACTTAAATCTTGAACATTATCACAAGTTTAAAAAACAATACACTACTTAAATCTGTATTTAAAAAGATCTAAGTGTTACTTGCAGCATTAAATACTAGTTTTACATTGACACATAGGTAACTTTCCTCTAAGCCACAAGCATTACTCCACCACCTTTGATTTTTCTAAGTGACAAATCATTGTTTTTAAGCATACTGAAAAGCTTTTCTGAAACCAACTTGCAACTTAGTCAACCCTTCAGAGATCTAACAGAAACATTATGATCTCTCATCAAAATACACGTTTCAGAAAATTTAGCTATTGCATCAACAGATGTTCAAAAAGCCTTACCAACAATTAAAGCAATTATGTAGAAGCGTTACATCTGCATTACTTAATTTATACTCATACTATATAAGATTACTCCCTTTCAAAGGTATAAAATAATGTTTTGCTTAATACAAAATGTATAACTAATATTTTTAATTCAGATTATGCATTAGCTTCCCCTCCTGCCCCCCCGAAATTCACTTATTCACTCTACTTGGGCAAAAGTTTTATCGTCAGTTTGGTCTCCTTCAACTTTCAGAGAGATAAAGTCTAGAGAAAAGAGAATCCTCTGTGAAAAAAAAAAAGTGTACAACATTCCCCTGTATATTGCTTCATGTTTAGACATGTTATATACTATTTCTGTAATACAAAACAAGAAACAATTTTTCAGGCTAACTACGTATTCTGGGTGGGAAAGCTACAGAACAATTTCATTTGTATTTACATACTGTTGTCATCATCTCAGGGTTTCATTCTTCATTTCCATCAAGACTAAGTGTTAAAAAGAACATCTTAACTTAAAATTGATGGGAATCAACAAAACTTAATATTTTTCCACAAGTTAAACCCATTTTAGAACTATTTTAAGTACCATAATTTTTGAATGTTTGAAATCAACAGTTCAGTCACAATGCAAAGCAGTCAGAAAACAAAAGGTCTCAATACATAAACATCCTTTGTATATTATGAACATTTTTACTTATACCACAAAGCAAGTAGTTAAATTTGAACTACAATTTCTCCCTTTTTACCAACTATTAATTTGAAAAAAATAATTTGCTTTTTAATTTAAGATTTTACAGTTCATTTTTACAGGTTTTTAAAGCAGTAATATAAAGCAGTCAATATTTTAGTTTTGTGTAACTTAAATGTCCTGATCGTAATTTCCACCCATCCAGAAATAGAAACTTTATTCAACAGTTATTAAGACTTCATTGACAGGACAGGCAAAACACAGCCTGTCAGACACTTACTAGGTTTCAAAAAAAAAAAAAACAACCCACCACTCAATGTCACTCAGGCCCAGATTCTGTGAAGCAGACTCCCAAGCCAGTAACGCTGATGGAACCCCCCGTCTTCTACCTGCTTGTATAAGGGCCACGCTTCACCAATCTGAGAACTAGTACATTAAAAATAATCCTTCACCTTGCTCCCAAAATTATAACACATAAAAGACAACCAAATGTCTGATCACTTCCCATATCTGGTTTACAGCATAATCCTGCCAGTGCCCCGTGCAGGTCTGTCTTCACAGAACACCACATTGACATGACTTCAGCCCCTGCAGGACCATCAGAGCATGGTCACAGGGCACAAAATAAGCTCTGAAATTGTTCACTAAAACAACAGCTTTAAAGAATCTATTGAATCAATCACCTAATATACACCTTTAGGAATTGTTACAGCTACTGCTTGAATATTCATGTATTTTATAAGAATGAAAACAGCACAGGACCTTACCACATTTGTGTTGTGCCTGTGTTTGAAGGTTGAGGAGTTAACAACACTTTCACTGGGATGGTACCTAATGATTCTAAGCACAGCTGCCTTCTAGATTTTACAACCCCAAAAGATACAATGAAGCTTACATTTTAACACGTATTAGTGTTGAAGAGACTATAGGTTATTTCCAGCTAAAACCATTTAAAATGAAGCTCAACTGTTTACACCTGCTATTCTAAAGTTTTTGTAGCATATCAACAGATATCATAAAACTGCCTTTGTAAAGTGGCAGAAAAGATGACATTTGGGAAGAAAGTTAAATCCATTCAAGGATGCAATAAACTAACTAGTGCTAGGCTACCCATGTTCATTCATTTAAATAAGGGCAAGTCACCAAAGTTACTATAAAAACAAACAAGTAAAGGTGTATCCTCTCCCCACCCCTCTACCTACCACAAAGCCAAGAAACTTCAAGTAAAACATTTGCCAGCTGCTTTTTAAATGAGAAGTTATCACTGAGAAAAACCTTAACATTACATGCTCATTTTTCCAGCTTTAATGTTACATGTAAATGCAACATTTTAGCCAGCCCTGAGGTTCTAAGCACTTCTTCCTCTTCACTCCCAGTATTCTACCTCAGTTCTACTAGTAATGTTTTTATCATGTTAAGGTTTTAGAATTCTTATCAACAAACAAAATACAGCTGCAATCAGCACCACATTATCTAAACATCATACTCCAGAAATCTGGGATGCTTCACAGAAATAAAAGATAATATGAACAATTGAAATCTTTAAAACACATGCCATAGTATTTAACAAATGGCAACAGTTCTGATTCCCACATAAATTTGAAACTTGTCTCCGATCCACCCTGAAAAAGACCTTAACTACCCAAGATCTAACTCATCTAAATGCATGTTCAGTGCATGCAAAAATCCCTTCCTGCCTTGCTTTTGCTACAAGTCATACAAGCCCTTTCACCTATCACTAAACCTCAGCTGGGGATTAAGTCTGTCCAGACAGGCGTGCACACTAAGGCCAGCAATGGTGAAGTAAGGCAAACCGTGGGCTGTGCACAGTGTCCTAAAACAGTGCCAACAACCCACTGAATGTTAACTTTAAACTTCTGTCAGGACCTTTGGCTCATTCAGTCTTACCTCCAGATACCAAGACAAAAAACACAGCTTAAGGAATCTCAATGACTATCCTCTCTTCTCCATTTGGCTCTACTGATTACCTCAGTAATATTCAGTCTTATTTACTGTTGTTAGCCACCCAAGTCAGATACTTGAAGCAATAATGGTCATCACATCATCTGGTCAATCAACTGGAGTTAAACTCAAAATTCAAGCTCCAACTGTGATAGATTTCAGAGGAAGTGTTTTGAAGAGTCTCATTTGCTTGTTTCAAAACCTCCTCCAGCAAGGACTGACTGGCAATTTCAGATTAAAGTTTCTGGCTTCATGCTAACACCATCATTCCACACTGAATTTCAGAAATCTAAGCAGGAAATCTTAATGAAATCTGTGCATATCATTTACCAGGGACAGTATGTTTCAAATGGTTAAGACAATCCAGCTGTCCTTCCTGACCAAAAGTTTTAAGGTCTAGCAGAAAATTGCTGGATCATTTAGACCATTAATTAGTTTTCAACTGTCAGTATGAGATGTTCAAGATTCCCAAAAGAGATATGAACATGGGTATTGGAGCAATGACAGGCAATGGACCTATGGAAAAAGAGACTCACCTATGGCAAAAGAAAAACATTCATACACACTCAGCTAACCTTTGACTCAATCCTGAGTTCTCACTGGCTCTTGCATTTGCACGGAAGAATAGTGAAGGCACAAATGCACACCCATCCACAACATTCTTGCCAACAAGAGTCTCATAAGTTTCTCAAGTTCAAACAAAAGAAATTTCTACTGAAGTCTGCAGGCAGCACTTGAACCACAAATGAGGTTTATAGCTATTCTAGAGACAAAAAACTCCAGATGCAGCAATTTAAGTAATTCAGTAAGGATGGATCAAAAGATATCAGGGAGTATCAAACCAAGAACTAGGAATACCAAGAAGCATTTCACTAAGAGGTGCATTTGTCTCAGCGGTGAGATCTGCTCAGCCCAAAAATAATTAGGTTTCCAAGTTCTGTGCAGTACAACTCCATGATAATGGGTATAAGCTCAGTCTTTTTTGGCATGACATTAGAAGACTGAAAGCTGTTGCAAAACTACATATACTTGCCACCCAGTTCTTCTGTACTGCATCTAACAGTGTAACCCTCAGTACAGATTTTTATATTAATTTCTTCTTGAGTAATAAAGCTATCACTTTAAGGCAACTGTTCGTCTGAAGTAGGTCCTGTGCTTTAAAAGATCAGAAAAAATTTAATTCCTTCCATAACAGTTTATAAAAATCTGAGCACTCCGTGTTCAAAAACATATTTATCGACTCCCAAACAGTACAAGCCATTTTAAATATGCTGCTGTACATCACCTGGCATACAAGTTGACAGACACTAATTAAAAGTCAAAAAAACAATGACTTTGCATATGTCTAAAGCTAAGTTCAGTGAAAGAAAACATACAAAAAGTCTTACTTCAGAAGTGGGAATAAGCTTGACTGTCTACAATAAAGATAAAAAAAAAAAAAGGTATTCCAAAACTCTAATATGGAAGTTACCAATACCAACAATAGTTAAAACTTACAGTGATTATGGCACTTTTAAGTATTCAGATGTATGACTCAATGCACTTCTCCACTTCTGGTTAAAAAACAAACATAAAAAGGCTTTTTCAATGATTTTAGCAGACACAGAAGTTCAGCAAAGATGCTGGAAGTGCAATAATATCCATAGCTTAACAGGAAACAAATTCATGGTCCTGTTTCTCTATTTGGAGGGTCAGAAAGGCCCAGGTTACACAAAAAGACTAGATCATCAATTCACATAAACATAGCTGCTGCTTCACCGAGTCAGTAGCCCTTCCACGTAAAATCTAGCCTTAACTGAAACATATGAACAGCTTAAAGAGCTTCATTTCTCCCTGACTTCTTATGTTTCTGATAAGGCACGGGAACATTCCACATCTAACAGTTCACTAAAATGTAGCTTCATAATAGCAGAAATATCTTTGACCTAATCAGTTCTGAATAATTGAAAATTAAAGAGATATCCCTTATAGGGCTGCTATCTCTTCACACAACACATTAATGAAAATCGTAACAAGAAGTCATGTAAGTTTCCAGGAAAAAAAATCTGGTTTTTTTCAATATTAAAAAGGCTTTTGCAAATGCCATCTATCAGCAGAACAGCAGTTTACTCTTGTAACAGCTGTGTTTGTATATAAATAATTTTCTTGTTTTCATAGTTTTGTACCATACTGCAGAATCAACAGTGCTGTACACCTCTTGAGAACTCTGAACTAACGCTTTTCAAGTAAAGAATGACAACCTCTGGTTGTATGGGAGATCAGCTCTGACTAGGCCTGTCAATTATAACCACCACCCTAAAAAATGAAGTTTAAAGGATGTATTGAAAGGGAAGGAGGGGGGGGGTGCGTGTGTGTGTGTGTATTTTGTTGGTCATCTTGAAAACCTGGCAGTGACATAGGGCTGTTCTAGTCTCACTCAAAAATATTATCATTCAAAAGTATGAAAGCATCAACTGGAAATAATTATACAGGAAAGCATTATACAGAAAAGGAACTTCCTAAGCTCGCCTTTTTCTCTAAACTTGTCAGAGATAGGTATCACTTCATAACTCAAGAATTAACATTAAAAGCATTGCAACTTACTAGCGTTAAAATGTTCACTTTGTATTATTTAGTCAAGACTTAAAAGTCAATCATTCCAAAATCGCAAGTAATGAACAAATGCAGAATCTGAGAAAGCTTTGATTTTCCCAAATAAACCTCTGTATTAGTGAAGTTGCCAGTAACATTTATACTGAAAATAGCAATCTATTACTGCAAATATAACTATGCAATGTTATTTAAGAGTTTCTAGTTCAAGTACCATAAACACCTACATTAAGAAAAACGACCAAGTCCATTCCAAACTTGTCCAAGTTGAAGATCACTATTACTACAACTCACTGAAGTAGCCCAACTTTCAAATGCTGTTATTAAGCATTTGGAATTTATGTAGTCACAACAAAATAAACTAAGAATAAAAGCAGTCAGAATACGCACCCTCCCATTTTCTGGAGGCCAAAAGCCTAGCCAACTTCAAAGCTGGTTTCTGGTAGTTTTTCACTGCCTTAATGAACATGTGCAAAACTTAACTATAAAGACATCGCAGTCTCACTATACAAGCGTTAAAACTGCATGGCATAACCATTTCCTTTCTGCACTCACCCACTGTGTTTTTCCTGCCATAAACTCTTTCAGGTAGGTTTGCCTGGTATTATCTACCACACAACTAACTTAGCCACATTTTAGACTGAATAAAACAAGCACAACAGGCAAGCATAGTTATTCTTAACATAAAGTATACACATTTAAAACAACAGTGAATAACCTCAAATAATAACAGTGAAACAATAATAAATAATATCGAATTCTTTACATTTCTCCTTCATTGGCAAAAAAAAATCCCCAAGCAACAAAAAACAAACAGAAGCCTGCATATAAACATGCCTTATTCTTAAAAGCCACTTGAACACCTACTCATCCACTGGTTCCGTGAACTTATATAGGACAATAATATAATAACAATATGGGCTACGGAACTGACGAGCAGGAAGTTTTGTCGTCTCAACCCGGAGCCGTCAAAATGTCAACGAGGGGAAAGAAAACAAAAAAAAGAAACAAAAACAACAACAAAAAAATAACAGGGGGTGGGGTGAAGGAAACGGCGAAGAAATTGGGATGAATTTATGCCCCACTTCGTTCTTCACGGCCACCAGCAGGGTTACAGCGCGGCAGGTCCAAAGCACAAGGCCTGCTGTTTCAGTGAGAGCCCCCGGCTTCCCGGCAGCGGAATGGCGCGGGGGGGCGCGGGGCCGCCGCCCGCCACTGCCGTCAGGGGGCGCTGCCCGCACGGCCGGCAGCCAGCTCCCCTCAGCGGCTCGGCACCTCGGGGCCACCGAGGCCCCAGTGAATTTCGCAAGGACCGCGGGCTCCGCTCGGGTCTCCTGCTAGAACCAGGGCCTGCGTCCCTCCGGCCCCCGCAACGAGGCAAAACCCTTCGCGCGGCCTCTGGGGGAGAGGCACTACCCGGACTCCTGAGAGAAAAAGAGCTTCATCTTTGGCGGCCGGGGCCAGAAAGGGACAAACGCGCGGCACTGTGCCACTTCGTGCGGCCTCTCAACAGTGGGTCGAGGGGGGCCACGGCAGGCGTTCGCCTCGTGGCCGCCCGGTGCCTCGCACTTGCCGCTGCGAAATCGCGAAGGAGAAGACGACAACAACAACAACGTAAAAGCCACATCAGCATCTCTTAGGGACTCACGGCGATGGGGGGCGGGGAGGCGGCTACACGAGCAAGCAGCTCCTCGCGGTCTGGGCGGAGAGCAGCGGATCCACAGCCCCGCACACTGCGGCACCGGAAGAGCCCGGCACCGGCGGGGGGACAGCGAGAGGGGGGAAGGGCGAGAGCCAGCAGGAAGGGCCCGAGCGGACAGGGAGCACGGGGCGCTACGGGGACAGCGCTGAGTAAGGGCCGGCAAAACACAGGCCTTTCAGACACTCCGCGAGCTTTCCAACTTACAACGGCATCGTCTCTCCGGCCCCTCCTCCTCCTCCTCCGCCGCCGCCGCCGCCACCACCCACCGCGTCGTCCCCTTCTCCCTCCTCCTCTTCTCTTCGTCCTCCCCCACCACTGCCGCCTCCGGACCGGTCACTCGTCCCGCCAGGAAGCGGGAATCGTGACCATCGCACGGGCCGGGGTCAGGCCGCAGAGGGAGGAGAAAGCCACTCGCTAGGCCCGGCCGCCGCCGCTTCACTTTCCTCTTCCCCTCCGGCCTTCTAACATGGCGCCCAGACGCTACCACAGCAACGTTCTAGAGCGGGGGGGGCCTGACGCAGCGCCGCGGCCACCCCCGCACGCGGCGCACGCTGGCTGGCCCCCGCGTGCCCGGCGGGCGGGCGGCCGAGGGGCACCCTGGGGGCTGTAGTTCCGGCGCGGCCGCCAGCCCCGGTTTGAAAACAAAGCGCTAACGGCTGCGAGGCGGCGCGTGCGCGCAGCGCGGCGCGGGTTCGCGCCGGGCGAGGCCGGAGGCGACCGGGACGTCCCGGCCGGGGAGGGAGTGCGGGAGGGGCGGCCGCACCGCCGGGAAGGGTTGGGCGCAGCTGGCGGCGTGCCCGCGCCGCGGCGGGCTCCGGGCGAGGGGGGGACGCGGGCTTTCCTTACGGTGGGAACTGAGGCGGTGAGACCGCGGGGCCGTCACCCAACACGCCGCCCCAAGGGTCCTGAGGCGGGCCCCGCTGCGGCCGGCTGGCGGCCGGGGCCAACGGCTGGCTGCCTGCGGCGAGGCGCCGGGAAGCGGGGCGGCCGCGGCCGGCCCTGCCCCGGCCCCCCACCGGCGGCGCCCCGCGGGGGCACGGCGGGACTGTCGTCACCGGCTCACAGGGGCCGAGCGCGGCCCGACTGCGTCCCTGCCTGCGGCTCTGGGACATGGAGGCTGTGGGCTCGAAGCCATCTCTGTGCTTTGCCTCGCTCCCTGCGTCGGGCTTATCGTGGTTTCATTCCTCACACAGAGCAAGAAGAACCTTTTCTGTTACTGGTTTTTGGAAGCTCTGCCTCTAATCGGGCTGCCTAAGTTTCACAAAAAGCACTCTTTGCAGATCAGCTCAAAACTTTATTCTTAGAAAAGGTAAACGTATTACAGCAACTAAAAGAACAAAACCCACCCTGTTTTATCATTTTATAGGTCCTAGTTTCATCTTTAGTCTGAAATATAGGCCTCTCAAACTAAGAATTTATCTAAAATTAGCGATTATTTCATCTTTAACTGCCTTACGTGATAAACAGTAACTTGGACAGGCAGCATATAGGAAGCCTAGATCCCATAGAAATCTGTTTCTTAGAGCAGATGATGGTTCTGAACTCTGCTCCTGGCTATCATCACTGACTCAGCTGTGTGACTCTGTGAGAAAAGATGAAATAAGACTGTTTCTCTAAAACTATATTAATGTATCTGAATAAGAACATTGAGCTTAACACATCTAAAATTCTACTACTAAAAGTAATAGATGAAATAATTGTGAAATGCTTATATAAACATTCTTTCAGTTCTTTCTCTTCCCCCCCCCCCCCTTCTCACAAATGGCCCTTGCTTTCTGTTTTGACAAAATCCAGTATTCTTTTACACCAAATACGCTATCAGTTTCAGCTCGGTGAGCATAAATCTTGACAGTTCTGTGAGAGGTATATGAAGTCAATAAAAAAAAAAAAAGGAATGACAGCCACATGCTGGAAAGTATAGATTCTTCAAGAATCTGGGAAAAACGTATCAATATTGAATGAAGAGAATTAAATGAGAACTACACCCATTTGTTTGACAGCAAAGAAAAAAACAGGTTTTATGACATACCTATGCTGGAAAACTTTATTAGTTAGTCTTCAGTGCAGCACAAGAAGACTATGTTGCATGACTTTCTGCATCTTGGTAGCTGGGAGGGGAAATAAGAGAGCTTGCTGCTTCTACTTATTTCCATTTTCAGTTAACACACTTTTTTAAAAAAAAAAATTCTCAGGCTAGCTGCCTACATCTGCTACAGATCAGAACAAGAATATATTGCTTAAATAGAAAGTGTAACTGAAAAAAAATCCGGGAAGAAAATTTTGGAGAGAGAAGATTCCTATGGTTCACAGTTTCAACAGACATATGAAATACAGATGTGTAAATGTATTAATCTGTGCAGTAAATGTTACTTTTGTAGAAGGATAATTAAAACCCCAATACAATATAGTAATGAAGTATGAGAAACAAAATGGAGATTACATAATAATTCTAAACAAAAATAATTTCAGAACCTAAGTATTTGTTTAAAATAACATTAGGAATGAATGTTCTCCCCTTTCCATTTCACAATTTCTACGCTATTATGATTTAATGTTTATCCTATTCGATATCAGGACTGTTCTTGAAAGAGATATTCTGCCTATAAATAGAAAGTTTCAGAGTTAGTTATTTCAAGTCTCCGTTTTAAAATTTATACAAAATAACAAAATACAGTGGATAATTTTGCTTTAAACTAAATTGCAGAAACTAAGTGGATCTAAAATGTAATTTCTGACAGATATGTCAGAGAAACCTCTTCCACACAAATACATCCAAATACCATCCACATCATTCTCCCTCTTGGTAGCAGTCACCCCATCTCTGTGTTGTGGCAAGAGAAGGAAGTGAGCCATTTATGAAAGTATTTGTCACTCCATGGAAAATTGTAGACGATATGCTAGGGCCTGATTTCTGGACCCAGAAAAGTAGATAATACCGATCTTTAAAAATTAGGCACTTAGTAGGGAAGATATCATGCTCCTGCAGCTACAGGTAGTTGTCACACATCAGTAAGCAAAAAGGTTAAAACAATTAAACGTTCCTTAGTGCCTAAAGTGGGACCCAATACTGATGCTATTATTTTAAGCTTTTTCTTGGCTATGAAATATTTCTTTTCATTAAAACTGTGGTAGCTTGTTAATTTTCTTAGGATGTGCAGGAAGAACAGCGGTACAACAATAACTTCACAGCATCTGAATCCTTGTCTGAATGCAATGCTGTCCCTGCTTTCAGCCAAAAGTTGAAGTAGATAACTTTTTGAGGTCCTTTGCAACTGTAATTGCCCTATGAATATCTTACAGGATTTACTCAATTTATCTGTGTATTGTGAGGGGATTACCAAGAGCTTGCTTTCAGTCATTGTTACAAAAATGTGTTCTGCTGTGCCTAGAGGGGCATAAGCAGGGTGGAGAGTGATGTCCCCCCCTTTCTGCAGGCTTCTGTGTCACAGCAGAATGGTAGGGTCGGTAAGATGTGCAGGGTGCATGTACCAAAGAGAAACAGATTCTACTACTGATTTTTTGTCCTATTACTGTTTAGCAAAGCTGGATTATGCCCTTACTTGATACACAGTATCAATTGATCTTGAAGAGTACTCAGTAGGTTTTTAATTTTCACATTCATTAATGCTCACTAGAATTGCAGATCTAACCATTAATTAATTGTTACCATGACAGTGACAAAAAAGAATTTAAATCCTTATGTTAACAGAGATTCCTTGGGTGTACTCAAATATATTTAAGAAAAAAAATATTGTAATCACCTTACCAGAAAATCAACTGGATCATCTGGCCTGATCCTACAGCATTCAGTTATCCCTTGCATAAGTGTTGGCATGACATTCTTCATTAAATAGTTTCGTAGTGGCATGGACTGAGCCTCCAATAACTCTTGTTCTTGTCTTTTCACTTCCTCCATATGTTTATTCTATAAATAATGAACAAAATCACAAAGAATAAGGTTTATAATGTCTACCAAATAGCACATGACTAAATAATAATGGTACTCTGAATTAAAAAAAAAATAGTGTTAGAAGCTGTGGACAGAACTTTAAAACTCACAACTCTGCAGGAAAAACTATGTACTATTTATTACATTTCAAGCACACGACACACTGAGGACAAAGAATTGAACACAATGACAACTGAAATAATCTCCTTAGTAAAAAAAAAAGATTTCTGTTTAACTCCTAAAAGGGGGCTTATTCTGAAGTGTTCCGGGGCTCCTGCTTCCACAAGATACTTGGTGAAATGCTTGGAATACACTGTATTACTTAAAAAATTAGTACTATTGCGAATGCAGACAGTTTCTTGAGAGTTCTTCGAACTGGGGAGTGAGGAGAATATTTTTACTCAGAAGACAAACCCAAGTTTCTAAATAACTAAATTGTGTTGCGGGTTTTTTTGTTTATTTGTTTTGGATTTGGTTTCTTTGCTGTGTTTTGTTTTTATTTCATGTATGCTAGTTTTTGAGGGGGATGAGAGTTAAACAGACTAAAACCACCGTAAATAAAATCTCTATACACCATCTAAATTTATTCCTGGATTCAGGTTAAATCAATTACAATGATTACACTCAAAAAGTAGGAGGGGTGGGGAAATAAAACTGCTGCACGTTTTTCTTTCTTCCAGTTAATAGCACTTAATAGCATGCATATTTTCAGTAGTTTTAGCCAGACCTTACTCAAAACCATTTTTATTGTCCTCTCTTCTCTCATTTTATTCATCAGTAGCATGAGTCATATATAGATACAGAAAGCCAGTGATAGTCTGAGACTGCTTTTCTAAACTCAACACAAAAACAATGTTCAGGTAAAAACAACATACCAAAATCTGGAAAATATACTTACCTTATTCACTTAATTCAGGAGTGCTAATAAATCCTGCAAGTAAGTGGTCTTTGGTCACTACTCAGAGACAGCAGCTAATCTACAGTCTCAAGGGCAAATGAATAGTTGCTTAGATTTCCTACATGTCTGCTTATTTAAAAGGATAAACTTAAGTACACATTTTATTTAAACACCTTCTTTAGCTTTAAATAATGCAATTTGCTCTTGGAAGTTAGATGGTCTTGGATTGAATATAGCTAAAAATGTGTTAACTACCCTTACTGATATTTTAGACAAGCTTACAGTGAGTACAAAATGCTATTTAATGTTGAATGAGGCTGTAAATAAGCATAGAGATAACAAAACATATTTACGATCCAACATCAGAGCAACGCAAATGCTTCATTAAAAGTCAGTAATTTCTGTGTATTATTTCCCCAAAGATGTTTATGGGCCTTCAAATGTAAGAAAGGAATTTCACTGTGAAACGATTAGTTTGGGTTTAAATAGCTCTAAAGACAATGGAACTGCCTTCTGGTGAAATAACCTGACTTTGGGTGTGAACAAGAACATTATTACAGTATGCATTTCACCTTCTTTCCTTAAAATGTTCTTAGGTGTGGCAAAGTAAATAGGGAAAAAGCAACTTGTGCAAATCCTGTGATGTCGAGTAGCCTAAATACCAAGTACTTTTTCGAGTATTAGCACTCAAAAAGCATCCTTCAGACTGCATCAAATAGTTCTCTGCAGTGAGGACTCAGCTCTCAAAGGTGTTTCTCTTGCAGGCTCAGAAACCTTTCTGCGATGCATACTGGAATATAGACCAGTGTTGAGTTAAAAATCTTGTTTGAAAGGCATGATAATTAAGACTTGGTGAGCTGCTTAGAAGTAAAGTGAGCGAAATGCAAAAGTCCTAGAAAAATGGTTATGGAAAATCACCATTGATCATAGTACATATTTAGGAATGGTAAAATAAAAGAGCTATGGTGCAGCAAGAACAAGAAGAGTATCATGAAAGTATTTGAAAGACATAGTGATACCAACATAAAAAAAAAAAAGAAAAGTTATGTCTGTAATCAAATAGAGACTATTCTTTAGGTTCAGCCTCAAAAAGCACTGTGAAGATACTCTAAATAAGATCTAAATAGGATATAAGGAACTAGAGAATTTATGCCGCACTTTCCAAGTGTATTTACATAGCAGATTGCTGGAAGACATATAAAACACATAAATAATGGATTCCCCAAAATATGTATTAACCTACCCACTCTTCCCAATTTGCCATCCTTTCAGCCCTCTCCTCAGCTTGTTTACGCTTTCGTTCAGCTTTTTCTTGAGCTTCTCTGACAAGGCATTCTTCAGCTGCTTTGCGGTTCCAATTTCTCCTTTCTGCATCTGTTAAACCATAATTCCGAGGTTCCCCAATTTCTTTGATGATCTCTTTTATGATAAATCTGTTCTCAGGATCTTCAAATTTTGCTACATCTTTTAAACAATACAAGAGAGACTTTGCATGACTTTATCAGTTATCAATGGACATTAGTAAATAACCTGCAAGACCTAAAAAATATATAGTGTTCATGTTGTTTACATTTCAAGTATAAAATGTTGTTTTCAGTTGCTTATAGATGCTAACTTTTGCTACACGAAATTAAGCTTTATATATCTGATTTTCTTTACTAGTTTCAGCTAAAATAGTCTGTCTTTTTAAGATGATGTAAGGGAGGAAAATTATTAAAATAATTTTTACAATGATTCTATTTATCCATTTCAGCTTGCCTGGATTTCAAAACTTTAAATTAGGTTATTCAGCTATCAGAGATGTTCCTGCCACCAATGTAATCAACTTGTCAACTTATCCAGGTGCATAAACCCATCAGCTTTTGACCCCGTCTCCCCTGCAGGTTACACAATAAGTTGCTAGGATTTGGCAACAAACTGCAGTTTTCACTTGCACACATTTACCAATCCCCAGGACCTATCTAGTTGAACTCTTACTGTGTATATCTACAGACCATAAAGACTGAGCACGAACTTCTCTTTCATTCCTTCTCCATTTTAATTGCTGGAGGCTAGTTGGGTTATTTAAACTTGCAAAAAGGCAGGAAAACGAAAAACACAGAACATGGGGACTGTCCTCAGGGCTTTTCTGGGCTTATATGCATCAGTGTGGGAGGCATCTGGCAGAAAGGGTATAGAACTATACACAGAAAAGAGTAAAAGTGAGTATTCAGGTATTCAGAAAATACAGGGGTAAAGGGCTTGTTCAGTGTAAGGGACTGGAAATTAAAGGTTACAGAAATGGATAAGGAGACCAAGCAGAGGAAGGGGAAAACGCAGAACAACTAGAACAGAGAATCTGGATGAGACTCCAATAGTCTGACTCCACAGTCTGCTTTATGGAGTTATTTTGAAAGCCATTGGCAAAGCATGCTTCCCATGTCTTTCTAATCACTAATTCAGACAGAAGACAGCTGTCCAATACTAACACCATTACTTCAAGAGTTTAAATGTTTGTGACTTGGTCTTGAAGTCCAAACTCTGCTAATAAGTTGAGGAGAACCTACCATAATTCTACATGATAAAGTTTCTTTTACAGCTTCTCCTTCAAAAAGAAAAATCAGGTATTCCATATTAAAGGAATAATACATTTTCTACTTCAAGGAGTCCTTTGTTTCTGCAATTTTAGCTGCACCTGTATATACAAAATACAGGGCAAACCCACTTCTCTAGTCATTTAAAGTACTGCTAAGAACTCTAACAACACTGAATTTGAGGTCTCAAAGACTTATTTTTTTCTGATGGCCAAGGGATATTACAGTGCAAATATTAAGGAAATCATAATTATCTACATTTATCCTCAAAAATAAATAACTTTTAAATATAAAATTAGGTTATCACTGTTGCTAATTGAAAGGAAAGATCACAGAAAAGGAGTTCATAAATTAAGGTCCTTTGAAGGAATTGCTGTTATCACTTTAACATGCCTTTTTGTGGATGATCTAATATGCCTGTGTCACCACTCCAATTTGCAGATGAGAAAACAAGAAACAATATAATCTGACTTGCAGACTTCATGCAGTGAGTCATTGTAGCAAATAGGGTTTCCAGAATCTTGAAGCCCACTCCTTTGTATGATCGTACTTCAGACTCAGAAAAAATAATTATCATAAAAGCAATCCATAAGGCCATATGTTACAATTTTCTAAATTAAGGTGGAAGATAGGATAATTTCAGTCAATATTTAAACAAATCAAGCACCATTTTTTAACCATTCCCCACTAAATTCCTTCAGAATGTGACTGAGAAAGCAGTTGGCACTCTGCTTAAATCTGACATTATTTAATTCTATGGATCTGATAAACCAATGGAACATCAACTAGAATGAAGGCGTATTGGCAAGAGCTGAAGGTTGCTCACAGAAGTTATCTTTTTATCTGTCCTTGCCATTTTACAACTGAAAGAGGTATGGTTGCATACTTTGCAGGGTACAATCAGCGATGTGAATATCGGTAAAGAGGCTGTTCCTGAGATAAACAGGAATAAAAGACAAAGCTCCTCTGAAAATGAAAATCAACACTATAAACGGAATGTTAAATCATCTGGATGTCACTGAAGGTCATAGTTGTGATACCTCAATAATTAAATTACTAGGCCAGTGAATTTCCTTATTTGGAATGGACTAGAGTTTAAGAGTAATCTTTGGGAATAATTCCTAGCAATATTCTATCAAGCAGTAACACTTCATAGTCCCCAGCAAAATAAAACTTGTTCTTGCACGGTGCTACTACTTGTGTATCCAGAAGTGTGCAAGGTAAGGAAAATAACCAATTGATGGCATCAGATCTTAATACTTAATGTTTCTTACATTTACATCCTGTAGCAGAATTACCTCAATTCTAAAATGATTATACTAAAACACTGTTTTTTCCACTGCTACACTTACTAACAAACTTGTGTGGTATTATTCTCAAGATAATCTCCATGACTGATATTAAATAAAAAACCCAACAACTTAGGAAATCAGTTACAACTGAGACTGTTTTAACAATTAACTTCTCATAACTCATCTCAAATGGACATTCCAAATATCAGCAGTTTGATTTTAGCTGCAGGGTTTTCCCTTTGATCTGCCTTTTCTCCCCCTCCCTAAGAAGATACACCCTCCCTCGTTTTTCTTAAGAATGCTGTCAACTTGATCTCACTGTTTTGAATAATCAGATTACTATAACCTTCTCAAGATTTTCCAGTGATCGCAGTTTTCCTAGATAGTAGGCAGACAAATTTTCTCACATACAGGTATACGGCAAAACAGATTCAGTCCTAGCCTTCCACCTTTAAGATCTAATAATTTTCTTTCATGCTTCATCATTTACAGATGACCTATATATATTATGGTATCTGAGGATAAGTCTGAAGAAAAAATATAAGCAAATCTAATATTGAAAGTCCATGAAAATATACTATTACACCAATCTGGAAGGATGCCAGTGCAGAGGTCTGTAACCTGAATCAGAAAATTGGTTTCGAACATTTAGCCTATACAATGAACAATTAACCCCCCTGTTTTTTAAAAACAGCTAACTGTATGACAACAATTCAGAATCCTTATGACTATACAGATATTTTGCAGGGATACAATTAAATGTTTGTTGTATATGTGTCCTTCAACATTAATTAAAATATTTATATATGTACACTTACTATATGATATGCGCAAATGTTACATTTGTAATAACAACAATTTTTAATTCATCATTTTATATACTAATGTATTATTTCATACCAATAAACTGAGGATATATTTCAAGCTCATCACAATAGTTGAGAACTGTCTGATCATCTGTGTTTAACTCTCTGAAGAGATTCAGAGACTGCAGGAACCGGTCCTGGGTATAATGAGTGCCAGCAACAATTCTCGCTGGCAGATTTATTATTCTGTTTATAAGGAATTCATCAGATGCAGTCAATGAAATAATAAATTCTGTGAAGAAGAACACATTATCAGCACTGATCTATTGTTTTTCCTCTTACCTATTTTGCATTAATAATAACTTTTAAACCACAACGTGAACATAAATAGATGTGAATTGTTATATATCTTCACAGCGAATTTAATTAGCAAATGCCTATATTCAACTTCTCCAGATGGAGCAGTCCAATAATATTGAGACATATCTGTAAAGAAGCTACATATTCAAATTTGCCAAATTCTTCATAGCACTATCAACAAGACTATTCCTGCAGTAAGCAGCACAAAAACCTAACAGCAGCAATGCAGCATAGTCCAAATTTTCTGACAAAGCTATCGTACAACCATCACATGTAATAAGTATAGGAGGAAAAAAAAAATCTATGAATGCAGCCAAAGCAGCAAGTAACGCTGGAAAAATTTAACAACTCACTTGTTTGTCAAATCATCAAAAGTTATCACTCTGTATTGTGATTTTTAATCTCACAAAGGTGTATCTGCTGAATTATTTTTTTTTTAAATAATCAAATAGTACATTAAAAATACTATGTCACCACATGCCACAAAAATTAGTGCCAATGTTATTTTAGTGCTATCGGTACACAGTAACACCAGAAATCTTTCAAAGATCCATAAAAAACCCATCTCCTTTCTTTGCATCAAAATCTACATGTGTATTTTCATTAAGTTGAATCTTGCAGTATTTTATTAATTCAGCAATCAATTTGTATTTATTATATATGATTTATACAATTTATCACAATATATGCTGATATTTCTACTAATAACATTACTCAGTACTACTGAAACCCATTAATTTAACAAAGCCAGGAAGCAAATTTCCAGACAGAGAAATCTGTAGAATCAAGCACAGACACCACCACTCCCCACCCAACAAACCTCAAATAACCCAAAACAAACACAAGAAAGCCTTCCCAAATTAACATAAATCCTTCCTGAACCATTCTGTTTTCTAAAACAAGTTTTCTCCAAGGTTGAGAAGGTATTTTAAAAGAGGATCCCATGCCTGAAGTCCTTGTTATGGGGGAAAAAGTGGTACTTCTCCAGCCCATCATAATAATTCATTCACATTTTCCTCTTTTGACATGGTGGGTAAAAGTGGTTTTGTTTATGAATAACAGAAATTATTTACTTCAGAAATCATCATAAGTGGTTACAAACTTGTAGAAGCCTGCTTTTTAAATCAAACATCTGTCCCCTTCACGTAAGTGCAAGGACTGAGGAATTTTTCAGAAAGTTCTGAATTTTCTTCACTTCCACTGAAGCCAGCAAATTATAATTTACTGAAACACCAATCGTTTGAGATAGTCACCTTTATAACTATCTAACCATACACATCTTGTAATGCAAAATATGCCAAATGTATTGTTTGAATGTAATCAAAACTTCCAAGAAATAAAAATAGTGAAAACACCAGGTTGAGGCCATTTCTGCATGGAGGGAAACCACTCTATTTTAATTCCCAACTAACTGATGTATTAAAGTGAGTTTGGTAAGATCTTTCAGTGATCATACTAGGATAAACTATGGGGTTTTAATATGCCCAAGTTCAAGAGGTCATTTTATTCCATTAATAGCTGCTGTAATCACAACAAAGGCAGCCACTACTATGTTATTAGCCAGCAATTGATGGCATTTTCACAAAATAAAAAAAAAAGAGACAGAATAAATACCCACAAACCAAACCAAAACCTTCCTTTTGATTACTGCTCACTTTAAAATAAGAAGGCAGCAGCATTATGTGAATTAGATATTTATTTTATGTTAAATTAAATATGAACAGATGGAATGATATTTTCAACTTCTCGTTGGTGGCAGCAGTACTTGAAAACTCCCCAGTTTATATAAAGAGAAATCTATCAAACTTACCAGGTGTGATTAATTTATCACATTTATTATTTTGCCTTTTACTTCTTCCTCTTCATCTTCACTTTCCACTACAAAAAAATATTATTGGCATTTTCATTTGAAGCAACAATATAATTATATTTGCCAAAAATGTGCCCAGTACAAACACAGGTTTATCTATTCCAATTATACTAGTTGTTGGAAATTAATCTAACCTGGACACAATTTAGAGAATTCAGTAAGTAATTCATGCTGCCAGCCATCACAGAATCCTGCCTTGGGACACTAATAGTTGTTAGCCTATACAGCAGAAGTATGTGCATGCACACACAATTTTAAGATGTGTCCAATTCTAAAACTGCTGTCCTGACCCTGGCCTCTCCTCCTGCCAAGTACATCATTCTACCAAAAACAGAGGCAAGGCTTGGAACACTGAGTAGAAATTTTTTACAGTATTACGGTTAAAATGGTTTCTGCTGCTAAGTGACTGCTGTTCTGAATAGTCAGTAAAACTGCCTGAAGAGCATCAACTGAGCATGATTAATTTACAGCTCAGTTTATTAAACTGAAGAAGACTGTTTTCCTTCAAAACTCATGATGTAATTTACATTTGGAGATGGTCTTAATGCATTGACAGTCCTTGCTCACAATTTGAAATGTATGTCACAGAGTTCCTCTGGAGTCGTAGCTATGTAGCTGATCTAATAACCCACTCCACCTGGCTCATAAACATGTTGGTGCACTGGGTGGATCCCCTTATTAAGCAGCCCCTAAATATTATGAAGAAATTCTTAGAGGCTTTCTTGGGTTAGAGTGACTGACACAGAACAAGCATCCTCCATATTTGTGCATTTACTCAGTACTTTGCCAGGAAAGGTAGTCTGAAAACTGGACTTGTGCTTAAATTAAATAAGGTGCATTATATCCTTCTTACATTTAAGCATCATGTGAAAACATCTTTGTTTCACTCCTGCACTGCAGTCATTACAGCGCTGAGCACTTCAACTAATACGGTGCTGATAATAGTAATGATCATGACAGTATTAGCAGCGATAATAAAACAAAAGCAGCAATAAAAACAGAGGCAGCGGTACTTACACTATAAAGATCTTCTGCCTGGTCATATGTCTCTGGGAACCCATCAAAACATATCCCTGGTTCTACAAGGCATAGATTTGAGTTTATCCTCACAAATTTAACAACATACTGATCATCTAGATGGCCTAAGACACAAAGAAGGTTAATAGGTACCTAGTTTATGGAAAATAGACACTTGAATTATTTTACTAACATCTTCATTCGATTATCAGTGAAACTTCTTTTAGACTCTAAAAAATTTATGTATTTTGAGTTACTATTGTGTACAATTACATGTTGTCAGTGATCTATGGAATCTAAATGTGTAGCTATAAAATAAGATGACATTTGCGCTTACAAGGATATAAATTAGAACTTCAAAGATAGTAAACATGAAATTAGTGGGGTTTTTTTTTTAAATGCATCAGGTGTTAATAGAAGCAGCAAGAAATATTATAGAAAAAAACATGAGACAAGCAATCATTTTCTATTTACAGCTAACAGTAAGACTAAAGATAGTCTGGCAGAACAACATGAGATAGGTTTACTAGTTTTA
Organism: Falco rusticolus; assembly: GCF_015220075.1. Lineage (NCBI taxonomy): Eukaryota > Metazoa > Chordata > Aves > Falconiformes > Falconidae > Falco > Falco rusticolus. The sequence continues at coordinate 40,236,750 of NC_051193.1, forward strand.
TTTTAAGATTAATAGATTGAGATATGAAGTAGGGTTATTATATTGTCCAACATTGTTGAGCAAACATGTGAGAATAAAAAGTTGGTTTGACCTGATTTTTTAATCCTTTTGCCAGGACAAACCATTGACTCCAGTTTCCTACTTTAGTTTGCTTTGGCTTTTTAAAAAGTCTTGAATATTTATAAACTGTTGTAATCATAAAGGTATGTTACTAATTTAAAAGGCTTTATTATTTAAAACAACAAATCAAGGCATGCAGAAGAGATGCTGCTATAGATCTCATTACGGAAGCTTCTGGCTGCGTTACAAGTCCATTGCTTTGTAGATACACAAGATCCAAATTAGGTAAATATTTAGTGACAGAATGCAGTTTAAAAGGGGTTCATACCGCATGGAAAATTTTAAGCACTAAGTCAAAACCGACATGACTTTAATCATATATAGATGATAATTAGTACTTTTCAGTTAACAGCAATTTATTGGACCTTTTTCAATCTCCAAACTTTAAAATTCTTTACAGGCTTCAGTAAATACTATTCACTTTTTAGCGATGGCCAAAATGAGGTATAAAGTACTTTAAAAAAACCCACAATCTCATATGACAATGCACTAATTCTTTTTCTTACTAGAATACTTTTCTACTTTGCAAATTTGATAAAGATATGCTTTCACCCACTTTTTACTTTAATATTAGATAAATTATGCTCCCTGTTTCTGAGAAGAAAACATGTTGTTTTTAAAAAAATCTGGCCAAGATTCTTGTGCTTCTGAGTATATCGTTGCTATTTAAATATCAACTTAATTCACTAAAAGAATTATAGAAAATGTATGAGAAGTAGGAAGATGGAACTTCTACAACTAAAAAAGTATCACAATTATTTAAAAAACAGATCACACTTAATATACAAGGTATATAATGTATATTGTAAACATGTATTCGATTTTTAAAGAAGGTATATACAAATGGACAGGGCATGATTCTTGCTTTTAATAGGAAGTAAAAGGTCTAAAGCACAGATTTATTCTTGATTTTCCATTTGCATAGGGTCACACTAGTTACCTAAATCCCATCATAGTACTTTGTATTTCCTACCTGCATTCTGCTCCATGCTTTTCTTATTCCAGCTAATAACTTGGTGCTGCTTCTACATTTTCTACCCTGGTCCTCTTTGTGTGTCTTCTCCCTCTTCTCCCACTGTCAGAGTCCTGTTCTTTAGGAGCCACACTTTCTCTAGACCACAACAACCAAAATATAAATAGGCTCAGAAATTCCATAGCCAAATTCCTTTATACACAGATGTAATAAAAAAAAATAATTCAACAACTCATTTTACATATGCTCCTGGACAGTGAGATACTAAGCAACCACCTTTAATCTCTAAAATCAGTTCAGTGCATCCCCCAGAGGTGATCAGTAAGTCAAAAGATATTTCCATTCTAAAATAATGGAATTCAGACTAATTTTTAAATTGTGCCAAACATTATAAACCCACAGAAATTAAAATAATAGCAATATTAGAAAACAGCAACACACCAGATTTGCTATTGTTTCAGAAATCACATCATTTATCTTAATGTGATGTAGCTTGTAGTATTTGCAGAGCTGTTCAGCAATGGTAGATTTGCCAACGCCAGGAGGACCATGAATACAAACTTTGAGAGGCTAGGGGAATAAAAAAAAGATAAAAATGTAACATCATTCAAATAATACAGATGGTTTTATGTAAAAGGAACGATCTTTTTACCGTAACTAACAGGAAATAACAAAAATCATTAAAACTTAAAATATATTTTTGTTTTATTCATTTAATTCTCACTGAATATTTCCTATATCATCCACAAGCTTTGAGTAACACAGTTACTTAATTTAAATGTACAACTTTACCACTGGAGAAAAAGCACGCTTCTATTTAATAGACCTGCAAACCAACTTATAGCGGCACTATTAGTGTTTGAATGATCAAAAGAGATGAAACACAATCCTATAGATAGGACACAGTGAATTTTGGAATGAGGTGGTAGATATTCTACTATACACATGCCAAAGCTCTATTTCCCAACTAAGGTAGAGTTGCTATCATCACAATGGTTATTTTGACCTAAAAAATTTCAGCTCCATTACAATTGCAAGATATTAGCCGTTTCTCATTTCAGCCTACTTAGCCTGTGGGTGAGTAAATGTAATTAATATTCCAGTATATGCTTATTAAATATGTTATACAACAAACTCAAAATCATACATCATTAAATGCCTATCTTAATTCAGTAAATCTGATGATGCAAACTACAAATTTAATAGTGACAGGGACAGAGTTCTAGCCAGCCTTCACTCTCCTTGCCACATGGTATGTCTATATTTTGTACCGAATTTTTTGAACTAGATGCATATGTACTCAGACACAGGAGTTTAACCCAAACACAGATATGATAATCCTTTCAGAGGTACACAGGGACTTTTAACAAACAATCTTGAATGATAGTAGTTGTATTTTGTTTTATACCTCCTGAACTCTTGTTCAAAGTCTGAACAAGATTTAAACATGCTGAACAGCTTTATCATGCCAACAAATACTTCAATGTGTGCAACCATTTTTCTGCACCTTTCACTAACCTTGCTCATACATTTGAATACAGAAGTTCTAAATATTAAACTAACATAGGAAACAGCAAAGTTACTCGCTTCATTACAAAACAGAGCAGGGTAAAATGAAATCTACGTTGCAACTGAACATCCTGGCTCACTAAATATAACGAAGGACACAAAATACTTGCCTAACTAGCGACTATTATAAAAAAGCTTAAACAAAAGATACACTTACTGTGTTCTTGCAGCAAAATATACCAGGAATGCTGTATCTGGTATACAGAAATTACTTTCAGAACAGCAGCTTCTCCTTCAGGAAGCTTATTTGCATTTACAGGGTTTCAGGTTTATGCATAAAAGAAATACAATTTAATGATTTTTGTTTAATTAATATCCCCTCTTTTTTAACTTCTTCATTTGATTTTCAGGTTTCGTGTTCATTTTATTTTGCATCTATATCAGTCTTTCATGGATTTTTACTCAAAGAAATTAAAGCTTATGTTTATATAACCATTTCTATTGGGAAAAGCAAAAGAAAGGTGCACTTAAAATAGCGTAGACCAAACCATTACCAGTAATCCTCGACTTTGCTTGTATTCCTTGATGATTTGTTCAATGTTCTCCACCAGTCCTGCCTGAGCGACCCACTAATGTTGAAAGTTCTCTTTAGAAACATAGATTCCATTCGCAGGTTCACAAACAAACATATCCAAATGCATTTGCTGAAGGGCAAAGGCTTAAGTTATGGCATGTGAATATGTTAGCTTAAACTTAGGCTAGAATGGAGGGATGAGAATAGAAAGAATTAAGGCATAGGGAAAGGAAGGTTTGTGCAAAAAAGCAAAACAGACCTTTTAAGCTTTTTAAAACTATGAGCCTGTTTCAATGTGTATTTGTATCTGAGTATTCTCATGATCTATTAGAACATGAAATGTTAAACAATTATTCTGTACAATGCAAAGGTTTCATATAATGTTTGGGGAATAACCTCTTTCTCATACATTTTATCAAGTACCATCTTACAACCTTACCTGGTTATAATTTGTTTATTTTCCTATAAACAGTTTCTCCCAGATAAATAGTTGGATACAACATAATTGATGTATCCTATGACATCAGCCTAGCAGCACCTCATTATTAAATTTTTTTGTTATTTTTATCGTTTTGTGTAGGTTCTGTAGAGTGCTCCAGTATGCTAAGTGCAACAGTGACATCAGTGCTTTTCTAAATCAGGCTGTAACTCCTTAAAATAGTCTGTTCTATGATGGTTAAATTTCAGTTTGTTATTTTCTAAACTTAAACTCATGGTACATATTTTTAGACATGTTTTTAGAGCTATAGTTTTCTGATTAAATGAAAAAAAATAATCATCTATTTTAATGATATTATACTTTTCAGTTTACATTCTTTTCTTAAGTAATAAAAGGAAGAAAAGTACTGACCGTTAATTCTTTGCTCAGGAATGCATTTTCTTTGGAATCTTCTCAATTTTTCCTGGTCCAATATTTTTACTGATACACTATCAAGAAAAAAATGCACTTACCAAATAAGATACTTAGAAAAAATTGAACAGGATTTCTCTGGATAAAATATATGCTTTACATTTTATGTTACACTTCACCTGAAAAATCAGTATTCTGATTTGAAATGGACAGATCAAAGCACAATATATTAACTTTAATGTTAGTATTCAATGGCTTTGTTTTGCTATATACCACTTCCCCTCTAGCACTTGAAATTAAAAAAAAACCAAACAAAACACACACACAAAAAAACCCCAAGAAACAGACAACCCAAAACCAAAGAAAAGTATTCCAAAGCTCTTAAATGTACATACAGCTTCCTACTGCTCAAGACCTATTTGGAGACCTATTTTATTCGCCAGCACTTTCTCTTCAGGTTCTTGATGTATTTGATTCTGTTAATAATCAGGAAGGGGTTTTAGATCAACACCACCAATAACTCTCCATATAACATTTTCATTTCATTGTTAGACAGAAATTGTTATTTACTCCTATAGCACTGTGAAATAATTAAAACCTCTGCTAGATTCCATAAAATCATAAACATTTGATATAGAGCATCAGATCAAATCTACATATATTCCAGCATTCTGTCTCCAACAATGTCAATTGGTGGACACCTAAATGAAAGTAAGAATGGGAAAAGCATATGATACTCCTTCAAAATATTTTTCTAATCTTCAACTACTTTCAAGTCAAAGATTTCCTAAACTAGAAATAGCTGCTATATATTTAAGTAACTTTCAAGGTATTTCTCTCCCATGTACCTCTCCAGTCTTCCCCTGGGCTGGTACAGCTCCCTGTAGTGCCCTCTCCAGCAGTCCCCCACTGGCAACTTCCCATCTCCCCAAGAACTGTTCACTTATTCCTGCCCTCTATTTCTCATTTCTAAACAAGACCGTACCCACAAAAGGACCCAACCACTTTTCTTAGGGTGCCTAGCTGCTTCTAAACAGCTTTTCATGATGTGCTTCTTTGAAAGCCTCTGGGAATTTCAAGTAGACTACATCAGTTTGTTCAGCCTTACCCACATTCGCTGGTCACATTAAAGAACTTCAGGAGGTTTCCAAAGTATCTGAAAGTACTTTTTTGTAAAGTATTTATTGGGAAAATATTTTACAAAGTCACATTGACTCTTCCCAAATGGACCATATGTATCTGGATGTACTTTAATGCATCTAATTTATTATAATGTCCAATAATGTACCTAGTTATTAGCCAATGTTATTAGGCATATTGGCCTGTAATTCCCAAAACATTTCAGGAACATCTCTTTTTACATCTGCACCACATCTATCATCCTCCAGTCTTCAAGTGCCAGGACAACGCTAAACAGCAGATTGTGTGTATGAATTTGCAATTCAGAGTTATTTCGTCCTTGAGCTATTTCAGTCCTCTTCAGTAAATACCATCAGACTTTGGTGGTTTTTTAGTGTTCATTTGGTCAGCTCATTCTACAATCTTTTCTACAGTAACTTTCGTTTTATACAGATCCTCTAACAAGTTATCCACAAAGAGATCCTGAAGCATAAAGATGCCTCCAAGTTCTTACCCATCCACTAATGCAAAGCATCTCTGCTATGGCCTTGTCTGCTCTGAGTGCTCCTTTTATACCATAATCATCAATTTGACTTAGAGATTTTCTGTCAGGCTTTTTGTTTTTTAATTTCTAGAAAAAAATATATTCATTCTAAGTCTTTCCTAATAGTTGATCTTCAAGTATTTTACACTGACACTGCCAGATTTCATTATCTTTTCTATTCTATTTTCTTCACCTGGACATAACCATAACTTTTTGAAGTCTGTCATCTTATTTTCCTCAACCTACAGTTTAACCATGCTAATTTTAATTTTCTCTTTCCTAAACTTTTCTTAATAAGTAGCACACAAGGGCCTATATGGCTAAAAATGTAAGTTTCAATAGTTTCTACACTTCTCCTGTATTTAGTATTTTACATGTCTTTTGTGTTCATTTTTATATAACGCTCTTTCTTATGGTTGACCATGGCTGCAAAAGTTATTTTGACCTTTGGTTTTTCCATAGGAATGTTGACTAATTGCATTATGGTCACTTACATACAATGGATCTTCAACTATTAACTTTTCAGTGAGACCCTGTATAATTACCTGAACCAAAACAAAGGCTGCATCTTCTTGTGAGCTCCCTAACACACTCTTCCATGAAACACTCTTTGACACAACCAAAAAATATTGGGCTGTTATGTTTGGTCCTTAAGTAACATCTGCTCAATCGACATGAGCAAGTCTCCTATTATATCACATTTGTTGACTCTACCAGTGTGCAGTTCAACAGTGTCATCCAGACTATTTCTAGACTTAATTTCAAAATGCTTGGAAAAACGAGATACCTTCCTACAAAATGAAGGGAAAAATATCTTTACGATTTTGAGTGTCTAATTACAGTACTCTGAACCCCATAACAATTCACCAGAACCTTCTTAAGTAAAATTTCTAAAGTTAATGGTAATACTGCAAAGGTTCTGCAAAATCAGGTCCAAGTAATGTATTTTGTTCAAAGGACAGGACTCTTGGAGGATTTAAAAAAAAAATTCTATGTAATTTAGCACACAAGACACTTCAGAAAGACCAATGAACTTCTACTTCAGTAAAACTTATAGTTTTTAAAACCTTAAAGATATCTGGAAAAAAAATATCAAATCTCTTACCTTTATTAATTCTTGAAGAGTGTGCATAGATGCATCTACTGCAAGTATGTAGTGAGTCCTTGGCCTATGGTCTGCTACATTTTGTAACACTCTGAAACACGGCAAGTACAGTCAGGGCCAGTAGTTAGATAAACATACTGGGCTTTCATTGTCAAATGCATTTCAGAAACAGTACAGAGTTTGTAAAATCTCACAGAACTTTTCACACCATGACATTTTCATATATATTTTCCTTAATAAAGAAGCACAGCTAGATGTTTTATTTGGAAAGAAGTTCAAAGGATAAAATGCAACACTTGTAGAAGATACTAACTTAGCCTACTGTAGAGTCCACAATCCATTTCCAGTTCTGTGCAAGTTAACTGGTATCACACTCTAGATTGAGCGTTGCTAGTCATTTCTTAAAAGCATAGCACCAGTGAAACAGTCAGATAAGGTTTCCAGAAAGCATATCTAGTACTAAAGAAATGGAAGTCTCTGAATCAGTAAAAAGGGTCAAAGAGTGTTCCTAAACCCACCCATCCCCACCCACCCAAATTTAAAAGCCTCAGTACTTGCTAGTAGATATGGATTTGTTATCTAGCTAGGTATATATTATTGTTCAGGGGATATATTTTTTTACTTACGCTGCTAAATCAAGAATATGAATGGTTGGAATAAAATTGTTTCCATCTCCAAAAACAGGTATTGCAGGACTCTCACTAAGCCAACCTATCTGAAAATACAGAGAATAAAGTGAGGAGAAAAAGGTTACTTTTAACTAGAGCTAAAAAATGGTGCATTTGTTTACTAGGCAAATTTATATATTCATTTGCTTGGATGATTAATGGAACTGCAATAAAGGAAACAATTCTTGAGAAATACTGACTGCAGCCTACTAAAAACAAGAAACTTTTTTTTAAAAAAAGAATATTCTTTGATCTTGACAAATGTTATTTTGTATCCCAAGCAAAAGAAATGCTTGGGAAAAAAGGGAACATAATGTTGAGAAGACCGACATTTTTCCTGATTCCATTGATATGACAGGTAAGTTCTCACTGTAAAGTACATATGGAAATACTGCTCAAAAACTATGGAAAAAAAATAAAATACACATAGAGTCAAAAAAGTGGAAAACACTTCCACTGTAGCTAAAACATTTCGAAGGGATCAGATAACCAGTTTTGTTCACAAAAGCATTAAGCTTATGGCACCAAATCTACTAAAAATGCATTCGATTTCATGTGGTTTGCCCCTAGAAATGAAATGACCCTTCAAAAATAGTTGGATGTCTACCTTAAAAAAGTAGTGCAAGACTCCTTCCTCAGCTCCATATTGAAGTCCTGAGGCAACAACATAAGTTGAAAATTTATGTTTGTTCTGTGAAGTAAAATCAACAAGAACGTTTTTATAAAACTATGGTACTGCAAATGGCATACTAGCTTACCCTGAAACTTGAGTACTTGTGTACTAAATATACAACGTGTGTAAATTATATCACTTCACATTTGTAGTGAGACCAATTGTTGCATATCCTGTAGTTTCATAAGTCATATTGCTAATATTTCCTTCCAAAAAAGCATCAGTCAATCAGAATTACATGTCTACATATGAACTGAAATTCTAAAAAAAAAAATTAAGAGTTAAAAAATTTGGAAGTTATGTAGATCAATTAAATGAACAGGATAACTCATGTGTCTGCGTTCTGTTTTCAAGAAAAATAACTCTGAAATTCATTTAAGCTATTACATTTAATTGCACTATGTTTGCATGTGATTGCCTAAAGAAGTGGGAAATGCTGTGTATAATGATTTTACAGTTGCTTTACTTTCATTTTAATATACAATTAAAAAAAATTAAAACTCTGTGAACTATCTAAGTGTTTTCCTAACCACACACCAGGATCAACCCATATTTTTGCTGACCATTATTGCATAATGCCATAAATTTGCCTGTCCTGCTTGCCTGTTCATGTATAATGTCACTGCTTGTATCAGTGTTGAGGACGGCTATAAAGAGAAAAAAACATTTTTTCAAAAACCATCTTTAAGGAGAAAAACTTTCAAGAAAATCTTTTATATTAGGACCAGTCACTTTGAAATTTTTTAAAGTGAAACAAATATTTGAAATAATTCTTATGTTGTAAAGATCGTAGACATTATATATCTACTAATACTATGTAAATGAGCCTGCATTTAGGGAATAAATGTCCAGATTTGGGATCTACTTTTTTTTTTGGGGGGGGGGGAGGGGGAGGGATGGGGAAGGCATCTTTCGTTATCATCTTTACAATATTTCAGAAACATAAAATGAAGAACACTGTTAGCCAATGATTGTATAATCAAAGCGTCATATAAAGGGATGACAAGTTACAACATCAGTGTATTGTATGTCTGTTTACAAAATAAAATTTTGCAATAAAATCTATCGCAACTCAGTTGAATGCAACAACTTGTTAGTAATCACGAGAAACATTAAAATTAGAAGACATTACTGATAGCAGAAAAGCTCCCACACTTAGGCTGACTTGGGAAGTACCATGATAAAAAACTGCTTGTACCCTAAAAGCAGCCAGCTCCTGGGATTGTGCTGGACAGACTGCAAACATGCTGCAGGAGAACACATGCTGTAATTTCCATCTCCCAGCAGGAAAAACCCGGCTCTTGTGAAAGCACAGGAGGTGCTATTTCTCCTTTTCCCTAAGAAGAATGTAACAAACAGGATTTTCTTCCATTCACTTTACAATAGCTTCTGCAGTAGCCACTTGGGGAGACAAACTACAGTTCAGCACTGAGTGCTACACTTCACTGAAATACAAACCTCTGAAACAGGTTCAAGACCTCTAAAAATATCTATTTAGTAAGAAGGTACTACTTGAGACGACTTGGATAGAATTTATTCAAAAAGTAAGGCAAGTATTAGGCCAGCTCCAGTTACACACTGCATATTTAGTCACGGGTAAAGACCTTCAAGTTCCTGTGTAATATTCATTAAAGCCACTAGATGTCACGTTCTAGCTGTTGCAGTCAGCTCTAGCCTTCGATTGTTCTGTTGCTTGCTTCCTTGTTTGGTTTTTGGTTTTTTTTGGTTTTTTTTAATTTAATTCTAATAAAATGCTTGAAGTGGGAAACAGGTCTAAATTATTCAGGAATTGTAATGCCACTGGCAACAGAGCTAGGAGGTGAAGAGTCTGTAGTAGACAGATGTTTCTCCAAGGATTCTGAATTTGGCAGGACCTCAGAGTGAGCAACTTCTGAGAAAAGCTACACAACCCGAATGCCCTGCCACAAAGGTAAAGGCAAAAAACTGCTAGTGGTAAAAAGCAGAGACTTCTAGCTCACAGCTTGTTGAAATTCAAGCAAAATATGGGTGACAGGTACACTAACTTGGAGGTGACATCTTGCTTTAAGCAAGAACAGCCATTAAATTGCACTCTGAACAGTTACCAAGGCTGAGACCCTCCTATTCTTGGTGCAAGATCTCTGCGTGACTGACACAGCTGCTGAATCCTAATAGCCCCTGCTGAGCTCTTTGCAGGCAGTGGTAACACTGTCATTTCTTTCACAGACAGCACATTCCCTCGATGCCACTGAATTTAAAAATGAGTAAGAACAGTAATCCAGAAGTCTCCAGCCACCACAGGAAGTTAATGTATCTGCTGGGAAGAACAGATGCTTTGCATCCTTCCTGTTCCAAAGTGCTGACAGGAACTAGACAGGGGTAATAATCCCTGTTGATGCTGCCCCTGGGGTTCTGGAGGAAAAGGACTCCTTTTGAAAGGCCTGCAAGAGGCATGTGTTGAAAATACTCAAGTTGTTTTATCATGTACTGCTGGACATTCAAGCCTGGCAAACATTTAGAAGCTAATTATATTAATTCCTTTGTTACATAGTGACTCAGTGCTTTGGACTAGTCAGAAAAATTGAGTCAATAGTTCGTCTGGGTGTTAGTAGTAGCAGAAGTTATTGCAAGGTTTCGTGGACACTGTTTACTGTCTCCATGTTTCTGACATCACAAGTATGAAAGTTATTCCATAGTCTTATAGCTCCATGTTAGTACAGTAAAAGTAAGAACAATTACCACTGATTTTTCAAGCTGTAAACCAAATTTTACTAGCATTCTGTACTATTAAACCGATATTAGAATAGAATGTAATTTCTAGTACTATTTTCTCAGCAAGGCATAAGATGAGAAGTGTAAAGGTTTTTCCCCCTCCATAATTAGCCTGATAAATTTCTGCAATTACACTGTATTTATTATGGGAGACAGCTAATGCACAAAGAATGACCAAATGACACCTTCATCATACAATGTATTTGTCCTCCAGTTCTCTTTCCTAACCACCACAGTACCCCATCACTAATGACAAGAGCATCAATCTTCCTGAGCTGTGAAGACACTGAGACACATCTGAGACACTGTTGGTATTTATTTAGTAATAGCTCTTAAATACAAAGACACGCATGGTCTATTCTCTAGTAAATTTAATAGCCTAATCATGTTGAAACAAACAAAGCTGAAGGAAGTGATTTTAAAACACAGATAAAGTGATAACATATTCTAGTTATTCTGGGTCAGCTTTATGGCCAGTTATTCTGGGTCAGCTTTATGGCCATGATTTTAAAGTGGATTATAGTGTGGAATGAAAGTCAATAAGCCCTCTGCTTCAAAAGTACAAACTATCCAGGAACATGCTAGGTGTGGCCAGAACATCTATGTATTTAAAATATTAACATAGCTTGCTACAATTGAAAAATGTTGCTTTACTGTAAAGCTACACTAATATCCCTTTCCCCTACAGGCTTTCATCCTTAAGCTTCTCCCCACACAGGCCCCAGCTTAATTCTCTCTGATACAACCAATGAAACATTATTATTTTTTCAATAAGACAAGCATTTATCTTATTCACTACCTAAGGAAAAAGGATAGATTTTAGGATTTGTATTATGTAGACACTTATGTTTCAAAAGGCATTATAGTCTTCTCTATACTTGATAATTAGTAATTGATATTGTCCCTATCTATCAAGAGAGTAACACACTCCTAAAATTTATTCAGATTGTTGGTAATTTCCATTACTAAGGAGATGCTCTAAGTAAGAAGACCAAACAACCTATGTTTATAAAACAGTTCTTTACATACAGTTTTCCCAAGTTTGAGAATGAGTTTTTCAGCATTTATGTGTTCCACAAAGTTAGGATGAGATTTTCTTCTGCGATAATCTTCATCAGTAAAAGGAATATTAGGATCTTCCTATGAAGGGAAAAATGTGACTGTTATACATATCTTAAAACATAACAATTTTTAAAGGCTTAGGTGATTAAAATAAGTTCTTAAAAATATTTTTTAATCTGTTTTAACTTTGTTTTCAGTTGAAATTCTTAAAATTTTTGATGCTGATACTTGAGGTTCAGTATTTTGAAACTGTCAATGTTCAGTTTTCACAGTAAAAGATTTTAACTACTTTTTACATTAAAAAACCCATTAGTTTTTATATATAGTATTACAGAATCTTGAAAAACTCTATTTCTGTAACACTAAATTTGAGAACTGCAATATCATACACATATGTACAAAAAGCATCCCACCTGGTTCCTGACAATACTTAACACATATAAAGATCTATCTATTATCTTTCTATACACTGATTTAAATATGTATTTCATTAAATAAGTAGTAAATGTGGATTTTTTTTTGTAACTGAAGAACAGCGCATATTGTGGTTAGCATAGGTCTTCTTGTCCAAGCAGTGCCTACATCACTGTAACCCAGTGCCTAAACTTCTCTGTCCAGTGGAATAAATTTAACAATATTGGCAGTAAGTAGTGGTCCATGGTGAAAATATCATGAGAAAAACCACACTTCTGACACTAACTTTATTAGCTATTGTTGAAGTATATATGAAGCATGAAATACTTTAACTGAATTTAATGAGTATTTTCCATTAAATGAAAATATTCAGTTAAAAAGAAATTAATGTTTTTGTATTACTTACAGGGTCAGGGGATTTGCTTTTTGCCCAGCTCATTATTGTTGAAATGAGGATGAATATCTTTGGTGTTGCAAAATACTCTATTTCTGTATGTAGAGCTGTTAAATGAAAGCAAAGGATTTGATTTATTCTAAACTGTGTTACTCAAACTGTATTTTTGCTTTTATATAAAGGTCCTATATAGCCATTTACACCATAATGTTCTATGTGATATGTATTTTTAAGCAAAAGTCTTTATTTAGGTTGCTATAAATTAAAGATAATAAATCAGGAAAGAAAACAAATAGACAAACAATAGTAATAAAGAATCAGATTATTGGGAATCAACAATCTTCACAGAATTACATATCATAGAGGGAAGAAAAGTAACAATCTATACTAGGAAATGATTAATCTTTATTTAAACTGCTGAGATACTGAAAGAAAATAAAAGAGTGGGGTTTTTTTTTCATTATTTAAACAAAATCTATAGCAATCCACAAAAGCTTCCTTATTTTAATTTAGAGCAAAATAACTAAATGTGGGTTATGTAACTTATGATGTCCAAGTATTTATACTATAAAGTATAATTTGGTTCAACTATCATATAAAGAAAAATATTGCACTGTCAACATAAAAAGATTCCAGATTCCTATTAGAATTTGGATATAACAGTCAGGAGAAACTTTCAGAAAGACTGTTCGCAGTACTTTTTATTGGACTTTTTAGTCAAAAGATATTTAAAATAATTATATAAAATTTTGAAACATTGTTTGAATATCACAGGAGCAAATTTTCTACCCACTTCCTAATGCAAATAGATAAGACGATGGTTGATAGTTATTTAGGGAAATAACTGCCTACACAGATATGTCATTTAAAGTATTGGACCATTCCATGACAGCTCCTCTACCTTATAAATGCTAAAGTATATTCCATGGTTCCTTGCTAATTAATTGAACAATTCTTGCAACATTTCTCCATTAAATAACCTAGTTTTGTATCATAGTAAATGATAAATCCCAGATAATTTCATTATGAATTTATGGTAAATTTTGATGGATGTATAGCAACCACTTTTCAGTCCAGTTGATAGCTATACTAACCAGAAGCAGCCCATGTTGCTTCCTCAATTTGATTTGCATCTTCAGTGATATTATATAAAACTATCTCACACTCAAGCAAGTGACTTAAGAGCTCTTTTCGAGAATAAACCTGAGAAAAAAAAAAGTTAGAATCTGTCATTTAAAAAAGTAAAAAGAAGAAAACAAATATCCAAAATTAATTTTAAGATTTAACTTTCTGATAGAATGTAGTTTTCTAACACTAGGATGTTAGAATAATTCATAAGACATATCAAACTTTATCTGTCAGATACAAGTAAGGTGATGAAATATAAATGAAATGCTGAAACTTCTAATTTACAGTACACATTAATATAGTTCAAAAAGATGTACAATTTTTAGTGGTATTTTAGGATTCATATTTTCAGTGCAATTGTGAGTATCAAAAAATATGACTTTTATAGGTATTTCAAACAAGGATCAGTTGGAAGAATGGAGAAAACAAAATAAGATCCATTGGCTTGCAAAATAGCATCCTGTCATTTTTTTTAAATGCAGCTTGTCTGCATCACTTGAGCATGTCCAACAAACACTTTGGGCAAGAGCAGTGGTTAAGATTAAATACCACCAGCCATAATTTTCTGATTGAACAGCTCAGCTGTATAGATGTTTAAATCAAAATTTTCAAATGTTTGAAGACATTCTGGATAATCAATTTGAGACAAAGATAATTTTAGTTTCAGAAAACTAAATCAAGCTATAAGAAATGTCATTCTTAAAAGCAAGCCTCCTTTAGTTAACTGAACGCTGGACATTATACAAAAAAGTAGGTATTCAGAACAAATGGCTGCTAGCGAAAGCTGTGATTTCAGTGATACGTTGATAAGGGGTACACTGACTTTGATTCCAGCACCACAATCTTTAAAATGCAGATAAAAGACACAGAGGAGACAAGGGAGGTTCTTGAGGTGTGTGTTTTGAGAGAAAAACCAAAGCAGTCCTGTGGAACATCAGGATAGATGATGTCCTGTCCATAACCATCCTTTTAAAAAAAACTAGTTTGAGTCTGAGTTCCTTCCTTCTACTGTTTGCTGTATCAGGCCTAGCAGGGTCACAGCAGTGTGCAAGAAGCAGGAGGAATAAAATATACATACACAGCTTCCAGCAGTAAGAAAAGACTACTTAATCAACGCAGGCCATTTTACATGACTTGCAATATTACCAATATTCTCTAATGTCAATCTGAAATAAGACTCTTACTTACTGTATAAGTTTCCTCTGCAAAATATGGTTTAGTACTCCCTGGTTTAGAAAGGCTACCCACTATTTGGTAGACTCCTTCCTTTGGCCTAACAGAAACTTCAGCAGCTGAATTATTTTCGTCTTCCTCCTCCTCATTTTCTCCTATGTTTTCAAGCGATGCCCCAACAACACATCCGGATAAATACTGCAATATACAAAGACACACATTTGTATGCAAGTATATATTGAACGCTACACAGCTTCTCATGATCTTGGGAAGACGCTAACTCTGACTAGCCCTGATCCTGCCATAGGTAATGTAGCTCAGAACACGGCTTTCCAACGGGAAAACGTTAGAGACTCCTCAACCTTAGCTGTAATGTTTTGTCTCGACTTCTGGCCTGTGCCTCAGAGCCGAAGGTGTCGGTGAGTCCCTGAGGCCACCTCGATGTAAAAGGGCCCCTCTCAGGCAGGTGTTACAGAGACGTCACAGAGACGTTACACCTCCCCACACTCATCACCTGCGGCCCGAGGTCTCCAGACCGGCTTTATCCACACCTCCTGCTCCTCTCATTCTTATTCCGTCTTATCTTAACCCCTTCGTGCCCTCAGTCCGTCTCCTCAGCAGCTAGCTTAGGTCACCTCAGCTACCCGGCTCCCTGCCGCGCTGCCGGCCGCGGGTAGGGCGGGCGGACGGGCGGTGGCGCCTCAGGCAGCGACCGCCGAGGAAGAAGCCGCGACCGCCGAGGAAGAAGCCGCGACCGCGGGCAGCTGCGGGCCGCCCCTCGCCGTCACCTCGCCGATGCCGCGGCCGCAGTAAGAGTCGAGGTGGTTGAGGAAGACCCGGCAGTTCGGCGCCGGTCCCGCCGCCATCGCCACAGCCTGCACCGGGGACGCGGCCCGTTGCTACGCGACGCAGCGGGCGCTGTGGGCGGCGCGGCCTCCCCTCCCCTGGCAGCCGCCGCGGGGCGCTGCGGGCGGGCCGGGGCCGCTCCTCTGCTGCGGGCCGTCGGCGGGGTAAACAGGCACGGCGTGTGTAGCTGTGCCGCTTTTCTAATACCTAAATCAACGTATTCTAGGACAAACAGCGCCAGTCAGCACATAAGGGACTTTCCCTGACTTCTAGACGCCGCACAGTGCAAAATATACGTGGTACTGCCGAGACCAAAAGTAGCTGTAAGGAGGCGGTTGGGCATCGTGTCAGCTAGCGGGCAGGCTTTGAGGCTTTTAGGAAATTCACAGATCAACTGCAACGGTAGGCCAAGCAGCACTTATTCAGGGGTTTGGATAGTGCAAACAGTAACTGAGGGGCGAAGGATTACCCAGAAGTAATCCAGACATAGCTGAATGACATAGCTTTCCCCATTTCTGAGTTCACACTGCAGTACATTGTAAGAAATGACACCAGTTTCTTCTGGTAACACCTACAAAACACCTCTTTTGAATGTATTTCTCAGCTTAGGTTTATAATAAGCACGCAGAATGACAAAGCATTGTAAAGATGTCCAAGAAAAAAAACATCCTAGCAATGTAATGTTAAATTTGGCATTTTTCCACTTGTATTACTAATGCTTCTTTTCCAAGTCCCTCTTTACAATTGCCTACCTTGTTTTTTCACAACAAAGTTTCAGCAGATACAAGATTGCAGGCAAAGGTTTTAAAATACTTGTTAACTATTTGATATTTAAGTTCTTTTCATAGGCATGATAACTTCAATTGTTCACTCCCCCCTTTCCAGCAGGTCCCCCCCCAAGAAAACTACAACACACTGGTGCATTTATTTAATGCTTTAATCATTGAAATTGAGCAAGTAAACCAGTCGCAAGGAAAAATATTCAAATATAAATTTGGTAAAGTACATTCTCCTCACAGAGGACTAACCACGTGCCACAAACCTGTGTGCAAAAAGAGAGCCTATGAACAATTTTTAGAGCATGGAAGCACACCCTAAGGTAGAAGATTAATATCAGAAGTTTCAACCTAAATAGATAATAACCACAAAATTAAGCTCTGGAAAACAGAAGCAGTAACTACAGTTGTCTTGTCATAGTTGTACATCACTACCCCAAAGCTATTACAAAAGCTCTACTAGGCTTCTCCAATTAATATAACTAACCCTTAGCAGGTAGAAGTCAATATAGCTCTACTGAAGTCACTGGAATCTGTGACTTTATGAGAACTGATGTATTCCTAAGCATGGCCCCAAAAAAGCTACTGCATGTACTTGTCACAAAAGCATGGCAGAATAATGGCAGGATTATTTAAAGAAAGATGCACGATTATTTAATACTCCAAGAATACAAAAAGTATGAACATCACAGAATGTTAGCTCAACAGTACTGGTATTTCTAACCAACTGTAATTTTAAAAAAGTCAGCCATTCAGTATGTACTTGAAAAGTTACAGCACAACAACAGGTGTATAAAGAGATCTGTACCAGGTATTAAGTAGAAAATACAAGTTATATCTTGCAGTTTGTATTAGTCTTAGCAAATTTCATACAGCCTTTGGTTTCAAACCAATACAATGCAATTGACATTGCAGTGCTTGCTTAGTATTCATCAGGAGAGGATGCTGTACAATTGAGGGAGAAAACGTGAAAAACGGGTGTAGCAAAGTACTGTACTATAGAAAGTAAAGGCTGAAGCAAAAATAGTCTTGGGTATATCCTGTACATCATGTAAACACACATTCAGAATAGTAAACAGGCTAAAATGTCTTCCAAGCCTCCCAGTTACAATATAGCATACTTATACATATATATAGCATATATAACATAGTCGTTAGGAAATGTAGCCTATTACATCCTAATTCTGTGCTTAACTCATTTGCGATTCAGACAATACATTCATATATTAGCAGTACCTCTCATTTATTAGTTCGAGTTTGCTGGTTGCCGTAGACAAGGACAGATCAAATAATACTGAGCCTTGCTTTTAACTCAAATACTGTCACTATATAAGCAATGCTCAACTGTTCAAGAAACATCTTTCTTGTTACCAAAACTGAGCATTTTCAGATTTATGTATAGCAAATCAAGCTGAAATTCTGTTCGTTGCAAAAAGTATTCTCCCAATTATTCTTCATTAACTGGGTAGAGCAAGTAGCTTCTATTTTAAAAAGCAGGTATGAAAACTACTAGTAAGCACAAAAAAAATCACTACTTGTACATGTAACATTTAGTCTCTATATTTTTTTAGAGTTTTGGATAACACCACTTTGAAAAGAGACCAAATTTTTTGAACATTGTAAGCAGCAACTTACTTGCTCACCTACAACAAAAAAAGAAAGTAAAATTAAGAAACTTTTTTGTTATTTATTGAAGTGGCTTTTAATAGCGTTGCAATATACACAAATCTACTGTAGCAAAATACTATAGAGTAGTACTAGCATGAATTAGATACTAATGCAAGAAATTAAGCTTAAGATGTTTATGATTATGTTTGTAAGAAAGATCTCTGTGCCTCATACTAAGAATTCCTTCTAGCATTAAATCTTCCTCACACCCGGGTAAATCATGACTGACTATCTTTCTTCAAAGCTTCTAGTCTTTGCAGTAATGCATTTCCAAAGACCTCTCGATAAGCAGGGCTGAGAGAGTCCAATAACGAGTAGACAGTTTCATGGTACGGAGTTTGCAGTCTGTCATCAGTCTGATCAAAATCATAAGCTACTACCTGCAACAAAGAAATGACTGGTTAAATTTCTGTGGTTAGGTCCACATTTCAATAGGAAAGAGCTATCACAACATTTAACTTTGGCAGTCAGGGAAGTACAGTAATATGAGAATAAAAGGTACTGGATTTAAATTGCAGTCTGTGCTTCCTACTATGGGGCTTAGTGGTAATACAGTATTTAGACAATTTCAAATACCTTTTGTCCAAAACTCAGAATATTAGTAAAATGTATCATTATGACCTTTGCAATGAAGTCTTACATCTGCATGTTTGCACACACACACAAAAAATACAAATGGTGCAAAAAAAGTGCTGTATATATGCTGTTTTACTGACTTATCTGGGTACCCGAGAAACCCAAAGACTGGCGCGCCTGTAACAAATTGCTGCTTCAATCTTCATCATTTTGTGTCTCAAATAAATGCCTGGTTTTTCATCAACTTCCTTTCTTGCTTTGTTGGAAGTAACTAGTTAAAAGTTCCACTTTCTAGGAGAAAACATGTAGGAACAGGCTTTCATAAAAGTACAAGAGGAATATGTAGTTTTGGTGTCACTGAAGAATTTTTCTAGGTACCTTTTGAAAACAACAATTGTTCAAAACAATGAGGCTTATGAAATGACAAAAAAGTTAGTTTACCCTGAGTCCTGCTTCAGTGAGCTCCAGGCAGTATCTGTTCCTTTCCCTGGTTTCCACATTGATATATGCCACATCCACTGCACAGGGAAGTGTTTTTGAGACAAACATGTTGCTGACAGCAAACAGAACATCATTCACAACAGCTTCAGCTTCTAGTCTCATATCTTTCACATCTGTTCCTTCAAAGTCTCTATAATCAGAATCCTCTTCAAACCCCGCATTATTGGGCAACTCCATAGGATTGCATTCAGTCTCCATTCTGCATATAGAAACATTTATTTTAGATTTATTATACCATTACACTCCATATATATTAATACCATAAAATTGTAAAATGAGATACATCTCAAGCAGACATATTTAACGTTGTCAAAAAAAAAAAAAAAGGGAAAATATGAGACCTAGTGACTTCTGTAACTCATGACAGTTCAGAGAACTCAAACTCAAGATGTCGAGCACAAGTGCCGAAGGAGGTTATGCCAGCACACAGAAGGAGTTATCACTGAAGCTGCTGCTTCTTATGCAAGTAACTTGCATTCTGTTGTATAAGATGCTGTTATGATTCAGCAATAATTAAGTCTGCATTTTGCTGATCCTGAATGCAGTAGGAAGACAAGTCACGCCACGAAAAAGAAAAGGAAAACCTATTGCTGGAAAATTTAAGAAAGACTTAGAAAAGCCTGTGAACTAAATGGTTCACCAGAGACTATAAAGTCATATTAACTGCAGCTTTTTGTTTACAGTCAATAAAGAACAATTCTCTTGCTTAGCTTTTATGCACAACTGTCAAAACATTTCAGAGACAGACATCGCTGGCCTCTGTAAGCAACTGTCACCAAAACGGGACGGGCTCTGTGGGGGTTACCACCACAGCGGCTCCAGCAGCTGCCTCTCAGGTACCAGTGTCGCCAGGAGGCCACAGCTAACGAGTGCCCAGGGACCCCCCCGCCCGGGCCAGCGGGGAGAGCCCCTGGGACACTGCCCCGGGAGCCCAGCACTGCTGCCGAGAGGGGACGCGGGCTGGCAGTCACCGCTCGGCGACGCGCAAGACATCCGTTCGGTCAGATCCATCGCTTCCTAACAAATCCCACCTTGGACCTACAAACAAATTCCAAAGCAGCCGAAGGCGGCAGGGGAGCCGGCTACCGAGCTGCGTAGCCTGTCGTTCGCACTGACTCACTCCGATTTACTGACAGCGAAACAGCCCCGGCTCGCACCCGCTCCACCGGCGGCGCAGCGCGGGGGCAGCAGGGCGCCATCCCCGCCGGCAGCGCCGCGCCCTGGCAGCCCACCTACCGGCCCCGGCGGCGGGGGGCCGAGGCCCCGCCGCCCGACCCCCAGCGGCTCCGGACACAACGGCAGCCGCCGCTCCGCCCTGCCGGCGGAGAGCGACCCGCCCCGCTGCTTCCCCCGGGGCCGTTCACTAGAGAGGCGGCCCCACACGCCGCCAGCGGCGCGACGGCCCCCAGCACCCGGCGCGCGGCCCCGGCGCCGCCCGGCAGCGGAGGCCCCTCCGGCGCGACACCGCCCCCTCACCCACCTCCGGCGGCCGCTTCCGCCCCCGCCTCCTCCGCTCGGCGACGCCACTTCCGCGCGGACGTCACGGTGCCGGTGACGGGGTTCGGCGGCGGGGGGCGCGCGGGGAGGAAGGCGACAACCAGCCCGGCTCGGCCCGGCCGCCCTCGCCGGAGAGCTGACGCGGGGGGGCGACACGCCGGCCCCCGGCCCCGTGCCCCGCTCCGCGCACCGTTCTGCTGCGCAGCGCGGCTGCGGCGGCCCCCTCCGCGCTTGCGGGCCGCCGGGAAGATGGCGGCGACGGTGTCCGAGTGAGGATGGGGCTACCTGTCGGCGCCGCTTCGCCCTGAGGGGAGGCAGTGCCACCCCGCCGGCGGTGTGAGGGGCGGGGGCGGCGCCGCCTGGCAGCGGGAAGCCCCTGCGGTCGCCCGCGCTGAGGGGCGAGGCAGGGCCCGGCGGCTCCTCACCTCCCTCTCGCCTCCCTTTCGCCGCCCGCCGGAGGGGTCAGCCCCGTCCCCGTCCCCGTCCCGCCGCCTGGCCCCGCGGCCCCCGTCCCGCAGCCGCCATGCCGTGGCCTTTCTCGGAGTCCATCAAGAAGAGGGCCTGCAGGTACCTGCTGCAGAGGTACCTGGGCCACTTCTTGCAGGAGAAGCTCAGCCTGGAGCAGCTCAGCCTGGATCTCTACCAGGGCACCGGCTCCTTGACGCAAGTCCCTCTGGATAAGTGGGTAAGAGATGCCGGCGCTTCGCCCCCTCGGCTGCTGCCGTGTCTGAGGGACCAGCTGATTCCCTGCCCCCGGCTGCCACCCACTTTGTTTTCAGTACCCAGCCTCCTTTGTGTAGAAAGTTACAGCCATAATTCGCATATTTTCCAGGGAACTCTTTTTCTGGTACGCTAGCACTTAAAAAAAACAACCCAAACTGAGCTTTTATTACAGATACGTTTTTCTAGCTACCCTTCGATTTTGTTATTTTAAACTGTAAGAAAAGAAACAAAGTTTAGAAGAAAGGAATAGCTGCTGATATTTCAGGGAGAAGGAACTAGTGTAGCCCAAACTACTAGAAAATGCTGCTGTAGTTACCAAGGAGCATGTTCACTGGCTGTTACTGGAGATTATAAAAACATGAAGTAATCCATGTGATATCTGTGTTTTGTCTTCCATCTTGGAGGCATGTGGGTTCTTGTTGACAGCGTTATGCTGAGCTTAGTCCGTGTAGAGCTCTAAAAATTGTCCCCTAGTCTTGCAATAGCGAAGGTACTTGTTGACATTAAATGGCAAGCTGTTTTTAGCTGGGGTTTGCTTAGCAGGTGGAGTGTCACGCTTTGAACCAGCTGGAGCTTTTTCAGTCTTGGTTGTGTCTATGCACACACAGGTATGCATACTTGCAGCCTACTGTAGTAATCCAAAGGCCTGTGTCCGTGTTTGTAATGTTTCTTAAATTTTCTTGGGTTAATTACCAACGTTACTGAATTCTACCTGCCAGTCAAGTGACTGTCATGAGGAACCTTAAGCACTGCTGTGAGTCAGTCATTGAATGCCAGGGTAGCGCAGATGATGACCTAGGTGTGCAGGCTTATTGCTTTGTAAAGTACTTTCAAAACACATTTTTACTGTACTGCGTTCTGGTATCGGGCCCATGCTGGGTACATTTGAAAATACTTGTGAATATGTGATGTTTTCAAATAATGCTTTTCCAGTTGTTTGTGTGAAAATACGTTTGAAAGTGGCAGGAGACAGACTTTGCAGAAATGTTCAATATTAGCAGTGTTTTAGTGTGAGGGGTTTTGTTGTTTGCATGTTAGTTTTCTTTTCTGGCTGTGTTTGCAGCTTGTTTTCTGCGGCCAGCAGTAAGGCTGGCTCGGTTTAATTTAATTATTATGCCCTCTAGTGGGTATCTCAGCGCTCTTCACTGGTCAAAGTGACATTATTTAAAATGTAAATCAGCAGTTATGGACCAGTACTAAATGAACAGTTAATTACGTATACGTACTGATTACAGGTATATGCGCTAGTGCTTCAGTTATCGTCCCCATTTGTAGATTGGCATTTTTTTTTTTTTTCACTAGTAAACAATGACACGTTTGAGGTTCTCTCTGCACGTGACTTTCTCATGTATGACAGATTGCAAAAACAGATGCCGCGGAAGTACTACAGGGTTGGGTTTTTTCCCCCTAGTCATTGTAAGCTTGTTCTTTATGAATCACCAGGATGACTGTATTTTTACATATTATCTTACCCGTTTTTGTAGATACTTCTGTTCATCACTGTAGATATTTTAGCCAACATGTGTTTATTGAGATATGTAGGAATACCTGGGGCTGTTTAACCCCTTTGATTCTTGGGACTTGAGCTGTTTAGAAAAATGTGACCCATAGTGTTTGTAGTTGAATTTTAATAA
The DNA here is from genome assembly GCF_015220075.1 of Falco rusticolus. Lineage (NCBI taxonomy): Eukaryota > Metazoa > Chordata > Aves > Falconiformes > Falconidae > Falco > Falco rusticolus. The sequence goes on from NC_051193.1 coordinate 40,260,028, forward strand.
ACACAGAATAGTGCTTTTGTTACTAGTATTACTATGACTTCCAGCTGGAGGCTTTCAGTTGATAATGTTGGAACAAGTCCTGATGTCAGTTTCACTTGGAATGGTCTAATTGCTGCTTTCTAGGAACAACTGGCTTGTTTATGAACTAATGTAGCTATAAGAGTACTTGTTTTTGGTGTCTTGGTTGTTTGGTTTTTTTTTTACTTTTAGATAGCAAATGTTTATTTCAAAATAATGAGGAATGTACTGCAATACACTCATTTTTATTGCCATGTATGTTGGTAGCAAAAAGATATTTGAGTCAGATTTATTAAAAATATGGTAACTAGCTTACTTCCTGCTGTAGAAAACTATTTTGTAAAGGTTTATGTAATTTAAATGAATCTGTGGTATTTCCAAATATAGCTTTCGTGCCAAATAATTATTTTAGTATATTTATAATCTTACAGTCTTATGCTATTGCCACGTCTATAATTCTTATATTTAGTTCAAAATGAAGTTTCAATGTCACTGAATCTTATTTGATTGTTAATTTCCTGATAAAATTGTTTCAGGCTCTGTTTCTTTAAAATTGGTGTCTTTTTCAGCTGCTTGAATGGACTTTGGTACAGAAGCTAGAAAAGCTGAACATGCAAACAAACAAAGTTCTAAATGCAAAGTTATTAAGAGCATAAGCAGAGCAGTAAGTTAACATAATGGAAAAGTCACACCTAGAGACTTAAGGATGAAAAACGTTGTTTTCTGAAGACTTTTTTTGTTAATTTTTACTTTAAAATTATTCTTTATAATTAGAATAAAATTTTTACTAGAATTAAAAAAAACAAACCACGCTTTTAAATTCTTATTGAAAAAAAAACCCCTAATTTTTTTAATTTATGTATTTTAAAAGCGGTGGCCCTGTTCAATACAGGAAGGTCAAAACCACATTCTTTGTGTTGGAGATTGTGCCCTAGTATTACAACCATGGTCTTTAGTAGGGTCTTTATATTAGAAAGTTGCTCTGACTGAATTTGGTATGTGATTTATATTGTTTTTTCTATTGTTAAAGCAGCCTAAATAGTTCTTGTTCAATAACTGTGGTTTTTAACTAAATTTTTGAATCAAGGCACAAATAGGGATTTGAATGGGTTTTTTTAACATATATGTGAAGAATATGTTTCCTGTGCATGAATGTAATGAAAGCTATATAGTGCAACAAGTGAGTCTTTTCTGAGGATTATGGAAAATGTCAAAATCCTAAATTGCGACTTCAGAGCTGGTGTTCTATTTTCTCATCAGTTTTGTTTACTGTGTGATACTGAAGGCAACTTGACTGTAGTTTTGTTTATGATGTCACTATAAAGGACTGGGTTAGCCAAACAGTTTCTGTAGAATATTGGTCTGTCCATTGAGCTTCAATTTCGAAATTAGTGCTGAACATTGAACACATTAAAATATACTTTAGAAATGGCAAGTTTGTTATTTGTATGTTGCAAGTATGTTACAGCAAGAGGTCATTATTTGGTTCCCTTGTTCAGTGTCACAGAGAAATGTGACATGAGCATTACACAAAAATTATAGGGTAGTGAAATGCTCTGTACTTTTTGCATTTTTACTGTCAGCCTGTTTTCAGCTTTCTTCAAGTATTGCTGGAGAAAGAATAAATTAACTTGTGTCAGTACTGTAGTATTTATAACAGTAAAGTAGCAGAATTTTTTTGGTATAGTCCAAAAATACAGGTTATGCAGCTGCTACAGAGAAATCTGTATTATGCTAAAAGCAAAGTAATTAATGTGAAACAAATTACAATAGAAATAAAATACTTGAAAGTGGCCAGTTTATTGTCTTTTTGAATAAAATTAATTTTCTGGTAGCCTCAATTTATTTTATTTATTATATGCAAAATTATGCATGTGTTTTGGGGTTTTTTTTTTATATTTTATTCTTTTCTTTTAGTGTCTTAATGAGATCCTGGAGTCTGCAGATGCACCTCTGGAAGTCACAGATGGATTTATCCAATCAATTTCTTTATCTGTTCCATGGGGGTCATTGCTACAGGATAACTGTGCATTGGAAGTAAAAGGATTAGAGATGGTCTTCAGGCCAAGACCAAGGCTTGGTAGGCTTATTTTTTAATTTTCAGAAAGGAGATTCTTTATATTTTTTTCAGAGGCATAAGGCTACACTTGATTTAGTCAGTTCTTAGCCTTTTTAAAGTGCCATTTAATTTACATACATACTTTGTTATTAATGCAATAAAGGAACTGTCAAGTGTTTATCAGTTGATTGGCAAGTGTTTCTCAGTTGGTTGTTGTTCTGTTAAATAACTTAAAATGTTTATAATGTTCCTACTGTTGTATCTCTTCGTCCAAAGTCTTTGAGATGTATTGAAATGAAAATAATACTCTGTGCAAAGGAGTTTTGGTTAGGTTTTTAGGGTGCTGTATGTCAAGTGCTGTTAAGTCAGCGTTAGTAGCTGTCTGTTAGCTGGCAGTAGAGTAGCAATAGTGTAAGACTGTGAGGGGGGATTACAGTGAGGTTCTGGCTTTGTTTGGCAAATTGAGGGTAAATCATCTTGTATATTTGGAGAACAACTAACAATTTAATTGCTATCACAGTCTGAGATAATGAGTTTTGGTTATAATGCTGAGAGGGTTGTCTGAGCTCCTCTAGCTTGTCTGTATCCATATGAATCTAACTGATCTAGTTAGACTGTCCCGGTGCTGATTGTCAAACTTCCATACATTCTGTTAAGATGCGTTGTTATAGTGTGTGTGGGACATCTAGTGCATTTTCAGCATCTGGAAAATTTTGATTGAATGTCTGAAGAATTTTTATTTGTTTTCCTTTTTATAATGTAGAGACGTTAGAAGAAAATATTTCTTTAAATGAACCATGAAGAAGAGAAAAAATGCAGAAAACCTATTTTCCACCTTTTGCAAGTCACCTTGAGTAACTTGCTTATCTACGCTCTGCATTTCATTCTTATTTGTTTAACTGGCACTAAATTTTGAGCAATCTTGTTATGTAAGATTATTGCTTTGAAAGAATGGTAGTATTAGGAGGAAGCTTTATTTATTTACTTGCATGCATTCAGTTCTTTGATGTACAGTGCTTTATAATACAGTGGAAAACCCCCGACAATGCTGTTTTTATCGCACTTCTGTAGCCACATGGATGTTTCCAGACCTGAATGCTAAACTGGAGTGTTATGCCTGTTTAACATGTTTTTATTTGTGCTAATTTCACTTTTCTTTGCCTATACTAGACTCTTACAGTTTGGTTAACTTGTCTAATCTGGTTTTACAGTATTTGCTCACAAAGGGCTTGGCATTAGCTGATAGGAATGCACTATCAATTAAGTTATTCTGGCTCCTGAAAAACTTGTTCAGCTTAATATGTGCTGTGCTCTTGGATTTCATTATATTCTACTTACTATGTCAGGGCTGTGATAGATATTTAAAATGTGTTCTAGTGTGCTAAAATAACATCTTACACTTTTAGTCTTTCCCTATCTAGTATATGTTTCAAATGGAGTAAGAAACCTTAAAAAAATTCTTAAAAAAACAAACAACAAAACAAAATTCTTATTTGCTTGATTTCTCTTTGCCAATTATGCCTGTCAAGTCATACCAATATAATTTCTTCAGAAATTACTCTCTTAAACCAGTGCTGCAGATCAGTTACGTTAAATCGTGCTTTCATCTTGTTTATATTGAATTTTAAAACACCAGAATCTTAGCAATGCAATCTAAATAGATTCAAATAATTTTGAAGTAGTGAAGTGTATAGAGAGATTATAACTAAACTTGTTTTTAAATATGACTTCTTACTAAGCTGTTGAAATTCTTCTCTGGATGTGCCAAATGTATTATTTTGTTTTGTCTGTATTGTTTCAAAATGTTCGCAGTCAAATTTATTAAGACTTCTTTAACTCCACAGCATCTGGGTCTGAGCCTATGTATTGGTCAAGTTTTATGACCAGTAGTATGCAGCTCGCAAAAGAGTGTCTTAGCCAAAAATTGACAGATGAACAAGGAGAAGGGTCCCAGCCTTTTGAAGGACTTGAGAAATTTGCAGAAACTATTGAAACAGGTATGAATTAATTATTGAGATGTGAATAATCATCTGAGATTAGTTTGTTGTGTCTCAGTTTTACAAAATGGCATCACATTTGTCAAAACTTATTTCACAAAATTTCACTTGTTATCATTGCTTGTAAAGTTTAAACAGGAAGGCAGGACAATTGATCTTGTTTTCAAAGCAGGGGGGGAGCTCAGTTAATTACTAAAATATATGTTTACTTCCCTTAGTGGACAGAATGAACCCTACTTCAGGGCAAATTGGAGTTTACACCAGAGCAAATCCAGCTAAATCTGTGCCTGAGTGATTGGTGAGATTCCTTGGTTTTGGAGGTGTTAGTTTAGTTCATCACACAAACTTTAGATTTTTAGTATTAATATTGTTGAAGGAGAAACAGAGAATGGCTTTTGAGCTGTTTTTACACAAAGCTGACCTGTTACGACATACGTGTATCAATAATAACACCATGTTGTTAGAAGTACTTTCGAAACTCTGTTTTTTATTGGTGGTGGGTTTTTTTAAGTGGCAGAAACTAAGGGCTGATGACCACATTACATGGTGGAGAGCCTAGTGCTAAAATGTACAAGTTAAGGGAAATGTTTAAAATCAGATCTAGAAATAGAAGTATTTAGCCAAAGTAGTGTGATGCTATAGAAATCTTTGGGAGTTCAGACATGGTGCACAGTAAAGCAGGTACTTCCTTTGAGGATCATCCACACTGAGCCATAGAAAACTCGGTTTGAGTTGTCACTTGCTTAAATATCCTTGCGTTAAAGGTCTGTTGCATGGTATGGATGTACATCTTGGACGTTTAATAGGAGTTTACATTGTCACTTGATGTCTTGTTACATTATTAAACTCGGTTGATCATTTCCAGTGAAATAAATACTGACAACTTAAATAAAATGAAAGACCATTTTAAATTGGTTACAAAAGTAATTGTCAAGTAACTTGGCTTAAATGCTTGCATGGTATCTTTTTGTTTTCTCACTTAAGTTCTAAGAAGAGTGAAAGTTACCTTTTTAGATACTGTTTTGAGAATAGAACATGTGCCGGAAAACTCTAAAAGTGGAACTGCACTTGAAATTAGAATTGAAAGGTAAAGACTTTTTTTTTTTTAAATCTCTTGTGGTTTTTTTCCTTAAGTCACTCTTTGCCATTTCCTGTACAATACATTTTACCCAGGCACACACATTCTTAGTATACAGTTACACACTAGATTTTTGGGCACCTCTTCTTATAATGCCAGTGAGCATGTTATCAACTTAACATGTTTAAGCTAAAGATATTTAACCATCAAATTAGAAGACTCGGGATTTCCCAAAGATAAGTGAATCACCACTTCTGCAGTTAATGAATACCATTTCTCATGTGTTTACCAGTCAGTGGATATTGTGGGCAAATCAGGCCATCTCTTCGATACACAAAAGGAACTGACCTTTTTGAGTAAGACACTTGTAAATATTTTCGGAAAGGCACAGTCCTGAAAAAAAACCAAAACCTGAAGATTTTAGGTCCTCTGTGAGCTTTCGGAAGAGCCCACATGTATTCTCTGGCTGTGAACTTGAATACTGTGCATGTTATTAAAATATTTGTTTTGACCTTTGGGATAGTGTAATTTTACTTTCTTGCAAAGTATTGAAATCATTACTAAAAAAAACCTGGTTACAGTATTGTAATGTAAAAAATTTGATTTCACAGAAATTTTGCAGGAAATTTTCAACTTTCATTTTAACAGAATGTTACTTTCAAGTAATACTTTCAGACAACAGAAAAATACTAGATACCAGATTTTTTTTAAAATGCAGTTTCTAAAGCAAGAATTGCCAGTGACCCAATGGAAACGTATGTATAGAGGTGTTGGGCAGACTCCTTTGTTTTGTGTTCAGATTAGACATAAGTACTAGGGTAATACACTAGGATATGTTCACACTGGAAGCAGGTAGTCCTGTGGTGTCCTGTAGATAATATTTCTACCCGTTTCCAGAGAGTGGTGGTTTCTCCTTTGATGACAGTCAGTGGCATTGTAAATAGCATAAAGAGAGAGAGTGAGAGCATGTACAAACTTAAAAGCTAAATGGCACAAAAAAGGTAACAATTTGCATGCACCTACCATCTTTATTTCCTTTTGCCTCCTAGAACTATGTACTGTGATGAAACTGCAGATGAGTGCTCTGGGATTAATGTACATCAGCCCACAGCTTTTGCTCACAAGTTACTGCAGCTCTCAGGTGTCTCTTTCTTCTGGGATGAGTTTCCTGCATCAGCAAAGTCCTCTCCAGTGTGTTCAGCTACACAGCTGGTAAAATTAAATACATTATATAAGAATGTATATTGACAAAGGATAGACTATATTGTTACACTAATATATTAGATTCCTTCTGAAGGAGATACAAGTTAACTTTTACTTGCATCTGTGTTCAGTAAGTTTCATAATCACTTCCTGTTGATTTTGAGAAGGAGGAAAGAAAGGGAGATTGTAGGACTTGCTAAAATTTAGGATGTATTGTACTGGAATGTGGTTGCAACTTGAATGTGTAGAAGTCCTCTGCAATATGCTGTTCTGTGGAAGGTTGCTCCACTTCTTTTTGCAAAGGCCTAACATTTCACATTGTACATGCCTTGTTTCTTTCACAGTTATCAATACATGTTTTTAAGGCCATTGTCAAATTTATATTTGTGTAAAATGATAATTTGTGTGATAACCTTATTTGAAATGCCTTTTTTTTTAATTGTAAGAAATGGGATACACTCACTCCTTTCTCTGTAATGTTTTAAGGCAACTGAACCAAAGCTTTCCCCTAGCTGGAATCCAAAAATCATTTATGAGCCACATCCACAATTAACAAGAAACTTGCCGGAAATTACTCCTTCTGACCCTGTACAGATCAGTAAGCTGATTGGTAGAATGGAGTTAAGCCTAACATTAAAACAAAATGAAGTACTTCCTGGAGCTAAGGTTAGTCATGCTTTTCTGGTCTTTAACTAAATTAATAGTTATGTAGGATTTTATTTTTTTACTGCATGAAAAAAAATGGTGAGGTTCTCAAGGAGGAAGAATCCCCTTAGTTTTGTTGTAGATTGTCTGCATGCAAAACCAATTAAACACCTTTACAGTGGCCAGGCAAGCCAATGGCACACTGAAGTCTGTTAAAGAAGAATTCCTGTATGTTAGAGAAACTGAATTTATGTATTGGAGTAACTCCTGAGAAAGTTGTTTTGCTTTCATGAAACTCCTGCTGCTGTTTGTTTATTCTTTTTTACTTGTAGTACTGTGACTGACTTTGCCTACCTATGTGTGAAATGTTTAACTGGGTGATTAAAATAACTTTGGTTTTAAAAGGGTACAATTTACTTCAACAGCTGCAAGTAAACCTTAAATGATTGATTAGATTGCAGCATTGTAAAACTAATATCAACTACTGCCAAATTTTTGTAGTAAATTTTACTTTTGTATAGATTTGTAGTAAATCAAATAATAATGCCATCTTTCAATGCTACTAGTTAAAATAATAAATTATTTGACATTTACATTAAGATACAGGAAGCAAAGCAGTTGAAATGAAGTTCTGTAAGAAAAGTACTGTAAATATATTCCCCTTGCCTGCAGTTTTAAAGTTGGCTATTGACCTGTCTTGTATAGTCTACTACAGCTGAAAAATTTGCTCAGCAGTTTGTAGTCAATCTTTAACTTTTCTTGTTTCTTCAGTTAAGAATAGGCCTTGAAAAGTGAAATAGCATATTTTGTTTGGTGTGAAATAGATATGCTGGCTGTTTCAAAAGTATGAATAGTTAATGCAGTTAACAACCTTTAAATTAAGTGATGTCCAGATGTTTCTAAAGATCAAAAATTCCCCACTTTTGTATCATTAGATGTATTTTAGGGTAGCCAGAAGAAAAATGTCAAGGGCAGCCTTGAGAGTCATTTTTGTTCTGTAGATGTTCAGTATAATAGAATGCAGAGTAGTAGTCTCTGCAAGTTGGGCTTGAGTACAGGCAAAACACTTTTTGTATGTTAAGTAACAGCAACATCTGAACTAGTGAATGTTTGCAATATTGCATGACAAAATCGAAGGAGAAGGTGTTTTCTGGTTTATCAGGTAGAGTTAACGCAGATTGGAAAGACCCTAGACTAAGCAATGAACTGCATCTGTGTTAAACTTTAAACTCTGGAAACTGAATTACGTTAGAACATCTTTGATTAGAATAGGTGTTTCAAGCATGTAAACTACAAAATATACTGTGTAAGTTCACGTCAGGTATAACACGCTTCTATGATTTCATTTTCTTTCAACTCTTTGCAAAGGATGGAAAAAAAATAGTAGGAAACAGTATATAAAACAAATTCATTGTTTATTTTCTCCGCTTAGATAAATATTCCCCTAAGTTATTTATAAACAAAAGTGTATTTTCATATAAATGCATTCCATTGCATCCACTGGGTCACATTTGCTCCACTCCTCCTTCTCTGACCTTGGTGTCTGCTGGACTGTTCCTTTTGCTGTTTTTATCTCACTGCCAACACAGCATTTTGCACTTCCTTAAATATGTTTTCACAGAGGCACCACCAGCTTTGCTGATGGGCTCAGCTGTGTCCTGAGGTGGGCCCTTACAGGGCTGGCTGGCAGCAGCTCTGCCTAGCACCGGGCAGACCCTGCCTGACCTCTTAGCAGGGAGGCTCCCCCTGCATGTCCAGCTGCCAACACCTTGCCACCTACACCCACTAGAAAGGTATAATCATGAATGGACCAATGTCTGGGAGTACAGGATTCTACAATTGAAAATAGATCTATACAAGTCTTTAAGATAATTTTAGCTTGAGCTTCTAAGTGGCTTGCTTTGTTGTGTACTATCTCAAACCAATTAGACTTCTACAAACATCCCACTCTTTATGAAGAAATTGACTTTATTCATCTGTATACTAAAGAGAAGTCCTGAAGAAAACCTGTACAGTTTTTAAGGTCTACTTCAGAAGGTGCTGACTTCAGTATTTTATTATCAGTACACAATACTAACTATATTGTTGATTGTCTCAGGAATTATTAAAGCAGCAAAAAGAAATAGCAGGTTGATAGTATTCTTGAATTTTCCTGTTAGGTGACTGTGTATTTACTTTAAACTACTGAATTGTCAGTGATACACCTGTGTTTGTCCTGACAGGCTACAGATTGGAAGCAATACACAATTAAATTTCTAGCTGTCATTTTGTAGATGATGACACCGCTAGAGATGTGAAGATGAAGACACTGCTGGAATGGTTGTATTCCTTACAGCATCAAAATCTATTATCACAATAGATGATTGAAGACTTCGAAAGAAAAATTCCTTAACTGCTCTTGAAAGTGGTTTTTTTTTTGTTTTTTTTTCTTTGTAGTTGGATGTAGATGGACAAATAGACTCTGTACATCTATTTCTGTCACCAAGGCAGGTTCATCTTCTGTTGGACATGCTAGCAGCTATTGCTGGACCAGGCAAGTGAACATTCTGTAAATGTTAAATGTGTATTACGGTGGACAAAAAATAAACTTTGCAAGATAAACAAGTTTGCTCAGTGGGAATTAAATATTTGTGATGGTAGAATATTATTAATTTCAATCCGATATTAGCAAAATGTTTTGTAGCTGCCCTGAGTAGGTCGATGATCAATTTATTGGCTTAAGTTGCAAATTGTACATGTAGCTAATGAAAACCTAGGCTTGACAAGTAACTGTGTAATAGAACAAGAGATGGGGAAATGGTAAATGGAGAAAATCAGGAGGCCAAAACAGTTTTGGTTCTTGTAGCTTCTGTTTCATGAGAGGGGCTTAGCAGCCTGGTTCCTTCTCTGTCCTCTGCTTTAGCGGCAGGCACAGAAAATGTAGAACAGACAGTAATTGAGGTCATTTGTCCATAGCTGCTAAGCAATAAACAGCAGTGTTTCCATTACTGCAGTAGTAGGATGAGGGTGTTTTTGTTTGTGTGTTCCTTCCCAACGCACCTACCTAATGTAACAGCAGTTATTAGGCTAGATATTTAATCTTCTTTTTGAAAAGATTTATCATGTCCTAGGTAGATGCTTAATATTCTTCTAATGATACTGCTACATATGTTGTACTGGACTTGTTCATTGTTTTTGGATTAACTGGAAAAGCATTACATATAGTTTCCCATATGTGTCATCTTCAAACCTGAAATTTTAATAATCCTTAATAGTTAAACTCTTAAGAGGTTGTATCTTTAGTCCCGAAAGCTGACTGAGAAGAGAAATATGTACTGATATTATATGTGAACACATTTATGTATATGAGCTGAAAATATTTTTTTCAGACTTGAAATTAATGAATGTGAGGGAGGGGGTAATTTTTTTGGGCAAGTAAAATCTTCAAAACAACAAACTGCATGTATATACATATCTGATATACAACAGATCTGTATATACAGAGATGTACACATATATACAACAACACCAGCTGGCTAATTTTCAGATTAATTTTTGAATTTTCTTTGAGACCCTGGTAATGAAATTACAGTGCGCTTTCTGTCCTTTTTCTGAATTTCTCAGAGAGTCTAAGCAGGATAGAATTGTCAAACAAAGATAGGAAGAACCGGCCAATGCAGCAAGAGGATGAGTATCGGATTCAGATGGAGTTGAAACGTTATTTAAGAAAAGAGTCTTTATCTGCAGGAGCATCATCTGAACAAAGCTTCTATGAGACGGAGAGCGCCAGAACGCCTTCTAGTCGTGGCAAGTATAAAAGATGATCCCGCATAGCAAATAACTGTTGTTAAATTATATAAATGGACTGTTTGTCTTTTATCTTACTAACTTTAATATCAAAAGAACTTTGACTAAGAACAATTGTGTACTATTAATTGTACTGTTGAATAAAAAAATAACACCTAGTTTAGCTATCGGGCTAGACTTGATTCAGTATTTCATTAAAACTGTTCAGTAATCTGTATGTTACTGTGCAACACAGTAAATACACATGCAGTATAACACTTCAATTGCATGTTTGACAAAATTAAAAACAGAATAATAATTGCATTGCCTGCCCTGATATTTATATTTTTATTTGAATAATTTTTTATGATTTTTAAAATGTAAAAATACGAACTTTGAATTGTCAGAAGGAGAGTGTATGAATTTTTAGATATTATGCCAACTAGAATATGAAAATTCAACGTTGAACTGTTTTTGTATGTATTCGGGGTTTTGTCTTTTTTTTAGTAATCCCTGTCCATAGATGATACTAGTCTCAAGAGAACTTGGAACTTTTGTAAATAATATATTTAGCTGGTTATTCTGTCTAGCAGTTAGATTTCTAAACTTAAGAATACATTTCCACTTTAAGTTTGGGTTGGTTTTTTTTTTTTCCCAATTAGAAAATAACTCTTTGCTATCTGTGTTTCTTATTAGAAGAAGAAGTTTTCTTTTCAATGGCTGAAATGGACATGTCTCACAGCCTTTCCTCCCTTCCACCTCTTGGAGACCCTCCAACCATGGATCTAGACTTGTCTTTAACTAGTACATATACAACTACACCAGCAGGATCTCCACTGAGCACAACAGTGGTATAGTATCTAAATCTAAAATCTTTTTGAAATTAACACTTCTGTCTAAAACTTGCATATATATTCTTTATAATATCAAGAACTATTGCAAGATTCTAGGACAACTGAAAATGTTTAGAGCTGATAGTATTCCTTTTCTGCTATGGAACTGGTATTGGAAAGTTTCTCATCTGTTTGGGTACCAAAACAGGAAATTTAATATATTTTTTTCAAATGCTGTGTAGCTTATACAGGATGTTTTATGATTTATTTTCTTTTTCAATAACTGCATGTTTGCCATCTGGGTTTTCTTTTAGAAAGAACTACACAGGCAATGACAGTAAAAAGTACAAAATTGTTGTGTTACGTTATTACTCAAGCAACATAAAAATTGCAGTGTTGATATCGCCATCTTTCCTGAATCTGTTATATGGCTAATGTTTTGCTTAGTGAAAGCTATGGAGCACAGTTGTGCTTTTTACAGAGAAACGGGAGAATATACGCTTATGGATAGAGCAGCTTTAGCTTTAAAATATATGTGGGAGTATGTGATGATAGTATTTAGAAAATGTAGCCTGAAGTAAAGCATATTTAAATTGTTCAGTTGAGCACCAATATGCCATGAAATGGCGTCCTGTTGTTTGTTTATGCATGTATCTTCTTTTTGTTCCTTTACCTTATTTGTTTGATCTAATGTCTTACCATCTAATTGTCAAATTTAAGATTTTTTTTTTGTTTTGTTTTGTTTTTGGTTTTTTTAAGCTTCAACCAACTTGGGGTGATTTTCTTGATCGTAACAAACAAGAACTACAACCTCCAAGAAGTTCTACGCTTACAGCCAATGTGGTTCACCAGACTTCCTTAAGAAGGACGTGTAAGTAAAATTGTTTTGCATTCTGCTCCCTCGATAATTCTGGAAATCAATTGTTATGCAGCAAGTTGATAAAAAGAAATGAAAATCAAAAGTAAGATGATTTTATAAATGTGTTATTGCTGAAAAATTACGTGAACTTAATTTTGTATTTCAGCTATTCCATCCAGATCTGTTTCTGTGGATGAATCCAGACCTGAGCTTCTTTTTAGACTGGCAGTTGGAACTTTCTCAGTGTCTGTACTTCATATTGACCCTTTACCCCCACCTGAAAGTTCACTGAACCTTAACCCATTGACACCAATGGCTCGGGATTTCTTTACCCGAATAGAAAAGATTGAGCCAGTTAAGTTTTCAACAGAAGATTTTCTGTCCTTCCGAGAAGTGTTTGCAGAAGCTTGTTCTCATGATCACCTTAGGTATAACTTTGCTTATTAATAAATATAGATAACAGAAATATCTTTTAAGTAAGTTTGAATAAGTTTATTTCCATAAGAATTGTATTCACTTAATTGTATTCAACTTTGTTGATTTCAAAATGGCCTCAAATTTTGACATCTGTTGTCTGAGACTTTTTTGTGGTTTTTTTAAAAATAAAAAAAGAAAAGTGCATAAACATTAAAATCGACCTAACTCTTTTCAACAATAGATGAATTAAACTAGGTACGATTTCTACCACAAAAATCTAGACAGTCAAGAATCATTAAGTGAATTATTTCTTTAGAAATAGCTGTATTTTACAGGACCACCTTTATTCCAGTATAAGGATTTCTGCTTGAAGAAGCTTAGGGTTTTATTTAGTGTAAAATAGTATATTAACAGGGATAAAAAGTTAGCATGAGCAAAATTGTAAAGTTAGTCAACAATTGGGTTTTTTGGAAGTTTTTAATGTCCCAGTATAGTGTATGAAGTAAAATATTTAGGGGTGTATATATCTTTTTTTACCTTATGCATGTAACTTAGACTTTTTGAGGCATTTGACTATTTCATTGTTTATATAAGGATGTTAATTCCCAGCTTTGTGAATTGCATCTTGGGTTAGATGTCAGAAGTGTGCTTTACAAATTTCTCTACACTGACCATTGTTGAATGTTTAATGTAAAAGAGTTTCATTGTCTTTGTTGCTAAAGCTATAATACATTAGATTTTTTTCTTATTTTCGATGAAATTATGGCAGTTTTAATAATTTTTTTTAAAAGGACTGTAGTGATCCTTTTTTAAATCAAGTCTTGACTTTCTGTAATTTTTATTGTTCTGTGTTACTCATTATAATTAATAATTTTCATAATTCAGATTTATAGGTACTGGCATCAAAGTGTCCTATGAACAAAGGCAAAGGACTGCCTCTCGAAGTTTTAGTACTGATTTATGTATTGGGGATATGGAGTTCCTTGAATGCCTTTTTTCTACTGACTCTCATTCCATTCAACCTCATTATACAGAGGTATGTAAAAAATACAGGTAGTTCCATAGAAAATAAATGTTAATTGTATAACTGAGAATGCTAGATTTTAAAATGCTTGTAATTTTTTTATTATTTTTTTAACATGTTATGGTTTTAAGATGCAACTTCTATTTTAATTGTAAGCTCAAACAAGGAACCAGACTGCTGTCATACCTGGCAGGAATAGAGTTAAATATTTAAATATGCTTAGCACAATATGGGAATTAGAGTAAATGTTTTCCAAAAACTGCTGTAGTTGAACAATGAGAAGGTTTCTCTGGGTGATGATTATTTTTTCAGCTCTTTTAAGGATCAGACATCCGATAAAGTGGTTGAATAAATGGACTGAGTAAGCATTTGAGTTGAGGCTCTGTTTGCTGACTTAAATGTAGGGTCACCTACGCTTTGTTGTAGGTGAAATGTCATAAACGTGTTTTCCTATGGCAACTCTTTCCTCCTTATCTATTAATTATTTTTAATTCTTGTTTTATTCTAAAGCTGCTGACATTTCATTCTGAAGAAGGAAGTGATTCTCATGCTATGCCATGCCTTCAGCTTCATTATAAGCATTCAGATAATAGAGGACCTCAGGTAAGGTGGGAGATTAAAACCCCCAAGTTTCTATATAATAGCCTTTGTCTAATTTTGTTCATTTTAACAGAAAGGTATCTTGTAAAACAGAGGGTCCATGAGTTTGTTGCTGTAATTTGATTCACTATATTGTTAAGGATTTTAGTGCTTTTTCTCTTTGTTTTCAGGCTAGTCAAGGGAGACTCAGTTCGGTTCCACAGAAGGCAGAGTTACAAATAAAGTTAAGTCCAGTGTTTTGTGAGCTGGATATTAGTATTGTAGACAGATTAAATTCCTTACTTCAGCCACAAAAACTAACTACAGTGGAGATGATGGCGTCTCACATGTATGCTTCTTACAACAAGCACATAAGTCTGGTAAGTTAAAAGTGAAATTGATTAATAAACTTGCTGATTTTTTGCAGGGAGAAGGCAGGACGGCACTAAGCCTAAGATAGCTAATTCTGATTGATTTGTGGTGGTTTGTTTTTTTGCTTTTGTTTTTTTTTGTTTTGGTGTGTGTTTATGTGGTTTTGGTTTGGTTTTTTTTTTTACTTTGAGTACAAAACAGTAGCCATTTGACATAGGTACTCACTTTAGGTTCAGTGGTTGCACGCTTGATAACAAACCTAAAGGCAATGGTAGCTGCTTCACAAACTGTCAGATCCCAGCTTGAAGCAAGCAGAACTGGGCAAAAAAGAGGAATTTTGACTGATTTCTAATCCCTAATCTGTCCGACCATGTTCTCCAGCAGTTGATTAAACTGTTGCTGACAATTCTACTTCTGTATTGAAATCTTTAGGTGTCACAGTCAGTCTAGTTGCCTGTGCTGTGCCTTAGCTGTTTTTGGGGTAGGTAATAGAAAGGATGGGGATCATATGCATTACATTCTAGTGACTGAGGACAATTTCCAACAGAAATTGGAGCTTGTTTGTCTTGGTTCAGGTTGTCAGTAGGATTTCAGTGTTGGTACCTTTAGCACAATAACATTAAAATTGAAGGCTTTTCTTGAAATAACATGAGGAAGGATTAATGCAATTAACTGATTTTCTACACAGCAACGAATACCTTCATGTAATTATATTGCTGCATTGATTCTTTACTGAAAAATTAGTCTTCAAAAATGGAGAATCCTCATTTTTAAAATTAGTAAGACATCAATAATTTCTATCAATGTGGTCATGTTCTGAAAGTGTGGTTCTTTTCAATGATGGTCAGCAATAAGCTGTGCTCAGGGAGGTTTTGAATGACACATTAGTGATGGGAACTGGAAGCCATTACTTACTGAAAGGGCCAAATATGCATGATGGTAGTTCTTGGCTTCTCAACAATAGCATTTAAAAACAAATTAAAAAAATAAAATCGGAGACATGATATTTCCTAACTGCAGCTAAGTATTGTTCAGTACTCTCACTCTTAATTTAAAAAAAAATAATTGTAACCTAGCCATTTTTGCAAACATCTGCAAAATACTTGACACCGAACTAAGTAGAATTTTAACACCACCAATAATAGAATAATATCCTAAGAGGCATAATAATTGGTCCTAATATGTGTAATCTATGAAAAACTAACCTTTTTCATTTTTAGGTATTACGTCATCAAAATGACCATAGTAATTTTCAGTGCTATTTTCTCTAATTTAGATAATTTATTTCCTTTACTTTGTTTTTTAGCATAAAGCATTTACTGAAGTTTTTCTGGATGATTCACATACTCCTGCAAACTGTAGAGTTTCAGTTCAAGTCACTGCCCCAGCATTAAATCTCTCTGTTCGCTTCCCAATACCTGACCTACGGTCAGATCAGGAAAGAGGACCATGGTTTAAGAAATCACTTCAGAAGGAGATTCTTCATCTTGAATTTACAGATATGGAATTTAAAACTGAGTTTATAGGAGGGTCAACTCCAGAACAAGTTAAATTAGAGCTTACTTTTAAAGAGCTAACTGGTAAGAATGTTAACATTCTTGTTTTTGAGATCTGAGCCAGTATTTCTGTTACTTTCTGTTATATTGTTATACCACTTTGTTTCAATTTAGGTTTTGTCTGGGATTTTTATCTTGGTGTTAGGGTAAGTTTTGTAGATTTGTAGGGGGATACTGCAGCTATGCAAATTAAGAATCTCAACTATAGTCTAGAAATGGGGTGAATGATGTCCTGAATAACTGTCACTGAGAAAAGTTTAATACTTATATGCCTCTAATATGTTTCAGAATAATGCATCTGTGAGACTGGTTTATATTTGCAACCTTCTTTGCTGATTCGTTGTTCTGTGTACTTTTCAAGGCTGTGACATAATGTAGTGATGCTATAAATGAAATACGGCTATCTATGCATTAGAAGCATCTGGTTTTCTAACTGCTGCTGGCTAGAATATAATGTAAAATAGTTTTAGTTTCTAAAAATGTTTGGAGGAAAAGACAAAAAAATTTGCAAAATACCTTAGTAATAGCATCAATGAGTTAATCTGTTGGACTCCAGCTTGAGGAGTAGGAAACTGAAGTTAGGAGTTGTCATTCCTATATTAATTTTAATTTTTCTATTCAGGTTCATTTGAAGAAGATAATGCAGAAGCGCCAATAAAATTTTTTCAAGTGTCTGGTGGCATAGATGGAGATATAACATCATCAGATAATTTTGACTGGCCTCGGTAAAATAATGTTTTATTTTTTAATGTGGGTGGCTTGGATTTTTATGAAGTGCTGCTTTCTAATCTAAAATTAGACAGGCTGCTTGTGTAGTAAATGCCTGAAAATAATTTGCAAAGAAAGAACATGTAGCTATTGAAAAGAGCCAAAGAATTTATAAAACCCCCCCACCCAGACTTCTTATTTAGATTATTTATATAATGCATTATATGTATTATTTATAATAATGCAAGACTGTTTTAATGTATAATGGTTTCTGCATAGGCTTGAGTAAATTTCAGTGAAAGTTAGGTGAATGATTAGAAACTTGTAACTTCCCCTCTTTTTGTCCATTTACCTTTTCTCCTACTTCTACATTGAAGATAGAATACCAAACAAAAAAATAAAAACCTCCATCAAATTTTGCCTCAAAATATTAACATAAGCTCATATAAAGCAGTGACAATAGTAAATATAATTGTATTGTTACTGAATTATTGCAGCTTATATCATATCTAAGGCATTAAAATACTTCAGAGATATTGAACGGTTTTGAAGAGGATATTTTAGATTTGCTGCAGGATTTGCCACATGTTTTTTGCCACAAAATCTGTGGCTTTCTGATGGCACATTCGTATGGACATTTTTTCTGTGAGGTTTTATAATGCTACAAATCAATTTTTCTATAGCAGTGTGTACAAGTAATACATTTTGTTATGTAGCAGAGTGTTTTTTAATAACTGTTGGTGGTCTAATGATACAATTTGGGAGAGCACTAGTTTTTTTCTTAAGTCACCTAATGGTCACCTGATGAAGTTGAGAATTTGCCTGATGGTTCTTTTTCCATGTCCCTTTGTGCCTCTAAGTTTGGTGTTTTTCATAATGGTATTGCTTTGTCTAATAAAATGTTATTTAATGAAGGCATCCCTGGTTTTTGAGCTGTTAGTCTGTGTGTATTTAATGGCTAGGTAGTGGAGCTAGGGGACATGTGACTGTGCATCAATATGAAAATTCCAAGCATCTCTAATGGCTTATTCTGCATAACTTTTCCAATGTTAGGATTGTATTGAGAATAAACCCTCTGGCTGTGCACTCTATTCTGGAAAGGATAGCAGCTGAGGAGGAAGAAGGTGATAATAACTTTCAAGAGGAAGAAGAAGGAGGGTCTCATTCTTTGAAGGATGTCTGTGATATTAGAAGACCAGAGCCTTCTCCTTTTTCTTCTCGTAGGGTCATGTTTGAAAATGAAGAGGTACTATAAAATTTTGTTGTTGCTTTGTGCTTGTGGTAGACAGAATTAGTATATTCTTACTACTTTATATGCATCTTCTGACTTGCAGTTTTGGTTTTTTACTTGAGAGTTTACTGTGGGGTTTTGTGTTTTGTTTTTTTTTTTTTCTTTCAGATGGTGATGCCAGGAGATGTAGTTGAAATGACTGAGTTTCAGGATAAAACAATTAGCAATTCTCATTATGTACTGGAACTCATGTTACCAAACATTCACTTAACATTACCAAACAAAAGTTTTTATGAAAAACTTTACAATAGGTAAGTATGATAATTGTTTTGCTTGGCTATCATGACCTGTACTTTTAATTCTGTATTCATTGTTGATAAAAGCAATCGAATGAGCAGCTATAGCAGGAATTCATTTGTATAGCTTTCTAAGAACATAAAATGCTATATAATTATTCTTCCAAGTTATCACCAGAGCTGTCACTATGTTGTATATCTGATCAGTGCTATAGCAGCCATCTGCTAAAAATTGTTTGACAGATTTTGTGAACAAAGGGCAAAGTTAAATAGTCTTTTGCTTTCAGTGAATACTTTGTTCAGATTCATTCTCAATGTTTCATTTTGCTCTAATCTTTCTAAATTCTCCTTTATAATAGATCATTGTAGTTCAAACCCTATTGAATTCCATTTTATTCTTTCCTATTTATTCAGTGGTTCTCCATCTAAAAATTAAGAGTCCACAAGGCAAGCAGGGGAAGGAGCCCTAACCACCCAGTCTTGTAAGCCTTACAAAGGCTTATGAAAAATAAAGTGAACCCAAGTTAGAAATATATGTTTTAGCATTTATTTCTTAGTGTTCTGTCTGAAAAACAAGAAATACAACTAGATTAAATCAACTAAAAAAATAGCTAATGTTTAGCATAATACCTACGTAGAGATGCTGATCTGTTTTAGCCTCTGATAGGCATTACTTTACTTCCAAAGCATTTTTTCACTTGCAAAGTGGTAAAGCTGTACCTTTCATTGAATATTTTGTTGGTGTACTTCTGTACTAAATGTCACATGCGTCTTTACCCTGACGGACAGACTCACTTGAAATCAAAGGAACTAATGTTTCCTGCAACGTGGTTGAAAATTGATGTGATCAAAATAGGGTTTTGTCACCCTGCTTCCAACCTACTGAGCTAACATACACCTACTAAGAAGAGGCTTTTGTGTCATTGTCAAGTGTTAGACTTTGATATGCACATACCGTAATTACAGAAGAAAGTTACTTTTTGTTACTCATTGCTTTTACTCATGAATATGTTATTCTTTCTTGTGTTCTTGAACTTTTTCCTCTTCTTTGTTTATGAAATCTGAAATTTGTTATATGAAGTCTGCAAAGAAAATATTGCTTGACTGACCTTATATTAAAGGGGAATATAGTCATATGTTTTGTATAATGATAAAGTATTTCTTCCTAGGATCAGCAATGATTTATTATTGTGGGAACCCACTGCTCCATCTCCTGTAGAAACATTTGAAAACCTTTCTTACGGTGTTGGATTATCTGTGGCCAGCCAGCTCATCAACACTTTCAGTAAAGACAGCTTTAGTCAATTTAAATCTGCAGTTCATTATGGTAATACACTTAAAACATCTAGAACTATAGTGATTCAAAAGCATAATTGGCTGAAGTCATTAAGCTGGTAGTGGAGAGAATCTGTAAATTTATAAGAAAGGATTTACTTAAACCAAGAAGAAAAGCATAGATTACTGTTTAAATAAATAAGTGTGAAATTGAATCACATTACTGATGGAAAAACAATGAGTTATTGATATGTGTACTAGCCAGAGAGTTATTTATTTTTCATTTTCTCTATTAGATGATGAGAGTGGATCTGAGGAAGAAACACTACAGTATTATTCCACTGTTGATCCAAACTACCGTTCACGCAGAAGGAAGAAGCTTGACTGTCAGAATAAGAACTCGCAAAGCTTTCTGTCTGTTCTGCTAAACGTGACACATGGATTAGTGTCAGTATTCACAGATGTAAAGGTGAGACACAGGGGCTGCAAGTTGTTCTGTTGTTTTGACTGTGAGGTCGCCTTCATGTGATGTGTACTGGTTTTGGAAGGAACAAGTGTTTGTAACAGTAATTCTGTAATCTTCATGCTGTTGTACTATAATTAGACAATAATGCAGCATAGTATTATAGTGATTCTGTTTGCTTTACATGAGAATAACTAAATGCAAGCAGGGAAATATGTATTGGTAGCAAGCGTTATGTTAGCTCAGACTAACTGCAGCAAACTTGGCAAGTAATCATTTTATCATTTCTGTTCTCCCTTCAGCAGGATGATGGAAGTACAGTGGAAGGAAAATATGGCGAGTTCTGGTTTGAGTTCAACAGTGGTTCACTTTTCAGCGTGACTAAATATGAAGGCTTTGAGGACAGACACTATGTTTGTCTCCATTCTAGCAGCCTCAATTTATATCATCAAGGTAGGAGTGGGATTGAGGTAGCTTTTGGGACTCAATTTGAAATGAGAAGCTTGAATCTTTTTAGGAGAAAATGCTGTTCTCCTCCTGCCTCCCCCCCATCATCTGATAGTGTATCACTTGGCACATTAGATTTAGGCCGTGGCTAATGCTCCTAAGTACTACAGTAATGCAACTTCATAATGACTGTATTTAGTTACAATTCAGCTCAAACTTTCCTTGGCAAGTGCTGGTCTTTAAAGATATTACGGCCTTCTGGCAAAGTAGCTGTACAGTGTGTTTTTTATTCTGCAGTGCACACTTCCTACACATTGTTGTTTTTTTTTAGTTTAAAAAGGTACAGGTTACCAGTGGCTGCTGTATCTTTCCTGGGTCAGCAGGTGAAGAATTCTAAGGTGACGGTAGTTTGTATGGGTGGTAACCCCCATATAGTAAAACCTTTTAAGGTTTTCCCCTCAAATGTCTCAGAATCAGTGGTAGTCAAGTGAATGGATTTTCAGTGCAAGGCTTAATTGTAGTGTGTTTAAGGGTTAACGTGGCACCATCTCATAAAATTAAAAGGAGAGACCTATTCCTGTCTTTCCACATAACCTATAGATTTCTGTCCTTTATTTCAGCTTTGCCATTTTGTTGGGCAAATAATCAATCAAACCCTATAGTCACATTGAAGATTTTAGCTAGAACCATGGCTTTAAATATTGGGTCACCTGTAATCTCTCGTTCACAATTTTTGGTTGTCAGTGTGCATGAGTAACTTTGTTAATGCCTTTTAAATTATTTTAATTACCATAAAAAGGTTTTTCCTTAACTCTTCACTAGTAACAGCTTTGAAGCATGAGGTGACTCATTCTAAAATCTCTTTGCAGGCATGGTAGATGGGGTTGTCCCTTCCTCTGAAGTACGACTGCCCAGCACAATACGTCCCCATTGGTTGGAACCTACTATTTGTTTTTCTGAAGAAGATGGTCTTAGTAGGACTACTTCAGATGGTGTAGGAGTGGATTGTCCAAGTATGCTGACTGTTGCAGTCAAAATCCAATCTGATAAAATGGAGAGCAATACAAAGGTTTGCGGTTTTATATTTGTGTTTTTATAAATTGAGTTATTTGTTTATATGGAAGTATTTAGATGTGGGGTTACAAGGGTTATAGATGAAGAAAACATAAAACTTTGAGTCGTTCATCTTCAATTTATAATTTTTTTGTTAGAATCTTTTGGGTGGATTGTAAAATTTAGTATCAGCATAATATACTAATTCTTGTAATGCTCCCCTCTGCTGATCCCACTGTATTTCTTTACCGAATGTATTTCTTGGCCAGTTGACTCTTTTCCTTCTTTTTCTTTGGTTGAGTTTTAATCTGGTGTGAAACCAAGCAAGAACAAGTATAAAGAGTTAAAAGCTTTTTGCTCAGCTTACTAACAGTGTCGCCTAATAGGCAGACTTGGCTTACCTTTTTGGAGTGTCTCTGGTAAATGAGTGGTATGTTTGGCTTTGACAGTAGCGTTTACTAGCATGGCTAGAAGATGACCTCTTAGCTGGCATAGTTGTTACAAACAGGTTGGTAGAATTATCTAGAGAAGAAGGACTCTGCAGACCAGTGCAATGTCATGGGGGCTCAATTGACTCAAATTTGAACATTGTATGAAAGCACTACATGTGGTTGATGCTTCTGGCAGTTTCTGGTGAATATCAGAATATATGAACAGGTAGCCTTCCTATCACCACCACAAAATTGTAATTTCTATACTATCCTTTTGCAAAAAGTATTAAGACTGTATTATCTAGGGTTTCTGTAGTAGGAAGCAAGGTTTTTTGAATGTTTAATCCTGGCCCAGTCCTTTCTTCATTTCTAGACAATTGGAGATTCTGGGAGCAGAAGGATGACTGTGTTTAATAATCCAGTTGCCAAATAGTTACATGTATTTCATGTAAACTAACTTGTGCAGCTTTCTTTTGCAGGAATTTCTAGTTGCTGTTGGACTAAGAGGAGCCACCCTTCAACACAGAGTACTGCCTTCAGGTTTAAGCTGGCATGAACAGGTCAGGTTGCTACAGTTTTCTCGATTACACCTTCACTTTGAGTCTCATTGCTTTAACAACTGCTTTAAATATCAAACTAAACCTCAATGGAAAATCTTTGCATTCGGCTGTGTCTTAATATTTTACTCTGCTCTTGAAAGTGTTATTCTTTATTGTGTCTCTTTGAGACCTTGGACAGACTGTAGTCTTCCTCTTAAATCTTACTTGTGTATTCGTTTGCTATAGTTCAGAGGGAAAATCTCAGCAGTCCAATGCTATTCAAGTATTGGATAATCCTTGACTTAAAAAAAACCCCACAAACCTAAAAAAAACCCCCCAACATCCTACTTGCAGCACTGAAAGCGTTTATGTATTTCTCCCTTCTGCTCACTGCATTCCTCAAGTCCCATCTCTCCCTTGTCAGTTTCCTGTTTTACATTCAATAGCAGTAATGAAGAAGGAGACTTTGGGGAAGTAGTGAGCAGCAGTTTACATAAATGCTTTGAATTCAAACTTCTGAATTAGAAGGGTTGTACTGATATGCATGCATGCAGAGGTATAGCTTAGCAAACAGGACTAGAGACCCTTGATCCAGAAGCTGTGTGTAAACACGCATGAGCTAGGACATGCTATGTAGCAGTATAGTTGCATGTACTGACACCATACTGGATTACAGATAGTAAAGCCTGACATTGAAGTTTATCCTGCTTATCCTCCAGTATGTATGGGGTTTTAAATTTTTTTTACTTTCTTTTAATTAATTTCTATTTCTTTTGTATTTTATTTTTATATTTATTTTTATATATTTAAATATTTATTGTTTATTTTTATGTGTGTTTTTATTGTATAGCAGCATGGAGCTGAACTTGGTGCTTTGGACTCTGCTGTCATTACTTTCTTCTCAGCACGGTGTTCCTGTAGATACATGTGATCATGTAGTCTGCTTTACACCGTATTGCTTTTTTGCTCTGTGAATTTTTGCTCAATTAATATTGCCTGTAATGTACTTAGGAATCTTTTTTGGAGGGGGAAGGGGGAAATAAAAAAAGACAACCAAAGAAGTAGGTAGAGGAGGCTAGCAGTGTTCATATGCTCCAGGCTTGGAATAATTTGAAAAGAACTTTTCTCCCAAATCCGTTACACTATAGAACTATGACGGATCTTAGAGGAGGATAGGAGTTTATTTTATGCAGTGATACATGAGAAAGCAGCATATACAGAGCATGTGCACGTATTTCTGATTCTGAGCATATTTCCCCCCCCTTTCCTTGCCCCAAGAGGAAGAAAGATAACTTGAAGATCCCTGTAACAATGTACAGTATTGCAAGAAAAGTTGACTTTTCAGATAGAGAACAAAGAAAATACTAACTAGCACTACAGTAACAACTACAAAGAAAGATGAATGAAACTGTATTTGGGCAATGCTTTAAAAATGGATTGTGAGACATTGTGCACAGAGCCACTTAGGTGTCTGTGGATTGATCTTTTCTGTACCTTTTAAGGCAGCAGTTTGGGTGCTTTATATTTTACCCTGTTTATGTTCCATGCTTTTCCATATTCAGGTACTGGTTAAGTACCTTTAAATATCTGAGATTTGTTCACTCTTTTCCTTCTACTAATCAAACATTTTATTGTCATACTTGTTACAGATTTTCTCCTTTCTAATACATAATGGTTTATTAATTTAACAGATATTAAAAGTATTATAATATGTTTGTGATTTTTAGATTTTAAATTTTCTGAATATTTCTGATGAGCCTGTTCTGGGATATAATCCTCCAGCTACAATTACAACTTTTCATGTACATCTGTGGAGTTGTGCTCTTGATTACAGGTAAATAAAATGCAAGTGTATGTCACTTGGTGGCACTGCAGCTATGTATTAATTCTCTAGGAATGTTGGAGTTTGTGTATTGTTAAGAATTATTTCTTTAGGTTTGTTTGGAAAAAGTACTTAACAGAAATCCCTAAAACCGTAAGCAATATGAAGTAGGCTAAACGCTTGCCTAGGCCTGGGGAGACCTATTTAGGTAACCTATAAGACTTCTAAATAGGTACAGAGTATTAATTTTTTTTTTCCTTCTGTTTCTTGTTAGGCCCTTGTTTTTGCCAGTCAGATCGCTACTTACTGTTGAAACTTTCAGCATTTCCAGCAGTGTTGCGGTAGATAAATCCTCTTCTACTCTCAGGTATAATTTAAGCAATTGTGAAACATGGAAGCTCCTGTAAAAATTGTAGTGCCAGTCTGACTTTTTGACCTACAAAGCATTCATGTTGTGTAAATTATCACACTGGTTTACATCTTTTGAAATATACTTCGCTCATGTGTAATTCCTCTGTTGTATTAGGTGAAATATATTTTTTTAGGTTTGCTTTCTTTAACAACTAGAAACTTTCCAATTTTTAATGCAGTTGAAAGATGTCCTGAAGTGAGTCTATTTTGTTAATTAGCAGCACCTTAAGATTTCTTAAAGTTGTGTTATTTGGAGATGGTATATTGAGGAAATATTTAGTGATTACTGAACTTCTCTTAACTTCTTAATGATTTTTTTCTTGCAATTGTAGTTGAATATTCATTCTCTTACACCTGTTCTGATGCAAAACATCTGCCAAGTTACTTGTTTCTATTGATAAAACCTTATAGACAAGTTTGTTTCAAATACTGTTTATTACATTATTAAAAAGAAAAAAGGCAAAAAAGGAAATAAGTGATAAATCTGTATGCCAAAAGCATTGCTTTTTATTCTTGGAAGAATCAAATATATAAATTAAAATGCAGATAAAATAATCGGTGATGGTGAAAATATTTTACAGTGGTTAATTACTAGTGGATCTGGAGATGATGAAAGAATGAAGTGTTTGGATTTAAGATATGCTAGATATATTTATGGTTTTAAATATTTTTTTCTGTAGGAATTTCTTTTGTCTGGTGAATTGCACAGCACTTCTCTGGTATGTTTATTTCATTTCTTTTTTTTCCCCATCTTTAGGATAATTTAGATGAAGCTGCCTTGCATTTGTCTGACAAGTGCAACACTGTTACGGTGAACCTTCATAGAGGTAAGGATGTTTCAGAAGTGAGTGAATTACAAGTGTAAAGAAACAAAACTACAGGCATATTCAGCATATATAAAGGTTATTGAAGATGAGTCTGAGGAGATAAAAAGCAGCAGGTTGAATATGAATGTGTAATACAGTGTTGCTGAAAATCTGAGTGCTCTAGATTTGTGTGTCAGAGAACAGTAACTTGCAAGTTCATAATTTTCGTGTTAGATTTCCATAATGGGTATTTGAAAAAAGAGTATTTTTATAAATTTGGAGTTGGCACAGAAATAAATCCTCATAGAAAAGAGATCTCATTTTATGAGAGAGGTATAGTTGAACTTGAAAGACATTACACAGCACAGAGTTCTAGGTTCTGAAAAGAATGTTATTCGCTGGTTTTCTCCCTTTCATATAGTACAACAACCTTTAAGGACTGAGGAACTTGAATCAATATTTAACAGATGAACTGGAGAAACTGAAACCCAGTGCCCAAAAATATGTGTGTTTAGTTTAGGTAAGAGAATATCTACTGAAGGGCAGAGTAAAGATATACCCGTGTCATATATATAAGAAATAAATTATTAATGGTACTGAAAGATTAGTACAATGTGAAAATGTCCTCTCTCACTTCAACTAAAAAACCTGCTAGGATGCTTAGTCACCCAGCTTCTCTGTGCCTCTGTTTCTCTAACTCAGCCAGATGGGATGAAGATAAATATCTTAAAAGATTACACTGCACACAGATGGTGGTAGTGGGAGTGATATATTGGATTGAAAAGATTTGAGTTCTTGATTTGAGTGGCTGAAAATTGAACTCTGAGAGTAATCCTCATAAAAGAAGGAGAAACAAGATATAAACGTTTTAATAAAAAAGATCCCTGCTTATGCTATTTCTAATGGTGTAATAACCAAAAATGCATAGTAAGGATGATGTTTGTTATGAAATCTTATCTCTCTCTCTTACTCTCTCTCTTTTTTAATTAATTGTCATTCAGATTATGTTCGTGTTATGGATATGGGTCTGCTGGAACTAACCATTACAGCAGTAAAATCTGATTCTGATGAGGAAAGAGTAAGTATTTAATCACAAATAAAATATAAAATGTCCATGACAGATTGTGATTGGAAAAGTACTTTATTATACTTGAGAATCAAGGAAGTTTTTTCAATTTGTGTACTATTTTTAACGTCCTTTTTGACCTGTTAATTAAATTAGTAAATTAATTTAAAAGCAACTGTGTATAGATGCTATTTTTATGCACCTTGGGCTAATTTGAAGTGTATTCTTACCTTTCTATTGTTGCTATCTAGACTAAACCACGCTTTGAACTGCACTGTTCCAGTGATGTAATCCATATTCGTACTTGCTCCGATTCATGTGCTGCACTAATGAATCTCATACAATATATTGCAAGCTATGGTGATTTGCATCCACCTGTTAAAACAGAGATTAAACGTGGAGTTAGCAAGCCAAAAATGAAGGTATAAAATGGTAACATAATATATACTTTATGCTTCCTGGCAGTATGTTTTAATTTTGGTATCCCCATTCTATTTCCAAAGAATGTGAGATTTCCTGCAAAGAAATTAATAGATTGCTTTAAACTTAAATATATTTTAAGAGTAAAACAGTGCCTTTTTTTCTGCTTTTGTCACTTCTTAATATTCTAAAATATTTTGTGCTGCTTACCTATTGTATTTTATTCTTGTCTAAAGAAGGAAATTCCAGGACATACACGAGCTGTCCCAGGTACTCTGAGGATCCAAATACCCTGAACCATAATGTTCTAACCTACCTTATGAATCATCGAGCTTGGACTTCCAGCTCACTTGGTTATTTATAAAGTTAAGGTGTTACTTCTTAAAATTTGAGCTGCATATCAAGCCGTTCTAGCAAAATGTTACTCAGCACAATATTGCAATTGCCTACGATGTAAGTGTGTTCCTCTCCTACAGGTAGAGACATTTAGCCAGCCATCTTCCCACGGACCAGGCCTTGCAGAATCAGAGCAACAGATTTTACGGGATTTGATGAGTGATGCAATGGAGGAAATTGAGACTCAACAGACTGCTGCTGCCATGAAGCCAGAGTCTAATGGTAAGAATCCTCTGGAGGCATAAGTACACAAAAAGGACAACTTTTTTGGAGCGAAAATGGGATTGGAAGTTTTGTGTATGTAGAGATGATGCAACAAGAACGGGCGTGTACCTTTGTCTGAAGTCTTCAAAGTATCAAACAAATTTTGCTTGTATTAACAGTAATGTAAAAGTAATTTAACATTTGAGCCAAATACATATTACTGAGATACTGAAAACGGCAAGGAAGGAATCTTTGTGGGACTTAATCAAAACCCCAGATTCTCAAGGAGTGTAAGTTAGCATGGGTGTAAGTTTTGTATGGCATGCTGCAGTATGGAGGAATCGGACACCTCTGTTCCATGTATGAAAGCAGTCCAGAAGGATGGTAGAGTTCTGAGTCACAGAAAGAACTTCAGCTGTGAGGAAATCTTTCAGTTAGCAGATAGAGCAAGATAACTGATTTTTATCACAGGACTATGGCTTCTGCATCATGGCTAGAGTTAAATCCCGGTTTTAAATTGGCTAAGGATTTTTTACTGCAAGTAGAGCATTTCACTATTTCCATGATATCTGGCCCTCTTTTTGATGTTGGAAGGTGAGCAGTCAGTGTAGTACTGAAAGCTATTGATTCTGTGGTCTTACTACCAGAATAAGAAACTTGGACACAAAAAGGTGAGTGTTTCTTCTTTTTTTTTTTTTTATTTTAATCCATGGGCTTTTTACAAATAGCTTTTCTGTATTGTGTCAGTTCATGTCTACTAGTAACTAGTTGTGATTGTTGTAATCACTTGCAGTTTACGGTAGACAAGTTAAAATTTTTCAAAAATTTATTTGTGGGAGGAATTGATTCAAGATGTAGTAAACAAATTCCCTTGATGTAATTGAAGTAACAAATTTTAGTTAACCGTTAGGCCATTTTGTTCATATTGTCATATTTTGTAAAGATTGTTCCACTGAAATGTGTTTTTTCTCCACCCTCCTTCAACTCCCAGGAGTTCTGGATGACAGATCTCAAACTCAGGAGCCATCTTGCTCAGATCTCTTCCTGTTTCCAGACGAAAGTGGAAACGTCTCACAAGATCCAAGTCCCACTTATGCTTCATTCACTCATCACCTGATAAATGAGGCCATGGGAGATGTTCCTGCAGAAAGTGATGACTTCTGCATTCTTTTTGCACCCAAAGTTGCTGTTGCTGTAAGAAGATTTCAGTGTTACTAAAAAATCCATATATAAACTGAATTAGAGGAAAGCCTATGTAGAATCTGGACAAATTACACTTCATATGCTTTTGTGGTATTTTTATCAGTGAGCAGAGCAATAGGAAAATAATCTTTCTGTTGAACTGCACGTGTAGTTACTGTTAGGAAGGATTGCAAATATTTTCAAATATGTATGATTTTTCTATATCTCAGCAGTATGTTTTTGGATCTGAATATTACAGTAAACTGTATTGGTAGTTTCTCTACATTTTAGTCATGTTTTATCATTGCCATTTTGACTTACATTAATGGCATAGTCAAAAAAAATTTTTAAGGAAAATACAGTATTTAGCAAAATAGCAGCTTTGCACATCTTCTAATTATTTATTAATTTCTCTCATAGTCTAAGCTTTCAATGCTTTTATAGGCCTATATTCCTTGCAAAACCTCAAAAAAAAAAAAAGCTCGTGTGTGTGCCTTTACATCATTGTCTGTCTACTGCATTAAAAGATTTGGGAAACTGCTGAACTTGCTGAAGACAGCTTGTGTTCATATTTTTCATAGTATCTCTGGTTGTATTCTACTTAATCAACAGAACTAGTTCTGAATCCCTGATTAGAAGCTGTATTTTTCCAGTTATCTTTGAGCTTGTTTGTTTCCAAAAGGGCTAATATGGTAGCTTAGGCTTTTCCAATGCTTTTTGTTTGTTTTCACTTCTTTATTTTGTTTACGGTTTGAGGTTTGTTTTGTTCGTGTTTTTTTTTTTAAGTACTTCTCAGCTTCTAGTGTATTCTTACATGCTTGTGCCTTTAAGTTACTTGATTAAGAATCATTCCTAAACCAAGCCTTTGTTGTATAAGCTTTTTTTATAGTTTCTTTTCCTTCCATAAGAAAGAATTAAACAAAAATGTCCATAAAGAAAGAAAGCAGATTTCACCCTCTCAATGGGATATATTTTTTTTTTTAATTAGGAAAAAGAAGAAGAGCCAGTAATAAAAAAAATGGTTGATGATGCAATTATCATAAAAGAAAATCATTTCAGCCAACCTATAAAAAAAACAGATACAAGCAAAGCTCCCCTTCATTTTCCTGTTCCACTGGTACGCTACGTTGTAAAGGAAATTTCTCTTATTTGGCACCTTTATGGTGGAAGGGATTTTGGGACTGCACCACCACCATCTCCAGCAAAAAGTTTTGTGTAAGTGTTTGTGTAAGTGTTGTATGTAACTGTGTAGATTAGAACATTTAAAAATAACCTCAAATCAAAGGAAAATTAAGTAATCTTGCTATGCAATCTCAAGTCTCTGTCACTTGCTTCTTCGCTCTGTGTTACAGGAAATATATCATAGAATGTTACGGGTTGGAAGGAACTTTTAAAGATCGTGTGGAACCTTCTTACTCAGTTTAGCTCTGCACACCAGATTGTGTTTTTTCCTGTGTTTTAATTTAGACAAGCTGTGTTTGGTTCTGGTGGTTTTTTTGGGGATGGCGGGATGGGCTTGGTTTTAAGGGTTGTATTATAAGTTAAATGTTCCTGAAGAGATTAAGGCTAAAGGAGTATAAGAGACTGTCTTATGGTAGCTGGAGTCTGGTTTTTAGGATGTCATATAAGATAAAGAGTCAAAATTAAGGAAATGTTTTATGAACGATAATTTGGTGGGAAGCATACACCTAGCATTTTGCCTAAGTATGCATTCCTTGAACAACAAAAAGAAAATACTTGGTTAACAGTAATACAGCTTCCAGTATATTTTTTTTTTTGTATTTTCTAGTATGTTTTTCTTTTGTAAACATTAAAATGCTAATAATTTATATATGGTGAAACATATATGCTTTTAGTGTTAGATTAACAATGAGATAGCTTTAAGTTTAGTCTGTGAGAGTATATTTTTCTTATTTCTCCAGAAGTCCCCATAGTTCGCCTTCTCATACACCAACGAGGCATGGACGGAGTACAGCATGTGGGGGAAGAGGAAGAAACCCAGACTTTCTGATGGAAATACAGTTAAGCAAGGTGAATGACAGAAACATCTTCAGCCATGACTATCTGTGTGTGACTATCTTTGCATGTTGCATGTATTTGATAACAGCTTTCCATTAGAATTCAGCAGGTTTTCTTCCATTAGTATCTACATCTAAGCAGTCACTTTGAAGGTGACGAGTTTAGAATTTGTTTGACAAAAAATATGTTTGTTCTTCTAGCATAGTATTGTTTACTTGCTGAATAAAGATGTTTCTAAAGATAAAGTGTATTATGATATTCCTTAAGTTTTTGTTTATTATAACTATGTTTTGCAACTGCTGTTACTTTTTTCTGTTTTCAGTTCTCTTAATTGATACACCTATTAGGAAATTAAATTTTCTAGCAAAATAGGGATGTAGATGAGTTGAGACGCTCAGTGTATCACTTGATGATAACTGGATATTAAATAACATCCTGATATAATATCATGTATTTCTCTCAACGTATTTAGCACTTTCTAGGCATAAGTATGTTTTGGGTTTTTGAGCCTGTGTACACAGAAACTAGGTGGTTGATTCTGGCCCTGTGAAGAATGTTGGCAAGGAATTAACCAGATTTCATGTTAAATGGATAACAAAACCTTTTAAGGTTTTTTCAAACCTTTCCATAAACATGAAAGGCACTACATAAAATCAAATGCCTTTTATAGTCCACATAGTTTCTAAAGCTCAGAAGCTCTGTCAAGCTTGCCAGAAATGTTTGATACTTATTTTAGCCTTTCCTGGAAAAACAATAACATTGCAATAAAAAAGAGGAAAAAAGGAAGCGTTTAATAGTCCACGTAGAAAACGTCTTTATAGAAGTGTAATAATGATTTCTCTCAATTTGCAGGTATTTAGAGTTGGTGTTAGTGCTGAGGCATAAAGCCTGTCTTTCCCTACTTGTACCCGTAACTTGGTTGAATGACTAATAATAATATTTAAACAAGAAATTAAGGAGAAGATGTCGGAAACGTGAATTTTCTGAGCAGTGTTTATGATAAACACCCATTTTTCTTTTCAACACTTCAGATGTTCGTTACCACATGTACCTTGAGTACAGGGCACTTAGTGTTTCTCAGTATCTGGCCAGTAGAGGGCACTGCTCTCCTTGCCGTGCGTGCTCTGCCGCGTTACGTTGCGGGCACGGATGCTATGGGGGTTATCGAGGCAGGGAATGACTTGTAGGTAACCACAGTCTTTGAAAATGAGGACTCCATCAAGAGATGAGGAAAAGGAGAGAATTCAGAATACTTTAGAATTTGAGGAAGGTAATGGATCAGAATTTATATGGACTGAAGTGAGTAAAGAAAAAAGAATCTGAGATTGGAAGAAGCTACTTGAGAAGCCTGTCAGTAGGGAAGAAACCTTACTTTACTAAGCATAAAAAGTGCAGGATTCAAGAACTGCAAGATTGCCTAGTACAGTCTTCAACATGATGTAAGAGAGATGTCAGGATTGAGAGGAAAAAGCAGAGCTGATATTAAAATGAAAAGCAAACCTTGTTTGGTTTCACACTGGCTCTGTTTTGGCTTAAATTTGGTGTCCTAAAATATGAACATGTACACAATTAGGAATTGGAAGATTTCTGCTGGTAGATATGCAAAAATCTGAATAGTTTTCTGAAATCCTAATATTATTCCTTTAAGGTAGTAGATAGGTTTTAAAGTTCTTGTATGGTGGTGTGTTTTTTTTGTTTTGGTTGGTTGGTTTTATTAAAGTATTCAATTGTTAAAGACTGTTTTTCATTGAAGCTGATTATGCTGGTTTTCTTCCCTGTTTACAAGGTGAAATTCCAGCATGAGGTATACCCTTCAGGAGGTGAATCTAGTCTGTTGGAGCAGCCAGTGTCGCGACAGGTTTTTGTTGTTCAAGACCTGGAGATCAGAGATCGTTTAGCTACATCACAGATGAATAAATTTCTCTATCTCTACTGCAGTAAGGAGATGCCCAGAAAAGCACATTCAAACATGGTATCATTATGAAATATGTTAATTCATTATAATTATAGTGGTTGAACTGTCATTGTGGGGATTGTATACATTTTTTAATCTTGCACAAGGAGGAATATGAGGTCATGGAACACTGAAGTAATATAACTTGTTTGTAGCTACTTGCTTTGCTCCTTGTGGATATGAAAACTAATTAAAAAATCAGTTTGAATATTAGTATGGCAGGTATTAATGGTTTTGAGATTCTGCCGTTTTAAAAAAAGTAGATGTGCAGGACTGCTTTGGTAGCTTTTGCATTTTGTTTTGAACAACCATCTGCTTGTGTGAGTATGATTACACTTCTCACTACACATGCAGACTTGTAGTTTTATGATATACTGTAGTTTTACTGGTTGTATAAAGGATTTACGAATTTGGGGGTTTCCTATTTTACTTTCCTTTTTTATAATATCCGTAGTAGGCTTTTTTTTTTCTTTCTACTTACCAATTATAAAGCTAGTATTGTCAGATTAGTACAGAGGTTTTGCAGTAAAGGTTTTTGCTAACTCGTGTTCTGAGATGCAATAATTGTGAATGTTATTACTTCTATTTATCCTGCTTTTTTTCAGTTAACAGTTAAAGCATTACATGTCCGCCCAGAGTCTGGCAGATCCCCGCAGGAATGTTGTTTACGTGTTTCACTAATGCCACTTCGCCTCAATATTGACCAGGTTGGTTGTGCCAATGCGAAAACAAAATAATTTTAGGTTTATTTAATGCTACTGGGCTTTTTTACCAGATACTTATAGACATTTTATGGGGATGTTTTCTTGGTTTGAAACCTTTTTTTATTTATGAAAAATCACACATACCTTTTGGATCTGTGCCACTCTGTTTATATGCACGTTAGAAATTGCCTTCTGCTCCAGCTTTACAGAGACTAGCCTTTTTTTAGTCTAAAAACTAAGAATATCTGCAGACCTGGCTGTTTACTCAGTAACAGCTTACCTCCTGAGATTTTTGATCATCTCAAATGTTTTGGAATTATGGCTTGTAAAAAGCATATTCTTGAATGATCTTGCTTTGTTCATGAAGTGACTTTGGTGTTTTTAATTGAAAAAGGTTAATCATTAATCTAGAAGCTGTACACAGCATTTTAGTCAAGGGCACTTGATGCTTTGGGACTACCTCTAGACTCTGAAGGCTTTGGTCTTGCTATCAACTGCAGTGGCATGAAGAACAGAAGTGGGAGAAATTGTTTTACTTTCTTTAGCGAGCCTTTGTGCGAAGTATTTTTCATATACTCAAGAAAAAGTTGGGTGTTTTTTCTGCACCAGTAAGGAAGCTACACGTGTTTGTGCATTCCAATTTAAAGTGCAGTTATTCTTTGTTGAGGCATTTCTTGCTTAATTTGTCATCTGCGGAGAGATGTGGATTTTGGTTATGGTGGGTTTTTTTTCCCCCCAAGAGCATAATGAGGAGTTCCATACCTACCTTCTGGTTCCCTCAGTACACGTTAGAGACCAGGTTTTCATTTTACTGTTAGAAAAATTGAACACTGTATAGGTTGTAATAATTTCATACAGGAAGGTTGTAATAATTTCATATAGGAAAAAAGCATAGAAATACTGCCATCTAGTGAGGAAATGCATTCCTTTTTGATTACTTTCCTAAATCTTTTCTCTTTTGTATCATAAACAAAATTCACCTTTACATCTTCTGCACGGTTAACTACAGCTTTCTTGGAAGCACAGGGCTGCATGCAGTAACGTTAGAATTTCTTGTTATTACTACTAAAGTTGTCTGCTTATCAGTTGGAAAAAAAAAGGAAAAAAAAAATAGTCCAGATGTCATTAATGATAAGGATGAACAAGACACCAGTGTGATGCATCTGTCAAAAGAAGAAAATGGGATGTAATAACTTTTCAGATGTTAACAAGACATTAGCAGCAGAGAGATTAATGACTTATAATGAAGCAGTGGTGAGATCTGATGTGGAATAATTTGTCTGACATTGGCAGACTAATATAAACTATACTTGAATAGCTTTTTATTAGAAATCAGAGAAAAATGTATAGCCATTAAAACACTTGAGTTCTGGAACAGTCTCCAAAATGAGAGCAGAGATGATGAAAACAACCCTGGAATTTTAAGACAGAGCTAGATAGATTATGAAATCATATTGTATGTAGCAGGGGGCAGTAACCAAGGGGATCTTCCTGGTTTCTGTCCTAGAATTCTGTGTGGCTTCTGCACATGTTAGAGGCTGAAAAGAAGTAGTGTGTTTTGATTCCTATCTGTATAGAAATAAAGAGCTGGCATTGTAGATAATATTTTTTTGAGAATTGGTTTTGTTTTGTGGGGGTTTTGTTGTTGTTTTTTGTTTTTTTAACCTGGCTGTATTTTATTTTTGACATTAGGATGCCTTGTTTTTCCTGAAGGATTTTTTCACTAGCCTTTCTACAGAAGTAGAACTCTTAGTTACTCCAGATCCTGAAGGTACACTGTTCAAAAATCTTACATGAAAGTGCTGCTTCTTTCTCCTTTAATGTGTGTATGTGTCTATAAATTCACATGTGAATTCTGTGTGTGTAAAAACTTATGTTAGTGACCAAACCGCAGCATCAGTAACTAATTTGTTAGAACACGGAAACTTTAGGTATTTTGTTATTGTATTTTGTAAATACCATCAAAGAGCTTCAACACCTGGGATCTCCACTGTATGAAAGGTTTCATCAAAATCAGATCATATTTAATTATAACGTCTGAAAAAATTGAGGACTGTGTATATAATATTAGGAATTATTACTGGTAAAACAAATTATTTAATACCTCTAGAATATTTACCTCTATTTTATACCTGCATAAAGGAGTATGTCTGTCTAATAGCTTGAAGTTGTGTAAGCCCTAAAGAAAGGAACAGAGTTCAGGATTGTAAATAAGCAGTACAATGTATGTGTACAGTTAAAGCAGCACTTCAACTACACCATCTGATGTAAAAAATCAGTATATGTTGAAAAGCAATTTCCTCTATTAACTATATTTGTGAGTTTGTTAGCAGTTACACTTTCCCTATTTCTGTTGAGATGTCTCACTGAAATGCATAGATAATGAAATACTTTGCAATACTGCCTGTAAAACTAGATGAATTATTTATGCTTATTCATAAACCTCAACTTAGGCTTCTTGTAATAATTTCTATTGATAACTACGATACGATCTTACTAAGAGAAGAGAATCTAAATATTGTCTGGCTAGTAATTCCTATTAATAAGAATTATTGCTTACTAAGGACACAATAATTGTATAAATGCAATCTTTTTGTAATCACTGTGGAAAATATGAGTCAGTTTACTGTGTATGACTTCTTATCTTAGTTAAAAAGTCTCCTGGTGCTGAAGTTACGTGTAGTTTGCCCAGGCATGTCAGCAGCCTTAAGGACCCAAGTCCAGTCATTTCTTTCTCATCACACAAACAAGCAAATGAAAATGGTAGCATTGATTCTATGGACGTGGTTAATGGAGATGATCATCATTTCTCACAAGAAGTGACATCGTACAGTGATCAGCCAGTATTTTTCAGGTAAACTTCTGTTACAGAATTTCCAGTGACACAGAGCTGTTCTGCTCAATGTTTTAAGGAAGTGTAATGATAAAGCATTCTGACCTTATGACAAGGTGCATTTTTTTGGTGTTTGGGGGTTTTTTTTTGTCTTTTGACTGATTGTGGTAATGAGATTTTTTTTCTGTCACTGGAGGGTAACAGGATTTTCTTTATTAACTTTTACACACTGCTGTGCACAAGAAAAAAAATCAAAGCTCTGCCTTCTACAGAACCAGTAATTAGATGTTTTACAAATGAATAAAAACACCAGTGTTTGTACTGTTATGTCTAACAATGTAAATTAGATCTAATATAACCAGAGGTGAGAGTATATAAAGGAAAAGGGTATCATGGGAGAGGTATGAGATTAAAATATCACAAGAGAAACTCTTAATGTAGTCTTGATTGGGAAGTGATTATAAAAATTGTTATGTAGAAGTTTTGTCTTGTGTATTCAGATCATAAGTGCCTCTAACAGATTTGTGCTTTAGGAAGCAGCACAGCGCCCAATTATGAGAGAAGGACTGTGGTTCTATTTCATCACATACATCACTAACAGAATTTTTTAATAAGTTCCAGCTGCAGGGCTAAATTGTGTGCACAGAACCATCATTAGCCATACCCTTCTTTTTTAATAACTGAAATTCATGCTGTGAAAACTGAGGGAAGATGTCATCTGCAGGATTAGTAGCACTTTTGCAGGGCTGTTAAATTTACTATAAATGCTAACCTCAACTAGATCTTAATAAACCAAGAAAAGCCAAATTTGTCACTGTATTTTGTACACTTTGAAGTACTAACACAGTAACTGGAGGATTTATGGTTTATAGAAAAGGGTATGGCATCCTATTCCAGGAGGATAGGAAACCATGGGGGTTTTTTTTTGAAAGATAATTTTCTTTCCTTTTTCATATTTCTCACTATAAAATTTCCTTTATGTATCCCAGAGAATTTCGTTTTACATCAGAAGTTCCAATACGGCTTGATTACCATGGCAAACATGTATCAATGGATCAGGTTTGTGTATAATGTTGATGATACAGAACAAAAAAATCGAGGGTGTTGTCTGTCCATTGTGTTGTTCCTCCCCACCCCCCCCTGCCCCACCATGAGTCAGGGTATATTTTTATGCTCCCTGCTCGTTATTGATGTGATCTTGAGAACTGTAGAATTTTTTTTTCTTTTTTTTCTTCTCCTTAGTTTCAGTGAAGCTTCACAGTGTTTCACTCTTAATTTGAAAACTAGAGGCTGGATCCTCTGGGTATGATTAACTCGGAATGAGACTTGAAAGTCCCATTAATCAGCTGAGTGGCTGGAGATCTTTGTATACAGTTGTGATGCCCCTCAAAGGATGATACCACTATCTGATGCCGGACTTGTGCATTTTATTTTCTTCCTCATTAATGCCAGAATAAAGTATTGTCATTTTTCTCCTTGTGTACTTCCCTTGCAGTCTAATAATAAGGTATGGGTGTCAGTAGCAATGGCAGAATCTAATACAGATTAAAAAAAAAAAAAGTTCATAGTTCTTCTAAAAATATGTATTGGTTATCATACTGAGTTTACAGAGCAGACCTCAAAAAATCTGGTTTCTACTCTTGTCATGGCAAGTCAGTAAGAAAACACAAACAAGTAGAAGCAGCAACTTCTTGAATTTGCACTGCTGCCAAAGAAATGCAGACATGAAATAGCAGCTTTAGAATGCCTGGAACATGCCTAATGCCAAACCTATGTTTACATAATTTT
The DNA here is from genome assembly GCF_015220075.1 of Falco rusticolus. Lineage (NCBI taxonomy): Eukaryota > Metazoa > Chordata > Aves > Falconiformes > Falconidae > Falco > Falco rusticolus. The sequence goes on from NC_051193.1 coordinate 40,298,481, forward strand.
TTTAATGTATTAATACTTCTGAAGAAGCCCTTTTGTATCCACGTGTTTTTCTTAGAGTAGGCAGTTAAGCCAGATTCATCTTTTGCAAGTTTTCATGTGACAACTCATAGCACTGCAACAAGTAGCATTGTGGAGACTGAGGGAGTGTCAGTTTAGACAGAAATACCTGCAATATGAGATGAGATGTTAAAATTTTCTCACCTACATACTATCCAGAAGGACTAAACTCACGTGATAACAAAATATTTCATTTACAGGGGACACTAGCTGGGATTCTCATTGGGCTTGCTCAGTTAAACTGCTCAGAATTAAAGCTGAAGAGACTTTGTTACAGACATGGGTGAGTTTATTGTATTGGATTAATGTTGATACTGCAATTTGAACAAGTTTATGGTGAATAACTGATCATAGCAAGCAAAAAGCAAATTCTCTGATAAGATGCACTTCTAAAATCGAAGACACTCTTTAACTTTACAAATATTTCTCTATTTTAGTTTTTGTCAAATATATAGTGTTCAAGAAAACGTCTATTTTCAGGACAGTGTTTCATATATGTGCTAATCTTGGTGCTAAACTCCTTTAGTTTTAGTTGTATGTTTACTCCCTATTGAACTGGATGTAATTATGCAGTCTTGAACTTCTGTTTTATTAAGCACATATGCATGAAACACTTGGGTTAGCCAACAGCAACAAAAGATGACACTTGGGAACAGCTTTACTTTTGTTTAAATGGTATCTGTGTTTACTTCAGTGAATAATGCATTTGTCTTATTAGGAATTGTATGTTAGAAAAATAATAATAACAACTTTATTTATTTTAGTTTATTAGGTGTGGATAAATTGTTCTCCTATGCCATCAGTGAATGGCTTAATGATATAAAGAAAAACCAGCTACCAGGAATTTTGGGAGGAGTAGGGCCTATGCATTCGCTAGTGCAGTTAGGTAAGTTCATTCTTATTTCTATTTAGACACATATGGCATTTATTTGTTTGCTTTTTTAAAGCAAAACCCAACAAGAAACCCCCCCACGACAAGAAAATCCCCGCAATGTTGACACTTGTTTACAGTTCCTCTCAAGGCATTCTGCTTATCTTGGAGAACTTTCTAACTAAGGTGTTCTGTCTTCTTTTTCAGTCCAAGGTCTGAAAGACTTGGTGTGGTTACCAATAGAGCAGTACCGAAAGGATGGCCGTATTGTAAGAGGCTTTCAAAGAGGAGCAGCTTCTTTTGGTACTTCCACTGCAATGGCAGCACTGGAGCTAACTAACAGAATGGTTCAGACTATACAGGTATAGTGTATTACTTCTGGAGTCAGACATATAATGAGAAGTGTTGCCAGTAAGTGCTCTATATTAAGCTAATATCTTAATGCTACATATTTAAGGTTGGGAGCATGTCTTAAAAAAAAAAAAAAAAAAAGAAAAAAAAAAAAGAAAAAAGACAAAGCAGCTGTTCATATAGGAAAGCGGAGACTAAGCAAAGCTTGCAGCAGTCTGTGAGGTGAGAGCTATGGCATCAATCACAATAGTTAAAAATTGTATTAAAATACTGCTGAGCACCCAAGCTGTTACTGTTTCTTAATGTCGTCAATATATTAGTTTAACACCGAAATATTCAGCTGCACTAAAAAATCACTGATACTAAGAAAGAAGTGGGTTTTGTGCATGCGTATTTTCTAGTATTAGATTCTTTTTTTCAAATGTTAGCTTATCAGCGTTGATTTAAGAAAAAAAACCCAGAAACACAAAACCAAACAATAAAAATGCATCCAGAACAATACTAATTGTGTTGATGTACATGAAGTCTAAAGCTTTTTTGGATTTAACCCTAAAGTAATCTTGGACTAAACCATTAATAAATTTACGTTCCTTAATGTAAAATACATAATGAAAATACACTTCTGCCCCTGAACTGTATATATGCCTAAACATGAACATATATAGTAATAAAACAGTGGTATTAACCACATAAATTGAATTATGTGTATGCTTGTGTGTTTGCAAGAAAAACATACTGTTGATCAAATGTTTTGGTTTCTATATTTAGCATTTTGTACAGATTAGAGGGTGCCCTTGAAGCAATGCAATCAGAGGGGGGAAAAACCCTGCCAAAACCTACCGCGTTTATTATGGAATTTAATGTATAGTTATAGCTGCACCCATTCCAGAAGTTCTTGTACAAAATCTTAATCTGATGTAAGCGAATATTATTTGTGGAATTAGAATTCTTTTCTTTCAGTTATGTCACTCTGTTAGCAGTTTAATTGTGATCAGAATACTGTAAGACTTCTGAAGTATTTTTGTATTCACTCCTAATCTTCAGGCAGCTGCAGAAACTGCATATGACATGGTATCGCCAGGGCCTACTTTTATTGAAGCAAAAAAGATCAAACGATTCCCACGCCATCGTTTAGCTCATCAGCCAGTAGACCTACGGGAAGGTGTAGCTAAAGCTTACAGTGTAGTAAAAGAGGTGAGTGCAAAAGTAATCGTGCTTAACCAAACTTCAGAATTATTTCCTAAGACAGCAAATAAAATATCAGATGTTTAGTTTAAGAAGACCAAATGAAGAAGGGGGTTTAAATTTTGAACGTGACTGTGGGTTTAAGATCACCATTGAAGACAGAAACGTTGCCTGGAAAAATCAAAGAAGCAGAAATAACGAAGATGTTATGCAGATAAGTGTGAATAGGACTTCAGTGCTCTGCAGTTGTGAGGGTTTACAGTTGTTCTGAGACATGTAAACTTGATTTCCCACCCCAGATCATCTGTTGTGTGTTGTCATCCCCGTCCCCTCCAACGCCCTGTTACTGTCAGTTCTGAGGTGGTTAGAATTTAAGCATAATACTGGATTTACAAGAAGTGAAGGCTCTTTTTACCATGACAAGGTATCAAAAATTAGAGTGCTAACTTGCTTTTACTGTACTGCTTGTACTTTCCATTAGTTGCACCTGATACCATGTCTAGGAAGTTGGGCCTCAGCTGGCAAGCTTTCAGTGAATTCTGTCGTTTTGAATAGCTCACAGTACCACACAGCTTCTTCCTTTAGGCACAAGAAATGCCACCGGAAGTTACATGAAACTTTTTCATCTTTAAGTTCATTGTAGTGTTATTTTAATCTTCACGAGGAGAACTAAATCGTATTTATATCAGTATAGTTGTACTACAGCTATAATACAAGTCACAAAGATGACAAATGCTGGGCAGTTTAATTTTCCCTTTAAAGTTAGGAGAGGTTGCTTTTTCTTTTTCAGTGTAACTAATTTCTGTTCATTTCTCAAAGGGGATTACGGACACAGCCCAAACCATCTATGAGACTGCTGCTCGTGAGCATGAAAACAGAGGAGTAACGGGAGCAGTAGGAGGCGTCCTCCGCCAAATTCCACCAACTGTGGTGAAACCTTTCATTGTTGCAACAGAGGCAACCTCAAATGTTCTAGGTGGAATGAGAAACCAGATCAGGCCAGATGTGCGTCAAGAAGAGTCTCAGAAGTGGCGCCTTGGGGAGGATTGAGATTATAAATCTGGCTCAGCAGGCAGGTAGCAAGGCTGGAAATGCAGAAGACTGTCCCCCTGTTGGGGGGAGCTCACTTATGTTGTCATGCTCATCTCAGGAACAAATGAGATTTGCAACTATAATTAACAAAACATCCAACCAAAAATATTTATGAAGTGAAAAGCAAATTGGTACTTGCTTATACTGTGTGTTACCAATATATTTGGTAGATAGTGCCAAACATAGCGAAGCATGCGCTGCCAACTCAGAGACATGCTTGCTCTGTTCAGTTTACCATATTTTTCTTGGTAGATTTAACACCTGAAGCAGTAGCCTGTATGGTGAAACTAAGTATACTTTAAAGATGTTTCCTGACCATAGTCAAAGAACTGTCTTGAATAAAGGGCTCTGCAGATGCTCTTCACTGACTAAAGGATAAAAGCTTTCATTCTGGACATGAGACATGAAGGCTATGTAATATGGAAACACATAAGATAATATCTTTTAAGTGGTCATAAGCATCGCTTTTAGTGTGGCACTTACAGCAAGGGCAAGCTTGATAACCATTCAGAATTTTGATTCAGTGTTGATACACCTGTGAACAGGATTTGTTCCTAAATATTAAATACCTACTTTTGTGGGTCATTGAAGAACCTGAATGTTGCAGAAATGTTCTGTTGTGTTGCACTTTAAAGGATATGGCCTGTATATTGTGCTTTTTTTATAGTGTGAATAAAATGTAATGTGCATTATCCTTTATGTGGTTTAGAAGCTTACACAAATTATTGAAAAGAGCATCATTTGATGATGATCCTACAGAAAAGTGTCTTAAATTTGTTTAAACTCATATGTACAAACACTTTTGTCTTCTGTTACACTAATTACAATGCTAAAAATATTCTTCAGAAAAACATCAGTTAAATACTATGGTGGCCAACAGTTCTTTGTAAGAGTGATAAATCCTAAGTAAAACCAAATTGCTTCATAATTTTGTAGTTAAAATTCTATACAGACTTTATTTTAATAATCCGCTTTTATTTTAAGTTCATATTGTTGCAGATTTGCTGCTCTCGCAGGGTATTTTTAATTTAAATTGTGTGACATCAGTTAGTTGACAATGAGTATTTGGGGTCATTTAATTTGAACTGGGGATGGGTGAGAGTATTTAAAAAAAATACTGAAAAATCAAAGTTGGTACTGACATTATTTACAGTTTAATAGGTAACTAGGGTCTCCAGTTGCTTAATAAAACTCTGTGGCGTTGTGCCATTTCTGGGCAGTTAAAAGGCTTGGCACTGACTGTGCAGGAATAAACTTTTTTCCCTTGTATTAGCAAGAGCTGGATGATAAAAAGACTACTCTGAATAGGGAAAACACTTATTTTGAATTTCAACACCTTAACACTTTGGATGACTAGCCCGAGCATAAGTTTGTTATAGTCATATGCTTGTTGTAAGTGGAAATCTTGCAAATATGCAACGTGGAGAATCTCCACTGAAAAAGGGACATCAGATGCTATCAGTCAGACTTCAGTCTTTAAGGGGTGATGAGGAAGTAGTTTCCCTCTCTTGTATTTAATACCTGCCCCTAGCAAAAACTTTGCTTATGGGCCTTACAGGACAAATAGGAGTGTATGAAGGAAAACAGTTACTGTGTCTTCATCCTGATAATATATTAGCTATTCCTGAACATCAGAGAATCTGACTGAAAGGTAAATTATTTGAAAATGTCCCCTCTGCTGGGAAGACTTATGTCATATCTGCTTTATTTTGCCTAAAACAAAACTCCATTTACAAACAGATTCTTGCATTGGGGACAGGTGATATGACAAAGTTTTGTTTTCATTCGCTGGAATTTTCTAAGTTGTGGTACGCTTTGAAGACCTGGTTACTTCAGTTAAATGACTTTCTGTAAGCAGAAGAGAGAAGCTTTTGAGAGGACAAATACCTGCAGATTTAATGACATGAATACTTGCTGCAGTTCATACTTGTGTCCAGTAATTGGGGAGCTCTACCTTAGTGAGAGCTCAAAGCTTGAGCATTTTGCACAGGAATGAGTTCCATATTTGTAATTTGGCACCTCCTGAATGCCTTCTCAAGAAGTGGTGGTGAGTCGATGCAAGTAAGTAGCAATGTATTATTTTCATTTGCAATTACCATGCTATGTAATTTCAGCTGGTCCAGTTCCTTCATTTAACTGGAGTATACTGTAGTAGTATAAATCTACATGTTTTCTTTTTGACATTGGTGAAAAGGAGGAGTGGCATTTCAGTTTTCATTTCACTTTCAGTCCTGTCGTGATCTGGTTGTATTGCAATGCAATTAGAATATATTTTTATATTGAGGGCATGCTGTCAAGGTAAAACACGTTTATAGTGTCTCTCTCACTGTCAGCTATACATGTTGTACAAATTTATTAAAATTCACTTTTCACTATGTAAACCCTTGCGTTTACTGCTTGCACTTTACTGAGCCCTTTCATTGAAATTGATTTAATTTTTTTTTCCAACATTTTATTTTTACAAGCAGTTTCTTAATTTTTGAATGTATATTCTGCGTTGTTTTTTAGTTGTAATGTGATCTTGTAGTGTTTGAAATGGTTAAAAGAAAAACACAAAAAACCCACCCAAAACAAGCCCCAAACCACAAAACTTGCCAAACTAGTCTTTACATTAGGACGTTGTTTTCAAAATGTCTTGTATAGTGTGGCTTGTGTTTTAAATCAAAAAGTATATATTGTCTATGAGAAGCAATTCATCAAATGCTCTGCTCAATACTGTAAGCGTTTTCAAGCACTTAGAAAAGTATACGAAATGAGATTTGACTCTGGATGTATTTCCTGGAAATGGAAGCCTATGGATACATTACTGTATTCTCTGTTAGCACGAGGAGATCTGCAAAAAATGTTGTGCTTGAATTTTCCACTGAGATCAGTTGCTGTGGACACTGACACTTACCATAGTTGTAGTGGGTTGAAACTGGCACGGTCCATGTTTAATGTTCAAATTCTTTAACGTTCAACTGACAAACACTGCTACTGTTAGCTAGTCCGATACTGTCCTGATAGAACTGTCACCCTGGGTGTTCTTAAGTATCGTAGCACTTCAAATAATACCTTGATGAGTGCCTGGGAAATACCTGACAAAAGACAGCCATCTGTTAAAAAAAAACAACAAACAAAAATCATGCTTCGTAAGAATCTGGGCAGCGACTGAAAGAACAAATCATCACATCCGTGCAAAGGCAGCTTCAGTTTTCTTTCCAATATCTGTTGACAGTTCCTTAATACTGCAGCTTTTTAGCAATGTAGTGTACCCTATGCGTACTGGCTAATGATGAGCATTAGGTTAGTCACCAGTGATTTCGTATGTGCTTAAGGGATGGGTCTGTTTTTGTTTTCTCATTAAGTGGTCGATTATGAATATCCATTGCTTGCTGTCACTTGCAGTTGCTTGATTGAGTTGCCAAGAAAGGTTTCTACTAAACCAAAAAGCTGTTAAATGGTTATGAACGAGACACTCTTACTGAACATGATCCATATACCTGCAAATGTGATACTGATTTTACTTTAAATATTGACATGTATGCATTTTGTAAAACAGTGAAATCAAAGAATTTGTTTAGAGTAGTTAAATACTTCTAAATCTCTTAAATATTCGAAATCTCATGGCAATATAAGCATTGTCAGTTTGGTTCCCTAGCGTGCATAGTTCTCTTGGTCTCCAGGCCTCATGATTTAAGCTTTTGACAACTGTTTTAAGTTGCTCTACATGCTGAATCTTGTTTACAGTTAAAAATTTAGATACTACAAATTAAGTACATAAATACAAATCATGCATTTGTACTGGATTTCTTAATAGTAAGTTAGCTCAGACAGAAACACAGCAATTTGTGTATATGTTTGTGTATTTTTTACATTTTTGCATTTATAGTAGGTTTGTGGTAATGTTTGTATATAGTTTGCTAGTGTAAAGAATATAATCTCATGAAATAGAAACCACTGTAAGGGAATTGACTATTTCAACTTGAGTTATTTTGCTTAAAGTTCTTGTCCCCTCAGTATGTCTTTGAGAATTATTTTTGACCATAATTTATATGGCACCAAAAGTGTATATTTTAGCTTATTAAAATGCTGAAAGGCCCGAGTGCAAATAGGTTGTCCTGTTAAATATGTTTAATGGAAAAAACATAAATTTGTAACAATACATAAATAAATATCTTAATTTGTTCCTCGAGTTGGTTTTCTCTACCTATGGATATAACTAACGTAGAAAATAGTCTCCCAAAATAAGAGTTAACTGTTAAAAGATTTTTACCTACCTGGCTATACAGCTGTACCTCAAAAATAAAAAATAACAGTAATGAAAAAGAACACTTTAAAATTGCATGAAGGTCAAAAGCTAGCAAATAAATTAACCTGGCTGATAGAACTTTAACCCACCTCTGCTGTGCATCCACAAAGTGGTGTTTTAACTGTATGATGTACTGTCTCCCACAGGCCCATTGCCACGTTTACTGAGTGTGTATGTCTTACCTCCGCATTCAGTGGAGATTTTAAAGCTTTATTAGCTTCCAAAACCTGTGAAGAATGCAAAATGATTAATTCCTTTCAGGATGCTTGTATGATGTCCACCTTCACAGGCACTTAGTTACAAGCATCTGAAAAGAGATCTTAGAAGGCTGAGTACTGAGTAGTATTAAACAGTGGCGGTAGTGCCAGATAAAAATGATACACAATGTGACAGGTGTAAATAATGTTTTACTGTATTTTGTAATGTTCTTATAGCTTAGGGAAAAACAAAAATGTCACTATATAATGCCTGGGTAACTCTTCTGTCAAACAGTAACCCTTCATTCAAGAAAGAAGCTGACTTCCACCCAGTGCAACTCGTCCTCCCTCTTTTTGTAAGCAAGACCTCATGTAGATTAACTTCCAGTGTCAGTATTTTTGTTGAAAACCTCTTTTTTTCTTTTATTTAAGAAAGTTCTGTATAAGCAGAATGAGAACGAGCGAGACTTTTTTTCTTTGCAAGTAAAGTGGACAAGTTTCTTCTCAGGTTTTCTAAACATTACCTGTAAAAGTGATCATGGATATTTGAACAAATGCTGTGCTGAGGGAAATGTGAATCACAGAGGATAAATAGGGAATAGCTTGGAATTAGTCATTGATCAACCCAGGAAAGTATGAAAAATGAGAGGAGTTTATTTCACTTGTTCCATGTGTTTTCTTTCATGGATCGAAAGTGATAAAGTTGCAAACTCTGATTTGCTGTCTGTGCTTCCCTGGATTTTTGAGTCATCTGTCACTTGTAAGAAAAGTTACATAAAAGCTACCATAAGTGTTTGTGGTTCTCTGAATTTGTCTGCTCAAATTTGTAACTCAAGCTTGTATCTGCATGGCTGGAATACCAGGCTTCGTTTTGCTCAGATGAGCCCCAGGGAGACGATACAGGATGGCACAAGCTGGAATCGCAGCCCAAGCAGTGTGAAAGAAGTTCTGTTTCCCTTTGTGATACTAAGGTGTACCAAGGATACTCCTGACGTTTCCAGGTTAGTCCCAAGAGCAGAGGAGACTAAGATTCCACGGCCTATGACACTCCAACTAATTGGGAATCTATGGAAAGCCACCAGTACGACCTACCAACCCGCAGCAACGTTGGCTGGTGGCCTTGAAATGCATTCGTAATTGAGGATTATTTTTTTTTCTTACTTGTCAGTGTTTTTTGTTAACAACCTTTCAAATATTATATATAGTGATGTTTTTTTCCTGCCCATTCATATTTTAGCAAATGGTGTTTTAAGCCATCTGGTATTATCAGAGATTATGAAAGACTTCATAAAGCTGCCTTTTTGTGGCAGGTGAACTGAGGTTTGGAAGCTGTTTTGTTCTGAAGCAGGGTGGTCAGATGAAAGCAGGATTTACTGAAGGGCAGGCAAGGAAGTATTTAATGGCCCCACAGGCAAGGAAACAGTTTGAGCTCCTTAGATGGTTGTTATGAGGGTTTGTGAGACCGTTCTATGTAGTGGGATTCTGTTCTCAGGCTCTCATTTGCGTATCTAATTATTTGCTTTGTGGTTGACTTCATTCTGTTCTAGGAGCATGAGTGTTAAATTTCATTCTTGCAGGCCGAGAATGGATGGGAGCCTGCAGGGAGGAGTAGAGATGTGTACCTGTATAAGCAGGAGGAAAGTTACTTTGGTTTTGGGGATATGGACTACCTGCGCCTCAGCACAGAACTCCGTAAAATGGGTCTTGGTCCCTTGTAGCTCACAAACACGAAAGTGAAGCAAGTAACAGCTGTCTCGGAAAGCTTTAACTTTTTAACACCCAGTGGCTGTTCGGTGCTGCAGATGTGCTGGTGGCTCTGACGACTCCGTGAATCTCACAGCGCTGCTTTCCTTTCTTCCTTTCAACTCTTCCGTCCATTTAGTTTGAAAATGCTTCCTACTGTGTGTACAACACGGTCTGCGGGAGGCTTATGGCTAATTGTAAGCGCGAGGAGTTGTGAGGCTGAGGGTGGTGGCAGCACTTTGCCCTTCGTCATTTATCGTTGCGCTGCCGCTTCACCAAACGGTGGGTGCAGGCATGGCGTGCCGAACCACAGCAGGAGAAACAGCGCGCGGTGTGCCGTGGGAATGTTAACAGCCGTGCCATGGTCGTGTAGCTACGTGTGCGTTTTGCTATGACCAGGTTTTTGCTATGACCACGTTATTTTACAGATCAGGATCCTGTTGCAGCTGATGGAATGCCAGACAGTGCATGGGCCTAGCAGTGACAGATACGTACGTACACGTGGGTATATGTGCGTGGCAGACGTATGTGCAGGCACTTGGTACTGTGAATGGAAAGGTAATAGAAAAGCGAAGTATGACATGAAAGGATGGAAATAACAGTGCTCAGTTGTATAAACAGGTTTTTCATGCAGGTACAGGTTTTTAGGAAATACAGCTCCTGGTATCATTTATCTCTTTAGTAATATTTAGCAGATTTGAAAGGCTTCCTGGAATTATTCAATAAAATAAAATGCTTCACTATCACAGGCCTGCCCCTGTGTACTCAGTGCCGAAAGTGTCTTTTAGCACACTAAAGGTACCTATTTTAAGCATGAGGCTTTCAGTGATGTTCTTGAGTTCAGTTTCTCTTGGCCTTTCAGCGCTCTTTAGTACTTGTAATGGTGTTTGATCTTTTTTTTTTTTCTTTTTTTCTTTTCCATGTCGTTTCTGCCTCTGAGTACCTATTTTCCTCAGAACAGTCAGGAGGGCAAACTCAGCAGATGTAAATGAGGGGGAGCAATTATACCCGTTCCAGTGGAGGCAAACCCTCTTACTTGAGAGCTGAATCTCATTTACACCAGCCAAGTGTATTGTCCTGGAGCATGGGTCTTTAGTTTTACTTTATTATATTTTTTTTTTCCTAAGAGCTGTAGCTTTACACTGTGTAGCCCCTTTTTCCTTTCCCTTGTCAGTGGTGGTGCTCCTCTAGATAAATTTATTAATGCAATGGACTTTGACAATTTGTTCAAAAAGAAAAATGACCTCCGGATTTGAGAAGAGCTGTCGATACAGTGTTGTAGCTGGGCCCTGTCTCTTCGCAGTATCCCACAGACACTGCAGAAATGACAGAAGGCAATTACGAAGGAGTGTGACTGTCAGTGTCCCACTACATTAACTATTAATGCCTCTACATCATTGCCCCAAGCCTGTCGTATAACCTAACGCAAAGAGCTGCACTGATGTTGAGAGGTTTTCAAATGCAATTTGCATCATAACCATCTTTCCTCGTTATCCTCAGCCTGATTTTTTTATTGATGCTGCTTCCTGTTAAGCGTGAAGCCCCAAGAATAGTTTTGAACAGATACTTGTAAAGTTGCAGAACAGGCCAGTAAGGACAATGAATAAAGATGAACAGTGTTTTTATTTCTGCCACCCCTGAGCTTTGCTGGTAAGTGTTCTTGTGTCTGAATTACTAGATCAATACCACTCTCCCGGGGGCAATTGCTTGAATTTAAACTTGCCATGCAAACAGAAGAAAGAAAAAGTAGATTTTTCAGATTAATACCAAAGACTCTAAAAATGTTTGGGGTTTGGTTTTTTTCCACTCGCTACACATTTTAGGAGTAGCTATCCAAACAGGTGTGCTGGACCCCTCTTTATGTTGCTGACCAATAGCTCTTAATACTTGCTGCTTTTGCAATACTCTTCTCTGCAGTGAAGTTAATACAGGGAAAAGACGGTAAAGTGAGTTCATCTGCCTGAGCAGAGACGCAGAGCTGAGGAGGAAGCTATGGGGTATAAGCACCCAGCCCTTCTGAGGAAGGATGGAGATGTTTGCTTCCAAAACACAGTGTCTTTTTCTGTTGGTAGGAAAATGGGGCCTTTCTGAGCTTCCCCTGTGGTTCAGGGAACCAGCACTGACCATTCCCTGCAGCGGGTCCTGGGCCAGGGCCATCAGGTGCAGGGACTGATGAGCACACAGGTTCCTTCCTACTTGTAACATTACTAGTATTGCCCTCTTTCCTTTTCTAAGGAAAAATTATTTCAGCCAGTTTGTGATGTGCATCAGGGAAGGTCTAAACTCCCAGAGAAAGCTAAGCAGAACAGCAGCTCAGTATACATTTTTTTTTTTTTTTTTACTGTAAAATCCCAACTGAAGAAACGTTTTCTCCTGGTTTTGTCCTATTGTTTTTAAAAAATAATATTTTCTTTTATCTTCTTGCATTTTGTATGCGTGCTGCATTGCATAGGAAAATAAACTCTCTGGGCTTAGCCTACTGCAACATGTGGTGATGCTGGGACTCTTGATTTTGCCCAGCTGTGCCTGGGAGGCAGGTGGCAGGCTGCTCCTACCTTCTCCTGTGTTCTCAGCTGCTGAAAAACTCTAGAAGCTACAGCAGAACTGAAAAAATCAAACTATCCCTGCCTGTTTATAGCAAGGTAAAGTGAAGAGTTTGAGGAGAACTGAAAGGCTCCTTCAATTTTTTTTACTATTTGAAAATGCAAGGACCTGCTTAGAGTAAGGCAAAGAACTGAAAGTGTTTTGACAAGAATTTTGTTTGTTGCCAGGGGAACTTCCACATGACTGAGCCCGCTTTGCTGAAAGCGTTTCCTTCTTCAGATGAGTTTTCTGTTTAAGATCAAGTCCACTGTGTTAGGTTCAAAGCAACAAGAATTTACATTCCTCAGATATCTCAAAATCTTGAATTTCTTTACAAGGTGTTTCCAGAAATATCAGCTGTCACTATAATGCAAAAATGTCTTTTCAGGATAGCTCTTGTTTACATAAAAACTGGCAACTGTCTGCTATAAATCAGGCTTCATCCCATGTATTTATTAATTGTGGGATAGGAACGATCTGGAGGACAGCATGTAAGCTCTACTGGCTCAGGACACAGAAGGGGCTGGGCAATCACCATCGAGATCTATGGTTGATGCTGAGGGCAGTCTTAAATGTTATCGTAAATACTTCTAGCTGGGCAAATTTACATCCTTATATAGATTCTAATTGTGGCTATGATAGTTATATTCTAGGAAGTCAAGTGTGAAAGAGCACTAGACATTGCACTTTCTGCAACGTCTAAAGGAAATGTTTTATGAGGCTTACCAATAATTTCCCCAAACATTCTCATTTTCAGAGAGGAATTTCCTGGTTGTTCCTAATGAAATGCTGGGGTTAAGCCTTCTGTAGAAACTGATCATACTGATGGGAAATGCTAACAACAGAGTGGCTGCTACAGAAGAAAATTAAGTGTCTCAGTATTAGCCATAGTCATTCACAGAGACCAGGGAAAGTCACAACAAATTAGTAGTGCTGTTTTCCAAGCCATCCATAACTGATGCATCTTAATATAAACAAGGCCACATTAATTGCTGGCAGTACATTAGCTCCTGAATGAGCTAAGGATTAGCTCATTTCAGAGAAAATGATTAAATGCTTATTGAGAAAATACATATGTATCTACATGGGCTCTCAAAGAATAGTGATAATTGCTTTGTATTGCAATGTTAAAAATGGTTACATGCATAGTTTAGAATGGTAAGACTCAAAACAGCGTTAAGAATATTTGAAAATTAAAAAATCATATTACAGTCAAATAACTTGAATCATGACAGTGTAGAGCCATGTTAACTTTATGAGACCTTATTCTTTCTGTTAGTGGAAGGTGCATTTTAGCTGCATGACTCCCACTCATATGGTCTGATGCTGCTAAAAAGTTTGTGTGCCATTTGGACAGTTCAGGACATGATTTCCCTTAAGAAATTCAATTCCCTGCAGAGGATACTCAGGGAGGGAGGATGGTGGAAATGGGATGAGGAAATATCTCTCCTGCTTACCAGGTTTCAGTCTAGCCAAATAACCGTCTGGTGTGGCCTTGCTGTCAAAGTTGAGTCCAGCACTGAAATGCTTTCCCTAAAAAGACAACATTGCAGCGAGTTTGTGGTTTCTCTGGACATTTTTCCATTCTTAATTTGGAAAATATTGTAATTTACTTTTACCCAGCAACTGAAGAAATGGTGGGGATTTTTTTGACAAATGTAATATTTTTGTTGGAATGCTGTTCTGCTAGAATCAAGTGGTGTTCTCCATGTCTATAACCTGCAAAACCCTGTTAATAATCTCAATGAGGTATTAAAATACTTGGAATTGATGACAGAGTGGTTATCTCCAGAAAAATATAATCTCTGCTGAACAGCCGGGAGTCATGGTTTTACCTAGGAAAAAGAATCCTTGAATCTATGTATTTTCTATGAAATTATACTGGTGGTTGGTTTGGTGCTTTTGTATGCATTTACATTTTGGTCACGGGAGTGGCTTAAACTGTCCTTGGCCCTTCTTTCCAGCAGCTACATAGTCAATTAGAACAGGATCTGGATAATTAATGGTTTACTGGTTTTTAATCTGGATCACTTTTCTGATTCAGTTCATCACACCTCTACAGATCCAGCTTTCCTGACTTGGCTAAAGGAGAAAGAACAAAGGAGTGGAGAAGTCCAGCTGGGGCAGGACAAACCAGCATAGTCCTTGAAAGAAATATATGTGGGAAACTGGCCTCAGCAAAGATCAGTTACCCTTACCTCTTCATTTGCTCTCTGGGAGAAATTAAAGACAATTCACCAACTCATAAGTATAATGCCTATGAGCACTTGTAACTGTTGTTATCTGTCATAGTAAGATTTGACCTATTACTGCTTTTGGAAATATAGTTTGATATTTGCTTATCAAACTCACTCTCAAAGGTGTGTTCTCTGCTAACCAAAGCACAATTAAGAAATCTCTCTTCTTTGTTTTCTTCTTCTCTTTTTAAGTAACGGAAGAGCTCTCATTATCTCACTTTTTTTTTTGCTGTTAACTTTTTGAGACCTTATTCTTTCTGTTAGTGGAAGGCATCAACATGGTGCATTTTAGCTGCATGACTCCCACTCGTATGGTCTGATGCTGCTAAAAAGTTTGTGTGCCATTTGGACAGTTCAGGACATGATTTCCCTTAAGAAATTCAATTCCCTGCAGAGGATACTCAGGGAGGGAGGAGTTTGTGTTTAAACTCCTTTATGTTTGTGTAAAAACATAAAACACAAAAAATTGTGAGGTTTACTAAGTCAACACTGATATGCATAATGTGTTAACTTACCGTGTGTTACACTAGGTGAGCGGGCCTTGACAACAATGTTGCAAGACTTGATCTCTAGGTTTTTTTCAGCATTAATTTAGAAGAAAAAAACCCTTGATAGTCAGCATCTTGAAATAATGCTTTCTATTCTGCCTACATCTCCATTTCTGCTGGGATAAATAATACTGTACTGTCTCAGGGAGATAATACCAGTGCAGTTTTTATGCCAATTGTGATACTAGTTTAATTGGTGTAAATGTCAGATTCTGCCAGTAGCTCAGGGGATAGTGTGGAACCTGGGAAAGACTCAATAACATTAAAATATGTACAGAGCTGGCCTTAACTTGCTTTACCTACACTGCAGGTAACTTAAAAAGTGCATTTTATATGCTATGTTTATTTCTGCGTGGTTAAAAAAAATCAAACTTTTAAGTGTCCATTAGGCTTGACTTGCATGACAAATCCAGTAGAACAATTAAACAGAAGTCAAAGTAATACACATGCTTAAGTGTTTTTTCTTAAGAATGGAAAACGTCCTTAAGTGTTTGCTTGAAAAGGGATTCTAAATTCTGTACAAACAGCTAATGATTCACAGAAGTGTGTGGAGTGGTGGCACATAGGTCGTGAACTGTTTCAAGCTATGGGATAATTCATTTTCTCGGGGAAAAACACTCTTGGATCTTAACTGTCATTCAACTTACCAGATGATTTGCTAGAGCCTGTTTGTAAATCATTCAGATTTTCACCAGCAGCATGGTGAAGTGATAGAGAAAAACTGCTGCAGGGACTGTAGCTGAAATGAAACACTTCGAACCCTAATTCTTCAGGAAAAGCAGTAATCAGTTTCTACCAGGAGAGGCTGCTCAGCAACTGTTTGTTGGCCATAACAGCCATGCCAAGAAATAAAACCTAGCTGGGCTGCAGCTCTGCCTAGGTCAGATGTTCACGTGCCCCCCTAATTTCAGAGAGCTTGTTGGAAAGGTTCCTTCCCCGTGTGTGTGTGCGCGCACCCGCGCTGGGCCTTTTATGACACCCTGAAACGTCAGTCACAGGGCAGAGTCTTTCACTCAGTACTGGCAGTGGGCCTGAGGAGCTTGAAGGATTTAGTTCTTCATGTGTTTGTGCCCCAGCTTCCTTTAAACTAAATAATAATATTAAATAGTAAAGTAATATTTTACATTATTATAATAATAATAAATATTAATATGGCAGTAATAAAAAAAACTTTTCACACCATTAAGGCTCTCCTTACTACACTGAGTGACTTCCAGTTTTGGCAGATAAGAGAATGTGAGACTCTAAAGGATTGTAGTCCTTCAGAAAAATCCCGTGCTGTTTTCTCCCTACCCAAGCACCGGACCTTGCATTACTATTGAAACTATGAAGGCAAAACTGCCTTGGACAACCGTAACAGTGGTCTTTGAAATGTTGTTGGGCTTCTTGGCTTTCTTAGGTTTGCTCACAGCCTCTGCTCTGACGTTTTTTTTGAGCTCCCAAGCAGCCTGAGCCTCCTCGACCACTAGCCACGCTAGATCCTGGACCACAGCAGCTGAGCTCACTGCATGGGCATTTGCCCTCCAAAGCTGCTGAAGGTACCTACAGCCAGCTCCAAGTGAGGCATGCACCTTCCTCAGCCACTGAGAAGCAGATTCCCTAGTACATGGGTGGAGTTGAGCATCATCTTTATCCAGGAACTTCTCTGGTAAAGAGTTTCTAGCTGTGCTTTTCAAGGCAGAATAATTTGACTATTCCTGCACAATTGTCTTGGATGGTGTCTTTGTTAGGTACTCTTTGGCCATGGCTCTCTTTGATGTGTCTGGTCAGCTGGAGAAGGACACATAGCTTTTGGGGGGCTAATGGAGATGGGGAAAGCTGGTCCCTGGGCACGCCATGGGCATATCTGATCCATACTCAAAGACTAGGTGAATGGAAGAGAGGTGGTGGTGTTTCGTGGGGGAGCTAGGAGGAGGGAATGCATGTCAACAGTGATTTTTGGCATCTGCTGAGCAAAGCCTGTGTCACTTGGTGACCTGTGTCTTCACTTGCAGCTCAGAGTAGGGCCATAGTTCTCCAGTTTGTCCTACTCTGCTGCGGCTGTGCCCAGCACAAATCACTCCTCAGCCGCTCTTGCCTCTTGCATCCTTGGATGACTCTCAGGTCTGTGGATCTCTGCTGGAGCCTTAGGCTCCCACCAAGGGAGGCCCTTCATCAAGCAGCAGAGATGGGAAGTGTCTGTGCCCAGGCTCTGGAGCGCAGGAGAGGAGGCATCCTGCTGTGAGCGGACTGGTCCAGAGGGGATTATGACAGCCGTTTTGAGGCTGATAGTCTTGTCAAGGCTACAGATGAGATTTATGACTGAGAATTGGATCCTGCTTGTTGGAGTCAGAGGTGCTAAAACATCAGAAAAAAAAAAATAGTAGTAACAACCCCAAACTGAGTATGTGCAGGTTTAGTGGTTTGCAGCAGGAAGGAGTCTGACTGCCCAAAGTATTAAACTGATGAACATGCTCTTGAGAAGAGATGATTTTGATTTACACTGACAAAGCATATAAGGTAGAGGAGTCCTGGGTGTCCACATGCTACAAGTTATAAATGAGACAGTTCTGTTCATTCACTGTCTTTAATGAATGCCAGACAGAAGAACACAGTAGTGAAAAAACTGCTATTTGTGCCACCAGGGATCTGGGCCTGGCTCGTTTCAAAACTCCTGAGCATAAAATGTACATCACTCTGGCTCAATAGAGCAATGGTGCGGCTTTCATCCTTTCCTATTCTCTTTTTTTAGCTACGGTCTCTGTTACGACTTTTTGGGTTTTGGTTCCCCCTCACCATCCCCCTCCGGACCTTTTCTTTCCAGGCCATATTGTTCTGTTTATCGCTCTCTGATTGCCCCCACTTGAGTCAAGGCTAAGCACATAATAAAGAAGTCTAAGCTTCAAATTTTTACTCTCAAACATCTTCCACAGAAAATCAGTGCTTTTGTTTATGAGCTCACATTTCGTTAGTGTGTTAAAGATGAGCATCTTCACCAGCCCAAGACCTCTCATTTCCCTTCAGGTGCAAAGATGAGGCGAAGGCTCTGTCTACACAACAGTTTTGCTCTTCAATTCCAGATGGTGCCTTGATCTCTAAGTCACCTGTAAGAACTTCAAACTTTCTTAAAGTGTGAGTCCAATACTCAGTTTCTGGTCACCCAAGAGTACCAGGTCAGTGTTGAGATCAGGGCTTGCAATCCATACATTGTGTGGATGTGAAAATTAGCCAGGATGCTGGTCTGGGGGAATCTCCTGAGCACACTTGATTCACACAAAAATCAGTTAAATAGCTACCAGCATCCTCCATCTCGCAGACAGAGTGAAAATGCTTGTTGGGAGCAGTTTCACACCAAGTAAATTAATGTTTTGCATCTATCTTGTAGCTCTGAGCTTTACATACATGATTAATTTGCGATCATTGACATGTATTTGCATATGTATTTCTATTTGGATGACTTTGCCAGCAACATGCAGTGGAAATAGAAGGAAAATAAGTTGTTAGTGTTGTACAGCCCCTGTTTCATGGTGTTTAACTCCAGAGCTCTTAATCCATGCTTTATGTATCTATTCATGTAAACATAGGCAATTCTGAAGGCATAACTGGTCCTTCCTCATCAGACACACTCTGGAATAATTCTGGGGCAGTTTTAGGTACAATAGAGTAATCTCTGCCACGAGACTGTTCTTGCATAGGAGAAACAGCAGCTAAGGGCTTGGGGAGTGATGAGCAGATCAGTGAGTTCTGCATGGTGTTTAAAGCAGCCATCATCCAGCTCTGCGTTGCCAAGCAGTGCTCCCTTGATTGCTTCTTTTTGAGTAGAGACTGCATAGGCAAGGCAGTTAATGTGTCTTTAAAAACCATGTTGGAAGTTTTGAGAGTGATGGTGCGACAGCGGTTACATGTATTAAAAATGTGTTATACAAAAAGACAAGGCAGCAAGAATTCTTCCACTAGTATTCAAGTTATAGGATTCATTCTGTGCACCCTCACAGAAGTGTAAATCCAAACTAGCCTCATTGCAGATAGAGGATCTGTGGTGTTGGAGACTGCCTCTGTAGCCTTGTAGTCCTCCATGGTCACATATTGCAGTGTCTGTAGTTAGAGATGAGTCTGTATGAGATCGTCCCTTGGAGAAGACAGTTAATGGACAAGGGTGCTTTCCAAGAAGTGTTTTTGTGATACTGTACTGCTATTTGAAGGATCTGTGCTTCTGCCAAGAGAACTTTAAAAATGGCATGATATTCAGCCCCAGGGTCTTCCTATAACTGAATAAAAACTCCTGCAAAGGTGCAATCCACATTCCAGTTAAGTAACATAAGCAAAGGTGTTTGCCATCACCTGAGGTCTGGTCTGGTTGTCTTAAATGCACCATTTACCATTGAGAGGGAAAAGACATACAAGATTAAAGCAACTGTATTGGCTAGAGAACAGACTAACGATGGGGATAATTTGGCATTTCTGTTCATGACATCACTGTACATTCACCACTGTCATTGATAGTGCTTTGCTATCTAATTGTAAAGGTTCTCAAATTTCTGTTGTTAAAAATCACATGGACATCTGCAACCCTGTCAGTGAACTGGCAGCATCACACATCCCTTGGCAGAGCCAAAATTTTGGGTAGATATCTCAATCCTAAATTCTGCTGGGAGTCACAGGCCCGGAGTCCCCCACCTGGACCGCCCAGGGTAACGTGTTCGTATCACAGAGATCTCCCCAGAGACAGAGAAACCCGGGTGGAAGAGTGCAAGAAAAGGGCCCTGCTACCTGCTGGCTCTCAAGTTAGGTGTGGCACATGTTCACATGTCTTCTCCTTCACCTGAGATACAGTGGAGACCTAAACACTCTTCTCCAGGTTCCAGGAGAGCACCCTAATGAAAAGCTGTGCTCTCGTTTGGCGGCGTGCCTTTCTCCGCCTTGGAGCTGTTGTTTCGTGTATGATAACTAAAATCTCTGAGGACTGTTGGTGCTCTGCTCCCCTGTTACAATGCCATATCTATTGATTTATATTTTTTTCCTTTTTTTTCTCTATTTGTGACCAAGTGCACGTATAAAGATGGTTTAAATTCTTAGGCTAAGGCAAGTGATCCTTCCTTTCTTCTCAGCACTGATGAGGCCACACCTGGAGTGCTGCAGCCAGCTCTGGACTCACTCTAGTACAAGAAAGTACGGACGAACTAGAGTGAGTCCAGCACACGTTTTCTAAGAGGATTAAGGGACTGGAGCATCTCTTCCGTGAGGGAAGGCTGAGAGAGCTGAGACTGTTCAGCCTGCAGAAGAGCAGGCGCAAGGGGGATTTTATCTACGTGTATAAGCACCTAACAGCAGGTAATAAAGAAGAGAGTGACAGACCCTTCTCGGTGGTGCCCAGTGACAGGACAAGAAGCAAGGAACACAAATTAAAACACAGGGAATTCCATCTGAATGTAATAAACCATTTTTTTTTTTAATTGTGAGGGTGTTGGGATTTAACCCCAGCGGCAACTAAGCACCACACAGCTGCTCTCTTGCTCTGCCCCTCCCCTGGTGGGACGGGGAAGAGAATCGGGGAAAAAGATAAAACTCATGTGTTGAGATAAGAACAATTTAATAACTGAAATATAATGAAATATAATAATAATAACATCACTAATAATAATTTTAATGAAAATGAGAGAGGGAGAGAGGGATAAGACCCAAAAGGAAAAAAACCGAAACGAAGTGATGCACAGTAAAATTGCTCACCACCTGCTGCCCGATGCCCAGCCAGTCCCTGAGCAGCAATCGCAAGGCCCTGGCCAGTTCCCACCAGTTTATGTACTGACCATGACTTTTTTATGCTACGGAATATCCCTTTGGCTGTGACTCCTCCCAATTTCTCATGCCCCTCCAGCCTCGCTGGCAGGGTCTTAGGATCTGAAAAGTCCTTGACTTAGTATAAACATTACTTAACAAGAACTAAACCCATCAATGTTATCAATATTGTTCTTATACTAAATCCAAAACACAGCATTGTGCAAGCTACTGAAAAGAAAACTAACTCTGTCTCAGCTGAAACCAGGACAGAGGGTGGTCAAGCACTGGCATAGGTTGCCCAGAAAGGTTTTGGGGTCTCCATCTCTGGAGCTATTAAAAACTTGATGACGTGGCCTTGGGAAAACTGCTGTAGCTGACTCTGAGCTGTGGGGGTTGGACTAGGTGATTTCAGGAGGTTCCTTCTGGTATAAATGATTCTGTGATTCTGTAATGTGAACTTTAGTCCTAGGTGCACACTGCTTGGAAGCAATCTGCCTCCAGTTACAGAATATTTATAAAGCGGGCTGCTGAGATCTCAGAAGATAACTAACATTGCATTTGGCAGTGTAATTTCCTCATCTTTTATCTGTGAACAGGGAGAGAATACTTTGAAATATTTAAACTAAACAATTGGAAGTATTTGCTTCATACAAATTATGCACTTAGCGGAAGTCATGCAAAACAGTTTAGGTTACTGCAAAATTCTGCAGTAAGTATCCTTAGGGTTTCTTCAGCTGTTGACACATCCTCCTACCTCTCTCTCCTGGCAACAGCATTTCTCAATGTGTTCCTGCAGGATGGACGTTAATCCTTTCCTGTTAGCATGTAAACTAGCATATATCCTTAGCAGTTCTCAGTCCCCTGGCTTCTCTCATGTATGCTCATGCACTCAGTCTTTCTACTCCCCTCTGTCCCATCTCTTGAGACCTCAGGTGCACACTTCATATAAAAGACAGGCTTTCTGCTGTGGTTCGTTTGTGGTACACTGATGTCCCTGAAGCAGCTCGAATGTTGCTGATGACTGATACATATTCCTCCTTTTCTGAGGAGCTGACAACATTGCCGCTTCACCCTCGGGAAGGCAATAATATCCTCAGTTACGTGGAGTTCATTCAAGTCATCTTGCACTAGTTGTTCGAATTTCAGCACAATGTGGCACAATACCTTGTTGGCATAGATCAATGTGATATTCCACTTCATCGGTGGAAATAGGCATGCTGAGGTTCTCTTGACATCCACAAGTCTTAGGTAAGTGTTTACTAGACAGTATGTGATAGGTAAAACACTAACATGCCTTTGAAAGGGCTAGGGCTGGTAAATGAGTACCTGTGAGATAGCACACCTTGCTTTGAATCACAAGCTCTTGCTTTGAATTTTAATTTCTGTGTTTTAACTGGGCTCTGCTCTCCATTTGTGGACCGAAGTAATGATGCCAGAAGTTTTCCAGGAAGTAGAGAGAGAGTTATAGGGGGCAATTTTCAGAGGACAGAGATGTAGTGCAGGTTTTCACTGCCTGGCTACTAAGTTAAGTCCTCCAGAATAATTAAAGCAACCGAAGTAGATTGTAACTGGAAAGGGATTACAATATCTGAGAAAAGGAGGAGTACAAATTTTCATCTAATTTTAAAGAAAAATATGAACTTTGTACTTCCCAATATGTTTATACCCATCCCCAACAGCTGCCTCTGTACTTTAACTCTTACCTTTCAGGAAAGCTTCTTTATCTTGCCCTTCAATCCTCCTTTAATCCAAAGTAGGGATGGGTGAGCAAGCAGGTCTGTTGATCTCTCAGACAAGGGCCATCTAACAAAGCAGGTCACGTTGGGACCTCTCTGATGCTTCAGTGTTTTTCCCTAATACAGGTCATCAAAGAGAGCAAAGCAGTTTAATGGTTTAGATGGGTCAGGGAGTTTCAGCTTTGTCTGGCCGTTACTGAAACCCATTTCTGGTCCCTCCATTTTGCTGTTCAAGTACAATTTCCCTTCACTTTTCTTTCAGGTGCATTAACTCTAATGGTATGCTCCATATATAATCTGTTGGCGGTTTCACTGCTGAGTTAGGCAGTTCTGGTGATGGTTTCATCAGTGCGTATGTATCCAGGGACCTGGCTTGCCCTGTGGTGTTATCATGCGTTATATCAGTAGCAGCTAATCTAAGCTGGCAGAGCTGCTGTGGTGACAGCCTGTGTGTGTTGTGATTTGTATGAAGGTGTGCAAAAGAACCGGGATTGGACAAGCCGGTTATGTCAGCATTGCTGCACCCTTTCATTCAGTGAACACGTGCTACACTAGGCAGTGCTAATGTGTGGGACTGGGCAGGAGGGAGAGGCATGATACAGCTCGTATAGACTTCCCAGTAAGAGCATGCACGCAGTGGTGACGCACACAGTAAGTCTCTATCTTGTCAGTTCACACATGTCAAAAATTGATAAGAATCAGTGCTCCTTGCACAGAGTTCTGCAGCAATGATCTAGGCTCCATCACAAGAGACCTGCTGTGATATATTTAAAACGCTGTTATATGTGTTATAAATTGTGATTGTATAATTGTAATCATATAAGTTACAACTGCAATTTTAAAAGGTGTAGAGAAATTAGCCGTTCATGAAGCTCTATATGGCTTCACCAATCATTTTCACTAGTAAGTATTTCTTTTCCTGCTCAGAGAAGGCCATCTCACAGGGTGGTCTGAATTCTTGACGTGATTATCATGAAAATACTGTGTCCAAATGTGTATGAAGCGCTATAAACATCATTAGTCTTTCTGAGACACACTTGGCAAACAGCACTGTAAGCTGCATATAGCAGCAAGCGGAATATGAGGCACGACCTTTCCTTGAGACTGGAGAGAGATGCATTTCAACAAGAGCCCCTAATCAATGTCGGTGTTCTAACAGCTCAGCTAGCAGCTGCTGGTGAAAATATGCTGAAGGTGCTGTGGGATACAGTGCTGCACCACGTGTGCAGCTTGCCACTTCCTTTACCAATCTGTTGGGAAGGTCTCCAGCTTGGTAAGTGCTGCTGCAAAACCAGACTTAGACTCTGAATTCATTTCCATGTCTGTAGCCCCAGTGGAGATAGAGAAGGTCATTGAATGAGGTCAAGCAGAAGTGTCCAGCTGAACCATGCTGGCAGAGCAGCTTCAGGCTGCTACTAATCCATCAATTAAAATTAAAATCCATCAGCGAAGCAAAGGAGACACCTTTTCTTTCCCATATTCCTCCCCCCAACTCCCCAACACTTCCGGCAGCAAAACTTTGATCGCAAACCAGTTTGAAAGAAGTGACCTGATTACTCGCTCCTGTGAGAAGCTGCTCTTGTCAAAAGAGTATGTGAGGTCTTAGTGGGTCTGAAAGTATCCCGAGTGACGGACGACAAATGAAAGCAGGAGCCTTGGATGGCAAACCACACTGAAAATCAGCAACTGAAACTGCTGGAAGCAAGATTAAAGGGTTAATCATTCTTTAGTATGCTGCAATATATACCATCTGCTGCATAATTCAAACAATGAGCATTTGAAACACATAAAACACATTAATTCTGTAGATATTTGATAAGGAAAAACAGAGGCTGTATTTTTCAAATAAAATGCCTGTCCAGAAACAGTTTACCAACTCTAATCAAACCCATCAATCTTGCTATAACTCAGGATCAGACAATAATTGCGGTCAGTTATGTTAGAAGTTACTACAAATAAATTTGCTGAAAGAGAAATTTAGTGTATTTATTGTAACGTGTATGTGGAGGGAGGAAGAGTTAATGTCCTAGAATATTGCAAATGGTAGTTTAATGTTTTTCAGACCTCATGAATTAGAAAATATTTGCCTTGCAGAGAACTGTAGCTTTTCCCCGTTTTCCTTTAGAAAAATAGATGGATTATTAAGTACTAAAAGTTATTTTAGTCTTAGTTCCATATGTATACATGTATACAGAAACTATTTATAGCAAAATAATGGAAATAACACTGAAATATCAGATGGCAGAAAGCAACCAAATGCAACAACCTCTATTGTTTGCCCTACCTCCATTTACCTCCCTTAACGGGTTTGTGTTGTGAGGATAATTTCTGATTACATGACTGTATAGAATTATTGCTACACAGTCTTTTTCCTGCTGCCTCTTTCAGTGCTTAGAATGACAAGAGGGGAGAACTCCTAATTTTCTGGCTCTTGCTGTTTACTTCCCTAGCTTGTTTCACCAAGGAAACACAGTCATTGATCCAACGTCAGACGGAGTAGCCCATACTGACAGGAGTAATTTGCCCACCACCAACAGCCCCTGGTCTCACAGGCAAGCTATGACTCCTTTAACCTTCCTTTATATGATACACATCATTTCCCAAACATTGAACTGTTTTGTTGTCCTTCACCTTTGATGACATTGCCAAATATGACCTTCCCAAGTGCTTTACTTACAAGAAACACCACTTTTGGATCACATGTGTGGTAGCAGCATAGGATAGAGAATTTCATTAATGTGTTCCATACCTTTACTGCTGCTTTTTGGATGTAGCTGGTTGTCTAAATTCTACGCTGTGCCAGAGTTTTTCTTATGCCACCACTTTTTCTATCACCTAAGAAGTATAGAAGTGTACTGAATAAGCTGAATACTAAAAAGTATCTCTCAGAAATAACCTTTATGTTAATAATACTTAAAATGTACAAATAAGAGAATGTCTAGGAAAAGGATAACAATTATTTGACTCTTTATAGAGTGCGTTATTAAGGTATAGCATGTAACTCAGTAAAACTTACAGGAGAAGACAGTAAAAAATAATGATTCTGTGAAACTATGTGTCTATATTTTAAAATTGTCACACCAGAATTTTTTCATGAGTACAAAAACTGCTTTCAGTTAGAGTGACTAAGACATTCTTATATTTCTATTGCTGGTTTTCTAAGACAAACTGGTTCTTTTGCCAACAGCTTCTGATAACATACACTCATATTTCTCAAAATAGAAGGTATTTTTCCTGTAAAATAGTGTTGTGGGATGAGTTCATTGCTAATGCTCAGTAAGTGTTGTTAACCTTACTCTAAGTTGGACTAATAGCATCAGAGCTGTTCTTTCTCCTCATAACATAGGAGAATGTTCAAGGAACTGGGTGCATCTCAGTTCAGAGACCTGAGTGCACCTTGCTGTCTTGTTTGCTCCTGAAAGGTGTACTGCAGTTGTCACTTCATATAGCAATAACCTTGGGCAAAGAAAGCTATTTCCCAATTGGCTTCGGTGACAAAAAAAAAAGATATTTTGGGCATCTAGGAAGATACTGCTGGTGTTTCCTTGAATGGAAGATGACGTGACTAGTCCATCACTTTTGTCTTGTACTGTGGGCTCCTGCTTCCTGGTTCTGTGCCACCAGACTAGTACCTTACTGCAGAGTTGCAGGGGCTTTCCTGCTTCAGGCCAGCATGTGCTAACACGGCTGGCTGTGCCTGGTGCTCCTGATGGTGGGGTAGAAGAGAGGCTGTGGGGCTGGAGCTTTGCTAAAGGGCATCATCTGCCATTATCTGCTACTGCAGGCTTTCTCCACCGGTGACCAGGGACTTCAGATAGGTCTCCCACAGCATGACTGGATATGGCATTGTCCAGCCCATCAGAGAATGATATACTGAACTGGAAAAGGAAGCCTTTCCCTAAAATCAGGCCACTAATATTAGTCTGAATAGCGAGAATTTGAAAAAAGAGCAGACAAAGAATCCAGTGCATGAAGGGAGTTGTGTTTCACATCAGTATCCCCAAAGTCTGGGACAGTATCCCAAAATAACTCTTCCAGACTCTTCACAGCTCATCTGAATAAACAGGATGGGTCCTGTAGAATGCCTGGAAGTGAAGCAGAGCAGGGCGGGAAGAACAATACAGGTCTAACATCACACATCTAATTTTATTCTACTGAAACCATGCCCTTGGTCTACAGGCTTTCTCTGTGGAGCACTCCTTTTAAAGTGATCAATCAGTGGTGCTTCTGTGTAGTTTCTCAGGGACATCTTGTATTCTTTCGCAGACTTACTGTTTGGATAATGTGCAGTGTACTTGAAGCATATTTGAGTTTTGCCATAGCACAAAAGATGAGATATGAATAATTCGAATGAAGCTAGTTTTTTGTCCTGCTTTTCTAAATAAATGGTTAATTTCATGGTAAAACAAACAAAAATGCTTTTATTTGGCTAATATTTCACTAGGGAATATAAGGATATTAGTTGGGCGTTAAATCCCACCAGATGTATCGTCACCCATTGTCTGACTACCCCTTGCTACGTCAGAG
Organism: Falco rusticolus; assembly: GCF_015220075.1. Lineage (NCBI taxonomy): Eukaryota > Metazoa > Chordata > Aves > Falconiformes > Falconidae > Falco > Falco rusticolus. The sequence goes on from NC_051193.1 coordinate 40,325,656, forward strand.
AGATTTTATGTTCTGGCTGTGTATGATTTGGCTTATGAATTACTGGCATCCACGCCGGGAAGCTGGCACGCAATCAGCAGATAAGAGTTAAGCAATGCTGGCAAGAGGCCTCACTCAGAGGCTTAGTGCTTCTCGTGGTTCTTGAGGACGGACTGAAGTTTTGCGGAATAGGCAACCTGATCTTTAATTTTTCTTGGGTTTCTCCTTTTTGAAAATTTATTAAATTTAGTGTCAAGTTTTGACTGACTTTTGCCATTTACCAGTCTTTATCCGAAACTGAGCTTAGTGAGTGTCTCACATTATCACTAGAGGCTGATGACAGGTTCTGTCTCTTTGTTTTGTCCTGCAAATGAGCAAATCCCCACCCCCCCAATAACTTTTACAGTGTGCGCCAGCAGTTTTGTCATGTGACAAAAGCTTTGTACCTGAAAAGCATAGCAGAAAAAAAAAACAACTAAAGAGATGAAGGCTCTTGCTTATTACGCTGGCTATACACTGATGGTTATATACACTTTGGACTCTGAAAAAACTGTAGTAACTTTAAAATGGTGTAATGACAGGCACTCAGAGTCACTATCTCTGTTCAGGACTAGCCCTTTGGCTGGTGCAGATAGGTATAGCTCCATTAATTTCAGTGTACTGTGATGTATATGGGGTGAGGTTTTGGCCTCTAACCTGGTTTTCATAGAACGGTTCTGTCACTCAGATGAGTGCTTGAGACTGCAGATTAAATATTTTTACTTATCCTGCCTCCCAGTGTTGAATGATGAGCCTATCTTATTCTGTAGCTACCTGACACGTGCATTTGTCCATACATCAAAAAAATACTAGGAAAATTCGAAAAGTTTTTTTCAGTATTTGGACCTTGTAATTTATCTGTTGAGTTAGTCTTGTGTGATGGAAATGGTGGTGGCTAGTTTCGTTCCTGATGTGTGGCTGGGGATTTGCCGTGCAGGACTTGAACTAGATAAATATCAATGCATGAAACCAAATGTGAACTTTCCTGTGTGTGAATTACTTCCCAGAGGAGAACGTGTCTTCCAGCTGTAGCTGTAGATTAGAGCGATGATGGAGAATAAGCCTCAGCTCCTGAAAGAAAATATCACTAGCAGACAGCAAAGATTTTGCAGAAACAAACCTGCGGTGCACAACAGTAAGATGGCAGAGCCCTGTTTTCTTGAGCAATTGCTTCCTAAGGCATTTTCCTGTACAATGCACTGCAGCCAGCCACATGTATGCTTTAGAAGTAGGAAGTTTTGAGTTAATTGATCCCTTTTTACTGTGTCATGTCATTTAGTAACCCCCCCCCATGATCACTGGTTGATGTCACAAAAGACTTACTGTATTTGTGGCAACAGCATGACCTAAGTAGGTTGTGTGGACAAGGTTCTCCTGCCAGAAACTGAGGAGCAGAATGCTAAAGCAGGATTTTCCCCTCTTACCATTCAGATGAGGTCCTATGATGCATTGTTGCCCATGGATTGACCCTGAGAGGCAGCTGGATCTGTTCAAGCCATGCTTAATAATCAAGGTGGAACTGAAGAATGGGTCAAGTCCTGCTTCTTTGTGGGCAGCTGCAGAGTGAACTCGTCCAGCAAGACTGTGCCTGTTTTGCAACAACAACAAAAAAGGAAAGAAAGGAGAGGGTGTCCACTCTTCCTTTGGAGTAAAGCTTTGCTAACATTTTCTCTTGCTCAGTCGGATGGGTATTTGCAATGTGGTGTGTGCTGGAGAATTAAAGTAGGGCGTGATACCTGTGACTAAATGGGTCCACGACCATTCTCCGCCAGGGAGGAACATGCTAGTCACAAGGGCTCTTTATTGTTTGGGGCTAGGGAAAGAAGGAGCAGGTCTCTCATCTAGTTCAGTAGGCTGGTGAAGATACTCAGGATTTTACTTTCACTCACGTGTGAAATAACAGGCTTGGCAATAAACAGCAACTACTGAAAACCTGAAGAAAACAGAAAAACACCAGAGTAACTAAGATAAGCTGGCATGCTCTTCACTTGGGCTTGTTTTGCTTTTGAGCTTCAGCTTGCCTTAGAAAAATAAAAAAAACCCTGTTCTTGTATGGTCCAGCCAGGGGATCTGTGTTTCCAGCTATTCTCTGTGCCCTGAGCTGACACAGTAGTATATTTTTGAATCCCCAGTTCTGTCCTCCTCCTGCCCTCCTGATAGACCCAAAGCCCTGCCTTATTCTTCTACCATGAAGTTGTTTTGACGACTCCTTTCCAGTGACCAAAGGTGGTGTCTGCTGTTTGTCAGGCAGCCTGCTGAGCTACAAAGAAAGGGGAATGTTCCTTCCTACATTTGTGCTGATGACAACGTTCTTCATAATCGCTCTTACTTTAGAATTTCTTCTAATCTTTTCAGATATGATTATTAGACTCGTTTGCGTCTATATAATCTCACTGCAGCAAATTTTTCAGTTTAATTCTACGTTGTTTCAAAGATTTCTTTTTGTAAAAATCAAGGCAGGATGTGTATTATCTATACTGTTGTTTTTATTTGACATGCAGGATGGATGATTTAGTTTCTTGAGGGTACTGTTTGGTTTATGTGTGTCTATCTCCCACATAAGGCAGAATGACACAAAGCTAAATCAGAAGTGGTTAGGTTGCGGTGCTGGAAATTCAAAGTTTAGTCAGATAAGACTGCATTACAACTCATACACTGAAGGAGGACACACTGAGATTCCAGGGACAGTATTAGATCAAACATTTCCGGGCCCTTGCATGCTTAATTTGGTAAACTCAAATTTCTTTTGATGTTTTTAATTTTGGCAAACTTTAGTTCTAAAGTGAACAAAATATTCCAAGTCCCATCCTGAGGTGTCTGCTACTTCTTCCTTTTTTTATCCTTTGCTCTGACCTCATTGCACAGCAGGTCCCAGCTCTTTCCCAGTTCCTTGTCAAAGCCTTTTTCCCTTCACATGCACACTGGTTCCTGCTGTGTCTCCTGATATCGCCAGGGCCTGTCTCCTCTCCTCCCTCAGTGCTTTCCTTTGGTCAGTGTGACCTCCCTGCTCCTCCACACACTGCTGCATTGGGAAGTGGCTGGCAGAGACACTGGCAATTGCTTTCTTCTCTCCCCTCACTCTTGTCCTGCATTTCTCGACTCGTGGTCTCCAGCCAGATCTTTCTCTGTTCACCATTAACCTCCAGCCACAGCCCTGTTTCCCCAGTCTAATTCTGGTCCTGTGGTCTAGCAGATCTTTTGTCACTTGTTCCTTTCCTGATGCTGGGAGTGCACCAACAGGCTCGCTAGGACCATGAGCAAGCAGCTTCCTTAACACCCACTGCCCTTGGCCCACAGCACCTGCAGGCAGTGAAATGGGTCCTGTTGCTCTGTGACCTGGTAGGTCTCTCTGGAACCCTGTCACAGGCAGCTGCAGAGGGTTTAAGCATCTCTGTGAGAATGGGATCTAGCTGTTGAAAGCTCCAGCACATCCGTACTGTATGCAGACTGCTTTCTTCCACCTAAGAGTCAACATTTTCACTTGGTTCGGTATGATTTTCACAGGGATGACAAAGAGCGCTCTTCCCAGGAAGATGAATCCTGGCAGGCTAGAAGCCCATGTGGCTCTAAAGCTCTGAAAATGCATCTGTCTTTATTTTTAGTGATCAATGTCTTCTCTTCTAGCTTCAGTTATAGAAATGGATCAGCCAGTTTTGGTGTGGGTAGTTTGTTGGGGTTTTTTTGTTTGGTTTTTTTTTTGGGGGTGTGTGTGTGTGTTATCTTGTTACAGGCAGAATCTGATATGACAACTGTCTACATCTACAGTTAAAGCTTGTAAAACTGAAACAGCTTGTCAAAATGTTTTGATAGTGCCAATGCAACTCCAGGCTGTATTATTCCTTCAGATAGGTTTCAGTGAATCCTAAATGTCACTTCACTGCACTAGTGCTAGCAGAGCCATATTGTAAACAGACTATGCTAGCCTAAACAGATAACAAAAAGGTAGTCCTTGCCCTATGGAACTTATGATTAAAAAATAAAATATACTATTTCAATGTAGATGGATGGGGTGAACAAGTTAAATTATACTTGCAGGCTTTTAGGGTCTTGGCTATAAAAGATTAGCATTGCAGCACAGAAATTTTTTAATTATTAACGCTTGACAATATTTATTGGGACTGTGAGAAGTAACATCCGAGAAGGGGAAAAGAGAGTTTATTCAAAAGAGCAGCCCATGGGCAGTGGAGTCTGGCAGTATTGTTTAACTGGCTATCAGACGTGACATTTCAGTATTAATTGAAAGGTAATAGGTGAAGAACCCTCAAAATGCAAACAAGGAAACTTTATTTATTGAGCACAAGACAAAGAGTCAGTGGAGAGATACACATCATTAAAAATACTCCCTGTGCTGGGGCAGAACTAATTCATATTGTCCCCAACAATGTCTGTCTAAAGTGGTCTTGGATGCTTCCCTTGCTGCTGTGGTGGATTCTCTCCAAGGCAGCTTATCACTACCTTTACTAGGAGAAGGTTTTATTAATGCTTATCCTGAGCCTCCCTTACTACAATTTAAGTTCATTACATGCTGTCATAGACACCTTTGAGGCAAAACCAGCATGGCACTCCTGGATCATGTTCGATTTTCAGTCTATGGATCCTTTTCTGCTAAACTGATGTTAGTCTCTCACTTTTCACCCTGTATCTATGCAGTGGATTATTTCTGATTAAATATAGAATTTTGCATTTGCTGTGGAGTAAATTGCATTTACTCTTCATATTTTTCTACGTTAGTATTGGTCACAGAATCAGTAATGAGAGAAGCTGATCAATTTTTACTTTATGGATGAAAAATAATTTCATTTACATACATTTGTATAAGAGAGTAAAGCAATTGATTCGCAAGACCCTGTTAAATGGTTTAAAGCAGTATTTAACCTACAGATGCTTTTTCCTTTTTTTACTTCACCACCCTGATATCTGCTGGAAAAGACAAAACAGCTAGGCACACGCAGTCCAGGAGAGTCCTGCAGAGCATTGATGGTAACTTTTTGATGCAGGTTGTGGAGAAGCCAACAAGGCAAGTTGTACTGGACCTTGTACTCACAAAAAGGACTGGTTAGAGATGTGAAGGCTGGGGGCAACCTTGAATGCAGTGACCATGGGATAGTGGATTTCAGGACCCTGCATGGAGGGAGCAGAGCAATAAGTAGGACTGCAACCCTGGACTTCAGGAGAACTAACTTTGGCTTCTTCAATTTTCTACTTGGAGGAATCCCATGGGTTAGGGCTCTGGAAGGTAGGGTGGGTCCAAGAGAGCTGGCTAATATTCAAGCATCAATTTCTCTGAGCTTAAGATAGGTTCATCTCGATGAGTAAGAAATCAAGAAAAGGAGGCAGGCAACCTGCCTGGGTGAGCAAGGAGCTTCTGACAAAACTCAGACAGAAGAAGGTAGTTTATGGGGTGTGGAAAAAGGGACAGGCCACTTGGGAGTGATATAGGGATGTTGTCAGAACATGCAGGGAGGAGATAAGGAAAGCTAAGGTCTGTTTGGAATTAAATCAGGTGAGGGACATTGAGAACAAGGAGGGCTTCTTCAAGTACATCAGTAGGAAAAGCATGACTAGGGAAAATGTGGACCCACTACTGAATGAGGTGGGTGCCCTGGTGACGAAGGTCACAGAGAAGGTGGAGTTACTGAATGCCTTCTGTGCTTCAGTCTTTACTGCCAAGGCCACCCTTCAGGTTTTCCAGACCCTGGAGGCAAGAGAGAGTCTGGAGAAAGGCAGACTTTCAATTGGTTGAGGAGGGTCACGTTAGAGATCACTTAAGCAAACTTGACACCCACAAATCCATGGGCCCTAATGAGATGCACCTCTGAGTGCTGAGGGAGCTGGCAGATGTTACTGCCAAGCCACTCTCCGTCATCTTTGAAACAGGACTATGGAGGACAGGCGAGGTGCCTGAGGACTGGAGGAAAGACAATGTCACTCCAGTCTTCAGAAAGGGCAAGAAGGAGGACCCAGGCAACTGCAGGCCAGTCAACTCCACCTCCATCCCTGGAAAGGTTATGGAACAGCTCATCCTGGTCATCTCTAAGCATGTGGAGGAAAAGGCAGCTATCAAGAGTTGTCAACATGGATTCACCAAGGGGAGATCACTCCTGCCCAACCTGATAGCCTTCTATGATGGAATAGCTAGCCAGGTAGATGAGGGGAGAGCAGTGGATGTTGTCTACCTTGACCTCAGCAAGGTTTTTGACACTGTCTCCCAATAACATCCTCATAAGTAAACTCAGAAAGCGAGTTAGATGAGTTGACAGTGAGGTGGACTGAGAACTGGCCGAATGGTGGAGCTCAGAGGGTTGTGGTCAGTGGCACAGAGCCCGGCTGGAGGCCTGTAGCTTGTGGTGTTCCCCAGGGCTCAGTGCTGGGTCCAGTCCTGTTCAACTTATCCATCGGTGACCTGGATGAAGGGACTGAGGGTACCCTCAGCCAGTTTGCTGATGACACAAAATTGGGAGGAGTGGCTGATTCACCAGCAGGCTGGGCTGCCATTCAGCGGGACCTGGGCAGGCCAGAGGCTGGGTGGAGAGGAACATAATGAAGTTCAGCAGAGGGAAGTGTAAGGTCCTGCACCTGGGGAGGAACAACCCCAGCACCAGCACAGGCTGGCCTGCTGGGAGGCAGCTCTGCGGGGAAGGGGTTCTGGTGGCCAGCAAGTTGCCCATGAGCCAGTGTGTGCCCTGGTGGCCAAGAAGGCCAGTGGGATCCTGGGGGGCACTGGGAGAAGCGTGGCCAGCAGGTCAAGGGAGGTGATCCTCCCCCTCTGCTTTGCCCTGGTGAGGCTGCATCTGGAGCACTGTGTCCAGTTCTGGGGTCCTTAGTTCCAAAGAGACAGGGAACTACTGGGGAGGGTCCAGCGGAGGGCTACAAAGATTATGAGTGGACTGGAGCATCTCCCTTGTGAGGAAAGGCTGAGATCTGGGACTGTCCAGCCTGGAGAAGAGAAGACTGAGAGGGGGCCTCATGAATGTCTACCAATACCGTAAAGGTGACTGTCAAGAGGATGGGGCTGGGCACTTTTCAGTGGTCAGTGACAGGTCAAGGGGCAACAGGCACAATCTGAAACAGAAGTTCCTTCTGAATATCAGGAATAACTTCATTACCTTGAGGGTGCCAGAGCACTGGAACAGGCTGCCCAGAGAGGCTGTGGAGCCTGTTACTGCGGAGATATTAAAAACCCACCTGGATGTGACTGTACAACCTGCCTGAGGTGAACCTGCTCTAGCAGGGGGTTAGTCTAGATGATCTCCAGAGGTCTCTTCTAACCCTGACCATTCTGTGATTCCTGAGAATTGTGCACATGTGAAATAGAAGCACTTTCATGAAAGCCCTGGTCACTTGCCCATTGAGATAAACAGGAGGCTTTCCATCGATTTTGGATTTCAGACCGATTTTCAGCCTATTAACTCATACCCTAAATATGCCACAGTGCTCAAGAAGTGTTTTTCCCTTTATTTGTGTATGCTACAAAACATGGACAAGCATTAGTCAGACAAAATATTTTTCCCTTTTAAGGTCCCCATGTGTAGTGGGAAAATGGCGGTTCTGTTTATACATTTTTTATCATGATTTCAATTTTTTTTTTCCCCAGGAAATATCTCTGCTTGGAAGTTTTTTGAATTAAGGATTCAGCCGAGTATGTGTTAAATAAATGCTGTGTGTGTTACTATAGACTGGAATTGAGTGTTTGATCTCAGATGACTCAGTGGGTTTCACATGCTGTTGTTACTGCTAATGTCGAACCCTGACATTTATTTTAAAAAAGCCTGTCACAGAAGGAGTGTCACTAATAAAGCTATGACTGATTCCTGCTCCCTTAATCCACCCCTAATTCTTAAAGCATCGTGGTACCAAGTTTTTTAACTCTTCAAAAGGCTTCTACTGTTAAGATTCAAAAAGTTTGGGGAAATCGTTAAAAATGAACACTACTCTTATTGCAATGAAGTTGAATGGGCAGATTTCTATAATTAAGATATTAATTCCATATTCAAAATGGTGACACTAAGAACTGTGGAAAATACAACACAGGGAGTACAAGACCAAACAGCTGTATAATAACTGATTAAACAAACGATGCGCTTGTATGTCCCTTCCTGCACTCAGTATCCTTCTGGCTGAACAGGCTGCACTCTATCTCCTGTCTTCTTCCATACCCATACATACACATGCTGTTAGAGCTATGGGAACAGGTATCTAGGTTGTCTTAAGTCTATTGTGCAATTATGGCTGTGATGGAAGTTTCCTTCTTCTTGTCTCCTGTCTGGTATTTTATTGTTACATCATTATTATTATTATTATTTTTATTATTACTACTGCTGCTACTGCTACCACTACTACCGCTAGAGTTTATATTCTGGTAACAGCAAGGATTTTTAATTACAAAACTATATATTTGCTTTTCCCCAAAGGAACACAGAGAGAGACAAAATGCAAAATAAATGCAAGAAGGAACAAGACTATGGTGTAAAATGGGACACTCTCTGCACTTTATTAGTTTTGATTCATAAAAATATAAATATGTATCTAAGGATTAGCTTCAGATGAAAGACATTCCAAGATAATAGAGTCTCAATGGCCATCACTGATATTTTCATATATAAAAAAATAAAAAGAATCTTTACGTACTTGAGAAATAATTGTGTAACATTTTACTGGACAAAAAAAAAGTCAGATTTTGTGGAGGGTGCCAGGTTGCTTCACTTTTTTTACAACTTATGTACACTTTCTTTATGGTACATTGTTTTGTACAATATTAATGCCCTGAATATATTTGAAGTGCACAAAAAATATTCAGAGTTTCCATATGTTACTGTGAAAATGCAAAACATTTAAAATATTGTTAAAAATAACCGGAGATATTCTATAATTGCTCAAATGCAGCTATCACCTGAAGATTATACTCATATTTGCTCTGTAATACACATTTTAATTTTATGTATAGTGTTATTGGTGGTATAGTAGTTGTCATCACAGGTATAATGCAGTAGAATGTTCCTCCAGCTTATGGCTTTCTGTAAAGAAACCAGACTTCTGGTATCTTGTCAAAGAGGTTTCCTTCAAGTCACTGACAATTGTTAAGACAGGTTAAATAATTTGGTATAAAATTCTGATATCACGTTAGGTGTTTGGATGGATAACACAAAGAAAAGCAAACCTGAGGACAAATAAGCAGTCAAGTGATTTACTTGAATAAATAATTTGCTTAGTCTGTGAATGCTAGATCAGTGCAATTCATATTCATTTTTAATGCCATTTGAATTAAGTTGTAATATCAAAATGAAGATGGGACCTAGAACAATCAGGTTAAACTACTTCTAATTGGAAACATGTTGAAATATGAAGACTTTTCTTTGAACGATACCCAGCTCAAAGGAAATCCACAGGGAATAAACTGTGAAAAAACTTCTAAAGCCTTTTGCCTGAAGTATTTCCCAACAAAGACATAAATCACAGGGTTAATGCAACTGCTGGTGGTAGCCAGAGTATAACTGAACTGCTCACCAAAGTTGACTAGTTCCCCCCAGAAGCAGCCTTTGATCACTTCTGTCTGGTATAATGTATCAAGGAATACAAAAAAATGGTAAGGAGTCCAACACAAGAGAAACATCAGTACCACTGTGAAGATCAACCTGGTGGCCTTTGTGCCTTTGTGCTCCTTGCAACTCTTTGTTCTGAGTGCTCTTCCTTCTCTTGCTTTTTTTTGTAGGGAGCGAAAGGTAGACAAATTAAGGAAGATGATTGCTGTAGATGGCAACCCAAACCCCACTAAGTTGAATACCAGGTTTTCAGCTGTTATCCACATTGGGGTGGGGAAGTCTAAAGTGCATGCTGAAATATTCCACAGAGGAAAGTATTTCACAGTCCGAAACATAAAGGTTGGGATGCTGAGAAGGATGCTGAAGAACCAGGTGAGCAAGCAGATCCCTTTGGCCATAGCTTTCCTCCGTATCCCTCTGTGGTTCAAGGTATGAACAAAACTCAAATAGCGATCCACGCTGACTGCCACTAGCAAATAGATGCTGGTGTACATGTTTAGGGTGATGGACATGCTGGTGCTGCGACAAAGGAACTTGCCAAATGGCCAGTCAAATTCATTCCTGATGTTCTCTGCCCAGAAAGGAAGGCATGTGAGGAAGATAAGATCAGCAACAGCTAAGTTCGTAAGGTAGATTTCAGCTGTCTTCAGGGACCCCTTGTGCAGTAAGTATGTGAAGAGAACAAACAAATTTCCAAGCATTCCAATAAGGCAGATGATGTTGATATAATTGGGTACTATATAGTACACAATTTCCCACCATTCCTCCAAGTCCGGGCAAATAGTTTCATTGCTCTTGTTTTCACTCCGGTTTGAGGAGAGAACATTCAGTAGAGGAGTTTCAGTCATTTTTTAAAAATTCTGAAGTAGTGAACAGGAGACGTCTTTGAAATGAGAGAAAGGGGCTGTGAAAAAGAAGCATAAAATTCCAACAGTTGTCTCCCATCAGAGGTGTAACAAACATTTAACTGGTGGAAATCCTTTATTAGTGCTCACTGATTATTACAGGCCAGATCAATCCATGCTTCATATGTGCAATGGTGAGAAATGTTCCCAGAATTGGCAAGGATGGAACTTCCTCTACATTCTATGAAATTTCCTCTCTTTGCTGCCATTGTTTGAAGTAGCACAGAGGAAGGGAAGTGCCCATTTTGTCTAAGTAGTTCTGTATGACTCCTCCAGACTAATGACAGAAACATATATAGCCGAATTCTAGCTCTCTGAGAGTAGCGGGAGTCATGCTGGTGACACAAAGCTAGCTTTGCACCCTGCCCTGCCCTCGGTCTTATTTTCCATGCTATGTATAACTTTAGCAGGGTAATGCCCGTTTCCCCAGAGCTGGAAATGCTACTCACCCTCTGTGTGCATCACTTGTTTGCTTAACTTTGCATTCTTTTGTTCCCTCTCAGTTCCTCCCGTCCTGAACTTAGGGTTCAAAATCACCGTTAGATTAGACAGCTTATTGCCCTTAAATGTCAGCGGTTGTAATAATAAAACACTGACTCATCCAAAGTCTTAAGCTCAAGATCTTGCCTGGAGGGAAGGCCTCTGCAGCTGCAAATTCACAGCACTCTCCTCCAGTTCAAAAATTTCAGCTGAGTTCAGCTGCAGAGAGGCAGCCCCAGCGTCCAAAACGTTTAGGCACGTATAGCATTGGCAATACATTTATTTCTCTCTGGTAACTCTGTGCGAGACACTGCAGGAATGAGAGCACAGATAAAACATTATCCTCCCATGAAAATCCACTGGGTTGTGAGCTGCCTCCTGTGGTGACTTTATTCTTCTCGTGTTGTCATGCTTGACCATAGTGCCTGGATCTTGGTTTTTTACAGGTATTCAGTCTCAGAATCATTATGGTAGGCAAGGCATTACTGAGCCTGTGGTGACATCTAACATTTCAGTATTTCATATCCAAGCGGAGCGTGTCAATCATAAAAAAGAAAATATTTTTTAAAAAATCAGTGTTTTGCAGTCAGCCACCCTGAATGTTAACTTTCTTCTACAGCTGTTTTACTCTGCTCTTTCAGCTTCTGTATTTCTACACCAAGGGGATAGCTAAGGATGGAGTTTCTGAAGAAAGCATTTAGAACTATCGTTTAGCTCTTTTACATATATGTACAGCTTTAGTGATGTCTGTATCTGAGCAGCTTGCAATACCTGTTTCTGTGATGCCTCTAGCAATTAGTTAAGTACTAATATTCCACATCATGCAATTTGGTAGTTGATGCACCGAACATTTTTCATCATTGCAGAATTAAGTGAGCAGCAAAGTTTAATCTTGAGTTCATAAACTCACTCAGGCTGGCAGTCTTGGCAGGAACTGGGCTCTCTGGCTTTGAACATCTTCCCTCACAACAGTCTGAATGTCATCTATTTCACTGACAGTCTCATGCAAACTAAGATAACTTGAGAGGATCTAAAGCTGGAGAGAAGATATATAGAGCAAATAAATGGCTGATTAACATCAAAGAGTCTATTTCTGAGACAGCAAGAAGCTCTTTGTGAGATAGCAGGAATCTAACCTTTTTATAGCAGGAGGTTGGCTAAGATGTGAGAGTAATGGAAGAAAATCTGTAACATTATATGTCAAAAATAACATAGAAATAAGATAACTGTTAAACATTTCCTTTTGTAAACAAAATTATTATTTTTACTAAATATAGAGGAAAAAGTTCTTTTTTTCCTTGCTTGCTCATTTTCTGAGTCATTTTGCACACTTTGGATGTGATCTCTGGGCTGGAGACACAAATTTTATATTCATGGTGGGCTAAACTAGAAACTTCAGAAACATTTAGTTTCCATTGCAACTTAGATTTGAGCCACAGCTCAATCTTACTTCTTGTTCAGCTAGCAATTGTACGTGAAATTTTTGCAGAGTTTGTCATCGGGAGAATTTCTTCAGAGGCTACTAGCCAGTGCCTGAGCGCTACCACAAGCCAGAATCCTTTTATAACTTACAGCTCCAGAGGTCTTGACAGAAAATGTAATTAATTTTCAGTTGCTTAATTTAATTTCTTCTTCAAAGACAAATTTTAAGACTGTATTTTTAAGTATTTAGTGCTAATGGACAATTAGCCACATGAATGGTTTTTTAAATTTATGTATGTAACACATTCCAGTCATCTTTTATGCAAATGATGACATATTTTTCCTACTTTGAACTCATTTCAAATTAATTTCCATGTAGTGAATCTATCACCATTATTACTATTAATACATATTACCCAGCTAGGATCATGTGCTCTGAAAACACTAAATAGATACAACCTGAGCTTTAGGAAGAATCTTAAAAGTAAAGATTACTTTGAAAGAGAAAATTCTGCAAACATCTAAGCATTTCAGCTATAAAGAAATCGAATAAAATGAATCACATTTTTACACATAAAGAGAACTAGACCCGACCTTCAAAGTTAGTTTCATGGTAAAACAGAAAGGGAAACTCTTACTAGAACTGAGAGCACAAAATATTTTTTTTTTTAAATATAAAAGGTATGTGAAATAATTTTAATAAAGGTAAAACATTAAAACCATATAGACATACCTACTCCTTGTCTTTCCTGGCAGTTTAGGCAAAGTTTCACATTAAAAAACAGTTGGTGCAGATGTTATTGAGATAATTCAAAGATGCATCTTGAGGCACGACTGAGCAACTGAGTGCTGTCTGAGTGCTTTGCTGGCCATGTACAATGTGTGTGATGTTACATTTTGGAAGAAAGCCCCAGGATACTTTTTTTTTTTTTTTTTTTAACCTCTCCAAATGTCAGCTGTAGTAATTTTCAAGGCATGTGAAATATTTCGTTCTCATTGTGAAATCATACAAGCCATATGGCGTGACTCCTGTCCTCCTGTGACAGCTAAATAAAGCTCTCAAGTACAGGTCCTGTGCAGTTAAAAGTTCCTTTGTATGATTAACGAGGTCTGTAACAATAGCAATTTTACAACAGCTCTGAAGTGCCCTCTCAGTGCCAATGCACACAAAGACAAACTTTGAACTAGGTTTTTGTTGTGGTGGGAGCTCCTTCCTCTGCCAGCCTGGGGGAGGACCATGCCAAGGAGCTGGGGTTAAAGCAGAATAGACACATGGGCAGGGCTGCTGAAGCGTGGACCCACTAAACTTCGTTTCCACCGTTTGTGGAAAGCACAGTCTTTTGCATCCCACAATAGAGCTCTAGGACATGAGTCTCTGTGAACATTACTTCTCAGTAGCTCATGATGACTGCTGTACTTTCTCAGGCTTACATCCATAAATAATCCCCTTTTTACTTCATTACCTCCTGGGACCTTGTAGCCCGAGACTGTTTGTTTATGAATTATTTTTCTCTTTTTCATTCCAATCGTCTTTTGATTAGAGCAATATTAAAAATAAAATCATATCTGATGCAACTCAGATTTTAAATACAAATCTCTCTTAAATATACCTGTGTAAACAATAGGGGGTTTCAACTTTTGAAAACACAGTGAAAAATTGTCAAGGGACTGGAATGTTATTTACGTATATGAAAAAATTCTTCCCATTGGCTACCTACCGAACACATGCACCATCTCTCTGAATTCTTATTTGACCATGTCCATTGCTGTTTGGAAAGTGCGTTAATGAAAAGCCATGTGGGGCTGCACAGTGGTATTTTATTATCAACTTCCCTATCATAATGATAAATACTTTTATTCCAACTTTTTATTCATTAAAAAGATACTAAGTTAGAGTTATGCAAACACTGGTAAAATAGACAAATTAAAAAAATTGTTCCAGTTAACACCATCACACTGGAGAATTCTTGAAAGAACACAATATTTAATTTGAAGATTTAAAATGTATAAATACTTCTTTTATTTAAACAGCATCCCATTTAAACATATACTTATTTTATTAAATAAATGAAACAGCATTTAAAAATACATCTCAAATGAAGCTATATGCTTCACTTCTGTCAAAATGATTTTTATTTAATATCTTGATCAAAACTTTTATTTTGGTGAAGACCTGTTACACAACATTTTTTGAATTATATGTTACCTAAGGAATCCTAGTAACCTACAGGAGATAAATCTTGGAACAACACATCCCACACTGACTCATTAAGGTAATTGCAATACAACCAGAGACGATCGTCACAGGCTTTCTAAAACTTGCCCTTTGCTTACGCTAGTGAATTTCTGTGTTTAAGTTATTTTTTCCATAAAGAAGAACATTTGAGCAATAACCAGAAGTTTGGAATTCATCATTGCTTTGACATGAACCTCTAGAAGCCGCCAGCATTCACATTTACTCACAGACTCCGAACAGAAAACTGCAGCTGTACCTAAGATTTGTATGATAAATAACATAGTCTTAGAAAATTCATCTCTTCAAAATGGGATCAAAATATTGATTTGCAAATCCAACTCCTCTTTGCAAATCTAGTTTCTTATTTTCTGCTGGTTTTCACTTCCATCATTAGAACTTTTTTCAGTAGAGGAGAGAGATGCAGAATTGGGAGTGTATACATTTGGTGGAAATAGTGAAATGAATAGGCACTGCTGTAGCTCCAGCTCTTAAACAATTGAGAACAAGTCCACATAAGAAGCTGTAACTTTATATGAAAAGGAGTTTTAATTTATTACTTCTTTGTAACTTGGGTCTTCATTTCAACCTGTAGAAAGCATATAATGATTTGGTAACATTTTACAGATTGCACAGATGTGATGGACCACAAATTAAAGAAGGACTAGTTTAAAAAGATCTGTGTAAGAGTCAACAGTTAAAAAGTTTTTGCTGTGTATACACAATTGAAACATCTGTCTGTTGGTGCCTTCAGCTCAGGATACTCACAGCGCATTAGTATGTTTTAAGCTTAGATGATCTTCAGCCACCCTGTCTATGTTGATTTCCCTGCAAAAAGTGCATTCTCTCGAGCTGCATAGGAATGCTAACTGGGCCTCTCTGATCAGAAAGATTAAACAAATATGTTGATGAAGGCAGAGGTATTTTTGCTCAATTATTACACACATTACATGGTAGACAAATGGCACAAATCCAGGGTTCTTTCTCTTGGTCCAACAGTTCAGCCATTAAAAGTCTTCCTCTTAACATAGGTGGAGCGTGAATGAATTATCTTTTTGGAACAGTATGATTTAACAGTTTGATTTTCTTTATTGAAATGATTTGCAAATCAACACAGTTATTGGCTATAACTGTTCACCTATTCTGGAAGAGGAGAAAAGTTTTTTGATGCAGCCTTGTGATGCAAAATTGTTCATTCAGCTTAGGTAGATTTCTTTACATACACTATAGATGGTATTTCTAAGGAGAGCTTAAACTCTGGTACAATGATTTGCAATTCCTAATAAATGACCCTGGTAGCATCACAGTGCAGTAATAATCAAGCTCCATTTACTACAGTTTACAGAGACTGAAACAACAAAATAGGGAAGGAGCCAATATAGGCTGGAATCCCACAATGCGCTGATAGAAAAACAGCATGACAGGGTTATTTAGGGGCTAAAGTATTGCTTGGGGATTTGAGAGACCTGAATCAAGACCCTGACTTCTCCACAGAAACCCTACCTAAAAAAAATCTACCTTGTCCTGTCTGCAGCAAGCACCAGCTGTTTGTGCTAACAGCTTTTAAGAGCATTAATTTTGCCTTTCAGGTGAAGCCAATAATCAACCTGAAAGAACAAACAGTGAAAAGACAAGAATTATTCCTGCCCATTTCTAATGTGGGCCAGAGATATCAACGGACTGTTGATACACTTGCTGTTTCTCTGCTGATGGTTCCCCAGTCATCTCTGTTTAGCTGGATGTGGAGTCAGCCCTTTGTGCGGCCAAAGCTTCTGTAAAGATGCAGTAGCCTCAGGTAAAAGGGAAGGTGGGACCGTCTGTGGGAGGGGGGCAGGATAAAGAGGAATAAAAAGCTGATGTGATTACATGTTAACTTCTCCAGCTCTGAGGTCCTCAGGACAAAGTCTGCTCTGATTTTACCAAGAACCTTTCTCACGTTTTGCCTTGTTTCTGTGAGAACAGGACAGAGCCAAGCATCTGAGTGTGACTAAGCTGCCAGTAGGGAAGATGTAACTTGGATGTGGCACCTTATTTCCTGGGGTTTTTTGTTACCTACAGAAACAGTACATGTGAATACTTCACACTGTGTGATTGTGCTGGAAAGTGGGCAAGAATGTGGATTAAACAGGCTGTGAGCCAACATTGTGCGTTCTGTGGGCTGCTGAGGCTTTCCATTGCTGCTGGTGTCTGCGTGCTTTCGGAGAAGAGTAAAGGCTTTAGGCAGAGGGTCTGTCCTGCAAACACCTATAGCTCTTGTGTACCTGGGTCCTCACAAAGAAAAGTTGTTTTTGCTGTATCATGGGTCCTTGAGCTACCAGCAGGCAGAGAAAAGCTACTGACAAGATTGCAGTATCCCCAGCTACCTTAATTCAGATTTTAATTTCCAAAGGGTGGTCAATGCCACAGCAAAATGGGCCCTGAAAAGAAAGCTGACCCAAAGCTTTGAAAACGGCTAAAATCCTGTGGTTTCAGCTCACTTTCCTTTGCTTTGATGGGAAGTGGAAGAAAGTACCTGCAACAATTGCACTTCTGACAAGTCATTCCTGAGTAACAGGCTACAGGCTAGAGAAGAAAACACCACCAAATCTCACTTCTTAAAGTAGTTTATTTTCTGTTGTACATGCTTACTGCATAGCAAAATAATGTCTATATATTTACATTATTTAAATTAATGCCATATTAATATAACAATATTTTAATGTTTTTTACTTCTCAGTACCAAATACTCAAAAATCTCTTCCATTGCCTCAATAACCTCTGTATGGGTTTCCTTTTTTTTAACAGTTACTTGAACAGCATGCTTGTGAACAAGACAGTGTTGATGACACCGGCCATAACAGAAAGCCTTGCAGTGTTTCATCATAGGTATCTTGGACAATATAAAGAATGAACAATAGAAGTTTTAATAACATTAGGATTATATGGTGTTATTGAAGAAAACCTATGGAAACTGTCTACAAATCATCTTCAGTGATTTAAATCCCATAGTTTTTATAGCTCATCTGCACACTTCTAGTGCATTTTTTGGATTTAATTATTTGAAGGTTTAATACAAATTTCCCATCTTAAATGTAACTTTATTGCTCCATTCAAGCTCTGATGAATAGAGACCACACAGTTGCAGTATGCGTTCACTTACGTCACCAAACTCCATTTTCCTTGGTGATCTTAAGGCTGTGACCTTAAGTGCTTTGGAAAGAACAAAGGATTTGGTGTTTTCAGAAGATTTTTAGATCATCTCCAACTCGGTTTTCAGTCAAGGTTCCAAGAGGTAAAAGTGCCTACTGACAATTCAGTACACTATGAGTTTATCATCTGTGTAACTCGGATCATAAATCCAGTCCAATTAGGGAAAAGCTATCTTTTATTAAAATCGCCCATATAAAATCTACAAAATAGAAAGTAGGTATTATTAGAGTCTGAAAAGGCCATTCTTAATTACTTGGAACTTTCAAGACTCCTATTGGCTTCAATTAGATTTCTAAGGCAGTTAGGTGATGCTCTTCTTCATATTCTCAGTTTCTTCCACTTCTATTTTATTCTATGATTATACCAGTTGTGCGGATCTTTCATATTTCCATTAAATAACATGGAAACTATTAATTATGCTTTGTGAATATTAAAAACTAAGTCTCTGAGCTTCAGTGTAGGTAGGAATGTAAATAACATTCACTCAAAGAGGGTGAATGAATGCTTTTACCCCAATGCAGAAGGAGTAAAGAATCTCTTGCTACAAAGAAAACTCAGCTTTCATGCAGCTGACTGCAGCCTTCCTTCTGCTACTGCTTCACCTTTTTTGAGTTACTTTCCATACATACAAGCTGATATAAACTAGCAGGGGCAGAGCAGTTGCCAAAAGGCACAGCTTGTCAATCAACAAAAATAATTTTGGATGACTAAACAGAAAAAAGTAAAAGCCCAGAAGATGGCCACGCCTAAACCCCCATTTGAATAATAGTCTTACAGGATTCATTTACTAGAATTTACTCAAATACAAGCCCCTCCTATCAAAAATCTAGTCTAACAAACTGTATGGGTACCATGAGTAGTTGCACAATCCTGACAGTAGCTTCTGTACTGGGGCTCTATTCAGACAACTGTATGTACAGCTTAGACATGCAAACATTTCAAATGATACATGCATCAATATTCATTATTCAGCCATGAAAATGTAAGTATGCTACAAAGTGGGATTCAATAATGAAAAATGTCTGATAACATTAGAAGCATGTCTCTGTAGTTTCCACTAAGATCAGACTGTTGTTTTCCCACAAATAATGAATACTGCCACATGTTTATGCTGTGGACCAGTAACAGACGGATGTTGGTGGAGACTGGTATGTTAGAGGTTTTTTTTTCCTGTAATGAACAAATTGTGCTACGATGGTAGTGGGAAAACAGACTTTTTCCTTGGGTATTCACTTGAAATGGAAGTTCTTAAAGTGTCCAGGGAGTTTTCCATCTGCACAGACTGTGATTTTCTGCACCTCTTTGGGAATAAGTCATTGTAGAATTCCACAGCCTTCTTCTGGAAATGCTTCCCGACGATTACATATAGGACTGGGTTCAGGCAGCTGTTGCTGAAGGCACAGTACACTGCTACCTGGGTCACTATGTCATTGATTTCTCCCAGGCATTTGGAGGTGGGTGTGAGGTAACGGATTGTGTCGATGAACGTGCTGATCTGGAACGGAAGCCAGCAAACAATGAACAGCAAGAGCACGGCAAGGACCAGCATGGTGGCTTTCCTCTCTGTCTGGACTAACTTCAGTTTTTGTAGCTCACTACTTCGTAAGGCTTTGATGATTTGCGTAGTGCAATAGGTAATTACACACAGTGGGATCACAAAGCCCACAACATTCAGCAAGCAGTTGTTTGCCGGCTCCCAGTAACTGGCTGGGTAAACAAGAGTGCAGGCTGTGATGTTGTATTCTTTGAAATACTGTAAATTTCTGAACAGCATTGTAGGTGAACATATGAGCAATGCACACACCCAGATCACAAAGCTGTTCCATTTGGCACAGACAGTTCGTCGCATCCGTCCAAGAGACATGGTTTTCACCAAGGCCAGATAGCGGTCGATGCTCACTAGTGTCAGGAAATAAATGCTAGAATAAAGGTTCATGTAACTCATTATGTTGACAGCTTTACAGAGGAACAGGCCAAAAGGCCATTGAAAGTTATTAGAAATATTAATAGCCCAGAAAGGTAAAGCACAGACTAACATTAGGTCCGCAAGTGCCGTGTTTGCTAGGTAAACTTCAGCCACTGTGCAGCGACTCTTGTGGAAACACAGGATGATGAGAACAAAGGAATTTTCTATTGCTCCCAGAATAAATATGAACCAGAGGAATCCAGGCTGAAAATCCTGTAGCCACTTCCACACATCTGGATTAATACATGCATATGGATTCAGCTGATGCACTCCTGAATTATTGTAGAAATTTGCCGGACTGACTGTGAGCTCTTTAGTGGCCACGGTGTTGTAAATTTGTGTAACATTTTCAGTTGTGATGGAAACCATTTCTGTACAGAGAAAAGAAAAGGGTGACATGAGATTGCTACATCTAGCTTATTGCTGCAAAAGACACAATAAAAAAAGCTGGCTCTGCTTTTCCTACTGTCCCAAAAAGTCAGCCCCAAAAGGCTGACAATTCTCTGGGTTGTGTTCTCATAGACACCCCACATGCCTGCACAGTTTCACAGACCAAACTGCTATGGACTGTGTGAAACAATTTCAAATGGGTGAAACAGAGGGGATAAAGCAATAGCAGACATTGTAACCAACAGGTTAACTGAAGAGAACACTTACCAGTATTTATGCACTAGAACCAAGCTGTAGCAAGTTTTTTTAATTCTTTGAGGAGGCTCATCATTACTTTGTCTTCTTATCTTTGTGTATTTATAGCCATAGTCTCCTAAAGGACAGATGTACCTTGTGGGTCCTGTGCTGCTTGTTGTTAAGCTGCTAGTTTTGTGGCATGTCCCTCAACATTTTACATCCTTTCCTGTAAAGCAAGAATTGGGTGGAATTCAGTGGTGCTTCCTCCCCAAACACCACTGTATTTTTTCCCCAAATGTTATGACTATCACAGCAGAAATGTAGTTTGCACTGAGAAAGCTGTAAGAGCAAGAATCGGTGCAAGCAGTGTGCCTTTCTCAGCTTCTCACTGGGATCACCTGTCTATTTCTGTCTCTGTGGTACACTCTCTTTCTGCAAACAAGTCACAGAAGAGATAAATGGTACAACCTTTGTGGAGGAACTTGGTTTTAACAGTTCTGCAGTGGGTGGGTTGGCAGGTTGGCAAAGATGGTGGCCATCATGTAAGCCATCAGGCTGCAGTGAGCCAGTTTGGGTGCAAGACCGTGGTCTGAAAAACCAGGTGCTGTACTGTAAATATTCTATGGGTCAAAACAGTTTGGGGGCTTATAGGGAGGTATTTGTGGGCATAAATGCAGATGTGCCCTTAAATGTTACTAAAACCAAATGGGAGTGTGCAGCATCCACTCAGTACTGCTAAAACGTTAATTGTGTGTTTTATTGTGCTCTCACATAATGAATGCTGAGACATCATTCAAATGCAAGATTGCCTTCCCAGATCTGCACATATAGTTCTCCGGACTGGGTGGCAGAAATACTGTTTGTCTTTTTCCAGGTCTTTAAAATACCACTGTTTACATTATGGTTTGATTGGAAGCTTTTCAGATGTATTTTTAATCAAGGTATTTGTCTAATTCAGCCAGTACTCTGGCAGTAAAAAGGGGATGCATTTGTAATTCCTGAAAGGATGGGGTGTTCATTTGTACTCTGGTTACCAGATATTTTTGGTTGATGAGTGTCAGTGCTCAATATGCATATAAATGTTTGGCTGTTGGATGCAGAATTACTGAAAAATGGTGGTCATATTTTTTTGTACTTAGTTTTAATTAAGCACTGTAGTACCTGAGAAACAAAAGCAAAGACCGTATTTTAGTAAGTACAGTAATGGCAGCAACAAAGAAGAGTTTCTAGACCATAAAATTTATAGTACGGGTGTCAGGCAGGACAGGTCAACTGAATAAAACAGGCAAGTGGGACTGAGATCCTTGAAAGACAAGGTAACCTAAAATGGATTAATTAGCACAAAACAAAATGTCAGCAACACACATTTCCAATCCTTCGTAACTTGAGCAAAGGACAGTACTTGCATAAACTGGGTAACAGCATAAATATTCTCATTCTCCAAGTTCATCCTTCCAAATCCTCAACTTTTCAAGCCCATGTCTAACTGCAGGAACATATCTGCATCCTCTGTCCTGCCTGTTCACTAGCCTTGATACTGTGAGAACCACCTTAACCTTGAGACACCTATATCCTTTTGATTTCTGTATGTTTTCGACTAGTGTCTGGAGGATGGGTTGGTGGACCCTCCTTATTACACAGCATTACATGTTTTAGACAACTGTCCAGTGACCTGTGCTTTTGGTGACACTAGTTATCTGGGGCTTTTAGGTCTAGTGGATATGGATTTATTTGTTCCATACTGAAAGCAAACACCATCTGCAAAGCCCACTATTCAAAATTGCCAATATTCTAATTTATGTCCCCTTCGTCTTCCAGGTGCAAGCAGCTACTGCAGGTTGTAAATGCTTTCATTGGAAATCTTATTTTTGTTTGAGCCCTTCCAGACATAGCAAAGCACCTGCACCTATAGTACATTTTTCTGTAACTTTATGTGTTCGTATTTCAGCATAATGGAATAAAGGACAACACTAGAAGCCTCATTGAAACACATACATGCTTGATCTGTTGCTTCTGCTTTATCCATTAGGCCAGACTGGATTAGTCCAACACAACTTTATTCTTGACAAGTTTATATTGGCAGCTCCTTATCACTTAGTTATTCTTTATTATCTTCCATATGTGGATAGACTGATTATTTAATATTTTGCTGTCATGTTTTCTGGATATTTAAATGAGAATGACAGGTTTGTAAACCTCTGGGTCCTGCCATCTGTGCCTTTTAAAGGTAGGTGTTAGTTTTGCCCTCTCTTGTCTTCTGGAATATTCCTGTTCTCTTGGTTTCACAGACGTAAAAGCTGATAGCAAAGATTCCCTCTCCTAACTCCTGGACCATGTCGGGGTGTGTTATATAAGATTCTGCCATT
Source organism: Falco rusticolus (assembly GCF_015220075.1). Taxonomy (NCBI): domain Eukaryota; kingdom Metazoa; phylum Chordata; class Aves; order Falconiformes; family Falconidae; genus Falco; species Falco rusticolus. Next base: position 40,348,401 of record NC_051193.1, read on the forward strand.
TTGCGTAATACTATATATTCTTTAATTTGTTCTTTCCCAATTCCCATAAATCGAATTGTTCAAATCAATGATCTTACATATCAGATCACAATCTTCATTTCTGAGAGGACTAACACAGAGATATTGAACTTATAATTCTCTGAGTTACTGATTCCTTTCGGTAACAAGCCTAGACTTCCTTCCATTATCCTTTTGCTTTTGATATATTTATAGAAACATTTTACGTTACCTCCTGTGTCCCCTATTAACTGCAACTCATTTTTGTCCTGATGTTTTTGGTATCTCCAATGTTCTAAGTTCTGAAATAACACCTCAGGTAGATAGTCATGTTTTTCTCTAATTAATCTCCCTATAGAGAAGCCTGACATCTAGGTGTTTATATTCATAAGCACTTAAATATCTCAAAGCCCAACTTTGTGGCTGTGAGAGATGCTACTAACAAATTGCAAAGAGCAGTTTCAAGTCTCCATTTCTGTGTATGCTGGCACTTTACGCTGTAAAAACACATAGAAAGTGAAACACTAATGGATGATCCACAAAAGGTCATCTGAGAAAAGAGAAGTTCTGTTGGGCAATGCAATTAGCAGAAGCTATTTCTTCTGCTGGTAGCAGGCTGTGAACCCACAGAAATAATTGGAAGTGCATTATTTTGTGCTTTGAGGTTGGGTGTGCACACATGTTTAATAAGATGTTCATTAGTAATTCAGAGAGTGGTCATAAAGGCTATGTTGGAAATTTCTGTGTCTTTCCCTCATTGTATGACTAATAGAAAAACTGTGATGCAGCAACAGTGTGCAGGGGCTAGTTAGGATGTGACCAAGTCCCTGACATTTGGCTTCTAGAGACCTGCCTCCTTGGTCCTTAGCTCAAGCCCTTCCATAAAGCATTGGTGGAAATGCGGGAGTGAACAAGGTAAAATGTGCTAATGATCAGTTCACAAATCATATTAAAATTATGTGCTTCCTGCTATTTTCCATAGGACAGGAAACTCATTTAAAGTATGTACTTACTGTATAAATTATGACTAACACAGCTACAATTTAGGACAAGGAGTGATCTGCCATTTGCTATCACAGTGAAAATAAATGTGACCCCTTCACACACTCTACACAAATACTTTCTGTGCAATGCAAGACAGGCCTAATGTCTCAGCTGGAACTCTCAAAACGAGTTTGTTTGACAGTTTTGATTGAAACTGCTCAGCTGAAGCAATCTATCTTTATTGATTATAAGGGACTTCTGTGGGGGCTGAATTTGTCCCTGCTGAAGTTCACCTCTTACTGTTAGCTACCACCTTCTCCTCGACAGTCACTAAAAACATTGTTATTGTCTCACGTTGTTCTAGAATATTTTTTTCCAATAGCACTGGGCACAAATAGCAAGGTTTCGATAGTGGAGGGGTTGCAGGGTGCCCTGTGTGGGAGGTGGTGATGACCTGCCCAGTACTGGTGGCAGCCAGCCCTGTGCCCCCTGTCGACACTGCCTTGACCGAGGGAGGGGGGCTTTGGGGTCTGCTGGTGCAGGGATGCATTGAGCAACAGCTTGATCCTGCCAATGCTGCAAATGGAGAATTCTTGCAGAGGGACTAGGAAGAAGGGGTTAATCAGCTGTAGTTGCTGGGCTGTTGTATTGTCTTTACAGGCAAGTGGAGAGGGACCCCAAAAAGGTGGTGCTCACTGGTGCCATGACCAGAAAGTTCTGAGGGCTGGTCACAGTCACTAGCACACCTTGGTATCACCTTGTAACCTAGTGGGATGTCCTGCTGGTCAAGGACTGACCTGTATGTGTTGTACTGAGGGCATTATGCCTGAAGACAGATGTGAGATTGTCAGCAAGCCAGGGTTAGCATGTAGAGTCCAGGAGTGCAGTTAATATTGGAGTAAGTGTCCTGTGTGGAGGGAAAGTCTTCATGCTACAGCCATACGTGCTGGGTCCTATGGACGTTCTTGAAAGAAAAGCAGCAGGATATGATGAAGTGGGACAAAAAGCCCTTTAAGGATCAAGAGCTGTGAGCTAAGCATGGAAGGGCAGGGAAAAAATGGTCAGAGCTCGGTTAATGCCGCTACACTGCGAGCAAGCTCCAGGACAGCTAAGCAGTGTGATGCATTGCTTTAATCTCCAAATGGGGAAATGCCCATGATACCTCAGTTGAACTTCTTCCGTAACCCATTTTGGATCTGGATGAAGCTCTACAGCTACTGGACTCATGAATCTGTTAGTACCTCCACTAGTGCTGTTAATCTTTGCTTGTACTATGCTAAACATTTGCTTGTATGACAAGATATAGCAGATAAAATATTATGATGGCCTCAGTTATGTGTTTTGCAAGGACAAGGCCTGAAATGTGTAATAAATATTCAGATTATTGCAGTGTTATCTCCAGTAATCTACTCTAAGGGAGCAAGGGAGGGACTTTCTAATGCACATATTCAAGTTGTTGTGACTTTTCTGGTTACCTGTTTTGAAGAAACAAGGTGTGAAATTTGTAATTAGCATATACTGAGATTGCCATAACATTAACTTGTTAATTTAGTCCTCAGGGACAAGAGATGGAGCATATAACAGATAAATGTTCAGGCTGTTACGATGTTAAACCCTGTAATGTGGTTTGCTGGAGCAAATGGTGAAATATTAAAAAGTGTAAGTACACAGTCATGATATTAACCTGTATAGTCTAATCTGCAAGGACAAAAGACAGAGCAGGCCCAAGGCCCCGCTAATGTTCTACTCCAAATGAGGGATTTCTGTGATATATGTCCATTCACGATGAAGGTTGTCTCAAGAGCAGCTTAATTTTCCGTTTATTTCAGGGATTTCTTAACGAGGGATGGGCCTTGGAAGGAGAGGTATGACACCCAGTCTGTAGCATCCTTAACAGTATTTTATAATTATCTGGTTTAAGTGTCGACAGTGGCCAAAATTTTTTTTTGGATACATAGAGCTGGCTTGCCATACATACGTACAGCTCCATATACAGCTGGGCTTTGATGGCATTGAGGAGTAGAAAAGCTGGGAGGACAAACATCATTTTGAGTGAGTGGCTACAAACTGACAGGGGTACTGGCTCACTTCTGACATGGTGCTTTTTTAGAAGACCAGTCAGCTACAGAAAGCAATAAGAAAACACCCAAGCACTGCCACAGCCTCTCCTCTAAACCTCTGTTTCTATGCAGAGCCAAGCCTGCTGTGATGCTATGTATTTTTTGTGGGGGTTTGTCCTCCTGACCATCTCTGAGCCCAGCTTGGGCAGCTGTGTCCCCCCATGGTGCCTATTAGTCTGGCAGCCTTGCTTCTTCACGTTAGTGTAAAAGCTACAGTATATGCAACAGAGGAGCTGTCAGAGCCATTAAGAAGAAAAAAGTTATCTGCCCAACAGATCTGATGTGACTAAAATAAGAAATAGCAGGAGTTTAAAAGCTGCCATAGGTAAGGGCTGTCGTCCACAGCATGCTGCATACAAGGAAGCCTTGTCCTGCTGACTATGTAAGCACTGCTGCTGCTTTCTCAGGAGCTCGGAGTGTAAACCTGATTCACCCAGTAAGTTGTTAAGAGGCTGTAGATCTGCCTCTAAACTGCCTCATTTGTGACCGTCTGACAGGTATTTTCTGGCCAAGGAGGGGTAGGTTTCATTTGAACAGCTTTGGAGGATTTGGTTCCAGGACAATGTCTGTTTGCAAGGAAAAGATTTTTTTATTTAGTAAGAGTTGTAACAAAACTATCTCAATGCATATTTTCTCCTTTAGCTCCACACCTACAAGTCTAGCAGGCCTGAAGCACATGTGATGGGATAGCGTTAGCAGAGGCATGGCTCAGCAAGAGCCCAAAGGTATGCTGGAAGACTGAGGTCATCTGTGATGGGTTTTTATTGTCAGAATTTAGTATCAACAAAAATATAGGCAAGACATCCTCCTTATAAATTCTATACCTTCTCTGTAAGGCTTATTTTCAAAGTTGGTATTTCAACCTGCTCCTCTTTCAACCTTTACTGCTGCAAAAAAGCATCTATCCCCCAAGAAGTTATCTATCCCCAGTGCACTGTCTCTTGTTTCCATCTAATCCAAACCCAGTGGGACTGCTTGTAGCCCTCTTTGGCCTTAGTAGGAGTTTCATTTGTGTCTCCATTTGACTGAATATCAAAAGGTAATTATGTGGCTTTTGTGGCATCTCTGAAGCGTGCTCTGAAAGTTACTCAGTGTCCTTTTATTTCTGTTTTACTGAGGAAGCATTCTTTATTTTGGAGAGGTAGAAGTGTCAGACATGTCTAAAATGTTCTGCTATTACTGACCCCGTGACTAATTTTTAATTTCCAGTCTTTGTATAATGAATCTTTAATGGGCTTTAGCACATGTGAGGTTGCAGGTTAGTGGATGCTTTTTGCGGCAATGTTAGCTTAAACATTTGATGTTCTTCGTTCACCCTTCACTCTCCCTTTCCACCCTGCGGCTGCCCTCACAGTTCATAAGGCTTCATGTTGAACCAGATTGAGGAATTTGACTGGGACAAAAATAACCTTGCGAAAGAAAAAGTTACTTTTAATGCAAACAGACTCCTTAATCTGTCTGAAAATTAAGGCAATAAAGAAAAGATACAGAGGAGCTACCTCTCAAAAGTGGAATTTTTAGAGACCCTTTGGTGTGTAACCTTGAAGCACATGTGGAAGGACAGCCATTGCTCTGCAGTTCTCACTAAGGGTGTTTACATCAATTATGTCAGGGAAAATGGAAACAGAAGTTGTTCTGTTAACGTAGCTATTTCGATACCAATGAGCCTAAGGTGAGAAGATACTATTAATTTTCCCTCCTGGGTGAGAGATTAAACCACTCCCAATACTGTCTATTGCAATCAACTAAAGAAAGATGTGGCAAGAGCACAAGCCCAATCAAGTGCAGTGAAGCACTTTGCATAACATTTTTTTTCCATGTGGAAATCTTAAATGTGCTCACTTTAGACTCTCCAGTGTTATACTTTTCCTAAAACATCCCATAATTTTTAGCCCCAAATAACTTGCGATGTTATTTTTCAATGCTGTTTATATATCCCATTCAATAACTGTGATGATTCTGACAAAGGTATTATTTATGTGTAAGATAATTATAATGAGATGGAGAGGGACAGAATGGCTGGACTGCTGTGAGTTGAAAGCTGGTAGGAGGAGGAAAATATGAACTGGTTTGGAGAGAATTACTGAACACAGGGTATTTGTATATGGAAAAAAGGCCAATTTCATTATGAACACTGTTTTGATTTAGTCCAGATTTGGTGATGGTGTTGGAGTCCCAGTCCATATTTGACCTGTGACTTGATGCCCTCAATATTTTAGAAACTTTTCTAACAATGCCCTCCAGAATATTGCAAATGTCACCAAATCTTGATGTTGGTGCCATTCTGAAAGAGCAGTTTTAGTAAAATAATTTTATTTAAACTGAACCAAGAAATAATTGTTTTTAACATTAGAGGCTGTTCCAGGATCAAAAAACCAGGATCTTCAAGCTTCTCCAGCCACTAAATCATTCAATTTCGACCTTGTCAGCCTCAGAAGTTTTAAAGACCCAGCTGGATAAAGGCCAGAGCAGCATGGTCTGATTTCATAGCTGACCCAGCTTTGACAAGGTTGGGCTAGAGACCTTCAAGGTCCCTTCCAATCTGGATTATCCTGATTTACTTAATTTGCGCTTCTTGTTCTAATACCTGAAACTTCCAGTTGTATTCAGGCTGACAAACAACAGCTGAATTTCAGCAGCGCATGCCTGAGCTCACTGGAGTGTCCTGGCTCACCAAGGTGCCCTTGTTCCCTGCAGGTCCTTTGGAGGCTAAGGATGTTCTGTTGAAAGCACTGTGGGAACTGGCTTTTGCTAAAGTTTTTTGGTGTTTTTATTTTTTTTGTTTGCTTGTTTGTTTTCATATATATTGGGACACAAAATTGGCTCATCCAAGTCACAGAAGGAACCAGAGGAAAGTTTTTTTTTGGTGTTGGTAGAGATTCTCAGCCAGGGGCAGGAAGCAGCCCGAGTGCCAAGAAAGCAGAGCCTGCACAGCCAGGAGCTGAGCGACCAACGCTGGTGATAAGCCTGCCAAGTTAGTCTTCTGCATCAGGCTGGCTTGTGATGCACCGGGCTGTTGGAGCCATGTTTCAACATGTACCGTTCTGTTTACTTTTCTAATCTTTATGTTGCTTCAGTTATCTCCTTAGGTGGCTAGAAAAGAAAGAAAAGCCTAGAAAAAGAGTGAGTGAGAGACCTGGAAGACTTACCCGGAGGCATTAAGTCAGTGAAACAGGAGGGACGCACAGGAAATTAAAATAGAAATCCATTTTTATTGGCAACTTGGTCTGGCATAGCAATGGAGAGTTTTGCCTCTTTTCTACAGAAAACTTGAGGGACTGTATTCAGTGTGTATGGAGGAGATGAAAAAAAATGTTATTTTGAGGGAAAGCAGCAGCCAGGTGTTTGGGAAGCAAATCAGGTGCTTGAATACGGGCATTTTGGAAAGCGCAGGCTGTCTGGGATGTCTGCATGGGATTGGTATGTGATACGGAACCTCCAAGTGGTCTTCTGGAGACAAATAAGACACCCTGGAGTTTCTGAAGCACGCCTAGACCCTGCAGGGGCTCCTTTACCCCTTGATGTTAGCGTTAAGATTAGAGGGAGGGAGACATAACTCCACTGTGAAGCCAGCAAATCTTTGGGCTTCACAGAGCATTACATGGACTATAAAATAGAGCATTATAGTTCTAAAATGAAACATAGAATTATCACAAAGGAAGATAAGAAAAAGACTCTTCTTCCAGAAGAAATCATTAAAATAAAAGTTTCTGATTTTTAAGTAATTGAAAAATAGAATAAAGGAGGCTTGAGTCTATATTTGAAATGAGTGGGAGTCTGATGTAGTGCTCAATGTACCGGACCTTGGCTTAGTGCTGTTTTTAAGGAAAATTCCTGCTCCTTGTCTTTTGGGAGAATAGGAATGCTGTGTAAAGTTGGTGGTACCTTGGCAACAGCTAAAGCAGATGAGATACAAGCAAAGGTTTTTGTTTTTACTCTTTGGGTTTCTTCTGAAAAAGGTATTATCCATGGGTGAAATAGCAGGGGAAAAAACCAAACCTTCCTCCATATACTAATTTTTGCTGACTTTCTGACCTTTCAAAAATCTGCATGTCCATAACACCTTCCTCATTCCTGAGAACTCTGTATTCCTCAGTTGATTTAAAGCTTATCCATTATTTAGCCTTTGCTAACTATCTCAAAGGCAACATAAGCTAGAAAAGTTCAGCAAGAAATAACTTTGAATTAACCACTTTCCTTGGAGAAATATTTCTTCTTCCTTCTCTGAAGTATGGAAGAGAGAAAATACACGTTTAGTCAGAAATGTAATGCCATACAGCTCTGATCATCTGTCATTCCTATTGTGGTATCTATAAATACCATGTATTATTTTATTGTTTATTAACAGTAATTTTACTGAGAGTAATTTACAAATGTGAGTGGATTCAGTCACTCAGAAATCCTTTTCCCGTGAAAATTTCTCAGATGAGCTGCTATCAGGCTACATGACTTTATCCCAGTGAGTGGTGAGCACAAGGGCCAGACGGAGAGCTTGGGCACACTTATCAGGCACTTCTTAAAACAAAGTGCAATGAAGATTTAGTTACAGTTCTGTTGCATGTGTTAGCTCACTTAGCTGTTGTTTGGAGTTGTGTAATTTCTCTTGTATGAAAACCTTTCATAGATCCTGGGTTTCAGAAAGTATCCCCAAAAAGAATTGCCACTGGTGATACACAGAACATTCCTTTTGCAGAGAAAGGCTGCATCAAAGCTTCATTAAATTAAAAAGGGAAAGGTATAGGCAAGTAAATAATAGAAAATGCCAAATACCTTGAATACTATTCTAGGGTTGTTTTGAGACATATCATAGCAAGGTGCAGGTTGGACAAAGGAGTGAAATAAGAGGGTAAATCCTTCAGCTGTTTTTTTTTTACTTTTCTTTTCTTACCCACCCCCTCACCCCACCCCCAATAAACCTTCTGATAATATTTGAAAGGGTTTGGCAATAAGAGTAAATGAGGTCTGTAATCGTGGGACCAACAAGAACTGAAAATTTGATACATACAAGACCTGCACGTAGTGGTGTACTCAGAACAACAATTCCCTAAGTTAAGTTTAGACCTGAATAACTGGTTTAATGTTTTGTTTTCCTGGAGATTTCTATTATGTTAATGCTGTGCAGCTTTTCCCTTTATTTTGTACATGATGGATTAGTAAATGCAGTAGAACTTTCTGTACTTGTTCAGCAACTTTTACCATTGCAGTTCACAAGCAGAGAAAGAAGATCAATTAAAAAACTATTAAACTACTCTGAAAACATAAATCACTGTTTTTCTCTGAGCTCCCAGCACACACTTCAATTTCTGCTGTTCAAACAACTCTGATAAAATTTAAGTTGTTTTGATTTACTGAGTTACCAGCTTTCTCAACATGGTATATGTCTGTGAAGAAATGAAGTATAAGATGCTCTTAAGTCTAAGTGTTAATCAAGCATAAACCAATTTGTTCTTCTTTTTGTGGTCATTGGGCAGGTGAGAGACCTATTTCCAAGTCTCCATTCTTTTAACTTGGAACGAAATCTGGAACTCAGGTGATCCACATGCCTGTATGCTAAAAGGCCACAAGCTTATTGATTAATGTTGATTAAGACTATTTTTCTTCATGAAGATATTTCAAATTAGTATAAATACTTAAATAATTGTTGAAGCAGGGACATGAATGTGATTCTTCCATCTTTGGAAAAATCTAATTTATAATATAAATTTCGTTATAATATAAATCTCACAACTCCTTCTCTCTCTCCTCGTGAATATTAAATTACTTGCTGCTGTTCTCAAGTCTCTCTAACCTTTAATTCTCCAGCAGCTTAATCTTCATGGACTGCCCCCTCCTAACCCCTTAGATTTAGTGTGACTCTGCTCCAGAACCTGGTGTCTGGAGTCCTCAGTAGCTTTGTCTCCCTGAACCAAGCTGGTAAGTTTCTAATTCTTTCCCAGCAAGGCAAATTACTCTTACACAATGCACTCGTCACAGCTGAATCTATACTTTTTCTGTGTATATTGTAGTTTGTTTGCTCCAAACTTTTTGGCAGTTGAGAAAGGTAATATTCAAACAGTAGAAAACTGACCACAAACTCACTCTGCAAGGCTGGCAGGATATTTGGTTCTGTTCTTTTTGGCATTTCCCCATATGAGAACAGATGAGGTTAACCATGAGCACTTGTTGCCCAAAGTTCAGCCAACAACCAACATTTAAGTTAGGGTTAGGGTCAGGAGAGAGAGAAATCTAGGAGCTTCAGTAGGAGTGGAACTGCAAAAACACTGCAGAAGTGAACAGTCGCCCAAATGAGTTCTTCCCTGAGAACTTTTTAATGGGAACCATGGCTGGTTGTCATGGTCTGAGACTCAGTCCATGCCGAGGGTTCAGGTTTGGGCTAGGAAACTCACAGACTATGCCTGCTCTTTCAGAGGTAGGGTGAGCCCTATCATGCCTATACATGTGTTTGTCACACTTTTGGCACTGTCTTATCAGTGCTCTGTGTTTTCCTGTGTGTATGACACTGGAGCAGCCTACTTTTGCACACTGGTATCTTGGGTTTTGTTGACAGCATTTGCTTTCAGAAAGCTGTGAGCGTATCACTGAGCTTAGGGTCCATCTGCTACCATAACCGACTTTGTTCTTTTGGGGTTTATCTACTTGATCTTCATATTTGGCCCAAAATGATGTTTTGTATTTCAGTCTTGGTAAGGTAAGGGGTAGTGCGTCAAACTTTGCAAACAGCATCAAGCTTTTCTCTTCTTTTTCTCAGGTTCCTTGCTGCCTTTGAGGGCAAGCACTACTTTACAGCAATAACATAAGCAGGAATGTTGCTACTTCCCTAGTAGCTGCTACTTCCCTAGGAAGGCATTTTAAATAATGCCAGAGTAGGACACATCCCTGAAAGCGCTGGTTTAAGATTCCCACTCAGCTCAGCTTTCAGGCTGAGTGGCTCCCTTTCTCAAAGGCACAGACGGAGGAGGTGCTGAGGAAAATGGAGAAATGAAGATGGCAGATGTAAATCAGGGGAGGGGCCCTGGCAAATTTGCAGGTCTCACAGGTGGAGGCAAAGAGAAATGTACCTGATGAAGACAGTGCTGTCTGGGGCCCTGATTATTGCTAGGTAGAAATAAGTAAGGGACAATACACTTGCTTTGTAGTATGGGTGGAAGAAACCCAAAGTTTGGTCTTACTTGCTGAGTCACTAGCTCACTAGCTTCTATCATTAGCCAAAAGGCCTCTGCCCAACAGGTGCAGTGATCAGATAATGTTTTGCTCACATTTTTCATCTTTGCAGGGTTTGCACTCAACATTGGACCTGTTGCTGAGAAGGTGATCATCTATTAACATAATTTATTCCTGATCCTAGCTGGCTTGCTGCCTAGCTTGATAATATCTCCCCCTTTGCACTGTTTTGCAAACAATGATGGATGGGAGCAAGCCTAACTGCACATTTGTAGAGGGAGAAGCAGCAAAAGCACTGCTTGGAGTGAGAGTAACATGCTTTGGCACCAGGAACCACGCAGGGCTCACTGTCGAGTGGCTGCGGCTGCTGGGAAAGACCAAGCCTTGTCCCAGGGCTGAAATTTTGCTTGTCCCTTAACCCTCCTGCGCTCATGGTGTCTGTCTACAAAGCTGAATGATCACAACTCATGCAGTTTAACTGAAGTACAAAGACAAATGAGACACTGTAAACTTCCTGACTTTTATGATATGACACGTAGATTTACTAGGTTGGAATAGGGTCAAAGGAAGTAGTGTCCCCTCCCTTGAGCACTGCAGGCACCACAGGAATTCTCTGTTGTAGACAAGGGACTGCTGTACCCCACCAGCGCTGCAAAATTCAAAGATCTTTAAGCACTAATGATGTGAGGCCAGTTTAATATCCATTGCAGGAATCTGATGTCATGTGAAACAGCAGGTCTGATGGTATCAAACACTACAATGTATCTATCAAGTGGCAGACAACACCTTGAGCCCAGTGAATAGCTAAGGTAACCTGTATCCACTGATAAAGAAATAAAATGCTAGTGATTTTATCAAAACTGGCTCGTGCAGCTAGATTGTATTTCTTCGTTAAAGAAAGAATTTCCTGCTTTAGAAAACAACCTTTCCTGACACCCAGATAGATCGAAACTACTGCAACTACTATGCTGAAACCAGCTAAGTTAGAAAAGAAATAGGTGAATTTTAAACCAGTGATGACATTTTTTGAGATGTGGGCTGGAGGAACTGTTCTTAGGATAGGTTCTCAGAACAGGTCTTGGGGTTCAACTAATTGGGTAGTTATAAATTACTCTCAGTATGAAAGACAGATGAGTAGTGATGAAGTGTGCCAGTGACATAAATTGCTTGATATCTTCATTACAGACAACAATGGGAATATTCTGCAGAAAACACTGGACAATAATAGAGCAACAGAAGTGGAATAATAAGAGGAGAAAACTGTAAAGCACTTCTGTTCCCCAAGATGTAGTAACTGGTGCTCCTTTATTTGCCTTGCTATAGCAGAGGCACAGAAGAGCTCTTCAACAGTGCACAAACCTCCACTTAAGGCTCTCTCGCTGATATGCACGTGGATGTCCTCTAAAGCTTTTTTGTTTGCTGTGTTACTCCTAGCAGACCTCTTCAGCTCAGTTTACCCACTCCTTTCTCTTAGGAACAGAAATACTGCTCTTTTCCCTGGGTCGCAGCTCTAAGTTCTCATGATTAGGCAAAACGTGAGGGTCTAATGGCCAAACTATTTGCCAATATTGCTCCCTTTGCACATTAAATACTTAATGGAGAGATCTGAATTTCAGATGGACTGGCTCTGTGCCCTGAAACCACTTTGCTTCTAACACCTTGAGAACATTGTGGCAGCCATTTAGAAAAAAGGCAGAGATTTGACATCTCCAGTGCCTCCAATTGCTGTTGTCAAGGGTATTTGCAATAATGCAACATTGCCTGTGAATTTTCACCACTGGCTTTCACCAGTATGGCCTTAGAGAAAAGCCTGACTGTCTCCGATAGCAAAGATTGGAAGTTCATAGTATGTGTGGCTGAATGGTTGCTGTTCCAAAATCTAGTAGTTATTTCTTTGACAGCTACTGCTTTCCTCATTTCTCATCATACAGGTAACTGATTATTTTACTCTGGAGGTGATTAAGTCTCTGTTGCATTTTATGGAACCATAAAAGATGTTCTATACTGTCATATTATGGCTGCAAAACAAATTTGCAAATACAAAGTCACCCCCACCAGCAGCTGGCCATGTTTCAGTCACTATGACTTTTTCTATTGCTGAGCCCCATGCTGATGGCTGTGTGCAAGCAGAGGAGTCTGTAGTGCAGAGGACATTGCAGGCAGCATCTCTCCTCTCTATAAATTAGTAATAATGCCTTGTGTTCTCTTAATGCCTTCCACCAAAGGGATGTACGGACGGCTTCACTGAATAATAGTGCAGTTTTCAAATGTCATGTTGGGCTCTGACAACAGAACAGGCTAGAAAGTGTGATTAACTATATAACATTCAAGTGAAATTACAGCCTTAATTTCAAGCGGGTAGAACTGAGAGGAGTTGATATTTATCCAGGTTGTTCAAGTTAGCACCTCTGTCACATGGGCTTCTTAAGACAGTCTCAGTTTAATTTAGGACCTCTGACAACAGCTGTGTATCTCCAAACCTACATTAAACTATAACCTCAGATTTCAATCTTCTGAAAAGCTTTTCTCATGGACCATCCCAGTGAATGATCCCCAGCATCACTGGTTTGTGTCAAAGAAGGCAATACAAGCATGACATGATACTCATTGCCTAAATGGCAGGTTGTCTTTGCTAAAAGAATTGGTGTGGTTTTTGATTTTTTTTGAGTTTTTTGTTTGGTTGTTGTTCATTTTGTTTTTGTTTTTGTTTTTAATTTCATACTTTTAAGAACTTGTAAAAGCAGAGTGCAGCAGTGCAAGCACTGGTGAGCTCCCTTCTCAAGGAGAAGTCTAGTTTGGAAGGTGCTTCACTTCCTAAATGATAAACTTCAGAGAGCCATCTTGCCTTGCCCTTCCTAGGTCACACATGTCCTGCTATGCTGTTGCTTGAGCAGCTGGGACAGTCATTTCATATTATTTTAATGTATCTGCTCCTGACTTAGCCAGTGCACGAAGCATTTGCAATTGGAAAGAGGTCAGTTTCCAGATATCATGGTTAAAAATCACCACAGTTTGTATTTTGCAAAGGAAAGCTCAAAAACCAGATGTACAAATTGGAAACAGGGTATGTGTGTGTGTGTGTGTGAGCAACTATAGTGAACTTCAGACTGTATTGCAATTTCCTTGGCAGTCACAGTAGATAAAAATTGGATGTACATCCAAATGTAGCCTGTTTTTTCTGCTGAAAACCCAGGGGGACTCTAATGTCAACAGTTCCTAATACACCGTATTTCTATTGGAAGAATTAAGAATTCAGATACATGATGATAGGGATTTGGTGATTGTACAAAAGTGCATGTGGCTTTCAACACTCAGAGGTCTAGGAAGTTCAGGACACTTCTTCATTTGAGAAGTGGGGTAATGCACAGCACATATTCGCAATAGTCAGTGTTTGGATTACAATTTTATTTTTGCCTTTTCATGCTTTGCCAGTGTTCTGAAATTAACGTGTGTATTAATTTATTGTCTCCTGTTGCTAACAAAGGGATGACATCTGAGCCTTACTGGAATCTGGTGCAGCCAATATGTATTTCACTCTATATACATGGGTTTTGAGCCCCGGTGTTCACCACGATATGCCCATCTGCTCTTTCCAGAATGTCAGAGCCAACAAAAAAAAAAAAACAAACATGGTGAGAATTTAGTTAGATAGACATATTCCCTTAGTATGTGCCACAGCTCCTTCAAAGAACTATTGCACCCAAAGCTAACAAAACCCAAAGATCCTTCAAAGATTGGGCAGTCACATGGTGTTGGGTTGTCATCGGGTGGCTCTGCAGGCTGACACAAGATCGGAAACCTTTTCCTGTCTGCACAACGGTAGCAAATGATAGATCACACTTTCTGGTACCTCACACTCACATGTTATTACAGCTCTGGAGGAGATATTTTATAAAATGTTGGAGGAGGGGAAATTTCTTTTTGTATTAAAATGACTATCAAACCAGAAAGTGTCTGGAGAAACTGATTTTAAAAGGAAGATTTTTCACAAAAAATTGGGGGAATTTAACAGAAAATATTTTGAAGTTGTCATTTCTGATCTTGAACAAAGAAGGAGACATCCTGAATGCTAATAGCTTAGCAGGAGCCCCAGATTCACTCTTGCCCTGTCTGGCCAACCAGCCAGTTTATTATTTTTACAAAGTGTAGCAGCTTTGAAAAAGAGCATAAAAGAGCCCAACTTGCCCAGCTTATCTGCCAGGCACTTGCATAAGAAAGAGGATGCCTTGCTCAAAATCCCTGATCTGCGCTACCCATTCCCAGGCAGCTTTCTCCTGTGCATGTGCATGTGCATGTGTTCTGTGTTTTGGTTCCTTGCTTTTGTTAAAAATGTCAAGATTCTTTAATTCTGGATGGGAATTTCACTTCTTCCTTCTGCCTTTCCCGATTTTTCAGTGAAACAGATATTTTGTCTTCTGACCAGCTTTGTTAATTTTGAAAAAGGTTCTGATTTCAGTTAATCATGTCACCTTTGAACTTCTGTACCATCACTTTTGCAGCTGCTGTAGACCAGAAAGCGCTGTGTAGAATCGCACTTGACAGTTTTCTGCAGCAGGCAGCAAAGGCTTGTGGCGGGGTGTCAGGGCAGGAAGAAGTGAAGAGGAAATGAGCAGATGTGAGTTCTGGAAGAAAACGTAACACTGCTAAGGAAAACAAACAGAGGAGAAATGCTGCTGCTCAGAAGGAAGCAAGAAGAAATGGAAGGAAGGAAAAAAAGGGGGAAAAAAGGGTTTAATTTCCCAAAAGGGGAAAGGGTTCCGAAACAAATAATGAATAGGGATTCCTGCCTGAGTCAAGTATATACCAAAGTTATGAGAGTTTTATCTGCAATTTTGATTTAGAATGTTATAAAACCTATATAGTTACACAGTTTGGATCCTTATTTTACCTGTCTTCAAAATAGTCCAAAATTTGAAGTGATTTGATTCTTGTATTTATGCTCAAACTTTTCTTTGATTTTTTTAAGGTTATTTGACCAGAGTCCATTTGTCCTAAATCATACCTTATTAAATGTGTTCTATTTAACCCTTTTTTAAAAACAGACACAAATGTGCAGTGGAAACTACTTCTACAGTAAACCTGTCTATAGTGGTACATGACACAAAGTGTAGCAGAATGGAACTCCAGATGTCTCATACTGTAAAGATATGAGCTGTAATCATGATTTGAGTGCCAATTTGTAGATTATGTCTATTGTGGAAGAAAACAAATTGCTGTCTTCTTACATTCCAAAAAAACCTAACGTTCCAAAGTGTCGCAGGAAACACCTACACAAAACTGACTCCACTTTGTTACTTCTACTTCCTTCTGCTTCTGGAAAATGTCCCTTTTGCTGAGCTGTCTGGCTGCAATTTCTTGGTTATAATGTGACTCTTTTAATGGGGAAAAAAAAGGTTTCTCAGAGGAATGATGTAAGCAGAAGGTGAGAGCCCACAGCTGTCTTATGCAACATGCCTGTACATGCTCTTTATAAAAAAATACCTATGTTATAAATTAAAACTTCTGTGAACAATACCCCAGCCATTCCTGAATTGCATTGATGTCTGATTCATTATGACTACTTTAACCAGGTTGGAATAGTAACAACTTGAAAATTAACTTGCAACTCACAGAGGAAAAAAGAAAAGAACTATTGAGAAAGCTCAGATTCTTATGACTTGGAAATTTTGGCATTAACTAGGAGAAAAAAAGCAAGAGCCTTGCCCAAGCAAAGAAGAAATAAACAAACACAACGGTCTTCATCCTAATAGATGGACACATCAGAAATGTCTGATGAAAATATTTGTTTAGCATTTTGAACAAAATAAAAATCTGAGAATGAGGAAAAAAGTGGTGGAGGCTCCTTGTAGGATTGTCCCCCAGTAATGGGTAGGACAGGGTTGCATGGATAGCATGGTTATGCAGAACATGTATTTTACTTCTCTGACAAGAAGCTAATAAATCTCTGTGTTTGTCTATATAGGTGTATATATCTGTGTCTATATATACATCTATGTATGCAGAGAGAAAGGAGAGAGAATTTCCGCAAAGCAAACATTTCCTGATCACCTTTATTGCCAAAACTAATTTGCCTGCTGTTTTGCTGTTTACTGTGGGAGAAAGTGGTTTGTGAGTTCCCCATGCTGGGCACTGGAAGCACCAGGCACAGCAGAACTTTCTGGGTGATGCCAAGGAGAACAGCCACCTGTGAGCTGGTCTTGAGCAGGTAAAGTGGGATTCTGTACGAGTAGCATGTGGCAGGGCTCTCCAGGGTACAAACACCGTGTGTGGAGGGTTTGATTTAGATGACTCGGTCTAAGGAAATAAAGAAATAAGAAATCCATCTTTGAGCTCAGACATCACAAACTGAGTGAGACCATCATAACAAAGAACCTGATGACACTAGACAGGTTGTAAGATTCACTGGCAGAAGTTCAGCATCGAGCTCAAGCTGTACAGTTACAAAGGCTGAAATCTGACTTGGAGTGTATTTTGTGTCCCACAGCAAAGTTCACCTGTTGTGATAGATAAAGGAACACCCACTGCACAGGTTTCTTTCTTGTCTCCTGACTTCACAGCCGGGAAACATAAGCATTTCACAGACCTTCCCTCTGGCAAAAAAAGCCAGAAAAAGCACGTGGCTGTGCTATCATGTTTGGTAAGCAGGTTACTGGTGAGGATATCACTCATCTCTTCTCATAGATCTGTAAGACCTCATCTGCTATAAATTGTCCTCACTCTGCTGATGTGGACGGCACCAGGAGAATTCTATCCAGCTGAGGACCTATCCTGTGTGGCTAATTGTACCATATTTTATGTCCCTTCATCTGGTTGGTTGCTCGGCGTGCTGTTTGCCCCGGTCTAGCAGGTAAGACCCGGAGCACAGCTCTGAAGATATTGCCATAGTGTCTGTGTTCTGCTGATGACCGGAGGCTTTGGTGATAATCAATGTGCAAAAGCGCGGTGCAGGCACAGGGACAGGCTTTGCCTTAAGGAGCTTGTAATCTAGGCAGAAGCCAGCTATAATACAGAGTGTAGAATATAGCTTGTTACGGGAAAAGACTGCTGGAGAAGGAGATGAGAGATGCATGCAGACCTGGGCTAAAACCTAGTGACATAGACTGCAATATTTCTGTCTTCCTACTTGCTTGTTTAAGGATCAGGTCCCACCTTTGAATTATAAAGACTTCACAGCTGGTTTTTGTAAAAATGCTCAGAGGACCTGATTAAACACTTCCAGTTTACTGGCTTGCCCACTACCTGCAGGCAGTTTACCCTTCACATTAGGAAAGTGGCTTGGGTTATTGCTCTGCTCTGTGTGTGTGGGCAAGGGGCTCACATGGCCCTTCTGGAGGGGAACCTGCTGCCTTTCCCTCGTACCCCATGACACTTGAGAGCAGCAGCCTTTCAGTCAGTCAGACAGCGCATAGGAAATCATACAGCCACAGCAAAGGGACAGAGCACCTCCAGAGGCACAGGGGTGTGGGTCCCAACAGCAACACTGCAGGAGGAAAACCATCTACGGCCAGTTCTGCCTCTGGGCATGCATGTATAAGTCCTGTTAATATTAAAAAGACCTGGACCCCTATCCATAGCTCATTCTTTTTTTACGTCATTTACCTGTAATCTCAGATAACGTGAGTGGGAGAAATGGATTTCTGCATTTTGACAGCTCCATTCTCTGCAAATCAGCCATAGTCTGAAGTCTGTCTTTGCAGCACTATCAGCACTCTGGTGTACCTTCGTGTGCAAAGCTCAGCACTAGTGGATCTGCAGACCCGGTGATCAGATTTGTTTGCAGGGATCACAAAAACCAGCCCAGCCCTGCTGAATCGAGATGAGGAGTTAAACATGTAGGGGAGGTAAATACAGAAAAGCAGCAAAAGTAAGTCAAGTCCACCCCTTCGGGGAACATCAAGAGTCCTGAAGCCACCATGTCTGAATGTGCTGGATTTGCTTATCATTGGACTGAAGGCAGCATGCTTCCAGCAGGTAACTTTGCTCTTCATCGTTTTCTGGTCTGTGTCCCATTTGTGCCTCTCCCCCAATATTTAACTCCTTAGTGGGGTACTCAACCATGACCACGGTCCCTCCGTCCCAATGCACTAGCATTACTCCCAAGTAAATGAAGCATCACTGCTGTGGTGGTCACTAGCAGGTGCAACTTTGTCTGCGTGACGACAGCAGCCTGCAGAGCCCAAGTTTAAAGTGTTGCTGTAGTGCTCTCATCCTCTGCGCCTTCCCATTGTGGCTGAGCCTACCTGCCTTGGGGCTGTCAAGGTGCAGAGGCGCTCTCGCCTCCTTCCATCCCTGCGCGGGGACACCCGGCTGAGGGGTGTAGCTGGTCCAGCACCTGCCTGCCAGCTGCTGGGTCTGTGAGCCAGCACCCAAAGCCTGCACTGCAGGGTGCCATTCCCTCCCCCTGCCCATCCACACGGAGTCCTCCGACTAAGGGGAGCTTCTGTCTCCACTTTAAAGTACCCACAGCTGTGTGTCAGCCAGGCAGAGGCACAACTTCTCAGCTCAATGCATGAAGTGTCATAAACACCAGAAAGAAATATAAACCTTTAGATAAGGGGGGGGGAGAACAACTGAAACATACGGAATACTGGGAGAGAGTTTAAGAAAATGTCAGTGGCATTAGAAGAAGCCTGGCTTGTGCGTAACTTTTAGAGAAGTCGAGTTTTTAGCTAATGACATTAATTCTCAGGGTTGTCTTAATTTTATATTGGTTAGCATTGCTAATGAGTTCTGGTGTACTTTTGCTGTTGACTTGATTGCTATGAGGGAATTTGTTTTGAAAGCAAAACACGATTCTCTGCTGAGTTTACCTGGATTTGCAATATTACATTTTTTCCTGCTGTGGCTTTGAAAACAAGTGGGATTTAGGTGTCTAAGAGCTTTTTACCCCCTTCTTTTCATGAAAAACAGACTTTCAAACACTGACTATTCTTAAGCAGTGAATTTTAGGGTCTTCATACTGAATGTGCTAAAATTCTCCCAAATTCCTCATTTTCTCTCTGAGAAAAGACTTCAACTATTACATACCTGTGAGAATTTTTTACAGCTGTGTTCCAGTGCAGTGATGAGATTCTTATTTCAGGAAGCTCTAACCCAGTAGGAAAGGCAGGTTTTTTTGTTGGATTGTTGGTACAAAACGTTCAGGTAACTCTGAGTAACACAGTTAATCTTGTTCTAGCACGTATGGGGCCCAATGACAAAGATTTTCTGGAGCTGGCTCTGCTCTGGCTGTTCCAAATTCTTTATTAACTTGGGTATGTTTATCTCTTCTCTGTGTTTTCAGTATTCACACTGAAAACACAACAAGTATATTTGGAAATCTGTAAATGATTCTGAAGTGTGAAGATGTTTCTCTTAATTTTTTTCTTAACAATTGCATATTCTCAGAGAACAGTATAGTAACCATATGACTGATATTACCCAATATCCTGATACTTTAATCTTAGAGACTCTGCTGTAAAAATAGATATTTTTTTTTCCTAGATAACTGTCTTCTAGCTTCTTTAAGGAAATATGCACAACTGTTCAAGATAAAAGTATATTTTTATCTTAGGAGATAGCATCTGAAAGATTACATACAGTGCATTAAAATAAGGCTTTTAACGACAAACTATTTGAACTCCTTTGGTTTTATGACTATTTTGTTATTATTATGCTAAGATGGCTGCTTAGGATACCAAGTAAATGGAAAATGAAGAGCTGAAAGTATAGCATATATTTCAACCTTCGGTCTTTTCATTATATGATCATAGTTAGAATCCCAGGTCTAAGATTTTCTTTGTTTTCTTCTTAGTAAGATATGAAAAATCTTTAAAGGTTGAGTCTTTGCCGTTCAATCAGTGAAGACAGGGCAGGTTAGCAGTGTATGGGACACGCATGCACACACTTCCTGCCCCACAAAGTTTACAATCAAAATAATAAACACAGAGAAAACGATCAGTACGTACAGAAAAGAATTGCCTTTAGTATCTCCCTACTATTTTGTAGGCAATTTCTCAGCTAAAAACAAAGTTAGCTGCTTGCACTTTCTGTTGTTGTTTTTGTGAGATGAAAGAACGCGTGCCCATGGTGTGACTAGAGACGTGGAATGTCTTCTGGAGAGAAAAAATCCTTACCCTCCAGTAGCTCATACACTGAATATTATCTGTGGCAGGTGAAAAGCCCTGTGCCCTTGATATGCTGGGTACTTTGAAATAAAGCATTTTTCTGTAAACGTTACAGCTCTGTAAAACCTGACAAGTTACAAAATCACATTAGGAATAATTACTTTTCTCCTCTGTGTTCCTGGAACACTAATTACATCAGCTCTTTTTCACTGAACCAGAAATATATTAAGAATTCAAGAAGTGGTTTCCAAGAAGCAACAAACAATACCGAATGTAATTAATGAGAACATTTTATATTGAAGTGGGAACACATACCTTGACTGCAAATTCACCACTGAGCAGGTACAAACGAGTGAAGTGCAACACGTCTCTGGGAACAGCCAAGCTCCTTCTGTTGTTTGAATGAGTCTAACTTCTAGTTTTCTGCCCCTCCCTGAACCGAACAGACTCATCCCTCTGTTGATGACATCATATTCCTGGATTTTCTCCCATACTATATTTTAAAAGCAACATTTGTCTAATGTAGCCAGTATGAGACAGCTGATATTTTTGAATATGAGTGGTAAACAACACAAATCCAGGTAAAATACTGATGTGCCACAGTATGCATGTAAAACAATCATTTGTTTGCACAGCAGCTGCCAGAATTATGTGTGACCACACACACACACACACACACACACAGATCTGATCCTGATTTTGCTGGATGGTGAATGCATTTCTTTTTACTGATGTTGGATTCAATCAAGAGCTAAACAAGTCAGCTCTCTGGAGGATTTGGATCTTTAAACCAGAAAATATCAAATACCTCATTTACAATCTAACATACTTTTTTTTTCATGGGAAGAAATTCACTGTTTATGTTTCTGGAAGACACCGTTCTTCCTCAGCAGAAGTAAGTCTCTGGCTACTTGGTCTGCTGAGAATTAATACAGGTTCCAAATAACACTTAAAGATCTACTTTATACCAAATTGCTTCAAGCTTATTGACTTTTATTCTGGAACTGAGATAATTAACAGAGAACTAATTTTAGAGTGTTTGTAAAAGGCATAGCTGTTTTTCTGCTAATATTTATGCAGTTAAATTGAAATCTGAAATAGGAACCACAGTTGCAGAATTCCACACAAAGAAATGAACAGAGAAAAGAACAGTCCACTCTCCGATTCCCACAAAATACTAATTCTGAAAGATAAGGATTCAGGAAAATGTCTATGCTGTGACCCATGGTATCCACCAGGGGAAATATTTGGCCCTCATAGTTCTAGGGCAATACTCTCACTTGCACTTTTCCCACCAGGAATACCTGCTTTGCTTTCTGATCATTTTCCTTTTCTTTCTTGGAATCTGTCATAATAGCTGCTCAGTAAATTTTCTTTCTTTATTGCCACTAGTTGAGTCATGCTTTCCTATCAGCAGTTTCTTCCCCTGGTCTGTCCCTGCTTCCCCTGCATTAGTTCTAGTTCCATTGTGTAATCTCAGGACTCAAAATCTCAAAGATCATCATTATGCATTTTTCTTTTGGTTCTTTTAAGTCCTTCTATACCTGAATAAACATTTTAGGATTACCTCTAGATTTTGGTTGGACAGGGATTTAGTATAAAACTTTACATAATTTTGCAAATACAGCACAGCAAAATTCTGCTTTGATTCTGAGATATCTTTCATGTGTTCATAGGAGCGACTTTGCTGGCTTATTTGTAGTAATAAAACCCAGCTACAGCCAGATCTACTCAGTTACACCTGAGGAATGTGGACAACTTCTGGAAGAGCAGGTGAGGAGTGTTCTACCGCCTTTTTAGGAGGCTGAGGCAGGTGTTTCCAGCAACCAGTCTGCTATGGAGACTTGCTGAAAGGGGAAACAAGTGCCTGTAATCATCTCAAAAGTTTCAGAAAGGCAATGCTCAGCAAAGAAGGAAGCATTAGTGGTTCGGGGGTGTGGGGGAGGTAACAAACACATGAGCCAGGCTTCATGTGCTGTTCAGTTAGCCATTTGTAATACTTCAGTTAATATTCACTTCAAATGTATCAAGGAGATAAAATGCGGAAGCTTCAATATCTTTGCATAAAGCTAGAACAGTCTGAGCTGAAGTGAGTGAGAGAAATTTCCCCTTTTCTCTCCCCATCATCTTCTGGCTTTGGATAAAATAATGGTCTGGACAGCTGCAAGATGCCACAGCTGAGAGTCATAACCTGTAATTGTGAAAGCTTTAATCACTTCGAACTGGGTTACTTGGGAGCATTCCTGCTCGGTTAGTATTTCTCTATGAAGCTAGGAGAACATACCTGAATTTTGGATTCTCTTAATTCAAGACAACAAACAGTGAGTAAAAAGTAAATGCAACGGGAGTATTGGTTGCCTTGGTGGTTGATCAGGACTGTTGTCAGCACTTTCTGGGGGAGAAAGACCTTACCTTGTGACTTTAATGATTAATTGCTGAACTGTGTCAAGTGTGTTTTACTATTTCCCACCCTACTTGCAAAGCTATGGCTGACTTTGTGTTCCTGGATTTGGAAGAGTGCAGTAGTCCTTGGCTTTCTGACAGGGACCTACAACTTTGAGTGTTAGTGTTTGAGCAGGAGTCCCCATGTGTACAGGTGACTTGCACTATGGACCATGCGAGTGAGAGGAGCTGTGTTCAGATGAAGACCTGCTCTTAAAGTCTGACTGTGTATGTGCGTGCTGGCCAGGTCCTAGAAGAAGCTTTTCTTGCAGCTAAGTCTGTGTATGTACTTCCCCTACAAACTTTGTGTTTTCCCAAGACTCACTGACAAAAATCAGTGACTGAAGAGATTTAGGTACTTTCTTTACATAGGATGTTGATTAATTTTCTTTTCCTTGCCCTGGACTGAGTCTGATCCTCCTATTGTATCTGGACAGTTTTCTGTCATCTGTGAGGTTTTTGTATCATCACAGAGCCCTAGCTGCTTGACATGTGTTGTGGTTTAAACAATCATCTATTTTGGTCAGTTACATTTTTCTGGAATAAGAATAGTGGTTTGTGTTGGTTGGTTGGTTTTTTTTTTCTTCTTCTGCCTGTTTCTGGCTATCCAGAACAAAATGAGTTGCATTTATTTCAAAACCTTATTTCTCCAATTCATAAAGATGTGCTATTTCCTTCCTACAATTAAAGAATTTTAGTGCTTTCTTTTTCTCATTGTAAGGGGGGTGGAATTAATCAGAATTTAGAAGGTGTGTGAGCTACTGAGGACTGTACAATGGGTTTAGTCCTGAAAACCCTTGAAGGAGACAAAGGTTGACTACAGATGCACAGAGTATCACTAGAGAAGCAAAGACAATGCTGATGGAAACATCTGCAGCTTACTTACCAGAGCAAAACAAACCCTTTTATTTGAAATCCAGATCCTCTGCACATGGTATCATACGGGTACATGGTCGGAATTGAACTTCTTCAATTCTGTGAAAGGGGCATCATTCATCTTCAGAAGTAGCAGGGTGGATCTCAAGTTATCCCTTTGCAAGCATATACAGAAAGCACTGAGTGCAGTGGTGCTCTCTTAGCAGTAAAACCATCTTCAGCTGAGTAGCCAGAAGTTGAATCTGCACTGAACGAGACCAAGGAAATGACACTGGAATGAACAGAGCAGGCAAGGGACCCTGCTTTTCCTCACCTTTTATAGGTCCGTTCATACTGTAGCAGGCAATGCTATTGACATGAGGATGTCCCTCTGCAAGACGTGGAAACAGTGATTTTTTATTTTTTTTTTATCTGTGTGTCCAAAAGTATGGGAGGGATTATCATCGTGACTGCAACTCTTGCCCCTCTTCCTTCTCTAAATTAATCACGCCTTAGCCACAGCTCCAAGGTAGGGGTTATGACCTTCGCAAGGAGCTGGCAGTCTAATGTTATATAGGTTTATCCCCATGATAATGTCTGGCCTATCTCTGCTACTGCCTGGTAACTCTGTAACTTGTCATTTCATTTACAAACAGCATTAGGATTGTGTGTCTTTCCTGCTTCCTAAACGGCTGCCTCTGACCAAGCTTCTCACCACGGTGCCACTTGCATGCTAGTGCATGGGACTAGGTCTGACATACAGCTCTGCAGGACGTTATGGCTTAGGTTATTGCTTTTCTGCTGTTTTGTGGCAAATGTTTTTCTCTCTTTCCTTTGTAGACATTAGGTGAGAGTGGTTATAACTGCTTAGCACCGGGAAGAAGATCAGAAAAACCAAAACCACATAACAAAAATAACCCTGAACTTAAGTACCGGGTAGTGTACCTATCCTCACAGTTACTGAAATTTTCCTGTAAACAGTGCTACAGATGTGCCTCAAATTAAGCTCTTCCACTCAGGAAGGAAACTGCTGCTTCTCCTCATTAAAATCAGATTCTTTTTTTTGCTCTTATTGGAAATGCTAAGATACAGGGGTTCCTCTGTATCCTGAGAGAACTGCAAAGGATGCATTCTGCTGTCTGTATCCAGCACTGCAAGTGTACAAGTTAAAACATATGTTGTACAAGCTAAGCAAATATCCTTTTTCTAATATTCTTTGGGTTGAACACCCGCAAATTAACACTACATCACTTATCAACTAGAGATTAAGGAGACTTTTAATCACCATGAGCCACCTCAGTTGCACTGGGCTTTGTTGAAAACTGCCGGTGCACACTGCTCTCTTCCTGAGCTCCCCAGGTGAAATTTTGCCAGTTGGTTCATTTTTTAACTCTTTAGTGCTTGTCTGTTAAGTTCTACTAACAGAGACGTAATGTAAACACAGGAGCCATGGTTTGCTCAGTGCATCAATATCTGTTTCAGATTGCTGATAAGAATGGCTGTGATAACAGCATGGGTTACTTATGCCCCAAATATGAGGGCAGGGAGGGTAGCGGTATGATCAGCCCTTTGTTAGGGGAAGGTGAAGGGATGTGGCACAGGAGGGAGTGTCATAATATCTGGCAATTTAGTAGGGGGAGGATGAGAAGAGAGTGATAACCCCTGTGATTCTTTGTAGCCTTCCTTCCCTGCAGGTGGTGATGGATGGACAAGAGTCTTTTTCTCATATACTTAAATGTCAGTGTCGTGCAAGTCCTGCACAAATTAAAAAAAAAAAAAAATTGTTGTGAAAATCTGCCAAAACAAAGGCTGCTGTGATTCCCATTGGGATGCTGTAGTGATTAGACTGGTTTTGTTTTATTTTATTTAGTATTTTTATATTAAAAATTTAATGGGTTTTCAGTCAAAAACCATATACCTCTGGGAACAGTATATTCTGTTTATGTCTGGGTTTTGCATTGTTTATATAAAAACTCTGCTGACTTCCCAGATTTGGTGAACTACAGCCTAGTAAGATAATGCAGATTCCCAAGGCAGTCTTTGTAGCCCTTCAGGTCCATACATGCTGAACTTAAGGGAAATTAAGGTTTGGGTACAAATATTGTAATACAAGTTTATCTGCGCTTTGAAGGCTGTTGATGTAGTTTTGTAGTTGTTTGTGGTAAACGCTGTAAGATAGCTGGCAACTTGTTTTTGTAAAACTTTCCACGTGTCTTTATTTTGATGGGGTTTTTTTGCTCTCATCAGTATGTACGTGCTGTTGCCTTCTTCTAGCCTTGTTTTGTGAGATTCCTGGCAGCAAATTTTCCATCAACACAAATTTTTGCAACTATGTGGAATGAAATAGCACTGTAACAGCTACAAAATGCAATAGCTAATGGTTGCACTGATCCATCAGATGATGAAAGGATACAGCTCTTGTTACTGTCTCTTTTTTATGAGCTGCATTTAAGTGGCATGGTCAAAAGTTAAAATTTTAAGATATGCTACAGTTCTAGACAAACTGTCTATGCACAGGAGCTGTTAGCATTAGCCTCTGAATGTGTTCCTTTGGGCTTTTATAAGTGTGAACTACTTACATTTTTATTTTAGTTTAAAAAACATGGTACCTTTTACTGGGAAAAGGATAACTCATGATGCTGTCAACTTCCTATCATAAAAGGAGAGACATTTTTATTTCCTGTATGGAGAGAAATTACAGAACCAAATGTGCTGTTGGGCTTCTCCTTTATGTTTTTTTCCACAAGGTGATGTGTACTGTTTGTGTTGGTTTTATCCACACAACTACCAAGTATTAATACAACACATGAATTATAGGGGAAGGGAAGGGTTTAACTTTTATAACACTTTCAATGCAGTTTGCTTAGTAGAGGATTTTAAAATGGATCCAAAGGGGCTGTCCTGGAAATTACTTACCAAATGGTGCTAAAATCAAGTGTGGAAAATGGGAGATTCGCGTGGGTACTTTCTTGAGCCAGAAAACTGAAAGAGGAGTCTGCTTTTCCTTCCATATTCATGAACTCCTAGATACCTGTGTCTGAATAGTCTGATTTGGATTACTTATGTGTGACATAGAAGATGATGAGCGCTGGCTACTGAGCTTCTGCTACATCATGCAGGTTCCTTCTGACTGACAAAGACAATCTGGTTTTTGAACATGTATTTTTATACCCATAATCGTCAACAGTTATTGTGGAATGTTCTTTCATCTCCGAGTTCTGTTTGTTTTACCTTTCAGAAATCTTAGGCTTGGTCTCCGCCTGTTTTATTTTCTTGTTTTGGGCATCTTCTGGCTACAGAGTGTATTCTTGTTTGAATAACAGGAAGAGAAATGGCTATAAACTTGTTGTCACCACCCTGCTACCAGGGTACAGGTCTTCAGCTAGTGAGTCATCCCTGCCATGATCTTGCTGTGAGCAGCGCATTCTTCAGTGTTGACCGGTTTTATGACTATTAATTTTGCCCTGTCTATTGTTAGATGTCATGCTTAATCCCTGCTCTGTTGTTTCTTGTCCTCCTTTTACAAACATGCCTTTGCATTTATACTGCATTTGTTCCAGCCTTAATATTGCTGTTACAAATATCTCCAGGGCTAGGCTGCCTTCAGAATAAGACCGAACCAGTAGAGTAGGACCTTGAAGCTGTGCCCTTCACATACAACTAAAACAAGATGGTGTAGTCCTCTATCCTAAAGATCTGTACTCTAATTGATCTTGAAAAAGTGATTTATCAAATATTCTTTGTAAACAGTTGTAGACAAACATGTTCCCACTCATTACTATAATACCACGTTTTTTGTTTTTTCTTTATTTATTTATTTAAGGGAATTAACTGGATACACAAACAGTTGCATTTGTGTATTTTCCCCCACCAAGCAGTAGGTGCTAATAGCAGAGGGAACAGCAAAGAAGTCTGGAAGAAACAGTCCAGTTGTGAGGTTAAAGGGATTGTAGGAACAAGAGAAAATAAGCAAATTTACCTTCATACTATTTTTCTGGTTTTCCCCAGTCTATCCATGGTCTGGATGTCACAGCAGCCAAGATAAAACTTGCCCACAGTAAAATGATACATCATGTATTGTCTGTTTCCTTTTTGATTGGTACCCAACATGACTAGAATCGGGAAAATCAAGGATAGTATTTTTCCTTACCCATCTGGATCTTATGTAAGGCCACAAAACCTGATTAAAACTGTTTATTGTTTCAACATACTTTTTTAATGCTTCTAGCTAAATGCTTGTTGGGTGCACCAGTTATGTTTATTGTAGCAGAAGAACTGAAAAGGAAAGCCAGAGACTGAGAAATTGCGTGCTGCTTCGCTTCAGTCCTGCAGAGCAAGTCCAGCCGTTTCTGAGCACATGAAGAATAAGAAGGTGGTTGGGAATACTCAGCACAGATATACCGAGGGTAAATAAGGTCTGATGATCTGAATTGCCTTCTCTGATGAAATGGCAGCTGGCTGGGTGCACAAGGAAGAGTAGTGGATGTCGCTTAGCTTGACTTTAGCAGAGTATTTGATACAAACTCCTAATTCTTATGTCTGAGCTGGGGAGATACAGACTAGATGAGCAGGCTACAGAGTGTATTAAACACTCTATATACAGATTGTATTAAACAGTTGGATCATCACATTGTGAAGGGAGTACTAAATGAATCTGTAAAAGGCCTCTTTTACAGTTCCCCCCAAAATCTTTTTCATCATTAAGGCTATTCAGGAGAGGAGCCGTTATGCGGGCAGAACTTTCATCCCATTTTTTTGTTATACATGTGACCAATATAAGCTCATAATTTCTTTTTGCCTTGCTTATAACAAAAAAAAAAAAAAAAGGAAAAATATCTAGATAACTTTTGATCCCTTTTCACAAATCTATCAGCAAGAGTTTTTCTTTATTTTCTCTGTCAGTGATCTGAGAGCATGTGAGAAACCTCAGTAGAAGTATAAATGCCTGGTAGAGTTTTCTCATTTACAGCAATCCTGGAGATCTGCCAGCCAGCTTTTAAGCAACTGTAGATGTGACACATTGCTACCTTTTGGTATTGTTTGAGTCAGTTAAAGATGATCTTGCACAAGATCAGATTTAATAGCTTGTAGAACTCTGCTTTTGGATTCCCTCCAGAAATTGAACTAACTCCTTCACCCTCCCCTCCAAGCCTCTTCATTTAGAAAGATCAGTTTTCCATAAACCTCTGCTGATAAAGATCATCAGTAAAAATGAGCCATTCCATTATTTGTAAACAGGCTTTTCCATGCTGACGATCCTGTTGGTATAAGCTGTTGTTTTCTTTCAGAGGCAAACTTCAGAGGAATAGAGCACTCCACACTTCTTTGAGGATACTGGCACAAGTCAGAAGAGGGAGAGGTTTCTAAAGTTCACGGGAAAAAGTAGCCACAGGCTCTCTTTCTGTCCTAACATTTTCCCTTTTCCCAGCTTAGCTCTAGGCCACCCTTCACAACTGAGGAACAATTTTTGGAGGGCCGTGGCAAGAATTCTGGTACATGCAATAAATGTAGTATTCATCACCATCTATTCAGTATAAACTGAAATGATACATACTTTCTGCCAAATGAGGTTTTTAAATGGAAATGCATTTGAAGAAGAAATACAAACCCATTGTTGGAAGACACGTACTTGTGTTAAAAATAAAGCTCTCCTTGCTTCATGATTTAATCTGTATAAGTAGCAAAGTGAAAAACTGCCATTTTAAAAAATCAATCTGGCTATTTTTTCCCTTTTTAAAAATTGGTTATCAGCTTTGCAGCACTTCCACCAGTTCTTTCTGATCACTCCTCCCTTACTTAATGAAATAGGAAAGATTTATTACCTTGGTAATCAGCTACAATGAGAAAAATAAAACTTAAACGTGTGCAAGAAAATCACAATCAAACTGTAGAAAGATCAGGTGCCTGCAAAACTAATTTTGCTAATAGCTTAAGGACAAGGATTTGAAGATTAATATATCTGTGTATCTTTTCCCTTTATATGTGTTGTTGGAACAAAAGCTGCTTGAGTTGTTATAATGACACTTGGATTCTACAGAGTTCAAAGTTGAGGCCTTTCAACTATGGTATGAGATGTACCCTTAGAAGGAATAAGTATGCTGGCTGCAGTCTCTCCCTGGTGTCCTGCTGCATGCTGATATTTATACACCTACGCTGCTTTGCCTTATGTCTGTATGGAGGGAGCGCAGGGTCCATTCCTTTTCCTTTTCTCTGATATAAGGGGACTTTGGCTCTGAAGAGACATGCTGACATGTGGATGCAGGAATACTACATGCTGCAAAAGCAATGAGTGCAATGCTATATTGCATCCCTGGGGAGGATGGGGTTTTCCTTAAAATAACATATTTACCCTTTAGATTTTGTGGTCTTCATAGACAAAGACAGCAGCATCACCCTAATTCTGTGATAGCTGAGAATCTTAATGACCTGCTCAACAAATGTATAGAAGATAAAGGACAATTACTTGCATCTTCTCTGTCCAACAGTAGAGACTCTAAAAAACTTTTACCTATGGGGGAATATCTGCAGTGTTTTGCTTGTGCCTTTTGCTTTTTACAAGGAACTTGAATGCCTTGCACAAAATCCTTGAATATCTAGTGTGCCTCTATCTGTGCATGTCTGAAGAATCTTTAGCTGATTCTGCACAAGTGTAAAAATAAAATGCTGGCATGCATTATCTTCTCAACTTTCTATGACTTTAAATGTTGCAGTTTCTCTACCCGTTTTTCTGGCATTACGCTGATTTTACCAGAGTTGCACTTCTCAAAGCTCCTCTCTGAAATACGATTTCTCTTCAGCCCTGTGTGATGGCATCTCCAGTTCAGCCTTTGCTCTGAGGACTTAGTTTCCCTAATGATTTCCATGCACTTCCTGAATGTATCCCGCTCCCATCTGTTTATTGTGTCCCTGTTTCAGCATTCAGATAGTTCTATCGAATAAAAGTAAACCCTCAATACTTCCTAAAGATTTCCACAGTAGCCTTCTCTGACCCAGTAAAAAGTCTGCTGGTAACTATGGGATACAGAGATTGCATTGTTTCTCTTGTGAGTGAATTGTGTGTGAACTAAGGGGAGGGGGGGAAACCAAAATGTATTATACTGGATCAGGGAAGTATTGCCTGAGTTGTATCTTTTTCTCTCTGAGTCTAAATCAAGGTAATACCACTGTTATCCATTTCCACTGAGTTGTCTAAGAGTAGTGTCAGCTGAGTGCAGTACACAGAGACATGCCATTTTACTGAGTGATGCTCTGTTTCCCAGCTTGCTTTTTTTTTGGTGTTTGTTTTTAAGTCTGATGTTAAAGTCTAAATTTAAAGGTTAGATTTATTCCTGGTTTAGAAGTAGCATTCTTTGTTAGGGGCAAGGAAGACAGGCTCAAGTAAAGACCCTCTGGAAGATCAAGAGATCCCCCTTGCCTGTAAATTGGTGTGTTGCTTGCTTAACAGGACCGCCTTTTTAACAATCTACTGAAAAGAATGGTCCATGTCAATTTATCAAGAGCAAATTATCCTGAACTCATTTCCCTCTAGCACAACTTGCAGACAGAAGCAATGATGTAGTACTATATTTTAACTATGGGGTGTCGGGCAAAGTCTTATATCCTGTTTGCTCAAAAGCAAGCAAGAAGAGTATGATCTGGCTGAATAAAACTCTTGTAATGTACTTTGAAGCGTTATCAACGGAGCACATTCAGAATGGTTGGATGAGCTGAGTGGGGTTCTCCAGGTCTCTGCTCTACAGTCAGTTCTGATCTGTGTTTTGTAATAACATTGGTGCTGGAAGGCACTATATATATATATGCATATATGTTACAAAAAAAACCCCAAAAACAGGGGAGGACCCCTCAGTATGTTGGAAGTAAGGCAGCTTATTACAACCGAATTGGAGCTCAGCTTTTCACTTCAGCAAGGACAAGAGTTGGGAGCTACAGCTGATCAGCCAATTATTCCCATCTAGCCAGCAGCCCAATGTGAAAAAATAGAAGGCAGGGAGTATAGTGATTTACAAGAGAAACATAAGACAACCACACTGTATGAAAACATGAAAATCCTGGGGTATATTAAAGAAATGTATCTAGCAAGACATGTACAAAAGAATTGTTCATCATTCAAGCAGTGGTAAAGCTTGAAGCAGAGTATTGTCAAGTTTTGGGTGCTCTGTTTCAAGAGAAGTGTGGATCAAATGAATAACTAGCAAGAGGAAAACAGTGACAAGAATCACAGGTCTTAAAAAAAATAAATAAAAGTGGCCTATACAGGAAAACTGAAGGAATGTGTGTTCTTCAGTTTTAGGAAGAGAAGCTGGAGCTCTCCAATAAGTAAACGGTGTTGCAAAAAGGCAGAGGAGATTCTTCCAATTTTAGGCTATCAAGAAGTCATGGATTTAAATTGTGGCTAGGAAGATCCAGGCTGAATGTTAGAAAAATCCTTCTAATACTAAAAAGAGTGAAAGGCTGGCATGTTTTTCATAGGAAGTCTTTGTCATTTAGGACCAGCTGTGTCTGGTTGAAAGGAAAGGATTGTCTAGATGGTCTCTGGAGGTTCCCTCCAGTCCTGTGGACATGGCTCTTCAAAGACATTTTGGGTTTTTTTGGCTTTATAACAATGAAGAGGATGTGGGCTACTTGACCTAAAATCAGAACCATCCTCTAAACACTTTGAGCTGATCCTAGAGTGCTATGCCTCCATTACTTTATAATGCTGGAATTAAGGGCAGTGGTAATAAAGCATGTGTTTCATTGTTTGAGGTGACAGGAGGAACGTGTGGAGAATTCACTAGCTAATTTTCAGCCTTTGCTCAAAGGAAAAGAAAATCAGTATTTCTGTTACAATATCTTTTAATCTATATATTGTAAGTGAATTCTTCAGCATTCTCTTTCAAGTAGAAAACAATTTTATTCTGAGACTGCATTTCCCACTTTAGCTCCTGTCTGTTCTAGCAGGGCTGGAGCTATGACTGAGAGATGTGGCCTGACAATTGCTAGGGCTGCAATACACTCATTCTCAAGCATCTTTCAGCATTGTTAAAATACGAGCATCTCCTCCAACTAGACTAATTTTGTCATCTTGCACAGTAACTTCCCTGTAAGGCAAAAATAGAATCTAGCCTGTTGTACCAGCTTTGGAGGGAAGCACAAGCACTTAGATAAAAGTGTACACAGGGGACACCCGGAAACTTTTTTGTAAGCTGTGAAAAGGACCTGAATATGGGTGGTACATGTTAACCAGACTGTCAGCATTTTAGTAGGGGTAAGGAAAGCCTTTAGGAATAATGTTTTGCTGTTCTTTCCTAGAACACTGTTGTAATTTGTCCAGGTGTATCTTTGTCACTTATGTATGAAATAAGGAATTCTTTCTGCTAAAACTGGAGATCTGACATTTTTCCAGTGATCCTTGGTATTCGCTGAGGATGTGGGAATTCCTGCAAAGGAATAAACTATGAAATCAAATAAAAGTCAACACTGGGAGGCGGACCTGCTACTGGAATAGCAGTGCTGAACATCTTTAAGAACCAGATCAGACTTCAGCCTCTGAGTTTACATGAAAAGTAATATTTCTGCTCTCAATTTGGAGATCTTTGGTTTGGCGGCAAGTCTAGAGTATAGCTGAGTCTGCAGTTGAATCTGTACTTCCTAACCCAGCTCTCAGCCCAACAGAGATGCTTAAACTGGTTCAAGAAGTGCTACCTTCAGACTGCTGAGTCCTGCTATGATGGTAACTGCATCTGAGTTACTAGTTTGCCTGCGTGTGTCTTCATTAAGCTGAGTGGGCAGGGAGTGTTTGCCTTGGCTTTCTTTGAGAGTAGAGAGTTCTGTTGGCTTCCTTGTAATTTTCTTGAGAAGGGGGTCAGAGGTGGATGAAGATGAATGTTTGAGTGAAAAGGACTGAGAAGGATTTCTTTTGTTTTCGTTTATGTTGATCATATTTATACAGATGACGTAACCTTCTCCTGAAATCTAAAGAGAGCATTAATGTAGCTTATGTATGTGTATAAAGGTTTTAATCTCTCTCCAAACATTAATCCAGTACTGCTGTTCTGGGATAATGAGAATGAGGCTTGGAAGCAGTAGGAGCTGGTATCCTTGCTCTACAGAGCAGTAGCTGACCATCAGAGGTTCAAGTCAGAGTCCTGAATGCACAGGGTGGATTTCTAACTGGCTTTTGCATGGTTAGAATGGATGCAACCATTTTCATCTCTCTCAGACAGTGAATTACAATTAGAGCTTCCCCTTGCCCTTTGGCAGAGGCAGTTAACTCACACTTTCCTTGGAATGAGTTCACAAGTCTCAAAGTGAAAGCAAGTGTTATTTATAATGCTATCACTTTTTTTTTTTTTTTAAATTCACGAGATCTGCTCCTGCTGGGAATACATTTGTTTCACGTATAGACAACTAGATAATTGTTCTTTCTGGCTTCCATTTGAAAATTATACAATGGGTAAAGAGAACAAATTCAACAGTGAATCAAAATACCTCTTCTTTACCAAGAGATGGGGTTAATGAAAAAGAATATCTGGTATTTTTCATCCTAAGTCTCCGATTGAGAATTGGATTAGTTTGAGTCAGGAACAGGTTGCTGTGTACTGGTTCTGTCCTGCCCATCCCGCAGGAATATTTGAGCTGCTTGTCATTCACAGCTGGAAGTGCTGCAGCTCACAGCTCCAGAGTTTAAGCAAAATAAAATCAGTGATGGCTTTGTCTGGCAGGATAGAGCTGCAAAGGCTGTGTGGCTCGTGCCTGAGCAGCTCGTACATCTGTGCACCATGGGCAGAGCTGATGTGGCAACCTTGTTAATTTTCCCAGACTGTTGCCTTCCACGTTGGTTGTAGCCTGAAGCATAAAAAGAAGTTGTGCATATATTCTACCTAAGGAAAAGTTTTGTGATGTGAATTGCTATTGCAAAACATTTTTGGGAAAAGATGATAATGAGTATGAATGGGCAAAGCTCTAATATCAGAGAAGCATCAGGGTGGGCATATTCAAAGTGACTTGAATCTGTCTTTTAAACAAGCTCTTGAGACAGCTCTAATTTGCTTTGAATCAAAATTAATGTGGAAAATACTGAGTAGAATATTTCACCTCAAATCTAATTATTAAGTTTATTTTTGATTTAGAATTTTGAATGTATTTGTGGCAAAACAACGGCAAGTTCTGCTTTGGAATAAGTGATTGTGGATCCTTTGAATTAGATAAAGAAATGCTAAGGTAATAATATTTTGATATACTGGCCATTTTAAGCCTAGGTTGTGTCATGTCAGTATATTACTTCTCTAATTTATATTAGTAAATATTCACTGTGAAACTAGATGGAAAAGACTAATTTATCAAAAAAAAAATAAATTAAGCAGTTGCAAGAGAAAAGATTATTGAAATTATTCTGTAATACAGATGTAATAAACACAACTAATTGCTCCTAAGTAAGGGTTTTTACGGGTGAGTGAATTATAATATCAAAGCTGCAAGATAGCTCCGGCTCATGGCTGAGCTGTTGTGATCTGTGTCCAAGAAAGGAGGTCAGATCATCTTAGGGATATGAAAATTAACTTTTTTTTTTAAAAGTATAATCATTAATTGAAAGGAATTAAATATGTCATTAAGAGTTCTGTTAAAGTTATTTTGTTATCCATCAATCTTCTGTGTAAAAACCCAAATCTTTGGGCTGGAGGATATATTGTAGAAATATGGGGTGAGTTAGAATGAGCTACTCCTGTCTGCTTTCTGACTTTCTGCCTAAAATTTTGCAAGATAGGTTGATGTGCTAGTCCCTCACATTATCTATCTCCGCAGGCATTATTTTAAGGATACACTGCTTATAATACCCAGATGATATGATTTTCTGTAGTTCTCTCTCTCAAACCCTTTGCATCAGTAGCTGGAAAGAGAAAAGTTCTGTTAGTTCTTGGTAACCCTCTTAAAGCTGACAGTAAAGAAATTGCACTAATAATGTACTGACTACTGCATAATTCATTGTGGTCAGATGTTAATTTAACCTTTGCTCCTCCAGTGTTAAAGAAGGTAGAGGCAGACAACAATAATTCATCACCCACTGATGAGCACTCCAAAAGGAAATTGGGGGGTGACTTCTTACACGATTCTACTGTTGGTGCGGTCTCAGATGCTAGATGTGCCACTTGTAATAATGTTAATACTCATAGGACCATCTTTCATGTGTTGAAAGGAGTAAGCAACATCCACCAGGTGGATGGACATTTGGACAATTTTACCCCAGTTATCTGTTGTATGTTCTTGGCAGAAGTTCCACAGTTTTTCTCAGTTCCAGTTGAGGAATTGGATTTTAGTAAACCAATGATGGCTCTGTTGAGAGAGCTCTGCTAAAGTAATTTTTATGTTCACCAGATGTCTGAACAATGCTGGTGGGAAAAGGGCCTTTTAAGGTTCTCTTGCATCTTTCCCATCACAAAAGACAGCTTAGGGTCTCAAGGAATAAAACATGATTATCAGAAGTCCATTAAATTATTATATGCCCTTTTATTTTGGAGAAGAATTTTTTTAAATAACACCTGGGCCTCACTTAAATTTTACGTCATATACTTCTTCAGCTAAGGAGCTAAGTGTACCTGACTGTTTCTCATGTGAGGAAAAACTGAGGTGGTATGGAGGGGCTGCACTGAAGAAAATGCAAGGGCTTAAGAGAAGCCAAAGGGAGGTTGCCCCCCTGTAGAATGAGTTACATGTCCAACACAGGCATAGGTAATGCAGGCTGGAATGTGAACCAGTAACATGCTCTTAATTAAAATCTAATCCCAAATGAAATCTGTGATAGTGCCCATGTTAATTGCTTGTGTTCTGCACTCTTCAAACATGTCGAGGACTTGCCTTTCATCATCTGTCCTTTTCCATCTGACCTCCCTGCAAGTAGTTACAATCTGAAACAAGCCAAAGCAATAAATTCTGTCCCACCACTGTTGTTTTTCAGGCTAAAACTCTGAGGCACTCAGATATAGCAAAACATTTATCTATCCCAGAAATTATTACTTGTGTATTACAGAATAAACACAAAGTAGATTTTATAAGGGGACGTAATTAGCTCCTTCGTTGCTGAAGCAGTGTTTGCGTGCTTAATGCTAAGTCACAGATGGAAGTGTGTATTAGTCATACACCTGGATATCATTAAACAGTATTGTATAAACTTCTGTCTTCAGAGACATAATGACAATGTCTAGTAATGGAATGTACTAGTCCATTGGCAGGCACTAAATAATGCAAAGTATAGTGGTTGCTATAGAAAACACATGAGTTTAAGACATCCTTTCTCTCACACTAATGTTCACTCATCAGAAATGAGACTTGTAGTAATAATATTACTTGTAGTAATATTCCTATTTCACACTGGTAGCATTTAGGGACAGTAGAATTTAAGAGACTTTTATTATAAGTATGTGCAATTTTTATGATCCATGTTCAGAGGATTTATAATACACATAAACAGTGTAGCCAAAAATTTGTAAAAAAAAAAAATCTTACTGTCTGCATTTTACAAGTAAGTGAAACAGAATTCCAATTAGGCAATTTGTCCAAGTCTATAAAAGACATCTGTAACATGGCTTAGAGCTGAATGTGATTTATGTGACATGCCAGTCGGATAACTGATACAAGTAAAAGTAGAAATTATCTAACTTAAATTAAGAGGATGTGAAGACTTAAAGCAAAGCAACAGGAACTACCTTCCCGTTCAACAAATCAAAGTAGCAGCATTTAGACGTGATTGCCTTCCTGGGGCAGTTGTGACTGTTGTGGGGCAGTGCCAAGGTAATGCCAGTGCCAGCTTACAGTGACGCCTGGGGCTGCGAATGGCTGCCGTACCTGTACGGCTCTGTCCCTGACTGCTAGATGTCTCCCCTGTGGCAAGGCCTTGAGGAACTGCTTAGTAAGCCAAGGAGAAGGGGAGAGGCGAGAACGGCATTTAAATTCATGAGCGCTCCGTTGGCAGAGTTTTAGCTGCTTCATTGCTCGCCCTGTTTGCAGTTAGTTTTTAGTACTTTGAATGGCAGGTAGTCCTTAACTCGCATGTAGTTGTACAGAGCAGATCAGGAGTCTCTGTTCTGCAACTTCTTAAACTAATTAATACAACTACTGTTTGGGTTTTTTGTTTTGCCTTCCCCCGGAGGGCTTTCCCTGCCGTACTTGAACACTGCGCCCACTGTCAATGTATATATCCTTGCTATAAGTGTTGTTGCTAGAGGAGGTGGGATTGCATGGCTTGTAAATGCAAGCCAGGTGCTGAGGTCCCTCTTTTGTCTGGTTTAGCTTCCGAGAGAAGGGAGGGAAGGAGTGCACAGTGAGACCTGTATAAAAAAAGTGATAATGAAACGTGGAAAGATAATCGCTTTTTATAAATGCGTACTTTGTATTTTTATTCTCTGTTCTTCCAGTGGATATGCACTGCCTTCTACAAGTTCTGTTTGACAGAGGAAAGGAAAACAAACCCGCTTTAAACTTCCCAAAAAATATTAGAGATGAAAGCAACATTTTTAGTGACGCTTCCAGATTAATTTTATTTTACAACTCCATCTGGGGACAAATGTCTTGCATAAGCTAAAAATGTATTGATTTTATATTTTTTTTTTTAAAAAAAACAACTTATGGTAGATTTAAAAAGAAGACTTTTTTTCTTAAGTTAGGGTATAACCTAGACTTTGTTATTTTCAGTCTTGGGTCAACGTTATCCCAGCCATCAAGGTTTTTTTGACAAGATTTTTGTCATCTCTTTAGAAATAAGGCAGGCACTCTGAAGTCTCTTTGCAGCTGATTGCAGGCTTTGTGTCCAGTGCTGTCTACTTGCTAGCAAACTCTCTCCAGTGGCCCCCTTGGCATGGAGAACAAAAAAACTGCAGTCGCTTCACAGTTATCCTTGTAATGTATCTGTGGCAATGTCTTGTTTCTGAAGGGCTGGGGAAGTACCACAGCACTTGGTGCCTCCTGCCCAAAGAACCGAAGGCAGTTCTTTCTTTCACTTTCACAAAACACCTATTGCTTATGCACTTAGTACAAACACACGTGTATAAAAGCAGATATGTACACAAAGAACAGCAAATAACAGAGTTTAGTGTAAGGTGAATTAGCTTTTTCTGTTCTCCTGCAAATGTAGAGAGTGCAAGCATGTAAAGCAGCTGTCCAAGGTGGCATATGGATGGACCTGAGCTGGGAGAGAGGGAGAAATGTGAAACATTATAATTGTTGTTGTGTTGACAACTCTTTCCTTAGTTTCCTAATTACTAGTGTTTTCCTGAAAACCTCACGTCCTGGAAATAAAACAAAAATATATGCAAACCTTAAATTTCATAAGGAAAAAAGGTTTCTAGCTCCCATGGAGACAGATTATATCTAGGCTGTATTTTAAGATTTTAACTTCAAAAGTGAAAAACCTGGTGACAAACAGAAAAGGAGTAGCTATTTAAGCCAGATGTGTGACACACATTTAATAGCACCATTTTTGTGTGGGGATAAGCCATCACAGACACATGGCCTCTGTGCCATAGGGAACAGGACACATCATCAGCATGACCATTTTATATTAATATTGACTCTGCTTCCATTTTGGATGTCTTCATTCTTCTTGCTGCCTTAAACAGCAGTCAGAACAATGCTACCATAAGGAGATCGTGCTGATAAGTTCTAAGTCAAATGAATTAGTTCATCAGTATTATGGATTAATGCAGCAGCTCTTTCAAATAAATCTTAGTAAAGCAAGAAAGTACCATAGCTGATTTGAGGATCAGGATACCAAAGCAGAAAGAGCTCAGCATGCCAAGGAAATACAAAGTTAGCTTAGCCTTATATTCATTCAGATCAACAGATAAAGCTTTGAACTGGGGAAAAAATAACCTAGAATGATATAAAATGTCAGCCTACTTTACGGTAAGTTGCTTAACATGACTCATTTAGAGCCCTTAGGGAGGGGGAAAGTGGAATCCCCTATTCAGTTTATGGTGCATAAACAGGCTGGTTGATTTTTTATTTTTTTTTTTTTTCCCCTCTCATGTTGGATTTGTTTGTAGTCATATTGGAGAACCACACGGGTTTCCTTATTTAGACTTGTTCATTAGTTTGCTGTCTGTTCTTAAAGTTGCCTGGAGCCTAAGATGTTTGTAGTTGAGACAACAATCTGTCAAATTTAAAAAAAATAAAACCACCCCAACCCACAGAAAGATAAAAAAGGGGCAAAAAAAAGGAAAACAATAACAAACCCCCCCTAGTTTAAATGAGTAAGAGTGAGGCTGGGATTTCTTGAATCTGTGTGTTGTTTCATGGGCGGTGCAACTATAGTGATGGAATGGCTAAGAGACAGCATATAAACCGGATCCCTAATGCCATCTTAATATTTCTTAGGTGCACCTGGGAGAAGTAAACCTAAGAAATGAGCAAATTGCTCATAGAGAGGTCAAAATACTTCCATCAGCCTAAAGCTGTTTACCAGTGTAGTCTGTTATTTCTTATTTCAGTGGCTGCACAAGCTTCAGGCTAGATGCAGCAAGCTGGGAAGGGGGTACCCTAAGTTTCAACCAGAATTTCAAAGACACAGTTTACTAGCAACAGCAGTGGGGGGAAAACTCTCTTTTCTACTGTTAGTGCCGTAGTTTCAGGCTTTGTAGAAGTATGTTTTCTTTTTTCAAGCAAGGGCCTTTACCCACGGAACTAATCCACTGTATCTCCGCAAAAGAAGTAGATGAAATTCTGAACTCCTGCAGACCAAAAGGATAGACCCCATTCTTTTCCAGTGGCACAATTTTTTACTTAAAAAAGTCTGAGCTAACTGGTGCTGGGCAGGAGCCAGGAAACATGGGAGGTGAATGCACTCTCTGCCTTCTGAAATCAGAGCTGAGAAGCGGCATTTTTTGCTTCCATTTCAATTCTGATCTGAATCTCTCTTCTAAACACTCTTTAAAGAAATTTGCTGGTTTTCAGGCCAAGACATCTCTGATTACACACTGGAAAGTAGGATCTCAGCTCCTGGAAACTTGTGGAAAGCGTTTAATGAAATGAAGGTGCAGAATTGCTCACTAGCTGATGCAGTCAGAACTGCAGTTCTTATTACCTTTAAATGTCTCATGCTCTGTTTTTGTGCTACTGACTTACCTTTTGAGACTGCACAGGAATGAGGGCAGTGAAAGGAGACGCGGGGCAAAGACACACCTTAGGATTTGGGTTGTCCATACCAGTAATAGTGACTAGAAATAAAATGGAAATGAAAAGGGAAAGCTGATGATCTGTTGTTATAGCTAATTGGCCTTACATACAACTAGAACATCTGCTGTGCAGCTCCTTCATATGAGTTTTCACTTGACTTCTCCCCCCTTACATACCAGTATGCCAGATCAGAAAGAAATGATGCCTCTCTATACCATATGTTACTGCAAGTCTTAGTCTAGTGTGATTTTTGTCTGTGAATAAAGTTATAGGCATTCCTGGAAGAGAGATGCAGGGTCTGGAAGGCCTCGCTAATCTAAAAGAAAAACTAACAGTGGATAGTTTGGCTATACAGCAGCCAAATATAGTTCTAGGCAATTTATTCAAAAAGCATAAACACAGAGAAGAAAAGACAATTTAGGATGATCTAAAAAAAAAGGTGAAGTAAGGGAGTCACACAGGTATTTTGGATATACAGAAGTACCAAAACTGAGATTTATTGTGTCGGTAAGCAGTCAAATATTTGATCTGGAACTATTCTGAAGTAGGGGAAGATAATATTACCAGAATACACTTACGGAGAGACAACACAGAGGCTGAGATCATGACATGAGCAAAACCTGCACACTGTAGCTCCTCATCCCACGCTTTTTCACAGAAGGCATCTGAGAGTTTGCAGAGGTTGTCAGTGGTTGACACCAAACACCCATCAGCTGTTTGCAGGAGCAGCTGTGGCCCAGCCTGAACAGCTGAATGCCTTTCTTCCATCAAAGCCCAACTAAAATTTTAAAACTGTCTAAGGGAGATCATTGTAGAGCCTGACCTGGTAGGCTTCCTCTGGGTGTTTTCACATCCTCCCATCCTAGAGACTCCTGGTAAAATAAACTAAGTTAATTTTACTCTTAGAATTATACTACCAGAAGGATACAAGGGAATTTTTAAGAAGGACTTGCCTCTAACATATTGCCCTAGGAAACGAGCAGGTTTCCAAAGTGTAGTTCTCCCACTCAGAAACTAAAAGCTGTATCTGCCCCTTCCTGGTAGTGTTCCCTGAACATCAGTATTTGGATGCACTTATAGTCCTTCCTGTGAAAGAAGTTTTCACAAATACAAGATCCGTGAAACCAAGACGGAATGTGACCATGCACTCCTGTTAATGTCTACAGCACTGACTTTGATAAAGTCAATACTATTTTTTAGCTTAATCATAACCTCAATGTAAAATATATAAAATGTTCTAGTGCTGCAAGCAAGAAATCATCATCCAGGTATAGAAAAAAGAATTAAGCTGAGCTGAATTATTTTCTTTCTCACAAACATAGAAGCTTTCTTTTAGCTCTGGCTGCTTGTGATGTGGGGTGGATGGCACCTGCCTGGAACTTCAGCTGCACCCTCAGCATCAGTGGGTGTAGGGTGACTGTTTTGGTGTTAGCAGATTAGCTGTGAAAACAAAGGTCCAGATTAGCATGAGATCACAGCAGAAATCACTGGGAACGACTGAGTGTAATGCTCAGGCTCCCAAACCTCTGCTCAGATTGGGCACAATGGCTCATGTATGTTGAAAATACAGCTGTAAGTAACCTTTGCCCCTCAAATGCCTCTCTTGCCTCAGAGCTTTTATGGTGCCACCAGGAAAACAGTTTAAATGCATCCTTTTTCCTTTGAACATCTGATGGGAAGGCAATAAATTTACATATTCAAATAAACTGCTTTATCTTGCTGTAATAATATTGTTCTATCTGTAGGATTGCACATCTGTTACTCACTGTAGAAAAAAGGGGAGGCTATTTAGCAAGTTAGTGTGAATACCTATCTTATTCACCAATTGAAAAGTTAAGTGAGAAATTAAGAAATCAGGAAGAATGTGAGTAGGAATAGAATTAAGAATTTATGTTAAATCTTCCCACTACAAAGACTTCTGATCCCTCCATAAATCTTGGAGCTTTAAATAATGCTATGGCTATAAACAGCGGACACAACATTAATTAA
This sequence comes from Falco rusticolus, assembly GCF_015220075.1. Lineage (NCBI taxonomy): Eukaryota > Metazoa > Chordata > Aves > Falconiformes > Falconidae > Falco > Falco rusticolus. The sequence goes on from NC_051193.1 coordinate 40,391,200, forward strand.
CTAGACATGCCTACCCAAAGCAAGAAACAAATCACAAACCCCTCAGCTGATATGATGCTGGATCTGGAAGATGTCTGAGACTTGCTAGCAAGCTCTTTGACATCATGTTTACTTGAATTAAAGAGCTGGCAAAATTCTCTTCCATCTACACAGAGCAGATTAAGCAGTAAACAGTCTGTTGTATGCCCCTGGAGGCTACCTGAACTGCCTTTTGTGCCAGCTGCAGCCTGTGGGACTTGTGCTGACCATCCACAGTTGACCTAGAGTCCCTCTTGCAGCCTGTAATTGAATTACTTTCAGATGGGTTTGCTGGTTTTCCAGTGGACAAAGGGACTGAGTTATTTCTATTTAAGTTGACAGTGTTTCTGTGAAGGCAAAAATGGAGATCTGGTTTTGTGTCAGCTGGGAACAGTGGCTTTGGCCATGAATTTATAAATTTTATCAAGACTAGGGTGACCGAGAAGAATAGGTGTCCAGCCAAACTCAGTATTAACCTTTTAAGATCTTGTAACTACGGCTCTTAAATGCTCATTAATACATAACTACATTGCTGCATTAAGATACTGTAGCTACCTAATAGTTCTTAATAGCAACTGCCAAAATGACAGTCTTTAACAGGGCTCCTGGGTGGACCCTTAGCAGTCATAAATGGTAACATCGTACGATTAGTTTAACCAGAAAGGCTGTAAGGGTGGCTGTTTGCTGTACTGTGCTGATTTATGTGCTTAATTCTCTCTGAAGACCAAAGTCACCGAGTAGCTTTGTGCCCAGGGAAAGCCAGCTGAAGTGTGAAGGTAAAATCCTGCCTCTCCATTTGCCTGCTTCACCCCATGTGTGGTAACTAGTTAAATAAGGGAAGCTTCAGATGTCCTATCACGTTACAAGTGCTATGGTTGAAAATGCTGTGATGGGCAAAAGATGAGAGTTAGTGCTACTTGGGCATAAGCAAGAAAGATGATTGCAGTTGAACTAGTCAAATTTGAAAAGGCAATGAATAGTATTAAGCCTAGAGGGTAAAAGAGAGCTGCTCCTAATGGGTCAGTGGAGTGAAATTCTCATCACACTGAGCAGGGATATGGAACTGAAAATGGAGGTTAACAGAGAGCACAAAGCAACTGTGAAATACAATTGCAGTTAATCGGAGCAAAGTGTGTTTAATTAGACTAGCTAACTACTCAGTTTTCCTTGGTGTTCCTTTGAACATAAGACCTAGTACTGGAAATTAAGTGACTAAAATTTTACATTGCATCTTGGGCTTTTGTTATTGTTTTGTTACGGGGAGGAGGGAGAGGAAAGTTGAATGCCTCTCTGAAAATGGGGTGAAGGCACAGCAGTTAAGCTGACAGTCATTGAGAATAACCGGGCGGAGAAAGGCAGGTGAGTAGAACTTTACAGACTAAAAACAGTTTTGTAAGGAGGCAATGTACTGACATCTGATTAAGGGGTGGAGGGGAGATGTTTTAGATTATAGAGCAAGATCACATAGCATCATAGTAGTAAAATAATAGTTGTCTTTGGACTTTTAGTGATTTGAAAGTCACTTGTATAGTGAATATGTCTGTTGTATTTGCTTCACTGGTATGGTGGGATACAAAAGAAGAGTTTCATCACACCTATGAATTGGGTGTCTGCTTCACACCCAGCATGGTGGTTGGAATTTCAGAAAGGCTTTCAGAGCCTGGCATCTAATGTCTTGATGGAATCATAACAACTTAGACCTCCCAAGCCTTGACTTGTAATGATAGTCCTTGGTGGGTCACTAGAAGAAGCAGTTCTGAATACTGGAGTTCGTGGTGCTGTTCTGGGATTGCTGAGGTTTCTACTGACTTTCCTAAAAGTAAGTGGAAGTGAGGGCTATCTAAATATATACATATATATTTAATAAAAGGTAATTATCTTTCTCCAGTGTTTCCAAACAGTATGTGTTAGAGCTGCTAAGTTCTGTGGAGTAGCATCCATGCTTGGTGTAGTGGCATGGAGGATCAAGACAGGCAATTCGTTGCAAAGATGTAGCTAACTGTAGAATGAACTGGAAAAGAGAACAGAAGTCCCAAACACATATCTCTTTGGTGATCAGTGAATAAGTATCTCATCAGTTGCTTCTACGTGCTTGAACTTCATCCAAATTGCCACTGTTTCCGAGCTAGAGCTTTAATTAGGGTTTGCTGAGAAACATACTGTTTTATCCAGTACTCGCAAACATGAGTGGCTTGAAATAAATAAATGAAGGAAGCAAGCAAGCTATACTCAACATACACAGCAGGAAACTGCTGTCATAACCGTACCACAATCTGTCAGGGTCTACAGGTAAATGGATCTTCAAGCCTATACCAGCCCTACTTCACATATTGTTCTGTGCCAAGAGAAATGGTTGTGGTCTTTCATTCACAGGACAACTGTTGCCACTTGCAGTACGTAGTAGCCATCACCTTTCACAGTGTTATATTTAAGGGGAAATAATATTGGGAAAATATTTGTCCACAGAAAGGTGGGGGTTTGGAAGAAATGGGGACCAGCACGGTTCCCACCCCAAATAGCTCAAGGGCTATTGATGAGTGAAGTATTGTATAAGAAGAGGCAGGACCTGCAGGCTGGAGTAGCAGTACATTCTACTTTTGTTCTATGTAATCTTGGGATGGGGAGTGGAGCTAGACTATACCCCACTTAACTAATTTGGGAGGTTATGAATGCGAGGTGGGAAGGTAAGAGGGCTGTCTTAAAACTGGTTTTAGAAGGCAGACTATGAGAGGAGACTGGGAAGTGTGTGTGTATGTGTGTTGGAGGGTGGGTGAATTTTTCCCCGATTGGGATTTTTTGGTTTGGATTTCTTTTTTATTTTATACCAGATTGCTTGTTTGAAGCATAAGGTGGAACCGGTTCATACAGACTTACCAACTGAATCCAAAATTTCCTCCTACCCAGGACTGCTCAAGGATGTTTGTTACTCAATATTTGTAACTACAGTTTAAAGAGTCTGCATGTGGGAGTTCTGACTAAGGCTTATGGTTTTTTGACTCGGGATTTTCTTTCAGTGAATAATGTAAAACCTGCTCTTGTGTGTGTGTGTCTCTCTCTCTTTTTCTGGACTTGTGTTTAAAGTTGCAGTAAATAAAGTTGAACTCACATGGCCATATACTAGAAAAGCATGTTTGTTTACATACTGAGCTAGCCTCTGTGTGAGTGTGTGTGTGTGTTAAGATTTACTACAGGGCTATTTCTCTCTTCTTGTGAAGAGTGAGAGGAAAGAGAAACACATCAGGGAAACAGATTTCAGACTCTGAACAAAATATGTTCTAAAGTTCTTGGTTAAAAAGCACAAGTCTGGTGTTAATTCTCTGTTCAGACAGGAAACATAGAAAGTTTCTTTCTAGAAAGATGGGATTAGATTAATTTAGTGATGCTGAATTCATTGGGAAGGAGGGGAAACAAATTAAGACCATAGTTTACCGGAAAGAAAGGTACTTGTCTGGCTTTGCAGGCATTGTAAATACTGATCAATTGATGCATTTGAAAGTCTGGATTCTTTTATTCCACTCCTTCCTTACGCAACACTTATATTCTCTCAGCCTATAGGCTCTTTGAACAGGGGCTCATTAGTTGACAAAACCTGTACACATGACAGGGGGCTGTCATGACAGACTAGTTTCTTCTTTAGCAGCTAAGTACAGTGTGACTGTAATGCAAAGTAGTAACGATCGATTTGCAGATGGGTCAGATAAATATGGTTTGCTAATACTTCAATTAGTGTTGCTGTTTAGCTGTTCTCTGATACATTACAAAAAGGCAGGATTTTCTGCTGAAAACATAAAGTAAGACCTATTTATGTTCTGTTACAGCAGTTTGCTTGTCAGTTTGGCCACTGAGGAACGTACACCTTGAGTTGTTCATCAGAGTACTTGTTCCTATAGCAACAGCCAAAGCATTTACATGCACTGTCACAACAATTGCTCTTGTGTTGTGTGCCATGAGGGGTGAGAGAGCTCGCACATGACACTGCTGCTGGAGAGGCGAGGGAAATGCTGATGCTGGTCACGGTCCACCTGCCCTGAATGGATTGTCCCAAGCTTGTGTGAGCTCAGGTTCCGAGGGACGCTGTATCCACCTCCCTCCTTCATACTGTTCATACAGCTTTTAGGGGACAAAGGAAAGTGCAATGATGAGAGCATTTCTCTAAAAAAATCCACTGGACTCTGACATTACTATTGGGACCCTTAGCATGTGGCATCTCCATCTCTTAAAACAATAAATCTGTCACTTCTCTGCTTTTCTACACAAATTTCCTCCTCTGAGGAACAGGAAGAAAGGCATCATTTACTGCACTGATCCATTCGGATTAGTTGTGCTAGTAAACTCAGTCACTTATGTTCATCCAGGGAGGGTAGAAATATGGACTAAGAAGGGTGTAACTCTACAGCAACTAGTACACAGGAAGCTGGGCTAGAGCTGCTGGTCCATTTGGTCACACAACCTAGGAAGATGCTGCTGAAGTGATGGTCTATGGGTGATTGTAGACCAAGGCCAAGTGGTGGAAACTTTTTTGTGATGGCAGTCACAATTAAAGTCAGTGAAGCTACTTGTGAGAGGATGATTCTCTCCACGTGAAAGAGGGCTTCGCATTGAGATTCTTTTGTCAAGTAATCCAAAATCCATTAAGTACAACTTTCATTTAAGCAAATAACATATTAGATGTGAATGGGGTAGTACTTTACATAAATATGAAGAAACCATGATGAATCACTGATGTCTAAGCAAGTGTCTCACTTGGGCAGACAGAGGAAATAGGCTCTTACAAAACCCCTTTTTCTTTGTTTACATCCCCCTGCAGGCAACCCTGGATTTAAGCCAATGTAACCTGATGGGACACAGTTTAGCCCTGCCTTATTTTCATATCTAAAATAAAAATCCATGTGACATACTGCTTAAAGTAGCCTGTGTACCAGATTGACCACTAGACAGTGTGAGTGAGTCTTTTAGCCACCTCCTTTCAACATATGATCTTTATTTTTGTGGCTTGTGTTTGAAAATGTGATTTGACCCGATTAATTTATATGACAATGAGGCAAATCATTAAAATGACCTTAAAGAACTGGCTTTTAGCACTACTCTGGTGGTACATGATACTCAGTAAAATACTTTTATACTACTGTGTATTTATAAGGTAAAGTCCTGATCTGAAATTTAAACAGTGAATATATGGTTGCTTAAGTTTATCTTCCATGTTTCATACCAATGAATTTAGTAGAGTAAATAACTGGATGGTAACTAATTGAGATGGAATGATCTACAGCAGAAGAGCTTGTAAATTAAAGTTTCATCAGGGCTGCAATCAAACCTTCAGATAAGATGCTGCCTGTAGAACAGTGGAAGCAAAAATGTGACAACTGCATGTGCTAGATTATAACCAGAATGCAAGGCTACCTTGGCTGCTTAAAGCTGAAGTTTGGATAATTGCCATCACTGCGCTTGGCTCTGCCTTTGAGGGAAATGGTGGAAGTAATAGTGTTCAATGCTGTGCAGAACACATAGCTATAGCAATGCAGAAGATAAACTTACTTTAAGTAGGTAGGATGAACTGACATCCAAATAGCTCATACTCTCCAACTAAAGGCTAAAGGACTATTTTTTTATTATTATTATTATTATTGGGTATAAACTGTGAGTAAAGTGTATATATCCCAGGATTACAGTGTAAATGCTTTCAACATATTGGTTGGGTTTGTGTTGTTGGTTTGTTGTTTGTTGGGTTTTGGTTTTTTGTTGTGGTTTTTTTTAATAAAAAAGCAAATTGGATAGAAGTGGAAGCGTGTCATATATTTATGTGGTGGTAAGCAGGCTTTTTGGTAATATCAGCAGGTTCTGGAGTTCTCACAAGTCAGGCATAAAGTGCAGGATTTTGTTTACCAAGGGTTACTGTGCATCGCCATTCCACAGCTGCTGATGGACCCTTCTTGCCTTGATTTCCCCTACATTGTAGCAGGAATACAGAGTAGGAGAGTTCTGGTTGTTTGGTTGGATTTATGATATTAACTCTTTCTTGCTATCAGATAACTGTCACATGTGTAGGCTGCTCCATGCAATAAACTCTGAAAGGCTGGAGGAAGGACAAGGGCAGGAGAACAGCCTATAGATCCTCTGAGATTAGGGCTGCTTTTGCAGTTTATGACCAATGTTATGGGCAAAACAAGCTCAGTTTACACATCAAATGTGGAAAGTTCTCTGTGAAGCATTAATTTGAACCAGTATCTGAGGATGGTCTCTCTGGATGCACTGGGAATACTTGACCCATCCAAGCATAACTAGGAAATGGGCCTTATTGTTGCTGACTTGGTGAGAGTAGGTGGTATATAGACTACTCACATTACTAACAACATGAAATATTGTCACAGGCTCTTCATAATTTTCCTGGAAAACCATCACCTTTACAAACACATTGTGGAAAGATGCAGGAGCTGATTAAAATAAGGGGTTATTCTTCTGGTTTATCTCCTGGAAGGTTTTAAGTAATTGTTAATTTAAGTGATACTAGTAGCTAACAGCACCGTCTAGTATGCACCGTCAGATAGCTCACATGGGCTTACGTAGAAGGTAGGTGGGAGAGTTCACTTAACTCTTTCCTTGTATAAGTATCCACTGATGTGTTTTGAGGCTTGGAAAGCTGATTTGCAATTCAGTCTCTCACTGTTTGCATCTAAACTATCAGGAATTTTTTTTAATCAGATATGAAGATCTACTGCAAAATTTCACTTTGTTCATAGAGCACAAGGCTTTGAGGTGTATGAAGGTTTAGGTTGTTGAGGTCAGCTGGAAAGGATTTCAGACTGTTCGCCTTAAGCTCTGAAACATGAAACCTGCTACAGCTTTGAATAGCAAATATATTTTACTTCCATTAACTTTCCACTAAAAACATGCTTATAATGAACTCTTTTCAAATCTATTCAAAATCTAAACAAATGTTTGCTTATTTCTATTAGAGAAGCAAGTTGTTTGCTGAAAGCAAAATGGAAATCCATTTGCCATATAAATATGTGAAAACATCACAAGCTTTTAAATTTGCCAACATGAAAGAGAACACATTGTCCCAATGCTTTCGCACATGGGCCTTGGCCAAGGGGGAAATACAGCAAAAAGGCAAACTGGTTTGAAAATGCTCTAGAGAACAGCAAACAAGAAATTGGTATTAATGGATCTTCTTGGGTTTTTTACAGTTAATTACTTGACTTATTTATATAAACCACTATAATGGAAGTGTTAGTATATTAGCAGAGAGCATTGAATTTGAGGTATATCACAGGAATGATGGCAAACGGATCCCTAAGGTATGATTCAAAAGTTCCTGAGTTGTTAGAAGGACATCAGCTCTGACCTTTGATTATGGAGAGAAGTGTAGGTTTAAAGGATGCAGCCTTTTTTTCCTTGACTTCTTACACAGAAAAAGAAATAAATATTTCTTAGGCAAATAGTTGCATGCTGTATACTTACCCATGGAAAGCATTTGGCTAAGGAATTATCTTCTCTCTTGAAGACCATAACAATCGTGCCAAAGTCCCCATGCTTTGGAACAGTCGTGCAGTTAACACTTAGCCTGTCTCCTGAATTGGCACTTGGGGTGTTAATCCCAGTCAATTTCTCTGCTCACTGTGAAAACTTAAACGCTTTTTTTCCCTAGCCCTGGCTAGGGAAACACGTTCCTGCAGTCACTGCAAACAAGAAGGCTGGGCAAGAGTTCTGTCCATGTGCTGTCTCTGAGTGTACAAGGGTACGTTCCATTTGGGGTAAAGCAACTTGTGAGTTATGCTAATTTTTAGCAGCCTCTTAATCACTGCTTTTAAAGGATTGATTTTATTTTCGTGAGACTGGGTTAACAGGCAGCTCTGCCTCACAGTTCTATAAGTTCCTAGAAGCTTCTTGCTTCCATTTAGACAACCATGAGACCTAGAAACACTTGCTGCTAAGTGACCAAGATAAATAAATGCCCTGAATGTAGTAAATGAGATTTCAGAACAAGTGATAAGTTACTGTACTAATTTCTTAGCTATTTTAGTACTATCTAAAGAAAGTGCATAAATAATAGCAGCTGAATATACTTTATTTTAATATATTAAAACTGTGTTATTTTTCTAAGTGCCACTTAATGAAACTCAGGAAATTAATAGCAGTAATAAAAATAAAACTTGTTTCAGGAAGCATCTGGATAGTCACCTGTTCTTTGTTCCTGAGCCCTGTCTTGCTTTTCACACACAAACGGTTACATCAGAGTCAAGACAGTTACTTCTGCACCTAAATCAGTGACAGTAATTTCCAAACCAGTGCAGACATCTCCTTTTCCTATGCTGTGCAATTCTGAGGTTACCTGACACCGTCATTGCATCTCTGTTCTCATTACTATATGTAAATATGAAAATATGGGTAAGTCATTCAATCTTCTAGATGTTATACAGTGCCTATATGTTGCTAGATGGAAATGAGCCTTCTCTGACAGCTTGGTTTTTGTTTTTCCTTATCCCTTTCCCTTGCTTGCCTTGGGTTGAGCTAGGTGGGTCCAAGAGCTCCTAAAAGAGAAATGATATACACAATGGTTGTGGATGCACCTCTGAGCAACCTGATCCAGTTGAAAGTGTCCCTCCTCATTGCAGGGAGGTTGGAATACGTGACTTTTAAAGGTCCCTTCGAACCCAAATCATTTTGTGGTTCTGTGGAGAGTAAAGGAAATTTTATCTCCAGTACCAACCACCACAGGATGATGGCTTGGCAGAGGCTGAATCTTTCAAAGCACAACTCGACAAGAAAAAATGGTTCAGATTCCTGTGAAAACAAAGGGCCCAAGCAGAACTGGGCTTTTGCTCATATAATAAATTTTACTGGTAGCATCAGTAACTTAATAAATGCTACTGATGATCAGCCTATACTATTTTCTTCTCATATTACATTTCTTATAGGGGACCATATCAGTCTAGCTGTTGTGTCTGATGAGCTTGTTTTAGGAAAAGTATTATATGATGGATCTACTAGTGACTGAACAAAAGGTCTCGGGAGGTATTTAGGTTCCTGCATTCAGTTTGTTTTTCTTTTTTTCCCTCCATATGTTTATATATGGAACAATTGAATCTGCTTGACACTTCAAGTGCCATGGAAGAACGGGAGGTACATCGCTGTTCTGAAGGAAAATTTAATTTCTTCAGGTACAGAATCCCTCTCGAGAGGCCTGTAAAGTATGTACATAACTCTCAGAATAAATCTGAGAATGCTAACTATCCCATTTGGTTCAATAAATTATTGATTGAAAGCACCCTGAAGTTTGGATTCTGACTTCTGCTTCACAGCAAGTCACGTCTGGCGAGATGAAGCAACTACTAGAGCAGTATGTTCCCTCACATTCTGGAAATGGTCCTGTTCATATCCAAATTCCAGTGTCTAGTTCTGATGTAAACAAAGATCATAATTAATTTTCTTACGGAAAGCCTGATGTATGCCTTACTAATCTTGTCAAGATTTTCTTGTCAAATAAAGGATCTTGGCAAAGATAATGCTTATTACACATGCTAGACTTTCTGTTCCATCATTTTTGACCTTGGTTTGGCAAAGAATTGGGATATTTCTAAACATTGGAACTCCCTTCATGTCTCAATTTTATTACACTGTCTAAAGATTAATAAAGGCTGCTCTTGAGGGAGCATCAGCATATGTTTTACCCACAAGCTATCTGCAAGTTCAGAGGGGATTTTGTTGTTGTTGTTTCTTTTTCACCAGACCTTAGTTATCCTGAAAACTGGAGCTTTCTCTGGAAGGCATCAAATATCATTAAAAAAATGAAACCAAACCCTAAACTGAAAAACCACAACTGGATTTCCAGAATGTCATGTCATACCAGAGTAGTAGCTCAGCTACAAATTAAAGGTCTGTGAAGCCATCATGACCTGTGTCATCACTGTCTCTTGGCTCTTAGCAAGCTGGTTTCAGGCACAGACGATTGCGGTGTGTGTGCTCTGCCTTGGATTATGAGCACAGACCCCAGAAGCCTGTGTCGTTCTCCAGCTCAGCAGCCCTTGTCTGATGGCCAGACCTTCTGATGGCCAGACCTTCAAGAGCGTACATGCACACGTGCACATACACGTGTGCTTAATCAGGATTTATAAGGTGACCTTAATAGTATTCATAGCACAGAGAAGAGCTGGCGTGCAACTGGCCCACCCATGGAGGTGGGCCACCATGAATACCAGGGATGAGACTCCCAGTATCTATAAAGCTGCACTGAATACTTACACAAACAGTACAAATAAATTTGTGGTTCAGAAGGAAATCTTGATGTGTGACTTCTTTAGACTATTTAATAGGGTGGGATGAAATACTTACACCTGGTTCTGGAGAAGTGTCTCCAAGGAAGCAAAGAATGGGAAGATGAAAAATGCTCTTCAGCCATACAGAACTTAGTAGAATTCTGGGAGGTGCTGTGTTAAGTGCTTAATGTTGGGAGAAGGCAGTTTTATTCAAAACTACTATGTTTACAGGAGTGCTGCTCCCACGTGGAGCAATGTTGATGAGACTAGAGGATTAGTAGACTTGAAGTACTAGGAAAAGGAAGCTGTGATAAAATGAAGGCAGTGCACAGAAAGCAGTCTGTCCCCACTTGTCAAAGCTTTTCTTAATCATATATGTCTTGTCGCTTGCATATAGAAGTGGCAGCTGCCTAACCTGGAGTCTTTTTGCTGCAGTCAAGACTATGTTTAGCTACATGGTCTGTAGGACTGAAACAGCAATGCCTGAGCATTTTTAACTCCTAAATTGCACATGGCTGGGTGCTGGAAAAGGACTGCTCCAGGATATCCAGTGTTCATCTCGCTGATGTCCTGTGCAGCCTCAGGGCAGGAGCTACTTTTGTTGCTTGTGTCTGTTTAAGGTTTGGATTAGTGAGAGCTCTGCTCCATGTCAGGTTCCTAGGCAATAACCATGTCAGCAGTGGTCAGCTTCAGATCATCTAATATAATATGCCTCCTTCTGAGAGAAGAATGAGTGTTTCATCAATAGAAACCAGACCTGTCTTCCACTCATCACAACCATTTTCTTTCTTTGTTGGTCATCCAGTTTTACTGTGAGTTACAAGGCAATCCAGTTCCCAATGAAGGTGTGTTGGAATAGCTCTTATACTGGGGTGTGCTCTGCAGGTACCTGTTGAATACAGGGCAGTTGACTCTGAGGGCTCAGCTTCACTTGGAATGGGTACCGGGCAATGTGATGCAGTTGCTGCAAAGCAAATCAGAGTCCCTATGGACTGTGATATCCCTTTTACAATTTCTTTTTTCTTTCTGTGTGGAAAAATGAGAAATGGTTTGTAAATACACTGAGGATCTGGGGCCGGCAAAAGAGTGTGTCCCTGCTGGTGGCGATGTGGTAAGATCCTAGATGCAAGCACTGGGAACAGTTGAGTGCCTGATGCGTGAGAGCAAAAAGGGGCTCAGGACTGCTGCTCAGTGTTTAATTCAATGACTTTTCAGCCTGTTGGCTATTCCTTGTCTGTATCTGTCATTCCTGATGAGTGGCCTCTTTCCTGTAGAGAGCTTGTCTGCCTTTGCCTGTTTTTTTACTGCTCCCACTGTCCTTGTATTTAAAAAGTGACTGGTTTCTGTACCACAAGGGAAAAATAAGGATTGCAGTAAGTGAGGAACAAGCAGCAGTCATGGCCGAATGCTTCCTCTTGACTTAATGCAAATATCCAAACAAAACTTCTCAGTAACAAGGAAAGGAAAAAGCTTCATAGCAGCTGAAAGCAAAATCTAGAAACTATGAGACAGAATGAGGTGACATTTATTATCTTGGTGTGCTTTGAGGGAGTGGTTTTGAAATATGCATGAAAGGAATTAATATAGTAGAGAAATAATAATAAATGCTATGCAATATTTTAATTTGTATGCAGTCTTTCACCTTCCACTCCAGGGAGCTATGAAAGCCCGTTTCATTTAACCTCCTCACTTATGTGTGAAGTGGTTAAGTATTGTCTCTACTGCACACACAAAGAAATTATGATGCAGGGCCAGATTTGAAGGAAGCAGCTTTTGCAAACCTTTTTGGGGCCCTGTTTCTCTGCAACGTCTGGCACCCGTGGGTGCTCATAGCCCAGCTGGCTGCTGCTCTAAGCCTGGGTAGGGAGTGCTGCTTCTCTGAATTGCAGAGAAGCCGGAAAGAACTTGATAACTGAGGCAAGGAGAAAAAGATACAACAGTAACTTTACTGCTGTTTTTTGTTGTTGTCTTCCATGTCACCAACAGCCCCCACACACATGCCCCCACACCCCATACCCCCCAGGTTTTTTTGCTTTGGTTTATTTTCTTAAAGCAGACATTTTCAGTACTGAAGCTGAATTCCCTTGCTTCTTACTGGGCTGTTTTTGCAGCAAGACTAGAAATCGCAACCCAGTGCTGGGATTTCCAGAAATTTTGTTGCACATCTGATCTCCTAATACTGTTCTGTATATATATACACTGTTCTATATATACACAGCAAACACTGATCTGTATAGCAGGTATTGCTGATCAGGTCCTGCCATCAGGTGCCATTGGGCAGAATTTTCCCCAGGTTCATATCTGCCTCAGCGTGCCAGACCCCAGAGCTGCCTCACTGCAGCGTATGCAGAAATGAATTTCACTATGTCAGAGTCTGTGTTTGGGGCAGGAAAGGGTGGCAGCTGGTGATTTTACAGAAGCTGGGACTGCTAGCAGTATCCTTCTCCTTACACTCCTGAAGCTTAATGTTGCTAAAAGCAACATCTAGCCTTTTCACAATTCAGCTGGAGGCAAATGCGGGTCAAGAGGCATCACTGCTGTGCTGTCTCAGTAACTGCCTGCTTTGCCTGTGTCTAGAGTTGGTCTTGGTCTGATCAGTGGCGAATAAGAAGGGATGCTGCAGACCAGTTTTTCCTTTAACGGCATGTGCTGTGAAGGTCTTTCCTCTGAGCAACAGAAACAAGGCTGCAAACTTCAACTGGAGGCCAGTTGCATGTTTGTGAGTACAGACAAGGGCTGTGTGTGTCCCTGTAAGGGACAGACAAACTTTCTGTTTGCTTTGAAATGTATCCCTTTCCTCCTGTATGTCAGGCTTGAGCTTTTTCATAGAAGAAGTGATGCTAAAAGAGGGGGTGAGAACTGACCTAGCAGTACAGTGAGCTTATGTGGCAATAAAGACAGTATGACTCTAGTCCTTGGAGAAACATCACAAATAGCAGCAGCACCAGAGAAAAATGTAAAGCAACTGGTAAACTCAGTTTCCACAATATGTCAGATTCTGCAGTCCTTTCCATAGTGGGTGGAAATTCTCCGTAGCATTGAAGAACAGCTGGTAAGGAGCAAATTGATCAGTCTTTAAAGTAGTGTTGTTTAATTATGATTCCCCAAAACTGTGTCTTGTTACACCATAGTTCTAGGAGATAAAGGAGTAGACCACATTACAATTAATTTGGCTTCAGTTCACTGTATACTGTAAAGAATATATTCCACTTGTTTCTCTGCTTTTTTGCGTGTTTCTATTGCATGGAACTGCTGAGACTTTTCCAGCTTACTGTTGTATGACTGTTGGCAAAGGCTCACAGTCCTCTTGCCTTGTTTCCTTTTTTTTTTTTTCATTCTTTTGGGGGTTTTTTGTTTCAAATTGTGGCTTTACATTAAGAGGTCTTTGGCAGCTATACTGGCATACAAAGCTCACCCCTGACGGCTCATTTGCCAGTGTACATCACCACACTGCGGCTTCTGAGAGGTCAGTGGAGCCTATTAACCCTGTAGGGCTGCAGTCCAGTAAGATCAAATGTGTTGTATGCCACCGTTTTACCCTCCTCTCCTAATTTTCCAGTGCTGCTCCATTCTTGGAAAAAAAATAATGGAATGGAATTGGAAAAAATATCTGAAGCTTTGCCATACAGTAACTTGTAGAGAGATGGGAAAGACTCTGAACAGAAGCAAGAACTAGGGGGTGTGTGTATGCGGGATGGAACATTTGCTGACTATTACTTCCTTCAAAACATTTTGTCACTCAAAAATTTTGGCGAAATTTTCTTGGAAAGTCCCACCACAATGCTGATCTTGTGTAACAGTTGTCAACCACTAATATCAAAAGAGAAGGGGCCATGTGGGAAGCCACATGGAGGATTCATTGATGATTCCACTGAGTTAGTGATTTAAGACGTTTGTCTGCTGTGTTCTGTCTTGCCTGGAAAATGATTCACTACCACTAAAGACAGTTGAAGCTAACCACCAGATAAGGAAAAGGACGAGAGGAAGGACTGTGCTGCCATATGCCAGTAGCAAACTGTTCCACACTGATCAAATCTAAAGGTTAAGCACAAGATATTATTTTAATAACAGATAACCATAGCAAATCACCACTGAAAGTGCATCTAGAATGCTCTGGAGAAAAGCTTGACACTATCTACTATCTCTTCCATATTTGCAAGTACATTTTAAAAGCAGTACATAAAAAATTATCTCTGTCTTAATGGGGAAATAAATTCAGGAAATGAAATCGAAATTCTAATTTTGCTATGAAGCTGTCCTTTGCTTTTCCTCAAGAGATTGAAATCACTGATACTCTTTTTTATGGCTCACATCTCAAAATCCCCATTGGCTGCAGGTTAAAGTTGGGGTTGTTTCTGGGGCTTTTTGCTGTTTTAGGAGGGGAATAGTGACCTTGAACTTTTAAGTTTCCACACATACATCTGCACCTCCAGCACAGCTGCATAGACGTGTCAATCTGAAGATTTTCAATAGCATATCATAAGAGTCACAAAACATATTAAAAGATTTTGTAGCTAGGAAGGGTAAGAGCCAAACTTAACTCACACTTATAGCAAAACTCCCATTAATGTCTGTGATGCTTTTATGGAAGTGTAACTATTACTAGACCACTGTTGCAAGACAGCATGACAGAGAAAGCCTTGTCAAGGGGAAGTAACAGGTTGGTTTGAAGCTTGGCGTCACAGCCAGTGTTGGACACTGCACTGCTGTCCCTGTGGGACTGCTTGTCTAACCACAACACACAGAATCAGGTAGATGCTACAGCTTTATCTATGATATTGTTCATACTAATCTCATAACCTATTGTGTTATAATCTCCTAACCTGGCCCCGCATGGTGTTCCCTTCCCTGGGGATAGCACAGATAAAGTGGAACATCACACCTGTGGTGGTCTCAGCTGCTAGTGGGGAATGAATGCAGAGAAGTGGTGTTCTTCAGGCTAGGGACCTGTGTCTGAGGAAGAGAACTGAGGGCAGGAGAACCTTGATAATAAATCCTGTCACATTCACATCTTCGAGTGAAATTTGTCAGGATGTCTCCCTTTTCTGTCCACGCTCCTGATAAGACACTATGTGGAGGCACAAGCTAATGGAGGTGAGGGAAGAGACAGCTCCTCTCAGTCTTCGAAAGCTCTGGCATCCTTTTCACCCAGCAAAGTACCCTTGTTTGCAGTACCATTATATGAAGTGTTACCATAGCAGTGCATTGATCTCAATATCCCTATGTTTCAGACAGTAGCATTGGTTACAAAAAGACTCCCAAGCTTAGAAATTGTATTCCATTCTTCTGCTAGATTTTTTTTGCCTTTTATCTCCCATCTCAGTACCATCCAAAAAACCAAGAGAAAAAGCATTATGTATGTTCATTTCTTAAGGAGAAACAAGCCCAGCCTCTTTTCTGTGTACTTTACGATGCCTGAAGCCTGTAAAACATTGCAAGTGTAGGCAGCTGCAACAACCATCAGCCACTGCAGCAATGAAACCTCTATTAATGTAGTAGGATTTTTATTCTAATCTCTTGCCAAATAAGCATCAACTGTAACAACTCGAGGGGTTTTGACTGAATGTCAGCTGAGCAAAGGAAAGATGACACCTTGGGAACTTTAGCTGGTGAGGTGATAGTTTGGGAGGGATAAGAGGGCTAAAAGGCAATGAAGCAGAAGGTTGATGTGAAGATGAAGTTGGCCTTGGCAGGATTGTTTGTCAGCATTTAACCGCATAGCTCACTGGGGGAGGGAAGGGAAGAAAAGAGAATAATAGCAGAGAAACTCAAAACCAGAACTACTAACAACCTTATTTGTGTCTTCTGTTGTGTCCCTTGATGCTCAGTGCAAAAATTGAGGGGGGAAAACTCACACAAAGAGGCTGTTTCCCTTCCTTTTCCTGCCAGTTTTGATTTTCCTGTCTGTGCTCCACTCCTTTTCTAATCTGTTTGCATCCCACGTCTTCTAGTTCTGTGCTCCCTTCCTCATCCTGTCTACTCTGATACCTCTACTACTGAAAGTGCATCCCTCCTAGCTCCCACTCTTGGCTTTTTTCTCTTCTTCTGTACCCCTCTTCTGATACAGTTTCCTTTATAGGCACCTGTCCTAATTTGACAATTTAAATAGCTCAAAGAGGTCTGTAGCTGGGGGACAAGGAGCAGATGTCTTCCAGCAAGGGCACAGAGAAAGAAAATTAGAAATGTTTAAAATCTGACTTTTCAAACAATGATGCATGATTGCCCTCACAGGGCCTCCCTGATTCCCTGCCTGCTTCTGCCAGTACCCAGTTATGGGAGCTGGCTATAAAAGCTGTAGTAATAAAGATGTTTGGAAGCAGTATAAAGTACGTGACGGATGCTTCTGCCTTCCTGAGCCTAGGCACAGGCATTAACGCCTTCCACAGCCTCGAATATGAGAGCTTTGTGTGCGATCCCTGGTTCTGCTGTGCAGGCGAGGGTCTCACCCTGTGCTGGTCGGGATCTTGCCTGCTGCACGCAGGGGCATCCGGGCTGTAGTGGCTGGCAAGCTGTGGGAGGGATGAGGCACCAGGTCAGACAGTCTGAGCACTCAAATATCCTGCCTGTGAGTCTCTTCCTTGTAGCTTTGCTGATGTTTGTCCTGTCCAAAGACGTTTTAGGAGGAGGTAAACGAGTCCAGCTGTCAGGGTACAAATCTTAGCCTCCTAATCCCCTGCTTTGCTGCAGGTGAAACAAGTCTTCCTGACTGTGATAAGGAAAGTGTTGAAGCCTTCAAATCCACTGGCATACTAGGACTGGGGCATATTTTCCATTAAGGTTTTGTGTCTTTGCTTTTAAGTAACTGTGGCTTTTTCAGTGAATAATGGGAAGTCTATAACCCATCTCTGTTCTTTAACACTATATGGAAAATATAACTTGTGCAGAGAACCATAACTTTTAATAAGAGATCTGTTTGGTGGTGAAAGCTTGTTAAACGTAGCTGTTGAGAAAATGCATGGCTCTAAATCAAGTTTATTTTTCACAATGAAACTTTAATGGCATTTAAGCGATGGGTAACAACCTCATGAAAAGGTATTTCTATAACACTCTGTAAATATTAAATGTTTATGGTCAATAGTCCTGAAAGGTGTGTAAAAGGGAAAAAGCCAGAATGTGGGTGTGTTGGTGAGGGGGAGAAAAATAGGGTTTTGTTTATTGTTCACCTCTCAAATAATTTTAACCTCATAATCCATGTGAAATACAAACCCTTGTGAAGTAGAGTGCTGGGTATGGTGACAGCAAAGGAGAGATGTTCGTGGCTCAGGCTCTACCTGCCCGCTGGCTTGGAATGGGCAAACAATGGCTGCAGGGAGGTGGGGGTTGTCCTGCTCAGGGTCCGAAGGTCAGTGAGATGGAATGGCAGTCTCCTCTCATTTCACGTATCTCTTCTCTGCTCCAGTGACCCCAACATGACATTTAGTTCTAATTCAAGGAGGGAAACAAAAATTAAAGAGAAAAATTTTATTCCTAAGAGCTTAAAATTCCGAAGGAGTTTCCTTCCTAATTGATCCATTTCTATTTTCTCACAGAACCCAGAGAACAACAACAAAATATTGGCAGTTTAGTCATGTGTAAAATTTCTGATTTCTACCAAACCTGGGGATAACATGTATCTACCTCCTTATGAAATGTGACCTGGATTTTGAGTGTCTATTTTTGGGATGCTGAGGAGAGCTGAGAACTGCACTTCCATATGCAAATTCAACCCTGGAAAAATCAGTTTCCAGCTGTTTTGATGCAGCAGTGCTTGTTGCTGTGTTCAGTGTGGTGTTTGTTGGCTTTTCTGCTCTAAGTGAGATGAGAGTGAGAGATGAAGACTTCCTCATGAGTCTTGAAGAACCTAAGGATTACTGGCACTACTGCATTTGATTTATGACTTCATGTGCCTTATTCATTTTGTTTTCATGTTAAGCAAGGGTCTTCATGTTGTAGCTTTCGTTGCAAAGCAAATGTTTAAAGTACAGATCATAAATCTTCAGTTGTCTATGAAGAGTACTTTATTGAAGATTAAAATGGTCACTTGGTGTTATCTGATGGACTCCTGTTTTCTTCCATGAAAAGGCTTAGAGTGTTTCACTTCAGCTGTTGTGCTCCCCATTACATTTTTAGATTCAAACCAAAATTGCAAGAAATAAAACCAGATCAGAATCTGATCTTTGAGGAGTTTCTTGCCTTGAAAAAGGAGGAAAAAAACCACAAAAGACGTTTTCCAAAATGCTAAAACATCCTATTTCAAACTACTACTTACATTAAACACTGTTCTGAATTTTAAAAATTTCAAATACAATTTTTTAAACTGATTATCTAAAATTATATTGTCTCAGGGTAGTTGGAATTTGAGAATTTTATTTTGTATTTTTTTGTTTGTTTTTTAGCAGTCCTACTATTTAAGATGACCTTTAATAATCTGCATTGACAATAACCCCAACAAATGAACTGAAACTTACTGTCTGTATGTTCCATCTGATCTGGATCAGTCACTTTAATGTCAAAATATTCACATCTACTTATGCATAATTTATGATCTCAGAAAACTGTTGAAATAGTTAGAACTAAGAAGTCATATTTATAAACAGTTAAAATTTGTGTCTCATCAGCCCTTTCCACTACTCCCAGGGGCAAAACCTGACTTTGGGTAGGTTTTTGTTTTCTTTGTTTTTTTGATGTTGCCAAAGAATTTTTGCTCAGAAACTGTCCCAGTGCGGCTGCTGAGAAAAAAATTTCTTAATCCATAACCGTAAATGAGTATGAAACAGATTTGTAAAATTGTTTTTTTAATTTATTTTACACTTAGGGTCAGGTTTTTGTATAGCATAACTGCTGATGAAGACAAGATGAAGTGTAGATAATAACAGTCCGATCCAGGCTGGTGCAGCCCTTGTTACTTATGCTAACTGCAAAACTAACTGTGGCTCTCTTCTTCCAATGCTTTGTGTTAAAGTGAAACCCACAGCATAGCTATCCACTGACTCCTTGTTTCCACAGGTTCAGTATTCACTTTCAAACATACAGTCTTTATGACAGAGATTTTTCAGGCAGAAATCTCTCATATGAGCAAGAAGAATGTTTATGACATGATTTATTGTCAGATTTAGTGCTAAAGATTATTTTGTGCCTTGCACTGGAGAGTTCTTCTGCAGGGCATGGTTACTCATATCAGCAAAAGTTAAAACAGAAACATTCTTTACCCATTACGTGTATTTCCAGTACTTGTAGCTTCATTAGCTTCTGAGCTTATTCGTTGTATATGTTGCTTCATTGCATTTTCCTGTATATAACAGAAATTTCCATATTCCAAGAGCTGGATTTGTGATACTTGGTTTAATCTATGCTAATGTAGGCCAGATATTGGCAGCAGACAGAGAGAGTTGGTCACACTATTGTGTTTAAATACACCCTCAGAGTCTGGTGAGATTATTTCAGTCTTACTTGTGACTTCCTCTATAAGCGTTAATCCTAAGTATGTACTTTGGGGTACTATTTTCAAGTAAATATAGTGTAACTATAGGGGGAAATTAGGTTATCTGGATGGTTGGCATGTTCTAGAAGAAGTATGCGAGACTTGCCAATGTCTTTCAGTTTGCTGACATTTGACCATCACAATGTACATCATCTGTCATTGGTAGCAAATTGTGTACAGCTTTCCTCGGTGCTCTGTATATTCCTTGTGCATCGTCCGTATGGTAAAACATTAGATAATGTAACACTCCCAAAAAATCTCTGTGACGGAAATAATGCTATGTCACACATTGCTGATGGTGCTCAGCAATCACGTTTTAGCTGGTAGGACTTGCAGCACAATGGGAGTGCTCACCATGCAAGTGACAGATATAAGTTCCCATCTCCCTTGAAGGGACCCCCCTTCCACAGCACGTGCTCAGCATCCATCACATGAATAGTCCCACTGAAATGCTGGGGCAGGTTTATAGCTGCGGCTGAGTTTGTGTATATGCCTGTCAGCACCGTCAGGGTCTAAAAGCAGAGTGATTTCCTACAGTCCAAGTGTGCAAGCAAGCCCAGGTAGCAAAGGTGACTAGGAAGAAGGTAGGTGTGCAAAAGTGAGAAGCAAAAATGGAAGAGAATTAACTTCAAAGAGAATACTTTCCAGTACAAATGCAGAGATTAAAGTTTTACAAGTTGATTTGATCATCTTGGCTTCCTGTATGGTGTTTATATATTTTTTGTTGTAGATTATCAGTGAAGAACTTTGTAATGGGTATGGTATTTTACTGTCTCCTGGGTATTTAGTCATATCTGTGACTGTTATCCCTTTCAGTTACTTTTTTTATTAAAAGAAATTTCTCTCTTTTTGAGATTACTTTTGCCTGGGCTCTGTCACCGAGAGCTCAGCAATAGTGTGCTGCACATGAGCTGTCCTCTGGTGTAGACCTGTACCCATTTTGCTCACGAGAGGTCCCAGCTGTATTTTTAACAGAGAGCAACTGCAGAGCCTCCAGGGGCAGTGAGGTGTCTTGCTGTGAACCTCTCTGTGGTAGGCACTCAACACTTCTTTGCTTTGTTACAAGGTGAATCACCTGCACATGCTGCCACTTGAATTGTGTAGCAGGTTGCTTCAAAAGCAATGCTAAAGGTAAAATGCCATACCACCTTTTAATGCTTGTCCTAAGAAGGGTAGGCACTGGCAAAGGTCACTTGAACAAATTTTCTCTTCATTTCCACCCTCATAAACAGTGAGAAAAACTAGCTTCCTTCAAAATAAATCAATTTGCATGTATATAAGCAAAAGACTGACACAGAATCCTGTAGAAATAATTTATCATGCTATGTGTCAATGACAGCTATGAAATCTTTAATCTTTTCCTATTTCCGTCAGAGACACAGGGAAAAACTTCAAAGTTGATAATACTTGATATGCTAGAGCTGAGCCTGAGGACAAGGAAATCCTCTCTGTGTAGCCTAGCCAGTTGTTGACCTTCCATTTTCAATCTGTCCTTTAGCTTAAAATAGTGATTTTTAGAAACTTCAGTTCCAGTAGATATGATGCACTAATGCCTGAGGCTGTTACGACTCTTTGGGAGGAGTTGTTTTCCTATCTCCTGTTTGTATTTAGATTTGGTGTGTTTGGCCTGGGCAAATGCATGGCTTTTTGTCACTACGGAATGCAAAATGAAGGACTTTGGTGTTCAAACTTCAGACTCCCTTGAGATCCTGCTTGTAAAGTCTGCAACACTGAATCAGATTCCACTGTAGGACTAGCCAAAGCAGTGGTTCTCTGTCCTCTGGGATTTGACCAATATGCATCTAGTCCTTCAGAATGGAAAATTGTCTTTGTGAATATACAGTAAATCATCTTAAAAGTAAAAAAAATTAAAGCAAAGCTTTATCTATCACAGTTGCTAGAGATGTATTTGTGCTCCCCCAAATAATGCTTTGTGTGTACCCGTGGGCTGAATGTTTCTGCAACCATCAGTGCTAATGCTTAAGACTTATCTGGCTCTGGTCTGTGTCAGCGTCATTGCTGCACTTAGCAGTGCTGTAAATCATACATTAAACTTCAAATCTGGAAGTTCAGCAAAGTTCAGATTATTTTGGTTTTAGATTTGTACCACTGATTTTAGTTCATGAACTTTTGTCTGTTCCTTATTTCTTTCTTGGAAGGAAAATCTGATTAAGAGCAAACTGTAAATGCTTTGCAGCCAAAGGGAAATCTGTGTCACATCTACAGCTGGGTGCCTGATAGAAAAAAACCTGCTTGGTGCATTTGTGCTAGCAATCCCTCTTCCTGTGAAATTGCTTCATAGAAGCAAAAGAGCATGTTAGAGTGATTCTTTTTCATTACACCATACTGTCTGAATAAATTATTGTAGAAAAAGCGCTTTTACCACTATAGCTGCATCTTCACTTGTGCCTTTGCTGCTCGTGGAAATCACCTTTACCCTTACCATTCCTATCTTGGTAAGAATGATCAGAATATAAATATGTCTTTCCTCCCGCTAAGCCCCCCAAAATTAGGATTTCTGAGTTGACTTTTGTGGTTTTAAAAAACATTATTATTTTGCTTTCCTAGCATCTTTGTGTGTGTTTGCCCAGTAAGCTGAGGTGTACATTTATACTATGCTAAGAACACAAGGAGTGCCTCTAACAGGCTCTGTCATATAAACACTTGCTATCTTGCTTTGAAGATTCACAGATCCTGGTTGAAAAGATGAAGGGCCCTAACCGCAGGCCTCTTAATGTGATCTGCAAGTTCAGAGCATGGCTTCAGTGCTGCTGCTAGCTGAGAGCTGTTATGCTTCAACCTTATCTATCTCCCACCCCAATAAAATAAGAACCCCAGGGTAACTGTGCTCCCGACATTAGCATCTGAAGCTAGGGGTTTATCTGTCCTGGGACAGAAGATCCAAAGTGCTGAAAAAGTCTGTGGTTTCTTTCCATTCCCTTTTCTGAAAGTTGTCTTCTCCCTGATCCCGTATTCACCTAGTTCATTTTACTGATCTATACTCCTACCCTTTGCATTTCCATCCAAGACGAATACTTTCCCCCAGGGCTTATGGAATAAAATAAAAATTTAGCTGCCACTTAATCTTGTTTTACTTCAGATATGGCTGGTCATAAGGACAGATTTGATATTTTGCAATTGAAAGCTGCTTGCTCCTCCTTTGTGCTGTTGAAAATTGAGGATGGTTCTTGATTATCTCCTGCACACTTGAGTTTTTTTAAAAAACCTTTGATAGCCTCTCATGCAACTCCCATGTGTCTGTGAGAAAGGCATAGGTGGTTCAGCTACCCTGGCAGATTTGGCAGCAATCCCCATAAAGCCTATGGGATGTGCTCGGTATGCTGTGCCCTTCCAGGCTGGACCCAAGGCAATTCATGTGCAGTAAAGAAACTTTGAGGCAGGGCACCTCCAGGCTGACAGCCTCTGGCTACCCAGATGCTCCAGTGAAGCAATCGGTGATCAGCTCAGTATAAATTAAACTGAGATCACTCTGGGTAAGAAGAACCTACAGTATGGAGTTTAGCAACAGTCCTCTGTTAAAAAAAAATAAAAATAAGCAGGGCTCTATCTTGAGGGATAAGCCTGTCTTCATTAGGGTGGTCTCTGTTAAAACCATCTGACTGAACTGTTAGACTGTATCCATGTAGAGCTTGGCATTTCCACGCCACTGTGAAATTAGTCTTGCCAACACCCAGAAGCAGGACTGTGTTGGTGATTTCTCCTGAGAAGCAAGGGCCAGTGCTACGTGCCCACAGAGCTGGCACAGCTTGTGAGCACCAAGAAGCAGCCAGAGCAGGAGACGCACGCAGGAGCGTGAAAAGTGGTGTACAGCTTCAAATCAAAAGTCAGTCTAGACCTTTACTGTGTCCACAGCAGTAGCTGATGTTTTCAACTTAGAGAAAAAAATATGAGCAGTAAATGTGCCGATAATTCTTCCCAGCATCAGCAGTTTTAGGATTTTCTAAACTGGACTCTGTTATCTATGTAAACTTACTGAACAGCTCTAAATAAATCTGTGCCCATGAGATCTATCTAGCATAGACATTGGGGGAGAATAATTATACCCAAGCCATGTAAATGTTTTTGACTTGAATTTATTTCTAAGAATTGTTTAGAGGGTTCAGGGGTTGTATTTTCTTTTTATTTACAATTCCTGCAATCCATGTTTAGAGCAGAAACATTTTTTATTTTGCTAAATATTTTATTTTCTGTGTGGACAAATCCAAATCAATGACACTTAAAGTTTACCCTTTATTATTTGTGCTGAGCATTTTGACATTAAGAGGTGTCTGTCTGGGCTGGAAAGCTCCCTGAAATCACACTTCAGGGGCTTAGCTTGAGATTCCTGGTCAGGTTGTTTGTCCTGTCCCGCTTTGGAGAGTGAGGCTGTTTCTGCAATGCAATTAGACTGGGAAGAAAAGCCTGTAATGGGGGAGAACGGGAGGGATAAGAACCACAGCCCATGTGGGGTTACTGGCAACACTCAGAGGGGCAGAGCTTGAGGACAGCTGTAATGGAAAGCATTCCTGAGTATTCCAGAAGCCTTAAGCATGTTTTAAATTAAAAAAGGCTCTTTTGAAAGTGAGCAGCAGGCAAGATGCTGCTAGAGGAGCATATATCTAAACATCTGTGCTTAAGCTTTCCATTTCAAATGAGAACAAGAAGCCATGTGCTGTGTGTGTCTGAGTCCAAGGTTTTTTGGTGGGGTTTTTTTTCCGTTGTCTGCCGAGCAGTTAACACATAACTGGAGCTAGAGAAATAAGGGACTTGTGATGAAGTCACGTATTGTTGACCCCAGAGTGCTCTGCTAAACCACTGAATCACCACCTGAAGCTTCCCCTTTTGTCTTCATGCTACAGAATGAAGAGTGTAAATCTGTAATCAGAGGTGACTGGCACAACGTGGGCAGATGTGCTCCCAGTGAATGCTGATGGTCCAGTAGAGCCTAGCCCAGGAAGCAGTGTGGTTTCCATCCAGTCTCTCCAGGAAACGATGCGGTTTCCATCTGCTCTCTCCAGTGGACACCAGGTGGGTAAACACATACCTCCATGCAGCATATAATCTTGCAGGTTCCTATAACAACAATAATCAGATATAATAGATGCTGTGCTGTGGTACTAGAGTGAGACGTATTACAGATAAATTTTCAAAGGCTGTTTCTGGAATTAGTAGTGGCTTGTGCCTGAGGTCACCCCTGTAATGTGCAGCACAAATGTGACTGAATGGTCTGGAGTTATCATGGCAGTCTCCTTCAGAGAGACTGTTGGGATGAATTAGCCTGTAGTAGTCTTTGTGACAGTCCTGGAGTACGTATAAACTTTTCTAGAATTGCTTTCTGATCTAAAGATCACCCAAAACCCTAGCCATTCTCAGTAACACTGGACAGATAGACCTTTGCCTAGGTATTTTTCCTAGCAAATTAGGAAAGTTACCACCCCATTCTCCTGCTTCCTCTTACTTAAAAAACTATGGTTATTTCCTTATAACTTCTAGCCAAGAAAAATACTTCACAGGGCAGCTTCACTATAAAAGTAAGCAGAGGCAGGTGTGCCTGGCAGCAACCACTGGCATGTGGGACCAGGTTTTTAGCCTAACATAGTGATTTGCACTCTGACTTCTGTTTCTATTTACACAGCTCAAAATAAAGTTCAGAAGTATCACAGTTTCTGTGTTTGCAGCAATTCCTGGCACGTACGCTTGTGTATACGCCGATATTCATACAGGCTTTCTATCAGAAAAGGCCCTTGCCAAGTGCCCCGAGTGGCATTGCTGAGGACTTTGAACTTCTGGCCTGAAGTGCCTGGGCATGACCTGAGCTCTTCTTAGTTTCCTACATATTCTTAAATGCCAGGGGGGCATTTTTCCTGCTATATTGCCCTTGCTGAATTCATAGAGGAATGGTGATGACTCCCCTTGGTAGCCAGTGCCATTTTATACCTCTTTAAAAAGTACTGGTGTGCAGGTAATTTTTTTTTTCCCCTCCCTGATTTCAAGCCAACTGATGTGAACCACACACCTCCCCCATGCTGTGGGTGCATAGTGGTACCAGTAAACAGGACGGAGTATATTAATTAGCCTGGAAAGCAGCAGAGGAAGAAATCCAGATGGACTAGCTAGAGTTCTCTACATCCAACTGAGTATAAACAACATTCAGAGATGAGAGGCACAAAAACAACACCGTTGTTTATGGTCAGATTAAAAGCATGGGATAAATTCCAACTTCTGCTGCAAACAGCTCAGCAGGAAGGGTGTTTCATTGCACGGTGAACCAAGGAATGTACATTTGTGAGAAAGGTATGTGCTTCCCCTTGCCTCATCCAGGACCCGAGGAGCCTTGAAGTATTTACAGCAACTATAAGGAAGTGTACAAAACCCTTTCCCCGCAAAGTGGCCTTATAGTTTAATGAGTTTTGCTATTTCACCAGCTCATATTTTCAAGTATTCGGAACATTATTTATGACTGAAGTGAATACTCAAGGTTTCTTTTAGCACAATGCAGCGCAGAGCTCTCCATGCTGGCAGGAAATATTGGTACTTGGGTGTAAGTCACAGCACAAAGGGAGCAGAGGAAATGACCGACCCCACCTCCCCACTTCTGACACGGCCCCGGGGTGCTTCCTCTGGAAAAAGAGGCATTGCAGCAGGAGAGGAGTGTTTGTCACTCTCTCTGGCACGGGGATGAGACCTAAATCAGTTGGGGTGACATGCTGGTCACTGTGACGGGGCAGACACACAGACAGGAGTGTGACCGTCTGGTGGTGATGCTATGCAGCAGCTGTTTGGACACAGCAGGAAAAACACCAGGGAGAGGATGGCCTCCTCCTCACCTCCATAGGGACTGGAGCGGGAAGTCGTCCTTTGCATGTGAGAAAAAGGCATAGCTAACCTAATAAATTCCTGTCTGTAGTATGTGGAGGAAGCTATGTTTAGCTGTCTCTGCAAGTGACATTCTTTTCCATAAATTCCTTTAGGTACGGAGAAACCAAACAGCTAGTAATTGATTTTTCATTTTCATGCTTCTGCCATTGAGGGTCAGATGTGTCTGAAACTTGCACAAAACAGGCACAATGGGTACTGCCAGTGACCATCCTCATGAGGATTTTAGCTCGCACCCCTTTGCTCAGTGTAGTTCAGCAAGTCTGCTCCTGGCTGCATGATGTGGTGGTGGCTGTGTGACTGGGCAGTCCTGTCCCACTTACCTCTTCTCTGATCCAGGCAGATGCTCCATCTTGTCAAGAATGGATCTTGGGGCTAAAGTTGAATGTGATGCATATGCTGTGGCTGTACCACGCTGGTGTAATTGGTAGTGCTGATGGGACAAAAGTCTTTTTCTTGTTGCTAAAATAATGTGATTGTGAATGAGGCTGTGGCATAGGGTCATATTGCTATGTATTTTCTCATCTCTGAATTATCTGCAAAGAAGAGGATGATGGTGGAGAACAGTTGGATTTGAGAAGACTTTTTGTATGATATGCAGTTGAGGTATCCAGCTCCTTTGCTTCTTCCTTGCCCAGGTTTAGCACAGAGAATAAAACCAGGTTATGCTGTGGCATGTGGCTGCTTGTGAGCTGTTTATAGCCCGCATATCTTGTCCCCGGATGAGAGGTGGTACTTGGCCAATCTGAACAACTGGTACTCTGGCCAAATCCCTTCTTTTGGCAGCTATTTACTAAGAGCTAAATGATTGCTCAGCAAAGCTAAAGGGAATTCATTGGCATCAGAATTTCCACTGGAAACAGTGGAGAAGTATCGACATGCGTTTGAATTTTGTAGCAAGAATTTAAGCTCTGGGATCAGAGTATTAGGGATCCATATGTCCAAACTCTGTTCCTAAGAAACTGTGTTTGCACCTCAACTTTCATAGATGAACTTTTTTTCTATATGGGAAGGCCTAGAAACTTCTCCAAATTAGGCAGGGACCCAACTAATCGTTTGGGCAGTTCCATCGATATAATTAGGTATGCTCAAAATTACTCGGGCTGGAGACTTTCCCAGAGCAATCATCTCATGTATGCTAACAAAATGTTCTTTTAATTTGGACAGACTCTTACTTGGTCAGAGGTTGACTGTACAAGCATGGGGAACTTAGGCAGAGACTTTCTGGGAAATCTGAAAAAACAAATGGCAGCCTCTTACAGAAATCATAAAATTCATGGCATGTTCTTGGTGCATCTAAAATGAAGCTGGCAGGTGTCCCGTGTTCTTGGATAGCCATGTTCTGCACCACCACCATAGAGTGGTCTCTTGGGCTATTTATTACATCACTACTTCAACTTCTTCTGATGGTATTTGAATATCTGTCAGCTCTTCTGTTTAGAATCTAGTTTAGAGTGTGATGAAACCCGTGATCATGTCTCCCTCCCAGACAGAAGTGTCACTTGGGAAGCACCATACAAACAAAGGGATTCAATGCCTGATTCGGAGCTCAGAAGTAAACAGGAGAGCCGGGGGAGGCCAGAGTCTCCCAGCACCCAGTCTGTTGCCTCCCTGGCAGACCAAACTTCCTCTCAGTCTGCTTTCAGCACTGACTTAAAGAACAATTGTCACCATCGGTCCCTTCCCTCTCATGGCTAGTCTTTTTGAGTACTGCATTGCCATTGTATGACTCTCCGGTGTTTCCTCCATGCTATTGAATTCTATTTTCCGTTACAAAGTCAGGACTAAATTGAGTGTTTACTTTCAGAAATCCAGCCCCAGAGGAAACAATTATGGTTTTCCTCTTCTTGGCCATCTGCCTTGCTGATAATTTGTTGTGCTGCAGATGCAATTTATTTTTAGTTAATTCTGAGCTATAGCATGTGGCTTTGTTGCCCTAATGCTGTTTTGCCCGTTTCGTGATTATTTAACCAAGATATTTCCATATAGTCATGTTCTTTACAGCCAACATCTGCCTAAAGAAGCTTGCCTCCCATTCCACTTTTGTCACATGTTGGAATATACAGAAAGTCTCAGGTTTCTCACTGACGGTGGAAATTGCAGTCTTCTTGCTGAGTGCAAAATCATTATTTTTTTAATGTACAACATATTTAATCACAGACTGCTTGAAATTCTTAAGGTAGTGTTTCCATAAATTAAAGATTAAAAAACCCAACAAACCCAAACCAGTAATCAATAGATCCCGAAGTATACTGTCTTCTTCCCTTTTTCAGAATATTAGAACAGTTCCCTTAGAAGTGACCTACAACAATCACCTAGTCCAACTGCCTGACCACTACAGGGCTGACCAAAAGCCAGAGCATGTTATTAAGGGCACTGCCTCTTACACACTGATGGGCTTGGGGCTTTGTCCACCTCTCTAGAAAGCCTGTTCCAGTGTTTGATGACTGTCTTGGTAAAGAAGTATTTCCTAATGACCAGTCTAAACCTCCTCTGGCACAACTTCGAACCACTCCCAGGAGTCCTATCACTGGAAACCAGGGAGAAGAGCTCAGCACCTCCCTCTCCTCAGGAAGCTGTAGAGAGCAGTAAGGTCACCCCTCGGCCTCCTTTTCTCCAAACTAGACAAACCCAGAGTCCTCAGCTGCTCCTCATGGGACAAGCTTTCCAGTCATTGCACCAGCTGTGTTGTCCTCTTCTGGACACATTGAAATATCTTGAAATGTTAGGTGACTGCTCTGTTCATGGCTCAAGTATTTGGGAGAGGGCAGATTCTGTAGATCAAGTAAAATAATCACAACCTTCTACAAATACTGGGTTGCTCAAAAATTTACTTCGTGTTTTTAAATGATCTCACTTACTTTTAGCAAGATCAGCAGTGTGGCTCCATTAAACTTAAAATTAGTGTTATTGTGCCAATACACCACTCCAAATGTTGGCGTATAATAGCCTCAGGGTGGTGTCCCACCTAGCCACTCTAGGTCAAGCAAGCTTCTGCCTACCTGTACAATTAAGCTTCAGATCATGGCTATTCTTGTCATGTAACAGCTTTATTGGTTTTCTAGATCTGAGAGAGCCGGTCCTGGGATAAGATGCGCCTGCGTCTGATGGCTATAGGCACTGTAGACTCTGCAGAGGTTCAGCTTGGTCTCTCAGTTCCTCAGAGTGCTCTGAGTAGTAGGCTGTAAATGGAAAAAAGGTCAAGGATGTCAGCTTTTTCACCTGCAGGCAAATGAAGGGATGATAGAGTGGTGTTCACAGCTGCCTCTGGGGGCAGGGAATAGATGAGGTGTAATACAAGAAACTAAGGCCCACAGGGGGTGCACACATTCTGGATACATTTCAGGTTGGGGTCAGTTCTGGCTGTGCAAAGCAACACTTATTCGTCAGTGCCTGACAACACAAGGATGTGTTTTGGGTACAGCAGTGCCTTATGGTAAGATGACTGATGTATGCATGGGCAAGTTATGTTTGGTGCACCCAAGTGAGAGTGACCTCCTTCCTGAGAGAGGAATACGATGACCCCAGAAGAACACCACGCTAATGTGAATTTACTGCTGGGTGTAGATAGGAAAGTGTTTTTCAGGTGTTTTGGCCTAATGCTGCATTGAATTGTATAGACATATCCTTGAAATCAGAGAAATGCTATTGGGTTTTTGTGCAAGTTTGGTTGAATCCTGTTTATGTCCTAATTTTTTAAAAGTTTTTTTTTGGGTTTTTTTGTAGGTTTCAAAACAAACAAGCAAACAAAAACCCCCAAAACAGCTGAAGTGGCTCTGAACATCTACAACGTGCAGTATATGATTCATACAGTGAAGATTTAAGGTAAGAGCTCCCACTCATTAAACTGAGTTTCTGAGATTTCCTGAATGGCGACTACCAAACTGTATAAAGAAACCCCACAGATAGAAAGGGACCAAAATTAAAAACAAGCATCATGTAAGAAACTAACAGAAGGAAAAAAAAAATCAATTGTAGTAGCACCATAGAAAATGCACTGCATATGATCTAGAAAGAAAAAAATAAAAATAAAAAAGGAGAAATGTGTGTCAGAAATTGGATGCCCATTAATACGCTATTTCTTTTGGTAGGAAACGCCACAAAAAAAAGAAATATTGTATAGTTAATGCATGCTTTAGTGAGACAGGCTATCACTCATGGAAAACTGGGAAAGTAGTGTCAAAGAGTGGTGACAGGAAACATAGCATCAGCAAATTTCTTTCCGCTGGTCTTGGGGTAGGTTGCTTTTAAAAATTTGGAGCCACTGAAGGACAGTAGACGTTTACATATCAGCCAAGCAGCAGTTCTTATATACTTATGCAGAGAACTTTCCCCTCATTGCCTTCAGGGATGCAGGTTCCCATAGCAAAGGAGGAAAGGTACTGGTAGGACCTGATGAACAGATCCACTCTTTTAATCTGCTGATTCAAAAAGGGAAAGCTCAGTCCTCATTCTGAGGATAGAAATACTGACGGGTATCATGGCAACACTATAAAGGAGAATTTTCAAATTCCCCTGGCTTTTCAGCTTGTTAAAGAATGATAATTTGGGCGACTAGAAACAGTTGCCGCCTTTTCCTCCCAGTCTTGCACTGAGCAATTATCCCACTGGGCATTTTCTGGGACATATGTGAAACAAAGGGTCTGATTCAGAGCTGACTGTTAGTGGTCTAAATCAAGAAGGACCCTACTGGAGCCAGTATTGTTCTAGGCAGAGTCATTAAAAATGTGTGTGCAAAAGATGAGTAAGATTATCTTTTGGGGATCTGCTGAAAATATTGCTTAATTTGCTCCAATCAATAAATGATGGTGCTATTTTGAGTAACGGAAATGAAATACTAATGTATTTGTTTCCAAGGTTTCTCAGCAAAATACATAGAAAGTCATAAAAAATAACTTTCACCTGTATTTCTAAACCACACAAGAAAGTTTCAAGGTTGTGATCTAGACCTTCAATAATATTTAAGAGGAATTCTTAAAAGGATTCCAAAGCTAAAAGATATTGATTATTTAACTCGATCTTGTATATAATTAGACCACACATTTCCAAACAGCACTTTCTCGACACTTAGATTTTATGAATCCTTTCTGTAACTGAGTTCCATTAATTAAGAAGGAGTATTTTTTTAAAGCTACATTTTGTTGACAGAAGAAGTAGGCTTATTTTTGTTTCAGTATCTGTTTTAATTTTGTGATTTGTCTCTACGTAACTAACATGACTGTATCCTGTGTTACTTAGGTTAAAGCAAGCAGTAAGGGGGGCTGGGGAAAGCTTTCTGTGAATTCTTCATATACCAATCAACAAATGGGATAAAAATAATTTTGTTTTTATACACTATAAAGAAAAAGACTCATCATTCATTGTAACTGTGATACAATATAATGATTAGTTTGCAGTAGATAACGTAGCATTCCAGTAGAGAGCTCTAATGCTGTCTCAAGGCTATAATATTACATTAAACCGTATTCATTACTGATGGAAAAGAAGGGAAATACTTTGGTTCTGATTATATTAAAGCTACTGGTCTCCCAAACAAGATAGGAAAAATATTATTTCAGATTTTATATCATGTAATCCTAGATAGTTTTCATCAGGAATAATACTTCAATCTTGTGTCTCAACTTTGCAGCTGTTTGGGGAAATCTATGTACTTTTCCAAAGTCAAACAGTCTGAAGAATGGAAGGCACTTGCATTGTGTACATTGACATAATTCAAGGAAGACAGGAGAGAAAAGGAAGGGAAGCAAATCACTGTAGAACAAAAATAACTCTTAGGTATTGTGTTTAGATAAACTTGTAGGTCAAGGGAAAAAAGGAACATGAAGATCCTCACATCTGCAAACTTAAGCAAGAGAGGTTTAGAGGCTGTTTTTCCATGCAAGCAG
Source organism: Falco rusticolus (assembly GCF_015220075.1). Taxonomy (NCBI): domain Eukaryota; kingdom Metazoa; phylum Chordata; class Aves; order Falconiformes; family Falconidae; genus Falco; species Falco rusticolus. The sequence goes on from NC_051193.1 coordinate 40,423,695, forward strand.
ATAAGGTTTTGCTTCTAATTTCATAGGGAAGAACAGTTCTTAATACATATCAGTGTCTCAAATTAAAGCTAAACATTTTTTCTAAGACTTAAAGGAGCTGAAAAAGATGCAGACACAGCAAGGTTTACACAGAAGGGCATTTGATAAATGAAAATCTATCAAGTACTTCAAAAAATCTTGTTCTGACAAGAACTGAACAGCTTCCTTTCAGAAATGTCCTTCACTTCCTTGAAACTCCACTCAAAGAAACCATGATATCATCCTCTCACAGCCTCACAGATTGCACTAAACCAATAACATCAAACAAACCCTATGGTTTACGGAACAGGCACTAAAAGTTGTTACTCGAAAAGCATACTGTCTTGAATCTGATTATTAGAAAGCTTTCCAACCTGAAAAGGTAACGCAGGTCAACAGTTATAAACAACATAAGGCTATATATCCTAACAGTGATAGAAATCAAACCAATTCTGTAGTTGTACTGATTTTTAATGAATTTCAAGTGTATAAATCAATCAATAGATAAGACTTAGTCTTCCAAATGACTTAGGAATAGTTCCATAAAAAATTTAAGCTTCTAATTTCTGTCATCAGGGTTTCTGTCTTAAAAAAACCCCCAACCAACCAAATAAATAAACAAACAAATAAAACCAACCAAAACCTCCAAACCCAAGTCACCAAATCCTCCCAAATCTCTCTTGGAAGCTGTCTGACCTGGGAACTACCCAAGCATCTGTGGTTTCTTAAGGTCTGCTTTGGGACATTACTCAAAGGATAACTCTTCTGATGGTCACAAGCAGTCAGCCCGTGTTCCACAAACCACAAATTTACTCTGTGAGGTTCAGTGCACCACTAGAACTTGAAAACAATGAAAGACTAAAACATTGTATTCTTTCTCCTTCCTTCTTCCCCACAATGGCCAGCATTCATTGGTCAGAGCACTTGCCTAAATGTGGAGGAGAGGAGATCAGGTTCCTCTACTGCGTGTGGGGAAACGAACTTGCGTTCCTGAGCTGAAGGCTGTACTCACTGAGCTGTAGAATACTATTTGCCATACTCCCGTTTCAGGTTTAGGCACTAAATAAAGATTAACTGGTTGAGAGAGAGTGAATACAAGCATCTTTGCAGTTAGGACACTCAGCTGGGAGTACAGAAGTTGAGTCTTACACTGCTCCTCCAGTCACCAATTACATATTTTGAGAAGGGTAAGACAAAAAGTACCAATATGCAGCTTTGGCTATGTTGAACTATGGCTGCACTGCAACTGTTTTAAGTTTCCCAGTAAATGCCATGCAGGTGTTCAAATGATGAATATGCATTTGAAGTAGTTTAAAGGTTTTCATGGCTTCTCCTAGCAAATTTTTCCTATAGGAATGACTGGATTGGGTGACTTTTAAATACCTTCCCTGAGTTGAAGTGAGATTCAAAGCCAGAAGCCAGCAGAGAGAAGAGTGAGACTTCTCTTTGCATTGAAAAAAAGTATTAATTTCAAATACCTAGAGCCAAGTGATCATGCTTTCTTAAGTTGACCAGGAGAGATGGGACTGCAAAATGACACTGTAGTACCCATTAAGGTGGGATATGGCATGTAGAACTCTTCAGCTGACTCACCTTGGCATCAAGTTTCAAGACCTGGTGCATTAATTACTACATTTTTCATTTAACCTGAGCTGTTAACCCATGTGGTTAACCACACAGGTCCCATCATTATTTGAATCTTGCAATCTATGCTATCAAAACCCCATCTGCAAAAACTTCAGGGTGATAAAGTAATAATCAGTCCTTAGGTTGCATCACTGGTCAGCCTTGAGCGCTTCTGCTGTTTTGGGTGAAGGTGGATGGGATGAATTCCTAACCAAGTAGTTGAGCAAGACTAGGGTGTATAACACTCTTCCTAAACAAGCAGTGCCCTGGTGTGCAAACTAAAAAGTAACTTGATGTACTCTAGTGATGTCCCCAGTCTGGCCAGGTGAGGACCAGGACTGTTCCAGGTGTAATGCGTTTCTCAGCCCAGAAGCACTCTACACACCTCTGCCAGGCAGCGGAAACAAGGCAGAAGGGCTTTCAGATGGCACTTGGACAGGGACCCTCATGCAGAGAAAGGATAGCCTGAAGTTTATCAGCTCCTGTGCTCGAACTGAAAATAAAGGCAGACACAGGAGAGGGAGAAGGGTTTTGAATACCATTTGTATGCTCTTCTCAGCAAAGCGGAGACTTGAGATATCCATTCTGGCAGCTTTTCAGTGGAATTTCAACACTGGTGTGAGCCAAATGCATGAGGAATAAATTAACGTGTTTGTAGGTTTGCTAAATAAAGTGGCAGGAGACAGATGCCTGCATGACAAGATACTAAGCTGGTTATGAAAATTAAGCCATGTTTTGCAGTCTTTGGTGCTGTGAAAAGCTCGCAACATTAAGTGGGAGGTGCACGAGGAAAGCCAAGTGAAGTCCATTGCCTGTGTCCATAGGGTAAGTAACGGGTCATGCCAAAGTCACTGTTGCCATTGAAGTGCCAGTCATAGAATTGCTTCTAGGCTTGACAGAGCTGCCTTTCCAGCAGCCTACAAAAAGCACAATCTGTCCTTCGAGGGGTCAGTCAGAATAAAGCCTTCATGCAAAATTTGCCTTTCTGCACTCTGGAACTGTTTGGAGTTTTTCTGAGGCTTTTTTTTTTCTTTTCTTTGTTTGTTTTAAATCTCGCTATTGTGCTACAGTTTTGTCTGCGGGATGTGCATGGAATAGGCAATTAACACCTGTAGTACAGTAATCTCCCCCTGATGTTAGAGGCTTTTTTTATTTCCATTTGTGGAATGGTCCTGCACTCTGGCTTTGCTGATGTGATGTAGTGGCATTTTCCCTGGCTCGTATTATGCCATAAGAGGAAATAGTCAAGTGGTTTAAGAGAGAACATTATCCTCATTTGTATGCCAAATTTGCTCCATTGTTTTTGGTTTACATTGTTTTTTTTAAAATATAATATAGGGCTTCACCACTTGATTTTAAGTTTATTCTTTTCCCATGGTTCTTTCCTGTTAAAACACTCGTGTTGCAATGCAAGTCCCTTACCATGCAGGTTTGAAGGAGGCTCTTCCTATTTCCCTGTAGTGACTCACAGGGTCCATCTGCACAGAGAAGATGGGGTAACCTACAACCAGTAGTTACTCTGCAGTGGTTTCCCAGGTCAGCTGTGTGTGCTCCACTTCGAAGGGATGCAGCCAGTCTCTGTCCCAGCAAGCCATGAGCAGCCCCATGTGGGAGCTGGCACGGTGCCCTCCTTCCCAGCCCCGTGCTGCAAACAAATCCATGGAAAGTGCAGGAGTTTCTCATCAGACTAGCCCTGCTGTGGTTTTCTTGAGCATTTGTGAAGATTTCCTACGCTGTTCATATAATCAACCGGTTTGAAGCAGAGCTTTTTAGACCCCTAAGTCATTTTTTCTTGACACAGCTGGTTCCTGAGACAGCTCTTTCCCACTTAGCATGAATTAATGTATGGTAAGTACGTGAGCACGGGAATGCTCAAGGTCTAAATTAAGGGTGGCTCTCATCTAACCTAAATCAGCCACACTGGGGAAAGCATTCTTAATCCCAGCACTTGAGCATGTCTGAACTGTTTTTATCACAGAAGAGATATTAGTTTATATAAATAAAATCAGTGTAATTTGACACAGAATGCTGTTCATGTATTGATAAATTTAAAACATTCCTCAATTACAAGATTATATCGTAAGTTTTAGCGTGTGAAAGCTGTTTACAATTATGCTGTCGTGTTGTACTGTACTAAAAATGCCCTGATTCTTGTCATATCATAGGTCTCGCAACATCTTATAGATAAAATTGAAGCTAAACAAAACTATTCTGAAACAGGACAAAATATTGTGGGTTTTATATTTGCTCATTTGTTGGGTTTTTTTTTCCACATTTAGAATGGATTTTTTTCCCCAAAACTGCCTGAAGAATAGCAATTCTAGATTGCGATTGGAAGATGGAAAAATAAAAGTTTCATGTAGTGTCCTACAATCAGAAGTGAGGCAAATGGGACAACAACTTTAAGAACTAAGTCCTAAGTATCCTTGAACTACAAAGGAAACAGGAAGGTAAGGAAAATTCTTAAATGATCCAAGTTTGTATTTTGACTTTCAGAGATTCCAATCAAGTTGCACTTCAGAAGATGGGTCCAACTAAAACAAAGTCAAGTCAATACACAGCAAGCAGAAAATAGTAGTAAAGCTTGCACAGAAGATAGAAACTCTTTTCTTTTGGCTAAGAGAAACTGGTGTGGTAATATAAACTTTTAAAAAACCCAAAATCATGAGGCTTTCAAAGAAATTAGTGGGTATTTTGATTTACTGGAAGGTGAAGGAAATAAATATTTTATAGGTACTTCCTTTGCATCAGCTGTTATCACAGAGGAATTTGGAGAATATATACTCAGTCTTTTCAAATAATAAATATTAACAGAGATCAAAAGAATTTGGGTATTAGCACTGAGTAAGAAAGGAAACAGTAGAAAGATTAAAAAAACCAAAACGAACAACAACAACAAAAAAAAACCCCACAAAAAACTCTCAACCAAAACAACCAAAACCACCCCGGTGCTCAGAAGAAGAGCTGAGCTTCTGAGAAAATTCTCTGTTTAAAATTGTTTGCTACACTGGAGGCCCAGGGAGTAATAAATCACTTTACTTATCCTTTAAGGAATTGCTAGGGAAATTCACAGCCCAGTAAACCTTGCTTCTGTACCCAGCTGGCATCTGCAGGCATAAACCTTTGTAGTTCAAAACACAAATTACAAGAAGAAAAATCTTCATAAAAGGAGCACCCTTCATGCCTCTAATGGGCAAGGATTCTCTGAATATGTAAATTAAATGTGGCAGTCAGCTGATTTCATGTACTCAGGATTATAAGGTGCATCTTTATGAACTGCAATACAAACTTTGCATTGCTTAGCTCAAAATAAAGCCTTTACAAAAAAAGGGCCTTAGTTAGCTCAAAACAAAGCCTTTCTAGGGAACAGCATTAATGAGTCCGGCTGGCAGGTGCGGGAGGACAGGTGAGCTGTCATTGCTGTGATCCCCACGCCAGGGCTGAGTCGCAGTGCCATACCTGCACCACGCGGGAGCTGGCAACTTCACAGCGTGGTGTTCTCAGCCCACCGCCTCTCAAACACTGCGGCATCTTGTAAGAACTCAAAGCAAAAGGCAAGCTCCTGTCTGATTCCAATGTTTCTGTTATCACAGCAGGCAATGAAATGGATAGCAGGCTGTTTATAAAGGTAATTCATCAGCCCCCGTGTAAGATGTGTGCATGCTCCAGTTAACACGATGAAGTTGCTCAGTCATTCCAAAGTATTTGAATTAATTATTCTTTATCGTAAAGAAAACTGTAACATAGCATTAGGCAAAGGAAAATATGTCAGTTGAAGTGCTGTAGTGGACAGGCTCTCCTGGGCTAAAAGGCTGATGTTCTTTGTTGTAATTAACATTTACCAGGTATTGTTACCATCCAGTTTGTTTATATAGACAATGCTGTGCAAATAAATAGTGCCAGCAATTTCAGCTGGTTTTATTAGTCTGATCACACATAGCTAAATCTTTTAACGACTATTCAACAGAAAATTCTCTTCATTTCTAAACTATTCTCATTTCTAATTATTGTGCAGAATTTAGAAAGGAACAGAACTGAGATCTCTATGATTCCATAGCTGCAATGGAAAAATGAAATATAATTAGATATGGCTGTAGTGCAGCCGCTGTACTGCCTTACTTTCTGATGAGTGAACTCTGGAATATGGTATGTTGCCAGATTGATAAAGATTGGGACTAGAAGAAAACATGTATATGATTGGGTTTTTTTAATTATTTTTTCTCAGACTTGCTATCAGGATTGGCATATGCATCTTTGTGATGTTCTGAGTTTGCTTCATTCAAAGGTAAGTCAAAATTTTATTTAAAATTATGCATGAGAGGTGACTTAGTATATCCTTTTGTCATTCCTTCAGTAGATCTGTTCACACTTGCCTCATTGGATCCCTTTTGGAGAATCATAAGGCATGTGATAATCTACATGGTGTATTGTATTAGGAAAGCCAAAGGTTTTCCTTCCTGTTGCCACTGTGTGCTTTTATGAAGTCTGCTGAACATCCTACAGTAAGGAGAGATGCCCCCCTCAATTCCCAAAAAGCCCTTGGAATGGCTGTCCTAGGATGAGAATTTGGGGTCACAGTCACAAAATCATCCACACTGCACTGTGGGACAGGATGGTCATGCTAAACTGAAGAGAGAACTGGGAGACAGCAGTAACACAATGGTTCGTGGTATAAGGGCTTCTGAGTTTATGTCTGAAGAAGTTGTGACATCTATTTTTGGCTCCAAGATGTGCTGAGACGCTTCTTAAAACTTTGAGAGGAGGTGAATCTATTTCTGTAGAAATAGCCACAGTGTTTGGTTTGTGCCATATATGCGATAGAGATGGTTTCCCAAGGCTGACAAATCATGCAGATTTGTAAATTGCAACAAATTATTAGTGTCAGTGTACCACTGGAGGTAATAATTAAATAACTGAAATTAGACTTTGGAATACTCTCAATTAAATTTAGAATAAAATGAAAAATCACACGCTGCCATCAATTTAAAGAACTTTATCCAAAAACACAACTTCCATCTGATGTTAACAAAACTTCTCATTTTCACCACAGTTAAAGAACCAGCACTAAATACACACATAGTGACAGCAGTCAATAACTGGAAAAGAACAGAACAGGAGCTTAAAAGAATACATTTCTGTTGACTAAATTTGCTAATTACAGTAGGCTTAGAGAAAACAGGGCATTTTCAAAGTTTTTCTCTTTACAGAGATTCGCATTTCAAGAACAATGATTACAAGAGTAAGGGGTTTTCTTTAAACCAACCCATATACTAAAACCAAAAAAAATAATACAGAGAAGCCCTGAAAACCTGTTAGTGTACAAAACAGGGTAGAGAGAAAGCACAAGAGAATTAAATTGTCTAGCGTTATTAAGAAAAATAACAGTGCAGACAAGGGCTCCTGTAAAGCTGTTTTGTGTGAGCTGAAAGATGTCATTTCCATATGACCGTGTTTTTGCGTGAAGTACAGATGCTTTCAGAAGTGTCACTATTTAGCTTACTTTTGAAGAAAAAAGAAAAATTAGGCAATATTTAAGCTAACTGAAAAACAAATGTTATAGGCTACCTCACAAAGCTGCTACTGGATTTATTTACGTTCGTTTAAAATTTCACTGAGACTTTGCACTCCACTCCTTTCAAACTTCGTAACTTCAGAACTGAAAGACCTCTTTGTTAAGGAAAGAACAAATATTTCTCAGGCTAGGTGATCAGACAATAGAAAAAATAGTGCAACCGTTGCTACATTATATACCCTTCGAGCATATCTATCAAAATATTCAGACTTGGTTTATGTTACCTTCTCATTTAAAAAAAAAAATACAGTTATGCTTTCTTTCTTTTGATTAGGAAATTACGGACATCTTTAGATATATTTTAAACAAAACCCCAGCAACCCCAGAGCTAGTCCTGCATGTTGATCCACTGAAGCAGACGTGAGAAGTGCAGAAGAGTGTTATTAATCCAGTTGACTCCAGGTGGAGGCAAAGGTCCCTCTGGATGGAGCAGCTTGCAGGCTCAGGGACTTTGATCACCCTGTGAAGGTGGCAACTGAGACGAGTTTTAGGCCTAAATCTGTAAACAGTTCAATCTTTTCTCATTAGTGGGACTGAACTCCAGAGGAAATGCGGTACCACCTTTAATGACTGCAGCTCAGGAAACTCCCAAAGCAGTGCCAGAACAAGCAGGGAGCTGTGAGGGAGGCTGCCCAGCGCTCTCGGTCCTGGCCAAGACATATGCTTCCTTCTGCTCACCGTGAGATTCAGAAATGCCCGGTCTGGCTACAGCAGCTTGGCCGTGCATCTGAGAACTACAGGTATGATTACATTTGCAATGGCTTAGCACATTGTTGTTGTTTTTCTTTACTGACTAGGCTAGTGTTTAATGGCCTTGGCCCTACACTAAATCACGTGAAGCTTTTCTGTTCTTACTACTACCCTCTTCTACTCCCCTTGTCTTACCCCAAGTGTGTTACCACTGATTCTGATGTGCTAGAAACAACCAAGGACTTGGGGTTGGGAACAGCTCAGTAAATGCTGACTGCAGAACAGCGTAGTATTTGTAAAATCTGAATTTCTAAAAGGTAGCTTTGGGTTGTATGGATATTGACAATACAGTTACGATGCTTCATGGCCACACCTTACTCTTCTGCTTGGGGGAAACACTTTGCGGTTTGCTAAGGCAGATAATGATTACAATCTTCCTACAGGAAGAGACCTTATATTGCTGATCTTTGCACTTACTGTGTTAAGTCCTTAATTATCACTTACTGTCAGTGAAAGTCAGTCAAGGAGGTGGTTAAGAAGGGCTGAAGAACATTGCTGGCTTCCAAATGCTCACACGCTCTGATGCCAGGGAACAAAAAGAACACAGAGAAGACAAGGGGAGAAATAAAATAAAGGCAGAGAGACGTGGTGATGACAAAGGGTTTACAAGGATGAATGCAAGTTCACACCAGGTACTTTAAGGAGGAATGATGCAGCCTAAAGGACGGGGTAGTGATTTTTGAGACATTCCTGAGAAGCAACTTGTCTCTGTCCTCAGCCTTTCTAATGTCTGGGTAGTAAGATCCCCTTTGAGACCTACTGGCATAAAGCTGTAGAGTAAAATGAGGCGCTACTACTGTACAGATGATACTTGACTCATTAACTTTCCATGCTTAAGAAACTTAGGTATTTTTTTGCTGTTGCAGGGAGAATAAGCAGAGCCTTGGAAGGTAAATCTTGTATGTATACTGCCAACATGGGAAGCTTTTTGAGTATTTTCTACAACTGAAAAATATCTTCACTAGCAGCCTGCATAGGAAGGATAGAATGAGTGGGAAGATGCTCCTAAGACTTTCTCAAAAGATGGAAACACCATTCCATTTGTGCTCATATGAAAGAACATTTGCCTTAGTACCAACAGATCAAGTCTGCCTATGACACTCAGGCAAACCTGCCTTCAGAGGCATGTCATTGAGGTGTTTACATATGTGACAGGTTTGTGTTACCAGGGTTACTTTCTTTTCCAGTTCCTGACTGTGTTGCTTTAATTCCCAAAATATGTTACTGCAAAAGTAGGTCTGGTCATATTGCCTTGGTGTAAATATTCTGGTACAGGCCAGAATGAGATAAAATTGCCATGCCATTTTGTTCTTCAAAGGCACGTATTCCCCTGGAGTCTCCGAGGTAGAGAACTGGACACCTTCCTCCTTTGTGCCTGAAGGACCAAAACCTAAAACGGGACATGGCTGGTGCCTAGCTGTTTGCAGTTCCCTACGCACCCAGAGAAGAGCACAGCGGTGACTTTGTTTTCCCTGTTTCCAGTTGGTAAGACACAAAGAGGGGCTGTATGAGGAAACACAAAAAGTTAGTGTCAGTCTAAGGGCAGTAGCAGACTTTAAGGCCTCAGGTTGCTTTAATTTATTTAGGAAGTTCCCAGATCAGGAGCAAAGGGCTAACTGCATGTTATATCGTCCCTATATCTACCTTATGTTGGCTGACCAATGTACCAATAACAGCGTACCTAAACAATATTAATCTCTGGCTCTTCTGCAAATGGAATAAATGCACTTGTTTCCCTGAGGATTAGAAACTGTAAGATGGGGAGGGACATGCTGTACCTGATGGTTAGTTCACTTAAACTCAGCTTAGGTGGTGCATCCAGGCAGCCAGCACAGCTCAGAGGGGCAGAGCAGTTCATGAATGCTCAGCTCTGCCTGTCAGAACCCTGATGTCTGACAGTATCACCAGGGACCTGCCTGCCCTTTTCCTTTCTGTGCATTAACTAGATGAAATCCAATTCTCAGAGCTCTGAATTCTCCAAAAGCACAGAAGCGTTTTGATCTGAGATTCTGGGTTTTGGCCTATTTATTGCAATAATGGAAGTCATCCTTTAAAAAAGAGTAATTTTCCAGATTCTGCTCTGTGATTAGCCACAGGAAACCCAGTAAAATTACACTGGATAAACGGGCAGAGCTACGTGAAATTAATAACACTCAGCAGCCTGCAGAGAAATGTGAAGAGGATATTAACAACTGGAATTGTTTGAAAATAAAAACCAAAAGCTTCTAATAATAGGCAAAATATATAACAACCAATAGACTAAGGCCTCCTGTTTTCATTTGGTCCCAGAGACAAAGGCGTATTTTCCCCTTTATCTTCAAATGGATGTACAGGATAAGACTATAATGGCTAGCTGCTTCTATTTACTCTTGATTTGGGACTTGTTATTACAGGCTGCTCCACAGTTGGGTGGGATGCTGACTGCCCTCAAGTCCCATTGCAAACAAGGATTTTGGAGAGGGGATCTTATTACTTCTGAGATATCTATTACCTTACTTGCCCACTCAAATGGCTAAATACATTATTTCTAGCAGACAAGTCTCTCTGCTACTGTTGCATCAGTTTCAAAATTTGTTGTTCGGTTTTGCAAATATGCACATAAATGCATCTTCCTCCTCCACTGCATTTTAGGAAGATGTTAATGCTGTGGACAAGCACAGACTCCTAGCCCTGCAGATAAAACTATAACAGGAATAGCTGTTCCCCACTCAGTTCTCCTACCTATTGCACCTTCCTCCATAATTGTTCAGCACTTAGTCTTTGCTGTGCTGGCTGCAGAGTTGCCATGTCAAGCTGCTGGCTGCTTGGAGCAAAACAATTAGCATTTAATTACTTTATATTATGAAAATGGGAGAGGGACTTTTTACAAAGGCATGTAGTGATAGGACAAGGGATAATTTTTGTTGCCATAGATCCCTAGAGGCCATGGCTAGAAGAAACTTGTTAGGGCATCCAGTTCGTCTCCCTGCTTCCCATGGATCTTTAACAACTTTGCAGAGCACATAGAGTATGGCTTCATGTGTTCATACAATGAAGTTTACAACATAGGTAGAGGTCTAACACTGCAGATAGAAAGTGTTTTTTGTCTGTTACAGAGCAAACTCCAATCAGGATCTTCTAAGTGGTATCTGTGCTAGATGCTTTCATTTAAAGCACAGATCTTCTACAAGTTGAACCCTGCTATCATGCTGATACAAAAGCACAGAGCTCTCTTCTGCTTTTACCGAACAGCTTCAGAGAACAGGTCTGGGGAACGTGTTTGGGTTTACCAGTCACCCCTCAGTGAGTGACAGTAGTCATCTAACTACTGTCAATTGGACATCCTTGCTCCAAGGTAAGGAGGAGCTACAGCACTCCAAGTCTAGCTGTGTTGATGGTTCAGGGTATAATATATACCTGCATAAAGAAGCTGTAACTTTTTTCACAGACAACACCTATGAAACATCCACTATTCATCCACTTCTCCATTCCCCTCTGTAGTTTCTCTGAACTTAATGACAGATGAGTCCCCTTTTTCAACAGTTGACTTTAAACCTTCCCTAACGTCCCAGAACTAACCTCCCAGAAGATGGAAGTGGTTGTAGTGGATGAAGCCAGAACACAACATCCAGAAACACAGTGTGCATGTTACCACTATCAAAGCAGATCGTAGTGGGCAGAACTGGTTCAAACTCTCATTTAGGAATCTTTAATACACCTGACAATATTTTGTATAGTGTCTCGCACGCAATATCCGTGTGCCTGCATCCTAAACCTATTTTTTTCCCAGCAGAAAAGGTGCACAGTTTAGCAGTTTAGCTATGAGACAGGGAAAGCCTGCATTTGCTGCCTGCACCCATTTTGCCATGTCACACTGTCAAGCCAATTACTTTAATTGAAGTTCTGTCTGGCCCTTCTTGACAGCTTAGCCTCTAATGGTGAAAATATGTATGACAATGATCTGGATGTGGGAGGCAGAACTCATTGTTTTCCAACACTCCTGCTATTATTATCAATTTCACATGAAAGTAGGGCACTTTCTTTGGAAAAAGCAACACAAAACCGTCTCTCTGTTTCTTTAGCAGAGTGGTGGTTCTTTACTCTTCCCGCTCTAATGCTCTTCTTCATGGGTGAAAAATTTAGTCCAGTGCTTTGGGAGAGAGATGTAAACATCGCTAATTGCACTAAGATTAATATTCTAGGAATTTACACAAAGCACACCATTGGCAAATTCATTAAGCAGTAGAATAATGCCATTGGACAAATACCATAGTGCCAAACTGGTTTTTACCATGGTGGAAATGTTTTGCTCTTCATGCAACAACAGTGCTTGTAAGATCTGGATTAACTAAAGACCCTATGCAAACACTGAAGAAAAAAAAGTCCACGAGTAATTGGTACAATTACAAAGGCAATAGGATATCAGAAAATGGCTGGGGACAGTACAGTACATTAAGCAATATTTCCATGGGTCCTACGTGTTTGTACACCAGACCTTGTCCTGCTCATTCCTTCCAATTCTGCATTGGAAACTTCTCTGTAGCCTTCCAGTCTTACTTAACAGCTTGCTTTCTGCTCAGTGAGAATCGGGAGGAGTGAAAGAAGATGAAAAGTACATAGTTTATGCAGCTCCCCTCTTTTTTATTTTCCTCTGCCTGTGAAGGAATGAATAGCTATTTTAGGGCAGTGAAAATCATCGTTTTGGTATCAGTCTTAAGACTACAGCTATTTTATTAAACAGAATCTACATTCTGTCCTGCTGATCTTCCAGAATTGGGCTGTTCATACTTTTTTCCAGCACAGATCTCATCTGTCCTCAACCATTTTCACAAAATTTTGCCTCCAAACAGGGAAATAACTACACACACAGAAGCAGGTAAGTTCAAGTGAGTTGTCATTGTTTTTCCCATCCTCAAAATAACTTTTGTTTCTTTTCTCCCCCCTGTTAGCTCTGTTTGCATCTTTCCCAGCTTTAAAGGCCAGTTCATAGAGAGGGAAAAAAATAAGTATACACAATGACTATGAGCGGTTATAAATACTGATTTGGGGTATGCTGCTTTGATTCAAGTAACTGTCCACCAGCTCTGCTGGAAAGTTAGTTTAAAGAGAAAAGAAGAAAATTCAAACCTCTCTACACATTCAGTAGCTCTTAGTCCAGTGGCAGGCAAGTGTCAAAAATAGTCTCTGTCCCTGCAGACAAGGCTTTCTGGAATTAGGGTAGTAACTGTATGAGCCAGAAAACCTATACAGTATATGCAGACATAGAGGAAGGATTTGTCTACTATTCTCAAAGCGCAGACTTTTTATGTATTTGTGTTTATTTTTTAAGGGGAAGAGGGAAATTTCCAACAGAGGTGATTTCCCCCCCCCCCCCCCCCCCCCCCCCATCCCTCAAGATTCTGTAATCTTTGAGGTACGCAAGGCTACAGCTTCTTTTGAAAAGATACAGCTCTTGTAAAGGAATCACTCATAGGAACAATGCAGTGAAAATATTGTCTCTCATCAGAAAAAATGCAAGTGCTAACTGGAGTTTATCACTTGCCTAAAGCAGGCTACAAGAAACTCACTTCCAGGAGCCTCATCAGAATCCAGAGACATATTAATACTGAAATACAAGCACTTGTGTATCTGTCACTTACTACCTTTCTTGTGCTGTTTCTATCCCAGGACATACCTGCCTCTTGCAGTCCCTCTCTCATGAGCACAGTAGTGTCCAATCTTTCTTCCAACTCTTATTTTTCTCACAGACATCATTCACTGTTAACTAGGCTTCGCAATTTCTCCAGATTCTTCTGATACACTGATCAGCTTACGAAAGTCCATGGCTTCTGCAGGAAATCTGGACTGCAGTGAAATGAGCTGAAAAGCATGGTATTTGGCCTTTGTTTCCTGAAAGGGACACATCTACAAACCTGCAATCCAATACCTCCAGCCAGAAATGGGCGCTTGGGCTGCTGCTCTGTTTAACGCTTCCTCCCCGGAGTGCAGAGCGTCTGCAGACCAGCCACACCTCACACCAGCTGTGCCTCCTCCTAAAAACAGCAGGCAGGTTTAGCATCAATTCACAGATTATCAGATCCAGTAGCTGATACTGGAAGGCAAGTGTTGGATAGCATGCATCTGCCTGCCACAGCTTTAAGACTCACGATTCTGAACCCAGCCTAGCAGTGTGTGCACATGCTGAGGACTCACACATGATGAACCTGGACTTCATCAGAATCGAGCCAATGCTGACCATTTAGTCCATCTGGAAAACTAAGACGTCCAGCAAACATGACAGAACAATCTCATACAACGTTATACCACAATAAAAAACCGCACAAAAAAGCTGACAAAATATGGAAGAGCTGCTAGAAAAATCTAAACGGTAGAAAATAAGCACTTTCTATATACATCTCACTTTCTCTTTGTATTTACTATACCCACGTTGGTGGTCTTTGTATTACATTTCTATACAAAACTGGTATTGGCTCTGTTCTCAATTAAAGCTCTCTTCCATACAATTCGCAATTGCATTCAAGCTGTCTGCCATCAAGATTCAAGATGATTAACTTGCATTTCATTTTCATCACTGTGGCAGCACTTAATCAACAAGTCCCTACCTATATGTATTTATATAGATATACATGTATATATACACACATACATACACGTGACAAATACTGTTGCAGTTATCCTCTCTTCCAGTGTTTGGAGTGATAGTCATCCTAGAAGGTAAAGGCATACACCACTCCCACAACCACAATATTTCCAATTGTTGCTATTATTGCAATCCATAACAATATGGCATCATTTGAAGAACGAGATGTCTCTTCTGGTGGATTTGGCATGGAAGAAGCTGCATGGACGTTGGCTGATGAGTTAAACAAGGAGTACTCCGTACTAAAGTCCTCGTTGGGTGAGTCCATAAAGGCTCCTCCCATAACAGGAAGCTGTGAAGAAAGATACAGAAAAATTAGATGAAAGCTAGTATCTGTATTTGCTTTGTCTCAAAGTCATTACAAAAGACTGCCCAACAGCAAACCTGCAAATCTACTGAGATTTCATGGACATGGTACTAGTCTGTCAGGAATACCACAGACACACACCTTCCAGCATTTCTGTTAGAATCAATATTATTGCAGAAAAACTATGTATATTCCATGGGCTATACATAAGAGCTAGCACGCAGGCTCCAAGTCAACCTAAGTAATTATATGCATTTAGAAAGAAGAGATACAGCTATCCCCAAAGCACTCACACACCAAAATGTAAGTTTACAGCAACACAACTGTTTGGTGACTACAAGCAATAATATACTGCCATAAGGCATCAGGCAAGCACCGCAAAAACATGATACAAAGAATTTGTTCCCCTTTTAAGTATCACTTAGCAGTGAACCCTTGATTTACATAGACATCATGCAAAAACATATGAATTGCAAAAGTTCTTACTGTAAAGCTAACTTCACTTGCAAAACACACCATTGCAATGCTTCAGGATTTATAAACCTATGCAGTGGAAAACTGCAAACTGGATTTTGAAAGGCTCCATAGCAGTGAAGTAAGTGGCAGATTTCCAACACTTCTTCCACCCCAGGCTTCTCCTACTGGGAAGGACAAAACTTCTTTGGTACTTTTAGTGGATTTCTCAGTGATACCAGGAAAAGTTATCAGTAAGACAGCGGTTATTCAATACAGGGATATGGTAAAGTTAAAGAAAAAAGGAAATGTTTAACCTTGTCCTTATACACATTCCAATACTTCATCCTAGATCACAGCACATATTCTTTACGAGTCAACAACTATTTTAACCTCTATACAGAGGTGTAAAATTACATCCTTCTGCAAATGTATGGGGGGTTCCTTATTAAGGCAAGAGAAGGATACCTACTGCAGTATGAAGATCATCTAGTACTAAAAAAGGGTCCACACAAAAGCTTTTTGCTTCCATCCTTGTCCCTTGTATGTGCCAGAATGCAGAGCTGGAAGTCTCCCCCAGCTCACCGAGTGCAAACTCCAGTCTCACCCAAGTAGAGGACATTGTTTCAGAAAAAGCTGCAGAACATCTTCATATATCTATAAACACTCAGGGCACACACTTCTGAATATCATGTAAAAAGCCAAAGATTTGCTCAGCAACCTCAGGAACAGCAACTGTTATGTACTGCTGGGAGAGCATGAGCTCTTCCTGGCTGTTGTAATGCCCGAAGTCTCTTCAGTACTCTAAATTGCCAGAGGACTGTAGTAGGTAGGTTTACTGGGGGGGTGAGAGCAAGACTACACACGACAGATGGACATGGGAAGCCCAGAGCCATATGTCCAAATCTCTCTGCCAGCCTGACCAGAAGGAAAAAATTCCATCATAGCATTGATGACTGGTTTGATCTTCAGCAATAAGTAAAACCTAGACATCAGTGCATCCTACCTACACTTTTCTTTCAGATCTGGTAGAACTCCAGAGCTTCAAGGAAAGCTGAAAAAACTCTGAGAATGCTCTCGCTAAGCAACACTCTTGCTGCAACACCAACCAACCTTTTCTTCTCCTTCCATGCTGCTGCTGTCACCTTCCAACCTTTGGATGCAATTTTAATCTCCTGGTTTACACCCTACTTGTAAGTGCTTTTGGGGTTTTGGCATTATTACTCTTCACCTTTCTCAACAGGCTTCCTCCTACAACTGAAACCCTGTCTCTGTAACAACAAAATAAAAATCCTTCCTGCTACTACACTACTAGTAGTACCATCGTAACTTTGAAGTCACCGTGGCCTATGAATAACAGAGGAATCAGTCTTGTCTTTGTTCAGCCACATCACAGAAGGCTGCTGTACCATCAGCCTTCACTTACCGTGCCCGGCACTTACTGGGCTGAAAAATTAATCTCTTTTAACACCCTGTCCTTCAACTCCCGCATCACATTTTGACTCTCCCTGTAACCTCTCCCTTTGGTACCAAACCGCACCCCTCCAGGCTGTGTGCAGCTGTGCTATGGAGGGTGCTGAACAGCACAGGACTTGAGGATACAACACCTCTCCTCTCCACAGTGGTGGCTGCAATCTACAAATTGGAGCAAAGAATTTGAGAAGCTCGAGGGTAAAGGAAATAAAAAACTTCTTTTGCTCACTATCCACAACATTTTAGAGAGCTATGAAACACGGAGCCTTTCAAAGCTGACTGCTGAACGAATTTCACCTGTACTAGAAAATATCATGTCACATTCAAAAGGAAACAGAGAATGATGAAAGACCACAATGGATATGTCATACTAACTAATCCACCTTACATAAACTTAGCTTTGAGGTCAAATATGGTTAGACAAAAGGAGACTGCAAGAAACCAAACAGGAAATTGCAAAAGCAAATTGCAAAAGTAAAATTTGATACATTCTCCCTGCATCAAAGACTTCTGCTGCCAGTTTCAACACCAGAGTGTGCTTTAAAGAGAGCAATAGCTTCTATTTCACATCAAGCCCAGCTTAATGTTTTGAATCCAATTCCACTGGCCTTTTTTGTTTCTTGGAATTTGATAAGGAAAACATTTTTCAGTTTAATCAGTATTTTTTTAATGTAGAAGTTGCCATAAAAAGCAATTCTGACTTCAAACAGAAGTGTATTTATGCAGTGATGCTACCAATTAACAGCTATGGAGACACTAGTCAAAGATTTTTGCAGCAAATGACAGGCATACGTTTACCACAAGGGCAGCAAAATGCTCAGTCTGAGGTGCATGCCTCCTTAGCAAACCATTTTAAGGGTATCAGCATTTAAGATTGTCAATTCTGCAAAATCTTTCAACTTGAAAAATCATCCAAAATATAGAGGTGCACATATATGTGCATGTGCCCAAGACAGTGGAAGGTCATGAGCACTGTTCTGGTGAGTGATACCTGGTTTTGGGGCCATCCATTCTGTGCTCTCAGCCAGTTACTTGAAGTGACAAGCTTCTACCCTGTTAGTCCACCTGGTGCTGTTGCAGACGCAGGGAGCATCCATGTAGCAGCACAGCTACACACCACACTGCAAATGATGTCAGAACTGAATCTCCTCATACCGTGTAAGGCTCAAGCAAGCTGTCTGCACCATCTGAGGGGAACACATGGTGGAACAGCTCATCTGAATCTCCGAAAGGCTTGCGGTGACCTGATACAAAGCACTGACATTCAGCAGCACCTGGCACAGGCTCTTTCTGTAAAATTCACTTCCAATTTTTCTGTTTGTAGGTCAGTAGCACTTTGCCACAGATCTGGAAATAAACCTTACTGCCAATTTCCCATTTGCAGAAACTGTCTCTTACTAAATGTGTATTCCCCGCTTCTCACTGCTAAAATGGCCTCACATAAGAGCGCAGGAATGGCCATATGGTGTCAGACAGAAAGTCCATCTCCCTTGTGTGTTAGCTCCAACGGTGGCCATAAATAGATGCTTAGGAAAGCCAGAGCACGCCAGGACAAGCATGTCTGATACTACCCCTTACCAACTCCCCGCCTCCAACTGTTCTCAGCTCAGAAAGTTCATAAGCCAGATGCTCTTACAATGGATTTAATAGCTCGCAAAGAATTTTGCTACCACGAACTTGTCCAGCCTCAACCTGAGCTCATCTAAAGCTGATCATCCTTCTCAGCCTGGCCTCTTACTGCCGTCTAACAGTCAGGGTTGCCCAGTGATCAGAGTCACATAAATCATCCCTGGGAGATATGCTCATCTCTCCACTGGAGAGAGGGAAGCACGGGCGATTAATATCAACTGGCAATCTATCTTTTTGGTAGTTTAACTTCAGTGAGATGAATCTCATCGCTCAGTCTTGATGTCTTTGTTCTCCCAAAAGGTACTGTATCTTCCCTCTGCAGTCTTATTCAAGATATTACATTACAGGCTGCAAGACATCCAGACCCGACACTAATGGGAGTTGCAAAGTGCCTGTGATGAACAGTCAGCTAAGGATAGAAAGCCTGCAGTGCTTTCTGTGCTTGCTCTGTCTGTGCCTCTAAAAAGCAAACAGATGCCAATTTACATCAGCCAAAAACTGCCCCCATGCCACTGCCATTACAGCGACCTGCAGTCTGGTTTAGCCTCAGAGGATTTTTACAGTTCAGGCAAAGCTGTGCAGAGCCTGTGCCACCCTCCCCAAGAGCACTGGGTGAGGAGGCCAGCACAAAGGGTTAACTGGGAAAGGCGACAGTGAGTGACACAGCAGGAACAGATGGCAAGGGGGAATGCTGAGCACTGTTCGGAAATGAAACTCTTTTCCTAGTGACTATGTCAATAATGTTAAGTAGTGCTAATAGTACGTTGCTTGCTAAATGGTTTCTGGGACTGGCAAAGAAAGAACTGAAATCATTAAATAGCAACAGGCAGAAAACCAAACAGCAAAATGTCAAGTGATAATGAGAACACCTACTGTGCTAATATCTCCCACTGACATCCAAAGGGATGCTTTAGGGTCACGAGGAGAACAAGGGACTTGAACAGTTAAGTGAGACACTTTCTAGTTAGCAGAAAAATCCTATTTTATAACAAAATGATTCACATCAAGGAAAAACAACATGTCAGATGCCAGTCACTGATACTCTAAACATGATAGCTTTCTTAAGCAGCATCACATAAAATCCATCACTCAGCAGTAACACCGCTCCCCATCTTTGAGAATCAGGTGTCTGTCATTTTTTCATAGTCAGCTACAGAAGCGTAACACTATGTTCCTGCTACCTTATTGGGAACCCAGGCTTAGCACAGAGATTTGAAAGCAAATCTTCCAGTAGCCACTTTCCCGAAATTAGGAAACCTCAGCAGCAGCTTTCATGGCTGTGCGGTACCTTGGCCCTGGCTTCAGCACACACCACTCTGGGAATGGGATGCTGAGAAGTGAAATGTCACCTTGGCTCAGTTGTTTTGTAAAATCCCTGTTGTTACTTTCGAATATCTAATTTTTCAGTGATTCTTTTTGGTTAACTTTTAGGTAGCATATTTTTATATGATGGCATATTCTGAACACATAAAGTGAAATTATTATTTCCTTCTGCCCTGGCGGTGTGTGATCGCTGCAGTGCTTATTTGTGCCTGAAAACCCTCTAGCTGCAATCACAAAACAATCTAACACACTTGCCAAAGATGGCAGAAACAGACAGGTTTGCAAAAGCACCATAACCACATTTTTATTCTTAAGCTTTTTTTAAATAAATATTTTGCACTAAAGATGTACCTCACATGACCAATATTCTCCCCACACTAATTCTCTTGTGTCTCACAGAAACATGCAGATAAATATATTCTCTTCATCTAAAGCATGCACTATTATGTAAATGAAGACATCCTAGCTAATATTTATTTACTGGTAATATCTAGGGAACCAAGTTCTTCCATCCACCAGAATATCACGCTACTACTTACAAAGCAAACGTTGGGTACACAGTGACAATCAGGAGAGTTATTTCATGTTCACTGCAAGTGCATTAGTTTAAATGCACTAAACCCCCACACAACCAAAATTAAAGGGCACCTAAGGCAATCTAATTTAATTAGATAGATCTAATTCTGAAAAGGGAGGATCCATGCAAATGCTTTATGCAGTTAACTTTAAATTCTCATTTTAATTAATTCAGATCCTTGCTTCACAATGAAATGTCTCAAGTTGACAAGCCTAGGAAAACCAGCAGCTTATTTTCAAAATACAGTTATCAAAATGTTCACCCTACCAGTGGCAATGGAAAGTTTTCACTCTTAACTTGAAAGCATCATGATTTCACCTGCTATTTTTAATCTTGTCTAAACCTCTCAATTCTATCAATCTCTTCCAATTCATGATACTCCCAGGACCTGTGTATTACTTCCTCCTCTGCTTTCCTGATTCATGCTAGGCTAGATACAATGTCCTTTTGGACAAGCTCACTGTTCAAAGTTCTTCCCTATTAGCAGCATCTCAGATGCCAGAGGTTAGAGTTTCAGCCTTGCCGTTGAACCACACTGAGTTGCCTTGACCAACAAGTGTCTAGTTATTCAGAGGAAGGAACATCCAAAGATCTTCCAAGACATTCCAGGACCCTGCAGCAGACACTTCAATTCTGAGTTTGCTCTTGGCTGTAGAAACTGGTTTCCCTTAACTAAGTTGTTCCCACAGGGAAGCGAACTCAGCTGGATCTTTGTCCCTAAGCACAGCTACCCCTCAAGTGCCTTATGCGAGCACATGCCATGTGCAGACTGGAACACCTCTCTGTGGAGCTCTTCTGCTGAATCAGCCGCAAGAAACAGTGTAAATAACTGGCACGAAGGTGTTTTCACCTTGGTTTTTTCACTCCCATATTTCTGCATAGGTAGCATCCAAGATACCCTAATGATAAACATTCTGTGATTCCATTCCCACAATTTACATCTGCCTAGTGCCTTCTTGAGATAGCTTTCATTATTTCAAAGAACCCTACTGCTTTTAAGCTATTATTCTCAACCAACTGCTGTTGGATTTCATCTTCCAAGTGTGGAAGAGTGAGAACAAACAAAAGCCTTTTTATTGTCGACACATCTCAAACAGAAACAGAGGAGGAGTTTCTCATCCTACCCCTGGCCCCAAGAATTCCTCCTCTCTTTCCAACCAATGCCAGCAATGCTGCACCAAGGAAAAGAGCAAGTTTTTCCAATGTTGAACAGAAATGCAAACAAGCTGTATGAGCTACAGCTCTAAGTCACATGTAGTTTAAACCATTAATGTGTATACTTTAAATTGGAGAGGGTGGTGAATACCACAAGTGTCCAGGGCAATCAAGCAGACATGCTTTCAGCTAATTCGATGTGCCAGGAACAACCACTCAGGCAGCAGCACTAGCTGACCTTCCACATAACTAATAAAAACTGAGGCTAGCATCCCATTGTGCACTCCGTGCTGAGGAAGCAGAAGATGTCTAGGTCCCATTGAGACAGTTACAGCTTTCATGACACATGCACATAGAAGAAAAAATACAGAGGGAACCAGAAAGGTATTTATCAAAATGGAGAAACTCAGCAGGGGGCTATAAAGCTAACCATCATTGTTATCATGAGTAGGAGCTATTCAAACCTATTTACAATTTCCAAAGCTGACAAAACAGAAGACCTTTTCACACCATGTATAATCATACTGGGAAATTCACAAAGAACAGGAATTCCTTTACACATAATAAAATGTGCAGAGCTGTATCGGTTTAAATTCGAACACGATTCTGAATGGGTTTCAAACACCAAACTTCTGAGTTTAAACTCTTTAATCATATGTAGAGGAACAAGATGCTGATTATACCACCTATTGGATGGTTTCTCGCACAACTTTCTGATATTTTTGGCATGGGTAACTTCAAAGCCAAACTACTGGGTTTAACTGGATTCACATGGTCTGATCATGTAAATGTGACCAGTTCCTTTCTGGTATCAAGATCCTCTATTACAAAAACTAACAAACCAACCCCATAACAATGCAAAAAAAAGAAAAACCTGGGGGAACACTGCCTAGGGCATATTTTGATGTCCCAATGGACAGCTTTGCTCGAAAGATGCAAGGTGCTATTACTGACTGGGAGCAAGTACACAGCTACACAGTATCAGTGGAAGTTCTGGTTATTCTTACGCAGAGAGTAAGTGGCTCTCCATGTGCTGGAGGACAAGGAGGAAAAGAAGAGTAACACAAGCTGGTTGTAATGGCACTTCATATCTGCAAGAGGAAAAGATATTCCCACCATAAATAGAAAAGTCAAATGATGAGGTGTAAGTGGAAAACCACACAGCAGAGCTCAAGAGTGAGTGTACAGGAGAAACCTGAATGAAGCCTAATCCCATTTCCCAAAGTGAAAAAGGGCTACACATGCCCTCCTGCATCATGACCCTGGCAACCGTGTTCATCTCTGACAAAATGTCAATGCCTCATTATCAATTTACTGTTGTGGCCAAGGCATCCTGGTAGCAGAGAAAGGCTAACCTTCGTATTGTTTTGATTTTCCTTCTGCTCCCTCTCCCTTAGCCTAACAAGATGCTTAGGCTATTCCTGAGGGGTAGGGAGGATGGGAATTGGAAGCCATTCACAGTAATGAAAGCAATGACACGATTTCAAAACTAGAACTAGTTCCCGCTGAAAAATTGCTTAAGTCACCAGACGTCAGGCATGGGCAAAAGCAGTGATTTTGTAAATCACCATATCCTTCAGTATTCAGTAATCAAGATGTTTCTCACAAACGGTAAAAGAATTTCAAGGGGCAGGTGTTAGGGGTTAGACCTAGAAGGATGTGACATTTTGGACATCATCTTGTTCCTCTAGAGAAAAAATAATTACAAATTCCTCTATGTTGCACATGCTGACCACTGTTTAAACCAAAACCTAACAGCAATAAAAAAAATTGTGCATGTTAGCTCCGATCCCTGCTACACAGCCCATGAAAAATTAATTGGCTGAGGTTTAACTAAACCACACTACAGGCATAATATAGTTTAGCTCGATTTCCTCAGAGAAATTACTTACTATTCCATGCAGACTCAAAAGCTTTCAAACTATACATATGATATATTTTACACAGTGATGGTTGTACTACAAAGACAAGTCAGGATGCATTTGCCTATGGAGGGCAGTAATCGCTACCACTGCAGCTCTGCTGTACCTAATGATACACTACGAATGCCTCATTTCCAGCATCTTTGAGATAGCCACCTGGAATCTGTCTTCAAATATGATAACGTAAGAGTTTGGTTAGTCCTCCCAACATAATGCAAGCCCACTGGGAAAAGATTATTTTATGATGACTTCCAGAGATTAACTCTCCCATGGAAAATACTTGCAGGCATCCAAGAGAAACCCTTAGAAGGGAAATTAAAACAATTTAATAAGTCATTATTCTATAATGACTACTTTCCTTAAGCTTATATATGCTGTCAGACTCCCTGAAAAAAAAGAGGAGAGAGAAAACTGGTAATGATGGATGCAATTTTATTTTGGCTATACATCATTTTAATGCAATATTCTTTTCCTCTTAATTTTTTTCTTTCCCTTTCATTCTCGTTTCATTACTTTCTCACAAACGAAAAAGGGGGGAGGGCTGAGGTACATTGACAGAATATTTAAAGTATACCTCTCACATCTTATTTAAGGCTATTTTTGTAAACATTTTTGCTTGCTTAGCCGGCAACCAGTTCAAGGCACACAACAAGCCTGAGAGTCAACAAAAACAATGTATTCCAGTTGAGATAGACAAAAAAAAGGAGAAAAAGGCGACACAGCTTTAGCCTTCTTCATGCCTGGAGACCTTAAGGGTAGTGGCTGGCATGAAGGTCAAGTAAAGCATACAGAACAGCTTCTAGGAAGAAGGGTGGACTGCCAAATGTTATCCCTACTGCACGCACTTCACTTGATAGAATACCAACATCTGGCAGGTTGCCATACTTCTTGATCCCATCAGGCAAATCAGGCTCAACATATGGCTTGAACAACCCATAGATTGCACATCCCCCTCAACTTATTCCGTAGAGCTTCAGTAGAGGTTTATACCTGAAGAAGA
Organism: Falco rusticolus; assembly: GCF_015220075.1. Lineage (NCBI taxonomy): Eukaryota > Metazoa > Chordata > Aves > Falconiformes > Falconidae > Falco > Falco rusticolus. The sequence continues at coordinate 40,448,119 of NC_051193.1, forward strand.
AGAAAAACAATTTGCTTAAAGTAATTTAATCCTATTCTCTTGCAATTTTGTCTCATGAGTGAGCTAATTGCACAATACACAAGAGAATAAAAATTAGAGTGTGAAGAAATGTTGACCATTTGTTAATTTCTAGTATTTGAAGAGAAACATGCTAAGAAAAGTTTCTTCCAACATAACTATTTGTTGAATATCATGAAGAGACTAAAAGCTTGATCACATGTAAATCTTGAGTGCTTAAGAACTCAGTGCCACCAGGCAATTATTTCAACCGTCTTCTAGGATTTACTGTCCCCAGAGCTGAGCCCAAGGAAGAGAAGTAACGTGTTTCTCATCTACTTCAGTGGAAAGTCAGCAGGCATAACATGAACACATTTCACAAATGGCTTAAAATAAGCCTGGATCACTTTGCTTTGAAGTATAAGAGGAGCATCCATACAGGACATTTCACTGGCTCTTTTGGAAGAGGGCAGAAACCTTCATCAAAGTGTGAGAACAGCCATCATCAGAGCCAAACATTCCATATGTTCTCGCAAACTCAGATTCTCACAACTAGGTCTTGCCCCTGTACTAAGACCATCAAGGGATGATTAAGTGTGGCTGAACTAGAGAGCAGCTGACGACATCTTTACCATGCCAAACAAAACCAGAACAACTAAGCCATCTGTGTTTGTGTTTAAGACTGTTCAAACAGTTCAGAGCACATGACAGAAAAATATAATAAATTATACATTGATTCTTTCTAAAAAAGCATGTCTATATATGTGTAGGCAAAACAGTACTTCTTAGTGGCTGACATATGGACAGGATGGGCACAAATCAATGTATAATTTATTATACTTCTATTTGTAATTTGATATTTGTGCTTTGAACTCTTGCAGTTGCTGGGGCTGAACAGGATAATTAAAGACATGAATATGTAACAGCTTTCCTTAGGAATGATTTTTTTTCCTACCCAAAAGTGATTTCTGTAAAAGCTTGTTCAGTTATTCTTGTGTTATGAAAGGCTGAGCAGGGAACAAAGAAAATAAAGTCTAAATGTATTATATCTGCATTTTCCTCCCATCTTATTCAGTTGAATCCAAATTATGGTATCACTACTGGCTTGGAGACTGGAACAGTTCAGAGAGAAAGAGCAATTCAACATCCTCCCATGCCTTATAGAAGATGCAAGTTTGCACTCCCCTGGTGTCTTAGATCTTAGGGAGTTTGGAGCAACATTTGGAAAGTACATAAACAGGAGAGAAATCTCATTGTTCCTGAGCTTGACAGCTGTTCCCGAGTCTGACACAATTCAGGTACGTAAGAAATAACCACCACCAGAACAGCACACCAGTTGAAAAGCCTTTCACATAAAGGGTGTTGAAAAGCAGTCAGAAAAGGGCAGGCTCCAAGGTCAAGCAGGGTTTCCCCACAGCCTGCCAGCCAAACCAAATACACAGGCTCTTCTGCAAACCTGAGGTTCTGAGGTCTCTCAATGGTCAAAGCCACAAGACAACAAAACAGCTGAGGGATACCTCCGTGCTTGAAGAGACAAGGTTCAGACTGAAGCAGGGAAGTTCACCCACATACCCTTAGATTTATACTCACTTGCACATGCACACACGTGATTACATACACAATTTTGTCATGGTATCTTGCACCTACAGATGACACTTTAAAATCATCCAGCAAAATCAGCCTAAAGAGCATAAACTCCAACTACTGCAATGCATAAAGCTAAAATATTACCCAAGTGAACTGCACCAAAATCCAAAACTCTGGTTTGTTAAGCCCTTAGTACAAGTCCTACAAAAACAGTTGCAAAAAAATGCCTGGCAGAAGCATAGCCATGGCTACAGGAAACCTCAGCACGTGCGTGGCAGCGTGGTTCCCAACGCAGCAGAAGGGCTGGCTGGGGTCTTCAGTCCAAAGCTTACATACTCAAATAATGAACTCACTGATCTAGATTAGAATACTTCTACCCATGCTGGGGTTTTATTTATGACTCCACAGAAGCCAAGTTAAGTAAAATAACATGATCTCATTTTTTTGTGGCATCAATGAGTGTATGGTGAAAAGATTAAACAGCGAAGGAGATAAAAATTGGAGAGGTCACAAAGATTCTCACTGGGGAGCCACTGGTTCTGAGAAGGCACAGCTCAGTGACTTATTTAGTGCAGCCTTTGAACTGGGATGGACTGCCTAGTAAGGGAGACCTCTTAAAGAAAGGTAACAGGCGAAGGAAATTTGACTGGAGCTAACCCTATAACATTCTGGAGGTTGTTGCTTCCTAGGGAGAAAGAGGTCTCTCCCTCACCCTGGCGGCCTGACACTTATACATCTACCCACAAAAGGACTTGCCCCAGCCATGCTGAAGTCTTCAAAATTGCAGCTCAAGCCTTTTCCAAGCTGAGCATCACTCGTCAAAAATGCAATACATCAATATTCAAAAAACAGCGTAAGAATCTTTCTGCAACAACAGTGCAAATATCTAGTACTTGTGAAAATGCAAGCATCCTGCTCATCTTTAATCACCTATATTTAGAAAAGCTGGATTCAAGATCTTAATTTCATATCTCAAAGAGATTTATGAATCCCAAACCACCGTTCTGTGTCCTGCATGAATAAACCTATAACACAATGAGGTACTGAGAACTCAGGAAGAAACGTCCCTAGTGAAAATGATTGCAACAGATGCCCCAAGAAACAAATAAAACCATCAGAAAAAAACCACAGAGAGAGGTTCACCCCATCTAGTTTGCACCCTCAGAAGCAGTCTCCATAAAAACATTCTCAAACTCACCCTGCAGTCAAAAGGAGGCAAATTTAGGAATTTAAACCTAAATTGCATCAAGATTCCAGTTGTATCCATACCTTCACTACTGTTTAGCGTAAGTAGGAGTGACAGAAGGTTTTAAGATGTGTATAGCTGTTGATCCCAAAGAAGGCTGTCTGCCTAAGGACTATAGTTAAAGACTTTAAAAATCCTATTGAAAAATATTATTTCTTGGTTTTTTAGTAGGAATATGGTAACTTGCTAGGAGAAATCACGCTACTGCTGGCTGACAGAGGTTTTCAGAAGAGTTACGTGCATCAAGATCTCCCTTGGGAAGACACCTATTGCTCTCCATTGGCAACATACAGGAATGCAAATACTTAATCTTGAAGGAGTGCACACGATGGTCATTTGCAAGTTTATACAAGAAACTTTGACCTTGTTAGGTGCTGGTAGGAACTTATTTCCTACTCCCATTATTACATTTAAGGCTTCAGAGTTGGAGTAAAAGTGTGACAGACACATGCATCTAAAATTATCTTCACAGACCCATACTAAACGTAACTAAATCAATAAACTAATAATAGCAGAACAGCAGAGATAAAGGGAAGTTTTGAAAAGGAATTATCATTTCTTTAAAGCAATTCTGCATGTTGTCATTTTGAAAGTGCCCTGCAAAAAATGAGACCTTTCATAATATGAACAATTGTATGCTGAAAGCATAGTCAAAGGGGTGAAAGCAACATCAGATAGCAAACAGATAACCATAGTAAACAGACAACCATGTTCACCCAAGTTAAAATGTGATCAAGTTAGAAAGCTTAAAACATTCCAAATGAAACTACTTTTTCTCCATATTTGTTGGTAGGCCTGAATTCAAGACGACCTTTTATGCAAAGTTTCTCCACAGCCTAAGTAAGATAGTCAAACTCCGTAAAACAACGGATGCTGCCCTGACTCCTTTCCTCCTAGCACATTCAATATGTGACCCAGTTGTCCCTTGAAAATAAATTGGAAATCATGCCATAGTATCATAATACACTCGCTGACTGGGGAGACCGTACATAATTGATTTCTGCGTGACATCCTTAAAGGAGAAGACAATTCCTTTCATCTGTGGTTGACCATTACTTGACATTAAGGAAAGACATTATTTATTTATTGGCAAGTTCCTAGAATTAATTACAGAATAAAACCACATTAAATCCATCCTGTTGCTCAAACAGCATCATGGAAATATAACTGATGAAATGCAGCACAGCAATGCAAGATGACTGCCCAGCTTAGAGACTCATCACATAAAAATAAGCTCCAGGTCAGTTCAGGAACAAGTGATCTAGAGAAGTGGGCAATTATGCAATATTAAAAAAAAAATCTTCCAGGCATGGCTTGTGTGGGAAACGTGCAAATCTCTCTTCAACTTTTTATTACCCAATTGCTGGTACAGATACAAGTTAAGTCAGTGAAACAAACAACCCAAATTTGAGATTAATATGATGCGATTTCAGGCCAAATCCAAACCACATCGCACTACAGTACAATCCAGAGCACTTGCAGAAGCCGGTAGAAAAACTCTACTGGTTTCAAAGCAGAAACACTAGTGACTGTAGACAAGCCACCCAACTTCAAAAGAATAGTTTGAGATGTACTGAGCGCCATGGGCAAACAGGCTGGTGCTCATCACGAAACTTAACTGCACCCTTGCTATTGCCTGAGTCAGTACCTTCATAAATTTACATTTCTCTGTGCGTCTTCCATTTGTTTTGGTTTTGTTGTCACTTCTCCATAAAAGTTCATGGGCTTTTTGGCAGAATGGTTGAGCTCCACTGAGGTTTCACTTAGTTTTGGTTCACACAAAGCCTGTCACAGTAAGGTCCCAGCCTTGCCTAGGCACTTTGACCAGTGTGATTCATTTACAACTATAACTAGTAATTAGAATTATCAGTGGCTCTTTCTACCAAGAGCCAATACAGTGTAAGCAACCACCTGCTGTCAGATAACCTTTACCTATGTGTGGCATATCCATGTCTGCTATATACATGAGATAATCAAAACAGTGAAATCACCGAACCCAGTTCTCCCCTTTGTATTAGTTTTCTATTGACATCGGCTGCAATAACATAAAAGCAGTTTGGGGGGTATTAAAAGCAAAAAAATCACACCTGTCATTTTTTCACCTGATTTATGTTAGGAAACACGGCAGTGTAGAGTCTGCCCATTCAGAACAATCTGAAACCAGGTAGGATTGGGGAAAATCTTGAAGACATTCAAGAACTCAGAGTTTCATTATCCTGAGGTCAGTCTCTGAAAAATCTGTCTGCCCCAGCCTGTGATACAAAAGACACTTAGGTGAAACACACATACAATGACAAAAAGCAGTAAGTCAGCTCCTCAGAAGGACCACAAGAAATGTGACTGTGATCCCTAGGAAGGAGGGCTGGATCCCAATAAACAAAAGAGCAAATGCAGCATGGTTAAATGTTAATTATATTTGGCTCCCTCAAAACAGATGCTCGCAGACAGATTTCTGTTTCATCCACTAACAACTGTCATACACAATCATGTCACCGATTTCAGAGGGCTGCAGGGTTTATACGCTTGCAGGCAAAACTGACAAGACACAACTAAAGAATATGCACAAAATCCGACACCCTGCTTTGTCCAACAGGGATATTCAGATACTGCAATGGAGAAAAGAGGACCAGAATGTGCCACGCTGTTTCAAGAAGAGGCATAATCGTCAGACTGTGCTGGTGCCCGTGACACACTCTGCATGTAAAAGCAATGGCCCTCACAACTGCGTGCTCCTGTGGGAAGCCACAGCGTGCTCCTGCTCTTCACTACCTGGTCTGGGCTTCTGGACCATCACATACTGTTGAAAGGATAATGGGCAGCTGCGATACAAGAAGGCAGACACAGATAGGCAGAGGGTCAGCAGGAAGAGGTACATCACAAATACGTGCAGGCGAAGGCAATCTCTTGGGAAGTCATATATGCTTTGTGCACTTTACATTGGCCTGCAGTAAACTCCCTTCCCATGACATTTAAGAGTCTTTCTAATTACTTCAGATATGAGTCCCATAAGATTTTACAGTGGGCCTTGGCCAACTTCAATTTTCTGTTGGAAGATCTACAAAGAATGGTGTGGGAAACGAATACACTCATTCCCCAGTCTGAGGCCATGTTTCTCAAGCTTGGGTCTTCCCAGCTCAAGTGAGAACACGTCAAAATGCGGGTTGAGCCTGGAGATATGCAGCACTGCTGTCACGAACCTCATTTCATCCGATTTTATCAAGAGCAGCTTCTTGTTCTTACAGTTTAAATAGAGAATGAAGAAGAAAGAGAAGCAAAAACTTCTGTCTCTCTGCTTCAATTCTGGGGGTGGACAGAGCCTCAGTGAGAAAAGGAGGACTAATACATACACACACATACACAGGGGGTTGTGACTGATGTTAACCATGTTCTTCACATACCAAGTAGGGATCCCATCTGTGTATTGCAGCTCTGCTCACAGCAGCATTTTTCTACCCAAAGGGCACTAAATTACCCCCCAGCACTGATACAACAAAACCAGTGCCACCATCTCCAAGCTGGATTTTTGCATGCCAGCCCCAGAGACAGAAGACTTGTTCACCAGCCTGCCCAAGCTGTAGCAGAAGAGCAAGCTTCCACTTCGCTCCTTCCATTGAGAACCATTTCCCTCTATAATCCCACTCTGCAGGCACCACTTGTGTTTCCCCAAAGGGAAAACTTCTTCAGGAGCTGCAGAAAAGCTGAGGTTCTGCTTTGAAAATACCACCAGTACTCCTTGTCCATAGATATTCACACTCCCTGTAAATCTGGCCAATACCCATCCTTTTCTGTTTCAAGCTCCTTACAGTTGTACCATAAGAAAAAAAAAATAAAAAGGAACACTAACAATTCATCCAAGTCTTACTGACCTGATAAAGAAAAAGAAAAATAAATAAAAAAAAGAGAAAGATTTCTAGAAAGCATAAGTACATGACTCATTGCTGAGGAAATATCACTGGGTTACGTCTGCCTTCAGAATGAACTGGCACCTCTCAGTAAGAAGTACAGCACATCTTGTATCGAGAAAATCCTTATCTATTACTTGGAAACAAGCCCCAGCTGCCAATCGTTCTTGGCCTATGAAGGCTCCAAACAAGATGGGCTTTGAGCCAGAATCTGCTCACATGCAGAGAACAGCAGCAAAATGAGCTAGTCAGGATTCGTGGCACAAGATCTGTGTTACAGATCTGATTATTTGCACAACGAAGCAGGAAAAAAAAGAAAAGTGGAACTGATTTTCTTTGTGGACCTTAATCGTTCCCTCTGATTCATATGTTAAGTCCCTTCTCGCCTTGTCTGCTTTGACTGTAAGCTCTTCGGGGTTTTCTGCACCTGCTCAGCGCCCGCCACCAGACCAGATCTCTGATGGATTTCTGAAGGATTACTGGCATTCAGCCCACCTCTAACTCCAAAGCTGCTATGATCCATAAGGGACTAGTGATATTCTGATGATTTTTAATCATTCCTATCTATAGATTGTTTCACCAATTCTGATGAACCAGTGGCTTCACAACACTGAATGAACTCAAAATCTAGCAAGTTGTTCTCCTACTTCTGCTAAACAGTAACTCCTGTAGATTTTTTTTCTAAGATGTTGGCACGTCTAAGGCAGATGTTGAACACTTTTCATCAAGCACCTAAAATACAAGAGTGTGCTCATTCTTCTCTTTAGAAAACACCATGTATGGGCTACAGCAGGGGAAAAGCCCTTCTTACAAAAAGTAATTGCCTCATGTCAATTTTTTAGACCATTGTCTTCTCTCAGGGTTAATCTAGACGAAAAAGAAGACACCATTCCCTAAAAGACTTGTACCAGAACAAACAGCCTTATGATCAAGCAGTGAAGACCAGCAGACATAGCTAATATACCCCAAGTTACTCCAGTTGGGTGTGCTGAAAAAAAACAAACCAAGGAACTAGAGCAAAGGCTGTGTGCAGTTTTGGGTGTCTCAGTAGAAGGACATCAAACTATTAAAGCATGTCCAGAGGAGGGAGACCAAGATCATGAAAGGTCTCGAGGGCAAGAATTACAAGGAGCAGCTGAGGTCACTTGGTTTGTTCAGCTTGGAGAAGGCCAAGAGGTGACTTCATCACAGTCTACAACTTCCTCAAGTAGGGCAGTGCTGAGGGAGGTGCTGATCTCTGGTGACCAGCAATAGGACACAAGGAAATGGAATGAAGCTGCATCATGGGAAGTTCAGATTGGACATTAGGAAAAGATTATTCATTGAGAGGGTGGTCAGCCACTGGAACAGGCTCCCCAGGACAGCGGTTACAGCATCAAGCCTGTCAGAGTTCAAGGGGCATCTGGACAATGCTTTTGTCACATGGTTTAGCTTTAGGTAGCCCTGCAAGGAGCAGGGACTTGGACTTGATGATCCTTATAGGTCCCTTGCAGCTTGAGATATTCTATGGTTCTATTATCTGCACTTCGGTTACATTTCATCTTGCATCCTTTCACCCATCTCACTCTCATCTCTCCTTCTCTGCTCCCATCACACTTCTATTTTCCCTGATTTTTTCCATCCCACTCTATTTCCCCTCTTACCACTCCAATTCCTCTATTTAGTACTCATTCTCCTGCCTTTGATCCATCTCAATTACTTAGACCATGAGTGATTTTGGCCAAAGGCTGCCTGGCATTCTGGGGCTGAAAAGTGCCCAGCTGATCCCCGTTGACCTCTTGTTATGACAGTACAAAAAGCAAGAAAATGCAGCATCAGCATCTACCAACTGTACCTGGGCATCTAGAGACAGAACAAAACGAACCAAGTATGAGCTGACAGCCTTAAAATATCATCTGATCCATATTATTTTCATTTTGGGCCTTCAGTAAAGCCTATAATTTAGATGATTTTCTTCCCTTTGCAGGAATGCAAATGAGGTATTTTGTGCATTAAAAGTCTGACACTGGTGAAATTATAGGGATATTGATGTACTCTCTCAAAAGGTTACTGTGATCTTTTGTTGTTTAAGAGACATGATGTTACTCAGATAAATGCTTCAGTTGCTATTAATAACATCTCTCCGTGAAAGTTCAAACGTTTTTACACTAAGTGTTGAGTAAGATAAGGAAAGGATACTTCTCTCATCAAAGCAGGGGTTCTATGACCTTAGTGATGCTGCACTGTATCATAGTATGAAAGTAAATGCCTGATTTGTGCAAGACTGATGCACTAGTCTTCACAGCTCAGAAATTAATCAGCATGAAAGGCACATTAAAGAAAGCTTCTCCAAGGTGATACCCTTTACATCTGCTGGCTATCTCGTTCTGTCAAGTGAAAAAGTTACGAAGGAAAAGATGCTACCAGCAAGACTAAATGTAATTTTAATAAAACATGTACTGCTATTTTGTATTATGATTTAGAGGAATTAAATCTGCCTGTTTTTGCCATAAGATACTGAAGGTGAAAAGAAATTAATCGAAACCAGACCAATGCTAACTGGACTCAAACCACTCCAAGTATATCCGACATGTAGCATGGAGGTGCTGACCTCGGTTCAGGGCAACAACCACCTCTTTTGAGGCACCCTCATTTGTATCCCCACACATGAGCTTTTTCTACCCTCTTCAAAGACATGGAGCCAGCATAGACATGCAAATCCTATCCTCAGGACTGAAGAATTTGTTGAAAACATGCCAGACAACCTCAGCTTTCACATAGCCAACTGCAAACTCCTACTGGTTAACTTGAACTTGTTGCTCTGAGGACTTGATTGAAAAGATTAAGGGAAAGGTGCAGAAAAGCTCTAAATGATTATTATTTGATCAGAGAAGGCCTGGAAGTGTGTGTGTGGGATCTTTAGCCCACCTTGATGCACATGTATAAAGACGTAATGTAATTTCAGCGACAGCGTGAAAAATCTAAACAAAGACTAACAACTTGAAATGGACTATGCAGAGTCTTTGTAATGTAGCAGTGCATGAAAACAGGATCTAAATGCATGCTTTTGAAATCCAGATCTGAGAGAAGATGCATACACAATAGCACAAGATTGTTTTTATCTTGGTTACAAAAAATGATGCACTGACAGAAAAGGAGGGGGATACTGGCAAACAGCTGAGAACAGATGCGAACAGGCTGCCCTTCCCTACTCCCAGGGCTGACATGGGTGCTCATGAGGACAGTCTGAAAGTGAATGAAGAAGCATGTGAACTTGGACCACTTTGCTGAAATAAATTGTGTACAAAGAAGGATATCCACAAAGCAATTACACTTCTGTCAGCTTTCACTGACTTGAGGGCTCCTTCACATTGCTGCTGAGGTGAGAGCATTAAAACTGAAGGACTAATAGGATTTACCACCACTAGCAGCTTTCAAAGTTGTTCTATGGTTATCCCACCTAGTTGTTTAAACTAATTAATCTCCATTTTTTCATTGATTGCCCTTTATTTGTTTGGCTTTACCCCTAATTTGAAGGGCATGGAAGAGGGCTGGCCAAAATAAGATGCACCCAGGATGGTATTAGGCTCCTGTGCAACCCAGTTCCTTGTTTGAGAGAAAAGGGTACAGCAACCTGACATGCAGTAGCTGGACGATAAACAGCCAGTGACTACGGAGCGTGTTTTGGGAGGACCACTGGCAGGCTGACAGTATATATATACTGTCACATATATATATGGGTGCATGTATGGGAAGATAGTAATACTAGTTTTCTTCATAGATGTGGAGAAAAAGATAAAAATTCTTTCCAAATGGTGTTCAGTGGGCTGAATATTCCAATAACTGTGATTTGAAGATACACTTCTTCATTTTTTTTCTCTAACTCTAGGGACTAATCATTCTAATTAAGCATAAAGATCCCACAAGCACTATGAAAATAAATAAAAAGGTCTTGAACAAAGCCCAGGAATAAAGGAATGGGAGAAGGGCAAAGATAGTAACAAGCCAGAACTACAAGTAGAAGGTTACCGGCACCAGCAGTCCAGCCATTGCCCACTATTTTGGCGACTTTCAAAAAAGGTGTTTTTCAAAAGGTATTCCAGGAAAAAAACAATAAAATGACTTTGCTGTATGTGAGAAAGGGGATATATAGGAAAAGGCACCCCTGAAATCTAAAAAGCAGACCATGGAGGAAATCATTGTAGGCCAGCTGGAATTGGGAGATTAGATTTTGAAAGGAAATACAGAATGATGGATGAGATGGTTGATACAAGGGTTTATTTATGATACAAGTGGTTCTCATCTGAAAGCAGGAAACTAATTGAGACAGACAAGGGAAAGGCCAGAGACCAAGAAAAAACAATAGCTTGCTTGGTTAATCATTTAAGGTTTCCAAATCTTCATAGCACTCCCAGTTTGCCCTGCATCCAGCCAAAGAGCAGAGTGCTCATCAGTCACTTGTCATTTCCCCAGCTTGTGTTTTTCCCTCCACAGGTCTGTGCAAGGCTAATTTGCCTTTTACTTACAGATTCCGCCACTGCTGAGCAGTTTGCGGGCACTGCGTTCACAAGGCCTGCTCCACAGCAGAAGCAGCTATCCACAAAGCACCCCCGACACTGCCTGGAAGACAGCAATAGCAGGGGAATTTGCATCTACTTGTGATTTCTGTGTGTATTTTTTTCAGCTCTACTATATGTCTTCAGCACGTGCCAGTTTTAACACGTGATTGTTTTCCCTTGGACATACATACGTCACGCAAGCAAGGCATGTGTTTAATCCCCACCAATACTTTACGGCTGCCCTCAGCACTGAGCACTCACTACTCATGCACAATGATGTGGAGCTGGGAGCAAATGTATTGTAAACACCCGTTCTCCTGGGCTCCCCTTTTGCTCTTCAGATAAAGGCACTTCTGGTCTGGCAGCCGTGCTGGTAGGCAGTGGCAGATGGGGAGCAGAAGAACAATGCCACCCTCCAACCATTCCTCCTTCCCCACATGCTCCTCAGTGTTCAGGGGCCACCGCTCTGCCCGAGACACACAAACAGGGAGCCGTCTGCTCCTGCACACTGGCGATATGGCCAGGGCTAACCCTGTCGTTAAGTGGCAACAAAGTCAGGTGGCATCCTGTCGCTGCGGGGCTTTTGGGGGCACTGAGGAAAGTATGCAGGGGCTCCCACTGGTAGGCATCAGGTTTACATGATGTGAATGCACACATGCCCTTACTGCTGTTTTGCCTCCTGCCTTTTAACAGCAATTGTTCCCATCAACCTGTCTCTTTGAGAATTTGTCACATTTTCCAAAGAACAGATTTGGAGGCTACTTACTGACTTCTGTAGAACAGATTAAAAAAAAAAAAAAGTAAAAAATACAGCCCAGTTCTGGAGGATTCAAGGGTTTGCTGATGGCTCCCACAACACCAATCCAGCACTGGGTTTGGGAAGCACAGCCCACGGTTGAATTTGGACATACAAAAATAAATGTAGCCCAGATTGTGTATGAAATAAATGCTCCTACAGCAAAAATGGTAGCACATTTGACAGATGAATGGGAGTTGTGCTGCTTGAAGCACTGGTTCCAGCAATCCCTGGACTTGCAAAAGCAAGTCTGCTTTATGATTATTTAGAAAAACAGGAGGAAAATATGTAAGTGGGAGAAAAAAAAAAATGTCAAAACATGCAGACTGGAGTACATCTCTGAGAGCCAGCTGCTAGGAGCCGATTACCAATGATCAGACCGTGTAACCAATCTGCTGCGCTCAAGGGATGATTGCTCTCATCTCCAAGCCAAAAATACAGCTCCTGCCATGAGATGCTTTTTCTGTGTGGTCCCCTCCGTAGCTCGGAGGAGAAGGAAAGCAGAGACAGAAGGAAAACCAGCGTGCAACATTTATGTCCCCAAATACTGTGTCTGCATGGGTTATTAGGGGCTCACTCTCCTTCTGTTTATCTCAGATTGTCCCACTTCAGCCCCCAAAAACAGACCACAGATTTTAATCCTGTCAGCTTTTCTACCTTACTGCTTTGTTTAGAAATAGTCTATTGTCAGCCATTGTTTGACTTTAATAAAGATTTAGTGACTAAATACGACCACTTCCATGTCCACATTTCTGGGGATGCAATGCTGGAAGATATCAGCTTGAACATTTGTTTTTTGTCTATCAAAGAGAAAACGTTCATATTTTCAATTCCCCCCCCCCCCCCCCAGTGTTTTCAAACAAAACAGGAAAGCAATCTCTGACTGTTATTTCTTCAAACATTCACTCAACTATGAATTAACTCAGCCTTTTTTACAGTAAATATCACTTGCTTACATGCAAGATAATTATTCATTGCTGCAGAGCAGGTAGTAAAATCAGGGAATAAAATGGCAGCAGCAGGCAAAAATCAGTATGTTTCTGTGTTTGGAGAGTCACATCCCATCTTGGTACAACTTCACTCAGAGGAGAAACTTGTGCTTTCACCAGGTAAGAATGTGGCCTTTACCTTAACTGTTCTATTAAATTAAAAGAAATGGAGGGAAGCCCTCAGGTCAAGCAGTAGGTTGCAAACCACACAAAGTGCTGACAGAGCTATTTTATTTGTGCCTTGATGTTTTTCAAGTGACTGATTTTAATTTTAAATTGCTAACCATGCAACTGCACAAATACCATGTTTGTTTATTCTCACATCAGTGACTGAGAAGCTGTAAATAGGTGTGACAGCTGCAGCATCTCCTCCGTTGTCACCGCTCAGCTCCTCCTGCGAGACAGGCAGTGAATGGGATGGCTACTAGGACTGACAGGATCATAGTACGATCCTCAGGCAGAGTTACACATGAGCTGTATTACTCTTAAACCGATGCTGGGGTTTCTGTCAAAATCAGCACTTGGAGAGACACTGTTTACTTTGGGGGAAGAGCACACCCCATTCTGCCAGATGGCCAAGGTTTACTGAAATGGTTCACAGTCTGACAGTCCTGGTTCTCTGAACTTCAGGAAGATCAGCTGCTAGATTTATGTTGAAGGAAATGACACCATAGTTTAAATAGTAAAAATGTCAGAGCTTGAGAATCATGAACTTAGTACCAAAAGGCAAGGCTGTAAGCTTAAAGCTGTAACTTCATAAATATCCAGAAGAACTTGAGGGATGCTCTGAGCATCACCTGCTGGGCCATCTGACTGTGTGCATGTGGCATAAGAAGGATTTGCTACTTTGCCTCTGCAGCTCACGGCTGGTTTAAGTTTCCTCACCGAGGAAGCATCAAATTGGGAATCAGTTCCCACTAAAACCCTTATCTCCTCTGCGGCATCACGGGGAAGTCCTGCCTCCCTCTTTGTATCCTTTATTTGCAGGTGAAACTTCACACTCTTTGTAAGAGGTTTTGAAGTTTCTGAGAATGAAGATCACATCACAAGTTGAACTGAGTTAGTGTTAAGTCACTGCTGGATGTAGGAATTGGACAACAACCCTGAAATACCACAGGAGCCCGGAGCCACCCATATGCAACAGACACAGCTATGTTGCCTTTGGTAGCCACGCCAAGCTCGCATGCCTGTGCTGGCCCAGCCTGCACACACAGCAGCTGGCAGTTACAGTCCCTCTCCCCTTGCTCATGCCACAGTCCTGCAGGACAGAGTGCAGGCACCACTGGTGATCACAGCGTTTGTGTGCAAGGTCTCAGTCATCACACCCAAATGGACAGTATATGCCTGACCACTGCTTGTATTGTAAGGTTCCAGAGATCTCTAGAATAAGCACACAGATGCACCCATACCCTAAACGTTACATATTTCTGTAAAAAAAAAAGATACCATGGATGTGGTGGAGTCCAGCTGAATTACCCTTATAGTCTATGTGCTATACAAGGTCTGGAATATTTTTTTTTTATTATTAAAAAAAGCTAACACTAAAAAAATTACTGAATCTGTTTGAAACAGTGAAATTATACTCTTGCTTAGGCAAGACGAAACTTGTAGTGTAAAACTATGTGACTATTTTTCTAATGGCAAAGATCAGGTAGCAAGACAATCAGAAGAGACCCTCCTAATACCACTTATTCTCCCCTAGAACTCAATTTAAAATTTTTAGTAACTGTTGGCTTTGCCATTTCCAAAGCCAAGAGTTCTAGAAATAATGAGCTGGCCCCTGGGAGCATTCTCTACATCAATTCAAATCATACCATGCTACACCATCAAAGAAGACATCAGAGCCTGGCCAAAACTACCTTTGCTAGCTGTCTCTCCTTTCCCTTCACTTCCTCAGTATTCCCTGCTGGCATATGCTGGCACCTGAAGGCTGTCAGGAACAGCAAGGGGTTGCTATCATGGCAGCCTAGACGGCCAGTTACATCAGTGTGTTGTCTTCTACCTTCTCCACACCCTCGTCTTCTGCCAGCTATGTAATGTGCAGACTAGAGGTCAGGAGACAAATGTTTTAGAGGCAGGATTGTTTATTTAGACATCCAAATGCTCATCCTTAAAGTACTGTTACGGGTATTAAGTACATTACAGTGATAAGCAAGAGATGCACCATGAATGCTGAAAATCACAGCTGGCTGGGTAAAGAAGGTTACCCGTGAAAGTATAAAGTGCAGTTGGAGGAGAAGCCAGGAGGTGCATACATCTTCTCACACTTCATAAGATTACAGGAGAAATGAGTTGTGAAAGTACCTTGGAGAACAAGGGGGAGAGAGCACAGCAATTCAATTTCTTCTGCTTCTGTTTCATGTCTGTGAGAAATGCCAAAAACACACACCAGGAGAACAAAACATCTGCCACCTGACAACAAACCAGTGCAGGACTTTACCGCCTTGCCCACCTGCAGTTTCACCATGTGCTCAGTCATAGCTCAGAGACCAACATAGAAACAAACCAATTCACAACCTGGATCCTATTACAGAACAACCACCATTTGCCATGTCTTAACATTAATAAACACATATTTGATTAAGTTTTCCTCCAGATCTGTGGGGGGAAAGATACCATAGGACAGCCAGAGGGGAGTGTTTGTGAACGCATTTTCAATATTTTTCTCCTATGTGACTTTGGGCTCAGCATCTTGAGAAGAGATTTCAGAACTTTTCAGACTGAGGTTGCAAACTGCTCTTGCTCCCGCTGGAGCAACCAAAACATGAAGCAGAGAGGAGTGACATTTCCATTCCTGGGGATTTAGATTCTACATACAGCACCACTCAGTTTTTACTAACCTGCAGCCCAGCAAAGACTATGCAGACATACTAACATGCTTCTGTCCTTAGTAAGGCAACTGAAAAAGTTTCTGCTGTGTTGCTTACGCTTTCAGTGACTGTAGCGTTTTAGTTTGCTGCTCCGTCCCACATGCATCTCCTGTCCCTGAACAGAAGAAACGTTCACTCTTTGGTCCCCATCTTTGAGGTCTAAGCTTAAGTATCTGTAGGATTTGGACTTGAGCTGGTGAAATTATAGCATCTGATTCAATCTACAGAAGGTAAGGATGGAGGGTATGAGAGACATAGAAAGAAGATACCCAAAAAGGCAGCATACAAGGGAAAAGTTGGGAGAAAAGCCCTGAGAAAGGTCCATAAAAACTTACGTGGTGCATTGAGAAGGGTAAGGCAGAAAGACAACAGGAGTGTGGAGCTCACTTTTAAGAAAGCTGTTACAATACCTCAAAATGCTTTGCCACTTATTGCAGATTATCAAGGCACTTAATTATATACTTCATTTAAACAGAGGTGTAGTTCAGAGGATTACTCACATACTTTAAGGATACACTTAATTGGATGATGAGAGAATTTAAGTATGATCAGCTGCTCCAAGTCCTTGGGTTCAGCTGAACTTTCAGAAATAATTTGAAACTTTATTTTTTAATCCTTTTGCTTCCTTATCAGTTTGACCATTACTTTTCTCCTTGAATATACACCTCAACACATCTACACAGGTGTTGAAGAGACATGGCTGTCCTTTCTCCTTCCATGCAGCAGCCTTGTGGGGCTGGTAGTTTTTATCGGCCACAGAGCCCAGCACATCTTCCCACATCTTGCAAATGCTCATCCAGTTGTTTTGGAAGGATAAAAAAGCCACAGTGGAAGCTGATGGAAGTTTGGTTTTGCTTTAGCCATGCACAGCTCATCCCTACCTAGACTGTTCCCCCTTTCCCAACATTTAAAAGGCTTAAAAGCAAAATTGCAACAGACAGAACCAGCTGAGGTTAAAAGCTGCTTTTTAAAAAATTTTTGAAAAACATTTCCAAACTGGTGATAATCTCTTTGCAAAACAAAAGGAATTGGCCCTGTATCCAACAGCCTGCTGCAAAGAGGCACTGAGCTTTTCTGAAGCAACTGTGACATTAATGTTTTTTAATTAGCTACTGTTTGGCAGGTTTTAGTTCTGGCACCTACAAGGAGTATGGAATTCAGCTTTCAGAATAAAAAGATTGAAGATTGAGCCTACGAGTACGTGTCATTTCAAACAGCCAGTGCTCCGAGACAGACCTGAAAGCACTGTGTGGGTGTGCGAGCCAGCGAGGGAAAGGGTGGTTGGTGACTACTAACAGCAGAAGTTCTGGTGGCCGGGTACCCGCTGCATGGTCATATTTACAGG
This sequence comes from Falco rusticolus, assembly GCF_015220075.1. Taxonomy (NCBI): domain Eukaryota; kingdom Metazoa; phylum Chordata; class Aves; order Falconiformes; family Falconidae; genus Falco; species Falco rusticolus. Next base: position 40,465,389 of record NC_051193.1, read on the forward strand.
AAGAGATCTTCCACCCAGTGTTGCCTCTGCTCCCTGTAACGCTTCCAAAGCTGCAGAGGGTACATTCAGTAAGTGTTCAGTGCTCCTGGTCTTGGTGTCACAGCTGGCCATAGGTTTCTCTCCTGTTCAGTGCCCAGTGTAGGGTCAGCGATTGTTCACTGCAGCACCAGAGGGAACAGAAGAGCACACCCTGGCCACTCAGCACCTTCAAAATAGGTGACAAGGAGTTCACACACTTCATTCTGACCCTCTTTGTTCCGAAGTGCTAACAACTTGCATATGCAAGGTCATGATCTTGTCTGCCAAAGGCTTTCACTGCATTTATCCTGCTGCTACCCCATGGAAACTGAGCGACTCCTGACATATCCACTGGCATGAGAAGCAGATCAAGCCACTGATGGGTGACATGACTACAATCAGTTTACAGCCAATTTTCAAGGACTTTCCTTTCACACTTGAGCATGTATCTGAAAAAAAAGCACTTAAAAGAACAATGGAGAGCCATCACTATTTCAAAAGACAGCTTTAAAAATCATCACTCCTGCAAACAGTGGAAGAGGTTATCACTAATCTCATTTAGGATTCTACACTCATCAAACCAAGAAGCCTGCCAAAACAACAGAGGACTGCAACAGACCTCGATGGCTTAGGCAGACACTGCAGTTCATGACAGAGAATACCTTCAAGGGAAGTTAAGCCCCAGCAGAGAGACGTGGCAAGCTAACAGAGCTGGTCACTGCTGAATTTACTAGAGTTGCTGTACTAATCTTCTGCTTTCCATTTGAATGCTCTGATCAAAGAAAACATTAAAAGTTATTTAATTTGATGGTGTATCAATGGTCACCAAAACATCACGCTGCTTTACTAAATCCTGTGCAAGCCTTTGAATCATTTGGAGTATTTTGGCTTTTGCCCAGTATGGAAATAAGATGAGGAAGGTGGTGAAACTAGTTTCCTAATGGCCTGCATCCATCCCATTTCCAACAAAACTTAAAACAGAACCTCCACCCCCATGTTTGCAGCTGATCAATGAATTAAGAAATTCAGCCTAGATTAGCCAAAAACAAGCTTTAAATAAAAATAATAATCTATAACCAGTCTAGATTTTCTAGCCTATGGATTCTGAGGACCCAGTACCATTGGGCTACCCAGTTGCTACCCAGAAACTCAGTTCTCATCAACTCTGCCAAGAGCATTACTGCTCAGTATACAACAGTGTTATGCTCTTACTACTCAATACCAGCAAGATGTTTGTCGTAAATATAGAGCTGCTTCAGTCTTTGTTCCTATTACCTGCCATCTGTAGTCATTTTCTGTGTACAGTAGGACCCCAACTGTTGCTGCTATTAACTGTGTTGTGAAAGGCTCTTTGTAAAGCATGTGAATGTGTCTGTCTGCAGTCATTTTACAAACCTCCTTTCCACATTCAGCAGACAGAAATATGTGCTATCTGCTCCCTTTGTGAACTCTTTAGCCTGTATCTGCTGAAAATCATGTAATTAAAAACCCCACAACAAAACAGACCAAAAATCCAACTAGCACTTCACAGAATTACTCTTAGTTCATTGGCAGAAGAAACACAAAAAAATTATTTCCAGTACCTCTAACTCTCCCTGTGCAAGGGTGTACATAACTAGACTGCATACACACACACATGCATCACAAACTACATCCTTCCCTACGACTCCTCTCCTACCACGTCGTCTTCCTCTAACATTCAGCAGCTCCTATGAGAAATTGTTCATGCTATTAATTGATAGGAAATACAGTCACTCCAAAACATATAGTTTCAGCCTTTCCTGGATTAATAATACAGTCTCCTCTTGCTCTTCTAGGACTTTTTCCTATGAATTGCAGAACATTCTTATCCCATCTGTGCCAGGCTTTGAGATATTTCATTTTAAGCAGTGGAAAGTCCTGCTGATGTTACTGGAACCATATACATGTGCTCCAAGTACAGTCAGTGCTTAAGTGTTTTGCTGGATGGGAATCACTGCTCTTAGCATCTTTGACAGCAATTACAAGCACAATCCTGGGACAATAGCCTCCTCCAAAGTGCAGTATCAACACTTTACAAAGCCAGTATGCTCAAATCTCTGCAGAATTGTCAAAAGCTTCACTGGAACAGAAATTTCTACTATACAAGACTTGGAAATGCAGTCTGCAGTGTTACTGCAGTGACAAGAAAAGCACAGGGATTCCTCATGTTCCCCTAATCTAATTCAGTTGTGCCAGGCAGCTAGCAGAAAATTCTCCAGAAAGTTCTGGCAACATTCTGGATGATGACACCACTGATTTATGCACACAGAATTTCTGCAACATCTGGATTATGCAGCTAGTCCCTGTGGCTGTGCCATACCATAACAAGGCATAAGGACTCTAAGCTTCAGCTTTGCTCTTTGAGCTTCCCGATGCTTTGATTCTATTTATTATACGTAAAGACATTCAGAAGGAATGAAGGATGCCAGAAAAAATTACTTTAACCTTTGAAAGAAAGCAGAGCTGGTAGAGTAATGGTCAGCGCCCTATTATGCTGTACGTAAGTGAGCACTGAACTGGTCATGTAAGAGAATGCCTACATCCTTCTAACTAACATTATTAATGTTTCATGCTATGGATCAAAGAGAAACAGAATCACAGAATGGTTTGGGGTGGAAGGGTCTTTAAAGATCATCTAGTTCCAACCCCCTGCCATGGGCAGCGACACCTTCTACTAGACCAGGTTGCTCAAAGCCCCATCCAGCCTGGCCTTGAACACTGCCAGGGATGGGGCACCCACAGCTTCTCTGGGAAACCTGTTCCAGTGTCTTGCCACCCTCACAGTAAAAGATTTCTTCCTAATATCAGGTCTACCCATTTTTGGTTTAAAACCATTCCCCCATGTCCTACTGCTACATGCCTTTGTAAAAAAGTCCCTCCCCAGCTTTCTTGTAGGCCCCCTTTAGGTACTGGAAGGCCGCTGTAAGGCCTCCCTGCAGCCTTCTCTTCTCCAGGCTGAACAACCCCAATTCTCTCAGCCTGTCTCCACAGGAGATGTTTTTTTCTTAGATTACAATCAAGGCTGCTTTTGACAAAGAGAGGTTCATGCATCTTTAAATCCCGATTCTCCATGTGGTTTGGCTTGGAGCTTATTTTTTGGCAATCATGCTTTTTAAGGAAAAAAAGTAGAATAAATCATTCCTAAGCTTACACCAGCAATGTCAAAGCTTCCAAACGACCACCCTATCCAGCACTGTCACGCATAGATTCTCAGAGTATAAACACGACCCTGTCCCTCTCTAGAGGCAGGCAATGAATTCAGCTTTCTTGGCACACATGTAGTGTGTGCAGGCACACATGCAAGCTCATGTTGAGCAAGTAGCCTGGATTCTGTTTTGAGCTGGCAGGAATAACCTACCAAAACCACAAACCTACACCTTCTTGCTTTTAGTACCTTCAGTTTACTGACAAAACTTTGCTGTACTAAGAGAACACAGCTAATAAGGGCTTTGAATCCCTCTTGAACTCTGAGATGGAGAATACACAAAGAAAAAGTGAGAAAACAGATGCAGAATTATCCTGAACTCTGGTTGCTCTGTGCTGATACAACAGAGTACAGCGGATCCTAATTGTGCATCCTCTAGCATCCAGAAATCACATTAGAAAAGAATTAGACGACACTGCACCTGTGTTTGGGATTTCTGAAAACGCAGCAGATCTGTTCTGGTGGCTGCTTGTCAAAAAATGCCAAGCAACAGCCTCCATGCACACACCAGCCTCGTAGCACAGACATGGGCAGTCCGCGTCTTCTGGGTAATATGAGTATTAAGTCAAACATGTCCTAAATGAACTCTGTTTACTCTGTGTATTCCACTGCTTTCCAGAAATTACATAGGTCTTAATAATATATGTTTCATGTGGAGGCATGGGAGTCTTGGACTTGTTATTCTGACATGGTTATAGGTAGCTATAGGGTTCTTTCAAGGTACACCAAGGACCACTCCTGTTTTGGGGAAAATTACCTGAACTACTGCCAATGCAATGAAAGGTTTAGTGTGACTTGAACGATCACTGACCAGGCCTGAAATCCTAGAATAGTAATACAGAACACAAACCCCAATGAAATTTCAATTATCTTTGTCATTGAAATGGTTTTGCTTTCTGTGGCGAACTTGTTCATTTGTTTACCTAGCTTTACCAAAAAGAAAAAATCCTCAACACTACAATAAAAATTAAAGATTACAAACCCACAACTTTTACTCATTGAAACTAAACACAAGGATTTCAACTTACTGTACTTCAAATCCTCAGGAGTTGTTTACAAAGAGCTTTTGAACATGTAGAATCAACAGATTATTCATATGCAAACTATATATGACTAAGACAAAAAAATCCACAGAAATGGCTCTTACTAGCTTTCCCCTGTTCTATATCTAAAGGAAGAAAAGATCATTTATTTGACAATTAAAATTATATTTTTACTGTAAGATAATATATCTAACCATAAAAATATTGCAAATTGAAGAAATCCATTCCTCGTTTTCAATATGAAACAAAAGTTACAGCAATCACTTAAGGAAAAGTTATATTGCAAACACAAATCTTGAAAAATACATCACTGACATTATGATGGCAGGTGCTGTTCAGCTCATATAGATTTGTATCATACTGAAGAACATGAAGTTTTTTCCTTCTCTAGCTTCCCAGTTTTTCCCACTATGTGCCTCTATTCTTTCCAGTTGAATAAACATTTCAACCCTGCTCCCATTAACCCAGATGCAATTTTCATTGTTACCATTTTTTCCACCAGAAATGCTTTATTTAGCCAGTTGTTAAATGGATATGAATTGCAGTGTGTCAGAAGCGGGGCAGCTCACTGCTGGATGCCTGACAGCAACCCCCTAACCCCTGCTGAAAAGCACCAAGTGCTCTTAGTCTGGACCCAGCGCTCAGCACCCCCCAAACCCAGTCTTTTATGCTGGAAGCAAAAGTCTCTACCTATAAGAGGAGGCTATTTCTGAGGTTACCTAGACTACAAGAGCACTCTGAAATCACTGAGCAACACACAGAAATGAGCCAGTCATACAGCTCAGCAGCGGCTGAACATCTTTGGCATAGCATCTTGAGGCATTCAGGACTGCTTTAATTAAAATACAGATTTAAAATGAAAAAAAAAAAAAGTATTAGCTAATAGGCTTTGACTAGGTGCGAGCACAAATTACCTTAACCAGAATCAATTAGAGCACCCACAGAACAGACAACACCCAAGCCTGCACAACCAACTACCAATAAACACACAGATGCAAAAAGGGTGGGTTTTTTTTAACAACAGATGTCATTGTCACAGTTGAAAGCTGTTCTTCATAACATTGCTAATAATTGTAGTACAGCTGAGACGTTCAGATGTGGTTGCTTAAGCTGGGCATCCAAACCTTCATGCTGTATCTACACTGCACAAACCTGTTAGCATTACTACCTGACAATCTCCTGTTCCACAACAATTTTTTAATCAGCAAAATGTTATCCTTTCTACAGCATCAAATTTATGATTTGGGGGGGCTTTTCACTTATCTTTCTGATGGCACATGTAACAGTTTCAGGGCCTCGAAGGCATAAACCATCTCACTGACATCATAAGAAGGAGAGGAGCTACTGATTATGAAAGCTGTACTGTATTTGTATAGCTTTGTGTACCCAATGCTTCCATAAAGCAGAGTTCCTTGTTTCAGGTATCTGAAGAGGTGAGCATTCCAATACAATTATCCAGCTGTGCAAACTCTCACCCACTGAATGTTTTAGCAAATGTGCCAAATCTTTACGTAAGACACTTAACTACGGCATTACACTTTCACCCTGTGCACTTTAGAAGAGGCCTGATTTTAAGCCTCCATAACACACTACAGTATCACTGAGGCTGGAAGTGGTAACCTAACCTACACACACCTTCCGTCCCTGTTCCCTGTGCATACATCAGAGGGGCTCTAAGGTACAGACCATGTATGGTGTCTCACAAGACATCTAGCAGAGCCAACCTGAGTCCACTAGTGGTGCAAAGGTGTGATAAGAATAATACACAAAAGCAACTTATAGAAATATAAAGAGTCTACAGTATTCTATAGAAACTAAATTAACTTTTTTTTTTTTTTTTTACCATCATTAAGCATTTCAGTTAAGGCATTACCTATCATCATATTAAGTATTAATGTACCTGGTATTCATCAAGTAAAATTCAATCCCCACAGTAGGTCACAAGGATGTTAATGACAGTGATAGCAGAGCATCTTTAAAAGCAGTTATGAGCCAAAAGCCCTGGTCAATAATTATCTTCTGTTTACACATACCCCTTACTGAAGGTCATCTCAACAGACCACATCACCAGAGATGATTAAAAAAAAAAAAAAAAAGAAAAGAAAAAAAAGATGACAAAAAGATATAGCATGAAAAAGAAAGATGAAGAAAAGCAATACCTAAATTAGAGGAGTGACGCTCTGGGGCTTAAATGCCACTGTGGTGACAGGAATGGAAAGGGTTGCCCAGTTCAGAAAGAAAGGTACAAAAGACATGTGACAGGGGAGTAACAGAGGTAAGCATAGCATCTACTGTACACAGCAACCTAACAACTGGATTAATTTCCCTCAGTAGAAGAGGAGCCCAAGAAATCCTCTCCTACAGTTCATTAAAGGTTAATTACACAAATGTCCCCCAGAAGACTCTCATACATGCTCCGAGAAAGAGGTGCTGTGCAGAGCCAATGAGCCTCATGCCCCTGCTGGGAGAGCCACCCAGGAGCCCTGACTGTCTCCCATCTTCCCATCACCACCCAAAGGCTTTTGTAGCAGAAACAGCTCCAAGGTATTGCACCCTTTCTTCCCAAGGCAATCGGGCCACAGGAAGGAGGATTGTGTGTAACTGCACCCCAGCCTTCTTGCAGCTTGTCCCTACCTCCATGCTGCTCGCTAGCGTCCAGAGAGATATAGGGGAAATGCAGCAGAAGTTTCTGTCTCTTTGCCTCAGGGACAGGAGGTGCATACCCATGTTGGTGAGCATGAACCTCACTTCACAGATAGCTTTCCCTGAGGCAGGGTTTTAACATAAAAGCTTTTCTTCCTTAAAAAGATGTCACCCAAGGAAAGGCAGATTCCCCAAACTCACCAAAGTAACATCGAAAAAAATTATTCTTTGTCACTTGTTGTGCCAAATAAACCAACCCCAGAGGATCAGGAAGAAAAGCACACAATTCACTGTAAACTGTTGCACCAGTAAGTATAAGACATGTTTGTACAGGGAACTTTTCTGAGAGGGCTAAAGCACCCAGGTTTGTGACTCTTCCAATGCACAGAATTAGGGTAGAAGACACATGGAATATAGGAAGCAAGAATAAGGAAGAGAAAGGGCAGCACTAGTCCCAGCTTTGGCACACACCACTGGTTACTGGTAAAACCTGCTGCCAGCTGGCACCTCTGCTTCTGTGCAACAGGGGCATCCCACTTCCAACTCAGTGCTTAGGGAACAAAAGATGGACACAGGGAGCTCACTGATCACGCTGAGAGGGACCATAGGAAAATTATTTGAAACACACAAAATTTCCTTTGAACATTCCAGTTCCCAGGAAGACCTCAGATTGATAGAAACGAGGCTTTCCTCCTCTCCATTGTGGTTTTCCTTAAAAATATATTCTTCTTACAAATACCTCCAAATAGAAGAGATTCTCGGACGGCTACTTGCAGAAAGGCAGAGCCTGACACCCCCTCAGAAGCAGACTTTAGGAAGGGAACAAGACAGAAGAGCCATAGCATTAACTGAACAGAACACCTCTGCAAGGATGACACTCGGTTTCCCCCTGCCACCCCGGCTGCAGCCAGCAGCATCGCGGAGGGGCCTCCCGGGCCCTGCTCCCCGCTACACAGCGGGTGGCATTCCCTGGCAAAAGCTCCAACTGGGATCCAAACTATTGCTGAAAAACCCTATTAAGTACATAGAATTAGGTATCTGCACAAACAGAAGAAATTATCCCGGAAAAACATGAAACGGATGCTCAGTGAGAATGGCTTTTTCTGAAGCACAGCACTACTTGTCATTAATAACTGAATTCACCTGGATCCACCAGGACGGGTTTTGGCTTTGGGTGGCTTACAGCCATTACACACTTTCCACCGTATTAAGCATCAACACATTGAACAACAACACCCACGACTGCGCCTCGAGCTGAAATCCAGGGCCTCACTGCAATTTAAACTATTTGTTCATGCAAATAGAAGCGTATTTCTGTATACGCTGAGCTAGTTTCTGCGTGCAAAGACAACAACTTACACAGGTGCACGTACAAAAAAACGCACTATGGAGTGCGGGAAAAGAACCGAAATTTCCGATTTCTATTCACCGCCTGCCTGCGAAGGCAAGGAGGGCCGCTGCCTCCCCGCTCCTCGGCCTGGGGGCGGCGTGACCGCGCCCGCGCAGCCGGGCACCGGGCGGGCAGCGGCCGGGATGGGCAGCGGCCGGGATGGGCAGCGGCCGGGCCGGGGCCCCGCCGCTCGGCGCTAACAGGTGCTGCGCCCGCCAAGTTCTCACGCTGCGCCTCCCATTCTAACCGGTCCTCCCCCCTTTTTCTCCTTAGTTTTCCCTTTCTTCTCCCCGCCCCCTCCCCAGGCCGCCGCGCCCCCCGGGTTTGCCCACGCCACTTGGGAGCGGAGGGAGAGACACCGAGCGGAGAACGCGCTGAGGGGCTGCGCGCCCCGCGGCACCCCCCGCCCCGCCGCCGCGCCCCACCTGCGCGGCCATGAAGGAGAGGTCCATGGTGCTGCCGCTGGAGCTGCTGGCGGAGCTGGAGGTGCTGAGGCTGCCGCTGCTGCCGCCGCCGCTGCTGCTGCCGGGGGCGGGCGGGGCGCGGGGGCGCGGCGCGGACACCGCCTCCCCCAGCAGCGGCGGGCGCGGCCGCGGCAGCGGGACAGACACCGGTACCAGTTCCAGCCTCGGCGGCGCCCGGCGCGGCTCGGCACGGCACGGCACCGCGCGGCTCGGCACGGCACGGCACGGCGGGAGGCTCCGCCAGGGGGCGGCGGCGGCCCGGCCCCCGCGCTGGGCTGGGCGCGGGTCCGCCCCCGCGGCGGGGGCGGCGGAGGGAGGGGGCGCACCTGTGCGCCGCCCCAGCCCTGCCCGCAGCCGCCGGGTGGCCGGGCACCGCGCCCGCACCGGGCTGCCTGAGCTGGAACGCGGCTTCTCTGTTCCCTGGGGCGAAGCGGGGCCGGAGCGTACGCGGGGAGCCCGGCAGGAGCCGGGGGAGCGGCCCCGGGCTGGGTCACGCAGGTGGGGAGCGGGTGACGGGCGAGTGCTGACGAGCAGCGTGGGAAATGATCGCCATACCGGGAGGCAGGTGTAGCCCCTCTGCACCGTGCAAACCCTCCGAGCACGCACCTGGCTGCTACGGGCTTTGCTTGCTCAGCTTGCCAACCCGACAGCCTTTTCTTGAAATTTTCAACCAGCTCCTTCTCCCACCACAGCTGAAAAGAATTCCCAGCAGCTTATTCTTACACCTGTTCATGGCTTAGCTGTTACAACTTCATTTTCAACTTCTCCTTGTTCCCAGTATTTACTGTTCAACAATTCACAATAAATCTTTTCTCCCTTTTCCTATGCTTTCCCTTGTATCTCATAGATAGCGTTATTTGCCAGAAAATCCAGTGAATTCATTTATTGAGTGGCTCTGGAAAACCTTTGACACCAACTAGAAAAGTAGGATAATAAAAATTTAAGTAGTGGGTACTTCACCCCGTGCGCTGCAAACCGCGCTTTTTTGCCAGTATCATGTTGCACTGTTGCAGCAGGTGGTGGTGAAAAGAAAATCAGCTGTTTTAAATCAGTCCTTTACTTGAATGACTATTAGTGTGCTTGCCAAAAATGCTTTTATGTGGAGAGGCCCGTTAAGTAAAACAAGTAAAATCCAAAACAGACGGTGTCATCTTAAGGTTTTTAAATTCAGTGGTGTAAATAATGGAATTGCCTCTTTGCGGACTCTCTCCAAAGTTTTCAAAGGGTATTGATGTGTGTGTCGGAAGCCATAAAGTAACTCCAAAGCAGTGTTAATCTTTTATCGTCCAGATAAATTTTACATGCACTGGGTAGACATCTCTACAGGGTGAACGTAGGCTGGTCAGTTGCTGCATCTGCGGCAACAGCTTTAGTAAGGATCATTTCATAAGAGTAACAAAATAAGATTTCAAAACCACAGCGACTTCCGTACTTGTTTAATTCTATGAAGCATGAAAATGGTAGAACAACAGACTGGAAAGGACCTCAGGAAATAATCTAGTCTGTGCACCTGCTTAAAATACAACCAGTTACTCCTGTGACACTCCAACCAGGAGTTTTACCTTTTACCCAACCTCTTCTTGAAAGTACCTGGTGAGGAAGGCTTCATTCCCCACCAGGCAATGCATAGCTTTATTCTACTGGCCATTTCCTAAGGCTTTGTCCGCCAGTGACATTGAGAATATTTTCCTTAGGGCAACCACTTACCTTCTGAGAACTGCCGTTAGATACTGTGTTTGTCTTTTTCAAGTCTTACGGTATCTTGTCCATCCCCTGAAAGCGCTCAAGGAGGACTGCTTGTAACAAGATCATTCAGTCAGGTTTCCAGGTATTTTGCTGTGACGTTTGGCAAGTTCAGCCAACTAACAGTCTGCAAGTAGTTCCTGGCTGAAATCTTTCTCACAGGTAACAATACACAACTCTTGCTTATAGTTGACCTTTTAGTGAGTGATGCTGCATCATCACTTTGGCTTTCTTGTTCTTGTTTCTCTTGTTTTCAAATGTTGCTGATTTTTCCTTCACACGGGGAAACAGAGCAGCATTTTTATCGGTCTATGCATACACTCTGGAAAATTTTCCTTTTATCCTTGGTATCTCAAAAATTGCTTTCCTCCTATTTGTCTCATGTAGTTTCTTGCTTCAGGAATACCCTGCAGACCAATTACTGGGAGAAAAGGTAAATATGAACTGCTCAAGTTTCAAATTCTTTGTTTCTACACTGACTTCTGGAACAACTCTAAAATACTGGATTTAGCAGAAGCATTGCTCAATACAGAGGACAGTGAACTCAGCTACCTCCAGTTCCTGTGGCACAAAAATACATAGCTTCATTCCATCTTTGTTTACAAGGCTTAAGAAATATAGAAAATTGCTGACTGTTGTCTATGTAAATACATTTTTACTAGTTTAGAGAAAGAGGTGTTCATTACATACAGTGCCAGTGGAAAGTAGTACCCATCATTATATTTTGAAAATTCTATACATTTATCAGCAGTATGGAAAGTGATTATATTTGTTAAGCAGTCTAGAAGTTTGATTTAAGGGATAGATGGTAAAGGAATAATAAATGAAAGAACTGTTGCATATGCCAGCCACCCTGCTTGTGTGATCTAACCATGAGCATCCATAGAGTCCAATACTGGATACCTTTAAATGCACTAAACATTACTTGCTGTTCATGATGTTAGCTGGGAATTTGGCTGTTGTCTTGGGGGACAGTTCCAGTCAAAACCAGTCTTTTTAGAAATACTTGTAGAGAAATTGCCCCTTTACTTGGAAGCACTTTGTAACCCGCTTCCCTACTTGTACGAGTGTTAGGTTCATTGGAACAGTATTTCTATTTGCAAAAGCCATCCAAACCATTATCAAATTTTGTTCTAGAAAGACTTTTTTGATCACCAGAATTACTAATCCCTGCAATGCCCTCAATCTCCAAGCTATTAATTTACCATTCATATTTCTTAGGCTTGAAAAAGAGAAAAAATCACTCTTCGGTTTTCACTTCTGCTTTCTCTCTAGTTCACTGCCTTGTTTTGTGGAACAGTATGGTTTTATATTGCTTAAGCAGCAAATAATTTATGAGGGAAACCCAATTATTTATGTTCCAAACTTTGATTACAATACAACAAAACACCAAGCTTTGCTTCTTCCTTTTTTCCCAAAATGCATTTTGGATGTAAATTGCCTTATAATAGCTCTGTAAGTTCTTCTGTAAAACAAGTATTTTAGAACTGCTTCTGTCTTCCAGTAATGATGATGCAGAGTTTGAATTGAGATCTACTGGCTGTCTTGCCAGCCTTATGGTATGGCTTTCTCATCAAAATATCTAGACCACTTAAAAAGATTATGTCATGATTTGCTATTGCAATGGAGAGACTTTGTAGCACCCAGCTAAAACCGCAAACAGGGTTGTATAACACTACTCTTAAAAACAAGCTATGATAGCCTAAGATGCTCTAATTAGCTTTAAAGCTGTTTGTCAAAAAGATCACATTTTTCAGTACAGTGGAACACAACTCAATTAGAGAATAGTTTGGTTTGTCAGTTTTCCTGGGGCACAGTAGGAAATCCTTTGTTGCACTGCATGTGCGCTTAAGCTCTGCCTTTGCTTCATGAAACAGACCTAACAAAACATGACAATTGAGTCTTGCTGCCGAAGAGGATTTTAAATGGGCTTGTATGCGTACAGCCCTATTTACCATATGTTGTATTTAGATACCTTAGGCAACACTGTACCAATTTTTAGCTTTGCATCCCTGATATCACATATAAATCTTACATTTATGCAAAGGCAGACTGACTTCTCACTTTGGGGAAACATGGTAATGTTGGCTTCTTGCTGCATTTTGATGTACTTAAATGTTATTTCCTTTGAGCCCCAATTTTAACCTACTGTTGCCTAACTGCAGCAGGTTGCAGCCACACGGGGCAATTAGTTCCCTTAATGAAGAATCAGCCACAGTGACATCTGGTAACCTGTCTGGAGACAGAGTGCATTATCTCTGATGGATCCCTACTCTTAAGCGTATCGTAAAGGAGACCAAGGATGCTGAATTTTTCAAGTGAAGACTGGCTGGATTGAATTACCAAAAGGAAATTAAATTCAGAAGCATTTGACTCCTTTCTGTCTTTCTGTTCATTCATTAGTTCAGGAACTGAATGTTGATTTTGTTTGCACTCCATCTTTCAGCAAAAAGTGTTGACACCTGCAACTTAACACAGCACAGCCCTTAAATTTCAAGAAGCCAGTTTCCCTGAGTGGAATCCAGATGCTTTAAATTGCTTCTCAGGTCCTTTGGGCAGTACTGGGAAAGTTACTTGGGGAGTCACTGCCAGACTTGGAATGGGGATAGTTTGAACTGGCCATTAATAAGCAGTAGGCACAGATATGTGTTTAAACAAATAATCCTTTCCAAAGCACAAGTGTTTGAGTCCATGTTGCAAACTGATGCCTCCTCTGGCTACAGACCCAGTACCCCCTCCTGAGAGAGGATAGCCGCAACTTTTCTTTCATGAAGATAATGGGCGAGTACAGTTCCCCTTTATGATGTATCGGAAGGGGCCTGCTGGTTAGGATAAAGGATAAACCCAGAAGAGGAAAATTTTGGTTCACTGACCTGCCAAGCCTGAGATGGACCAAGCAGGTCCTGGTTCCCTGGAGGTGTACTGTCTACAGAAGACTGGGACTAGGAGGAAGACCTGCTCCTCAAACTGCATTGAAGGCAGATATCTCTGCAGAAGGATGTGTAAGTCACTAGGTAATGGGAGAAAGAACTTGGAGCAATCTGCCTGTTGGCCGGTGTTTCAGGCACTCCTGAGCAAGGAAAGCAGTCTGGAGCCCGCACCCCACTGGCAGGAGAGTTGGCCTTTATCTTAGGGGGTCTTGGGATAAAAGCAGCACAGAAACGACTGCAGGAGATGGTTCAGGCACTGCAATACTGCCTGTGCAGTAAGGACCTAAGGCACTGAAAGTTCATACTTTCTCTTGATTTACAATAGTAAATAAGATTACAATAATTTTCATTTTTACACTGTAATCTTTGTAAACTGCCATGCCAACATATTTTCATCATTCAGAACTGGTCAGAATAAGGCTGATTCTTTCTTTTTCCTTTTTCCCTTTTCCTTTTTCTTTTTCACCACAGTGGACTGTGTCTGGCTGTATCAGCAATGGAAGCTTGGAAGTCAGATCTACACCTACAACTCTCTACTGCTTGACAAACAGAAACATCTTTGTAAGTCAAGACTGCAGCATCCCCATTGACCTTTCAATGTACCCTAGTAATCACAAGAGGGGGCAACAACACCCAACAAATTTGCTGTGGATTACATCCCTTTTTATCCCTCTAAACTTCCAGTATCAGCAGCTGTTACATACTGAAGGGCTCACTCATACATAACATGATAAAATGAGTTAGTGCCAAGTAATTTAAAGGTAAATTAACTTTGTAGCTTTCTATGTGACTCCTGAATCCCCACAGTTGCTCACACAAGAATAATATTAGTCAGATGTTGCCCTCAAATTACCTGCGGGCAAAATATTCCTCCCAAAAGAGTTTTAGATTTAAAACTCCCCTGAAAACAGTATCATTAGCACACAGATGAGCTGTAATAGTGCTCAAATTCCTAGTGTTTCAGCCCTTTAGCTTCATGTAGAATTTAACTCTAATGGGCAAGAACTCTTCTGAAGTTCAAGAAGCTTCTCCTTGCACTGCTGGCACTGCAGCTTTACAAATAAACAAGCCAAATCACTTTGATACAGGGGACAAATGCAGGAGTACCTGAACCTAGAAACAAGAGAAAACATGGCCTTCTACTTCACTCCTAGTCTCCACCGAGGGAAGGACAGGTGCTCAGCCCTGTAGGAGCCAGGACTCTTCAGGGAGCCCCAGACAGCTCCTTGGCTGCTATAAGTTTTAAATAAATACACATTTTTTGTCTCGTTTATGTGAGCTGAAAATGCAACTGAAGTGGCAGCAAAGGCAGCCTGAGAAATCTGGCTCCTCAGACTAGCTTAATCCGCCTGGACCCACCCCCTGAGCACACCAGTGACTCTTCCCGTAGGCAGGATGGGGCTGCTGTCTGTCTGCAGCCTGGTTTGCACTGGGCACTCCCAGCCAAGAAAGAAGGTGGGAGGGAAGAGCTGACAGCAAGATGGAAGTGGGAAAGTAATCAATAGGGAGTTACCTTCCCTCAGAGGAGTTATGTGTATAACGTTAGCACCAAAACATCACTTGCAGCCCTGGCACTGACCCCTAATTGCTGTAATGGGTAGATTAGAATAAAGGATATATAATGCAGCCTCCCTTCCCAATTACAAGGATTTTGCTACAAAGCCATTTGTCTTAGAGATTTCCTGTCCACGTAGTGGGTCAAGATCTGTTTATTTCATGTTAGAGGACAGAGAAATTCATGATGGATCTGGTGCTTGGCAGTAATTTAAGAGGCACTGATCTGAGAGGAACGTGAAAACAGAAAATGCTGCATACTCGTACATTATTAAAAACTCAAGAGGAGAATTGTCTTGGCTTTTGGAAACATTTATTCCCACTCCAAACTTATATTAGCCGATACAAAGGAATGAGTAAAAGCCCACAGCTGGTAAGGCTAAAATTCCCAGTTCACAGTGGATTTTGCCTGCGGTAGCCTCCTCTAGCCCTAAAGGAGAAGCTGTCTCCACCAGTTCTATCTATCACCGAGAGTTAAATGTCTATGAAAAAGCTTGTTACAGTCTAAAACTTTTCTAATGGAAAGAAACACTGCTTTTTTACTCCATCCAGACAAACTTTTCACCTGTCCTTAGATCAGCCAATCTGTTCCAGCCGAGCAATGGGCTCTGCAGTGTTTCCTGTCACAGCACATTTGATTCCTTGACACTGACATACTCTGTACACACTTTGAATTAATATAATCAGCCATCACAATGTGATCTCAGTTCTGAGTCTGAAATGTCACCGTACATTTAAGAACCATAATCCATTACATAATTGCCAAGATACTAATTAAAAGTATTGGAAAGAGGGGCATATGGCCTTAAGAAGGAGAATCTTATGGTCCCAGCCAGAGTTCGTAAGAGAATTAGCTTGCAGAAACGATGCCCCTGTGAAACTATTAACATGTGTAGGCTCTCATTTTAGAAGATAATCAAACATCCAGAAGAAGAGGGCATTGCACAGTACCTTGAGAAATTATCTACATCAGTCTTCTGCCTTGAATGGAGATCAATCATTATTTACCGGTTCTTGTGGGCCAGTTCTTTCTCCTTGCTAATGAAGACTTCAGCTTCAAGCATACTTTCCAGAAAAGCTGGGCTGCCACTCAAACCCCTGGTACACCACCTTCTCTGGAAAATGGAATACACAAGCAGTCAATTTCAATCATAAATGTTACAGCCGCTGTTAATGCTATATTTTATGCAAATACTATGGTATATATATATTGTCCTACTACGTTGTTCCCAATACCTATGAGTATTTGTGAAGAGCTGGCTCTGCTGGGGCATATCACAGGCTCTCAAAGAGCAGAAGAGTGCATTAGAATCTCATTTTCCTGATACACACTTGAAAAAGTAAGATTTCTTTGATCCTGTTTCATTCTTCATGTTTCACACGTTAGAGAAAAAGAGGTTACATATGTAATCAGGTGGCCCAATAGCTGTCTAAATGGGGCAGAAAGGGCAGAGGACAAAAGGTAGTGGAGTTATCTAAGTGAGACAGAGGGTTCATAAAATAAGCCCCATTTATAAAAGCACAGCACAAATATTAATTAAGCATTTCTTCAAAATGCTTTCAAGAAGTCTTAGGCTGCAATGGAAAAACAAACTGGAACACAGAGGTCATGAGTGTATCTGCAACATAGATGCTGATGCTCCCTATCAGCCCATCTGAAACCAAAAGTGTTGGTGGCCAATCAATGGTCAAGGCTCACCCACTCAAGAGTATCTCAAGAACAAGTCTGCAGAGGTTCCAGTGCAAAATGGCCATGCCAGCACAGCCCTTTGCTGTATGTTGTGTTGTATGGTTATATCAGGTTGGTTCTGGCTTGGAGATCTCCATGCCACTGCACAATGCAGACATGTTCTGAAATACTGACTGAGGGCCAAGTTGTGAGCTCATAGCAGAACCCAGATCTCAGTTTTTTGATCTTAGTATTGAGTCCAAATTTCTTCCCCACTGTACAAAATAATAGGGAATTGAATTATTTAATTCTAGAATTCCAAAATATTTTAGAGGCAAACAGCAAACAGTAGTATCCCATGGACAGAGGCAAAAAATGTTGAGATAGCACTGGCTTGCAAGAAGAAGGAAAAGCAGGAGCTATGCCATGGTAAGGGTCTGCCACAAATGAGCCACCGAATGAGGTGGTAACTGAAGCATTTTTGAACAACTAGTACAAGTAATTGATAGGAGAGTAAATATTGGTAATGGGAGAAGGCAGTGGATTTTCACTATTCAGGTATAAATTGAGCAAACATTGCAGGAAGTTACGGACCATGTTAAATACAACTTTCTGTTTCAGAAGCCTTTCCCAGAGCATTTGTTTTAGACTTTGGTCTGGCTAGTAGGGAAGAACTGATAGACCTAAATATAATTTGGGTGAAAGCTGGAATGGAACTGCAGAGATTGTGACAACATAAGTGTCGTGTCCTGATATGTAACCAAACTTTCTGAGTGGTGTAAGCTTTGAAGTGTTGAAGTGCCAAAGTGAACATCTGGAGTGCAGGCAGGGCATAGTGTCAGATACTGACCTGCCCTGTTGCTGGGTTGAAGGGATAGTGTTCAATCTTCTAAGGAACAGAAAAAATAAAAAATGTTGAATGAAGACCATAAACATCACAAAAGCAGACCTCACCAAATTCAGGAGCCTGTAGGAGGGCTCTGCAGGGAAGGTAATCAGGAGAATAAGGGAGTGCAATTTCACTGTACTAATGCACAGTAAAAAGCTACCCTAATGAGGAAAAGAGATAGACGCTGCAGTAAAGAGTCATCATAATTGCATCAGGAACAGAAATTAAAAAAATTAGCAAATTAAGTGTGAATATTATACGGTATAACCGAAGTACAGAAGAAACAAAATCAGTACAAAATGCAATAATGGCGAAGTAAAGTACTTTGAATGACAGGACAGCACAAGTATAGCAGATGATTCAGGGGTAGTGTGAAAACCACTGGGGAGCTGGGGGGATAAGGATGGTGGCAAGAAGGCTTAATTCAGAAGGGCTGTAGCAGTTCTGGATGTCACAGGAGACCAATAATGATGAATAATAAATCTTTGTGGAATATTGAAGGGAATGGATCTATTTATTTCAGAAAAAGGAATATCAAAATAAAACAGGATAACAATTGGGGAGTATACAAAAAATAAAGCAATACATATAACTTGAAAGAAATAAATATAAGCTCCAGCTAGGATCAGCTTTCTAACTGCCCAGGAAAGGCAACACTGACAAGATGCCCAAAGAGGTGCAAGATTGTTTTCCTGGAAGGTTTCTGTCAGTGGGCTGGACCAGTGTTTGTCACGGGTGGTCTAGTTCAATCCTCATTTCAAAGGGTTAGGCTGTAAGTGCGCTTGCAGCCATGGTTATCCTGTTAGCTAAGAAGTTAATCTCTCCTGTGGTAGGGTGGAAATCAGCCTCTGGCCCTGAAGTAGGAAAAACCCCAATTTGACTGGTTTGGAGTGGGGAAATATTAGCTGGCAATGAGCCCTGCCTACTTTGATGTTTTTTTCTACCGCTTTTACTTGAGGCCTACCTAGCCCATTCCCTGGGGAAATCCTGGAGCCAGTGCCAAAACAGACTCACGACAGTACTGCAAATGACTCTCACAGAGTCAGGACTCAGAAGTGAGCAGCAAAGAGTTTCACACTTGCTGGTTTCCTTCTGACAGCTTTGATTTGATAAGGCTTGGGGTGGGGGAATAGGAAAACCTCCCTGTTCATTTTGTACAGAGCAATCCTTTTTTCTCCCTTTCCCTGAAATAGTGAGCTCATTAAATACTCAAATTGAATTTCAGTGTTTCTGTCACCCAGTAGTTTTCTAATACAGTTTGAACAAGTCTGTGATATTCAGAACTGAGCTGAATTTGGGTCATCATCAGCCATTTAATTTTGCTTCCCAGTGAGGCAAAGCTAATGAAGACATCTTTCTGAGCAATGTAGTGCATGTTTAATGTGTCAGCACTTGGCAATTGAGTTTCCTTCTTTAAAAGATGCAGGGAACTTTTAAAAGCAGGGAAGTAACATAATGAATGAAATGTGGACATCACGATATTGCACTTTGCTTTGACCCATTGAAACGTTCATATTGCATTTCAGTTACTCTGGCATGATAGCTTACAATAAGAGTATCACAAGAAGATTTATTTTGCCTCTGATCTCTGAATGTTGCTGAAATGAAGCTGATAAAGAAACTTCAAAAGGAGTGTAAATTATTTGCAGGTTCTGGGGCTTTCACATTAGAAAATACAATTGGGAAAAAATAATGAGATTTCAGTTCTCCAAACACTGAAAGA
Source organism: Falco rusticolus (assembly GCF_015220075.1). Classification (NCBI taxonomy): domain Eukaryota; kingdom Metazoa; phylum Chordata; class Aves; order Falconiformes; family Falconidae; genus Falco; species Falco rusticolus. The sequence goes on from NC_051193.1 coordinate 40,484,681, forward strand.
AAAAAAACGCTACATCAAAGACTCAGCTTCTTTTATCTTTAGATGGTATAATACAAACAAGAATCAAAAATATGGGGAAAAGACGACCCCTAGGGGGCCAAATTAATTTCTGATGTCTTCCATAACTATCTCAAAATCATTATCCTTTTGAATATTGTGATGTATTATTTGCACCTCTGCAATATCTGCATAGGTTTCTTCCACATATTTTGAAACATTTCACAAGGACAATGACACCAGAAACAGGTCTGCCACTGAAGCATCCTGTGCAATTGCTTTTGCTACCTTTACATTAAATACTGGATCATTTCATGAACCACTCTGTAGGGCAATGCCTAGCATCATATTATGTGTATCACACTCCTTTGAGAGAATATTCCACAAGCTAATAGTTTCCAAGAAGCTTTTCTTGACTTTGAACCTGTCAAAATACATAAGAATGTTTTTTCCACACTTTAGCTACCTATTTTTTTCCACAACTTCTAATAGTTTGCACCCTTCCTAAATGTAAGACTGCCCCATATGGCTTTGATAAAGCAGATAACTTTGGAGCTCTCTGAGACAAGTCTAGGGGCCCCAGTCCGGTCCTCACCAGGGAGGTTCCCACATCACAGGGAACATCAGTACATCTGGCCCTGAGTGGCAGATGAAGTAGAAAGGTCCAGCTCTGACTAACGCACCTGAAAAACATCTGCAGTGCTGATGTAGGAATGGTCACTTGGGGCAGATAGGGGCAGGTCGGTATGTTCTTTCCATCTGAAGGCAAAACCTTTCTGATTTAGGAGCAGTGATTGCTCTGGGTTGCACAGCAGCTCTTTTCAGATACTGCGCTTTTCCTGACTTGTCATGATTAAAGTGCTGGTCAGCCTCCCTACCTCAGACATGCCTATATGAAGGAAAATAACGACCAGGCACCTTGGCACAGAGGCTTCCGTGGACCAGATCAAAGATGCTTGACAGCAGTGAAAGGCAGGAAGAGGAACACTCTCCGTCACTGCCAGTGCTGCATCTATGGAAAGCTTGTCATGGTCTAAGCATTGTAAGGGGTTTAGAAACACTCGGAAATTATTGTAACTTTTTTATGTTTAATAATGAAAATAAAGAAGCAGAAAAACTTACTATCTCATATGCAAATATAACTGTGAAAAGTGCCTCAGTTTATTAGAGAACCAGTTACTATTCCTGACACATCAATACCTCCCACTGCATTTTATGACAGACACTTCATCGCTATTATGTGTAAATAATATAAAATAACCTGCTTACAAAAGCAGACATCAGTTTTTTCCTTCCTCCTACTTGCCAATACTTATCATGCACAGTTTCATTCAATTTAATTAAAAGACCATGAATGCATTAAAAGGAAATGATATAGAAGTGCAGGATCCCATGATGGAATACACAATGGGTATAAGCAAAGAAAATAGTCTCTTCCTTGCTGAAAAAGAAAGCTACTAATATGATCAGCAAGGATTACACTTTGTTTGCTGTCTCCAGTATTTTAGGTCACAAAGCATATTGCTCCCTGAATGGCAAAGCTGACCCTGGCGCTAAAGACATTGAAAAATGAATGGAAGAAATTGCTTCATTTTTTCCTCTATTCTCTTGGATGTGAAATAATGAATGCTGAACAGCCAGCAAAACAAATAATACTTTTCAGGAGTCGAGCAAAAAGAATCCTTCTTAAAACAGGACAGAATGGGTGGATTTAATGTAGAAAAGCAAAATCTTCCTCAAGGTTGCGACCAAAGAGAACTGACCAAAGTCACAGCTTTCTGGTTGCTGCTAGCTGCAGAATCCAAGTGGAGGCTATGTCTGTCCCATGTTGCTTCTCTCTCCATCTAGTCTGTACAAAGAGATGCTACTGTTCAGTCTTCCTGATCTCTGCCTTCCTCATAAGCTGACTTTGCTTGGCAGAAAAGGGTCTGTCTCATTCCAGATAGCTTGTGAGGCAGTGTTTTTGTCTTCCCAAGAAACCATGTATTACAAATTCATTGCTAATGTATTCATGCTGGTTGAAGAGAGAAGAAAAGGATGTCAGGAGAAACATAGATCCTGAACTCATGTACTGATGTATAGTTTGAGGAACAGTAAATGACCGCAAATGTTCTGAAAGAGGAAAATTGCTCCCTTTTCCTTCTACTTCCTGGAGCCATGCCACCTTCAAAGCCCCTGTGAGCTACAGCATCAAGCATTATTAGATCTTGTGAGACAGGGGGTAGATTTAGGTCAGATATAAGGAAGAAATTATTCACTGTGAGGGTGATGAGACACTAGAATGGGTTTCCCAGAGCAGCTGTGGATGCCCCATCCCTGGAAGTGTTCAAGGCCAGGCTGGATGGGGCTTGGAGCAACCTGGTCTTGTGGAAGGTGTCCCTGCCCATGGCAGGGGGTTGTAACCAGGTGATCTTTAAGGTCCCTTCCACCCCAAACCATTCTATGATTCCATGATTCTATGGAGAGCAATGTCTCCAACAGATGCAAATGCCCTCTTGACTGTGTCATATGTCAGAGCTTTCTGCTTTTGACAGATATTAGCTTATTTTAATCTCTTTTATGTTTTGTTTTTCTTTAATAATATACTGGGTTTGCTATGAGCAATTAGAGTTTGATTGGTTTTGGCAGAAGTGTCCCAACTGACTCATTGCAAATATTTTGTGCATCTAAAAATATTACACAAGGGGGTCACATCCTAGAATTGTCATTCAGAGACATAATTATGGTTTAGCCTATAACTCCTTGGTTTTATAGTCTATGCCCATTTTAGTAATTATAGCCATAATAGTACTTAGCGTTTAATGTCTTAAAATACAATTTACTATTCCACCCACTCCACTATTAGTTTTTCTCTTACAGACCAGAGCTTATGGGAGAAATTCTGTTTTCTCAAGGCCTCTTCACGGTAGGCATCTAGGGATGTCTGCTTCTCCCCAGAGCTCATGATGATATTACCTCTTACCGCTTACATCACACAGCACAAAAGCTGGGCTCTGGTGCTCCCTGTTTGTCTTAGCCCAGTGTTTTTACAGGAAGGTGGCGCAGCCACCACCTCCTCAGAACCCTTAAGCACATGTGGAATTACAATTGCACTACAACGTATTAACAGGTTTAGAGCTGCATATACACAGAAATGACTGTCTGGCCTCAGCCTGGGTTGACTCCAGGCTACTTGCTAAGTATGCTCTTGTAATGTAGGAAACTTACTGGTCGAGAGCAAAAAAAATTAGAGCACTATGGTTTCAAATATATTAAAAGCTTCTTGTGTAGCTATACTCTGAAAGTGAAGAAATGCACTTCTAAATTATCTGTGTCTCATTAGCTGCTATGTACAATTCTGCTGCTAGAAAACATAAGCCCATGTAGGCCAGAGATCAAGTCAAACATTTCTTAGTTCACATGCTACTGTCAAGAATATGTATCCACCAGCAGTTAAGAAGTCCAGTGATAAACCCAGTCTAGATAAATATCCACAAGTAAGGCTGGCTACTTGCAACATAAATAACATAGAACTGTCATCTCTGTTAATGTTAGTCATTGTTAAAGCAGTAGTATTTGAGGTAGACACAGAGAAAGTGAGTTTACTGAGCAAGGGATCAATACCAGAGAACGTGATCCAATGTCATCTTACCATACTGACACATCAGAGCTCCTGTATTCAAAAGGGAGCTGCTCTGATGATCCCAAGTGTCCTAGGTTCTTCTGTTTGCTGGGGGGAAGGAGAGGCTCTGTCTTAGAATTACACAGCTCAGACTCGAACTGAAGCTTACAGTGGAGAAAAGAAAAAACAAAATCGAACAGACCTAACGGAGTACTGGCCTGTAGGATGTATTCCTCCCCCAAGCTTTTGTCTGGTTTCTCATCATGTCTCTGAAAAGCTGTGGCCAGCTCAGTCTGCCTCTTAGTCTATTATTTACATAATTTAAACAGAATATTTGAAAAAAGTGTCCTTAAAAGAATTTCTGTGTTTGAGATGCAAAACATTCACAGATATCGCTAATTGGGTTTTCATCCTTCACAACAAAAGGAGCAATAGATTCTAGCAGCATTTGTGCCAGCCCCATCTGCGGTGGCAGCAAAAAGCTGCAATGCACCGAGAGTCCCAGAGACATATTTTGTGGGGAACAAAAGTTGTACCTGTGGCTGTACATATGCGGAGTTAACACAGAGACACAGAAAATAAGACTAAATAGGACCTGAAGAGATCATCCAGTCAATTTTCCCACACTGGGCCAGAATCTACACTGTTCCTGAGATGGGGCTTAAAACCATCCAGTGATGAGGTCATGTGGAGATCTGCAAACTCCCTAGGCAACTTATTTCAGTATTAACTACTTTAATTGTTAGAAAGCCTTTCCTAATATCTGACTTTAAGTTTTCCTTTTTGCTGTGTAAACCATTCACCTCTCATCCTCAGTTGATATGGAGGACACTTTGTTGCCTTCTCTTACATAGCAAACCTTCAGAGATGTGAAGACTGCTATCATTTCTCCTCTTCCCTGTAGCTAAACAACCCCAAATGTTTTAGCCTTTCTACACAGCTCACATTCTCTAGACCTCATGAGCTTTTCTCGACCTCTTTTTATTTTCCTCTGTACTTCCTCAAATTAATGTGCAACACTCTTAAACCAAGGCCTAGAATGGGATATTATTCATACTATTCATGAAGTACAGCCTTACAAGTGCTAAGCTGAAACTTTTTTGCTCTATAAATAATGAAAAAAAATATGCTTGTATCGAAAAAGAGAATAAATCATCTGAGCCTACACCGCAACAAGTAAGTGAAAGTTTCTTCTAAAGAACTTACAAATAACAAATGTGGCACAGTGACATGGGCAAGAAACAGCATTAAGAAAATTTGTAATAAACAAATATAGCAACACCGTGCATTCATTCTTAATAGATGCTACATACTCTATTCCTGATAATAAACCTAAAACAAAGGTAATGAGGAAGAGACGTTGGGGCTCCGTAATTCAGTATTTGAAAAAAACAGTATGTTTGGTTACATACTGTAAACACACCCTATATTTATTAGAGCATGAAGCCCCTTGATAAGCTGTACTGAATGGTGTATCACTGTCCAAAGTGAACATCTCACAGAAGTATCAATGTTTTTGACTGAGCTCACCTGTCAAAACTGATCCGTCTTTTATGGACACCTATCAAGTCAAATAAACCATTATTTAATCAAACCAGATACATTGACTAAGTAATGAATGAAATCACCTATCAAATCAGACGCTGAATGAGTTTAAAAATACCTCCAGGAGGGACAGACTTTTTTTGCTGTGGCAGGTCTCCTACTCAAAGGTTTAGTATTTTTTTCTAATCTTAAGGAAAGCCTCACCTGCTTTAGTGAAAATTTACAAGGTTAGGCTTGAATTGGTAAAAAAAAATCCTTTCTGTAATCATTTGTGCAGTGGCAAATTCTTTTCACTTCATTTGAAAAAGTCTTCCATAAAGCAAGATGGTGAGGTTTATAATGGAAAGACATTATTTTTCCATAAGTAGTTGTAGACGACACTAAGATCCCTTCACCTTCTCTTCTCCATGCTGAGCAGCCCCAGGTCTATCAGCCTTTTCTCATGTGCCCCGTGCTCCAGCCTCTCAACCATCCTGCAAACCCTCTGCTGATCTTGCTCTGCTCCACTATTTCTACATCTCTGTTGCACTGGGGAACCCCAAACTGGATGCAGTACTCCAGAGGTGATCTCACAAGTTTGAAATAGAGGATATGGGCCATTTTCTTCAGCCTGTTGGTACACTTTTCAAAAACAGCTCAGGATATGGTTTGCCAGAGCCCTAGGTCTCCTACACACAGAGGACTCCTTTTAACTTTGCCTCCCAGAGAAGGTCCCAGTTTTCTTTTCCACTCTTCACTTACACAATGTTTCCCCTTGAAGATTAAAAGAATGAGATCCTATCACTGGAAAACCAGTTTGATTAGCTTTTGTGGAGATCAGTCTTGGGCAGTTTCTTCTACTGATTTTAACAGAAACTGTTAATCAACTCACAGTTTCCATGCGGAGAACAATAGGTCACAAAGTTGTTCCCTACAAGGAAGAGCTGAGACAGAAGGGAAAAGCAGTTCTAACAGTCTTCCCTCATAAACTACAGCAGAGCTACAGTAAATTTCTCCATGCTGAGTGCTTTTGATGCTTTATGCTTGTTTGGTGATACTAATTCATGAAGCACAAAAACTCTGTCTTGCTCTCCAGCAAAGCACAGTACTGCTTCTCATCTCAGGAACAGCAGCAGAGAGGTTTTGTGTCATTTCAAATGGAAATAGTTTGTTCAAGAGCATGAGGATATATATATATGGAGCATTATTTAAAAAAAATGTAATTAATATTGTCCAGTAGCTCATCAACAGGAAATGCCTACTACCATCTAAAAAATTACAAAAAGACACCATAACTCCCACTTTCTTGGGTCTCAGCTGCACAGACATGAACAGGGTATTAAGCAACAGTATAACTGCATGCCTTCGTCACAGCAAATAAAAACTTAAAGATAAAGACAAAGCATTTCACATTTCCCTTTCAGGCAGAAATGGACTGGGATGGGAGATACTTTCAGACCCAGATTTTATCCATCTTGATGTTTCAAGGCGCTTTGGATGGGAAATTACAGGTCAGCCTGTCCTATTGTTACAAACCATTTTGCAACACATTTAGATCTCAGCTATTTAGGTATGTTCATTTATATCCAAGGCTTTGACAGTCAGAGCCTCTTCAGTCACACTGCCCATGTAATATACTTTGAATATCAGAAACAATTTTGCAGAGATCAAAGTGTGTTTGCAGATTATTTATGAAAAAGAAAAGTTATAGATCAACTCTGCTATTTGCTGCAACATTTGCACACCTCTCCAACAGTCTGGCAGGTATTTATTGTAAGATTTTAGGGGCTGCAACGCTGAATGGTCAAATACTTAAATGTAACTATTTACTGGTGTAGAAACTGGAAAAATAGGTCTCTGCCACCCTACTTGGTGCTATAGCTACTGAAGACTGGGTTTACTCTTCACTTGGTCTCTTGAGGGAGCCAATATGCAGGGACTCCACAAGAAGCAGAAAGAACAGTCCAGTCCACAACAAATCACTCATGACGATCAGGAAACTCTCCAAGGAGACGCATAATATGTGCTTACTCTGGCAGCAGAGCAAGGATGAGTACTTTAGGTGGCTTTCAGGGAAAAGGAGTCATTACTGCTGTGTTATATATAGTATTTTATCTGGTAGTCCTGAGCTGAAACAACTAAGAGATTGAGCCCTGTCACTGTTAGATGGCCACAGGAATGTCTGGCTTATGAGTCTGCACAGGAACTGGACAGGGAGGCCTACTCTGTCAAAATGAAGGTGGCTCTTCACTTGTCCAGAGTGAGATGTTTCGGGAAATTGCCTAAAACAAAGGCAGACATTGAAGTATTACGCAGAAACTAAGCAGAGTTTTAAGGGTCTAAATATTGGACTGAGAATATTATCAGATAGTTTCATAGCCAAGCCTGTATCTCCACATCTTTGTTAGAGTTCCCTAGTCAACTAGATTATTTTGGATAGTTTTTCTCCACTCTTCCTCTTGAAAATGATCTCTGTAAAAAGAACTGAATGCAGAGAGATGGAGAGAGCACAGAAGGTGCCTGATCATGGCCAGGTAGTAGGAACATGGCCTTGCAGGCCATGGTTTCTGTTATCATACTAAAGACTTCTGCTATATTTTATGGGACAGCCCCTCAGATCTGCTGTGTTGGTCACATCTAAAGTCCTCAGAGCAAGACACCAGTGCTGCAGGGCAGGGGATCTCAGGCATTCCTTAAATGGCTGGATCAGCTATTACTGAAGATGAACGTACACACCTATTCAGGGGGAAATTGGGATATTATTATTCTTGGAGCATTTTCAAGGAACAGGTTGCCATAAATAGTTTTTTAGGTTTATTTTTGAAAGCCACTGGGATATTGGAACTTGGAAAGGTAGGAGGGGCCAGTCATTCATTTAATGGAAATTATAGACACATCATATTCTCACACACTTAATGATGACAGTTTTGAAACACATACCCAAAATCAGCTACACTGGCAAATGCAAATCACAATAAAATTCAAGGGTTTAAAAAATGTAAGAACGGGTCACATTTTGGAGCAAAAGACTAAGGATAATAAGAGATTTTGTGTTTTAAAGTAAGTATCAGTATATATATTTCTAGCGAATACAATTACATAATTATATTTTAGTATAATTATTATAATTGTGTCTATAAAATACATTGTAAATTATAGAAAATGTAACATTGCTATGAAATGCTACACATTTCTATTTTACAATACTCACTTTATGTGCCTCTTGGGAAGGTGATAAATGATCTTGTGCATCTGCCTTCCAAGAATTCAGGTCCTTTTTTGGGTGTCTCAGGGAGATGTCTTTAAATCCTTGCTTCTTATAAAGAAATATAATATATATTACTATATATATATAAAATATAAAGAAAATAGCGAATGATAAATGAGTGGACTTGATTAATGTGATGATGTCATTATTAAAGTAGGAATTCTGTTCAGAAAGACCCAAAGCTGAGAGCCTTTTAACAAAAAGTATCCTGGAGTTAGACTTGAGAGACTGTCAGATTTAACAACCCAGCTTTCCTCACTTGTCAAATACTATTGTAGGGAAGCCCATTTAGAAACGTCATGTGGTAGAGCAGCTGTGTAGGTTTTCACTGGATGTCAGAGCCGGTTTCATTTGCTGTCTTTCCTCAAAGTGCTTATTAAGTGACAGTCACAATCTTCTAATATTGTAATTCTGGGTCTTAAAAGGCAGGTATGCATTCAAATTAAATATTTCTGTGCTGTTTCATGAGAACATATCTTATGCATTTTATGAACTGCAATTTAAAATAGTGTTTACTACAACTTCATTACTCAATTCTAAGTGGAATTACTACACATTAAAAAACAGTGGACTTAAGAAAAGTAGCATAACTGTATATTTTTGTCAGACATGGCATGTCTAAATTATTATCGTGCAGTCAATATGTGATTCTAACTACATTTCAGATTTTTCCATGAGACTTACAGGGAAAAGCTTGTTTTCTGCACTGTCAAAATCTTAGTCTCACAACAGTGTGCGCTGTTCTTGCTCTCATCACTGGTTGCTCTGGGTATTTCCAATGAAGGGTTTGAATAACAACCCAGCAACAGGTAAACCAAACTGTTCTACTTCCTCCAATGGTTTTAATTCAATGGGAGAGGTTGCTTAGTATACCATAGCAGGTTGTTAGTAACAGGATTTAAGGCAGCTGTCTCCATCTCACTTTGTCAGGTGGTTACAAATGCTCACATCTTCATCAAACAGCCTTTTCAGGTACCATTTCTAAACAGTAATGCTAGATGCTGCCAATATACGTAAGGCACTTTTGTGGTTTTGATGCTGATTTTCTCACATTTCTGCATGCACTGAGTTTAGCAAGCTGCATTTGGCATTGGGAATAGCAGGAGTGCCTAATGAGTAGGAGTACCTCACTCTTTAGTTACAAAATTCTGTCACATTTGCTTCCTCTAAAAGAAAAAGCAAATGACAGATGCCTTTAGCTTTTCAAACACCTAAAGTCTGCAAATCAGTATTAAAATTCAGAAGTCAAAGATTTTTCTCAATCTGCCTAAAAGCAGAGCGCCATGAGAGATTTTGCACAGTAATTTTTTCCTTCGTTCTTTCCTATCTCAGTAACATGGTTTCATTCCATATTAACACACAGATATACAGCGTACTACCTTCCCTTCATGGTTTCAGAGAGGTCATTGGTTTATTACAGGTGTTCCAAATTAGTCTTCTGCCCTGATAAGGCCAGCTGTGGTTTTACACTGCACAACTTCAGCATGCTAATATTCACTTTCTAAACCTCAGGATGTTTTATGAAGTATAGTTGCTTGGTAGTGAGTTGGGAAACTTTTATGAGTGTTTATGAAAAGGGCAGGAAATAAGATGCAACACTGAATGTGTTTCAGATAAGTTTATGGTTTATCTACATTTCCTGGCCTTGACAAGTTTAGTGCATCTAATACAGTACTGCAATAATGTTAATTGCCTTAGATATTCTTTTTAATGTGAATGTAATGCTCAGACAAATATAGCTGTTAAGGGACCTTGTATTACCAGGTTCATGTACATACCCATAGTGCCTGGGAGTCCTAGGCATGGGCTAGGACTACACTCAACCAGCCAAGGTTCACACCGGCTGTATGTAGGCTGCCAGGGTGATGTTTCCCATATCACATTCAGCACTTCTGGTTCTCTGCTTGTGGAGGCTAGGAACCCCCCCAGTTGCTATGCTCAGGATACTTTGTTCCTGCAGACCCAGAAAGGAAAGGAAAGGAAAGGGAAAGAAGTAACGGCTGGTGGTGTCTGGTTCGTCCCACCTTGGAGGTGGGGTTCCACAGAGGCACACTAGGACACAGGCAGCAGCAGCATGCTCCCTTCTCTGCCATTACAACACAGCATGAAGAACAAAACGCCTTCCCCACTTCACAAAGCTCACAGGCTGAGTATCTTGGGAACCGACTTTAATATTTACTTGCTATTACTCCATCCACAGAAGATTACTCTTCTCTGGGGAGCCATCAACAAGCCTTTAATGCGATATTCAAGCTCATTAACAGCCTGTGTAGACAGTCCAGATGAAAGAGGTCAGCACCAAATATTTGAACGTATGATGTCTGCATCTGAGGAAAAATGCAATAACCAGAAAATATCCACTCCCAGAAACAGTCTGTTTGTTAACAGGAGCCATGGTGATGGCACAAACAAAACATAAATGAATGCATTTTACATTTTAAAAGGCAACCCCCAAAGCAGAAATTTTTAGCCAGAAAGCAAAAGAAAGCCAAACACTTTATGGAGTCTGCTAGAGACTGCTATTGCTATTGATTACCTGCAGTAAAAACTAAACTGGAATGGTAACAGACATGAGCAGCACTATAAAACCTCCAGACAAACAGTTAATAGCTTACAGGTGAAAGACTACACAAGCACAAAAACTTAATTTAAGGTAAGAAAGAAGAGGGAAGAAAACAAAAATTATCACAAAATACTAAATAAGAAATATAATAAATCAATCAACTACAGTCCCAGATGATGGCTTTGCCCCTAGAGCAAAGTTACCTTATGTGACACCAATTAACTAATTCTTTCAGCCTGATAAGATCACAGAATTGGAATGGGTCTTACTCCTCTATCCCGGCTCTGCAATGTGATCATTTTTGAAAAAGTTTTTCAGTCTGTTTTTAAAGACATCCTGTAACCAACACTTCATAGCTTTCCCGTAAAATCTGGCTGCTTCACTAGCCTCACCACAAGAACGGCTAACATGTACCTCCCTTCCTGCAAATTTAAACACATGTTCCTCATCCTGTCCAACACCGTAATGGAGAACAGACTATCCTCCTGGGTTTACATGGCAAGGTTTTGGCAGCAGGAGAGCTGGTCTCTGTGGGGAGACACCAGGAGCTGCCCCTGCACCAGATAACAGCCTGTTCCAGCTGGCTCCAATGGAGCTGCTGCTGACCAAAGCCCATCAGCAATGCTGGTGGTGCCTCTGTGGTAACGTATTTTAGAAAGGGTGAAAAATGTTGCACAGCACCTGTGAGGAGATATAGTGAGAAAATAGGAGAGAAGCAGACACACAGACACGCAGGCCGGTGAAGAAGGCAGGGAGGAGGTGCTCCAGGCACCAGAGCAGAGATTCCTCTGCAGGCTGTGGAAAAGACTATGATGAAACACGTTGTCCTTCTGCAGCCCCCAGAGAACCACAGTAGTGCAGAAACCCACACTGCAGCCCATGGAGACCCCACACAGAAGCAGGTCTTCTGGCAGGAGCTGCAGCCCATGGAGAGGAGCCAAAGCAGGAGCAGGTTTGCTGGCAGGACCTGTGGCCCATGGGGGACCCACGCTGCAACCATCTGTTCCTGATAGACTGTACCCTGTGGGAAGGACCCATCCTGGAAGAGTTCCTGAAGGGCTGTACCCCTGAGAGGGACCCTGAACTGGAGCTGGGGAGCAATGTGAGGAGAAGGGAGCAGCAGACATGAAGGTTATGAACTGACCACAACTCCAGTTCCCCAAACCCTTGCATGGCTCAGGGAGGAGGTAGAAGAGCTGGGACTGAAGCTGACCCTGGGAAGAACAAGTGGGAAGGAGCGGAGCAAGGTGGTTTTAATTTTGCCTTTGTTTCTCACTATCTTAATCTATTTTTAATTGGCAAAAAATCAAATTAATCCTCCTTAAGTCAAGACTGTCCTGCCTGTGATAGTAATTGCTAAGTGACCTCCCCGTCTTTATCTCAACTCACAAGCTTTTTCATCTTATTTTCTCGTCGTCCCACTGAGAAGAAAGAGTGAGAGCTGCTTGGTAGTCATCTGGCAGACAGCCAAGGTCAGCCCACCACGCCTCCTTACAGCTATCTTTTAAATATTTAGAGAACATTATGATGTCATTTGGTAGACCAGACTTACAGCATCTATCCTTTTCAGTCTTAAATGAAGTGAGTTTTAACTGAAGGTAGCTTCAGAAATATAGAAAACCATAAGCAGCAAGAGTTTTAGACCACCTAAGCCTCTCCACAGCATTATTTAGCTTAAGTAAAGCTTATCAGAAAGAGAAGAGCAGAAAAAATCTCTTCAGAAGCAAGCGATGAGCTGGCACTTCCCAGAAGTACAGTTTGTAAAATGAGCTTCATTGCAAATAACAATGTTATTATACCCACTTATCATACATAAACTAGAACAGTTTTATGTTAGTTGTATGGTAAGCAGGAAGAGCTTCCTCCTGAAACAGCATTCCTTGGGGGCTGAGTTCATACTCATACACAGACCAGATGCAGAAATTATTAGATCTTCTCAGAAGCTTTAGTTTTTGAGTATCATGGAAGTTAGCAAAGTTTTCATCTCTAATGTACTAGTCACCATTTAGTTATTTCTAAAATACAGATTAAAACTTTCTAAATTCCTTTCCATCATCATAATTTGTACACATTCATTTATTAAGCTACTGTATTATTATTCTTCCCTTTTTCCTGTTGAACCTTTGTATTGAAGTTCTGATCAGAATTTTCAGAGATTTTTTTTTACTCTTCACAGTTGTATAAACCCAGTTTTGAGGGTTGGGTTCTTTGAATTCTCCTGCTTCCCACCTCATAGCAAGGAGTTAAAACTTTCATCCCCACTTCTTTAAATGAAGTAGAACCCGTTGGTCTGTTCCTTGGACAACAGCACTCAAAACTTAATAATGTATTTGAGCTGAATCTTCACCAGTGAAAGGCACACTGGAAGGAATTATTTCACATATCTTGCAATTTTTTACTCTTGACTATACAACTTAGGATTACATTTCCCATTTTTGTAATGATATGACATGGCTGACCAAAGGCCAATTTATGGCGATACTAGACCAGGTATTTTTCTTCAAAACTGTTGAAGTTTCTCCCGATCCTGTATCAATGGGGATGATTAATCCCATTTATATAGCATGCCTTTAGCTACTTTTAATTTACATCTGGATTCTTTATAATTTCATCATATTTTAAAATCCATTTTCCAATTTGTCAGGGATATTTTGAAGTCTATTCTTACCATCAACAGAACATGCTGTCCTTCCTGGTTTAGTGACATTTGCAACTTCAATTTAGGAATTAATTATTACAAACTAGAAACCATGATCATTAGGACATTGCAAGATGAATCACAGCTTGAAATCCCTGAAAGGAATCAAGATTTCATTTCATGCTGCCTCTAATTTGCAATGAAGGTCACAGACGAGTTCAAAGTCACTTTGGACTGGTGCAATAGGAAGCTGTTTACTTATCTCCGAATTCTTTGGTGTCGCAGGCTACTCTAGGGTCTAGTATGTGCAAAGGTCTATCTCTGTACCCCAAGGTACTATGCAAATGACACCAAACGAGAGGGTTTGATTCTGGAGTCTGTTCACCACTCACACTACTGTCTGTTTCATTTATTTTATATTGTTGTATTATTATATTATTATTTATATTATTCCATTCCCCACTAGTTCCATATTAATAAGTGGATTTGATTCAGTAAACATGCATTACATTAAGCAGGGGATTCAGTAAAATTCTCTAGGCATTCTGTCTGTCCTTTTCATTAAATGATACGTGGAGTTGTTTCTGAAAACGGTCATTACAAGTTTTGTCCATAATGCATATTTCATTAGCTATGTTATTAAACAATATGGAGAAAAAAAAACCCAAACAAAAACCAGGACAATGAGTCTTGCTCAGGGTTCTGAATTAAGGGTTATTGTCTCATACAGAAGTTCTGCAGCAGTTTGGAGTGGCTCAGATTCTGTACCCAGTCCCACAGGGCTTGTGCTTGCCCATGCTGGCTCCTTACACGTCAGCCAGCGGAGTGAGAGCTCAGGAGGCCATTTCTACGGCAGCTGGGGGATGCTGCACGCTTAGATCTCAATTTAAGCTTCAAAACCAGAAATTTATATAATTTAATGCAAAGAGCCCAATCTCATGTTGTTTTTTGAAGTAATTTAAAATATTTTTGGGGCTAATTTTGGTGCATAGAGAGATTTCCAGGACTTCCAAATATAGAAGTTCAGGTGTTACCTGGGCATTAAAAAGATTACACCATAGGGCCATGATCCCCAAAAGCCTTGTTATCTTTGCTCTACTGTTATGGCCTCAGTGGTGTTAGCAAGGATACTTACATAATTAAAGCTGAATGTATGAAAACAGCCTCTTGGTATCAGAACCAAAAGATGAACATGCAAAGAGTGGCAAGGAGAGATAATCCTGTTTTAAGTGTATTGCACCTGAAGCAATTAGTATATTTTTTTCTCCTTTTTCTCTTTCCCCCAGTGGTAGAACTTTTCTTGCAATTGAGTTTTAAGAGAACAGTGAGTGAGTGCGTAAGGATGCTATTAAACCCTGGCTTCCCTGGACCCTTTGTTCCCAAAATTTGGCTCCCAAGAAAGCTGATCGCTTCATCTAAACTATAAACAAAAATAATTTCAGACTTCTTTTTTCCAGGACTGAGCTAATAATAAAGCTGGGCATGACTTTATTAGGTCGTGTGCCTATATTTTTGTTCAAAGAGGATTTTATGAGTTTGAAAGTAAAAGAAAGAATCCAGGGTAGGGACAGCCACCTTTGAGCAGCAGACCTAATCTTGGGCTGCTTCTGCCCCCTTGCGACAACAGTTCCATGCTTTCTGCAGCTCTTTGTGTAAATACACCACACATTCTTGTTCACACCCTCAGCCCTTCCCAAAACAGGCTCTCAGTGTGCCAGGAGGTGGCTGTGGCTACACAAGCTGAGACACCCCCCTGTGCCCGGGCTCTCTGCCCAGGGGAAGGCAGAAGGCTTTGACCCTATAGTTTTGTTCAGAGATGAAGAGGCAGGGGAGAAACAAAAAACCCAAACCAACAAATAAAACAGGTTTCTGCTTTAACCTGAACATTTTCTTTTTCTCCAGCTGCAAAATCGAGGTTTTGCAGTATAATATAATAATGAAAATAATAATGGACAGTTTGTAATGTAATATAATATAGTACAATAAAATAACTGTCACTACAGACTCCATGAAAGCATGCTGCTGTGCAGGGTCTCCTTGCTAATGTTGCTTATGTTATAGCAACTTTGAAATGCAGCGAGATTTAACAGACATGCCCTTAAATACCACAAAGCTCACATAAAAGTGGAGCCCAGCTAACCCACTCTGTTGTGACTCATTCCAGTGAGTTTCCATTACCATTTTTGAATATGTATCTGCTTAACGAACATCAGAAAGCTCCCGATAACAACATCTTTTTCCCCAGGACTTGTAGGGAACAGCTGTTTTAGTCCTTGGGCTCCGGGCCAAAGCCCTCAGGCTCCATATGGAGGCACTGAAGGGAGCCAGTCTGCAGAGCTACGCCGTACCAGCCTCAGAACAGCACTGACACACACACATCGCATGTGTTGGGATGTGCGTATACATTTCCATGGAATCATAGACTCACAGAATCATTTAGGTTGGAAAAGACCTTTAGGATCATCAAGTTCAACCGTTAACCCAGGACTGCCAAGTCCACCACTAAGCCATGTCCCTGAGTGCCGCAGCTGCACATTTTTTAAACACCTCCAGCGATGGTGATGCCACCACCTCCCTGGGCAGTCTGTTCCAGTGCTTCATCATCCTTTCTGTGAAAAAATTTTTCCTAATAGCCAATCTAAACCTCTCCTGGTGTAACTTGAGGCTGTCTTCTCTCATCCTATCACTTCTTACTTGGGGGAAGGGACCAACATCTACCTTGCTACAACCTCCTTTCAGGGAGCTGTAGATAAGGTCCCTGCTGAGTCCCCTTTTCTCCAGGCTAAACAACCCCAGCTCCCTCAGCCGCTCCTCACAGGACTTGTGCTCTAGACCCTTCATCAGCTTTGCTGCCCTTCTTTGATTGCCCTCCAGCACCTCAATGTCTGTCTTGTAGTGAGGGGACCACAACACCGGATTTGAGGGGTGACCTCACCAGTGCCAAGTGCAGGGGGACAGTCTCTTTCCCAGTCCTGCTGGCCACGCTTTCTGATACAAACCAGGATGCTGTTGGCCTTCTTGGCCACCTGGGCACACTGCTGGCTCATGTTGAGCCAGCTCTTGACCAGCACCCCCAGGTCCTTTTCCACCAGAGAGCTCTCCAGCAGCTCTCCAGCCTCTCTGTCCCAGCCCGTAGCGCTGTGTGGGGCTGCTGTGACCCAAGTGCAGGACCCGGCACTGAGCCTTGCTGAACCTCATACAACTGGCCTTGGCCCATGGATCCAGCCTGTCCAGATCCCTCTGCAGAGCCTGCCTGCCCTCCAGCAGATCAACACTCCCACCCAACTTGGTGTCTTCTGCAAACTTATTGAGACTGCACTTGATAACCTCGTCCAGATCGTTAATAAAGATGCTAAACGGGACTGGCCCCAGTACTGAGCCCTGGGGAACACCACTTGTGACTGGTTGCCAAGTGGATGTAATTACTTTCACCACCACCACTCTTTGGGCTCAGCCGTCCAGCCAGCTGAGTGGACCTATCCAAGCCATGAGCAGCCAGTTTCTCCAGGAGAGTGCTGTGAAAAATGGTGTCAGAGGCTTTCCTAAGGTCCAGGTAGACAATGTCCACAGCCTTTTCCCCATCCACTAAGCAGGTCATCTTGCCATAGAAGGGGATCAGGTTAGTCAAGCAGGACCTGCCTTTCATAACCCCATGCTGGCTGGGCCTGATCACTTGGTTGTGCTGCACATGACATATGGTGGCACTCAGGCTGATCTGCTCCATAACCTTCCCTGGCACCCAGGTCAGGCTGACAGGCCTGTAGTTCCCTGGATCCTCCTTCCTGCCCTTCTTGTAGATGGGTATCCTGTTGGTTAACCTCTAGTCAACTGGGACCTCCCTGGTTAGCCAGGAGCTAATACATGACGGAGAGCAGCTTGGTGAGCTCCTCTGCCACCTCCCTCAGTGCCCTCCAGTGGATCCCACCTGGCCCATAGACTTGTGCATGTCCAAGTGGAGCAGCAGGTCACTGACTGTTTCCTCCTGGACTGTGGGGACTTCATTCTACTCCTTGTGCCCATCTTCCAGCTCAGGGAGCTGAGTAGCCAGAGAGAATCTGGTCTTGCTATTAAAGACTGAAGGAAAGAAAGAATATTGATGATTCCCTCTACAAAGAAAGTGAGAAAGTAACAAGTGGACATTTTTTCTCATATAGAATTTCATTATCTTTCCTTGATTACTGCTGGAGATGACTATCATTTCTCCTGGCCTAATTTGCGACGGCATAGATTTTCAAAAGCAAGACAGACTTTTTTAAACTGCAAGTTAGTAGTCTCAGTGTCCTTAGGTAAGCTCCTCTCCTCCCAGCCTCCCTCCAAATTTTAAATACATGGTCCAAAAATCAATAATTATTTTATTATCATATAAATTTCTCCAGAGCCACTGTAACTGAGGAACTACTTTGTGATATGCAAGACACATTACCAAAATCTCTTCTGCGTCATAAAACTATGGAGAATGAGGATGGAGACAGGGAAGGGGAAAATTCAGCCATCCCAGCACCACAACCAGCCACACTCAGCAGCATGAAAATCGTTCACAGGCACTGTTAAAGAAGCTGTGCTTGGCAGGAACAGGTATGGCGATGTGCATTAGATACACTCATCACGTGGCAAACAGCCATCCTTTTGGGACTTCTGCAGGTACTTGAACACCAAACTTGTTCCATTTTTCCTCCTACCGTGATTAGTTATTACAGACATTAATGCAAAGGATGTTACTTTGAGGTTGAAATACCAGTATTATTGTCCTGGCTGTCCATACATGAATTGTGTACTAATCCTGTTATTCATATAGTGTACTTCACTGCAGCTGTCTAAGTGTATTATTTATATTTTGGCAGTGCCTTAAAACAGGTACGAATATCAATTTATAGTGAGTTTTCTTAGTGATGAAAATTTTAAATTCATCTTCATAACAAATTGTACTCCAAAGTAGCATTATTACACCTATTTGCAAACAAAGAGAGGGCAGCTGAGAGGCTGGATGTCTGCTCCCTGCCATCCCAGCCCTTCCCTCCAGCACCATATCATAGACTCCCTCATCCCTCCCTCAAATGCACCCCGGGGTGACTCTGGGATAAGCTGGGTGCTCTGCAGGATGACTTGTACACCAGCAGATGTCCCTGCCATGTAAGAAATCATCATCCAGCATACCACCTTGGAGGAAGAACACTTTTTCGGGATTGGTTTGAGCAGTTTCCGGAATGGGCACAAATATGAGGAGCATCCTTCCTCCCTCCCCAAGACCAGTCTGTGGTGGAATTGAAATTTGTGTGCACAAGAGCATGGGCTATATACAGCTTTCCAGAATTAATGTAATATGGCTTATTACCACTGGTTTTTTTTCATGTGTATTTGAACAGAAATGCATATGAGAAAACATTCTGATGAGATCTTAGGTGATGACGGTGACTGTGAGCTACTTTTCAAAGGGAAGTAGCATAGCTGTCATCTGACTGCCTTCAGTGGCAGCTGTGGGAGTGTGTGTTGCTGGTCCACCAGGAATTTCCATGCCAGCTTCCTGCACAGCATCTTCCCTTGGTCCTTGTCCCTGGGAATAAGCCTTCAAGCCTCAACACACGAGGTCAGAGCACAGGTCTCTCCAGTCTTGCAGCCTGCCTCAGAGTGGCCAGTAGCAAATGTCTGAGGAAGGAAAACAACAGAGAAATGCAAAGTAGTCTTTTCTACTTCCTACCCTCCCAGCTTCCAGTTCTCAGGCAAGTCTTTCTCCTGCCTTCAGAGATGCCCTTTCTGTGCCCTTTTATGCTTTTTCATTGCAAAAAAAATATTTGAAACTGTCTTTAACTGACCTGTACAGTGACGCACCATAGACACCAATGGACTTTGTGAAATAACATATATTCAGTACAGATTGGATTTATTAGGTTTCCTATTCTCAGCTCTGCTTCCCTTTTCCGTTCCCTGTAAAGGCATGTTTGCACAGAGAAGTACATCCAGCACAACACAGTTCAAGTGAAAGCCTGCAGAAGATGATGAAAAGAAAACAGTGGGAACAGCCAGGAGTTTCCTGCCTGGAACAGCTGCTGCATCAAACGCAGACTCTCTGGCAGAGGCTGATTTTTCCTCCCATCTGCCCGTCTCCCTGGGTCCAGCTCAGGCCCCTGCTGCCCACCCTGCTCTCCTGCTAGGGGTCTGTGGCTCCACTATTAAAACAGCCACACTCTAAGTGGTGGGGTAAAAACACCAGCCTTTTCTGGCATGAAGAAAAGACTTCAGCAGACTGATGAAGCACTAAGATGTCTGTGAAGTATGAGATCTCCTGTAGGTTCCTTCAAATGTTTATTTCTCTGTTCCTGATTTATTTATCGATTTATTTCTAGCTGTCTATCTCAACTCTTTCTTTCCAAATAATTGATAAAACTCATTGCTAACACACCCTACAAATCTCCTGAGATCCATTTTAAAATCTGGACGTAATTTAGCATGTCATGTTGTGAATATAAAACTTACTCTTATAATAAAATAATAAACAATTTCATGAGAGATTTCTGCAGCGTATATGCCAAAATATTTATAGTTAGAAAACCCTGGTGCAGTGTTGCTATTAATAGATCCTGTTTCAGCATTTACAGATGTGAAAGACACTCGAGATTGTTGAATCTAGCAGTAAAAAAATAGCTTTACTTATGTGAGAGCTTAAAAGGAAAGCCATTTTTTAGTTTAACAGCACACAAGAGCAGCAGAGACATTTAGAAATGAATCATATTAAGAAGTTATATTCTCTGAAATGATCATTTGAATTTCTTTATCATTTTCTGCCTGAGAATTTCATAGTGAAAGACAGCTGTAGATCTGTAGAAACTCTGACCAATGCCAACCAGAGGCATCACTTGGTGCTGCACGCTGTTTCTTCTCTTTGGCAAACAAGTTAATAGACAACTAGATGTGCACAGCCTATGGATGCATTTCCCATAATGTGCCCATCTGAATGTCATCCAGCTGACCCACCCCCGAGCTCAAGTAGACAGTAATTCCTTGAGCAAATTAGATGCCTCATGGTAATCACGTCATTGCTTCCCTCGACTAACCCAGAGTTACTCTAAGAGATGAAACTGGGCCATGGACTCCTCCACTGCACCTCATTTTGTTTGCAGCTCTTTGTGCAGCTCCAAGAGAAGAATGAGTCAAGCAAGCTTAAAATTCAGTTGGAGCTTGTGTCCCAGTGGTAAAGGTCTCAACAAAGAGACAAAAAAGGAAGAGAGAACATGGGATGCTTTCATTAATTCCTACTTCTTCAAGATCTAACGTATTTCTCCTGTCATTAGGCTTTTAGAAGTGTTTCCAGACCACAGTATTCCTTTGGGTGCTGTAATGGCATTTATGGAGGCCTGAAGGAAACTCCAGTGTATAAAACTTTCAGCAAGGGTGTTTTAAAACACAGTGATTTTGTGCCATTTGGAAAGAGTATCATAGGAAAAATCAAGAATTTTCCTAAAGTGTATTAAACTTGTAAATCAGAATATTTCATCTTTATTTCTTCAGATCTATGTAATGCACAAACATTGCCAGAACCAAAGTACCTGTAAACTGACTTTTCCAATAATTCCAAGATACAGTTGTTGTTTAGTATTAATTTTGACATGTAGCAAATCCCCAGACAGAGAAAGGCTTAGCAATGAGGCACTTTGGAAATGACATCCCTTAAATGTTTTAAGTGTGTCCTCAATACCCACTCTATAAAGGAATCTGTCAGGCATGTTTGTGCTCCAATAATGCAGCTAAGCTGGTATCCACATTTTTTTTTTTTTAGCTGTTTTTATAGGCTGCCCCTTAGGCAGCAAAATTAAAAAGCAGCACAAGGCAAAAATAGGAAAATCAGGGCTTTTTAGCTGAAATTATTCTAAAGAAAATTTTCACTGCAGAATTCCCCTGGTAGACACAACAGTAAGTTAATCACAGCAGCAGCATGAAAGCAAGTCATATGGCAGAAATATCTCTCTACTCATGTCAAAGGCAACAGAGATGCTGGGGAGTCCTGCTGAGCAAGTAGCAAACCTTTATGGAGTCTTTCAGTTTTAGTTATATTTTGAGTCGCCGTGATTTGGACATATAGAACCAAAACTTTCTCTTAATCACAGGCAGGCACCTCAACGAAACTCAAAGACCTGTCATAAACAAATGCAAAAAACCCATGAGGAACTGTGTACGGTAGATGTATAGTATTATATCATAAAGACAAATGTTGCAAGGGCAGTCTGCCACGTGAAGGTCCCCGCTGTAGTAAGAGCTCAGCCATAACAGAACTCAAGAGAATCCATGTGAGAGGGAAGTATTGTTAATGGCACAGCTGCAGGAAACATTTCTGACAGAGCTGGCATTTTATTAGGTACTCCTAATCCCATCACAAAGTGGGAAACTATAATGTTAATGCAGCTACATGTTTTGTGTTGCTGTGGCTAAGGGAAAAGAGAAAGCATGGGTGGATTGTCTGGTGGATGCATAGCACAAGTGAGATAAAAATTCTGATTAAATATTTAGACTTGGGAAAAGTGATTTGGACACAAACTGAGCTGCATTC
Organism: Falco rusticolus; assembly: GCF_015220075.1. Taxonomy (NCBI): domain Eukaryota; kingdom Metazoa; phylum Chordata; class Aves; order Falconiformes; family Falconidae; genus Falco; species Falco rusticolus. Next base: position 40,506,811 of record NC_051193.1, read on the forward strand.
GTAACAAGAAAGTGCTGATGCCTCCTTCAACGAGTAGATGGCAGCAGCACCATTCCCTACATAAATACTCTCCTGTAGACTGTGCTTTTGTAATGGGTGGATAAAGAAGAATGGAAGTCCTGTTCTGGAACAAGCAGCTGGAGGCAAAGGGAAGAAGGAAAGCAAATAAGAGAAGTTCCTTTAGCAAATTCAGCTCAAGGGACTCAGAATATTGCTATTTCATATGTAATCAAACATCCATTAAAAGCCTATTTTTAACTCCAGATAGGACTTCAGTATTTTCTGGGCATGAAAAGAATGAATTTTGCTTTAGGTCTGTCAAAAATATTCTGACCATAAGAATCTATATGGGGTCAGGAAGAATACATACAATGTTTACATATAATGTAGAGCAAATAATTAGGCTGCAGTGCGTGAGCTCTTTCATTTCCATTGCTATGCATAGCTTTGTCTAGGCCAGGGATGGGAACACAGCTGGCCCACAGGAGTCTGTGCACAGCATAGCAACATTTCTGCAGGTTTCTGTGGCAGAACGGTATTTATTTCTTTGATATTCAACAAGATGTGAGAATTTTTCCTGCCATTCTGCCTCCAAAGGTTGGTCCTGTTCTCTGTATGTGAATGCTCTTTCTGCTTTAACAGTCAGGAAATCAGCAGCCTTCAGGGGCTGGAGCCTGATTGCTGTCTCTCTCTGAATTTAGAGAACTGAAGCTGTGACTCCTATCCCCAGCTGTCAATCCTGCTACACACAGCAGAGAGGAACAGATGATGGCCAAGTACTCAGAACAGCCAAATAACAACTGGAAGCATCTGCCTATATTAATCTGACATGAAGCAGTGATGTTTTCAGTTGTTTGGCGAGTTTGGGTAGCATAGTTTATAACCTGAGTATGGATGTAATAACACAATGGCCCAATATTGGAGCTAACTATCTTTAGTGTCACCTACCAAGTGGCAAAGGTTGGGACCTGTATGCCAAAGAGGAGCTTCCCATCGAAAAACTTAGGTGAGTCGCCGGCACACAGCAGCTCAGCGCACCTTCTCCTGCTGTGTGTAACAGTGTTAGTGTGCAGGCATATGGAGATGTGACACAGCTTTCCAAAGCTCCCATGGGAGGTTCCAGATCACAGAGTCCATAACTGGTTTAGATTTCTCCTGTATCATATCTATGGGGCCAAATATAGGTAAAGAGTTTGGTTTCTGGAGGGACCTAGTTTGGTGCTTTACTTGTTAGAAATGCAAACTGTTGGAAAATTTGCTACATAACAGTCCACTTAACAATTACATAATAAAGATAGATCCTGCAGATCTGCCTGCTGTTTCGTTCCAAGCATGTGTAAATTTCACCACCTATTTTAGGTGAAGAAGACACTCTTGTTCCTCTTAACCTCTGACCCTAAAGCCCAGGTGTGCTCACTCCTGCCTCCCCTTTTCCACACCCTCTTTACACATCTGATTTACTTCCTTCTGCATTAATCCATACTATATAAGTACTATTTACAGTACTCAGATATTTGAAACACAATGATGGTAAATTATTTAGCAAACAATTAGAGGAAGGAGTGCAAACAAAACCACTAATTTCCAAAAGTATCTTTAATCGCTTGGTGCAGGCTCAGAACCCTGAGCAAATATTAAGATAATTAATCACTGTCAACATGTCAGTCACATGAAAAGCACCTTCAGTCAATTATGCAAACGTGTCCCTCATACTTCAGAAGGTGTAAGCGCAGCTACCTGCTGTTTCTGTCAAGGTCACACTTTGAATTCACAATGCTCTTCCCATAGTGTAGAAGTTCAAATCTATTCTGATTTTCAAGCCTTTGTTAAGCAACCATTATCAATGAATGAAATGCTCACTTTATATCTCAAATGAGTACTTCAAATATAACCTTTGAATAACCTCCAGTAATTGGTTGACAGATGATGTACATGTGAGTTTGTATGTACAAATTTTTCTAACAGAATTCAGACAAGCACAGAGATGTAAAAATTCATGATCAAAAAAGCAAACCAAGGCACCATTCCAGAAGACAGCTGTTCACGTGCTTTGTTTTTCAGAAAAAGATTTTAGCTTATAGGAGTACCTAATCACATGATGACAAAACATCCTTGCCTTCAATAACTACTTAAAGTATTAAATACAACTGCAAATTGCTAGTGTTAGGGGTCTTTGGGATTCCTAGCAGCCTGTGGCAGTGTGCTCTCCCCCACCCCCACATAAGCCATAACCATCACAGTGGAGTGATGGCTGCACCCAGCTTACTCGGGACTTTGGGGGATAGATAGCAACATGGTAGCCAAGGGCTGTCTGGAACAGAGGCCCAGACATCTTGCTGGTATACAAATATGACGATAAGTCAATCATCTTACTCTATAAATAGTGGACAGCCCAGGGCCCCTTGAGCTCTCTGGCACAGCAGCGGGCTGCACGCCAGGATCTCCCATTGAGTAGGGATGCCTCTGTAGGTTACTCCTCGAGGTTGAGAGGTTCCTTGCCACAACAGATTCTGGGTAGGCGATTAATAGCATGCTAAACTTTGAAATATTAGCTAAGTGATATAAAGGATTGGTTGCACATATGTAATCCTTTAGACATAAACCACTGACCAAGTGTGGGACTAGGGGTGGATCCAGACACAACTAGACTCTGAGGAGTTTAGAAAGCAAGGGGGTCCTTTCTGAACCTCATGACTCAATGGGAGGGTCTCTCTGACTGTTTTATCTGACCCTGTCCACTATGCAGTAAATAATCAAGTGTACCTTGCCATCAAATCTCGCTAAACCACTGTTGCATTTCCTACTGAACTTTAACTCACTACTTTATATCAATAAAGTATATTGCTGCTTCTTTCTTACAAGTGAACTGCAACACTCCATCTGTGACACATCCATATATATGTATATATCTATATATAAAAACAGACATCCATAAGGGATACTTCTTGATGTACACCAACATTCTCACCAAGAGAGCACTCTCCGAGAGGAAAGCAACTCCAAAACCCCATCTTCATTCTGGTACATCCTTATAAACCTCCCAGGAGGCAGCAAGTACCTAAACTTTCTTGTCCCTTTATTATCTGTCTTCCTAACTTAAAGCTATAATCCCACTTTAGTTCTTTCGCTGTTGAGCATTATGTATTTGTAGTTATCCGCTATTGCTTTTAAATACAGCACAAGTGTGTTTTCATGCATTCCTGTGGGGTTTCATCGCTCTGACTTCTTAGCAAAGGAAAGCAGCATTATGAAGATAGAGCTGCACAGTTTGTTTTCTGGTACAGGACTCTACAGAGATCCTGGCATAGTGATTTGCATGTGGAGTGCTACATGTATTAGTGCTAAGTAAGAAGATGAGCACAGAGTGCCTCACTACCTTGCTCAAGGAGAGGATGTCTGTGTGGCTGCTGTGCCAATTCTGTGACACACAAAAGGAAGTGCAAGGATTAGGTTTCCAAAGAAATCAGGCATCCAAATGGAGTGCAAGGATTAGGTTTCCAAAGAAATTAGGCATCCAAATGCTATTTCAGTGTTACTTTGATTGTATTTATCACATTAAATCCTCAACCTCCATGGCTCAGGCACCGCCTAGCATCCCAATGGCGAAGTCTATGATTCAGACTTCTTGTTTCTTAGGAGCTCATTTTCTACCTGTGACAGAAGGAATTAAAATAAATAAAATCTTAGAGCATCTAAGCTTAAGTAGCTTCACAGGGCTCTGAAATTACTCTGTCTTTGCTAACCCTGGAGGAGGAGGCACAAGGAAGCGCAGCATGGCCTCCCCTCACCGCCTGCCCATCAGGCTGGAGGAGAGCCAGCGACACATCTGTGGGCTCCCATGGCTCAGGCTCAGTTGCACAGTCCTCTGGCAACGCACTGGCTTAAGTCCCCGTTTGCTCAGGGCCTCTGCATCACATGGAAGCCCAACCCTGGGACTACATTTTGGAGACTCACTTGTGATGTGTCTGCTAATTTTTTTGTCTCCCTGGAGTGCTTTGCACTTGCATCCTCAGAGTTTGGAGGCTACCCAAAGGAAATCAGAATTAACCTATATGCATTTTGGACTCTGGAGCTGATGCTGCATTTTGGGCATATGCAATGAATGGTGATTTTACACCCCAGAGCAGATTTACTGCAGGATCCCTTTCTCAGGGTGAGAAACAGCCAGACTTCAAACAAGGGGACACAGCTTTTCAGCACCTGTATGCTTGTAACACCAAGAATGGTAAGGGCTCTCTGGAGACAGGCTTCACTGTACATTAACTTTTGCAGTGTGTCAGCTTTCCAGTGTGGTTGGAGGAGTCCCTGTGGGAGCTCAGGGTGTTAGGACAAAGCACACCAACAAGACAATAAAATTCTCTGGACTAACTAATGTAAGCCTGGTTGACTCTTCCCTGCTAAAGGCATTCTGCATCTTTATATGTCTCAATGACTTAAAAGGGGTTGGGCATCACTCACACAAGCATGAATAGACATGTTTGGTGCAGAGGCTAGCTGGAACTCCCTGTAGAAGTACAAGTTCACCACTGGGCAGCAGCAGAAGCAGCAGCTGGGACAAATGAGAAGTCATGCTTTGAGGTTAACATCGATCCGAGAGAAATGGTTTTGTACGTACCATGACATCATCAAGTAGTTTTGAAACTTTCTAAGGGATTAGGGAAGAGATCAAGAATGAAACTGGCTCCAACACAGGAGGGACAGTAGGCTGGCTTAGGATGCTCAACAGGGAGGTCTGCTTCACAGTCCTATGTGACCACGTATGCAGTTTCAGGAATAGTGATTTTCCACACTGAAACTGCATATCTAGCCTACAAATTATTCAAATCAAAATAGGTATCACTCTCACTGCTGGCAGGGAAGGACTGACCAGGAGCCTAAAGAGAAAAAAACACTGAGCAAAGTTCTGCTATTCAGAGAAACAGATACCATGGGGAAGGTATTCAACTGCCTGAAAACATCAACCGGAAGCAGCATCTGTCCAATGAAAATTCAGGCAAAAAGGTGTCTGGGATCCTGTGAATGGTGTGTCTGGGTCTGGGACCTTGTGACTGGTACAGTGAAGAGGTAATCTTTTTCTTTCAGATCCTTTACCTTTGAAGGAGCAAGGCAGCTGTTAGCACTGTAGGACCAGTCACAGACTTGGGGCCTCACTATAGCCCTCCAGCAGATAAAGTGGAGTATTATAGGCTAAATATTTTGTGACCTGGTGCTGTAGTAGAAAGATGACCTCCAGTGAAAAGGAATTATTGTCAGATTACTGTTCAATAAGACCTCATTCTTCATACATGCTCTTAGATGTCTTCTCTAGTCACGAAAAAAATTGCTGCAGTAGGGCAAGCACTCAAAAAATTGCTTGTCTTTGTGTCTTTTTTCAATGTCCAGAGAAGTGGATATTTTAAAAAGAAATGGAAGTCAGAAGGTATTTAATATAGACCATTACTCTCTGGTACTACACATGCATCATTATGCAGTATTAAAGTGACTATTTCCCACTCTTGTGCACAGACTTCAACATTCATTTGTGTTCAGCTCTTGCACTTAAATTACATTTGCACCATCCTTCTGAAGAGAATGGATTTTGTAAAGGGACTAGACTCTGCTTGTACCTGCTCCTACTTCCTTAATGTAGCCAGAATGGTATAAGGAACATTAGTGTACACTAAGTTTAATCTGTGTTAAAATGTCCGTCTTTCTCAGAGGAAGAGATAGATTACTCTAATATGCAAGGTTTTGTAATAACAAAATGTCTCACCTAAAATTGCAGCTTAGTTGGTAGATTGGGTAGAAAGAATTATTCCCATGTAGATTCTAAGGCTGTATTTTAGTAAATGTTTAAAATAAAGGGAAGGCTACTTCTCATGTAGTTTTGCTTTGTTCTAATGAAATATTTATCATGCTGTAATTGCAGTCCATCCCTCAGGCAGAAGGATACTGTCAGCCATGTAATAAATATTCTACTATGTCTCAGCTGGGCTTTTCGAAAAGAAAACTCTTGGTAGATAACAGTTGTTTGATAATGGCCAATTCTGAGCTGACCACTAGGGGTTTTGTTCACTAAATGGATTTTAGAAACAGCAGGTGAGTAAGATGCAGCACACATCGCCACATTTTGCTAATCATTTATACATTGGGAAAATTTTACTGACTACGCCTCACAGAGGAGAAACAAGCCATATGAGTCAAGTCACCAAGTTACTTCTCAAGTGCAAAAGCACTTCATAAAACCACTTTAAAAAAATTAGAAAAAACTGTCTTGGGGTGGGGGTGGGGAAAGACATCAAAGCTCGAGAGGGCAACATGCAGAATTAAATCCTGTCCCTGCTGCTGTAGCTCTGCTAATCGACTTAAATCAACTGAACCTAGATCTTCCTTCAGCCAATGTCAGAGTACTTCTATTTTTCCCTTTCGAAGCCCTTTCAAAGGCACGAAATCTAATTTAATCATAACAAAGGACATCCAAACAGTCCTGGATTTATTTCCATGCTTGAAAGTCTGTAGTCAATGTCCAACAACACCTACTGTGCACTTAGCTTTCAGTCACTTCCATAGATCATTCTCACCACTTCTGCTACTGCGCTTTTCCGCTAGTGCTCGTATGGGCCCAGCATCTTCAGGCTTACGTCGATAGTCAGTCTCATTTTACATAAAACAGCTGTAAGTATTCCTGTACTTAAAAATAACTTAGATAAATATTTAGATAAATAACTAAACTTAGAATAGTGGAAGTTCATGCAATAGTGTAGAGATGACAGAAAACATCACAGAGCTCCCATACTGCTTCCTATCTCCATTACTGATCACAGCTTCTCTGTGGTGGGAAAGAACATGGTGGGGACAGGCAGGGAGAGAACAAGCAGCAGCAGCAGAAGTGATGCTATTCAGTTTTCTGAGTTCCCTCTCTTAGTCCCTGCCTTTCCTTACTGAGCTTTGATCTAATACTTCAGTCTGACAAATGGAAAAGAACAGAGGATAGCCAGGAGGTAGCAATAAATATGCAGCAGTACTTTCCTGCCTTTAGTTTCCACCTTCATTCATAGCAGCAAAATTACTTCAACATATTCCTTCTTACAGAATGGGGAGGAGGACACTTTATGCCAAACAGAGATGTATTTGTTTCCTCTTAAAAGATCAGCCTCTCACTTCCATATTCAGAACTGTATATTTACAGAGCTGTTACATTGCCTACAACCAGACTTTAAATATTTATTGCTCATGCGGTTGAAAAATAATGCAATTGGGTGACAAGCAACCCTCCACAGATTCTCCCTCGGACAATATTTCAAGCAGTGGGGGAAAGCATGCTATGGCTGGCTGGCACCTTACTCTGCAAGCAGCTGTGCAGGGATGGCTCCTGCTTGGGTGCTGGGTTTCTCCACAACTGGGAAGGGAAGCCCAAGGACCGTGGTGTTTCACATCTCCCAGAAAAGATCCATAGGCTCCCAGACCAAAATAAAGAGAAAGGAGAAACAGAATAGTAATTTCCAGTGTTTAATACTCTTGATGGGCCCCACAGAGATTACATTGACTAGGTCTGGTAGGGCTTTTTGACTGCAGAGTCTGTACCGTCCAGCCAACAGCCTCTGTCTCTCCCCATATCTTCATGAAGGAGACATCCTGACCAGCAATGAAGACAGAGGTCACAAAGAATGGGAAAACATTCAGCTGGCCTGACTCATCCCACAACTTGACAAATATTTTTCTGTCCAGGAACAGCCACCAGCATCACTGGCATAGGAACAACATCACAGGAAGTAGCAGTAGCTCTTGGAAGTGCCACACAATAGCTTCAAACAGCTTGTGTGTCACCAGCGCTCAACATACCATCTCTGAGAAACCACTGATATATTCATGTGAATTAGAAAAACTGCTGTGAAAAGAAGAAAGTCTTAAGGACTGATCAAACCTTTCCTCATCACACATACACTGGCTATACAGTACAGACCATGGGCTCCCTCCATGGTTGAGTACATTCTGGGAACTGTAGAATACTTTCTACTGTTTTTGTTAACTATATGGAAGATGGAGTCAAACGCAAAATGCACTTCAAAAGTTGCAATTAAAAATAGTAACCAGCTTTCAGATCAAGGCTTTGGGCTTTTAGTCATTTTTGTGGGAAATAGCAACACCTTAACTCTCCCCTGTTTGTGGTGATTCAGATACATGTCAGGCTTAGCTCTATGAGGGTGCCCAGTCTCTATTGAATTGTCTACAGTACATGATGCATTGTACAAACATCTTTCAGAAAAGGAAGCTCCAAACAAACTGTTTAGCCCAGGAAATTTATCTTTTTCTAAAAAGAGATACCTGCAGAAGTAACATCTTAATACATAAGACAAGTCAGGAAGCTTTCATGATACTAATTTGATCATTTCTCTTATGGCTATAAGCAAGAGAAGTTTTTTTTTTAATTTTTTGTCTTACATCTTGGCAAGTTCAACACTGTTTCCAATTTGTCTTGTCTGGGTTCTGCAGTTATGAAACTCCTGAGGTACTTCAAGATAGAGTGAGAGTAAGAATCTTTTTGCACAGAGCATGGGTTGCCAGAGGCCTGTTGGCTTCTTCCAGGAAAGATGTAGTCATTACCTGTGGTATTCTGTAAATATAAAGACACGAGATCCAAACACACCATTCACCTCAGAAATGGATGGAGATGGACCAGCTGAAGTCACTATGAAAAGAGTATAAATAGTTCTAATAGCAGTGATGCAGCAGCCAGGACTGAAGTCTCTAGCTGTCAGTTCAGGATGCTGAAATAAGTGACAGAATTGCTCCATGCTTCTCCTGCCCTACCACAGAACAGGAAAAATGATTTTTTCCAATGCACTTTCACTTTTAGAAAATAAGCAGGAATGCAGAAGTGTTACCTATGGCTTGTAAAAAGCTAAAACAAGCAAAAAGTTGGCAAAGACTTTACATGTGAAGGGTCAAACCCATATTATGAGATAGCTGTAGAGAATGGGGATAAAAGTATCATACGTAAAGAAAGGCACAATATCAAAACTTTTTAATTTCCCAAGTATTGCAAAAGAAGCCACCATACAAGAATAAAGTTATATGCCCCAAAGCACATAGGCGAAACATACACCAAAATCAAAAACAGTCAAGAGGAAGGCAAATTTTCACATCTCTCGTAAATGGAAAGGTATACCAGCCAGCAAACCATGGTTGAAAACAGCAAAGGAAACCTTGAAGTAATGCCCATGAGATGGCAGAGAGAGAGGACAAGGGGGCTGGCCAGCGGCGAGCATCCTGTGCTCACAAAATGCCAGAAACCAGCGGCAGACAGGATTTTTTCTTCCGCTTGGACTAGTTTCATTCCTTGAGACCCTGCTGCGCTGAACTGGGTTATTTCAGTTTTACTCCTGAGAGCAGAGGCATTCTCAAAAATGTTTTCTACACCTGACAGAAACCTTATTGCTTAATTAACCCAGTTTTGCCAAAATTTGTGCTGGCTTAATGCCACTGATTGAACTACATTATGTGGGTGAGGTAAGGGGTTCACAGGCTTGGCCAGAGGTGCCCCCATACCCTTTTTTTGGCAGTACCCCAGCCCGGGCAGCACAGACGCCCTCCCATCTGCCACCCACCACGTGCTCAGAGGGCAGCAGCCGCAGGAGGCTCCAGCAGCTTATTTAAATGAGGAAAAGCCACAGATTTTCCTGAGTTAAACTCATATGCGAGGGCAATAAGTATATTAATAGCTGAAAGTAACACTGTGGTTTACTGCAGGAGGAACTCCTCTCTTTCTCTCATGTCTCAGGCTCTGCGACTCAGGAGATCCATGGGCTGCTTTCACTTCGCACGAGCAAACCATGTCTTCAGGGAAGAGCTTTAACAACTTACCTTTCCAGAAGAGTCCTCTTCTCACGGGTGAAGCGAGGAAGCAAAAATATAATCCAATGCCCCATCTTAAGACACGACTTTTCGCCTGATGGCAAAGGTAAATTCTATCCATTTTTTCTTCACTTTGGAGAAAACCCTTTGCCTTCTTCATAACCCTAACAGCTCAGGAGTGCTTTGTCTCAGGTGTAACCCTGTGGGGATGAAGGAAGGGGGAAATTGCCCTTGACCCCGCCGCAGCTGCCTGCACCGGTCTCCAGCCACAAGCCCCACTCCGCACTCCCCACTCCCACCCTGAGCCCACTCCTCTGTGCCTGTCCCTCACAGCAGCCGCTGCAGACGCCTCCAGCGCCCCTCGCTACCTCAGCGCACAGGCCCCAGCAGCACGGCTCTGCCCCGCACGCCGCCGCCCTTTCAGGCAGGGTGTTGGTCTGGCAGGTTCCCATTTCAGCAGCACCAGGAGAAGGCTGGGGCCAGCCCAGCAGGTCCCAGAGCTTGAAGCACCTCTAGCTCTGCCCTGACCAGGGGCTTTAGCCTTGGGCACAGGTGCATGAGGAACTCATACAAGCGAATGTATGGTTTTCATCACAGATCACCTTCAGACTGCTGCCTCCGCTTCAGACCACTTCTCAGGGCAGCTGCATGCGCTGCAGTGCTCTTCAAAGGCTTCCTGCCGCCAAAACTCACTGACATTGTAACAATGTGATGCTGTACCCAGCAAGGAGAATGACAAACAAATGTAGTCCCAGATGAAATACAAAGAAAAATTAATTAAACATGTGCATAAAAATAATTACATGCTGCATAACGACACATGCAAACTGACATCCTCCTGATGACTCATACTTCCCTGCTTTTTCCAGTGTTTCTTTGAAGCCTGCTCTTAGTCACGTTGAGGGGAGCATATCTGCTCGCAGACCCATGCTGCCTTCGTTAAGAGCACTCGCTCTGATCCCAAATCCCCCTCACCACCAGCATGGCCACATCTGCTGTGACAGAGTGCGTAAGATCTGAAGACCATCTTGCTAGATCTGCCTGTGCCTTCCAGAGCAGTTCTGATCCTCTGAAACAAAAAACAGCTCAAAAAGCAAACAGAATCAAAAATAGGCAGATTTATAGGTCAGCAGCTTCTTTACAGGCTGCTACAAATGTTCGATTAGATTAGCTGTGACCTTGTAAGCATGAAATCAGCTTGACCACCATCACTAGTTCAGTAAATAAAGACTAACACTGCAGGAAGAATGGGATTGTACCAGACAATAAACCAAAGTGATCTCTTTTTGCTAAGTAGCTTTATCAAAAAAAGCTCAGAGGGCTCATTATAGGAGATACTGACACTGCCGGCCCTCAGCTCTTTATTGACAAAAAGCACGTCAGGAAGGAATTTTAGACAGTCCTTGTAAGGCAGCACTCAGTGCAATCACAGATCTGGGTATACTGCTCTTCCTTTGGGGCTCACGGCATCCCACACAGGGGTTCTGATGGTTGCACTTCGGTCTAATCCCAGTAGTTTATAGCACCCTGCAAAAAGCCCTCCCTGTAGCTGCCCTGGTACTAGGTCTCCCTCACTAACCATTTTCTGCATAGCCAGAAAAGATCTGCTGAGATATTGCTGCATTATCACTACATGACATGGATGCATTTCTGGCAAGCTTTAAATAAGAGAAAGAGCAGGACTTAGAGAAAGGGCAAGGCGTGCCAGGTATGCAATAGAAAACACCCCACAGCTGCTTTGGCTGTGGGAAATGATGATGGTCAACAGCTGGTGCCATTGGGGGTTGAAATGGGATCAGAAGAGAAAACAGGGCCCTGGGCAAGTAAGAGGTTTTCAATTTAAATCTGAGACACATAAAGCAGAGAGAGGTAGAAATATTAGACAAGACTTTTAGCAGTGATATTTTGTAAAGGATTGACAGGGCTGATGTTATGAGCCAGGAAACCAAGAGAAGGGAGTTGCAGAAAGAAGGAAAGGGACCAAGAGGGAGATGAATGAGTGCTGTGGGACATTTGTTCCCTTCTTCTATTTGATAGAAATACTTCTTTCAAGCAGTTATAACCTCCCTGAAAAGCAAATTATACTGAATGCTTTAGTGTGGCTGCAGGATGCTGCCCCGCTCCAGTGAAGCACTGAAGCACATACTTTCAAGCTTATGGGCAGCCCAGAAAGGCAACAGGACCACACGCTTTCTTGGAGAGAAATACAAATATAAATGCTCTGCTGGATTCAGACCTGGGAGCTAGACTCTGCCTTCAGCTCCAGTCATGAAACTTAAGTAGGGACTGGACTGACAGCTGGGAAACACTGCCCTGCATATACGTGAATGTAATGAAAAAAAATATATCTTGCCAAATGGAAGCCACTGAATTGAACTAATAGATTTAACTTTTACATGAAAAAGTTATATTTTTCAAGGTAGTATTCAAAGAGCCCCTGGATATATGCTGTACAACCTTCTGCTTCTGCCATTCCTTAGGAAATCATGATTTCTAATAAGTGCTTATTGATTACAGGGACCTATACCTTTTGTTCTCTCTAGCTTTAATTGATTAACACAAACTGACATATTTTTACAACTGGACCATCTAATTTCTTTTCTTAAAACTACTTCTCGGCAATGACTTATCAACAACAGTATTACCACGTAGGACTTGATGAATAAAAAGACCCACAGAAGAAAGAAACCATCTGGTTGAAAGGAAGAATATCCATCCTCTGTGCAGGGCACAAGGACTATAAATAAAAACTTACTGATCTGAAAGGATATTGGAAAGTACCAGCCAGAATCTGTTTTACTGTTAACCACACTTCAGTACACCCTCCTGCAAATCCAGCATGGGCTGATGGAGAAACACTTTGCATGCTTATTGATTTCTTTAGTTTCCAGGCAGTGGAATTGCAGCACAAGGATCATTTTTTTCAGAACTTTTGCTATATTCTGTGGAGCAACAAAAAGTTATGCAAAATTTGAGCTCATCTAGTAATTGCAGACATGTCTCAGAACCAAAGTGATCAGCTGGATCTCCCCTTTTCAAAGTAAGCAAAATTATGGTATTTTAATAACATAGGATTTTGATCCTCTTCAGGTTTTGTGGTATCAAAGCAACCCTACTTTTGTCATTGATTTTATTAGGACCCTTTGTTCTCAGTACAACAACAAAGTTTGAATCAATTTAAATTACTAAGCTCTTCTATTCTGATTTTTCTTTTTTTTTTTTATTTTGTTATGTGAGACAATGGGAGTATTCCAGCAACTGCATGAAGACTTTGTGAGACTCCAGGCACTGTGGACAAAACATGCTGCTATTGCAGTTCTTATAATACCATGTCATGGAAGTGCTCACAAGTCAAATAAGACTAATGTAAGTGACTCTTAAAAGCTGAGCTAGACTTACAAATTATCCCTGATCTGAGAACTCAAAACCAAACAGAAACAGATTTTAGAGAAAGTCTCAGCTGGATTCCCAGGCCTTCATTCTGTGGTCCTCCTGCCCACACTGTCACGTGGAGGTGGCAGGAGCCTGGGGAACACAAGGATGCAGAAACTGCGTCCCTTTTCAAACTCTACCAAGGCGTGAGACAGCTTCTATAAGGAGTGTCTGAGGAATTTGGGCTTGTCCCAGTTCGGAGAAAAAGAGGCTGAGGGGTGACCTCACTGCTCTCTACAGCTTCCTAAGGAGGGGAAGTGGAGAGGGAGGTCCTGAGGCATTTAGACAGTGCCCTTAATAACATGCCCTAGCTTTTGGACAGCCCTATAGTTGTCAGGCAGTTGGACTAGGTGATTGTCGTAGGTCTCTTCCAATTGAACTACTCTATTCTATCCTGTTCTGTTCTGTTCTAGTCTGTTCTATCCTGTTCTGTTCTAGTCTGTTCTATCCTGTTCTGTTCTATCCTGTTCTGTTCTGTCTTGCTCTGTTCTGTTCTATGTATAGGAAAATATGCATAAAGGAAAATGCGGAGAGTGGGGAATTGCAGCATCCCACAACAACCCCAGAGGAGATAGCATAGTCCCATTCAGGAAGGCACGTTTTCAGTCCACTTGATCTGGAGCAGTGGTGACACTGCTGGGAATGAGAATCACACCAGATGCTGCCAAGGGCCCTTCAAAGTGCTCCTGAGCCACTTCTCTAAAAGGATATATTTTGAGAAGGGACATTCAGGGGCACCCTAAGAAATCACTGGCTGCTTTTCTCTTTTATATTAGACATCGTTTTATTTTTGCTTCTTCAGCATAGTATCTAAAAAAGCTGTATCTGACAAACAAAGATGTGACAAGTTTCCCCTCTGAAATCATAACCTGAGCTGCATGAAACGGGGAGCTCTGGTACTAGTGGGTGGTAGATAAGCTCCATGGAAACATGAGGCAGCTACTGAATGCAGCAGGGATTTGATGCTGAACAGAAAACTTTCAAAGCCCAGAGACACCCCAGCTATGTTCCCCTGATGCCCTGGCCCTTGCCATAGTTGCTTTCACCACAGCAAAGCCAGCTGAGCATGTAACTCAATTAGGATGGGAAAAATGTGCATGCACCCCTCACTCCCTCTGAGAGCATGAGAGACAACGTGGCCAACAGCCAGGCATGAGGCAGAGGCGGCTGTGTGCTCGCAGGCTGAATTTTGCTCCTCTGAAGATTCACTACATTGTCAACAGCAAGCAGACATCTCACAGCCTCTCATTTTCCACCTCAGTTTAGTGTTCCCAAAGGTCTTGGTTTACAAAAGATTTATGAGTGACCAAAAAAAGCAAAATGCAAATCAAAATAAAATAATTTCATTGCTAAATACTCGTTTTAAAGTAAAGAATACTCTGCTGATTCACATAGCAATTTTTATAAGGCTCCTGCAGCCAGCGCTCCCTCTTGCTGAGCAGTTTTGTTTGTTCATGGGACAGCATCCCCAGAGCAGATCGGTGCTGGTGAGGAGGCACAGCTGAGGGTCCCAGCTGCCTGGGCACAGGCTCTGGTCTGGACCGCGTATGAAGGGGACAGCCACCTCAGGGAGGAAAGTGTGAAGCTGGGGTTAAAGTACCAGTGCTGTGGGGTTTATTGCTGGCCCAGAGAGGTACCATCTAGCTTTGTGAAAGTAAGTGGAGAAATGGGCAAAGATCACTGGAGAAATCATAGTGAATTGGGAGTCTTTATTTGATACCTTCTACCACACACACAAGGACTACTGATGATTAAGAAAGTTGGCCTGAACATCATAATCCAGGTAGTTTTTGGTATGAAGGAGATAATTCAACAAAAAGGTTGGGTTTTGTTGTTGGGGTTTTTTTCTACGCAGAATGTCTTTGATGTCAATGAAAATTAATTCAGGAAAAAGGCCGGCAAAGCAGTATAGCTTTTTGGAACAGAGTTTTGATTTTAATTGGAAACAACTTTTCAGTCTGAAATTAATTGTCTGTTAAGAAAAGGAAAACAGCCAAACCAAAATATGTTTAAAACATATAAAACTGAAGTACAACAAACAATTATTTCTAAATGCCATTCTGTGACAACCTCTGAACTGCTGAGGATTTTGCTTCAGCTCAGATCAAAAACCATTTCAAAGCATAACAAATACTCAATGGGTAGAAAAAGTGTTTTTCCAGCATCTCTGATGATGGGAAGTCACAGCAGTGGGAAGAAAGCCCCAAGTTTGGGTTTTTTCACGTCCAAACAACAGCAAAGGTGCTCTGTTGAGTTGTGCTAGTGTTTGGCTACTGCCTTGCTAATAACTGATGTCATTTTACACCTTTGCACCAATGAACAGGCACATTAGTAACGGTGATATTTCAGATTTTGGAAACTTAATTGCCTATTACTGCCTTTCATCAGGTATAAAGGACGGTGGGCACTATGTGTCAGGGTGCTCCAAGGGCTGCTGCCCCTCAGGGGAAGGTCAGCCAGGAGCTGAGCACCGCCTATGGTCAATCAAATTTTCTTTGCCTTGCTCTGTAAACTGCAAAGGCAGTGCAATGCATTGCTTTGAGTTTGACAGATGAAATATTTTTTCTAAAATCAGAAGAAACTAATCTTCTAGGACTTTTACTCAGCACAGCATCTGGGTCACTTGGGGTTGGCCATAGCAACAGGCTTGAGAAATAAGACCCCCTGTTTTGTGTAAATGGCTATATACTTATACTTGTAGTGAGGTTTGCATAATTGTGTGTTATTGTAATGATGTGGTTATATTTCTCTTCTTGATGTTTAAAACAGGAGATCAGTATGTACTAGAAACAGGCTTATAAAACTTTAAAACGTGACATCCATTTACTAGTGCTTGCACAGCTCAGTGAATCTGTACATAAATATTATTACGCCATCAAACAGAAATATGATAAAGCCACTAATGAGTTAGCATGTTGGCTGATGGTGAATCATATAAAGGAAAATGTAAAACATTCAGCACTGAGATTTTTTTGAAGCAGTCTAAGGAAATGCCTAGTTTCTGATGGAAAATGTAGATTGAATATTCCTCCATTGTCTTGATCCCTTCATTGGCTATG
Organism: Falco rusticolus; assembly: GCF_015220075.1. Taxonomy (NCBI): domain Eukaryota; kingdom Metazoa; phylum Chordata; class Aves; order Falconiformes; family Falconidae; genus Falco; species Falco rusticolus. Next base: position 40,523,136 of record NC_051193.1, read on the forward strand.
TTAGGCAGGCTCTAGCGTCATTCTCATCAATCATACAGTCTCAAACAGATCAGCTGAAATTAAGGTCAATGAGGCAAAGAGAAATAGCTCATTGTACCGGAAATTTTGTATTTTTCCCTGTCTGATTAGTTGCATTGTTGCTATAGCTGAGTTGTCAGCTGTCAGCTAATGGCCCAAACCTGCAAATACATATTCACATGCATATTAACGGTAAAAGAACTTACCCCTCAATCTGTTATGTACACGCAGAGTTTTAGCAGGGTGAGTAGCTAAATTATGGCCTGGTGTATATTACGCAGTGTCAACAGGAGTGTAAGAATGATAATTGTTTGGTCTTACTTTTGGGTTTTAATCTGCTAAAATTGCATGTCTGACATACAGTTTTGTTTTCTTTTAGCTAATGCAAACATTTCATATGTTTCTCTGCTGACATTTGTTTGAAAAAGTACAACTGTAATGATGAAACTTCATCCCACAGAATTCCTTTAGGCTCCAGAAATAATGGTATCTAATTATTATAAAAATACTACTAACAATGCTCACTGGATGCAAAGAAAACCACTATCTTTTCCTGCCCACAATAACAAATTATTTAAACATTGACAATGTCATCTTCATTCTTCCTTATGCATCCAATACCAACATTTTTGCATTAGCCATTGTTATTAGAGAAATAAGAGTAGTATCTGCAAAACTGAAATTGAATTGATTGGTAAGGGAAAAAAAGCAGCACATTAAAATCTGAAAACATATATAGTAAATTTTAATCCATATCTTAAATTGACAAAGCCAGAATTATTTATAAAGTCTTTCCCATTGAGTCTGCAGGAACTGAAAGTGAGAAATCAGACCTCTGCTACACAATCATTTTATTGCATTTACCCACCACCAACATCAACCCACCATAATACTGCTGCTCCTCAAGAAGGTAAGTATCGTGGAAAGCAGCCAGCCTCCTCTGCTCCAGCTCTGGCTCACCGTGGCTCCCGTCTGGTGTCCCTTGCTAATGCTAGACTAGCAACACCTTGCCACCAGAGACTGACTGACTGAGACTCATTATGATGAGGTCTGCACGATATCAAGGCCACATTAAGATACCAGGGACTTTGTTTCCTGAAGACCTGGCTCCAGGAGGCATTTGAGTATAACAAATTCTCAGCATCATAAGACAAATCTGCCTGGGTCTAACTGGTAACTGAGCCTGTGAAGAACCCAGAGCCCAGGTGATAAACCTGCATTTCCCATGCTATGTAGGATGATAGGATGGAAAATGGTCCTCATCAGCACTCCAGGCAAGTCACCTGGTTGTTGTCAGCAAGAAATGGATGCTCCTGCTGCTCCTCCTGCCCTGCAGGAGGGACTTTGCTCCCTAGTTTACATTAGGGAAGCCCAAAGCTGCTTTCACCCAGGTGGAAGGAAGCTCTGCAGCTGCCACGAGAGGAGTGCCACAAGGACCACGTTAGGCTGAATTTGTACTGCTTGCAGAGGAAAGGATCCCAGTGCCGTAAGCATAGCTAAGTACCATCTGTGAACAAGGCAGGATGTCCTGTTGGTCTACAGAGCTTGACTTGGGATCCAGGCTTTGGTACAAAACCCTGCTGCAGGGGCCAGTTACAGCCCAGACCCACCCCCACTGGCAGTCACGGATGCTCTGTCTGTGAGAGACTGCATACGGAGGGCTGTGCGCTGAGCGCATGGCACTGCACAGGCATATTTCAGGATGAACAGGCACCTTTTAGGTAAAGGCTATATTATATAAAGTTGGATCATAAGGAACGGTTGGGTGCTTTCAACCCTACAAATTACCTTTCACCATCTGAGTCCCCAGCTGAAATGGAAATAAGCAAACCTAATGCTTAAGACAATGAGAGTCTTATTGGATACCAGATGGTTCATATGTAGGTAAATTCATATGGATGCACGTGGGATTTCAGCCTGGCGTAAGGGTTTCCACGCTGGACAGGTTTTGTTTCTCTTGGATCAGTGGTGGGGAAGGAGAGCTACGCTGAGTTTGTAAGACCCTTTGGGAAGAGCCTCCAAAATGCACACCCATTCATGCAAGCAGCGCAGGTTCTGCAGGGTGTCTGCAGGGTATCTGCTGGGAATAAATGTGAACAGATTTTTTTTTTTTTCCCACTGCATAATGTACTATTCCTTACATTTGTAAATCTTTGTAAATCTGTGCATTCTGCTCCAAAGAAGACAAACCCTCTCAGCAAAAAAAAAAAAACCAAACCAAAAAAAAAAGAGGTGTTTACGGATATGTGCAGTGAGTTCCTAGGCTGCCAAAAAGTACTCTTGGGAAGCAAGCCAGAGTCACTCGGAGGCCTGGTCAGTGTTTTCTTTGGAAGGCTGCAGCTGGAAATTGCTGCTGAAACATTTTCACTGAGGTTCTTTCTTTCAATTAGACATATTTCTTCCAGAAACTTTCCAAGGAACAATAATATTTTTTTCTTCAAAATACTGGCTAACCAGAAACAAGGTACTCCAGCCAATTCTCAGACTATTTAGTGAATTCTGCAGTGCTGCCTCCCTGGAGTTTTAATTGAGTTACTTTTTATCCCCATTCCCCTCTCTGGGCCAAGTTCTCTGCTTATGCCACAATGCACTCTGAAACATCAGTTCTCACTCAGCAATGATGAGACCTCCTGACATGGATGAGACCCTGGAGCATTTGAGGTGAGCTCTAGGATATAGATTAAACGGAAGTATAAGATACTTGGACTTAAGCAATGCGTCATACTAAAGTTTTATCACAACTTAACTGAAGCTTTTCTTGTATTTGGCTGCCTACTGAATCAAAATTTTACCTGTGGGCCAGGGGAGGGATGGGTCTGGGAATTCAACTAGAACAGTATCTACTAGGTTATCAGACAATAACACAAAGACGATCACTGACTGTCCTTAAAATGATATGGTAGACCTTTACACCACAATAAATCAAAACAGCAGCTTCCAGAGGGTCCCAAGCTGGGTACATGTAAAAACTGTCCTGAAGTGCAACGAGCTGCACACTGCTGCAGAGCTGCAGGCAGAAGGAGCAAAAGGTACGTAACTGAAAAGACTGCCCTGTCAGGCAGCACACAAGAAGATATATTCCTGTATGAAGATGTGATTCCCGAGATGATGAACTTTCAGTGGCAATTATAGGAACCACCGGTGAGAGCGGTAGCCTTTCTTCTTTCTCTCCACTTGGTTGTGTGCATAATGTAACGTAAATAGTTTTATCTTCTTCTTTCTTGAAAGTCTTCTGTACCTACCCGACAACACATCTGACACTAGCAAGGAGAATGTCACTTTCCTGTCACCTCAGGAAAATATCTTTGACTCCCATAACACAAACCATCAAACTATATAGGATGATAATTTAAAAATACAATCTTATTCTTAGTTGACAGAAGCAAAAGTTGATGTTTTCATATCTTATTAAGACACTGGATATTAATTTCCTTCTACTCAAATGCAAACATGAAATTTCCTGTCACTAATGGAGTAATATTTTATTTTTAAAAATTTACTTTGGAAATTATTTGCATTACAAGCCAAGCCAAGCCAAAAATGAGACTATCAGCTATTTCCCTGCCAAAGCAGATTTATCATTCAGCACCTGTAATAAGAAGTTTTATTCAACTATTTTTACTGCAGTTATTGCCTATAAGGTATCTACAATATATTTGTTACCCGGTTGAGTATTTCTTCCAGGTGCATGCTGAAAACTGCTCACGTAGAGAAGCATGAGGGTAACTTGGCTCCAGCTGGCACTCGGCAGAAAGCAGGTCTGCGTGCAGCTGCCTGGTCGGCATACTTTCAGATCTTTGTACAAAACATTTCCCTTCCACAGTCATTCTTGAAAACATACTTTTCCCATATCAGTATTCATGAATACCAAATAAAAGGTAAAGAAATTGCCCTTGAAGAAAACTCTTCATTTTTATTTAAATGAATACATAATGAATCTACTTAAGAAGTACCTGCCCCAGGATATTTCTAGAACTATCTGTGAACAGAAACCTGTAAAATTATAATATTAAGTGTTAAACTGTTTATGGAATGAGATAAACCTTTCTTCCTATTTCAGAGTGCAGTAAAAGCCCTGTGGCAAAGCACATGGCACACGGCTGTGGAGGGCGCAGGGTGGTAGGCAGCTGAACACGCTGCCTACGCCAAGACTAACAGGCAAAGGACAGCACACCCGCAGCTGGAAACTCGTCCCCTAATGGGTCTTCTGTTGGGGAAGGCAGAGTAAACACAGAGTCCTCAGGCTTCCTGATCCACCAGTCCAGCTTAAGCACCTTTGGGCTATTTGCACTGCCTGTCTTGTTGAAGATGCCACCCATCCGTGTGTCTGAAGGAGTGTAACTGTGATGAGCAGCAAAAGTTGATGCTTTAGGGGGGTGGGTGTGTTATATGTTGTTTTACAATGCAGAGCTATAATTTGTAACATTAATAGAAGTACTTAATGAAATTTCATTCATTAACCATCTTCATGGCCACAAGATGATGACAAGTAGTATCATGTGACACAGAGGGAGGCAAAGAAATATCAGGCATCAGAACTCCATCTCTTGACTCAAACACTGCCCTTTCCCAGGCTTCCCCTCCAGAAGACAGATATGAGCCTCAGGAAGATTGCTTTGGTGTTTTCAGGAGAAGGAGAGGTTCGAGAGAAACATCTGCAGACACAGGACCCTGCCAGCACAAGGGGCAAGCTGGCGTTGGCCTGGTGGCTGGGGTACGTGCAGGTGTGCTCTGGGACATAAGCACCAATGCCATTGCCACATGCTGCCATCAGCAGTAGTTTACCCAGAAGAAAAAATACAGAGTGGAGGCAAGTATATTTTAGCCTTTTTTTTTTTTTTTCCCCCATTCAGGATGATCAAAAAGCAGAGTTTGCTAATTCCTTATAATTACTTGTGAATAACTTATAAATTAAAAACCAAAATCTGCCTCACCAAGCTCCACTGAACTGTTTCTCCACTAATGTTTCTCACCCTCTCCAGGACCTGCAGCTCCACCAGCACCATCCAAACACAAATGTTTCCTCAACCACACCGGCACGCTTGGCACTTTCTTTCTGTGCTGTTCTCTGCTGGTTCAAATCTCTGCTCATTTTCTCGCCCTGTCATGTTTTCATTAATTTCTATTCTTTCTTCCTTCAGTTTTCATTTTGGATTTAATTTTTATTTATTTACTGACCTTTTCCCTTCTTCTAGTGGATTTGTTATTGAATGTATGATACCCACAAGTGACTAAACACCTCTGTTTATGAGAGGTGCCCCTCAGGGTTTTCTGGGCTTGTTTTTATATCCTGCAATGAAATTCCATATTTTTGACACCAGTCTTAGCCCCTAGGAACTGGTGAAAAAGCTTATTACTGATTCCAGAGGAGCAGGACTGAGACTTTAGAATCAAATTTTTTACAGCTCCAGCTGATTTCAATAGTAATCCCCCTTGTGCATCTGAGGATGCAATCCAAACCACAAGTCAGTAAACAATTTTTTAAGAGGATATGTCAGAGTTAATGGGCAACGTACTTAGGCAGCTTGAGGCAAAATTGAATTCTCATATTTTTAATGCTTCATATATTTATAGGTACTGAACTCTGAAGAAAAATGGTGACCATCATCATTGTACATTCCTGTCAAAAACATAAGTCATACAACTTCACTGCACTGACCTCAGTTAAAGCACATGTCAGAGAATCATATAGTGCTAATGATCCTCACATTTAAAATATTTACAGTCTCGATTTTGCTTAAGCCCCTCACTACAGGCTCTCTAAATTTCTCTTTTCAGCTGCATAAACCTTTGCTGGCTTCTCTCAGTATAAATACTTAGAGAATGTGACCAGATTCTGAAAGTCATAAATTCTGTGAATTTTGTAATATTTTTGTGAGATGCCTCAATATTCCTTTCATTAGCTTTTTTTTTTTTTTTTTTTTTTTTTTTTAAACTATAAATAGAGCCTGCTTTCTGCAACCAGTCTCCAAAGGTCACCTTACAATGTTTTGCTATTTCCCGTATTAAGCAGCAATGCTTTTCAGCTGACATTCCAACTTCAAGTCATGCATATGAGCATGATGTGAGCTTGCTTCAGACCACAGTGAGAGGGCTGCAAACAAGACTGCTGTATAATTGCTGAGAAAAATAACATCCATTGTCAAGAAGGGCACTTCATCAAACAAAATTTAGCTGCATGAATACAAGTGTCTCCAAATATTTGGTTCATGCTAAAAATATAGCACATTTATTAAAAATATATATTTATAAACACTGGTATGAACAGACACAAATGTTAAGCAAATGAGAAAAGAAAAATAACCATGTAATGTATTTCTCCCAACATGTTATCAGTTTTAGGCAGACCTTGGTCAATGGAATTGTTTTTTTCATGATTGCACCATATGTTCATTCTAAATAAAAAGCTTGTCAGATTCAATGTAAATAAAAGCGAAAACCAAGAAAAAAAAGTCATTTCACCTAACAGACATGTGATCTGTGCTATGAAGCTATCTTTGAGTTCAATCTTTGCGGGTATACAGTATGCATTTCTAATTGTATATAGCATAGAGCTTCTTTCTTTCTTTCTTTCTTTCTTTCTTTCTTTCTTTCTTTTTTTTTTTTTTTCACCCAAAGTGTGTTAAAACAACATAGCCCTGATGGATTTCTTCAAAGCTACAACTTACATAATTGCAGTCATTTTCTTCCAAACTGAAAACCAAACTGAAAGGAAGTAGGCAGGACAAGAGAGTTAAGCTTGTTACTGTGTGAAAAAGTCTTGTTAAATTAATTGTGCTTCAGCCTTCGCTGCCTGCAGGCAGTGCTTTTATGATGTGTTAATATAATACAGAGTCAATTCTGATTAAACAACTTGTCAATAATCAGCAATGTTTGTCGTCACTTTTAATGGCTGTTTTATCTGGTCTATTTGCATGCCTTCTAGTTTACAGTGTTGTGTAAATATACACAAAAATGATCACAATGAGGTTCAGAATTGTCCCAATAATTCCAAGCATTGCCAAGATGGTTTCTTCCTTGCTTTCCTTTTCTTGACTGCCTTTATCTTCTTCATTTCCACTAGTGATTACCATCTTGGTGGCCAGTTTCTTTATCCTCCCTTTCAGGATAACCTGGATTTAGGAACAAAAACATTAAAATGGATTGTTAGTTCGAGTTTCCAAACTCATATTAATAGTGGAGCCAATTGAAGAATTTTTGCCCCATAATGCGTCATATGAAGAATTCACTTTGAAAGTATTAATATTTTTACTAGCTATTTAGTAAATGCTTAATTAAAATGATAATTCAGCTAGCCTGTAGATTACTTATAACCCTCCATTAACACTCTGCTTTTGTGGCAGCAATCATCCGTAACACATATAACTCATCTGCGATGTTGTTATAAAAATGGTCAGAAATGTACCGATGAGGTGTGACTCCACCAGCGTCAGCGGGGACTTTGCCTGCGTTAGGGCTACAGGAGACCATCTCGTCAAGTTGTGGAGACCCTAGATTTACACTGTAGTTCCAAGAAGCAAGTGGGTGAGGGAAATAAAACTGGGAAGACCTCTTTTTTAATAGGAAAAATCACCAAAGACAAAGGCATTTTGTCTCCTATTGAGAAGGAAGACAGCCGTGACTTCCTAATAAATAATTCAAAATGGAAGCAAAACCAAAATAACATCCATCTTGCCTTTTATTTTCCTCGTTCCTAATGCACAAGGAAAAGTTACTTGCAGTGCAGTGAGTTGAAGTGTATCGATCTGCCTGCAGGGAGAATACAGCCATTTCCCAAGCAGCAGCCTCATCCTCTGCTTCAAAAAAGAGGATTCTTCAAACATGGGACCAGCCCTGACTTCTGGCACTGCTGGAGCCGCGAACAAGGGAGCTCTCTTGGTCTTCCAGAGACCCAGACTCTGAGACCTGGGTAAACATTTGATTGTTCAAGTAAAAATGGATAAGTTCTATTTATCTGTGCTTATCTAATGCTGCAAATTTTGCTCTCATGGGCAAACTAGAGTGCCACAGAAAACTGAAAAAGGTTGGCTGGTTTCCCAAAGACAACCGATCTGCCAACAGCTGGGTTCCGGCAATGCCCTGCTGTTACCTCCCAAGCTGTAAACCATATCCTATGATGTTCCTGCTGCAGGAAGCAGTGGTAGGATGCAGCAAAAAATGCTCCCCAACAGCTCTTGCCTTTTAGAGGGGTTTGTTTGGAGAAGGGGGGCACAGGCACTTCCCTCATTCCTCCCTCTGGTAACCCATGGAGCAAACCTGCTAGATCCCATGCAGCACAGATGTTCAGGGTGATGAGCGCTCCTCGAGAACAGGCCACAATCTGCACGGACACATGTGTGTGCGTCCCAGCACATGTCACAAGAGGGGAGCCCTGACCTGCAGCTCCACCGAGCTCCTGGGCTGCACAGCTGTAGAGCAGCCACCAGAGCACCAAAAGGTGGAAAGGACTGGGAGAGGTAAGGAAACCCTGCGACAGAGAGACTGAGAGCAAAAATGGAGAATCCAGACAAAGCAACTTGCATTTGGTCACATCTGCAAGTTGTTTGTATATAGGACAGTGAGTAACTACTGGCAGCTTCCTAGAACGGGTGTCCTGGTTGAATTCAGCAGGTACAAGTGATTAGCAGTGAGTAAGGCAGAAGCGGGGACCTGTGGAGGTGCCACTGGCCTTTATACTTACACTTGTGTTAGCATTTACGTGTTTTACCTTAGCATCACCAGGTGATTCAGAGGAAAACAAGAATGAAAGAGCCAGTAACCTGAGGGTATCCATGACAGAATCAAGTCAGCAGGAGCAGGAGGCACCAGGCCGAGGGATACTGCATTAGACAGCAGAGCATGCTCATCTAGCAGGTCTTCAGGTAACCTGCCCCAGGAGAGCAAAGCTTCAGAGGCACCAGGTACCTCTCAGGGATGCTGGCTCCTGTGGCCCCGCTGCAGGTTCCCTTCCAGCCCTCAGAAACGTCCCTGTCCCCACAGTTCCTCCAGCCACAGCCACCCGCAACTCCTCCTGCAGGACCTACCTCTTCTAGCAGCAGAAGGGCTTTGTCATATTGCCCCCAGCTGGTGTCCAGGGGACGGCTTGGTTGCATCTGACGAGTGCCCTCCCTATCGTATTAATTGCCACCATATACAGTCAGTGATACCTTAACAAGCAAATTGGCTCTGGGAAGTCACAGGAGAATTCCTACTGAAGCCATTTACACTAACCTCACAACCAAAGCACATCCACTCCGTGTGGCATCAGATCACAAACTCGCATCCCAAGCTATGGTGCGCAGCCACTACTTCACCCGCAAAGCCATGAGTCATTTGGATATCATGTTCTTTTCCCGTTCAGTAACTGGGAGGTTTTCCCTCTGGCCATATGTTTGCATTTCACTGTTTCTTTGAAAAATCAAGTGGGATCACAAATATGATCTGATAAAATCCCAGGCCTGGAACACAAGGATTTGAAGGGAGGGTGAAGTCCTTGCTGACTGGCTCCCACAAGAGCCAAGCGCTCTTGATTCAGCACTCTGGCTCCCACAGAAATATGGTCATACCCAAGCATCTTGTGGGTCAAGCCCTTCTGGCTCTGAAAAAAGCCAGAGAAGGTACAGTGGGCCTCTCTGCATCCCATGGTTTAGGCAGTTTCCCATTCACATGAATATAAACCCACAGCGAGCAGTGCAGAGCCCCAGGTGGGGTGGATTTGCACACGCACTGCATCCACAGACACTCTTAACTTTGACATGGTGACTGCACCACATGCACTAGACAATCTCATTTCTAGGATTAATGTGAGCAGAGGCAGCATGAGGGCATCTGAACCCCTCTTATTAACATCCCCAATCTTTTCTTACTAAAGTCAAACTGTGAAGCATAAAGTTAGTGTCAAACTCTTTCAGGACACTAGATCCTAAAAATGTGATTTTTTTGGAGATCATCTCAGTTGCTGCATTCATGCCTGTGTGCTCTCTATTTGTTTGGCTCATGCTATGATGCAGCCTGGGGCTGCATGAACTGCATCCTTTTTGGGTGAAACTACACCCAAAGATGTGCTCCAGGAGCTCTTCATGTGCTATAAAAACAATAAAATCGATTTCAGCTCATGGCAGCAGGGGTCCAGACAAAAGCTTATCTGAAGTAAAACCCCCAAAACATGTGTAGTGTGGACACTGGCACCATTAGTTTCCCTGGAGGAGTTGCTCCAGCAGGTCCAGGCTGCTCACCATTTAATACATCACCTAAACTACGAGAGAGAGCGAGCACAGTGGGCTTGGTATTAAGAGGCATTTAACGTTCAAACAGGACAAGTCTGGGACCAAATGCAATTATATTAGTACTCTGCCAAATATAGTACTGTTGAAATCGAGGTAAGCGTTGACTTTGAACTGTGAGGAGACCAGAATCAAAATTGCTTCTCCACATTTAAGAACTGACCTTGGGAGAGGAGGAGCACTCTCCTAATGTTAGATTCAAGACTTTAACCTTCACAGATCTCATGCTTAGAGTAGTATTTTGGATAGCTGAAGTGTGGGGGGTTTTTTTGCTACTGGGAAAATATTTGCTGTCAGTTTTAGTATAATTACACCAATTAAGAAAATAAAGAAGTTTTCTGGCTTTCTGGGTACTTTTTTTCAACCTTTATTATTCTCTTCTGGAAATTGCTTTCATTTTTTTGACATTGTTTCACATTTGTAAGATTCTTATGACACATTACTCCTTTTATATTTTTTATACTTTTTATATTTATGCTTGTCAGAAACATTCCTTTTGCTTACCCAGAACTGCTGCTAGAACTGCTGAGACAGGAGGGATAGAGAGTACTAGATTTACCAGCTCTTTAATAACTATCCCTGTTATTTACTTACTACTTCATTAAGAAAGTGCTTTCCTGCCACATCAAAATTACTGTGTTTCCTACTTCATTTTGTAAGATTCATTATTAACTTAACATCAGCCTTTTGAAAAGCTACGTATTCCAAAAAGCTAGCCATGGAAAGATATGTATTCCACATATTTTGCATTGCACAGGGGAGGAAAGGACAGTTCGGTGGTTAGGACGCTCCTTGCGCTATTCATGTCCTTGCATTACCGCTGAATTCTTAGATATCTATAGGAAATCCACTTTAAGCCTCCCTCTGCCTCAGTTTCTCACCTGTGAGATTCTTTGAAGAACCACCCAGCCTATGTCAGAGAACGATCCATAACATGTCAGGCCTCACAAATACTTCCAAAAGAGGGAGACACTAACATGGAAAATTTCAGATCCAGCAGTGCTGTAAAATATACGCACTACCATCACCCCAGATCTGTGGGATCTGTTGTACACCACTGTCATTGCAAACAGCCCAGCGAACAAGGCAAAGCATTTCTAGCCAAAGGAGATAATCCTTACTTGTCTCTTCATTCTCAGCATGAACAGCAACTGAGCTAAAGGTGATGGCTTAGTGGCAGGGCTTTGGAAAAGGCAGCAGCAAGCACACTTTAGTGAATTTACTGCAGTATGTTTGTCACATCGAAGATACAAAGCACATCCCTCGTGAAGTACCTGTCCCAACATATCTGTCAGCTTTTGAAATCACTGGCACCTTGACTAGCTCTTGAAAAAGTTTTGTAATCTTAAATAATTTCTCTTCTAAGTCATTATTTACGAGCTCCCCAAAAAGGCTTCGGGTGGAGGGTGCGGCTGGCAGAAGCGGAGCTCCTGGGAAGTCTGAGGAGGGGAGGATGGTCCAGGCTTTGCCGGAGGCCCTCACCACTCGTGCTGACCAGCCCCGTTTTGCCATGTATTATCTGGCACTTTGAAAGACAGGAACGAAAACTTCTGAAAAGATCCCAGGGTCAGATGCTCAGCTGGTACAAAGCAGTCTCCCTCCCCTGAGTTCAGCTGAGCCACCTCCACTTACACTCGCTGAGGATCTGGCTCCATGTACTCAATCTAGCTTGAATATCAGCAAGCACAAATTTAGTATTCTTAATCCATAATCACAGACAATCACCAGCCAAATTGTTTTGATATTTAAACTTGTTTACAGTCCCCAGGCTATTAGTTGTGATGACACATTAAGAGATAAGAGAGGTTTAATTTTCTGAGGATAGTTCCACCCTCTGGGGATAAGAAACACACAGCAGAAACTTGTTTTGATTAGCAAACAGAAATCATACAAAACCGAGTGTGAGTTCAGATGCTGCTGAACTGACACCTTCCCTTATCTCACAAAGTGCTCGAATTACCAAGCAAGGAGGGGAGGCTCCGAGGATTTAACCCCACTTGAACACCACAGCCAACTGGACTTCTGCTCCTTTCCTCCTAACAAGTTATTTTAATCTCATTTTCAGCCAAGGGCAGACTTGGGAAAGTTGGGTGCTCAGCGCAAGTCCTGGACAGCCTCCAGGCAAGATGCTAGGCAGGGCAGTTCGGTGGATGCTGCACTGCTGCTCCTGATCTGTGGGAGGAAGGCAAACAGTGCGCACATTTGTGCTCGCTGGCAGTCCCTTTTCTAAGGATTACATGGGCATATTCTCACTCCTGTGATGACTTCATATCCACTCCCAACCCTTGTACTGTTTTGACTGGATAAGACCTCTCCTAAACTCCACTAACATAGTATGTTGTCAGCTGTCAGTCAAGATCCTGCTCAGAGAAGCACTGGCGGGTGCAGGGACACACATTTGCATTTATTTTTAGCGTTGGATTTCAGGGAACTGAAAAGCACCATGTAAATGCAAGATAAGGCCAAAAGAAGCTCTGAGGCCATAAGAAACTTCACTAAAAGCTCATTCAGACATAGCAGCTTGCACAGGCAATGTGCAGTACGTGTGAATAGCGGATTAATTGAAATGGAATGAGCAGCAACTAATGTACGGTAGAAATCAGAATACATGAGAAAAGCAAAGAACGGCCATAAGAACAATGAGAGAGGGAGACAGGGAAAGGTGCCAAGGGAGAGGTCTTTCATTAGAGAAAAAAGACCAGAAAGAGCAGGAATGTGAGCCAGGTTCAATAACACTCCTCAGCAGTGAGCAGAGACCAGCGCCCAAAGAAAAGAGATGTCTCAGCAGAGAGAGGACACAAGCACTTATGTAGTCCTCAAGCAGGAAAATAAACCCACGTCAGGCTGCTGCTCTGCTGGCTGGTTTTAGTCAGTGGGAAATACATGCTATTTATAGCGCTGCAGCCAGGATATTTCCAAAGGTTCAGCAATGTGAAATCTCCTCTAGAATAAAGGGAAGCACTCAGCAGCAAAGAGGTTATTCTGAGAGGGCAGAATTCAAATAAGTAATGCATTACAGGGCTCATTCTGCTCCCCACCATGGCTCTGATCCAGTTTATTCAGACAGCTGGTTTTGTTCCCCAGGCAATTCAGAACTTAGAGGAGGCAAAGGACTTGCAGCCAGGTTTACAATTTTACCTTTCTTCTCATCATTTATGTCTCTGGGACCATCCACAGCCCTGAAATGCTCAGGATACCTAAGCTCTGTTATAAGACCAAATATTTTGAATACAAGTATCCTTATCTTCAATACAAAGCTATGATCTATAGCAGAATAATGATCCTTAAATACCAGGCTATTACTACAGACTCTCTTTTTGCCTGCCTCCTGCAGACAGTGTTATCCACAGATTCACTAAGAGCCTTTGGCTCCTCCGCTTATAGCAAGGTCTCACATACCAGGATACCTAAGGCTTCACAAGTCCTACTTTGTGAAAGAAATAAACCTGAATGAAATGAGAATAAGTCAGCCTTTAACACACAGCCCTCTCCTCTTTGATATGAGATGCACTATGAAGAACGAATTGTTATTGATCAAAATGAGTAGTTCATTTAAAACACAGCTGCAAGATTTCCAAACTTTGCAAATCCAGAAATGATTAATTTTCTGGCTGGGCCTAAACAGAGGTGAAATTTCAGTAGAATTCTGCATGGTCTAGACTGGTTTACTTTGTGTTCACAGTCCATTTTCCTGATACACAGTACTGTGGTTGGTTGCCTGGTACTGATACTCAGAAGCAACTCTCAGTTGGTACTGCAGCACACACTTGCCATTTTCCTCCTTTTAAATACACAGTATTTCTTTTCAGACCTTTTGAGTCAAGAGAGTATTTCCTCCCTCCCACTCTTCCTGAGGTTAGCCCCTGATACCCTTTATCAGCAAGAAGAGAGGAGGGATAACAGGGTCTATGGTTATTTTGGCTGCATGAATCCCTCTGCAATGTCTGCAAATGCACTGGCTCTCAAAAAAATTCTGACTGTCTGCGCTCCATTTTCAGACAATTTAATGCTCTGCTGCAATAAATGGCTAGTGCTGAAAGATAAAAGTTGCATATTGCAGACACAGTGACAGAGGACAGATCTGGGCTCCGTCTTTGTATAGTTTCTGCTGAGCCCTGTCCTGCAGAGCCTAAGGGATTCCTGTCCCAGAATCAGCAGCTGCAATGGAGAAGGAGAAGAGAAGCCAAACATCAACCCCAGACAGGTCTGTGTCTCACTGCTGTCCCTTTCCCATCAGCGGCGATGGGACAGAAAGAGCTAGCCACAGTGGTTTCCCAGAACTGCCTTATAAAACGTCCAGTAAAGGCCAAACAGGCTGCGGTGTTAGTGGGCATAAAAGTAGCCAAACGGAGCCAGATGACAGTCCTGCTGACCAGATGTCTCCTTGTCGTTAGCTGATGCCAAAGGTGCACAGCGTGACTGCAGCAATGCTTACCCCACTGTAGCTAACTAGGATCCAGAAATCTGCAGCTCAAGGACTTCCTCCACCAGAGTAAGCATCTTTGGGTTTCATGCCTCTCTATAGATTTGTTTTCTCTAAATTTGTCTAATTGCTGCTTGCACTTATTTTTCCCCTATACAGTGTCCTGTAGCAATGAGCTCAAAAGAAAATTAAAGGACATCTGTAAAAGGATCCACTTGTTATTTGAACCTGTTACTTCATTCCTTATTGTAATTTGGGAAACTGTGAGGAATCAGCTTTTATTCTGCAGGCCACCTAGAATGCTGGAATTTTCTTACCATAGCCCTGTAGTCATCTTTTTTCAAGACTGAAAAATCCTGGTCTGTCTAGTTGTTTCCTCGAACAGAAGCCATTCTGTGCTTTTGGTTATTTTTCTTGCCTCTCTCTCTTCCTTGTCTAGTTATCCAAGGAGGGTTTGAAGCAACAAAGGACAAAACCTTTCTGGGCTTCTGGTATTAGTGTGCAGTCTGTGCATTGAAGATGTATTGACCTTGCTCTCCAAAGGTTTCATAATTTATAGATACCAAGGTTGTTAGAACAGACACTTTTCATTTGAAGAAAAGAGAAGGAAAAAGAGAAGAAAAAGAGAAAAAAGAAAAAGAGAAAGAGAATTAAAAAAAAAGAAAAAGAAAAAGAAAAAGAAAGGTAACATCTCTCCTTCTCACACTCCAGAAATTATGATAAAATAAAATTTGAAGCTTGAAGTCAGAGTTCTCTCTGTTAGTACTTTGCCCATCTTTCCTGAGCTTAAGAAAGCAGAACAACAAAAAAACTCTACAGTGAACACACCCAGATGCTGGCATATCCAGATTAAAAAAAAAAACCAAACCAACCACCACCAAACAACACCCAACTATTAAAAGCCTTAAAATTTACATTTTTGACCAGATAAAAATAGCATGAGCTGAAATAGCTAGGTGAAAGAATGAGATGTTGAAGTATCTCTTTCCATTATTTCAGATCTCAGCACCTCATTTTCTATTTCAAGGGCATCTCCAGGATTCTCTTTTAGAAGCAAAAATACACTGAAGCCCCGTAAAGGGAAAAAATACAATACCCACGTCTTAGAGAAAGACAGGTCTCTTATCTGCCAGGAAGCAAAAAACCTCTGTCATAAGCATTTTAAAGATCTGTCCTCAACCACTGTGTGCTGGAATGGAAACTCAGCTGCTTCACAAGATATAAGAAATATTAAGAGATGGGAAACTGGCAGAAATTTGTATTAATTTTTTTGCTATATAATATCTCTAAATTCAGCCATGGCCAGAAGATGATTTGGCCTGGAATGGATCAAACTACCTTTACTTCAGATGTAACCTCTCCTTATAAAACAAACATGCACCAGTAGAGCATCCAGAAACCTGAGGGACATAACACCAGAGCTTCTCTAGAAAAAAGCTGTTAATTTGTGGGTACAACAACAATCTAGGAAGTTTAAAATCTCCAGTTTTAATTCTATATCTATATTCCAAAATTAATTATCTATATTCCAAACTTAATTATCAACTACAGCTACATGAAGGGACACTGCAAATAATTCTAGCCAACTGACACTTTCTGATTTAGGAAAGTTGTGCTCAGGTTTTTTTATAACTTTAAAAGTTATAATTATTTGGTCTGAAATGATACATGCCAGCCGTTTGTCTCAAGGAAAAGATTTCCCTGGTCGTGGACTGGAGAAATCACCCAGTTCTGCTGTTGATAGGAATGATGCTTAGAATCCAATTATTGGTTTACCCATATAAAATACTGGCAACCTTTTCAGGGAAACACTCAAGTATCTTCACTTATGAAGCAAGGACTGCATTCTCAATTTTATTGTAGCTGATACAAGTGCAGAAGAAGGTCTTGTGCAGCATAAAATATGTTTCTTTTTAGATGATGTTTTGAAAAAGAAATTACCTCTCTTGTAATTTTTTCCTGTTTAATTACTCTCTTGCAGCATTTCAATAGGTTGAAATGTCATTGACAGTTGTTAATATGAAAATTTGAATAGCAAAAGGCTTACAGTTTGCTATTAAAAAATAAATTCTTTGTTGTTTTTTTTAATTAATTTGAAAAGACCAGCCAAGCATGCTATAATTAAAGGTAATACAGGATAAATTCAGCCTGCTTCTGTTCATGTGTTGTCAGGTAGGCTTTAGCTAAGCACTATTCTATTCACTAAATCCCAGCTTCAGTCTGAACGCAGTGCACTTGCACTTGCCATAGAAGAGGAGAGAAAAAAGTTTTTCCTTGTAGGATGCTTCAATTTTATTCCCCACCCCCCCCCACCCCCACCCCCCCAGCATTTAAAAGGAGGCAGGAGAGTCTGAGAAGAGCAGCAGTCTTTTGTCTACAGACATGAGATGTTACCCTGAGGAACAGGACAACTCATTCACGCCACACTTTTCAAAGTTGCTCCCCTGTCCTGGGTTTCTGGGAGCCTGCCTTGAATATCTGAAGGTGGCGAGTACTAGCTATTGTCGTGGAAGCCAATGGGAACTGCAGTATGTGCCATCACATCCCCCCAGAAAATTACATCGGGCACCCACAATTACAGATACTTGTAATCTTACTTCTTTTTTGCCTTAGGCGACCAGCTGTACTATGGAGTAATGATACCCAGAATTGCTATTAAGGTGCTGTACATGGAAATTAGTCAGTGTTTGCATGTGGCCAGGACCTGCACAGTGGAACACCCTGGAATGTCCCAGCAGGAAATAATTTTGCCTTCACAGCAGAGTCTGAGCTGTGCATTGAAAAGTGAAAAGAAAATCAGGAACTGAACTCACAAACTGTATCATCTATTATGTGCACCAAGTGAGACTCGGATCCTGGGCAAAAATAGTCTGTGACTGATGCACCTGTGCAAGGTGGCAAATTAATGGAGTAGAGACAATTTTACTTGCAGCATTTCTTAGCTTCAAGTGCTGAGCTGTGCAACCTTGATAATGTTCTTTTCACATACTGTTTTGTGTGTAATTGTTACCTATATGAGCCCAAATTTTAAAATAGACCACTTCCCTATTGGATGCCTTTTTTAGGACACAGTTGCAGCTGACTCTTAAAGGTGCCAATGACCTGCAACTCATGCTGAAGGCTACTGGCACGGTCACAGCAATGCTATCCAAACTCTGATAATTTCAAAGCCTCTTTCAAAGTCCTGGGATGAGCACTCCAAAACGGAGGCAGCCAAAAATCCCTTGCCACTTTTAAAATATGAGGTCTAATAAGATAAAATAACAGATAATTTGAGGAAGAAGCTAGTTTCTAAAACAAAGTTATCAAAGTAGGATAACACTCCAGGCAACCAACTCCCACACCTTTTATCATCATCATTAGTCATTTATATTGCAGCAGCATGCGGCAACCCCTGCTGACGCCTGGGCTAGAAACCAGACACAGATAGCAAGAACGATGCCTATCCCAAGCAGCTTACAAAATTACAACAGTACGAAGTACGGGAAGGGGGGCAGGGGGGAAGAAGAGAAGGTTGAAGCGAGTTGCTGAAGGTCGATTTGCACAAACCTGGCACAGCCAGGAGAGCCAGGCCCTCAATCCACGGGAGCAGCTGCCCCTCTGGCTTGCACTCAGAGCAAGCATGGCGTGGGGGAGAGGTGGCAGCTCTACTTGTGCAGGTTCCACACTCCTGGGGAAACAAGTTGGTTGTGCGGGGGGTAACGCGTTTGGGAAAACAGGAGAGCGAGGTGATACGTCTCTTCAGGGCTTGGGGTAGAGCTCTGTGGCACAGCAGAGGAGTGGGATTTGGAGTGAAAAGGTCACAATTCACTCACCAAATGCTCTGGCAACTCATCAGGATGGGCAGTGAAGAGAGGAGGATGGGAAGACCTGGATTTCCTAATCCCCGTGCACTGGCATGTTGTTATAACAAGCGCCTGCTGTTGGGACTTGTGGATATCACAGTTGCAGAATGATTGAGCTTGGGGCAACCTCTGGAACTCACCTGGTCCAACCTCCCTGCTCAAGCAAGTTCACTGATAGCCAGTTGCCCAGAGCCATGTCCAGACAGCTTTTCAACATCTCCAAGCATGGAGACTTCACAACCCCTCCATGCAACCTGTTCCAGTGCTCAGTCACCCTCACAGTGACATGCTTCCTGACATTTACATGTTTCCATTGTTCAGCAAAGGATGTCACCTTGCATACGGAGCAAAACCATTTGGATTCATTTTTTGTTTTATAGCTTGCTCCTATCCTTTTTAAAAAGATACAAATGATGTTGCTATAGATCTGGAGAGAATATTTGCTATGTCTTCCAACCCTGTACAGTATACCTAACAGCCCATGTTCTTTCTTTGTCTGCAGCAGGTACTGTACTATATAAGGAACATATTTTGATAGCTAATGTAATGCAATGTACACAACATGTTGCCTCAAGGTCATGGTAAATTGTATCTGTTTATATGATGCATCTTGACATACTCTAATGTAGTGCCAGTAATTTAAAACAATGCCCATATAAAGTATGAATAAGACCAAGAACCTAGCCACAAAAGTGAAAATATTTCACTTCTTTCTTATATTAAGAGTGTTCAGTAGCATATCAGTAATTTTTCTTAAGGTTTTAGGAAGAAGAATATATATTTTCCTACATCTTTTTTCATTGGCCATCAGCCAAATTTCATTCATAAAACTTTGAGCAAAATGAGTCTTAAAAGGAAAGCTAATCTGAATGTATGCCTCCAGAACAGAGCGCCAAATTTAAACCTGTTTTTTTTTAACATATAATAGATTCTTTAAAAATATTGCTTGCAATAAAGGGGCTGCTAATAATAAAAAAAATATTCATAGTATCTTAATTATGCAAAATTGGTCACTGGAAATTATTGTGTGTAACTCTCGGAGTCCTTACAACACACAGGGAGAGCACTGAGTCCCACTGAACTGGTGTGATAAGCAAATTAATATCAGTATGTCTAAAAACAGTAGG
The DNA here is from genome assembly GCF_015220075.1 of Falco rusticolus. NCBI lineage: Eukaryota > Metazoa > Chordata > Aves > Falconiformes > Falconidae > Falco > Falco rusticolus. The sequence goes on from NC_051193.1 coordinate 40,542,811, forward strand.
TTGGTAACGTTTCTTTCAACTTAATTTTCAAAACAAAGTGTTCATCTGTTATGAATTGTTTCCCAAGATATTCTGAATGTTCACACAGACCTGTTTTCTATTCTAGCAGCTGTCACACCATTCCTATAGGACTGATGCTTTCTCCATTAAGATACTTTGCTCACATTTGTAAAGTATCCATTTGGCTCTGCTTGTGTTTTGAAAGCAAAACCGTCCTTTAGGGAGAAGTTTAACCATTTCTTCCCCTTTTATGCTGTAAGGCAGAATCAATGAGTGCTGGGGTGAGGTGACTGGGAGAAATGAGCATACCAGTAAAAAAATAGCTTGTGGTCATGGACCATAGAAAACCCAGAAGACAGCAGCCCTGCAGTGGGACAATGTTCTTCAGGCTCTGGTGAGAGAAAGGAGTTTCCTCATGAATCAAAACTGGGAAATAAACACTATATCATAACAGATATTCAGGTGTTGCCAGTTCACAACATTTAAGGAAATTCTAGTAGACAGAAAATAATTTAAGATCCTGCATGTGTCATGTATCCGGGATTAAAACAAAAGAAAAAAAGAAAAAAGACACTTGGGCCAAACTTTTTCAAAGGCCATTTGAGGGCTAATTTAAGAGACTGAATTAAATATTGGTTCAGGTTAACCTGAAAATTCTGACAGTAATCATTCATACTCTAAGAAAACTTCTGGATTTGCTTCACTATGTAGGAAAAAAATGGAAGGCTAATTGGTGGGCAAAACTCAGTGCTGGTTCAAATCTGGACTAAGAAATGATACCTTCAAGTGAATACTCACAGACACTGGTAAACATAATTAACCTATTCAATGGTACCATCGCATTCCTAGATATTATGATTTCAGAACCTATCTGTAATGTAAATTAAACTGGCAGTTGTACTGATTAATATTAGACGTGAAAGGAATAAGGCTGTGTGACTGAAAAACTGAATGTGGAAAGTGCTTTAAAATATGGTGTCACTCTACCACCCACCCAGAAAACCTGAGGCAGATCAAGATTAAAAACTTTATCTAAATTCATGAGGCTGCCCATTGAAGCTCCAGAGAACTGAACTATTTTTCTCAGTTTCCAGATCAGTACCTTCTTCTTTGGACCACATTGTCTGTCTGGACCATCTAGTTTAAACTGATGCAGCTCAGCTTCAATTTATACTGGTTAAAGTGCTGCAGAGTAAGCTTTTTAACAAGTCACTTTGCAGCACCAACAATTTAATTCAGCTTAAGAGAAACATAGAAATAGAAACAGTAAAATGTCTTTTGACCTTTGCTGTTGGCTACAGTCAAAACCATGCAACAAAAAGAGCAGAGAGGAAATGTAGGACATATGCTCAAGATGATCAAAAAAATGTTTGGGCATGTAACAGTACATTGAAAAAAACATTCAAGAACAATTCATCCTGCTGAAAATATTATTCCCATAAGGCTGCAAGGGTCAGTGTCATCTTAAATTATGTACTGTACAAGTGCCAGCCATAGAAAACGATCCACCCACAGGCCCTACACTCTTGGGCAGGAGGCCACTAAACACTAGCAATTGATCTATGGCTCTAGAGACTACAAGTAGGGGCACAAAAAAACCAAAATGTGCAGATTCCTTTCTTTTTTTTTTTTTTTGCTATTAAACTTACTATTTTGCTAAAGAAGATGATGAATATAGCATTAATAATAACACTGTCTTGTCAATTCAATGTTAATCAATGCCGATGATGAATGAAAATAAAAACACGTCAGAAAAACATCGTTTAACTGATGTTAACTGATCATTAACATCATTTAATTGATACAGAAGCAACCATCCAAAGATTTCTCTTTGAAGTAGTTTTGCTCCAAAGACTTCCTAGCTGGCTAATTGTATTCACACAAGCCTGCTTAACTTAAGAACTCAAATAAGTCCTATTTTGCTTATCCTATCAGTCCTTAGCTTCTCCCAAACGTCACTGACACAGGTGAAATATCCAACCCTTGTTCTCCTCACAGGGTTGAGACTTTCTGTAATCCTCTAATCCTCTAAGCCACTCTTTTTTTTTTTTTTTTTACACTGAAGCTGGAAGCCATGTTACACATGCCGCGGGTCCAACAGGGGACATCCTTTTGTCATCCAGCAACTTCTGCTGAGCTTGGCATGGGTATTTGCCTCAGTCAGACCACAGACCTGGCCCTGCCTTTCCGGAAGTCTTTCAAGTTGCAGTCTGACATTTGAACCACACTTTTCAATTCCTTAGATCTCCAGATGCCAAGCAGATTCCAATAATTCACATAGAAACTCTGCACAGTGGCTGGTGACTGAAATACAGCCAGCTCTCAAGTGAAGCACGAGCAGTTACAAACCAAAGAGCCATGCCAAATGGTCCAGAGGAGAGGAAGAGATGAAGTTTTTTTTCTGAAGAGAAAGTGTATAGCAAATTTATACAGGGAAACGTCTCATTCCATGAATCAAAAGACGTAACCTTTCTTTGCCAAAAACTGGAGAGCCTAAAAGCTCATAACTACATTAGTAAAGCAATTATATTAGCTTGCCTGTATTTTAAAAACCCAAGACAAAATTTTAATGCTTCTGACTTTGCTTTTTAAATAGAAAGTGAGAGTTACACTAGACAAACTCCAATTTAAAATCTCAGTGGGGTGGACAGCTGTGTTGAAGAAGAAAGCTTTTTCACAGTACAAGCTTGTGGATTGATTTTAATAATGACCATTTTCTTTTCATACATCCAATATTTATGTTCTTTTTGTTATTTGAAAACCTGTCTGGGGACACATAAATCTGCCTGCATCATAATTACACTTGCCTACATTTCATGCCTATAATGAGACTAGGACCTATGGCAGCAGCTAGAGGAAAACTGGACAATCTATTCTGCATGGGTTAGTAAGAGAGACTCCAGTAATTTGTACAAAAGAATAATCTATTTCATGGAGAAGAAATTAATTCTCAAATAATTAATAATGTCAAATTTTCAGGAAGATAAGGTTTGGCCAGGAGCATTTTTTGGCTTTTCTGAAAGAAAACATTTAGAGGACTCCTGAGTCTGTCCGCCAAGCTTATGACCCTTTCTTCCAGCTGCTTCCAATTCCTTCTTCCTTTTCCAGCCCTTTCTTCACTGGAGCTTGCTTGGAGGGACCAGGCCAAAGCAGGAGCTGCTCACTGGCAAGGGGTGGTTGCAGGTAGCCTGTGGAGTAAAGCAGCATTGCTGCTGGCTCACTGTGCTCGGGGCAGGGGGGGGTGAAAGGAAGATGAATGTAGGCTGATGGAGTTCTACCAAGAGAAAGCTTAGGGTTGTACAACTCATAGTTACATTCAAGCCCCCCCAAATAATCCAAGATTCAGGCTTTTTATGGAAACCCACTGGCAGTGTTTTACTTTGAATACTGCTGCTTCTTGGACTACACATGTCAAAAGCATATCTGTAGTGATGCGCTGCTGCAGGCTGGCCTTGAGAAACCCTTCATAAAAATCTGTCAGTGAGGCTGAGTGACTTCCCTCCTCTGATGAAGTCATCCATTTTGGTCACAGCTACGCTCTCTGCACTCTCCCTTGGGCTAAAATAAACATTACTGAGAAGAAAATGTGCACGACCTACAAATGCACAGCATTTCACCACGTGCAGGTATTTGCAAATAATTAAGGACAGAATAGCTGTCTCATAGATACCTGCATGTACACCATGCTCTACCAGCCTGATGACTGTGCCACCCTCCATACACCTCACAACCAGCTAAGGACAAGCCCTTCCACACTGCACTTGCAGTAACGCTTTTGCTGTACGCTGCTGCCTGTCACAGGAAGGATGGCTGAGTGGCCAGAACACCAGGTGGGGACTGGGGAGTTAGGGCCTCTAGGTCCTGGGGGCACATCTGTGAGCATGGGGACGCCCTTTGAGTTGGGAAGTTGGTCAGCATGAGCAGTCCTGGCTCTGAGAAACTGTGTCTCCATCCTCCCTGCTCATTAGCACTCTCTCCCCAGGTGCGTGCTGCCAGAAGGATGCTGTGCAGAGCTACCAAACATTTCATTAAAGTACATGATTTCCACCTTGTCAAAGCACTGTATGGGCTGCCTCTCCCTTGCTGTTGCTAGGTGGCAATTGCTAACCAGCAAAACAGGGATTTGCAAAAATGACTGCTCTTCATAGATGGCACGTTGCCCTCTCTCAAGAGCCATAATCCCTCTGTTAGCACAAGTCTCTGTTGCCTTCCTTCTGTTTTCTCATTCCTGACTTCTTGTAAATGCTAATTTTGGGTTTTTTTCTGTGTCATTTTTCTGTCAAAACTGTAAACACTTGAATATTACTAGGCATCTCATCAAAGGAAGATTTACAGATGTTTGGTCTTCATTATTTTGTTATACTTTTAAGCTTTTTTTTTTTAACAGCAAATAAACAAGACATTTAAAACCTCCCAAACATGGCTTATAAATTCCTCCCATTCCAACTTGCAGCCATTTATAACTGACGTCAGCTGTACCTCTGCTGCAGTTACAGGACTGCTGCATACCTATCTGTGCCTGAGGTAGCTCCAGCATAGCCAGATGGGAGCAGAAGTCTCCTAGAAAGTACAAGCGTCTGCATCCCCCATGCGCGCCATGAGGAGCAGCTACTTAAAACCACAGCCATAGTCCTGCTATATCCTTAGATGCACCCCGAAGCCCATGATCTACATCTTTCCTCTGCCTGTTGCTTAATCCAGCTAGATCGTGCCAGCTGGGTACATTTATACAGGTTGTTTACTATAACTGTAAATAAACACCCTAAATGGAGATATGCAGTGATTTTGTGAGGAGGATGAAGAAATCAGTTCCTTTCATTGTCAATCATTTTCATGGAGTTTTGTGGCTGACAAAAAGGCTTTTTGAGCGAAACTAAACAAGACGTGTGCTAAACCTCAGAGATATCCAGTTGCAGAGTAACTCTGCTAATACCAGTGGAGGTCTGCGTGCAATGGCATCGTTCAGAGACACAGAGATGTCCTGAACATTTACTGAAGCCCTAAGTATTCTGCAGACAAAAGCCTGAAGCAGGAAAAGAAAGAAAGTTTCAAGTAAAGAAATCAAGTGCAAAGCCACAGTCTGTTTCTATTTTTTACCACAGCAACTTGTACCAGCGGTGATGATAAAAACAGTCAGTGGTGTGATCCAGCTGTAAAAGATATCAGTGGCACAATTCTCGCTGGCTCCACCAGGTACTGCATTAGGCTCTGAAAGCAAACTCCACCTAGACAGGCAATAGTGGCAGGGGAAAAAAAAAAATTATAGTAACTTGTCACCTAAATTGCATATGTATTGACCCCATATCCCTGTGTTAGTCCCTGAAAATGACCCATAGAGTAAGTTATCAGCCCCAGTAGCCTCAAAGAAGAGGACTGTGTGACAATGAAGATTCACAGAAAGTCCCTTTCTTTGGCTGTCCTACTACCATTTAGTAACAGCTTGTTCCGAGAACAGCCCCTGCCTCATGCTGCAGCATTGCTTTCTAGCTTAGGTATTTAAAGAAAAGTATAGATATACCCACAAGGACATCAGCAAAGATCAGTGGCAAATGATCTTCATTGCAAAAAGCATTAAGGATGTTGAAGATATTAATCATTCATACCAAAAATCAGCATAAAGATCCACACGAAATACTGATAACTGTGGCCGGGTATCTGATAAAGCAACCAGTGAAACTAATTACTCACCTTTTGGCCGCGTTTTATTCTGTCTATGTGCAGAGTTAGTTACAGAGGTTGCATTCACTTAGAATTTAACTCTCTAGAAGAGGCTGGTTTTCTTACTGTTTGTATAGTATCTACCACTGTCAGGCTCTGATCTCAATAACTGATAATAGCTGCAATCTATGTGATAAGCACAGGACAAAAATGCTCCCAGATTTCAAGCACACCCTCTACTTGGGTAGAGTTCTCATTCTCAGAGGGGCTCATGCTAAGCCTCGCAGCTGTTCAGAGCACCTGCAGGTGCAGCAGGGTCAAATCCTGCCAACAGCTTGCAGAAGCAAACTGTACTGCAGCCCACAGTCAAGCAGAGCACTGAGGTCTGCTCAGCCTCATTATTTTCCATGTGTCCTTCAGGACCTGAATTTCACATGAGCTATAATAGATCCAAGAGGTTTCTTTTGAGCTCATGGTCCTGCACAAGCATAAATCAATATATTTATTGTATTCTAGGTTACATGAAAAAGAATCAGCCTCGCATATTTGTGCTGTATCATCCAATCGGCAAGCTAGAAGAAGTAGGGCCAAATCCTGAGGGGGTTAAGCCAGTCAAGCTACATCAGCAAACACCATCTGAAAGCATAGGCATTTTTTGGCATATATCTTAAGCTGTCAGGAGGAGCAACCTGTGAGCAATGCAGTACTTGACCTGTCAGCATGATACAGATCATTTAAGTACCTTTTTTACAAACATTAACAGATTAATCCTCACCTTGGGACACACAAGCAAGGTTCAGTAGCCCTGACAAGCAGATCTGGAAGCTGACTTACACAGGGATTGTGACCTATTTCCAGGAGAACACAGCATCTTTACATCTTACAAAAACAGAGAAGGGGATGGGACTTCATACCTCCACACAGAAGAAAAAGAAGTGTGAAGCAGATAACAGCTTTGGGCCAGCCACTCATGTCTGTGGGGAAATTGGACTTTCTTAAGTGCTGATTTCCTGGCTCCTCTTCAATTCACACCAGCTGTGACAATCCCAAGTAGGATGGTAGCTCTCATCCCAGCACAGAGGACACAGGCACGTTCGTGTGCAAAGCACTGCATTTCACACCCAAAGAATAAAGTAAACCAAGCAGTTGAAGTGGAAAAGTCCTATCTGCTTGCAAGTTCCTTACCCAAACAGCTACCCAAAGCATCTCAGCTCATTTCAGTGGGATCTGTTTCTAAAAGCAGTAGCAGTCAACATATACTAAGACATGGGCGAAAGCTGAGTCTTATGTATATGGCTTGGGCTTTGCACTGAGGAGCAGGGAGGCTCTGTGATGGGTACAGCCCACAAGATCATACCGGCAGGGCTCATAGACCAAGAAAGTGGGACATGGACATGACCTATGCAGCCATGCTGGCTGTTTAGTTTAATTATCTGGGAAATATCATTAGTGCACATATGATTTATGCAGCTGAGGGGTCTGTTCTTAGAGGTATCACCGAGGGTCGAGGAGTTGCCTATAAGCCACAGGAGACTGGGAGGTCAGGTCCCTGGAGAGGCAGGGCAGAGAGTGATCCCCACGGCTGTGTCTCTTTGCAGAAGGGCCATGCACACACACACTGAATAGGCAAGAGGCTCAGTTCATACACACATGCAATGGGCAGATGTATCCGTATACACTGTCATGGGGGTTAGTGATGTGCATCCACTGGGACAGACACAAAAAGGGTCAAGGGAAGATGCATCTGTATAGGCACCAGCTAGAGATGTGTGAGCAAGGAGGACATGCCACCGGATTCTTAAGATATACAGTAATTCAGGTGTTGTAACTTGGTAAAAATATTTGGGATTTATCCCTGAAGAACTGATGTCAGGAAGGTCTCATTTGTTTTATGAAGGAAATTGCTTATTGATCCTGTCTGTTTGCATCATATTCACACTGTACTACTCCTGTGCTTAACCTGCAGGGATTCAGAAAGGTTGTTTCTCTCCTCATGCGTGACTTGACTTCTGCAGGGAGATGCTGCACCTCCATGTGAGATCCCAGAGAAGCGCCATGGGTAGGAGCAGGTCATGAGGTAGGGAGCACTGGTGTTTCTGATGGTAAAATCCCTGTGATGCCCATTTGGTGTGCTTTCTTCATGTACTTACAAATCTACTGAAAGCCAAAGGAGAAATCACAAATTTGGAGACAGATCAGGCAAAACTATCGTAGGATTCTCTCTGTAACATTAGCCATAGTCTACTTAATTTTTAAAAATCTTTTTCTAAAGAATTATCAGGATTTAGTGATGCTTTTGAACTGTCTTTTGCGAAACATGGCAGATGTGACTTGTGATCTTTTACTAGCTTACTAAAATTCAGTGAGGAGGACTGGAATTATTTTGTGGTGAGCAGAAATGGATGGAGCAGATGCTCTGTGAGCCCTTCTGCATTGAACATCCATTGCATGGTTTTCAGGGTGGAGACAAAAACTAGACCCAGAGATACCAGTGATCCCTTACAATTCTATTTGAGAGCACATGAACAGATGCAGAATTTGAAGGACAGAAATTAGGAGCAGAAGTAACAGACCAACCCTTCCTCCATCAGCTCTGATGTGCTAGCAATATTAAAACCATATTACAAGGTACACCACATTGCACACTCAGGATGTTCCCAGTGACATGACATATCAAAACATTCTGAGCATTACGTAAAGTCATGTGAAAGATATTGTTCCCTTAATACTGAGTTAATATCTCAGAGCAGCTCCAGAGGATCAGGTACAACGTAGATTGCCACACATTTCCACAGGAGTGTTTTGAGAACACAACCAGCTCCAGAGCATTTTGATGCAACGTAAAGCATTTACTATGGAATGGAAACACAGGAACGCAAAACAAACAGACAAGAAATTGGTGAAATGGATGACTCTTTCTCAGGAAAGCTTTGTTTTCTACCTTTGATTAATACAGATACAGAACAAGTACTATGTTCAGCAGCACAGAAACAATAGTACCCTAAGGGCCATTGCGGTCATCCATTAAGAGCTGCTTTCAAGAATGCTTTAAAAGCCTGTCCAAAATCTTGCCTTCTACTGCTAAGTATTTTGTACTGCTTCTATATCCAGTGAAAAGTTACATTTACTGAGAATCCCTGAACAAAAACCTTTCAATCAGGTTTTGGTTTAGGCACAAAGTAAAAAAAGAAATTCCAACAACACATAGATCACCTGTCTTAATAAACAATCTTGCTTTCTGCTTTCTCATCCTAAAAGTTAAATGTTTTTGTTTTCAAGTACCAGACCAACCTTCCTTAAAAGGAATTTTTTGGTACTCTTAACATAGTTCAGTAACATCTGACTTTATAGACAGTATAGCTAGATTTTGGGATGTGTCAAAGTCAAGTCCTAATTTTTCTCATCAAATATATCAGTTTCACATGGAGGATAAAGTGAGCTTTTCAATATTTAAAGACATGCATAAAACTATAAGTCCCAGATTTTTGGAAGTCAGAAGTTAAGAATATGCATTGCATTATTATCCTCATTAATCAAGTAACAAACTATTAAAGCATGATTTATATTCACAAATACCACGTTGTTTTCTATTCACACCACTCTTTTCTGTGTAGCTTGGTTGAAAACTGGAACAGGCATTCCTCCACGCTGTTTTCTCATGAAGAGCTGTACAAGACATCCTTTACCCTTTTTGCAGTCTCTTATTTCATCATACTGATCTCTTTGGCTCATCAACTTTTCTCCAGGCTCTTTTTCCCCCTAAGGTTCTTACCATGAATGAAATTATTTATGTTAATGGACTTCAGTGCTTCTCCAGTTTTTCTCAGCCAACTAAAAACCACCTAACCTAACCTGTCAAAGTTCAATAATTACCCTCCTATCATCACTAGATTTACTTTCCTGATGTATTAATGTTGTAGAAAATAAATATTATTTATATAATAAATATACATAATATATACACCCCATGCTCAGATTCTCAAAAGGTATTTCGATCCCTTAGTCCCTCTGATTTAAAAAAGAACTAGAAGCCATATGACAAGTTCTTAAACACCAGCATGTGTTTGAATGTAAACTCTTTTATGTATTCTAATATCCAGGATTCCATGGAAAAATTGCCAGCTTAACTGGAAAAGCCTTTCAGAACCTCTTTTATGTTATTTAAAGATAACATTAGGTCCAGTTTAGGACAGAGAGCGGAGGTAGGCTGGGAACAACCCTGTGCACCATCATTGCTGATGGAAATAGAGTGCAAGTGATCCTCCTGGCTGTCCTGAGCCCTGTGCATTGGAAAGCAGTATTCTGAAGCAAGTGATTTAACTGCTCACTATAATGGATTATATCTTGACTAAGGTATTCCTTTCTAATCCTTTTCATTGCAAGCCAGTAGAAAGTTCATGTCAGAAAAAAGTGTACTTGTTGCATGCGGTAGGGGGCATTTTAAGTTCTCTTATTAACAGTTCTCAGAAATGAAACATAATTAAGATGAGGTTTCCAGTGGAAGTACTGCTTTTAGTCAGACTTTCATAATCTTTTACATTAATATGGTAATTGGGCAAGTACAGTACCTGTCAGCATCCAGAGGTGCATCACACTTGGAGCTCTATAAGTAGACCAGAGTGAAGCAGATACCCCTTAAGCTTCTGGGATATTCTGCTGCGGAACTCTTTCCAAAACACTGGCACATTTGCAAAAAGCTTTTTTCCTTCTTGACATGTACAAATTTTCCATGGATTTGTATTAAGATCCCAAGGCAGATGTTTTTTCCTACCTTCAGATGTAATTCTAGCAGCAAAGTACTTTTTGTACAAATCACCTTCTCCTTTTTCATAAAGAGGGTAAAAAGCTGAAAGATCACCTTGGACAGAGGAGGCGTACTGGGGTAAATAAGAATCACTGTTAGGTACCATATTCTCTGTGTCATCTTTTTGTGCACAAGTGCTGGATCCACAGTGAGCTGTGTCAATTCTAGCTAACAAATCGTCACGGTTTTTTATGTTTTACCTGGATTTTTTTTTCTATGTTGAAATTTGATTAATTTACCAAGAGCCCTCAAAACCATTACATAGCCCCACAGCTATCCCTAAACCCTGACAGCATAAACAGATGCACATGTACATCCCCTAGAACCTGTATGGCATATTTAGGATATTCCTATTTAGTAATTTTCTGTTTAATCTAGGATATACCTCCCCTGTGTAGCAAAGCAATTAAATAATTAATAGTTATATTAAAACAGAACGGTTCGGGAGAGAAGAAAGGATTTTTAGGACAACTGTCAGACTGGAAAGGAAGTAAGCATCAATAATTCCCTTTCACATTTGATACTTCAACTAGTATTAACTTAAAAATCAAAATGCAAGTCATTAAGCAAAAAAATGAACAAAATGAAGAGCAACCTTGCAGGGACAGTGATGAACTGAGAATAAGGATGTTTGGGTTCAATTCCGAACTCTTCCCTTGCCAGTATAGCTCTGGGCAGTTTCTTTGTTCCTCAGTTCCTTATCTATTTAATAAGGATATTAATACTCAATTAATTCTACTCCTTGCTTGCATGCTTTTTGAAGACCTCCTGAAGGTTTCTGTAGTAGAAAGTACTTCTGGCATCTGTAAAACTCTCAGCAAAATGGAGGCCCGCTTTTTGTTGGAGATACAAGAAAAATTAAAGAAGGGAATTGCAATCAGAGCTTACATCTACCATAGACCTGGTAAGAACTGTTGTTCGGTATCGGTAATACAGGGCTATACAATGCATAACGCTTCAGAAAGCTTCAGTTAACGAACTGACCTGTGAGAGCTAGTAAATATTGGGACAGCTATAACAGATCTAGTTAAAGTATATACAACAAAATATTTCCCTGTCAAGAGAAAAAAAAAAAATAGCGTTGCAAATTTGCACTGAGAAAAACATATAAACAGGTATCTGCATAATTTCTTGTAACAAATGAAAGTCTGTCAAAAATGTTAAAAGGAAATATGTCATTTTGGAATCAGTATTTCCATACATATGGGGGTTTAGAGCTTTTCATTTTTAAAAAACATTATGCTTCTTCAATATTTTTACCCTGGTTTATGAAAAACACAGATGCTGATTTACTGAAATTTCTTGTCAGATAAATACTCTTCCTGTGGCTATTTGTGTTTAAACAACTCATTTGGTTTTGCTCTGGGTTTTTCTGTGGGCCTTTCAGAAATCAGGTTTTTTCTGGGTCTTGAATCAAGACAGCTCCAGCCATTCTGATTACAGGAACTGCTTATGTGTTGGATTATTAAAGTACATTTTTCTTGACTAGAAAGAGTTGCTGCAAGTGTGCGAAGTATTTCTACCGTTCAGTATAACTGCCCTGATAATGCAGATGGTTCAAACTCTAATTCTCATAGTTTCTCTAAAGATAGTTCAATGGACTCAAATGAAATACATGCGTTTTCAGCATCAAGCCTTTATTGAATAGTATCTTAAACGCAAAGGAAATTACTAATTTTACTTGCTTTAGAATTAACAGAGAAAGCCAAATACAGCCACTGCTCAAATGTTTCAATGATTAAAAATGTCACTAAAGAAAAAGTTCTAAGTCACAGTAAATAACTGACAAAAATGTCTGCTAAAGGCAGCAAACATCCTATGTCATGCAAAAACTTCTCTCAGAATCACATGCTCTTTAGAAAATAATCCACTCCTCTTACTACATATATGTTGCTGTTATAGGGATAAAAGAAACAGACAAACCTATTGCTGCATTAGTGTATCACATACATTATAAAGGTTGCTATGCTTGCTTTTTCTAATATTTTTCTTTCTTCCATAATGCACAGCCTAGCGTAAAAAAAACAACCTATGATCATTATTCTGAAAAGGAACCTTCCTTACAAATTACAATGAAGGAAATATTACTTGTTATGTAATATATATCCTAATAATACAGACATTTATAAGCACGCAAAATTGCACAGGGAAAAGAAATCCTGATGATTTTTTGCTTCTTATTTCAATACATATCTATATTCTCTAGGAAGCGTACTCTAATTATGACTTCATATTGTGCTTCTATACCCTAAAGATAAATATGTTCCTGGATCAAGTAAAAAGCTAAACATGTATTAGCTAAAAAATGAACATATTTAATACAGCAGAGAGCTTGTTAAATATCCTTGAACCTAATAATACTGAGTACTTTTGTAAGTTCAGTGATATTTTAAAGGATTATTTTTTTTTTTTAGTTGCTGGAAGAATTGACAATACCTAGTAGCAATTTTAATACTGTCACAAAAATAGATAAGGCAATGAATGATTCCAACAGGAATACACTTCACTCAGATTTGGAGACCACTAATAAAAGTAAACTTTTGCATACGATGATAACTCTTCACTAATAATGTACCTGTACAGTTTCATGATCTTTAAGAATTTAATTAACCTATTTTTCTTGTCCTAATTACAATGGAAAGGGATTCACATGGGTAAAAGCAAAAATTATTTTGTTTAGAAGGGAAATACAAATTATGCCTGAAGCCTAATAAATCCGTTGCCATGACAGTCAAAGAGCCTGGTCTTATAAAACCTCTCATGATTTATTCACATGAGTAGTTCTTACTCATTTTGTTGGTTTTGACCTCTCCTGTCCTGAGTGACCACTGTAACAGATGGAGCCCAAAGTCATGGACTAAATGAACTCAGTAGACATTTTGTGGACATTTCTGGACATTTTACAGGGGTGGTCCGTAGACTAAGGGAACAATATCATTATATTATATCAAAGGATGGAAAAGTGGTGGTGGTGGTTAATGAGGTTGTATTGGATAGTGAGCATGATGTAAATGGTATGGAATATGGGGTAGAAAATGTGCTGCTTTTGGCTCTGACAGAGTTAATTTTCTTCATAGTAGCTTGTACGAGGCTATGTTTTAGATTTGTGCTGAAAAAAGTGTTGGTAACACTGTTTTCCTTACTGCTTAGTAGTGCTTACAGAGAGTCAAGGTCTTTTCTGCTTCTCACACCACCCCACCGGCGAGCAGGCTGGGAGTGCATAAGAAGTAGGGAGGGGGACACAGCAGGGGCAGTTGACCCCAACAGACCAAAGGTATATTCCATACCATATGACATCATACTCAGCATATAAAGCTGGCAGAAGAAGGAAGGGAGGACGTTCAAAGCGATGGCATTTTGTCATCCCAAGTAACTGTTACACACGACGGAGCCCTGCTTCCTTAGAGATGGCTGAACACCTGCCTGCCCATGGGAAGTGGTGAATGAATTCCTTGTTCTCACACCAAATCCAAAACACAGCACTGCACCAGCTACTAAGAAGAAAATTAACTCTATTGTAGCTGAAACCAGGAGAGCTTTGCTTGCATGCATGGTTTTTGCTTTACCTATTAAATAGCTTTTATCTCAACCCATGAATTTTCTCACTTTTACTATTCTTTCTCCCATTCCACTTCAGGGGAGTGAGTGAGCAGCTGTGTGGGGCTTAGCTGCCTGCTGGGGTTAAAGCATGACACTTGTATACAAGTTGTCCCATTGAATGAAATAAAACTGCTGATGTGAGAGAGATTTGCAATGGGAAACTTGATTTTACGATAACAGTCCTTGTATCTGTACAAACTGAGGGGACTGCTTCCGCAAGTAAGAGCTTCTTTCAACAGTGAATACTGGAAGATAACATTTATGGGTTGTGTTGTCCTTCCTCAGTTTTCCTTATTGGTTCATATACTAGTCACATATTTTTAGATGGTAAAACACACAAAAAATCTGCTTCAACACACATATATGCATATTTTGAATCTTTACTCCTAAAATTAAGGCTGGTTTCTTTGAATCCTACTGAAAATTTGTCACACTACAGCAAAGTGTATCATCTTGGCTTCCTCCTACTGCAGTGATTTGAAAAAGCTGCATTAGAATTCTTTCTCTAAAAACTGTCTTATGGAGTTCTTCATCATACAAAGGAGACATGTATTGGGAACTACTACAAAATTCCATCTTTTTAATAGCATTTAAGCTCTGATTCTTGTTCATGAATCCTGGTGTGGCCTGGCCTGGCCTTTTTGCTTTGGCTCTTTGCATCCCACTCTCTGTCAAAACCTGCTGCCAGGAACCCATCATCTCCATACCCAGCTGGACAGCCTGTTGCAACCACCACACAAACCTGCTTCTGGTCCATTTCTAACCCTTCCAAAAGCAGTGGGATTTGTGAGGGATTACCCTCAAAGTGGGGGCAGGCCCTAACGATAGTTTGCTCCTCAAAGAGGCATTCAACTTTCCCTCTTCCAAACTCCGTGATCAATCAGAATGCATAAGAATATATATATATATCACATCACCACTCTTTTCATCTTCTAATTCTACCCTGATTTCTGAAACACAGATCCAAGTAAACTAGGCTTTCTGGAAAACTAACCTGTTCTTCCATCTTACTACACTCACTATATAATTCCTGATCTGCTTGGCAATTTCCTGATAACGACCCTAAATTTTGGTAAGTCGGGTAGTTAGTTGAGAACATCACCTTGCACTCTCCTAGCATCTTTCATTCAGGAAGATAAAAGCACATTACTACAGCTGTTAATGAAAAATATCTCGCAACATCCACTGAAGCCATTTACAATAATTCTCAACACCCTGCTAATACACGACAAAAATTACTTGATATGAGAACATCTCATACAGGGTTTGCTTATTTTATGACTTGGGTCATCAAAGGCAACATTGTCATAATTCACAGTGGTCATTTTCTGGCTTTCTGATGTGTGTAAAAGGATCTGCCTCCCACTGCATCTAAAACACAGCATCCAAGTCTGCATTTGATATTTGTTTCCCATGGGAAACAAAATAAAGTAAATCTTTTGTACCTGCAGATCTTGCAGACATTCAAACCCCTTCTGTAGCTTTTATTTAGTCCACTAGCATTTATTCAGAACTATTCTTATGTTGATACAGGATTTCTTTTGCCTTCTATTGGTCAGTGCACAACTGAGGTGCAGGGAAGGTATAGCACCATGACCCCAGAGAGACAGACAGAGCGAAAGAAAGAGGAGGTAGAAGGAAGGGAATGGAGGGAGGAAAAGAAAGAAAGAAATGTCAGAGCAAATTCTTAAACATCCTCTCTAGCATGGAAATATGTATAATACAGCTACTGATGTTCCAGTCCAAGTGCAAATGACAGCACAGGTGTGCACAAACACACACACGCACATACACACTGTCACAAAGCAAGGGAGAAAGACAGAAATGATCTTACAAAGCTGCTGCAGTAATCAGGACACTTGCTCCTGGAAACAACCATACAAACAAACATTCTTTTATTAGCTTTCTACATTTTTTGAATTTTCATTTGATTATTGCTATTATTTTTACCTCTCACTACAGAAGAAATACGGTTATTATTAAAAAGAAGGAAAAAGGCCTTACCATGCAGTGCATCAGGAAGAGATGAGAAGCACAGAGCATGCTGCAGAGATTAAGCTCAGCATGGCATTCAGATATCCTTTGGAATTGAAGAAAATTGTCCAACCCATTCGTCCTAACAAAGCGGACAAGTTTTCTCTAGGCTTGAATTTTTCACCAGAAGTCAGATCCTTACAGTGCATTATATTTTCTTCTTCAGGAGATATATTTCCTCCAGTTAAGTTTCAGCTCTGCAATGCCATTTCCAATCAGCTCTGAGAAGTTCTTCATTCCCAGATTCGTGGTGTCATCAGAGGGACTCCAAAGAAAATCAAAGAAAGAAAGAAAAAAAGAAAATAATACCTTACCAAAGCCCTGAAATTACTATGCAGAAAAGAAGAAAAAAACCCTCAACAACCCCTCATTTATTCTATTATCTACGTGTTTCACAACAATCAGTACTACCTCTTCGGTCTCATATATGCAGTGCTGATTACTTGTAACCAACGAAGAGGCAAAAACTTTCCCAATTCACACATCATGCATTTTCATTACTGCTGCTCAACTGCGCACTACCAAAGAACCCTTCTCATCCTAAGGAAGCTTTAAAACCATCTGACAAAAACATCAGCTATCCCTTTCCCTTCCCAAAGAATATGAACATTAGAATTTCTAGAAAAGTGTTGGAAAAGGCTTGACAAATAACCCAAAAATACAAAGTAGATCTAAAAGCAAAACACTGGAAGCAGGAGAGTTCTTGAGCAAGGAGATACCTTGCCCGAAGGATTTAGGAACACGCACTAAGTCATCGTAGGAAAGCAGAAAAGGATAAAGAACGGTGGCTAATGGGGGGGTTTGAGAGGATGGGGTGGGACCAAATGGGTGTCAGGTGGGAGTGGGATCCTGAGTCACCCTCAGCCTCCTGCCTTCTCGCTGACAGCAGCTCGGGCTTCCCCTGCACTTTCTGCAAAGCATATTAATTGATTCTGGTTGCTGAGCAACTAACTCTGGGGAGCCACATCGACGGCTCGGGCTCCGGCACTGCTTCGGCAACAGCAGCAGGGAGAGGGGACAGTCTCCCCGCCCCCCCCCGCCTCCTGCTGGGGCTCACTCACCCTCTCCAGGATGCCCTCAGCTGCCCCGCAGGGAAGCTTTGCCAGGAAAAGGAAAAAGCCCCCATTAATGCAGCAGGGAGAGGGGGTGGGTTGCTCCCCGACCCTGCGCGGCTCTGGCAGAGCTCGGGCGAGCAGCCCCAGTCCCTGCTAACAGCACCGCTGCAGCCCCCGGCCCCTGCGGGGTGCTGGGACGGGGGTGGTGGTGCAGCCGTGGGAAACCCACCCGGGCATGGCAGAGGTAGGTGAACCAGGGTGGTGCAGCTTCCTTCTGAAAAGCGAAGCTGGGTTAACCCTCTGGTTCTCCAGGCACACTGCAAAGATGTTACTAAAATGACAAGCAACTCTCATGGTTATGTCAACTCACGGGTTCAAAAGTGAGTTCCTAGTTGGACCTGTGGCCGTTTAAGCTCTGTCCCTGCAATAGTGGGGTAAATGTATTACTTATTTCTGACCTCTTTATCGTGTTGCTCTTCAGACAGAGCAGACACTTCTGGCTGAAAAGACACACAGTAAGCCAGAGCCACCAGGCAGAAGAATTGCCTGGATGTCTGTGTCAGAAACTGCAAAATGGAGCTTTCTAACAGAACCTTATCATTACTTTAACCAATGTTCTGTTTAAGTTCCTTATAGAAGAGAGGCAGCAATGGCACTGGTTAGTCTTGGCCCATAAAAGAGATGAGATAACTAAATAACTGGAGCTGGCTCAAAGGGGCTTGTCCTAGAGCATCTCTCTTGATGGTCCCATAGGAACGACACAGGGGATTTCTGCAAGGTTGATGCCAAGTGGATAGAGCCTGAGCAGGGCCTGGCCACTGCAATTTGTGGCAGGGCCTCCACCAACTTCTGTGGCTCTAGAGCACGAAAAACATCTCCAAAACACCATTGTCCAAAACAAGACATTTCTCTTGTGCTCTTGTTTTGGATAAATCCTTAGTCAGACCATGGCACTCGTTCAACACTAAGCTGTCTTTCTGTTGCACAGGTAAGATGTAAGAAATTAAAAGACCTCAGGATTTCTCTCCATGTGACCTGGCAGTAAGTGCAATATCAGATCTTGGCCAAACTGCTCATGCGTGATTGCTGTCAAAGACCTGAGCTAGATCAGCTCTTTCTTCTGTTATAGCAATAGGACATGTTAAAGGGCAAGGCCCTGAGAACTGCCTTAGCTTGCAGTCACATAGACAAAATTATCTAATTTTCCCCTTGAAAAACTCCAACCTATAGCTTGTATGCACTAGCTAAATGGCAAACACCAGGTCTTTGTGGAAAACGGACGGGTTATCTTAAGCAAAAGAGTAATTTTTCTGACAGTAGCTTAGCACCTACCATACTCTGCTTTCATGCTTTATAAAAAAAATCTAGTTTAGCCTCACTTTCTTAGCAAAGCCAGGTGCTTCACATATATTCAATGTGCAGGAAGGACCACTAGAGCAGGTTAGCAGAGCTGCTATATAAAACAGATTGCAGAACATATTCAGTTCTTCCAACATGTCTTCTGATATGAGCACACACTGGGTATTCCTAATTCCCCAGGTACAGCACACAGAGAAATATGGGAATCTAAGTATTGATTTAGTAAATGAAAGTCATTTAACCTCCTACCAACAACAGAGTAAAGCAGGATATTTCTAAGGAAGAGACCCTGTAGTTCACTTATGCCATGAAAATGTGTCTCCTTAGGTCGTCTAACATACTAAACCCATACTAAAGCACACTAAACCCACACATAATAAATATAGACTGTTCTTGATTTATATGGTCATGATTCATGTAAATATTTTGGTATCATTCATTCTCCCTTTACCTCTTCTTCTGATTCTCTGGATATTTCTTTTGACGACCTCTCATAGTACCTCATCTTTGTTCCTGGTTACGAATAAATCCAGCAAGGTTTCCTCTAGCAGTGGCTGATGCAAAGAATGTATTTTTTTGTGTGTTGCTGCTCATATATGACATTGCTTCCTTTAGTCCACAAGTTTACTTGCTTCCAACAAAGTGCTGAAGACTGACAAAAAGCAGGGTGAAAGGGAGGTAACTCACATCTGTGTCATAGCAGGATCCATCATACATGTTAGTCCTGGGAAATGGCATTCTAACCAGTGCTTTCAAGTCTACTTTCTGGAGATGCCATGCTTTTAAAAGGCAATTTATTCCAGTGCCTCGCTACTGTAACTAAATACGGTATTTCTAAGCTCCATTGCTGTGAAGTTAAACATACTATTTCTTGTCCTATTTACAATGATCAAGGAAAAGAACTCCTCCACTCCTCATTGGAACTACCTTTTATGTATATAAAATTAATTATATCTCTTCTTAGGCTCTTCCCTTTCTAGATTAAAACTTATTTGAGCCTTTACTCTTCTGTCACTTTTTAGGCAATGGTTTATCACACATAAGATCGTAAGAGTCAGAAACACAGAAAACGGTGTGGAATGTACATCCTTATACATACGTTATCAATGCAAACAAAAGTAAAATATAGCAAAGAGACAGTGTCTGGCTTAGGAAGTGAGTCACGTAACATAGGAACAGGGAAACAAAAGGACACTGCTTCATCTAGCTGTGATAATAAGGTTAAATAGTGTTTTAATACTCCTTTTTCCTTTTCTGAATGAAATGGGGTGACAGAAAGGAGGAGTTTATAAATACAGCTAGGTTGTGTGTGTCTGTCAATGAGTCCTTCCAACCCGTGGAAGAAGATGATTCAATTTAAGGGCATAAGAGAAAAAAAGACTACTTTTTCTTGTGGATTTGTATGATGATTTATGAAATGGTAAATAAAAGAGGGAAGCTAGCACAGGATCTCAGGTATATATTACATGAGAAACAGAGAAATAGACAGAGAAAAGAGTAGGGGGGTGTAAGTGCATGAGAGTGACGAAAGCCTGATAAACATATAAATGTTAGACTAAGGGAACAAAGAGAGATGAAGAGATTTCCCAAATTCTTACAAAGAAATTATGAAGTCTACATTAACATATTTCACCGCACACATAGTAAAGGAAGATTTGTTTCAACATGTTAAGTGGTAGTTTGTCGGGGTTTTTCCACTTTTATCCCCTTACATTAACACTGGTGCCTGCTTTTACCCTCAACAGTACACTTTAAAAAGTGTGATAACTAATGATTAATATTGTAATGTGCCTTGTTTTGTACTTTAGTTTTACAAGGCAGAATACCAAACAGTGTTGAAGCTCTCTGTATTGGAGCAAATATCATAAAAAGTGCTAGGGAAGTGCAGTTGAAGGGCAAAGCAATAAAATAAAACAACCATAGAAAGGAAGCAAGTCAACAACTGGTCATTTCAAAGTGAAGGCAAACTGGCATGTAAGAAGAAGCCATCAGATTATTAAAAGAAATTGTAGAAGAGAAGTTTGGAGGTGTCAGAGTTTGTGCAATTTTTAACTTTTTTTTCAGAAAATGCAAAGCTGCTTAGATGAAATTCAGCTTCTTACAGAAAGCAAGTACACTATCTCTGTTTCACTTACACAAGGCTTGAACTTAATGTCATATAAACACATTTTATTATCCATTGAAAAGGCTGAGTAATGGATGTGTTCTGTTCCTATTCCATTTTCTATTTATCTTTTTTCTTACCACCTTTCTATCCCTTCAATAGCAGCATTATCCTCTTTGAGAAAATTAGTGTCCTGTGAGCCTAAGGACCAGAGCAAACTAGGACCCAGTCAGTCCTCATACCCAGAGGGAATGGTACAACTGTTGTCCCACCAAAATCATGTTGGCTACTGCAGCAGAATCAAATAGGCAGCATCCCTCATTGTTCAAGCCCTGTAACTAAACAGGGGCCATACTACCAGACCTTGGACATCAAAATAACTGGAAGATGCAGCAAGACATGGCAACTGGTTGGGCAGAAACCCATTTCAGATCTTAGACTGGCTCCTCTGTGTTGCTAAGACCTGATAAAAGAAAAAGTCTCCAGGGAGACAAATGGGAAGAAAAAAAGACCCATCTATCAATATGTTATGCTCCAGGGTGTAGGAAAGGACCGGGTGGCAGGATAACATTTGAAGAAGGCATGTGAGGGCTGCAGCAAGTGTGAAGTGGTGGTCCAGGCTAGGGAAGCAGTGCCTTTCTCCAGCTAGGATGCCTGTGCTGCAGGGAGGGAGGGCAGTGAGGGCAAATGGGCTCCTTGCTGTGCTGGGTAATTACTGTCCCCTGGCCTGAAGCAGAGCAGAGGCTCCTAGGGACTCGGAAGATGTGGGTACAGGCTGTCAGGTTTTAAGAAGCTGAAGCAGAAAAATCTCCCAGGAATCTCCCTGCAAGTGTCAGGAGCAGGAAAGATAAGGGATCTGGAAACAGAGGTGTGCCAGCATTGCTCCTTGGGTGCTCAGACCACTGCAGCAGCCACTGCTGTCAGGAGATGCCTTCTCACAGGGCAATGCAGTGGGCCACTCTTGTGAGCTCTGAACTGAGTGACAGGGGAAACCTCCCCAGTTCACTCAGCTGCCCACCACAATATCACCTGGCCACCAGATACAAATGAAACAGCTCGTTTACGAAAACACTAGCCTTCATCGCAATTGTGCTTTAATACTTGATGGAGACCACCACTTCATTCCTTGCCAGCTGCACCTTTTCTGGTAGTTGTCATTTGAGAACTGCATTAGATTTTTAAAAGTAGTACTGTATGTAAAGGATACAGTAATTCTAACATAAATACAAAGATATCATGGAAAGCTTGAAATAAGAGGTATAATTCAATTATGAACTAAATTTTAATTAAAAACCTGTGAAAATAATTTGAAAAGAAGTTTTCTGGATACGTTTCTCAAGTTTAACCTTCCAATATCCTGTGTCTCAATTACAATACAAACAACTGAACTGATTTCTTGCCTTTTTTGTTTAAATGCCATAATACATGCACGAGAGTCTGAGCTTCAGTGAGTGCATTTCTAGGTCACCATCAGCAGTTAATTGGAAAATCTAACCATAAGAAATATATTTGCATTCAAAAAAATGTCCAAAAGCATGACAGAGGATGTACACATATTTCCATCTATCTGCAGTGTATTTAGCATACCTTAAAACTATTTCTAACATACTTCAAATGTATTATTATTATTATTATAATTTTCAATATTCTATATGGCAACTGGTCTCATTCTTACTTAGTTTCCATCAGTGCAACTCAAACTAGGATATCATAGTTGTCAAAAACTTGCAACAGTAAGAATATAGTACAACCAATGGTAAGTAAAGCCAGTAAAATGCAAAACATTTAGATTTGTTGTTCTCTTTATTTTTAAATAAATGCTGCTTTACTATAACTTAACCACTAACTAAGGAACGATAAAAGGTTACAGCTTGTGATTACTAACTGTTGGGCTTTCTCATACTTTCACAAGTTATGAAATAAATTTTAATGGATCTGATTCAATTTCATTTATAGAAAAGTAAACCTCCTACATTCACTGATTTCAATGAAATCATCCTTAATTCACATCAGTGTAGCTAGTAACAATAGGTACGCAGCAACAACTTTTCATTGCAGACTCAGCTTCAGTTTAAATTTGCTATATACCAGTAACGTAGCAGTGCTTCCATTATATTACCCTAACACTAAAAACAACATTTCAATATAGCTGTATCCAAAATGTATGCAAAAAAATGTGACTACCTGGCTACAAGCAAAGCCAAATTCACTGTAGAAAATACATGCACTAAATATCCTTTTCCTTTAGAAAAAGAAAACCTGGTTTGAAATAAACTTCTTAGCACGAAAATGGAACACAAATAAATAATCTCATTCTTTTAAAAAGGGTTATCTTGACATAAAATACCATTTTGTATAAGCAAGATGCAGTGAGAGTTTTATTTTGGGGGGGGTTATCAATACTGAACACAAGTTACATGTCAAACAAGTGGTCTGATCCTACTCCTCTGGCCTCGGTAGCAAAATGCTCCTTGATTTCTATGGGAAGAGGGCTGGGCTTTCTGTTATTAGGTGACTACTACAGTCTCAGACAAAAACTGCTTAGCTTGTTGCACCAAATAGAGTCAGACTTGCACCTCTAATGCTGCTTAAATAGACTAGTTCCATGTGTACATTAAACCACTCCAGAAGACAGGTACTATTCCCTGAAAGGTGATGTGTTTGCAGTGTCTGTGTTCCAACTGGAATCTCATTAGAAAAACAGTAATCTTGCTGTACAGCTGTGTAGTAAGATAGGACATGCAACGCATGAATTCATTGAATCCCAAGGGTGATCATCTCTCTGAAATCCTTTTCTAGATAAGCATGTTCACACATGGTAAAAAAAAAGCTCTCAAGCAGCAACAGTTATTACTGCTGAATAAATATTCACATTACTTCTCAACAGGCAATATACTCACCTGGCAAAAAAAAAAAATAATAGTATGCTCATGAAGGATTAGACAGGCACTGACTAAATTAGTCCTACTGCAGTTTTGTTAAGCTCTTTGGTGTGTATTACTATTTAATACCATAGAACAAAAATTTCTTTCTCTCCCCCCTCCATTTTTTTTTCTCTTTCTTTAATAGAACAAGAGTTCCTTTTGTGGGTTGACTTCCAAGCATTAAGAAAGGTAACATAACCTGACTATTCACACTTAGAGTTCTTAATTACTGCACTACACACAAGACATTGCTAAAATGAATGCTGCACAGTAGCCAAAGTAGTCCTATTAAATACTCTAAAATGCAGAGTATGAGTGTTGGCGTGATACTCCACGGTACTTGAACAAATGTACTTTGAGGAATTTGACAAAAGCTAGATTTAAGTAACTGCTAGCGTTTCTATTCTGAATACCATCATCCAGAATCCCAGTATTCTGACTGGTAGAGCCTTTCAAAACAAGCCTGTTTATTCTTTGCCTTACAAAAGACTCATCAGCTGGTTTGGTTTGTTTCTGTTTGCCACTAGCAGAGGTATATTTGTAAGCAGCTTTCTGGTGAAAGTCACTGGGAAAAGCTCAGCAAGTCTATGAATTTTGACAGAGAAAGTCCTCTAGACGGGGGGAAAGCAAACTCCATCGGCCATCCTCTGTCTGGCTCTTTTAAACCCTTCCTAAAGTAATGACTTACTCCATTGATTAGTATTTTGAACTTTACAGATGAATAAAGCATAGGTAATTAGAAGAGTTCCTCATAGCCAAATGATAAAAGCAAAATATACCAATATAGATCCAAAAGGTACTCCAAGGTACCCCTTTAACAAAAAAAAACAAACCCCAAACTCAAACCAGAACTGTCTTAAACATGTTAACCTTTTACAACATACCTGTTTGTTAAATATTCCAATCTTTTTAGGCTTTTCCCTGGTGCTGGTCTCTGTTTAATTAATAATCACAGTGTTTGCACATCTTGAATGCTTTGTTTTAATGTCTCACTCCCTTTTGTGGCTTGATCTGCTGTGAGTGTTTAATGAGAGCCATTTCTCAGGTTTTTATGCGGAATTATTATATGGAGGAGAAAGTGATAATAACTCAGTCTTCTGTTAATTACACATCTAATTATTCTCAGAATTTTATTTATAATTGTGTCTGCCAGCAGGCTTTGTTTCAATTATCATAGCCAGATTGGAAACAGACCTTAAATTAATTGCTTTCTGTAAACAACCATATTTTCAAACAAAAAATAAGTATTAATATTTATTTTTTAAACTCAAAATACTCCCTTCTCTGATAGTCATTCTTGTAAACTAAAACCTTAGAGAGCCATATAAAATCTTAGCCCTTCAATAATAACAATACATAAGCTAGCAAATGTTCTTAGAGGACAACAAAATAACTTCATTAAGACAAATACTATTTATGGTCAAAGGGGGGTTGTTTTTTTTTCTGAACGGTAATCAGGCCTTTTATGTTAAAAGTCTTCAAATAGGAAGCCTCACCTCTAGAGGCACAGCGGTGCCATTACTCAAATAGAATAAGCGTTCTTTCAAGGGTGAAAGGGAAAGAAACACCTGGTTTTGATGCTGTTAGATTCCCACTTGCGAGCTAGGAAACCCCTTGTGTAGCACAGTATTTCTACAATGATGCAGAACTCATCTGAAACGTAAGCTGCTCAAAGTTCTCAGTCCAGGAAATCACACTTTCAGAGAAAAACTATTCAACAAAAATCATCTTTAGAAAGTACAATCCTATACATATTACTGCATTTATCATATAGGATAACATTGTTTCAACCATAACGATCAACCTAGAAGTAATTGTAGGATGACAGAAAGAGATTCAGACACAGATATTTCACAGAGCACAGATGACTGACGTACACATCCTCTTCCAATAATATATAAATATATACAATAGTTGCATATTTTAGGGATTAAGTTGTAGTAGGATTCAGATCTTGGCTATAGAAAGCAAAATTATTTCTTATAGGTAGTGGATCTGTAACCTGACAGAGAGAAAATGACACTGTGCAATACTGCACATTTAAAATTTAAGAAATAGTTTGCTTTTATATCGAACACATTTCCCTTCAACACCAGTCCCCTGCGAGCCCCTACTCCCTTACCAAAATGAATGCTGGAAGAGAAGCCCGTGAGACTTACCTGTCTGCTTTACAGGAGACAAAGAAGTTTAAAGCATCAAAGTTCTTGTGACAATCAGCCACTAACATTTAGGTTACCTGGAAATAATTACATTCTTCCATCTTTTAGCTTTCTCAGTAAGTGAAAGCTGGTGATGGATGCCAGCAGCCTTGTTAAAATATCACTGTAATCCGTTCAAGCTCTGGAGATTGCTTAGAAAACCAAGTCATAAACACGCAGTGTCTATAGCTTCACAAGCAGCTCAGCATTTTCCAAGCGTGTACATGTCTTCCTTTTCCAATACTGTACTTTACAGAACACACTACCTATTTCAATTTCAATAGAAAGAACACAATTTTTGAGAGTGAATTCTATGTGAACAAAAGTGTTTTACATGTTTAAGCTTTCTCACATCAAATAATTATGATTTCAGGAAAGGATTTTTTGGTTGTTGCTCTTTCCTCTTTAAAAAAAAAAAAAAAAGAGCTTCAAATAGAGAAGCAAGAAGCAAGAAGCAAAGAAGAGAATATAGCAGTTCAAGAAGCAGCAGGGAAGGGTGGGTGTCTTGTGATTGCTTTGAGTTAATACTCCTCAGGGGGAGATGAAAAAAGCACAAATACAGCAAAATCTGTCTTACAGAGTAAAAATCTGTTGTATAAGCCAGTCTCTGGCAAAGCAAAACAGCATGTGCATTTATTCCATTAATTTCTAGTGTGCTAGAGTACAAAGGAAATTAGAAGCTTTATGTTTATTAGAGGCAAACAGGTAGGAAAAGGAAAGAAAATTCAGTATATGTAACTACTATAATTGTTTCTGCTCCCCCGAGAAACGTATCAGCTCCAAAATCTATCATCAATGTGAATGTGAAAGAAGCATTTATGAGTACCACAGAACATTTTATCATTACCAATATTGTCTAGAGCACATGCGAAGAACGAACATTTAATAATGCTGCATCCCCTAGATACAAATAAACACATTGTGACTGTTCTTTCTATAGCCTAAACATACCAGGTCTTTGGACTCACTGGAAAATATGACTATGGAGGTGGTTATAAGAATCATAAGTGCTGAACACTTTGGAATAACTGACCCAATTACTGACACTAAGCAATGGGAACTTCAGCCTGAAAACCTTAATTCAAATCCCACTGAAACCCATGAAAATAGATTTTGAGAGGCTGTGGATGAGGACCTTTGCCAGCTGGCTCCTGTGTCCCTAGGCAGCACTATGTAGTTAGACCATAAAGTCACCAAAAACATCTTGGAAGGAGCTGGTTGAAAGCCTGCTCTGACCTGAAGCTCTCCTGGATATAACAGTGTGATGTTGGGTCTGAATTTGCTCAGATAATGTATGCAGCACTAATACATGGCTGTTCCCTTCAGGGCCAAAAAGAAAACATTCCATTTATTTGTATGATGAGTCCAGTCACAGACCAAAATGCCACTGAACCAAATGCTATTCAAGCATAAAACAAAGAAACTCCCCAGCTGCATGAATTTACGGTCCATCTGTCCCCTTTCATACTTTCCACACACACTGCCCACCTGCAGTGCCACCAAATCTTGCAGAACACAGGGTTCTTAAATTTAAAGCTTTCCTATTACAAATACTGCCATACTTTAGATAGTTTTTTTCCCCATAGCAGAGCTTGATCCAGCCCTTAACAATCAGTGAAAACATTACATTTTGAAAAAATAAAATTAAAATCGACCCGATTTCCACTATCCCAGTTGTTAGAGGGGCTAGAGTCAATGTTCATCTGTGTGATAAACTTAAAATATGAAAAAGGGGGAATGGCCCATGTTTCGCATTTGAGCTCTGAGGAACTGCACACACCAGATAGAGCAAATCCCACATCCTTGGCACAGAAGAAATCATTGATAGCTCAGGGCTTTGCCTGAAAATGCTGCAGCACTAAGTTTAGTTTGCATATTCCTTTGCCATATTCACAATTTGTATTTTGCTGCAGTCCAAGCATCATCCTAAGCTTATATGTGCATGGAAAACTGCCTGCCCTTTGGTAATGCTTTGGCTGCTGATCTTGTAGGGGAAGTATTTGCTTATGTGTCCCTAAGCATTAGATATGCTGGCAACTCCCTCTCTATATCCGATGCCCAGGTAGAAGGCAAATGCTGTTTCTGGATGCTCAGCAGCCCCACTGCCCCTGGAAAAGCCAAAACTAGGAAGGTGGGAATGCAGTGTTTTGAAGCATTGCAGAGGAAATCCTCAGCCTACCACTCAGTCCAGCAGCTTTCAGTGACATCTTGAGCTTTATTAACACCCCCCAGACCCTTCCAGGTCCCTAAAAAAATTTCCCTCTTCCGTGTCAACTCTGAAATTTGGCTAAGTGTTTGTTCCTTTTGAGAGTCTTCCCACTAGCACAGCGCTGCTCTCCAGCCAAGCCTTGACAGAGCCTCACATGCAGTACCCCTGTGATAAAAAAAGCAATAAAGCTGTTGCACCATCTATCTCAGCATACATAAGCAAACAGCAACACTTCCATCCAAAAAGAAACTGCCACTGCTACCCCATGCAGTGCTTTCTGCACACTAACATATATTCCTCACGATGCTAAGTGGATACCACAGATGAAGGGTTATCCCCAGGAACTGTCACTGCAACAGTCTCTGACATTATATGGCAGAAATCTCTATGCCCATCCTGTTTTCAAACCACATGTGATTTCTAAATATGCTTATCACACATTCTGTCTTTTTAGCATGTCCAGAGTTCCCATTTTGGGTTTCCAGCACAAAAAATCTTTGAAGAGGTCTGATGCTGAATGGAATTTTGAAAGGCTGGACCATTTTAATACTAGGGAGTAGGAGAAAAAGATTAGAAAAAAAGATACAAGATATCAGTGGCTTCATTCAGAAGCAGAGACCAGGGCCATGAAATTTCTTAAGCATCAAGAATTTCTGTTTTGACACTACAAAGTGCACCTGCCTTTAGAAATTATTTTGAATGCCTGGATTCCCCCTCTTCCATCAGGTCCAATAATCCTTGTGTAAAAATACATGCCTTGTATTTTGTACAAAACACTTCCAGCACTCAAAGATACATTTCAGGAATAGAGGTCAACGTGTGTATGTCCCAAAGTGAGGATATTAATAACACTAAAAGATCTATAGTTTTCCATGAGACATGTCATTTCAGCTACTGACCGTAAAAAATTGAATTTGTTCCAAGGGTTGTTTTTGCATAGGAAGGTGACGCTACCCTTGAAGAGGGCTTATGGATATCCCCCGCTCATTCTGGGAGAGTCTGAGTGTCCCAGGAAGAACTCTGAGCATCTTCATCTCCTTTTGAAAGTCAGCGGGAACTGAGTGAGCGTATATGGCCCCTCAAGGAGCCAGGATACTAGCAAGCATCATATAACGCTGTATTGTGTGACTTGGATTTTCCCAGGTATTATTCTAGCATGAAAAAAGCCTTTGACAGACTGTGATCAATTAATTTTAGCTAATACATGCATGTTCCTGCTCAGAGAATCCTTACCAAAGCAATTCTCTCTATGCATCTTGGCAAGATATTTTCACTAAATATTATATTCTGCACAATTTCCTTGGTGAAATGTTATCAAATGGCAAAACAGTCCCAAGACCTGAAAGAAAATGCTAAAAAATCATAACAACTACTAAAAGTTAGCACTGTCCATGGTGCTGAGTCTTGTAAGAAGAAACAATAAACAATGAACACAGAGATAAAAAGAGGTGGAAACTGGTGTCTAACGATTATGTTACTTCCATTTCTAACCAGAAACATAAATCCTGATGCACTCTGTGCATACCCATATTCATATCTGGAATAAATTTATTTGTGCTTAAACAAGTCGTCCCTATATATAAGAATGAGGACGTTGAGTCAGCAGGCCTAACACAGTTTTGGCTTGAGTTCAGCCATATTTTAAAATAAAAGTTTGTGATTACTTCTACTTGTAGCAGCAGCAGCAAGAAATTCAAGAACTGTGTTTAGTTTTGATTAAGCTCAAACAGTTCCTTTATGTCAGATACAAAATCAGTTCTAAAGCTGCAGAGCTGGACAGGCTGCTATTGGGCTATCTTAAGATAGTCCCCTAGAGATCAAAGTATATTACATTCCCTGCAAAAGAGTGGAATGTATATGTAAACACATCTAGAGCATGCCAATGCACGTGTCAACATGAATCTAAACTGACAACTTTTTATTTGTTGTCCTATCCTTAGTGTTCCAGTGCCCAAATATCTAATGCAAGCTTGAGAAAGAGGCAGCATTTTTTTCATAGTCCAGAAAGAGAGAAAACTCCTTCATCAAAGGAAAATTACTCTGATCTTTCGGCTGTTTTAAAAGAAGGTTACAACACATTTGCTGCAGGCATCATGGATGTGATGAATAGGGGGATACTGTAATAAGCTGACAGGATACATGGATATAATGCCATTATTTTTTTTCCTCTGACTTCTATGAACTATACCGGGTACAAGAGTGCATCACAGTCTGAAGTGAGCTAGACCCATCAGCTCTTGAGGAGTGCGGGGCAGAAATCTAAATTGCTTGATGACCCCTCAGCCCCCTAAAGATAAAAGAAAAATTACCAAATGGAGGTGGAACAGAAAGAAGAAAGACTATTGAAGAAAGGTCAACTCAAGGATAAAAGTAGTCACGGGAAAGGCTTATGGCAAAGAAGAAATAGGAACGTCAAGGGGGGGAAAGCTGTAGGAAGAGGGTTAGAGAGAACAGAGGTATAGGCTGAGGGCAATGGGTGATAGCATTGAAGCATATGCAAAAGGACAAAGATGTGAAGCAAACAGCCTGGAATCCTGGCAGAAACTACCTGGAATCAGGTAAGAAGGAAGAAGATTCCCCAAACTGCAATTTGATCATGTAATGGAATTAGCTAGCAGGATTGAAAATTCTTCTGATTTACTTTACTCTCCAGGAACAAATCACTGGCAATAATTGAAAAAAGAAGGTGAACATATCCTAATTTGGTTGTTCATCTTTTTAAATAGCTCTAGGCAACATTTCAGGACTAAGCTTTTACTGAAGCATTTATCAGAAAACATTTCTTTTACTTCTGTAGTGTTTGCTACCTGACATACAAGTACCTGGGATCTGGATGCTTAGAAGCATATTGCTTTCTCATGGAGAACCCAAGCGTGTTCTTGAAAACTGAGCTGGAGCAATACGTGAAAATATTGCTCCAGCCTTTCAATACCATTCATAAATTAAAAGCCACCACCACCAAGCTGCCAAAGGAGCTGTTTCAGCTATGCAGTTTTACACTGCATTGATATGAATTAGGCATGCTCTTATGGGTGGCTACTGTGTCTCAGCTGACCAGAATGGCAAATTCCAGCTCACAGTCAATAAGCAAAAGTTAAGAGCTTTTTAACTTCTTTTGACACGAAAACCCATACCAGTTGACATTTTTCCTTGCTTCGGTTTTAATATCACACGTTGTCTTCTACCAAGCAGTGCTCCTTCAAGGGCTAGTGAGTGTCAGTGCTGCTCAGCTAGAACCCCAGAGGGATTAAAACCCTGGATGTAATGGCAACAAGTACAGGACAAAAAGAACATTTCAAAAATCACAGGCTTATAAGATAATTCAGGTTGGAAGGGACCTCAGGAGGTCATCCAGCCAACCTTTGACTCTGACCCAGTTTTGCCTGCTTGCCAGATGCACCCACTTTTCTCTCAAGCATAGCTGTAGGAACTGGCTTTTATCAGTGTGTGTGTCTTGAACAGATGTCACAAATTTTATTGTTCTTTCTTTTAAATTTTTTTCTAACTTCATACCTTCAAGAAAAGACAGTGCTTAAATATTATGAATGTATTATAGCATTCTCACCATATGCTAGTCTGTAGGCTTGATAAAACACAGATAAATAAATCCCAGATAAATTAAAAGAAGATAAATAAACCACCGTTATTATATATGCTGCTATTTTGATACAGGCATTGCATGGGAAAGATATTTGGACACATATGAAAGGTTCAGCCCAGTCATCCGTTCATGAGAGCATTCACATTGCAGAGAGCCTGACCACAGTTCTTTCCTGAGCACTTTGAACAGTACATGCAGTAACATTTTTTAAACTCCATTTGAACAGAAAAGAAAGTATGTTTGCATCTCATGTGACTCATTAACTGAACAGAGCGATCATATATCAATCAAGCTACATATAGAGAGGAATATATTATCACAGTGAGTCTGTAGTCTTGTCTCTAATTAACATGGCTTAACCAGACACAATAAGCAGTCTCACTGTGTAAGCACACTCCTGTGACTGTCATACAAAAAAATAACCTGGAAAGGTTGAAAGGATTTCAGTCCAAAAACCTTGTAATTTTTTCATCATCACAGTTCAATTTCATTTCAACTTGCAAGCTTTCGAAGGTAGCAGTTGAGAACAGTACTTGAAGACCGAGAGCTAGTATCATCATTACCCATATGCTAAACAGACACATTTACTTCTCAAAAAAAGACATTGTGATGCTTTCATTATAATTGGTAAACTGCTTTGCAATCACAGAAAGAAAACACTGTCCAAAGCGAAACAATTTTTATTTGTAAGAAAGTTTTTGCTTTTTAGTCCACTTGTAGACTTCCATTTACATGTTTCCTCTTTCTTACTCCTACAAAATCTTCTGCTGTTTGGTCTTTAGTTTGCACTTTTATCCTTATCTTTGGAAACAGTTTACACTGGGTTCTGGCATAATGCTTTGCACATTTGCCCTACTGAATATCAAAGAACACCGCTTTTTTTACGAAGTCATTAGGAAACAAAATTTCATAAACGCTAGTATCATTCACATTACAAAACAGCATTTTGCAATCTTAGATTTGCATCCTTAACTAACAATCCTCACTGAAGAGTAATACTGCTTGACTTTACCAGATTTCTTGTATAGTTATTTTTTTTTTAAATACCTCTTTTGTTTATCCAAGAACAATAAAATACAGAAACTTAAGATAGGCAAAGAATAAACAAATAGTATTATTACCCATATCCGTACTGTACCAGCACTTTGTCAAGAGAAACTATCCTGAACCTTCTGTCCTGAGGCTTTAAAGCAAAGGTCACAGTAACTTGTGCTCTTGAAAGATCCTGTGGCTTTTCCCATAAGCTTCAGGTGACAACTGCAGAACCTTGGACAAAATCCAACTCAGGAAATTGCCTTCTAACTATATCAAATAATTTCTACAGATTCGACTGAGTAATGTATTTTTTTCTACTCTCCATCTTAAGGTCCTGTTGCTGGGCAGCCTTCAGTAACATGAACATTTTACCCAAGAGTTCTTTCGAATTCCAAACACTCCTAAATAGTTAAATTTCACAAAGTATATTAGTAACTGGATTCAAAGGAGCCATAAAAGCTCTAGCTTTTCTATTTTCTATCTTACATTAAAGAAATAAGTTCTTGTTCTAACACAGTATTTTTCTAAACTCTAACTTCACAATGGGTAATTTCTTATTCCTTTTTATTTATTTTTCTCCTACAAATGATGAAAAATAATCTCTTCTTTAAGCTATCTTGTTAGAGTCTGATTGTGAATTTTTAGCATGAGAAAAGACAGGACCTGTTTCTTCATTTTTAACATAGCTGATCTAATGGACAGTATGTTTTTTGTTAATTACTCTAAACCTGAATTATTTAGAGAAGAGCAATGGTCAAAGGCTAGACACTTTCAGCTGCTTGAAAGTGCAACTAGAGCCCCTGGATTAGCTTGCAATGCCATCATGAGCCTGAAATTTATGGGGAACATTAGGACCAAGGTTCTGTGAATATTATGGCTGAAGGTTTTGGAAAAACTTAACTCAGCAAAGCCACAAGAGAGCACCATGCAAGTCTGCTGTCCCACAGCAGTTTCACAGTTGAGCATTATCTGCCTCTCTCCATCAGCAGCCCCTGGGCAGTGATCCATTCTGAGGAGGCCCTTTGTCTCAGCCAGTTCTGTTCCAGTTGCTTGAACAGGGCGAGGCTTATTGTCAGTGAAGGGGGGGGGGGGGGGGGGGGGGGGGGCTGGCCATCCTGGTGCACAAGAAGTGTCACACTAAATCACTTTTAATAGATTTTGTTTTGCAGACACATGCCTAGACCTGCTGGAAATCTCAAACAGTTCTATAAATGTTGAATGACTGTACTAGAAGATATATGTTTAA
Source organism: Falco rusticolus (assembly GCF_015220075.1). Classification (NCBI taxonomy): domain Eukaryota; kingdom Metazoa; phylum Chordata; class Aves; order Falconiformes; family Falconidae; genus Falco; species Falco rusticolus. The sequence goes on from NC_051193.1 coordinate 40,576,638, forward strand.
AGGCTACACCTTCCTAAGAAACATCACTTTCACACTTGAGTTTTCCTCTGTCTTATAATACCTATATTATGATGAAAAATATATTTATAGTCTGTGAAGAAAATACCATCTCCTGTGAAGACAAAGCCATTAAGGTTCTTTTGGTCTACATAGGCTTATTTCCTTCTAACTGCGTACATTTTTGTCCACAGTTAGTTTTAGATAATAATATTATTCTCTACTAAGTATTTCAAATGATATATCGAGTACTTATTCTATCAAACAGCTGCCATAAAATAGTCTTAAAATGGAAGATTAAGATCCCCAAATTCAGTCCCTGACAGCATTATAATTGCATATACAATCTTAATACAGCCATGGGCATATGCAGTTTTGAATATAATTTTCATATACTTTATGCATCTCTTTATGATTTTAAAAATACATGTGAAACAGCATTAAATAAAGACCAGGTAATATTTTCACAAACTACAGGAAAGAGAACAAAGTTTGTCCATGCATTTTGAAATTCCAGGTATTTAATAAACTACAGCTTCTAATATGTGCAAGACAGGGAGAACTGGAGGGGCATATTTGTGTCTTTAAATGGGATAATGATTATATTTTAGAGGAGTGATAATCTGCAAGGAAGGTCCCATTCACTAGGAAGCATTAGCTCCTAAATGCAACCTCAACAGGATACAGTAAGTTGCACACTATAAAAAATCCTCTTTGAGCCTATCAGAAACTGTAGTATACTGGGTGATAATCCATGTTCTTTCATTAATCATTAATCTTCAATATTCAAGTTCGTGGTTTTTTCTTTGAAACTTTAATACACTTCTAACACTTTGCTTTGTTTTTTTAATATATTACACACATGCTCATGAAGATGAAGAGAACCAACTAGCAATATTTTCACAAAAATATATTTTGTTTCATAGCCTGTGGAATAATTTAACAAGTATGCATACATAACAGGAACAATTACCTAGTTCTGCAATATGTTTCATCTGTTACATTGTATTTCTCATTCTAAACACCTACTGTACAAGCTTCTCCCAAACAATTCTCATAAAATACATGATGGGTGATCATTACAGAGAGTTATATTTCTGAATTAAACTATTTAAAGCTGAATAAAATAAAGCAAATTCTGTTCTCATTTATACTTTAATGCAAAATTTGCTTAATAAATTATTTTTTAGCAGAATTCCACAAAGCTTTTGTAATGAAATCCAGAACAAGGAGAGAGCCCTCAGACATACCAAATTTACAGAAAGGTTTTCTCTAACGTGCCCATTTTTTAAAATTCTGTTAATCTCACAGTCTTTACAATTACATATATATCATAGATGACAGTGGTATTCATAACTAAACCCAAGAAAATAGGGTTTTTTTCCTGTTTTTCTTTTGTTACCAGTTTTTTCAGCTTTGTCCTTCAGCAAGTTATTTAAAACTTCTGTTCTCAGGACTTATTTATTCTTGTCTCTCCTCAGTGAAGTTATAGGGCTAATTTATATGCAGCAAACACATAAAAATTCCACAAGAATCTGCACAAATATTTCCCTATCCTTTTATACAATATCTCATTGTTACAGTAGTTGATTTCTCTACAGTTTTAACAAAATACATGCTCTATACTTCTTAATAAATCGTGAGAGAATACCTATTAGATAAAAAGTAAGAAAAGGGTATGAAAAGTTAGAAATGTTGATATGGCTTTCCTAAACAAAACCAAAACAAAACAAAAAAAAACAACAAAAAACCCCAACACACAAACAAAACTCTGAAAAAAATAATCCCTATTAATCTAACAGTCTTAGAGCCTATATTATGCATAATATGACTCAACACACAACACAGATACTTTGCCCATCAAAAATTTGAAACCTATATGGTTTTCCACCAGAAAGACATGTTATAAACAATAAGGCAACAATCAAATTTCATTTTAGCAGTTTTGTTGGTCTACAGTGGAACAAAGTATAACCAATACATATTTTTTTTCTCCAAGTCTGATATTTCTATGCCCTCAAAAACCATTATATCTGTGGCTTTGCATAAAAAGAGGGAGGTGAGGGGTGGCGGGGTGGAGTGGATAGAAGAAGAAACATGAACGGCTTAATCTAAGGAAATATAAAAACTTCTAAATTATTGCAAAGTGGGACAGGTACACCAAAAGAACATTTGAGATACCGACTTTTTGTTTCCCAGTTTCAATGTTAAAATCTAGGGATGAAATTCTGTTCTATTTCTCTTAGGTGACCATTTTCATTGAAATAGGAATTTGTTCAGATTTATTGTGAAGTATCAGAACAGGAGAGGACCTCTTAAGGCAGCCACTCATTCTTTTTCTAGCCAACTATGTAATTCCTGTACTTGATTTCCAGTGCATGAGTCACAAGATATGCTTTAGGTAAAAAAAACAGAGACAAAGATTCAACACAGGGGACGGCTGTATTGAAGTATTCTGCAATGAAATTTCCAAAGATGTTTTCAGTTTTGGTATCTGCTGCCCGGTGAACATGCTTTTGGGGATCAACATCTGTGAATGCAAGTGAGACTTCTCATTTCCATTCTGTCAGGATGGGTTTTAAACAATATGAACCATTACTTCCATAGAAAAAAGGTGAATGCCTGTTTGAAAGGCGCTACTGTCTGTCTGAGGTGATATTTTTGCAAGCATTGGAAATTTTGCTCCAGTTTTATGATCTTTGAGAATGTTCCTCTATTTTTTCATTGTTTGGTGCTGGGAATTTATATCTCAGAGTAGAAGAATAAAACCCGAATTTTAAGCAAAATGCTGCCAAAGTTTTCTGCCTGTCCTTTTCTCTTCTTCTTATAGCCCCCCCCACCTTTTTTTTTTTTTTTTTTTTTTGGAGGGGGGAGGGGGAAGAAAGGAGGAGGGAAATAGGCTTTTACAAGAAAACAAAGGTATTCTTTTCTGACAGCAAGACAACAAATTTACCGATTACCATATGGAATAGGGGAATACAAGTGATTGTATGTTCAGGCTTACTGTCATTACTAAAGCTAATCTATGGATTCAGTTGGTAATATTTTTGAATATTGTCAGCTCACTGAATTTAAAAAGAGAAAATCTTCCTCTATAATTCTTTACACAAACCCAGGAGGTTTTTTATGTGCAAACCCACAAGCCCAGGCACCAGCACTGTGTGTGAATACTTATATTTCAAGGCCATGATAAGTGCTAATCCCTAGGTTATTCTTTCCTGACAAAAGAATGATCTCCAAGACTTCCAGTCAACAGTCATTCTCAGCCCTAAAAATTTTTCCCTAGGCACGAGGCCCTCTATTCAAGAAAATGTATTTGAAACAGTCTAAAGGCAATACAGAACTAAACTTACCCTTGCACAACTTAGTAGACCTTTCCTGATCACATTTGAGATCCAGAAGATACATTTGATTGATCTTTATAGATACAATGTCTCTAATCACTGTGGCTCGATAATCTTGCCCCTTAGCTAAACAAGTTATCTCAGAACTGAAGTATCAGTAATTCAGTTACACAGGTTTTCTTGTTTTGTTTGGTTTTGTACTAACTAGGAAACAGTCACTCCGGGTAAGGCACAGAATTTTCTGTCCTTCTGCCCCTCACTCCATTCAGTTTGCCCAAATACCATCTTCAGCTACTAGTGAACATCAACGTGATGTACCCACATGAATCTTTTCCTGTCTCTTCAGGTGCTCCGCTGACAACAGAATTATAGGAAGTACTTAACAGAAGACCCTTTTGTAGTGAACTCATTATCTTTTGAAATGTCTTTATTTCAGTGCAACTTCCTTTCTGTTCACATGATTTGTATTTCCTGTCACAGTTTAAAGGAATTTCTACATTATTTCCATTTCATAAATCCATCATATGAGATAGGTTTAAGAAAGTCAATAATATAATTTTTTTCTCCTTTCATCTTTAGAAAGAACACTTTGTCTGAACTTCTACATTAGTGATGAAAAAAATTGAGTACAGTTGCGCAGAAGAGCTTAGTTATTAAAATGTGAATTAATCATATAAAAGGGAAAGCCTCATTGCATTTTAATGTAGTATTCACAAGATGTGATAACTGATTCTCTTTGTTCTGGGTTTTGTCTTTGCTCTCATAATCTTGTTCTTTTTTCTCTTAAATACTACTACTTATGGTCTATGAACTATGCTGGATATAAAATTTAAAGTCATAATTACATGGGTCAGAAAACATGTCACAAGTGTTTTGTGAGTTCTTAAATTCAAATCAAAACTTCAGATTTTAAGAGAAGACTTGCATATTTTTTTTCCTCCTTTTCAAGGAGAAAACATAGGTCATTCTCTGTTGGAGAAACTGTACTGAAATCATTGGAGTTATACCAACAGATAATTTGACTCAGAAGGTATCAGCATTTGAATGCTGCAATACTGCCTAATTTAATTATTTAGCAGACATAAGTCTATATGCCTTGTTCAGGTCTCACTGAAAAATAAAGCAAAGGACATGTTTCTCTGTGTACCAAGGGTATATTGATATTCTTTTTATCCCAGGAGATGGAGAAATAAAACCTGCTAAAATGTTGAAGGTAAAAGATGCTGTCATGTTTTGGGTCTGATCACAAAGATCAGGTGGATGAGCATTTTCTGGGCAACGGGCAAAAATTTGAAGAGCACAGGACAGGTTCGTGGCAGAACTCTTTCATCATCCAAACAACTGCTGGGAAAGGAAGGCAGCAGGAACATATTGGCAGCAAAGTCTTGAAATATCCTGGTGACATTTTGTTTCTATAAAAGGTGAAGAAAGCAAGTAGAGGAAAAGGTTTTCTGACTGTCTTTTTGGCCAGCCTGGAAGAACTGGTTGAGAATGTGCAGATGAAGTAACTTGTCTGAGAGTGACTGTGAAATATGATAGAACTAACCATCCTCAGACAGAAAGGAGAACACAAGCATCGTAAATCATGGAGCTTAGGACAGCAGAGAGCAATAAACACTGGGAGGTGGAAATGCTAGATTTTTACATAATGTCAGTAAAAAGGCAAAAGGGAATTGGGAAGAGATGGTAGTGCTGTTAAAGAGAAACAAAGGAAAACCCATAGACACAAAGTATCCTGAACTAGAGTATCAACAGTCTAGGGATAAAATCAGAAAGGCAGAACATAACTTCTGAGAAAATAAAATATAGGAGAAAATACTCAATATTTACATTATTAGTACTAGAAGATTAAGAAAAAAGATGGCCTATTCCTCAACAGGAACCTTGAGGATGTCACAGTACTCATGACATCTTTGCTTCTGTCTTCACTAAAAATGTCAACAGTGATCTTACAGCTAAGAAAATTAGTTGCAGAGACAGAGATGAGTAAAAAAACCAGAATGGTAACAAATAGATTGGAAAATGGGTAAATGAGTGGTTTTAAGATAAGATAGGCTCACTGAAAATTATGTGTAGGTATTTTCCTTCAACCAGCTTTTTATCCCAGGGATGATGAACCTTTTGAAAGCTTGGCAAAAATAAGTAAAGCTCCAAAAACCTGGGAAAAGGCTACTGCTACATCTATTAAAAAAAAAATAAAGAAAAGAAGGGAGACAGGCAAGAGGAGAGAAAACACTCAACTTAATTTCAGTGCCGGAAATATCCCGGAACAAAGAGTCAAACAAATCATTCACAAATACCTAAAAGACAGCAAAGATATAAGCGACTGCCAACATGAACCTTTCAATATTAAATTATATTAAATGAATCTAACTTTCTAATGGAAAAATGATCAGAATTCTTAAGATGTAACAGTGGAAAACAAGTAGACAAAAATAACTAGTCACAAGTGGTGTTATCAGTCACAAGCGGTGTTCCCCAGGGCTCAGTACTGGGGCCAGTCCCGTTTAGCATCTTTATTAATGATTGAGGTTATCAAGTGCACTCTCAATAAGTTTGCAGAAGACACCAAGCTGGGTGGGAGTGTTGATCTGCTGGAGGGCAGGCAGGCTCTGCAGGGGGGTCTGGACAGGCTGGATCCATGGGCTGAGGCCAGTTGTATGAGGTTCAACAAGGCTCCGTGCCGGGTCCTGCACTTGGGTCACAGCAGCCCCACACAGCGCTACGGGCTGGGACAGAGAGGCTGGAGAGCTGCTGGAGAGCTCTCTGATGGAAAAGGACCTGGGGGTGCTGGTCAAGAGCTGGCTCAACATGAGCCAGCAGTGTGCCCAGGTGGCCAAGAAGGCCAACAGCATCCTGGTTTGTATCAGAAAGTGTGGCCAGCAGGACTGGGAAAGAGACTGTCCCCCTGCACTTGGCACTGGTGAGGTCACCCCTCAAATCCGGTGTTGTGGTCCCCTCACTACAAGACAGACATTGAGGTGCTGGAGGGCAATCAAAGAAGGGCAGCAAAGCTGATGAAGGGTCTAGAGCACAAGTCCTGTGAGGAGCGGCTGAGGGAGCTGGGGTTGTTTAGCCTGGAGAAAAGGGGACTCAGCAGGGACCTTATCGCTCTCTACAACTACCTGAAGGGAGGTTGTAGCAAGGTGGGTGTTGGTCTCTTCTCCCAAGTAGCAAGCAATAGAATGAGAGGAGACAGCCTCAAGTTGCACCAGGAGAGGTTTAGATTGGCTATTAGGAAAAAATTTTTCACTGAAAGGGTGGCTAAGCATTGAAACAGGCTGCCCAGGGAGGTGGTTGAGTCACCATCCCTGGAGACATTTTAAAGATGCATAGATATGGCACTTAGGAATATGATTTAGCAGTGGCCTTGGCAGTCCTGGTTAATGGTTGGACTTGATGATCTTATAGGTCTTTTCCAGCCTAAACGTTGTTATGATTCTATAATAAGACAAAACTAAACTTCACTGAGCTGAGTATCCTTTCTCTGACAGAAGCCACTAGGAGGTGTCAGGGAAGAACATGAAAAAATGTGGTGGTAAGAATATACTTAACTTTCCTGTAGGACGCTGTCCTGGTTTCAACAAATACAAGCCTTAATCACTTTCAGAGCTGGAAATAGTATTAACAGCTATATTGGTCTATTCCATTCAAAATGAAAAGATATTTTACATAAATTTTTGCAGAATCTGCTGTTACACTACATTTCCATAAATAAACTGCATGGCATTATGAATAGAATACATTTATTAAATGTGGAGATCATACCAAAGTAGTAGATGTTTCAAGCACTAAAATAATCTTGACAGGTTAGAGAACTGTCCTGCAAAAAAACAGAATTCATGGGGGGGGGTGGGGGGGGTGTTAGTGAAGTTATACACTTATATTACACTACACAAATAGAGGATAGATAATTACAGATCCACTCTGCTGTAAAAGGTCTGAGGATTAAAGTGGATCAGATCTGAGGACATGCCAATAATGTTGCTGAAGGCAAACATCCTGCCTAAATGAAAGGCTGTCTGCAAGAGCTGGTGCAGCATCCACTGGAGTATGTTTTAAGTTGCAAGCACTACTCCTCAAGAATAGTCTAAGCTGCTGGGAAGAAGCTAAGAGAGCAGGGAGAATGATAACATTCAAGAAAATATTATTGAAGAGAAGTTGAAGGGGTCATTTGATCTACAGGAGATAAACCTGAAAGGAGATTTAACAGTTTTCAGATGTACAAAGGGTAGCTGTAATGAAGAGACTAAGCAATTCTCCATAACCACTAGGGGACAAAACAAGATGTTTCACACTTAAGTATCAACCAGGATAACCGAAAGCCAGGCATCGGAAAAACTTGTGGACAACCAAAATTGTCCATAAAAGCAGCTAAGTCTCCATCATTGGGGGTTTATCAGGGAAAAAGTTAGGCAAACGCCTATCAGAAAAGGCTTAGACATAAATGACACAGCTGCAGGTAAGGAGGGTGGTACCCTGAGTCTCTTCCTGCTTTAGTTTCTGTGAACTTACTTTTCTCTATATTTTTGGATAAAGGCAAATAGCTACTAGAACAAACCACTAATGCGTGTAGTAGATTCTACATTACTTCTAGTTGCATTTGAAGATAAGAGTCCTTCCTATGATATATACTGTCCTGCAACAGGTGATTAATTTGCCTTTATTTGGGGATTACTGACAGTGACTTTATGGGTTTTCTGCTGAAGGACATTAAACTATGTGCCTCTACTAGTTTCTTATGGCCTTACTAGCTGGGACACTATAAATAGATTACTTAAAAAATTCACTCAGTGTGCTATCAAAGATACTGCTGATTTTTTCTTTCACAATGTTGTACTACACTGTACCTATACATGAGGCTCTGAAGGGACAAGAAGCAGTGATCTCAAACTGCAGTACAAGAAATTCCATTCAAACTTCAGAACAAAACTCTTTGACAGTGTTTGAATGCTGCAGCGTGTTGCCCAGAAATGTTACAGAATCTCCATCCCTGCAGATATTCAAAACCCTGAGCAACCTGCAGTAGTTGACCCTGCTTTGAGCAGGGCTTTGGTCTGCACAGACTCCAGAGGCTCCTTCTAACCTCAGCCTCCTGTGATTCTGTGAGATCCTGTGAATCCTATATTGCAACTACATTGAATGCATCTATTACAGATCAATCAAGTGAAAACTCTGAAGCATTCAAGAATGAAAGTAAAAAAAAAAATATATATGAAAAACCTTTTCTCTCCTGTCATGGTCCACATGGATTTTTTTTTCTGCTGCATCCTAATTATTTTTGTTCCAACTGGATGCTTTTTCTAATGAAAATTAGGCTGTTTTCTGCTGTCAAGAGTGTAAGAAATGGATCTGGTGAAAGCTAAGTTACACGCTTTGTAAGATGACACCCTATATGTATGCGATAAGCAGCGAGGCAAAAAAGTGTAAGAAGGCTTGGTGAAAAGGGGAACATGATGAGATGTTCCACATGAATTGGAAGCTATAAAGACCAATTTAGAACAATATTTTAGAATGGATAATATGAAATTACAGATGAGAAAAACAGAAACTTGGAATGGAATATGCTTAAAAGTAAAATGGACAAAATGCTGGAAAATGTTCAGCATGCATACAAAGACAGGGAATGGAGGCAAAACCAGAAGGAATCAGTTTCTGCAGCTCAGTGAGGGTTGCTCTCAGGTTCTCTCACCATCAAATCTGGAACTTTACCATATACAGGTCACATCTTGTGACTGATACAAACCAAATTATCTTGTGACTGAGGGTTCATCAGTATTGGTTCTTTTTAAAGGCTCTCAAATAGAATCATAGAATGGTTTGAATTAGAAGACACCTTAACAATCATCTAGTTCCAACCCCCTGCCACAGGCCAGGACACCTTCCACTACAGCAAGTTGCTCAAAGCCCCATCCAGCCTGGCCTTGAACACTTCCAGGGATGGGGTATCCTAAACTTATCTGGGCAACCCATTCTAGCGCCTCACCACCCTTGCAGTGGAGAATTTCTTGCTAATACCAATCTAAATCTACCCTCTTTTAGTTTGAAAGCATTATCCCTTGTTGGATTGCAACAGACCCTACTAAAAAGTCGCTCCTTTCTTAGAAGCCCTGTTTAAGTATTGAAAGGTTGCTCTAAGGTCTCCCTGGAGCATTCTCCTCTCCAGGCTGAGCAACCCCAACACTCTCAGCCTGACTCCACAGGAGAGGCACTCCAGCCCTCTGATCATCTTTGTGGCCCTCCTCTGGACTCATTCCAACAGGTCCATGCCCTTCTTATGTTGGGGGGCCCAGAGCTGAACACAGTACTCCAGGTGTGGTCTCAATGACAGCCAAGTAGAAGGGGAAAATCAACTCCTTCATCCTGCTGATGACACTTCTTTTGATGCAGCCCAGGATTCAGTTGGCTTTCTGGGCTGCAAGAGCACATTGTCAGGCTGTGTTGAGCTTTTTTGTCCACCAGTATCCCCAAGTCCTTCCCCTCAGGGCTGCTTTTAATCCATTCTCTGCCCACCCTGTATTGATACTGGGACTTGCCTTGACCCAGGTGCAGGACCTTGCACTTGGCCTTGTTGAACTTCACGCGGTTTGCATGGGCCCATCTGTCAAAGCTTGTCAAAGAAGGCTTGTGTTTATCCCCAGGACAAGGGAAGCAGGACAACCTGACTAACTCACTTCCTCATTGAGCACAGTTTTTCAGAGTAAGAATCACCTTCTTTGATTTATCTGACCCCTCAGAAGAAACCACAGACACAGCACAAACAAGCTTTTCCCATGATGCATGGAAGTGTTAGATGCCTCTGAATGGGAGTGAGAATGACCAGTAAATATAGCAAGCACTGTGCTAATTACAGGTAATAGTAACAAGTAACAACTGCACACTTAAACCTTGTGTGAGTTGAACACTTAGAGACTAGAACTGACTCTTGGATGTTGGCATTTATATCAGCTATTCTGGAAAGACAAGACTCCTTAATTCACTTAAATGGTTGAAAGAAATGGAAGCGGTGATTGTAATTTATGTTATAGATTAGAAGTTACATGTTTTCATATAGGAAATAGAAATACAAAACCTTCTCCAGCCTGCTGTTCAAACTCAAAATTCTCATCTTCCACCACCATGACTTAACATTACTGTCTGAAAAGAAGGTTTGGATGGGAATCACTCTCCTGCAGAAGCCCTGTCATGACACAATAAAGAATTCACTGTTCCCCTATACTAATAAACTTACTACTCAAATTTACCAACAAATTGAGAATGCAATTTCATTTGAAAATGAAAAATAAAGGCAAAGTCACTGTTAAAGAGAATTCAACTGTGAATAGCAAATTGCATCCTGGAGCAAATGCACTCATTACGCTCAAAGAAAGGATGAGAACTCCCACAGTTAAATAAAACTAGTAGGAAAAATAATTGCTTGATAAATCAGAGTAATTAAATTTTGCACATGTGAATGCTACCACACCTCTTCCTTCAGCGCAACAAGGCTAGCCCTGTAGCACCGAACCAGCACATAAAGCCTAACCCCTTTACACCCTGAAAAATCTATCACTGAAAGACATGGCACACCTTTTCCCTGTTAGCTCTTCTTTAATGAGGAATGGGAAATCATGCCCCACAAAGCTACTGGGATCAGAGCAGTAAAAAACAGTGGTGGTGCTATCTAGTTCCTATTCAGCTTCTGCCAATATCCCACTGATCATTAGTGTGTCTTCTAGAATTTTAAAAACATCTTATTTTAAATCAGTAGACTTTTCCTTTGGGAACCTGCCTGACAGGTCATTTGTTAGTTGGTCTGCCTTATATCTTGATTTTTGTATACAAGGTAAATACCTTTGTTTCCCATTATACTGTTCCATAGGACAGATACATCCTCATGATACCTTTAAACTTTATAGGTACCCTGATTGCTCTGTATCAGTTCTGAAAGAAAGCTTCTGCAATTATCCTTCCAAATTCTAAGAAATAATTTCTGACCATTCAAAATATTTTGTGTTTAGGCTATCTAAACACAGTTATCTATATGTAGGCACACACACATGCATCAGTTGTTCATCTACCCGCTGTACCCAGCAGAAATCTAGCCAATGCAATCTAAAGCATGATTCAGTTCACCCTAACCTAGGGAACTAGCAGCTGCTGAGCTGAATCACTCGCTCAGCTCCAGTGACTCCAAGCTTGATCTTTATTGACTAATAAGGGCTTTGATACTGAGGGCTCAAATCCATTGCCCACACAGAGGGAGGCAGTGCCATTTGAGATGAGACAGCATAACCTGCCTGTCCTCCTGCTGGCAATAGGTCTCCCAGACCCATGAGGGTGTCTTGCATACCGCAAGGCATCTGAAATGGCAGCAGTTCCTGTTTGTGAGTGACTGAAGCAAACCTCTAGCCCACAAACAGACTCCTACAGGTAGGCATAACAAATTTAGGCATCTCAGTTGCCAGCTGAATCTCTGGAACTTAGGAACTTGACCAGGAACTACAGCTGGAAAGGCCACATTACTGCTGCAGCATATGCAGCACTCATAAGTGGCTTATGATTGTTTCCCTCCTACAGTTCAAGAGGAGACTGACAGGAGAAAAGCATAACACAAGCTCATTCATATATGTTCCTCAAGAGTACAAGGATGCGTTGGATACTCTGTCTTCAGAACCAACCAAGCAGAAAGCACCAGTAATCGCTTTCAAAAGGATTACAGAAGAATGATCTTGGGGCTTAAGGGTCATTTCAAGGCTTATCTATGTGGTCAGATTTAGGTGGTCATAAGTTAACTCACTCCATGTTTCATATCACCTCAAGTTCGCAAGCTGTCTAGATGCACTATCACAGGATGGTATCTGAGCTAAAAATTCACACCTTTCAGCTTCTTCATGCAGGCTTAGTAGATGGCAAACTTGGCTACACTCCAAGCTGGAGCTGGCCCATTCTGCAGGATCCTGGAACATGTATGGCATCAGCTAGCAACCTTTGATCATTTAGATGTATTAAGATGCTTTGCTGCTGATGCAGTTAAGGCAATATCACTACAATTTTGGTAAATTAAGACATTAGGCAACAAAGGCTCCATGAAGCACTGAGGCAGTATATCTGCATAGAAACACAGCTTCATCTTTTGACAGTCCATAGTTGACAAAAAAAAAAAAAAAAAAAAAAAGAGAAGTTGCCTTTCATTAAATGAATCTAAGCAAAAAATAGTAATCTTGCCAACAGCTAATGTTCTGTAAAAATCAGTTCCCTAAACCAATTTCTCTATAAAAGTTCCGACAATCTTCTTACCCATATTACCTCTGTGCATTTAGTCTCATCTTTACTTCACTACAGTGTTGTTGTAGGAATTGACCATAATAAATGTGATTACAGATGTCGGTTTATACAGCTATAGTTCCCAATGTTAGCTTCCCATTAGGTGTCTAGCTATTCTAGATACTCCTAGATGACTAAGGTCTTTGAGCTTCTTCCCAACATGCCTCTTGTGTGCCACGTCTGGCAAAAACTTTAGTGTTCACTGACAGAAAGCAGACATGCAGCAGATGCTCAACCACATTTCTTTTCCTGCTTGACCACTGTGATTGCTCTGAGAGGTAAACAATCCACTCAGTAAAATAAACTGCTGCAAATGCTCACTATGGGTTGTATCATTTGATTATTACCTTGCTCATTCTCTTGCCCTAAATGGCGTTATTCAAATTCCTCTATCAATCTATACACTCCTGAAATTTTATCAGCCATATCTCTTTTCTCCAGGCAGAACACACACTTCCTTTTTGCTCCAAGACTGTTCTCCCACTTTCCCAAAACACTTCTCAACGTCTATAGGTAGGATTGTTTTATTGTTTTTGTAAGGCACTTGGAGTTAGTTCCTGCTTTTTGTCTAAGGGATGATACGTTCTATAAAATATTCAGTCTCTAAATCATTCTTCATTCAATAAAAAATTCTTCAGTGAGAGAAGAAACCATGATGTCTCCCATTTTCAGCATCAGAAGGGCAGCTGATATCAGAAAGCAAAATTTAAAAAGACAACCTTAAAACAATATGGTTCATGAGGACACTACCTTTTAGGCTCAGTGTCCAATTTATCTCAGTGCACATGCAGGATGAGGATTGCAAAGACTAATAAGCATGGCAGAAACATACGCAGTAATTCATCATCATAACAAAGCATAGCAAATTATCAGGAGTTTTCTGTAGGCTTAACACAATTACATGGAAACAAATTGTTTGGTCTGCTCAGTTATAAGTGCAAGAACACTAGACCAAACAATAAAGGGATTGCTGCCACCTATATACACAAATCATCCTTTTATGATATGACAAATGTACAATTTGGCTTTCCTTTTTGGTTTATACACTGAAATTTTATTCAGTGCCTGCACAAATAGGTTTCCATGTTCTGCAATAGGACATATCACAGAAACATAGGAAAAGGAGGCAGCTGGCTGCAGCAGTAGAGGAGTTAATGGATATAACCACGACACCCTTCTCATGCTTGCAAAAACTTTAATACAGCAGTAGTTCTCAAGTAAAACTGAAAGGAAGGGAAACCTTTAATTAGTTTGAATTTACTTACTTTAAAAAAATTGTCTCTGCTTGGTGTTCCTTCCTAAGAAAAAGACTAACATCAGCATCATCTTGTGAATAATTGGGTTTGGTCCCATTCCTGGTTTTCAGCTAGCTGGAGTACAGTTTAGGCTGCTGTTTATTTGACTTTCCTCCCGCAGGACCACTCTTCTGTAGGAGAATTAAAGCTATGCAATGCTTACACAGACATTTCTTGTACTTCTGATAGAGAACAAGACCTGTTCTAAGTAAACACTAATAATAGACAGCACTGAAAGTAGCTGCTGGGGGTTCACATGCCTGAGAGACATAATACTAAAGGCAAAGTCACTGCTGAAAGGAGCAGATAGATTGTGTTTGCTATCACAGATATCTACTGTGTTTCAGCCATCGTGCCACTTGGGTAAAGTGGGACTTTGAGAGCAAAAGTCTAATTAAAATAAGTGGGCGTTATATAACCATGCTTGGAAGGCACATTTTCTGCAATATTCCTTAGTGACTTGGAGCTGCCTTTCTTTAAAGCATTTATACAGCTCTAGCAATTTAATGGTTGGGAGATAAGAAAATAAATTAAAATTTGTATGTGGCAGTCAAATTAATTTCAGAGGTATATGTTAGTTTTAGCATTTAAGATATATAAACACGTCACGGCCCATATAAATGTTAAGGTCTCAATTTTTCAGGGAAGGTTGGACAGAACACATCACGCAACTGCTTTTTAGAAGACATCATCATGCTACAGAAATGTCCTATATACAAATGTCATTTTTCAGGAATGCCTCAGCTCCACTGGCTTATCCGTCATGGTTAGGACTGCATTGGTGAGGTTACAGGGGTGCATCTGGCCCAGGGAGTGGATTTACCCCTCAGCATGTGCACATGTGTGTGTGTGTTTTAATTGTTTGTCTCTGTTGCTTTCATGGTTTTCTTCCTCACCTCATTTACTTTATTGACCTTGTCTTTCCTCCTTTTTTTGTCTTTCCTGATTACTTCTAAATTAGCACCAGGATGGGCCCCTTTCCGCTGAGTAAAACAGCCAAACTTTGCAAAGGGAAGATACTCTGGTCAAAAGCAACAGGCAAAATTGCTAGGTGGGTCCATCTTAGATGTCACAGGTTTGGTGGTAATTTGTGATGCTGTTACTGAGCCCAGGTAACAGTGCAGCCACTATGCACAGCCAGCACTTCTCTAAATTAGGAACAATGTAAGGTGAAAAGATACTTAAGCTCATTTAATATGTCTGAGCCTGGTTTGCCTCACTGCTTTCTTAAGGGCTGCTGCACAATATTCAGGTAGTCTCCAGCAAGGAGGAGCCTTCTGCAATCAATAAACACCTTATGGGAGGGGAAATACATCAACTGTTAAAACCAGCCTCAAATTAATTTCACTGGATAAATAAATTCTGCCAAGTTCTTTTAATCCTCACAAACCACTTTTATCTATCCTTAATTTATGGATCTACTTTTAAAAATGTAAACAACTTTCAAATAAGATTTTAAGGCATTTGAATATCATTCTTGTCATGTTTGATACTTTCTTATTTCACTTCCAAAGAATTCTGTGATGATTAATTCATGCATTATATGGCACCATGTGTAATGCTCCCTTGTGACAATAACTCAAATTGTTATTTTCATACCATCTTCTTCTGTCTTGCTCTTGTTTTATTTTCACTCCAGTGTAACTAGAATATCTATATGAACAGAAACATTTTCAAGAACATATTTCTGGCTCCTTTTGCCCAACTGACTGGCAGCTCACATAGGCTAGGGCATTGGCTAAGTGAAAGTATCCCTTTACTACAGCTTTGCTTCCAGTTGCTACAGAGCTCGCTTTCCCAGGAATTCTGCTGGACCTTCCTCTGCAGAGCACAGGCACTCATCAAAACAGCAGCTCATCACAAGTTGTTCATAAAAATACTCTAAACAGATTTGTGGGGTATTTTTTTGTTCTTGTATTTCTGACAGGCGTCAATGAGTTATACGTGAACTCTTCAAGTGACTGGTTAGCCAATAAGGCATACAGCTAGCACTCAGTTGAAGTAAGCAAGGCGTGAGCTCATATCTTTACAACTTCTTTTAAACAGCAGCATAGTTTCATGGGTTGAACTATTACCGAGTATCACCAATACCACTCAAAAGAAGATGCAACATTATTAAACCTTCATTCTGGATATCAATAGAGAAACAGAGCTCCTGGGAGTAATTGATCATGGGTGGAAGTAATTTGTTAGAACATTAATTACTCTTAACATGAATAAAGATGCAGACAGCTGCATTTTATTTTAGCATTTGAGTAGAAGAAATAGAGCTAAAGCTGTGAAGTCCCATAATTCTGACAGTGATATGAGAACACAAACATAACATGCATAAAATCCTGCAAGGGGAAACGTTGAAAAATTTAGGAGGAAAGAAATTGACAGCAAAATACATGCAATCAAGGGCAATTTGAGGCTTGCCTTGCATTTTAGATATCCCCAGTCACTTCAATAGTAACCTGTTACGTTCACCAACTCCGTATCCCAAACCTATCTAGATAATGGTAAGAAAATTCAGGAGAGAAAAATCCAGCTATCAGGAGTAGGCACAGATTGAGTACTTATATTCCACAAAGCATTATACACACAAGTGTCCCTACAAAGCAAAACCCAGTATGAAAACAGCAAGGTCAATGCAAACAGACACATGAGGTGAATGACTTTTCTGAACCTATTCGGCCATGGCTGGCTCTAGGAAACTCTATCATCCCGTAACAAGAAATATAGTCTAAAAGGATTTATTAAGAGTATTAAGACCACCTCCTTAAGAGAGCAGGACTGTTCTCAAAATGCGCTGAGCAGCAATTTTTAGCTTAGCATGAAACAATGGCTTTTCTGTTCCTTACTCTGAAACATATCCAAGCTTGAGGTTCAGTATTCAGTGCCCTTTGCTGTTCTTCACTTACAGATTCTATACACACAATAGAAAACCATAATTTACATTAGCTGATCATATAGCAGTGTGTGCTCATTCAGTAAAATGTTTTCTTATCTGCATTTAGGGGCTATACAGATGCAGCCTCAATAGCTGCCAGACATTAGCATGGAAAAGGCCTTAGTCTTTTACATCACAACCTGATCACCTCTTCTTTTATCCTATTACTCCTACAGACACAGCACCCTGAGTCTCCACACAGACTCTTCCTCCTTGCTGTCAAGGTCACTTACGGACATTTGTAGATATTCACCTATCCTCAGTCAGTAAACTGAAAGACATTTCACTTTCTTTTGTACTTCTTCATCTAATAATGTTTCCCTCTGAATTGCCTCCATTTCACTGCACTGTTAATTAGCTTTTATGCATTACCAGAGATGGATGCATCTCAGCAGTGACTTAAGTGATTTCTTTATAGCTTGTGTTCCAGTTTCCATTCGTAAGACACTTCAGCTTATATTAGTCAAATTGTTTCCTCCTTATATTACTTTAGCATTTACATAATATCTCTCGTTCTAAAGTAAAAAAGGGCAGAACAACTGAGGATGTAAAAGTCCAGATACTCATGTGTCTTTGCCTGAAATAGTCTAGCTGGCCAGGACAATGCAGCATTTTCCATGTTTGTCAGTGCACTATTTTCTACATGCCATTTGGAGTATTAAACAAGAATAGCTGAATCTTGACTTACATACTAATATAATGGGGCCTTAGTTGTTTAGAAATGTTGTTTTAATCCAAAGTTTCATATTAAAAAAAAACCAAAACAAACAAACAACCAAAAACCAAAACATCCCAAACCTATACAATACCTACATAAGACAGTCATGTGTCACCGTAGCAAGGATTTCTTTACAGACTGTAAATAGCACACCCTTTGAGGCACGTTTTAAGGACATACTTATAGCTCTTCCTATTTTTATCATCCAATTATTAGAAAAACAATTTGCATTGGTAAACAGTTCATATAGTGTCTGAAAGTCTTAGCATTACAATGAACATGGCTATAGAATTATTTAGCTAGGTAGCACCAGAATGCATCTGACTTACACAAATGTTGAATCATTTAGAGGTTCAAAGCAGAGGTTTCCCAAACTGGCAGTCTACAGATTCCTGTCAGTGGTCTGCATCTGAAGGTTTATAGATGTCTGGTTACATGGTGCTCATTCCCTAATGATAGTGGGGAGAGAAGAGATGAAGAACAAACATTGATCAAGAAAAAATATTTCAGTTTCTCAGTACCAGTAAAACATTTTTTGCCAAAGACTGTAGCCCTACAGTTTCTCCTAATAACTTTTGCATTTGATGATGATTTTGTCAAAGAGATTGTTTATACTGAAGTTTTATCTTTCAGACCGATTTTCTTTTCCAATCCATCCATTTCTGAGAAAAAGACTAGAGACAATATTATTTGTAAGATATTTTTAACAGCCAAAACGTGCTAAAATTAAGTTCATGAATACATTCAAGAATACTGGTTTATTAAAACACAAAAAAACATTTTCAATATCACAAAATGGAGACTCAGTTGCTCAAAGATTATGAGTAACTCCAAACTTTCACAGGTCTAATGAAAAACTGCTCTAAGTGTATTAGTTATCCAAGTACTACAACTTGCACTGCAGGATATAAAAGACTTATGTCAGTAGAGATTTAAGTTCACGGAAGTAGAACGATACTTAATAGTTAGTGAACTGCACTGGAATATTCCTTAAAGCAAATTTTCTTCTATGTCTGTGTTACAATGCATTTTATTTCATCCAATCCATGTGAAAACTGCAAATTCTTAAACAAGTTAGGTGTTTACTGCTACCCCAAAATTCAAGTAAAACTTGTGAGTGTCCACATCCAGGCCTATGGTTCATAGAGCAAACTGGTTTCAGAAAAGCAAGAAATTCTGATGATTACTAGTTAGGCCTAAATTTATAAGCCAGGGGTCCTCAAACTACGGCCCGCGGGCTGGACACGGCCCCCCAGGGTCCTCAATCCGGCCCCTGGTATTTACAGAACCCCCCCGCCGGGGGTTGGGGGGGGAAACCAAGCAGCCGCAGATGGCTGCCTGCCACTGCATCAGCGCACCGGCCCCCTGGTTACAAAGTTTGAGGACCCCTGTTATAAGCAATCATGAAAAAGAATAGCTCTAATGAAAACAATAACTTCAGTAGGGAAAGCCTTTCCAGAAATGTAATTTTGGATACTGAAATACACTTTAGTGAGAAGCAACTTGCATGAGAGATACTGCAATTTCTTTCTAATACCTCTGTTTTGGTTTTCACCTGGTGAGACACCAATGAACATGGAAACAAGAATTATTATTGGCTTCCTGTATTTCTGGTCTCTCAATATTTTTTTCCTTTCAAACATGTAATGCCACAATTGCATTCTCTGAATATTTTCAGAGATCATAGAGCTCCTGCAATCTGTTTTATACTGTTTGTGCCAGGCAATAACGAAAAAGAACAAAAACAGTCTAATGCGTGGAGAGATGTTGTGAGCATAGCTTCCTAGCCACATGCACATAATCAGAATTTGCAGTGCTATCTATGAAGCATCCCACTAATCTAATGCTTGGGAAAGTATTAAAAGCTTGAGTTAACCATCAGTCTTTTGTCTGAGTTTACCACAGACTTTCTATTTCCTCCAGTTACCTTGATGTCCACAGGAGAAAAACTTGTATTCAATTATCCCCTACCCATTTTTCAGGCTGCTGAGACTGCTGCAGCTCTTGCCTAACATACAGTAGGATCAGGTAAGTCAAACCTTGTGAAATTGCAGTTTTCTGCCAAGTTCAATGGATGACATGATTCCTTTTCAGAGCAAATAATTCTGCCTTCCCTAACCTATGAATTTCCTTTCTGTTGTCTGTCACTATGCTTTTCACATATATCACACTTATCCATGTACGCTTTCACTTAAGCACACTGTCCTGAGCAACCAGTATATGTCCTGCTTCAACCTCACTGTACCTTGTTATGTTAAAAATATCCCTATTCCATGTTGTCAGGACATGTGTTGGGACTACTGCTCCCACTGTAACTCCAAACCTGGTTTAGTACACACAGCTCTCCCTTCTGCCACCTCCAAAAACCCAGCACGTTCCTAATGCTATTTTATGCTGCCACAAGAACTTGTGCAGCCCCACATCAAACCATGTTAGGGAACTGAAGCAGGTTAAAACTTAGCAAGCAAAAAAGCAGCAAGCCTCTTTCTTCAGTAGTGCTGCATTATGCCATCTTCAAGTACTTGTATTACTATGGGATCAGTATTAAGAACTCCAGCTTCAAAAAGTATGAGCAGCCCTGAAGTATGAACAATTAATATTCTAAATATCCCTCAACATACTGATTTTGTTAGAGATCAGTGTCTGAAGCAGGAAAGCTTTATCCTTCCTAGCTTCAGTTTTTCTGCCCGCAGGCTGATTTTTAACTCCCAGGACATGCTTGGGAAGTGTTACAGCTTGTTAGCTCTAGAGCTAGAGACCTGTCCTCTGACATCTCCTTCTCCAAAGGGGCAGGTGACGTGTCAGAGACCTGGGATCTTTGGTTCAGCTTAAGTTGAAACACCTCTGCATATTCTACCATGGTTTCTCAAACTGATCAACATGTTTTACTTTCCTATGTATCCCTTACATTGTCTGTTCATTTTCTGTGAGCTAAAATTTTTAAACATTGTCAAGATGGGCAGGCATCACAGGACATTTTGTCTTTGGAGACTGGTGTGAATGGACAGAAGAGACACATATATTGTGGTCTTTCCATTGACTTTTTTTTCTTGAACGTTTTAGTCTCCTAGTTTAAATAGACAGATAGGTAATTCAAACTTAGGGTATGTCTGTTGTCTCACAGGAAATACATGATCATCATCACTCTAAATATTCTTCTCACATGTAGTGATCCACACCAGGCCTTACACTTTGGAAGGTTTGCATATTGAAAAATTAATTAACAGATATAGTCCATTTCCATATGTCTTCCTCTAAAGATTACCGCAACAACATTTCCTGAATATCCTTTAACAATTTAATTGCAGCCTGGCAGTGGTATCATGACAAATAAATTTAAGTGACATACAGGTTGCAGTGGCAGAATACAAAGTATAATAAAGCAATGTACTTCTTAGGGAGATGTGACATGAAAAACATTGACCTGTGGTCCTAAGTCATTTTCATAAGACAAAAGCTTTCTTGGTAATAAAAACAAATCAGTCAATGTTCTGAAAGACTAATATAATAAACCATCAGGGAAGCTATTCAGCTGTGTTAACTCCATTTAGCGAAACAGGAGTCATTATTATTCCACCTTTGTACTTAAAGCTTGGTGATAACATTGGCTGCGCTACGACAAAGGATCCTTGACTAATGGGAGATACCTCCAGAAATGGCAGTAGGACTCAGCTTAGAAACATATGCTGCCTTGCTGGTCATATTAAACACAGCCAACCTGACATTAGGAACACAGGGCTGGACTTAAATGACAGGACAGAATATTAATTGCAACGAAGCTGAAGATAGTGCAATGGCCCTGCATGAAATATTGCCAACTCAGAGACAGGTTACATTGACAAGCAACTAGAACATGAGGCGGATGAAAAAGGGGTCAGGAGTGCAATATTTCACATGGGAAGGGAAAAAAACGGGGGTGGCGGTGGGAAAGGTGCCTTCAATCCATGAATCCCAAACTGATTCTCAACAAACGGATACTATGTTGATTTGCAAGAGAAACAAAGATGTGCCTCAGTTTATTTTGTAAAGAACCGGTATTGCTATGCACACTGAGGTTGGGAGAAATTAAGTGATTTACAAGAAGTTTGTGATGCAGGTAAAAAAGCATCTCAGGCTATGACTATAAACTGTGCTTTTAAAGTGTAAGCTCATCCTTCCACATACGCTCAGCAGCCACCATTTCCTGAGGAGCTGAAATGTCATAATGATTCTTTTCTTTATCAGCCTCACTCTCATTTGCAAGTATCTTTGCCATTCTGGTTCCTAAACAAGATGGTATTTGGAAATATCAAGGCACCAGGGAAGAAGTCATTGAAGTATTTCTGGTGTGAACTGGAAATAACCTGCTGGAAATTTTTGAAGAGACCCAGGAGACCTCCTTTTTAACACTCCTTTCCTCATCTGGCAGTGATTTTTGGAGACTTTACACACTTAAACCATTTCTGTCCTAACCTATACTCAAACAACTCCATTAAACCCAGTCAGGATTTTGTCCAATTGCACAGGGTCCAGTCAAATAAACACAAAAGTTGTCAGCTGCGTCTCTATGGAACATACCACAGAATACCAAGGACTTATACCCTCCCTGAGAAGGGGATAAATGGACATGCAGAGCTTAATAGAAGGGTAGAGAAAAGGAGGTAAATAAAAGAGCAGATTAATCACAAGCAAAGATATGCAACATCTCTGCATGATTAGCAAAATATAAGGTAGCCAGTCTATGACTGCAAGGGCTGCATAGAATAAGACAGGAAGTGTTTGAAAGTTCGGCAGAAATTCAGAAGAGTTGTTCCTGCTGATGGAACGTGAACAGCTCACTATGATGGGCATAATACTAAGAGATCCCACTTGAATTCAGGTCTACGAGGCACTGCACAAGCAAACTGGTAGACAATTTCATGCCCTATCAACTTAAGGTATTGTATGATATGTGTAGAAAATGAAACTGAACTGATTAAAAAAATTAGTCAATGCCCCTGTTCCTAAGTGTAAAACTAGTTTACAAATAAGTCTGCTAAGAACATCAGCAGATGCCACATCAAAATACATCACGATAAGAAAATCAAGGACTTCACCCCCACAGAAGACAAAGCACTCAAGTATCCTGGACTTTGGGAAAAAATCCTGTCTCAACAAAGATGAAGAAATTTCTAGCCATCTTTATCTGACAGTAATATTTAATTGTGACTCCTCTTTAAAGTCTAAATGGTGTTTCAAGGGGAAATTTTAAATACTCTAGTATTTTTTTGATTTCACACATCTTAAGATACAAAATTAAATTTCCAGTTCAAAACTGAATGCACAGAATCCAGATAACAACTGCAGTTTCAATTCCCCAGCAAGAATGAGTATCAAAAAAAAATTGTATGATTGCAAAAGAAGTTTGCTTCAAGAATTTATCACTCATGCTAGTTATTACAGTATTTTGTATACTTAGATCAGTTACTACCACTTGGATATGTTTAAAAGATCTTATGCTTGTTTACAGTAATTAATCAACCACTCATGAAACATGCATGTCATTAACTTCCTTATGATCATTTAACATTCAAAGGGACTTTCAAAGGAACTCTTAGGATTTACAAAAATAGCAAATCAGCCTTATTTTTTAAGCCTCAACTTGTGCAGTTGAAATAAAATTTAAAAAAGAATAAATATTACATTTTGTCTGACCTTTGTAAGAGCCTAGTTGAATGCGTTTGTCCCTTACAATCACCTTTAGATGAGCTTCTTCTATTTCAGGCTTAGACACAAATACCACAGCATGATGACAGAGAGCAGCACAGGAACATCTGCCATTCCTCAGCCTACATCCCATGCTGTGTAAGTTCAGCACAAAAGCTCTCATTAAGAAAGATGGAATACAAAGATATTACTGTATTTCATAGAGGCCAGTTGGCTGGGTCGCTCAAAATTATACAGCCTGTATAAACTCCCTGTGGGGTCGCTGTTGTGGTTTCTCTCACTAAGGAAATAAGGTGGTGTGACTCCTTCCCAAAGGTCAGCCCTGCATCCTGTTTCTCCTGCAGAAGCAAAACCAGCAAGCTTGGTTCCCCAGGGCTCATTCTTTCACTGTACAACATCATATCACATATCCTTTCTACTTATCCCTTTCTTCCCCATGGCAGGAGCAGCCCCAAGCTCAGTCTTTGGGGCAGCAAAATTTGATTTTGCTTACAGTGCTGAGAAACCTTGAATCAGCTTCATTTAGAAAGATTACACTTGCTCCAAAGTGAGCAAAAAAGTGTGTGATCAGACACAATATTTCTCTACTCTCCAAAATGAAAAATATAAATGTAAACATTAAGTAGACCTCCTATTTTAGCACTGTCATAATAACTTAGCGAAACTGCATAGACAAACTGAATGTAGACTCACAGTGAATCACTTTGCTCTGAAAGGATTTATTCTCTTTTGGTACCAGCTGAATTCGTCTTGAATGGAAGAACTAGCAAAAAGATCTCATAAAGTCAGGTAATCAGAAATAAACTTTGCAAGATAAAGCAGATGAATACTTGTCTTGCCTTTTCATTGATTTAGCTTTAACTTCTACACAGACCTCTGCAAAACCTCAGAAAATTCAGGCAAGGGTGGTATAGCACGTGACCCCATTCAGGGAGTACAAGGATTGCAATGCGTTCAAGAGTCTCAATTCCCCAGTCTCCTACATGATTTGCAGATAGGGAGAGGAGCAATGGGACATCCTCTCACTGGGCATTAGCTCCTCCTGGAAGGTGAATCACAGGACCGTGGCCCCAGTCACAGTCATTCTACAGAGATGACTTCCATTGCTTCTCCAAAAACATTCCTCCTTGTCATACATAACCTTTTGTAAGAATACACAAGTGAGTTAATCAAAACTACCCATAGGTATAGCATAGGCCCTCTGGACCCTCATGAAGTACAACAGGAAAGAAATCGCCACTGTCATAATTTATAGATGTATCTAACGTACATTCCAACAGCAGGAGAGTTCTGATCTCTGCACCACAATATTCTTCATGCCCAGGGCAAAGCAACAGTGTCCTTATGCCCTAGGATGGGAGCCATATGACTGCTTCAGCCTGGCCTACTTTATGCCCAAATCCAAAAGATGCAATTTTATTTTGCTCTGATTCAAACACTACAAAAACTTTTTTTTTTTTTTAAGAAAAAAAAATAAATTAAAAATCCATCTTAGATATTCTGTGGAATATTTTGAGCCAATACCAGCCTGACTGTATCTCTTTCCAGAGGTGTTTTTGAGTTGTTTTGAATTGTCCGTGTTATAGAGGGGATGACTGTTTACAGGGTATTATGTATATAGGCACTTTTGCTCTTTTAGTCTTAGCTCTGTGAACAGGGTTAGCCCTAAGGCAAAGCCTAAGGCAGAAAGAGAAATGCGTTTTTTAAAGGCTGTTTGTTAATTGAGCCCTAAACTGCTTCCTGTTCCTTGCCAGTTTTATCCTAACATAGGAACAAATCAATGTTAAGGCACTCTGCCATATGCTGGGCAATTCAGACCACTCTAAGCTTCCTCCCACTTCCTTGGCAGCTGAGATGTCTCAGTACTATCCAAATTTTGCTCAGCATCTAACAGAATTCAGCCCTAAATAGGCTGCAATCTGCATATGAATATTTTAATTACATGCTGTTACGCAGGATGAAAACAACCAGCAAAGCACAGACAGCTCAACTAAGAACTTAGAAACTGTGACAGCAACAGTTTTATAATTTCAGCCTGTTTATTATGTTTTGGGCACCTGTCTCTAAAGGGTTGTGACTGAGAACACTACCAGATAGTTGCCTTCTTTGCAAAAGAAAGGTGGCATGAGTCTTACCAGAACTTTGCTTCCCTCCTGCACCCAATGCAGAAAATTATGAGACAATGAAGAGGTTTCTTAGACTACAAGCCTGAGATTCACCCTTTTCCTGAAGGATGTTGGATTGAAGGAGGATCCGTAGCTTTCATGACAGAAAGAGGCTCTATCTAGCAGCAAGTGAAGTAGGAAGGCAGAGAAGTTGTTGAATGCCAGCCAGGCTCTGCTCTCAGACCTGCATCAAAGGTACTGGAATGACACGAGGGAGCCAATTCTTGCCTTCTTTCCATGGTGACACTGCACAGCACAAAAAAGACAGGCTCTTCTGGGGATGGAGCTAGCTCCCAAAAGCAGAAACTCTCCAGGCACCATCATCTAGCATTTCACTTCCCCTCTAGGACACTGTGATTCACTATCTAGATCAACAGACAGCTTTCAGATTTTCTTTTGACAAGTGGTGCAGTGGCTTTTAGCAACTAGCATCTCCTTTGCCACTCTTACTGTCTTCTTACCCATTGGTGTCCATGCTGCTACAGTGCCCTATTGATTGACGTCTTGCATGTTAAAAAAAGAATTTCAATCTTCCCATTTCATTAAATGTGGAGTTTTCAATATACTCCCAAGATTTTTGGGTGCCATTACAGCTTCTAATGCAGTTTGAATACAGATTTTTCCCAGTTGCATACTCCTGCCCTGGAGTTGTTCAGCATCCCAGAGTTACTACTTTAGCAGCTCCATTTCAGCAGTGTCTGGTCGTCATCTGAGGGTCGTCATCTGAGAAAAGCTGTCTCTGCAGTGGACAGGAGCCCAGGGTGATGTCTGCAGCCACTACCAACTAACGCTTGTGCCTGTTATTTCAGTGCCAGTATTACCAAGGTTCCAGCATTTGGGAGCTATTCATGTATTGTAATGGGTAGAGTGTAAGTATTTAATAGGTAGATTCAATGCCAGTCTACCTTCTGCTCTTGTCAAGCAGGCTTTGTGGCTTCTCCCGCTTCTGCACTGGTAGAATTTGGCCTTTGCCACAGAGTTGGACTTGAAATTTATTTTCATGGTCATGAAGATGAATTACATGTAAGCAGTTTTAATGGTCGTTCTAAGTGACCAGGAAGCTGAAGTATTATCTCCAGAAACAGATCAAAGCTTACAAACAGGTGAAATCTGAAGTCCAGTGTCAGCTGTTGGTGCCAGCATAGAAAGACAGTGTTGAGGGTGCAGCTGTAAACAACAGGACACATCAGACAGCCAAGCAGAAGGGGTGCAGGCAGAGGCAACGCAGCCCAGAAAGGAGCCAATGGGATGTCAACAACCAGAAGATGAAAAAAGAGCCAGGAATAAATAGCATGGAGGAGCTTTGTTGAACAGGCACAGCCTAAGGCATAAATGTGAGAGAGAGGTAGTTATGGGGCATCTACACGGACATTTCAGCTGCAATAAGACACAAAGGGATGGTGAGGCTGTTGGGATGAAAATGAAGTGAGTGACCCTGGCAGAGAGGTCCCTGTACTGTGGGTAAATGGCCTCTAAGAAATAGCTTGACTGAACAGCTGTCCAAATACCTTGGCTCAACAGAGAAGTTCGGTAATCCAGCCTAAAAGACATTTTCAATATTTTCTCCTTGAGTTTCACTTTGCAGAAATTTATATGTATTTTTTTTTAAGCAACCTTCATCTCTTTACCAGCCTACTGAACAGCCAGGCAAAGCTGGGAAATAAGCCTGTTTGGAACAACAAACATGATTTAGAGGGAGAGGGAGAGAGAGAACTGCTTGGCTAGTTTTCCTTGTCTTTATTTTTAACTTAGCAATGAAAGGGAAGGAAAGTTTCTTCTAACAAAAACATTCATGCCTTTCAGAGCCATTATCACCTCATGAAACAGAGCCAGAGCATAGGTAAAAGCTGCCAGTTCCCTCAAAAGAAAAGGAATCTGACACTGCCATGACATTTCCAGTTTAACATTGACCTCCTACTTCCCCACTACTGAAAGGTTCATCAGTTTCCAGAAGCTTTTAAGAGCCTGGGGCAATGAAATTAAATGAAAATAAAATACTATTTTTCCTCTCTAGATGTTCTACTTTATCTACAATCACACTTTTCTCTTAAAAGCCACTGTACTTTGCTATAAAAAAAAGTTCTAGGTTGCAAAACAAGATCAAAATTCCATCTTGTCCTGCAGACCTGGCCTGCTTTTCATCAAAATACTGCTGTATTTCCTAAAAGCTTTGATGAACCTGCTGAGGCACAAAGGTTGAGACAGAGACCAAGTGAATCTCAGTCTAGTACAGTTTATTGTTGCACTGAATAACCTGTGAAGGAATTTTGTTGAATTTTGCCGTAAGTTTGGTGCTCAACCATGTCCCTTATTCAAAGTACATTTCAGAATGTGTGAAGTCACAGACTTCTACGGTCGATTAGTTTTACTAGACTTTATGGCACACACACTGTCTCTATACAGAGACATAACAAGATCTAAAGAACTTCCAAACCTAATATAAATGTTATCAAGTATAGAAAGACAAGAGAGATTTGAATACTAGGATGCCTAACCCAGGGGATTATTTATAAGCCTGAACTGTCCCCAGAGTCATGGTAAATCTATGCCTGACAACCTTTACCATTATGAAGAATCATATCAACATCAATTTGACTCTTCCCGTCTTTGGATAATAAGTTTTCTCTGGCAACATCTTTGATGCCATAACAGTGTTTACATAGGTCCTTGGTACTGTTCGAGACAAAACCTACTAAAACGTTTCAAGAGGTGGGTGTTTGAAATTATAATAAATAGCAATAGGTGGCCATGACATGAGTGCATAGCTGAATTCATTTTAAGGACGCTGTCTTCAGGATGTCAGCGTTCAGCCTCTTGAGCAAACCACCTCCTTTGTCCTCACTCTAGGGCTATCACTTAAGCTTTCATATTTGTCACCACTAGTAATCAAAAATCATCTAGTACAGTCACAGACAAGCAGAATTCCTCTCTGGATTCAGAAGTGTTTGCAGTCCTCACCAAGAAAGGCATCCCCCTCCTGATTTAGCACCAAGTTGCAAAATAAACAGTCAGGCAGAAATTACATTTCTCAGCTTGGGCACTGCAAACAAAACCCAAACCAGTGAGTGTTTGTTGGAATGTCTATTGGCAAATAGTGACTTCTCACCAACGGGCTATTCATGAACACACGTGGATACCTGCGGATCATTGTTTGTTAAATCTCCTTAATAACTGTGCTATGTTACGTAGAGATTGTTGACAGGTTCCCTAGTGGCAATAAGTGATGACATAAGCGTTCATTGGAAGTGGCTTGAAAATTAAAATTGTGACATATATTAATCTTCCAAAAAGCGCAACTGGTAACAGCACATATAGTCATAGAATAGTTTGAGTTGGAAAGGACCTTAAAGATCATGCAGTTTCAACCCCCTGCTGTGGGCAGCAACACCTTCCACTAGACCAGGTTGCTCAAAGCCCCCGTCCAGCCTGGCCTGGAACACTTCCAGGGATGGGGCATCCACAGCTTCTCTGGGCAACATGTTCCAGTGCCTCGCCATCCTCACAGTGAAGAATTTCTTCCTTATATGTAATCTAAATCTGTCCTCTTTCAGTCCAAAAGCCATTTCCCCCTTGTCCTATCATTACACAGACTTGTAAAAAGCCCCTCTCCAGCTTTCTTGTAGGCCCCAGAGAGACTTCTCTTCTCCATGAACAATCCCATGTTATACTAATTAGAGCTATATTGTAAAGAATGGATTAGGCACACACCTTATTTTGGTTTTCTTTGAGGAGTTTTTTTGGCAGAACTATCTGAATACAGAACATTTCCAGTCTTGAAAAGTTGCCTAGACCTGAAGAAAAACAATCTAAACCTAGGTAGTTGCTCTGGGTTTGGCTGGGGTAGAATTAATTTTCTTCATAGTAGCTGGTAGGGGGCTATGTTTTAGAATTGTGCTGGAAACAGTGCTGATAATTCAGGGGCAGTTTTGTTATTGCTGAGCAGTGCTTACAGAGTCAAGGCCTCTTCGTCTTCTCATAGCACCCCGCCAGCAGCAGACTGGGGGTGCACAAGAAGCTGGGAGGCGACACAGCCAGGACAGCTGACCCCAGCTGACCAAAGGGATATTCCAGACCATACGACGTCATGCTCAGCGTATAAAGCAGGGGGAAGGAAGAGGGAGGGGAGGATGATCAGAGTTTGGCATTTGTCTTTGCAAGTAACTGTTTGCATGACAGAGCCCTGCTTTCCTGGAGATGGCTGAACACCTGCCTGCCCATGGGAAGTAGTGAATTAATTCCTTGTTTTGCATTGCTTGTATGTGTGAGTTTTGCTTTACCCGTTAAACTGCCTTTCTCTCAACCATGAAGTTTTCTCACTTTTACCTTTCCAATTCTTTCCCCCATCCCACCATGGGGGAGCAAGTGAGGGGCTGCGTCGGGCTTAGTTTCCTGTTGGGGTTAAACCACAACAGTAGTAAATAGGTATTCAGGACTGAAATCTCTCTATCAGCACATATATTCATAATCTTTTGATGATACAGTCAGCATGTTCTAGTGCTGGAAGTGAAGCTTGATCAGGTCTCCTCTTCATCACAACTTTTCAGTAACTACCTTATTCTCTTCTGTTTGGGGCTTATTTTGTACATTTGCATTGTATTCTTTTCAAATGACATCCAGCATCTTGCAACATATCCTTGTATTTCTCCATTAAGAATGTTGAAAATTAGAACTGTCAGTTAAAATATGTTTTAGAGTCAAGTTAACTGGTAATTACATTCGTAACAGGTCACAACTCACTGATCAATGTTATGGTCAATGAACCGTGAGCTCACTAGGTCCACAAGGAACAAGTCCCTAAACCCAGCATGTTCTGTATTCAGACTGAAAGCAAATGTGGAGGAAAGGACAGCACCCTGTTAATACCAGTTTCTCCATGATTATACTATGCTCAGTGTGTTCAAAAGGGAAATTGTTTCTAACACAAACAACATGATAACGAACTTCAGAAAAGAGGCATAGCTAAACCATACAAAAAACTTCCCATAAAGCTGCTCTGACTCAAAGTGAGGTGCAATGATCCATGTTCTTTGTTGAGGCCTTTTAGAAAAGCAAACCAAGAGGATATGCAAGCTTCCAGGCTGATCCTTACAAAAAGACCGGTAAGAAAGCACAACTAATTTTCAGATTATAACAACAGATTACAACGGCATATAATTCCTGTAAATTTGAAGAGAAGTCTGAGACAGAGAAGCTGAAGGAGAAAAGAAGCAGCGTCCAGTTCTCACCCTGTATTAACCCCTTTACTGACTTTCAGTTGCAGGAGACCTTGAACTCTCGAGAGGGATTTGCCTTACAGGGATGTCACCAGTATGTACACCTCTCTCTAAAAGTGTATCTTGAGTTAGTTGCCTTAAGCTCCCTAGAGGGAAGGAGTAAGTATTTTTAGGCAGGATTCACCCTACTTTGCACATCTGCTTTACAATACAAGAGAGTCACTCTTTACTCAAGACTCCTGTTCCTCTACATTGACTGTAAAGGGAATCTCAGTGATTCCACCCAGAAGCTGTACAGACCTCTAAGATTAAATATACAAAAGCTTGCCCCTGGGGTCTGTAGAAAAAGTTTGTATATTTTTCTGGCATGGAGAAAAGGGAAAGCTTTGCCAGAGGAGACTGAAGGAGTGTGTCACGAAAAGAACTACATAATTTTCTGTCTCGTGCCTGTGATCAAAGTGACACCTGGCTCACACCATACAATTTACCTGTTTGACACAAAGAACAGAGCTTCACTTCTTGTAAAGCCCAGATATTTGGTCCTTAAGACAGAAGTCTGAAATGGAAGGTTTTGGAAGGCTGAGAAGGGCAAATCTGAGACTGGCACTTCCCAGGCAAATACCATAACCTCTAGATAATCTCTTAAAGTGGTGATGGCAGGGACAGCACTGCTGGTCATGGAAATAGAAAAAGCCAATACTGATCAGGTTTTTCTGAAAGAACAAAAGCAAGGTCCTGGCCCATGAAACCTACAAGGATGGAGGCATCAGCACTCGAAATCAGGATAGATTTCAGAATGTCCCTGTACTTACTGTTACTACTGGGAATTTCTGCCAGTAGGTAAACAAACAACATAACCAAATTTTTATTTGCATCCTCTTTACTCCCCTACAGTATATTTAGGTATTCCCTTGAGTACATTATCAAATACACAGTAAGACTATAAGTGATGATAATGATGCGTGATGAGAGAAAACTGTGCTGGCAGGTGTCTAATAGAACATAATTGCTCAACAGGAAGCATTTGGTACCATTTAGTAACAATAGCTCTCGAGCTCAGTATTTTTTTTCATATTTCATTACCCAGAAGTCATCCATGCCATTTTTTTCCAGCTAATAAATTTTTTCTTCCTTTTGTCCACAATTATTGACAAGATTATTATCTAAATGAGTATTAGCTCTTTATTAATTAGCAGGCAATTCAGTCGTGAATTGCATACAAAACCTTGTCTATTTTAATAAACAGTTGCGTTGCTTTACCAGTGCTCAGTGATTAATTACTCAGAAAATGTGTTTGTTTTTTCACGTGGTATTTTCCTCACATTTGCATTGTGTACTAACCCATGCCACTGTCTGACAGTCTGAGAGTTTTATTCCCAGCCTAGGTTGCTTATGAAGTATCAAAACCCAAAGCCATTTAATGGCTTGGAACAGGGATTCTTCTGTGACCCCAGTTTTCCAACCTCTTCAAAAAGCAGCTTGCTGGCATCTGTCTGCTTCAGTGGAGTCCAGTTACATGTATCTAAGTCTAGAAAGATTTACATCTCAAAATAATATTTTAAGACCTTTACTCTCAGGTTGTTGTCCCTTCTTTCCTATGGCTACTTAGTATGTATAAACAAGGCTGGGACCTCAAACCTGATTCTTCTTTACAGTCATTCACACAGTGAATATAAAGCAGGTCTAACCCTTCACAGAAGCTACCCAGGACATTTGTCAATTTTAGCAGGGCTGTACAAATTTCTATCAGCTCCAAACCTTGCTTATGGTATTTTACATTCACTTTGCCTTGGCATGCATAATTACACAAGCTGCAGGGCAGGAAAGTGAGTAGCTCAGCCCACTTCCCTCCTCCACCCACACCTTTTATTTGTATGTAAAACATCTGCTCCATTCCCAGACATATATATATAGATACATATATATAGATACACAACATGAGTAAAACAATGATGTATAGCCTTGAGGTGTGTCAATTCTATGTGCCTCAAAAGCACCTGCCTTTGGAAACATGGGATTGCGGTACAGATGTTGTTCCAGTTGTTGTTAATAATAAAAACACATGAAAATATGACACTTTGTCTCCTGCTGTTTATAAGACAAAACAGCTCCATGCAAGATGACGGTAGGTAGTCTGGGTGGGCAGTCTGCGCTGTCTGTCCTGGGTACTAAGGCTTTTAGGTTTGGCTTTTTACCATGCATCTCAGGAAATTTGTCTGATCAGTGAACACTGTACATAGGCTGTCAGACCATATTGCAGTTCCATTTCATGTAGGGCTACTTTGACAGATTAACTCAAGTAGAAGAATGCAAGTAAATTATATGAGTATTTTACATTTCAGTATTGAATGCATTCTGGTTTTAATTAGTAGGAACAAGAATTGGTTTGCAACAAGATCTGATAAGCCTCTTGCAGCAAAAAGTATGTCAAGCTTGCTCTGAATCCTCCTGCTTTCTCAGTCTAGGGAAATTCACCCAAAGTCAAGCACTTCTTCAAAAGACTCATGTGCACTGCAGTGCTTAGGTCCACCCCTAACTCCAGGCATCGGAGTTTTACCCAAGG
This sequence comes from Falco rusticolus, assembly GCF_015220075.1. Lineage (NCBI taxonomy): Eukaryota > Metazoa > Chordata > Aves > Falconiformes > Falconidae > Falco > Falco rusticolus. Next base: position 40,609,856 of record NC_051193.1, read on the forward strand.
TAAGGGATTTAACATGGGACTTACCCATGCAGATGCAAGCATCATCCCACCAGTAAAAGCTGTATGTCTTGCAATGGCAACGGCTGTATTTTTGTCAATGCCACACAGCAAACCAGTAACAAACCTTCAAATACTGTCTTTCCACTAGGCATTTAAGGGTGCTTAATAAAAGACTGCTTACATTCAGATGCAAAAATGTGCCTGTGAGAGTTTGTAATTTTCAGATAGCAACTGTATTAGTTAAGAGGTTTAGAAAGATCTTTAACGTTACATAGCAAGCCCATAGCAGAGCTGGAAATAGAGTACATACATTCAACTGCTAACATTGTGTTTGCTACTTAACAATCTTGCCTTCTTATGCCTGGAAGCTGCCTGGAACAGCAGCAGGGTGCAGCTTCAGTGCTCAGACCCAGTTTTGGTCTAATTTACTCATCAGTAAATTACTAAGAAATCTAGCTTAGGAAAAGGATAGGGCTAAATCCTTCAGCAGGTATAAACCACCTGAGCTCCATTACAGTCAATAGCTAGCTTAGTCTTCAGCATAAATAAAAATATTATTACATCAGGCACATAAGTATTTAATTCCTTTGTAGAATGCCATCTTGTATTAGTATGACAAGGACTTTATGTAGATGGTGTCTCCTTCACTAAACTGTTAATTTGGTAGTTAACACAGGCGTTCTTATCTGTCTGATAAAAGGCTGATCAAATGTTCTTTTTACTTAAGCAGCCTATTTTTATACATATGTTAAATACTGTCTCAATGTTCATTTATCTTACACACAGAGAAACCACAATTTACTACCAGAATATGCTTTTCCAGCAGAAGATTGATATACTGTAGCTCCTGAACTGGTAGGTTTGACTGCTAATAAACTGAATAACCTTAGAAATTTTATGGACATCTCCAATATGCCTTACTAAAGCATTGGTATCTGTATGCAGGCACATGTGTGCCTCAAACCCACTGCTGCCACTCAAATGCAATCCTGTTAAAATAATGATAGCTGCAGTGTTTCATCAAAATGTAAATTACATGGCAAAAGACTGTTGTGATAAATGACATGAGCTAAACAGGGAAGTCCATAATAAGACCAGACTAAGGAACTCTGACTCTTTCATTTGTAGCTGTTATCACTACCTACGGAACAGTACAGAGGTTTGTTGGTCCTGTTGGTGGCATGGACTAATAGACACCAAGGAGTTAGATGTCTCACCCAAAGCTAGAGAGGCACTGTGGGTTTAGATTAGGATCACCATCTCCTGGTCCTGCACTTATATGAACATTTCGCTTCATGTGGTCACAAGCCTTGAAGCCTCCCTCCTTTCCTGAAGCAGTCACGTTGCTTCATTCCCAGATGCTACTTTGTCCTGGCTTTGGCTGCTGTTGTGAAGATGGCCGAGAGAGGGCACCCGGCCCTTTTCTACACGGACCCCCACGCGAGCTCCAGCTGGTGTACGGGCCCAACCAGCTTTGCTTCTTGGCAAAGCTTCTCACCTGCAGAACACCAACATGTCCACTGATCCACGTGAATCAACCAGCCACCGTGCAGCAAACACCCCAAACACTCTAGGAGCAGGGTATTTTCTGGCGTGGTTACACAGGTACCTCTCTCAAACTGGCTCCCATGCAGAACTCGCAAGCACATGTGAATGGGCACTGGAATTATTTTCTCCCTAAATACTTGCTTTTATTTAAAAGTGAGATGAATCAGAAATAGCCCTGATGATTTTCATGTCTCAGGTGTTCCAGGAAGAAGGCATGTGTGCTGCTCCTGAGGCTGACAGGACAGGTTTATTTGCTTGCCCTTCTTGATTACCAAATCAGTGGCATTTGGTAAATTGTTGTCAGACAGCTGAAATCTGTCAAAAATCACTACAAGACAATTACAGCCCCTGAACACTACTGGCACTATATGAGTGAACAATAACCATGCCATCTTTGACAAGGGGACATGTAACCCTCAGGATGTTCAGGGAGAAGGTGTGATTTCCAAAACTTGATCAGGAAAGGTGTTCAAAGTTATAATGCCTTTGGCCAAAAGCCCTCCCTGTGCACTTTAAAGATTTGTGACAACGATAGGTAAAATCACTCTCCAAACCAACCCTTTTCAATATCGTTTATGAATGCTCTGTTCAAAACTGCATATCATTACAATACGGAAGAACACTGGTGTAGAGACACATCTACTTTGATACATAGATAAATATTAAAATACAGATGCCGCCAGTCCAGAGATAAAATGAAGGGGGGGGGGGGGGGGGGAGAAGAAAAACAAACCCAAAACAAAACAAAATCCCACAACATTAATAAAATCTGCCTAATGTCATTTTAAAAACACAGTTTCTTAACACGATGTACCTGCCAAAGCATTCACCTGATTTTACATCATGCCAGGGAATAGCTGGCAATGCTTTCAGTTGCACTGGAAAGCTAGTAATCAACGAGAAAAAATGCAATTCACCATGCTCGATAGGTGAGCTAGTGAGGCAACAATACTTCAGAGAAAATGTCAAGAGTGACACATGGGCACCCTCTTTCTACCTGAGTGGCGACTTCACAGGCAAACTAACACATTAATAGAAAAGTCTTGTGATTACAATCAGGCAGAAATTACCAATCATAGTCCAGCAGAAGGCAGGTAAGATTGCCCAGTAAATATATATTTCCCTCATATTTTGAGCTTCAAGAAAAGAATATTAAATGTAGACTGGTTTTCTTGCCTCAAAAACCTTTTCATCATTTGCAAATAAAAGAACACATACACATATGAACATGTTTCTTTCAAAAGAAGATTACTGAAGTTAGCTACTAGATCCAATTTTAAATTCTATTTTTAAATACTGTTCATAGCAGAAGTAATGTAACCACAACACACTTAGGCAAAATCTGGAATAATCACTACTCTGTACAAGTTCAAGTGCAGAAATCACTGATGTAAAACCTCAGCTGTGAGGGTTAGATTTTGCCTGAAGCACTACCTGCCAGTAGTCCCTCTGAACACAGAGCGTGCTCTCAGATAAATGCTGTTAGGGGAGTGGCAGGGGGAAAAGAAAAGCTTGAGCTTGAAAGCATCAAGTTTAAAATTCTCATCATGGTTTTCACAAATAGCTCTGACTGCTGCTGTAAGCTCCAACACGTGTCCCAGCACCTCTTGCCCTCATTAGCAATGCTGTCCCTTGTGTCAACTGCTTCTCTTCCCCAAGATCCAAGACCTTACCAAGTTACCATTCCCATTCACTCATCAGCACCAACCCCGCTTCCTCATGTCACTCCCCCTGAAACCAGCCCCAGCAGGGGCTGCACAGAGGACCTCACATCAGGTCCTGGCAAGGCTCTGTTTAGGACACAGCTTGGCTCTCCTATCATGCCCACACAGGCTTTCCAGGTCAAAAGCTCTGCTTTTGTTCCAATCGCATTGTTGACGCTAAACAAAGAAACAATTGCAACAATGGAAAAGCTTGTTTTGACGTTTTGGTTGTCTTGGTATTGCCACAGAGTAATCCAATATCTGATGACTAAATTGTGACCAGGGATAGGCCTGGCCAAAATGTGAAGCCCACAACATGCTGACCCTGAGAAACCCCTCAAGACACAAAGCCCTCCCCAACACCTGAGAAAGAAGAGCCAAAAAGGCATTTGCCAGCAGCAAATTATGAGGATCCAACTATACAGTACCTTAAAGAGGTACCGTTGCATAGGCTAGGTGTGAAAAGAGAGAACCCACTTTAACTATAAAGGAGAACAGCTTTGTGTCTTGCTTTGAAAACTTTTCCCTGCAGTGTTTGTAGCCCAGCTCAGTGCAGCACAGGAACATTTTATTCAGGAATTAAACTGAAGAAGCTGATTTCTTGCTCAGGGAGAACAAAACCAGAATAGTTTGTGGAGGTAAGCAACAAACAACAATTTAAAAAAAAAAAAAGTAATTTTTAAAGCCCTTTTGGTTTGAATAATAGATGAGGTACTTTTGATAACAAAGATAGATGATGTGTGGTGCTTGTGTCCTGATCCCTTATCATGCCCAGTCTTGACTGGTAGCTGATGGGAGCACCCCACTCCTGTGGCTGGTTTTTGTCAGCCTGAGACAGCCGCAAGGCAATCCCACCCTTGGACCCTATGGGACAGCCCACAGACATAGTTGTGCCACAGCAAGCCAGAGGCACTGGAACAGGATAAAAGCCTACTACAGTAGCTCTGAATCTCCAAGAAAAATCTCTCTTCCATTCAACAGACACTGGTAAATAGCAGGAGAAACATCGTTTTAGTCTGGCTACACCCTCTTTGAAGGCTCTGAAAAAAAGGCAAGGAGCTGATCTGTGAACAGACTACATATTTCCCTACTCGTACTCTGTTTTTGTTTGACCCAGACAGTTACTTCAGCTTAAAGGTCAGACAGAGAGAGTTCTCATGCATATTAGATATCCATGGCAAGCAAGCTGTTGTTTCTGTTTTGCAGATTGTCTTTTACTAGCTCTTGAAAGCACTGGCAAAGAAAATAAAAAGTGGAAGAAAAACACATGGAAGGAAACAAATTGCGACAAACAGCATAGAGTTGTGCTTATACACAGAAATGCTGTTTAAACTATTTTTTTTTATTATTTTTATTAAACAATGCATGAGGATCACTCTAAACTCCGTTTTTCAGGTCCCTTCAAGCAGTTTTCTGTGTCCTTTTACAGAGTTGCATGAGCAGGCCTGAGACATGCTATAAAAGCTAAATGAGGAGGTTTCCCTTTTTAAGTATTAGCTTCACAAATCTGACTTTGGCACAGAAACGCTGATGTGTTCAGACAAGCTTTTCCCAGAGATGCAGCCTGTTGAATTTGTCCAGCTCACCTGCAAGAATTGCAGGGTTATATTTTCCATGGCCTTTTTCAGATGCTTTTGCATCTGAATTGCAGCATAATTCATTAAATGTGATGCTAAAAAAAAAAACAAAACCAACCAAACGGGAAAAAAACAAAACTAATAACTTTAAAGCATAGTGGACATACCAGTTCTCAATGCAATGCTTTAGCTCCTGCTATGAAATCTAAATTCTACCATAGACACATTGTTGTGGTACCAGCTACAAGCAACGGAAGATTTATAGCCTTCTCAGTACATTAAAATATGATGAAAGCTAGACATATTTAAAGAAACTTTTCACATACTAGCGGCTATACATTGCTAGCAACACTTGTAAAATATTAATTGCTCTATAGCTAATTTTGTTCTGATTCATATATTGCTTAATTAGAATTTTACTCAGGAGCAGATGGCTGTCTTCATTAAATCATAATATATTCTACTCAAATGGAAGCAGCTGTTTTTTTGAATACACTATAATTTATTTCCTACGTGCCAGAAATCACTCTGAAGGGAATCTAGACTATAATCATTCCCTTTGTTTTCATTGGAGCTTATTTACAATAAACTGTGAAAGTTTTTAGCAAACAGAAGTCAAATATAGGTGACTTTCATTAACAAGGACAAATTTCTTATTGAACTCAGTACTAAATCTATATTCGTGGAAGTACTTCCAAATATTACATAAATGATGGTCCTAGCATGCTGTATGCAGACATTGGTAAAAGCAGCAACATGCAAAGAGCTTCCCAAAATATAAAACAAAACAGACAAAGGACAAGAAAAAAAGGTGAGTTTTTTCTCCCATTTCATGATGAAAAACAGAAAAGAAATTGCAAATTTTATAATTCTTTTCAGTACATTTAAGAAAACTTTTCTTCAGAAAGCTTTTCCTTAAATAACTGGGCTCCAGTCTTCTCTCTTCAAAAGAAAGCAGAGTTGAAGCTCCAGATTATGTTCTTATTGCTTCATTTACCATGCATTTACATGCAGAAGTCAGCCAGCCTGATTGTACAGGCAGCTCCTGTTCAAAAGTTCCTGCTCTCCTATGCAGACAGACTTCTGTGGTAGAACCTAAGACCTTTCTGCACATCTAAAGTTTCAGATGCTCCTCAAAGCATCTGAAAGCGCTGCAGGACTCATAGATATTAAGTTCCAAAAATACGCTGTTTAAATACGGTTTGGTAACCAGGCACTTACAATCTTGGTACAGTGTAACTCCTTCTGGATCCTTGTTCTTCCTGTTTCCTTTACCTCCACAGTTCAGCTCTTCTGCCTGTTACTTCACATCTCATTATTCTTTTCCCCCCCCCTTTTTTTTTTGACTGTGTCTTTGAGTTCAAACAAATTCTCCTGCATACCTTTTCATATTAAGTTATATGTTATAAAGACAGTAGCTAATCAGTAAACAACTAAGCAGAAATTGTGCACTTGTGTGTATTAAATTAAAAAATTAGGCAGTGACAGCATTTGTAATTACCCTGTACAACCCCAGTTAGGAGAGCACTAGAAGGTCTGCTTTTATCAGTGACAAATTCCATTTAGATTCCAAGCTTCTTTTTTAGATTTGAAGAGGAAGTAACAGGAACTTATATTATATAACCTAATGTCTTTGAGAAGCCATACCATGTTTTACCTAATTTTCCAGAAATAAACCCACCTTATTATAAAAGCCCAATTTAATTTTGATGAAACTAAGGCATCTATACACAAGACTAGTCAGAAAAGTATATACTGTGATTAAATGCAAATAGAGACAGGAAAGCCTCTGGAACCAGGAAAAGTATATCAAGGTATGTTTACCCATCAAAAGTTTTCCCTAAAAACCCACTACTGAGTTGCCTGAGTGTGCTAGCATTTTCCATTTTCCACTCAAATTCAATTTAGAGAGAAAATGTTGTTTCAGCTCATGCTGGTTGGCAAATTGCCTAACCCAAAAGCTAGAAATTCAGTGACTGACTTTTAAGTCAACATTCAGAAAAGGTTTTTGAAAAGGATTAAATTTTCTTTTGGAAGCCAATTTGATTTGGAAAGTTATGGGACAGGAGAGCCTATTAATCTAAAATATAGGACAGTAATTATTTGAAGGAAAAAAAACCATAGTTCTCAAAACAGTGTATAACCATGCTAGCTGTTTGCTGAGCCTTTCATCACTTTGTCACCAGTTTTATTAATGCATACATTTTACAGTTCTTTTTCTCTCAAAACTTGAAAACAAAATTATGCAGACCTAGGTACCTAGCATGTCTCTATACCACCTCTTGGATGGAAGGGAACTGCGTAGATAGACCGTGGCACCTCACTTTGGTATGAATGAGAATGACAACAGCAAGAGTGATGCCAAAGGATTTTCACTGCGAAATACTCCAGGGAAAAGGAGGTACACTGAGTATTCAGCAAATGAGCAAACATCACACCCTCCTGTCTGTCTGCACTAGGTCTCATTTATGAGACATATGCCTTCTCAGGCAGTAGGAAAAGTCATACTTTTCTCTATTCCTGCCAAAACAGCAGAACTGTCTTTCTCAAGCTTGCTTTCAAAACAGTTCTTAAAGGAAAATATTACCTCAGGGAAGGTACCAAGCTCAGGAGATTTCTGTTCCATATATTAGAGTTTCATATACTTACAAACTTAAAAGCAGAGGGTTGTGCTTTGCAACTGTAACCATAGAAACAGATACCAGCACGTATATTAATAGAGACCTGGAATTCCACCATGAATAAATTGTCTTATCCAAAAAAATGCTTACCTACAGAGGCCATGCAATTGAATGGACAGTATTCCAGCATCTCTTACATCAGTGGTGCGGAACAGTCTCTTGCTGCCAGGGACAGAACTGCAATCTCACAAACTTGTGGCTTTCAGAGCCCCCCAGATCTGCCTAGTTTAACAGAGAAGCCACCTCCCAACTGCTTTTCCACCACTCAGCTTCTTTTACTCCTCTATTTGGTTTTCCCTTGTCTTTCTCTTTTTTTCTTCCCTTCTCCTTCACCTTTTTCAGCCATACTCTTCACATTCATCTTTCCTGCACTACTTCTCTGTAAGTAATTCTGAGAAGTAACCAACCCTTCAGGTCAAAACTGATTGTGGAGAGGGGGCTTGTAAGGTGGCTTCCTTACTTCCTCCAGAACTGCCGCTGATGTCATTCCATACAATCTGCACTACCCTCTGTCAGAAAGCAAAGGATGAGAGAGCATGCCATGTCCTGGCATACATCCCCCCCCCCGCAACTACCAGCTGAGGCATGGGTCTGTAACAGTGGAACAGCACCACATGCCTTAAATCAAAAGGCTTCATTAATGAAAAACATGCACTAGATTGTACCTGTAGCACATAGAACATAATTTTGCTCAGTAGAAAAAAGTGGTTATTTTGGATTACTCTTTTTAATGGAGGGCAGGTGTGACAATAAATAAGCCCCACCAACTTATTTCAGAGATATATTTTCTTGTACTTCATAGCAATAAAAAAGTAACTGCATTTGTGAATGCATCTGGCAAAGATAGCTAGAGTGATAGTAAAACTGACATGCTGAAGTAGCAGTGATATGCTAAATTTGACATCTTATTCTCCTTACTGCGTCAGGACACCAGAACCAATCATTCATAAAGTCTCCTTTGAGATTTATGGAGATCAGGTTGAAATGACAGTCCATGGTTGCTGTTTTACATCTACTGGAATGTAAAGGAAAAAATAATTGTGCAAATACGGGGATTCTACTAGGCAAATTGTGTTGCAGTGTTAGGTCAACAAAAGCTAAATATAATTTAAAATATCATTCATACAATCCTATTTCCAAACAATCAGAAAATTCATAAAACATTCATCTTTTGATTTGCTTTTTCATGTAGCCTAAAATAATCTCCAGATATTTGTCAGGATATAATTAGCTGATATAACTCCTAGTATTTCATCTTAGTCCTTACTGCTAGAATGAGACCCAGAGAGGGATGGAGAGAAAGGCTGATAGACCATGTCTACTGTCTCAAGAAAAATAGCTTCACTGTTCATTCCTAAATGTCTGCCTGATCATTTTGATGCATTATATTAATTCAGTCCAGGACTTGCTTTTGAAGTGGGCCAGCTACTTCCCCCCAAGACAAAACTGGAGAATAATTCTGAGACTATTTCTCTGCAGGGACTGGTTGCTTCAGGCAGGATGAACAAGACTTTGCCCAGCTGGGAACCCTCCATCCTAAAGAGTCACTCAGTCATTTCCCACCAGGCTTTAAACCTCCACATACTTTCATGCCACCTCCAAAGGCAGGCAATATATACTTTGGGCTTCAAACTACAGGAACATGCCTCTGGCAGACTGTGACATTCAGGAACTCTGGGAAAGTTACCTACAATGCTGCTCTTTCCATCTCTCCCAAAAAGGACATTTTGGAATAAGAGGACCATAAAGCAAACTGCTGTGGAAGGAACTGCAGCTGTGCATACAGTGTCATGTACCATTCAGCCCCAACACCTCCTCTCATGTTGTCTAGTACAGTACCATGCAAGTGAAAAGATGTTTTTAAGTCAGCATGTGTATGTTATTACTGAAAACAGCAAGGGGATACAGACTGCATTCATTATGCTTGCACAATGCTTAGCACAGAGGACCAGTTCTGCCATGACTTCTGAGAGCTGTCTTGATTAACTTAGTCTTTAAGTCTCACAACAGCAGGAGATGCCTGTCCTTCTCTGTACCATGGGTAAACAGCATCTTCTCCTCTGTATTGCATACCTGTAGCCTGTCTATAAAAGCTGTACTTCTGCACAGAAACTTCAATCACTGCTTTCCATAGTGGCTGCTAAAGGTCTTTATGAGGAGATTGTTTTTAGGGCATTTTCTCTTTTCTGAGGGATGGTAATTTTCTATACTAGTAGCCACCCAATATTCTTGTGGAATAACTAATCTTGCATAGGGGTGGTTATGACTAACCCCTAGCAGCTCCCACAAAATCTTGGTCCAGATGTAACACGCATGTGAAAGACCACATGCAGGGGCAAATAAAGGAAGTGGGGGGGGGGGGGGGGGGGGCAGGGAGAAGTCTACTTTGCCTTACATGCAAATGCATGCAAAGCTGGAGCAAAATTACCCAGAAAAAGAACAGACCAGAAAGATCACCAAAGCCCATCCAAAGCTGACACCATTCAGTTCTTTGGACATGCACAGATTCCACTCATATTAAGCAAACCAGAGTGATAAGGAATGACCCCAATGGGATAGTGGGATCAGATCAGTAGCAAGACCTTTGTATTATTACTGGTTTTCTTATTACTATATTTACTAAGTTGGCCGTCTGAGCTCTCTCCGAGTTAATGATGCAAACGCAGTCAATCTTTTTGCAGTTCAGTGCAACACAGGGACTATCCCAATTGGAAGGGCCTCATTTAAAATACGCTGGCTAAGATCTTGTAGCCCTTGGTTGCATTGGGAATCTACAGCTTCAAATTAGCTCCAAAAACACTGTACAAGAAAGCCAGAGTCATCATGTTTACTACTTCACTTTGCTGAGACTTCGAGTGACTTTGTGCTTGCTGTTGCATTTCAAAGTGTACCTTGTGGTTTTAAGTCCTGTTTCCTGAACAGATTCTCAGGCATTTTCCACACTGCTGATAAGTTTCAAGGATCTGAGAATTAAGGGATATTTATTACCTTGGGAAATACCAAACTTTACTTCAGGCTTTTACAGAAAGCAGCTGAGACCTGAGTTCCTACTGAACATTTCCAAAAGCTGCTGACAGTTTGTTTCATATTTCTGAAGCAACTTTTAAAAGGCAGCACTTGAAAGTAATATTCTATTTTCCTTGAGATCTCAGTATAAATTCATAACAGCAGCAATAAAAAAGAAGTAAGACACGAGTGAGCACAATACTGCTTGAGATGTCTTCATTTCCCGCATCACAAATTTTTAATAAGTGCAAGTTTGGTTTGGTATAGAAAGAAGGTGCTTCTCTTGCTGATCAGGGTTGCAATCTGAAGGCCAATGGTGATATACTCCGAAGGACAGTGATCACAAGTAATCATATTACCACGTCCTAACAGTTATTTAATGCATCAGCTAAACCTTGGTAACTGCCCATTTCAGTGTCTCTTATTTGCCCTAGCTAAAAATAAGAAGTGCTACATTGGCTTAAATGCTTGTCACTTGTCACCTGAGCTGGTACCTGACTATGCATGTGATCTTATGTGCACACTAATTGTGAATCAAAGTGCATCACCTTAATCCACCACATATGCCCCATCCCTTGAAGTGTTCAAGGCCAGGTTGGATGGAGCTTTGAGCCACCTGGTCTAGTGGAAGGTGTCCCTGCCTGTGGCAGGGGGATTGAAACTGCATGATCTTTAAGATGCCTTCCAACCCAAACAATTCTATGATTTTATGATATCTTGTGACTGCATCAGGCCAGGAAGAGGACCTTGGTAGGTTCTGTAACTCAGCTGGATGTAAGATAATTCATCAAGTCATGGTAATACCAAGTAGCTTTGTAAGTCTTTGTGTATAGTCTTAAAGTCTATGAAGGCCCTGTGACACTAATATATTTCACATGGGATATGATGTGTATTACTTGAGCTATGCTTCAGCTCAACTTCTGCAAATGAAAATAGTTGTGTGAGAGGCACTGCTAACCTAATTCACTCAAAATTCATGGACAAGACTCAAAATAAATCAGAAGATTGCAAAAAAGTTCTGAGGTTTCTTACTTTCCTTCAGGGTGTGTTTGGTTTTTCTTTTCTATATCCCCCTAGGATCTTTTCACTTTTCCCCAAACCCTACATACTAAAGTCCGACTCTTTAACATATAAACACTGAGATGCTTGAATTTTCATTCAAGAACAGGGATTGGCAAAATGCTATTCGTTATCATGACGCTTTAGGTAAAAGTATAGAAGCTATAAACTCAACAAACAAGGCAACTTTTTAGTAGCATGTACTTCAAAGTCATGTGTGAACAGGTATTAGAACGAGTATCATTCCAGTACAACAGCAAAGGACTGAAATCCACAACTAAGCATGAATTTTTCTTGCCTGGATTTAAGGGAGTAAGGAAATAAAAGCAAGCTTGGTTTTAGAAGTTTAGGGTTCCAATTCACAGAAAACTTGGGAACACATCTTGGAAAAACACTGTCAACTTGTATTTTCACAGAAATAGACAGTAAAGAGTTAATTACCCATTTCAATTAAATGTTTAAGGAATTTGGAAATAAATAACTCTAGTATCTACCACTGATGCATCAAATTTATGTACATAAAAATGGATTGGTTTTGGCAGGGGTGGAGAGATGGAAAGATAGGAAAACAAGTGGGTGTTTAATTTTTTCTTATTCTATTCCATATAAGTTCACAGTCCATCTCATTTGTTCTTTTGTACACCTCCACAAGTTTCTAAGAACTTCAGAGACGTTGCATGTCTGAAAGTGTGAGACAGAGGTGTAATTTTTTATTTTTCACCAAGCTCAGCACTGCGAGAACTAAGTGTTGCAGTGATTAAGGATCTGCCTCCCTTTGCACTGTGAGTAAAGATGACCTTATTCCATCCATACTTGAATTGACCAAAAGTAGCATGACCACGTATGCCTTACTCAAAGCACCTCGCTAATGCAGCCTAAGCTAGTTGTCTCCAGACTCAATCACTGCAACTTCACAACCACCTACACGGCACTATGGTCTCAAATGTTTACAATCCTACGCCCCAGAGTGGAGCCACCAAACCATAACCAGCTACAGAGGTTCCCTCTGCAACATGTGGCAGACCAGACTGGCTATGCATTTTAAATAGCATCCTCAAGGCAGCAGTGAGCTGAGGTGGGAGCAGACCAGGTGGGTGCTGCACAAACCTGACCAAGCACCACAGCCCAGCCCAACCATAAGGACACCAGCTGTGTGTTCAAGCCAGCAAGCTCCCAAGATCGAGTGTAACAATGCTTATGGCAAACCAGAATGAATCAGTGGTTGTAGTGTGAGGGACTGTTGGTAAGGTTATCCTTACTGAAAAGTCTATGTTTAATCTCATTTCATTTGGAAAAGGAGTCTTTATAGGAGAATCTTATTTGAAGAGACAACCCTGTCACGGGGGATTTCAGTGGCAGCATTGAAGAATTGGAAGACAGGAAAAAATGAGAGAAGCTTCTTGACTGAGAGATGGAAGACTCAAATTAATCATCTTCTGTTGTCAACATTGAACTGGCCAGACTTTCCTGGCTTCTGTGTGGTAGAAAAGCGGGGAAAGGGTGTCTTTTCACTGCCCTGATTTCTCCACACTCCACTATCTTCCTAGGCTGTAAGAAAGAGTACAGGAGGCAGCTTATGCAGCTAAAAGACACTGGTCATTGTACTGAGAGATGGTTGTCTCTTGAGAAAAGATGATCACACCTTCACACAAAATGGCCTGTAACAAATACATTGAAGTCTTGTGGGATCAAAACCTGTATGTAAGCTACTTGACAGTACTAAATGATCTATCTCCATCTGTTGCTCTGTGGCAGGAGAAGGAAGAGGCACCACCATAGTATCTGAGGATGCAATGAGACTGGATGGGATAAATTAGTCCTTATCATAATGCTACTGAAATCACTCATGATTCAGGGATTAAGCTGACCAAATGACTATCTTTCATTCTTCGTTCTAAAGTAATTAGCACATTAAATCACATATGTAGAGAAAATATTAGTGTCATAAACGTGGATCTTGGTAACCAAACTATCATCAGTGTTGCTTTTGCACTCAAAGATTGGACTCACAACCTTGCAAGCAGCCAGGTCATCCAACAATCTTAGAATCACTGCATAGTAAATGAGAACAGTATCTTTTGTACAGTATTTCCGTAAACTTCAAAACCAGACCAATAAGACCACCGGTCTACTGGTGAAACAATAAAGCGTAAGAAGGTACAGCGTAATTGAGCCAGCAGGCCACGCAAATGCAAAAGATAGTATACACAGATACTTAATGGGGTAAGTTAATATAACCAAGTCTTTCCCTCGGAGCTTCCACATTATTGCTACAAAAGGTTCCATTATTCTGTTATGTGTTTTTAACATAAGATTGTTAATCATGTTGATATTATACATGCAACCTTTCATCTGCATAGTTTAAAGGAACAAACCTACCCCTTTAAAATAAACCCTTTGCAAGGTCTTCCATCTACACAGCTTCATCTTTTGCAATTGTGAATTTGCATTAACGCACACTAGCAAATATATTTTAGCACCAACTAACACCAGTTCTTTGGCCATTTTTGAGGGTTTATGCCACATGCCCATTTTCCCGATAGCTCACATAGGTGGGAGGGTGGAGACAGGGAAGGTTTTCTCAGAAGCCAATTCCCAAACATCCCTTTGTGCAAGTGGTGAGGTCAAGTGCACTCCAGTTCAGTTGCAACTTGAATCATGTCCTTGTATCACAGGTTTCTGAGCTTGCCAGAATAACATTTAGACTAAGTGATAAATTGCAGAGACAACTAGTTCTCTGTGTCAACAGCTTAGCTGCATAAACAAAGTTATTTCAACTGCCTGAAACAGTCTAAGTCAATCTGCTAGAAGGCCAAGCAGACTGCAACATCTTTCAATTCCTTCCCAATCATTCATGACTGAATCAGAAATCTGCTGCAACGGAGAAGATCCTTTTTGAAATTTCTTGGCTTAATATTCAGCTCACATGGTCTGGGTCTTTAGTGTCATTGTATTTGGGGCTACAAAGGAACATTCCTCTTGCCAAGGTGAACAGACCCCCTTTTCCACCCCAGTTCTCTTGCCAAGATTATCTCAGCACATCTCATTTCATGACATTATCTGGGCAATGGACAGTGGTGACAGATTGGATTTCCTAATGATTATCATGCGCAAGATTGAAATGGCTCAGGCCAACGGTGATGCTTTGGCTTAACAGGGAAATTTGTACTACTATCTTCAGATGACCTTTAGATGATCAAGCAGTTCTGAAAATATTTATGATTTTCTGAAAATGTTGGTGCTTAAATTTTTCTTAATTTTCTTAATATTTTTCTTAATAATATTACAGCTTAAAAGCTTGCTGCAAAAGTAGAAAGTAAATGTTGGTCACTTGCTGTCAATCAATCTTCTACAGAATTCACAGAGGGTGCAATACATGTTCCAGCAATGCACTGAGCAATCACTAGTTATAACCATACTAGTGGCAGACTGCATAAAAACTAGAACATGTTAACATTGTGAGACTTAACTCAAAAAAACATATTCATTCTATTCTAGTCAAACTTGATCCATGGGCTTTTGAAAACAAGGAGATGGATTTTTTGTTCCCCCCCAAGCCAAAGCACGCCAAGTAGCTATGTAAATATTTCATTTCGTTCTAGAATTAACATCTCCCACTAAGCATTTTTGTACCTTAAAAAGGCAAATGTGACTGGTCACCAGAGGATATATTTCTGTTGCATCCTTCATACACATGCACACAGACAGCAGAAACGGGGGGGTGGGGGGTGGGGTGGGGGAATCAACAAAACAATTCAGCACACACATCTAGGTTTTCCAGTTGTTTTATTATATGTAGTAGATTTCTGTGGCTAAATCTAAGCACATGAAGTCACTTTAGGCTCCCCTTTTCCATGGCATGGCACACATTCTATTTCTCTAAAGACTGCAGATATTTACATAACAGATTTTAAAAAGAATAACCAGGCAACAGATCCATTTAGCCTGGTTGCCTTTTTTCTTTCTACAGTGAGTAACAGCAGATGTTTAGTACAAGGATTTAAGAACTAGCGGAGCCATAGACCAAATCATCCCATAATGCAGCTTAACTATGTAACTAACTTCATATTTAAATGTTAGGGATGGGATTCAAGCAACCAGCTTCAGTCTTGGAAGATCTAGATATCTGCTCCAAGCTAGTCATTGAACTGTACTCTCTGACCAGATGGTGACCTCCAGATAGTAATTCATATCCTCCAAAAGTAGTATTAAAGAATGGACTTAATAGCCCTCTGGAGATGCCAGCCTCTCCTCACTGACTATGGAAAAATCCTAGATACTGAGTTAGACTAAACCACTGATTTCAATAGCTAAGAGTTAGGCAAGAAGAACTCTACCCCAAAAACTAGTACAACAGCAACAAGAGGTGGTGATTGACTTCAGCTTTTTCTAGTCCTATTGCTCTACTTACTGGGTCAGTTTACAGCTTCTGCGTGCTGCAGGAACACTCAGCAAACTAGAAAATTCAACTCTCCAGGAGGAGTGATTTACTACATACACATAGGGTCTGAACCATGTGTTTACACCATATACATGTGTGCATATATAAAAACCCACTATTTACACCATATATATGTATAAACCCTAGATTTACATAAAACTGTGGTTAGGGAGCTTCCCACTTGCAAAGAAAAGAATGCAACAGAAGGTAGCCTTCCTGATAAACGCCTCTCAATTTGTTTGGATCATCCAAGCATGATTTTTGAAAATACTGTTTTTAGAATTACTCTGCAGGTGGTTATACAAGGAAAGAGAAAAAGAGAGGCATAAAAGCTATATTAATTGCTTATGCCTACAACAAACTAATACATCATAACTATCAGAGAAAAAAATAAATCTGATTGTGACCAATAGAGTACGTAACGAGAGAAGAAATATTTCCATCAGTGAAATTACAGAGCTACAAGAGCTTTAACTTTTCATTAGTTGGTTGGCATTTCCCCTCAACATTTCTAGAGCAAATTTTAGATTTTACTTGAAAATTACATTTGTAAGTTAAGCATAGTTAGGGTTTATAGTTAATTTGCACTGAATTTGTCTCACTTCATGCCTCAGAGAGGCTTTGAGGAGCAGTGGGGTCCAAGCACAGATCCAAGCCGTCTGCAAGGACTGGGCCAGTGTAGGAGGGAGGGAGAATCACTGGAAGAAGCAACCTCAGGTACACACACTCTGCCTTACTTTTAGGATTTTTCATTTCCTGTGGGTGAGCATTTGAAACCATTCTGGCTTTCCGGCATGCACATGTAAGCATAACCCTGTAGATCAAGATAAAATGCTTCAAACAAGACCATGTCATTTCCTGCTGAAGGGTAAAGGACCAGCAAAACCTTCCAGCATGAGTCAAGACTGGTTTTATAAACGCGGTTAACAAAGAAGTGAATCCCTCTGACAAGTGCGTGAGGTGTTTGTACCAGACAAATTAGAGGTACAAAGCTATGTGTTTAATTCTGACTGAAAGCAATTTGGAGATACAAATTGTACCAGAGAAACTTTCTAAATTGAAGGGAACATAAGGACGGAAAAAACAACACTAAAATGACCTCCACACAATGACAGTTCGAGAGATGATAAAAACTAAGCAAATTGGAAGGGGGGGAACAGAACAAGGCAGGCAGGGGGACAGACAGAGAAGTAATCTGGAATTTTTTCATGGATAATTTGTTTTTGAGAACACAAAAGCCCTGCTGCCATGCCTTTTTGGACTATTTCCAGTGTTACAGATGAACCTGTAGTTTAGTGAATACAAAAGCCAGGACTTCTTTATTTTTCCTTTGTGGGGCTGGTTTGTTTTTTTTTTTTTGAGGGGGGTGGCTGTTCCCTCCCCTGCCCTTTCATTCTTATATTAGCACAAATAAAGACAGCAGCCATGTCAGTAAAGATCTGGTGGGTTTAATTGAGCTGTGGTTGTATCCTTTCCCGTGTTTTCTATCATGTCAATTTTCCAAGTGGCCATCACATTTTTGTCAGCTGAAGCAACCCAAGTATACAAGGCTGACATTTAGAATAGCTCCAGGATTTGCCTTCCTCCTAGCAGCACTATCAAGAGGGGCTTTAAGCACACTTAAGTTGACTTTAAATCAAGATGTCAGCTTTGAAATCAGGCTGTCTTTGGTGTTCTTGTCAATAATGCTGAATTTGGCTTAAGCGCTGTACACCTGCATGCATTAACTGGCCAGTATTTATTTGAAGCTATGTTCCTCTAACACTTATCAAACGTTTCATCCTTTAATCAGAATATGGGACTTTCACAGGTTTGATTAGGTGATACTTCCCACCTACCCCCACCCCTTTCTTTAATGGGAAAAAGGAAGGGAAGGTGTTGCAGTGGAGCAAGGGCATAACAAAAAGTGAAAAGATGTAAATCTTTGCATATGTGTGCTTTGCATCTTTGTGTCTATTCTGTAGCAGAGTTGAATGCAAAATGGTTTCCTGTCACCAAACACCCTTGGAGACTGAGGTGCTTGTGACACATAAAGACATAAAAATCTCGCAAATACACATCACAGTCCAAAAAGAAAGTGTCAGGGAGCTCTCTGTAACAAGTAGCTGTTAGATAGCCAGACAACACAAAGAAACAGGATTACGCCCAGATTTTCCTCTTTTGTCAGTTCAGAGCTATTGTGTTACAGAATGCCTAAAGTGGCTTATTGTCACAGGATTTTGGGGAGAAAGTCACACAACATCAAGATTTAGCTTTCTAGGTCATAGCTCATTCAAAGAGCCAAAGCCCTGACCATAGAGCTTTGGGATTTCTGCTTCAACCTGTAAGGAATATATGAGCACTTTTGAAATGTAGTTTATGAGTTACATTTACATTTCAGAAGTCAGACTTCTGAAGACTTCAACTATCCAAGCTGAGGATATTGGCTTGTTTCTATACCTTTTGCATTTAACACTATGAAAAAATATTTCAAAGTTTCTCAGATGGCATAAACTGGCATTGAAGTTAACAAAAACAAGACAACTCAGCCTGAATACACAAGCTGCTCTTTTGACTCATACATGAGAGAAAATTAATCCAGATTAAAGGAGAATAAGGGGACACATAACAGTAGTTATTGCAGAACGTCTCCCACATGGATACAGTAAAAGCATTTACAGAAAAGCTGTTCTAGAACAGTCGTCCCTTAATACATTTACACTACGACAATATTTCCAGTTAATTGCATGGTGCAGACAAGTTCTTAAAGCAAGAAATTAGTAGTTATTGTGAACAGAAGTAGAATACTGTTCCTGTCTTGGGTTGAAAACAGTGAACTAAGAATATTTTCTTTTCTATGCAGTTGTCTTATTCCAGAATATCAAGGAGTGTTTCAGCATATGTAGAACAAGTATGGACATAGACCCTGAGAAAGCTTTTCGAGAAGGCAAAGAACAAAAGAGTGGCAAGAGGTGAATTCCATAGAATTAAAATCTGACTATGGGTAAGATTTAGTCAGAACCATAAAAACTCATTTTACCCAATCCTGTAAGGGAGAAAAATACTAGTCTCTCACTAGCACAAAGCGAGATGTGAATAAAGAGACTGTAACCAAATGGAAGTGACTGGGTTATAATATACAGGGTAAAACTTTTAATCACTAAACTTAGCACAACTCCAACATAAGAACTTCATCACAGTTTCATGTAAATATTAGATGACTTCACAGTTACTTTTAGCCAATTCCCATAAGTTTTTTTCATCACAGCTATTTATGGTAGCTTCTTCCAAAATGACCTCTCAGTATTCTGCAGGAGTTATTTAGCTATTAACACCAAATCAGCCCTGAAATAAGTCATGAGATGCAAAATGTCATTATTATTAGGAAAATGCATTTGAAATAAATGTTATTTTTCCAACATCCTAATAGGAGAAAAACCCACTAAAGCAAAGGTATGAAAGATTAAGCCATCTACTAATATCATGCAGCACAAGTCAGCACACCAGCCCAAACTGAACCCTCACATACACTCACATGTATAACAAGCAGAGGGTTAAAATACCCCAGTTCTATTGGTTGCTGCAGTGCACAGTATCTAAAGACAGTAGTACCACACACAAAAACAGGTTTATTGAGCAACTGTCAAAATCAGCGCTGGGAGACAGGCAAATTTAGAGTAATGATTGTAATGTGGCACTCTACGTACAGAAGCAGTTTTGGGATGGAGATTGGTACCCAAGGCGGAGTCAAAAAGGAGGACTTGTATTCTTGTGGCCTTGCTTACAGGGTTCATATCATTTACCCAAGAGCTTCATCTTCTCTATAATGAAGTTCAGTGGGGATGGGAACCAGGGTGAAGGAGTGAACGACTGAATCTCTGGGGAGGCAGGAATGCAGCTGCTGTAAGCAATGTTTTTACTTGCCAACAGCTCTTAAGGGAATTCTTACGTGTCAGCTTCTGCACAGGAAGGCCTCCTTTGTAATACAATAAAATTTGACAGTAAAGTGTAGCTTGTGCCAGGGAAGAGTCTGTGTTCTCCCTGTATCTATCATTCATATGGCATATATCACCACCTGCAAAGAGGTGTTTTTTGTGCTATAAAAACTTCACTAAAATAGCCCTACATTCTACATTTAAAGCTAAATAGCACTCATTTTACTGAAGAGAGTTTTTCAGTGGCTAGAATGTTTAACACTCCACAGAGCAATGAAAATACCAAACAAATTTTAGCAAGTACACAAGTCTGAAAGCTGTCTCTAATAGTGCAAGGAGAAACAGCACTAAACCGTCATAGAATCAGACAATTAAAGCCAGAAGCATGCGTGAAGCAGGTACTCACATTTCATACAATCATTGAAAGTTGGCAAAGACCTAAAGAGGTTGCCAAACACACACAAGGACAGAATATAAACCATCTATTATACTAAAACACACAGAAGTTTGCCTGCCTTGTACCTAAATTTCTCCAAAGATGGAGAACCTGCTGTCCTCAACCATGTACTTGATTACTCTTGCATTAGAAGGAGGTGAAACTCAGAAGAAACTTGTTTTGTGCAAAGAATCTTCATTTGTACAATCAAAACTTACTCCATCTTTTCTTATCCCTCATACATAACCCAAAATCTTTAAAGTTAATTTCTGTTGTGAGGCAGCCCTCTGCCCATCTTTCTAATAGAAGTCATCTCTGCTCTCCTCAGTCTGAGCTGATGTCCCACTTTATGTTCCCTCAAGGGCAGGAATTTGGCTTTTTTTGCTAATTGCAAGGCATCATGTGAGCTGATGGCTCTTTTCCAAGTAATAACAATACATTCTCTTGCCATTCCCTTTAGCCATTTAACTTTTAACAGACTTTCAAAGTGTCTGGTGTCCTTCTGAGCCATAACACGTACAGCAGAGTGAAGATTTTCCTGCTATAAGCATATAAATCTGTGTACTTTTCCATTACAAAGTACTGATCCTGAAAATGCCTCTGCATTCTACCACACTACAGGGAAAAGTAAATCTATTGTTAATGTGTTTCATTTGGACCATGTGAGCAGTCCTTTTGTAATCTCTTGCATGCATATACGTCCTTTTAAGTGCATGAACTTGATTTACAATAAGCAGCAACATAACAGGGATTTGAGATTCTGAAGTTGAGGTTTCTCGATAACGTAAATATCAACTCTGATCATAAACAAGGGAAACTGAAGCACAAGATAACTCATCCAAATGACATGATCAATGCAAGCACTAGAGAAATGTGTAGTTTTCCACTTCCCCTGTGTGGCATCTCCCCCTTTAAATTAAGAAAATAGGTCTTTATGAAATGTCACATTAAGGATTCCAAGCAGTGCACTTGCATGAGATAAGGGAAAAAGTTTGGACTTTAATTTTCAAATGCACTTTAAAAAAAAAAAATAATCGCTGAATTGCTCTTATAATTTGGAAAAAAAATATTTATTTAAAAGCATCCATCTTTATTAGTTGAGATCCATTTTGACTGGTAACCAAATATAGCAACACTACTGGTTTCTTAAGGATGTTTATATGACACTTCAAAATGCAGAAGACTGCAAGATCAAGTTGCTATTTAATCTCATGGTTGTGTAGATGGGACAAAAATATCAACCTTCTCCCATATGAAGATACAATAAGAAAGAGGCAGAGCACAGAAGGTAACTCTGTACTGCTGGGTAAATATAAATTATATTAGATCTCAAAAGCAGTTTTAAAAAAAAAATCCCAGAGACAAACAAAAGCAAAGCATCTCAGTTCTATCAGCCCGAGCTATTCCCTAGGGCATAATCACATTTGCTGGTTCCCATCGGAAGGTGCTTCATCCCCTCCATAGCCCCTTCCTGCAGGGATTTTAAAGGCTTACTCACACAAAAGGATGCAGAGCATGGCTCCCCACACCTCAAAGTGAATGATCTGCCTGGCATACCAGGCAGAAAGCAGTCAGCAGTTCTGCTAAATTAGTCCCTAGAGGGGATAGCCACACATCACACAGGTGAAGCAACCACTTCTTACTTCTCCTTTATGCCCTGTTTATCATAAGCAGAAATGTCTGAATGGAAATCTTGGTTGGTATGAGTTGAAGTAACCAATTGCAGAACTGGATTGTTAGGAGAGAAACATGCTGATGTTTCAGAGGAGAGAAGCTCAAACAAATCAAACCAGCACAGCAAACTAATTCATTCAGAACTAAAATGCAGAGCAGCTGACCATTGCTGGCAAAGGGAGGAATAATTAAAGATGCTTACAAATGAAGCCTGGCTATAGTACCATGTTTTGGAAGCTGGCACTGCCCCAGAAGAGAGCTATTGTGAAGCTGGACTGTGGCAGGACCTGATGGTGCTCAAGTCAGAGAAAGCTAGAAAAAAATTGAGGGAGGCCTTGGTCTCAAGCAGTGGCAGAGGACAGTCTGATAGACATGCACTCAGCTTGAAGCATGAGGTGTTAGGGCCAATCATTTATGTCAATAAAAAAAAAAAAAAAAACAATACCCAAACCCAAACATTTTCTCTATGCAAAAAATAAGCTTCATTTGAACCAAGATCATCTCAAAGACCAGACTGCTTCTGACCTGTACCCATCCCACAAAGCGCCAAACAGCAAAATAACTATGTGGCCTTTGGCAAGAAGCAGACGAAAGTCACTGTCCAGGAACAGCTCAGCTGGCAATCCCAAAAGGAACACAACAGACAGTTGCTACAAGAAACAGAAAGTCTGCCAAATGCTACCTACCTATAAGTAGTGCCAGGACTGGGGGAGAAGCATGCAGTTCAATGCTACTGCAGTGATGGAAAGCAACACAAGGCTCCAGAGCTGGGGAAGGAGCCAGATGATCAATGCTGACACCCCTACAGCATGTGCTGGGGTCTAAAACGGACTGTGAATAAAAGTTGTTCTTGCTTTCTGCAAGATTAGATTCTGTAAACCTCAAAGTGGTGCTAATGAAGTTCTAGTTTATACAATTAATAAAAACAAATTCCTTGCTCAAATCCCAACCCAGAAACCTTGTTGAAGGGGGAACTGTCACAAAGGCTCTTGGGACTGTTGTCTGTCTACAAACGATAATGTGAAAGCTGGTTTAAGCAAGTACCTTGGCTGTATCCAAAACTGCTCCCATCATGAACGCAAAGGCTAGAAACACTCTGCACCTTACAGTCTGGTCTGGGAAGGTACTTTCGAAATTGTCCTTGCTAATGAACATTAAAGGAAGGATATGGTTATCTGTATTTGCAGATTTGCAGCAGCAGGTTTCTATCGATGTATGAAATGAGAAATCCCCGCCTCATGCACAAGGAGAATTATACAGACATTGCTATTCAGTCGGTGGTGTGCCACATTCAGGCTTGCTTCACACATACATACAGCTCATAGAAATGTAGAGACACACAAATATGCTGTGCCCATAAGTCACTGGAGAGAGGAAAAAAAAAAAAAAAAAAAGAAAAAAAAAGACAAGAAAAACAGTTCAACAGAGCCTAGATGTAGTAGCACTTGGGTCCAGAGTACTGGACTACTGAGTCAGCTTTCTTGGGAGCTACTAGCTAATTCCAGCCAAGTTTTTCGTTCAGCTTTAATGATTTTTGATGAAACCTTGAAACACAGAAGCCTGCCTGTTCTGCATGGGCATTAGTAGACCTTTTCCACGATAAAGGGTTTGCCCCCCAGTTCCTTGTACCTTAGTCATGTGCCCTGCAAACAGACAGAGTTGCATATTAGCTCTACTACCTTTGAAGGATCAGATTCTCAATTTTCTGTTAATCATAGTCCTTCACACCAGTACAAAATGGTGAAAGGAAAAATTGGTTTGCATTTATTACTATCAACAGTTAGCCCACACCTGACACTACCATTTTTACTCAGGCTCCCTGGTTTTATTTTTTCTGGTACACGATAAGGACATAGGAAGAGGAAAGACATCTGTTGCTCCAGTTTTTCCCCTAATGCCTATATTTTTTATTTCTTCTTACAGTTTCACATCAGAGCTGGGTGATATTTTCACCTCCTTGTTTTCCCCACAAAAAGCATAAATTTAGTAACATCCCCCAAACCCTTAAATTCAACTTGTTTCCTTAAATTCCTTAAAAAATTACAGCCATTTTAAGAGTCAATATGTTTCATTTTGACATTTTCAAACTTCTCTGCTACAGCTACTGCCCATTTAACCACATCCTTCCAATTAGAACATAATAAAATTCCTTTTTCAAAGTTCCCAACCAAATTCAAATGTTCCACCCCCCTCATACATACACACTTCACAACTCTCAGTGAACTGAAAAATTAATTACTGGCTCTATCCCCTAGCCCTGCACAGGGCTTGGCACCATCCCACTAACACAAGAAGGGACTAAAGGCACGTCTGTGCTGGTGAGAGTGGGCAGGGTGACTGCAGGGACAGGGAAGATGGAGCTGAGGTGCCTGAGCCAGCGGAGATCTGGATCCACACAGACACAGCCCCACGGTGCTCTGCTGAGCTACCAAGCCCCGATTTTGAGCAAGGCTTATCAGCACAGGCAGACCCTTATGCAAATGCAGCTATGTCACTTCCCATCCCCATATGGCAACTTCTCTGTGCTGGCTTCTAAACGGTTAGCGAGTCCTCACTGAAAAGCACAGCTTATTAGGGTAAAACTTCCATGTACGCTGCAGAGGTCTGGTTGCTCTGATGAAGCAAGTGTTTACGGAGCTTTGCTCGCCAAGAAGGGCTTGCCATTCTGCATGTACTACCATTATCTGCTTCAAGCCCTTTGCAGAAGAGTCTTTTTTTCAGGTGGAAACTCCAAAAGGCCAAACATCTATGTTTTGAATTATAGAACTAGTTTCTGCTTTCCACAGTGAGGGGTCGTCTTCCTGCTACCCAACTCATTTGTAACGCTGCAATTGTAAACTCCCTATAAAAGGCTTTGATGGAACCACACTTTGCTGGATAGTGGCAATAAAACTGCATGGCCTCTTTTTCATTATAAAAAACTTCCAAAAACCTACCACTTCAGACCGAAGCCTCAGCCTGTGGATGGATATAAACACATACAGGTAACATTTACTATAAGACCCGAGCTATTTTTAGGTTTTATTACCCTAAAGGAAAACATCTTTAAAAGTCAATCTACAGAAGAACCTCAGTGATAGCGTAAAACGTTATGTACATGTTTGTTTCTATGTTTTTCATGGGATATCAATGCATTGATTCTCACCACAGGAGTCAAGAATATCAAAAGAACAGTGTGAAGGGAAAGAAAATAAAGTTGTCTTATTCCAGGGGCTTGCCTTAAATACATGACAGAAGTTATCACAAATAATTAGGCTGATACTTGCTTCGAGTTACAATCGCCTTTTAAAAATTTCTAGTCTTGTTGTAGACTGTTTAATGGGGTGACATATACTACAAAACTGCCTCCAGGACACGTGAGATTGTTTACATTCAGGTGCTAATGTCACCCTGGAAAAAAAACAAATGGTAGATAAAGACTGATTTGCTTTAGGGAGAAAAAAAACCCCAAAACTAAAAAACAAACAAACAAACAAACAACGACCCCACCAAAACCCCAAACAACAAAAACCAATAAAGTAATCGATAAAATAACTCTGGCAACGTTAAAAATTAATCAGTGAGAGGGTGACGAATCAATGGGTAAACAGTTTTGGAGCACTTCTCTTGAAGTTAGCAGACACCGATCACGTTGAGACTCTGTGCTGAATGCAAGGGAGGCCCTTGAGACATCCTTGGAGACTGGATGCCACAGATCTGTAAGCAGAGCCTTGGGTGCCATTCAAGCAGGGCTCCCTACCATGCAGCATCACCAGAAATGCCTGGAGTTTCTACACCAGCACACGGCAGGGGGATGCCAGCAGGGCCAGCCCATGCCCAAGAGTGTGTACAGTGCTTGGACTTGCACTTAATAAAGGCAGATCTCTGCTTAAGCTGTTACTAAAAGCTAGATTTTATAATTATATAGATAGAAAAACATACCCCTTCCTTCTAGACATTATCCTCATTTCCCCACCAGACAGTCTGACTGACTCTCCTGAGCAGCCAAGCAATTCTCAGGCAGATCATTGTCCCCTGAGTGCAGGAAATTGTACAACTGTACACAAAGAAAAAAAACAACCCAAAGTCTAAGCAATACAGCTAGAAAACATTTATAATGCATATACTTTGCTTCAGGAAATGTGTTTTATGGCAGAGAAGGGATAAGAGACAGGCCCTAGAGACAGGGTCTCCCTAGTTCTTAGTTGCAAGCACGTTCCCTCAAAGAGATATTGAGAAAACTCCGGCTTTAACTATCTTGAATCCTGCACTGCATGTTCAGACCAAGTGTTTATCTTGTCCTCAAAGCAATATCCCTATGGGCAGACTCCTACTCCAGCCTAACGGAAGGGCTTCATCATGTCTCCAAAATTTCGTTGGCATCACTGGCCACTCACACATCCTCTTACACTGGGCCAAGGGTCTGCAGAGTCTATTTAATCACAGATCCACTAGCCACGTTATCGCACACGCATGCCAAACATTGTCGCAGCAAAGACAAAGCAGCTCAGCAGACATGTGGTCAAGTCTCTCCTTTGGCTGCCCAGATCCCACCACAAGTCCAGGGCAGCTCTTCTGTGTTAGGCCCTGTGCACCTGTGGGTGCAATCCACACTATCATCACAGCACAGGGATACCCATCTGTCTAACCCACGATAGCAATGCAACTGATTTACACAACTGGCTTTCACATCCAGCTCCACGTGGCATGTGAAGTTCTAGTCTGTGTCAGTGCACTGAGAAACATAAAACATATCTAAACACCAGCTGCATCAAGATCTGCTAAAGATCATTTTTTAGGAGTGCTCCTGGGTGTCTGTATTGACAGCTTGTATGTTTTCAAAAGATTTTGCATTTACACAGGGAACACAGTGGAGGTATTCAGTGGAGATTGTGTATATAGGAAAAAGTCTTAAAAGCCCTATTTCTTGAGTGTGCACCTACATCTTACAGAATGAAACTCAAGTGTGGCTCATTTAATTTACAAAAACTTTGTAATAGATGATCCACACATCTCCAGAGGCAGTGTCACCATAATATACCAGTGCTTGTGCTGTCCAAATCTCAAACATCCCTTTCTAGAATCTGCTTTTTGGGCAATGGAAATTTCCCAATGGGTGTCTGCCTCAGACTGAGTTTTGGAAAATTCCCAGCAAAATCATGTAACTATTTTGCTGTCCATGTTAAAAAAAGAGAAAACCCACACCAAAACACCACACACACACAAAAAAGAAGTATTTCAAGGTGACACATTCAGGAGTTCTGCTTTCTCAGGGAAAAAGAAAAAAGAAAAGAAAAAAATAGGAAAAAAAAAAATATTTCCTGTTTCCAGGAAAAACTGCCAAAGTTTTCACAATTTCCAAACTGAGAAAATTCTCATTTTACACATCAACAGTTACGGATTATTTGAGTTTGGCAATTGAATGGTTTGCAGATTCCATCTGGACTGAGCAGCCCCACTCCAGAGCCACAAAGGTTGGGCAAAGCTTCTGCCAAAGTCTTTCCCACCAGCTGCTCAGGGTCGCTTGTAACACTGGCAGAGTTCCTGTAGGCATTCAATATGCAGCCTTTTGCCTAAAAAGGGAAGGTATTTGATCTAAAAAAAGTGGCACTATGACACACCACTGCATATTGCCATGCCTCCAACAGTGACTTTAAAGCTGTGTGGAAAAAGCAAGTTTGTGCCTAGCAGAAATTAGAGCTATTTATTAACACATCACAAGGCCTTCACAGTAGTCAGATAGTAAAAATAGGAATCTACAGCCTAGATTAGACATGGAAATGAAGAGAAGTTGCAGGACAAGTTGCAAAATATTAGCCTATGCCATTGTTTTAACATAAATATACGCCTACTTAAAAGGACTACTTTTTACTGGCCCAAATAACTGAGCTATCCAAATAAAGGCTGAAAAATCTTCTAGAGTGGGACATGAATGATGGACATCTGGGCTCCCACAACAGTCAAGGATGGGAAACAGGTAGTACCAGGACATAGCTCATCTCACCTTGAGGCAGACATGTGAGGCAGGGCAGGTAAGTGCCCGTTTCCATGGACTGCAGAAAGCTTTGGGTGATCAGCTAAGATGGGGCTTGTAATATGCACATCTGAAGCTGGGGAGAAGAATTTCATCAAAGCAGTCAAAAGAAATAGGGAAAGGTAACAGAAATATTTAGGATAATTAAGGTAGGAACATTCATTCTTCTTCAATAAAAGCAACAAGTATGGGAGCAAATTTCTCAAGCACTCAAGACTTTTCCCACTCCTGCCCTCCATCCCTGTAGCCTGTTTAAGTCCCTGTGGAAACTTATGGCTGTGCTGTTTAGCAAGCACTGATAAGCTTTGGCTCAGGGAAGATAGACACCACCACCCCGCCTCCTCCCCAACTGTGTACATACACACAAGCATCTAGCTGAGAAAGCTTGGAAGCTCAGCAAGGTATTAACATAATCATGCCTCATAGTGGTAATTTGATATTTCTCCCCTTCCCAGCTGCTCTAATTTCCTTTAAAAGCATTTGCAGTTTTACAACTTAAACTGTAATCAGTCAAATTATTATTTTAAAACTTTTTGATTACTTTTGTTTTTTCACTTTTGTGTACATGTCTGACTTTCACCACGATTAACTCCAATGTGCCTGACCATCACCAGGTTTCAGCCAAGTGATTAACAGATGCATCGTTGTACTGCCTGGCAGGGAGCACTCTGACCATCAGGTTTGATGGATAGTCATGATGGCAGAGGGGCTACACAAAGCACCACTACTCTCCATCATCCATTCTAAGCATGCCCTCTAACTCACAGTGCTGCAAGGAATGCAAGTCTTCACCTTGGAGTAAATCCCCCCCATCCTTCTGTATAAAGGTGTGTCATTTAAAAAGCCACACTTGAGTTTGACTAATGACTGAAATTTGGACAGGGTGCCTTCCACATTGTTCAGAGGCTAATCACACAGGCTTTCACAAAACTAAACTCTGAATTATAAGCTCCTGTGGGAGCATTTCATAGCCTTTATCAGGATCAGTCAATTTTTTCTCTCCTCCAACTCCAGAACTCTAGGTGACTATCTTAACACAGGAACATAAAATTTGAATGAAATTAATTTGGTTTGGTGACTTCAGAAGTCAAGATACTAATTTTTGTTTGATGTTCATAGTGGTGGTGCAGATTCCAGTCCACTGACAGCCCACAGTCATCACTCCTTTGCATCTTCTACCATTCAAACAGTCTTTGACCTTTCTGTCTAATAAGTCCTGAAATTTTATATTCCTTGGGAAGAAACGCTATACAAGTACCAAATTTTAAGGAAAGTACCTCAGAAATTTCTGTTCCAACTTCACCATTTTCCAGGTTACATGGAGCCACCACCACCACTCATGTCAGCGTTGAGTCTGATGGCACACCATATACATTAAGTAAACTTCTGGTAATGCCCTGGGTAAATTCAGGGTAAGCCTCGCATTAAGGCATTGGGGAAATTGGCCTCCCATTCCAACTTCACTAGCTGACCTCCTCACCTTAGAAAACATCTTTAGTGATCCAGCTAAGAGTAGCATAAAAATTTATTTATTTTTTTTTTAAAAAAAAGCAGTGTCAGGGCGAGCACCAGTCATTCTGCCTCTCTAGCTTATCCTAGCTTGTAACAGCAGACCTGCTGGAATACACTATCAATATAGCTCCTAAAAATTCACAACACGTCTCAAAATGTGTGAACTGATTACTAAATTTTTTCTTTTTAGTATTTGTTCCCTTACGCATAAATGCTCTTATTGTAGGAGAGTTTCACAGCTTACCAACCTATTTTCAAAATATTTTTCAAAGCTTGCAATAAGTATGTATTAAAAAGAACAATATCTAAGATTTCTTACTGAAGCCAGATGAATATTTCAGAGATATCCTGGATTCATAGGCCAAGAAGAGTATAGATACTTCTGGAGGCTGAACTCAATTGCTAATGGTCTTTCCACCAAAATCTGATCAGAGTGATAAGCAAGCAAGAGCTGAAAGTCTTACTTAACTGACACATGTTCGGTGTTGCCACTGTGGAAGAAAGTGTCAAGCATGAAAGCAGGGCAACATCAGAGACAGCATCTTACCAATATCCTATTAGCAGGAAAGAAAAATGCACTGAGAACAGATTCCCTTATCTACAAAACCCTCAAATTAACAGGAAATAAGAAAGAGGGGATTGGATAAGGTTCTGAAAAAGAAAAAGAAACTGAATGCAAAGCTTATTTGATGTCAATACCTACATACTGTAAACACAGAAATGACAGATAGGAGCTTCCAAGTTCTAATGTTTGCTCCATCTGTGACCCTGAGCAAGATTTAAAACCTCTGTGTCTTCCTTTCACAATCTGTAATATTTAACAGTAATTAAAGAAATTCCTTCCTGGACAGGGAGAACATGAAAATTTTACATTTTCAAGAAAGGGTTTTAGAACCTTGGGTTAGTACACAGATTGGTACACACTGTTATTTTCATTTTCACCTAAATTACTTGATTGTGTGTCTTTTTTTTTTTTTTTTTTTTTTTTTACATCATATGCATTACACAATAGGGCTAAATATGAATAACTACCTGACCCCTAAACCTTTCAGGATTCATGAGTTGTTATTGATTACGATGTTTGAAAACAAACTATTGGTCTATGACATTTATGGGTTAGTAAAAGCATATAGCATTTATTTTTTCCCCTAAATTTCACTGTTACAGTGGCTCTGAAATACAGATTTAAAGTTAGAATCCTTCCCCCGCACTGGATATATTTGAACTTGATACTCCACTTACTTCTAGTAGAAATCAACAAATAGTGTTGTAAGTGGCATAATAGCCAATACACTTACATATCCCCTGGACCTGATGAGATCAGACATGCATAAAAGCCCCAGAGCAGCATTCTTTAGAAGAAAAGCTATTTCAGACATACCATATCAATTCACCCACTTATATTTGTACTATGACAAGTCCAGCACCAGCAAAATAGTCATACCGAGAGCTGGGTGTATTCAACAGGTGACTCAATTTATTTGACTCACTAGGTCTCTTCATGCCTTACAATAAGTCTTTGAATGTTAACTTTGCACTTCATGAAAAATTCAGGAGTGTAAGACTAGCTAAAACAGCATGTGTACTAACAATAGACCTCTGTGTAACAATAGACCTTTATATAACACGGAGTTTTAGGCAGTATAAAACAAATATGGTTGATCCAGAGCATTTCCACATTCCCTGTACAAAGGCCCTCAGAGAACATCAAGAAATAAAAAGATTTGTGAAAAGATTTGGACAAGATGAGACCTGATGGCTCAAGCAAATCTCAGAGGGATGTGAAGACAAAAGTTAGAAGCAGAGACCTGCTGGAGATGAGAGGACTGTTATGCAAGAGCTAACATAAGTATCAAGGGCCACCTTGTTCTTGTCAAAGATCAGATACTGGGATCACAGACTAAGTTCAGTGCACTGAATATCACCCATGTAGCTATCATAACATAAAACAAATCAATGAGGATTTAGTAGCTGTCAAAATCTTGATTATTCACCATAGATATGAATACGTTACGCAATAGGGAAGAAATTGGTAAGTATATATAGCACATGGGTGGAGGTGGGGTAAGTATATATAGCATCCTGGGCAATCTATATACACTGATACACCACGAATCAGTGAATACGGCCCTCTATTAATATGACAGAAAAAAGTTATAATCAAAAGTGATCTTTGCAATTCAAAGTTAAATCACTGATTTATTTCTAAATTAAAATAAAAGGTTTTGCTATGAATTTGCTTACCACCCACCCATGTAAAGCAATATAGGATCAAACAAGACGAGGCTTCAAAGTTTTAGCTCCTTTAGTAATATTTTTTTTTCCACCGTATGGTTTTTATTGCTCTCTGATTTGTACTTGTGTAGCTGTTAAATCTTCAAAAAGAAGGTGTAGATGGCATGTACTACAGGAGATAACAGCCAAGGAAGAATGGGGCCAACACCTACCTTAGGACTCAGTAGTTTAGTAAGAACACTGGGAAGACAAAAATGCTCTCAAGCCCATATTTGCAAGTCCGTGTTTCCACTTAGCAGGTGAAAGTTTCCCAGCTAATAACTGGCAGCTTCTGTCCTTCCTGACTTGTCTAGGCGAGTTCATTCAGCTGGATAATGGCTGCTTGGTTTTACCTAGAAAGTTTCTACAAGAACATACGACGGATCAGGTAAAGTATATCGCAGTCAGGGAAGTGCAAGCACAGGATTCGAGTGTTTTGGTAGTGGGAGAACCTGTGGACACATCAGCCATTCTTTTGTGCAAGTATATTCTGCCATGCCTCAAAGCCTGGATAAAATATCATTTAATAATTCCATTGTACACTAGAAGATCTTTTCTTAGATTAAGTTTTCCCAGAATTTCCTAGACTTCAAATGCCACATACTTCACTGGACTTCACATCACAAGTCAACTCACTCTTGCAGGCACCGAAAAGATTCTGCCTATTCCTGAGCAAGAAACCATAGAGCTTACCAACATGAGTTATTTTAAACACACATCCCTTTAGAACAGATCCATCAAACTCTCTTCTATAGTGACTATATTTGCACTTATTTAAAAGCAAACCTAACTTCTACCCACCCTGCACAACATATTATTGGATTGTGACTTGCCTGCTGTGTACAGTGGAAACTGGAAGCCTTCCCCAATTATACCCATAACAAGCTACACTAGTGTTAATATATATATACACCTTTCCTACTACTTGGTCCTTTAGAAGATGTTGTTATAGATTATAAACTTCATCTCTGCACTGAGATTGTAAATATACAGATGTCTTCAACCACTGGAATTCAGTCAGGCTCACCATTTTCTTTGCAGATGCAGTATCTATATTAAAGTAGAAAAATATTTAATAGAGCAACTGAATTCTGCCTTGCCAGTTTAATTCCACTAGCGTCCACATGTGCTGCAGGCATACTGTGGTAAATGAAGTCAAGAATTGGTTCTGTAATCCACTTCCCCCAGTTTATTAGTTCATTTGGGCCATTCCCCTTTCTGCTGAAGTCAGTGCTGTATCACTCTTCAAAAAGCAGAGCAAATTCACTGGAACTCAGAACCTCTGAACAACGCTTGTTGAGCACAGATATTCTAGGATATTATTTTCAAAAGTCCAAACAATCACTAATTAATATTTCTAAATGGAAATTCAAACCAGCATTTGACTATGTTTAACACACATTTAAGCAATGAGTTTTAGGCATGAAATAGATCCCTGCAATTTTTACTTGATTTATATCTAGAAAAAAATCCCTGGCTGTTGCACATATAAAGGCTATTCCCTTAGCAGTTACTGAAAAAGGAAATAAACACTTTAGAAGAACACTTCATTTTTTTCCTGGCACAGGCTATGCATCAAACAGAAATTAATTTATACTATTTTTTCTGTTTGTTGCCTGTTTTTATTGGTCTGCCTTAGTTTTTCAGAAAGTAAACTCAGTAGAGATCATTGTCTATTCTATATGGCTGCATTGCCTGATGTAATGTCAGCCTTGAGTGAAGTCCTTAGCTATATAATAACTTTAAATCATTAACTGCCATGACAAACATTTCAGGAGAAAATTATGTACCAAGAACAGAAAAGATGACAAAAAATCCAAGTACAAATAATTATCTGGCACTCACATTTACGGGCTTTTGTGTCTTTCTTTTTATTTTTATTTTTTTTTAAAGGACTGGATCTGTCATCAGCACATTGTTGTAAGTATAGGAGCAGACTTCGTTAACAGAATACCTCCTCCTTATTAAAGCTATTTTAACAACTACCTCTAGCTTCACTCACTTCCCCTCATCCTTGAAGTTACTGTTTCATTTTTCTTCCGCTGGGGTTGTCAGGATGGGTTCATATAGAGTTAAATGAATCTAAATGAATTGTGTCCTCCTTCTCTACTTTTTTTAACCACTCCTTGGTCTCTTGTGAATGAAGCTTGAAAATTTGTTTGTGTTCCGAGTTGTACGCATACATAATAGATGAAGAAGCCATTTGAATGTCTACTATACTCTGTTTTGTAATTCCAAGCAGTAATAAGGTGTTAACCATTTCATTCAAAGTTAGTATACGTGTAGATCAAAACAAATGTCCTATACATTTTACAGGTTTAGGGACACAAAAGCAGCTCTGCATTTAGCCCAATGTTAGTGTGATTTCACTCTAAACAAAACATTTATGATATTCACTTGCCAGCCCAGGTCAGCATTCATTCTCCCATACTTAAAAACAGCAAAGGAGTCAAAGATCCTACAGGGAGCACAGTCCCGATGTTACCGGTCATGAGCACCAGAACTGGCCCATTCTATAAAGCAGGAGCAGGCATTATTATCTAGAGGATGAGCCACCATCCTCCAGCAGGCTGGTCTTCTGTTCAAATGTAAACCACAATGCCCACGTTATCACCCAAACCCCAACACCCTTGAGCAGAACCACCAGCCCCGAAAGGAAGCTCCAGACAAGAAAAACCTACTCAGAGATTAAAAAAAGGAAGGATTAAAGATCTTTCATCCAAATTTGGTGTGAGAACTAAAATAAGCAAAACTATCACCAAAAAAAACCGAAAAAGAAGTTAAAAACCCCAAAGCCT
This sequence comes from Falco rusticolus, assembly GCF_015220075.1. Taxonomy (NCBI): domain Eukaryota; kingdom Metazoa; phylum Chordata; class Aves; order Falconiformes; family Falconidae; genus Falco; species Falco rusticolus. The sequence goes on from NC_051193.1 coordinate 40,644,492, forward strand.
AAGAAACTAAGTGGGTAGGATGTGTTTTGACTGGGGGAGGGGCAGGGGGGGCTGAAATTAACACTAACACGGCACAACGATGAATGACCAAAAAATATATTCTGCTAAGTTTGACCCCATATCACTGTAACTTAAGATAGTTTCCATATAAAAATTAAACTTTTAGGTAAAAAACAGGGAAACAAATTAATTGGCTTTTGTGAAAGGGGCCAATTTAACCAGACTGCAATTGTTTATGGGATGCAAATCTATTTCTCTCTCCAGATAACACAGAAAACAATTACTTACTAAAAAAACACTTTTAAACACCTATCTTGGACAGTATAGGTCTCAAGAATAGCTTATTGCGTTGACTCTCAGTGGTGAGATAAGCTAATTATTTGTGCCAGGAATCTGTAGGATAACAAATCAACTCTTCATCTAGTAAAAAGCTTTAGAAACTCAAGTGAGTATTAAAAAAGAAATGAATTTACATTTTATTCAATTGCATGCAATGATCTTGATAGAAAGATTATTCTAACTTCAGAATTACTTTGAACATAGATTTGCACAACAGTCATGCAAAGATACTCAGAGACTGACTTCCACCAGGGACAAGCTTGGCACATACAGAACAAGTTGGAGCAAAGGCAGAGGCAGACTCCCCTTCAGTTCATCGCATTGCTTAGAGACAGGAAGGTACATAAACCCATATCTCAGCTGTTCTGATATTCAGGATATACGTGGGCAAAGGAAAGTACTGGGTGCTTAGTTCAGACTAGTAAGCTTTAAGACAATTGTGGAAGAATTGCACACAAATTACACAAATTCTAGAGTACAGCACAAGCTTTGTAAGGAATAATGTTCATTGCACAGCTGTGATGCGCACTGTGGTTTAACAAACAGAAAACCTTTTGTTTCACCACTTACTTTAAGGATGCTGACCACATTTGCTGTACTGGAATGTGGTATTTGTCTTTAACATTCACTGAATGATCATGTAAAAGGAGGCTTTTTTTCTTCTTGCTTTTTTAAAGCTTAATTAATAGAAGAAAATGACCAAACATGACATAGGCAAACCTTCATGAAGACACAGGCAGGCAGGCAGGCTTGACACCACAAAAAGCATCACCAAAATACAGGTATAGAGTCCCTACAGCATTTTCTGCTGCTGTTGTCACTGTGTGACCAAAGAACATTATATTTTTTGTCCTGTGGTCTTCTACTCCACTTTCCACAATTCATTTCTTTGCAGATCAGAATTTTGACTATCCCAGTGGCTCAGAAGCAAAACTGTAGAACAGCTGCTACATATCAGTGTCCTTGAGTTCTTTTGTTTACTTTTCCTGACTATGTAGGGTTTTTTCCTATAAAAACCTCTGCGCATTAAAGAGTTTCTGACAATTTAGACACACTGTTTGGTTTTAAGTTAATTCCGTCTCTATATTCATCCACAGTTCTTCAGCATTTACAAAAGGGTTATTGAGCAAATTCACTGCAGGAAAGGATGGCTCACGCTGCAGCCAGACAATGGTAGACATGGGCAAATGTAGGAAAAGGAACATCTTGCTCTTTGCCACAAAAAAACCCACTGTACTGAGAAGCTCCTAATCTTAGGTTTTCAATAAAAGGGAATCCCTCAGAAGTGTCATAGAAGAACAAATCTATGAATGCACCTGGCAAAGTTTGTTTGGTTATTTTGTGTTGGGTTTTTGTTTTGTTTAAGAAGATGCAAAAGCTGTTTCATTAGGATTTGTTTATAAAAACATTTCACTAGATAGGAAATTGATGCAAAAACATTGTGTCAGCTGCAGATGCACAGTATTTTTATTGCTTTCTACAACTAAGTGCAAGGAGGTTGTAGCAAGGTGGGGGTCGGTCTCTGCCCACAAGTGACAGGACAAGAGGAAACAGCCTCAAGTTGTGCCAGGGCAGGTTTAGGTTAGATATTAGGAAAGATTTCTTGACTGAAAGGGTGGTCAAGCATTGGAACAGGCTTCTCAATGAGGCAGTGGAATCACCATTCCTAGAGGTGTTTAAAAACCACAGATTTGTTGCTTTGTTATATGGTTTAGTGATGGATTGGCAGTCCTGGGTTAACATTTGGACTTCATGATCTTAAAAGGTCTTTTCCAGTCTAGATGCTTTTATGATTCTTTTCTTTCCAGTACCAACTTCTTGCATGTTTAAGGGCAAGTGGTGGTGGAGATAAGAACATATGAGAACTTGGAGACACCTTAAGATACTTCAGACAACTCCTGCCAGTGGATTCAGTCAAAGGTGAGCAGAGGAGTTCAGGGGAAACTAGTTTCTCCTCACCTATTAAGTGTTCCTGCTGCTCTGTATGTCCCATTGCAAGGCAATTAACAAAAATAAAACTGGGATAATTTTACAGAACTTATTCAAATTACCATAGGAAGCATTCCTTAACACTAGGAGGTTATTAAAGCCATGCTTAATTTCAGATTCTGTCACATTGCTGAATCCAGGCTTCAGTGTGGTTACACATTTAAAATGCTATTTAAATAAACATTAAGGATTCCAAAATCCCACAGCATCTACTTAGCTCATTTAGCCCCTGTTTCATGCTTATCCATCATCAATGAAAGACAAGATACCCCAGTGACTGAAAGGGTTTTGAAGGTTTTATAAGCAATTGCAGTTTCTTCAAGTACTTCTATGGTTTATCATATATTTGCATTTCAAATGAGGAAAATTTGAGACCAAAAATGTTTCAAGTCCATTCTTCTGTATTGTAGCATTTGATTCTGCTCCTCAAGCAGCACTGGATGGTTCTGCAGTTATTTAATTCCTGACTATCAGCTAAATAGTTGCAGAAGTGCAGAATTTGGTTTACATGCTTTGGATTGCAGCCCATACCAGATCCATTTGTTTCTGATGAGGAGCACGTGTTTAGATCTAGAAGAAAAGGGCTCTGTGATGGGAAGAGCAGCACCATTTGCTTTCATTACTTAGTCTGACTGCTTTTCTGTTCTGCAGATAGAAATTAATCCTGGCAGCTGGAGTAGAATAAATTTGGATGCAAAGAACAGTCCTTAAAGTAACCAGAAAGAGAATAACACACTGTGCAGCAAGTCCAAATGGGGATGTAAGATACACAAAACTAGAGGCAGGGTGACACAACGTAAGATAAAGTTTAATAAAGGATTGTGTTTCAGCATAGCTGGAAAGATTGAGTAAAAGGGAAAAGAAAAACTACAAAAAACTATCTTCTTTACTAAAAAATATTCAATCATGCATATAAACATGATTTTAATTTGTAATACTATAGCATTTCAAATGTTTCACAAGTTGTAAATTTTAACAAAAGCTGTGTTGCTTTAGGCTGAATCCATTTTGGTTTTGCCTAAATTACTGAGCCAAACACAATGTGTGGAGTTTCAACTCAGTGCAATGTTCATGTGCTAACATTTTCCCTGGTTAACGTTTTCTTATGTATGGACCCACTACCAGTGGGAATTGATTAAACAAACCAATTATTTGTCTGTTACATTTGACTATTCCTCCTCACCCTTCAGGAACTACGTTAAGTCGGATGCAACCTCTCCCCTGTAAAATATCTCTGCCACTTCTGCATACATGCTTCTCTTGGCAGCTCAGCCAAAGGAGAGTGAATGCCATCAGATTGCTGTCTTCTTGTATGGACTTGCCAACTGGTGTCTCAAAACCATTTAAGACTTTGGGAAGAGGTACCATGATATGTTTGGGTTTTATCCAACAGAAGTAACAAGCTTTGCAACAGTAAATCACACCGTATCAAAGTTTTAGGCATATGTGGTACAATATCTTTACAGGTCTATGAAAGTATTTGAGCCAACACAGGTAAAGCACGCTGCTGTTCATTAATGTTTCTTTCAACGCAGCTTCAGAAACATATTTTAGTCTATAAGAACAGTGAAGAGAAAACAACTAAAAATTTATAGCGAAAAATAAATTTAAGCCCCTTTCTGCATATTTTGTCACACATTAGAACATGAAACATGTAAGAGGGAATCCCGATAAGTGCAGTTTTACAGCTGATGCTCAGACTAGTGACTATTAGCAGGCAACTGGTATGATCCTCAACTTTTAAATAAGACATAGCTAAAAGGAACTACTCTTGGTTAGGCACTCAGAGGAGAAGCCTGCCTGGAAACCCAAACAGTTCTAGAAATAAATGCCAGTAAAGCAGTATTCTTAACCGATAAGTATAAATATAGTAACCTAGCACTCTTCCAGAGAGCACAGAGCAAGTTGGGGACCATAAAATTGCAGTCAAGCATCACTGCCAGAAAGCCCAGGGAATTACTCTCATGTTGTCGTGTTGGTAACTCTGACTACCTAGACTATTTTAAAAGATTGTCTTATAATTTTAACAATAGAATTGCTGTTAAGGCCACAAATATTGAATTTACTGGAGGAGAGAGAATGAAAAAAAGCTAAAAACATTTAGACAACAAAGCCAGATTCTGATTTGAGCTGTATTGTACACATGCATTAATCCCAGTGACTTCAGAGTAATCACACAGCGTTGCTAAAATTAACATGTTGCCCATAGCACCGAGCAAATTAGAAATGCATAGACGCAGATGAAGGGAGAGACAGGAAGTGAGAGCAGCAAGACACTGCCCCCGTGAAGTCTTTGCTGTGCTGCTGACAAGCAAAAGGAATTTGGGAGAAAAAGCCATTCTATCCCAACCACTCCTCGGGACCCGAGTGGGAGGGTGCTGGGTGAAAGGTACATCTTAACAAAGGAAATGGGTGTAGTGGAGAGCTCAGGAAGCCTTTCAGAAGGAGAGCCAGCGAATCTGCCTGCCAGGCAGGTTTTTGCAAAATCTCATCATTCTATTTATAACACCACATGCCATGTTACATTACATCACACCATGGGAGATGCATACCACATGCAACAAAACGCATTAGAAACACTGTGGGTTCTCTCCAGAATAAATGCCCACAGCTTGCAGTAGTGGCTTAGAGGTTAAGTTTTCCAGGGTGAAATGAAATTCCTTGGCAAAAGTTTGTAAACTACATAGTTCACTTCCACATTCTGCCAGCTCAGCACTTAAACTCAGCATCTATCACCACCACCCTGTTTTCTAACCCCACTTTCTTCATTTCTTTAGGGTTTAATTCTTGTCTTTCCCTCCGAGAACAAACCACTGTGTAGTTTTTTCTATATTTAACTGTAGTTTATCCCTCTGTCTACCCAGGAGCTCGTTCAGGCATCCTGTTTCATGCCATTAAAGCAAACAATCACAGGTAACTCTCAAACAGGCCTAGGGTGTCCCAAATGTTCTGGAGCAATCCACAGGCTTCACAGCACTCAGGATGGTGAACAGATATAGCTTTGGACAGCCTGACCTAATTAGACCTGTTTTGAGGAGAAGGTTGGAATAGACAACCTCTGGAGGTCCATTCCAACCTGAATTATGGTTCTATGATTCTCAGTACATTCCCTAATTATGTAGGTACCAGTTGCCTACCAAACCCACTAATATAACAGCCAAACATATCACCTACATTATTTCTAGTATTTGCTTTACTTTGATTTATTGGGGTTGGAGTTCTCTTAAAGTAAAATAGGCAACACTAGTTAAGACTGACTTGTACAAGTGTTTGCTCTTCACAGGAGGACAACATTGCTAAAAATAAGAATGAGTCCAAGGGCTCATTTTAACTTCTGAAACCTGCAAATATCAATTGTAAAATAATAAGATCACAAGTTGTATGGAGGCAGGGGAACAGTGGCATAAAATGTGTCCCAAAAGAGGCTTTGGGAACTCTGAATTGTTATAGAAGATAGAGAAGACTGGAATCAACAACTGAAGGAGAAACGTGCCATCTCCTTCTAGAGCTTGTCCAAGTACAGACAACTTTGCATTGGTATCAGTTATTTCCTTAGCCAAAATGGAAAATATTCAGTTAGTTTAAAAAAAAAACAAACCACACACAACCCCAAAACATAAAACCCACTTTGAGATCCTTAGGAGATTATGCATGAAAATCTTTATCAATTTTTTTTTTTTTACCAAGTTTTGAAAAAAAGTACTATGTGAGCACACAATGAATTGAAGACCATCACACAAATGTGCACAGAGGCATTGAAGAAAGACTGCATGGGACACTCTCAGTTGTTATTCCCCAGGTGCTGTACACTTGACATTACTGTAAATTGATGGTATTTGCTTACTATAATTTTGAAAGGAGTATTATTTTCTGTAGCCTGCCAGATTGTCCTGCAGCAGGGTCTCATTTGACTTAAGAGGTGGAAAACACAGGACAGGTAGATATTTTTGCTTTAATTTAGCAAATGGGATAAGGTTGCTAATACTGTGACATGAAAAAAAAATTAATGAGAACTCTCTAGGCAAGCAAGCCCAGAATTATGCAAGAAAAACCAACAACAACAATAAAACCCAAATAAAATTTAGAGACACTCTGGAAAAAGCTGCAGCAAGATTTCACTCTGGCATTTTCAGAACATGTGGTATTATCCGTATTTACCTCAGTGAGTCAAGTATCCAACCATCAGATTCTATTCTCAGTGCCTATTTAGTTAGCTGTCTGACATATGCAGCATTTAGTGTGCAGTGTTTGTTGATTCAAAGCATAAAAGGATCTCATCTCTCCAGTTAATAGGATTATATATGCTGGGCAATTTGTGGTGTGTCAAATGCCAGACTGAAATCTTTACTGAAGTAATTGTTTGGTCTCCAGATTTTGAGTCACAACCATAGATAGTTTTTGCCCAGAGCTTGTATTATGGAAAAATAAATAATGCCTTAGGCTACTGAGCAGAACAAGTGAAAGTAGCTTTGTGATCGGTTTGTTTTAACTTTAAGCATCCAAAGCTATACCTGTTTACATTGCATGTTGCCCAAAAACATACCTAAAGAAAATAAATGGTGTCCCCATGACAACAGACGGAATCATGAAACCTTTCATGAGGAAATGCCCTGGCTCAGTGCCAACTGCATGGACCTTTCCATCACATCAAACCTCATATTATGAATTCACTGGAGTGAAAGAGCCCCAAGGAAGCAATGATCCATTGCTGGGTAATGCCTTAGACAATAGTAGAAATTCAGAAAGGTGTATCAAGTCAAGACGGATGTTTTCTCTTTCTCCCATTCTCTATACCTCACGAGTGTTTTGGAAGAAGGCAAGAGAGATGCAGGCATGCTCTGGACTAAAGGCTGATATTTGAATGTATGGATGTACTTCCCCTATTGTTTGTGTAGCAAATGTTGCAGCAAGTTGGTGCCATTTAAAGACAATAGTCAGGACTCCAAACTACCACCTGCGTTTACATCCACATCAGTAGTTGAACCTGAAAAAGACACTTTCAAAAAAAAAAAAATCTATAATCTCTGAACAGACGTGAAGGAGATTGCATAGCTACCTGCTGCATTCTTATATCTGCACTGTTATTTCACTAACAGGTGGATGAATGCAGATGAGTAGAACAATGCACTACCTCACTCCTGCCTCTCCCAATACCAATTTCACCCAAAGCACACCCTTCACACCACCAGACCAGATGGAGAGTACGGACCAGTGAAAAAGCTGTTCCCAGCCAGCCTTCTCAACCTTCTAGCTCTCTATGCACTTCTCTCTGAAACAAGGTCCTGCAGACAGAGCACTGAGCATCCCTGACCTGCTTCCTGCAGGCTGACCCACTGTCACACTAACTCACTGCTGAAATTTGTAACCAGCTAATGCTAATGAGACTGCTAGCAACAGGAGAGAGCTACTTCTCAGCCCACAAATCTAGGTTTCCCAGAGGACAGCAAACGCATAGTTTCCCTGTACATGGCCGGGGGGGCTCTTGGTTTCAGTGTTCAAGGGAAAGGGAAATGTCCAGCAAAACACACCACAGTTCTCTAGCGGTTACATTTTCTTCATTTAAAAAAATAAAAGTAGGATTGTTTCTCTTTAATCTCTTCAACATCAACAAAAAATTACTTGCAGGAGGATGCCCTATAAATTCATACATGTGTCTCTGTTTACATCCCTCTTATTCAGGCACATCGATCCTTCCACTGGGACTTGTCTGGAGGTGAATCACAGGCTAGGTTGCTTCTAAAACGCTGGCTGAAGTCCCTATCTAGAAACCCCACTTTCAAAAGACAAGTAATATGCTTGCCAACCAGTATTTAAAAAAAAAAAAAAAAAAAAAGTACTGCCAGCAGCATGGATAAAGAGAATAACCTACAATACTCACTCCCCAAACTATAATATTAATTTCACAGCCCTTTTATCTGGATAGTTAATTTTACTAGGTCCAGCAGTTACATTTTGCCCCTCATACAGTAACACTGAACTCACAGGTTTAAATTGCCAAGTCCTGCAGGATGGCAATACCCAGTGCAAATTGCCACCAGTCTGGTGGCGGGAGCCTCTTTGGCCCCACAGACCATTCCTGGGTTGTAAGCAGCCTCTGCTGCGGCTCACAGAGACAGGACGGCAGCACCGTGAGCAGCACAGCCCTCCTGCATGAAGGAAACTCCTGAAGGGCCTCCACAACACAGGATTTCTGCAGAAAGCATCCCACCTCCATTTGCTTTTAGGTTGTAACTTTTTCATCCTGATAAAGGCCACTGCTGTGTACATTAAAACAACAGCTTACCTTAAGCACACATGAGCTCAGCTAGTCTAAACTTCACGTATTCACAGCTCCTCACTCTACAGCTCACTCCTTTTAGCCAGGCAGAAGTGCTTCTCAAGCACAATGAAACAACATACCTAAAACACACACTTCCAGCCTGCAAGCCCCTCCGCTTCTCCTCCCTTGCCCCTTTCTCCGCTACATCCCTGGGGCCCTCTCCCACACAGGCTCCCCTCCCCTGGGGGGACCTGGCAATGGGAACTTTGCGTTTGCTTTTAGCCTGAATCATTATGTTTGAACACAGCTCTCGGACCTTGTACTGGTTGCTTTCCTACCCTTCCTACGGACACACAGACTGCAAAGTAAGACAGCGTACAGCATGTCTTTCCAAACAGAGGAAAAAATTAACACTCAGCCTTTGTAGTGAAGCTCACTGACACAATTCACACATCAGAGTAAGGAGTTGAAAGGTGTCTCATGTAAGGGTTCTTGAAAAGCTTCCTCCTCCCAAGCCAGCCTGGAGCAACCTCCTACTTTACTCTCGCATCCTGCTATGACAAGAAACTAAGAAAACCATTGCTGCTGAGGTCAGTAGTTTTGCCTAAACCTTGATGCGGAGGACAAGGGACAATATTAAAATCTGCCAACCTGAGGGGGAACAAAAGCTCACAGGATGCTTGAACAACTGGTAGAAGCCTTCTTACTTTTGTCATGTCTGTCTCAGCAGAGGTTATCAGCAGAAATCATTGAATTACTATTTATCTTGACCGCAAGTCCAGTTTATGTTTAACAGGGGCCAACATTTGCATTTCTATCAGGCAGCTTTAAATGACAATGAGTCAGGAACACACAAAAAAGTGAGAAGATCCTTAACTTATATCCACAGCATCCTAAATAAGAGGTTAAAAACTTGCTTTTGTCCACCTTGTTCTTGCACACCCAGAATCTGCTTAGCTGCTTGTCATTGACTAGAAATTAAATTATACAATATATATGTGAACTATGGTATTTTTAATTACAATTTTAATTACAATTGCCATGGAAATTTTAATGGCAATAACTATTTGGGGAAAATGTTGAGGCAAATGGGATTTAAAAGTTTTCTAGCTATCATCCGTGGCTGGGGAAAGAATACAGTAAATGGTTTAATACCTCTTTACCAGTCAGTGACTAGGCCATGACAAGGTAAGACAACACGTTATATGAGTTATTGCAAGGTCTTTCCTCTGCCCAAACCCAGCTACATCTCTGTCAGAGGCAACATTTTTTCCCAGTGGCTCCTGCACCTACACAGATAATTTAATCCTGGGTCTCCCTTCCAACACAGTTCCTTTCAATAACCTCCTAACAACTGTGGCTTCATCTCATGTATGGTACCACCAGCAGAAAGCAAGCAGAGGACTTTCAATGGGAACAGCAACCCTGCAAAGACAAGAGCTGATGGAGAGCTTCCCCAGCTGCCGCAGCGGCCTGTTTTGCCTCTGGCCAGGGCGATGTAGCCACAGGCATGAAGCCAGTGAACTGCGCAGAGTGGTGACTAATAGCAAGCTGAATTCAAGTTAGAAAATATTTCACATGACTAAGTACTACTTCAATAGGAAAATAAACCTTTATCCAGAACCACTCAAACACACTTGTCTCAGGCATAATATGGCTCCCATTGCAGACCACGGGTGCTCTGCAATACAAAGTGGGAAAGGAATATTGTCCCCATTTTGGGACCCAGACAGGTTACCATTACTTGACCAGGTCCCATTTGCCAGTGGAGCTGCATGCACCTGTCATCAGTTGTCACACGTGCAAAATAAAAAATTTGTAAAGCCTGATCTTTCCAGTTGAAGCTGATGCTTTTAACCTCTTGCAAGAGTGGAGTAAAAAGCATGCACACACTTGTTTGTCAGATGGTCACCTCAGGAAGCAGCAGTTCAGCTGGACATCCAAGTCAGTGTTCAGGGAGCTGAGGTACACAGAGACAGATCACATGGAAAACGCACAGGCAAGGAGAGAACCCAGCACACGTTTCTTACATCTTCAGTCATTATTTGAACTACATGGTCTCAGCTTCAGGTTCGAGGGCATCTTTTAAACAATTACAACACCAACAGTTTTTATTATGTTGTTTATTACTCTGAGGGTTTTATGTTGCACATTCTACAGAATCCAATATTGTTCTTCTGGACAGCAACTAATGTTTTCATAGCCTACAACGGCTCTCAAGGTCTCTTAAAAAACTAAGTATTTATCGATACATAAAGTTACTGTTGCCTAGTACCTTTGAAGTGGTCTTTCACAAACCAAATATTCCATAAGCTTTTTCTTATTTGTCAAAATACAGCACCGCACTATAAACATCAGATATATTTGGAGAATTTTGAGAATGAAGACCTCTTTATTACTTTTACATTATTTAATTTCAGTGTACTTGTTTTAGATTTATCCCTACCATAAGTGTAAGTGGTATGTGTTTGTTCCCTGCTATAGATTTTGTTTAGGACTTGGAACAGTCTAGTCCTGCAACCTCTGACAAAACCGCTTAATCACAAGTCCCCTCAAACCTCCCTTTTTAAATTATCAACACTTTGAGGCAAAGAAGTTAATAGACAAGGGAAAATAACATCCTGGATGATTTCCTGCCCAGAAACATCAAAGTGAATATAGGTAGTACAGAAAGTATTCAGTGTTGCATAATAAATTACACAGAGTAGGATCAGGAACCCAGATCCCCCATGGGCACTCGTACATGGACAGAAAGCATGTATCGATAAGCAATTTAAGATGGACCATCTATTTCTGGCTATGTAAAACTTTACAACCCATATATGTACAGGTAATAACTTTCCATCTAGCAAACCTACTTGGGCATTTTCACTGTTCTGCCCCTTTCCCCTTTAAGCTTTTACCCAGGTCCCTGGATATTTAATGTAATGATCTACCACAGGAGAAATCCCAGCCTGCACAAGGGATAAACAGGCATTTAAGACTGTACACATCAGGCATCTTCAGATGTGCCCACAACCCACCCTGGGTATATTTTTAACAATAGAGTCACTATGTAACTCCACACTGACAGTCTCCATCTTGCCATTTTTAGACCTGGAGCTCTTCAGGTGGGAATAGAGGTTGTATAAAGGCTGGGGGATTCCTGCCTCAATTTAAATTACAGTGTAGATTTCTGTCCCAGCTTCAGCTGGAAGAGTTAGATTTTCTTCTCAGTAGGTGGTACAGTGCTATGTTTTGGATTTAGTATGAGAATAATGGCGATTAACACACTGACCTTTTAGTTGTTGCTAAGTAATGTTTATAATAAGTCAAGCACTTTTCAGTTTCCCATGCTTTGCCAGTGAGCAGGTGCACAAGAAACTGGAAGGGAGCAGAGCCAGGAGAGCTGGCCTGAACTAGCTAAAGGGATATTCCATACCACAGAACATCATGCTCAGTATATCAACTGGGGAGAGTTGGCCAGGAGCTGCCAGCTGCTGCTTGAGCACTGGCTGGGACAGACTCCTTTCCATTACAATTTTTATTATTATATTTCAATTATTAAACTATTCTTATCTCAACGCATGAGTTTTGCCTTTTTTCAGTTCTCTTCCCCATCGCACCAGGCAGCGTTGGTGGAAGCAAGCAGCTGCATGGTACTTCCCGTGGCTGCTGTTAAACCATGACAATTCTTGTACAAATGTCAAGATTACACCTAACCTGTCACACCTGCAGTTTCCCTGCTGTCATAATCCAGGCTGCAGTTTATGCAGGTGACAATGTATGAGAGGAACTGCCAAAAGCCACATGCTGCTCAGTTCCAGACAGACACACTGTCCCAAGTCTTTGGATCATTGCACCAAAGAGCAAAAGTTAGGCAAAAAAGAAGGCTAAAGGCAAGAAAGGGAGATTTATGAATATTGCAGCCCTCAAATACCTTTGAGTATTCCATAATTTGGCACTGGTGTAATCCAAATACTAATGGATCTTCATGCTCTATTCTAACAAAAGACATTAAGCACACAGATAAATGGATTACCAGACTTAAGCCATAGCTTCAGCATGAAACAAGTTTATCCTACTGGCCTGGTTTCCAGATGCATACCTTTGCTACGTCTTACCCATAAGTCAAGAGGAGAGATGATGTGATCACTGCAGTTCCTTCTGAGAGGAGACTCATGTACGTGGAAGGTGAAGGAGCTCCCTCATGGTCCAACCTGGCCCCGGGGCCCAGGGGGGAGAGCAGTCCCACCCACATACCAACCCATCATGACTGTAAACCCCACATTGGCTTTATGTGGGCTGATCAAACACAAAACAACCTGATCCATTGTGGCACCAAAACAAGTCCTGTTCAGTGACACTCCAGTCACTCGTTAATGAATCCATTGTTTTGCTATGAGATTACACAGGAGTGTTCAACCCAAACAGGCTCTGGTTGGAGCTTGATTTCAATTAGGCTACAAAGACCGTAGTAGCACAGCTGTTATGATGGCTAACGTTTTGTTCCACAATCAGACCTTGACAAGTTTATGAAACAAAGTTCACTGATAAAGAAAAAAAGATCAGCAAAAAAGCTTTGAACAATTCCATAAGGGGGACTCAAAAAAGTTTCACACTCTGAGAAAATCCTGCGTCAGAGGATTAACTGCAAGGTGAATAATAACTATAATGTGTTCAGAAATTAAAGATAGGTTATGACTCTAGGGCTATATTTAAGAAGTTCAGAAAGAAGGCAAGTGCTGACAGTAAGGAGGTATCACTTGGACAAGGTGGCTTCAAATGGGCCATCTGGCCAGCAGACATAGCAATTGGAAAACCTGAAGACACCTCATCACAGAACATCACAACTAAGACTATGACTTTGTTTCCAGCTCTCCTTGAGAAAGCTTGCCCATACACACAGAGCCCAGGCAACAACCACTCCGATTCAGTGCCAACACAAGAAAACCTGGTTTTTGGCTGCCTGAACCATCTCTCATCAGTGTGGGAACTTGCAAAATAAAGGCAGCAGCTGTCTTTGTAGGGGAGATCTATCAGGGGCACCACATGCTGTCACCACAGTGCTCCCATGCAGATTTGTGCTGAAGCAGGGCTCCAGGCACCAGCGCTGAACTACTAGAGAAAAGCAGAGGCTGTTTAACCTTTCCTTGCTGAACTCCGTGCTTACGGAGCCACCCGGCTTTAGTTCCTAGCTAACATTTTTAGTCTTTCACTTCTCTCCCCTCCACATCCCCTTTCATGCTACAGAGAGGACAAGGAGGTTGAAAGGAAAACATTCAGTGACTTCGAGGTCATGACTTGCACAGAATTCACTATTATTGACAGTGTGAAGGCATTAAAACATAGTTATCTAAAGCCTTACAGCACACATGCTCTGCTACACTGAAAGAGCCCTCAACAGACACGTTCATGGTCTTCAAATACTACAACATGGATTTTTCCCCCCCCCCATTTATTTCCAGCTCTGATACCTGGCAATCAAACTTAAACCTCTGCTGTGAACACTGCAAACAGGTTAAAGTTAACACACTTCTGTAAGGCAAAAGTTTCTTCTAAAACCTATGAAACACTAAATACAGGTTTTATGTGTTTATTGGGTTGCTTTTTGTCTGTGTCTTTGAGGAGGCTGTTTTACTTAACTGGAAGAGAGAAAGTTGTTTCATTCCTTTTCTTGGCAGGGTGGGTGTCACAATTTAACCCCAGCCAGCAACTAAGCACCACACAGCTACTTGTTCACCCCTGGTGGGATGGGAAGGAGAATCTGAAGAGTACAAGTGAGAAAACTTGTTGGTTGAGATGAAGACAGTTTAAAGGGTAAAGCAAAAGCCGTGCACACAAGCAAAGTAAAACAAGGAATTAATTCGCTACTTCCCATCAGTAGGCAGGTGTTCAGCCATCTGCAGGGAAGCAGGGCTCCATCACACATAACAGCTACTTGGGAAGACAAACTCCATAACTCCAAACACCCCCCCTCCCCCCTTCCTTCTTCTCCCCCCAGCTTTAAATACTAAGCATGATGTTCTATGGTATGGAATATCCCTTTGGCTAGTTTGGGTACACTGTCCTGGCTTTGCTCCCTCCCGGCTTCTTGTGCACCTGCTCACAAGAACTGAAACATCAGTGTGTCATCAAGATTATTCTCATACTAAATCCAAAACACAACACCGTACCAGCTACTGAGAAGAAAATTAACTCTATCCCAGCTGACACAAGAACAATGGGGAATAAGGAGGGAGGGGAAAAGGAAAGGAATGAAGACAGTAGAGGCCAAGGTTTTTCTGTTCTGGAGTTACACAATAAACCATAAAGTACTACACACGCTCAGACAACATTTAAAGGAGCCTTAAGAAATCATACTGTTCCCTGATACCAAATCTTAAAAAAGATGGATGAATAAAGTCCTTTTTGTTTATCAGTGAGAACCAGTTTGTACCAACAGCAAGAGGCTTTTTCTAACATAGTTTTGTTTTCCACATTTAATGAATACATCACATCTCTGCTCCAGCACTTGTATAAATAAGCTTTTTAAGAAGTCAGGTCAGAGGTCAGCATGCATTGTAATAACTGCCATTCCCATGTCCTTTCACGTTGGGAACAGGGAAGATGGAAAGCGGTTTCTACTAGGATGTGGGGCAGACTGTAGCTCATACCTCCAGAAGCCTATTCCCTTCCACAGCAGGCAATCCTGTGCAGAGGGTATTAGCATTCACACTTCACTTGAGAGGCCACGATATATACCTCACTGTTTATCAACAACATGGACTAGAATTGCCAAACCACTGACTGTTTCCTGCAAGTTGATGATTTAGCTTTTACCTTGCAGATTAACTTTAACCAGTGGGAGAAGTGCATCTTAAATATTCTTAACTAATATTGTGATGAGAATCCCAGTTCTTATTTGTAAGGTTTTCTTTGTCTTCACTGTTCTTTCTTCACACAATTTAATCTTCTTGGATGTTCTTCATATTTTATATTTAAACTCCAAGCATTTCTACTCCTCCATCAATTTTTATTATACGTAGGATTTATACTTTTCTTCTGTCCAATTCAGATGCATAATGCATTAGCTTGGTTGAAAACTTCTGCAAGTTCTCCAAGACTGCACAATGTTTAAAAGAAACTGATTTCCCACGCTAGTGAACCCAGAAAATTTAACGCCTCAAGCACTTTAATAACATGGTTTTAAATAGACTGCTGAAATATTAATCTTAGTGTTCATTATTCTTTCACTCTGCCTCTATTGTTTGATGCTGCTTCTCATGCCATCTGATGTCCCTTCTATGTATGTTTCAAATCTCTGGACATTATCATATCCATAGGATGACTCACATGTAGAAGAACCAGTGTGTTTCAAGCCTCAACATGTTCCAAATGAACACATTCCTTATTCTTCACCTGGAGCCAGTTTTCTTTGAAACATCTGACCCGTCTTTCAAAAATCCCTTCTTCAATTTTAAAGATCTATTTATATTAAAGTTTGTAATACTGTAGGTTCCTTAGGTGACCAAACTGTAACATTATCTTTTTTGCTTGGGCTTTGTATTCCTCTAGTTCTGCCAAGTCATAAAAAAGTAAATGAGCCCCTCAGCAATTCCCTTGCTGTAGGCAAGGCACCAAACTCAAGTGAAGGACGTTGTGAAATGGGGTAGTAAGCATAAGCAGTAATACTGAACCAGCAGCATTAGAAACCAGGAAAGATACTCTTTGAAGAGGGACTGCATTCAGACAATCTTTTGTAAAAGTTTTATATGATATCCCAAGATAGATTGTCATTCAGACTGAATTGAAATTGGTTACTTATTTATGATAGGCAATTATTCATTGTATAGAATTGTTATGTTCTAATGTAAAAACATTTGTCTACTTATGGTTTTGTGTCATCTACCTGATTCAGTCAAAGGGTTACAAACTGGCCATTAATATATTGAGGCTAGAAATAAGAAGTCTTCCACCATGATAAGTCAGCCACCCAAGGAGACAGGTTCTGGAACAAATTCCCAGCAGTGGGAAGAAAAATTTTCAGTAGCTAACTAAGGCAAAGACACTTTTGCAAGAGGAATGGCAATTTTCTTCAGCAGCAGGACCCCAGGTTTGGTAAGCAGAAAAGCATTCCTGCTCCTGGTGGCCTTCCTGCTACTTTTAGTGAGAAATGTACTTAGTACAGCAGAGCCAGAAGATGCAATACTGTGCCCCTTTGGAGGCACTACATACCTATCACCTTCCATACTTATTACAGACTTAAGGAGCTTCCAGTATCTACCTCAAAAAGAATGTTCCACAGCTTAACAATTCTTTCAGGAAACTCATCTTTTGCTCCTTAAATCGTGAACTAGACCACACACACACAGAAACAAACAAAACCACAAACCACCCGATCTGTGCTTTGGGGAAGGCAGCTTGCAGGCCTAGAGGAATTTTATGCTTCACACTGCTAGTAACAAAGGCTTAAGCCTCCTGCTGGCAAGTGTTCTTTGGCTTATGAGTTGGGCCTCCAACAATTCATTTAGCACAAGCCCTATGCCCTGTTGCAGGCATTGGCTCCTGGGTATAAGTCAACTTAGCCTCTGAAAGACTGACTTTCATCCAAGCCTAGTGTGCAAGACCTGACTTTGACCTGCAAATTTAATTCCTGGCACAAATAAGATTCCGTGCTCACTGCTTGGCTGTCTTGCTAGAGGTTTCACCCTTGCAAGAACAGGCTGTTTGATGGCTGCCAAATGACAAAAAAACCCTATATTTAGTTAGTAAAATGTTCCTTAAGATTTCACCATGACTTGGTGAGATGCATGAAAGTATTTCCTTCTTTCCTTGAGGTTCAGTGCCCTACACAGGACAAAGAAGATTAACACAGATTAATGCAGCAGAATATCACTTTTTCCTCAATTACTTACACTCCATACTGCAATCAAATGTCTGGAAACAGAAAATAAAGATACTTTTGCTCTACTTTTGCTCATCCACCCACCTTCTAGCACAGGCAAACCACACACGGACAATGAAGGAATCAGTCGAAGCTATTTTCTTTGATTTTTTCCTAAAGAAAATGGAATAAAGTGAATGCACTGGATTATTTTGGTTGAAGTGATTGACACTTATTTTCCTCAAAGCAATTTTGTTACCTCTGCTTACAGGTTTTATAATAACCAGCAAAGGAGATGTGAAAGACACCAGGAAAGTTTCAGGTCTAAAAATACTTAATTCACAACTGGTAACCTGATGGAAAACATAAGGGCTCTTGATATCATTTATAGAGTAGGCTAATGGGTGCAAGGAAAACAGTATACAGACTTAAAAAATAAAATAAAATTGAAGATAGAAAGATACACCTAATTTTCAGCCACAAGCAGTTTTACTTTCAGCCTGCAATAATCTAAGACCTTATCTCATTTATATGGTATTAGCTTGTCTCAGTCAACTCAACAAGCAACAATAGCAGCTCCAAGACACTGATTCCTTGGACACCCTGGCTGCTAAAGCCTCCCAGCATGGGTGGGTGGACCTTGATGGGCTCAGATCACCAATTAGACTTGCAAACAGCCAGGCCTGGCAGTGCTTGGAGGAACATAGCAAAAGCAGGGAATTTCTTGTCACTATGACTTAAGCTTAACTCTGTAGTTTTGGGGCACAGTCAGCATAAAAAACATTTAGAGAGATATTTATTTGCCCAGGGAAGGGGATACTTACTGCAGCAGCTTGAAAAGAACTGTTCCCCAATAAGGGTCAGAAAAATTTGATGACAAGGTTCAGAAATTATTCTGATGTAGTCAGATGATAACTATAGCTGCAAAGTCGTATTTTCTCTAAAATTCTAATCAAATATGAAGTGACAGAAGAGGCCAAAACAGATCTGGACATTAATAAGAGAGAAAGGCTTTGGTCTTTTGCAGTCCCAGAGGTAATTACTAAGAGATGTCCTATCCCCTCACCAAAGCAGAGGAGGTTGCATGAAGACCTCTGGGTTCCAGCCAACCCTATGGCTTTCAGACATATTTAAATAAATTAATAAATGAAAGCAAAGATTTTAAGTTAGCCAGGTAGCAAACATCAAGACAGAACAAGGATTTGGAACACAAGCATCCTGTACAGAAGGCAAACCTCACATCACTCTCCTTATTGAAAGTTCAGCTACTGTAACAAGCTCTTTCTCAAAGAAATAAACTGTGGTTTTGCCCATTAGCCATTTTGGGACAGAAAAGAACATTTCATTTCAACAAGTAAATTTCCCCCCTTAAGGTAGTGAGGTGAGGTGACTGTATGTACCAGAACTCCAACAACTGCACAATGAGTTGGTTTTTAACAGCTGTAGTTAGCAAGTACATGCTTCCAGCCCACCCAGAACAGAAAAGGTTCTGTTGAAGGAGGGCGAGGGGCAGGGAGGCTGTCAAAGTGTATCTTTAATGAAACCCAGGCAGGATATGTTTTACAGTCTATGCTTTTTAAAGGGGTTCTGTGGCTGCCCCTAGAGTGAAGTTTATTTTCTAGGTAATTTAGGAACAACAAGAAAACTGATGTTACTTGGGGGGGAAAAAAAAGCAGAAGGAAAGACCAGGGTTTGGCTTACGCTCCTGCAATATTATTATACATTGTGCTGCTTTTTTCTCTTCCCAGGATGGACAGGTAGATTTCAGGAGGATCGGGTCTGTGCTCACTCCCTCATCCCTTTGCAGAGTATAGGAGGGGGCAGCCTGCTCAGATCACGCTGCTGATGGAGCACTGGGAGTCAGGTGTTACAGGAACACGGATTTAAAATGCTTCAGAGTCAGAACATTGAGTTTTATATGGGATCTATTTAATGTATTTAAATACAACACAGCAATTTGTATTGAAATACTATCATATACAGAGGATCACTGATTTTAAAGGATTTAACATCAATATGTTTGATGACTATGTTATTCATTCACACAGAGAATGTTATATATGAATGCCTCAATCCCTACTACATCAACTGTAGACCCTGAGCCCTACAGTCCAGAGAGAGTCATTAAGGTGCCACTTAGTTTCTGACCATCAGCAAGGGTTGGGTTTACATCATTTTCTCTAAAAACATCCCTTTAGCCACACATGTTTCAGGTGCATGTTAAGAACATGAAATTAAGGTTAGCAGTTCAGAAAAGATCTGAAAGGGAGCTAGATGTTTTCCTGTACAAGTGCAGCTCAGCCCACCATCCCAGGAATAACAAAACTGATCCATTTCCACCATCCCATCATAATGACCCCAATCTCAGTTATATCACAGGCTCATGAAAGTGCTGGATCATGGACTGCTGTACCAGGACAAAGGGAAGTCCATGTCAGGGCAAAGGGGATACAAATACTTTTGTGAAGCATTGGTACAAAGATGCTCACCATCAATAGATAAGTCAGTTTTGGACAATTGAAAGTAGCCTTGGGAAAAACACATGAAAATCAGACATGAACAAGAAATTGTTTTGCCCTAGTTTATACAAGCAGAGCTGAGTTTATAGACACAGGTCAGGAGGTTCAGCTTTTAAGCCTGAACACAGAGGATTCAGTCTCCTACCAGCTCAGGAGCCAGGGAAAGTTTTTTGATGGTGAGAAGCTGCAATCTATGCCATCTTTTAAAAAAGTTAAATTAAAATATATGCAGGCATAAAACTGCTTATCAGTTGAGAACAGCAGCATCAATAATGAATTTTCACTATTAATAAATCCTGCCTCCAGAGTTTTCCCAGAAAGCCTAATAAATATTTCATTGTGTTTCATTCTGAGAAGTAATCCAAAAGATGAGACTGAAAATCTTGAGGAAAGGTGAAGGAACTGTTTAAAGGCTAAGTTTTTGAAATGCTAATAGCTACAAGGAAGCATTAGTGCAGTTTAGTTATCCCACTCCTGATGCAATCAGAGCTACCAGAGAGATTTAATGAGCAAGACATCCAGCGTAGTGCTATTAAATGCTTCTCAAGCACAACAGGGTAATATTCCAAAAAAACACTGCAACCACCACATCATAGTCTTCAGGAGAAAAGGCATTGTTTCAATGGAATTTCTCCCCTCTCCACCCAACACAGAGAAATTAGAACCCATAATATCACATACACCATGTCCACATAATGGAATCTTGCAATACAGAAAACATCTCACTTCTGATTCCTCAAGCAAAAAACAAAAGGCCACACACTCAGGGCAGAACAAAAAGCCAAGACACTTTACAGTCTGGAAAGTTAAAAAACAGTGAGGGTAAACCTCATTTGAGGCTGTAATGAAAAGCTCAGTCTCTAGAGGCTTTAAATGAATATGCTCACAAAAACTAGTAAACATTTTAAATATGTATTCAAAGTCTTGTTGGATTCTAATGCTCCTCTGATGATTAAAGATGGTTCCCCTCCTCAGTAAATAATTCAGTAACAAAGAATTGCTTGGCCTGGAAAAGAGAAGAACAATGGGCCAAGACTTTAGATAACTGCTCTTTGCTGAGTGATTTTGGCCTCGATTTTGACTTTGTGAAGAGAGGTTTCTTCAAAATAGGAAGCTGAAATGTTTGTTCACAGTTGCAGTTAGAATCAGCATTTTCTGACCTTTATTCTGTTAGAAGAAGGAGAAACAGCTGATGCCATGAAAAGAGAACCCAGCAACATAATTTATATAAGCTACTGCCACAGGAGAGTAGTGTTCTTATTCAAGCACAAAGTACTGTTTTGTTCTAATTGTGGTCAGAGAGGTTCACCCTGTGAAACAGTATGCTGGTATTAGATACTTGGGAGTGCAGATACCCAGGAACATCATCTAGAGTAGGCTCCAGAAAGCAAAATATTATGCTGTGGTTCCAGGTGGGTTTTGCTTATTTAATGTTAGCACAAAGATGTATCTAAGTACTGAAGAACAATCTGATTAGTAGTGAGACTAACAGTAATAAAGCATTACTAAAAAAAACAGGCAACTCAGATGTCCTCCCGAAGAGGCAAACGTTTTTAATCCAGAGACTTTAAAGCAGGATAAAACCTTTCCCAGGTTAATTCCATTAACTCTGATGGCTCAGAACGTGATTTGTTCTAACACATCACTAGACGTGATCCACACCTAGGAGAACTTTTTAGATCAGACCTCAATAAGGGACATACCAGACAAACACACATACACACAAAAGATACTGATGCTTTATATTAAAAAAATGCAGGAATTTGAGCATTTTCTCAATATTGCTTTTGTCAGATGATTATATAGATCGAGGAAAGACACCACTGAGTCTGAAACAAGTCACAAATCAGAAAAAGTCAGAGTGCACCTGAGCTTTCTTTTCTAGGCTGCAAAATGGCAACCCAACAAACTTCTCTGAAAAAAAAAAAAAAAGGAGCTATTCGCAGGCATTTGCAAACAATTAGCACATGATACTGCAAAGTACTAAAGCCATGCTGAGAGACACGCTACTTAAATAAACACACAGAGATCAAAAGAGAATTGCTCTACAGAAATTAGATGCACAGAGGCACTTTTAAAAACAGGTAACTTTTAGCAGCCAGTTTGGAACTATACTTTAAATCATCCCCCAAAAAAGAAAGCTATGGGTACCTCTTAAGTTAGGAGGAAACCAAAGACAAGTTACCCCAGAGCCTCATCTCATTCACATTATATTTTTTTCGACCTTAAGAGTGTTTGGATCCACCTCATTTCTAGTCAATGTCACTGGGGTCGGGTGGGGCTGAGGAGGAAACAAATGAAAAAAATACCCACCCACGTTTCTAGACAGCATTTTCCACAAGTAACTCTTAAAAAAAGAAAAAAAAAATCTTTGTATTATTTCATAAAAAAATACCTCCCAAGTCTGGAGAAGAAAACTACAGATGTATATAACTGACCTGTTTCATTTAGAGTTTTCTTCATAAGCTGTTTGCTTAGCTGCACAGAGAAATCTTCATTGGTGACTCCCTTTTGACTGTGATCTTGGCACTAGAAATGAGGAGCAACACAACAAAAGACTTCAATCTGGAAACACAATACTTATGACTTAAAGTCTAAAACAGGTCAGATCAAGGACTGTAAGTGTAAAAAAGATTTTAGAAAAAATAAAAAAGTAGCAGTCACTACAAAGTATTATCTAATGGAACAATTTTGCACAAGGGAAGACGGTTCACACTTATTAACAGCTGTTACATTTTGTAAATGAAGGACATCATCAGTTAAATCCCAGAAATACCAGCCATATCCACACACCCCATTTGACAAGTCCTGTCCCTAGCGCTTCCCCTTTACCCCAGCTCCACACCACAAGAGCACGGTGAGCCATACCTGTCTCTCAGGAACTTGAGAAAATCCTGTTTGTTCCAGACCAGAACTACTACATGCTGTTCCATTAATTACATTTAAATGCATCACCTGTGGTTCCCCCTGACAACACAGCATGGTCACACTACTGAGGTAACTCAATACACCTACCTAGAGCCCTGTAGAAGGGCAGCACTTTGACCAGCTGAACCTTCATCATGGCTCCTCTTTGGCAGCAGCAGCAGCGGCAGCAGCCTCCTTTCATGTGCGCACTCTTGTGACTACTGCTGGGATGCCATGAAGGGCTGCTCCTGCCAGCTGCACGACCCCAAGCTAGTTTTGCCTCTGTCAGGTGCTCTTCATTCAGCCAGTAGCTATGAGAGGGCAATATATGGGTAGACAGGGACAGAAGGGCTGGAGATCCAGAGGAGAGTAACAGTCATGGTGCCCCATGCCCAACCCACAAAGTGGTCTCAAGCATTTTCTTGTTTAACACTCTTATTAAAACACAGCTGCTTCCCCCTTCCCCCCCCCCTTTTTTTTTTCTTTTTCATTGCCATATTGTTTGATTTTATACTTTACTTAGACAGGCTTTCCCCAGGAAATGCCGACTTTTCAGCCAGACCTTCTTGTGTGTTGGGGGGTAGAGGGCAGAGTGACAGAAGTGGTTTTGGGATACCACAAGTGCATGTCTCTTTGTCCAGTGCATTTTTATGAATGAAAAGGCTCAGAAAGATTCCTGCATTTTTGAGAGAACAAGCATTTCTGCAAAATTTCTTGCTGGGACTTTGTATACAAAACACTGGAGATATCCCATCTGGATACTGCACACAAGAACTCACACAGAAAGAGAGGCATGGAGGGGCTTATGGCGGTGATCAGGGGAGCATTTTTGCATGACAGAAAGCTAAAAAACTTGTCTTTGCACAGCAAAACACAGACTGAAAGGAGAAAATTGCAATCTGTAAGGTATCCATGAACTAAATACCCAGAGAGGAAAAGAACTATTTAATTTAATAGAGATATTGACATAAAGATACTGGATGCAAACATAGCACAAACACATCCACCCTGGGAACTAGAAGAAGGATTGCAGTTATTAAGAGGATGAAGTTCGGGAACTCTCTTCCCAAAAGTCATCTTTTACAGAGGCAAATGAGGCATAAAAAATTAAGCTCTCTATTCAAGATCATACATAAAGTTTGTGTCAGAGATGTGAATCAGATACCAGAGACTTAAATGCCAAGCCAGGTCCTTTAAAACAAAATCAATATTCTCAGCAGTGAGGGTCAAATGTGTTGAAAAGATGCATTGCTGGGCCAAATCCTGCAATCTAGTACAGGTGAAGTGAGAAAAGGATCTGATATGAGAAAACAGATTAGATTTCTATAATATTAATAAACTGTTAATAAATAATAAATTGTTAGTGGTAAATCAGTACCACTAATCTTTGGAATAATTAAAAAAAGGATATTAATTTAAAGAAAATATTTGCATTTCTGATACAGGGCATTACCTCAGGATACTGTGGAATTCATCAAGATGCTTATAGGCAAGTTTCTCCTTCTTTTGCATGGCAGAGCAAATAATTTATTGATACCTCAGTGTAATCTGTTCTTCTGCCTTGTTTTCCCCCCTTTCTTTTAAAATGTATTGTTGGAATTATTGATACAGTTGTGTCCTTAGGGAATAACATCATGCTTGTAAAGTTCAGCTGTAACAGCTATAAACAAACAAGCTTAGACACATCTCTTTCTCCTGAATCCTTTGGATTTCAGACTATCACCTGATGGTAATTTCCTTTTGTCCCCTCACACAGTGTTTATCAATCTGTTGACCTGGCTTTTTCTTTCTCAGTGTCAGAAGAAATCAATGAGGGTTTCCATTTGGGGATTCCCAAGGGTGTTTCCCTTATTATGAATTTCACTGGCATGCCTATTTTATCTCAAGCCCTATACGCTACTTGCTTCACCAGATTCCTCTAAATCCTAATTCCAGTACCAAAATCTCACGTTTGTTTTTTCTTAGTTAATCCTCAAGTGCTTACTTTATGCAAAAAGAGAAATGTATTTGCTATTCAGGAGTTAAGATTTCTAAAAGTGGTGTTTGGTTGGTTCCTCAGGTCCCCATTGCCTCTCCCCACCCTGGGAACTGGAACTGTGTTCCTGCTATAAACATGTCACCATTTCCAGGAGGGAGACAGCAACACGGGGTCATGCACTCTCCCCAGCACTCCCTCATGCTCACAAGGATGTGCATCGCCTTTCTTGGCGATCTGGATTCCCAAACAATATTAAAAATGCAGTCCCAACCTTCTTTTCCCCTCAGCCTTACATGAGACAGAATCTTTCACATTTTTAGGTAGCCCTAACTTTGTAAAATGTCATCATTCTTCCTAGCTTCTGATTCACACTTGAGTTAGAAAGTTACCTTCGGTAAAAGCAAGTGACTCTGTGCTTTCATCTTGAACTCCCAAAACTGGAACCAGAGGGTGCACTTGATTTATTCAGTCATCAACGTGCTGGAGAATAGTTGAAAGAGAAGCAGGAGGACTAAAAGCAGGCAGCTTTTTCCGGAAAGGTTGCCACAACCACACTGTTTACATTCCTAGCTTCTGTGCAGCCATTTCTGTCCGAGGGCAACCCCTACCAGCAACATTTCCAGCCTCCCACAGGAGTCTGGTCTGAGTGATGCCACCTTACTGCTTTTTCTCTGTTTTTTTCACACCACATCAAGACTCTTCATTTTCCCCTTTTCCAGCAACACTGGAAGACCAGCTTCTCACATTCAGTCAGTGGGATTAGAATGGCAATTCCTCAACATAATGCAGTCTTAAGGCAGGTTGTGAAAGGATGCAGGGGTGAGGGTTATTCCTTTCTTCAGACCGTTGCAGAGTTGGTGAGTACCCTGTCCCTCTGGAAACATATTTACAACTCCTCTCTCTCCCTGCTTGTCTATCAAAGTTTTGCCATTGACACCCAGATGCCCTGCTTCAGCACCCTGTGAACTCAAATGAGTCAATAACCATGACAGCTTTGCAGTGAAAAACACTTGAGAAGAACTCAGTAAAACTTAAAGGCTCGGACTTTCAAGAAGTATTTAAGTGGCATGAGCCATGGAAAGATTCAGCATCACTTTCACAGCACCCACCCACATCACTATAAACCCACATAGCTTGCATACGTTTCTGCCTAAATAGCCTTAGAAAGCTGGAGCAGAAATGATTTAAGCATGTCTTGTGTTAAGTTCTTAGGTGATTTTGGGTATTTCTCTGAGATAGCAATGCTGAACTGGGACTTCCCAGATCAACGCATGGAACTGTTAGAGCATCTTCGCGTACTGCACAGCTTTGTCCCGGCACAAGGTGAAAGTTAACAGGAACTGCTTAAGGCCTCCTGTGCAGGAGCTGAAGCATCTTCCAGAGAGGCAGACTGCACTGGGAGGTGCAGGACATGATGACACGAGGGACCACAGGAGCAGCTTGCCCTAGGCACCGTGGGGAGGGAGGGCCCCACATCTTCTGCTGACCCCTGGGCCCTGCAAGCTGTGAAGGCACCAGCATGTTGTTCTCACAAGTGCGTTGTGCAAGCTTGGAGGCAAATTTCACACCCCTGCCTGCAAAAACTAGCATCCTGCTGGTGCAGTACCACAGAGGTAGAGCTCCACTTCTTGGCTTGAACTGAGAATTAAACACTGTGCTGGGAACTGCCACCAGGCATGCTGAGCTGTCACTCTTCAAAGGCCTTGGGTTGTGTAAGTGGACCAAGGGAATCGCTAAACCACAGACAATGAAAACAATTTTAAATGAGAGACTAAATGAAAGGTAAAAAGTTGTCAAAGTGTCAAGGTTAATGTTTTCATAAAACTAACCAGGGAATGGCTAGACAGTATAAGCGTAAACCCTAAACTTAATTAAAATTTTTAAAGTGTGAATACAAAACTAACTTCAGTCTAGACAGTCAATAAATCTATCCCCCTTAATGAAATACTGGTCCTTTTGGTATTTCTGGTCAATTTTATTTCTCATCCTTGCAGCTATATGTAACTTTGAAACTGTTAAAACCAGAGGCACCATGTGGAATGGGACCACTGCTTCCTGTGGCTCCTGCCCTGCATCCTCTTGTGCCCTGGCTGGGCCAGCATCTCTGCCGCCAGCCTGGCTACAGCTTTGGGATGGTCAGCAGCCTCCAAACACATACACCAAGTCAGGGAGTGACAAATTTCTTATGGTCCACCCCTTAGCTGGACCATGATGGTTTCTGCAGAGTATCTCAGAGGCAGTTTCCTTGTCTGCAAAGCACCATAGTTCTGGCTGGGCTCTAGAAGAAGCCCAGATGAAAGGCACCTCCTTATCTTATAGCCTGGCAATGGTTCTGCTATTTAGACAGACAGAGACAGCAGAAGTGGAGTCTGCAGTGCCTCTGAGAAAGTCTGGCCCTGTCAGGTCTCTGACAGATTTTAAAGAGATCAGGTTAAAGAGCTCTGGGATCTTGTTTTCTTGCATTTTGTTGTTAGTAGGCATCATCATCCAGTTAGCCATTTTCCTGACCTTTCAGGAAAATCTTTCCTTAAACAAAAAATCCAATTTTGTGACCAACAGGTACCTTTTTTTATCCTCTTTTAAAAAATATGTCTTGTTCAGACACGCGGTTTGCAGCCTAGGCAAAGTACTGCAGGTTTTCCTGAGGCAGGATCTGACCTTGCACTGTGCTAAAAAATGATGGAGTTGGGAACATGTTGATAACCAAGACTGAAATCACTGGCTCTGCCATTTGCTCCACCTTACAACTCAGATTGAAATTTGCCTTCATCTGTCTGACTCTACCTCAGCATGAACTCCACAGCTGTACTCTTAATAAGTCCATCAATACGTCTCAGCACTGTGAATAACAGAATGCTAAACTAGTATTATGGGCTGTAACAAAATAAGTATATTGGAACCTTACATCAAAGTCATTTTGTTAGGCAGCCATAATATTAATTTAGCGTTCTGCTATCCATGGTGCTGAAACAATGCTATTTCACATAGTTCAATCCACAGAGCGCAGACACAACCAGTACTTCAGCTGCATGAGCAAATACGATCCTGGATATTCAGTGAGAATAATTATAACCAGGAAGAATAAAGTACTGAAAGTTTTATTCAGGATGGTCACTAAGCAAACAGATTAGATTGGAAGCCTATAGTTTTTCTATACAGAAGAGACAATTTAATTTCATTTTCATTAGACAAAAAAAAAAAAACAACAAACCCAGAGCATATAAAGCCAAGAACATAGTGCAAATATTCTAAACTGAAGAAAAGCATAAACTAAGTGCTATCATGTTTCAGATGAATGTCAAGATGTTTCAACTTATGTATGGGGCTTAAGTTATCAAAACTACCCCCATTAAACCAATGTAAAGGTCTTACTTTCTTCCCAAAGAGACTTCAACACAAGCCATATTTTTTTTTTTTCCTCCAGTACATAAAATAATGGACTTAACATAAGTAAATAGCTTTTTCTCAGTTACTGGTGAGGAATCTCAGACATGCAACAATGTGTGATGGAGCAGTAAAGAAAAACAATCTGACTGTACAGGAGATATGTCCCAGCATCGTAAATAGGCACTGGATGTTCCCAGGGCTATCACCTGCATTCATGGCTTGCTTTCATTTTACAGTGTTTTGTTAAACTGAAACCTGATGTTCTTTAATGAAGACCTTTCCTCAAAAAGTTTTTTTTTTCCTTTTATTATTTTTTTAAGATAAAGATATGCTTTTCCTAGCTCTGATGGCAATTCTGTGTCATATAATTTGCCTGGCTCTGTAGAGCTGAAAATTTTACCCCAGATACTGAAACATATTTCTGAAGAAAGGGACGCAGAGATTCAGAGGTGTCTGTGAAGATGACCTAATCCAGGCCAAGCAGTGGTCAAAAGGGGAGAGCAGTCTTAGAAATACATAGATAGCAACAGCTCCTAGAAATTTTGGCCAGAAGGAAACAGGATGGGGAATCTGTACTCCACTGAGGGACACCCAGCAAAACCCTTACACACATGTACAGCTTTGGGCAGGGGGGCATCCTGAGGGGACATGGTCAGGGTTTTGCTGCCTTTGGCATGAGGACGGACCTCATCCTAGAGAGGGAGATTAGAGCACTGATAAGGATGATCACCACACCAATCCTCCACACTGCAGATGAACCCCAGGGCCCGGCACTGCTGTTGCAGTGGATGCTCTATTGCCACATGCAGCAGGACAGGTTTCAGAGCCCCGGTCTCCACCCTCAGCATCCTCATTCCCCAGGCTGTCAGTTTGGCCTTGAAGTGGGCTTCCTCAGGAAACTGCTGATGCACTAAGAAAATAGCAAAAAGCAGCACTTCGGACCCAGCTTAATGTTATCTCTTCTTCTTTACCAGAAGAGCAAGCAGCACAGCAGTAAAGAACATGCACGTCTGAGGGACTGGAAGCTCTTTACCCCCATCATTGACCCCCAGCAGGACCTGACCACAGAGGTGGCTGTCAGCTTGGCTTCTGGGACTCACACATACACAAAGCCATCTCCAGACCAGCCTGGGCTGTAGGCAAGACTCAGTGTTACCCTCCTGTTGGAGAAGGACCAGGCAGAGAAAGGGAGGTGATGGTGAGCTAGCAAGCAAGGGAAAGCCCTGGAGAGCTGCCCCTGGTGTAGCCTGAGGCAGGGGAGAAAACACCTGCAGGAGATGCCCCAACCCCTCTCTGCCTCTTGGCAGAGATGAGGCAATCTGGGCTGTCTCACCACCCTCAGCATCCTGCCATCCAAAAGCTGCCTGTGCTGAAAGCTGACCTGGGATACATGATCGCTTGTTGGACTGAGTTTTGCATTTTGTTTTACTAAGAATTGCTCAACTTCAGAGAATTTATACTTGGATGTTAGAGAGACATAAACAGCCATAAAAATTCCAGCTCTGCTTGTACGAATGATCCACTGATGTGTGTTAAATGCACTCTATTGCTGCACTGAAGTCAATTTGCAATTGATCATATTGCATTTCTGCTGTCAGCAGATATGAAAACATGTCATTTACCAATGCTTAATGAACCTTTATGCTGACAAGACATAAATATCAATAAGCAGCTCTCCAGTTAAGGAGGTTAACCAGCAAAGTACTCAGTGAAAGCATTAAAGAGGTAATCATCTGGCAATTGCTGTATAGATGGAGCAGCTGCCCTCAAGGATGACTAATTCTATGCAAAGGACCATTACAAGAAAAAAGGAGAGAAAAAAAAGAAGCAATTAACTCCATGTTATAAGCTGAAAAATTCTATCTGAATGAAAAAAAAGTAGCTGCCTTTCTGGAACGCACTTGTACTCTTTTCCACAAGCACCTGAGGTAATCTGCTTTAGTAGGGCTTTTAGACCATGCTGGATATTTGGAAGGGAAAAGGCAAAGCAGCAAGTTACTCCACTACTGTTCCTCTTAATTCTTCCTGGCAATGTTCATCCGTCCTTCTCTCTTTTTTGAATATTTACATTACTTTCATGGGTATTTTAATCCTAAAATCTTCCTCTTTTTTTTTTTATTTTATTTTTTTTTCAGGACAAAGCTTTCATTTTGCTGTAAAGATAAAGGAACAATAAAGGGAACATCACCAGTGCTTAAAAGCACTTCATGAAAGTAAAACACAGCAGATTAAACTTTGCTTTATACTTAATGGAGCAATTTAACAGCAGCTACATTCACCACTGGACTGAACATACATTTCAAGTTCAATTCAGATTTTAAGCAGATGTAAATGGTGTTTATATTTCATCTATGAAGCCCAAGACAGCAAGAGTTTTCTGAGCAACCACAGAGGTCCAAAAGAGTTTAACCTCTCATGGCTCAGATGTGCCTGTTCGTCATGGAACAGGGTATACACAATACCCCTTTGTGCAGCCAGCTCTGCCCGTGAAATGGGCCTATTCTGCATGGTCAGGGAAAAAGACTGTACAATTGAGGGTGATGCTACAGAGTGCTGTTTCTGCCAACAGAAACCAAATCTCCTGTGTGAGATCCCCTGACCTGGGCATCCTTTCTCCATTTTACAACCATTTCTCACCCCAGGCACACACCAGCTATCCTCTGCCTGCAGCAGCCACAGTCGCATATCCCAGCCACTCCGGGGGGCAGGGGTCTCCCTCCTTGCAAGCCCCTTTCCCTTGTCCAGACAACCCTGGCACCCTCCTTGTCACACCCCTGCGTGCTTTGCTCCCCCCTCCACTCTGCCCAAGTAGCATCTTGCCTCCCGGGTCAAGCTCTGAAGCGATACCCCAGCCATGAAACCACTTTCAGTAAGTCAGAGGGCCACAGCCAGCCCACAGATGACCCTGCCTACATAGGCAGGAAAGGCTGATGCCTCTCAGAGGCCAAAAGCTTCTGGGTTTGCCAGTGTCCAATGCCTGAAGTTTGTGAATTAAGCATCTTAAAGAAAAGAAAACAGAAAACAAACAAAAAAAAAAAGCAGCTATATATTGTTATTAAGTGGTAGCAGGCCAGCAGGTTCCAGCAATGCCTCATTCTGAACCAGCACCTCACAACTTGCAGCTGCTTTGGAAAATCACTGAGTGATCACATTAGAAACAGTTTCCCAAGGCAAAAGGAAAACTGTAGTAAAGCTGGAGGAAGAAAGGGGATCTTCCCTTTCTGCAGAAGAAACACAGGGATGTTCAGAGATAGCAGGCATTTAAGGAAATTGCTGCTTTTTGTACATTCAGCAACACCTGAATATTCTGACAAAAATTCCCTGATATTTTAATGTATTGTAAAGCTAGCTGTGCAAAATCACCACATGTATGAGACAGGGAAAAGGGGTTGTACATCAAAAGAAATGCAATCAGCAGGAAATTGTCTGTGTTCTGGTACAGCCTTTGCCATACACACCGATAGGGTACTACACAAACCCTTCTCATTTCAGGCATGTTCTCCAACAAAAAGCTCATTATGCAGACCTAGTC
The DNA here is from genome assembly GCF_015220075.1 of Falco rusticolus. Classification (NCBI taxonomy): domain Eukaryota; kingdom Metazoa; phylum Chordata; class Aves; order Falconiformes; family Falconidae; genus Falco; species Falco rusticolus. The sequence continues at coordinate 40,676,247 of NC_051193.1, forward strand.
CTCCTCTCTTCTGTATACACCCTATCCCATTTCAATGCAAATGTGTTGCCTCTTGATAATAACAATCACCCACAGCTCTCATATCACATTTTACATTGGCAGATGTAAAAGCAAATATCAGAACAATTGAGGTCAGTTCATTAACCCCATTTTGCAGCTTCAGAAAGTGAGGAATGGGAGACATCTCTCTTGGCAGGGCTTTGGTGCCCAGGGATGATCTCCTGGGATCCTTAACCTCTGTGTTTGCAGCTCGGGCTGGACACAAGGTCAAATTCAAATGGCACAGCTGTATTGTGCATGTTCTGGGGGATGCGTCTCAAGGCACTCAGCATGGCTTCCCTGTTTAGGCACTAGTATTCCCAGGTGTGCTCAGAGGAGTTTGTCTGGTTTTCCCTCTAGTCACTGCCAGTGTCCACACAATGTCACATTGATTTGCCTCTACGTGCACCTCTCAATGTGCAAATGCCAGTGTTCCATGCACAACTACAGTGAAAATTTTCAAAATGAAGTAAAAACTCAAATAATTTGCATGGATGCTTTAAGATTATGATTTATCTTTTTTTTAAGCATTCTGATAACTTCAGGATGGCCAAGTTCTAAACTTCAGGTACCAAACATAAGATGAAAGGGAGATGAGACAGAGGTTTCTGACATCCCTATTACTGTATGCATTAACTGTCAGTGATGAAATTCAGTAGGTGTAATTGTAGAAACATTTCTCAACGGGTTTCAAAATGTGCAGTATACAATAAAACAAGATGTCTGCAAAGCCTTGATTCCCATTGCTAATAATTAATTGGATCCCAGCTACCGCTTGGCCAACTACAATTTGAACCAAACGTGAAGAATAACAGAACCACAATCAGCACAATCTTAATATTGAATTAAATAATTCTCCACACCAACCACAGTTATGCACAAATAACTCAGGAGCGTTCCATGTCACACAGCAATACTCTAAAAATACATTTGCTTTCACATAGGATTATAGATGCCCGAGCAGTTTCTTCATAACTCACATCTGAACTTCAGAGTCTTTGCCCACTACAGTAAGCTTTAATCAAATTAAAGATTTGTTCCCAGGTACAATTATCTCTCAACCTTATAGAGAATATTATTATTATTGCTGCTTTGTGTACAGGGGGGGAAAAAAAGGCTTTATGTAACTCTGTGTTTGATTTTTCAGAAATGAAATAAAAAAGGTTTCATTTGCACCGAAGGATGAGATTTCCCTCTGGATTTGCTGCCCTCTAGATACCTTTCAGTATAAAACTGCTGTGCTTTTAAAATGGATTATGCAATAATCTGCTATAGCTGAGAATGCAACAGGGAGGGGATAAATGACTACAAAGGCAAGGAAAAGGCAGTTTTTTAACAGTTTGTTGAAATGCTTTTTACAAAGATAAGATGTCTTCAGATGATGCCAGCTGTCCAAAGGAAGGGGTGCAGTTATACTTGTCTATGGGAGAGACAAATCAGTGCTGAAGAAGTGCTAGGTGGTGGCTGTTATGGGACAACATGCTCCATTTGCTCTGCAGAAGGAGCAGTGAGATTATCAACCCATCGTTCCCACATACTGCTTCACCAATGGGTGTTAGTGCTGATGTGAGAAAACTGATGTGAAGAGGCGTATTTCTTCCCTAAAAGTCCCTTGGTATGTGTCTCTTGGATAATAAAGCTCTGAAAAGCATTTCTCAGTGATGCCAAGCTCTGGGTTGGTAGTGTCACTTCAGACATTCCAGATTTGTTTAGTTTTCTCTGCAGCAGAGAATAAAAATGTTTTAGAGACTTTGACAGAACCCTGTTTGCTAAATTCTCCTTTTACAGCCCTGCAGTAGTTCTGATCCTTCTGGTAGGAATCTCAACAGAAAATTCTTTAGTAGAGGGATGTGTACGAGCGTAAAGGCACATAGTGCAATAGAAGTTTGAGAAAAATGTCATACAAAATAAGAGCAGTACTGGTGGTTCATTATAACATAATACTACTAAGATGAGAATTAGGTAAATAGAGAAAACCTTTAAATAAAAGGCAACCATAACTGAATTCTTTAGTTTTTTCAAGGCCAATTCAGAAAAAGATGTTGTTCAGACTACCTAGAACTAAAAGATTGTTAAAGGTTCCTCCAAACGAGACAAGACAAATAAATGGTTTCACTTATCTCTCTCTTTTGTGTCTTAACTTGTGTTTACTTCAAGAAAGACTATAGGGAAAAAAGAACCACTTTATTATTTGATGAAGAAAATAAGGCCCAGCTTTTGGACCCCCAACTCTTTACACATGTATCCTACATGGCTTTCAAGTAATTTGACTTATACACAAACATTTGTGTAGATCTCTCCCCAGGCCAAATCCTGTAAAAAAAAAGTACTTTTTTTTCTCAGCCTAGATGTAAACAGTACTATTGATCCTAAAGAAATAGTCATTGCTTGCATTTCAGTGTCTGCAGGATCAGACCCCGTGATCTGACAGCTTGACAAAATTATAAATTGGCACGTAGAAAACACCATTGACCAAAGAAAACTACGGGAAAACCCAGTTATTAACTCTCAAGGTCAATGTAGGGTGATCAATATTATTAATTGCATATAGATAACTTGAGACAGCAGTTCAGCACTTCAATACTAACAGTATTGAGTCATGGATGGTTAAGAAAAGCAGCTCCTAATTCTGCGCACCAGGTGAAAGACGAGTTGCTTCAAACTAAAGTATTGCTGGATACCCTCAGCCCTGTGCTCAGGCCAAGTGTGTATGGGAGGTAGAAAGGCAACATTTTGTCTGTCTTGTCTTTCTTGACACCAGAAATAGAAATCTCCAACTAGCTCAAAATGATCTGCCATGGTGACATTTCCAGCTTTATCATAAGCTGAAAATTCCCAAATCTACCTGGCAGCCTGTTGCCAAAAGATTGCAGCATGATTTTATCTGTGTTGGAACAGGAATTGGCAAATACATATGAAAACATGCATGCAGGGAAGAACTGACTAAAAGGACATGCTTGTTTACGCAGCACATGGTACCACAGGCTTGTCTCCCTAGGGTCCTACCAATTAGAAAAAAATCCCTGCTGTTTCCTAACTTTATTGCATATGCAATCCCAAATCCAGATTTCACTTATCTGTTCAATGTCAGTTCTGATCCTATAATGCTTTTCTATTCAGATGGCAAGAAAACATAAATTCCTAATTTTTAAACGCATGAACATTTTAAATTCTACAATTTTATCATAACTAAAGTGCTATTCCTGTCCTATTGTCATGCCTTCAGCTGTTTTCAGACTCTACTTTATCTGACTTGATCACTCCGTTCCTGGGCACCAACTTCTGTAGCTAAACGCTTCACTGTGGACACTCACTCACTCCACAGCTTTGGGGAACAGAAAGGATGCTGAACCTCCACCCTGTATTTGACTAACTTGGGCCAGCCAAGAGCAGACAAATTCCCAAAGATAATTTGTATTAAACTTTGCAAATGTCGTCAAAAATATCAAATGCTTTTTTAAGTCCTTGGGCTGAATAGCCAGATCTTGGGCATTCTCACCGAAACTGCTGGGACGAAAGAATAAGCATGACACAGTTGTTAGTCACACCACTTGTTGCTTGCCTGAAAAGTGCTAATTTGCTATGTTGATAAGCAGAGATGAGGAACCTGAACAGAATAGAAGCCTAGCTCTTGCTTCGGACCAGAATCTCAGGTGGATATTTGTATTTATAAATTCAAAGACTGCCACTGGTTCAGAGCTAAATTTCCGCCATTTAACCAAATTGAATGCATAGCTTAAGCCTTTTGACATGAGCCTTCCTCTCCACCAAGCATTTGTGTAATTAATAATTTTTTTAAAACCCTTAAAAAAACCAAAACCAATCACAAAATCGTATCAAATGAGCTGGAAAAGTACAGAGAAAAGGAGGCATTCAGTGAGAGCCCAGAAGCCATAGCTCTGACTTATGTAAGCGAAGGACAAGCCATGTCTTCTACATGGGAGAGTTTCTTTTCCTGCCATGATCCAAACTAACAGGGAAGGTGGGATTACTTGTCAGATGCATTACTCCAAAAGAGGGATTAAGTTTTCTAGTGGCAGAGTTAGCCACACCCCAACGTGCATGGAACCATGATTTTCCTCCAGTTCTACTGCCAACATCAACTGCTCTTTGCACCAGCCTAATCTGAGTGAAACCTCTCCTTCCAGTAAATAATGCCTGCTAAGGCACCTGCTGCCCTGGGGCAAGATGACTGATGAGGTTGCCTGTGCTGACATACGAAAACTAAGACAGCATCTGGAGGAGTGAAGGGGTAGTAAAAATCAACTCAAAGAGTTACAAGAAGTAGTAAAAGTGGATGTGAAGGCAGAGGTGCTTTATTTCTGGCCTATTTTAATCCAATTCTGCCCATGGAAATTTGCAAATAAGAGATATTGGTGCTGGTTCAAAGAAAGAAAGGAAAGATGTATGGAGGGATGAGCTGAGGGAGGCACAGATGTGGAGGGGGAGAAGGGAAACAATTGGTATGAATTCATTAGAAGTATCACATTTTCAGCTATGTTGCACAACCGTGTTATCTCCCAGTTCAGTGGAGAGTATCCCTGCCTCCTTCCCTCTGGTCATTTGCCTTCAGCAGCTCCTCTAGGATGGGACATCCTCCCAGGTGTTCACCCAGGGAGCACCAGAAGCTCTTCATCTACGATCTCATGCTGCAGTCATGCCCTATCAACCTAGCAGATCTCCAGACCATCAGGTAGTGATGGCATTACAGTTTGTTTGCACACAGCAAACCTCAATACCTTTAGACAGCACTCGACTGCAACAGTCAGCACGTGTAGAGGGAAACCTGGACTGCCCAGGTGACTGCTACAGAGCCTTGTCTTTGTGGTGTAGAGTCAAGACCCAGGAGTCTCAACTCTGTTCTTGCTTTTGCCAGAGAGCTCCTGTGCAAATCTCCTGCCAATGCTGGACTTCAGCAGGCTGGCAGTGTTCCTGGTACTGTATTTGCTGTGATGCTCTTTTTATTACACCTTATAAGATCATTTAGGACCTTTACAAGCAAGGCACCGTAGGAATATACAGACAGCAGATTGTCAGTGTAATGTTGCTTGGTGTCCTTAGAAGCCCATACAAATACATATGCCCCTCTGCATGGATCGAAGTGCAGAATAGCGACCATGAGAAAACTGCTAGCTGCCAAGGTCTGCTTGGCTCTTTCATCCCAATAGCTCTATGCACTCTGCTTGATAAACTAATGTGCATTTTCCTGTGTATATTTTTATATAAATAAAAAAATAAATAAGTGGGTTCTCATTTAAAGTTTCAGTCATTCTCACCATCTACTTACAAATAAAAAGCTAAACTAACCAAAACAACTGCTGAATGTTATGTTCTGGACAAATATAATCTGGAGGCAAAATAATATTGTTTAATGATATATCAAATTGACACTACCACCCTCTCACCAGAGCCATTAGCCCACAATGCTGAGAGTTAGATTCTCATTGGTGTAAGTAAAATTAATCCCACTGGAGTTAACTTAGTCTACACCCATTGAAGATTTACCTTTTATTTTTCTACAATGACTTCCACTTCCCCATGTCTCCAGGGTGATAAGTGATTTGTGGATTTTTACAGTCCCTATAGCACTTTTCAGACATTCATTGTTGCTGCACTTTTTCAGTTGTCCCAGTTTTTCCCCTCCCACCTCCTTTTAAAACTTTGACTATACAATTTACTTAGGCTTCTAAATGAGATACATCAATAAAGAGCATCTGGGTCAGCCAGCCTTAATTTGAAAATGTCATTACTCCCACACTAAACTTCCCCCATCAATCCCACAGCAGCCATCACAGTTTGTATGTCTCCCAGACCAACCTTAGTGAAATTGTGGTCTTTCTATCTTTCAAAAAGGAGGAAAATAGGGAGAGGAGATAAACTACCACCTGGGTGGTGAAGACTGAAATTGTCCAGGGAAATAGAGTGAGAAAGTATTCTCACTTAAAATATTTTTGGGGGGGGGCTGTAAAGGTAGAAAGTTTTATCTGGAGAAGGGAAAACAGTAAACTTTTAGCTTATGCTTAGCTCAATTCCAACTATCTTTAAGTCAATTCCATTTTGCAAAGTTCAAAAATATTCAAGATGCTCCTGAGGTTCAGAATATCATTACCAGGTCTCCTGTACAGCCTTTCCTGAGGGTAACTGAAGAAAGCTGTTTCTGGGTCAGTGGAGTTAAAAGGATTACATCTGAACTAAAGGTGGGATGCTTTTCACTTTCTTACCCTGAAAGTTAAACAGCTAAAATGCCTAGTGTCTCTCAGGAGTCAGTTTGATGAAAGGCACTTTCAGAGGGCAGTTCATTTCATCCTATTATATGTATTAAAAATAGGCTGAATATTTTGCCCTCTGGAGCTGCTTACCTGGATATTTAACTCTAAATGTCTCCAGGAGCCAGACCTGTATCTTTAGCCATAAGGGAATGGATTCAGCTAGAGGTAAAAATGCTTCCATCAAGGTGTCTACACATGAGTGATGTGTCCAGGTTGCAGCCCCTGGGAGATTTTGTCAATACAGTAAGCAGACCCTTGAGAGCAATTCAGCCTACCCTCAAACAGTCAACGAGGGTTGATTGTGTAAAATAGCAGAGGTCTCTGGTGTGGCCTACAGCTGCCACTCCAGAACAGCAAAAGTCCTGTGCCAAATCTTCAGTTTGTCATAGATGTCCCACTGACTCCAGGGCATCTCAAATGGCACCAGTCACCTAGGTTTAAGCAATTGAACTCAGCCCCTGGTGCTTGCACACCTCTCTGGGACCCTCTGAGAGCACTGACTGACCACCATTGACTATGATTGGAGCACAGACAGACGTTTTGCATGTAGACACTTCCATGCAGATGCCAATGTTTGCCTAACTCTCATGTTAAAACCTACTCAGGTTTTACACACAAGTTGTGACACAGCAGCACCACAGCCAAGTGCTTTTTAGTCTGTATATCACACCAATTCAGCCCATTTTCCAGAGGAGGACACAGAGACAGCACAAGCAAACTTGGCGTCTCTGGTCACTCATCACTGGCGCTGCAGAAAGAGGCTCAAGGACAAACCATACTCAATGGGTTAATCAGTGTTAGTTCATTGATTACAAAAATTAGGTTAAGTCCTTGATGTAACAGGAAATGGAACCTGAGCCCTGGAGGAGGCATCTCCAGCAAAATCAGTAAAAAAGCCTAGAGTCTCATGACTCCTGCTCTGCCATCATGACAGCCCCCATAAAAATTGCTTTAAGAGGTCAGGGTCTCCTCCTAAACAGTTTTCTCTGTCCTAATTACAAGCAGAAGAGAATGCAAGTGCATCTTTGAATTTCATCAGAAACTGTACGGGCTTGTGTTATCATGGCAATGAAAGTAATAAACATTTGTTGAGCTCCAGTGGGGCATATCAACAAAAGCAGCAGTTTGTTTTGAAAAACAGTAAATCACTTTTTAACAGCTACATCAAACTTTGGATGCTTTCAGCTATATTTCAATGTGGTAAAGAGAATAGGTACTTTGGGTTCAAACTTATTATCATTCAACTGCCTGTTTATAAAGGAATGGTAGATGTTTAAAATATGAGTGCAAGTAAGGGCTTTTCAATCTCATGAGCCAATCTAAATTTAAGTGAGTAAATTGCTCATCTGTGGTCAGCTAATAGAAGGAGAAAATCAACTCTGAGAAACCAATTATACTTCTACACCTCCATCCTCCAGGATATGATCTCAAAGTCAAGTCTGCAGAAACCAGCCTCCAGGACTCACTGGGAATGTTCTGCTTGCCAGAACAGGAAAGACTTCTTTTCAGAAGATGTAAATGGAGACATCCAGACTGAAAAAGCAAGATGGCACATAATGTGGTCAACTGGAAACAGAAGTATAAAAACCAGAAGTTAAATTGGAGTGATCAGATTGGCTTCAGAATTTGAAATTCCAATCAAGGCAGGACAGTGAACAGAATGAAGTATTAACCCAACTACTGATATGGTGAAACAAGGATTTGCCTACCTAATAAAATTCAAACTGATAGTTTCCTGTCATCCTCTCAGGATATCAGCTCCCAGTGCTCTTTAGAGGAGATCTCTTAGAGCTCTATCACACACTCTTTGTGATCTCCACAAGAAAAATGAAGCGTCAAATAATAATCCAGAGGGGACTCAGATGTAGTGTCCTATTTGGAGCTGCATCATTTTGTGTTGAACTTGGGGACTGTGCTTCCTGGTGGAATTCAGCTAACCTCAGAGCAGAAAGGACTTTAAACAACAAAGTTCCCCTGAAGTCCTTGAAGTAAGAGGGTCCCTCTCAAAGAGGGAGCCTCTATGTCATCCTTAGTGCCAGAATTACTACATAAACCATGACGACCCTTTGCCTGGGTTTAGAAACCCTGGGCATGACTTTCAAAGTGACCAAGTACCTAAAGTTCCAGCTGAACTCAGCATTCTGGAAAAAAACCTCACAATACCTGATCAAAGTAATACACCTCTTATGAGAAAAAATTTGCTTTAATTTTCTTTTAACTTTGGCTTCTCCAAGTAGAAAACTATGTAGCCATTTCTCCTAGACACAAGATCTGATGTTTCACTCTCCCATTCCAGTATTTATGGGGATAAAAAATTAAAAACAACTTGTCCACCAACTCAAAGGCCCTACCTATATCTATGGGAGGGAGGCAGGGAAAAAAAAAGAATCATAAACTGCACAGTTATAATTTGCCTTATTCTGGAAAGATGATCAGAAGACATATCTATATTTTTCTGCTAGTTGGAGCCTAGCCAAACCTTCACAATTTAGACATCTCAGAAGAGTTCATAAGATGTTACTGATAATTAAAACAAAGATTTTTCCCCAAGACTGTGCCTATAATCTGTATTTCCCACTCATTAGTCCTGCTACTGAGAAGGAAAATTTTCTTTGTGTTAATGATGAATAAAGTGGTTTTGAGAATTGCTCTAGACCACCATCACCAACATCTTGTTGTGTTATCCAGCCCAAAACAGTTTTGGGTATGGGAAGAGATGTCAGAGCTATCTGTTATTTTGCTGGTGTAAAAGTAACAAGATCACTGCATGTTGATCTGAGACTCAGACATGGAAACCAGTTCTAAAGAAACATTTGACGATAGCATTGATGTAGAAGTGGTTCAGGTTTTTTGTAGGTTCATAGTTCTCTTGAGCTTTGGCAGTTATGGGCACTTTCATAAATGGAAAGGAAGGACCCAAACCTACCGACCCTGAAGTATTAGCAATCCAGCTCTACTGTGGATCTGGTATCTGGAAAAGCCCACAAGCCTGCATATCATCAAACTGTCATGTCAAGCCACTGATCTACTGTGTGACAACATGAGCCACAGCACCCCATGGCATTACAGAGGGGAGACTTTTCTTGCAGAAAAGAGCACTGAAAAAGCTGAGCAGTGGGACCCTCCTGACTGTTGTGGAGCTGAGTGCGTCAGCCAACCTCCTCTACACCACGCTGCCATGGCTAAACTGAGTTCACATCTAAATTAGCTAATTTAAAAGTGTCCTGGGCACCTCTACACCATCCTTTCCCACCTTCTGTGACTGCATAGAAAATTTAAAGGAAAAGATGAGACACGGTCTTTCTAAAATCTAGAGTCTTATTTATCACCCATAAATATAATGCTTCTCCAGGCATCTTGTGACTGATGCTGTTCCCTACCAAATACCCAGAGAAACACTAGAAGTGCTGTATACTGGAACTAATTGATATGAAAACAATTGCACAGAACAGAGCAGAGAGAAAAACAGCAGGGTTATTCCAGAAACCTTTTTTTTTTTCCTAATTTATCTCATTTAATGTTACTATAAATCAGTATTATTTATAAATATATAAAATTTATAAATTAAAAAATTTCCTAATCAGCAGAGCACACTGTGATGCAAAGATATCAAGAGTGAGGCATAGCATCCTATGCCTTCTAATTAGCTTGCTGGCATAATTGACTCTGGCTGGACACCAGAGTCAGTACAGCTGTAGCTGACAGCGCTGTAAGGTGGCAGGAGCAGGCATAGAGAAGCAACATCGCACACCTGGGAGAAGCAGGAAAGGAAGGGGAGATCCTAGAAATGAGGGATGAATACATGGAAGCAGAGGTCAGAAGAGATGGAGGAGGACTGACAGGCAGAAACAAAGGATAAAGGAGAAGTGGTAGTGGTTCTGTTGTCTGCTTAAAAGACTGAAGGTTGAAGTTGATGAAAACTGCTAATTTCTACTAACAAAGAGTCCAGGCACAAAATATTTGTTGAAGTTTTTTGTTGTTTGTTTTTTTTCTTTTTAAACTGTTCCACAGAATCCTACTGAGATATTTTTCTGGGTAAAATGGGCAGTTTGTCAGCCTTCACTGGCAGCATGGAATCAAGTGGGTACATTTGAAGAGCACATGGGAACAAAGAACACCATGAGGAGGCCACAAATAATCCCAATTTACATAAAATTGAAATAGAAAAAAGTCACATTGTTAAAGGTAAAGGTATGGGTTCTGATGATATTTTCGTCTCAGCTCATCCAAAGTATTCACTATAAACATACAGGGATGTTGTTAATGTTGACGTTGAAACTGTATCTAACTAATTTATGCATGGCATTGGGGGGGGGAGTGGGATTAATACATTCCCTCTTCTTATTCTGATGTTGGATTCTTTGCCATTTTCTATTTCCCTAGTACAAAATTCCTCCTGTTGCATAACTAATGCAAGATACCTTCTTAAAAAAATATAATAAATAGTACTGTACATACTTTAGTGAGTGACATGGACAGTGGTAAAGAGGATTCAGCCAGCCAGCCCCTGGCTTTACCTGACAAGTTGGAGAGTCTTAAATTTTTTGTTAATATTTTCCTTTCCCCATGTATGCATCTACTTCAAAGCTATCTTGGTGCTACCTGCAGGAAGGGCTCCCCACCACAGCTGCCACTGATACTCAACTCCTAGTTTCTGCCCACCTGTAGTTGCCCAGAATAGCCTTTACATCCTCTGTAGAACTTAAAAGCAGTGTGTCAGCTTTCTCAACAATATTCACCTTTTCAGACTCATAAACCTAACAGACACACAGAAACAACCTGTAGCTAACCTCTCTCAGAGGGTGGAAACAGATCACTCACCCCCTTAATTGGTTTCTCACCTCCCAGAACAGCTGAAAGCAGGACTTCATGTCACAGATGTGGGATAACACCATCGCGGAGCAGGAACAAGTTATGGGACTGGTGCTGCATGGAAATGCCAAGGATGGTCAGGGCTTTTTGGACATGCAGCCTGGCATGGTCACGTCAGCCAAGAGGTATGCAACAAGCTCACCTCTCTGACTCCCAGTATCCTACAAAGGCCAAAGGTCCTTTGAGCTTTATCTAAACTACAGTGGTTGCTTCTGCTTTGTCTGCGACAAGACTGGCCCAATCAGAGTTCCAACAGATTAATGACGAGGCATAATTGTTCTTTGCAGAAACCTTGCTTTTTACATCCTATCATGACACCATCTTCTTTTTTATTTTTCTTCCTACTTTACATACTGTTTTCAACCAGTTCATAAAACAGAAATGTATGTCTGGATAAAGAGAGTGTGTGCTTCCTCAAATTATTTCAATCCCTTTTTAACTTTGGATAAATTGTTACCCTCCACTTCTTCAATGAAATAGCTGTTTTTAATTAAGGAAGGCATATTTTTGCTGCAGAAGAGCTATTTCATACTAAGCTCCTTCAGAACTTTTCAATGTACCATCTGGAGCTGACGATTTGCTGCTTTTTAAATTATCGATTTGTTCCAGCTCTTCTTTGGACACATCTTGATTACCAGAAAAGAGCAAGTCCCAGTAGGTATTGCTCTGATATTCTCTGTGCTGAAGAGCGATGCAAAGAAATAATTTAAATTCTCAGCAATGTCTTTATCTTAATTTCTGCCTTTAATCTTCAGTGATCCATTTTCTGAGCTACCCATTAATTATTCCTACTCTTCTGACAGACAGACCTGAAGCATTCTTATTTTATACCTTTAGCTGTTTGCAGTCCACCATATTTCCTTTTAATTTCCCTTCCATCTAGTCTTTATGTTAATTAATAAACCAATGTATTGGAAAGCTAGGGTTACATTTTCAGATTTGGAAGGATTCCCATTTGACTCCAAAAACTCTCCAGTCCTTGCATTCAGCTGTACTGGTTTCCTCTTTCCTTGCTTAGTATTATTTTTGTTAGCAACATACATGCCCTCCAGACTCTGTTATTGTCCTTAAGTGGAAGTCATGGCACCTTTAAGGATTTTTCTTCCTGTACTCTTCCCTCAGGAGCTTTCTTGACTAACCCTCCCAATGTGACCAAACCCCAGATGTTCTGAAGTTGAGATTTCAGTCACTTTGCTGTATTTTACTTCTCACTAAGCTACCAGACCATATTACATTAATATATCTGTTAGCAGCTTCAGATGCAATCTTGTCTTCAATTCCTTCCTTCATATTGCGCAAGATTAAGAACAAAAAAAAAAAAATTCAGGATATCAGGATTTAGCCACGTAAAAAAGGGAGAACTTTGATCTGAAATCCCATACCTACTTATGGCTCTGTTCCATGCTGGCAGAAAAAAAAAGGCACCTATCTCCTGTTTTAGATCTGCCAAAGGCCGAAACAAGGCAGTAGCTGGCAAACCTGGAGCGTGTAATCCACACCAGTAACAACCTGGTGCTGGAAGCTGCTTTTCTGCAACAGTGTAGTAGCAATTATAGTGCTCGCTTCTGGGCATGGAAAGGCTGCACGCAAGGGAGGTCAAGCCAGCACTGGCCACCTCAAATGGAGCATTCAGCCACCAGGCAGGGTACCAGGTGCTGGGGAGGAGAGCACAGTGTTCCACTTGCAGAGTTCCTGGCTCAGAAAGAACCACAAAGCTTCTGAGATGAAAGCAAGCCTGACACTATAGCTCGATGGTTTGGGGTCTTAGAAGAGAGAGGTCTCCTAGGTTTGAGACATTATGCTGATCCTTAGCACTTTATCCAAGAGTTCAGTGCAAAATGGTCCCTAAAACAAAATATGTAACTTACTGTCTAGTGCCTGCTGAGACTCCCCTTGAATACGTAGGAAGATCTCATCTTTCAGAGGCAGAGATGTGCAAGACCATGCTGGCCAAGTTAAAGTTGTGGCCTGAGCCCTAAACCACCTCCTGTTCAACAGGACTCACTCCTGATGCTTGAGCAACAGCCAGCTCCAGCCCTAAAACTTGACAGTTCCTCAGCACAGCAAGCTGAACTATACCTCAAGTTCACATGAAAAGCAAAGGTATTTGAACAGGCTTGTTTTGGGCTATTTTATTGCTGCTATGCTCCTTCCTAAATTGCTCTTCCTAAAAAGAGGCTTTTTCAGTATTTTCTTCTGACTTCCTGCTGCTGACACACCTAACAACCACTGGAAAACATTGTTCCTCAGCCCCTTCTCTCCACAGCTCCTTCCTCATGCCCTGCCAAATGATTCCTCATGCAGTAAAAGCCCCCAAAAAGTGTCAGCTGAGCTTTAAATCATTTATTGTTTGCAAGCAGTTGAAAAAACCCAACAACCAGTTAAAAAAATCATCCTACCTCTGGCCATTGAGTTGCTGTCAATGATTTAGGAAGAGAGGAAATGAAATGCAGCACAACAGATATAGTCCTTAGATTCCCATAGCACCGGCCTCCCTGGAGGGTCCACACACGGCCTGGCTGGGCCACCCTCCCCGCGGACGGCTCCTTCCTCGCCTGTCCCCTTGCCGCCACCGGCCACGCTCACCTCAGCCACAGAGCTGGGTGCAAGGCACTCATAATGGCGCCACAGCAGAACGGCAGCTGCGCTTCGCGAGGCCTGCTAAGCCACCCAAACACCTGCAGTGGACTTGCTTCCTGCCTCTGCACCGGAACGCAGAAAGACCTAATTTTGGTAATACCCACTGAGACAGAAAACAGCTCAGGTAGACTTGGGGAATTGGAGCTGCTGATTTATACCACATATAAAACCCCAGTTACTGTCTGTTTAAGCGTGCAGAAACGCCAGAGATGTAAGCCCTCCTGCAACTGGGGAAAAGGCCTTCACTGAACTCTTCCAGTAAATATTCTGCAAATACCCACTCTCATGCCTTCGTGCTGCCACAGCCCCTCCCAGGGCACCCGCTGACCTGTTCTTTCCTGGCCAGACGTGAAGCCTTTGAACCCAACCAGAGGGTGCTAATGAAACACAAATCAACAGAAAAGACAGCCACATCCATCTGACCTCTTGCTCTGCTGAGACACCCTGGCCTGGGAGAAACCCAGATTCCTCTTGGCCACCTCATATTTTCCCGCCCTGAGCAGGCTGCAGACCCACACGCGCACCGTGGCCCACCAGCGCAGGAGGGAGGTGGGTGCCTTGTGCCCCAAGGGCAGGGGCGAGGGTGCTGTGGAGCTGCGCGCCCTCGGGGGCTTGTGGCACCCTCTGCCCTGCGCACCCCGCACCCGCCGTACTCCAGGGGCGAAAAGGCATTGCAGCCCACGCTCGGCCCGGCGAGTCCTCGCGAGGGAGCGACAGAGCCGCCCTGGCACTTACCTTTCCCAGACACGTGTATCTGGGGACAGGCCGCCTCAGAGGACGGCAGAGGGAAGCTGGCAGGCAGCGGGTCCCCGAGGAGCCCCGGCGAGCGGGCGCGCTGCTCCCCGCCCTTCGCAGCGATGCAGCGGGTACCCGGCGAGCGCTTGGCTTTGGCACGGTGCTTCTCAGGCGGTTGCTCTGATGAGGGCAATGAGCTGTGAAGCTGCTCCCCGCCTCAGCGTTACCATCTCGCCAGCCACGCAGTCCAAGGAAAAAACATCACCTTCAGGCACTAGCGTCATCTCCATCGAGGGCATAGGGCTGTCTGTCTGGGAATGGCATTGCATACCAGACCGGGATACGCTCCGGATTCAACACTGGTACCTTCTCCCAAAAGAAAACGAGGACTCCAAAGAATAACGTGAAACACAGATGGAAAACAGGGAGGACCGCATTGAAAGATGCTTCTGGGTCAGAGCTGTGCCGCTTCCCCGGTTCAACAGCACCATCTCCTGGGTGGCCTCGGCCACTCCACCAGCAGCTCCCCCCGAGAGCATCTCCCCAAGGAGACCTTCCACAACCCTCTTCTGGAGCCACCTAAAATGTTTAGGTTATTTGCTTTTAATTGGCTTTCCTTTCAGGCAGCATCAGTCTTTGTGCACCTGTTCCCTTTCATATTTTATTGCTCGTTTCTCACTGAGCATCACAGACAGATGAGTAAACGTGAAATACTGAAGAATCCTAGATTCTGTATATTTTTAAAAACAGCAGTACAAAACATTCTTAAATTCAGCCCTAAACCTGATTTATTCCAAGCTGCGAAGGTTTTAACATGTACCCAGTCTTTATGGAGTGCATTTCTTTGAAATAATCAAAAAGCACTGCTTCTCAGAGAATGCCTACATTTTCTTTAAACAAACCAAAAAAAAACCAAACCCAAACCTAAAACAAAACTTAAAAAACCCTCCATCCCTAAATCTACTGAATAGCTGTTTAGAATTTAGACAAGTGAAATGGAGGATAGGAACAGAAACATGAAATTTCATAGTATTACCATTCAATGGGAAAATCTTGTCTGACAAGTAGTATTTCAAAGACACTCATCGTAGTGTGTATTTGAAAGCTCTAAAATGCTTGTTGAGACATCCCTGTACCCATGTAGCATGTGTTTTTCACTCACTAGATCATAGGTTTAAGACTAAAGGCTCCAAAACTTTATTCTCTCTATAGCTGTTACAGTACAAGTAGTAAATAACTCTGTATTTCGGTTTATATTAGTCTGCAAAACAAAGATTCACATTCCCTACTTCACTCTTTTGAGGCTGCATTCTGCATAAAATCTTTCAGACCTTAAAAAATGTACTTCTATAACAAGCTTAAAAAGTGCAATTCCATGGTTTTTTCTCTAATTCAACACTCTTCCAGAGCCCCTTTTGACTCAATTCACTGGTAGATGCCAAGTTAAATTTTACTCATCTTTAAGAGATGCCAAGTATGCCTCCTGTGCGAGCTTTAGATTAGAAAAGACAACATGTAATCACAGACACACATACCAGCATCACAGTGTATGTACAGGAGCAGTCTCATGGCTTTTTATGTGAGGCAGCTGCAACAATTTAAAAAAAATAATATCACTGTCCCTCTGTTGTTTGTTAGAATTAACTTCTTTAACTGGCAAAGCTGTTTCAAAATTAGTGTTGAACTTGGCCCTCTGATCGTACTTTGAAAATTATAGCATATATTTCAACAGCTAGAGGAAACTCCCTCCATCTTCAAGGAAGTCTAGTTTGTTTATTTACTTTGATTCAAAAGGTCTTAAAACATTAATATCAGGTGAGAATAAAAGTCACCTTTAAAAGATTTTCTTTCTCCTTGAGAAAAAAGCACAAGCCAGCAGCCTGCTGTCCTGTAAGCAATTACGCTGATTAATAAGTGATCTTCAAAACTGTGAAGATATGAATGCTTGTCAATTACATACAGCACTGTACGTTCCTCTCAGCCATGCACTACAACTACCATGAATTCTATACAGTACGATGGTCTTTCTAACTAAAACTACCTTTGCTCCTGGCCTACTCCCTTACTTCTGGGGAAACCAGGCATGAGCAAGAATCTGCATAATAAAATTGTAAATCAGAATCTCTTCCCTCACTTGTAAATCAATCAGGGTATACAACATCGTAATTCTGGTTTTGATACTTTTAGTACAAGAACACAAAGAAGCTTCTCAAGAACCATTCAAGAAAAAAAAAAAAACAACCAACAAAACACACACAAAAACCAGTTACACATGACCTGGAAACTACTCTGGTTTTCCCCCACCCGTGAAACAGCACAAACTGTTGAGGTTCTTGGTTTTACTTTAGCTTAAATCAGTTAAAATTTGAATATAAAATGTGAGTTTTGGCATATACCTTTCAAAAAACTAACAAAAAATATTTGTTGAAAATAAACCGTGAATCCACTTAGCTACTTCAGTCCTATTACCTGTGTAACTAAAACCTGTTTTTCCCAAGAGATACATCAGGATAGGCCTCAAGTAGTTAAATCTATCAGGAGTTTCTATAGCCATGATCAGGCCATGTAAGGACAGCAACGCTTTAAGACAGAACTATTCAACAAAACAAGCAGCATCCCCACAAAAAGTCAAAACCAAATAACAAACAGCCTCTTCCAGGGCAGTGTTTTCATCTCAACGCTTTCAGTCAAAAAGCAAGCTCGACCCACCAGCACACTTATCAATCGAAAACCTTCCAAGTCTCCTTAACTCTCCTTATTGTCTTTCCTAGTTTGCTCACAGAAGCTGGTTAAGAGGTAACATATCCTGAAACTAATGAGCAATTTTTTCTTACACAATCCTGTAATACGGATATTGAAAAACTCCATCTAAGAAGATCTGGTTTCTGCAGAAGGAACATGCAAACCAGATTAGACAGGGATTTATTGCTCAGGCTGCCAGCTCTGCTTTTTAATATTGCCCTTCTTAGGTGCAGGCATTGACAGGGCCTTGCTAGGATTCTTGGTGCCAGCTCAGGAGAGATTTTTGCTGGCATGATTCTTTGATTTCACATTCTCATGCTTGATTGTTTTCTGCGCGCTTTGTTAGCATTGACAGGCTCCTGGAAAAACCCTGGCAAAGATCTCTAGCCCACTTTGTAAAGACAATCACAGAACTCAACATGAAAATAAGCCTCCATATCATCAGACCCAAATAAAGGCACTTCAAATATTTCATGGCATTTAAACTGTATAAACTTCTTTAACATAGGCAGGCAATGGAAAATATTGACCATATCTGAACACTTGCCAGCAAAATTAAAACAAGGAAAAGGTCATTAGGGCTGAGAAACAAGCTTACCATGTAACCCATTAAGATCTTTTGCTCAGGGAAACAACTTTTGGTTTAACTGATTTGGAGTCTCTGAAATCAGAACTAGCAGCTCACTAACAAGTGTTTGTAACATGCTTCCTTCTGCTTCTCACCACCAGGACCAATTCAAGAAAAGCAAAGAAACCCTTCTCTTTGGGGAAGAGTTAGAACAGCGGATTGGTTTTGGAATACAATCAATCTCATTTACTTAAATCAAACCACCTTGCTTTATAGGTGAGAGGCGAGAAGTGTTACAAGTTGCAAAGGATTAGCTTAATTTATGATCTGGTGAATAGGTTGGTCCACTCAGCTCAGCCTTTTAACTACAGCAGCAGCACCAAGGGCATCCTCAGAATAAAATGTAAATAATAATGATAATGGTTTCCATTTGGCAAAGATTCACACTACAACCCTATAATAATAGAATAACAGTCATACATAATAGTTTACATGCAATCACCTTGTTGTAAGCCCTCAGCAGTGCAATACAGCCAAAATGAGACAAGAAGAGTCTCACCAGAGAAGCAGCCAGCCAGAACACCTGCCTGGTACAACATGCTACAACACGAACAGCAGGAACTGGACCAGGTGGTGTTTTGGAGCTGGCAGCACCATACAACCAACTTTGATCTGTAGAAACCCTACAGGTGGCAATGCTCATGCACAGCCCTGACACCTGCCTTAGTCTTACCCCAGCAGATGAAACTCAATACCAGGTAGCTTTGCTCCATTGTTCACCAAAGATGTCAAGGGCAGCTTCCCATCTTTCCTCTTGGCTGTCCTTCTCAGCACCTTCAGCCAGCCTTCCCAAGCATGTTCCTGAGCACTATTACCTCTTTGGTCATCATTTTATTGCAGAGTAACTGGCGAAGAACAAGCAGCAGTGCCAGTGTGTTTGCCCTCCCATCATTCCCCTCACATCCCGCGACAAGCTGCTCCTCCTGCGGGGACAAGTCACCCTTGACTGCATAGAACCCTTCACATCATCTCAACCAGGGACTCCTCATGGACCTTTCTAGCTAGCACCAGCCCCCCACTACTCACTCAGCACACCCACTGATTTTCACCCCAGAGTCCATATTATCAGTTGCCTTCTCTCATTGCCAAAGAGCACAAGAAAAGCAGGTGCAAATCTCTCTATGAGAGGCATGATTTTTTTCTCAAAAAAATCAGGTCATTTGCTGCAGCAACCCTTTTGGATTGGAAGCATGTGCTTCCTTCTGCCTCCAGTTTGAGGGACAGCAAAAGTTGATGCGCAATGCAGAATACTGCCCACCTTCTAAAATTATCAACCTGACAACTACTTTCTTGGGGAAAATACTCTGTGTCAACTCCCAAAATAAGACTCTCTGTGAGCATCTGAAGTCTTACAATTTAAGTAGACCTGTGGTTCTTTTTATTACAGTTTCATTAACATGAGCATTTATATAGATGTACTATGCAAAACAACTGCTTGCACACAGGGCCTGGAAAGATATGGACTGCACAGGGATGCAGGCAGAAGTCACATTTTATGTCCCTACTCTTGTGGCTTTGGCACAGACACTTTACGGTATTGCTGTTGCTGCTACTTGTACAATGGCAACATATTCCAATTGATAGAAACACTATTATATACGTTATGCAAAATTTTAACCAAATAATGGAAAACTAAAAAGGCCACAGGGAAGGAAGTACAGGAAGTAGAAAAACTTTCAGTTTTGGTAAAAGCAGGAACAAATGCTGGGAAAAAAAAATTTGCTGCTTGGAGGAGAATGACCTTACAATGCTACAGTTACCTTATGTTAAGCTACTAGCAGATAGTACTGAAAAATACTCAGCTTTTGAAGAAGAATAAAGAATAGAGCTCTATGAAACAGCAGATTTGGGGTTTTTTAATATTTTTTTTAGTAGTCAGGCAAAGAGTTAACCATTGAAGCAGAAAAGGATTTTTGTTATTTATTCTGTTTACTGTGTACATCCATTTCAATAGGTCTTTTGACATGAATAACCGAAGACTTCTGAAATTCATTTATTTTACTAAGTATTTGACATGTGGAATGGAAAAAACTACTTGTGAAAGATTAGCCATAAGAAATCTTATTTAACTCAAAGAGAGGTAATGCTGAAACGCTCTGAACCAACCTTCATCTCTGCCTAAAGCTTTGCATTTCATCAATGTGATGTGGTATACAAACACAAAAATCTTTCACTCATGTCTCCCTGCCCAACAGCCACAAGTAACAGCCGCTGGATGTAACCTACCCATACTCAGTGGTCATTCAGTCACCTCCACCAGTACTGGCAAGCTGTCCTGAACAAGTGAGTACACAGAGAACATACTCGTTATATTTAATACTGGTGATACCAATTGCATTAAAACTGTACGGTGAGCTTACTGTAACCACTTTGGCAAATACTCTGAAGAACGTACCAGTATAGTTTCTCCACTGGACAGCTTGCTCAAGTGGACAGGAGAGATTTAGAACTGAACTTCAAATCTCTCTTGTCTACAAGTTCCAGTCCTGAATTCCTTTTCCCCTGACTATTCATAATTATTCCTTTCTCTAAACCACACTTTCTATTCTATGCAGTGGAAAACATTTTAGGTTTCAAATCAAAAGTAGTATCAGTTTCATTAATCATTTAAAATACAGAGGAACTATTGTGGACAAAAAAAAAAAAAGAAATACAGTTTATTTCAAATCATTTGCCTAATTCACATGCAAACTGGTTTGTATTAATAAAAGTAAACTGCATTTAGAAACAGTTTGGTTAGCTTTTAACCTTAGCAGTATTGCTGTACAGCTGAAGCTACACTGGTCAATATAATTTGTTTTGACTTAGGGAACTGTGGTTACATAGGTATTAAAGACTTTCCACAAAGAAATATTTATCTCATCAGTAGCCCCTCTGCTGCACTCATCTATGTGAAATATTTCATCTGTTAATCCCAAGTTTGAAGACCATATTCTTTGGAGCACTGCAGTCAGAAGAAAATACAACAAATATAAAAAGATAACTTGGTAACTAGCAAATAATACAAGATTACAGTAGTAACCGAAGTATTCTCATGTACTATTTTAGGCTAGAACACTGAAGCCTTAAACAATTCCCACATTTTAGCACTGACACGGAACTGCAATACACAAAGTACATAAGCAGGGAGGAAAGCTGCTTTGCAAGAGGTAGAAAAGGTTTTATAAAATCTTTAGGCACAATTCTTAGCAATCTTTTAAAAGCCATCAGAAAGTTACAAAGTAATAATGACCATTATACATATATTTGTACAAGTCTGTTTATTTTTACCCTTTGGAATAAAAGTTACTATTTCATGCACTCTCATATAATCTTTTTTCTCCTGTATTGTTTGAAGACTCTTTTTTCGTATACCATATGTGATTACAGAAGTTTTACAGGCTCTCAGGAAGTCTTATCATCAGGAGTTGTTCAGCAAAACTGATGCACTGTTTCTTAATGCTTTTTCAAGAGAAGCAAGGGAATGCATATGCTATTTGCGTAGGTTCATGTATCAAAGAACAGCAAAACACACACTCAAAATCCATAAAAATATTATTCATTCTTTTGGTTTACTTCCACTTCAATCAAGAAGAGAATGCTTTTAGAAGTGAACTTTTTCTTTTCTAAAACACAAATTTCCACAAATGTATGCTTTACAGTGCAGTGCTTATACTCAAATTTTCACAATATCCATAAATCAAAATACCAACATCACTACATTTACCATGAGCTAACAGACATTCACAGATAAATCTTAGTGTCAGTTCAAAAAGATGCCTTCTTTGAGCTGAAGTACATAAGGCTTTACTGGTAACAAGTTCTTATCGAAGATTTGCTTTATTCCTGTCACTGTATCTTTTTTTGCCCATTTTACTTTTTGTCTTGGTCTTTTTCTGCATCCAGAAGCGCTGAACGGATTCCTAGCTTCTTCAGCTCTTCTACGAGATCCCCATTCTGATGCATCTGGAGGAGTATATCACAGCCACCAACAAATTCACCATTGAGGTACACTTGTGGGATGGTAGGCCAGTTAGAGTAGTTTTTTATTCCTGCATAAGGAAAAAAAAAAAAAAAAGTATTAAAGGTTTTCCCCTCCTCTCCAAATAGAATGGTATTTCAAACAGAATACATTGCTTCTACCTGACAGTACTACTGACATTTTCATTTCTTTCCCATTAGGGCAAAAATTTATATAGATAACAGGAGCACTATGAGTAAACTACATTAAAGTTAGGTTTAGTTCTCACTCCCATTCAAAGATGGGGGTTGAAAGATACGGAATCAGCGCTTATACTGACTTCAAACAAGAGCTGGGAAAACATAGTGTCTCTTTCCCTCCCAAGTATGATTTTTCAATCTATTACAGAAATGGTAAGTTCTGAAAAATATTGAGGACTGTTTACATTCACTTATCCTTTATATTTCCCAAAGGGATTTTAAAATACTTTATGTTCTTCTGAATTCACACAATTATACTTACTACTGCAAGTTCAACTGCATGATATGTTTGCTTCTCTAGAAGCCTTATGAATTTCAAATTGCTTTATCTTTTACTGCCAGACCTTACAGCCCATGGGAGGGGCACAAAGGCTGAAGTCTCTTTAAAAAAAGCACTCATTAAACAAAACAGCTCGAGTGACAATTATGAATTATAGAATTAAAGTTTAAAACTGTACTCCATAGAAGACAAACCTAAGACCATCCAAAATATTAACTCATCAGCTGGTATAAACTGAATCCCAACTTGTACTTAAAGACACAAAATTATACAGAAGAATCATTAGATCTAAATTGCCACTTTTAAAATGACCCTTCACACAAAGCCATTATTTCTGTGGCAGAGGAAACTAAATTGTACATCTGCATGCTCTTATACCAAGCCCTCTAGCACTTTTTTAGATACCAAGTTTTTATTTCAACATTTTTGTACATTTTCAACATGCAATGCCTGGAATTTTTCTACCAAAGGCACAAAATACCATATAGCAAATTTAAGCCTAAAGGCAACAGAAATGTCTTTTCAGATCATCAAAGTCCATTCACCTTGGAAGACAACCCTCTAAACAAGCATGTACTAGCTTTAGCACAGGCTGTCAAAGTACTAACAACAAATACTAGACCTGTGTAGCAGAAAACACAGGGGAATTTGCTTTCCCCTTAGAATACATTCTTTAGAGATTAAAATGTTAAGGTAAACCCCAAGATACTTGATGTAAAAAAAATAACCGTGTAAGCAAATTATGCTTACTTTATTGGAACTTAAGACACTGTATTTTAATAAATATGCGCAAGTGCATAAATACACAATGGGATTAAGATTTTAATGCATAAAAAATGAAACAGAGCTAGTAATTCCCCTTAGTTAAATACCAGTGTGTTAAAAAAAAATAAATCCACTAAAATAATAGTAATCCAGAAAAAAATAATATTGTTGTGACAAAGTGTTCCTAACCATTAAGTACAAGATCAGCGAGATTTTATTCTGACTTCAGATTTTGTGCATGGACAACCAATGCTTCCAAAGTCCAAAACAGCAATTTTAGCATATAAATCAAGGCCAAAGGAACTCATAACCATCTAACCTAATCTCCAGTATCACTACCTGTAACTACTTCATTAGTATTTCATTAAAACCTCTCTCAGTTGTTTAGATACCGCTTGCAGAAATTTTAAGTTTTGATGTCAACTTGTGTTTAGCAGTACTTTTCTTAAACTCTTCTTGGCCTTTAAGTACTCAGAACAGCTCAAACTGTCCTAAAAATCTTTTAACCCATAATCCTTGTGATGAAAAACTTGAGTCCCAATATTAAGGCATGCTTAAGGATAACCCTACTGCTCAAAGAGGACACTGCAAACATGAAAAAGGGTTTGGTTTTGTTAAGATATGGTAATGCTAAACATGAATTGAGAACCAAGGGCTCTGCATCATAAACCTACTGCTAATAAGCATTCCAGGGTAGTATTTACACTAATTTTTCTTTCACAGAAATATTTTCAAGGGCCCAACTGCACGTACATAGAAATGCTGACAGTACTTTCAAGGATGTCTCCAACTTCAGATAAAAATATGAATACAACCCAGCCTAGCTGCTCCGTGTGCTGTATTTCATGCATTGGACAAACTGCTTTAAATGCCTTCATGCTGGGGCACAACCAGATTACAAACTGAACACCTGAACTGGCTAACCAACTCCTAGCTTAGTAGAGCAGTCACTATGTCAGTAGTGCTAAAGCAAGTTAGCCTCGTCTATGCTCGCTGCACTCGGAATGCGCTGTTGTGAATCCCTCCACAGTACAGACAGGCACCCCATCCAAAGGGATCTCCTTTCCCCTCCCTGCAGATTAACACTTCCCACTGTGCTTCAGAAGCTGCAGCTTCTGCCTTCAACCACTGTTTGCTTTCTACAACCACCCTCCACAGATCAGGTTTACAGTTTGACAGCTGGGCTAGCACACTTTAAGGTGACTGTGAAACCAGAATCGGTGCAAGGGGTACCCAGCGCACTCCCACCCCATTTCCCCAACTCCAGTTACCAATTCTCAGACTCTTTCTTGACAGCATGAACACTAATGAACAATGGGCCACATCAAAGAACTGACTCAAGCAACCACTCTTACTCCTACCGCAGTTTCTCCAAAAAGCTGCATGTTTTCATGAAGACCATTAGTACAAGTGCAAACATGATTTAGGGGAGGCTAGCCCAAGGGTGGAAGGAAGTATCAAGATCATTCACTTGGCAGCATCCCATGCTTAGGTAATGTAAAGCAACAATGAAAATACCCAAGGGTGAACTATCACAACAATTCAAACCAGTTTAAACCACCACTTTTCCAGTATGTCATCCCAAGCTTCTCTGCTGCTGCAGTGACCTGAACCACCCTCATGTTGTCCATCAGCGGAGAGCAGGATCACTTCTGGAAGAGACAACTTAGACAAAACTTGAATTGCCATGGAGTCCAAGAGTGCCAAGGTCTCTTAAAGCATCTTCAATACAGATGGATTTGTGTCAGGGAAACATAGCTCAAGTTCAGATAAATTACATGAAGTACCAACAACTATCTAGTTTCACAGATCTGCATGTGCTTTTAGGTGAAAAGGCAAGGTAGGGGAGTTGTTTTTGTTTTACAGCTTGCCATATTTCAGCACAGGACATGTTTCAGCAATCAAACTGTAACAACCAGAAGGTAAGGTGTTTCAATAAATACAGGAAAGAAACCAACCAGCACTTCAAACATGCCTGAATCACCACCTCTCCGACAGCCTGTTCTTACTGCAAACGTGTAATCATACATAATATGCAAACATTTAGAATCATTGAATCATTTAGGCTGAAAAGACCTTTAAGACCATCAAGTCCAACAGTTAAGTTACGTTCATGAAAATTTTAAAGATATTTAAGTTACGTTTTAAGTTAATCTTATGCAATTTTTTAAGCTAACATTTTAAGATACTAAAGTTATGCTCAGGTGAATACAAAGCTAGTGACCAGCTCACAGACAGCAATCTCCTTGCAGATCAGTCTTTAGTTGTTGTATTTGATATGTGCACAGCTAAAGGTTCAGCATCCCCTCACTAACCCCACGCAGTGCAGATTACGTCTGCAGAGAAGGCTTAGGAAAGCATCACATGGGGTATATTGAACTTTTCAGCACCTGAGGCCAGATCGCAGAGGAGACAAAGAGGGCCTTCAGGCAGTCACTGCTGCATCACACTTGGAAACTTACAGAGCTACAGCTTCTGGCAGCCCTGCCCTCTCCTCTGCCAGAGACTGTCATCCACAGAAGCAGGCACACACTGGCTTTTTAGGGTGCAGTAGGTAATACAGCTGAAGCAGTATGTCAGCCTGCTGGCCTTGAAAGCAGCTGTGTTGTTCCCCAATTCATCAAAGCTCCATCTCTGGTTCTGGCTCTGGCACTCACCTCACAGTACAACAACCGAGTTCAACTCATATGCCCAGTGATCCAGTTAATAAGCTGAGCTGGCTCTCCATGCAGTCGGACAAGTGCCAAAGCTGGTGCATGGCAGGGAACAGAACAACTTTTTTAGGCACCTGAGAACCTGCAGGATATTGTGCAAGTGTACGCTCTGTTACTGCATTCAGCATGGCTTAGCCAAACAGTCCGGATTAAACCACTAATTTCAATTTAAAGCTCAGATAGCCAGGAGGGAAATAACCTCTCAGATCACCTAACACAAGCCAGAGTTCATGTGGAGGAAAAATGTAATGTGCTCAGAAGGGAGATCTTCCTGTTACATAGGAATAAGAGACTATATATTCACATAGTCAAGTCCCCAGAGATTATAACTTAAACACACGTTGCCTGCTGAAGGACTCAAAAAAGCCCTCTCAACCAAAAGTGAAATGCTAATGGCTTGATTTCAAGGTTTTATTTCCTCCTGTTTAGTTTGAGTTTGTTCTAGTAAATTCAGATACGTAAATACAGTTTAGAAAACTACCATGATGTGCTCATCTACCAAAGACAGTAGATTTACTTGAAAACCAAAATTCTTTAACAAAAAATGTCATCACGCACAAATTCCAGTATTTAAGCTCTTATATCAGCTATTACACCTGTGAACTGAAAAGCAACCAAGGATTAAAAAATCAGCTTTTCAGCTAAAAGCTGAAGAAAAACTGACCCAAGTCCAATGATACCAAAACCACAGAAGAAGGAAATCACCTGGCACCTGCCAGCACGTGGCTTTAAAGCACATTTTAGTGTATTCTGGACAAGGATTGTTAATGCCATGCACCTGCATGACAAATTGCTACACACTATTATTTTTTTTGTTGTTTTAAAACTTTCTCAAATAGCCACATAAAACCTCAACAGTAAGCTATGCACACTGAATAGGCAAAGAAGGCAGAAAAGCATTACGAGAACAGAGTACTAGCCTTCTACAGCTGGCAAAAAAGCTTCTATAGAACTGCTCCTACCACTTAGGCAGCAATGGTAAAACTATTACTAAATATTTCTTGTGCAAACGATTAGCATAATTTTGTAATCAAAAGAACCCCAGAGGGCAGTGCCAGCAAGGAATCAAGTGGTACAAGTCCAAACCATTCACGGAATTTCACCATGCTGTTCACGGGGAAGAAATGATCTGCTAATGAAGTATTTCAGGAGTCTTTTAAGGCAGCTTTGTATTTATTAACTAGGCAAGCCCGTGCAGCACAAAGAGCCTGATCTCCAAGAGTTACCCTGTAAGCTAAAAAGGCATTCGGCTGATAACTAAGACGCTCTTGGACATAGTAAGGGTTAGGGAAACCAAACCGGGACTTCCAGGCAGAGCAGCCTTAACAGCACATCCCTGTGATCCACTCCAAACTCCCAAACCTCGGCATGCGGGCCTGCTCACCAACCCAACCCAGCCCAACCCAACCGAAAGCCCAAGCAAGCGAGGAAAGCAGGTGACACCCGGAGAAGCGGGCAGGGGCTGCCACCGGGCGCCCCCCAGCCCCCCGGGGGGGGAG
The DNA here is from genome assembly GCF_015220075.1 of Falco rusticolus. Lineage (NCBI taxonomy): Eukaryota > Metazoa > Chordata > Aves > Falconiformes > Falconidae > Falco > Falco rusticolus. Next base: position 40,703,630 of record NC_051193.1, read on the forward strand.
TCAGCGGCGCCCAAGGCAACCCCGGCCCGCCAGCAGGGTCCCACACGCCGGAGCCTCCCGAGGGCCTTTCCCACTGGAAAACCGGTACGTCGGGATTACGGCTCCGGCCCATAACGGCGGCGTTTCAGAGGGAGCAGCCAGGGCCCGGCTCGGGCTACGCGCAAGCCCCGGCAGCGGGGGGGCGGCACCCAAAGGTGACCCCGGCAGCCGCCGCGCCCGGCCCCGGCCCGCCACTGACCTTGGCGGAGCTCGGGGTCCTGCAGGACGTCGTGAGCGCGGTAGTCCTCCACGCCGTGCAGGCGCAGGATCTGCACGACGGCGTTGCTGAAGCCGCAGAGCGGCTGCGCCGGGCTGCCCTTCATGAACACCACCACCGGGTGCGCCCGCACCAGCCGCTCCACCGCCTCCCGCGACCCCGAGCCGCTGCCGCCGCCCTGGGCCCCGCCAACCTCGTCGCCCCCCGCGGGCGCCTGGCTCAGCGGCCGCCCGGCCCGGCCCCGCGCGGCAGCGGCACCCAGCCGCCAGCCCAGCCGCACAACGCCGCTCATGCTGCCCCACCGCCCACTGCCGGGCCCCGCCGCGCTACGCCGGCCCCGAGCCAGCGCTGCCCGCCTATTGGCGGAGAGTGGGAGAGATCGCGGGGGCGCGTCTCCTCCGCATAGGCGCACTCACACGCCAATCAGCAGCGACAACCAGTACCGCGAAGATACAGAGAGCCTCATCCCACCCAGCAACCCCGAGGCTAGCTTTCCTATATGCGGAGGGAACGGGGCCTCTGATGTTGTATTGGGAGAAGCACCCGTCAATCTAACATGGGCTGGTTAATCCCCGCCCTCTCCGCGTTTACGATTGGTCAGGCTTCCCCCGTGCGGTATTATGCTCGGGACGCCCCGGGGCTGCGTGGTTAGCGTTGAGTTCCTTCCGCTTCCGGGTAGCGGCTGCTCGTGGTGGCGGGGCTCGGTGCGCCTCAGCCGCCCTTTGCCTGCCTGATGCGCAGCGGCGGGATGGCTGTGCCGCTCTTCCCTGCCGTGGGGCCGCCCGGGCCCCCCGTCCTCCCCGCCGGTTCCGCGGGGCGGCAGGGAGGGGAGGGCGGCGCGGTAGGGGGGCCCGCCGGGCGGCCGTCGCCGTGCTCAGCAGCTCCCCTCGGGTCAGGCGTGCGGGCAGGCCCCGGCAGCGGCGTGGGCTGAGCGGAGCCGGGGGAGCGGCGCGGGGCGGGCTGGTGAAGCCGGGGGATGTGCCCGGCGCCGCCTGCCGCGGGGGCGGGGGGGGGGAGTTGCGGTGGGGGCTCGGGGGCGAGCCGGGCGTCAAACCGGTGTTGGACGCCCAAACGAATCCCGGGGAGAACGGGGCTGTGAAGGGGCGGGCTGCGCTGGTGTGTCGGCCGCCTGGGCTGGGCCAACCTTGCTGGTGGGGCGGCATGCTCAGGTGTGCGACTTGCAGCGGTGGAAGTGTGTCCTCAAAAGAGCAGCGCTGTTGAGTCGGCACCTTTTGTCACCGTAGGCAGCTGGCAGTGCTGGATGAGTCTGTCTTCTTGGCAGCTTTGGCTGTGTCTGACCTGTTTGCCTTCACTGGCTCGGCTTTGGTTGCTTTTTTAAAATGGAATGAAGCAGGTTGTTTATATCGCTGAGAAACTAGCAGGTGTTTGCATGCTTTGCTTTAGTGCTAGGAGAGAAGAGCCGAGCAACCGGTAGCTTTGCACAGCTTGATCTGTCACTGGAGCAGCTGGCAGGGGTGGCAGCAAGATGAGGAGGTGGGAGCAAGGTTGGGCTGGGTGGCTGCATGTGCAAAAGGTGGAAGATACGCAGAACTGCCCAGCATCAGCCAGAGAAATGCTGAACTCGGAACACGTACTGCAACAGCGGTGTGTACAGCCAACTTGGAGCTCCTGGGCAGACACCGGATTCTTTCCAAGAACTTCGAGCAGAGCATGGAGGTCTGCAGCAGTCAGGTCCATCCTGTAAGTAGAAGTGTTGAAAAGTTTTTTGACTAAACCACACTCTATCACAAATGACAAATAGTAGAGTATTTCTGAGTGTTAATTTACACTGCAGCTTTAACGTCTGGACTTCTGGTGTACTAATGGCCATTTGTTAGTTGCCTTTCTAAAGAAAAAGGTTTTTTCCACCTGATTCTGCTCACATGAGAACTTTACAAACAAGACCAGCTTGCCTTCAGCATTCAGAAGACTGTTTGCTAGTTCTTGGTATTTGTGGAATCCGGCTGATGCTTGAGTGACACCTCGCTTTTCATTCTCTATATAACTACCTTCAGGCATCATTTCTGTTGCCTTTTATTTAAACTTAATTAGAACACATTCCAAAGGGAATTGTGGCAAACTTGCAGTTTGTCATCCAATGTAAATAGGTTATGAATAAAACAAGTGTTGCCGCAGTATTTGAACGTATATTTATTTATTTATGAAGAAATACTTACTGTTATGAATCTAAAAGCAAAGTTCACATATTGTATTGCTATGAGCGTTGTGTGTTTTCTGTGTGAGTATGTTTTGTTTTCAACAGAACATTACAAGCCAGGCACAGTTATGCTGATCAAGACACAGAAAAGTTTTTGTTTTCTGTGGTATATATCTTATGATTAATGTGGTGTAAGGTTGTGCAATATGTAAAAAAAAAAAAAATAGTTCATGCTAGATAAAACTTAAGTAAATTCTGCAAAGCAAAAATAGGTTTTTCTATTTGTTGAACTTGTACAATATACAGACAGGCTTAGTAAGTGTTAAGTCCCAGTGGTCTTGTTTGTTCATTTAATCTAGCAGAAAGCCTTCTGCCAACTTAAGATGCTGGGGAGTCAGAGGGGAATTAAATGAAAATGGAATAAAAAGAAAGATATCTTTCTATTCTTAAAGGCAACAAAATGTCATCTTTCAAAAAAAAAAAAAAGTTAGGATATGAATATTTGCCTTCCCAAATTCCATTCTAGCTGTTTCTACAAGGAGATGGTTCATTGGAAATATTAAGTGAAATCGGACATCAAACTGAAGTGTAATAAACCCTTGTGAGGATATGCTCGTTCTGGAATAACGTAACCGCAGTTGCAGTTTAATCCTCTGTAGTCCAAGAGATGCCCTTGGTTGTTAGTACCCTGGGCATACCAGGCTTGCAGAGAGAGCACCTGCGTGAGGAAGCCGAGGCATGCCTGTAAGAGTCCCAGCAGCAACATGCGCAATATTCCTCTAACAGTTACGATTCTGTTGCCACGGAGATAATGACTTATCCCATGTCATTATTGATCTATCAACAGTAAGAGCAATCTTGCAGTTTGATATTGTTTAGCAAATAAAAGTAACACCTGCTGAACACAGAAAAACTGCTATAAATGTTAGAAAGCTTCTCTGAAGTCTGTGTACTGGGTTAAATAAAAGTACCTGAATTTGTAGTTACTCACTGTAGTTTTGTGAGATTGACCTGTGAGATATTATTAAAAAGCATTTTGTTAACCTTAATATTATATTTAATATGGTGAAATGCTTTTGGATTAGGCAAATAGAGTGGAGCAGCACTCTATTAGTGGATAAACACTTCCCTACTGATAAGACTTAGAACAATTAGAACATTCTAGAAACAAAGAGATAATTATTTGTTGTGTGCTCCAGTCTTCTATCAGTCTAAGTGAAACTTCTTGTATTTTCCAGATAATGTTTTAAATCATCTGTTTGGAAGAAATATTAATGGAATTTCCATAAGACTCCTGACATTTTGCTGATGTTCCTGTTAGAAGACCTATCGCCTCATTTTGAAAACAGTAATAAAGGCACCATTATTCAAACTGCAGGGCTTAACACTCAGTCACAGATTAATTATTTCAAGGCATTCTGCTGCTGAATAGAATTACTAGTTACAAATTAGTGGTTTGAAGTTCTTCTGCAGTGCACAAGAAAGTAGATATCTAAGAATGATACTGTCAGGAGAGAGGGGGTGTTTTTGTTTCTAAGAAGCAGGGAGCTAAATTAGCTGGTGAGAAAGATCAGAAGAAAAGTCTCACTTCAGCTTATCAGAACAGGACACTTCTTTGTGTCCAAGTCAGATATGTGTGGTCTGTCTTGTGATAGTGCCTGGAAACGCAGTCCCTTGTGCCTTAACAATTGAGCTCTGCTTAGGTGGTTTTATTGCCTCTTTAAGCTTTTCAGTGAGGTGGCTTGAGCTCCGGCTGTTCTGCATACCAGGTGAATAATTTCAGCATATCATCAAGGCAACATCTGGCACCATCATATCCTGAAGTTTTGAAAGCATTAAGAATGCTTAAAATGTACCTACAGTTTTGGACTGCACAGTAAAAATCTGTGTGGGATGCGTAAACTGTGAATGCTGAAGACACATCTGTTAAAAGTTCCTGGTTATTTTGAAGATGTGCTAGTTTGAAAAAGTTGTGCTACAAACAGCAGAAATGAAGGACCGTTATAGGGATTTTACTGATGTAGAAATTCAGGTCCCATTGGAAATTGACATTTTGGAATCTGCTGCGTCTAACTTCCTGGTTTTAGATCTAAACTGGAGACCTATAAGCAAGTTTGTTTCTGAACTAGATGGGTAATTAGATAATATTTATGGAATTATAGCCTATTCCAGAAAGGGTGTTTGTGTTGGCTTTAAAATACAACGGTCAATTTCATAATGACAAAGGCAAAGAATATATATGAAATTACCCAAGTCAGTTTAACTGATACTGATGGGTGTTCTGCATGATCTAAGGTAGTTTTTTTGACTTGGTTTATGTAAGGATGCCTTTGGCAGAGCGGTCTTGTTAATAATCAAAGGACAGATGCTGGAGCCTCACGTTTAACAAATAGAGTTGAAGATCATGTTCAAGCTTGAATGTGGACCTTCAAATGAGACACTTTGGACTGCAAGCTTGCTTCTTAATGACACTGATCTCAGAATATGCCTCTGTAGTAACGCTCTGCTTTGTGAATTGTGATGCTGTCCAGGGGCAAGGGCATGTAGTATGACCTTTGTAATAGAAGAATAGTTATCCTTTGGGATGAGCAAGCCTCTTGCAACTATTCTGCCTGACCAGAGTCTGTGAGACCATTGTACCTTATTTGCAGGTGGTAATGGTGCTTGAGTCTTTCAGTATTACTGGGGAAGCCTAATTTTATGTACATCTAACTCTATATGCAGAGCTGAAAAATGTTCTCTCTAATGAGAATACCTCTCACCTAACACAGGAGTTAGGAATCCCAGAATCTTTCATGGGGCTCAAAAAACACTGGGCAAACTCAAGAGGAAAAATTGATCTGCTAAATATAAAGATAACATTATAATCCCAGTCCCTAGTCTGCTATACCTCAAGACTTGATCCAATAATGACAGGCATGTCCTGTTCTTTGCTTCCTGGGCATTCACTTTTGACCGGTGCAGCGTCAACAGGGTATTTAATTTGGTATGGTGTGATTTACTTAAAATGCTGGAAATGTCTTCTGGTTTTTCATAACTGCAGGGAAAACCCCAGGGCACTGTGCCTGTAAGAAAGGTTCTTGTGCCCCAGTTAAGTTCTACTGGTGTACTTGGTGTATTAGCCACAATGACAGGAGTGCTTTTGTTGGTTTAGCTCATTTTAAAGAACATGCAGTTGCAGTGAGTCAAGAAAAGCTCAGATTAGCCTGGATTTTGTGTTCTTGAGGGGGCTTTGACAGGTTCGGTCTGGCAGATGATGATCCCTCTGTTGCTAAAATGGCAGGCTGTAGTAGGTGAATACTTGTTGCAGAGAGTGATTGCATCTGTTCTTGTTCAGCACTTTTGAATACCCCTATCTTTTTTTTTTTTTTTTTTTTTTAAATTACAGTAAGGTATTTTTCTTGTCATTCTGAGAAATGTATCAACTTGCCTTAACTTTAATGAACAGTGCTGGCTATTTGGTCTCTTCTGTTGCAGAAGACAGATAGTACTATGCATGTGTCATCACACGTGAGTTTCAATTGTATGAGATATTTCTCCTACAAGAGTTTTGCACACATTGCTGTATTTGTAGATTGAATTGTTATGGAGAATCTTAATTCTAAGTTTTTTTTTAAAAACTTCAGTATGTTTAAACTTGTACTACAATATTTCAGTAAAGACTCTATTTTTTTCATCATGCACCCTTTAGTCTTTCAGTTTTTTCTAGGAATGCGTGTACGTGTTTTAAGACATTTTGAAGTTGTCATAAATAAAAAAAGACATTATGAAGTTGACATAAAATGTCATGACATTTAAAAGTTGTCATTTGTTTTAAGACAAATGAAGTTGTCATTCTTTGAAAAAGAACTGTCTTCTAGTCAATTCTGTGACCCTAAACCAATGAATTGCTGTTGCTTAAACTTTGTTTGATAAACCTGTATTGAAGTAACTCTGGCGAGCCTGGAAGCTTTTTGTTAAAATGTTAGTCTTCAGTTGCTAGTGTTATTAATGTAATATTATCTTAAATGTAATAAGCTCTCAATTACTCTCACATTTTTACATTAATCAGCTGTATACCACGTGCTTGTAGAAATGCAAAAGTGGTATTTTAAAGCAGGGATGAAAAAAACCTTAAGTGAGTAGCTAAACTAAAATTACTTATTGCAATCAATTGTATTTGTTGTAAAAAGATGTTCCTAGTCCTCTATTACATAGTCTTGTGCAGAATAAAATGACCTTCATCTCAGTTGCTTACATCTTTTTCATATGGATTGAAGCTTTCAAGTTTTTATGCCAGCTGGAGTTCATTTTGATTAAATTTTCCCACAGAACTTGTGCAATAGTTTATGCTATACTAAAGAGAACTTGCATTTGAATGAGGCAGCTGTGGTGTGGAATTTGAGGGCTTGAAACTTTACTAAGAACTGATCTTTGATAGCAGTGTGCGTGGAAATCTGCCCGCGTGTGGCTCTGGCAAGAGGTTCTGAAACTCCAATTTGTCTACAAACTAAATTGAGCTGAAAGTATGTTGTGTTTTTTTCCCCACTGTATGTGATACTCTCCTTGTATTTCCGAACTTTTGTGGGCTGGGTTGGAGTCAGTTTCCAGTAGTGAAAGTAAGGAGAGGGCGCGCAAAGGTGTGAGAAGCTGGGACTCTGTTTCCAGAGGGGAATGGTACAGACAGCTGCACCAGTTGCTTCTAGAGGTGGATGGGACAGTGTCGTCTCTCCAAGCCTATTGCAGTGATTGTTTCTGTCCCTTCAGAGAAGGGAGATTCTCAGACCAGATGTGTAACCTAAAATGGAACATTTGAAATGGGTAGTATGGAGGGGAGAGGGAATCGGAGTGACTAGGAATATGGGTGAGGCTGTAGCAACTAGGTCTGATGGCACAGACAGCAGAAACGGCTAAAGCAGCGCTGAATAAAATTATAAATAGAACAGTTTGGGGGTTTTTAAAAAAAGTCTGCCGCAATTGAGCGGTACATGCAAAATACACTTTCACAAGAGCATGGAAATGAAACCTCCGATCTTTTAAGTGAGAATCTAGTGGCAGCATGTCTCAGCTTTCTTGTGCCACTGGTCATCTTAGTGACCACCCTGTCTATGGTGATGAGCAACCAGCTTCTGATCTTTCAGTCACTTCCTACAACAAGTTACCAGTTGCGTTCTGATCCAAGGTGGTTTGTGCAAGGATCAATGTGAATCTGCATTGTTTTTATTGATTGGCTTCAAAGGAAACAAACGTGGATGCAGGTTGTTAAAGGAATGCTCTTATAGTTGCAAAGTAGAACACTCAAATGTTAGATTTAAGCTGGACAACTTTCAAAATCATGTGCATAGGAGGTGAAACCAAAGTTTTTATGACCTTTTTCCCTAGAAAACGTACATGTTCAATGCATAGGCATTGATTTCTTGGTCTACCCTCAGGTTCAAACAAAGGAAGGGTGCTTGCAGGAGGATGGTATCAAAGCCTTTAATATGTCCTCCTTAGATGGATGTTATTTCAATCTCTGCTATGGAAGGAAGTCTGGAAAATTGTTCCAAGTGCAGTCCTCGACAGTGCTCACTGCTTGGTGTTTGAAGGGTGACTTGGAAAAGTTCTCAGCCCTTGCAATTGTAATTGGAATCAATGAAGCAATGACTATGTGAAGTCAAAATATGAAGTATTAAAAAAACTATTGTGAAAAGTTAGGTGTCTTAAATTGGGTTCCTGAAATCAATGGGTACTATGAACTTCTGTATCTTAAATCCCTGCCTGCAAACCACAGATACTGATGTTGCAGGTAAATTGTGAGCTCCTGTATGTTGAGTGCTCTGAAAAAATGTCTGTGAATACAGTGGGAATATTTTGGATTGCTTGGTTTTCAGAGGAGTTTTTATGTGGTGTAAATAAAATTAGACCGAAAGGCTAACAAAAACTTAAAATGAGGAGAAGGAGTGGGGGTGTTGACATACTTGCATTTCTAATACATTGGCTCTGTTCTCAAGCTTTCAGCCCATATATCTCTTGTGGGAGGTAAAAATACAAATGCTTAAAGGGGAGGCCGGAATACTTGAATTTTTAGATTGCTACACTTAAAACCAAAAACTTGTAAAGCTAGAAATACCGATATAAAGAGGAGAGAAGTTGAGGGGGGGGTTGATATTGTAAAGTATTTTCTTCCTGTCCTTTTTTTGTACTATTAAGACCTGTATCTCTTTAAAATCGTGACTGTTCAAAGAACAGGGGAGCTAACTGAGAGAGTGCTGCCAAATACCCCATATAAATACTGTGATTTTCTTGCTTCTGACTGTGCGCACACAGAGTTTTTAATGCTTGTAACTGCAGGACACAGACATACAGGTTGGTTTGGTGGTGGTTGCTACCATTTATTTGCACTTCTAGAGGGCAAGCAGTTCTTTCACAGAATAGGCAGCTTTCCCACAAATACAAGCAGCACATGCACTTTTCCTAAATTTGCATTAAATAATTGTATGGAAGCTCTTTGTAATTTTAATGTTTACCTTTGACGACTGAATTGCAAGAAAATAACTTAAAGTTTCAATGCTGCAGTGCTCTGAAGTTCATAGTAGCTTTCCTCCCTTGCTGATGTACGTGGCAGCTGAGATTGTTCAGCAGTCTCCACGGACATTGCTAGCAACTTGCAGGATAAAGACCTTATACTGGCAAGTTGTGTGCCATTTAATTGTAGTATCTGTTGGACTTGTACAAAGGCCTGTTTAATAATCAGCTTGACTTCATTTAAAACAAAAGCATTTGCACCCTGTGAACAAAAGACTGGGGAAAAGCTCTGAGTTTTAGAATAATCACTTTTCTGGTGACAGTGGGGGGTGCTTACCACTGAATCATCCTTGGATTCCTTTCCCCATCAGTCGCCCTTTTGCTTTTTGTCCAGAGACTTGTTAAGATACTGATTTTTCAATTGTTGCTAGTCCTGGGAGGCATGGGGAGACAAAGGTACATCTTAGCAGCTCTTTTCTGTCACTGTACTTTAGTTTGAGGCACTCGATTGGAGGAAGTTGATCTGCCCTTTTGTAGTTTCACGCTGGACTACTGTGGCAAATGATTGAAGGTCCACCTGCCATGGAAGGAGGAAAGTTTAGTTCTATGGTCTTTTAAACACTGGTATACAAGAGCTTGTTTTTTGTAGCATGTGTTTTCCTATCCCTTAAAAGACTAGATGCAACCAACATCCCTGGAAGTGTTTAAAAAACATGCAGATGTGTGCTTAGAGGCATGCTTTGGTGGTAGACTCGGCAGTCTGGTTAGCAGCTGGACTTGATCTTAAAGGTCTTTTCCAACCTCAGTTATTCTGTGATTCTATGAAAAGCTAGCACTGCATACACTTAAGCATACAACCTTCCACTTTGTTGCTGCTTCCTTCACACTCTCAAAGCAGGAATCAGCATAACCCTTCCCTCATCTGCTTTCTGGTATGGCTAGATTGTTGCTGCTCCAGAAAATTTAGCCTTTTTCTGTGGGCACATTCAGACTCCCTAGTGAACTCCCTGTCTGTCTGCAGTTGGGAGGTCTCTGGGTGCTCCTGCAAATACAGTCAGTAAACCTTTTTGGTCTGCAGAGTTCACAGCACAAATCAATAACTGTATAAAATCTGAATCTTCTTCAACTGCTGTTTTAAGTTTAAAAATGCTATTTATATGTAGGATTATTAATCAACCTAATTAATTTCATACACTTAAAGTGGATGAGTATTGATTCCCTCCCACACACACACACCATGTTTAAATAGTATATAAAACACATGCAAAACAGATATTATCTTTCATTTCAAAATGTGGGGACACAGTTGGACTTGTCTTTATTCCTATACCAGTTTACTATGGATGTCAAGTCTATGTTCTTTAATTCATTTTCATCTACAAGAATCTGATTTAATATTAATAATATGAAGATTTATAGGTAAGAGAAATGGTTTCCAGATTTAATATACCAGCTATCATTTGATTTTTAGACTATCTTTCATGTCTTTGTAGGCTTGCATGGGATTCACAAGTAGTGTGTGCTCGTAAGTGCAGTCCTCCAAACTGCACAAGCCTCAGCAATCCCACTGTCTTATCTCATCTGGAGGGAGAAATGTCATATAAGCAGGCTTCTTCATTTACAAGTGGAGAAACAATTATCTTATCCCCCCTTTCCTCTCTCAGTCTCTTTTCTCAAATATACTTTTATACCCTCCTGCAGTTTGCAGCCTCCTATTTCCATGTTATCTTCCTAACATGTCACTGAGGACTGTAAAGACATGGGAAAAGAGTGCTATGCGGAAGTGTGTGCTTTAAAATACGTTGTAAAAAAGGTAGCTGAAAGCAGTGGAGATTTCTCAAAGAAACAAAGTAAATTCAATGTTTTGTTCTGGTTGCAAAACGTAGACAAGTTAGAAACTGTTTGCTGCATAGCTGCTAAACTTGCTGATGCCTAAATGTTGAAGACAACTTGCAGAAAAAAACCCTTAAGTTGCCCTGGGGGATGGGAACCCAGAGGAAGCTGTGGGACATGATAACTGGCTAGTGAAGATGCTCCTTGGGGCAAAGAGAGTTGTGTCTTGGGGTGTTACTCCTACCTCATCTGTGCCTCTGACTTGGTCTATGTTCAGTTGTTCTCTGCCTGACACTTTTGCTTGAGTATATTTTTAGACACAAAATTATATTGGTATTCAGTCTTAATTTTTCCCCCCCTATAGAAGCTTCCTTTTAATAAAGCCAACATAAGGACTTTTACTACTGCAGATGCATCAGAAAAACTGCAACAGTGTAGTTAATAGAAAAAGGTAATTGTACACTTGTTTTTCTGTTTACTAGCTGTGAAGTGGTATTGCCTTCAAAGTTCCAGTCTGATCCTTTATCAGCTTTTAACACCTCAGTGTACTCTTTTGGGCATTGAGTGTTGCTGCTTATATTTAGAGACAAAAAAACTTTTGAGTGTTTTCAGACTGTTAAAGTTGTGTAGGTACCAGGCTGAAATCAAACAAGACCAGAACCTGTGAAAACCTGCGAAGAAAATAGAACAAAGAGCATCATTATTTCTTCTACCTCAAGACAAACATTGTTTGATATCAACATGGACAGTGAATGTTATGAATGTTTTGATAGTGCTGGGGGACTCCAGTATCATCAGTGACAACTGTTCCTTTACAGCGTATGTTCCAAATAAAATGGTATAATTCAAGCAAATGGTGTTTGTATGAAGAATCCTGATATATCTGGTGCCTGTGCTGCAGTCTGTTTTGCTCATCAATAAATCATAGAATGGTTTGAGTTGGAAGGAACCTTAAAGGTCATCCAGTTCCAACCCCCTTGCTGTGAGCAGCGACACCCTCCACCTAGACCAGGTTGCTCAAAGCCCCATCCAGCCTGGCCTTGAACACTGCCAGGGATGGGGCATCCACAGCTGCTCTGGGCAGCCTGTGCCAGTGTCTTGCCACCCTCACAGTAAAGAATTTCTTCGTAATACCTAATGTAAATCTAGATAATTTCTTCCTAATAGCTGATCTAAGTCCACCTTCTTTTAGTGTAAAGCCATTTCCCCCTTGTCCTGTTGCTACATGCCCTTGTAAAAGGTCCCTCCCCAGCTTTCTTGTAGGCCCCCTTTAGGTACTGGAAAGCTGCTAGAAGGTCTCCCTGGAGCCTTCTCCTCTCCAGGCTGAACAATCCCAACTCTCTCAGCCTGTCTTTATAGGAGAGATGCCCTAGCCCTCTCTCATCTTTATGGCCCTCCTCTGAACTTGCTTTAACAGGTTCATGTCCTTATGTTGGAGGCTCTAGAGCTGCATGCAGTACTCATACTCCAGGTGTGGTCTCATGAGAGCTGAGTAGAGGGGAAGGCCTGTTGGTCACACTTTTTTTGATGCAGCCCAGGATTCAATTGGCTTTCTGGGCTGCAAGAGCACATTGTCAGGCTGTGTTGAGCTCTTTTGTCTACCAGCACCCCCAAGTCCTCCTCCTCCGGGCTGTTCCCAATCCATTCTTTGCCCACCCTGTATTGATACTGGAGGTTGCCCTGTCTCAGGTGCAGGACCTTGCACTTGGCCTTTTGAACTTAATGAGGTTTGCACAGGCCCACCTCTCCAGTGTGTCAAGGTCCCTCTGGATGGCATCCCTTCCCTCCAGCACATCAACTGCACCACACAGCTCGGTTTCATCGGCAAACTTGCTGAGGGTGCACTTGATCCCACTGTCCATGTTGCCAACAGAGGGGTTGAACAGCATGGGTCCCAGTGTGGTATGGATGCCTGAAGAACACCACTCGTCACTGGTCTCCACTTGAATATTGATCTGCTGACCACAAGTCTTTAAGTGTGACTATCCAGCCAATTTCTTGTTCACTGAGTGGTCCACCCATCAAATCCATGCCTCTCCAGTTTAGAGATAAGGATGTTATGCCAGACAGTGTCAAAAGCTTTGCATGAGTCCAGGTAGATGATGTCAGTCGCTCTTCCCTGATCCATCAGCACCGTAACCCCATCATAGAAGGCCACCACGTTTTCCAGGCACAGCTTTCCCTTATTGAAGCTATGTTGGCTGTCACCAATCACCTCCTAATTTTCTATGTGCCTTAGCATGATTTCCAGGAGGATCTGCTTTGTGATCTTGCCAGGCACAGAGGTGAGACTGACCAGCCTGTAGTTTCCTGGGTCTTCCTTATTTCCCTTTTTAAAAACGGGGATTGTTTCCCATGTTCCAGTCAGTGGGAATTTCACCAAACTGCCTCAACTTCTCAAATATGACAGATAATGTCTTATCCACTTCATCCACCAGTTCCCTTGGGACCTATGGATGAATTTCATCAGGTCCCGTGGACTTGTGCACCTTCAGGTTCCTTAGATGATCTCAGACCTGATCTGTAGTGGGCGGTTCTTTGTTCTCCCAGTCCCTGCCTTTGTCTTCTGTGACATGTGCCATGTGGCTGGAGCACTTGCCAGTAAGATTGAGGTGAAAAAGTCATTGAGTACCTCAGCTTTCTCTATATCCCAAGTAACCAGGTCTCCCATTTCCTTCTGGAGAGGGCCCATGTTTTCCCTAGTCTTTCTTTTAAAACATATGTACCTATAGAAGCTTTTTTTGTTGCTCTTGATGTCCCTGGCCAGATTTAATTCTATCAGGGCTTTAGCTTTCCTAACCTGATCCCTGGCTGCTCAGACAGTTCCTTTGTATTCTTCCCGGGCTACCTGTCCTTCCTTCCACCCTCTATAGGCTTCTTTTTTGTGTTTTATTTTGTCCAACAGCTCCTTTTCATCCACGTAGGCATCCTGGCTTTTTTTGTCCAACTTAATCTTTGTTGGGATGAATCACTCCCGAGCTTGGAGGATGCTTGAATATTAACCAGCTTTCTTGGGCTCCTCTTCCCTCCAGGGCTCTATCCCATGGTACTCTAGCAAGTAGATCCCTAAGAGGCCAAAGTCTGCTCTCCTGACGTCCAGGGTAGCAAGCTTGCAGTGCATCCTCCTCGCTGCCCTAAGGATCTTGGACTCCACCGTTTTGTGGTCTCCGCAGCTAAGGCTGCCCTTGAGCTTCACATTCCCCTGAAGCAGTGCCTCAGCTGGTTTATACTGGCTTTACTCTCTTTAAATTCAGTGGACTTGTGTTGGTTTTTGTCTTCTAACCTTGCTCCTGCATACTTCTCACTGTTAGGCTTGCTTCTATCAGTTGCAGAAGCTGCAGAGATCTGAGGCTTCTTTGGCAGTATCTTGCACCTAATAGAAAACTTGAAACAAGTTTCCTTTGTTCCTAATTGCATCTGCTTACTGCAGTTCTGGGGGTGATATTGGGAGTAGTAAGTCCAGATTTAAATACCCTGTGTGCTGAAGGCTCCTATTCTCTGAAGGGTATATGGGCGTAAAGGGCTTGGTTTGCAACAGTTGATTTAATGGATGTTGTTAACAGCTCCTGTATTTAACATTATGCAAACTTCATTTGACTGCAGTCTTCTGTGATAGTTGCTAACTTCAGTCTGAGCTAAAATTCCAAATTTAAAACCTAATGAATAAGGGGCAATAACTATTACTTTTCTGTTTACATGGAAGTATACTTGCATGAGAAATCAAAAAAACAATTAGTTTGGAATCTGTCTTGTAGAATCTGTGCTTAAATTTCAAGTGTACTTGAAATATCCAAGTATGCCCATGAGCTGGAACTCGGGTGAGCAGTAAGTGCTTAACTATGGGAGAGTATTTGATCCAGGTGTGTGAGAACTGATGCTGTAGCACAAAGCTGCACTTTCCTGCAGAGGTAGTCAGTCTGTGCTCAGGACATGGAACTGAAATAGACAAAAATTAAATTCCAAAATATGCAGCACAGAGAATGTGAAATGCTGGGTTAAGTCTGGATGATCTCCACATGAGTGTAGGACAGGAAGTTAGCCTGGTTTACTGCTGTGCTCCTTGCCCGAGTGCTCCTGAAGATAGGCTGTTGTGCCATTAGCAGTTAAGAGTTTGTGGCTCTTGGTTCCTCACCAACGGGGGAGGGAGATCTTCTGTAGCAACTGTCACCGTCACCCACAAAAGCTTTCTGTCAAGCAATGTGCAGCTTCTGGTAGCTGTAAAACACCACCAAACAAACCCTGAGAAGCACAATGTTGAAACCTGTCATGCCAAAGACATATGGTATGTTGCAGGCAAATGTTACTCTGTCAGCAAATGCAGGTCCTCCCACCCCAAGACTGCCATTTGACTCATTATTTGCATAACAATTTTACATTGCTGTACGTAAGCAAACATAAAGGGAAGCATCTTAATATCTTGTAGTACTTGTTTGTCATCATTTAGGAGCATGAATAAATAGGCGTGTTACACTAATAAGAGAGCAGCTAGCCTGCAGCATTGTAAGTGCTGCTCTGTTGCCCTAAGATGTCGTGCAAGTCCTCCTGTGGAGTAAACCATGCCAACACCATTGTTACTTTTGCAGTATGTGGTGATTTCCACCTGGTCTCTGGGGTATTCTGCTCATCACAGGAAGCATCTGAAAATGCTGTGTATTCACTGACAAATACTCGTGGTTTGGTTTAGAGACTGAGCCCACTGCTTCTAAAAATACATTCCTTTCTTCCAAGGAAAGAGCTAGAGCTGCTGTTCTTTCCTTTTCAGAAGTTCCTCCACCCTTCCACACTGCTTGCAGTCATTCTAACTTCTCCTCTGTTGTTTAGGTGTGGTGTGTGGGTAGCTTTATATTGTTTGGGTAGTGCACTGAATGCTCATTGACTTAATACCGGCTGTTTGCCTGTGTATATTGTTTTTTCTAACTCAGCATGTACAAAGCTTTTTGAGGTAGTAAAATCAGAGCCATGAAAGCCTCCACATAGGGAGACGCAGAAGAGGAACTTTGTGCAAGCAGTTTTTAGATAGTGATGCATTGTCCAACACGAGCAAGCTTTCTGAACACAAGGGGCTGTTTTTATTTTGGCCTTAAAAGGTCTAGGTGTACAAAGCAGTTTCCTAGGGGGTGATTTCATAACACAGGGAATTAATCGCTGCCAGTGGGGGCTGCTTATGATGATTGAGCCAGTTTTCCCCAACACAAATTCAAAGATGAGATTTTCTATTCTCTATCATCTACCTATTCTGCACACAGACCTTTGGAGTCCAACCCTTTTGGGTTGTATCCAGTTCCTCACACTATTCCGAGGGTCATTAAGAGATAATCAGCTCTGAATTACTATGGGGCAAGAGCAGTTGCGTAGGCATATATTCAGTTTTACACACTGGTGATATAAACTTTGCTCCAAGTAAATAGTCTGGGAAAACATGGTATTAAATAAGTGAGATTTTCCAAGTTAGATGATAGGCTTGTCCACAAACAGGGAGTTTACAGCGTTCAGTTTCCCTCTCATTGACAACTTAGAAGGTCACACTCACCCCAGACTGTGCCACTACAGGACCCACCGTGGGCATTTAGAACTTCAAGGTCAGAACGAACTATAAAAGTACACTCTTTGCAATTAAGTTAAGACAAAATTTCTGTTTTCCTTTTCCACTGCTGGTGAGGGATGGCGATTCCTGATGGTTTGGGAGCAATTTAAGTACAGAGCTATTCCAGTGAAGGCTGTGTTGGCACATGAATGGCAGATCACCTCGAATACGTGGCTGCAGGCAGGAGTGAGCCCATGGAGGCTCCCCAGGCTGATGGAGCCTGACACGCATGTAACCAGCCCAACCACCCACCCCAGCCACCATCAGAGGGTGAAGAGCTGTCATCCCCGGCCGCTGGCAGGCACCGGCAGCTCACCCTCTTTTCACTTCTGAGCTATGTATCTCAGGGGCTCTTGGCTGCAGTGCTATTATGTGTGGTCAGAGACTTTTATTGCAAATCGTCTGTTTTTCTGCTCGTTAGGCAGATGAACCGCACGAGTTCCCAGCAGCAGAGGGCAGCAATATAACCTATGCCAAAGAGGAAGTTTTTGTGCCTTTTGAAATAGACTTCTTCACATGCTCATTCAGTTTGTTTACGTTATATTACTATTCAATTACGAAGAAGCTGTTTGTGCTTTCCTCCTTCCCTCCCCGTGGCTCAGCGCAATGGCTTTCCTGTGATTATAACTTTCTGATGCCACAGATGGAGCACAAGATGTTGACAGCTCTGGCTTCTCTCACTGGGCTACAGAACCGATGCTGTGGCTGGCAACACACCGCCGCTGCTGCTGCTTTTGCTTCCAACCGATTTTTCCACAATAACGGGAGCATATACACTGTAGACTTTTTGCTTGGATTGGTTGCAGAGGAAAGAATTGGCTGAATCAGGCTACAGTAGAAATGGGGTTTGTTTCTGAAGTTCTTAGTGGGTTTTAGTTTATTTTTTTCCCCAAAAATGTCAGTTACAACACTCCATGCATCCGAATGAATTCCCGTTCGTACTAACTGGGTGAGCTGGGGCCCTTTCACTGGCGTACAACGGCTGAAATGCAGCTGCGCCCCGCGTTCTGGGCGTTACACAGGAACGTTAAGGAACATGCCCGGGTGTTGGCACGGGCCGCGGGGCCACCGGCTTGAGTACCGGGCACCCGCGGTTCGCTGCCCGCCGCCTGGCGTTCGGTGCCCCGAGCCCCCGGCACACGGCACCGAGACACTCGGCTCCTGCTCTCCGAGCGCGTTTTACTGGCAGAGGGCTGGTGCGCACCCGGTGCCCGTGGCCACCCGCCGGCCGCCGCGCAAGGACAGCCTGCAGCGGGCCGGGCCGCCCCGCCGGCCTGCCCAGCCCGGCCCCAGCTCCCGGGCAGGGACGGGACGCGCCGGCCCCGCGGTGGGGCTCCTCTCACGGCGGCTCCTCGCAGGGCGGGACGGCGCCGGCCGCGGCACGGGTTACATAACAGCGCCCGCCGGGCCGGGCCGCGGCGGCGAGGGCGGGCCCTCCGCGCAGCCCCCGGAGCAGCGGGGCCGTTGCTAGGCAGCCCCGCCGAGGGTGGGTGAACGCCCGAGCGAGCGGCGGCGACAGCGCAGGGGGCACAGAGACCCGCGGCCCCTCGGGCTGCCCGCGGGGGACACGCCGGCGGCGGTGAGTGGGGCGCGGGCCTACAGCGCTGCCGGGGGCGCCGCTCGGGGCCTGTTGCCGGTGCTGGGGAAGCTGGGGGGCAATAACGGTGAGGCGGCGGCGCCTTGGGACTGCGGCGTCCTGTCCCGTCCCGTCCTGTCCCGCCGGGGGGGAGGGAGGGAGGGAGGACAGACGGGCGGGCGGGCGGGCGGGCGGCGCAGCGCAGCGCAGGCTCGGCTCGGCTGGGCTCACTGACAGCCCGCCCGGCGCCCAGACCCGCCTCCTGTTGCTCGGCGCTGCCCCCCCGCCCCGGCCCGCACCGCCCGTCCCCGGGACCGGCGCGGCGGGGTGAAAAGTCGCCCAGGCAGCGGGCGCCCGGCCCCGGCGCGCGCCTTGCCGTGTCCCCGAGCGGGCCGCCCCGCCGCACGCCTGCGGGCTGCCCTGCGGGGAGCGGTTGCGTCGGGCACGGCCGGAGCCGCGGAGCAGGAGCGGAGGCAGCGCCGATCCCCGGGCGGTATGGGAGCTCCCTACGTACCGATACGTACCGTAACGTAGCCGCAGCAATGGCAGCGCACCTCCCTAAATAACGCGCGCTAAGCTTTTATTTCACTTCTTTATAAAAACCGCGTCTGCGAGCGAGTAGCAGCCTGGTGGGAGCGCTCGGCGGCGTTCCGCAACTTTTCCTGCCCCGCTGTCAGGCTCTTGCCGAAGCCGGTTGCTCAGCACTACTGTCACATTTCTTCAGCTCTAGGTCCCCGCTGCCAGGACGCTACCGCAGTTCGCAAACTCCTCGGTTCTCTCCTACCCCACCGCTATCCCCTTAAGGACTGTAAATATACTCTAGCTTGGCTCTGATTCCCCGTAAGCAGCTCTGAGCTTGTCTCCCTTTTTCTTCCTGAACAGTTAGGTTTCCCAGTTTTTCCCTAACAGCCCCTACCCTCAGTTTTAGATTCTGTGCAACTCCTGTATGTAAACACCCCCGCTCCAGTGTGTAGTAAGGCGTCAGTGGCTTCTGCCATCTCTTTTATTCCCAAAGCCTTATTGGTTTGACCTGTGTGAATTTAGGTCTTTGTCCAGGAAAATTTTATTCCTAGAAATAGGTCTACTTGGATAGGTTAACAGACTGAAATCTGCAGGAATTATGAATGTGTATGACGATTAATTGTGAAAATGGTGGTTGTAAGACACTGCTTTCTTTTGCAAGTTCACCAAAGTAGGATGCCTGCCTTCTCCTTTGCCTCAAATCTAAGCCTGGCTATCTTAAATCATTAAGGAAAAATAATATCGCTATGCTACTCTTATCAGCTCCTTGCTGCTACTTTTGGATGTCACTTTTAAGCCCTTAGCATGCTGCATGCCATTTGCAAATCTTTGTACGCAGTGGTTGTTTTCTGGGGAAAGAATTTTAAAAATGCAACAAAACTTTAGAAGCTGATTGGTTGCCTTCAAGTGTTTTCCATCTTTTTCTAAAAGTGTCTCAAATCTGTGGGTTGTTGAAATGCACATCAGCTTGGCACAGTCTCTGGGCCTGCCAAGTGTGTGAGCCAGTTGGATCTCAAGGAAATGTAACTTGCTGCAGTGAGTCCCGTGGCGACTTTTATTTCAACAAGAAGCAAACATCTTTTGGTGAGTCACAAGGAACATTGTTCCCTACAAACTAGCTGTCAGGAAGTGGAGCCTGACAAAGCTGATGGGCTGTCTATAAAATCAGCTTTCCCTTACAGCCAGTGCTGGTTTTCATGTTCTACGTTGAATCATCAGATCCGGAGTCCTCTCAAATTCCTAAGGAAGGCAGAATTAGCTGCCATTGGGGGTGCGGTACTGTGGTCTTTGCCTCTTGTATTCCTTCTTCTGATAGTTCCAGTTTGTTCCTTCAGCCACATATTTCACTGCTTCTCCTTTCCCTCCCATCCTGGGCAAGACTTTTACTGTGCTTCCAGGTCTGTTTGTGGTGCGTATGTCCTCTGTGCGGCCTTCATGAACTGACCCCGTTGAAAACAAGTGTCTAGCTTTTCCTCTTGTGTAAACCGTTTTCCTGTGCCCCTCCAGTTATCTGTGGCTCCCAAACCATACTAAAAACAAGTGTATACACTTGTGGATGCTTGGCCTCAGGATGCGGCTGCACCTGCATCCACATGACTTTGAAGAGCAGTGCCACTGCTTGAGGGGGTGCTCCAGACTTAGCATCTGCACCACAGCTTCAAAAAGATAACTAGCCTTCATTCTTTAGCATAGCATCTGTTGGAAACGAGGTGTATGCAATTCCTCAATACGTGTATACACATGCATCTTGGTATTTTCCCTTAAATAATACTGTATTGCCATTTCCCTGTTTCAACCTACTGTGACACAGACAGAACAGCTCCAAGGTAATTAAGTTCTTGCAAATTTTGTCGAAACAGACCAACACAGAAAAGCAAGTCTAGAGTCAGACACTCGCCAGTTCTCTCCAGTTTTTAGCTTTGTGACTGAGTGATAGATTTGTAAGTGACTGCCTCCATTTCACAGTAAGATATTTGGTGTAGATGAATTTGGAGAAGGATTTTCTGGGTGAACACCTCTGAACTAGATTCTCCCTCAAAACTTGAAAGATGAATAACTCTGATTGGATACATTGTGTTTTGAACATGGAAACAGAAGATTTTAGTACAGTTCAGTGTAAATATTTAATCAACCGAGGAACACGGTTCTGTAGGAGATCTGATTTCCTCAGTTGTGCTGGTCACAAAGCGCTTTGTTTTTATGCCTCTGCATCTCCAAGGCACAGCTCCTATCTTTGTTCTGCCAGGCACACATTTGCGCAAGTACATCAAGTACAGAAGGGCTATGATCTCAGCTAGTGTCTTTAGAGCTATTTTATTTTTACAAAAGTGGCCAACAGTTTCAAGACCTATTGAATGTCATCATATAAGCATAATTCCCTTGAAACCAACCAAAAGTCATGATCCTCATCCTGACGCAGAATAATGTATTCCTTGATTCAGCTGGTAGGGCAAATAACAGATCATTTGTAGCAATGACAAGATACTGGATTTTTGGTTTTGTTTGGGTTATTTTTAACTGTTAGTCCTTGTCAACTCTAGATGGGATTTTGTGGTGCAGCTATGACTTGTCCTGGCAAACTTGTTCTATCATATATACAGGTGCGATGATGTCCTTAGAAAGGGTCCTTTTACAAGTGTGTTGTACATGTCCACTTAAGGATTGTGGGGTAAGTGTGAACCCTGGCAATTCAGGCATGTGAAAGGAAAAAGCCACATGGTAACAGGAAAAAATTCTTGAGCTCCAGGGATGTTAACAGGGGGTGTAACTGGCAAGGGAGTTTCTTTACTTGGCACAGTTATATGAAGACAAAGATATTCAGGCATCTCAGATCAACAGGAATAAATACCAGGTTCCCAAATACCTCTCTGAGTCTGGCTAAAAACCTTCCTGCTGTCTTTAGAGGTGTAAATTGTGGAATACTTTTATTCTTCAGGGAAGATACCTCTTAAGGTAGTGCCTACTGGTGGTCAGTAATGTCTCAGCTTTCTCAGGCTTAACTTCACTGCAATTCTGTGAAATTGAAAAATGCAAAGCTGGTGTTCAGGGTCTTTTTTGATCATGTGGGTCTGCTCTGAAAACAAGTGAATGGCAGGATTTGTGCCTTTAGTTAATATTGATTAAATAAAAGTACTCTGAAATGATAGGAGAAAAACTGAAAAGTGTTTAGAACTCAGTGTTTAAAATTCAAAACTCAGCTTGATACTGTTTAATGTTAAGCCCCAAACTACACATCCTTGAAATTTGCTGAAGTTTTGGTCTGAAATGTAATTCCATTGCCTGCAGCTGATATTGGCATATGCATTTAGGAAGGCAGAATTTTCTTGTAACGGTTCTTCCAGGACCAGCTCCACTATTGTCAACATCGACTTAAATAGAATTTTGTTCTTTTGTTTGAAGATTTACTTTTCTTGTTTGTTCTCTAGTGTTTGACTGTTTAGGACACAACAGTCAGAGTTTTAAAGAAACAGAGTATTTTTAAATGAAAGGGGAGAGCCTTCCGTAAGCATCTCTCCCTTACACACTCTTCTCTGGAGCTGGAGCTTCAAGCTGGTCCTTGCCTTCCATGAGAATTGGTGACTCTGCCACATCCTGACTTGCGACTAGGTGAAGGCATGACAAGCAGTAAACATGCTGTCTGTTAGACATTGCTGTTGGATTCACTGCTTTGTAGACTGCGTGAGCTGTTGCTTATCATGATATGTTTCTGTATTGTTAATAAATTGAATCACAGGATGGAATTTCCTGTACATAAAAAAATGACTCAAGGAGTTGTGAGCCCTGGTGTATTTAACTTCAGCTATCTGAAGTGGCCCCACCTCAATGTTGAGATAAAGATGGCAGATCTGACGGGGAAGGGAATTCTCGTTGATACCATATGTCTGGTTAATAAGCAATCTTTGATGTCTCTGTCTGTGCGCACAGCTTAATTGTATTCCAAGAAAAAATGCATTAATTTTAAAGATGATGTGGACTTACTTGTTTCCCTTTGGAAGAACTGACTTTTCATGTCTCTGTTGGTACAAGCATCTTCTTTCTGTTCAGAGGACATGGGCTTGATATGAAGTTCTTCATATCAAAGGACTTCAAGGGAATTTCTGCTTTGAACATATTAGGCTGGGGATTAAGTGGCAGTCTCAGCCTTGGGATTTCGCTGAACTTTATGAAATAACATACTGAAAGAAACTGAAGGGGATAGCCAGAAACAAGGAAAACCATGAGATTGTAATTGCTTGGAATACAGATATCAAGCTGTGGCTTGCTTGTTTTGCTCTTGATTAGTAGTTCTTTAGTGTTATTAAAGGGTGAAATAATTGTTGTTACAGTTGTGCTATGCAGAAAGCCTTTTCAGAAAGGTGGCAGTAATACTTGGGAGCGCAAGATGAATGAGAGGCCCATGTGGGATAGCTCTTGCTGGGGGACTTACTGTTGTTATATTTAGTAGATATAGTGCCTGTCACCGGGGAATCGTAGAAACACTTTACATAAGGATACATACTGCTCCCCTTGCAGCTGATAATGATGGTAATAATAGAATATACTATTTCAGCTGGAAGGGACCTACAACAATCACCTAGTCCAACTGCCTGACCACTTTCAGGACTGGCCAAAAGTTAAAGCATGTTATTAAGGGCACTGTCCAAATGCCTCTTAAACACTGACAGGTTTGGGTCATCAACCACCGCTCTAGGAAACCCGTACCAGTGTTTGACCATCCTCTCAGTAAAGAAATGCTTCCTAATGTCCAGTCTAAACCCCCCCGATGCAGCTTTGCCTGTCATAGGTTTGGTCTATGATGCTGAAGGAGCGTGTGCAATCAGAGGTTTAAAATGGCACCAGTGATGTTGAGTGCTTCATGTGTTGTTGAGTCTGGCACTGTCTTGTCAGAGGCTATGCTTGAAAAATAGATGCTGCTGAGAGCACCACTGTCTCCATCTGTGAAGTGAGGACACTACTAACATCCCATCTTACAGGGTACGCTTGATGTGTGTGGCAGCTGCACTGTAGGTACCAGGTTGGAGGGTGTCACAGGTGAGACAGAGTAAACCACCCATAGTGTATCTGGATATTTGGGTTTATTTAAAAACCAACAAGACTGGAACTTTTACTCTATGAGATTCTCACACACTGACTCACCTACTCACTCAGCTGGACTGACACAACAGTAATTAAGAGGGTAAGCTGTGAAAAAAGTGTAGGGGTTACTTTTTTTCTCTCCACTTTTGTGGAGAAACAAAAACTTTTCTCTCAACCTTACATGGAAGTGATACATGAATCAAAGCAGGCTTGTCTTTTGTTTTCCTGCCATTATGATGGGGCAATCCGAGCAGAAAAACATGGTGCCTCTGACTGAGGAGTAGTTTAAGAGATGTAACCACTGGTCTTTATCCAGGCTTTGTACCCCGTTGTCTGTACAGCCTGAAGAGGTTCAGGGAAGCTGAAGGTGGGAAGTGTACAGGCACTGATGTACCCACTGTGTTTTCAAGTCAGTTAGAGGGAAAGGCAGGGTCATGTGAGGATATGTGCCCCTGCCTTAAAGATTCTGTAAGTAAAAGAAACCAGTCTTTGGAGCTGTCAGTTCTTCCCCGGGCAGTGCATTTCCTTTAACTTAGATGACTGATCTTTTCTTAATGGAGAAATCTCTTTGCATGAGCAGTCTTGAGTCTCTGTGGGAACGTGGTAGTGGTTGTATGAATGGCAGGTGACAGTGGTTGGCAAAAGTAGGTGATGTTTCTTATGTAAGTCAGCAGAATTGGTCTATAGCTGCAGCGGGTTAAGCACAGGCTTGGTGTGAAGCACACAGTTAATAACGCTAGCTCAGAAAACACCAGAGAAGCACTGGGGTTAATTTAGATCTCCAGATAAAGAGAGCTCCGAAGGAAAAATTTTCTTGTTACCTTGTCTTTTAAGTCCACAGGAGTGAGGGTGGAAATCTTGGCTCTGTGATGATATTGCCCGTGGCTTCACTGGAGCCAGGGATTTCCCCATGTATTCTCAGATTATAGACCTGCCATTAGTTGTTCTGTCAGTGGGCGCATGCTGCTGGTGTGAAATACCAATCTACAGAAAATTTCTTCAATCTGAAAGAAAGGAAAAAATTTCAAACTTCTCTGTTTTGTTTTTTTTTTCCCCTACAAGATAAATTCCTGTCTTATAGAATGTTTTCCCCCTCCTCTCACATCCTTGTTCCCTAGTTACAACTTAATTATTTTAAGACAGTTTTGGTGTAGAATTAGTTTCTTTACCCAGATTTTCTCAAATCCAACCCCAGGTATGACTGCTTTTCCTCTGAAGCACTTCAGTTGTAAGGCAATGCCATTGGCACTGAGCTCTTGGTCCAGATCTAAAAGTCCTTGTCAGAAAAATGGCCCCGTTATGGAAAGCCCCAAAATGATTGTTCCCTGCCCCGAGAGAAGCTCATGGGTAAGTGTAGGATCAATAAATTAATAACCAGGGAGACAAAGAAGAAGGAGGAAAGAGAGTGATGGTAAAGCGGTAAGAGGGAGTTACTGTCAGGAGGTGAGGGAGCAGGAGTGTGTCCCTGGCATTGCCTGGCAACTGCCTGCATCCTGGGTTGTGTGGGGCAACAACAGTTGTGCCACCCCACCGCTGCCTGAGGTATGGCTAGCTTTCATCACTGCGCACCAGCCTAGATCTTGCTGTGCACACCCCTGTTTCGCCTACAGTGCAAGATACCTTCTCCAGTGCCATGGAACATGAGTAGGAACATCTTTTGTCCATTTACAAAATACGCCTTCTTCAGGCACTCCCTTAGAGGTGTCTCTTGTCATGATGCTTCTACACCATAACCACCTGATGGCAGTTACATAGCTTGGGATGGGGCTACCAGCAACCTGAAGGATACTCTTGCCTTCAGCATTACTTTTATTTCTCCTCTCCCCTGTTTACTTGTCCAGCTGTTGTGTATTTTGAGAATACATAACCATGGAGGAGGGCTGGTACTGTCATTCTGGTCTGTAGGGCGAAGTAGCATTTGCTGTCTGATGAAAGAGCTGAAAGTGCTTATAAAAAACATTTTTGTAAGTAATTACATGAATACATTTAATCCTAATACTTTAAATGCCACAGTTTTTTTATTTTTTTTTTTTAATAAAGCCCTGCTAGTGTTGAATAGTTGTAGTTAGTCAGTGCTGAGGAATTTACCTGGGTGTGAACAGGCTGCTTCAGTGTTCCACGTGTAATTGTTTTCTATAGTGTGCCCTTCTCGTGTCATCTATCACTCTGGTATTTACGAAGCACTTTTAGGTTATTGCTACTGGCAGGTTACACCTTATTTGGGGGATTTGCAAAAGGTGTTTTCTTCAGTTAAGCAAGTATAGCAGCAGCTAACCCACATCTCAGTTCTTTTAGTCTTGCGCAAATCAGATCTGACATTTTTCAGGGTTTGGTTTTGGGGGTGGTGGGGTAGTGGGGTGGTTTTTTGGTTAGGTTTTTTTTGGTTTTGGGGTTTTTTTTGAATGCTAACTGGTAAAGTCAAACCACTTTTTTTCTTGTTGAGTGGGACAGTGCATAATGACTACCTCAGCCTGATCTTTCAGATGCTCATCTTGCAGGTGGGACACCTGAATCATTAGGCTGTGCCTAATGATTAGGTTCTGCATAATGATTCATTATTTACACAGAGTGAAATTGTACCAGAGAGACCAAGAACTTGACACCGGTCTGTGCCACCCCTGCCAGTACCTCCAAGCCCAGTACTTAGGACAACCTGAATGCTTTACATGGGTGTTCCTTTGTTGAAAAATCCTTTCACAGCCATTCCAAACCAGATTCTTTGGGGAGTAGGAATTGCATGGACAGTCCCTTTGTACCAATGTTATTCTAATTTGGAATTAAATATAGTTAGAAAAACGATCTTCCCCAGAAGATGGATATTTTGATTCCCATGCATCCCCAAGCTGTATTTCATTTGTTACCAAGACAGCAGCTTCCACCTTTGGCAGTCTATGATACCAACCTCCACTAATGCTTGGCAGACTTTCACCTTGGCACTTCCATGCTTTTTCTCCCAGTCTTGTCCTCACATCTAATCCTTCCCAAATCCATGTCATGGCCACCTCTCTGATTCCTCCTTAAAACTCTTTTGCTGCAGTGTCTATGGAAATTTGACCATGGTTTGGCAGCTGCTGCTATGCCGGTGGCTTTTCACGCTGACTAATACCGCCTCGTTGCTCCTATGTGTGTCCCGTCTGTCTGTATCCATATTCTGCCTCTTCTGCCTCAGCAATAACCTCAGCAAATTGGACATGCCACTGCTGCTCTACATGTGCGTCTTGCAGCATGGTGGTAGGACCTGGGCCTCTACAGAATCGTAAGAATATATAACACAGTTGTAATAGTCTTCTTGGAAGAAAATTTTTTATTCTGCTGTTCTGTTTCCTACTTGAGGGCTTTCATAGCTCTTTGTCAGAGCTCAGATAACGCTTTATAATTTATAGCCCATGTAACCCTACTGGGGTGACAACTTCTGTCTCCTAAACAGTTAGTGACCTGGGAGATCACTGTCTGTTCAAAGATGCAGATGACTAGTGGGCAATGAGCCCAGTCTATCCAGAGTATCATTTAAGTACAGTAGGTTAATCGGTGGGGCAGCGTAGTCGTGTATCTCCATGGGCTGCACTGGGTTTGCAGAAATATGTTTGCTTTGCAGTGCCTACAGACTGTCAGGTAATCTAAGATCATCTGGCTGGTTTTCTTAGAGATGTAATTGAATCCATATTCGAACATAGAGATGTCAGGCTAAAGAAGGGGCCATTCAAATGCTTTCCTCTGCCACAACAGAAATGATAGTTGGCCTGAAGAGTGGGAAAACACTGTCCCATCCCTCACTGAAACTGAAAATTGTGTTCTTTGTATGGGAAACAGGGGAATGGCAGGTCAGATGTCATGGGAACATTTGGAATATTTTGCTGAAACTGCAGTTTCCTTTGAAAATGTGGATAAAATGTAGAATCAAATTTGGTCTAAAGGGAATTATACTCAAGCGGTAATCTAGGATTTATATATTGAAAATACGTTGTAATACTAACTTACTGAAAGTTTTAGGGGGAGTGCTGCGTTTCTGACCATTAGTTTGATACTTTTATTGCTGCCTGTAGGTTGGGGCTGGCTGTACTCACCACAGTAGCTGCTGGGCTCCTTTGCTTTGTAGGTTAGTTACCCAAAGAGACCACTTTTTTAGAAGCTGATACGTATTGATGTTAGCCACATAAGCTCTGCTTCCTCAGTACTAGTAGTTTCAGTCCTTTTTCTTTCTTTTTTTTTTTTTTTTAAACAGGACTATGGCAGATTTACAGTGACTATGGAATTTTACCACAGGAGTGAGTGAACAGGGGAAAAGCATGTGAAGGGGTTCATTTATAGCTATTTTATACTCTACTGTTCATATAGCAGCACAGTCTTAAAACAACCCTGATTTGACTTTCAGATAAATGGACAGCTCTCCAGTTTGCATTTCCCCAGGCATTGTATATTTTAGACTGTAGGCTGATGTGTTTTGAGATGTTCTTATCATTTCTAAGCATTATTCATGTTAGCAAAATGCTCTCAAGACAGTTGGAAAACAACTGGTATATCCATTCCTTCTCTAGAGGTACTGACAGCGTTGCTAACTCCCAAGTTGTTCCTCCTCTCCTGTCCCTTGGTTTTTTTCCACCATTGGTGGCAAAATTCTGTGTTTGGCTGCAATGGGGTTACCATTGCACATGGGGGTCACAGCCTAGCCAAGGCTACTGGTCTTCAGTTAATCCTTTGTATTAGTAACTTCACAGGGTTAGCTTGATCAACAGTTTTTATTCCACTGCTGGTCTTCCACCTAGGTTTTCATCCCATCTGTGTTCCTCTCTTCAGTTTTTCCCCATGCTGTTCACTTGTGCTGCCCGATTCTGAAATGGGTGGAGAGGTTCATAGTTTTATCCCTGTTTGTATCTGTAACTTCTAATTTGGAAGTAGAATTTGAACCAACTTTTTTCTCCATGTTTTGCTTTCACTGATTTCTCCACCTTCCCTCCTTCTATTGTAGTACTAGAAATGCTGCTCAGTGTAGTACGAAGTGTGATACATAGCAACTGTAAAACCAGAGAGATTGTTGATGATACAAACTTGCTTTCTAAATTTACACCATTAGGATGATGCAAATGATGGGGGTGGCTAGACCAAACCAGTGGATTTCACTAAATGTCTAGCAGCAGGTGTACCCAGTGGGATCGTAATTAAGGGAGAATGCTACTTTAAATTTTCCAATAATTTTTGGGAATCGGGAATGAAGATTCATCGTGTGCTCCATCACAAGAGACAGCTAACATCTGCAAAGTGTATTTCATTCAGCCAAATTGTGCAGCACTGGTGTTGCCTGAAAACAGTGGCTAACCTCTTTTTCACATTGCATGGTTGTAACTGAGAGCAGAATCTAGATTAGTGTGTCAGTTTGTGAAGGGAATCTCCTTCTAGAGAGCTGAGAGTAAAAAAGAAGTGGAAGATAAAGTGGAGAGGACCGTAAATTGTAATTACGTTAGAGCTTGAGCTAATGATTTCTGAAAATCCCAGCACTGATGTGTACCTGTCTGCACTTCTACCTCTTGCTGGTTTTCATGATGCATATTCTGGACTAATTCCTGTTCAGCAAACATCTGTCAGCCCTAATAATTTCAAGCATTAATCCTTACAGGAATTAACCAGCTTGTTAGCTAATGACCTGAACTAGATAGTTTCTGGGGATTATTGCTATTTAAATCTTACCTACCTTTCAAACAGTGGCAGCATGCCGTGCTGGTTTTCTTTCTTTTGATTTTGGTTTGGTTTGATTTTTTTTTTCCCCTGGGCAGATATGTCTTTAGGTTGTCATCCCCTCTTTCCCTCCCACCACGTGTTAGGAGGCAGAAAGGAAATCCTGTGCTACCTCGATGTGAGCTTGGAGGAAGCTGCCAGTTTCTCTTTGCGCCAGACTTGCTCGTGCTGCCAGCCGTGCCAAACCGCCGTCATAACGCCCAGCAGAGGCCAGCCTGGACTGTGCTTGCCGTGCTGGAAACCCATGAGGGAACTTTGATGAAATCTCCACAAACTTTTACCTGCCCTTTTTTCCAGAATTCCTAGGATTTTGGTAAGATTTTTGCAAGGTTTGTTCCTTTTATTTAATAATGAAGTGAGATGGCTATGACCATGCAGCATGTCTGTATCTTTTGGCTCCTAATAACTTTTGAACTTGTTTTCAACTTTCCATTAAATTTGCCAGAGAGAGAAAAGCATCAAAGGTATTAAGTTCCTTGAAATCTCAAGGATTGGATTTATAATGAAAATGAAATAGAAACTAGTGCCTGCTGGGGGAGGACAGTGACTTAGGGCTCCGGCACTGCCCGGCACAAGGATGAGCCCATTTGCGCCCTTGTCTCCAGATAAAGCCCGCACCTTGCCACCTGCTTGGTGCCAGTGCCACAGGGTGCTGGCAGAGAAGGTGCGAGGATCTGGGGGCGAGAGCCTGTGCAATAAAATAAGGCCCAATAAACTGTTTTGTGAGCAACAGGTTGGGATGGGGAAGTCCTTCGTGTAAGGCAGGAAAAAAGCAGCAAAAATATGCCTACTGTGGTGCTCACTGCAAGGGTTGGAGGAAAGGGGCAGCTAGTGAGGGTAACAGAGAGGGTGTCTGTTGGGAGCGTTGCTGGCACTCAAGACATGATACCGGCTTTTACAGCCCCAAAATGTTCACCAAATTGGGAGTGCTGAGATCCGTTCCCTGAAGTTTGTTAATTAGCGTGGGTTTAAGTTCCCATGTATGACTGTTGAAACATGGCTTGGTGTTCTCAGTAAGTTAAAAAGAGCTTAAAGAAATTCAGTGTTTGGTTTTTTTTAAGTAGGGAGTATAGTTTGCACAAGCACTGTTGCTTGTGTTGTGCTCGTTGAGCCCAAACGTGGTCATTGGAGGCTCTTTCGTGCTGTGGTTTAGCAGTGGTCCCCTGTCACAGAGCTGGGTGCGTATTCCTCCAGGAAGGTGATAACGTGCTTCTCCTGTTCTCTGAATCAACCTTAAGCAAGGTACCTGCTGAGCCCTGATCTGTGAATTCAAAGGGAAAATAGTGGGGGAAAATTCCAGGGGCATGAAGTGCCTTTAAAATACAAGTGTGTAGTATCTTTAAAAGATGGCTTTGGAGACTACTGAGGAAAGATTATTATTTCTTTTAGAGCAAAGTTAAGTTTGTGCCATGATGTATATTACTCCTTGTAGAAGAATTACATATTACTTGGGTTATAGGAATTTATATCTTTACACCTTTTCCTTCTTTCAAGTGTTTGAGAATCCTTAGTGCTGTGACACGTCTGTCAGGTGATGTTTGTCAAATATGCCAGCGTGTGTGTAGAAATCCTTAGCTGATATAAACCCCTGTTGCTCTAAATGTATCTTTGTGTTAGCTCTCTGGCAACCAGTACCCTCAGAGATACGTCCCATAATATTTAGGGTGGGATTTTCAAAGTTGCTGAGAAGTGGGCCCTGAGGTCACGTTGGGGTCTAAATACAGCTGAACTGCCTGATCTTTTCAGGTGTTTGCAGGATTAAAAAAAAATCTTTGGTTTTGTATAGTATTACATTTCTAAAAGGTAATTAAAATTGAATGATGTAAGAGTGAGAAGAATAAACATTGGCTTTAGTCTTGCTGCTCAGAGTACTAATTATCTGTGACCACAGCTTTAAATAACTCTCTGGTCCTCCTCACTGAAGGTGGACTGCTGACAAACGTGGCTTACTGCTGGGTCCTGCTGCCACTTCACTCTGTTTCAGTTTTGATTAAACTCAGTAGGAGGAGATTCAAATCCCTTTTAGGTCTATAAACTATAGGATGCTTCAGTTCTCAGGCTAAAAAGACTACTGAAAAGGCAGTGCTGCTTCATCTTGGAGGCGTTCTTCATCCCTGTTGTGAAATCCTGGGCTGTCAGAGTGCTGGAGCTGTGGCCATGCTGGTCTCTGAACAGAACCGAAAGCGTGCTTGTACTCCAGCAGCTGCTGAAAGCAGAGATGCGGTCTTGCTCTTCAACCCACAGTGCCTGGCCAGCACGCACAGTGGGAGGGTGACGAAGACATGGAAACTGCAATAGCTCAGGCAAAAATGAGTCATAAGAAAGCAGCCTGTTTTATTCAATCCCAGAAATGTTCTCACTCACTCAAAATTAATTTAAATCCACCATTTTGCAGTGGTCTACTTTGTTTCTGAGCTTGGGGATGAGGCTGCTGGCAGTTCCAGTAGTGTATTTTGTTTGGGACACAGGCAGGCCTTGTTCACCCATGGGTTTGTCTGAACACAAACCAGTGCCATTTTGTATTATATATATATATACAATATATATAATATGAAGTCTGGCATTATCATTAACGCATATATTACTTTAAATTATTTCCAGATTGCTGGCTGTTTAGATTTAGCTGTACTTACCATGCTGTATGTTTTTGACAGCATTTCAAGTGTTTAGTTCTTGCAGCAGTCATTTTTCTCTTTAGATAAACAGATCTTCCTGTTCCATACAGATTAAAATCTGCTAATTTTTCCATAATCATGTGCTTTGATCCCATAGAAAAATTCTTATTTCAATCAACAACTTAGTATTTAAAATTAACATTGTCCTAACTACTTTTTTAAATTCCAATGAATCTCACTTTCACCATATAAATATCTCATTAGCACCATCCTAGTGATAATGTTTTGAAAGATATATCTGAGAACTCTTATGTTTTGGGGAATCAGTCCTTCAGCAGTTCTTCTAAAGGGGGCAAAAGATACTGTGCAAGGAGCATACTTGTTAAGTACTGGCAAATGACTTCATTTCTAGTAAATACTTGACTTTAAAAGTTCATTAGTTTAAAAGCTGTGTGCTTAAATTGTGTGCTCCCAGGTTGCACACAATTGCTTACTCAGAGGCATTTGACTGATGGTCAAATAAGATTTTAACACTGGTTTTGTAAGGGGGGTGGGGGTGGGAGGGAATTGTATATGCAGAAAAACCCTACATACAAACATGGAAACAGTTGTGTGGAAGAGGAAAGGTTACAGACTTGGAGACTCTTCAGGTTTGTAGGACTGTAGGACTCTTCAGGATGTGGGATTCCTGCAGAAGACAAGTTGTCCCACCTCTGGCATGGATCCTTGCTTGGAAATGCCCCTCTCTCACACTGATTCCCCAGGGAATTGCAGGGCTTTTAGCTTAAGGTGTCCCAAAGGCAGATGGAGGTTCACTGCAATGCATCCTCTCTGCTGGTGTGAGACACACTTCTGAGTCCCAACACGTCTGCAGAGCCCATGTTGCGGCCATGTGCTCTAGAAGGGCTTGAGGATCTCTTTCCGAGTATCTCTGGCTTCAGGGGCTGGGCAGAGGATGTTGGATGGTGGAACCACCACAGCTTGCAGAGAGCACTGGAAGCACAGTCTCTGCGGTCTCTAACAGCCTTGTCTTCCATCCACCGCTCCGTGTCCCTGAGTACACGCTGGCACCTTGCTTTCATTGCTGAGCCTCTTCTGATGTGTCACCTGTAATCCCTTTGGGACAGAGGTATTAGCCTTTTAACCGTAGGGCACTTCCGAGCGCAGGGTGCTGTGAAAGCCCTCTGTGTGAGCGGCTTAACACATTGGGGTCCTGGTAATGACAGTGGCCCTCGGGAGCTGCTGTGTGACAGACTGCGCACAAACAGGGAGAGCTGCTGCCAGCCAGCCGGGGAACATGGGCGATTTCTTACCAGGGTTGTGATACCAAACCAAAATTAAGCAGCACAGCTGGCGTGTTAAGAATCACAAGGAAGAATTACTTGGGAATAATCTACGGAGCAAAACTAATTTGCTGAATATATTTGGCAGTTAGTTGGGAATAACCACACCTTTGAGCAAATGAGATTATCTGTACAAAATATATGACCCACAAAAGAGGAACAATTTATCAGATGTATTATTCACTCTGAATTGTTCACTGATCTCTAGCCAAGAGGCAGATACCACAGAGGTTTATTAGTCAATATATCAATGCTGTGACTGGCACCCAGTATGGAGGGATCGTACAGTCTGTAGAGGACAAGTGGAAGATAATTAAATACATAAATTTTAGTCTCCAGAGACTGTGAGACTAATGCTGTTGGCTTGCAGTGCTTTTTTGTTGGCTGGCTGATGGTGAAACTCTTAGGGAGCTGAGGAAAGCTGAAACCCAGCCTACTTCAACAGCTGGGCACAAGTTGACCAGATGTAGGTTGCTGGTAAGCCTGCAGGTACCTTTCCAGGGCAATTTCCAAAGCAGATTCCCTGGCTCTGAAGAAACTATGTTGAAATTGTAGAGCAGAGGTGTTTAACCTGTGACTTCCCAGACTAAAGAGTCTGTGAATGGCAACTAGGAAAAAGAAGCCTCTTGTCATTAAGTTTAAAGTCACTAAATCTCTGTAGAGACAGTTGAAGGGGTATATATTAGAAAAGTTTGAAAGTCACTCTCTGCAGTGCTTATTAACTGAATTATCAGTTTTTTACTGTCCTTTCAAGTGTTTCCTCATTGCCTAGAGGCAAGAAACTAAGTGTCTTTGAACCTGAGATGTTATCTTTAAAAGGGATAGAGACAGCCTTACTCCCCAGGGGGGCTAAGTGAATAAGTGCTCTAAAGATTGTTGGATACCTCAATAATGTGGGCAGTGAAGATAAAAATCTAAACCAGACAGACATCTAATACTACTGTGGCTCGCTGGTAAAAAGGAATTCTAGAGCAGTACCGAAACCTGCATTTTACATGATCTCATTGAATCATGGTAGACCAGTCTGTCTTCCAGAGTGACCTGGCAGTGCAGAAGTGTGCGTGTGGAGTGTGTGGAGTGGGGAGAGATTGATAATTACAAGTACTCACCTATACTTTTTACTTCCAAATTACTTGAAGATCAAAATGTATATCAAAAAATATGCTGTAGTTAGTTCTACTGTCATTCTTGATACTAAAAGGGGAGATAGCCCTAGGACCAAAGTCTGCCTTACTTGCACATGATGATTCTATTCAGATACAGAACTATTTTAAAGTTTTGGTCCCTTTTTTAGGAAATGGCTTTTTAGACCTGGGAATTACGTATTTTCCACAGCAGTCTTAGAAAGCAAAAAGATAGCCATATGCACTGGCTCTCAACCAGAGCCTGAAATTAATCTTTAAACAAATGGTTGGAAAAAATTAGGCTTTTTTGAGAGTTAACCTGTACAGAACATGTCTGCTTTTCAGTGTTTTGTATCAAATAGAGAATTGTCGGGTGTGATCATGTTGTGGCACAATGTCTTGCGTTAGCTAGAGGTGTCCTATGGATTGTGTTGTAAGGGAAAGGAAATGGTTATGATATGCATGAGTGCTGTATGTGCTCATGATGTTAGCATTTGTTGGTTGAAGGGGATGCTTGTGACTAGGATATGGCTGTGTTTATTAAAAAAACCCACTATTTATTCTCTAGCTCATTAATTAGGGCAAACAATTGCTGACTGTCATAAACAGTCACTGAACACAGCACAGGAAGAGGCTGTGTTGGAAGATGGCCAAGTTGTCAGGATTAATGTTTTGAGCTTCTAAAAGATTATGCTGGAAGTAACACCACCTTTTATTTGAAACCTTGAGGGCTTCTGCACCTACTCAGGCAGTTTTACTCAGTTCTGTGTGGGTGTGGCTACCCTGGAGGCTTTCAGTCCTTCCGCTGGTAAAGCATCAGCTACTAGTGACATGCTTCAAAATAGCTCCTCCTGGAGCAGAGCAAGAATATCCAGCTTTGGAAAGACACTGGTCAGTGCTTTGCCCCTGGCCTGTGCCAACAACTGACCCTCTGTTCCAGCCTGAGGCAGCTGGGTCAGAGTTCCCAGCTCTGCTCCTTCTCAGAGCCCTCTTGACAGTATCCAGGGAAGATGAAAAGTTATTAAATTATCTCAGATACAACTCCCAGAACCAAAATTGCTTCCACACTCATGCATTTGTATAAAATGTGACACAGACCAGTGTGAGTTTTTTAAATCCTTTTTTTTTTTTCTCATGTTCAAACCCAGAACCAAATGGAAAGGTTTATGAAAAGTTTGAAGTATTTCAATAATTTGAAAGTGGTCTCCCTAATGGTGAGTGATGTGAATTTCCTGGATCATTTTTGTACTTTTATTTTTGTAAGAACTGGGTTCTGGAAACTAGTCAAGTAATACATGAATATGGGAGTCCAAGACCTATTGAAAGCATTTGAAAGCCTGTGTTCTGTAAGTGTAGGGTTTAAAAAAATGTGTAACATGGGAGTGGTTGTGAGAAACATTTTAAGAAGGTTTTTTAAAACAGGAAAAAAGGAGCATGACTTGGCAGAGAGAAAATAGTATGTTAGGGGAACATGGCAAAATAATTGGATAATCCTAACAAAAAGACACTGCACTTGCAAAATAACTTTAAAAGATCTCAGTAGTGCATTACAAATATTAAGTAAGTAACTCTCACAATACTCTAGTGAGAGTTACTAGAGGCACTGGAAAGATTGCTGAAGTAACTGTACTTAAGGAAGAAGTGCTCAGAGAAATTTGGCCCTGCAAGTGCTGGGTGGATCATGTAGAAGATGACCTGTGCCTTTCACTGTGTCAGGGTCTGCCATGGAGACCCAGGCGCATCCCTGCCCCTCTGTGGCGCTGCTACCATTCCAGTGGCTCCAAGAGCTATAATGCAGAGCAGTCAGCTAATTAATTTATGTGCTTTTTCAGCAAGACTACTCCAAGACCACAGTTGATACAAGGCTGCCTCTGTACCTCTTCATCCCATCCCAGCCCAGCATAAACCGGTCAGAGCTCAGGAGCTGAGCATGTTTCATAAGCAAAACCTGTCTTGCTGTTGCTTTGGATCCCATTAATTCGTGATGGGGTATTCTGCCTGCGGCCCATGGGCAAGCTAGAGGGACAGTGTGTGTGCCCCAGCACCCTGCCAGCTGCCCCTCCTCCTCAAGGAGTTTGGGAACAGGTGATGGGTCACAATCCTCTGAGTTCCCATCCTCCTGTCCTGGATACGAGCGGGAGAGAGGGGTCATGCTGATCTGAGGCAGGTGTGTGTTGCTACAGGAGTTTGTCTTTCTTCCCAAGGTGCAGATATCCTGTGCCCAAGCCACGGACAGCCCAGTACAAGCCCTGCTTGTGCTGCAGGCGTGCAGTGGGTCTGGCAGAGCCGCTGGGCAGGGGTTGAGGCATCATGGCCTCTGTGGCACTGAAACATGTGTGCCTACCCAGGTGCTGCCGACTGGTGTTTTGGGGGCCATGGAGAGCGATTCAGAGAAGGTAGGAAGGCTGGTGTTGTGGGAGAGGTTCAGCTAAAGGATTCTGGAGCTAATTTGTGTCTTACTTTCCTGTTTCTGTTCTATATAGCCTCTGGACATGCTGCAGGAGCTGTCCCGGGTCAGCGGTGTTTGGCACCCTGAAATATGCTTCTTCCTTACCTCTACTAAGTGACAGTGTTATTGCATTTGGACTTGTTTTTGCTCAGCTTCACATTATCTATGCCAGAATTTCTTATGCATAGTTATTACCCTCATTTAGTAACATATGTATAGAGATGCTAAATGCTTTCTGCAGTATAAATACGCCTTCCACTGTATGAATTAATACACCGATTCAAGTGGTATTAAAATGAAGAGCTGTTTTGAACAGCTACCTGCATTTGAAAATTATGATGATGGAAATATTTTTGTACTAATTGCTCAGAGGACTGCACCTGTGATTAAGGGGAGGCTTTCTGTGGCGCAGTGGGATCCTAGCGACTGAGCCCGTGGCCTGGGACAGGGGCTGTCGCACCACGGTACAGGTAGCCCTAACGGTCTGCTGCTGTTGCAGGATGGTGTGTGAATGCTGGCTTCGCACAGCTGAACCCCTCATGTCTGTTCCAGGAGCTGCTATGTCTCCTTTGTATTTCTTGTACTGATCAGAGCCTTGAATTTCATGTCCAGAAGTATTGCTCAATCATTTAGTCCCAATGATGCTGCAGAAATGGGGTAAATACTGTTAATTCATTAACATTCATGCAGCAGTCATTTATAGAATCATTTAGGTTGGAAAAGACCTGTATGATTATGAAAGTCCACATCTATGCATTTTTTAAACACTTCCAGGGATGGTGATTCCACCACATCCCTGGGAAGCTTGTTCCAATGTTTGACCACCCTTTCTGTGAAGAAGTTTTTCCTAATATCAAATCTAAACCTCTCCTGGTACAACTTGAGATTGTTTCCTCTCGTCCTATCGCTTGGAAGAAGAGACCAACACCCGCCTTGCTGCAGCCTCCTTTCAGGTAGCTGCAGAGAGCAATAAGATACCTCCTGAGCCTCCTCCAGACAAACATCCCCAGTTCCCTCAGCTGCTCCGCACAGGACTTGTTCACTAGACCTTTCACCATCTTCGTCGCCCTTCCCTGAACACGCTCCAGCACCTCTACGTCCCTCTTGTAGTGAGAGACCTAAACCTTGACACAGGATTCGAGGTGTGGCCTCACCAGTGCTGAGTATAGGGGGACGGTCACTGCCCTGGTCCTGCTGGCCACACTGTTTCAGATACAAGCCAGGATGCTGTTGGCTGCCTTGGCCACCTGGGCACACTGCTGGCTTGTGTTCAGCCAGCTGTCAACCAGCACCCCAGGCCCTTTTCCACCAGGCAGCTCTCCAGCCGCTCTGGCCCAGCCTGTAGTGCTGCATGGGGCAGTTGTTACTCATATATCCCGGCTTTAGGAGTGTTTGCAAAAAAATAACAGATCTTGCCAAATTTCTGATAGTCAACAGCTCTTCCTCCCAAGCAGGCAAGAAGTCAGAAGACATACTTTTTCCTTGCATGCCTGGGAAGGCTCCCAAAAGGCTCTGGCACACCACAGCTGGCTCCGGCACACCACAGCTGGCTCCAGAACACCACAACCGATTGTTTCAGCCAGGGTGTGTCTGCCTGCTGTGGGGGAAGGAGGGAGGACAGGACACAGTCGATCTCGAGAGGCAGCCCAAATCCACCTCAGGTATTGCAGGTCATAACTACCATGTAATCTGCCTGGGCACTGGGTCAGAGTCTGTGCAAAATGTAATCGTCTTTATGGTGCTAGGTGTAGGAGTTACTTGGTCAAAATCGGTCAGTGATGTTATGCAGGCCATAGGAGCAGCAACATGTTTCTCTTCCTTTGCAAGCTGGTGATCTTAATATTGAATTAACATTTTTTCATGGTTTTGTGTGTTGGCTGCTTACATGGAACGCCTGTGTGTGTGGCGTGGGTTTGTGTATCTGTGGGTTTTGGACAGAAAAGCCTTGTGCTCACAGGAGAGCAGCATGAGGTCAGAGTGTGAGTGGGGGTTTGTTCAACGACAGTAGGTTTTCCACCGCTGGTTAACCATGTTTGGTTGCCCTCTACTTTTTGTAAGAAATAGGACTAGGGTAATGTAACATTCTGTACAGGCTACTCCATGACTGGAGACCTGAAGCCAATTTTAAATACGATATGGATGTTGCCAGGAATAGAAACCTGTCCCAGGAAATTAATGCCGCTCCTCATCAGAGTCTTTCCAGCAAATGTACTGTGAGTTTTTGTTTCACAATAGTATAACTGGAATGGCCACAGCTTACGCTCATGCATTCAGAAACTATTTGCCTAGAAATGTATGTATGTAACAAGGAAAGTTTAGGGGACAGTCCCTCTACAGCTACTGGATATAATGAGAATGTTAACGTGAAAATGAGTTGATCATTCAGCTATAAAGAGATGTGTGCTCTTTTCTGAGGGTTGGATTGTTATAGTTCAGAAACATCAGCTCTGGGCCAGTAATAGTTGGCAAAGGATACAACTGTCTAGCAGTCCACTGAGAATAACATTACTCCTATAGCTGGCTTCATCCTTATGTCTCTAACTATTGTAAGTCAATTCCTTTAGCTTTGATTACATATCCTGTCATATTTTTTACATTTGAGAGAGAGAGTAGCTGTGTCATATCACAACACTCTCACTACATCCAGTACATCTTGTTCTATTCTTTAATCTTTTTGAGGTGAGGTCACACTTTTTAAAACTGCCCTCTGGCTCTGAGAGTTACAGCTTTGGGTTCTGCCCTGTCTGACATCTCTCACTTAGGGAGGAATTCACTCTCCCATGCAAGTGCAGCTCCGCTTGTCTGCGCATGGAGGCCTGACCCAGCCTCTGCTCCAGTAATGCTGGTGGGTGATGCAGTAGCTGCTCTGTAGGTGCGGTTCTCTCACACTGTTTTGGGTCCTGTTGAGCAAAAAGCCTGCTGAAGGCTGAGAAGCAACCATTTAGACTTTCTGTGGCCTGACATCAGTGTTGTGCACATTAACATTTTGTTTCCTCTGGTCTAATGTGGAACAAGGTAAGCTGGGAGCTACAGGAGGGGACAGCTAAAATTGCGTGTATCCTTTTAGCTCATGAACAGGAACACACCAGCAGGATGGTGGGAAGCTTTCTGCCAGTGGGCAGAAGAAGGATGGCTCTCCCTTGTAAAGACTAAGCTGCTGAGAGTTAAAGTGGTTACAAAATGCCACTGGTCCAGATTCGCCAAGAGCTGTGCTCTGCCTCTCACACTGTGCACTTTCTTCCATGTGAATTGTTTCATGGAGACTGAGGGGCTGCTGTGGGATGAATTCTGCACAGCAAACTTGGGTTCAGTAATTAAGCCTCAAACTTTGCGCTGCAAGAATATTTCAGTGATGAATAACAAAGGGGAAGAACATTTTAATTCACAAGAGACACTGACTGCTTGGCTGGCAGTAGTTGTAGGATGTGATCCAAAACCATTTAATGTCAATGGCTATCTTTCTGTTCACTTCAGCGGAGCTGACCTACAGTGGGATTTGTTATGGTTCATCCTTATTAGTCAAGTTTAGGATGGCAGCGCCTAAGGGTGAGCGTAGGATGGCTCTTCTCTATTGTACAGGCACAAAGGAGGCCATCTGGGCAGCAGAGAATTCATGCTCTGAACACAGAAGACACAAGAGTACATCAACAGAGCAACCAACAACCATCATACCCTCCCACTGACTGGGAAGCAGCAATGAGAGAGGAAGGGGGAAATTAAAAGCTTGGAATAAAAGAGGTGGCAAAAGAAGAAATCCATCAGTGTTGATATTCCCATGTGGTGGCTTGTGAGTGGTTTGTCTTGGCAGTTGCTGGCCAGTTCCCATTGTCTGTGTATCCTGGATTCACTGCATGTGCAGTGAACCTCTCCATGGTCTCAGCAGAGCAAGTTAACTGAGGGCCTAAGCATCTGCTCCTGATCTCACCGGTTTTAAAGGGTTTGTATACCTCTGCGTTCAGCGTGCGCTGAAGTGTTTTGCTGGTCTGGTGGCAGGTACTCAATACATGTGCCTGGGAGGGCACTGGGAGAGTTTTGTACTGACTGGGCTCTGGGAAGAAGCAGAAAGTGTTTGTGACTGGTGTAGCCAATCTGGAATACACCACAAACACCAGATTAATCTCATTTGAAAACTCTGAATTAAATCTGCTTACTGAATGAAGCCTCCTACAGTTCCCCACCTTCTTTTTATTTCCTGGTATATTTTCATTTGGAAAAGCTGCAGTGTGAATGTGTTCTCTGTGCTGAACTGAATCGCGATACTGGTACATTTTTTGGTATTATTATTAAAAATGAAAGCCACAACATCATTAGATTTTCTCCCTTGCTCCTTTAGATTGCCTTGAATGTATTCCTGTTTAAGTTGTAAACAAAGCCTACTTACTTCCTTTCGTCATATCTTTTCAGCTTCTTCGAATGCAATGACTCAGCAGCTACAGGATGAATTTGACAGTAGCGTGGAGAATGCAGAAGCTTGGATGAAGGCCATCCAAGAGAAACTGAGGATCAATGACAACACCAAGGGACCTCGATCTGCCCTAGAAGCCAGACTAAGAGAGACCGAGGTAAGGGAAGAGTGATGGAGCGGTTCAGAGGTGGCTGTCACTGCTGGCATTGTTACAGCAGCTATTGCTGTGAACTCTGGAGTTTTCCACTCGGAAGCTGTCAGCTCCCCCTGCTTGCTGAAGTATTGGTCCTGTCTGGGTGGGTTTACATCAGTATTCTGATTTTTCCATCTGCAAAATGTTTACAGATGTCATAGAAAAAGGAAATTTGATATCACAGGCTTCCAAGCTTTTCAGATTGATTTGCAAAACTAGCAGCAGGTTTCACAAGTTAAAATGTTCATGCTTTCCTATGAGCATGCTCAAACCTGAAACAATTGAGTTGCTGCTTGCAATTACCAGATAGTGATTTGCAAAACTCCAGCATATAGTACAAGAGAATAAGATCACATTAGTGTTCTGTCTTCTGCAGGACTCTGGCACTGATAGAGAAAGATTGCATTGTCCTAGTAATGGGCTGTTGCAGAGTAATCACCTTGCCCTTTTCCACAAACCCTGACGATAACAGGGTTTACAGTTGCCCTTTATAATCTGTCTAACAAAAAGGTAAATGTTTTCATTTTTTTCTGGTCTTACTTAGTCTCGCATATAACACTTCTCACGGAGATCCCATTGCAGATTGTGCCTGCTGTCTTACTGTGATTTCACGTTCCTTACTTTAAAGTCTTATTAGATGTTATCTTGGTCTTGTAATCTCAAAGAGTGAAACACTCCTGTTTGCCCCATCTCTACGATTCATGATTAGAGGGAGTGGTGGTATTTTATGATTAACACTGAAACTATTTTTGTATTTATATTGCATTTAATTCCAACTAGTCTGTTCTTTGAATTAATTGGCCAAATCTTTCCCATCATTATTTACCCAAAAGTCTCTTTTTGTGTGTGTGTCTGCTTGTGTTTGGACTGCTGCTTCTGAAGTTTAACAACTCCAGAAAAATGTTGCAGGCTTACAGGGAGGATGAGGTAGTTTACATGATTGTACAGAAATGTCTTCAGCCTTTTTCCTTAACTGTGGCTCATTAGCGGCTGGATCTTGCTTCTGGCATAATATAAAGACTGTTCATGGAGTGATGGATGATGGCTAGACTTGCCTGTCAGTCATGAAAAACTGAACTATTTTGTCTTGGTCTAAGGATTTATTTCTGCCCTTGAATTATTTTCACCCATTCCTTTTGTCTGGGGAACTATAATATGTACACTCTCAAAAAACATTCAAGAAACACAAGAACTGAAGTAGGAAGAGTGGTAGTTTGGCAAAAGGGGTGCATTCAGGGCAGAGATAAGAAGATGTAAGTTTTAGAGGTTTGTGGTGATTTAATATGGCCTGAACTGAAGCCTGTTGACTTCTGTGGGCTTTGAAGGAGGTCTATAACTTGCAAAAATCATGTCAGAAAAATTTTTCAATTCAGACTTTGGAAATTCATCATTCTGAAGAATAAAAAGTGTCTGTTCTCTCTTCCTGTGTGCACATTATCCACCTCCTGCTCCATCATCCTGCCTCCTTTCTGGGCCTGGCTTTCCTGTCCAGCTCATGCGTCTTTGTGATGTGCTCACTGCTTCACCTATTGGCTGTTTTCAAATCCAGTGATCATTTTTCAGTTCCTTTTTTGCATCTGGCTTGATGGGGTTTTTTTATGCTTCCTTCCTGTGGTTTATTTTCTGTTAATGTGTTAATGAAAATGCCAGCCAAAGATAGCAATCATTTAACAAAACAGATTTGAAAAAGAAAACTGCCTGTACAGCCACTGCTTTCTCTCCAGCTGTTGTTTGCTTTCACTTGCTAGAAAAATGTCAGGCTTAGAATACAGCTTTACTCTTAAATTCTTCCTGCTGGGAATTTTATTTTCTTTCCCTGCCCTACCCTTTGCCCTGCTTTCCTGGATTCTTTTACACTTTTCACAGTGGATAGTTCATCCAAGCACCTGTTTGTATGTCACATGCAGATGTGCTATGTAACATGCCAAAGGAACAGTCTTTTCCCAGAATGCGAGACTAGAGATCCAAAGGCCTGTGATTTGGTCTCACCTTTGCAATAACTGACATGATTTTTTTGAACAAATCCCATAGGCCTGATCTTTGCAAAAGGAGTTGCTGATTTTGAGGCTCTCAGTATATTCATTATAGAAGCCTTCTCCTCCAAACTTGAAAGCCCGCAGTTTGCCAGGAGTTTGTGGAAGTACAGCAAGGAA
Organism: Falco rusticolus; assembly: GCF_015220075.1. NCBI lineage: Eukaryota > Metazoa > Chordata > Aves > Falconiformes > Falconidae > Falco > Falco rusticolus. The sequence goes on from NC_051193.1 coordinate 40,747,133, forward strand.
AGTTAATCTGATGGTATCAAAAGTTTGGATAACGTGCTGCTGAAAACTGACTTGCAAATTGGGACGTAATTAATGTGTTACATTGTACAGAACTTGTGCTGATTTTCCATCTCTGGGTAGAGGAAGAGAGTCTACTTAAATTTAGATGGCTTAACTTTCCGTTCCTGGCATTCCAATTTGTGAAAGATATACATTTTCACCTATTCATAACTTAGCAGTTTAGGGTCAAAGCAAAATTTGGTAGCAGGCAGAAAATTCCACTAGTTAATTTCTCTTGGCTTGTTTTCTAAGCCAACTTTGATTTGCAGTAGGAAACCTTTGTAATTTGCTTCATGATTTCTTATAGCAGAGCTTAAAATTGAGATGTTGCAGTATACCCTGTGGAGATTGCCTCTACATTCTTTGACAGGTGGGGGAGAATGACTGGCATGTGGGAAAATAGTGCTGTAACTTTATTACAGCAGTGGAAACACAGCCACAGGTATTTGATAGAAGATGATCTGGGTTTTGTAGCTAACTTAAGTGGTTTTCAGCCACTACGTGGTTTTCAAATAAATTCAGTTCTTTGGGATGTTTAAGAATAAACAAATCTGAAGAAAATGTCATGTTTTCCTTTCAGGAGAAGTTTTGCAGCAGGTCTTCATGATACGTGGGTAAAAGCAAAGTTTGAGTTTAATCAATTACACTTGATTTCTTTTCATGCTTTCAGTCTCATTTGTTTTTCTTGTAGAAAATACGCGCACTGGAACCAGAAGGCAATTTGAAAATAGACTTGATTCTTGTGAAGGCAGATGCTGCTCTTCGCAGCGTCAGTGAGGATAAGAAGTGTGAGGTGCTGTCTAAACTGAAAGCCGTTAAAGCCTTGTGGGAAGAGACAGCCATATACATTACTCACTGTCACAGGTAAGACAAAGGTACCCTTTGCACAAGGCTGCTATTTCGTGTGTTGAGGCAGTTGTCTCATCCAGTGCTTCCATAAAGTGCTTCCTGCCTCTCCCTGCTGCCTGGATTGTTGACAGCAATCACTGCTAATCCCATTCCCATGAACACATTGGGGACAGTGTGGGGAGAGAGGGTCAGAGGGACCTCAGTGCTCTCTGCCTTCACAGCCCAGCCCACCTCATGGTCTGGAATGGTAAATTGGGCCAGGACAGGGACGTTGGTACAGAATGTTCACTCCCTGGAGCAGGGAGGACCTGGGAAGTTAATTTGGGCCCTCTGAAGTCAGAGCAGCTTAAAATTGCTCTTGCCCTTTGCTTTGAAGGCCTTTTGAGCTTGCCAATTCCCACTGTTCCCATCATAATTTCATCTAACTCCTCTCTTCTTGCTCTCCCCAACAGCCGTATTGAGTGGGTCTGGCTGTGCTGGAGTGAGTACCTGAAAGCCCAAGATGCGTTTTACGTGTGGATTCACAACATGAGGGTGACCTTGGAGCCTGACATTGAGTTGCAGCTTGGCTTAAAGGAGAAGCAGTGGCAGCTGAGCCATGCTCAGGTTCTGCTGAATGATGTCTTAAATCAGTCAGTCCTGCTGGAAAGACTGCTAGAGGAAGGTGCTTCCTTGTTCAGCAGGATAGGTGACCCCAGCGTTGATGAGGATGTTCAGAAGAAAATGAGTGTGGAATACGAAGGAATCAGGGAAGAAGCCCAGGTACACCTATAAAGAGTGGGAGGTGTTCAGATTTCACCAATATACAGTGTTGTTTGCTATCTGCTTCTTGAGTGATAGGGCTTCCCTGGTAGGACTGCAGAAAGAAACAGAGCGGAGGACCCGTTCTTTCCATCAGTGGACTGTTTGCAGCAGCCATCATCTCCCAAGCTAAGCTGCTGATTGGGATGCTCTTACACTGTGCTTTATAGTGTGTTGTTGTAAAGTAACTGCAAGCTGCTTGCTGTGACCTAGTGAACCTAAACCTTGGTTTAGGTGATCTCTATATAAAGTTGGAATTGTTCCTTGTCTTTCAGCACATTACTGATCCTTGTATAAAGACATGCAAAGTACTCATTCCCAGAGCCGGGGAGCATTGCATGCACCCTTGCTGGAGGAAGTAGCATTAGTTCAGATCCACAGCAGCACTCCCTGCCTGCAGAACTGGGAAACATAGAGGTGGGAGTGTGCTGTGGCCCAACGCTCTGCTCAACTAGCCAGTTCCAGTATCTGAAAGATCTTCACTGCATACAGATACTAATTTTTGCCTGATGCTAATTTTCCATCTTGAAAAGTTATTAAATAGGCAGGTGTAAGACATCCTAGTTCATCTTTCAATGCCAATGACCCCATTCCTGGGTAAAGATTTCAGATAAGGCTAATATGTGTCACTTCTAAAGCTCAGGTAAAGACAGGATTGGACCATGTGTCATGGCTGAGGGGCAGACATCTGCAGCTGGGCGGAAGAATTCAGTTTCTTATTAGCGTATATCAATAGAAATGCTCAAAGGGATATTTGAAATATATACATATGGAGACACATCTATCCCAAACATATAGAGATGAAAATCTAGCCTTTGTCTCACAGTGGCTTCCAAGGGTTCCATAGGCTGGAATTACCTGGTGCAAATACAAATCCTTTTCATTACACTGGTTCTGCTATCTGCCTCTGTCATAATGTTGCTTTCTATCTGTTCCCACACTTACACCCCAATCCAGAACCGGAGCCTGACAGTGATGTATGCTTTCCCTCCCTGGGGGCTGTTGTACAAAGTTAACTTCAGATTACACTGGAAGAATCACAACATTAGGATGCTCATGCCATTGCTCTGCTTGCTCTACAAATACTTCTATTGTTTTAAAGAACAGCACCCTGAACCTCAGAAGTACAAAAAAACCAAAACAACCCCAAGCTGGCACCTTTCATAAGCATGAAATTCAGATAAAACTTCTGCTAATGAGTCTTTCCAAAAACCAGAGTGTATTTGGAAATTTTGTAACTGCAGCTGCCACAGAGAGGCTGTAAAGCCATCAACAGACTTGAGCCTCAGTGTTGATTTTTTTTTAAAATTTATTTCTTTTTAAAGGTAGATCTGTTCATTGCAAGGCAAATGGATTTATGAATAAGAAGGTTCCTGGGAATTCAGATGTTGTCTTTCTAGATTTCCATTTTAAATTCTCATTCACTCCCTTCTAAGGAAAACTTGTCTTTGGTTTTGAAGCAGGAGAGTCATTAGCTATTTTAATAGGCAGTTCTTTCAGACAAGTCATTTGAATAATCAGAGCCAGAATCTGACCTCTCTGAGACTGGTTTGACATAGTATAATTTCTCTAAATGACATGGATACATGCTGGTGTAAATGAGATCAGGAAGTGCCTTGTAGTACTTAGACAAAATATGTCTTTATGACTGCAGCCAACTGAGATGCTAGAAAAAGCTTTTCTTTGGCATTGGTTAGAAATACCACATTTCATAGAAGGATGGAGTGAGAGAATACAGCTAAGAAATCCCTCTTTCAGGAGGTGTGGAACAAGGAAGGGAGTTGGGAAGCCTTGGATTTTGCAGCTGAAGTAAGTAGAGTTCGTTAGCTAATGCCAAGGTTACAGGCACCTTGGGAATCATGTTGGCAAGTATTAACACTAGTTAGAGAAGCCCTGCCACCTCTTCCAACAGGAGGGAGAAATGAATGAAAGGGACGTGGGAGTTGTAAGGGGATTGCTCCGGCCCCTCACATGATGAGAGGCCAGGCTAAATGTGACTTGCAGATGCCAACTGAATGCCTGAGCTGCCTCCCAGAGGAGGCTCTCTGGTGTTTGCAGATTGCACTTGTGTTTGAAGAGCATTTTTAGATCCCGTGCAGTTGTCTGGCTCTATCAGAAGGCAAACTCTTGGACAGTGTTTCTTAAATGGTTTGTCTGTGACTGTGCTTGTCTGGTATGAGCAAATGGTGGGGTTTTTTTTCCTAGTGCTAACATGTGTCCTTATCATTCTCAAATTTTAAAAGCACATAATTTTCTTTTAATTACATTGGCAGGAATATTTTTAGATGTGGCAGCCATTTCCTATATGGTTTCCCTTGGTAAAATAACAACATGCAGAGGTAGACGGTTGTGAGTTTTAGCATAAATGATGACTGAAGATGAAAAAAAAGTTCTGATATACGGTAGGTTGATACTTAGTCAAATATATCAAATATGTCTGAGTACATCAAATGAATTTCAGTTCATGTTGTCTTTGGTAACTGAAACCTAGATATTTATAATGCCAACCATCACATACCCAAGAGCTAAGACTAAAAGCTCCAGGAAGGGCTACAAGAGTTTTCTGTACCCAACCTGAGATTCCACAGAGGGATTTAAAGCAGGAACTTGCTTTATCTGCTCTAGATTGCCTTCCAGAGGAGGCTTGTTTGCCTTTGCTGCCTGTAAGGGGAGCTTAGGGGAGAGGGTTTCTTATGCCTCTGTCTACCCTCCTTGGGTACCCAGGGCTCACTGTATTTTGCCCAGACACACCTCTTCCTCTGCAGCCCATGGCAAACCCATTCTTTTCCGGTTGCTGCTGTCACTCTTTCCAGGGCCACGTCCTTGCCTAATGTCTTCTCGCATTAACCAAGTGCATGTGGAGATTGACTTTAACATTGTCCTGCTCCCAGAACAGCTAACCTAACAGAAGCAAGTGATACGATATTTTCCATCATTAGTTTTCCTGCCGAACCTCTGGGGAGGAGTGGGGCAGGCAGGTCTTTGTAAGCCTTTTGTTTGACAGCTAGCACAGTCTGTCCACATCCAGGGAATCTCTTCCTTGACCTCACGGACCAGCAGGAGTATCAAAAATGTGCTCTCCTTTGTTTTGGCTGGATAGCCCGGCCAGGGGTGGGTCATTTAAACTTCCTTCTTAACCCTCTATATAGTAGTGTAAGACTTCTGATTTTAATAATAGCCCCAGTTTGTTATTCTGACATGTTTGGAGCTTCTGTCGGTGCAACAAATTAGCCTGATTGCCTGGAATCAATAGGCTTGGGCTGACTTGTTTGACTTTGACATTTGGCCCATTTATGCTGCTATAAGATTGCATTCTTCATCTCTAACTTGAGGTCAAGGTGAGAATCATTTAAGCTGTCTACACCTCTGCAGATTTGAGAATCAAGGCAAGGGGATTTAGTGAACAAGTGAGGTGTTCTGCTGGATACATCTTGGCCGTGGAAGTCTGCAGTCATCATTCTGCTTTTTGGTCTCATCCAAACCCATGTTTGCATAGGTGGTGCTATTAAAGATCCTGCCCTAATAAGTGGGCAGCATTTTGTCCTCCAAGGGAAGCAGTTGTCCCTTAGCTGACCCATTTTTTTCCCAAATCGAGACAACTAACTTTAGGGGAGTTGCTCTTGATTTGCACAAGTCAGCAGAGATTACTGTGGCAGTGTGGAAACCAGACTGGTGTTGTGGCACCTGGAGAATGGTGGCTTTGTACTGCACCAGGAACCTAACCGGTCGCAAAGGTGAAGGGCAAAGTCCCAGAGGGATCACCACTCCACAGCACACGTGAGGTTCCGTCTGACTGATGCTCATGCCACCTTTCTGCTGGCCTCGCTGGAGAAAGGCTGACCGGACGGTGATGGCCCACTGCCACCTCAGGCAGGTTGACGGGTGTGAGGACATGCCCAGAGCCTCGCACAGACAAGGGGAACACAGAGAGGACTTTGAAACTCTGCCCACCATTGCAGCTATCATCCTACTCTGTGGAGGACAGCTGGGATGAAGCTCTGCTCAGAGGCATGGGATATGTCCCATGTTACGCAAAATGAAGCTCAGCCTGTTGGCTGTGACAGCAAAGCCTTTCAAGGGTGCTGCAAGCCCTAAATGGATCGCGCAACGAGTATGGTTTTTTCTAGTGTAACCATAGGGTACATCAATAGATCTCCATGCCAAGTGGTGAAAAGCAGGAAAAAAGTCAGTCTGTTGTTGTAGGAAATAATACTTAGGTTGGATATTATACTGGTGAAACAACTGGGCAGGATTCTTTGGGATTTGTGTAAAATTTCCATCAGCAAGGCCTAAACTTCAGCTGGCAAACAGGCATAGTCTAAGCAAATGTGCCCCTGCCCCATTGTGAGGGGTGCCAGGCTGGGTCAGTGGGGGGCAGCTTAGGATGTGCCGGTCGCTGTAAGTTCAGGGACTGTCGGTTGTAGGGTGCATGCACAGTAACTCAGAAAATGAAACCTGCTTCCCGTAGGCTCAAATTTGCTTCCGAGGTCTCTGATAGTTTGTGATCTGCTAATTGAGTAGGTAGGAAAGTTCCTGAGCTACATGATTGAAGGTTATAGTCACTTTTGGTACAGCCTGCTTAAATAACGAACACTTTAAAACAATGCCCCTAGTGCAGCCTCTTTTATTCTGGTTTTGATCAGCTGATCTGTTGTGTGCTTATCTTTATTTTTAAGCAGCACAGGGAACATAACTGCTTGTCTGCCAAAGTAAAAACCACAAGCAGACTTCTGTCCCTTCTCTTTTTCTAATGAAAGATTAGGAAGTTTTGGAAAGGAGAGTCTAGAAATTTCACTGGAGAGGATCTTGCAGTTTGTCTCCTCAGAGGCTTGCCATTGAGAGCCTGCAGCATGACCCAGGTGGGGACAAGCCTTTATGTCCTTCCGTGTTCTGTTTCTTGAGGTGAACTGTGAATTCCTGTGGAGGCCAAGCACTATCGGGGCTCGTGGAAAGGGACTCTTGTTTATATGACTTCTGGGTTACATTGTAAAGGAAAAAGAGCCAGATAAGCACTGTCCTCAGCTTCTGATGTCTCTTGTTACAGAGAAGAGTGAAACTGCTTGAAAAGATAACCAAGGAACATGAGCAGTACAGCACTAATGTCAGCCAGTTTCAATCGTGGCTGGATGGTGTAAGAGAAAGATTAAACTGCATTGCAGAAGCAACCAAGTCTTCAGCAGAGGACAAGTTAAAGTCATTGAAGGTCTGTAAACAATTCTAACAAAGAGCTAGGATTGTATGTTCTTCATGCCTGTATATGCTTCTCAAACTGCACAAGGGTGTACTTCAGAAAAGAATTGCACGAACAAAATAAGGTGGTGATTGCTAGGTCCTAAAACTGTTAGTACATTTGGTTCTCCCAACTGTAGCGTAAGTCACAGCCTGGTCTGTTATTTTCCTTAAAGCCTGATTTCCTACCTTTATGTGATTCTTTGAGAGTCTTGTTCTTTAAGCTTGTTTAAACAAATTGTATTTGGTAAACATAATACAAATAGAGCCTGAAGGCTCACAGGTTTTGAGAGTTTAGAACTGGTGATAAAAATACCAGTTTTGAGAACAGTATCTGATATTTTGGTGCCACTGCTTAAACTGTTTAGCTTTAAATGTCCCGGAGATATGACTTATTATTTCATAGTGCCTACAGCTCCTCTTTTCTTTGTCAGGGACCTCAGGTGACAAGTATTTATGAGTGCCAGTATTTTCAGAATCATGGCAGTTAGTATCACTCAGAAGACAATCAAATCACCAACCCTGGCTTCTGGTCACTTGAAAAAATATGTATATTAAAATAAGAAGTGAAGAACAAAATATTTACGAACGGGGGAGCTGGTCTTTTTTTCCTACTGCTTTCAGCTTTTTTCCCCAGCTTCTCATTCCTGCAGCTAATCTTTATTTAACTTCTTTGTGTAGGAAATTGCCAAAACCATTAGAAGTGGAGGAAAGGAGTGGAAGCGCCTTGAAAATCAGTGTGCAGAGGTGATTCATAATACCTCCCCACTCGGAGCTGAGAGAATGAAGGATGAACTCGAAGACCTAAGAAAAGCCTTGGAGAAGTTGAAACTGCTGAGTAGTGAGGAGGAGGAGAGATTGCTCAAGATCCAACAGTCAGAAAGTGCCTATAACTCCCAAGTCAGACAATTAGAAGCAGATGTCCAGGAGTTGAGAAAAGATCTACAGAGACTAGAAAATTATCTGGACTCTGGGGAAGGGGAGAAGACTGAAGATGAGTTCGTAACTCTGTGGAGAAAATGCAATGTAAGTTGTTACCCTTTGTATACCTAAAATCTTGAGTTCAAAGGGACCATATGCAAAAAGAGCACCACCGTACAGAGTAAACAACACAAGTTTCTCTGCTTAAAAAGAAGCGGGAAAATAATGCCTCACTTTATATACAGATACATGCATACATACACATGCACGCACAAATACACGTATTTCTGGGGTATTTGGTAAGACCATTTCTATATTATATCCTTCATCTGTGTAAGGTGGGTACCTGTATTCCTTTACCAGCAGAGACATCTTCATTCCTAAGGAGTCCCAAGTTTGTAGCAATCCAGTATTTACACTAAAATCAATCTGTTGCGAAAATGAGTGCAGAAGGTTTGTCACAAATAAAGCAGATAAGAATCTTTACCACTCATTTCCTCTTAAGGGCTGATTTTGCATTTATTATCTCTTCTCAAAATGCCTTTAATTGCTGTTTGTGTATCTAGAGCTCAGCAGGACTAGCTGGGGAACGTATATGCAAAAAAGATCCACAAAATAGAGGCTGGTTCAATCCAGCTACATTTGCATGTTTTTTTGTTGGTTTTGTTTCCCTATGTCACCCTAGAATTAACATTCTGTCTATGTGAGTCTTTGAGAAAGAGCTGTTCATGCAAACAGATGCAGTTAAGACTGCTCCAAAAATGCATCTCGTTATGTACTGCAGTCAGTGAACTAAAACTGGGTCTGTTTGTGATTCACTCTGTTCAAACAGTGAACCCTGCAGATCAGATGCAGAGGCTGGGCAGTGTGAGGAGAGGAGAGAAAGCCTGCAGGAACAAAACTGTTCCCGAGAATGTTTTCTGCTTTAGTGAAGTCTATATTCCTTAAAACCAGGAAAAAAGGCAGCAGAAAGGGGACTTGTGAACACCCTGAGACACAGCCTTATCTCTTCATTTCATGTGCCAGACACTACATAAGGTGTAACCTGTTCATTATTTTTATGATCAAGGCAACGAGAAAAGCTCTGGCTGCAGAAGAGTCCAAGGTTGAGAGGCTGAAGGCTCAGCTTAAGGAGCTGCTACGGTTTTCCCAAGATGTGCAGCCACACACTGAGAGTGTTGTCTCCACAATACAGCTGTATCAAAGGTAGTGGGAAGCCTGATTATGCCGGGGGTGGTGGGGGGAATATTTTCTCAGATATTGAAGGGATTGACAGAGGTCTAAGAAAAAAGTGATATGCCATCTGATTGTAGGTGACAGGCAGAAAAGAAAGGCTTTTGCTAATTGCATCCGCCTCCGCATTTCAGTAAACCCGTAATTTTAGCCATTTGCTAGGAGCTGTAGGCTGCTGGCCATTTTCAAGCAACAATCTGACATCGTTAATGCTGTGTATGGTTTGCAGAAAATTAGATTGTTGGCAACTAGTTTGATCTTCTTTGCATTTTATAATAATAATTTATGTATTTTGCTTGCCTTTCATGACAGCAACTAGAAAATCAGGACAGGAGCTGTAGTAGTAAACGGTTCAGAAGAATTATGGCCCTCCCTTGTTGAATTTGTTGTGGTGACTCACCAGCCTTAGCAATTATTTGGCAGAGTTTATTCCCCTTCTTCTGGCAACATATACTCATGATTCCTGTTTTCAACTTGCCTTGGGTTGGAAACTCTGAAAGTTCAGCCTCTCCCCAGACTTCAGTGTTTCCGTTTCCAGGCTGCCTGGAATCAGGAAGTAAAGGAGCTGCAGCAAATTTTGCAAACTAGAAGAAAGGATTTGTTTGGTTCTTTTTTTTTTTTTAAGGAAAAAGAAAGGTCAGTGTTTTTACTATATCCAAGCTTCTTTTCCTCCGTCCAGTGCATGGTATGCTGTCCTGCTGGAAGGGTTTTAGTTCATTATGGGAAAGGATTTCAGTTTAAAAACTAACAAGTAAACAATATTGAAAGAGAAGCAGAGAATGCAGGGGACTTGTCTCTCAGGAGAAAATGGCAGCTGCTCTTTTGCCAGCTTCTCTCCAAAGCTTCTTTGCGAAGTCTGGCAGCTTCACGCTGAGCCTGGCAGGGGCAGCAGAGCAAATGGCGAAGGACGTGTAATGTCAGAACTTTCTATTTGCGGAGATTTTGGCCTTTGCAAGCTTCCCTTTGTTTAGCTCTGTAACGTCCCAGCGACACAGGTAAGGTTATTCTTTCTGTATTTATAGAAAGGCAGTATTAATCTTGATTGGCATTGCTCTTGCCTGCCCGTCTTGTGAATTTGCAGGATACTGTTCTCATATGAACATATAGTTTGGGCTGCTTTCTGCCATATAAAATAGGATTCTGCAAACTGGGAGGTCAGGAAAGCTGAGAAAAACAGGAGGCAGCTGCATGGGGTGTATCACTGCTAGGCCTTGTTACTCAGCTGTATTTTGGATGAGCCTTTATAATAGAAGCCTAGATATTTAATGGATGTGTGCTGATTTTATTTTATTTTCAGTACCTATGCACACACATAGCTGTGCGTGTATGTGTATACATATATATAAATACAAAGCTTTTATCAGAATCACCTATATATATTAATATAAATACAAGTGGTTTTGCAAAATTTTAAAAATTTATATCTGAAAAAATGTATTTTGGTAGGTAACATAGGGTGATCAAAGATTTCTTAACGCAATTTTTTAAACAAACAAAGACTTGACAATATGTAAAACAACAGAGGCAACTCCAGTTAAATTCTAGACGCTCTTGGCTTGTTCCTCCCATCAGTCAGTGAGACTGTGCCAATAACAGGATTTGTTAAATCATGCTGGTAATAGCAGCCAAAAAAGATTGCATTAGACAGGGAGGCTGCTGGCTGCTAGAAAGGCACAGTAATTCCTGATCCACAGTTGCACTAGAGACGAATGTGTCCCGTGGTGTCTAAATAAAGTTTTGTTGGATGTCTCTGACTGACAGAGCAGCTGTCAGTACGCAACACCAGGCTCAGAGAGTAAAAAAAGGCTGAGGCTTTTGTGTAGGATACAGTTTACACACAAGTGTTGTGTTAATTCATGCCTTGTGTTTGGACTTGGATTTCTTCATAACCCTTCTCTCTGCTGTCGCTTTATCCTTGCAGTGTTAGAAGCAAGGCATCTAAAATGAGCACTGATACAGAAACCCAGCTGAGAAGACTCTTCCAAAATCCTCTGCAAGATTTTGAACAGTGGAAGCCATCAGTCCAAATGCTCCTGAAGACTCCTGAGCCAGCACTGGCTCACATTGAGGTAGCAAACCTGTTACTAAATTCAGAAACTGATATTTGGTTTGTGTTTGCCCAAGCTATGCCGGCAGCTGCCTGAATACAGCTGCTGGACATCAGCAGCTGGAACTGCCTTTCCAGTACGGCAGGAAACCTCGCATATGGAGGTCAATGCTTAGCTCCAAGTGTAGCAGAATGTCTTACTTTCTGCCCTCCGTTTGGTTAACAGAAGTTGTCAACTGACTAGGCTGAATTAAAGTGCTAGATATCTTTAACAGTGATGCTAATATTGTTTAGCATTAGCCCAGATCTCCCTGGACAGGAAGCCTGTGGATTCTGTTAAGAAGTGTGTAGTAGCATAGTCATGGGATTATAATGGATGATTTCTGCATGTGCAGCGGGTGCAGCATGTGCAGCAAGGTGTGTTTGTTGCTTAGTCATCCATGTCATCTCCAGAATAAATGTGTCTGTGAACAGGGATGGAGTTTATCCTCGGAATGAGCATTCAAGCTGTCCTTTCTGTTGGTTGTTTAGGCCTCTGCTCTGCACAGACAACTCTTTCCATAGCACAGCTTTCCTCTATTTCTGTTCACAAAATGGATGCAGCCCTGATGCTTCTAACATTATCAGGAAGACTTTTCCTTTAACTGGGCACTGTCCAGGTACCTTCTGTTACCCCTTGTCAGCCCAGCATGCTGTTTTTACCTGACTTTGTCATACTGGTTTGGTTGTGTGATTTGTGTGAGAATAATATGGTTATATGATTTTTAAATTTTTGTTATGATTTCACTGGAAGAATTTTTATCTTGTAGGCTGCTCTAGTTGAAAGCTCCCAGTTCAAAGAGAAGTTGATGACATTACAGCTGAAGAAAGATTTGCTAAACAGTGTCCTTGGTGAGGAAAAAGCAGAGTCTTTCCTGCAAGAAGTGGCTGAAGCTTCAAAGGAGAGAGAAATTCTACACAAAGGTCTGCTGCAAAGCAAGAGCAAACTCCAGGTGAGCCTCAAAGCCCATATACAGTCTTTACCTGTGACAAAAACAGTGATCAGTCTTTAACTAAGCCAGTTTTATAGATGTAAATTTAGTACTAACTAGCTGTGCCCAATCCTTGTCCTAGGTTGGTCAAATATTCAAATAAATTTGTGGTCTGTTGCATAGTGTAGCTTGGGGTTTGTTCTGAGTCTGAACTAGACATTGACAAAAGATAATGCCAAGGGATATATGTTAAATGCTGGAATCTTTTTCTTCTTTCTCTGTCTAGAACTTGATATCGCAACATAAGGATTTTGACGCTGGTTTCACACCTTTGCAGAAGAAATTATCTGCCATTAAAGCCAAATTAGATCTAGAGAAGGAACCACGGCCTGACCTCTTGGGTAAGAAGACACAACTTCAGAGACTCCAGGTACATTACACTAATGTTTGACCGTGATATCCCTAGTTAACTGTGGTCCTGTTTTGTTCATACTTTATCAACATTAGGAATTCAGTACCTTGTCCCCTCAATTGATTGTATATTAGATAATTTCATTTGGTCCACTTCATATCATGGAGTAAATGAAATCAAAGCAATGCAGCTGAAGAAATGGCAACTGAGCTTGAGAGAAGGAGCAAGCAGCTGAAAGCTGTTGGTGCCACACCTTCTTGGGCTAGTTTTACTGCTAAAGAAAATTTATCCTGATACTTCCCACTAGGAGTGAAACTGCACAAGATGACATGAGCCAATCTAACTCCCTTCAAAAGCAGGGACTTCCCATTGTCCCACCACCTGCGTCCCATCCTGCTCTTTCGTCACTGCTTTGACATGTGCTGGATTTACTTCACAGGCTGATTGAGCTGGCCAAGATAAGAAAAAAGTAACAGAAAAAGATGATAATTTTCCACTTGGTTAGTGTTTGAACTGATTCAGCAAACGGTTCAACATGCAGTAAAGCCTGCTCAAGGCAAGCAGTGAGACTACATAGCTGGGAGAGGGGAGAGAAGAGCAGGAGGGGAAGAGAGAGGGGCTGTGACTCTTCCTTTTTGCCATGGTGACCTACAGTGATACCTATATAAGCTGTATGGTGCCACTTCACCCTTGGTGACCACAGGGGTGTTGTCACCATAGTTTTCTTTATAGTACTTAGCTGATTATACTATGTCTCCTCTGGCAGCTTCTCAGCAACTTACCTTCTTTGTTATCAACTGGTAGCACGTAAGGACATCCAACCATTTCTTTTGGAAACATTTACTCCTAGATATCAAAACAATTAATTTTCTTAATGACAGTGATTGTTCCTGTTTTCTGTCCTCACACTGTTAAATGAAGCTTTAGTGTATGTTTTGTGGAAATCCATTCCATATCTAGCACATCACCCATACGGAATCTGTCTTTACCTCTGCAGATGATCCAAGATGACTTGGCAGAGCTTGCAATTCAAATGGAGGACGTAGAGAAGCTTGTTCAGTCAAATACAACACACAGACATGAAATGAACCAACTTTCATCTGACTCTCAGGCTCTGAAGAGATCATTGGAGGTAACATAAGGAAGAGTTTTTAGTTGCTTGAGGAATTGTCAGTTGCCACTATTTAAAAACGTTTAAAAACATCTTTGAGATTGTAAGCTTTAAGTGACACATATTTTCATTTCAGGGGAAGAAGGCATAGAATTTTTATGACTTTGACAACTTCTTCCAGGATTGTCTGACTATCTGTAGTGTGATTTCCTTTTGAAATAGGATACCATCCACACAGATTTTATAATTATATAAATTTCTGGAGTGGGCCTGAAATTTCTGACCAAAAGACCTCATAATTATATTATCATGGAAGTGCTTGGTGGTCTTCCCAGATTCCTGCATAGTGTTTTTGTACCAAACCATCTCGGTTTTTATAGTTTTGTAACCTAAAAGTTAATGAGAGAAAAGTGTTGCAATTGCCTAAGTACTTGTTTTGACCTGAGGCATTTTGTAGCTTGTAAACATAGCTATAAAAGGACCTTCCAAAGCAGTCTAAGAAGAAGAGCTTTATAAAATTACCTTAGTTACGCAGGTCACCATAAAAATACATATGATATTTTGTTACCCTAATATAGGCTGTGGAATTCTAGTTTCAGTCTCAATAATCCTATTTATTGCTGAACTGGCCTTTTGGAAAAAAAAAAAAGCGTACAGTCAGTTCTGCTTGAGGGAGTGTAAGATGTATTTAATATTGACTGGGGTGTAAAAAATCCAAACATATTCTTTATTCTGTTTCAGCTGAAAATGAAGGGAGCTATTCTAATACTTAATGCCCCCCACCCTTCATGTGGCTGAATTCAGGTCTGCACGAGCTTGTAGATGTTTTCTATGCAACTGATGCTAAAGGACAAAGTTCTTTTGTGTCTCACTGACAGTTGCTTTTTTCCTTGTTGCCCATTGATTCTGTGCCAGTAGTCACAGTGTTTGATCCAGTAATAAAACTGCTTTTTGTATGTGTTCAGTTGCTGATATACTTTTGTCATTTGTAGATGATGATACAGCAGAGTGAAGAGCGTATTCAGAAGCATTGGGCATATAATGACAAACTCTCAGACCTTCAGCAGTGGATTTCAGCAACCACGGAGAAGATTGTCTCCTACCAGGATGCTGATGGAGAGCAGAACACTGAGGGCAGGGTGGCAGACCTTGAGGTGAGAAAAGCATCTTATTGTAAGATGTTAATTAGTCACTTTGCAGCATTCAGACATTAAGGACAGGGGTTTTCTGGTGAGGGTTTCCCGACTGGGAAGAACACTGATGGTTTGTTCCTCCTGTGATAACTGTTTGGTTGCTGCTCCATCCCTGCTTTGCCCTGTGTTGTGGGCTGTGGAGCTAGGTAAAAGACAAGAACAGTGAGAAATGGCTAAGAGTTGTTGAGATGGATAAAGTATTACCAAAGGACAGGCAGTTTTAAGAAGAGCTCTTCCTGCCAGGGCCATCCCTCTGGACAATACTTATCTTTGCCTGCATGCGGTCATCGATACATTGAACGTTATTACCCTGTTAGCTAACCTTATGCTGTGTTGAACTGAGCTGTGCCACAGCTACTAGCTTTTCCCTGTGTAGCAGTATTTTGCACGCTAGGTTCACTCTGGCAGGTTACTTCAGCTGAAAGTTTTGGCCTTCATACAGGAGACAAAGATATCTCATGGGAAGGCTACAGAAGGGGTGCGTTGACAGCTTGTGCCCTTTACGTTTTGCCATCAGCTCTTTTACCTATGTTGGCTCTTTGCAAGAATCCACAGCATTTTTTTTTCTGGCTAGTGCTAACAGAACCAGCATAGTCCTGGACTGAACATGGCCTTCATTCTGATACAGCCTGTGCTTTACCCAGGATACCTAGAAGTAACTGTAAGGGCTGTATCTTTCAGAGATGGCTAGCTGAATTTCCAGATAAGGAGATCCAGCTGTACCTGGTGGAAGCTCATGGCCAGCTGGTCATGGAGAATTCTTCTCCAGAGGAGACTGCCCATGTCCAGGCAGAGCTGGATCAGCTGGAGGAGTCGTGGAGATCACTGAAGGAGATGTCAGCTGCGTAAGTGTTTATGTACATCTTCCTCTTGTCCCTTCAAGGAGATGCTCTTTACTGTGGTTTAGACTGACCAGACACACTTAATGCTTTATGCTGTGTGCTGTGGAAGTGGACAGCTAGGTTACAATGCTATGAGCAAGAAGAGATTTTATTAATTGTTTGTAAGCTGGAAATCATTACTTTCAAGAAAACATTTTAGAGAACCTGGAGACCAGAGCAGTCTATGAAGTTTCCTTTACCTCATGCTTGGAGTAGGCAGTGTCTCCGTAGGATCTGGCTCACCCTTGCGCTACCAGTCCATGTCAGAGGAAATAGGACTGAGTGACTTCTGTTCTGCCTCACCTTCCTGTTCTCCTTGCTGTCTGAGCTGGAGATGCCTCCAAGGAGGCTATATCTGCACTGGAGATTTGTGCCTTTTGCAAACTCGCAAGGGTATAAACTGAGCTAAAATCCTCTCTCAGCTGGCAAATGTGGACTTATTTTGCCTTCACTACGCAGTGTCAAACTGCTGCTCGTATTTTCTGGTCTGTATTAAAATTTAATACCGTGCTACATGTGTGAATATATTCATACATAGTGTCACAACAGGCATAAAAATGGAATGACTAAATTGAGGAAGGCTTGATTATACTGCCTGCTGTTACCAGACAGGAAGGTATATTGTCAAGGTAGTGGGTTCTTTAGTCCCTCACTCCCCTGAATAAAGAAAACAAAACACTTGGAAATGTTAGAACTAGAGGACTGGTACTGCTTTGACTTACTTACTTTGTTAAAAAGCTTTTGGAAACAACTTTAATAGTAATAATGCTATTAATAGTAATAATAGTATAGTAATAACAGTGCTGTTTCACCAGAGGTGTCCCCCATAGCCCCACTCAAAATGTGGATGTCTCATCATTAAATGTTTTACTGCACTGATGTCTCTGGTTTTGTGTTTTCAAGTCTTCTTAAAAAGTGGAAGATAAATATACCAGTGGCTGGTAAGAAGAAGAAAATAGCATTTGTGGACAACAGACTGATATCTGGACCTGCCTTCCCTCTTTTAGATGCAGATCCCAACCATAAGCAGGTAAGAGGGAGACTCTATATCTGTCTTCATATCAGCTATACAGGTACAATTTTATTGGCTTCATCTGATACTATAAATTACAAAGTTGGAGGTTAAGATCTTGCAATTAGGACTTGAGAGGAAACATCTGACATAACAGTAAGGGCTTTTGTTCCCATTGTCCTGTAACCTAGGAGAAGACAGGAGAAGGGCAAAATACAAGCAGCAACTTGAAGCTCCTACACGACTTTGAAGAGTGGTTGCAAGGAGAAAACACCAAACTGACCAAAATTCTTGCTGTGACTTCATCTTCTGAAGAGGAAATTAAGGCACGCCAGAGCGAACTGGAGGTTAGTTTTCAGGAGATGAAGGTGGAAAGAAGTTTGCAATAAGTGCAAATTCTTACAGAATTAAAAACCAAAACCAAACCAAAACCAAACAAAACCCAACAACCCACACATCCCCCAACCACCTAACAACCCCTCTCCCCCCTCCCAAAAAAACCAACAAACACAACAATGCCCTTCCTCTCAAAACCCCAGAAAACCCTCCAACGCTACACCATCTGCTTTAGGAGACCCTAGAGTAGATGAAGCTAAGGAATTTAGGACAAGTATTTCACCCCTTCTATAAGAAAGGTCTGCCAGAGCTGGAGTGGTAGAAGGGAAGGGAGCATCCTGGCTGTAGCTGTTGGATTGGCCATTTTCAGTGTAGTATGGTAAAGGTGTTCATGAAAAGAAACTGATTAAAATCAGTGTCTGGTATGTGGCCTCACTCCTTCTGTTGAATATAGCCAGATGCAATGACAACAGATGCTGTAAGAAATTAAACTAACAGAAATATCTGAGGCTACAGGAGTCCTGCAGATGAGTGGACCCTTTTACATCATTTCAGGCCAAAAAAGCAATAACAAAAATAAATGCACTATTTCAGAATACCCAGTAGTTTGATTTAGTGCCACTGTTCTTTCAAATGCTGGATTAAAAAAGTTGGGCTTTCTTGAATTCTGAGTTGCTGCTGATCTTGTCTTTGCCTGCAGGATCTTCAGTCTCATGTGCCTGATGGCCAGCGTCTTTTTGAGGATCTTTTTCATCTTCAACCTGTCATTGGAAATTCTGAAGATTTGGAGGACCTGCATTACCGATGGATGCTCTACAGATCTAAACTGAAAGAGTCCATGAGTTCACCAGTAGGTGACAGCACTCAATTCACAGTTGCAGATTTCTGCCATTGCTCCTTTAGGTTGCTTCACACTGCTAGTCATAATTCAACAGTATATGTGTGGGTGTGTTTGCTTTATTAAAGCCTTCCTTAGTAAATGCCACCAAAGACAGAACAGACATAACCATGTGTTTATAAATATAAGCACAAATATTCTTGTATTAAACTAAGAGTTGTGTGCTATCTTTTTGCCTTTGTAAGCAATGCTCAGGATATTTCTCAAAATAGAAGGTTCAAAACAGGACAACAATTGGCTGTTGTCAAAGATGCATGCAGTCGGGGACTGTGAGATGTTGGGGTATATGACTATTTTGGATATACACCTAGTTCTGGGCACATGGATTTCTAGGTTTTTGCCCTTTTTTCACACCATGTTCTCCACTGAGTTACTTTTTGAACAGTTCCTACAGTTAATAATATATTCATTGTTTGTTATTTGTGTCTCCTGCTGTGAGACAGAGTGATCAGAATAGGAACTGACTGAAAGTAACTGCACAGGAAGACCTAGTCCTTTTGAAAACTGTCTTTACAGGCTAAGGATTTAGAATTAAATAAAGAGGAGGTAACTTAATGAATTAACAAAATGATTAAGTTACTAAGTTGTTATATGCAAGACATGCTAAAGATGGCAGAATTCATCCTTGTATATAAAATACGCCAGGGCATGCTAAAGATATTCCCATGTTATTAACATAAACATACATAATTTTTGATTAATTAGTTTTATAGCTTAAGTACTTACATTATGTGTTCAACTTCAAGATACAATAATAGAGGATTAGACTTTACAAGGGTGCATTTGGCACTTTCTGTATGCAAGTGCTTTGGAAGGTATCTAAACTTGTACACCTAAAATATGCAGCATCTGGAAATTTTCTGCTTTGGGAAACCCTTGTCTTCAAATCCAAAGCTTACTTAGAATACAAATCCTTTAAAGTGCATGGAAGGTAAGTTGACATCTATTAATAAAGAGCATATTTATAAGAATTGTTTGCCGTTGATTGTAATGAGTTATGCTTAGTTGACCAAAAACTTGTGTAAGCATAAATGTAGTCAACAGGTGTCAGTAAAGTCAAAGCTATTGCTGGGAGAACTGCTCATCTGATTCAAACGGTCAAGAACCCGAAGGCATTTCAGCTTTCTGCCTCATGTGTGTTAAAACGCTCATTTAAAAAAATCTCCAGCTGGTTCACTCTATCCAGGTGACCATGAATTTGAGAAAAAGATCCCCTGTGAGGTGAATATTCATTTATAGGCTCCACTGGGATCTTAAGTTCATGCTTGCTTTTTTTTTTTTTTTTTTTTTGCAGAGTCCTGGATATTTGGAAGAACCAGACAGATTCAGAAAGGTATGACATTTTCCTGCAATTAAGGTAAAAATTGTTTGATCAGAAATTTTGTAGACAATTATTTTAATTTAAACTTTTCTAGAGATTCTTGAGATTAATTTATTTATTAAGAGCCTCTCTTAAAGAAGAAGTTTATTTTCTCCAGATTTTAAAAGGAAAAATATTACAGAGTTTTTACTCTTGAGCTATTCTTACTGTATCTCTAGAAGCTAAATATCTATCTCCATTTTTCAAAAGAGACTAAGGAAGAGCCCAAATATCTCTCTAAAGGATTTAGCAGTCATGTGCCTAAAAGAATTTTGAACATGGGACTTCTAATTCTTTAGACATTTCTGAAAAATTGCTTTAGATCATTCAGCCCGCCTGCTTTCTAATGCAGAAAACCAGAGAAAGTCAAGAGATTCATCTAATGTTATTAGACTAAATCCTTGTTCTAAGCAGCAGAATTCCTCCTGTGAAGGATTTTCTTTTGAAAGTGATGACATAAGAAACAGAAGCAGTACAAGAAACGATAAGGAGAAGCTTAAAGAAAACAAAATGCTGCCAGGTTCTTATTAAACCCAAGCAGTATTTCTGATCCCGTTTTCATAAAGGCAGCAAGTTTTTCTGTTGGCCTGAGCCGCGTCGAACCGCATCTTTTCTCTCTGTCACAATTTGCTTTGTTTATAGACGCTGTTAGCTTCTACTTTGTACTGTCATCTTACTTCTGCTTGTTTTCAGAAGGAATAGAATAAGGCTTTATTTGCCCAACACAAAGTAGATTGAAGGAATATCATATTTCAGGAACATAATCACATAATCATCTTAAGCTAAATCAACCTCTTGATTTCTCCTGTTGCAACACCTCTTTAGAAGAGGCCAGTGCAGTACTGCACACTTCTAGTATGGCCAGAAATCAAGACTTTCCTCATTCTGATGAGATATTCCTCTGGTACTTAAATGCAGAGAAGCATCTCCAATATTATTCCCCAGTGAAATACTGACCAGTTTAAGGTAGCTTTCACACATCACCTGAATAGTTTTGGCCACAGTTCAGCCTTCCTGAAAACCCCCGAAGAGTTTCTGTTCTTGCCTGTCTGGCTCAGCATTAATTGTTCAGTACTGCTGGTCATCCAGTAA
This sequence comes from Falco rusticolus, assembly GCF_015220075.1. NCBI lineage: Eukaryota > Metazoa > Chordata > Aves > Falconiformes > Falconidae > Falco > Falco rusticolus. The sequence goes on from NC_051193.1 coordinate 40,767,518, forward strand.
GGTCACCAGAATTTTTCAGGCTGGAAAACCAATATGACATTTTAACACCTTGTGTAGAGGAAGCCAAATATTTACTGGTGCTGCTTTTCCCTAGAAGAGGCCTAAAGGGATATTCCAGAAGACCAACCAAGGAATTCTCTGCTTTTATATAATTTGATTGGCTCAAGCTTTTTGTAGGGGAAAACAAAACAAAAGCTTTAGGCATAAGCACATCTCCACTGCACATTTAGATAACATTTTTTAATTCATCTGTCCCACCTGCCTCGGGGTGGCTGGTATTTATTCCTCCGTAACTTCTCCAAAGGAGACTAAAGTCTTCAGTTAATTTTCAAGGATACTGGAATACCATAAAGGCACGTAGAAAACGTTTGTCAATTTGGCTTACAGCAAAATTACAAAAAAAGCATTCTGTGAGTTTTTAATAGCTACTGAACACAAACAGAGAAGCAGCCTGGCGTGGTAAGGAAGGAGGAACTGAAATATCTCATAAACATGATGGAAATGGCTCCCATTGAGCCAACAATTGACTTGCAGTTTCCCTTCAGCCAGTACAACGTGTTGCAGTAACTTACACCTTGCACACTTCAGTGTAATTTTTCTGACTTCAGAGCATTCGCTCTGTATTTAAACAGTGTTACTACAATGAGAATCCAAGTGCTGTAAGCAGAGGTGTCTTTTTTTGATTCGGGCTAAGGATTTTAACAGGATGTGAGCCTGTGTTGCCTTAAGATTGTTGCGCATCACTTAAGACAACCAGAAAATAATGTTAATCACTTTTGGGTGTATTGCTGTTTAGGCTGAGAGAAGAGGAAAAGCAAATCAACTGCAGAATTCATGGCTTTGCATTTTATTTTAAATTCAGATTTAACACCTAAATTGTGGCTAGAAATTAAAGAAAGATTAGGCAAAATATTTTTGTATGTTTTGAATATCCTTTCCATGGTGAAGGAAACCAACTACCCTGAGAGAATGGCTGATCTCAGGAGTTCGTATCTGCAGAAAGTACACATGGTTGGAGGCTGCATCACTGTACTTGCAACATCCAGTGAGTGTGCATGAACTGGAATCAGGTTATCACTAATTTTTCAGCTCCCTCATGCTTTTGGGTCACTCAGAATCAGCAGAGGTGGCAGAATTTCAAGCTATTTTTGGACTGATCTCTGCTTTCTACAACAGGAGGTCCCCAGTGACTCTGCATGTCTCTCTTGTTTGAACTTGAGTATTTTGCAGCAGCAGCAGCAGCAGATCAACCTGGAGAATGGGAAGGCCCGGGTGTAGCCAGTCTCATTCCAGTGTCTTCTGGTTTTATTCCATTTATAGCCTGCGTGGCCAAATATTGGGCAGAATAGAGCCTGCTGCATGTATAGTAATATGCTTTTTTTCTGATCATTCATCCTTTGCTGAGGACGTACCCCTAGCCACTGGTGCCCTTAAGAGCAGTACAGGCTGAAGATTGCAATGCGAGTGACTTCTTGTTGACTAACAAAAAACAGTTGCAGGAAATTGCACTGGCTGCAGTGAATTTTTAGCAGGTGCCAGTGACAGGTCAGTGTAGATGGATATTTCTGTAGGGCATCTACCACACCCAAGAATATAATCAAGCAAATACTCAGCAATAACTATGACAAATGTTACTTTCAAAATTTGGCTCCTAGCTACCTGAAAATATTCCATGAACATTCTTAACATAAATAGGAAGTCAAAGGCTCATTATTTACAGGTCTAGGTAGCGCTGTTTATTTTCTCCGGTGCTCAGAGTAATTGTACTTCCTTGCTAAACAAATGATTCTGGCTTCATTGTTTGTACAAACAAAATAATTAGGATTCATTACATCAGTGGTCAGCTAATTGCTTCCTTTGAGATTCTGCTAAGAGTAATCTCCTGTAACACACAGACAGAGGAACGTGTAATTTAATCTTATTTAGAGACACCATTGATCTGGAGTCAATCAAATTAATGCAGTCATTCAAGAAACTGTGTAAAGCAAGAGCTGCCACAGCTTGCCAGAAAGAAAACAGTAATGTACTCTGCTCTGCCCAAATGCAGATGTGACAGGAATTCTTCATGGCAGAAAGTCACGTTACAGAAATGCGCAGCATCATGTGCTCATGCCTGTGTTAGTGGCACCTCTCTACTGAAAGTATGAGGCCCACTTGTTTTCCTGGAGTCTTGCTGGCTGTTAACCACTTGAAATCTTTAGTACAATTACAGTCTTAGTAAAATGGAAAAGACTCATTAAAAGGTATCTTTCCCTCTGTTTTCAATATTTCTTTTATAGATAGGGAGAATATCACTCCATATTTTTTTCATCACTGCCTGTAAGCCTGCACCTATCTGCATTAGGAATTATACTGTGACACAAACACAGGAAGAAGGGCATCTTACCATTAAAAATTAGCAGATAGACTTATTTTCCCTCAGCAGTGATGTTTACTCAGAAAGGAAGCTTAGGCAAAAAAAAAAAAATAGGTGAATAATCCTGACTGCCTTTTCCTAACTGACCCACTTTAAGTATGCTGTGCCAGACAGCATCATCCCCTTCCTTCTCCAGCAGGCCCACCAGCTCCCTTCACATTACTGCACCTGTAACACTGCCTGCCTGGCTGCTCTTATTTCTGTAGGGTTCATGTGGTTTACCAATCTACATTACAGCTTTCCCAAATGCTAGAAAAGAAGGACTCTGTCTTTTATCTGGTTCTGCCACTTCTGTGTTTTGCTGATGCTCTCCCTCTACAGCGGTGCTGGTGCAAGATGGAGAAGACATCTTGCTTCCCACGACACCTGGTTCTTACTTTCTGTTAATGTTAACATGGTATTAGCTAGGTATGTGGTTGGTGGTCCCTGCTTTCTGTGTTGAAAAGATGTGTCCTTTAGTAGCCTACCATCTGAAGTATTTGCATATTTTCACCAAGGAGATACCTTAGAATTATTTTGTCAGCAGATATAATTTTACCTCCGAACTGAAAGGTAACAAGACAGAGATTTGTTGACCAATAGCAGAATGAAACCAATTTCCAGTACGTACTTGAAAAATGTTTGTAACAGTACTGTAAAAAGCACAGTAGGAAAAAATATTGTAACCAATAACTCAAATGGTATATGTATTAGTTTTTTTAAAAGTAAGCCATCACATTTTAAAATTATTTAAATAATGTGGAAATAATGTTCAAATTATGTATGGTGACTACTGAAGTCTAAGAAAAGTTTAATCCCGACTTGAGAGAAATCACTGGTAAAGCAGATAGAAAAATACACTGGTGATGTGATAAACCAGCTTTTCATGTCAGTAGCTTCTTCTACAGGTTCCAGAACATGTCTTTATTTCAGTTTTTATTCTTTCTAAGCCAAATTTAATTAGTTTATTTCAAATTGCAAGGCTGAGTGGAAGTTGGAAATTGGGAGAAGTTGTTTTACTTCTCTGCCTTCCTGAATAAATGTTGAACACTAATGTCTCCTACTAAATTTCAGATACATTGACTGAAATGTTACCCAGCTACTATCTGCTGATAACTCTCCTAAAAATAGCACAGCATTGCTCTTAAGTACAAAATATATTTATTGGGATAAATTGTATTACTTATGAGTGTATTTAAAACTGGTGGAGTATTTCTGCGTTTTCAATTTAATTCAATTAGATTTAATGAGGAGCTCAGCCCCTCACAGCTGCTCACTCACTCCATCTGCCCCTGCAGTGGGATGGGGGAGAATCAGAAAGGTAAAAGTGAGAGAACTCATGTGTTGAGTTAAAGACAGTTTAAGTAAAAAAAGGGAACAAAATAAAACCAAGAAAAACATAGTGATGCAAAAACCCCCAGTGGCTCACCACCAGCAAACCGAGCCCAGCCAGTCCCCGAGCAATGGTAGCTCTGGTAAAACTCCTCCCCAATTTTTATTGCTGAGCACAAGGTCATATGGTCTGGAATATCCCTTTGGTCAGTTGGGGTCAGCTGTCCTGGCTGTGTCCCCTCCCAGCTTTTTGGGCACCTCCAGCCTGCTTGCTGGTGTGAGAAGCAGAAAAGACCTTGACACTGTGTACGCACTGCTCAGCCAGAACTGAAACATCAGGGTGTTATCAACACTGTTGTCATCACAAATCCAAAACGTAGCCCCATACAAGCTACTCTTGAAGAAAGCTAACTCTATCCAGCCAAAACTAGCTCAACTGGTTTGAAAACCTCTTACCCTGTTCTGAGCCTTTTGCAAATACTTCACTTGTGATACTTTAGAAACTAAGTGTAACTCGCAGCCTGCTGTTGGATATGAAAATGTGCTTCAAAATTACCTCACTGGAAGTTTGACCTTCCATAATCTTATAACATGGAACTAAGATAATTTTAGCAACCCATGCCACTTTACTAATCTTCCACAGTGCTTCCTAACTTTTATCACATATCAAACACTTTCCAGACAGAAAGTCGTTTCCACTACTTTATGTGCTGAACATGGGATGAAACCAGGGACTTTCTCTGCTTGCTTAGGCCTGGAGAATTATAGAAATCTGCTACTTTAACAGATCAGGCTGTAGCCCTTGTCCTGTGGCGTGCTTCTCCTGAAAGCATGTCATGTTGTATATGCACACAGAAGCTAACCTTTATAAATCCGTTTGTGTCACAGTAGCATATGGCACAGTACTTAGTTGTAAGTGACTTTGCAGCACAAATTCTGAAATATCTGCCATATGTGACTACTGAAACCTCAGATACAAAGTGTCTTTGCCTTGTTTTCTGTTTCTTTTAAATGAACCCTGCATCAAAGATTCTAGCTTATCATCCAGCTGTGTTGAGGTACTCCGGAATCTCTCCTAAGGGAGAAAACAAAGCCTATAATTTGCCTGTATACTTACTTATTTATGTACATACACTTAGGCTCTTCAGAATTGAAAAGAATGTTAAGGTTGCAGAGTCAAGCAATCTGAAGATAGAAAATGTCAGAGCTAAAATTGCTTGTGTGACCTCAGTTAACCTCCCATTCTGGTAGCTCTTCATGGGATGGAGGATGATAAGCAGAGGGCTCAAAGGGGTTCCAGCCATCCTTACTCATACCTCACCACCGGTTGCCTAGCCTGGGTGGTGTTTGCATTTAGGAAAGTACAGTTCTGAATTCGGTGACTCACTGTCCTTTTGCAGAGGCCACATAAACTCTGATCAACAGTATCCAACTCTTAGTCCCTGCTGTGGTCCTTGGGAATGGAGCCACAGCTTTGCCCAAGAGCATGTTGGACACTCAGTTCTGTGGAGACAGCAGTATCCAACTCCCCCAAATTATTCTCCTCTTGAAAAGACCAGCTGTGATTTGCAATATGTTGCTTATCTTAGAGAGGGATGCTCAGGGCTCTGAGTTGAGAACTGATGAGGAGTCCAGCTCCAAACTCTCACACTCTGCTTTGACTTGAGAGAGCAGCCTGTGCTCCCCCTGGAACTGATCTCTTCTTGTTGGCAATAACCTGCCTCTGTGAGTGGCAACTGAACTAGTACCCAGTGGGATCTCTAGTGACAGAAACCCAAGGCCTCTCAGAGACAAAATATCACTGATAAGGCAACTACTCTATGAAAAAAAGTGAAGGTGCTTGATGATGGCATGCTGCTATTCAGAGTGAAAGGAACATATGGTAAGCTGCTGTTGCAGCCTTCCCGGCAGCTCTGTTTATTCTCAGAGGAATAATGAAGTGGTAAAATTCATACCCGTGGAGGTGACCCTTTCCAAGGCCTATGTTTTCTTCCTATTACAATGTACTTCCTCTGTCCCTATGGTTATAGTTTAAGCTCATTATGTTGTGATTTTCTCACGGTGGAGGCAGGCCTGGATTCATCCTGTCTAAGCATTTAATTCAGGTTTACGAAATCATGCATGGTGCAAAGCATGTAGGTGGGGGCTGACTCTCCATCTCTTCCGCAAGAAAGAACTAGAAGCCAGGTTCAAGGCTAACACAAAGGATTTGTGCTTTATGCCAGTTGGCTAACCTGTGGAACTCCTTGCTAAAGGATATTGAGGTGTTCCTCTATTCTGTACAGGTTCAAGGAGAAACTGGACAAGTATCTGGCAGACAGATTCACTGAGTGTTAACTAGATGGATGAGCTACATCAGGCTCAGGGAACTGCCTGAGCTGAAGGGAGTTGGAAGCTGAGAATGTTAAGGAGAAATTATTTATGCTTGCCTTAGTACTTATGCATCTGTGCTGATTGCTGTAGAATATAGAATACTTGGGCTGGATACAGCACTGACATGAAGTGACACGGCTGTTGGTATATTTGTCTGTATAGTGTCTGTAGGACACTAGGGCATTGATGCCTTTATCCGTGGGGAGAGCAGGAGTTTTCAGGCAGCAGCACACTTCCCAGGATAGTGTCTTGGTGAAATGCTGTAAGAGGAATAAATCCAGACTAAATCTTTTTTCTCTGCTGGGTCACTGATTCTGTGGTGCAGGTATGATTTTTGTCAGGCATGCTGGCGACATACAAGCAGCAGCAAAAACCCATTAATGAGGACAGTGTAAGATACTATATTCCTCTGTTCCCTCAAATAGCTAGATGAACTGTGTGTTTTCATAATGTCCTGGAATGTGGTCAAAAGCAAACCAGGGAGTGCACTGGTTTTTAATAAAACACTTCAGCAACGTACACAGGAATACTATATAGCAAGTTCTAAAGTGCTTTTCTGCTGTTTCCCATCCAAGTGATTTTTCACAGTGCATTTGATAAGGAGTTATTAACTGCAAGCAGGTTTAAGTGCTGAGGACTCCCTAGATCTAAACCGACGCTTGTCATTCAAACGCCCCAACATGAATCAAGTACAAAGGTGAATGTTCACAGCATTTTGTAACAAGCATGCATTTAGCATTACACAAAACACAGCCATCCATCCCTTGACAGACCTTGTTTGTCCTGGTATTTTGAGGAAGAAAGGAGGAGGACATTTATCATTGATGTTGAACTTTAAAAGTATATTTTCTTTTTAAATGTCAAACTATTTCTTTTCCGTGTGTGTTTCAAAAATGTCTCTGACACTTTGGCTCCATACCCAGGTATTCCAGCTGTTATTCTAAGACGGTGGAAATTAAGTTCTGTTCACTTCACTGGAGCTTGGCCAGTTCTCTTCAGAGGAAGATTTGATTTCAGAATGTTTTGTGGAGCCTAGATCAGACACACACACTGCAGGCACTGTGGGTACTGGGTAGTAGCTGTACTGGGGCCAGTAGCTGGCGTGACTGGGGAAGGGGAATTCCACTGCATAGCAAAGGTTGTGGTTCCCACGTTTGATCTCATATGGAAATGAAATGTTCAAACTGTCTTTTGCAAAGATGGAACTGTGTCAGACTGTCCTTTTCTAACCCAGAATGATGTGCTAAAGGGTTGGGAGTGAGGTCCTGACTCCAAGTAGACTCGTATAGCCCTGATCACTCTGAGCCCAGCAGAACAGAGGTTTGAACCTTGGCTTCCTGAATTCCCTGGTGCCATAGTCTCAGGTCAGCACAGCCTGAAAGCATCTCTCTCTCACAGCACAGACCTAAAAACACACCTTGACTTAGTAAAATTGAAGTGCTGCTTTTTTCACACTCGGAGGGGGAATTAGTGCCCAAAACCTTCCCGGCTTTTTCCAACTGTATCATCTCTGGTATTAAAAGTTACAATATCTTCTTCAAAATTTTCTGTCCTTTAACTATAACACCTCTAGTCAGAGGTTATAACACCTCTAACAAAAAAAAAAAATCAAAAATCATATCACCAATTGTTCCAGCAAACACAAAGCAACAGAACTCATGTAGGTTTCATGTGCACAAGAACCTGGGCGTTTAAGTAATGAATCCATTTGTGAGGGTAGCTGCTGAACATCATGAATAAGTAGTTCCCAATCCTGACTTTATTTAGTTGTCTCTGTGCATAATCCTGCCACAGACACTGAAGTTAATGGTAGATCTCCCATGGATTTCAGTGTGTGCAGGTTGGGGTCCTCATATATTAAGGGCTTATCATTGCAAATTTGCTGAAAGCACCAAGCCCTCACAGCTCCTGTGTGCCTCATCTTCAGTCCTGCAGAGACATCTTAATACCATGTTTGTGATAGCAGAGTCATTGCCATGGCAACAAATGGAGTCAGAAATACAAGATTCTGACCTTGCTGTGTGATCAAACAAAACAGAGAAGCTAGGCAGCAAAGGCAAAAGTTCATCAAACACAAATGCCTATAAACCCAGCAAGCACGTGGGAGAGAAGCAGCAGATAAAGACGAAATATTTCTCCTTTTCTGAAGTTCTTCCCCCAAGCAAAGGTCCATCCACAGATTTTTCTAATGCTAGGATCTGCTGTGGTTAGCCTGAGTATCTTAACTCTGCAGAAGGCTCCAATGAGAGCAAATGACAGCTTGTTAATAAAGCCATTTTGCATTATTTTGTTCTGGTGGATGAGCTTTGAAAAGCAATAGTATTTTATAGCTCCTTCCAGTAGTCCTAAACCCAAGGCACTTAATAAATAACATTTCAATCTCATCCCATTTCTTAAAGTTGCATTAATAGTCTTTGCTTTAGAGATCAGGGCAGAGTCAGTGACCTTCTCTGAATCAAATGCTGAATCGGTAGAAGAATTGGGGTAGGAACAACATGAGCGGCTGGCAGTGTCGTCATCATAGGAAGCCAATGGCAAACCTGAACGACCATAAGACACCTGCTGCCTGGGCTATGGCAGGAACAGAGATGAGGCACAACTGGAAAAGCTCACTATTTCCCACCAGTTCGTAGGCAGAAGGAGATAACTGGGAAGACAAGTGTTGCAGCAGGTCTGGCAATGGAAGAATAGTTTCAGACTGAAGTAGCTTTCAAAACGAGTGCTAAAGAATTGGCAGCTTTAAAGCAAGAGTGGTAGGTGCTGCTAGGAAGGCTGGCAGTCATTCTCACAACTGTGTGAGTGAGAATGCTAGAAAGTCAGCAATGTTTTCCTTCTAGAAGACAACAGTTTCAGCAACGAGTTATTGAAGAGAGTGAAATATTCTCCTAGAAGACGTTGATAAGGCACCAGTTTCAGTCAGCTGCAGTGTGCCAAGCACCCAGGCTGGATCCTAGGGCAAGGGCAACATGTGTTGCTCTGCCCCTCTGCCTGGCAGTTCAATGTATTTGAGATGCACCTCCAAGGTCTTTATTTTTCTGAGTTGCCCTTCGGTTTGTGTCTTTCAGAAGCGCTCTGGAGGTGTATGCTCATTCCTGCGTCGAGTGTGCTGGGCAGCACTACCACTGCAACTACTCCTCTTGCTCCTCCTGCTCCTGGCCTTCCTCCTACCCCCAGCAGAGGACACCCACAGCTGCACACGGGCCAACAATTTTGCTTGGTCCTTCAACCTAATGCTGAGTCACAAGGGCCCCCCTCCAACCTAAATTCTTGGTGTGACACAAGGTTGCATTCAGAAGTACAGATTCTTTGACTTTAACAATTGCAAGGTGTGTTGATTTTAGGTGTCTAACAAGGCCGTCGTATCAACTGGATATGTCACATAAATGCAACATAAGATTAATCCACTTTAATCAGGTATTTAGGCAAAATTAATATTTTTTACAATATTTTATTACTATATTTATAATGTGTATATAGAGATTATGTATGTATGTACATATATATATATATAGATATAATATGCATATCTGTGGTCAAACTAACATCCACCATCCACTCATCCACTGTTCAAGGATAATCCTTCAATGTTTCTGTTTCTGCCATCTTTCAGCAAGGAATACTGAATGGTGGTTTTGTTATGGGTTTTTTTTGGGGTGATTTTTAACATCAGATTCTTGTTTACAACTAAAGTCAGAGCAAGTATGAGAAGATGTAAGCATGCACCAGAGTGCCAACTGGAGAGCAGGCAGAGTAGAATCACGTTTGAATACATGGTTGACATTCAGCCCAAGGAAAATTGCAACTGTTCAATTTGAAATCTTGGTCTGGTTTTTCAGTGTCTGGATGCAGGTATTGCAGAAGGTGATGGAAATGTTTCTACTGACTTCAGTAGGAGTGGGGTGGGCTTTCTCATTGCTTACCAGATTTCTTTTCCAATTACTCTGTTCTCCAGCCCACCTGAAACAGGAGAGGTAGAATACAGTAGGAAGAAAGCTGGGAAAATAATAATAATATTTTAGCATCTCTATAGCAGGAGAACGGGTCATAAATTTCTGAACAGATTTGTGAACACTGAACAAAACCTTGTATCAGTGATCTTGTCTATAAAAAGCAGTCGGGTGGTTTTTGTTTGTGGGGTTTTGTGGTTTGGTTTGTTGGGTTTTTTTACTTTATAGAGAGGCATTTGGTAACGGATCATAAAGCCTGAACAGTGGGATGCAGCCTGGCTCAGTGTCAGCAAAGCAAAAACTAGAAGTACTTTAATAATTCTACCTGGGAAAAAGATTCCTTCCTAGGATGTTTTTATATTAATGGTTTGTTAAACTGATGGTATCAAAGTCAGTCAAACATAGATTCCTGTGTAGTCTGAACTCAAGTTGATGACAACTTGCCATTTATTTACCTAACCTTATGCCTGATTTATCAAATTTTTGAATGTAAATTTTAACATTACCATTTAATGCAAAAGCAATTCTCACTTTAATGTGATGAAACCATTCTTAGTAGTTATTTACCTAATTTACTTCTGAGAGAAAAGCTAAGTTCTAAAATTTTGTGCTGTTTCTGAGAGCTATCCCTTACTGTCTCATGTTTTCAGACACAGTAGTAATCATGAAAAAAGAAGAAACAGTTACTTTGCCCATCCTGGCTGTAGTGCAGGAGGAACTTGTCATCTTGGTATCAGTATGGTGTATTCAGTGGTGTTTTCCAATTAAGTTCCAAAATAATATTAAATCTGTTGTGCAGGCAAATCTCAGTAGTAGCTGAGAGACTGAAGGAGGAAGTCATTCTTCTTTAACAAAAGCATGGAAGTTGTGCTAAAGCAGCAAACTTGGGTAGAATAGGAAGGCATATCAGCAAGGAGCTCGTTATAGGCACAGAATAGGGGAGAACAGGCAGATCTGAGAGAGGACTAGCTAAAGATACAGAAGAGAGGTGTCCAACCATTTATAAAGCCTAAGCAAAAGAGTAACGATGAACAGAGTCTTGATGAACACAGAGGACAAGAATTTAGGTTCTATGGAGGACAAATCTCTGAATCTTTTTGGTTCCCTCTCCCTGCTACAGTGTGGGTACTGTTGCATATTAAACAGCTTTTCTTCAGTGAAGTTTAAAGTGGGGCAAATAACAGGGACTCTACCGGCGTTCTGAGGAGACTGTTCCACTGCCAGGACTCTGTCACTGTGTTCCTAAAAATGCTTCCGACTACACTGGGTTTGCTAGAGCTGGATAAAAATGCCAAAACGCTACTAAAAGTGAGTAGGAGAGTGGAAATGAGAGGAGAGGGAGCAGGGACGATGAAGGTATTCAGGCATAGTGCCAGGGGAGCTTGATGAGGAGCTGAAGTGATGCAGATTAAAACCTGACTGTCAGGAGGTAGTAGAAGAGCTCTAGAGAGCAGGCAGAGGTGGGCTGAAAGCAGAAAGGTGAGGAGAGAGAATGTATGCTGAGCGATAAGACATCTAAATGGGAAGCCAGAGAAGGCCTATGATTTCTTTTATGAAGGAGCCAGATAGAGAGGAGTTACAATTCCTCAGCGAATGAGGCAAATTAATTCCTTCTTTGCAACGGTTCTTTCTGGCAGCAGAGAACATACCTCCTTCTCTCCTCTGGTTAGCTGTGCAACAGCCATGCGTGTTCCCACAATGTTCTTCTAAAAATGCTGCCAGCCCTGAGGGAAGAAACTGAGGGAAGAAACCCCTGTGGCTGCACAGCAAGGAGCTAATCATCACACACATCTCCATTTCAAATTAAATGCTCCGGCAGAAAAGAAGTGTGGGGGAAGAGGGGCAATAACACAACCTGCTGTATGTGATTGTGGGTATGTGTACTTGTGCACATACTTTTCTGTGACATAGCTATGTTGCACTTCTCTAGGTTTTGTTGAGCTGTTCCAGGTAATGAAAGTAAAATGCCAGTGAGAAAGTAAAAATAATGAGGAATAATATAAGTGCAAGTGAAAATCAGTAGGAAGATAGACAAGTATTTTCTATGAAAGCACAAAATCTCACGACAGGTTTCTTTCTACCCAACCTTTCTAATCTGGATGATTTTTATGGGTTCACAAATGCATTTGACCCTACAGGAGTATGCAACTGGGGGAAAAAAATTTCTACACAGAGGACCATAACAGAGCAAATGCATCGTCACCTTGATGTTTCAGTGTTGTGCCAGGTATTAAAAAAAAACAAAAGAAACTAAATTAGAAACACACTTTTGCTGCTGGGTTTGCAATCATTTTATTCTGTAAATCTCCTATCTTTAATCTTGGACTTTCTGGCTTTAAATCTCAGCAAATCCATTCTCATTACCTTCAGTAATCTAAATATCTCACATAAGTGATGAATCTCTACTTCTTTGCAGTGGAAACTGTCCAAAGCACAGGACTTGGGTGTTTGTCTCACTTAAAACAATTGTCTCACCTGTCCAATACAGATGTGAGATTTTTCTAAGAAAGAACGAACTAAAAAAAAACAATACTTCAACCAAAAATAAGCTTGAAAAGTAAATCCATAATTTACTTTCTTTTTAATTTTCTTAGTTTTTTTCTGAAAAGTTTGTAATACTGAATCCTGGAAGTGTGTGTAAATATTAGTAATCAAGCCAGTAATTGGAATAATGAAAACAAACTGCCCAGTTCAACTTCCAGGAAACTGAACAAAACTCAGATTCCTCAAAACACAAACTAAATCATACAGTTTCCAAATCAGTCCTTAAAATTTTGAGCATTGTTCTTCATGCCTGAATCTTTGCTCACATATGATTTGGGGGTTACACCCTCACTTTTATGCCTATAAAATCCCCAGCTCATAATCTCTGACACCCAAGTATAACTGAGATGTGCTATAGCTCAGCTTCAAACTGGGGCCACTGCCTTAAGACATCCCTTGACAAACACCTAGGATGCACAAAACAGGTAAGCATCCACAACTGAGGGCTTGCAGTACTTCAGTCCAGACCTAACCACCATCAAAGGGTGCTAAAACCCTCTAAAATCGATTGAATGTGTTTGAACTTGTAAATTGTTTGTGCATTTGGCTCAGGCCCTGTGCCTATATTGCATGCAGATACCCAGCCTGTTCACAGAGCAGAGCTCTTGCACATCTCTCTAAGCACTTTTGCCTGCACTGTTGGACCCAGTTTGATGACCACATTAATGACCCTTCAGCATTGAAGGTAAAATCCTGCGCTCCAGTGCCCATGCATTAAAGTAAGAATTCTTCACAGCCCCAAAGGCATGCTTCAAACCCAGCCTTTGGAGTGAAAACAAGCCTAATTTATAAATTTCAATTGATTTTGTAGCCAGATGATTTCAACAGAATTTTCCATGACTGCAATACAGCAAGGTAGCAAATTGCCATTGTGCCACATGTCTATTAATAGTCCTTTCTCTGATTCCAGCTAGCACTTTAGACTGTATTAAATATTATTGATATAGGCCCTCTCCAGAAATCTCTGTATGAAAAACATGTTCAGTTCTGTGCACACACATGAAAAATGTTGTATTCCCGTTAGCATAGAATCTCCAGAGCAACCATGATTTCTACCAAGTACTAGCTTATTTGCCCTGACTGAGATACTTAGTAAACTCAAACATTTGGGACCAAAAAGAAAGCTACTAGCCTAACTAACTTATGATTTTGAGAGCTTATAAAATGGCTTTGCACTTCTTAATCTTTTTTGTTGGGATGGTTGAAGACCTCAGAGAGAAGAAATGTCTCCCGAAATGGCCATCACTAGATACGCAGATCATAATGTCTGCACGAGAGAAAAAAAAAATCAGTGTTCTCTTTAGTTGCTCTAGGACCTCAGGAGTTTTCTCCATCTGATGTCCCCTTCAGTATTAAATAGGAAATGTTTTACTTTGTTGTGTGTGCATGCACATCTCCTTAGCACTGAGATTTGGAGAACGAGTTCATATACAGGGATTCTTTTAGCTTGTGTGGATAAGAACATTGTCTTCTTTTCTCCAGAAAAGCTAAAACCACTGTGTGGCAGAGATTCCCAGAGCAAACAAACCCTTTTGGAATAACTGAAGATTACAGACTGAAATAAACTGGAGCACTAGTTTTGCCTTTCAAGAAGTGCTGGTATCAATACCCCAATAAACATGTCATTGCCAGGCATCATAGGTGTCTTTCAGATCATGTCCACAGGTTATGTGCCCAGCTGGGTACGTGAGGACTGCTTTCAGAGACTTCACTATCTGCTGGACAATGTCAGTTACTAGTCTGCAGCTGAAAACACGTTTGTCCAGTGAACTATATCAGCTTTTTCCAGCATCGGTGGGGGCTGTCGAGGATATTATTAGTAGTTCTCAGATCACTGACCTGCTCTGAGCCATTACAATTTTATTGCATTAATCTGTTTGTCAGCCATTGGCAGGTCTCAGAAACCACTTTACTAAAATACCAAAGATGATATTGTTGGTACAGACATCATGATTCATTCACAAACCAATCTTATTATTTTTGCCATATTTAAACATAATTATCTATTGATTATACTGTATTATAGATGTATTAGTCATAGGTGTTGGGTGACTGCATCGCATGTTTTAGTCACAAGGCTTTTTGACTTGCGCAGGTATGTTTAAGAATTGTGGCTTCATTTCGCGCTTGTTCAATGGTAAAACAAAGCAAACCAAAGATTCTTGAATGTAGCATTTTAAAAAAAAAAAAAAAAAAGCAGGATGGAATAATCTGTCATATAGTTGATATAAAATACGTGTGTGTGTACCAGAGAGTTACCAGTAGATCTGGAAAGAAAAAGAATATATGTTAGGAATATACCAATTCAAGCAGTAGTCTAAATGGCACCTCTGCTACCTAAACTACTCCAGCAATTGCCTGATTTTAGCTCATTGTACGTGTGAGCTAACCACCCTCCTCCTAATAAAGTGTGGCTGACATCAAACTGAACAGGTTAAGGTACAACATCCCAGTGGAAGCAGCAGAAGACGTTAGGTCTTCAAAAGGCAGCCTAATATCTCAGTGCAAGAGATGAACATGTAGGTTTGGCATGAGAGCAACCCAGGACTAATGACACAGCAGCAAGGGTTTGTTGTCCTGCTCTGCCAGGCAAAATTTTGACAGTGGCTGTCAGCACTGTCCATTTTCACATCCCTGACTATGAAAGGAGGCTCCCCTCAGGGTGATTCACTCTAGCTGAGATCTGAGCCTTGGGAGTGTTTTTTTCTTGTCGTTGAATACAGAAGAAACTGCTAAATCAAACCTCTTCAGTGACAGATCAGTGGTAGGTGGTAGGCGCTGATGCTGCAGGAAAAGGTGCAGGTAATGCTATTGTAGATAGAAAGATAGTCATGAAGGTCTCTGTTCAGTCCTTAGGAATTCGATTCATTCTAGAACTGAAGTAGGAGGGTTTTCTGTTCCTTTGCAAGTAAATGCCAGATGTTGCCTTTGGTCTTCTGGATTTTGGGGGCAAGCCTGTTCAGTGCCTTACTGAATGCTCGTAGTGGCTTTCAGGCTTCAGAACTGTTAATGGCAGTGAGTTCTACAGCCTTCCTATGAGTTGTGTGAAAAAGGTATTCCCCTAAATTGGTTTTGAATCAGAAGCCTTTTATTTGAGGGGTGGGGGTTGCTTGGTTTTCCTTCTTTTTCACCTCTGTGTTGGATCCAAGGAAGCAGAAAGACCAAAATTACCCTCTACAGATCATGCTTTGTCTTTCCTTCCTTTACCAGAGCAGAGGACATTTGGCTTTGTCTCTTTCCTAAAGTAAATGATCCCAGTCTTTTCTCCTTCTTTTCATGTTACAGTTCTTCCACACCCTTGATCATTCCTGTCACCTTTCTCTTACCTGTTTCCAGTGCCAGGTCTTCCTCCATACATAGAGCAAAAACTCTGGTCCTGTTTCAATAAATTGAAATTCAAGATTTTTTTCCCCCATTGCAGTGCCTCCTGCAGATGCCCTGCCTCTTTCTGCTGCCCCTTGTGTCAAAACAGCCTTCGTCACTATCTGAGGAGGCATTGGTCCTTGCCAGCCATCTCTTCCAAGTCTCCTAGCCATGTCCTGCCCTCATCTGCCTTCTGTGTTGGTTATTCACATCTGCAGATGGGAGTGCGAGGGTGTCATTAAACAAACAATTATTAATAATGAAAGCTTTGCCATTAGCGTTGTTCATAGCCTGCCCAGACCTTTTTCTCTTCTTCTCTCTAAGCAGGTTTTGATGTATAATCCAATTACTGCACGCAGAAAATTGCCCCTTAATCAGCAAAGAGGACTGGTGTTTCAGTTTCAGCTCTTACTACCCTCATGTTGTCACTGCCTGTATAAGCAATCCCACGTGCTGCTGGGCACAGGGCTGGACACTCCAGGGTGTGTGTGCTTAAGCTGCCACCAGTGTTTGAATGTCACTGTTATACACCCTAATAAGCCAGGGCCTTTTTTTTTTTTTTTTTTTTTTTTTGAGCTTGGAAAAAAAAACCAACCAAAATGGTTGCTTTTAACCAACTGATTTCACAACTCATTTATCAAGCCCTATAGCAAACCATTTATTTTAGCTCCTTTTTGCTCCATCAAAAGCTGTGTGTTAAAAGGGAGAGTACATTTCAAGAGGCTGGGAGCTGAAGGCAGGCTGCAGTGCCACCTGCCCTCGCTAGCTCTTGGCCAGGAGGCCGCCGGCTAGAATTCAGGGGTAGGAGCTGTTCTTTTTCCTGAAGTGACTCCTGGCTTCAAAATCAAATTATTTCTTTTGTCAAGTCCAATAAGCACTGAACACCACAGACTTTGTTTCACTACAGATATGAATGAATGCCTCTGTACAGTACTTTCCATTGCCGTGAAATATATATATATGTATATGTCTGTGTATATATATATATATATGTATGTAATGGGGAGTGTAATTATTGTTCTACTTAAAGCAAGGTGACATTCCACTTCAATGTAACTTTCAAGCGCAGCTCTTAAGATAAATTGTGTCTTAAAGGAAAGCTGGAAGGGTATAGAGGTATGTGTTTTAATGAGCTTTAGTAAGCTTTGAGTTAAGGCTTCAGTCTTTAAGGCAAAAAGCACCCAAGATGATTTTCCCATCACCTTCCCAGATCAGACCCTGCAAGAGTTTAACCTGGGAGTCACTGCTTGAGCACTGGCTATTCCTGAAGGTATTTGAATGCTGCATGTACAAACTGTGTCCTCAACTGTCCTCAAACGCCAACCTCCATTTTGTACATGTACTTGTCTGGAAGGCGAAAGACACAGCTATGTCGTGCTCCAAGACCCTGATGGTCATTTTTGGCTCAAGAGATGTATTCCTTTTGATCAGTGTCACTCTTTCCATTATATTTTTTTGTCTTTTAATTTGTGCTAATGGAGTTTATCAGGTGATTCCTGGAGGGCACACTCCACTTGCCCAGCCTCAGAGCTTCCCTTCCAGCAACATACCTTCTTCTCATTTGTTTACTTGGGTGTACTGGACCACTGTGAAGCAATTGCACAAGCAATAACGGGCGCGTTGCACTTTTCTGTCATTGCCTTTTGTAAGACATAACACTCCACTGACATTGAAAAGTGGTAGGAGACCCAGAAGCTGCGTTGTTGCTTACTGGCAATAGAACTGCTGTACAGTTCTTCTGCAGGGGACCTGTCCTCACTCCTCGAAGCAGCTGGCTGTCTCAGGCCCAATTTAATTCACAAGGCTGGATTGTAAACAATCTTGGATCCCTTCAGCAACACTTCATCAGTCTTGCTTCCATCCGTTTTTGTGTTTTTGTTTAGTTTCAAGCTAGAAGCAAGTTTAAAGAAATGTGCTAAGAGCATAGAGGGTGAGTAAATATCCCATATATTTCACAAAAATTACAACAAAATCAAGGGATTTACTCTCACATTGAACAGAACTAATAAGAAGTTCTAACCGATGTCTTAAAAAATTACTAAGAACAGCGTGAAGTGAAGTTTCTGCAATCAAACCATTCTCTGCTTTTATTATAAAAATCAGCAATGTTGAGGTGTATTTTGCCACCCTCTTTTAGAAGTGACCTGGAACTAAAATATGAATCCTCCCAAATGGGAGGTTTGCTGGTACAGATCTAAATTTCACCAGTATGTCCCATGTTAGATCACCCACCTCTGGGCAGAGGAAACCTAAGGCTGTTCACAAGAGAAACTCACGTTGTGAATGGTTTTAAAATTTTTAGAGCTCTTGCCCACTTCCAAATGTCAGTAATGGAGGGGATCAGAAACCTTCACGTGAACCCTGTGCATTGTGCATGTTGAAATCCTGGCTTAAATTCAGGTCTCCACATCAGCTTCTTGTGAATGTTAATATTCGAGTAGAACAAAAAAGTTAGAGGCAATTACAGCATGAACATCTCTTCTTGTTTATGTATAGTAGCTGATAGCAGAGTCTGTAATAATAATCTGTGTTTATACATGTGCTGTTCAATGTAACAGTTGGGTACAAAATACCTTTTAACTGTCACAGGAAAATAACTGGATTGATGTCACTTTTTGTTTGTATGAATATAATTATTTGCCTTGCAGGGACCAGTTCCATTTTTGTCATGTTATTTCTGATTTTTATATACATTTGTGATAAATTAGGCTCGTTTCTAAGGTAAACACAACTGCAGCCAAGCAGCTGTCTTTGTACATTTGCGTGTTATCACAGCTGATATCAAGTCTAAGTCAGACTCCTTGTCTTGCTTGGAACTTTCTTTAACCTTTCTGGCTTATTCAGGTAAATGCGGACCAGTCTATTTTCTTATTAAAGATACGGCTTTTTGAAAAGCTGAACTTATTTTTTAAATCCTTTCTTTTTACAATTATTGATTCAGAAAGACTGTAGCAATCATATTTTTCTAAACTGCCAATTGCTTTTGTTGGGAAATGATATATAGATACGTATTTTATTCTACAGATTTCCATGTAGTTTTGAAACTCTTTGTTTTCATATATATCCTGTTTGTTAGAATTATCTCAGAAAGCTGTAAGCTTCTGCATACTGACTATGAAATTGTACAAAATGCAGCTGCATACAGAGACTGACTTTATTTTTTATTTAAATTGTTAGAGCTAAGTCATCTTTAGTGTTTTGCCATGCAAGACATACGGAAAGAAATCAGGTCATTGTTTCGAAGGGCTGGAAAGTGTTATGTGACACTTCCTAAAAAGTCTCAACTGAAAGTCAGGAGAATTTACTCTAGAAATGGTGCCATTTGGGGCCTGATTCCAGAGTTTATTCACACTGTTTAGGACCTCATTTCACAAGCACTCCCATGCATTTCACAGGAAATACTAAAAATAAGAGCCTATGATTTGTGAATAGCAGTGATAGAATAAGACCCTTTCTGATGAAGAACGGGGACTTTTCACTAGTGAAGAGGCTATATTTTGACTATTTCAGAGCAACTTTTCATGTTCTTTCGGTGCTGTGGACTCCTGTGTATTCCAGATTTATTCCATAGCTGAAGTGCCAGATTAAATCAATTGAAGCCCTGAGCGCAGATAAACATAATTAAAAGCTGCAGTGAAATATTGCCTGAAATGGCCTGATTTCATTCTCGAGGACAATAGTTAAAGGAACACAGCCTTGGCTTCTGTGCACCTGTGCAGCAGAGGCCCTTGCTTTGTGCCTTGGCTGTGGTGTAACATGGAAGGATTTCTGCTTTCTGCCTGGAAAATGCTGTCTTTTCCTCAGTCTTGTCAGAGGTGTAATACTTTCACGAGTAAAAAAAAAATCTGCAAGACTCATCAGGAATTTAAGGGTCAGCTGGCACCTTCTGCCGTCAGGTAACATTATTCCCAAAGTTTATCCCTTGATGACAAATAAAATAGGACGTGCTGTTTGCAGGTAGGATAAAGAGACTGGAGATTCATCACGTCAAGCCCTAGCCTTGTGACTGTTCTGTGATGCTCCACTGTTACCAATGAACTATGTTAAATTGGATTATAATATCAACAGTATTTTATTGCATGTGTCATTTTTTATAATGAAAACATAGTTGCATTTGATGTTGCAGTTATAATACAGTAAATAAACACATATATTTCTTTTTAAGGAATTTTAAATTATTCTGGGGAGTGGTTTCACATTTTTGCTGTGCTTATTGCTTACCATCAGAGTATTTGGGCTGACATAGAAACACCCAGAAGAAGTGAAGCAATGATAAAATTTGACCTGCCTCTGTGCTTATTTACCACTGGAAGAAGGTTGTGCTGAAGTACCTACTTCACTCTAGCCCTGTAAGATTTGATAGAAAGTGTCAGCTTTTCTTTAAGACTGTGTAGTTGTTTGAATAGAATTCTACTGGATGCAAAGGAAATGTGAATTAGCTAAATCATATTACGATTCAGTATGATTTCTTACGGCATTGGCCTCTGACACTCTCTGTGTGGTTCCCCTCAAAATCCCAAAACCTGCTAAGACAAAGGGGAATTTTTTGAGAACCTCAGATTTGAAGTTAATGCCAATCACACGTAGCAAGCAAGCAGTGTATTATTTTAACCACTGCTGATTTCTCTGAAGACTAATCACTGCAGCATGTATGTGTGGATGCACAACACTCAGTAGCACCCAGGTAATTGCTGGTTTCTTTCCTGAATCTTTATGAGAGAGTCTGCCAGGATCTCTGACATCAAAGGGCTCCATGGGCAGTTACTGCTGGAAGAGTGGAAAACCACTACAAATTTTAGATGAACCTGTGGGCTAGGTTGCCTGTTGCTTTTATGAACACACTGAGCTTTACCTTTGACTTCTCTCGGGTATTTGGACCACGTGGGCCTGTGCCTTCCTATGAGCTGTCTTCTATTAAGCCCCCAGAACTACAAATGCAAATACTTCAGCTGATCGTAGCTGTGTCAAGATCAGACTAGCAGCTCGACTCCCACCCGGAAGAGAACTGGGTAAAACAAGTCCAGGGCTGTAGGAAAAGCAGACTATCACAGTGGGACAGTTATATTCCCATAAGGGCTACAGTCAGCACACAAAAAATATTCTGTTCTTACTTTTGGTTTTTTCTTTGCATTGCATTTTTTTCATCTTGCAGTTTATTTTTTGTGGAGGCAGAGAGTAGGCTTCTTTGCGTACATCATGTTCTTCTGGAACAGCAAAGACAGTTGGGACGTGATTTTACTGTACATAGACCAGGAAAGACTGGTGTCCAGCAGGGAGGAAAAGTGCCTTAGAACAGATAAAACAGCTCACACTTGTACGGTGGTTGAGTATTTTGTTGGCCATGTTCAGGCTGCAAAAAACCCTACAGCTGATCAGTGGGAGTTGAGACAGTCAACAAGAATGATTATAAACACTTTTAGAGGACAATGAAATACTCTGGGTAGTTATAAATCTCTTAAGTCATATATTACTGGAGAAACACCTGTTTTAGACAGCAACTAAGCTCGAGGATGGAAGTCTCTGTTTAGGTTGTAGCTGCAAAAGGTGGCAAGTTCAATAAATAAAAATAATAGGGTAAGACCCTTAAGCGGAGTAAATCAGTGTAGCTCCATTGAAGCTGTTGGAACTAAGACAATGTACAGCAGTAAGAATCTGGCTTGTAGTCAACAGGGATTTTACAGAATGCCTACAACTTCGTCATTTAGGGAGTTCTCCTCTGCCTTATGCCTGTGCACTAAATTGTATCCACACAAAAGTCCTTGCCAGTATAACGAGGTCATTTTGGATGCGAGTGTTCATTATACGCTTAGGTAAATTAAGGGGGAAAAAACCAGGTCATTAGCAAAGTTTAAATAAAGTATGGAGTAAGGTTAGCAAGTGAGAACTTTACAAAAAAAAAATCAGTCTCAGCCCTGGAGAGTTAATGGGGAGTGGCTTTCTCTGGAAAAAAGCTGAAGGTGTGTTAATGCTGCATGTAGAAGCTGAGCGCTACAGCCATGAGAAATCAAAAGCAGGGACTGAGGTTTTCTTCTAGGTTAATATTTCAAGCTTTCTAAATTTCATTCTGTGACATACTATGAATGCAGCCTTGGTTTCCAACTGCAGAAAACCCCTCTGATAAACACATATTGCTGGAGCAAATGAAACTGAAGGCTCATCCGGTTTTACCGTAGCACTCGTGGTATTAAGAGGGATTGTAATATAATCCTCTTCAATGAATAACCCTAACAGATGTTATCAGGGTTGCTCTGTACGAGCCGTGGACCTCTTGCTAGAACTCCCTCTGTGGAAGTCCAGTTCATAAATTGTCCTAATGGGCTGCCTGCCTCGTCCCGCTGCTGCAGCAGCATGGAAGGGAGGTGGTTACCAGCGGCCTTGAAAGCCGGCATTATTCCCATCTGGTTTGCATTACAATGCTGCTAAATATTTCATGCTTTTTGTTTCACAAACAAATAAAAGAAGAACTAATCTTTTTGTTTAATGTTCCTTGATTGATGTTTTGGTGAGGGGAAAAAAAAAGTGTTGTGTTAGTTTTGATTTTTTTTTTTTTTTTTTTTTTTTTTGCTTTAGAAATCTTACTGCAGCTCTGCAAAAGCTTTTAATGGAAGATAGGCCAGATCACTGTCGACTTTTCTGGTGGGCTTTTTATGGCACCATTGATACAGGAAAAGATACAGGGGAAATCCAGATGATGAATGTGCTGTTCAATCAGCTGGGATTTCTTTGCTTGTGAGGAGATAACTCGATGAAGTGCAAACAGAGACAGGGAGCAGACGCTGACTGCTTGTCAGCTATGTGCAGAGCTATCTCTGGCTGGGGCTGCTGGAAAACACAGCAGCTATTAGTACCCCTTTGCCCTTTCACAGCGCCCTGCCAGAGGGTCCCCAAGCACTGCAGCAAGAGCCATCCATTACACCGCAGAGCATCGAGTCTGTGCAATCACCTCTGCTTCACAGGGAGGGGAGCACCAGCCCCGGGAGGATTCTGCCGGCATTTTAACCTCCTGGTTCCCTAAACTCCTTCTGAGGAGGATGAGTGAAGGCGTTCCAGCGGGCCGGGTCTCAGCCTGTACTCGTCCGCTTAAGCTTCAGCTGGTTAATCTGGCATTTGGACAGGCATCTTCATTAGGGCACCCACTGGGCTGCGTTAGCTGTGAGGTTTCATCGCAGGGTGGGATAACGGTATGAAACGTCTCTCAGAAAAGGCTAAATATTGAGAAAAGGTAAACAGACACTCTTCCAGCCTGTTGCAGCTTCACCCTGCAGTGAGGCGACAGTGTGTCAGTGCGGACAGTTAAAGCACCATCCTATGTTTGACCATGCAGCAATATTTTTTTTATATCATTGGACAAACAGAAAAAAGTTTGTCCGATTCACTCTTGAGACAAATTCTCTGCAGTTATTGCAGGATTAATTTCTCCCCAACAGCTGATGCATCAACCATCCTATCCCTTCCTCCCGTAATCGCTGGCCTCAACCCAGAGGCAAAAGTGAGTCTTGGGGACTGACCCCAAGGCTTGCCTGCAAATAGGCTTTATGACTTAATGCTGAACAAGACACCCAAGCAGTAAAATTATATACTGCTTTCTATATTATATTTCTTTTTTCCCCAGCATTTTCTTCCCAAGGACCTCAAAGCTTGCTGCAAGGTTTAACTAATTCACAACAGCCATCTGTGAATGAAGTTGTTTTTGCTAATTACAGATGAAATACTGTTGCCAGAGTGGATGATTGCCATTCTTGAGCATCTCTCATACACAATAGCACACAATAGTTTCACTCAGGATTGTAAAAATAAATTCTAACTTGTAACTGCTGCAGTTCCTTGCATTCAATCACTTTCATTGTGGATTTTGCGTTCCACTTAAAAAATTCTAATCCAGGAATAGTAAATGCCGAGTCATAAAAGCTTAGGAAATGGGTCGAATCCAGAGTGCAAGGCAGCATTACAGTGTCTGATCTGCTGTCTCTGATAATGCCCTCACAAGACAAAGCTCTCTTTTCTTTTTTTTTTTTCCTCATTCCTGAACAAATGAATTGCAGCATGTATGAAATCTCCAGAGGCCATCTGTGACTGTAATTCATTTACCCACCGTATTATGGAACAGATTTTCCAGTGAGTTCAAAACTCAGGAAAGGGGGGAAGGGAACAGTATGATGAGAAGGATCTGTGATCTATATCTAAAAATAAAAATATTATTCAATTGTCATATTTGATGGATAAACTGTCTGATGCACCAGGCAAAGCCATAGCAACTAGATAAATATATTTTAAACATTCCATTTTGATACATTAAGAATGAGTTGGAGCAGAGGCTTATCGGCACTGAAATTAAGCAGACATTTCTAAGTTCCTAAAAGCCTCTGATTTTGTTTAGCTTGGAAGAAATTTTGCTGTAGATAACTTGGAAGTGTAAGGGGAAGTTGGACTTGGAGCACAAAGGAGCAGCTCTGACAGGTCAGGACCAGCAATTACCTTTCTTCTTCATCTGTTATTTTCCAAGTGCCAGCAGCCCTGACCTGATGTGTGTTAGACCACACGAGGCCCCTTGGCAAACTTACAGACCCTTGGCTTCTGCTTTTAAATTGAAATTAGTACATTCATTTATGACCTTAGCTGCTACAAAAATATTTTTACTTATATGGTGCTCTCAATATTTCTGTAGTGCTGTTAACATTCAGTAATTGTAATCAGTAACACATCCTCATGAACAGCCAATTGGTTATGTGGCTGTAAGCATCAGATTTCCTCCCTGAGTAATTCCAAGGATGTCCCCAAAGGCACAGCAGGAATGAGTTCAGGCCACGGTGGCTGGCAGGGTTAGTGTTTACACTGTGTGTCATGTCGGTACCCATTTGAAGGGTTTTACATTCTGCCTTAGGTCCTGTGTTTCTTCATAAATTGATACCATGCAGAAGAGAGAAATGGTGCAAACTTCTAAAAATTGTTTTCTGTAGACATCTGACCAAAAGTTATGGCCGAAGGAGGAAAATGTTTACTTCTACACAGTAATTAGGGGGCTGTGTCAGAGCAGAGAGGGGTGGAAAGAAGTCAAGAGGAGCAACACCCCAAAGGAGCAATTTACCTTGCCGCCAGTCTGAAATCAATGAGAGATGCTGCACCAAACCTTTTGCCCACAGCCCCTGGCACTTGTAAGCAAAAGCATCAGCTTTTCCTCCCAATGCATCAGGCCCTCAAATACCTTCCTTCCAAGCCAGGGCAGAAGAGAGGAAGACACACGCAACCACTTTCTTTTCCCTTCTCTTCAAAGGGTTGCACATGCACTTATCTCACATAACTCAGACGGGTGCTGTGGGGCATAAACTGAGAAGGGGCTGGGGAGCAGCAGGTTCAGCTGAGTGTTAACAGTCCAGCTTCCAGCCTCTAAAGAAGGATTCGCAGCTCTTCAGTTGTGCAATGCAAGCCAAGAGTGCTTGCGGGGCTGAATGTAGTGTAATACCGCTAATACTGCTACATTACTGCTTTCCAACATGACCATCACAGCCTATTAAGGATGAAGTAGCTGCAGATTGTATTACTTTTTTGCTCATGCCTTCACATCTATAGCAGAAAAAATACTTCACAGAGTGCCCATAATGCTGAGTGTAGCTTTTTGGCTGGAGTTACACAACACTGGCAAAACATTCAGTGACATGACGTGGTTTACACCAGCAAAACTGCATCTTTTAACAATATTATTTATTTATTTTTCCCGTGGAGAACTAGTATATATTGGCAGAAATATGCTTTTACTGGTGCAAGTATGCAATAGGTTTTTTTTTTACATGCCTTTATATATATATATATATATACACCATGACACTCATGATCAGTAACATTTGTAGTGTTAGGCTTGTCTTAGTGAATGCAGACACTGGGCAAGAGGTTAGTAAGTAAAAGCAGTTTAGGCTTCTCTCTGTCTCAGCTCTGTCATTACCCTTCAAAAACAGGGAAGACAATGAGAAAGGTGACCCCTTTGGCATTATTGCTTAATTTAGAGAGGGTGGCAATTTGGCCCCAGAAAAGTAAAATCAAATTCAAAGGAAAACAAAAATAATTCAGAACCCAAACTGTCCAAGGCAAGACTGGGGAAATGGAAATAAAAAAAAGATGCAGCAGTGAAGTTAAAAAAAAAAAAAAAGAAAAGAAAAAGAAAAATAACATTTATGTATGGAAAATAAAATGGGTAAATGACAAATGAAGTGACAGCTTTCTTGTAACAAAGAGAAGAGGGAAGTGGGGCAAGCTGCAGATGGAAATGCTGTGCTGGGGGAAGAGGAGGGACCCAGCGGGGAGTGGGAGTGCGAGCGGCAGCGGGCAGGAAGGAGGGGGCTACGCACAGTGTCAAGTGCAGGGCTGGCCCAGCGGGAGGGTGACACAGAGGTAACAGCTTAATGCCACACCGGGCCTTTTGTGGAGACTCTGGATGGAGCTGAGATCCCTCTTCTGCCTCTGGCTGGGTCGCCGGTGTCCTTCAGTCACTAGGGGAACCGGGGTCAAATCCTTCTGTCCCTGGGAAATCACTGCCAAAACTCCCCTTGGATTTCATTGATTTTACAGTGCAATGGTGATTTCACACTTTGGCTCACAGCAGAGGAGAGGAACGGGGGAGGCTTGATGCTTTCCATGACCAGCTGTGGGTATCTGACTTGCAGTAGACTCACAAGAGGCAGGACTTGGGACTGGAGCAAAGGTACAGTCTTGGGCACAACCACCTGCCCCAGTGGGCATGAGAGCTGCATCCAGCTGCTGCCAGTGGATGCTGGTGCCACCTCCATCCACCCTGGACGGCTGAGGTGGGGTGAGACCTCCAGGAGCCAAACTGGACAAATGAGATAAATAGGGCTCTGCAGTACTTCCTATGGGTCTGATGAAATTTGGGCCTCAGCTACATGCCCCGAAGCACCACTGGGTTTCCCAAGGGGAGAGGAGGCAGCAGGGCAGCATCCCATGCAGTCAGGCTCCAGCCTGGGCACAGCCGTCAGCCTGGAGGGGCACAGCCACACTGGGGATCTGCTGCCCACGCTTCAGCCTGTTTCCTCAGAGCTGAGCAGAAAAACAAAATGCCTTCTGCTAAAAATCATGTCTAGAGATACTTCTTAATTACATGTTCAATCAGGAGTCACACTGCTCGTGGTAAGAGATTCCAAACTGATCTACTTCCATATTGTCGCTGTCTCACCGTGTTTGGCTCTCTAGCTGTCTTTTGGCAGCTAGCTGGGAGAAGAGTGCTCCCGGTGCAGGGGGATGCCCGTCCCCCACAGAGGAGCCGGAGGCTGACAGCAGCTGGCCCCAGCCCCACTTGCTGCTGGCAAGCAGGCTGGCAGGGAACTTGCCAGGCTGGTCTCCACCAGATGTTTGGCAGAACTAACCCATGCCCACAGGATCCTTACAGCCAGCAGTTTTCTAACGGCTCCATTTTCCCTCCAAAATCATCTCAACAACGTTCTACTGCAAGGCTGAGGCCAACAGAAGTCTGCTTCTGACCGTGCCCAATGTCACCCGGCACCCACACACCGTGTCTTCCCCTCCTGGGCTGTCTCCAGCTGCCTTGGACAGTCCCGGCCCTTCCTTCGAGCCCTTGCTGTGGGGTGCTGGCAAGGGGCAGCACGGCGGCCTGCCAGCCGTGCAGTCCTCTCCAGAGGGCACCTGGCAAAGCTTGAGAAAAGCTAGAGGGAAAGGTGTGTTGGAGAGTGAGGTTCAATTTCTGCATGAATGTGGTTAATCTCTGCTAGTGCCTGCCTGCTGTGCTGGAAGGGCAGCCGGTGAGTCAAAGTATCTAGCTTCAGAGCAGTCCCAAAACAGGAGGTTTCATCCCAGGATGAGCAAGCTCAGCCACTCTTGTCTTCCTGGGGCCAAATTCTGAGAAAAGCTGCTCCTGCTCTTGTACACAGCGCCCTTTTTAACAGTGATGGACGGTTCAAATTTGTTCTTGATACAAACCTTGCCTTGTCCGAGTTATTTTTATGGTATTTTAACCACTAGTCATCCACCTCGGTTTTACTGTGGGAAGAGCTAAATGCAGAAATCCGAAAGAACTGGCTCAGTGCCACAGTATTTCATGGTGTGTTTGGCAGCCCTGTCCCCTACCCCCCTGACTCGGCAGAGTGCGTTACCCTGTGAGTTGGCAGGGGTCATGCAGATGGGAATGGCCAATACATGCATTGCTGGGCAGTTCCTCCAGGACAGCAAACAGGTGTTTGATTTCTTATGACAGAAAACAGGGTCAGGAGAAGGAGACCCATGTTAAGCAGGAGGAGATATGTAAGCATTTTCTTTGGAGCCACTTTCTTCCCAGCCTCTGAAAACAGAAGTCAACATCCTGGAAAGCTAAGCTGGATCAAGCTGGTAATCCAAGGTAGCAGATGCTACTGTGACCACGGTTTCATGCTATCAGTATCTGGAGCTGGATGTCACATTGCTCTGGACATTGCCTGTACTTGGGGCAAAACTTGGGTTCAGTAGAAATTGACACTAGTTGTATTAGGGCACAGGCAGTTCTTGCTTGCATCTGTGCAAATCTACTGATGCTGGAGAGAAACGAAAGCCAGAACATTTCTACTGGCACCTAACAAATTTCTAACAAAAATCACGCTCAGGCGTGCATGTCGTGCTGCTCACTCTGCTCAGAGGAGAGCAGGTAGAAGTTGCAGCAGCTGGCAGAAAAAGGATCACTTCTATTTTTAAACCTATCTGTGTTAGCATCTTACCTGTGAGGAGCCTGGGCACTCAGGCAGCAGTGAGAAGAGCTGGGCAGTTTCACAAGCAGAGAAGTTCATAAGGTCTGCTGGCCTGGGCCACCTGCCTGAGAGCCCAGGGCCCTCAAAAGAGGTGTATTCCCATAGCGCTGGCCATACATTCAGTGGAAAGGTACCAAATGAGAGCAGCTGGGTCTAGACTATGATCTGCAGAATGACAGACTACCTGATTTTTTAATGTTTTTTTTTTGGGGGGGAGGACTTGGCTGATAGGACCCTCCTTGGAGAGCCCATGTGCTGACTTTGGATGCAGTCAAGTTCCTAGTTTATATCTCCAATTCGCACTGTTGCTATGGGAAGCTCTTTTGGGGGCACATATGTGTGCACACACGCACAAGGCTGTGTGAGCTTCTCAAGGGAAGGTGGCAGGCTCCATTTCCCCTGTCCCTTTCATACCACAGCCTGAAACATTTGCAGTTAAATTCCATCACATTGTACAAAACCTCTTCTGTTGCAACTGGCCAAAACCAGCTGCTATTTCTTCTTTTGTTTGAAATAGCGAAGCAAAACAGTATTTACTTTAATTTTTGAGAGTGTCACAGATAATCTGTGGGATGGAGTCCTCATTTTCCATGCACTCTGAAACCACTGAGTGTCACGCACAGCTGTCAGTAGTATAAAAAATGAAATCAAAGTGCTCAGCTCAGAGGAAAACGGATAAACGTTCTCTGTGCATTTTACTGTAAGAAAAAGAGAGGAAGGGATGAGGAGAAGAATCTTAATATAAAAGAAATGTAAGGATTTTAGACACTCACAGGAGGATAAAAGAATCTGAAATCTGCCAGTAAAGCGGGATCTGTTGCCTTCCTGAAGCATGGGGATCTAATTACTCTTCCCTCCCCCCGCCCCTTCATTATAAAGCAACTATTGCGGAACATAAATGACCTTGTAGACTCACTAGATATTCCTGCCAAAAAGCGTATCCATTATCAAGTAATACATTTTCTGCTTGTGTAGTTCCAGTGTGCTCTTTTGAAAAGCAGTAAGTTCTCTTCTGACTCCCTTATCACATTTCAGGATGCCTTTAGTCATGGGACTGTGCTTATTCAGTAGTTCATGTCAAATTTACTTCAGTAAGCAAAACTTAGCGTTCTTTAAGAACTGCTTTCCTGTTCCCCAGTGAGGGAGGTGTTGGGCTTGCTTCTTCTCTCACTAAAACACGTTTGAGGTTTGCTATTGATTTCATGGAGGCCATGAAGGCACAAAACAATACTTCTTGAGACCAAGTCTCTCTGGAGCTGTGCTAATTCACACCATCTGAAGTGTCTTTTCGCAAGAAATCAGCAGCAAAAAGAAAATCAGCATTTGGGACAAGCACTACAAAAAAGTTAGAAACTAATTTTAGAATGCATCATAGTTCAAATTATCATGGCTGGCAGTATTTCTGCAAAACCTGTATACCATGAAACCTGGATCTCTGATAGGGAATAACTTTAGACTGAACAATAATTCTTAATAAACAATTAACCCTCAAACACTAGAAGCAATCTGAAATGGAGCAGCTGCACCTCAATGCCTTCGGGGGACAGTCGTGGCCAGCCCTTCCTCCTGAGCTGTTCACAGCAGCAGCTCAGGGCTGTGCTACTGGCACTGGCTCCAGCCAGTCCACGGACCATCCCAACAGGTTAGCCAAATAGATTGTCACACTGTGGGAATGGTCGCATTTTAGAATCCCAACTTCAGGTACTTGGCCTCTCGGGCCAAAACCTGGATTTGAGTGCTTTACTTCATGATACGTTAAGTGCCACAATAATAAAAGGTTATAGTTTTGTTAAGTGAGACAAATTTCCACTATTTTTGGCTTAGAGAGCGAGCCCTTTCTTTGCTCAAAATAACTCATAAATGGGAGTTGTGCCCTTAAGAATATAGCTACTTGTTTTCATTTAAGAAAAATTAAAATTGCTATTGTTATGGTGCCCCATATTTTATTCACTCATAATGGTACTCACATTTTTATCATTATTGTAAATTATTCAGGCATTTCAGTCTTATGGGGGATGAAACAACAACCATCTGTGTGTGATCTATCTCCTATCTGCAGGTTTGCAACAAAAGAAAAAAAAAAGAAGAAGGGGTTGCAATGAAAGAGTCCCAGAAAGGGAGAAAAATATTGTGATTTTTTAAAAAGAAATGTCTTGTTAGGACCTGTCAGTTATGATGACCTCCCCAGCATGCTGAAATACTGAGTGTCCCACATTCACACCAGGGTCATTAATGGCTGTCCCATGCGCTCCTTGCACCCAGAGGAAGGCATGTTGTCTCTGTCATTTTGTGGTTTCCCCAAATTCTGACACAAAGCGAGAAGGACTTGCTCTTTTCTGCATGTACTTACATTAGATATTTCAAGCTTTTATTGGTCTAAGAAGTCCAGTGTCATCACCAGACTGAGGTTCATGGCTCTTCCCAACTTCAGTCTTGCCTCCCCCACATCCTTTTGATGCATGGAAAGAGGGCAACATCTGAGCAAGCTTTAATATAAGCCCCAGCTGTTGCTCAACAAGCTACACCAATGAAGCCTGATGTGGATGAGTAGTCCACTTCAGCAGCAAATACTTTGGCTTTGGCATGATTAAGGCTATGCTTAACTTCTTTTTGCAGATGGGGTCAGAAAGCTCTCTTGCAGGATCTGCAGTGACCCATACCGAGCTCATTATGCTCCTGGAAATAATAATGAATACTTGAGAGAAGATCCCCTTTAAGGTTTGTGTCACTGTCCCCGCTTATGGAGGGGCATGGAAGGGCCATGGGCTGCCTTGCACAAGGTTGCCCAGCAGCACAAGGGCCCCAGGATGACAAGGCTGGTGTGATGGGTCCTTCACAAGAAATCTAATTTTGGGAGTGGCAGAGTTTTTCCTGAGCCCAGCATCCCTTTTGAGCTGATGTTGCCCGGGGGAGCTGTGCAGTTCATGCCTTAGGGAGAGAGAGGCCTGGGATGGTGCCAGGATGCCAAATCCTCCTGCCCCCTGCGCTACTCCACTGTCTGCATCTACCCAACCATGGGCAAAATGAACCTGGGTTTTGGCTTGCTTGAAAAATTCAAGGGACAACCCCCATCACTTCTGCAGGAACGGGGCTTCTGGCACAATGTTTGAGAGCCACTGATTTATTGGGCCAAGCAGTCTCTAACAGCTCATCACAAAGTTCTCCATGTTGACCTGAATAGAGTAGATAAAAATGATTTACAGCTTCTGTTTTCAGTTCTGTTGAATAGTTTAAATTTGTCTTTGTTTGCAAAATAGTCAAATGATTATTTTTTTATGAGCTTTTTCCCTATAGGTAGTTTCCCAGTAGCTTCATCTGGATGGATATGACTCCTGAGATCCTTCCAGTGTCGCTGCTGACCCGGGAATGGTTCAGTCAGATCACCTGTAGACTCCAGGAAAGTCAAGGGTAACAGTTTCATTGTGCTTTAGTTTTCCCTTTCTGAGGTAAATTATAGTATAGCATTAGAGAGTTCCACATTTCTCTGTCCCTGGAAAACAGCTTCATGCTGGAGGAGAAATGGCCTTCCAGGTACGGCAGTGGACTTCGATATGGACTGTCTTCATTGCTCTGAAATCAATTTCTTATGTGATCTGGGACAAATCCCCTGGTCTCAAAATAAAAATTTTCCCTTTCATAAATAAGACTATGAATATTTATGGCACATATTAAATGGTAAAAATCTGGTGATATTTTTGAGACTGCTAATAAAATAAATGCCATAGAACAGCTTTATAACCACCTCTAAGCAAATATCCGTTTTTATCAGCATCAGAATCAGCGGATCCTGGTTTCAAGTGAATTTGCATCTTGTAGTTAATATTATTTTTTTAAAAACCGGGTTAGACTAAAGCTGCAGCATGTGTTTGGGAGAGGAGAGAGGACTTTATGAATGCCCTTAACACCGGAAAAAGCTCAATCAGAATTACCTTTTATTACACACAGGATATGTTCTTCATCTAGGAAAGACAACTTGAATGATGGGTGGATTTTTATGTCTAATAAAGCATTAACTGTGATCTAAACTTTTCCTGCAGTTGAAGTATTTAGAATGGCTCTTTCCTGTGTGGATTCTCTGATGTCTCTCCACTCTACCTGGCTGCTTATTTAATATAGAAATTGCAGGAGCATCCTACCTTCATGATTTCTCCTCCTTAGTCAAATCTGGTTGAAACTGGACCATGAGTTCAAAAGTTATTAAAGGAAGGGCAGACAGATATGCAGAAACACACACACACGGAGTGTGATCACATAAGCCTTTTTATCCAAGCTAAAAATAGAAAACCAATGAAGTACCCCAAAAATACTTTAACAGATGAAGCTTAGGCTGGAGGACAGACTTTTTTTCATCTCCAGTATTATCCATAAGTATTTTTCTGCTTGCCCTCAGCATACCTGTGAGGTGCAGGGTAACCCAGTGGCCCCAGCACTGGTTTCTGCAGTGTGAACACCAGCAGTTGTACCATAACCTCGTTACCTGAAGGACTAGTACATGTGTACAAATGTCACCTTTGTGGAGGAAAAGCTGCTGGTCCCACCCTGCATAGCTAGGCTGCCACATCAGGCATTCTACACAAGCCTCTCCAGGGAATGTCACCACCCCCTAGCTTGCATATTTTAATATCACAAATAACTGTGGAAACAGGATTAAGCTAAGACTCCTATGGGGATTTTTGTCAAAATTTGGATCAAAATCCTCATGGCAGGGCCCCAGCAGGGCTGGGAGCCTCCAGCATCAGTACCTTGCTGACGTGCTTGTGAGGATACGCCAGTCTTTCCCCACAGGACCTTCCCCAGGACAACAAACGCACCAGCCTGTAAGACACAGAATCCAAGTTTCTCAGTGAAGATGATGTACTCTAATGTACCCCAGTGGAGCATGGCTTACTCAAGCAAGAACCATCAGGTCAGTTTATCAAAGAGTAGCTTTCTGCAGGCATGCGACCTGCTTTTCTTTGTCTACCCAAAGCCTAGGATTTCTCGGCTTTGCGAAGAACAGTTTGCCTTCCACCTGCCGCCTGCCACAAAGGTGTAGTTGTGCTGCCACGCAAAACGGAGACGGCTGCAGAAAAGCACCCAGACTGCCTCAACAAAAGGCCCTAAACGTGAGGGAAACATTAAAAAAAAAAAAAAAAAAAAAAGCAGGAGATGTAGCTCAGCCAATGCAAACATGTAAGTAACTGTGCAAGGGCTCAGAAGAGAAACCAGATTGCTGTTGAAATAGCTGGTTAACGTTTTGTCTGGAAGCACAGCTTCAATAAAATAGGTAAGGAAACCAGCTAAGGACCCCCAATGGCAAACATATTTATTGAGAATCCAATAAAAGTCTCAGAACAAATAGCCTGAAGGACCTGTAGACACAGCCTCTGCTGTAATAAAAATGCAATACAAGACATCAGGGAAATGGTAAGGGAAAAGGGCTGCTCCATGAGAAAACCAAACAAGAATCCCAGAGCATGAGGCCTGGAGACACAGACTGGGATGTAATAAAATAACTGCCATTGGGGAAAAAGAAAGAAAAACAAAACATCTAACAAAGGCACAAAGAAGCCCCAGATACCCCAGCTAGTCTAGAAAATCACCACAAGTTGCCATAAAAACACATGGGAAAATAGGAAAAGAATAATGGCTGCAAAGCGATTGACTCCTGCAGGTACCTAAAGGCAGCATAGGCAAAAGTCCACAGGAAGCCATGTCAGCTGCAGTAAACTCTGATGGTGCCTAGGAGACAAAGCTGTAAAAGGTGACAAAACAGCAGCCTCGGAGGGGATAAATCTCTGCATTGGAGAGAGATTAACATTAAATGCAAACCCCCACATTGCACAGACCCGTGGGTTTTGTTTCATTTATCTTGGTCAGCAAAACTTTTCAGTAGGTATAAAGAGATGCTACAGACTTTTTCCTGTAAGTGCACAGGAAAAGTTGGTTTCAGAGACATCTGCTAGCTCAAAGGGTTAAATCTGTACCCACTTATTGTGAATTTTCAGGTACCATAAAAGCAGCCAGAAAAATGGGCAGTTATCATCAAAGTAATTGTCATGTTAAGCACTGTTAATGAAAACGACATAAAATAAAGGTTTGTAGGAATAAGCAAGATTTTTTATTAAGGCAAATGAGTAAATTGAGAAAGAAGGTGATTTTCATTTCCCGGTTTCAGTTGCACGCTGCAGGTCATGGCCATAAAAGAGTGGTACCCTGTCGCAAGGCAAGGACCTGCATTCTCCGGCTGCGCTGCTGCCTGGACCCCTGCTCCGCTAACAGAAAGCATGTATGGACAGGACAGGGCTAGGCTGGCATCTCAGCAGCACATCCTCTTGGCTGGTGGCAATTCAGCATGCCTTGCTGAAGACAGATGTTTCAATGCAGGTAGGTCTGACATGACATTTCTCATCACTGGTTTTACCATCAGTGAGCAAGGGAGACGTATGACAGTTCTGCCTGGGTTTGGGCAAAGATGCCCTCAGGACAACCCAAGGTGCAGACGTCACCTGATTTTCTCCAGATAAATGCCAGCCTTAGAGGAGCTGTGGCACACACCTCTGCTATGAATAACAGCTCTGCACTTGCAGTTTCTGAATCTCTTAAAAAATTCATTCAACATGCCCAGAGGTTTTGCATTTAAGTTTTTTTTTTTAATATATATATACATATACTTCTCCTGGAACAACTGCAGAGTTAATTTGCTTGGAGATGTGCTGTACGTTGGCAGTAACATTTTTGTTTGTTTGTTTACAAGCCTCTGAACTAGGAAACCTAACGCTGACAGTACTGAGTTAGACCCATGAATCCACTTGTCAAGATTTACTTTACATCGCTGGCAAAGAAGTAAGTGTTTTATCAACAACTTTCCTTCCAGCTGTTTGTCAGCTCTGTTCCTTGCACCGATCCGTCTAAACTGTGTACACTGCTGAAACTGTCCTTCCTGGGCTGAAACAGTCCTAGGGTTTGCTGGGCACATGGTTTAATGGTAGAGGATGGTATTTATAAGATCTCTGAATGACTCTTCAGCCAAGCAGGTAATGGGCAATTCCTCATAGCCTAGATCTTTCCAGCTCCCATGGATACCCTTGGGGTAGATTTTGCCCTTCTTAGGTTATTTATGGTGTCGCTCCCTGCCAAGGACACTTCAAGTTATAGTCACTCCCTCCAGTGGTCATGTCACCTGATGTGTATTTATTCATCACTACCCGAGTAGTTTCCATCCGCTGCTATGCTATGAAGTGCTCTAAGGACACGGCAGTGTCTGCAGTTCACAAAGCCATACGTGCAGGGGTGCTCTCATCACGTGCAGGTCTGGAAGGAAGAAAACACGAAAAGACCAGTTACAACAAAAAGGTTAAGCTGTTATGTCTGTGGTCCAAAAGAGTGGTGAGCTGAGCTCATTTCACCAAGTCTCTTGCTAATCTGGTGCTCTCAAGGGTGTGAAATATTATCAGCTGTTAGAGTTATTAACCAGTGTTAACCAGGTAGTGCATGCACTGAGCTGTGTTTAAGGTTAACTGTGCCATTAAGGGCTTACAAACTCAATTAAAGATTTTAGTGCTCAACAGTTAATGGTTAATTTCTGCAGATGTCCTGTTTCCAATTACTATTCATATATAATGCAAGCAGCATGGCATCACACTTCAGCTCAGACACGCGGATTTTTTTTTTAATATATTTTATACCAGCAGAAGGTTTCACTTAATTGCATAATACCCGATATTTAGTATTTCTGGAGTGTCTTTGAAATCCCTGTTAAATTCCAAGTATTTTCACCTTTCTTTTTCTATTATTATCACCAGTCCCTGCCTCACTTGTGCTCATCTGACCCCGTGAGGGTATGGAGGTGTTCTTTGCATTGTGCCATGACCCCGCTGCCCGGCGGGGCGAAAGGCACGCTGAGAAATGGCCCTCCTGGACTGGGCAGCCACAGGGAGAGACTCAGAGATTTTCTTTTTTCTCTTTCATTGGAAATGACTCGGGAAGCTCACAGTCCCCAAAGTATATTGAGGAGCTCAAATGGAGATTTAAAAGCCTACATCTGAGCCCGCTGAGTTTGGAAATTTTTAAGTAACAAAAACCTTCTTGTGAGACCAACTCTGATAAGGGAGCGTTTGACTAAATCTGCAGATGGAGTTAACTGGAAAGTTCTGAGTCCTGGAGTTACACCCAGGTGGAAGGAAACCTGCTACTGTCAGTAAAAAGAAAGAGTGTATAAATCAGCTCTCAACTAATGAGACAAATAAATTCATAACTGGAATCACCCATTAGGAAAAATCAATTCCTTTCTATACACGCAATTGTGATATTCCTCCTGAGAAATACTCTCAGTTCAACGAAGAACATGAACGTATACCTAACTCTGCACATGGGAGTAAATCTATGCTTATCATTAAATTTAAGTTAAGAATATAATTAAATTGAAATTAAATATGAAATGCCTTGGGAATTACTCATGAACTTGAAATTCAGTCATTTAAAAGCGATGTTGAACTGGGGCCTCTGGGACGAAAGGACCCAGGGAGATGCACACCACGCTACGCTTACAAAACCCTGTGAGATGATTTTACAAGCACTTTCAGCCATCTGATGATTGCACTGTTATTAAAAAGGCATGTCCTGCCTCTTTCCCCTGCCATGCTTCTCCAGTACAGCAACCAGCCACGTGGTTTGGCCAACTGCATCAGCAAACTGATCTGGATAAAAAACAACCCTACAAAAAACCCAATCATTTTTCTCTGATTCATCTAACTGTGTGGCCACATGACTGCAGGTGCTGGTCCGTAAGACAGAGGGGTAAGGGGATGGGGTGATCCCACCTCTTCTGGTGGCTGCTGCAGAGTTTTCAGCCGGTCAAGCTGACAAGGAAATTTCATGGCTATAAAGTTTGTGTCATTTTAGAAGTCTTTGAAGTCACTTTGGATCTGTCCCATTGCATGTGAAATTGTGGCTCTTAGAGTCATTCTTTCAGGTAGAGGAAGTTTTTGGAGGATATATAAGGAGGTATTGTTCTTGGAGAGTCACAGAGGTGCAGCATCAGTGCCTCCTATGGCTATACAGGCTATAGTTAGTCTCCAGAAAAAGTGTGAGCCACTCAACGGTAGAGATCTACATTTTCCTAAAAGAAACAGCAACACAAGTCATTCACCTCAGTGGCGTTAAGTGTGCTCAGCCATTGCAAACTGGGAAAGACCTGAACAAGAGATTAACAGAAGAGAGATACAACTTCAGCTATTAAATACAAAAGAGGCAAAGCTAAGTTCATATGTTGGCATATCTAAAAATTATCATGGATAGAGATAACAGATGGTTGCAGCTTAGAATTCATGTAGAAGTCTCTGAAGTTTTGGGGTGAAATCCACCCTTCTCAGGTGTGCAGAGGTTCTACAGCGTGGCTAGAGCTACTATGGGCAGAAGTGTCCACTCTGGTGGTTGTCCAGAAGCTGTGGAAGAAACTCCAGCAAGATGTAGGACCCATGCTAATGCTCAGTGCTTCTTGCCTCAAATGTTAGGGGCACTTTTTAACCTTCTCATCTCCCACAGAAACACAGGCTATTGGGCACCTCTAAATTTTCCCCATCAAGTCCCCAAAGGGGAGAGACCAGCTCACACAAGCTTGTACATGGAAAGCAGGTGAGAGAAAAGGAATGAAGCATGTATGACAGATATTCATCACATCCTTCAAGGCATCACTGAATGAGGTCCACAACAGGCAATGTGAGTATGAGCAGTGTTGAACAGATCAAAAAAAGTAGCATTTATCCATCAAAAGACAAAGTGTGGCTGACTTTTTCCTTCATTTAAGCTAGTGAAAATGAAGAAACAGACAATCCTGCTTAAGGACCTGTTTCCACTTAGTGCTGAGCACCTCACCGAAGACATCTATTTTTATCAGGCATTTATTTTACAATATCAGTGGCACCTCTAACCAAGACCAGGCCACCAGAGCAGAGAATATCCTCAGCTCCCTACAAAGAGATGAAATCAACTGACAAGTTGAAAGGGTTTCTCAGACCTCATAGGACTTTTCTTTTCTTTTCTTTTCTTTTTTTTTTCTTTTCCTCTCAGTGGAAACTCAGAAAAGCATTCGAGTGGATGGTAAAGTGTCTCACAAATATCTTGTATAATTTGGCAACCACCATGTTCCACATCTAATTTCATTACAGCACATTGAATGTTTTGGAGGTTTTTTACAATGGTTTTTGCACCTTTAACAACATGTTGATTATTGCGTTTTGAAATAACTCACTTCTTTAAGAATAACTTAAGTGAAAATTTCATTTAGAATTGCAACACCTGGAGAAAATCAACATCATGTGACTTGTAGGCACTTCTAAACAGGAAATACTCCATTTATTTTTTTAGCTGTGTTTGTGTAATAAAGTCTAGCATCCAAGTGTGAGCAACACATTTTCTTGTTTTATTAAACAGCATGAAAGGATTTATTACTTCTCCACTGAATGCACTTCTGGCACCAAATGGAGCTGGACAATAATTGTCAGGCACTGAGTTTAACATTATGAGAAAACACCTTTGGTGGAGTTCAGAGTTTATTGTATAATGAAAAATACACCTAGATGGTGAGGCTTCCTTTGAGAATTTGCTTGGTGAGTGTAATCTCAGGTACTGCTGCTTAATAAATTGGATTCTTTGAAATAGAAATTAAAGTACTGAAACAGTATCTAAGAAGGTTATTTTTCTTTTCCTCCTTCGGTTATGTGAAGTTCCTTGAGAAGGAAAATAAAAATAGAGGGAATGGAGAACACTTCTTTTACCACTCAACAGGTTAAGGCTGTGAGATGTTCTCAAGAGCCGTGTACCACGCTTGGGATTTTTCTCCCTCTCTCCTCTGATCTTTCTCAGCTGCTCTGGCTGCTCCTGTTCCTGTGGTCCCATCCCTGGCCAGAGCCAGGAGTGAAGGACTGTCCTCTCTCTCTCTGTTTTATTCACTGTAATGCAAAGGGAAGATGCCCCAGGCAGGGCAGCAGCCTTGAAGATGGGCTGGAGAGAAGACATCAACAGATGTTTTGCAGGTGTGCAGTGTTCTTTTATGTTCAGGAGTCCCTCAGAAATAGAGGCTGATGAGAAAAGGGAGAGATGTGGTTAAAATCGAAGTTCTGCTCTTTGGAGGATGAGCAAAGGGGACCAATCTACTGATCTGCAGTGATCCACTCATGAGTTGCCTGCACCTCGTACAGGCAAAGGCACCAGTGCAAAGTGCCTGGAAATCACAAGCAGCAGAGCTTTACGCTCACTTGACAGTCACAAAATGAGTGCTCAAGGCCAAAATAAGAAAAAAGGCCCAGTATATCCCTGTGGTCCTGGGCTGACAGACTCTCCCCGGGGTCTCAGTGGAGCATAGCAGCACTCAATATACGATTCCTTTTCCATCAAGACTGGCCGTGCATGCATTACGAGGTTTCAGGTTAACTATAGGCATGGGAAAATGCTTTACACAAGCCTCAAATTAGGGGTTCTGACTAATGACAAAGCTCTCCCGTTAACTGCCTTTCTCAGTGCAGGACAGCAGGCTCTGGGCTCCACGGGGCTCCGGGCTCCACAGCGTGCCTGGCCCCGGCTGTGCTGGTGGGGAAGGTAGGGAGATGGGGTGGGCAGCGTGGGTGGGCCCGGTCCCCCTCATGCAGGGAAACACGGGAAAGCTTCTTTCTGCGAATTGCCACTGTCTTTGCCTTTAACACACATGCACATACACAAATACACAGCCCTTTAGTGATCTGTAAGTGAGTCAGCTGGGTTACAACCAGAAAACCTCACTTTCTTGTGCCTCGTGCCTCGTGTATCCCTGCGGTGGGGTTTCTAACACCCCCACCCCCCCACCCCCCACCCTACCCGCCCCCCGAGGTCTCCAAGTCCGCAGCGCGCAGCCGGGGCCGGCCGAGATGCGGGCAGGCGCCAGGAGAGGGCAGCGGTGCCCAGCGCTGCGCGGCTGCCCGCGGGTCCCCCGGCGCCGCAGCTGCAGCCCGGCCTGCCCCGCAGTGGGGGGGTGGGGGGTGGGGGGGTGGGGGGGTGGGGGCATTTTCTGCATCGACCACCGCGACTACGAATTTCCTTCTTGCCTGAGGTTCTTTGTTTCATTTGGCGGTCAGAAGGTGCGTTAATCATCGTA
The DNA here is from genome assembly GCF_015220075.1 of Falco rusticolus. NCBI lineage: Eukaryota > Metazoa > Chordata > Aves > Falconiformes > Falconidae > Falco > Falco rusticolus. The sequence goes on from NC_051193.1 coordinate 40,808,321, forward strand.
CGTATAGAAACTCTTCTTGCGGTCACCCAACTGTAGTACAAGCAATTTCTCACTTATATTATATATATATATATACACATATAAAAAATATATAAAAATCAAGGAATTGCAGGTTTTAAGGGACCTTTACAGTGAGACAGTCTGATCTCGTCTCTGAAATGGGCCTTGCGTTGTGATGCCTGCAAATAGCAAACAGCACGGGTCCCTGCAGAGACCTCCTCTCCTGTGTGTTTGTAATGGCAAACACAGTGGGTGTGTGGTGGGAAAGAGGGGTTCTTCTCTGATGGCCTCTTCTCCGGTCCCTGCAGGGCTCCCACTGACTTGGCCTGACCCTTCCTGCCCCGGGGATGCATATGCATGCACAGAGCAGGGAAAGGAGCAGCAGAGGAGGGAAGGAGAAAAGTGGCCCTCAGCTAGCATGGAGACCACCCTCCCAGAAAAGCTATCAGGCTGCCAGCCACAGGGTTATGTGACAGACATAAAACAGATATCTATGGGTCAGGGCTGTTGCCAAAGCACTGGTTTTCCCCATCCTGCAATGTCAGAAAAGAGAGCCTTGCCTGAAAAGCCAAGGTGCTGAAACCAAATCAGTCACTCCACAGAACCAGGCAGCATAAAAGCTGCTCCTACAGCAAATCCCAAAGTTCTCCACCATCCAGTTTAACCTTGTTATCAGATCTGTGCAGAGGTAACACTAATACCCAGAATGCATTAGTTAGCATTGATCAAATAAACTCAGAACCAACATTAAATGTAATGTGCCGGCTTTTATGCCAATCTCTGCTTAAGAAACCAGGAAGGCGTCCAACATGGGACAGACTAATTCACGTCTGCTTCACAAGAGGTTCTTGCATCTTTTGATTCTCCCAGTACTAGTCACGGTTCCAGGAGAGGACATCGGACAAGATGCCCGTCCTGGCTGACCCCATCTAACCAACCCTGTGCTCCCATTTTCAATAGTGAAGAAAAGCTGCCATGTTTGTTTTCTTGCACTGGCAAACTTGTAACAACAGATGACGAGAAGGCTGTGGTACTCAACAACTTTTTTGCCTCAGTCTTCGCTGGAAATTTCTCATCCCACGCTTCTTGAGTGGATGGACCGTAAGACGGGGACTATAAGAGAAGATCAGGTTCATTCTCACCTGAGGAACCTGAACGTACATAAGGCTATGGGACATGACAAGATGCATCCCAGAGTCCTGAGGGAATTGGCTGATGTTGTCATGCCACTCTCCATGGTACTTGGAAACTCATGGCAGTCAGGTGAAGTTCCTGGTGACTGGAAAGAGGGAAACATTGCACCCATTTTTAAAAAGGATAGAAAGGGGAACTACTGACCTGTCAACCTCACTTCTGTGCCTGGGAAGATCATGGAACAGATCCTCCCAGAAGCTATGCTAAGGCACATGGAGGACAGGAAGGTGACTTGAGACAACCCCTTCACCAAGGACAAGTCTTGCCTGACTGACCTAATGGCCTTCTATGATGGGGTGACTACATCAGTGGACAAAGGAAGAGCTATAGATGTCATCTATCTGGACTGCTGTAAGGCTTTTGACACAGTCCCTCACAACATCCTTCTCTAAGTTGGAGAGAGATGGATTTGATGGGTGGACTGTTCAGTGGACAAGGAATTGGTTGGATGGCTGCATCCAGAGGGTAGCTGTCAACAGCTCAATGTCCATATGCAGATCAGTGACAAGCGGAACCCCTCAGAGGTCCATACTGGGACCCATCCTGTTTAATATCTTCATCACTGACACAGTCAGCAGGATCGAGTGCACCCTCAGCAAGTTTGAAGACAACACTAAGCTGAGTGGTGTGGCTGACATTACTGAGGGATGGGATGACATCCAGAGGGCTCTAGACAAATTCAAGAAGTGAGCCTGTGTGAACCTCGTGAGGTTCAACAAGGCCAGGTGCAGGGTCCTGCACCTGCATCAGAGCAACCCCGTATCAATACAGGCTGGAGGATGAAGGGATTCAGAGTAGCCCTCCAGAGAAGGACTAGGGGGTACTAACGGATGAAAAGCTGGACATGAGTCAGCAGTGTCCACTCACAGCCCAGAAGGCCAACCAAATCCTGGGCTGCATCAAAAGAAGTGTGGCCAACAGGTCGAGGGAAGTGATTCTGCCCCTCCACGCTGTCTGGTGAGACCCCACCAGTACTGCATCCAGCTCTGGAGTCCTCAGCACAGGAAAGACGTGAACTTTTTGGATCGAGTTCAGAGGAGGGCCACTAAGATGTTCAGAGGGCTGAAGCACCTCTCCTATGAAGACAGGCTGGGAGAGTTGGCATTGTTCAGCCTGGAGAAGGCTCTGGAGAAACCTTACTGCAGCCTTTCAATACTTAAAGGGGGCTTATAAGAAAGATGGGGACAAACATTTTAGCAGGGCCTGTTGCAATAGGATGAGGGGTGATGGTTTTAAACTAAAAGAGGTTAGATTTAGAATATGTATAAGGAAGAAATTTTTTACAGAGAGGGTGATGAAACTCTTCAACAGGTTACTCAGTGATATGGTAGTTGTCCCATCCCTGGAAATGTTCAAGGTCAGGTTGGATGGAGCTCTGAGCAACCTGATCTAGTTGAAGATGTCCCTTCTCATTGCAGGGAGGTTGGACTAGGTGATCTTTAAAGGTCCCTTCCATCCCAAAATATTCTATGATTCTAAGTAGTGTTTATTGGTTACTTTCAGTTGCTTCTTGTGAGTTTAAATGATCGTTTTCATTTGGGCATATTGTGGACCTCATTGTCAATGCATAAGAACCACAGATGAAGCAAACTGGAAACAAAGGAAAATCCTGTCTATTAGTGTATGCTGCTTGCTGAAGCATTTCACTGAAGGGAATACAGAAAATCACAGCTGGTAAATATAGCTAAAATTATGTTAAATCTCCAAAATTGTTTATGCTTTTACACACTAATGCCTTGATGCAGAAAACCGTTATACATATAACTAATGTTACTACCATGACAGTGCCATCATGGCACATTTTTTGTAGGTATTTGCATCTTTGTAGAACCAGAAGCCATGAAAATATCTTTCAGTTCTACCTCAGTTATGCAAGTTACAGGAAATTATGTCCTTATGAACACGTGGGTAAGTGACCTTTTGAGGAAAATTATTATAATTAATAGATATTATAGGATCAAGACCTGATTATAACTAACAAGGTCATTGCTAAAATGGGGATATTTTCCAACCAGTTTTAAAACTTGTCTGGCAAAAAATAGGTCAGGTCACCCTAAATGGCGTTTGCAGTATGGTTCCAGGCAATTCTGAAATCAGTTTGGAGGAACTGATTTAAAACTTACATGAGCTGTATCATATAAATTACAACCTCAGGGAACTCAGACGGTATTTATATGATTCTGCTCCAAGCATGAAACATTGGTTTCAAAATGCTGAATGATACCTGAACCTAAGAAATCAAATGTGAGAGAGAAGTGGTCACAAAATGTCCTGAAAACAGTCTTTCTCTTATAATATAGGTATGTATGGGAAATGAATGACAAGTTTTTGATGCAGTTCTTTGGGCCATCCTCAGTACCTTCATAACCCTGACTCCTTGCGGATCGTAGATGTCTCCTTGCAATCAGACCCTAGAGTCACTGATCCGCGGCATCAAGCCTTCATTTGGCTGGGAAATGACTCCTTCTGAGTATTCCAGTTGCACACGCAAAGGTACACACTGTATGAAGACCTGTTCTTATGGAAAAACGCAGCTGTGATTCCAGCCATTGCTTATATTTATACTTGGTCTGTTTTTTGATAAGAGGTTTATCCTGTGTGATACTGATGGTAATTCTTGGGTGACTAGACAGCTCCATGCCTGGAGACTGTTCCAACAAACAGAAAAACCTAGCCTGATAACTCATATTGGTGAAACTGAAGTCTGGTAAGAGTAAAAATCATGACAAGTATTTTTAAAAATGCATCTGCTTCCAAGTTTCTACACAAAAATCCAGAGCTGGCACTCATCACATTTAACAGACTGGACATTGTTCCTGTCTGACAACTCAGCAAAGCAGCCAAGCATATCCTTAGATATGAACAATGTCAGGGATGGAGGGAGGGAGGAAAACATGATCCAATGTAGCCTTTCTTCCTAGGGGGGCCTAGACCCTGGAAGTGTCTTCGGATGAGGAAGCGGTCATTAGAAATCAGGTAATTACATCAGGGTTAGCCTTAGCCAGAAAATGTTACCTCTCAAGAGGAGAGGGACTTGGGAAGACCTAACTGGCACTGGCAAAAAGTATGACAATCAAAAACGAAGCCAATAGGTATATAGCCAGCCTCCTAGTCAAGTCATCTCCAGCGTGATCCCCATGAAATGCGTGCACATAGCAATAATTCCATCATCCCAGCGTCTGGGACCTGTGCAGTAAGAGGTTAATTCCCTCTCAGCCTTTATGGCACAAAATAAAAGCTCTTATTATTTTTGTTTTGTTTTTTTAAAACTTGTGTGGAGAAAGAGGCAGGCTTTAAATATTTGTGTAGGCTGCTTGGCAACAGATTGCACGTGATCTTTATAAAAACAATGAGTTCTCATAGAATTTACATTGTGTTTGAACTGGGTGCTAATGGCTCCTGACCAGCTCAATGGCTGGTTTGTGGGAAGGAACAGCAAAAGACCTGTTACATTGTGCATTGTGTGCTGCTACTCCAGCTCTCTGAGAAAGACTAAGCTGTCAGAAGCTGAGGACCAGGGTGGGAATAAAGCTGTGGCTTTTATGGTACATAAAATACATGAGGTGAGACCTGACGCTGGTTGCAGTTGTGCACTTAAGGCTACTTCTGTGGGGTGTCATCCACACACATGGCATGGTGCTCCCCAACACAACTGATGCCTGCAGGCCTCTCTCTCCTTTGGTCTCAGGAAATTAGCCGTGACCCCAATATTTTTCCTTCAGAAAAGATGTCTACTTGTCTGCAGTAAAGGCACTATTAAACAGATTGCAATCCTTTCCTGTCAGCTGAGAATTGATTTAAAACTGATGTATTGTCTGTTCAGCCATGCAGGAAAGGCAGAGCATACCTGTGCTTGCAGCTGGTCAAAGATCATTGAAATCAGCTCAGAAATCGGGAGATTTCTCAAAACAATAAGCACTGCTTACTTTTTTCTTTTTCTTCTTTTATATTTTTATTTGTTCTCCCTCTGTTTTGGCCCTTTTACCTTTAGGATACAACTGAAGCCTGTTTTCTCAGGTTTCTCCCACTACTGCTGAAGCCAAAAACATACTTCATCCCCTGCAGAAGTTCTCTTCCTTGCAAGAAAATGGACTTTTAAGCAAATATCATTTGCAACAGAACTGAGAAGAAAACAGTGGTGATTTCTGGTGCATTCCATAATCTGGGCAGGTGACACCATTTCCCTGCACAGACGGCCTTAGGTTAAGACCTTTTGAACCATTCCTGGTGAGGGTGGAGGGGTTAAGCACATGCAGTGCCAACTGGGCTGCTCTAAAAGAGGATCTAAAAAAAAGAGTTCAGCACAGCTGTATCTGATACCCTACCTTAAAATGTGCATGAATAAAACTTCTGATCACTCTTGCTTCACTTTAACCAGTCAAAATACAGCCATTGCTTTCTGTTTACACAAGTAATAGTGAAACCACACAGCTTTCCTGAAAATTCCTCCATGTGAAGACACGTGAGTGTAGCAGCTCACAAGAGCTGGGAGAAGTAGGTCTTGGTAAGCAAACAGCAAACAATCCTGTAAATAAGATCATATGAATTCAGAGAAGTTAAGAGACTTACATATGGCCGTGTACATCCTAAGCCAGAGTCAAAGCCAAATTAATGTCCAGATTTTCCAAATTCAGGTGCTCTGAATTCAGTGAATGATGATGATAACTTCCCATAGGTGTGTAGCTATTCGTATTTTAACTCTCAGAACATGCCTAAACGGGGAAAAAGAGCTCTCAAAAAGTGTCACGTGGTAGCAGAGGATCCTCTGACTATCAGAGCGTCTCTCTGCAAATGTCACGTGAATGTTAGGAGCCTTTGTGAAGTTGTATGAGAGGAGCATGAGGCAGTGGCTCCTGCACAGATGTATGTGACTGGTAGAGATGGTGCTGAATGAACACAGACCTGTTCACATGTTCGCGTTCCAGCAACACTCTTCTGTTTACTCCCATATTCTGTAATTTCATATATATGTGTATGTATATGTACATACATAGATAATTTTATACACATCCTTGGCAGAGGGGCCATACAGGCTGCACACATACACAGGTATGAACTGTGCTTTAACAAGTATCTAGCAGCATGTGTTTTCAAACATTATGGTAATGATTTTGCCTAAAAACGCAGGACAACCTCGCTAGAAATGAACTGTGTGTTTTAGTGACTCTTACTGAATTGACAACAGAGGATTAAATTATGACTAGCAAACCATTCACCTTTGTCAATGGATCTAATCACAATCTGTTTGATAGTGACCAAAGAAAAAAAAAAAAGCCATCTAACGGCAGCTTTGTAGCTTTCTGAATGAGTGAATTAGTTCCCACTGGCTGAGCACTAACTGCAAACTGTTATCACTTTGCAGTCGCTGTTACTACTTTTGATTTACTCAAAGGCTTCATTTTCCAAGGCAGAAATCTGTAAAGAATGGAATTAAAACTCTTTGACTTAGTCTGTATAAGAGCTGGAAAAATAAAAGGAAAAACTTTTAAGAGAAACCTTACAAAACTAAAGGTAAAGGACCATTAAACAGATCCTCTGATATGGCTTTTGTATTACTAGTCACACAATTAACCCACTTTTGAATAAACTGTACTGTGTTTGAGTACGGCACATCTTCTAGCAAGGCATGTTCTCTCTCTCTGAAGATTGTAAGAGTTGGCAAATCATCATTTCTCTGGATGACTGATTCACTATTAAAATGTCCTCATTTGGATTCCTCTTGGCTTCAGCTTTTAGCCATTGGTTTTTGTCTTTCTTGTCCCCAGTGCATTTAAAAAACCCTAATGCCTGGTGTTTTCTTTTTAAGAAGAAAATTAACCATATGCATGAAATGCCCTGAACACTTTGCCTCCTCATTAAATACTTCAATGATATTTTACCAATCATCATAAGAAAGAGCTCCTGGACAGATGCATTTTTTTTTAATCATTTGTGCAACAAAATGCAGTAAGATGTGTAAAAGCAAGTAAAAATCACTGAATACAACAGACAGAACGCTTCAGCATGATGACATGTGGTCACACTTTCACCTCATCCTGGAATCTTAAAAAGCTCCCATAAAAGTTTCTTTGAATCAAATGGGATAAGCCATTGGCTTGTATAAAACTGCATGAGATATAATGAAGAAAATCCTTGATTTTTCAAGCTGTGGGCAACTGGGCAGCCTTACCAGATCTTACTAAAGCTAGGCAATTTGGCAGATTTGTACATCAGCAGTTCTACAATCTTGGAAACAGTTATTGCCCTTGGGACTTCCATTCAAACTCATCACTCACTACTGTGCTGGTTTTGGCAGGTGGGAGACTGCACCAAATGTCTTGTCTTTTTTTTTACTAGTTCTTCTAAGGGGAGAATTACAGATTGTTTTCCATCCCCAAACTTCTTTCAAATTACTCCAGTTGAATCTTGTACTATGATATCATCTGCTCATTCAAGTCAAGGGAATTACACATAAATGGATGTATTCCCGAGCCTTTCTCCAAAGCAAAGTACAAATATTTCTGTCAAAGCTGACTTAAGAACACTTACTTGCCAAGTGATGATGCCTCATACTCTTGTCTTTGTCCTTAATTGCTCTTTGTTTTTGCAAAGAAGTTATTAAACCAGAAAAAATCAATGCATAAATATGTACAAATCCACCAATTTCTTAGCCCCTCAACACTCACCTCTGTGATGCAGCCATAACTGGGTGCTGCAGGGAGAGGCTGGACATGGGGAGAGGCAACTTTAATGAAATCCCCATGCTGAACCATTGGGAAGTTATCACTTCAGCCTGCATTCTCTGCTCATGCACACACAAATACCTACAAACGGAATGCAGGAAGCTCTTTTCGGTACCCCACACAGATACCACAGTTTGCTCTGTCTCCAGATTTTTCTGTTTAAAGGAAGTGTTTGAAACCTAGAGATTGAGTCTCAGCTATATTCATCCCTTTTTACCAAATGCACAGTGATAGGAAGTAGGCAGCCACCTCTCACTAGGAACACATCTTTACTGGGGTGCTGCTCTGCAGCCCAACAGCAAGGGCCCTGCTGACCCCAGCAAAGCAGGGACATCGAAATTTGTTTAAGCAATGGCTCCACTGTGTGTTCGCTAACATTACTTTTGAAGTGATTAGTCTTTAACGACATATTGGTTAGAGGTTGATAAATCCTGATAGATGCTTGCAGTTAACTGTGGTCGGGTGAAGTACCACCAACCAGGACTTCTAAATTGCCATCTGCAGCAACCACAAGGACATGCCTGGCATTGGTAGCACTCCTCAAGGTCATGCTTTGAAACATGGTAAAGAGAAACTTTTAAAATCATCAACCTCCGTCTGCTAAGGAATGACTGCTGGGTTTTAATTCTCCCTATTTTCAGAGGCTTCTGGCAGAACTGTGACATTAAATATTCAGTGAAATACAAGTAAGGTTTGAAAATGCCTGCTCGGGAAAAACTTGGAACCATCAGTGCATCTCATACTGCAAAAGCCTCCACCTGGCAGGTTACGTATCAGAGTCACCTACTTTTTACCTCAAGAAATGATCCACTTATTCAACAGCTATGGGGTACTGCCCCTCCATTTGAAACATTTATATATTTCTGTTACTTGCAAAGCTAATGTTGTCTGGGAAGGCCAGGGAAGGAACCTCTTCTTACATCTCTTTCACAGCCAAGCTGGCTTGAGATTGGATGTAAAATTGAAACCACTTCTTCAAATAGAAACAAACAGATAGGGGAAAGGTTGAATTACTTCAGAGGGGAGCTGCATTGACAGGCAGTTTAGCTGAACGTTGCATTTGGAGAATATTTGACATCTCCAGTGCTGTGAAGAGGTCAGTCAGTTCAAAAGAAGCCTGCTTGCTTGCTTGCTTCCAAGAAACTAATTCATTTTGTTATTATGGTGAAGTATGCATGATAAATGACACATATTTCATCCTTCCACAAACATTTTACTGAAAAAAAATGCAGGTTGCTTTCTATAATATAAAATAATATTTCAGGGCTTGTAAATTTAATTTCAGGCAGGTTAAACCAGGAAATTACAGCAAATTGCAATATACAAGAGATTTGAGATCTGCAGATGGAAAGCTGTGTATAAAAGCCAGCAATGTTATCATTATTTTTATAGCATCTGCAACTTCAGTGCTTAAAGACTGTAATAACTGCCTGCTGCCTGCTGCCCAGCTTCCAATCCTAGTATTCATGGGGTAAAAAACAGACCATGCAATCTCCATTTTCTACTTGAAGCATTCACTTCTGGATGGTGTTGGAGACACCTGATTTGTAATTTACACTGTGTTAAATATTTGTAGTTATGTCCAGAATTAGTCTTTGCTAGTGAATATTATTGCAGAGGTCTTGACTCGTATCTATTGTGTATACAGTGAAAGCACCCCAAGTTTCTCTAATCAAGACAGTTCAGGCAGAAGAAGGTAACCTGGCTAGCTAGGGTCACCTGAATCTGAACATTGTGCAGCAGGGTGAGTTGGCCTGCTGTAAGTGGTGTTCAGCTGTGGCTGGATTGCTTCTTCCTGCACAACTTCACCAGCTTATGTAGCTCTACAGGATTTTACCATCGGGCATCATCTACAGAAATATCCACCATAGCAATTCACTGCTCTGTGGTCCCTCTCTCCTTCCCTGAATAAGCCCCTACATGACACAGGCTCCTCTGTTTCCTGAGTCATGTTTAAGCTGTTGCTTGCACCAGGCTGGCATCTCTACCTTTGCATGGAGATGAGATAGGATGAAACAATGAAATTTATATTATGGGAGTGGGTTGTGAAGAGCTGGGAACTCCTAGGAGACACTCAGATGGTCTCAAGATGAAAGACTTACTTCATGGGTCTTTTTCCTGGCCTTTAGGGTGCTACACAACATCTACAGCTGGAAAGAAAGATCCCCGTACTGCCACACATTGAAACCTTTGTTCAGTATCTACTGAGGCAACAAATCTTCATAGCATGCTGGAGTATACAGAAGGGAATCTGAAGGTCCTGAATTCAGTTGGTCACAGACGACTGAGAGCAAGCCAGGCTCAAAGGGGCAGAATTACACAATACTGTCACATGGATGAGACCAACTGCATCCTGCATCCATCAGAAACAGAGGAAAAATAGGAAGGGGAAAAAAGGGAAAAAGAGCAAACAAGTTTCCAAAAACTAGATGGAGTTTTTGCTGTGTCAATTCCTTGCTGAATCAAGGAAGAGTTTTGCCCTAGTAAAGGGGAGATTTTGAACAAAAGGCCCATGGCAACAGAAACAAATCAGCTCCACAAGTACATAATATTCAAATGAGTTTTACATAACTACTCTCCTTTTCTTCCAACCTTCAGACTGCACGAAAGAGCAGCAGAAAACCAAACTGAATGTAAAAAAACCAGCCTGCAGGCCAGGGAAGGACATTTCCCATTGCCTCTGTCAATTAAAGCATGCATGTTCTCAATAAATCACACCTTAAAATAACCCATGCTCACCAAAGCTAATGAAAAAATAACAGAGGAAGGACTGGGAGTGACCTACACAACCCTGCTCCCACCACACCAGCCACCCCAGTGAAGAATCAGAAGGACCTCACCTGCACAGCTTCTGCACATGGAAGCTGTCCCTGATGTGACACCATTACCCCAAAAGACCCAGTCTTGAAAATACCACTGCTCACGGGAAAGTCCATTTTGCTACTAAGTTGGCACAAAATTCACCTTGATAGCAATGAAATAAAACAAATTTAGCTGAACTTGTCCAGGTTAGAAGCCACTGTAACTCCTGGCATTATTTGGAAATTGTGTGAGGAAACTTGTTTACAGCGTATAGAGACCTTCAAGCAAGTGCCAAAGTCGGCTTACTGCCATTACATGGCACCAGTTGTGAATCAGCGTGGCTCATCAGTGTGGCCTACATGGTGGCCTTCTGGGAGTCAAGGAAGAAGGAGACAGAGCAGAGGGAAAGAAGGGAGGCTGGCCACCATCCAGAGTTTGTACATATGCTCAGTGGTACACTGAGGCAGGGCCAACAGTCACCACACCTCTTCTGCTATTAGCATCTGAAAGGGACCAAGAGGAGCACTGGTTTAGTGGGGCACAGCACTCCTGTTTCTAAGCTGGTATTCATTTTATTAATTAAATAAATTTTATAAATGAAGTTATTGCTTATTATCAAACTTTGGTTGGATACTCTAACACACGTTAGAGTGTACTTTCCCTTGCCTTTAAAGAAAGTTATAAAGGACTTAGATTTCATAGCTTATTTAGTTTTTTGTGCACAACCTCGTTTCCTCCAGTTGCTTAATCCTCTGATTACAGTATCTCTCATTTCTTTTACACCTTTTCCTGAGTGTCTCTTGTTTACCTGGTTGAATTAGAATGTCTTTTTTCTCCTGACTTTTCTGGTGTTTTGCTTTGAAAGTCTGTTTTACATGGTACTCCTCCCATTGTTTACATGTGTGTGGGCAGAGGAGCCAGACTAAGGGTGGCTGCTGTTGGACAGGGTAATAGAAATGAAATCTTCCTTTAGCTATTCCTCTGGCACAACTAATGAGTCTTTTCTCATGGTTGGCACTCCTTGTTGTTTCAGATACAGGCTAAACAAGGAAAATGAAGTGTTGATGAGACCCATGGTGGCACGATTATTGCTTTGAAATGGAGTCATCATTCAGGTCAGGTTATACTGTAGCTGTAAAATATGAGAGTTAAATAAGAATTTGGATTACTTTCCTGTGTTACAGACTTCAACTTTCCTCTATTTTCCTCATTCAGCTATAGGGTAAGAAAGCCTCCATTTTCAGTCCTCTTCCAGGAAGCCTTCAGAAAAACTAAACAGATTAAAAATTGAGTGAGACCTTCACCTTCTGTGTAGCCCCTTTAATGAGCCAGAAAAGCAAGCCAAGACTTGAGGGCTATGCCAGTAGTGTAGGGGAAGAATTCAAATGCCCACCACCTTTCCAAAAACCCTATTTGACGTGGACAGAGGAGCACCTTGCAGGCCTGCGGCATTCAATAAGAATGTTTTGGGAATGTGAGGAGAGGGAGGTCTAGCAGGGATCAATGTGGAGTTATTTTTGTAGCTCTTTGACCAGAGCAGCCAGGGATGCCTAAGGCATGCCTGGATAGGAAGTTACACTTCCCTGAGGTCTTAGTTGAATACGCACAATGTCCTCACGTGGACATACCTATTGCAAGAGAGACAACATCTTTTTCTTGTTAGCATTGGTCTGGAACTGGTTTAAGCAAAGCCAGAAAATAATCCATCCCTGGAATGACTGTTCATATGGGGAACTCTGTTTATATAAAGCCAAAGCAATTTAGCTACAATGGCATAAATATCTTCCTTAATTCCATAAATAGCTTCCTTTGTGTCAGACATCTTCCCATGCTGTTTTAGCAGGAGCCACAAGGCACCCTCCATCTTGACAGGCACAAAGCCTAGCTGTAGGATTTGATACTATCAGACAATCTTAAAGTATAATTTTTCTTCTCAAACTGAGACATCATTTAACATCTCTATTCTGCATAGACTAAAAAGAAACAAAATGAAGGTGATCTAGAAGAGCGGCAAGTTCCTCATGAACTTCCTATTAGAACCCCAACTTCTCATATGTGACCAAAACCTTACTTTAAATAAACCTGATACTATAGTTCAGACTCTTGGCCAAGTGTTTACAGTGTTGCCCTAAGTAACAAGTGTGAGCCAAGAGACTTAATCAAATGTAATCTGCTTTTTCAGTTATAGAATTGTCCTTAAACGTCAAAAGGCAACTGAATTTCAATAATAAAATCTGAAATATTTTTTTGTTCTTTACTCCTCCTTGCTGTATACAATCAGTTACTTCTTAGAAGGCATATAGTATTTTCACAGATAATTTCCCACAAGTATTTGCGGATTTTATGACAAGTAACATAACGTTTGAAGTTCTGGATTTATGTGAGAATCTCAGATTTCATACTTTTTTCTTGAGATCATTCATAGACCACATGGTTGCAGGGAAGAATGTAAAAACTTAAAGAAACATGTTTATAAAGGATGCCCCTTTTGATCTCACAATCTTTTAGTGTCCTTACAATTTTAGAGCCTTAGATTTTCATATTGGAGCACTTATTTCTGCATATATTGTGATTTTATTCACAACCATCTCGGAGGAGGTTTACCTATGAGGGCTTCTGCTAACGGTGGAGTTGGTTTGGGGAGGTGCCAAAGAACTGTCTGAAGGTCTCAGACGGACAAATGCAGGCGATGCCTGTCAGGCTGTGGGCAGGACTGCACCCCTGTGAAGTGAAGCTGGACCAGAGTTTTCATTCACAGTAGCTCAGGACCCAGCGTATTAATGCAAGACGAGGTCGACGCAGCTTATGTTGATGCGCTGGGCTAGAAACTGGAGTGCCCAGACCTGCCAGATGGGCCTGGCCCAGGCCAAGGCAGAGGTCCTGCCTGACTGACCGGCAGGAGAAGGGCAGGCAGCAGGGCTGGTGCTCTCACCTCCCATCGGCACAGGAGGAGCGGGCAGTCCCAGCCTGCGCAGGCTCCTGGGCCCCACTGCCCACCGCCATTTTGTCTTCAGAAGATGGGGCTGCACAGAGCAGGTGCTTTCCCAGGTAAGAAAGGTTTAATGCCTTTCTCTTCTCCCTAAGCAGAAGTTTTAACTTCCCCGTGCCCACAATGTTAATCATTTACAACATCTCAAACTCAACCTGATGCTGAGATCCAGACTGTGCAGGTCAAATGCAGCTACAGCCGCCAGGCCTGGAGGTGCTGGAGGTGCCGGGGCTGTACCTTCAGCCACCCCGAGAGCAGGGCTGGGCAGCTCTCAAGCAGGGCAGGGAGCAGGGCCACGGCAGTATTTAGCCCCAGAAAAGTGTGCAGAGAGCAATGAATCACAGCTGTAACATCACACGTCAGGTGGGGCTGGCAGCAAGGAGTTACTGGATTGCTTCCTCTGACCTTTGGTCCTTCTGCTGCACCTCAGTGTCCACCTTCTGTGTCAGAAACAGCGTGGCCAGCAGGACCAGGGCAGTGGTCGTCCCCCTGTGCTCAGCACTGGTTAGGCCGCACCTCAAATGCTGTGTTCAGTTTTGGGCCCCTCGCTACAACAAAGACGTTGAGATGCTGGGGTGTGAAGGGTCTAGAGCACGAGTCCTGTGAGGAGTGGCTGAGGGGACTGGGGTTGTCTAGTCTGGAGAAGAAGAGGCTCAGGGGGGACCGTATCGCTCTCTACAACTCCCTGAAAGGAGGTTGCATCGAGGTGAGTGTTGGTCTTTTCTCCCAAGTAAGAAGCGATAGGATGAGAGGAAATAGCCCTAAGTTGCACCAGGAGAGGTTTAGATTGGCTATTAGGAAAAAATTCTTCACCAAAAGAGTTGTCAAGCATTGGAACAGGCTGTCCAGGGAAGTGGTTGAGTCACCATCCCTGGAGGTACTTAAAAGCGGTGTAGAAGTGGCACTTAGGGACATGGCTTAGTGGTGGACTTGGCACTGTTAGATTTACAGTTGGACTCTATGATCTTAAAGGTCTTTTCCAACCTAAATGATGCTGTGATTCTATGATTCTGCTGCTGAAGCTTGCAGACTTGTTCACTTCCCCTGTGTCTCATATCATCTCCCTTTCTCCAGCGGGCATACCGACCATAGCAAGCATCCACTGGGAGGTCTTATGAGCAGGCCAGCACAGACTGGGACAGGCCATCCAGAGAGCTCATGAAACCCCAGCTCTTGGAGGGTGCCCACGCATGATGAGACAAAGCCTCAGCTCTCCCCCTCTGGCGCTGGCAGTAGTCCTGCTTTGAGCGGTGGCATGGACTAGGGACCTCCAGCCCTCTGCAGTCCCCTGCAGACAGTATTTCACTGATGATCATTCACCTGCTTCTCCCACAGCCACACCTGCTCAGTTTCCAGCTCCACCTCTAAATGCGGTACTGATGTATTTGGCCCACTCGGATAACTCCTGGAAAAAACAGGTCCTCCCAGTGCAAAATGAAGTTAAAGCTCAGCATTGCAATTTGTGCAAATCTGGCTGAGTTCAGATGCTTTTTCCTTTTCACAAGCTGTTTCTTCTGCTCCTAGCATTCAGGTTCATAAACTTCAGCATGGCATTCATCTATCCTTAAATTTGTGCAAAACTTTTGAGCCTTGATGCTTATAAACAGCTGAAGACCACCCCAGAGTCTTGGAGACAGGGTTTCAGGATAGTTGACTGTTTGCTATACAGTTGACGGATAGTTCACTGTGCGGAGTCCGTTGCCCACAGTTCACCTATTGGATGCTTTATGAAGGACTCTGCCTTCTCATCATCTCCATCTGTTTTTGAGTCACAACAGACGGATCAGCCAAGCGGGCTGTGGGGAGAGTGCTGCACTCCTGAGCTGGGTGAAACAACTGGCTGCGTGGAGTGAGCATTTACCTGGGATCACATAACACTTCCACCTTGAAAGAGTCACAATCTCTACACCCCGGTTTGTTTATATTTAACTTTGTAGATCTCAGCTTGTGTGTTTTGCTAGCCTAATGATGCTATACTAGTCCAACTGGATTGTGTCAGAATTTGCTGTTTACATTATACAGTCTTCACGGTTGGAAAAGAAACCAGGCACGGAAGTACAAATTGCAAGGAAATGACTTGTATGTGAAGGAAACGCTCATGCTGCTCACAAAGTTTGCAGGGCACAGATTTTAGTGATGCTGACAACAATTACTGTGCGATTTTGATGAAAAACGGTGTAAATTAAGATTTTCAATGTGAAAATTCACCACAAAAGAACTCAAACGGCCTAAACGAGCTAGCAAGGGCAGGCTAAATGAGCGTGCAAAGGGCGTATTAGTGTTTTCAATTTCTAGTGGTGCTTATTTCATCTCTACAAGGAACCCCCCTCTGCCCTTCATACTTTCTTCTTCCCTTTCTACCCTGGATGCGTGACATCTCTTCCTGGGGACGACACCTCTCCCGTCCCCGGGCACAGCAAGAGAAAGTGGGCAGGAGCTCGGTATTGTTCGCAGTCCCCCTGCTGCCTCAGCAAGAAAAACGTTATTTATTTGGAGCGTCAACAGGCCATTCCCGAGCGGGACGGGGCAGGGGCTCCGGCCGGGGGCAGCGCGCCGCCGGGCCGGTGGGCTCCGCAGCGCCGGGGCCGGGACCGCACCCGCCTGCGCCCGAGGGGGCGGCCGGGGCAGGGGGCGCGCTGCCGCCCGCGCCGCTCTGCGGGGCGGCGATGCGGGAGCCTGGCCGCCGCTGGTGAGGGGAGGAAGGGGGCGGCCGGCGGGAGGCTGCCCGCGGCGGCGGGCACGGCCGGACCCCCGCCCCACTGCGCGTCGGCGCTCCACCGCCCCCGGCCGGGCGGAGGGAGGGAGGGAGGGAGGCGGGCGGGAGGGGGGAGGGCCGCGGGGCGGGGCGCGGCGCGGCGCGGAGAGGGGCCGCCCCCCCGCCCGCTCCGCTCCGCGCCCGCCGTCGGTGCCGGTGAAGGCGGCGGTGGCGGTGCCGCCGGCTCCTTCCGACCTCCCTCGGCCCGGCCCTGCGTCCCCATGGCCGGGCAGGAGTGGGATTGGTTCCAGCGCGAGGAGCTCATCGGGCACATCAGCGACATCCGAGTGCAGAACCTCCAAGGTAAATCGACACCTCCGGAGAACCGCCTCCCCCCGCCCCCGCGCCGCCCCGCGCCCCTTCCTCGCCTTCTCCCCGTGCCGGTCCTTCCTTCCCCGCCTCTCCCCGTGCCCTGGCGCGGCGCTGCTGCGGGCTCCGTGCCCGCCCCCCCGGGCCGCCCTGTGCGGGCTCCCCCGGCTCCCCGAAGCGCGGGCGGTGCGGGTGCGGGGACGGAGGAGGAGGATGGCGGGGCCAAAGTTTCGCCCGAGCGGGGCGCCGGGCCCGCCCAGCCGGCGGAGAGCCCCGGTGCAGGGGCGAGCGGCGCCGGGCCCCGCGGGAGGGACGGGGCGCGGGGGCTCTGGGGGGGCGGCGCAGCCGGTGTCCCCGCCGCGGGGGGACGGTACCGCCCCGGGCTCCTCCTGAGGGCCGTCGGGGCGCGGGCTGCAGGCTCCGGCTCACCGCGCTCCCTCTCGGGGGGACCCTGCCGGCCGGGCGTCGGGGCGAGCGGTGCCGGGGCTCGCCCTTCGCCGCGGGTGGCGGGAGCTTTGCCTTCGGCCGCCCGCGGAGCCTGGCGGAGGCGCCCCGCGGGCTGGGGCACAGCCCGCCCTGCGCTCCCACCCGCAGGTTTGGGGGTGCGCGGCCGCAGTCGGGGTACGGCCCCGGCTCCGTACCAGCGCAGCCCGAAGGGAGCCGGGTGGCTATCTGAGTACTCAATTTAATGTGCCTTCTCATAAGCTACTGTTGAATAAACAAGGGCAGAGTTATTGGATAAGTCGTCTGCGAGATGGCAGCCCTATTCTGCCACAGGCAGTGCTGGCGGAAAGGATGCAAATACCTGGGTTGGAATGTAGCTCGGTATCAGTGTAGTAGCTCCTCCAAAGTTACGTTTGCCCCTCTCCAGCCAACTCTTTGTGACTGGCAAGGACAGCAAGAATCGATGAAAGAAGAAAAAGCAGAAGTGGCTTATGGGAGAGCAATTTGTTTAATGTAACATACCAGCCTTGATCAGCAGCTCACATTACACTGCAATGTATCTTCATGTTCCATAAAAATAATAGACTTGAATTATAGGTCATTATCTCTTCCTGTTTATGCTTAATGATATTAAGGCGCTGACTACTGGCAGAGGCAGTGCAGTTGCTGGAAATCAGTTTTGGTTTGGCTTGATTGTAGATGATGTATAATTTATCAGAAAAGAGACTCAAATTAGGCATTCTTTCAGCTCTGATGTTATATTAATGCAGTTAACTGCTGATGGGGTCACTCCACAACATTTTAGCTTGCATCATCATAACCTCTGAAATTCAGATTTTGAGTGAAGCCAGAGCTGTTGATTCCAGGATGAACTCCCGTTGGGTTTTGACAATATCAGATTATAGTGTAATTCTACATTTCGAACTCCTGGCTCTGTCTTTTTCAATTCTGTGTGTTAGCATGGATGGTCTGCCTCTGATCTCTTGTTGCTCAAAACTGTAGCAATTAAACCAGGTTTAATCCTTAACTCGGGGGCATTTGTTGAGAAGGGATAGAAAAGAAATCTATTCCTAAAAAGAGTAACATGCTTTTGGCTTTGCCTCTCTATTATTTTTGTAAGAAGGAGTTAAACTCATTTCCCTTTCTGGAACTTAAAATGCATTTATACAGATGCACACAGCCTTATCTAAAATTCCGATAGTCTTGTAGGAGAATGTCATCCTACAGGGCAAATTCCTTTGAATAACATTATATTCATGAAAAAAGCCTCCTGTTCCCGTCTTACCATACAAAAGGAATTTTGAGATATATATTGGTTGTCACCTTGCTTGCACTACTAAATAGGGTTTTAAGAGTTTTTGGGGTTTTTTTCCCCAAGTAGGCTCTTACAGGGAGGAAAAGGCATTTTTTCTAAGGTGCCGCTCCAAAGCAAATGGTGATATCAATCACTTACAGTAGATATGATTTGTAACACATAGTTCTCACATTATCTTCTAGAGATGAAAAACATTTTACAGATGGTGAGTCTGATACTCAGGAGAGTGTGATTTTTGTCACTCAGGAGCTCAGTGGCAAAGCATGGTGCTTCTTTTCAGGATAGTTTCTTGTAAAAGGGCAGCATATGCTCTATGTTCATATGTAGTAATTAAACTGGCTCCTGCTTTATAACTCAGAATTCATTCTCTCCTCTCAAAACAATGTGATCTGAATCACTGCTGGTATCACTGTCTATCAGTTGCAGAATCAGTAATAGTGCTAGAAAGTCATGAGTCTGGGATGAAAAATTAGCTGAGGATGATGCAGAGTTTCCAGCAGCACCAGCATAGATCCTGACAGGCCCTGCTGCTTAGGGCCACACAAAGGACCTCAGGTGGTGCGAGGTCCCGTCTACTACTGCATCTCCTCTCCTGCAGCATGCTTTGCAAGACCGTCTGTGTTTAGGTGCTATGAGATTGATGGTTTGTCTTACTCCAGAATGTTCCCTTTCAATGGGACATTTTACATATGTCAGGTGGAGACTTCTGCTGCAGATGCACAGTGCCAGACAAATATGAGGTCTTTCAGGTCTGGAAGGCAGACAGAGGCATTGCTGTCATCCTGTGTCCGAGCTATCCCACCCAGCAGCTGATGGAAGAGCCCAAGAAGATGAGCCCAAGTGGTGATGATCATGAGAAACGGTACCACTAGCACCTGAACAGCCTAGCTGGTATTAGTTTCTGCAGGCATCACAGCCATCTGTGGTAGCAGTTTTCCATACCATTTCTGCCTCCTTTTTTAAAGGCTAAAATTATTCATTTCTTTTGAAGAGTTCTTCGTTATGTCTTAGCTAAGCTATAGAGCACTGCTGATGTAAAATACTATTTGAAGATGGCATATGCTGTTTCAGTCTGTTGCATCTTCCCTCTCTAGTTTCATAGTTCCACATCCAGGAAGGATCCAGGATGCCAGTTTCTGGGAAGTGTCAGCTCTCATGGGGATACTTTTGCAGTGGTATGATCCCACTGAATTCAGGAGTTGTTTTAGGTGCACGTGCTGGATGCAGATGTAGCCTCTGGAACTGTATATTCTGTAATGTAACTGATGGGATGATGTAACATCCTTCACAGGGAGGCTAAAACTGACAGCCAGGGTTGAAATTGGCAAAATGGACTGGACATGGGGTAAAAAAAGGATGGCTTTAAAAATGGAATTACATCTGGATATTTAGACATAGGCATATGATGATGGGCTTTTACTTTCCCTTTCCATCAAGATCTGAGATTTTCCATTTTATTTTTTTCAATGAAGGAAGTGATATTTCAAAGCTGTTGCAGGTAAGTGATGTTAAAAGCCAGGCATACTGCTTCCATTCTTGACAGAGGTAATTTCAGAAAGCAGAAGCAAAAGTGACAATCTGATGGAGAAGTGGAGAGGGGAATGTAAAGTGCAAAAAAGTGCCAGGTGTGGTGATGCACAAACCAAGTCTCTCACTCCAGGTCTGTTCAGTTTCTAAATGCATTTAATAAACTGATATTCTTGTGCTCTTTGTTCTGTTTGTATATTATCCATAGTGATTTTCTCCACATACTGAAAGAGAAAAATGGAAAGCTTGCACAGAATATAGGAGCATATCTCAAGCAGTGGAATACTCAATAATTAATTTCCTGCCAGGAGATGGTTTTTTTTCCCTTGCTTTCTTTCATTACAACACCAGCAGGAACATTTTGTTACAACACAAGAATATTTTAAAATCTTCCCTACTGGAAGCTTGATTTAAGATCTTCAAAAATATATTCCCTAATGTGGTGAATTGCACTCACTAGAAAGAGGCAACATTCTCAGTAGGAATTATTCTCTTTTAGATGATATTTTGGTTCTGTGCTTTGCAACAGTCTGAATGTATATTTAGTAGTATGTATCTTTCCTTACATTCCTTGGGAGATGAATACTTGTGCAGTCAGATGTTTTGTCCATCTCTGGCAACCAAGTGGTGTTACCACAATTTAAAAATAATTATGGTTTTAATGTTAATTTTTTATATTTGTAACAGAGTACATGGGCTGTCTTGGTAGAATTCTATCATTCTTCTATTGGAGGACTAGACAAGGAGCCCCAAGTCCTGCTACTCATTGTTTTGCTACTTGCTTAGGGTTAAATCCAGGACCTACAAAAATCCATAGATGGTTATTCCTTGATTTCAGTAGATGTAAATACTTTCCTGAGTCTCAGGCTTGCTCTGCTGAGGGTTGCATGGGCTTCAAACATATTTGGAGGGCTATGCAGGAATATATTGTAGTGTTGTCAGAAATAATTAAAAAAAAAAGTGGTGACAGGCTGGAAGAAATAAACTGAACAATACCATCCCCATTGGTTCCTTATCCTTGCCCTAGTTTGTACCTTTGGGTGAATCACTTAGTCATAAACTCCTAGCACTCTCTGATTTTGCTTGTCTTTCCATTTGGATCCTTAAGATCTAGATTTTCTAAGCTTTGGGCAGTAGTAACTATAGCCACTGATAATGAACCCTAGCTTCCGTTGAGGTAACACGTCCTGAAGCCCATGTCTTAAGAGGTAATATGGGTGCTTATCTCATAAAAGTTAGCTCTGGCATCGAGGGTGCCTACATGTCTTTACTTAGGGGAGCTTTAAGGGATCTCTGATGGAGAACCAAAGGCAGGGGCTATAGTCAGTCTTGAAAATGTTTCTCTCAGTATTTTTGTTTATCCATTTATGTATGAAGCATAATTCTTAGGACTATTGCACTTAAAAAAAAATATTACTCTCTGTAGTTAATTACAAGATACAGCAGCATTCAATCTGTTTGCTATAGTTTGACATGCCTTTCAAACACAGGGAAATTTACCAATAGAAGGAAACCTTTTTTAATGTATCCATTTTGACAAAAGTAAGATTCTCTAACTGTGTATTGCTTTTACTCTTCCATAACTTGTCACCATGTTCAGCAGGATTTCATTCTGCCTGTAGACATGTTCATTTCAGCGGGGCCCTTTGTAGATTAGGGTGACATTTGGAAAGATTAAATCGCCTGGAGAATCTTACACAAAGACCTGTAGGACCACAAAGTGATCATATACTATGTAAAAGTGAAGTTAAATAGGTCTGAGAGTTATAAATGTGAACCCCCAAAATGAAAGATTCAGATCCAGGTATAAGAAACCAGAGATAATGCTGGAAACGTAAGTCTTCTAGTGGGGATGTTCTTTGTAAGGGCACTTCCATACCTGGCAGTATTTGTCAGCAATGGAAGGAATACTTACCTGCTCCAGATGTAGGAAATCCTGATGGTGAAATAAAGGAGCAGTGAGAGGTAAGGCAAAGTACAGATTACATGTTCCAGCATGCAGTTTTAACAAGGTCAATGCCTAATTTCTCTAACAAATTAGAAGTCTGGACTCTCTGTCCTATTGCGTGGATGAAATTACACCAAATTCAAATCGTGCACAGTAGCTCTGCAGGCAAATGAACTCTTACACCTGTATACTAACACTTCATCATTAAGAGAGACTGTGTTTGGCGTCCAAGTGTGGATCTGACTTGAGGCATGGGGTTGATCTGCTGTCACTCGCCAGCATCACCTTCTCTTTCTTCCCTTCGTGAGCTGCTGTTCAAGTACTGACCAGCCTCAGCATTAGGAGAGCTGGTAACATCTCAGACTGTATCACTCACCTGAAGTTGAATGTCATTTAAGAACAACAGTCTTCAAAACACTGTGTTAAAACTCATGCTGATTTTAAAATGTAATGTAGTTCTCATAATTTCTCCTGCTTGTTTTTTATTTGCTCAGCTCGACAGAAGTTCAGTTTTCTTTCTCCTAAAGACAATTTCAAGGTTATGTCACTCGCATTTTGAAGAATATGTAGCATCTACTTTGAAAGTGTTACAAAGGAATGACTTGGTTTTCTTTTTCTGTTTGAGAGACAGCTTTCTATTGGACTAGAAAAAGCAACCTTGGGCATTTTGGCTTGTCAGTGTCCATTTAAACGTTATTTATTTATGTCCTATGCTGTTTAAATTTACTGTTGTTGCAGAATGATTAAGGGCACACGTCTAAAGGGGAAGAGCCAAATGTTGTCTGTCTTGTCATGTAGAAGTCAAAAAGATTCTCAGAATTATATATTCAGGAGACAAAATTACTAGATAAGCAGTCACGTCTGTGTCAGTGCTGGGGTGGTGAAGGGCATCACAGCACCTTTTAAAAAATGTGGCTTTTTCTACAGGTCTCTTTACCTGCTATTCTATTTTTATGTCTCCCCAACCAGTTACACACAGGGACTGTAGGTGGAGGATTGCAGGATGGATTTTACTTCATTATAACTGCTGCATATTTCTGTGCAAACAGCTGAGCTATGTTTTAGCTGTAGTTCGAGGCTTTATAGCCATAAACACAAGTTTAAATTGGAATCTTCTAAGGAGGCTCATAATAGCAACAGCCTGGGTGTCTACAGAGTGCACGCCTGTGGACATGTAAGCTGCAGGCAGAGAGGATTTCTTCAGAAAACCAGAAATTCCACTGAATCTGAAAAGATGTTATCAAAACCACTTAAAAGATTACTGTAATCTCTATGGCCATTACTTGTCTTGAATCATGCCATCGAATTATTTGTTGAAATAGTGTAATATTTTGAGGATTCTGTTAATTATTTTCTACTAATTCCTATCTTAAAACATATTTTATGCTGTAGTATCTTGAAAGTTACACTTGATACATATCAGTACAATTCAGACCCAGTGTATCTATGAACAATGAGTTACCTTTTTTTTTCTTCTAATACTGTTTATGTTAGCATCTTTTACTGTTGGTAGTCAGAAATGAGACCCTTCTAGATCAGTGTTGTTGCTTTGCTTTATTATGGCAATTTTTGTTTTTCTCTTTTGGTAATATAATTCTAGTTGTTTACAAAACAAATGCTCACTCAGTGTGCCACAGGATTAATTTCAAATAGAAACATCTATATTCCAGTTCTTGTCATCTTTAATGCATGTATCCCTTTGGATCTTCATCCTATCCTAATTAAGACTGGGGGTGAGTGCATTTTGTAGTGTCCCAAGCTGGGCAAAGAAATCCCTGCTCATGTGCAGTGTCCATTACCAGGAAACATGTCTGTTCAGTGGCGTGCTTAGATTTACACGCCAGCCAGAGCCTGGCCCTGCAGCGCAGATCCTGCAGGTTGTGTTGCTGCCTAGCTTATTCTGATGATGCTCCATAAGTCTGAGTCCATCTAGAGCCCCGCTAAAGTCGGAGGTGCTCTACCCATACCCATGAAATGCTGCAGCTAGATCAGGTTGTGTCACCAGGGCTTTCACGTGCACAGGCATTTTGAGTAGAAGGCCAAATCTTGTCTGAAGGCAGTAAACTGTACTCAGCTTGTTTTACTGGTAGGTTTGTGGCTTTTTGGGCAACTGAACTTCTCAGGTTTCTGTTTAATGTTTGAGTTGGATTGGAGACTTGTAGTTACCTGGCTGTGAAATGAGTTTGGAGCGTCTAATTAACCACATCATGGTGGATGCTGTAGTGCTCCTGTTCTTAGACTGGGACCCCCAGGGTGGGTGCTCCACGTTTTAGCCAGACATATAGAAGCTCACATTTAGGTCTTGCACCTGGGATTGTCCCTCACAGAGACAAGTTCTCCCAAGTGGCTGTTGTTCATTGTGGCCCAGCAGTTGCAGTCTCCAGGTTAACAAAGAGCCCTTAAAAGAAAGTATTTTGTATGTTGCACCAGGACGAAGGTACTTACAGGGGAGAAAATGAACTTCAAATAAACTGCCTACATACATTATTCTTTTCTCTCTCCACCCAGCTTACCATCACTGTCAATGGTAACGTGGCAAGTGTTACTTTTTTGGGCCTGTCCGTCAGGATAATTCACTTGTTAGCACTTCTGGAATCTGAAAGGTCTGTGATGTGCACTAATCTTGTTATTGCTTTCTAACTCTCAAGTGTATGGTAAACTGCATTTTTGTTCTTCTAGCCTTTTTTTTCCTGTTTTCTTCAAGAAACCCAAATAACAGTACAATAAACCCCTCTGATCAGGCAGCCATGTGTCATTCATATGTTGTGAGAGCCATACTACAGCCTGAACTGTCTATTTCACGGGACTGCAGCTGAACCTCTTGAACTTCAGCCAAAGCACAAGGACTGGTTGTGTGCACGGGCTGTCTTTCCATTGTGCACTAATGGTCAGAAAGAAGTACTTTGCCATTTTGTTTAAGTCTTTGCAAAGAGCCCCCTAAGGTGTATCAATAGGTGTTTTGCATATGCAGTCAGTGTAGTTCGCAACTAAGGGCTGTTTATGCTTCTCTTGGCTCAGTGAAAAATGGGAAGGGCAAGACAGTCCTGGCACTGAGGCAGATGGAAGCAATGCCAATGCAGATAACTTTGTTAAAAACTGGTCCTTTATATGACTGCATCTGGACATGTGATTAAATCTTTTTGCCTTTTGCTGATGTTCATGATAAACGTGAACTGCAGCTACAGCTTAATAAAGATATAGTATTTATAAATAACGCAGTATGAAATATCCATTTCAGACTTACTGTCTGGGAGCTAATATATATATATATATATATATATTTATGTATATAGAAGGAAACAAACATAAATCTGTCTGGGCCGTTTGCCCAGGGAGAGTAACGAGGCAAACAGAAGTAGGCAAATGGGGCAGAGTGTGGTCCTGAAAAACCTAATGGTAGTGCAGGAGTGACTGCGGCCAGCGCCTTCATGTGATACTTAAAACTGGTGAATCGTAGAAATCCTGCCCAAATGAGAAGACGAGCTTTCAGAGACAAAATTCCCATTGACTCTCCTTTTTTGACAAGGTACTCAGTAGGCTTATTTCTGGTACAAATCCTGGGCAGTTCCAGCAGTTACTCTCCAGAGTAGCTGGGAAGCATTCAGTCCCTGTCCTTGTTCTCAGGTTCCACACCGGGTAGGGGACTTCCTGGCCCTGATGATTAGTGCCACTGAATGACATTTAGTTCCTGTTACTCTGAGGGTTTTTTAATCTTTTTTGTTTTCTTTTTTTTTTAATATTTTCCTGGATACAGGACAAGGAGTGATTTGAGATTATAGGGATTCTTGTCTGAATTTTTGCATATCTGCCCATTATAAAGAAAAAAAGTTAAGGACTTAATGTTGGTTAAAAAGAACTTCTGCTCAGCCTTCTTCCAGAAGTTAGTATGATTATTGACCTTGGGTGAAAGAAGACAGAGTATGAATCTTTGCTGGCTAAGCTGCATTTCATCCTTTGAAGATAGATGTTCTTTTTGATGTATTCAGTGTTGGCCCTTCAAAACTTTAAAACATTCTGTGCTTATCAGAAGAATCAAAGAAGATAAGAGATATAATTGTCTTCAAAACCTGTGTGTATCAAGAGGAAGTGCCATGTTCTGGTTGCTAGTACAGCTAAGGGACGTTATAAAATCCTGTCTGTAATGCTGCAGTTGACAGAATCACTCATCATGAGTTTATTTTAAGAACTTGGAGGTCGCACCAGTGGGACTACTGTGAATTGAGGAAGTGGTTGTGACCCTGGTGTGATGGCAGCTTGCGTCTTGGAGGAGAAGGACAGTGCATGATTCCTGTGCAGTCCCGGACATCCCTGAGAGGGGCTGTCCTCAGGTGCTGAGAGATCCATATGTAGCTGGGGAGGTCTGGAAAGCTGATACCCATCTGTCTTTCAAGACTGTTTGGAAACTAATTAATGCAGCAAGTTATATCCACATTTTGTTTCAACTGGTCAGAGCTTGGGTACCTTCCAAGTCCCTGACTTTCTTTAATTTTGGGGGAGGTCTAAACATTGTGTCATAGCCTATCCCACAGATGGCTCTAGAGAAATTTTTTTTTCATGCAGGATCCCGATTTTTTTTGTGCCTATTGTGTCCTTCACTTTTATGCTGAGATTGATCACGAAAACCAGGTGTAGAAGTGGTCTGGATGCTCACAGCAAGCTGAGATGAGGCCCCTAGGTTGCGTCACTCAAGCCAGTAGACAGGTTTGTCATTCAGGCACTTAATTACGAGCTGAATGTTCACTTGAGCTTTTATATTCTCATTTCAGTAATGAACCAAAACTTAGGAAGAGTGACTGACTGCAGAGCTGCTGCAGTTCAGGTTCTTCGAGCCAAAGTTTCTGCTCATTTCATTTATCACACTAATGACCGGTCTTGGAGCCTAAACACAGGAGCTGCATGGAAAACACAGCTTAATGTGCTAACGTGATGTCCACATGACAGAAAGATTTGGCATGGGCTGCCCACTTCATTTTAGTTTGCCGGTCCTGCTACACATGTGTGTTCTTGCACGTTGCATCCTTACAGAAGGATGGGGCTGTAACAGATGTGGAAGTAGTATTTAATAACTGGTTTTGCAGAGATGGTCCAAGCCTGAGTTCTGCTACTCAGCCTATGGGCATCACTATTATCTTTCTTTCCCATCGCTTTGCATTTGTCTTGACTAAAACTGAGATGTGTTCTTAATACATTCTAGCAGGCATTTATTTCTATTTTTTTAGTATTTGAGTATCTTATGGGTTTTAATGTATTTCTCTAGATGACACCCTTATGTTAGGTTTGGGGATCAAAGGCATATGAAAGCCAGAGGATTTATTTCAAAGTTATCCAGACAGCCTAATGACATATTTCTCTGTGTGTGAGCATGGAAAGTTTTGGTGGAGCAGGCCTTGAACCTTGGTATTCTCTTTGCAAGGTGACCATTGGAACTACCTAACCGAATTCCTCTCTTCACAGCTTGTTTTTGTCTCCTTCACCATCTGACAGCAAAGGCAAACAATGCCATCTAACAACTCATCTGAACTGTAATACATGCATACTGCCTTCTCTATCGTAAACTTTTAAAACTTGATAATTTACATGAAGCTACAAACTCATCTTTTGTCCCAGCACGTGTCATGTTCCCATGTTTAGTGACAAGTGGTCTCCTTCTGGGTTTGCTCATGCTTGTTGGTCTTCTCTCCAGTGCACACCTGCTGGTGTGAAGGATCACCAAGTGCAATCACAATTCATTTTGGCTTGGCGTAGGGGTTTTTTTAATGCAAGAAGAACAAAATGTTTATGGAGTGGTATCAACCTGCTTTCTTCTACTTCTCCCTGTTTGTGAAGATGTATTTTTTTGAAGTCTCATGTTGATCATCTTTATGAGTTACTATTTATTATCTTCAGGTAAAACCTTCTTTTTCTCCAAGTGCTTTGGAATTACCTCAGTCAAGATCCAAATCAGCTGTGCTCCCTCTGCCTCTTTTTACTATGCTTTCAGTTCACTGAGTTTGTTCAACGAGTTTTGTTTGCCATGGTTTGAGTATGTGTTGCTAGAAAGGAGATAAAGTGGAGCTGGGGAGGAAGAAAACTTGCTACTAGAAGCTGGAAGAGGGTAATTCATGATGAACATCTCCAGGAACTATAATTTGTTTTCCTTGAGAAGTATATATGCGAATAAAAACTTTCCGTTTGCATGCATAAATGAATTGGATTAAATTTTAGCCCAGCCTGAACTTGCTGTCAAATCGTGCTCTTCTGTTCAGTTCTCAGAATCATCCGAATGTTATTTTAACAGAGAGCAATGCTGCATCTGCTGTCCTGAAACTCTGTGTCCCTTGGGTACAGGTCTGAAAGAGCTTGATGGGGTAGAGGGGAAGACCAAGGGAGGGCTTGTTTAGGGCATGGATGAGATGTATTTATCTTGCATGAATGTAGAGAGGTATCTGCCTAAAGATGTCTGCCTGCCCTGGATGATTAGAAGGGTATGTTCTACAAGAGAAGGAAGGTCATAGAGGGGTGATGCACTTCATTGCCTCATCTCGAAATGTGGTCTGTAATTGAAGCTCTGCGATACCTGGGAGTGTAAGCTGCCTTGACTTGAAGCTGGTGTCTTGCGGCCTTATATAAATAAGCCATTCTGACCTGCTCCTGGAAGACTCCTTTTCTTCTTTTCCCAGTTGCTCAAGCTCTTTGGTATTTGTCTGGTGATCGCCATCTAGGCTTGGCTTCATGGCCTGAGCAGAGGAAAGCATTGCTATTTAGTCTCATGATTCTTTGAGATGAGTTATTAATATGTAAAGGAACAAATAGATGACAGCTGCTTTGCTGAGCCGTTTTCCCCCGGTTTCTTAATCTCTCCTCCCACTGGAGCATGGGAAGTGCTGAGACCTGGTAACTCTTGAAATAGCCTCGAGTCTTCCCTGGGCAGGGCCTCCCCACTGCACATGGGTGCTGACTTGCAATCAGCATGTGCGTAGGAGCTGATCCATCGCTTAAGGCTTCTTTGGGAACCCCAAAGAACAATAATATCCTGTTGACTAGGATTTTGCTATTTATATCCATCAGCTGAGTAGCCGCCTCCTCTGCCAGCTCCCTAGTTACCAGTCTGTAAATCTCTCTTTGGACCATGTTGTGTGTTGCATGGTTGACAATATGATTTAATTTCAAGACGAATTTGTTTGAGACACTTAGAAAGGCAAATGGATAGATGAAGAAAGGTGTCAGCTTTTCTTGCTTTGTTTACTTGTTAGCTTTTTGGACATCAGGCAAAGAGACTAGCAGGAAGCGAACCTGCCCTGTAAGGGTAGCATTAGAAGACAGTACAAACCTATATCAATGCAAAGAGAAAAACAATTAGATCCCTTATAGGTATGTTTGTGGAGAAGTGCTGACATAGACTTGTCAGATTAAAGACTGAATTCTGCCACCCACATACTCTCCCAGCAGTTTATTTCTTTCTTTTTCCCTACTTCGCCCTCCCCCCCCTCTTTTTTTTCTGCAATAGATTTTCGATCTACTTGAGTAGAAAAGGTGTAATCTCATTCCAGAAAAACCTTTCCATGGCTTTGGAACATAGGCAAAAACATGTCAAATTTAGCCTGGTATTTTCTAGGCTGCTTTTTAAAAGGTAAGCCTTTTGAGAGAGCTGTACAATTGACTTCGAAGAGAAAAATTAGTCAAACCTGTGGGAGTCTGCTAGGGTGAAGTGAAAAGAAAGCAATTATTTCACTGAGAGCTTTTATGAAGATTTTTGAGGCTCCTATCACAAAAGTCTGTTAATAACGGGACTTAGTTATAAAGTTCAATTGCATTGGCTCAGATACGGATAAACCCTGTTATGGGGGTAAGGGCTTAAACCTGATCTGAATCAGAAGAAGCCACTACTTCTAGTTGGAGTTATTTTTAACCATATGAACATGGATGATGTAGTTGCCTAGTTTTGCTTTGGTGCTATGCTGCATGACCAGAGACCAGGTAGTTTCTGAAGACATTGCTAGTGTTCACCAGGGAAGCACTGTATAGCTTGGCTTCCCAATTCCTTCTTCTCCGCGCTTTGGGAAATTGATAGTTGTGCACAGCTCCCCTCCCCTGTGCTATTGCTCCCCAGCTCTGCCTTTTGTGGTTTTCTAGTGCATATAGATGCTCCTTGTTAAAGCACTGCAAGCAAAAGACAGGGCACGTTCGGCAGTTAGTGAACTAGGAATACTTCGAGAAATCAGTATATTTTCTGAAACCATTTTCTAATTATAGTGAAAGCTTTCTGCTTATAGAAAGTTTGGAGTGTTTTTGGTACCATCTGGATACCTAAGCTTGGACAACAAATCACTTCTGACATAATGACGACAGTGTATAATACTGTGTTTTTCTAACCCGTGTCTCATTAATGTGGAAGCACATGGATTTTCCTGCAAAATGTTGATTCACCATCTGTGCTAGTATTATTTGTATGAAGTGAAAGACTGCCCTTTGTGTTGCAATTGCAGTGGACCCATTCTGCTTTTCCCGACTTCTCTCTCTTGGACCAAATGGGTAGGTCACAGGACAAAATAAAACTACACCAAATGGTACTTACTGCTAATGCTTACTTACCTTACTTCCATGTGGGAGCTGTCAAAATTTATTAACGGTGGAACTCACATGATTAAGTGACATTTTTCTGTTGTTCTCACTTTCCCTTTCCCATGCTCTGGCTTTCGTTTGCTTATTTGGGCTGTAAACCCCTGGTCTTGGGGAAGCTGAATTCCTTGTGTGCTCCATGTAGATGTCACAACCTAAGTCAACGAGTGTGTAAAGGACGGTAACATTGCTAGAGTTAAAATGGTATAGGAACAATGGTATAGGTGAGAGTCTCCCATGGAAGGGGTTGCAGCTTGGTTTGAGCTGTGTTGCATCTGAATTATAAAGTAGCTTAGAGGTTACTTACCTTCAGAGCTAGGCATTGGCATTTTGAGTCTGGTCTGAGTCTGGGAATCCTCAGCTTCATTCTACTTCTCCACTAACATTTGAACTGTTCTTTAAATTCTTCTGCCTTCATTGTGAGTCTTTTTATATTTACGGATTAATAGTTAAGATCCTTATATAGAATGTGTTTCAAAGCAGTCTTGACTCTTCACAATCATGTGATCTGAAGTATCCCAAGAAAGATGTTTTACTTGCACTGAAACTTTATTCCGCTATCATATAATTGTTAGCTTCATTCATACTCACAAGTCAGTTCTGATGGTTTCCAGATGAAACCCATCAAACCTAGGAATCTTTAACCATCTTTTCTTCATCTCTCTCGAGTCTTTTTGCTTTTTCGTATTCTTGACCCTGAGAAATAGATGGAACGTCTTTAAGTAAATGGGTATATTAGCAGTACAAATTTAATCTGCTTCAGTAAATTCATCAACTCTGTATCACTCACCAAAGTAAAATTAAGGGACAGATTCTGGTTTTTGTGTCCTTTCAGTAGTTCTATTTCTGCAGTCTCATGGAGATAAGCTGCTTTATGGAAAATACTGATCTGCATTTTATTAATGAGTTTTTAAGGTAATTTTGATACATCAGTAAATGATACCAAAGGGGAAGGAGAGGGCTTAAAAAGAGATTCTTTCTGATGGGTTTTGAAAGGGATGCAGAGTATCAGTTAAGGGGTTAGACTTCTCTAAGGATACTGCAGGGGAAGACAGTTACAATAGGACAGCAAGAAGATGACTGCTCTAGAGGGGCTGGAACTGGACAAGCTGGTACAGCAGGAAGGCAACTGATCCTTGTGCTTTAAAGGTAAGTCCATCTGTCTTTTGACAGATCAGTTACTCTAACTGGATGCAGTAACAGACTGGAAACAGCAATAGCAAAGCCTTTCTTAGCTCCTTGAGGTTAACTTCTGGTGGGGTCTAACAAAGAGAAGCAACAGTGGCTGGCAGCAGTCGGCAGGGTATTGTCAGAGAATTGGCTGGAATAGTGTTTTCTGAAACAAGAAAATGTGAGTAGGGGAGACTTGAACATGTAGGTAGTTAAAAGCCTACGATTTTGCCTGCTGGGATGAAAAAGTCTAAGGGTGTTTGCTGGGAACATGGAGGGGGAGGTGGTTATGGCATGGGAAGCTAAAAGGTACTTTGATGCTTTGTTCTTGACTTAGCTCCACCAAATTATGCACGTGCACAAACTTCTGTAACTATAAGCTGTTACACTTGCCTTCATCCTCCCTACTTGTTGTATTAATATCTTTGTCTGCAACTAGGATCTGATCTTGCACCCACTGAATTTTTTGCCATTGAGCTCAGTGGGGCTAAATCTGGCTGCTGAAGTAAAGGAGCTGCTCATCTCTGCCAGTGTCACATGCACAGAGCTGCGTACTAAGGCTCTGAGCATAGTGAGGGTCCTCCAAGGGCCTCAAACCCTCCAAGGTTTATATAAACGTATCTGTCTGCGGTCCAAACCCCTGAATATACAGAAACACATACCAGAATTAGATCCAGATCCTTGGATCAGCCTGATACCCCATGCATTTGTCCTTGGTTGGCATGTTGTCAGATGGGCGAACAGCACATCTGTGGAAGAGGGGTGGTTTGGAAGTCCCTAGGTGCATGTTACAATAGCTTTATGCATGTATTTGCCTAGGTGTAGGAGTCATTATTATGGCTTCTGGCCTACTTCTCAGCAAAGCAATTAACAAGTCCGAAAGGTCTTGCCTTAAGGCTCTCACAAGCCATGAATTATACATTTAATTCTGTATCCTCCCTTCCATTTCTCTAACACACTTTTTCAGAAGATAATGTAATGTTATTTTCACCTCATACAAAAATATGACAGCCTGGTTCTCAGAGCAGGAAAGCAGAAAAGCCTTTCTGTCATCTCTTCACAACATACAATATTTTTTTTTCTTTTTTTTCTTTTCAGATGGTGTTTATGAAAGAAAATCGTTGTTGCTAGACAATAATATCTTTAGGCTATTCAGTACCTTCCCTGATGAGAGTCCTGAGAGAAACGGCAATCTGCTGGGCATTCACCAGCAACAGCTGCTGCCTGCCTGACACCATTAAAACACAGATTTAGCATTTATTTACAGTACCACGGAGCAATGAACCTGGCCACTGTCACTCCAATATAGTGTAGCTAAGGAATAACATAGACTGCATTTACATGAGTACACTCAAAAGTTAATCCAAATTAACTTTATGAAAGTCGATTAACTAAACCGCTCTGGATGCTGGCATCATGGTGGTTCCTCTGGCTGTACCTCAGCTGTTTATAGTTAAATGTAAACTGAATTAGGGATGGGTTTTTTTCCTCTGCTAGTGTTTTACTTGAGACAAGCTGTTAATGTTGCGGGTCTTATCGCTGCCTTTTGGAAGATGACCAGAGTCCTGGCAGCAGATGGTAGTTGCGGAGCAGTGAGAGTGGCAGAGGAGAGGACCCTGACCAAGTTCGGACTGTTGGGCCAAGCGTGTGCTTTGTCCCAGGATCAATACATGTGGAGCTGGGCTCAGTCACAGCTGCTGGTGCTGGAGGCTGTGCTGGGAGAGGCAGGCAGAGGAGCAGTTTAGCTGGAAAAGCTGAACACAGAGCCCTGTCCTGCTGGAGCGGTGGGGCTGAGGCTAATTTGTGTGCAATTCTGGCTTTTGCTTTTGTCGTTGCCTTGAGGCAGTGAGGAGGAGTTGTGTGGCTACTCTAAACAAAAATAGGCTAGGAGAGAAATTCATGAGTATTTCTCTGCATTTCTGTCTCAACGAGAAGCTCACTGGGGATGCTTGAGCTCTCCTTAATAATAAGGACACTGAAAAGGGGCTGCATGTCTGTGTGTGGGGGGTGCAGCTGACAAGGCAAGGTTATATACCTTAATGTGTCTGGTTCCTGGAAGGAGTTTATTAGTCCTCTCCAGACTTTGGGATGCTCCAGGGAAAATTCTGCTTCTCTAAACTTTTCTGTGTATCCCTACACTGCCCCATGGCTATACATTAGCTGTTCATCTGCTGATCCATGGAATACAATTATTCCTCCAGCCTTGTGGAAAATGCTCTCCTAATTCAGTGCCATGACAGTGAATATGGGGGGAAAAAATGGCTTTCAGCCATTTCAGGAGCTTGCAGCTACCGCCTCTCGGGAGTCCCTGAGGAATCCTGCATGCACGCGAGGGAGCCAGCTTGTCTCTCAGATCAGTTATTTGGAAGACAGAGCCACCCACACTAGCGATGGTAATTCGGGGCAGTGTCAGCTGGGAGGTAATTTGGTCCCAGGGCCCATCGTTTTGCTGCTGGGGATTCTCTGCGGATGCCGTGATTGCAGCGTGTGGGGGTGGAGAAACTCACAGATCCAAGCTGGTGAAATTATACAAGCTTTGTTTCCAGTACTGGTGTTCCCATGCTTTCTTTGCCCTTCTGCACTGAAAATCAGTGATCAGATGAAAATCATTTGTAAACTGAGACTGCTTTTGGACTTGTAAATGTAAAATTTAATTGTTAGGATGAGAAATATTTGGATAGTGAAGTTGCTGCCATGATATAAGCAAGGCAAGGTTTGTAGAGAGAGGTAATATCTTTTATTAGCCTGGTTGATAAGTTGCTTTGTTGTTTTTCCAGCTGCTCTTTGTTGGCTTAATAAAAGCTCCTGCCTCACCTCAGACTTTTTATTCTGGCATGCTTGTCTGAGTAATAGAAATCAATGAAGTTAGCCTAGTGCAAGTGGTCATGTTTCCAGACTGCAAACTATGAAACAAACAAATTCAATGTTAATTTGTATAAATCCATATTATTTATTGCCTTTCTTGTGTTGCTTTTGTTGGCTAATTTGTGACTATTGAGGGAAAAAAAATATGTTCTTTCATTTATACAGAGTAATCTCTTGAAAATATATCATTGCCTCAATAGTATGACTACAAATAAGTAAGATTATAGCAGTGACTGACTGAGAATAACAAGTAATCAAAAAGCACAGTTGGAATCTAGCCTGACTGAAATTACAAAGTGTGAAATTTTGGTCTGGATAGGTAGCAAACGGATGGATTAAATTAAAACTGTAAGTAGGAGAACATTGTTTAGCTATGCTGCCATAACCCGAGTTTTACGGGGTCTACCTGATCCATGAACGAAGTCACCCAGCAGTGTTTTGTGGTAAAAATCAACGCATAAAATGCGCCTATCCGGCTTGCAGGCTAGTTAGTAATTCCAGCATGTATAATGTATCAAAACAAGACGTTTAATTGCTTGAAATGTAAATATTACAAATCATACATACAATTTCCCTAGCTTATTTGACTGTGTAGGGCAAGGCCTATTTGAAGTTCATCCTACCTTAGTTTGTTTATGCATGGAATATACTTGAGCAGTACTCCAGGGAGGGGGCACAAGCAAAGGCTGGGAGATACCTGAATGTCTCCCAAGCCCTCACCTGGCTGTCGATGTTGTTCCAGGGTCAGATGTTCCCAGGAGCCATGTTTGGGCCGAATTAACTTTTTCTGTTCTTGCGATGGCTAGCAGAGCAAAGTGGAAATGTACTTGAATTTACTAAAGCAAGACTTGATCTACTGGTGACAGAATCGCATCTGGGAGAGCTTTGGTGTAAACAGTAGGGAAGCTGTCAGACTGCTTGCTTTGAAACTATTTTGTCAAACATTTGATGAATGTTGATGAAACTTGATGAAAACACAGTCTATTCCTACCTGCAGTCACCGTAACTGTTGGTATTACACACCTGGAAGGTCCCTCTTGTTGACCTAGCCCTCATTAAAGCTGTGTGTTTCTCATAGCTGCGACTTAATGACGGACACTTTGAGTCGTGGCACTTTTGCTGTGTTGTGGGTGTGATTCCTGAACCTAGCTGTGCTGTCTTGTAAGACCCACAGGACTTTCTTTACAATTTTGGCTTCATGGGTGGCCTTTCTCTCTCTTAAGCCCTAGATGTCTGGAAGTTGGACCTCCTCATCTAGCTCTGTAGACTTCCTTTGAAGCTGTGATTTTTCCCCATTTTTGAATGGTTGGTTGCAGTACGTGAGAATGTGAAATGATGAATGCTGGGCTGGGAAGACTCTCATTTGCTGTGAGAGAATTAGGCTCAATTTCTGCCCCTCCTGTAACTCTGCAGACACAGAAAAAGATTTGGGGCCAGCAATGTAAATGCTGTAAACTACAGTGTAAGCCCTGCTGCTGCTGGGCTGGAAGGAGCAGCAGGGAGGAGGCAGCGGTTGCCCTGATTTCCTTGTGACAGAGTCGGCAAACACTAATCCTTCTCTGCCAAAGGGAAGTCACCCCACTTGCTTGCAGGGAGCCCTCAGTCACGTCAGCCTGTGTTTGTGCCGTACACGGTACGAGAGCAAATAAAAGAGCAGAGTGTTCTCAGCTGAGCTCCCCCCTCCTCCCCGTCCTACATAAACACTGCCTTGTTTAGGCAGCTTGGCTAGTCATTTTTATTTCATTTTGCCAGTGCAAACTCCTTTCCTTTTTCTCCCGTGGTGTTTATAGAAGAGTCTGATCCATCTATTAATCGCATGTGGTCCTTGCTTGCCATGTCTGACTTGGAAATCTCCAGGTTTGCACACCTGCACCATCCTGGGTGAAGACTGTAACGTTACCAGCGAGAGTTGATTCTCCCCTGCCATGCTGTATTCTGAACTTAGCCTTATCTGCTAATCCAAGTTCTTGTTTTCTTTCCTAATGCAGACTGAATATCAAGTACTTATGAACAGGTAAAACTGTGCTAGAAGAGTCAATCAGGGTAATGCTGAATTAATGGGACAACTAAGTGGAAAAAAACCCCTGGGTATAGTTGGGATGTTAATCTCTGGAGCAAGGCAGGGTGCTCAGACTTACTTGGCAACGATCCATCACGTTTCATGTAGCCCCAAAGAGCAAACTGCTTGCCCCTGTGGAAAAGGGCAAACAACTCTACCAAATCTGAGTGTCTGTTAATCTAAAAAACCCCCTCCTTGTCTGGTGATTTTAGTCTTTTTTTTCTTTTGTTACGTTGTTCCCTTTGCCTCTTCTTCCCCATCCCACCAGACTGAAAGCATACAATATCATTAAATAACTTCTATTGAAATTTGAGCTCTGATAATTGAAAAACTGTTCTTGCAGAGCTCATTGCTTTTCATAGCCAAGCATGCAAGTGTGGAACAGAAGGCAATTCTAGTCCTTCCTCCCTAAAAAAAAATATCTTTCTCTCAAAGAGAGAATTTTTGTGTGCAGAACTTCAGCAACACTCAAAATGTAACTTTGTTCTAATGATGTTAACATTTTTAAGCAGCCATTGAAGTGGTATTGCAAGAAAAACAAAAACAAAAACAAAAAAACCCCAAAACACAAAACCCAAAAAACAGTGGAAAGCCCCCACAACACCCACTCAGGTAGGTGCTAACTCCTCTCAAAGAGCTGCCTGACTACGGGCTCCCTGTCACTTCTACCTTAGCATGGTGTGCTACCTTGTACATGTCTAAACTATGTTGAGCTTGTCTGGAAGGAGACTGGAAGTGCTTCAGGGTAGGAGCTCTGTGTGTGTGTGCGTGCGTGTATAGCTATGCAGTCTGGATCAAACTCTCTTTGATTTCAAGCTCTGCTAATAATTAACCCTCAGCTTGTAATAACTATCCAGCATAATGATAACCACACTGCTGGCTCTTGTCCACAAGGTTATTAGGTACCTACTACACAGCACATGCCTTCCACTCCATGTCTGAGAGCTGGTGTCTGTGAATGTGAATGAATGTGAGAGAGTCTAAATTAGGCACACTTTCCAGTATCTTTTTCCAAATTCTGTTACTTCATAGGCAGATGTCAGTTCATCTGTCCTTTGACCTGTTGTGTCAGGCTTGGAGAGCATTCTTCTTGCACAGACTTCATTAGAGCTCTTGAGCATGCACTGTGGGCTGTGCTCTCCTGTTTGCATTAGCGGTCGTGCTTTTTCATGTTAAACTGCTTTGACAGTGAACTGTGCAAGATTTAAGTCCACATCTGTTTTATCTAGACCATTTTTTCCTTCTTCCATGTTATGTGAGGGTGGGTAAGCGACGCAGTAGTTGGGTCTCTGTGTTTCTAATCATTCTTTCTTTCCAGCTCCTTGAGGTATGGAAGGCACAGACAGGCATTAAGTGTGTTTATTGCTGCTGATCACTGATGCTTTGGCAGCTCATGTAGGAAACATTGCTAAGTAGTGCAGAAATTAATGTCATTTTTGCTTAAAATATCATCTGCTTTAAATACCCCCTGCTCTTTGTTGTTGGATGGTTATTTCCTTTGCCCTAGCTGCATGCCCTGAACTGATTGTCATCAGAGGCGAAATCCTGGCACAGGCAACTCCACTGTGGAGCTGCGTGATTGACTCTCATTCTGGTGGCTGAAACTTAGCGAGAAGAAACTTTCCATTGCAAAGCAAAGGGAGCTCACGCAGCCTGGGAAGGGGGAAGGGGAGCAGAAAACTCGTCTGCCCCCCTGCCTGCACCTGACCCGGCACAGTGACCCCATGTCTCGCTCTGCAGATGGACCCGCTTCAGTCCCCCAAGTAGCCGATTTACAGCCTCTCCTTAAGTGCATGTGTGAAGGAAGGGGAAAACTGAGCTGTAGTTAATCTCATGTTTCTAAGCAACCAGGTAATTCTCTGCAGCTGATTCCTAAAGGGAAATTCCTGTTTTCCTTCGCCCCTGCTCAGCAGCAGCAAGGGACACCTTCCTCTCTGCCTTGTCCGGCTCATGGGACATGAGGACCAGCTGTTCAGCATTTCTCCAAATGTTGTGGGGGAGGGTGAGGAAGCAAAAAAAGGAAGCTTTGTTAATGGTCTATAACAGGTAAGAGGGTGTTCATTGCGAAATCAGTGGAATAGAGGGAGTGTGGAAAGGTTAAATGTTTTACACAGGGCTAAACTGAACATCTCGGTCGCTACTGCGGGCTTCCTCTGCTCCAAAAAGATCAAAATGTCTGAATAACGTCTTGAAAATCCAGTTTACAGTGAAACCTCTGTTTGCTCTGAAGTTTTGGTGATAAAAATGACTGAATTCTGTTCCGAGTCTGTCTGAGCTCCTTGGAGTGACTATAAGGGAGTAGTCTTTTATCAACAAAAGATTCCTAAACTTGAGACTGTAGAAGTAGGAGTAGGAGGAAACAGAGATCAAATGAGATCTCTGAGCTTCTCTGTTGTCTGAAGGATGTGAATGTCTGGTTGGGGCTCCAGAATAATAATTTTGAGAGTTTTTTGGTTTGTGTTTTGTTTTTTTTTAAGAAAGCCACATGAACCGTGTACAAGCAGTTAAACTGCAGGGACCTAAATTTGCTCAGCTCAACCACTAGTGAAAATGATGTGTGGTGAACACGGAGGTGTGCTGGAGTGGTGCAGGAAACTGGGCAATTAGCTATAGTCCCAGCTCCAGCCCCAGTGGGGAACCTTGGTGCCTGCTCAGTGAAGTGGGGTTGGAGAACTTGAGAAATTCTCCTGTGGGCCCAGGGACATGTTTCTCTGTTGCTGAAGGCTGCCCATTTGACCAAATACAAATGTGAGTTAGACTAGCCGGGGGGGTAGGAACCAAGGAGTATGATAGTAGTCAACAGGAGGGAATATAGTTAAGAGAAATGGGCACACCTTGGCCATGTAGGACAGATGCATCACTGTCTTAACTTGCCTGGTGTCTGATAATCTGAAGCACAACTGAGAACTGGTCCCTGTTCTGTGTATTGATAAATATGTGCTTTTGGCTGCTGTTGCAGATGAGATTCTGGGTCAGATGGACATTTAGGTCTGATCCGCCCTTCCCACTGTCCAGAAATATGCATACTAAACCACTTGCCGGAGGGTTTTACAGCTTGGTTGACCAGATACTGGGAGCACATGGCTTTAGAATATGTCTACAAGACTGATGTGTTTAAGCCTTTAACAAGCATGGCAGTTTACAGGGTGGAGTATTGGAGTAGGCAAACCTTTTGACAATATTGCTTCACAGTACATTGTATCTGGAGTTGTAACTTGTGGGAAGGGTATTCGTGAGATGGACTTGCCTTTGGCTCCAGTGCTGACCAGGCACAGTGCCTCGTCCCGTGTACCTCCTTGCCGACCCCAGAAGAGCCACAGAACCACGCTTCTGTAATGGGCAAGCAGCTTCTTCCCCAGCATCACCCTGGCACTTAGCTGGTTTGCTTACTTGTAACACAGCTGAAGGTTCATGTAGACATGACCAACTGTATGGCTGCCCTGCCCATCGTGTAGCCTGTGCGTGGGCTTGCCTCGCGTGGCATTGTGCAGGGGAACACAACCAGGCATGCCTGACACTGGCCAGTTTTTACTTCAAGGCAGGAAATGATGTCAGGGCAGATTACATGAAATGGCCAGGAAATCTTCCAGTGAACTCATTTTAATCTTGGGACTGGATATGTTTATCTCTTTTCATGTAGCCGTACAAGAGCATGTATCACAGGGCAGCGTGGTTCACAGGCTTCCGCTGTGGAACTAACACCAGCATAGCAAGTCCTGTACCATTACGTGAGGCTATGGGTTGATACCAAGGAGTAGTATCTGGCTGATACCTGGCAGCATGTGCAGAGTAGTAGGAAATACAGTGAGATTGTTTCTCTCTTGTACCTTTGAGGATCTGACCACAGGCAGAGCGGAAAGATTAATAGGCAGGAAGTGCCTGAGAAGACAGAGAGATTAAAGCTGTTGTAATTTTGGTTTGGGAGCACAGCAGAAATATTCTAGCTGACACTACCAGAGCTGCATTTGAGGTAGCTGTTTTCTGTCAGGCATGTCTCCCCTCAGCACCAACAGGGCTTTCATCTCTCCTTAAATTAGTGTTAATTACAAGTTATTAATTTTTTAAACAGCAAAATGCAGCTGAAAGCAATTACCCCTAATTGCTAATCTGTGTACGTACACCCAAAATGGTGATCTCTTCATCTGAACACCCAGTTCTCACTGGAGTCAGTCAATGTGTTTCTGCTACCATTTTTTACTTAAGTTTTGGATCTCATGATAGTTATTATTTTTAGTGGCTTCTCTGAAAGCTACAAAATCTCCTGCAAGTGCTGTGATCTCCTTGAAAGCATGGTCTTGTTAACTGTTAATGAAGCCTCAGTAAAGAGATGTCCTTTGGTTTTGGAAGTAAAGCTTAAATGGCAGTTGTTGACACTGGGAATTACTCAATTCTTGCAAGTTGTGCCTAAAATGCACCTAAATTTCTGTTGGATCTTGATTACATCTGTGAACAATGTTATGCTTTTCCAGTAAGCTAAAGACCACACAGATGCTGTTCTTGTGCTGATAAACTCATGGTGCAGTTCAGTGATGACCTCTTACAATCCTAGGTCTCAGATTGCTTTGGACTTTAAAAATTTAATTCAGAGATATCATGGCTTCTCTTTCCATCTGCATATTTTCATCCTTGCCGGTGCAGGAAAGGTTCAAAGCTGCCAGATTCTGCCAGTGGGAAATGGCCTTTTTGACACTGCAGACACAATCTGGTGGAACAGATTGTTAGGTGGGCTAACAACTGACGGGACCACCTTTGGCTGGAGTCCAGGAAACCAAAGGGCTGACGTACGGCTGGCACCAAGTAGTGAGCAGAGTACTCGGGGCTCGATGCTGGGGTCCACGTTGCTTGACATTTTCATTGGCAGGCTGGTGAAGACCCAGTGTGCCTTCCCCGAGTGTGCTGATGGCACTAAACTGGGGGGAGCAACTGACATGGCAAGTGGGAGAACCTAAAACCAGAGGGATAAACCCGTGGACTAGGCCAACCTGAAGCTTGTGGAGTTCAGTAAGAAAAAGTGAGACAGTCTGCACCTGGGCCAGAACAACCCCTTGCATTGACAGAGGCTGGGAAGTCACTGTATGACTTGTAGCCTAGGTGATATGGACGTGGGTATTACTGTGGCTGCCAAAAGGTGCCAGTAGATGAGAAAGTTGCAAACAACCCAACAGTGCACCTTAACTGCAAATAAGGCAAACCCTCTACTAGGCTACATTGAGAAGGTCACTGTCAGCAGAATGTGGGGAGTTTTAATGCCCCTCTAGTTGGTTACTGGGGAGGCCGCAGCTAGAGTGCTGTTCCTGGTTTTGCCCCACCCCAGGTCAAGAGGGATGTGGAGAGGGTCCAGTGGGGGACTACAAAGATGGTAAAATGACTAGAGCATGTCCTAGGAAAATCTGTTTTGGGGTGTGAGCTTCCAGATGTCTCTGCCATCCAGCATGTCTGTGACTACATGAGGAGTGATCCAGTGTGCATTTGTGTGGTCTCTGTTTTCATACAGTCCTTCCTGAACTCTGCCTGTTCACAGTTCCAAAGGAGACCTGAAAAAATATTAATATATGCTAAGGGAGAAAAAATGTTAATGAGTAATTGCTAATCATTAAAACAAGAGCTTTTCTTTTTCTAAAATAGCCCAGCTTTTAAAAAGAATTGAAGGAGGAAATACAAATATTTT
Source organism: Falco rusticolus (assembly GCF_015220075.1). Taxonomy (NCBI): domain Eukaryota; kingdom Metazoa; phylum Chordata; class Aves; order Falconiformes; family Falconidae; genus Falco; species Falco rusticolus. The sequence continues at coordinate 40,850,686 of NC_051193.1, forward strand.
TTATGCAATCTAATCTCAGTGATGTTACAGAGCTGCCTGCCCTGTTTAGAAGAAATGCAATGTTGCAAGTGCTCAGGAATTCCTTTCCAGAGGCCAAGACCTGCACCTGAGCCCAGTGCTCAGTCTGGCTGCTGCCCTTTGTGCTGCCGTTCCCACAGCCAGCAAACGCCAACTGCAATGTAGTTGCTCTTTGGAGAATATTGGTTGTGACAGGCACTGAAACACTTAATCCTACCATAGCAAGGGCTCACTTGCATGTGCAAGGAGATGGAAGACTCTTCCATGATCTGTCTTCAGGTGTTTTTGTTCCGTTTAGTAGGCTGAGTGTTCAAAGGGACTTTGTCTTCAAAGCTGTTCTCTAATTTTTCTTTTTTTCGCGTCCTTGCCTCAAATGATAGATCCACCTCTTAGCCTGAGGTGTATCTATAGTACCTTTCCTCCAACTAATAAAGGATAAGAGGACTTCTGACTGTGCCGCTGGCACTTACAAGCTGTCAGGCTGTTAAGGAGCAAAGTGCAGCTTCCAGCTCTGCTACAGACCTTACACGTGTCTGTGGGCAGCAAAGCCAGACTCCATCGCTGGGCTGTAATACAGAGATTTCTGGAGCAGAGGGGCATTTGTTCCACCTTTTGTCCTGCCTGGGTAGGTGTGGATCATGCTGTATGTGTCCAGCCAGTTTCAGTGAGCCCCAGCAGAGCTGGCAGACCCCTTGGAGGGGCTGCCAGGGACAGCAGCTGGCAGCAAGCTTTGCTGCTTCAGTGGGAGCAGGATTCTTACTAGGCTTCACCTATGGAAAGTGATTTTGCAGGCACGGTCTATATTTAACCAGCTTCTCTTTGTGCTGTATTAAGTCATTGGAACAAGGTAAGTTTATTGTTTTATTTCTACCACTGTGGCATCTTGCAGCTAATGTAAGTCAAATTCCACACCCTGAGCATAGCTCCTGTGTAACCATGTGATGTTTCACCCTTGTAAAATTAAACTGGGAAGAGGGAATCTTCATCTGCCTGTAATGTGCCACCAGCATGGGGAAAACAGGAGCATGAATGCTGTGCAAGGCAGGGCCGCGTCCGTGTGATGAACACATTACCCAGCTGAGAGCCGGAGTGACTCAGGACCAGTGGGTGAGTGCTTTGCAAATCACACCTCTGCTGCCAGCCTGCTCTGCATATGCCTGAGTGAGTGATCTTTGGCTCTGCTGAGCTTTTTCTTATATATAAAAGTCTCGACCTGTTAGATATTATTCTGCTCCTAACTAAAGATTCAGTTCTTGTACAGAATACCTACTGCCTTTTAAATATTCATTCCTTCAGATATGAAATAACCAATAGAGAGGTTCCTTTTATGGTTAGCTGGATTTAAAAGGTAGCAGCCCCTTGTGATACTGATATTTAAGCACGAGCAGGGACAGAGTCCTGCTATCAGGCCTCCTGAGATGGTGCATCAGCTGCTGCCTTTGGGCAGCATAATGCATAGATGCCTGAGGGGCGTTTTTGTTCATTTTGTGCTGACCTGAAATGTTACAGCTGGAGTGACTAGGTACGTGTAACACTCCTCTAACCACAGCTGTCTCAGGGCAGAGTCAGAAATGAGTTATGCATTGTTCCTCCAGCTTGTTTGGTAGGAAAGGAACTACCTCTGTAGATGTGTCACTTTATCTGCTGTGAGATGGAAAGAACTAACAGAGAAGGGAAGAGGAACAGATAACTGTGTACCAAGATTACAGACAAGATCAAAGACTAAATGGGGAAGTCAGCACCAGCAAAACAGGGGAGTAGGAATGACAAATGCAAAGAAGGAAAGGAGGAAGGTGGTTCTTGATCCTTACGTCTTCAGCCACTTGTGCAAAACAAGTTTCTCCATTTAAATCATTGGGAATAGGGTTGGGGTGAGTAGCTAACAAAACGTGTAATTAAACTTTTCTAAGTCAACAGTGCATATACTTTATTTTGTGGCTTATCACAGGATAGGTAGAGGTAAGGATTAGGGACAGAAGGGAGAGAGAAAATGAACTCTTAAGATAAGGACTTCTCTTGTAGTGCAGACATGCTGTCTTGCAACAGCCCTGCAGATACACAGGAGAATGGACAGCCATCCTGTTAACATACATTACACGTATTTGGTTTGTATCACAACTCTGTTACACTTTTAAATGCTTTTAGAATCTTGATAATCTTAAGTTTGTCACTTTTTTCATAGAAACACAATCAAAAGATTTGCTTTCATCCTGAGACCTTACAAAGTGCTTATGAAAAGTGGTGACGCTGGGGCATGGAGCTGAATTTACTTGCTTCTCTCACGTTGGTGGCATATCTCAGCAATCCTCTGCTATGACTACCAGACTACAGATATTTCTGAAAATACAGCCATTGGATCACTGAATATTTGATTAGATATATCATAATTTTCCATCCTGTGTGAGGACTCATGCTTTGTTTATGAAGTGTCTCCAGTCTGGACAGCAGCAGAAATCTGTGTGATGTATGTGTGACTCAGGAGACTAAATAAAATGGCTCAAGGGCTATTAAGACATACTTTTGCATGCAATTTAAATAGAAATAAGCCAGTGCTGCTGCCAAGACAGGCAGAGCTATAACACACCCTTTTCCCCCTTGGCTCGTACACGGACAAGTGTTTGTGTGACTGTGCAGTGAATTGGATCGAGTGACCAAGTTAAAATAAATGCTTTTGTCCACCAGGTTAACTTTGGCTGGCATCAAATCCTGCATCTGGTTTCCATAGAATCACAGAAGGATTTAGATCGCTCTTCCCTATTTCTCACTTTGCACAGGCCATTTGAGTTTGTGAACTGCTGGAGAAGATTAAGCAAATCTTTGTGTAAGGGCGATCTGCATGCCCTCACCGGGTATGTAAATTGTGAATCCACGATAGAAGTAGGAAAAAACAGATGTGGCACTACATGTCCTTTAGTGCTACATGACTAAACTCGACAAAAAAGAAACCAATTCATCATTCTGTTGGATCTTTTCTTCCTGATGAGATACCTGATTGGTATTGCAGACTTACAGTTGTGAAATGAGATACATATTGTGTGGCTGATGAAGCCTGTTGTAGGCAGTTACTTCTCTGTTTCTGCTTTTGATTGCTTCCCAGGATGAAGATTTGAATCCATCTACCTTAACATTTCTAAGTTAGAGAGTTTAATGTTTTAGTTACAGCCATTTTTTTTTTTCAAGACCAGGTAATAATGGATGATATGTGATTGAGTTATAAACCTATTTGTATCAAAAGTAGTAGATAAAACTTCCTTGCTTTTAAAGACTGTCTCTCACTACCGTCTGTGAGAGTATCCCTTCCTTTGTGAATAAGCTCTGACCCAGCCTGTCCCCAGCCAGTATATTTACAGGTATCAGGGTGTTAGTTTGCTTCCAGACCTTCACTGGCAAGGAATTGAGGGCAAAGTGGGACAGGCAGAATCTGTTCTTTTTGCTCTGTGTTCAGATACCTTCAGTGGGTATAGAAGGAAGTCTGAGACTAGGTTGGATCACAAGTGGCTGTGCTAAAATACAAGATGAACAGAGAGCAGACTTGACATTTTTCCCTCCTTCTGTTTGATGCCAGGACCACAGGCTAATGGGCAACAGCCTAACATATGAAGGGTTTCCTAATGCTCCAGCTCATTAAAACCAGGGGTTGTTTTAACACTACCTAGTCCATAGGTGTTAATATTGAATATACGTTTTTACTGTACGATAAAGCACCACAGGTGACCAAGATCACATGTGGGCTTACAGTTACTTCCCTGCTGAAGTCGCCAGAATATGCAGTTTGGCAGCTCCTTGCTTACATGCCGGCTGCAAGAGACTAGATAATAACTGATGTAGTCCAAAACTTGGTGGTAAAAAGTTAACTTGCAATTTGTTTTAAATAATAAAGATGCTAGGTTAACTTTATATTAGTTCAGCATTTTGAATGATGTGGGTTTAAAAAAAAATAATCTGGTTCTACAAGCTTTAGGATGGATTTACTGTACCGTTGAACCACAGTGTTCTTTGCTGATTATGCTATCAAATTACTATGTTTATCTCTGAAGATAATGAAAATTAATTCAAAATTGACTTTTCTTTGCAAACCTTTTGGAAGCAAACTCCTGGCTAGGGAAACCAGCCTTAATCCAGCATTAACAGTACCTTTTTGAATGATTTTCTGTAAAAATTGTAACACCTATATTTGGGACCCAAACTACTGTGGGAAATAAAGAGTGCATATAGGTAAAAATCACACTGCCTCTAATTGCTTTTCTTGTCATATGTCTTGGAAAATCAATAAATGCTAAAAAAAATAAATAATATTTTTTGTAAGGGTAGGGGTGCATTTTTCTGAGAGCATTAAGCAAATACTTCACCTGTTGCAGAATGCAGCATAAAAACTAAGCTGGCAAAGGAATAAAAGATGATGGAAGTAATCCTGTTTAAAAAAAACTGTCCGGAAAACACTGGCAGCTTACTAAGAAATATCTAGTGAGTCATTTCAACAGTTTGTTAAACAATAGGTATATTGTTTTGGCTCCTAACATGTAGGTGACCTGAAATCTCCAAATAATGCTTCAGGCTCCGGCAGTGCACCAGGATATCTGTCTTTTTCTGTGAACACCACCACTGTCTATGTGGCACCTTCTCAATCTCATTCTTTTCCTGCTTCTGTGCCAAGAGAGGAGACTTAAGGTGTCTCTCTGGAAATGTGGCGGCAGGGCTTATATCCTATTCACAGTTTAAAGATATTTTGCAACTAGCAGAGTTAGATTTGGGGTTTTGCAATAAAAAAGTTCCTTCGATAGGTAGAGAGAATAAACTTTTCATTCCTTATGATTCCAAAGTGATCTTTTCATTCCTTATGATTCAACAAAACTCAGTACACTTTCCATTTAAAAAGCCAATCAGCAGCACAGTATAACTTTAACCAAAACTTACAGAAACTTAATGCTTCAGTAAATTGCAGTTGGATTGGATAGTCCTTCTCTGGAGTTACAAAAATCTCTGAGATGTTGACACCAATATGAAGATAAAATCTGGTGACTGCTATATACTTAATAATGTGCATAAATCCGTCCTCTTCTCTTTTCCTTCCTTTCACCCAGAATCCTTTTGACATAGCAAGTGTTATTTTCCATCACTTTGCAATTGCATGGCTCTGGTGCATCACACTTGCACACTTTCCACAAGCTTTGGAGCTGCTGATTGATCTTATTAAGGAGTCATACCCAAATTATACAACAGGAGTCAGTGGTCCTTTTAGAAATCTTAACAAATAGCGTTGAGTCAGCTGAGGAATAATGTACTTACTGACGAGAGTGATGCTTTTAAAAGGAAGTGTCATACATAGCTGTTTCCTAATTGTTGAAAACATTTGAACTGAAAGCTGTTTAAAATATAATGATGCTTCTGCAGAGAAGCCTTTCATGTCCCTGAATTATTTACAGTGCTGGTCTGCTGCACTTGCTTTTCTGTCTGCTTTTCATATGTATGCAGAAAACCTGAAATATAAAATGAGTGAGATTTGCATCCGCCTTTTTTCTTTGCCCTTCAATAAAAGGAGGTGATTTTTTGTGTCTCGGTGGTGTAAAGGGGTGTTCCTACTGGAGGTCAAATTATCAAACCTGGAGAAAGAGCCAGAGAAGAAGTACATCTATGAAGAACCACAAGAACTGCTAAAAAGCAAAATGGAACAATTTGCACTCAACTTCGAGGAAGAAACAGATTACACAGGGGAGGAATTTGGAGAACAACAAGAGTCCGTGTGCACCTGCTGAGATACAAGCTATCCTTGCAGTGCTTCTATGAGCTGTTTTGGGTTTAGCCCAGGTCTTTCTGAAACCAGCCTTTTCTGATCTTTTTCGAAACATTATATTTTCTGGTACTTGGTATGTGTGATAGAGCTGAAGTTGTCAATTTATCAAATAAGGAATAGAAAGGGAAAGTAGACACAAGAGCTAGAAAGACTCTACATCCTACAGAAACTACCTGGAAAAAGGAGCCGCTTGGCAAAAAATGCTTGCATGCATGTGGAATCAAGTACAGAGAAGACCATAGGAGAAAAAAAAAATAATTAAAAAGCCTTACTTAATTTTACTGTCTAGTGGTAGAATGGTGGAGCAGACAACAAGTTGGTGATTCTGCAGTATTTCTCTCTGCTCTTCAAAGCATATGTTGCATCAGTTTATAGTGGGACAGAATGTACTTTTAGGGGAGAGAGAAGTATGCATACTGGTGTGGTTTTTTATTTTTTTACTTTATCCCACCATCCATCCCTCTTCCACTTCTTGAATAATCTGTAGAACACGTGACTCTATATCCCAGGAAAAACTGAGATTCAGCCCTAGAGAAATGTCTGTAAATAGCAAAGGCAGCTGAAGTCTTCAGGGGAAGGATAAAATAATACTAGCAACTAGTGTGGAAAAAGATTCCAGGCTGCAATTAAAGCAGGAGCTCAAAGAGATTAACAAAGACAGAAAAAGTAGCATCTGTGCGTATTTTAGACAGTGGCATGCAAATTATGAAGTAAAACTCCTCATTGCGAGTCGGAGGGAGGGAGGACAGCACCACACGTATCCCAGGCTGGCAGCCATCCCCCCAGGGCAGCGCTGGTTGTCTGCAGGATCTGGGAAGCCTGGCTCTGGGCAGGTGTGGGGCTCCAGCCATGGCGCTGCTGCTCCCGGGGTCTGCCCTGCTGTGTGCCTGGGCCCCCCGTCGTGGCTTGGCCACTGTGGTTGCACAGGTGGTTTAGCAAACGGGGATCATTTTGACTGAACTGGGTTAGCAGTGAGTTTCTCTGCAGTTTTGAGAAGAATTGGCAGGAGGATACAAATCTGGGACAGTGATCTGGGATGCTGACAGTAGCGATGTGGAGCACAAGGGCATGCATCTACAAGTGGGCAGCCAGAGGACGTGTGGGGGGTTGAATTAGCCCTCATTGGGTCTGTAACTTCATATCAAGGCAGAAACTTCTTTTTCTGTTTAAAGTGACAGAGTAGAGGACAGAAATTATCAATTTCCAAGGGCTGATATGGCTGATACTGCTCATACCACCAACTGTATACAGGACAGAGGGTGTCACTATTTTAAACTAGGAGTAAGTATACTGATTTGCAGAGCTAGCTGCAACACCTGATACAAGTTATGAACCTCTTTAGTACAGACAGCTGCAGACATTAACTTGGTTTCATGGATGCTTTTGGTACAATTTGAAGCAAGAACTAGAGGAAAAGCATGAGTTGGTGCTTCCAAACTGAAAGTGAAAATTCAGATGTGCCATAGTGGCCATTGACCTCTCATTGATCCATGTTACAACCTCAGAAACTATAAGCTGTTAAAGAAGTATCTTCTCCAAAACATGTGGATCGCTGACAGTATTCCTTCGTACGAAACAATTCCACCTTCTCACCTCCATGTCTGAAGTGGATACAGAGCCGTGAGGAGCTGCTGATGAGTGTGTCCAGACCGATGCAGTCATAATGACTACAGCATGAGAAATTCCTGCCCAGAAACTGCAAGTGGTGGCAGATACACTGAAGGGGACATGACCTTGGGAGTGCAGCATAGGTGGCTTTGTGGAAAAAGTGCTTGGATGTGCACCTTATGAGTAGGTCATGAGGTGGGTAGTTGCAGTGCTTGGGGACTGAACTGCTTCCTCAGTAAGAACATAGAGTCCTTTTTGAGAACTGTGAAGTTCTCTTTTGCTTCAGGTGCAATTTCTTAAAAAGTACTGGTTAAGAAATACTTTTTTTTTTTCCCATCAGAAAGGAACAGAGGCAGCAATGAAATACTTTGAATTGAAAGGGCATTCTCATATAGCACTACACCAGCAGAATTTATCAGTCTAGTTCTTAGCTTTCTATTTGACGGATAACTTCTCTGCCCAGAGCTTATTCGAAAGTTCCAGGATGCTCTGGTGGACCAGAGGCAAGTGCATTGGGCAGTAGGTGCTGGCACTACTGGAAGCTGCAGGTTTCTTTAAAAACGCTCAGTTGATATTGTACTGTTTCCTTTTTAAAGCAAGTAAATACATTGGTGACCTTGCCTGTCAAGTGATTACATTGTTAGGAAAAACCTTTAATAGCAGCATTTTCCATAACCCTAGCTGTTCAGCAAACCTACACTTTAGCACAAGAAGCTCTTCTGATGAAGGAAGGCGAAGAAGAGGATTGTTCATACAGACTAGTCAGCCCCAGACAAAGTAGACAAAAGCGTCATTTTCTGATCTCCGAGATGCAATTATGGACAGGCTGAATTAAACAGGTATACAAGGGGGTGGAGAAATAAATCTCCAGAGGATGTTGGCATCAGTGTAATAGTGCTTGCTCTGAGTGTAAGAGAACGTAACCACTTTTTGTGTTCTAGTCCACATCAAGCAGACTGTTCCTGGTCTAAAAATATTCTCTGTGGTGACCTGCCTGAGAATAATTTTGTATCACTTTCCTGACTTTATTTCTGGCTTTTGATTTCCCATAGAGATCTGAATTCTGATGGATTAGACCTGTTTCTGGGAGTAATTGTGGCAGTCTTGTCTTGGCAAGGAAGGGCCCTGTCTCTGGAATGTGCTTTCCTTGGCAAGCGCGGGGTGGTGGCAACCTTCAGGGTGGGACAGGAGACCTATTTATTTACTTTGGTTCTTATGCTTACTGTAGGGGTTTTTCTGTGTGTGTCCGACTTTGGATGCCAATACTTCTCTCCCACCCATGGGCTCAGTGATAGCTACACCCTGTAAGACATACATTGCGGAAGTGTTCATGTCTGTTTTATTAACAGATGGCTGGTTTAACAAGCCCAGCTGTAGGGTAATATTTTAAATTAACAAAGTCGTTTGTTAAAGCAGTTGACTTTAACAAGGCGTGTTACTTTCTACCAGTAAAAGTGAATGAAAAGCTCTGGAGTAGGTAGCCAAAAGGATTGTTTTATCTAGGTCCTTCCCCCTCCCTGCTACTTTGTTTGATGTTTCTGTTCACCTATGGTTGGAACCGTCCACGATCACTCAAAGAAGACTGTAAATTAATATCAAATATGGTAACAGTCATCTACTTATCTGCAGTGTTGGAAGTCCTACTGTAGATTGGACAGAGAGGACAACAGTAAAAAAGGAAACCAAACTCAAACCTCTTATCTTCCCATGAGCACGTGGATTGCCTTACAAGCATGAAACTACAAAGACTTCTCACTTCTGCCTTGCAGGGCCTTTTCTCCAAAGTGATCTTTTCTTTCAACCTAGGCATACGACAAAATGCCTTCAGCCCAGCTTCTCTCTGGCTTGTCCCACAGCTGAGACTCATCTACTATAATACCTGGTAGAAGAATGTACTGGAGGCCATGTAGCCAAGTATGGCTATCTGACAGTGGCCAAAAGGGGGTACCTAGTATAAGAACAGGGTGAGCAGTTTGCACAGTTTCTTCATCTAGCCTGCAGCCATTTGCAAACCAGGGACCTCCACAGCCAGAAAGGGAGTTCAATGTAGTTAACAAACATTGGTGGATTTCCCTTCTGTGAATGTGCCTCCCCTTAAGCCCTCACTAAATGTGTTGAATCCACAGTGTTTGGCTGTGAGGACTTCCGTAACACAACTATGTTGTGTGTGTAGAGGCAATTCCCTTGGGGTTTTTTATTTTATTTTTTTTAACCTGCATCCTGATGTTTTCATTTGATGTTCCCTAGTTCTTTTGCTGGGAGAGACAACAACAAATTAGTTTCTCTGGGTGCCACTCATGAGATCTAGCACAAAGAGAAAAAATATTCTGTCAAATCTTAAGTCTTCCTTTCTTCAGATAAAATAATCTTTCTCTTGCCACCTCTCTTGTATCAAAAGATAAAAGAATTGTCACTAAAAAAATCCATCTGACAGGTAGGTAGTCACAAGAGATTAGCGTGATGTCTTCCAGCACCTCTGTTCTGGTAAAGCATATAGAAGGCAGGGCAAAGGCGGGTATCACCCACTCACTTTTTTTAAGAGCTGGCTCTTCCTAGGCAGAGAAACAAAACACCAAACATTGCCAAACCCACTGCAACTTGGAGATGTTGTTAGGAAACATGCCAGGACCAGCACTGCCTTCTGGTTGTAGGTGGATATTGGCAAGAAGTTCAATGCATGATAACCAGGAAGGGATGCTGGAAGTAAGCAGCTCTTTTTGCACTCTAACAGTGAAGTATTCACCAGCATTTATGCTTTATCCGTGAAGAAACTAAGACTAATGCTTATGTTAGTGCCTGAGCAAGGAGAGAGCCCATCTTGTAAAACTGAGCACCATGGTGACTTCACAGGTTTCCTCCACTGGTTCCCTGGAGCTCCTCAGAAATGTGTATTTCATCATAGCTTAGCTGGAGCAGCTCTGGATCTTTTTTTTTTGTAAGTGATTGGTGCTCCAGTGTGCCAGACATGGTACAAAGTCAGCACAGTCCCTCTCTTGGAGTCCCTGAAGTGCCTGCTCAAGTGCCAGCTGTCTCAGGTTTGGAGAGTATTTAGCAGGAGTGCATCACCATTTTTATGCCAGAGGTCAAAAATGAATTAGGGTTCCTTCTAATGTGTGAGGGCTTCCATCCATTGACTTTTGGAAGTAACTTGGACCACAGGTTACTGTTGCACTCTCAGATATTAAAAATAGATGGATCCTGAGAAATTACAAGATTTGACTACAGCAGGCAAGGGATACTAACTCAGCACTGATTAGCCTGTCTCTGTACTTGAAGAACAAACTGTTAGTACAAGATATGAGTGGAGCAACTGTATTTAGAAGCATGTTTCCAGGGAAACATTAGTTTCTGTGGAAGACAACCCTGAGACATGAAATTTTATGTGACTCTTGGGACAAATATAAGTTTGAAGACTTCCCCCCCCCCTCCCCCCTTGCTTTTTATAGCAAGTACATTCTGCTCCAGATTTATGCACTTTAGACCTGTATGGTAAAACCTATTTTAACTGTGGAGTCCAGTATCTCAGTGGATTTCATTAAGAAAAGGGCCCACACAAGCTGCAGTTTAAAGATCCGTCACTTGCATAGCAACTGAAATCAAAGCAGTGCTTTCTAAGCATATCCTTGCGTGCCATGCAAAGTGTGACTTAAAAGAGCAAGGCTCAAGATGTAACTTGGTTTCTTGTGTGACATTAGAGAAGTCAATTAGCTGTAACTTGTTTGTAAAATCAGTATTTCTTCCCTTTGCCCCTAAAACTGCAAGAATCCATTTATTAAGCATTTAGAAGTCCAGAGAAAAAGGGGCAATTCATACTGACTGAAAGTTTTTCCTTTGGCTAGCTCTTCCTCCTGAACCCTGACAGTTTCGTCTTTTAACTCCTTGGCAGCTCTCTTACCAGGCAAGTTCTCTAGAAGACTGTTGGCTGTCAATTAATAAGCAAAGTTTATACCAAGGAGATTTCTGTTGAAATTGAAAATACTATGAATTTAGATGTCTAAGTACTTCTCTTCATTATTTTGTAAATTGTAATTTACTTGTTCAGAAACTCAATGTTTTTTCTTGCCTGCATTTTGTCTGTGACAAAAATATGTGCTTTGCTATATAATTGTACTTCTATACCTGATTATATATATATTATTTTTTTTTTAAATGGAGAATGTGGTCTGGAAGTATATAAATAGAAGAAATTATACAATGGAGCTTTAATGAAATCCTCTGTTAGTGGACACAGAAGTAAATCAATTGGTTATTAATTTACCAGCAGAGACAATGGAGCCAATACTGGCATTTGTAAAAGTCAGCATTTATCTCTGTTTTTAGTTTTCTGGCCAGGGTACAAGAGGGCAGATAAAGTTTGTCTTGGGAGTTTGAAAGGCCCATGGTCCTTGCTTCTCATCTGCTAACGTCAAAGACTCTTCCTTTGCTTACGTATGTGAGGTTTAATGTGACTGTCCATACGACAGCTATAAAATTAAACCTTTTCAGTGCTGAGAGAACAGAGTAACTATTATTTATGTCATAATAAAATGAACTACAGATTAAATCTGTTTGGTTTAGCAGACAAATAAGAGCTAAGTCCTGATGCCTATCTTTAGCTGTGGGTGCTGTCAAGAAAGAGTCTCTACGGGACACAGCTGTGCCCAGAGGACATGAGGACTGGCAGGCAGCCTTCCTCGTGCTTTTGGTGTCTTTTCCTATTTTACTGAATTGTCCAGTTGAGTTGCTGTAAGGAACTGGAGTGTGTTGTCCCGAAAGCAGCAGTGTCGTGTCCTCACTGTTCTCTTTGGGTTCTCGTCCGTCCATCTCACATCCTACAGATGAAGAAAAATGGAGGCCAAGTAGCTATCTTTATGTTGGAAAGCATGCATGTTCCAGCTCTGCAGGATGTGAGATGAATGGGGGATGGAGGCTTTCCAGACCTTAAAGAGGTGTGCAGCAGGTTGTGGTGTCATAGCATCAAATCATGATTAAATTCTGTGCTTAGGGATTTCTGATAAGCTTTCCCCACTTAATTGCCACCGACATGTTTCATCTGGCATGGAATTGTAAGTAATTGTATTACTGTCTTTGGTCCATATTTGCTTTTATCACCTGCTGATCCCCATCAAAGCAGGAAAAACCCTCTTCTGACAAGATGTCTCCACTCAGATGGGTCACACCTCCTCTGCACACACCACAGAACATGAAAATGAAGAGCGTGCATGTTATTGGTATTGCTATTGCTGACCGTTTGAAAACAAACAAAAAGTGAAATAACTGGTCTGGCAGCCAGACACAGCTGTAGTCAATAGTGTGAGCTGACTGGCAGTAAAGCAACACGGAGTGAAGTTATTTTTCAATCAAGTTAGGCTTTACCGAACTAATCCACTGAAACTGCAAAGGCTGTTTTCAGTAAACTCGTCACTTTATTAAATGGGAGCCAAAGCCAAAGGAAATCCACTTAAGAAAGAAAAGTTAAACAATGTAATTCTGCAGCTGTAGAAATAAATTGGAATAAAGAAGGTACAGGTTCAAAGCCATTCTTACAGTTAAATTGCAGTCATTATAATTAATGGAGAAATAAACTGAAAGATCATCATGAAGTTTCACTCTCTTGCAAGTGAACTTACACCAAAGAAAATCCCCATCCTGAATTTTCCAGTGACTTGCTTATGAATGTCATGTTGGTGAGCAAGGGAAGAATGGTCTGCTGATGAAGTTCAGTTGTACTTTTTCTCCTTGGTTACTTCCAGTATCATAGAGTTAGTAAGTAAAAAGTGTTGCTGTCTTTACAGCTTCACTGCACTGAGGTTGAACTTTATACAAGTGCAAACAAAACTAGCACAAGAGTGACACACTGTTGTCCCATTGGCATTCCTTTCTTGGCTGGGTAAATGATGTTACTGATCAGCAGTTATGATATTGTTAGATAGATGCATCACAGAAATCATTTTATGAATTGCTTATTCTATAAACATTAGGGCCTGACTGTGTAGTTGTCACCAAGAGTATTTGCCTGTCTTTACAGTCAGTGTGTGTGTGTTTAATTTCAAGATCCTTTCAATACCATGAGTGATTCTACTGTTAAAGTTGAGAAGCACACAGATCATGGAAATTTGCCTAAGGTTTCAAAGGGTTTCCTTCAGACATTTAAGACTCTAGGCCTCTCCTCACCATCTTCTACATAGTAATTTTTAACAGAGGTCATACTCTGGTACCCGTGACCTTCCATGCAATACGTTGTAGCAGAGTCTAAATGCTGTCTGGCATTGGGAATCCTTTTATTTTTCTTAATGATACCTCAGTTTCAAAGTAGCATCTTTTGCTTAAAGGCTTACTGTTCCCCTGTTGCCATGCAAGAGGCTGCAATCAGGTAGTTGTGTTCCTGATTATTTTTTTTTCTCTATGAAGATTTCATTGTGTTTCTAATCTTGAGGGGAACTGGCTGTATGATCATGTTGTTTTAGTCATGATTATGCAATTCTCTGGTCTGACTTTGCGTGTACCCTGTATGCTGTGAGTGCTTTGATGAAGCTCATTGCCATGCACACTTCCAGGCCTGCCACAGTCCTTGGAAGATGTAATAATGTCTTTCCATGACCCCAAAATGACAGATATTGGTGATATATTGACTCAGGCTCTTGAAACTCCCGAGTTAGGTCTCATATTCCTGAAATAATTGATTTGCCTCAGGCCATTTCATACAGCTGTAAAGAATAGATCCTGTTCACAAGAGTTAAGCTTCTCACCTTAAAACCAGACTCTCCAAGCTAAGCAGTTGCTGAATGGTGTGAGCAAGGCAACGCACCGACTGCTGCACAGGACCTTGACCATCTGCAAAAGCTTCTCTGCTTAAAACACCACGCAAAGACTGAATGGCTCTGATACGGCTCTAATACAGCTCTGCAAGATACATGGGGGTTTTGTAAGAATCTTATACAAGACTTATACAAATAGTACTAAACCAGCTTTGAAGTCTCTAAGTCTAAGCCATAGACACGACCTTAGTGAAAAGAATCTGATCATCCTCTCTCACCAAGAATTCAAATGTCCATGCTTGTATTAGCTCAGCTGATCTCAGTGTTGTTGATAAGGTGTTGCTGATGTCAGAGGCTGCATGCAACACAGCCTTCCTCGTGCTTTAGGTGTCTTTTCCTGTTTCACTAGATTGTCCAGTTGAGTTGCTGTAAGGAACTGGAGTGTGTAGTCCCAAAAGCAGCAGTGTCCTCACTGTCCTCTTCAGTTGCTTATCCATCCATCTCACATCCTACAGATGAAGAAAAATGGAGGCCGAATAGTGATCTTTCTGTTGGAGAGCATGCACATTCCAGCTCTGTAGGTACCTGCAGGCCTGAAGAAGGTGGATGCATCACCTATTGGCCATAGCCAGCACATACCAGCTGTCCTCTGTGCTGGAATTGGCCGTTGTGCCTGTCAGAGTGAGAAAAAGAGACAGAACAGGAGCTGACTGATTAGAGTTGTTCTGACTCCTACAGCAGTAGGAATGCTGTCAGTCCTCATGCTCTGCATTATTCCCATTATTCATTATCCCATTATTGACATTCATGATTTGATGTGGCAAATGGATAAAAAAATGCAAGGAACACACATTAACCAGAATCCTGTCATTCAGGCTTGGGGTGAGAGATGCAAGGCAGTTCAAAAGCTTTTGGGGGATGGAAGAGTGAGCTAATAGGGTAGTGTTATTAGATATATAAGTGCTCTCAGGCCAGGGGCTGATGTACACAGCAGGACAGCTCTGCTACCAAAACGCTGTTTGACTCCCTTGTGCTGTCCGTGGCTGAAGTGTTTACTAAGCCTCTTAGTGGCAGTGCAGATCTGTACTGGGTTAAAGGGTATGTAGAACTACGCTTCTGCATGGTGCAGCTTGGAAGTCCCACCAAGCAGGCTGCAGTGACTGAACGGTTCCTTGTCTTCATCTCTCTAATAGTCTTCAGGAGTGGCCAAGAGTACCAGGAAGCTTGGAAAAAACAACTTCAATGGGCACTGAAATAAAAATATAAGTAGAAGACTGATTCAAAGGGTGGTCTGTAGAAGCCAGACCCTCTGACAAAAACTCCTTCTCTTTCCAAAGTGCCTTTATTCCTCTTGTGCTGTGGACTATGACATATATTTGAAGGTCCACCTTTCTCTGGAATGTCTGATTACTGTTCTGAGTACAAGCTAACATAGCAAATAGAATGGCTTATGTTCCATTTTGAAGTATATCTCTTAAATCCATCTCAGGAGGGATCGTTATGCATGTTGAGCACAGTTCAAAGCCACAAAATACGTGTTTTTTCCATGAGCTTTATTTTTTTTAAACTTGCCTTTTGGAAAGATATGATACCATATGAGAACCATTGAGTATATTAAAGGAAGAGCTTGTTGCTTGCATGGTAATTAGTCCCTGAAGCTCTTGGTGGTCCCCTTTTCTCCTTTGCTACACAACACAATGCTACGTCTTGTCCCCAGAGGTGTGAAGTCTGGTAAGGAGGATCACAAAGCTCATCAGGTTGAAGGTGCTGTAACACCTAGCTATGTTGTAACAGTTTGTTTGCTTGAAAGAAGATTGTCTTGCTATGAGTAATACTGTACATGAGGAATGCCTCTCTGGTAAATTTTGTTTCTGGAAATGCCCATAAGTAACACAAATATTTGCTTGGCACTTAAGTCCAAATTCTTTTATATTTGCTTTTTCTTCCGGGTGGATGTTCTGTGTGGGCCATGAAAGAGAAAGGGTGAATTTTCATGATTCCTGCCATGTTCATGTTTGAATTTCAGAAAAGAATTGCAAAAAATAAGTAGAAAGGTGGTTGTTGTCCTGGAGGCTACAGGTGAACTATTCAGTGACAGAGTCAGGAGGCATGATAGTGTCATGTTGAAGATGTACGCAGTGTCTACAGCTCATTGTGCTCTGGTCTTTTGACGGCATTAGTTTAATGCTGTAAAATGGTACTATTTTAGTGTTGAAGCCTCAAAACAAGAAAACCTGTATACACATTTCTTTTCCTTGGGTTTTCATCCTGACAGGTTTGCTGAAACCTGCCTTCCGGCATACAGCTGAAAATGTGGAGCTCTGTGAAGAGCTTCAGTCAGTCACTGCCACATTCTGGGAGACTCTTGGGAAGAACTGGGATCCTGAGTGTTATAGCACACCTCATTCCAAGCCCAGTCCAAGATTTTGTCTGACACCTTCTAGTTTTGATTAATTGGGAAGCTGTGCCAATGCTATTTCCAAACGATCTTCACACATTATAGCCTGGTCTGAAAGCCTGCTGGAGCAAAAGAAAGACTGCTACTGACTTCAGAAAAATAGTTTCTCTGCTAACATTTGGCAGCTGGATAGCATCACGCAGAGTAACGCCCAGGACTTCCAACTCATGGTTCTGTGTGCTACCTAAAGCAATGCTCACCAATGTGCAGAGGGGACCAGGCTTTCTGCTATGCTGCCCACAAAGCCTGTGTTAGGGTTAGAGGGGGACAGAGTTAGGGTCAGGGTCTCGTGGGGGAGGGAGGCTACATGATTGACTTAGCTGGACACTCAGAATTTTGCTGTTCTTGATGTGGCTGTAACTTCTGTGGCAGCTACACTTTTCTTGGATAAGCAGGCGTAACTCTTGAAGCATACTTCCCAGAAGGTCATTTAAGACAAATGGCAACTCCTCAGAAGTATCCACTGGTTGCTGCTAGGCTCTTGCATTTTACAATGCATCTCAAAAAGGACCTCTACAGTAGTTCAGCTTTTTAGCCATTTTAATCTAACTTTGGCAGCTTACACTTTGCCTTCATCCATTTTTAAATGTCAGTTGCCTTGCTCTGCGACACAGCACCTTACAGCATAGCTGCCGTCTCTTGTGTTGTGTTTTTGGTTTTGTTTTCCTCTCCATCCCTCAAAGAATGGTCTTGTACCTTCTGCTTCAGATCACGTGTCTGGCCTACAATGGACAAAGCATCTGCTTATTCCTTCAAAGCCACAGGATTTTGTGCTAGTTAGTATTAATCTCTGCAAATCTCTTCAGTCTTTTGCTATTGGAGTTGCATGTATTTCTGCATGTTTCTAATATTCATCTGACTACCATGGTCCTCGTTTTGTTTCTTCTGTGCCGCTTAATGGCTTTGATAGGAGATATTAAAGGGATGGATAAGTGGGAGAAAGGCAGAATGCAGTGTGATTCTGTGTCTTTTTCACTGGGGACACCCATCTGAGGCTGCTGCCTTTCTTGAACATTGCAGTAGGTTTTGGTGGTCCGTGCAGTGGGTTACCCTTTCTGGCTTTCAATACTGTTTTTGCAGTACTGCACATGTGTAATCACATTTTACTTCTGAACCTCTCCTAGCGCTGCAGTGTCCTGTCCAGAAGGCTTCATAAGCATTTCTTGGTTTGGGTAATGTACTGGCTGGGTAATGTCCCCGAGTTGTTTGGGGACAATGGGGGAAGCAGGAAGGAGAAATCCAGAAGCCACAGGCACCCCAATAAGCAATTCTTTGTGATTTCATGGCTTCTGCAAGGTAGTTCTGTGTCACACCACATTTGTGGTTGCTTTTCCTTACCCGATTGTGGAAAGGAAACTACTAAGTACAAGTTTCCCACAGGTAAAGGCAAATTCCAAGGAAGATTATACGTCTCCAGCAGTTGTCTCCTCAGCCCTTCTGTACCACCCTGTCGTTCTTTGAAGGTCCTGGTTACTAATTGTGAGAGTTCAAATTTTGTATTAAAGGCTGACTCCTGTAAAGGAGCTCAGGAAGCTGCCCAGGACTTCTGTTGGAAGTGGATGTGTTGCAGATCTCCTGTGCCTGCATTTTATTCCTTCTACTCGCAAATTCAGTTACAGTGGTTTCAAATGCATTGAAGTACAGTTAACCACCAACCTATTAACATTAACTGATGGACATAGGGAACAGTGGGACTCTAGGCCCATGCTAGTTCTCATCTGACCCTGAATGTCAAGAAACAACCCTGACACATAGTGTGGGTTTTGTTGGGCTTTTTTTCTCATCTCAAATTATTCAGGCTTTAGCACGTTTGTCAGAACTGATGTAAACCAGAATATATTACTGCATTTCAGCGTTGGATGTCTCAACAAAATTAACCAGCTAAATGGATTTTTTTCCTTTCTGGAAGGAAAAAAACATAAACAAAAGGAATTTTTCACAGTCTAGGCTTTCTAGGTTTGCCACAGCAAACAAGGATAAATGCAGAGCAGTGGAGATGAAAAAGCCTGGACTTTGTGACTAGCCCTTACTTGGTTGAGGTAGGGTGGCCTCTGGAAGATGTTGTTTTCTTCTTAGGTGCTAAAGGATGAGCACAGAGATCTTCAGTTAGGAGTGACACATGAATACTGGTATAGGTACAAGGCATTCTTTTCTGTGTGGGAGGGAAAGGGCTGTGCTAGTGCTGGTAAAACCATGTTGATTTGAACTTGATTCAGGAGCCATTCCCATTCCTCTAAGTAACAAGAAGAGAGGGTGAACTGGTACCTTGCTGAATGCAGTGACTATAATTTTGTTCATTTCAGAAGGGCACTCCTGATTTTATTTTTGGGCAAGTGAAGAGAATCAGACCTGATATACTCAAGTAGGTAGAAAAGGTGCAAGAGGTTGAAACTGAAGTTAAGCATTGCCCTTTGAAGCAGAGTTCAACGCTCCAGAAATGGCAAGCGTTGTGCATTTTGTCCACTGCAGACCTGGGGACCTAAATACTCCCAAGAAACATCAGCAGACTGAGGAGGTGAACTGTTTGTAGAAACTAGTACTAGTGCAGCAAATGGCACTGTAACACAGCAAACCCTGGGCTAGGAGCAACTCTCAAACCAAGATGTTGTAAATATGCATCGCTCCTAATGCCATTGCTGCTAATAGTAAATCCTGTTAATTTTCACGTACAGAAGGAGGTATTTCACTCCTTGTACAGATGTAACATACCACAAAAGGTGTGCAGAGTCTGAAAACCCCTTGCTGGATCGACACTTAAATCACTTGTTAGATCAGTTCCAAACCCACTGAATTTAACCGAATTACTACTTTGTTGGGTCCAGTAACCTTCCCAGTAAACACTGGTTTGTTTCATTCAAAGTGTTCAGAACAGAATGGTATTCCTCTTTTTTTAAATTGTCAGTTTTTGTTTCATAAGAACATTCCTGGTATGTAAATGAGAAATTTTGTTAATCTGTTCAATAACATTTTCCATGTGTATAAAAAGTTATGAGAACAAAGATGTTTGCTTTGTGATTGAAGGGTACAGGGAGGGGAATCTCTACCATCTGCCATGACCAAATTAGTTTTCAAGGGGAGGGAAATAAATCCCTCTCATTGCAAGCTATTTTGATCAGCTCTAGTAGTAATATTTTATGTAGGATTTCTCTTCCAGAGCCCAGTAGAATTTACAAGTAAATGCATCTTTCTAATACTTTGGTAAGAGGAACATCTGTCTCAGACATTGTGAGGATTGAAGCGCTAAGAGTTTTTTAGAAATCTCATATTCATCCTGCAATATTTGTCTGGTGTATGTAATCCTAATATACCAATTGCAGCAGTAAATATTTTGGTATAACCAGACACTGAACTCCAAAAGAAACCTGTTTAGCTGCAGCTAATGAAAATGTAATGCCTGTGATGGTGCGATGTTTGTGTTCTGCAGCACCAACCTGAGTTTTAAAGAATTTTAAACCACTAAGACTCAGACTCTGCAACTTTGATGGAATGAAAAAGCCTCAAGCTTTCAACACCTGCCATAGAAATTTAATAAGGACCCTAATAAATGGGTTAGTTTCAACAAACAATTAACTTAACAACTTCATCTGGAAGGCTTAGAGGCCCTGTTTCATAGGAGGTAACTTGAGAGCATTCTCACATTATATAGTGTAGTTAATGTTTCCTTTAGAAAACCAGAGTTTTTAAGATTTAGTATTTCATGTGCTCCAAATTACATCAAATTGGCATATGGTACACAACAAAGCCTTCAACCCCTGTATAGATCAAAAAGAAAATTCTTCTAAGCTGTTTGGGGGTTTCTTAAGCATAAGGAAAATATATAATTCCCTGGAATTCAGAAGCTTATAAAATGAATTTTGTGGGCAGTTTGGATAAAATTGTTGCTTATACTTTGATTATTCCATTAAAATTCACACCCCTACAAATATGGAGATTTTCTTGTAAGTACCGAGTGCTCACTGAGCAATGTAGCTGGACTGCACCATATAGACTGGAGAGGAACGTGTTTTCCTACACGTTGTCTTATATTGTGAGCTATTTTTTCAGCCTCTTGTGAAAGTATATAATACAGATGAAGTCTCTGAGGGTTCATAGTTCAATGTGTTTAATGTAACTCTGTGTTGCAGTGAAGCAAAAGTAGAATATTTACATGCACTTAGCCCTGCCCTACTTTACATATTTCATCTTAAAGTCTCCATTCGCTTTGCTGTCAGTTGCTACCCCCCACCCAGTCTCCCCTTCTCACCCCCCCCCCCCTTTTTTTGTTTTTGTTACAGCTCACCTCTAATCACCCTTCCCGTGTTGGATGTGTTGCTTGCATGTGCCCTGTCTTTTGTCTGTGCATCTGGACTTTGTCCCACCTGTTCTGTTTGAACAGTAAAAGTTCTCTTGGACAAGGGTCTGTGTTTCCTTACAGCTGTTGGTTGGTACCCCATACCTAACATCGACATTCTGTATCTAATGGCTGACTGCATATGATAACCAGTAGCATGGCCTTTATTTGCCTGTGAGGGATATGCAATTACTTGCATCGATATAGGCAAAAAAAGGTAGAACAGCAAAAAAATGTAGAACAGCATGCTAGGATTCATGTGTCCCAGCTGCGCTGTATACAGAAGCAGATCTTAGTCAGACGTCACCCTTTTTTTGCTGGTTTGACACCAAAATCCACCCTGGCTAGTCAGAGCTATCAGTCTGGGTCTAATGAACGTAATTAAACCAAAAACCTAAGAAGTTCTCTTTAGCTAATGGTATTGCTGGCAGCCTGGTCATGATCTGTAAAAACAACATGGGCTTTCACGTCTGGAAACACACTTTTCAGTGTTTGAGACACAGTAGCACAAACTTGGAACGTTGCAGGCAGCACATGAGCAATTTTAGTTCGAAGGTGTCAGTCTGGCTTCCTTCATGAACATTAAGTTTGCAGAGAAAACAGTATCTGGACTTGATGGTATAATGACTAGTAATCGGAAATACCTAGGCAGAGTCACAGTGTAGGAACATCATGAAGCCCAGGCTAAAATCCGCTTCTTGTTTTACTTAATGGCCTGGAGTTGGGGTAATTCAAAAGTAGATTGTTTGATGTGTGTTCATTACAGACTGTTGCTTGGCTAGGTGAACCAGGGTTCTGGGGTGAAGAAGGCAGAAGGAGAGGGATTTGCATTTCCCAGGACTTAGGGTGTATGAACCATGCTTCATCTTGGCGTTAGGCTGTAGTTAAATATCATACATTTGCTCATATATTTTTGTTGTGTAATCAGAAGTGCCATTTTCTCCTGATGCAAGACTTTGGTAGATGCTCAGATACCTCCAGAGCCATACACATTATGAGCTGGTTCTGGGCTGGCCACTGGTTACTGATGAAGTGGATATAGGACGATTCTCCTCACAAGTTATTGCCTCTGAAGCCAAGGGCAGTCAAAGCATCCTCTGTCACAGTCTGGTGGCCAACACCACCACTTCTGTCTTGAAAAGTTGCTTAATGTTAATAACAGGTATGTTTTGTATCTATAGAGGTTATAACTTGCAGTAGAAACAAGGAAGCTGGCTTTTGTGTGTGTTATAAAACTAGTGGTTAGCAACATGTCTTGAAGGTAAGTTGCAAGTGGATTTAAAAGCCAGCTTGGCCTGTTGTGAAGGTTTTAACATCATCTGATGATGATATCCTGGATGAAATGCTAATAGCTTTGGAAGTAAATTTAAGTGACCTTCTGCTTTGCTTTGGAGTAATATCCATACATGCAAATCAAGCAGTTTGCTGAAGCCATGTAATTACGCACCGACAATTGTTCCACTCAAATCAGCTTCCACATTTCATAGTTCCTTCATGTGCCCAGCCCCATGGTGGTGTGCCTCAGAGAATTATTCGTAACTTGTTCTACAACAACAGAATAAATAGTATTTAAAAGGAAATCAATATTTGCTATCTCAAATTTGCTGTTGAATGTAGAGGTTGTTAGGGGATTGGCTTCTTGCAGGTATTGCAACAGTAGTGACCTTTGAGGAGATCTGAAGGAGGAAGGAATGGCATTAGCAGGAAATGCCTGAGGAATTTTTAGGCTGGTAGGGAAGGAAACAGTGCCACAAAGGAGAGCAGCCGAACTCTCTTGTCCATTAACAGCTTGACCCTGAATTTGCCCAAGTGCTTTTTGAACTAGTTACTTTTATTCGGTGACAAATTAGTTGCCGTTGCCGTAAGATGTGACAGACCCGAGTATCTATCTTTGTGAATATTTATTTGCAAACTAGGGTGCAGATACGGTGGCAGAACCAAACTCTGCCAAATTCTGCTGTCCTCCAGAACACAGTTGTGGGGTAGAGAACTGTGTGGGTTATGCAGTAGGCTCATCATCCTAGCAGTAAACCTTTTCCTTCTCTAGGGGTTTCTTCCCCTCTAAATTATTGCAGCTAGTGCCAGTCAGTGCCTTACCTGTGTACTTTAATATAAATACTGTGCCTCTGCAACATCTTAGACCCTACCGTGGAAAACCACGTTGCGGTTGGGCTTATTGGAAGAATAGGGAAGACTCAGTTTCTGTGTTGTGGTCAAAATTTCTCTTTATGACTTTTCTCTTATGTCAGGATCTGAGCTGAACCAAAATGGCAATTCCTAACTTTTTACTGTGTTCCAGCATTAGATCTTTGAATCAAACCCTCACAGCAGGCATCCTTCTTTTCCAGCATAAGATTTGTGTGCAGGCCAGCCATATGGTCTGTGTAATTATTATTTTATAATGGTGTTATTGCTCTCTAGCTGCCCAGTAAACACAGTGCAGTTTCAGTAAACTATATACATAAGCCTAGGAACTTTAGACTTGAATGATTTTCTTCACTTTTATACAATAGTAGGTGCGAAGGAGAAAAAAAGATTCCATTTAATTTATAGAAACTGTATAAAGTTTATAGAGTCTCTACAATCGTCTCAAATGAAAAGGTGGTGGAGAAGAGGGGCTGTACGGAAACTGGGAGGTCCACAAAGCTGGAGGAGAATAACAGTTAAAGGCACACATCGGTAAATACCTGTGCTGAACTTTTCCCATTAACTCTACCATTGAGCATATGGACTGCATTAGGAGTTTGTCTGCCTTAGGGATTTTATAAACGCATTTCCTCCCCTTTCCTGTTCCCTGTCCAGTTACTATTGCTTTAGACTATTACAGGATCAGATAGTGTCCATTCTGGGGTTATCGTTCTTACGGGAAAGAGGCTATTTGCTGTAGAAATGTCCACTGGTTTCGTGTCAGAAACCTGTGTATATATGCAAATGCTTTCCTGAATGTGCTTTTGCTTTTTTTCCTTTTTTTTTTTTTTCCCTTTTTTTTTTTTTTTCATATGTGAGCTTCCTGAAGCGGTAATACCAGCTTGGCTCTCCCATCCTTTGAGGCATATGTGCACCTCTAATTTGCGTCGATGGCAGAATTTCTGCAGCAAAATTAGGAGCCAATGTGTGCTTAGCTTTATGGATGATCTGTAAATAAACACAGCTCTCTTTTGCATCCTTATTTACCCTGAAAATGAAGGTTGCCAAAGTGACTGATGAAAAATAGGACCCAAAACGAGGAAACCAAGCCTCTGGTGAAATCAGAAAATATTTATTTTGCTTCTGTGTACCTTCCTGTGATTTCTTTCTGATTTTGTTAGACATTAGAAGTCTGTATACCCAGCCCATTTGATAAGGTCTCCTGTCCTCTCCAAAACCTGGCAGTGCCCATCCGAGCATTCCTGAGCATTTCAGAGAAGCTTAAGAAAGAGGTGGCCCCGTTGCCTGCTGCTAGCTCCTGCACCCATTCTGCCTTCCCCTTTGCACCAATACATGTGTTTGAATGAAAAGAAGTATATCGGGAAACAGATCTGGCTGAACATTAACCTCCACCCACCCTCAAAGTTAATTTTAACAGATTGATTGTGGAAGCTACACCCTAGGTGACACATAGCACTTCTGCTCCTCAGCCGTGGATGTGTGAGTGCATGGAAAGCCAGTTGTGGGGCCGAGGTGCTGAAGGAAGGGAAGCCCAGGAAATATGTGACGTCTCTTAGTTTATCGTACTTCAAGATTTGTAGGTGGTAAATGCTATGGGTTTTTTACAGATATTCTGGATCTGTAATATAATTTACAGTGTCATTTGTAGAGAGCTGTTTCAAATCTGTGCACATTCTTCTAAGATATTTTAAAGGAAAAGCCAACAGCAATAATTAGTTTGGCATTTTCCATGTTTTCTAAAGCACTTGAGGGGTAATGAATTTTTTTAACCAATCTTACATAAAATCAGGTTTTACAGGAACAAGAGGACTTAAAAGGCCTGAACAGCCATTGGTGACAGATGTAATTCATGCTGAAAGCTCTGTTCCAATGCATCAAAATACAGAAAACAATTATACATATGATTAGAGACTGCTGACCCTTCAGTTAAAATGATCAAAAAGAAGAATATTAGTTTGATTTACGGAAGCTACTACTTAATCTATAATTAGTCTGACCAATAAAAACAAACCTGACTTTTACAGAATGTGATTTCCCAGTAGATCGGTTAGCTATTTTTGTAGGGCTGAAGAAACACAAAATGGTTTTAAAATGTATTTGATATGCTCTATGAGTAAATTGAAATACAGCATATAACTAGATTTAATAGGTTTTGTTCATAAATTGCCAGATTTCCTTAATTCAAGTGAAATTTGAGAACCACTCGAGAATAATTGTCTCTAAAATGAAATATTACTTTGTCAGTCTACTTCATTTATATTAAATATATGGTTTACTTCTTTATATTAGAAGGTAAATGAGAGTTGGTCAGTAATATGATTCCCCTTACACTTTTGCTGTAGTTCACTATGGAAATGGATTCAGGAAATGGCAGATGTGATTAAAAACTCGTCAGCTGGCCCAAGAGCTGTTTGTACAGCACCTAGCATACAGCACTTCTGGCAAGGAACAAGCACTCCTCATCTTATTGCAATATAAATAAAATGACTTTTCAATTTAGGGACTTGGAATTTTGATTTTAAATGCACTGCTTAGGAGCTTGGGAATATGAGATTTGATGAGGCTTTTCCATTCATAAGAATGAAGACAAAATTGTTGTGTTGGCTAATGTGATCTTGTTTCCTTGTGCATGCAAGTAAGTACATTGGAATCCACACCAGCCCAATTTGCATGAGGGTGTCAGAGTAATAATCCTATAAATTGACATAGAAGGGTCAAGCTGCCTGCTCAGAGGCTAACATCACTGGAGAGCTGTGCACAACACATGGATGTTCACCTCTCAAAAGCTACATGGAAGATTGCAAAACTAAGAGAGATTTCTTCTGACATCCTTTAGAATGCATCTACAAGTATATAGATCATGTCTGGGCAAAGAAATAGAATAAAATATCATAGCTCAACCTTATATCTCCCGATTTGGAATATATTTGTTTTACTCACAGGGCTGTCATGAATTCTGAGGGTTTTGGCATCAGTTTTTGAAATTTCCTACCAGCTTTCCCTCTTCTGGAAACTTAAGTACTGTTTTTTGTTTCTGATATTTCCAGTGGAACGGGAAAATGTACAGAAGAGGACCTTTACCAGATGGATAAATCTACATTTGGGAAAGGTAAGGCTGACAAACAGTCTTGATATTGGGATACAAGGACACAACCATAGACATATTGCAGTTAATTCTTTTGATAGTTAAAATTTGGAAACAAAGTTGACTTCTGTGCATATGGGGATGTTTGGAGGGGAATGAGGGGAAGCTGAAAGCATGTTTCTGGGTAAATGAAAATTGCTTTTCAGGTGCAATGAATACTTGGCTGGCTTTAGTTCATCTCAGGTGCATTGAAGTCTTTAATGCTGCTGACTGTTATAATGAGGCTGGAATTTCCCCATAGAATGTACCCAAATAAAATCAAATGTGGTTGAGGCTGCTCTGAGGTGATGATGACTGTGTTCTTCCTTGGCCTGGAAGGTCAAACATCTGAGGCACCATGGCCAAAGACATGTTCTTCAGAACCTGGCTTCTTCCCACATCTGCAGACAGGAAACATTCCTTGTTAGTCATGTTTTGTAGGAGCTGTGTGATGGGCTCTTTACATACCCACTTATGTTAGAAAACTAATTTTTGGACTTTAAGATGTAATTGTTTTTGGAATTTAAGATGTAATTGTTTCTTAATCACACCATAATATGGCTATTGAACTTAATTTACCGTTCTTATTGATAGTAGGTAAGTACTAACTATCCTGAGTAGCCTGCCATCCAGAGGACAACTTTCCTGCTGTTGAGGATGAAAAAAGAGGAAAAAAAATCTTAATATTACTGAGACAGCAGCAATGTTTAGTGGAGGATCAAGGAATGAGACCAGCTTCCTGATCTAGATGAAGTCCCAGCTTGGGCTGGAGTTTGAACTTCACAGTGCTTTTAGTATCTGTAGCTAAATTTCATAAAGTACAGACTGGGACAAAGTTTGGGCTACAAGCTGACTCTCAGTCTAGCTCCTGTAGTTGTTGGGAAGTGATTGCATTTTAGACGTAGTAAAGTAAAGGGTTTTAGAAGAAAAGCATCACATAAATATGTTGCTGAAGTCCACCACTCTGCAGTGAGTCTTGCTGAAGGAACAAAGGTATCCTCTTAAATCTCACTGGAAAATCAGAATAAGGCTGGTTGAAAATGTTTTGGCTAGCAATTGCTCCCAAAGGTCTTTCAGAACGAAGGCGTTGTTACGTGATGCCTTCATGAATCAGGCTCTAGGGCTTTCAACTAACTGTGATTTTGGAAGTTGTCAAAAAGGGTTATCAAGTATGTGACTGTGGAGGAGGTCTTTGATTTACAGAAGGTATTAGATCATAAAAAAGCCTGTAGGGTGCTGTTAATTCTGCTGTGCCAAGCATATGAAGTCTTAGAAACTTTGTGGGCAGGTGAACTGTTTTCTCTGGAGTGCATACAAATTATTTTCCTCTCTGGTTCAACAAAGAAAAATGCTTTTCTGAAGAAAGGGCAAAAGTTTGATGCTATATTAATGTTTTTCCTGGAAGTGGCATAATAAACATACCTATGTAAATAACGAGAGCTTTGCTAGAGCACTCTAATTACAGGTGATTCCCCAAGGACACTCATGAAGTAAGGTGGCTTCTGTCTTTATCCTCAAAGAAGCACTTCTTGCAGAGTGGCTTCTTTCTTTTAAAAGCAGCAGTGAAGTTGCCTTCTCGTACTTATTCAGGAAACTTAAGGTGTGCAGTGTCCCCTTTTTGAGCAGACCATCCTATCTGGGTCATCTTTTGAGAGGTTCTGCTGGTCATGGGATAATCAGGAGTAGTCTGCAGCTTCTGAGTTCTGGTTGTTCTTGTCTTAAGTACTGAAAGAATAAAAAAGGTTTGGGTTTGAGGCTTTCATATAGATTATTTCATTTTGAAATGGATAATACTTAGCTTTTTTCAGTATGAAGCATTGTTTTTTACTCTTTTTTAGATTAAAGGCTAGTAATGAAAATGTGTGGTCCCAGTTTGCCAGAAGCAGTGCTTAATCAAACAGTAGTGCATTGCCCAACCAAAGATAAAAAGATTGGGTTCTTCAGGGACACGTGAGTAACACCTGAACAGAGTATAATCGCTGCAGCTGAGACTACCCCTAAGGGCTGAGCTTACTTGGCTGTGTGCCTCACAGTGCACACATCATCAGACACCTTGGTGAAGTGAGGAGATGGTTCCTTTTGGAGATTTGCTGAGACGAGAGAGACACAATACAAGAAGTTGCTACTTAAAGTACTTAGAAAATGCTGGGAAACAGAATGGCACCACCAGAAACCTCACAGAGGAGACACGTCATTGTGGCCAGCTAGATCATGGATTTATTTCAGCATAAAGAGGTATTTGTTTCTGCTGGACTTGACTTAGTCTAAGGGATCAGCATCCAACCCTTGGGTGGTCGCTTCCTAAAGCAGAGTATTTAGGGTGAGATTCTGTTACAGGAAATCTGGAATAAGTCCGTGTCTGATCTCAGTTACAAGAATACCACATCTGAGTTTTAGCTCTGATGTTCCTAGGACAGAATTGCCACTGATGTGAATAATAGTCAGCCCTTTCTTCCTGCAGGCTAAGATGTACTTCTAGTGCCTCTGTCTTGTAAAATTCTTCTTACGCTCTGAAATAATGATGACTTACCAAGCAGTACTGCTTTAAAAACTACCTGGTTTCTTTTCTTCACAGCGCAAGCCTCCTCTGAAAGTGAAAGACTTGTTTATTGATATACAAGATGGCAAAATCTTGATGGCGCTGCTGGAAGTCCTGTCAGGACAAAAGCTGGTATGTGTGCAAGAGGGAGAAACCTCTGTAGGTATGGAGCTCTGTGTGTTACAAGCAACAGTGTATAGACATCCAAGGAATAAAGGTGAATTTGGTCCCATGTCTTGGTTATAGTAGTTATTTCAGCAACTTTGTTCAGATTTCCTTATGTTACAGGTTGCTGTCCTGAGTTGTAACTTAGGTTTCAAGGAAATGTAAAACAATGAGGTGTAAATGGTCTGTGATAAGTGTAAACATTCCTACCCCTCAGGGTTTTTAAGGCTTTAATACATTAATGCTCACATATTCCATTTGGAGATCACCCCAGTCACATTATTAAGAAAAGACATATTTGCTGTATTACTTTTTTTAATCTATAAATTCTGTTTCTATTTTGTCTAAGATCATTATGATGCTTCATAGGTCTGCTGATACCTGGTGTAGTTGTGAGTTTAGTTCTGGTATCCTGGCTCAGGTTTCATTAGTCTTACTGATGTGATCTATATTAGAAGGGCAAAGCTTCCCTTATCAGAATTTTTTTCTCTCCTCCTTTCTTGGTAGGAGCTGTATAAAGTTTCACATACCAGAAATGGAAACACCCAGTGCAAATATAAATGACCAATTGCAGTTGACTTTCATGTTTTCTTTCTGCATCATTCTTGTCAGCAAGTACCCTCTTCTCTGTGGGTATCATACTTGGATAAGAGAGACCTGCTCTGCAGCTGTCTCACCACTGCAGATGCACTTGCAGTGACTCTTCAGTGACTGAACCATCTGCGTACTGCAGCATGTATGGCCGCTGTGGTCACATGGTCAGAACTACCGTTTTTTAATATTCTTGCAGTTTTGAGGAGCTGTAGCAGAAGCAGCAGTGTCTCTGTGTGCGTTCATACAGAATGCAGAGCACCAGGCTGGAAAGGAGTTGAAGGGGCAGAAACATCATGACAGACCCGAGGTTATACCCTGGGAGGTCAGGGAGGAGGGCAAGGAAGGAGGTAAGGTCAGCTGGCCAAACTTGTTGCACTGGCAGGTAAATGTTCCTGCATGCATCTGGAAAAAACAGTGTGCCAAAGAGGAATTGCAGGCAGACAGGCACACAACAAATCTGTTTCATTTCTGCCAGTGAAGGTTTCTGCCTCCCACCTATGTGCCTGCTATGAAAACTGCTCATGCTTCCTAATTAGGATCATTTAATTTAATTCAAGAGAAAAAAAAAATCTATTATTATGAATTTTCAGGTAAATTTGATCCTGTGACTGAACATGGCTGGGGAGTGACTGCATAAATAATCAACGTGGCAGGTCTAAAGGGTGATAACATCTGGAGAGCAGAAAAGCTGGTTGCTAACCCTGTTTTGCTACACTAAGGGCAGATCACGTAGTTGAAGCACTTTTCTGATCAGAAGAGATGGCAATAATTTTACCTAGATAGTTTTCCTTAGCTTATTTTGCCTCTGTTTGTAGTTTTTTAAGCTTCGTATGATGCAGTGAATAATTCCACCATTTTTAAAAACAGTGTGGCTCTTATTTCTTCTAGATGCATGAATACAAATCTTCAACCCATCGAATTTTTCGTTTGAACAACATAGCTAAAGCACTTAAGTTCTTGGAGGACAGCAACGTGAGTATTTCCAAAGGCTGGTCTTACTATTTTCTCCTGATGTATGTTGCAAATTGTAATTGTTGTAACTGTAACTAGTCTAATGCCTGCATGTACCCAAGAGAAATGTACTGCTTAAAGGCACGGTGCCTTACCTTAGCAGCAAGGCTGAAAAGCCACATAAAAATGCACAACAAGTACACCTACAGAGTCTAAAACAAGGATTATTTGTTCATTTTATAATGTAAAACTTCAGCAGGATTAAAGGATTAGGAGCCTAATATTAAAAGAAAATAAAAAGAAAAGTAATTTTTATGAACTGGGTCTTAGTGGCATTACTTCAGTTACACTGAAGGTAGATGACTGACTTTCATCAGAAATACTTTCAATCTTACAAATCGTGTATTTGTCTGGTAAACTGCTGCAGCAGCTTACCATGAGTCAAAGGCAAGAGAAAATTAAATCTGGGAACATGACATAAATGCATACTTCCAGGAATTAAAACCTCATAAGGATATAACTTCCTTCATAGTCAGTGTGGCACTACTGCAACATCACTTCCTAAAGTTGTAAGTGACCACGCAAGATCAGACCTTTTAGCTTTAAATGATTCATTCTTCTTTTTTTATTTCTCCCATTAGGGCTTTATTCCAAAGCCCTATGGATGTGACCTGTGTCTTGAGGCTGTTGAAAAACATTGAGAAGTAATGGGGTCAAGAGAAGTCCCAGCCATGTAAGAACTCGTATGCATGGTATACCAAGATCTTTCACAAGAGAGAACAAATATTGGACTATGTCCTATAAAGGACTGCAGCAGGGTGTAAACTTTACGGGTGAGGAGGGATCCGGTGTGTGCACACAGGGGCAAAACCCTGCCATGCATGGAATGACACAGCAGCAACTGATGTTACTTTGCTGCTTCCCTGCAATGAGCATAGCTCTTGCTCCAGGGATCCTGCAGCAGTGCTAGTCGTGCAGGAGTCGCTGCAAACCCCAGTGCAGGTATGAGCATGATGTGAGGTCTTAGTGGATCTCTTTATGTCCTCGTAGATGTGGGAGGTTTAACCTCCTTTGCCTTTTTCCCCAGGAGAGGATGTGAAAAGTCAAGAAGTTGTCCAGTAACTTCCAGGTATTCCAGTCTCCTTTTGGAAACTCCTCCAGCAGGGGCTGATCCAGCCCTAAATGTCTACATGTCCTGCTGTAGAACTGCTACAAAATATTTCACATGTTCGCCTATTTCTTAAGTGGTTTCCCAGTTGATGCTTTCTACCCAAATCCAGCTCACGCCCACTGGCACATGAGATTTTTTCTCTCAGTTGATATCAACACATTGCAGAGCTGCAGCTGAATCCTGTCTGATTGCCAGGACCTCACTAGGGGACAACCTGGAACCTTCATGAGCAAGGCTAAGCAGGAGAAGCCTTAGACACAGGCAGCCTTTTAATTACTAGCGCTAAACCACCTACTTTTGTATGGATTTCTTGTTCCCTTAAAAGTAAGCAGCCAGTATCTTCTTGGACAGCAAGTTGCCCATGAGCCAGAAGGCCGGTGGGTTCTGGGGAGCATTGGGAGGAGCGTGGCCAGCAGGTCGAGGGAGGTGATCCTCCTGCTCTGCTCTGCCCTGGTGAGGCAGCATCTGGAGTGCTGTGTCCAGCGCTGGGCTTCCCAGTTCCAGAGAGACAGGGAACTGCTGGAGAGGGTCCAGTGGAAGGCTGCAAAGAAGCATCTCCCTTGTGAGGAAAGGCTGAGAGAGCTGGGCCTCCTTAGCCTGGAGAACACTGAGAGGGATCTTATCAATGTCTACAAATATCTCAAGGGCGGGTGCCAAGAGGATGGGGCCAGGCTCTTTTCAGTGGTGCCCAGCGACAGGCCAAGGGGCAACGGGCACAAACTGAAGTACAGGCAGTTCCACCTGAATACAAGGAAGAACTTCTTTACCTTGAGAGTGCCAGAGCACTGGAACACGCTGCCCAGCGCGGTTCTGGAGTCTCCTCTGGGGACATTCAAAACCTGCCTGGATGTGATTCTGTGCAACCTACTTGAGGTGAACCTGCTTTAGCAAGGGGTTGGACTAGATATCTCCAGAGGTCCCTTCCAACCCTGACCACTCTGTGATTCTAGCTGGGTATCTCTGCTGAACTGAGTGACAAACATAAGCAGCAGTGAGAGGACAGCACTGACGCTGAGAGCAGCCTAGCAATAAATGCCACATGCTCCCCATTTTGCAAAAGCTGCTATTCAAATGTACTAGGTCTTTTGAGATTTTCCCATGCCAAATACCTTGGAGCTAGCAAGAAATCTGACCCTTGAAATATGACAGCTAGAGGTGTCTTCTTGCTAAGATTGAAAACTGTTGTGTGAACCACTAGATAAAGTTATTTTGCTTTCCTTTTTTCAGTTTAACCAAACCGGTTAGTGAAGGGTGGTGATGAAAGTGTTGGCAAAATGCCTTGGCTGCCAAGAGCTTCAGGGTAGGGTTAGATATTAAACCGCAGTGGGTGGAACCCGTCAGAGTAAGCTTCTATGGAACTGGGGCAGGAGGGTAAAGCACTGCTAAGTGATTCATCATGTACAGGATTTCTAAGTGATAAATGGGCTGTATGCTGGCCTTTAACTCAGTCTGGGTGCTGTATGCAGTACTGACAGCCTCCTTGCTTCCTCCCTCCTCCATGACCTTTGCCAAAACCAAGTCTGTGTTGTCTAAAGAGAATAACATCCTGGTGTTATCAGGGGGAAGAAACCTCCGTGTGGGAAAGTCTAGAGTTTGCTTGGATTAGGCAACCCTATCCTTTGCTAACTGATCTAATCAGAACTCTGTGACAAGCTGTGTAAGGTGAGACTAGCGAGGAGAAAGGAGATGCATAGCAGAACAGAAGTAAGCAGATCCTATTAAGATTTTAATTTTTGTGCAAGAAGTGACTCTCTATTTTTTAAGAATAGGATCTGCTGGACAGGGCACCATCTTGTTCCACTTTTGTATGGAGGAAACACATTTGTGGTCCTGAGGATGCAGAACTGGGCTCACTTAGGTTCTACAGACTGTGCTGGGGGTTTGAGATAAGAGTTCCATGAGCAGGGTGGTTGTGATCAGGGCAAATTATTATTAACACGAGATTCCAGTATTGCTTTTTTGGCTGGCCAGTCAGTGGCGGAATTGTTGTGGACATAGCCAGTAGTCTGAGTGCATTATTTGCATTTGCCTTGCTTCTTTGAGTTCAGCTCTGAATTTATGATCTTCTACAGGTAAAGCTTGTTAGCATCGATGCAGCAGAAATAGCAGATGGAAATTCCTCTCTGGTACTTGGACTAATATGGAATATAATCTTGTTTTTTCAGGTAATAAAACTTGAATACTTTAATTGTAAGTGAACAATCTTTATGGTATCAATCTATTCCAGCTGGATACTGATTTTTAAATTGATTTTTAATCCTAAAGAACATAATTAAGCATGCTAAACCTGAGCTTTTCTCTCCTAACGTAGGCTAATTTAATACCTGCAGCTGCTTTCATTTTACTTCATTGGACGTGTTTTGGTGTAAACAGGAGACAATTTAAGCCCTTGTTTGACTTGGACCAGAATTAGAGCTTCAGATTACTACTTTTCCTTCTCTCCTGTGCCTTCTCAGGGTTCTGTTCCAGATTCCTTGGATCTGAACCAACATCTCAGGTTTGGTTCCAGGTCACAGTTTATTTTCAATAGCCTTTTCTGGATTTGGTCCAGTGTGGTGGGAAATTCCATGTGGAATCACTGATCTCCAGAGACTTGCTCAACATGGCAAAAATTCGCAACTAATGTAGATGGCCAAGTGAAAGGTCTTGAAGAGCCTGGAACTGAAAAAACTGATTTGATCCTGCAAATTGATTTAGTCCCAGGCTTAGATTAAAACTGCTCCCTAATCTGCATGTATTTTGAAAATTACCTTCTGGGCAGCACCTACAAATTCTAACGAACGGAGAGTGACGGCAGGAGGGTTCTGCAGCCTTGTAAGACTGCAGGGCTCCTTCATTCTCTTGGGCTCATTTAAAAAGTGGCTATAGGTTAAATAATCTCAAAGTTGTATTGCAGTTTCTCTCCCTGACTGAGCTCCTCAAGCTGAACAGCACTAGTTTGACCAGACAGACTCACAGGCAGAGAAGGTGCGACCAGAATCTGTCACCCCTGCAGCGGAGGGCATGGGGGACCTAAAAGCAGCAGAGTGGATAATTTGGACTCAAATGCTGACCAAGAACAGGAGTGCTGCTGCAGGTCACCATTTCTTGACCAAAAATATTTCACTTAAACAAGTTCTGTGAAAAGAGCGATTTCAATTAAGCTAACTTTTCTTTCAAGGACACGTTTCTTTGTTTTTTGTTTAATGTGAATTTGCTCAGTTCATCATGAACCTTGCCCGTTCTGTTCCCTGGGGTTGCCAGCTGGGATGATGCTGGCTGTCTCACCTGTGCAGTCCGAGGTGAGAGTTACAGTGGACAGGACTACAGTTACCTTTTAGAATTCAGTTATGGCACTGGTATCTTTAAAGATTGCATGAAAACAAGCAGTGAGTTCTCCACGCAGCCAGTGTTAAACCAGAGCACTGCGTGTTTTGCCTTTTATTACAGATTAAGGAGCTGACAGGCAACCTCAACAGGAACTCCTCCTCCTCCAGCCTGTCTTCTGGGCCCAGTGGTCCAGAGTCAGACACATCCCACCCCAGCACTCCCAGTGTGGAGAGAAACATGTCTGTTACAGTGAAGGATCAGCGGAAAGCCATCAGAGCCCTTTTGATCTGGGTTCAGAGGAAAACCAGAAAGTAAGCTAACAAACCCTTGCGTAAAACCGTGTTTTGCTGCCTGCCTTTTTGAAGCTGAATCCCTTTTCTCTCTCCTGCCCCTTGTGTGTGTTACTGTGCGCTGTGGCTTCGTCTGCTTTCAAAGTTTGCAAGCACACGGTCTCTGAAGGGGGTATATTACTACGGCCTTGTGTCTACAGCAGCCATCTGACCTTGAAGCTGTGTGTGCTGCTGGCTTCATGATTTGAGTGTTAAATGTTAACTTGCACTAATCTGCTTGGCACGGTTTAAAACAGGATCATTGCCTCCTCCCCCTACCCCTTGGCTTTCATGCAGTCTGTTTGGTATCTTTTGCTAATTTAAGGGGAGGCATAAACAAGGGGTGAACTGAAAAAATAAATATATTGAAATGCTTTAGCAACAGCCTTTTAAATTAATCAGCAGCCCTGAGGGAGCTTGCCTGTGTACCGTAGAGTGCCTTGAAGGATAGAGCCCCTATTGTTCCTAGAATTCAAGAGGGGAAGGAGGTAAATCTTAAATCAGTTCTCATGAATGTCTAACGTTTAGGTCCACTTCATTGCTTAAAACATCTCTCCCCTCTTTAATAAAAAAGCAGTTATTTCACCAAATCATTTTGTCTACTAATGCTTTACCTTGGCAGAGTTACTGTCGGATTAAAAAACTTTAGTGGAAGACTTCTTGTGCTTGTGTAAATGCTTGGCATGTATTTTACATATATTGTTATCTGAAGCAATGACTGCCAGAGAGTTTTAAAGAGGGCATGGCTCAAACTTACACAAGTCAGATAGCTGAATATTTGCCATTTTTGTCTGTTTATGGATTTAGAAATCCAAATCTGCCTGTGAACACAAATGTTTTGTGTCTAGTGTTGAAGATACAAATTTACAACCTAAACACTTTGTCCTGTGGGCCCTATTACCCCTTGGTTATCTCCAGTGAAGCTAAGGGCGCTTGTTGTGCAGATAGACTTGTCCCATTGAGGTCCATAGTTCAGTGCTGCCAGTGCAGACCACAGAGGAAGCACAGCTGTAGTCCCAAAATAATGCTGATACTGCCATTAACAGGGAGGTGGTACAAGGAAAGTGAGGACCAGAGAAGTAAAGGCCATAGACTTTTCAGTCCAGTCAAAGATTACAAATTGAAAACGTCTAATAGGAGAAAATTTTTCTTGCAACTGCACTATTAAAAATGTAATAGCATCATTATAATCACGTTATCCAGTGACCTGTGCAGGATTTTCTATTCTGGGGCTGTATTTCATTGCAAGCTTGATGGTTTTTTTCTTCCCTTCAAAACTCTGGGCATCTAACACACTTGTGGTTTATACATACACTGACCCCATTTGCATTTGGCAAAGCACAGTTTTCTCCTATAGAAGGCCTAGTACACAGGAATGTGAATCATTTGTGCTTAATGTTTTTAAATATTTGAGTTTTGGCAGTCTTCCTAAGCTATGATATTAAAATGCTGGAAAGCAACAGAAACAGGAATCACAGAGACATTCGGTTTTGTGAATGTTAAATGTGGTTGCTGAGTTCTTGAGGGCTTTGTTTTTACTAACTACTTCCTACAAGCAGGTTTATGTCAGCTGTTAGCCGCTCTAATCCAGTTTGTGAATCCATGTGTTTTATGGATCTTATTTAGCGTGTTTTGAAATCCAGAAAGATCTCAAATGTGACTAGTGCAACTCAGCAACCTTACATTTAACTTTCAGGAGCCTTTGAAAATTATGATGCCTTTACTTTGGATTTTGTAACAGCCACCTATGTGAACTGTATGTAATTGTGTTTAGGTACGGTGTTGCAGTTCAGGACTTTACCAGCAGTTGGAGGAGTGGCCTTGCTTTCTTAGCTGTCATAAAAGCAATAGACTCTACTTTGGTAGACATGAAGCAAGCACTGGAGAAATCAGCTCGAGAAAACCTGGAGGATGCTTTCAGCATAGCACAGAATAAGCTGGGTGTTCCTCGGCTCCTAGAACCAGAAGGTAAAACTCCTACATCAACTTTGTTGGGTAACATTGAAACTGTAATGAATTCATGAATATTGCGTTGTGATACCTACCAAAAGCCTCCCAGTGATTAGGCTGTTGATGTGATCAGTGTGTTGGGCTGATTGATAAGAAAAATAAAAAAGAATTGATCACTGGCTTATAGTCGTATGCTTCCAGTAATATCTGTAAGCTTACTGGGGGCAGAGCTCTTACCATACGTTTAGCTAGGTACGCTGGTCCTGGTTAATGTTTAGGTGCTGTGTGACATCGGCGCTACTAGCGGGCATTAATCACCACCCTGTTGTGCTGAGAGGTGTCTCATTGCATCAGCACTGTTTTATGACACCTACAGTCTGCAGAGACTAAATGTCACTCCAGGATGAAGTGTGCAAGTCTGCCATACTAGGAAAATGGGTAGATATCTATTCAGCTGTATTTACATCTCCCAGTTTTTCCTTTACAATACATATATAGAGATATGTATGCTCATCTTTACATATATAAATACATGTATGTGTATAGAAATATATGCATATAAACGGAGCTGCTTTACAGTGTTTTTTACTGAACTCTGCTAGACAGGTGTTAGGTCTTGATTTTATGATTGATACAGATTGGTTATTTGCACTTTCACGGGTCACCTGTTAGAAGACTGGGACATCCTGCTAAAAATAAACCTCTGTGCTGTCACTCAACAAGATCACTGTCTAGTGACATCAACATAAATGACAGTATGAAGGTAGATGAAAAGGGACCCTGATCAGGTTAGGTATGTGTTTGGAAATAGGAAAAAATCAATGTGAGTAAGATGAGAACTCTTTTGAGTACCATCAACAGTGGAAAGTATTTTTCTTATTTGTCAGAAAAAGAAAAGTGTAGCTGTTACTTCTCTCATCATAAAGGCAGGATAAATGTCTGACAATCTGTTCCTCTTCAAGAGCATTTTAAAACCATGTGTGCTCAAGCCTCTTGCATCTGTCTCCATAGATATCATGGTAGAATCACCCGATGAACAGTCAATTGTGACATACGTGGCGCAGTTTCTGGAACATTTCCCAGAGCTGGAAGGGGTATGTGTTTACTCTTATATCACATCATGTTTTTAATTTGCTTTGATGTACTTAATAAAGTCAGATATTGCTGTATGTATCTTCCAGGTGTCTTGCTAAGCTATTTAAAATAAACCACAAACTCAGATTTAATTTTTCATATTTTCATTAAATCCAGTCAAATAGGCTTTCATTGGTGATTGCTAAAATGCTTAGGTAGAATTGTGCTTTTAAACACATCCAGTTATAACTTTCAGTGGTTAGAACTGGTTACACAGATCTTTACTACTTTGCTATACTACTCTTAAATAAGGCTGAAATTTATCCCTTCATCTATGATGATTCATTGGACTTTGAATTTCATTTTGACTTCTGTCTTTTGACGTTTGAGGGCCACAATCAATCTGGATTTAGCACGTATCAAACACAAGGTACCAGAGGCTGAATCCTGTCAGTGCAGTAGTCAAAAGCGCTCATTGTAAGCGTGAAGTAAACCACAGCTTAAAGGACCAGGACTTCAATGCAGCCATTATCAAAAATACAGAATTGAGGAGCAAACAGGGACTGACAGTGTCAGGGATTGACAAAGGTCTTTTGGAGAAACACAGGTTAATCTTATAGTGGAATTAAAAGATAGGAGACAGAAAACTCCAGGAAAAATGTGAAGTCCAAGCAACTGGAGAAGAGATCTGCATAAGCTGAAAAAGTGTTGTGGAGGCTGCTCCTAGTTCCAGACAAACCTAGTTCAACATAGTCTTTTCGGTTTGAAAAGGTCCCCGAGGGACTCAGTGTCCCCTGAGTATCTGGGCAAGTTTTTGTGCTAAAGTACATGCACATAAATGATGGTTCCTACAGGAAAGGCTTTTCCGCTCATTTCTTGACTGAAGATTCCAGTTTGTATGTATTTTGTAGCTTATAAAATTGGTGAACATTACTAAAGTCACTGGAATTAAAATTATTTTAATAATCTAGTTATTATTAGATTAAATGAGCCATAAGATTTGTTGACATTAAGACTTGTGGGTATTTTAATGGACAAAGAAAAAGCCTACTTATTTTACTTTTAGATCAGTCTGTTGGAATGGAATAATCTAGTATATTAATATATTTCACAGTGGATTTAGTAGACTTGTTAGATTTATTTTATTCCCAGGGTTTGAGATTGTGTCAAAAGCCAAGACAGTTGTCTCCACAGGTGCAGCAGGGAGATGAATCCATTAACAACTGAGGAGTAGGCTTGTCTGCATTTTAATCTTCCTGTACAGGTGGCTCCTTGACATTGAGCTTTGTTCAAGTCACTTGACTTGCCAAATTGCTTTCCCTACATTGAAATTGAGTGAGTCATTAATTGGCCATTCACAAGGTAATGGGGCGATGGGCTAGGTGGTTATTCCTTCTTTAGTGTTTGGGAAAAGTAAAATGGTATCTGAGGTATGATTTGTCTTTTAATGGCGTATCATCACTTACAGGAAGACTTTACAGATCCTGACAAGGAGCTTCCAATTGAGTCCACGTATGTCCACATCAAAGATACACCTTCAGAAAAGGAAGGCAAAATCTTGATTTTAAGTGAAAGTGAAGAAAATATGTATACTGTTAATCATGAGAGGAGTCATCCTGCTCCTCCAAAGGTTCATATTCATGACACCCCTGAGAGAATCCAATCAGAAACCGTTCCTGAAAAATGTAATGGGAAATTGAGTCAAGTGTTAGGTGACTCACAGGAAACGTCTGAAGAGGAGCCTCGGAGGCCTACCTCACTGAAAATTACAGGATCTGTCAGTTTTGAGTCCAATTCCTCTTGGGAGGTTCTAAGTGATAAAGTCATGCCAGGTGAAGGGGGCATATCTGACGATCCACTGAAACAGAACGATGACCTTTCTCCAGCTGTTCTGACAGATCAGAAAAATTCTGTTGACTCTTTTGAAGACTACTCTGAAGAATTAACTAAAGAAACCTCTACTGAATATGACAATGAAACTAAGAGCCTTTCAGCCAATACTTCTTCTTTGAGTCCATTATCCTGGACTTCAGGTATACTTACAGATGAATCTATAAATAAAGTAGAAGAGAGCAAACCCCAGACTTCAGTTCTTTTACCAGAAGATACCTCAAAAGAAGAAAATACGCATAAGTATGTTCTTCATCTTCTAAATGAGGAAATACTGAAACTTCCACAAAATGAACATACAAAGCAATCATCTGTCTTTGAGGCAATAGAAACTAACCATTGCTCACTGAATGGTTCTAATCTCAAAAGCCAAGAACTATCTACACAGGATGAAACATCTGATGACTCTCTCTCAGATGTACCTAAAAATCCAGAGGACATGAACAGCTCTGATGAAGTTGAGTTTTCAGCTGAAGTGCCACCCAGTTCTTCAAAAGTATCTGTAATACCCCATGATCTCTTTTATTATCCACATTACAATGTTCCCATATCAGCAGTTTTAAATGCTTATCTTGAGCCTTGTATTGATACTGAAGGTTATGATACTGAAAATGACAAAGCTTCTTCTGAAACAGTAACGGATGTTTTGTGTGAGAAGGGCTTACTAGAACAGAACAACAAGGAAGATGCTCCAGATCCAGACTTAGGGAATAAGATAAGTGTCCCTCCATCAGAAATAGATACTGAGAACAGTGAGGAAGAAACAACAGATATTAACAGCGACATGAATTCTTCCGATGAAAAAGAAGTGCCATTACTAGTAAGAGAAGAGTTAGAAATTGAAAAAGATGGCGAAAAGGCCACCAGCCATCAAGATTCCCCTGTTCCACCGCATCCCGAGGTATTTTATTTTTTATTCGTTGTGTTTATATGGGGGCTAGCATCTGACCTCAATGTTTTCATTTGCTTTCGTTTTGCAAAGTTTTGAAGAAGTACCTAAAATGTACTTGGCTTCCTGTCCATTACACTGTTTGCCACAGCCCTCTACTGGAATGAATGGAATTGCAGATCCCTCAGAAGATGTGACATTAAAAGAGAGAATCAAGTCCTAATACTAACAGTAGTGCAAAAATGTGAATTTTAATTATGTTCTAAAGTAGTTTGAGTCTCCTGTATAATCCCTAGGCATAAAAGATTATCACAGAGGGTATTTTTAAGAATTTGTAAAAAGATGAACAGAAAGTAGTATAGCTGATACAGAAGGGATGCAGGCAAAGGTCTGAATCCAAAGAAGTTTGCCTACAAAAGCTTAAACCAATTTGAGTAGGATAACTTAGATGGGTAAAGTGAAGGCTTTTCTACACTGGAGGAGGAGAAAGAGGGGGGATCCTTAGTAATTGTTCTGTGTATTGGATTTAGGTAATTTGCTACTGCACCTCTTCTTGCAGACACCGATTTTGAATTGCTGTACACATTTTCCAGCGCAGTAATTTTGGACTGTTTTTCAGGAATGTGTTAATTTAATGTTATTCTACATGTTGCCTAGACAAGTTCCTTGGACATGTTTTGGTCCTGACACTTACTAGAGTAATGAAGTCAATTTGCTGTTAGCTTCAAAGATTAATTGGGGATAGATTTTAAAAAGTCGTAGCGGATTAATTCAAAGAGCCGTACCATGTCATGACTTCTTATATAAAAATAACTGACAACTAATTGTATATACATGGAACTGAGGATACTTTATAGCTCAATGTATCCAAAATTATTTTTAAGAAATTGATTGCTTTTTATTCTCTTTAGTGAGGCTTCCAATCTCATACTACATGCAATTTAGCATCTGAGTTGGCTGCATCACTAAGATACATGGAAGGGCTTGGAAGGATGGGGAATCGGTCTTGTTGACTAATGCAAAATGTTTCTTACTTTCAACAGACCATAGTAGAGCACCTTGAGGATTTATCAGTAGCCATAAAGAGACCAGAAGAAAGTAGCAATAGGGAGGAAGAAGGGAAAAATACGATTGAAGAAGACCTACAGGTCTCAGAAGTTGCCACTGCTACTCTGTCACAAGATAAACTGGAAGAAATTGCTGTTTGCCAGGAAATGA
Source organism: Falco rusticolus (assembly GCF_015220075.1). Lineage (NCBI taxonomy): Eukaryota > Metazoa > Chordata > Aves > Falconiformes > Falconidae > Falco > Falco rusticolus. Next base: position 40,892,979 of record NC_051193.1, read on the forward strand.
CCAGGTATTTCATACTAACATTGTCTTAACCTAACTCAGGGGTCCTCAGACTTTGTAACTAGGGGGCCGGTGTGCGGATGCAGTGGCAGGCAGCCATCTGCGGCTGCTTGGTTTCCCCCCCCAACCCCCGGCGGGGGGCGGGTGGGGGGGGGTGTCTGTAAATACCGGGGGCCGGATTGAGGACCCTGGGGGGCCGTATCTGGCCCGTGGGCCATGGTTTGAGGACCCCTGACCTAACTGGTATGAATGCCTGGTCTTTTGAAGTGTGACCTGCCCGCTGGATGTTTCCTGTAGACTTCTTTTAGGAGCAGTGTACCGGGACTCATTGGCTTCTTCCTGTGTTTCTCTTGAACATGAGTGATTCAGTGCCAATGGGTCTTGATTTGACTTTACTATACAAACTTTGCTGTACAAAACCCAACTGGAACCCCAGTGCATTTTGAACACAGCAGTGTTATAACTGTTTTCCTAACAGAAATAGTGTTTTGTAACATAGATGAAATAACCTGTGTGCATTGTGACGTTACATGGACACGTGACATTGCTCCATTCCAACAGACATTTGCTGGACTTTTTTTCTGTCTATGAACAAGCGAATGAGATTGTGGTAGGCTGACCTTGGCTGGCCACCAGGCACCCACCAAGCCACTCTCTCACTCCCCATCCTCAGCTGGATGGGGGGAGAAAATAAGATGACTAACTCATGGGTCGACGTAAAGGCAGTTTAATGAAAAAAAGCAAAGGCCACACGCTAAAGCAAAGCAAAAGGAGACACACACAAAAAAAGACTAACTGTCTGCTTCCCATCAGCAGGTGATGTCCAGCCACTTCCTGGGAAGCAGGGCCTCAGCAGGCATAGTGCTTGCTTCAGAAGACAAATGCCTTAATAATGAGAGCGTGTGTGTCCAGCTGTCAGCTTCTTCCTTTCTCTGATGATATGTTATGTTATATCTATATCATACGATGTTATATGATCGTAACGTGATATGATATGGAATATACCTCTTGCCCAGCCTCAGCCTACTAGCCTTTGGGGCAGGGGGATTGGAGCAACAGCCTTGGTGCTGTTCGAGCACTGCTTAGCAACAGTCAAAAAATATGGGTGTGTTACCAGCACCATTCTAACTACAGATGGAAAGCACAGCGCTATAGGGGCTGCTGTAGGGAAAGTTTACCGCACCTGCACCCCAGCCAGACCCAGTACGGAGGCACTCAGCTAATTTTACTCCATTCACCTGTGTTCCCTCTTACACTATAATTTAGTTCTTATTCCTCAAATAAATACGTTTATTTGAGCAGGACATGAACCGCATGGCATGAAGCATTTGTTGATGCTTATCACTATAGCACTTCAATGAATTTGAAAGAGTTTGCTTAGAAAAACCCATTGTCTCCTTAACGCTTTCTGTTCCCTGCAAGGTTTGTCAATTTTGGATTTATAGAGACAGCCATAAAACCTCGGGTATACTCTCACTTAAATATCAATGATGTCAAAGGTGCAAAACCCCTATAAAATACCACTTTTCAGAGAAGGGTCCAATTTGAGCATATGGGTTTTTTATTGTGGGTCAAATTTTCCAAAAGCTATTTTTTATCATGTTACTGATAAATTCAAGTCCATATCCTAACACATGCAACAAAGCATATTTGTGGTTTTGCATAGCTTAGAACTAGCATGTGCAATTGCAGTGGCTCTCTTTGAAGTCAAAACACAGCTTAGCTTTAGGAATTTAAAAAACTTTGCTTTTACATGCATTTCAGAACCAATGACAGTGACTCCAACACTTATCTCCGAAAAAGATTTCCTAATACTTCTGAGGAGGTAAGTATGTGGAAATTTACCTCTCACTGTTTCTCTGTCTCTCTTAAACTGCAAAAGTTCACATACTGTAAGAGCGTCTACTCTATATATAAAGCTCTGCGATAATACAAAAGCCCTGTGACTTCTAATAAATATAGTGCCAAAACCAGGCATAGCTGAAATGCTTTACTGAACTCTCCTAAATATATGAAACTGAACGTTATTGAACCTTGAACAAACCGACAAATTAGTACCTAATACAATTAAATCTATTGTAACTCTGAGGCTTACTTTGTTCTAACTGTATTTTGCATCATTTTGCTTCTTTGAAGCTACCTTTATTTGCTGCTCCAGTGTCTTTTAGTTTGTGCATTCTCTGTATGTATATTGGTGTCTTGGTCCTGGCCCTGCAAAAATGCTGGGTGTTTCCCGAAGTGCACTTTTTATGAAAGACTGGGCCCTTTCCCTCTCCTTTGTAGTAGCTGTGTATTGTACTATCTCAGTAGCACCAGATAACCCTAAAAGAATTTTAGTTGTAATGTGAAACTGCATCCTTACTGGCAAACGTAATTCATACTGGTTTCTGGAGAGCACGCTATACAAATGAGCTCTGGATTTTCATATTTTAAGTCAGAAGGACGGGACAGCATCAGCAGTCTGGGCACACTGAGCAAGGATAGGAATATGACTCTTTTCAGTACAAAATAAAATTCTGAGCATCTTAGAGTTTTAAAGAAATGCTGCCACCAGTGTTCAATGAACGGGGGTTTCACACAGATGCTTTGGTTTTGCAACACTGTCAGAGCTACTAGAAATATATATGAATAAGGGGAGCTTCGTTTCACAACTTTTTTCCTTTTCTGTGTGTGTTACCAGACCGCAGTGGTGGATGTGCTAGCAGGGAATAAATTTATAAGCACACTTACATTTTATTTGAGCAAATGTTAGAGATACTCTGCATAAAATAAACACAGTTACCAACTTTGAGAAATGCTGAATTTTATTTTTTTTTTTTAATAATCTATTCCTGGTTTGTTTAAGGCAATGTATGGTGTAAATGAGCAGAAGGTGACAGATATGGGTGAAAATCCGTTAATTATCAGGTGAGTCATTCTTATTCAGACAAAGCCTTTGGCAAGGAATCCATAACTCCTAAGTACTTCTAACAATGTTACAAAGGGAAATGAAAATTAACCGTAATGGTAGAGACTGACTGGATGTCTTGTGTAATGGCTCAGAGTCCGTATTTCCCATAGGTGTAAGGTGTGAAACTTCCTTACTGCTCAGTCTCCCCCTTGACTAAAATGCGTTTTCTTGACTTGAGAAGAAAGATTCAGCTGTCTAAGAAAGACCGTGAGCACTTTCCCCACTTGGTGGAGATTTCACACCAAGAAAAGAGTGGGAGGACTTCAAAGATGAGGCCCTCTGGCAGTGATGACTCTTTCCAGGTTTAGAAGGCTGTCAAGACAATATTTAGTATGCTCAGTGCTAGGGAAAGACAATACTTCAGTGGAATTCTGGCCTCTCCTTTTTAAGGCACCCAGGAGTTTTTATAATTTGTATTTGTGTTTAGTTTACACTTAGGGTGATGGATCCTGAGCACAGCGTGTGTATCTTTTTGGTATTAGGTTCTGTGTATCTGTAAGAACCAAGGATTGCTCTAGGTTTTCCCTCTCAGCTGATACTGAGTAGTACCTCCCAGAACTTCTAGATAAAATGATGGTTGCATTTAAATGCAGAAAGCACACAAAATATTATCGGGATCCAGTCCTGATCTCACTTACGCTTCTCTTAAAAAATTCATGAATAGCTGTTTGCTGACCACTTGTGTAATACTCAAGCATGTATCTGAGCAAGTAGGATGCCCCAAACTAGACAAGACTCACAAAAACAGGACAAAACTCAGTTTTCTCCAAAAGTAGATTAAAAAATAGCCTACCAGCAGGTGATCATACAGTATTATAAAATCGTAAAATGAGTGTACCATCCTGTGCCTTTCTGAGACCTTTTCTTCTCTTTGTGAGAGCTCAGTGGCACTGGCAGAGTCCATCAGGCTTTGCCCTTAAGAACTACAGCTGGAATTTTGGAAAGTTCAAATTTTGGAGTTGTCCTACAAAACCTCAACTGCTAACTGGTTTCTGGAAGTCTTGGGCTTTTTCTGCTTAATGTTCTGATGTCTGACATGAGAAGCTCTGAATGTAGATGATTTTGGGAAAGTGTACCAAGTCAGATACAGTGTATAAGTAAAATTGTGAAAGTGTGGTATGTGTTGCCCAGAGCTATGTTTACTGTTCTGAATATAAAAGGGCATCTTTTTGACTGATGGAAACCAAAGGACTGTACTGTAACAGCATGTATTTAAACTACCTGAGAATTTGCCCAGAATTTTCAGAGGATTAATTGCTACGTACATTGGCTCCTAAGGGAACACACTGCTGAGGCCCATTATGCACCTCCTAGTCTAGCTTGGACTCCAACTGCCTAGATTGAAATGGTTCATTAAACTGCTGTCTTTTAGTCCACCCTCTGATCTTTACAGTAAATATTAACTCTGTGTGTGTGTGTGTGTGTGTGTCTTCTTTTGCCTGCCTCTTATCAAATTCCCTCCTGTTTTCAGGAAGAAAAAGGACTTGGAAGCAAGTGAGACTCCAGCACCAACTCATGAGATTACTATCGTTGACCAGCCAGAGCTATTCTACTTCATCATTTTCTTCTGGGTGCTGGTCTACTGCCTTTTACTCCTTCCACATCTTCTTAGCAACAAAGTTTAATCTCTGTGAGGTGGGGAAAAATAAAGGATGGTGGCTGGATTGCTTTGTGTATCTGCATATGAATATGCTCCTTCAGGTGAAGCACAAACAGAAATGTAGGACCTGGTATTTGTGTTCATTATCAGGTTGTCCTCAGTTCCTCTACTGTTGTGCTATGACAGTGTCTAAGCACATTTTATATTAGATAATTGTGTACATATATATAAAATTGACCAGATTTAGTAGACGCAATTTTGTACATTTGTGCCTTGCTTTATAAGATGCTAAATAAAACCAGATAATTATCAGTAGAAATATGAACAATCCAGAGCTCTAGTCTTCAAAAATCATTCTTCTGGCTTCGTTTAGTTATGTAGGGCCAGACAGCTGTGGAAGAGGGGTGGTGCTGGCTTGCCCATGAATCTGGCCCATCTACAAGGGCAAGGCTAGAAATGCTTTTTCACATTTTCCATTGAATTCTTTGGAAGAGCTGGAGGCAGAGCAGAGCTGCAGGTGGTGGAACATGCCTACCCCAGGAACTGATTACAATTCCAACGGCAATCAACTGGAGCAACAAAATCAGGTTGATGGTTTATTTGGGTAGGGGAGTTTGGGTTTTTAGAATCTAAATTCATTTTTATCCTGCACCTTTTCTTATGTTTAATTCATGGGAATAAGTTGGGTGCGGAGAAGCATTAGAACAGACTGTCCGGGGAAGTGGCTGAGTCACCATCCCTGGAGGTTTTTAAAAAACACGTAGATGCAGTAGTTAGGAACATGGTTTAGTGATGGACTTGGCAGTCCTGTTTTAACTGTTGGACTTGATGATCTCAAAGATCTTCTCCAACCTAAATAATTCTATAATTCTATTCAGTGTGAAGAACATACATGCCAGCTGCTTCTTAGGAGGGATCATATGGGGAATCTTGGCCCAGAAAATTCTGTAGTGAATACCTGAAGAAATAAGACTCCTTGTACATTACTGATGGTGGCCATCAAGAAACTTTGCAATTTTTTCAGGAAGAGATACCATGGTTTTGGTTTTGTTTTTTCTTTGTTTTTTTTTTTAAGTACCTCACTGCTTCTGAGGCTGTTTCTTCTTTTCTCTGCTGTTTTTACTTAGCAGACCATGTGGAGATACCCTCTTTTTTGAAGATAGAAAAATAATAATAATTTGCTGATACTACTGTTAAGGCACAAGTGCATGGTAAAAGGATTAGAAATATCCTTTAAATGCCCAAATCAATAAAGAAAGAAAAGACAGATATAAAATCAAATACAGAGAAATGCTGACAGCTGGCATTGACTTTCTAGGGCAACTGAAGAGACTCCTGTGGCTTGTACACAAACATGGTTGAGCCACTTCTGCATCTTGTAATTTTTGTCCACATCAGTGATTACTTCAGGATATTTGGTTTATGATTTTTGGCAGAGAAGGTGTACCTGTGCATTACAGGATAAAAGAGAAGTCTTCAAATTCAATTTGATAGCAGTAATTTTTCTCTGTGTGATTTTTAGTGAAGTCACTATTTTTCATCAGGACATTTTTGGTTTCATAGTATGCTTTATGAGACTACATCATGTTGCTGCATCCACCTGAAAATTTGCAAGGTTGGCTGCAGTGTGCTTCATAAAATGAGGGGTTTATAATTTTCACTGAGCAAAAGTTACAACGTATGGCTGTAAGTTTTAAATATTTTGTTTTAGCATAAGGTGTATCTCTGCCCTGGCTTAGTTTTCAGCTGAACTAAGAACTTCATTTATTTGCAGGTACCTGTCTGTAGTCATGTTATCTGCTGGGATAATCCTAACTGTCCATCACACTTCATTCTTCTTCATAAGGTTTTTGTTTCCCTGGGATTTTTATTCTGAGCTGCAGTTAGAATTCAATAGCAGCAGTGCACGGCAGGAGATCTTAAACATTGAAGATAAATTTCTGAACCTCTTTCAGTCAACAGAAAACTGAAATCTTTCCTATTCTTTCCTGTCACCATTGACTAGAGCTGGATTCACCCCACAAATCTAAAAATAAGATCCTTTGTGCTTGGTGAGGAACAGATCTAAATTTCCCAACTTAATTCAGTGTAAATCAACATACGCTAAAAAATTAGTCTTTCAACTTGCTGATGAAAATGTTCAACATTTTGAGTCATCTGATGTTGTGATGCAGGAACATGTTTGTGCTTGTTGATGATGACAGTGATATTTTCTTCTGAAAGAAAACCTGTATTAGAATTTTTGACGATGCTTTCTTCATACAGGCTTAAATATAACATTGAAGGGCTAGTGCTTTTTCTCTGAAAGAATGAAACAATACAAGAAATTTGATATCTCTATCCTAAAACCCAGTGAATACCAGGCTTGGGGTACAGCATCTATTTAATAGCAGCAAGTAGCAATGCACATTAGTTTGGAGCAAAAGTGTTGGCAGGTTTTCATTATGTGCCACTCTTCACAGGCTCCTTCGGTTTATGACAACTTTTTCTGAGCTTTTTTATCTTACTCTCTGGTTCTTCCATGTTTCTTAGTCTTCAGCAGAGATAATCTGGAGTAGGATTAGTCTCTTAGACGCATCCAACTCACGGAACTTTACAGCTATCAAAAGTTCAATCAAGTGAAGTAAGCTCCCTCCTGTCTTCTCTCCCTCCTCCTAAGAGAATTAATCAGAAAGTCTTTGCATGTCTCATCTAAATAACTGACGTCCATAAAGAATGGAAAAGTGAATGGGAATGCACTGATGCTGACAATTTCATTACACAGTATTTTCTTCCAATAGGAAGAAAACCTAGGGTTTTCCTTCTTACTTCCCACTGATGAACAGTGACTGAAACAGTGAGATGGGTAGTTTAAATGTCAAACAGCATGCAGCAATTGTCCTGATCGTCGCAGCTAATGTTTAAACTAATGTATGCTTTCCAGCGCATCCCATTAAGGGATGGAGATTGTTCCTTCCATGCAAAATAGCTGAAAAGAATACTAAATTAGTCCATGGTACTAGGTATTAAGTTGCTTGCCATATCTGGGTTGGTATGGTTGTGGTGCTGCTATAACAGAAGCAGCGTACCTTACTCAGCCATTCCATGGGTGAGAAGATCCCAGGTAAAAAGCTAAGAGTGATTATACGGGTATCATCAGCTGTGCATAAAGAGACTGAACTCCTCAGGAGTTTTGCCATTACTTGGAACTGCAACAAATAACATCTAAAGAAGCAGCAGCTTCACCCACTTAAATTGACCTGTAAACCTGCATCTCTTCTTCCACGCTGCAAGATCCAATCCCTCAGTGCAAGTGCCCCATTCTGAAAATGATGCCTATGGTTGGTCTTTGTGTCCTATTCTGAGCTATTCAGTCTAAAAGCCTGATTGTGAGGCATTCACTGTGTCAAAGCCTGATTTAACTTGCCGGCTAGAGGACTGGCTTGAGGTAGTGGAGGTTTTAAAGGCTGGTGGGTAATCTGTCATGTATCCATTTTCCAACAGATATGTGCACTGTCTGATTAAGGAAGTTTTTCCTGAATTTTTGTCTAGGATTTTGGAAAATGCTAAGCTTGAACTGGCGCATTTGGTATTTTGATTTAGCAGCAGAATTCAGATACACAAGGGTACCAATCTGCTAAGACCCTTCCTAAAACCCGTTGTTGTTGAGCAGATGTGTGGGTAGCATATGATTGTGAAGTGTAAGTGTCAGGAAGTGCTTGAGGATCACTGCGTAAAGGATGTTTGGTGTTCACAAAAGCACCATTAAAGACTGAGAGACATCTATAATAAGATGGTTCAATGTTACTGTAGTCACGTAACTTAACTCCAAAATGTTTCATTGGGATTTTATAGAAAGTGCAAGGAAAGGTAAGCTGTTAGACAGAACCCTGCTAAATGTTTATGGGACAGATAGAGTTCGAGTTAAACGGTCACATAATCTACAAACTGAATTGAATATAGCCTTTGCTAAATTGTAGGAAATGATCAGTGTAAAGGTAGGGCAAGCACAGATTACAGAAAAAAAATGACAATCACTTTTGTGCCATGAATATTTTTGATGGATTGAGCTCTAAAATGTATTTTTATTGAGTTTCTAGATTGTAATGAATGTGTCTACAGAATTTTATGCAAAGCTTGAGAGTTCAGCTGTTTTAAAATGATTTTTTATATAGCAGTGATTATTTTATCTATATATTTAATAGAACTGTAAAACCATTTTAAGAGTACCTGTAAAATTCTATGTATGTGATATGATTATTTATTAATTATGACTCATGAGAATGAACATTAAGCTATGCATTGCTTGTGTCATCCATAGGAAAACTGGAAACTGCAAAAAGCAGAAGGGTTTTTAATGAACAGTAGACTTGAAAAACATGGGAAATGACTGAATACAATTGTGTGATTCTTAAAGCTGCATAGCAATGTGTCATTTTGTGATGTTAAACTTTCAGCTAAAGTTGCAAAATATACTGAGTGATTAAGCTGCTTTCTTCCATTAAAGCTTCCTGAGGCTGAAATTTCTACATGTCGATATTTGGTGTTTAAACACACTTAAATCCTGTACATCTTCTGGAGACTCTCAGTTTACTCCAGCTCAGTATGGCTGTAACTTCTTTATCCAAGTAGTGCTCCACTGAGTTTACACGGGTACCATGCAAAACCCAGTGGGGTTTTTTAGGGTTTTCTGCACCAATCCCCACAGAATCAGAGCTTTAGAAGATTAATTTGGCCAGTCTATGTGGCATCATGTTCAGCCATCTAACAAGGTAATAGTTATAATAGTGCATTATCACTCACGCTAGCTTTAAGTACTTGGAGTCCCTTCTTGCCAAGCGCAAACTTGAATGCATCCAGTGATGTGTTCAGTTCCTCTACTTCTGTGGAAGTCAACACAACCCATCTGTGTGCTAAGCACACGCTACAGGATCTGGCCCTGAGGGGACTTAAATTGACGATAATCACATAGGCCAGGAAGTAGCTGCAGCCTATGCATTGCCCCTAGCGCTGGACCCCCTGAAATCCAATGTACCCAAACAATGCCACTGAGTTCCGTTAACCTCATCGTACACGTAGCATTTGTTTGCCTAAATTCTGCGGTATTAACCCTCTTTTTCTTTTAGGATGTTAACCTCTACTTCTATTTTTGCTTAAGAGAACAGCAGCGGGGAATGGATGGCTGGAAGATGAGGGTGAGGTTACAGTCTGGGATGTAGCCGTGAAAGTTGCCAAACCACTACAGCTGAAAGCCCTTGCCCTGACATTAGGTTGCCTGCTGTTTCCCATTGAGCTAATAGATAGTGGATCTGAATGGAGGTAAAACCCCCCCCCCCCGAGTTTTTGTATTTCCACACTGTGCAGTTTTTTGTCAGGTAAATAACGTCAAATTCTTCCCTCCGCATACCACTGAGAACGCTAATTTACAGCTGCCCAACTTACATTTGTTCATGTTCCAGGTCTGCATCTAAAGAGCACTTGCAGTATGGCTTGTTCCAGCCCATGCTGCCCCAAGATTGTGAAGCTGCTCATGCAGGAGGATGGGACATATAAGCACATTAAATGATACGGAAAAGTCATACTCTGAATGGGATAGCTTGCTTACTATCTTTAATGAAAATAAAAGGTATAAAATAATATTCTCACATGCTTTTATTTTCACTATATACCTTTTACTTTCAAGTGCCATGTTCATATCATGGTTATCTTAACTGAAACTGTGGAATATCAAAGTATTTCTTTCCTCCTCTAAATGTGAGACATGGAAAACTTCCTTCCACCTCAGTGGCACTTTTGATGACTCCTTTCCAGGCAGCTGCTACTGCTGATATGGAAAAATGAGACCTGTGTTATTTTCTCACCATGAGGGGAACGTCTAAGTTTATGTCTCTGGAATAGAAAATTTCCCCCTGGGTGATTAATATACTTCTTTCTTCATGAAAAGTTTGAAGGGGCAATAAAAATAAATAATTTTAACTCAGAAATACTAAAACCTACCCTTCCAAGAATGGCTAGATCCTGGCCTTCACTGCTGTGTTCAGGTCAGGTAATATTTTATTCCCCAGATAGTTTCATTACTTCCATTGGGCCTTCCTGGAATCTCTTTGATTCACAGAACAGATCTGCTCTGTGTCCAAGGACCAGTTTGTACAGGGGGGTCCTGATCCACAGCCATTAGTAGGACTGTAACTGACAATCACCATTGTTTAGTTAGAAATGACTGGTCTGATTCAAATCAAGTTATATTAAATATAAATATTAAATCAAATTATATGCTGCTTATTTTTGAGAGAAATAATGCCATCACTTTTTAATGCCAAATAACTTACACAGGTCAAATAAGTCTATTTTTATTGTAATAAAAAGTTCAACTTCTGCTTTTGTCTTGAACAAAGCATATTTAATAGGCATACCACTGTGCTATTGTATTCTGCTGTGTAAAAAGCTGAATAAACTGTTTTACCTTTGTGATTAATGTTCTCCAGTTTAAAATGTAATCTCTAAAGTGCTAGTTTGCTAAAGAGTTAATGAAGGCCTTTTATCCTGAAGAAATCATATGTAAGTAAGGAATGTAATATTTTAAATACGTGTTTCTCTTTGGCAAGTGGTGAGGAATGATGGTTATTTAAACAAGAACAAATGCTGGGATGATTTGAGTGGTATCAAAAGATACACTGAAGGAGATGCATTTTTGCGTACTTTTGAATACATTTCTTCTGAATGCTTTCAGTCAGTGGTGTGTATTGGATGTTTGCACTTGTTGCTCAAAGCTAATTTTTGTGAGAAAGAAATATTTTATTCTGTATAGTTGGTACACTAGAAAATGTTTTTAGAAACTGTTATGCTGTAATAAGAATAGTATTTACTAGTGAATAGTTCCAATTTATTTTATAAAATCTCCAATTTTGAAATAAATGGACAGGCTTCCTGTATATAATCTGTTATCTGTGGGTTTGTCCTTTTTCCTCCCTATCTTCAAAATTCTCAGTTCAGGAGAGAGAACCATTTTGTTCTTACTTATTTCTTCATTATTACTATATATATTATATATTTTATATATTATGTATTTTATTATGTGTTATTGTTATCTATTTATTAATTTTCATGGTCAGAAATTATATTCATTTTTTAGCTGAGATCTCAGTAAACACAGCAAATTAATGAAGTGCATTGTTTCCCCACCTACCCCAAAAAGCAACTTTTGATGTTGAATAAAGAATCTAAACTTTTATTCTGATCAACAAACAGAATGAATTCTGTATTTTTATAAAGGTGAAGATGTATTAATTTATTAATGCATATAAATGCCTTATAAAGGCAAGCCATGAGAAAGCTTACAAAACCAGTTGTGCTTAATTACTTACTGTTCTTACAATTCAGTTTATCTGGCCTGTTTCTATGCAAATGTTTAGACTTGTGGATTAGTAAATTACTAGGTGCGGTACTGATTCCTATTTACTGCGTTCTTCCCTCTACACCTTAATTCCCTTTGCAGTATATGAGAAAAAGAAAATAAAGTACAACAGAGATTCAATACAGTTCAGAATCAGCCTCATGATGTATCTCCTGAAAAATATATCTAAACTGCATAAACACAGACAAAGAAAACAGTGTATGGGGAATGGGGTTCTCTAAAAGTTTGGTGGGTATCATGCTTGAGGAACCGTAAAAGCTCCTCTGTTCCTTCTACAAAATCAAATCTCACATGCTTTCAATGTGTTTCTCACCACGCCTGGAGTAGCTGCTACCTGCCTATTGGACCGTCCTCTCCCATACCTAATCCTTGTAGGTAGTAAGAGAATATTCATAATGCTGTTGAGAATTTGGGATATTTGGGTCCAGTCCTGTTAGCAGTACTGACTTACAGAATCATAGAACCATAGAATGGTTTGGGTTGGAAGGGACCTTTAAGGATCATCTAGTCCAACCCCGCTGCAATGAGCAGGGACAACTTCAACTAGATCAGGTTGCTCAGAGCCCCATCCAACCTGAGCCCGAATGCTTCTAGGGATGGGGCATCTACCACCTCTGCATTACTTTAACTTTAAAAACTCTAGATAAAATTTGAGACCAGTAGGTTTTATTGGTGTCATGAATGATACTAAGTGGAGGACAAAATGTTTGTGAATTTTTTTAAATTGGGTTAAATTTTTTTGCAATCAACAATGTGGTTAGGAATTTGCAAGTGGACTGCAGGGGATGAAGTTCAAATATGCAAGATGAATCAGCTCAGAAGGTGGGAGTAGAGTAAACTTTTACAAGAGTATGGGATCCAAACTTTAGTTCGAATTTAAATGCAGTAAGACAGGAATTGTTGGACTTGATTTCTTCTAAGTGTTCTGGGATAAAAGTAATTCTGATGAAAACTGCAAAAATAATCTCCCTTACCCTTGCTGTGTAAACACACTTTATAGCTTAAAGAAGATGCGAATGCAGCATAGGAAACATACCCATCTGGGTCATGGCAGCAATGAAGACAAGCACAGGTTTCATTTCAGGTAAGGAACCATATGCAAGTAATCTGAGAATGCACACTTTGGTTGTACCAGAGCCCAGACCTCCTAAAGATAACCTGTGGCCATCCGGCATATATCCTGGTTACTACCTCCTAAAGATAACCTGTGGCCATCCGGCATATATCCTGGTTACTACCTCCTAAAGATAACCTGTGGCCATCCGGCATATATCCTGGTTACTAGTTTGTACTGAAACCTTTGTTCTCTCTTCAGTGCTTATCTTACCTGATGGTAAACAAAAGGCAACAGGGTCAGGAGTACCTTCAAATTGCTGGGCAGATACAACAAAGCCTTAGACCGGAGTTGTGATTTCTACTGAGACCAATATACAGCACTAATCTTTTCTTGAGTTGCTGTTTCTGTTGGTGTTATAAGGATTATTTCCAGGAGAGTTAATTGCAGTAATTTATGCCATTATGCAGCCTTCTATTGACTAACTCCATCCCTTGGTTAGACGGTACCATTGGTGTTGTTCTTGCCAGACACATTTTATCTGGCAGTATCATGTAACATATGATCAAAGCAAAATGTATAGCTCCACCTGCTGTAAATACTTTGAATTTATTATTTTTGCATTATTTTTTATGGTTGATAAGTACCCTGGGGAACTGATTTATCATTTTGCCAATATGCTTTTTCTGCTTGTTAAAATAAATAGAGCAGCTAAGTAGATTTATACATTGCAAAGTTCTATTTCTTGGTTCTTGGGCAAAAAAGGAGCATGAAAAAGTGTTTCTCAAGGACATTAGGAACTTTCGTTAATTATTGTATGATAGGTCTTTTGTACCATGCCATTGCAGCTGCTTGTGAAGTGCAGGAATTACACGAGTTGCTCAAGTCAGTGATGGATGAGGAGAGATATTCCCAGTTATGCTTCTGCTAAGTGACAGGTTTCCACAATCAGGAACCACAACATTTTTTTTAGGCAGTAGTCATCAATGCCGAGTCCCTGCACAGGAAGAGCTAAAGAGTTCATATCCCATTTTTATGCTGATTTAAAAAGGCAGAAAAGCAGTTTAAAGAGGTCAAAAATCCACTAAAGCGGTTAAAAATACTGAAGTTCCTCTTGCACTAGGGAAAACATCCTTGTTTGGAATTACAAAGTCTGGGTCATTGAAGTGTGAAAGCATGCCCCAAAAAGATTCGAAATGGCATCTTAGGGTGGAACAAAACGTATGTGCAACCTAACACTCTTTTAAAATCCCAGCTCCAGTTTTAGGAGTGGAATCTGTTCAAAACAGGCTCGTTTGTTCTTTCTTCCAACTTCCTCCTCCATAATCATACCTGCAGCTTTTTCTCCTAATACATTGCAGCGGTTATTATTAGCATCGTGCTTTAAAGTGTTGGCAACTGCTCTTTGTTCACAGCTATGAACTGAAAAGCCTGGTAGCCAGAGTAAAGACTGTTTGACAGGAAAGTCCCAAGTTAAATTTTCTCAAGTGGACTACAGAATAGACACAACCTTTCTTGGCCCGAAATGTGAATGCAACACTCCAGACCATATGTTCTCAGTAACTGCCAGCTTGTTTCAAAGTGCATTACTGCAATAACATGTGCCGCAATGGCAAAATAGCATCATGGCTGGTATCAACTGCAGGGAACAACAGTGGTCACCATTGTCTCATGGGAACGACTCTCTTCAGAGCCCATTTTAGAACCCGATGAGATGCATAGAACCAAAAAGCACAAGGCCTGTTTCCACTGGCAAGATTATACAGTTCTATTGCATGAACAAAGACAATTACTTGTCACACAGTGATTGTATCTGGGTTTTTTAATGGCAATTTTGATCTTCTCTAACCTAATTTTTTTTACTTTTACCCAACAGGAAAAAAACAGAAACACCTCCCCACCCCCCCCACCCCCCATCCCCCATCCCTTACTGATGATTTTTTTAAAAGGGGAAGGGAGGTAAATCTCTCCATTTTCTTGTCTCACAACAGTTATCCCATGGAGTAAAACACCAGTACTTCCAGTACTAAAGATATGGAGAAAGCTGCAATTTGGTACATTACTGACTCTGTTCTCGATTTTAACTAGTGGGGCTATTCTATTCTTTTCATCCAATGGCCTGTTTGCTTTGGGTTTGTGGTTCATTGTAGGGGTTTTACCAAACACTGAATGCCAAAGCAGTCCAAAATATTATTTTCTTTTGAGATTTTTTTTGAGAGTTCTGTATCATCACTATCATGATTTCATCTTATCTTTAAAAATATTTCTAAGAAATATGTGAAATCAACATAAAAGTAATTTTTTTATTCGGGCTTAAACTCTGAGCTATCATTATACAAGCACATGACATAAAATACCCATTTCTTACCATAGGGAGAGGGTAGTTGTGATAGAGTAATATGGAACAACACAAATTTTATCCTAACTGTGCTTTTAAATGAAAAACTCCTGTCAACAGGCAGGCTCAAGGAGGAAGTAGTGTGCAGAAAGACACCCTTTTTCATATGAAAATAACTTCCAGAATTCTCCTGGCATTTGTGTGTTTTGTTTTCTGTGATTTAAGTATTCTGCTTGTGTTCTCTTTGAACCTACTTGAATTGGATAAAATTCACTATTTAATCATGGCATGCAGAGGATTAAGGAGGGTTTCTTTCTGCTCTATTTTATGTTAGAAATAATCAAGAATGCCAATTTCCTCAGTATTTCAGCTAAAATTGGAAAAATAGACCCATATGTTCTGACAGCTCCCACTGGATAAGACTGAACAGCTGCTCCTCTTCCTAAGCTTTTGTCACGGGATATAATTATTCTTCCATCCATAAAACACAGAAGGATGTTCCTTCAATGCTATAAAAATACCTAATACTGTAATGTTTAATAACACGGGCATTACAGAATACATACTTTAAATAGCAACAGTGGTATGAGCCAAGAAAACAATTTGATAATACCCTAGGCCTCCAATATCTCTTTTAATCTGAAATAATTTTTCTAAGGCTGGTTTAAATAAACCTTAAGAGTACTCCAGTTAGCTTTATCTTCTCATAATGATTTTGTAGGCATAGTTGTATTACGGAAGATGGCAAGTCCCCAGTAAAGTGCAGATGGCATGAGGGACGCTGGACCTCCAGTGACAGATCTTCCATTGCATACACTCTGCCTTTTCATCACTCACACACAACTTAAAAGGCTGGCCAGAAGTGTCTCTGCATTGCATTTATGACAGTCGCCATCATCATTTTCTTTACTAGGCAACAAGGATAACCTTCGGTCCTTGTGCAAGTATACGTGGTCTTAGGGGTAGGAGACTCCAACCTGGTCACCTGGCCTAACAAATGTAACTGGTTCTGTACCTGCACACCTTGCATGGTTTTGAATCAGGGCAAACAGACCAGCAAAATACAGCACACAACCAAATCTATCCCCCGCGGAAAGAAGGTGCCAGGAGGAGGCAGAATGGGGCTAGCAATGTACATCTGCATTACCTGAAAGATTTTCTTCCACAAGAGTGACCACATTGCCCACATGTGGCTTTATCTTCAGTCTGATGTGGTGATTTGTAAGAGCAGTCAGTCCATAGATCTGACCACTCATTAGCACCATAGGTAGGCCTGTTCTGAGCTTTAAGTGTGTGTATCCCATCATGATGGTAAACTAGGGTAAAATATAGTACTTTTTTTCTTGCGCAAAAAGTAAGAAAACTACTGAAAAGTAATTGAGCTTTTAGACATGTTTGTGAGTGGAGGACAGGGAGGAAGATTTCGGCTTGAAAACTGAATTGTGCATTTAGCAGTTAAAATGACACACCAGAGCAAACTGGAGTCCCTAACCGCAAATATTTTCACCACTTACGTCCATCTTTTGGCATAGTTCTTTTTTCTGTGCTCAGAAAAAGCCCCACCAAATAACAAAACCAGCCCACAACCAAACTCTTTCTTGTTGGTCAGCAATTTCATTTCTCCATAATAGAAATGAAACCCTAAGAAGGGCGGCATCAAGGTAAAAAGGAAGAGACATTAACTTCACGGGGAGTAACAGGAAAATCTTAACAGCTGAACATCGACACTGACATTGCAAAAGATGAGTGCAATGCACTGAAGGACAGGTAGGGTGATTTGAGCCAGATGCAGCTTTTTTCATGGTCACTTCCAGATGCAGCTCTTCAGGAGAGAAGCAGCAATTCTGCACTCCAACGCTATTGTAATCGATGACTAGATATTCAGCAGGACGATTCCTTTCTGGTTTCATAAAAGTGCATCTGGGGAAGTGACCAAATGTGACTGGCATGTGATTACTGCCTTCAGCTCTCCGACAGTCCATGAGGACTTGCACTAGGCCTAAGGACTTTCAAACTCCAAATTTGAATTTACAAGAGCTATCCATTTCATCATTTGTCCTAAGCATCTATCTGCTCCAGGCTGTGGTATGGATCTAAACCACGCAGTAATCAAACCTGGAGGTTTGGTTATTAGCTACGTATCTGTGTGGAGAGTTTGGACTTTCACCAGTTGCAATGATAGTACTGTTGGCAGGTGATGCCATGGGAGGTGGGAATGAAGGAATTCAAATTAACTGAGATTGGAGCTAAAATAAACCGTAAGGTAGCTCCAAATGTGCTAGTTCTTGTAAATTCATTCCAGTCCTATGTGACCTTAGTGACCACTTACTCACACTTTACAACTGAACCTTCTCCCACATCATGCACTGTATGGCAGTCTTGTGTGACAACCTAGTTTAGGTAGATAATTTGTTCAGGGCTTTTGACATTGCCTTATATTTCCCCAGTTTTCCAAGGACACAGCTTCCAGGGTTTTATGTCAATTGTAATGAAAATAAAAGCTGGAAAATGGCAGCATGTGAGGCACAAGGAAAATTGTGTTCTCATGTTTCAGTGCCATGCATTTCCCCTCAGCTCTTCATTTGTAGTTGAAGGGTTTTCACTGAAAAGTTACCTTACATCAGCTGTTCAAGAAATTTCAGGACAATTTAAAAAAAAAAATAATTAGTAGTAGCTAGTTATGCCAGTCAAGTGAGTGCTGGCAAGAAACTGGAGCGAGACCAGTGGTCCAGCTAGCCAACAATCTGCCATAAGCAACGGCAAAAGGTGCTGCGGCTTAGGGAGTACACACTCATCTAAGCACCCCCAGTGGTACTTTCTTTTTCCACCTTCTACGCATAGCACCAGCAAGGGCCCAGGGTGCCCGCTCCCTAGTGGAAAAGCAGCTCTTTGCCTTTAGTAGCAAGGCCAATGGAAATGACTGCCCGAGCATATGGAAAGGCAGGATTTTGTTAGCCAGCGATGAGAGAGCTCAGCGGTACTCTGCCCAGACACTGCCAAAAGGATCGCCTTTCCCCTAGCGCCTGCCTAGAACCCTACGACAGGACGCCCCCATTCCCTCATGTTCATCTCTCTGTGACCGCGCTTGTCTCAGTGGGAAGAGCGGTGCCCTGGAAGCGGCTTGGCAGCCCCGCACCGCGCAGCTCTGCCCAGCTCAACACCCCTCTCAAAATGGCGCTCGCCGCCCTCGCCTCAGCGTTACCGCGCCACTCCCCGCGTGCGCGGGGGGGGGCGGGGGGGAGCGGGGAGAGCCGGCGGCCGAGCGCCTCGCCGTCCTCGGGCGGGGGAGGGGAGCACGCACACACGTGAGCCCATGGACCACCCGGCAGCTCCCCGGCGGTTGCTGTATCCTGCTATCGCATTGGCTGCCTTGTGAACCTTTCACCTTTTACCCGTCTTTCGCCGCCAATCGCCTGGTTCCTCTCATAGCGTGGGGATGTGGAGCGTGTAAACTGCGCAGGGTGGAATTCTCGGAGCGGGCTTGCGTCGCGTGCGTGGGGCGGCCCCCGTTGGTACGGGCGGGAGGGGGGGGGGAGGCGCTCCGTTTGCGTAGGGCCGGCAGCGCAGGGGGAAGGGAGGGGGAGGAGGCTGTCCCGGGCCCAGGTGAATGGAGGAACCTGACAGTTGGGGGGAGTGAGGCGGCGGCGGCACAATGAGACGCGGCCTGTAGTAGGGGGAAGCGCCGGGCCAGGTCCCATCCGAGCAGGTAGGAGATGGCGGCCCGGGCGCGCCTGCCTCTCGCCCCGGGAGCTGCATGGCGGCCGAGCACGAGTGTCGGAGCCCGCCGCCCGCGCCGGCTTGAGCCCCCGCAGCCCCGGCGCCGCCGCCGAGACGGGCGGCATGGCGGTGGTAGCTCCCTCCCGCCGCTGGGGCCCGTTTAGTTCTGCCCCGCCTGCGGTCCCAGCGGCCGTCCCTGACCCCGCGGCTCCGGGGGCCGCCGGCACCGACCTCCGGGCCCCAGCATCGGCCTCGGCAACTTCCCGCGGGCCCCGCCGCCGGCAGAGCCAGGGCCCGCACGGCGGGGGGGCCGCGCTCCGGCCCCTCGGCTTTGTCTCCTCCGGCTCCGCGCCCCCCGGGCGGCCGCGCTGGAGGCCTGCGAGTGGGCGCTGGGCGGGCCGCGCTGCGCCTCCCGGGGCCGGGGGCCTCGGGAGCCCCTCAGCCGGGGCGTGAGGGGCTCGGGGACAGCAGCGTCGGGCAGTGAAGAGTCCCCGCTCTGAAGCGCTGATGTTGAAGGCGGTATATGAAACTCCTGGCGCTTCTCTCGGCTCGCTTTCCGTCCTCTTCCAGTTTAAGTGAAGGCAGCGCATGGAGCGAAAGAGCGCAGTGGCAGCGTGATTAAGGGAGACCTTGTGCTGTGCGGCCTTATGTTGAAAAACAAAAGGTTAAAGAGACCAATATTTATGCAGTGGGGTTTGTTACTGTGTTAGGTAATCTGAAAGAACCCGAATGGGTGGGAAATGGATTGAAATCGATTGAAAGTGACATCTGAAAAAGAGGGGAGTTTCTTGTGTACTAGCACTAACCAGAAATTACTAATTGTAAAAAATGAATCTCTTAGTAGTGCAGTTACAGTTAACTTCAACTGCTAAAAGTCTGGAGGATGTTCGGCACTTCAGATGATCAGTTATGAGTATTTTTGATGTTTAGGTTTTGAACTCCCAAGTTTTGTGGTGGGCTCAGGTAGTGAAAGTGTATAGATTGGGAGGTGATTACTACGATTAGAGTAACAAAACAAAATGAATTTACGTTGCAAACAGTCATTTTACGCTGTGTTTTACTATGTTTTATGCTTTTTTTTTTTAAATGTAGTAAGTCATTTTGGATACTCTATTTAAAGTGCAAACAGCATGTGTATATATTCAGTGGGTTGGGTGGTGCTTGCTTTAACAAGCTGATAAAGACACAAGCTGAAATTGATTTCTGTTATGCCATAATTCTTCTACATCCCTAAGAGAGTCTGTCTTTCCCATTGTCTGTCTATAAGATATGTAGTAGTCTATTTAAAAGCTTTGACGATGCTACTAGAAGTTTTCAGCTGGAAGGTGCTTTTATGTGTATAATCACTGGATTGTTATTTTATTATTTATTAATCCATAGGATTATAAAATATGTATATTTTATTCAGAAGTGCTGAACTCTGGCTTGGCTACTGCAGTTCATGAAAGCACCTTGGTGATACCATTCTGTGAATGTGGCAGCTTGGTACTTGGCAGTCAAAAAATGAGTAATGCTCTAATTAATAATTAATTGAGAAGAAAATTACATCAATATACTATTGTATAAATCTTTTCTGGGACTACTAAATACATTTTGAGTATTTTCCGTTTATCTCTCTACTGCTTTAAAAAGGTTGTATTAGACTAAGAGAGAGGTAGATTGGAAATTGACTAAGGCTTTTCACCCAGAGGAAAGAGATACCAGTGGAGGGATCAGACATTACGAAACTTAAGAGTCATGAAGAAAGTAGTTAGGTAGCTGGTTTCAGGTGTTTCCCTGGTTTTGAAGGATTTCTGTATTCTACAGATTCAAAACAAATTAGATACTTCTTTGCACCATGTATAACTGAAAGACATGGTGCAGCAGCGTGTTGGGAATGCCACAGTTCTACGAGGAAGTTGAAACAATTTGTAGGGAAAATCATCGGAGACCATCAGACACAAGAGTATCTTCTCAGACTCGGCAATTATCAAGGTGACTGGTCAGTGGAAGGTGTACCTGCTTCCCCTGCTGTTATACTCATTCATACATATCCTCCATTGGTTGGTGGTAGAGGAAGCAAATAAGCTAGAGAACTATTTTGCCTGACATGGGACTACACTAAGGTTTTTATAGAAGTTATGCTTTTTTTGAGAAGTACCTTGATCGTTTGTACCCTATAAGAAGAAAAAAAGCAGAACCTGTGATTCAGAAAAACTGTTGTCATGGGTTTTATATACTCCATAGAAGTTTCTTATTCCCCACTTGAAAAATTTGTAAAATAAGTTTTGGTTTTTCAGGACATAGTTTGCACAAAGTTGCTTCAGCATAGCTGGTTAGAGTATCACTACTTCACCCGTGTTGAATTTCAGTATGAACTGATTAAATGTGTATTGGTGTGTAACTGAGTGCAAATTACTGGCAAAACCAAATACAGAACCATGCATATCCCTCTTAGAAAAGCAAGGAGCCATTTATTAAAATGGATGTGGTAAACTTGGAGTTGAAATACGCTGATGTATCTTTAGATAAGCTGTAGAATATGATAGCAAGAGTTCAAGAATTATTTTTTTTCTAAAGGATTGTACACTTTATGGATGATGAGCATTATACTAAGTGCTAAGACTACAGAAGAGAGTTTTATTTCAAGGCATGATCTAGTCTATCAGGCAGCAGGTACAACATCAAAACAGTCTTTGAGATAGGTTGTTCCATTCTTCCGTAATGCTCTGTGAGGACGTCCAGGGGTTTTTTCCCCTCACATAGGTGGTACAAACCAGAGAGTATACTGAGCTTGACAGAGTAGCAAGAACTGGCAGAATAGCAAGATGGTTCCTATGTCCTAATGCTTAGCTGTATAACCACTGCCCATATGTATTGCATCACCTTCATATGTACAACAGTAATTTCTTCAGACTGATAGCACAGAAGTTTGATTTATTTTTTTCCCCCCCAGAAAGTGACTCCCTTAAAGAAAAAAATATAATTGTAGTGTTGTTAAGAACAGGAGCTTGTATATAATTGTGTGCAGTATGCTTTTAGAACACACTACCTTAAAGGCTAAGAATAACTGGAGTAGAGGAGAAAGCATGATCTTTCTTTAAACCAGTCTTTCATGACTTCCATATGTATTGTGGTAAACCAGGAGAGAAGAAACCTGATACACAGTGAAAAGTTCGTTTTTTTAGCTGAAGTTAACTTCAGTCTTTGGTTGGGATTTTAAGGTTCAGTGTTCAAACTGTGTTGATCATTTAGGGGGGCAGTGGATGTAGGAATGTAGTTAAAATAATCATTATAAAAGACTTAATCCACAAGACAAAGCAATGCTCACTTTAATGTATACCATGATACTATATTAGGTGAACTCCTGGGTTTGGTAGTTCTTGCATGCCTTACCTAGTAATGTCATAATTTTTCAAGTTTGAACGTGGAGCAGTGTATCTCAAATCTGCCCGTTATTTCTGCTCTATATTGCAGACTGCATTACTTACGTAAATTTTCCCTGACATCTGTCACCTTCAAATTCCTGCACCTTTTGGAGTCATGGAGCAGAGAACTGAAACTAGTATCAAGGAATTTACTTGCATTGTTACACAGCTGAAGATGTTGAAATCCTCTTCTCTGTTGGGAAGAGAAGGAAGAGCGATATTCCTCCAGCTTCTCCTTGCATAAATACACCTGGATCCAAGAGACTTTAGTATTGCTTGTTGTGGCTTTTACTTAAGTGCAACACATTCATGAATCTGTGATCCTGTTTTGGTTGGCACAGGTGGCATGATCAGTTTCTGCCCATGTTTTGCATCTTCTGTTGTTACCCTTCATAAAGGATCAGTTCCTTTGGGTTCACTGAATAAGTGTGCATTTGTGGCTGGGATGCAGCAGGGTGACTGCTGACTTGAGGGATTGGGTGCTGGAAACAAGAGGTGGTCAAGTTGGGACGGTTTTAGCTGTCATTGGGATTTTTTTGTTTTGTTTTACATTGCTCATCAGTATCCTAGTGTTTTTTCGTTTGTACAAAAAAAACCCAAACCATCAAAACCCAAAAAAAACCCCCAAACCCCTTACTGTTAATTTTTAAAATGTGGTTTCCGCTACCTTTCTCCTCTTTTGGAATCTGATTCCTGGTAAGTCATCAAGGCATGTAGCAGCCTTTTCCTCAGCAGAGATGCTAAAAAATAGTTGGGTAGTGGTAAAAAAAAAAAAAAAAAGTTGGTCTCCTTGAAAGTTGAAGAACTTAAGATATTTTTTTAAAAAATCTTTTGGTTTTGAAAACTGACTTGGAGTTTTAGACCTGGCCACTTACTGATGGCATAAATCTCCTTTCCTTAGGAAGTGAGGCAAGTACAGCTTGCTTTTAAAAGTTAATTTGTTTGACTCCATTGAGATGGCTTGGCTATGCAGCAAGCATGTCTGGGCTGGCTAACTTTGCAATTTATGTTTCTCTTTTGTTTGTGATGTCTACTTTGTTTCTGATCTAGCTCCAGGTTTCTTACAGGTTTCTTGCAACTCTTAGTGGCTTTTTATGGTGACTTTGGCTCTGTATTTTCTTGTTCAAGGAGAAATGAACAAGGTTTACCTATCTAAAGGTGAAGTTGCTTCACAGTTGATAGTAAAAACTTCTAGAGGTAATCTAGTGGTTAGGCCATTGTCTAGGATTCAGAAGGCCTAACTTCTCTCACTGACTGAGATTTGGCAAGTTAATTCAGGTATCTCTCTTTTCACCCCTTCAAGTGTAACATCTGAATGCCTAAGTCAAAGACAGTTTTCCAATGTTTATATTCTGCCTCTGTATGTTAAGGCATTTGGTTTAGATGTATTTAAGCTGACTTACTAATTGTGGCTTTATGAATTCATAATGTTCGCTGATCATATTGAATCATCTTTAATCGGATTATTAGTGCTTGGGATCAATCTCAAGTAACACTTTTAGTTCCTCACTTAAGCTTTGTGTTTATGAACAGACAAACCTGTCTGCCTTGCTACGTTTGTAGGCAATGCCTAGTAGGTTTTCATTTTCGCAAGAGGGCTTGAAATGAAAGAAAGTGTTTACAATACAACTGAAAGCTTTGGCCTCCCATTTTTTCCAGTGACCCACAACCTTTTGTCATCTTTACACTAAAGTTAAATGCCTATATTGCCAATTTGCTATGTAAAGTTATTAAGAAGTGATACAAGATCCGTGAAAAATGTTGGGAAAGCAAGAGGTGCCCTCCCATCCTCCTCAGTTACTGAAGATGATTTTTTGTTACTCTTGCTAACATAGTGCTGTCTCTATGAGCTTGGAGGCTTTAGAAACCCCAATTAACTGTTGGAGGTAGAGAGTGGGCAAAAAGAAAAAACATTTGAACCTCTGTTTCTGCTGTATATTATATGAGTCCCCAGGAAGATGTGTGTGTATTCTTCATTTATTCTTCTTGCTACTTAGCTTTCCTGTTTCTGTGAGGCAAAATAAGAGGAAAAATTACCCTAGGAAATCAGTTTTTTCTGTCAGTGTAGTGAACAGCCAGCATGAACGGCAGAGACTATAAGAGGAAAGTGACAGAAGCATGTTACTAAGCCATGGGATCATCCTCTTCTCTCCTCTCTTCCTCATTATTTCCACAGTTACTGTAAGCAAATTATGCATTTTCTGTTAGCTTATGAAAATTAAACAAAATCCTATGGACTACCTTACACTTTTTTACTACTTGTAAAAAAAGTGTGCAGGGGAAGGTTTTTTTTCATTATTTCCAAAAAATATTGAGCTCTGTCAATATCAGCCTCCTGAGTTGACTGGCTGACTCTAAAAAGCATAGCAAGCTGTAATTGATGGGGCAAGATGCAGCTGTCTGTATACTTTAAAAGATTACAAATGAAAAATTAAGAAATGTATATCCAGGTGTTCAAGTCCATAGGTTCATATGCTGAATAGATCAGTTGATTTGCTTACTGTGTAATCAGAAAGGCTACAATTTAGTAAAATCTTCCTCTGAAGAAGTGTGGGTATACCATTTACTGGGGATTTGAGAGGAAAGAATTTGAGCTGTCACACGTGACAGAGCTCTGGAGGAGGAGGTGTAGGTTTTACGAAGGTAATGGGCAACATAGGCCTGCATTTTTACCTTGAAGTAGTTCATTGAAAAAGGACTGGAAGAATGCCAAAAACGTTTATGAACTCCCTGGGTTTTGAAAGACATATGATCACCTTCCAGGAGATGAGTAATTTTCCCTATGGTAATCTTTGCATAGTTAATGCTCTGCAGTTTAGAAGTTGAGAAGTGAAACCTGCTTTGATTAATACTAAATTGTCTGGAAAATGGTCTTCTCAAGACTACGTGTTGCCTAAACTGAATAGAAGGTGGGTTTTCAGTGGCAGAATTCATGATTTGTTAAAACTGTCTGCTGACTGGTTGGTATTGCAGTGGATGAGGGTCTACAAGGAATTACTGGATGATTTTAGGGCATGTAGTGACTGGCATAATGATGAAGCAGGTGCTGATTTCTGGCAAGCAGTTTGAGTAGCATGCCAATAATGCTACTAATGTATACGTTGACTGCCAACTACTAACACTTGTTAAAATCTTTTAATGGTTCATCCCGTTGTTTCTATCTGCTGCCACTAGATGTTTCACAGAATGGTTTCTTTTTGCAACATTCAAGTAATTTTGGACTAGACAGTACGAAGTTTTGCTTCTGGAATTTTTAGGTTTATTATCATTAGTGTAACACAGTTCAGCAACAGTTGGCAATAGAGAAGCTGGTGTCTGGTTTTGAGTGAGTCAAAAACCTGCTGAATCCAGTTTGCTTGTTTTCTTAATGTGGGCAGTGTAGTGGCTGTCAAAATGGATGACAACTGTCTCCTCATGCCAGTTCTAATACTCATCTGATCCCTATCAACTACTTAATTCAGCTTGCTGAACCAGCAGAAAACTTGCCTAGGTCAAGAAAAATCACTTGGTTAGTGTGCTGAACTGTTTTTCTTCCAAAAAGTCAAGACAAATGTCAAAGCTGTTTAGAGGAGGGAAGGAGCAGTGAAGAGTGGGGTTGCTTCATCTAGTGCTAGATTGCCATGGGATTGGATCAGCAGTCTCATGAAATCTAATCCCAAAATACTACTTCCCATTTGATTATCTTTATGAATATTGATTTATCTTCTTGCCTATTAATATATTTTTTCATGTTTTTCTCAAACTTCTAGTTTTTCACTTATTGTTAATAGCTGCTTTTATAAATGTGTGTTACTACAGTAATATTTTGGTTTTGTATATGAAAATTGGCTGTGGCAAGTCCAGGGTATGAACCAAAGTGGGGGGAAGCTTTTGGTGTGTTATGAAAATGAAATAAAAATGCAATTTGATGTAACTACTTTTCTTTAGTGAATACTATTCTGAGGTTTTAACAGCTTTTTAACAAAGGTAACAACCATCAGATAGTGCATCTGACTTAGACTAGCTATTAGCTTGGGAAATTCAGATCCAAAGCTGTATCTGGTTTAAAACCTCTCATTTTTATCTAGTGGTAGTTTGTAGTCATGACCCCATAATTAGGGAGTTGTGCTTAAGAACCAGCTTAAAACTTTACGACAACTTTTCCAGTTTTCCTCAAACTTAGTGATTATATATTCTGAGATAGTAATATAATCAAATACAAATCAAAACCTGATAGCCTAAAAAGCTTATGGTTTTCTCTCTCCAGTTTTCCATTCTTCTGAAAGTGATGGGGCATTTGTTTTGTTGGTAATTGTATGTTCAAGTTCTCAGGTACACTTTGAGTAGCTTTAAAAGCTCTTGAAAGCAGTGGTTAGGCTTCAGTGATAGAAGGGCAAATCATTGCCCTGATGTAAAAAAAACCAAAGAAACAAACCCCCAGAAATCAAACAAAGTGTTGGTCTGTCTGTGCCCTGTCCTGTCCCCCCTGAAACAACTCAAAACAAAATCGAACTACGCAGTCTGTTTACCACCAACATGGTACAGATTTGTAATCCTCGACTTGAAATCAAAGCTTTAGGACCCCACAGTACCCATAACAGAAGTCTTATAAAAAATTATGTGGAAAGTTCAAAAGTAACAAGTTAGACTAGTTGAGTGAGGCAAGTTACCTTTGTGAATCAGGAAAACTTTCTGATTTTTCTTTTTTTCCCCAACTTGAGGAAGGTTTTGTTTTCCCCACCCCATACATATGCCTTCAGAGTACAACTGGTGGTAGGGTTAGGCTATACTAATTTTCCAGGCCATGTGGTGTTTTTTTTTTCTCAATAGGCTAAGCTCAGTTTTATGGTGAAAATTGTCTGCAGTTTTTGTTAAAACAAGTAACAGTATGGTGATGGTACAGCTAAGATACATTAAATCTTTGAGTAGGAATATCTAAACTGTAAACAATGTACCTTTCAGTGTTAGGAGTTCAGCATTTAAAAGTGTGGGCTAGATTTTTGTATCCCATTGGATTTATAGGATAAGTGATATTTGCAAGTTTCAATTTACAGGCATACTTTTAAGAATATTAGTTGATTTTTATGTAATTTTCATGTGAAATACTAGCCAGCAGTATTTGCCATTGATACTGTGATAGTGGGTTAATGAAAAAGACTAAAGTAGAAAAGTTTAATATAAAATATTCATATTATTTAAAAGTTTGCATTCTAATTAGGGGATATATGATCATGGAGGTACTACTCGAAACAGTACATCCTTTTTCCTGTTAGGCATCTGAGGTGCATAGACTGTATCTGGGGCTGTATGCATTTTAGATAGCATTTCTGCTAGAAAGAAAATACCTTTGTGGAATTTGTTGTTAAGCTTTATTGGTGCAAGTGTTTCAGAAGCTGTATGATGAAGTAGATTAAGGAGACTAATTCATCTAAGAAACAGTTTTATTGTGTGTGATTTCTTTACTTTGTTATGGTCTGTCTCTAGATGGGGTCACAAATTACCTGGGAACATTTGTGCCAGCGTAAGAGAGGGTTGGAGGCAGCACGTAAGTTGAACAGTGAGTAAGTGGTGGTCTTGTGTGTATAGTAGTGCCATATTAAAGGCGTGTTAAGCTGTGATCTGAGAGCTTTTTATCATACAGCATTCTGTCTCAATGCTGAATGAAAACAAAAGGAAAGTGATAAAATATAAAGCGACTTTCCTGTATTTTGTCTACACCAGAGAGATCATATTTCTTCAGTGACTATTTTAAAGAAGCTTGACTGTACAGCCAAGCACAAATTTTTATGAGCGTGTTTGAAAGAGCTAAAGTGAAATACCGATCTGGTGAAATTATGGTATGTTAAACCTCTGCATATGTTCTGTGTTTAATCCTACTAGAAGAGGAGTAATAAGGTCACTCTCTTCAGTGACAGCTTGCCCATAAGTGTTTAACGAACTTTTACTTTTTGAATGAACTTCATTGCCTTAGTTGATTAATCTCAGTTTCTCTAAGCTCTTGTCTGTGCAGCAAAGCCAGACTTCTAAAAACAATATACCTCTAAAATTTAATTTCAAAACTATTTTTATATTGCAAGTCTTAAGGGCCTAGACTTACAGCCTGGGATTTTTTTTTTATTTTTATTTTTTCCACCAGTTAGTTTTAGTATGTGTTTGACAGATGCTGAAGTAGTTTGAACTGTAAATTATGAAAATGGCTGGTTCTGAATTAATTATATGCAGTTTTGGAGAAAAGGAAAGTTTTGAGTGTTAGAATTGTATCCTGCCTTCAGTAAGTACATGTCAATTTGGTCTTTAAAATGGTGAAAGCTTACTATGCATTTTTCCAGATAGTACTTTTGATTTTTGTTGTGCAAGAAAGATGTAATTAAAGAGAAGTGAGATCTCCTGTTGCTCAAAGTTGAGAAAGCAATGCTGAGGAAGAAGTGGGAAATCTTTCAAATCTCCATTGAAAGTTAGGCGTGTAATCTGTTTAAATCATTCTGAAAGTCATACCAATCAATTATCTGCCTCTTTTGGCATCTTAGTGCATCTGTTCATGCCTACTCAAATATGTCAGCTCATTAGCTGATAAAAGCAAATGATTAGTCAATGCAATTGAAAGCCAGATGTATTTAAATATTTATTTTGCATAATTTAAAGTTTTATAATTATAACTTTAAGATATGTTTGCACTGAGTTGTAAAATCTTTCCAAATACACCATCATATGCATTATAGGCAGGGGGAATTATTCAATATAGTGGAATATCCTAATTAATAAGCTAAATGATGTAATTACTTGAATGTTAATAATGGCTGTGACACTACCCTCCTAATTAATCAGATGCCTGTATTTGATAGTTGCAAATCAAAGTAATTAATACCAGTATAGAAGCACTTGTTTCTAAAAATACCTACAAAACCAAAATAAGCTTCTAACTGATACGGTTTCTTTTTTTCTTTTATAACTAACCGTTCTATATGTAAGGTTTCCTGGTATAAATCAAGATTAAATTAAGGGGGTTTAATGCCTTCAATTTAATCAGACTTGCTGTATTGGGCTGTTAATAGTGGAATCATTTATCTTAAAATGCTTGATTATTCCCCTGCTTTTTAACCAAATTATTTAGCACCTTAAGGCTTATAGTGAGGTGTTCTATTTTTTTTTTCTTTTAAGCGGAAGTAGCTCTACTATTCCAAGATGTTGATTGCATTAATGTTTCTCTGATTTGCTTCTATAAATTCTCCTTTCCTTTGATTCCCTCGTAACTGGATTGTATTCTTTGTCATTTAAGTGCTGGCAGTGTTTCTTCTGATCCTTCCTAAAAGGAAGTATGTATTCATTACAGCTGTTCTGCTCTCCATTCCCTTCTGTGCTGCTTCATGGATGTCTTCAGAGAGTCTGGATTTGGTTGGCCTCTGGAGAACTACATAGTCAGTCTGACCTGCTGGAATTGGTCACATTCAGGGTACTGTGAGGATAAATGAGGGCAAGAAAGTACTCATAATCCAGTACTCATCACTAAGTTGAAGTGTTTGCAGCACTTCCCAGATCAGAAGAATGATGTGTTGATAACTGCAAAATTTTGTCATCTCCCACTGTTTTCATGTCAGTTTCAGGATTTCTGCAGAGTACCTGCCAGGCTGTCAATTATATATATATATATATTTTTTTTTCCCCCCCCAGGTCTTAATGTATACAGAGTAGAAGCTTAGGACACCAGCAGAAAGGGGAGCTAGTCCAGGCTTTGCTAATGCAGCTGTCAGAATGGCTGCAGTTTTTCTGAAATCTCAAAACTAAAAAATTGTAAAATCCCTCATTTTTTGCTAATGATTGCTTGACGTTGGCTGCTTAATGTTGCTACAATGAAGCAACCTGTGAATTGTCTGTTATACTTCTGGTAATAAGATGGTATTTTTGGTATAATGATAAGTGGTTTGACAACTTCATGCAAACTCAACTGATGTGGTAAGAACAGGACAGAATTCTTTCGTTTGTTTCGTATTTTCTATCTTTTGATACTACTATTATTTGATAACCAGTGCTGTGGAGCTGGTAATTCCAGGTAAAGCAAAGTTTACAGTGTTATTTTTAGAAAAGGGGCTCTACTAAAACTAGTATACTTTTGTTCTGCCCTGAAAATGGGGTTCACAACTGATTGAATTGCAGCACTGTATTTTAGTGTTACAGAAGAGAAGAACTCCCTTCAGCTGATGGCTGTGGACCAGAATCCTGTAGGTATGTCTGTCTGTCCAGTGTAATTTCGTGTCAGTTACTCAGACACAGTCTGGAATTGAAGGAACCATAGGAATTTCAAGTTGTGCTCAACAGAAGGGCTGATTGGCAGGTGCAGTACTATATCGCTTCTTGAACGCAAACTTGATGTCAGAAACTCTTAATTGTGCCATTCATAGGAATCTTCCTCCTTTAAAACACTTCTCAGCCCTGAGTGGTTTTAGATAATAATGTAGAAAAAGTGGAATTGTTTAGCAATATTACATTATCTTTCCTTCTAACCTGCCTCAATAGTCATTAAATGAGTAATGTCATATGCAGTAAACCACAACTGCTTTGATGTCTGGAACCATCCTTTTGTTTGCATAGCTGGGAATGCTTTTGCTCGTGTGCAGGAGTACCTTTTACTCCACTCTGAGAAATGAAGAGTAATAACTTACCTTGCCCTGCCCCGTGCTCTCCTGCCCTCCCTCCCTTCTTTTTTAATTTATTTAATGATTGCTGTAGTAAAGCAGCTTATTTCAGGTTTTGAAACTTTTTATCATTCATCAAGGAGGAGCAACTTGTATACTTTGTTTTAGCCACATAGTCTGAGTATCCATACTGTATATGTAACGTGCAGTACTAATGTGAAACGTTGGACTAATGCTGCAGTGGACTGAAAAGATTCTAACTGTAATGTAGACTTGGCATTAGGCAGAGATACCTATTAATGTGCATTCGGAGAAATTGCAAGGATGCCTATTTTATCTCCAATTATTCTTGCATTTGTTCTGCTGCTGTAGAAAATGGACAGATTGTTGAATCAGGAATGGGTGTATTTTTTGGTTTGTGTCTATGAATTGAAAGTGTTAGTGTTGCATCATTATTGGAGGTAAGGCACCCTTAATTAATGGGTTATGTCACAACTGTAACATGTTAGGCTGTTTATCTGTTTGACCTCATACTAGCTTTCATAGCTGATCAGAACAAAAAGCTTTCAAAGGAGAAGGAAAAAACATTAGAATTTAAAGTTTCTTAGTCAATGTTAAGACCCCTGTGATCCCACATGTTGCGGAGAGGAGGCTGTTGTGTTTTGTGGATCTTGAGTGTTTTTATTTTTCAAAGTCAATCGTGTTTCCATATTTACTCTTAAATCTAAGACTTCCATTTAAGGCATCTGTTAAAAATAAAGGTTTTTCTTCAGTGATAACTTCAAGTTACATAGTACCAGATTAAGTCCTCAAATGTTGGCAAACTGTTCCAGCTTTCCTTACCTATGGTTCAGGTCTGAAAAGAGACAAAACAAGCATGTCTCATCATATACTGTTATTTTTTGCCACGTTACCTCAGATAGGGACTTAATCTTTCCCATCACTACCTTTTCACAGAGTAAATTCTTGTGTATATATATGAATCAGTTTCCATATCATGTCCGTTCTTGAAGGTCAACAGCACTACAAATAACCCGAGATATGAAAATGCTACATTCTAGCTTTATACTATTAAAATGTATTTATATCATCTCATCAGTTTTGAACCCCATGCAGCATTGCAAATCTATGTGCTTTATGGGACAATATTGAAAAATGAGGATTGATGCATTAAAATAATAAAAAAAATAATTTCTGTGACCTGCTGAAGTCTTATATTTAACTGTAAAGAATGTAAAGGAGTGATTGTTTTCTATTCTAAATGCATATATTTACATGGAGGGAAATGACACTTTATAAAATGCTGTAACTTTTTACTTTGTTGCTCATTGCATTCAGCTAGGTATGTATGATCTAAGGTAGCTGCTTCTGTGCTGAGGCCTGATGCTTCAGTAGGATGTAACAGCCTCTGCCTTAAAGATGGCAGTTCTTTTTAGTTTGACTCAAATAAAAAGTATTAATTACTACTGTTAAGTGAAAAGTTGTTTTAATTTTTGTAAGTAGAAAATTCAGAATACCAGGAAGCGATGTAAAGTGCTTCACAGTGTGCAGTTTTTCAGCATTGGTCTGTTAATGCTGCAGAAACACATTACACTTGTTGTTTTGAGATAATCATCACACAGATAATTAAAGTTGATTCTCAGCTCTTAAAATAAGAAAAGCCTCAACATAAGAGCCTTTTCTGGCTGCTCAGCACAGGAAGTTATTTAGCTGGATATGTAGGTTAAGGTGCGAATAATTTCATTTTTTAATGACCTTTTCCATTTTGGAATCAATTTGGATCATTTTACAATCAGGCACATACATTCTTTTCATGCATTTCATCTTGCTTGAGACCCCTTGCCGACGCTGTTCCTGTTCCAGAGCATTTTCATTTAGACTCTTAGACATTCTTACATGTTTCAGAAAAAAATTGGTGGGCCTGTGGAAGTGTCTTACCACTGATTCAGGTTTTTCTTCAATGACATGAAAGAATCAGTTAAGTGTGTGTGGGGGGGGTGTTTGTTGTTGTTTGTTTGTTTATTTGTTGGGGTCCATTGTTTCCCATCTATCATTTTTCCCCCACATCCTCTGTTACCTCTGGAGGTTGGGTTCTGTGGCATCTGAGCAGCTTTGAATGTCTTCTGGATTTGAGAGCAAAACCAGTCTCTTTATAATACAAATCTTTATGGACTTAATACTGACTTCATCCCAGTTTTACAGCAAGTGAATCCAATCCCAGCAAATTCTTTGCAGGGAGAGAACATGTGCAGACATGTAGTGCAACTTTTGACAAGCCTTTATTTTTTAGGAAGGCTGGTCGAAAGCTACAAAACCCAAAATGTAATTTGAGTAAATAATGTGCTAACCAGTACATAGTACTTCTGTATTTGAAGGCTGCATTAGGATGAGTTAGTTTGCACTGTTAAATACATTATTTTTGGGGATTATTCCTGTCATTTGTACACTGATTCTTGGGTGATACATAAATTGAAATTATGACCAATGATAGGAGACTTGAACTGTCATTTTAAATTTGATGGAAATTCTAGAGAGTGACTTAAACCCCAAGTATCTGCAGGTCTTGCATCACAGAATTGCTGACTTCACAGAAAGCCTTTTGTAATGTAGGACTCTTAATAACTTTGGATGTTCTGGCACAGAAACAGAAAACTGCGGACAGCCCGCTTCTTGGGGAGCTTGACTTTTTGCCACATGGAGAGAAAGGATTTATGTTTATGCAAATAATGGGATTGAAATCCCCACATGAGGTTATATTCATGGGGCAGCTGCTGCTTTTGCTTTTCATAAGCAAGAATAATTGATGCTTTGGAATTGTACTTCCCTCACAGCTTGCTCCCGATTGGGGAAGAGAGAAATCCCTGTCCTGATGTCTGCTTAATTGCCTTCCTGTCAAAAGACATAGGTGCCTGAAAAGCTTGAATATAACCTTTAAATAAACTAAGTAATTACAAGTAAATAATTTGGTACCCAAGTAAAGGACTGAATGATAAATAAATTCACAGATACGGTCAGTTATCATTTCTTGTGATATTGATACAATAATAGTGTGGTTACCTATGTAAATTAGGATCTGTGAACTTAGCTATGGCTTTTCTGTGGCTTGGTTTTCAAGCAGCAAATTGGAAAAAAAAGTCAAATTGAATATTATGTGGAATAGCTCTAATTGCTGTTACATCCATTAAATGTGTTTCAGGGTGTTCTTACAGGGCAAATTTTTTATTTAGAGAGAGGTGTCCCAAGTGTAAATTTTTTCCTGACTTCCATGCAGAAGGCTTAATTCATTGGATGCTAAGAGTATTTTGGTTTGGAGTTAATCTGAGGCAGTAGTGAGTTTGAGCTGTGGCTTCTGACTAATTTTGTTGTTTGTACCATAATAAACCAAAGGAAAATACTTGTAATATAAGGTTGCTGGAATAACTACATGGAAGAGAAGGATGAGACCTGTTTTATAGTCTCACACACACACCTCCCAACATCTGTGACCAGCTGTAATTACAGAGAGGCAGGATGCCAGCCCAGATGGACTTTTTCCTTCCAATCGTAATGGTAGTTTTTACCTTACCCTTCTGATGCTGCAGGACTTTGGTTCATGCCGGAATTTGTTTGTATTTGCATGAAGAAACTTCATCTGAGCTTGAGTCCAATTGCATAGATGTTATTGCAAGATAAGAACTTCATTTTCAAGTTGCTAACTGTTTGAATAATGGTTTAATTAAATAATATCATTACTGGGATGGAGGGAATAGCTGTTTATTTTAAAACTGTAGAAGATGTTGAAGAGCAAGAATGTTGATAGTGTGTATTTTGGATTCAGCCTATTGCCTGTAGTGTGTCAGTAGTTTTTTTACTGTAAATTTCAGTCCTTTTTCTGCAATCTTAATAGCAACAATTAGGTGTCATATTACCATGATTATTTTAAAATACTGAATTACAAACCCAGGAAATAAAAACAAACTTGTTGATACATTCTTTTGTGTACTCTTTGATATATTTAGATACTTAATTTTTGTATTGGCAAATGTTTAAGTAGCAAATAGCAGAGATCCTTGAAGATCTTGGCTGAGATTTGTGGAAGTAACTAGTGGTTGCTTGCAGATTTCTAGAGCACTAGAGAGTTACAGAAGTGACTGGCATGTCATTTCTTGGATGCTTCTCTTGATGTCTTTATAGGAACTGATTTATTTTTTTTCTTTTCATGATGCTGCTTTATTCTTTCAGTATTTGATATGGTTGTGGTGTGTCTAGTTAAACACTCCAAATAGCTAGTTATATTGAAACTCTCACCTTCTACCTTTACATAAAATGGGTGAATGTTGACCTTTTAATAGAAACCTTAAAAAAAAACAAACACACCCACCAAAAAAACCTGTGGCATTACTGTTCAATGGAAGACATGTTAGAAATTAATTTTTAGCAATGTCAATGTCATTAACTTTTCCTTTTTGCCCCTCTTGCTTTCTTTTAACAAGATCCCCAGGCACTGTAGAGTAAAATTAGATCTATATATTGGGTTTTAATGTGGTAAAAAAAAATCTGACAGAATTGGACTCCAATGTTATAGTTAATAAATGGTGGAGGGGTTGGTTATGTTATTTGCTGTGGTAAACCCTAGCTGCGTCCATTGTTTGGCTGGGATGGTTGGCAAGCTGCAGATGCCTTTGGCCTGCAGACAGGAAGGATTGGCCGTCTACTGCAACAGGCTTTTGTCTAAGTGGGTGCACCAACACCATTTAGATGCTAATGTGATATAAGTCCACTGTTTTGTATGAGAACTTGACTGCATCTCAGGAATGTGGCCTGTCTGGTTGTATGTTGGCTTCGGCATTGAAAGAGCCTACTGTAATTCATGTCTGCCTATGGATTAAAGCTGCAATCTTCTGTTTTACCGCTTTGATGTGCCAAAGGAAATTGTTGGGGTTGGTGGAGAATTACATACTTTTTTGGCTCTCCCACATCTTGCCTACTGATCTGTGTGCCTTTTGTTTGCTATCTACAATTAGGGAATAAAGTAAATGTGCGATGTGAAGCCATATATGGCATTAGCTTTACTGACAAGAGTTGAACCTTTTTTTTTTTTTCCTGTTCTTGTTTGTTATATGGTGGGGTGACTAAATGCTCTATTGTTCCTTTCTGGTTTTCTTGCCAATATAAAGTGTATTTCTGCATTTTTACTGGAGATGTGACAGTTTTC
Organism: Falco rusticolus; assembly: GCF_015220075.1. NCBI lineage: Eukaryota > Metazoa > Chordata > Aves > Falconiformes > Falconidae > Falco > Falco rusticolus. The sequence goes on from NC_051193.1 coordinate 40,929,238, forward strand.
AGCTGTTAGGGTATTTTCTGGTTCAATGGAATACATACTCTGTTTCATGTTTTAGGGGCAGTGAAAAAATGAATAACCTAGGCATAATAAGAACATATTACAGTAAATTTAAGTTAAACTTGCTGCATCTTAGCAGCAGTTTGCTGTATTCTGTGCAGAAAAGAAAAAAGGATATGTGTATGGTACAAACACAAATTTAAAACTTAGATCCTGGGAATAAAACTTTTGAACATGAATGCAGTACTGGTCGGATTTTCTCTGCTGTGCTACCTACATATTCTTGTTGTAAAAGAAAATAACTGTTTGATTATTTTGGTTTTTGGAAACACATACATTCTTTGAAGGTATTTGTGTGTTTTTTTAATGTGTTGAATGATAAGTTTGTTAAAGATTTCATTACTGTATTAGGTGAAACATGCATGGAGGGAGCATAGGGGAGGAAAACTATAAATCTAGTTTTATCTGCTACAGTAATTGCTAGCTGAGTCCAACAAAATATGCAAATACCTCCTGAGCACTTCAGGCTGATCTTTCAGAAACTGTGTGTGTTCCTAGCCAAAAAAGGACATATGATAACTAGATTTTGAAGGCCCATGTGCTGTTGCTACAGAGCTAAATATTAAAATGCAAGAAAGCAGACTACCACATGGCACAATTGATTTTTATGGCAGTTTATGTTAAAATGCTCTCTTTTTATATTGCCTTTTAGGTTACCTAGGGTGAAACAAAATTACAGGCTTGGAGACTCTGGAAAAGCTCAGCATCAGCATTTGAGGTAAAAATGAACATACTGAAGTAATCTTGGGAGTGTCCTCCTTGTTAACTTTATGCAACTGATTGGAGTAGAAATTTTCATCAAGTTCCATTTCGTATTTAAGTTTTCAGTATTGATTTTTTAAAAAAAATGACTTCAGAACTTCTCTCTTTAGATCTGGGAAAGCTCATACTTTAGATGAGTATATAATGTAATTTTTTTTTTAATTTAAAGCTTTGAGAACACTGTAGATCTGCTTAAATATGGTATTGGTTTAAGTTGTACTTTTATAGAATGGCTATATTTCCTAACTCCTAAATGCTAAATGGGTTTCTTATGCAAATCATCTTAATTGCACAGTATTATTACTTTTATTAAAAAACCCATATCTTAATGTACTTAGGAATAAGTGATTGTTGCTTTTTCATCAGTTTATTATTTGTGGCTTCAAATTTAAATAGTTTAAAGAAGTTTGAATTCTGATTATTTAAAATGTTTAACTCAAATAAAATGAAAATACATGTGCATGGAAGCCGTACAATTATACAGAACATAGTAAGATTATGTAGAACATAGTACTGTATTTCTCACATGAACCAGTTATTAATATTAATTACAATACCTGTAAATAGGATTTGGGAAGTATGCTTTCCTTGTACTTTTAAACTACCAAAAATTAACCTTTAAATCACACTTTTAAATTCTTATTTTTAAGACTAAACTAAAATAATTCATGGATGGACATAAGTAGTTCATTTTCTGTCAGGAAGTTACAGTCAGTGCAGGCTTGACACATTTAAATGTTTATAAGCAACTGAATTGCCACAATTGACCCTGCTGTTGTAGTTCCCTTTTCAAACTATTTTTTTAGTTGATAGGTTTTGTTGTTGTTCTTGTTTTTAAGAGCCGAAGCTTGCAAATTATGCGATTAATCTACAAGCTGATATCATGATGTCAAAATGCAGTTCAGGAAGCATAAACACAGAGACTGCGGAAATTAAAACGGTAAGACTATGCTGTGTAGTATGGGAGAAGCGGGTTTTTCTGTATCACTTCACTGTATTCTGCTATTTATGTTTAAAGCTTCTTCAGGACCACAGAGTAAAATAACTTACGTGTGTGAGGTTATAGAAATTTACTGTGAATTTCTTTGGAAAGAATAGTGAAAGTAGCTACTCTTTTTTTTTTTTTTTTTTTTTATGCGTACATGGTTAGATACAGCAATGGCATAAGCGGCATATGATTAGAAATACATTTAGTTTTTTAGAAGGGGGGGGTGTGTTTAAATATTGCTTGTGGATTTTATATTCAAATGTGGTTAAGTTGTTGAAATACAGTCAATTAGAAGAAAAACTGGGAAGAGAGGTGATATATGAAGTGTTGGAGTTAGAATTGAATTTATATGTTGTTCCAGGTACGAGATACAAAGTGAATGGTGAGGAAAGTAAATGACAGGTAAATTGTTAAGGCCTGAGTTTCAATAGTATGATTCAGTTTGAATTACAAGTTCAGCAAAACCAGGAAAAGAGGCTCTCTGATTAAGGCTGCATTGAAGAAAAAATGATACCTAAATTGATAACATAGGCAAGACAGAAATTTATCTAATGTCACTGGTCCTCACCTTGTCTTCTGTCTTAGGTGCCATACACTTCCTGATTAATCTTTTGTCCACTGTGTTAAGGAGGTGAAAGAGGAAGAACCTGCATAGCATCAGTTCAGCACCACTGATTAAGTAACTACATAGTTAGGCCTGTTGTACAGGGTCTTATACACATTGTGTTAAAAATTGAAACAGTTTGCGCCAGAATCTGGCTACATGGTCTGTATTTGTTAAAGGACAAGCATCCCCTTTCTAAACTTCTATTCTGAATGTCTCATGCACTGGTGTCACTATAGATATGCTAGAAAAAATGTGAAAACAAGTATCGGTTATTTCTGTACTGGTAAATGCCTTATAGCCCATGTATGTTATGTTGATATATAGTGGTATGTTAATAATGTATAGCAGCGTAACTGTTGGTGTGAACTGTGTCTTGCTGGCTCTGTTGGTAGAGCTAGACTAATTGCAACAAAGTGTTTATTAGGCTTTTGCTTCAAATCCAGGTTTGCTAATACTGATGACTGAACACTAGATGAGGGACTTAAGTGTTGTGCATTTTTCTGAGTCTTAAGTGTCATGTTGTATTCCTTTTCTCTCCTGTATACAGACATTTAGGAGGAGTCTGGCAGGAGTTCCAGCTTTTAACTCTTTATTGCTTGTAGAAATGCTTCAGAAGCAGGTCGTTCAAATGTAGAGCCTCAATGTAATCTTCATTTAATAAGCTCTTTAATGAAACTTCTGAAAAACAGAAAGCAGTCTTTGCTGCTCCGGTGTGCCTTGGTATGCTGTTAGGGACCGCTGTTCTGCTTGTGCTGTTAGACTGGCTCTGTATCAGAAGAATAGAACAAATAAAATACAGTTCAAGATGAGCATTGATAATAAATATTGATGATTGTGCTAGGGAAACCAGGGGAGCTGGTTCTTATAGAAATGCTCGTATTTGAGCTTTGTAAGCATTTATGCATTGTTTGCCCTTCCTGAAAGAGAACACATCTGAAATACGTTTTTTCCCCTCACCCCTGACTACTGTTAGGCAATGCATGTGGTGGAGGTCTTTCAAAGATAACAGATAAGGAGTGTCTTATGCAGCTGAATTGTATGTTAAAGATAGCATAATGTAAAAGAAATTTCTGATTCATGTTATTGAGTGATTATAGTTTGACAGTATTTCCTTACTTTAGCCCTTCTGGGCCAAATTATGTTGTTTAGAGACTGAGTTTTGAGTTGGGAGCAGAAATCTCAATGCTCAAAGTATCCTAGATAGCAGCTGCTGAATGAAGGGGAGGGAAAAAACCTTTCCCATGGAAGTGAGACTTTTTCACTTGTTTTTGAGATGTTTGAGTTTTTGGACCTTTTTTTCCAAATAACTTTTTTTAACTTCTCAGAGAACTGAAGTTACAGACAGGAATAGTATACACAAAATATGCTTTTTTAATGCTTTTGGACTTCTAAGGAAACGTCAAATCCTTTTAAAAAATATACTTTTAAAAGCAGGTATAGAAACCAGACATTGTAGGAATCTTGTATGTTTGCTTTCACTTGGGCAAAACCCATTCTTGCCACTGCGTAGGGAATGTAATTCTTATCATGTAGTGTAAGTAAAAGTCACTTTACTGCAGACTTCTGCAGTAGCTGGTGTGGAACATCATCAGTGAATATTTTATAAGCTAACATTTACATTAATTTTCTTCTCTGTATTTTATATTTGTAATTTTTTACTGTTTTTTATTTGGTCCACCATTACCCAAGTACGAATTTTCTGTTAGATCTTTCAGCAAGTTAATGTTTCGTGCCACACTCAGACGTAAAACTTGTTGTAAAGAACATGATATTCAGACTCTTTAGATGTTAGTGTAAGAGAATATTCAAGTAGCAAGAGTGTTTGTATTTTTTGTGTAGACTATGGTTTATTTACTTTAGAGTAAGTGGATTATTGTTTGGTTTTTTTCCCACCCCTGGAGGCCAATTTTTATTTTTTTTTTGGCTGATACTGACTGTATTTAGAGAATAAGTTAGACATTGCTGGACAAAGATGAAAACCTACAGCATTAGAAATAATTTGTGTATCATAAGGATTATATTGGCTACAGAATTACAAATCAGAATTAGTGAAAAAAAAACCAGATTAAACACATTGCGTATGGCAGTAATAAATTCTTGTGATTAATAGGAGATGTAGTTTTGCATTAACTTGGCATGAATATAACACATACTATGCACACAAATGGTGGTAAAAACCTGAAAATTTTATCAATTTTCAAAATAACTCAGTGGATAAAGGTGGAACATCTTAACAGATGTCTTTATTACTCACACTGGCTGAGAAGGACTAGGTTGGGGTTTTTTCAGCTTTGCTGTTAGCTAGTTTGTTAGCTATGTGCAGTTGACTTCTGTCCACAAATTCTGAACACATGTACTTGTATCTCAAGTGTTTTCAATTTGAAGCCTGTTCTTCAAGTAGATGTGTGTTTTCCCTTTTGATTTCTAGGTAGTCCTGTACTGCTTTTATTTTATTGAAGAACTTGATATTTTCCTTGCTGTTGAAATATAGACTTAGAATCATAAAATTACTTCATTATTCTGGCTTACTCCCATAATAACATTGACATTGATATTGTCAGATCTTATATACTTCCAATACAAATAATACAAATGAAGGCCGGGACTAGGAAACTTCAGCACAGCAGGGAGTAGCATTGATGGTTCAGGAGGGGAACTTTTATTTTTTTTTTACCTGAGTTAGCATACAGTAGGAGGGAATTTAAGCTTTTTCAAGTGTGTTGTGCCACATGCGAGCTTTACTGTTATTTTGCTAACTAATTGTGCAGAAAAATTCTCTTTTTTTTTTTTGTCAGATTGCAAGGTGATAGTGATGTGATTAACAGTGGCAGGCAATGCTGTTCTGCTTGTGCTTACTTTTCAAGTTCCAGTGTTCGTGTGCTTTTCCTTTGCACTTCAAAGGATATTTTTTTTTTTTGAGAATGCTTTTTGATCTCTGACATGATTGTACTTCAAGGCAGGTCTTTGCGAGGATACACAGAAACCGAAATTGTAGTTTAGAATATATGTTGTTTCACAGCTCTTCCAGATCAATCTGGAACCGTAAGTATAAATCCCCCTGTTTCTTGCAGTGGAGTAGCTAACCTAGTATCACTTTCATTAAGTGAGTAGCAAGGGAGGTAAGATTATTTGTGAATATTAGTTCCTATGTAAATAAAAAACAAGCAGCCTTCTAAACTAAGCTTGGATTTCTTTCCTTAATTCCCTCCTGGTAATGTGATACAGCTATTTTATGTTCCCAAAGTTGTATTTATGATTTGGAAAAGAAACACAAAATAGGTGGAATAGTAAACAAAGATGAGGCGTTGCTGGTCTAAAGTGATATATAAAACTGAAGTTGCTAGGCTTAGATGCAGGAATGAATGAGGAATTTGCTTTAGCTTTTACTGTACAAAATATTTGTGTTTTTTTCCTGGTCCCTTCCAGTCTTGAGCGATTACAGTGACACTGATGAGGTCTCAAACTAATAATGTTTCCATATGACTTGCTATATGTAAGTAGATAAGCATTCCTGAGACTATTTCAGTGAAATACTGTAAATGTGATAAAGACTTTTTGTTCTTCAAAGGATTTTTTTTGTGTGTGTGTTACCAACTAGTATGATACTCAATGGGATATAAGAAGAGAAGCTAGGTATATTGTTGGTGAGCTTAAGCTATAAGCTTGGGGAGATGGTTGAGTATGACGCTTTCTCAACGTTTTCTCCCTTCTCCCTGGCTCTCATACGCCTAAGCTGTCAGTTCATACAAAAGCTTCACTGAGGTTAGCAGTGCACAGTTTCCATGTGCTTTCTATCAGTGACTGGGGAAGATTGTGTATCGTGCTACTGTCATTGCCATGTGACTGATTTAATCTGATTAGTCACATACTGATTAATATCAGTACATTTGATATGCAGATGCTCATAGATCAGAATGTCAATGGTGATCATGTTTGCTACATGCAACTGTATAGTACATGCATCTTTCCTGCCATTTGTCTCCCAGAGATGTCGAGTCCCAGTGGAGGAACAGCCATGAAGCCACTAGTTCCAAAGAGGGAGTGAAGCATAATATCTTCCAGTTGTGCCAGATTTGAACACTCTAAAGTTACTAGTTGAATTGTTAGAACAGAACCTGTGTGTGCTTGTATGCTTTGTTTGAAATGTATAAAAACAGTTTAAAAATCTATAGGAGTGTTTTTGTATTACAGCTGACATGAATAACAATGTATTACTGATTTTATGATGTGTGTACACTAGGTTGTTTTCTATTTGCAGCTAAATAAAGCAACATCATATTGATCCATTTTATCTATTTAGATAATCTGAGAGACTCCGGCTGAAATTAGGTTATGTTACAGAACTGAAAAAGTAAATGAGAAGGTTTGCATGAGTTTGGAGACTCATTGAAAAGCAGCTGAGAGAAGAAATCAGATAAAGTGTCAAAAGCATTCTTTCGTATGCCCTGTGAAAATGTACATTCGTTCATCATTATTTTTTAAAAAAAATTTGAATACAACTTTTCTTTCTGGAGTCGTCTCTGCCCAACAGTTTCTGTGAAGCTCAAATTTAAATATCAGACAAGATTTTGGCAATATTAACACAGTTCTTTTAGTAAAGAAATACTGTTTTTGATGGAGGATGAAGTACACTTATTGCTGAGCCAAAGACCAAAAAGTTATGTTTACCCTCTTTCACTAAGTAGCATTTACTACTGCATGTTTTTATTCAAAAGAGAAATAATTCTTTATAATTGAACAGAACAGTGTTACTTCAACTTAACCACGCTGTCCTTCAGGATGCCCCCTACCTCTTTGGAAAAAAAAAAAAATGAGACAAAGCTTTATCTCTGACTACTTTATAGAAAGTGGCATTTCTTCTGCAAGAGGAGTGATAATCTAATTCAATATATTCAGTTCTCTTTATTTTGCAAGATATACCCGAGATGGAAAACCAGAGTGATCAGTTTGATCTCTCTTGTCAGAGCTTCCCATAGTTACTTAATATTAGTTAAAATATATATCGGTGTATAGACATGGCCTAAATTATAATTTTTAACTTAAAAATGTGAATATATGACAAAGAGCTACAATGTTATATTAGTTGAAGGCTATGGTAAAAAAGTTTCATCTTGGAACAGAAATAAATTATTATTTTTTTATCCTAAATTGTACTGCTTTATTTGTAATCTCTGAAAGCAATTATTTCTCATAACTATTAGTAATTAATGTTTTCTATTAGATACCGTATCATACTTTTCTCAGATTTTCTTCCTTAGTGCACATTTGCAAAACTTAACCAGCTTTCATTCATATAGAAAAGCAAGGACATTTCTATGCAATAGGGTGATAATTCGCTTTTCCTCATGTATTCCTAATGAATGATGAAATTTGAAAGCATTGTCAATTTTATGCATTTCTCATTTTGAGATTGATGATAACTGAATATAGCGCATCTAGGAATTTTGAGAACTAAAACTTGAAAATACTGTTTTATTGAAAAGGGTATGTATCTGATTTGAAGGAGGGGAAGTATGCAAGATTTCTTAGATTTGCTGCATTATGTTGTATTGTACTTCAGCAACATTTTTCTGTATTGTTAGGCTTTTATCTGTTTCCCTGGGCAAGGTGGAATTGATTATTATTTTTTTCTTCTAAATCGTAATCATTCCTGAGAGGTAGCAAATGTTTTTAAACCTCCTGCAGTGATGAGGACTTCATACCTTTAGTAGGAAAGTGTTTTCTAGTGCATAATTTTCATCAAGTTGAGAATGGATTGTTTGTTTATCAATTAGAATATATTTCTGGAAATTAGTGGTTAACCTGGTAAGTGTCCCTTTCTCCATTAGTCTTTATCAGGGTCATCAACAATTGTTTATAATACTTCAGCGAGTTCTTTAAACAGATAACCTTATCCGAATCTGTTGATTGGATAATGCTGAGGTTGTTTCTTGTGTAGTTCCTGTTCTTTCCCTGCTGATTAAAGTTCCTGGGGGGGTGGGGGTGTGTGTGTGTGCATGTAAAGCTTTTTTGAACTGGTCATAGTGACTTTTTGGTTGGAAAGAAAAATGGAAAATGTGATACTTATTTATGCATGTGGTCTGGAAAATCAATTTCTTTCCTGAAGTAAAGCTGAAACAACATTATTTTAAAAAAAAATTGTTCTTAAAGATATTTTACATGGGATTCTGTCAGAACATAAATGGAACTTTATATTCAAATGTATCTGCATAAATCCAAATGCCTAGAATGAACTTTGCCCCATAAAGTACAGCTCCTCTGAATTTTTTTGGTACTTTGATAAACATGTGTCTTTAAGTAGGAAAGTTGTAAATTTAAAATTAATGTTTTCTGCTGAAAACAGTATGAGATCTTATGGAAGTAAGATCAAGTGGTGTCTTTTTATTAGAATAAATTTTCTCTTTTTGCTTTTTATTGTGACTGTATCTAATACTGTTTCTTTTTCTTCCCATAGTAGGCTGTGCTGGAACAAAAATGCAATGAAAGAAACACTGGATGAATGAATGAAAAGCCCTGCTTTGCAATCCCTCAGCATGGCGGGACTGCAGCTCATGACCCCTGCTTCCTCCCCAATGGGTCCATTTTTTGGACTACCATGGCAACAAGAAGCAATTCATGATAACATTTACACACCAAGAAAATATCAGGTACTGGTGATAATACTAATGGATTTAATTGTACTTTTTTCTAACATTACTCTATTAACTTAATGGGGAAAAAGAGCCAGAGCAGCTGAAGAATGTGCAGTGTTGTATATAGTCTAGGCATGTTTGTCTCATGGCTCCACTTGTTGGGGGTTAATTGTGTCCCTTTTTCTTCAGCTTGGCTGTGTTCTACATTTGTAATATCCCCTATTCCTTCTTCTCAATTTGCTGTAATGAGCAGAAAAACTTTTAAGCTGAGTATTCTCCTGCTGCTCTCTGCAATACGCTGTTAGGGACAAATACAGTAAACACGACACTGTGCGTCTCAGTTGTATGCATACAATCATGTCTCCTTCCCCCCCTGACCTTCTGTCTTCTCCATAGTAAATCTTGATATTTTATTTTTTTGTTCACATACTGGTCAAAGCAGCTCGGAAATGTCAGAAACCCTATCGGGGCATTCTGATTTTCATTTTGTTAAGGAAGGTTATTTCTGAGCTCTAGAATTTCAGTTGTCTTTGCACTGCAGAGGTGCCTGAAAGCTAGCAGTTGATTAGTATAAGCTTGGATCACCTTGAGCTAATATACTTCCTTGTTTAGGTCAATTGATGTGTGCTAGACTTAAAAGCTCTAACATCCTTCTTCACACAATGTATCTAGCAACAGAATCATCTATTGAAAAGGTATAGTTAGAAATAGCTACTTAAAATAGCAGCAAATTGTGATACTAAAGGATTTTAGATTTAGAAGCCAGACTATATATAGTGTGTATTAATATTTTTTGAAAGACTGTGACAATATGTTGTTATGAAAGGTGTGTTAATTCTATGGCAGTGGAAAGATTTCTGGAGGTATTACTGATTTGTCTGTAGTTTATTTACCACTTGTGCCATTTTTTTGTCAGCTTTTTCACTGCATTGCAGCAAGTAAGGGCATTATTATTTTTTAAACCCAGGTTGAACTGCTTGAAGCAGCTTTGGATCATAATACAATAGTCTGCTTAAACACTGGCTCAGGGAAGACTTTTATTGCAGTACTACTCACTAAAGAGCTGTCCTATCAGATCAGGGGAGATTTCAACAAAAATGGAAAAAGAACTGTGTTCTTGGTCAACTCAGGTAAGGAGGAGAACGTACCGAGTTCCCACACAGGCTGTTAATATTTCTATGGAATATTCCTTAATAGAAGTTGCGTGAAAGCAAAGTTGGGAGAAACTTTTGCATAAAGTATTCAACAGCAAAGATGCTAAACTGATTATAGAATGTGATACCTTTCATGTTTTGCTTATAATCCATTTACTACAACCTGTTTATCCCTCTGACATCTGTTTCCTGGTTTAAAATTAAGACATTGAATCTGAAGTGCAATTTAGTTACCAGTCTGTTTCCTTGCTGTGGTTTTACATGGAGGCAGTTGCTGTGTACACATGATTTAACACTGGTCTAAGCTAAAGATCATGTTATAAAACATCATGCTAGGTAATATGACACACATCTTGAAAATTAATGTGTGAGAAGACCTTTATATAATTGAGGGTGTTTTTTATTTTTTCTTAAGCAAATCAAGTTGCTCAACAAGTGTCAGCTGTCAGGACACATTCAGATCTTAAAGTGGGAGAGTATTCAAGTTTAGAGATAACTGAATCATGGACAAAAGAGAAGTGGAGTCAGGAATTCTCCAAGCATCAGGTGATGTATTAAATATAAACTATAAATACAAGCAGAGTCTACAGTAAGTTAGGCTTGATCAGAAGTGACTTCTTCCAATTATACATTAACTTTTTTTTCTAACAGACATATTGGTAGTGTTTGTATATGAATTTTGAGGCAAAACATGAGTAGGAGTTCTCAGGCTGTTTTTAAAAGGTTGTATTTTTAATCCTTTGTTTTCAGTTCCTGACATGTTGTTCATGATGATGATGATTGCAGAAGACTTTTCAAGTGTGCATAGTGTACATTAAATACCATTGAAAAAAAATTTTAAATACCATGTACTAAAAAAGAGGATAAAATTGAATGTTTGCTGGGGATGCAGTACATTCTCTTGGGCATGCATTTTTTTTCTGCCTTTTTAGGTATACTATATCTGTGTAGTTCTTCCTTTAGATGTAAAATCATGAGCTTTAATGGTGTGGGGGTTTGGGGTTTGTTTTTTTTGTTTTGGGGTGTTTGGGTTTTGTTGGTTGGTTGGTTGGATTTTTTTCCATGCTGACCTAACTATGTTGCTGTAACGCAAATATTTGTAATTTCTGGCTTTTTTCACCAGTGTTTAATGGTCTGTGAAATAAGTCTGAGGAACTCTGACAAGTGAAATTGTTACTATACTTGGTGGAGTTCAAAGTTAGTGTAAAAAGAGTGCGTAACTTTATCAAGAAACTCAGCTTTTTATCTGTGATCATGTACAAAAAATGGGTTTTCCTTTAAAAAGAATTGTGATAACATCCTGCTTTTGTTATAGCTGCAGGTGGTTATGAGTTTATGAAGAGCTATCTTTCTTGCCAGAGACATGATGGGACATACAAAGGACACTAATTTGTAATGGATTTAATGACGCTTGTTCTGTGTAGTCTGGCTGATGTTGAGATCGTCTGTTTGTTGTATTCAGTTTTTTCTAGGGATGTGACCAGAGATACATACAAGATGTTCAGACAGATTACTTCCTCAAGTAGATAATGTTTTATTCTCCTTTTCCTTACGTGGTGTATGTAGATGAATAGGAGGCGATATCTGCTAATACTGTCTAGCAAGACCTGCAGAAGGCTTTCCTACTTCACCTTGACCTAAGACAGCTTGCACTTTTCTTATATTGACCCTTCTGGTTTTTTCCCCTTTCAATCTAGGTTCTGGTTATGACATGTCATGTTGCTTTGACTGTTTTGAGAAATGAGTATTTATCCCTGTCAAATATTAATCTTCTGGTGTTTGATGAGTGCCATCTTGCAATCCAGGATCACCCATACCGTGAAATTATGAAGGTGGGTTTCCATTGCATGAATATTTTAAGACTTGCTTGAGGAGGAGGAGTCAGGTGGTAGGGCTGGAGAAGTGGGAACCGTTCTAAAACAGCTTTTGCTACCAATGAAAAATATCAGTGGAATCTTATTTCAGCATATTCCAGGACTGTGAAATTACTGTAATCAGTTAAGACTTCAGTGATAGTATCAGATGAAAAAGTGTATTTACTGCATTTTCCAGAAGGGATTAAAGAAAAACCTGGCTAGAGAAGGTAAAGTTACGAAATTAGGGGAATTCACAAAATTCATTGATAAAATATTTGATTTTGGGAATGGGATGTACTAATCGGGTTTTATTATTTTTAAAATACTCATTTCTAAAGATGTTTGTAGGGCTCTTTCCAGGATGTTCTTAGGTCCATGTGGTATTTGGCTTATAAAGTATGAGAAATGTGTATAATAGAGGTCGTTCTGAAAGTCTCTTTCAAGTTTAAGCAGAACGTCTTAATTTATCAGATGATACTTTAGTTTTTACATGATGTGGAAGTATTAGGAGATGTGTATTATAAATGTAGCAAGGATATTCTGTGCAATGCTAACTAGTTATATTTTTCCATGTTGTAAATATTTACCTTTAAAGATAATTGCCATTAAATGTTAATCAATTTCTAGTTTAATCTCCAGTCAGTAGAACAGAAAAACCTCATTCAATGTATTGTTCCTTTTCCAAGACCTGCTATTGAAATGCTAGTTTCCAACTAAGCATCTAAGTTAGCAGTCTGCTAGTTTCGTATTAGATTTGCAGGATCATTGTCCTAAGGTATTTCATTCTGTTTTACTTCACAGATCTGTGAGGATTATCCATCATGTCCTCGAATCTTGGGATTAACTGCTTCCATTTTAAATGGGAAATGCGATCCTGCTGAGCTAGAGGAGAAGATCCAGAAACTGGAGAAAATTTTAAAAAGCAATGCTGAAACTGCAACTGATTTGGTGGTCTTAGACAGGTACGTTGTACAATTATGCCTTTCAAATTGATGCCTGCATTTTCACTTTGGATGGAGGAATAAACCAGTGGAATTATTTCCTCTTAAGTTTTAGGAGACCTTGTGTGTGTGTGGTGCCATTACTTCTATTTAGGGTGAAGAGGGAATGTTAAATTGCTTTTTGAGTAACAGTGTTGAAGCACATCTTTCCTTGAAGTTAAGTACAAAGGGTGATTTGCCTTGGTATTCAGGTTTTCTGTAGCTGTTAAAATAAAACAAAAAAGACCCAACAAAACAACTAAAAAGAACCCCAAAAGACCAAACTGAAAAGCTCAACCAAATGACAACAACAAAAAGAAACCCAACACACCACACCACACCACCAACCTAAAAAATTCACGTTCCACAACACATTTCTGAACTTGTAAAATGCACGTTCTTATGTTTGGATAGTAACTGGGTCATGTTCAGAGTATGCCTAATGTTGCTATTTAATTTAGAAAAAAAGTTGTTCTTAATGCCAGAAAAGTTGCATGATTTTTTTACTGTATTTTTCTCTCAAATAAGTAGCCTGGCTTTAGTGGCTGATGAAAAAGAGGGAGATAAGAGGAAGTAGTAAAAACTGTATTTAAATAGCAGAGCTGAGTAGGTGTTTCCCTCTGTTCTTAACAGAATGTAGAATTTTGTGAACGTTGCTTAAAGTAAAGGTGGTGATAGTGTGATGACTTGTAGGGGAAAATTATTGTGAAATGATTCATATGTAGTATGTTTTCCTGCACCAGCTGTACTGTGTTGTTGAATTTCAGCTAAAGGTAAAGATGGTTATTTCATGGTCTGGAACAGGTGTTCTGTGGGTGTGTTTTTTAAATGCATCTTTCTGAACTTGCGAGCCATTTGCTTTTAAGAATTTCTCACTCATAGCTTTGCCATTTAAGAATACTAGTTATTTTACTTGTTTAAGTGTATATATGGACCTAAATTTACATTATGCAAATCATGTTTATGATGAGTTATCTTCATAAATCTTGCCGTATCAGAAGAGTACATTTTGGAAAACAAAAATTGAAGATGGTTGTCAAATAAATTCTGATTGCTTTGCCTTAAATTTTCCAATATTTGAAATGAAGGTAGTGATAATAACCTCCTTTTTAGGCAGTGTATTAGAAGAGTGTTTTACAATGGAGTAGCTTAGTATTTGGGGCAGTGGATTTTTTTTTTTTACGTTGAAGTAATTTAGCTGTGTGTCTATTCGTTATATTAATTCATGGTGGGGAATGAAATATACTTGAATAAGCTTCATGTTGCTGTTATTTGCCATATAACCTTAACAGGCTGAAATAGCTGACTTTCAGAAGCTGTGTTTAACTTGATCTTTGCCCTCAATTAAGATATACTTCTCAGCCATGTGAGATTGTTGTAGACTGTGGACCATATACTGACAAAAGTGGGTTGTATGGAAGATTATTAAAGGAATTGGATGAAGCACTTACTTTTCTAAATGACTGCAACATATCTGTACATTCAAAAGAAAGAGATTCTACCTTAATTTCTAAGCAGGTAAGGACATCAAGCTATGTGAAAAACCTGGGGAGCAGAAATCTTACTACTGTTTTTCTTTGCTATGTGTGTTACATTACTGAAACAGAATCTAAGCTAGCCATCCCAGACTGAGCAGAAAGACTTCTGAACTTTTGTACTCACTAACAGTGCAGGTCTTCTCATAAATGAGTGGGGCTTGAATGACAGCCATTGATTAGAACTTCATCTAGCTTGAGATTCAGATTTGCTTAAGGCAATGAAACAATTCTGCACCCTGGTGTTGTGGGTCCTTATTTCTGAAGTCAAGAATTTGCCATCTTCGTGATCTCCTATGACCTTTGAATAATTCGTTACAGAAAAGGAGGTAATGCATCAGGAAATATATGGAAAAGGTGTACCTAGGTATGTTAAAAGATGATAAAGTAAGAATTTGGGCAAAAATTCCAGCCATAGATCTACAGTTTCTACAATTTATCTTAGAACAATATTGGACTAGTGCCACACCTTGCTGGAATGGAATTTGAACCTGAAGCTTGCCCATAACTTTCTTTGTGTTCGCCCCTATGTTTTCATGCAAGGTGAAGGGTGGAATCCAGAAGGCATGTCACGGGGTCCAGGCAGCCCTTTTTCCCTCTTGGGCTTTGTGCTTTGGAATTACCTCCTGAGATACAACTATTTAAGTATATAGATTAACAAGAAGTCAGTAGTGAGTCACATTTCTATAATAGCCTGTGAGGAAGCTGGAGAACGTACTTTCTTCAGCCCAAAGTATTCAGGTTTCCTTTAACATTCTTAGAAACCCAACACTCTGACGCTGTCCAGCAAAAGATTATTTGGGCCAGAGAGCAGGATTATACATAATGCAGCCTATCACAGCCGCTCAGGAAAAGGAAGTCCTGGTTATTTCTGTGCTAAACTTGAAATGTTATAGGGTGAAATATATAAGGAATGCTGGCAGCTAGGGGCAGTCACCAGGATTTGCATAGTCCGGAAGAGTGGATTAACTGCTGTGCTTCTAATGCATGTAACCCTCTGTGCTTTTTTTTCTGATCCAGTAGTTCTCCAAGAAGATGGAGGCACTCATATTAAGAAAAATAAATCAGTTTTCAGCCTGAGCTGCCTTTTGTCTTGATACCAGAGAGCATCAAGCCTCTATGTGCAGTTGTAATTAGTTTAGATAAATTTTGCCCCTAATTAAGTCTTACAGCTAACAAATGTCTGGGAAGATATTGTAAAAAGGATGATACCTGTTTACTTCCTCACAGAAGGGAAGAAGAAAGAGAAATTAAAGCAGCAACTGAAAACTGTCATTCTGACTGTTATAATTCTCTTGTAACAGTATGTCCAGATCGTGAATCTTTTTAATGGTATTGTTATTGTACTGCATTTCTGGTTTTCTAGTTTGTTTGACCACTTGACTCTTCAGGAGGGAACAGCTTGCCATAAGATAAGATGGTGGTGGTTCACAATTGTCCGTGCTGTTTTGTCTGAGCAGGGTGTAGTTCTCTTTGGTTTTCCTATTCCATCCATGTATACAAACCCTGATGTTGTTTGGGTTTTTTTCCTTTGAGAGACTAGACTTGTGAAGATTATCCTAAGGCCACTGTACAAGTTTCTGGTTAGATACTTTTGAAACCCTGGCAAATATCAGTAACAAAGTAGCAATGCCCAGTAAAGCATTAATTTTGTTAATTCCATGTTAAAATACAAAGGGTAATAATTTCTGCTTTGTTTATCTAGCTGTCTCAAGAAGCATTCTCCTTTCTAACATAATTATCTTAAGGTAAAATTCAAATCACAGTTCCACAAGACTGCAAAATATTCTTTAAGCTTTTTTTGAGATTCAGAAATGTACAAAGTTCAAAGTTTAGTTATAGTAATTTAGGGGGGAGGGGAAAACTGGCTTAATTAGAAACACCAATGTTCCCAAAGTCATCTAAATAACAAAAGCAGACTTGTAAATATTTTTATAATAGAAAAATTGTTATAATCCTTACAAAGATTGTTATATGAGAAACAAGATCCTGGTCTTAAATGAATAGTTCACGAATGTACTCTTTGAACTGATATTTTAATTCTTTTGTTGTAGATACTGTCAGACTGTCGAGCTGTGTTGGTTGTTCTGGGACCCTGGTGTGCAGATAAGGTAGCTGGGATGATGGTGAGAGAGCTACAGAAGTATATCAAACATGAACAAGAGGAGCTGCACAGGAAATTTTTATTGTTTACAGACACTTTCTTAAGGAAAATCCATGCACTCTGTGAAGAGCACTTCTCGCCTGCCTCACTTGACCTGAAATTTGTAACCCCAAAAGTAATAAAGCTGCTTGAAATCTTGCGCAAATATAAACCATATGAACGGCAGCAGTTTGAAAGTGTTGAATGGTATAACAATAGAAATCAGGATAATTACGTATCTTGGAGTGATTCTGAAGATGATGATGAGGATGAAGAAATTGAGGAGAAAGAGAAGCCAGAGACTAATTTCCCATCTCCCTTTACTAATATTTTATGTGGAATTATTTTTGTGGAAAGAAGATATACAGCAGTTGTTCTAAATAGGTAAAGCTTTTTATTTAAAAAAAAAAATTAAGAAAAGAAAAGCAGACTCAGCTGCCAGCATGTGGATGCTAATATCATTAATATGTGGGGGATTGTCTTGTATTTTCGGAACTCTTATTTTAAAGTTTATTTAGGAGATCATACTGAATCTGTGTAAAGAATAACAAAAAATAGTAATTTAGGCAATGTGTGAGTGGATTTAGTTGAAGGGACTCTGCTGATTGTATCTGTACTTATTCTGTATATACAGATGGAAAGACTGTCTCCTGAATAAGGAAGTCTTGAGTGTTTGAATTAGTATTACCAAAACCACTCAAGCCCTCCACTAACCCATTATGGATCATTACACAGAACTGTTAAAGCAGAATTATAGTTTTTCTTAAAATATATTTATTATGGTAATATGTAGAGACTAGAATCCCATTTTATGAAGTCAGTGATGACTGAAGAAGAGCAAAATTCATGGCATGTATTGTACTTTATGGGAGAAATGGGTAGGAATTTTCTCCAAAGCAGTAATTAGATTGAATCTCTTTCTTTAGAGACCTTTAGCAGCATCCACTGCACATACTGTATAATACTACAAATTAGTAAAAAAAAAACAAAACCCAAACAAAAAAAAACCCAAACAAAAAAAACCCTTGGCTTATTCTTTGATTATCATTACACACAACTGATGAAGTGGCTCACTTACTGTTTTATTTGGTGGATACAATGGAGTTCTGTTGTCCATAAGTTCCTTTCCAGAACAGAAAACATTTTTTTAAGGCCAGTTTCCTTCTATTTTTGTTGTGGTGCCTCTCCAGGTCCCTTAGAGAAAGTCTGATAGCAGAAGTTCTTGTGTCTGTTTGAAAAACAACACCTGTTACCTACTGCTAATAATACTTTTTTAACCACAGAGTTGAAGTCTTGAATGTTTTGCAAGAACTTGCAAAAGATGTGCATAGTGAAATGTTTATTCAGATATTTTTAATTGTCTATTTCTATAAGAAATGAGGTACACTAAGAGTGTTTGAGATTCTTAGTAGGTACTCAAACTGAAGCTATATGACTTGACAGAAATGCCATGTGGAATAAGAAATATTTTTTAAAAAATTAGGGGTTTTGTCTGGTTATTAACCCGTACTTTCATAGTATGTCTGTCTCAAAAGCCTAGGCTGTGTACAGATATGTGAATTCATTTAGCCTTGAACTAATGAATCCCATGCATTTTAGTGCAGGAGGATCCCTCTCATCCATTTCCATAAGGATGGCAAGCTATTTGCCACTCTTCTATTCTCTTGCCTATGCTTCCTGTCCATTTGTTTTAAGAGACTGCAAAAGAAAGAAGTCTTCAAGGTGTTTTATGTTCCCATAAATCTTGTTTAAAACAAAGACCGGGTAAAGAGGAGAGACTTCAGTAGTTTTCCAAGGGTAGAAAGGGCAGGGAAAACTAGCATTTTCCATCTGGTTTGGCAGCAGCTCACTGAGCAGGTGGTAGGTGTGTAGCTGGGGACAGGCACAGCAGCCATTGTCTCATACATGAGGCAGAACTTCTAGAGATGTAACTGGGGAAGGTTTGAGTGACTGTCGAGTTATACAGAGGAAGGCTGTCCTTTGGGTATGAGGAGCACGTGGCAATGGACATGATGGATGTGCTATGAGCAAAGTGGTACTGGGGTGGCTATAGTGAGACATGCAAGGGGAGTAATTTTTTTGTATCTGATCCATTGATTTTTATGGGCTCTGCTGCTCAAAAACCTGTTACAGTTGAGAAATCCCAGGTTCTGTCCATGCTAATAACTGATGAACTAAGGATGCTACAGCATACTTACTTTGTACAATGTAATTATGCTTTTAAATCTATAAATGACTAGTTCTAGATTCAGTGCATTATCTATATGACCAATCTTCTGCCACGTCTGTAAAATCAGAACAATGCACAAGCCAGCATTTTCTGCTTCTGTAACCTGAAGGACGTAGGGGAATAAACAGAGCATGGATGATCCTCGCTTCCCTGTTCAGTGTTCCTTTTACAGAATTGCATTAAATCCTCCAATTGTAGATGCATTTGGGTTAATTTTAAGAGTAGTAAACATCTTAATCTGTAGGTTGAGCATCGCTCTTTAGAAAAACAGGTCAACATTTTGTCATTAGTATACCTGAACAGAATACATATTTTAACATTAAGGAGAATAACAATCAATGTTTTAACCTAAAAATTAAAACCTTATGTTGAGGAAACATACTTTGTTGAGGGACCAGTTACAGGTCTTTCTGCTAAAATCTGTCATAATTTACAGAAAATAAGGTAAACTAAATTGTTGTGAGTAGGGTGACTTAACAACAAGGAGCCTTAGAGCAATAGATTGGTTTAAAAATAGCAGGTTTTACCATGATAGGTCTGAAATGCATGTGCTGCACATATACTTATAGACTGCACCCATACAAAGCATCTTTTGTTATCTGTACAGAGGTTTTCAGTAGAACTAATGTTTTTGGAGAATCTAAGGTCAGTTTATTTGTTAGCATGGCTTAATTATCATGCTTCCATTTTTTTCTTTTAATGTAGGTCTTGAAAACAAAAGATTGTCTTCCATTTTCCGGGTTGTGTGACTTCTAAAAACTTACGTAATATTTTTAGGTTAATAAAAGAAGCTGGCAAACAAGATCCAGAACTGGCTTACATCAGTAGCAATTTTATAACTGGACATGGCATTGGCAAGAACCAGCCTCGTAACAAGCAGATGGAAGTAGAATTCAGAAAACAGGAAGAGGTAACTTCAAGAAAAATAATTGAAACTAGCAGTACCTTCAGAACCTTTTGTTTTCTTCTTCCTTCTTTTAAAAAATTATTATTATTATTATAGTTTGTGTGTCTTAAAAACCAAACCAACAGGCAGAGTCATTGGCACTATCATTGGAAGTTCAGGGAATACCCTTAGTTTAACAAATACACGTACTTACTGGAGATATAGGTGTTCTTCATTTAAAAAAGTTTGAAGATACTGCTATGTCAAATTGCACAAGCAGAAATTAAAACTTTCAAGTCATGTTTGTATCGGATCATCAACCATCTTTCTCTGCATTGGGTTAGTAGTACAGTAATACTGTGAAGAAGATCAGAAGTACCAGCTCTAGAATGTGCTCCACCCTCTGAATGTAGCATTTATTTTTATTTTTTTATGCTACAGCTGAAAAATTGTAAACAAACAGGTGGGATTGTCTGTATTGCTAGTGGCTTCTTGGAGTCATGTAATATGACATACCAGATGTGTTTCCTAGAAATCTGTTCTGATAAACAGTCTTTCTGTGATTCTGAGAAGATTTTTTGTAGTAGTTTTATATCTACGTATTTAAACAAGTTTTTGGAATGTCTGACTGACTCTCATTGCTTTGGGTTTGTTTTTGGGGTTTTTTTTTGCTTTCGATGAATCTGATGATTAAAAGAGATCTCGGACTAATATCTCAAATTTGTCTTCATTACTTTGACAGGTTCTTAGAAAATTCCGAGCACATGAGACCAACTTGCTTATTGCTACTAGTATTGTAGAAGAGGGTGTTGACATACCAAAATGCAATTTGGTGGTGCGTTTTGATTTGCCCACAGAATACCGTTCCTATGTGCAGTCAAAAGGAAGAGCTAGAGCACCAATTTCCAATTACATTATGTTAGCAGATACAGACAAAATCAAAAGTTTTGAAGAAGATCTTAAGACGTACAAAGCAATTGAGAAGGTATGGGATCAGGGGAATGCACATGCTTTTGTTAAATATATCATAGTAGTGTTTAAGGGAAAAATCTCACATGTTCTGTTCTTTAAATGTTAAGATCCTCAGAAACAAATGCTCAAAATCTGTTGATACCAATGAAACTGAAAGTGAACCCATTGTTGATGATGATGATGTATTTCCACCCTATGTGTTGAGGCCAGATGAGAACAGTCCAAGAGTTACTATTAACACTGCTATTGGACACATAAATAGGTAAGAGGCACATTCACTTTATATTTCTTGTCTTTGAATAGAAAGTTTCTTAGGCTGTCTCACGACATAGAAGCATAGGCTAGGGCATTGTGTATATTTCCTCTTGGGAAACTTGGTGGTATCCTCCCTCCTAAAGAAAGTGGTCACAGTGGTTTGAAGGGATAATTTGCTTTTTGTCTGTTTATCCTAATGAGGTTCTAGCTCTGATAACAAAAGTAGTGATACCAATTCCTTTTTAATTAAAAGCTGCCCTGAAAACAGTTTCAAAATGGGTAGGAAGTTTATTTTTTTTAGTTTTTTGCTCTTGACAAGCTAGCTTTAAAAAGACATAAATAGATAAAAGTGGCTTGTTAAAACTGTACTAAAATCTTCCAGTTCTAATATATGCATTTGTAATAGGAATCTATTATCATGTTGAAAAACGAAAACATGGTAAGCTGAACATAATAAAAATTCACAAGACAGGATGGTGTCTTCTAAAGGAGCTAGCTAAATATCATCTTTGTAAGGCCATGGCAGTTGGAGGAGGTCCTCAGCGACAGGAAAAAGTAAGTGTTATGACACTTCAAAAAAGGCAAGGAAGAAGATCCAGGGAGCTACAGACTGGTAAATTTTACCTTAGTCATACGTAATCTTATGGACCAGGTCCTCATGGAAGCAGTTTCCAGGCACATAAAGGAAAAGGGGGTCGACAGCAGCCAGCAGTTTTATTGAGGGTGGGTTTTGCCTGACCAAACTTCTTGTCTCCTGTGTGATGAAGCGATTGACTCTAGAAGGGAAAAAGCAGTGAATATCATTTACTTAAGTAAAGCTTTTGATGCAACTGCCGTAGTACCTTAGTAGCCAAATTCTTGACATACAGTCCATTTTGGTGGACTGTCTGGTAAATAAAACCTGGCCAAGCAGTTGGATTCAAAGGGTGTAATGATAGATGATTGTTGAAGGCTAGCTAGCAGCTGGTTATACGTGGCACTACTTATGTCATAAGGGGTCCAGTACAGTTTAACACCAGCACATTTGGTTTTGACACTGTTGTGGTTTTAACACCAGCTGGCAACTAAGTACCATGCAGATGCTTGCTCACTCCCCTGCCCCTTCTGCCACAGTGGGATGGGCAGGAGAATTAGGAAAAAGGTAAAGCTCGTGGATTGAGATAGAACAATTTAGTAATTGAAATAAAATATAACAACAACAATTGTAATGGGAAGGAGAGGGCAGAACAAAATCCAAAAGGGGAGGGTGAACCCCAAAAAACAAGCAGCTATGCGCACAGTACAGTTGCTCACCACACACGGACTGATGCCCAGCCAGTCCCTGGGCAGCGATCGGCAGCCCTGGCCAACCACTCCCAGTTTATATAGTGAGCATGACGATCTATGCTATGGAATATCGCTTTGGCCAGTTCAGGTCAGCTGTCCTGGGCTTCTTGCTTGCTGGCAGGGCCTGAGAAACTCAAAAGTCCTTGACTTATACTTAGCAAGAACTAGAAACATCAGTGTGTTATCAGCCTTCTCATACTAAATCCAAAACAGCACTGTACGAGCTACTAAGAAAATTAACTCTATCCCAGCCAAAACCAGGACAGATGCAAAGTTGGGAGAGGGGAAAGTGAATGCAGTGGAGAAAGGGCTACCGTGACAAATAGGAGGAATAGGACAACAATAAATTCAGGAGATAAAGACAATTGCGAACTCTGGGACCTGAGATGGAATGTTCTTGTGCATCATTGCAACCTTGCTGGAGACCAGCTTTGTAGTAAAGGCCTTGGAGGTCTTCTACTCAGTAGTCATTGAATATGAGTCGGTGGCATACCCTTGTAGGGCCCAGTATGGCCTGAAATCTTCTGTAGTCTTTACACCAGTAAAGCAAGATTCCACTGAAATACATTTAGGTTTCAATTTGCAGGTTTTGATGATTTGTAAAATGTTTTGTCAACTTAGGTACTGCGCTAGATTACCAAGTGATCCATTTACACACCTAGCTCCCAAGTGTAAAACCCGAGAACTACCTGATCATACGTTTTACTCTACTCTCTACCTGCCAATCAACTCACCTCTTCGAGCTTCAATTGTTGTAGGTATTTGGGGAAGGAAAAGCATGGGAATAAGTGAATAAGTTGGTGTAGATTTCTGTGCCATTTCTAGAACTAGTTTCATTGTTGTTAATGAAAATCACTGCTGCTTTTCGTACGTTGTACTCAGTAACTGTATTTAGATCACTGTTTGTTTATGTTATAATCCATTTCCCGGCAGTTACTGTTTATTCCAAAGGCAAAAATATTTAGATACTCTTCCCAGTACCTTGGTTTTTCATGCATTTATGTATCAGTTGGAAAACGACCTTTATTGGTTTTGTTCTGTAGTATGTTGAGTTCTGGTAATTTGTAACTTTGACTTCTCTGGAAAAAACACATTAGTCTGAACATCTTCACAAAACTGTCATCAGTGGTGTGTTTGGTTTTTTTTTAAAAAAAAAGCTTTGCTTACCTTATATGTTTGAGTTAAGCTAAACTAATTAAATATGTGTAAGAAGTAATGTGCTAATCAACCAAAATTTTAAAGAAATGTTTGAATGTTTATAGGGTCCTCCAATGAGTTGTGCAAGACTGGCTGAGAGAGTTGTAGCTCTTATTTGCTGTGAAAAACTGCACAAAATTGGTAAGAATTGGAAAAACAACACCTCTTTGGTAAAGAATATTTTGTAATAGAGAATTTAACATGGTACAGATGTTGTACATGTATGTGCATTTCTGCTATAGCCATCTACTTAGCTTTCTTTCTCTTGCCTTATTTTGTGATATGATCATGTACTTACTAATTTAGCTTGCACCTTGTAAGCTAAAGTTAAATTTTCCAGGGGAGTCTTGTTATTTAACGTATTTTATCTTTAACAGCAAATGCAACATTAATACAAGACGTGCAGATTTTGATGCTGAATATACTTAGTAAAGGGGAGAAGAGTCTTGTTCTCCAGAAGATGTTGATTATAGGTCAGGGACTACATTCTGCAGCTAAAAAGTAACTTGTTTTTTAAAGTGAATTGTAGCAAATCAAAATATAAAATAGACAGCCCTAAATTTATTACATTCTTTAGTGTAAAGTCATCTTCCAGAAGTAGGACTTTGCAGGATTACTTCAGTTCTCTTGTCTCTATTAAGTATAATGGAGCATGTTCTTTATTGTGGAATGTTTTAAAGGGAATTCCATGTTATGGGTACTTTGAAGTACAGAAGTATTTATCTTCTAAGGAAAAAAAAAAAATTGCAGGTCTGGGGTGGTTTGTGGGGTTTTTTTTTTCCCCGAGTTAAACCTTTTGATGACTGAATTCATACTAATAAATGTATCCAAGAATAACACCATGATGGCTCAACTCAGTGTTGACAGTGCACAGTCAACAGTAGTAATTCCCTTTTTAGAATGATACAGAAATATAACTGTTCCCTCTTTCTTGGCATAACTCCATGTGAGTGATCTTTAAATGAGTGTTTCTGTTACTTGTTATTTTTATGGCTAAAGAGAGTTTATTTTTCTTTATTTTCATTATAGAAGTCAATGTTTTTTTGAAAATTTCAGAGATTTTTACTACAAATAAGTATTTTTGCCAAAAATCCAATCTTTTATCACTCTATCCCCAAAGTTACGCTTTTGGAGCGTTGCAGTTGTAAGCATATTTTAAAAACTTAGGTGAAGTGTTTTCATGAGCAATCACGTCTACTGTGTAGTATCTGAAAGACCAAGATGATGTTAGTTCATAATGCTATTTCTTTATGCTCTTCCATAATATTCAGGTGAACTGGATGATCATTTGATGCCAGTTGGTAAAGAAACGGTTAAATATGAGGAGGAGCTTGATTTACATGATGAAGAAGAAACCAGTGTTCCAGGAAGGCCAGGCTCTACAAAACGGAGACAGTGCTATCCTAAAGCTGTTAGTATCACTCACTACTGTCCAGCTCTCCGATCAAATGCTTTATTACTAATAAGACAAAATTTTCAACTCTTGGTCTTAACTGATAAGAATCTTTTGCGACAAGTCTTGTATTTATAGTGGAAATATTTTGCAGTTTTAACTGTATGGAAATTTGCACTATGACCATATGCTTTGGGAGCATGCCTGTAGTTCAAAGAATGTACAGTTTCTGTAAAGCTTGTTGACTGTATTTGTCTGGTATAGAAATAACTGGGAAGAACTGTCCTGCATTAATAATCTGTAAAATTGTCTAAGTTGTCTGGTGAATGTACTACAGCAAAGGAAAAAGTACTGGCTTTTTAGACAAATAATTGAAGATTGAAGAAGGAGATGACCAGGGGGTCAAAATTATCTGCCAGGTGCCTAACACAGATATTTTCATTTTTATATATGCTTGGTTTAGTTTAGTTTGACTGTACTAGTCAAACACAAAATTTCATAATTTTTTTTGTTTTAAATCTTTAGAATATCAATTAATTATATTTTCAATATTTTACACTCTTTTAAAAGTTCTGAATATTATACTTAATATGCTAAAGGAATCACAGAAGATACTTAATAATGTAGAGCTATAGTAAGTAACGTATCCGTAGATCTGTTACAACAGGTTTCAGCCACATCAGTTTGTAGAATTGGACTTCTTAGATAGTATTTATGGGAGAACGTCAAATACTTGAAAATTAAGAGAAAATGGAGAATAGCAGCTTCGTCAGAGTATTTTGCAACTATTCTGGAACCTTCCTTCTTCCCCTGCAGTTGTTACAGGTTCTGTCTAAGGTCCTTTGAATAGTAAAGGTGACTAATTCAGAATAGGTTGCATAGTAGCTTCTGATAATCTTTGCATTTCACAGAGAAACTGTTAGCCTTTGGCCCCACATAGGAATGTCAGCATGTGCGCTCAGTGGTAGGCTGTAGTGCTGCGTTGTATGTTCACATCCAGCCTCAGTTATGGTGACAGCCCTAAAGTAATTCTATTTTTTGCATCCTCCACATGCCCTAATTTTATTAGTACTTTAAATAATTGGTTATTGGAAAGCTTAGGAGAGGATACAGTGGCATCACAGAGGATGTTACAGAGGGAACAGATGAGAAAACCTTTTTCTTGCAAGACTTCACAAACGGTTTGAATCTTGGCACAGTGTTTCTTGGTGCTTCTTGTTACAAGTGACTTTGTCGATCCTCTTATCTCACTAGTGATTGTTGGAATAGGGGTGACTCATAAAATGCACGATTATGATATCCCTTATTCAGAGGAGTTGATTTGTCAAGTGATGCATCATGCTTTCTCAGTTGTTTTTGTTGGGTTTTTTTATACAGAATCCAAGAATACTTTCGCTTGTTTTTGTCTCAACTTTTCACATCTGGAAAAGAAGCTTTGGCAAATGTTTAAGGTCTACAAGATCCTCTGGGCTTAATATAGTTATTAAACTTATGAGTAATTTTCCATTAAGCCATGGCCATAGTTTTGCTACAATATAAATTTAAAATCCAGAACTACATGTATTGCAAATTTAGTTTTAGATAAACAGGAGGATCATTCTTGAGACCTACAAAGTAATGAACTCTGACCAAACATAAAACATGGTTTCTTAAGGTCTATGACAAATATGAGCAGCAGAGTTAAAAGGGCTTTTGGCTGTTGTGAGTATTAACATTTGTAAGTTACAGTTTTTACTGAAGACTTGTATAGTGTAGTGCCTGGGTAAAGGGGCAGTGTATTGAATTTTGTTTGTGTTTGTTCCATGTATAAAAACCACTTTTGATACGTTTAAAAGTATGCTTGGGAAAAGTATCCGTGTTAATGAAGCTGTAAGTTCAGCCAAGCTTATATGAAAATTTAATTACTGGGATG
This sequence comes from Falco rusticolus, assembly GCF_015220075.1. Classification (NCBI taxonomy): domain Eukaryota; kingdom Metazoa; phylum Chordata; class Aves; order Falconiformes; family Falconidae; genus Falco; species Falco rusticolus. Next base: position 40,956,123 of record NC_051193.1, read on the forward strand.
TAGGGTTTTTTTCTGGGCATACACTTTTTTTTTTTTCTCCACCCCCCCCACCCCCCCACCCCCTTTTTTTTTTTTCTCTCTCCTTTCTTCTTCTCCTGCTAAAGTCTAAAAAGTGTCCTCCAGAGTTACTGGGTAAATATGGAAATTAACATCAAAACTTCAGTTGTATTTATGGTGTCTGTGTCCTACAGTTAGACTTCTATTTCTAACACAGGGTGTGTACAGAGGAAGTTTGGGGATGTAATGGAAGTTGCCTCTTGGCAAACAGCAAGATCTGGGAGCATCGTGCTCCCCTGATACAAGTGTTCAGACAGATCTCATGGCTGCCAGGCTAGGCTGCTGACCAAACGTTTTTGCTTATGAAAGAAAGCATTACTTAAGTCCAGATTTTTAGCAATACTTTTCAAGTAAGCATGTGAAGCCATGTTGAAAAAAATTCTTTAGGTGAATTTTGGTGATTTTTATCACGTTAATTTTTTTTTCTGTTTTTGATTTTTAGATTCCAGAATGTTTAAGGGATAGTTATCCTAAACCTGATCAGCCCTGTTACCTATATGTGATAGGAATGGTGTTGACAACTCCTCTACCTGATGAGCTCAACTTCAGGAGACGAAAGCTGTATCCTCCTGAGGATACCACAAGATGTTTTGGCATATTGACAGCCAAACCTATACCTCAGGTAATGATTCTAACTCCTTTTCTTATTCTACATGCCTTGCAACCTGTCATTTTCCACTCTACTCCCTAACCCTCAGACTTGGGGACTTCTGGAAATGACAGTAAGTGCTACTTGTATTAATAACCTCCAGAAAATAAGCAATAATATCCATCCAGTCCAGTCAGTTCGTTTTCTGTCTTTAGTAGTGGAACAATCTGTTCTATTTTTGCCGAACTATTGTTTTACAATTCTATTTTTTATAGTTTTGCAGTGGCAAATTTAAAATGTTCCTCCTATTTTGTATGAGGTATGATAGGAGTGGCATTATCAGCTACAGAGATGGCCTGCAGTGCTACCTTGCGTGCATGAAAGCTATGATAAAAAGTCCTCTTGGCATTCCTAGTCTGCAGGAGCAGAAAAAGTAGGCTATGTTAATTGAAATTGGCACGCCTTGCTTTGGACAATTTTTAATAGAAAGGCATTTTCTGTGGATGAGACTCAGTTGAGGAAGAGTTTTTTTCAGATTTTATTTTCTGTTGTCTGCAGAAGAAAATATTTCAGGAATATTGCTGGTTTTCACATTTCTTCATGATGGAAGAGACTTCCATTTTTACTTGAACTTGCATAAAAAGAAGAGCAGTAAAACGCAGAGAACTATTTTAAATAAACCAAACAGCTATTCTTTAAGCCTTCAAAATCTCATCCATAATTGAAGGTCATCAAAGGTCAAAATTCTGATCCAGTTTGCTGTGGGGTCAGGCAAGCACTACCTCAGTATCTGAACCAAACAGAAGGTACTTTGCAAAGGTCCTACTCTGGATTTACTCTCGATTTCTTTTGGTTTTTTTCTTATTTAGATTCCTCATTTTCCTGTGTATACTCGCTCTGGAGAGGTTACAATATCTATTGAGCTTAAGAAATCTGGTTTTACTCTGTCTCTGCAAATGCTTGAGCTGATAACACGACTCCACCAGTACATTTTTTCACATATTCTTCGTCTTGAGAAACCTGCACTAGAGTTCAAACCCACAGAAGCTGATTCAGCCTATTGTGTTCTACCTCTTAATGTTGGTAAGAACAGAGCTCTTGTTTTTTAAATACTCACTTTGAATTCCTTTAGTAACATGTTCGTTAATGTTTATGTTAAATTTCAGGTGTAGAAATAATACCAAATGTGTTAGTATGAAAATTTGATTTTTTTTCTTATTTCTTCACAATTCCAAATTAGTTTTAACTTGGTGATGTGAGTTGATTTGTCAGCTTGGTTTCAGCTGACTTTATAAGGGTCTGAAATTGTATATAGGTCTCCTTTGAAATTTTTATGGGAAATAATCAAATATGTGTATAGAATAAGAAAAAATATATCGTAATTTACAGCTTCCCAGAAAAGTGCAGCCTGGAGAAAACCCCCTAAACTGAGTTATGCATTTTCCTTTTTAAGTTGATGACTCCAGCACTTTGGACATTGACTTTAAGTTTATGGAAGACATTGAGAAGTCTGAGGCGCGTACAGGCATTCCCAGTACACAATATACAAAAGAAATGCCTTTTATATTCAAGTTAGAAGATTACCAGGATGCGGTTATCATTCCACGGTGAGTACTGTATACATACTTTAGGTATGTACCCATTGTATCTATACGAGCACTTGTAATAAGGGGATGTTAATATCTGCAATGGGATTGCTTGTAAGAAATGTGTGCTATTAATCTGAAGATATCTGGTGGTGTCAGAAATAACGTAAAGATATTCTTTTAGTCAGTAGTTACTCTACATAGTAGGATTTAAGTGTTTAGGCCTCCCAAGTCTTGTTACCTTTTTATTAGGAATAGTAGAGTTCACCAGAAAACTTAGGTAGTATTCTGATAAAACGTTGCAACCTCATCAAGAACTGGCCTACTGAAAACCAATTATAACTTGGAAGATCGAGTGGGAGTCCTGTTCTCTGATTACTGCTTATTCATACCGAAGGTCTGCTAAAGTTATGCTGTTGGTAGGTGGAGAAATTAACAAGTGAAAAAGACTGGTTAAAAGAATCTTTCTATCGAGTGGTATTCATAGGAGGAATTTACTTCATTTCACGTACTGGGTATGCAAAGGTTCTCCAGAACTGTTAGGATTTGTGGAAACTTAATTGTTTCCTATGTTATGTTTGGCATGATTTAAAAAATGAAAACGGGCTGATTTGCTTTTGCTTGTACCTAGTATATTGTAAACAATGGTAGTTGTAGAACGTATGTGGAAGATACATATTAATACTTTGCTTTGGCCTCATCTGTGTTAGATAAAATGTCTTCCCACCAGTACTGGTGAATACTGTGGTAAAAATGATAGTGTAAAAATGTGGGATGGATCGTCACTGTGTATAAGCATTGCTTCATGTGATCAGAGTTAATGCTGTAGAAGTAAGTCATAGGTGCTGCGAATTAACACAGTTGTTGGATTCAGTGAAGCTGTGGTGTTTCACCTGTCTGAAGATCTGGCTATAGTACCTAAACCAGTATTACTCTTCCCTCTCTTGTTTTAGGGGTTTTTTTGATTGGGAGTAGGACTGGGATGAAACATCTCTTCTTAAGAGAATTATTAGTAACCATCTGATTATGGTCAGACTTGGGAGAAGCCAAAAAAATTTTGGCCTTGTTTCGTACATCAAGAAATGTCAGGATTTCAAATACTTCCATTTCCAGTCAACATAAAAATGGTGGAAATATGTGCTTGTCCTTCCCTATTCTACTTGATTGTGAGCTCCTCGGGGGAAGCATAATACAGTGTCTGTATGGATACAGTTGGGATTTAATTCTTCAGAACAGGCATAATTGCGAATAAGATTAAAAAAAAAGGGACTTTCTGAAAGCTCCTTTAACCAGCATGTCCTTCAGTGAAGAAGTTCAGACAGCCTGGGAATATGGTTTTCTTGATTTTTCTCTTTGGAACAAAGCTGAAAAGACTCATTAATAGTGTGTTAATTTTATTTAGAGATGTCTATTTAGGTACCTGAATAGAAGCTTAAAATGATAGATGCAGCAGATCGAAGTATGAAATATGTTAATATGTGAATCTAAATATTGAGTGTTGATTTCATGTTTTTTAATTACTGTTTTCCTGTGCATGTTTATCACCATAGTATCCAACAAGCATCAGTAGCCACATTAAAGGTGTTGCGGCATTCTGCATTTATTTTTCTAATATTCTGCCTGTATTACCAGAATTGCATTATCCTTGGAAGGTTCATGAATTTACCTTACGTATTTGGGGATTTGCATTTTAATTTTTATTGGGAGGGTGACTTTGTTAAAATGCCAGTTTAGATGTGAGGGAATGCAATCTTTGTATACAATAGAACTCTGCTTCTACTTATGGTAGCACATAGGAGACTGGACATTAAAAAGCCGAATTATGAAATTTAATTTTTAGGGGTTTGGAATTAAGAAATTATCATTCTCAATATTACTCTTGGAGATTGTTGTCCACAGGTTGATTTTATATTAGATACTGAAGGCATAAATCCTGCATTTAATTTAAATGTTTCTGTAGAGGGAATTTCATACGTTATAGATTGATTTTTATTCTCCCTTATCTGATGACACATCTCACTTTAGTATTTGAGTTAGCTAAGCAAATGGTTTCTACAACAACAAAAAATCCAAAAACTCAAGTGTGACCTATTTAAGTTTATCATCCATCCACATTAAAGCATGAAAGAGCTTAGCACAAGCTTTATTCTTAACACTATAACATATGCCAAAATACTTTTTTTTTTTTAAATTTTTTAGGTATCGAAATTTTGATCAGCCTCATCGATTCTATGTAGCTGACGTATACACTGATCTTACTCCACTCAGTAAATTCCCTTCCCCTGAATATGAAACTTTTGCTGAATATTATAAAACAAAGTATAATCTTGACCTTACCAATGTCAACCAGCCACTGCTGGATGTGGACCACACATCTTCAAGGTAACGTATTTGTGTCTGGTGTTCGTAGTTTAACAATAAAGTCTTTCTTTTTTTAATTGTGAGATAAAGCTGAGGCCGTAAGTTTTCCATAATAATTACTGGGTTTTGTTTTTCTTGAGGGGTACTTAAGTTATGTAACAATAACCGTAACCCGAGTCCAACTTCCTTTCCAGAGGTAGCTGCGCTTCACAATGTATTAAGGTTGAATACTAAGAATAAGTCATCACAGTTTAGGCTAGTAAGTTCTATTCATTAATTATCTACTTACATTAAAGTATTTTTACATGGTTTTTAGACTTAATCTTTTGACTCCTCGCCATTTGAATCAGAAGGGAAAAGCCCTTCCACTAAGCAGTGCTGAGAAGAGGAAAGCAAAGTGGGAAAGTTTGCAGAATAAGCAGGTAAAATAGAAGTATCTAATTCAAGTTGCATCTCTCTTAACAGTGATATGATGACTAGCTTTACAGGTAAAATTTTTCTCTTACCCCTCCTTTCCCCAGATACTGGTTCCAGAGCTCTGTGCTATACATCCTATTCCAGCATCGTTGTGGAGAAAAGCAGTTTGCCTCCCCAGCATACTTTATCGCCTGCACTGCCTTTTGACAGCAGAGGAACTAAGAGCTCAAACAGCCACTGATGCTGGTGTAGGGGTTAAATCACTTCCTGCAGATTTCAGGCATGTATTTTTTCAGTATGTATTTTTCAATATGATGTCTGACTTCATTGGAAGACAAGGTGGAAACATAAGTATTACTGCATGAATTTAAAACTCATGCCCTTCGTTTAATTCATGTCAGTTTTCAGTGAAACAGTTTAAAAAGACTTGATTATAAATGATGAAGTTAGATGCTGCAGTCACTGTTCTTTTCAGAAGAATGTGGCTTTTTTTAAACACGTATGTGCATGTAGAGACTTCTTGTCTTGTGATAATATTTTTTTGTTAACGAAATTGGTGTGTATCTTTACAGATATCCTAACTTGGACTTCGGATGGAAAAAGTCTATTGACAGCAAGTCCTTCATCTCTATTCCTAACTCCTCTTTAGCAGAGAATGAAATTTACTGTAAGCACAGCACAATTGTAGTCCCTGAAAATGCTGCACATCAAGGTGCTAATAGAACCTCTTCTGCAGAAAACCATGACCAAATGTCTGTGAACTACAGAACATTGCTCAATGAGTCACCCAGTAAACTCCAAATTGATGTCTCGGCAGAACTTGCAGCAATTAATGGTGTTTCTTATAATAAAAATCTTGCCAATGGCAATTGTGATTTAGTTAACAGAGACTTTTGCCAAGGAAATCAGCTGAATTACTGCAGGCAGGAAATACCTGTACAACCAACTACCTCATATCCCATTCAGAATTTATACAACAGTGAGAACCAGCCCAAGCCCAGCAATGAATGTACTCTACTGAGTAATAAATACCTTGATGGAAATGCTAACAGATCTACCTCAGATGGATGCCCCAAAATGGCAGTGACCACCAGTACTTCAAAAGCTATTAATCTTTCAAAAGACAGAGCAGATTCTGAAAAGAGCCCTTCCAGTGGGTACTCCTCAAAAACTCTTGGTCCTAATCCTGGTCTCATTCTTCAAGCTTTGACTCTTTCAAATGCTAGTGATGGATTTAATCTGGAGCGGCTAGAAATGCTTGGTGATTCATTTTTAAAGCATGCCATCACTACGTACTTGTTTTGCACTTACCCTGATGCTCATGAGGGACGTCTGTCATATATGAGAAGCAAAAAAGTAAGTAGTAACAATCCGATGATATTATGTAAAAGGTATGCTGTAACGAGCCATATATATAAAAAATTTTGCTGGAAGATTAAATGGCAACGGGTTGATTTAATTACAGTCTTTACTGATTATACATTAGGTAGCATGCATATTAGGAATAAGAATACAGGACTACAGGATTAATACTGCCATAACTATGAGTGAGTGAAACTGTTTTCTACAGTTCATTTTGAAATCTAAACCAGCTGATTATCAGCCTAAGAAAGGGCAGGGCTGAACAGAACTGAAAGGTCAGGGTGAGTGAGGATGCTTGGTGGGCTGAACACTAGAGTGGTGTGTAGAAACTCTTTTACAGGAGTGCTTGAATGAAGGATTGAGTTAGCAGCAACAGACCCTTAGGTTGTAGCTTTACTTGACCTTTCGTTTGTTTCCTCAGTAAGTTACTTTCCTTGAAAACTTTCAATATGATCTTACCACAACAATAAAAACTAAACAACAAAAAACCTTACAGAACTGTTGCATCAAAACTTCTGTAAGTATTTTAAAGTAAATGTAAACAGTAAGGAGCAGAGTCTTCACTTCTGCTGCTCCTGTTTTTAAATTCTGGAATAGTCAATCATATGAAAGTTTGTTTTGTTTGGGTTTTTTTCCCCCCACATAATGTGATAGCTTGAATGGAATGCTAAGGATTTGATTGTCTACCTCTAATAAAATGCATCACTGAGAATTAAATGATTGAGTAGTTTAATCTTGGAAAATAAGGAGGGCTAAATAAATTGGACAGTTCAAATAAAGGAAGTGATTGAACATTCAAGTTCAAATTTCAAGACTTTAAAAACAAACATAGAAAGTGTGTTTCAAATGAGAAACAAAGATCAGAAGTTGGTAGTTACAAACTTACTTCCTTTTCCTTTTTGTATGTGAGTGCATTTTTCTCTACCCTTTAAAATATTTAAAAGAATTTTAAAGGCTATCAAGTAACATCTAGATTATGACTTAATAAGATTTGTTATGTGGAACTGTTTTAAGACTTTGCCAAGGTTTAGGTTGGTCTGTCCATAATAGCAATCATTTTTAATTCCAAATCTAGTCTAACTGTTGATTATTAACACTGGTAATTAATGATACTTTTGCAAGTTATATTTACTGTTATTTTAAAGGTAGCAATAATTTTGTTTTGCAAAGATAAAATAATCTGTCAGAATTCTTTAACTGAAATTGTCACACCTAATATGCTTGGCCTTAAAAAAAATAAATAAAATCTGTATCTTGCTGTGGATTGGTTGTACGATATTAAGAAAGCTGAACTCCCTTTTGAAAATGCATAACATACATTGTCAAGCCAGATCTTGTAAGATTGTTTTGCTCCTTTTGCATGTTAACCTTTTCAATATTTTTATGTAAATGTATATCCAGAGGTTTATCAGAATGTTTTTTCTTGAAGGTCAGCAACTGTAACTTGTATCGCCTTGGAAAGAAGAAAGGACTGCCTAGTCGTATGGTGGTATCAATTTTTGATCCTCCGGTCAATTGGCTTCCTCCTGGTTACATAGTAAACCAGGACAAGAGCAACAATGATAAGTGGGAGAAAGATGAAATGGTAAGACTTTAATTCTGTTGAGGAATAATTATTTGTGTATCTGTATTCTCTCACCCATACATCCTCCTATGCCAAAGATATTTTGCTATGTTTTCTTAAAAAAAACAAACAAAAAAAACAAACCAACAAAGCAAATATGTATGTCTGTTTCCCTTCTAAAACTTCACTGTAACTTACTGAAAATGAGAGGAACACTGATCCTGAATAGAACCTGAAGTAAGGAAATTCACTGGACATCATCCAATAATGACTGAATATGTTAATGGAAAAGCAGAGGAAAAAAACTTTTCTTTTGCTGCTTGTAGTTAGCATGCTCTTAGGAGTTTTTCTGAAATTTCTCATGGAAAATTTAAACAGAATTATCATTACTGATTTTGCTGTGGTATGTATAGGCAGAACACTGCCTGATGTTAATAAATAATGAGTCCGCCTTTATAGAATATATGAAAAAGAGTTGGTATTTTTCATAGGGCTGAGGCAGAACAAAGATTAGGTCTGACTTGAGAAAATGTTCAGTATTGCTTGCTGTTGGCTACACCATGGATATGACTGAGAGCTGCATCTCATACAATGCTGGCTTAGATACCCACACTGTCTATCACCAAAAGTTTCAGAATGACAAATCTTAATGAGGAATGATTCATACTATTTTCTGACTACTCTTTACAAACAATGAGTTTAGGAGTGTGTATATAAGAAATCTCACTGATCACAGCAATCAGTAACATAGCCTTTAAGTGTTTGAGACTGGTTTGCAGGGTAAAGGGGAGGAAGTTGGTGGTGGTTGTTTTTTACTTTTCCCCAGTTCTGAAGACCACACTCGGTTTGTAGAACCACCAGAGGGCACATGAGAGAACTGCTAGGTAGATGTACTGTGCAAATAAATGTTTATTGCAGAATAAAACAACCTGATTATTGTAGTTCTGTATTGTGCCAAGATTTCAGTTCAAAGATTTACTGCTATACCTTTCTAAAAATAAGATCGCACATTTGGGACAGGAACTAATCATTGGTTTTAAAAAGCTCTCAGTTCTCCATAACTTTTCAGTGGCCTCTTCCTCTTTGCTAGTCACTGTTTAGTTTTAAATAAAACACAATTTTAGACCAAAATGCAGACAGTGATGCAATTAAGAAGTAGATTTTTTGTGCTATGTAGATATTTTGCTTTCTTATATGTAAATTTCATTTTCCGTCCATGGACTGATGGTCTATAACTGGGGCTAGAAATCTCATCATTATGACAAATCGTTACTATAAACAGCCTAGTCAAACGTTATTTTTTGTGTTACCAAGCTTTATTAAGGGTAAGGATCTTCCTTTGTTCATTTGATTAAATAGCTGTTTTCTAAAAAGCATGCAAAAAAAAGCATTTACATTTATTTTTAGCTTGTAAGTGGCCATAAGTTATTCAAAATCAATCAGGTATTCTTTAAGAAAAGGTCTTTTCTTCTGGGGTTCATTGTTGATTTATTTTGGAAATGCTATCTAATGATGAAAAAAATCAACTATCAGAATTGCTTCCTATCTCGCTTACCTACTGTTCATTCTCATCACTTAGGATTGATTTTTTTTTTTTTTTTTTTTTTTTTTTTTAAATACAAGAAGCAATGTGCAGAAAACGTTAGGGTAGCTCATGTAGCCGTCCTGCTAACTAAAGCTAATTTTAAGAAACTTGTGAATAAAACTGTAGTAAAAATGAAATCTATCATTTACTAAATCTGTGAAAACAGACAGTGAAATCTGTTTTGAATCATCCATGTAGACATGCCTCATTCAGAGAGTGTATTTTTGTCTCAGTGACAGATAAGACAGGTGACGTGTAACAAGAAGGAAAGAAGCACTAGCTCTAGTTGGGAGTCATTAGTCTTATCTAGAGCATTCTACTGCTACTAGTATACAAAATAACTATCTCAAATGAAATTTTCCTCTCTGGTCAAAGTAGCGGACATCCCTGCTGTGTGTTTGTGAGATGGGTAATTACAGTGGCAGAAAGTCTCAACTATGAATTTCTATAGCCACTTTTTTGTCCTCTTCTCTCATTACTAAACCTGACTAAGCCTGCTCCATCCTGATGAGGAACATCGTGATCTGTTTGATCCCTAGATGGTTTCAAGTGCTGCCTAGTGCACCTTACAGCTGCCACCCATCCACACATCTGGAGAGCTGTGCATTTGGCCTAAAGGGAGAGGTCCCCAGTGGTAGCATCTGGGTCACAGACTTGCAGGATTAAGTGACAGAGACCTACAATGTGACATACGTAGATTGAGGGCAGATAAAGGCTGTTTCACTTGATGCAAAATGGTGTTGGCTTTCAGGACCCAATCCAGAAAACCACTTTGATTCTGATCTTACTCCTATCAAAACCAGTGGCAGAATTCCCACTGACATCAGTGGTGCTGGGTTGTGCCTGTGAGTAGTCCTTTCGATATTAGGAAGGTGACATATTTAGCTAATATGTTTAAAGTGCTTTCCTGGATCAGGACCATGGCAAATTGTACGGCGTTGTATAGCTTGTATTGTACAGCAAAAACTGGCCGATATATAACCTGTAATAAGCAGCAAGTTCACTTACTGAATCCCCAACACATGCAGTCAAGACTGTTACCCGCACAAGCATTAGATTCTTGCCAGCTAACTGGTATTAGACTCTCATTTTTTATGTGAAATATAAAAATCACTTACAGTGATTCCCTAAACTTACTTTCTTCTAGTTTGCCATGTAGACTGAATTAATTCGCAGCTGTGTTTGAGGGTGTGGATAAATGTATTTTGCTGCTTCAAGTGATGATTGTTGAAGAAGGGTAGAGAAGTTATTGTAGTAGTTTCATTGAAAATGTTTTCCATTTGTGTCCCAAAACTGAGATGATTGTGATAGTGACTATAGCGAACCTGCAAACCCCTTAGTATTTGCCATCAAAGGATGTAGAAAGAATCTTCGAAATTACATTGATTCAACATTTTACTTAGCAGCTAGAGAGAATGATGCACCCAAAATTGTTTCTTGTAATTCTCTACTTGTTAATGTAGAACTTTCTTTTGTTTGCTTTGATGTGCAAGTGTATAACGTTTGGTGAATTTAATGTGCATCACATTCAAGTATAAGCACTGGCTCCTGTGAAATGCAGCACGTGTTTGTTATTTGTAGACCGTGCACTGTTATAGGTTAGTAATTAAGGGTTTGTTTTTCAAGACAATTGTTCTAGTCTTTAGAATGCTAGTGTTAATTGAGGTTGCATTGTGCATCTGATCAGACGATGAAATTGGGAACATTAAAAACCAGTCTTATTTTAGAAGACACTACTGAAATCCTAGTCTTCTGACAGTTCTGGAATAAAAGTTTCTCACTTCCCTCTTCAGTAGCATATTTTTTGTGTTCTTTCATAGACAAAGGAGAACTTGTTGGCTAATGGTAAACTTGATGATTATGATGATGATGAAGAGGATGAAGACCTAATGTGGAGGTTACCCAAGGAAGAAACAGACTTTGAAGATGATTTTCTGGAGTATGATCAGGAGCATATCAAATTCATTGATAATATGTTAATGGGATCAGGGGCTTTTGTGAAGAAAATTTCACTGTCACACTTTTCAACCACTGATTCAAACTATGAATGGAAAGCACCCAAAAAGTCATCCCTGGGTAATGTTCAGTTTTCATCAGATTTTGATGATTTTGACTATAGCTCTTGGGATGCTATGTGCTATCTGGATCCTAGCAAGGCTGTTGAAGAGGATGATTTTGTAGTGGGCTTCTGGAATCCCTCAGAAGAAAACTGTGGTGTTGATGCAGGAAAACAGTCTATCTCGTATGACTTGCATACAGAGCAGTGTATTGCTGACAAAAGCATTGCAGACTGTGTGGAAGCCCTGTTGGGCTGCTATCTGACCAGCTGTGGTGAAAGAGCTGCTCAGCTTTTCCTGTGTTCATTGGGGCTGAAGGTGCTCCCTGTAATTAAAAAGAATGATTGGGAAGGCACTTTGTGTGCTACCAGAGAGAATTGTAACAGTGAGCAGAAAAATCTTTCACCAAACTCTGTTTCTGCTTCTGTAGCTAATTCAGAGCCTTCTCTGTATAAAGACCTGGAGTATGGCTGTTTGAAGATTCCACCGAGGTGTATGTTTGATCACCCAGATGCTGAAAAAACCTTAAATCACCTTATTTCTGGTTTTGAAAACTTTGAGAAGAAAATTAACTACACTTTTAAGAACAAGGCTTATCTTCTTCAGGCATTTACTCATGCCTCGTACCATTATAATACCATTACTGGTAAGTTGTCTTAAACAAATTAGAGTGTTTTCCTGTATTGTAAATGCAAGCTGAGCAGTTTGTGTTCTAATATATAGTCTTTCTTAGACGTACATTACTTTAAGAAGTCAATAATCTCTGTATACAAAATCTTAGAAAATAATATCTTACCCCTCATTTAGAGGGAGATACTTGTTGAAGCTGTAGCTCAATGATTATTTGTATTTTGACATGATACAGATAGATTTACTGAAGCCTAACCAAATTTTGGGAAAGGGCAATGTTTTTCGTCTCTGATGCTGTATCACTAGTTATATATGACTGATAGTAGATGCTCATTTAGCTGAAACAAGTTCTTGTAGAATTGTGGAAAATTGCAGTGTACTTCTAGAGGTAGTATCATGTTATTTAGCAAATTTGGCCATAATTTAATTCCAAGAATATTACCCTTTGTACTTCTGAAGAGTAAAAGTAGACTACACAATTGTTATTAGCTGAATAGTCTATAGGGTAGCAAAATACAGAGACTTCTCTTTGTAGCTGTGAATTGAAAGGCTTAATTTAAGTCTAGGCGTGTTATCGAGTAAATATTTAAAGTCATGAGTTGGAAGCAGTTGACTAAATCAGACTAAATATTAATTTCAGGTGTTAACTGCTTAATGTTTCTGTACATGATCTCATAAAAGATTTTACGGCAGTACAAATTTGTATTTCTGTAATCTTACTGAATTGCTTATACTAATTAGAATTCATTCATTCTAAAACTTTAAATATTTTCTATGATAACATGCAATTAAAACAAACCATGGTAAAATTCCAACCCTGTTTGAAGTGAATGGCAAATTCCTGTGCAGTCAGCAGTCAATTTTTCTCCATACTGGGGGAATTGGTTCCTTATTCCAAGAAGTAAGCAAGCTTTGCTTTAATTAAAGAAATAAGTAATTTTGAAATGTTAGTACATAGAGATATAGTCCCAACAAAACACTGAAATGTTCCTTTGATTTTTTCATTTGAGGTAATATTACCCACATAATATATTTAGTTTTTACGATATTTCCCAAAACATATAGAAAGGGAGGTAATTCCTTTTTATAGATACACTAATAAACAGAAACTTTGAGTCACAGTGTCTAGATGAAATTACATTTTTGGTAGCAGAAACCTGATTCCGTTTCTGTTTACCTAGACAGAAAACTGTGAATTGCTCTCACTTTTTCTCTTAAGCGGTAGCTAGCAGTTGAGATCTGGCAGCATCTTGGGTTCAGCTGCTATAAAAGCAACTTAGTACTAGCTTTCACTCGCATGTTATTTCTGTAGTAATTTTGCCTGCCTTCTTTCTTTACCCACCTATCCCCGTTTGCTTTCAAGACGGTTTTTTGCTTTCGTTTATATTCTAAAAATAGACCTCCATAGCTCTGCATTCCCACGCCCTCTGTCAATTTTCCAAACAGGAAAGGCTTGGCAATTTTAGTTTCCAGTTTAAAAGATCCATTCTGAATGGGAATCTTTGGTCAATGCTTTTTGAGAAATCTGTATGTGTGACAAATTAGATGAAAAATCTCAGATTGTATGTGTACCCCTGCTTTTTAATACAATGATTTCTTTATTGATTTTTTTTTTTTGAGATTTGATACCATTTTCAGAGCAGCCTGCTGGTGAAATTTCTTGATTGTACTTTTTTGATGTTTCTCAGCACAATGTGGTGATCTTGAGCAAAAGCATTAATTGATTATAAACAGAAGTGTTTTGCTAGGCTGACAAATTAGCATTGGTTCAAAGGTGGCTATTATTAGATATAACTACTGTTTTTTCTGATTTTTTTTTAATATTTCAATAATGATCTGTTTAAACACAAAGATACCTTTAAAAAAAACCAACAGATTGTATTCTCTGAGCATTGGTTAGTTTGTGAAATTTATGGCAGTGTACCAAGCCTCTTACCCAGAAGGGCCTGGAAAGAATGTGTGTGTGAAACTTAACTGTGTTGTTGTACATTCTTTTATTTCCAACACTTTAAGATTGTTACCAGCGCTTAGAATTCCTGGGAGATGCAATTTTGGACTACCTCATAACCAAGCACCTTTACGAAGACCCACGGCAACACTCTCCAGGAGTTCTTACTGACCTACGATCTGCTCTAGTCAATAATACCATTTTTGCATCATTAGCTGTAAAGTATGACTACCACAAGTACTTCAAAGCTGTCTCTCCTGAACTGTTTCATGTTATTGATGACTTTGTGCAGTTTCAAATGGAAAAGAATGAAATGCAAGGGATGGATTCTGAGGTTAGTGGAAGTAGAAGAAATGTGTTCAGTATCTGATTTGAAGCATGTCACTGGATTTCTTAGCATGATGCACATTTTTGTAATGTTTTAGTTTTATGTACACAGCAGCCAAAGAAGCAGGCTCCCAGTGACAAAACGTGCAATATGCAAAGTAAAATACAGTCTTCATAAAGTGTAAAGTCAGTAAGAACATTCAGAAAATAATTAAATCGAAACCAGTTTGCCCCTCTAGGTTTTTCTGTGATGCTTTATTTCAGTCACTGTTTTGCTTTTGTGTTGTTAGAACAGCATGGGATGGAAATTAGCTTGCTTTCTTCACTGACTGACTGGAAGCACAGCTATACCATAAAATTATGATGAAGGGTTACTAAGTCACATAGTGTTTGACTCAGGATAGGCTCTCCATGCAGCATCATGAACAATACTACCTTGGCACAATGCTGGATTATTTAATGTAGGACAGACGGAGATTTCTACTGTTTTTCTTCAGACTATTTCTGTCTGTACTCGTGTGTTTGACATGCTCCTAAAGGCTTTATATCTGCTAGGGAAATACATGCATCTTTCAAATAAGCCATTTGAAACACAGTTTAACTGAAGACCTGCAAACACAGATCATATCTTTGCTATGCAGGGAAGCTAATGATAATATCTATTTGCTGGAGAAAGGACTAAAACTAATTCATTTAGATAAGCTGTTCTGAAGATACATGAGAGCAAGGGCCTTGTGAGTCATACTCTAATAGACTCCTGGGAGAGGTGGCCTTTCTTTAAAAGTGTTAGCTAATAGATATCCTTAATAGTTGATCTTCTGAAAAACTGTGATCAGTCTTTTAGAAAATACTCTGTCTGAGAATACTCCAGCACTAAATAAACATGTTATCTCTTAGTAATTTCTTCTTTCTGATACACAATTTAAAATCTTGGGAATCAAAATGTATCAGTTACACGTATGTGTTTACAGCCCTTGCGCTCTTGTTACAGAGTGAAATCCTTATGTTTTATGGGAAGATTCAGAAAACATTGATTTTACAAATTTATCACTGAAATTTAGATAATATAAATTATTTTATATCAAAAGATCAAACTCTGTTATCTGTCTTGTTCACAATATGAATGAAAAGGCTAAAAACTTACTTTAAGAGCTCATAGTAATGATTTTTAGCTTTGCTCTGTTTTTGCTAGTATGCAAAAAGATTGCCTAGAAACTTCCACCAAAGTTGTAACCAAATTGCATGATAGCTGTTTCAAATAAAATTCTTGTTTCACTTTCCCTACGCCTGCTCCCTATCTTGGTCTGGCACTGAATTACTGAAACCCTTATTTCTTCAGAGTTAATGCAAGAGTCTTTGTTTCTGCAGTTCATGCCAGCTAGACTCATTTCCATGTGTGTTTCCATGTCATCTGCTTTTCTTTTTTTTAAAATCTCACTCCTGAAACATCTGTTGTCCCTTGCCTTATAGCTCTTGGTTTCTCTCTCCGTTATTTCAGTGTAACTCAAAAGTGCTTCAGTTTGTGCTTGGGATAAAATATGCTATTCAAAACAGTTGAATTTGGGTTTTAACATGAAAATCCCCATTTGGAGTGTGTACACATCAAGTCTGACTTCTTGTTTGATTTATTTTAGGTAGAAATATTGGGTGGGGCTAGTTTATGAAGTATTATGGTGACTCGTAAGAGGACTGAATTGGGTTTTAAACCCCAAATAGGGGCCAAATGGAGTGAGAGGGCAGATACTGAGGAAGAGACCAACAAACTTACTTCTCTTTAGGCAGAGGAGCAATGGTCAAAAAGTTTATTGTCAGGTTACTTTGTTTGGACTTAGGAGAATGTAATTATATGTATTTGAGGTATTTTTAGTAAAGGATTAGATTAACTCAAGACGTTTAAGACTTATACTGAAATTTCAGTTTTAATAGTAAGAATAGACTATTGTCTTAAATTAGCATAGAAAAAACACTGCCTCCTACATTTGAAAAATACCCAGGTATGCCTGTTAGCTCAGTTTAATGTTGCTAGTTACCAGTTATTAATGGCTTATTCTACTAATGCTTGTTTCATGCTTGTCTTCTGGGATAAATGAGGTAAGGAAAGGTACATCCAACTTCTGTCCAGAGATTGGACTTGAAGATTTTAAAGTCTCCTCCTAGGAGATGTTTGGTGTATGAACTCTTCCTTTCTTATGAGTACTTTCTGGCATTAAACTGATAGAGCAAAGTCTGTTTCTTATTGGAAAAAGCAGATTCATGGTGAAGTCCTACAGAATTATTACAGGAGGAGTTCACAAAGCATATAAAGTCTCTGTACACAGTGGTGTTCAGGATTTTTTTTCACATTTGAAAAATGATATATCCAGCAACTTGGTTTCATTGGGGAACAAAAGAACAATTTCACTGTGGAAAGTTGTCAATGAAAAACTTAAAGGAAGCAGCTCAGGATAGGATGTAACAGAGCTTACATTTCTGAAGATCATTGTTTTATTTTAAAAGAGGCAATTGTTTCTCTCTTCTCTTCCCCTTCTCCCCCCTTCCCACCCTGCCTTGGCTTTTTTAATTGCAAACAGCTCAGAAGATCTGAAGAAGATGAAGAAAAAGAGGAAGACATTGAAGTACCAAAGGCCATGGGGGATATATTTGAGTCCCTTGCTGGTGCCATTTATATGGATAGTGGAATGTCTTTGGAAATGGTTTGGCAAGTGTACTATCCGATGATGAGGCCATTAATAGGTATTTTCAGCTTTCAGAAAATAATTAATAATTAAGTGCTATCTGCTGTGAAGAGAACAAACCTAAATATTGTATGTTTGTTTATTTTCCAAATAGAAAAATTTTCTGCTAATGTGCCCCGTTCCCCAGTGCGAGAGCTGCTGGAGATGGAGCCAGAGACAGCCAAATTTAGGTAAGAATGCACTTCCTTTGGTACACACTGCTATAGTGTTTTAAACTGATTCATAAGCTACTGAGGATTTTTATATATCACAAATTTACTTACAATTTCTTTTACACTAAGCAGCTATCATGATCATTGTGTTTGCTGATTTTTTTTTTCCTTGCATAACTTTCTGAGAAAAGATTTCTGTTTAACTATAGTGCTTTAACTTCTGTAGAAATGAGAAAGTAGATCTCTTATTTCACATTAACTTGCCTAGGCAGTAAGTAATTCTCGTGTATATTTTTGCAGCCCTGCAGAAAGAACTTACGATGGAAAGGTCCGAGTAACAGTGGAAGTTGTAGGAAAGGGAAAGTTTAAAGGTGTTGGCAGAAGCTACAGGATTGCCAAATCTGCAGCTGCAAGAAGAGCACTACGAAGCCTCAAAGCAAATCAACCTCAGGTCCCAAACAGCTGAGACTCCTCTTAAAATTAAGTAAAATGGGGGAAAAAAACACATACAGATAAAGCAAATTTAAAAAAAAATGTTGGTGTTGAGAGGAACAAATTGGAAGACAGCATTTAAAGTTTGTTTGATAACAGAATAGATAAAACATTTAACATGTATAAAATTTTGGAACTAATTGTAGTTATAGTTTTTTGCGCAAACACAATCTTGTCTTCTTTCCTCACTTCTGCTTTGTTTAATCACGAGAGTGCTTTAATGATGACATTTAGCAAGTGTTCAGAATAATTGTTGTCAGGTCTTTTTGGTTTACTTTTATTGTCAGTACAGCTTTGCTTAGTGTTAGAAGGCCAGGGAGCTTATGCCTAATGCAGTTGCTAGATTTATATATAGTAATCTTGAAGTTCTTCAATCTGTGCACTAGTGCCAGTCATAAAACAGTTGATAAACTGTACTGGATGATTGGGTATAAGAAAGAATAAGTGTGCCAGTATTCTCCTTTTTTTTTTTTTTTTTTTTTTTTTGTCTCTCCTCCTTTCTCTCAATGTCATCTTTTTACATTAAGATGACATTCCCAATCATTGTTGCACTTATTTGTTAGGGACAGATTTTAATTGAAATGGCTGGCATACTGGTAGAATGAAACTTCACTTCCCTTATGCCACACAGTCTTGCATAAAAAAAGGTTCTTGCCTTAAAAATAAATAAACCCTCATTAACAATCTTTAATTTCTGATCTTTTTTGGAACAAACTGTTTTACATTCCCTTCATTTTGTTATGCATTTTACAATGATACAGCTCTATATTTACAGTACAACTCATTACTATAGCTGTGACTTGTTACAGGATTATAATAGAAATTGTATTCATATATATGTAATTAGGTTATTTTTAACAATTCTGAGGAGGTGGTTAGTCTACAGTTTTTTTTATACCATAAACAGAATATGGTCTTTGGCTAAAGTTCCAACTTTACACAAACCTGCAAGCTAGATAGTTCCAATACTGGAAACAGTAATTAATAATTGCACAGTGCAAACTGTCACTCTAACAAAATAACCTTAGACATATCACACCTAAAATATGCTGCAGATTTTATAGTCAATTGGTTACGTATTTAACAAACAGAGCACCTTTACACTTAGAGATATTTCCACGTAAATTTCTTACTGTACTTTTCAGAGTTGCATGCATATTTCACCTACCAAAGTTGTGCTGTTAAATAACATGAAAGTTGATGTTTGAGATATAACTGCCGTACTTTTGATACATCTGTGATTTAGGTCCTTAATTTAGAGAAACTAGCTCATTGGTGTTTTGTTTTACTGGGGGTGGGGAAATCATACTTTTATTTTTTAGGCCTTGCCTATACTTTAATTAGATTTTTGTAGGCACTCTTCACTTAAATACCTCAGTTCTTTTTTTTTTTTTCTTTTCTTTTCCTTCTTTTTTTGCATGCATTGTTTTTTTTCTGTTTTGGTGCTATGTTTATATATTATGCTTGAAATTTTAATTTTTTGCACTGTAACTATAATACCTCTTAATTTACCTTTTAAAAAAGCTGTGGGTCTTGTATTCCCACCAGTATCAGTAGAGGTTTGCTGCAATTTTGCCCTGTTAATTATGCTTGAAGTTTGAGAAAGCAGAGCAAGGTGTTTTAATGTTTTCCAGCACAATTGTTTGAACTTGATGCTGTGTCTTATGTATTAAATTACAAATAAATACTGTATTTCCTGCTTTTAAACCCTATTCCTTTCCTCACAAATGCACACTAAAATAAAACAAACTGTCAGCTCTTGCTTTCTTAACAAAATAATAAAAGAAATGCCTTAGTGACAAGGGATAGACATTAAGCTTTTCTGAAATACAGTTTTCAAAAGTTCATACATTTTCTATCTCAGTCATTTTTCATTCTGCAAAAAAGACTGTTCTTGTATTTGAAAGCAGCATTGTTATTGTAGTCAGACTGAAAATTAAAATACTAACTTATAAAAAATTCTAGCGTTTGTTTGGTACTTCAGTCATGAAAATATAACGGAGAAGTATAAGACCTGCAAGTCATGGTGTGTATAAAACAGGTGTAAATGAGATGGAACAGAAAAACATGCAGTCTAAATTTTCAAAGGTAAATTGCTTTGAGTTAGCTGTTTAAAAAAAAAAAAAGTTGGTGATTTCAGTTTTAGCTCTTTCTTCATGGTAGGAGTGGAGTTTGTTAGTGAAAATACATGATTACTAATGTTAATAATTCTGTGTTTCTGGCCAGACATCAATCAGCCAATAAAATCAGACCATCTAGGAAATCCTAACTAGTTTTAACTGCATTATGAAAAACTAAATTTTAAGCTAGCCTTTGAAAACCTAAAATTTCTTACTGATTGTTACAAGGTCATAGATTCTCAGGGGTTTCAGGTAATTGTTAGCAGTGAAGTGCTATGGAGTGTTTTGCTGCAAAGAAAATTAACTGAACTTGCTCTGTGTTTCAGAATAGTTTAATGATCACTTTGTTACTAGATAGAGCCTATGAATTGGAAATCTGAAATGTGTAGTGGCTGACTATAAAGTAGTTTCTGCTGCTGATGCGTTTTTAAATGCTTTTTAAATGCCGTAATTTTTTCCAGTGTGACCTCATTGAAATATTTTTTTTATCCTTTGAGATAGAAAATTCGTATTAGTTTCCATCTTATACATCTGTGTGTTTTACCCTACAGCTGATATAATTTTGATATTGGACAGTGTATGCTATTAAAGACCTAAATCTGATCATTTGAAGGTTGGGACAGAAATCACTTGACATGCTATAAGCACAAGTGTAAGCGGACTGTTGCAACCCATCTTCAAAAGCAACCACACAGGCTCATCATAAATAGTGTGGGGGTTAGTTGGCATGAACCTTGGTTTTTTTATCTTAAGTCCTGTTATACTGTACTTTAAACAGTCCTCCTAACTATGCTGCGTTTTTATTTTTATGGCTTTTTTTGCGCTGTTCTGTTCATGTAGCACAAATAAGCATTGCACTTGGTACCATGCTTTACCTCATTTCAAGGAAAAAAATGCTTAACAGAGAGGAAAAATGTGGTTTGGCCTTGCTGCTGTTCTGATTTACTGAATTTGAAAACGGTAATTATAATGCCTGCAATGTGTCATTTACTTGCACAACTTAAATAGGTCATTTGTAATGTCTGTGGCATTTTTACTGTATGTGGAAAAATACAACAAAGATGTGTAACAACTCTTGATTGTATTTTGAAGCTATTGTTTTTCTACTACATCATTTTACTGTTATGTGAAGTAATTAAAATTAGAATGACCTCTGGCACTCCAGTAATTATCTCTGAACAAACCAACGTATTGTACATATAATGTAGTTATTGCAAGAAGACAACCCCTAGTAATTTGGTCAACCTCAACTAAATCTCCGCTCAGTCTTAATATTGAGTACCCAGTAGCGACTTTGGAAATGTTTGTTCAGCTTGATGCTGTGAAAGTCTGTACAGAAAAAAAGCATACTATTTTTAAGTCTCATTACACAATAGGATGTTGTGACTGCAGAGTACAGAACTTGGACAAGAACCAGTTTCCATGCTGGGGAGGAATATAGTAGTGGCCCAGGGATGAGGTGCCAGATCCTCAGCTCGTGCAAATTGGTGTGGTATCATTTTAATCACTGGAACTGCATTCGCTTACATACCTGAAGATCTTGTGCTTATATGTATGTGGCAGAGTTTGGGTTTTCCTCCTTGTAAGCAAATACAGAACCATAAACTGGAAAATGTGGGGTTTATGCATGGTTACTGCATATAACATAACTATGCTACATGCATTTATCTGTATAAAAAGTGAAATCTTTGTATCCCAGTCGCAGCAGCACACGTAATCAAAAAATGACGAATAGCATCATGGTCTGCTGTGATACTACACTTGCCTTTGACAGTATTCTGGGTTTGTATGTTTTGAGTGGGGTTCCTTACAAAATTCTTGTGGAAATCTCTGTATTTATTACATGAGTGAGGCAAAAGGGTTTTGATTTTTTGGTACTTACCGACATTGATCCTTTTTCAGTTCTCTAATTTTCAAGAAGTTAGTTAATTTCTTTCTTTCATATTAGGTTTAAAACTTAAAACACTACAGTTCATGACCATGAAATGTAATCTAAATATCAACTGAAACTCAAGCTGAATTATGTTAGCAGATACCTAGAGGTCATTGTAGTATACTCCACTAGCAGTTAAAATTAATTTCTGTCAAAGCTAGCTAAGTTTCCTAAAAATAAATTTTATCCAATAAAGTTCTTTGGGTTTTTTTCCCTCTTTTATTTGAATGGCAACCACAGACTACTTTAATTGCTTTGTAGATGCACTCAGAATTTACTGCAGCAGCAAGTTGAAGAGAAAAATGTTTGTGAACAAGAATTGGAAATTGCAGGCATTTTTATTGTAAATAGTTTGACTGAAAAGATGGTTAAAATCAAGTAGAATGAATAACAAATATAATTTGATGGACAATAAAATATTTACCATCACATGCTGCAGCTGTCTTTAAGGGACATAAAATGTAATTCATTCATACTGTAATCATGCTGCAGAAGTTTGCAATCTGCACCTTATGGATCACAATTACCTTTAATAGTTTTTTGTAATAATTGTAGCTGAGTATATCTCCAATAAAGTTATGGTCTGTTCACCTTGTATTGTCTTTCTGCTTTTGTTTTTAGTTCCTCTTGTCTTTCCATAAATCTTCTAGAGTTTACAAAAAATTACTTTTCAGTCTCAGTCTAAATAAAAAAAATAATTTGTGAAAACATTATTTCTTGACCTTGTTTAAAGACAAGTCTGCTTGTCTCCTTCCTCTGATGAATGAACTGTCTTCATAGCTATGTGAAGACTCTTAAGGGACGCTCAGGTTAAAAATGATGGTGTACATGCTACAATTTGATCTCTGTATTGACCATTATACCTGCAAAATTTGTCAGAGCTGGGAGGCCCCAGAGCACAAGGGTTCAGTAAAACAAGTTTGCACAATTCAGCACATGGTTTAAGAATAGGATGTTTATTTTAGCTAAGTCTCAACATTATTAACATTGATTTTAATTATGTTTGCCAGTTGCTTTCTGCTAGTATTTCACTTACTCTGAATATTGAAAATATGCGTGTAGAGCATTCTGACTGGCACACCAATGTCATGCCTATGTTTTACAGTGATGAGGCAGGCATGCCAGTCATCAGGAGTGTTCTTTTCTGAAAACTTCCCAATGCAGCAGTTTCTTGACATCTGCAATGGGCAACTTCTGCTACACGTTGTGTTTTAGGTTACAGAGAAAAGCCTGCTGAACTGCTGATAGGCATGGTGGTATCTTTTTCTGGGACTTGAGGGAAGAACTGAGTCTACCTGTTGTTCAACAGTGTCAGTTTGTTCCTTGTCTTAGCTTAGCTGTGATGAGGCAAGCAAATCTCAGCTGAGAATCCTGAGGAACCTTATGGATCTTCTGTACCTTTCCAGCTCTTTTTTTTTTAATTTTTTTTTTCTTTTCCCCCTCTAGATTCCACCCTGAGCCTGATGGCGCTGGTAGGAAAGGCCCTTTAATGTGTAGGCCAGTAAGCTATAGTAAGGTATGACAACACAGCCCCCACCCCCACAAGTTCTAACAAGTGGGTCAAATCGGGAAAACTTTTTTCTGGAATTTTCTACAGGGAAATAGGCCTGAAAAAATGATTAAAAAAAAATAAAATAGTTCAAGATGCCATTATCTTCTTGTTCATTGTGGAGGAATGAGATAAGGCATGGCTATCAAGCTTGAGTTTCGAAGTGGTCCATCCCTCGCTGGGTAGTAACGTGAAGCATACAGAGTTCTCCAGAAAGTCAAAGTGTAAAATCAATAAAAGGTTCTGCTTCAGAGACAGGTGGCCAGATTTTTTGCCAGTAGGGGAACATCACCTACTTAGCATAGATTTTCAGTACAGCATATTAGCGATGGTGTTGAAATATAAACCATAAAAAAACATAAAGATCCTTTTAGTTTTTTAAATTTAGGCTACTCAGAATGAAGCAACGACTGGGTTCTTTTTGCCCCCCCCCCCCGAAGGAACATCAGGCTTGACTTAAAAAGAGAAATTAACTTTAGTAAAGCTATAACATCAAGGCACAAATTTTTAGGATAGTTACCATTTGTCTTTCAGACAATCTTCAGTGGTCACACTATAGGAATTGAAAGGAGAATATCTCTACGTCTGTCTGAAGAAGAGTTTACAGGTACTGGTTTCTCATTTCCTCATAAGAATAAATGTGTGTCGTAATTGTATAAATAGAGCTAAGATATGTATATGGTTAGCAGCTATTCTTCTTAAGTAAAACCATACATAAAAAGGAATTTGAGTAAAAACTGAGGGGACCAAGTTTTTGAATACACATACCCTGAAAAGGGGTAGTAACAAAGCTAATCATAACTTAGTGACCAGAAAAAAACACAGAGAAGCAGATTTGCTGCTTGGCTGGGCTTCCCTTAACACTTCTGCTAGAGTCCAGGTGCAGGTTCTGTTCCTTAGAGGAAATCTCCATGTCAGTGGACACAGGCAGTACTGACATGTAAGTGGGTTTTATTTTTCTCATAGCTGTGATTATGTCCTTCCTTATTGTAGAATGTGAACAATACTTTCATTCTGGTGAATCAAATAACTGAGGACCTTCCTTATGTTATGAAAACAATATAATTTACTTTTCAGCTTAATCACCTCCACTTACCTGGCTTATACTCTCTCCCTTTTTTTTATATATATTTTATTGGAAGCCTCATGCTAACTCTTAAATGGAAGTAATTTTCTTCTGTTAACTTGAAAATTTCCTGTAGTTTTGAGTTCCTGTTGAGCTCCCACTGAAGTCACTGGGAAGACATCCACTTGGGCTCTGTAATTCATGTGCATTTGAACTTAATGCAAAAGTCCTTCAGCCATAATATGTGTAAATTCCAGATGTCAAGTAAAAGTTGAGAAACGCAATGATGTGCAAAGGCAGCCTCTTCTGTTTTGCTTCTATTTTTTCAGGCTCTTTAGGTAAAAAGGGTGGCACATTCACCAGCTACCTATTTTTGAGATAGCCCACCTCTTGAGGCAAATAGCCAACTGCTTGCTCCATTTTCTTTTGCCATATGGGCAAGATTTAGAGGGGAGGAACAAGGGCCGTCTTCCTCAGAGCTTTTATTGACATCTAGGATGCTTCAGCTAAATTCAGATTAGCTGCATCTGGGCCAGCTCCCACCCATTGCCTCTGTTGTCAGCGGAGCCATGTCAGCAGCAGTGGGGCACCGCTGGGTTTTCATACCCTTGGATCATCCTTTCAAAATGAGATGAATGAGAGAAAGGCTCCTTCCTCCCCATCTGGGGCTGGCACCCAGCTGATAAAATGGGTCCCACACGGTAGCTTGAAGCTGGAAGTCTTCATTCAGGGGAAGTGATGGGTCCAGAAGAGATTTCATGTAGCTGCAGCACGGCCAGGGAGTCAGTAGTTACTCCAGGGTCACACTTGTCTCTTTGCTGAGGTGAGGATGATCATGATCCCCTCTTCTTTACTGCCACATGTCCTGAAGCAGGGGATTGAGTATGAACTGCTGCAGCTGTTCCAGTCTTTGTAATAACCTGGTGCTAAGTTTGCAGCCTTTACTTGCCTAACTGTGAAGCTCTGAGCTCCATGAGGGGATTGCAGAACCACCAACCCAGTCCTCAGCTATATATATTTTAAGAAAGCAGTTTTCACAGAAGTACTTGAGTGTCACTTTGGCATCAATTTTAGGGTAAGGTTTTTAACTTTGTTTTATAAATGAGAATAAGTAACATAGAGGAGCAGTGCTATGGTTGTACAAGCTGCCAATTTCACAGCTACCAGCGTTAGCACAAGTACCAGTGAACACAGATATCGTTAAGCATAGGTATCTCTTTCAATGTTCTTATACCACAGCCACCTACACCAGTCACTTTTGCTGTCATGTATTCAACCTCCAGTACCCTGAATTTAGGCAAGACCCTGGTGTCAGAACAAAACCCTCCCTGATTTTAGTGGAGCCTCAGTATCTTGATAGCCCTATTCTCACACATCTGTAGCAATTAATACAGTATTTTGCAGCACCAGTTTTAAGAAATTATTGCTTTCAGGGTGATTCTGTCTGAAATAGCAGGGCATTATGGTCCTGCCAGCAACGTTCACCACCTTCCTCCTAGCTTTACATAGTGCATGTGCTCCTGGTACAAGAGATCTCGTTATACAAACGAGCATGGCACAGGCAGCTGCCCCCCTTGTCTGGCCAAGTGGCTGCTGTGCAGGGCCATGCCAGCAAAAACCTCACTTAAAACAAGGGCAGAAGTTCCCAGGACTGTGCCTCAACCACGGTGTTGAAGTTGCTGGTGGTGAATATGGGAACAGATCTATGGAAGATGTAGTAACCAATTTTTTGTGGACCAGATGCCTTTTCTGGGCTTTAAAAAGTTGCCCTGTCTGTGGAATCCATCAGCTCGAAGCATTCCTGCACTGAACACTACTTGCCCTGAATTCCCAAGGAGTGCCCCTGTCCCCAGCAGGTACAGCAAGGCAGAAGAGAAGGGCAGTTCAGACCTTCCTGACCCACCTTGCAGAGCCTTGATTACAGAGCAAGCACACATCCTTGTGCGCGTGCATCGCAAGGGTACTCCTTATTTTATGTAACATTTAGTTGCGAGTCACTTAAGTTAACATAAAATAACCACATAGCAACTTCTGTGGAAGGTTTCTTGTAAAGGAACATTGGTTTATTGGCAGTTTAGCTAAGGTGAAGAGTTACTTCATGCAGTAGCTAAATAAATTGCAACAGAGCCTATGGCACATGGGCTACAGGAACTAAACTAAATGTGAGTACATAGTCCATGCTAGATATATAGCAACTGCTTTTTGTGTAGGATATGGTGTGTTGATGGGTGTCAGGAAATCCCAGAAACTACGGTGACTGTACCAGGCAGTGGTGGGGGACCTACATAAACACCTGAGATGTATCAACAATTAGAGAAAGTTGTAGGCTGGAAATATTTCGGAAGAAATGCCAAGATCAGAGACACTTAAATGTACAGAGGAAAGGAACAGACCTGGGCAACTCTGCTCACAAATCAGCTCCCCTGAGAGGGGTGAGCATTGTGAAGGAGGGCTGGGCAGTGGTGGAAACAGGCAGAGCCAAAGTTTGCTTATTCCAGCATCAAGTTCTAAGGTGATAGTGGGACATGCAGGAGGGACTGGGAAAAAGAGACCAACTGAACCAGAGCCTTGCAAGGAGTAAAGGTTGAGCTTGGTCACTGGGTACCGTGGAAGTCACCAGGTTTTGCCACTTCCAACAAACTTTAGACCTCTGAGGTCTAAAACAAGTCCTGTGGAGTTTGTGACTGCTTGGACCCCTGTGAGGACTCCATGTCTTAACTGCAATAGTGAAAACTGCCTTGCATCCAAAGCAGGCTTGTGGTGAGAAGTGCTGCAATTTGTCTGCTGTGCCAGCAGCAAAGGTACAGGCCCTGTGCCAGCCATGCTACAGACAGCCTGCACAGTAGGGTTGCATTTGCTAGGTGGGAAACTGGTTTTGCTGTTAAGAGATAAGACTGTAGTTATGACCTGGCATCACTCAGCTTAAAATCCCCTTCTGTTTTTCACCTCATTGTGATCACTCACGTTGAGAGCATCATTTGCTCATCCCCCACATTGGCACAGTCTTCTGTCTGCTTTGAAAAAGCATCTCGACCCTGAGCGTTCACCGGGACGATATGTCTCAAACTAAAGAGAAGCAATTGCAGCTTAAGGTTTCGGCTCTCTGGTACAAGAGAAACAATAATAGGTAGGAGTAAGCTCATCAGTGATGATTTTCAGGGGACGGCTTTAAGCTTTTGATGGATTTCCTAGTAAAGCTAAATCTAATCTAATGTTCGGAAGTTGATTCCTTGCTATGATCAAAGAGGTTCTGAGAAGGCCCTGAGTGAGCCCAGCTGGAGAGATTTGGGGCTGGCATGAAGCCACAGGAGACCAGGAATTGTGGCAAGCATGAAGAAGCAGATAAAGCTGCAGTTGTAGTCAACTGAGGAACACAATTGTTTTTCAGGGCTGTAGGTAACAGCAGTATTTGACAGCCAAGTTCTAACTGGGTCAATGGCATAGCCATAAATCCATGCATCTGCCTGATTTTTT
Source organism: Falco rusticolus (assembly GCF_015220075.1). Taxonomy (NCBI): domain Eukaryota; kingdom Metazoa; phylum Chordata; class Aves; order Falconiformes; family Falconidae; genus Falco; species Falco rusticolus. The sequence continues at coordinate 40,984,127 of NC_051193.1, forward strand.
CTAATATTGCAGTATTTTTGGACAATTTCACCCAGCTGCCCACCGCAGAGGTCTCTAGTCGCTGGGCTCCCGTTGTCCCATGGCTTCCTGGAAGCACAGCTGGAGTTAGCTTTGGGGAATCTGGGCAATGCAGCGTGGCGATACTGGAGATGGAGCCTTTAAGCCTTCAGCTTGACTCCCTCAGCAGCCAGGGGCTGCACCACCAGAGGCTCATCCCTTTCCCTGACCCACTGCCTGAGGGCTGGCGCCCAACGCTGCAGCCTGGCCGTACGGCTGGGACTGCTCATCAGTGATGGTTACTGCAAGAACACCCCGCATCAGCGCATACTCTGCCACAGCTGCCTACACACCTCCCTCACCTGCAACTGGGGTTATGCCTTTTATATGATGCTCCTGAGACTTCGGTATCATTTTCTCCGCTCCCCGTCCCCAGCCATCTCTCTCAACTGTCAGTGTTTATAACCGCTGTGCACAATTACTCTCCTCTCCAACCCCTGCTCCACCCCAGAGGCAGCTGTATTTCCACAGCGAATGAAGCAATTCCTGTATGTATGATTTTTAAAGTACTTTGGGACCCTTTGGGAGAGAAGGTGCTATTGTACAAGTACAAGATATTATTAAAACAGGAATCTGCGTAATGGGTGATAAATTTTGATACTGTATGTTTAATATAATATGACGGTTGTAAATCCAGTGAATTACCATAGGTATTTGCTGTGCAGTGTGTTTATGAATTGTTTGGGCAGGTGTTTTTCAAGTCCCAGCTTTTCACACGAAATGTGAATTATAGGACAGTTTAATAATAGTTCATACTAGACTCCAATATGCCACAATTAGCTGCAGAAATATTATCACTTGATGGCTGAGCTTGGTTGCTGATTAAATTCATGTATAAGAAGGTAAATGAAAAAAGCAGCACAGAGAAAAGAGATCTGCAGAAGGAAAATTTTTGATCTGTCTTTGATCTCTTACAAGCAAATATCTTTTGAAGCTGCAGAAATCTATAGGTTTGGTATTGTCCAACTGCATTATACATGTGCTTTCAAAGGGGTTAAAAGCAGTTTATTTTGATTGGAATAATGAAATAGTTCTTTAAAAGTTTATATTCAATAGTTATACTACTAATATTTATTGATGTGAAGGGATATCTGTACTGCACATGTTATTTGAATCAAACCTTGCTAGGTAGTTTTTAAATCAGATCCAAAATAATGTAATTCAGGATTACATAGGGTCGGAATTTCTTATTTTTATTTTTTACTGACTTCCACATAAAACAGACTTATAAGACCTTGAAAAAATGTTTCCCTTCTCTGAAGAAGAGAGAAGTGCTCTATTTCACTTTTCCATCTGCTTTTGTACTATGAGCTGAATCTCATCCTGAGCTGACATTGCACCAAACAGCACAGCAGTAAACTACCTAGAGGTAGGGCTGGGTAGAGGTTTTAAAACTTAGTGACTGAAGAACACATCTTCTCCATCACTGTAGAATTTTCTGACTGTAAGTTGGGCTGTCTTTAGTTTTATTAAAGCCTATCAGTGTCCTTTGGGCTGTGAAGCCCTTTGCTTTTCTTGTAGGCGTTTGCAGCTCCCAGGGGTTTGCTGTGACTTACGCAGCTCCGTAGCCATCGCTGACACCTTCCAGCCAAGCGAGGCTCTGGGCTGGGTTTTGGAGGTGCTGTGCTCCCACCACTCCAGCTGACATCCAGGGCGGCTGAAGGTGCTGGGCATCACCAGCTGCCTCTCCAAGCCCTGTCCCACCATGGCTCGTGCCTCCCTGAGCACCTGGGAGCAGGCCCATCATTGGGCATAGCTGAACCTCACCAGTGCAACGCTATGAGCTGGTAGCTCGGCTGGAGGTTTAGTTAAACATTTTCCTTCCCCTTGACTGGCGTGAGGAAGGCGTCTGCAGCCCACCCCCCTCCCCGCGCCGTGGCTTGTGTATGTGTAAAAGCTGCCCTTGGCCCCAGATGATATGTTTGCATTTCATAATTAATGCTGAACTCGACTTGAGGCAGATACAAAAGGACGATTTTTTAAACAGATGTTGCAGGTCACTTGTAAGTTATTTGTCAAATAAGTTTCAGAGCGCAAGCCGCTGCTTTTGCCATTGTAACCAAAGGCGTATGCTGTTCAGCAGCAGTAATTACAAAGCCAGGGCAACGCAGGGAAAATTCATCTTATTTAAAAGTGTTTTAGTGTCACCAAACAGCTTGCTATGCCATTAGGCAAGTTTTGCTAGACACGTTTAAGTTGAGGGTTTTAATTTGTTTGAAGTATTCTCTAAAACAGAATTATGTTGGAGTTTACATAAAATGAGAGAATGACATGAAAAGTTTTAACTTAAGCAGCAAAATATAAAGGCTAATCTTATTTAAAAGTAATATGTGTGTCTTGATTGAGTGCCCAGATACACTCAACTGGGACATTTTAGTGGAATCGGTTCTAAGCTGTTACACTGAGTTATACAGAGTAGGTTTTCCTGAGCTCACATTGCCAGACCTGAAATACTCTTGTGGCTGCATTTAATAAAGAAACGAAAGTCTTGGGTAAGGGGATATGATTTTTTATGACAGAAGGAATGCAAATAACTTTTAGTCTCATTGCCTAGACCGGGTTTGGTCTGATTTGATGGAGTTTAATAATGACTTATAACCTGTGCTGACAATGTGCAGACCCGCACAACGTCATTTAACTCATTTATTCTGCTTGCTGTAAAAACAAAGAGATGGCAAATAAATATATGGAAAGTTCATTGTTTGTCAGAGGGCCCAAGCCAAAAGTTTTCAGTGACCTTTTAAAATATGGTCCCAGGCTAGTACTAAAATGTCTGTCACTCAGCGCACACACTTGCACAATTTGGCCTTTTAACCCGTGCATCTTGTTTTTCTCTCTTTCAACTGGTTGTATGAATTTCAAATCAGCTGCAGCTATTTAAGTTTTTGCATTGGAGGATTACTGTAAATTGCAGTCTGACAATTACAATGTACAGCGCACAGGAGAGTTATTAATGGATAGGCCTACTGATGGCCTTTCAGCGCTGACGAGGGCCTGGTGTTCCTCACCCATAATTAGATCCAGTGGTTGGGGTCTGTGCAGATGAGGCAGAGGAGGGGGTCGGCCATGGAGCGCCGCTTTATCAGAGGAAGATATCAATTGATCAGAGATAGTTACTATCGGCAACGTCTAAATCTCTAATTCACCTTCTTCTTAATGACTTGTATTGGCTTAAGAAGCTAAGTTATTTGACAGCACGGAGCTCGGCTGACAAAGCCGCGCAGGTGGTTTTAATAGAGGATTTCTGTTGCTTGAGATTTCACTAAAGACAGAGCAACAGTTCAACAGACACAACAGAGGCCAGTAAAAACCCCGGCCCACTGCTCTGCTCACCGAGGATACCAGCGGGGCTCAGGCTGCAGCGAGCTGCTGCTCCCATTGCTGCGGCACTTTTTCCCTTTGCAAACCCCGCACAAGGGTTTTCTCTGAGGCTGCAGTATTTATTTTAAGGAATTAACCTTATGTGGGCATAAATTATACTCGACAATGAAAACCCTTTGCGGGGAGGGGGGTGGTATTTATTGGGTTTTTTACTTCCCCTTGAAAAAACATTTTCCAGAACATAATGCTCCTGAAAAATTAAATACACTTTTTAGGATTAAGAGAGAGTCCAATGCACAGGAAGAACCAGTAAGGTTTGTAAAGGTTGAAGACGATGGTCATTGACCATTGATAAACCCAGAAAATAAACTGACTGTAAGCCAAGTGCTTAGATTAGATGTGGCATCATGAACAAAAATTTCAGCTTTTTAATGAAGTCACCCAAGAAGCAACAGTTTTGTGCTTAGATTATCACAGTGTAAATCCAATAAGAGATGGGCACCTAACTCCCCAAGGCGCTGCTGATCCAGCCCTGGTCCTTTCTAGAAGGATTACAACCACCTGCCCAGAATTTTTCCGTGCAGTAAAGCTTGTAGCCAATCTGATGCTCTCAGTATGTCCCAGAGGTTTTTTATTATTATTATTCAGATTATGTATACCCATGGCAAATATAGATTTGGGTCTGTTAAGGCTTTTTTGCAGGGTAAACATTTGTTTAAAATCTTGTTCCAATCTCTTAACACATATGGAAGTAAAATCTAATTGAGTAGATCACTGGCACAGGCAGAACTTTTCTGTTGTTGTTCTTGAGGGAGAGCTCAACAGAAAAGCAGGTCTGTGAGACTTTGCATTTTAGCCTTGAATGGAAACATATTTATCAGTACAAAGCGTGCTTTTTAAACCATTCTGGAACTAGCAAAATTGACGGACCTGTTTTCTGGTTTCACTGCTAGGTTTGTGACCTCACTCTGGTGCCACTTCTGGGTTCATCTCATGGTTTTTACTTGTGAGCGCTAATTTGCCGTTTGTACTTCCACTGAACTTGCGACCCATCTCTGCGTGTGATGACTTCGCAGCTCCTAGGTGAGGGACCACTGACCTGAAGTGTTGAGAATAAACACTGTGCACCTGTAGCGTGCTGTGGTCTCAAGATCTCAAAGTGCCTTTGAAATTTGCTAATAACAGTTTATAAAGCCTTGAATGTTATCCCTGTCAGAGGAGAAAACAAAGGCAAGGCAAAATAAGTAACTCTCCCAAAAGCAACAGATTGTTAAATAGTTCATGAAGTGAATTTCCCAGCCAGGGATATAGACTGAGCCACATCACGGATTGAAATCCTGATCCTTTCATGCTGATGGTGAGAGTCCCATTGGGTTCAGTCTTGTCACGAGCTCACTGGCATGTTTTTTGCTTTACGTGAGGAGAGCAACCGAGGAGCCCAAGCCACAGATGAGTTACCACTTAATTATATATAAACTTTCCTCATTAAAATGAGAGCTGTCATTTTGGAGCTGACTGGGCTAGCTAGCTGGGGTGTCAGTGTCACCCTGAATTTAATATGGATGTACCAGCAGAAACCTAACTGGAGAATGGTGCTGAGTTGGAGGGCTGCTGCTCTGTACTGTGAAGCAAACCGAAAGCATGGTGATAGCAGTTGTCTTCAACCCAAAATGTACCTGTTCTGCCATGGATAACGAGGGATGCCAAACAAGTCCTTTTTGGAACAGGAGTGTTAGTCAGCTTCTTGTTATAAAACAATTTTTTATTTTGTAGTTGCATGTGCTTATGACCTTAGACTTCTGCTTTTTTGTGTTTGAAGTTACATTGTGCAGGGGAAGGTTTCTTCACTTACGTTAGTAGCATAACCTGCACAGTGAAAAGCTGTTACTGACATCTTTGGATGCTATTATTTATCCACAGATTACTAGCAGTGGTGGGGCCAATAAGCAATATGGCTCTACAAGATCCCAGTGTACCACAGGAAGGTGTTTTCCTCCTATCCCACGTCTTGTGTGAGCAGCCAGGTATGGGTGCTGGGGCTGGCCTGAGTCTCCGCCGTGCTGTCTGCAGCTACATGCCAAATCAGCAAAAGTTAAACTTCTCACTGAGGAAGACTTTGGAACTACGAATCAACCACAATCCTTTCTCTTGCTGTAAGTCTGTCTTTTTTATTATTTAATTTTCTTTTAGGTATGGATTGGAATGTTTCAATTACTTTATTTTACTTTACCTGTGTTCAAGGACTTGCCAAAAGAATCGTTTTGGATGCAAAGAGCAAACCTTGATTGCTCAGCCCTTAAAGGTGACAGTTTTGGCATGTTTGGAGGGTTTAAAGCAGGGGGACCACGTTCTTTGCTTTTGTAAAAAGGGTAACCTCTGCTGACTCAGTCAAGCTCTGTTCATTTAGACAGAGAAGATAGGGCCCAACCGTTTGCTCTGTAATGGTTTCCATAAGACACATCTCAGCTCAGTCCCCATAACAGTCTGTGTGGTGTGAATAATCGCCAAGCTGGTTGCAGTTTTGAGCAAGCCTGTTTGCACCATGATCTGATCAGCTGAGTTTTGCAGAGAGACATCGCTGAGCCATTCTGTCACTCACAGCCGCATTGCTCTTGCAGTTCACGTCTTCCTATGGGGCAGCGTGACACAGGAGCTGCTGGTGTTACGTATTCTTCCCCCTTTCACTAGCCAACGATGGCTGTGCCCCACTATGTTGTATTTCAACTCAAGCATGCTTATTCCGTTCAATTACTTTGAAGGTAGTTGCTGTCCGGCTTAATGCCCATTATCTAATGACATTGGGGTAAGCTGGTCAAAAGAGGGTGCATGGTGGGTGACCTTATTCTACCAGTGTGCCCAGGAACCAAGACCAAAATATGATTTTTTTGTGCATTGGAGCGTGTATCTATACCTCATGCTTCTTCACCAAATAAAAAAGTTTACTAATTCATTCTTTAGTGTATATATATATATATGTATATATATATACACTATAAATATGGGTGTATATGAATTGCTCATATATGACTTGCATGTCAAGCCATCTGACGACAAAGAAAACAACCAAGTCCACAGCTTCTGACATGAAGCACTGCTGTGAAAAGCATTATAATGAATAACTGACTTCTGTCTTAGTGGTGCCTTCATCTTTTTATTCCTTCTTAAAACAAAGTCTGTTTTGACTGCTTTGCTATGCTGTTAACAGACAAATACACTCAAAATGTTGGCAGTTACGTTCAAGGCTGGATTAATATAGGTTTGTTTTTCTACTAGCGTATCCAAAGGCAAATACTCCTACTGGACTCCACCCTTCAGCTGTGAAGCAGGTTGTAAATCAGTTCCTTTCTTGTTGTTTTTAAAGTAGTTTAGAGGCTTTAAAATGGTATTTAACATTATTACAGTCTGCTTGAATATTGTACAATTTCTAACTACTTCTTCATTTTCATATCCACTTTTCTGCCACTCAGAAGCTTCTAAAAAAACCAGTGCAGTCACCACTAATGCCAAGGTGTAGCAGAAGTGTTCTCAATGTCTGTTCTCCCCCAAGTATTTAGGTGTCATAATTTTTAGCTTGCTAAAAAAAGCCAGCATTTGCAGAAGGAAAGAATGAAGACCAGTTTTTCAAACTTTGTCCCTTCGTCTTTGAGGCTGGAACAGGTAAATTTGTCCTTGCTTCTTTCCCTAGGAAAGCTCCAGTAGGTGCACAGCCAGCGGTCCTTGTCCTCATGCTGCCCTCCTTAATGTAGCACTAAGACTATGGAAAAAACTTTCTGCATCTGGAAATATGGAAGGAAATGGCTACTGGATCAGGAGTCAGCAATTCTGATGCTAGCACACGTTCAGACACATCCATCAAGCAGTCCATGACCTGTGAAAATTAAATCCTGTAATACCCTTTTTCATTTGTTTCTGTTTTGAAATTGTGCTCTCTGGGTTTATTCTCTTTACTCAAAGTCAGAGCAGTGTAATCTGAATGCTGGAGAAAACTGTTTGAGCTGATCTTCTTAGATTCTTGACTGGTTCTAAAAATAGGGCCCTCCTATCCATTAAGATAAGACTGAAACACTGGTGACATTAAGCACAGCTAACAGCCTTGGTGTTCTGGTCTGCAAAAAAATGTCCATCCTGTCTAGTAGGCACATTGTGTCTGTCTGGTCTCTCAGACCTGGGTGAGAGGCTCCAGTCTATCAGGTGCCACCTCCCACCAAGTCCTAGCGGCTGCTGTCCCCAGCGGGAGGGACCCAGAGAACATATAATGTTCCAGAGCTCTTGTGATAAAGCTTGTGTACCTTGTGTACCCTGGAAGGCAAATCTGTTTCTACCTCACCTTGTCCTCTTCTGATTTCATGTCTCTGAAACCCCCTGTGCTGTTTGTTTTAATTTTCTTCGCCAGGCTTCCTTTACGTGGACTCCTGCTAGATCTCACGGACCCCTCCACAGCCTTGCCCTGTGCTGGGGAGGGCATGGGAGAGTGGTGCAGGCTGTGCTGGGGAGCGCTCAGCCTCACTGATGGACAGACTGGCATCTGTGTGCAACATGCTGTGCAAACCTAAGGCTGATGGCTGTGTCGGAAGCATGTTTAGAGCTTCCCAAATGTAAAGACTAAAAGGTGAAAAAAATTATGATTTTTCAGTCCCTGTAAGCTAACCACTGTGTGAACTGACATCCAACCTTGCTTTCCTGCCCTCCCCTGCCCTCCCAGCACCATGTTCCTGCCTCTCCCCCAGCATCAGCAGCGACGTTTGCAGACTACATCCTAAGCTGGGCGAGGGACCTATCCCCATCGCAGTGTGTCTTTGGTTATTTTTCTGTTTTATGGTCATGCTAACTTCCAGTCAGATCAGGTTCCTTATCTGACTTACTGCGTAACTTTGGGAGCACTGGCATCGACACAAGGGAGAAGGCAGGGCTGCTGAAGATGGGGGAAGCATGGGCTGACACTAGTCTCCGCTTCTGCTGGTTGTAAGCTGCCAGGAGACCACCAGCCATTTGCTCCCAACCCTTGTCTCCTGTCACACCAACCGTGGGGGCACCACCATGACCTGGTGTCCAGGTTACTCGACGAGCTGACGCATCTGTGTGTGGCTGCGCGGTCCCAGCACAAAGAAATCATGGGAAATGGATGATGGTGAGCGGGAGAGGGAGAGCTGGGCCGCCGCTCTTGGGAGCAGCTGGCGGCTGGGTCAGACTAGGTGTGGTGTGAAACTGAGCCCGCGCGGAGGCACGGATCAAAGCACCATCTCAGGGTATTCATGTCAGACACAGCAAACGTTTAGCAATTTACTTCAGTGGCGAGATACAAGAAGTTTACTTAATACTTCTGGAAGATACCAGTCTGTGTGCTGCGGCTCACTCCCACTTGCTGCCTTCCCCATTCACTACGTGCACACAGACACGCACACATGCACACATGCACACACACGTGCGTGCACGCACACACACACACATGCACACACACAATGATGGCTTTGTTGGCATGGAAAAATGCTCCATGGGGAGCTGCACATCCCAGAACACAGCTCTGTTTGCATCTAGAGTCATGATGGATCACTGTGGGGAACCTTAAATCTCTGCAGCTCTCAGATCTCTATCAAAAATGGGAGCAGCTGGAGTATGCTCCATTTAATGCAAACTGCATGCGTAGCTGGATTCCTTACCACCTTGTCAATGCCACCCCCAACTGCCAAGGTCTGAGAGCCCCTGAGTCTACTGAAACCAAAGGGAGGTGAGGATTTTCTTTGACTTGGATGCAGGTTTTTTAAAGGGAACTTGGGAAATAATTAACACATAATTAACCTGTGGAACTTTCTGCCAGGAAGTATTACTGAGGCCAACCGCTCTGCAGGGTTAGGAATTTATATGAATAATAAGAGGTCCAAAGTGGAAAAGGTATCAGCCTTCAAAGTAGAGAGGACATCATTAACCAAAATGAGTTAAGGAGATGGTTTTCTTATGGATAAATTATTTCTTAGTGCTCTATTAAGGGATGTTTTGTGCCTTCCTGTGAAGCCTTTGGGAATAGCTACTGATGAAGACAGTAGAACAGTGGTCTGATCCACTCTGGCAGGCATGTTTCCTATTAAATATACAGTATTGCAGATGTTGTGCTCTAGAGCTAATAGAGCAGCACTCACCCCGGTTCCTACTGTGCTCCAGAAAATAGTCGCTTGTTCAACTGATTTAAAAAATATATCTTATTTGATCCCAGACCTGTCACTCTTGTAGACTGGCATTATTTGAATGATTGTCGCTTCATCTCACTGACGAGTTGTTCACTAGAAATGAAAAAATACGTGTGGACGCCAGTCTGTTTAGGGAGTGAACTATGTAAGGGTGGCATAAAAGTGTCCGACCAGGTCAGGCTGAAAGGCCACCCTGCCCAGGATGCAGCTTTGCAGTGGTCTATAGGTGTCTGGGGAAAGAATATAAGCAACGGAGTAAGCAGAGTTATCCTTCCTGGTAGACCACCTGATTGTGGTACTTCATGCCTTCTGGATTCCTGGAGCTTGAGGCTGTGTCCCCACCACAGGGCTTAAGAGCCATTGAAGTTTTTTATTCCTTCTGGAACCTATCTTGTATTTGACCTCCAGTACATGCTGTAGCAGTGATACCCAATGCTGTAATAACCCCTGGGTGAGAAGGTACCTCCTTTTGGCCGTCCTGAGCTTGCTTGGCCCACTCCCATGGGGTGGACAAGAGTGAACAGTCATTCCCATAAGCTGTTATGGCCCCAGGGGCATTTCCTATACCTTCTGCCTCCTGCCTCCTCCCAGCTTATCATCCAGCAGATTCTGAGACATCTCAGAGCCTCTGGTTGCTCCCTTACTCCTCTCTTCTAAAGAAAAACTGAAGGACCTTTTCTCAGATGGGCTCAGCAAGATACACTGAAGTTTGGAGATACTGATCTCTGGTTTGCAAACCCTGTCCCCAAAGCGTAGGTTTGACTTTCTTTTCTCCTTATCCTTGCAGCAGATCTAAGCTTTTGCTTTCTACTTTCTCTGTAGCATTTGTGATTTTGCACACTTCTACTGTACCCCCTTATCCTCTACACCCCCAACACATTTAGTCATTTCTTTTCAAAGTACCTTTTCCACCGACTGCTTCCATGTATGAAAGTTCAACACATCCTTGTTTTTTACTGCCCTCGATGGAATTTTCGCCAGTATGTTTGTTGCCTTTCCCTTCTGCAGTTCTGCTGCATCCTGCTAGAGACTGGGCAGCCGAAACACCATCAGGGGTTCACAGTGTGTGGCACCACACACAGTGGGGAGGCAGCACTGTAGTTTTGTTCTCTTAACTCTAAGATTATGTTTGCTCTTCAAACGACTATGAATCCCAGAACTGAGAATATCATAGGACTAACCACAATGAGAGCCAGTTTTATTTCCTAAATAGTTTTAAAGCCTACTTAAGGAGCACAGCTCCAGGAACAACTCCTTGAGACGACTCCTTGTGGGTATTTTCTCTTCACTGGGGAAATGAAACATGGTTCTACCTTTTTGACAAGAATGAAACTATGGCCATATTGGATTAGACCAGAGGTGCCTCTTGCCCACAGCCCTGTCTTTCTGATAGTGGCTTGTGGATGCCTAGGGAAAGAAACAGGTGATATACTGCAATATTTTCTGTATATATTTTCCATATTATGCCAGTCTGTGGCTTGGAAACTTCTTGGCTAGGAGGTTGCATCTGTTTTGGTTCTCACAGTCCTTGGGGCACCTTTCCGTTGTTCGCTTTAGCATGGATTTTTGAATACCTTTTATTGCAGCCATTTATTAACCTGCAAGAGGAACTTGCCCTTATCCTTGAAGAGCCTAGGTCTAAGGAAAAGTGGGGAAGAATTCTTGGTTTCTGACCTTTTTTTGAAACTCCAGACTCATTCATCTGACAGCCATAATAGCCATTGACATTTCCTTGAAAAGTATCTTTTTCTAATATAGTCTCCTTGTCCATTTGTCTATCCATGTCAGAAACCCAAGGGACTGCAGCCCATGAAAGCCCTCCAACCTAGCTTGAAACTAGCAGCCTCAGACCGCGGCGAGATGCACAGCTCTCAATGGGCAGCAGCCCTCTGCTGCCATGGCTGAACTGTTATCAGTACCCAGCAAGCCAGATGAAAGCTAGCTTTGCTGTCTGCTCAAGTTGCAGTCACACCTCCAGGTTGCCATATAGACACCCCCGTCTGCCTGAGAGTGTTACACTACATGAGTTCTTCCAGTTATAATAAATTTACCGTGAAATATTAAACACTGGCATATACATTTTTTTTGGCAAAAAGAAGCAAAAGTTGGAATCTGAATTTAAAACTGTAATGCAACAAGTGAACATGCAGATTTATGGGCTTAACAAACACATACAACTTTTGAGACAGGCCTAGCAGACATCATGCTTTTAAAATGTCACAGTTCATGTAGCTGTCACTTCAAACACTAAGGAAACTGGCACTCCCAAAGTGCTAGCAAGCTCTGGCTGGACAGTAACAAGACTCAGAGGTCTAAAATTAAAAACTGTCCAAGAAAACGTATAACTGCTTAAAGACCTCATTCTGAATGTTTTATACCACACTCCAGTTTGCAAAGAAATGGTTGTCTGATCGGCTAAATAGAAATGAGATGTTTCCACCACACCTTTGGTAGAGGAAACAGAGCTGTTTGTAATGGAGCAGCTTCCATGGGGAGCGTCAGGAGTCCTGCTGATTGAAGAATGTCTTCTCCTATGAGGTTTGCTTGCCTTTCTCTGGCAGATGTCTAATCAGTGATGCTGACATATGTTTTACACAGTGGCCCATCTGAATGTCAATGATAAATAGGATGTATTCTAGTTCTGCAGTTATCAAAAGCCTCATTTCAATTTACAGGTCAGATAATTTTTCTTTCTGCTACAGCATTTTAGTAATGTCAGCTTGGAACTCTCATTGCAGCCTGTTTCGGCAAACGAGGTACACTGACCTAATTGAGACCTCTAGTATAAACAGACAAAACTCCCTGAGTTTTGAGACCTGCTGCCCTTCTCCTAACAGCAGCAGACAGAGACCCCTATGGAAGCAGCTTTCTCCCACTGAAATGCACCAAATCATTCAATAAATGAACCTTTTTTCTTCTGGTGCTCCAGAATGTTAAAATAAACACTAGGACTCAGAAAACGAGAACACATATTATGAATTCCAGTAAGACTTCACTCTTCGAAGAAACATGTTTGTGTTTGAGTTTGGGAACTTAAAAATACAAATTTTCTGGTGAACTGAGTCAGGAGAACTCTGGAGTGAATTTATTCTCTGTTAACAGGATATTCTGCTGATGCACAGCATTAAATAATCGTAGATCAGATGTTTTAAATGTTATTTTCCATATACCTGGGTGTAGTTTTAAAACCAGTCGCCCCCTCCTCCTCATACCAGAGACATCATGCTTGTGTTGGATTTTCCTGTCCTTTCCCTGAGGGTTAGTTGTCAGCCAGATCAGCTCCCTCATCCAACTGACCTCACCCCCGGAGTCCTGCTGTGAACACAGTGAGAGACAGGTACACGTGGCTGAGCATGAAGGAAAGAACAACTCATGTCCTTTCAGCTCCAGGTTCAATATTACCTTTCTCAAACTTCTGATGCAGCTGTTGGACACTAATTAGTGCACTGACTACCTCATTCCACCGAATTCCTTGTTTCCCTCGATAGCTCCAGTCACGCTTCCAAGCCAAAGGTTTCTATTGGGTATGGTGGGACTTTGAACCTTGGCTTAATTAAAGCATATAATAGAAGCAAGCTAAGTCTCATATATAAATGTGGAACCATGCTTGAAGCGCATTAGGATGAACAGGTTGGTTGTGGTTTCTTCTTTCTTCTGAGTTCCTTTTGTGAGGCAAATGGAAATAAAACAGAAAGGAAAAGAAATACTCTTCCTTGTGGGGATGAAGAAGAAAAACAGGGAAGTCCATTAAAATCCTAAGACTGAAAAAAAAAAAGTCAAGGAAAGAAACAATTCCTGTGTTACCACCAAGGGACACAGCAAAAGTTAGTGTTGTCGTTTACTGTTAGTCAAGCTCCTTTTCTTGTCTCCCCTTAAAGAACTGCAGACAGCAGCAAGAACCACGATGCCATTGCACCTCTCCGGTTTACTGATCTCCATTCTTTCCTCTGCCAGACTGCCAGGCTCCTCAGAAAAGCCTTTTAGCTCATGAAAAGTTCAAGGATTGCTAGCTTGTACAATGAATGTCTCAAAACAAGACATTATAATTAAATTCCAGACTTGTTAGTGAGTTGAGTAATGTTACAACAGACTAGTTTGTTTGGAGATTTTTTTTTTTTTTTTGATATCCAGCACTAAACTAAGTAAGGCAAAAAGAAACTTCTTCAAGAAAATGAGGAAAAGAGGAACCTCCAGTCTCTGGGTTATCAGCCCCTTTTTGCCCAGAGTTTGTAACATGCACGTGGTGGGATAAAATGCAGTACAGTACTTTTTGAATGATACTAGACAAATACTTGCAATAAAGTAGTTCTTGCTTTCTTAGATAACTGTCTCCTCATCTGAGTGGCAAAGCTCCTTGCTCATGACTGCAGATGGAGGGTTACTGCCCAAGACAAGGTAACAATTTTATCAACAGGGCAAGAGGGGACAAACTGTACACAATCTCAGCTGAACTAAAGGATTTGCCTTTCCTGAAGCAGTTACCAGGAGAGCCCATCACAGGCTTCTTAACATCTTTCCAGTATTTAGGGCCACTTTTCTCAGACTGAGTCCCGTGCTTAGATCCTTGGGAACACAGCTGCCAAAACCAGGAATTCTCCCATGTGTGACCACATGTCCTGCATGTCCTTCCCCTTCCAGTGCATGTCTATCGCAAGCCTCCTGCTTCCAGCCAGGCTGATTAGGTGTGTGGCTAGAGTTGACCGGCTAGTTGGGATGATTTCTTTAATTACTCCACTGGGAAGATTAAACTATTTCCCTAGCTGTGTCCAATGAGCTGGCCATGTATTTGACACCCTCTATTTACAAGGAGATGACAAGGCAAAACATTTGGTATAGGGTGTAATGGATGGATGGATTATGCAGAAATTTGGAGGCTGAGTAAGCAAGATATTTAAGAGAGGTATGAATGTGTAGATTGAAACACTTGGATTAAAAGCCTATGAAAGATTTGAGTCCTTTTATTCTTGTGCTGCCCTAGATATCATCACAAGAGTAAAATGAAAGAGTGGCTCATCGAGAGCGCTTTGGGTTCCTGGCGTATCTTCCCACAGACCAAAGGGATTTTGAAAGTGGCCTGAGGTGAGAAGAGAAACTAGTGAGGGGCAGGATGTGCCTCACACACCAGTGGCCCTTGTGGTGTCATAAGCAGTTTCTGGAGGATCTGAGGTCTCTTCTGACAGCTCCATGGGGTTCTGTGGTGGCTTGGTTGTTGGGTAGGTCAGGGTAAGTATTTGCACTGGCACCTCCCAGCATCCAGTGCTGTGCTCAGATCAAACCTCCAAAGGTGTACAAAATCAGCTGCTTCTCACCAAAGCTTTTGTCTTTGGCTAAGGGAATTAATAAGAAAGACAGAGAGAGAGAAGGCCAAATGCCCAGTGGGGCAGCATGGTGTGGGCAGGCTGCGTGGTGACAGCCTCTCCCCTGGGCCATCACGTGTGCCTGGGCAGATCCAGCAGGTAACATGGCCCCTGTTACCCTCTGCTCAGCAATGTACATTTTTCACCACAAGGTATTATACATTTAATATCTCACAAGACTTCTATGAATTCCAAGGTCTACATGTCATGAATGAGATGAAATATTTTTCACAGCATAAAAAAAACCCCTTTAATCCCAGAGACAGCAGTCCTGGACTTTTGCATTTCTTCTATTGTACGTTTCTCCTCAGCCCAGAAGTCATCTGTGGTTTCTCTGGTTTGTCCGTTAAGCTCTTTCGTGACCCCTTTAGTGGCCCACAGGCTGCCTAGCAGAGCTTGGTCCTTGTTCACCAGGTGGAGAGGCTGCAGGTCCTGCTGGATGTGCCCGCTGAAATTAATGCAGAAAGCTGCCCACACTGTTTTAAGTTGTAAAGCTCTCCCATCCCTCACCTACTTAATCTAACAGCTTCTGCAAGCCACTTGTAGAACTTGCCTATGTGTACGCCTGGTCGGCCCATTTTCTGAAGCAGTTTAACCTTGCTCTGAATGAATGCAAGCTTTCTCTGCTATGGCCTGTCTTGATCAGAAGTTACGTTTAGTGCAGCTCTATTAATTATTAGAAAAGTAGACTAGCATAGATACAACACCGTGCTAACATGACCCCATTGCTTGTAGCATGCTCTGAGCATGTGCAGAGTGAGCTGATGTTTGCCTGGAGGATACTGTGTAAAAGTTTTTTAGCCTAAATTAAAAGGAAGGCTTGTATAGCATCCAGCAGAAGGTCTTGCTCTATGACAAGGTCTTTTATCTGCACTGAAAAATAAACAAGTATCTCATCCGTAGCTAATAAATATCTTCAGGATTTAGTCCATAGAAATGATAAATGGGATACGTCTGTCAGATTAGGAGGTGTACATAAGACTTCTCAATTTTTTTCTTACTGTGGCTGTACATTAATGGAGACACTATGCCAAAAACTGCCCAGTATCGTGATATGCAGTACATTGCATAATGCCCCCCCTTGTTGGGAGAAAAAAAAAAAAGCAGCAAACCTAACCAAGCAATATTTTTTCTTCTCTGACTGAAGATATGTGAATTTTTAGATGTCATGGTGACACAGAAAGCTTAAAAAATGAAATCAAGTTCACTATTCAGGATTGAAGAGCAGGAGAGCAGGCAGTAGTTGCCCTACATTTTTAAGTAAATCAATAACACAGAATGTTTTAAGTCACTGTCTTGATTTTGTGGGGCTGCACTGCTGTTCTTGCACAAAGGTGCATCCCACCGTCTGTTGCCCCCTCTCTGCAATCACATTGCCTCCCTGTGGTTGTGTCCACAGCAAACACTTTGATGTGGAGAAAATAATGCTGCACACAGTTTCACATTTTTTTTATTTCTTTTAATGCAACATTGGATCTGGAAATAAAGGGGAAAGTGAGCCTGTGTCAGCAGGCAGCAGGTGCCCCCAGATAGCCAGTGGCCAGCACAATGCAGTCTAGTTGGGTTCTCACCTACAGATGTTTCAGTAACATCCCATTGTAGCATCCTGCGGTGTTAAACATCCTGTGTGAACAAAGGTTCTACCACAGAGACATTCGCCTGCTAAGTCTCATACTGACAGTTTTCAGGAAAATTGCAGTTGTCCAATTCACCCCATTACAAACTGTTTTCCATCAAAGCGGTCAATGCTCAACTGTAACCAAGGTTGCTGCTTGCATTGCTGGTGAAACACTGCCTGTAGGTGTGTGCAGTACTGTTGCAGTGCAACGCCTGACTGTATCACTGAAGTTCAGTCTAGCAAGTGCTTTCACCACCCTACCTGCTCTCTTATTCATCCCCCCACTTTATACAGTTCCTGCCCTCCAACTACGGTGCCAAGGCTGCCCGTATGGCTGCTTTGGGCTTGAAGAGTTAACTGATGTGTGTAAGAGCAAAGTTTGAACATTAGTTTTCATCTGGGGAGTGTACAAATACAGCCTACCACAGCTGTGCTACACTGAATGTCTTCCAATCTTCCCCTCCAGTCAGGTTTCACATCTCTATCAAGGGACGCGTAAATATTTCTGAATCTGGCTTGAAGTGATGAAGGTGCCTCAATACTATCTATTTTCTCTGAAACAGGTCATATTCCTCCTGAATTCTTCATGCTGAGGTAACACAGCTGAGTATCCCAGTCCCACGCCGTCCCACGAAGGTGCCTCTCCAGTATCTCCCAAGGTCCATAAGCCCTCCTCATCGCACTCCCTCCCGCTCCCCCTGTGTTGCTCTGTGCACCAAGCCTGGCAGCCTGCGCTGAGCAGCTGTGCGGGGCACCGTAACCCTCCAGCCCCACACATGGCATCTCCCTGGATGGATGCCTGAGCCTCACATAAAACAGGCAGGACCTTCCTGCCACGGGGGCCATCTCCTCTCCCCGCACTTTGCTGTTGCCCCTTTGTCCCTCCCCTGCCCGTGGCCGGTGCTGAAGCTGCCTGCCTGCTCCCGGGCAGCCTTGTGTTGGTGGGGCACCCCTCGCTGTGTGGTTGTTCATAGGAGACCTTCAACACCGTATGGCAATGCATGTGGCTCCTACTGCTTTCATCAGTTGCGGTCTGTGTAAGAACAGAAGTGTGTCCAGGGCTCAGAAATGTCATTCAAGATAACTGCAGGCCTGGAATGAGTCAAAACCTCAGAGATTTCGGTTTCACATTAATGCCTCCTGGCGATGCACCCAGAAACTAAGAAGTCCTTTACAGGTCCTGTGCTCAAGGAAGACTTGCCCTGCTTTATACTTTTCAAAAGCTGGCTATATTATGCACTAAAATGGCAAAAATACTTTGCTGGATCTCAGCTGTTAAATCTTCCTGGCCTGGCATTTTACTCAGATGTTTGAGTTCTTCCTTCCCTCCTCACTCGCACCCCCATGACTTGAGTAATCAGGCGTATGGGCACTTAAGAAGAGTCCTCTTAAGGGTCTGTCTATTTCTCCGGGGTTTTAAATACTTACAAAACTCTGGCCTGTTGGCACCTCAACAAGTTTTATCTCTACATATTTCATTTATTTCCTGGAGCACCCAGAGTTTGGGAGCACAGAAGTTGGTTGTGTCTCTGCAGATTCTCTAACCAAATAAACTGCCATACCATACTGAATGACTAAGAGAAAATTAACAGCCTAGTAGTATGGCTACTTTACATCCTTTTAATGGTGTCCTTTCATTTCCATTCGCTTGGAAAGAACCTGACTACACAGCAAAAATAAATACCTGTAGGGTCACTGGGCCAAACACATTCCTGATTTAAGGCCAATGAAGTTACACATAGGACAAATTTAGCTCAGTGGGTTTAGGTATGCCTCTGTTTTCCATGTCAAAAGACTCACAGCTGATAGAAAGCACATCTCAGTACATTCACGCCATGAAATAAACCCATGTTTCATGTCATTTAGATCTGAAGACATACTGTATGTTTCATATTTCATGTCATATAGCCCTCAGAACACTGCATCAGCCTACTTCTGTCCTTCATGATGACATCACCCATGCCAGTTGATGCAGCTGGCCTTTCAGGGATTTCTGCCCCTTCAGGCATGCCCGTGAATGGAAGAGAGACAGGGCAGGGGATAGATGCCCCTTCCTGCCCCAGCACAGAGGAGTGTAACACAGAGAACTGTGAAAAAGGATTCAAGCCCAAAGCATCCAGGCTTCCACCCGCTGCCTCCCTGTGGAAGGAAGTGTGGGGGCCACAGGGAACGGGGAATGCACCGGCACAGAACCACTGCGGTTTCTCTTTGGGCCAAGCACACGACACAAAATCGGTTTGCAGTTACCTTTCTGTTCCCTCCTTTTCACACACACCCTGTACTGTTGTGAGCCCAGTGTGTCAGATCCCACGGATCTATCCCAAAATATTTAGTTCATTTTGTACATATTACCTTCAAGTAATCATACACCACTGAGTCATACATCATGGGATTAACAATCCTACACATGGTATAAACAGAACCTAAATAAAATCCCAGATAAAGGATATTGCCTTTTAAATAAGTCCTGACAGCTGTGGAAAATATTATGCCCCAATACGACCCTCCCATACGACATACATTAATATGAAGAGAACCCCAAACTGTTCCTCTGGATATTTTGTAAGGTTTTATTTTATTATGGATTGGACATATTGAAGTAAGACTATAATCTTATTGTGCTCTGACCTGTGTTTTTACTGCACTGTATAAACAGCAGTTACTATGTTAGATGGAGAAATGTTTACAGAAAGAAGAAATAAAAACAAACGGATTTATTGTGTTGCAGAAATTTGAAACAGGGCCGAAAGGCTGCCCATGTGTTTTGTGCTTGTAAGACCTCTCCCTGATGGAAACAGACAGCTTAGACATGACAGAAGCACAGAGAGGTCCTGCACTATCAAAAATAAAATGTAATATCCGCACAGCACCGACTCCTTCCAGCCAGCCTCACCCACAATCAAAGTCCTCGATACGGCTCTTGCTGTTGTCTGTTCACATACAGCAGGTTTGGGATCTAATTTTTTTTATAGATTTTGAAATTGTTTTTCAGTGCTAGTGTAAAGTGCCAGATTGACAGCTCTGGAGTCTGGAGTCTCCTTTTAACCGCAGAAGGAGTGCAGCACAGGAAATGGCAAAGCAAACTTCCTTCCCTATCTCGCTCCCCATCCCCACCAGCACCAGGGAGGAGGAAAGAACAGCAGGTTATCTTCCCCGCTGGCTTCTCCGACATGTTCAAACACCCAGGGCGGGCAGCCACCAGCCTTCATGGGCTTCAGGATGAGAGAACCCATAAAATCAGTCCAAGTACGCAAAGCACTGGGGAAGGTAAGTCTTGGGAAACACTTTCCTCCTCTCTTTGAAAAGCTGACGTTTTCTCAAGACAAAGATTATTAGAGAAAACTGGACTTTTTCACATCGTGAGTTGGCTTCTTTTTTCTGTTGACATTTTTATTGACAAGCATTATCAAGATCAATGCCAGCATGATCATTTAGAATTTTCATTTTTCCAAATTTTGTGGGTTTGGCACAAAAGAATGCTAATAAACATGTCAGTGATATCCTTGATAAGAACATTGATTAAAAACATCGTATGCAAAATCTTCAGCTATAGAACACAGAAGTGAAAAACTGGCCTGTTTTCAACTCTACAAAATGGAAACAATTTTGAAATTTTTTAGGATTTTTCTGTTTTACATTTCAACCAGCCTTGTGATCCTCCAAGTCAAATCTCCACAGGCTGCTCAAAAAGGAAAAAAAAGGTCTCTTAAAATGAGATCCTGGCCCCATTGAAGTCTCTGCAAAGCTCCAGCTGAATTCAGCCCAGCTAGAATTTCACCCCTTATTTGTATACTAAGCAAATCTGATCTGGAGTCGGTAACACATAATAAACATGGGACCCTAGGATGCCATTTTTAGTCATTTTTCAGGGGAGAGCTGTGCTTTAATTTATTTTGTCAACTGTTTCCACTTAGGCTTTTCCTATTAATGCTTCTGTTACCCACTGCACAGTAAGGTTATACCTCATAGAAGTTCTTCTCCCTTAATAGTTGTGGCACTTTTGCAAATGTTAGTCTCTTTAATATGTGATTTCAGAATAACAAGTGCTTGTCAAACTGATTTTTTTGCTGTCTTAAAATGAGTGGATGTGTAAAGCAAATTGCACTAAGAAACAGGTATGATATGACTTAAAAAATGGCAGTGGCACCACAAAACGGGCTGAATTACCCAGAGCATCTTCCCAATAATAAGATGTCAGCTATTTGGCTGTTAAAAGGATGTTTCAGAATTTGTGGTATTCCAAATGAATTCTGCCCCTTTCAAACCTCCATTCTACAATGTCTGTGTATATATGAAAAATTAATTTCTGAGATTAAGTGTATATCAGATAAAACCCTGAAAAAATCTGACAGCCACCAAGTAGGATAAAGGTGATATTCTTTCACCTTCATAGAAGAGGAAATCGTCATCCAGGTGCTATTCTTAGGAACATCAAGAATAGTTCATAATGTTAAATAAACCAGGGATGTGAGAGGATTATCCTGAAATAAGAATTAGTCAGAAAACAGGAAAAAAAGAGTGATGAAGAAGTTTCCTTTTTTTTTTTTCTCTTTTAGCAGTGAACAGTACAAATCTTCCCCTCACAAAATGCTTCTTGAGAAGCTAAAGGCTAGACGTTCTGAAAAAGGCTCATAACTAATTCCGCTTTTTGGGTGAAAATTTTTGCTAAGTAATAAAGAAACAACTGTATCAAAATTAGCTTTTCTAAAGCTAAAACCATTCAGATTTTAAAGTCTAATCCCTTGGTTGGTCCAGGGCTGGACAAGTACTGGATGACCCTGCTGTGCTCCAGCTCCATCCTTCCAGCAATGCAAGGCTCCAGCATCTCACCCTGCAGGCTGTGAGCTGTCAGCCTTTCTGCTTGCAGTAGTGTTCACATATGGAAATGGTGTCACTATATCACAGTAAATGCTGAAAAAAGTAGATGTTGAGAAATCATATTGGTATAGAATCCCAAATTTTGGAGGAAAGAAAGAAAATATTTTTCTAATATTTGTATATATGTATGTATTTAAAACGGGTGCTTGAAGTGGCTTGGAGATTGGGAAAACCTGAGGGAGATGCCTAACTCCCTGAATGCAGGTGGTGGTAGGTAAACAAACATCAATTACACAGTCTTGTGAATTTTATGCGGTTTAGACTCATGGAAAAAAAAACCTGGAAAGCAACTGAAGAAGTTAACTATTCTAACTTTCTCTGCTGAGATGGCATCAGCTTTATCTGTTGTGTGGAGTCTAATCCACATCTTCCTAGCTTGGTGAAGGGTTTGAAGTGATTAGAAGTGTGTGATCTATGCAGATTGCCATCTGTCCTTGCTTTCAGACAGCAGGGTTCATGTATTACTGTGATACAGGCAGGAACTAAGTGATTCACCCTGATGCTGGAAAAGGTTCCTCAACCCAGCAATGAAAGTAGTTTGAGACTCCACAAAGTCTGTTAGGGAACTATGACTGGGAAATGTCCAGAAACGTATGGGCTGATAAGGTCTTCAAAACCTGCTTTATAGCAAAAATAGAAATAAATGTAACCTATTTATTTTGTCAGACAGAAACTGGGGCATGGTTGCAGGTGGTAGAGGAACAACTCTAACAGCTCAGTGTTGCTAAAAAGGATGGCCCAGATGCATGCCCTCTGCTCTGGGGGCCACCGGCACATCCAGGATCCCTTATGGGGAGGAGATTTTGGATATCAGATAGGTCTCAATTTTATCAGCGCAAAGGGAATAAAGATCAGTAGCTAAAAAGGGAAACTTTACAAGGCAGCAGTGTTTTCTTCACAAAAAGAAGCCAGTTACTTCTGACTGCTGGAACAACTTCTCCAAGGCTGTAGTGGATTACCCAAGCTGGAGATCTCTGTTAATGTTCTCCAGCTCAACCAGAAGGTATCGGTTTGGTTGAGGAATCGCGTCTTGACCTTTGTTATTTTATGGCTTTTGCTATATCAAAAGTCAGACTAGATGATCATAACAGCCATCACATCTTTGGATCTATTATACAATTTTAGAAAAACCCTACCCTGGTTCCAACGAGTTACATGTGGTATGAGTGAAAGTGGAGAATATTGCCTGTTGAGGTATGAGTACAAATAGGTACTGTGTAGCAAGAGAAAGTTAGGTGAGTGATTGTGTGAGCATGTGAATGAAATAAGACGATGCACTACAGAGCGAATGAGAGCTTGATAAAATGATTCTATATGTAAAACCAGCCATCTAATGGAAAAAGAGAGAACAGATGGTGAAATAACTCTCTAAACAAGCTGCTGCTTTAGACTTTGGCCTTCCACAAACAAGTTGCAAGTATTTCTCATCCATGGTCCAGTGATGAAAGAGACAAAATTCAAAGGAAAAATGGGGGAAATCAAAGAGGGGGGGGAAAGAATGCATAAAACCCCAACCCAGTTTAAGTTTCATAGTGGAATATCAAAGCAATATTGAAATATAGGAATATCAAATACCAATACTTTATTTTTATGTTTTGCATTTACTGAATCAGTTTCAATTGTATGAAGCCCTCTGCCCTTAAGCCCTATGATATAAATTTTATTGGATTTAAAAGAAACAGATTGGGAAGCTGGGACAGAAATATATATAATTTTTACCAGTACAGATTTTATGGTTTTGCCAGGGGAAGCTTCAAAACCATTTGAAGTGCTGCTTATTTAGTGCTAGTAACATATTCAGGAGTTGGGGATGGGAAGAGAGAGATGTAAGGGAAGGCACAGAAATCTGTGCAAAGACCAAGTAACGTTCTCCCCCTGGAAGCAATAAAGCGATCAGAGGCTGCGAGTGTGCCTGGGAATGTGTGAGGGAGAGAGTGAGGGCAGTGGAGTGGAGGTGGTGGAGAGAAGGGGCTCTAGCTGCTAGCGAGGCCAAATAATGTTTCTATCTATTTTTTTCTTTGCCAGTCTGAGAGTGAACACTCTAACCTCATCATCAGTCAGCTGAGATGATGATGTCCATTAACACCCTGTTGCCAAATGCTTGCTGGCAGAACGGCAGCCAGATGCCCCTTTGTGGGTTCTGTCCAGGAGGCTTCATCCCTCATGCTCAGGATGGGACAACCATCAAGCATCTTCCATGTCCAGCCAGCAGGCACCTAGCCCAGCACCTCCCGAACCCCTCGGGCAAAAAGTGGTACTTAAGTGTGCATTAGTCAACATTTGAGTTGTTTATTTCTGTCTCATGGTTGATAATAAAGAGAGAAAAGCAGCAATAAAACACCGTGTCTCTGGCTGAAGCTTTGCTCTTCACTGGGTGTTGCAGGAGACCTTTGCACTTTGCTCAGGCAGAGGTCTTGCACAGGAATTCGGCCTTCGAGTCACGCTGGAGCAAGTCCAGGAGAGGTACTGGGCACAGAAAGGGGGCTGGTCACCACCTTTGCTTCCCAAATATTTCCTGGCACTCTGATGAAGAGGTGCCTGAGGCACCTCTCCAGTTTTCAGAAAAAAATGTGTGTTGAATTGGAATCTGATCTATTTGTAAAACCGACAGCCAGTGATCTGTTTGTCTCTTAACAGTCCTTGTCACCATGCTGGGGAAGGGGTGATATGTTCACGTTTTCCAAAGACCGGCTGTCTGCTTGGCCACCTCCATTTCTGTCTTCTACCAAGCCCTTCTGACCAGGGATGGAGGCTGTGCTGCTGGAGGGCTTAGGCTGCAGCTTCCTCAACTTCAAAAAAGTAAAACTCCATTCCCTATGGGCAACTGCTTTACTGAGGGGATGAGCAGCTCATTGGTCATCACTCCTCATCCTGCCTACTTCAGCTATGGGGCTCTTGACCTGGCTGGTGGCAGAGCCAGCTGATGGTGATCACCCAGATGCCTGAGTCACACCATAGCAGGAGTCACCGTTTAGGGTGTTAATGAGGAGAGGGAATTAGTCCCTATTTTATTCTGTCAGCTCTGGTATGTGAGAATGTAGGAGAAAGAAAACTTCTTTCTTGAGAATATAAGGAAAGGTGGAAGAATGTGCAGAAGGTAGGGGAAGCTCTAATATTTCCTGAAGGTTTGAAATATGTTGGTACCTCCTGGCCATGGGGAAGCTGAGGAAGCCACAAGCTCCTGGTGATGCAGGTATGGGTGAGGAGTCTGTTAGTCAAGGTTGCGTCAGCTGTTGATCTTGGACACTGAGGAATTCAGATATTTCCATCGTCATTGGTTAAGTAAGGGGCCACAAATGGACCAGCCTACCATAGGGTAGGAGAAATTGTTTCTGAGGGAGGGGAAGGTACTTGGAGGTATTTCAAACTGAATGCAGAATGGGTGTCAAACTGCCTTTCTTGAAACATGTGGAGCTGGGTATTTAGTGCTGGTGTCAGTGACTGATCTCCTTCATGAGTAGCTCTGTTTCCTGAGTATCTTCAGAGCTGCTCCAGGCACAGGGGAGGAACAGGAAGGCAGAATAGCTGGTGGGAAGTGAAGACTATGGAGTCTTGTTTGTGGCCTCTACGTACATTATTCAAAAATATTCCAGAAGCTCTGCCAAAAGAGGTAGGAGCAGGCAGTTAAATCCTCTGCCACGGATGGGAGGTCATGCTAGTCTGAAACGTAAGGTTTGTATCTGAAGTGCCTTAAATTCACCAAAATGAATATTTGTATAAACATACTTACTTCACAGTAATCTGATTTATTTGAGCATTGGTCATTGCAAGTGTTTACTGATGTCTGTTTACGTTGCCATCGCTAGGTACTGTTTTAAGTCACTCTGTCCTCAGAGTTTACACTCACCCTTACGCTAATGTGTCACTGCTTCCTTGTCACTAAATTACGTTATATATGTAGTGTCTTGAATAAGAGAGAGTCCCAGCAAATAGTTTCTAGAAAAATATTTTTGTTAAGCTGTGTCCTGAGTTCACTTCAGCTGTGTTTGTTTTCTGTGAATGCTGTAGAGAGCAATTTTGCTAACAGTGATGCTTTCAGGGAAAAGGACTACTCAACAGATACTAAAGAATTATCCAGGGAAAGTAAACTATAACTATGTACTAGTGCACAGTAACGCCTATCTTGTGGTAATCCGAACAGAGGCAGCAATGTGTTTAAGAAATTTAATGTTGGATTTTTCTAACTGCTTACTAGAAATATTTTTTGCACTGAAATTTGTTTTCAAGAGAAAAGATATTTAGATTTTTTTTAAATTCTTTCTCCTTTTTCCGAAGGAAACTATACTAACCAGGAAATGGTTCTCTAGCCTGGCCTTTCCTATTTCAATAACCAAACTTCATCTGTATAAAGTGTTCAAAAATCTGAATGAATTCTCATGACTTTCTGTGTAGGACCTGAAAAATCTAGTGATCAAGAGTCAAAATAATTAATCTGAATAAACATATAGTAAAAAATTTTATTTGCCGATTCTCTAATTTGAGAACTAAAAATATTTCGTGGCATGATCTGGAACAAAAATAAACGGGTAACTTATACTCAGTTATTAGTGGAATTTCTCAAAACCACACTGAATGTCCCCTGCAGATTTCATGATAATGTGAAGCTAGAATAAAAAATTAATGTTTTCCAGTGATAAAATATTTTTCTTCCTTTTGACCTCAAGGAAAACTTTAACTGAATTCACTGGACTATGGTATCTCGGCTTTGAAAAGAGGGTTACTGCTATCCAATGTGGAAAATCCTGTGGGAAAGGAGGGATAACCATAATACCAGTAATGCTGGACAAAAAATCATTCATGTGGCTGCTGAAGAAAGACAACTATAATATTAAAAAAGAAAGATCTTTACTATTAAATTACAATGTGTACTAGAACTTACACTCTGAAACAGACTTTTCTTGTGCATAATCCTGATTAATAAAATGGTTGAAGGGTTTGAATATTTTTTAGCTGATGGTTCTGACAAGTTAAGACTAAATATACATTGCGGCAACCGCTGTTGTATATACGTTTCATGCACAAATGGAGAAAATAACATGTTGACTGTAATTTCATAAGACCAGAGGGATCAGTCTCAGATTCGTATCTTAAGATAAAATTGTGCAATTACCATTGCAGTCCATCTTTCTGGAATATCTTCAATCAAAGAAAAGTCAGCCATAATTGTGGATTTCAATGGAATATAGATGTAGCAAAAATGTTTCAGACCACTGTGATTACATCATCTGCATCTTGAAGATCCTGAGCTGTTCACTCCCAAGCCCAGCGCAGCTGCAGCTCACTCTGTGCATTGTAAAGATCAGTGATACTGTACAGATTAAGAGAAAGCAAACAAAACCCGATCAGGGTTTACAGGGATTAGTGTGCCAATGTGTGCAGGTTTGCTAACATGCCCAGGGTGTGGAGGGTAAGGCTCAGGGGTCTTGACCGTGGTCCCACCCAGCAAGCTTTGCTCAAGCCTGTGGTGGGTGGTGGAGGTACCAGGGTTGATAACATCACCCATCAGTGGGTCCCTCTAATGAGACCATCAGGCCAGAGGAAACTGCCTCTTTTTATGGGCAGTGACCTCAGTTTGGGACACCTGGAGGTTTGATGAGGCGCAACTTCTTATCCTTGGGGAGTCGAGTAAATGCAAACAGACCTGATAAATGAATGCCCATGTTTGCAGTGCAGGGTTTAGCACTTGTCCCCTTTCCCTCTGTTGCACTGTGGATGGACCTCACTAGGATGCTCTGGTTCTGGCACCTCCTGCCAAAAACTTCTGCCTGCACTAGGGCACAGAGAGTTGGACCCATCGCCTGCAGTACGGTCAGGTCCATGGTGGATGGGAGGGGGATGAAAAGCAGGAAGATGGTAGGGAGCAAGGGACAGGGCAAGAAGGATCCCCTAAAACCATTACCAACTTGAGCTTTTGGTTTCTTTTTTCTGTCCCACAAGGCACTGTGAATACACTGTGTACCCTGCTTCTTAGCCATAATAGACCACTGTGACATGCCACATATGGTGCCATGGACCCCTTTTATTTAATCCATCCTTGAAAAAAGAGTGCCGTGCCACTGCCATCTCACAGACTTATGCAAGTTATAATAATCACCATTTTCATTTTTCCCACAACTTTGAGGCTTAATAGCTTTAAAATCTTACAAGTTGTAAAAACAATTAAAGCAATAATTTTAAAAATAAGCAGAATGGGACCTTCAAAAGAATGTGAACCTTTAACACTTCACGGTTAAATAAGGGCCTTGTAATACAGTCACTTGAAGGCCAGCCCTGAGAAAACGCAGAAGCATCCTGTGAATTTGTTGATGCTAGTTCAGACAGACTGTTTATTTTCATGATTTCATGGAAGAATTTTAATTTAATGAGTGTTTTATACATTAATGTAAAGCATAGTTTCAACCCTATAATTATAGTGTCAAAATATTTCTGCTTAAACAGCAGCAGCTGACTACAGAAATGTGATTTACATCTGAATTGTATCAGGGGGACACTGCTAAAAATAATCAGCATGTGCTTCTTAATTGAATAAAAAAAATTAACAAAGAATATCAATGTATCTCTCGGCCTAAGTCTTTCTGCCTTTCATTTAAACACTCTGATTATTTGCTTATTGCCTTTTTAGGGCTAAGGTTTCCAGAAAAAGTATAGGAACAGAATGGCTGTGTGTCATTTTGCCCACCCGTTTCTCCCTATTGCACACACAGCAATGGGAAATTGCATGAGCAAATTGTCGGTTCCTGTCACTGGGAGCCTACATTTTTTGAAAATCTCACCATTAATCTTTCAGCTCAGTTTTAAAATAACCAACCACCATCATGAAACAGGTTTCTCATGCTGCTTAAGTCTGTCAGCAGGTTTTGACCAGTTCAGACCACATTTTGCTCCTGGAATGGGGTTAGAAATCTTTTCTCCTTTTTTTTTTTCTTTCATTTTTTTGTTTTTTGTTTGTTTGTTTGCTGCTGTTGGAGAATTAATCTTTTGAGGTAGTGCCTAGGCCACTTCAGATGGGAGAAATCTTAGTTGTGCACTCCAAATCTGTTTGTACCAGGACACCACTGAAGATGGGGACCCGGCCCTGCTGCAGCTGCCCTGGTCTTTGTCTAGCCCTTGTCCATCTGTTAAGCAGGATTATTCTCTGTTTGTCTTACAGTACCTTCTAGAGGCCCCGGTTGAAATGGCATGTCGTTGCGCTGGGTGTTCTATGCACTTCCCAGGGAAGGATAGTGTCTTCCCTAAAGAAACTACAATCTACAAACCAAAGCACACAGAGGAAGGACCTTTATCCTTAGTTTGGAAACAAAGGGCCTATGTTGAGTCTACATCCACATCTACTGTGGGTGGGAGGACATCTGAATATATGCCTCTGCCATGTGCTAGCTCCTTACTAGGGAATGCCAACAACCCCCCTCTGAAACCTCTTGTGCTCGCAGTTCCTATTGTAGGAGAGGAGAGGTGGTAAGTGCGGGCACTAAGGACCATGTCTCCAGTTAGGGCAGCCAGGGACTGCAATGCAAACCCAGGAGCTCATCATAGTGTACATCTGCCCTCCAGTCTAGAAAACCTCCACGATTATGTTCAAATTCAACCAGGAAATCTGTGATGAAGCAACCGCTCTTTGCCCAAGGTGTTCTGTTTCACTCATGCAGGAGAATTTGGTAGGCCCATGTTTGTCGTGTCTTCAATGGATGTGATGATAACCTGCTCCTCCTCTTCTGTGCTGCCTGAGCATTGGTAGGTTTAGGTTAAGCAAATCTGTCTTCCTTCTTTAGAGAGGGTTTAAGATAGCTAGCTAGTATGCAGAAGATCCTCATTCTTTTCTCTCAGCTTTCAGCCAGCTCCTTTGCACGTTAACAGTGCTTACAACCAGCACTTTTTTTTCCAACCAAGGCAGCCTCAGCAGACCACTCCAGCAATCATGCAGCCAGTGTCAGCAGCCCAGGGTTTAGAAAGGGGCAGCACAATGCAGCCCCAGTGAGTTACTGAGCTCTCGATAGCATGGACTGATAGACAAACACTGTCTAAATCTGGTTTGTGCTCTTTGGATGTTATTTTCTAGCCGAAGATTATGGCCTTACACCACTAGTACGTAATCATGAATGCATCTGCAAGTTAGAAGGAAGTTTCTGTTATGTGTGGCTAAACTGAATAAACACTGCATGCATGCATTATATATTGTGTATGGGCATAGAGGTATATGCATGCATACGCATGTGTATATGTATAAATATTATGCTTCCTTTATTTGATGAAGCACAAATTTGAGGTCCTCAAGAATTCAAGGCCTGATCCTGATATATGTATTAGCTTTAGTTCATTGTATTCCTGCAGCGCCAGATGCTCTCCAATGCCAGCAATGCGAAATGAAACCTTTTTCACAGGGCAAGAACCTGAAGTTTTGCTGTGGCCTTTCATGACACTAGTATCAATGTATGGATGATTCTGGTGTTCATATAGGTTTCAATGTGTCTGTGGGAGCTGCATATGCTCTTTTTATTTTATACTAAGATTCCACTAAATTGTCCTTTGGATTTATTTCAAAGTAGGAAGGGGGGGGGGGGGGGAGGGAAGGCAGTAATGATTACTCTTCTTATGCTTTAGTTGTTTTTTTAACTCAATTATATTTTGACAATTCTGTATGAAACTTTGGAGTATGTCTTTGTTTAAGCAGTATACCTTCCATAGGAATAGTCAGTTAAATGTATATGGCTAGTTTCAGGCATAACAAGCTTTGACAAGGGCATTTAGCGGTTGTAATTCAAATCTAATTCAGAACATCTTAGCGCCAGACCTGTCAAGCACTTGAAATGCACTGTAGCTGCAAAACCAAGGGATATGGTCCCAGTCGTGCTCTGTGTGGCATCAAGTTGATGTGTCAACAAGAGCAGTTACAATTACAGGTTCTTTCAAGCATACTAAACTAATTTACAGTACTCTGAAAATGTGGGAAAAGGCCTTGCTAACACAAAGGTGTATGGGACTTTTAGACTGCAAAGCCAAAGCAAGTGGCATGGCCATTTCATTCAGGAGTTTAAATATGCAGCTTCAGTACCACCTTGGTATTGGGGTGCAGATGGGGCGGGGGGTGAGAAGCAGGGTGTGTGTTAGGTTTGTAACTTGATATTTTGTAGATAATAATAGATTTGCCTTGCAGCTATCAAATACCCTTGTCAAATCCCATTAGAATCGCTTTGCACATTTATTTTAAACCTCAATCTACAATGCATGCATTTGTTAAGTGAGGATGGGGTCCTAATTGCACTGGCAATGACTGGTCCTTTTTGTTTGTCTCTCTTGTTTACCTGATAAATGCCATTTACACAAGCTGTAAAACACTTAGGCTTCTTCTGCTTACAGGGATTAGAAAACTTAGTGTGAAGGGAGAGGTCTTTCCAGAAGCAGATCTGATTCAAGGATGTTCCACAAAAAACAGGACAGAATTACAGTAACCAACATGTAATTTTAACATCAAGATATAAAAAGACTTGATTTTAAAGTGCACCAGTGATTTAAAGCAGCTGCACACATTTAGAGGGCATTGCTTTAATGTGCACACAAAGGCTAATGGAAGCTTTTACAAAAGAAAAAAAAATATCAGGTTTTATGATTTATCTACTTTTTATGCACAACATTATAGGCCCTCCCCCCAGAGACTCATAAATGTGATTTTTACTTCCCAAATTACAAAGCTAGTCAATTATTTGGGAATGAGTCATTCATTCAAAAGTGTCTGTAATGGGATGTGTTAACCATCAGGAAATTTTACACCAATTGGAATTATAAACACCAGGGTAAAAAAGCTCTCTTGGCCAACCAGCTATGTCTATTTGTGAAACCTTGAGTATGTAGTGCAGTGTAACGCATGCTGGAGAAGTCCTGAGAAGCTGGTTTGGAGGGGAGGAAAGGAGTGGTGAAATTTTTTTTCTTTTCATTTTGATTATATAAAATGTGTTTATTTTATTTTGAAATAATGTAGTTAGCAAGTCTGCAGCAACTTGCAGTCAAGGCTCCTAAAGCACCTTATAAACTTTTGTCGATTAAGCCTTGCAGCAATAGTACAGAGTGAGGAACTATTAGCCCCATTTTATGGAATCAGAAGCTGAAGGACAGAGGTGGCTGCCAGTGGGCAGACACACAGGCGTTTGCTTTGGTGGCCAAAACTGCTCCTTCCCCCACCACGACTCCATCAAGACCAACAAGAACCAAAGGAGCTGGCTTTGATTTGCATCTGCTTCCCTCCATATCTACCTGTTGGCCCCCGAGGACTTGCATTGACCCACCCAGAAGTCATGTGTGGGGTTAACAATGAGCCCCAAGCATGGATGTGACTGATGGGTGGTGCCTAAACTGGTTGCCAAAGGAGGTACTGTTGAAACAGAAAATTGTTCTTTTGGCCACTGTGTACTCTAGCTGTACCCCAGGCCAAAATTAGAAAACCTCTGGGGATCTTCATTAGACATGTGTCCCCCAAAGAGGACACCGGGTGTCTGGTAGAGAGGAAAGAGAAGGATGTATGAATAAATAGGTATGCCCCTGCTGACATTCCCTCTGCTCCAGTGTGATGAGGGAACAACCTATTCACTCCCTCCTCGTTGTTGGTGCACTTCTTTTCTGTGGAAAACATTCAGTCTTTGTTCTCAAAAAAAGAAATTTATTCATGCCCTTGCAAGCAGGTGAATGAAAAATGAAGGGTGGAAAAGTAAGGATAGTGTGTTCATATTGCTCTTAAATTTTAAAGTATCATTAGGACCTAAAACATTATTTTTCCTTTTTCTAAAGGAATTCGAATGTTATAAATAACTTCAGTGATGGAAATGTTTGTTGTGGTTCTGCACAGAAAGCAAAGAACTGTCACTCTGCTTGTGTGACAGCCTAGCTTTTTCACAGAAACTTCTGAAATAGTATGAAGCAGACTTTTAATTACTATATGTAGTCTTCAGACTTTTAGGTGATACCACATCTGAAATTTAAATCTCAGCTCTTCATACCCAGAGGGACCACTGATTGCACGTGCAGAATACCTGAATACCAATGTAAGGACAGAAGTACAGTCCATGGAAAACTTGGAAAAAAGAGAAGTCCCCACACAGCAACATCCTGATGAGGTCATACACAGCAGGTACTTTGGGGATAAGCCGTACAACAGGTAATTCAGACTTGCAGAAATGGCCCACAGGGCCTTGGATAAATATTGTCAAGGATGGCAGAGCTTTAAGTACAGGAGCAACTGCCACAGATCTCGTCTGCGGGCAGATGAGGAACAGCGAGAGGTGTCGTGGGACCTGCAGAAGGAAGGTGTGTAGCAAGGGCTGCCACTTTATGAGCTAGAGAAAAGGTGGATGGCAAGCCTTACCCCCTCTTAGACCACTTTCATAAGGTTCATTTTCTAAGGCTTTGCACAATGCTTTGTTTCCTTTTTTTGTACTTAAATCTAGACCATTGGAGTGCAGAACCAGGTACTTTGCATCAGGTATTTCCCTGCAGCTCCATTTCTCCTGTCGGTGTTGCGAACACTGTGAACTCACAGATGCCATGGTGAGCTCTGTTTTCTTTTTGCTGGAAATGGAAGAAAAACAAAACAGTGTCTAATGAGTCCTCTAAAAACTGGATGTTCAGAATCTGTGTCCAGTTTGGAATGATGTGATATAAACCCATCAAAATGACAAAGGGGTGTAGGTTTTTTTAAGACAGTAATAAAGCCAAAGCATACTTCTAAATAATCAAGTTCATTCCATAACCTGTTTGCAGGTAATGCCATTATCCAAGCAAAGGCTGGATCCTAAAAGGACTTAAGAATGGCGTTACCATTAAGTGTGTGAGCAGATACATTGCCTTCAGAAAAGCTATACATAACATAAAAATTAAATATATATTTAGATGTTCACAGAGCTGATTTCTAATAAAGCCAGTTATGGGTTGCTGAATCAGGCCCTGAATAGTTTGGCAGTGCATGATGAAAGCTTTCCTTCTATAAATTACTTTCTGTGAAACACTTTAACTGAGTTCCAGACAAGTGGGAAGATTAAAAAAAGAGGTGGAAAATCTTGGAGAAAAATAGATTTCCTGAAGTCTTAGTTAATACTTCAAGAACTTATCTGCTACATGAAGCTAAAGGGTCAGTTGTTAAATTGTTAAGAATTTTCCTGATGTGTATTTTTCCAAAGAAATCCCAAAAATGTTAAGTAGCTTGGGCTCAGGTATTATTTACAATGCAAATCAAGAATCCTTTTTTTCCCCTCCACCAAACCCACATGCCAGGAATCTGACATAGGATCTGAACCACAACGATTGAAAATTAGGGAAAGTAAAGGCTATTCTCTTTGTCATCACACTTCCACTTATAGTGATATGCTCTTTTGTTATTAAACAGGCCCAATCAAAACAAAAGGGATACTGTTTCTTTTATGAGTAATGCACTAACCCACCAGCAGAAAAAAGTTCACGTAAAGCGTATGGGTTCGGACAGCATAAGATTTATTACGATGGCTACAAAAATTATTCCTTCTTAACAGCACTTAAATTGTCTAATTATTCACAGCTGTTTTCAATTTGTTTCAGGTTCTTAATTAGGGGGTAGGGTCCTCTGCCCAAATCCTAAACTAGCACTGCAAAACGCCAAGAATAGCTTCACAGTGAAACAGCCCAACCCTGGGGCTGATTAGTGGAATCCACTGCAAGATAATTTGTTATTCATACTTATCCATCCGCCTCCCACTGGGCTGAGATAAAGATTAGGGAGAGACACGATTTCCTTCTTGTTTGTATCATTATTTTGATCCACCAAGGCAATCACGGTCTCAATGGGGGGAAAAAAAATTAAACAGTGTTTGCTATTCTTTTAGAGGAGCAATGCAGGGTAAACAGATATGCTTGGGAGCCAGCACCTGATAATCTTAATCAATCTCTGGATCTGGGTTAGGAGATCCTTGTTAAAATTTAGTGTACCAGCAGGAGGCTGTGTGCCTGAGGGGCTCTCTGAGAGCACATAGATGTGCAACTTGCAGGTAGAAGTGAGTCTTAGGGGTTTTCAACTTCTAGCCAAGATAACTTTCCTGAAGGATGGTACAGCAGGGCACAGCTGGTCTCTGCTGATTTTGGATAGGTAGCTAACAGTCTATTGTGAGAAGAGCATGCCAGTTCTCTTCATATATATGGGGCCATTAAAGTGGAGGATTATGTCACGTTTAGAAAGACAAGGACTCAATTATTCTTTCCAGGTTGCCTCAGATTTTTCCTAGACATTTTTTTTCCTTTGAATAGTGTCCATGCTTCAAGCATTACAATTCTAAGAAGTCAAAATCTGGTGAAACTCCTTGTTCTTTCTCTGCCTGTGAAATGGTTGCGCATTTTGCAGCAGCAGCATATACGTAGGTACAATTCCTGCCCTTGCATGCAAGAATTTGCACTTGGGTTGGGTGGCTTACTGGGAACATGCAGTTAGTGGAGCTTGAGCTGGTTCCAAAGGAAATCTTACTGGTTTAAATAGGAGTGAGATCAAGACCTGAATAAATCTTTGAGGTCACCAGCTGCAGTTAGCTGGCCTCATTAAGAGTCAGCTCCTTAATATCCGAGGGTGAGTGTATGAAAGGCGGTTGTGGGGTGAATTGGTCAACAGATTTTAGGTTTGTTTGTGCTCCTTGTGGACTCCCCTACTGAAAAAGTCCTAAAGAGGTTAATAGGAAAAAAGAACCTATGTTGTGGGGGGTTTTTTAAGTATCCTATAGGATTTTATAGGGAATTATATCCTGACTATGGACATTTTTTTATGGTTCAGATAACTGTAGGCAAGACTGATTTGTGCATTAATGCATTTTTCTAGTGTGTCTCAATTATAGAAACATCTGCACCAAGTGAACTTGAAACCTCTTTGATTCCCTGTGCAAATTCTCACTATTCAAAAGTCCTCATGTTTTCCTATTTCTTGCCTTTAGCTTCATAGTTTCAGAGTGAGTTGCAATAGTATGTAACTGTGTCTCTTACAAAGGAAAGAGGCATTTTTTAATATAATTGCTTAAATCCTTCAAATCCTGCATTCAAAAAACATACCTAGCTCAGCACCGATTGAGCTCCTGGAGTTTATTAGCAGCATCTGTTATCTCTGGTAGAGACAAAGATTTTCATCCTAAATAACAGTACTCACCCCATGCAGCACTTTATTGGGCTGAGGAGGTGATATGAACCCCCTCTTACAGTCGTGGCTGTTTAATGGAAGAGTGAAGATTTGTCTGTTTTTCAGCCTGGTACACGGTGTGACTTTCTATTACTCTCTGCTGTCATTTTACGTCAGTGCAAAATTAGCCTAAGCTGCTGCCTCAGCCTTTAGGTGGGCCATTTCACAAGGTGTGGGACAGCAGAGAATTATTTTTTTCCAGCTAATTGGAAAATGAAATGCTATTACCTTGAAACACATTGTTAAGTTTGTAAAGTCCTTTTCCAGGTTCACATAGCAAGTTGCTCTTGCTCGGAGTGTGTTGGACAGCACAGGCGAACTTCTGCAGGTCTGTTCAGTGGTGAATGGTTTTGATTCACCATTCCCTGCATGGTACCTTGAAGCACAGCTGATACCAGCAGCTACAGGCCACCAGTACTAGAGTCGCAGTGGGCAAAGGCTGGGTCCTATGGCCCTCTGGAAGAAGTAAGGAAGAATTCCATTATGGTGGAGAATCTGGTGACAGGCTAAGCAGGTTGCCCGGTATCAACAAGGAGCCTGTGGTAGACTTCAGAACTGAAGTAAAGGTTCATAGCTCACAAATAAATTTTCTGGGTTTTTTTTTTTTTTTTTTCTCTCTGAAACAGCTCTGCCTAAGCCTTTCTATCTAGGTTACACATGTTGACACAGCTTTCCTACTGGGGCACAAACCCCTGCTGAGTCAATGTATGCTAGTTATCATAGGTGAATATCTGCTGATATATACACAGAAGTGTATATAGGGCCAATTCCCACTGAAATCAATTGAAAGTCTATTATTAATATCACTGACCTGGAGTAGAAGTGTTTGCACAGTTATTTGAAAACTTAACCTGTACTGTGACCATTGCTGCTGTTTGTTCTCTGCCCAAGCCTGACAGCAGGTGGATTTTGATAGGAGAATTGGCACTGACAGTTTGAGAGAGCCAATATCTGAGCCTTGAGAAGGTTTGGTCCAGTTTTGGACTTTTGTGATAGCAGCCTGAAATCTGGCTAGTAAGCTCAAATAATTCTGGAGAGACTACAGAAAAATTTGGACTAATATAATTTTATGCTTGTATGAATCATCTCAGTGTTTTGTTAAGTCTTAATTTAGTTTACATTTTAGTTGTTCACTGGGACACCAATAAGAAAGAAATATCCTTAAAGAAAAAACAGCTGGTGACTCAAAAATCAAATTCTGCTAGTATTTCTCTCCCAATAAAATTGGTATCACTGATATGAAAGCATATTCTTCACATTAGATATAAGATTATATATTATAGCATATAATAGAATATATATGCACACATAAAACCCTAATGCTTTAAGAGCTAGGATTTAGAAAATACATAGGAAAACAAAATTACATTCACTGCTGGGCATGCTATTGCCAAAAAGGATCTAGAGAAACTGGAAGGACTTCAAAAAGATGTTAAAGTCACTGGGAATCCAGGAGAATTGAATTATAAGGATTAAAGCACCTAAAACCTGTATCTAGGAGTTAATGAGTGTCTCAGGGCTAAGACAGAACTGGCACCGTTTTTGGCTGCTCTATGAAGGCAAATTGAGGCCAGGGCTGGTTTACTCTGGGCTGTAAACTGCCATGGCTTCGGTACAGCTTCACAGGCAGCTGAGTCATCTCCACAGCGGGGTTACAAACCTTGAACCACGGGGCTGGAAGTGGCAACGGGGGGCCAAAATGCCACCACACTGCCCCGGAAGGCTGCTCTGTCCTGAGAATGTGGTCAGTGATTCCCACTGGCATTCTGTTTAGGAAACTGCACCCAACCACCTAAACAGCAGGAGCTCTGCTTTTCGAGGGTACTGGTGTCTGCAGGGTTGGACCTCAAAAAGCTGCCATGCCTTGTACTGCTGACAAGGTCCAGGGGCCTCTTTCTAAATGCTGTGATCCCCACATGTGGCAGCGGTGTTACCCCGGGGGCTGCGGTCCAACTGGGATGTGCAGGGACGCAGCAGGAAAATACAAGTGTCCTGCAAATGGCTGAGACATGAGAGGAACAGTTGTCTGCTCATGGACACACAGACAGTTTCCAGCAGAAGCAGGGATCCAGCCCTGACCCTGAGGTTCAAGCACATAACCAAGCCAAAAATTTCCCTTCCCTTGTACCACAGCCGAATTAGAGGGAACACCAGGAACATATATATGCATGAAATCAGAAAAATAGGAATCGCATCAAGAAAAAGTAGTGCGTGGATTACTTGCTCTTTTCCCCATTTTCAAATTTTATTTATTTTAAAACAGACATTTTTTTGCAAGAACACGTTTATAATCTTTCTCCATGCCCCCTCAGGTTCTTGTGGGACCCAAAGGGCATGGTTCCTGTTAC
Organism: Falco rusticolus; assembly: GCF_015220075.1. Classification (NCBI taxonomy): domain Eukaryota; kingdom Metazoa; phylum Chordata; class Aves; order Falconiformes; family Falconidae; genus Falco; species Falco rusticolus. Next base: position 41,022,055 of record NC_051193.1, read on the forward strand.
ATGAGATTTATATATTTAGATGCAGCAAAATCTTGTAACAGGAAATAACACTGCTCACTAGGTTTATCTTTGTCCTTTCAGACAGGTTGGCTGATTCAGCACACCTTTTTCGCTCCAAACAAGATTTCCTTTCAGATATTGTCTAACAAATTAGGGTATATTTTTATGAGGAAATCCTACCCTTTATTTTAATCAGTCACAAAATGATGTCTACTCCTGCAAGATCATAAAAAAAATGTCTTCAAGATATTGATATTATATTGTAATTCTACGTGTGAGAAGATCCATTTCATGACTGTAGCTCTCTTAGTAAGGAACTCTGACCTGCACATCCAGGCACATAAGACACAGCACATCAGATGCTGATACCACTTCACTCCAGTGTGGGTTTCATGGGGACTGACTGATAAACTTTTCAAAAAGTAATGGACTCTGTGTATAAATTCTTACTGAATCAGATCACTGATTACTGCTGTTTCCCCCATATTTGGAACTTCCTTTTCTTATTTTGTTTAGAAAAAAAGTGTACTTATCCCACTTAAAACCATTTCCTTTTTCCTCTTCACAAAGTGAAAAAGCAGAGATGTGAATTTGTAAACATAAAAGAGCTGTACATCTGCTGCAACAACTTATTGTTGGAAATCTTGAATCCTAATTAAGGGAAAGAAGAGAAACTGACCTTTGGAAAGTGATAATGTTGTAATATTTTACATATACGAGCACTTGGAGAACTGCAACTGCTTTTGTATTTGAATTTATAAGTGAAAGGTAAAATATTATTAATGTAAGTGAAGCATGCTTCAAGCAAAGAACAAAACAATGAATCACGTTAAATGAATTTTTAAGTGCAAAGGTTGTGTTCCTATTCCTGAATGTTTGGTTTCTTGCAAACAGGCTGTTAGGTTGAAACCATATCTGTGGTTTGCTGTTTAATGAAAGAGCAAGATAAACTGGGGAGACTACAACAATAATGAAAAAACAGAAATCCATGAGACAGGTTTTGTAGAGCACTTCCTCAGGGAGAGGAAAGGCAGCAAGGATGGATTGCTAATGACTAGAAGTAGAACATTTGATGGCATTACCAGGCAATGTAAATATAGGCTAATGGCCTCATCCTGCAACACCTCTCCTGAGGTGCTGAGTGAGCAACCTCAAAACTGACCACAGCCAGTAGAAGCCTAGAATATTTTAGGATGAACCTGAAGTTACTGGGAATACAGAGAGAGATTTCAGTCCCCGCCAGCTCTGCTGGTGGGAATGCAGTGTCTGGTCCCCAGAGTGCACAGACTGGGAGTCTTCGTCCCCCCTTCACATTTCTGTCTAGAGTAGCCTAGATTTCATGGGCTTCTGTACTATTTTCTGCTTTAAAAACTCCCACCCTTACAATTACTTAAGGAGACATTCAGCTCCCTAAATATAGGTGGCTTCCAGGCACCACTCCATAAGGGCACAAGTCTCTTGTAGGGGTCCTCTGTCATCTCGGCTGGCCTTGTGCTAATGTCCTAGGTACCCTCAGAGGTCCAGGACGTCACTTAATACCTACAGCTAGCCACTGGCACTGTTCCCTTAGTTCCAACAGGAATATGTGGGTGGAAGAGGTAGGTTTTAATGTATTTCAATAATTTCTCTGTAATGTTCCCACTGCATTTGTGCAGGTGAAATGTTTCTGGCATAGTCTTCTGGAGGCTGGTATTCTCTCTGGACAAGAATCGATTTGGATGTAGCAACTTTTTACAGAAGTATAAGGGATCTTAGACATTGCAAGTCTATGAGAAGAAGAGTACCCATGGTTATTGTTGTCTAAAAACATAAAACTGGCAATGTGCATCAGAAAACAAAAGCAGTAGGTCTGGCACTGGAACAATATTATACGAATGTCTTTTTTATGGGTCCTGGGCCAAATTCAGCTATTGTTTATATGCAGGCGCTCCTTTTGAGCTGCTGGTGTTCTTCCCATGGACATGAGGGCACATTCTCTCTTGCCATTTTCCCTTTAGCTGCACTCCTTCTTCAGGTACGGCAGCTTTAAAACAACAAAAATGTGCTCTTTAACCTGACTGTGCTTTTAAGCACATGGCCTGTGAAAACATAGTCTTCTTTCTATCTACCGTACTCTGCATATCCAAGCACACATTTGACATTTAAGTTTTCCTGAGGCAGTAAATTTTCCTTCTGCTGACATCGAAGTAAATGCTTTAATCAGAATAAAACTGACTCTTTAAATCAGCTAACTACATCTATAGCAAATTAATTACTAAAACTGGCTGTGCTTAAGGAGGCTGGATATTTCTAGTATTTATTAAGAGCAAGGCTCTTTTTTTCACAGTTTCTCAAGAGATTTAAATCTCTGAAAAAGTGAGTAATTCAAGTTCACTTCAATGGGACTAGTATGTGGGTTAGGCATTACTAGTTTGAGCCCTAAAATTAATGTGAAAGCTCCTGCAGGCAGCAAACTTCTGCACTCCCAAGGGAAAAGCAGGACTGGATGAGGATGAGGGGAGTCATCTTTAACTCGCAGTGTCTACAAAATGGATATTTCTGGGAGCAGGTGATGTTTGAGCCCTTGCTGAAAGGGCCCTGGACTTTGTGGTCAGCCTGGGGTTGGAGGTGAGATACGGCTGTGCCAAGCACAGAGCCCAAAGCACAGGCTGTGCCAGAACATCTCTCTCTGCTACCAGCCTTGGCTCCAGGCAGGCACTGCACTTAGCCCCACCTCTCACCTACTCCTAAAATACTCTGCGGGTACAGCCATTGAGTCCAAACTGAAGCCTATAAAAAAACTTTCCTGCAATTTTTAACGGGAAACGCGTCTGGCCTCCATAACAACAACTGTCATAATTAAAGACACACTTGAAAATTTCCTTTGGTTGAGAAAGGAAGCTTGGAGGCAATGCCAACCCAAACGCTTTTGTGAAAGGAGCCTTTAATGACTTTCAAAACCCGCTGTAACTGTCCAGGATAGCTTAGAAATTCAAACTTCTGAAGACCTCTTCCATGTGGATGATCAAAGCAAACTCCCTCTTTTTGTGTTTTTCACATCTTTCACAAATTTCTGTCAATTATATTGAAACCCAGGCAAGCCCTTTAGCTCATACTTCATTATGAAAGAATGTATTTTTCAATTTTTCTAGACTTTTCACTGTATCTTTCCCCTAAGTATGACTGCTGCAGCTCAGAAAGCAGTGAGTTTGGCCAAACCTCTTTCATAGAGGAAAACTATCAAGGGAAATAAAAACAAGAGCTTCCTCCACCCTCACGGACTCCCATTATTTAGCACTTTGTTTCTTTTCAAAATACTTGAAGAGCAGAATGGGCTGTATTCAAACCCATCTGCCCAACACTGCCTGCAGTATGGTGTTGGGCTGTTTCCCAAGACACTATTGAACATCCAATTTGTGGTGGAAGCATCTTCCCATCAGATCTTCCACTCCCTTGGTTAAAATGATGACCCTCCATGGTAGTGGGTGTGGGGACACATGTCCATGATGACCTGCAGCCCTGCAAAGGTGTAAGGGGCCAGTGTGGTGTAGCAGAGCTGGCTGCGGGGCTCACAGGGAGGAGAGTGGGATCCTACCACCTGAACATCACACAAATGCAGAGGGTCTCCTGGCTTTTCCAACTGGAATTCCTGTGAGAAGCAATACTAATCAAAATTCTAGGGCATTCACCAGAAAGCTGGCGTTTGCCATATGGAAAAATACCAATTTTTCCAAGCTGCTACTTGTACAGTGCAAAGGTAGAAAGACAGCATCATGAGGCGTTTCTCTTTGCCAGATTTTATATGGCAAAAAAAGAGGTATGTCTGAACCCAGGGCATCCCACGCTTGCTTCTGGTTAAGTCTGAAAGGTTTGGACTAACAGAAAAGCCCAGCATCACTGAAGGAGCAATGTGTACAGTAACTCTAGGGGTCCACTTCCCTGTTCAAACCTGTGCAAATCTGAAATCTTCCTGCTAGAAGTCAGTGACTTACATTCCAGATGGACATTCTTCAACTGAAAGTTCTGGCCCTGGGGACTTCAGCTCTTGTGAAATCTGGCTAAGGGTGTGTTTCTGGGGTAAAAATACCATTCTCTCAGAATTCATGAGGACCCGAAGCAATTACTCACTGCACTCAAAAAAAAAAAAAAAATCACAAGCTGACTAGGTAAAGAGCAGATTTAACTGGATAAAAGCAACAGCAGTTGCAGACTCTTCATAAGTCTGATGAACTAGTGATTTGACACTTGCTCACAAAACCCTGCAAAATTATTGAGGTTTTCCCCTCACTGTTAAAATGAAAAGCAAGTCAAAGATTAAGCCACTGATCCACCAAAGAGTTCAATCTCTGCTTAAGGGTGGAAGCCAGCAGAGCTGCCAGATTCATGAGGTCATGTTCAGAGATAACTGTCCAAATCTTGTTCTGAACATGAGTTTACTTTCTGGTATGCACATGAAACCTTTCAGTTTCTTCACTGACTTTAATTTTCAGTCATTCTAAACTTGCTAGACAGGTAACTTGGACAAAGATGTTAAATAAATAAATAAATAAATAAATAAATAAAAATCTTGTTTGCCAAAGAGATGATTTTCTGACTTTGTCTGCTCAGACAAAAACCACTAAAAAAAGGCAATACTGAGCCAACCAGTACTGCAACTGATTAAGAAAGATGTAACCAAACAAATGTTCTGGATTTAGCATCTCTAAGTGCAGGAGGGTCCACAAGCTGCTGTGAATTCCATCACTAGCTTGTTTCCTTTTCTGACAAGTTCCATACACATCCTCAAATAAAAGCAAATTTGGGGTAATTTTGGTCCCAAACTCTTCAAACTGGAATCTAGCCCGTAGACTAACCTAAGCTACAAAACAATGCAAGAAAGTGGGAATTTGAATGAATGAATGTCATGAATTTCTAAGGATGTCAAAAATGGAGCAAATAGTAATCATAGCCCCTGATGAAAAGATAATTAATAAATTCACAGGGTATTCCCACAGTGTGCCACTGCAGTGATTCCAGCTAGGTTTTTTCACCTGTGGATCTCACACTATGTAGATGAAATACCTACATTTCATCATGCCCATTTCATTGATGATGAGGTTGAGGCACTGGGCGTGTCTCATGGCCAGGGTGATCCCTTAAAAATCTTAAGAAAAAGCCCCTGGTGGTCCAAGCTGTGTCCCTGTGCTGGGTTACTGAGGGGCACTGGCTGCATCCAGCTTTTCCCACAGATGACTGAGGCCAGCAGAGAGGCCAGGTGAGGGGCAGGCACCCTGTGCCAGGTCACAGCATGGATGTCCCCTCTCAGCCCTGCTGCTATGCACAGCTACACAGACTAAAGGCTTTTCTAGAGAGCAGGGGTTTGTATGTGGTCTGTGACACAGCTCCTGGACAGGCCACCACCCCTCACCATCCTCAGGGACTGCACTCAGTGTTCCCCAATCAAAGGGGAAGAGAAAATGGGAAAACGTGGTAACAGAGGCACAGGGATTGGTGAAGGGCTTCTGAGTAGTACGTGAGACGATAGTTTGGTTTAGCTTCTAATTAACTGGATATCAGGTTAATTGAATTTCTGAGGCCGGAGGCAGGCTGTTCTCAGTAAATAATTCAAGGCATTTGCACTCTCCAACAGGTTGCAATAGCACAGAGTTGGCAGCTGGCTTTGCAAGTGACCCCTGCAGAGTGTGCAGCAGTCTTTCTGCTGGATTAAAGCAGTGTGAGAGTAATGCAATTATAGCTGCAGTGAGGCTGTGCTGGTCTGAAGCATTTCCAACTTATAGACCCACGGAGTAACCCTGAGGACATGTCTTGACATATCTAAACCTGAAAGATGCTGAGATACTATAGCACACTGATACAGTTTTTATGTAGCAGTAAGACCCAGACCTAGGTACTCAAGTACCAAACATCTACTGAAAACACGTAAATCTGGCATTTAAATATCTTCGAAGGTCTCAACCTGAATTCTGGAGCCTTAATTGAACCAAAAACCTTTCACTGACTGCAACAGGAGTTTTGTCAGAGTAAGGACCGCAGGGTCTAGTCTTAAATCAGAAGGCAAGTAGTTTTAAAACCATTGGTAACTGGATGAAGCTGCTTGTTTGAGCAACTCAGAGCCACTTTTGTATAGCAGTAGCAGAAATGCTAATGCCTTTTTTTCTCGCAGATTAGTGACAGAAACAGAAGTATTAAAAAATCAGGTTTTGAGTAAGTTATCTACGACTTTTATGTCTCAGCGTAGATTTGTGGCCAGGCTGAATTTGCCTGTCTGTAATCATTATTAGATAAAAAAAAGACTTTAAGGTAACTATTTGGGTTAAAAATGATAACTTTCCAGTGATCATCTGCACCCTGTCATTTTGACTTCTTAAGCCTGAAGTTTGCGGTGCCTCAGGCAAAAACATTACTGTTACCGTACCTCAGATAAGATGCAGCCTGGCTTCTTTTATATAGAATATTTATTGTATATTGGGCATTGCTAAAGGGGATCTTATTTTAACTGAGACCAGATTTTCTGTAGTTAATAGAGTTAGGAATGGTGTATTATTTTTCCAACTTGGACGAGTTATTAATACTTGTAAGTTGTGAACATGGAAAGAATTCCCATAAATCTGCACAGTGCACTGCAGTTTATGGCAGAAGAGATAAAGATGTATGAAAAGCTGCTGAGTGCCTACATGTTACGTTCAGCCCCTGTTCAAGGGCCTGATTCTGCTCCATGGCTCTGGGGTGCTGTGGAGGACAGGATGCCTGCATGGGGCTGCCAGCAGCTCCCAGGGCCGGCTGGACCTGGGGTCAGCCTTCCTCCCCAAATGCTGCTCTTTAGCTCTGCGTGTTTTTCACATGCGTCATGACAATCTTCTGCTTCCCCAAAGGGTGTGGTTCAGCCAAAAGTGGGAGGATTTAGCAGGATAACACAGAAATGTTAAGGATTGATGACTGATTATTTCCCCCCCTCTATTTTAACAGGCAAAGAGGGCAATATATTTCTTCTGTGCGGCTTAAAGGGACAAGCGTCATTCTTAAGTTGAAAGCCCTCACTTCAGTTAACCAGAGCTATCCGATTCAGACTTCAGTGTCCTATATCGGATTTTGGATCTAAAGAAAGTTATATACACCTGTATGTGTAAAGCTGGCCTTTTTGCCCTGCTCTGTCATATATAATTAGTGGTCATTTTTATTCAGGCTCCTCTTTTCAGTTGCACACATGCCTCCCTTACACGCACAAGCATGGCATTCATGCAAACCAGGTGCATGCAGAAAAGAATTTTGCTCTGAATATGTATTTAGGCAGCCCTTACTAAGCTTTCCAAATTCTTCTTCCAGTGTGCACAGAGCTTTCTGTAAAACCCGGGACAGACTCTCACTCTTATCTTTAATATCTTGGCCACCCTGTTCAGAAATTCAGAGGAGATATGCCCATGATACAACCACTCTGCTGCTGCTTCGCTGCATGGCTTTGGGCAATACAGGGAGCGCAGAGCCCTATGAGTTGCTGAGGGCTCTGGCCCCCTTCCAACAAAACACTTAAGCATGTTATTGAAATCAAAGGAAGGACTCACTGGCTTCAGTGTAAGCAGTGCTTGTGCTTTCCTTAACAGGGTTGGAGCATTCAGTATCCTATTGGATCCAGTCCCTGAGGGTTTTGTTCCAGCTCTCTCTTTCCCTCACTGTCTATAAAAATGCAGGTAATGGTACTCAACTGGAAAGGATTTTGTGGGGCTACACTTTATGTAGAAGAAAAATCCACAAAAGTGAATTATAAATGTCAATGTACTATTTTGGGAAGCGTTGGTAGGAAAACAAATGTGATCTATCCAGTCTACTTGCACAACAGCAGTTAACGTCACTCTTTTATGTCACCTGTGCATTTATTTTCACTGCACTGTGCAAAGTCACACTGGTACCCCCAGCTTTATGGATGTTCAGAAAAAGGAAGCTAAATGACTTGTATAGGTCACAAAAAATTTGATGGCCATGCAAAGACTCAGGTACCCTACCAGGTGGTAACTTCTGAATTGCTTTAACTCAGTGCTATAAATAACCTGGATCCCAATTTTGCTTCCATCGACACTCCTGTAACTCCATCCCATCCATTTATATGCCACTGCTCTATGTCTCTTGCAGGAAAGCTTACAATTCAGCTTCAGGTTCTCTGCTGCCATATCTCACATTTTATAAGGAGATGATAGATTAGATCACTAAAGCTGAGGTTAGGTAACTAAAGTAAGGCTTGCAGCAGACATAAGTACCAAAGTAAACAGCCCTCTCTCAGAGATTTATGGTTGTGTTCTACACAAATCTGAAAGTGGTGTCATATGTGTCTGCATATGCATTAAGCACAGATCATATCTAACAAAAAAGCAAAAATGGAAACCTCCCCTAAGGCAAGATCCCCAAATGCATAATTAAGGCACAGGATGTGTGGACAGTCACATCGCTTACACTGGGCACTGTGGGATGCACAGCTGCAGTTTTGTCCTTTGCAGCACTGACAGCTTCCAATACATGGTGGTGGTATAGGGGGAAAGTTGTACCTTGCTCTTTCTTAGTGTACTTCACAACAAACTGAAAAATCAGTTTTCAATTAAAAAAGTGACTTTCTAACAATTTTTGTTATGAAAAATGTAACTGGCTGGTGTTAAAGACAGGAATGGGTCTGCCTGGACCTTTGGACCTGGTACAGGTACTGTTATGTTCTCATGTCTTTGTAATTGTCACATCTAGCACATGAACATGGTGAGGAACTATCCAAGCCATCTGACAGTGGAATTTCTGTTCTTAAAACTTAAACCAGGGTGCAATAGTACTTTGAAAAATAATTATAGTTTCCAGTTATACCATATCAAAGATGTAAACACTGGCCTTTCATTTTGTTTTCCGATGAGTCAAAAATACGGGAGCTCTCTGGGAGTTGTTATTGAAATACTTGCTCTCAACCAAGGTGGGGCAATCACACACCTATATAACTCATGTCACTGGGGGATCTCTGTGTGATAACTTTGTTGACATCAGCTATGCTGAGCCTACCCCACCAGGCGAGTCTTAAAAGACAAAATTCCCTTCCAGGGCTCTGATTCACAAGTGCTGTTGGGTTAAGCTGTGGTGACTAAGAAGTTAGTTGGATGGTGCCTTCATCAGCCAGAACAGCTACACCTGATGGGGATTTTCAGTTAGTCCACAGACCAGCACAGTAACATAAATTGAAAAAGACGTTGACCTTTTTTTTTTGTGTACCAGGCTGTGAACACTGAGGGCTTCCAAGCAGGGAGGCTGCCTGGTACCCCACCTTCATGTAGGTACCGTAACTCGGGTAAATAGTCTGGCCCAGCGGGGAGCAGAGACTTCTACCCATCACTACTTGAATTGGCAGAACTTGTGAGCCACAGACTGCTCCTCTTCTTGATGAATTGTATCCAATCCACGTGGGTGTAATGGAGGGAGAACTGGCCTCTGCAGGTCTGCAAGTGCGTTGTAAAACTGCATTTCAAAGAAAGCAGCATTGTGAACTGAGTGTTTTGATTAAGGGAAATCCTTACAAGAGGTTTTCAAAGCATCTGAATGGTTACTTCACTGTTTTAATGACAAGCGAGGCTGCTCCAAAGGACTGTCCATGTATAGGGCTTTGGAAACTTGCTTTCAATGGGTATTTTTGATGTGGTGGGTTTGCCTTTGTTACTAGATCTGGTTTTCTCCTGGACAAGGCTCAGCTATGTGCTCTGGGCGTGAGGCTAACAAGTTTGACAAGGTGGGTGTTATAAGATGGGTGACAATGTAGCTGGGAGGGCACCCGATAGCCTACTTTGCAGTAGGCTTCGTAAACTGCAGAGGCATGCCTTGAACTACAGGGGGTAAAAGACATGCTTGATGATTCCAGCTTGCCAAGAAGGCTTTAATAACTCACCAGCACTAACAAAAAGAAACACTGCGAGTACCTTTATGTGGATGAGTCACTCATTGCAAGCACCGAGCTGGTAGGTTAGCATTTTCAAGAGTACCCAAATGATTGCAAAGCTTGTAATGTCTCAGACATCCAGAATTGCTGTTTTCTTCTGAAGCTGGAGTTAATTTTTAAAGGTGCTGAGTATCTACTTACACAAGAAAATCTTAGAAGTCTAACTCACGTGATGCAGCAGCTTAAAATCAGACCTCTGCAAGGGATTGCTGCCACTGGTGCTTACTGCACAGCACTAAAGAAGGTTGCTACATTTGCATAAAGAGCAGGTAGAAATCTCATGCAGGGGCTTCTGAATCTTTACCCCTTTTGTTCTGGGATACTACGGTGTGCTGAGCACGCTTTCAAATGGGAAGTGGAAAGGAAACCCATTCTGGCTCTGAAGCAGTATCATCTATCCAATGCAATGGACTTCATAGCAAAGCCTGATCAGAAACTGAGCTGGCTGAGAGGAGAAGTTTCTTGACCACAGACACAGGAGCTATATGCCTGCTTTTGGGAAGCTGTATGTGAGGCAGAGAGAATGGGAGGTAGGAAGGCAGAGAAGGGAAAGCCAGCAGAAAGCAAATGAAGGGGTTGCCGCTGCCTCCCTTAGGGGGAAGCAACACTGAACTGACTCCAAGGCAAGTTTGTAAATTATGAGCAAGGATAGTGCATGGTGGTTGCCTCTCCATTGTTCAGAGAAATGGAAATTTATGTACAGTCACGTAAATGAACCAGAGTGCAGCAAGAAATATCCCTGAATTTATCTTCCTTTTTTTTCTCTAATAATTGCTTCAGAATCTCACACCCCAGCAGATAAATATATGGTTACCCTTTTGTCCCCAGTGGTTAGATAGTTTTTAAAGAAGGATACTAAATATTGAAAGACTGTTGTGTACACATGTGCATGCCGTCTTGGAGATCTTGTATATGCATGTGTATTTTTCAAGCCCATTCCCAGAGAGAACAGCGTTACTCCACAAGCTGTACAATGACTTAGTTACTGGGAAAGGCGATCCCATTGTGATTTGAATTGCGCCTGGAGTTATTAAAAAAAATAATCAAACATGGTTTTAATTGCTACGAAGGTTTTAGTTGCTTATAGCCAGGAATTTAGCTCAAAATGTCTGCACTCCTGAGTTTAATTTGTGCAAACTTTAATATCTTCATGCGACAAACCACTGAGGTATTTCTGTTTTTAGAACAATATACTAAACCATTCTGACTTCTCCAGGCAGGATCAGTTTAAAGCTTTGATTACCTAAGCTTTAAATCCTTAATCTGCGCTTGGAAAAGGCAGGGAAGGGCAGTCAGTGGAGAGGGGCAGGATTTGTTGAACCTCCAGCCAAATATTTCCTAACAAAACCGAAATAGATTTTCTGTGGCACAGATACATGTGAATTTTTGCCACGACAAAAACACACCAGCATGCTAATTTGGCGGGTGCACACACGTGTGGCAAACGCCTTGTCCCTAAAGCTTGGAACAAGTGCCTGTGCTCCACAGCCCTTGCCCCTTTTACCCCTTGCAGCCATGTGCGAGTAAATCACGGCTGTCAGTATGGTAGCAGCTTGATTAAAGTTCAGGGGTTTAATAGATCATTTTAAAAACCCCAAATTACTCCCACTCCCTAGTCGATCCACCTGGACCCTTGCCCTAGGTGCATGGCAGTTTTCAACCAGCGCTGGAGAAGCCAAGTCTGGGCCTGAGGTTCCTGCTTATTCCCCGAGGATCCGCGCTGCAGACCTAGACCAACATTCTCAGCTGTATTTAATCTGCTCTGAGACAAGCTGGCTATGAGAAAATGCAAAGGAAAAGGCACATAAGCAAAGACATGGAAAAACTTGGACAGTTGGCCTGCTTTGTTCACTTGGTAAACTGGAGGCCGGCCAGTAACAGCGGAGCTCCCTTGGCAATACAAGTCTGTTCCAATTAATCGTGTTTAACCATTCTAATCACACTTTAGCACATTAATCCTATTTTCAATCCAAAACACATCTGAAAGAGCGGCATGTGGGCCTTTTTATAGCAACCGCAAATCAGATGTAACTGAGAGACATAGGGCCTTAGTTTACTCTGCACTTTCACTGAACTTAAACTTAATAAAATATGTGACTGAGTTGTGGTTGGATTTACTGCATGATGTTGATGCTTCCACATATAAATAGATCCCTTAAGTAACTTAAAAACCTGTCAGAAAGGGCAGTGAAAATTTGATTATAAGGTAACCAGCGCGTGTGTTTTCTAACAATGACATTGCTCCTCTGGTCAGTGGTATTGAGAGAACTTTTAAAATTTAATCTGCTTATGGGTATAAATGATGCTACACTTGGAATCGCGAGCCTGCATTTTGTGTCTCAGCCACTCTCAGTTACAAAGAATTTTATGTTTTGCTTTAACCATGAAAACAAGATAAAGCTGTTATCTTCTCCCAAGTGTGCTTTCTTCTAGCATTTAAAATAAGTTTTAAAACAGCAAAATTTTGAAGTTTATTGTGTTCACCATGCACAAAGTGAAGTAATATTTTTTTTATTTGTACTCCTGATAAAATTTAACTGCTTTGCATTGCTTCTGTGTTAAAAACCTTCCGTTCAATGAGGAATGATCTCATTAAGATACAGGTCCATGATGCTGCATCCACTCTACTCTGTGGATTTGCTTTAAACTGAACAACACCAACAAGCAAAAAACTGGCATCCAGATATGTCCACCTCCAAACCTCTTGATGTCTTTAGTGCCTGAATCCATGTTTATAGGCAAACTCAAAAGAGGTGCATTGAACTGTAAATTATACAGAAGGGTATGTGAGCTTTGAATTTAGCTGTGGAGTGGGAATGAAGTTATCAATTAATGCTAAATGAAATATTTAGCAATTCAGAATATGGCAAGAAAAAGTATAGAAAAAAGTTCAGTCTTGAAAAGGAAAATCTTGGACAATTACCAGGATTACACTCGATGTTTGGTTTTCTAAGTAAACACTTCTAGATTTTTATGTTACAAATAATAATATGGAAAGATGCATTAGGGGAACCTAAATGCAAACTAGAAATGAGTTTATCGAGGTAAGTAAGGTTTTATTAAACAATTTAATGCATTCCAGTTCTTTTGGAAAAAATTGCAGGTTATGGTTAATGTAGTGTATCAGACAGGAATAGCATTCACAGAGCCACCTGCATTTAATATACAACTGTCAGAAATCTCTACTCACTACCACTTACCCAGAAAGAAATATGCAACAATTTGATCAAACCAGGACTTTTAAATATTAATAAGAAAATAACTTTTTTTTTTTTTCTAAATACAATGAAAATACAGGCTCAATTTACAGGATTTTGCTCTTCAGTAGAATCTATGTGGTTTTTTGAGCTCATTGAATTAACTGTCATTTTGGCCCCTTCTGTACACTTAAGTAGGCACTGGAGAATGCTGTCTACTGGGACTGGAACCAAACAGAGAATTAAGACAATACATTCAAGGCAAGACTTATAAATAAGCTTTTCCAAATATCATGAAATAAGGTCTGAAAAAATAAGTTAGTGCTAGTGAAGCCAAAGCCTTAAAATCCTTGGGTTAAAGATACTAACTGATGCATGGAATATTACAAAATTCCATGATACTCTAATGGAAACAGCTTATCTAACAAGTATTTCTAATAGTCTTCAAAAAGCAGTCTGTTACTGGTGAAAAAAAGCAATTGGGTGACCTGATATCTGTGGTGGTAGAGCAGAAAACAGTGAGCTGACAGATTTGGCTTCTCCCCCATCACTGATGAACAGCATGACCGAAACAAATCTGAACCTCTTTTGCTCCCTACTTGCCGGAAAAGATGGGGATAACCTGAGGGAGGCCACAAAGGTCAGTTTTACCAAGGCAAGAGCTTTGAGATGCCTACTAGACCAGGCTGCCTTCATGCAAGGGCTCTTTCTGAAATCTCTGCAGGCTTTTCCTGATTGCTTCTGAGCCCTGCGTGTGGAGGTAAAGAAAAGGCTTTGTTCATGGTCTGGGTGCCAGGTTGCAGAGTGATTATACCTTAAAATGTAGTGAGGAAACAACTAACACTAAATCTGGCTCTCTGAACTCACCTGCAAATTAATAGTGTGCACACCTGTCTGCAATGAGTGGGGTGCCCAAAGCCTCCCACGGCTTAAATCCTGACCTGGGAGGAAGAGATGTCATCAGATGAGCATGGAGGGAGTAAACAGCTTGGTGGAGTGTGAACTGGCTGTAAAGGTGCTTTGCTGCAGGTAGGTATGTTCCAGGGCAGAACTTGGATAGATTAGCAATTGTATATAACCAGCACTTATGTCTGCAATAAAAGATCTCATTTGGGGTCTGTGCCTTCATATGCTACACCCTCACAGGGAGATGGAGCGGGAAGGATGCTCTAATGGGAAGTTAGGAACAGTATGAATTATGTATTTTTCACTGTCTGTACTGTTTCCTACAAAAACTTGGCAGAGTAGAGTGAATGAGTTCACTTTAGATTTTAGGGGGGAGCTAGGAGGCAAATGGGCAGAGTGGCAAGTACTTCTATGTTACCTAGAAAATAAACTACAGTCAGCAAGATTTTGTTTGCCTGTGCTTCAGGCAAGTGGTGATACTTTGCCTTCTGCAAAGCAGAATCACTAAGGGACAAGGTTTAACATATTAATTTTTTCCCTCCTGAAGTTCAGCAAGGTTTTTGACATCTACTTCAGCAGAGCCAAGATTAAATCAAAACCCACCTATGGTCCCCTTTCAGCCACAAACTTTAACAAGTGCTATGGGACTCTGCTGAACTAAGCAGAAGAGAAGTTGATGGATTTATTCCCTTTCTTTTATTAGGAAACCTTTCCATCATTTGTAGTAATTCCTCTTCTGAAAGGAAGCCCGGCAGCATATGAGGGTCGTCCAGCGGGTGCTGGCCAGGCAGTGGCAGTAAAGCCCGATGGCTCCACACCCCAAGGTCTGGCTGTTGGCACTCCCCTTCAGCACTCACCTGCCCACTTACAATATCAATCTACAGCATCCTGGACAACCTCTGAGGCCAAGCAAATCACATATGCCTCATCAGTGGGTACTTGCTCATCCCTAATATCAGTGTCCTCACTGTGCCAATGCCTTCTATTCATTGGCCTCCAGAAGTAAATCCTCTGTGGGCTGATCACAGAACTGTTGCCTCTAACAGATCTTAAACCACACCTCGAATTTCAGTCTGAGAATGTTTGCTTCCTTTAGGCTAGGTTTTGTCATTGTGCTAGAATACAGCAACTCCTCACATGTTCCCAAAGACTACATGTGTTCAGCAGGTAAGGGAGATGTGCAGGTAAGGGTAGTGGGAACCGCTATGTGTTTAAGTTTTTTAACATTATGGCAAAAATATTTCCCAGAGCAACACATTAAGAAATTAGAATTTGACCAGCTTTTTAGGGATGATATTCCAGTTGCTTAAAAACGTGTATAATTTTTAACAATCGTTTCAGAGAAAGGCAGGGTCTGAATATAAACAAACTATGAAAATAGAAGTAATAAAGTAAGAAACAAAGGTGTAAGTGTAGTTACTTGGCCACCTCCTGGATTATACAATGCAGTGGATTCCTTAGGCTCAGAGTTACACTGCTGGTCTCCGTGAGGGATCGGGCTAGAAAGGCCTAGATTATTTGCTTAGTTTCACTGGTATGAAACTAGAGTAACTCCAGTAGTTCAGATTTGGATCCCAACTACAGTGGTTTAAATCCCGTAGTAACATTATTATCCTCTAGGCAGCCTCTGGAGCTTATCCTGATTAATACCCATGTAAATAAGATCACAGCCTAATTCCCAGAATCAGTTTTGAAATTTTTTATAATGTTAATTTTAATTCAGATTTAGTTGATCTCTAATCTTCTCCTGTCTTAGCAGTAGGTGCAGGTGCAGCCAGTGGTGTAAGAGCTGCTGTGGAAGCTCCCTAATTCCCCTTCAAGAAGGGTTTAATCCCTTTGTCCTAGGCTCTTCAAGAAGAAACTCCCTTTAAAAGGGATGCTTTTATTTTTGTCCTGGAATAAGACTTTTATGCCCAAGCCTGTCCTATTCTCTGGAACAGAAAGAAACTTGAATGCGTATCTGACCTCTTGGAATGGCTTGGAAACTCCCATTTCAGATGCATTCATGTATTCCATGGGTGAATGAAGAGGATACTATGTCATGGTCCTGTTGACTACAAGGTAAATGCTTCTGTGAAGATTTTGTGTTGAATGCACTCATGACTCAGCTTGCTGCTATTCCTGTTTATTTGTACTGAAGAAGCAGCCAACAACCAGCTCTGTTGTGTTGGGCACAACAGAGACTTACAGTGAAAAGATGGCCCCAGTCCTGTGTCGTCCGTCCGTCGTCGTCCCCCACCCTGAGTTTACAGCTCAAGCTTAAGGCATGTTTGCTCTTTACATAAGATGAGCTTTAGCCCAATATTTTTCCAAAGCTTTTGGATTAGCAGACCCACTATCAATCCTCAATGCTTCTCATGGCCCATATTTACAGGAAAACTTTTCACTGCAACATGATAAAATCCACTGCTTAATGCAGCCCAGCTATGGATCATTTACCATGGCCTCATGATGTCCTCTAATGAAACAAGGAAAATTATGACATTTCCGACTAGCTCTTCAAAAAACATGACAGAGATGAAGATCTCATTAAAACTTTTAATTGTATTCCTACCATTTCCTCTAAAAAAAGTTGGGTTTTGAGTATGGAATATAAGCTCTAGATGACCTACAGGCCAATCTCTATGACGGATAACGCTTTTTGGCTTGGACTGAAATGAGTAGGTAGGAGTGCACAGTGCACCTAGAAAAAATGCTGTAGCCTTTATCTTAGGAGGACACAGTACACAAGCTGTATGTATGGAAGTACAAACAGGTACCACCTGGTGTCAAGACACCAAACCTTAAGACATGAGACTGACTTTCTCAAGTGTGGAAGTGCATGAGACCTCAGGCCAGGACAATTCTGTTTGACCAGAATATTATAAACTTGGCAAGAAAACTCGTTTCCTGACACAATACTTATTCTGTGTGACAGCTGAAGCCCCAGGGAGTAAAGTGGACAAAACATGTAGGTTTTAGGCCTGAGAACCTCAATCAGCCAGGTAGGGCTGCAGGGAGAGGTCAGTGTGGTATTAAAGGACATGGAGGCCAGTTTCAGGATTTTGCTTGTGGCAGTGCGCTTCACTTTTGAGCAAATTATATATTTTAGTTATAGTAATGTCACACAGTTTTGCAGGCTGGGTGGTACTAATACATGCTTTTCAAACTAGGTAAGTACCTGTGTTTATATTGCTCAGTAACAGTTCTGTAATTCAGTTCTTCGGTGTTGTGCAGTAACAATACTGCAGTGCTTAGGCATGCAGGGCATGGACAAGAACTGCAAGGTGCTGAAAACATACAGAACTAAGCCCTGGCCCCTGTTCTAAAGACAGGGTCCTAGAAAATAAGAGACAATAGATGTGAGAAAGCTTAGGAGATCTATCAGGCCATGTCAGTCTGAGTGGTTATTGGACAGTACATTGGTAAATTCATTTTTACTTAATGCTGAGCTGTATAGAAGTGGATCATATTTCTTATTCAGGATTGGGATTTCTTCTTACAAATATTTTAGCTCATTTTATAAATTGCCGAGAGGTATCCTAGCAAGTCTCTGTAACCTTTGCACAAAGATTTCTTTACAGTTTCTTGTGCACGTCAAATGTTTTTAATGCACACATGTGCCTTAAAAAAAAAGAAAATAATGTAAATAATTTCTGTTACAGATTTGTATTTAGACCAAATCAAAAAGAGACAGGCTTTATAGTCAGCCAATCATTATAAGTGCAGGCTTGCAACCTCAGGGGGTTTGGATAGGGGGAATCAACATAATCCTATCCCCAGAAGGGATGTTCCCTTATGCTTGTTTTTTTAGTGACGCTCTGTGCTGGCCACACAGATCTCTGCATACTTGAATTTTGTGTTACCCTTAAGGAGCTGCTCCTGCCCTGGGTGCTCCTCTCTGATCAAACTTTGGCAGAATGACAGCCTAAAGAGAAATGCAACAGACTGTTGGACAGTCAGCCCTGTGTCAAAGTCACTGTGTCACTGCAATGTCACACAGTGTTTTCACTTTGGGCGAGAATTTCAGCCAGCTGCATTTGACCTTTTCACCCTTGTCTGCAGAGACATAAATACATCGGTGTGCTTGTACATTAACTCAAACACAGCCAAGGCTGAGGAGCTGAGGGCCCTGCTATTTTAAAAAAAGGGAAAACAAACCCTGTACGTTATTATGGATGTAGTTAAAATTAGAAATAGATCCAAGTGGAAATATGGGGAATGAATCCAAGTTGAAATGCAGAGGTTGAATGCGTATTTTCACCCTGCTTACATCTGCAGCTCTGAAAAGAGAGTCTGGAGTGTGTTTGAAATGCACACAGGAGGTTTGGGGCAGACCCATCCCTAACTGCAGTTAGCAATGGTCCCCACAGGGCAAAGTGCAGGCTCACAGCTGAGATCTATGTTTTCAGCCTTCTGGAGTCCGAGTTGTTTAGTTTAGGCATTATCAAAAGAAGGGTGCAGTGCATTTGATGGTAGGGCCATCTGTTTGAGATTAAAAAAAAAGAGGACTCCATGCCCTGCTTTACAGATATAAAGATGTGGCCTCCAGCTCTGTACCTCAGTCCTTGTTCTCACCTGGCTGTGAACCAGCAGGGTGTTTGCAGCAGATTTAGAGCTATGCAGACTTCATCCAACATCGCTGCACTTCCCACAAGCACAGCATCCCAAGGGGGCTGTAAGGGCAGCCACATGCCCTCTCCTAAACTGCTTCCAAAGTACATTTTTAACAAAGCTGCAGCAAGCTTTTTTTTTTTTTTCTCCTCAGTCCAGCTACGCCTGATGAACAAGACTGAGAAACCCAGGTCAAACTCACTGTTGATTTACAGAGTTCAGGGGAAAGAGGATGCTTCTTTCCTATGCTACAGCCTCGGACCTTGCGGAGCAGTGCAGAGCTGAGCTCCACCATCAAGCTCTCCAAGCAGTGGACAATCATTGCCAGTGCCTGAGCGGGCTGAGGTGAATTTCTGCCACGCTGCAGTGCATCCTCCACCTGCAACCACAGCCCAGACAGTGCTGGTGTCTGGAAAGCAAAGTGATGCCTGCAGTTGCTTCTTTCCACCCCATCCAGTCTCCATGCAAGCAAGCACTTGGATTTGGGAGTACTCTGCATTTTCTGAAGGATGTGAGGAATGCAGGGCTTTTTGAAGGCAGAGGATGGGCTCAGAGCTCGCTGCTGAGGTGTGTGTGTTTGGGTTTGATGGATTTAGGTTTTCCTTTGCAAGCCTGAACTTTCCTTTTGAAAGTCTTTGGATTCCAGCTTTGAGTTCCAGCTGCCTCATTTTCAAGCAGGCAGATATTGAGTCAGATCCCTGTGGTTTTGGTTTAGGGTTATATCCACAACAGAAATGGGCCTTAATTTAGCCAGTTCCTCTTGGGAAGAAGGCCAAAATATTGAGGTTTCTGCCATCTTGAGCACAACCTTCATAAGAAATGCTCGTAAAGTTTCTTTACTGTCAAATTCAAGCCCTTCATGTTGCTTCAGCATGACATCCCAGGTTAAAGTCTAAGCAGAACAGATCACAGCCTGCATCCTTGAACTTTTGTGGGTATTGGGCAGGTGGGGATTATAGCAAACAACATTCACATGGCACTTTGTTTCTTCGTCACTAGTCAAGATTTGAGACTACTGCAGTTCTCACTCCTTCCTGCTGTTGTGGCCTTGGAAATTTTGATAGGAAAAGAAATAGAAATGCCAGCAAAATGAGAGGAGAGAAAAGAAAATTGCCAAAACCAAGCTGCCTTGGGACATTAACTGAAGTGGTACAAGACAAGAAAAACTGCGGCCCTGTTGCGTTCATATTTTTGGTCTCACGCCTCACCAGTAGAAACAGGGACGTGCCACAGGCAGGGGAACACGTGCTTTCATCTCACATTTGATTTTTGTTTGTCTAAACTGCCTCACATGCTGTTGTGAAGTCCTGCTTTGTGTCTATGTGATAGCACCTGTCCTGGCAACCACAGTGGGGACTGATTCTGGGACCCCGGAGCTACGAGCTGTGCGCTCCTAGAGCTGCCATGCGGCTCTTGGGCCTGGGGCAGGAATCAGGATCTTGCTGGAGAGTACTTGCAGGGCACAAAAGGGTGCTAAATGAAGGATATGAACCTCTTGGGGCTGGCATAGGACAGGGATGGGAGAGTGCCACCGGTGATGTATGACAGTATAATCTCTGTAGCTCTCTGCATCCAAAATTTAGGAGCTGTTCCTTCAAACTGTGTTGCTTGGAGGACATTTTTCAAAAAAGTTTGACAAGATAAATCTGCTGGGGTTCATCGCCGGATATATTATTACACAGCAGCAGCCCTTTCTTGAAATAGATTCCCAAGGCCTCCTTCCCCTGATGAATAGCAACATCCTCTAGCACAGGAGCTCCTTGGCGAGAGGAATATTTTCCCAAAAGGCTGTTCTGGCCATTGGCTTTTTAAATTTAGCAAAGAGTAGCTGCAGCAGCCCAGAAGCAACTGCAAGCCATTTTAGGTCCTGTCATCACTCGCTCTGTCTCCTCTTCCAGCTGGTAGCTCTTGTCACGTCCTCCTTTCCTTGTACCAGAGGAATCTCCCAGTGTTCATAACTATTCCTTACTGCTTCTAATTATTCAGTTGGTCTAAACTTTTTCTATCCTTTCTGCTGTGTGTGATGGGGACAGATTTTTGTTTTTTCTCTAGTGGCTCAAGAGGGGACCACCTTGGGAGGGCAGAAAGGAGAAATATCTATATTTAGCAGTGTTGATGCTGTCTGCAAAACCCCTGCTGTGCTTGTGTTGGGAAACCTACACTGGGATGCACACGGGTGTGAACCTGGGGTGACTTTTTAGCCTTACCTGCCTGCAGGACAACCCTCCTCATGCTCTCTGGATCAGCTGCAGGCTGAGAGAGGGACCAGGGGAGGAAATGGGATCACCTCACCTTTGGACTATACATTTGTTATTGTTTCATTTTAATTGTCCCTAGTAATTCTAGACTGCAAGCTGCTCTGTGCATCTGGGGAAGTATGACTGTACAAAATCTTTTTTCTGTTGAAGTATTTTTCCTTTCATTCATTCTTCAGCTTTTTCTTCCCCCTGAATCTTCACTTTCTTTTTATCTTTACAAAGAAACATTATCCTCCTCCTTTTTCTTCTAAGCTATCACATATTTGTTGTTGAAATGGGGAGTGCAGGAAATCGTAATTATTACTACTTTTCACATTACCTAAGGATACTGGTCTGTCACAGCTGCTGGCCATATGACCAGCCTTTCTCTGGGGAAACCCTGCATGGTTTCACTGTGTAATTCTGCACTCACCCATCTAAAACCTGCCCTTGCGCTGGTATGAGCTCTTGTAAAATGGACATTTTGTTACGAATTAGGTGTAGATGTTGCAGAGAAGTTTTAAAATAATGAAAGTCCTGACATCCAGGTATAGAAAAAAAAAAAAGTGTGGTTTTTTTTTTTTTCTGATAGGATTGCAGAGGTAATGATTTTAGTGGGTAGCTTCTTTCAATGTTTTAAGAGTTTGAACTAAGCAGAAAAACAGCATTACATTTTGAATCCCATTCATTAAGTGAAAATGGCCTAAGTTTTATTTTAAGGAAAGACACAGGCTTTGTGCTGTGACATTGGCTCTATACTCACAAAGCTGCGAACTGGTTTCTAAAAAGCTGCTAATGGGCTGTTGCACAGTGAAAGTTACCAGACTATGGGGGTTATGGACATATGGACAATATGGAGATATGTGGGGGTTTATGTCTTCACATACTACTTTGATATCTTCTGGAGCTCCTAGAGAAGCGGGGGGAGTGGCACATTCACATCACTTACAGCTGTGTTGCAGGAATACCTGCCATGTGGAGGGGACATTTTGGGAAGCAGGGGAGCTGTGGGCAAGGCTGGGATGGGGCAGCCTGCCCCAGCAAAGTGGCCTCAACACAGGCAGCCATGCCAGTCCCAAGGCCAAGAGAGCATCACAAGCAGGATGGCTGACACCAGCAAGGGGGAAACCACCAGCAGTTCTGGTGTTCTGCATCTCCTCTCCTGCTCTGCTTGTGCAGCTTTTGCAATGGTATTTTCAAATGAATAAGTATGCAGGCAGGGGCCAGAAGCCAGGTCTGCTGTTTCTCCAGGGCTCAGCCTGAAGCACCGTGTTGTTGGTGGTTGGGCTGTTCTGATGCAAGAGAGAGGTGGATCTAAACCCTCAGCTTGGGAATGGCTCCAGAGCAGGTCTCTTGCTTCCTGAGTGGGTTTCATAGCCATTGAGTCATTTTGGGAAACCTGCCTCCTATTGCTCCGGCCCTGCTTTTGACTGAGAATAGCCATCAACTGCCATGCCCTCACCCCGGTGCTGCCAGTGTGTGCTGAACCTGTCAACTGGACGTACTCATCAGCGAAGGAACAGCTGACTTGTTTACCCCAAGTGGATTTGTCTTTTCCAGGTGCTAAAAACTCAGCCTTGATTGTTGTGCATTTGGGCTTATTGGATAGCTTTTGTTTCCTGAAAGTTGTGGTTAAAATAAAGGTTTCTTCCAGCCCTGAGGCACCCAGGCAGCTGGACTGGCTTTCTGAGCTCACCTGGTTGGGTTGCCAAGTTGTACCCAAGGGACACAGGTCTCTGTGTGTTTCCTTTGTGTGGTTTCTCCTCCGCCCCTGCACTCACCCCTCTGTTCTGACACGACCCATGGAAACCCAAAGGAATCCCCTCTGAGGGTGAAGGCTACCCCGTGAAAGCGCAGTCCTCCCACAGCATGATGGGCAGCATGGCTGTGCATGCAGATGTGACGGGGACACATCAGCTGTGGAGCTGCAGGGACACTGAGTGGCTGCACAGGAGCAGGAACACCATCCGAGGTTGCGGTAGGCAGCAGCTTCTTCAACTGCTGTAGAGAAAACATTTGTCTGCTCTAGTCCTCTGATGAATCAGCTCTGATGCCTGTCAAACAACACTGTCTATTTGTCAGTGGGCAGTTGTTTCTCCTTGGCTGATGGACAGACAAATGCCTGTGGGCAGGCAGACACGTGACATCCTGGATACCAGAGTCATTTTTTTTTCCCTTTTCCAAGAAATGAGGGAATTGCCTCTCTTTGTACTGGGAGCAATAAACCACTTGCTGAATGCAGGTCTCCAGGCCTGATTTACAGATGGCTTTGCTGCCATTATCAAGCTTGCTTGCTTTTTTTTTTTTTTCTTCAGGGTAACTCTTGAAGAATATTCAAGAAAATGTAAGACGAGGGTAAAAGCATAAGGCTCAGCTTCTGTCTCACTGGACTCAGAGCTCCTGCTGACTTACATTATACCCCAAAAGCAATTGTGGGGTCAGACTTGGGGTTTTAAGGGGTGGTATAGAAGGGATAGCAAAGTGGAGAAGGGGGAAAAATGGGTGAGTTTACCTTAAATGTAAAACTTGCTGTCAGGCTAATAAAACAGTATGATACATCTGGGTTGATTTTCTCTTTGGTGATAGAGGGTTGATCTAACAGC
This sequence comes from Falco rusticolus, assembly GCF_015220075.1. Classification (NCBI taxonomy): domain Eukaryota; kingdom Metazoa; phylum Chordata; class Aves; order Falconiformes; family Falconidae; genus Falco; species Falco rusticolus. The sequence continues at coordinate 41,045,522 of NC_051193.1, forward strand.
TAAGCTTTGGTCATGGCTGACTTGGACATATGTTAAACACTTTGATAGGGTTCTCATATCTCTTTCTCTTTTTCTAAAATCATGACAAGAGGAAAGCATTTATTACCAGGAAGGCTGTACCCCTAGGCAAAAACTAGTCATCTTTGATTTAACTTTCAACTGAAACTGCTGAATTAAATGTAGTTTTGTTTTTATCTGTTTGCATGGAAGCCTTCCAGATAAAACAACTGTTTTAGTGACCTGTGCACTTGTATCATGTTAATTAGGTTTGAAAACTCATATATTGTTTTCATAAGGCTATTACATTTTCTGTAATTAAATTAAGCAAAAAATAAGGATGCATGGAATAATATTTATTATTAATACCAGACTCGAAAGGCTTACAACATGTGAATTGAAGGTAAGGGCCTTGAAGACAGCCTGAACTTCACAACAATGTCAAGCAGCCTAGTTTTTCAGTAAGTCGTTACTACATGTATTTAAAGAAAGCACTAATAGAGTGAGAAATACCCCACTGAACAGACAGGCTTCTGGTCCCCTCTGAAACTGGGCAGTTTCTGGGATCTTTACTGCCTGAATAGGAATGAAGCTTTAACCCCAGTTAAACGGATAAGGGTGTGATCTTATGCTGTGTCGTCTGTCTGAGCGGGCCATGATGCCTGGGAAGCTGCCTGCGTGGTCGCCTGTCCCGGGAGTCCAGAGGAAAGGGGACGGTATGGGAGCACGTGAAGGGGCGCTTCAGGGGTTGTGGCAGCCCAGGCAGCTGGACTGCATGAATGCTGTGTGCCGGCTCGGCACGGGAACTGTCACACTGTGTCAGACCTGTGCTAGGCTCCTGGCCTGCCTGGCACCCCACCGTTGGTGGTAGCCAACCACAGACTTTTAGGAAGGAGTACATGTGTACAAGCAAGGCAAAAATATTCCTCAGAATACTGCTATTTGGTTTAGAGATTTTCTGAGACTGAGGATCTCTCTCCTGATAGCTGTGAATGTGTTTTCTTTTTTATCCAGTTGCTGTCCGAACTCGAGTTAACTTTGGCAGCTACTTGCAGGTTGTATGAAAAACTATTTCTTTTAGTTTGCTCTGAATCTGGAACCTGCTTCTTTCCTCTCTTAGTCTTCACCTCTGGGACATGCATGCTACTCCTGGTGGAAAGCATCAATGTGTGTCCAGTCTCGAACGGGCAGGGTGGCGGGAGATGAGCTTATGTCAGTCCCTCTCCTAACCTCTGCCAAGTGGTGAGGGCAAAATTTTGCCTTCAAAACATGTTTAAAATAAGCAGACATTAAAATAGACCCATGCTGTGGCTCTAGCCACAGAGATGAGAGCCAGACTAGCTGACACGCTGTTTGGGAGCAGATGTCCTGTATCGCTCTTGGTGTGCTGGAAAGCCACTGGGCTCTGGCTGCAGCTTAGCACAGCTGGACTATCCCACATGGCCAGGCTCTGACACCAGCAGCAGGGTGGCCCATGGCTTGTATTTCCAAAGGCTACTGGCATTTCATTCAAGGACAAAGGCAAAGCATTGCCCCTGGGAAGGCAGACCCTGGGCAGCAATGTGGGAAAGCCCCTGCAGGGGTGGTGGGCAGCATGGGAACATGGACCCACTGAGGAGGGGCTGTGGGACCAGGGTTTGTCCAGTTGCTGGGGCTCCTGCCCTCCAAAAAATATTTCTTTGGCTGAGAATGTTTAAATTACCTTTCTCATGTAGGTTTTCTGGTGTCTAGTAAGGCAGCTTTTCTCACGGTGGGGAAAATAATAAAGTTTGTCTTCTCCAGAAGACTGCCTGTTAGCATGAAACACAAGGAAGTAGCGTCTTAGAGACCTTCCACCTCTGTCAAGTTCAGCTGAACTTCACTAAGGGGATCAAAAGTTCCAAGCCAGGGACACGCAGACAAACAGACACGGATACACACGGAAACAGCACGACTGCTAAAGCCTCATTTTCTTAGGTAAGTAGGCTAATATCCACCTTAGTTAATCTCTAAAAATGAATAAAGGTTTGAGTGAAATGTAGTAATTGCTAAACCCGTTCACCTGGCCCTAAAATGTAAAGATAATTAAAACAGGTATTCCTTCCCTGAAAATAAATTCATGATAGGTAATTGTGGCTGAGGTATGCTGCAGTACAAGCAGACGTTGAATGCCTTGTAAGCAGAGTATTCTGAACTGGCTTGAGTGCATGCACATCAATCAACCAGAACTAATCTCGTGGAAAACGTATACTATGCAACAGCAAAAAACATCACTTGGATCCTCTAAAGTTTAATTAGAAACCTATGAGAGATTTTTAAACAGTAAATGAGATTGATTATCAAATGTGGTCATAGCTGTAGCAACGATATTTGTAATCTTGGGCTGTGTTCTTTAACACTGTATGTCTTGTAACAGTATAATTCTGGAGGCTCATACAATTGTTCTTTTACAGGGTACTTTTAACTGGTTCTTATAATGATATCTTTACTGTCTGGGCCCAGGCTTTTGGTGGAAATATATTGCTGAAGTATGTTACTTTGTATGCTTACAACAGAATTTGGAGAGATACGTTGAGCAGCTGCATTTTAAAGCCTCTCAAAACAATACCTGTCCCACAATATTACTGTTTAAGTCAGATTTATGAACCAGAGATAGACATTCCTCATAAAGAGATGTCTGTCTTTTAGTCTTTGCTATCTCATGACCAAGTTCCTCTCTCCAGCTGTCCTGAAAAAACCCTTCCTTCTCCCTGAGCTGCTGGTCCCCAGCTTCACAGGCTGCTCTCCATCCCACCGCAGGCTCTGTGCCACGAGCTCGTGCAGTCCTATGCAGCAGGACCACCTGCACGGCTCCCAGAACCTCTCCCTGTCCATCATGTAGCTGTCTCCAAAGCTCTTTCAGTGGTGACCCCCATGCCTTGATCAGATGTATGGTTTTAGGGAATGTAGTGTTACCATCCCCTCCCCTGTTGCCTTTGCCTGAGGATGAGCCACCAGCAGGGAAAGGAGCCAAGATCCACCCTCTCTTACGTAATGAATCTTATCTTACAGAATGAATAAGCAGTATTCATAAAATGAGGGTCTGTGGTTTTGTTTCCATGTCCATAGAAAGAACAAAATTATTTCAGTAAAATTCTCTAAATTCATTTTCTCACGTTGCTGAAGTTGTGCTTTTAAAGATTTCTGAATAAAACAATCAGTGGCTTTACTTGGGGCAGATGATGGCTCTTTGGAAATCGTTTTGGTGTAAGGATGGCACATAAACAAAGCTTTTTTCTTTTCCTCTGGGCATCAGCTGCTGGCAGAACTAGATGAAAACAGCTTCTCACAACACCATACCGCTTATTTACATTTTCCATATGCTGGATTTTAAGATTATAGGGTTTTAGATTCTGAGTTTGCATGTTGTATTTTACATAATAATGAGTTTGCATCTGAGGCTGAATTGATACATGAGAAAGCAGAACCACCACCACCACCACCACCACCCAGAAAGCAGGGAAGCAACAGCACACGTCTTGGAAAGAAGCTTTCAGTGAGCTCTTCACATTTTTTCCAGGAAGCATCTTTGAGATCTTTTGGGTTCTGTTTTCTGCCATACAAATTATATCTGCTTTTCAGCTGCATGGAAGGAGTTTGTCTTGCTGCTTTGTGGATCTGTTTCCAGTAATTTCCTGGTAGAGTTTCTGAAGTGGTATCAGTCAGATTTGTCATCATAGATTAATTACTCTATTACAAACCATTCACCCCAATAAATCCCTGTTTCAGATCTCGACTATAACATTTTGCACCTCCTTGTTATCACAGAGTGGCCTTTTACTGCCTGTTTTAACTGTAGAAACATCATTCCAGCAAGAGGGAATCCTTGGGTAATGCTATGCTTTGAAATATTTTTTCTCATTACAAGGAGATGCTCTGTGTGAAAGTGGGTACATGTGTCTGTGTAGCAGGGAAGTTACTAGGAGGCTGGATTAGACAACTTCTTGAGGTCTCTTCCAAACTGAATTATCTTACAATCCTATATGCATTTTAAAAAAATCTCCCGGATCTCCTGCTGAAAATAAGCTGAAGGCTAGAATTTCTTCCAGTTCTTCCCATTTTACATTTTTTGTCACTAAATTCTTGCAGATGAGATGTCTGCTGAGGTTTCACATAGCAGAGGGCCACACTGGGCATTGCAGTACCCGGTGTGCATGGAGAAGTAATCCTTTAACATCCATGCAGCATGGCAATGCTCTGTGAACTTTTCTCCCCAGTCTATTCCTACTTTCACTTATAGCAAAATTGAAGTAGCTGGACTTTGCCACAGCTGAGAGCCCATTTGTGTATGGATTCAAAAACTGAAGTCCTTTCTCTCTCTCAAAAGTCCCTTAATGTCTTCAGAGACACTTTCAGGTCATTTCTGCAGTCACAAGGCAGCTATCAAACACCTCCCTGGACATACTGGTGTATAGATCCATCACACCCTGCTTGGTCCTAACCTCCTTTCATCCCAGTACTTCCTTGCTGTGTGTAGCAGAGGCCTTGCAAAGATCAATGTTACACTGAGCAAAGAATATAAATCCCATGTGTGGGGGAAACCACATTTTACACCTCAGACTTGGTGATCAGTTGTGCTCAAGCTGTATTTACACATTTTTGCTGCTTGTGTCTAGACTTTGTCAGTTGACCTCAGAGTAAGACTTCTTTCAATGCATGTTTTTAAAGGAAAGAGAATTATAAGCATTTGACAAGCTTTTAGTGCTAAAAAGCACTTTATATTTATATGGTGTTAATAATGAAGAAGGACATCTTTAAACAGCAATCTGTGACCCTGAACTTAGGATAGGTATCTGTAGATGGATCTTCCACAGTTTCTTGGTTACTTGGAGTGACTGGACAAGTCCAAACACCTTCTGTAACACTGGTTACGTCAATATCTGGCATTAGAAAAAGAGGATTATAAGGGTGCAGAATACTGCAGAACATCTTATTACTACATTGACTGAAAATGAACATAGATCTGCTGCTACAAAGAGCTACAGTAAAATTTTGCAGACATGAAACATGGCTGAACTTTTCAGCTTGAGGACAGCTGTAACTATAACGAGCTTGCAGAAATAAGGCTGCAAGAGTAGCCTGTTCTCTTCCCCTATCTGGGATTAACCACAAGTGACTCATAGTGAGGCACAACACTACCTTTCCGTTGAGAGGAATGTCGGTTCTCCAGCTATATGATAAATCATTACATGTTTATTAGGGAACAGAGAATGAGAGAAAGGGTCTTCCATTATATGTTTACCTAATTTGTGTCCAGCTGCTTTAAGAACACCCTATTCTTATTTAGTATCTTAGCAGGCTTTGCTAAATCCATCTGTTCTAAAGCAGTATTGTGTTAAGCACAGAATAAAGAACCCAAAGCAGGCAGCAGCTGCAGTCACCAACAAGCAGGCTATTGAAATTCACTTGCGCTAGCTTACTAGACACTTATGAGAAAGGAAGACCATTCTAATATATTTAAGGCTAGAACAAGCTTGTGTCTCCTCAGCTAAGACAAGCAGCCCTGATGATCATAGCTGGTGGTCTGGACAGCAAGAAAAGGCAGGACAGTCTAGTAAAAGCTTCTTTGACTTCAGTGGCAATATGGATTTGGCCTCGTGCAAACAACAGGACTATGTGAAACTAATTATCCACCCATTGAGGTTTTCTCCTCCACCTTCCCCCTTTCTAATTTCTAATGAATGTAGGTAATTGCTGTGTTCCCACTAACACGCAGATTAGGCCTCTGGGATTAGGCTATGTGATTGAGTAGCTAATACCAAGGGTAAACGCCTCTGGTGTTCCTGCTAAATGCATTCTTGCTAGTAAGTTAAATAATCACTCTACTAAAGCTTTAATAAAAGATTTAAATACTTGTTTGGGAGACTTCTAGTAGATTTCGATAGATTCTGACGTACTGTGACATGCTTCAGAATGTTCATTTATATACATTTTGATTTCTTTTGATGTTTGTCAACTTAAGTTACCGAAAAAGGAGAGTATTTTGTACAGAGAAGGGAAGGGGATGGAGGGAAAGCAATATATTAGAAACATGAGTAGGTGCCCTGGCTTGTCCATCAGTCTTGGCATCATTTTATTTATACATTTTCTAAAGGATTAGAAGTAATCAGTTCCAGAGGATGTGTCTGGAGTATTGGCAGCATCTACTTTCTTGGCAATCATTGCAAATATTTTATACAGTTTCATATTGTCTTGTGTAGTACCGAGCACTGGGGGTTTGACGTACGGTGTCAGTGTTTTAACTTCTGTGGCAGCGACACTGTCCCCCCCTGCAGCGCACCGTGCTTTCCAAAGGCGGGGTGTTGGTGGGGTGTCCCGAGTGGTGGGAGTGCTCACCTGGGAGAGTGGCAGGACCCCATCCCAGAGGCGAGGTGCTGCTCAGCCCTGCCTGCCCAGGGAGCACATTGGAGCCCTCAGAGCCTCTCCCGGTGGGATGGGGGCCTTGTGCCCAGGCAGCAGGGCTGGGGCATTCCCCATGCAGGGTGGGCTGGTTACTCTCATATTTTACAGCTCTGCTTTACTCACCAGGTGAGAAGTAGCAAAGGCCCTCCCAATCCGTTTGTTTTAACATTTGCAAGTAAATTGCTTCTAAGGTGTAAACTTCTCCAAGCGGTTAAGGATACTCCAGGCAGATCTCACCTCCAATAACCCATCAAGGTTATGATGGGAAGCAAGTTTAGGGACCAGCCTTGACTGACTGATTCTCCATAAAGGATGCCTGAGAACCAATTGAGCCCAATGCAAGTACCTGTCCTCTGCTGAGGATGTGGCAGCTGGGTTTTGCTGATGGGACTCTGTTGACTTCGGTGAGATGCTTAGAAGAGGAGTACGCCAGGGTGTTGGTGCAATAACTAGAACTGAGAAGCAGTAGAGAAGGTGAGAGAGGAACATGACTTAGAGTCCATCAGATGGGACGTGTAACATTAATAAAAGAAAGCTCTGCATTCCTGGAGGGTTCACTCTGTACTATTGGCAGAAAGAGCAAGGACATGTTGGAATATCAGCTAATGGTTTTCAGAAATTACTAGCAAAGTTCGAACATTTAATAAAATCTAGGTAACATTGTGAAAAGAAACACAAGCAATAATTGTTTCTTAATACACATTTGCCTAAAGTAACATGATTGAAGTAATGTAATTTTCATATCTAAAATGCTGCAGAGGAGAGTATGTCTATTTCATTTATGTTTGCAGAAACTTAATCTACAGGAAAAGATTTTATAACAGAATTGGAGGTTAAATTTCATTTGCTGATTTAATAAAAGCTAACAGGATGGATTTGGGGATATTTCATTAATCTTTCTTTCCTTTCAGTGAAAAGGAAATTAAGTTCAATCTAGTTCAAACTTTGCTTCACTATTATACAATACGCTGCCAATGTCCATGTTCTCTCTGGCAAGTTAAAACCTAATTAGTCACAGAAAATTCTTCCCTGATCCTGTCACTATGAGGCAGGAAAAGCCTGGGCTGCAGACAAAGAATTCAGATGCACTCGATGCTTTGCTGTGGCTCTTTGTTAATGTCTGTGCTTTCCTACACAGCATGCAGTGACATAACTGAAAGCAAGGTATTTTGTCTTTCATGCAACAAGATGAGATATAAACCAACTTTTCAAAATATAAAGGAAAGCTTTTAACATGAATTAGTACAAAGAGCTTGCTGCTGTTGACCTGTTCCCCATTTCTGCCTATTTTTTTGGAGTGGTTTTACACAGTGAGATGATCAGCTGGGCCCAGCTGGGGTGGGCAGGGGCAGCAGTTTGTGCCTGGCTGCAGCCTGCTGAACCTCCCCCTCCGCAGCCATCTCTCCGCTGAGCTCTCCCATGCCTGGTCCTGCTGCGGCTGTGCCCAGGATCAGGCTGTGGGTGCTGTGGGTGCTGTGGGTGCTGTGGGAGCAGGGGAGCTAGCCCTGCACCTGGCGGCACCGGTGGTGGCAGGGAAGGTCCAGCTGCTCCCACTGTACCCTGTGTCCAAGACCTGCTGCATTCATGAAATGTGACTTCGTATTTCAGCCTTTTAGAATTTTGAAGAAAGCAGTCAACTGATAAAATTTAGAAGTAACACAGTATCTAGCAATTCCCTTACTGCTTGTATAAAACAACACTTGCTCTTTCAGCACTGTTGATTACACCTAATAAAAAATAATTAACTATTTAAAATACCTTCCCTTTCTTATTCTAGGCTTATTTCTAACTGCTGTACAATTATCCTGGGGGTGAATTTGGTCCCTGTGACATCTATGTTGTCTCATAGTATACTGCATGGAATTTTTATAGCACACACTGAACATCAGCTGGGAGAAGAGAGTTATTTTACCTCTGGAGATGAGATTATATCATGTAATTGGCACAAGCATATCTTGTAAAGGAGAGCTTTGTTTTCTTCTGAATTCCTATTTGTACCTGGGCCGCAGACAGCATCAGATTGGTTGGAGGGATGATCTGTTGCTGTTTGCATTTAGACTGAGATTTTTAAAGGCACTTAGTGGCACTATCCCATGCAACCCCTCTGCAAATCCCAGCTGTTGCTGCAACAACTTTGCAGTGAACTTTATGGGGAAAAAGCCCTCCGAGATGTAGTCCAAGTGCTATCAGCAGTAATTCCACTTCTTTCTGAAATTCAATGACAAAGCATGAATCTCAAGGAGAATTTTACCTTCCACTTCTAACCCTGTCCTGAGACAGGGTATCTGGAGGAAGCCCTTTTTTCTTCCAGAATTTGGTAGGGGAAATAGCTAAGTCTGCCCTCCTGCTCTTCCAGCAGTTACGCTCCTCAGAACAGCAGGTGACTAAAGTAATGCAGGTATGCTACCCTGGGCAGCAGATTATTGCGAGGAAATCCTGTAGGATTTGTTTTATGAACACTTTTTCTTTTTTTTTTTTTTTCCTTTCGCTCCAGTGGTGTGATTTCCCTTGTGGGCTGAGGGTGGGATGAACTCGAACATCCTCAACATCTGCTGCCCTCACACAGCATGCCCTGGTCCTTTCTCTCTGCCTTTAGAGGTCTGGGGGCAGATGTCTTGTAAGGAGGGGATGTGGGTGTCCTGGGGCTAAGGGAAGACTAGCCCTGCGGTGCTCCTGCCAGAGAAGGAAAAACCCCTGGTATCCAGCTGTGTTTACAGCCTCAGCCCATGTTCTCTCGGTTTCTATGAAAGCCACAAGTGGATCAAACCTCAGGCTCAGACCAAGGCTCAGACCAAGATCTGTGTGCAGTTTTTGCATGAAGCCTGACTGTGGGCTGAGGGAGAAGCCATGCCAGATGTCTCTTCAGACATCGTTTCTCCCCCTCAGTGCTTCTGTCCATCCTGCACTGCTCCTGCCTTTCCACGCTGGTGCATTTCAGTGGCTCCTAATTGAAAGAATTAATCCACCTGTGGGCTGTAAGCAGAGATTCACCCTGTCCCTGGGCAGGGCTTAGATAGACCAGGGTGATGTGGGCACTGGAGAGCTGCCCTCCCCGTTTTGGCATGCATGTCCTGGCTAGCACTAGGAGAGATTTCTCCAGAACTGCTGTGTTAGGCATCTGCACTCTGCAAGCTCGTGAATAATTCAATATACTGAGCCATGGCTTACTTACAGCATTAAACTGTTGAAACAGACAAATGGAAATAAAATAATAAGTTGAGCTTAAACACATAGGCTGCAGCAACTCAAGAATTCATTATGCCATTTATCTGCTACTGTGGAGCAGAATTTTAAATGGATATGTCATGTCAGAGCTTTCTTTTTTAATGACTGTTTAAGAACATACTACTGTGGAAGATATCAGCATTCCAGGCTTTTCCTATATTTGATTATAGCTGATAGCAATCAAAGTAATTTTACTGCCAATAATAACGCTGGCAGCAACTTAATTTAATAGCATGGAGGTTAGATATTATTTATATCATTCCTCAAATGTTGATAACTTTAAATGTAACTACAAAATATTTTTGCAATGAAAACTTAAAATATGGGATATTTAATTTAGTGCCCTGGCCTCACTGCTTAAAAATGTTCAGACTACACAAACACATTCTTACACCAGTTGTTTTGAATAGGACTTTTCCATGGAACATAGGCCTTTTTCAAGATACTCTGAGAAATGCTGATCACTTTATCACTGTGAGGCATGCCAATACTTGAAAAATAAGTCTTCTTTGAATAACTGCTGTTTGCCAAAAGCAAATAAATAATCATTGCAAAAATAGATCCATTAACCAACTGCTTTTTTCCCACATCCTGTCTGCTTTTCTTACCTTGGTAGACTTAGAGTTGCATTATGGCCACATCAGTTTACTACCACCAGCTTTGATAGTTACGTCAGAGTTACACCACTAGAAAGGAGCAGATTTTCATCTCATTGTAATTATGGGATTTTTGCCACTGCCTCAACTGGAGTAGACTGGTGTATAGAAAACAGCAGGGTTTCACCCATGGCCTGTGCCATCAATGACATGGTGCATGGCTGCCAGCTTTTTTCGGCCCCTTATTTAAAAATATGTGTGCACATATATACTCGTCAGTCAGTATCCTTTGCCATGTGGACCCCTTACTGACATGCCTTTGGCTGTGTACAGCACTTGCAAGGCTGGAACAGGTGAGCCAGGGTATGGATGGGAGCTGCCATAATGTGTTGTGCTGGAGTCTCCTGAGGGCTGATCAGAGCAGCACTGAAATAGCCTCCAGTCTCTCATAGTTTCTCAACCTCCAAAAGCTAATTTTCTGGGAAGTTTTGTTCACGAAGTGGCATCAAGTTTAAACACTGAAAAGGAAAAAGTGACACTTTTCATGCTTTCAGCCACAGCTGGTTATTTCTGTAATAGGGAAGTACTGTTATCCCCCATTACAGAAGAAGAAGCAGCAGTCAGAGATGTTGCAAGTGAACTGTTCAGGGGGAAACTGAGCCTCAGCTGTCTCTGGGACTCCAGTCTACCCTTGAGTTTGATGCCTTGTTCAGGCAGCCAAGAGAGGGTTCTCTCCCAGGGAAAAGAGCAGCCGTGCTTCCCACTGTGGGATCAGGAGGGTCTCACAGGGTATGCAACACAGCGAGATATCCCTGGTTACCACTGCTTGCCGGTATGAGGATGCTGAAAGAAGTACCAGCCCAGACAGCCACCATCCCTCTGTCCTGTCTGTTCTGCTCACCTTGTTGTAAGAAGATGCTGCAAACCAGATCAAGGAAAAGGCTCTGTTTTTTTAACCTGTTCCTCCACCATCCTCTTCCCTCAGTAGTTGTTTTGAGACAATGTTTTTAAGGTGACCTGCCTACAGTGCCAACTGACTAACATGCAAACAGTCAATGGCAGAACTGGCGAAAGCAAGGGAGAGCGGCTGATCTGGCACTGGGATGTAAGGAGGAGTTCCTTACACCAGTGTTGCCAACAGCATGGGAAATTATCTGAGGAGTGGTTTGGCAACCCCTAGCCAGGACCTAATGTTAGCTCCTTGTGCTAAAACCACTTCAGCTGCTAAAAACAGCTGAAGGGTCTCCAAAGATTGACAAGGGTGGGTCAAGCAGCACAGGGGATCAAAAGCCAGGGAGAGAGAGGCTGGAAACTTTAGTGCACCCACAACACCTTTCCATGGGGAGTCATCTCCTGTCCTACCATCTTCAGGAGAAAACAGGGTCAAAGCACACTCAGATCTGCATTCCCTGCTCGGGGGAGAAGTTCCCACCCATACTTATCTCCCAACTAGGATAATACACCTGCAGTAGGGTGGTCAGTGTGTCCCAGCTCTCTTGCTCTCAGGAAGCTCTGCTTGACTTGCCTAAATACTGTATTCAAAAGCTTCCACCAGATTAAGAAAAAAAAAAAAAAAAAGAATAAAGAAAAAAAAATCAGTCTTCTCACTGTGAATTGCCCCTCTGCTTTAATAGACTTTGTGCTAAAAGACAGAAAGAGTTGTGTATTTACTTCCAAGATTATTAAATTACATATAGAATATGCTTCCTGAGTATTAGCAGAGTTTATAACTGAATTCATCCTATCCATGCTCTGGTTACGTCTAATGAGGATAATTATTACATGGCTTAACTATAATTCGGTATTGACTCTTTCGCGCATGAAAAGCTTTTGTTGGCAAGCATCAGCGGAGAGCTTCAACAAAAGACATCTTTAGCTTGTGTAAACATTGTTATTTCAAGGTCTCACCCTAACCTGCTTTAGGCTAAGTACTTTCTCCTCAATTGAGTTAATATAGCCAAAATGATATAAGGATGGGATTAGATACTGACTTACACCACAGGGAAAAAATGAAAGTTAGACAGGGAAAAATGCAGTTAATTCCGTCCTGTCAGCAGTGGATATTAAAGATTATTAGTTGGCACACTCAATTATGTGTGAATCACAATAGTGGTACTGTTACTTTTTCATTCGATTTTACAGGGGCAGGTAAAAGTGTAGGTTTAGTATCATCTGCAGTGATTATTTGTCACTTGCAGGGATCTGAGGTTATATTAAAGTGTTTGACAGGTTCAGAGGAAACATCCCTGCGTAATAAAATGTCCCATTTTTACATGGTCTTAGTCACTGGGTAGAAATGAACAAATCTGCCTGTCAGGAGTTTGGCTGTAGCTGCCTTTTATGAATATATTTCTTTAGGCAGTAACTAGTTATTCTATTATAAGATTGTTAAAATGATAAACCAACAAATATAGCTCTGGTTTTGCTGCTTCCCTCTGCTGGATAGAGCCAGTAATGCTTAGTTGTGTGTCAGGTTCATTAACACCAACAACCATGACAGACTTCTCTACCAACCCCCTCATGTCACACAGAATAAATCTGAATCTGGTTCTGACTTTTACAGTGAAATTTTCAGTCTTCAGGTTAACCAGCAGTCACAGAATTCACAACAGCATAAAATCCTTGGCTCAATTAAATGGCCCCAGCCTGTGGCTTTGATGCTGGAAGCTCTTCTGTTGAAGTGGGAAGATGTGCTGGGCTAGCACAGGATGCTGGGCATGCCAGCCTCCCTGCCCCTGGCCATAGCGTAGACTGACAGCAGGGCAAGAAGGTGTATTACACAGGACCTTAAATTAATTATTGGATTTATATATTGAAGTTGTTGGGTTTTTAACAAAATAAGGCTCCAGAACGTTATTTGTGTTTTGCTTGTTTTCATAGATTTCATAGCCAAAAGAGATCGCTGTGATAACGCGCTTTGACTGCTTGACTGCCGTTCCAAGACCAGTTACAATGCTAGCTGAGCTAGAGCATATATTTTAGGAAAAAAAACTAAACCCAACCTTCTAATCTTGGTTTCCAGTTTCCAGTGTCAGAGGGCCTCCCACAGCATGGTGACGTTCCCGTGGCCAAGTCCCCTTGCAGAGTTTACATCCCCTCACAAGGCGAATGGGTCTCATTTGAAGATTTAAATGTCAGGATTCATCTTTCATCTGGTGGATCGTGTGTATTTTTTCTCTCCAAAATTGACAAAGCCGGTTATCATGTGTGTGTGGCCTATATGGGTACTTGACGAGAAGTAGCTTGGCCAGCTTTGTAGCTGTCTGAGTGCCCAGGCGTAGGATTTTACAACCTCTCATTCAGTTGCCCCGTCAGTACCCACTCCAGAGAAGGGCTAGCCCTTTAGAGTCAGTGGTAGAGATGATGTTCATCTGAATATCCACAAAGGTCCCCAAGTCCCTTCAGAGATACCATTTCCCAGACTCATAAATGAGACCTACGCACTTTGCACTTGGATGTCTGACTTTTCAAGCTAATTATACTGAAACGTGTCATTTAGACTAAATTTACCAAAAAATTCAGACTACTGCTCTATGCTCTTTTAAGAAATGTTTGTGTTAGGGTTCACAGTCTGAGCAAAGAGTTCCAAAACAGTCTTATTGTACATTTTTGTCATATGCTGTCCTTCAACCAATAATTTATTATAGCTAGAGTCATCTTCAGCAGTTGCTTCTATTAACAGTGCTTATGCCCAAGTGTGAGTCTAGATCATCTGAAAAAGAGATTTTTTCTATTAAGCACATTAATTCAGTGTCTTTAGTCTAGAGGTATGCAGAGTACCCTTTGGATCATTGAGTCAAGGCCCCCAACAGCAGCCAGCTTTCTGATCTACAGAGCTTCTACTCAATGTGAGCTGCAAAGCAACAAGCGTCTATACCTTGTCATAAATTTCAGACCTCTTGCACAGAAGGAATGAAAATCACAGCTAGAGAAAAGACCATCCCCAGTAGCTTTGGTCTTTGTGGTTGTAAGAGAACTGAAGCTCCTGAATGCTTCTGGGAAGTGGAACATATTTCAGAGGAACACTGAGGAAAATAAATTTTCCATTAATCCCGTAATATTGATCCCAGAAAGAAATGGCCTTTTGGTATAATGCTCATATAAGCACTAGTGCTATTTGCCTATAGCCTTTGTCCCTAGCTATGACTATATTCAGTGCTTCAAAGGTAGGAGAAAAAACCAATAAGCCAGAAAAAAGTTGTCCAACAGAAGAGTGGAGGAAAAGATTTCCTGGTCTCCTAAGTAACCAGTAAAATTCCTGAAATATCAGTTCAATATTATATTAATGTATAAATGCATTGAGTACTTACTGCCACTCAATTCCCTGTCAATAACCCCTCAGTAAATGGACATCCAGACAGTTCTGCTGTAAGTTTAATTCTTTATTTCCAGGAATTGTCTGGTTCTGTCCCTTGGTGGAGTTATCACATTTCTTCTTAAAACTTTTTAAGTACCTTTTCCTCAATACCTTGTTTGGAAAACTTATACCAAGGCTGGAGGCTGCAGATGGTTAGGAAGGTACTGGTTTTTTAGGTTTAACACCTCAAGTTTTTTTGTCTGACTATTCTCTAGCCAGGTGTGTCACATTGTCACTCTACTGTTCAGGGTAGCATTTCAAGATACTGGGACATCACTGACATCCCCTGCAGGGAGGACAGAGACCACAGCAGGGCAACTTGGACCCTAGTAAGTGAATGGAGCAAGCGAAGATGTTGGCGCGAACACTTTGTGTCATGTTCACACTGTGATTCAAGGTCTACACAGATCAAGTTTACCATGTTGTTGCATAAACTAGATGAATAAGAATGCACACTTGACATTTTAAAAATTGGCCAGAAAACCCTGAGGCACTATCTCCTGGGTAGCTCTATACAGGACTTTAAGTATCTGGTGTTGCTCTCCCAGCAGTGTGCAGAGTACTTCGGTTTTCAGAAGGGCCGTGGTACATGCTGATCAGGCAGGACAACCAAGAGCTGCCATGTCCCAACAAGGGCTTTTGCAAAAATCAGGCACTGAGAAGGGAGATTTTCTTAGCAGGTGCGGGGTATTGGTTTCTGTTGGCACAGCAGTTTTGGCTTGGCTAAAGTGTATATTTATTTTATGTAACTCTAAGTGTAGCAAGAATGCTAGCAAAAACCACTTGGAAAAGGAAAAAAGGAAACGTTAAACCGTAACTCTGCATTCTCAATTAAATGATTACTCCTTCAGGATGAAATTGTTCTTGATTCTTATTGTAAACCTTTCAATTTCTTACATAAATAGCATGATTATATTTACATAAATAGTTGCACCCTGGAGTACAACGATCCTATTGTACACAAAAATCCTATTAAAATTTCCTGAGAGAAGAATACAGCTTGAGCAATGGTCTGTTGTGCATAAAACCAGACCTCATCACTTTATTTTCTATTCAGAGCCAAACCGTGCCTTTCAGATGCATGTACCTAAGTACAGAATTGTTCCCTTAGAATTCAATCCTGGGCTCCAATATAGAAAAGCACATTCATAATTGAACTGGTATTTCAAAGCAATATAATGTACTGATAGGTTTTCTGCAAGCTGATTATGTGCATTTAGAGGTGAGTTAGCAAGCCTACCTAGAGGTGTCTGATTCATCCTTGAAACAGCTGCAACCTTGTCTTCCACCTAAAACAATTATAATCCCAATATCTAAGCATGAAGGAGCCTGTGTCTTAGGTCATCTCTCTTCAGTTTTTTACTACTCTAAATTCAACAAATTTTAGTTGGATTTTTTTTCCCCTCCACAAGGTAATGACAGTATATGAAGCTTGAGTTTCCAAAATTAGATGTAAAGTAAAATATGGCCCAATGTGATCTCTCAGCCACGTGGATAAGGAGGCGAGAATCCATGTTTGACCGTAATTGCAAAAAAACCCCTTTACGTAAACAGTTCTAAATAAGCAAACATGTTTGGATAAGTGGCCATTTATTAAATCAGAATATCTGCACTGTAGAACAGCATATGAAGACTGATGGAAAGTATGACCGTGCTAAGGAGACAGCCATCGATCCTGCTACTGCTGTAGCTTGTGAGCATTTCTGGTATGAGCAGGCAATCAAACAGATATGGTTTTGCACAATAAAAGGATTATAAATAAGTGCTATGAGTAGAACTTCAGATGTAATTCATAATACATTTGATTGCTGAAGTAAAATAATAAATGAAAAAAAAATAATTGAGGGTTTGACTCGAAAAGACCAACCCTTTCTTACTCCCTGTGTATGAACATGTGCACACCTGAACACATCCCATCACTTTTGTTTCAAAGTAAGTTTAAAAAGTTATTTAATAGGAAGAAAATGTATTCTTTGTTTTCAATTTTTTCTTTTAAAAACTCTATTTATCTAGTACTTCCTGAAAACATTGTTTTTTAAAAAAGAAATCACAATATTTAGAAAGGACAAAAATGAGCTGTGGCTATTATATAATCCATTTCCACATTAAAAAAAAAAAGGAACAAAAAAGAAGACCACCCTGAAATCTTGTTCCAGTTTTACCTGAATCTCTGATAATTTAAAGTTTTGCTAAAATTACAAATTTGGCAATCGGTATCCAACTGAGAAATGTAATTCATATCTCTAGCAAATGATCTTTTTGGTATTGTTAAGTAGCTACTCAGGAAAGACGCCTCTGGGTAGATTCGGTGACGATGGGGAGTGCTCCTGAGAGTCCTGAAGAATTCTGCAATATTTTGGAACCAAGCAGTTCCATGCATAGGAAGAGAAAATAAATGAAGCAAAGGTGGTAAGAAATGTTTGTAATCTGAAATGCAGGGAACGAGATGTGCTGCATCAATGACAGGTGAGTGGAGCTAATATCCCATGCTACTGCAGGCTGGACACGCCACCCAAATCATTTTTCTGAAGGCTGACAAATCTCTGATTTTGTCAGCAATGGCTAGTGACAATATATTCTGTATTTCCTGACGCAGCATGAAGCTAGGAATGTTTCTTATTTCATATGGGAATGATTTCAGGATGCTAGCGACATAACATTCAGGGAATGAACAGTCTAAAATTTCTATAAACACCAGAATCAAGGCATTTATGAGTTTTAGTAAAAATTTTATTGAAGTCTGGTCATGTTGGCATATTGTGCATTTTAAATGTAAATTAGATTACTGGCAGTAGATTCAATTTAGTGGTAAAAATATAAGGAAAACAGTTGGGCTACAGATGAAACAATAATGTAGCTGTTCTTTAGTTAAGAGAACAGTGAAATCCAGAAACAAATGGTGTTTGGGAATATTTATGGTAGAGGAAACATGCTGCATATGATTAACTTTGTCAATTTTATGCAGCACAGTAGTTTTTGTTCAGCTTTGAAGAGCAGTTACTGATAGTGAACATATGATAGGCTGAATGGATGGCTCCGAGGATTTCCAATGGGAACAGAAAACCTTTCATCTTAGCTCACTTGCTAAAATGCAGCACAGGCTGTAAGCGATCAACGCTGATAGCTTGTGTGTACAACTTGTTTGACATGACACCAGGTCTCCTCTCCTCCTCCTTCCTCCGTTACACTGTTTCATGTCCAAAGCCTGTGTGACTAAAAAGGACCATACAGCTTGGCACTGCATTGGCAGCTGCAGGGGATAATCCACTGCTGGGGTTGCAGGCATCTGGCCGCTTCTTACCCTGGTTTGTCCCATGGTCCTGGTGGTGGAAGCAGCTGGCCCTCGCTGCTTTGCTCTCCAGACAGAATACACTTACTCTTGTCAGGTTTGTCACCAGGTACCTTTCAAAAGCCTCCAAATCTCCTGAAAAATGCCAAGCATTTAAATAAAAAAATCAGATAAATATTCAGTTACTTGTAGAAGTATTTAAAATAAAAAGAAATCTAGAGTCTGGAGAGATAGCTAGCTGTTTTATTGAACCATCACTGAGCTTCAGAATATGTTGGAAAGCAAATCTCTGCCTCAGAGATGCAGCAGCTGTACCGAAGTGTGATGATTTGGCACGTACAGCAATCACTGCAGCTTGTGAGTGGCTAGAATGGTACAAAGAAGTGAAAGTTATAACAGTTATTTAATTAAGCCCGATCTGTTCTGGATATAAAGCTATTAAAATGGATACCGTTCTTTACACACACTTAGGACATGCTCCAGTGTTACTTCTGTTATTAATTACGAAAAGATAGCAAAAGAAAGGGAGTGAAATCAGTGAGTAGTCATCCTCCCATACCAAACAGCCAGGAGGCTCGGGCTAAAGGCAAGTGCCAGAGCATCATCGCGCAGGTAATGGACATCTGGGTTAAAATCCTGTTCTGTAATGAACTCTGCTTCGTACGCCACTGCCACGGCAGCATAAGGTCTGTTCAGGAATTAATGTGGACAAAGGCTGCTGAAACAGCACTTGGGCAAAGAACAGGGATGGCCCAGGGTGCTGACGGTTGTGCGTCTGGGAAGCAGAAGCAGGACAAATAACTTAGGAGAAGAGGCATAAATGCCCAGGGCTTTGTCAGCCAAAGCAAGTGTCAGGGTCAGGTCAGTGAGAAGTGGAGAGGACAGACAAGGTTTTCAGCTAAGCGCTAGCTGGGCACAACATTCTGGAGTGCTGACTCCTGCACTGCTGGCTGCCCATGGCGCAGCTGCTTTACAGGTTCCTCAGGTCGGTCAAGGAAACACCTGATGACTGTTGATTTCTTCTTATGGAAAAACCCACAAGACCGTAACTTTTTGTATAGCTGTTTGGGTCAGAAAGCAAAATACTAATTTGTCTTCTAGACAGCTTTCTGCCTAATTTTTTGTAAGCCCTCTGGGGCAGTGCCCGTTCCTATGTGCTGACAGTAGCTAGCACAACCTCTGCTGAAGCTTTTGTGCATCAAACTGCCAAGCGGAAAGTTAAAAGATGAGTAAATCTCCCAGCTGTTTGCAAGGATGGACTGGGGACCCGGGGGTGCAGTTGCACCTTGAATGGGTGTTGTTTGGGTACTGCAGTGACCAACAGTGTCAAGAAGGTCCAAGCCATAGAGAGGCACAAGTAAAACTGAAACACAAATGACATGACATTGCTGGTTGCTGGTTTTCTGATTGGAATAAGAGTAATTGCATGTCGCACTGAACCTCTGCGATCACAGTGAGACCATAATAATTGTTCAGAAGATTTTTTGGCTAAGTCACCTAGCGGCCATCAGACCCCAGTCTTGGAGGACATGTCCGTAGTACGTCTGTGCCTGTGCTCTGCCCAGGGTCCCACGAACCGCGCTGGAGTGAAAGTCTGGCCTGACCGACCAGCTACAGGTTTGCCACTGACTTCACCACTAGGGCCAAAGTTTGTATCTCTTGTAGGGGCTCAGCTGCTTTGTATTCTCAAATGTCATTTAAAAGGCATGAGGGAGGACAAGAGGGGGCCTAGAGGTGTTACGGCAAGAAGTTACACAGCTCACTGAGAGCAGGGGACAGTGTGTAGTGATGATACTTTAATAACCACTAGAAGCAGTTGACATCTTTCTACTGCAACTTTTGAAGTAAATGCCTTTTTAATCAGCTGGTTTTGTAATAAGTCATGTTTTGGGCACCTTTTTATTATTTAAAAGCTGAAAGGCAGTGTAAGAACACTTAAGAAAAGATCATCTCTTAAGTTTGTTTAAAACCCTTTTCCCCATAAGATTCAGAGTTTATTAGTGAGAGAACAGTTTCCTGATCAGAATGAGAAACGAAATTATAAGATATAATGAGAAAAATGAAAAAAAGTGAATACTTCAGTGAAACAAATTTTTAATACAAATAATATTTGTCTACACTGTTTTGTAAGAGCTGTTCCTTCACGGGCCTCACTGTGAGTTAGCATTGCACTGTGCTGCAGAACTTCAGAGTATCACCAGGACTATTGAAGTAGTTGAAAACTAGTTATTCTTCCTTATTATTAACAGTTATATTTTTAAGGGAAAAACGTGTGCCTTTTGACCTTGATCAGGGTATTGAGATAGATACGTAGTGGGAAAAAATAGCATGGCTGGTCAGCTGGAAGTCGTTTTGCTTTTGGATTCCTGCTGTCGGGACCCACGTCTGAGCAGTCCCGCTCCTCCATCAGCAGAGCTCTTCCTTTGGGTGGCTGCAGCCTGCGCACATCTGCGGTGCCACTTCTTTTGTGAACTGGTTGGTTTGTGGGGAAAGGCTTTGAGCTTGGGTATCTCCCTTTTGCACCCTCCAGTCCCAGCTCTGTTCTTATTAGTCAGCCCAACTTTCATTGTTTTCTGTCATGTATAAATTGGAATTGTTTTGGCAAAAGCCTTTGACACCTCCTCTCAAGTGAAAAGTTCAGTTCAGTGATTAAACACTGGCTGGAGTTTTGGGAGTCTGAATTCGATGTTGTGCTCTCCCATTGTCTTCTGTACGCCTTTGGCTAAGTCACTGGGAGAGGAGGAATTCGTCTCATCTGGCTTCAGCTGTTACGAATTAGGCGTCTAATCTGAGCTTGTTGCCTATGTTCCCTCTGTGGTCAAGGAAGAGAGACAGGCATCTCCAGGGGTCGACTCATCCCATTCCGAGGTGTCTGCTCTCTCCAGTGACTATAGGTAGATCAGCAACTTGTTGAGGAGATTCACGTACCTTATTTTCAGATGCCTAAAATAAACTGAGTTCCATGCTTAGACTCTGTTTTCTGGCTGTTACACAAAAGTTGAATTCATTAAGTACATTAGAAAAAAAGCAATGCTATGGCTATTCAAATTATTCAAAAAACAAGCCCAATTTGGAAAGCACTGGCTGATTTTCAGACCAAACCTTTTAAAAATACTCAGGAATCTAAAGGTGTAAAGAGGTGCCTCTTGAGCTTTTAACATCTCTTAACTCCTGTAAATGTCATAGGAGTTTTTTAAAATCTCACTAAATGCCCATCTGTGTTTTGAGGTGTATGAACACCTATAAAACTCTGTCTCTAGTCTTATTAGGGAGAGCACTATACTAAAATGCATCCAGGTCTCCAAGTAACATTTTCCCTGGCTTCTCCCCCACCCCGCCCTGACCCCAAACCCTGCTTCCATGCTCCATGGCTCTTGCCCCTGGCAGCAGAGGTAGGCTTGGATGAGTATTGTATTGACACATAACACTCCAACTCTTCCCTGCTGGTGGATAATTCATCAGGATGAAACTGTGGCTGGGCTGAGGAGAGAATCAGTGAATCATAACCTCCCCTCCACTTCAGCTGAACTATGTGGAAACTTGGCATGGTGGAGAATCTCATACATAAACCATATTTTATTACTTGGAGTTGACAATTCAGCTGTGACCATGGAACTGGCAAGTTATAGACATACTGCAGAAGATGTAAACTTAATTTGTCCTTTTTTTGGACTGTCTTGCATCTCTCATTCTTTGTTGAGTGTTTCCATCAAGACCAGCATGATAAGAGTTAATGCATGGTCCGGGAGTTAATGTACCTATGTGTGGCAGGACCCTTCCTCCCTTCTGATTCTCCCTTTCCTTTCCTTTATGTGAACAGGCTCGCTTGCCATCCTCAAGAGTGCAAGAGGCAAAGGTGAGGGGGAAGCTGACAAACAGGGAAAATAATCCCTTTGCCCACCCCTAGTGGAAACTCTGTTAGCTACAACATGGCAGCTGAGACAGAACGACTTAACCCAACCAAATCTCTTTTATTATGTTCCTGTGTTTATTTTTCCTCTGTATTTATGACTTAGCATGTTAGTTTTGGTGTGGAAAGGACTCTAAAGCTGTAGATATGTGTTGTAATTATACAAATTCCTCTGCATGGAGTCTGTTAAAAAGGTTGATCTATTTTTATGAGGACACACACAAATACTCATTTTGATGGACCTCATTGGCATTTATTACAGGCCTGCCACTACTAAAATTTAAAGCCAACCTCGTAAATTTTATGGAAACTACATGCTGCAATTATTAGCCTGAAGACCTCCTGTCTCGCAGGAATGAGTCAGATTTTGCTTTCCACGTACACTGTGGTTTACACCTGAAAGAGATTAGTGAGGACCACCAGTAGCTTGAAAACCTAATCTCCAGTATTTTGTTTCCAGTTTAGCTCTGAAAGATACTCCAGGTGTTCTCATTAATTAGTCATTGTAAGTCACTGTGTCACAATTGTGCATGGAACAGCTGTTTTCCTGGTGCGCTTTTTCTGCAGGAGTGTTTTAAATTAGAAGTTGGTTTATATAGTTTTTAATGTTTAGAAACAATTCTTGTGACTGGTGAAAATGAACAAAAACAACCTCTAACAAATCAGTTTAGGAGGACAAATTCTTGAACTTGAATGTTTCCTGTAATGGTGTAACTTTATAGAGTTTTACCTGAGTGCCTTGCTTGCATAGTGGAGGATCCAGCTAAGCATCATAAGCAGATTCTGCCATTCTTTCTGCAGCGAAATTCCTACTGATATTGGGAATTGTCTGTAAGACTTACAGATCATGTAGTAGGTCATGCTGTTCTCCTCCCCTCATTGTCTTATTTTATAGTCACAGACACTGAGACAGGCAGGGATTAAGTGAATTAAACCTACCTATGCAACAAATCAATAGGCAAAAGTGAGAATAAAGATAGATGGATGATAAATCTTAACATATGCAAAGTATGAATATTAAGTTGCGTGTTGTGCGGCTGTATGCTATCCTGCAGATAGCCTTTGCTAAATCTTCATTCATTGCTTGAGACCAGTAAAATGAGATGGCTTGTTGCAAAGGACAGTTCAGTTGACAGAAGCAGAACATTGTTAAAGAGAACTGGGGTGGAATCTAAAAAACGTGAATTATGTTTATTAGTGGCCCATTACAGTGAGGCTTTAGAAAAATAGATAATGTGAAGCCTTCTCATCCCTCATTTCAAAATAAGCCTTTTTTCTTGGTCAGATCATTTGGGCCTCAAAAAGAAAGGAGCGAAAGACATCTGTGAATTCCTTGTCTTGGTGAGATCCTGTCTCGTTCCTTTGGAGAGATCTGGCACAGTCCCAGGAGGGAACTTCAGGACCCAACCTGGAAGTACGCCTCCTTGTTCCCAGTGTGCCAGCCCTGGGCATGTCCACTGCATCCTTTATGGCTGGCTATCCCAGCATCTTGGGCCTGCTTTGCAACTGCATAACCCCCCAGAGGCAGAGCTTGGCCCTCTCCGGGCTTCAACTAGCTAAAACCAAGCCTCCGTAATTCAGAGAGTGACTCAGAAGTGGTGCATGCCAGAGGTGTGACCGTGAAACTCCCACCTGCAAATCGTCAAAGCAGGGCAAGTACCTGCAGTTACATCGACTGAGGCTTAAAAGAAAAGAGAGTTGATAACTTTAATTTTTTAAGTCACCAGAAACTCAGTGAGGAGCAAGTGGCTCTGAGCACAGTATGAAAGTAATACGAAGTTTACACACTTATTTTACAGCATCTGGTTTTGGTTGGTCTCAGAGAAAATATCGGAAGAGATAAGTCACTACTGTACCTGGGAAAAGGTTTTCCTACACTCACTTCTCTTGTTAAAGAGATACAACTGTCTGTTGCACTTTTCACTACTGCTTGAATCCCAGCCAAAAGCAAGAATTCAGAAAAATTGGAGTTGGCCAGAGAAGTGAAGGGGAAGTTTCTCTGTCAGAGGTAACTTGAGTGACAAGGAGAAAGGGTGACCATTGGATATTGGTGGAATTACCACAGAAGCACCTCAACAACCACTGAGTTTCAGATACAGCCTGTACTTGGGACAGGATGGGTAGGGACTGATGTTCTCAAGACTGCAGGGAGAGCTCAGTGAAGGATGTTCCTGGAGTCCAGGTGTCCCGTGCCCCACATTTGCCTAGAGCCCTATTCTGCGTCCTCAGAAGTCTTAAACACATACATATACATATAGATAGATAGATAGATATGCATACGTATATACGCTGATGGGTATGGAGGTACCATACTGAATGTTTTCCAGTTCTCCACTTGTCTGGACTTTAAGGGGAGCTATGTGCTGTTATAACAAGATAGAGAACTCCATAGCATAAAAATATATAATTGCTCTTTTGTTCTCTGGTAGGGGAATGAAGGCAGTGGGTTGATTAGCATTGATAACATGCAGCTGTGGCCTTGCTTCGAAGGCAGTGGGTTGATTGACATGGACGATGTGCAGCTGTAGCTCATTCCCAAAAAGTGGTTAAATAGCCCTGAGGAGTGTGGGAAAGGAGGTTGGGTGGAGGAGGAGCCTTGAGAAGGAAGAACCCAGATGTAGCAGAGACAAGGAGGAGTGTGGCCTGGCCTCTGGAGGATGGAGAAACAACAGAGACAGCAGAATCTGACCCACGGTAAAGCCTTGCTGCAGCCTGATAGTTTTGTATGTGCTGTGACATAGAGTGAGCAGGACTTAGGCTTTTTTGCTCTGTGATGTCTTGCAGATGGGGTAGGCCTAAGGGAACCTGGTGTCCTCTAACCACAATGCATGCAAACCTGTGCTGGTTGACCCTGTGGTCCAGTCCCCCACTTGATCATGTTAATTGCTCCGGTTAGGTCAATGGGTGCAGGCAGCACCTCACTGGTGAAAGGAGTTTAACCCTCTTTAAGCTCTCTCTATGCTCATGTGTTGCTGCACCAGCTACTCAAGACATGCACTTGAGCTTTTCCTACAGCCACAAGAAGTAGAAATGTTTTATTAAATACTGCTGAGTTTTTCACTTTGCAAATGTCAACTCGGAGATGGTACAGGGCTCATTAAGCTTCCTGCACAGGGAAACAGATAAACAGAGACATAGTTATTTTCAACTGAAATGCAAGACAACACCATGAGAACAGCCTTTCTGATATCTTAATAAAGCATAGAACAAAAATATCAACTCCATGTACTATTTGAAAGAGGGGATGTTTTCTACTGGTCTATAGACAGACATTGTGCTGATCTATGGTGTCCAGTGAGTGATATTTGCTGCTTTTCCTGCTGTAATGACACATAAACAGGACTTTTCTGTGCATTAATTCTTTCTAAGCAGTTTCAAAGTTCTCATTTCACCTTGAATGATCTGTCTGAGTTTTGATAAACATTTACTTAATAAAGGGTCAGGAAATCAGTTTGTAATCAACACTCTTCTAATATAACAAAATTAACTAGTATCCTAGTTCCAGCTGAATACAACATAGTTGCTTGTGAAAAGAAGCAAGTACATTGTGGTTTTTTTCTTTGATTTCAGAAGTAGCTGTAAGTGGAATTTTGTGTCTCTAGCTCGTAAATAGTCAAGGTATTAAAATGTGCAAAATGCAAATAGAATTTGCACCATAATATGCTTTAATTTGACTTGACATTAGATTTCAGCTCCTCATCTTTTCATGATAGCTATTGAAAAGTTGTAATTTTCTTTTGAAGTCTTAAATTTTACCTTCAGTATATTCCAATACATGGAAATTGAAGAGGAAAAAGTTATAGAGCAGAGTTGTGGACACATGCAAATTAAGTTTTGACTTTGATTATATTTTTTGCACTTGCTATTTGAGATGTGCACTCATTCTATCTTTCTTTTCAGTGCATATTTATCCTGATAGCTATCACTAAATAATTGCTTGGTGTCTAAAGCTTTTTTCACATGACGGGCAATTCAAAACCTTGATCAAGGTCAATTGTTAAGGTGTCGAAATTTGAAAATTTAATAATCACCAAGAGTAAAATGATACTCAGAATTATGCCTTTAAGAAAAGCCACTATTTACCAAGAAAAGAGTTTTTTTTATATCCAGTGATCATAGTAATTTCTAAAGTGGAGCATCTTAGAATCTGCTTTGACTTACTCACTTGAGAAAATGGCTCGCTATTCATTCGCTCAGGAAATTCTGGACAGACAGTCAGAAAAACAGACAAAATCCAGTCTGATCAACAGTAACTCATAGTTTGTCTACAACTTAGAGAAACTTGGTGCACTAACCACCTTCCGGTGTGCCTCATACACTTGCAATGCACTGCAAGTCCTTGCCCCAGAATTGACCCCCAACTGAAAACAAGGATTCATGGTCACTTGATAGTACTGGTGTGAAATTATGCTAACTGGTCTACAGCCTTCTATAGAGCCAGGCATGCGTCCTACATTCAGCATCAGCTCACGTGGGGCTTTAACAGCATCTTGTGATGCCAATAGTTCCTGTACACCAGACAATTTTAGTTGGTTTGTCTGACAATTTTTGGAACCCCATCTCTGCAATAGCTCAAGACTTCTAACAGCTACTTTCACACACAAAATCAGTACATGGGAATCATGTTTGCAATTACATACAACAATGAATTTAGATGTATGGGTGACTGAACAGCATGCCACAGGGGCTAGTACAGCTGGATGACAAGGCCTTCTGTTTTGGCTGGGGAGTTGCGCATCATCTGATAATTGTGTTGCACTGGGACCGGTGCTGTCATCTTTTATCGTGTGGTGCCTTGCACAAGAACAGTCACTGCAGAAGGCACGGGAAGGTCATGTCCTAGTAGAGAAGTGATGCATTTGATTGCTTACCCAGGATCTCAAAAGCAGTTTAAATCTCACTTGCTGCAGTTGTCAAGATGCAAATCCAGTGCTCCATCCAGTGGAAACCCAAGGACTGGCATAACTAGAGGGTGTATATTATTTGAGCAATAAAAATAGCAATTTGCTAGGCTGGCTAGTCCACCACCTTCCTGAAATAATCTCAGCTGCTTCGTCAGTGTGTCTCAATTCTTCAGGTGCTTTTGCTTAATTTTCTTTGTTTTTTCTTGATTTTCTTTAAAGACTTTCTTCCTGATGGCCACATCAAGAGCTTAACTGGGGAATGGTACATGCTTTGTTTCTCAGAGGATATTGAGTCTTTGCCCACAGCTCCTGGGCTTCCCAAGGCTTCTGAGAAAATATTCTGATAGCTTTTGATACCTCAGAGAGGGCAGACCAGCAAAGTGTCATGATAACAACTGTTGTAAGTACTCAGCATGTGTTGCCATGGCAATTAGTAAGCAAAACTGAAGATTACACACAAAGATGCTGCACTGCCAGTGCTTTATAACAATAGCACTTATTTATTCCTGGTGCCTAAGGGCCTGTTTCTGGACAAAGACACAGGGACCCCATTTGTTAAGCACTCTCCATGGGAGATCTTTATTCAAGTTAATGCCATAACAATTTTGTTAGCACCTGTCAGTCAAATGTGTGATTACAACTCATGCAAACATACCCAAAACAGATAGCTTGAATACTATGCACAGTCTCAGTAGCATGCAAAATCTAGCATCATAAATGACACCAGACATTTGAGGAAAAAGGTGAATAGCTCTGTGCTGTTGCAACTAATATGCTAGTAGGTCATGAGTATGATAGATTAAATCTTGCTTATGTATATCTGTAGAAGTCACCATCACACCCTGGACTGCAGTGAAGGAAGCACATTAAATTCAGTAGTAACATTAAGAGTAAATACCATCATGATGCTTTCAAAGGAGAAAAAATGTGGAAAGTAAATTGTTCTAATGTCATGGAATTGAAAGACAAAAAGTTCAACCAACCACAAAGTCCACAAACCTCTATCTTGGGAGTAAAAATGGAGACTTTATTAATGAAAATCACATCTGATCTAACTCACCATTCAAAGTAGAGCCAATTTAGGTTCTCAGTTCTTTGTCAGCTTTTGAAGATGTCCAGGTATGCAGATGTCACAATCTCTCTGGGCAATATGATTCAGTATTTTGTGAGGATATTTTTTTAATATCTAACTGAAATGCCACTTCTTGCAACTTTTGTTTATTGGCTTTTGGCCTCTTCTGTGCACCTCTGGGAAGTGCTTGGCTCCACCTCCTTTATAACCACCCACTATGAAGCGGAAGAAAGCAGTTAGATCTCCTTTTAGCCTCCTTTTCTC
The DNA here is from genome assembly GCF_015220075.1 of Falco rusticolus. Lineage (NCBI taxonomy): Eukaryota > Metazoa > Chordata > Aves > Falconiformes > Falconidae > Falco > Falco rusticolus. The sequence goes on from NC_051193.1 coordinate 41,073,556, forward strand.
CAGGTTAAATAGATCAATTTCTTTAACCTCTCCCTGTACATCATGTGCTTCAGCTCCCTAACAGTCTTGGTGGCCCTCCATTGGATTAGTTCCAATGTCTTGCTCATACTGAGGAGCGTTAAATTGGACACTGCACTCTGTGCAATCACACTTGTGCCTAAGGGAGAGGAATAACCCCAGCCATTGACCTGCACAGGTATTGGCTAGCACAGCCCAGTACGTGGTTATCGTTTGTTGGCCAAAGAGTGCCCCTTATCTCAAATACACCACTTAGGATCTTTTCCTTCCTGCAATATCCCATTAAACACATATCAATAGGAGATGGGAGAAAAAGGAAGGACAGGAAAATACAAGATTTTTTTCAAAGTACAGCTTCCTCTAAGGAGCAAAGGCAGTGCTAGAAAAGAAGGCTGGGTGTACTTCTGAAAGCATCAGATCTCTTCTCGGCAGATAACTATGCTATCTCTGCAAATGTGGGCTTTAAAAAATGGTTAATACTAAATCACTTGACTTGCTCAAAGTCACAAAAAAATATTATCAAACTGAGAGCCCCAATTACCTTGTTTGGTTCTCAGGTTAGACTACAAAGTCACCCTTCATTTAAAAGTAATTTGGGTCAGACTGTTTGAAATGTTTTTGTGACTGTTTTTTCTTATTGTCCCCCTACTGAAATGTTGCTACAAATACTTTTATATTGGAACCTAAAAACACATCAACAGCCATGAAAGCTTTCCTTCTAAAAAAAGTGTTTCATTTTCTTTCGGGTTATTTGTTTTTTTTCCCTTTGGTAGGTGTTCAGCCATTTTTACTAGGTCTCTTCTTGCCACCTTAAATTAAATTCATAAAAATGTCAGAACTCAAGTGATCAAAATTATTTTCTCATCCACACTGTGGGTCTGTTGGGAATTTTTCCCCAGATGATGCTATTTGAACCTGACTATTGACAATAAATTTATTGCCTGTAGAACTCCAAATGTGTGATGTCTTTTTCCTCACTTTTTTAATTTGATACTTGCAACTTTTTCCCTTTCTGGGAAAATGTTGCCACCCACAAAGCACTTTTCTCCATTTAGAAGAAGTTCTGTGGTCCCTACCATAAAAAGGTCATGTAAGGTAAGGCTTTAAGAAGAAAAGTCAGATTGAACCCGTAGTCAGAAGGAACAAGAATCATATTAAAGAAAAAGTCTGTTTTCCTTCCTCAATTTTTTAAATTTATATTTAGTTTTTAGCAACTGAAGTTTGTTGTCGTGGACCTGTAAATTGCTGTGGTATGAAAAAACAGCCATATAATCCTCAGCCTACCAGTGTAAGTACCAAATGTAGAGGTATTGTTATGAAAAGAATTGGTTTAGCATGCCCTATTTTGTGTTTTACAAGAATCACTGTATTCTGAAAGCAAGACTGTAACAGTGCTTCCAACACTCATGATTTTATTACGAGTCTCATGATGTTTGGTGTTTTTCCTTAAAACGCCAGCTCCTGGAGACATCTCATTACCTGTGATTCTCAGCTTTCACTGAAAAGCAATGTTTTTAGCTCTTGTGGTTGTGGAGAAAACATGCAAGTCTAAGCCCTAAAGACTTAAAAATTAGAAGGGAAAGGTCGAGGCCAAAAGTTTTGAGAATTCCAGTTTTTAAGTTTAACTGGACTTTAACACCAGAACTTGAGTGTTTGAGGCTGACTCTATCTCCTATAAAGTTCATGGATTAAAAAACTTAAATATATTAACTATACATATTTATGTAACTATATTTAGTTATAAGTACAAAACACAGATTTTTAGATCTTTGTTTTCAGCTCCAAATTTAAGACCCACACTACTGACTTCAAAAGTGAAAGCCTCCACAAAAACGTAGGAGAGCTAGGGGAACAAGGTGTTCATATGGTCAATATAGATGTATGCCCTGAAGTATTTCTGTATATAAGAATATAACATATGAAAACATTAGCAGAATATTGCATAAGATTATTTGGATAATTTGAAACTGATCTCTGTTTGCAGCACTTGTTTTTTTAAAGTAGGAAAAATCTGAAGTCATACATCATGATAGGAAAAATCTTTTCATTTTGGCTCTGTGTGCAGAGCTGCACAGGAACGGCGGAGTGGCGAAGGAATGGGTGGGGAGAGGGTATGGGGATAATAGATTCATTTGAAGCATATTTTGAGATGCTTCAATTCCTTTACTGTGAAAAGTGTTTAGGATCATTTTTGTTAATGAGAGGGTTTACAAAAAAATGAACATGTTAAGAAACTAATTATCTGTTCCTGCAAGACATATTTTCTGTTCTCCAATAAGAGGATAAAACCAATACCATGTGCCCGAGGTGGTTTCTCATGTAGCATGAATGGCAACCAACAAGAAACTCGGAAAAAGGCACAGCCTTGCAAATGACAAACATGCAGGAACATACTTGTCTTCAAATACAAAAATAGCTCGGAAATAACTTTTGATTGGAAAAATCATAAATTACTACAGTGTGTTATTGTTTCAGCATTTATTCATCTGTACATGTTTATACTTTACCAATCAATATTTAACTCAGCTCACGGTCCCACCACATTCTATTTATACTTTAAGTATCTGAATCAGATAAAGTTTTTACAGCTATGCGGTAAATTCCAGTCATGCAGTTCTGTCTTTTTTTGTGGTTCATTTCAAGGAATCAGCAAGCGAAACAGATGAAACAAAAAAAGGTCTAAGAACAAATTCTTGATAAAGAATTATAAATTCAAATATCTGAGTAGAATTGGCTCCAAACAAGATGCATTTCTTCTTTTCTACTAAGATTTTTCTACCAATGTCATTATGGCTTGTTTTTAAAATTGGAGTTGTAGCCTAGGCAGTGCCAAACTAGAGTTGGCTACAGGGTTTTGATCATTTTCTCTGGCCCACGCAAAGGCCTACCTACTGTATTTATTACAATAGTGCCTTGGGGCGAGTCAGAAATGCTGCGTTCATTGTGCTGGTTTTTAAGTTTCACAAAAATCAATTAGGAAGCAGGCTTTCACTTCCCACCACCTGTCTGCTTCCTCCCTCCATGAATTTTGCATCTCAAGTAAAAGGGTCAAGGGAAAAGCTGTAGGAAAAAACTTTCTCACATATACACACACACGTATGCATGTGCCTGTATGTATATACATTTCAGAAAAGGTATATTGTATTTCTGTACCCCAACTCTCTCCTGCATACAAAGGTGTTGAAAGAAGTGATGGGGCGTCCCAGCACCGTTGGCCGCTGTTGTCAATGAAGATTCACCACAGTCTTGTTTGCTGCAGGAGCTGGCCTAGCCAGCACAATGACAAACAAAACCTTTTAATATTATCTGTTTCATGTGACCAGGAGGAAGCTCTTTTCTCCTGTTGGGATTCAACTATGGAGCCTCGGGTCACCCTCATGAGGGCTGAGGGTCTCCAGCACCCCAGAGTCCTTTTGGGGTTCTACCTGCAGGCTCTACATGCAGCATGGTGTGTACGTTCTACCTGCAGGCTCTACATGCAGCATGGTGTGTACACTTCATGATCAAATTCTTACACAGCTATCTGCATCCAGGTGCAAAAATTGCTTCTCTATTTCTCTGCCATTTCTATTGTATCTCTATGTTGCTTCTCTCTTTCTCTGCTTTCCATTTCCCCATACTTTGTTTTGCACTCTTAATATATTGACGTACTTGGTTTTGCTCTATTAAACTAAACTTTTCAACTAAATTTCCAAGCAGTTAATCCCATTAAGTTTTTTTATTGGATTTGAAAGGGATTTGTCAAGGAAACAGTATTGCTGCAATTTATGAATGCACTGCAGCGTCTTTAGGAGAGAACTGTCTCTGCGTTTGGAACAGGAAATGTTGAATGGAAATTTAGAGAGAATTTGTAAGATTTATTTTCCACTATTGCAAGCCTTCAAGAACTTGATCTGAAAAATAGATTATTCCTTTCCTCCTTTAGTCCAGGAGACAGTGCTACAATTTTTTAATAAAGATCATATAGCCTTGGAAAGCCATTTAACAAGCTTCCTTGGGTATTACAGTGCAAGCAAAGTTGTCTATGAGAAATTCTTAAATGTGGAAAATAATTTTAAATTTTGGACAGGCCATGGCTCACTTATTTGATTTTTTTTTTATGAAGTTACAAAATAGATGTTGTCCCCAAATACCCTGATCTGCAATGATTAAACTCAGTCTTGTGCGGAGGCCTAGCACAAATTCTTTGCATCATAGCTTAATGATTTATTTTACTTGGAAAGTAGCTGTGGTCCTGAACTTGTCCCTATTTAAGTCCAGATGACTTCCATGGGACCTGGTTTGGGCCCTGTAGTTTGTGTGATATAAAAGTTAAATCTGCTTTGGATAAACAGTGCTGGATCCAGGGCACAGCAGGGCATGGCCCTGTGGGTGTGATGTGAAATACATTGTGATTCTCCGACAGGATAGCTGGAAGATGCCTTGACGTAGACCCCAGCCCTATTGCCTGCTGCCGGAGGACTGCAAGACCAGGCAGAATGCAGCCTGCCCACTCCTGGGCACATGCTTCTCGTTACCACCATTTGGGTAGAAATCCCTCATGAGGAGCTTGTGTGGGGTGGCTGCTGAGGAGGGAGGAGGGCAGCCCAGCAGTGCTGCGGCTGTGGGGCAAGGCAGGCTCCCGCCGGGCAGGCACACAGGGTGCTGGGAAGGACGCATGTGGCCCCCACGTGAGAGCCAGGTGCTGTTCAAGGGACCTTCAGGGTGGATCCAGACTCTGGGGTCCTGATCCCCTCCACGGGGTGCCAAAGGTCTGTGTGCAATGCGCTGATTTACGGTCAGTAACACGTTTCTTCATTCCCTGTCCCTTGGGTTGGATTATGTCATCATACCAGGGCATTAACCTAGGGCTTGTGCATCTAAATTTATTTTGGTTTGGGGTTTCTTCTCTTCTAACATTACAGCTTTGCCTCTAGTTTATAAATATTCCATTTAAGGAGCTATTTAGCAGTAACAACATTCCTGAGCTCAGGCCAAGAATTGAGCTAATTATGGCTCCCCTTCAAAAATCTATCTCCACTCCCCCTCCCATGGCCTTCTCTCCCTTGTGGTCAAAGAGACTGAAGATAATAAAGTGAAAAAACCTCCTACCTAAACAAACAGATGAATTAATTGGATACACTGACTCTGACAGATTAGTAAATCCCAGTCTTGCGATCCTTATTTATGTGTGTCATCCTGCTGATTGGAAGTATTTGTGTAAGTAATACCCTGGTTTTTAAGAATTATAACCAAAACCCATAAAAGACAGGAGTTTTTTTCAGCATCTTCCATAAATGGAAAAAGGAAGAGTGGCAAGTAATCTGTTTTAGCTCCTCATTAGCTAATTAAACCAAGTGGTTATAAAGATACTAAAGAAAGATCTTTTTGCAACTACATAAATGTTGCATTAGTTTATCACTTTTGCATCCAAGAAAAAGCATGTCTTAAAGTATCCTTAGAAAAAAAAGCCTTCTTTGTTTATAGGCAGTGCAATTCCACATTCTTGGTATATGGAACACCAAATGTCCTGGGATAGCCAGCATCCTGGCAGAGCGCCATGCATCTTATTATATGGTAGGAAAGCCAAATTTCCTCCTGCACAGTATGTCTATAAATAAAGTGTGCTTCTTCCACAAGCAATTAAATGGAAGCATTTTTCCAACCAGCATGCAAATACAGGTTTTGTTTCTTAGTGCAAGTAATAGCCAATTTGTGATATTGGTTTAAGGTCAGAATTATTATATTATTATATTAAAATTCCTTCTCCCTGGCTTGCACAGGGATGTAAAAAAATTACAGTGAAATTTTTTTCTTAAAAGATATTTCTTCACCTGTAAAGGATCAGGCATAAGGAAGGCATCCTTCAACTGTCTGCTATTAAAGTGTTATATGTACATCTCAGCAGGAATTTAGAGTTAATTGTTAAAGATTACCACTTCAGCCTTGAGGCTGTGTTTGCAGTCAGCCTGTAACTTCTTTGGGATATTTGTGCAGTTTATTTGTGCACCTAGCAAAATATTCTCATAATTTTTGCTTATGCCTCTAAGGGGATATTAGAAAAGAAATTATTGTTACATGATTATTAATCTAAAATCTGGATATCAGCAAACTGTCATTGAGCTGCTCTTATCTGTCACCCAGAGCATAAGGGTATATATTTATGGGACCGAGTAATAAGGTTGTTGAAGTAATGCAGGTAAAAGGTTATGGCATCTTCCAGCTGGTTGCTTTGGTAGCTGAAATTTACTGTAACAGTAAGTCTTGGAAGGTGTGTCTGCTTTTCAGTCAGGCTGGTATTGTGCCACATCACCCCTTTCATGAGTGAGGACCACAAGGAAACTAGAGTGGCACTATCCTGTTGCACTTCAAATATTGACAAAATTAGAACTGTCCAACATGCAAAATCTATCTACTGTGTGACTTTGTTTTATTATACATGGAACAGCTTTGAGATCCCCAGGAGACAAGGGCTTTCTTCTGTTCCTTCCAAATATCTAGCCATCATCTAGAGCAATTAGACAACATATTTGTAACTTTGTAGCTTCTTCCTGCACCTTAGTTTTGCAAAGGAGAAATCTCTTTTTTCTTTTTTTTTTTTAGAATCAATAATTTCAAGCTACCTCTTTTCCTTTCTCTCCTGTAACAAAGTTTGCATGGCTTTTCTCTTCAACTTCCTTTCTCCTCCATTACAAAAGCTCTTTGCATACAAATAGTATGTCCCATACAGAACCACTTCCAGAAGGAAATGCTTGCTGCAGTGGCATCCCATACGGTAAGAACGATGAAGAAGTTACAATATTTGATCAGAACTGGAAATTAGATTCCTCGCGTTACTGGTAGAGGCAGTACTAAAAACAAGAGCTTTGTAAAAATGCTGACCATATTGTTGAACAGTGGAAAGAGTTAATATTTTTCTTGTGATTACTTCCTGATGAAAACCAGTATTTTTTAATGAATTCTGATCTAGTGTGTGCGAACTAGTTTCTCTGTAGCTTTGTCTGTGCCTCCCACTTTGAATGACAGCCAGAAAGGTGTCATACATAGACCTAAGCAGGGCCATCTTTTCTGAAGACAAAGTATGTTCTTAAATAATAAATGATCCTGGCAAGTTGTTTATTACCAGCAGTTAATGATCTGTTTATTAGTTAAAGTCTGTGGCTGTTAACACTCTAACAAATCAGTTCACTCTGTTAAACATCAATTTTGAGTACATTATTGGTATTAACCATACAACAAACTAAAACTGTTGCAGACAGTTGATTTTATTGCTAAGGCAGAATTGTATAATAGGAGGCAAAGGTGTTCAATAGGATACCGGTGTTCTTGAAAAAGAAAAATAGCTTAGGTCACCTTTGTTTGTATTGGTTAACAATCACTTTTATTCATAGTGAATGTGTATTCTCTTTTCCCAAATGTCTTTCAAGCAGGCTCAGTTTAAAGTCCTACATGCTGTAATTTCCATGTTTTTAAGAGTGTAAGGAATACTTTTGTTTGTGTGATATAGTTTGGAAAAAAAATTGGTGGGCTTAAAAATTAACTTCTGGAAGGTGTGTGGGATGAACAGCTTGCTTCAAAAAAAAAATGCTCAGAAACCAAATACTGCTAACACCACTTGTTTGCCTGAGCAACTGGCACTAGATCAACTGGTTTTCCAGACTAGTTGCAGCTACTGGGAGGAATAGGCAGAGACAGAGTTTGAAGATTCTGGTGTTGGCTCTGCATTAAGCTGTGCTTCGCTTACATCATGTTAAAATCCCACAAGCGTCTTCAACAAAATAAAGTTCCAAATGGAAGACCTGGGATATTAGGTGATCTTGATGAGAATACTTGGTCTTGAGTGGAATGGTGCTCTACAAGGTTTTGGCTCTGCCTAGTCCCAAACCATAAAATTCACGTATTGCAATTTTGCATCTGATCAGGAAACAAAGTTGTAAAAGTAGGTTCACTCTTAGGGCTCAAGTAGTGGTAATAAGTCTGGCAAGGCTGGATAAATAGGTGTGAGAATTACATTCCAACCCACAAATTCAAGAGTTCAGATCTGTTCTTTCAATTTTGGGCCACTTCTCATAAAAGGTAGCTCTGATGCTTTCAGCATTTAGAAATAATCTACTGATACATTAGCAGAAAGTAATCCCCAAAAGCTTTTCCCTAAAATGTATCAAAAATACTTCTTCGCAATCTGCTTGACAACTAAAATATTCTTAAATCTTTTCTGTGTTGGATTAATTGAAGTGATGCAAATCTTTATATGGCCCTAACATTATTTATCTCAGTTCTGGAGTGGCTTGTTCTGATTTAATTTGAATCTTTCTTAATTCAGTTGAGCTTAGCTAAAATAAACATAGTTAAAGCAGCAATCAGTGGTTCATAGCACTCAGCTAGTACAAAGGCTGTCTGAATATTTTAAATTAGGTCACATTGACTTTATATTGATAATCTGCAACTTGCTTGAGGTAGAACAAATTACTGGAAAACGTGTTGTACCACCACAACTGTAGCTGTGGTCTAAAAGGTCAGTACAGAACAAGAATTCAGTAACAAAAGTGACACTTTGGACCCTGAACAGCAGGATGTCTAGCAGAGCTTTCTGTAATAGTATTAAAAGTGTTTGGCTCTTTTCATGTTTGCCAACCAATTTACTGCCCTGTTGAAGGAGGAATAGGAGGACTTGTGGTTTACACCCAGTGTCAACAAGAAGATAATTTCCCTAAGAGTAAGTACTGCTTTCTCGAGAGTTTTAATTACCCCAGAGGTCCCGTGGTTTTCATCTATCCCTGCAATTAGCCAGTTATCCCACAGGAAGGTATTTGCAATGTAATCTGAAATAAAACTTAATCCAACACCTGTCAGTTTGGTGCCAGTGCAGCTTGTTTAGGGGCTTTAGCTTCTCCCCCATGCAGCTTACCCATCACACAGGGGTCATCTAACCTACTTCAGAGCAGCCCTAGAAAACGAAGTGACAACAGAGGGAAAGGAGGTGAGCTCAGCTCTCACCTTTGCTAGGCAGCGGCATAAACTTCCTCGCTCGCCTCTGGGAGCACCAAACCACATTTTAATCTTGCAAAGCATGCAGAGTTCATAGACCAATGATATGGAAGTGATATTAGCTGAAGTCACTGTAGCACTTGAGTATTACTAACTGCATCTGAAGGTTTCTGCCATTGGCATTCTGAATCGCTGTATTCACAGGGTGCATTATAAGCACAGCATGATTATGCTAAGTCAGAATCATCCAAGGAAGAAATCTGTGATGGTTGCTGTTTGAACTGATTGTTAGTGCTATAAATTTGAATGCACTGACACTTGCTTCTTGCCTGAAATGTAATGATCTCTTCCTTATAGATGCTTATATGTGCTTATATATTAAAACCCTGTGTTGGATGGCATGAATGTTAAATGTGTGTTTTTCTTCCCTGACCTGAACTGCTTTTACTGCCCCTTGCTCTACCCTGTTTATACAGTGCCACATAGCAATGATTGTTTCTAATAGAAAAACCCCAGAGTTGTTTCTGATAAAACATATTTTTTCTTATCGGTGTATGCATCACTATGCAACATGCAGCCTAGTGCCAAAACAATAGACTCTTTTCTGTACTTTCATTTTTCTTCAAGCTGTAAGAGCAAGGCTCCATTTAAATCTCACTACATCAACATTGTAAATGACACATCAGAGAAAAGCATGTGATTTACCAGTCAGGCTTGAGAGTGTTTGAAATCAGCCCTCGGTTTCAAGTGATAGGTAGACAGCGGCCAGGCTGGCAGAGCAGAGGGAGGGTCAGAGGGGAATTGTATAGGCTGGAGGGGTCTCTGTGGCTTGAGAAATCCACAGAATAAGGAAATACAAAAATTACGTGACCTTACATCCTATGGTTCTTTTTCTTTATGAACAGCATCTTTATTATTGCAGTCACTTGGAGCACAGAATTGTTCCCTATTCAGTAAACAGGCAGAAAATTCAACTGCAGGTTCAGAATTAGTGGTGTTAAATTCATAATTGCCAGATTTTACCTTCTGGATTTTTCCCAGAGAAATGAAACCAGTTCAATCAAGAATGATTTCGGAATAAATGTATTGGTGGAATTGCAGTGCACAGACTAACTCCTGGATCGTCTGAGGAAAAAGAATGCTTTGGTTTTCCTGCTTGATACTTCTTCTTCAAGACTTCACAAATGCAGCATAACTAAGTGTGGTATATAGTCCAGAAAATATCAAACACAATCTGAAGACTGTCTATATATCTCTCTTTGAGAACAGAGCAACCAAATGGCATGCTAAGCTCTTGTTTGTCTTAACCACAGCCAGTTCTGAAGTCAAGGCATTCTGTGCACAAGAAAGATTTCTTTCAACATAGCTCTTTTGAGAGCTTGATGTTCATGTTCAAACCATCTTAGAAATAAGAATCTAGTTGTTGGGGCCAGAGCATAGACTAGGGAATATTTGTACAAACTGTTTAAAGTTATTCTCTGGGTTCCCTGGATCCTGCTAATGTTTCAACATGGACAGTCTCCTTTTACTGAATTAGGGCAAACTGAGGTTAGGAAAACCTAAAATTAGTGGGATTTAAACTGTAATTGCTCGACTGAAGCATTAGTCATCTGGTGACTGATGCCTTAAGAGGTCTTTGTAAAGAAAATATTTTACAATCAAAGGAGACTAAAACAGTGCACTACCTGCTTCGGACAGACTGAGAATACATATATTGGAAAAATCTGTGGGTTACAGAGGTTCTGAAAGTTCCTCCAAATTTCTTGAAGTTTTGTCTAATGTATATTAGAAAATATATATACACTGGAACTTCATATGACACCCATCATAGGTTTTGCAGTGCCTTAATGTATGCAAGCAGAGAGTCTTTCAGATAGATACCTGAATTAGCAATGAAAACAGGTAGACATTGCCATCACTGACTGCTTTTTCAAATCTGTCTTCATGCCCTGTTCAAACCTACAAATTTTGTAACCAACATGCAGTTAAAAGGTCTGGAGCAGCGAAACTTAAGTCCAGACCAGATGTTACTGGGCTAAAAGTTGAAGTCCTGAAAAGACCTGGAGTCTCAGAAAGACCTTTGTTGCTAAATCGCATGCCTTTCCTTATCTTTAGGTCACTTCTGAACATGAAGCGGTAATAGCCCATGGCTTACTTTATGGTAAGCCTGCTCTGTGAAACTAAGGACTTTCTTTAGAGGCATGCAGTAAGGTAGGGTGTAGGTCTGCAACCCGCTGTCGTCTTCAAGCTAGCTGTGCAGATGCTCATGGTACACATGATATGATAGCTGAAAGGCTCAAAGTACTCTTAGTACAAAAAGCTTTCCCATGGGCAGATTTAGTGTAGACCAAGAGCGCTCCATAAATTCACGTTCTTTGTGCACTAACTTTCTTAGTTAAATCTGTCCCAAAATGCCTTGTGCCCATTGGATTTTCTCAACATGGTAGCTAACGTATATTTACCTCCTAAAGGTTAAAGCACAGCAAAGAATTAGCCCAAGAAAAGCAGATATCCATCCGGCAAAGTTTTGAGCATATTTAGTCTTCAAATCAGTTGCTGATGTGTGTTGATGTATCCACTGCAAGAGACAGAGTGGGGAAAGAGTTGTTATTCCCCCTCTGTGAGAATACCGATGGCAAAAGTCATGTAACGATTCGTCCTCACTGTCAAAAGCATGTTTTGCCATGTCAGCACCTAAACAGAGAAGATGTCATTGATACAACTTCTGAAGAAGAATTATCCCTGACTTTTGGCTGCTGTATCACGTTCTGTGCTCAGTTCCTGGTCTGGAATTATGTCTAACTGCACACCACGCTGACCTCCTGAAACAGGCATCGGGCCCAGACCATGATCTTGCATATTTTACCAAAACTTTGGAACAAATCCATCAAGAAAACTTAGAATTTACATTATCATAAAAGAACAGAGTTTCCTTCCAAACCAAAAGGTTGAAGACTAGACTGCACGGAAGCAGTGCATAAGAATTAGAAAGATGAAATCAAAGGGCGGTGTCTCATCTTGAACACAGCTGCACATGGATAAATACTAGCGTAATAGCCCTGATTCATGGGAGTAGATGATGTACTTGTTGCCCCAGAATATTATATAATTCCAAATTATAAAAATTCTTTATCTCATTAGATAAGATTAAAAGTATAAAAAGTATAAGCTGCAAATTGTCAACTATAGGTGAACATATATTGCAGGACTTTAAAAATCTAGTACTGTTTTGGGGGTGGTTAGTTAGGAAAGGAATAGCCATAAATTAATCTAGACTTCAAGATAATCACATCTAATTTTAAAGTTTTCAGATGATTTTCAGAAAGGTATCAAAACTCTTAAATGCACCAACATTATAAATCAAAATAGCTTTAGCGATAGCAAAAAGAAACAAACACAAGCTTTATAGTATCATATAAACATAACTTTTTACTTCTGTCCTCCAGTGGTTTGGATCTTGCATTCAATTCCGCAAATGACTTTCATGTCAATGGGTTGTTGTTTTTCCCCCATAATGCATCAATTAGTACTCAGATGGGGATTTAGTTGACTGACAGTGGTGTGGTTTCATCTAGACACCTAGATTAAGGTTGAGAGCATTAGTAGGTGAGTATAACAATTCTTCAACCTCAGTTGCTTCACTGGATGATCCTGTTTTATCTGTCTAATGTAACCACTGGTCACTGAAATTGGTTATAGTGATATTATTTATTTCATTAGTTCAAAATATCATCTAACCAAGGTAGTAATTTTGTAATTCCTTCTGGCATATTTGCCTTGCTTTCTTCAAATCCATTACCCTTCATTACATATTTCCCTACTATAATTATCCTTTTTTTAAAAAAATGTTGGCTTTCATTTTTAATAAAATTGCCTGTATTTTTAAAAACCTGTAAACCTTCTTGATATGTATCTGGCACACTTCACTCAAAAAAAAAGTCTATTAGGTTTCAGTTATGTGGTGTTTGGGAATGATAACGCAACTTTTAGCTGGAAGAATCATCTCTCTCTGTTCTGATTCAAAATCACCAGCAGACTTCCATAGGTGTGGAATTGGGCCCCAGTTCTAGTTCCACTAGAGTAAAAACTGTTAGATTATACTAGAATAATATTCTTAAACTCTAAATCTCCTAAAAAAAATACAGAAGTTTTGAAAATACATCATGTGTATGTTACAGAAAACAATGCAATAGCTATCTTTTGTACAATTGACTTACCTATTTTTAAAGCTGATTTTGTTGGTCTAACTCCCAAGAAAATCCTTTTGAGGCTCTTTGCATTACAAATAAAGAGCTACTTTGGCTGTAATCTCCCAGGGCCTTTTCAAAGAAAGGAGAGGTTCTGGTGGCATTAAGTATGTACAGTTTATACTACAAAGAAGAGCTTTAGCCAATGTAATAATACTTGTGTAGAATGATAAGTGCTGACCACACACAATTTCTCTGTTGTCTTGATTTGTATCTCTGTGTGCTTGGGATCTCTTGTGGTTTAAAATCCGGTGTGCTCCATGATGGTCCAAAAACTTAGCTCAGTCATTGGAAAAAGGTAAATCAACAACAGAGGTCTTAGTATGGTTTACTTTTAGCAATCAGGAAAGCTGTCTTTTGTCTTTTTTTTTTTTTTAATTACTGTAATTATGTTAGTGTAAACCCTGGCATAGGAAGAGATCCTTAGAATGAGCACAGCCTATGCACAGAATATATAGGGATTAGGTACACTTATATATTGACCTATGCAATGTTATATGTGACTGTATGTATAACATGGGGAATTAGAATTACTCTCCCTTACTGAGAAAAATTAAAATACTAAACAGTTAGAGTGGAGCCACCTTGCCTTGGAAGCTTGTAAGCACGCTGTTACAGTATGGTTCAAGTTGCAGGAGAAATTTTGTCTGTTGACTGTACGGCGATAGAGAGCCACTTCTAAAACATGAGTCAGTCACGTGCGTGCAGCAGACTTCTGCTGCGTCAGCATCTACAGCACATCCCTTGGCATGAAGCTTTTTCTTAATGTAGATGTCTAGATCATCCCACTTTATTGAGCTTAAATGGATTTGATCGCAGTATCTTTGAATAAAGTATCTTGCCCAGACTGCATTTGGTGGAAAACAAAATTGCCAAGTAGCAGGGCATCCTCCTGTTGACTCCTGAAATTGCAGTCAAGGACCTGAAGTGTTTTTCCCACTGTCCCCTTGAAAAGATGCATTATTTCAAAAGAGTCTTCTTTGCAATGGTCTACACAGTTTACATGTAGATTCCTCTGTTCACATGAAAAGTCTTTTTCCTGCTGTATTGCTAATGTTTTACCTCCTTGTTTGCCAGGTATGCTGTTTATTGGAATACATATGAAACCTGAAAAAAAATATATGAGAAAACCTCTCTTTTGTCTTTGTTCATATTCATGGAAACCTTTAAGAGATTCTACTTTCTTCATTAGGTTATGTCACATCAGACTGAAACCATATCAACTTTTAAATTGCTATAGCATCTGAATTGTCTACAACAGAATGTGTCTATGTCGACTCGTTATGATTCTGAAAAAAATCACCTCTGACCACTAACAAAAGGGGCAGTGTATCTTGAGAACTCTGTGTATGACAAACTGACATACACAATAAATATGAATGTTACTACAGTAACAGATTGAAATTATATAGTTCATTTAAACTTTTTTCCAACTTCAGTTTAGTCCCAGCTAAAGCACACAGGAAATAAACATATTGAGCTGTCTGGCACCAGGCAACTATCCAGGTCCTGTTCTGTCTAGCGCTGGGCTAGGCTTATCCATCCAATCAACATTAGGAGACTTATTTATGTGAGACAGATTAGTAATAAATGGATTTATTCAGTAGCTTGTTGGATTTATACGTGTAGAAAGCCATTTTAGTTTAAGCAGACTTAAAACTGAGTGACTCCACTACTTTTATAGGCTGTATCTAGAAGCCCTTAGCAAGTTCGAGTGTCCTCTTCACAAGGAAAAAAAACAAACAAACACACAAAAACAAACAAACAAAAAAGCACAAAACCCAAACCAAGAAAACCCCAGCAAATCAACACCCCAAAAAACCAAAGCACTGACTGAATTCAGTGGGATGTTTGCTGGAGCAAAAACTGCAAAAGACTTAGGAAGTGGTGAAATGCAAGTGAACATGCAGCTAGCTCAGTGGCAGTTCACAAGGTTATGTTATATTTATATACATTTTATGCAATATTCCATATATAAAAGTCTGATTTGATTATTACAGACTGTAAACTTTTTTAGTCTGTAAAAGAGAAACAACTGATAGAATTCAGAAGGGCTATCTGTTTTTTCTTTATCACACCTATTTGTACTTTAGACGGATTTTGTTCTAAGGCATTAACTTGACATGCACGTCAGGTCTGTGCTGCGTTGAAGTCCGTTTTCACCGATTCGTCTGCTGTTTTTTAGAAAACAAGACAGAATTCTCCTGAGCGCTATGGTTTATCCATTTCAATCAGATAGTGAGTGGCACATTCTCACCTCATTTGCAGTTTTTAATTCCGATTGGACATTGCTTTTGAAATGTCCCTTCTCTTCCCCCGCCCCCCCCCCCCTTATGCTGCCACTTGAAATGTAGCAAGAATGTAATGCTAGGTGCCAGTTTGCTGAATTACAGGGTGACTGCTTTAGCTGATCCCAAAAAGCAAGTGTCTTTTTATACCGCATAAAAGCCTGAAATGTTTACATATCAAAAGGCTATAGGCCAATTTCTGTCAAAATTATACATGAAGTTAAGCAGTACAAGCAATTTATTTAAACACTAGTCATTGTAGAAAAATTCAAAACCATATGCTCTTTTAGCAGTTTTTCACAAATGCATTTGACCCATGACTTGGCAAGACATGCGTGCTTCATAATTTACTCTAAATTTCAAATCCCCTTGACGTTTAAATAAAAGATCTTCATTAATAAAGTTTATATGAATGAAAACTTTAGAAGCTGATATCGTTAGAGGGAAGCTTTAAGAAAAAAAAAAAAAAAAAGCCTTTCTGCCTCGTTTTCAAGTGACTGACTTTCCTAATCAGTTCAAGATAACTTTATTCTGGGAACAAATTACCGTAATTTCGCATTGTATGGGTCTTTTTGTGTTTGGTGGGGTTTTTTTAGTTGGTTTTTTTTGTTGTTGGTTGTTTTTGTTTTGGTGTTTGTTTGGTGTTTGGGGTTTTTTTTTGGGGGGGGGGTGTTGTTTTGGTTTTATTTGATTGGGTTTGGGTGGGGTTTTTTTTTTTGGTGAAGCAATGATGCAATCCATCTGAAACCAGCGTAGGGAACGCTGAGAGGCGATGGCATCTGCACGTGAGAGACGCGCTGCGACGCGCCGTTTCCCAGGGGGGCTGGCACGCGGCGACCCACCAGCACCACCGACTGGTCCCAGCCTCCGCCGGGGACCGGCGGCCCAAGGCGGGCGGCAGGCGGGGGCCAAGGTCCTCCGGGCGGGGGCCAGGGTCCGGGTACCGCTCCCGCCGCAGGCCGGCCAGGCGCTGCATTTTGCATCCCCGGAATTATGCCTTAATACCTTAAAATAAAAAACCCGGCCGATTTCTCGACAAGCGCATTTTCATTGACTTGTGCATGGTGATTGCTTTGTATGAAATCGTGTTTGGGTAATAATATTGAAAATCATTGCCGTGTTTGCTTTATTTCATACCTAACAGCTTGTTCTGCCCCGTGCCCCGCTCCTCTTTAGATCTCTCTTTCAACCCATGCTGCGACTACCCTCCGGTAACAAACAATTGCTTAGCAACACTATGCAGCACAATTTGCTTGCGTTTCATTTGTTATTACAATTTCATCCCGACATCGTGTGACAACTGATTGTTTGTTTAACGCAATTTTACGGTTCCAATGTTAGCGAGGAGCGGATGCGAAATGAGAAACTCCGAGAGCGGGTTTTGCGAAGCGGGCATCGAACCCGGGGATTCGCGGCGAGACTGCTAAGATTAAAAGAAAACAAAACAAAACAAAAGTTCCCCACGGGGGTGAAAAGTTATTTGAACAAATAATCTTTAAAATGGAATAAAGGTAAGCGTTGCAGCGTGGTGGATCCTCCTTCAGCACAGCCTTCCCGATGGAAAAAGTGCTGGGGAAGCCCGGGGGTGCCGCCGCCCTCCGCTGCCCGCTCGGGCCCCGCGGTGCCCCGCACCTGGGAGCAGCGGGACAGGCGCGGCGGCGACATCCTGGACCAAGTGATGCCCAGCGCCCGAGCCACGGGCACCCCACCGCGGGCCTCCGCACGAGCGGGCCTCCAGCGAGGTGACCCTGTTCCGAGGGGCGGCGACCTGCGGGCACGGTGCTGTCCCCGCCGCCCGGGCTCCGCGGAGCCCCGCGGGGTGCCCTGTCTTGCGCCGCCGCCCCCGCGGAGCAGCAGCCGCGGCCCGGCAGGAGGGGTGCTCCCCTCCGAGACCCCCGGGGCACCCGCGGGGGACATATCGCCCTCCTCGCCGGTGGGACAGCTGGCCGTGTCTCGGCTGTCGGTAGCCCCTCGGGCCTGGCTCCGCCGGGGGCTCCCAGCCGGGCTTGCCCGAAGCCCCGCTCACCGCCGGGGGCTGCAGAGGCCACCGGAGAGATGCCACCGCGCGCTGCCGCGGAGCCGCCGGGGACGTGAACGGGCATCCCGATGGCGGAATTAAGCAGCGCGCCGCTCTGCGTGCAGCCTGGCCGGGCTGCGCTCGGGGAATTACTTACCAAAACCACCCAGCAAACCAGCCCCAAATTCCCCCCAAACAAACAAATAAACAATCAAAAATTAAAGGAACACCTCAAAACAACAACAGCAGAAACCCTCCAAATCTCACAGCACCAAAAAACCCCTCTGTCAAATAGTTTCACTTTACATCAAATTCGCAAAATTTGCACGGAGCTCGGGTCTAAATGCCAAAGGCGGAAAGAAAGTGATGGGCAAATAAATTGAAGTAAAGGAAACGATGTCAGTAATTAGTCACATCGCGACGTATCAATAAAGTGAGGATTCGGTCCTGGCATCCTTTTTCTTTAACGTTTATGCGAGTCTTTAGCTAGAAATAGGGGTTTGGTTTAGATAATTCTCAAATGCGGTTTTAAATCCTGGAATACAGAGGAAAGGAAGGATAAAGATAAAGTGCGAGTAAACGCTAACGAGGGTATTCTTTGTTGAGGAAAAATAATGTGTTCCTCGTAAACGGACCCTAATCGCTTGTTTTCATTTCATGCGTACAATTTCCTACCTTCTTTGATGGAGGGTTGATGGGGCAAATAGTCTAATCTTATTCAGTTCACCTCCTGTGGATTCCCAGTGACAGTCGTGACAGACGAAGTATTCTGCAAATCACAAAAGCCAGCTACCAAGAGAGCCCAACGTCTTAATAGGAAGAGTTTTAGGGATTTAAAACTGCTCCATTTTAAATTCACGGAACATACAAAATGTAAAGTTGTCCGTATCACTGCAATTCTATAGGCTTTGTTTTCTAAGCTAGAAAAGGAAAGATTCTTCCTTAAAAAAAGAGGAGGAAAAGGCACCAGGATGGATCGGAAGCGAATCGGAACACCCACCAGACCCGGGGATTTGAGATGGCACTGGTCTTTAAAATTTCCACCTCCTGGCTTGTTTAAAAACAAAAAGTGATACCTGTCTGGATGGGCTTCTGTTAAAAAAAAAATAAACTGTTTACCACATTCACGCGTACATTTACGTCAGGTGATGGAGCAAAAAGAGAAAAAAAAATAGTTCATTTACTCGGTGAAGACGTTGTTGCTTCACTGCCTAAAGCTTAAAGCAGAGGAACGCATACCCCTCAGTGCCCCTTCAGTTCTCCGAGCCGGGGGACGCAGGATTCAAACCCTGCTACAGAAATACTTGGAGGGGGAAGAGTTGCACGGTTGTATCGCGGTTTATTTATTTATTTATAAAAAAGTGTTTCTCGACCAATTCGAAACATAAATAATGAATCTGAGCTTCAGACAGAGGAAATCGCACCCACTAACGTGAACTAACACGAGCACAGTAGGTACATAATAGAGAGGGCTAGGAGCTGCTAACCACTTCTGCACAATGGCATTAACAAGATTAACCTGGGCAATTAGCCGGTGCAGCAGAGATCAAGCCTAAATCTGGGGCCTTTCAAAAAAGCCCACTAATGGAAAGGATTACGTTAATTTCATTAATTCTCAATACACAGACCCGGGCTCCTTTCACTCCTTTGTGTAACCCCCACCTCTTCCCCACCAAAAAAGGGGGAGAAAAAAAAAATCAAATCTGGTTTTGTTTGTCATCTGCATATTACCAGGAACTAAATCCAGGATGACGTCGCCTGGGTATAAAAAAGGGAAGAGGTTCAGATGGATTATACTCCGAGCAGCCCTCTGGGCTGAGATCAGTAAACAGGCGAGAGTTGAGGGGGGAAAGTTCCAGGGGTGGATCCTGCGCACACGCAGACACGCGCACAGGCACACACGCACACTCTGCCCGCAAGCTGCCCTCGGAAAAACCTCCGCTCTTTGCTCTCCGATCCCTTTTTAAAATTTCTCCGAAAAGTTTCGATTTCGTGTCTCTCCAGCCTTCCCCCCCCCCCCAACCCCCCCCTCCCTCCCTTCCACCACAACCGCCGCCACCTACCCTCCCTCCCTCCCTCCCACCCCCCCCCCGGCCGGTCCCCGCTGCCCTGCCCCGGCACGGTTTGGGGCATGCCTGTGAGCATGTTCAGCATCGACAATATCCTGGCGGCCAGACCTCGCTGCAAGGACTCGGTGCTGCTGCCCCCGAGCGCCGCGCCCGTCGTCTTCCCCAGCCTCCACGGGGACTCGCTCTACGGCAGCGCCTCCGACTACGGCGGATTTTACTCCCGGGCGGTGGCACCCGCCTCCGCGCTGCCGCCGGCGGTCACCGGATCTCGGCTGGGCTACAACAACTACTACTACGGGCAGCTGCATGTGCCTGCGTCCCCCGTGGGCCCTTCGTGCTGCGGGGCCGTGCCGCCCCTGGGGGCCCAGCAGTGCTCCTGCGTCCCCCCCGCAGGTAAGGCGGCCCCGCGTGGGACGGGGCGGACGGGTTTTCTTTGTTCCCGCAGCCGCGGGGCAGGAGGGGGTGGCGGGGAGCTGGCGGCCGTGGGCGGCGGGAGTGGGGGCTTTTTCGGCAAAGGGTGTGTGTGTAGGGGGGAGCAGCGATCTCATGCAAAGCCTGTCGTCGTCTCATCTGTCTGTCCGTAGGTTACGAGGGCAGTGGGTCAGTCCTGATGTCCCCTGTTCCCCATCAGATGTTGCCCTACATGAACGTGGGCACTTTGTCCCGGACCGAGCTGCAGTTACTGAACCAGCTGCACTGCAGGCGGAAAAGACGGCATCGGACTATCTTCACTGACGAGCAGCTGGAAGCGCTGGAAAACCTCTTCCAGGAAACGAAATACCCAGACGTGGGCACCAGGGAACAGCTGGCCAGAAGGGTGCACTTAAGAGAGGAGAAAGTGGAGGTATTTCATTTTCTTCTCCCCCCCTTCCACTCTCTCCCTTTCGCATTTAGACGCGCTCGCGCGGGAGGTACCTCCGTGCGGCTCCAGCCCGGCTCCGCCGGCAGCGGCGGGCTGGCGGCGGGGGGAGCAACACGTTTGCGGCGGCGAGAGGGAAAGTTCTTCTTCTTTTTTTAAAATTATTATTATTATGAATTGCCAAGCGCCTTTCTGGGGGCGGCTGCCCGAGCCGATCGCACGGTTGTGAGCACATGTGGCTCAGTCTTTCCCACCCGAGCGGCCGCTCGCCCTCCGGCCCAGCGCGGCTCCGGGCGGGGCAGGGCTCCGGCCGGCCGGGGGGGTGAGGGGGGATGTGTGGCGGGGTGTCGTTCTGCGGGTTTGCATATTTCATTTTTTCCCCTAATAATTTGATTTCTGCACGTAACAGGTTTGGTTCAAAAACCGCCGGGCAAAGTGGAGGAGGCAAAAGCGATCGTCTTCTGAAGAGTCAGAAAATGCACAAAAATGGAATAAAGCGTCCAAAACGTCCCCGGAGAAGAGGCAAGAGGACGGGAAAAGTGACTTGGACTCCGACAGCTGATATCTGGCAGGGGGGACGTTTCCCGTGGACTGTCGGATACGCTCCAGAGGATGCTCCTAATCTTGCACAAGCTCTGCCTTGTCGGAGGGGGAAAATATCTGTATATAACGTACCATGCCCCGAGTTCATTGCGTGTAAATAAAATGTGTTGCGGAGGTGTTGCACAGGTAGTCGGCGGCGCGTTCGTTCCCGCTGCGTCGCGGGGAGAGGGGACCGGAGACGAGCGCGGCGGAGCCCCGCGCCCCGGGGCCAGGGCCGGCCGTGCCGCCGCCGTTACTTATTTAACGAGGCTTCGCTGCGCGCAAGCGGGAGGGCAGCGCTGCCCGGTGGGCACCCGCTCGCTGCCGGCCGGGAAGCGGCGGCGGATCGTTCACCCCGAAAGAGAGCACCGGTCCCCGTCCCCGTCGGCAGCGCCCGGGGCAGCCCCGCTGAGGCCGGGCCCGGCGAGGGGGCCGCGGCCGGCAGCAAAGCTCGCCCCTCCTCCCGGGGCCGCCCGGCGGGACCGACCTGCCCCGGATCGGGCCCCACGTCCACACGCGTCCCCCCGGGGGGCGCCGGCGGGCAGCCCCCGCCCCGCCGCTCCCGGCCCGCCGGCGGTAACCTTGGGCAGGGCCAGCCCGGCCCCGCTCCCGGTGCTCTGCCCCGAGCGCGGCGCTCTGCCGAGTTTCCAAAGTGCTTGCCTCTGGCCCCCGTGTAGAAAAAGCTGTCTCGCCACATCAGTGTTTAACATCGCTACGAGTAAGTGCCGGCCGTTATCAGGTGTATCAGCGTTAAAGGGAGCACGGGCTCTCGTGTGTTGCTTCTGGGGGTGTTTTGCAGGACATCGCTGGCGGGAATTTTCTCCCCTTTTGAGGCACCACCTTTGCAATTAGGAAAGCAGTGACAGCCTGATCTCATTTGGCTCGTCCCTCTGTGAAGGTCTCACAAAAAAAAAAAAAAAAATGTCTATCCCCCCTGTAAAATTCACGTTTGTTTTCCTTAACGCTTTTTCTTTCCCCTGTGACTCCCAACTCTTAGTGCTCATTTCTTCATCACAGAGCCACCCTGGTTCTCCCACGTTGTCATGGTTAGAAAGACCTTTCTCCTTGATGACAAAGGCTGTCTATAAATTTAAAACATAACCTAAAGATATAAAGCTAATGCAAATAACATCTAGATGAAAATTTTCATGCTATGCCTTTTATTTAGAAGTTAAGTGGTAGTGAGCTGATTATCCTTAATTACGGCCAACGCCTAAACTCACCTGTATCCATTCAGCTCATCTAGCTTAGACAATAAATTGGTTGATACAAACATGCTCACCATTGCTTCCAGTGACACTAGAAAGGATCAACTGGTGTGATCTTTGTCCTTTCCTGCTCTATCCAGCTTTTTGTGGGTGTTGTAGTATGGTGTGTATTGCAGGTGTTAGTTGATAGAACCAGTCTCAGTATCTGTCTGCTCGCTTAACCTTTCTTAACGTATCCATGTTTCCACATAGATGTGGTATCCCTTTCTGAGCAGTCTCTCCCCGTATCAAGATGTAGGAACAGCTGCTGTGGAAGAAATTAACTGTGGTTTTGTATGACTCGGTCCTTTAGGGGGCTTACAGTTTCATAGCTACTGCTGTCTTGGAGAGAAGAAGAAATTTAGCCTCTTGTTCTTTAGCACAGCAGAGGAGGAAAGGCAAAAGCAAATGGATTCTTCTCCTTCTTGACTGTATATAATGGTTTGGCTCTACAGAGCTGTTGCATTTTGGAGATGCTACCCTGTTACTATGGACACTTATCTGATCTCTGTAAACTGTATTGAATCACAACACACCAGTGCTACAAATTCTTTTCGAAATTACTGACAAGTAAGTTTCAAAAGAAGTGTTTTGTTATGTTATATGCAGGAATTGTCACTGAGTGGATTTTTAATGTCATCTTTTCTGTATCTAGTTGTTGTTAGATTTTAAAGTGCATATTTAACTTTCAAATAAAAGACAGGTCTAAGGATGGTATTGCCCCGGATTTTGCAAACACTTATATATTTTCTTTACTTCCCATGTATAAATTTCTCTACTGCCACACTGGGAGCTTTGTAGGGTTTTGTTTTGTGTTTTTGTGTGCAGAGTGGTAATTTTGGAAGTCACTATTAAGGATTTTTAGCCTGTGAAGTTGAAAGTGAGAGTTAAACTGGGTCTGGATTTGTAAGGGGTGGGCTTTAAATATGTTTTTGATAACCAGTAGTATAGTTACTTAAGGTTGTAGTCTATGTCTTTAGAGATTTTTAAGCTTTTCCAATGGGAGCAAGGTGCTCGAGAACCATGGAAGATCCAGGTCACCAAACACGCTAGTTTATGTATTTATTTAGAACTTTTTTGTTCCATGGGAGTGTGGGACGTGACAAGATTCAAAACTTTGTGTTCTAAAGCATGCTCTCTATGCATGGGGTTGTGATGAAGTCACAACTGATTGCTTTAAAATCACATTGTACCTTAGTCTGAATTAATTTGTGGGTTTTCTATAAAGTCTTGGTTACGATAAGCTGCATCTTGCAGTCACTGGTATCTATTGCTATTACTACATGTAGATGTAGACCTACTAGAGTTAATAATATCACTTTAAAATCTAATTGAAAAGAAATTGTAATCTCAACCTGAAAGTTTTAGCTTAGTTACTAAAAATGGTATTTGTGCCATTAGACAGTAGGAGTAGCTGTCTCTTTCTCACTAGTGTTTGTTGAAAACTTAAAAGCGTCGTTCCACTTTTTTTACACTACAAAATCAGATTCTATGCAACATGGAAGAGTCTGACAACTGAAAAGTAGTAAAAAGATTGCATCAAAAGGATCAAGAAAGTAGAAAACTAAATGATTAAAAACATGAGGACAACTGTAACAAGATCTCTTGTTCACTTGTACTGTTTGGTTGGCATAGTCTGTCTCTAGATGTTTGTCTGGATTTTTATGTTGGGAGAATTCCTACAGGCCAAAATGCAAATGCCACGTAACAACTTTCATTATTTTCTCTTTCTGTTGGTGCTGTTGAAGCAAAACAAATGAGGGACCTGAACATGTGCTGTGTTCCTTCAGATTTAGTTCTAACAAAGGGGCTTTGAAAGAGTTGGTTGTGTGTGTTAACACTTGTCTAAGGAGACCAAAAGAAATTACTTTTTAAAAACTGTTTGTTTGTTTGTTTTCTTTTGTCTATGTTCTCCACTGCAATTTACAGCCTTGCATCTTGGTGCAAACCTGTTCTCAGTAGATTTAATAAGACCGAGAAACCCACCTAGCTATTTGTGAAATGTGATGTATAGGTTCCATGGTACTGAGGTACTGTCTAGGTTTTACAACAGGAGTTCAGTTTCTTGCTGTCTCGCTGGTTTTCTATGAAAAGTTGGACTACTTTCTTTCTAAATTTCAGTCTGTAGAGTGAATAATATTCCTTTCAGAGCTCGCCATGAAAGTAGTGTGAGGGGAGGATTATAAGAAGAAACATAAGCTACTTTGGACGTTTGCTGTTATAACAAAGACTTATTCTGGATAATGCTATGCATTTAGGAGTAAGAGTTGAATAATTATACAAAAGGAGCATACACCAAATAAATCTTCCTGACATCAACTTGTTTTGGATCTTGAAAGTCTCTTGCAAGGGAAAGTTAGGGACAGCAAAGCGTAGTAAGGGTACAATGCAGAACCTTTTTGCTGTTTAGAGGCAGACAGAGCAATCTGATGCATGTCTTCATTGTGCCATCTGCATTCAGATGGCCAAAATTTATGTTCCTGTTCAGTACTCTATTTACCATATTTATTTCTGTAGCCTTGTTGTAATAGGTAATACTAGAAAGCAGAGGTCAGATATTTTTGCTTGACAAAGTGATTTATTGTCACCTGAAAATCTGGACTTTTTTTTTTTAATTTTCCTTCCCCCTTTCAGTTTTAGTGATACTTGAGTGAACTGGTTTTGAGCTTTTACCATAATGGGAACCTGGGAATATAAACCATGCAAACTCTTTCTTACACATGACTTGCGAAGCAAACATTTGGGTTAGTGGAAGTTGTTAAAAAAAAAATGCAACATTAAGGTGAGTTCATATTTTTTGTGCTCCATCTGCATTTATTGGTTCTCCGGGGCTATACACCATGGAGCATAAATGAACAAAGACCTAAAGAGTTTTGTTTTGTGTTCTACCCCCCTAGGGTTTCATTCCATTTGTACTTTTATGTTTTCCTACATCGGAGACCTGGTGAGCCTTGACTAAGGCTAGGCAGAGAAGTTTAGTCAAATTACTTTGTTTCTCTGGGATTGCCACTCTACCCTGATTTGATTAGGGTCTGTTATACAAAGGTAACAATTGTAGCTGCAACATGTTAGGCTGTAAGCAACCAATGCAGCTTTAAAGTGACCTATCTCTGTAAAGCACCCAATATTAAATGTAGAAACCTGTGGTACAGTGTTCTGGTTTGTACTAAAACTACCAAAGCTGGAGAAGTCAGATGTAAAATCAAAAAAGGAATCGGACTTCTTTCACTTCTCTGTTTCAGGATAGATGCCTACAGATGGAGAGGGATTATATCCCTCAGGACATGCATCAAAATTTAAGGCACAACTGAATGGAATAATATGGAGAAGGAGAAAGGCCAGGAAACTTGTAGCTTAACAGTACCTACACAGTTGAATGTTGAAAGTTACTCACCTCTGTCTTCTAAATGGTGTCTGAATACTGGTGTTTGCATTTAATTTCTGTTCCTTGTCTGCGCAAAGATGCATGCTTACCTTGGAGATTTGGAGCTTTGCGGCATTAGTATACCCCCAAACACGCAGAATACATGTGCCGATGTAGAAGTTATAATTGTCTCTTTGCCCTACGCCCAGGAAAAAAGCCTTTCCCAAAACTTCCAACTAAGCATTGAATCCCCACCAAAGCCTGTCAGTGTTTATTTGTATTAGTACAACAACAATAAATCTTTAAGCTTTCCTACCTTTGAGGGTATTTAGTCAGCATTTGCTGCCCAGTGACTGCAGAGTGCTTTGCTAACACTGTGTTGTTGGGCTTTCACCTTCACTACACCCTGGCAGAAGAGACGACTTTGGCATATGGAGCCCCCTTCCCCTGGGCTGAACAGTCTTCTTCAACAGGGCAGCTGCTTGCAGGGCTTCTGCTACCCTTTCTGTCCAAGCTGGGTGGACCTGTGGACATGGCAGACTTAATATATTCTTCTCCTAGAAAAAAGCTCCAGGGAACTGGGAGCCAGACTCTGATGGTTTCATTTCAGCAGTGTGGTTTGCAGGGCAGCATCACTAACTGTGGCATCTGCACTGCAAAGTACGGTGCTGGAATGTGTCACTGGGAACAAGGATAAGAACTTCTGAAGCTGGCATCCCTCTTGACTCCGAGGGGTTACAAGTGTAGAACCTGAATATAACTGTATTTATTCCTTTATTTAGGGTTTTTGGCAAACTGTCAAAGAACTTAGCTGTGAATTTTCAGAGTGATCCTGAGGTGGGGAACTACTGTTACTCCATTTTTCTGTTGGAAGTGCTTAGGTACCTCTTGCTCAGAGGGACACACAGGAAACCTTTGGCACAGTATGGGGAAGCAGAAGTGATGACACCTTTTCACTGGTGAATTTTAATGCCGTCACCATGTTTTTCTGTTATCCTAGTGGAAATTTGACTTTCCTGGTGAAAATTAGGCCTTCATGGTCATGCTTTATGTAATTATATGTATAATTTCCCATGGTTCATAAACAAATTACACACATTTTTTTTGCCATGTAAGTGAACCCAGATTTAAGGCTTAATTAATAGAAGATAGGTGAAGGTAGGGGCAATATGGTTTTGGTATATGAAAGATATGTTTTTAAAAGCTACAAAATGAGAGCCCTGACCTGCTTTACTTGCACACCCAAAAGCTCTTGCTGAGTGTGGCATGTGCAAGGAATGCAGTACTAGCAGAGATTGAGTAATTTTCTGTTAAGAAGAGAGAATGGAAAAGAGTTCTTTTTATGCCAAATTTTACCCCATAGTGGATAATTACAGCCAAGTTGTAAACCCCTCAAAAGCTATAAGGCACCAGTATAATGAAACACATAACTGAAATTTACTGTACTTGTATAGATTGCAAAGTTACTCTTGAATATTTAGTCTTCAAGTTCTTAAATTTGTAGTTTCCACAGAGGGCTTATAAGTGCTAGAATTTTGATTAACTGTCTCAAATAAACTACTGCTATTGTTATCACTATAAATCTCCCTAACCTAGAGCCTCAAGGAGGCTGGTATTTTCTGTGGAAACTGTAATGATTTAGAAGGGCATGAACCCAGTACCCTTTATTTGGAGCTTCCTGTCATTATATAGAAAGTCTCAGGCTTCGTTTACATCAGTTATTAAGTCTTATTTGTTTAATATTACTTTTTCATTGGTTTTATATTGTGTTTATCATGCACATTTTTAGAAAATACTGTATTTTTCTTTTAGTTGGCCCTAATGCTATGGAGACAGCTCTTCACAACAAAACTTACTCGCTTGTGGCTCCTTTAGCATGGTTGGAAGGATAATGTGGAGGCTTGACCCAAAGTCTTTGTGAATTAATGAGAAATTTACTTCTTGAGCTGGTAATATTTCCCACTTACATTAATGGATGGGGTTATTTTGCAATGCGATCAGTGAAGATAGGGCATTAATCCCTGGTCTAAAGGGCTAATGATTATGGGACAGAGCCATGCAGGAAGGGATCATTAGTAACCTCAGCAGAGCCTTCTCTCCTTAAAATTCTTGAACTATTCTGGTCTGGCTTGTTCAGCTAAAGTGGTCCTTCCCGCCTTCTACAGATGCTGTTTTACTGGTAGAAATGGGTTTGTGTTACTAAAGTCGCTGCAGTTGGTGCTCTTGTTGATGGAATAAGCTTCAAAGATGTATCTGTACTCATGTTTAAAGTTTTAGTGTTATACCTTTTAAAATAAAAGCCATGTTTCTGCGCTGAAATAATTACACTAGTACAACATAGTCTTTAAATGAGTAAATTATTGTTGCTTTTCAGAGGCAGTAATATTGTTTGCAAGTGTATTCTTGACATAGAAGTAGGTATTTGCCATGCAATGAGACTTGACCAGGGTAAACATGAGGCTCTCGGACCTTGTGTGAGGCTTATCTCCACCTGCATGAAGACAAGATAAATGTTTATTGATAACCATCACACTTGGCCTTAAAGGAACATCTGATTTACCAGATGTTTAAGAAAATCCAGAACAGTGTTCCTGAATTGGAAAGCAGCTGTGTTTTTCTCTGCTCACATATTCATTGGCACAGCTGCTTCAGATATCCGAGCATCTAAATTATTCTGACATCAGAAAAAAACCACTGAAACAGGGACTGATTATGGCCATATTGCTTATGACGGTTTAATGCTTTGGCTGACTGATCACTGGGAAAACTGTTCAGTCGCCAGACATGCTGCAGTTAAGGAGCAAGTAGAATTCATGTTGAGGACTAAGAGCTAGGACATTAGGTGTGCTAGAGACATTCTTTCTAATACCAGTCTCTTTGAAGTAGCTGTCTTAGGAACAGAATCAGTCTCCATTTCAGCTTCATAGTCTCTTTGGTTTTGCATGCTAAAAATTTTGGTCTTGTCTGGATGGATGTCAGA
Organism: Falco rusticolus; assembly: GCF_015220075.1. Lineage (NCBI taxonomy): Eukaryota > Metazoa > Chordata > Aves > Falconiformes > Falconidae > Falco > Falco rusticolus. The sequence continues at coordinate 41,102,194 of NC_051193.1, forward strand.
TGACTATGAAATAAAACCAAAAAAGAGAAAATATTTTATGTTAAATCTGATGCTAAAAATAGACTTTAAAAGGCTATTAATCTGCATCTTGCATATTTCTGTAGGCTTTTGTTGTTCTTTTCTCAGTCTCTAGTCTAGGTTCTGTAAAAAAACACTGGACATTTAAATAATGGTCAGATACTAGTTTAGAACCAGGCTATAGATCCCAGTCAATTTCATTTGCCTTTTTAAAATTACTTTTGGATTAGCACAAAGTAGAAACACAGCTGTACTAGGAAAATGGCTGAGGACAGTTTTAGAGAAAGGTCTTGGGATTATAGAGTCTGATGATCTTCACCTCCAGAAGAAGAGCTTGTGAATAGGAAACGTTAATCTTCTAAACTGCATTGTCAAGCTGCTCTCAGCCCTGGATGAAGAAGCAAGAAAAGCAGGTAAGAGCTACCTCTCTACCTTTCCAAGTCAACACTAGATGTAAACTCAGCGTGTCTGAGTGGCCGTGACTCTTGCTAAGAGGATTTGGCCCACAGATATAGCTAATAACAGTTACTGAGGGTTCTGGCTGAGGCTTAAAGCCATTTAAGGTTTGATTGAAGGTATGTTTGTACAACTGATGTTTTAAGATATTTTTTTAAAATGAGATACATTTCATGTTTATTTTTGGAACAAAAAATTGAAATGCATTTTCGCTTGCATACCATCATGTGTTTTTGTTTTGGTTTATTTATTTTTCTGTCCTCTTACTGGAATTCCTTCCGTTGTTGTTGCAACAGAAGTTGCAAAGGCAGGAATTTACACTTTCAAATAACCGAAGCCTTCTGACCCATTTTAGAAACCGTGGCTCTTTCTGATAGCTCATGGTTATGCATGTATGACTTTCAAATGGTGGGGTTCCACACAGATCAATCAATTATCAGGTGGCTCAGGAGACCTGAAGGGTATGGGATGATGCTTATTATAAAATAGAAAATTTCTGAAACCTGTCTTTAGTATGGAAGTGTCCTCTGTGCAGAAAAAAAATACCAGTGGAAGGTCATGTTGTGGCTAAGGATACATGACTTGCAGATTGTATTTGCAGGGACAGAGGTCTTTCTTTACCCGTTTCTGCAGGTTTGAGCCCATAACTTGCAGATGCAAATTGGGATCCACTAACAACAATGAAGTCTTTAGAAAACTTGCAAGGCCAAGAGGGTAGTGTTTCAGACTGAAGCCTTGCTGAGATTGATTAGCCAGAGACTTTTTAATGAAAAAAATAGGTAGTATTTACAGCACAAACTGAGAATGAGTAGTACAGTCCAGTGAATAGGACACTAGTATGGAAGTAACAGAAGAGACATTATCTGTAGTTCTGCTGTTAGACATTCTTGGATGCCCGCACTCTCAGCTAGGCCAGACATGTTTCCACCAGTAAAATGGAAATAATTCAATATGATGTTCATAGATACAAAGTACTAAGTACTATTCCTTCATCAGGGTATCTTCTGAGTGAGTGTTTTCATCTATTCGCTGCAGATAGATGTGTTTTAGGTTGGAAAATAAAAATATTTAGGTGGATTTGTAGTACAAATCAAAGAGGTTCTTGAGAGTGAAAATGCTGCCAAACCTGGCTTAGCCTCAGCAGCCTCACCAGCAGTAGGCTGACAGGTTTCTAAACCAGAGCTCACTTTCCCCTCTTACTTCTTATTTCAAGTCCATCCTGAAGGAGGGGTAAAACAACTTTAGATCTCACCAAGGAGGCATCTGAGCAAGTGTGAGATGCCAAGGAAACCTCTGTCCCATGTTCTGCACCTCTAGGGGAGGGACTGTATACAGGCTGTAGAAGAAGAAAGAGATTGCAAGAGTAAGGGGAGAATAGAAGCATATAAATCCATGGGCTTTTTCATGGGGAGAGCCTGCAGCAGTTTCTGAACTGTTTCCAACAAATTGTTAGAGAGAGGGATTGGGTATAAAGGGTTAATCATGTGGAGCGAGGCAGAAGATTTGATCTGCTGTAGTTTAGCAATGCAGAAAATGGTTAATGAGCTTAGCAACTTCTTGATCTGTATCTGGGTGTGATATCTTTACTGGTTCTTGTATTGCGTATGCCTATCTTTGCATTTGCAAGCAGAGTAACTTTTCTTTCAGTACTGTCAGCATCCCATTGAGAGGTCTCACAATGCAGTTATCAAATGTGCTTGTATCACTAAATCACTAACAGCAAGTTAAATGTGATCATTACACATCGTAATCTCATTAATGTGATAGAATGTTTTCTGGCTGGTCATTTGTTCCCTATCAAAATACATTACAAGGCTTTAAAGCTGCACTGTGGTAAGGTGGATAATCACTTCATGGCAGGTGTTGAGCTAAGCAGAAAATTATTGCAACCTCCAAGCAACCATTTGGAACACCAGGGTTTAATCTATTAGTACATGGAATAGTGTGGAGGCTTTGCCCCAAAATCAACAGTGTATTTTATCCAATTAAGAGGATTCTTACTGCAGGGATGGCCGATTATTGACCATCATTTCACCTCATCCCCTCTCTCCTCCCAAAGAAAACAACAGCTAAGAGTAAAAGGGTTGTAAAGGGCCTAAGCCCTTTGGACTGACTACAGGGCAACTCTCTGAAATGGATGGAAGCTTGCAAGGCTGGCTGTATGTGACCTCCCAGTGGACCGTGCTCTGGAACAGCTAGGTTCTTGATCCAGGGCAGGAGACGCAAGCAGTTGGGAGTTGGCCAGATTTTGCAGCTTGCTGACCCCGCTCATGCCATTGTTGTGTCCTTTGCAGTAATAGCAGGGGATCAACTTCATCTGCTTGGGGACTTCCCCACGCAAGAGAAATCCCTGAGGAAGTAATTAAACTACAAAAAGCTTCATAGTAACTTGCGTTTTAGCCTGTGATGTAACTTTATAACTCACGATTGAACAGTAGGTAGAATACTGCTGATTTCCTCTGTAAGAGTAAGGAGATTTACTTCATTAATGTTTTTCTCCTAGGTTTTGAGAAGATAAATTCTAAGTGTTGTAAATATTATAGAGGAAAATTGTAAACTTCAGTTTTTTATTTAAAAACATGCAAATATGTTCCTATATTAAGCCAACTGGTAAAAATAATTAATACTTATTATTGTTAATTAAGTTTATGAAGTGGCCTAAATCTCTTACAGACCAAATACAATGAAGAAATTTATTCTTGAAAAGCTGATGTTCTTTAGGGACTCGGTGCCCTACAGAACTGTATGTGTTCCCCTTGCATGGTAACTGAGGTGCCTCAGGTGTGGGCTTGCAGTGTCCTTTTCTCATGATGTCTTGTATTACATGATTAATATCAGTGGAAATAATCTGTTCTTCCAATTTGTGTGTCTTTTGGCGGCCAGAAGGGTGGTTTCAATTTGACAAAAATACTCATGTGCATTTATAGAATATAGTTTATAGCAAAATTTTATTTGAACACATCTTCAGCATATTGAATGTTTCACTTCTGCTACCAGTGGTTATAGCACTTTCCCTGAGCTAGGGAAAAATGACTGGGGAATGGGGGAAGCAGGGGATGTACTGGGGGGGAAAAAAATAGCAGATATGTCCTAGCAGAAGACGGACTGTCCATATCACCTTTCATCAAGAAAGGGGGAAAATGGGAATACCCGGAGTGCTTTGTGTTTTCATTACCAGTGCCACGTGAGCGCAGTTGGATGTTAGGACTGTCATGTTTCAGGTCACTTGTGGTTTGCAGCCCTTTAGTCTTCACATACTTCCACCAATGTGACAAATTTGTTGTCTTTTTGCTGCCTGGAGAGGTTTACAGTGCTTCCCCTGCGTATTGTCCCCCCAGCCTTATTTGTTTTTCAGTTATATTATTTCTCTAAAGTAGCTAATTAGCTTATAAAGTTTTGTGTGCAAGTTTGGCTAGAGAAGAGGGGAGGTTCAAAGAGAAATACAATTGGTGATTTAGGGTGCACACGTCTGGTAAGATTAGCTACTGTTTGAGCTTTTCTTATATCCAGACAGTTGAAAGTTGAAAGGACAGAATTAATAACAACCAACTTTTCTTCCTCTGAGAACTGAGCTGGATATATGTGTGCTCAAAATGATTATTCCTACACTAATTAAAGGCATGTCTTTACAGTTGCATTTTATTGTTGTATGTACATGCACGTTGCATGTGCTGGAGATCTAGTATTTGTTTCAGATGAGGACACATGTTCTCTTAGTGTGACATTTTGGTTACATCTCCAATAGCTATTCCTAAAAAGAAGCTTGAAGAATGTTGGCTATAGTAACAGAACTCAATTAATGTTCTGAGAGATTCTTCCAAATTTCACAATGGTCCAAATCTACATCTTTCTCTTCTCAAATAGTGGAGCTCCAGAAATGGGTATGATTTGGCCTAAAAGAGCATGTCTGGTGCAGTGCTCTGCTCATTTAAATTCTTCTGCACCAAACCACTTCAGTAAGGTTCAGTTTACTCATGCAAGAGACTCTGTCCCTGTGGTAGAGATATTCACCCACTTCTGATGTGGAGCAGATACAGAAAGCCACCTGCCAGCATGGGTTTGTATAAATACATATGCTGGTGTAGTGATCCCACTGTAAACATCTGTACTCAGGAACCTTGCTGGGGTTTGAAAGCTCATTGGAGGACATTGGGGAAGGATCTTTAGCAGAACTGTCTTGCAAGGCAAACAGTCCAAGCACAGGTATTTTTTGGTACTTTAAGGGAAATTGCACTGTTTGTCTTAACCCAACACTTCAGGTGAGACAAGCAATTCAACAATGTCATCCCCATAATAATTCAACAGCACAGCAATATATATATTTTTTGGAGCAAGTGCAGGGCATTTTTTGAAGTTTCAGCTAAATTTTAAAATTCAGGTAGTTTAGGTTTGTCATCTTAGCTGATAGATAGGTCACAACATCAGTCTGATATTTTTTTTTTAGAAGTACTGAACATCTCCTGAGCAGGTCACTGGGACTGTCAGACTCCTTCATTTCCATGTGTTATCTCAAATGGTACTGTGCCTGTTGGTGCCCTTTTGAGTCAGATTCTGCTCAAGCTTCAGCAGGGGCAGTGGGTGTTGATGGTGCACCAAAACTGTTTCTTGCATAAGATGCTTTCTCTGGCAAAGGCATCGCTGTTGTAATTGGTGCATTCAGCTGATGCACAATTTGTATACTCAGAATTTGCAATAAGGGGGTGTTTTGAGAGCCTTCCAAGAGCAAATATGGACTAAAGTTTGCAAAGACAATGTTAATACTTCAGCAGTATCGCAGCAGTTATATATCAACATGTGTGTCAGCTCAGAGCTGAACAGATAGAGATCCACTACTGCATGGTTATTGTTGCTTTTTGTAGGTCCTGGAGATCTCTTGATTAAATCTTGACCTGCCAGCTTTGTGTAGCGTTTGACATCTGATGCATGTGTTAAAGGGTGGTGATGGTATGGGAACTTACATAGTGTAACTGAGAACATTTCCACATGTAGATTACATACAGGAGGTATAAATGATGTACAGTCTCTCATATGCAGTTTTGTGCTCAGGTACTTGGAGGTAAGGTAGGGGTCCATGTTAACAGCTGCTTGTCTGTAATCTGGGGTTCTCCAGTGATTCCAGCTTGTCTGTGTTATGAACATGAAAAGAAAAATTCTACTAATAAAGTCCAACAATAATTGGACTTGATGCTCTTAAAGGTCTATTCCAACCTAAATAATTCCATGATTCGATGATTCTAAATTATTAGAGTGGGAGGGAATGGGAATAATGGATTTTTTTTTAACCTACATACACTTGTAGAAGCTATGCTAGAACATGTCTTGTATGCACCATCTGAAATAGCAAAAATTGTCTTGTTAATAGGAGAACAACCACTGGGTTTGCACTGTGTGGGATGGAGGTCAGTGTAAGAGTAAAATGAGTGCCGTGCCTTGGAATGGATTACAGTTTTGAGGGAAAGGTCCTGTATGCTCATTTTTGGTTTTGGCATTTAATGTGTTCCTCCCATTCAAATATGTGGGAGGAATCAAATGTCAAAATCTTCACTATGTATGATATATAATTTCTCTCTTGTATTTCAGTGGGAGGAATATCAGACCCCAAAATGATTATGTGCATACTGTTAAAGAATACATCACTGCATATTTTAATGTCAGTTGTGGGAATTGCAGATGGGGTAAAATATTGTTGTCACCTTTCCCCCTTTTGAGTTTCTGGTTGTGTTTTTCCATGTATACTTGCAGGATGCCAGCAACCCAGAACTTTAATTCTGTGTCCTGAGCTTTGGTTGTGGCCAAAACAAAACTTAGAGATGAACGTGTCCCAGAACTTCAGAATCCCATTCCAGATCTAGGTCCAAAGAATGAAACCTAGCATTTGTTAGTAGTCATCTTGAAAATTCCCTGATATATGCAGTAATAACATGCCTATTTTACAGTTGGAAAAATAGTCATGGGGAGGCTAAAGGTCTCCTCATGCTTTACAACAAGCCAGTGGCAAAATTTATGAGGGCTCAGGATTCCACAGCTCTATGATTCCTAAAAACAACAGAGGTTCAAGTATTTGCAACCTTTTTGCATTAATTATATTATCAAATAAGATGTCAGTCTAAATTTTGATGTCATTTACAGAATGAATCCTGAAGTGACAGGAAATACAGTAGAGGAAGTGTTTTGGGACGGAGTTGGATATGTAATAAATATTCCACACCCCAGCAGCACAGCCTGCAGACAGCTAGCAGGGGCTTTTCTGAGGTTCCCCTGGCTAACTCTTTAGACCTTCAGAGGGTGTTGTCAAAGCTTTGTCCATCAAATGAAGCTAGAGAGGTCAGGGACCATGATATGATTTGGAGAGTCTCCTGTGCCTGTTTTCATTGGTTCTGATGCTGGAGAGCGGGCAGGGCGGCAGAATGGAGAGGAGAAACTGGCAGTCCTCCTTGTGGGCTCTGGGTTTTATGCCGTGCTTTGTCTGGGCTGAGGTCACTGCCGCGCTCTGCTCTCTTGCTGTTGCTGTTCAGATGTTTGTTTTTAGACTCAAACTTAACTCATGGCCCCACCGAGACAAGGCCAGTCACTTAGGCTGCACCTACAATTTGTAGTGGGTGACCCAAGTCAAGCAGAAACCTCCTTCAGTAGCATGAAGCAATCTGTTCTGTGCCTCCTTATGCCTTGTTTAAAACGGTGATTGTGGATGGGGCCTGATCCAAAGCCTATTAGAAAGAAATGAAAGTCCTGCATCAACTTCAGTGGGGTTTGGATCAGGCCTTCTGTGTCTGTTCTTACTCCTTGTGCAGCCTCTGGGAGTTTTGCCAGGGATTCATTGGGAATCGTTTGACTTCACTGGGACCAGGACTGGGTCCAAGATGAGCAGACACAGGGGGAATGAACAGTCTTCCTCACAGTCTCCAATTCTCAAGGCTCCACAGCAATGCAAAATGGTGTAAAGCAGCATGAACAATTACATATCCTAGGAACAGTGATGAGAATTCTAAGCACATGCAGTTTTATTGAATGTTATCGAAGTTCCCTAGTAGTTAATTTGATTAAATGGGGCTCCCTGAATGCATTTTCTCTAAAAGTGATTTACAAAGTGTTTTAGTATGAAGAGTTTCCAAAGGCTCTTGGATGTCAAAGAAGAGCTATTAATCTTTATATTAACATTTTGAAAACCAGCATGTGTTCCTTGATTAGCTGATATTTGTTTGCATTCTTCTTTTCTACAGAGGATTATCAGTGACCTTTTTTAGCACACTGTAGCCCTTTTACATATAGGAGCAGAATCTTTTCATGTTTATAAACTGGTGTTAATCTGGCTTTTAACTGGTGTAAATGGGGGCTGAAGCCCACAAAGAGTATTGAAAAACCTCAGATGTGAATGTTAATAATCTTTATCTCATGAAACACATTATTGATCTAGCTAACACACCATATGTATGACCATCTTGGACAAGTCACAGCGGGGCTAGCTGACTTCATCAGGAATGGTCATGTGAGATGAAGGTCTGCTGCCTTTGCTGGCAAGGAACTCTTACTGATTCAAAGAGACTAGGGCAGGCAGGATCGGACCAGCAGGCAGATTATAGGGTTTGCCTTGCAATGCAGATATGCATCTTCCATGATTTTATGTAACTGTAAAGCACACTCTCTAAACAGAAGAGTAATAGGCACTGCTTTATGTGCTGTGTACTGTTAGAATTCCTTGTGTATCATGGTGGGTTTTTTACGATAGCTTGGGAGTGTGTTCATTATTAACATTTCTGGTGTGTGTGTGTGCAATAAAAAGACCCGTCATTGGTGCGATGCTGTGTTAACTTACACTTTCATCTGCTTGGGACAGAGAGTGGGGCTGGAAGTTGTAAACAGTAGAAGTACTGTGCACTGTCAAGCAGAGGCAAAAAGAAGTATCATAAAGATTAATAAAAAAGGGCATATTTGATGAGATTGCATCAGGAACTGTAAGACAATGTCACAGAAATTAATAGCAAAGTGTAGTCCAGAGTTCTAGCACATGCACTCTAAAAAAGTACCAGACTTGGTTGCCATGGTTAGGACTGTTGAATTTTGCTTTGAGATTTTCAGTGTCGTTAATTTGGCTCTATATTGCCAGGTGAGAATGCCTAAATTACACATTGTTTTGGATTGCCTAATAGTATCTCTGTTAGGAAAAAAAGAAAAAAGAAGCCACTCAGTTAAGGACCTGCTGCCCATTATAATTCTGACAGTGTGCCCACAATGTCTTCTTTCACACACAACCTCTTTTATTGAGCAATATTATGGGCCTTTCCCATTTTTCATTAATAATTTGCATTCTAGAGAGCCCAGTCATGATGGAGGCCTCACTGCAGCTGAACACCTGATTTGTGGCAGCCCCTGGCAAGCTGTCTGCAGGTCATCAGCTCAGCGCTGCAGCTGGGAACAGTCGATGCCCGCAATGGGGCTTGCAGAGGGTGATGAGGTGGGGTCTGGCTGAGGGGTGGCCCATGAATGGTAGCCTCCCCTTTGAGTATATAAGGGAACCCTGCCAGGTACTTCAATTTTTTTAACATGTCTCTTGCTTGTGTTTCAGGTTTCTGTTGTGTAAGCTGACTTGCCTTTCTCTCAGTTTGTCTGCACAGTTTTGCTTCTTGGTGTGTGATTATTTTTTTTTTGTGTGTGTGTGTTACTGTGCCTTCCTGTTCAAATGTTCGTTCTCACTAGTCTGCTCTGTCCTAGCTGCTGGCTTCTTGTTATCTCAGCTCTTGTACTCTCTTCTGACCTTGTGTTTCATATACCTAAGCCATAATGTATTTATTTCTTAACCTCCCTGCCTTCTAGTCTTCATCCTCGAATATTAGATATGCTAAATCTGCATATGAATTTGTACTTGCACATAAATTGGGAAGATAAATGATTACTACAGTGTGGAACTTGAAAATAAATAACATATGTGTTTTTCCCACCCTTGTAGAGAAATCTAGGTGGTTTGTGTTAGCACACTAGCTTATATTTGGTTAAATAAGCACTTTACCTAACCCATCGACCCTAGTCCCAGTCCCTGCTCCCTGAGGCATTTGGTTTTGGCTCAGCAAACACCATATAAAGGGGTAGTCTGCTCCCTTCTGCCAGCAGAGTGCTGCCTTATTCTGATAGTCATCTACTTAACTGGGTTTTTTAATGTGCAGAAATGCATGTTGGGTTGGGCCTGCTAATGGTGCATAGAGTTTTTCCTGTAGTAAGCCCTGAGGTGTTTTTTGACAAAGCCTGAGGATTGTTATTTTTTGCAGAGCATTTGTGCAGACAGCTAAGTAATGGTGAGTGAATTCCCACAACCTCAAATTTAGGCTAGTATTTTCTACACCCAAAAACCTTTGGATTGGCCACACAGCAGAAATGCAACACATTACAACTGGTGTTGTAGAGTCTTGAAAACTTTTTGGGATGCTGCCACAGATCCTACAGCCTTTTGGCTGACCCATCACTGGCTATGTACAACAGGGATAGCCAGCTTTTGTATAGGGGCCACTGTATTCCCAAGGAGGTATTTTGGGCAGACCAGATACAGTCACGTTTATGCACTTGATTTTTTTAGAAACCTTCCAGACTCATTCTGCAAAGTCTTTCCCTTTCCTGTCCCTCTCCAAATAGCAGCATGCAGCCATGCTTGCCATGTGACTGGCTTGGGTGAGGCTGGATAGAACAGGGTTGTGGGCCACCTCTTGCTACTGGGCTGCCGCTTGGTGCTCCTGACCAGCATCAACTGTTCTTGCAGGGTGCCTGTAGCTGTTACATGCAAGAGCTTTCTCTGTTAGCTTTACTTGAGTGTGACAAAAAGCCTGATGCCATATGGGATTTTCATTCACAGTAGGAATTTAGTACTATGTCCTGTCTGTCACTTAATTAGCTGTTATTTATTTTAATAGAATGCATAATGCAAAGACTTACATTTGTTGTGTAAGGGACTTCAGTTGGCCTTAAATCCATAGGGAAGAGGAAAAAAAACAAACACGTCTACAAGAAGTAATAAAGTGATTTTGTTTCCCTAAAATTATTACTATTTGAAGTCCAATATGCCTGATCTGGTATATTGCAGTGAAGGTTGCACTGGGACTTAACAGTTATTTACTAGGTGATTATTTAGAGTCACTTTCTTTTTAGTCTATTGTAATGTTTTACTTTTTTGGGGGCTTGACTGAGATAGGGCATAACACTTGGTTCTAGCTGTATTGCAATAATCTCTGTGTGACACGGAGCCAGAAAGACCTATAAAAGCAGCTGTTGCTTTCATTAAAGCCATTACAAAGGTCTAGTTTGTGGTGTTCCCAATAATAATTCTGATAATTGGTTGTTAATTTTAATGACTCACCGGTCGATCATCTTGATAGGGGAAACAGGTATACATGTCCAGACAATCAAAATAAACTTATTTTCAGTAATAACTGGCCATTTGGGTAATGTGCTAAATGTAATGATACTCTACAGTGATGATTAATTTATAACCTTAATCAATTCATTGGGAGTAGGATATAGTTAATGTGATGTTATTGATTAGATAGCCCCTTTTAATGACTTATTTATATACATATGTTACAAGGTGTTGAGCCCACGTTTTTTTAATACTGGGCAAGCTGCATACTCCACATGTGAAGCTGTTTTTCAGGCAGAAGGTGCATAGTGCCTTCAAATTCTTCTTTCATGCTGGTCTTTAGGCCCTCAGCACGGTCAGAGCAGTAACAAGCTACTTAGTCTTCTCTGTATTGTGAGGTACAGCAATGGTGCATGGCTGTCAAGTTTTAACAGAGATAAAATATAACCAGAAAAGCTTGTTATCTGCTTGGGGGCACAGTGTAGATGCAAGAAGGAACACTGGAAAAGAGAGGACGTCTTCCGTTTGCCACCTGGTTTCATTGCAGTCATCCACTGCGGGGTGCTGTAGTCAAGGCTCAGGAGACATTAAAGGGCATTGCTGAAGGGAGCAAGGTTGTAGGGGTTTTGAGTTAGTAACACGGGTCTTTGGGAGCAGCTGTGAGTGCTGGAATTTCCTAACAGTCAGATAAAACGAGCATTCTTTCACTTCTCTTCACCTTTGCCTTGTTTTGTTTGGAGAATCCGTTCTTTCATTCTCACAGCACTGAAAGGAGGAAAAAATACTTTAAGTTAGCATCAAATTATACGTGCTGTGTAAAGCCCCCGTTCTGAATACCTCTGCCTTGGCCCTCTATTGGACGGAATTAAACAAAGCTGGGTACTGCATCTCTCAGTCTACAGATAAGGATCTTACGCTCAAGTGGTGAGAAGCAAGACGATAAGGGCACTATGTTGCTATAGTATACATAAATGTTCACATCTATCATAATATGAGTATGCAACAGAAGAAATGGAAGAACTACTTTGGCTTTTTAAATAGCACTGCATATGTAGGGAGGCTGGGGATGAGGTTTCTTTTTTGCTCCAGTTTACAACTGTATGCAACACACATTGTTGCCGAAAAGTAGAAATAAAATTAATTCATTATTACAGACAGACCGATTAGTCAGGTTGTGGAATGGCTGTGATATGCATTGCAATGGCAGAACTGGTTTCTTGTGAGGTGGGTTCAGTTTTCCTAACTGTTCCGTCTTTTATCAATTTGATCAACTGTGCTTTGCAGTCAACAGAGCTGTTCTTCTCCATATACTCTCACTACATGTTCTTATCAAAACTTTTTCAACCTCTTTTAGCTTTGACTGGGATATGTCCTGTTCCTCCATACAGATGAGAAATAATCTTGTGAGTTGATCCCAGAGGAGGTCAGAATTTATGTCCTATTCCAAGCTAAAAAGTGAAGTAAATATAAGGCACAGAAAAAAAAAATCTAACCTGAACAGTAACTTTCTTCTCTTTGATTCTGTTGTACACCTTTGTCCTTTGAAGTTTAGTCAAAGAGATAGAGGCTGTGGCAGGAAAATATGAAGGTATTTTTGAGAATGGAAGTTACTAATTGAAGGTATTTTATAAAGTCTAGGTTCCTTACCACGAATGGTATGCTAACAGTTCCTTCAATATGCTGACCAGGTTTCAGTTCAAAACGTGTTAATCGTAAGTGAGATCATCTATCAATTAAGAAAGTCAAAAACTCCTTAGGATGATCTAACCTCAAGATTTTGTGGACCTCCAACACTATTAAAAGGGGAGAATCATTAGTCCCATGTTCTACTAGAGATGTGAGTTGGAGACAGTTCAGTGGTGAATATGTGTAGAGAAGTTAAAGCCCTTCTATTTGACCATTCTATCTTTAAAAAATTCCTAATCCAGGTGGGAATGCATGATGATGGAGTAACATGTTGTCCACTTCCTCTAATTCCTGAAATTCAAACATAACTTTTTACTGAAAAATTAGTGCAGTGGTTCTCACTCTGAAGTTTTTGTTACGCATAGGCTTTTAAATATTGATTCTAGAAGTTCTACTTGTCTTTTACAGTGTGGAAAAAAATAGACATATCAGGAGACATAAGCTCTCCACATCTTAATACTTTTTATTATAAAATACCTGTAGCTTGCAAATATTGTGCATGGTTTGGGAAGGGTAGCCTGAACATGGTTTTGGGTTGTTGACTGTGCAGTCATGCTCTTCTATAACAAATGAGGTTTTGCATTTGTAACTGCAAATGCAATTTGCAAACTGCAAAATACCAGCAACAACAACCATGGGCAGGTTTAGCCCTGTCTGGTGTCTACTGCATAGTCAAAAATTATTTATATGAATATTCTCACAGAGCATGCAAACTGTGGAGATTACTGTTGACAGATACTTGCGCCTGCTGCTGTTGTACATTAATCTAAGCACACCTCTTTATCCATACATATATCGAATAAGCAAAGTAGCTACAAGATCCTCTCTGTTCAGATCACTTGCAACCACTGTACACTTTCATATTACCAGTAACAGCATTTTTTTTGTTATGAAGTCATATTCAAAATGGAATGATTCAATACAAGCAGATAGTTTTTTAACTTGGTGTGCAGAAATTTAACTGCCGTTTCTTATTGATGCTAATGCAAGTCAGGTGGCTAATACCCTGTACAGCTCACTGAAGATTCGCCCCAAGATGCCTTGTAAATTGCTTTTCATTGAAAGCACATTCAAAATTCACTTTTTTGTATATGGCTATTGCTACAGCAGTCTTAGTATAGATATTAAGTTTGTCACTGAAGAGAAATCATAAAGTCAAACAGGGCTTTTAAAGAAAATCTCATGCAATAAAATTTTAAACTCTAGTTGATCTCTTGAACTGCAGCATTTCTCCACTGAAGGTCGTGACTGGTGTGCATTACAGCTGGCTCTGCACCTCGAGTGTGTTTTCCTTTCAGTTTGGCTCAACCCAACTTTATCTGCATTTTCAGCCATGAGTATTAGAGGATCAGATTTGGTTTCTCCCATTAAAAAGAAAATCTTCGTGCAGAGATAAATGACCTTCCAGACTAGCATGCTTAATTAGAAGTTTGTTTTCCAGCTGGTCAGTATGTTAAACCATATAGCACTTTGTCTTCCTTCTTCCAAATATACAGTTCTGTGGAATTCCCTGTCTTTGTGTAATTACTGTTTCTGAGGGATGTGCTCTGATAAATTTATCTCTACAGCTTCCTTAGGGATGTGTTGATAATTACTAGATGTAAAATACTTGTTAATCCAGGGCTGATGATTGAAGATGAGCAACCAACTTGAGCATGTCTCTTTCTGTGGTCCCTACTGCTCCTCTCAGAGAAGCTGCAGAGGAGAATAGCAATTTCATTGGCACACCTGACTGTTGAGATGGTCAGGGTCTGGTACTGGAGGCAAATTTACCCTTGTAACAACATAAGTGCTTATGTGCCTCTTTATGGTGAACGTTAGAACAGACATTTCTGTGGTTCTTTGTAACTTGAGGAAGTTTCTGGCTTTGGAAAGAAGATCCTTCTTCCTGAGCACCTCAAGCCCTTTTGTGGGTCTGGTGAAAACCATAAGGCTACAAATTATATGATGCAAATGGGTTTTAAGCTCTTTTGTGCAGCACTTTAGTATTCGTGCTCCCACGCTTTCTGCACGTGTGGTGTGAGTTTGCTTTTTAGCAGGAATGCAGCAAAATTGTTGACTATTCTGAAAATCAGGGGTGCTGCTTGTGTTGGTTGTTAAGAGTAATGGGCTGGCACTAGTAGTCTACTAAAAAAAATAGGTAATTGTAAAGACAGTAACATCAGTACAGTACTTTGTACTGCCTTGTCAATCTGCATCAGACTGGAGTCAACAGAGCCACTTCTGAGTTTTGAAGGGAGAGGATCCTGTTGTGATTTGCAGTGTAGAGTTTTATGATGTGAAGTTCCAGGGAGGGGAAGGAGAAAGAAGCAAGCGTGGATTTCTGTTAGGGGGCTAAATCTATGGGTGATGGAACACTGCTCATCTGAGGTTATTTTGACGATGAGTGCCAGGTCCATACACAGTGCTCAGCCAGTATCTGTGAAGGCTCAGCAGGGGGAGGCTTAGTGACCTCAACCATCAGGCTAGAAGTTGCTTGAGAGTTAGCGAGGCTATGCAGCCCTTCCGCCTGATTTCTTCAGTTCAATCGCTCCTGTGTTTTAATTCCTTCTGTTTTGATAGGGATTTAACTATATATGTATCCTTACACCTTCCTGGTGAATTTATCCTTTTCAGTTAAGAACTGTTCTAAAGATATGAGAACATCTACTCAGCTGAACTCAGTCTGTTGTTTCAAACGATTGTAGAGAGTAACGGTGGAAGTGACCTTGATAAGTTACCTGGCTGGTCCTCCTGGCTGAAGTTGGTCT
This sequence comes from Falco rusticolus, assembly GCF_015220075.1. Taxonomy (NCBI): domain Eukaryota; kingdom Metazoa; phylum Chordata; class Aves; order Falconiformes; family Falconidae; genus Falco; species Falco rusticolus. The sequence continues at coordinate 41,117,443 of NC_051193.1, forward strand.
TGGAATTATTAAAGTGTCAGGGATATTTTTGCCTTTGTGACCAGGTATTAAAAGTCACAACTTTCAAAGGAGAAGGGCTTTAAAGTCCAGTTTGACTGGAGTTGTTTGTCACCTATTAATTTTCCCTGCCCCAGAATGTGTATTAGAGCTGCTTACTCAAATGCCTTGTACTGCTTGCTTGCAAGCAGAGTATCTCTCTCAACACCTATTAAATAAATCCCAGTGGCAAACTGACTGGGAGGGAGAACCAAAGGAGTGAAGACCTGGAAAATTAAGTCAATGAGGCTATTCACAAGTTAGAGGTACAAATCTCTGAATGGGCAAACAAAGAAGTGCATGGTGGAGGCCAGTACCTGCCCACAGAAATTACTGGTATGTGTGTCAGATGTCCACTTTCTCTCACACACTTTGTTTCTAAAGCTGCCACTGTGGATCAATTGCCTTCCATGCATTTTAAGCCTCAGCCTGGACTGTCTTGACTGTCAATTTGTCTACTGTGCAAACGTATGAGTTAGTCTTAACACACTACCCCACTGAGCTCAACTTTTTCTTTTAATTTTAAAGGATATTTCTACTTGCTTATCCAACAAAAATCATACTTTATTGTTATGCAGCTATGCAAGAAATTAAGATGGTTTCAAGAGAACTATTCCAAGAAGAGAACTTAGCAGGAAGATTCTGTTTTCCAGTGTTTCTGTTCTATTTTTCATCCAAATAAGGATGAAAAAGAACTAAATTCTATATACATCTTTTGCAAAATGTAGGTAATGGTTTTGTACCACAAGAAGCACTTCAGAGGAATGGAACAGATTACTAGCTGTATCAGTGAACCTTTTTTTTTTATTAATTCTGAAACTGCCTCATTCTTGTAGAGAAAAAATGTTTTGTTTTTGAAAACCAAGTTACACAGAGTACAAGCCTACATACTCATATTTTAATAAAGGCATTCTTCTCGTGCTTGAAGCTTGTTTAAACCCACCATTGAAGTCTGGATTTGTTAGACTGATGCTGGAACGGAAAATGGGAATAAGTCTTGGCCATAATGTAACCAAAGATCACTGATCTCAGGGGGAAAAAATATCTTCTTTTCTAAATTTGGGCTATAGTAACCCCACTGTGAGCCAGTATATATATACACAATATTAATGAGACCTTTCCTGCTAACTGTGGGACTTAAGTGGTAACAGTGTACTTGGCCACTCTCTATCAGACGAGAGGCCTTTCCTGTACTGGATAGAGGAATTTTTTTTTTTTTTTCCCAGCTCTAAGTAAAATAAAATAACTCACATGCATGCATTCCTGTATTATTTTTTCTGTGTAACCATTTGAATATGGTTTCTCTCCTTCTAACTGAACTTCATTTTCATATGTGCTTGATAACTAATCAGCAGTTATAGGATTAGTTTCATGTTGCCTCCATAATATGGCTTGCCATGGTTGTTTTTGCTGGCAGCGCTGTCTTGAAGAGATGTTCCAATGCACAGAGGAAAGCATCTCGTGAGGTCATGTGGTTTGCACCTTGGGTGGCTGTCGAGTGGAGGTGGAAAGGTCTTTCAGCAAGGAGTACAGTTCTCTTCCTCCTTGTATACCACAGTCCTATTTGTTAGGTACACTGAGTTCCTGCAACCTTTATCTTTGGGGAGGATTTTGCAGTGTCAAAATCTCCAAAGACAGGGACTTCAAACCTCCAAAGCTGTATGCTATCTAGTGTTTGTGCACTGCATGTGGTGATGCAGTGCATATACCTCATAATAATAGTTGGTAATAAAGCATTCAGGGACAGGGAAAAATATCATGCACGTCCTCATTGCTCAGGAGAATGAGCTTTGAATAGCTATAATATAACTCTACAACTAAAACTACTGTTGTGAAATTTTTCCTTTCCAGAATGTCATTCAAAATCTCTCTGGCTCACAAGTGCTTGAATTCCACTGTGGTTTGTCATTAACACTGTCTGGGGGAAAAAAAGCCAAAGGCTACAAGTGTCTGAAAAGTCCTGTCCTGTCCTACACATATGCTAATAATGAGTTTTCAGTTGGTTCGTAATAGTGCATGGGAGGATGCTGCTGAGCTATAATTACTACGAGAACCAGGGCTCAGAATTTCCTGAATATTGTGGGTTTCAGTTCTCAATGATAATATGGCATTAGCGTGTTTTTTTTGCACTGAATGTTGAGTATGCAGGCAACTGCTCTTCCTTTATACTAGTGGAAATAGTAAACTATATATAATTAGTAACATTCAGCCCACTCTCCAAAATACCAGAGCTTGCCTGGGTCTCAGATTGTCAAGGTTTATTGCAGGCAGTCCAAGACCAGAGAGTTCAATTAGAAAATTAACTTATATGTTATTTTACCGTATTAGAGAGTTGATTTCCTTCCAATTTGAAACAGATGATACATTGTTATAAAGGGTTGGGGTTGCACTTAATATTCTCCTATAAAAGAGGTAAAGACATACAAGACTTTTCCGCTACATTGGGTTAGGGCTTTAAAAATAATACGCTTTTTACAAGCCTAACTGCAGTTTTTATTCCTCTGAGTCACGTGTGTTTGGTGGAAACCACGTAGTTTCAGTGCTTCTCAAAGAATAAAATGTGCAATAAAATTTTTTAAAAAGAATTTATACTATGTTTAGCTTTGCAAGGGAAAAAAATCTAGTAAGTTTAATCTAATGTCATTAAAAGCTGTGGTTTTCAGGTAATTTGTAATCCAGAAACCTCTAGTATTGGGGGCTAAATGGTAACAGAAAAGTAAAGCAATAAGGAACACTGAAAAATTACTGGGATTACATTTCGTGGGGCTAAATATTGACTATTAAAATGTTTGTACTTTCAATAAAGTGGTGTGACTGTTGGCTCACTGAATATCTAAACTGAACCTGTACCTTTCTAAATGTTTGAATAATAAATTAAGTGGACCTCCCACCTAGGTGACCTTGCTTCTGTAGATGGTACCAGGAAGGAATGGATGAAGGGAAAAGAACTCTTGGGCAGAAACAGCAGCAGATGGAAGTTCAGTAGGAGCTGCTTGGGACAATATACCATCCAGAAACCTTTCTTCAGAGAACAGCCAAGACAGCTGAGCAGTTCTAAACAGCTTCTGGATCGCAGTGTGTTTGTCCATGTGGCTCCCTTTTTCAGAAGCAAGTCTGCATTTCTACTGAGGCTCATGCAAGCAGGCAACCATGGATCTATGATATGCCCTATTTTTTTTTTTTTTTTTTTGAGGTTGGGGGGGGTCAGCTTTTACTGCCTTTCTACAACATGGTATGTCAGCCAGTACAAACAATTCTGGGATTCATTAAGAATATAAATAGACTGATTGTTGAAGGTTTACTGTAGGAAGCAATGACACCCATAAAGGTCCAAGTGGATGCTTAGAAGGTGTGATGAGAAAAGAGAAAGAAACCTTTTTCTCTAGGCCTTAATGCACATAAGGCCAGTTGTGCTTATAAAGTAGATGAGCTATCTGAGGGAGCGTGCCTGAGCATTACCTTTTTGGGGATAGAATAAGAAGATATTTCAAACAGGAGGCAGATGAATAGGTTCCTGAGCCTTTGTGGAACCCCTCCTAAACAGTTTCTTTAAGTCTTTCAGTGTTTTCTTTGTCATTACTTCCCAAGGGTGAATTCAGTAACGGAGTACCCCACGATACAGAGAATACAGCACCTGGTGGCATATTATGAAAATAAAAATAACTTCATATCTAAACCATTCTCCTTATTATCTCCCATAACAGCAATATCTGTCTGCAAATTTTATTCTACTTGGGGAGTTCAGATTACCAAGTTTCCAGCACTTTTTACCAGTTCTATCCAAAAACAATCCTGGTTTTTATAAGTTAATAAATTGATAGAGTACTTTTAATAAGGGACCGTGAGAAGCCAAAAAAACTGGAAAAGGAGATCAGGGAAAATTATCAATCTGTTGAGTGTATAACGTTGCCAAATCCAAAGAAGAAAATAAATCTTGATGCCCAGAATACACCTTTTGGGCAAGCAGTCACAGTCCAATGGAATTCTGAGTAATCCCTCTGCAGGAATTACTCAAATTCAATTTGGTGCTTTCCAGTTCTGACGCATGCTGGAAGCAGGCAGTTTTAAATAACAGGCTTGAAGCATGCACTGTTACTACTCCGAGCAGTTGCACACACATATCAAAATAAAGAAAAATATATCATTTACCACAGCTTTGCATGCAGAAGGGAAAAATTAAATATTTTTTTTATTATGTTAGAAAGGCATAATTGAAAGGGTTTGTTTGGGTTTTTTTGGTGGTTTTTTTTTCCCCTATCAAGAAAAATACATACAGGACTATTAAATAAGGGAATGATGTTTCCCTAAGTAGTTGTATAGCTGTTCCTTTTAGTTTTCTTGATGAGGTTCATGTTTTCCAGTAAGAAAGCAGCAGTGTCTAGTAATAAATGATATAACCAGAGAACACATCTTAGACCTTGGTAAGAGAATCATTTCACTGGATAGGACTTAATGGATCATACCAGAAAGGAGATTGTTCTGTGCATTTTTGTCTTTCAGAAGGGATCCAGTCATCCCTTACGTATGGGACCACAGGGAAATAATATGCCTGTCATTAAAAGGGCTAAGATGAAAGTTCTGCAAGCTTGGTAAGATCCCATGCTCTCTTAATTCCTTCCAATAATTAACCCTTCCTTAGCCTCCTGCAGGTGTGTGACTGAAGAGAGAGACTAGACTTTTCTCTGCAGAGGAATGTAAGCAGAATGAATCCAGTTGTCCCAAAGCAAATTGTTATGGAGATCCTTGGGAAAATTTCTAATCCACAGCTCCCTGTTTTCTACTACTTGCAAGTCATTACAAGTGAAACACAGAACAACGATCCAGGAGAGAGGCTTCACACAGGAAAGGGTTATAAACTGGTCACTAGTGGGATCTGTACTTAGGAACTGCAAAGCGTAAAGCGCAGACAGCTTCAGGGTATGGCTGTTCCTCCAGAGAACGTGGGATTTTCTTGTTGTGTTATGGGTAGGTGCTCTAGCTCCTCCAGTATCTTGCAGTCTCAGTCTGACTCTCCTCTCATGACAAAACCTGTGGTCTTAAGCTGGGCTTTGACAGCTGGGTAAGTGCAGTCCTTTGAAAAATCTGTGTGAGACTTCAAGTAGATAGTTCCATTTTCCCGTCATCTTGATTTTTCTAAGGCCCATGGTTGGAGTCAGGCAGCCTGAGACCAGGAGATGCTGTCTCTGAAAAAGAAAAGGTTGGCCGAGGAGACTTGCACTTGGGTTTATCTCATGTTCTGACAATTAGCACAGTAACCGAACAACTTTGCCAGCCCTTGCAGCTAGCAGGCAATTTTTGCTTGGAGGCATGGCTATTCTTTCAGTCTAAGAAGCCTTACAATTTAGACTTAACAAAGGTACAGAAGCTTTAAAGGGAAAACTTTTCTGTTGGTCAGCAGGTATTATTGACCTGGCTGGTGTGCAAAGGTGTGGTTTGCAGTTTTTGTAACCCTTGCGAATTTTTGTATCAGCTTGTAGAATAGTCAGTGCCTTGACCAGTCACTGAACTTTGCAATTCCATGGTGTAACTGAAGAAGTAGTTCCACTAAAACTTACACCGATGCCACACTCACTTGAAATCAGAACTTACACCAGGTTAAAATGATTGTTCTTTTTTCTTTTTTTCTACAACTTGGGGTAGATCACTGAGGAGCTGACATGAATTTTGTTATGAAACGTACAATATATTTGTTGCTGCTTTGCATTCTTATTCATCTGAACTAGTATGGGTTCCACCAGCATTTACTGCATCTGTTTTGCTATTTTCTGGGTTTAAAATAACTGAATACAGTGATATCATAAGCTCTTTGTTTAATGTTTCTTTATTGCTATTTATAAGAGGTATATGATTTTTTTTTTAAAGGGAGAGAACTTTTTTAAATAGGTGGGAGCACCTAATATATCCTAGTATAGAGGTTGTTTACAGGTGTTGCGAAGAGTAAGAGGTAGCTAATGAAAGCTAGCAAAAGAGATGCAGTTTCTATTAAAAAAATTCTAACCCTATATGCTTGTCATAAGATAGATTAAAGACATTATAATATTTTTTTATTGCCTTTTGTGATTCTAAGAGTTAGCAACTGGGATCTATATTTTAATAAATGTTTTCAGCATAGAACTATCTGCACGTCAATTGAATCATGGATGTGTTTTTAGTAAGTGTGGGAGTTAGCTGGTTAAGTGTGAGCTACTGAAAAGAAAAACTTTAGTATGCTTAGTACAATTTGATGCATTTTCTTTGTAGGCTGACAAGTAAAGTGAATATTTCTTCAGAGCATGCTTCCTAGTGTTTCATGAACCAAATGTTGAACAGATGTACTTAAAGTGTGGAAAAATTAAATGAAAGGCACATTCAGGATTTATAGAGCTGAAAACCAAAAAAGCCAATGGAAATTAGAACTTTGATGAACAGAAACTGTGCTGTTAATACAGAAATTTTTACTGTAAGTTAAAAAAAAATTGGCTTCTAGGTCCCTGAACTGCAATCTGAAATCATATAAATTATGGTTAGAAAATGGTGCAACACTTGTTCTGAAAAAGGTAATTTAGCTCTAAAATGTTTTTATGTTCATTTTAAATTAACAATGAGTAGTGCAGCTCCATAAAATTGTACTTCTTCCGAGAATCATGGAAATCCACAGAAGTCTGAGAGCTATAAAATATTGACTCCCCACCCCACCCCCCGCCTTTTGAAATAGTGCAATCAAGGCTAAAGATGACAAGAAAAAGCCAAAGATTCTTAATTCACTAACAAGCCCTTGTCACAGCTGCTGCGAGGAATAAGCACAGTGGGCAAACTGCGCTGCTGAAGCGCAATCACTTTACCCAGGTATGGGAGCATAACAGTGTGCCATTTATTTCAGTAAGACAGGCACATATTTCTAAAATGAGCTGTGGCCTTCGTTCAGAAAAAACACCCCTGTTCTGGAAAGCAGTCTCTTTAGACCATCACAGTTACAACAACTCTACTGCGGAAAGCATTTGAGCCTGGGACTTTGGGAATTAAACACATGCTTAAGTACTTTTCCTTAATAGGGATACATTTAGACATATGAATTGAGGCTTGCATAGACTAGTAAACAAGGGAATTTTCAAACAGTTATTAACCATCTGTATTAAGTAATCCACATAATGAGTGGAGTTTTGGAGATTTACATCAACTGATACTGTGTCTTGTACTGGGAAAGAGCTTCTGACATGAAGTTCTTCACTAAAACAGCTATGCAATACAGCAATGTACCTTGTGCTCAGGGGAAACACTGCTGAATATTGCTATGCATTTTGTTTTCCTAGCTCATGCGCTTCAGGCAATTATATCAAGAGGGAAAGTGATTTGAGAGGTGAGAACTGGAGTGAACTTTGGTAATGATTTGAGTCCTGGGTTGTCCCGTTAGCTTTTGTCCATTAGAGCAATCACTTCTGAACAATTCAAATTTAGGTCCTCAGATAAGTGGTTTGATATTTTACGAAGTGCTGAGGAACTTTGTGCAACCACTATTTGATCGATTTACCAGTATGTAATACTGGTAATGATGAAGACAACCCATATTGCCAGTAAGAATTTAAAGTTTGAAGACTTTGTTTTCTATAATTTAGGTTTTGTAGGTCCTCAGTGGGGTGAGTAAACATCGAAATTTCTTTCTTCATGGTCTGTTGCACCTCGTAGGCCTGAACAGACAGCAAGCCTTTATTTGTATCTCAGATTGTCTCAAGTCTTGGCTGCTTAGATTTGCGAAGTTAGCAAAAAAGTCAGTATCAGAAATACTGGCTCTGATATACGAACCTGGAAGAAGGTGTCCTGTTGTCTAGTGATGCCCAGGTTGTCACCATGGTGGTGCTACCACCAGAAATTGCACTAGGCTTCCCAGGTATTGCATAGCTCCCCATCTGATCACTGCAGAGCCAGGAAAGATGGTTCTTAACTAACTCTGTTTAATCCTTGGCCCCTGGCATCTTCCTTCAGTACTTGTAATAGCATCCTTACATGCCAGCAGCTCTGGGATTTCACTGAAATGATACATGATTTCAGTTCTGTTTACCTTTGATTATGTCTTGACTTTTACTATTAAGGGTATTTGCAAGGGTTGCCTTTAAGAAAGATTGATGCTTTGGTTAACATGCAGCGTACCCACAGCTATGTGCAGGATCCTAACCCTTCTTGTAAGGGGGGTGACATTGCACCAATACAATGCTAAGCTGTGCTGTCCTCTCATGGCCACATCTGTAGCGTGCTGAGTGGTGATACTGACTCATTGCCAAGCTGGACAGATGTCCTGAATGAAAAGAATCTGATCCTGCCTGTAGTCAGAATGGGAGGCAGGCAGGCAGCTCAGCCAGGTCTGCAGCACTGACTCCCAGAATGGGCTGGATTTGAATCTAGAAAGCTGTATGCGGGAAGAGAGAGGTAAAACGGTATTGGGAGAGGAATATGTTATAAGCTGTGTTAAGTATTGTGCTCTTTTCTTCACTGGAACAGTTCAAGAGATGTGGTGGGAGATATACTTCTGGGAATATTGCACCAAAGACAACTTGCTGCCAGGGATCTTGGAGGGCTGCTGTGGAGACCAGCTGTGCCTGTTGAAGAAGGACTGGGCTATGGCATACATAGTTCAGCTTCTACAGAGCTATTGAAGTCACTGCAGTGGCAGGAGTAGAAAAGGGCTGAGAACTGAGCTCTCTGAGTATTTTTCTCATTGAAACTATCATAAATCTATTTGTCTGCCTGTCTTTCTCCAGGAAGCATGTGTAAGACTCATTGTGTATGTTTTAAGGCTCATTTTCCTAACAGGGATGGTGTTTTGAAGGTGAAGGATCTCTGTCACCTTACCATCACAAGTGGTAGTTATTTGCTTACCCAAGTAATAGACTAGCTGGTCCATCTGAAAGCTATATTGTGCTGTCAAAGGGGATTTTGATTGAAAATTCAGCATATAATGTGGTCTACTGGGGAGACACATAGGTGATTTTTTCTGGCTCCAAAAATTAAAAGTTTCACTCCCTCTCCTCCCTTCACTTATTTATGCATTTATTTTTAAAATGTCAGTATTGATGGTTGCCATTTTCCTGTTTCTTTTGAAAAGCACCCATTTCAGAGGGGTGTATCAGGTTGATTCATTCTTAAAACACGTAATTTAACATACCATACCCAGACACTAACCTCACAGAACATTCAGTAGCCAGTGGGGGTTATTTATTAAAATCATAGAAACAAAATTAACCTGAAAATATTTAGATACTGGTGGTACTCACAGTTAGTCTGTATAGCCATATTGTTCCTTTTGTTGACACCATCCCTTTTTATTTAGTATTACAGCCCAGTGTAGTTCCTGCTGTTATTGTCAGATACCTGTTTGCCAAGATCTCTGACCAAACAGACTTTGTACTTGATCGAAATCTGAATGAGATCATTAGGAACCAGAGAACAAAGTGAATTATTTGTCTTTATGATCTGCAGGATTGGCGGTTTTCTTGGGTATCTGCCCAGCCTTTTGTAGAGTACAGAGCAGAAGAAAGCTGCAGTCCTAAGTCTGACTTGGTGTGGTGTCAGGGCAAATGACTGAGCACAGGGAGATGTTAAGCAAAGCTGTCTAACTGCTTGTGATGGCCTTGGGGTCTTTGGCAGCAGCTTTTTTTCCCTATGCTGCATGGTCTGACAGTGACAAAACCAGTTGGAGGTCATCTTTAAAAGTCCATTTTAACTTGATTCCAAAGTTTTCCTTGGTCTTCCTGCTTTACTGTAAGTCTCAAAGAATTCCTCATTTCTACAGCTCTAGGGCTTGCTGTAGATCAAGTATTTTATTCACAAAATATGCTACAGTATAAAATCTGAAGTGTATGCTAGGATGCATAGGGTACAGAGAGTCATAAATATGAACCTGGCAGAGTGGTATCGTCCTGAGGCTGTAGACCACTGCTCTGAATGTTAACTGAAACCTGAAGAGGACACTTTCTGTATCAGCACTTTCAACGGTGACTCAATAGAAGATGTTAAATTAAAAGCAGAGTAAGTGATGTACTCCTGCTTTGAGAGGTATGGCAGTCAAAATACTTCACATGATTTTCAGGATGAGATTTACTCTTCTGCTTGTACTCGCCTACATCTCCTGACCTGGGTCACAGTGTGAACTGCAGTTATGGCTTGGTCTGCCTTTCATCTTTTTCATGGTCTTTGCTTTCTATTTGTCTTAGAGACTGCATTTGCTTTCCCTGGGTGACAGCAGCTTGCTCTGAAGGGAGCAAAACCACCTATCTGTAAAGGGAAATCAGAGAACAGGGCTTATACCCATTTAAGTTCTTTGTGCTGCAGGACAGCCAAAGCTGCAATTTACTGTCAAGGCAATAGACAAAAATAATAAAATACTATTCTAATACTTAGATCTTATCAGCATCACTTAAATAAGTAAAGGGTGGCTGATCACATCATCTTTTACATCCATGTAAAAATATATTTGCATGACTGTGTCTCAATAGATGAAATTTTTAGGCACAGGACATAGGTCAAATTTTAAGATTGTGTTTGTTGGTGCTGAAATCCTGTAAGACTTTTCTGTAGGATTTCCCAAAATTTTGAATGATGAAATCTTACAGATTCACTTGCTCTTTTACTTTGAATCAGGCAAATAAAGAATTCAGACAACAAGTTCCTACTCTTTGATGGTTCTGATTTAAACTAAAATCATAAAAGTAGTTTTGTGTGTGGAGGTTCAGAACCTAGCACATCATTCTGAAGTTGAAAAAGATTCAGATATGAGATCTACATTTTATCTCTCTTAGGAAAATGCAAAAGATGAAACCAGCAATTAGAACAGCATACAGAGAACTGCATATTAAAAAAAACCCAACCAACCAACTTGCTGCTTAGCATTCAAGCTGGTTGCAGCTAATTCTGTTTCTCTAGTAATAGTATCACTCTGCAAATACTATTACAGGCAGTGATTTCAGCTCACCTGTTAATTCAGACAAAAAAAGTCTTACATTTGAAAGTCAGTAACCAGAGGCTTTTGATAAGGAGAAACTGGAAATCAAATACTCTACCCTATGAAGGATCAAGAAGCTGTATCAAGTGTACTGATCACACTGCAGAGTGTGGTGTGATGCAGCAAGTGGAATCCTTAGCTCCAGAATTCACGATGCACATGAACATTACTCATGTAAACCATTATTCCAATTTTTTCCTACTTTGTAGTTTTAGTAGCAGACATCATTGAAAAGATTAAATATGGAATGAAGATTTACTTGCTGACTGTGCCAGTCCAGCACAACCTCATCAAAATCCTGGCATGCAAAGCACAAGCATTTCAAGTGGTCCAGAGTATGAGATCCCTCTCTCTGTGATTGTTCCACAAAAGTTTTGTTAGTCTGTTTGAATAAGGTTTGACATTAATTTATTCAACAATTTAGAACTTTTCTTGAAATACTGTTTAAAATTATCATAAATTCAGGTTTATATGCTACATTTACTTGAAAAAGCACTTCCATCAAAAAAACGTGATGCTTATTTAAAGCAGTTATAACTGCATCCATTTACAAAGTACTAGATTCACTTGGAGCATGTGAAATACTTTATACTGAAATCTTGTATGTAAGATGTGTTGTCCAGCTGGTGATGCATCCTTTTGGTCAAGTCCCTGCTGTATCTAATATTCTGTGCTTATAAAATGGGATAAAAAAGTTGGTGACTGGTTGTTAGGTTCAGTGGTTAACACACAAAGTCCGTGAATGAAATGTGCTGTCTGAGAGGAATACACTTTAATGAGATTAAGTCAAATCAGTAAGAAGCTGATGCACCAGAACTATGTCTCTTTTCTGTTTCCTATCAATAGTTTTTTCTCATCTGTTCCATGTCTAGGTCATTTTTTTGGAACAAGGATTGTCTTGTGAAGAAAATGCATAGTGCTTGAAATAGAAATTATGACATTCTGGTATGGGAGGTCCCAGTATGTGCCACTCTTATGACTCCTTCCCACAGGAAGGACGGTAATCTTCTTTAAAGTGCTGCTATGGCACTGCCATATATCAGCACACTTTTAGTGGAAATGGGGCAATGCAAATGGATTGCAGGTTTTAGGTGTTTTTTGCATTAAAAGGAATAACCTTGACAATAAATGGAAAATTGTATGTTGAAAAACAGAATTAGCTACTCTCCCTTGTCATTTGGAGATGTGTGCTAAAGTATTTGCTTCCACCTGCAGGGTGAACCTCATCACAAAAGTATCTTATTTTCCTCCTCTTTCATTCTGTGCCAGCTGATCATTGCCATCAGTACTGTGTGTACTGTGTCTGCTGGGTGGATCTCACCACTATCTTTTTATTGCCTTTATGTATATGAAAGTTTATTTGGCGTCATGGGAATGTGTGTACTGGACAAGAGAATAATAGCAAAAAGATCTGCCAGACAGATCAGAGAGGTGAAATTTGTTCTTAAATTACATTTTAATTCTTTTTTGTACGTAGGCTGATAACTTGGTCTGGATATTTCTTCACTGCATATTTCCTGATATTTCATATGCCAAATACTGAACAGATGTACTTCTAGTCTAGGATAAATTAGGAGACTTACATTTAGGATATGAAGCTGAAGATTTAGAAAGCAATAGACAACCAAGCTTTGAGCTGAAGCTTTACACTGACAACAGACTTTCTGCTATAATAGACTGAGGCATTCAAATTGCCCTATCAGTATAATGACAAACACTGAGAACCTAGCTTTCCAGCAATCTGAACCACCACCTTTTCTCTTGCCCCACAGGCTCATGCATTTGTCCAGATGGAAAATGCAGTTCTCTACTCAGAGAATATGAGGTACCCCCAGCACCCCTTTAAGCTGGTTTGGCCGAGAGTCAAGGTTGTACAACTCTTAGAACAAAAACTCCCATTAGTGGCTATTTTCAGTCTCTTGTTCTCCATTGGCACTCCTGGAACGCCTTCCACTCCCACTTTAGCTGCCTCAGGAGCCTTACAACTCCAGGAGAAATGTTTCTTATGGAGCAGGGAGTAAGAGTCAAGTATTTCTTCCAGGTTTCACTTGGAGGAAAGGCCCAATAAATGCAACTGCATCTCCAAGATTTGAAATCCCTCATAGCATTACAGGGATTTGACTTGCTCTATATTGAATACAGCTTTGCAAACGCTAGATTTCCAGATCTCCCGGAATCCACTGCCACATGAAACCTGTTCAAACAAGCAATAAAACTGAAGTAGGGTAATACAGAGCTGGGACCAGGCATGAAACGAAGACAGTATTTTGACTCCCTTAACCCAGCCATGGCATCTCTCACTGGGTCAGTTTTAGATGGGAGCAGACTTCTTTCCCTGTGCCCTAATAATTACATCTCCAAGGTCACACAATGTCTGGAACACATGTAATTGGTCATGAACATGAGGAATGACCACAGGGCTGAGCTGTCACAGGTTTTCTTTCCGTAGCACTCATAGGATCATGGGGTAGCTGAGGTTGGAAGGGACCTCAGGAGGCTGTCTAGCTAAAAGTCAGTGACATAAAATGTGCGTGGATTGACTTGAAATATGGAAGTGCAAATCCATCCTCCAGTCAAGGAGTGATCTGAAGTTGGGAGGTGTGTTAGGTGGAGAGTACGTGTGCCGTAAAGAGAGTGGTCTAAGCAGGACTCCTTTCAGTGTGAGACTGTGACCTCCCTTTCTCCTGGCACATGACACGGCGCCACAGGCACTTTGTTGTGCAGGGCATCGGGCTGCTGAGTAATACTGCCATGCGGTGTAACCTGCAGATGTGCAAGTTGTGCAGACCATAGCTGAACAACTTTTGAGGATAGGGCACAAGGTCTCAGAAAATAATAGCATTGAAAAAAGAATAGTTCAAGCCACTAACTGTTATCTTATATGGTAAATGAAATTGCTTCCTGGTGATAAACAAATAACACAATATTTTTATGGCCTATCTGACTATTTAATGTGCACAGAAATGTGATTTTGGCATGATTAGCAAAATAAAAAAACATTTGAGAAAGCCATCTAATCTTGCTTCCTCCTTTTAACTCTGGAGAACCAGAGAAACGGTAGCATTTGAAATTGCGATTTCCTCTTTCGTCTAATTATTATGGGAGCTGGAATGATTAACAAAACAGAAAACAAGCACTTAATGGACACATAAAAGCTGTTAAATAGACACAAAACCCACTTATGCTCCGTATTTGCTCTGCTGTTAGTGGTGCCATTTCAGAGACACTACCTCAGCGTCACTATTTAACACATGAGTTTTAAAGATTCAAACAAGAGCAGACAGGTTTCATTAACATAGGAAGTCCCTGAAGAAATAAATATTTATTAAACTTTCAGTGATGTAAAAAAGTGGGTTTTTTAACCACACTTCAAGTGTTGGTGCACTGCCTGCCAAATGCATACCTGGTGAGCTATTTAGAAACTTCCTGTTCCACATGCTAATTAACAGTCTATGAATTTTAACTTAAATCAGGGTCACATAGCTGAAATGTATTTCGGAGGAGGCCTGCATTTGTCATTCAAAGGCATTGCCAAGGTTTTAAGGCCTTGCTATAAAGTGGATTTCACAGCTTGAAAAACTAGTTCTCCAATAACAACTGGGTCAAAACTGGGAGGAACCCTTATGCACTGAGTCACATGAGGTGCATTAGATGTACTTACATTTGAAATCAGAGTTAATCCAAAACTGGAACATTTAACATAAACCTTTTTGAATCCTTGTGGGCAGTGTGGCCTTGGATCCAGATCCCTACATCAGATCATATTTCTCTGCTTTAGGTTGCAAGGAGATTCATTGCACTTGTAGAAACGTTCTTGGGCAAAAATGCTCCTCTTCAGTGGGTCTGGACAGAGCTTTTGGGGAAGGGGAGCTAAGATGGCTGTGGTGTCTCCCACCCATAGTCAGTACAGCACGGACAGTGCTATACCCAAAAAAGCAGTGGTGTAGCTTTGGGTATGTGTGTAAGAAGTGCCTCTTCCCACCATTGGCTCAGTTGCGTCTTGCAAAGAAACAGCATTAGATTATCTTTAGAAATATTTTTAAACTCTCTTCTAGCTGGTGGTATCTGATTTCCAAATGCTTTTCTTTCTTACTCTACTTTTTTCTTTCCCCTCAAGTAGAATTAGTTCTGGAGTAGTTCATTACATTGCAGCTTTCTAACCAAGGTTTCATGGGGTAAATTCTTTGTTAAAATGTACTTATATATTAGTGCCTTTTCATTTTAATAATTTAAAAATATATTACTTCATACTTTTATAATTGATTTGGAAGATGAGATTCATTCATTATTAGCAGGTAATGCTCTGTCTTTTCCATTATGTATCACTTCCCTGTTCTTTAGCTGCAGTCTTGGTTACTTTCAGTCCTGGGTACAGACAAACAAGGAGTTTTACTTCAGCAAATTGCAGGCTCAGCTGTCTAGGAAAAAGGCATGTGAGCCACATCTACATGATGTGGTTTTTATCCTGATAGTCTGGGTGCATATTTAGCTGTATGTGAGTATCTGGGGACCCAAATGGCCCAGAATCAGAAGTGGGAACAGAATGAATAATCAAAATCCAGTGATTCTATCTAGGTTAGGCCAAGCTTGGGGTAACACCAGTCGGAGCAAAGAGAGAAAGATGTGGAGGAAGTGAGTCTGGGATACAGATAGGCAGGGAGCAGAGGGAAGGAGGGGAAGGATGAAAAAGTTAAGGGAGGTACAGTAGCAGTTGCTGCTGGGAGCTGCCAGCCTTCGTTCCAGCTGTTCCTGCCACATGGCACCTACGATTCCTTCCTCAGCAGCAGTAGCAGTAACAGGAATGTCTCCTTAAGGCCTTACTGTACTAAAATTTGTAAGGCTATGGTGGTTTGTCTCCTCTAGCAGTATGGAAATTACTTCGCCTATAGATAGAGTAGCTCCAGACAAGAAGGACTCTTGGATATACAGAATGGAGAATATTAAATAACTGTGTGCAAGTTATGTTACCTCATTGTTTGGTACCTGTGATCACATCAGCATCATGAGGTCAAATTTTGGCCTCCACAACTGAAGAAAAATGTAATAAAAATTGGGCAGGGTTTCAAAGAGAACTTACAAGCATGATCAGAAGGGTTGGAAAATAGGTTTTCCACTCTGAAAAAAAGGTCCAGCCTAGTTCTTTCTTTAAATAAGAGATTAAATCTTTAGACTCGTTCACCTACATGGTGAGTAAACTACATGGCATCTGAACTGATTCTCCTGTCTGGCAGATAACAATGTAACAATATCTAAACATTTAGTGGCAATTAAATGTTGGAACAGCCTAGCAAGTTCCTCACTATTGAAAATGTGAAAACAAAATTTGGATGCTTTTCTTAAAATCATGTTTATAACTCAGCTGTAGACACTGGAGTCAAAGGTGTGAGTTAATCTGGGAAGGGCTGCTTCCTTACCGTGTAGGAGAAATTACCCTGATTATCACTGTAGCCTCTTCTAGTCTTCAGAACAATTAATTGTGTACCAGTGGCCTGTCTACTCCCTGAAATACAGCTGATCTCCTATGTATTAACTCTCTTCCTTCCAAATCCTCTATGGGGTGAGTGCACTGCAAGAACAAGGAATTCTGTTAGCAGGATTCTTGTATTGATCCTGCATGTGGGTTCTCTGGCATGTAAGAAAATGCTTCCACTCATTCTGCATCTTTTCTATCCATGGAAAAATTAATAAAGTGCCTCTCTCCTGGTGCCTGCCTTCATGAAACTTGCAAGAGTTGGGCAAATGAAAAGTATACAAACCTGCAAGCCTTGTTTGCTTAAGGAAACAGTCTGAAAATGAAAGTAGTTCCCCTGATCATCACTAACTGTTGTGACATGGAAACAATAAACGGTGAAACTGATGGTCTGACATTTAACTGAATTTTCAGTGACTTTGCTAAAATATCCCACTCAAGCTCCAGCGCACCATCTGGATTTGCAAGGATTCAGCCCAAAACCCTACTGTGTTTCTTTGAGATGTTTTCATTTTCAAACAGTTGGGAATACTAAGGACCAAGTTCCCATTTGGAATTCAAATTGGAGAAATGGGTCAAATGGCAAAGGAGCAAAGAGCCTATAGAGTAGCCAATAAAAGTGGCTTTTCCTTTAGTGGCTGGACAAACTGTGTCTTGTAATTGTGGATTTTAGGACTAAAAAATTCAGCTTTTGGTTTTGGCCTCAAATATATATTCAACATAAGAAAAATATCTAGTGATTTTAGTAAGATCAGTGTTTGAATGCTTTCATCAGCCCTTGACTATGCCTTTGGATGTTCACCTCTAGTACTGATCTCTCTGCACTGACTCAAGAACCATGACAGAGAAGGAAAATGGGTCAGTGCAGCTCTCAGTGTTTTTTCTTTTCTTTTTCTTTTTCTTTTTTTTTTTTTGTGTGTTTTGTTTTGGTTTTAACACACACTTTTAATTTTTAGAAATTATCTGCAGTTCAGGTAGTGTTTTGTCTAGCATAACATTCAAGGACAGCTTTATTAGGTGGTACCGGAAGTTTGTCCAGGTCAGGATCTTGTCCTTGATACTTAGGGAAACTATTAACAGTGGGGTTTTTAGAGTAATCCTTCCCTAGTAGACATTCCTTGCATCTAGTAATTGGTGATTTATAAACTGCATGAGATGGAGTTTGCATCTGGGCCATCATGTTACTCAGTCATGGCTAGACCTGTCTTCCATGAAGTTGCCTAATTTTTTTAAAATCCTTTTCTACTTTCTGTCTCCGTGATGTTCTATGGCAAGGACATCCACACTGTAGCTGATTACTGTGTGAAAATGTATCTAAACCTGATGCTTGGTAATTACATAAATGCCTACTGATTCCAAGACAATGAACAATGCAGAGTAATCAATTTCTGTTTGTATTCTCTATATCACTCATGATTTTAAAGCTGCCTATTGTATCGTCTCTCAGTTGTCTCCTTTGTAAGCTGAAGTCTCATAGTCTAATCGATCTTTCTTCACATGGAAACAGTTTCAAACACCTGCTAATCCCTGTAATTATTGTGCACTTTCTGATTTTGCTGTATGTTCTGCTGTAATTGGATGGGTGGATTATTTTCTATTTTATTCTTTTCCTTTGGTGTCACGTCCCGTCCTGTCGTCGTCATCCCCCATTCCTTTTTGTGTTTTGACTGTTGCTAGGCAGGGAGCTAATGATTTCAGAGAACGTTTTACAGTGGGCTTGTGTCCATTTTTATAAATGTGTAAGTGGTTTCCCCCCCATCCCACATTGCATGTACTGACATGGAGTTACATTTGCTGTTCAGTTCTCAGACATTCAGTTTTACATGATTTTTTTTTTGCAGTCAAGTTCATGCTCTGTAACCAGCTGCAACACCAAGTCAAGAGTCACAAAGAGGTCAGGAATACAGGAATTTGCTAAACTGAATGCCGGCAAAAACATTATATGTGTGTCTGCATGCACGTGTGTGGGTACTCATACGCTTTTTAAAGGATGAGGCTGAAGTTCAGGATTGTTTTCAAAGGAGTCTGTTTTTAAGTCAGGGCCAGGACTGATCATGGCTTGCTCTTAGGGATAAGCATTCAATGCACTTCTGAAAAATCCTGGCATATTGCTGGAGTATATGAGATCACAAGAAATATGTTGAATAGTCAGGGGAGGAAAAGCAAAGGAACTGCAAGCCTGGGGGTACATAAAAGATAAGCTTTAAAAAAGCAGCTCCTTCTGGTCCAGTCTCAGATGATTTGTGCAGTTTAGTTCTTCAGGCCTAAGTTTGTAGGTACTTACCTACCTCCTCCCAGCCTCCTAGGGCTGTCCTGGGTATGGAACAACTTCCTTCTGGTACAGGCAGACCTGACAGACTCTAGATATCCACGACATCCAGGTCAGTCAACAGGCAGCCTGGGGCAGGCATGATCTGGAGGCGATGTATGGACTCTGTGGAAAGGAGACATGTGCCCAGCATAGATCTTGGGGCTTTGTAGTTGGCAGAAAGTGCTGCAGTGTAATTTTGTGAAGAGGCAGGCTGTAAAGTGTTACTCTTAAGAGAAGGGAAAACTCCAGATTGTTTTTCTTCTCTCCTTTTGTATTTTTACTCCATTGATTTCCAATTTTTCGTGATACGATTTTAAAATACTACTTTGATTTTGAGATCACTCCGGTTTTCAGCGCCACTCATCACTGGGGGAAATCCGACTTGCTGTGCTGCCACCTAGTGCTCGCAGGTGCTGCTGCAATTCGCAGCGCATGAACTTTTTTTTCATTTTTCCTTTTTTTTTTTCTTTCTGCTTTTTAAAGCACTCTTTCTCGTGAAACGGTACTGTACATACAAACCAAGACTTTCTCTTAGTTTGAAAAGTACAAATGCAATGTCACCTGATTCTCTGCTGCAGAGAATTTGGGAGATGCACAATGGCGCAGGAAGAAGCTCAGACACCCTTCCACAGAGGAGAGTGTGGTGAATGGGGAATGATCCCTACAATCCTGAAGGAGAGCTGTTATTCTGGACAGCTGGGGTTTATCTGCTGCTTGCTTTCAGAATTCTTCGATCTAATGTTTATTGACATAATTTGGTGGACAAAGAAACATTCTAGGCACCTAAAAAAGCAAGCACAAGTGTGCTCAATGACTTTTTTGTGTACAGCAGGTATGATAAAAACCACAGTTCAAACTGCTCCCTGAGGTTAAACAGAGTTGCAGAGAAGAAGTTATAGAAGGGGTGGATGTATAGCATATAACATACAGCAGAGTGCAGTGTTAATACAGTTTCCGTTGTGGTCTGTTCTGTTTCCAGGCTTTAATGTTGTTATGGTTCAGGATAGGCAAAAGGAGTCAGAAAAAAATGAAAACCAGCCTCATATGTTCCCTATCTCCAGAGCCAAACCTTTTGGGATGGCTGTGAAAGTTGTATGTAGGCACTTGTAAGATCCAGAAAATCCTGCTGAACTATCTCTTTAAAATTTAACAATACACCAGGGTGTAGCTGCAGTTTACACCCCCTTGGCCCCCTTCAGAGCTGTAAAATCTTGGATTGTGCAAGATTGCTTCTGCCTCTCCTTCCTGAGAGGTCGGCAGTTTTTGCAGGAAGGAAAGGTGGGATCCGTACACGTTGCAGGGGTTTATAGTCCCCCTGCACTTGCCGGGGCTGGCCCGGGTTTAGAAGTTGCCCCTGAGTATTGCTAAACTTTCAGTGAAAAGTCTGTGGAGCTAATGGGAGGACTGGTGGCTACTGCCTATTTTGTTGAAATGTGGGAATGGGCCAGTCAAAAGCTGCCATCTCTGAAGAGTGGAGCAGGTCTGGCCACTTTCTTATTCAGGGGTAGTAAAATAAAAGGGGGAAAGTGTTTTATTTCTACTGAAAGCTTCAGCAATGTTCTTGCCATGTCCAGTGGTTCAATGATGATTTGAGTGTATTGCCACTCTACTGGCAGCACACTCCTTCTTGCTTTACCTGTACTTTGTGCGTTGACTGCTTATTCACATGACTATTCCTGCATGGCAGATGTAAGCCCACATTCTTTGTACACCACAGTTGGAAATACAGGGGAAGACCCAGGCATAGAAGGTTTAAAGGACACATTCATATTTATACAATACCTTGCTCACAGTTCTCTGCTTACAGGCAAAGTGCATTTAGAGAGCAGGTGTGTCTTTGATACTTTAAAATGATGTTTTTTATTTCTCCCCTTTTCTTATTTTGCAAAAGGAATGGCTATATAAAAGCAATATATTCCTGTTTGTAACGCATCCTATAGTTACTTCAGACAAGTATTTATCCGATTAAGGTTTAGAAATTAGATAAAATTTAAAGTAGGAAAAGTGAGGAGAGAGCAGCAAAAGACAAAACCTTAATCAAGCCTTTCTCTACAGTGTGTCTGAGCAGTTTGTGCATTCTGCTAAGGGGATGGACAGGGAGAAAGACTTAAGCAGAAAATTAATGATATGACTTTAACAGTTTCTTATTTGTCAATATTTGCACATTTAACTTTAAACAGTCAAGCACCACCCCTACCCTCAGGACCTGATTTCTGCTGCATGTGAACTTTTCAAATCTAAGGAAAACGAAACATCTGGTGTATCATCTGGCCAAAAAGGCCATACGCATTGCAGTGCAGTAAGTCATGACAATACATTTGATGGTTTTATTGTGGGTATGAATAATACATATTGCTATATATTTGTCATTGTAATTTTCCTGCTATAATTAACCCACAAATCATGCTGAAGAAATATGTGTATGACTGAATTAGTCAGGTGCCTTACTATATAGTTGAAGGTGGCTGTGTTTGGAAAGTATTGTACCTCAGTAATTGTTAGCTCATCTATCAGAAGATAAATACGTATGCATCGCTTAATGTTTTTTGCACATCATCTGTGTTCTTTACTACGGAACCATATAACTTTTATGCCATCTCTAACATTTAAACTATCTCATCCAATGTTACTTGTCTGGAAAATGTTCTTCATCGCACAGAGACAGGTTTGGCCTTCATGGTCTTGTGGAGGAAGAATAGTACCTAGAATTGGGAAACTGCTTTTGTTTCTCCTTCTAGCTCCGTGGACATCCAGAGCTGGCCCAGAAAACTGGCTCCTGTGAGTGAGGGCTGATTTGTGTGTATTAATTAAATGTGTTTCCAGACTTGGGGAAAAGAGTGCAAGATGCTGGTGTGCATGTATTTCTGTTGAGGTGGCTTGTTCCTTTATGGAAAATGGAAATAAGCTTGAGCAGTCTAAGGCACAACTTTAGCAGAGTGTGGGATGTATGTATGTTTTGGAATAGGTCAGAGTTAAAATTTATGTTAAAAAAAACCCCAAAACAGACCTCCTACTGAAATATTTATGGCAATACAAAGAAATCATGAGGTTCAGGCCTTTGGATACCTACCCTCCATCTGAACTGGCTGGGCACTTGCGTAAAAACACAGCTCTTTGCAAAAGCAGTCTGTACCACATGGCCAGTAGAGCATATTCTTTGTGGCCAGAAGGCCCACAAAGGTTATTTTATAATTAATGAAAATCTAGGTGATAGAAAATCAAAGTGACTTTGATGAAGCGATTTTTACTGATGTAGACAGATGCAGCCATCTTTCATATCCTAAAGTCATAATTAATCATCAAAGCAGTACCATTTCATTGTATTTAAGTATTTTTATTTATTTAGGATTTTCCTTGAAAGTGAAATGATGCATTTTGTATATTTTTGCACTATTTGACAGCAATTGCAGAAAACAGTCACATTCAACCCCTATTTATAAGGCTTGCAGAGGTCTGTCAGATCAAGACAGCTAAAGTAAACATGACAAATGTCATTTAATAGTGCTTAATACCATTAATCCTTAAAGCATGGAACCAGGAAACTCTTATTCATACTGGTATTTGAAACCTGTAAGCAGTCTCATGTTTCTAATGCTGATTTTCTTTTTATTCCACAAAGAAAACAGTATCAAGGCCTTTTTCCTGGAATATTACTTGAGGCTATTCAGAAAAAAAAACAACAAACCAACACACCACACAACAGGAAATTTGGCTCTTTAGCCCTAATAATGGTCTCTTTATTGAACAGACTAGCTTTTTTTGTTCAACAGATTTTCTTATGAAAGGGTTAGAAGTGAATAAATGACAAGTTCAAGCTCATCTGATTTCTTTTGATTTATGTTGACCTTGAAAGAGAGAGAGGTCATGCTGTTGGCAGGCAATAAGAGCTAATCTGTTACTAAGTGAGTAATTAAAAGTGAGGCCTTATATATTTTTGTAATGAGTTGACAGCAATTCCATCCCCATGTCATACGGTTGCTCTAATCAACATGGTCATTGCATTAGTGCCGAATGAGAAGTTTACAAGAAGCCAGATGACAAACTCTGAAATGTGCCATTCTTTCAGATGTGCAGATGAATAGACTGACTATTTTGTAGATGAGGGAAAACTGCAATAAAAATTATCATCAAGCTGATGTGTACAACTAGGAATTTTAAATTTTTCTAATGAATTGAAGTGGATGCTTATTAGTATGTTCAACTGAAAGATGTAAAGTTGTATTCAATAAAAAAAAATAATCTGAGTTTTGGCAGCTGAGGTGCTGTAGGCTTCTACTGTTTAACTGGCATGACTTCAGACTGTTCTGACATCAGACATGACAGTATTGATTTCCATGTCACCAAATAACCTTAAAAACAGTCCATTTTTCAGGACATGTTAAGAAGTCTGGGGTTTTTTTTGAGTTCAGGGTAATTTTCTAAGCTGATTCAGGGCCTGGATATTCCTGCAAAATACTGAATGCCATGTCCCCAATCCAGCAAAATGTAGAGGCTATGCCTTCATTGTCTTTTAAGAGTGGCCTGAAGGCTGAGCTTGAAGCCAAATTCACTGGTCACCCATGCTTTTCTTTGACAGGAGCTCACTGAAGTCAGGCTTGGAGACAACTTGGGAAAAGAACCTCGAATTTGTTCTCTCTGTTTGCCATTTGGTCTTGCAAAGACATTACAGAAATGATGTTGGGCAGGCAAGATGGCCTGGGGAGTGGATCGGACAAGGTCATGGATGAGATGTCCTGTAGAAGGATTCTACCATTGCCTGCTGTGTAGACAGGTAGCATCCACAGGCAGTTGAGACTGCGGTAAGAACAAAATAGACTGATGGAGCATCTTGGGTCTCTGGCTTTTATCAGAATCGGTTATCTGAGCATAGTTGCTACCTTGAACACCTGCTTAACTTAACCTGCTTCTTTTTGGTTTTAAGATAGTAAGACTTCTATGCATAATGCAGTCTGAGTTTTCAGACATATACCCAACACTTTTCCAAGTTCGGGCAACCCCTGGCAAGAGTGAGCCTCCAGAATCAGAGGTTTCTGTAAAAAAGAGCTGGTGTAACCTCAGCTGGTGACTATTGGCATGTGCTACAGGCAGATCATGAAAGTACTCAGCAGTTGCACTGGAAACGTATCTATTTTTTCCAGCTATACCACTTAGTCTAATTAAGGTTTTACCTTACTCTACAAGTTTTGCCTTACCAAAAATAAAGAAGAATGATCTCTCCCAGAGAAATTATAAAAAATCTTTCACTTTCTATCCTATGGAAGGATCTGTTTTATGTTTATCAGACATCTGTTCTCTCTTGTTTAAGAAACCACTTAAAGGGAAAACTTTAGCGAAGGCATAAATGTTAACTATGAGGAGGTTTTTAGCATCACTGTCAAATTTGGAGCTACATCTGCCTTTCTTTCAAAGAAATGGAAACAAAATGGAAACACTGGTCTCGTTCACAGATTTGCCATTGAGTTTGACTAAAATGGAATTGTGAGTCTCACTTGGGTCATTTAGTTTTGATTTGTATTTCCTACACCTCCATTAACAAGGCTCCATCCTATATGTGCATGCAACTTCTATTTTAAGGTCTTACACTAACAATCACACAGCTCATGGCTTGTTCTCACGTTGCTTGCAGCCGCATGAGATTGAAATATTTGATCTTAAAATCTGATGTTGTACAAGGTGGAATTAGCTGAATATCACTGCCCCATTGGTCAGCAAAAGTTGGGGCTGCTTCTTTGCTTAATTTCCTTAAATTACTAAGCAGCTTCTACTTACAAAACACCAGAGCTACAAGTGCCTATAAAGCACTTTTCCCATTATCTACTCATTGCTCATTTTGGCTGTAAATTCTGTTATGTGTGATAAAATCTATAGAAATATGTGAGATCAGTGTGATTGGCATTAGAGTCGGGCAAAAGATATTTCCTGTGAGTGGCAACAACACAATTGCATATCTCAGCCATCATTTGCTTGGGTCCAAAACTATTGTGAAACAGGCTGGAACTGTTTGTGAATGGGTGATTCTGCCTAACAGATGGTTATATGTAAAGGCAGCCAAGAGACCATGTATGAGCACTGTGTGTTTGTGGGGGCATGAGTTGTAGCCAGAAATGTCTATAAAGAATCTGCCCTAAGCTTTCTGGTCCAAGATTAAGCAGATATGTCATTTCTAATCCAGTTTTGGGGTAAACTTCTGAAGTATTAAGAAAGAATGTTTCTGCAGCTGTTTCTGGAAAAAAAAAAAAAAAAAAAAAAGTCCAAAAGAAGAACTGAGCAATGTGGATCAGGGAGCTTGAAAGGCTTGGTTTTTTAGAACTGCATTTTCCTATTTCCTAGTTAGACCTTTGGACAGCAGCCAGCTTTCTGCTGAGTAGGTTGCCAGGGCACAGGAGTCAGATAAATGACAGTCTGCTGCCTTCCGTGCCCCCCTTCCACGTGTAGTGTTCCTGCTGTATAAAGCCATTAGTGACCAGATTACAGAAAACATAGGGTTTTGTTTCATAACTTTTATTTGTTGTTCCATTTCCTGTTTCATTCCTATTTAACCTCTGTTCTTTCTAGTTCAGACATAGTATCAAAGTGAATTTGGAAATGAACTTCATATGGATGAGAATCAATTTTAAACTATACATGCTATACCCAATATAACTTAAAAAAAATACCCCAACTTATAATTATTTTTTAATAAACAGAATGTTTTTTATTAATCTACGAAGTTTTAATAACGATACATTTCACCCTACCTCTTCCAATATCTTTTTTCCATCAAAACCATCCTCAAAATTAATCAAGAGCTGCATGCTTTGTTGCAAAGTCTTTTTGGGGCAAGCTGCCTTTGAATTGCAGAGATACAATCTGTATTGGACTGGAGAACTCACTTAAGGTGTTTTCCTAGTATAAATGTACCTGAGTGTTTGGATGACTCTCTACAATATGAGAAAATGTGAGAAAATCTGAGTTAGGTGGAAGGG
Organism: Falco rusticolus; assembly: GCF_015220075.1. Classification (NCBI taxonomy): domain Eukaryota; kingdom Metazoa; phylum Chordata; class Aves; order Falconiformes; family Falconidae; genus Falco; species Falco rusticolus. The sequence continues at coordinate 41,143,197 of NC_051193.1, forward strand.
CGCCTTTCAATAGTTACAATATTGGAGGGGAATACATAGGAGGATGCTCTCTGAACACCATCAAAAGGCAGTGCAGCTACCCTTCCCAAACAAAATCTTCTTGAGGTGTTCTTTTTTTTTGCAAAGCTGAATTGAAAGTGTTTGTAACTTGGTGTTACAGTTCTAAATCTTTCTGTTCATGATTTTAGGAGTTGTAATACTGTCTCAGACTTCAAATCCAGGATTATGAATCTCAGAGCACTGAGTTCCAGATGTTTTGGAGAGCAAGGGGGACACCCTGAAGTGGGCAGAAATGGCCTTGTCACTAGACTTTATTTTATTTCCTAGCACTTAAGAGATTGCTTAAGGCCTGATGCATATTGTCTGAGATGTTCTCCACACATTTTTTTATCGTTATGTTAGGGGACTGTTGCTACCTACATAAATACCTAGCTGCTTTTTCATCTAACTTCTCGGTCTCATTATTCTTCTGTAGGAAAGAGTTCCCAAATTAGTCATTATAAACACACTCATTTCCTTTACTGCATTTAAATGTCCCAATTTTCAGTGTGTTTATTTTTTGTGTGTGGGTTTTTTTTATTGTTGTTTTAATATTTGTTTATTTTGTTGAAATACTTTCTCTCCTGTTACAAAACATGACACAAAGACCCTGGGTATCTGATACTTTATTACATTTTCATTTGTTCATCTCCTTTTGAAGATAAAGCAATCCTAGTCTTTTCTAGCTCTTTTCATAGGTTTTCCAGGCCCAAGCTTATTGCACGTATTCTTTGCTCTTCTTCTAAATTTTCAGACCTGCATATCTTTGTCCTTTTCCTTTTCACCTGTCTGTTCTGCAGAATTCTTTGAGCTGAATGTTCAACCCATCTAGGATGTGACCTTACTGTATTTTCCGATGAAGTTTATTACTTTGTTCCATTCCTTATGCAAAATAGCATCTTTGTTACTTCTTGTCTGCAAGTGAGCTGAATTGTGTACAGTGAGTCAAAGTTCCTTTCTCAGAGTCACTTTGAATTTATAAACCTGTAAGTATAAAAAATGCAGATATAAAGAATCTATGTTTTTATTTCAGAGCATATTACACGTGCATATTAAAACTGAAATAACTTTTATTTAGTTAGAAAATTGAGTATTTTCAAGGTAAAAGATGAAGACTCTGAACTTTGGTGCAGTAAACTGAAGTAGCCAGTGAAGACAAGGAAGAAAGAGTATGATGTTTTGATGATAGATTGTGCTGTTCATGGGATGTCCTGTAGCATTTTGTGCAGCTGGATCTTCTAAATAAACCTATAGTTTCATACCAAATATTGAGAACTGGAAAGACAGTCAGCTGATGCAATCTTTGAAGTGATGGCTATAATGATAAGTTCACCGCTTACTGAGATTTATCATTAGGCGTCTCCAGACTGAAGAAGTACGTTCACTCTGAGAGGACTACCTGGACTGCTAGTCTTTCTCATGTGTTTGAGTAGTATTTTGAATTGAGCTATATACACAGATCCCCGTGTACTTTTATAGGAAGAAATAAAACCTCATTGTCACTAAAACATCATTTACAGTTCCTGGCCTTGTATCCAGATTGTGCTCTATGTGAGATCTCAAGTGATTCTCAATATGGTCTAGGGCTAGCTTTCCTAAAAGCTTGCTCCAGAATGAAAGGTTTGGACCATCATATCAAAGAATACTTTCTTTTGTGTTTCTTTGGCTGTTGTGTGTTGAAGAATGAGGGGAAGTCTTTTTGACAGACTTGTTGGCTGTTTCAAGACCTGACTAACACTAGATTCTTTACTTTGGTTTTTTTAGGTGAAGGAGGAGATGGGTTGGATTCACAGTGTTTGCATCATGACTTCTTCATACTGCTACATTCAACTGCATGGAAGACTGTGATCCATTAGGTGCATATCTTCTTTTGAGTGTCATGGACAGAGTGCTTAACAGCTTCATTGGAGGCTGATGGGACATTTTCCTTGGCTTATGCTGCAAACTAAAATACAAATTTTAAGGGATTAATCGTATTTTGTTGTGTCAGCTCTTGTTTTCTCCCATTAGCACTTGAATATATTTATTTGTCTTCAGCTGGCATGAATCTTTGTGGGTAATGAGGAGAAGAGAGTGTTTGGGACCCAGTTTGTGCAGCTAATACACAACAATAATGATTCACCAAATCATCAGCACTTCGCTGCATGGATTCTGTGTTTCAGTACTTTAAGTTGACTTAAGAGTGGGTGTCCTGCACTTTTTCTCATGTCTGTAGTGTGCTGCTTTCCTTGAAACGAGTTTTAAAAAGTGACGGAGTCCATAAACCTCTGTTTGAATTAGGTTCTGGAATGTTACTTGCTTGACAAGAGATGATTCCTTAGTGCCATCTGTTAATGCCGTCTCTTCCTAAAGTGGCAAGAAAAATCAGTTTATGGGTTGAATTTCACCAGGATGAAACAGATGCACAGACAAAAAATGAGGAGAAAGCAATATTCTAATGGAAAATAATTCTTATAATTTGAAGAAACAGCTTGAAAGAGATACACTGAAACAAAGTGAGAACAGTGAAAAACCTTGCATTTAGGACAGAGTAAATCCAACAGAGAGATATAACAGGAAGTCTAACAGAACAGGCCACAGTAGAATAAGAGGGACCTTGGGATTATTGATTCACAGCTTAAATTTAAGTCAAGTGTGTGATATTTTTGCAAAACCACCAAAAGCAATTCTGGAATAAATATAGCAGAAAGGCATGTGTAAGAATAGGAAGTAGTTTTTTTCCTAATTTGACATTGGTGAGACCTCATCTAGAGTAGCGTCCAGTATGGAGCATCATTTCTTGAAAGTGACTAGAAAAAATTCAGGGTGCCCAGAGGTTAGAATGAAAAAAATGAAAGATCTAATCTAAAATCGTACCCTATGCAAGTCTAAGAAAGAGAACATCATAATTCTTAAATATTATGACAAGAAGGCTAACAGTAAACTGTTACTACCATTGGCTGAGATAAGGCCAGAGGTAATCAGTTGAAATAGACAAAGGGTATCCAGATTAAATACTAGAAAAGTCTTTCTGTGGGATATTTTAGCAGTGGGACAGATGAGATTTTGTGGGTTGTGGAATCCAATCATTAGGATTTTTAAGAACAGACAAGTATCAGGGATAGTCTAAGTCTACTCACTTCTTTTTCATAGCTAGGAGTTGAAATAGATGTCCTGTGGTCCCTTCTGATCTAATATTTCTGTGGTTTGGTGTCTATCATCTTAATGTTTTAAAGGCCTATAAAAGACTGTGCTTGAGATGTAGCATTGGCAAAAGACACAGATGTGACAGCCTTCATAAGATGGACTAGAGGTGGCTTCTGAACGTACGAGGGAGATGAGTGAACTTTGGAGTTTAGACATCTGTCTTTGATAACATGTGTGTTGAAATCACCCAGAATGACAGTTCTTTCTTGAGTATCCCCATTAAAGTACCACTGGCCTCACCTTTAGTTTATTTATTTTATGTGACTTTACATTGGATTTGTTTCTGTTGCTAGTTAAATTAATCCAGTGGTGTTAGTCTTACATAAGGGACCTATATTTTCAAATGTGATGTTTGTGGAGAAGATACATACTGTGTGGAGAGATGGCCTGTCCTCCCTGTGTGGGATGGAGAATAGGTTGGTTAGTACGAGGCTTGAAGTGTCATCTAGCTGGATCTCAGTGATGCAAGCTAATGTGGAAGATTTGTTGCTAATTACTCAGGTGTTTGCTGTTGGTACACATTTTCATTGATCATCATCTGGTTTTTTTCATATCTGGTTCTCTTCTGTATTTGTTTCCTTTCTCCTTCAGAGTTGAACATGAAGTTGATCTTCATTTTCTGAACTTTTGTCTATTTACCAAAACCTTCCTGGTGGAATAGCGCTTATCCCTTTTTATGTTATCTCTTTACTGTTGACAATATAAAATTATGATCTCTTCACATGAACTGCAAGTATTAAATAACCTCAGGAAAACCCAGTCTTCTTAAGAGCAGCTGTTCCAAATTGCAATAGTTTTGTGTCCAAGGGGAGAGCCTTTCTCAGCAGAAGGTGGCTGGGGTTTTTTTGTGTGAATGTTTCATGAGAGACTAATTCCTGCTTCACCACAAGTAGTACTTTATTATGATTTTGCAAGGCTGTGTGAAGAAATGAAAATCAGGGCAGGTAGAGCGGGAAGTTGGCTAAAATAAGGACATCAGTGGGACTTCGAGGACCCTGTTCTTGTGTAAAGCAACCAAGTGTTTGAACACCTTGGTTCAGTTCCAAAACTACCGTAATACAGTAATAGGCAAACACTCCTCAGTATTCCAGTGGCATAAAATGTATTTACTTAGAAGCAATTAAGATCAGTTAAGACTTTGATCAGTTTTGAATTTACCTTCCTGATTTCACATCTGTCTGCCCTTTCATTGTAGCTGCGTTACTTTCATACACTCACAGGGTTTCATAAATCGCTTGGTCTGATCTAAGGCCAGGCTGCCTGCGATGTGCATGCCCAGCTCTGCCCTGGCCATGTGCTTCTGCCTCTTCCTTTACATCATTTCTAGTACTCCTGAGGCCGTGGGAGAAGTTGCTCATCCAGCTGAAATTTAACTGAAAATTAAGAAAGTGTTTTCAATCAGATCGGTGGTATGCTCTGATGAGCAAAGAAACTGAATAATTGCAAGGGCTGAAACAAAGTATGGTTCAGGACTGCAACAGGGCTGGCAGAAAAGGGTGGCACTTGACCCTTTTGCAGTAGCCTACAGGGATCAATTGAAGGCAAGTGTGAATTTATTATGCCTGTGATGTGCTTAGCAATTGGTGTAATACACTTGGCAAATGACAAAAATTCTCTTTGGATTTCTTTTTTTAGAAAAAGATTGTAGAGTTCCTCTGAAGAGTTGAAAATATTTTTATAATATTAAGCTTGCAATTCGTACATCTCTTACTATACATTCTGCTACATGGAATTACTTAAATCTATCTTGTTTTGAATCTCACTTGCTTCCTCGCCTCCATTACTTCTGTTTAATAAAGCTTATTGTCAGGGTTAACATTGTTATTTCAGCTAGCAATGAAACTTAAGCATTTTTTTGAGAAATTGCCCCAAATCATCATGTAATGAATGGAAGCCCAGCCCACCACCATTTCTTCTCTCTTCTATTTTGCCGAGTAGGATTTGTTGCTTGGTCTACACAGAAAATGTATCACAGCTTATGTCTATTACATTTTCCCTACTGTTCTAATTAGCTGTGCTGCAAACAAGTACCGAAACAGAGGAGACTGAGTAACAATTGTTGTATAGGGTCTTGGGAGCTCCTAAATTCTCGTCACGGTTTGTCAAAGTAACTTAGTGACTCAAATTACTTTCAGCTTGCTCTTCTACATTGTGTTAAACATCAATGATATTGTTTATTTATCTGCTATACTGGATGTTTCAGTGGTTAAAAATGTTGGCACTATGAGATTTTTGAAGATGAAAAATGCAGTTATTACCACTTTAATTTTTGCTTTTAAAGGGTGCAAAGATCTTTAATCATTGATGCAAATATCTTCTTTTTCTCTTGAGTTACATTCTTGTGCCTACTTTAGAATCTTTTTTCTAGCTTAGACCAAAGGCAAAGAATAAGCAGAAAGTTAAGTCCTACTAGTATCAGTAATGCTAAAGCAGGTATGCAAGTGCTTGGGTGAGAAGGGTCGTTGCCTGAGTTTTGCAATTCAGCCATTGAAGTGCTTATGGGGGAGAAAGTTCCTTTGCATGGGTCTGGGAAACATCACACTGAATTCCTCAGCCAGGCAATTAAGTCAGGCGAGAACGCTCCAGATGAGAACAGCGTGTTTAACAGAATGCAAACTTGCATTTTGTAGATCTGTTTTTTTTTTAATTCAGAGTGAGGTCACTGCTGTGAATGTTTCCTTCAGTGTGGTGATGACTAGAAGCCATTGCCTATTGTGCTGTGACTGGCCTTTACCATTTGTTTTAACCAAATTCCACTGGTACTTGTGTATCTGTCCTCTTTTACATCCAATATTACAGCAGAAATATTTTAGTGGTAATATCTGCTCAGTCAGAAGACAAAATGCCCTGGAAACTTTGTAAGGAAAAATATGGGCTCATTTTCGTATCTACTTTCCAATCTTCAGCAAGCTTAGCAAAGCATGTGGATTATTAGGTATGTAATTGTACTAAAGCATCTTCTGGTATCCATTTGGCACTTCATTTCATGGTAATCATGTAAAATAACTGGTAATAGAAATCAGCTGAAATGAAGCTAGTTTTTGAAGACATTCAAGCTTAAGACTAGGAACCCCCTGAATCATGATTGTTATGCTGGTCTTTAAGTGAGAATATGAGTAAGGATGAATGACAATAATTTTGTTATTTGGAAGTATTATAATGTACTTGGACCTGTGCTCATACAGTTCCTGGAATGGTTACTTATGGCCCTCTTTGAGAATGTTCTTTAGCAATTTCTGAGTGAGGACTTGGCACTCCCTGTGAGTGCAGTCAAAACAACCAGGAAAGAACATTCAGGACTCTTTTGAGATGATTTCCAGAACCTACTAATCTATTCTGAAGCAATTTCTTTCCAAAAGGTAAAAGAGACTTCAGCTTTTTCCAACAGGAAAGAAGGTAGCTAGGACCTGGAAGTCATGTCTGGAACATTCTGCAAGAAAAATGGGTACTGCTGTTTGAATGTCATGCATGAATAATTTGTTTTGGAGAAAGGTTTTAGTGATTGATGTTCTTGAGATGGGAACCTGAAATGACTATTTCCTCTTAGAAATAGTGGAAGTTGTTCTGTCTAGGCAAAGGAATTACTGTATTCCAGTCTTTTGGTGTGCAAAGTATCATGACAAGCATAAGAAATGGAATATCCTGTTACATTTTCGACTTGCTTTGCCCATAAGACTGGGCCAAAAATACTTTTCCTATTAAGTTTATTTGAAAATGCTGTATATACACTTAATGCAGGTGGTCTTTGTCCTGTTCTCCCACCCCCTCCCCCAATGTTCTAATCTACAGTCTTTCGTGCTTGTGTTCAAATGGCCTGTTGTTCACTACAACTACATGTATCTCAAGGATTTTAAGTCTAGAGCGGTATCTGTATCATGTGATTACCATTAAAGCTCTGTATCCAGGATGTATCCAGGTTACAAGTCTTCATTATAACTGAAGCTATTGGGTTGCTCATTTGAAAAGTATTTTGGATACGCTTATTTCCACCCATGTTAGGGAATGTGAACAGAGCAGCTGCTACAGGAATATAACCTGTGTCAGCTTTGGAGACAGTTCTTTCATATAGTACCAAAGGAACTGAAGGATGTAAAAGTTCTTGGTATTTCAGACATTTTAAAATGGGTTATTTCAAACTGTTGCATAGTTCAGGAGATTGTTTATGTATCAGTGAGAAAGCAAGCTTTCAACTGCCTTAGAAATATCTTTCTATCCCAGTTTCATATAAAGAAAAAAAAGCATTTCTCTGTCCATGGCTGGAACCTCTGCTGACATCTGTTCTCTGGCTGCCCCTTCACTAAGAATGAGGCTTAGGTCCCTGGATGGTGCTGACATGTGCCCCTGAAAACACCTCTGTGTCTGTGGAAGCCCGTGATGACGAGAGGCTCCACGTCTGAGTTAGCAGCCTGTATCCTCTGGATACCAGCAGAGAAAAAGTTCTGTTTTCGCACAGCAACAATTGCATGTCCCTATCTTTATTTGCCAGTTCTCAGCTGAAACATAGACCATATGTTTCTCGAAAGAGGGAGTATGGGGATCTGGCACTGTGCTGTCACCCAGCTTGTTGGCCTGAGTTCCAGTTTGCCGTGTATGTCTCAGCTCATTTCCTTGGGCGTTACCCTGGCGGTGCTTAAACTACAGAGGTGCATACCGACGAAGTGCAGGGCTGCTGGTAGCTTGCATTTGGATTCCTAATTTTAAGTGCATTCATTCTAATTGCGGTCAATGAAAAGTGTGCAGTTTGGCTAGTCTCTCTTGCTCCCTGGCAGTCTCAGACATATATGCCAAGTTGTGAAAGATTTTTTCCAGCAACAACATGTGGCTCCCTTTGGCAAACTCCCACCAACCATTTTGTTGGCAGCTACCAAGTAGCCTCTGGATCTCTAATGCAGGAAGGCTGCTGATGGGCTTGTGATCTACATATTTATCTGAAAGCAATTTCTTTTGACCTGCCTTTTAGTTCTGCAAATGCTCATTTGCTTTATAGTTATCTATTTGGTTCCAAACCCGATGTCTCTCAATGCATATAGATCCACTTACTGTTGAATAAAAAATGTTATGTGCCAGAAATCCCTGTAATTCTTTGCCCTTCCTTGTCTCACTTGTACGCCAGCTTTTTGTTGTGCATCCGTAAATGTTCTATGTTCTCCAGAATTCATGCCCTGTGCTCCTTTCTTGCTTGGTGAGGGTATATGAAAATGATGTTAGATGCTTGCTGCCTTGGGGTACTGGCTTGAGACCTCAGTATGGTCCTTCACCTTTTCTTGTATTACTTGTAATACTTGTATTATTTCAAGCCATGTGTTGCCTATGACTGTTAGCATAGCTAGCAAAGACTAGAGGAGGTGTGCCAGGCATGCCAAGAGATACTCTTTCTGTCTGGTGAGTGCTGACAGAATTGTACCTGATGGCATTGCACCTGTCTATCAAGATGTGTGTAATTGCATTTCATACCCTTTCTACTTGGCACAAGGAATGCAAATGCAAAGCTAACTGCCCGCCTCTTTTAAGTACTGCCATTTGTACAAGTCTGTCAACCTGCATTTCCTGCTGGCAGCCACCGCTCTGCTCGGTGCAGTTGTTTGTCCTGACACAAAACAGTCTCTCCATGGCTGTCTGCTCCTTAGAAACACATGTGAATTAAAACTCAAAACATTTATGTGACTTAATGGAAATCCCTAGTTATATACAAGGCAAGGTGGATACGCTGTGGAGGCACAAAATCTGTATTAGGCAGGCATTCCTGATGGCCTGAATAAATTTCTCTCTGGGCAGAGCCATGTTCCTTCTGTTCTCTGGTACTAGATTTTTAAGAATGAAGAAAATGAGGATGACAGGTAACAAATTTTGCATAGTCTCTGTTGACCATTGCATACTGACAAAGACTCTCATCAGAAACCGGCTATACTGTGTCTACCACCATGGCAAGTACTTTCTGTGTCATTTGTCCAACAACTGTACCACGCAAATTCTTCCAGAAACTGTAAGAAGGTCTTGTATGCTGAGGAAAGGACTCCCCCCAACAGTGTCACTGCTCACCTGTGGCCAAAGTTTACACTGAGTTACTCTTCCATAACTGCTCTGAAGGTAAAAGTGGCTTGTTGGGTGAAACTGTGAGTGGAATTTCACACCAAAGTCCCACCAAATATTGTCAGATTTAACGTATCAGTAGCAATATATGGAAGAGTTTCTACCTTCTTTTTATTTTGTCCATATGCTGGAAAAAGAAACCATAAGAAACCACGTGTGGTCTTAAAATACATGTACATATGGGAGAAAATGGGAAATCAGTGGAAAAAACAAGCTTTCCTCAGACTCAGATGTTTAGATGGAAATTACTGCATCTTTCAAACATAGATTTCAAGGTGAGTGAAGGCAAATAATGCCATGCCAGCTTTTTTACATCTCATATATTCCCTCTGTTGACTTTGCACGTACATTTAGTAGAAACAAAGAGTTTTCCATCAGCTTTCCATGAGTTTTAGATCTGTTGCAGGCAGAAAGCAGATTTGTCATATTTTTCATCCATCAGTGTATGTCTTCAGGAAAGTTGTTGTGTAATGGGATGCTGTTTAATGCGATGGTGTCAATAACATTCCTCCATTTGGAGCAGTTAGTCTCCCACGTAAGCTTTGAATCCCCATTTTATCTTCCTCACCACTGATTTTTTTTGCTGGCCTGAATGAAGAAACCAGTACTATGACTGAAGCCTTTTTACTCAAATTGAATATGCTTTTGTGAGGTGCTCAGTTTTGTTCTTTACGATGCAGCAGAAGCATGCAGCAGCAAGGTTTCTCTACTGGTGATACCCGCTGAGGAGAGCCCGGTCATCGAACTCCAAGCTGTATCTGGTTTTGCAGCCTGTCTAGACAGGAGTGCTGTGTGCCCTTATGTGCTTTGAGCTAGTGATTGCAAACACTGTGCAGATACTGTGGCCACAGAGAGAGGTGGCCATAGCTCAGCACACCACTCTAAATAGCCGCTACAAGTACGAGTGCTTTCTGCTTTGGGTGCCGACTGAACATTACGGAAATCTGCAATCCCAGCATAAAAGCACTTTCTCCATGTAATTAGGAATCTTAACCTTTTTTTCCTTCCCTGATGAATTGCTGCTGCTCATGTATTTGGCTGGTGATCAGCAGTGCCTGCCAAGCCAAATTACTGGAAATTAATTATCTGGAGCCTGATCCGGAAGTTTTGACTCGCCTCTTCAGTAGTCCATTCAACCCCACGTGTTTATTTGAATCAATATAGATTTGGAAGTGGGGCCCTTGCTTCGTCAGGTTCCACCACTCCAGGTGGTAAACAGCCTCACCACATCTTCACACTCCAGCTGGGTTTCTGCCCATTTAAGTCATGGCTTAAGAACATGTAAGGCTACAGAATTTCATTAACTTTTAGGTCCATATTAAATGGATAGAAGGTGCCATCAAGCAAACCTCTCATTGACAGGAGTTCGTTGACTTCCACTCACTCACAGTCACTGTTGCTTCATGTACATATAAAACAGCTGCTTCATATACTTACAAGTACAGGTTGTCCTATTAAATGGAATATGTTCACAGAAATTTTTAACCAGTGTCTGTGGAGCTGTTATTTAGGGTGTTTTTTCCTCTCTGCATGCAGAAAAGTTCTGATATTGTCTAAATTAAGTAAAAGGTAGAAGAGGGGTTTGCCCATAAGGCTCTCTCCAGAATATCGTGCTCCCATCAGGAATACTGACATGTAGTGAAGATTTCCTAATGTTCGTAAGTACATCAGCAACTACGTTGTGCTCAGAGTCAGGGCTCTGAAATGTTTTTTTCTTTCTGAAACAGGACTGTGGATGCACTCAACCACTATGGTGGCAAAGGGGCAGAATATCTACTACATGAAAGGGTGCTTCGGAAGTTTGTGCCTGCTGGAAAGAAGTGAGTGCTCTTTGTAGGCATATCCCACTATATTTACATTGTTGAACAGTTTGTCCTGCTTTTATCATTGCAGCATTGTCTTTATAGTCTCTGCTCTCATTCTGTGATTTTCCAGAGTCTGTGTTTCATTGTTAAGACAAAGAGCTGCTAAAGAAAGTGTCCAGAATTCCTGTTGATCTGATTTAAGCTACCTTGGTTTTCCTCACACATGTAAATGTTTAGAAGCACAAGGTCAGGTAGCATAGCTGAGTGGTAAATCGTTAAACTGGGATAACCCAATTGTTTTTGATCCTTTGCCTGCACCGCAAGATTACATGGTCTTAATATCTGAAGTGAGAAGCAATGTTATTGAATTAGTGGTAAAAACTGATCTAGTAGTGGAAAAAAGAAATGCAAAGATAACATCTGAGACATCAGAAAACTATCTGTAAAATGCAACTTCTTCAGTTTTTTTCACAACCAAAAAGAAAAAAAAAACCCACACACTTTTGCCAGTTTTTGCAATTCTATGGAAGTGAAAAAACAAGCAATCTATAAAGTGGGAAACTGCTGTTACCGTGATCGTAGCGTGGGAGTGAAACTAATGGTTTAAATATGTATTAACTAGCAATTGCCCTGGCTTAGGTTGAAATTATTGCATTCAAAATATAGAGAGATCACAGCTGTATGTTTCTTCTATTGATTTTACGAACTGTAAGATCTACACACATGCAAGCTTCTCTGGCACAGCCCATCTTGCAAATGTCACGATCAGTCTTCTAGGTTCCTGTAGTACTAAAGACCAAGAAAACCACCCGGTATCAGCAGCATCTAAGCTGTGGAAGAAAAATGAAGGTGGGAATGACATAATAATGTGTTTGGATGTTAATGTCACAAAATCCAATATGAAAAGTACAATGAAATGGACAAAGTATTTTCCAGAATCTCATTGTCAAAGGCATTTTCAATTAAAAAATCATGCTACAGGATGCTTAGTAGAGAAAGAAACAATCCTGAAGGAGAAAGAGGAGAATCGGTGATCAAGCAAGTGAGAAAAGGTGCAGGGTGTAGTGATGGGAATCAGACATCTTACGTCTTGAAATAATGAACCTGTTTAGGGAAGTGGCATAGCTCCTGCTGCCATAGGAAAGATGCGGCTTATTAGGCTCAGTCTTGAAATAGTTTTATATGTGTTTGTATTTAAATTTAGGCATGCTGCAGTGTGGTCTCGTTTCCCCACTCGCTTGTTTTTTGTTTATTTCTTTAAGGATGAGAAGTAAGGTGGAGAGAAGAATTATTAATTCCTAAATGAAAGTAATTAGGATTTTTTTTTAAGATTCTGTTGACCCTTGACAGAGGCTGGTCTATGACATCACCTAAAAAAAACCCCAAGCAGCAGTTCAAATCGATGCCATCTAAAATACCAGTGAGCAATCCAAACTAATAACAGTAAGCTCTGATTTTACTGGGGAGGCCATCTGAGAAGAAACAGTACATCAGTAGACCTTTTACCTGTCATTTAGATAACGATATAGTCCAACGTGAAAAGTTTAGAGCTTGCTTCAGGACATAGTGTATATAATCAATGGTTATATGGTGATGGCATACTGTACACCTGCATTGATGGAGGAAAACGGGCAGAGTTAGAGAATCTTTTTGAAAACCCATTTGGGAGCACTCTTACAGTCGGGTTGTTGCCTACATTGTATTTCCCAGTGACAGCTCCTTCGTCAAGTCTGAAGGGCTGGAAGTAGAAACCCAGCAGGAAGGAATGCTGAGATTTTGAAGCTTTTTGCAGTTTGTGTAATAGAGGGAAAAATTTAATAAAGGAGATAAAGATACATCTGTGTTGTTTCTCGGGAGTGTTCCCGAGAGGCTAAGACCAGGTTTGCATTCATATATTCATTCCTTTTATTGCCATGGGGTGGCTGTGGGGAGGGCATCCACCTTTGGGCAAAAAGGCAGTGTTATAATCCAAATTCTGCTTGTAGTAGTTTTCCCACTAAGCTCAGTGGGAGTTTCTTGACGCCACTCACTTTACACAGGTAAGTAGTAAGTTTACATACCTGTGTGATCGAGAGTTACTGGCAGAGGACCTCCTCTAGAGCCAGTTTTCTTCTTTCCCAAATTATTTCACTCTGTATGGAAAGTACAGCTGGACACACCAAAGGAATATATTTGTGAGATGGCTGATTGATTGTTCTTTCTATATTTTCTGGCTGTCGAGTAGAGTCCAGCCAGGCTAAATGTTTCCAAACAGCAAATCCTTCCAAAAAGGGGAAGATCAGCTAAATATAATTTGAAAGTGTATTAGGCTGGATTTCTTGTATTTCCACTTTTTCAGATTTAAATATGATTCACTTAGACATCTGAATGAACTAGTTCAAGAACTTTGACATTTTCCTACTTCAGGAAAACAAAATGAAACGATTCTCAGTGGATCCTCATAAAAACCTTTTGCTGTGTGCTTAATCGCAGGCAGCAGGAGGTGCAGAATTCCAGCAAGGTGCCTGGGGAGCTGCACGTGTTGCACTCCCTCTGCCCTTTGTACATGGACTCACAGGCACACACGCTTCCATATCGCTTCCTGAGCACGGCACTGCTACTTTATTATACTCAAATTGTCCCTGCAGCAGCTGGGAAGGGTGAAATGGCAAACAAAAAGAGAAAGGCAGAGGGTTATTCTTAACTGTATCAGCTGATAGACTTAATCATATGTTTACTTTAGAACTGAATTTTTAGAAGGGACTTACAGTTTTGAGTGTTCAGTTTGAAAGACTTAGGACTTTTTTCTTTTATTCAGAGGTCATCCAGTGTTTGCTGTTTCTGTGAATTACAGCTGGAAGTTTGGGGCCTTAGCCAAGCCCCCCACCCCCCCCCCCCCCCCCCCCCCCCCCCCCCCCCCCCCCCCCCCCGCCCTTTTAAACAGCATGTCACTGGCATTTAATAGCAACTATCCAATATCTGCAGATACTACGTCATGTCTCTGATCCATTAGCCTTTTTAGTGTCTCATTTGTATTGAGGCATACCCCAAATTAAAAGCAGCATGAGGTCGTTCAGAAATAAATCATCTTTTACTAAGTTACTTACATTGCAAATTGTACTTAGAGTGACTTCCCCACCCCCTTTTTTTCTGTTGTGGTGATTTTGTTAAATGTGACAGATAATAACATATTAGTTGATCCCTTGGCTATTGTACTTAAAAATGGCTGGTTTTGTTTAATTCAGCCGTTGCCTGCAGCCTGCAATAAAAATGAATGCAAACTATGTTTAAAAGCTTTAGAAGGCAGATCTGACAAATGCAACATAGGATTTAAAGACGAAAGGCAATTGGCCACTCCTACCAAATCATATCCCAACTAATGAGAGGGTATGGGATCGACAGAACTCTTCAGTAATTTGGAGCCTCCTGACAGGCAGCTAAATCTACTGCTGTCAGAATTTGGGCACCATGTTGAAGTCAAAGCAGAGGAACATTCCGGGAAACGTGGGAACAGAGGACTAGAAGGAATTGCCTGGGTCATTAAGTCCAGTTTTCTACTGTTGTAGACATCCACGTTTCATAATCCCTTTCATTAAGTTACCAAGATCTATCTTAAAACTAGTTCGATCGTTTGACCCTACCGCTCCCCTTGGCTGGCTGTCACAGAACCTCTTTCTTCTGATGGTTAGAAGCCTTCTAATTTCCAACCTAAATATATTCATGGCCAGCAGACGCCCATTTGTTCTTTTGCCAACACTGTCCTGAGGCTGAAAAAAACTCTTCTCTCTCCTTCACTTCAACCCCTTGGTGCAGGAGATAGCACGTCCCATTTATTCATTCTGCTGCACTGTTGAGGGTAAGCCCTTTGGGTTTTTCTCCTATAAGGCCATCTCCATTCTCCAGGGATGCCTTTCTCTGAGCAAGCTGGTCACGGTTTGAGTTCAGCCCTTTTGACTGTGAATAGTGAGGCTTGACCACAGTATGTCCTTGTAAGATCTTACCAGTGCCTTGTACAAAAGGGGCAGCCCAGCCTCAGCTGCCTTAACTCTGCTGTGAACACCTCCACTCGGAATAGTGGTTCCGAATTAAACTGGTAACTTGGGTGTGAAAGAACATATCGGCAGCTGTCACAATATGAACACTGCAGTTCACAAGCAGAAACATAGTGCAAGCTAAGAAATAGGTCTTGCCTGGTATCCAGGATTCCTGCATGGAAGTTTTAGCTTAAAAACGTGCATTTGAGATGTTTCAATAGAATCATAATAATATCACTCTACTTAAAGCTGCCCATGAATTTATTTGTCCTGTGTGATGCTGTTGATCGTCCTCAGACAACGTGAACAGAGTCTTCTCTATCAGGGCATATATGAGATTGCCTGCAACAAGCTAACACATTTATGTAGAGTGAATAATAAACTGAAAGAGATTTAAAATAAAGTAGCTATGTAGTACATTTAAAGTATTTAGGATTTGGAAAGCCTTGCTTTACCAGTAGATGGCACAAATCAGCTTGATTTGGTTTCAGAACATGTATAAAGAATATATTGAATAAATAATGAATGGAAATAGTAATAAAGTTCTTCCATTTATGGTAACTAGATGACAGCAAATATTATAAACAGGATAGCAACAATCAGATTTTGCATTGTATTGCCCCGGTGGGCTTTTTGGCAAAAATAATTTATCTGCTAATGCACCAATCTCTAAATCTTAAGGAATTTTGACCCAATTTTGGCCTATCCAGACCTGAACAGAAATGCAAAGGCAGTCAGTGGGTTTGGATCTGGTCCTGATTTCATGAGTGTAAATCCTCCTGTTTTCTCTGGACACTTTGCTTTGCACAGAGTGCAGATTTTAGTTTATTTCGTTGGTAGGGTAGTTTGTTTTTTCTTCCGAGAGAATACATGCTTACACTAAATCTTTTATTCCAGCTGTTTAAATACCAGTTAGCAAAGAGTTTCATCCATTAAATTGCCAACTCTTTTTAACTGGGCTGATTTTAGCTTAGGGCATTTGGTACTTTGGAGGATGGCTCTGTATCTTGGAAGGCACATCCCACACTGAGATGTGGAGGAGTGATTCTGACAAAACTCTTGCCTCATCTTCCACCCCTCCCTTGACAACCATGTGGCCACATATTTCATGGGGAATCCCAGCCCTGGTGACTGGACAGATTGGCTCCTTACTTTACAAAACAGGCCCGTATTACGGAGCAACAAGGCAGTCCCAGATCAACCAGCTAACTCCCTGTCCTCTCAGGTGTTGCCTCCACCCTCCTGGCAACCAGGGAATCATGGCCCATTTTCTCTCCATCTCTCTCTGTCCCTCTTTTTCTTCTAGTAGCTCTCGTCATTGTAGGTTGCTTGCAGGCACCATCACAGTACATTAGCTTCAGAGTTTGTAGGGACGGCAGATCTTTCCTTAGGAGACCACAGCCTTTGTATGACTTAGTTGAAGATGTTTCTTGCAACAGGAGAGAATGTAAGAAGGACAAAAAATTGGATATGTTAATTGGCCTTGTTTGAAAGTTGATTTTGTCAGCCTGATAGGATTAATTTGATTCTGTTATCCAGCACAAGAGGAATTCTAGTTCAGCCTAGTTATTCTGTAAAAGGTCATCAGCAACCAGATGAAAAAAGGCTGTTTTGGTAGGAGGACTTGGAACAACAACACAGGGTCTTCTATTTTATTAACTAAAGTGCTGATGAATGACTAGTTATTGTTGGGGTAAAAACCTCAACCCTCTTAGCCACTTTCTTCCCTCATAAATAAGATGAAAAAAAAAATCTCCTTTGAACTCTAGTGAGTCAATATAACTTGAACAGGCATTCATCCATGTATGAGCTGTTAAACGGGGAGGTTTCCTTACCAGGGAAAATGGCAACTCAGGTTGTATAATCGGGGGGGGGGGGAGAGGGGGGGGGAGAGGAAGGAAAATAATTGCCTTTCTCCCATTCCCTTTAACTTCTCTGTATGTAATGAATATATTACACCTCAGAAGTCAGTGGGGAAAGCAGGATTTAGACAACAGCATGTGAAAGTCAAGTCTGAGTTATATTCTAGCTTGACAGAGTTTTTATTCTTAAGTACTAGAGGGAGCTGCATTAGGAACTCTGTCAGCTGTGTGTCACTGCGAAACACTGGCCTGGAGGAGCTTAGGTGCCAAAGGAGAGGTGCTCAGGGGCTGTGTTCGTCCCCGTGTGACTCCAAAATCCCCTAAAGAGACAGCACAAAGGTGAGGATGCTACTAATGACAACAGCCTGCAGCAGATGAACCGATGCTTCGCGACTCGGCTCAGCTGTGGAGGATTTGACCTTGACTTAAAAAAGGGATTTGAAATAAAAGAGGAAGGCAGGATGTCTTTTAGGAGCTGCCAAAAAGTAAGGAGGCAAAAAGACCTTGTCTTTGGTGATGTGGGTGTCTTGGCCGGCTGCTAGGTGGCACTAGCACACGCTCATGGCGCAGGGGGGATGTGCATCAGCGCGGGCAGAGCTCTGCCGGGGCTCCTGCCTGGCTCCTCGCGGTGGCTGCGCGGATCCTGGGACAGACCTCTGCCATCCTTGCTGCTCTTGTGACTGAATTTTAAGGGTGGGAAAATGTCTTTCCATCCGTGTAAACAGGAGCCTGTATTTCGGTGCTTTTAAACTTTAAAGGTGCTTTGTGATTCGGCAAGGGTGAAGGATTTTGTGGCAATTTAATTACTGTTGTGATACTGCGTGGAGTTTGCACAGCACAAAATCCTGCATGGGCGAGAAAGGGCTTAAAGATGAGAACAGCTCTTCTACGTTCAGCTTTGGGTATTTTTATTGATGAGACTTTTTTTTTTTAAATGCTTATAGCAAGCAGCGAAAATTAAATTCAGTCTTATGAGACTTACTGTGGAAATGGAGAGAGAAAACACGTAAAAGCTCTCCTGGATGATCATCAAAGCTTGATAATTATTTTTATTAGTTGTGTAGCACCATTTCTGATTGCATTGGCAAGCTCAGTAAAAGGTGGTGTGCGTTTTACAAGGGATTAGGATGAAAAGAGGGTGTCTGCTTTTCCCTGTCCATGAGCTAGAAGGAGTTTCGTGTACAAAGAGCAGGTGGGAAGTGGAGGCAGAGGGAGTTCCCGAGGAAGCGGTGGTGCCAGAGGCACTGGCATAATAATGGAAATGAAGAACAGGAGGAATTATGAGCGGGGGTGTAGGCAGGGATGGACTTGTGCAGGGTCTAGAAGATTCCCTCTTGCCTCTAGTGTTTTCCAAGTAAATGCATACTCATCTAATCTTTGCTATGGAGCGTGACTATCACTGTTAAAATTTATGAGTGTATATAAAAGTACCACCTTCGTTCTCCTTCCACATGACCAAAATTCAGACTGGGTTATCCAGACTAGATAATAACTTCCTTTTAAATCTGCTGCTGAGCACTCATGTCATTTTTATACACTACTCATGCGTGTGCACACCTTACACATGAAAGGGGAACCCACGATACGCATGGCACACTTGGCTCTAGTGTTATGCTCATGGTACCCTTTGTGCAGTGTTATGTTCGTGGGGTTAATGTGGGTATTAGCAGTATAGTTATCACAAGGATAAATATTTAAACATGGAGTTACACTGATGATTAACTTAACCCTGGTCTTTCCCAGATACTGATATGGCAACCAGTTTCAGACGGTGGTATGGCATTGGTATTAAGATACCCCTTCAGGACGTTTCACCTTCGGCACTTCAGTCAAGGAAGGATTAAAAATGGAATTTACTGAGAGTCCAAATAACATTTAGGAAACTCTTAGGAGTAACCAAAGAGTTTGCCTCTCAAGACAATGATGTCTCAACTGTATTTCAATGCCTCTGAATACCTGCTGTCCAGGCTTCTGCCACAGGGCAAATCTGGAGAAGCAGGATACCTTATAACACTGCTAGACTTGTAGCTCAAGGCTGTCTGCATGTTTTTGGGTCAGGTTTATGGTAGTTGTAAATGACAACCTTACTAAAGATACTTTAGGGATCAACGTGCTGGTTATCTGATCATGATAGGATGGATTTCTGCCCTGTTACAGACCGGGTGGTTTTAACAGAACTGGTCTGGAATTTTTCAGTGAAGTTATTTTGTTGTTGTTGTTTGAATATACGTCAAAGAGTAAATAGCAATTTCTTCATCCAAGATGGATTACCTGGTCTAAAATTCTCTATACCTGAGTAGCCAGCCAGCTAACACCAACCAAACTCCACCAGAGCCCTTCCTAGGAACAGAGGGAGGGAGATGTCACTGGCTAAATGACTTTCCAGGACCTCCTGGTAGCAGCCACTCTACACTTGTTTGTTCATGGTCATTTGTTTCAAACCCAGGCTGTACCAGGGAGTGTTCTATAACTTTTCTGTCCTTCACCTGTCATCAAGATGAGAGGTTTATATGGAACTGACACTTACAGAGAGTTATCTCTGTTCACCTTCTAAAAAGAGACAGGGAGCGCAGGCCACAGTTTCGAGACACTGGTATTTATTTATAAATGTGATCAAAATGTTGGAGGGGAAACCCAAATATAAATTTAGAAGATGTTTCTCTTTCAAAATGGTAAACAATAGACAGTTTATAAGTTTATTTCACAAAATATTTTTCCAAATATTTTGAGTTTTCTGCATTCTGATATCTTGTTTCCTTCAAATTTCCCTTTTTGTCACTTAGTATAATAAGGCAAGTGTTGTCAAGGCAAGTTATTTTCCATCCTTTCCCTTTTCTCCTCCTTTTTTTCCTTTGTTTCTTCATTTTAGTTTTCTTCTTCTGGAACTTTCTGAAATGTTTAAGAATTTTTTAAAAGCTTTTCTGATTATAGGCTACAGGGTTGTTAGAGGGAGTAGTATTTTTATAACACTCATTCTGCAACTTTTGGCAGCTTTTATACCTTGTAAAATTAGTTTCTATTTTCCCTAAGGGTTTCTTTTTGTTTTATTTTAATGCTTCCAAACGGAGAAAATATTCAGAATCTATTGGCCTAAAAAGAGAGCAAGGAAGGATGAATCCTCACTTGCTTTTCATTTCTTGCATTCAGTGAGCCAAAAGAAAGAGGGATAGAGAAAAACCAAAAAAGTCAACAGATTTTCCGAAAGAAATCTGAAGGCTTTTCTGAAAGTGAATCGGTTTCACAGATGCACTATTTTCTTGAATTTTTCATTTAAAAATTTTAGTTTGTTTATTTGTATGACCTCTACTACTCTAAGATTTAATCTGTATGTAATATTTTTAGGGGTATGCTAGTTGTAGGTATAATTTAAAAGAAGTAAGTAATGGTAACTTTTGTAACGGTAGATTCCAAGTCAGGAGTTGCTTACAGCAGCACAAAACCATACTTTGCCTGTACAACCTCTTACACAATGTGCCTGATCTAGGTGCATTGCAAGGCTCTACTGGTATGTTTAAAACTACACAAGTTTATGTTGTGAAACAAATTTGTGTTAGACATGATCTGAATGTTCCCATGGTGTGAGCACACAGAATGCTTCTGCATACCTTAGCTCTTAGGTACATGCCTGGTCTGTTATTGATGTCTAATCTCCAAAACCAATTTTGCCTAATTATGATCTAATCTTAATCTAGGTAATCTTAAATTGGATATGATTTTTTAAACCCATTTTTCTACTTATAATTTTTAAAACCTGTTTCTTATGTCATAGTCTTTCTTTGGAAGACCTGTGCATTAATTAGGGTAGAAAACTGCCTTGCATATTGTAGTGACTGTGGCTTTAAATACTATGGGTTTGTGCTTAAATTTCACTGTACTTAACCAACTGATATTAATAATAAAATCCTTTCAATGTGCAATTTTTTTTTAATTAATGGAGGTACTTTACACATTACTACAGGTGTTTCACACATAACAAAATTAGCATATGATGCTTTTTAAGGTAGTCTGCTAGTTCAAAAATATGTGATAAGACTAAGCAATTGATATACTCTGCCTCATACTGCCTATATTTGGCATAAGAACTCTCCCAGGTGATATTGCAGTGGTGGTACAGTAATAACTAGTGTGTGCCATTTTTTTGAAAAAATATCTGTATTGCCTCCCAACATTCATTAGAAATGAGTCACATGCTTCTAATTCTAGTTAACATTTGTAGAAATGGACATCTGCAATGCATAGCAATGTTCTGGAGTGGTCATTGGTAAAGATGTAGCTGTTCTCATCCTGGACTCTATCAGTCTGTATCTTTGAGGAAAAAATCCAGTTGTGTTTGTTAAAGTTAGATTGCATCTTCATTACCTCTGCTCAGTAAGCCAATGAAGAAGAACTTTAAACACGGGAAAAGGAAAAGAAGTTGTTCATGTTAAAAAGTCTTTTGGAGGTTTGATTTTGTTCCTGGTTGGTTTTACTAATGGTTGTGATGGAGGGTCATAGTAACCTCATGTTAACTTTATTTTGACTAGCATTGAGAAAAAATGGTTACTTGAAATCAGGTCACTTTTTGCATAAGAAATTCTTGTGTCTGACTGGTGACATGGTTTGTGAAGAATTTACTGTCCTTCAAAAAGCATTCTGGTTGTTTGACAGCATACTAATTCTACAAATGTCTTTAAGAAGGATTTAAATAGACACAAAGATAACGGGAGAAAGCTGGATCATATAGGAAGGAGTGTGTGGAACACGGAAGGAGAGGGAGAGAGAGAGAAAGCAGGTCAAGAGAGGTGAATTCTTTCCCTCTGCTCAGCACTGGTGAGGCCACACCTGGAGAACAGTGTCTAGTTCTGGGCTCCCGAATACAAGAGAGATGTGGAGCTACTGAACAGTGTCCAGCAAAAGGCCTTGAAGATGATTAAGGGACTAGAGCATCTGTCATACAAGGAAAGGCTGAGAGAGCTGGGGCTGTTCAGCCTGGAAAAGAGACTGCTCTGGGGGATCTCATCAATGTATATAAATACCTGAAGGGTAGCTGTAAAGAAGGTATCGGAAATAATTTGGAGATATTCAAAAGCCATTTGGGCTTAGTCCTGGGCAACCTGCTTTAGGTGACCCTACTTGAGCAGGGGGGTTGGACATGATGACCTCCAGAGGTCCCTTCTAACCTCAGCCAGTCTGTGATTCAAAGTAGAGGAAAAGTGCATGAGGGTAGAAGGAAGGCTTGCTGAGGAAGCCTGAGATACAGAGAATGTTAGGCAGGAAGCAAGCTAATGGGCAGTCTTGGAGAGGAAGAATGTGCAAAGTCAGAAGTGCAGAAAGCACTCTTGGGATTTTCTGATTTCCTTAGCTCCTCAGTACAAGCAGCAAGCATGCCTGTGATTATGACTATCAGGTGGGCAGTTTCTGTATTGCAGCAGCTGGCTCCTCCCCAGAATTGTCCTTCACCTAATGCATATATCTAGGGAGCAAGGGAACAATACCTTGGGTCCTAGTGCCCCTAAAGTGGTGAAGTAAGGTCAAACAGTGCTTGACTTTCTGGTTAGAAGGGTTCTGCACCAGGACACTGAGGAGCCACCAGTGGCATATATGTAAGTCATCCGCAGATGAGCAATGCCAGAGTTCAGGAATAGCAGTGATAAAGCCTTGTAGATAATCAGAGATGGGACTACGCCTAAAGGAGGGGAGAAAACAGGAGGTAATGCTGCCAGCAGTGTTGCTCCACCCAAAGGTTCCAGTTGAACAGGATATCCGCAAGTCTATTCTGTAGTATGGGACTAAAGGAGTGAGAAGGGGAACGTCACAAAAATGCTCAGCAGAACTCATAGGAAGTGCTATAGGAAGTATGTGCACACACACACACACACACACACACACACATATATATATATACAGGTATGAAGATATACCTACATATTGTATGGCAGATACCAAGAGAACTTAAGCAAAACTGAGCAACAGTGGGCAATATGGGTGTGCCTGAGTACAAGCATTTGTTGCAAGATGCAGGGGAGCAGAGCATCCAGAACATAATTTTCACCATGAGCATCATAAGGCAAGGTATTGCAGTGATAAAAGCTGCATAGATGTTCTACAGCATCCTGTGTATCCCTTCTTTCCTGGACTTCAAAACCAGTAGATGTGCAGCCATCTGACAATGGTGCCACATTACTCCCTCCCAGCAGGCTAAGAGCAAACTGAGAGACCTATTGGTGAGAAGCAAGGTTCCTCATGTACAGCCCAGCTCTGATTAGTTCATTCATACTGTGATGGTGTGGTTATCCAAATGGCAATCAAACTACCTGTGTGTGATCAGCATCTTCATTGTTGTCTCTGCATTTATATTGCGGTTTAAACTCTCATGCCAGATCAGATACAGGTTTCGCAAAAAACTGTGTATCACATATGGAATGAGTGGTGAGAGAAGAGTGTACTTTTTGTCCTTCAGCATATCTTTAAAAGTTTGCTTTTTGGTGGGTTTGCTTACTGAGCTTCTTTTTGTTAAGGCCAGGTTTTTCACTAGGCTGCTGCTGTACTTCTTAATCACCTATAGCTTGTTCATGCATCAAATATTATAGGAAATCCCTTTTTGACTAATAAAGACTGATTTGGCTTTTTTCTTCTTATCATAGCAGTCTTTAGCTGCCAACATTGAAGCCAAGTATCATCCTTTCACTTGATAGTGGCTGGGTGTAGGTGCATCTCCTTTCATCCTCTGGGAAGCAGAACAGACCTTCAGAACATGGGAAGATGTTGGGAAGTAGCCAGACACCTTCTCCTACTGAAAGGAAGAACTGAGAGCAAGGAAAAAGACAAATGTTTCCATTGAAACTGCCTTACAGATCATCTTTCTTCCTGCTGTCTCCCAGTACAGTGCTCTCTCACAGACTGCCACCAAGGTATGTTGAATTTCTACTATCCTTGCAGTTAAAGAAGTGGTGATACAGTATGACAAATAACCCAACCAGCACAGAGAGAGAAGAATGCATTACAAACTGCAAATAGATTAATCTTCAATTGTTTTCATGCACAAATGACCCCTGGTGCATAGTGTTTATATTCAGTCAGTTCATTTTCTTTGGTAGACAAGGAGTATTAAGTGGATTTTTTTTCAGTGGGTGCATTTGAAGTATGTAACTGAATTTTGTGCATGGTGGTCAGCTTAGAAGGTCTGGTGGCTTAAGCAGTTTTTATGGCCCAGGATAAACATCAGTGTGGTGATGGAAGTTATCTGGTGTTTTGATAACTGTGTGATGCTTCACTTATGATGGGCACAGCTCTTACCACCAGACTTGACTTGTTTCATGGGTTTTGATGATGATATCAGCAATGGGGATATTGAGAATCGCAAACTTTTCCAAGTGGTATTGCCTGATGCATTTGATGCAAGATTTCAACCTACAACCATATAGACTCCTTTTCTTTAACAGTGTTTATTGGCTCTTTTTTCTTTTTTTTTTTTTCTCCATACGATGACCTATTCTGCAGCCAATTGGTAAAGCACTAAACACAGAACAGGTTAAATTTTTGGAAGCCAGTGACAGCAAGGCTTTAACTTTTGTCTTAAATGTCTGAATGTTTTTGCTATTTGAGACCAGAAAGAAAAATCAAATTACAGGACTACAGGTCATGTGTAAGGATCCTGAAAAATTGTAACCCTGGGGAGCAGCCTGGAGAAGGCACACACTGCTTCTCATAGCTGCCAGCTTGCAGTTCTCTGAGAGAAGAGAAAAGCAAGTATCAGAAAAAAAGCAAAGACAGGTGGACTGTGAGACAGGATCAGTCTCACTACAAGAGATACTCAGATGCTGTTACAACGGCTTTAGAACATTTTTTTTCTTAAACTCCAACAGTCTAAAGCATAGCACAGAATTTAGTCCTCTTCTCATAGCAATAATGATACCTCCTGGGACTCAACAGATTTGCATGTATATGCCTATGATGGATGGGTTAGAAAATAGGGCATGTCAGCCACTTGTGTGCATAGGCACCTTCGCTGGGCAGACATACAGCTCCTGTGCCTGCCATATCAAGGTTTTTTGGGCAAAATTGGTGTAACTGGGAGGCTTGCACATAGCTGACAGTGCATGGGCAGTCCTGAGTTAGTCTGTGACATTGAGCAAAAATCTACGGAGAGGAAACCTTTTTTGCAGTAGCATAGTAGCATGACCTTCCTTGGCACCTGTGTAATCCTGCATATACTGGACATGAGGATGGTGTATAAAGTGATGACAGCACAACTGACAGAGCCACTCCCTAATGCAGACTGGATCACTTGCATTGGTGACAAATCAGGAACCGAAACACTCCTGTTCTCCCTGAACTTTTGCAGTATTCCTTGTTGTTCCGTCCCACACATGATTGGCATAAACTCACTTCGGGAGGTGACATAGTGTCAGCAGACAACACACATTCTTGCCATGAAGTATAACACTTCTGAAGACTGTGGTGCTCTAAGCAGATGATTGATTAAATTTCTATTTGATATAGCCCAATCAACTATATACAGCTGATTTGATGCAATCAGCTTTGCAACTAAAGAGCCTGGTTTCTTAAAAGTGATCAGGCTTACCTGCTTGTTGGCTATTTCACCTCTAACTGCCTAAGAAAAAAGGTACATGAAAAGGAAAGGACTTCCCTGGCATAGATGGCCATCAGTAGTCTGTGGTTAACACAATGAGAACAACTCATCTGTTTTCTGTAAGTGTCCAAGCATATGGCAGAGTTTGTGTATATCCTGAATTCCTAAATGATATACTGTTCTTTAATAACTGTAGGTATCTACACGTGTACTACATACAACAGTTGGTCTATAGATCCCTGTGTGTTGTCCCTATGTTTATGAAAAGCTAAAGCAACTGAACCATCCAGTGTTGTTCAGACACTGTTTCTGTAGATCACATGCAGCGGTTGCCAGCTGCTAAGTGAAGATGAAAGTTCTTTCTGCTCATTTCCCGTGTTCTTACAATTCTGGACTTGGTGCTGTCATAGGGCAAATCATTCTCTGCATAAATAACATTTTAATTCCATCCAGTGAAATGGTAATGGATACTTTCTTGGAATCATGAATACCTTCATGTTGGTAATCATTCTGGTAACCTCATCACTGTTAAAGGCTGCCTGGGCCTGGCTAACTGCAGCATTGCAGTTCAACCTCAATTAATTAACTAATGTATTTGAAGTCTGGGAATGGTGGAGAGGGGTTTGTGGGGGGAAGTCCTACATAAATTCTGACTGTTGCTATTCTGAGGGAATAGCTCCTGGAGCAGCGTTTAATTCACGTTTATTAGTATTATGATGATGATTGATGTTTACCATTTGCATAGAATTTTTACAAAACACTTGGCAAAATAGGTGCAAAATAACTGACCCAGGGACTTTTGTTCCTTTTCTTACTTTCTTTAATAGCATGGAAAATATGTGGCTGTAGGAAAGACCAAACTGATCAAATAGCACTGTGTTGAAAAAGGACATGATGACATCCCATCTACATGCATAACATGGAAAACAGTAAAAATGCAATTTAGGAAACAACAAACCACAAAGGAAGAGAAAGTGTACAGGAGTCAGGGTCCTTTTGGTGGTCCAATACAGCAGTGTAAGAACGTGTCACATTCATGTTTCCTTTGCCTATTCTTCACTGGCTATCAAGCCTCAGTGAGGATGGAATTCTTACCGATGTTTGGCAGAGAAGGTGATAATCAGAACAGCTGCCTGTAATATTCTTTATCAACAGGCAGGTAGGAATGAATCACAAAGATGCTTGCTCATCTGGATGCTGTTACTGCTTTCGAGTGTTTAAGGATGCCATCTTGCAATATTGGTATCAGTAATTTCCCTTTCTATCTTCAGTGAAATCAGATATGGTTCTTGTGCCATATGTATTTAGCATACTTTCTCAAATTAGTTGCTCCTGAAGCCTTGCATCTTGTCCTGGATAGTGGTATCTCATTGCTGTTGTGGTTTTGACTTTGCTAATCACAAACAGACACAAAAGATTGAGCCTAGGAACTTTCAGTTTAATTAGAGGACAGAGGAAAGATAAATGTAGGCAGGCTGAGAAGCAGCAGTGACAGCACTGAGACCCTACCAGCGCTTGTCATTGGTTTCTCACTGAATGAACACAGCAACCATATGAACAGCACAATTGCTCTTCTCTACCACAGAAGCACCATAACAAAGGAAAGTATAAGGAAGATTTAAAAAAGAACAACTACATAGTAGAATAATTTAGGTTGGAAAAGACCTTTTAGATCATCGGTGTCCAACCATTAACCTAACACTGCCAAGTCCACCACTAAACCATGCCCCTAAGTGCCACATCTACACCTCTTTTAAATACCTCCAGGGATGGTGACTCAACCACTTCCCTGGACAGCCTGTTCCAATGCTTGACAACCCTTTTGGTGAAGAATTTTTTCCTCTTATTCAATCTAAATCTTCCCTGGAGCAACTTAAGGATACTTCCTCTTGTCCTATCGCTTGTTACTCTGGAGAGCAGAACAATACCCATCTCACTACAACCTTCTTGCAGGGAGCTATAGAGAATGATAAGGTCTCCCCTGAGCCTCTTTTTCTCTGGGCTAAATGGCCTCAGTTCCCTCAGCTGCTCCTTGTAAGACTTTCTCTAGACTCTTCACGACCTTTGTTGCCCTCCTCTGGACACGTTCCAGCACCTCAAGGTCTTTGCTGTAGTGAGGGGCCCAAAACTGGACACAGGACTCTATAGGCACAGCCTCACCAGTGTCGAGCACAGGGGGACGGTCACTGCCCTGGTCCTGCTGGCCACACTGTGTCTGATAGAAGCCAGGATGCTGTTGACCTTCTTGGCCACTTGGGCACACTGCTGGCTTGCGTTCAGCTGGCTGTCGACCAGCACCCATAGGCCCTTTTCCACCAGGCAGCTCTCCAGCTGCTCTTCCCCAGGTCTGCAGCGCTGTGTGGGGCTGCTGTGACCACCTGCAGGACCCGTCACGGAGCCTTGCTGAACCTCATACAACTGGCCTTGGCCCAGGGGTCCAGCCTGTCCAGACCCCCCTGCAGAGCCTGCCTGCCCTCCAGCTGATCAAGGCTCCCACCCAACTTGGTGTCTTCTGCAAACTTACTGAGAGTGCACTTGATACCCTTGTCCAGATTGTTAATAAAGATGCTAAACGGGACTGGCCCCAGTACTGAGCCCTGGGGAACACCGCTTGTGACCGGCCGCCAACTGGATGTAACTCCATTCACCACCACTCTGGGCCTGGCTGTTCAGCCAGGTTTCTACTCAGCAAAGTTTACCGCCTCTCCAAGCCATGAGCAGCCAGTTTCTCCAG
Organism: Falco rusticolus; assembly: GCF_015220075.1. Taxonomy (NCBI): domain Eukaryota; kingdom Metazoa; phylum Chordata; class Aves; order Falconiformes; family Falconidae; genus Falco; species Falco rusticolus. The sequence continues at coordinate 41,171,498 of NC_051193.1, forward strand.
GAGAGTGCTATGAAAAATGGTGTCAAAGGCTTTCCTAAGGTCCAGGTAGACAACATCCACAGCCTTTCCCGCATCCACTAAGCGGGTCACCTTGTCATAGAAGGAGATCAGGTTAGTCAAGCAGGACCTGCCTTTCATAACCCCATGCTGACTGGGCCTGATCACCTGGTTGTCTCCTGTACATGCCATGTGATGGCACTCAGGCTGATCTGCTCCATAACCTTCCCTGGCACCCAGGTCAGGCTGACAGGCCTGTAGTTCCCCGGATCCTGCTTCCTGCCCTTCTTGTAGATGGGCATCCCGTTGGCTAAGCTCCCACCTGCTGGGACCTCCCTGGTTAGCCAGGGCTGCTGATAAATGATTGACAGTGTCTTGGTGAGAGCTTCCACCAGCTGCCTCAGTCCCCTGCTGGATCCCATCTGCCCCCACAGACTTGTGTGTGTCTAAGTGGTGTAGCAGGCTGCTGGCCATTTCCCCTTGGACTGTGGGGGCTTCGTTCTGCTCCCTGTCCCTGTCTGCCAGTTCAGGGGGCCAAGATTTACTCTTAAAACAACTGGTTTTACTATTAAAGACAGAGGCAAAGCAGACATCAAGTACCTCATCCTTCTCCTCATCCTTTGTCACTGTTTCCCCCCTCATCCAATAAAGGATGGAGATTCTCCTTAGCCCTCATTTTGTTGCTAATTTATTCATATAAATTATTTTTTTTATGACTAAATGTCTGTGTCAATAATTACAGGGAAGTCCCTTAAAACATTAGTGTCAAGATGGGAGAATATATGAAAGTGCTTGTTTGAAAGTGTAATATGGGACTCATGGGGAGAGGCATAAGGAGTAAGAGCTGTCCTTTGACACTGAATGAGAGATTTGGGGAATGGACAGACTAGAAAAGGCTCTGAAAAGAAAATAAAGAGTTCATATTTTATATAATTAAAAGGAAAAGAGGGTGAAGAGATGCATGGAGAAGGACAGTGTGACATTTTTTAAAAAACCTTGGGGAGTATTTGTCAGGAACTGGAAAAGAGTTGGTGGTATGTTTGGGTAAAATTTCTGCTATGTGCATAGAGAACAATGGCAATATATAGGCATGTTACATAAAAAAATCTGCGGGACTTAAACTAGACTACTTGTGAAAACCTTAAGGAGATCTGAGGAAAAGCATCAGATTATGAGCCTTTCAAGCAAACAAGGTTGTAATGGTGTCCAGGCACATATTTCCCGAGAGGAAAGACTAGGGCAATTTTAATTTCCACATTGGTTTTAGCTGGTGTGGTGTGTGTGCTTCCGTGTTTCCCAGTAGCATCATGTCCTCGTGGCTGTGCAGACATTCTAGACTATGGCTGCACCTGCTCTGATATGTGCCTTGTAGGCAGTAGTGAAAATTTCTTTTGAGGAATACTTAAGTTTTTATTTCGCTGTGCTGAGCTCAATGTGGAGTCTAGTCAATCAAGAGATGACAGAGAGGTAGCCTAAGATTTCAGCTTTGCTGAAAGAGGCGTACCTGAGACATATAAGTAATAGTGTAGCTGTCTTTGTGGATGAAGTCTCTCAGGATGAGGCACAGAGGAGAAGGAAAAGCAAAGCCAGTATTCTCTAAAATTCCCGTCAGAAATTGGAAGCGTGATTGTATAGGGCCACAGACAAGTTCTTCATCATAAGGTATTTTATTTACATCATGAACTCTGTATTTAAGTCTGAAATTACAAGCTTTTTTTTTGTTTAGCTAAGTGGTGAACGTGATCTTCCTGTGATTTCCTTGGATTCCTGTGGGGCAGAAGTTCTTAAGGATGATGGCACAAACACAGTAAGAGAGGATGTTTAGACAGATTTTGTATTAACACATGTCCTGTACAGTGAAACAGATCCTCTGGAGGAGAATTTGTTTCTTAAGAGAGCAATCTTCTTGAATAAAAATTTACTTAAACCTGTTGTAGGAAAAGATTTTAGAACACCGAGTCATCTGGGAGATGTTGTAGAACAAATGGGGAAAACAAATGGGTACATTGCCACACATTTGACCAAATGTGATCCTAATCTTTAAAGATTGGGTAGGGGAGGTTCCAGGGAACTGTGCAACACCAAGTACAAATTTTATACCAACTGATTTATTAGGAGCTATAATAAAGGATAAAATTAGTGGACATAGAAATATTTATGATGTACGGTGGAAGAATCTGCATTTATTTATAAGTGAATCATGTTTCACAGATTAATAGATCTGGTTGACATAGTCCACTTGAACTTCTAAAAATTATGTTACAGAATCACTCCATAAAGACAGACAATTTCTTTAAGCTGTTATGAGTAAGGAGGTATGGGCAACATCTTTCATGGTTCAGGTCTTTCATGTAGAACCTCTTACAGGAGGGAGGGGAAGATTTGAGTAGGTGGGAGGCCAGGCAATGTAATCTGAAAGCTATCCCGTTCCCCCCACTCAACCTGTATTTCTCGGAGTCTCTTTCCCTTTGTATTCCCTCTGCTTCAAGAACTGAGGATAGCCCAAGTAAATTACTAGGTGCCAGGTTTACAACAAGCAAAAGGAAATAGTTCATCATACAGCACAGAATTAAATAGTGAAACTCCTTGTGACAGGATGCCAAAGGTATAAATGGTTTCAAAAACTGTTTGAAAAAATCATATGCTTTTCTTCTGTTAAGAGCTAGTCCATTCTGGAGGCAACGTCTTGCTCAGGAAATCCCTAAAATACTCATTGCTACAAGGTTGGAGGGAAGTGTCAGCCTTTAGCTGACCTTCTTCTTGTAATGTATCCCTAAAGAACCAGTGCTTACTATGGTTACAGAGAGAATAGCGAGTTGCCTTTGACCTTGCAAAATGTCAGATGCATATTCTTAAGGGAAAGCAAATTCAAGGGTAATATGAAGAAAAAAGAATATATTAAAAAATTTGATCTATTTGGTTTTTACTTGTTGTGACTGGAAGAGGAAATGCTGAGGTGCTCACTGCAGAAGGATGAAACATTTTCTGAGCATAGACAGACTCTGGTTTTCCCAAGGAAAACAAGAATTAGCAGAAGAGGCATTATATTTAGGAAGTTTTTCTTAGGATTTGTAACCCCTGGGTTTTGCCTGTTAAGCAAAACAATGATGTGCAAGAGCTCAGTAAAACACTTCTGTCTTGTTTATCTTGACAGCCTTTGGAGCTCAACTGTAAATACAAATGCTTGTAGAACCCCTTAGAGACTGGAAAATGGTATCTTTAAATCACAATATAATTTTAAAGGCATGTATGTTTGGGACAGGCTAACTGTGGGGATGACATGCATTGCACGTTTGCCTGAAGACCCAAACCTGAAGGGTGATGCATTGACTAGTTTCCTCAAGAATTTGTTTAACCAAAGACCAGGTGTATGTGACTTCAGCTATCAGTTCACTGAGTAGCCTGAAATCAGATGTTCAGCTAGACTTTGTTGCAAGATGTCATCTTTGAGGGACATACTGAAAGAACCATTGAGGAGGTCTGAAAAGAACTGGAGGAAATCATAGAAATCCAAAGAGAACAAGACTGCCTTTTTCCCTCAAGCCTTTGGATGCCCTGTCCCTCACATTTTGCTCAGTTTGTATTAATCTAGGCTAAGTTCCTGCAGCTATGCAGAACCCATCACTCCTGCCCAAGTTTCCCATTCATTATTAATGTCACTCTATCCAGCCTCTGAAGCTGATTCCCTCCCTTGAAGGCCTGTTTTCCTCTGTTGTGCTCTGCATTTCATGCAGAGTAGTTATTCAGCTCATTTCTTTAGACTTCATCCAAGTAATTGTGCCAGAGCTCTTCGAATAGGTTATCATTAAAGTTATAACAACCCATTATTGTGCTTTGTCTGGGAGGGATGTGATGCAGCCTTTGTAAAAAAAAAGGTGGATTCCCAATATAATGAGGCCTTCCATGATTCAAGAGTTTTATAACAACTGCATAACATCAACTAGAATGTTTAAGTTCTACACAGATTTCCCCCCTCCTTTCCCATAAATCACAGGTTACCTCTTCCTACAGAAAAAATATTAAATATCTGGTAAAACCAGCTTCAGTTGCAAAGGGAAGGAACCACACAAGGAGAGAAGCCTCAGGTAGAAACTATAAAGGTTGTGTTCAAAGAGCTTCAGAATGAAAAGATGGAGTGATATTGATGAAAGGAGTTGGCTCAGGGTGGGATGCTTTTATAATGGGAGTGGTCAAAACAAGCTCATGTGAGGGAATAATCTGAGGGAGAGTGAGAATTTATGCATGGTAAAAGGGAAGTGATGAAGAAGTATATGGTGGAGATCAGGAAAGACCATGCTATAAAAGCAGGTGGAGATTGGAGCATACAGGAAGAGGGAGCTCTGCTTCCCCAGCTGTTTGCTTGCTGCGAACTGAACAGTCTTGCTTTCTGTGCTTTTGGAGTAGCACCCCTGGCTCTCCAGACATGCACTGGTCTCCACCAGAGTCCTATTCTTCTGGAGTTACCACTTCTGAGTACTGTGCAGTCCTGTGTTCCTTTGTGTGTTAGGAACCACGTAGCATACTTCTGCTGTCTCCATAATGCTAACAGGCAAGTTACGGGTATTTGCTGCGTCAGATGATGTCTTTGGGCCTGATGTTGTTTGTGCCTTACGTTGCTCTGTTTCCTTTGAAGTTGGTATTGGCATGTATTTTTGCCATTTGTTTCTGTTGCGGGCTTTATCTTGCGGCTTGACCTCTTTTCATGCTCCCTGGGCTGTGCCTTCCCCCATGACAAGGGTGTGGGCTGGCCTGCTAACTTGTGCCATAAACACATTCCTTCCTTCAGGGTGGTACTGAGGATGAAGCAAGAGGTTAATGGGAACTTCTTCAAATAGCTATGGAGTTTTGTCTGGCGGGATGCATGGGGTGCTGTTGTATCCTATCCTGCTGTACTGGCCCTGCGTGCCTCACTTAAGTAAATCTCTCTCCAGTCATTGATGTGGGTGTGTCTGTCACTCCTGCATCAGGAGGGAGTTAGAGCTGAGCCCTTCATCCATACGCAGGGGTTGCCTGTCTAACTGTAGAGCTCATACTTGGCTCTGTGCTTGTTGCTTTATGCCCTTGCATTGACGCAAAGCAGATGATGGTAGCTTTGTTGAGGTCATGGCAGGTTTTGATCTCTTTGGCCTTCCATACTACAGATCTCCATGTAGTTCACAGCGGTTATTGTGTTCAACATTATTGCATCATGATGTTTCCTGAATGGACAGACATTTGTTTGCTTTTCAAGCCACAAAATTCCAGCTCAAAAAGAGAGAGTACTTGGAATGTACAAAAGTAATCTGCATGGAAAAAAAGTCAAGTTAGCAAGTGAAGCAGTGATGTAGTTAGTCAACCAGCTTAAGACTGTGTGGGCTGGAAAGATTTAGGCATTCAAATAAACACTCTTTTACTTTTCTGCTAATCCCTGTCTGCTCTCTCTCTTACTTTTCCCCCCGCTGACTTCCTCCTCCTGTTAGCTACTAATTGGTGTAATAGGGTATGTCTTTGATCTGAGGTATATATTGAGTAAGAAGAGTAGGCAAAACATAGTAACACATTACTCCAAAACCATTTGGAGTGGTTTCTTTTGGTGATTCTACTCTCTTTTCTACCTAAAAATACCCTTTAAATTTTAAGATGATTCCTGCAACACTTACTTAGCTGAGGTAGCTGCTGTCTCAAGGGTAAAAACTATCTAAAGAGGAACTATTCACTGTCAAAAGGCTGGCCACTGGATTTTGATCTTTAATTTTTATCTGCTTTTAAAACTAAATATCAACTGAATAAAACTTGAGCTGTGTCAATAAAACATGGCTGCAGTAAGTTCAACTGCAAAGTGAGTTTAGTACACAGATAAATGAAAATCTATACTAATAAACATACTAATTTTGTGCATGACAGTGTTGATTTGGTAATTCTTCACTTACAAATACAGCTATGTTTGAAAAACAGAGCCTTTTTTAGAATCATGAAAAAACAAAACCAAAACCCCAACTCCCAAATAAAAATACCCTCAGTGTTTTGCCTTTGGCTTATTTATGGGATAAAATATATCTATACAAATTATAAGAAAAATACAGTTAAAAGAGTTCCAGAATCATAAACTGGGTTTACTACAGAGGGTAATGCCAGGTCATTCAGGGTATAATTTTGTTTCATTTTTGGGGGGATCAGTACAATGGGCCTTGCACATCTCAGCTCTTTTTCCCAAAGACTTCAAAATCAAGTATTTACTATTGAAAACCAGGCTGGATGTTTCTATTAAAAGAATTTAAAATCAGGTTTCAGTTTTACCAGAACAGAAGGTAGTACCTTGTTTCAAATAATTCTCTGCTTAGAGCTAAACTTCCACATATGGCTTTGAACTTTTCAGTTATTTGCAACAGTGAAGTATTTTGCACTTTCTATAAATATTTTATTTTCTCTCTCATCAGGAACAGTTTCCTTGTTTTCTTTGAAGAGGGAAAGAATATCCATCTCCAGGTAACCTGAGCAATACCTTCATGGACAAATTACCATGGGGCAAGCTGGGGTGTGGATTTACAGCATGTTACCTACCCCACCCAACAGCTTCTCTTTATGGTACATGTAAGGTCTTTGCCACCCGTTCACTGAGGTGCACATTACACTCAGTAGGGGAAAGATTACACGGGCATCCAAGCAGTGCTGCCAATGTACTGTCATTTCACAATGTTTTATCTCTGAGCAACTTGTTTGTGTGGTATACATTTGCCATAGCAAAAGGTTGTACACAAACAGAAAGGGAGCTTAGAAGGGTATCACTTACAACCCAGTACTCTGTATGGTCTTAGTAAGAGGCAAAGTGTATTTGTATTTGTGTGTAGTGTCGTGTAGCGTATTTGTTACCGTGAAACTGCTTTGTAGGGTGAAGTGTCCACCAGGAATATTGTAGGAAGAGATTTTAACCAAATAGTATTTTATGCTGACTTTTTACTGAAATGTTTTTCTACATGTAAGTTAGAGACATCGATTTATTCAGTTACTGCGAGAAGACAAAGAACGTAGTTAGATATGCTACTTCATACATTAATGAGATTTGGAGGGACTTCTGCCTCTAAAAAAAGAGGCTGATCTTTTATTTTTATCTCCTTTACAAAGTTTTGCATCATATTTTTTAAAAGAACGTAACAGGACTATGAACAGTTCGCTGTTATTTTGTACATATATAAAATTGACTGTACGAAGTATGGCTAACGTTTAACCTCATTTTCAAAAGCCCCATGTCTTCTCTTTGTCTCCCCTCCTTCTAAATGTTTCCTTATTTTTCTGTTATTCACTCTAACTTGCTGCCACTCACCTTTTCAGTGTTTCCACTTTGTTTTCACTTAAAATGTGTTTATACCACTTGCCCAATGTTGCTTGGCTCATCGAGCAGGAGAGCAGAAATTATGTAACATAGTAAAAGAAACGAAATCCATACCTATAGCTGTTAGTGCTGAAATATCTGTATCTACAGTTTAATTATTAAACCCAATTATCTGTGAGTATCTAATTATTAGCATTGCATTTTTAATTTCAGATTTCCTTTATCTTTTTATTTCTTTGCTCTCCTTTACTTCTGAATAATACAGAAAAATCTCAATGAAAATATTTTAATATTCGAGAATCCAATTCTTTAAAGCATTTGTGCTACAGATGTTGAGGAATGGATTTTTGAAAATGTTTATGCACATAAAAATAACTGCTCTTTGCTTCTAGACTGCTCAGATTAGTTACAAGCCTGCATATAAGCTGATGAAAACTCAGATTTCTTTGTATACTAAATACCTTTGAAAATCTGACTTCTTAGAACTTCATTCACTTTTGGAAATGGGACATAGGCTCTGAAAACATTATGGCATTTCTGAAAATATTACCTTATGCCTTCCCATCAGCATTTATCATGTTCGGCCAGCCTGCAGGGACTGCTGACAATGGTTGCTCTATCTGGAGGTTGTGTACTTTGGCCAGCACAGCTTTGCTTTTAGGAAAGTGCAAAAGCTGGAATGATGTTTTTAAAGGAGCTATGAAGGGAATCCCATTAAGCTTCCAAACCCATTGGATAAGTACCTTAAAACTGGCAGGAGTAAAGAACAAAATGTGTTTTTTAATGCTTGGAGTTGTTTAGAAATATGAAGTAATCATGACTTGATGTGAAAAATGGTACTGCCATACATTTTTATGTGTAATATACAGCCCATTTTCTCAAGGAGCTGACACAAACTAAGCCAGTAATCCTAGAACTGATCTCACAACAAAAGCAAGATCTGCTGTCTGCTTTCTTTCTGTGTTCTATTGTTTGCACTGGAGTATGAGAGCCACCTTGCTGGACACTGTCCTGTAGATATTTGCTTAAGTGACCACTGCTACCCTCTAGTAAATGCAAGATAACCTGCTCCTACATGAAAGAAAAGTAGATTACTGCATTTTTAATGCAATATTTGAGTATACATACAGGGACTTCTCAGGGAGTATCTGGAGCCTACAAACTCCCTGCCTTGCTAATCTTGCAATAACCTGTTCTAATTCCCATAGGTTCAGGAAACTGTTGCAGTGGTCAAAATTGTAAACAGAGCTTGTGATAGGTGAGGGAAACCCCAAGAGATTGAAACTGGATTCCCTTGAAAAAGCAGTAACAGTTGGTTTTCTCTGCTGATTTCAGTTGAGCTTAGATAAGGCCCCATCTTTGGTCCTTCAGCAACAAAAGTAGGCTGCTGCAATCTTGCAGGAATTCAGAGGTAGCGCACCAGGCTATGGACAGCTGAGGTGAAATGTAAAGACTCAGCATCATTTTGCCATTGTGTGAACCATTTGTGAGTGGGCACTTTGCCCTGCAGAAGGTTGGGAAGGCTGGTGGGGTGCAGCAGGTGATGCAGCAGCGACCTGACCCAGACCCTACTGAATCAGGGAGGAGGGGTCCTGTTGCCATTAGCTTGCTTGGATGATGCCCTCTCCAGGAAGCAGCAGCCACCACCAGACACATCCAAACTGTGAGTCCCTTGGCATTTTTTTCTCTCCTGCAGTTGCCAAATATCATCCTGCTGTAGTAGCTGTTGCAGTGTCTCTTCACTTAACAGCTCTTGAGCAACTGTTGCTTTTTTCTTTCCTTTCATGCCACAACCCATTATTAAGCAACTTTTAAAATATACACATACATAGATCTATATTATACACATTCTTCAATGGCTGGCTTGTACATTGATTGAAGAGGTAGAAGGGACACGTGTCTGTGGGAAGTTTTGGTCTTGTTATGACCTGAAGAAAACAAAGTTACTTGATTTTATTTTTGTTTTCTTTCTCTAGAAGGTTTGTCTCTCCCCTTGCAATTTTTCCTAGCAAACTCACATTTCTGGTATCCACATGTGTAAACCTTTTCTGTGGAGAGAGGGTTTGTCCTAAATGCCATGCCATCAGAGAGTTCACTCACTGGGCTGCTCAGGCAGGTGGTTGGCAGATAGAGAAAGTGACAGAGAAAGGTGCCCAGTATGACAAGGTGGTGCCTATGTATGCAGGGTCAGAAAAGGGGCATGTTGTTTGTGGAACAATGGATATGCCCAGAATAAGGATACTGAATTCTCCTTCCAGCAGTGGAGTGGAAAGCACAGAGCTGGACTGAGTTGCTGATCTGTCATCACGTCTCTATGGAATGTCCCAAGACAGTTTTCCCATGCCCAGTGTTGATGAGGTTACAATCTCTCTACTTCTAAACATGTTTAAAAGCATATTTAGCTTTTGAAGATTTTCATAGATTGCTGCCAAGAAAAAAGCATTTGTGGAACAGTTGATTGGAATCATTTGGGACATACATCATCTAGTGAGTGTCATGTGGCAATTAAGATGAAGGCAATTCCCTTTTCATTTAGTGCCACAGTTGTAACCCACACTGCTCCTTCAGTGATATACCCCACATTACCTGTGTCCACTGGGTTAAACCATTACAGGTACAATTTTCATCACTAGACCTTTTCTTCCCACCTCAGACATACCAGCCATGCAATAAAGTTGCAAACAGTTCCAGTCACCCAGAACCAGTTTACTAGTTACCTGACTAAGCAAGTTCAGTACATCTCTGAGGTCCTTTGCCCTCTGGACATGTAGCTCCCTCTTCCAATAGCATTTCTATTGTTTCCCATTGTTTATTGTCCTAGAGCTCATTTTCTTTGGGCTGTTGTCAACATTGCCTAACAGAAGCTTTTTCAGGAAGAGCAGCAAATCCTATGTCCTTTGTCTGCCTTTCAGAATTTGGAGATGTTTTTTAATCCTCAGCATATATGTCTTTCCTTGGGTGATGATCTCCACAGACCACTGAACATGTGCTCATTATGATCATTAATTTCTTTTGTAAGTGTAATTTTCATCATGATAATGAAGTAATGGACACACTCAGCTTCCCAAATAATTAATTTCTTCAGAGTTGTGCAGGCCTACAGTTCCCTTGGCTGTAGCTCAAAGATAATAAAGACATTTGTTATTTGTTTTTTGCTAAATTAAATATCTGGACATGACAGATCCTATTTAGCTTGTTTGTTTGCTTGTTGCTAAACAGTGCAAAGTCCAGATCAGAATTTAACACTTTTAGCCTGTCAGAGTTGAGGCAATGGAGTTTAGCCTTCTGAATACAACTGCAAATAGTTGCAATAGTGTAGCTGGCAACAGTGTGTCTCCTGAACAATGGGTTGGTGCAATGGACCAGTAGAAGAATCATATGTGCAGCTGTAGTATTTTACCCTAAGGCTATTTTGCAGGAGTTAAAACAATCATTTGGAAAAAAAGGCACAATTTTTCCAGCCAGTGTGAATAAATCTTCACTTGCAACTTTCCAGAAGGGAAGAAGTTGCTCCTTGTTGAAGTGTGAAGTGTGCCCTGTTAATATGTTCATTTAAGTTCAAAGTATGTCTCATTGAGAGGTCACCTCTCAGATCTAATCTGCATTCCAGGCACTGCTTTGCTCAAGGATGATGTTTTTCTCAGTTATTTTTTCTTATTTCCTTGTCCAGTGAGTTCATTTCCTGAAGACTGGAGAGGAAGGGTTTAACACATTTTTACAGACTGCTTTCAGGAAGGAGTACACATTTTTCCCCTCCATTTATTTATCCATACCTCTAATTCACACATTTCCTCAGTGTGCATCAGCTTGTTGCTGCAAACTTTGAATTTCACTTGTGTGATTTCCACTACCCAAAGTTTTTCTTTAGTTGTAATTTCAGAGTTTTAAGCATCGCATGGATCTGTGCACCAGGATCCAATTGACAATAATCAATGACCTTTCTGTTTTCTAATTATCAGTAATTCATCTCCTGGTGCAATGTTGCTTAGTGCTTCTGTGGAAACTTGAATTAGTAGTCAGAAAGGACAAGACCTTTAGTATGCTGTACAACTGCTGTAGTTTGTAAATTCTGGCAAAGTTGTATAATAAATTATATTTTTGCTCTTTTTTTCATATTGTAACATCTGTATTGCCTTGGGCTGGTTGTCACAGGGAGCAGCACGAGCTAGGCTTGACACATTTGCCTGCTTTCCAGAGTATGTCCACCCTGTGCAAGGCAGCTGTTTGCAGAGAGATCTAAGGGAGTCCTGGATGCATGAGGCCAGGTATCAGAAACAGCAGAGTCATGCAGTGTGGCACTCTGATATAGGATGTGCCTTTCAGATTGGCATTCCCATTTTGGTGGTACTCTAGATTCTCACGCATGTCTGAAACAGGGCGTGTGAGGTACTGTCTACCAGGTTAATTCTGGACCACACAGCTTCCCTTAGGGCAATGTGGGAACTGATACCTTGGGCTGATTCTCAGCTCATTCAGAAGGCTCTCTCTGAGCTTTTCTGTCTGTTGAACTGCATTCAGAAAGATTTTTTGGATGAGACAGTGGGTGTTTGTGTTCAATTTGCATGATGTGCTGCCATGCTGGACACCTAAGTTTGTTCTGAATAAGCTGGCATGAGTATATGGCAAGCAACATGCTGGGCAGAGCTCAGCTGTCACGTCTGAACAGAAGTACAGCCACATCAGCAGAATTAGCCTGATGTCTGGAGGCCTACACAGTTTCAGCATCATGTCACTGCCTCAGCTGTCTTGCTTTCAGTTCTGGGACCACCAAACAATCCATTGCACAGCACAGCAATCTCTAGGGCTAGCTCCCCAAATGGAAAAGTTTGCTTTTCAGCCCTGCTTTCTCACAGCTCTTTGCTTAGTGTTATTTTCCCTTTGATCCCACAGTGAAAAGTCCCCTTTCCATGTTTCATCCCTACATGGAGAACAGTACTTCTTGCTTTCTGAGACACAGACTCTTACTTGCCTTCCTCAGTTCGTAATCTCTGAGGCCTCACTGCACGTCTAGCAGAAGTAGTTTGAGAAAGCATTGTGCAGCAGTTTAGGTTAATCTGTCATGTTCCTCCCTGTCCCCATGAGAAGTGCTAACAGATCAAACAACTTCAAATACACCAAATGAGCAATAGTTGGTAACTAAATTCTTCCACCTGTTTCCCTAAAATTTAGAAAATCAGTACTCGACAGTATTCAGGTAAATCAGCATTTAACCAAAAACATCAGAACTTGATCTTATCCAGAGAAAAAAAGATCTCTTATGACAACTTCCATCCTCCTTCCTGTCGTTTGTGCTGACAGAGTAAGCTGCTGTCTGCGTGTTTTCTACAGAACTGCTGTTGATGTTTCTCTGATGATATGAAGCGCCTTGAGATTAATCGGTGAAAAATGTGCTCGTGTCTGGTGCCTGAGTAAGCACCGGGTTTTTTTCAAGCGCATGTTTCTAGCATCATGGAAGAGTATCTAGGTTAGCACCGATACTAGCCTGACTATCTGTGCGGGATGCTCAGTTCCTCAGTTTGGTTTTTTTTGAGAAGGCTCTTCAGAAGGGAAGTCAAACCTGGAGAGAGGAAGTAGAAGAAAGGAATTGAGATATTCTTGGGCTGGTTGTCTATGTATAGTTTATTTAATAGTGAGAATCTTCTCCTTGTGCTTAGCTGTGAATCTCATTTTGAATATAGGGAGGTTGTCTTCTCTGTAGTGTTTTTGCTTCCTCATTTATTTAAAATGTCAAGAGCTGGTGACAAGGACTGACAGTAGAAAGACACTAACTAACCTTGGTTTCTGCTATCAAGGTGTTAGTGTTTCGGGACAATGAGATGGTTGAAGCTAAGAGGAAAACAGTGTTATGCAGATTTTCTCAGCAGAAATTTCACTGAAGGCAGATCAAAGAAAATTTGCAAGGGCTAGTTGTTAAAATTGCAAAAGATATGAAGTGTGGGACAGTGATTCACAGACTGCTTGGGAAGAGAAGGAAAGGAGGGGTTTTTTTGTAGCAGGAAAGTCACATTTAACTGAAGGATGTGCTGAGGAGGAAGGGAGCTAATTTCATGGGAGAAACAATTCCCTTTGAGGAGAAGCCATGAACAGTAAACAAATACCAGTTCTGCAATGTGATGGTTGTGCAGCTTTCTTGAGGCAAACTGCTACCTACTTACTGTCTTCACCTCTCCCTCTCCTCTTTGTGTAACACTGAGGCTAAAGGAGATACTGGAATTGAGGGGAAAAGGCGTCAGCGGAGCCCAGGGACTCAGCAGTGAGTCATTTGAGGAGGTGCTGACTGGAGCTTGGAGGGCTTGTGGCACTGTGTGAGTGATTTAAAGGGTCATGAGAAGAGAGGACTGGAAGGACACTGAATTTCAGGGGGGGACCATGTGTGAGGGAGTGAGATTTGGTTTCTGACTCAACAGGAGAGGTATTGTACAGAGGAGGCCTGTCCTGTCTAACATTTCTTCCTTACTCTTCCTGCCTCCTTTCCTGGTGCCATTCTGGCTGGGAAATCAAGAACAGCCAAAAGGGGCAGAAGACTCAGGGATACTGTATGTCTCTGTTGAACCCTCTGCAGAAGAAGGGATGTCAGGAGAAGTTGGGTGGGATCCTTCCTTAACTCCTCTCCAGGGAAAGAGAGGCGGGGAGCTGGGAAGGAGGGAGAGGAGCTGCCAAGCCACAGCCACTTCTGCCCTTTTCCGGAAAGGTGTTCTAATTTCTGACAAAACACTGCTGGGTTTGAGACTAGTGACCTAATTTGAGAAAAGCTTGTAGTGGTGTCACAAGAGTTGTATGTCTTTACATACAGATGTGCATTTCATACACTAAGTGTATCTAGGAAATGTTGAAGAGTAAAACGAGTTTATTTGCTTGTGAGTAGCACAAGTCCTTGAAAAGTGAATGTAGGCAAAGTGTGACTTTGAATCTAGGAGCTCTGGAGAAGAAAGAGCTTGAAAGTTAAGGGAATCACTGACCGAGATGCTGGGGACATAAGATGCATGGGCTGCTGTCTATTCCACTGAGTGATGAGAGAGAGGATTGAGAAACAGAGAAAAAACTTTGGAAACAAAAATGAGACACTGAAGGAAGAGAACACTTCAGCCTTTAGGGGGGGGGTGTGTGTCTGTGTGTGTGTTTGTCAATTGTTTGGGTTTTGTTTTTGTATAATTTTTCTAAGGGATCTTAATATAGGCAAATCTATTCTGTTGGACTCGAGCACTGCATCCTAGTGAGATTCCAGCCCAAATGATGCTGTCAAGGTGATGCTCCCAGGTGGAGAAATTCTTCTGATAGTTTTGGGACTAGAAACCATACAGCTGTGTGCTTTCTGGAGCCGCCAGCCCACTCCAACCTATCCCAGTCATTGACTGGTGAATTCTTCAACCTGTTTGTTGTGTAGTGTAACAGATTACTGGTAGGAAGTCCTGGGACTTTCAAAGGGATTGTGAAAAGTCCCATAACTAAACAGAGATGTCTTTCAGTGCTTTCTATCTCTGTAGGTAATGTCTAACAGTGCTCTACTTACTAAGCAATTATTTTTGAGAAATTCTTCAGATCTGAACCATTTATAAAAGGCCATATTTTTGTTATTGTAGGGAAACAGGTGTCCTAAGTCACATGGATCACACCTTACATATCACATAGGCTCTACACTCTCCCCTATTATATTTTCAGGAGAAAGTATTGCCAGCTCCAGAAAAGTACAACCTAATATAAATTTGTTTTCCAGTCCTAGTTGCCTCCCTTTTTAATTATGGTTATGAGGAAGTGCTTTAGTTTCAATGGGACAACAAATTAAGAGATTCTTCCACCTCTTTGAAGGTATATACACACCTGGTATCTGTGGTTTAGCACAGGCTAAGGAGAGGCTCTTGGGGCCTTGTTTATGCAGTAGAATTCCCTAATCACACCACCAGTGGTTACTGGATATAATAAAGAGAGGGACCTTGCATAAATAAACCTCTTTGCTCAAAGTGGATGTATTTACACCAAATTTTACCAGCTGGGGCTTGAGTACGTATGGACAATTCAGTGCTAGCTGTGTTAAGAGCCATGGGAACTTTTAGAAAACTCCTCAGGGTAGGTGAGGGAACTTCCTGTTTGCTATCCATATCGTATCTTCAACACATGCAACATTACTCTGGAATATCCCAATCTTCAAAAGTGAATTGGATGAATTAATTGTGAATCAGTATTCTGCTTATAGTTAGGATATAAATGTTTGTTTATAGTTGCTGAAGCTTTTTCATCAAATACAGAAATTATGCAGTTGGGTCAGGAGCTGTTACCTTTTTCTCTACCTTCCTTTCATGGCTTGATACTGGAAAGACAAGAAAGACAAATTTGGACTTTCTTTAATACTAGTGTCCAGAGACTCACGTCATTCATATAAACTGATCCTGTATTGATTTTCTCTGCTTTCTTTCCAGTCGCGGGGAAGGCTTTTCCATGTTCGGTAGCAGGCTTTCTCCTGCAAGTCTCCTGAGGTGTGGTCTAGGTGTGTTCAAATTTAGCTTAGTCATTCATCTGTCACCTTGTCATTAGCATGGCGTCTGTATTTAATTGGGCTTCCTTCCTTCCTTCATCATAAATTGGTTTTTATATACCATGAAAATTGCAGGTGAATATTAAAAGTTAGCTCTAAGTGAGATTCTTGGCTCTTACTTATACAAGAAGCAGTGAAAATAGTATCTCAAACACTCTTTCAGACGAGTGCTATGACTGAAGGACACATTACATGTCAGTCCAGTATGCTGCTCCAAAGCCTTCTACTTCTCAAGCTTTAGTTCATAAGCAACTTCTTTAAGAAGTTTTCTTTGGAATCTGTTGAGTTGCTTGATAGGTCATAATCATCAACAACTTTCACTGGTTCCATCTTTGACTCCCAGAAAATGTTGCTGAGTTATTGTGGTTAGTGTTTCAGTCATGCTTTGAAACAGCATTGACATCAGCATTTCATCTATTTTGTGTATAATAAGGGTTGGTCCCTCCCAAAAAATGCTTGCATTTTGAAGGGAAAATGAGAGAAAATATAATCCTAGTTTTAGAAACGGAGACATGAGATGCTGTGCTTGGGAGCCTGGGGCTCCTGGTGGACACCAAGTTAACCATGAGCCAGCAGCAAGCTCTTTCAGGAGATCTAGCCAACAACAACATCTTGAGCTGCATTAAGGAGAGCATTGCCAGCAGGTCAAGGCAAGTGATCCTTCCTCTCTACTCATCCCTGTTGTATGCATCTGGTGTGCTGCATCCAGTGCTGGGCTACCCAGTGCAAGGAGGACGTGGGCATACTGGAATCACTCCAGTAAAGTGCCACAAAGGTGACTGAGGGGTTGCAGCATCATCATATGAGGAGAGCTGAGCGAGCTGGAACTGTTTGGCCTGGAGAAGAAAAGGCCTGTGGACATCTTGCCAGTGTGTAAAAATATCTGTTTTTTCATAGGAGCAACGAAAGAGATAGCTTCTTCTCAGTTGCACCTAGTGACAGGAAAGGGACAACAAGCACAAATTAAAATACAAGAAATTCCATTTAAATTTAGAGAACACCTGTTTAGTGTCAGTATCCTCAAACACTGAAACAAGTTGCCCAAAGAGATTGTGGTGTCTCCATCACAGGAGGAAGTAAAAACCCAGCTGGGCACCATCCTGAGTGACTTGCTGTGGCTGATCACGGCCTTGAGTAAGGGGTTGGACTATGTGGTCTCCAGGGTTCATTTCTCAATGCTTCTGTCATTCTATGTCTATGAGCTTGCCCCAGCAGTTGCAGGAGTTTATTGTAGTGAGTAGAGCTGGGTGCAGGATACCAGGCTGTCTGATCTGACCCAGCTGAACTTGGCACATGATCAGAGGGGCCTGCTCCCCACATCCCAGATCACAAGATAGTAAGCTTGTCTAAAGAGTTGCTCTATATAACACCCATGTTCCTAGGCTTCTGCCCCCTCTCCCCAGGCCATGCTTGTAACCGGGATCAACTGCATGCAATGGCATCCCAGCAACATTCCTTCTTCCTGGGCGCAGGGCCATGCAAGTGGCCCAGGAGTCACTAACACAGCTCTGGCTGCCAGTGGATTCCCCCCGTGGGAGTGGGTAGTCAGGCACATTTACAACAGCATTTGCTAACGTGGCAAAACAGTGTTTTAAGCCCTGCACCTACTAGAACCATCACTGGCTCCATCTGGAGACAATTGAGCCCAGGCATGGATATGCAAGGGGTGGCAGGGCAGGTCACAAAAATTCAGATTGTCCCAGCGCATCAAGCCTTGTCTTCCTGTATTAGTGGTAGCAATGCTATAGTCACTGGAAATTATGATCAAGGTATTTCTCTGAAGTTAACTATTTCTGGTGACTGTCTTGTTCGTAAAATGGTAGATTTGAGCAACTGAGATGGGTATGAATGTTTGATATTAAGAAACTGTAGGTTCAGTTTGAGGAAAAATGGTTTGAATATAACCAGGGCAATCAGATAGCCATGAATAATAAAAAGTCACGTGTGAAACATATATTCAGCAAAGTTAGGTGTCCAGTAAAACTAGTTTCAACATTGTTTGCACTACCTAATCTCTAAAATTATAATGTGTGAGTCATAGCCCTTAGATGATCTTAACCTTTACTAGAGGATACCCTGCTTTGTGTTCAGCGGCATAAACAACTGAGGAAGGACCTGTGCAGATCTGGTGAATACAACAGGATCCTTTTGACTGTACTGTAAGTAATGCATTTTTTTTTCTGTGGAAAAAATGTTAGATGTTATATACAGGACAACAGTTGCTGAATAATCAATTGAGACATTATCATGTTCATATTCAAGTTGCAATTTAAAGATTTTGTACTTTTTTATTATAGGTTGGGTTTTTTTTAAATAAAAAAGATAAGTTCTTTGTGAGATAGGCATGATTGTATAGCATAACTCTCTTTAGGAAAACTGCTTCTCTAAATGTTTTAGAGTTAAATGAAGTAAATGGATGATAATAACAAATGTAGGGTATTAAATGAAATGGAATTGAGGACTTAAGGATTGTTCTCTAAAGGTTCTAGAGAGTGGGAAAAATCAAACTGTGGACAGAGGTAAAGGCTAAAAGAATTAAAGTAAGTGATGGTGGAGAAAGTCACAAACAAATCAAAGAGCTCAAATTTAAATGTGTTCTAGATATGAAAGTGAGCTGTCTGAAAGTGGCTTGTCATGGGTCTCAGGCCCTTCCTAGTGGTAGTAGTATTGCTATAGCCACAATATGCAAAGGGCGTGAGTTAAGAAATATTTATAGCATATATTATTAAAGCAGAGATCAACATTCTGAGTTCACTGAATTTTAGAGAACTAAGATCCTGGAAAGTAGAGAACACAAATGTAGGGTTACGGTGGGTGCTGATAAGGATTCAATGGTTTTACAAAGCATGAGAGTCTGAACACCATTTCTCCTCACAAGAAAGAAACCTAAGGTATTTTTCCTCTTTGAAAATCCTTACATTTTATTCTAGAGAGTACTTTATTTTATAAAATATTCTGTAGGTAAAGTGATCATATATCATAGGAGGATGTTCTGTATTGCCAGATATTCTACATCTTTACTTCCTTCTGTCTGTTGACAAAAGTTCTTGAACCAAGTGTTGTACAGTATTAATTTCTAGATTTAAAAGTATTGCCATAGATGTGGAATTAATGGTTTGCATGCTGCTTTGGAAAAGGCTTTCCTATTTTGTGGTATGTTTTAGTATCTTTGTTCCTTCAGAATTCACTCATTCATCTTCATCTTTTAGCATTGCAGCCTTCACTGCCAAAATCACCCTTTGCTATCTTTCTGATGATAAACACCATGATTGTTCTAGAATTTCCTCTGGGTTTTTTAGTTATTATTATTATTTTTAGCTGATTTGGTTCAGTCACTGGGCTGGACATGCCTTTGCACGCAGCAGGCACTCTTGTTCCCATTTGCTGTTCTGTGTACATGCTCATTTTCCTTTCTTGATAAGCAACACTGTATTTCCATGGTCTTGATAACTTCCTAATTGCTCAAAGCATACTCTCTCTTTTGTTAGTTATGTGGGATTTTGGGATTTTTTTAAAATGATGCTTAGTTGTTCAAGCTTTATGGAATCACTGTAAATGTTCATCAATTCCTCATTAACAAGTGCATTTACTTTCTCTCTGGTGCCTGCCTATAAATTTACACGCAGCCCATTCAAAAATGTATACAATTTTAATTCTCACAATGGAGGTATATTGTGCCTTTTTTCTGCTTTCATTTTTCATCTTGCTGAATTTAACTGACAAGCCTTGACTGGCTGTAGACCTGTACTTTTGACTTACAGCTTTTTATCACTTAAAGCCACATTAAAAGCAGAACGCTGGAAACAAAACAGTTTGAAAGGAATTGTAGCCTAACCTTAATGAGGGCGTCTTTGGTATTACTTCATCCCTCTTTGGCTTTAATTTTTATTCTTTCATAACTTCTTTGGTAGGTTGAGCAATTTTCCAGAGTCTGCTTCCTTGAAATAGAAAGCTGATCTCCCTGAATTTAAATGGCTTGGAATCACTGATACCAAGCCAACTCTGTACAGTGAAGACAGTTATTGCTAAGCACAAGGTAAAAATATTTGTAAGCCAAATGTAATTTTTCTTCTTCTTTTTTTTTTTTTTTTTTTTTTTTTTTTTAACAGAGTTATAGAAACATGAAGATGATGTTTTTCCTGTGGCTTTTAATTGTTTGGATTAATTCCAACAGTTATTGCTATGAGCCTAATCGCCAAGGTGTAAGAAACCAAAACCAAAGGGGCCAAGAAAACCAAAACATGCTACTGCAGCCTGTAGCAAACAGTGTTTGTCAGTTTGCATGTTGTTTCTACAAAGAGATTTCTTCTCGTGAAAACAGTGGGAATATTTTCTTCTCTCCTTTGAGCATCTCTACTGCCCTTGCCATGCTGACTCTGGGTGCCAGATCAGACACTCTGACACAGATTCTTAGGGTCCTTAACTTCAACCCACGTGAGATTTCTGAAAATGAAATACATGAAGGTTATCGTCAACTCATTCAAATGGTAAACAGAAAGAATGAGGGGTTACAGCTGAATATGGGAAATGTCCTGTTTGTGCTTGACCGACTGAAGCCACAAGACAAATTTTTAAGTAATCTCAGAAACTTCTATGAAGGAGAAGCTTATCCGATGAACTTCAAGAGGGCTGACCAAGCCCAGATAAAGATCAACGAATATGTAGCAGCAAGAACCAATGGGAAAATCAAGGACCTCATAAATAACCTTGATCCACTTACTGAAATTCTCCTTATTAGCTACATTTATTTTAATGGTAAGATACACATATCATATTCTCCTACTTCATACATTATTTCCTCAGGTCAGTTTTGGACTTCATCACCTTTCTTTGCAATATGGTTTTGCATACGGACTCATATCTTGTTTTCCTTTCGATTCCCACACAATTACAAACACAGCTACTGGAAATTATGTACTGCTTGACACTGATAACAATTGCTAGCAAAATTCATGTCAATTTTTCCTATATCTTTTAATATATACATTTATTTCCTTCTGAAGATTAAGTGAAATATACTTTGAGGAAGGCAACTCTATTCAGTAAAATACCTAGTCCTACACAATCTAGAGGGATTTAAGCACTTTCTTAAATGCTTTGTTGACTAGGAATGAATTTGAAACTCACTTCAGCTGTTGTCTTGTTTAGCAAGTTCAGAGTTAAATTCAAAGAACACTGTTAAAGTAAAGCTTAGCATCTTACCGAAAAGAAAATACCTTTTACTCTATAGTTTTGCTGTTACTATGTTCATGTATCCAAAGCTAAACATGTAACAGTAGCTTTAATTTCACTCATGTTCTCCTTCTTTTTTTTCACTAACTATGCCTTTACTGATAGTATAGCTGTAGTCCTGATGTGTCTAGGGGCATAGGTTTTCAAATTTTTTTTTGTGGTTGTTGTTGTTGGTTTTTTGGTTTTTGTTTTTTTTTTTTTTAAAATAATTGCAGTTTCTAATATTTTCTAGTGAAGACATGGACCCACCAGTATCAAATACGAGCCTAATGACAATAAGCTTGTTTCTTTTAATTAACTTGTGCAGTCTGCTTAGATACAGTCTACCTATCTTTCCAGAGCTTTTCAGACTGCTGATCTAATAAGAAGAGAAGCAAGGCTGTAAGACTCAGTCACTGGTTTAGTAACAGATACTGCATCTTATTTCAAACCATCTCTCTTGTACTTATTTTATCATATTATAAACCCAAAGTAATTTTACTCAGAAAAATAGTATTCTGTAATTTATCTGATAAAAATATCATTAAGCTTTTTAATTGAAACAGGTATGATGTATTAGAAATGCTATTATTCTAAAAGAAATTATACTTTTTGAAAACAGTTAACTTGGATGCTTCTACTCTCCTTCCTGATATGAGGCTTCCCCTGAAAGTAATTCAAAACCATTTGTTTTGCTTTTCATCTGTGTCTCTGTTCCTTGTGTTAGTCTCTGAAGAATTAGTCACAGCTAAATGGAGTTGTTTGGAATACAGATGATTGATGTTTCTTAATTCTTTTGAACACATACTTGTTCAGCTCAAATAATGTTTTCAAGATAGGCTTTTACTTAGCATCAGGCATGTCTTTCAAAACAGGAAAAAAGCTGTTGGTTTTCCTTTACTGGAAAGTGTTTGAAGAAAAAGTAATAAATTTAGTAGCACAATGGAGGCAAAAGCTGGAGAAACCTTTTATCAAAGATAACTTTGTATTACAGGTAACTTTCACATGTTCTAAAAATAGATGTTCATTCTTATTACTGAAATAATTACCCAGCTTCTGTAAAGATGATGGAGATTCAGTTCTAGCTCTTCAAATTTAAAGAAAATAGATAAAATAATAGCATTAATAACAATCTAATAAGGATTTTTTATCTTGAAATTGAGAGTAGGTTAATGCTAATTGATCTAGAGGCTGGGATTAATCTGGAGAAGATCTCTAAATCTCAGGTACCTCTCTAACTAGTCTATACTTCTAGACTCTTGTCCACTCCCTGTGTATTACAACCTTGCTTGCACAGTGCTGGTGACCACCTTTTTTGTGGTGTAGTATAGCACAGAAGTCCTTCCCTAAGGACAAAACTCTGGCAATATTTTCCTGGCTCTCAGCCAGTGAGCATGCTATTCCACTGTAGTACTCCAGTCCCTTACCATGCCCTGGCCGAGCTGGTCACCACAGAGTATCATACTTTGAGGTTCATTTTTCCACACGAACACGCTGAAGCATTTGAGAAAGGTGTCATCACAAAAGGGTAGTCTCCTAAGAGAAAGGAGAGCACAACAATGAAAGTTCCTCTGAAAAAGGAGAAAAAGATTAGTGAATATCATCTCTGTCTAATCTGTATGCTAAATCCTGACATCCTACTCAGTTTTTAATCAAGCAAAGCTCTTTCTGAAATAAGTGTTTTTTTCCCCTGAGTTAAGCACTGGATAGAGGTTGTTTGAGTGCTTCAGGCCTTGTGTAATTATTCTATTTCCCTCTCCCCCCCTTTAAATATATCAAGGCAGAAGTCCTGCCCATTAGATATCTGATGATACAAGCCACTGTTAATGAAGAAACATAAGAGTAGCCACTTTTTCTATCTTCACAGTATTGGCAGTTGCCAGTTTATATTTTCAGAGCCCTAGACATGCACGAAGTCTCATTTTACACTTTCCAAATGCTAAATAAGTGTTGTTTATGTCTATTTCACAGATGATGGTAACATCAAACAATAATTATTTCATTTGTACCAAGCTGCATAGCAATAATTATTCAAATAGAAATCAGAAGTCAAAAGAGGTTGCATCTTGTTTTATGGTTTTCTTGATGACACTTACTTCACTTAGCATTGTGGCTCTACTTTTGCTCATTATATTTGATAAAAAAATTAGTTTTGTTCTAGAAAGAAAAATCTACTACACCTCTTTCTTAAAAAAAAAAATGAACAAGCCAACCAACCAAAAAACCAACCCACCCCAACGCACCCCCAACTTTCCCCCTTTTTTTTAATCAGCTCAGACTCTGAAATGGATGAGGAAGGGGATAGCTTGAATTTGTCTTAGAAATTACTCTATGCTGTGGTTAAGAATCTTGCAGAGTTCCAATGTAGACAGTTTGTTTCACTATTACTTAAATTTCCAAAGGCTTCTCTCTGATACTGTGAGCATGACAGTATAAAAGATTTCTGTTGCTGTTCTTTTGGTTTGGTTTTTAACTCAGCAGTCTGATAGAATTAAGTTCTTCACGATTTTATTTGCTGTCAACTAAAGTGGGATATAACCCCCTTCTCTTTGCAAGTAATCTGAATCCTTCGTTTCTCTGGAGCGTTCATCCCTCATATTACTCCACAAGTCCGTTTTGGTGTCAGAATGAGGAAAGGAGAGAATGTTTCTTCTTCTGAGCTCTCATTTAAAGGCTGCATCATAAGGGCTTTATAGGTTCCTTAAAGCTGTTGTCATGCAGGAAAAGTGCACACTAGAACAGTTGGTATCTAATTTAAATGAAGAATATTGCAGCCTGCTGTAAGATAGGAAGAAGTTTTTTACATCTCGCTCTACCTACCCTGTGTTGCTATTGAATTATTCTGAGCATTCAGTAAGCTCATTGCAAACTGTTTTTGCTTTTGAAATGATCCAGCTGTACTAGTTTCTGTCATCCATGAATGTATCCTATGGTGATATGTCCTATGGTTTCATGTCCTCAAAATATCCTGTAACTTTGTCTCTTATATTTCAAGCTGAATGGGAAAAACCTTTCGATCCAAAATACACTAAAAAGAGCAAATTCTTTGTGAATGGGAACAAGGCTGTTGAAGTTCCTATGATGTTTGGAATGGGCATATTCAAGCATGGCTATGATGACCAGCTGTCTTCCACGGTGGTGCAAATGGATTACAAAGGAGGTGCTTCAGCATTTTTTATTCTGCCTGATCAAGGAAGAATGAAGAAGCTGGAGAAAAGATTGTCTTGCGAACGTATGTCAAGGTGGAGGACATTAGTCTCAAAAAGGTAAAATTCTGCTGTCCTTGATTCAGATGGCAGGCAAGGAGACAAATCAGTTTCAATCTTCTGGGCTATGAAACAAAATGGGATACTATTCTTAGTTCTGTTTCAATCAACAGAAGAATTCCCACTGACCAAAGTTGAAATCTGGCTCCCTGGTCTCCCTGTGTTTTCACATTCACTGCTGCACAAAGTGAAAACCTTCACAGCTTTAGGACTTTTGCTGGTTCCACACTTTATTTCCCATCTTCCAACAACCTTTAGCCATGAGTTTTCTGTCTTATAAGCTCTTCTCACTTTTTTGGTTGAGATCTTCTGCCTTCTATTTATCAGTAAATTCCTACCACTTTCCTTCAGCCTTTTTTCTTGTCTATTCCTTCCTGCCTATTACAGTTCCCAATAATTGCACATTTAAGGCTAAAATAACAACTTTCGTTTGGCAATTATGAGGACAAAGCTCAATGGTAAGGTTATAGAGCTGCTGACACATTGCAGAGCCGCTATATTCAGGATCTCTGAGGACTCAGAGGGCAAAATTGGAATAAACTACACTTGTTTCAAGGTAACATTGAGACTAGAAGGTAGAAAGGTTATATTCTTTCTAAAACCAATTTTAAACTCCTTCCATTTAATATCATGTGTAGTAGTAGCCTTTGATGGGGCAACATATGTATACAAGCATAGGTACAGAATGTTTACAGAATCAACTCCTTGTGTTCATTCATGAACTTGATGTGTCATGTTAGAGACCTTCACACACATCCATTTGAAAACTGTATTTTAGATCATAAATTCTCAAGGCAAAAATTACATCTTATTACAGAAAGCCAAACCCAGTGTTATGCTCTTAACTCTGATTCACTTAAATTTTATCAAAATAATCTAATTTTTTTTCGTTTAAAAAAAGACAAAAAAGTTTGTCATTCTCTGTACACCTTCAGGGGTTTGAAACTTCTGGGAGAAGCTATGTGGTTTGTATCTAAAGTCACTGTAGGACAACTAAGATGGTGAATCAAGATTCTTATGAACCATTTTTGTCAAAGAAACACAATTGCCTTTAAAATCAGCAAGAAAGGCATAAATACAATGGAAGGGTTTATATTTCCTCTCTCCATCTTCTCCCCCCTCCTAAAAATGGAATAATCTACATAAAAGCCATGAATGGGAGAGGTAAATCTTATAATATAAAAAGGCATCACTGTCAAAGATGAGCTTGCTTCAAGCAGCTTCTTGTTTTTCATCAGGGCAGTTCTTTCCTGCAAACTAATAACAGCTCCTCCTTTTTCTTCTAGTTTTCAAAGCAACTGATTTTCTTTGCTCTCTGGAGTCTCTGGGAGGTCTTAAATGGGTTTGGTGTAGGATAAGGATTGCCTTAAGAGCTGTGGGCAAGCTATGTTTGCCCCAGTTTCCCTGCAAGCTGATGGTGACACAAGTTGCAGAAGCATCGTGAGGAACATTTTTCATTACTGTTGGCTGCTGAACTGGGGATCATGCTGAAATGTTGCCAGTACAGGCAGCTGAGATCTATTTAATGGCTGAATGGTGGAGAAAACATCACTTTCTCTTCTGAAAAGAGTATTCCAGTGCTTCCTGCCTTGTTGCATTGGTGTTGTGTGCCTGTCTTTCCCTTTCCTGAATGCTGAAAGCAAGTGGGGGCTTGTGGATGAGTTTATGTAATAGTAAGAGAGATGATTCAATGATACTTGCATCCTCACTCGACACAGCAATCAGCACAGTCAGGAATTAGGCAGAAGAGATCAGCAACCTGTTATCAATCCGCTAGCACTCTCATTTTTGGGTACCAGCCAGATTTGGTATTTGACGCTGTGCTACGCTGGAGGTATGGGCCATTTCCTTCCCACTTGTCCACTGGATGACTTGCTTTTTGGCCAGCTTCAATAAGTGCTCCTGTCTACCTGACCTGGAACCCTGAGCGGCTGTCCTAGTTTCTCATCAGAAAACAGGACTGACTGTCAGCATTATCACTAACGTCTGTCTCATTGTATTGCTTCTAGCTGTAAATGTTGGTTTTAACCTTTGAAAAGGAATTGTTAGATCCTGAAAGAACAAGGAAGAAATGAGTCAGAAATAGAGCGCTTTGATTAATTTATAGAAAGCAGCAAACTAGTCACTTTCAAAAAAATTTAATAAATCAGACATCGGACTTTACATAGAAAAAGGTTTATCTATTGACTAACTATATTCTTTCAATATGCTTTTGTTTTTTACTTTGTTACCCATACAATCACCACCACATATTGTCCTTCTCCTTTGGTGTATCTCTTTGTTTGCTCTGTCCTGATTTATATGACAAACACACAAGGACAGCCTTTTATTATAATTATTTATTTATTTATTTATTTATTTTATTTTATTCCTCCTAAAAGTAACCAGTGAACTTGGATGTGTTGGATTTTTTTTTGTGTCCAGCCTGAGATACCTAAAAGAATCACTTTGTCACGAGGTGAATCCTCTGCATCTTCAGTAATGGGGAATGATGAAGGTGCTTCCAGCAGAATGCACAAACTATCACTAAGTTCTGAAAATGTCAGATGAAGATCATTAGGGAGGTACAGCTGCACTGTTGTGCTGAATGATTACTGGGTCAACCTCACTGTTCACATGTTGGCTTACTGCAGACTGTGAGGCAGCAACCTACAACCTTATCCTGTCAACCAGACTTCTAACATTGTTATAAACCTTCTTTTCTTTTCACTATACATCTCCCATGTAGGCTAGGGAGAGCCTGCAAGCAAAATGTCTTTGGGGAGAAAGCAAAATGAGTTTGTCTCTCGGGAGTCTGTGTTATACTGTGATATCTGATCAAAAGTTTCACCACATTCTTGCACTTCTTTTCTGGCAGCTCAGCAAATTTGTATCTTCCAAAATTCACTCTTTACGGGACATATAATCTAAAGGATATTTTATATAAAATGGGCATCATGGATGTATTCACTGATAAGGCTGACCTGTCTGGGATCACTGGGCAGCCCCAGCACAGAATTTCCCAGGTAAGTCAAACTGCTTTTTGCTTTATGGGTCCATGGTTACTGATACATCACTTTTACATCTATTCATGATCAAAACTCATGTAAAGAAGCTTTGCTTCACATGAAAAGGTGGCTTTTGGTATAGAGAGTATTTTGCCCATGTTACTTGTGCTGTCAGTGCAATTGGGTGGGAGCAGGTTACAAGCCTACAACTTTTTAACCTAGGAGGCTTTTCTGATCAGCATGGGGCAAACTTATAAAACAGACATGATCAAATCCACAGCTTGGTACCCTCCTGCAGCGTGTTGTTACAGTCATTACACTGTTGTTTCCATTTGTGTTTACCTTCTTCAGCCAGCCTGTGGGCAAGTAGGAAGCTGTAGGATGTATCACTGCTGCTGTTTTATGGAGGGGAGGGGAGAGGAAAAATGCTGCTTGCTTTTAAACTGTTTGGAGGAAAGGAAAATGCAGTTATTAAAAACATTTGGCTTCAAGTCTATGAGCAATGACTCTCATTAGTGCCAGGCCCAGGCAAAAGCTACAGATAAGTCATACTTTAATAAACCCAGAGTTTAAAGCTGACGATCAGTGCAAATTTCATTGCCTGATATGGACAAAACCAACTGCCCTCATGACCTCAGATGGAAGTGAGCCAGTTAGGGTCTGTGAATGTCTTGATTTTGCAAGGTAAAACTTACATCTTTCTCTGCTCTAGCCCTCCATTTCTTGTCCTTTGCTCACATTTTTCCTAAGACATTAAAGAACATGGAAAACATAACTTCAATATGCTAATGAGAATGTTAATTCTTCAACTATATGGAATTTTAATAGACAGTTAAATATGATCTTGCTCTCTTAACCTTTAACCTAGCTCCACAGTTCTGCACAAGTGGGATCAGGGAATGAGCAAAGAAACAAAACAAATGTTTTTGCTAGTAGGGACATGCTCCTCCACTGGGGATGAATGTTTCATCTTTGGGGCTAGGAAAGCTATGCCGTGTGTAGCTTGCTGCTTTTTTTCCACAATTTTGCTGTCTTTGTGCAGTGGACTCACATCTGTCGCTTGTTTCTTACAAGAACTTCTTCAGGCACTTTTAGCTCAAGTTCTTATTTAGGTGACATATTTTGTACCCCCTTGACTTGTAACATGTCTATTTCTTCACAGGCTATTCATAAGGCTGTAGTAAAGGTGGATGAGACTGGCACCGAAGCAGCAGCTGCCACAGGCATGGAAATAGTGCCTATGTCTGTTCCAGCTACCATTGTATTCAACAGGCCCTTCCTAATGGTCATAACTATGGAGAACAATATACTCTTCATGGGAAAAATTGTGAACCCTCTGAAAAAAGACTAAGTTGATACACGTATTAGGTAGGCGGTGATCACCAAGTGTTTGACCTGATGAGTATGGCATAGCTATAGAGGGCTCTTCACCTCTTAACTGATGTTATTCACTGGTTTTTGTAGATGAAACTCTTCATCGATTTAAGTTGCCATAGTTGCATATTTGTTTGGGCCTTGGTTTTTTTTTTTAATTTTTTTTTTTTAGAAGGTTGCATTCAGGCAGAACTGTCATTAGATCTGGGACAAAATCAGCCTGTGTGATACTGACAGCATAGATACATCTTGTAGCAGGGAAGATGAGTAGCATGTGGGTGGAGAGGGTTGTATAAGCCTGCTTCTTCCCTCACAGCTGCCTTCTCACCCTTTTTTTTACATTGACTAGCAAATGGGTACAAGTTATGGCACTTTACTACTTGTGCCCATTTTCCTACCAACATGAAATTCATATCTAGCATAGATCTTAACATGCATAATGCTTACTACCTTGCATAGTACCATTGTTGTCCAGTGAGTCTATTACAATTTTGACTTTCAGCTGTCGTCCCAGCTAGGCTGCTGCAAAGGGGTCACAAAGAAGGTGTGTTTTTCCCCTGCAGATATATACTGGCCTGCCCACTTTTTTTTTTGTTTTGTTTTGTTTCTGTGAGAGTTTGTAGTTCAGACTCGTTCCAGGGCAAACGTTAGAAGGTCTAAGAATTGTGTCTAAGAAAAGAAGAGGTAGATCAGATCTCTGCAGTTCAGTGCCCTGGGGCCAAACTTTGTGAATCAGATATACAGCTCAGAGCACCCAGAAGACTTCTTCTAGCCTATGCCTGCATCTAACCCAGCTTCTAGAAGCCCCCAAGCAGCAGGAAACACAAGCCATCTCCACATGGTGCCAGTGCATGTACCATTGCTGTGTGGCCCTGGGAGATTACCCATGGTAGTAAGCACCATTCCAGTATTGTTTGTAGGATCAAGCACCCTACTAGTAACACCTATACCCCAACAGTGACACTTACTGTGTCTCTTGACATATCTCCTTCTGTTCCCAGACTGTCCAGTAACACAACATTGGTACTCTTTTTCTCATCCGCTTCATGGTTAGTATAGCCACAATATTATAATGAACTTTTTTCACTAGTAAGATACACGATACTAAAAGAAACATTCATAATGCACATACTTATTTATTTTTTCTTGTTTTCTTTCCTATCTGTTTTTTTCTTCAATTTTTCATAACTATCATTATTTTATTTCATTGCTCATTTTCATGGTATATATCTGATCTCTGGTTGCAGGAGGGGCAAATTATTGACTAAAATGGGTTAGTCTATTAATAGGTATTATTAACACCAGTCTTTGTACAGCCTTGAAATATGCAGACAAATGTACTACAGTAGAACAACAATGAATAAACATGACATTAAAAAGTTTCTAATTCTGCTATTTTATTTCTTTAATTCAGAGTTATGACTTAAGTATGGTTCAAGCAGATTTTTTGACTGGTGTCAACAGTTATTAATATTACATCAGCACAGTAATGCCACTAATGAGCTTCAGAAAGCCCTCTGTCTTTGGCCTGAGCAGTGAAACCCTGTTCACATAGTTCTCCTAGCAGAGATAACCTACTTTTTGGGAAGGTGAGGCATTTCTTTGATGCAGAGATGTTTCTTTCAAAGGCTATAGAAAGCATGCTGTTTCTACTGTATCAATTCTGTAGCTTCATGTGTATGTCTCATTTACCTTCTAAAAAGCTCTCTCCTGACTCCCTCTAATAGCTATGTTACCAGTCTTGGTATGCGTTTTGACCTGTGGTTCCTGTTATTCTATAAACAAAATACAGGCCATCTAGATCATACTCTTTTGTTAATAGATTATGACGGGAAAAAAAAGCTCTTAGGAGTGCTGGAACCCACTTCCAGATTAAAATCATAGTGAAGAAAAATTCATCCGTGTGGCAATCAAGGGCAATAAGGAAGAATAAATTTAGTATTTCCCAAAATGAAAACTAGATGTACTCTATTTGTTTTCATTTGTCTTTACATCTCTGGATCCATAGCAAACCTTGACAGAGAGTCAGCCTCTACAGGATCTTACCTATCTTTGTATTTTATGTTGATCTAGAGGCACTTCAGATCTTGCTAGGTGACAGTTTTCTGACATAACCAGATCTTGCAGCTTGCTTTCCTGTAAAAATGTATAGCAATGAATTTGGACGTAAATCCAAAAAACCTAACTTAAGAAGGAAAAAAAATATTACATATTTACACAGCAAATTCTATTAGAATTATGAGGAAAAACTTCAGAAAATGAAAATCATGATCAAACCAGAGAATGTCCTCTGCCTAAAAGAACAACCCCCTAACCTTAAATCTAAAACTGTAATAAGAAAAGAAAAGGACGAATTTCAGGAAAAAAACAACTTGTAGAAGTCACAGTATGTAATAATGTATTCTTATTCAAAGATATCAGAAACCTGCCAGAGACCCTGAGGGGACAGTAGATGTTCAAAGTGTAGAAGTGCTCAAGGGGGGCTACCAGCAAAACAGAATCTCAATTCATTGCACATGAACTTCCTTTGCAGTGGCTGGGCCTGAGCAACTATTTCAAGTTGAACTAACAATAAAATAGTTTTTAGAATAAAAAAAGTCAAAAAGCAAGTAACAACAAATTGCCAGGACTGTTTAGTACGCATGCAAGAGCTTGTAGCTGTCTTAGGAAGAAAAATGTTAAGCCTTCTACTGTGATGCATCAGTATAGATTGGTCTCTGTACCAGAATAATAAGAAGTGACAAATGTGATATAAGTTTTTAGAATAAGATGAACGTGAGCATTGCACTGAATTGCAGAAGAGTTAGTCCAACTTTGGCATTTTGGAAACTGTAGAATTTGTAGTTGTGGGTAAGTATGACAAAATATTAAAGAACTAACACAACTTTCCTAGAATGGTTTAGGTTGGAAAAGACCTTTAAGATCATCGGTGTCCAACCATTAACCTAACACTGCCAAGTCCACCACTAAACCATGCCCCTAAGTGCCACACCTACACCTCTTTTAAATACCTCCAGGGATGGTGACTCAACCACTTCCCTGGACAGCCTGTTCCAATGCTTGACAACCCTTTTGGTGAAGAATTTTTTCCTCTTATTCAATCTAAATCTTCCCTGGAGCAACTTAAGGATACTTCCTCTTGTCCTATCGCTTGTTACTCTGGAGAGCAGAACAATACCCATCTCACTACAACCTTCTTGCAGGGAGCTATAGAGAATGATAAGGTCTCCCCTGAGCCTCTTTTTCTCTGGGCTAAATGGCCTCAGTTCCCTCAGCTGCTCCTTGTAAGACTTTCTCTAGACTCTTCACGACCTTTGTTGCCCTCCTCTGGACACGTTCCAGCACCTCAAGGTCTTTGCTGTAGTGAGGGGCCCAAAACTGGACACAGGACTCTATAGGCACAGCCTCACCAGTGTCGAGCACAGGGGGACGGTCACTGCCCTGGTCCTGCTGGCCACACTGTGTCTGATAGAAGCCAGGATGCTGTTGGCCTTCTTGGCCACTTGGGCACACTGCTGGCTTGCGTTCAGCTGGCTGTCGACCAGCACCCATAGGCCCTTTTCCACCAGGCAGCTCTCCAGCTGCTCTTCCCCAGGTCTGCAGCGCTGTGTGGGGCTGCTGTGACCCACCTGCAGGACCCGTCACGGAGCCTTGCTGAACCTCATACAACTGGCCTTGGCCCAGGGGTCCAGCCTGTCCAGACCCCCCTGCAGAGCCTGCCTGCCCTCCAGCTGATCAAGGCTCCCACCCAACTTGGTGTCTTCTGCAAACTTACTGAGAGTGCACTTGATACCCTTGTCCAGATTGTTAATAAAGATGCTAAACGGGACTGGCCCCAGTACTGAGCCCTGGGGAACACCGCTTGTGACCGGCCGCCAACTGGATGTAACTCCATTCACCACCACTCTGGGCCTGGCTGTTCAGCCAGGTTTCTACTCAGCAAAGTTTACGCCTCTCCAAGCCATGAGCAGCCAGTTTCTCCAGGAGAGTGCTATGAAAAATGGTGTCAAAGGCTTTCCTAAGGTCCAGGTAGACAACATCCACAGCCTTTCCCGCATCCACTAAGCGGGTCACCTTGTCATAGAAGGAGATCAGGTTAGTCAAGCAGGACCTGCCTTTCATAACCCCATGCTGACTGGGCCTGATCACCTGGTTGTCTCCTGTACATGCCATGTGATGGCACTCAGGCTGATCTGCTCCACAACCTTCCCTGGCACCCAGGTCAGGCTGACAGGCCTGTAGTTCCCCGGATCCTGCTTCCTGCCCTTCTTGTAGATGGGCATCCCGTTGGCTAAGCTCCCACCTGCTGGGACCTCCCTGGTTAGCCAGGGCTGCTGATAAATGATTGACAGTGTCTTGGTGAGAGCTTCCACCAGCTGCCTCAGTCCCCTGCTGGATCCCATCTGCCCCCACAGACTTGTGTGTGTCTAAGTGGTGTAGCAGGCTGCTGGCCATTTCCCCTTGGACTGTGGGGGCTTCGTTCTGCTCCCTGTCCCTGTCTGCCAGTTCAGGGGGCCAAGATTTACTCTTAAAACAACTGGTTTTACTATTAAAGACAGAGGCAAAGCAGACATCAAGTACCTCATCCTTCTCCTTAATGGACAGAGATTCTCCTTAGCCCTCATTTTGTTGTTAATGTATTTATAGAAACATTTTTACTGTATTTTACAGCAGTAGCCAGAATCCTTTATGAAAGGATTATTTGGAAGAGTTGATACATGTCCATTACAATGGTTTGATTGAGGTATGTCACATAGTTCAGAGAAAAGATAACAAAGTATCTCAAAAACCCCTTAGGCTAGTAGAGAGGGAAGATCTTTTTGTAAGCAGTATGTTCAGGCATGTGTTATTCATAGAAGTTAGTGTGGGACTTTAATGAATTGTGAGGTGACATATTTTCTTGGTGGTTCCACCTTGCTCATGGGTAAGGATCTCAGGGTACTCTGTGTCTGGAGAACCACTGCCAAGAAATCCAAAGCTAAGAATACAAAGAAAGAAGCTCTTATTTTATATATGATGTGATCTCGAGACAGGCATTGCCACCCAGAAATTTTGCAGTGATGCTGGATAGGCCACTGAGTATGTCGTTTCCATGCTCAGTGCTGGTGAAAAAGGAAACCAAACAGTGGGAGATATAAAGAAAGGAAGAGATGGAAATGTCAGTGTGCCCCTGTGCCATGGTATGGCCACACTGTGTATACTATTGCAGCACTGGACACTGAACTACATGAACCTTCAGTCTAAGCTAAGGGTGGATATTCCTTATGGCTTCTAGGATGTTATCTGTACATACACTGTGTATCTATAGGCTCAACTCAGAGCCAAAGGCTAAGTGTTTATTTTCTTTTCCTGTGCCCAAGGGTGTTTAAGACAACAGTACAGGTCTGGCAGTTAAGAGCATTTTCATTTCCTCAGTTAGTACCATCATCTCTATCAACTCAGTGATTCAGTGGGAAATAACTAAAAATCAAAACTGACATATGACTCAGGAGTTTAGGAGCAGTCATTATAAACAAAGAAGAGGGGTTTTCTGGGTACTTTACAAGGGTCTGTTATCACTTCTTCGAATGATTGAAATAGGTGAATTTATGTTTGTAAGCTTATTTGCAGTTTTGGTCTTTTCACAGTCATTGATCATACTTTTTACATTCAATCACACGAATGCCTTGCTATGTACCAATGTACATTCACAAAGACAGACTAGATCTACCATATCTCTTAATTAATGTCTCTGGGTTTTGTTCTTCTGTCTCTTTATCAGATGTATATATATATCTGTATAGCTTTTAAGGGGAATATCTCATTGCCAGCTTGTTTTTCCTATTAGATTCCTTGTTTAATTTTTTTTTTCTAATGTGAATTAGCTGTAGGTTCCAAACTATTTTTCCTCTACATCTATGACCTTACAGTATATGACAAATCTATTTTTAATTAATAAAAAAATGCAAATGAGAATAAATAAAACTGTGAGTGGCAAAATAATTTCCTCATTGTTCAGGTCCCCTACAACTGATGCAGAAGTTTTATCCATCCTGAGTTGAAGAAATAAGTGCTTGATTTAAATTTATTGTAAACAACTACTTTCTTTCCAGTCAGTCTTTTCCTACAATAGCCTTTAGATAATGTCCATAGCCCTATATTGGTGTTATCCTCACATTCAATTTGTCTCCCAAGAGAAATTTTAAGGTGTTAAATTTTCCAAAGCTGTCACAAAAATTTAAAATCTCAACAATTTTCCTGAAAAAGGTTTCAAAATGTTCTTCCATTTCATTGGTAAACAGTAGAAAAGTTTATCACTTGATAACATCTTATAAAATAAAAGTTACTGTGGAGTATTTTCATAATTTCTGTTTGAAAATGTTGACAAAGCCAACATATTTATTAAAATATTCTGATTTCTCTGACTCTGCTTTCTTACAATGAAATTGCTCCCTCAGAGAACTTCCAAGATTTTTTTCTGAGAAAAGATTTTTGAAGGGGACAATAAAGGCTACAGGAAGAATCTGGGTACTTGCATAATCCAGGCAGGTTTCTCAGATGTAGAAAAAAGTTGAACATTTGTGAAGTAGTTTGTAAGTAATGCAGCACTGAAGCTGTAGCTCAGTTATAAGCCTACTACCATCAATGATGAAGCAGGGATCAAAGGATTTATGGACTTCTCAGCTTTAGCTGTGCACTGAGTTCCCATCGAGCAGTAGTAGAAATACTGTTTTTACAGTAAACTATGAAGGAAAACGTGTCTAGAAAGTGCTGGTAAAAAAATTCCTCCTTTGGAGACAGTGAATCCTCTTAGGCTCAGTCCTGTCTTGCAGGATTCTGTTTCTGGTGAGGAGATCCCAGTCATTGTGCTTCACAAGTTACCTCAGGAGGGACCTCAGTAGTTCAGAGATATGCGAAGAGCAGGGGGTGCTAAGTGTCATCTGTGCTGTAATATTGGGTGTTGGGTTCGGAGTTATAGTAATTATGAGTGTGGAGGCGAATTAGAAAAACAAATGTGTTTGTTAAGAGATTAATACAATCATCATTAGTATGAGAGCTGGAGCATTCACAAAGGCTGGAGACCAGTTCAAACTGGTTTTCATAATCCCCACCCACCTAAGTTCTACCAAAGGCATTAATTTAAAAACATTGCATCATCAAGGTAAAAAAAAAGTACTCTCACTGGCTGATCAATGAACATGAGAGCAGGACACCGTCACCTAGAAGTTCTTGTGACCTGATTAACCTTTCTGCTCTCTACAGCTGAGACCCATTCTTGCTGACCCCTAGGAGTGCCATAATGTTCTGCTGCCCTATGGAAGAAGACGCCTGGGTATTCTGTGAAAATCAGTCTGGGTTTTCCCTGATCCCCAAAGGTTGACTTTTGATGAAGGAACTTGCTGTGACTTCTTTGGGAATGCCTCCCTCCATGATTCTTCAAAAGGCTCTGTTGGCCATTGCTCTCCAAGTTGATGGAGGGAGCAAGGGGTGCCAGGGCATGGTGGTGTGCCAAGGAGATGTGAGTGGTCTGCAAGTGACTGTGGGTGATGTGAAGAAAGGCAGAAAAAGAATGTCAGAGCAGATATCAGTATGTAGGAGCCAGCACTAGACAGGGTATTAACTAGTTTGAGATAGGGAAGGTTTGATCTGTACTGAAATAGTCACAATTACAACAGTTTTCTGTTAAAATTAACAAATTTGAGATGGTTGTGTAGTGGTTGATTACATGAAAAAAATGGCTTTTTTACTTGTCTGCATATTGATCTAGAGTATGACTTTTAAAAGCTATGTGGTGTTGGCCTAAATCTTCTCCCAACATAGTTAAAAACACTGGCCAGAACAAATCTATGCTATATCCATCCAAAATAAAATTGAAACCTGCCTTCTTCTGTGTTTGTTCCCTGGTGGATTCCTGTGTTCATATCCTTGTTTTCAACAGAGCAGTACTGTATGAATAGAGACTGACATGGAGTAATAAACAAGGCAAATTGCCTCTGTGGTTTGCAGGACCACTTTCTGGGTCCTTTCTTTGAGCATTAGCCAAAATCCATATTGTGTGCTTGGGCAGCTGAGCTTCTGAGTCACAGAATAATGTCATTACTGTTTACTTCTATCCACTTTGATCAGCCTTACTTGATCAGCTGCGTGATTAAAGGTAGGTACTCGATTCAGTATCACTCAGGAGTACAGAGGAGGTAAAGGAAGCAATTCAGATGAGATGGTCCCAGATAGCAGGGTCAGTGGACCAATGGGGTGGTGAAGAAGAACTTTTTAATGAAGGCTTTCAAAATAATGTTAGTTGCTTAAGTCTTGAATTACTCATTGGGATGGTTCTTGTTAACTATATTTTCATGTTGTATAGACACACATTTATTACAATTTTAAGTACTATATTGCTGTTGGAAACCCATAATTAATTGATTAATTTCTTTCTTTCTTTAACGCAAGAACATTATTAGGAAAGAAGGATGGGCCAGTCGTTAGAGAGCATTGGGCTGGGGCTTGGGAGTTTCTGCTTCCCTTCCCAGCTCAGTCACAGGTTCACTTTGTATAAGCTTAGCTTCCTGTTTGCTTATAGCTGTCCACTGAGGATGATCATCTTTCTCTCATTGTTCAAACAGCCACAGCGGGATTCAGGAGCCTTACCATAGGTAAATAATCCACAACACTGGACTGGCAGTAGATTAAAAGGTTCAGGTGGAATGATCCCTGCTGGTGTGGTGCTTTGGTGAAAATGGAAGGTGAAAAAAACTTTTTAGTAAGCACAGTGATCTTATCCTTCTCTACTTCCCTGTACAACACTCTTGTGTTGTAGGTGCTGGCAACAGATATTTGCGTTTTCTAGTCATGAAAGAAGAAAGCCTGGTAAAAGGGTTGTCTTGGGCAGTATCGTGTGATGCATGCAGATTATTAATACTTGCAGTTTATGTGTGCTTAATCACCTCTCCCCATGCTGTAATGTACCTACATAGCTAGCATCTCATGGATGCAAGTGCTAAACCCACCAGGAAAGAAGCCATTTTCTGTAAAGTCCAGAGGACTTTTTGTGGAAGCTTGCAACTGAGGAACATTTCCAGTTTCACTCT
The DNA here is from genome assembly GCF_015220075.1 of Falco rusticolus. Classification (NCBI taxonomy): domain Eukaryota; kingdom Metazoa; phylum Chordata; class Aves; order Falconiformes; family Falconidae; genus Falco; species Falco rusticolus. The sequence goes on from NC_051193.1 coordinate 41,209,237, forward strand.
GCAGCTGTATAAAGCTGCATCCTGCAGACCACAGCCTTTTACATTGTGTATCACTGTTACCAAAGAATGCCATGGTATCAAACTGATAGAAAATGATCCTATCTTCATTAAACTCAGTGAAGAAATGAAATGATGCTCAAGGCCATTGAAAGTAACTTTTAATTTTCACATCATCTTATCTCAATAAGCAAGTTCAATGTGTTATTTTTATCTTACAGATGAGAAAACTGAAGCTCATCAGACAGTGTTAGTGATGTTTCAAAGGTCAAAGCTGAGCTGTTCAACAGAGCTGGCAACCTACCCTGAATTTTCAACTCACCAGGCAGTCTATCCCATCCTGAAGCCATTCCAGTATCCTGAACAGTATTTGGGCAATGGGAAATATTCTTGGAGATCTTTGTAGTCAATAAGATTGCAACATGGCTATTTTGTCAACTGTTTTGGGGGTTATAAGGAAAAGAAAACAAAATGAATGCATACTATTCTTTCAGAAGACCTCCACTGGAAATCATTCAGATGTGAAAGTCTCAGCTATTTTTTACTATATTAGTATTTATACTAATATATATATATATATATATATATAAACATAGCTGAAAAGAAACCCCATTGGTGAAGCTGTTACATGAAGAAATAATGAATAACAGGCCTTCTTTTGAAAGATTCTGGGGTCTAAATAAAGGTTTCTAATGTTAGAGCGACTGACTGCTCTCCTGTCCCCTTTTCAGGAGGGCTCAAGTCTGCTGTAGGTTCTATGTCATATCGGCCAACCTGCACACTTCTGAAGCAGCAGTAGGAGGTTTAGCTGTTACCATGTATGTGCACCATACATGTAACTCACCTCCTACATTTTAGTAGGTAGTTTGTAACTGGTATTGATTTTCAACTGAAAAATGGTGATGAGTGTTAAGTGTTGGTCGTTGCCATTGGTATAGTCTATTTTTTTTTTTAATTCTAGTCCCTGTTCTCTACTTAGTTTATACATAGTATTAGTGATGCTAATTCAAACGAAAAAAACAGTTCTGTGAGCAGAACTTCCCTTTCCTCATGATTGTTTCTGTCACTATATACAGGCTATTTCATCCCCATTTCACATTGCCTTTCTAAACTAATGAATTTTGCCTTTCTGGCAGGACAGTGGAGGAGGTTCTCCAAGAAGTATTAAAAGCATGGCACGAGCACTGCTTGCAGATTGGGCTTTTTTCTTCATTATATACCTCATCCAGACTAGAAGAACCATAGTTACCAGACACGCATACATCTTCAATCTTAACAATTTTCCCTGCACTTTGAACTGCCTGATCCTTTCCAAGGACTATTAAATAACTCAAAACTATCAGGATGGAAGGGAGGGGAAGGCAATGTCCATTTCCTTTCTAATCCCACACTCCATTTCCATCATATTGCTGCTATGTCCATATATTTGTGGTCAACATACTTCACACTTACAAATCTTTGTGTTACTTATGATATAATAGATCTACAGGGATAAAGATTTTTCTATATTTGAAGTAACCTGTGTGTCTGTGAACCATAAGCTGACATGAAAACTATCATTTCCTGACCTAGAGGTGTAGAAGAATAACAAAAACACTGGGCAAGTTGAATGGTTTTGTTGTCATCAAATATATCAGTCACTGGTTAATTAAGAACTCTTTAAACCTGTTTCAGAATAGTTTGTTCAAAACAAACCAAACCGGTAGGAAGTGTTTGCAAGATGTTGGTAAAGGCACAAAATATTATATGGGTCTATTTCTTCAAAAGAAGTAAAAATGTGACTTGGGGTGTGGTATAGATAATGACCTAGATGAAGTACACATCAGTAAAATAGACTTGGGTAATGTAGACTTTGTTGTGGTTTTAATTATCAGAAGGGATAAACCACATCTCTTTGGTTATTTCGGTATCCCGGACTTTTATTCCTACTGAAAATAAATAGTAGAGAAGTAAAATCTAGTTCAGTAGATGAATGATCAGTATGAATCTGGTTAATGTCATTTCATGACATAGTTTTAGAGCTGAGATAGTGGTCAGTAGAGAGGTGGAACCATACATGGCTTGTGGCAGTGCGTGGTACACCGAGCACGCGTGCATCAGTTCATTATTTCAGTTTAAAGCTGATGTAGCACCTTATTGCTGCTGCTCTAATGAAATGCTATGGAAATGCCTTGTTAAAGTGTAGCTTAACATTAAAAACAAAACAGTAATTACAAGGCCTCACAAGTGAAAAAGAAAACAAGAAGCTTATAACCATTTTGTAATACAATTCGTCCTTGACCACCATGACCTGTCATTCACCTAGGCTTTGATGAATAAAATAATCTCTGTGTTTTGACCTTTTATAGGCAGAATTAGAAGGAACAGGTAAAAAGGAAAGGGGAAAAGGAAAGGGGAAAAGGAAACAAAGAAGAAAACAAAGAAGACAAGTGTCAAGACAAGGTTTATCTGTGTTCTGTCTCTGTGCTTATCTATGTTTGTAATGAGAAAACTACATACGTGAATAAATGAGTACAAAGGAAAAAGTCACAAATGGGGAAAGGAAACGTGCTTCATGTCACTGCTCAGTTGTGGTCTTTGTTATGAACTAGAAAAATTCAGTCAGCTTGATCCACCATATTTTATTCCTATTGGAAAAAAATAATAGAAAGAAGCAGTGCTTTTTTTTTATTCCAACAATTTAAATTTGTAAAAGAGGAACAAGGAGTAAAAGTGGGTGCATGCATGCAGTACTCAGCAAAAGAAAACAGCTTGCTACTTGTATTCCCACCACCTGCCTGAGGCAGTAACTCACATGAGAACTGCAACACAGTAACAGAGAACTGAGACATGTGAAGGGACCGCACCAGTCAGAGTAGGAAACCCATCAGGGAAACGTCTATCACATGTCCTCTCAATGGCGTGCAGCTACAGTCAGATTGAGAAGTTACAGGCAATTAGCTCAGAGTCCATATTCAGGCTGAAGATCAGGAGAAAGGTTTGGCTCTGGGCAGACTTTGGAAGAATGCTGAGCTGCTGGGATGTGTGGCGCTCAGCTCTGTGTACGCTTCAGCATAGCACGGGAAGTCTGACTGCTGGCACCAAGAGTGAGCATCTGTTTCCAGTGGTTCCAGGCACAACATCCCGGTTTCCAGTAGGGTCCCAATTACACAACGTTTGCACTAATCTCCTCCACATGGTCTGAGGCAACAGGCAGACAGAAAGTCACAACTACTATTCAAAGGGCTGAAGACTGTCAGCTCCATTTGCTGAATTGTGGAGGCGATCCTTGGAAATGCTATTTCATCAATATTTGCTCTGTTTCCTCCTTTTTTTTTTATTATCTCTAATTTTTATCATGTCTGTTTAATGTTTAACCGTGAAATTGAGTAGATGATGTAGCAGTATAAGTAGCAGTGTGAACAGCATGGTCAGCTGAACGCAGCAGGGCTTCTGATTTTGTAAGTAGTGCACATGCATTTTTCTTGGAGACTTACAAATGATGCTTTCTGAGGTCAGTGGAATTTTCATGTTATGTTAATATCATTTGTTTGTTTGTGACTTGGTTGTGTGCAGATGTTGCAATGAAATATTAATCAAGCAAACATGCAATGGACCAGTGGGACCTGCTGTTCTGGGGGAATATGCTTAGCCTGAAATTAGAATAAAACAACCTTTGAAGTCATGGGGACTTATTAAGTAGTTGCTAAAGCAGAATACTGGTTAAATCACCTTTTAGGTTGGAAACAGCCTTCACAGTGACTCAAAATTAGCATAATCCCACTAGTGACTGAACAACCAGGTCCAGTTTATAAACTCTTCTGGTGACTTAATGGGTAAAACAACCATTGAACTGCTGAGGCCAGGCTCTCTAATTAGGACTGGGGTGAGTGTAGGGGGTGGGTGGAAGGCCACAATTTAAATTTAATTACCTCTTTTATTCCCATAGACAAACTAATGTGAGGTTTGGCAGAGAATTATTTTCTGGATTTCCAATTTGCATATAAAAAATACATACCAGATTTAATAAAGCCTTTCCAGTTTCTTCAGCTTTGTAATAGTAACATAAAAATATTTGTGACTGAAATCTCATAATTTCAGAATGCTGAAATGAATGTGATTGACATCTCTAAAGGGGAAAGTAGGTGGGGAAATCTTGATGAAAATACTCAGTTTTCCAGCTTCTGGTAGAAGTATTTCTTTAGTATTTCTGTAGAGAGCTGTGATACCAAGAGAAGTTTTTTTTTAATTGATCTGTTATAGTAGAAGTTAAAAACAGAACCATGCCTAATACAAGCTTGCTGCAGAAAAAAACATACTTTGCTTCAGAAATTCTTTGAAATTTGGGCTAAGCTCTGTTTGAATACAGGAAGCGGTCATGGACAGACAAAAATTATCCACCTTTTCACTTAAGTGTGCAATATCTCAAATAACTAGAGAAAAGAGTTTATGAAAAGTTAAACACCCAGTATTTTTGAAACACCTTCTGTACTACATGATTACTTCATTTGCAGCACATAAGGCTTTTTTTATTTTTCAGCTGAGAGGAAGAGGAAAAGTTCTGTTTGAAAAAGATGCAAATAGTTGAATCATATTCCCATCTAGGACCATATTCCATGTTTTGGTTTAATGAAATTAAAATGTAGCATTATCACTTTTTTACTGTAGTTCGCTGCAGTGGTCCCTGTCTGCTCTCAGATATAGTCAGCATACTCAGATCCTAGCAAATATGAGAACACACAGCTAGTGTATACATTTGCTATGAAAACAAGACAAAAACAGCAATAAAAACCAAAACCAATTTGTCACCAGGAATCCTGGAACTTGGGCTGCCCTCAGAAACTTTGTCTAAATCTTGTTTAGATAGTAGATACAGTCATCTTTCACATCTGGGAATGAATATGGGACCAAGAGAACTTTATTGTGGCAGGATATGGGAGAATGCATTCCTGGAACAGAAGGATACAAACAGGCTGTGTTGTCTGGAACCCAGAATAAGAGGAGCCATAGCAGTAGAAAAGTTCTAGAAATGTTTTCAGGTAGAAGCTGCAAGGGCCCAAAGATTACTTTCATAGATACTTGTTATATTTCTGAAGAAGGTTTATATGAGATGTCTCCCCAGAATAGCAGGGAATTGAATTCAGCAAACAAGAGACTTGTTCCTGCTCCTGTGGCGGGTGGGAGGCTCATGTGAAGTATACCATGTCAGCATCAGGAGAACAAGCATAACGAAGAAACTTCTTGTCTCCAAGGGGATTAATCTGAGTGTTCTTTGATTTCCAAATGGGATCTGTGCTCTTCTTTTCCTTTTGGACTCAGGTCCTTCCTGTGTCTCTAGAGGGAGCCACCCATGCCGTGTGGGGATGGTGAGGGGCAAACCACCATTTAACAAATTACAAACACTTGTTGCAGCCCCCCAAAAGGAGGGTCCCTTCATTCCAAACATGCACCAAACATGCGGGTGCAAACCCGCTTCTTCCCATGTGTCTTCATGCCCACTTTTGAGTGCCCTGCTGCCATGGCACAGGATGCTCCAGGCTTTTGCCTTGAATTTTGCCTTGAAGTTTATGTAGATGACTTTTATCCATCATTTATCAGCTGTGGTCAAAGACTGGCCGTAAGAGTGTAACCGTGAAGTAAACAGGGCAGTGAATTTAACAAGCACTGGATAGCTGTCTGTCCACGTGCTGCTGCCCTGATGAAAGCAAGGGAATTTATCCCATTTCCAACGAGAAGTGAGTTGCCTCAAATTTCCTCACATTTAGCAAACTGCATTTGGGCAGGTAGTGGAGTATTTGATGCCTTTGAAACTCACACTCTGTTTTAGCTCAGGGTAATTCATTTGTTTAGATGTAGCTTATAGGAAACAATGATCCAGGGAAGATAATTGTTAATAGAGATTATTATGGACTTTAGCTCTACACTTGCATTGCTAATGAAGAATAGAATTGCCTTTTCAGAGCAGTTACAATGGAATATTATGGTTTTATTATGTCTGACATTTTAATTTACAATTTGGTTGAATTTATTAATGACGGTTTTTGTCCATGGGCACTTTAAATATACTATGTACATTAGATCATTACAGTTGCACTGTGTACTATTTATGCTAACAAACTATTCATTATTTCTTACTACCAAGCTCATCATTACCATCTGCTCATCTAATGACTGTTTATTTTGTGACAGAATAATTTGAAAAGAAGATGAAGTATCTCCTGTGCCTGTGTTTACTCCTTGCTGTTCTTTGTGCTGTAACCCATTGCCACCATGAAGACATTTGCCATGAAGTCAAAAATACTAATCTGCGCACTGGAAGAGAAAGTTTATTAGCGCATTACTGTGACAAGCAAGGCACTAACTACGCAGATTTTGTATTTAGATTTTACAAGCAGGTTATATCAAAAGAAGCTGATAAAAATGTTTTCTTTTCTCCCATGAGCATCTCCACTGCCTTTGCCATACTGGCTCTTGGTGCTAAGTCAACCACCCTTTCTCAGATTTTTGAAGGACTGGGCTTTGACAATCTGACTGAGACTCGCATCCATGCTATACATGAAAGTTTCCATAAAGTTTTAGCAGTGCTGAATTGTACTGATGCTAACATCACATTAAATATAGGGAATGCCCTTTTTACAGCTATCGGGTATGAACCACAGGAGACATTTTTACAAAATACCAAACAATTTTATGATGCAGATTTTTTTTCTAGCAATTTCCATAAACCACAAGAAGCTAAGAAGCAAATCAATACATATGTAAAGGAGAAAACCAAGGGGAAAATTCCTGAATTAATTGGTCATCTTGATCCAAGTACTGCACTGGTTCTTGTTAACTACATTTATTTTAAGGGTAAGATATTTAATGTAATATTCCAGTAGATTATTTGGATGCAAACCGAAAATTGTAGATGACTCTTGTTTATTTATTAGCAGAGTGACTCTTTAGGAAAGAGCTAAACTGTGGAGGACTGTCAAAGTAAAGATTAGATCTGGCCAAAAGCAGAGTATCTGATTGCTGAGAAATAGTGATTGCTTGATTTTGGCACAGTTTGCCTGAAAGCTGTGGACAGAGAAGTCCCACTCTGGTGGACTGCCTCATAGACAGGGACCCACTGTGTGCAGTCTTGCTGGTCTGAGGGCATAATGACTAAAGGTGTTTCCAAGATCCCTATGCTGACTGTATGTGCCGGCCAAACTTAATGGACTAACATCCTTCCACTTCCAGGGTCCCCAGTATTATGGTAGATCTACTTAGGTACGCTGCATGAAAACTTGGGACAAAGCATTTTGAGGGCTTTGCGCTTCTGCAGCCGTGCTTGAATGTTAGGATCACTCTTTACAACAACTGCCTGATGGCTCTCTACAACTACCTGAAAGGAGGTTGTAGCAAGGTGGGTGTTGGTCTATTCTCCAGAGTAACAAACGATAGGCCAAGAGGAAACAGCCTTAAGTTGCACCAGGGGAGATTTAGATTGGATATTAGGAAAAATTTCTTCATCAAAAGGGTCATCAAGCACTGGAACAGGCTGCCCAGTGAAGTGGTTGAGTTACCATCCCTGGAGGTATTTAAAAGAGGTGTAGTCGTGGCGTTTAGGGACATGGTTTAATGGTGGACTTGGCAGTGTTAGGTTAACAGTTGGACCCAATGATTATAAAAGGTCTTTTCCAACCTAAATGATTCTATGATTCTATGATCCTTTATTCTCCTGAAGATTTCTCACCAAGCTGATTGCAGCCATCTTGCATTGGGTGCGGCCTAACAGGAAAGGTATAAAAGATCCTGTAGCTGAATGTTTAAGTGGTTGAATTTAAATGACATAAAAGGCACAAGTGATGGGAACATATGGCTACAATAAAAGCAGGAGTCTTTCATTTGGTCCTCACCAACCTTTGTCTGGCTGTTTTTCAGCAAGATGACTTACACTAACTATGCTGAACTTACCACACAGCTAAAATGTTTATTGTGTGTTATGCAGGAGACTGAAGTCATTTAGTGATCCTCTTCTCCCATAAACAGACCTCCAGCATCCTACATTTAAATTGGTCTCATTTATATCAGTGATTTTTATGATCTTCATATGCTTGAGTGCAACATCTTCTCTTTTCCCCCATTAGCTGCCTGGCAAAAGTCTTTTGATCCTTTGCGTACATATGAGGACGATTTTTTTCTGAACACAAATGCATCAGTTAGAGTCAACATGATGCAGCAAGAAGGTAACTATGAAAGTTACTACGACCAGGATCTCTCTTGTGAGGTGATAGAGCTGCCCTACCAGGGCACTGCACGAACATTGTTCATTCTGCCTGATAATGGAAAGATGAAGCAAGTGGAAGATGCTCTCTCCAAGGAAACTGTGTGTAAATGGGATAGCAAACTTGTGACCAGGTAACTCTAGGTAGATGGATTACTATATTACTACTTACTATTTTTAAAAGAAACCATTAATTTCACATTGCTGCCTCCTGAATATAATGCCCTGATTTCATAAAGCAGGGCTTTAAGTTATTCCCAAGATGAATCAGAGCAAGGCATAAGTGATAAGCAATGGCAGGCTCTCTGACCTGACAGAAGGGGACACAGCATTGTAACAACTGCCTCAAGACTTGCTTGGCTACCTTTTGGCTACCATACCTCTTATTTCATAGTGCTAACATAATTAATTTCACCATGTCTTAGAGTTTATCCTCCTTTTCCCTTCTTCTAGCCTTTCTACAATTGGTCTGCTTACTCTTTGTAGCCCTCCAGTCACAAAACTCTGCTAGCTGCTATGAGGCAGTGGGATGAAAGACTGGCAATGAAGACATCAGTTTCTTTTTCCAAAACCAAAGAGAGAATGTAGGCACAAGAAGATGACACATCTCTCTGGCCATCAAAATTGCTCAGGGAATATGAATGCCACCATCAAACAAATTGGCAATCAAAAGAATGCTTTCTGGTGTCACTGAATTGCATACTTTCAGCCTCCTGGCTGAAACAAGGCTGCAATGCTTCACTGCTCTTCCATTTGCTTTGTTTAACAGGAGATTAGTTCTGCAGTTACCAAAGTTTTCTGTTAGTGGGTCTTACGATGTTAAAAACCTGTTCAAGGAAATGGGCATTACTGACGTATTCTCTAGTGATGCTGATCTGTCTGGAATTAGTGGCAGCTGTAATCTTCAGGTTTCACAGGTAAGTGAGCAGAGCTGGTGAGGGGGTGGTGGCTGGTTGCTTTGATCAAATATATCCAGGGTTTTTAAAGGCTTTCTTTCCCTCCTTGTCCTACTGAAGTTATGAGTGAAACTCACAAGGACAGGTAGCGGCTTGCTTAGTAATTGTGCTTTTCTACAGAGAAGGTCTGCTGTCCCACTTTTGTATTATTTTAATATTGCTTAATAAAAGGCTGGATATTGAGTGCGTGGAAAAGCTGGACAAGATTTTAAATGATTTCTTGACACTGGCATATGATAGTTTACATGAGATTGCATCAGGTAGATTATAAATGAGGAGTATATTATGATACTTGTGTTGATTAGTACCTAATTTTTTAATAATCTTCAAAATTTCCAGGAAACTTCCAGTTTGCAGTGGTAGAATTTCACCATGTCAGTTTAAGGTACAATTTCATGAGGCAAACTTGCCAAATACTGCCACTGTATTAGCATGTAAACAGCGGTCTTCCATTAGCCTTGAAACAACAGAGAAAGTGTTGCTAACAGAGGTCCAAACCACTTAAAGAAATAAATCAGGTAGTGCATGGACATTATCCTACTCTACTCAGCACTGGTGAGGCTGCATTTACAGTGGGTCTATTTTTATTTTTGGTCCTCCCCATTCAGTCCTGACATGGAAAACACTCCTGTTGCAGGCTATTGGAGATTTACCATACAAGAAAGTTCAGTCCACTGGATTTTGTCACTCTTTTCTTTTCCTAAATATTCCCTAAGCAGAGAGTTTATCTTCACCTCCTGCTTGCTGTCCCATATATAAACCACAGCATTTGTTCCTTTTCTCTGCAGGCAATTCACAAGGCCCTGGTGGAAGTTGATGAGGCAGGAACTGAGGCTGCAGGAAGCACAGCCATAATCCTTAACAAAGTTTTCCATCCTCCTGTTACCATCAAATTCAACAGGCCTTTCATTATCTTGATTTCTGACAAAGAAACCAGCACCACACTTTTCATCGGGAAAATTGTCAATCCTACTGAGAAGTAATTGCTGAATTATTTGGCATATTGGTATTCGGTATGAGTTATGATGGGTACCGTGTTTGCAGTTGTGGGCTAGTTAGTGCTACTAACTAGTCTATGATTGAGGGATATTCAGAAGTAAATGAGGAATTTCAATATCAAATTAATAAGCAAAAAAATGGTAGCAAAACCTGAACAACTGACAGTTTTAAAATGTAATATTTTCCCCAGATCAGTAATTTGAGTTATTAGTACATTTCCCCAATTTTCCTTGGAAGACAGTTTTTTCTAAAGTCTGCTGTTATTTTTATAAGTGAATTCTCTCTGCTAAGTGGTTTTGTTCAGACTGCTTTCCATTGCGGGTTATTCACCAAAAGCTTTATCCCAACAGGTAACAAGTCCCTTGCAATTCTATTACCTCTTCTCCAGGACCTGACAATGATCAGTATTCACCTGAGCTGGTCCCTGCAGTGTCCTTTCTTCCTTACACAGCTCTTTGCTGCCTAGGCCACTGTGGTTTGCCTTCAACCAACCTGTTCTTTCTCACATGTTCCAACTCTTTGCCTAGGACATCTTAAAAAAACATTGACAGAGAGAAAATCCCTGAGGCAATAGACTTATTCTGCTGTAGCACTCACTGTAAGTCCCTTTTTGCAGTCCACAAGGTCAGCAAAAAACATTGAGACAGTGATATTAGGAATAAACTGTCAAAGAATTGTCCTATGACAATTTCATCCATGAGTTATTGCTATAGCCAATGAATAAAATAAACATTATCATTTAAATCCATCACTTAAGGACTGACTCCAGCCTCTTGCTATCATTCTATAAATATCTTAAAATCAACAAAAGCTTTCAGTCACTTATTAACAAGCAGGATGTCCGTCAAATATGTTCTAAAGGCTGTTAAATGAGTCCAACTTTTCTCATATAGAGATGGCTATTCTTTATATTCTCTCCTTATGTTCCTGCTTAGGTAAAGCCTGTTTTCAAGAAATACATAAACACTACCTTGCTGTTGTGTGCCTGCAGATCACCCACTCTCACTGCAGTGGAGCACTGGGGCTCAGGGCTCAGCCTCGCTGAACTCTATAGCAAACCCTTTATTGCACAGCTGCTGCCTCCAGGAGAGGCTGACTCCTGCTTTGAAGGCTGCTTTCTCACTGCACTGCTTTGACTCGGGCCATTGTGTATTGACCCTGGATAAACTTTTTGCAAGAGGAGTTTAGTCCCTCTCTTTGGGAAGATGATGGTCCTGAAATAATGCTAATTTCTACAGTGGTCCTGGCAACGCACTGTGAGCGCTGCAAAGGTGATGCAAGCCCCAAATCAACAAACAAGCTCCCCACCCTTGACACCTCTCTGGCCATCTGACCTGTTTTACCAAACTTGGTCCACCCTGCACAAAGGTGGTTTATTGAGACCAATCAGTGCTTGCACCATGGGTTTAGTGTACAAAGGGCTATGCTTCTGACTCAGGGGGACTTGGAGACTGCTGCCTTGGATGAGTCCCTTTGCTCCAAGTAGCAAGAGCTCAGTGGAAGCCCTGAGCTATTGCTTCTGCTGGGGCAAGATACCATCACTCAGTGGACCGGGAAATACCATGCCTCTGTGCAAAGCAGCGGGTTTTACGGAGTTGAGATCAATGATAACTTGCTGTGGTGTGAGGCAGCCTGCTCTGTGGTGGCTGTACAAACTTGACAAGAGCTGGGAGCAGCTCCAGTGAGATCCCACCCTGATAAATTTGTGTACTGGTACTGATTAGAAGGCAGCATGGTGAGATTTTTATCAGAGTGGGGTGCAGAAAAACAGGTTCTCAGCCTGTTGCTAAAGGGAAATGTTAGTAAAAATCTCACCGTTGCTAAGACAGAGCAGAGGCTTTAGGAAATAGCACATGAAGCAACTCCCTGTCCCATCTACCTCCCGGGCCTTTGCTTTTGAGAGTGGAGGCAAGAAACTACAGGAGGAGAGCTGCACTGGGAGTTTTCACACTGGAGTGTGAGGAGTGACTGCTCCTGGCAAAAGTATCAAACAGGACGCCTTTGAATGCTGCACGGGTTTGGGAGGTATCTACCAAGATGTGGGGCATCACTACAGTTGCCCTTCAGTTGAGGAACTTCACGCTTTAGACCAGCAGGTTGTCCTGAGCTCTGGCAGGGACCTGGAGTGGGAAGAGGGATCGTCCCAAATCTCTCTGGAAGGGGAGGATGTGGGGAGGACAGGAAACAATTGTGAAAGACACAGAAATGCCTATAGTTCACAGTATGGAAATTCGTAGAGCCTGGAGACTGAACGTATCTCGCTGATGCTACTCTCAGCATAGTCCTGATTATGTTCTTTAGGAACTGGATAATTCTGCAAAGTTTTTGTGGAGAGAGGGGGTATTTTGTTCTAATTCCAAGAAAATCTAATTGCATTAGTCTGCCTTGCATCATTTGGTCTTGTTGCTTTTGTCTGTCTTAATGTGTGACAGGGAACATTCCTCTTCATGCTATCTAGTTGTATAAATGGTAGAGAAGGAAAGGAAGGATTCTGACAGACATAATCTAAAATTTTCATTTAGGGACTGGGTATTCATTCTATCTGTGGTAAACACATGTATTTTATGGTGTCTTTCATTCATCTGTAGGTGATTTTATTAACACCCTTCAACCTTCCACTACAACAAAACCAGACCTGATTAGGATAGCTTAATCCCACACATGCATTCAATCAGTCTGTGGGACAGCTGGATCCAAACTAAGCCCTGAAAGAGAACTGGAGATTCTTTATGCCCTATTAAGTGTTGTCCACCTCACTTACTGCAGTTACAATCAGCAGAATGGGCTAATACAGCTCACAGTGGAGCACATGGCCCCCTATCAAAAACATCCAAGATAAATGACTCGCTGTGGGTCTATTAGCCCTGACCTGACATGTTTACAGGAAGCTCTGAGGAAAACGACTTACCTAAAGAGAGTGTATCTCAGCTGAGAACCCTGTGAAGGAAGATGGAGCCACTGGGCTGGGTCCCTGAAAGGCAGCCTAGCTGTGTCCCAGGGACCTGAGGGCCAGACATCCCATGGCAGCCTCTGAGCCATGTGGGAGACAGTAAGTTTGTTCTGTCTGACCTTGTTTATGGTCCCCTGGGACTCTGTTTGCTGACGGGATAGCTTCTATCAGTTAAGCTCTGTTTGCTTAGCCCCATGGCAGAGTCCATGTAGTATGTCATCACAAACCGTGAAGTGGTAGGACTGCAGGGCTAATGCAGCATGTGTCCAATGCATTTTACCTTTCATCAGTAAAGAAAGGAGCTGACTCAATGCCAAAAGGCACAAAGGAATCAGATAATCACAGAAACACCAGCTGCCCACATAAGCCCTGCTATTCATATGCTGCCAGTACTCTGGACTTGCTTATTCCCAGCTATGCAATTTGAGTGGCAAATTACAAGCCCAAAGCTGTAACCGCATATTCTCAGGTACAGAGTTAAGGTACAGATGAGTAGTCTTATGCTGCCGTTTCACAAGAAAGGGGGAGCTGATCTCATAGGTTACTGACATAAAAAGAAGAGATTCCTCATCTACACTTCCCTAGTCTCAACAAACTCCCAGGAGGTACCTTGCATGAGCTCTGACATTTGCTGAATCCTTCTGTGAGTCCATTCAATTCACTGACCTGACAGAAAACTGGCAGGGAAAAAAAAATATATCTGTTTGCTATGCTTCGTTCAAAGGAGTTTTGGGGAAGTAGAAGAGAGTGGGGAGCTAACTCCAGATACCTCAACCCTGGTATCTGAAGAACTTGGCCTTGAATGGGCACACCAGCTCTCTCCCCACAGCTATGTCATCTGTTCAGCCCTTGATCACTGCCACTATTTCAAGCACATGGGAATTGACTCATATGTAAAGCCAACCCTATTCTAATTGTTCCAGTAGATTCAGTACAACAAAAGCAGCAGGCTTTTTCCCTGTACTCACACTCATTTCAAGCAGAGAATCACTGAGCTCTTAAAAACCAAATGATTATGATAGTTGCTGGGCAGGGTGGATTTTGACTGTGGATTCTGAGAACCAGGAGTACCTGTATGGCAACTACAAGGCAGTCAGTGCCTCATAACCCAGCTCATCTTTGACATGAGTCTATGTAGTTTTTGGAGGTATAAAAAAACCTCATAGCAGTGTTACTCACTAATCCAGCATTCAAGTCTTGTCTTCAAAACAGAGGCATAAGTTTTCCCAGCAGAAAAAAAGTGCAAGAGAAAGACAAACATTTTTAGATGCGAATGTTTCATTGAAAACTAAATATTCACCTCAGTGGGAGCTAGCAGTGCAAATTCTCAAAAGCATGAAGACCACCATGGGCTATGTATGAGTCCTGTGACATATCCTCTGAATCTTATCCATTCATCCAATGTTCCCTGTTGGGTAGTGCACCTCTGCCCTTACCCATGTGGGGCTGCTCTCATTAGATTTAAACTGATAACATGTATGATATCATCCATTCCCTTCAAACTGTTAGCCAGCAAAGACTGATCTGGAAATATCCTTTATTTTGTTCCCAGTCCCAGGTATAATACAGAATACATTTTTAAATAACTTGGTAATCGTGCTTTCCTCAGACTAAGAGTTTTAAAGAAAACTGTAATTCGTTCATTTCATGTAGATGTCCTTGAGTATGACTAATACCCTGGTTACACAAACTCAGCTCAGCGCTGATGTTGCTGCAAATGACTTTGCTGACTTCTTGCAAAAGAGAATTTCCATGATAAAAGTAGCTTTTCAGTTCAATCCAACCCCTGGAGATTAATTTTTTACAGTTGAATTAGCCTGTTTTATACAGATCAGTCTTTATTTCTCTTATTTTTTATTGCACTCAGTTTCTTTTCCATAAGCCATCTGGAAACAGAATACTTATGATTTATTACTTTACTAAACAAGAACGTATCCTTTGTGGTTGGAAAACTTCTGTTAACAGCAATGTGATACTACAGAAGGTCTGCAGAAGACTTCGCCTGACTTGTGCAAATACCTTATTAAGGAAAAGTTGCTATATTGTTTGCTATGTCTCATGTAGGAAATGGACCACATGGAAGATGCTCTGCTGAAGGAAAATGTTTGAAAAGAAAAAGCAACACAGAGTAAGATCATTCAGAAGTGCTGTAGTCATCATAAGAACTTTGGTTGCAGCCAGGAAAGAATCTCAGAGCAAGAGAAAACATCTGTGCACAGAGGAGATGAAAGAGATAATGAAAAGTGGGTCTTAAAATGCATATGAAAGCAAAGAGAACATATGTCTAGACCTCATTTAGGTATGCTGTTCACACAGATGCAGATTCTTTAGCCATCATAAAAGTCATACCATATCTCACATATTCAAGGAACGGATAGTAGAATGTACAACTTGAATATCTTTTCTGTTCCTATATCTTCTATCTTTTGTGTCTGAGTTCTACCTCTTTGGTAAATCTTACGGGTGAAATTTTAAGACCTTTTGGGCCTCAGTTGCCCCAGTCAGAAATTACTACCTCATGCCCATGCCTGTCATTGCGCTGTGTGTCATAGTCTTGAAATATTCACAGTAGCATCAAGGGTGACTGAGAAGAGACATCAAATAGAAACAGATACGTTCCAGCACTTCTAGCCACTTCTAGGCTGGCAGAGTGGGAAAGATGGTGCAGCAATCATTATAGGAAGCCTGTATAGGTACAGTCTAGATGATACTGAAGTGTCTTGTGGAGGCATGTCAATGTAAGTCATTGACAGGAATGGGACTGTGCTGACCTGTCTGTCAGCCACAGAGGGTAGAGGCAAATCACAGTATCTTCTTTTGCCTTCATTGAAACACAGAAGAGAATTGTTGCATTAAACCATCTTGGTGACCTGTCAGAATCCTCAACATCCCAAAAGCTTACAGCACCAAAGACTTTTTTAAGAAAAAGTATATGAGCAAAAGAATTATATCATAAATTTCATTTTATTGCTTATCTGCCTTCTGCTTCTTCAGTGTGGCCAAAAATATTAATCTACTAAATAATAACAAATTATAAACCTTTGCAAAGTTTAGCCCTAAGACTTTCTATCTGGCTTTCAGAGCAGAAAATTTCAAGTGTAACTCAAAAATATCTACATAAGGGATTTTCTTAGTGCTTGTGTAAGGCCATGCCTGCAACAGAATGATTAATAGTGTAAGGCATCAATTTAAACTTGAACACTAGTGCCAAGAGGTTTCTCTGTGTAGACAACTTCATTGCAAAATAAGAACTTTTATTCTCTGGTGAACTTGTCAGTCTAAAAGTTGTTTGCAAAAGAAGGGTCCCTTTACACAAAGAGAAAAAGGTCTGTAGGGCAAATTCTGCTAGTAAAACTTTATAGTTTCAGTATTCCAATTATGATTAGTAAGATCCTTGTAAGAACCTGAGCTTTTAGTGTGATTCTGCTATGCTGCTTTCTGCAGGTAGAACTGCAAGTATGGAGCCTCAAGTTCGGGGATTATAGGAAAAGGAGCCCTGTGCCACCATCTTCTGGTAAAATCAAGGAATGGACATGGCAAATTCTGTCTGATTTTGAAACCAAAAAAGAACAGTAGCTTTCTAGCTTGCTGTTACAGTGTCAGTGGGGATTTTGATCTTGTTAAGTTTTAGCTGCAGGTCTGGTGAAATACTGTACTTGCACAGATTGCTGTCACTCAGGATTAAGGGTTTGGTGTTATGGTAGGTAGTCCACATACAGATCAGCTTAGTAGTGGGGAAGGACATAAATTAAAGATTAGAAATTACTGGGAAAGAAAAAAAGGCAAATCACATAGGAACACTGTGCCACTGTCTAAATCTCTGGATCATCCACACATGGATTAGAACATTTAATTCTGGTCCTATAGTAACAGAAAGGATAAATGAGAACTGGAAAATCTTTAGAAAAATGTAGTAATCTTAATCAAAGTCTGGAACACCTCCTGTTTGAGGTGACAAATCTTCAGCCTGGAAAAGGGACAACTAAGGGGGCATAAAGAAGGAAAAGATTTGTGACACAGATTGGGTGAATGGAGATAATGTTCACCGTTACTACATCTAATGCCAGAGCTATAGACCATCACATGAAGCATGTAGGAGCCAGGTTCAAAGCCAGTAAAAGAGGTGGTTCTGCACACAGCAGACAGTGTATGTGGAGTGGCACATTGCAGAGTGACCCTGCAATCCCAAAGGTCTAACAGCCCAGTACTTGTTCCTCATGTGTTCCTGATGTAGACAAATTCCAGATGATCAATATGGCATTTTTTAAAGGCATGTCTTCATTCACAATGCAGCTTACAAACCATAAGCTTCCTGGGTGGATATTCAATATTTTGGTTTTCCATTTCATGTTTTGTCTGTTATGTATTTCACAAGACTAACCACTACTAAGGAATCCTTATCTCTGGGAGCCCAGATCACTGGTGGAGTGAGGAAGAGCAGGATTTAGGTGCAAAGGCAGGGCATCTGGTTGGGGCTGGACTGGCAGTGAGGAAGGGTCTGGGAACAAGAACTTACAGGAGAGAGTAAGGGGATTCCTCCACCCTATGTGCATCTTTCAGTAGAGTGTAGACACTTTTTGTGACACAGGGAAGAAGAGATTGATTTTTGAGCTTAAAACCTGTGAAGATGATGGAGAGTGAAGGAACTTGAACTTGTTCCTCATGCATCTCCTCCTGGTGCTCCCCTGTGCAACAGAACTGGGCTGAGAGCACTTTCTGGAGGGAGTGTTCAGCCCCAGCCCAAGGAGAATGAATAAAAGTTTTTGAACTCTCAAACATCTCTTGCACTGCCAACCTCAGGCTTTTCATATCGAGGGAAGAGGTGAGCTAATATAATAGGAAAGGTTGGAAAAGACCTGTGTTTACCCAGGTGCAGTGGACAGACTCTCTATTATGGGCTGCAAAAGCTATGTGTTGTGTCCTTCTTCCATTACACAGGCACTAGCCTGAAATAAATCTAATAAAATAGACAGGTGCTTTCTATCTTAGAAATATATTTCTGCATAGGCAAATTTAATGCTTAGTGCTATCTATCCATAAGTGTAGGTTTTGTACTGAGTGTAAAGCAGTGGAAACTTAGGTCAGCTGCTTTACTTTGGTAAGCAGATGACTTTCAGTCCAAAGCATACAATGAACAATGGGTCAAAGACACATAATTTCATTATTTTCCAGTTCTGTAATTCACTGTCCACACTTGGAAAACCCTTTCCAAAGTGCTTCTGCAGGACACTAGCTTAAGGCTCAAAGTCTGTCACTCAGAATCAGACAATAATTTGAGTTTGAAGGACTGCTGAGCTGCTCTGCTCCAGATCGATTCTATATGAAGGTATAGCCTGTCTGCTTTACCGAGGTGGATTCTAGATCACAGTGCTTCACAGTCACTCTTACTTCATCTAAGCAAACATCTTTTATATCCCGTGCATTTACATTAATGTGCTGGATTTGCTAACTGAATATTTGCTCAAACCAATTTTATCACAGTTCTTTGGTAGGTTTTATCAAGTAACTAGATTCAGGAGTGTTATGCTTTTAGAAATTGATTTTTAAAGTTCTCTCCTTCAATGTTACCTATTAATGAATGACAGAGAATACCAGCTGAAATATATGGTGATCTGGAACATTGACTCTGGTTATATAACATTATAAAACAGTTTTAGCATTTACCAAACCTACTCTTCATCCATCTTATATGGCTAAATCACTACACCAAGTGTCACACTTACTACAAGCTCTTCCCAGAGAGGACATAAAAGTTAATGATGATATAAATGGAGATACATAATTATTAAAAGGTAATATATAATATTTTTATAAGTATATGTAAGGATAATGAAAGTATTCATGATAGCTACTGAGAAATGGAGTCACATGAACTGTGAAAACTGAGTAAATGTGACTCATATAACCTCACACGCAAAGAAAATAAAACAACCTTCTTGGTTTCCAAAGGAAACAGCATCAAATTTTCATGTTTGTAGCCACTTGTTTTCTCTTAGCTACCCTCCATAACACTGCAGCTTATTAGCAAATTTCAATCAGGCTTAACAAAGAGGTAGGAGGTTGAAAAACCATTATGCTACTTTATGAAAATCAGTGAAATCCAAGTTTGTGTCTGCTGTGGGGAAGGCAGGCAGGACTCAGATGCTTTAAATTCTGCTGATTGCAGCAGGCAGTGAGCTAGTGGCAGGGAGCCCAAGCTGCTGCAGCAGCTCCAGCTCCAGCTCCAGCTCCTCCCAGTCTGGTTGCAGCCCTAGCTGTAGTCTTAGCCCTTGCCCCAGCCCTGCTCTCCTGCTTGGCTGGAGTCATCCTGGAGGGTGTGGAGTAAAGCTGTGGTTATTGTGGTGAGGAAAGCCACAGATCCTTAGTAAACTAGGCTTTATTAACTCCACTGCTTGCAGAGGAGTTTGATAGATATTCTGCTCTGTTTTACTGTAGTAGAGCGTAGTGTGTGCCCACTGTGTTTCTTCTGAGGCAGTTTTAAGGATTTTGTCTTTTTTTCTAGGAGTGCAGTTTGGAAAAAAAAAATAGTTTGTGAAAGTTTGGAATGTTTGTCCTGTGAAAAATTTGTATGTGTTGTGAATTAGTACCGTGTGCTGATGTTGTGCTCTTAATCTGCATTAGACCACAACAGAGAGGTAGTATCAGAATACTAATCTCATTAATTTCTTCAGGCTAGTTAGTTGGATACTGCTGAAGTTGATAATGGGATAGTTTGCTTATAGAGAGGCTGGATACTAACCCATCATAATTCTTCAAGATCAGGAAAGAGAGAAGTTTCTACCTCACTACAGGTTGCTGGAGGTAATATGCATCTAACTAAAAATAAAATAATAATATACATCTAACTAAAAATAAAATAATGACAACTAAGGGTATATTCTGTTCTGATGACAGATTCTCTGAAAGAGTCAATGTCTTTCAGCCTGGGTATTTACAGCCTAATCTACTTACTTAATTGCCTTACTTTTAATATACTGGGTTTTTTTCCCTTTTATTTACACTTGACAGTAATTTTCAGGTTTTTCATCAAAATCTTGGTAAATAAACTTACAATATTTTTACATCATTTCATATCAGGATGGAAAACATCTCATTTTTACTAGCTTTTAGCAAAAATTGGTTTAAAACAAATGTAAATAAAATCTAGTAAATGTGCAATTCTTTAAAGCTCTTAAAAGTGTTTTGAAGTCATTGTTATGTTATCGGAACATCACAATTAATTTGAGCTAGCATTTATTCAGTTTTTTTTCAACTCAAATCATAATGCATTAATTATTGCCACAGGTTCTGATTTAGCAAAGATAATGATTATCTTTAGCGCAACTACTTAAACACTACTCATATGACTAGAACTAATAACACTTGCACATCTTGTGCAATCAGGTATCACATTAAAAAACAGTTCCTAGGGCCTTTGTTTCTTCTTCTGTTTGAATTACCCTTGAGGGGAAACCTGTGTTTCCTATCTCCCAGGCTTGTGCCTGTGTTATTAGATTAACACATGATGTGAGTTGATCTTCCCCCAGGACCATGAATAACTATAGGTGTGTGTTTATTTACATACACAAAAATTATGTCTTTCACATGTAGATGAAAACACACACAATTATCTACACATCTCACATAAGTAGTTTTTATATTTTGTTCCATTTTTAGGCAGAAGATCGTCAGAAGGAAGGCTGGGAATTGTTTCTCCCTTCACTTTCTCATCAGCCTCTTGCATCCTGAAGATGAGCTGTTCCTCTGCCAGGTGGATGACTGGGGTATGGTTATTGCAGGTAGAAGAGTTTGTAAGACTTGAGGGGCTTGTATCCAGACGAAGTGATCAAATGCTCCAGTCACTAGGTTAGTAAGCAAAAAATTACTAATGCTGAGTTCAAAAAGACAGTAGTGTGCCCTTCCCTGTTTTGCTGCTTGACTATGCAGCCGTGTGAGACAAGCATGGGACTAGAGCCTTGGTTTGAGACCGAGGGGAAGAAGGTGCAGTTACATTTCCAGTATTTCCTTCAGACTCCTACCTGCAGCTCCCCACCAGTACAGTGTGCTCCTGTTCAGAGGTGTTGAACACCTCGTGTGGGACATTTAGACACCTGACATAGGTGGGGGCTCCTGCTCGGGAGCCATATGCTTGGGAGCTTGCTGAGAGGGACGGATGTGTTGACCTGGTCACGGGGCCACTGCTCCTTGCTATATATTACCATAGTTCTCCCTCCTGGCACAGGCTTTCATCTATACTAATGCTCTTTTCTGAGAAGATGGTGAAATTCTTCACCAATGCAGTCCAAAAAAAATATTAGTATCTTCATTATTTACACTGTATTGCTTTTGAAGTTTGTGTTTTATAAGAACATCTGCCAGATAATGCTCTTCTGTGCATGGTTTAGCAGTAAGTAACAAAGCAAACACATGAGCAGGCCACATCCACATGACAAAATCCTTTTGGATTACAATACATCTTGTGTTCACTTTTCCTCAACTTTTACATTTAAAATTCAATTATCAAGGTTTGTACACGAAGAATTAATTTCTTGAAGACAGATGAAGCAAAACTTGCATGAAGGAATGGGTACATCTGGGTTCCCTGATGGAAAATTTAAGTTAAAATGGAGGCTAGAGTTAATGGAAAATTAGAAGCATCTTCTAGGTTGGTTCTTGTGCTGGTTTTGCCTGGGACAGAGTTAATTTTCTTCATAGTAGCTAGTATGGGGCTATGTTTTGGGCTTGTGCTGGAAACAATGCTGATAACACAGCGATGTTTTTGTTACCACTGAGCAGTGCTTACCCAGAGCCAAGGCCTTTTCTGCTTCTCACAGCACCCCAGCAGTGAGCAGGCTGGGGGTGCACTAGAAGCTGGGAGGGGGGGCAGCTGGCCCCAACTGACTAAAGGGACATCCCATACCATATGATGTCATGCTCAGCATATAAAGTGGGGGGAAGAAGAAGGGAGGGGGGGGGACGTTTTCAGAGTTATGGCATTTGTATTCCCAAAGAACAGTTACACATGACAGAGCCCTGCTTCCCTGGAGATGGCTGAACACCTGCCTGCCCATGGGAAGTGGTAAATATATTTTACTTCGCTTGCATGCATGGCTTTTGCTTTACTTGTTAAACTGTCTTTATCTCTCAGTCCATGAGTTTTCTCACTTTTACTCTTCCGATTCTGTCCTCCATCCCACTTGGGGTGGGGGGGGAGCAAGCAGCTCTATGGGGCTTAGTTGCTGGCTAGGGCATTGCTGGTTGCTTTTTGACAGTTCATAATCCACCCTGTAGTTACTGGGCAATGGTTCAGTGATTGATGGATTATGGATATTACCCACACAGGCTGCCATCAGCCTCTCGGGGTGTTCTGGCAACATGGAATCAACAGGATGAAGACTGCGTATTTCACACCTACATTATGGGAATGATATTATAACTGCTAAGTGGAATGACAAAACCATCTTACACAATGGAAAGGAGTCCTGCAACCTGATGGGTTAAAAATATCTTTTCCTGCCTTAGTTTGTCCTTGAGTCGTCTGTCCCTATATGATATTCAGCTCTGAATGTCATCCAGTGGCACCAGCATGCCGCCTTTAGCACTAGATGAAAGGCAAATTGGCAGCCTGCTTTTGTGTACTGCTGGGGTCCATTTCAGTTACATGTTATACAGAAGACTAACCTGAGGAAAAAAAATGACCACATGTCTCTCTTTGTAGCCGGTCTCTGGAACTGTCCAGTGTGAGTGTTCTTTCTCAGCAGTGGTGGGTTTGTGTATTTTCTAAAAAAACAGGGGAACCCTCTTCACCAGCTCCCCAAATACTCAGCCACAGGTGATGGTCAGCAATGAGTGAGCAGCTGTATTGACCAGAAATTTCTCACAAGAGTGGTAGAGACCGTTCACCAATCACATAGAGTCTGCTCCCCTTAAGAAAAGCCCCAAAACCATTAAATGTGGTGTCAAAGGTTGTGACTGAGGTATACAGTAATTCAGAAGGACTTTCTAAATCCAAACCCTGTTTTGAAATCCTGACAGAGAGGTTATGACACTGGCAGTGTCCCCGTCCCATTTATTGGTCACCCAGGACCAAGCTAAGAGGATGGTCTGGCAGGGAGGCTGTGCTCCCTGGTGAGCTGTGCTGGTGGCTTTGTCCCCATGGCCAGACCCAGGCAAGGAGTAGCCTTCATGTGAAGTCACAGCATTCAGCTCCAGTCGCAAAGGATATGGCTATGGCTCTCCTGGCAACCACCCACAGCAGCAGGCTTCTCATGTCAACCTGCAAAAATGGAAGCAGTAGGAGATACAGTCCCGGCTCCACTCCCTCTCACCCACAGCCCCAGCACCCAGCCCCTTTAGCTTGTGTCTGGGTTGGACAAACTGTCCAGAACATCTAGTGTTACTACTGCTTGCTGTGCATCCTCACTGGTAATTTTTATTTGAACTAATTAATGATTAACGAGTGTGCTCTGCTTAATCCTGTTCAATGGTACTGAAGAGAAGAATGAGCAGACAAGGCCAGATGGACGCAGCAAGATCCTTTTTGTAGCACTGTAAGTACCCTCTTAGTTTTCCCTTGGATTGTTTGGACATTTCATTTTGGGGGATTATGTTGTTGCCTTTTCACATGTAAGCAGAAGGATATACGTGTTATGCAAAAAAAAAAAACCAAACCCACAAACAAAAACAAACAAACAAACAAACAAAAAAAACCCCAAACATGCCAAAAGCCAGCAAGAACTGGCTGCTAGTGAAGATACTTCACATAATTAACTGAAAATTTGTTTCGGAAACGATAGAGATGCTTATAGATCTTGCTACCACAGTGATCCAATATTTGGATCCAACTTTGAAGAAGTTTGAAGATACAACAAGACCCAACTCTGAAGAAACTGTAAAAGTATTTTGTAATTTTGGTCCTATATAGTATGGTCTGTGTTTATATCGCATATTTGTTTAATTCAAATTTAATTCTTTAATTACTTGATGAATTGAGGAAGACTAGCAGGGCTGCAGTATCCACCCTGCAGTACTGAGTACAAAATCAACTTCTACTTCTTCTGGAGAAAAGGCAATAAGCTTCCAGTTATTTGCAAATTTTAAAAGATTCAGTCCGACCCTATTTTTTAAAAGTTTATATGGTCAAAATTACTTCTTTTGAGAGTACTTGGTTATACAAATAGTGTATCAGGAGGCATATTCCTTCTGAGGATCACTGGCATCCATTAGGAATGCAAAATATAGAAGTGTGGGATTTTGGAGAACAGGTGTGCTCTGAGAGCCTCATTTTACTTGGCTGGAGAACACAGCCCGAAGAAATTAATTTCCATGCCATGTTTTGTATGTCTATCTCTTTTCCAGAAACAGTTATAAGGAAAATGAAGCCCATCTTCTCCTTGTGTTTATTGCTGGCTGGTTTGTATACTGTTTCCCAGTGTCATCAGCATCCTCAGTACCGCAATAAGCAGGATGGTCCTAAAGGGGCACGCTACCCAGGACGCAGCTCTCATGGGGAAGGAGTTTATTCAGTTAAGAACAAAACCTTTGTCAAACTAGCTTCCAGCAATGCTGACTTTGCATTTTCATTTTACAAGCTGGTCACATCTGAAGCAACCGATCAAAATATTTTCTTTTCACCCATAAGCATCTCTGCTTCCTTTGCAATGCTGGCACTTGGTGCTAAGTCAGCGACACTGACACAGATTCTGGAAGGGCTTGCCTTTGACCTGAAAAAGATTCAGGAGCAGGAAATACATGAAGGTTTTTGCCAACTCCTCCACATGCTGAACCGCTCAGACAGCGAGCTCCAGCTGAGCCTGGGTAATGCCCTTTTTATAGAAGAGACGCTAAAACCACTACAGAAGTTCTTGGATGATGTCAAAAGCTTTTATGAATCTGAAGTCTTTTCTACTGACTTTAACAACTCCTCTGGCGCTGAGAATCAGATCAACAATTATATTGAGGAAAAGACAAATGGGAAAATTGTTAAGCTAGTGGAAAATCTTGATCCTCTCACTGCAATCATTCTTGTTAACTATGTCTTCTTTAAAGGTAAGAAATATCAAAGGGTGCCAAGGCTGTAACTTAGATGCTTATTGCAGGGAATAAAAACTTAAGAGAAAGAAACTATAGTTTAAATATTTTAAATGGAGGATACCATGTTCAGTATCTAGAAAATATTGCTATAATCACATGTATATCTGTTGTCGGTATAAATGTGTTCTCACTTGGTTGAGCGAAAGACCGGGTTTTTTAACAAATATCTTTGTTGAGTTTGGCAAATTCTTTAATGTGATTATAGACATTCTCTATTGAGAAATGGTGTTTTCAGTATTTGTCTGTAATTTTCTTTAAGCACCTGAAATAAAATAAAAAAATAATAATAAAAAAAAAACGCTGCAATGCTGTAATACCTGAGGATGCAGTAACTTCAAAAAGATACTTGCTCTAATCAAAGGAAGGCTGTGGCACTACATCCTCTTTTGTTCACCATGACCATTCCTACTTGTATACCACTGAATTATTTTTCTTTTTGTCATAAGCCCATTGGGAGAAACCTTTCAGTACTTCATATACAAAAAAGGAGGATTTTTTTGTGGATCCAAAGACATCTGTAAAAGTTGACATGATGTACCGGAAGGGTTACTACAGAACTTACTTTGATGAAGAGCTGTCCTGTTGGCTGGTTCAGATACCTTACAATGGAAATGCCGCAGCATTATTTATTTTGCCCGATGAAGGGAAGATGAAGCAGGTGGAAGATGCTCTCTTGAAAAAGACTGTATCTAAATGGCAAAAGTTCCTCCAAGAACGGTAAGTGTTTTTGCTAAGGTGAGAGGTGACCATGTTGTAGATTAGTAGTGTTTATTTCACCAAGAAAAAACATTAAAGGCCAGGTAAAATTTTGCTGAACTCTGTTCACTTAATGGTCCCTCTCTGTGCAGGACTTGCCTTTTCTTGGAAAATTGAAAAGAGACATGGGTAGTGAACAAATAGGGCATTGAATTTGGGATACATCTCAAGTTAAGTTCCTGGCTCAATCACAAATTGCTTAGCACCATGATGAAGTTAACAGATCCTTGTTTCATACAGACATTGTGAAACCACAGTGGAGTAGCTATTGGGTGTTAGGGTGTTAAGGGCATTGTATTTAAAAGAGAAAATTTTCTATATTCAGCTTTACTGCAGCTATTTCTGTGGTGGCCCAGGCCCTGTGTATATACAAACAGCCTTAGGACAGCTAGCTATTATCTTTTGGAGAAAAAAATATGTTACTTGGCAGTAGTAGCTCTGTTTGCCACAGAGTTGGTATAGTTGTGTCTTCCACCCCACTCCTTGAACCCCACCCTGGAGACAGAGGGTAACATGGGCTCATCCTGCTCCATCACTCCTCATTAGATAGCTAACCTGATCAGAAGTGCTATGTGAACCCTGAGAGCAGCCTTTTAACATTTAGGAAAATAAATGTGAAGTGTCACTATATTGATGCCATTGAGGAGTGTTACCTAGATGACAATTTGTCCCTATTTGTTTTATTTGTTACAGAAAAATACATCTGCACATTCCAAAATTTTCTATTTCTGGTACCTATGATGTGAAAAAGATAGTCAGACAAGTGGGTATGATTGATCTATTCACCCCACAAGCGGATCTGTCAGGGATTACTGGGGAGTCTGGACTGATGGTTTCAAAAGTAAGTCAGCCCATGAAACACGGCAACCACAGTATTTGTCTTTTCCCAGGAACATGAAAAGCTTATCCCAGCCTCTTTGCAGTATCACTCAACCAACATATGCCAGTCTGGAGGCAAAGCAAGCCCTGTCTTTCCTAAACCTGAAGCCAAACATGCTTACAAGGGCTTATACATACATGGTTCGAGGTCGAGGAAGGAGGCATACATATAATTAAATGCTCTTTTGGCTATTAGACAAAATTATCTAAAGGTAGCACATTAGCTTTGGTAAAATCTCCTCTAATTCTGCCTGCAGAGGGCAAAAGGCTGTTATTCCTGCCCTTCTAGTGCTCTCAGAGTTATTTTTTTCAGCTAGATGATAGGGTAAATTCACAATAATACATGAAGTTGCCAAAGGCAAAACTAAGTCTAGGCTAAATTACCAGGTTTGCTTCCAGGGTTTCATGCCATCAGTTATCTTGAGTGCTCTTTGGCTCTCTGCTCCTTGAGGGTTAGTCACTGCACACGCAGCAAAGAGGGCTAGCAGGAGTGGTCTGATGGCTGCTGCTGCTACAGTGGGAAGAGGAACGGCTGGTGATGACCTTCCCAGAGGCTGGTGCTGCCAGGTCTTGCCCTTGCCAGGGCTCCATTTGGCAAGAACAAGGAGGGTGGCAGGCTGCAGTCTTCTTGCTGGGTTGTCAGTTGGAAGCCGTTTTGCTTTGTGTCCTTGCAGGTGATCCACAGAGCCATGCTGAATGTTCACGAGAATGGCACTGAAGCAGCGGGGGCCACAGTGAAGGATATTACCTGGAGATCTGGTGATTTTCCTCAGCCGCCTCGAGTCAGATTCAACAGGCCCTTTCTCCTGGTGATTCTGGATAAATACACCCGCACCATCCTCTTCATAGGGAAAATTGTAAACCCTCTGAAAAATAACTGATTGACATTGAGGACATGCACTTACAGACATCTCTGGCTAAATTCCTGTGATCCAGCAAAACGTTTATGTGTGTCTATCACTACATACTAGTGCTCCTCTTTCAACCATTATCCTTATATACATTATTAATCCCTTAAAACACAAAAACTATTTTACCTTGTCCCAAAGTCACTGGTATTTCCCCCAGTCTACAGCCAGGTATAGCTTGTAGTGTTAATGAAATACAAGTCACTTTTCACCAGTTGTGTAAGAAGCCCTTCCTGACATGCTCCCATGGGATATTTGAGATGGTTCAAAGTCTCCAGATGATGTAGCTATTGCTGTACACTCAGTGTGTGTATGAAAGAGCAGGAGAAGTGAAAGGGGGAAAAAGAGGTGCAAGGTGTTAAGTGTTATTTAATCCACTAACCTTTGATGATCAGTGTTAAATGCAGATTCCCTTAATATTGAAGAGAATTTCCATTAACAACTTTGGTTTTTAACCAAGTATGATATGAAGCTGCAGGGTCAGTGACTGGGACGCTGGAGGACATACCACTGTAAAGGGTTGATCAGTGCAGCTGTTTTAACTTGCCTCCTCCTGCCGCCTCCTCAGTGGAAGCCCTCCTCAAGATTTGCTTTACAAATAATGTTTATTCTGCCAAGGAAGGAAGCCATACCAACAAAAAGACTCTGTTTTACTTTGCTAATATAGCTATTGCTGCCAATGCCCTGAGATAAAAGTATGGTGGAGCCGTCCATAACACAGCACCAATTTCCTTTTCATGGATTTGTTGTCACCATCATTTTTCTTTTCTCCTGCTGACACTGCCTTCACTGTCACACTTTCCAGCTAGACTTGTCAGACTGTGGTAGAAAAGCAGAGGAATGAAAAACTGTAACTTCAGAGAGTTTGTATTTCCTCAGTAAGAACAGCAGAGCTTTTCTAGGGACTTTTAACATGCATTAAACTGTCATAGACAAACTTACAAAATGTAGGTAATACTTGAGAAGTCACCTTTCTAAATGTTAGCAGTGGATTATAGAGTAAAAATATACTGTGAATTGACATTTGTACCTTTTAATTTACAATTTCTTGAGTCTAACTTATTGCTCTTGTGTTGTTTTACAGTGACTCAACTGATAGGATTTTAACATACCAGCTACACCAGATAGTTGCATGGTTATGAAAGGAAAGAAACACAAATCAGTAAATATTTAAATTATTTTTCTTTAATGTAATAAATCACCATCATTAGCATGTCTTATTAAAATACAGAAAGAAAATTAAAGTGCTTAAATTACAGACTGATTAAATCTTTTGCTACAGAATATCTCAAACTGGTAGAAAAAAAAAAGTAAAATATAAATAGCAACTTTTTAGGCTTTACTGTCTTAAAATGTCTGTGAAAAAAATAACTTTAAAATTATTGTGCATATTTCTAAAATATAATTATCTTGATTGGTTTGGGGATCTTTATTCTCTTTGACGGTAAACTATGCTATCAATATTAGTAAATTGTAGCTGTAAGTATACTAATAAGGAATATAAGAAGCTTTCCATGTCTATCTGCCAACCACGTAACATGACATTCACTCTCAAAGTGCTCTTCATGTAAACCAGTGACAAAAGTTTCTTACTCAAAACTGTGTTTAGCCTGTTCAATATTTAGTAACAAACAGTTGGTTTCATACCTCTAAACATAACAAGGGCTTGGGTTTGGTGTAATACAGATAAACTGATTCTATAGAAGATCATTTAAAAGTTCTTGGCAAATCTCAGGGCTAGTTCAGGATGGCATGCCAAAGTCCAGCTGTGCAATGGCAAATGTCTCTGTAGGTGAATACAGAGACTTTGTGTTTGTTGTTCCTCATGGACCTCAGATCAATAGTCTTTGTTTGTTCGTAGGAAAAAGATACCTAAAAGATATTTTGCCAATCAGATCTCACTTTGAGAGGTAACTTTGTTGCTTAACTTATTTGAAAGTGGCTAGAGAAAAATCAAGCTGAATTAAGAACCAAAAAAAATCATGTTGGTAGGGACTCACCTTCAAATGGGAGCAGGGACCTTATATATACGTCTTGCTTCCATTTCCTTTCTATTTTGACAAAAACCAGGGAGTGCCCATCACTGCAAATGTGCAGCAGAAAGCAAATTTGTGTGGTAAATAATGAGTACAGAAGGATTGCACACACCTCACCCCCACAAACTGTCAGCCTTAAGGTACTCACTGATACAGTGCAGGCATGGTTTGTTCATTCAATCTGCTGGTTTATTGTGTCTTCTTTCCTGGACTTTTGTTTCTTGGTTTGCTCGTTGACTGTGAATTTTGTGACCAAGAAGCCTCAGTGCAACAAAGGACTTTCCTCCTAGTTAGTCAAGAGTTTCTGCTGCTGTGTGCAAGCACTGTGGTGTACCACTTCAATGCAGTGACACTGCTGGAGGATGGAGCTGGCCTGATGAACCACCTGAGGGAAAAAGCGTGAAGGAAGCCTACACACAAATCTGATGTGGGAGTGCATGCAACTGTGCACATGCAGGAGCTGCAGCCTCAGCACTGCCTGTGTGGACCCTAGGAGAAACCCATGATGGTATGGCTGAAAGTAGTCTTCTGTAAAGGCTGTTTTAGGTCAACAGCCATAGAAGAAGACTTGCCAGCACAGCAGAAGTTTTGCAACAGCACATGCTGAGCAGCTCTCTGAAATAAGGAGCAAAGGAAAATAAGCACTGCGGGAAGAGCGGTACTCTGTGTATTTGTTGTGATAACTAGGAAGGACTTGTCTAGAGAAGTGAAACAAAGTCTAAAAGCATAAGTAAGGAGCTCAGAAACCAGGGTTAACCCCTGGTGGATATAGATTTAATTCTTACCTACAAACACTGTGACATTTGAAGAAAACTAGCTGCAATTCTGAGTAGTACTAAAGATCATAAAAGAAGGAACAAACAAAAATAAGCAGTGTATACGGGTGGAGGGGCAGACAGGGGAATAATATGTTTAAATTAATTCAAAGAAAATAACATATTTCAAACAGGCAGTGGTTAGCACCAATGTGCACGGCTGTCATTGTTCCTAGAGCTGTGCACCATCTGCTAGAAAGAAACTAAAGGTGTATAACATAAGCCACAGCTTTAAAGGTTATGGGCTGAAAAGCAAATTGTGTATTCTGCTGGAAAGACCTACTAACCTCTGTAAAACATAAGCACAAATAAGAACCCATATTTTGGCAACGGTAAAAGGCACAGGCTGAGCAATGAGAAAAAACTCCTGACCAAACCGAGGCATGTAGTTCTGATGTCAATGTGTCATTATCAAACAGGAGATATCATAGAATCATACCATAATTTAGGTCCTTTGCAAAGTAATCACCTCTTAATCTGTTTTCTAATGTGTAACTACTAAATAGTCACACCTTATTAGCATTGTCTTCATACTGACTGACCTCTTACATTCTTGTACCGTATGATACTGTTCTTTCTGCATATCAAGCTTAGGATGTAATGACAAAGACAAATTTTAGGAAGGTTTGTAAAGTTCTGGTGAGGACTGACCCAACGATACTTCAGGGATGGTGAGGAAAGAGTCTCCCCTTAATGACAGCATACCTTTCCTGGTGCTCGTCATCGATCAGCACACCCACATTGTTATCTGAATGGGAAAATTGTTATCCCTGCAGGAAAATAGTGCCATTCACGTCACAGACCCGTCAGTTGGGGGTGTCCAATTTCTCAAAGTCAGATGTCATAATTTGTGTATTCAGACAGTCTAGCAATTGTCATACAATTAGTAATTAACAGATATTCCTGGGCAGTACTTTAAAAAAAATGTTTAAATGGACCTGCAAGTGTTTGTTATGAGTTAATTGAAAAATACATCTTGGACTTTTATCACAATACCTTTAAAAGAAATTAAACCACCAGATGCCTGCATTGAAAAAAGAGAAAAAGGAAAAGACCTTACTCAGAAGATGATTTACATCCTCCAGGACTATTTTTACCTTCTTACCCAGTTGCCTTATGCCACGTGGAGTGCAAGTGATAGAACAAAGAGCAGATGACACCTTGGCTAAAGGGGCATCTTGTAAGTGGTGTGAACATGAGATAACATTCATATTGGAGCCTGCGTTACCAGTGTTATTTATGGCACAGTTTCTTATTTTACCTCTGTAAAAGGGTGGTTTTGACAGTGGTGGTAAAGAGAAGCACCACTCTACAAATCAAGGACTGGGAAAATAGCTGCTCTTGCAAAATGTTGAGAAAATAGAAATGTTCTTGGAAGTTCTGTGAAGAAACATGTCATGTCTTGAAAAGCATGACTCTCTCCTGAAAAAAGGCTAAAGCCCATAGGGAGCAGGTGGGAGGGAGAGGGAAATTACCAAGGTGGCCAAGATGTCTACGTTGTGCTGTGAAAGGCAGAGACACAAGTTGAGGTCCCTCTTGCAGCTGCCATGAGGTAGGGAAGCTGGAAGTGAGAGCAGCCTGTCTATATGCTGGGGCTCATTAGCCCATCATGCAATGTAGACTTAGAGCCTTTCTTAGGCTTGACTGGAACTTAATTAGCAGTTGTTAAAGCTTTCGGCGTAAACAAGCCAGAAAGTGATGCCAATGGAAAGAGAATCAAAGGAAATGGTTGTAGAGGAAAAGATTTAATGCCAGACTTTTCACCTCCATCGGTTTGGTGTTGTTTAGTCACCGAGCCCAGGCTCAGACCCATGCTAGTGCAACTGCACAGTTGCTTCTCTATCCTTGGAGTCCAAAAGTTGGCAGGGGTTCACCACTCACATGCTGACGACATAAGGTCCTTAAAGCTTTAAAACTTAAAGCTTTAAAAGCTTTTAAAACACTCAGGATAAAGATTCTGCCTTTCTGTTAACTTTCCACACTTGTGCCATTTTTATGCTACACTTGCATTGTCTGATTTATGTACTGTATGGTATATATAAAGTTTTGGGTTTAAGCTTTTGGCTCTGGCATTTGCATATCTTTGAGTCTCTGGGGCAGGCTTCCTGACCTTCTTTCTCCAAGGCAAGCTCATGTATAGGAGCTGGCAGCTGATGTGACACAATCACTTCTTACTCCTTCTTCCTTATTTTGGAAGTAGGTGGGGCTCGCCCTGCACAGCAGTTTTACACATCAGCAAATGGAGTTTCTCTTCTGAGACATAAAATACATATATATATGTAAACTGCCAGCAATTGCCACCTTAGTATCTGCTCAAGACTGCTCCCTGCCAGGCTCAATGAGGTGATGATTACCTCTCTCTTTTTGATTTTGTAGATCTGGTACAGTGGAGTTAAACCCAGTGTTTAGTTTAGACCTACTTGCATCCAACTAATTCAGTAAAGTCCTATGAATCATAGATGAAACTCAGAGCCATTCCAATCTGAGGTGACTCACTTTTTGGCCAGTTTTTGAATAGTATAAAACGTGGAGGCTCCTTAAAGAAATAATTCACTTTCATCACTAAAAAGAAAATAAGGAAAAAAGAGGAGGACAAAACCAAATTTGGGGTAAACACCCATAGTTGCAATTCTTGCTTCTTTAAAAAAAAAAAAAATCCTTTCTGTAGTTCTGCCGCTGTACAAATGAAGGCATCACAGATACACATCTTCATTTACTTCAGCACAGCAAAATTAAAAGAGCAAATTAGTTCAGAGGCTGTAAGGGGGGTCTGATATGTCACATCTTTCCATTTTATAACAGTAAAGACTATGTTTATGTAGTTTCTGTTTTACTGACATTGATCCCCAAAATGTTCTTCCCTTGATGCCCCAAGAAATCCAGCTCTTGTTTTCTTTCCAAAGCACTCCAGTTGGATGTGACCTGTGTGCTTTGGATGGAGGTGGGATTTGGGTGGGGAAACGTGATGAAAGGTCACGAGAAGTTTAAGGGGAAAACAGCCTCTCTAAACACTTCAGTATTCATGGAGTTTGGCAACGTAGAACTAACCACTGAGACCTAAGCCTTGTATCTCATTTCTGCGGGCAAAAATGAGGAATTATTTTTGGCATTCTGTGGATTTAATGGGTGTTCCAGTCTTTCTTTAGAAACTACTTCAAAAACGTTAATTAAACCCCCTTTTTCTCATTGCATGTTGGTCTTTGAGTTCAATCACAGATCTTAACTAGCATAAAATTAACCACTCTAAGAAATATTGATGGCATTCTATGGAAAGATAATTTTCCTCTATGGAAAGAAATAATTTTCATCATGCTTTCTTACTTAGTTGTCAATGCCATTCCGTACTATCCTGTAAGTGACAGCCAGCAAACAAGAAATCCACTGTGTGATTAGGTACAGACAGCAAAGAAGTCCACTGTAGGTTTCACTAACTGGTCACCCCAGTAAACAGTACAGCTTCAGAGCTGTAAATTACATAAACATATCCTGGAAAGCAGGAACATATTTGAAACCTGGCTTATCTCAAGGTAGGCACCAGTAACGCTGACTTCACATTTAAGCTTTACAAGTAGACCATGGCAAAGGAAAGTAACGAGAACTTTTTATTCTCTCCTTTGAGCATTTCTACTGCTTTCACAATGCTCTCCGGGGCGGGGTGTGTGTGTGTGTGTGTCTTTCCAGCTCCTGGGCTAGCTTTCTTCAGATGTATTCATGCCAGGGAGTCACTGCATCAGGGACCTCCCTTCACACTTCTGCTGTCCAATTCCCATTCCTGTGGATTTTGTCCCCTTTCTTTGCAGGATGTTCACAAAGCCCTGCTGGATTTTGGTGGGAAGCACAGGAAAGCACAGGGCTGCTGAATATAAGTTTAGTTCTTGTCCTCTCACTATTCAGCATTCGTCACAGATTGTGACAGCAAACAGTGAGGACACTTTGTCTTAGATTTTTGGGTTTGGAAATCCACGTAAGGGAATTTTCTAATCTTGCACTTGTGCTATGAATATCAACATGTGAAGAAAAGAAAAGGGGTAATGTTTAAAGTATAAAAAAAGATGCTGTAAACTTAAACCTGTGACTATCTCTGTGCAGGCTTAATGCTGCCTTGAGAAGCCTAGCTCTGTGCAGGCTCTTGCACCCTGATGGAATGGTGCATGTTGGAGATATCGTAGTGTTAAGGGCTTTGCCACATGAATTGTGGTTTCCTGGATGATCCAAATGTTTGACATGACCAAATGTCTAGAGTATGAGTTTTGTATAGACATTGCCAATGTTTAGCTTGAAAACATCCTCTATCAAAACTCAAAATAAAGAGCATGTTATCTTATTAACTGTGACCTAGTTTTAAATTGGACAAAAGGAAGCAAAGTTTCTATGCAAAGAGAACTTAAAATAGCAAGAATTTAACCACACAATACTTGAAAGGCAAAGAAAACTTGCAAGGAGTGATCTTTCTTTCACATTCATACATGCATCACTAGCCAGCTGTACTAACAGATAGTGTGCCAGCAGCAAGCTGTCAGATTAGGCTGGGCTAATTAAACCTTATTACTTTGTTAGGCATGGCTCATTGAACATCCACTGTGTAACTGTTTGCAGAAATTCACCAATTCTTACAGCCCTAACTGAGTGAAAACATGAAGTTAGAACTGTCTTTAATATCAGTTACAAAACCCAACATGGTTGTCTCCCATAAAAGTATAAACACATCAGATTAGAGTAACCCAGCACATGAACTGTGTTTATATTACAGCTAAGAGCAAATGTGCTAAAGAGAAAAATGAAGCAAGCCAGCAAGAGACATTTCAGTTGCATCCAGAACCTGTGTTTGTATGCTTAACAGGATTTTAAGCTGCTGATTTTAAAAAGTTTAAGCCAATCATTACTACTCAGAAAAAAAAAAAAAGGTTAAATTACAGCTACTTAGAACCAGGAAGACTTTTCCACAGACAAACTTTCCACTACCATAATTAGAGTTTTCAAAGCGGGAGTTTTAAAATTGCACTTTGTAAGTCACAGCAGGGTTCCTGGATAAAAAAATTACTTGGCCAGCAAATATCAAGCACCTGCTAAATGTAAGCGTGAAGTACAGATGATTATTAAGGCACTTTCATTTTGGTTCAAAAACATGGATTTAGAAAATCTCTTCCCAGCCATTCTGGTGTAAGAAGTTTGCTTTCCACATGACACAGAAAAAACTATCAAATACGTAAATTCTACAGGTTTTCTCTGAATCAATAAATACTATATATGTACAGGAAACTTTTGATGGTTTAATGAATGAAATAAAATGGGATTATATCCTTTCTTTACTGAGGTTTTAGAGCTGAAAAGTTATCTTCAAGGCTTTGCAGTATGAAAATTATAACACAACCATTTTGTACATCTCTATAACCAAGCTGCGTTTCTCACTGCACTTCTGTAGTTGGGAGTGCTTTTTACATGGGTATCTATTAAAAGAAAACTAAGGAAAATCTTGAATAGATGTTAGAACTACAAAATATGAAATTTGTTATCCAAAAGTAATGATTTTAATTGCAGTCAGGAACTGAACTCCTGCTGTATTATGTTTGACTGACATGTGAATACCATTTCTATCTAGACTCAACAACAATCATAGATCTATGTTCTCTCTGGATGATTTGATGATACCATTCATCATCTGTAACTTCCATAGTGATTGTTTGAAATGCATATGTTTACCTCTAAAATTATCCAAATCACTATGTTGAAGACTCATTAGAGTAACAAGCTCCTGACTTAGAGGTCTCATTAATTTCAACCTACAGTATAAATGAGCATGCAGGATCTGTCAAATAGGATAACAGATCCAAGACAAATATTTTTTAGAAAAATAAATGCAGGGAAGGTTCTTACATGAACCACCACCAGGCTAAGTGTGGCTTGTCTTCCTTGCAGCCTCCTTCCCTGCTGACTTGAAGGCCAGGGGTGGGCAGACCTCATAAACTTCCATTTTTGCAATAGGTCTATGGGCACATTTGAATGCAGCCACATACATCTTCAAGACATATTCTAGATAGGCTCTTCAACACAACACTGACCATTGCTCCAGAACCTGCCCCCCCCCCCCCCCCCCCCCCCCCCACACACACACACACTAACTGCATCCTTTCAGCTAGAGTTTGGTGCTGGGGTAAGCACTGGTGAATTTTGCAAACATGTATACTGTCTTTGTAGATGGGACATGAAGACAGCCATGGACCAGCTGTACAGGTATGTGATATGTAATGTGGATATTACAGGTCTTCCAGAATGGGGTGGCCGTGTCTGCTCTGCAAGCCCTTGGTCTGAATCTTCCCTCAGCTAAAGCCGACATTCTGCTGCCTTGAGACATTGCCATTGTTTGTTTTGCTTTTCTTTCAGAGGGGCCAAAATAACAAGAGTTATGTAACAGCCCAAGAAAATGTTTATATACAGTGATGCTTAGGGTGGTCATTGCATTCAGCAGAGCACGGCTGGGGCTGCCTAAGGTTGCAATTTTTGCTGAGCATTTGCTGATGAAAGGAGCTCAGCAGTTCATACCAAAGACAACTGGAGTAAAATAGTATGAGTACAGTCACATGTTCAGGAATAAACTAAGGTGTAAATCAAAGCAGCAGTGTACGTACATTGTGCAGGTTACTCTCTCCAGAAGCAGGCCCTGTGGTGGACCAGCTGTTGGCTTGCAGAATCTCTGCTGATCTCCCTAGTAGGACAATGGACCACTTCTTCGAGCCACCAAGAACACTGATAATTGAAGCAAAGAGGCATATTTTGAAAGAGTTTCAAAATCAAGACACACTGATTTTCAACAACAGAATAATACAGATGAATGTCTAAACAGCAAAAACATCTGCATTTGTGTCTCTGCCAGAGTTTTCTCACTTAACTGAAGCATGCTTTGGTTCAACTCAGAGTCGTGCAGGGAATCCAGAATTACCCCCAACCCTTGCACATAACTCTTCTTTACAACACTGAGTCTTGCTCCTGCTACCTTCCTCTTCAGCTGACTGTGCAGCTGCACAGTGGACTCTACTGCCCAGGCTTCCTCTTCTGGTGTGACTAAATCTCAATTTTACTCAGAGGCTCAAACAAAGCCTCTGAGTGTGGGACTCTTTCTGAACCAATGCTAATTTCATTTGGGGGGAAAAATCCAAGCTGAATGTTAATTACCCCTTCTGTTCTGCTTTTCATAGAACAGAAAGTTAGCTTGGTTTAACATATTGTAGCAGGTGTCCGAGCCGCATGATTTAGGAAACTAAAACCCCAAGGCAGCCCGTAACACACCTCAGGAGATGTTTCAGCATTTGTGTCATTAGCTAGCAATAACCTAGGAAGCTCTGTCTGGTAGAACAGCTGCTCATGGTCATGGACCTCTTCTCTCTGAAGTGTTTGACTTTGGCAGTTATGCATGTTTAGGGACAGCAAACATGAAAGCCAGCTGGCCCTGCAATCACTGACTTCTACCTGCTCTGCATGGCTACATCAGCGTTTATCTGTGTCCTCAGATAATTTTGTTTTAATCCTTGTAATGTTTAACAGAAGTGTAAATGCTTAACGCTGCTCAGTTGTATGACTAAAGAAGTAGCACAGAACAGCCAACAACCTGACTGTCTTGGGGCACTGTGAGCATCTCACTCTTTTTCCTGAAAGTCTGCATTTGTGCAATCATACATTCCAGCTTATGCATTATTTTAATTCATATGCACTGGGTTTGTGCCTGGCAAAAAGAGAACAGTGTGCTCCATCAAGCCTTACTGGACCTACACAAGCACTCCAGGGCACAGAAGTGACTAGTACTCTAGTAAGAAAAAATACAAATTCAAAACTAAAGTACTCAACAGCAAGTTCTGGCTATACCTAAAACAAGCATGTAGAGTTCAGCTGTATTCTGAGGGAGGGGCGGGGAAACACCGAGGCTGTAGATACTGTGCAGGGAACCTAGCTCCCCTACCAGTGGCATGGATCCCAGTAGCTAAAGAACTGCCCCTGAAAGCAGCACAGCTGGGAACTAGGAACAGCCATGCTTACACTGTTTTACTTACGGAGGGGATTGCGCCACCCCTCCCTAAGCAGATGTGAACAAGTCCTGCAAGGTGCAGCAGAGGCATAGAGGGACTGAGAAGGCATTTTCCTGACTGGCTGATCAAAACATGCATCTAAACAATTCAACCAGCCACGAAGGCTTGTCAGCTAGCTTCACAGCACTTACCTTCCTTTGGAAAAATCCCGGGAAATTTTAAATACACCTCTACAAGATGGCTGAGGCTTGTTGTTTGAGACTGCCTGGATTTGTTACTGGTTAATATTATTGGGTTACTGTCTTGTTTGCTATTCTTTGAGGGATTGGGGACTGTGTCTTGATTTACTATTTATATGTTACAACAGTTGCATTTGTTCAGTATTGTATTTGGGCACTCACAGTGATGGCACACATTTTATGCAGCTTTTTCAAGTACTAAAATCTATACTAAGACTTTTCAGGTCTTGATATATTGGGTGCTCCTTGACTGAGAGAATTACTAGCTTGTGAGAAGACACTGTGTCTGAAAGATTGCAAGATTACTGTTCAATATCCAGCTAAAATTCACCATTCTTACACAAATGAATGAAGTATCCATGTTATTAATGAGGATAAGAGGATTCATTGCCTTCTGAGTAGTGACCAGTAGGGTCTCTACTGTGTAGAAATAAAAGATAAGATGTTGACACTGAAGTGGAGTCCAGTGGGTTGGGTAACATAGCTAAGCCCAAGCAGTACTCTCTGCAGCTCCCTCACCCTGACCCTGGCCCCTTCAGAGCTTAGTGCTGGGCAAAACTGTGTGTCTCTAGATGAACGGTTATCTCTGTCTCAGGAAGTGTATAGGGAAAAGTAGCTGCCCTTGGCACCAAAATCTCATTTTCAATAAATATTTGCTTAGGAGTTACACATCCTTTGATACACAACACTCCCCTCTACTGACCAGCTGGGCCCCGTGGTCTTTGTTCTCTGTTTGGAGTGATGTGGACATACGCATACAGTGTCCAAGAAAACTAGCTTCATCAATATTCAGCTTTGTCCTTTGTGTAATAGGTATTTGAAGCCACATAATGTTTAACAGAGGAAAACAGCAGTATGAGTAAGGCAGCAAGAAACAGCACAACCCATACGAGAGCAGGACCCTTCTGAATGTAAAGTAAGTACCCAGTTATCTTTACCTTAACAATTTTGATGCAGCTGTAAGGCACTTAGCTAGTGAGTCATGAAGCACATCTGCTTTTGAGCATGAAATCTGGTTTCTAAGCACTCAGATGACAGCAGAGCTTAATTTCAAGAAATATTGAATAGCAGATTCTGGGGATACGTTATAGCAGCTCCACAGAGTATGACTGTGGTCTGCTGAATATCTATCCCAAATAGCTCTTTCACATCTAGAAGAAACCTGTTTCATTAACAAGGGGGAAGTAGTCTGACTTCCCAGATGTCAGACATTTTTTATCATTACTTATGTTCCCTAAAGCTTACAACCAGATAACTTAAACTGAAGTGAATGAGCTGGCTGATTTATACCAGCACAGTCCAGACAGGATTCATAAATTCATTTTGCTGTACCAGCCTTCTCTGTAAGCCCCAATTTACTCAGATGTCACAAAGTAAAGCTGTGGAAGGGCAAGCTGGCTCCTTCTCACCAAATCTTAGTTGTCAGTGTGCTGATACAGGGTGGGAGAAATCCCAATAAACTTCTCATCAGCTCTGCTGAACCTGTCGGAGTGCCTTTGTCATCCACTGGGGGGTGAGCAGGTAACTCATGTGAACTTCCCTGGAGCTTCAAGTAGGACATTAAATGAAGGCTATTTGGAGCTGCTTTTCTAGTCATCAGTATAACTCTCACCTGTTTTATGATAAGTTACATATCTTAGACACTACAAATCATCCCAACATGTTCTTAGTCTAACTGGTGAAAGTGAAAGCAATAAACAAACAAGCAAGCAAAAAAACCTGGCAAGATGTCATGATCAAGGTTTATGGCGCTACTCTGGCCATGGGCCCATTTACCTTATGAGAGGTGACTTCCTGATGACACAGAGTTTGGAAAGACAGGAGGGGCCAAGCCCACACTACTGACCTCTCCCTCCCAGACCGGAATTAGGGGAGGAATCCATCTGGAAGACACGTTTCGCATGAGTGGTTGTTTAAAAGCAACATATTCTGATCTAATCAGGTATTGAAGCAGAAAAGTATTACCAGCTCTCTTGTGATTATTCACCTCGTATGTTAAAATGAGTCAGAGATGAGAGAAAGAATACTACTTTTGAGTGCTGCAATCTTGTATTGTTTCCCTTTGACATAACACTGTCATTTGACGTAAACCTCATTCAATCACTAATAGCATAATAACCCAGAGAGATCTTAGAGATAAACACAAAAGAATTAAGAGATGTTCCTGATGTGCTGCCTCACCATAAAAGGATTTGCACAGAGACACACACACAAAGACTTTTCACTGTTCTCCCCCTCTCACTCTTATTTTTCTTTAATACTCACATGTTTCTTTCTCCAGTAACTTGTAAAAAACAGTAAAACAGAACTGGGGTAGGCACCAATGGATAGGAATTGCAGACAGACTCAGAAGCACAAGGATTTTAAAACCACTTAGACAGTAAAAGAAGCAGGTTATGAGATAACAACAATTACCTGTTTAGCTGTTGAAGGTAGCAGCAGATAGAAATAAAAGATGAGATGTAGACACAGCTGATCTTCAGCATCCAAACCCATTTCATTCTTTGTCCACACAGTAGCTGCAAAGGATGATGAAGACCACCCTCCCGCTGTGCTTGCTAGTGGCCATGTTTCACCTTACTGTCCACAGCCTGACCCAGACTGACCACCACAACAGCAAGCCCAAGGCAACTGACCCCCAGAAGCAGCACCTCCATGAGGGGGATTCCCTTGAGTCCTGCCAACGGATAATCCCCAGCAACACAGACTTTGCCTTGCGGTTTTACAGGCAAGCAACCACACAAGAACCTGGAAAAAACATTTTTTTTTCCCCAGTCAGCATCTCCACTGCCTTCGCCTTGCTGGCTCTGGGGTCCAGAGCCACTAGCCAGGCTCAGGTGCTGGAAGGGCTGGCCTTTAATGTCACCAACACCCAGGAGGAGGAGATACACAACAGCTTTCATCATCTCCTCCTGTTGCTGAATCGCCCTGACAGCCAGGTACAGCTGAGCATGGGGAACACCCTGTTCATCGACAAACACCTGAAGCCACTGAAAACATTCCTGAAGGACATGAAAAAGCTGTACAAAGGAAAAGTTGTTTCTGTTAACTTCCAGAATTCCACGGAAGCTAAAAAAGAGGTCAATGATCATATAAAGAACCAAACCCATGGAAATATAAATGAAATACTTAAAGACCTGGATCCAAACACTCTAGTGGTGATTGTTAGCTACATTTATTTCAAAGGTATGTTACATAGATGTTTTACTGCAGTTCCTCAGTTTCACCTGCACTAAAACAAATACCCCAGATTATTTCTGAATTGTTTTTAAAAGAAAGGCCAATGCTAAGATTAGGCTATTATGATAAGAAACATTTAAAGTGCTTACGCTTTGAAACCTCTTCAACATCTAAATTTTTCTAGCATATGTTTAGGCTTCTAAGCATAAAAGTTCATCTATGTGCAGTCTTCAAGTTCTAGGGAATTGCAAGAGCACAACAGATTTATGCATTTGTGAATTTGTCTGTCAGGTTTTTTCTAATTATTTCAAAAATTACGTTTTCACCTGCTGTATAAAGTAAAAAAATAAATTCCAAATATGGAGATTAAGAAAAATTGCCCAAAACTTTAATTTACTTACAGTCCATGCCTATTAAATGGGTAGGTACCTCTAGAGTTGGAGACCAAACGTTCTATAGCTTGTCTTCACGTTATACACATTCCAAGAGGTTCTTGTGAATGCATTACTCTGGTAATGATTAACTTCCTCTTAGATGTTATATCCATTTCTAGCAGCATGCAGGACATACATGGAATTTACCACCCAGAAAGGCATGTTTGGAAATAGGCGTACTTCCAGCAAAATAGATTTTAAGTACTTCATTAAATTTGGGTGCCCTAGTCTCAGGTATCCTAGTCTCAGATGCTTTACTCTGAGGCATTTCTTTATGACACCAGAGTGTATTTTTTTTTTTGCTGGGGTGGCAGGAAGGAAAGCTCAGACTTATGAAGTTGTCAGAGTACTGTGGAATTTACATTCCATTATTTATTAATCTATTTTATTTTATTTCTATTCAACATTATAAACAAGAACATACTTACAGAATGGCGAAAGCTGTGATCCCTGTGTACATGTTCAGTGAATGACCAGATTTAATACAAAATAAAATATCACAGAAAGTTCAGTTGAATAAATATCAAGAGAATACCATTTT
Organism: Falco rusticolus; assembly: GCF_015220075.1. Taxonomy (NCBI): domain Eukaryota; kingdom Metazoa; phylum Chordata; class Aves; order Falconiformes; family Falconidae; genus Falco; species Falco rusticolus. Next base: position 41,252,250 of record NC_051193.1, read on the forward strand.
GAAGATTAAAGCCCTGAAGCCCTATTCCATTTCCCATAATGCAGTTATGATAAGGCCCAAAAGTTCAGGTCGCTCTTGCATGTAAGCTTTTCCTTAGTGCTACAAGATGAAGAACACATGAAAAAGCATAAAAGGAGCTTAACATGGTACCTTTTAAAAGCCAGACATCTGCTGTGGAACTGGCTTTACAAGCAATAATCTAAAACCAGAAATTAACCCACTGGATCCTGGTCAGCTTTCATTTTCTTCAAATAAAATGTAAGGTAATACGATGAAGTTACTTCATTTAATCTATCTGACTGAGGAAGGTGTTGTACAAGTCCATACAAAATTTAACTTGGATATTTAGTCGTTACTGAACACAGTACAGCAAAGATAACAGGGCACAAGTTCTTTAATAAACCTGTAATATCTTTGATCTTCAAGTCTAAGTGTAAATCTTCAGATGTGGGTTTATCTGATGTACATTAGTTTGGACTATATTAATATATCCCCCCTGAAATAAGCATTCTATTGCATGCTTTCTCTTTCCGGTTTAAGCCTACTGGGAAAATCCTTTCAATATTAAGGGGACTCACAAGGACTATTTCCGTGTGAATGCAAACACCTCAGTTGAAGTAAGGATGATGACTCGAGATGGATTTTATAAAACATACTCTGACAGGAAGCTGTCTTGCAAGGTGGTGCAGATTCCTTACAAGGGAGATGTTGCAGCATTGTTTATCCTGCCCAATGAAGGAAAAATGCAGCAGCTGGAAGATGCCCTGACAAAAGACACTGTGTCTAAATGGGAAAAATCACTTGAAAAAAGGTAAATATAGAATTCTGATCCGACGCATGAAGGCAGTCAGAATCCAAAGTCTGAATATTATGATCAGGTTTTACAGTTACTGGCCTTTGCTATTGATTTGAGATAGCCATGGAATAGGTATAAAGGGACAGATCAAATGATTTGATACCTTCAGCAAATATTAGAATCAGCATTGCCTTGTGATAAGGGAAGACATCTGTGAGCTGAGAAATTTTGTTTCTCCACACACATTTTCTAGTTGATGTTAAGAACCTCCCTTGTCTTAAGCACAATATGCTAAGAGGGTTAATACTGCAACATAGAAATCAGATACCTCAAGAGGGAATGGGGTGTGGATTCCAAAAGAAAAACCTTCAGGGCTAGAAAAAGACTGCACACTTAGTCCACCAAATGCCGGCACCACCACTGCTTTCTGTCCCATCAAGTGACTCTGTTGCAGAATCAGACAAGAAAGTCCATCTGATACCTTTCTCATTATGTACTTTCTCATCCTTCAGAATCATCATCTTCCCATCTTCTTTTTGTTGCCAGATGTTTTTCAGATGAAAAGACTAACATTTTAGCACAGAAGAACTACCAGCAAGTTGGGAGTCTTCAATCCAAGGCATGTTTTCATTGCATTAACTGCCATAATTTTATTTTGAATTAACAGGAGGATAGAAGTGCATATGCCAAAAATATCGATTTCAGGCACCTACGACTTAAAGAAGATGTTAATGAGTCTGGGTGTAACTGATGTGTTTTCTGACCGGGCTGATCTGTCTGGAATCACAGGAAAGCCTGATGTGAAGGTTTCAAAAGTAAGTTTGTCAGCAGAAACAATGGTCTGTGGATTCCTCAATACCCAGTTGTCTTGCCCTAAGCTATGTTGTGAAATTTTACTTATTACTAGGGCTGGCTGATAGTCTGAACTAGAACATTTAGCTGATAAAGTGACTTTAAGTCTCTCCATGTCTCCAAGATCTGTAGATAAGGGTACTGTCTTCTGTCTGAGAGGCAAAGGTTGGGAGGGGTGTAGCGTAGGTCCCAGGAACTAAACACAGCCCAGTTTCTGCATGCAAAAAGAAGTGTCCATGGATATCTGTGTTGGGGATGCCTTGCATATCTAGTAGAAAATATGTCCTTTTTTTCTAACATGTGCATTCTATAATTTTAAAGGATTTTAAAACTTCTATTGCTGTTGAAGGTCCTGATGAGTGCTAATCATGTAAGATTGACCAGACTTGAGGAAAACATCCCATTTACTGAAAATAATGTGAAGAGAAGCAGATAAAGTGAAGAGAAAGGGCTAGCATTCTTACAGCCATTCTGAAAGCAGTAATTACAACGTTATTGTAATTACTATTGTGGTGCTTGTAAAACAAAAAGATTAAAAATGGCCAGCAATAATTTAACAAAAAATTTGTTGTCAAGGTTGGATTTCTACTGGCTAAACTGTAATGCATGTGCTATGAGGGATACAGACAAAGCAGTTCTGGCGCCCAACTTCCTTTTCCTCTGAAACTGTCATTCCTTGTGAATTTGCTTGAACATTCTGCTTCCAATTCATTCCACAAGGTGTGCAGTTGCTAAGGTCTGTGTTGGATACACATGCTGTGAGGAACACTGAATGTGAGAATACTTGCTTATTAAGACAACACTGCTGAAAAAACCCCACCATGGGCTATAGTAGCCTTCTTCCTGGTTCCTGGCCTACCAGGAATTTTTGTGAAAGGCAGTAGCTGAATTAACTTAGTGTTAATTTGAATAATTTCACACCCTGTCCTCCACAAACATTAATTCTTGCTATATTTTTTTGTAGGCTGCTCACAAGGCCCTGCTGAAGATTCATGAGAATGGCACAGAGGCTGCAGCAGTCACTGGCACAGATTTTCTTCCTCATTCTGTTCCTCCCGTTGTTAAATTCAACCGTCCATTTTTGCTGTTGATTGTTGATCAATATACTCAAAGCATCCTCTTCATGGGAAAAATTGTAAACCCAACTGAAAAATGACTGGTCAGTGGCTGATCTTATTGATTTGAATTGATTCCTCATGCAATTGTCGTTCAATGTGATTAAAATTCTATCAAAACAGTTACTAACAATTTCCTTTTTCCAAAGAAATGAGGCAAGAGTGTGGTCGTTCTTAAAACCACAGTTTTTACTTCATTCTCCAGTAGAAAGTAAACACTGAGATACACCTATTAGTGAATTAGGAAGAGTTTTATAAATCAACCTTTTAAATACCATTGTACAACAGCTTTGAAAAACAACTATCCAGCTGAGAGAACCAGTTTAAAACATTTTAAGTAAAGGCTGAATGAAGAGGCCACTCCTGACTTGTGGGTAGGAAGGAAAGCAGATGGTGAGTTTTGCTCCAGCTGGTGCCAGCTCTCACTGGGTCCTGGTGCTGAAGGGCTGACATGTGGAAATGTAAAATACAAATGCAGGCCACTCAACGATCTTAGTTCTTCTCTTCCACGTGGATGTCATTAATGGACAAAATCATTTTTTACCTCTGAGGATATCTGTGTCAAACTGACGTCTCTCTCCTAACACAGCCTTATGGATTCAAAACAGTGTCAAAATCCAGTCAAGGCTTGGAACTTGTGAGAATCTGGAGCACCAAGAAAAGGAATATATGCTGACAGAAACACAGCCAGTCTGGTGTGGTGTCAGCCTGACTCCTTCCCTGTTCCATCCTGTGGGATCAACAACAGATGTTTAGCAGTGATAGATGTATTTAACACTGCTCAGGGGTACAGCTGCATAGACTTGGGTTAAAAACACCCAGACCCTTCTTAGTATGTTGAACCTCATTCAATTTCTTTAAATATACTGGGTTAGTGGTAGGAGTTTAATTTTTTTAATCAGATTTGAGTCTATGGGATCAAGAGGTCAATTTGCTAATAAAGTAATTAGTACCCAAGAAGGAGCTACTCTGTAGAGTCCAACCTCTCCAACTGTTACCTGCCCACACCAGTCTGTGTGGTTAGAGCATTTGCCTTGGGTACAGGATATTCAGGAATATTCATCTTCAGACCCCTTCCTTTCCTGCAGGCAGACAATCCCATAGCTGCAGCATCCTAAACTCCAGGCTGGTCAGGTTGACTGCTGCAGAAGGAGAGCTAGTGTTGAACCTGGAGTGCTGGTAAGGGTATTTGCCTGGAAGATAGAAATCAATGTCTGCCCTTCCCTGGATGGAAAATGGGTTTGACAGGTAAATCCTAATGAATTCTTTGCAAACTACACTGTTGAGTGAGTGGTGGCTGAAGTAAAGGTATCTTGTGACATTGGTAGGGCTTCTAGGAGAAGGAAAGCATAGCTTCAGATCACATGGTGGGCGAGTCAGTCACTTTCAAACCAAGCCTAGGCACTTCCTTTGAAGGTCAAGTCTTTGCCATACACTCCATTAGGACATTCACAGCTGGTGCCATCCACCCCCATTGTGTTGGCTTCTTTGAGTCCCCCTTTAAGGTAACAAACTCTACACAAGCATCCTATGTGGAAGCAGTGGCTAAATCAAAGCTGGGGAATATTTTAGTTGGCTGACACCCAAGAAGGGCTACTGGCATTGCTTCATAGATTTAATCTTGCGTTTCATGAACAAATAGAAGATCAGAAGGGATAGGGTATGAATACCTGGAAGGGGTAAAACAAACATTGAGATCAATTATATTCCCAGAGTTTACATCTCTGCTAGTAAATAAAGTTCTCCAAGGTCAATTCTCTAGCCATGAGGACAACTGGCTCATCAAAGCTCATATCCACGTTGCTTAATTCTGACCCTGCAAGACATCTGGGCTGCTTATTGGAAATATCCCCTGACTTATGGTAACTCCATAAAAATGCTTTGCACTTGTTTGGAAAAATCATAGATGGCATGAGTGATACCTATGTCTGAAACTGTACCAAAAATGGAAGAGTATGAGTGACTGCAGGGTGATGGTCCAGCCTGCGCTCCAGCATTGCTCAATGTACTAATACAAATGGAGCCAGAATGACCAGCTCAGGGGTAGGATACTGTCCCTCTGTCATTCAGCCCTATGAGCTCCCCTTCTGCTAGCAGTCTGCCTTTTTTGAATAACACTAAGTTCCAGGTCACGCTGATAGGCCTTCACCAGCTGCTTCCTAAAAATGAGAGAACTGGAGACCCCTTCTGTGGAGTAAAATTAGGCAGTTCAGAAAACAACCTTCAAAACTACTGCAAGTCACAAACTGTGAGACTCCCATGTACTTCCCATAGATGTTTTGGTGGTTTCTTCTGGTCAGTCCTATGCATTTGCTGTCACAGTAACTGTGCATGTTATTTTCAAAAGGCTGCTCCTCATTAAGGATTTGTGCCCGTCCTCAGGTGATACAGCAATGCTTTGATAACGTAGATACCTGACACACTTCACAGCTGAGCCCATTGAAACTATCATGAAATATAAAATATGCAAGTTTAATTCTATTACATCTTGATATAAAAGAACTTAATTAGAGTTTAAAATGTGATACAACTTACAATGGAGGCACAGCCACTGTCTATTATCCATGTCCTTCCTCCTCAAAAGTATTGAAAGCAAGGTTTTAATATGAACCAGAAAGTCTGTCATTAGTTCAGGGACCCAACAGGTTTTTACAGTTGTGCAAGCTGCTTGACAGGTGCTGCCCTGACCCTGCAAACTGGAATGAGTTGGCAGAAAAAGGCCATTGTACATTGTACATTGTCTTCCTTGGCAGCTGGATCCCCCAGTTGTGAAAGGCTCAGCACCCAAGGCCAATGTCATGCAACTGTCCTTCCAGTGACTGCAGAGGCAAGCAGAGATGGAGGTGATGAAGTGCACAGCTACCCCTTCCTCGAATTTGACAACGATGTTAAAAAAGCAGACCATGACTGCAGTAATACCACTGCCAAACCAGTGCTGAATCACAGAGGTGTAACCAGATCCCCTGTGATCAATTAATTCTCATAATCCCAGACCAAAAAGAAACTCATATTTTTGGATTGCTAATAAATTTTTACAAATGGTTTTACTGACAGATCAGAAAGATAAATGTTGTTATAACCTGATAAAGTAATAACTATAGAAGTTCTCAAAGGGTCAGTTGGATTAATTTAGCAGTTGTTTCTGGCATGGTAGCCAGATATGAAATCTTTTTACAATTAGATCAAGAAACCTTAAATTGACTTTACTTTTTCTTTACCCATGACTGCATGCAATGCTCCTTTGCTGCACTTGAGCCTGTTGTTCCTGGCTACCAACAGCCCACAGCCGCAAGCAGAATAAGAAAACTAAGGGCTGCAGGAGCAGCATCCCCATGAGGGATATCCTTTTGGTTCCTGCCAGTGGATGGTCCCCAGCAACATGGACTTTTCCTTCCAGTTTTACAGGCAAGTGATGGTCCAAGAACCTGGTGAAGCATTTTCTTCTCCCTGGTCAGCATGTCTGCTGCCTTCACCCTGCTGGGAATGGGCTCCAGAGCCACCAGCTAGGCGTAGGTACTAGAAAGTCTGGCCTTTAACCTCACTGACACTCAGGATAACCCATCACTTTATTGTAATTTATTTTAATTCTGAGAGTTATACATGCCATCTTTTAAGTTCTTGTACCATTATATTTGATTAAATTTTTTGGTCTGTACTTTTAACTACCTTAAGTCCGATGTATCTTTTGCAAAAAGAAATTCAAATTACAAATCAGTCTAAGAGCAAATTTTTGGTCTTGCAGTCTGTCTATTACTTATTTTTTTCCCCTATTTAATTCTAGTGATTTGTAAAAAACTTACAACAACTAGTTTTGAAAAGCCTCGGCAGTGTCAAGCAGAGCTACAATTCCAATGTCTTAATCTGGGCACACTATGGAAAATGTATCAGAAAAACCTGAGATGAACTCTTAGTGAGAGATTACCCATCCTAAGCATTAAAATCCTGGCTATCTGACTCCAATGGAATTCACATCAGGCCTTAAACACTTTTATGCTCTTGGAAACACTTCTCCTTTCAATGCTAGGAGATCAGGTGCAGACAAAGCAGAAAAAATATTGTTTTCTGCAAACTGATGAAAATGACCATCTAAGGTGAAATGCCTGTTATGAGAAATGGAATCACACCTTGGTAATAAAAGAACTGTATTTCCTTCTGAGGTATAACACAGAAGAAAAAAATAGTAAGATTATTCGATTCTGTTTATACAGCTTTCATCTAGAAAACTATGAGTTCATATGAAATTTTAGTTCAGAGATTCCTATTGCATTGGTGAAAGAAGCTGAAAACAAAGCAGAAAAGGTCTAGTTTCTATTCTCAGTTCTGTCACAGACTTTTTGCTTAGCCTTCACCTTCTTTCTTTCTGTCAGTCATGCTGTTTTTTGAAACTGAGCCAGAAGACTTCCCTTATCTGAGGAGAAAAGTATGAATATTTGTAAGACATGGGGAGTGTATTTGGGATGCCTTTTACAGAAACAGATAAAAATACACAGCGGACTTGATTTTTATTCTGGTTACATAAATTTTGCAATGATGCCGATCTCCTGATTTTAATGGAGTTATTTATGTCAAGAGGTTTATTTATCTGAACTTTTGCAGACAGACCTTGAATGATACAACTTTATAAGGCAACAAGAAATGGCTGCATGAGGATTTATCACGCAAAGTACAGATTTCTCTTGCTTAATCTTTATCATCTGGCTGATGTTTTTGTTTCCACAGCCAGAAATACCTTGCCCTGGAAAACCCAGAAATATAACTTGCAAAGCTAGTGTATAATAATCTGACAGCCAAGCAGCAACAGAAGTAAATTAATGATATGGGATGAAACTGCTCTTGTAAGGAGGAACCAAAACATATTGCATAACTGACCAGAGTCACTGGCAGACAGTAGGGAAAGAGATAATTATTTTTTTCTGTAATTCCTTTCATATAGACCATTATCAGGCCAATGGGAAAAGCATATCTGTCAGTCCTTTATATGACTCCCTTGGCTCCTGGAGCAAGAATCCCTCTGTCCCAGCCACTGCTTACCTAGAAGCATCCAGGAGCTCCGTATTCTCCTCTGAGAAATTCACCTACATGGCTTCTCTTCCTGCAAAACTCTGCACAAACTTTTCCATTGAGCCTCACATTTCACAGTGACATCTATTCTGGGACACAACCATTTGCACCAATGGGAATGTACAGAGAAGTAACAAACTCCTTTCCCCTCCCTGGGTTCTCACAGATGCTGCCACCTGACAGGTATGCCGGTGATACCCATGCATGGTAATTCAACCTCATTTTCCACAGCATTCAACAGGAGTTTGTTTTCCACGGGCATCTATTTCTGGCACCTAAGACCTAAGAGAGATTTTCAAAGGACCAGGTGTGACTGTTGCATTCATTAACTGTGCTGATCTATCTGGAATAGCTAAGAAGCTGATTGCCTTGAAAATGGTCGTTTGTGGGTCTGATGTAACTCCTGGTCTTAACCTTGTCTAGGAGAAGACTTGGATCAGGGTCAGAAGAGCTGGTGCCTGGGAGTGGTAAGCAGAGACAGCAGCAACTTTCCACTCTCCCTGACATGCTGAATGCTGCTGCACGTCCTTGAAGAAATTAGAGGAATCACTGCAGAAGCTCTGCGGTTCCCAGGACTTCCTCCCTGAAATCAGTAGCATCCTTCAGATGCTTAGCTAAGCATTAGGACTGGGCTGAAAGATTTATGCTGTGTATGTATGTAGGCCTATACTTGAGAAAAATAGTTTGTCTTCACTAGAGTTGAGCAACAGCATAATTGCTCCTGTTGAACCTTGGTCATTTTAAATAACACTGCAATAAACTTTCTGGCTAATTCCACATATCATGAAAAAAAACAACAAACCCTCTACAGAAGTACGCTCTGACCAGCTCTTTTTTTTGTCTTGTAAGAGGTAGTAGCTACATAGCAATAACTATAGTGGGTGGATTCCTATGTGTAGATAAATAGTAGATTTACCTGGGGTGGAATCATGTACATTCAATGCAAAGAATTAGTCATTGCTAATTAGGATGTGCCATGTATCTCATCCTTAAATAACCTTCTAAATGGCTAAATTATGCCGGTTTCTCTCACCTCCCTCTGAGAGGGATCCCAATGTAATTCATATATAACATGTATATAAATTATGCCTATTCTATGTGTATGTAGCAAGGGCTTAAGAATATCTCCTCTCTGCTTCCCAGCTAACATTTTGCCATGGTAAAGATTGCCCATTTTGTTCTTCCATTTGTTTTCTTATTTTGTCTATTTTTTCAGCCATATTAATACTTTTCTTTTTTACTTCAGTAGTTTCTAAAATAATCATCAAAAGTCTCTCAAAAAGCTAACCAGCACTGCTGACTAATAATTTACCTTTATCCAATAATTTTAATGAGCCCTTCAAATAATGCCAGTTAGTGTGCACTGCAGGACAGCATAGAGATACTGAGCTGTTCCTGAACAAACTTGCTGCTGCCTTGGGTATTCAATTATATGGCATCTTTGCATCAGGATATTCCATACAGAGAGTTCAGTGGGATGTAGCATCCTTTTTATAAACAGGCATTGTTTTGGCCCTATCTGAGCTTTCCAGTTCTTCTAATGTTGTTTTCTAAAGCTCATTTACCATGGTTATGCCAGACTACCTTGCAAAGCTCTTTTGCCCGCAATTTAGTTCAAATCCAAGAGTAGCAAGGTCCCCGCTCTCTCTCTCCCCTCAGAGCACCTTGGCATCATTCCACATGTATGGCGGGAAAACAGACTTATAATGTTTGTTGACCAGAAAAAAATAGTTTACTCAACTTTTGTTTTGCAAATAAATCTTATTTGCTCTGTTTAATATTTACCAGTGGACATTAACTTAAAACTGCCCAGCGAAATGAAGAGTAGGGAAGAAGCACTGTGAAAGGAAGGTTCAGCACTGTAAGTACCGTATTATACTTTCTTAGAAGCCTTTGAATTCATGCTGTCTGTGATCTCTGTAATTTTTTGCACAGTATTTAATTCTGTGATTAATTTATTTTGTGCAGTAATTGCAAATTAATTTGGCTTCTGGAAGCATGTTCTAAATGATGGAAGCAGGATACAGTCAGTGATCCAGCTCCTAGCTATAGTGGCACGATGACTGGGAGATGAGGTCCCAAATGAGTACTCAACAGTCAATACCAAGTTGAAGAACAAAACCTTGTCTCCACTCCCAGAGAAGTAAATTTAATTACAATCTCAGTGCCCTGACTACTCCAGGCTGATTCAGGGTTAATGAGAGTAGCATCCCTATAACTCCAGTGTGCTTAAAGACCAGCCTACTTGCAGCCAAGTGAAGAGAAATTAGTCTCTCTCAAAAGCAGATAAAGCAGATTTGGATAATTATGAAAAGAATACTTACCAGACAAAAATGAACTACCTCCATTTAGAATGCCTTTTTTTTTTCCCCTCAAAGTCAATGTTTTTATCCAGCATTTTAGACATGCTGAGCACAGCTGTTGTACCCAGCACTTCCACAGCTGACATCTCCAGTGTTTCATACTGGGCAGCCAAAAAAGGGTGAACTCAGAATTAACAACTCTCCACAAAAAGTTTAATATAAGACCTAAACCTGGCATTAGACACACAGCCTGAGGCAGACGCTGAGGCAGAATCCCATCCAGAATAAGTGTACAGGTGCTATGAACAACATTCAGATCATCTCGATTTTCCTGCAGGCCACTGCCTATTTTATGTTTTTGGGTTTCTGTCACCTGAGATAATTTAAGTGAGGCACCCTATGGAAAATGTTTTTCTCCAGTATGTTTCATGGTTCTTCCTCTGAAAAGGGCAGAAGAGAGACTGTGGGATTATGTAGAATTTGCTTATGTCAGTTAAAGAAAGAGGAAAGGTCATCAAATTGTGCACACACAGCAAGTCAGATTCCACTATAGCTTTTCCTAATTTCTTGAGTCTTGGGCTTTGCAACCTTATGAATAGTTTATGTGCAATAGAAAGAGTCAATAAACTTTCTCAATTCATTCTCCATTTGCTGAAACATTTCAGGTAATTTTTTGAAATAATATAGTTCTTAAGTTCAGAGCTGCTACACAAGACACACAAAGATATCAGCAGTTTAAGGGGTGAGCATTTAGATGGATTTTATTCACACCTAAACTGATATTATCTCTGTATCACTGCAGTGCTTGAAAAACCCAAATCATAACAAGACCATGGGCACTACAGAAACATATCAGCAAAAATCAATCTCCCTGACAAAGTGCTTAGCAATCACATGGGAGTCAACAGGTGAACTCAGTCATGCACCCCAAGGCACTTAGGAGTGCAAAGAGGCCATGATGGTCAGAGGCAAGAACTGTTTCAGGTATAAAACCTCATGAAAACCTACAAAACATTGACTCTTCCTTGGCAATGACACATTATTATCTTCCTTCACTTGTTCATAGGTCAGAAACTGAGAGAACTGACTGGAAATAGACTACCCAGGAGGCCAGGTAGAAGAGTATTTCTAAATTGAGTAGTAATCCTAAAGACTGACATCTGGAAATCAGTATCTAGAATATAAAAAATATTTTTATGCAGGAAAGATAAAATTCTCTAGATCTAAAAGTTGCTCTATTTATTCTTAACAGGACTGTTCAGAAGGAAAATGAAGTCTGTATTGTATTGGTGTTTGTTGCTTCTTGGACTTCACGTCCAGGGTCGATATAGTTCCAGCCTCAATGATGAACAGCAGAAACAAAAAATACACCATTCCTCAGAAGACCATCCCCAAGCTGAAGGCGAAAACTCGGCTCATGTCAAGTTAGCCCCCAGCAATGCTGACTTTGCATTTAAGTTTTACAAGCAGATCAGAGAGGAGGCAGGCAACAAGAACATTTTCTTCTCTCCTTTGAGCATCTCAACTGCCTTTACGATGCTCTCCCTGGGGGCCAGAGCAAACACACTCAGACAGCTGCACAAAGGCCTTGCCTTCAACCTAACAGAGATAGAGAAGCAGGAGATCCATGAGGGATTTCAGCGTATCCTCCAGCTGCTGAATGACCCTCACCGAGAAGTCCAGTTGAACATGGGCAATGCCCTGTTCATAGACAAGCGACTGAACCTGCTCCAAAAATTTTTGGAAGATGTCACAAATTTTTATTATTCTTCAGCTATTTCTAGTAACTTCCAGAATCCTCCAGAGGCTATAAAGGAAATCAATAAGTACATAGAAACAAAAACCCATGGGAAAATCGTTGATTTACTCAGGAGTCTTGAGCCAGACACTGTGATGGTTCTGGTTAGCTACATTTTCTTTAAAGGTGAGTGACAAACATGGGTAGCAGTTATATGCATAAGCTCCAAAAGTCATATCCAGATCTAAGAAATATAACTTTACATCTAGTTTAAAATACATTTTTCTACTTTTAAATGGTATAAGGATACATTTGACAGCCAGGTATGAAGAATCATTTTCTATATGAGTCCAAAAAAAATATAAAAAGAAGACGCCATAGAAGTACCGATCAATGTCATATAAATTTTAAGCCAGGTTCTGAGCCAAAAATATTCAGAAAGGATGAGCTTGGGAATTTATGATCATTTGTTGAAAGATGCAGGTGTTTGACTGTGCAGGATGTGATCAAATGTGGATGACACTTGTATGAAAGGAATAAACCTGGAGCCTGTATGGTGGGAGTCTGTAGAAGTTTTACACTTACCTTAGCAGACAAAGGCTCAGGTCTTTTGTGTTCCAACCCTCAGCCTATATTTTTCTTATGTGATATTTTATTAGAATCATTGAAATGACATAAAGCTTCTTTGCATGACCAGGGAACAAGCATCCTTAAACTGAGATAGGCTTGTTGTTGCCTTTACAGTTTAAAATACAATATTTTAAGCATCAACTAATGTGACATGCCTTTACTAGTCCCTTTTCCAGTTTATTCAATTCTACACTCATTCTTTTGTCAACAGGCTACTGGGAAAATCCTTTCAACAATTTGAACACCAGAGACAGTGACTTCTTTTTGGATGCCAAGAATTCTGTGAAGGTCAAAATGATGCATCAAAGCAAAAACTTTAACATCCATAGGGATGAGGAGTTGTCTTGCTGGGTAGTAGAAATCCCATACAAAGGAAATGTTACTTCATTGTTTGTTCTGCCTGATGAAGGGACAATGAAGCAGGTGGAGGATGCCCTGCTAAAAGAAACAGTGTCTAAGTGGCTGCAAGCATTTGAAAAAAGGTAATCTTTAAACTGTTACTCTATTTAAATATAGAACAGACCATAACTACTCATCCAGGCAAGATAAAGCTTAGGATGCCACAATGAGCTGGTGATCACAGCTCTGAGGAACAAGCACTGCATAATTTCTTTAACTCAGAAAAGGTACTGAGTGATTTCGTACCTAAAGGGAACCCTCTCCTCAGCTCCCCCAGTCACAGTAATGGGAGTGCTACCAACTGTGAGGATGTTGCACATAGATACATTGCCCTCAGGTATATGAGTACATATATAAATATATATAAATATATATATATTCATATACCTCAGGTATATATATAATACCTTGAGTAGAAGAACCCAAAAAGTTTCTTTTTCTCCAGCCTGGATGATGTTTTCCAGCCTGCCACTTTCATAAACCAGCACCCTGTCCCTGCACCACTGATCATACTGTGGCTAGTGGGGCAGGTACCTCAATTTTGGCTTCTTTAACATCGGATTTATTCCTGTCTTAGAAAGCCAAGGTTTAGCTCCACAGGTGTTTGGGATGGGTGTACACCTGTAATAGCTATTGCATTGAGGGATCTTGCAATAATAAACTCAAATTTTTTGTTTATTTTCAAAAAGAAAAATCTACCTGGACCTTCCAAAATTCTCCATCTCCAGCTCCTATGATGTTAAAAGCCTGTTTCAGAAAATGGGTGTGACAGAATTGTTCACTAACCAGGCTGATCTTTCTGGAGTGGCAGAAGAAACTCTTCTGAGGGTTTCCAAAGTAAGTATGCTAGCAGAGATGGTAATCAAGAGGTTTGTCTGCCTTGTTTTATCTCAACAAATAGGCTGATCCCACTTCTGGAGTGTTGTCGTGGCTCATTGATGATAATAAAGGAAGGGAAAGGTGAGGCATTAAATGGCTGTTGTTCCTACAGTTTAATATTAAATTCTTTACTGCATAGTGATCCTGAAAATTCACTTGAAAGTCTCTGAAGAAGAAAACAGACCTGGAAAGGATAACAGGAATAATTTCAAAAAAAGTTGGTGAAAATAATTAATGTATGACAAGAGTCATAGTTATAAGTTTGGGAATAGTCGTGTTTATCCTACATATACACCTTTAATTACTGCATTATCTGAGAACCTTAGAATTTATACAAACAACAGACTTACAAGACAGCAATAGCCTCCTTACACAAACAAGAAACTGACACACAGATAAGCAAAGTGATTTCCCTAGCGTCCCAGAGAATGTATGCATTGTGCCATGAGTAATCCTTCCCCACTATTCCATACTTGTGAGACCAGAGTACTGCACATCCAGTTTTGGGCTCCCCAGTGCAAGGGAGATGTGGACATGCTGGAGCAGAGCAAGTCCAGCGGAGGGTCAGCTAGGTGGCTGTGTGGCTGGAGGATGGGATATATGAGGAGAGGCTAGGAGACCTGGACCTGTTCATCCAGGAGAAGGAAAGGTGAAGAGGGTTTCTTAGTGCTGGCTACAGATACCTAGTAGGAGGGTGCAGAGAAGATGGACCCAGACTCTCCTTGCAGGTGCACAGTGATATGACAAGAGACAACATACCAAAGATAGAAAATGGGAAATTCTCATCACATATAGTATGTTAAAAAATTCACCTTGATGATTAAAACCTAGGATGGCTTACTTAGAGAGGCTATAAAATTTCCATCTTTGGAAATACTCAAACCCTAACTGGATCAGGCACTGAGCAACCGTATCTATTGTCAGAGTTGATGCAGTGTAGGGTGGTTGGTTGCATTGGATGACCTCTAGAGGTCCTTCCAACATATATTATTTAATGATTTTATGATTCCTCACGCTGAATAATACCTTATTATATGTGAAAACACCTGAATTACAGATATAAGACAGAAGGGTAGCAGGACCTCATAAGAGGAAATTTCAGTTGTGTTATGGACAGTGAAGAAAAAACATGGAGGGCTGACCAAATACAGTGAAATAAGATCACAGGAATTAGAAATATGAATTTTCTATACCTACCGCAGAAAGCCCTGTAAAGTCATCAGTGGGCTGTGTTACAGAAAGACACCCTATAAAGCTTGTCACTAATGTCTGTTTGCAGAAAATCTTTGCATACAGAGAAATTGATGCAAAATGAAAACTTTCTTATTCTGTGTTATATACTAAGGACAAAATCTTGCTCTGAGAAACAACAGAACAATAAATGTTCTCTATGCTGCTCAGTCTCTGCACACAGCCAAGTTTGACTCTGCCAGAGTGTTGAAGAAATCTGTCCCTGAACTAAGAGCAAACTTTGCTTGCCTTGGAAAGATGGAACATGAATATCTTTTTCACACCAGTTCTATATTCATTCTGTGCTTTCTTTTAAAGAATACCTTCTCACAGTGTTAAAGCAAGCAAGTTTGTCTCTAGCTGCTTCTCACTTTTCTATACCTGAAACTTAATCTTTGCTTCCCTTGCAGGCAATTCACAAGGCCACGGTGGATGTTAGTGAGAACGGCACAGAGGCTGCTGCAGTAACCATGATAGAATTAGTACCACTAATTGCACCATTTCCTCCTCCTCCTCACATCAGATTTAACAGGCCCTTCCTGATGATGATTATTGACAAAAGCACCGATGGTGTCCTCTTCATGGGGAAAATTGTGAACCCAGCTGCTAAGGAAGACTAGGCCAGAGCACTGGTACTCCCCAGTTCAGAGGAGAAAGCTTGTGCTCATCCCATGGACTTCTTAGCCAAAAGGGACTAGAACTGATCCCTAATTAAAGAATAAACAAACATTACTTGATGTTATTCTTCACTTACAGACAGCTGGGGACAAGCATGAGTGGGCCATGTTCACAAAATGACCCAGGCAAAATAGGCAGCCATGGGATCTTCAACAGACAAACATCTCCCTATCTCACTCACCCATGGCTGGTGCCATGGTCCCTTCTATGCAGATAAACCTTCCAGCTCCTGGCTGAGAAACTCCCTATGTCTCCCATTTCCTGCACATCAAGTCCTCAGCTCAGAAACCACAAATCTATCCCCTTCAGTTGAGAAACTGAATCTTTTCTCTTCCTCTCATTCCCCTGTGAATCCCAGGAGAAGTCTTCTTGGTCTTTGAAGTCCTTTCAGGGCTCAGTAGCTAAGAAGAGAAGCAGAAATATAGACCTGCTAAACCTTTCCTCTCCTAGATGGTAGGTGCTCCTGGGTAAAGAATAATCCTTTTCCTTCCAGCTTGACAACTGCCTCCTACCAGCTCCAAGCCCTTGCTCCCATCTCCATTCCTCATTAGTTGCTCCAGAGTAAGTGGCCTAACTTTCCTAGCAGGGCAAGAACTCAAGTTCTGTATCAGCAAAGGCTGCACACTGTTGCACAAATGGTCATCCTTAATGGTCTTGTGCGTGTACTGTAAAGCCTGGGCTCTCTTGGAGAACTGGATGTGGCAAAAACCACACTCCAGTTCCAGAAACTGGTGACAGCAGCCTGGGAGGTCATGTTGTTGGTGTCTGAATGCCAGCTAACCATGTTGCCCTCCACCTGCTTCTGAAAGCTCAGGCTGATGATCCCTCTAAGGGATTCCTCTCCATTAAGCTGATATTTGGGGTACAGCAAGGACTCAGACACCTTCCTGAGCACTGAATGGGCAGAGCTGGAGTTACCAGCAGCATGACATAAATGGAGAGCTGCACTACAGCAGATTAATTTAATTTACTGTCAATTAAGAAGAGTAGGATAGTAATAAACAAATACATAATTAAAACCACCTTCCTCCCACCCCTCCCTTCTTCTGAGGCTCAGTTACACCCCTGACTCCTTTATCTCCTCCGAGTTGTGCAGGAGAAGGGGAATGGGGGTATGGGGGTTGCAACTTGTTTATAATGCTTCATCTCTGCCAGTTCCTCCTCCTCACAATCTTCCCCTACTCCAGCGTGATGTCCCCCCCACAAGTGACAGTCCTTCACAAACTGCTCCAGCATACATCTTTCCTACAGTCTATCAGGAACAGGCTGCTCCAGCGTGGGCTCCTCTCCATGAGGCCACAGGTTCTGCCAGGACCTTGCTGCAGTTCAGGCTCTCCACAGGCTGCAGCTTCCTTCAGGGCACATCCACTTGCTCCGGTGTGGGGTCCTCCCCGGGCAGCAGTGCGGATATCTGCTCCACAATGGTCCTGCATGGGCTGCAGGGGCACAGCCTGCCTCACCATGGTCTTCTCCAGGGGCTGAACGGAACCTCTACGCTGGCACCTGGACCACCTCCTCCCCTCCTTCTTTGCTAACCTGTGTGTCTGTGGGGCTGCTTCTCTCATGTGTCTTTTTTACTGCTCCCTCTCACAGTTGTCACACAGCTTTTTTTTTTTTTTCCATTTCTTAAATACGCTTTCCCAGAAGTGCCACCATCTTGGCTGAGGGCTTCAGCTGTGTCCTGTGGTGGGTCCGTGGGAGCCAGCTGGAGCCGGCTGGAACCGCCATGTCCAGCATGGGGCAGCCCCAGCCTCTCCTCACAGAGGCTGCCCTGCAGCACCCTGCTGCCAGCAGCTCTGCACAAACACCCGATAACACAGAAATGCAGTCCTAAGATAACATGAAGTTCACTGAGGGTAATGATGTTTAATGGACATGGGCGGGCAGAACACTGATGGTGCTAATGAGCTGTCAGAAGCTGCAGATAGAATCCCTTCACAGTGTCATCTCAGCATGGAGAACTGGTGAGCCTCCACACAGGCCACCAGCGCAGCCTGAGCTGAGGGTAACACCCCCTCCCAGTGCTTCCAGCCTCAGCTCTGCTTCCAACCCCAGGAGGGGCAGGAATCCCAGTTCACCCCAGAGGGCCTGGAGCTCCCTGCCACTGCTGGAGGGCTTTGGCTGCTGGCTAGGCTGGGTCAGAAATAATACTAAATGCTCCTGCCATTGTGGCTTGGTTTGGGAAAGCCCTGCCAGGTCATACAGGTGAGAGAAAACCATAGTGTGCGTATTTGCAGTGAGAGATTGTAGGGCCTTTCATGTGGGCTAGCACAGACCTTTTCCCAGACCTACAGGCAAAAAACCCCAACTCCTGGTCAACCTATTCACAAAGACCTAAAGATACGCTTAATGGAAAATACTTTCTCTATGATCATCCCCTTGACTCCAGATTTTAAAGAAAGAAAACCAGCAATGCTTGGAAAATGCTCTATGGAAATCCGTAGTCAGCTATACCTGTCTAACTAATTTTCTTTCTCAGGAAAATAAAATCACTTGTTTCAGCAGTGCCTAAAGGGGAAAACCTCTGCTGCTGGAAACAAGCCAAGGGTTTCAGCTCTGCACGGGGCTGCCAGACTACAAGTCTCTTTATCCACAACTACTAAGACGCTTGCAGAGTCATTGCTCCTCTGCTTTGCGAGTAGGTTTAGGTGAGCAGTTAACTGTGCACTGTTTGGGAGATGTTAGAGGGAAGGCAAGAATGAGAGTAAATAGGAAACTTCATATTACCTCATTTCTTCTCCCCTGCCTCTGCCCACTTCTGGAAAATGAAACCCAGGAACAACCCCACTTTTTTGTTTAGATGTAAATATTAGATATCTGAAATAGAAACCTTTGTAAAAATCCTTATCTTCTTAGCAGATCTGTAAGATTTTCTTACAGAAAATAGTGCAAGTCCACTTGGTGCCCTATGGGTTAAAAGCAGTTATTTGAGGGTGGAAAAACTGTTTCAGCTGAGGGGATAGCTCCAGCTATGCTTTTGTAACTTCCTTACAACTGCAAGTAAGAACCACCACTCAAAAAAGTTTTAAAAGGCAGGCCAGCGATTTCTCAAATAAGAACTTAAGTTCAAAGGCTTTGTTGAAGATTTATATGTTTTTTTGGAAAGGGGTTTAAAGAGTTGGAAGAGAGCAAGAGTGTTGAGCTGATTTGCTCAGGAATTTTAGCTCCATGGTGGAACTAGGGGGAGTATAGCAAGAACATGATGATTTAACAGAAAAAGTGAAAACTTTACAGATGTTCAGAAAGCCTGCCATAAAACCAAAGGCGATGTAGTGGCCCAGCTGTAGATACCCTGAATCAGCTCTGGCTGAAATTCTACCAAAAGGAAAACATATCACCCTCAGCCGAGATAACACCAGCAAACTGCAGAGCCTTCACATTTTTGGGAGCAACATGGAAAGAAGAGTGGCGGGAGAGTAAAAACTTTCTGAAGAGGACAAGGAACTCTTGGTCACACTTGAACATCCAGATGCTCCTCACGCTTAAGACATACTGATCCAAGGGAGAGAAAACTTGGAGCCAGCACATGGAAGGGACTGCCAATAAGCTGTGCCCCTCTGTTATCAGGGGATAACTATTCTCTCCTCATCTCCCACCAGCACAGTACCTGCAGGTAATTAGCTAAAATCCAAAGATATGGATTTTGAACCTAGATGACTTCCCTTGTTAACTGAAACAGTAGCATGTCCCCTTACCATACAGGAATAATGGGCAGGATGTAAAACTGGACTGCATTAACTTTACAATGTTTTACCTCTTTTTCCCATAGAGTTTAACAGACAGGTCCCTTTATGCCTTCATTAACCACCTGTCTCTGCTACTTTTGGTGTCAAGGCCCTATCTGAGAAAACAGGCATCACTGAAGTGCTCAGAGACAGCAATGCTCTTGCCAGAGTCAGAGGGAGCCTGACCTGGCACTGCCTACCGACAGCTGTAAGTGGGGATGGAGATTGTCTGAGAAGTGGTAATGTTTTGTATTTCCAAACAGTCTAACCTGGCATCCAGCAAAATTCAGGTTTATGAGGAGCAATAGAGAATGTTGTAGGTGGCATGAGGAGCAATAGAGAATGTTGTAGGTGGCAAACTGGCATATTTGAAAAATAACATACTGCCCTTCAAAGTTACTGTAAACTCTCTTGATTTCTCTGCACTGCACCTATTGAAATAATGACCATAAACTGCCACCAAATCAGAAAGGGTCAGAAAAAGTCCCCATGTTTTACCTTTGATTAATATAAAACTGTATATTAAAAATGTTCTACAACAGCTAGATATGTTGGAGTCTTTTTCTGTTATAGGTCTTTTCAAGTCCCCCTTTTCTGTAGGGTTACAGTACCTCTCAGTTCACTTAGAAATTACATTTACAACTGCCTTGCAAGGAAGGGAATGCATCTGGGGATCTCAGGTCCACACATGTTAAAGGAATTCCATAATACCTTGAAGAAGGCCAGTGCACTCAGCTTCCTTGCTTAGAGAACCAGGCACTGGGAACCCACTTGGCATGAGTCATTTCTAGCAATACCTGGAGCTCCTCGGTGGTTGAGAATTTGAGCAAAGAATTTCTCATGAGCCCTTGGGAAAAGTGCTGGCTTAGCCAATAGCTATTATATGCACAGTCAAGTGGATTTTCTTGCCAGCTATATTTCTTTAAAAGTGTGGCAGTACAGGCAATGCTGGGGCAGCTTGTAAAACAGGGGCACCATCAGGTTTATAGTAATTTAAAACTAACTATTACTAGTTCTGTTAGTCTTCATTTGTAATCTGTGATCTTTAGGTAAGTACATCATATTTACATCAAAATTTTGCATCCCTACATGCTATGTGGAGGTCAATGGGAGCTGTAAATACATACTGACTGCCTGTTCTGCAGGTGGGATTGATTTTAGCCTTTAAATATGGCACCGAAAAAGGAAACAGAAATCCACAACTTCTGTCTAATTTAGGAATGCAGCCATTTTTTCCAAACCTCTGCAGGGTCTGTGACATTCACTGCATGCACAGTGCCTTTACACTGTTCTTTCTTCAACTCTCATTCAAGAACAAAGTGCCCAAAACTAAGTACTATCTGTTCTGTTTTGTGAGGGACAGTCCGCAACCCTGGATATTCACCTTAGGGCATAAAAATCAATAGCTGGAGCGTTGTGACTATTCAGAAAGTGGTGAAGTTGACCCTGATGAAGCAGATCACATGGAAGAAACAGGCCCCCCATCCCCAAAACAGCAGATGGCATTAGACCAAGCTTGAGATGTTGGTTCCCTGAATGTCCCTGCTCTCCCGTGTACAGCCTCGCTGAGGCCCACATGTCCGTATGGATGGGAAAGAGAGAAAGCAGCATCAGGATTTGTTCTCCCTGGCAGTATCAGTTTTGAACAATTTAATTTCACATACTGTAGACTGCTTGGTGTAAGGATTTTTGGTAGTCCATAAGCAGTGTAAGTGGGGGGTGAGTTGTGTGGAAGTCCTCTCATAACTTTTAAATTATTTGGATGACATCAACAATTTTAAACTAAAAAAAAAAAAAAAAAAGTATCTTAAAAACTTCAAACACTTGTCACTTTCCCATCTAGGTCTCTATCTGTTGCATTTGCTGTGCTACTACAGAAGGAAGGTAAATTATATATAGCTAAACATGAGGCAGCTCTCTCATTCAGCCATTGAACCACAAGTTGTAAAGGTTCAAGGGAAGAATTCTGAGTTGCACCAAGGAAACAGAGGGTTTATTAATTTCTTTACATTTCTAAAAGTGAGACAGTTTGACCTGGAACTGATCTGAAACACATGCAAGGGCCTCAGTGGAACAAGAGAAACAACTTAAAAAACAATTTAGAAAACTAGCTTTCCTAAAACTGCAGACTTAAAGAAAACCAGTTTCCATTCTTTTCACGTTAGCCTTTCACCCAGAATATTACTAGCTAATAAAACTTTCAGAGCACCAGTAATTATGGGTACTGCTTGGTGAATCCAACTATCTGGTTACAGGCTAAAAATGTCATTGCAGAAATAAGATTTCTGTGGTCAAAAAAACTTAAATAACTGTCTAAACAGATTCATTGGATATTTCCTAATGATTTCTCTTTTGCTTCTTTTAGCTTCATTTTCCACTGTTTCTCAAAAGCCTCATGAACAAAGAATTTCATTATAAAATAACCCAGGATTATGTTGGTTTTTCCTGATGGCAAAATGTCAGTTGAAGCCCAAATGAAGGCTGAACTGAGTAAAAATTATAGTAAGCCCTGTGAGCATTGAATGCTTGCCTGCCTGGGTGGTGAAATCCCATAGACATAGTAAATCTCTTGTTGTTTATTTTACAGGAATGAAAATGAACAAGGCATAGAAGGGCCATTGGAATGAAATGCTATATAAGCATAGAAAAAAATTCAGTGGAGTACAAATTTTTATCAGTTGCTATGCTTACATACACTTAAGGACAGAACAGGCTAGAAACCTCATGATACATATGGGACACTGTCAAGACAAAAGTCTCAAGAGATTTTATGATTATGCCATATGGGGACACTACTGGTAGCTGCTTTTTTTACTAATAATCTATAAGCAACGTTCCACTTTGGGTGACACTACATAACACTTCTACTGCAGTAATAATTACCTGCTTTTGGACCCAGAGTCTTTCAGTCTGAGATGATTACCTTTGCCTAAAGCAGCTTGTATTTGCAATACCTGGGCAGTGCTGTGCTGACAGGTCAAAATGTGTGGAAGGTCTGTGTAGCTGATCTGCAAATATTAAAGAACAGAGACAAAATAGGAAAGAGCCCTCACTGGCATCACAACATGCTGGAACAAACACATGGGAATTCCTGTTGGAGTTCAAGGCAAAAAGGTTGGCTTTGTGGTATCCTCACCACCTGTAAATGGTACTAGGATGTTGCACTTAGCAATTATTCCTTACATCTTGAGCTTCTGGCAGGGGTGAGCAAACACACCTACATGAGGAAGAGGGTTTTGTAACAGAGGCAGCCCTGTGACCCCAAGCCAGTGCAATGTGGCCACCCTGGGATGGCTGGAAGTGAGTCCAAGAATTATGAAACTCCTCAGGGAAACAACTGCTTCTCTTAGACAGAAACAGGAATGAAGAGAAAATTAGGTTCTCCCAACAGATTCTAGTGCAGATTTCCAGAAGGCTTTCTGGGGAAATCCTGAGGACCAGAGACCTAAGAAGCTATAGCGGGATTTGAACTGACAGTTCATTTCCTTATTCCAAATCCTTGTTATTAATCATTTCAGACAACAGTCAGTTTAGAAGCAATGAAGGACACCCCTGCCCAGTGTCAATGAGCTGCTACTCTGAAGAACATAACACTAAAAGCACCATATTTCAATTCTGAAACCTTGTGACCCACCATCCTTGATTTAAGAGGCAATAAAAAGGACATGTTACGCTCAGCCTTTCTTTGCAGTCTATGTTACTAAAATTGGATTTACCATTTCCTTCCAGTGGAAAAATCCACCAGCCACTGTCTGCCACTTCCCCTCATCTTCATCCCTGCTGCTGCATGGACTGACAAGCACAGCAGCACAGGGAATAAGGATGTGCAGCAGCCACTGCAGGTATCCATCCACTGAGATCCTCTAGAAAACGTTACTGTCTCTCTGTCAGTCCCTGGCCCTCATGGTTTGCTTTATGCATAGGCATAACCAAAAGACGGTCTAAGATGGCTAAATTGCTCACAACTCACGAACTGCAAGAACACTACCAGCTGGTTATTACCAGAGAGTTGGGATCTTCAGCAGTGGTGTTTTTCAGGTCTAAGGACAAACGAGGCTATAAATTATGTGCTTTAGACACCTGCAGATTCCACACTGCAGTTCATCTCATGGGCTATCTGTGCTTTCTTGTTGGTTTTCTTCCACTTCTATTTTACTGGAAATGTCCCTTCTTGATCCTGACCAGAACTACAGCCTTCTTTCTATACTGTTTTTCAAATGTGAATTTAATTTATTGAGCAAATAATTGCACATTTCGCCTTGCTATATCACTCTCCTTTGCTTATACTACCTGAGTTCAAAAGAAGTCACCTCTGACTGACTGAGGTGACTGATTTACATCTCAGACATGAGACCAGCTGCTCTCTCACACCCAGCAATATTGTTGTCCTTAAACACATCTGAAGAAATTAGGAAAAAAGCAAAACTGAAACAGGTTTCTTAAGAGCAACACCATTAATAATATTTCATAGCAATTAATTACCAGAATTTTCCATGCATCCATCATTTGTGTCATCTATTCCTTGTGCTTTCATGACATTCAGGAGTTTCAGTCAGCAGAAGCAGGACTCAGCTGCTGCTGAAGTGGGTGTGCATGGGATGGGAGCATTTCCCCTTGGAGAAATGTTGGTGTCTCTTTATAGTCCTGCACACTTTCTTAATCCTCACCAGTCTCATCCCCAGGTCTACCCCAGTGTGAACAAAACACCATGCCAGACTGGTGTTAACAACCAATTTCGTTAAGCCTCAGAAGAAGGGAGGGTTGGGAGGAAGTTGCTTTTCTGATTTGAATGGTAATAAATTAAATAATTTCCTCACGTTGAGTCTGTTTTGCCCATAGTGGTAACTGTTAAGTGATCTCCCTGTCCTTATCTTGACACATGAGCCTTTTGTTATATTTTCTCTCCCCTGTCCAGTTGAAGGGGGGAGTGATAGAGAGGGTTTGGTGGGCACCTGGCATTCAGCCAGCATCAAACCACCACAGATTGGTAGATGCCAGCTGAAGAGAAGTTTTGGTGAACTCCCTGAGGGACAGGATTTTGCTGCAGATCACCAAACAAGTTCATTATCTCTGGGAGAACAATGTATTACAAACATCCTGGGTGAGGGTGATCAGCTGCTGGGCCTTCCACTGCAGTTATCTTCCCTGGGAAATGCCAGCAGGTTTTTCACTCCACCTGATAAAGCACAAATGAATAGATGGGAAAGAACATAACCTGCCAGAAGAAAATCTGAGCTAAAAGGAAAACCAATTTCATAAAAATCCTTCATCTCCTCCTTTCTCCATGGATATTTTAGAGATGGAGATAAAGTGCTGAATTATGCACCATAGTTTACTTTTCCCTTGACTAGAGGACTAAGCATTAAACAAAAGAAAACAAGTCAAAAATGTGGGATGCCTTTAGGATAGGAATAACAGGCTGCATAGACATCAGAGTCCTGGGGTGGGAGCCAACTCCCCTCTGGGTGAAGCTGGATAGATGCCTTCTAGGACCTCCCAGCATGTCTACTCAGTGCTAGGAGACACCTGGTCCAAAGGGAAACTCCCCTGAAACAAGTCCAGTGGAGACAGTGGGTCCCCAGCACCAACAGGTTTGCTGCCCAGCTATAAAATAGCTCTATATTAGTTCTGTGCTTATTAAAGAAAAAAGATTAAATAAGATGAAATTATCTGTAAAAACAGCTTTAAAAAGTCTGTGTTTCCTCTTGTTGGATGTTATAGTTCATCCAATTCACCTCCTTCCCAAAGAGATTTCTCCTTTTTATTTACAACTTATGTACTGAGAAAAGTCTTATGCACCAGGGGTGAATAGATACTGATTTTCAGTCATCAATCATTGTTGATTGATCAACAACGTTGGGTGGTGGTAAATAGCTTCTTTTCAAACAGGCACCCTGTCACATGTGGGGTCCCCCAGGGATCATTATTGGGCTTAACGTTGGTTAATATCTTCATAAGCGATCTGGATGATGGATGAAGTGTACCCTGATGAATTTTGCTGATGATACCAAACTGAGTGGGGAAGTCATTATCCCACCCTCCTCAGTGCTTGTCAGGCCACACCCGGAATACTGTGTTCAGTTTTGGTCCCCGCTATACAAAAAAGATGGGGACAGGCTAGAAAGGGTCCAGAGAAGGGCCACAAAGATGATCAAAGGACTGGGAAGCCTGCCGTATGAAAGGGAAGACTGAGAGATCTGGGTTGGTTCAGCCTTCAGAAAAGAAGGCTTAGGGGAGATCTTATCACTATGTTCTGGTATTTAAAGGGTGGCTACAAAGACAGAAACCTCTTTTTTACAAGGAGTGACATGAAAAAGTTGAGGGGTAATGGGTAGAAGTTACTTTTGGGGAGATTCCAACTGGACACAAAAGGGAAATTTTTCACAAATTTTCACAAATTTCACAAAGGAAAACAATCAGCCATTGGAATAATCTTCCCAGCGAAGTGGTGGATTCCCCAACATTGGATGCTTTTAAGATTCAGCTGTACAGGGTGTTGGACCAGATGATCCTTGAGGTCCCTTCTAACCAGGTATTCTATAATTCTATTATTCTATGATTGTTATTTATGTTTTCAGTAAATGTTCATACTGAATCTTTTCCATACTAAATTTCACTGAAACTATTCACACTTATTTCAGACCAAACCTTGCTGGTTTTCTCCCCATTCTCTCCCATGTGTACTTCCATACTTTTCTGTTGGTTTAACAGATTACCACAGCATATTTGAAGCTTGAAGCTGAGGTTCAAGAACTAATAACTTTCACTGTACAGCATTTCCAGAGCAGATGGGCGATTATGTAGTGTGTGTAAGCTGATACTGGTTTAAGCATGTCATAAATACAAGGAAGTGAAACTAAACTTGTGCCAAAATATTCACTCGGTTACCCTAATTACGCATACAAGTGCCACATATTGCCACTAGTCTCCTTATCAATCAATACAAACGGCACCTTTTAGTGGTTGTGAATAAAGATTTTGACTACATACATGTAAAGTATTTATGATATTTTAAAGAATATAGTCACTTAAGTGCTTCAATCTTTATTGTAGGTTTCTTTTTCTGAGCAGTGGCAAATGTTTGTGTAACCCAAGATTGTCCAGCTGGCGTGAGCAAATGGACCTGCTCAGGAAAATGAGTGGGACCAAAGTATTCATTAAAGCAGCCTGATCTTGTTGGGAGTAACTGGGAAGTGAAACTGCTATTCAAAGCAGGTGAGCAGTGCCTAGACATACCTCTGTGTATGTCCCATACATACTTTAGGAAGGGTCTGCCTACCTACAAGGCATTTCATCAGCTCTGACCCAGGCAGTTCCTTCATGTTTTGATGAAAACTAAGTTAACTATGCATCATTCTTAGCTAAGAACCTTCATATGCTCCAGGGACGACTGCAACCTCTCTCTCTGTGCCTGCTTGGTGTGAGCATCACTGTTGGCTGTCACCACAGCCCTAAACTCAGGTGAACAAGACAATTCCTGCTCTGCTGTGCCCATGCAATCCACAATGCCATCTCATGGGCTGCTTGGATTAGACCAAGGACAGACAGTTGTCTGCCTGAATGAGATTTATTTTATTTTGCTTTTCTTTAATTAAAGATGAGAGTCAACCGCTATGCCTAATTTATCCATCTGTTGGGACAGTGATGGACAGGACAAGCCCGCCAGTCTGCTTGGACCTGCCTATGGTGCATGGTCTTTCCACCATCTTTACACAACAGTATTGGGAGATATTTTCCTCTTCCAAGAGTACAAGAACACTCTTGTTTGCTCAGTGAAAAGTGTCAGGTATTTGTCTGTTCAGGGGGCAATTCTCTTTAAAAACAGTTCACATCTACAAGTACTTCATCATAGACCCATGTCGCACATTCAAAAAATTAGGATTACTTCTTATTATTTCATTGCAGGCTGTTCCTAAGGATTTGAGATTGGAGAGATGACAATTGCTGCAAGAGATCCTTACATACATACAGAGGCAGGATCAGTTCCCCCTTCAGTACAGCTGACCTCACTGTGTTGATAGGCTGACCATCTGGGGGAGACAGTCAATCCTTCAGAAAACTCTATACTTGGCAATACCTACTGTTTACCTTTGAATCATTGATTACAGTGGGTTAGTAAAGCATGTTCACATCAACAACAGAAGGTGACTATTAAGGTGTATTTCCACAGTGGTTAATCTGTTACTAATTAAAAGCCTTCAGCTGGAGGGGTTAACACTGCCAGCACTGATTATAATGAGTTCTGCATAGACAGACATGACTTTGTTTTTACACTTGTGCATAATTCCTACTCAAGCAGTGGTTTAGGGAAGTGGAGAGAAAAAGTGTTTATGTGGGGGTCACCCTCACATTAATTTCCTGACATTTACAACTTTCCCCATCTCTCCACCCCAGTTATGGACACCTCATAACCCCTCAGAGCTTCCCAGTTTCCCCCCAGCCCCTGCAAAGGGGCAGAGAAGACTGTGCTTCTAAGTGAAAACAAGCCAACCTTAAAAAAAAACCAAACAAAAACAAACCAAAAGAGAAATAAATTTGCAGAGAACTGGAAAAGAATAATATGTATTTTTCTTTTTTTTAAAAATAGAAGAGTTAGAGAATTATAGGTCACTCAGCCCAACTCCAGTTCTTGGAAAAAAGTTGGAAATATTAGTAAAGCATCTAGAAAATAACAAGATGATAAATATCGAGAAAAAAACAGGATGACAAAATGAAAATAGCTTTGTCAAAAACAAACCACATCAGACCAACCTAATCCTCTCCAATGGCAGAGTAACAAGCCTTGACATTAGGAAATAGTTGAGCTAAAGTACAGCCTAGCTAAGCAATAGCTAGGTTATATTTAGGTTTAGTAAGGCGTTATTGTCTTACGTGGCATATTCTTACATAAGGTACAGAAATGTGCACTATAAGATTGGTGCAAGATTGGAAACCATTTTCAAAGGTTTTAGTGACCCATCGTTAAGGAGAAATTGGGTTCTCTCAGGGTGTGCTCTGGGTGTAGGCTGGTTCAATATTTTCATTATCACTGCCATGAAGACACCAGGTAAGACAGGAGGGAGAGGCAGAGTGCAGCTCAGGGGCAAGATACGGCAGCTGGGTACAGGAACGGGGGGGGGGTGGGGGGTGGGGGGTGGGGGTGGTGTGTCCAGTTTTGCTTCTGGAGAAATGTAATGTCAAATCAGTGTCAGCGGGGCCTGACTCCAGCACCTACCTCTGGCCAAAAAGCACAGCACAGCCACCTTCATCCTGGCATTTCCTAACCGCAGGAGTTTACAGTTAACATGGCAGCCTGTCCAAGAGTCCCACATTTTATCACCTGCAGTATCCCATACTATCTGTTTCTGAGGTGTCTAAGTATATAATAATCACTACAGATGGTAGATGGGACAAAAAATGAGATTCTGGGGGAAGAGAAGACAATGCAAATTCTGGAGCGATCAGCCTAACACACAGGTGATGGTAGATTTATGGGGATTAAATTCAAGCTAAATAATACGCTACTTTTCCCTCTGCTGGGTATTTCTGGAAGTGGCCAGGCTCCAATTTTGTAGCCATTTCAGAGAGACCTAGAGACATCTTGGCAGAGGTGATGTGTTTTTTAAAGGAGGGTTTTGAAAGAAGAAAGTGTTTCCACAGGGCATGTGCAGAAGTTGATGCCCTCTGGGCGGTTTACAGGGTTTAAATCTCTTATGGATCATCTATCTCACAGCATAGGGCAAGAGGTGTGCAGACATTTTAAACCTGCAGAAACCAAGGGCTTTTCTTTGGTGAAAGAACCAACCATTACCAAAAGAAAGATCTAATACAGAGTATGTTTAGACCACATAGAAGCAACAGGTTCACTGAATCTTCCTCTTCCCTACAGTTCTCTGGAGGGAACAATTGCAAACAGACACAGAAAGAAATGTGATTTTCCCAGATAAAAGGTAGAGAACTGTCAACATTTGTTCTCAGACCCACTCACATATATTTTTTATTCATGGCACAAGAAAATAGAACATAAGTCTACTCAGATAATAAAAAAAAGTAAATGTACAAAACAAATTAATGTGCATTTGAACATTTTCCAAACTCTGTTCTTCTGTGCTAAAGGATTTTTTCAATTACAGACGGTTCTCCCCACTGCAAGTTCATCTTTGGAGATGCTTTATCTTGTCCTGAGGCTAGATAGCAAAGAGTCAGACCCATTGAGACACCCGTGGTCATGCTTCTTGCATTTCTGAGGAAGAAAACAGAGTTAAATCTCAACTGCTGGCATGCCCCACTAAGGGCACATCTGAAAACTTACCATCTTAAAGGAGATATGTGAAGGAAAATAACAGTATCAAGTATTTCTTTGGCAGCAACTTACTTCTAATTTTGAAATAGCCCATTCAAGTTTTCTGCTTCCAAAGTTCACCATTTTCCTTCTCCCCTCCCACACAGGCTTTTAAAAAGCATATCATAGCAGGTCCTAATTACAGGCAGGTCTAGAGAAATCAAGGCAGATACATGGATCCCTACTGAGACCACGATCAGTGCTGGAAACTTTTGACATGTCTGAGGACAAAAGCACAGTCCTGTGCAGTGCTGCAAGCCTGAGCTCAGGCAGCCCCGCTGAGCAGAGCGTGCCGCCTGCCGCGGCTGTGGCCTGCTGGGAGCGTGGCAGATGGTCCACCAGATTTGTTTGTTCCCAGTGTGCATATCGTGTGCTGTGCTCTGGCAGAGCCTGTGTCTGGGCAGCCAGGAGAGAGGCTGTCTGATTGCCTTGTGCTGGATCTGCTGCGGTATGCCAGAGGATGAGGGAGATGATACCTTCCCAGGGGGCTGAGTGCTTCAAGGTTAAAGCCTGTGGAGTCATGTGGTGAGAAGCAGAAGGAGGTCTCTCTGCAGAGTGCAGTGCAAGCATGCAGTGCGAGTGGAGACAAGGACTCCTGAGAGCATGGTTTCACAGTCATTTTTATCAGAAAAGTCAAATAATTTAGGTTGGAAGGCACCTCTGGAGGTCATCCAATCCCACCACCTGCTCACAGCAGCACCAGCCTGGAATCTAGCTCAGGCTGCTCAGGGCCATGTCCAGCCAGGTTTTGGACGCCTCCAAGGACAAGCAGTTTCATAGCCTCACACAGTGATCTGTCCTTGTGTTTCACCTCCCTGTGAACATTACTTTCCTTATATCTCATTTGCATTTACCTTGCTGCAGCTTGTGTCCCCTGCCTTACACACTGCCACTGTTCACCTCTGGCTCCATCTTCTCTCTAATGTAGCCCATTATGTAAAGGAGGATGGCAGGTATAGCCTCCCCCCCTCACCTTCTCTTCTCCATGCTGAACAAGCTCAGGTTTCCCAGCCTCTCCTCACTTGTCCTGGGTGCCAGCCCACTGACTGTCCTGGAGAGATGGCAGGGATGCAGGAAGATGAGACACCCCTGGCAACAGCATCCTGCACTTTGGTGGAGTTAAAGCAGTTGTGCAACCACAGCCTGAGAAGAGGAGGAACTGGACTCCAAGCCAATTTTTGGAAGCGACTGAAAGTAAGAGTCTTCTTGGGACCCAGAAATAAACTGATGTTAGAATGAAAGCAAGGGTAGGGACTCACTGTGGCTGTGGTGGCCTGGGGACAGTGCTAGGTGTGCATTACCTTACCAGGGCTAGAATTAATGTCCGAGTGAGATGCTCCCCCTTGGAGTGAGCCTGGACCTACTGTGTGGGGCTGGCAGGGGGCAAGACCAGAGTACAGCATGAAATCAAGGAAGCAGCAATTTAAAGGTAAGGGTCTGCCCTATCTTCTCTTGGAAGGACTGGAGCAGACACGACACA
Source organism: Falco rusticolus (assembly GCF_015220075.1). NCBI lineage: Eukaryota > Metazoa > Chordata > Aves > Falconiformes > Falconidae > Falco > Falco rusticolus. The sequence goes on from NC_051193.1 coordinate 41,283,457, forward strand.
GTTGTGCCTGATCTGTATTGGCACTGTGAGTAACTTCTTCCAGCAGGTCACTGTTGAACTATTCACATAACCACAAGTACATTTTCCCTTGAAACACAGAGAGCAACAGAGCTCCACAAATTAAACAGCCTGGCAGCGGAGAGAAAGATACAGCATTCACCAGCTCCATGCTGACATTTAACCTCAGCACTATCATAGCAGGGACTTGTGTGCTCTCTGTACTCCAAAGGGCACCATCAGAAGAACAGCAACCCATCGTGTTTTAGAATAGCTTTCAGAGTAATTAGTTAAATATTTAAAAATATTAAAGCATTTCTTTGCCACAGAAGCAAGCATACAGTTCTTCTAATTTAAATAATTAATTCTTTTTGGACTACAGCCAGACTGTTTCCAAGGGAATTCATGCTGCATGACACTTTTTTTTATGTTGCCAATTTACTGAAAATGAAATAGCATTATTAAGATCTTGCAATGATAATAATAATTTTAAAACCCCTAAAGTAACTTGGGGTTCAAATTATTAGGATACCTAATGTCCCAGACCAAGAGGAGCAAATGGAAGGATTCCTAACAGCATTACAGCTAATGAGCTGTCTTTCCAAATATCAGAAAAGTGCCTATATAAGCCCTCTGCCTGCACAAAAAGAGAGCTGCAAGTTCACATGCAATATATTCTGCCATCAAATATTGAGAGTCTCTGCAAATTTCAGGATAATTTACATGATTGGATGAAATTGTTGTATACATGAGGGAAAAAAAATCAGGTAACATATTGCATATAACATTGGAGACTGATATAGATTAGATATTATTGCATTCATTTTCCTTCTTGCACTGCCATAGAAATGTCAGCAAGTAAAGGGCACTTTCTATTACAACACTAAACCACTCTTAAATGAAGTCATGTTAAGTCAGTTGGGTTTTTCTTCACTATTCCCAGTAACTTTACTCATAGCTGCAGGTTTTTCTTCTTTAATTTTGTTCTCGTTTGTCTCTTGGTGCATGTATTATTCATCTTCACTCTGCACAGGTTCTGGGTAATGCTCTGTAACTTCAGAGGCTGTTTTCATTTGTTATTTTAAAGAGAAACAGGTTGCATGTGCCCAGCTGTTCTTTTCACTGATAAACAGGTTTTGCTGGTAAACAATTCAGACACATGTTCTAGCAGCCTGGATGTGAACTCTGCTTATCTTTGCATGGGTGAGAGACACCCGCAGAGGAGAAACAGAAGTCATGAAAGAAATGATTTGTAACAGCTCTGACAGCCCTGCATGCACAGAACCCTCCATGATACACCTACTCGTAGTTGCAAATGTGCAGGGATACATCCTGGAAAACAGAGGAAAATACATACTTCCATTTGTTCTTAACCACTGAGGAATTTCCCAGAGGAAAAACCCACCAAAAGAGTTATCCCATTATTCTAAAGCTTCTCTTTCTGAAAGATTCCTTCTTTGAAGTATAATGCAAGAAAAGACATATTCATTACAAGAAAGACATTGAGGCGCTCAAGCATGTCCAAAGAAGGACAACAAAGGTGGTGAAAGGTCTAGTGAATAAGTCTTACAAGGAGCAGCCTAGAGAACTGGGGTTGTTTAGCCTGGAGAAAAGGAGGCTCGGGGGAGACCTTATTGCTCTCTACAGCTTCCTGCAAGGAGGTTGCAGCGAGGTGGGTGTCAGTCTCTTCTCCCAAGTAACAAGCAATAGGACAAGAGGAAATGGCCTCAAGTTGTGCCAGGGAGATTTAGATTGGATATTAGGGAAAAAAATTTTCACCAAATGGCTTGTCAAGCATTGGAACAGGCTGCCTGGGGAAGTGGTTGAGTCACCATCCCTGGAAGTATTTAAAAGAGGTGTAGATGTAGCCCTTAGGGACATGGTTTAGTGGTGGATTTGGTTGGCAGTGTTAGGTTTATGGTTGGACTTGGTAATCTTACAGGTCTTTTCCAACCTAAATGATTCTATGAATTATAGCACCTTTTCTCCTGCAATCCCCCACCTCCCAAGGGGATGCTCCTTCCTGGATGGAAGGTATTCAGCTAGGCACTGACCTGTTCCAGTTCCTCTGTTTTTCCAGTTCCTTGGTTACACCCACATTAGCACAGTCCCTGTGGTTACCCTTCTATAGGTGCTGCAGAAGCACAGACTCCTGCGTGGAGTTTGGCTTTAAAGGGGGATCATGTAAAACACAGGTGGCCTGACCACATGGGTTCACCCCTGTGTGAAAGCAAGCTCTGGTGTACTGGCCTGACACTTCCTTGCCTGCATTTCAGCAATGCCTGCACCTTGTGTCAGCCCATGCTTGCAGAGCACAGGGCAACACTTTGTCCTTCAATTCATTGCTGCATGAGGTACAGGTGACACCAATTTGGCCAGGGTGTGCTGGGTACCATGACCTCCTGAGAGCCCAGCTCTGCTGTCAAGTAGCCAGCCCTATAGCAACCCTCAGCCACTATAAATATTAGTACTACTGCTTTAATTTTAAGTTTATTAGTGATGTTCCCAGAAATTGGCCCTTATTAATAGCAATGTAGATAATTAAGAAATAGTGGATCATTTAAAACAAATATGCCAGATAAAAGCTATTAAAAGTCTGGTGTAGAGGAAGCAAAATACCTCTGTGCAAAATACTAAGAAGAGATCTGGCTGCAGCATGCATCCAGCTGCCTTTTCCTTAGGCTCTTGCCTAGTATTATGTATGTTTTTAGTTTTACTCATTTCAGCACTTCTACTGCGTGAATTCATGCACTTTACAGAAGTTAATGATGCATGTGAAGTATTTCCTGGAGTGAGGGGCTGGATTCCCAGCAGGAGGATCTGCAGAAATGCAGGAAGACTCATGACTGTTGTAAGTAAAGTCAGGGTTTGACCATGTGTATATAGCAAAAATCAGGTGCCTTCCCCAAAAAATTGTCTTCACTGTTGCACCATTCCTAAAGTAATAACACTTGTCTGCCCTGGTTAATGTTTTCTAGAGGACGCTCTGCTTTCATAATGCTCTTTACAGTATAAATAAGAGAGGGAGCTGCAGGGTAGTCCTAGTGAATACAGCAGGATCCTTGGAAGCTACTGTAAGTAATTTTTTTGTTTCCTATAGAAACTTGAAAAATGTATCTTCTTGTTCCTTGCAATTGATTTTAAGTCTTTCCTAGGGTTGTATCTTATATTGAAGTCTGTTTTAGGAATTGTTCTAGTCATAAAGAAGCTTTTATTGGATCAGCTGGATATAAAGGACATAGGCATCACAGTTTATGCATGGAGTTGCCTGTACATTGTTATGTAGCTGACAGGAGGAGTAAGAATCTAAAAGCCAGGGTGGGGTGTCAGTTCCCTTGCAGGGAAGCAAGATGATCTCTGGAGCCAGCGTATCCTAAGCAATACCTAATGTATTGGCAGTTCGTTTTAAGTAATTCTTCTGATTTTTATATCCAAGGTCTACAAGAAATATCTTTGCTTAGGGAATGGAATATCTAAGGTCTGCTTCCCTTTCAGATGAGGCATCTCCCTGTTGCTCTAATCACCAGATTACAGGGCCATTGAAAGGGAAGGAGACAAAATTATGTTCTCCTCATGCTCAGGGGAGCTAAGATCACAGTGAGGCCAACATGTTCATGGAGCCAGAGACTGGGTAGTGGTCAGGTGCACACTTGAAAGTAGAAACTGTGAACCTGGTCTGGTCTATTCTTGGCACTGCTGCTGTTTTGAAAAGGGAAGAAAAGTTCCTTTGTCCCACCTGACTGCCCTAACCACTGCACTGGTTCTTTTTTATTTTCTTTTTTATCCTGTGGCCTCAAGGATGCTTCATCCCTGACTATGTGCAGTAATTCCAGTTCAACAGAAAATACTGATGGTAGAAGAGTGAGAGCTCATGTTCACCTCTTCCCAGGCAAAAGGAGGCCTAGAAGTGGGTGATGTCACTCTTGGAGGGTACACTTGCCAGGGGAGCTCTCCAATGTTAAGCTGTTTTACAGAAGATAGATGGCACTGGGAACAGCTCTGTGAACAGTCACATACATTTCTAAAGGATAGTGTAAACTTGGCTTCCTTATTTCTGCTGCAAAAGGAATTACTTTTAATGAAATAGTCACAGTGGTTGGATTCTCTGCAGAATCCAATGCCCTTGACTAGTGCTTGCAATCTTCCCAGGGGCCTCAGGCACAGAGACATTAAAACTCTGAATCACAAGAGTTATAAGCACCTAGCTGATCAGCCTGTAAAAGCCCTGGAGCATGTCCAGGCACATGCAATGAGGTACACAGAGATCTTTCTGGCTAGCCAGCAAAGCACATTTAAGTTTGTGGTGCTCCTGTGAGTAGGTGGTCCAAGACAGTAGGCTTCTGAGGTAATTTTTTCACACACAGATGTCAAGTCTTCCTTTTGTGACTTTTTTTGTGCGTTTAGGTGATTTGGTTTTGTTTGTTTAATTGTTTTATATGGCCCTGAGAAGCTGAGATTACTTCATCAGATACCACTGGGGGGGGGGGGGGGGGCGGCGGCGGTGGCGGCCGGGGCATGTCTTGGTGTACCTGGTGCTCTCCCAGTGAGCTTTCAGGAAACAGATTTCTTACATTTCCTCATTTAGAAGCAATCAGGAGGGAAGCAGCACCATCTGGTGAGCAAACAGCTTTCCTATATCAAGCTTGCATACGTTTTTGAGCAGTGCAAATTTTCATGTTGTCTGAAATGAGATTATCAGTGAGGACCCCTCATGGGAATAGCATAGGATGAATATTAATCTCCTGTACTATTACATGGTAATCTAAAGGCAGAAAACTTATTTCCAAATTGTTTCTCCAAATCATAGAGATAAAAATTAGCCCTAAAGTGGAAAAATTAGCTATACCCACAAAGAAACAGGCTCTGTCGGTCAGAAAACTTAGTCCAGCTCCCTTCCAGGTCTTCTTGCAGAATTATTCTAAGGTAACTTCAGCCAATCCCAGTTTTCTACATCTTCTTCCCAGAATATACTGTCCAAAATAAGTATTGCCATTCTGGGTTGCATGGTAGGGAAGATTGCGTAACAGGGAAGAGATAATACATTCAACAAGTGTCATTATGAAGTCTATTACAGATAAATTGCTTAAAGGAACACTGTCCTCCAGGTGTTGGCATGCTCTTGTGCCATTGTCTGGTTTGATTGAAACCTCTTCATGAAAGCAACCTTTTGAATACCACAAATATGTTGTCATTGCATAACATAGACAAAGAGAACAAAACAGGTTTCCTTCCAGGCTGTTCAACAAGTCAGTGTAGATTTGGAATTAGATTTTGAAGAGCTTTCCGCTTCTACTCCCATGTTCATGAACAAATTGTTTTTATTATATGAGTAAAGGTCTTAAAATGGAAGTTTCCTGCAAAAATAGTCCTTTCAGACAGGGAATTCACTGAGGTCTTTTTAGCACAGCGTCTCAGCTCTTTGCTTTTTAATAAATTGTTAGCAAATATGCTCAGTAAGAAAATCCCTCGATCATTAAGAACATATAAGAATCTGCATCTTCTGCTTCATACTGAAAGGATCTCTGTTGTCAATTTATCATTGGCTGATCACTTGCTAAACTAAAAGCCACAATAATATCAAATGGAAAAGTAAATATAAAGTATGAAATAACAATCACAAATCATATTCTAAAGGCTTACAGGATGCAAAGTCTATTATACATGTACCTTTACATTTCAAAGAAGGGCCTATTAGAGTGGGCCACTTCTTTATTCAAGGCTTAAACAACAAAAAAGACCTCTACAAACTGCAGCTAATGAGTCTTTTCTAATCTTATGATTTTAAAATCAACCATTATCAAGATTTTTGTGAGGGCTGAATCATGTGTCTTGACTGTTTGTGGTTGGCCAGTACTGAGTAACAGATGGATGATTCAGATTCAGACTGCATTTAATTATCTGTGAATTCAGAGCTGTAATAAAATGAAATTAATTCCATGAAAGTACATAAATTAACCATGAAATGCAAACATGTCATAACTACATAGAGCAAAGTATCAGGATAGGAAAAAACCTTCAGAAAACTGTAGCTGATATTTTACAGAATCCTTACAGCAAACCCATGCTATCTATATATCACATTAGCCATAATTGTGCGGCCAGGTCAGTTAAAATCTATGTCTATTTTGCTTTCCAAATAAACACAAATTGACAGTTGAATGTGTATATAGAAAAGTCTATCTATCTGCTGTATTTTATAATAAATATTAATGTGATGAGATAGGGAGCAGGTGATGACTTATATTTAAAATGAAATGTTTTATTCTTTGGTATTCGTGTTATTCTTAATAAATTATGACTGCAGCTGAGTAAATAGTTCACAGTGAATAATTTATCCAGAAGCGGCTTCTGAATCGCCCTGCTGGATATGTGGGGATAGATTAGGCTTAGCTCTCTTGCTTTTGTTCGGGAGTTGGTTTCTTTTCAAAGTCTGACTAATACATTGGCTCACTGATAGCGCTTTCAAACATTCAGAACTGGAGCTCTTAATGTTGAGTTACAAGTAGCTAGATATATTGAGAAGTATCATTTCAATGTCAAAATCTGAGAAGGCCAAGCTATAATTTAAAACTACTGTGCACAGTAATTGAAAATATAGTTACCAAGAACCCTTATGGTTCTTCCATTTGTCAGTAACACAGTAGATGTTATAGCAAATAGGCCTGCTTTTTAGAAATACTTATATCAAACATGTAAATGTTTGAATATTTGATTATAGCTCAAAAATGTTTTGTTGTTCTTATGCATGTCTAACTGTAACTGCATAGTCAACTAATAATACAAATTCCTCCCTCTGATGTTATGGAGAAAGCAGGACCATGAGCGTAGCACTTTCTGACAACAGGCTCTCAAGTTGAATCACACCAGAGCAGAAAGGTGCAATTGGTTTAATATGTCTTTCTTTGCACAATTTTTAGGAAATCTGGCTTATCTCCGCAAATTCTTTGCAAGTCTGTCACAGTTTCTTTGCCCTAGATTTCTCCTCAGAAATGGGGATCACTGGGATACTCATATCCACATTTCCAAGGTCCCTCTGTAAGAGCTTATACAGCGCAGAGTGTCAGCTCTGCAAAGGAATGCAGCTACCACAGCCAAGCATTAACAGGCTGATAAATGTATCGCCCTTTGACCAGTAGAGCATCTGATAAAAATAAGGCCTTTTTTTTGTTAATGACATCGACTTCTGCTGCTGTGCTGAAAATGAACCCACTCCAATGGTTCAGTTTCTCTATTAAGAGACAACATATTACTTCAGGTTCTTACTTATTTATTTAAAGTGTTAATCACTTTTATTCAGTAAGAAAGAGCACCTATTCCTTAGAGATATAGGGCTTTATATTCTATTTGCTACTGAAAAACAGCTGCCATCATTTGTCCTGTCTTGAAATAGGGTGCCTTACCAACCTGACCAAAAGTTTATTTAAAGATTTCCTTCATGCCTGTTTGCTCAAATTCTGTTTGTATGTAGCTACTGATTGCTGCCCACTTGCATGGATTTCCTCTTCCTCCCTTTAGTCACAAACCATCCAGACTTCTCCTATGAAGCACTTTGCAGGAATTGTCTTAGACCATTAGTGACAAAAACATGGTAGTATCACAACCTTCCAGTGATTAGCCATAGTGTGTTTTCTGATGGGATATGTTCCACTCTCTGGCATGCTGAGGTTGCTGTGTATTCACCTAATCCACGCTGAATTTTGCCTGCACAGGTGTTTAAGTTGAGGGTGGTAGGAAGAATTGGCAGAGACTTGCCAGGAGGCCAAGGGGATGGGGGTGGGGAATAATAAAAATCTGCCAAGAGCTGAAAACAAAAGAAAGAGTTAAGATTTCTTATTCACTGGAAATGACAGAATAACTATTTCTACTTAATTAATTTACTTATGTTAGTAATAGTTTCTTCTTTGTTCCATAGGATTTTAATACAAGAAGATGAAGACCACATTCTACATGAGTTTGCTTCTGGCTGGGCTTCATGCTGTTGCCCATGGTCAGCTCCTACCCAGCCACCACAATGGACATGATACAAATGAACATATACACCATGCACATGAAGCAGTTGCTTGCCTCAAACTGGTGCCAAACAATGCTGACTTTGCATTTCAGTTTTTTAAAGAGATTACACTGGAGGCACCTAATAAGAACATTTTCTTCTCTCCTGTAAGCATCTCCACTGCATTTGCAATGCTGGCCCTAGGGGCTAGATCAACCACTCAGACTCAGATCCTGGAAGGACTCACCTTCAACCTTACAGAGATTCAGGAGAAAGAGATACAGGAAGGCTTCCACAACCTCATCCACATGCTGAGCCATCCTGAGGGCGGGGTCCAGCTCAACATGGGGAATGCCATCTTTCTAACAGAGAAGCTGAAACCTCTAAAAAAATTTTTAGATGATGCTAAAGCTCTGTATCAGCTGGAGGCTTTTACCACTGACTTCAATAATCCCATGGAGGCTGAGAAGCAGATCAATGATTATATAGAGAGGAAAACACATGGGAAAATTGCTGATTTGGTCAAGGACATGGATCCACAGACTGTAATGCTTCTGGCTACCTTTGTTTTCTTTAAAGGTAAGTCCTCTAGGACTTGCATTCACGTTATTCATTCTTATCAATAGATCTAATGTCAGCTACCTCATTTGAAATTTGGTCTGGGGGAAATTTCAAATGCTCTTTGCTGGGTCAGAAGAGCCCCTAATGGCATACTGGAGGTGGTGGAGAGGTGGCAGGACCCTGCTTGGCACGAGGAGGCAGCCAGGGGCCACACAGGCTTGGTTCTTTTTGTGGCAGCTGCAGGACCTCTGATCCAAGCCGCAGCTTCCTGTGCAGCCCGAGCTCACTTTCATAGTTTAGCCATAACTGATGATTGCCCCATGTTCTTCCAATTTTCAGTGAAGGAGCTGAGATGCACGCATGACCTAATCCTTTTAATACCTCTCTTTAAAAGTATGCATGATTCAATGGCCTAATTTACTACATACTCTTTTTTTTATTTTTCTATCAGAATCCTTTATGTATAGACACTAACATATTTATATATGGAAGAAGCCAGGGATGAACAGGAGAGGACATTTCAAGGAACAAATTTGAAACATGGTGCATTTCTGATGCAAAATAGGTGGTGTGCTCTTCAGCCTGACATAACAACACTGAGAGATGAAATCCTGCATTAATTTTGTCTACAAATTGAGGCTTATGATTAGAGTCAACAGAAATGAAATGCATACAGTACATGAGAACACACGATGTCAAGTAAGCCCTTAAATGACAGCTTACAGAAAGGCCACGTAGATCACCTAAACAGAAAAGTAGTGGTAGGTATGAAGAAAATGCCTAATTAGTTCATTAACTAGCATCTGAAAAAATAAAGTGAAATTTAAATCTAATGCACTCTTTTGACCAGGTAAAAGATATTTGCCTTCCTGTGATACACATTTTAAAATATTATATTTGAAAATTCTGAATTTAACAAATGGACCAATAGGTGAATATTATTACTAGTTACCTAAAATACAGTTTATGATGGGATGAGGCACGGATATTCAGTTGTATTCTCCCTCTCTCTATCAGGCAGCTGGGAAAAGCCTTTTAAACCAGAGCATACCGAAGAAAGGGAGTTCTTTGTGGATCCTGAAATGACTGTGAAAGTCCCTATGATGCACCAGACAGGCAGATTCGACCTCTATTTTGATGAGGAGCTGTCATGCACAGTGGTACGTCTTCATTATAATGGGAGTGCTACGGCATTTCTGGTTCTGCCAGCAAAAGGGAAAATGAAGCAGTTAGAGGAAACTCTGGTCAAGGAAACCGTCCAGGAATGGTCAGAACATCTCTTCCAGAGGTAATCTTCTGCCAGTCAGCTGCAGCAGCACCTAGATTTATAGTCTTTTTTACTTTTTTTGGGAATGCAAACACTATGAATTTGCTGGTTCTGGGAACTGAGTGGGTTATTTTTGGCTTGTGCATCCTAGCTGTAAATATCTTGCAGCTGGCTGGTATTTAACTATTCTTTTGTTGATGCCTACATGACTTGCTGCTTTCCTCACTAGAGTGGAGACCATCCTGATGGGCTCCCAGGAGTCCCGAATAGCAAGCCTCAACCGACACTTCTAAAACAGTCCATTGTCTGAGTGGGAAGGTGGAAATTCTAAGGCAGATCTCCCATACTGAGGTTTCAGCCAATATGTTTTACCTCTTATATGTCACTGAACACAGCATGAGTCAGACATATGTACTAAACCTTAAATAAACTATAAACAGTTTGTAGTAATGCTTACATACTTAACATGTCCTACACAAATATATTCCTTACAAGAACCATTGCAGCACACAGTGGTTGTTAGAACAGGCTGGTGATTAATTGCAGGTGTGCTGATTTTCTGACATTTTGGTTTTAAAACTGTAAGAATCTAATGAGGTTCTGTTGTAGCTCCTACCATTGACACTAACATCAGCTGACATGTTTTACAACTTTCTTTGTCTCGGAGGGAAGAGCTCTTAGCACCAGTAGATGAGTAATATCAAGTTAATGTGTGCCTAATACCAAGCTCAGCCCTGACTCACAAGTAATAAGGCTGTGCAGTTCACAGCCACGATTCTTGGTGCATCATTATAGAAATACCAGCACAGTTAATAAAAACATAGTGGGTAACAAACTGGTTATGAACTATTAATGTGATACCTCAAATATGAAAAATACAAATATATAATTCTCAGCTGCAAAATCAGCAAAAATCCTTATCTAAATGAATTCTTGGTTCAAGTGCCTTCAAGGTCAACACAGGAATAAGCTCTTTACGGGAGATGTTGTGAGAACTGGATGGTAGTTTCAGATCTATTATTATCTTGATGCCAGTGCTAATACACTTGGTCCCATCTTCTAGAGCACTGGACACTATCAGATAAAGGCTACAGCTGTGTGGTTTGGTTCCTATTTGTTTTGCTATTCAAGCCAGGCTGTCTTTGAGTGAGACAGCAAAAGACTTGAGCTACCTAAAGGGAACCATTGCAGCAGGTGACTTGGAGGCTCTGAGGATCCTTAGACAGTACATGAAGAGAAATCCAACAGAAAGCACACTATGCAGGAGCTGCCTACAGATAGCTCGTAGTTAAAGGCAAACTCTATCACAGCCAACCCACAGGAAGAAGATTAGAGGATAGGGGTGTCCAAAGGTGCAGGCAGCAGGGCACAGACCTTCCCTGGAGCCATACCAAACGCCACAGTTATGCCAAAAACGCTGCTTCACTTTCAAAGTGCTGGGGTTTGTTACACTTGTCCCCAGGCAGACCTTGTCTGTGCCCCACTTCAGGTCTTCACCTGCTTGCGCAGCATGGGCTGTCACCTCTGCACCTTGTCTTCTCTAGCTGTGAAGAGGGGATCTTGTTACTGTCCTCCTTTGCAGACCACTCTCAGATTTGCTGAAGCAGAATACCAGATAGGTAGTATTAGTAGCAGTAGTAGTAAGAATCATAGTGCTTGTGTCACCATCAGCATCAGCAACTGAATTAGTGCTTATTGTATACTCAGGGTCTAAGCCACTGGGGTTTGACACTCATGGGAATTACAGAGCTTTCTCACCATCATTTACGTTGGTGAGGATATTTCACTACCTTCTGTGTTTCTCTTCTACATAACAGCTTGGTGAGCCTCTACTTCCCCAAATTTTCTATTTCTGGGAGCTACGAAATAACGAACACTCTTAGCAAGATGGGAATTGTGGATGTGTTCAGTGACCAGGCAGATCTCTCTGGCATCACTGGCACCCCAGACCTGAAGGTTTCTAAAGTAAGTCCATGGCTGTTGGCCCTCTCCTTTCTTTCACAAACATGCAGGAAAACACCTCTGTGGTAGCATCCAGAAACACCAGCTAAATTTGGCTCCCAGCTTGCCTGCAGCTGGGCTCACCCTGGCCTCAGCTAGTAAGCTTACAAGAAGAGTTTGGCCCTCAGTGACAGTGGAGATCAGATCACTTTGCTGCACACCTGTTTTTTCCAAGACTGGTATTGGCCAAGATTTCCTGGACAGTATCTGAAACATGAGAGGACCCAGCTCCTTGACAGGAGCCAGTAACACTCCTGGGCACACCACAGCCTGTCCTCCTACCCTAGAGACTCAGTTTTAGAGATAGAAACTCTTACAAGTGGAGCCTCCATCCTTCATCCAATCTTTGGGACAGAGGAAAAATAGCCTGGGACTTTTTTTTTAGGACATTTCTGTATCTCCATCACTCTGCTTATTTAGAGCAGCCATGACTACAACACAGCTCACATCTCTGCGGCTTCTACTCACTTTGCAATGGATCCTTCAAAACAGTGCTGCTTTAAATGGGGTCTGATTCATCTCCCAGGTGGCTGCTGTCTGCCCAGAATGACTGTCTGTTCTCTTCTTCTTAGGTTGTTCATAAGGCTGCTCTGGATGTTGATGAGAGAGGTACTGAGGCAGCAGCAGGAACTGCTGCTGAAATACTGACACTGTCTATTCATCCAACCATTGAATTCAACCGTCCTTTCCTCATGCTGATTTTTGATAGAGATACAAACAGTACACTCTTCATAGGAAAAATAGTTAACCCAACTATCACTAGTTGAAGTGACATGAATTCTGCTTGCTATTGCTGATTAAAGATGATGTGAAACTGCATGATGTGAGTTATTTCCATTTGTACCAGCCTAGTATATAGTTTCTTAGCAAGAGTTGTCATTCTATGCCATTTACCAAAACCTGCTGGTATTGATCGAGACACTTGCTTAAAAGGAAACAAGGAAAATGTTTTAAATTGAGCTAGCAAAGAATGACTTTTTTACTTGACTGAAAGCCAAGGGAAGACCTAAGACTTGCCAGCATTCAGAGAGAGACATCTGTATTACAACAGAAGACTCTTGCTTAATATGTGGTTGTCAGCCAGAATAGCAGGTAAAATGATTAACACTCTTGCAAACAAAGCAGAAGTGGTTGTAATTTGCCATAAGTAAGTAAACAAGAGATGGGAAGAGTTGAATCAACAATGCAGGGTCACGAGAAACAGAAGCTTCTAGTGGAGGGCAGCACTGGGAATGTGAAAAGCTGTCTTCAACAGAGAAAGAAATCTGCTTTCTCCACCAGAAACATTCTGTCATTTTTACTATTAATCTAGCAGCAAATCTTCCTGAGTTTCTTGCAACTCAAAACAGAGCAGAAGGATCAAATCTGCTCTTGAACCCAAAGACTTTTCAACTACATAATGCCAATTTGAAAGACTTAGCTAGCCCTTGCAAGCAGCTGACTGCTCACACATGTAACCATCAGTGGTCAGAAGGAGGAGGTAGTTGGATGGACAGGCGAGGTATTTGGATGGTAATTACACAAGCATACTGTCAGCTGAGATTTGTGGAAAACATATAATGATGGTCTAGAAAATTGTAGATATTTCAAGTGCTGTCCTCTTTACATCCAAAAAAGTAGGTAGGGAGCACCCAATAAGCAGATTGCCTGAACCAGGGGGTGGCTTGAGGGCTGGCTGGTGACTGCTTTCAACAGACCTGCCTTGGCAACAGGTACCAGAAAGAGCACAGTTGCCCCTTTCTTCCCTACAGTTGTGGGTTTTTTAAGGCGATGAAATGGTGGCATGGCATGGGAATCACACTGGGAGCAGTCAAACAGCTTGGAAAGCTAACACAGCCTCAGCAAGGTCTTGTGTGCCCTCTCTGAAATAAAATCATACCTGCTTTTAATGAGTCTGGTGCCAAGGGCTGTCTCCCCTTTCACAGCCAAAAGGAAAGCCTCCTTTCTGCTCTGTCTTCATAGTAAATGTTCCTGTTAACTCTTATATGTGGTGCTTGATGGTGTTTTTTGACTAAAGCATTTTGATGACAGGCATTGATGGCAGGGCTCCCAGTGAAAGAGATGCATGTGCACTACATCATCTTCCTGGCTCCTTCCTGCACTCACCTCCATCTGCTTGGGTGGCTTTGTGGCCTGACATCCACACAGGGATATAATTCATAAGGTACCCTGTCTGACTGTGCAGGTTTCTTGTCCTCCTGAAATATGACTGCACAGTGCAGCATCAATAGGGTCAGTCTTAGCCAGCATCACTCCTACTGTCAACTACTGTTCAAGAACGGGTATTCAGCCTGTAAACATTAGGGATGAGAGAGCTCACAGAGCTGAGATCCTTCGCTATGCATTGAATTCCCTAGAGTAGCACCAATTTGCACCAGTTGAAAAACTGACATAATTGATTTTAGTAGAGTGATCCTCATTTTACATCAAGAAATGTGGAAGAAACAGAGGTCCCAGATGCACAGTGCTGTAGGAGGGCGGTGCAGGGGCAGACATGCTGCCATGCAGAACTGTCACTCCACAGCTTGTGCTTCCCCTCTATACAATTTCCATGTGTTTGCAAAATGTGTTGGAGAGGTTGCAGGGACAGCGAATGATGCGGTACCTGTGTGCCAGCCATGGGAGACAGAGCGGTGGTGATGAGGGGTGTCTGCCATTCCCGCAGGGGATTTCCTGCCAATGTCAAGATCGGCATCCAGGAGCTGTCTGCCAGACTTGCTTTATCAGGCAATAGCTCCTGGTGTATTGATATCGTGCTGTGATTTTCCACTGCAGGATTTGCCAGAGACAGTGTGGAAGAAGAGGCAGGCACCACACTTAGCACAAAAGAGCAGCAGACAGCTTGCTCCCTGCCTACGTCCATGCTGCGCTATGCCATTTGTTTTGTGGCCCATTCTCAGCTCTCCCCCCCACATCCACCGAGTCCTACTCCCCTAAACCTGCTCTCGTCGCTGCAACACCAAACAGATTTTCCCTATTACGCTTGCTCTTCGTGTTTCCTCTCTGCACCAGATCTTTTTCACAGCCTCCCACTCTCCCTCCTGCAGACTAACATTTTACCTCTCCCACCCACTGGCGCCGTTTGTTCATGCGGGCGGTGGACGCTGCTGGCTCGGCTGTGTTGCCTGCTCCACCAGCAGGTCCTGCTCTCCTCCTTCCCAAGAAATGGAGGGCGTGAGGCAACAGGGTTCCTTGCCTCCCACAGACCACCTCAAGGGCATAGCACAGCCGGGAAGGCTGGGCAGAAAGGCAGGGCTGCAGGTCACTGAGCTATTTCTGTTCAGGCCGGTGGGTGATATGTGGATATAAATGAGCCAAAGGCTCACCTTGGGAGCAATTAACGACCAGGTTCATTAGCTGTCGACACAGCTATAGAGTGTGGGGATGTGATTCACAGCTGTGCTTGTGGTGATCCCAGGTTTGGGCACCCTGGGTGTCCTCTGGCCAGGCAGAAACCCCTGTCTCACTGACTGCACCCGGGCTATGCCATCGGCTGTAGCCCAGCAGCCTCCACGTGCTCCACGGACAACGTCACCAGGCTGCAACGGCCTCCCTGGCTCACACACTGTTTCTGGAAGGAGGCACTTGGGGTATGTTTTACTCTTTTCTCACTATCATCCAAGGCTGTACCTGGAGGAAGGGAACCAAAACTCCCCTCACTTCCCCCCCCCCCCCCCCACATCCCTCAGCCCCGCTACAAAGACAAGTCAAGGGGGAATCTCACATTTACACTTCAGGCAGGTGTAGTCTGACATCTCTTGTTCAGCATGGAGACAGACATGGGTCAGCATAGCCTTTAGCTTTGCAAATACAGCAGAGTTGTTGCTTGTCACACAGCTACCTGCCTTGTGTTAAACTGGCAGCACAGGCCTCAGGTCTCTGCACTTGTCAGGCTTTGCTTGGACTTGTCCTAGCCTGCCTGGTTGTTTTTTTTTTTTTAGCTTCTTTGTTTGTTACAGTAATTATCCAGCAATCAGGTACTATTACCTGATTTTCTGAAATTGTTCCTTAGCTTTATATGATTGTATGGTATAACATTTACATAGTTACACATCTAGATATTTCTGTAACTAGGAGATATTAAGTAGTTATTCTTAAAGTGAAGTTGTCTATGGCCCTAGTATGAAAAATGAAGGAGTACAGGCATGGCAGGATGATAGCAGGGGACTGAAGAGTAGAGGCACAGGATGATATTGGAGGCTTCAGGGCTATACCAGCTTGCAGTGCTCAGTTACTGGTCATCAAAGGACAGCAGCCTTGCAAGCTGGGTAAAACCAGTTTGAGGGATAACAGAGACTGAGTACCCAGTGTGTGTAAACCACAGCACAGGTAGTAAACTCACACGTAGTGTGGACCTGTGAACCAATGAAGGAAGAGCAAGGGGTAGAGCACACCAGCGAATGTATAAAAATGACCCCAGGCAGGCTCCAGAGCACAGAGGTTGCATCCACCACCATTGTACTCCCCCCAGCAAGGGTGCAGGATGCTGCCATCCTGCCGCCTCCTTCCCTTAGGGCTGAAGCCATCAACCTGAGGAACCAGTGGGCCAGAGAAAGGGTGAGCATAACACCAGAGAATGGGGAAGATACTAAAAAGTTTGTGTGTACTAATTTTAACAACACATAATCTGAATTGTAAGTCTCAGTATTGTAACCAGACTAACAATTCTTGGTTAAGACTGTTAAGATTTTAAATATTCTGCTGATAAATTCTTATCTTTGCATACAAGGCATGGGTTTTTTCACCATAACAGGATTTTGAGTATAAGAAATCCGTGGTAATTCAAGCCACCTACTCTGTTAACTGGGTGCAAAAAAACTGGTAATACTGAGTGCCCTGCACACCTGGGTAGAGCCAAAGCCCCATTGCTTTCTTGCTTGCTGTATGTGATATGAAAATACCCACACAGTGCAAGGTAATCTCTGAAATGAGTGGAGCAGCATGACCAAAGCCTCAGCTGTTCAAGAAGAGACAGTCCTGCCAGAACATGGTGTTCCCCTGACCAAAACTCAAGGTAGGGGCTGTTTCAGGCCACAGATGTGAACAAGGATGGCTAGTATCTCACTTGCTCTCTGTCATCGTAATTACTGCAGGATGTCAGAGACACTGAGCAAGACCCCAGGGCTGGGGAAAATGGGAGCTTTCAATGAGGAGGCACCAGCACCCACTACCCCACAACTGTCTACAGCTTCTCTCTGTTAAGAGACACCTGGAGGGCTGCCACACCAGATGCAATGATGTATCAGTGACAACAGACCTGTCCAACTTGTCGTCTTTGGCAAAAGGGGAAGGCAGCGGGTGAGCAGCCCCAGGGTGCACTGAGGCTGTGGCACCAAAAGTCCCTGTTTCAGCAGTAAGTCAGAGGATGTCAGCACCCATGGGAAAGCACAGAACATGGTGCACGCAGCAGCACAGCCATGGGAGGATGATCCCAGAGATTTCTGAGAAGGGAAGGGGGGCAGAAATATGCAAGAGACTCACAAGTAGACACATGCTGTGTCTGGAAAAGGAATGGTAAAGCTACCCCGGATGCCAGCTTTTGTGGTGTTTAGAGCAGAAGCAGGAGTAAATCGTGGGTTTACCCAAAAGGCAGTGTTTTAGCACAAGATCAGCTTCACAGGGTGATACGAGTGTCCCAGAGGTCCCTTCTCCCAGTGCCTAGGTGATGGCACATACAGAACTGACGTTTTGGGAAAAAAACATCCCTTCAAAACCCACCCCTTTGCAGTCAGTCACTGAACTCGTCCGGCTGCCGAGCATTTAAAACCTTGTGGACCAATATGGGACAAAAGGCAAAAAGATGGTGCAAGAAGAGGAAGAGGGATTCAAGGCAATGAGACAGACCTGGGAGGCAGCCATGTCCCCATCCTCCTTCAATGATCTTTGCCTAGCCTTCCCTCCCCACAGGTCCCCTGCCATGTGTCAGACCCCAGGACTTCCAGCTCTTCCCCACAGCTGGGCAGCAAGACCGTAGGGAAGACTGGTGCAGGGCCAGCCACATCACTGAGGGACAAGATCTGGGTGGCCACAGGTCAGAGACCCTCGCCACCCCCGCTCCCTCTGGGTGCAAGGGGCAGCCCAGGCAGGAGGCTGTGACCCACAGCCCAGGGACCTTCTGGGTCACCACTCCAGGGCTAACAGGCTCCCCTCCGCTCTGCTGAGGTGGTCAGAGGAAGCCTGTCCCATGGACAATACTTAAAACCTCTTTGTTAGTCTGGAAATAGAGGAAAGCAGGACAAAAGCGTTAGTATGTCTCCTTTTTCTTTGCTTCCTTACCTGATGTACTGATACTCTGTTATTCAGTCACTAGACATTTAGCAACTTGACCAAAAGCACCTTTTTTTTTTTTTTTTCACAGATAGCCATAAGAAATAAGATTTCATCATTATTTATTCTGTCTTATCTTCAGTGACTAATCCAGGCAGCTACAGATTGGTGGAAGGCATCAGCATGCCTCTACCACTGACAAGGGACAGCAGCTCACCAAGAGGAGGTGAAATCACAGCTGAAAGCTCTAGTAGGTAATTTTCTTCACGGTTACATGGAAAAACTATTTAAAAACAAATGTTCCCAGCTGTAAATGACTGTGACTGTCCTCCTGTGACAGCTACTCAGAAGTTGCTGTGGCAAACCGCCCGTGTGCTCATTCACATGTGTCAAAATCACGGCTCCCAGAGCACCCAGCCTCTAACCAGAACTGACATCAAAACATACGGTTCTGTTGGTGCTGGGGCACTGATAACAGCCAGCAGTTTTAAGGACAGCTTGTTGCAGGCCAGGTGCAACATGGTTGTGTGGGTTATTGCTTGAAGGAGACCAGTGTGAGAATCTGATTGTTTGTGACCACTCTCCAGTCGATCTGAGCATATGAATGTCACAGCCTGATCTAGTTCTATCCATTATTTTATATCCCTGGGTGTGCTATGGTTTTTTACACAGAGAAGCTATCTGCCTGCTAAATGATGCAGCTGAGAGATTATCAGACTACCTAGTGTGTTGAAATAGCTGGCTTCAAAGCAAGGGAGATAACTGTTTAACTAAGGTAACATGTTTGGCCACAGATAAAAGCCTAGCATGACTTAATATTTGTATACCAGCCAAAACTTTAACAAAAAGCTTTAGCAATATATGCTAGAGGGATTTATTTTTCATATATTCTCAAAATATATCTTGAGTTCTTCATACAGTAGTGAGGAAAAGAGACACTTTCTGGAGTGGCCTTGCAGTGGAAATGAGCTCAGCCTGTCACGCTGGGCAGTGAGGGTAATGCTGTCCCACGTAGCCCCCCAGCATCAGCTGGGGAAGCCTGGCTGACTCAGCAGTCTTCCCAAACTGGCAGATCTCATGTGCATTTTTCTTCATGAAGTCAGCTTCCTCTGGTCTCAGAAGAAAAACTTTCTAATGATTCCAGATTTTAGCGAAACACAAATCCAAAGTTCAAGAAACAAAGTATGTGTTTAATTTGGCAGCTGCAGAAAAGCTCAGCCTTCCACGTTAGCATGGGAGGTTAGCTCGGTCTGCTTCTGCTCCTGGCCACCAGGACCAGCAGTGCTGGGGCAAAGCCTGGATACGTACAAGGCCACTTGGGATGAGAAACCAAGGGTATCCTTACGGTGAGGGCTGAGGATAAACAGGAGCTCTGGTGGAAGAAGCCACAGGGCTGCTGCTCCCAGCCTCGCTGCCAACAGGAGGACCACTGGCCATGATGCAAGAGCCCCAGTGTCACCCTTCCCATGCCCCTGCCTGTGCTGTCCTTCCCTGGGTAGCACAGACAGGGACTGCAGGGGAAAGAAGAGATCTCCATGAAGCTGGAAGTCTGAAGTCAGGAGCATAACTGTGTTTGCTGCCGCATTGAGGGCGCAATCTGCCCCACAGAAGAAATACCGGCATCCAAATGTCCCTTCTAACCTGATACAAGCAAACCCCATATTTTTAGGATATGACAAATGGGATCACCATACCATTGCAGAATCAAAATTAGACACTTCAAGACATTTTGTTTCAGCTTAGTTCTGCCTACTATGTGTATCATATTGTAACCAATGCAGATTGCATTGACCAACACAGGGCGTATATATCTCAGTGGTTCCTTAAGCGCTTCAGGAAGATGTGAGCCTCACACCCCAAGACCATTCAACAAGGTAGTACAAAATCTGGACATTTTCTAGATTATTGGGAGACTGTGATGACAGCGCTTTATAACAGAGATTTTGTCCCAGCTCAAATGTATTACTGTTGAGATTACGGAATGCGTACAGGTTCTAGGACCCTGTGCCCTCCTGCCTGCTCCCCCACTGCTGAGCCGTGCTGGTGCTGCTTGACATGCTAGGAAGGCCTCCTTGGGTGCTGTGCTCCATCAAGGCATACTTTCTTCTCAGCTTCCTTCTGCAGACCTGCTCTTAGACTGACAGAAATTTGCTACCATTCCTGAGCAAACCCTCCTAACGGGCACCAGGACATTGGCCAGATCCTGCCAGCTCTGCACCTGTTTGCCCTGACGTTCTGGCATTTAGCTATGTTCATTGTCATCTCTCCTACAGATTCACACACAAATGCACACGCACACACACACACTCATCTTTGCTGTATGTTTTGGGATCACAAAAGTGTTAACCGCTCGTATAATTAAACCAAATGACTCTATAGGAGATTGTGGCTAAGACACTCTCAATGCACAGTAGAGATTTTGTGAGAAAATGCTTTGCTAGTTTATACCTTTGTTTTCCAGTCTCTCAGAGTAAACTTAAGATAACCTTCATGTTTGCATTGCAGCAAGCACGCTGATTTTGCATACTTCTTCCACCCCATGCCTTATCACTTGATTTTAAACTAGGAGATAAAACTCTGGGCAAAGACTCCATTGCACAGCTTATTTTTCTTTCCAGCAGAACTGAAACAGAGAAGAGGCACTGACATTTCACCAGTGCTTAGGACCAAATTTCAGCCTGGCTTCCACTTTTGCTTTTGCGACCTCCTTTGTTAGAACTTGTTTGCTTGCAGGCTTTTCAGTATCATTGTGCAGACTGGCCTCAACATCTGCATCTATCATATCTACGTGAACTAGATGTGTTGTTACCAACATGAACTGCAGCATGTGCAATCGATTACTAAATTGGTCCTTGCCTGAGCAAGGCCTGTTAAACCCACAGCTTGCTCAGTGAAGTAATACAGTTACGTCATTACACAACTGCTTCATACAGAGACTGTTTATCGCACTTCCCCTGAGCAGCACGAGCTATACTGCTATAGGCCCAGCTGTATTCATTATCATTGCTCCTACAGAGGGGTTCTCAGTGGCTCAGCTCTCAGTGAGAACTCAGAACCCATGACACCATGTCCGGGCTGGGCACACCTAGGGTAAGAGCTGTGAGTCAGGTAAGTGTGGGAGTCACACAGACACAGGGTGGGCAATATACCTATTCCTGTGGTGCTAGCTAGCAGTGGAAGCAGTGAGTTTTGCAAGGCTTCACATGTTGAATTTTGGCCAAAAAGGCAGAAACAGTTGCACTGATTTCCAAAAATTATATTTGATGAACAATTCCACCTTCATATTAAAATAGTATGCACACAAGAACAGGTTTCTGCTATGATCCAAAGGATTAGTTTAAAGCAAAATACTTTTAGAGTGAAAATATTCTGTACAAAACTTTTTGTTCTGGCATAAGACATCCTTTTAAATTTGTCATCTGGCAAAGAGTTTAAGCTCAACCAAGAAGTCATGCTGGAATGAAAGTCCACATAAGGATTTAGGGTAGTAACACTTTCCTGTCACAGTTCTACTGCTTTATTTCCTCATGTAGACAGCCCTGTGTCAGGTAAATTTTACTGATACAATGATAAAACATACCCACACTGAAAAAGACTGTTAATTTCCCTCTCTTTATTATTGTAATGGTTTGTAACTTATAGGTTTCTTTCTTCAGATGAAATACATGAGTTCTCTATTTTTCATGTTCTCTTTAGGGCTTCTGATATGGCTGCTAGCAGACATCCCTCCTCTGCAGCCCATGTTACACATTACCTGGGAAGAACAATTTGATCTGGTACACAACAGCAGGAGGCTGAGCATCTAAGCACGTTTGTCACATGCAGTCCATGTTACTCATACACAAGCCTAAGAAGGAGTTGAGACCTGATGTTTGGAACATGTTAGAAGTGAAGACAGTTGCTTATACAGTCCAGCCTGTATGGAGTACAGACAAGGTGGATTATCACTGGGTCTGACCTACCACAGGTATCAAAGTAGGTCCAATGACTATATTCTTTCTATAGAAAGAGACTGCAGAGCAACTTAGTGTCCAAGCTTAGGTCTCCCAATGCATGTTACGAATGTGATGTGCCTAAGCTGTAAGATAACTAAGGTCAAGCTGAAGATATGAGTTTGGGTGACAAGTGTATGAACCATGATGCTAAAGACTAAAGCCTGTTCTCAAGCGCTCTCTTGATACACAGTCCTCAACTTCATGCTATTACTGCACTGGTGTTCCCAAGAGCACTTGTTTTCCTCTTGGTCAGAGAGCAGTCTTGTTAAATATAGCCACTTGCTTAATAAAAATGTAGTTGAAATATCATATTCACCCTACGTTTATCTTCTACTAAATAGACATGTTGGCTGACAAGAAGTCTCACCACAGGACTGGCTGTCCTTTAGAATGACAATGACTGGAACTTGAAGACACCACTGCTGACTGAAGAACGGGTGGTGAACGGTAATTTAAACCTCCTGTCAATGCAAATGCTTCCATGCTCGTTACAATGCCAAGAAGAAAAATGAATACCCCCATCAAAGACAAATTATATGATGCAGAAATGTCACATTCATTCTATAATCAGCTACTGACCAAGGTTACCATCATTCAGTATGGAGTGACTTCAGTGGGATCCAAAAATTGTTTCATTATACAGGGAGCAAAATAGGTGCTTTCAATCAAAAATGACTAAGAAGGAAACACTGAAGATACTCGATGAGGCCTTCTGGGAGGTAAGAAGGATGTCCTCGATGTGTTTAGCGACTTATTCTGATCTGGCCACAGAGCCAGGAAGTGTCTGAAGTAAAACTGCTCCCATGCTGGACACACCACTCTCTGTAAAGGCATATATAATACCATGTATTACAGGCTTTCAAATGCTTCAGTTTGGCACAAAATCCTGACTGTAGGAGAGCGGGAATCTTTCCAAGAAAAGGCATATAGAGCAGTGCTGATATGGTGCTTATGGCTGTAGCACAGAAAAGCAGGACTTACAGCTGAATCTTCAGAGAGGCTCTGACAGTGAAGGTGCTTTAAGTTGGTCCATGGTCCACAGTCCACATCCTGTGGGAACACAACTTTCTACTCCAAGTGAGTCAGTGTCCAAAGAGACTGCTTTGCCAACACCAAACACGTGGCAAAATGCTGTCACTAGCCAAGTCACAAACCTTGCATGGCCAGTTATGCTTCATGACCTGATGAAATCTGAAGCCAGGTTTTGAGCATCTCCAAGGAAGGTTACTATTTCTGAGCACTGTTCAGTAAAGTCCCAGCTTCCTGCCATCTTGCTTGTCTTCCTTTTTTCTCCCCTCCTTCCAGCTGCCCTATCACCCTCTAGGTATGGATACTTTCATAAAAACTGCTCAGCAAGAACGTATCTCACTACTCTTTTCTATCCAGCAAGTGAATGTTATGATTTCATTTTCCTCCAACACATCGATGGGCCTAACTTACCAGCATAAAAATAAACAGGCAAAAGCAAACCTGTGCACTTTTTTTGGGGTATATAAAAATAGTTATCTGTCCTACAGATTCAGTGAAACCTGGTTTCCATAGCTGCTCTGGTGTGGATTCTCTGATGTCTAGCAGACAAACTCACCAGCTCCTCCCACAGTGCTGGCTGAAGAAGTGTCTCTGTCCTAGATCAGGCCATTCAATTTCATGAAATTTGTATGAATTTGGTATGTTTCAGACCTTTATAATTTTTTCAGATTGGATGCCAGAAGAGAATACATTCAAAATATATAAAATGGAATGGAGAGAAGGGGGGAGAGAGAGAGAATGAGACAGAGAAAGTATAACCAAAATTTCCTTAAAAAAAAACAAGCTGAAAATTCACTGTGTCACAGTTGCAAAGTTGGATGGCACTTTAGCCAGAAAATACCAGGAACCAGGAAGACCAACAAAATGCTGTAGTGGTCTAAAGGAAACCTCTCAAAAGAACTATAAACTTTTCCCCTGGTTCCCATCAGGAGTGAGAGAGATTCATGCATTTGCTCCATTTCCCAAATCATTTTGCTAACTTAAATGTTATTCTCACTAGCAATGTATATGCATCCTTAAAAAGTTCCGTTTCAAAGACGAGTAAGGTTGCTAAGTGACATTAGCACTTAAATCAAGGAAATGAATAATTAACACCTCACATCTGGCACTGCCCACATATTAAACACAATATTCTTATGAAACATAAAACAGTCTTTGAGTCCCCACACAGCTCATAGACAGGGGTTGCTGTCCCATTTAACTGTTTCACTGTCTAAATATTTTTCCTTAAGGGAAAGAAACAATGAAAATATTAGTTACAAATTTTCAACTGATAGTGGATTTTTAGTATGTCTGTTTCTTGAAGACATTATATGTATGATCAAGTGATAGACACAAGTATCCAGTGTCTCTGGCCTTACATTTGAGACTGATCATTATGGATGTCTCTTGTATCTAGCAGTGTGTAACGTACTATCCTTGTAACTCAAACTCACAAGAACTATGCTGTTGCTATATCGCAGCTTTATGCAGAGTATTAAGAAAATGTTCGTGTCTCCTTAAAGATTTGTTTATCTGCCCTTGCTTCTCCACTTTAGCTTTATTGTTTTCAGGTAAACTCAGGGATTGCCTTTAAAAGGGACTGGTCCCAAAACTAGCATGCAGAATTTAATAGAAGCACACAGATACTGACTTGTCCCATTGAAGAACAGGTAAAGTGCTGAAGCAGCCTAAAGACATCAAGTCCTGTATGAAAACAAACCCTTATTTAAATGCTTTGTGAAAGCACAGCCAGGCAGATACATACTTTCTCTAGGAAGAAGAATTCCTTTTGACTACCCACCACATGCAGCCTACAGGAAGCTCACACTCAAGCCATCAGAACTAGTACCAGACCTGTAGTAGGTTACTGGATTGACATCCATGTTTAAAAGGAAAACAAACAAACAAACAAAAACAAACAAACAAAAAAACCCAACAACCCCACAATGCAGAGCTCTTTGCCAGCCACTCTGGACAATGTGGATAACGCTACCTGGCACACGTTTGGTACTTAGTAAACCTCAGCACATTTCACAAGTGCAGGAGGGCATCTTTTGCTTGTCTTTTAGAGAGGCCAAAGTGCAAAGATTTCTTCATTACATCAGGCCAGACAAAGACTGCAGGTCACAGGAACTCAACTTGATTATTACAGCAGTAAGGAGATGCCTGCACAGTGCACATAAACATGGAATTTGCATAAGGAATAGTGGGAAAATGCCATATTTGAAGTTCAGGCGATCAGAAATCATCAATGTTAAAATTTTCTGCCACTCTAAAGATGCAATAGTAAGGTTGGGGTATTTTTTTTCCCCTTAGACATACCAGTCTTTTTTATTAGACACTTTGTAATTCCTGCCTTTAAACTTGATTTTTTAGGGGAATTTAGAATAAAAATGCACTGGCATATCACATCTACTGGAGAAACTTTCAGACGCCTTCCCAGCAAAACAGAAATATCTTTCAGTGCTGTTTTTTTTAGATTTGTGTCTCCTGCCTGCTGAAGTCCTGCCTCACGATAAAAACTTTGTACAGCACAGAGAAGGGCAGATGTCCAAACACACAACATTGTCTTTCTTCCCATCAGAGAAACAGAGGTTTGGATGACACCTGCTGGCTCCGGGGGACTAGGCAAACAGCAGCTTGTCCATTCCTGTATGTAACAATGCGGGGCAAAAAAGTTATCAAGAATGAAGATGTTCCTGTGCTGTGAGTCAGAGGATCACAGGAAACAAGGGTGGGAGTGACTTAAAAATGTCATTTACTCGGTGGGAGTGACTTAAAAAGGTCGCTTACTCCATCTCCTGGAATAAAGCAGGATTCATGCTACTTCCACCATACCTCCTGGATGATTGTTTTACCTGTTACTGAAAACTGACAGTACTTCTCTTGACACAAATATACTTCAGTGTTGCAGCATTTTTGCTTCCCTATAAAAGCTTCCATAGTAGACTGTCCTATTAACAGATAATTATAAATTCATTTCTGTGTTCAAGGACAAATAGTGCTTGACTGTGAAGCTGAAAATGTTAAGGAGATAATTCAGCCCTATGATATGAAATACTGCAGCTTTACTGCTTTGTCCATCTTGTACAGTAACGCACCCATCCCACCCCAGGTGAGAAGCAGGAATATATACCTTCTAAAGATGCTTTCACTACAGGAATCCTCCCATATGAACAGCTGCATAGGCCTAGCTCTCTACGAAATGGGTTGGGCTTATAAAAAGTGTAGGTGTGGAGCCATTAGGGTGTTTGCATCCAGCTGATTTCAATTATAACTTGGACTCTGAGTGGGAGAAACAGCAGCAGCCACCTTGATGAATCATCTTGTTGACAAACTAAATTATGTTCAAGAGATTGTACAGAGAGCTGGTTTATACCTGTTAGAGCATGTTCATTTATGTGTTATGAGTAATTTCACAGTGAGACTTCAGAAGAAATATAGATCTTTGAAAATTATTTCTGTATCTCCTGCGCTACTCCTGGTACACTGGTATTTTGCTTAGTCTAAGAAAAGCAGAAGAGTTTAGATAACATTGAGCCCAAATATTGTCCTAAATTAACAATTTTTACCCTAATTCTTCTCATCAGACTCCAGCCTGGACAGTATTTTTGACTAACCTCAACTAGCTCCATCAAGACAGATGTAAATACCCTGTGTCTGCCCTTGAGAAACCAAATGGGTATCCACTAGCTGAGGACAGAAATTTGCAGGGGCTTGAGTGAAATGTATCTATTTTTGGTTACTACCTTTTTTGAGCAAGGCAAGAAAGTAGGTTCCAGAAAATCTCTTACTAGGAACCTGGTACAGATGCACTTAATTAAATCACCAGTTTCCTTCCTGGAACTGGTATCATGCCCATCATATCTCACAGCCCACCTGGAAGCTCAGCTATGGTCAAGTTACAAACATCACCAAAATGGGTCACAGCATGTGAAACAGGGGCTATTGCTGTACCAAGCAGCTTGTGACTAGAAGCAACCACAGTTAGCACAGGGAACCTAAACCCAAACCCCCCCAAATATTAAGATGACTGGTCACTCCATGGTCACTGAATATTTCCTAAAACAGACTGGCGAAAGTAAGTAAAAGGAAAAGCAGCCACCAAAGCAGAGGTGTTGCCAGCCCCACAAGAAGAACTGCAAAAGGATGAAAGGGCCTTATAACAGAAACCCTCTGAATACTTGGAACAAGCAACTGAGCCTGCAGTATCTACCCCCAGGTACTCAAGAGTCACAGGGCCTTTGACAAACAGATTGGTGAGGACCTGGAGTACATAATCACTGCCAAGTTTTGCGGAGCTGTATATGCATCCAGAATCGCTTTGCCTGTTAATGAACAGACAGTCTTTAGCTCAGCTGCTTACGTACCAGTCGCTTATTGCCCAGCCTCAGCACTGTCCTGGCACAAGCTCCCAGCAGAGACGCAACTGGGCAGCAACACACGTGTACTGCCCTTGTTTGTTCTGTTCTCAGGGACAGTTTTGTCTTAACTGTGGAAAAGTGCAATTTTGCCAGTGTGACACACCAGCAATCCTCTCCCAGTAAATCACTCTGTGGATACGTATAGTTTGGCAGGGTTACCCATATGCTGTGTGGTGTTTTACCGCTCAGAAAGCTCTGTTGAATCCAAGGGGTGACTGACAATATAAATAGTAGTTGGTGGGAGGAATATGTTACTCACAATAGTGTGTAGAGGATACTCTCAGGAAGGTATTACCCAGCATGAAAAACTAGCAAGGCCTTTGTGAATAACTAGAGAGGAAGACAATTCCCTCAGATCTCTGTACACAGCCAATACATCTCATAGCAGCCTCCTTTTTCTTCCAGGTAAAATAGGATTGATGTGGGTTTTGTGGTCCAGAAAAGATTTAACTGGAAGACTCAAAGACTTTAAGATTTCTTCAAACCCTTATTTTTCCTACCACCTATGAGCAAGACTTCAGCTTTTGAATATTAACTATCAATATTGTTGCTTCCTAACTCAGGCAGGGCTTTCAGCGGTCACCATGCGTGTCAGGGTCCTGGTGCAAGGGCTAGGAAGAGGCTTGGTTGCTACTGTCATTGCAAATAACATCGCTAATTTTGCTGAGCACAAAAGCTGGGTATGGTTTTGTGTGCGGCAGGTTTTCCTTGTATTGTCATCTTGGGTCGCAACCACAGTAGTGCAGCCTCCAGAAGACAAATGGATTCAGAAGCAATCACAGTAATACAGCTTTGTTTGACCATCAGATGCAAATTTCTTCCATATAATGAGAAGACATTTGAATTTCAAATCCAACTGAATTAACCACAAATAAATATAGACTAAGAAGAAGAAAAAAATGTCCAGTCATCTGGACAGAGAACTCAAGTTCTGGAGTCACTGGGGCATTCACGGTGGAGCTTTTTACATTTAGGAGATAGACCACATGATGTTAGGGCAGGGCCTTCCGTCAGTAACTCTGTCTTATATTCCTGCGTTCTTTAATACAATACCTGCACTTGGGGTCTACTATGACCAGGATTGTTTCTAAAAGGAAGAACATTTTAAAATAATTGAAACCAAGGAAGAATTTAGGTACCTAGAGCCTGCAACTCTTCATGACCCCCCCTGTTGAACTTCTTAAGAGCATAAAAGCTGCAGGTGTCCTCCAGTAATGTGTCCCTGTGACGTGGATACAAACCTGGTTAGACCATGGAGAGGCTACATTCAGGTCTTAAGCACTTCTTAATCAAATCTTATACCTTGTAAGCAAACACTGTTGTCACCTTTATATAAGTAATAATCAGCAGCAACAATGCCCTTCTGCACAGAGTCCTGGATGCCCAATTTCTTTATGGACTTTCTAAAATTTCATCCTTTGCTCTGACAATGCCTCCACTTAGACTGCGTATAATAATATATCATAATATATTATAAGTTGAAAAGTAGAGACTAGTCCCCTTATCTCAACTTTTAAGGCTAAATTATTTTTCTTCTACAATTTAAGTCAGAACAAAATGTTCTGTTTCATTTGCGAGTATTTTAAGAATTTAGGAACATGAGGGAAAGATAGGTAGTTCCATGTTTATATTTTATTTGGAATTAGGCCAATGATCAAAATAGTTACGAGTTTAGATCATGCCTACACCACAGAAATTGCTGAGTAAACTATCTGTCTTAAAAAACATGCCTTGCCCAACTAAAAATACTCAAGACCCAAAACTGGCCTGTCAAATCTGTCCAAGCAAGACAAACTGAAAATTCAAAAAGGTTATTTTTGCTTCCCATAGCTCTGTACAACTTTTGCAGGAATGTCAGCTCTCTCCATTTTGTCTTTTATACGAGAAACCACTCAGTTCTTATCAGTCAGTGAATTTTGGCATACTGATACGTTACTGAATAGCTGGCATGCTCTTGAAACAGGGAGCGGAGCCCCGGTCTCTCCTCCAACAGGAATGGCTGAATTGCAGGGCAAGGGAGCTGACAACAACCCTACACGTGTTCTGCACCTTCTCTGTCCCTCCCTCATGTTCCCACTGGCCCTGGTAAGCAGTGACCTATTCTTTTACAAAAGTGGGTATTTTAAGCAGGATTGGATACTGCTTCCACCACTGAGTAACTTGGAGCCTGCCTGTAAAATAATTCTCATGGGTGATTGGATGTGCGGGGCCAAATCCTGCTGGGGTGCTGAAGGGCTGGATGTAAAGAGTTTACTGTTCTCTTTTTTCTCATGGAAGGTATAACATATTTACTGGAATATAACCCTCCATCATTATGCCATTTATGGGAAACACAATACTTGGTATTTATAAAGCAGTTAATTTTTAACAGACAAAACCAGATTATCACTCTTCGGAAGAGCAAATATTTGTTGCAAAACTTCTATGTGGGACAGACATCTTCATCTCATTTTTCAACATAGTTGATTGAGAATAGTAACAGAGGAGCTGCCTAATAGGTAAGACAAGATTTATATGAAACATTTAGATTATAAAGGGAAGGATTATCATATTTTTATATATATATATAATTCTATATATTTATCAGTTATTCTCTAAATGTGACGTTTGAAATGGTTCTTAATGAGCATTCTATTTTTCTCCTGCTCTAATGCCTTCAGAAGAAAAATACATCTGAGCAAGAAACTTCTTTGATATCTGAAACTACTAGAAACAAATGTTTCTTAAAATGGAATGACTGTCAACTTTGCTTTAACACTTGTCTGTTTATTAATGAACTGTCTACTCTATGCATGCAGTGAGTTCTCTAAAATCAGCAATAAGCTTCACTCAGGTCTAAAAATACAAGTCTATAATGTGCAAAAATATAACTGTATTGTTTCCAGGGCTGTTTTTCCTAGTCTTAGAGGACATGCTTTATTTCTAACTGTTACTAAAGGTGAGCCATAAAGCTGCTGCAAGGTGAACTTTCGTTATTTGCAATCCCAAATTTGCAGTGAATGCTCAGTGCAATTGTGAGTTGCCTATTCCTGTGATGTTCATACCACCCAAATCAGTAGCAATTGTGTATGCCTGAGGGAGGACTCTTCCTGAGTGCTAAGTGGTCTGGGATGTGCCTGTAAACAAGGGCTTCTGAGTTTGCCCCATCCTTTCAATCTGAAAGCTCTTTGTGTTTGGAAGGCAGAGCCCTCTGGAAGGCAGCTCACCGCTTGATGGAATCTATAAGCACAAGAATTCTAGGCAGCATGTGGTAGAAATGACATGCTTGCCTTTCACAATTTCATTTCACTTTTCATCCTTCTGCTATTGGTTGTTTATTACTCCACTGAGATCACTCTTGTGATCACATACCATAGGATATGATTCATTCAGTCCCTTTACATGTCCCAGGGGATCTGGCAGCCCACCCGAGCGAAGTACTGTCCCAAACTTCTCAGGGACACACAACAGTGGCATCTGCCAAACGCAAGGCTGTCAGATGTTACACAGAAATTGCACTGTCCCCAGAAAAGATGGGGAAGATCTGGTGCTCTGCAACACTTAGTGAGCAGTTAGGCCAGATGCTCTCTCAGAGGGACTGCTGCTGTCACAGAAAGCCCTTCCTGTTGACTTCATATGACCAAAAGCAAAGTTTTCCAATCCCTGCCTCTTTGCTAGAGCCAGCTCTGCAGTGTCCAAGGATACCTCTTTGAAGCAGGGATGACTACCAGGGGAAAAGACCTTATTTGATGCCCGGGCAGGCATAGCACTGTGGCAGAAACAGTACCTTGGTGCCTGTGTTACTTTGCACAGAAGTGGCTCACTACATAATGAGCAGAAATTCCTAGCAGTTCTGTAATAGCTCTGGACAGCGCTGCTTGCAGTCTGTCAGGGGAGAGTAAGTATCCCAGCCCTGGCAGAAGTCACATGCGCCACTTGGCCAGCAAGGCAGCAGCTGAAGTCAAGTCATCCCCTTCCCTGGTCCAGTCCTGCAGAATCCAGACACTGGTAATCTCAATGAAAATAAAGTAAGAGCTAACGGGAAAGAAGAATAAAGGAAAATTATTCAGAACTACAGCATGCTGCATATTTTAGTCTGTTCCCTGGCTGCCATGCACGCAAGAAGAGGCATAACATTCAGGGATTCGCTGCCTCCTGATTAAGTCATTATAGCCCATCTGTGTTGCACCAAGTACAGAACGTGACCTATTATCTCAAAAGAAAATAGCACACCACCTGACTGCCAAAAGCACCCTGTGAGTTGGCACCCAAATGTCTCAGCACTCACATCAACACACCTTTTCAGCACTAACTCCCACATCCTGAATCAGGCAACTGTGAAATTCAGCTGAACTGTGAATAAATGGCAATCAAATAAAACCAGCTTTCCCATATGCCACATCACAAATTATACAATGACCGTAATTTGCTGTTACAGATCCTTAACTTAAAAGGAGTAGTTAACAGCTGCCATGTGTTTTCTAGATTGTTGAATCACTTACTACTTTAATGATGGCCCATATATTCCATCTTTTCATCTCCTTTATCCATTCCCATGCCACTGGTATACAAAAGGATTCTGTGCAGGCTTGGTGGTCTTGAACATCCTGTTCAATTTACAACAGGAAAATTCGTCTCTGAAGATTATGGCCATTCAAAATTTTTCCATACAGTGCAAATGAACCCTGCTGTATGGGAGAGCAGTTCATATATTGCTTGGATGGAAAGATGAAAGATGGGCATATTTGCATTTATGCTTGAGAAGTGCATTTGCATGTGCAAATTTACACAAGCAATGTCTGATGCTAAAGTTTGCCTGAGGTCTTCTGTAAGATGTGCCTAGCTCTCTCCAAACATTTTGTTGGACATAATGCAGACACCCTGCATTAACTTTGCTCAGACAACTTGTGTGAAATACTGTATTTTTAAGAACAGAACAACTGTTTCATCCTTGTGCTATTTCACACTGAAATATGGCATTTTCGGGGAGATGGCACTGACAAACCTGCTTCAGCGTTTGCTGGACAGAGAAGTACAAAAGAACAGGGAATCCTATGGTATGTGATCACAAGAATGATCTCAATGGAGTAATAAACAACCAATAGCAGAAGGATGAAAAGTGAAATGAAATTATGAAAGGCAAGCATGTAATTTCTACCACATGCTGCCTAGAATTCTTGTGCTTATAGATTACATCAATTTCACAGGAGCAAAAGCTGCAGCAGAGGTCCAAACAAGCTGATTTTTCATCTATGAGCTGTGTATTGTACTTGAAATGCAGGTTTTGTTTTGTAAAGGAATTACAAGTTAGCAAGGGAAAATTGGTGGAATACTTCTGATGTGGAACCACCAACATCAGAAGATCATAATTTTTTTCTGGATTCATTGAATGGTGTTGGAAACTTCTCTCTTTCACTGATCTAAATTAGACCTTTCAAACAGGAACGAGATCTTACATTTAGAGTATATACACTGAAGAACCAGAAAGACCATCTTGCTGCATTATGACTTTTTGCATTGTGAATAGAAGAACAAACTAAAAAATCACTGTGTTGCCTTTTTAAAAAAAAATATTTCTCCATTTTCTTTACTAGAAAAAAAAAGAAAAAAAGCTCATTACTGGATGTCAACATGAAAACAGGAGTTTACCTATTTCTTTTAAGTGAAATGTGTGTTGAATTCATCAAGGCTGGCATAAACCTTAACATTCCAAAGGAGGAAAACGAGAATAATTTATTAGAAGGAAATAAAAATGTCAGTATTTCTGAAGAGTTACATTATCTTGAAAATATCTCTAAGCCTTTTGAAGACCGAGGTCTTGAAGAGTTCACTCTTTACAACTTCACCGAAAAGACTGCAAATTTTGGATTTAACCTCTACAGAAAAATTGCAATGACACATGACAACAATGTAATCATCTCTCCCCTTTCTGTATCAGCTCTCATGACTGCATATACGCTTGCAGCCAAAGGGGAAACACAGAGACAAATAGTAAAAAGTCTAAACCTCCATGCTTTGAAGGATGGAGTGGATCGCCACCGTTTACCAGCTTTGTTTAAACAACTGAAAGATAACATCACAATGAATGAAGAACTACTCCTTGTGCAAGGTACCCTTTCTTTTATCCAAAAAGACTTCAGACTCAAGGAATCTTTCCTCAATTTATCAAAGCAGTACTTTGAAATGGAATTCCTGAGAGTGGACTTTCAAAACTTTACACAGGCAAAATCTGTCATAAACCAAAACATTAACAAAAGGACCAAAGGAAAAATCCCAGAGCTTTTTGAAGACCTTGACCGCCAAAATAAACTGCTACTTGTGGACTACATTGTCTTTAAAGGTAAATTGTTTTTATTTTGCCAAATTATTATTTATTAGAAGAATCAAGGATACAGCTTTGGCTACATCAGGGAAAATTTAAATTAATTCAGATGTCCTGTTTTCTCTATGTCTTTATCTAGATTTACTTTTGACTATTAGGTTTATTTAATAGGAAATGATTTTTCATGATAGGGAACCACAAATTCTTCTATGCTTTCGTCTATACAACAGAGTCTCAGAGAGAACAAAAAGCTCTGCATCAAACTACCTCAAATCCATCTCTGAATGATCCTTCTTCATGACTAAAAAGGATGTTTAATTTTCATTCACCAATTAAAATGAAAAAGCCTTAATCGTGATAGTCTTTTGAATGCTGGATACTGGGCCTAAAATAATTGACTGATTTTACACAGTAAGCAAAATTATGAAAAAAAAAAAAATAATTTCTCTATCTCAGTCAAGAATTTTTTTCTTCAGAGGAACTAGAATGCTCCGTTATATTACCTTACACAGTGAAGGGGAAAAATCGCAGTGATGAGCAGAGACTGTTCTGTGGAGAGGTCCTCTGTTGCCAAGTATCTTATGCTCCTTTTCCTGTTGTTGGGGTCTTTCTGACTGCTGGCTTAGAAGATAGATAAGGGACTCCAAAAGGAGGTCCTGGCAGTTGACAGGGAGCCACAGCCCACCCTTTACTCTGAGACAGCCATACAGAAGCCAGAGACACCCAGTTAGGTAAAAAGCAAAGACAAAGAGCTGGGATGACAAAGGGGATGAGAGGAATGCTGTGCAGAAAAAACATCATCATAGCCACTACAGTCCAAAGCACTCAGCAGGTGCCATCCACGGGACACCCCCCTAAAATAAATGCCCACGTGAGGACAAAGAACATTATCCCCCAGCCCTACAGCCTCCCTAAGTTTATTCTTTTGTATTTACAAAAGTGCAGTTTGTCCAATGATGAAGTTACTTTCCCTAGGAGAAAATGAGAGAAAAGGGATACATGGCTGTGGCTACTTTTGAAAGTAACAGCAGAGTTCAGAATCATTAGTATAGAAGAGGTCACATTCCAGTGCACCTCGTAAGTCAGTGCACTGCTCAATCTCCATCTAAAAGATTGTATAATTAATTTAAAAACAGGGTGTTGAACAGCTGGTACAGAATTTCAGAGAATGTGACATGTTAATAAAAGGCAGATGCTCATATGACATTCAATAAACAAAAAGATTATCAGTTCTAATCTTGACTGGCAACTAATCAACCTCACAAAAAGATTTCCCTTCTTTCCCTGCAAATGAAGAAATTCATTTTGCAGATTACCTCCTTTTCCTGCTGTAAAAAACGTAAAGCACACATACGACATATACTGCAATTTTCATCCCCATATCCCAGACACAATTAACATCCACTTCAACTAGATACATAAAAAATCCTATACTTTTTTAAGGGTTTCTGAACATTTTTCTTAAGTCTGAATGCACATAATTAATTTCTTTCTTTCCTCAGGCAAGTGGGTCTACCCATTTAATTCCAAATTCACAGAAATGGAGAATTTCCATATAAACAAATACAGAAGTGTAAAGGTACCCATGATGTTCAAGTCAGGTAAAGTTAATTCAAGTTTTGATGAGAACTTAAGATGCACTGTGATAAAGCTACCCTACAAAGGGAAAGCCCACATGCTGATTGTCATCCCAGAAAAAGAGGGAGATTACATTTCACTTGAAGACCATTTGACTACAGAGCTTGTGGAATCCTGGCTTGCAAACATGAAAACCAGGTATGTTTTGATACCTGTTGGTCTTAATGTCTTTCATGTCTACTGCAGCAAAGCAACAATGCACAACAAAGATTAGCGGGTCTTCCTAACCCTTTTCACATGCTAGCATCTCTGTGGAATTAGGTTTCTACAGAGTAGAGGTCTTTTAAGGTCTTACCCACAGCCCAAGTGGCATATGAAAGCTTCTACTCTGAGGTGACAAGTCAGTGGCTCATCTCAGAAATGTCCGTCTCTCTAAAGGCATAGTCAGTTTAGCTTTTCCAAATTCTTCCTGAGGCTTTCTCTCTCCTTAAATTTAGCACTGCTAGGCAAAGTGCAAAATAAATCTAGATACGCAGTATATTTATTAAACTTTTCCTACCAGTAGAAACCTAGAGTAATGAATAAATTTGCATATGAAAATGGAAACCCAGATTATCCCTGTGAAATGTAATTCCTGAAGTGGCAATTCTTTTCACTGGTCAGTAAATTATTGTGTCACCCTGGTGTCAGGGCACTGTAAGTGCTGGTGGAAGTATTTTACACAGAGAAGGAAACGATTTCTAGAAGTCTCTGGCAGTCAACAGGTCAGAGATCATATTCTATCAACCCAAATTGCAGCAAAGACTATTTAATTTTTGGCTCCTTTGCTTCCTTTTTCTGTGTAAAGCTTAACTCCTGAGTAGTGTGCCTTTCAGCAGTCAAGTGACCTACCATATAGTCTAATTTTGCATTGAAATATTTTTTTTCCAAACAGAAAAGTGGATATTTCCTTTCCAAAGTTTAAACTAGAGCAAAAATACAAAATGAAGAAATTGCTACATGCTCTTGGAATTAAAAATCTCTTTACACGTACAGCAGATCTCGGTCATCTCACAGATCAAGGATATGTAGCAGTCTCACAGGTAAGCCTTCTAAAATTACTTGCTATTCGGATTATAGTAGTATATAAATAGCCCAGTCAAGAGACTGTCATCTACATTTATAGGGACAGTAATGGGAAAGGACCCCATGTCCCAAGTATATGCAATCTGCACACCTTAATCAGTACGGACCTCACTTCAAGTATGAGGTGTGTAGAACTGAACTACACTGAACTGAACTACAGTT
This sequence comes from Falco rusticolus, assembly GCF_015220075.1. NCBI lineage: Eukaryota > Metazoa > Chordata > Aves > Falconiformes > Falconidae > Falco > Falco rusticolus. Next base: position 41,320,136 of record NC_051193.1, read on the forward strand.
TTTCAAAAGTCTGCTGGCTTAAAAAAAATAGCCTTTCTGGGAAAACGTGTAATCCTAAAAATAAATATTTAATGGATAAAGTTGCAGTGATTTTCAGTTTGGGAAATACAATGGCAATCTGCAGCACTTTTCTCCCTTCCTCTTGATCATATAACTATTTCGTGCTAATTCTCAGCAGTTAACTATTGTGTTACGGGAAAAAAAAAAAATCACACCTAAATAGCAGCAGCTGGTAACTGATATTAGAAGCAGTATGTGCATCAGCTACAAAGTGCCAGAGGAGTGTCCTGTCCCTATGAATCATGATAGTCAGCTTCATTATTTAAGAATGTCTAACAGAGTGCTCAACACTGCTGAACTCCTTCAACTGTCTTCACCTAAGTCATTCCTAGAATTAGGAGTCTGGGAGTTTGGAATGCACTAGCTGTCTGGGCAGTTCGCCAATACAGACCCAAATACAGGGGAGTTACTCAGAGGTACACACAGGCTGAAAGAACAAAAAGGGAGAAGAATCAGATCCTGCCAGGCTGCAATTTCAGTGTGAAGGGAAGGTCCTCAGACCAATCCAGGACTGCACCTCGTTGCTGTACATATTTACTCTGTGCTACCAATATGCAAATTACAAATAAGCAGGAAACAAGTCAAGATGCAGATGCAATGGCTGCTTCACGCTACCAGCTGCAAGGACAAAATCTCTAAGTGAGGCCTATGCTCAGAAATGTGGAAAAGCACAATGACACCTGTACTAGCATCCACACTGTCGGTATTGTGGTCGTGGTGGCTGTACTAACCCATCTGCTGCTGAAGTAGACAGCATATGGGTCTACTGCTCTAACAGACAGAGCTAGATTGCACAGACGTACTCATTTCAATCCTTAATAGAAGCCTACATCAACTGAATGCCTTGGAACAACACTCTTCATGTTAATATTTATTTCTGTCACATTTTATTGCTACATTGCATTTCAGGTTGTCCAAAAGGCAGCAATCGAAGTGGATGAAGAAGGAACTGAGGCCACAGCAGCTAGTGGGTCAGAAATAACTGCATTCACAGTGCCTCCTGTCATCAAAGTGGATCGACCTTTCCTTTTTATGATTTTTGAAGAAACTTTTAAAACATTACTATTCATTGGCAGGGTGGTTGATCCAACAAAAATGTGAATACAGGTAACAGTTTCTATTCTGGGGTATGTAAGAGGCTTTATTTCTATTTTATTAATTTACACTAGAATAAAAAGACAGTTAAATATGAAAATGTGAAACCTGTTTTGTGTCTCTGGCTAGCAGTAGGTCATCCTATTAATGCCCAAGTAATAAATTAAATTCATTAAGGCCCAAAGTGACTAAAATATGTCTTATAAAATCTACCATGCAAATTAAAAACCCCACAGAACTGAACTTTGGAAATTCAGCATTTTAGCGATAAGTCTGAATAAAAACCCAGAAATTCATATGCCGTAATATTCAGGAAGCTCATTCACAAACAATGCAGGCATGATATCTGATGTTACCTTCTGTTGCAAAGAGCCTACTGACTTCAACGTTAGCAGGACTTTGCTGCTTATAAAAACAAATGAAGGATCAAGCCCTAAAAGAGAATGTACAGCCTCTGTCTAAAGATCTTTATTTTATTACTGCAGAAATTATGCTGAGTCTATCATGACGTCCATATCATCTGGAAGTGTGACCTCTTTCAAAGTGTTTATTCAGAGTATCAAATCACCTAATTTTCTCAGGGTACATGATGTGCCTGCTTTTAAAATACTCTATTGAAGACAAAATAATTATGAAAAAAACCTTAGGTATTCTGAACCTGGAAAATCCGAATCTGTACTACTTCATAACACCAAACTGGTCCTGTCCTAAAACAGAATTTCTGCATGTATTATTGTCTAGGTATTAGGGTGAACTGTGTAACAGGACTCTACACCTGAACTAAGACAGACTTTGGTAGGAAAAAACATGCCTCCATAAAAGTGGCATAAACCTGTTCACAGAGTTGGTCCTAAAATCCAAAAGGTGTTGCCAAAATGTTTCAGAGAAATATTTCCATGATCTAAACGCAATTTACATTATTCAAGTGATACAGTGATTCCCACAGAACAGCAAGAGCTTTAACATTTAGTAAATTTTAATTAGCAGCTGAGTTCTATACATAAAGTACAAAACAATGCAAAAAGCTATTTCTAGCTATATGTAACTAACAGATTTAAGCATTACTCTACTTGCTCATACTGCCTTCACAGAGGAGCTACCCAAAAGGAGGTAGAGGAGTTTTTAAAATCATTTGGCATAGAAGATTCAAAAATATCTGTCAGTAATTGCACATAGAGAGATGCATCCACAAGAGAAGATACAAAAGATACATTCCAGGGTAAAGCTGGTAAACATGTCTAAAAATCACTTCAGTTACCATCAGATGTCTACCCACAGAAACTACCACCAGGCACCTGGTGTAAGCCACTCACAAAAGGATTTAGCAGGCAGACTCGGGTATTTGATAGACTACAAAGGTGCATCTAACCTGACTCCGCATTGCAGTACGTACTCAGAAAGAAAAGACACTCCTTCCTGCCTCCAGCTGACTGATGGGAGGAATGCTGCTATAGAGAGCCACCCAAGTATCACTGTACAGTTGACCTCCAGCTGTTACTCTGAATTGCAGGTAAAACCAATGCTACAGAGGGTTCCAAAGTATTGGTGCTGCCCAACAGAAGTAACCCAGAAGTAAGCAGCCTCATGAAAGATTGCTGGGATGGAGGTCTACAGTGTGAAGGACTGATGAAAGTATACATGAGACACTAGGAATATTGTACAAGGAAGATGTGCAGACCAAAAAACGTCTAAATAGAGCATTTAAATATTGCATAAGCAGAAATTTAATATACAGTAGGATTATTGAGTGGAGCACATGTTATCAGCACTAAATAAATTAATCAGTTAAAAATGACAGACAAATGACAGCCAATAAGAAACAAATGACAGACTGTATACAGAATTCGTTAGGTGCTTATTAAGGGGAGAAGTAGCCTGAATTCAAGTTTCTGGACTTACTGGTTGTTCTGCACTGCTCTAGTAAAGGCATCTGAGGGTCAAACGCAGTTTTGAGTCCTGTTCTGCAGCTGGGTACTGCTGATCTGAGTTTGGCCCCTGGCAGAAATCAGGCTGAGAACGGATTGAACAGTGTCCTGTGGCCCATGGGTGAGCAGCTGTAGCTGGCACGTTGAGTTAGATGTCCCTGGGGACCAGGGAGCATGTGCCTTCATGGATGAGACAAAAGCAGAAACTGGGAGGAGCCAGCATACGTCATCTCTATATCTGCATCATTATTGCATGTTAAACATCGTAATACTTGAAAGAAGCTTTTAAAGAAATCTGTGATTTACAGGACCCTACACCAGGCTGCAGAACAAACTGAAACTTGAGTGTCTCTACAAAATCTGAACAGTGTTGGTGACTGAAGAAAGAGAAGACACCTAAATACAGCTGCAGTGTAAGAAGCTTAAGAATTCAGACAGTAAACCACTGCTAAAACTGAAGACACATTTTGTACTTCACACATGACAGCATACCTCTAGCATTATTACTATTTAAAATAAATACCTTCTATAGGTAAATGGTTTTAGTTATTTTAATTATAAAAGATGCCCTGAGAAATTTTTGTTTCAAGAACATGCATGTACAGCATTGTCCCACATTTTATTTTGAGTAAATCATCATTCATATTTTTACATTATAAAAAGTAACCACGCACGCATATGCATTCACAGATCAGATCATCTTTATCATACACCAATAAATTTTAAAAATCACATACTTCTGATATCAATATATTTATGCTGCTTCCATTTTGAAATAGAGAAGCTGACAATAGCTTCATAGGCTCTTTCTCAAGTATTGGCATTAATAGAACTCTTTAAAATAGAATTGCATGTTTTTCCACAGACAAATTTTGATAGAAACATTAGCATTAATACAAACAAATGCAGATGACATCACTAAAGCATGATAGCTTGCAATAGCAGTAGATTAAAAACTAGATTCATCATTATAAATTGTTCAAGTGAAAATACAATCTGAAATACTAAAAATTAAAACAAGTATTTATACAACAAAAATTATGAAACAAAACTTTTTTGTATCATCTGGAGACATCTACTTTTAGATTGCTTTGAAACGTACACAGGATTTTTATGAACTCTACTTAGTACTTGTGAAAACATTACCTCCAAATTCACAGCACAATGCTACTGAAGTTTACATTTTTTTATAGACTGATCAATGGTTCTGGACTTTGGTCTTAAATTAGGTTTAAAGGTTCCTTAAAATGTGGGATTACTTTTTCATATTCATAACAATGCCTTCTATTTTTGCATAAAAGATGGGTGCTAAGAATTGCTATAATTGTAAGTAAGCCAATTAAATAATGGATATGTGCATTCTAAATCCAAGAATTTGAAGTACAAAGGCATAATTGAAGAAAACAAAATCCTCTCTTTTAGCTGCAGCAGTGAAGAGCACATAGCTGAAGTTATATTTTGTAACATTTCACTACAACGTAAGAATTCTGCAACCGTTAGATTACTTACTGGAACATATTCTACAGCTTGGGATTTTATTTCAATGATAAAAATTTTTAACGTTGCAAGATGCATTTTATCTATTCCAGGCATTAAAGAGTCCCATCTGCTGCTCCCACTTTATCACACCAGAACATTGCTTCCACCAGTCTCTGGTTCCCTTCTTTTTCTGTCAGAAGATCTAAGAGTTTGATTTTCTGTTTTTTCTTCATACAAAAGAAGAAACACACATAATATGTTGTTGTTATATTAATAATTAACATAGCAAAATAAATTGCTATTGCATGCAACATTTTAACAAAACTCCTAGCTGCTGTACCTTAAAAATTACTAGCTGCTATACTGCACCCACTGAAAAAGTCAAACAGACACATTCTGAGGGCATTCTTCACAAGATGGGTGTATTTCATCATAAGTTTTCTACAGAAGCTAATGTAGGCATACTTCTAAATGAGATCGTTAAGGTAATACAATTAGTCTACTCAAGTCTACAAATAATGCCAGAGGTGTTCAGCTTAACCCATGATAAGATAAAATCTGGGAAATGTGGGGAGGGGGAGAAGCTTAGAGCTCTTTACAGTGTTATTTCTAGGTCTTCTGTTGATCATGCCACTTGGGCAATTTCTGAACTTTTCATAGCCTGGCTAATTTTGAATCTTTACATACACTGTTTTTGCAGAGTTGTAGTTATGTCAATTAACAATTGTAATGGTCAGAGATCTTTGGAAGAACAGGGTTCAACTTTTAGAACTCTGTGGAAATATTTGCATCCATATTTTAAAACACTATTTACAAACAAAGCAAGATACTGTTCTGTTTCACCCTTTTAAAATCGCTGATGGAACCTTTCATGATAATACACCACTGTTAGGATACCAACTAGCTTTGTCCTAGAAATGGCCCCTAAATCACATGCCAGTCCTACTGGAGCTCAGAACTCTTACCAGCTTAAGTGGCAGAAGGAAAACATGATCAGAAGCTGTAAGTAAGCAACTAAAACTGTAGTAGCTTAGTAGCAGAACTACTTCATCTTGTGCTCAACTTCCTAAGCAGTTATATGACTGGATGAAAGACACTACTTTAAGATACTTACGCATATAATTGTTACAACATAGTCACACCCCAATGTGGATGCCTTAAAGGTCAGCTGCGTACATATTATAAATTATTTTATTTATTATTTATTAATTTAATATTTATTTATTCATTATTAAGAAATTGATTTGTATGCAATGATAAATCTACACCCATTTTTTACAGGATGGAAAACCTGCACCCCTCATTCTTGAAGCAGGTTTTAATTGAAAATGAAATAAAATCAAGCACTATCTGTATGTCTATAGGCCAGATGCAAAATTCTGAAATGGTGGATATTTTTATTGATGAATCTATAAAGTTCTGGAAAATAGTTTTAACCAATTGCATATCAAAATCAGTCCCATTACAGTTATGTAAACTGAGGCAGAACAGCTATTCTCATCCTAAAACAAAATATCTCTAATCTCATAAAAATGAAAACATTTAAAAAGATCATAGAACTACATAGCATAATAATACATGATCGGACTACTTAATGGAACACAGTTTTTAGGAATCGTGAATTTCTGCACTAGGATGATTCATGGTCTTACTGGCGACTCTTCAACAGAAGAAAGTCAGAAAAGCACATCTGCTCTGCAAATTGACTTAAGAAAGGTCTCTTGTAGGATGAAATACTCAACCAGTGCTCTTTGTGATTCTTTCCTATTCCATAAAGTACTTACAATCAGCATCTTTTGTGATACCACCATTAAGTTATATCGGTGCATCTTCAGCATAATTCTTGCATTTTCTAATGCCTAAGTATTAAATAAGGTCTTACAAATGACACCGAATTCATGATCATTTTCTTGTCACCTGCTTGTGAGCAATGGATCAGGATTTACTGAGATTTTGGGGTTTTGTTTACATCTACATTATTTTCAAAAAGAAAGAACATTTTAATTGGCACAGACATCTGAAATGGGACAAGCAAAGTGTTTGAACTCATGAGTATGGTAAGTAAAGATCTCAGTTCTGCATCAAAGTAACTTTGGGTTTTGACAAGTTCCTCTAACAACATGAATATATGAAATTAGAAATTCTTCATCCCTGCAAACTGCACTATGTTGTCAAAAGTGAACATCTGCCAATATTCAGCAGAGCAGTTTTATGGAAAAGATTACTCTTAAACAATTAAATATTTTCTCCAAACATACATCACTTTGAATTAAGAATCAATAACTATATCCGTTGGTATTTTAATTATTAAGCAACATATTACTCCCCAATCTTCCATTCTTCACAAACACATAATTACTTAGAAAAAGTAGTATAGCAGAATTTACATTATTCATGTTGCAGAGTCAAACAAAAAGCTAGGACTTGCCAGAACTGAGATGGTCAGTGCAATATTTAACCAGCACATATAGAAATTTACATAATGATATAGTCTAAATATATACTCAGTTATTATTTTTTTACAAGTTTTCTGCCTTACTGAATGCATAGATTGTGACACTCATGAATATCTATTCAATTGCAGCTCTTATTGTACAGTTTCCAAATTCTTCTCTTAGTGATAGTCATTTCTGTGAGCCCATATATTTGGATATTAATTTTTCCCATCATTCAACTCAGCAGAAAAATGTTTCCTTGAAACTGACTTTTTTTGTATTTTAGTATGTGTATATTTAACACCAAGACTGACTTTCTGAACAAAGGAGAGTTACACCCAAATATATCTGTGGTCAGCAAGGTTATCCAGATGAATGCATATACCACCAACCATTCCTGTATATGTATCTCAATATCTCTTTATTAAGGTGCTCCAATTTTTTATGAAAACAATTAGGTATTGAGCCAGATTACAAAAGAGAAATCGAATCTACAGTGCAGCAGACATTATACCAACTTGAGAGATGTGTTTTCCCATAAGACCACAGAACACTGAAACTCTTATTCAGGGCTAAATGTAGGTCATCCTAAGCCTGCTATTCTTTCTTTAAAAATGTTTTTCTTTCCCTAGTATATCCTTTTGGCTATAGTGCAGTTTAGGGACTTTCTGAACGAGGGAGACTGTCCAGATCATTGTGTTTGATCAGATATCTACTTTTAAGTAATGTGCTGTTAAAGTATTCACTTGGGAATGGTACAATGAGACTTGAAGCTGAGCCTGCTACGTTCCAGTGTCCTGCCTGAAGACAAAGGTACAAACTTCTCTGCATGGGTCTTTTTCTGTCCCCTTGTATTAAAACAAAAGATATCAGTTTTATGTGACAGATAAAAAACCCTGGAAATCTGGAAAAGTTTTGTGATATAAAAAATATGTTTAACTGATCTTTGCATCTAAATATGAATGTTATAATTATTATAATATTATTATAATTATGAACTTATGAATATTAATCCATTTATTTCCCCAAAATCCTTGTGAGTTGAATAAGTAATTGGAATTTCTACATTGGTTGTTAAAAATGTTACAACATTTGAACTAATTTTCTGCTTTTAAAGAGAGGGAACAAAGGTATACAGTGAAAGCATATGGGGTTTTGAGCACCCCTAATTTTTGAGAGTATGTAGCACTGTATATCATACTCAAGATACATGTCCCATTTTCTTTATAGATAGCTGAAAATGTCAGCATGCCTACAAATCTAACTGCTGAGTCTGAAATCACAAACTTCGAAATAAGCAACCATCTAATGATCGCCTATAAAAAGCCTGAAGTACCATGTGTAGTGTTTAAGAGAATCACAGAATGGTCAGGGTTGGAAGGGAACTCCACAGATCACCTGGTCCAACCCCCTGCTAAAGCAGGTTCACCCAGAGCAGGTTGCACAGGATCGCATCCAGGAGGGTTTATAAAGTCTCCAGAGAAGGAGACTCCAAAACCGCTCTGGGCAGCCTGTTCCAGTGCTCTGGCACCCTCAAGGTAAAGAAGTTCTTCCTCACATTCAGATGAAATTTTTGTGCTTCAGTTTGTGCCTGTGTCTGGGCACCACTGAAAAAGAGTCTGGCCCCATCCTCTTGACACTCGTCCTTAAGACATTTGTAGACATTGATAAGATCCCCTCTCAGTGTTCTCCAGGCTAAGGAGGCCCAGCTCTCTCAGCCTTTCCTCACAAGGGAGATGCTCCGGTCCCTTAATCATCTTTGCAGCCTTCCACTGGACCCTTTCCAGCAGTTCCCCGTCTCTCTGGAACTGGGGAGCCCAGAACTGGACACAGCACTCCAGGTGTGGCCTCACCGGGGCAGAATACAGGGGGGATCACCTCCCTTGACCTGCTCGCCACGCTCCTCCTAATGCCCCCCAGGATCCCACTGGCCTTCTTGGCCACCAGGGCACACTGCTGGCTCATGAAGGCATTAGACTCTGGCAAAGACAGAGATAGAGTTCAACTTGATTTGACACCTAAAGGTACTTCTGCTGTGAAACCCTGCCTTGACACAGTTCACCTTCATTCACTACTTACCTTCCAACCTTTTCTACATAGAAAAAGCTGTTTTTAAAACAATAGGTCACTATATGCAAGCTTGATTAAATTTCATATCAAATTTCTCTTGTACAGTGAAGGAGGTAAAATTCCAGTAGAACAAAACCTACATGATCACACAGCAAGAGACTGTATCATCATATAATGTATACAATTAGCTGAATGCAAGCCTCGCATTCTGGACTCTTCCTTTCATTCTTGGTCTCTCACCCCTGTTCAGACTCACGAGGCCTACTTGCATCTCCCCATCCTTCTCAGCTTCTAGTTCTACTTGCTGTTACACTCAAGTCTACTTTCCCAACACTTCTTGCTATAGCTGGCTCCTTTCCTTTCTCCATTCTGCCTTGGCTAAGAAAGAAAATTTCTGATAGCAGAGAAAAAAAAATAAATCTCAGTTTGAGCACTCAAACTTACAGGCAGTCCAATGATAATAATTCAGAACTACAAGTTACAGTGTAAAAGGAATCTGCAGGGAATTAGCTGCTAGAGTCTACAGAGATTTAAGTGTACATCACAGCAATTTTCTAAGATTGTTACGCTTTAACACGGGAGCAAACAAATTAATTTTTCATTTTGTTCTTGCGAAACAGTGAACAGTTTAGGCTGATGTTTAAAGAAAACCAGCCTGAGGGAGATGCCTAGCATTGGATATTTTTTTTTATCTAAATGATTAATGTAAGGCAAGGAAGGCAGCCTTAATAACAAGTAGCAGTACCAGTTCATTGTAATTCTCAAAATTCATCATGAAATTGTTACATAGTAAAACATAAACATATATAAGCACATAAAAGCAGGAAAAGGAAAAATAAAATCATCTAACACCACATACATTCTGTATCTCAAACTATAGGCACCTAAACCACAGTGACTGTAGTTATATATCAAACGCATTAACCTTCACTTTGTCCCATTCCACCCTCCTCATCATTCATCAGCTGAATGCAAAGTGCAGGAGAACCAATGTGAAAGACTAATTAAAAGGGAATGCAATGCAATCTTAAAAACACTTATAATTGCACACATCACATTTCTAACCTGTTTAGTATTTCAAAATCTGGGCAGAGAAGTATCATAAATATAGATTTCATTTCACATGGTGTTTTTGAGTTCCCTTTGAAAATGTTACCCATAAGCTTAATTTCACCTCTTGACAACCACTTACATGCTCATCTTTCGGGACTGACTCTCCTTATTTCCAGTGGTCTTTTGGTCAGCTGAGTTAAATAAGTTGCGAGAAGAAGAACTGGAAGGGAAGGCAGCATTGCCACTATTACCAGTAGAATGAGTCCGGAAAGAATCATCTGAAATAAAGAGTTGAAGTTTAGACAAAGAATTATGTCTGGAAAAAAATACACAGGAGTGTGAATGGACCAAGCTGTTTTTCCTGTGGGAGTAGTGGCATATTTCCTATGGCAATAATGCAAAGTTTAACTTTTTGTAAGAAACCGGTTTCAACTTAATATTTCTTCAAGTATTTTTATGAAAAAAACACTGAATAAAAATAAATAGAAGACATGTTTTGGAAGAGAAGTTTAATACCTTTAATATAAGAAAATAGTGGGATTTAATTGGCCAACCTTTAGCTGCTTAAAATGTACTTATTTCATCTAAGCCAATTGTCTAGTGAATGGAAAAAGACAGTTTCTTCTAGGAAGCAATTAATCTCATTCTAATCTTTAATCATCCAAACATCCACCAGCAAATTGAAAGAGGGGCATTTCCAGGCAGCGGTTTCTCTATCCTAATTCAAAGAAGTTACACATAATATCCCTTTCCTCACATAAAACAGGTCGAGGCAAATTACAAGACTGACCGTTTTATGACATCCAAAATTCCAATCAAGAAATGTCAAACGCGTTTTACTTTTACTACTTTAAAATGTAAATTTAAACAAATGTGTAACAAACACACACAACAAAAGAAGAATCTGAAAAATAAGTCACCTAGACTAGCACTTAAGTGCTCAGATATATTTGATGTATATTACTCTGTGTTCTTTAGGAGTATGATATCTTACAGTATGCCTGCTTAATGGGGCCCCAATACACTATAACTAAACAAAAACCTAATGTAAACTACATTATAACTTACTTACCACTAAAGGATAACATACAACTCTTTCCCAATCCTGATACTGAAGATGTATATCCTGTAGCAGAGCTTTTACTTAAAAAACAAAAGAAAAATGTCTTATTACAGAAAAGAATTCTTCTCAATTGCATCATACTACTGTTTATAATATTTGAGGTTATTTCTTAATTTTTGAAAAAATAAATTATAAAGTTATGCTGAAATTTCTTTAGAAATGTAAAAGTTTAGATTTAGCAGTTCATACTGAAAAAATATTTTTGAATATATAATAAAAGTTGATATACGTTAACTTAAAAAGAATTCATAAGAATTTGTAGACCTCGGCATGCCTTAAAATGGTATTTCTTCCCTCAGTTCAAAACTGCATACCTTAATCAGTTAAACAGAAAGCTGAAAATTTGGGTCACAATTCAGTGAGCATATCATTACTTTCAGACATTTATCTGCATATAACTTCATAACTGTTGTCTATCAGGTAAACAGTTGCCTATGAGGTAAGCAATGAAGATAATAAAGATACTTAGGACACTTGTCTATGTTGCTGTATTTTGGATGTAGTGCTTGAGTACTGAAAGACTGACTTCGAACCAACTTGGATTTCTTGTCTTCTTTGCCTAAAATTGTAAGTAGCAAAAAAATTCAATATGGATATCATTGCATTCCCTCAGTAATTAAAAAGTTTTTTATATATCATTTTCTCTGCCTATGCTAGCTGAAGAAACTGATTTAAATACTTCAATAACAATAAATAAACCTTACACCACCTATTTATTTACTAAAGAACAAAACAAAATTAAAAACTATAGAAAACACATTCAGTTCTAGGAGTGGAATTTTTTCCTGTGGGCAGTAGATGAAACTGGCCCGCAAATGCCAACAGCAGTTTTGCTGGGCTTTAACCTGCTGATGTGAGATCAAAACATTATAGAAGAGTTTTTGAAGAATTCTTACCTGCTGATGTACCAGAAGAGTTTCCAGGAACAGATAGAGTGATACTTTTTGCCAAAACTGATGATGTTTTACTGTCTCTACCTAAAAAAAAGTCTAGCATGAATACTTCTTTCTTAAAATTTAACTTAAAATAAAGAAAGAGGATATAACATGACAGAGTCCTGGGGTAAACAGTAATAATATGTAATCCAGTGCTACTAACACTTCATAAATACCACAAACAAGTACTTACATTACATCCCAAAATGAAAAATACCAGAGAACTAAGTGTCATGTATTTTATTAACAAAAAGTCTTCCTTCTAACATAATGAAGCCAGTTTTCATAAATCTCTTTAAAATTATATAGACAAAAAGTTTTATTGCCAATTTCTAGAAATATGTTATTTGCTGTACAGTCTCTTTTCTGTTCCCTTCTCTTCTACCTTTGTAGAAGAATAATGCATGCACAAACAATATGTACACAAAAAACCAGACTTACGCTTCTTTTCAAAAATTTTATCATTAATATTTGTAGATCTTCCTTCATTTTGTTGTTTCTCTTTTTCTAACTGTTCCTAAAAAAAATTGAATAATTTTCTTAGGTATCATTCAGGAAAATAAAAGAAAGAAATTGTATTTCAGTTAGGGATTGTTTAAAATCACCAAAATAACAGTTTCTATTCCCTCCTTCTATTAGTACAACCCCTAGTAAATATCCAGAGGACCAACTAAATAGCACAGAATGAAATAAAGGTACATATCCCTATATAAAAATCACACCAAAAATTGTTGACTTTAATTAGGAAGGAACCTCAGAGTTGAAGTTTGCATTTATAATTTCTTATTAAAATTATGCCTGGCCATTTGGGTTTTTTTAGTTAAAAAGATACAGAAATTGGCAGCTCATGATGTAAAACTTTTGTGCTACACAGATACTCTGATAATAGAACTGGCAATATTTTGAATTCAACCATACAATTCAATTAAGATGTTTTTCTCAAATAGTAAGGTGTGTCACATGTTCAAACTTTTTAAAGGTCTAAAATTAACATCTACAGTTGATAAGCCTTTATGCAAAACAAAACCAAGTATTACAATTCCTTATGTTTAAGAATTTTGTTTGCCTTTCGGTAATATTAGCTAGCCTCAGAATACTTTTTGAGAGCACATCCATAGACAGAAGACAGTGTTAACACAGGTACATCAATAATTTCAAAAGTCAATACTTACTTCAGGATTCTTGGTGAATAGATATCACACTATCAACTTCAAAAAGCTATATGATATTAGCTTATTTTCTGTACTATGTTCATAATAGAAAGTGCCAAGTGAACCTTAATTGTCCTACTCTGTTTTTTCATTTCACTCTAGTACCAGAGTTTAAAAAACTAAAAAAAAGGTAACTAATTCAGGTCAAGGTTGCTGGATAATATCTACAAAGTCAATTACTAAAATTAAGGAAACTTATTAACATGTTCAGTGTTAAAATCTGTAGCAGTCAAATACATCTAACTGGGTTCAATGGCTCCTTATCTATTTGGGACTGCAACATAACACAATTTACTGCGTACATCTCAGTCAATCCTTAATGAGACCTTTCTGATACAGACAGTATGCCTATATCAATGGGATATATCATAAAAATACAGGTGCTTTTCTAAAGTCTAGCTGTGGAAAAAGGGTAAAAATTAACGTTAGACAATACACAATAATACAGAGCACACTGGAGGCTATTTTACCACAGCCCCAAATTGTATCTACCTAAAAAATGCTAAAGCTCAGTTCAAGTCTTGGAATATGTGTACGCAGGTCCCGAGAGCAAAGCTGGAACCTTTGGCTCGAGCTAAGGGCAGGTGCCAGGAGGTACACGAGGCAGGCGTCGTGAACAGAGGAAATCAGCTGTGCCAGGGAGCACCCGTGACCGACATCAAAGCGGGCCACAAACACGGGCTCTGCAGCAACCCCAAAGAGGAAAAAGTCACACTTTTTGGACAGTCTTGAACCTGTTTTGGTTCTCCACAGAGGAGTTTAATTCCGACAAGTCAGAGGAACCATGCTAATGAAATTTAGCCTCTTCTAAATCCTGTCAGCTTCTCAGCGTCTCCAGCCTAAGCGGAACAGAGGACTGCAGCAACCTCCTCTGGGCTTTGTGAAGGTGTAATAGGCTATGTGGTGAAGTGCCTGCTGCAGCTTCTGCTTACAGCCACAACTGGGGATAAACAGTTTTTGTAAGTTAAAAAAACATTCTTCAGACTTGTCTTCCAAATCCTAAGTAACCTGTATCTTCTTTTGCTCAATCCAACCTGCACGAAGTCCCCCTCCTGCCAGGCTGAAGGTGTCAATGGCCTTGCTTGCTTTTTTTCTGGCTAACAGGAAAGCTTGTAACACAGAGAGCTTCCTTTGGCTTCCTTGGTACAAAAGACGTTACGATATTAATTTCTTTGCCTAAGGAAGCTGTATGTGAATTCTGAGGTGTTTCATTATTCAATTGATTATGTTATACATGCATGACAAATTGCTAAGTGCTGTCAAAAAGATTTCCTAAAGGTGTACTGAAGGGCTTGGAATATTAGAACTATAGATGCATCAAGCATGAGTATTTTTCAAGAAATTCCAGTTTGCCTTTCTAATTGATACAGTAAAATTTAAGTGGTAAAGAAAAGGAAGTTATTCATTACTTTGAAGGACTTAATCCTACTGTACAGTGTAGAATAAAACCACGCACAGATTATGAACCTACCAGGGTGTCTCCACAGTATACACTTCCCTTACCTTAAAATTATTGCCTCATTAATATTTAAGCTACAAACTATTAAAAAAAGGACAGAATGTACTTATAAAATATACCATTTCCAAAAGCAGATGTTCTTGTCTCTCTTTTTCTTGATCCAATAAATCATTTTCGTAAAATCTTTTCTGAAACTTCAAAATAAAATCAATAAAAATAAAAAATCACTACAAGAAAATGGGAATTAAAAGTACTTGGCAAGTATTAAAGTTAGTAAGTACTTACAGCGTCCATAGAGATCTCCATTCTGTCCAATTCCAACACTGTCTATAAAGAAAATCAAAACATTATCCTTACTCAACAGTATGGCACATTTAATTAAAAAAAATGTCCAGACAAGAAGCTTAGAATAGTGGTATTCATAATTAAACATGCCTTTTCTTCTTAAATATTTGAAGCCTATGCTTGTACAAATGCTACCAATGCAGTTAAAAACTGTCATAGTTTTTAAGAACTCTTAAAAGAAAGAAACAACTCAGGAATCTGTGAATAAGCCAGGGTGCTCCAAGCAGGTGTTCATCCAACCTCTCCTGCAGACTGGCTCTGTAAGGAAGCCAAAGGAAGCCACCTACTTTAGCTACTTAATTTCCAAGCTTATTTAAGGGGATGCCCATGCTCTGTCTCAAAGATGAACTTTTTCATGAATATTCACATTACAAAGACACTTGTAAATTTCAAAATCCAGCAAATCATTTACCTGTATATTGTAAAATAAATAAGGCTATCAAGCTATCTCTACCTCAAAGACATGATCATTTTTATTACTGTCAACCTTTAATCCCATCTTTACTCATCTGCTATTTTTTTCACAAATGGTCATTGAGCCAAAATTCTGAATCCATCACTAAGAAATAACTGCAACATAAGTAACCAAGGGAACACTAACTCTTAAATTTGACAGAATGCACTATACTACATGTTCTCTTAATTGTTCAGAAGTACATAACAGCAATAGAATTCTTTAGTCTTTTGTTCTTACATTAAGAGAATCAACAGAAGGCGTAAGTTTGATCATCTTAACTTTGAGTGATAACCCCAAGATAAAATGCTGCGGGAAAAGAAAAATACTTACTCTTTTCACAATAGTCAGGACATCTTTGTCTTTCTCTTGACACAAAAGTTTCCTTATACATAATTCCAACTGCTGAAGTAAATGTTTATCAGTGGGAATCTTCAGAGTAGATTTAACTTTTGGCAACAAGTAGCATAGTTTCATTCTAAAAAAAAAAAAGAAAAAAGTAAATATTCACCTTTTGATGCAGGTGTTTATTAAACCTTATTTTTTGTATTGCATGCTAGCATTTGACATAAAATAAGTTAGTAGGTCTGTTTAAACCGTTTCACTTGGTAATCAACTTTACTTAGCAAAGCTTACTGAATGCACACATGTGTGTGCAAATTATGCTTATGTAAATCTCTGCAGCATTAGTATTATTAGACATGTTAATGATGACAACATGAAGTACACACATCAGGAATATGATTAAAAGCATAAAATCACACAAAATACATTTAAAAAAAAAAAACCAACTATCTTTTTTACCAGTAATGACTGTTTGGTCCCTATCTCTTTAGTAAAGAAAAAAATCTGTGCAACCCAGACCACTGAAAGAATTGCTTGTGTGTCTTACTTTCCATACCACAATGTTGAAATGGATGGAAATTAATGGAGACTGTGAAGTTATGCTTCTTTCTCTACACCCATGAAACAGCATATTGCTTAGATCTCACCTGTTGCTTGCTCCTCTGCCTCCGTGTTCCTTTCTCACTCCCAAAAACTGACACTTTGAACCAGTCCCCCAAACATTCAGACTAACCTGCTTCTGTGGTTTCCTGACATTGTCCTGTAGTCCCCTACACCTTTAGTACTGCTCACTTTGAAGGAATCTATCTTTTTACTTAAGTCCCATTATTTAAACAAGACATAAGACGTGTAACTATATTTCGTAATATATTATTTAGAGCTTTTTTCCTGTACACTGTTACATACTCTTCATACAGTACCTCACATTTGCCACTGGATCATGTGTAAGTTCAAGCACAGGTAGAAAGAAGTATTTACAGAAGAATGATTTTGAAAACAGTTCCATAATGAATTCACAAGTATCTAGAAACCGAAGCCTGTTCCAATAACTTTTTCCTTGGCCCAGTTCTGAAAAATAACAATCCACAGATATTGTTGGTTAAGTTTTCAATGTCAGCTAGTAAACATTTCAAACATTAACCTTTGACTAAAGATGATTATTACACTCCTCACAAGGCACTCCTTCTCAGCCTGTCTTAATTCTTCCTTTCAGTGAAAGCCTAACCTTTTCAATTCAATGACCATTTCTGTCAGCGAGCATTTTTTGTCCTCAGAAATTTAATCCATCCCTTTAACCATTTGCAAAAGCAAAACCAGCAAGTTAACTAGCTACTGTGTTGAACAAAGCCCTGTACGCCATTCAAACCACATCATAAGTGTGGCAGAATTACTATGTAAGCATTAAGGATTGCCAGTGGGAACTATTCAACCTTCTAACCTATCTTTAAAACACCTAGCATAGACCAGAAAGTTAACTTAGGTGACTAACTCACTCATAAATTCATTTCTGAAAAGATTTATTCAGCACTTCTTACGTTGAAGCCTCTAAAGAATTTTACCTCTACAGAGGAAGTGTGTTTTGTATGTTGCAGCACCTACAGCTGAGCAATTTTGGATTCAGGGAGTAGGGTTGAAGGGATCTTGGCATATTATCAATTTCCCACATTGCCTTTTTCCCTATTCCTTTGCATAAGCTTTAGATACATTCCTCGCATACACACATGTTTTGACTGATGATAAAAGGAGCAACTGACTGCCTTCTAAGTAATGATAGCAGGAAGTTACACTGAATAAATATAACCATAAATAGATCTTCAGTCAAAACTAACTTGCATCTCTAAGTAATCATGGAAAAATCATCTTACGTTCAATCAGTTTCTGAATAACCTCATGCCTCTGTTCTTGTTTGCGATTATAACGCAAATAAACGCAGAGAGTTCGAGCAGCTGCTTTTTGGACTGGCAGGACATTCTTGAAAAAACAAAGGGACCAGAATTAAACATACTTGAAGGAATGTGACTAAAAATGTACAAAAATTCTAGAAGCAGAAAAGTAGCTAAAAAGTTTAACTTCATAAATTTTGAAGTAATTGCCACAATATAAGGGAGAATAAGGAAGTTTGGCCAATTCATGACCCACCTATGTCTTTTATCTCTTCTGCCTAACATGTTTATTCAACTATTTCATAAACACCTTAAAGTATTCCATGTTTGGAAGGCACCTTCTATATTGCAGGTGTTAGAAAATAAATCTTACATATTTTCTTACAACAGACAGTTTTACTCTTGATTTAAATTCAGTAAAATTTCAGATTAGTGGCTCTAAATGATCATTCATTTTTAGAGTAAACTGTTCTTTCATATAGAACAAAACACAATGGAAAGTCACGTATGGAATCAAGAAAAAGGCGCATCTCAGAGGGAAAAGTTTTGATTTACCTAGAAATAAACTGATAATAAGCACAAGGAAAGGAAAGAAATCTTGGGTGGGAGGAAAAACATGACAATCTGTCAATCCAATTTTGTTCCTCAAATGGGGGTTAGTTCTCAGAGCAATTTCTCAGTCATATAAAAAAACCCCAACCTGATATACCACATGCAATGAGAAACAGTACTTTAAGACCCTGATATATTTAAGTACTACACATAGCAAATATCTGGCAGCCATTGTTCTAAATAGCATAAACAGATAAAAAACAATGTGAAAGAGACAGGCAGGCTCACATTTGTCAAAATGATTGTCAACATTCTGTGAAGAAAACGGTAATAAATCTGATCACTTGATATGATATGAGGGAGACATGCATATTTTTGCAGTAACTTCTCGTGAGTTCTCCATTTTAAAGAAGTTGCTGCCCTCTGTTCTGCTGTCGTTAATGCAGGAATCAAGTCAGGAATAGACAATAACTAGAAATAAAAATATAAACATGAAAATAATTTTACATCTTCTAGCTGTATGGTGTGTTACTATGCGTAAAAAGTACATCACAACAATGTAAGAAGGAAAGAGATTTTAAGGGGTCAATTAATTACTCTCCTCAGACAGGATCAGCTATGCTGTGATCATTTTCAGCAGATATTAGTTTAACTTTTTCTTACAAAAAATTAACGATCGGGATTAAGCAATCTCCCCTAAGCGGTAAATTCCACTTAACTAGTCAAAAAGCTATTCCAATACCTGATTAAATACACTTGCATTTCCAACCCTCTTCCTGACAAAGAAAAACTGATCACTGTTCTCTTCATAATACTCTTTTATAGCTATGAAGACCATCATAACACCCCTCCCCAGTCTTTTTCTCGAACCAAATAAACCCCATTTTCCTTCTAGCCTCTCAGTTTTTGCATTTATTCTTCCCAGCTCCCTGATTAATTTTAGCAGGAATTATATATCTTTTTTCAGTAGGAAGCAAAACTTTATAGTAGCCAAGCTAAACTCTCTTTAGCACTAAGCAAAATGAAACAGACTGCCACACTTGACATTGCAGTTATATACATTTACAGCTATAAACATCCAACAGATTCCCATTTTAAAATTACACTCTCAGCTTTTGTCCATACATGAAAATAAATTGATTTAGTTCTTATGTTGTAATATCTCAATTTCTCTATACATTTAGGAAGCATGCTCAAAGCAGCATCCTGAAGCAACAGGTGGTCTTTCAACATGCCATTTTACAGGTGAGGAGTTATTGAATAAAATGTTGTTCAGTGGTTCATACAATTAAATCAGCAAAGTTGGGAGCTGAATATAGATCTCCTAAGTCATAATTCAGTGCCTATACTTCAGGCAATAGATTTGCTTCTAGCAGAAGCTGTGTCTGAAAACAGCAACCATTGGCAGTTGCCTATATTTTTTAAAAAATAATATTTAGGTATTAGCTATCACATCTTCAGCATGAAACCAACTTTTGTGTTGACTTAAATATTATATTTCAAAATGTGATCTATTTCAGCAAATCTCTGGTTAATTAGAAAAAAGTCTGAACTTTCAAAACCTTTTCTTTTTACTTTAAAAAATTATAATGTCAACAAAAAGTCAAAACAGCACAGAAATTTTATATTTTTCCAAAGCAGAAACTAACTATCTAAGCCTTTTCATACAATATATGCCTGAACAACTTTGTTACTACCTTCATTAGAAAGCAAATAAAAAAAATATAAAAACCCTGAGAATACTCACCTTGCTTTCGGATCCACTGTTTTCTCCTCCATTAGTCATTAGTTCAAGGATTTCAGGAAGGTGACCTACCAGGGCATCTAACACCTATTTAAAGAAAAGCTGCATGAATGAGGTCTATATATTAACTTGACACGATTTTTATCTCTCACCAACATATCCCTGCTGACACCTCTTACGTTACTGTTCTCTCATATCCATGTAAAAAAAAAAAAGAAAGAAAAAGAATGAGATTAAATACATTTGCATTGATGAGGACTGGGATTTAAAATTGATGTTTTAGTGTATTAAGTAATACCTTCCTTACTAAGTACACACTTAATTAAATTTATCTTAAATTTCAGTTTAAGAAAACAAACTATAGTTTTGATCTAAGTGAATACCACAGTCAGTGCTTTCTAAACTATTCACAGCAAACAATATTTGAAAATGTACATTCATACTGAAGAAAGATCTGTATTTCATAGACAGTTAAGTAAAAGCCTTGGCAAACACAAGGAATGTTTTCATATATGTATTTGTCAGCTGAATCTTAAAAGCAATTTTTCTTGCTTTACAAAAAACTCCAGTAGATAAATGAAAATAGAATATATATCTTCTATTAATAGAATAACCATACTTTCAAATGTTGTTTTCAAATATTGTACTACTTGAAACTAGACTAGAAAAGTACATAATTAAATATTTTTGGCACCAATTCTGCCTGAGGTGGTGTGTAAGACAAAGCACCGAGTACTTTTTATTATTTAGTATTTATTATTATTACCAAGGAATTTTTCAAAATGACCAGCTGCTCAGTCTCAGCTTTCAGGTGTTCAGTTTGAGAAATCTTTTAAGACGGGTCAGAATTTCATAAACAATAAGTAGATATGCTATGAACACTTTTAATTTCCTTGAAAATGTCTAACAAAGGGAACCAAAAGAAAAACCTGAAAGCAAAGCTCATTTTTCTATGCCACATCTAAAGATCCTACACAGAAAACAAAAAAGATGAATATTGGAATAAGTGGTATCAGAGGAAATGGTGATTTCTGTCTCAAACATAAATATTTGTCTTTTTTTCAATCCAAAAAAGTCTGACTATATTGTCTGCAATATAGCGAAGTGATTCATGTTTTACACAGGTTGAAACTGAGTTAAAGTGTCCTATAAACACTCACAGATTCTGTACCAGATCTTGGACTGAAACTCTTTCTATAAATCTCGATCTTTGAACCACACACATCTTTTTCATCTCCTCTTCAAGTCCATAAATGAAAATAAAACAAAGCAAATAACTGGAATGTTATCAATGACTATTTTAATATAGTATGAAAACCAAATCTTTCCATAGAACTTGTACGCTAATAAATAATGGAACAATTAAAAGAATTTAGAGCGATTATTTTTAAAAGCTAATAAATTCACTGTGGGTTTACTAAATTCAAACACCTTTCTATTTTCCTCCTTTTTATTCACAGAAGGCTGGCATCTTTATGAAGCATCTGTGAAACAGAAGTAAAAGCTGTTTATCATTTCAAACAGTTACTGTACCGTGTTATTGCAGTTATCAAACATCAAGATAATCTGCCTCAATGTAACAAGCAAAAGAAAGTTCCAATAAAAGTATATTACCTCCAGTGACTCATCCTGTAATAGGGTAACCAGTTCTTTATGTATTGCATATACACCAGAATTTAAAAGCTTAGCAACCTAAAAAATGACAATGAGATAGCAAGGTGAAACATTCTTTACTTCCATGGCACTACAACAACTATACTACATGTGCTTATTTACAGCAAGCATGAAGAAGGGATGCAGAACAATTGTTTAATATCAGCCTTCTAAAGCTGTACACTTTCCCATGGATCACATTAAAAATATGCTTATACAAAGAAACAGGCTTGTTACCTATCCATGAAACTTACTTTTAGAATTAATTCTATTTCACATTTACCAAAAACTTTTAAGACTGCACTGCAAGGCCAGAAAAATTCCTTCTAGAATAATCAAATGTTGTACTTTATACTCCTTTGGAGAGTGAATAGTCAGCCTGCTATATAATTTACAGAAGATAAAATATAAAAATAGGCTTAGCCTGTGCTGAATTTTAAGTCTCCCTAACCTTTTCATCTGAAGTTTTCATTCCTTAGTTCTCTGGTTGTTTTTTTTTACTCTGATTCATAAGTCACATATAAATTTCTAAAAAAACCACCAGCAGTCTCCACACTGTTAAAAAGTTTTTATAGCAAATATGAGAAAAATATGAGGAATGAGATTTTTTCCATACAGAATATTTAGATGATGCTTTTTAATAGTTTTCTTTGTTTATATATGCCAAGCAAAAATAAAAGCTTGCTTCCAATCAAGACAAAACTTTAAGGAAATGGCCACAGGAGTTTATTTAACAAAAAGTAATCAACCTTGCAGTTAATGTCATAAACTACTCATTTTTGGCTGTCATTGGTTGCCTAGTTATGGTGTTAAAATTAAATCAACCAGCACTAAATGTATATTCAGATCAAGGTATAACTATACAGTGTTGGTTTTTTTTTAAATCAGTTAAAATACTTTGCTTATATTTAGACAGTACCTTAAAAGTGTTATACACCTAACACAAAATATTACATAGAATTAGATGCTAGCTTTACAATTTCAACAATTACTTTGCATTATTGTTCATTAAGACAAGTCATCAACAGGTAATGAGAATGGGAAATTTATTAAAATGGTGGAAATAAAGCCACCTTAGCTTCATTTATGCCTCTACTAGTGATTTAAATGCTTTCAGAAGTTGGTTAACTTACTAATTCCCCCAGCAACAAAGTGAGATAAAAGGCTAGCTCGAGTAAAACACTATGAAAATCTTGAAGGTCTCCCTATATGGGTTACTGCAATCAGGAAAGAGTTCATCTTCATTTTCAGAATTCACCCCATACAGTGAATAATATCTATGCAGTTGTACATTTTTTAAATTTTACAAAAATAATACAGTGGAACTTAATGTAAACTGGATGGAATAATAAGAATACATATGCCTTTACATCTGCACAAATTTCCAAGCAGTTTCATATTAAATTAAGCATTTAACTTAGATTTGATTCATGTAAATATATTCCACAGAACACAAGCATAGTAGCAAACTGTACAGTTCTAAAGAAGGTTTTCAAGACCAGAAATGGCAAGTTCCTTTCTCCCTTTTTCCTCATTGCTTTCTAATAGCATTGAAAGCCTTCAAATATTGTAATTACTACAATTGCTTATGTTTGTGGTACTAAACCATTATAAGTTTCTTCTAGCTTTTGCTCCTTAAAATCTCGCCTAGGAGTAGGCTCTTGTAGCCAAATGTCACACAACTTAGACTAACATATACATACACATGTACAAATACAGGCTAGAAGGGATTGAACACTTCTGAAAAACTAAATCATTTCAACAGGTTTTCTCAAGTCTTTTTATTTTGGTTAAATAGTCACAAACAGGCTTAAAGCAGAAAACGGCATAAAATAAAAAGATTTTATTAAAAAAAAGTATTTTTATTATTTTACTAGTATAATTTTACTAAATTCACTAAAATTTATAAATTAAATTTTATAATAAAATACAATTTTATAAATTTTATAAATTTATTTTTTTTAAAAAATATAAATTTACTAGTATTATTTTACTAGTATAAAAAGTACTAACAAAGAACTGTTGTAGACTTACTTCATAGAAGCTTATGGCCATAGTATATCTGACAGGAACCTCAGGGTCATGACAAAGGCAGAAGAATATAGAATACAGTTCTAAATGGAAGTTCTTTGGATCCACAAAAACGATCATAGCCTGTGGAAAGATAAATTCCTTTATTAACTGTATAGCTAAAGGACCACATTATCGAAGATTACTAGGTGAAAACATTGAGGTACAACAAGCAAGACACTTGGGAGATAACAGGTTGTGATTTTAAAGAGAAGGTGTGTCATTTCTGATGGCCATGTCAAAACACAGGTGCCAGACAAGTTCTGGAGTTGAGAACTAAACTGAATTTACATATCTTCCAGACACACTGCAGGATTTTCTTCTGATGACATAACTTAAAACCACAACATAAAAACACCTTAGTTGTATAAATATCGTTAATGTTCCTGTACACTAGTGGAAGCTGCAACTGGAGACTTCAAAAACAAGAAACATTTTAGCAAGCAGCAAAGCGAGCATCTGAATTTCAACATAATTATGTGTGTACATACCTTGGTTTTGCTCAAATGAACCAACAGATGTCTACCTACCTACAGGGTGCTTGTCTTTAAAAGGTAGAATAAAAATAACTGTCTACTGGCTCTCCGTACAAACATGTTTTCTTTAAATATAAATGCAGAATGTTGAAATACAAAGTAGATTTACAGAAACATGAATGGCAAGTTTAAAGACATCACATAAACTTGAAAAGACTTTCTGTATTCAGACAGGAATATTACTAAAACATGAATCTAACCGTTCAGATTCAATCTTCAACTCCCTGGAATACCATGGTTGACAGCAAATGCAAAAACCTAGCTCTGAGCAGTTTGAAACCAGGGATTCTCACAGCCATTTTCTCAAAGCCCTTGTGGTAACGGTTTGGAGAAAATGTGTAGGAAAAAAATGAGACCAGTAACCTCTTAGAACAACACTCTCCAAGTCAAAAGTTCCCAATAATTTTCTGAGGCTATGGAACGAGGAATCTTTTCTGGTAACTCTTTTGGAGAAGCTCTACTTTAAGCCATCAACTTGAGCTTTCCAGAGGAGAGCTAGAATCTAGCTAACAAGGCACAATTGGGAATAACTTCTCTATCATTCATGTAGTCCTATTTAGTGAACTATAGGCATGACACAAATTATTTAACCTGAAATTAATGTTGCTTACTGGAAAATTGTAAGCACAATTCTTCCTCACTGAAATATACTTCTTTTCCTGTTCCAGAGTTTGAAGTTGTAGTTGATTATCATTGTGGCCATTTTCCTGCTGTAAACCCAGTGTGGAAAGCTTCTTATAAAATTCCAAAAACCGTAAATGCTGTTCAGGAGTAAAAATGCCTAAAAATAATAATAAAAAAAATTACTTTCTTCATTACAAATGCTATTAATAATGGCCCAAACAAATCTCATTTACAAATCTATCAAATATGTCGATCTTTATGCCACCTCCTGCCTCATCTCAGTAGAGTATCATCAGCATACATTATACAGAAAAAGTGATCACATAAAAATAACATCTAACTATAAGAGAGTGAATCTTAATTTCTGTCCATATAGTTATTGAAATACTCAGAACATTAACTGCAGGATTATGAATATGTATGTTTGTTCCTCTAAGACTGATTTCTTCTTGATTAAAATCTTTATGGAACTCAGCCATATGAAGAATGCATGCCTGTAGAAAGTTGAAAAATAAGGTCATGTTGCTACAGATAACAAAGAGGTGTAAGAATAAAATTAGAAAACTCAGAAAAAATGGAATGCAACTAACAAGATGACTTCGAAAATTACAAGTCATTTTATAAATACATTACTAATAAGAGAACAATCAATGAAAGGCAGTTTTCTACTGAAGAGAGAAAAGAAAGCTATCAGTGATTGGTACCAAGAAGGTTGAAATGCTTAATGCTTTTATTTTCTTTCTCAAATTCCACTAGTATCATCAGACTCAGTATAATTAATATCAGTGACAAAGATTTAAGCTTTAAGTAGAGAAGGGACAGGTTGGTAAATACTTAAACCAGTTTTTCAAAATGTGCAGGGTCAGATGTGCTTCATTCCAGTATTCAAAACTATTTAAAGTACTAGCTGCTGAAATCTTAAATAAGTGAGATATCAGAATAGAAAAGTGGTACTGATATTTAACAGTTGGAGAGGGGAAGGACAAGTCACATAATAAGAGATCGGTCAGATTACTTTCATGTTTTTCAAAAAAACTGGAATAATAATTAAAAAAATCTACTTGTAAATACTGAAAAGAAAGTAAGAAAATGAGTGGCAGCCAACATGGCAAAAGCAAAACTTGTCAAATATATTCCATTTCCTTCTAGTACTGGATTACAGGTCCTCTGAATACAAAAGATGCAGTAAAGGTCACGTTATTCACAAGCAAAATAAGGGCTCAGGAAAGAGAGATGAAAAACTACAAAGATGATGCAAAACTGCTTAGAAAAACAGTTAAAGTTACCCATGGCTCACTGACAAGATTAGGCAAATGTATAAAGAAAGGTCTATCCTAGTTCTGGTGCTATTTGGTATTTTCATTGGTTTTTTGAGATGTTGGATTAGAGACTTGGCTTATTAAATATTCTGATAGCATCAACCTAGGAAGAGGACTGTTTACTCTTCACAAGATAGAGTTTAAAATTAACTTCAGAAACTGGATACATGGTCTTAAAACTTTAGACTATTATTCCATTAGGACAAAGGTAAGGTACCATGCTTCGCCACATCCATATCACCAGCACAAGACCAGGAAAGAGAGAGACTAGCTGTCATACTTATGTAAAAAACCAAACCAAACCAAAAAAAACCCCGAAAAAACCCAAAACAAAAAAACCAAAAGTGCCCTTGAACAAATACTGTCAAACTATTGGAAAAATAAAAAGGGGGGACAGATTTTCATACTGAAAAATGCAAAGAGCAATACAGCTGGGAAGACCCATGAA
Source organism: Falco rusticolus (assembly GCF_015220075.1). Lineage (NCBI taxonomy): Eukaryota > Metazoa > Chordata > Aves > Falconiformes > Falconidae > Falco > Falco rusticolus. The sequence goes on from NC_051193.1 coordinate 41,346,954, forward strand.
GCAACCCTTTCACTTTGCTCACCTCTGCCAAGGTGTAACACTTCAAGAAAAATATGAACTTGCTAGACAGCATTCAGAAGTGAAGAGAAATGGGCCATTAAGTTATTCAGCCTAGAGAAAAGATGACTGGGAAGACACGATAAAACCAGTATGGACTGCCGTAGCTCTGTATCTCTGTAAATAACAGTTTGACATGTGGAACAGCCCTTTCAAGTTATTTGTAGTGAGGCAATGGTCCCTTTGACAGTCTCTAACATGAAAATTTTAAAGATCCATAAGAAAGATCAAAGGGTTTAAGAGTCTAGGAAGAAATTTTCTACAATATAAATCCATGATTCTGTGTTGTCCCTCCCCAGGTAAGCTCTGTGTAGAGGGTATGTGGTGGGCAGAATTATCAAGGAAAGATCTGCTGCGCTTAGGTGAAAACCACAATTGTAGGTACAGATTTGGCCTCAGCTGCAGCTGGGAATCCACATGCCATTAGGTCTCCTTCCTCCCCCGAAGTTCCTTATGGGCCACCTCTGTGCGGTGCCTCAAAAAGGGTATCAAGCACAGAAGTGAACATACACAGTCAATATCATACTGCGTTTTCAAAGGTTTCTAGTTTCAAGAGTTTAGTCATCCAACTCATAAGCTCTAGAATATACAAGAAGGAGTCAAAACAAATCAGTCAAACCAATAAACACAAACCACCACATTTCCTCTCTGACCTTGTCTAAACAAACAACTCTGTCCCTCTCTAAACAAAAACCTCTGTCCCTGTCTAAACAAAAAAAAGAAAAAATAAACAGATGGAGACCCAAAAAGGAAATTTACAAAACCCAATAGTTACGCAATAGATGATTTCAGAGTTTTACTTCCATCTTTCCTTCCCTAACAATCATTTCATTTGATACATTCAAATCTGGATATTTTTCAAGGGCTTCAAATTCTCCAGTCTTCCCTAATTTTTAAGATGTTTTTTAAAGGAACATTAAATCATACCATATAAACCATTACACAGTTTCCCTAAATGGAATGATAAAGAAACCAAGATAGATTCATCTGCTTTGAAGGATTTTTCGCAGAATGATTTCACTAAGGGGAGGACAGTTTGACTCCTATCATCTGAAAAACAAAAGACATTTTTAATGTTAGCCATTTATCAACATCTAAAATAAAGCACAGAGAGTAGACTTCCATAACAAGTTATGAAAATATCATTTAACATGCTCAGGACTATTTTTGGCAGGTACTTACTGGAGGTAGAAAACAGAAAGTATGGAGAATGACAAACATACTACCATAACTCAGGTCCTAAATTTCAGTACCTTACCTGTTTTGTTTGTTGTTTGTTTTTAACGAAAAGGCATTCCCCCACTAAAGGTTGAGACAGAATAAATGAACAGGCACTAACTTCTCCATTCACCGAGGATACAGGGAGAGAAAGAATACTGCAATACTCCTATAATAAGATTTCCTACAATAGTAGGAATACAGGGAGATCAAGACCAAACATGACCATGACAGGAAAGGAAATATCTGGATACACTGGAAGTGAATTTTTCCAACCTACTGAGAAGAGGAGATTGAAAATCTTTTAGTAAACAATAAATTCACAGAGAAAAAAAATAATTAAGGAGAGAGGAAAGAAATTAAATCATTCAGAGATTAAAGCCAAATCCAAGCACTCTGCCTCCTTATAAAATAAAGGAATAAATTGTCAAAGAAATTTATGTGCTTTGGCTTGTTTTAAATAAAGTCATCATATTTTAAAATGTTCAAGTTTTAAAGGGATTAGGATTTTTTAATTGTAGATCAAGACCAAAACTCAGGAGATAATTATGGCCGAATAAAATACTTAGGTCAACGTGAAGAAATGTCTTGATGCTGTGAGAAAGACACCCTAGGATATAATTTCGGGTCATCTACCTTCAAAATGTTCATTTTGTAGTTCAGCCATGAACCTAAAAACCACACAAAACCAATTTCTAGAAACACATTCTTTACAAATCTGCAAACAATCCCTGATTGCTTTCTCTAAGCTTTTTTCAACAGCTAAAAGCAGTAGGTACAGCGATTGAGGGAGGGAGGAGTGAAGACTGGGAGGTGCAAAGAGAAGCACAAACTTGTTAGCATCAATGCAAAAGCTCAATAATTTGAAAATTAACTTACTATCATACTTTACTGATATAAGCACTAACTGCTAAAAACTCCATTTATGGTATTCTCCCCAAAATTATCTTATTTCTTTATGTACTCTTCCATATGGCTTATATGCAATCATGTATTTTAGTAATTCATCACCAAGTTCCTGCACAGTAAATATTTGCTCCTCACTTATGTATCAGGAAGGAGTAGCAGAGTCAGTAAGATGGGAGTAGGAGTGAGAAACGTGGTGCAAAATACAGAGTTGCTAATGAAGATAAACAACTGAGAGTTTGGAAAAAGACAGTATAAAGAGCAAAGTGGCAAATAATGAGCAGCGAGAGCAACGATCAACAATATAAAATATTTTTTTGAAACAGACTATAGCAATGATCCATCATGTACTTTGCTGTTTTGTACATTTCCAGTTCTAAAAAACCCACAAATAATCAACACCAGAGAACCAACCAATACAGAGCCAGAAAACCTGATTGTTATTGTCTTCTACATCCCTCTGAAAAAATCTAGATGGAGCAGTTGATTGGAGGACAAGGCACAGCAGTCACCCAGAATGTTCCCCTGTGCTGGAGCAGTCCTAAAGTTTGTCCCGGTCAACGCTGAGCTGAACTGGCAACAAGAACCCAAGAGCCATGACTGTAAGTAATCCACCACCATTATGCCAAAAGAACTGGATAAAGAACAGAGAATTTCTCCTTCCTTATATGAAGACACAGACACTCACCCCTACACCTGGAGAAGCATGAAATACGCATGTTCGTTAGAGGAAAGATAAAGCATGCTGAGAAAGATACAAGGATGTACATTTTCTCTTTTAAATACAGAAAAGCTTTATTAAATACACATACTTTCTCGTTGCAAAGAAGAAAGCTTTCAGTGTCATATATCTGCAAGTTTAAAGGAATTTAAATAGAAGTTGATGATGCTTAGTACTTCTAAAACCAATCAATTGTGCGCACTGCAGCTTATGGGACTTGGAGGAATATTTTTTGTTCCAAAATTTGCAAGTGTATTTGACATATAACACTGGATGTTAAAACCTGCAAGACTTACTGATACACACACAAATATCATATCATTGCCCCAGTCTGGGTGCTTCAGCTCAGAAGTCAGGTTGCAGCCTTTAGTCAGGACTGGCTTTACTTCAGTTAAGAAGCAAAACCTAGCTAAAAGCAAAAAAAATACAAGCAATTGCATCTGTTGAGCTAACATTCGTATTTTGTGTATTGACAGCATTAAGTGAATACTAACAACCCAATATTCCCGTCATTTATACAGTACTTTTACTCATTCCATTTAACCTTATTACATTAGAAACTTGGAGTAAGATAACTGATTTTGGGGACAACTGGTTCACCTTCCTTAAAAGTGCTATAAAGCACTGCAAGTCATGAAATATATAAAGGATAAAACAATAAACAAAATAAAAACAGAAATGTCTGAAGAACGCAAACGGAACAAAAAGCATTTCAATACATTTATAAGATCCATTAAAGCATTAAGAACTGGGCTAGTAAGCCTAAATTAAATGCTTACCTGCATCAAACATATCAAGCAGATTCACTAACGTCTCAAAAGCTGCAAGGCGTACACTGCTGCCCTCATCTCTTGCCAGTTCTACTAATTCAGGAAGCACCACAGTTTTTGTTAGTTCTGTCCTGCAAAGCGAGTCAAGCAGTCAAGAGAAAATATGTAATGAAAAAAGTATTGCTCCAGCAAAACAGAATTCTTCCTTGAAACACTCATTTAGAAATTCTTTGGGTGGCTAAGAATGAAAACTCGACAAAGTTGTAAGAAAATGAAAATAAAATAAAAACTTCCAGGCAATCAGAGGCCTTTATTTTTTGTCAGCCAAAGAAACATGCAAGTTTAAAATGTGAAACTTTATCCCCAAAAAGGCATTGAAATTAGCTTGAAATAAACCAGAGACAATGCAGTCTGAAAAAACACAAAGGAGTCAGCTACTTCCCTGTGTCACTAAGAAAACTCTTCTGATCAAACATGTAGAAACTGCTCAATGCAATGCTCCACAGCCAAAATGATTAAACGTGAGTCATGCTGAAGTGTCTGGAAATCTTACACTCCAAAGATGTTCCTTATTTACAGAGGGTAAGCAACTACTGCTCAGAGAAAACACGGTTTCCTAATTAGTCCAAACACTAGCTTTTAGGCTTGTTTTAAAGTAGTAAGGAACAGGTTCTGCTTCTCTTTTTGCCTTGGTAATTACTAGCAGTGTCTGCGTGTGTGATGGTCCTCACCACTCAAACATCGGCAGCAGAACACTATTTATTAGGGACTGACTTTGAAATCAGAGTTTAATCAGAGAGGTGAATAAGGAAGAGTTAAATACTCTTGGACACAAATATTTGCGCAGTAAGGTGACTGGCACAAGTAAGATGAAAAGAAATTCACTTCTTGGAGCAAAAGTACAGCTTCTGTAGAAGAAACCAATCAGCATAATTTCCCATGCCCCAGTGTATAACTGATTCCTGATTGCTTTAAGGGATTAGAAGGAGCTTTTCTGCAGCCCTACTATCAACAAGAACAGGGAAGACATACTCGGTACTTTTTTCTTTTTTTTTTTTTTTTTTTCTGTTACGCTCATTTTATATTTATAGTAGGCAAGTTTCTAGTGTTTGAATTTGCCTCCATTTGAGCTAAGAAGCCCATTTTGCCCTGTTCTCATGTACTGCCTCCCTGTCACTTCCTGAAAGCTTTTGTGAGCACCACATTTCAAGGATGGGACCTCAAAAGTTTGTAATAACCAGAGATCCAGCCCTCAGTGTTTATACTGCCCAAAACATAAAACTGCAGCAAAAGACTGATAAAATTACACTATGTGAGCATTAAATAAGATGACGAATTCACACCTATGTTTGACACTGAGCAACTGTGCATGAAGAGTTTAGATTCTGTCATTTCAATCACAGTTTTAATACAGGCCTGATCACAACCTCCAGGAAGGATGACAGATTTTTACTGAAAATGCCCCAAAATACTTCTTCCAATCAGGCTAAACAACTAGCAGCTGTCCCTTTTGTAAGTCAATTATGAACAATAACACTTTCAAATGTTTATAATCAGCAAAGTGATTTGCAGCTTACAGAGTTTATTATTATTACCAACAGATTAAGATGTAGCTTAACAAAAAGATGATTAATCATTCATATAAAGTTATTTGAAAATGTCATGATATCATTTAGTGGTAACACCACTAAATAGTAAAAATAAGCATTGGGACTGTTGTCACATTATGCTTTCAGCATTTACCTAATAATGTGCTTCTTTCTGTTTATTTAATTGTCTTTATTTTCCTACTGCCTACTCATCCTCAATACAGTTCACACACCAAAAATACCGACAGTTCACCATTTGTTACTAGATTAAAGCATCTAAATCATTGGGAAGGGACTAGACAAAAACCTGTGAAAGTAGTGTATATGGATACATAAATGCTAAAAATCAACACTGGGGAGGAAAGAAAGAAAAATATATACAATGGACCACTAACTGATAACTACATATTTAGCTCTATTAAACCAGTACTCTAAGGCTGGCTAAATCATCAGCAGTACTATCATTTGCCACTGTGTAACACCTATCTTCTTTCAAGACTTGCAGCTCCCACCTATAATAAAGTCAATTTTGTTAACAAACAAAACTGCTGAAAGCAGATTCACACAATTCACAGTGCTCCTAAAAGCTACCACTAAAACCACTTTTTGGTTCTCAATAGACTGAGCCACAGAGCAAGACAATCTAGGCAGCCGTACATTTTTAAAACATAAAAAATGTTTCCAGTTATATCTGAAAGAAGTATTCTTTAACTATATGTATATCCTAGATAATTTATTTTACTCAGAATAACCTACTTACATTATTTTAAAAAATACTTTTCTGTATTATGTGTCACAAATCATTTTCAAAGCCAAATTAATATGATTGCTTCTCAGCTCTTGACTATAGTAGAGGTTAATTGAGAAGGTTAGAGGAATCCATGGAAATGCACACAGTATCTCAAATAACACACCAAAAAAAAATCTCATGGAATTGATCAATAACCAGTGAGGAGAGAGGAAGGAAGGTGATTGAGACAGACAAGAACGCAAGGCCTATGAAGGGTCAGGGGAGCAAAGGATAGGACTACATTCTGAAATCAATCAGGAAGCAAAAAAAACCACAGATGCTTTGGAAATGCATTTCTGTGGATTTCCATTTTGGTGGCATCAAAAAACTTCAAAATAGTATGACAGTTAGAACGGTCCCTCCCTTCAAAACTCAGTATATATGAAAAAAAACCCCAAACCACCCTGGTCACTCTCTGAAGACAAACAGAATCCCCTCTTTCACTCATCTTTAATCTCCATGAAATAGAATCCAGTTTCAAGATACATAAAGATATATATGAGATACACACACACAGTAAAAATAAACACAAGCGCAGATTATTCAGTAATTCAGTTTGGCAAAACGTGTCTTAAATTTTCAGTTTTACAAATATCAACAATACTGACAAATACTCCTTTTCTTTTCTGTAATCACAAGTTCTTTTAAACCCAAAGCCATTCAAGATGGAAAATATGAAAATTATTTACTGTGCTAATTATGTTTTGTTATCAAAGACAGTAAGTATAAAGACAAACAAATTATTTAGTGAGATAAATAATATTGTGTTTTCACATTATTCACATTCTCTGAACTTTTGCAGGACAAGTACCTTGCAGAAGAGCTGCCTAAAGCACATATATATAAAATTATTTTGTACACGATATAGACAAGTTTATCTAGGCATCTATAAACTACTATCCTACATGATCTTACCAAAACAAAGTTAAATTAAGCACATGGCAGTAATGCTTAGTTCTTGTGTGAATATTCATTCCCTATAATAGAGTAAGCTAAAACACTGCCTGAACATACACTTTCCCAGTATTCCATGGCTGAGAGGTAAATTGCATTGTTTCAGGAATTTTTGGTGGTTTGTTTTTGTTTGTTTTTTAAATAACTCAGAATCTGAGCCACAACATAATTCTCCATTAAAAAAATCAAAAAAGCAAACACCACACACACACACACAAACTCATTCCACAGCCACACTGAAGTGCGGATTTACCATAGCTTTCAAATTACATCTCAGTTTCAGCCTCATCCTTGAATTTGCTCATAAATTCACAATTTTAAAGGCCAGAGCGGCTCCTAAGATCTAATCTATCCCGTCTGCATAAACCAGGGCAGGGAACCTCACTTGATAATTTCTTCAGGTCTCTAAAAGCTGTTACTGCTTTTGTTTTCTCTTCCTGACACAGTAACAGGTGAACAGACCTAAAATTTTAAAATATTATTTCACTCAGAGACCAATCCTGTATGGGCAGTTAACATGTTCTTTTTAGCAAAATAGAAGTTCCAGTTTTTTTCTACTCCTATTGTGTGCAATCTTGAAGGTCTTCAAGCTTAGAGTAAAAGTTGATACTGAACTGAAATTTGCTTACAAAACACTTTTAGCATCTTTTTGCAAAAAACTGCAAAGTAATTGATTAGAAACTGCTCAAATTTGCCATAATCCTCTTCCACTTTTTAAATAAGCCTAATAACATCAATGGATAATTGAAATGATTTCAAGATGCTATAAACAAACTCATTATTTACAAAAAACTGTATGGTTCAGCAGTTTTACTATCAGAGAGGAACAAAAATCTGAAAAAGGAAAAAGAGCCAGATGCCAACAGCCAATTCCTAAGAACATATCTGTACGCTCCAGATTCATCATTGAGTACACATGAATTAAGCTAGAGATCTTAAAAGTAGCTTTTAGGTTACCATTAAGTATTTTAGAGAAAGATTTTGTGTTGAGAAGCCATTATGTAAATTGTACTCACCCTATTCCTTGAGCTATATGTTCTAGTTGCCGACACATGCAAATTCTCACTTCATACTCCACATCCTGGCACAGTGATTTTACCAATGGAAGAATCTCTCTTTTAATACTGAGAATGTGAATACTTTTATTAATATACAGAACAAGAATATATAAAATCCACTGTCATACTCAAAATTTACCTATATATTACTTCTAATGGCATTTTTTTAAAACTAATTTATCACACATGGCAAATTTTCTGAAAATGTGCACTTATAAAAGAATACTGTACATCGGACAAATATGTGCCATAAAGAAGCAGAAAAAGGATTATTTACAGTCATTATAATTTGCTCATATTTCATCTTTTTTTTTAATTACGAAAATAGAAGGTAGGCTTAGAGATGCTGTCCTCATTTAATAACAATCTTCAGTAGAATTTTTGAACAGCCACTGTAAGAATACAAAGAATTCTATAAATGGAATCCAAATCCCAATTAATTGTCTCTAATACCTCATCTTTGGTGTGTGTGTAGCACCCAAGAGACATTTAGGAAGCAGAAAATTAATTTAAAATTAAAAGCTTTAGTACTGCAATGCTTTTATGTAAGCAGTTCCAAGCATTCATGTTAAATCAATGGCAGATAGAATTCAAAACAGTTATTTTGTATTTAAGTAAAAACACATACTACAAATTGGCAGAACCAGCCATTGTGTTTCCTTTCACTGCCCAAGATGCTGTCATGAGTGTTCATAAAATATCTCTATCCAAATCCTTATGTTGTTGCAAAACTCAAGAGAAATACTATGAAGCCACAGACAAGCAAATTTTCAAGCCAGCTTGCACAGCCTCCACTCATCCTAGTGAAAATTAATTTCCTTCTTACAGTAACATTTGGCCTCAAGTTACAGAAATTGTACAAAGTCTTGGGAGTCTGGCATTTTAGAATACTTTGAAATGGGGACTACTTCCAAGAAAGCCTTGTTTTTAACTAGCTATTGGAACAGAGGGTAGAAAAACTCATGTTCTATTCCAAGGTCAGGACTTTTTCAATACTCTATAAAATAACCTGGGAGTCCTGTGAAATATGGAAAAAAAATTATAGTATAAATTTTATGAGGAAAAATGGTGCCTTTCTGAAGAAGAATGTGAAGATATGCTTATATATTGCCTGCTCCTAAGGGCAGACACGTCTCCTGAGCCTACACCAAGACCCCACTTGCAGGGGGCATGAAAGGGTGTCACGAATCTTACTCAGTCTGCCACATTCTAAACCTGTGGATCCAGGTCTCTTCAGCCCTCTGAACTGCACGCAAAGCCCTCTACCACAGGAGCAGTATGTTTCAGAAAATTCTCACCCACTTCTTAACATGTAGCTTCGTGCAGAAATGGTGCTACTGTCTGTTCCCTGAAATGAGGGGTTTCCTATTTAGTAAGAAATCATATTAAATAACGTAGTGAAAGAGGGTATGGTTATTTGAACTTATTAATGACTAATACTACCATAATTTGTTGTAAGATTCCAATTCTTCACTTTATTTTCATAAGAATGTAACATCAAATAAATAAAAGCCACTGTGATTCTGCCAGAATTCTATAAATTTTGAAGATAAAGATTTGAAGGCTTCAGTAACATTCTCAGAAAATACTACTTTACCATGCTTATTGACTTTTGCATGTCTGACAAGTGCAGTCTACATAGCAAATAAAGGTGTAGATGGCTTCCTTTTGGTTGCTTCTAGTTACTTTTTACAGAAGAAAAAACTGTAATTTAAAGATCAAAATTTAATTTAAATGTAATGAAACTGTAAATGTCTTGTCATACGATCCTGCTTTTTATCTTTCTATCTTATGCTGAATTCTTGCATTCTGGGGCAGATCAAAATCATTATTGGAGCTGACTTCCTCAGCTAGACATGTTTTCTGTGCATTTGGTTGCCCCCAGAGTATTCCTTTTGTAATGTAAAAGTCACATGGACAATTGCCTGGATAGGAAACCCGTGTTGTGAAATGGTCCTGCTATCATAAGAATGGATAAACTGTCCAAAGAATGCTCCATACCAACTGCTTTGGGCAGATGTTATTCAGATTTATTTTTATCATTGTTTCCCTTTTCTGCAACACTGTCCAAAACCCACAGACACTGAATCTAAGAGCTGGGATAATATTAGGCAACAACGGTGGCTCCTGATACATCTACATATAATCCAGGTTGACAAAAAAATGTATATACAAGTCAAATTCGGTTAGACAAAAAGTTAGGAACAAGAATTCTTTTCTTTATGGCAAGAAACTCTAAGGTGATGAAGTTGGAATTTGTCTTTAAATTGCAGAGAAATCCACAGTTTGGCTTATTTCCTGGTGAGAAAAATAATATGGAAGAATGGCATGAAAATGGTACCCATTAGAACCTGTGGAAGAACATACAAACTGAAGGTGTAAACAGATGAACATCATCCAGTCTGAATATGCTAGTTACATAATGAACACTTTTCTTAAATTAATTAATATCTAGATAAAGGGATCTGTAAAAAGAAAGCATTTAATTTTTGCAATAAAGTCTACTTTTCTTGTAGTAATTTTTGTCCGCTAACAAAGAAATTCTGGCATATACTCTGGACTGAAAATACAGGTACAGTCTACTTACATATGAGCTTCAAATTTGTTAGCTAATTTTCCCATGATTTTACAACTAACTAAGCGGGACTGAAGCGTTTGAGAAAGCTGTGCTTTGGAAACAAGTGGATTCAGGATCTATATGAAAGAAAAAAAGAAAACAGAAAAAAAAAAAGAAAAAAAAAAAAAAGAGATGTGAGCAGTAAATAATGTATTCCTCTTCTTAAAAAAAACAATCCAAAAAAGCATATCCCAAATGTCATCTACTCCTTTCATGGAATTGCTCAATACTAACAGTAATAGTGGCTGTGTAAATTAATACTCTGTTGGAAACCTGTCTTTAATATTCAGTGCTAATTATAGTATATTAAAACCATATCTTGGCCCAAATAACAGTTTATGATTCACATCACAGACCCAGTTTTACATCTGTCTACTTGTGTCTTAATTTTAGGACTAAGTTGTATATGAATATTTATAGCTGTTAGCTGCTAATTTTCACAAAAGTTGTTAAACATGTTCCTGAACAAGAAAAAGAAAAAGGAAGCCTCTCTAAGGTTCTTTTTCATAAGTTTTCCCAGGAAACACCACTTAACATAAAGCGCTGAGCCAATGATCCCTCCTGCTTATGCATACTGTGGGGATCTATAGGGAAGAGGTTTCATTTCTGTACAGATGCAGAAAACCTGCATCTTTATTGGAGCTCTGCTTTCATTTTTCGAATCACCACTATGGTGCCAGAAACAAAGGCCCGTAGAGCACCATATTTAGATCTATTAGTTTTGCCCAGAAATAATCACAGAAATCCAGGTGCCAGGCCAAAAGGAACATTACAGAGTTATCTCCTGTAGTCTGCCACAGTTCCTCACCCAATCTGTCTTGCAGAGCTCTATAAAAGGGTAATAAGGGTAAAGCTCAGGAAAGTATTCTAAAAGCATTTTTCTTCTCCTTTTACCAGCTGAAATTTTGAGGTGAGAGAATCTGAGCGCTGTAAGGTCAAACAGATCACTTAGACTAAAATTAGTATATAAGGTAAGTTTCTAACTACAATACTGGATAAATAAGCATATCATTAGTTATGTACAACACTGCATGTTACTTATTTGGTCTTTGAACTACGACGGCAAACACACCATGTCCAGTAATACTCCAGTTACTGAGCTAGACACAGTCTCTCCCATGAAGTGACCATTGCCAGAAACAGGACACTGAGTTAGGTTGACCTTTGGTCTGAAGCACACACCTTTCCTCACATCCTCAGCACCTACGATTGTTTTACGGTTTTTACTTACAAAAAAAATTAACAACTAGAATAGTCTCAGTTTTCTGATACAAGCATCCTTCAAGTAACATAAAAGGCCCCTTTTCAAATTCAGGTGTCTGTACAGCTGCTGAATCAACACTGCTTTATCAGTTGTGATCTTCCCAAAGCAAATTCTGGTGGAAACTTACAAATGTGTTCCTAGAGGCAAACCAGGAGAGAAACCCCATCTTGCTTAAACGGCATCTTTAAAATTACATTACAAATGGATTTTGGAGGTGACTAGAATAATTTATCTTTTTTTTTTTTTCCCAACCAAACTTTTCACCTTTTAGAAATTTATTTTTTAAACAGTGTTGGATTTTAATTACCCCCTATTTTAATAGGTACTTTTATACTACACAATCAATCATATATTTAAATCTCCATATTGTTATAAATTATAAAAACAATAAAATATGCCTGTTGCAAAGCTTTTAAACTTAATAATGAAATATGAATACTTAAAACTGAATAAATTAGCTGAGTAAAAAGGAGTGACTTTATGACTTAGTGACAGACTTCCTTCCTCTTTCTTGAGCTATACAGTGAAAAATTAAGTCTTTGCAGGGCATTTGGGGTTTTGTACATCAAGAACAACTGAAATACACAATCAAATGGATGTCTAGTATTTGGTCCCACTTAGTAGAAATTGGAATTTTAGTCCGGTAGCAAAGAAAATGTAGTTTCTTCATGAAGACACAGAAAGAGATACTATACTGTAAACCAAAACAGGATACATAAAAACCTTTTACTGAGGATACTAAGTGTGGTGGAAGTGTTACAGTAAATAGTCTTTATCTGCCAAAGAACACCAAAATTTGTTTTTAAGGTCACCTTCCTGTCTCACCTTTTAGCACATTCCTCTCTTACAGTATGTTCCACAAGCATTACTGTTTTCACAGGCATGGAACTGCCACAAATCTTACTGAAGTGAATGAAACTTGCAGGGAAAAACAATCTTACAACATATTATTAACTTGTTAGCGTATGTGGGAGAATATTATTACCTCATGTCTGATAGTCTCTTTTGGTAAAGCTTCTATTACAGCAAGAAGAGTTTCTAGCCATGCATTGCTGACACCTGTTAGAAAGAAATGGGTTGTATGTTGTTCTACAGATAACAAGTATAATAAAACACACATCAGTTTTACAAAATTAGTTCTCAATTTTTACACACACCTCTTCAAGGAGCTATATATCTAAAAGCCACTAGACTAACATTCAAGACTTCAGACTAAGAAGTAGGATAGGTGAGAAGCAAATTCTGTCCCTGATGCTTTTACCTTTTCTGTTCCTGTACAAAAATAATAATGATCCTGTTTGTTTTGAAAAGATTATCTCCCTCATTTAGAAGCATAATGTTTTCTTATGCCCCCCAAAGCATATTCTTTTCTTATGCCCACTGAAACTTTCCAGTTTTACAAAAGGCCACTTTTTTTTCCTTGCATCCTAAAAGTAGCCTCAAAGTAGTCAAGAAAAACTAATCATCAACCATCCTTCCTCCATTTTCTCAGCCAAAAAAATTCCAGTACTTCAGTAGAAGCTCAGACTCGGTAACAACTTTGGGATTTAGTCCTTCAGGCACAGTGGTTTTGTTTGCTTCAATCAGAATTACATTTAAATATTAGCCTGTAAGTGCTCAGCATACAAAAATCTTTTCATTCATGCAGGTCTAGGTACAAAGTCACACAACTGCACTCACACAACTGCACTCACTGCTTTACACAGTATTATTGTACGGTCACTAAGGAGACAAAATATATAGCAGTAAGCAGTCATCAATACAGTTTTAGAGCCCTGACCTGCATCTCTGTGTTCCAGGTTCTGGAGAATGATGTGTAGGAAGGAGTGGGAGTATGTATGAATGGACACAGACTCCTCTTGCAGAACAGTCAAAAATGAAACAGCAGCTGTTAACTGCATTTCCACTCCTGCAACATGCAGCACCTCCTGTATAATTACAAATTATATCAATTTAGTGCAGAAGTGCACTGAAAGAACATTCAAATTTTTACATTCACTTCTAAGGGTGGATATGAAACAACCTGGGTAAACTACGAAATTGGCTGTATAATTATTTTCTCTTAACAGCAATTACTTGGAGATATTCAAATCTCTTATATTATAGCATGAACCTTTTAAGAAAAATAAAGCTAATTATAATATTTTTTGTGACTTTCATTTTTATCAATGCACATGTCTGAATTTTTCTACTTTAAAAAATGAGAGGTAAAAAAAGACCAGCCAACAACTGCACTTCTGCTGTTTATGTGCATGAATTAAATTAAATATTTCATTCAGCCAGTGAGAGATACTAAAGTAGAAGAAGGCAATTTAAATTTTGTCCCTTGCCAACCGATGTGGAACACAAATGAAAATGTGTGTATATGTATAAAAAGCCCCTTAAAAATAAAGCAAGATGTGCTAAAATATTTAAAGTAACTCAGCATTTACCAGTACTCAGCTTTAACCTATAAGAATATAAGTAAGTAGACTATCTTTCAAAGCATCGGTTCAAAAGTTAAACAAAGATAACATGGGAATGAAATATTACTACATTTTTTGAATGAAAGAAAAAAGGCAATTTATACTTCAGATTTATGCACACACCAAAGACCTTGCAGGATGCAATCTATGACATAGCATTGTAAGTATGTACATCAGCTAGATGAACATCTCATTTGTTTACTTCTCTAAACGTCTCTCTCTATCTCATGAGAAAATAAAGGGCATTATTCTACCACTAAAGCAATACATTTATTTTATCCAAACCCAGTAAGAGTTTAAAGCACATACTTCCTATTTAACACTTAATATATGTGGTTTTCTTTTTTTTAAGTGCTTTAGATGAACCGTTTTTTCAGCAGATCACATATCAAAAATCAAGGATAAGCTATATTTAATTTTTTTAAAAATCAGCCTAGACCAGATTAAGAAAATATCCATTGTGCACCTGAGTATTACATAGCAGAGGTATTTTGCTGAGAAAATACAGTTTGTAGAGAACATCTGAGAAATTATTTAGCAGACATTGCTTACTTCAAAGTTAAACAACAAGTTTTCATTGCACAGATGTAAACCAGCTTGTGTGTGCAAATGTATAATTGTATTTTATCTGGTTTCAAAGAGAACCACTGCTTATCTCTCAACAGCTGCCTCAGTTTACAGCTGTATATATTTGTAAAAGCATTCTCCGTGCCCCTGCTCCCCAAATGAAAAAAAAAACAAAAACCCAAACTAAAAAACAAACGACAAAAAACAAACCAGCATTGCACAGCTTACCAATCAAAGTGTGCTAAAACATTTGCATTCAATAGCCATGGAAACTGCTTTTGTTATCTCCACAGCCTGCCTCTGTCCTTGTTCCTCCACTGTTATTACAACAGCCACAGCCAAGAATAAGGACACCTACCAGTTTTGTAATTTCAATGTGCATATTATTCTGGATTTTGGCTTACACTTGCTCAAAAGAACATCTCCAAAATAATCAAAAGAACTATCTACCTACTGTAGATGTTAAGACACCACTGCAGACCAGAACATAATGGAGCTGAATTCAATTCTATGTACGTATTCACTTTGTATGCAATGCAAACAGGGTTACTTACCATCAAATAAAGTTTCCAAATAGTCTCCTCCACAGATCCACACAACTCTGGATAATCATGTGTGAGAACACATTCTCTGGATGTGCCTCCTCATGGACCTCGGGAGACATTGAAATGTAAATTTCTAGATTGCTTACATGCCTGCCTGCATTGACGTTTGCACTCAGAAACTCATTGATGTTTCCACATACGAAAATATATGGATCCCCTCATTCCAGTTTCACTGAACTCAAGTTGAGGGACTTAAACTTATTTGAAGTAAATTCATTTAGGAAGTAATGTATTTTTCTATACATGGACCCTTCACAGATTCTTATTCTGGAGGAAAAAAGCTTCTCCTCTTTATCTCAGACAAGTGTATTTAATGGAATTTAAGTGTATTGGCATGTTCTTGAACTATCCTAATGTCTACGGATTAAACTCAGGCATCAAAACCTGCAAAATTTAGAAAGCCTGGCTTATTCCATTAATTGAAAAGCAGAAAATTTACTTCTATTTTAATGCACTTTATGTCCTGCAGCGATAGAATTCTCTTGAAAGAATGCTGCAAGCAGAAACATAGTCAATTGTTTTAGGAACTGTGTTGACATGACAGAAATCTTGATGTAGGACTAGAAAGACACAGAAATAATGGAGATTACAGAAGCTCAAAGGTACAATAAGGATGGACCTTAAAATCAATGTTTGGTATAAGAGAGGATGAAAATTACCCCACCTCCTCTTAAACTATAAAATCAACTAGGGAAAAAGAAAAGCTTTCAAGGGGAGACTGATAGATTAGAAAAATAAGTAACTGCGAAAATTAGTTTAGAACTTATCAGGCAGCACTAAATGAGGCTTGATGTGTACACCTCAACAGGAATAGCCGTATTTTTCTGCAATCACAACATTTGGAAAAATCTCTTTATTAGTCAATCAGATAGACACTTGCAACCTCCCTCCAGTACTTCTGGTGGCAGTGCCCAAGGATGGAAAACACGGAAAATACTACTAACATTGTTTGAAAAAAGCCACTTGGTGGCACAACAAGAAATGCCAATAAGAATGTCTAAGTGTTCCCTAAACCTGCATTTCAATGACTTCCAAGGTTCATGAGGAGTTGCATGCAGAAATCCAGAGTGGGGATCTCTATGCAAAAGAACCCATACAAGGATGTCACTTATTTTTAAATGTAGAATTTAAAATTATTTCATAATCTCATTCCTATGTTAACATCTAAATGATATACAACATATTTATTTTATTAGCATAACCAAAATACTGACACCCAATTTAATCATTACTTAGATCTGGCATATTTATTGATGCATTGTATTTTTGATTTCATTCAACTCAGTCCTAAAACCCTTATGTTAAACACATAAAGGGTCTTTGATATAATTTTAATTTAATTAGGTTTTAAGGAACTATAAGCAATTTGCATATATCATTTTCTACATTTATTTATAAAAGTAACCAGACTTACCAATTTCTGGCAAGTGAAATAAAAATTTGTAACGTATCCAGCCAGAATATTACTTTCATTTATTCCTTCCTGTATCTGTTTTATCCTCAGCTGTAACCAAAACAGTATTTACATTTGCTTTGGGTTTTCTGCAAGTATGCTAGGCTAGTTTCCCTATCCAGTTATATGGTGACAATACTTTCAAATAAATAGCACCCTGAAACTACTATACAACTTGTTTTTCATGTGCAAATTTGAATTCACAAATGATTTTTCCCAATCTACAGAAGTGAAGCCAAGGCTAGCAATTTAAGTCAGCTTATTTCTCTGCAATGCCAGACTACATCTGCAAGACTCCAATCGCAGTTGAGTTCAATTATGCCTTTATAGACTATAACAGTTTCCAGTTAATGGTCTGGACTATTCGTCCAATAAAAACAAGGATAAGAAAAAAATAGGTCAAGTGGTTAATGATGCCAGATACTCTTTTGCAGTTAAAAGTGCAGTGAACATGGGCAGAACAGAACTGTTCTTCTATTACAGATTAAATAAATATTAGATAACAGAGCACCATTGAAGAACCTGCTCCATAAGAGTATAGCCACAGAAAGAAATTTAACTCCTATACATTCCAGAAAGTTTCAATTTATAAAGCTTAAATCTGAAAAGAAGACTTAGATTTAGACTGACTTCATTATATTTCACTCTCTTACCTCTGCCTTGAGCCCATTAACTTAAGTTTCATTTAATTTATCATCTAGGAAAGCAATCAGTTTGGATTTAAATTCCATTGCAAGTTGAAAAATACACTACTTTTCTCAGTTATTTGCTCAAAGATTGAACAGATTTATTATTGTCTGCTTCATGTCTAATATTTCTATCTTCAGTTCCTAACTCTTCCTTCTTCATATACATGTCCTATTTAATATTATGCAGGAAGATACTTTTACAAAGTAATTAAGTACTGCCTGATCTAAACACACTGAGCTCCAGCTCCCACCGTACAAATATTTTCCAGGCCCTAGGCCCTGATCACAATAGTCATCATCCTTTTAGTTATTTTTCTCCATCCCTATATAAAAAAAACTAAGACTAGAATCAAAAACTGTATTCCCATATTAGACATCCTATTAAACACAGGCAAAGGCAAAAATTTCTCCATATCCTGACAAATAAGGGTAAAGAAAACCCCAGCATTTCTTATTATTCCTTCATTTGAGGAAGGACTCTGCTCTCAAAGCAGAAACACCAGAGACAAAAATGGAGTCATTATGTTAAACAGGAAATAAATAAAAAAACAACGAGAAAGCAACTTTTTTTTTAAGCCAGTAGGTTGGTTTAGGAAAGAATGCATTATAGATATCAGAATAACACATGGCAGTAACTCCAGAAACTTGGTGTAAGTTAAAGGGTTTTCAATTACTTTGCAACTTCAAGTCATTCTTTTTTTGCAAAGCATTTTTTATACACACACACACATATATATTTAAACAAAACCCCTATTGATCTGCAACTTATAACACAGACCATGATAACCTGAAGTACTTTAATGTTTTTTAAACAGTCTACACTAATCCTCGGTTCTGAAGACTGCTGTTTCTCGGCCATTTGCTGAATTCAAATACTCAGACAAAAGTTGGAACAGCTCATCTTAAGGAGTATCCTGGGATCACAAAAGTTTCAGGAGATGATATGAAGTTGAAAGGTGATGTCTGATATTCACAGAATCACAGAACGGTTGAGGCTGGAAGGGTCTTCTGGAGGTCAGTTTGCCCAATCCCCTTGCTCAAGCAGGGCCACCTAGAACCAGAACATGTCCTGACAGCTTCTGAATACCTCCAAGGAGAGAGACACCAAACTCTCTGAGCAACCTGTGCCAGTTCTTGGTCACCCTCACAGTGAAAATGTGTTTCCTGATGTTCAGAGGGAACCTATGTTTCAGTTTGTGCCCACTGCTTGTTGCCCTGTCACTGGGTACCACTGAAAAGAGCCTGGCTCTGTCCTCTGAGCATCCTCCCTTCAGGTATTTATACACATTGGTAAGTTCCTCTCCAAGCCTTCTCTTCCGCAGGTTGAACAGTCTCAGCCCTCTCAGCTTTTCCTCATAGAAGAGATGCTCCAGTTCTTTAAACCTCTTCACGGCCCTTCATTGCACTCTCTTCAGTATGTCCATGGCTCTCTCGTACCAGGGAACCCAGAACTGGACACAATGCTCCAGGTGTAGTAGAGTAGAAGATGGAGTAGAGGGGAAGAATCACCTTCCTCAAAGTGCTGTCAACGTTTTGTCCAGAGCAGCCCAGGATACTTTGCCACAGGGGCACATTGATGGTTCATGTTCACTTCGGTGTCCACCAGGACCCCCAGGTCCTCTTCTGCAAAGCAGCTTTTCAGCTGGGTGGCCATCAGCACATATCAGTGCACGGAATATTGCCAAGTACCCCTACCACACAGAACCTAAGACTCCTATGCAGCAAGGAATGTGTTTTAATAATGTACAGAAAAATGTTTGCTAAATAATCATGCTGAGAACTATGTACATATTTGTTCCTCATCTTTCAGTCAACCAATCCATAACAAATGAGCAGAATGTAACTCATTAAATTAGTTTTTCACAAATACTGAGTTGTCCCTTGAGCAGCCTTTTTCTTAAGATTAGAAGACAGAGGGAGGATTCAGTTTAAGACCAATTCCACAAGCAGTAAGAAATACACCAACTAATTTTTCATAATATGACATTTTTTCTGGAATTATTATACTGGAATTAATATAATGTTAAGGTAGCTGCCTTAAAAGTAGAAGAAAAAAAAAGCTGAGAGATATATATCCACGCAGCATTTCAATGAAAGAAGCAATTAATTTCTTCAAAACTTCAGCAAAGAAAGCAATGAAATATAAATGAGAATTTACTGTAACAAATATGTATCATTTTTGTACAGGCGCATTTTACCATTTAGTAATCATCTCCTTGGTAGACAGAAAACCGTGTAACATAAGCATGTGACTCAGCCATCTCACCTCTGCTACTAATATAATTACATAGTTTCTTACAAACTGGCAACAAGAATCAGATACAGATATAGCAAGAAAACTCACACCAGCTACTACAGAAGACTTTTTCTTCTCATCCACAAAGTGCTTGAGATAGACAGGACAATGCAACCGAGGAGATTCTTAACAGAACTGAAACTTTCAGTTCAATATAGTTTAGATCATCAGATTTAGTTTGAGTCAGTAACTAGTTAAACTCTTTCTGTATTTCTAAAGTGATCTAAATACTCTTCTTAAGCATTAGTTGTTTGTAACAACAAAATAACATTCCCGTTGGCAAACTGTGTTAACAATGGAAAGAATTTTAAATTTGGGGGGGGCGGAGGAGAGCGGAATGGAACCTAAATTCTTCAAAGTGTCCTGATAAAATCAGGACTGAATCACACCACTGAAAATGTCAAATGTAACTCTAAAAAGGCATGGGGCAACTGAGTCTGTCCATAACATTATGAACAGAACTCAACGCTTTGAAAATTAAATTTCTACAAGAAACCCTGCTGATTTTTACGTCTTTTCACATAGAAAGCACATACATTCAAACAGTTACCACAGCCAAACATCTACGAACAAACACAATGTTCCTTTAGCTGACAATTTGTATAAATTGGAACCAGGTTTATACCAAAGTGATCAATTGCATGAGACCAGGCTAGAGACTGTTCTAAATAAAAACTTTGATTTCATCACATAAAAATTGTCAATAGTATCAGTAGAAGACTGACAATACACTGATCCAATAAAAACAAAACTCAGAAATTTGCTGTTACCAAAATAAGCCTTCAGATATTTTGACATCCAAACCCAGTGTATTTTTCCACTCAGCTGGTAGCATTTAAAATCACTGAAACCCACTCTGAACCGGCAGGCTAACATAACCAAAGTCTTAATTCCTGTTGTAACCTTACCTAGAGTTACTAGAATTATTTAGAGTTATTTTGCTTTAGAGTTATTAGACTGCATTTGTGTTTGCGATGCAGTTTGTTCTTATTTAGCCAAAGCTGCTTTAAACCACACATTAAATGCACTTTTTCATTTCTTCTAGGCAAGAGGTCATAGCCAGGGCAGAGCGGAAATATAGACCTATTTATCTGCCTTAAAATCACAGAACAGTTTGCCTTGGAAAAGACCTTTAACAGTTATATAATCAAATGCCCCTGCAATGAGCAGGGACAACTTCAACTAGATCAGGTTGCTCAGAGCCCCATCCAACCTGAGCCCGAATGCTTCTAGGGATGGGGCAGCTGCCACCTCTCTGGGCAACCTGTGCCGGTGTTTCACCATTGTCATAATAAAAAAATTTCTTCCTTATGTCTAATCTGAATCTAGCCACCTTTAGTTTAAAACCATCGCCCCTTCTCCAGTCACTACAAGCCTTACTAAAAAGTCTGTCCCCATCTTTCTTATAAGCCCCCTTTAAGTATCGAAAGGCCTTAATAAGGTCTCCATGGAGCCTTCTCCAGGTTAAACAACCCAAATATCCTTTATACAAACATATGCGTATGTGAAATAACTGTATAACATTACATGGCCAGCATACATCTACCACAGCTAGCAGTGACTTACTAAACATGGGGAGGGCAGCACATGAAACTTCAGACAGTTAAAAGCAAAGTATACTTTTCTGGGTAGCAGAATGAAAATCTTATTGTTTGGATGGAAGGAGATCGAGAATGTCAAAATGAACTGTTATTACAGTCTGGTTCTCAAAAAGAGTTCTCAAAAAGCTGTCAAAACACTGGTAAATATTTAGAATATGTAAATAGTACTAATTGTGCTTTCTTTTCCTGTGGTAACATTTTTCAAAAAATACAATACCTGACATACTTTGTAAATCCAGTGAATTAATATGGAAGATCTACTGGACATACCTCTCCTAGAGAGTGAGTTTGCAATAAAAGTGGGATTTTTTTTACCTTTGTTAAAATATTTGTACTGGCATAAAAAGATACAGTCAAACCTCATTTCAACCAACTTACTCTGATTTTTGGTAAAACCCGACGAAGTGTTTCTGCAGGATTCTGTCGCATCAGGACCGGAAGATTTGCCACCACACTTGTTCCTTGGATATCCTGGCCAGAACTTCCAAAAATATATACAAACAATATGTTAGTCTCTACAATGGTTACAGGTTCACAGCTTTCACTTAAAAAAACCACAACCAAACAAACAACAAGCCCACACTACCCAGGTTATTCATATAGTAAGTCAAAAGAAGCATTACTTTGTTAATGTAATATGTAGTAGAAAACAGCATTAAAAAATATCAACCATAAAAGCTGTTATGTATCATTTCTCATATGTAATGTTTCAATTTTTAGTGTAGCACTGGGAAAAAATATGAAATGCTTGAAAGATCTTTTCAAACTGGATGATGAAGGCAGTGTTTTTTTGGAAGCTTTTCTATTATAACAGTACAAGTGATAAAGCATTGGAGGGGGACAAACAGAAGACATAAACGAAAACTACAATCAACATAGAACATTTTAACAGAAGTCTACAATTTTTTCCTTTTTGTAGGGAAAAAGCCATATGTATAATCAGATGTACATTGACAAATATGATTAAAGAAGGATGCAATAACTTGGTTAGATTACAGATCTTGTACCTTTCTCCTCATTCTGTCTGTCTCAGTGGTATCCTGCAATTGAAAGTGGGGAGAAAAAAAAAAAAAAAAAAAAAAAGCAGGATGGGAGGGAAACAGTAGGCAGCAATGAAGGTATGAGATAAAAATAAAAAATACCCAAGTGGATAAATTTCTAGAACAGAATCAGAAATAGAAAGGGTCTGGATGCCAAAATTAAAAATAAAACTAAACATCAATACATCTTTTTCCTGTTTAAATGCATAAAATCATTGTGCTAAACAAATTCAGATTTGTTCCAACAGCTAAGAAGCTATTTTTTAAATAAGCATGCAATGTTCAACTGCACACATGCAAGCATTTTTCTTCGTGTGACATTGCAATGAAACATACAATATGATTATACACGTGATAAATCATAGTAAAACTACTTTTAAATACTCCCATATACCACTTTTTATTCTGTCATTATTCCAAGTTTTCTTAGTGAAACATATGAGCTCAGGAAGGAAACCAGGTACATAAATTGGTCACAGGACTGTAGATCTGCACAACCACCTTCCAGTTGTGTTCTGCCTCTGAAGTATATTAGGGAATTCACAGTTAAGATGTAAAGCCTTTCTGCAGCATTTAGAGTTGAAAAGATCTTTACACTTTCCATTAATATTCTACACCATCCTCAGCATTCATGTCTTTCAGAAGATCAAATGAAATTATAGGTACAGTCAAGCAGGCCAATTTAGATCTATTTGGTTAAATGCATACAAATATGCTTTTTAAAATGAAGATATGTTTGTATAAAAAGTAAGAAACAAAAGTAAAAGGTTTGGTGAAAATCAACAAAGACTAAAATATCCCAACAGAAATACTGTAGTATCCTACCAGAGAGATTTTTTTCTTTGCACACTATAATTTCTGAGTAAAAACATTCAAACAACAATTAGGTATCACCAAGACTAACTTAATCATGTTTAGCAAACTATTTCAGTGTATTTTTGAAAGAAAGTATTCTTCACTATCCCCGCAAAGATAATTTTCCATGTTAGAAGGCAGTATGTCCTGGAAGATTAAGCACAGGCTAGAAGGCAGGAATTCAGGAATCCAAATTCTCTTTGCAAGGTGGAGAGTCACACCCACCAGTTCACATCTCTGTTAGGTTTCTATTCTGCAGACAGGTGTAATTACCTAACTCATCAACTACAAACTATCACTCTGTACAGGGGTCTTAACATGGGAAAACCTCTGCCCCAACAAAACCTTCCCCTCCCAGAAAGGGGCAAACTTGCGATGGCAGATACATCTCATTTTTTGTACAGAGTAACATAAAGTTCCCGTAATTTGAAAGCATGTATCAAGAGCATATATAATAGAATGAACCTGATCTTAGATTGTTTGTATCTGTGTCTAATTTTCCTTTAAAATCAATGGAGAGAAATAGGACTCAATCAAAAGCAGTTTATCTCAGCTTGAATAGCTGAGATGGACAGTGCTTCTGAACTGCATTTCCCTCTACCAGCTATAAAAACAGACACAAAAACTAGTTCTCCTGCATGCACCTGCACCGTAAGTAAATGATGGCTCCTGCCCACAGAAACGCCTGACAAGCCTTAGTCCTACTGGCCTTCACGCTTATCCTTAGCTTCACCATTGCAAGGGGTCCCATTGATTTCTCATGTAGTAATATATTAGAATCATAGAGTATCTCAAGTTGGAAGGGACCCATAAGGATCATCAAGTCCAACTCCCTGCTCTTTGCAGGGCTACCTAAAACTAAACCATATGACTAAAAGCATCATCCAGACACTTCTTGAACTCTGACAGGCTTGGTGCTGTGCCCTGGGAGGCCTCCTCCAGTGACCAACCCCCCTCTCTGTGAAGAGCCTTTTCCTAATGTCCAGTCTGAACTTGAATTAACATCTTTAGAAATGCTTGTATGACTATAGCACTTAACTAATGTGGGACGAAATAAAAGATTCCTACTTCCCGGAGTTCCAGAGCAATCAAGAAGGATCCATCACACACTTAGTAATGGCAATAACTGTTTTAAATGGGTGCTACACACCACGAATGCCAGGAATCAGTATTTTTGTCTTATTTCCAATGGACCGTCTACACCTTAAATATTAGAAAGATAAGAAACCAAAGAGAAGAGCAATCATAAATACTAAGATGAGTAACAAGTGAGTAGAAAGCTGTGAATACTGTCCTGAGGGTATTCACACATTGCTGACATCAGGGCTGCAATGTTCTGACCTGCTGAGCAAAATCTGGGAATCATTCCCAGAGCAGAGACTTCACTTTTATTGTGCCTATACATTTACAGCAATAAAGAGCAAACAAAAATTATAGCTGGGGATGGAGCTCAACACAGATGTAAAAAAACCCTAAAATACACTCAAATTAACAATATCACAATGTAATAGTAAAAATATTAATGAAAAAAAACCCTCAACAGGCTGAAAACAAGACAAATTATTTAAGATATATTATTTCAAGGTCAAGAGGAAAAGGCTTGACAGAGCATAAAAACAATCACCAATTCCTGTATTTTTTTGAATATGGGTTATCTTTTTCTCTTGGTTTAAACCTTACTTCAGGAACACAGAAAATTACAAATCCAATACTGCACGTTTGGGGTTTTTACAGTGTATATTCTAACTGAGAAAATGGATCAGTATTTTTGTAGCTTTTTAATCCTCTGTTAAGACTACTAGAGATGTAAAATTAAGCTGATACAATTTTCTCAGAAAGTATTAGGAATCAATTTTCTGGATAGTTACCATATATACCCCTCTATATTTGTAACTGTTGTCTGTAAACACAAGAATATTGACAAGTTTTGACAGGGCAAAGCTACACCAAAGCCCTTTTCAATGCCATTCAAAATCAGAAAGAATGGATAAGAGTACAGATTTTGAGACTGATTTTAATATTAGCTTCCCTGTAGTCTTATTTCATAAACATGTATGACCTCTTTCAATAAACACACATCTCCAAATAACATCTAAACTCAGTGAAAAGGACAGTATTCTGTCAACTACTGAAAATAGACTTAAGTTAATGATTAATAGCTGATCTATTTACAGCTTGCAATATTTTTGCATTATGCAAAACCATTTTATTATCCAACTTAAAACCATGAATATTAAAGTATTTCATGTTTATGGCAGATTCCTCTGACTATCACATACTAATTCCAACAAAGCTTTTAAAGCAGAACTGAGAAATATAGAGCTCCCAGAGTAGAAAAGGGTCATGGCATACATAAGGCCC
Source organism: Falco rusticolus (assembly GCF_015220075.1). NCBI lineage: Eukaryota > Metazoa > Chordata > Aves > Falconiformes > Falconidae > Falco > Falco rusticolus. The sequence continues at coordinate 41,372,830 of NC_051193.1, forward strand.
ACAACTTCTTACAATACAACTTGCAAGGAAAAGCTGCGTACCTTTGTAATATTCAGCAATAATGGAAAAGGTCAAGGTAACTTGGAGAAGCTATTTAATTTTAAATTCTATTCATTTTGTATCAAGTTGGAAGAAATCCTAACTGCTAAAAAATGCAGCCAAAATGCAACCTTTATCCATCGGAAATGTAAAGAAAAGGGGAGTATTTCCCTTTAAAGCAGAAATGCTTAGTATCTGGCTTGCTGCCAAGTAAGAATGTGAAGCAGGAGGCATTTCAACACCTACACAGCCTGTAATTTTCCAACTGCAGAAGATTTTTCTTCTATTTCTACCAAAGGAACTGCACCAATAGATTTTCTTTAAATATTAGAGATTCAGGATTATAGTGAATTATTGCTAAATGCTCAGATTTAAACATTTTTGTACTAATAAATATATTAAAATAAATGCTAAATCTTTTATTCAGAGTCACAGTAAGCTCAATGTAATGAAGGTACTCCTCCTTTCTTAACAGTGCTAACTATAGAAGAAATCAACGCAGCCCTATACTTAGAAAGAATTTAGCTCAACCTCTTTTGTGCTAGCAAAAATCCACATAGATAATATCATTTAAATATAAAACTTCAGGACTCATCTTCTGAGTTCATCCTACAGGAGATCCCAGTGACTTTACGGTGATGGGAATCCTCAGTCAGGGGGGGGCGGGGGGGGGAAAGCTCTCACGCCTGAACACTTTGTCCTAATGCTTATTGCCTCTGCAACAGCAGCTGCTCGCTGCCAGCCAGCAGTACCAGAGCCGGTCTAAATACACTGCTCGTTAAAGAGCTGGTACTTCTCAAGTGCAAGCGTAGCATTAAGCCTCTCCCTCCAGCCCCTGCATTTGGTTTTACTTGTTTTTCCTACCCTCATAAAATGAAGTCTACGTTCTATTTGGGACTGCCGTGATACTGGAGCAAATCCTCCTAGAAACCATTTACAAACATAAGAAGGACCAAACAAACAAACAAAAAACAAACCACAAAAAAAACACTGGGAGTAGCACCCTGGATTTGTGAAGGGGAAATCACACCTGAACACCTGACCAACCAACTTAGCCATTTGCAATGAGATCATTGGCTTGGATGGTGGAAGCCATTTTAACTTATTTTAGCAAGGCTTTTGACATAATTTTCCATAATATCCTCATAGATAAACTGATGAAGTACAAGCTAGATAAATGGAAAGCGATGCAGACTGGAAACCAGCTGAACTATGGAGCTTAAAGGGTTCTGATCAGCGGCAAGGCAGCCAGCTGGGAGCCAGCCATGGGTGGTTTACCTCAGGGGTCTATGCTGGGGGCAATACTGTTTAACGTTTTCATTAATGACCTGGATGATGGGACAGAGTGTAACCTCAGCTAGTATACAGATGACACAAAACTGGGTGGAGGGGTTGGTTAGACCAGATGGTTGTGCTGCCTCAACAAGCTGGAGCGACAAACCAACAGGGATCTTACTAAGTTCAACAGTGGGAAATGCAAGTCCTGCAGCTGTGGAGGAATAACTCAGTGCACCAGAACAGGCTGGGAGCCAGCCAACTGGAAAATAGCTTGGCAGGAAAGGACCTGGAGGTCCTAGTAGACACCAAGCTGACCAGGAGCCAGAAATGTGTCCTTGTGGCAATGGCAGACAACAGCACTCTGGGCTACACTAGGAAAAGCATCACCAGCAGCTCAAAGGAGGTGATTATTCTTCTCTATTCAGCACAAGAAACTCCTAGACAGATGGCAGGGAGTCCATTGAAGGGCCACTAAAATGATTAAAGGATTACAGTACCTAATATTTGAGCAGAAGCTTAGACAACAGGGATTTTTAGTCTCGAGAAGACTTGGGGGTCTTATTTAATATGTATAAAATGTGACGTGAGGTGCTAAAGAAGACAGACACACATTATTCCCAGTGGTGCCCAGTGACAGGTCAAGAGGCAATGGAGAAAAAATCAATAGACTTGAAAAATGTTCTTCTATGTCAGACTGCTCAAATATTGGAATGAGCTGCCCAGACAGCTGGTAGAGTCTCCATCCTTAGGATTCAAAATCCTGAGTTCAGGACAAGACCCTGAACACACTGCTCTAATTGACACTGCTTTGAGAAGGGAGGTGGACTAGATTATCTCCAGAGGTCCCTTTACACCACAACTATACTATGATTACATTCAGGAGGGGTGTTTCCAGGTTTGCAAACTTTCAGCAAGCTCAGGGCAGACAATAAGATTTCTTATATTTCAAATAGCTAGCTACTAAAAATGGATGCTTAAACATTCAATTTGAATTTCATTTTTAAATCATTTTTCAAAAACAGATTCTGCAAATTAGGAGCAAACAAGTTTTAAAAGTCCCTGGGTACTCAATTAGGAACATTTCTATCTGGAAAGGGAATGAAGGACTACAGCTCCTTCTACAGTATGAAGAAAGAAGATTAGTCACTGAATGTTCCCCAAGAGAATATTACCACAAAGGAGTTTGAAAAAGAGAACATAAATTTACATATATCTCTCTTCTCCCCACCTTCATTTGCACTAGCCTGCAAAACACAGTGACAGGAGCAGAATACGGCATTGTAAAGACGACTGAGGTACAATGTTTACCCAAGCTCTAACTAAAGCACTGTGTTTATGAACTGACTTTAACACTGTGGCCAACGATATCAGTTCAGCAAAAATGATTTGCTAAATAGCCATTGCTGAATCAACCACTGAAGTCCATGCTTTGTGTAACTTAGTTTTACAAATCTAGTAGTTCTGATGGATGGTTGCAGGGGATTACAGTGTTAATACGTATAAGTGACATATTCTCAGCACAAGATTCCAAAATGTTCTGTGTTGGTCTAAACCTGCATCCATTGAAAACACAAGTAAAAATTTACCAACCTCAGTGAGTGTCTGATTAGAATAACATGATAAAAAAATAATAAAGTATTCAATAACTAATCAGGTACTGGGAAAAAGAAAGTCAGAAAGAACATTATCAAACATTGAAAAAGGGTGCCTGGAGGTTGGGGGAATCCTTGGAGATATTCAAAACTCATCTGGACAATGTCTTGAGCAACCTGATCTAACATCAAATTACATTAGACTTGGAAGCTGGCCCTGCTTTGCGCTGGGCATTGGACCAAATGACCTCCAGAAGTCCCCAGCCACCTAAACTATTCTGACTGTCATTCATAAATACTAAACTTAATTTCCTATTTGTATAAAAGCTCAGAATGTGAAGGATTTAGCCCATTCAGAATGATTTAATATCAATTCTCCTTCCAGGATTTTTGTTCTTCTGTGCAATACACTGGTTGCCAAGGAAAACTAGAAATCCTGATAAATATTTCTGTCAATAACATAAAAGTGCTTGGCCCATAAGACTTCGGGAATTAGACAATCTTCTTGACTTCTATGGTGAAGATTTTTACATAGCAATCTTTCCTATGCAGACACGTAGACACAGACTTAAAATTTATTAAAATGCTTTCTATGTACTGCTCTTGCTAAGTAAAAACTAACACTTCTGTAAGTTTTATTTTTTAATGTTGTCTTTGATTGCATATTTTAAGGGTTTTGGTAACAAAAAGGGAGAAAAAACCTAGCAAATAGGAAAATTTCTTAAAATCACAAATATCGATAAATTATTTTAAGACCAATTTTCATTTTGTTTCAAAGTGAATACTCCTTTGATAAAGTACAGTCAGTACCATATTTCACACTTTTCTGTGAAAGTACAATCTTTTCTTAATACCACTGTAAAGTCATAAGTTTCCTTTTATTTCATGTTATGTGTGCTTACATTTCAATTATACTTTTGTAAACATAAATTATATAATGGTAGTGTCTGAACATCTATTTGACATAAATTGTAACAAGTGTATTATAAACAGACCCAGTCCCATGGAGGAATCTGTCATTTCTTTAAAATAACTTCATTTGAGTGCCTCAGTTGAACAAAGACTTTGTTAATATTTGCACAGCTCATGCTTCTCAGTCTTGAAACTATATTTTACAAGGAAGATTTTATAGACCGTAAGTGCTTTACAAAATCGTGCATTATCTTCTACCATGTTGCAAATCAAAAAAGTATCTGGAATCAAAATTATGTTTTACCTGATAATCTGCACTAGGATTTGAAACTGCAAAGATACACAAAATATTTAGGCTGTATTTTTAAAAACAGTTTACTGATGTATCAAACTACTTAACATTTCTGGCATTGTACAGTAACTGCTAAAAAAAGAGGCTTCCTTCTGAAGAAAATCTATTACAAGAACTTAAAAAACATTACTCATTTAGACACACACACATAAGCAATCTTATGTATTTTAAAATACAATACTGGGGCTCCTAAACCCTATGTTGCACTTCCTTGACTATCAGAACAACTTTTGAAGACCACACTTAGCTGGGCACCATATGTAACAACCTCAAAACTGATTTAAATTGTCCTAGAAGTCAATGGCCTTTTTCTGTATGTACTAATACAGTATAACATTTATGTATGCAAGCCTTCGTGTGTATGACATATATGATAAAAAGCAAGATTCTAGAATAGGTATATAAACCAGACTACAACTAAGTCCAAGACTGGAATGGGGCCAAAGAAGCGATAAGCAGCTTTGTCTTTTAACACTTCCCTCCCTTTGTTACCTGTCTAGCCAGAGCAAATAAAGGGAAGAAACTTTATTTTCAGGCTTCTATAATTTTACTGAAAATAAGATAGAATAAGGTTAATCTGAAAATGTAACACTTGATATATCCATTTTCAATAAGTCAGAAGTTCTGGTAATATCGCAGTATGAACACCTCATTTGACACTGTAACCCTTTTCTATTAAAACGTAATTTTCAAACCCACTTCCTCATCCTGGTCTTCTACTTCAGATATATGTGATCGTGATCATTTTACAGCACATCTGAATAAAACCTCCATGATCTATACATTAAAAAAAAAGAAATTAATCTGATCTTAGTACATATCTGAACGTGTTCCACTACACATGAAACTTTTAGTGCAATTAAAACAAGAATGGAAATCCAAGATTTAGCTGCACAGTAGTTTTGTATTCATAGTAACCTTGTTTGCTAGGATTACTCTGATCAACTGAAGTTTCTTCGTTCTGTTTGCTTGCTGAAAAACTGTCAGAGACAGAAAGGATGTCCAGTTCATACAAATACTCTTTTCTGTTCCTGAGCTAAAACAGATGTACTATAATGATACAATAACTTAATTCTTCCTAATACCATCAGTTTCTGTGAGTTCAGACACAAATTACTTTCTCCCTTGAATTTTAAGAAGAGTTTCAAGAATATAAAAAGTGCCTCAAAGGAAAACATTTTTCCTTTCAAATATTACCTTAGTATCAACATTACTATCTGCTAGAAGATAAGTGTTTCCTCTTCTTTAGAGGACTTATAACGCATATTGCATTTTGTACGGTCTCTGGGTAGAATTCATCTAGAGTCAAAATAAAAGACAGCAAAACTTGAAATGTAAAACCAGCCTTTTCACTCCAAGACGAAGATAATATAATTTCCAATTCCTAGGTGGTATAAAAAAAACAAGCTAGTAGCTGATACTATTTTTCCTCTGCCCAGCCCTCATTCACTAACCCAGAATTTATAATTTCCACTTTCAGCAAGATTTGTCATTTCACAGCATGCGTTATATGATATAAGTCATCTTCTGAGAAAGTACAAAGCCTGTAATTTTTCTACACAGAAAGTGAGGAAAAAAATAATCACAGATGCTAACCAAATTCTAGAAGGGTAAATTACTTCTGCTGACCTAAATTTATCTTCTAGTCTAATTTAGACACAAGATCTCTTTTCATTCTCCAGTCTTATTTTTTGTACCAGTACATTTCATCCACTGAGTTAGCTAATGGTGGCATGAAAAAATGAACACTTCAAATGACCTAACAAGTACTAAAATCTACTTAGAGTCTTCCTCCACCCATGGGTCTTACAGTTGTAGGGCATCATAATGAATAGATCCCAAAGCTTCCACTTTATTACTTATTTGTGTGACTTTTCATCATGCATTATCATCCTTTCTGACCATAACATATTCCACATTGTATCAATTTTTTTATTATTATTATTTTTTTTACAGCAACTCTGATAGTTGTGGAAGTTGACGAGAATCTTCTCAGGAATATTTAAAGGTTCTTGATTGAGAAAGCTGTATCTGTGCATTTCCACCTCTCCTTGGCAGGTCTAAAAAAATTGCCTATTTTTTCAAGATTTATTGACTGCTCTAATAGAGGATAACACTTCCCTTCACCTTGCTATGAATCTCTTCAATCATTTAAACCCAAACTATGCTATACTAATTTAATGAGGAATTCCTCTGGGTACCATTAGGAAAAACAAATCATAAGGTTAGGAAAGCAACTGTTACTGGTCTATTTGTCTATACTTGCATTGCTTCATAAAAAAAAAAAAAGCCTTTCTGTATAGGCAAGAGTTTGTTTTATATTGAAGACCATGGTAAAAGCCTGAAATAACCATAACATTCTTAGCGTTAAAGTACAAGGAGGACTTTTGAGTTATCTTCCAAAAAATTCAAACTTTTTCAAATAGGCTTATAAGATTCAGAATGAAAAATCTAAGTTGCTGCATCAACCACTATAACATAGACAAATAGTACAAAAACCATACTTTGCACATAAGTTGACCATCCATTTTCAAAATCACACAGACTGGACTGAAGAAAATGTAAATGTAAAAGACCTGTAGAAACATTGTAAATAACGCTGAGTACAGAATGAATGAAAGTACAGTGTATAAGTACAGTGAATGAATGAAAAGCCACAAGAAAAATAAAAAAGGGTAAAGACACTGAACCCAGGGGTTTGAAGCTATTGCTCACAGCATTTTCCCCACATGCAAGATAAATGTATCTATATATTGTATATAGAGATATATATAGTTATATAGAGAGACATTGTAAGTAGATAGGTATCATATGTAAGAATACAAGCTGAGCTCATGGTTCAATGTAAATTGTAAGCACTGAAAAATATCTAAAATTTTAGCAAGTCTTTTCAAGCTTTAGCTGCAGAAGCAGTTCCTTTTTCTCAACCAAGGAAATCTGACTGTGACCTCAAAATGATTTCAAACAGGTAACACTAAATTTCTGCCAAATTATTATTGTCTTACTCAAAGGGCCTGGTGACTCAAAAGAAAAAAAAAGAATTAGAAAACAAACACAAAACTGTGAACTTACTCCTCAAATAAGCTAGATTTTAGACAGCTGAGAGTGGAAAGCCTTATTTGTTTGTCTTCTGTTCATTATTCAAATATTTTCAAGTAGTATTGGACATCTACTTCAGTTACATGCATAAGCAATACAATGTCAAACAGATACCTCTGATAGTGATTTCTCACGTATCAGAAGCAACCACAGATCAAAGGCAGCTTTTGGAGGTAAACATGCAAATAACTAAAAATTAATTCAATTCCAAGCTGTTGCTGATTCACATTCTGTCAAACAAAAAAGTGCTTTACTTAATTCATGTTCACTTTAGGAAGTAGGATGAATTTCAGCTCCTTAGGTTAAAATGAAGAAAGAGTCAGAGTCATGCCATTGTTTGTTCCATTGATGGCATACAGCTTGGAGTGGACAGATAATCAAACCAGATAATACAATTAACATCATAAACAAATTGAAGTGATGACACAAGTCTTGCATATTTCCATCTCTCTGGCAGAATAATTTCAAACAGCAGATACAAATGAGTATTATACATACGGATAATTCATCTGTATTTACATTCCTGTCAAAATCATTATAAGCACATGATCAGAATCTTCCTGCCTACCCAACTAGTTTTAGGTAATTATAATCCTAATAACATTCCTTACCTTCAAAATCACTACAATGATCTTGAGTAGCCTTTTGTTAGACTATTTTTTTCCTCACATAATCATATTTTAACTTATTTCTAATAGCATGATTATCCCAAAACAAGTTTGACATTCTGCAATGGAAAGAATAAATACAGCATTTACCAGTAATTCCACCCACATTTACTAAAATTAGTTCAGAATCTTCTCTGGAAGAAAATAATACCTCTTCCCTTTGAATGTGTGTCAAACATGCTCAACTGCATAGATCCTTCACAGCAAACCAGTGTTAACCATCAGAATATCTGGCTTATTTATTTACTATGTCAGTAACAACATCCTTCTACGAAAGCAAAAGTAATAGAAAAAAGAAAAAATTCAGAAAAAGGCAACCATTGATACAATACCATTTGCAAACCACCACCATCCCCCCTTTGGTTTGTTTACAAAACAAAAATTTGGGTAATTGAACAGAATTAACTGATCACTAAAAGGTGTGGGACAGTAAAAGTTTAGCCCAAATTCATTGTGCAATATTAAGACAATGTATTATTTGCATGAATAATACTTCTATTTCGTGTCTGATACATCATCCATGCAAATGGATATCTACAGGTAGAATTTACCTTAAAAACAGCACACAGTGCTTAGAATATCAATATTACATTGCATCCAAAACTCCAAATTTCTGTATGAGTATCACAGGGCCAGCATAGTCTTTACAGGTATCACACAAACCATCTTAACTGGTATTCACTCAGTGTGTAGTTTCCTGAAGATAATGATCTCAAGGCAAACCACCAGTCATAGGGATGATGGCAAAGAAAAGGAAAATAAGATGTACACACTTGCAAGGGAAGGAACAGCATTTGGCAAAAAATAAAACCAGCCTTCTGTATGCTGGACTCAACAGCAGCAACAGAATAAAGAAACCTCAACCCTAATACTTGCATCTGTTACCAAAAAGCACGCAAACTGAATCATGAACACCTCAAATGACCTAACAAGTACTAAAGTCTACTTAGAATCTTTTTCAGTTCAGGGGTCTTATAGGTGTGGGACATTATACACAATAGATCCAGAGGCTGCCACTTTCCAATTCTTCTTTTAAACAAAAACAAACAAACAAAAAACCAAAAACAAACAAAAAAAGAAAACAGCCAACAACAAAACCATCTTCTTCATTTAATCAGGAAGTAAGATGAGGCACTGGAAAATTAACTACTTAAAGCCTTCAGAATTGGCAATAAAAAAGTAGGACACAGATCTGGATATTAATTTTATTGATCTACCTACTCTCTAACACACTGTTTTAAAATAGGTAGAATGGTTTAAGTGATCAAAGCACAAATGCATTTATCTGCCCTTAAGAGCTGATTTTTCCATACCGGTATGCACCTAATCATTTATTACAAACTCATGGTACAACTATTTTGTTCATGTGTAATACAACAGGCATGCAAGGTTCAAAACAAGTTGCAAGTAACCCTCAAAATGCACCTGCTGTTGGCTTCACATGGTGATAAAAGTAAGAGGAAATAGACATATTCTTGTCTTAAAACCTACATTAAAGCAGCAGGTTAATTTTAAGTAGTCATCATTATTTTCTCCATTGATTTAGTTGTTAGCACTTGATGCAGCTGTAAAAAGCAAAAATAAAACTAAATCTTGCCCTGAAGACTATACCCTGAATAACTTCTAGCTCCCAAATGGCAGAGAAATAGGTATCCTAATCCTGAGCTTTCAAATGAAATTACATAAACGAGATTAACTGTTTATAACAGAAGAATTTTGGTACAAGCAGCAATGAGGCAGTGACTCATGTTTTGCTATTTAATATGGACATAAATCCTCCTCCTCAAAAAGCTCAGTTACAATTTCAGCAGTGAAAATGGCATCTTTTCTGTTTCTCCTTTTAAAGCCAGCATTTTTATCTCCAGGCCTGCCCAACAATGTAATATTACCAAGAAAATACATATATTAAGGCAGATGCCCTTCAGGTTTCTCTTTTACATGTTTATTTTGTCAGAGACAATATAATTAATTCATAATTACAACAAAACTATAGTTAGCATTTTTAAAGCATTTCCTTACTGTCCCTGGTCAAGCTTTCTCAATATACTCTTGGTAAAAGAAGTTACCAAGCAATTACACTTGGGGGGTGGGGGTGGGGAGAAGAGAATATAGAGAGAGTATATACTACTTTGGAAAGTCAGACCACCTGCAGGTCAACTGCACTTCTCGTCTAACACTATGCTGTGTTACCTACAGAACAGGTAAATAGTAAATCATCCCATTTTGTAGATATAACCCCTAGCAAGCAAAATGCAATAATATCACCGAGTGCAACAGTGCTTCTCCTACTGTGCAGCTCTGTTTATATCAATTGAGTTATCAATGCTTTGACCCAGCTTGAATCCAACTTTCCTGCTCTTCTTCCAGCTGGTAAAGAGAAATGTGTTGGAGTTCTACAGACAGCTTTGAACAACTATTTAATCTTAGTATAAACTGATGGCTCCAGTGCTTAGTGTTCTTTGTTGTTTAACAGTAGTCATCGGATTGGGGGGGAAGCTAATTGATACCTACCCAAATTAATCCACTGTTTTTACTTCAAGAAACGTAGACCTTTTACTAGGGACATAATTGACAATTTGTATACAAAGCTATTCTCATAAGCAAAAACACGGGCTCCAAGACTTTCTGCTTGTACCCTTCCTCATGCTTCTGTAATACCACAGAACACCACATGCCAATTTTGCAATTTTATTCAAAGTTACAGTGCGTTACCATTTAAAAACATAAAACCACATTATTTTATTCCAATTTAAGGTATGCTGGGGAAAGAAAAAAAATCCTGTGGGTTTTTTTCACAATAAAGCAGAAGACAACTTCAAAAACCCATGAGAAAAATACCTTATAAAAAAAATACCTGTATTGATCTATTTGCAAAGCCAGAATTCTCTTAAACTGGAAGTTTATTGGAAAATGGATAAGGACAAGAAGAATAGATAAATTACTTCTTCCCACACACACTCCCAACAGAAAGAACGTAAGACTATATGCTCTTTGATGCTTCACTCTTTCTTCATCATTATAGATTGTTTTGACTTGGTGATGCTGGTCACCTTCATTTAAATAATCTTACAGAAAATGTAAGGTTAACAAAAAAAAAAAAAAAAGTCTGAAGTCCTACAAATACCTTCCCAGCTACCTTAAGTAGACAAAGTCAATAAAACAAGACCCCTAGTTATTACACTCACCTTGGATTCATACACACTTAAAATGATGCAATTCCATTCACGTCAGTTCATCTATCCCTGCTTACACACAGCCTGAATCTGACTTTCCTATGTTATAGTAAATTTAAGAACAGTGGAAGAACAAGAAAGTAGGAATTACAGGAAAACACTGGGACTGAAATCACACTGTAGCATATTTCTGTAAATAAAGAGTAATTTTGGAATTATACAATGACTGAGAAGTATTGTTTATCCATAGTCTGTTAGAAAAGGAGTAAGCATCTAAAATCTATTACTATATAAGGCGTAGATGGGCAAGATGTTTCCAACAATATTGGAAATTGGAAATAAATAAATATTGGAAATTGGAAATAAAAAAAGTTGGAATAAAAGTTCAATAAAGTACAGTAATTCCTCTTGGTCCTGCTGTGAATTGATAGGACTGACAAGGAATGACGCAGCTAATCTGCACATGTGAGTTGTACACATTCTCAGAACCCACAGTCATGCAACATGGAATAAAGAAAACTGCTCCCGAAACAACTGCTACCAAGATATGGAGGAATACATCCAGAGCATGGTATATTTATTCATTAACATTAACCCCTCGTAGGATAACACTTTGCAAAAAGAAACACACTGAAACATTTATTTGAATGCAAAAGAAGCTAAATGGTAGAATTTAGGTAAGAATACCTGCATCATCAGGAATCCATTCAAATAATAACATGTACCAGAAATATCTGGTACATTTTCCTGCTTGTGTAAAAGTATCAGCCAGAGGCAACAAAACATGCCTCAGACAGATGTATCTAAGAGATCTAGCAGAAGTTTCCAAGTGGTTCTTTGTCTCTTTTCTCATTCTGTTTTATTATGACTCATAAAGCAGAAAGACATTTTTCTTCCATGGATAGGGGTGCTCATCTGGTAGGCTATAGGGAATTAACATTCAATGAGAAAGACTCCATCTAGACAAAAAGTGTCTCCGTGAGACCCGCAAGGTTATTCATGGAGAGAGGAGAAACTTCAAGAACTGCAACAAACGTGAGCGCCATGTAAAACTAGTTTTAACAGACTAGGGCATAAAAGTTAGAGAACCCTTCATTTCAAAGCCTGTAAAAGATACTTCTACTGTTCAGACTGCAAAGACCCATACACAACCTGATCTAGAAAGGTAATTGGGGGGGGGGGGGGGGGGGGGGGGGCACGGCAGAATCAAGATGTAAGAACACCAGTGACATGTTAACTCTCAAAGTGTGAGTTTTGAGAACTTACTTAAGTAGCATTCCTATCACTATCATGTTCAAATGAAAAGATTCTTCCTGTTTTTTCATCGCTGGCCTATTTCTAAAAATCTTTCCCTGAGGACGTTACTCTGGCTAGATGCCACTTGCGGCATCAGGTTTGGAATCTGAAGCCACCTTCTTTTTGAGGCAGAGTCCTATAGTTGTGTATACTTTAAACAGTTGGTTCTTTAGCTGTAATATGGGTTTTGCCAGGCACTGCCAATAGAAATCCTCACTATAGAAATTACTTCCAATTTATTTTAGAGTTTGTCTTCAAGACCTAAAGAGAATTTTTCTTATACAAAAAAGGGCCCTGAAAGATTAAAATGATGCTCCTAACAACGTAGGAGAAGCTTTCAATCAATAATGGAGACCTACTTGAATTGCTTAGTCTCAATAACTGTCTATATTCCCACTCCCTTTTCCTGGTATAAAAATTTCTGTTTAAGTGATAAATAATCTTGGTTTCTTTCCTGTGGCATAAAGCTTTGGGCTCTGAAGCTTGACAAAGATCCAGTGTAACTTTACCACGGTGTTGGCATTTAGACTACCAGCTGGTGGAGCAAAGACAAAACATTATTACTAAAGTTAACTCTAAAAATAGCTTAATAAAACAGTTCTACAAGTATACCCCAGAGAACAGGATTAATTTTAAATCTCGATGAAGCTATTTCTTGTCTCATTCCAAATTATTCCTGTCACAGCACATCAGCTGAGGCACAGACACAGGCCCAGGCCTGCAGTCCTAGTTCCTGAAGTCCTAGTTCCTGAAGTCCTTAAATTATGATCAGGATTTCACCTCAGTAAAACAGGTTCCCCTCTCACAAAATTTCAAAGTGCAGCAATGTGAACCAACACTATATAATGTGTTATCTGCCTCATTTTGTGGAGATTCAGAGGAGTATCTAAAACAACTCTTATTGTAAAAATATGTGGTATATCAGCATTAAGAATCATTATTTGGAAGTCTCAGAGTACTCAGATTTTTGATACACATGGTACACGTTACTATCCTTATACTCACAAAGCTGAAATGTCTACTGCTTTTACGGGAAGAATAGCTAGGCCAGTACTAACTGCCACTGCTTCTCTCTGTCGACAGCAAATGAAGTAGTCAGAATGCAGGGCCATGGAAGCACCAGAACATGCCATGTGAAGGGCTTCCTATGTCTACAACAGAGTAGTCCTCAAAATACAAGAAGGAATTTGCAAGAAAATCCGCTAGGTACTCTTGTTTCAGTCACTAGCACGCAACATTCATCAGGGCACCATCGTGTGAAAGTGTTCTCAGGTTTGTCATAAAAGGACAGCTTCACCTGCTTTTTAAAGGGTTTGTACCTTTGATATATTCTAATACAAAACGTTATATTTTCCCATCTACATCCTCATGCAGTTTCCATTCGATGCATCCATAGGTCTTGATGTAAACTGGTACAATACTATTATTTCTTGCCAAAGCAGGCAAAGGATATAAAAACATAAAGTAGTAACATTGAGCAAGCACAAGGATAAAAGCTCCTCACAAGTACAAAACATTGTAAACACTTGGAACTTTCCACAGAAGGTGATATAAAGGGAATTATTATACTTATGTATTAATTATGTGCTATCACAAAATGAACTGTGCAACTGTTAAAGTTATTATCAAATGCCAGTTCTCATCTAAACAAAAATAAAACAGACTCAGTCTCCTGCTGAGAAACATGCTATTCCTGTATGTGATTTGACATGTAGAAAGAAAGAAGCATTGTAAATATTTAGCTGGATATTCCTATGCAGATCTTCTCTAGGAGAGCATGATACGGTTTTCCCCAGGGCAACAGAACAAATTTTAGAAGTCAAGAAAACCCACAGTCCTTTCAACTTTGTTTATAGAAACATACTCTGAAACATAAACGTAACTGACATCATCTCCAGAGGATAATTTGACAATGCATAAGGAAGAGCCACCACTGATCTTGTTGCAGCTTTCAGGTAGTCTTCCAGAAATCCATGTAATGTCAAAGGGTTCATTAAATACACTGCAGTTGATACTTTATACTCTCTGGTCGTTTCAACCAGTACTTGACTTCACAGATTCAAAGTACAGATTCAATATTAGAGTAAGTTGAACTAAATCTGTTCTGCTGTTGATGAGTGATCTACCAGCTGTGACATCTTCTCTGCTCATGTTCCAGCTTATAGTAGCATGAGCAGTCATGCAGTTGCACATTTTGTTGGAAGAAAGTACCTGAAAAATTTGTTAGAATTAGCAATGGTTCCCTAAACTGACCAAGACTGCATGGCTGCAATAACATCAGTGCTGGCACACAAAATTTGCCAGTAACACACAGTCATGTAAGGAAAGGAGAGAAGAGCTGCTTTTTCTGATATAGGAAAAGCTTCGTTCAACTTACTTTGACTGTAAACTACACACGAGGAAACCTTAGCTTCAAGAATATGATAAGCCAGACAAACATAGTGCTAAATCTCAAAGCTATTTCACCCACTCCTGAGCACTGTTCCCACACTCTACTCAAGTCCTTCGTGCTGAAACAGGTCGTTTTTAAGGTGCACAAAGTCCTGGGTCACACAGTCGACCTGTTTTAAAACTAACAACTATGTTCAGGGTTTGTCTCAGATAAATCCCCCAATGTGTACACGGACAAAACCATAGCACAAACACTACAAGGGGGAAAGGATTGGCCCTGCAATCTTCCCACACTGACTGGCCCAAGAAAGAGAACTGAAATGAAGATTTTCCTCTCTCCTTGTCTTTTTTTTTTTTTTTTATTAAGATTTCTCAGAGCACTATATTAACTCTGGTCTGTATATTTACAGCTGGTTTGTCAGCTGTAGTTTCTACTCAGCAAACAGGATCAACAAAAGCATTTATGTGACTTAGTGTCATTCCAGCAGACTAAAGGTACACCCTTCACTTTAAGGTAAAAGAATAAATTTCATATACATAATTTATTTGCATAACAGAGTCAAGGCCAAGCAACTAATTAATCCATCCAACTAAGTCCATCAGGAATGAAACTTTTATAAAACTGAAGTTGTAATTTACAAAATAAAAGATATGTGTGTGTGCGCATGTAGGCTGAAGAAATACTTTTTATGTTAATATTTACAGCTTGGCACTATAGTTGAAAGAATAGTTCTCCAACGCACTTAGCATGACAGCTGGATCTTTCAGTATTCTATGTATGCATCAGGGCCAGAAATTCAGAAGTAGTCAGAGTAGCCAGTTCTCATGCTTATGTAGCACAAATAAAATTGACAATGTTTCCATTAGAAAACCAGCTCCTAAAGTTATATTTAAACTAAAGCTTCTGTTTAGAATCAAAGGTGAGTTGTCTGCACCTACAGAGAAAATCTCCAAAACTAACATGATGAAAACTAAAACTAGAAGAAAAATCAAAAAATCTTTTAAATAGTGGTTTTGACACTCACAATTAACAACATATTCTGTATAAAAGGATGTTTAGAATTTAGGAATATTCTAGCTAATCAAGGATGGCTACAATAAAGTACAGGGTGTGGGTTTTTTCTTAACACATGCTAAGTTTATAGGCACTGAATTCCTTTCAACCTAGATAAAGTATCTATTGTGTCTTCAAAACCTGTGCTAAATGTTTTGGAGGGGGATTTTGTTTTCTAGAGATAGGATCACTCCAAAACCAAAGTACAGTATGTTCCCAAAAGGATGAATAATTCAATCTCCCACCTTGACAACTCATTATTGCCCTGTTGTTTTGAGTGTGACAGAAATGTCAAGGCCTGGAAGCTCTAACACTAAGCAGACACAAGCAATGGGAAGTAGCTGAATACAAAATAACATAGCACACACAACAATGTAAAACCCCTAGGGAAATCTACTCAGTCCTCAGAAAACAAACCACTCCACAGTGTGCATGCTATACCCAAACCAGATTCACATCGGGCAAAGAATATATATTTTGCTATTGGCTGTATGCCATAAAAAAGTGATCTAGAGTAAGACATATAAAAGTAGCAACATCAATCAAACATCAGAAAACATGGAAACTAAGACTACAGGCAAAAGTTTGTAACAGAAATAAAAATTACTGTTCCTGAGCTGCTTATTGCCACTGTCTTGGTAAAGGTCACCATGCCCTCAGGTGGAACGCAAACTATTCAGTCACTTTAGTGCAAAGTCTGGCAGCTTGTCTGAATCTGCTGATGGTATTATGATAAGCCATCAATCTTGACACTGACGTGGTTGAGATGCACATAGATATTTTGCTCTCCTCCTTCTTCTGTTGGGCCAGCAACATGTGAAACACAGTCAGAATACAACTCTTCAGTGATTCCAGTTAGACTCTCCAAAAACCACCAAGCACTCCAGCTTAAGCTGTAAAACATAGATCCTAGACATTCAAATGCCTCTCCCTTTTTAGGTACCTAAATCCAATTGATTCCAATGGGAAGTTAAAAAACATCCTTAACAACCTGGTCTAAGGAAGTCCAGTTCCTCAACCAGAATCAAGGTTAATTGAGATTACAACAAAAGACAGTCCAATTTGCTACCGCATTCTTATTAAATTAGAACTTGTTCAATCTAATTGCAGAATGTTACCTAATTAAAACAGTACTCTGGGCAACAATGATCTAAACTTGAAGTTCACCCATGGTTACGTCATATTAAAGTGACTCTGGCCACCAGGAGACCTACCGAGTCCTTTCCTCTTCCTTGCACAACTCTTTCTATATACACATGATGAGCCAAACCAAGGAGTTGATTTAGCTGAAAACTAATCTGACTGAAAATTATCAGCTTTACCTAGATCACCTTGCCAAACTACCTCAATACATAGTTATTTGAAGGATAGTACTGGCAGAGGAAGGGAGACTGAAAGCAAAGTCATCCCCTAAACATAATAATTAAAAAAAATAGAGAAACTTGCTAGGATTATCAAAATTACAATTAGCACTTTAGACTGTAAAAACAAACTGGTAGGTAACAACAGAAAATTCATTAAAATGAAGCCACATCTCTATGAAAGTGAGATCTCAAACAGGATTAATGTGTAGACATACTCACCACATGCTAAGAACATTTGCAGACACGTCATACTTCAGACAATGAACAGAAATTTACAAAATTTATAACAACACATCATGGCTAAATATAGCCAGACAAGACACGGTGGAAATACAAAATAATCATTAGATAGATACAAATACATACTAGATGAGCAGAATAAATAATTTTACAATATCAAGAAGTAGAAGAGCATGCCAGAAACTCCATAATATTATTGGCAAATGAGAAGTAAATACAAGAGGTGAAAAAAGAATGGACTGACAAAACTGATGAGAATTGGGGAATTAATACCTTCTCATATACACAGTATAGCAAGTATCAGCCACAGAAAAGAAAAAAAGACAAAAAACCCCAAAACACCTCAAACATAAAAAAGCACACGCCAAACCAAACCACCAACACTATTCAGGCATCAAAAACCTCAGACAGTAAAAGGCAGTACTATTCTCTTCAACTAGGAGATGTCAATGTACTTGTTTTCAGATTACAACAGTAAAAGACTTCAGAAGCAGAAATTTAGAAAAAGCAAGTATCCATTATTAAACATGCAACAACTCTGCATATAAGCAGACCAAGGTATCTAAATTCAAGGCTGGGGAAGAGAAGTTGGGGGCAGGTTTTGGAGGGAAAAGTTGGTGTGAAAAGAGAAGAAAGTGGTTGGGCTGTTTTTTGTTCAGAATGAAAGTCATTAAAATGTGAGGGCTCTTTTTAGATTTTCACAGATAATAATTAGTAAACATTAGCTTTGCTGTATTATACAAAGGTTCTCTCAGTATTAGTCAGCCCCATAGTACCATACAAGCAATACCAAAGACACCCTCCTCAGTAAATTAAAATTCTCCAATCTGCAGACTAGGGTTACATAAATGACAATATAAAAGACAATGTGACACAACATTAAGTATTTTGATACTACCTCTAGATAGTGAAGAGATTTTCTTTCTATTATTGTTCTTGTATATTTCTTAATGTATATGGAGATAGCACCATCCTTTCCAAATGGGGCACAATACAGATATCATTAACAATTCATTTCAATGTCACCAAAGCAATTTTTATGGTGAGATTTTCAGAAAAGGCAGTGTCTTTTTGGATAAAATCAAGGAGAGTCCCACATAAGGGACAACCTGAAGGACAGCAAATAATGCATCTGTGTGAGAAACTGAAGCATGAAAAGACCAGGCTGATATTGTTGTCAAACAGGAACAGGAAGGGGTAGTGTATTATAATAGATCAAAAATGCCACACAAGCCAAAAATACATACTTTTGTACATTATATAAAGGATACTACCTGTGTTACAGGCAGCTTTTCAACTCTAGTACAGGGAAGGCAGTACGCTATTGAACAGCAAAAGCTTCCAACGGATTATTGTATTAACATACCTGGACAATCACAGTAAGCGATTGACTTATGAAAAGCTTATCAAGGCAAGCTGAAGCGAAGCTACCTTTCAGCAATGAGGACAATGCAGAGACAAAAATGAAAACTTCATCACAAAGAAAAAAAATATTATGTCCCCAGAGCAGCTGCTCAAGTAGAGAGAAAGCAGATGAAGATGTTAGGAGTTCAAGGCCAGGGTGAAAAGCAATTAGTAAGACAAAAGATATGAAGTGGAACCTTTTACCCTTTAATAAGGCAATGATCCAATAAAGACATAATGCTGGAAACATGATCTTTAATTGGGAAAAAGCAAAGAAATTTGCTGCCACATAGGAAAAGGAAAAAAAAAGTTAAACTATGCTGATTGCAGTCTAAAATTGATATGCATCCTTTGCAATGATATGCACCACGTGCAGACTTGTTTCCTCTGGATTTCCCTAGAGTCAACAGACTCCTTTGATTACAGGAACTATTAGCAATGCAAGTTTTAAAATCTACTATTTAATAAAGTTAAGCATTAAAAGAAAAAATAAACAAAACTCAGTATCAAAAGTAGTATCAGTGGAGAAAAATGCTTACCTAAAAATAATGACACAGACCCCAAAAAGAGAAAATTAAGGCACTGAGAATATCTACCCTAACCATTGAAGACAAGCATAGACTAGAAGAGCACTTTAAATAGCAGAATAAGCAAACTGAGAGGGAGCTGCAGCTGGTTCTCCAATTACTAGGCATTGTTTAAAAATGCAAACTCAAATTAAAATCCCTCAGAACATTTGTACTCTCAAAGATGACTTACACAGTAGTTGAAAGATCTGTATTTTAAATTATCAAAATTAAAGTTATTCAAGTAGCTGCCAGTAAATATCCTGAAGAACAAGAAGAAAGAAGTAAAATAAAATAAATAAATAAAACACCACCAGAACACAGGGAAGTATTTATATAGTATCTTCTATTGTATTTCCTACGGACTATAAAACTAATCCTCAAGTTTTCTCTTCCGAAAGCCCAGACATATACAGTATGATCAAACAGCTCTGTTATCAGTCTGTGATAACTGTTCATGCCTTAGAGTGACTATGAAATCACTGAATGATTGGTGTCATTAATGTTAACACTTAGGGAATCTTGCAAAATCAACTGCCGAGGAAAAGAAGATGAAGTACAACTCAGTGTGGTGAGGGCCATATTAGAAACTCAGAAAAGAAACGTTTATACA
Organism: Falco rusticolus; assembly: GCF_015220075.1. Classification (NCBI taxonomy): domain Eukaryota; kingdom Metazoa; phylum Chordata; class Aves; order Falconiformes; family Falconidae; genus Falco; species Falco rusticolus. The sequence goes on from NC_051193.1 coordinate 41,392,871, forward strand.
TGTATGCAGGCATCCTATTCTATGCAATTTTTTTACATGACAGTACTTATTTTTGTTGCCTACACGTTAAACGAGCAGAAAGTAAAAAAAAAAAAAAAAAAAACAAACACCAAAAAAACCTACTACTGAAAGACAAAGTAATAGTGAAAAGTAAAGCACTAAAAAAGCTCTGTGTGAGCACAACAGTCAGCAGTGTTTCACAGTAATGTTAGGAAATACCTGAGTAGATAAACAGCCCTTTCAATATCACCGAGTTCTTCATCAACTGTCAATCTTTCTATTTCTTCTGGTGTCTGTCAAGCGTGAAATAGAGATTATGAGTTTACAATGCCTTACTGTTTCATCGCTTTAATCTTCTTAAAACATCCCCTTCCTCCCCACACAACCAGGGATAGTTCCACGTGCAATTTGAATTTAATCCCTGAAATCTGCAGCCAGTATTTCAAATTCAATCAAATAAATCTTTCACCAGGAAAAGACGGAATGCAATAGAAGTACAGTTCCATGTCTGACGCTACCACTATTAATCACTTAAAGTCTAAACAAATCACATATAAATTAATGTAAAGACCTAAGCTAGTCTTTTTTTTTTTTTTTTTCTTTTCTTTTTCGAGGACGATACTCTTACAGGGAAAATACTAAGTCCCTGCTACATAGAATTCGAGGCCGTTTATTCCAAAATGACCGAAAACAATCTTTACTATTCTGGTCCGTAAAAAATAAACTGCTTGTTCAGTTAGCTGTGCATAAATCAAACAGACACAATTTCAAATTGATTTTAAAGCATCGTTCTATTTTGAAGTATATACCTTCAGGCTCCTGCGTACTGGCCTCTCTATAATAGTTAGCTCCTGCAGGTCTTCTATGTATCCAAATAAATTGCTCTGACTAAAATCCATTTTGGAGAAGAGGATTATCGGACGCATGTAACACTACAGCCTCCGGCAGCCGCCGCTCGCCCCGAGTCTCACATCGCACCGGAGGAGGCAGGACCGGCGCCCCGGCCGCGCCCGCCGCCTCGCCGGGCGCACACACTGCGGCAGCGCCCGCCGCCGCGCCGAGCCTCCCGCCGGGAAACTTTGTCCGCTCGGCCCGGGCGGGCAGGCAGCGGGGCCGGCGCCCGCAGCCCCCGGTGCCGGCAGCCCCCGGCGCGGCCCCCGGTGCCCCGGCGCGGGGGGAGCTGCGAGCCAAGTTTCCCCTCTTCGCGGGCCGCCCCTGCCCGCAGCGGCGCGGGGCGAGGGGGACGGCGCCGCCTCTGGGCCGGGGAGGGGGCGGCGGCGTCTCTCCGCGCAGCGCCCGGGCTGCGGGGCTGGCTCCCCACCGGGGCAGGGCGCGGAGCGGAGCAGCCCCCCGCCGCGGTGCGCGGGTGCCGCCTCTGCGCGCCCCCCCCCACCCCGGGAGGAGGGACGGTTGCTGCGGTGCAGTGACGCTCCCCGCCCCCGTCCCGCGGCGCAGCCCCCCCAGGCGCCCTCCCCGACGGCGCGGGGGCGAGCGCGACGGCTCTCCCGGGCCCGGCCGGGGCAGCCCCGCAGCCCGCACGGCGCCGGCCCCCGCGGTGGGGCCGCCCCAGCACCGCCGAGCCGGTCGCCGGGGCAACGCGGCGCTACAGCGGCCTCCGCGGGGCAAAGCCGCTCCCGGGCGCGGCGGCACCGAGCGCGCGGAGGGCGCCGCCCCCTCAGCGGCCGCCACCGCGCGCGGGGCCTGGCCCCGCCGGCCGCGCTCCCGCGGTGCTGCCAGCCGCCCCGCCGGGCTCCCCCGGCACCGCCTGCCCCACCTGACCCGCCGGGCTCCCCCTGGCACCGGCTGCCCCGCCGGGCTCCCCCGGGCTCCCCCAGCCCCACCGGGCTCCCCCTGCCCCACCCGGCTCCCCCTGCCCCACCGGGCTCCCCCTGCCCCACCGGGCTCCCCCTGCCCCACCGGGCTCCCCCTGCCCCACCGGGCTCCCCCTGCCCCACCGGGCTCCCCCTGCCCCGGCCGCCCCCACCGGGCTCCCCTTGGCCTGCCCCGGCCGCCCGCCCGCCGGGCCCCTCTTTCCCAGCTATGGGCTCCCCCCTCCCTCGGCGACGACCTCCCGGAAGCCGCCGGCTCCCAGGCCTGCTGCAGCCGTGCCCACGGGGCTCCGTATCCCCACTGCTACCGTCCCCCCAGCTCAGGCAGCATCCCCTTCCAGCTGTGCTGGAGCTCCTCACCAGTCCTGCCCCACTGTCACCGCTATTTCAGAGCAGAATTGCCCAGGTGGAACCTATAAACACGCTGGTTTTGATGAAAAGTCCAAAGCGGGTTCCTTCCCCGGTGAATGCTTTTACATTAATCTATAAAAAAAACCCAAAGAAAAGCTTTGGACATCCTGGCAGCAAACCGCAACTCTACACCAAAGGTGTCGCTTCCACTCCTCACAACTTCGTGCGCCTCACAGTTACAGCCCTTCCCCGGCACAGGTCACACACCACTGGCACTTCCAGCAGGGCAGGTCTCCGTGAACATCCTCCCCAATGGAGGCAGTTAGGCCTTGGATGCCAGAGGATTTAGCGTTCTGGCTCACAAATACAGTACACTGGGGCTACAAGGGAGAGCATTTATTTCAGAATAAAGGTATGACATTTTTAGCCCCGACTGGTGAACAAATAAGCATGGAAAATCTTTTTTAAAAATTTAGTGTGACGGCTTCCTTTGGGGTGGCTCAGTAATGCAAAAGGCATGCAGGACAAGAATCAACACACAGAGCTTCACTTAGCTACTGAGCTAAGTAATTCTCCAGGCCTGAAGACAGCAGCCTTTGCAATGATCATATGGAACACAACCGAGCAATCACACTCACACCAGGAGTTTACACACACCACACGCACACACCCCCCCGTAAATATTTCACAAGGGCCTATTTCAGTGGGCACAACCATTTCACTACTACGGTGAAATGCCCACATGACCCAGTGAGTTTCGTTGATAAAGTATAAAATTAATTCCAGAAACTGTAAGGATTAGATAATACTATGTAGTATATTGCCCAGAATTTGTTTAACTTTTATTTTATGATTGGTAAGTACCTCAGCTTCTATTTAGCAAAAAGTAAATGTGGTCCTTTATGTGTTACTTCTCTGCATACCAAATAGAGCCTTTGTTAGGCCAAACCCCTGTGCTCAGTTAAACCACTAAAGCAGTAAAAAATTAAAGCATCTCCATTAATTTAAAATGTATAACAGAATTACTAGCAGAAAAATCTAATTCAAAGTACATATAAATAATTAAACTATTATGTAATAGGAAACCAAAACCATTTGGAGTTTTCAGGGCATGATGATGAATGAGAACAAGAAATACTACTTTGAACATCTCCTTTGCGTTATTCCCTTTTAACCAGAGAACATCATCAGACAGCAAATATAATAGTTATAACTGAACCCAAGTCCTCTCAGAGTAGGTAACTAACTAGCTCCACAAGGGGGGGCGGGGGGGGGGGCGGCGAATAATTATATAACATTCTCCTCTCAAATTCAGAATCCTGACATGCAGGCTTCGGCCAATGCTAAGTATTAGTAAGACATACTGCAATCCCAATCTCAGTTAGAAAAATTCTTTTTGCAAGTTCTTTCACAGCCAACTTGTGGTTATTTCACCTTGCAAATACTTCCCATGAATCGTAAAGGTTTTATGAGACCAAAGACATTCTCTTTTGTGTGCCTTGAATTACGAACTCATTGCAGTTTTCAAATCAGGTATTTCATAACTCAGTTTTAAAGACTGAAGAATGTGGAGTTTAGATACATAATTAGACTGATTTATCATAGTATGTTTTACATAAATTTTGTAAGCCAGTAAAGAGGAGGGTGTTTTATAAACACGTAAACAGCTCCCTTAACGCCTTTAAAAATCTTTCTAACTTAGCCCAGGACACACTGGGCAGGCATGAATCTCATCAATTTCAAAATTGGAAGCTTTGTCAAAGAGATTTACAAATATCCTGGAAATGTGAAAAGCAGAATAAAAATAAGATTAATTATTTTCTGTAAATTGAATACTGGACCAGAATAAAGATCACTGAAGGAATTATCTTGCCCAGATTCAATATAAACACATTTCCTTTTGACCCACAGATTTGCCAGACAGAAGGAGAAAAAAAAATAATAAAAAAGCTTGCATATTTTGTTCCAAAACCACATATAGAAAAATTAATCCCCTCTGATAGTAAATCTGCAGGCATATTCACCCCAAGTGGTCTGTCATTCTCATCTGTGATGAAAGTCACGCATCACTTCCCTTCCACTGTGGCTACATGCAGCTCCTCCCTTTTCCACTACTCTCTTCCCCCAAATAAAGCTCTACTTTCAGCTTCATTCTAACCTTGTCACAGCTATTGTAATAGAATAAAGAGCTATTTCTTACTGCTTTTGTGAAATCCAGAGTGAACTGGAACCTCCATTTTAACACAGGAGCCACGTAAGCTTGCGAAGCCAAAACAGGGCTGATTTTAAATAATCCTCCCTTGATGGAGACAACTGCAAAGCACCTGGGGAAATGGCACTCCTCCCTAGGGGAAGAAGATAAATCCTGTTATTTGTGCCTTTGAAAGCAATAAACTAAATGCAATACAGATGAAATCAAAAATAATGAAATAGATGGAAGGACTTTGTACCCGAAGGATTCTTCAAGTACACTGACCTGACCTAAGGACTCCTAGGTGCAGGGATTTGTCTTGCACAGATGCACAGTTCTCCTTTGCCACCCAGCAGCTAGGTGTCTGCCTTCTGGAAACTGCTCTGAAAAGGCTGTGATTCTTCCTCCCCTAACTGTTCCATGTTCCCAAAGAATTAACCTGTAAATCAAATTACTCACAGAGAAGTTAAAAATTTAGGAAGTCTCAGCATGTATTCTAATGCCCGAATCAGCTGGAATATGAAGGAACTGGTTTGGGGGGATTTGGAAAGACATGCCAAGAAATGCTTTCAGGCTAAATGTCTGCACTCCATCCAGGTTAAAAGCCAGAATTTCTTATGGAGTGGCAAAACCAGAAAAGGAGGAAAAATACAGCAGAATATTTTTGGATTATATTGGAGGGGGGAAAAAAGGCAATATATTTTAGGTCAACTTGAAAGCAATCTTTTCTTTTTTTTTTTCTTTTTTTTTTTTAATTTAGACTACCAAAAAGTTTCTGTAAAGGTCAAAATTAAACACATAATTGTTCATTTCCTCTTTTTTCTGTCAATTTCATACTCCACAGAAAAATATCAACCAACCTTTTCGTAAAGTACACTATGTAATTATGCACTGTGTAATCACAGTTTGGCTCAGGACTCAGCACGTAAACTGTGCAGAAGTTCAATTCAGTCTGTTTACCACCATTGAGAAACAGCCAGAGTTGTATCAGTGGTCACTCACCATTTCCAAATGAGCATCCTCTGCCTGCAATGGTTTGCCCCTTTCATTTTTTTTTTTTTTTTTTTTTTTTTACAGTTCACCAAACCCTTAACAAATGCAGCTTTAATGTTCCATCTAATGCCTTAACCTTAAAAAGATTTTTCATTCCAGTCATACTCCAGGTAAGAATGTCTCCACAAACAGTGGTTCTTCGGAAAATCTTCATGTCAAGGCAAACCTGTAAGAACATTAATGTAAACGAAACACAAAAATCTGGGTCTACATCAGAACAATGCTTGGAACGTAGCATACACAAACCTCAGCAGGAAAAAATATTATTTAGGGTTTTTTCCAGTTTGTTGCTAAGAAACTGTTGCTTCATATTACTATTGTCATTTGCAGAAAATTTCTGATTGTTCTTTTGCCACTTTGGTCATCTCGTTGGAACACCTATATCATTAAAAGGGTTATAAAGGAAAGAACACTGGAATATACTCACTGTGCTTTCATCTTCTTTAGCTTGGTCTCCCGTATTCTCTCCTCTAACTTAATACCCTCCAATAAGATTGTTTTACAAGAACATAGGAAAGATCCTTTTTTTGTTTTTACATAATATATAACATTTGTAACATTGCAGTCACTGTGTCCTTCATGTCTTTCTGTAAGAACTAGTAATGTTCTCTTTCTATAGTGTCTAATCTGCTACCCTCTGTCCAAAAGTAGTTAATAGCACATGCACAAAGACAGAATAACAACAAAGTAACTAGAAAGCACCATTTTTCCTCCTGTCTTCCAGCTATTTGTTGGATTTTTGCCCTGAGAATAGGATCTAATAGCAAACTACTTTATGAAGTTTAAGTGAATTATTCCCTATTGTAAAAAAATGCACATTTTTTTTGTCCAGGTTTACTATTTTTTCAAATATTCACGTAAAGCAGAATTTATTTACATTTTAGAAATAGGAATAGTAATGACAAAAATCTCAGTGCCATCAGTAGGGAGTTCTACATCACAGTCTACCAGGAATTTTCTCAACCCTTCACAATGAACCGGGAAGGGAAAACACCTCTGGACCCAGTAACAGATTAAACAATACCGGGCATGGTACGGGACCTGAGGGTCAATCTTTCAACTCCTTCAGGCCAGGCTTTAATGCCCACCCAGGCACCTCGCCACAGGCAGTGAGGATGCCAGCACACTAACCTGGGAGGTAAGAGTGTACCAGTACAGACATGGCCAAGCCACGCCAGTCTGCCTCACAGCCCAAGACTGGCACTGCTATATTCGTAACAGAGATAGCCGATGAGTCCACTTCCTCGCTATGACAACCATGAACACTATCTGTCATATGCATGTCAAACTTTATATTAAAACTAACAACTTTTTGCCTTCAAGTAATCTTTACTCATTGGTTGCCATAGAAACCTCAGATTTCCTACCTAAAATTACTGTTGGCCAGTTTACTGAGTTTCTTCTTGTGCCAGTGCTGTCCTTTAAACTATTTTTCCTTTCCTGATATTTAAAGACTGCAGCCATGCCTGCTCTAATCCTAGGTTAAACAAGCTAAGCTCAGCATTTAGTCTTCACTCCTAAAACAGGCTCTTCATTCATTCCCCTGATCACCCCAGCAGTCCCCTTGGTATCTGCTACAGTTTGACTTCACCCCTCCTGAATTAAGGTGATGGGAATATAGTATTGCAAGTAAAAATTCCAGGAAAGTAATGCCTCCTGTGAAGAATGAATTTCTGTACAGGAATTTGGTTACCAAATATACTACACTGGCAGCCCACAGTTAACTTGTGATTGATTAATACTCTCATCCACAGTGATCTAAAACTAATTAACTCCCATTTTAATTGTATAAATTCTCAGTAGTAGCCTTAGCTGAATGGTACTGCACTTTGTATGAGTAAATTCATCCAATTATTCTGGTCCTCAAGGTCATTTCATTCTGCCTGATATCATAATTCCTCTCTGTATTAATAACTGTGTCATCAGTAAATTTAATGTTGTATCACAGTTATTAACGAAATAAGATTAGTCCAAAGACTTTAAGAAACTCCTTGAGTAAATTCCATGTACCCAACAGGTCAGTCTGTCAATACGCACACTGATGCGCTCCCCCAAATGAAACATGCATTTCCCTTCCTCTTTAGCCAGCTCCCTTCACCTCAAAGTTCTCTCCTATTCCTTAATCATTTCTCATATAAAAAATATTTTGAGGATGTCCAGATAGATTAGATGAACTTTATTTTTCTGCCCAGAAAACCAGTCACCCTATCACGGTAACACACCAACATGGCCCGATTTCCCATTTCCCCTTGGTTAACCAGTACAGCCTTTTGTTTCATTTCCTATTTTCTTCATAACTCCCTTTATCATTCTTCCTTTCAAAATACATTCTGAAGTATTTATTGCATCTGACTGCATCTGTGACCATTGCAAATGTTCCCCTCGTGTCTTTGCTATTCTTCAGTCACACAGAAAAATCTTTACCTTGATATATCTGTGCTTGAAAAGGTCTTTGCTATTGTAACTAGAGTTAAATGTACCAGTACTCTTAAATCTCATGCCTGGAGATTATCTTGTTCTGGCTTTGTGAAGACATTAGCCAAAGCAGCAGCACTATGTCTTTGACAAAGCCTATTATATACCAAAAATGCTTCACAGAGGTAAGCAAGCAACTCATCTGCAAAGTTAGAACAAAGAGCAAAGAAAGTAAAAGAAAAAAGCAGCACAGGCAATGGGGTATACGTTTTCAAATAAGCTTTAACAATAGAGAACTAATAAACTGGAGAAACATAGGAAAAATGTTGCAGAACGCTGCAGAAGACAGAAAGAAGAATCCAAACTAAAATTCTCCTCCAGTTAACAACCAGTTATTGATTTTATAATAAATAACTCCTAGAGTTATTATTTTTATGGTCCTAAGATCTTGTCAGATCCTAGAACAGTATTCCAGAACTTTTAAATATGACAACAAAAGCCTTCAGCCTGAGATTGCCAAGATTTTACCTTCCTGCTTCAGAACCAGGACAACCAGCCTCACTCATCTGGCATGCCAGAAAAGATAGAAGAGCAGATTCTGCAGCCTACAAAGCACAGGAGGCATCAAGTACACCACAGACCATATGTTTTTCATGTGCAAAATGCACCGTAAGTATTAATATAAATCACAGTATGGTGACATTCTTTTGTTAGCAGTAGTGGCTATTAAAATCAGCAGTTAAGCAGATACTGATCTTACTGCAAGTGATAAAGAAAAAACAAGAGAGAAACCAAAGAATTTGATTACTGAATGAAAGCCTACATCAGTTGCTCACATGCAGATTCAGCTGTTCCTGGCACTGAATTCAGCTGCTTGAACACCAGTACTGGTCACAAAGGTCTCTGGATCGACCTATCTTAGGAGAAATCTTTTATATGTTACAAAACAGAAAAATATTAATTGGCAAACTACGATATCTAGTATCTAACACTGCACAGTAGGGACCAAATGACAATCTCTGGGCTACTGATCTGCAGGACTGTAAGCTTATAGCTGGGAAGGACAGAAGGATCAGTTGACAGCTAAAGTTCTGTAATAAAGACATCAAATCCCTCAATTTCTCTTGGGCCCTCAGACATATTGGCATAGATAATTTGGAAATCGTTGATAAAATAATCAAATATTTATGTACTGCCATGAGTTATGCAAGCAGACAAATGGCATGACTTGTTAACTATTAATACCTGTTATTATCTTCAATTCACAATTTCCTGGTATTTAATTAACTGTTGATCTAAAAACGTCCTGGGGGGTAAAGCAAACTTCTGTTTCATTTTTCGTGGATAGATGCAAGAGTTGGCTTTGCATCGTCAGCAACGGAAATATATTTACCAAGAGTGTAACAGCTGACTCTTTGGTAGGACACAAATGCACACTTCCCCTTGACAAATCTGTGTCACAACATACCAAAGCTGTGTCAATTTCAGGTTACAAAAGCTCAGAAAGATTCATGTTACTCTCAAACTAAGGAAATGTTTAGTTCCCTCAGTTATCCTTTTTCAAAGCAACTCAGAAAATGAATGCCTCTTACACAAGTCCATACCATGGCAGTAAGAAGAGTCACAGCCTCAATGTAGGCAAGACCATTCTGAACCTCCAAGTTCATTAGAAATAGGCATGTGCCTTCTTTCAAATTAAGATTTAGTAATAAATAGTCTATAAATAGCATCTAGAGCTCCATACTGATCAAGAAGAAAAGCCAGCTGCATCCACAAATGGATTCTTGAGGAAAAAAATCAGAATACTCCTATGCCTTGTAAAGATATGTCAGTAATTACATTTAAAAACATAATTCAGCATGATTTGGCAAGTCATTTCCATATTCAATTTTTCTTTCAGGACAGAGGTACAAATTCTGAACTATATATGGAGAGATTTTTTACTTTTTATTTGGGATCAACATTAAGTCAGCCACACCAGAATTTGAGAGAAATCTGTTTCCTTTGTTTCTGCTAATATCCAGGGGAAAAAAAAAAAAAAAGAGAGAGAGAGAGATAAAATGGAAAAACTGTAAACCAGCAAAACTGTCACTTACAAATTTGAATCCACACAACCTGGAAGGAAAGATACTTTTAATGAAGGAATGCATAACGACTGCTGAGACCCCTAACTAAACTTGGACATGAAGATGCAGTCACAGCTCCTATCAGTGAGCTAGCACCATCAGTCATTGCTATCTCCAGTTCAGTACTACATAAATAAGGTTTGCTGGTTGAAGTGTTAAAGCTACCGTATCAAATCCTGCTCCCTGAACTTCCTTTGAGATTCTCACTGATTTCAACCGTTTCTTACAAAGCATCAAATGTTCTTTAGCCTTGCTCACATGAGGATATGAAGTGGAAGCAACTCATGTTACGCATTAGCAGGTCATTAACAATGATTACCTGAAGCTGTCCTTGAAAACATTTAATGTGCTTATTTCTGCCTTTAGCCTTACCATATTAAAAAACAATAAAAAGCAAAGCAAGCAACCCTCTGTTTTCCTATATTCTCACAGAACCAAGATACCACAGAGAAGAAATAACTGCAATTGTTGGTGTAATCGCACCTTAATCTACTGTCCTGGTCTGTACCACCTAGAAACCTGTTTTTTCCTCTCTTCCCCATATTTACTCCCAAAAGAAGCTGTTCAGAGTATCAGAGTACCAGCCAATCTTTTAGCAGAAGTAAAAATCTCCCATTATCATAGCATATAATTTCTGATGTCCTCTTTCTACACCCAGATCAAATTGCAAAAAGCACTTGATCACACCAGAGGGAGGGGAAAAAAAAAAAAATCATGCTGTGACCTCAATGGTATGCTTGCTTCTATAGCTATTTGCAACTCTTCTCCAAATCGCATTGATTTTCCCACAATACTCTTCTAAACAGGGAATAATAAAGAATACATTAACACATGAGCAAGTATGAATAACAAGTTTTTTTATTGAATGAGCAATGCTAACGACATTCAACCTTATCTGCTAATTTCAGAGTTGAAATTTAAGCGGCCCTTTATGCATTTTTGTCTTGAATTAGATTTATTATGCACACAGTAACACACAAATGATCTATAGAGACGTTTCTATTCCAGAAGAAAATTTTCAGTTGCAGGAAGGTAAACACATTTTGCTATTCCTTCTTAGCCAAGGCTACAGCAGCATGTCTAATCTTCACCTTAGTCTTATTTGTGCTAACAGCACGACAGCTACTGATGTTCCCGTGAAAGATAATCAGTGCCTGATTAGAAAAACCCCATGTTTTTATGGTGATGCGGCTGCCACCATCAGCACTGGCAGTGCAAGGGGGCTGCAAGCCACTGCCTGCCGCTCGCTTTGTGTAACACCTGGGCTGCAGTAACGGGTTATGTCGGTAGTAACGCTAGCAAGGGGACGTTACTCTCCGGTAACCCAAGACGGGAGAGAAGCGGGAGTGCCCTCACGCCCTCACCTGAGCTGCTTACACGTTAGACGGCCCGGCTCCCTCATCTCGCCCGCACCGCCACCGGTAGGAGCCCAGAGCGCTCCTAGGGCCATTACAGCCCCTGAAGTCAGGCCGTGCTGAGAACAGCCCTCACCGCTGGCCGGCTCACACGCTTCACCTCCGACAGAAACGGCGGGCACCGGCGGCTACACACCGCCTCTCGGCACGGCCACCCACGCTCCCCCGACCCCGCCCCACCGGCCGGCTAGGCGAGGGCCCAGCTGGGTGAGAGCCGGGCCGGTGCAGGGCGGGCCGAGCCACCGGACTATCAGGGCGCCCCGTCCCGCCCGGCGGCACCACCCTCCCCGCACAGCCGGGGCGCGTCACCGCAGCCGCTCGCCCCCGAGGCGGCCGCTCCGCAGGCCCGGACCCCCGCCGAGGCCGGCCAGCGTGGCGCGCGCCGCCGGGTAAGCAGGGCCGGGCCCCACCCCCCGCGCCTGCGCAGGCCCCGCCCCCCGCGGGGGCGCACGCGCACGCCGCCCCGGCCTCACGCCGGCCGGCACCGCCCCCGGACACGCGCTCGCCGGCGCGGCGGAGTGACGTCGCGTGGCAATGGCGGCGCCCGGTGGCGCACGCGGCGCGCGGCGGCGTTAGCGGTGCCGTTAGCGGCGGCGGGCAGGGCCTCGCGGGCGCTCTGTGCATCGGTCTGGGGGCTGCTGAGCGCGGTAAGTGCCGGGGTGGGGGGCGGGGCCCTGGGGCTGCAGGCGGTGCGGCCCCGCCGGCTTCCCACGGGTCTCGGCAGGAGCCCGGAGCCCCCGTGCGCGGCGGCGAGGGCTGGGCCGGGGCAGGCGGCGGCCGGGGCAGGCGGCGGCCGGGGCAGGCGGCGGCCGGGGCAGGCAGGGCGGGAGCGCTTCGGGGCCGGGGAGTAGGGGGGGGGTGGTTATCCGGCGGGTTTGGTTTTATCCCTGGCGCTGTTCCAGGGGCGAGGCTGTAGGCCTGGCCTGTGGTAGCTGTATGCCGTTAATTAATATTAAAATAGTTAAACATTCATATTAACGCTCTTAACAAAAAAAAAAAAAAAAAGGCAAAAAGGCTTGTGCCTTCCCCTTTGTTTGAGTCATCGATGTAGTCCTGATTATTTTTGATCTGATGCGCTGCTCCCCACCCCCACACTTTCTTTTTTAGATAAAAATGAAGACCAGAAAAGGAGGGAGATTTAGATCGCACTTTAAACCGAAACAAAAAGGTATTAAAGTACTAGGAAAATGGAAAACTGTGGAAATCGACCCCAATCTATTTGGGGATGAGGACTTCGGCGATATAGTATGCTTGGAGGAACTTACAGAGTACAAATTAGTAAGTTCTTCCAAAGTAGGGAAAGTAAAAGAGACAAAGAGAAAGGCTGAGAGTGTTTCAGAAGTTAAGGAGGAGGAGGAAGAACCTGTCGTCCCTCCCAAAAAGAAAAAGAAAAACAAGGATTTAAGAAGCAAACCAGATAAAAGTGATGATTCTAACACAGCAGAAGTTGATATGCCAGTTGATAAAGAGGCAAAGTCTAACAAAATAATCGAAGCAGCAGATTGTGAGGCCCATGGACCTGTGGCTGAGAGCACTTCAGACAGAAAGGATGCTCCAAAGAAAAAAAAGGTAGCTAAAAAAAAGGCTTCTCAAGCTCAGGAAGCTTTTCCATCAGTACCTACTTCTAAAAAAGTTAAAAACTGGACAACAGAAGCTTTATCTGCCTCGACTGATCACAAAGCTGATGTGTCTGCATGGAAAAACCTGTTTGTACCTGAAGCAGTGTTGCGTGCCTTGAGCCACCTGGGATTTAGTGCTCCAACTCCTATTCAAGCCTTAGCCTTGCCTTCTGCCATCCGGGATAACATGGATGTTCTTGGTGCTGCCGAAACAGGTACAGATCTGTTAAACCAGTTGTATATGCTGGGAACTTCCCATCTACCCTATTGAAATGCACGTCACGTTTACGAGTTTTTCTATGTAGCAGAAGCAGCATTTATATGTAGGAGAAGAGCTTGTATCTTTGGCATATCCAACATATTAGCAATGATTCATTGGCAAATACTAAAATTTTCTAACTCAGAAACACGGGACATTCCACCTTTACAAAACACGCTGTGCAAAGCTTTGAAGTCTCAATGAGTTTTTATGCTTTTGACAGAAGTCTCTTTTTCTGTTGTTTCTCAAATTGTTTCCTAGTTTGGGAACTGCAAAGTCATACACTGCAAAGACTGGAATTAATGAAACAAACAGGGTCATTTTTCCAGCAGTTTAACTCCTGTGGATGTCCCTGTGCCAAGGCAAAGCAGAGACCTAGGTTCCTCTGAAGATGATTCAGTAGTAGCTTGGAACAGTAAATAAATACTAGGTACCGCGTTAGGCATGAATGTGGCCTAGGCCTTTGTTGTAGCACAACAGGCCCACCCTGTGCTCTGTCTCGGTTTGGCCTGTATATTGTCACCAGCCCTTCTCGCTGCTTGCACTTGAAGTGAGTATTACCTTGATCACTTGAGAGGTATTGTCTCTTGTCCATCTCGTGATCAGCTCATGCCTTTGTCATTGAGCATTGCGAGCCTTCATGAAATTTGTTACAGCTCCTTTTTTACTTGATGCTGTGAAGTCTCAAAGCATTATGTTCACTCTGACTTTTTTTTGCTGCTCGTACCATTGAAATTTTACCATCTTTAGCAGTGCAACGTCTCTTTCCCAAAAAACCCTAAAAATAGGAAGCATGATTGGAAGCTGCCTTGGTTTAAAGGCTTCCTTTGCATTCTTTTCATCTGTTCCTGTTGCCTTATCTCACTGCTTGTCTTGTAAAGCCATTTACTGCTTTTGAGCATGAAGGTATAGTAACTAATAAGATATGCAGTCATTTGCATTTTTATTTTAATCAGAGCTAGGCTGGTGCTATTAGCTTTAATAAGATTAGAAAACCCTGCAGGGAATGTTTTTGAAAATGGAACTGAAAATTAAAATGGTGTTCTTGCACTGCAAAAAGTGCCATTTTGGCAGCGCTGAGGCACAGTTGGTGGGAGGTTGTATTGTTGCTCTCTAATTTCACATTACCCTGAGGTAGTAGGGCTGTGTTTTGCTCTTTTTATTTTCTTCTTTCATGAGAGAAAGCCAGGTTCTTCTCTCCAGAGAGCCCAGTGGATCATCAGTGTTCTGGAGAAACTTGAGAAAAGATGTAGACAACTGTCTGTTAGGAAGCGCTGCAAGCTGGAAGGGGCTGAAGCTATCCAGTTCTTTTTTTTCTACACCCTGCAACGTCTCTTAACATTGGGACAGAGGGAGGAATGTGTCAGGTGAAAGTCCCTTGTGTAGCACTGTAGGGGAGAACGGCAAGATTTTGATACGGCAGTGGATCCCTGTGGAGATCAGATACAGGGAATGTCAGGGCTTATCGTTTTTGCAGTAGGTCTAACTGGCTCTGTTCATTACCTTGCAGAACTAGTGAAGTTTTTGGTTAAGGAACCAAACTGTAAAATCTTACAATCTAAAACTGTTTAAAAGAGCATGAATTGGCTTGAGCTGCTGTAATATCTAGATATACGAAGATTTACTTTTCTCCTGGTTTTGCAGGCCTGGCTGTGGTGTGTGATTCATGTGTCATGAAGATAATGTGCCCCATGAGCTGATTATTTGTTTAATTTTTGGGTGAATCTAGTGCCTGCAGAATAGTCGTGATTATCACAGCCATAATCTAGTTTGAGTGCAGTACTGACACTTGCACCAACCATACTGTATTACATTTAACTCAAGATCAGCAGTGTTCTTCACCTTAAAAACAGATGTTCTGGTAATACAGAATCTTACTGCGTAAGTGCTCTGCAAATCCAGATTATAAATGTTTTCTACTTCAAGTGGAGAAGTCATGAGATCTCCCAGACATGCAGAAAGGTGGGGAAGTGAATACGAGGAGATTTTGCAGCAGTATTGGTCAGGATAATGCCGGTGGTCATAGCTGTATAGTAACTATTACTAAGGTTCTCCCCTAAATAGGCAAAATTCCATGTTGCTGAATTTGGCAAACCATAATGGGTTTGTGATAACGGACAAACAATGCTCAAGGAATTGAGATGCGATCTCCAGAGGACTGCTTGCCAGCAGTGGCCTATTGCAGGAATGGTGTAATAGTGTCTTGTGCTCTGGATGCTGCTTTTGTGACCAATGAGCTGATATTTATGAGAACCTTAACTGGGATGGATGTGTCTACCAGACTTCGCTTAACATCTTTATTCATGACAGATAGTTCAGAAGGGAATATGTGGCATGGATGTGACTTGCAGTTTGGGACAGTGAACCTTTGAAATTAAAGTCAGGGGAGCATTTTTGTGTTTCACAGCCCCCTTCTCTCCAAAGTGGATTATCTGTTTAAAATCAGATATATATGTTTTGATTTGGAAAATGTGAGCTTGTGATAGATCAGGAAATTAGATGGTGGCGTATTTCAAAATACAGTTTCTTAGAAAGTTGTAAACATGGTACTGTAAACTGAAGATGAAAGTGAATCCTTCAAGTACATTCCAGTTTGCCCTTGGCCTCATTTGCTGTTCCTTTATTTGGAGAACACTGATCAGAACTGTCAATTAGGGCATGGTATTCTCCTTACGGGCATACAGTTCTTTAAAAATATCTTGGCTGCAACTGCAGCTTTTAAAAAACAGTTTCAGAACAAATGAATCTGCCTGACCTGCTAGAGATTGGAAAAATACCTGTTCCCTGGGGAGCATGCTATTGGTGCCCTCAGGGAGATGTACAAAGGGAACAGGAGAAAAGATGCTATTGCTGCAAGTTTCTAGTCTTACAAAGATCAAGAGTTTGTGTCTGTTACAACTGTATGTTTCAAGGTCAGTATGTGATTAGATGATGCTTTTCTCATCTTTTCAAATAAATGACTTATTGGTCTATATTATTATTATTGTTTGTTTTTTTTCAGGAAGCGGCAAAACGCTTGCATTTGCAATTCCAATGATTCACTCTGTGCTGCAGTGGCAAAAATCAAATAGCTCAACAAGCAGAAATGACAGTGCTTCTAAAGAGTCCCATCAGCATTATGAAGAAACAAGATGGGAAAGTGAGGGTGAAGTGGAAAAGCTAATCCATCAGCAGGTTGAAGTTAGCGGAGATGAAGATGATGCATCTTTCACAACAGGCTGTGTGAAGGTGCTGGAGAATTTTGACTTTGATTCTGGTGACGAGGCACATACTGTTGGCTCCCATGAAAAGAGACCTCTTTTAGGACTGGTCCTTACTCCCACGAGAGAATTAGCTGTGCAAGTAAAACACCACATTGATGCAGTTGCAAAGTTTACAGGTATGTAGACCCCATGGACCATGTCCCAAATTATGCTGTGTTTGGATCTTGGCATTGGGATTGAGCCAGAATGCATGCCACAGCTTCTTCTGCATCATAAAACTGGGGTGGCTTTTGAAGAGTTAGGGTTCATAGTCACTGATGTTTGAGAAATGCATTGAGATTCTTCAAGGAGATGCATGTGGAAGTAAACAGTTAATGTGGGATATTCTGCTTTAAAATGTTTCTTGAAATAGCTGTTGACTAGTCCTTTAGCAACAGAGAATCGGCACTAGATACCCAGTCACAGCTAACTTGTCCTGGTTTTGAGTAATGTAGGTTATCTATAAAAAATAATTTCATTATGAGTGTATATATATATAATTAAAAAAATAATTTCCCTTTTTGACAGATATATCTATGTAGATAATAGATAGATCAAACTATATATATAAATACATCTGTCTATCAAAAAACTTAAATTATGGCCATAAATTTCGAGGGTAGAAGGCACTGCTTGATTGTCTGATTCACCTATGTGGCAGTTGGGCCACAGCATATTGTTGGGTGACAAGCCTGATGAAAGCAATTCCATTCTGTAC
The DNA here is from genome assembly GCF_015220075.1 of Falco rusticolus. Taxonomy (NCBI): domain Eukaryota; kingdom Metazoa; phylum Chordata; class Aves; order Falconiformes; family Falconidae; genus Falco; species Falco rusticolus. The sequence goes on from NC_051193.1 coordinate 41,410,089, forward strand.
CTTTCTTTTCCAGACCAGAGGTCAGCACATCTGTTAAGTGAGTGAGTGAGGATGTGAAACTGTTCAAGTTGAGGAGAATTGGGAAACAACTCCCTACTTCTCCAACAGTAGTAATTGTTTATTTATTGAAAAGGATATTTGTGCAGTGTGTGAGATGTGCTTAAAAGCCTTCTTTTGGTGTCTCTATGTCCTGCTGTGCTCATCAGTCTACAACTGATTACAAAGCTAATTTTAACTCCTAGCCTGAAATAATCAATTTATGTCAGTACGGTTCTGATAGGAGCAGTGGTATTTGTGAGTAAAAATCTGCTGTCCAAGTGATATATCATTGTAGCAGCAAGAGAAAATGTTTTGATGTAGGCTTTCTTTGTTGTCTCAAAGTCACTTTGAAAAAAATGCCCACCTGGAAGCGTGGCGTTCCGCAGGTAGTGGGGAGGAAGGGTCAGTGGTATCTTAGATACTGGAGGAATCTTGCACGGTGGCATTGAGGTTGTCATGGGCTAGCGTATGTTTGTAGAGTAGAGTGAAATAAGCCGTGTGCGGAGTCTGTGCTTCTCTTGCTAAACACCTTTTAGTACCTGAGCAAATTGCTTAAAGCTAACTGAGGGTCTGCGCTAATGTGCGCTCCAGAGAATCATTACTTGGGTGGGAGCCTTCTTGTTTGGATTATTGGGATTGTTCCATAGCAAATGAGCAGTTACTAGCTTGACAAGCATTTCTCAGTCTTATTCTTGGAGGGGCCTGCTTGTTATGAATAACAGGAACACGCTGGTTCATGCAGATAAAATTGGCAAAATAGGAGATTCTGAAGTACAGGTAAACAAAGCTAACAGGTATGGAGGACATACACGATTCTTCCTGCTATTTAAAATGGGTGCACTAAAAGAATATTTTTGGCTTCTAACTATAATGAGGATTTTTCTGTAAAATTGAGGGAATTGGGGTGTGTGTGTTCAGTGTTACATAAACACCCTGAAATTTCCTGGCTAAAATGCTTGCTGAAAGTTGTGGTAGAGACTTTAAAAATACTTCTTTGTCTGGATGTATGTAAAGACATTCACTGATAAATTAGTGAGATAAAAACTATTATTTATATGTTCTAGGCATTAAGACTGCAATTCTAGTTGGAGGCATGGCTGCACAGAAGCAAGAACGTTTACTGAATCGGAAGCCAGAAATTGTAATTGCAACCCCAGGCCGTCTGTGGGAGTTAATTAAAGAGAGACACCCACATCTTTCAAATCTTCGGCAGCTCAGGTAAAGGTGCCTGTTAGGCTAACTGCTGGATACTGAAGGGGGCATCACTGCGTACTGATTACATTTACTAACTGATTAAATAATTTAGACTATGTAAGAGAACTTATGTCTCTGCCAGAGTGTTTATCGACGTGCACACTGGTTATCTTGATAGGCAGAAATGTCAATTAAAGCTAGTAGCAAAACCCTCATTTTTCTTTTAGAAACTTCATTTTTCAAAAGGAAATGTGGAAGACTGCTGTAGCTACCCCAGCATACCTGGTGCTCCTTTGGGTTTTACATGCAAAACTTCCCTTACATGTTTAGCAGGAAAAGTTCTTTTTGAGTGTAGCAGATTTGCGTTTATCTGCACAAGTGTATTTTTATTGTGTGTTTTCTATTTGACAGGTGCCTTGTGATTGATGAAGCAGACCGAATGGTTGAGAAAGGTCACTTCTTAGAGCTGTCTCAGTTGTTGGAAATCTTAAATGATTCACAGTATAACCCTCAACGACAGACTTTCGTTTTTTCTGCCACTTTGACTTTAGTCCATCAGACTCCCACAAGAGTTTTACAGAAGAAGAATGCTAAAAAGATGGACAAGAAGACCAAACTAGAATTGTTAATGGAAAAAGTAGGAATAAAGGGCAAACCCAAAGTAATAGACTTAACAAGGAAAGAGGCTACTGTTGAGACTCTGACAGAAACCAGAATCCACTGTAATACAAATGAGAAGGACTATTATCTCTATTACTTCCTTCTCCAGTACCCAGGAAGAACCATGGTCTTTGCAAACAGCATAGACTGCATAAAGCGCCTCACTTCTCTCCTTACAATCTTAAATTGTGATCCTCTTCCTTTGCATGCCAACATGCACCAAAAGCAAAGGCTGAAAAACCTGGAAAGGTTTGCTGAGCGAGAGAGGTGAGTTATTTTCTACTTACTAGTAGAGAAAAAAGAAATCATGTAAAGGGTAGTGGGGAGAGAGAACAGGTCTTTCAGAGTAGGAGCAGGTTGAGGGAGTTAGCTGGGGATGTGAGTACCCTGTTCATGAGTCCAGGTTATTAACGATTAAGGATGAGATTTCGCCTGATGGTTGAGGTGGTGAACTGGAGTGAGTTCAGTGAGGGACCACCAAGGTAGTCAGGAAGCACTGGTTTTGCAAGGGGAGAGGCTGAGGGCACTGGGCTTATGTCACCTGGGAAAAGTGTGTGTAAGTTGAAACGTGCGGTTCAGGCTATATAAGAAAGAACTTTTTCTCTGTGAAGACAGACAAGCACTGGAACAGGCTGCTCATTCGTTGAGGCTTTTTTTAAGGCTCAATTGGATAAAACCCTGAGCAGCCTGGTCCAGACTTATAATTCATCCTGCTTTGAGGAGGTTGGACAAGAGACCTTCTGAGGTCCCTTTGAGCCTGAATTATCTTGTGGTCATCTGGCAGCTCATTGCTGCTGAAGGAGCTGTCATTTGCCCTGTTTTCAGCCAGATACTTTTATAACCATCCTGCACATCTCTTTGCCCTGTGCCCTGGCTGTGCAGCTCACTTGATCCTGCTGTAAGTTGTTTCATTTCACTAAGCCATCAGAAAACTAACCACCTTTTGCTGGGTTAGGGCTTTGTGGGTTTAGTTAGATAAATAGCTTCGTCTGGGTCAAGGTATCCTACAGCAATGCAAGAGAAGGGGCAGTTGAGTTGTGCCTTTCAGCAGCAGTGGGCGCTCAGGTTTACCCAGGCAGTCCTATCCTGCCATTTTAAGAATTATTGTTTCCTGCTGGCTTTGGGATGGCCTTTGAGAGGAAGTTCGTGGTCTCAGTGCTTCCATAATCCAGAAGCCTCCCAGCGTAGTCCTGCTGTGAAGTGCTGTGTGCTGTCAGACTGCATGGAAATTTGTACCGTGGTAATAGACTTAGGCAGAGAGAAGAGAGGTTGAATTGCAGTGACAGATCTGCAGCATCCCTTGGCAAAATGTAGTATCAACAGCATTGGCCGAGGCCACATGGGGTGTTTTCAGAGACTGCAGATTTTCAAGGCAAGAAGAAATCTATGAGACCATCTATCACAGCCTCCTGCAGGTTGCAAGCAGTAGAATTTTCTCTGTTTATTTCTGCTTTGAACCTTGTAGCAATAGAGTATGCTGTCAGATGCCGTAAAATCTTAACAAATTGCTGTTACCTACAAGTAACTTGATTCAGTTTCTGGGAGATTTTTTAAAAACTAATTATTTCATACCCTAGGGAGACTTTAATCTCTCTAGTAGGCTGTTTATGTAGAAGAATGACTTCTTTTGAGTTCTTAATTTCTAGGGTTAAAGGAGAAATACTAATTGTCAGAACAGAATCCCCCCCTTATATTTCTACTGAGAGAACTTATTTGAGGGCAACTTGGTAGAAGATATTTCAGCTGCAAAAAGCTGTTAATTAAATCTATAATGTTAATAATGTGATTTTTCTCAGCTGGTGAAACTTGTAATAACCTGTCTGTCCTGCCAAAAGATCAACTGTGTTGTTAATGGTATGGTCATGTCAGGCTAAAGATGTGTTTAAACCCAGTCTGAGCAGACCACTGTAAAAGGTAATGAAAGTGAGCATACCTGCCTTCCAGGTGGTTGGATTAGGTCATTGAATAGTGATTTGCACTAGCATTCCTGTGAGCTGGGAGAGAATAAAAGCATAGGAAAACAGGATCAAGCAAGGTGGTGAAATTCTTTATTGGAAACAGAATAGACCTGCTGAATGTAACATTTGCATTTTTTTCTTTTGAGAATTGCTGTTTCAAGACTGCCTCTGTAATACTGGGTACCCTTTTCTGTACGGGCAAACAAACAGCATATTTCCAGCAGATGACACAGTACAAATCTGTTCTTTAAAATGCTGTGGTAGAATTCTAGGTTGCTGTGTTTCATGTTCCTTGGCAAATGGTTTACTTTTCAGTTTTATGTTCATTCAGTGTTCTCACTTTCTCAGCTGTGTCCTCCTGACAACAGATGTTGCAGCTCGTGGTCTTGATATTCCCAATGTGCAGCATGTCATCCACTACCAGGTTAAATATTTTTAATATTTTTTCTTTCACTGTTTTGATTTTGAAATAAGCTTTTGCTGATCCAAACCCTGAACACTGTAAAGCTGTGATTCTCTGTCCTGTGTATAGTATAGTCCCAAGTACAGAGATTTAATCACTATTAATTTAACTCTCCTTAGTGCTTTGTACTTAAGGCTATCATTGCTGCAGTGACTGACTGTAGTAGGTAGCACTTCATGAGTGCATGATTATATATGAGAAATGATGTAACAGATATCATTCTCCTTGTTTTTTGCTTAACTTCAGTATACAAAGATGTCAAATGACTCAGCCCTGTAGCTCCTCTCTGAGGACACATACAATTTTTTTCCTGCTTTGCAAGGAAATGACAGAGGGTCAGAAGTTAGGAGAGACTCACAAAAGATTGTGCAAGGAAGAATACTGGACCAGAGAACAAAAAATGTGTCCTGACATCATCTTTTAGGTTACCTTCAGCTATGTTACATGCAATGCTCCATGTGTATATTAAAAACCAGTATTCTCTGGCAACCTCTTGGCAAAAGCATGACAGGCTGCTGCTAGCTTTCCATGCCCAGCTTAATGGTTTCTCTGAATCTTTGCAGGTCCCTCGTACGTCTGAGTTGTATGTACACAGAAGTGGCAGGACAGCCCGAGCTGCCAATGAAGGCCTTAGCCTATTGCTCATCGGCCCTGATGACCTGATGAATTTTAGGAAAATCTATAAAACATTGCAGAAAAGTGAAGAGCTGCCATTTTTTCCAGTTGAAACCAAGTGCATGACTTCTGTCAAGGTAAAGAAGCAACAATCTCTTTGCAACTTGAGCAGGTGCTTGCTTACTTACATTATTGCATTGCCCATCGCTTTCTTCCTGGTTTCAGGTGAAATCGACTCTTCAGGACCTGGATTTGAAAATGAAGTTGATCACACTATCTTTTTTTAAGCAATATTTGTGATTTCTCCTCAATAACTAGCCCAAGAAAAGTGTTCAAACATAAACATCACATGTTTCTTGAATGTTATTATGAGGAGCTTCTGACTAGATTCCCAAAAACAGTACAGGGAAGGGAATATGTTTTGTGGCTGGGGAGCAGGGATGGCTCTGTTAAGTACGTTGTTTATAGCCTCTTGTGTTAGTAAGACTAGAGAACAGTAGCAGGTCCGCAGATCTTCAGTGGTCTTCATCTGCCTCAGTTGAAGTAGTGAGTTTTCTGCTTTTCTAAAAGTTCCTATACTTTGAGGCCACAGCTGCCATTGAACCCTGTCAAGCTACGTGTGTTTCATTTTTCTAGGTTATTGCCCGTTTTAAGGAGAATTTGGTCATTCATGAACTCACAAGATAGACAGTAGTTAGGATTTAGAAAACAACGTATTTCAGAAAGCATCTGGTCACCACAGATTTTTCTACTTCTCATGTCTCAGCAGTCTCTGTAACAGTTTGGGTGACATCAGCCATGTACAAATGGGGCATATTTAAATATTGCATTTGAAAGGAATCTGGCTGGGTTTGGAGTGTGTGAATATTGTACAATCATTGAGAACAGGAGAAAAATGCAAGCAGCCAGATAATGCAACGGATACCTTCCTTATAGTATTCTGGTTCATGCTTATCCAGTTGGCTTGGACTGAGCCCAGGGTCTGCCCCAGTGGCAGCAGTGGTATCCTCACCGTGGGGATAATGTCAGCAAGTTTCAGAGCCCAAGCTTGCTGTAAATGGGGTATTTAGTGTGAATCTTTCAGGAGATGCAGCTTCCTGAAAGAGGAAGAAAATCAAAGAAATGCTTCCACAGACTCATTTTTCTCCTCTTGGTAGTAACAAAGAGAGTTTGGCTTTTATTTTTTTTTCCCTCAACCCCCCCACAAATGTTTCTGGTTAATGAAATAAATCTGTTGTTTTTAGAGTGTTTCTTCAGAGGTCCCTTCTGTGTTTCTTGACGACTAGTTCTTGGCTCTTATCATGCTCTATCAATTAATGGGCAAATAAATATTGTTTACATACTTAAATTTTCCTGCCACCATCTCACAATCTTCTCTTCTATCCATAATAGTGCTCCTCTCCCCGGAAAAGATGTCTTTGTAATTGTAGTTGCAGGACTTCAGCCTCCTAGGTCCTTCATATGGTCAGGTCTCATTTAACTTTGCCCTGGGCTTAATCACAAAGCCATTGTAGTTGGGACCAATAGTGCTGCTGGTTCTTTATGTCCCTTTGGCACATTCCTTCCCTGGTTCTGCATGCCTGCCTTCAAGTTCAGGAGAAGTCTGAAGGGATTTCATGCTTAAGAGGAGTAGAATTGGGGAACCAGGGTAGAGGGGAGACTGAAAGTGGACTCAAGTTTTACAAAGATGTTTCTTTGTAAAGTTTCTTGTAATGATGTAAGAAGTGACTGACTTGTTTTATTAGACCACTGCATGTTTTAATTTCCTCTTTCTCTGCATCTTCATTATCCTGGCAGTTCTGTCTGGTGCTGTTAACTGTGTAGCACCAGACTATTCAATTGAGGTGGTCAGGGTGTACTGCACAGGGTTTGTTTTGTGTAACTGCAGGCACATTCCAAACAGCAGAACTTTGTTTCATTATTGTTTACTGTCAGTGCAGATTTTCTTGGCATAATGAATTAGTTATTTGAGACAGCTTGGCCCAGCTGGAAGGCTGCAGGTCAGGTTAGGTTTGCTGGACGTCTTTGTTCCACCTGTGTGTAGCAGGGAAGGAGGACAGGACATTTTGTCCTGTGCCTGAACAACATGCAGGTGCATTTCTGAGAACATAACTCCTTCCATATGGCCTGCAGGCACTTCTTCAGAGTAGGATGAAGCTAGTGGTTGTCCTTTATTGCCGAGACTAGTAACTTCAAGATCCAGCTGTGCTATGTAAATATGTAACTTGGAAATGATAGGTATTTAAATCATGATTTGCCCTTGATGTCTCTGAAGTGTTTGCAATGATTCGCTTAACATTCAGGCATGTTTAGTGGCTGAGATGTTTTAGAAGTCAGATTCTATCATGGATGTGAAGAAGGAAAACCCTTTAGCAAATGATTACATGTCTTTGTGACATGGGACATCTGCTGGGACACCAAAAAGTGTCTCTGTACCTCAGTTGCGTTGGAATGCATGCTCTGAAACACTGATTCTGGTGAAGTGACCCACATTTAAACCTGATCATACTGTCTAAAATGTACTTTTGTTGCAGGAGCGGATGAATTTGGCACGGCAGATTGAGAAGGCAGAATTTTTCAACAGTCGAGCAAAGCAGCACAACTCGTGGCTCCAGCAAGCAGCAGAGGCTCTTGAGATTGATCTTGATGATGACATGTTTATGGGCAAGTAAAAATCCTTGTTTAAGGGCGTGCTCAGCTGATCCCATAGCTGCTTCTGGTATCCAGAAGAAGCCTCACCATGACAGAGAAACTCTTAAAACCTGCAGGACAGAAGGGGAAGGAAAGGAGTGTCATTACTTTGTATGTGGTGGTGCTGGTGTTTTCAGGATGGGCGTGCAGTAGTTAGTCCTGGAGCTGAGGGAGCGAGGTGTGACAATTCTGGCAAATCAAAGGCAAGTCCACATGTCATAAGACAAGAACTGTTTAGGTTCCGGCAAATATTTTAGGGTAATCTTAACAGCCTTATATGCCCCCTCTGTGTCAAAGAAAAAGCTGTTTCTCCACTTCTGCTTATCTCTCCCACCCCACCGGTAGTCAGGCATCAGGACAGGAGCCTGACAGCTCTGTGTGGGAACACCCAGGAAGCACTAGCAAACACCAAAAATTATGTGAGCCTTACGTAGGTTGAGTTGTGTGGGCTAAATGGCCAATACTTACATTTAAGTTGCCGAGGTTTTTGGTGGTCTGTTAGAGGTAAATGATTTCTTCTATTTTTAAAATTCAATGTTGTGCAGGCTGTGCCCGAGAGAATGTGTAGGGCTGTGCAAATACAGGTACTTATTAGTTCAATGCCGTGAAGTTTTGCAATGTTTAGATGCACTGTAAAATACCGCGTTGTGTTCAAATTTTAGGAGCTAAAGGTATGATTTCCTACCAGTTCTTTGAAGGCATGCTGAATAGGGGTGCTGCCTGGGTCACTTCAGCTTAAGCTGTCTCTAACCTGTTAGCTGCTAAATATGCAGATGCCTTAATTTTGAAGCATGTTCATATTAATTTTTTTCTTTCCTTTGACTCGTGGCTGGACTAGTTTGTTCTTAGCCACTTTGCAAGCAAACAGTAATCGGCTCTGTCCAAACTGCAGGAGCACTCTCAGATAATTAGCACTCTGCTGTCTTGTTTTGACATAATGTGAGTATGCTGTGCTTTGGCGTGAGTTCCAAAACAGCACATCCAGTCCAAGTTGTGGCTCTCAAGCAAAGCACTTTGTAATTGCCACCCAGAATCTTGCCAAATTCATGCTTTAAAATGTATTCAGTCTCCGATTCTTCTGTAGCTTGTTTGAGACAATAAAATCTTGGTCATTCCTCCCATAAATGAAATGCCTCTGATGCTGTTACAAAGGATTTAGTAATATCCTTTCAATTTACATTACAGCAACCTTGATATCATTTATTCTCTCCTGTTCAGGAGACCCTATTAAAATATCTCAAGTCTTTCTTATGTTATGCTTTCTCCTATGTTCTTAAATCTGAGCACCTAACTGTTTTTTATGTATAAGAAACAAAGGGCATCCTGTGTTGCAGTTGCTGAAATGAGGCATGCCTAAAGGAATGAAATACTCGGAAGAATCTTCTGCCCCAGATGGAAGCCCTGGGTTAATACTTTATGTTCTAGGCCCCCTTTTCTTTTGTTCCCAAGTCTGTTCTGGGTTGAGAGCCAACTGAATGATTTAGCAGAATGATACCTGGGCTGTAGTTACTCAGTAGTCAGGATTCTTCTTGATCTTGTTATCTTGTGGACAGCCTGGGTGATCTAAAAGTGTCATAGATGACTGGAAGACTGTATGGGAGTTGTATGACCTTGTTAGAGAGAGAAAGATGAGATTAGCATCTGCCTCTAGCACTACAAAAGCCTGGTTGAAGAGGCCAGTGCAAGTTACTGTCTTTTTGTAACTTTCTATATCTTTGATTTCTGCCCCAAGGAAGAAAAACTAGTGAGCAAGAAGAAAGCCAGAAGCAAAAGATGCTGAAGGGGATGAAAAAACAACTAAAACATATGTTGTCCCAGCCACTGTTTAAAGTCCTTATGAAAACGAAGTACCCAACACAGTCTGGAAAACTACTTGTGCCTCAGACATCAGTGGGCATTTCAGAATCTGCTCTGTGTACCGTGTCCAAACAACAAGCCAAGAAGAAGAAATCAATAAAATTAAATTAGGTAACTGAGCAAGATCACTCAGTGACAGAAGCAAGGACAACCCTTATCAAGGCTGTCACTGCTTATGGAGGAGCTCAGCTAGAAGACACGTAGTATCAGAGGATGGTGCCTGTGTCTTGGTTTTGCAGGCACAAAGGAAAATGTTGATTTAAAAGGCTCTGTTAACGTGCAGTTGGTTACTTACTATTGAGTCTTGTTTTGGATCTTGTTTTCTTATGCTCATACTTATTTTTTCTTACTCTCTGTATTGATAGAAGTTAATAAGTTTTGAAATAATTCTGTTTATTACTCCTTTTTGTGAGATTGATAAAAGTTACTGGGTGAAATTTCACTGTGGGCATACTGTAATGATAAAACTTAATTTGAATTTTCATGTCCTTAAAGGACAGGCAAAGATAGGCTGTATACAGTCTGAATAGAATCTGAACTGGTGGTAATGGGAGGTTTGGCTTTTACTGCAGCTACTTCAGTGAGAAAGGCAGCGAATATAGGTAGTGTTACCAGCGAGTCTACAATTCTGGTTATGGATATCTCTCCCAGTTTTCTTTCTCCTCTGATGATAATATTTCTCTGTTCTGTTCTCCTGGGTCTAATTTCCTTAGTCCTGTGTTAATATGTTTTAGTTTGTGCAAAAAAAGTAAAGGTGGCAATGGGCTGACCTTGGGAGATACGTATATTTTTGAGGAAGAAGTGTTGCTACTTGGTGTTTTCTTAATTAATATTTGGAGTTAAGTCTGTATTTGAACACGTTAGAACCATGACCTTTGCTTTAATGGAAAAAATGATGTTGTGAAATGTCACTTTTGAAGAGTACTTCCTAATAATTGTGCTTTTAAATCATTTAAACCTGACCTGGGAAAACAATTTTTTAAATTATTATAAAAAATATTTCAGAAAATTATATTTTGAATTTTTGTTAAATGATATCTGCTATAAAACCCAAAGCCTGTGTCTGTTTTCAGTTAGTTGAGATTTCTGAATTCCTCATAGCTGATGCTGTTTGCACTTAGCGGTCAAGGAGAGGCGGAAAAGCACCCAAAAGTTTGAGGCATGGCAGTGGGTTCTGTATTGGTGGGAGCACAGGGAACCTTGACCTGCCAGCTCTACGTTGGGCTGAGTTTTTGTCTCATACAGTACAGAATAGAACCAGTGTCACTGCTGTGATAGGAGGTACCAGTTTGCTCAGCTGGTCAAAGAGAAATGTGTGGAGTTGAGTGCCCCCTCCAACCACTTGCTGGTTGTGTAAGAGCAGCAAACTCTGCACTTTCATCTATGCAAATAAGTGAAGCCCCCTCCCCCATCTCTGGAGGGCTTTTCTCTTGCTTCCTTGCGTTACTGAAGAAGAGCTGTGAGAATTTAATCATAAGCATGCAGAGCTTATCAATTATGTATGAAGCTCTCCCTGCAACATACTGTCTCATGCCCTTTGAGTAGAGGGGGTAAGGTTTTTTGGGGGAAGAGTTGGTAAGCTTTTGTTTCCTCACCCATGTGAAAAGATGACACACTTAGGGGTTAATGTGACATCTGAAAAATAAAACCAAGAATTTAAATAAATTTGCTTGTAAGGAAAGCTGAAGAAAGGAACTAAGCAAAGGCAAGCATGCCCTCATTCCTTTTCTGTGCCATTTTAATCACATTCTTACATTATGGAAAGGGAACTTGCACTGGGTTTGCATCCCTGAAGGGATTGAAGACCAGGTGGACCTTTCTGCATCTTCTGATGTATTTTTGCTTACAATTCATCAGCAAAATCAAGGCTGGATTCTGACATGAACTCTGCATCTTCTCCACTGTCTGAAAACCTGCATAAGGTAGGACAGTTTTGGCAATTTCTAATTCCAAATGATCATGAGGAGAGCTCAGCTGGGTGGACAATGAGAGTATCGTTACTTCCTCTCCATCACTGCTGTGAAGTTTTTCAGCTGCTTCTGTTTCCCTGTGTTTAACCACCTAGTTAGTTCTCACTTCCAGTCCACTGCCTTGCTAAGTCTCTTCAAGATGGACCATGACACTTCTGCCCTCCTCACCTTCTCCATGCTCGCCTGTGGGGCATACTCTGGTACTGGTTTTCTCCTGCAGCCTCTGATGTAGCTCAGCATGAGTTCTCACTGCTTAATCTGCTGATGCTGCACCCCCACAGGAGCTCAAGCAGAGCTTGGACCCTAAAAATATCTCCGTGTCTTAAAAAGAATACTTGTCTAGCACTGAAAGCTCTCTTGTGACTGTCTTCTTTGCCTTGTCTTTATCTTACTAGGATACTGAGTCTTCTACCTAGAGGAAAAACCTTATATTTGCTTTAGCTAACTTAAACAAATTATTAAATGGAAACTGGAAAATATTACTGCTTGGCTGCCCTCCTTTAATGTGAACTAGGTTACTGCAGGAAGAGAGGAAGGCAAAGGAGAATGTTTTCTCCAGCTCTGATCATTTGCATGTGTATCACTGGTGCAAATTAGAGATGAAGTTTTCTACATCAAGTACATATGGGCAATTTCATTCTAGTATTTAATGAAATACATAGTATTGAATGGTTTCTATAATGCTCTGCTGGCACAGCAGTTATGCTAAGGCCTCAAGTAATCTGGTGTTTTGCGACAGCTTATATCTACTAAAATACGCATTAATTAAAGGACTAATTAAGTCTATTTAGGCTGTCACAGCAACTTCCAATAATAAAAGCGTGAGTTCAGCAGTGTTGGTAGGGGCCAAGCTGATACAGAGAAACCAGTACTACATACCAGAAAACGGAAACCTAATAGCTTCTGAGCCTTCGTTTTTATTTTGTGAATACATGGGGCCGGTTGACCTCATCCTTGACACAGAGTTCCTGGTCTGTTATACTCCGATCAAGAGAATAAAGAGTCCATGTTGTTCAAGACATCTGCTGAGGAGATGGTTTGGGCAGGATCTTGCAGGTAAGACAGCAGTTTCCTGATGTTTCCCTAGTCTTTTCTTTCTCTCTTCCCCTGTGCGTTAGTAGAACAGCAAGTTAGCAAAGCCGAAGCAGGAGTGCTGCCTTGCCGTGCCGTAGGGAAGGTAATCTGCACCTTACTGAGAAAGAGCTGGGTACTACGTGCGTACTGTGGTCACTCTGCATCCAGGTCCCCAAGCGGGAGAGAAGATGGGAAAAGGATGCTTTCTGATGATCTCACCTCATACTGCCTGACACTAGGAGGAAAATCTGGTAAGAAACGGGGGTGCTTTCTTGGGTGTTAAACACCCACAGCTTTGTCCTGTGCCAGCGGGGTGTGTTTTGGGTGCCCGAGCAATTCCAAATATTTTGATGATGGCTGGGTAAAGGATGGAGCTCGGAAGACCAGAGTTCAGTGACTAGTAACAGACTGACAAGCAGGCAACATGTAAGTAATATCCAATAGTCCTCATAGAAACGTAGGATGTTGTCAGAGGTCATAGGATGGGGAGAAGGGAGGTGCCAAGCAGAAGGGCTCTCTTTTAGGAAATGGTCCTGATTCTATAATCCTCTATAGATCCCTTCCATGCCTCCTTCTGATACTCGGGCAGATGTTGTCTGGTATTTTTTGGGCCCGTGTGAGATGTCCTGTGCCAGCTTCCTTTTGTGAAAGGTACTTCAAGGCTTCAGTGTTTCCTCAAGTCAATCAAAAGCTCCTCCTGGGGCTGGCCTTATAGATGGGTAAGAAGGAGGAAATGATCTGTGACTCCTGAGGAAAAATCATCGGCCTGGGGAAGCAACTGAGCAGAGATGCTACGCTTGTCTTGGAGTTCAGCAGCTCTTGCTGTGAAGCTGGAAGAAATTGCAGTCTGTTTCCAGAGCAACCAACTTTAGATTTTACGAACTGCCAAGTTTCTGTAGGCGAAGGCTGCAGTTACAGAACACAGACCCAAATCCTGGGTTGGAAAAGGGGAAAGGGCACTGCAAAGTATAAATGGGCTTTGGTACCACTGGGCTAAGTAGAGGTCTGATGGTCTTTAGACTGATATAATTACATCAATAATAAATCAGTACTGTTGATGCTTTTGTAGGAGTAGAGTTTATTTTCCTTTCCTTATGAGAGTGCCTACACCAGTATAAGCAATTTTAGTATTGACAGGTGTTATGGATCTGAGCGCACCGGCCGCCGTAACAGGTCCGACACTAGGGTTCTGCTGATTAATGTAAAGTTGAATGAAGGTTTCTAATTCCTCTTTACTCGTTCTTAGGTTACAACTCAAGCTGGGTGCTTCAAGAGAGGGACCCCTACCCCAGATCGTGCCCCTCAATTATATTCATACCACCCAGCAACCGATCCCCAAGTCCAATCACTTAGTTCTTGTTGGTGGTCTCTTGATTTCTCACTGGTTTTCACTGTCACTGGGCTGACAACCTTCTGAAGTTACCTCATTCTCTTTTCATTGTTTCCTTGGTCCTTGAGTTTCTAGAAAAGAAAAAGAATCAGAACATCTATACAAAGAAGGGTTAATGCCAGAACTAGGGTAAGCACTCTATTTCCTATTTAAGAAGCTATAGAAGATAATCTAATAATAAAAAATTGAGCTTTATGGCTAACACTTCTTCACTGGGCACTTGGTGCCACCTGCATACACAGCAGCAGCTTATGTATCTGGCTGTGCCTCTTCTGGTTATATTTCCCCAACTCCATCCTCAATGACGGTTTTCCCAATGACCTCTATAACAGTTATTAATACACCACCCAGGACGACATGGGCCACAACTATTGCAGGATAATGAAAGCAAGACATGCTAATGCCATCTCAAATCCTTCCCTCTTGGAACTGAGCCTGGGGTGATTTCCAGTCTGTAAGGATGGTGGAAACACCAAACAGGACACTGTCCTTGATTTCCAGTATCTGATGGTCCGCTAGGTCAAGAAGCAGGCGACTCCCTGGTCCAGTTTGTTCTAGAAGGAAAACAAAAATGATGTGGTTCTGGGATTTCCTTCAGCCTTTATGAACTCAAATGGTTCCAGTTTCAGTCTCTGAGGTAGGATTGACAAAGTCCCACAGGGTTGATGATGGTCTATCTAACTGATAACCTTTTGGCAGTTAGCATGAGAGTCGTGAATCCAGTTATCCTTTTCTGAAAGCTTTACAGCAAAGTAAGAAGTTCGTAACACAATACAGACCCCCTCATTTAGGGTGCAGCTTTGTTTTGCAAAAGTGGACTTTTATCATTACTGCATCTCCAGACTGGATGTCATACGCTGCCATTCCAGCTCATACTGGTTGAAACCATCTGGCTTGTGCCCTCTTTTCTTGTAGATATTTTTGTATCCCAAATACAAATTTGGTGACTCATTCATCTCAAACTTAGAGGCTGGTCCTAGCAGGGACAAAGGTCCCAGGTACAGCTAAGTGCCTGCCCAAACACTCTGCTGATGACAACCCTAAATGTTGGCGAGGGGTCTTTGTAATATCCTGTAGCACTATTCCTAAAACTTCAGGCCATTTCAAACCTACCTGACTACAAGTTCAAGCAAATTTAGTTTTGAGAGTCCTATTCATTCTTTCCACCTCTCCTGAGGACTGCAGATGATATGGAATGTGTAGTTGTTGCTGTATTAGTAAACTTTCATAGATAGCGTTTAGTATTCCCACTGAAAAATGAGAACCTCTATTGGATTCTATGGTTTCAGGTATTCCATATCCAGGAATGATTTCCTATGAGTGCTTTGACAATTCCTGCAGTATCAGTTTTCCTGGTGGGAAAAGCTTTTACCCGTCCTGAGAGTTGATCCACGATTACTAGCAGGTGCTTAAATCTACTCGCAGGAGGCATGTCAGCATGATCGATTTGCAATCTTTGGAATGGGAAGTATGCTTATGGTTGTCCTCCCACCTCCTGTTTGGGTTTTGCGTTGGAAAACTTCCAACACATGGAACAAAAATTCACAATCCTTTTTACTGCCGTATGTATTCTGGGGGCTGCCCACACTTTTTCAATCTAGCTAACAATTGCTGTCATTCCTTGGTGTGTTTTATCATGAAACCACCTAGCCAAAGTCATGAAATAGTTTCTTGATAAAAAGGGTTTTCCCCCAATAGTCCAAATTCCAGTTTCATCTTTCTCAGCTTCCCAACTTTCCCATTGAGCTCGTTCTTCCTGAGTAATCTGTGCCTGTGTTTGGGCTGGATTATTGATCTCTGGCCAATCATCATCAGAGTGAGCTGTTACAGTAGACACTCACGTATACATTGGCGGGCAGCAGCTTTAGTTGCTTTATCTGCCAATTCATTATTTATTTAAATTTTGCTGGATCCGTTGGCTTGAGCTAGACAGGGTACTACAGCCATTTCCCTTGGAAGCTTAACAGCTTCCAACAGCATCTGGATTTCTGTTCTTTCAGAAATATTCTTTCCCCATGAGGTAAGGAACCCCCTTGTTCTTTCCATGGCGTACCCATTGCATGACACACTCCAAAAGCATATTTAGAGTAAGTATAAGTAGTAACCTGCTGGTGATGTCACCAGGCTGCCCTGGCCAATGCAGTTAATTCAGCCCCTCAGGCACTCACCAAGGGTTGTAGGGGTTCTGCTACAAGTACCTCTACGTTTCTCACCACTGCACAGCCTGTGTGGTGTTTTCCATTTGCGTAGTGTGAAGATCCATCAGAGAACAGGGTTAGATCTAGGTTCTCTCGAGGCTGATCCTGCAGGTCTTGCTGTAGGCAGCTGGGGTGAAACACTGCCTTAGCACAGTCGCGATCAGAGGGAACAGACAGTAAGGTTGCTGCATTCAAAACGTGACATCTTTTCAAAGTAGTATTAGCTGCGTTTAAAATCAGTAATCCGTAGCGATGCGCTCTTTCTGGGGACAATGCTGGTGTAGCTCGTTGCTTAAGGATCAGCTGTCCTTCATGCAGTACACACACGGGTTGTTGGGTGACCCAGGACTAACGGTCTGCTGCCTTCTGTGACAGGCCCTGTGGCTGCTATCGCTTTCAGGCCGGAGGGAGTCCCTGCGCCACAGGGCGCCGCTGCGCTGAGCGCGCAGCCACGGGGGGGCGCTGTGCGCCCAGCTTTGCGCAGCGCGCCCCTGCCCGCCCGCGCCCCTGCCCGCCCGCGCCCCTGCCCGCCCGCGCCCCTGCCCGCCCGCGCCCCTGCCCGCCCGCGCCCCTGCCCGCCCGCGCCCCTGCCCGCCCGCGCCCCTGCCCGCCCGCGCCCCTGCCCGCCCGCGCCCCTGCCCGCCCGCGCTGACAGCTGCGGGACCTGGCGTAATCCAGCAATTCACCCGCTGGAGCTAAAGCTAAAATTCATGTTACAGTTTGGAAAGCCTTTGCTCTCTCCGGACACCACTGTACGGGCTCCGCTTCCTCTGCCTTGGTAGCTTCTGTCCATGGCTTCCTTAAGCCCTCCAGCCCCAGTATCCAGGGTCTGCAGCACCCTGCTGCACCTAAAAATCCTTGCAGTTGTTTTCTTGTTACCAGCCGAGGTATTTCTACAATAGCCTGGACCTGCTCTGGGTCTGCTAATCTTTGTCCTTTTAATATGAATCCAAAGTATTTTACTTCCTGCTGACACAGCTGAAGCTTGGAAGATGCACAGTGACCTTTTCCTGCTAAAGCAGTACATGGGCAAATAGCATCTTTCAAGCAATTATCACATGTATTGCTAGCAAGTAACAAATCATCTACATATCGTGCAAGTATAGAACCTCCAGGTAATGTAGTATCTTCCAAGCTGCCTTCATGCAAATGACAGAATATCATAGGAGACCCAGTGATCCCTTAGAGCAAGTGGGTCCACATTAGTTGTTGGCCTTTCCACATAAATGCAAGCAGATGCTGGATGTCTTCTGCTATAGGAATACTAAAAAATGCAGTTATTAAATCAATAACAGTGAAGTATTTTGCCCAGGCTGGAATTTGTAATAATATTGTTGATGGGTCTGGAACCACCAAATGAGGTACAAACACATGTTCATTTATTGCTCTGATGTCCTGTACAAACCAATATTCTGGATCTCTGTTGCCTAACCTATTTTTGCATACACATAAAATAGGGGTATTATACGGGACACTGCATTATCATAAAACTCCTGTTTTCAAATGGATCAATTTGTTTCTGAATACTTTTTTATGCCTCCTTGGGAATTTAATACTTGATTGCTATGAGCTTTCCTCCCTTTGTTTTTATGGTGACTGGTTATGACTATTTCAATAAACTCACATCCCTTCTGAAGGAGCTCCACAATTTTGACATTTTAATAAGGTCAGGTGAAACCCCAGGAGTTTTGGATGAGCTTTCAGCAAGTTTTATCTTCTTCATTCCTTATTCTTCTTCATTCCACTCGTATCTGCTGGATTCGGCTAGTTCTGTGTTAGCAGCATTAGTTTTATTAGAAAGTTTACTCTCGGTCAGCTTTTGAAGCCTGAGGCTTCACCTACTTTAGCTACTAGTGCTGAGCTAACAATGCTAAACAAGACTATTCAGACCGAAGAATAGTTAATCAGATTTCTTCTATAACATGAGAAACATAACCCTGTTAGATTTCTGTACCGGTATTGGTAATAACAGTGTTGTGAGGTGCAAGGTATAAGGCACAGTCATTTCAGACTGTTTCTTATAGTGTTACTTTTAAGCTGACTCAAGTGAGGTCATTTCCATCCTCTCAATTCTGAGGTGACCTCACAGTGTGGTTTTCTTGGCAAGGTAAAAAAAATGCAAGAATTAAATTTGCTGAAATACTTCTCGCTGTTTTTCTTCCTTGTTTTCCTAGATTCTCAAAATCTCCCGAGTTCTGGATGGGGTAAAAGTTTATTCTTGCACATATATACATGTATAAACTTGATTGGAAAATATGTCCTTTCCATCATAGAAGTTTTCAGAAGTCTATTTTCTACTGCATCATTCAATTATATATGTGTATACAAGTATACACAATGTGACCTAGCTTTTAGCTAATACAATTACATATATTTATATAAGAACAAAGTACTGTCATTAGCTCTTCCTCCAGGAGTTGTCTCATTCATTAAAGAAATGAAGTATACACTTACCAAATGATAAATAAATGTGAGCTGGAAAAAACATTGTCATCACACATTTCAAAAGAAACAAGAAAATCTCAATTAAATGTCAGCCAAAAAAAATGCACCCTCCTTTAAGCCTTGAAACAGGATCTCTGATATTGACTTACCCTTCTTCTTCTTAGTTTCCACCCAAGGACAACAAAAATTACATTTGTTCATTGGCAAAAAAAGAAAAAGAAGGGAATCAAGACCTGATATTTGGAGCATAAAAACCAGGACAGCTTTATCAAATTGAAATCCCATGTTGTTTTCTCCTATTTAAAATATGATTGACAATAGCACAAAAATAAACATTGAGTAACATTTATCAGGAGCTGTTTTATTAGAAAAGGGTACCATCATTTATCCCAGCACTCTTCTGTACACAGAAGGCTGCGTGTTACCAATAGCCAGGGGCAGCTTTCTGCTTGCAATGATGAACATGTTTGCATTTTCCATTATACTTCATTATACTAGAGGGGCTTATTATTTTTAAAAAACCAAACAACAAAGTAAAAACGTAGGCTGGGAAAACTGCCTCTTGTAAGGCATTGGTCTGACTGAGAAAGGTTTATTTACTGTATGTCAATGGCAGCTGTCTTTGTTATTCCTGCATTTTTAATTAAACTGTTCCTCATACTGAGAGGGTGAAACTAGAATTCAGTTCACGATGAATTACAGCCTCCCAGAGCAGGGCTATGGTGCAAGAACAAACAGCCATAGGACACTGGTTCCACTGCTGGGCAAACAATGCCATAAATAAACATTCCTGCTCTTTAGCGTACTTATATTTATGACCATTTTGTATGCTCTGAAGAGCAAGTCAGGCTCTTGAATATATGGCATCATTTCCCCAGCAGAGGACTAATGCACAGGCACACACAGGGCTGGTGAATGTGCTTTGCTCTACCAAATGGCCAAAGCGGAGGAGTTAGGGAGGAGGGAGTTCAGGGAAAAAAACATCTGTAGCCTTGCAATTGCTAGAACTACATGTTCTCTCTCTGCTTTGTTTTTAAGCAATCAACATAACTTTTCAGGTGAGTTAAT
The DNA here is from genome assembly GCF_015220075.1 of Falco rusticolus. NCBI lineage: Eukaryota > Metazoa > Chordata > Aves > Falconiformes > Falconidae > Falco > Falco rusticolus. The sequence continues at coordinate 41,429,711 of NC_051193.1, forward strand.
GTGAAAAGTAAACACTCATTTAGAAAAAGTGATCAAATACCTTAGAGTGTTGGGGCATGGGGGACTGGGTTCAAGCGGCAGCTTTACAAGCGGTGCTTGCCAGTTTCTGACAGCTCTCATTAGTTACTGGTCCAATACTATTAATATAGCCAGAACCACCAGATGCAGACCAGGCTCCTGTGTGCCGGTTGCTTAACAAGCATCAAGCAAGAGATTGTCCAACCCACATAAGCCTGAGCCCCTTTGGGGGTCAAATAATTTGTCATTTTAAAACCCTGAGAGTTCAGCAGGCGGTGTTCCGCCTAGGTAATAGGCAGACATCTTTCTCATTAAAACATTAAAAGATCCTGGCTTTATCTGTTGAATGGTGAATATCAGGCATTGCATTTGTTTGGCCCTTGCACAAAATTGCCACGATCATTCAAAAACTTTTCTCAGGTTCTGGAAGAAGGCCTTCAAATTCAAAAGGCTGCTGCTGTTGTGAGAAGTAAGCAGGTCTCTGCTTTAGCCATTGGCTTTACCCATTCTGGCAAAACTGCTAGTACATCTTTTCTTAGCCAGTGCTGAATTTTCAGTAAACAAATTCACTTTGCTGTTAATTTATGTAGTGCACAGCACATTGCAGCAGTGGACACATTGAGGGATGAGCTGGTACAGGGATTAACTCCTGTATTAGTTTCATACAGAGGTCTCTCAAGGAGATACTGTTTTGTCCCATGTACAAAACTTAACCAGAGTGATGGTGCTGCACAAGCGGTGGTTATTCTCCTTGTGCAATCCTACCTCTTCCTTGCAAGAAGGAAATTAAATATGGTAAGAGCCTTGCTTTCCTCTTAGTTCTACTTCAGAATCCAAGTCCCTCACCTCTGGCTACAGTTAGCATTCCACCTTTCTGCCCCGCTCCCCTAGGCATTATCACAATAATAGAGCATGAGTTATCACTGTCTCTTGTTGGTTCCTACCATGGCTGAATATATAAATCCCTCTCAGTCCCTCTCTTCTTTTTACATTTGAAGATTTCTGCATATTTCTTTTTTTCAGCTATTGCACTAAACCCAAGTCTTGCCAGGTGTCATTTGTATTGCAGCGATTGAGAAGACAAGGAGAGCTCCTAAAAGACAATTAAATACTCACAGTAACTACATTGCTGATAATTCACTTTTTGGAAACACTAATGGAGCAAAATCTAAATTGTTAAAATGTCTCTAGTTAACATGATATATATAAAAAAATCTCACAATGAGGCAATGCTGTTCAAGTCACTAATGCTAGGGGGTTCCTAGTTTGGGTATTTCCCTTCAGTATCTTCCCCTTCCAAGCAAAATTCTCTCGACCTGCCTGTCAGCTTGTCTGTGCAAAGAGCCTCCCGCACAGCCCTTTTCCCAAGCACGCAGGAGCACCTTAGGGGAGCCGAGAGGCCCGAAGCTTGGCCTTTCCTCCTGTCAATCCAGAGTTAAGGCAGCAGCTCTGCTGAGGTTTCCCCGCTGGACAGCGAGCACACAGGCGGTAGCTGCGCGCCTGAGCTGGCCGCACCGCTGGCAGCCGCTGGGCTCCGCCGCACCCGCACCCGGAGGCAGAGCCGGGGAAAGGCTTGGGACAGACCCAAACACTGGCAGAAAACGAGAGAGGAGGGGGTTTTCTGGGGCAGTCGGGTTTGTTTCTGCTCTACATTGTGCTCTGCTAGCCATGGTCATAGTTGCCAGCAGGAAAGTTTCCTCGAGACTCGCAGATTTCTCAGAGTATTCCCTTTGCCCACATTTTACCCCATTTCCTGCAACTGCCTGTTGCTCCTTCGCTTGTTTCTATGCAGGGAACAGTGTCTGGTCAAGCAGCTGATCCATCCTGCTGTAACAGGGAGCCGCAGCCTGCAGGCATGTGGCAGCAGCATGGGGAAACGCATCTGGCCGGAGTGCTCACCTTCAGCATCTCTGCCACATCTGGCCGGAGTGCTCACCTTCAGCATCTCTGCCGCATTGCTTGCTGCCCTGCAGATGTGCTCAGCTGCTCTGGCCTGGCACACGGCTGCCTGGTGGGGCTTTTTTCAGCCATACTAAAAACATCACGTGACATTAAAGAAGTTTCAGGCTGTTGCACATAGCAGCTTCGATAAGATCTTTAGGTTCCCATGAAAATGTCAGTGCTGCCTGCAGGAGTTTCACTCGGCAAGTGACTCTCCTGTCCTGCACATGTCAGGCAGGGCGCAGGGACAGCTGGTCTGGCCAGGTCAAAGACCTGCCCGGGCTGGGATCCTGTCTCCCATAGGAGGCAGCAGGCTGCATGCTTCAGAGAGTGTACTGGTCCTCTGAAAACATCAAGGAAGGACTTTTCTGTAATCCAGAAGCCTTTTTGTGTCTTCTGAAGCCATACAGATGTGATGTCAGATAAAATGCTCTATTATTTCTATTGGCTTGGGGGGAAAAAATCGGAACTCTGGTGTCTTGCTTGAACAGCTATACTGAAGTCAGGCTAACTGGCAATGATGGGTTGGGGGGATTATTTATTTTTTTTTGGTTTTGCCTTCCTCTGTGTTGTGAACTATGGTGACTTTTTAGATGAAAACATCTAGATGACCCTTACAAAATTCTCTGCTACAGCAGGAACCACCAGCACTGAAGATGCCCATTTTCCTTCGCTCTCTTCTGGTCACATAGTTTTGACATCTTGTACTGAAGACCCCCAGTATGCTACAAATATGTGAGTAAGGGTTTTGGGGGCTCTGATAAGCAGAGGCCATTGGCCATGTTGCTCTTGAAGACCCATCTGAATAGAGCCTTATGATGTGATTAAGTAGGGGCTTAATTAGAGAAAAGGCAAACATTAAGGCACTTCATGCTTGATTTACCTCTGGAGTAACAACTCTAACATCTGTTTTAATGAATCTTTGTACTTTCTCTCCAGAGGGACACATCCAAGCACTCTGAGGCACTTAAAAAGACATTGAGGGATTTTTGAATGCCTTCTGAGTGGAATTTCATTGCATAGTTCCCAGAGGGCAAAACTGCAGCACTTTCTTTTTCACATGTATCAAGAAAAGAGAGCAGAAAGGGGAGAAAGAAGTAACTTACCTGCGTTCGTCTCTCCCTGATGTTTAATGACTCGATGATTGCGTGCCTATGGATGCCACAGACTTTGTGCATCTCCTGCCTCAGGTATATCTTTACCCAGCTAAACTCATCAGCGTTACCCAGCTAACTAGTTCCCAGAATGTCTTTCCCACAACCACGGGATGCTCCTAGTGGGACGTTTGGGTAGCGAGGCAGAGCAGGCGCTAGATGGCACAGATGCCTTGCGAAGCAGGAGGAGGCTGGGCTGGGCTGGGCTGGACTGGGCTGGGCATCCCCCCCCCCCGCGCCGTCTCGGGCCCAGCCCCTCCCCCCCCCCCTTGCAGCCACGCACCCGGGGCGGGGGGACGGGACACAGGGGCTGGCCTGGGACACTGTGAACCGTCACTGCAGCAGCCCCTGCTTCGTTAGCCTCTGCTAGGGGTGTCACAGGCCAAGTATATCTGTAAATGTTCCTCTGCGTGGTTCATGGGTGAAATTATGAGCATCGGATATTTCGGATATTTGCACTGCCTCTTTTACTTGCCCAAACTTACTGGGTTTTGGTAACTCATTTATCTCAGCAAAAAAAGAACATGAAACACACCGTAGTTAAGCTTCATTTAAATCCTCAGCATTTTGCATCCATTTTGCTCTTGTGCACTCGTGTTGGTCTGTGTCTGTTCAGTCCTAGAGACGATGATCACAATTGTCCTTTAATTCCATCCTAGCAAGGACTTCTCTCTCTGTCAGTATTCAGTGTTTTCAGTAATTTTCCCAGTTTGTAGGGCAGAAGCCCTACTTACAAGTTTACAATTCCTTCTCAGGTTCCTATAAAGGAGTGAAAGTATAAATCAAAAGTAGGCTGGATTTAATTCAATCAGTGACATCAAACACTGTCCAGATTTAATTCTAACACTGAAAGCAAGATACTCACTGAGTGACAGTCAAAACCACAAAGATGTTTCTTCAACTAGGAAACTGAACTGAACTATGATTCCACATATTTAATCCTATAATGTTGATGTGATAAGAATCTTGTTTTAATGAGATACGCATGTACCAGTTCCGTAGCTGCCGAGGGCATGCAGCCGTTTGGCAACTGGGTGATTTGTGAAATGTAGGAATTGCCATTGCAGATTGCAGCAGTAGACCAGGTTCCATCTCTGACAGCAGTCAGAAGCAGCTGTTGAGAAGGAATATTGCAAAAATACCAACAACTGGCAACAGGCAGATGTGGGTTAAAGAGTCCTCCCTAGAGGTCTCGTACTGATCCCAGAAGTTAGAGATTGGAGTAATATTTGAAACACAATGTTCTTAACATCTGTGTACTTCATGAGAGATTGATTTTTATCCTATTCTCTTCCCATTCCTGTCCTTCTCTTTCCCTTGTCCCTGGAGAACATGTTTCGGGTGGAAGAGATATCGCTGTTCCACGCAGAACACGGTACGTGATGGGAAAAATCTCTTTTGAGCATGATGATCTTGCCTCATGATTACAACCTTTTTTTTTTTTTTAAAGCAGATAGTTTTGGAAATAGATATAACTTCATCAGATTGCTATCCCACCAGTTGATGTCTTTTTATTAGTGTAAAAATAAAGCACAGTCTTCTTGCTGAGGCCTTTTTCATTAAGCAATTAAATTGATAGATGTTATTCAAAATCTTGTTTAGGATTCAAATATTCCTGATGGCTTTTTATATTTAACAAATTCAGTCTTGCTTAAAAAATATAAAACTTCAATTATTTGACCCCATTGCTCTAATACTGAGTGAGCTACAGATTAAGTTTCAACAGTATAAACCAAGATTTGAATTGCTTGATTTAAGGCAAATCTGCATTTGTCTCTTTCTTGGATCTTGGGCTTAGTATTCTGTATATTACTGAATGCCTTTGACCTCTCTCCAGCGTAGGGTCCCTGCATGAAGCGCTATGCATATAAGTAGTAAGCAGAACCAGCCAAAAGTGAGGTCGTGGGAAATTTTTTAATTTCTTTTTCTTAAAAACCTGGTCGTGATCCAAATTGGGTGGGAACCAACACTTTTGCGAATTTTCAGCAAACTGAAACCTCCACAGTCTGTGGTGTGGCTGGCTGGAACTGACAGACTTGTCGATTCCACTGCTAACAGCATCTGTCAGTGCCCCAAGCAGCTGCAGGAGGCTCTCCAAATCCCCACGCTGGGGCAGACCCGCTGGCACATCGGGGTCCATCAGCCCCAGGGTGGGTGTCAGGAGCACCTGTGCTGTGGCCACGACCTGTCAAGCTGCCTCAACTTCAGTAAAAAATTATCAATTAGAACATTGCCTTTATTGCCAGTAAATGGATTATTTTGTTCTACCTTAGCTTGGCAGATCTGAGGTTAACTGATATTCCTGTCTAGGTTTTCTTTTCCTTTAGGTATACAGCCCTTAAAACCATGGTTTTATTTGCGGCGCTCACTGTTATTCTCTGGCACAGCCAAAAGTCACACCTCCACTTAGCTATTCCGGGCACCTTGGAAGCTGGCAATGCCACCACCTGGATGGAAGACTCTTCTTCCTGTTACTATACTGTTAATATTCTTTTACATTTTTTTCTTTTGTGTTGTTGCTTAATTGCTTCCAAAGGCTGTGACCATTTAATATTTTTGGACATAGGATTTTTTTTTTAACTTGAAGTTGTTATTGAGTTTGTGCAATAGAGTTTAAATATGACTGGAGTCAATTAGCCCTCCAAATCAGCAGCTTTAAGTCAGCAATTTACTTTCACAGTGTAAGGCGATAAGGTCATTCTTCTATAATATGGATGCCTATGTGATATAGGAAGCACTTTATAAGTAATATGCCTGCTTTGTGCTTCTGCATTATTGTCATGGTTTAGCCCCTGCCAGCAACTAAGTACTACACAGCTGCTTGCTCAGCCCCCCGATCCCATGGGGAGGAGAATAGGAAAAAAGGTAAAACTCATGGGTTAAGAACAATTTAATAACTGAAATAAATAAATAAATAAATACAACAACAACAAATAACAACAATTGTAATGAAAAAGAGAGAGAAAGAGAGAGAGGAATTAAACCCAAGGGGGAAAAATGCCCCAAACAAGTGATGCACAACACAAGTGCTCACCACCTGCTTACTGATGCCCAGCAGTCCCCAAGCAGTGATCAGCCCCTCCCCCCAGTTTATATAGTAAGCATAACGTTCTATGGTATGGAATATCCCTTTGGCTAGTTCGGGTCAGCTGTCCTGGCTCTGCTCCCTCCTGGCTTCTTGTGCGCCTGCTCACTGGCAGAGCACGGGAAACTGAAAAGTCCCTGATTTAGAGTAAGCACTACCTAGCAACAACTAAAATATCAGTGTGTTACCAACATTATTCTCATACTAAATCCAAAACACAACATTGTACCAGCTACTGAGAATAAAATTATCTCTTATCCCATCTGAAATCAGGACAATTATACATTTTTATCCTAATGTATCTAAAGTCACCAACATATTCTAAACTTAGCCATGCAGACTATTGTTAGGGAAGGGAAGACCACATCTTAGGTCATGACAGTCCTCTTGACTTTTGGAGGAAAGAGAAAGTTCAAAGCATCCATCCAGAAATAGCCAAGCTGGACTGGTATTGAAGCCGAATTAAATCCCCATTTCAGTGAACTGGTAAAGCCAACATTCAGTGGTTTCTTAACAGCATCGCTAAATGATTCTCCAGTTCAGAACTGTATTGTGTACCAACGTGGAAAGTAGCTACTGCACATTGTAAAACATGGTTATTCTGCAAATAGGCTCAGTAGCAGTGGTGAGGAAGGGAACCTACACAACATTAACACCAACTTTCTGCAAACAACCTTGCCACCCTCCTGAAGCCTGCACTGAAAACGAACAGCTTTGCCAGAGCCTGGAAAAGTCTGATTCTTCTTTTAACTTCTGGCTTTTCACACAGAGCAGTCTGGAGATTTCAGGCCTACCACCTTCTGCCAATAATCCGTTAAAGGAGAAACAGCCCCTTCGCGTAGAGAGCAGAAAATGAGCGGCTGCTTGCCCAGTGCTGCTCTGGGGAAAGAAGATCAAGACCTGGCATAGCCAGTCAGATAAACTGAGCTGCCCAAGCTTTGGTTACTGCCCTCTTCCATTGCCTGAGATGGGAAATTCTGATGCTATGCACAGTCTTTCCTGAATTCCCAGAAGGCCGTTTGTTCCCTGTAGTACAGCCAGTCATAAGTTCAGGATCAGGATGGTCCTACTCTCCCCTTTCCTCTTTCCTCTCTTCCTCTTGGAAAGTAAACAACCAAAAGCCTCAGCAGGGTCATGTTTACTTTTGCTCTACAGATTCTGGCTGGCTGCTGGAGAAAAACTATGGCTCTAAATTGACAGTGACCAATGATAAATCTTTTCAGTTGTGTTGAATTTCCTTTGAATTGTTCCAGTGGCAAATGCACATGCTATACGTCCTTTCTGAGAGGCTCTTTCCATGGTGGGTATGAGCTCTCCAGCTGGGGGTTGCCTGGTGAGGAAGGAAAGCAGAGGGCTGGGAGTCCAGTCATCTCTCTTCAACACAGATGAGCTGGGCTAGCATCAACAGCATGTCCACGCAGTGGGTAACAGTGAGCAGCTGAAGGCAGAAATCTCCACGGGACCTGAAAGAAGATGGTGGGGACTGCAGCCCTGCACCCAAGCTGCTAGGGACCAGTGCAATTTGGTTGCATTTTACACACTACACAGGCCAAACAAAGGTGTGACAAGGAGGAATGAGAGGTTTCTGGGGTTTGTCCATGTAATTGTCCGGGCTTCTGATTTATGCCAGAATAACCAAGTCCAGCATGAGCATCATTCTGCCCTTGTAGACCTGTCACAGAAACAAAGGCTGCAGCAACACACTGCTTTCTTACAGAAAAGGGACTTTGGGTGGCCTAAAGAAAAGAATAAGGAAACAAAAATTGTATGCAGCAGTTTACAGCTTTAGTTTAAATCCTTTGAAGCTTATTGGTAGGATAGGGGAAGCGAGCGAAATTGTTGCTGAACTGGAAATGTTTCATTCAGTGGAAAATTCTGACTTAATTTCCAAAATCATGAAAGACTGCAGTCAAAACAGGAGTTGTAATGCCTCTTAAAAGTTGCATTTTACATTTGCAGCTGTCATTCTGCTCTTAGGCCTGGGATCCCAAGGTGACCCCTATGCCTCCTCACCCTGGGAGGTCCTGGCCCCGCTCCCTGAGGGGAGAGGCTGATCCTGGCCTCTAGGAAAGCTGAAGGATACAGGAAGGAAAGTGCAACTCCAGTCTAAGGGCTCTGTGACTTTCATTTTTTCAGGTATTTACATATCTGGTTTAGTATCTCAAAGGACAGTTACATTTTCTGTCAAAACCCACATTTCTGGGAAGTCTTGTTTCCATTCAGAAGCACCCTCAGCGTCAGCAGTGGTTCCGTTAACAAGATTCGCTCCAGGACTGGTGCGTGACAGCCTTCTCTGTGTGACTGGTGCTTTGTCCTCTCCTCTGCACAAAGCCGGCTGTATCCACAGTGATAAACATTGGAGGTGAGACCCATGCAGCAGGCTTGCATGCTCATGCAAGAAAAAATGCTCAGAGGAAAGAGAGGGCACCAGGAGATGGGCAGAGGCAGCCAGAATGAGTAGGCAGTACCCAGTCACCTCTAAATCGGGCTTTTTAAGGCCCCGTGAAGCTGATCACATAAGATGCTACCCATATGCTACCCATAATTAAATGAAACCTTGCAGAGCTCTGCAGTGCTGGCGGTCCCTTCCATCGGCAGAACACACTGCCCCTCTGCTGACTGACCTGCACGGGGTTATGTGGCTCACGTTTTCACACGCATGATCTGTTCTTCAGTCATTTCTCTTAATACATCATCAACCAAAACACTTGCCTTCTTCAGACCTTTAAACATGTTCTGGTTCTCTTCTTTACCTTACTGTACAACTTAGTTTGCTGTTGCTTGTTGTTCCGACTTTGTCCTGGGTGGGTTATACATTAGTTTGTTGTGCAGGGGGTGTCTTTTAAAGGCTTCTAAGCTGTGAACTGAGTTTTGATAATTCCTATTTATCAAACAATATCAACTTCCAAATACTATTGGACTGAACACCAAAGGAAAATCCATGTCCTTCTCCAAATAAGCATGCTGGCGGTTTTGTTAGGTTTTTTTATATCTGTACAGCCCCCAGGGATACTGATTCATTCTGAGTTTTTAACTATACAGCAGCACTATAAGTAGGAACTATAGTATCAGAAATTCATTAGAAAATCATTAAGAAATCTGAAATGTGGAACTTAGCAGAATCTGGGGTGACTGAGTCAGGTTGAGTGGGGTGATTCTGCTCCTCTACTCAGCTCCCATGAGATCCCACCTGGAGTACTGCACTCATCCCTGGAGTCCCCAAAGTAAGAAGGGCATGGACCTGTTGGAGCAGGTCTAGAGGAGGGCCACGAAGATGATCAGAGGGCTGGAGCATCTCTCCTAGGAAGACAGGCTGAGACAGTTGGGGTTGTTCAGCCTGGAGAGGAGAAGGCTTCAGGGAGACCTTCTAGCAGTTTTTCAGTACCCAAAGGGGGCCTGCAAGAAAGCTGAAGAAGGACCTTTTAGTAGGGCTTGTAGTGATGTGACAAGGGGTGATGACTTTAAGCTGAAAGAGGGTAGATTTAGATTAGATATTAGGAAGAAATTCTTTACTGTGAGTGTGGCGAGGCACTGGAACAGGCTGCCCAGAGAACCTGTGGATGCCCCATCCCTGGAAGTGCTCTTTGAGCAACCTGGTCTAGTGGAAGGTGTCCCTGACCATGGCAGGGGGGTTTGAAGTAGATAACGTTTAAGGTCCCTTCCAAACCAAAACAAACTATTCTACTCTATATCCTATCCTATTCTATCCTATGAATTAACTGCAACATGACACTTTTATGAAAGAAGAAGCAATTGCTATTTGTTTTCCAATGGACTAACTGGACATGAGCTGTGGTACCCACTGAAGAAAAGGTATTTCTCTCATCCTCCATGTGATTAGAAGGTAATTTTCATGCAAAACAACATCCAGGGCAGTCCAGTGAGTAGCACAGCCCTATCCATCCCACTATCCTGTGCTTTGGATGAAAAGCCATCACTACTGCACTCTCACTGGAGAGAAGGGGGGTGGACCAGGGACAAGCCTCTCACCAGCAAGTGCCTACTCAGGTGCTTGGCACCATGGGTCCCCATATCCATATGACTTTCTTGGATCACTTTGGTATGAAGGTGGGCAGGAGTGTTAATCTGCTTGAGGGCAGGAAGACTCTACAGTGGGAATCCCATGCAACACTACAGGCTTGGGGCACAGTGGCTGGAGAGCTACCTGGTGGAAAAGGACCTGGGGTGCTGGTCAACGCCAGCTGAATACAAGGCAGCAGTGTGCCCAGGTGGCAAAGGCAGCCAAAGCATCCTGGCCTGTATCAGACACAGTGTGGCCAGCAGGACCAGGGCAGTGATCGTCCCCCTGTGCTCGGCACTGGTGAGTCCGCACCTCAAGTCCTGTGTCCATTTTTGGCCCCTCACTGCAGGACAGACACTGAGGTGCTGGAGCGTGTCCAGGGAAGGGCAATGAGGCTGGTGAAGGGTCTGGAGCACAAGTCCCATGAGGAGCAGCTGAGGGAACTGGGGATGTTTAGTCTGGAGAAAAGGAGACTCAGGGGAGACCTTATCGCTCTCTACAATTTGCTGCAAGGAGGTTGCAGCGAGGTGAGTGTTGGTCTCTTCTCCCGAGTAGCAAGTGACAGGATGAGGAAATGGCCTCAGTTTGCACCGGGAGAGGTTTAGATTGGCTATTAGGAAAAATATCTTCACCAAAAGAGTTGTCAAGCATTGGAACAGGCTGTCCAGGGAAGCGGTTGAGTCACCATCCCTGAAGGTGTTTAAAAGATGTGTAGCTGTAGCCCTTAGGGACATGGTTTAGTGGTGGGCTTGGCACTATTAGGTTAATGGTTGGACTGGATCTTAAAGATCTTTTCCAGCCTAAATGATTCTATTACTCTATGCTTCATTATTATGCTGTTTTGGGCAGTGGTATTATGTCGTTCCCTGCTAGTGGCTTTTTAAGTTGACAGGGGTTTTCAAATGTGTGTGACAATACAGTGCCTCCTGTGAGAGGAACAAACCACTGGGAACAGAGAAATGCAGGTTTGAGTCCCCAGTGTCCCAGGTCATCTATTTAGCACTATTTAGCAAAAAAAAAAAAAAAAAAGAAAAGGTCTGTGAAGTGGCACCCATTCCCAGAACTGAGTACTTAGTTCCCTTTGCTCAAAACACCCACAATCACTGGAAGGCATTACCTAAAAGCTGCTGCTTGGGACATTATGGAAAGAGGTCGTGATCTCCCGTACCTTCAAGTAGCTTGGGCAGCTGAGTTGGGACTGAAGGGAGGTGGTGTTTCCACCAAGGAGCCAGGCCCACTGGTGCCCAGCCCTACATGCAGCCTACAACCAGCAGCAGCCACTGATTTTTTTCAAAGTGCTGCAGCACAGGCATGCAGTGCTCATCAATGGCATGGTGATGATAAATGAATTAGGGGCTCTTTCCTTGTCCTGACGTTGAGAGGTCCAAATTATATCTCATGGCAGTGCCTGGGCAAGAGTCAGGTGGAGGCAGTACCAAGCACTGCTTCAGCAGCTGCCCAGGGCAGAGCTTGAGATTCACAGGGCAAGAAGAGAGCAGGACCTGCAGCACAGTGGTGGAACATTTTGGAGAACATGTGTGAATGTCCACTCCTGGGCTCTGGGCCCAGCTCCATACCTGCCAGCTGAGGCACCAGTGCTGGCTCGTACTACCTCTTGCCTACCTGTTCTAAAAGTTTGCATCCTTGGTACCAGTACCACTCCTGATGGGTTTGGCAATGGGGCATGAACAGTACTCAGCTGCTGTCCCACAGGGCTTTTACTAGCTGGATAATTCTTGGTGACTCAAAGAGGGCTGGTCCTGAGGAGTGGTTTGATGACAGAGCTATTAAAACTGATGCTACCTTTGGATTAAGACAAAAGACAAGGAGTTCGAGGCTAGATCTGAAAGAACTTGATGCTGCCTGCAATGAATGCCTCTAGCTTCATCAGCTGGTGAGTCACTTAGGAGTGTCTAATTCAGTGACTCTTAGGAAACAAAACTTTAGCAACCAGCTCTCCTGTTTGGACTGGTGTGAGGGAGATGTCAAGGGCTTGGCTCACTGCAGCAAAGCAGCATCAGATGCTTCCTTTGCAATTTGGGAGTGTTTTCCAGCAAGCTTGCTCTAGTATAGAAAATTGGCAGCACACAGTGAATGGAACATGCTGTTACAACACTGGAAATCTTGTGCGAGATGTTAACTGGGCACAAATCAGTACCTCTGTCTTTTGTAAGTAGTGAATCAGCTCTCGCACAGACTGGTTGATGCTGTGATAACACAATGCAGCACACATGTTACTGACCAGTAACAAAATACTGCCATGGTATCATGGGATCTGTGATACTGGATTTGCATCCTGCCCCTTCATGCTCCTTCATTTCTGCTCACACCATCTGGATCTGGAGAGCCTCTGCTCCTGATGCCCTCCTATATGTCTTCCAGCCCAGAGCTAAGGAGCCCCCAGGGTTAGATTGCCATCAGGGAGGAAGTATAGGAAGGAGGGTGAGTGAGAGAGAATTGCATCCCACTTTCCTCTTTTGGCTGCTGGTGCTCTCAGAGCTGCCAGGTGGTCTCAACCCTTGAATAACGGACTGGGGAGGGGGCTTTGTGCAGAGGCAAGGGAGGGGAGGGCCAGCTTCAGCACAGCCTTGTTCAATTCAACTCCAGGATCAGGGGGAATTTTGAGGGACTGGTGTAAACCTCATGGGCAAAGAGAGCTGGATAGAGCGAGGAGCTAACATGGTGAGAGCAAGAGGCCAAATGCCTCTGAACCCCAGCAGCCTCACACTGAATAGGCTCTGCAGCATCATGATATGGTTTGGGCACTGTGAGTGATTTCAGTAGCATCACTCATCACCATTCCCACAGTGTTCCAGTATGTAATACTTCGTCCATTTTGTGATGCCTTCTTTCTCCCAGAGAAGGAGGAACTAAAATGAGGGTTCCTGCACTAATTTCAAAGTAGACACCCTGAACCAGAGTACACCAAAATATGTATTGATCCCACTCATTCCCAGCACGACCAGTGTAATGTCAAAGTTTTTTATAACCAGTGTGTTTCCATTCTGCAGCAGTTAAATCTATTTTCACCAAGCTTGGATATGCAGGGCAAACAAACAAAAAAGAGCATTAGAAGAAGAATTATTTAAGAAAACCAGCTAGCCTGATGCTGAAGTTCACAATCTTACTCTGTTGAAGCAGCAGTACATTAATCTAAAATAGTGCCATGTGGATGCTTTCCACTTTTTTACACCACATTGTATTATTTCACCACTGCCCGCCGGCAGCTTGTTTTGTGCCTTCTTTGTAGCATCTTGCTCTGAGTCTGGTCTCCTAAACCAGACTGCAACTTCCCAGATTCATCAGGCTGTGTCACTAAGTGTATGATATGAATTTTTCTGAAGTGAATCCTGCTGATGAAGAGGAGAAGATTTCTGTGCAGGAGACCATTAATTGCCTCAAGTTCCCTGCTAACCTACAGGATTTGAGTCTACAGCTCTGCTCTCCTCAGCCTGTGCCCTCCCCATAGTCTCCTCGTGGGGCTGTGCTGCCCCTTGCAGGCACATGCTGTAGCCAGGAATGCAGGCAGAGTGGATCAGAAAAAGTGAAGGTCTGTTTATGTAGCCCATTAATTAATCTTGGACTGTACTGGGATCATTTATTGCTATTAGCATATCCTACCTTCAGGATTTCCTGCCCTTGCTATAAAATGCATATAGATGCAGACTAGTCCACAGTCTGGGTTTTGAGACCATCAGCTGGACTCATTTCCTCCTTCCTCTTTATTTTTGCAAGGTCAAATAATTTGCCTTGTCTCAGTAAGGCCAGGATTTTGACTGAAGATTGAGAGAGCTGAGGCAAGGTTCAGAGTTAGACACAAAGCTGTAACAGTTTGGGAACTTTTTTGGACACTGTTCTTGGCCCTTTCACTGGCTCCTCCTCTGACCAAGCGCTTCCCTGCGTCTCTGTTATCTCTCTGTTAAGACAGGATTATTCTGCTAAACCACTTTAATACGGGCCTTTGGGAGAGGCTGGAGAAGGTCTTTGAAATATTGATGGAAAAAACATTGCAGTTCTCACTTTCTAGAAATGTCCATATATAGCTAAATTTAGGCAGTCTCCAAGTGGGTTTATGTATCCTAGCAGACTGTGTGCTCTGTGGCTTTCTCCAACGATACTCTGCTCCTCAGGTTTACATTCCCAGGGGCTGTATCCTGAAAAGATCAGCTTTGAAGAACATGTTGTGACATATTTCAGACAAGAAGTACAAGTGTCCCTGTCCTGGCTTTATATCCTGCCTATTGTCACATCACCTCAAAGGAACCTAATCCACTCCTGCTGGTGTTACAGGCTGGCAGCAAGATGAGAATAGCAAAGCTTTGTGCAGCATGCATACTATACATGCATAGGTGCACATGCTGCTGCTGATAGATACCCCTTTTTAGCAGCCTTCCCCTCAGTTTTTTAGTTGTTCGATGTATCTAATAACTTCCAGAGAAAATGTGAGAAGTGGAGAAATATTACTCTTTGTGGGGAAACTGAAGCATGGTGTTATGTGACTTTTTCCCAGTCTCTTCATAACTCACTGGTAGAGCTGAGGGACAGTTTGGGTCTCCTTGTTCCTGGCTGTTTGTGCAAGACAGTGCCCACTGCTGCGACACTCCTGCTGCCATCAGCAGACCTGCTAGTCTGGGTGGCATTGCATCTGCCAGAGTGCTTCGGCGAGCAGGGTGAGTCGCTGGAAGTTTAGCTGACCATGGGGGTGTGCACGCCTCTTGAGGAGGAATGCCACACACACACCATGCCCAGAGAGTGTTTGCTGCTTACCAGCCTCATGTCCAGGCTTGACAGCAATCCCACCTCTCGCCAGGGCTGCGTGTGATGGGGTGGCTGACAGCAGCCTGCCTTGTGCCTGGCTCTGCCCCAGCACAAAAGTCCTGCATGAATTTCTGCCCACCACAGTGAGTACAGCATTGCCAAGTTCCCAGAAAAGGCCATTCCTCCCGCAGTGACAAAGCAGGGCTCCAGCACAGTACAAATCCCTTTGGGAGATCCTCTTTTTCTTTTGGGAGCTTCCCAATGATGTTGCTGCATTTGTCCCTGTCCCCGTTTCCTCCCTGTGACCCTGGCTGGTCTCTGCAACCGGCTTACCTGCTGTCTGCAGTGACCTTTCTCCTGGGTGATGTGTAGCTCCAGCTCTTTGGGTTTTTTCCACAAGCTGTTGCCCATCTGTTGCAGGGAAAGCTCACTCATCAGCAGCACCTGGATGATGAAAGCAGAAAGCTTGCCCACTGTTGCGCTTCTCCCTTGCAGAAAGGTGGCCAGCTGAGATGGCTTCCAGTTGCCAAACGGCTTTCCAAGCGACTGTAAGTGTCTGCAAATTTACCAAGCCTGCTTCTGGGGCTGGGTCAGGAGAAATGTAGGCTGGTCCGCAAGCACCAAGGCTCTGCAAGGGGCTGTGCAGCTCTGCTTTGCTGGCAGGGCCACCTTCTTCTCTTACCACCGACACCAAGGTAAAACGCAGCTCCGGCGTCAGCACTTGGACATTGCCGAGCAGAAAGGTCGGCGCCAGGAGGAGTGCTGCCCAGGTACAGCCCAAGCCTGGTGGGTGGCACTTGAGCCTCCTTGGGACCTGGCCTGGAGTATCAGATCCAGGGCAATGATCTGAGGACACAGGCTTTTGCGGGACTGCTTTCTCTTCCCAGTAAGGGTACAGTTTCTCGATTTATCCCAACTAAATTAATAACGAGGATGACTGATTTAACCAAAAATATCAGGAGTAATCTCTTAACCATAGAAATCAGCTTCAGTAGCAACATTTTGTAAACACGTCTCAAAATTAGGCTTCAGTCACCACTTCTGTGTATTGCTGTGGCCTGGATTGCACTTGGCTCCCCTCCAGGAACGCACTTGATATCCATGAGAGACTTCCAACAGGGAGGGAATCCAGGCTGTGCAGTGGCCACTGGCACCACTCATTTGACAACATGGATTTTTTTCTAGCCAGTTCAAATGAGGGGGATAAATTTTATATTTACAGTCAGCAATAACTGGAGAAATGTCCCCCTTTTCAGCTGTTATATGTGAGTCTGGGCCCAAAAGATGACAGTCAGCACCACAAAGAATTTGATTTTTAGGTGGCATGACTCTGTTGACCTAAATACCACCCTATAAACCATAAATAACATGCTTAGTAACATTACAGTTTTTATGGTATCATGTTCCTATAGCAAGGCTTCAAGGTCACGCTGGTTTTAATTGTAGTCATCTGACAGGATGGCTAAATTCGTTATCAAGTTCTGGTTTGTAGCTGAGAGCCTCGTGCTTCCTATTGATAGCTCTCACCGTATTCCAAATAATCGCTAGAAGGGCACAAGGGAAATGAACCACAAAGTAGACAGAGGTGCTACCTATCATCTATCACATATACCTTATTGTCTTTTCTTTGCATGGTAGGAGCCAAATCCTGCTGATGCGCAGATTTCTTCCTGCAGGATGGGTTGTTCTGACTGCTCGTGGACCTCTGAGGAAGTGCCTGCACCTTCCAAAATCCACGAAGGACCAGGACCTCTGCATAACAGCCTAATCTCACTGCTGGGGAGTGTGTCTAGCACTCCTGGGAATTGATTCAAGTTGACGAGTTAGGAACATTCATATCTCAGCACTCAGATTTCTCATCTGGAGGTCATCTCCACAATCACAAATTCCAAAAATAGAAAATGGCAGTTCTTCGTGCTTGCCAGTTTTTAAATGTGGGAGTTTCACATTTTCAGGTTGTTTCCCTGCAACTTTGAAAAGGCTTGAAACAGACTTCTTAAGAAAAAGCCACACCGTGCCTCCTTCCCCACCCCTGCTTGAACGGTGGAGACCACTGTTTAATCTGTTGAGTCCAAAACTTCAGCTAGTCTGAGGTGTGAGAAAGTGATGTGAAGTGCCTGTGCTGGTGGATGTCTGACAAAAGCGAACAACCCTGTTTTACTCCAAGAGTGTGGAAAGGTAAGAAAACAAGGAGGCTGAACTGGTTTCATTTCAAGGTTTTGTCAGGGAAGTGTATTGGACTTCATACGTCTACTACTGAGGGCTTTAAGCTTCTAATCCCGGGGAATCTGATTTCTGGAAAATATGGTGATAAGGATGGAAAGGAGGAAGACTCTTCACCAAGTAAGGTGTTGCTCCGTGAATGGAATATGAATACAGCCAGAGTCTGTAGTGACCCAACAAGGAAATTAATCCACTGTGAGACTTCACACCAGTAAGTGAAATGGTTTTTTAAGAGAATCTGTTTGGTTTGGTTTGATTTGGGGGCTTTTTTTTTTTGTTTGTTTTGCTGGTTTTGGTTGTTGGTTTTTTTTTTTTTAAGTCTGCATGGGGATTTCTGTGTCCTTTAAACACACTATTCCTTCAAACAGACTTGACCTCATAGTGAAAACAAGCCAGTGACTTTTCATAGCTCAAGGTCTAAATGTTGCCAAGACAAACTATTTATAGGCTTAACACCTGACTTGGTGTTAAATAGCTCTTGCTGATAAACCTTTTGGTGCAGAATTATCACTTCAGACTGAGACTGGACTGAAAACCCAAAGACCTGGAAAGCTTGAAAGGATTCAGGTAGGATTTAAGATGCATTTCAGAAAGTGCATTTAATGCATCTTCTGTAAGATATGTGTAACAGCAGAATTAGAGAGTTTGGTAACGGTAGGCAGGTTCCTTTACCTGTATGTAAACAACACATCAGTGAATTTACTTAAAAGAACATCACCTAAGTGTTTAAATACATCATGGAAACACAAATGGGTTTGTTGATACCAAATGAGCTTTCTGCAAGCTGGATCTATGTTTAACAGCCTCCACTGGGTGGTGGCCCCTCTCATTCTAACACAAATATTCCCTTGACCCCAGTATATTTGTTATAAAAGCAAGAGAAAAAAATATCAAAGCTTGTTGGACTGACTTGCTTGTTTGGAGAAGCTGATAGAGCACAGTTGACCTTAGAAAGGGGGGGGGGGGCGGGGGGCAGGGGTAGAGGTGGATAGGGAGCAGGACTGTATTCATTTTATAGTGTAATAAATGTTTCAACATATCACAACCATCTTGGTTGCCTTGCATGGGGCCACAGGGGTCACAACCAATTTTCTGAAAAACATTGAGCTATGAAACAGTCTGGAACCTCTTCTACTGCAACTCTAATCCTCCAATAAATAAGTGGAGAAAACCAGATTGTGTCACTCACAAAAGGGTGGAAGCAGTTCAGAGCTGTCTCCCATCCACAATGCTCCCAGGCAAGCATGAGCTCTGAAGCCGTTTTAGGGCAAGGTCCACAGTTGCCTGGAGGGAGAAATCCAACCATGGTCAAAACCTAACTCCTGGGGGCCAAGAATGTGTCTGTGTGGTCTGAGAAAAGTGCTAAGCATGCCCAATGGGCTGCAATTTGTCCAGGCAGGTTTCTTCAGGCTGGCTTTACCCAAGTGTTGTATGGTTGTGTGGAGCCAGAAGTACAACAGAGCTGACAGCCAGCGATGGAAATGGGAAGCAATGGGGTCAGGAGGCTTAGGGTGTTCGTAGCCACTTTCAGTCCAGTTTGTGCTTGCAATGATAGTGTGATGAAGCCATCCAAGCATCACTGCTTTCTTCCTCAGGCACAGCAGCCCTGCTGACTGCAGTACACAGATGGAGTCTGCAAGTCTAAGAGCTCCCAATGCAAGAGGCATGGGTTTGATCCCACCTTCAATAGCAGACAAGCTCAGCAAGGTAGAAATGAAACACGTTGTGAATCCTTTCAGTGACTTCATGTCACCTTGGCCTAACCCAGTTCCCAAAAGGACATCATCAATTAATTGCTGTGATGCTGCTAAGTTGCACTATGCAGTCCTGACTTACTTTCTTCCCAAGCACAGCTGTATTGGTAAGTTGAGTGTTTCTGTCCCTTGTGCTGCTATCAGCTGCAGAAGAGTGTGCTCCTAGTTCCCAGCCAGAAGGCTATGCAGATCCCATGGTCAAACTGGGCTGCAGCTATTATAGAAGGGATCTGGCTCCCTTGCCCTCTACCTACAGCTTAAAAGTGCTGCCCGGGCGCACAGGCTCAACCCCAGGGACATGGGTCTGTCTTGCTCCCTGCTGTTCATGCCACCAGCTGCCAGCTAGACCCAAGCACACCTCTCTGCACAGCTGGTATTGCTGGCGACTGCATTTACCCGACCACAGCTCAGGAGCAAAGGGAGACGACGACAGTTGCTGTTACTACAGAGAAAGACCCAGCAGGTGCCTCAGAGCAGCACTTGCTGTCAGGCAATTTGTCACTGGTTTTGAGTACGAAATCTGTATGTACTTTGTATTTAGCAACTTTCCTCTCAAGCTTTTGCTGCCTGCAAAGAAAATTAAGAAATACCCAAGACTATTTTAGAAGGGTTAGTACAAACAGTGAGAATGAAGTATATTGTTAAAGGGATCCTTTGGTGTTAACGGGATCTTTTCGTGTTAAAGGGACCCTTTGGTGTGAAAGGAGCTTTCAATTGTGTTATGCCACATGAAGAAGATTTCAATAATGTTGGAGAAGTATATAAAAGCAACTGTCCTTTGAGGTGGAAATCTGACAATTCTGACAGTTCAGCCTCCCAATTGCATCCTGAAATAAGAAGAATGCTAATAATTATAATACTTAATAATAGCAAGTACTAACATCCTGTGGTACTAGACATTAACGAGATCTACTCCCAAATACTGTGTGCACTGTTCATGAAAGGCAACCTCAGACTAGACAGGTGCAGCCAGGGAGAGCTGAGCAGAGCAGGGGCACTGGGAGCCGGTCTGGGAGAAGGGGGACTTGGCTGGCTTAACATTGGCGAGAAAGTATCCCAGAGTGGATACCAGTGCTTTCTATAAATAAAGCAAGGGCATAACACGGGGGAGAATGAAGAGCCACTTAAGCTAAAGGACAGAGCTGGCAGCAAAAGAAATAAAGGGTCATGAGTCAATTACAAGAAAGTTTGTAATCAGAGGAGAGAGGTCTTGAGCAATGCATCACTGGGTGTAATGGGAGCTGGGGCTAGAGCCACGTTGGACACTGTCCCTTTGCATGCTGCCATTGCAGGCTACAGCCTCTTGAAAGCCCTCGAATGCTGGAGGTGCCTAAATCACGTAGCACTCTCCCATAGGCATTGAGAGTCTCCAGGGAGCTGCAAGCTCTGCGTCTCCACACGCTGAGCAGCTTCATGCTTTTGCTCATACCTGAGTCCCAGCAGATGCGGCTGACCACCAGCTGATGTCCTAGGGGTTAAACGTGGAGGGCCCCTCACTGTGAGGCTGCATCAGTCTGTGAGGTCCAAGCCTCTAGTAATATTCATTGAGAGCCATATTTCAAACATGACTAGAGGAGGGGGAGGCAGCGCTCCACTACCCACATGTTTGCACAGCTTCTTGCCGACAACCAGGGTAGAAAACAGGGGTTAATCCCCGCTGACTGCAGAAGGAACGTGAGCTCCCAAATCTCAAGTCCCCTTTGGCTATAAATCAGGATTTGCACTGCCCAGCTCAGCAGTTCTTGCAGCCCCTTACTGTGTCTAGCCCAGATTTCCTTGCTCATTTTTTGATGGGTCTTATTATACTCTGAAGAAGGATTGTACATAATGCTTACTAACAATAGCAAGGGACGAGGCCTGAAGATGCAATAGGTCCCTTTTAGTGCCTTGCTTCTATTACCAATACTGTGCTATCTTGCTAATTTGTTTTATTAAGTGAATCATTGGAATAATGGAGATGCATGGAGTTGGATGAGAGCGTGTGCAGACAGAGGCAGCCCTGTGTTACACAATCTGATATTGTGGCAGGGGGAACTTAGCCCTTACCTGACTCAATTTTTCAACCTCTGCTACCAGTTTATTTTTCTCTCAGTCATTTCATTTAACTCTACTTCTGCTTGGTAGTTTGGATTGCTCGTTTTCTCTTCACACCATTAGCCTTAAAAACATAACAAACTTTAGAGTTTGATTCCTGTTCAGGCACAAAAGAAACGAAATGATGCATTTAACAGGTGGATGAAGCTCTCCATTTAGGGACATGGTAAACTGCTGGATTATGCAGTGTCCTGGGTAGATTTATTAGCTCCCAGCAGATCAAGTCCCAAGCAACTGAAGTGTCCACACTAGGAATGGAGCGTGGGATAAGACACTCATGTCCCCAGTAACTGCCCCCAGTGTCATTGCTGAACCCAAGTCAAAATATTTTACAGCACAAGCAAAGACCCAGGCTTCAGTCTATGCAGGCTGCAGCAGTGACTCACAGGTCATGGTGAGATGTGAAAGTCACTCCTGCCACTGCATGAGGGATGTGCACTTGTGAGAAAGGGAAGGAGGCAGTGAGCACACTGTAGTGTCAAGCCTTTCTCCAATGGACTATGCCTGTTGCTTAAATTTCCTACCAATTGCAATGTGTTTGAATGTGCAAATGCTCCCTGTGAACAGCCAGAAGAGAGTCACTGAGGGATGAAGCAAGACTAAGCCCTGATGCCAGGGCTCTCCTAGCACAGAGTGAGAAGGATGCTTACATCTTGTGCTTGGCGGCCAGCTCTGCTCTCCGCTGGGACACAGCTTCCATCCTCACTTTAATTTCTTGCCTCTTGGCAACAAGCTCTGCTGTGACATGATTGACTTTGACCTCTCTTTAGAAGTGGAGTCTTCTGGAGCGTGTTGGCACTGCTTTCCGGCGTCTTGCTGGGGCCCAACCAACAGAACTGGCTTTGCAAGTCAGTAAAGACACATAGCAAATCCTCTTGTGCTTGCATAACGCCAGGTCAGAGTACAATAACTCTTTGTCCTAAAGCTGGCCAAAATGTCAGATTCCACCCTCTCACCCTCATAGTACATGCATACACTTTAAGTGGTGACCCCAAACCTAAGCAGGAGTGCAACAGTTTAAGAAGTTCCCATTTTGTCAAAGTAAACTATGAGACTTTGTTTGGCCATGCTAGGAGCCACCATGACCCAAGGTCCCATCCTGCCACAGCACCCAAAGGCATACAGTGGCAAGAAACCCTTTGATCAGGCATGCAGCTAAGCAGCAGCAAAGGGGACGGTGGTGGGCTGGGCTGTACTTGTACCATTATGACCAGTGAGGCTGGTGGGACACTGCCACGTGGGTCTGAGCAGCCCTCGGAGTCTCTGACATCCATGGAGCTGACTAGGTCAAGCTGGGAAATGCCCAGGCCGTAGCCAAGCCTCACTCAGTGCTGTCTTTATGCTGGTTTTGGTGCACATTGGTTTAAATGAATAGTAAATTGTCACACGCTGGCCAGTGTGGGATGAACTTGCTAGATATGGGCCTAACCTCCAGAAAGATCTAACCTTGTGTGGGGCTTTTAACAGGGTAGAGGGCATCCTGGTTATCTCTAGGCATGTTGAGGAGGTGCTAAAGTTAGAATATTAACCAACTCTGAAGCTGATGAACAAAAATAAACAGCCTGAGAGGTCACAGAATCACAGAATGGTCAGGGTTGGAAGGGACCTCTGGAGACCTTCTAGTCCAACCCCCTGCTAAAGCCAGTGCAGCCCGCCCAAGCTCTGCAATGCCCAAGGAGGTACCATATCTCTTGCTCATGATTCAGGGGAGCGTAAGGTGGTAAGACGGTGGAGCATCACTCAGTGCCTACAGATACACAGGACAAATCTGGCCAGAGAAGCTGGGCAGGTGCCAAGGCATGTCCCGCTTTCTGCACGGAGAAGAAAGTGCATGAGGTAGGACTTGAAACATGTCATGAACCAAGCAGGAGCTGTGCATAACTACAGATGCTATTGTTGAAGACTTGGTATTAAGATTTATTTCCTTAATACATTATATGTCTTTTCTTTGGTTGCACTCCTGATTTTTACCTTTTTCTGAAAATGAATAAATGCTTTTGGGTTATTGTATGTATAAAAAGATGCATAATTTTTCTGATGCATAATTTTGTCTGAGGGAAGCCCCTGTATAATAATGTGGTGCAGCTCAAATTTGAATAGACCCTTTGAATCTACCGTATGCTTGGCTTCCTGCACTCATGACACCACCTCACCTCGGCTGTCGATACACCGCACTAAGGTAATTTTCCTGAAGAACAGAGTGCCATGCACTCCCTTCTCTAGGGGCCCAAACTTGGATCCAAACGATAACAGAAATAGCTGAAAACACCTGGGGTGAGCTTAGCTGACACGTGCACTGTCCACTGAGGGCAGAGTTAAGGGTTTGCTTTGATTTAAGGAGAGAATGCCATTCCCTGAGATTCTCTGACATACACAAGAATAGGCAAAGAGATTTATCCAACCTCATAGATGTTGGGGACGTGAGTGACACCTGTCTTCTTCTTCTCTGGAAAAATACACAATAATCAAAGGAACCAAAGCATCACCCAAAGCATGGGTTTCTTACTTGGTGTTCTCTTGCCTGTACATGGTGAAATGGCCTTTGACTTCAGGAGGTGTTTTGCCCTTAGAAAAGAGTCCATAATGTTCTGACCTTCTCTGTGTAGAGCTGTTAAAGAACAGTTACCCAAGGATATGCAGAAAAGCTGAGTGGCATGCAGGACTGTAAGTCTTTCTGGCTTTATACCTGCACTATGAGAGCAAGGAGAGCAAGACCCATCCCTCGTCTCTCAGAGAGGGCTGGACATAACCATTTCTTCTCCCCTCCCCTGGGGACCAGAGGAAGGGACTGACCATATGTTAGTACTGATGATGCTGTCTATCCCCTAGACCATGCAGGGCACATTTTTAGCTTGCCTTGGTTATCTTCACTCCAGACTTGGACTCTCTCTGCTGGCAGGTAACACCACCAATGTAGGACAAGGTGTTTGCATCAGCCAGAAAATTTCTCAATTGAGATGTTTTCAAAAAATTAGCATTACTTATTTGCCAGCAAAGATTGACCAGCCAACAACTTTCATCAGATATCTTTTGATAATATTCCTGGTTAGTGATTTTCTTTTGAGGCACAACTGTTTATTTCTTTGGCCAATTCATAAGCTCGGTGAAGCTGATGTATGTTGAAAGGGAACCAGTTGTATTCATTGGTGTTATAATCAGGGGAGTTAGAAGAGCTGAGGGCAGGATGCATCTTGTCTCCAATAGATTTGTCCGTAGCATACTAAATGCAGTGATGGTTTGAAAAGTTCTTTAAAAATTTATGGACTGATGACAGGGGAAGTTTAATATTCTGATTTTTACTCAGCTTGATTGGTTTCAAAAACAATTACACTACTTGGAAAATTATATTTTATGAAGCAAGGTCATTTCTGTCATTTTCATGATTTCAACATTTCTTTCAGGTTAATATTAAGTTAAACGAAAATGTAATAAGAAACCTGATGTATTTTATTAGATTTTGCTTTTTAAAGAAAGGGTACACTGCATGTTAACAAAGATCAAGAATTTGCTTTTTGAATCAGACCTTGTATGAGAAATACCAGCTTGCAGTGATACGATCTTTTCCCTAATATGTTTCTTAAGCCTGATAATAGTAAGGATATGTGGTGCACTGCCATGGCATATAATGACACGGCTCTGCTCAGCAGTGCATGATAGCAAAGATGAGAAAGGGTTGAGTTAAGACAAAGAAAAGAGTTTCTGTCATTGGTCTGGCAACCCCAAAGGGGTTTTGGTCACAGTGTTTACAGAGACGATTGTACTTTGAAATCTTCTACGTACAAAATGAATGGGTGTTTTTATAAATATATGTATCTGTATGAGCAGGGCTCCTTATGAGGACAAAGTGGACTAAATACAGACTGGGGGAACATAAAACAGACCTGTTCAGCTTCTTGACAAGCTGGTGCAAAGATTATGCTTTAGCACTGCACTCAGGGGCCAGGCAGCAGTCACTTTGCATCATATTGCACAACGGAGAAAGGATTCAGGAGGCAGGCAGGTTTTCCAACAGGAAAATTCAACCTAGAAATTACCAGCATGACAGCCTTTGTATTGCATTTCTGTTTTAAGTTTAACATCAATGTTTAACGCTGAAGATTTGAAATTTTATAAATCTGCAAGCCCAGATCCTGATAGGCAAGACTGATATATATTTATCAGTATGATTCAGAGCATGATGGTCTCTGGAATGGATCCTTCTGGATGGATGGATGCTAAACAGCTCCTGAGGATTTTCTTCAGATGAAATGTTTGTCCTGACACCTCTGCAGAGATTGTTTCAGTGGACACAACTGTTGAAATCTTGGAGAAAGTACCTGTTCTCATAGGTTTTACAAATGAGAAAATGAGATATGGTCCCAGCTACTGATTTTCCACTGGGCACGCAATAAGCATGGTGGGTATGGGGTGAAAAATGAGGCTTCTCTTCCAGGATTAGTCCCATACAAAATGCCTTAAGTGATATTATGCATTTGATTTGTTTATGGTTATAAGTTTTGGAAGTCTAGAGTCTTTTTTTACAGGAGGTGGAGATCTTTAAGGGCAAGCTGCAGAAGAATGGTCTTGAAATGGGCAAAACTAATGGGCATGTCTGGTATGTGGCTGATCCTTCTGAAGATATGCTTTATTGGAAAGAAATGCTGCCAACACACATAGGAAGGACTGTGCCCTTGGATCTTTTGCACCATTTTGAGAAGGCTGATGGGGCAAGTCAGCTAGACATAGACAGCTGATCAAGTAGGTTTGAGTGGCAATTTAGGTAAAGCAGGTCAACGTATGTATGTGACAGAGCTCTGCAGTATGTAAATAGATACCACGGTGGTGGGCACATTACAGTTGAGGGATAGATTACATGGACTCACGTGTGAGCAGCAGCTGCACATACTTAGTTTCTCAGATCTGTCCTAGGCTTTTCTGGGGCTGAATGAACCAGTTGTGCACATATGTGTCATATTATGCATGGTGGTGTTCTGTCTTTTTATTTTTATTGACGCCATATTATCTGTTATAAATTCTGATTTTGCAATGATGAATCATCTCACTGCCTTCTACAGTCTCCCTTCCCCATGTTGCATGACTAATTTAAATTCAGGCAGTGCCTACTGAGATCGTCCCAGTTTGTTTTTATTTTCTGGGATGACACCTTTAAATGCACAGCACTTAGTTTACAGATAGAGCTGTTTTATGTGTACAGAAAAGTTACTACTCAATTATTCTTCCTTTTTATCCTAAATTCATTAAAACACTGCTATTTCTGAGATTCTCCAACCAGCATGTTCCCCATAAAGTTTTCTTCTTTTATATTCAAGAGTATGGTGGGATTTGAAGTCACCTACCTGCACTGACCCAACTGGGTCAGCAAAACAAGTTAGGCTGACTTTTGCCGTTCTGCAGCTGCAGCAAATGCCTCATCTGAGATTGCTGGGGACCCCCAGTTTCTCATGATGGGTTGGAAGCACAGCAGGAATCTTTCTCAACATGCAAGTTCTCTATGTACTAAGCCACGCGTATTTTGATGACTTCTGCAAAAGGATGGAACAGAGCTGGGGGGAAAACAGTTTTTAACAGCCTCTGCCTGCTTCAACACAACCCAGCTGCCTTTGTCTTATTTGTACCAAACTATGATTTGGAGCAATATAAATTTCTAGATGGATGCGAATCTGCTGTCAACCTCCACTGAGCAGAGGGGGACCTGTGGGGAGTGGCGTTCCCAGCCATGGCTGCAGCCCCTGTTCCCCTGGCAGCCTTGGCCATGGTGAGGCAGGTGATCATGGGCCTCGAGGCTTGCCTTGGCAAATATTTCTTCTGCATGCTGCTATGCAGAGACCTGACAAGTCATGTTAACACCCTTACCTGGGTAAATGTCCCTTCCTTGCCATGCATAACACCTTGGAGAAAATTTCAGCCTGAAAGCTTCAAAATCAATTGTAACAAATTCAATACAATCTATTCCCAGGAAGCCTCCAAGTGCAAATGATGCAAACAGAATTGAAGGGTTACAGGGTTAGATTTCTTTTATTTTTCAGAAGCTTTTTGACTTACTTGGTGCTGTCCTTTTTCACACACAGTTCCCAGTCCTTTCTTTGTATCTCTGTGTGTGTGTGTGCACATCTACTGCAGCACATGCAGAGACAGACAAATATTATCTTTTTTATCTTCCTCCAAACTACAGTCCTCTCAGCGAAGAGGTTTGATTTGCACAGTGAAGTGTGTTCTTACTTTACAGAATAAGCAAAAGAGGTACAGACCCATGCTTATATCTGGATTATGCCATTTTAGTTATATGTAATTTTAGCTTTCTTTTTATGTAATTTATTTTGGTTTTCTGCTACTATGAATATTGTGCTGCTAATTTGTATTATGACTTTTCCCTGAGGATGCTTAGCCAGTACAGAACTCCGACCTGTCCACCCACAATGTTGAAGACATATACTTCCTAAGACAAACCGGAGAAACTTTTTTTTCTGCTTGCTCCAAGTCAGCCTAACCATCTGCATAATGAGCGCCTCTTTTTTATATTTCATTGATGCTGTGCTCAGACAGTGGTGGATTCTGTGCACAAGTACATCATCAGGTCCTTTCCAGGTCTATTTGCAGCTGTGGTTGTCCGAAAGTTACCCTGAGCCATATGGCATCAGCAGAGAGCTTTTCACTCCTCTCCAATGAGCCTGAAGTCTTACTGTTTGTTTCTTACCAGACATAAGCTATCACCCTGGAGCTCAAAAAAAGGAAAAGTGTTAATGTATCATGAGAACGTCATACGGCAAGTCAGTGTATGCCATTTGCATGCCACATTGTTTCACAGATCTGATACACAATTTTTAAAATCTCATGATGGATCATACACGCCTCTCCCTGAAGTGCTTCTAGTGCTCCCTGGACTGAGCTGCACCTACTTTGGAAACAAGTAATTACAGTTCCACTGAAATAAACAGGGATATACTGATTTCTAATGGCTGAATATCAGCTCATTCTTTGCATAAATAAATGCAAAAGACTGAATTGTCTGGCCCAGTCTGTCAGGTTTGTAGCTTGAATGAAGAACTTAAGGATGGATGGAAAGCAGGTAGAAGCAGACTTGTAGCTACATGAAGGAATTCTTTATTGGAAGAAAGCTGGAGAAAGCCTGCTCCTTCTGCAGTATTTTGCCCAGCTACCCTCTTGCCACACTGATTTGTACCTGTAGTGGATATCTCAGGTACAGGACTTCACCCTCTTCACTCAAGTAGAGCAGATCTCCAGTAAGATATCTGTACATGTGCACATATATGTGCCGAGAGAGAGTGACTGCTTATTCACGTGTGTGTTTTGCATGACAGAAGGGTCAGAAGCGATGATAGTACTTTGTCATAAATGATAAAGTACAGTTACACTAGGGAAAGAAAAGGTTGGTAATGCCTGGTTGATCTATTCTTTCTCTGCATATTTATGTGTGTTATGAGACCTGAGTGAGTTTTGACTGATTGTTTTGTCCTCACTTACTCCAGTGTGACTCCATCAGCTTCTCTTGTACTGAACCAATATAACCAAGCACAGCACTAAATGAATATTAGTTCCCATGCTTTGTTATACATATGTGATGCAGAGCAGAAACAAACTGATCCTGAGGCCAAACATGTGGTACAGATTGTGGTTACAAAAATCAGTGATGAAGGCAGCATCCTCCAATTACTCCAGTGGTTTCTGGTAAATCTTTTTTCTTCTCCTTCTAAAAAAATAAAATTATTAATAAAATTATTATGAAACACACTCCATTCCTATTCACATCCTGAGCAGTGAACCAATAGCCAGAGACTTTTCTTAACACTGGTGAAAATTTACATTATCAATCACCTTTTTTCTGAGGGGAGTGTTTTGGCTCTTGCCAGACACGAAGGTGTCTACAGCTCTGCTGGTGCCCTGTGCTGCACAGGCTGCCCATGAGTGTGCTGCCACGTTCACTGAGAGGAGCTGCCTGCAGAAGTGAAGTCTTGATGCATATACGAGGTCTGGGATTTTTTTTTCTTTGACTATGTTTTAAAGCTAACCACAGTTCCCTGCACAACCTGAACTCGGTGTTCACAGCATGCCTCGATGTCCTTTCTGTGTGACTCAGTGTGTCAAAATCTAGGCTGGTGCGTGCAGCCTTGCTTTCCCCTAGTGCCTGGCTCACAGTGCCAGCATCCATGGGGATGGAGGTCCTTGCTGCTGGTGTTCAAAGCCACATGTGGGTCTCTGCTGCTGCACAGCAAGAGGTTGTCAGGAGTCTGACAACAATAGCACAGAAATGTGCTATTTGTGGCTCTGGGACTCATTGCTTCAAAATGTCATGGAGATAAAGAATTTAGCAAGATTCAAATTTGGGTTCAGTGTTACATGAAAATGGGACTGTTGAGGAATAAATAATCAGAATAGTATTTGGTTAGGTTGCAAAGTGCCAAGTTTTGAAGATTTAAACCAGTCTTCATGAGCTTGCAGGATGTCTCTGCGTGGAACTATTTATCCTGACAGAAGTTTCTTGCAAATGCTCCTAAACCACCACTGTCGGAGTCAGCCTATGTGGTCTGCTTAAGCTGACCACTGGCCCGATTGATTTTTAGGTACTAAACAACAGAAACTAAGGTTGTTATCAGAGATTAACCAATGATACAAAACTGTGACCACAATGAATGTGACAGACAGGATGTGCAATTGCAGCAGAGAAAGCAAAACCACTTTCATGAAAAATAAAATGTGCCAACCAAGAAATGACTCAATCTTTGCAGCATTTCAATAAAAATATCTTTGACACTCTGCATGCACCCACCTACATTCATATATACTGTGAGTAGCTTAAGAAGTTTAAACTTGTCTCACAATCTCAGGTCAATAGGAAATCACTCATTAAAGGAAAAAATGCTAAACATGATTTCAGCACTTTTGAAGGGTGTTGTGCTGGCATGCCCTCATAGCAAAGTGCTTTGGTATCTGGAGAGCAAGCACAAAGTGGATGCATAGATGTCCCTACACTGACATGGTAATGTGCCTCACTCAGGTCCCAGAAGACTGTCCCACCTAAGGGTGAGATTTTTTTTGCTGAGAGGACCAGGCAGTACCCACTGTAGCCCATGATGTGACAGATCACCCTCCCCCACACCCAGGCTGAGCTTGCATGTGCTCCCATCAGATACTGGGCAACTGTCAGGTATCAGCCCCCTCCACTTGGGCTGGATCATCTTTATCTTAGGGACCCAGGGAGCTGTTTGCATCCCATTTCTAATGCCTTGAAAAAAAACCTTCTCTTTGCATAGCTGCCACAGCAATGTCAGTTCCCCACACTCCCCCAGGGCTTGCTCGGCAGCACTGCATGCTGCCTTGGTGCTCTCAGTGCGCCCTGATACCAAGCTGATTCACACATTGCAGCTGTTGGCCCCTCCATCTGATGGCCAGCAGCATTCACCATTGTCTGTCTCATCCCAGTGACGTTCCCTCTGCCAGGCTGTAGCTCCAGGAACACAGGCGGACAGGGACTCTGCACCAGCTGGGGACCTACAAGGATGTTTCTGCAGCAAAGAGCCACAGAGGCTGCCAGCTCCTGGCAGCAGAGGAGAGCTTGGCATTGATGGCCATCACCCAGCCGTGGCCAGAGTGCCTACAGCCTCACCATCCAAGGCCTGGTGAAAACACTCCACAAGTGGGTCTAGATGAATGCCAAAGGACAGAAGCATTGCAGAAGCTCAAATGGAGAAAACACATCCTGTTTATTATCACAGCTCTCAGTAACATCAAGAGCTGAATTTCAGCTTTTTACTCCAGCCTTCATCTCTGCTGTCGTGCTTGTTCTCATCTTACCGTAAAGGTGTTAAACAGATTTTCCATCTCACTTTGTGGTTTTGACACTTGTGTAACAGTTGTTTTTTTCCTGTACTCAGGTTTTCCCTGGAGCTATGATCTCCAAACACAGCTCAGGAAGCTAACGATGCTTAGTTTGGAGGTGTGGGTCTCCCTGCCTCAGCCACACTGACTGCTTTCATCTAGCCCTGTTGTGGCTGAAGGAGTCATGTATTTAGCAAGCTACTTCTTCAGTGTGAAAGAATCTGTCCTCTTCCAGGCTGAGGGTGGGAGTTTTGACAGCCATTTAACTCTGGTCTTGAGGAATCAGACATCTCTCACTTCGGTGGGAAAAAAATTCTACAATTCTTTTCGCAATTCCACTTTATCTATTCCTGTCCATTTTTAAGATAATCTAGACTGTAATACATGTATTTCTATGGGACAGTAATTACTACTTGATTAGGAAAAAAAAGAGAGAAAAAATGCGGAAAAAGATTATTTTTTTCTGTCTTCTTGCTTTCAGTTGTGTTTCTTCCCTCAGTATACTTGTGACTCTTATTATTGCACTGCCTGCTTACCAGCTCAGTAGATAGAGTCCAGAAGCCTGCTGAATTAGGTAAGTGTACTGTTATTTATAACTGAGTTGAACATTACATATTCGTATGGCATGTTGTGCAACAGATACACACTGGTGTCATGACATTCTGTCCAGACACTTGTCCTAAATTTAGCTCTAAATTTAACCTGAGAGATGTAGGGCAAATAATTAAATGTCAGTCCTGTAAAACAAACCTGTTGCATTGTGATTTGAACTTAAAGGGGGCATAAACCTCTGGTCCTCTCTCATGCATGCTCAAAGCAGTCAGTGCAGAACAACAAAGCTTTCTCAGGGCAGTATGAAGGACAGTTCATTTGATCAGGGGGTCAGATATTGTATTTATTACATATGAATTTGACCACACAGCAAAACCAGCATTGGGTAAACAGAGATAATGGTGCAGTGCCCTTTAGTACAGTCTATTCTGGTTCTTCTGCTGCTCTTGTCAGCACAGCAGCTGACGATGTCTCAGGTCTGACCAGCTCACTAGGGGAGTAGGCCAGTGTAGCATGGCAGGAGTCAATGTGCATGACAGCTCGTCCCCCTGCTTTGAGTTTCTGAGCCCCATGGCAGCAAACCCAGTTCCAGTGGGGGTGGCCAGAGGCTGCCTTTGGCATTCATCCCAAGCCAGGCTGGAGCCCATCTCTCAAAAACCAAAAAACCCCACTTCTCCCTTGGGCTGTCCACAGGAGGGTCCTGTGCTGCTTTGCTGCTCTGGTGGCACCTGATAGCCTTAGTATAACTCCAAGCATAAAGAAAGTTGTAATTCCTTGCACTTCATTGTACTCAAAGTCAATGACATTTCTGCAACCTTCTGAATTTAGGTAGGGGCATCTTTTGTTTTTTTTGAGGTCTGTTTATCTGTGGCAATAATAAAGCAAAGTCAGATTTTTATCTAGAAAGCCTGTTCTCATGTCATTGAGGGAAGGGAAGGAGAGCAATGCAGCAGGTCTGATTGCATACAGCAGGCACCACAGTTACAAACAAATCAGTCTTAAAGGAATTAGGGAGTACCAGAGAACTGCATCAAAAGGGACTCTGTTTATAAACTAGCCTAAGGGATTGAATGGAGAGGAAAACGGCCGCTGTATGTTTCCAAAGACTGCTTTGAAAAAACTCTGGAAAGGTTGTTCTGCATCAAAATTGATGTCACTTTTCCATCACTGCTTTTTCTCAGGACTTTTGCTATTCACAGCAGCCTGTGTCTCTTGCCATTCTCATTCTCCTTCTCCCTTGCAAGAGCCTTGGAGCAATGGGCTTGCAGCAACATCTCTGAATTTTGTGGGTTTTGTAAAGGTCAAGAAAAAGACAAGTCTTTCATTAGAATTCTTACCAACATATATTATAACATAATATAAATGATATTTGCACAGCAAAGAGTAACTAAATGATAATGTTCATGCTTCCCCTGTTCCTCCAAGGAACACGTATTTGTTTATATAGTCTTTGGGTTGTGTTCACTTCGTATTAGCATTTCACATTCCCTCTGACTGATTCCTCTTTCAGTTTGAGTCAGTGGATGTGACCTTATGATGACATTTGCAGAGAGGCAGTGACGGCAGTAGCTATACGCTCTTCCAGAGCTCACTGGCAGGGCAGATCTGGGCTGAGTCATCAGATACCTGAAACAGGGCTTGGGACCCTGGATACTGGGTGTTTCCCTTTGTGCTCATGTTATATTTCCAGAGGAGTGAGGATTGCATTTTGACTGTATCTGAAAGGTAAAAATTTTCAGTGGGGAGCCACTGTGCAGAGGTGGAAGTCATACACTGAGCCGAAGTCCACCCTGACTCGGGGGTGTGGGTCAGCAGCTATTAGGGTGGGTTAAATTCCTCCTGAAAGGGGGATTATGTTCTTAGCAGAGTGATCTCAAAACACCTATATCTTTCCAGCACTGAAGTATTCCGGCAGCAGAGTCAGCAAGAAATAATGTATACTCTAGTCCTTACCCCTGGGCACATGTGACATCCTCCACCTTTTCCCACACAAGTGCCTCTGGCTCCTTGCCTTTCTCAGGGTACTGTGGCCAAAGCAATCATTAGTTCTCGCAAAGGAAATGGAAACCATCTTCCCCTGTGGGAGTTTCTATCGTCTTGTTTTTTGAACATCAGTTATGTAGCAGGAGGCACAGGAGAGTTGCTTTTGGTTCTGGTGTTTGCACTTAGTTTTTGGGAGTGTCTGATGGAAGCGCAGCACGGCAACACTGAACACCAAGCTCTGCTCACTGCAATATGATCACAAAAAGTACAGAGATGTGTGTCCTAGGTCTATTTCAGTGAAATATGCCACACAAAGCATGTTGTTGTCTTTCTGCAGGAAAAAAAAATTGTTCAAACAAGATATAAGTAACAAGAGAACAGTTCCAGGTAATTGGTGCACAAAGCAGTATGCTGTTCTGTAGCAAAGTATTATAAGGACTTTCTGTCCAGGTACTGTTGCTGCCACAACTAACCAGTATTTCCCTCCTTTCAGAACACCCACCCATGAGCCAAGCATTTGGATGCAGTAGAGTTAGTCATTGTTGGTTGTCATAGGCTATGAAAAATAATAGTTTGTGCTAATGTCCATTTTCACTTGCATTTCATCATGTGATGGCACATCTGTGGCAGCTCTGCACAAAATGAGCCTGTAACAAGCTCATCAGTGTCCTGGAATGCACAAATGAACTTTGTTTTTTTTCACCAGCCTCAGTTGCCTGATTCAGTTGTGTAGCTTAGTAGAACTGAAAGGCTTAGTAAGGGCTGAAGGGTTACTTAATGGAAATAGAGACTCTGAACAAATCCAACAATCATGGAAATGTTACATGTGCTTTCCTAGCCTGACTTCTGCTGGCTATTTTGAGGAAACACGAAGATTAAAGTGAATCTTTCTGCTCATTTTGCATGAACAGCGATAATAAAAGCAACATAAACATGTTATTTTCATACAGTCATCCTTCTTTGTCTTCTCTCAGATTCAAATCTCTTTATTGCACCTTGTTTATGAGATCCTAGCTGATTCCCCCATCATCATGAGTTGGCTATTTCCATAATTTTCTATTTAAAGAAAAAGCAAAGAGATCTAATATGCAGCGTCTGAGTTTGGTATCTGTCCCAGAAAATAGTGTAAATTTATCTATTTATTTTTGCAGGTGACATTTGTAATCTCTTGGAATGTCTTGGGGTTAAGCTGAAAATGCTGATCTATAACTGTGCGTGCTCCAGGGGAAATATTAGCAAATCTGATGCAATGCTAATAAAACATAATGATTGTTATTATTATGCTTTGGGTGTGTTGTAATAAAGCCACAACATTGTTTTATTGGGAAAAAAATTCAACCCCCAAATGTATGATTTCATTCCTGTATAGTAACATTTCTGTAATTAATATTTCAAACTTCTATGAGGTCTTCCTCTGAGGATACAAAGTATTTCACAGATACTAATTAAACAAGGTCTTATTCAGCAATCTCTATCCATATAAGTACTCTTGTTGGCTTTCCATCTGCAAGGAATTTTGCACTTTTCTCTGAACTTAATGCATTTGATTATTCCCACTTTACTAATGTAAAAAATGAGACACACAGGAGTTACATGATTTACTCAAGACAAAAGGAAGAACTAGTGATATCTGAAAATAGGTATTCTGAAGCAGAGTCCTGTGCTTTTATTAGAAAATGGTGTGGCAACATTCATAGGATCTCCAAATGTATCAAAGGGGTGCACAGGGCTTTGCAAGGAAACCCAGGAATGTGGGAGGGAAGGGAATTGCAGTGTGCTTGGTGTGAATGGATGGGGAACCACCTGCAATGTTCATAGCTGCTGGGACCTTGAGCCCCAACATCTTTTTTCTAATCAAGTGGTCCATCCTGGGAGACATAGGCACCCTTGCCTTTGCCAAGTGTGACTCTGCATCACAGTATTGGCATTTTTCCTTGAGTTCAGTGGGACATTAAGCAGGCTGTAAGGGTGCCAAGGGTGTGGATCGAATAAGAGACTGCCACAAAGGCAAGCAAAAGGGTTAAATATGTGAGATATTCACTCCTGTGTTTAAGCCAAGGCTGGTTACAATCTTTAAGTAATATAGGGGAAAAAAGTGCTGGGTGTTGTTTAAAAGTTGTGGAGGGTTGGCTGACGTGTTGTCAAGGGCATAAGAGTTTCACACCCTCTTGGTGATGACATCCAAGGCTCCTTTACCTGCCACAGTAACTGCTGAATGTCCTTAACTTTGGACAAAACAATAGCCCTAGCACTAGTTATGAGGGGCAGATGGGTTTGTGGGCAGCAGGGAAGGGGGACGTGTCACGTACTGGCCATCCTGTTGTGCCGAAGTAAGTTGGATGGAGAAGCAAGCATGGAAAGGGAATGACGCTGGTCCTGAAAGACACTACAAGCAAAGCAGGTGAGTTGCAAGGGATCACACATTAGTGGATGATGCGGTCTTGTTAAATTGGTTCCTTTCAAGATTGTTCTTGCTAAGCCCACTTAGATGGGAGTGTTTATGCACTGACAGGGTGGGTACAGCTAGCCTGAGGATCAACAAGGTACTCAAAAGGTAAACCAGACCCATTGCAATCTAGGTTTTATTCTTTTTACATGCAATGTTTTGCCATGGCAAATAGTGAAGCAGGAACTGAAGGAAAAAGCATAGGCATCATTGTGATGGTGTATTATAGCTTCCCTTCATTCGTCATACTAGCTGGACAAGTACACAGAAACCTTCCCAAACTATTATCCCCACGTTCCAGTTAATCCAAGTGTCAGTTCTCCTGTATGTGCCTGACTGTTTTCTTCTAGCTCACCCCTGGATCAGTGCTATCTCTGCCTTGGCCAGCTTGCCCTCTGCCACATGTGGGGAAGGTGGCTACCATTTCACGTTTATGGCCTTGAGGAGTCTGTCGTTCACATTTACATGGTGTAAGAGCAGCTTTTTTTCCACTAGTAAGCTCTTACAAATACTACTTGGAACAAGTTCACAGCTGCTTTTGTCATCTTTTGGAATCCTGAAGTCTCAAACTTGCAGCCTTAAAAACACACGAACCACTCTAAAACACCAGTAACTACCCATGTAATGTTTGGTCACGTTGTTTAACAAGCAGAAGCTAAAAGAAAAGAAAATGGACCTCCCTTCTCCTTGAGTAAATAAAACTCTCCAGGACAACGTATTTTACTTCAAAATTATATGGCAAGGGTTTTTTTTCTTCTTTAGGTTCCAGAAACATGTCCATATATGGTCTACTTGTCAGGGACAATAAATAATGATGTAATAGAAAGGTCAGCTTTGTGTCATTTAGCTACAGGATGCTTGATGAAGTGAAGTTCTTCAGATAATGCAACAAAGAAGAACTTTAGGATGGGTAAAAGTTTCTGCCGTTCATCTTCAAACAGGAAATCTGAGATTCAGAACAACTTATATTTTGGCTTGTATTCGCTGATCATGGGGTGATCCAGAAATAAACTCCGGGCTTCAAAGCGAGAGTGTTTCAAAGCTGTCCTGCAGTTGATCGAAACATCCAGGCAAAGCAGGGAGACGAATACCAGCACGGATTTTCTGAATTAAGACTTAATCAAGGAGATAACCCATTTCAGCAGTATTATTGCCCTTTTATTTCAGAACAAAAAGGTAATGCAAATATGCATGTTTTGAACATATTTAATATTTTCAATCTGTCAGTGTGCTATGTCTGTTAAAGAAAATATTTTTCCTTCAACAATGTCTATGCAAATATTTATTCCTATAGCAGTTTGTAACCTAACACCCTGACACAGTCTTGGGAATTTTTGTGGTTTGCTTTTGGGTTGGTGGTTTTTTTTTCAAATAAGCCATAAAACACTCACTAGTGTTAAGCAGAACTGTAGCTCTGTCATTTCCTTATTTTTCTTTTAATTGCAGGTGATACTTGTATCTTTGTCCCTAGAATAGCTTGCTCAGAAATGGTTGTTGTAGTTACGACATGCTAAGGCACAATGTAGTGTGTAAGGCACAGAGTGAAGACAAAAAATGACATCAGCAAGTTATTTCTTTCATTTATAAATTTCTAGCTGGTATGACATGAAGCTAATATTGCACTGATTGCTGCGTGAATTATTGCTTTCTGAGAAGAAATAAAAGCTTGCAGATGTATGCATTTCCAGTAAAGAATTTGCATAGAACCATGATTTCATGGCATCATAACACATGCCACACTGATAGGTGACCTGTTTTGACAGCTGGGGCTGGACAGGGGGATTTGTTTGCTTGGAGGATTCCTTTGGGAAGCCTGGCTTTGCTCCTTCAGCACAGGGCTAGAACTTGAGCAGTTTGCATAAGCTGTCATTAAAAAGTGTTTGCCTGTTGCTGCAGCTGGACAGCATGAGGTGTCATTCTTCTGATGCCTTAGTGCTGGCAGGTCTGATGGGCACTGAAATCATTACGTTTTTAAAAAATCACTTGCTTCCTAGCAGTAGTTACCCAATGTAATATCCTTGGAGAACTGCAAACGTTTATCTGGAAACTGATCTAAACTACAGCAAAAATGTGAATACTTCAAGTGCTGCAAATTGGTCCAGTTTCCATTGCCAGCAGAGGATCTGGCCTGAAAGGTGCTGCAGTAAGAGCTGAAGCAGAGGCTTCGTTTACTGTGAAGACTTCCAGCCGTGTTTACCTTCCCCCTGTGCGTGCTCCTGCTGCTTTCAGAAGTAAAGGCAAACACATGGAAAGGCAAACACATGGAAAGGCAAACATGTATCTGCAGAAGCTGGGGCTCAGTTGTTCCTTGCAAAAGGCAGAATGAGCAAGCCGCTCCTCTCTTTTGCAGCCTCAAAAGACTTGGTTTTGTTTTTAGAAATGTTTTGTTGCACCCTGAGCCATAAATACTGAGGTCCTGTATTGAGTTACAAACTGACCAGGGTAAACTCACTGCAAAGGCAGGCAAAGTCCCTGGCTCTGCTCCCTTAATGACCTTGTCACTCACCTGCCACCCTCCTCTGACAGCACTAAGTAATTCTGCTAATTCTGCTGCCTGGGATCTATTGAAGGAGGACAGGCAGCCTTGCTAAGCTTTTCTTTGAGGAAGCGCTATCAATGGGCACCAGTTGTTTCAGATGCTAATGGTATTGAATAGCACGGTTCTGCATGTTCAAAGCCAGCTGTAATCCCTGTTGTTTATTTATGTTGCATCAGGGATCAGAGGCCCATTCTCCTAAACACTATATGTTGACAGAGCTTGTAGTCCAAATATAATAGCAACCTAATTGTGTTTGTCTGTGGCTTTTGCCACAGTGTCAGTGGTTACTAGTAGTCACCCTGGTGAATAGCACCTTTGGCATCGGAGCTGTGCCAGGTACAGCTGCTCACTGATGCAGGGCAGAGCATCACAGTCTGGCATTTCAACCCTCACCTCCTGGCCCCTGGGTGCAGCTACATTACCTGACACAGGTCTGATTTCCACATCTAAATCAACAAACTCTCACTGAAATCGAGATGGCAAAATTAAGAATCGGGATCAGGACCTATGTGGAAATGATGCTCAGTTTAGATCCAGTAGATCTTGCCAGACCGAGCTATGAAATGGCAGCACAGGCAGCAGTATCCTAAGGGGTATCTCTGCCAAGAGAGATCACTAGTGAAGCCGTTCAGACCTGAACGGAAAGCAATCTCTAGGGAATGATATGGGCACTACACCCACAGCTTTAAAAACCAGGTTCTGCTTTTACAGTAGATGCAATGCTGTGTGCTGCCTGCATGTGAGGATGGGCTTTTAGGCTGCCAGGGAATTGCAGGGAACAGCCGAACATTAAAACTTCCTCCATAAACCTGAATTTAGGGTGAACAGTAAGCACAGCAATTATAAATCTGATTCCAATACTTTAAACCTACGGTAAACAGGCTTAGAGCAAGCAAATAGATCCAAGCTGCATCTAGAAAGGCCACTGGCCAGATCTTACTTATCCAAACCGGTTCAACCATACCTAGCAACAATGACTGATTTTTTTTTCACACCTTCATTACAGAAGCTGGAAAATATTTAGCTTATAGTGCATTAGTCTAGTGGGCTTTCATAAGGCCGTGGTTGGTAGTTCACCACTGGCCTTAGATGGGGTAACCTTAGCCCTGCTGTGTCAGCGGAGCCAGGGTAGGTCTGTGGGCTGCAGCAGTGCCAGGCGATGCCGCCAAGCTCAGCCACAGTGGGAGAAGGTTAAACTGAATCAGGCTGCATTTCATTAGCCTCCAGCAGAGGACATGCACCCAGCTGGCTCACCGTGGCTTGTTACAGAAACAACTTCATCCAGGGCCTGAGCCCTGTGGTTCTGCAGCTTCCAACAGAAGCATCTCCAGGTGGAAGGGGAGGGTGGTGGCTCGGCTCTGCTCCACCGGGGGCCATCACACAGGGAGCTGTAGGGAGGAGGCACACTTCATGACTCCAGCCAAACTCAGTTACACCACACAGTCAGTCTGAGCAAGGGGAGACAGGCAAGGGGATGCAGTAACAGCTCTGCAATAAAACAGTCTCCGCAAGGGTTCAGGACACAAGGCTGTCCCTGGCTGTAAGAACAGACCCAAAAGCCCAAAAGCTCCTGCAGCCCCAGGACGTGACCCTTTACACCTTCATTGCTGTTCTGCCAGTTAGATGAGCAGAACTGAAAGCTTTCTCTATTTTAAGCCCTACAAAGTTTCTTCTACAGGATGAGTCAGTGATGGGAGCTGCAGCCAGAGCTGTTGTTTCTGTACTCCATGGGACGCCGGTCAAAATATTTAGATTAGTGAGGATCACCAACATGCAGGGGAGGTTATCCCATTTCTCTGTGAGTAGGTGGGACCCAGTTAAAAGAATAAGAGGGTGAAGTATGAATGATCCCGTCTTCCTTTGCCCTCCCTGTGCCTTAACAAGGTGTAAAGCAAAAGAAAGAGGGAGGGGAGGATGCCCAGAAATGGCCTTTATATCTAGATCCATTGGGGATTTAGGGAGGCAGCTAAATCAGTTGGCTTCTCTGTGCCAGAGCATGGAGTCACATTGGCAGTGGTCTCCTGTATACTCCTCAAAGCCCTGGCTGCCCACAAAGGGACCCACTGCCTGGTTGCCTCCCATCGGAATGCCAACAGTGGGGCTGGGGAGGATAACAAGGAGGGATCTGTATCTCAGGCTCCACTGGTTCCGGTTGCCCTCAGAGAGGAGCAGTTAAATTTCCACTCTTGCCTCCTCCAAAGAGTCACTGTGCATCACCTCCATTAGGAGCTTACGATCAGATCCTGCCTTCACTGACTGCTTAGTTGAGGTCTCTGAGTCACCACTGGGGCCGTGCCCCTATATTTAGGCATTGCAGTGCTGGTTGCTGCAGACAAGCCCTCTGACTCCAGCCCGTGGATTTCACACATCTGCAGTGCACCAGTTACGAAGTGAGTACCCAGGCTGACCGACTATGAAAGTGCTGCCCAGCATGCCAGGAGTTGAACAAGCCAAGCAGCAGCAGAAGCTGCTGGGAAAACAAAGCTGTGTCATGGTTCTTGGCCAGCCGCTGGCTGGAGCACAGCCAAGGACAGGTACTGGAGCGGCTGGGGCATGGGGCAGGCAGCGGCTCCGCACCAGAGCTGCCAGCAGTTTGATGCCTGGGCTTGCTTCCCTGGGACAGCAGAGGGTCATAGCAGAGCTGAGGCGCTGCAGCTCTCTCTGGAGAAGGTAACCAACAACAGCTGTGAGAAATCTAGCTGAAAAT
Source organism: Falco rusticolus (assembly GCF_015220075.1). Classification (NCBI taxonomy): domain Eukaryota; kingdom Metazoa; phylum Chordata; class Aves; order Falconiformes; family Falconidae; genus Falco; species Falco rusticolus. The sequence continues at coordinate 41,470,820 of NC_051193.1, forward strand.
ACAAAAAAGAAAAAACAACAAAACTCGGTTGCACTATTTACAGCAACAGAAGGTTTTATTTTGGCAGTTTGCATTGCTGTAAAATACATCCTTTGTTGTTAAAAGTCATAATGTCAATCTGAAATCTGCTGGGCTTCCCTTTACCCCAACCTCTTCCCACTTCTTCTGGGGTGTGCTTGGAGCCTGAGGTGGCTCTTGATGTCAGAGATACCAAGATTGCTGAAGTGAAAAACTTAAATCCTAGATTTTAAGTTAGTTATGGCTTGGTTTAAGCTCTTGAAATTTCTTGACACTGTATTAGTCTAGTTTTTTAAAAAAGATGATGGCTAAAGAAATAAACATGAGTGTCTTGATATGGATAGATACGGCTCTGTTGCCATTTGGGGAGCTACCATTTCCTCCTGGTCAGGACTGTTTCCTGGCAGGAGGCTTGTGGTGTGCTGGACCCTGCTTCCATCGACTACGTGGGTGTGAGTCCCTGGGAAGCCAGGCTGCCCCAGGCACTCGGAGAGCCGGAGCAGAGCCCCAGCCTGCTGGCGAGAGCAGCTGTGCAGGGAAAAGGGGCTGAAGGCTTCACTCTGTCAGCAGTGCTGGTTTGGTGGGAGGCAGGTCCTGAGAAAGGGGGGCCTGGGTGGCTCTGCCATCCTCATGCCTGTGGCTCTGCTGGGTGGTCCAGCTCACCAGGACCCATGGTTGGGCAGGGCAGGGCTGTGTGGAGCTGGAGACCAGCCCAGCTGTGGTGTTGCTGGGACAGGGACTGACAGCACCCAGGCTGGGGGCTGGCAGCTTTGTCGGCAACCCTACTGGTGGACTCCTGCTGCTGGCTCTCCATCCTCCCCTGTCCTGGCCATGTCCTCCGCTGCCCCTCATCGCCATTATTTTACACAGTTCTTACTCAGTCCTTGGCTGTCATCTTCTTTAAAAAGGCAAGCTTTTCCATCTCCTCTCATGAAATAAGCCCTTGGCCCTTGAACACTGGTGGCCAGAGTGGCATCAAATGAGATCCTGCTAGAGCATTGTACAATTCAACACATTAGTACTTCCCTATCACTGCTGGAAATACCACAGTATTTTGGATTGTCTTTGGTTTTTTTGAGTCCATGCTGCAGTGAGGGTTCACAGTCATTCTGTGACTGCTGAGTGCGCTTTGATGTTTTCCCCCTCTCTCATTTCCAGTTCTCAACCACCAGTTTTTAGAAGAGAGCCTGACTATAAGTCTTAAAGCTTATGACCTTGAACTTTGTTCTGTGAAAAGCAAAAAATCAGAAGTGAAACTGAGCAGTCTCATGTTGCTCTCCTAGCTGAGTGAAACAAAGAAAGTCACTTCAAAGAACAGCTTTGCATGTTGCTCAAGAGATCTTCAGATAAGGTAGAAAAAATTACTCCACAAAGTTCTATACACTTTGTGGCAGAGAACTTACAACCATATAAAAAAAAGAACCAGCAAACATACAAACCTCTTCCCTTAATTTTCTGCAATTAGAGCAAGAAATAAAACAACCCTCCCAAAACCCAACAATAGATGCCCATTGGCATTCTCCTAAACAAATTCATTTCAAAGCTGTAGCTCTTCAATTTTATGGGTATTTCCTTTACTTATTTTTCTTTTGAGTGGTGGTAACCAGAATAAGTAGATAAAAACCTGCCTTGCTTGCAGCAGCTCACTTCCCTTTCTTAAACACCAGCTAAGTCAATTACTTCTCTGTGACAGAAAGGAGTTAGTTCATTACATTTACATGCAGATTTTAGCTGATAATCTTCTCTCCCCGGGAGGAGGTTTTCTGAAGGGTTTTCTGGTCAGTCTAATGAAGAGGCAAAGCCGAACAAAAGCACAAGATAATTGAGTTTGTTTCATTTTCCAAATTTTGATGATCACAATTTCCTTTTACAGGAAAGCCAAAAAAAAAAAAAAAAAAGAAAAAAAATATAAAAATGGCTACAACAGCAGCAAATACTCAAAGACAAACTATAGGCTGCGAGGAATACAGTCTGTACGGTAGCTTGAGTGAAGATGAGCTGATAAAGATGGCCATCCAGCAGAGCTTGGAAGAGGACCCCGTGGGTCAGCCAGCTGCCCAGAGCCACCAGAAGTCAATGGTGGCAGGTCCCAGCGAGGCAGCCGCCCCCAGCCACGCCAGCAGCCACAACCCGCCCTACCGCATCTACCCTTGGCAAAGGTGAGTGAGCCCCTGCCTGAGCTGCCTGGCCCAGACAAACACCCTGCCCGGGAAGAGAAAAACAGCTTCCCCTGTCAAAACACATGCTTTTTAATTAGCTTTACCAAGCGGCTGCTCTGTGAGTCTGTCATTAGTTTGAAAGCCAGTCTGCTATAAATCCAATGAGGTCAACAATTTACGCCCTCACAGCAAAATGAGAATTTGCTTGATGTTATCTGCTGTAAGCAACAGATAAAACAAGAAAAGGGGCACTGCTACATGCTTTCCTGAACAACAGCAGCCCTGCTGAAGCCAGTGGCTCCTTTCCCCACGGGGGCATGCTGTATGCTGAGCCTAGATTTTGCCAGAGACGGAGCACAGCATTTGTTATGGGAAAACAGAGGAGAGAGGCCAAAAATAGGTACATAAAACAGTGTGAGCTGGCTACCTTCTAAATACTGCAGTCTTTAAAGGATGTAGTTATTTCAGATCGGAGACTGGCCTCAGGCACACTGCTCTCAGCCAAGAGCAGCTCCAGACACCAAAGCGTGGCAGCATCCCCCTCCCCTGTGGTGCTGGGCTGTGGGTTACAGACACCTGCTGACAGTTTCAAACCCAGACATTGTTCTCCTTTAATTTTTTAAAACACAGATTTCTCAAATGGGGAGGGAAGAGGTTACAAAGTCACTCCAAAGCCAAGGGAAAATATCCTTTTAAACTCCTTTTTTTTTTTTTTTTTTTAATAATCTGGGAGTAACTGAAATTTTGTTCCTCCTTCATTCTCATAACTCCACCTTCCTCTGACACCTCACTCATTACCACCTGTGATTGTTTGGTTTCCAAGGCTGGGAAACTGGGAACAATTTGATGAGCAGTAAGCGCGTTTCATAGCTGTGGAATCAGGATGCTGTGCCGCAGGGCCATCCTGCTCCCACCAAAGGTCGTGGCTTCTTGGGATCATTACTGTGCACTTGTACTGTCAGCTCTGCCACAAGGACCTGATGCGGGGGAGAACAAGGGCTCCCCTAGCCATTTGGTCTTGTCCTCCTTGGGGGTCCTTTGACACCTGCTGTTTTGGCAAAAGACAGCATCTGCTGTTCCATGCTCTAACCTGTCCTGCTTCTGCCTCAGCTGAGCAGCTTTTGACCTCCCACTGGAGGGAAAAACTTTGCAGCCTGTAGCTCTGGATCTGTAGCATTGCTGTACTCTTCTGCCACCCAGGAGAGCTGAGCTGGAAATGGAGCTGGCACCCGGGTGCCCTGGGCCCTCCTCCACCCCTGCCTCTGCCTGCTTGCGTGGCGCTTTGGAGGTGATGAGTGTCACCTCGCCTCGTCCCTGCTTCCTGAGCGGTGGTGGTAGGGTTAACCTCACTGCTGTCTTATATGGTCATTTGAATCCCCTGACGCTTCCTCAGAGGGCCAAAAATAATCTCGAGCCGAGCGAGCAGCTGAATCCAGCACAGAGCAAGCCGTGGCCATCTGCTTTTATTCAAAGCCCTGACCGGCAGGCTTTCTCGCTCTATCTCTGCGGATGCGTGTCTCTGTTTCTGCCTCAACATGACCTGTTTCTCCTATTCGGAGTATTTCTCTTTATTTCATTCATGTCATCGCCACTCCAGATTGGTGGCCCAGCCAAGAGGCCGTGCTCAGCCGTCCAGCTCGGGGGCAGCCTGGGGGTTCAGGCGAAGGTACGATGGCAGCCTGTTCAGCACATCCCAGCCCGTGTAAGTGCCTTCCTCTCCTGCTTTTCCCTGTGGTCAAAACAAGCCTTGCTATTCACTCTCCCCCTGAGCCAGTTCTTCGGGGTGGCAACAGTATCTGGTGGGGGGAAATGGTGGTGTTCATCTGGAAGAGGTCTTGTTGATACCTGCACCGCACCGTCGCTGCCCTCCCATTCTTCCTTCCGACCTCCCAGCTGCCCCAGACCATGCCCAGGCTCTTGCAGGTGACCCACCTCAGACCTCCCTTGTTCTCTTCACCCCCTTGACCCCTCTCCATTCCTCCAGTGCACATGTCCTGGGTACTCTGGGTCATTCGGTAGCTCTGAGGGGACAAGGATGGCAGGGAAGGGATGCCTGCACTGTGGTTTATTTATATAGGCTGACTCCTGAGTCAACACAGTAGATGAGGCAGGCAGGTGCTGAGAGTAACTGTGTTGGTATTAAGTTCAGCAATGGGGAAGAGTGGGGAAAACAAACAAACATTTTATTGCAGTATGTAAACAGGGTGAGAAAGTCCAGTCCTTCAAAATAAATATTTTATAAACGCTCCCAAGAGGCCATGCCTGTTCTGAGCAATACCAGCACTGTTCTTCCACACTGAGGAGGGCTGCTGAGGAGCCATAGCACATCTTACCTGCCCAACGAGGAAACCAGCTTGACTGACTTTAATCCTTCTGGCCACATTTTGCAGTTGGCAGAGACTGTAAATAAGCTAAGGTGAAAACAGTCATGGATGAGGAAAGCAGACAGGGATAGTGGTGGCCCACACTCTGCCCCAGTGCCTGTATGTAGTGAAAATGTCTGGACCGTATTGAGTTTATTACAGCTCCCGGCAGGCAGAGAGATGCATGCACCTGCCTTTAGCTATGAGATGAAGAGAAGAAAATCAGCGCACTCTCTGTCCTGCAGAAAATTCTTGCCTGTCTTTATCTACCCAGTTCAAATCTAGTCTGTTTTATTCATCTTACAAGTCCCTCCCTGGATGTATGTTGCAGTGACCACCCCCCCCACACACACTTCTCCTTTCATCGCTTACCCAGCTCTACAATCTCCCCCACCTCACCCTGCACCCTAGCTGATCCAGCTCTGTGCCTGGCTCCCCACTGACATTGCCCTCCCTGACATTGTGAAAACCTATTTCTGTTGAAGCATGAAGCCTCCCTCAACCTTGTCACCTGCCAGTGCCCCTTGGCCACACTAAGATCACATCCTCTCATTAAGTGCTCTGCACACCTTACATGCCTCTCTGCTGCTCCGGGTGCAATGACTGGAGGGCAGGCATTTCTTCTGTATTAGGTAGCTCAGTAGGGTTCAGTCCACAAGAAGGCTGGGATAAAGCTGATAACTTAGGGCTCCTCTGCTACCAGGTGAAAGCAAAAATGTGTTTGGGAAGCCACCTGAAAGCATGATGTCATGACTGCTTTATAGCCCTGGTCCCAGAGCCAGGCAGGGATGATAGTTGGCTTCACCTGGGGAGATGCTGTTCCTTCATGCTGCCTGTATCTCACCATGCTGCCTGTATCTCACCATGCTGCCTGTATCTCACCAGGCTGCCAGGAAAGGGAGGAGCAGGAGCTTCCTGAACCTTTCTGTGCTCCACTGAACTGCTTCTGCAGCACCCAGAATTGACCCCATCATACATCTTATCTGCAATGAGTATTTATTATCTTGGCTGCTGGCCTTTGAAATGCCTTTATTCTTTTGACTTGCCTGTAAGGTTCAGATTTCATCAGATCTTCGGGTTTCCTCTGTAGTTTTAATACTCACTTTTTCTGTATCTGACAAAATCCAAGCTGTAGAATGTGTTGCATTTTTTTAGAACAGCCAATTATGAGCCAGGCAGAAAACAAGGATTACACATTGAAACTCATTAAACTTTCTGTACTGATCTGGAATTTGCTTGGCTAAAGCATCGACAGCCTTGTCCAGCAAACCCCCTCATTTTGCTCAGGAATCATTTAAGGTCAAGGAGCCCAACAGAAGTTTGCTTCCTTCAGCATCTGAGGGCTTAAGCAGAGTAGTAACTGATTCTTCACACATTTTTAACCCTGCCACAGATCCAAGGTACGCTCTGCTTTCACTGAGGCCTCAGCTAAATGTAATTCACTCTGCATTTGCTGTGTGCCAGCCCAATGCACAGCCTTCTGCACTGGCCCACCTGGCATGCAGTAACTCATTAAGTGCTGGTAGCAATCATGTGCCCAAATCCTCAGGCTGCAGTGAACAGCCCTGCAAGTGTAATCTGAACCTTCGCACAGAACAACAGATGGTTTCAGCAGCCTTGTGCCAGAGGCTTTTAAAGATGAAGGTCCCCCACCTCCGCCTCCTCTCCCAGCCAAATGTGCCAATTGTTGCTGTTAGCAGACTTCAACAAAATGCCCAATTTAAAATGCCTGTATAAAAATCTGTTATCTGTACAAAACTAGCAGTGTTAAGCTTAATCCCCAGGGTACTCTAAATAGCGTGGAGATACAACAGTGTCCCTGGGACCTCAGCAGGGCAGCTATCAGAAGGTCACTTGATTTCTCCTGGGTGGGCTGTGGCCAGGAAGGCAGCTGCCTGCTCTAGCTGTTATCTCCTCAAGCAAAAAGCTTGGCTTTGGGTCCCATATCTCCCTCCATTCCAGCATTGCTATTTTTGTGACCCTGCTGTCTTGAGATCACTGCTTCCAGCTATAGAAAAGGAGCAAGGGGTACTAGGTCCTTTTTCACCTGGGAAATGGTGTCCTTCCCATTCCTTGGCACACATGTGTTCACCTGTTCCATTGCAGTCCCTGAGTTTATCCTCACAGAAGCAGCTTGGTGACTTTTCTTTCAGTGCTAGGATTAGTGTTATGGCACAGATTTTGGTACCTCTAGGCAGGCTGAAACTAATGATGTCTACATAAATTTCAGGCTGTCAGTCTGCCCAGCCCCTGCAAGGCAACAAAATCCAGTGCTACTTCTGTAACTTGCACTAAATGCAGAGGCTGTACTAATGATCTGCTTTTTGAGGACTCCTGCGCTGTGAGCTGCCCCTATTTTTCTGTCTCTGATCTCTGTTGTAGAATTTTAGACCTTCTGCCATAATCGGAGTTTCTTCTGGTTGTTCCCATTGTCACTGCTCTGCATGACAGTCACTGCACACTGTATTCCTGCTCTGGTGATGCTAAAAGTCTCTCTGAGACATGCACTTCCCTTCCCTGTCTCTGCTTTCAAGGCTGCAAGATGTCTCTTTAGAGTTAGTTTGAACCACAAACTGTCCTATGTTTCCAACATCCTCTTGTTCTCTGTCTCTGAAATCATTCATTTTTTGCAAGTCCCCATTAGAAGTGGAAAAATGCTTCTTCCTTTGTGGTGTTTGCTGTCCTGGTGCTTAGTCATTTGGTGCCTCAGAATAAGGAAGCAGTGCCTGCCTTCTCCCAGCACAGCTGAGCAGGAGCATGAGCAGGTACTCACGCTGGAAGGCACAGCCAGCCCACCGCCAGGCACAGAGCCACTGCCTGCCAGGGGCAAGGGTCCTGCCTGCATCACCTGCAGGGTACCTGCTCCCTGCCTCTGCTGCGCTGTCAGCAGCCTCAGCCGGGGTGGAAGGAGGGTGGCGGGCCGGGCTGCGGGCACTGCTGACCCATGGTACGGTGACAGGCAGCATTGTGACCCCACTTTGCAGGGAGTCCCACAGCAGCTCTTGCTGTTGCTCGGCAGGACTGGTGTGCCCAGTCAGCCCTGCTCTGCAATAGCTCTTACAGAGCTTGGAGAAATGGGTTGCTGTCTGGACTGTGCAGAACACAAGCTTGGCAAAGAGAAGGCTTGGCAGAGCAAAGCACACTTGTAGGCTGCTCATTGTGTCTCACTTCTGGGTGGCATGGAGCACACTTCATGCTCTTTGTAGATTTTCACAGTACGCCTTGTCTTGAAAGCTTCAGAATTAGGTAGCATCAAAAGACGATTGTCACGTTATTTTTGTTTTCTGTGATAAACAGTGAAATACTACTTTAACACTTTTCAGTGATTCTACACATTTCAATCACTTTCTACTCTGTAGAGGCTTTAAAATACTCCTTACCTCCCTCTCTCCCTAATAATTTTTTATTCCTTTTACTCCTTGTGCCTAGAAGTTTTTTGACCCTGTGGAGTCTGACAGTGGTTTGCTGGGTTCAAATGGACCAGATCACAAATCTTTTTACAGCTTGGCATCAGGTCCCAGCTGTGGTTCCAGAGGCCCCTGACTGCTGGAGTTTCTTGGGGAATCGCTAACTTGTCTAAGAGGTTTGCAGGAATGGACTTGTCAACGGAGCTAACGGGTCTGCTCCCAAGCAGGCTTCTCACGACCAGATTTTTAGAAGTGCCCAGCACCTAATATCTCTTACTGGGACACTGAATACACACTTTTGAAGGTTTATAATTTCTGAGGTGGTTATCATTTCTGAAAATTTGATTACTCAGTGCTGAAATAAAGGCTGGGGACCTGTGGGGCGTGGTTGTGAAGGGCAGTGCAGAATTTCATTTGGGTGGGTGGATTTGGTTTTTTAATCCTCCCTGGCTGAAGAAAGGAAAGCCCAGATCAACACCCTGATGTTCACACAGTCTAACCAGAGCTCTCCCTTCTTCGTAACTGGACTGGCTAATGTCTGAAAACAGCATTGTGTAAGAGAAATTGGAAGTATCTTTAAAATACAAGAATAAGATTTGTTGAGAATTTCTGTTTTAGGGCTAAGCCACCTGCAAATCAAATTTAAAGTTTTCTTCAGGGATGAACAGAAGAAATTATCTTCAAAGCTGATCTTATTCAAGAGATCTCATATGGAAACACATGTCCCACATGGGACAGCAAATGGCAGGGTGATGCAGTTATCACAACCATGGACACTCATGGAAGTGTACAGAGCAAGGGTAAAGCTGGTCTCCCCCAACTCCAGCTATCTAAAATATAAGTGTTTATGTCAGAGATTAGTCACACTTTTCACCTTCCTCACACTCCAAGGAGAGAGCTTGGCACCTCCAGACAGTGATTTTTCTGATCTGTTGTGAGTGGCCAAATCAGAGAAGACAAATTTTACCTCTACAGGTCCTGTAGCAAGACACCTTAGGATGATAAATACTATATAGGCTAGGGATTCACTATATTGGCTAGACGATACGGTGATGTTGCTGCAAAAAGCTTCTCAGTAATGAAGGAGTTTTAATCTTATTTTAAAGAGAACTTGACCCTGTAGTGGCAGCAATCAAGGATGGAGATGAAAAAGCAGTATGCAACATGATGAAATCAGGAAAAGACCTTTCTGAACCTAATAAGGATGGCTGGATACCCCTCCATGAAGCTGCGTACTATGGCCAAGTGGGTTGCCTGAGCCTGTTGCAAAAAGGTCAGTGAAGTTAAAACTAAGTAATCACAAAAGGGAGAAGAAGAATATGAATAAATTAAAAAGCAGAATTAGCAGAAACCCAAGCCTGGTCTGGGACAGTGTGTGAAGCTTTTTTCCAATCTCTCTGAGCGTATGTTAATTTCACCTTCTCTTTGAGAATAGGTTCCCAGACTGAAGCTTCTAAAAGTTAGGATCTTCCAGAGAAAGTGGTATCTGGATAGATCTTGCCAAGTCCTGGACATCTCACAGTAAAGCCTTGTAGCTGAACTCTCAGCTGTTGTGAGCTGCTTGGCTGCCACAGCTGACAGCAATTACCCCACTTCCCACTAGTGGGAGATCCAGCCCAGCACCTCTTTGCTTATCTCTGAAGGTGGTTAACTACTATAGTTTGTTTTCAAACTGTTGCTGAAGAGCAGTTACTCCACAACTTACTGCATCACCAGTGGCCATAGCTGAACATTTTAATCTATGCCGGCCACTGATTTAAAGTGCTTGATCTGAGTTACAGTAACTTTATAGTATATTCTTAAATTGCTTTGCTCATGGAAAAGGAAAAGAAAAGAAATAAACAACAAAAAGTCACGTAAAGCTAGGAGGATCTTGAAAGGTAATGATGCTGCAGATACTTGTGCACTACGTGCTGTGATGGCTTTGGGCTTGCCATTTCTTCACAGCGTACCCTGGCACAATCGACCAGCGCACCCTCAATGAGGAGACAGCTCTCTACCTGGCCACCAGCCGGGGCAACCTGGACTGCCTGCTCACCCTGCTGCAGGCTGGGGCCGAGCCTGACATCTCCAACAAAGCCAGAGAAACGCCACTCTACAAAGGTAAGCGGCTGCCTTTCCAGGGATGCTGAGCTCTTCTGGCACCACCGAGGCAGAGCTGCAGGATGGCTGGTGGTGTGAGGCTGAAACTGTGATTAGCTCTCATTTTCTACTTTCCCTGTCTACTATGTCTGACCTGCCATGCCACAGCCTTTCTTCTCATCCACCTCAGAGGCAGGATTAGAGCTGCCCCTGCAGGATGCCACATGGGCTGAGGGTGGGGTGGGTGATGCTTAGTGGGGCCCTAAGCACAGGGTGTCTGCACAATGTCCCAAACTTATGGAAAGCTGGATTGTACAGGAATATGTATGCTCGTCTAAACAGTAGGTCCTGTTAGGTGTGGGAGTACGATGGCTGTAGACATGCCAGTGATTCCTATATTGTGTGCGCCAGGCCAGGCTGTGTGCTGTGGGAGATGCATAAGGTTGTAAACAATTCATTGAGGTAGGTAAAGTGTTTAGTGTGAACATGCTACTTTGCTGCTGGTCAGAGAGAACACTTTCTTTAGCAGAACAGCTTTACATTATGATATCACAAAGATTCAGAGAAGGAGATGATCTCTCACACTTTCATGTCCATGCCCTTTAACTGACTGCTCCTGTCATGACTATTTTTAGCACTCTAAAACATTAAAAAGCACATATTACTGGTTAAAACAGTAATCTTGCCTCCAAGTTTGGATGCCTAGCATTAGAGCTGTTTAAAATGCATTTGTTTTAAAATTCTGGCCTATAGTCTGCTAAAGGAAAGCTGTTCAACCGTGCATTTAGCACACAGTAGTGGTGGTAGTAGTAGTAGCAGTGCTCATACTACTAATAATAACAGCAAGTGTAATAGGAAAGCACCGTTTAGCCAGAGGAAAACTGTTATTAAGGATGTGCTACTCTTGATGCAAAATCTTCTGGTCTATCCTCCAACAACAACAACAACAAAAAGAAAAAATATCGTAAGAAACTAGTCATCCCCAGTGCGTAAACAAATTAAACTCTGCAGAGCCATGCACAGGTAATTACAGAAGTGTCTAATCACATAGTTGCTTTCAGTACACATGAGTGACACCTGCGTATGGGTGAGGAAGCCATGGCAATATCCCAAGGGAAGAGCCAAACCCAAAAGGTGGGAATTCTGTGAGGAAAAGACACTATTATTTCAAAGAAAAAAACCCAATTGCTATGGAGTGTGCTGGCCTCTCTATACATTGTACAACAAATGCTAACTGGGGTTTGTAAATGTCCCTTATTCTAAGTACCTTTGGTTTGGGGTCCCACCATAAAGGTGTGCAGGAAGCCTCACAATTTGGGATTCAAAAAACAATGGGACAAATTGGTAGAATAAAAATCAACGAAATACTATTAATTATCAAGAAAATATCTTTAGCTCAGGATGGTCCTGAACTATAAATTGTTGCAAGCTGAGAAAGTGCTGCTGACTCACATCATTACTGTTTCCTAAGGATCCTTTCCTGGGTACTGTTGGTTTAAGCTTGTTTTGGGTTTTTTTTTGTCTATATAGAGCTTTATCTGTTGTCCAGTCAGTTTGCACCGAATTTGGAAAGTTTTCAAGTTATGATTTCTGTAACATGTTGTTCTTTATAAATAATCTCCTGCACCTTGTCACCTTGCTGTGTCACTGTGGTGTCCAGTTGGTACAAACGTGCTGGGCTGGATTCCCCTCCATGCCAGGCCTGGCACAAGTCCTGCACAGAACACTTAGCCTCCTCCAGGCCCTGGTTGAAGATTGCCTTCACTGCCACATCATTTACAAGCCCCGGACAGTGTCATTTGGTAACAGCCTTGGCCCTCATATTCACCTAGATGGAACTTTGGTCTTTACTGACTATGGCCTAGTTGTATTATATTGCCTTATGCTACATGGAATGGATACCACAACATCCAGAATCTTCTCAAAAGCCTGTCCTAATCACTTCCCTTTTTTCCAAAACAGCTTGTGAGCGCAAGAATGCAGAGGCTGCAAGGCTCCTGGTGCAGTACAATGCTGACACCAACCATCGTTGCAATCGAGGATGGACTGCTCTCCATGAGGCTGTCTCCCGAAATGACCTGGAGATTATTGATATCCTTGTGAAAGGAGGTGCAAAGATCGAGTCTGCAAATGCCTATGGGATCACTTCTTTGTTTGTGGCAGCTGAGAGTGGGCAGTTGGAAGCTTTGAGATACCTCGCAAAATGTGGTGAGTACAGCTGTGCCATTAAATGCCTTTACTGCTTTCATTCTTCATATTTCAAAGTTGCCATTAATTCTCCCTGGCTCAGTTTTTCTGCTTCTGGAGACAAGACCTAGCCTTCAGAGGTGCTGAAACCCTGTTGTTCCAGGTGGCTGAATTGTGTAGGGTCTTCCAGTGAGCATGGCCCAGACACGTCCGCTTCTTCAGCATCCATTCATGGTCACCTACTTTGGGAAGTAATATCGTGCTCTCTAATTACACTGCCTGATTGAAAACCCATATTGCTGCACACACGTAGCCTAAAATCCAATCAGTCATAAAAGATAACTGTAGGTGGTAATAGATGTCAGAAGCTGAACATTAGCCAACCCCATCTTCTCATGAACATGTGCAGTGATGGGCAAGGTTAGCTGTCCTCCATTAATGAATCCTGCTGAAAATAGATAAATACTATTGTATAGTTAATGGATTTACACCAAGGAGAAGCAGACTTGCTCTCTCTGTGTGTATATGTTCAAACATGTGAACAGAGTGAATTTGATTCTAGTTTACACTAAATCTACCTTTTACTGCTCCACTCATGTAAAACAGCTTTAAAATAAGCACAACGTACTTTACTACTCTTCTGAGGCATATTTTATTTTCACTGTGGGCTAATATCTTCAATGTAGGTAACAGCTGGGCCCTGCACTTGTGAAATAAGAGCTAAACAGCAATGAAGATAAGAAAAACTTCTGAAGCAGTTAGTATGGCTAAAATATGAGTTGGGGAACAAAAAATGTGTTCTGCTGTCCAGCTAGCATTCTCAAGTCAGTTTTATGTGACCAGTTAGTCCACCACACTGCCTACAATTTTAGAAACTAAGCCAGGATGTGATTTGTGTTTCAACTTAGATAGATATTAGGATTTCCGTAAAGTTCAATTTTGAGAAAAATACACAGGAGAAAATCCATTAAAACTGTCCAATTATTTCAAGCCCTGGAAAGCTCCTCTGAGAATCCCAGTAATGATATCACTGCATTGTTTATGATGAGCAATGTTCATCATAAAAAAGGGTTTCTTTTTCATTTCTTTTTCATTAGGATCGTAGTCCTGTGTTATGTTTTGTCACTGCAATTCTCCTGATGTTTCCAGCTACATCTTCAAAGGGCCAAATACAACACAGATGTTTCAGTTTGGGGCGAGAGCACAGGGGAATGTTCTCTTTGGCAAGGAGTTTTCATGATCAAATGGGAGACTGATTGGCTCCTCTATTGGAGTTTAAAAGCAAAACTCCAGTGAAATGTCATTCCCATTTAGGATACACATAGAGCAGCCCTCCTGAGGACAGCACAGTACAGTATACTACAGTCAAAACCCAGGCTTCCAGGCCTTAAATATCTAGCACAGAAAAAGCTAGAATCCAAATTGTTTGTGGCCAAAAAGTATTAGGTCTTGGTTTATTCTTGCAAGTTGTTTATTAAGCCAAATACACGCTAGAGCTCCAGAAAAAAATGCCCCAAATAATCTAGTAGCTCATGAATAATGTTCATCTTTTTTTGGTAAAACCTACCATTCGGAGCCTAACTGGAACCCTTGTGAAGTGATGTGGCCTTAGGTGTTGAGTTTTGAAATGAAATAAATTTTCATTGAATAAGGCATGACCAAAGCTGATTAGAATTGTTACTCAATACCATGCAGATGTCATGTTATAGAGTACTCTTTTGGCCTGGCTATGTACTAAAACTAAAATATAGTGTAAATAGTATAAATGTACTGATAGCGTGAATATATAAAAAGTATAAATAATATATTTAAATATAAATAAATGTATATCATAAATATATAATCATAGAATTATGGAGAGCATCTTTTGATGTTATCTAGCCCAAACTCCAGCTCAGGAATAATCTATATACATTGTATAAACTCATAAATTCAAATGGAATTATTGTATCTAAAGAAAAGGCCATGCTATATAAATAATTTTATAGTTTTAAAGTTTTTTGCCTTTGAGCTGCAGCTGAATGGAGCCTAGAATCATGATTGGGAGCTAATAGTCACCACCCATGTTAAACTCTCCCTCATAAAATTCACATCATATTAAAAACCAGTGGAAAGCTATGATGTAACTGTATACAACTGATATGACTGTATCACCTCTGATATGACCTCATTCACATCCCGGTCCAGCACATTTTGTAGCTTCAGTGTCATGGAGATGTATGTGTCCATTCAAAGCATGTTGCTTCCACCTGATTTTAACCTTTTGGTGCTACAAAGGTTTTCTTCCTTCCTAGGTGCTGATATAAATACTCAAGCCAGTGATAACGCCTCTGCTCTTTATGAAGCCTGTAAAAATGGACACGTACCTATCGTGGAATTTCTTTTGTCCCAGGGAGCAGATGCTAATAAAGCCAATAAGGATGGCCTGTTACCTCTTCACATAGCAGCCAAAAAAGGGATTTGCGAGTAAGTTTTAGTTCATTTCATAGTTTCATCTTTTAGACAAGAATCTGAAGTCCTTATTAAAAGGAGATTGGAATGTTCTAGATCTAATTGTGAACATGGGATGCTGCCACTTGGGAGCTGGTCTTTCTGCTTGCACAGCTCAGGCTGGAAATGAAGAACGTGTTTGCAGGTTGGGATGGTCTAGGATGGGGTGAGCAGGAATGTGGGTGCAAGATTCCTTTAGCTTTGCCAAGATGTCACCTATTACAACTAAAAAGACTCATGTATCTTGGAGCAGATTAAATTGAGCTCCAGAAAATATGCTTGAGACAGAATAAAAAAAATCTGTGTGTGTGCATGTGTGTAGGGGTAGGAGTTAGTCCTCATTTTTTCCTACATGAGCCCATTGTGATTCTCCTGTACAAGCAGAACATGCTGCATTCACCTCTGGTATGTCCAGGTTTTATTAACAATAATTCAGATGCTGACAGCAGGAAGTGGTTAAGTGAATCTCTAGGGCATTGGAAAGATTGTTGCTAGAATATGGTGTCCAGTTCTGGTATCCTCCCCTTCAGAACCCTTTCAGGAAATTGGAAAGGCTTCAGAAAAGAAGTACAAGAATTACTCATGATCTGGAAAATATACTCTATTAGTGAGTGATTAAATGACTCTTAAATATAACAGACAAACGCATAAAAAGATCTAGCGGGATCTTTTTTTTTTCTGAAGTAAAATGTGTTTGGGATAGAGCTGAGCACACTTTGAACAGTGAGAAAAGTAACTAATGGAAAAATAACCAGGAATTGAGTAGACTTACTAGTCCTCTGAAGCAGAATTGTTTATAGGAGAAACTCTACAGCCTGTGATAAAGGATATCAATTTAGAAAATGCTGTCTAGGGATCGGATTGTTGCACTGTCATGGAAATATTGTTGACCTAGCTCTTTCAAGACCTGAGACATTGGAGTATGCTTCTGAGGATGAACTCCTTAGCATTCTGATCCTAGGGCAAGTTATAGCTCCTGCCTTTAACCCCTCACTGCTGGAAGGGTGAGTGACCCACAGCCATTTTGCAAAATACAGTCACATTTCACAGTGACAGACCCTTTTGGTGACTGTAGCAAATTCTTCTGTCACAGCTTCTATCAAAATCCTTTCAGCAATAGTCAAAGGAAAGAGTATATCCAACTGCAAAGACTGCTTCTGGATAGTAAAGCTAACTTTGCAGACAACTGTAGGAGCAGATTCTTATATATTTCACAGTGCCTGGGGAATGAAAAATTTTGACTGCACTACGCCTTCCCATAGCATCTTTTATCCTAGTGTTTAGGTCTGCTTGGGAATCCCTATTAAGCTTCTCAAATCACTTTGATAGGCCTGAAGATAATAATTTTCTGCAGTTGGAGTAGGCCTGCTTTGTGTGCAAGCTGTGTATTCTAGAGGGCAGCCCAGTGTGTGTTTATACGCATACAGCGTGTACATGAATACCCTACATAGACTAATGCAGGCATGATTCAAAATTTTCTCTGGGGTTTGAGCTGCAAAGACATTTTCTTGAAAAAAACCCCACATTTTAGATGAGAAATGTGCCAGAGACAGAACACAGCTTTAGTTGCTCACTTTCAAAAAAAGTTCATCTGAAAATACAGTAAGTCGATCTGAGTCCAATTTGTATATAGAGTCTGCACCAGCTCTCTGAATCTTCTACTCCCCTCAATAGTTCCTCACCCTGACCTGAAAAGAAATTTACATGGAAACTCTACAAGCTGAGTCCATCCCCATGTTATGAAGGAAAGTGCCTGGTTCAGATCTCACATCTGTTTATTCCCAACACCCAGCAGCATAAATGAGACCAGAATTTAGCCCAAACTCCGAGTTCCTTCACTTGTAAAAGACTGAGCACAAATATTTGTGCACAACTGCTGCAAACTAAGTGCAAAAGAAAGAAAAAAGAAAAAAATTTCTGCTCTTATAAATATTTATCTAAATGACAAAGCTTTAGCCCAATTGGCTGATCATTCTTAATTCCTTTGGTATTCAGTAAAATAACACCCTTCACGGTGACCTCTCTTTGTATTCCTGCAGATTTAATACGTAATTCTGCAGGAATTCCACGCTTCAACTTTTTGCCAGAGCACGAAGGCTCCCTACCATCAAAAAGCCAAGAATGCAGTCCCAAGGCTCAACTGTCAACTCTTGTTGCTTGGTGTTTGTTTATTTTAAGTGACACCTTGTCAATACTGACCTGAAATTCATAAGGGTCATCTCATCGGCTGTAGGACAATCACAAGCAGTTATTTAACTCCTCCCCCCTCGGAACTGAGATGCTGAGAAGGGAAGACTTTGTGAAGTGTGGGCAAATTTATCAAGTAAATGAAAGCCATTAAATTTTTGGCACATTCATGCTAAGGATGCTCTGCCTCATATATATATATATGCCTTTCCATATAGTTTCTAACAAATAGAAATTACAAAAACAGGTGCCAGGGATAAGGGGAAACTTGGCACTATTTCAAAACTGTACATGAGGCTCAGCCTTGTGATGGACGTAGGATGTAGCCTGGCGTGTCTGGCCTTGGCTGCCTTCTCCCTCTAGACAGACAGGAAAGACTGCAGAAGTGGAGGCACCATATTACTGAACTGACCCGCTTTGGAGGATGAGGAAGAGAGACGATTCAAGCCTCGAAATGAAACTGATACAAATGTGATGCTTCTTGTTTTTCCTCCCAAAATAAATGTGGGGTACAGGGAGTGTACTGAGGCCTGGGACACTGCAGCATTTGGATGCAGAGTCTCAGCATGGCACCCCTATGTTGAGTTTCAGGCCTCCCTTGCAGACAGAAATGACGCAGTGCCTCTTTAACTCAGATGTGAAGAGCTGGCTGAAGCACATATGCTGGAGAGAAAGAACAAAACAGACCCTTAAATCTTCAAAACAGTTGATCATGGGATGACTAATGCTGGTACTTGGCATGGTCCTCGCAGTGCTCTGTGCCCTTTTTGTTATTACGGCTCTTACAGAACATTTGCTAATGGTGGGAAGTTGCCAGCTCACCAGCGCCCAAACCTCCTGCTCCCTGGTGAGCATCAGAGTGCTGGAAAATGAGTGAGGCTGCTTAGAAAAAAAAAAAAGAAAAAAAAGGTGTTTGATTTCCCAAGATATTTACATATTTTAAAAGACTTTTTGTTTAAAAATGATATGTAGAAGTAACTTAGAGACATCAACAGTCCAACACTTAAATAGGAACATAATCCTGTAAAGTGTTATGCATCTTCAACTCTTATTTCAGCTCCTGGGAGCACTGGAGGCTCTGTCTTTCACAGGATCATTCAGTGTATCACAAAGAAAGGTCTTCCTGAGACTAGCGTTTACATTTGGCTTAGTTCATTATGTAAATATACGTTTGAGGGCTGAGTGTTGGGACCAGGCATTGCAGTCAAGCTGAAGATGTGCAGCATTTTAAAGGAGACATGCTACATGGTAGGAAACTGAGATTTGCATGTTTGAAGAACTGTTGACCGCTGGATAAAGTCTGCATGGAAGGAAGAAGAGGAGGAGAAGGTGTGCTTAGCATGCTGGCTCCTACAGGTTTCATTTTAGATATCCCTCTCTCTCCACAGACAACATACAGGGAACATGAGCATCTCCTGAGACAGTAGGCAGACTCAGGCTGGATGGTCCCTAGTCTTTCTGGAAGTAGCTTAAGGTGACTGGTCTGTATTTACAGAATCAACCTAGTGCCTTGGCTAAACCATCCAGTTTTACATGCAGGAAATGAGGGTTTAACCCAAAGGACTGGTCATGCAGCTCCATTGGCACCTATGGAGAATAAAAATGATCACAGATTTGCAACTGTGGGGCTCCTGCACATCATGTGTTTGAACTTCATGTTACAGAACGAGAGCAGCTTGATTTATGTTGCTGTGTCTGAGGCCACATCACACTTTCCAATAGCAACCCCTGATTACTGGGGTTTAGGACTTGGCTGTACATTTTTTCTCCCTGGGCTAAAGCATGGAAACCAGCCTGGAAAATATTTTTATTTCTTTTTCTGTCCTTTCCTAATTATCTTTTTGGCTCCCCATGATCTGGGATGGATGTTGATAGTCCCATGAATTTGCCACAGCCAAAAGCCACACAGTGAGAGCCTCCAGGATGGAGATCAAGCTAGGGTAATAACTGAATCGTAAAATTGGGCAGGGAGGCTTGGGAACCAAATATGTAGTTTGTTCTAGCTCAGTCCTGCAGAGGAATGTTTGATTTCACCCCATTCTGTCTCAAGCCTCTTGCTGTGGCTGTGACCCATGAGGCCTGCCAACATCTTGTGTTAGTGCCCTTCTCTGCTGAGCAATAAAACATAAAACAATGCCGATGAAGGTGGGGAGATACAGCCTCTCTGCTGGCACCTCAGGCCATGCACCTGTTCCTCCAGTCCTACCCACAGCATGCCGATGAAGGTGCAGAACATCTGGGAGATCCTGGCTGGGCGTCTGCCTTTTGGGCTGGGGCACCTAAGACAAGTTACAACAGGGTAGGTGAGCGCCAGCACATCATCTCTTCCATTGTAACTCCCCCTGTAGCTGCCACTATCTCATAGAAACTGGGTGATAATTTCAAAAAACACCTGTTCCTCCAGGAAAGAAGGAGTCACGCAAGTGACAGTTTCGGCAAGGTAGGAGCACAGGGAGTTGCTGACAGGTTTCAAGTTCACACTTTAGTTTCTCTCAGAGAGAGTTGTTCCTGTGCCTGAGTTGGCAGGCTCTCTCCGGTGGTTACAACCATACAGCTATGATTTGCTGTATGGTTGTAGATCCCCTAGGTCCCCTAGAGCTCACTGCTGTTCATTGACTCTCCACCTGACAGGATTGTCTCCATGCTGATCCCTGTGACCAGCCGCACCCGTGTCAAGCGTAGTGGCATCAGCCCCCTGCACTTAGCAGCTGAACGCAACAATGATGACATCTTGGAAGAGCTGATCGATGCTGGCTATGATGTCAACACCACCCTCTCCAATGAACGGTCCTGCCTTTACGAGGACAGACGCACCACCCCTCTTTATTTTGCTGTTTTTAATAACAACATCTATGCCACAGAGCTCCTGCTGCAAGCTGGAGCCAACCCCAATGTTGACCTCATTAACCCATTACTCATCTCCATTCGCCATGGCTGCCTGAAGACCATGAAACTGCTCCTTGACCATGGAGCGAACATTGATGCCTATATATCAAGCCATCCCACCACATTTCCAGCTACCATCATGTTTTCGATGAAGTACCTTTCCGTGCTGAAGTATCTCCTGGATCTGGGCTGTGATGCAGGTTCCTGCTTTGAGTGTCAGTATGGAAACGGCCCACACCCTGCATTAAATTACAGACGGGACAGACTTAACGATCCTCAGCTGTCCAAGGAGCCAACCATAGTACAGGTAAGCACTGCCTGTCTACCCACAGTACTTCTGAGGACATCTCCTACTCACGTATCCTGCAAATTTTAATGCATTTTTTCTCCCAGATTTCCTGTGATAGAAGATGCCTTCCCTCCTACTTTATTAACAGAAAAAAAGGTTCAGTGAAAGTCCTTGAATGTTCCAAGTCCATGTTCAATGACAGCAGGGTGGTAGGCAACAGCCGCTGTGGCCCTGGCTTGAATCTGTAGTGAATTATGGCCATCTTGACAGCTTTGCTGTCAGATCTACAATATTCTTTTCCTTTGGACCTGAGGTGCCAGGAATAAAGCATGTTTTCTTGATAGGCAGTGTCATATGGGCAGTAACATATGGACAGTAGCATATGGGCAGTAGAAACCTGCTTGTTCTATTTGCCCTATAAGATTTGTTTTGTCTGATACAGAATTTAAGCTCCTAGTTAAATTAGAATTGTCTAGTGCTTCTCTTTATGAGGGTAAACTAATGAATGTAAATAGTTGCAATTCCCCAGTTTACTGAACAAACAGCCATGGTGAGAGAGCGTAAATCATTACATTAGCTATATGACTGTGCATTATATTTGAAGTTTTCAAAAGACGTTAGGAGATGTAGATCCATGATTTCATATGTTCAAAGCCCCTTACAGATTTTAGATATCCACACTTTACACGTGTATCTTTGCAGTCCTTTCCGAATCTCAGCTAGGCTCAGCTTCTGTTGGGCTGGAATTGAACTATCAATTCCTTAAAGAACTTTGCAGAATCTCAGATTACACCTGGGTTTTTTTCTGATCTCTGTGTGCTGACTCCAATCAAAATTTTCTACCCTTCAACATGCAACACAACAAAGAAATCTCAGCATGGCAGTCTTTCTATTTTGCAAAGAAGCAGGGAAGAAATAAATCACCTTCTATCTAGTTTAAGTGTAATTTTGAGGGATTCAGAAGAAAGTGTCATTTAGCCCAAAGAGGTTGTCACTAATAAATGCTCCTTGGTAATGGAAAGAACAAAGGAAGACATTAATAGATCATAGGAGATCTTGACCTTTTTATTAGTCCTGTCTTCCAAAAGACTTTACTCTCTAGTAATGTGTCTGGGAAAAAATGAATAAAAAGAAATCTTAGAAAGAGGATTGTAAGAATCCATCAAAATAATCTCTTATACCAAACAGAGCTGACTTCTCCTTGAGAGCGTTTGTCACAACAAAATTCCTTCAGGATACTACACTTTTGTCAAAGAAGAAATAATAAAATACATCATCTCCAGTTCTTGAACTGTGATATAGTAGCATGTAGAGTGAACAGAGAGCTGGAATTCCAAGGCAAGGAGAGACAGTTTGTCTGTAGCCCTCTGTTGTATCCTAGCCACTCAAAACCCGTTCTGTTTTTACTTATTTAAGGACATTATTTCACTCTGGATCTCACCTACAACTACTTTTAGTGCCTAACAATATATTAGGTCATCACCTTAATGGTCAGACCATGTGAAGCAGAGGTAGCAGAAGCTGTATCAAATCATGTTAGTGCCTAGAACCAGTGAGAGGCAAATGCATACCGAAAAGAAGCAATCCCTTCCCGCCAATACTTTTTTAAATTTGCTTCCTTTACTGCTAGGAATTTGGCTAATGAAAGTAAGGCTTGTGTGGTATAGCTTCATAATATAGTTGTGATATGTTTTGTATTCTGAAATACAGAATGTATCTTATGAAACTATAGCTTTTTCCACACAAAATGCGTACATTTTTTATTTTATTGTATATGATTATGGAAAGATAATAAATCTGAAAGCTTAGTCTTTACACAGTAAAGACCATGAGCTACTGGAAGTGGATTTGAAAAATGAATATCTATAAATCATTACTGTTGCTACTAAATTAATGTGTGCTGGAGAGAGCAAACACAGGGAAATGGTTGCTGTCTCACTGCACCACGTTTCCAGAATTGCAATGTCAGACCCGTGAACACGGAGGGTGAGGTGTCCTACTGCCGCGAGAGGGCATTCGGGGGCCTGCCAAGAGGCATGCTCGGAGTCGCTTTGTCCCTGAGTCAGTCCCTTTGCCTGTAGCTGCAGGTTTGCATAATTTTGCTTCATTTTGTTGTGCCTTTTTTCCTGCAACATGTTTTGGAATATTTTTATTTCAGAGAATGTTTTTGCAGACTGAGCTTGTGAATAGGCAAGAGAGAAAAAGGCAGGCCAGGTCTCTGGCAGAGACAAGAAGAGGAAAGCAGTGAGATTCAGTGTTTTATTGCCCTACACATGTGTCCTCATTTAACTCGATAATGTGGAGTTACTGTTTGGAAGTGGTAGTGCAGATCCCCAGCTTGCACATCCTATAAGTAACTGCATGGCAATGGCATATGCACTGGAGAATGCAGCCAGATATTCTAAACCGAACTTCCTGTAAGTGGTCCAGGTAGGAAGCTGTAGGTTGTCCACTGGGATCCTCCCAACATTACTGTATCTAAATTTCCTGGGAAACACTACAGGGTGGTGCTCAGTGGAAAAAAGAAAAAAAGTCAGAAGAGTAATAAACACCTCTGTGAATGCTGTCACCTTGAATAAAATGGCCTTATAATTTTCTGCAGCTTTATTCTTTCCAGGGTGAGGTAATATAACTTTAATTCTGAGTAAGGGTATCCACACAAAAGTTTAATGCATTTTGATTTAGGGCTCATGCATGTGTAATAAAATTTGATTTTTGATTTTTTTATTAGATAGTTACAGGAGCTTAAACTGAAAGAGATTTAAGCTGGTGCGTTGTCTTTCCTGTTTGTGGTGGGCTTGGAGGGTGCTTGCAGACAGTCTCAGTGACTAAAGTGATCGACGGTGTTTAAGCCACCATCATCCAATTGGGTTTGGCCATGTGCCTGAGTTCTTACCCACACAGCATGATGCAATTCATGTTAAATTTTCTGACTGCTCACATGCACATACATCCATAGATATCTTCGTCATATGCAGCACCTTAACAGAGATAGATGAAGCTGTCTGGTGTATTATACTTAGTTAAAGTGGAAAAAGAAGTCGCTACTTTATTGATATGAGACTGCTTAAAGTCAGGTCCTTAAATCTGTTCTTCAATATCACCATAAGCAGCCCTCCATGCAACAGCTCTAAGTACTCTGCAGCTCCCATGGGGGGCAACAGAAAATTTGCTTAATCCAGGACTGTGTAAGGAAGACATCACTGTATTAGGCCCAGGATAGTTCTCCCATGAGTGAGTAAAACTGCCTGGGATTCATCTGGGCAGAGATTTACCCAGACTTGTTTCTAGTGAGGTGTTTCGTCCCCAAAAACTGCAGATGCTAGTAGGTTCACAAGAAGCAGGAGGTGCTGTGCTTGGCCCGATCTCCCTCTTTCCCTAAGCCTCCTTTCTGCACAGTTGCCACACAGAGCCCCTCCCAAGAAGGGGAAGGGACCCAGCATGCTGGGCCACAGTGCCCTAGGCTTCATGGACCTTTCAGCAGCTCCCTCACTGGCTTGGGGCAAAACTCCTCTGCCCTCCCATTTCTGCGGAAGTAGGACCCTGTACACAATTCAGCATCTTTTCCATGCTCTAGAGCTCGGACTTCAACAGAGGTTTGTGTCCTCCTGCTGTCACAAAGAGGGGATTCCATCTTCAGTTGCAAAAAAAAAGTGCTTAGTTGAAGTTTCTGAAGGGAATCTGGTAATTGCCCTCACAGCTGGTATAAGGTTGGCACCACCAAAGCCCTGTTGCTATTGATGTAGATTCCATGGTCGCATTCACATCCCACTGACTTTAGTCAATCTCTTTTTCCTTGAAGTTTTGTGAAATGGTGTCTACTCCAGAGATAAGTCGCTGGGCTGGTCCAATCATCGATGTTCTGCTGGATTATGTGGGTAATGTGCAGCTCTGTTCCCGGCTCAAGGAGCATATTGACAGCTATGAGGACTGGGCTGTCATTAAAGAAAAAGCAGGTATGGTCACCCAGGAGAGAATCGGACACAAATAGTCCCGCTGCTGGAATCAAAGCCTCAGTTACCATCTCTTCTTAGTATTCACCACTTGAACTTGATAGGATTTCCCTACTGAGACTGAATTACATTTTGGACCAGGCATGAGGCAGTAGAAATTGCTGAGTGTTGCTGGGTCTGTGATGTACACCAGCTGCGGATCTGACCCACTGGGAAGGAGCATTGCCAGTGCAGGAAGGCCCATTTGGCCGCACCTGGGGTGCAGTCACATCAGGGCAGGTGGGCAGCATGACCATCTCCACAGCAGCCCAGCAGTCACCAGTGGACTTTAAAACTTCTACTAACATTCTGCTCTCCCAAATATCCTTTCCCTCAGGATCAAGTCTTTCATAGACATTATCAGTATTAGTTTCCTGGCACCAAGATAATTTTGGTACATATTACATTTATTTTCAGTGGGAAGGCTGAGTACTGTGAAGCAGCTCGTTTAAATCTTCCTAGAAAGCCCATAGCTAAGGCTGAGATGGGATACAGCACCCCATCCTCCTGCCCTGCTTCCTTCCCTATGTCATAACTCAGAATAGATGAGCTGCCACTAATGCCAGATGAATCATCCCTCTATTACGGAAAAGCCCCCTTTTTTCATTCATCCTCCCATTTTCCTCTTGACACTGACCTGGCCAAGCTGAGCTGTCCCTCTCAAGTTTAAACCTGTTCTGCTCATGTTTCTGACCTGCCTGTTTTTCAGAACCCCCACGACCTCTTTCCCATCTTTGCCGCATCAAGGTACGAAGCCTGGTTGGAAGAAACCGCATTAAACTTCTTGACACCTTGCCTCTCCCAGACAGACTGATTCGATACTTACAGCACAATTACACACAGTGACCCCAGGCACACCAGACATGCAGCAGCTTCCCGGCATGGCACTCAGCATCATCAGCATGGTGAGGGTGCACGTTGTGCATGGTGGGGAAGAATTGCTGCTGGTTTGGTCAAGCGCCCTCCAATGACTAATCTAAGAGAAATATGCTTCTGAAGCATGAGTGAGAAGAAAATGGAGGAGACAGAGAGCTAAACATGGGACTGTTGTTAGGTTTTCCAAGAGAAAACACCTATGATTCACCTCAGAGCTTGGTCTGCAAAGAACAAAAAATGAAAGCCAGCACTGAAAAATTAGTAGTGCTGAAGCAAGTATCAGTGAGGAATTAAAAGGTATCCTGGGGCTGTGGTGGAGCTTAGTATCCTTGCTGCGATCACAATTCAGAAATTATCGAGAAACAACTTATTTGGGAAAACAATCACATTTCCTTCACTGAATGAGATTTTTATTTTAGTTTCTTTTGTACTGTTTGGATTTCTGCTAAGTGTGCTGGTTGCTAATTCTCTGATGCATTAACACCATCTTGCTAACACTTCTACTTCCATTTTTTGAACCTTTATTATTGAGTAGAATACTTGATTCTGAACATTCAAATCTCAGATCTTTTTAATAGACTAAAATTCAGAAGTTCTGATTCCTTTAGAAGTGAAGGAAAGGTTTATTTAAGGATGTATCAATTGTATCTGCGCATAGTGAATACAGTTCATTTTGTATTACATTGGCAATAAGGAATAGGTGAAATTCTGCTTGGGAAGATTTATTTTTTCTTTTTCTGGTGTAAATTAGAAGTAGCTGCACTGTAAAGAGTAGCTTTACTCAGTCATGGAGCTAGTGTCAGAACAGAACAAAGCCCTAGAGGTGCAGGAACAGAAGGGAGAGGCAACACTGCTAAACCAATTTTCTTTGTTCCTCCCATGAAGATCTTGTCCCTACAAAACCCAGCCTCTCTTACCTCCTTGGACCTCCGTGGCTATAATACCATCACTGGATGAAAGAGAGATTATTTCAAAATTGTGGAAGTCAGACTTTGAGATTTATGAAAATGGATACGCAGAATTAGGCTTCCAAATCCTTATTCAGGTGCCTAAACAATGCCAGCTTGCTTGAGCCAGGTGTAGTTCCACTTGAGCCAATAGGACCACATTTGGTGTCAGATATTACTGAGGCAGAATAAAAGGCTTAGGATTTAGCCCTGAATTTCCTGATTTTGGAAGTTTGAAGTATCTATTAGCTCCCTTTGACATTGATGAAAGTTATTATCTCAGCTTCTTTGAAAATTAGGTCACCTATTTACAGCTCAGATTCACAACTGATTTATGGCAGCTTAACAAGTTACCATCTATCAGCTGAACCGCTATAATTGTCCGTGAAATTCTTTTATTGAAGTTTTTAACAAGTCACATTCCCTCACAGCTGGGGAGGCCGAGGAGCCCATGAATGGTTATTGGCAGCGACTACAGCTCAGTTGATAGGTGTGACTTGCTGAACTGATTTGATGAGTGCCTCGTTCCTGACTCGGCACCTAAGTAAGGATGGAAGAGCCTAAATTTGGAACTACGTCTTTGCAAATCTTATGCTAGAAGCACAATCCTTCTTACCTTAGGTGATAGAGTTGTTGTGCACTATGGTTTATTTGGATTCCCCACCAGAGAGCTGACAGATCTGATTTTGTTTGTTGGCCTGCATACCATCCATGGAATCAGATAGAAGTGTAAGTAGGGAAAATGCATTGCACCGGATTTTATTTGTACCGCGTTTTATACCTTAATACAGGACTAAAAGTGTGTTGCACACATACAAGTCTGTCTGGGCACACAAGTTCAGATTCTGTAATGGTTTTGTGTGAAATGTGTTCAGCACTTGTGGAACAGGACGTGAGCAGAAGAATTGGTTATAGCTATGGGCACTCTGTCCATAGCTGTCCCCTTCCCAAACACAGAAATGTTGAAAAACTAAGAGTTTCAATTCACACTGAACAAGGATCTTCTTGCAAAGCTTTGGAAACTGCTGAAATTTTGTCCAGTGACTTCCATTACTACCAGTTTAGCATCTACCCCCTTGTCTCCTGCAACATCAACAGGGAATTGCTTCAGGCTGGAAAAATACTAGGTGGAGAGAAAGGGATGGGGAACAGGAAATCTTCAGACCAGTTTTGCCAGTGAAGGCCCTGTGTTGATAAGCAAGAGCTTGAGAGAGAGAAAATCACCTGTGGAGTCTGTGCATCTCTCACTTTACGGGGCTGAGCAGTGAAGGTCTGGGTCTTACTCATATTGATATAAATCTGAAGAAAATTCCTTGAAATTAAGTGAGTGTAACAGAGCAGAGCTGTAGAGGTTGATGGATACGGACACACGGCTTGGTGGAGACCATGTACGTAAGTGCTTGTTTGGTATGCAGTGACAGTGTCCTGCAGACAGCTGACTGATTGAAGAATTCAGTCACCAGCTGCATTTATAACCACAGGGTTGGGATTTCATAAGCTATCCCAAAGTGGGAATTTCCCCTGAGCCATCAGAGTTACGTATACAAAAGCCTCTTGAGTTGCAATTTCTTTTTTTGTCCTTTGAGAAGTTGAAACTGGGTCTGAGTGGAGCAGATACAGAAAGTCCATTTCTTCTTTCAGCCAAGAGACCTTTATGCCTCTATAGGAAGACCCGTGTCCTGTTTGCTCTCCACCATTTGTCCTGAGCAGGAGAGTCCCTGAGCTGCAGAGCACTGGTCTGATGGGAATGTACCGCACCTGCAGGAAGGATAAGTGCACATTCTGCACCGAAACTGAGAGGAAAGTCGATTAGAGGGGGAATCTGGTAATTACAGTGTTATTAATTCCTTTCTGCTTGACCCTTAGAGCAAATCTTCACATGTTCAGTTTACATTTATTTGCACTGAAATGGAGCTCACTACCTCTCCACTCCAGTCATTGACACAATATTTTGTGCACAATACTGAATCTGTACAAATTCAATGTGCATTTAATGCATCTGTCTAGAAGTTACTGTGAAAAGACAAATACCCTAAAACCCAAACAAACCAGGCTTTGTAAGCAGATCAGTAGTTCTAGTGCAAGGTAAAGTGGCTTGTTTTTACTGAGTGTGATAGATAGACTCCTTCAGAAATGATGACTTTATGTGAAATGTTCTAGGAATATTTCATGACCAGGTTACTGTACTTTTTTTTTACTGCAACATGTGCAATTCACTTGATGTTCTTGTGCACTTTTTTTGATTTTTTATTTCATTTTGTATGAAAGCTTTTTCATTTACCTCTCCCTTCCCCTTATTTATAAAAGCTGTTGTGGTTTTAACAGTTTAAATTTGCATTGTTGTAGTAAATAGCAGCTCTTGAATGTTATGTTTCCATCTTTCAAACTATGAATAAACAAGTAGATTCTGAAGGGCTATCAGCTGTCCTGAATAGCAACACCAAACAACCGAACACAAAAATAGCCAGGAAAGGTCTGAATCATTCCAAGCTTGAACAATTAATAATTTTGACGTTAATCTCAGGGGTGGGAGAAGAGTAAGTATTGCTAGAGAGGAGAAAGAGTTGCTATTCTTTGTAACTTTGGAAAGTCTCACACATCCCCATTCAGTGGTTTTGAATATACTTAACAATTGTTTTCTGGTCATTTGTGTTTTACTTCACTGCTGCTCCAGTTCAGAACCTCAGCAAGAGCCACTGCCTGCCCTGGGCTGGGGAGGGAAGTTCCATGTAACAAAGGATTTTAAGGATTTTAAAAAGTAACATCAGTTTAAATCTGAGGGCAAATGCATAAGTATCTGTGTGCCAGAGGTAATTTGAAATGGTCTGGTTCAATCCTTCATCATAACTTAAAAACATGCTATTCTACTACAAGGAAATTGTACAGCAATATACATTTAAATATGAAGCAGTTAAAAAGAAGAAAAAGAAAACAAAGAATTTAATATCGAAAAAAGTAGAAACTTGATTTTAACTCTCTTCTTTCTCTGGATTTCTTCAGAAACAGAATTTCTACAGAGGCTGTCCACTTTGCCAAGTATTTTAATTTCGATAGAAATTCATATTCTGGTGTGATACACAGCATTTTCAAATTTCCTTTCTGAACTCATGCAGGAACACTTGCCCATGGCAATCATGGCAATACCTGGGCTTCGTTCCACAACCTGCTCTGGTCACCCAGATGGAAATCCAGACCTATGCCAAGGACGCTGCTCTGCATTGACAGCACTGAGACAGAGTTCAGCATCTGGTTTCAACTGGATTACAACAGTGACACAGAGCTATTGGTGTGAGAAAACATCCCTATTTCTATGTAAAAAATTCCTTGCCTACAGCTTTGCAAATTAAGAGCCATAGCTCTCCTCCCAGTAACTTACACAGGGGTACTGCCTCTGGTTTCTGTTCATCAGCTTGTGGAGGGGGACAGAGTCCTCCTATGGACTTCCCCCCAACCCCCCTCAAAAAAAAAAAAAAAAAAAAAAAAAGACAAAACCGGAAAGACATCTTAGTACATTCATATCTTCATTTCTGGATCAAGAGCTAACGTGATGTCTTTAACCCTTAGATCAGCTTTTTATCAGCTTGCATGTAGTTGGCAGGTACGTGCTACCAAAGCCAATTCCTGCTGTCTCTCCTATAGGCATAGTCCATACAGGCTTGATACACGTTTTAAGTGCTGGTAGCAGGGAGAAAACAATGAAAGCAATCTCCATTTCTAATTTTGATCTGCTGGACTAACACATTACAGCTGTTGTTTCCATAAAAAGTAAACATTGGCGGGATATATTGTGAGGTTTGGGGAAAGAATGAGCTACCTGTAGCCTGAGAGTAGTTTATATCCTAATGAAAGTTGCAACTTGGTTATATAAGACCAAACCCCATCAAAAGATGCAAAATGATACTCTACAACTGCTTAAGATGGTAATTCTTTCATGACTGCAATGCGCTCGAAAGAAGTGTTGCCTGTTTTTCCCCTTGTGGAGATACCAAGAGTCATAGGGAGCTACACTAACCAGAGACCAAGCTGATCAAGGCCACTTTTTATTGAATCCTTGGAGAACTTCTTGTTAGCTTCAGCAAGAGCAGCTTCAGGCCCTGGGAGATCACCGGCATCCGTTCTCTGGCCCCTTCCCCCCCATTAATACACTTCTCTTGACCTCAGTGATTTACTCTAGTATAACTGAATAGATATACATGCCTGCAATATTAAACCTTTCAGATCTCATGTTCTGTGCCTTAGCACCACTGCCTCCATGGGCATAAGAAAAATCTAACTCAGAAAAATCCCGTTAACTTTTCTAACACTAATTTGTTAAAATAATTGGGAAAACACCAGGCAAATAATTTGCAGACAGGTCTTGTGATCGTATCTTAAAATCAGGCAAAATAAAAGATGCATGTGAGCCAGAAATCAAGGCAGGCTATTCCATGCAGTTTTTTCGTCTATCATATTTTATGGTTTTGTATTCAACAAATACAATTTCTCATTTGTTCCTTTGAATGCAAACAGTTCCTAATGTGGAAATTCGTGCTGCTTCCATTTGCACCAGCTTAGTGCTAGGTAATTTTCCAGAGAAATAATTTGCAGTTTACATCACTCTGAATAGGCAGAGGTTTCAGCCCTCATATCTGCCCACCAGTTGCAAATCAAACTTGTGTCTACCCAGTGGGGCAAAAATAAACAGACTGCATTTGCAGAATCACCAAAATAAAATTACCTCTTTTCTTCCCTTAATTTTTTCTTTTAATTCTCTCACTATTTACATACAAGAAGAGCTTAAATCAATTCACAAAGTGTGATTCCTACATTAAATACTGTCCTTCCAGTCTCTTGCATGCAAAAGGAAGTGACCTGAATATCTTGACTTCTCTGGAATTACTTTAAAGTACAAAAACTCTTTGAATGGGTTTAATTCATTTCATTTTGCTGCTGCTGCCGCAGGGCAACCCCGGAAAGATGTTCCCACATGGAGGAGGTCTCCTAGGTGTTACAAGTGCGGCTATGAATGGCCCGCAGCCCCGCTCGCCACAGCTCAGACAATGCCTGTCGATGAAAGAGCCCTGGTTTGCCTCATGCTCCGTGCCACCAGCTTCGTAAGGCTTATTCCTAATTTACACGTGTACCAAGGGGAGAGTCGAGCCCAATAGCTTCCCAACAGTTACTAATTCGCTCCAGCCCGCCCACGAGGAAGAGGGTGCGATTGCTGACCTCCTTCCCACTGCTGCTCCACGCTGTCAGCAGCTCACGCCTGGTGCCCAACCGGGCATTTCAATGCACTCTCAGGAGCTGTTGTGTTCAGCGTGACTCTGACACCCCCTGGCTAAAGATAGCCAAAAACATTGAAGATTGGCGGGGGGACGGCGGGCTTGGTGGGGATGGGTTTCAAAACCACAGGCCTATAGAGTTTCTGCCCTGTGCCCTCGGCCTCCTTGCAGAAGGGCGGCACCTCCGCTGGCAGCGCAGCCACACTCTTCCTCCACAGCCCCAGCCCTGGAAAGGGCGATGGGGGCAGCGTGCTGGGGGGCTGGTACACCCCCAGCCCAGGGCAGGGGAAGGGGCAGCAGGTCCAGGCACCCACCCGACCCGAGAGGACCCCGGCAGGGTCCTTCTCCCCAGCATGCGGAGCAGGCTCAGGGGGGCTCTCTGGGCCAGCAGCATCCGGGCTCCGTTTGCTTTTCTTCCCCTCATAGGGAGGAGGGTCTCTGGGGGCTGGGACCCCCTCGGGGCCAGCAGGAAAGGCCCTGGCTGGCAGGCTCTGGGCTGGCCGTGGCTCTTCCCAGAAGGAAGCGGGGAGCTGTCGCTTCCTCATGGGCACCTGGTCCGGCCTGGTGGCCTCAGAGTTTTGCTCCTGCAAGACCCGTTCCCCGGCGAGGTTCTCCTCAGCCTCAGCAGTCTGTGGCACCTTCTCGGTGGCAGCTCCGCCAGGGGGGCTGGGGTCAGGTGCCTCAGGCTGGGGGCCCCGGCCCCGGTCCTCTGCCCCCCTGCGCCAGCTGCACTCGGGGGGCTTGCTGGGGTGGCACCGTGGGATTCGGGAGTACTTCTGAGAAAACCGCTTGAGCTGCTTCTGCAAGTATTTTCTGTGGTCCACCGACCGGCGACAAGGAGCCGATTTATCCAGAGCCGCTTTGATGTCGCTGGAGGCCAGGTTGACAAAGTTCAGTAGGGTTTTTACCTCGCTGTCCGATGCCATCTCACTGGATGCACCACACGGAATTTCCCATTAAAAGTTTATAACCCGCCTTCAGTCAAACGCTGACAAACCTGCGAAACACGACAGGCAGACTTAAGAGCGGGAAGACTTGGTTCAAATAGCACCCAGCAAATGGAGGGAGGCTGGGGGGACATGTCAAACTTCTCAGCCACGCAGACAAGTTGTCCATCAGCCCTCCTCCATGCCGGCAAACTCCCGCCACGTGCCCGCAGCCCACGGCCCCGCGCCGCTGCCCCAGTGCACACCGGCATGGGGAGCGGCTCACCAATGCCAGCCCGGCGTCTAATCTTGTTAGATAGTGCTTACGTGGAAAGAAGCAGGGGCTGCCACTCCTGCCTCCCTGTAAGCAAGCGCGGACACTCACCCGGCGTGCGGCGGCTTTTCTCGCCGGTGCTGGCAGCTGCAGCGTCGCCGCGAAGAAGAGCCCCTTCCCCGCTAATCTCGTTAGGCAGGTTACACACCGCCAACCTCGGCGGAGGCGGCCAGGGCCTGCCAGTGTTTGGACGCAGTTTAGCAAGCACTTGAGCAAGCTGAATGAATATCGACTCCGGCGAGTTCGGGGCTCTCCCAGGCCAATCAGAAGCCACTTTGCCAAATACAAAGCATCCCAATCAGGCATCAGCCTCCCCTCCTCGCATTCTTTGCCATCACAAATTGTCACCATGGGGACAGCCACAGAAAGACAGCTAATAAATACAATCATTTCCCCACGATTTCTACCATTCTCCCTATCCTCTTCACCCCTACCGTGGCCTTTCTTTTTAAAATGACACAATCCAAAGTGCAAGTGCTGAGGATGAGTTAGGGAAGTTTAGACACCCTTTTCTCTGCACTCCCCAAAGCTATCTGGGGGCTGATACTAACCATGCTTCATTGGCACAGGACAATGTAATACGGGGGACAAGGCTAGCCTACTTTTAACCATTCCTCATCAGAGCCTTTTTTTTTTTTTTTTTTTTTTTTTTTTTAAGGGGAGGATGATGTCAGAAAAAGGTAGGAAAGGAACAAATCTCTAAAGAGATGTGCAGATATCCATGGAAAGGGAGCTTGAGCGCTCAAGAATCTTGTCTTTATGTTTGCCCCCTCAATTGAGTTACACAAAAGCTGAATTACCCATTCAAACTACCCGGACAAAAGGATGGAGTTGGATAGTACTCTTGCATCTGTAGTCAAACAGTTAGAGACTTAAATCGAGTCGTCATGATGGAGAAAGAGTTAGACAAAGCCCATAGAATTGCCATCAGCAAACATTTTCCTGTGTCATATTAGTGGGTCTCCATGACTCCCCCTGGCCTGGGGACAATAGCACAAGTTTGCACACTCGACTACTGTCACCCTGCCAACGCTGGCAAGGAGCAGAAACAGGACAATCCTTTAAGGGGAAAGCATGCCCGCTGCAGGGAAGGTAAGAAGAGAGGGAAGAAAAGGCGTGTGAAATGCTAATTGAGCTGCTTCCTTTACTGATCCAGAGTTATGTGAGCCCTCCGCCTTCTCGCAGGCTTGTCCCTAAGGGGTGGCAATAACTTAATAGCGCAGTAAAAACAAGAGCTGGAGGAAGAGGAGAGCAGAAGGACTGCCCTCGTTGTGCATCGGCCACACCGACGACACAGAGCTGGCAGCAGCCTGTGTGCCAGCCCAGGACCCACTGCCTCCCACAGCTGGAGCAGTGCTGCTCCTGCTTTCCAGACTTCAGCACCCTGGGTCTGGGAAGAGTGGAGGGAGGCCCAGGACCTGTGCATCCACCTTCAGGAAGATGCTGCTAGCTCTGGATGGAATACAGCGTGCCCCAGGGGAAGCAGGGACAGAAGTCCAAGCCATTTTGCAAGCAAAATCTATCTTACTGATGTGAGGCACCAAAGGCCTGAGCACTGCGGGTTGAAATCAGCTACATTTTATGGTTATTTTACTGTATTTCTATTACTCCAGTTTTCCTTGGAGGAGGACAAGATCCAGACTGTGCCATTACACCAAGCTCGGGGCAGAGGTCTCAGGGACTACTCTTCAGTGTCCCTAAACTGATGCACCCAGTGTGGCCATCCCTATTCACATCATTTCTCCCAGTTTGGCCTGAGTGACACATGCTGGTGCTCAGACGCTCGTATTTCAGGTCTAGGGAGACACCAGGGCCAGGACATCCTGCAGCAGAATGCGCAGCAGAGCCTTTGGCACCATGGTGGGCTGTAACACAGTTGCTGATTTGTCACTGCAGGTGTGCCTCTCTCTTCCCAGTTTCTTTTTCAGAAGCAGTTCACTCCCTGGGAGAGCTGGGGCAGGTAGCTCTGCCCGCACCCTCTGTCACCTACCTCATGCCAGCATGCAAATCTCTGTGCAATCTTATCCTTTCAGATCATTTGCAAGGGGCAGTTTCCAGTCACCTGCTTGAGCATCTATTGTGGCATGTGCTAGCCAGGGCCTGGCCGCTCTGTGACCTGTCACAGATCCTTTTGTGCAGCTCAGGCTACAGGGAGAGGTTTTGCCTAGCTCATTGGAAGAGATGCACACCAAGGGATCACATGTCTGCAGGAACAACCTGCCTCCTGTGCTTGAGCTTTTGAACCCAACCTGGACACCATGTTGCACAGTGCAATCTCCCAATAAAGCTAGTTGGTTGCCCAAAGGGGTGAGCAGGAGAGACAGGGTGACATGGGACAGGTGCCTGGGAGCAAAGGATTGTCTCAGGATGTTAATGAACTGTGTCCTCAGCGGCCTGGGAAACTCATGCCTTGTATTATGAGACTTTATATTCAATCATAGGGGCTCAGGACTTCTGGGCTGTGCTCTGAGACTGAGGGCTAGTGGGTGAGTTAGATTGAAGAGGGTGGATATGGCTTGCCTGCTTATCAGAGGATAAGGGACACACAGCACCCCTCTAACACACCCATTGCAGAAACCACCTCCAAGCCCCCAGACTCCAGTCGTGCCCGTCCCCTCCTGGAAGTATGCTTGCCCAGGATGTGGCTCCCTGGGCACCACGTGGCAGCGGCAGAGGGGGTCCCCATGCCTCCCTGCACCCCCTGCTCCGGCATCCTGTTCCCCTGCAGCTGGGTAACGGTGGGGAGCCTAAGGGGAATGAACTGGCAAGCAGGATTTAAAAACCAGAGCAATCCACCCTTTCAAGGTCAGACTCAGGTTGAGCTGCACAGGGTTTTCTCTAAGAGGCCACCGGAGCCCTTTTGTTCCTCGCTGCTCTTGCCATGTTCATCCCAATGTACATGTGAAAGGAACAATTAACAATAGGGCACTCCTCTCCAAGGATCCAATGCACTTTGAAGTGTCCACCAACCAAAGGCTAAAGAATGATACATCATTTTCCACTGTGAACGTGTCAAACTAGTACAGCAATTGAAAAAATGTCTCCACATGCCTTCCCAGCATGCAGACAGGGACCAGCTGGAGAGCCACTTCATATCCGACATGTCACCCCCTGACAGCTGTCTTCTTGGTAACTTTTGGTATGCAAAGCTTCTAACTCCTTTTTTTAAGTAAAGCACAAGAATAAATTCATATCACTTCAAAGTTGCAGCCAGGCTTCTCCTACACACGCAGTATTTCCTTCAAGACTGAATAAAGAGAAAGAAAAGATTTTCTTACACAATAATACCTGCAAAGTGTTTTTAAAGTGTCACTCATTGTAAGCGATGTCAAGCTTTAGCCACTTCTACATCAAAATCTCCCACAGCTTATTTCCAGGCTGAGGGGCCCTTTCAGCAAACATATTTCAGCATCAGGCCAGCCTGGACCGTGCAAGCAGACCCAGTAACAGCAACGCACACCGTTAGCTGGGTTGGGAATCCCTCCACTGGAAGTGCTTTGAGCAGTTCAAATAGCATGAACACCCAAATCACTGCTGTTATTTTAATGCCCTGTAAAGCAAAGAGCAGTTCAGTGAACAGCTGAGTGCTACAGAGATGATATAGAAGTCACTGTTTTGACACTAAATTTACTCAAAATTATTTTTCCTCCCCTAAAACAGAGCTTTTTCTCTCTCCTAGCCTGAGAAACAGATGTTGTCATAGGGTTCAGCCCACTGTCAGGATAAAAACTGCATAAGGCATAGTACACTTTCTGGACAGGCCTGGACTGAAATCAGCTCTTGGTGGTTTCTTGCCCTCCAGGTGTGGGATGGCTGTTTGAGGTATGTGTCTGTATGGCAAGCACTGTTATCTGCATCTCTTCCCTATGGGTGTTAAAACTAGGTAATCTCCATTCATTTAAAAAAAAAAACCACAAAACCTTTCAGATTTTTACTTGCAAAATAAGACTTCTTAACAATGGTCAAAAGTTTTTCTTTTAAAATTCTCTACAGATTTTGCTTGTTTGTGTTGAGAGAAGAGGCGAGGCTAGGCAAGGTGAGGAGACGAGGAGAGGAGAGGAGAGGAGAGGAGAGGAAAAAAGCAAATTTCCATTGTTTTGTGGAAAAATTCAGCTATTTTTCCCCATTTGGGTCACAATCCTAAGACTCCTTGTTGAGCTTAATGAATGTGCACTTTGAAGCAAAGAGAAAATGGAGCTCTAACTGTTTTAAAACATAAGAAAATAAGCTAGAAAATTCCCAGATGGGCCACCTGTGAATCATCCATTTACTCTGTCCATTAAGGGCAGATAAAAGCAAAGATATTTCAGTTGCATGCTATCTTTTCATTCACCTGCTGTTTCCTAAGCCTGTGCTCTGCCTTCACACCCAGAAAAAGAGAGAGCAAGAGTTTTGAGGAGAGCCAGGAGCCTGAGGGGAAGTGATGATGGCTCATGGTGAAACCAGAAGTATTGGCTTGGAGAGAAGCGTTGGGATGGAGGAAGACCACTAAAGCTTTTCCTCAGGGGTCCTGATTTTAGATTTGTTGTTGACAGTGACTGAAGTGGAAGGATGTAAATGATGTGCTTATAGCATAAAAATCAAAGATGTTATTTAACATCATACTGCAAGAATTGTGTGACCTTAAGAGTGAATGCGATGGGAGAAGAAAGGATTTTAGTAACTGAGTCATATGCCTCAGGCACTGACAGTAGGAAACTGTCTGAAAATTTCTGCCATGAGGAAAGATGTCACTCTCTGGAAATGAGAAGGCAAAACAGGTCCTAGGATAAAACTTAATAGCCCCCCATCCTGTCTGACCTTCAAACATGGGGCACTGCTGGTGTTCAGGCATCCAAACAGGTTGCCTTCTGGATTCAGCCTGATCCCAGCCTGTGATGTGAGCCTGCCCATCCCAGGACCTGCAGGTTCATTTGAAAGAGAAAGAAACCCCTATGTTACCTCCATAAATATTTCTGAGGATGAAACTGATCTGTGAGAAAAGTGTGGGCAAAGCTAGCAGCCTGGTCCTTAGTCCAAGGACGCAAAGGTCATCTGGGACAGGCAAATGGTGACAATGGTTGCAGGTCTGTCATCCCTTCCACCATTCCCCGAGTGATGTCTGACAATGTGTGCACAGTGGCACAGCCAAAGCCCTTGGCACCCCTTCCCACACTCCAGCACACAGGAGCTGCAGGCAGCGGCAGGGGCATCTAACCCTGGCACTGATCCTCACACAGCCTGGTCCTGCCCTGGAGCTGAGTCCTCTAAGCTCAGGGAGGGAAGAAGGAGGGAGAATATGGGATTTTTTCATGGATTCATGCTGTGCAGTCATCCCCTTTGCTCTCCCTCCTCATCTCCTTGTTGAAGCCAACACCTCTTTGCCAGGAGAAGAGCAACCTGGCACTCCCCCCAGATGAAGCTTTGACTCTTCCCACCCCTCTCTTTTCATTCCCCTCTTGACAGTCTGCTTTGACCTGAGTGACATCCTCTCTTTGCTTTCAGTCCCAGATTTTCTGCACTTGGGGACAGACTTTGAGCAGGCACTAAGTGTTGAGGCTGCGCAGAGGCAGCGAGGGGGGCCACGGCTGCCCCACAGCCTGCCATTCAGGCAGATGGTGGAGGGGCTGATATGAATAGCTCCTGTCAGTCTCATAGAGCGAACTTTACAATTGTGCTACGTGTTGGACTGCACGTGACTAATGCCATTCTTCTGCAGGCTGCAGGCAGGACACAGCTGCTTCTTTAAGGAAAATTTTGTTTTTCTGGTCACAATAAAACACCCATGGCAATATTGTATCCATTTATCCAATATTACACTCCATAATCAGGCATGATCAAAGCCCATCCTGCCTTTCACCACGTCCCTTTCTGGTAAATCAGATAACGTTCAAAAATGAGCCTGGCCTTGGTTTGGTCCTGCTGGAGGTTTAAATCCTGCCTCCCCACACAGCAGGTATGCACTGAGAAGCAGCAGCAGGGCCAAATATAGGTTTCTTTAAATAATTCTGGAGTAATTAAGTATTTCAAGATCAGTGATGAATTCAGTGACAAACCCTACATGGACCTTCTGCTGAGAAATAGTGCTGCAAAAAGGATTAAAAATATACAGACACGGTTATAAGCATGTGAAAAGGTGAAGCCCTTCTCTTAAAAGCTGCCAAAAGAGAAATGCACAGTGAGCTCTGGACAGGGGCTGAGTCTGGATCTTGAGCCTATGGTACAGAAGAGCCATGCCAGACCAGAAGGGTAGTGCTCCTCCTGCCCATGATTAGGTCAGACTTGCAGCCCTGTTCCCTGCTCCACTCTCTTGGACAAGGCTTCTCCACACTGGTGTGGTTCACTGCAGTGAAACCAATGCCAGACCCTCCAGCTCAGGTGAAGCCAGAGACACAGCCCTGTCACTCTTGCACCTACATTTCCTTACCAGGGGACATGCCCCTGACCCACAGCCCGGCTGGGGTTTCACCTGCAGCTGGGCAGCCCTTGGTTGTGGGGCAATGTTGAGGGCGGCCCCAGGCAATGCAGCGGTCTGCCCAGGAGGCTGCAGGTGGGCAGCTGTCCAGCAAGGCACCAGAGTGTGGTTAGACCCCTAACATTTCCTTGCGCCTGCCTCTCTCGTTGCACTTCCAGACACAGCCTCTGCCCACCAGCGCTGCTGAAATGCCCTGCGGAGTGTGGAGCAGGCCAAGAGCTTTGGTTTGGCTGGTTGTGGTGAGCATCACCCGCAGACCTGTGGGTGCATCAGCTCAGTACAGGCCGAGCTTTGCTTAAAGTGCCTTTGCCATCCCCTCTGAGGCTGAGCCAGGTGTTGTCTGAGCAAGAAGGGTATCTTTGATCTCCTTTCCCTCCTCGCATTAATGGGCCACAGAGGCTGTAATATACTGTGTTTCTGTGGCATTGCAGTCCCAGCTCAGACTGCATGATTGCCCTTGGACCCACACTTGTTTGAGGTACTTCATACATAACATCGATATAGAGAATAAAAACTAACTCTAGCTACTATTTTAGTTTCTCTCTGTTGAGAAACAATGTTAGAATTTTGGTCATTATTGTCAAACCAAAATGGTGACAAGAAATAGCTGATGAACTACACCCTTCTTCTTGGATCAGGTCTTCAAACTCTCCTGGTAGTTTGCAATATGGGAGCTACCAGGGAGCTCTTCCAGCCCCAAGTGTCCCTTCCAGAGGGATGCTAGGATGAAGACTCAGTGGTCCAGCCTATATCTGGGCTGAATTAGCCATGCAGAAGCCCTAGGAAAAACTCTAGAGAGACCTCTTAATCTTCTCTGTGCTGTGGGTTGTCTTGGCTCTTAGCACTATCCATAGTTCAGGGAATCTGGCCACCTTTGGCAGCTGTTCCCCCAGGAAGTAGCACCAGCCTGAGTTCAGTGTCATCCCTCCATCTGGATTTTGGAAAAGACTTTCTCTAAAGTTGTCCTTATGTTATAAAGGAGTGTGGAGGGGTGGCAAGGGCTGCAGCTGCTGATCAGGCTCACCCCAGGAACCACTAGAAGGGTCCCTGGAAGGTGAGTCCTGGGAAACATGAACAGCATGCTGCACTTGCCAAGCGACCTGGGAACAAGGAGCCTTGCCGGGCCTGCTTTTCTGCAAGGTGGGTAGATGGAGAAGGTTCCCCAGAAGAGGCAATGGTTATCATATGGACCGGAGAAAGAGTCGTTTCTCTGCAGCGTGGTCTGCTGCCATCTTCAGTGCCCTTACAGTGCCCAAACACGCACCTTTGTGCCGAGCACCTCGGGGCTAAGACGCTATGCCAGGGTCTGCCCCTCAGCATGACACGTTTGATGCACAGGCTGCGGCAGCACAGGTACGTGGCCAGCAGCTGGGGAAAACGCCTGTCCGTGCAGCTTCCGCTCCAGGGAACGGCCGTGCGCTCTCTCAGGGGTGCCCTGATGTGCAGCCCAGGACGGAAGAGCGCTCGTGTCCAGATGAACCGGCTCCGGGTGAGGCAGGATCGTGGCGTTTCGGGAAGAGAAGGTGGGCACGGGCTCCCGAGCCGCTGGCACAGCGGGATGCGCACGCCGCGGTGCCACGGCGGGAGCGGGCGGGAGGCTGCGGGAGCGGGTGGCCCCAGCCCGGGCTGTGGCGCGCCGCCGCCGCTAGAGGGCGCTGCGGGAGCCCGGCGGCGCGGGGCTGCCCGCGGGGTCGCGCCTTGCCGGGCTGGGGCCGGGGCGGCAGCGGGCGGGGCACGGTGGCGCTGCGGCCGGGAAGGCCAGCGCCGGGGGTTAATTGTTATTTATAACTGACCCGGTGCGGGAAAGGTCCCTTACGCTCTTTTCACCTTCTACACCGCGGTAGCGGTAGGTGTACGGAGCGTCCCTGCACGGTGCTGCTGCTCACGGGCTGCGCGGGAGGAGAAGGCGCCGCAGGCAGCCCTGAGCCTCGGTGTGCGGGGGGCCCTGCACCGCGGAAAGCTTCACAGATGCCTGGGCAAAACCCTGAGCAGCCTCAAAGCTCCCTCTGGTCAATGGTGCCTGAGTGTGCTCAGCACCTTCCAGGTGCTCAAGGCCAGCTGTTTGGGACCAGTCCTGCATTCATAAAGCATTAGGGAGAGTTTCAGAGGAAAAGGCAGTACATCTTGCAGTGAAGAAATGAAACGAATCACAAAGCCAATATTAAGCGAAGCATCAGTGATCAGAATGAGTCTCTGCTGGAGCTCAGGTGTTCTGGGCTCAGTACTCCCACTGAAGCCAAATTTGAGGTGGGTGTGAATTCCCACATGTGCCAAACCAAGTTCCCTTATGAGGTTTCCATTAAAAACACAAGAGCTGGATATTTGGAGCAGATTAGCACTCACCTTGTTTGGGATATCGCAGTGTTTATTTCCACTGGGATGCTATACATGGGTGTTGATGGGAGGCAGCGGGGTTTGGTATGTGCTGGTGCAGAACGTAAAGGACTTAGGACAGGAGGCAAATATGCTAAAGTGGAAAAAAAAAATAGATTGCTTATTGGCCCTAACACAGTTTCTTCAACGATCTTTTGCAAAGAGAATGCTAATAAAGAAAGAAAATGGATATTTTGTTTCTTTATGACAAATAGCAATAAGAATATATCATCCAATTTGGGTGGTCGCACCAATTTTTGCAAGACTGATGCCAAGTCTATCATTTGTCATCTTTTCTTTCCGCCCCCAGTGGATCTGGTAGATCAGGAAGTCTGTCACTGTTGCACGAGTTCTATCTGTGCATGAATCTGCCAGGCATGTGCAGAGCTCCACATGAAAGGCAGTGGTATCGGGGAGCCTGGTCTGATCCATCATGGGGACCACAGAAATCAATCCAGATAGATGATGCTTTAAAGTAGCACCTTACTCACAAAATTCTATGATCAGTGTCTCTTGGTGAATAAGAGGTATTTGTAGCTATTTTGAACAGTAGCTTAAATATCTATCACTTGCAGTGTGATTTGCACTTCAGCAATAAAATCTTATAGGCTTTTATATCTGGGGAACTTTTATATCTGAGGAGGCTTTTATACCTAAAATACTTTGTCAGAATTTGTATTATTTTCTTCATGAAGTATATTGTGGAGCCAGGCTGCAAGGACAGCAGAGTGGTACAAGGAATACTTTGGCTCAACCTTGACGATCCTTAACTTAGTGATTGCTGTTTGTTCTAGCACAGAGGAATGACACAAAGTAAACCAGAAAAGAACAGTGGCTTACTGGCTTGTCAGCCTGACTGAAGCAAAGATCTGCATCTGCTTATCAGAGAAAGATCTGTAGATCATTATGCTGCCTGCACTGAAAGTAAATGGGAGAAGGAAGGTTAAAAATGCAGCTTGCTGCCCTTCTAGGAGTCTCCTTCCCACCTACAAGAAAAGGTGCAACCATACCGGTCTGTTGCTATAGATCCCAGTTCAGGGGAACTCATGAGCACAAGCTTATGTGCAACACTACAGATGTCAACACAGACTTACTCAGATGGACCCTACTAAATTAACATTTGATTAGCAGCAGCCAGTTCCCCCTACCCCTCTTTTTTGGACAATAGTTCTCAGAAAGACATCATTCCACTGTGTTACATGCTCAACAATGCGAAAACCCAGCACTCTGGGTTTACAATGTGATATATTTGAAACAGTTCTCCAGTTGTAACTGATAGAACTTAAATTTTGGATGCTGAAGAAGTCCCCAGGCTGGCGATGGTGGATAAATCACACTCAAAGAGCTTAACCTGGGTGTACAGGGCCCTTCTTTTAGGGATTAGTTTTGCTGGAAGATGCAAAAGGTCGACATTTTCTGATAAACAAGTCATTACACCTGCATTATTCCCAAAGTTGGAGCTTTGATGGTGAGGTGGAACATCTTTGATCACAGAAGCACAGACAGCCTCTGGGAAGTAGATCTTCTTAGACAAATTGACCTGGATCAAACCATGAGGACAAGACGGCATTCAACTAAGTGCTAAAAGAGCTCAAATATGAAATTGCTGAGTTGCAAATGCAGAGCTTACAGCAGCCTCCACCCCAAGGAACAAAGGCGGGTAATATGACTAACAGAATAGATGAAGAAAGATTTCTTGTGGACTGGAGGCAGATTTACCAGAGGAGTACCCCAAGGGCTTATGCTTGGTACTGTTCACATCTCTGTATGTGGCATGTCAAAGCCAGTGAATACTGGCAAAGTTTGCAGATGATACAAAATTATTCATAATAATCAAAGCTAAAGCTGACTGTTGCAGAAGGAGCTTATAATATCAACTGACAGTGAAGTGCCAGATGAAATTCAATATTGACAAGTGCAAAGTAAGGCACTTAGGGAAAAAATAACTCTACTTATACATCTACGGTGATGGGCTCTATCTAGCAACACTCAAGAAAAATCTTGGGTAACTGAAACTAAGGTATGACGTTTGTTTCTGAAAATCACACTTATTGCCCTGCAACACTCAAAAGGCAAATGGGATAGCAGGAGTTGCTGAATGAGACAACACAATAAAATACAACAGAAAACAGTATTACAGCACCAAGCTAATAACTTTTTGGAAAATACAGAACATGTAGCAAAGATGATCAGAGTTTTGGAACAGTTTCTTTTTAAGGAAAGGCTAAATTAGACCTTTTCAGCTTGGAAAGGAAAGTACCTGAGGGGACTTGATATAAATGTATGAAAACATGAATGACATGGAGAAGGTAAAGAAAACACAAGGTTAATTTGTGTTTTTCCAATGCAAGAATTAGGGGTAACAATTGAATTAGTAGAGCTAAACCATAAGGAAGGAATTTTCTGCATAATGCATTAAACCATGGAACTTGTTGCCAAGTATAGATGAGTTCTAAAAAGACTCAGAGAAAGTCATATAGGACCACTATTCAGCTGTAAAATCCACCTTCAACTTGGAGCTCAGGGACTCCTGAAACTGTTGATTGTCAAAAGCCAGAAGAGGGTATCAGGTGCAGATCACTGTGCACTTCTCCTGTCCTTGTGTCCTTCCTTAAATAGCCACATAAACTGCTATCTGACGTGGGATACTGGACTACAGAGACTTTTCATCTCATTCACTAGAGCATTTTTTATCTGAAGGAATGGGAAAATACATCTTGGGTATGATTGTGCAGTCAAGACAAGGAAAGGGTGTACTAGAACCATGTGAAAAACAAAGTCCCATTTCCTTCCACCTACTATTTACAAGTTTGTTTGGGGCTATTCTGCATTCATAGCAATTTTGTTTTGATGCTTATAAAAGGAAGTCTGCAACTCGGAAAGATTTACTTATGATGCTTTTTTAGAAGAAAT
Source organism: Falco rusticolus (assembly GCF_015220075.1). NCBI lineage: Eukaryota > Metazoa > Chordata > Aves > Falconiformes > Falconidae > Falco > Falco rusticolus. The sequence continues at coordinate 41,514,967 of NC_051193.1, forward strand.
ATGAGGTTGCTCTAAGGGGAGCTAACATAATTCCAAGTGTCATCTATCATGAAAAAATATGGGTTTTTTTGGAGAAGATTTTGTTTCGGTTGTTTTATTATGGTGTCAGTCACAGCATCTTTTCTTACACCAGAATATACAGTACTGAGCCCATCAAAACAAAAGCCCTCACCCAGTTCTGAAAACAGCCACAGACGTGCTTATCTGTGAAGCCTCTCTCCAGCATGGCTGGAAGTCAGGATGGCCATACATTTCTGTACACACGAATGTGCATGTACTTGTAGATTTGAGGCCCAGGAGAAAATCCAAGTCAGAGAGAAATATAGAGGAAAATTACATTCTTTCTTGTTGCTGGTTTGCAGACCCCATCAAGGGTTCAGATACACTGGTATCACAGTGTCTGCATCCAGGGCTGACTATGGGTCTAAGGCATAAACAAAGTAGGCTGTTGTTGAGGGCAATACACAGCTGGCAGCAGCCAGCTGTGGGCCTGGTGGTAGGAGCAGCCAAGCTCCATGTTCATGGGGCAGCACAAATTCAATTTTGCTCAAGTTGCTGCTGAGATTCAAGCTGCTCTGCCTGGTTTGCAAACACAGGGGAGCCATGCTCCCACTGGAGCTGAAAAACACTGAGATGGGGCTATTCCTGCTGTCCCATTTTATTCACACAGATCTCATGACCGCGTTTGAGGACATGTTTGATACATAGCCAAAAGCCAAAGATTTTGAGATTTCCCAGGAGTGAGACAAATACCCATCCTCAGACACATGAGCCTTCAGATACTGCAATGAAGTGTTTGGTAGGAAAACTTTGGTTGCTTTTTGCTCCAAACAGCTCAGCTTTGATAAATGCAGCAGGATTGATCTGCGCTGTGTGTCCCTTTACTGAGTTATGAAGTATAATCCTCCCTGGAACAGAACATTTACATTCCACTGACCTAGTTGAAAAAATGCATTAATTTTAATTTATGTAAAATTCTCCCAATAGAAGAGTGAGAGGAGAGAGGCAATGTCTTATTTGCAGTCCTTGCCTGCTTGGAGCTAGAAGTGAAGTCCAACTTTTTAATCAGGATTTTTGAAAATGCTGAAGCATTTCAATGGGTGACTTGTTCATGTAAATCCAGATGCACCTTTATTACCTTACCTCCCATTTTAGCTCACGGGATCACAAATAAAAAATGTGCCATCAACCTGTCTCCTCCACTGAGGGGGTGCCTCTCCTCCGCTGGGGACCCTGGGGCGGTGGGGCACTGGGGGCAGTTTAAGACAAGAGAGAGAGCAAAGGCTTCACCCAGACACCTCATTTCAACTCCCGCTGTTGCACACCTCTGTGGAGGCCGATCCCATAGCTAGGGAATTGGGGAACTTTGTTGTTGAGGGAGGAGGTTAATGGTGCACCTTCCTGCATCAGTGGACCTGAAGAGCCCAGAGAGCTGGTTAGCCCTCAGCCCAGCCCCAGTGCTGCTGTGCCTACAAAGGAAAAATGGCCAGTAACGCCTGTGAGACTTGGCTGTGTAGCCCAAAGTTTGGCTGTAGCATCACTTCATCTGCCTCAGTGAGTCAAACACCACAGGTACATTTACAAAAGGGACGGAGCAGAGGGTGGTTTTGTATTGCTTCAGCATGAAAAAACAGATGGAAAGATGTCTCATGTTACTATTCTCTCTAGTAAGAATTACTTGCAGGGCCTCACTGTTGTTCCTACTCCAGCCAGCCAGCCCTGTTCCCACATGGGAGGTTGTCAGAGCAAGGAGGTAGCAGAAGCCATAGTTATTTGCTCAGCAGGCTCTTTGGCTGCTACCAACGTCACTGTAGTCACTGTAGCCAGTGCAAAATAAAGCCAATTCAGGAGCTTTTAGTACCAAAATGGCCTAGGATCAGGGGAGCACAATGACGTCCAAGTCATCTTTTTCTTAACTCCTGCATAAAGAGTAAATTCGAGGCAGGTGAGTGTGGGGTCCTTTCTCTACTCCTGGAGGCTCGGGCCCAGCCTGCCTTACTTGTGCTGGCAAAAAAAAAAGTAAAAATAGGAAAGAGGAAAAAAAAAAAGTAAAAATAGAGGTATCTGCGTACAACAACCATGTAATTCCTACATCTCCGTATCATGTAGTACCCCTGCTGTTTACAGTCCTACATGTCTCTCTGGTTCAAAATCATCTCTGTTATAACTCCAGGAATGAGAAAAACTTCCCTTGCAGGGGCAAGTAAGCATCTGTGTCTAATGAAGATATTGCAGGGATGAATTTGATTGCTGATGTGTAAGGGCAAGAGCCACTGTGCTTTCAGGAGGCCGCTGCTCACCTGACACGATATTTTTTCTTGGTTGCTGGTATCTTTAGCTTACAGTAAAGCTCATTTCAGATGGAAAGTACTGTAGATGTTTTCCTCATTACCAATGGAAATGCAATGGTGTGTTCTCAGTAAGGCTCTAAATGTGCTTATCTCCAGCTGTTTAAAGACATGTTTGCATTGCTGAAGAAGGGCAATCCCTATGCTAGACTGCAGCTGCTCAGAGAGATATAGTATCGTAAAATGCAGACAGTGATTTGTGACAATGGAGAAATTTTTATTTTTCCCAGCCAAAAAAGCAGTCATTTTGCACTCTACCTTATGCAACATTAAAAAGCTATTATGAAAAGTAACCTTTCCCTATTTTCTAATAAATGAATACCAGGAACATCAGGGGTACAGTATCAGGCAGGTATAAATAATTAAGGGCAAGGAAAGCAGGAGGAATATTGTCCACAAAAAGAAGAACCCCGTCAACTCCTAGAACATTTCCAAAGATTTATTTGGTAATGAAACCAGCAATATTCATTTCAAACATTAGAACCCAATTGTCAGCTTTTCAGGCCTAGAGAACTTACAAGCTGTCAGATCTCCTTCCAAACACACTCATCCCCTCACAGACCTGTCTTTTTCTGCAGCTGGACTTTGGCAGAGTCTTAAAACAAATGTTTCAAGGGAGAGGAATGATTATGCAATGACTTTCACTAAAGAGAGAGAAAAGAGAAATAAGTAATATCAATGAAATAATGTGCATTACTCTGTACTGTTTAAGACTTGAGAACTCTGGCAGAACAGAGGGAATTTTATCAGCCATTCTTCCAGGTATGGAAGTGTTGAGAAGAGACAAGAGTTATTCCCTAGCATGAGTAGCCAAGGCTTGGTAAAAGCAGTCTGCCGGTTAAGATATTCTTTCAGCAGAATCTACATTTTCCATGGGATTTCTCATGTTCTTCACGAATTTGATTTACTCAAGAGTTTGTAAGGATTTGCTATTATTAACCTAGTTTGTTTTCAGAATCAACAACATGTTAAAGACAATGATTCTGCAATGTCGCTCTAAGGGCAAAGCTGACGAGGTTTTCTGACAAAGAAGATTGTTCCAAGATTTTGAACACACCTGGTATTTTGTGCAATCTAGCAGCCATTGCATCCAGATACTTGCAAAGAAAAGCAGCACAGATATGTGAGTGTCCCACCTCTGTCACCACACAGGATTGCTTCAGCTAGGGGTGGCCCACCATGCCAATACCTTGGAGTAGACCCTCTGTGCAGGGTCTCCACCAGTGCAAGCAACTCAGTGGACCAAACTGGAGATGCTGCTAAATGTGTTTCGAGGGAAGAAGCAATAGATATATCAAGAGTCTGGCAAGGCTTACTCTATCAGCTGAATTGGCCTGGTGTGATCCCAGAACATCTGGGAACAAAACTGCCTCTGAATAATTTTTGTTGTTTAACTTTTGTGTGCCACCTTTAGGACAGGCTCGGTTGAATACTACCAAGGATTTCTGGCATGGTAGCCTTGGTGGCTTGGTGCAGATACATTAGCCTCTTCCTTCTCTTCTTGCTACTACTTTAGTTCATATTTATGCAGACATACTGGTCAGAAAATCCTTGAAACTAAGATAAAGCTCTTTTTCTTTCTAAGAAGTAGTCATTAATTATCCAGTTATGATTCCCTGGACCATTTAGGTAACTCAGGTTCCAACTAACTGATAATTCATTTTACATCAGTTCAGCTGTGTCACATTGTGTCATTTTTGTTTCTTGATTGGGTGAATGAAACCTTTAAAATGGGATGTAGCAAGTAATGAATACCCTGTTCATACAGTAGAGTAATTCTTGTTTTTGTGTGTGACTGACTACACAAACAAGATTACATCCAGGCCAGTGCAGCCAGCCACCACGGGGTGAATGCAGCACGCCAGCTGCACAGGGAATAAGTGGAGTTTGAAAACATCATTGTAGACCTGGTCCAAATGCTCTGAATGGAACATCCCCCTTCTACAAAGCTTTTGTAGGAAAAAAATTAACTGGCCCTACCAAATGATCAGCTCTATTATCTGTTAGGGTTTTTTATTCAACGGTGACTTTCTAAAACCTTTAAACACTTGCTGTCACTACTGAACTGAGTTGAATTTTGTTATGTGAATGCTGTTCCCAGGAATAGCTGTTGCCAAAAATTTAATTAAAATAAAGGAAAACATAGTAAAACAATTTTAAATTGAACAATTGAAAATTGAACAAATTCAGAAGGATTTTTTTTTCTAAAATTGCTTTTTGTATTTTAATGCACAATCATGCCCACCAACTCAGCATTATTTTTGCAACTCAGGTGCACAGAAGCCTTAACATACCAGGATCTCATTGTCCGTTGCTTTAGACTTCTGTACAGGCTGAGCTTCAGTCATGAAAATATATTTCTCCAACAATTATGAAGTAGGAGGGTGGAATTTTCCAGAAATATCTCAAAAAGTAACTAGTGTGTGGATCAGGAACATGGACGAAACCAGCAGTGCTTGGGGGTTTCCACAAATATTTACAAACACTGCTTGCAGAGTGCAGGCAGCCCTAATCACCAGTACAAAAGCCATATCAGCCTGGTGTTTAGCAACTGTGGTGAGCATTAAGAGCCCGAATGCTTGTTGGCTCTGGAGAGATTGCTTGGTAGTGGGAATATTGATTTGCAGGCAGAAGATTTAGATAATCCATTTTCAGGAAGGCTTGTAGAAAAAATAAGTTCTGATTGCTGTGTATTTGACATGAAAGCAGGCTGCACCTTGTTTAGTTGCATCTGCAGTTTAGACATCAGAAGCTGAAGAGCTTTTCCTTAAAAACTGCCATTTGCCAGACTTCACACTGTTCTGCTTCAGGCACATGGAGGCAAGGCAAAAGGGTATAGAAATCAATTTTATCAGTGCAACTGATACGGTTGGAAAAAGCAGGTAAGCTTTTGAACACACAGATGATTCTTTAGGTCTGGAACAGGCATCAACCTTCAAGTGAAGTTTAACTTAGTTATGGTAATCGATTAAACAACAGTGCAAAGGCTGGTTGGTATGCATGGAGCAGGTGAACGGAGCAAGAGGAGGTATGATGAAGTCCTGTGGCCCAGGAAGAAATAGCTGATCCCAGAGGAGCTTTGTGAGAGGAAGACAGGAGATAATTCTATACCACAAAACTGATGTCTTTGCTGAGTTGGTAATACCTAAGCAGCAGCAGAACTGTGATTTATTTTTTTTTAGGTAGGTGAGCTAACCTGTTGAGCATGCATTATCTGCTGTTGACAAGGAAAATGGAACAGATCCTTCACAGTGTTATATCAAGCATATTATATTAAGTGCATCTGGTCAATGAAACACATCCAGGCTGTCTGACATGTCTCTCAAATGCTGAGATGTTTATTGAGAACAAGATTGTGGGGCAGAATGAAGACCAGTGGGAATATATGTGGCTAATATTGATTCGATTAGGAGCTTGCTGTAAAGCTAAACACAACAAGCTTCCAGGGAGTTCAGCTGCCTGTCTCTGTGTCCCAGGCCCTTCAGTGTTTCTGTCTATTAACAAGTGTCTTGTAACTTGGGGTGAGCTGCTAAAAAGGCTGCTCTGGGTTAGGGCTCCAGGTCCATCCTCCTAATCCTCCTCTGCTCTCCTGTGCCAGTATTGCTTTCTCCATGGGTCCTTCTTCTCTTTGTATTTTCTTCTGTCATAGACTGATATTATTTCTATCATGGTCTTGCTAGCAGCTCCTGTTTAGCAGTAGAATAAAGTAGGATCTCTCACCCATGTTTATCTTGCTAATGGGAATTATCTGAATAGAAAATGAGCACAAGCAACACTCATTTACCATGAAAAAAAGCAAGCTGGAAAGCATCAGAGAGATGCAATGAATGAACTCCTCTTGCTAATGGCTGACTGGCCTTGTTATTAATACAGATATAATAATGTTAAGCTTCTCTATTAAGTCAGCAGACCGGGACTACTGGTTACACTTCATTTCTAAGAAACAGGGTCATTTTTCAATTACATTATAATTCATGGTGTCTTTAAGGGCCTGGAAAATGCAAGAAGTTCAAGAACATCTCACTAAGGATGCTGCAAAGTTTCACTAAAACAAAAAACTCCGTACAGAAAAACCACATTTGTTGGATTGTGATTCACTTTCTCCCTATTCCAAGATGAAGGAAAGAAAGTGATTACACCTATGCAGATGGGGAACCAAAGTTCATAACAGATAAAGCTGAAGGTAAGTGAAGATCATCTTGACGACATGACTAAAGTCTGCTTAAGACCCTCTGCCAGAGCCCTCCAAAACTAAGCTACCTGGGTGTGCTCAGCAGTCGCATACTGGTGTGCAGCTGCAGTTTTGGAGTGCCTGGTGAGGTGAAGTGAAAGGTGTTAGAACATCTTTATCTCTTCCTCTTGCCCCTGTGCTGGTGGTGCAAGCACTGGGTTCACTTTCAGTCCCCGCCTATTGCTGGGCATAGACTGGCTGGAGTTCTTCCTGGGGCTGATGGCCATGCAGGGAGAGCAGGGCAGCAGCACCCTCATGTCTCTCAGGTTTCTGGGTGTGCTGGGAAATAGCGTTACCCCAAGGATGCTCTTGGACAATGATGAAAGAAAAATTCAGGCCGTGCTGTTTGCATCTGAATCACTATACATACACACCGCACATACCTGAGCACCCAGCCTTGCCCGGGTCTCAGCAGCACTATTGCTTCCCCTGCTGCGCACACAGCTGCAGGGGGCTGGCTGTCACATATAGCCTGTCCCACAAGGCCCGCTCAGGAAGGACGCAGAGTATTCTTCCCTCTCAGTGTCCTGGTTTCCATCTGTTCATTTTAGTGATGTTTTGACATCTAGGAACTGGGAGTCCCAGAGGATGCTGTATTATCTCGGTTGGAAATCTTGTGTGAAGGAGAGGGTTAATCATTGCCCAGGAAGGTGAAGCATGACAGCAGAGGGAACGGTTGGCTCCAACTTAAGCGACAAAGACAAATGTAATGGTGGTTGGCAGGAGAAGAGCATTTCCCTTGCCAGCACCCTCCCTTTGCCATTGCCTGGGGCACCAGACCACACACAAGGCCTTGCTGGGCCTCCTCAGACCTCTTGGATACATGTATTCCTGGGGTGTCAAGGGATGCCCTCCTCTCACTGTTGCTGGCAGAGGAACCTGGCCCAGATCGTTGGAGCTACTGCCTTACTCTCATTTAATTTCAGTAGCAGTAGCTTCCCACATGCTTTTCGCTTTTTCTCACAGCTGAAACCCAGGCCACACTAAAATGCTGCAAACTCCTTAGGTGCCTTTGAGGTCTCAGCATCCAGGGCAACCCCCAGAAAAGACTTCTGCCTCTCCTGACCCTTGTGATACCAGTTCATCTCTCCCTCACGCCACAAAAGCTGCTGCCCTTTGGCTTTGCCCTTTGCCCATCCAGCTGCCCTTTGGCTGCTTTGGGGACCTTCATTTGGCAGAGCTAAAACACTTGTAAAGGTGCCCTGGTCATGGGTTGCCGTATTCTCAAACAGGAGATCCCTGTTGCTGTCTGGGGTTCGTGGGTTATCTGGTTCAAGCTCGCCTAAGGTAAAACACAAATAAAGTCATTGTTCACAGCCTCAAAGTACACAACAAATTCATTATTTTTGCAAAAGATGTAGAATAAGATAAAGTTAATTACCTACCTGGTTTAGTTATGCTAATATTAACTCAAGAAGGTGTCTTTCTAGCTGTCTAGCTCTCAGCTGGACACAGGCTGCAGTGGCTCCAGCACTACACCCCAGACCTGGCCGCCGCAGACCCTGCCCAGCTCCCAGCCCATGCCCCGGCAGCCTGCTAGCCTTTGGGAGGGAAAAAGTGTTTGGGGCAGAGAAACTGCTCACACTTCACACATCAGGAGCAGCTGTGTGAGATCAGTTCATCCTCATGAAATTCAGATCCCTGTAATGCTGCCAAGGTCAGGGAGACCTGCCTGGCTGCCTTGGGTTGAGCAAGGGACAGTCAGGCAGAGGAAAGCTGCCTCTGGGTACAGCTAAGGGCTGCATCTATTCTTCACAAGATACAAAGCAATACTAACAATAAAACTATTAGTATGTGAGCAAACAGTGTGTGCTTGCTCTTGCTGAGGAAGATCCACCTGTTTTTCTGCTCGTGAGGTCTCCTGCACGTGGCTGCACATCTCCTGCTCCTCCAAGACTCCCAGTAGTCCCTTGGAGGTAAGAAGTGGCTTTTGCCTCCCAGCCAGGAAACAACAAAGATCTGTTCCCTAGTTCCCATGGGGATAAGCACTCTTCCAAGGGCCTATTAGAGGTGCTGAGAAACAGGGAATAAGTTCACTTGGAAACAGGGAATGACCCCATAGTGATAGGGGAAGAGTGAGCTCCAGTGGTTAAGCTGAGCTGCCCTGTGGAAGGTCCCAGCACTCAGCATCCAAGGAGCAGAAAACAACCATGTTTTCTCTAATTCCTTTTTTATAAGTCTCCTGAGTCCCACCCCAGTTGCACAAGTAGGCTTTATCCTTATGTTTACCTCTATCTTTCTTTCCAAGGCAGCCAAGTCCTTTCTAAAGCTGAAGCTGTCGTTACTCCCCCGCAATGCAGGAGGAAGAGACTGAACTTTGAGAAACCATTGGACCAGCCACAAGTTTAAACTTGAAGTTGATCCAGCTGCACAGCATGTCCATCAAGTACTTATTCTTTGCAAACATGCATCGCAAGTAGAAAAATTAAATATCTGCTCTACACTACTTGGGAGACCCAAGTGGTGGGTCTTCGTCAACCACTGGCTGCTGATCAAAGGCAGTTCAATTTCTTTCGCACTCTTTCTCACTCATTTTGTATTGCTCCAGCGAGACAGTTCAGCTCCTGCCAGCACAGCAGTAGTGTTTTACTGCTCACATTGTGGGTAGGGACAGGGCCTGAGATATGTCCCTTATTCCCCCATCGCTTGGTCTTTCATCACCAGTGACTTGCACTGCACTGCAGACACAAGCACACCTTTTCCTGGTGTCCACCTCAGCGAGACTTACGGTAAGAGACCCAGGCGGTGGCGGCTGTTGGTCAGCCAGTGATCCGCTTTCATTTGGGTGTGTGTGGGTGTCTACGATAACACTGAGCATCTCTGACACACTCGGAGAAGAGCATTGGCTGCAGAGGACAGCCAGCGACATTTTATCTCCCTGATTAGGAAGAAGCAGCCTTTTGAATTTGAGAGTGACTGATGTTCATGACCTTTTCCTTTTAGAAGTGAAGGACTGTCTTTAAAACATGCTCCGCCTGTGTCTGGGGATGCGCAGCGAGCTGAGCTGCTCTTGAAAACAGGACTTGAAAGGACTTCGCTTCCCAGGGTCTTGGTCTGGGACCAAGAACTTACCCTGTGAAGGGAGGGGAGATGGGGTTTTACTTGGTCAGGGTCAGAAATAACACGTGAGGGTTCACTGGTAGGCAGTTGCACTTTCTATCTTGCTCGGCTATGCCTGGCACCAGGCACTCTGCAACACAGGCTAGTGACAGCAGGAGGGATGGCTGGCTGGAGGAGATCTGCTAGAGCCCGAGTGCAGGCTCCACCACAGGACTGCAGGGCAGGACCTGTCCCGGTGCCAGGTGACAATAGTGCATAGCTTGTTGTCCTCCCAGCGTGCCTTGTGCTGGCATTTTGTGGTGGGAAATGTTTCACCCACCAGGAGGCTTTGAGAGCTAATGCTGCCACCAGCTTGTCCCACTAACGGACTTGAAACCCTCGTAGCTGCCACAAGCGCCTGGAAAGCTGAAGCCACATTTTGAAGATCCACCGAACTGTTGCAGTCTACAGCCTGTGCTCTGCTTGAGGAGGAACCCATGCGCTCGGTGCACGGGATGAAAACGATTCCTTAGCACAGATGAAAAATTACATGAAGATACAAGTTATCTCCACGCACACACTTATAAAAACAACATGCACAACTGAGCAAGGGGGTGGAGATCTTTATTTCCTATATACCTGTACAGAAAAAAATATCTGAAAAATTATAGTCTGATTCTGGTTCCTTGTAGGAAATAACAATGGCAGTATTATTGCCTGCAGCCTTATCAAAATTACAGCAAGATACAATTTTCTATTAAATGGTTTAAAAAAACTCAGCCAAACAAAAAATAAAACCAAGGAGTCAGTGAAGATGATTGTAGAAATCTTATGACCACAGTGAACCTTCCAAACTTTAAAATTATGGTGCTAGAGAAAGGTTGTTGCCTTCTATGCAACACAAAAAAAAAAAAAAAAAAAAAAAAAAAAAGTCTGCTCATTGCTACAGCATTATTCTAATCATTAGCACTAGTGATGCCTAAACCAAGGCAGTTTGTTTCCTGTCTACATAGTGGAGGGGAAGTCCTGAGAACTGCAGACCCACAGCTGAGAGTTAAATTAGGCTGAAGATATTTTTATAGCTTTTGGCTTCTTTCAGTGTACCTCCTTTGGATGGATGCTCTTTTCAAGCTGGAGCTCTGCAGCTGTAAGCAGGGACTGGGAAAAACCCAAGGAAACTTTCTCAAATACATGCATTAGCAACAGTCCTGAGGCTCATCTGAGGCTGTTGTACCTACTTAGGCAGTGTTTGAAGAGCTTTCAGATCATAATGAATTCATGCACCCTACTTCATTTAAATACACAGAGACGCCATTTTTCAGTGCAGAATCCCGAGAGCTCCCATTTCATTTTGCACATCAAAATGAAAGTATTCAGGATCAGTCTGACCCCATTCACACCGCCATTATGAGAGAATAAAACCTCCTGCTTCGATGAATTCATGTAGGGGTGACGCCTCAGGATGGACTGTTTGGTGCTGTTGAGCAGCCTCCAAGGGATTAATCCAGGGATCCTGGGACCCAGTCAGGTTGGGGGTGGGGAGCACAGCAGAGGTGCTTTACGTGGCTCTCCCTGCGAGCCCCCCGGCCCAGTCTGTGCCCAGCTCCCCAAGGGACCCAGCCCTACAGCAGGGCAGGGGGCTTTCTGGGCTGCGTCTTTCACTCCATTCATCCATCCACCAACCTTCTGTAGACAGTGGAAGGGATGACAGACTGTTTAGTGCAGATAGATAATGCTTTTCAGAAGGTGGAAGGCTGGGAGAGGACTTTTGCAAGCATGGAGGAGGGTGTGTGTACTGATAGATCAGTTGGTGAGATTCACAGCATCTGGCTCTTTCTTCCAACCGGCTTCCCATCTGGCTACTTTTTAATGTAAGTCTTTCAGCTCCACCACCACCTTGTCCTAGTGGTGGACCTTAACAAGCCCCCATACAGCTTTTGGACACACACTGCTCTATGCTAACGTGGCAAAAAACCTGTCCCTGTGTGTGCAGAGGAGCCTTACAAGAAGGCAAAAAGTTACACACTAGACACACTTTCTGTGCTTACTTATACCTAGACCCAAGCTTTTTATCTCCCTTTAGTGAATAGAGGGGCATCCCCACAAGCATGGGGTGATGTGTGCTCCCCGCTTGCAACACAGGGCTCTCTGCAATATAAAACTTATCTCCTCCATGGCAGCCTATAAAGCTGCATGGAGTGTCCCGTAATGCTAGTGGCAGGGGCCTGGTTTGGTGTAAGAAGTTCTGACTGCTAGTTATATGACCCCAAAGATGTCCCATTCTCCCTTTACATCTGAACCTGGCCCAATCCAGACCTCTCCCCAGCAGGGAAAGTAGTAAAAATATGAAAGAAACCCAGGGAGAAGAGATGCCTGGTCCAGAGGAGTTGCAGATGGCCATGGTGTACGGTAGAGAGCTGTCTGCAGATGTACAATGAGCCCTGGACTGGCCTAACACTGCTCCCATCACTGGCAGGGAGTGGTGGGGGCTGATGGCATCTAGTCCACCCTCAGTCCCAGGTGCCAAGCTCCCTGCCTCCAAAACACTTGATTCTTTAATTACTCCTCACCAGACCTTACTGCTATGGCAACTGCGGACACTTCAGACCCACCTGAGTGACTCTAGTCATAAATATTGTTGTTACTAACTGGTATTGTGCCCCTGGTGAGATGTAGTAGTACCTTGGAGTCAGGTAACTTTGAGACGGAGGTGTGCATTAGTATTACAATGAGATTATTTCATCTGAGGAAAGTCATTTCACCACAACAGTTGACTCAGCCATGGACATCTTGTGGATTCTTCGTGCAACAGCTGGTATGCAGCTTGTCAGCTGTGTGGTGCCATCAAGCTCCCGTTCTTGCAGGGAGCAAAACAGAGCATGGCTGTGGTGCCCCCACTCTGCTCCAGCCTCCATCACTCCTATCAGCCTATGCTGAGCTGGCAGGGCGTGTTGCTTAAGGAACCATGGTGATGCAGATTCCGTGCATGCCAACCATGCTGAAAGCGATAGCTGTGTTTTACCCTAAAAAAGCTCTGTAGTACTACACTTCTATTAGGACCGAATATTGTCTAATTTCCCCACCCCACCCCAAGGTGATTTTCCCAAAGTGGTGATCATGGACGGTGAACTGGCTGGAAAAGATGGATCTAGAACAGCATCAGCAGGGCCCATGCACGATGCTACCAGGAAGACCACTTCTGATCACATACAACCTGCAACTGTTTTACAAAAGTAAGCACAATGGATGGAGCCTAAATGCATGAATCCAGAATTTGCCTCCCCATGTAATTTTATTAGCTGTAAATCATGAGTCACAATCAGGTGTGCCAAGTATTGAGTTCTGTGCAAGCCCACAGAGAGTGGCCACACCTGGAAGACCCAGGCTTTGGAGCTTTTTGAGCACAGTCTCTAAGTCACGTCCATAGCTTGGTCTTTTACACTCAGCAATCTGCTTGAAAAGGTTGTCTCAAGCACAGCAGATCTCCCTCCCTACATGTGCCCTATTGCTCTGCTTTTGAGCTAGTGGCATCCAAGCCTTCCCAGTGTCTTTCAGCACCCTTTTTCCTATCGCCAGGATGAAGGATGGGAAGAAGGGAGTGCTATTTTTCTAGACATTTAGCAAAGCATGTGCATCTTTCAGACTTAGGCAGACTAAAGTCACCATGCACTTCAGGTGCCACTGTCCGTCTCACAGGTGGACAGATCCAGACAAAGCCTTGTGTATGCAGCTGAGGCTGACATCTGCCCTGTGATGCGACGGGGAACAAGGCCAGGAGATGTGCAGCAGCTGCACTACGAGCTGGCAAAGCAGCAGCAGTGGCAAGCTTGCCCCAGCAAACTGGTTAAAAACACCTTGGGTACCCCTACATTACAGGGCAGGCGTGCCAGCATCCTTCAGCCTCTTTTCAAAGTGTAGTGGCCTCAGCTTGCCCCTTGGTCCATGCTCTGGTTGCCTCCTATCTAAAGGAGAAAGTCCTTTCACAACCTCCTGCTCCCCTCTCTGCCATTGCCCCTTGCCTGTAGTTAAATAATAATGGACTAATGGAACATGGCATGATGGTAAGTGCTTGAAAGATTTACCTTTTTTCTTCATTTAAGACATTTTAGTGCAAGCCAGCAGTTTCCAGCCATCATGGTAATTTATTTAAATTCTTTTTGTGGAAAAACAAGACGTTCCACAATACCTCTAAGACAGCTCCTGGAGCGTGGCTGTTGCTGGCTAACACTGCCTATGGGAGCCAAGGTACTCATTTGCACCTTGTACTTCACATCTCCGCAGGGGGGTGATTACCCCTGATAACAACACCCCTTGCCAGGGATTTTAAGCATTTCTGCTCCAACAAGTATGAAGCTGCATGGAATAATTTCAAAAGAACAGTGCACAGGAACAACATAGGAAAGAATTATTTCAACAGTGTTCAACGTTGCAAAATGAGATGACAAGAAAAGAAACACCCCCCAGAAAGAGATTTCCCCATAGTGAAACCAAAATGTATTTAGGAACTTTAGAACAAAAACTGGGGGGAGAGGGTGGCTGGTTACTCTGTGGGAGCAGTCAGACACCAGACAGTGACACATTAAAGCTTTCAGAAGCATTGACTGAAAGCAGCTGCAGAAAGTACATTTCTGTTCCATAAAATAGTGGTAAGCCACTCTACAAAAACAAACAACCAATTTAAAGCATCACCCATTGCTTCTAGAACTGCCTGGTTTATCTATCTGCAGAGAAATATTGCCAGTTAAACAAGACGGCAGTGTACTAAAGGCTGACTTATCCCATTTTTGAAGCCCTTCGGTGAGAAATGCCACCCATTCCTCCCTGGACTGCATGCTATGACAGTTTGCAGCCTGGGAGTCCACCACCTTCAGCTTTACTGCAGATCACTTCCCGATACCAATGACATGACACATGCAGCCATATGACTTCCTCATCTGCATGCACCGGGCTGAGGGGACTTTGAGACACATCCTGCTGCCAGTCATGAGTTGCCCAGCTGGAGCCAAAGCAGTATTCAGTGATTCCTGCCTTGCAAAGACTAGGCGCAGGAGCACAGAGCAACGGGCTGGCTTGCCTGGACCTCGTGCAAGGAGGAAGGCTGAGTGGCGTGAGGGACAGAGCCCAGGGTCAGGATGCTCAGCTCACACCCGGGGCACTAGGGAGCTCTCCCATGCACCCGCAGATGGGTGTGCGAGCAAGCATGCTTCCAGTTTAGTGGTGGTGGCACCTCAAACACCGCGTCAGAGAGCCTTGGATGGAGCTTGCTCAGCTCTCCTCTATGCATATGTGTTTTCCGTCCTCATTTCATACCATCAGTGAGTAAATTAAGACCTTCAGCAGGTGCCTGTGACTTTGTTAGGGCCTTGAGCCTGTGCTGTTACAGTAGAAAAGGGACAGGCAAGAGACACTCGGCCCACATAGGGCACTGTGCATCCCCCTGAGGCCCTTCCCAGAGCATCAGTTGCCCGACTGCTGGCACAGAACAAGTGGAGCACAGAACAAGAAGGGAGCATTCAGCCTTGCTTTGCGTCTGCACTTGGAGGCAGCTGGCAGAGCAGGAGGACTAGTCAGAGATCTTCCAAGTATTCAAATGTATTTCCAGTTACTAAGTACGAGTATTTCCCAGATTAAATAAAAAGTTGTTTTTTCCTGGGGACCACAAGGCCTGTTAAGCACTACAGAGGGCAGGGCACGTTGAGTAAATCAGTAGATGCAAAGTCTTGCCACAGACTGTGCCCAAGCAGGGGGTCTCCAGGCCAAGGACAGAGACTACAAGCCTGGGGGGACCTGTCCTTGCTCTCCTGCTCTCTGCTGGCTTCATGGGACTGCCGAAGCTTTACTACTGCAACCTGAGCAAGCTCTGCTGGTGCTGCCAAGGGGCTAACATGCCCTGAAACTGCTGCAAGCATTTGCCATGTGTCTCCCCCCATGCCCCACTGCCCCTGGTCCCATCTCTGAGAAATTTCAACAGAACCAGCAGCAGTAGCCTTGCTAGATAATACCTGTTCCCCAAGGCCACTGCTGATGTGAACCAAGTCAAATATCCTTGCTTCTGGCTGGGGACTCTGTCCCTGACACACTTGAAGTTCAAGCATTTGTTCTCATTACACTCCATAGCATGTTCCACTAGTGTAGGCTTTCACAGAAGTGATCAAGTTTTGATCTAACTCCTTAGCTTTGATGAAGCTGTGGGTTTTGATAATAAAAAACCCAACTCAGAAATAGCTATTAATTATTCACTGGAATAGCAACTGCAACCTCAGTCGCCTCATGTCCCAAACCAATACCCTGGCCAAGGGGGAAGGACTGGGCAGGGGAACAAAATAGAACAAAATCAACCAAACAAATAAAACCAAAAACCAAACCAACCCCCCAGTTTGTTTCACTCTGCTCCACAGCTTATTGAACCTGTGTGCTTACTGCTTCAGCATTCTGGGGCAGAGCTATGTGTTTATCTCTGGCACATCCCAAGGAAGTGACCATGCTGTCACCAGGTAAATGAAATTAGTTGTGTCACCAGGGCAAGCCAGTGCAGGTCCTTGGCAACTGAAGACTCCATGTCAAGGTACCTCAGTTGCAGTCCAACCAATATTATTTGTATTAGCTCTTGCAAGAAAGGAAAGCTCTGAACAAGCTCTAAATTCCCTTGTAGGGACTTTGGGACTGCAGTCAGGCTGCAGTGTTCCTTGAGAGAAATTGGTAAAGGACCATCAAAGCACAAAGGATGAAGTAGTAAGATAGGGAAGAGACCTGACATTTCAGAACCATTCTCCTCATAATATCTCAGTGCACACCGTAAGCATGAAAAAGCCAAAAACCCCCACACTAGTATCTAGCTAAGCTCATGTCCATTAAAAAAGTCAGGATGTGCCAGCAATTTATCAAACTATGGTAGTGAGAAGTGATACCTGCCACCAGGCATTGATACTTTTCTTAATGACTTCTTCTGCATGAGTTATTATCCCTAGTTTAGAAATAGGGAGGATGAGCACTATGAGGTGAAGTGATTTGTACAGATTATTTCAGCTGTTATGGAAAGAAGCAAATGAAAACCACACCATTTAGTTCCCAGGTTGTGTGCCGGTGAGTCTTTGCTCTCTGTTACTGTCCTTTCTTCTAAGTACAGGGAAAGGGAAGGGGGTTGAGGTATGAAGACCTGCATTCTCTTTTTTCATAAGTTTCTTCTAATAAGAAGGGAGGTTTATCCTAGAAAGCAAACTTTAGCCCTGATTATTGCTCAAAAAATTTGCAAGTGTATAGATTTGTTTTAATGTGTTGTGTTGTTCGCTAGTGTATAGAGGGGGCTGCAGGGGTGGGAAATTGTTTCTTTTTGCACAGAAGGCTCCCATGGAAGAAGCCTCCTAATTTAGCCAGAGACAGCAGGTAGAGCTGTACCTGGCTCCTATGGTGCAGCTGCTGCAGAAGCAGCCACCAGCCACAACAGCACCTTTGGTCTTCTCCAACTTCCTCCTACCCCCAACACATTATACTGAGACATTTTCATTATATGCTTCAGAAAGACATTTGTGCCAACTTTTAAGTCTTCATATGCATCAGTCATTCCTCTTGAGATAGGAGAGGGCTTTTGTTACTGATTTAGGGCTTTGTGCTTAAATTTTTTTAGAAGACAATGCTAGGAATATTTGAAAGAGTGAAATATTTAAGTATTTTTAGCACATGGGACCAATGGGGGGGGGGGGGCGGGGAGCGAGGGAAGCCCACACATCACCGTCTATACTTTCTTACACTTAAGGAAATACTTCTTTACTTAAGGAAATCCACAAATCCACTTAGTGGTCTCTCTTTCTTTCTCTCTCAAGCCTGATTCTCCTGTCATTTACACAGCTGTAAATCCAGATTAATTCCTTTGAAGTCAGAGGAATTTGAGGAGTTCAAAACACATGAAACAGGAGAATAATTGGTCTCTCTATAAACAGAGACTCCCCAGCTGGCCAGAGCCTGATCCTGTTGATTTAGTGGGTATTTTCCATTGTGTTTAACAAGAGCAGGAGGAGCCATTTCATTTAGTTAAGTTACACTTGCAGCCAGATCTGCTGACTCCATGGAAGTTACATTGGTCTCCAGTGCCAGAAAACTGGGGATCTGATTTTGTGCGTGCTGGAGTAATTCAGCAATAATCTGAATAAGCAGGTGAAGTCTAATTTAGGTCCACTATTTGCAATGGTAAACACTTGCATTATTTGTCATAAAAACACTGATTGCTGGTTTATAGCTTGAATTGGGCAAATGACTAGCAATAAAATATCGTTAGGCCTCCAGCTGAAAGTTTGATAGCTGATAGGCAATTTGGAATATTAATTGGTGCAATTAAAAGATAAGAAATACTTTAAGGAGATATCCTATGGACAACTCTGGCCAGGCACCAGAATGAAGTCAATAATGAGGTGTCAAATGGGTACTAAGCAGAAAAGGCAATGGGGAGTGTGCTCAGATGCAGTAATAAAATGACACTCTCTAGAGGCTGGATAAAACCCTAGAGTTCTAGAAGAGAGTATCTTAGGTATCAGAAGGGCTCGTTGATTTCTATAGGTATCATATTCATCTGTAAAATCTACCACCTTTACACTGTTTTTTTTTTTAAGAAACACAAATGCTTTTTTACCTTTTAAAACAGAATTAATCTTTTGTATTTAAAGACTAACAGCTGGTGGAAACCTCAGTTATCTCTTGGAATATGGGCTGTCAAAAAGGTGCAGAATTTGAAACCAAAACATGATTTGTAGAGCTGAGAGTGCTTAGTGTTGTTCCCCTGTCTGCACGCACGGCAGTAACTGACTTTATCTTCCTTTAACACACCACAAGATACAGCATTTTCCTCTCACCATGCTATCTCCTAAGCTTAGATAATACTGGAAATGATGGCTCTTAGAAACTATTGACATGGTCTAAATACTGTGCATATTGTGTTTGCTTTGACCAAACTAGGCAGAAAGTCAGAAATGAAACAAGCCAGTGTGTCTGGCTAGGAACGGGTGTTCCTGTCTGGGCTGACACAACTACTGAAGGGAAGCCCAGCTAGGAGGGATATGGTAAATTCATACCCACAAAAACTTTATAACACCAGCACTGCCATATTGTCCAGTTTGGAAGGAAACCATATAACCACAGATTTGATTGAGCTTCTGCTGGGAAGCCAGTGTAATCACCACCTTCAAAAACAGGTCTGGTGTCTGTAACATAAAGACAAATTGCTTACAATAGCTTTGAGCAGTTCAATCATTCTTACTTACAAAAAGATTGAAAAGAAGTTTCTCGGGGTGCTTTTTATCTCTTTCCTTCCCTTTGTAGCACTAGCAAGGGTGCTTGGCTTTAGTATGTCTTTTGACTCCCTGAGTGGAGGAAGTTACCCTTTCCAAACAGCTGGAGCCAGGGCTTATTGTGTCCCGTGTTGCTCTACATGGTCCTTTGGCAGCTGGACACAGGCAGGCCAACATGAAAAAAGGTGGCAGGGATCTGCAGGATGTCATTGGCTTCAGCTATTTTATCGGCACATATTACACAAGGCAGAACCTGCCTTGAATATTCTTTTGCTGTTTTCACAGCAAAGGGCTAGATTATGCCCCCTAATATGTGTAAGAAGTTTTTAAGTTAACTTTCTGATGCAAATTATATCATTTTGCATTATCCACTAGTTACCTGCAGTTTGAAAAGTACAGGAGATGTTGAGCAAAGCCTTTATGTCAATTCTCTCCTCACCTGAGAACAGCATCCAAGTAAGCAAAACTGAAACAACCCCATGGTGAATTCAAGTTTAGCTGTAGCTCAAGGCTGGAATCAGTCTGGGCTTTAGAAAATTTTTTAGGTATTTGATGAAACTGGGATTAAAGGGCTGTGTGTGCCCAGCTCAGCACCTGTGTGTATACCTGGTCGGTTCCAGCACATGCATCCTCTCCCCTTGCTAGATACCTATATTTAGGACAGTGCATCATTACACTTAACAGGCACTTCAGGTCCATTAGGCAACAGCCCAGTGTGAGATCTGCCTTCAGCTCTCAATGCACAACACAGAATAAGTTGCATTTGATTGTGGCAACATGCCGACAATGCCAAGGTTAATGAATTAAAGATGTAAAACAAAGAATGCTTAATGAAGTCAAATTATGAGTGATTGATTTATAAGGTGCCATTTAGTATTAAGAATAATCATTACAAAGTAAATCCTCTACCCACCTCTGACTGGGTTCTTGTAGGGATGCACAGCATTTGAAAACACAGCTGAGTTGAGAAAAAGCAAATACTCAGGTCTGCAAAGCAACATCAAGCAAATGGGATATTACTTATTGTTTTTCAGGAGCAGTGATAGGAATGTTAGGGAGCAAAGAAGGAACAATATCATGACTCTTTGCCTTTATTATAATGTGGATAAGCCATCTTTCTGGTTTTGCCTGTGTTAAATCTCACCTAACTGGCTCCTTTGCAGGTTCAAAGTTTTGTATGTCTATACCATAGCTGGGGACCATAGTCTACAATTATTAATTTAATGGTGGTTCTGGACCATATCTTATTATCTAGTCAGAGATATTAAATTACGACAGAAGACTTCTCCAGAAGTCCACTGAGAGCACTTCCTCAGAATAAGAACACTGCCAGATTGTCCAGCATCTGAGATGGGAAGGAGTGGAGAGGAGCCTTTTCACCCAGTCCCATCTATTGCTCTGAAAGTCTGAGGTTTTGCCAAACTCACACAGTCCTTAACTCATGAAAGCTAGGGAAGATGTGGCTCTGTAGGGCTCTCCTTCCTCCTATACTGAACAACCTACAAGGTTGTAACAGGACCACAACACGCCTAAGACAAGCCTTGACCACACATCAAAGGGCAGGGTATGTAAGGCAGCTGCCAGAGCTGGAAGAATCAATGTCAGCTCCTTCTCTTTGCCAAAAAACTATTGATTCTCTATGCTTGCTGCTGTAACTTGGCTGACAGGTTCTTAGGACAGCAAGAATCTCAGCTAACAACAGTGCAGCTTCAGCCAGTTGTTCTTAATAGCCCTGCCAAGGAAAGATTTATAGACAGGACCTGAACAAGTCAAGAGGATATATTTTTTTTTAATGTAAGTATGTATCTCCGGACAGTTTGCCCGAGTACCAGTTTTCTCATATTCTTTTCCACAAAGGTGCAAGAATACAGTTTCTCTGGAGTGTTTTATGCGTAAGAAGTGATATATGAAGCTGGGGTAAGAGGATATATATAAAGCTGGTTGCTCTATGTGTTCCCTCACATAGGAGTAGCTTACAATAGCATGGGTTCTTAAATCATGACCTTCTAGACTGAGAACTAACCCATTCCCCCGTGAAGTTAATCAGAAATCTCTTGTTGATCTATACAGAGATTATATACTTATCACAGTCAAGGTTTGTCCCTCAGTATGTCCTCTTTTCCCAAAGCCATCAGCTTCTTTGGCTGTTATTGCCATGTGCACACATTCGTCTTCAAAATTAACCAGGTCCTTCCACATGAGCTCTCTGCTTTGTCAGACATCTATACCATGACCTTCTGTTTTATATACACTACAAAATCTGGCACAGCACACTAGAAACTAAAGGCAATACAATAAAAATGGGAACTAAGGTGATTGATCGGGTGCTACTAGAATATGCGTCAAAAGAAGGAATAAGCCCTGCTGAATATAGGATAGCTCTGATTTACTATGCTTTCAAGCCATACCTTATATACCTTGTGCTTTTGACCATGGTCCATATTATTTTTCCTCTCGCCTTAACATAGTCCCTTCTATCTGTTATCTTTATGTACCCTCTGTCCTCTGGAGGATATCTGGGTAGAAATATATGGGAGCTATAAAGAAGATGCTCAGCAAAAATACATTGATATCTGAGACAGTGCCTGCACATGCTTGATTGTGACTGTGACAATGCCACAAGGTGGAAATAGGTGTTTCTCAAGCTTTACTCATAAAAAAGAAGCAGAAAGAAGCACAAGTTTCATTCATTTAATTTCCTTTTTTTCTTTTTCTTTTTTTGTTCATGAATCACTTTTCAGTAAAACACATGAGTGAAAGTCACTTTTATTTTGAACTTGTTGGGCAACATCAGGCAGATAATGTTTGGAGTACTTATGAGGACTTCAAGTCTCTTGCTTTAACTTCTACAAAATATATTCAATACTGGAGCAAAAAGGCAACATCTTTGACAGCAAAACATCACGATCTCATAAAAAAATTTACCCCTCTTGGATTTTGGCAGTGCACTGAATGGGGAGTGAGCTTTGAACTCTGAGATGACAAGGTATGCCTGGTTAGTTTTAGTACCAGGTTGAGGAAGTCCCCTGGAGACCAAGTATTGCAGAAGGAGAATTCAATTGTTAAGGTGTTTCCAGGCTGGATTAGGCTGAAATACACCCACAGAATGTGATGACAGGTTTCCTCCAAGCAAGAAACAATTATAAAAGAAAGGCCATTTGTTTCTCTAAGTGCAAATCTAATTTCTGGTTGTTCTACTGAATACACAATATAGAAATTAGCCTACTTTAGTAGACAGGAATGGATCCTAAATTGTGCCTTAGCCTCCCAGTACTAAGCAATTATTTTTCCCTTTTTCCCACCCAAAAGCCTTAGGCCAGTATATTAAAAACAACAATGCTGTTCTGAAAGATTTGACTGTCACTTTGCTGAACAGTGTTTTCTGGCTAATAGGACACAGTTCACATTCAACCTTAAGAGGCCTGTGGTAGAAACTATTAAATACTCCAGTTAGAAATATGATGGAGCAGTCCCCTAGGGACCTTTGCTCTCTGATGTTCTCACTGCCACTGGAAGAATAAATAAATGCAAAGCCTGTCATCCTGGCTAATAACTCCCCCAGACAGAGGTTACAATTACGCAATGGGAGTTAGCCCGTGTTTCAATGATGTTTTGCTATTAAATTTGCCTCCCTGAAAGGCTTTTTATGACTGCGAGAAAAAAAAGAGGTGGCAGACTCAAAGCATATGACCCAGCAGTCTGGGTTTCATGAGAGCCAGCACTAATCAAGCAGAGACATTTTTTATTTATAATGTACCAGAACCTTTCCTTTGGAGGGCAATATGAATCAGAATTGACCAGTCTACAGGCAGTATGGATGTTCCTCAACAAGGCAACGTCCCGGGCTGCACAGGACCCTCGGGTCCCCAGTAACCACAGCAAGGAGGAACAGGGGAAGGACAAGAATTCAGCATTGCAGTGCTCCATGGCAGCAGACTGCACATGAGGCATTTGAAGACATACTCCTTTTACTAGGATATTCTTCATGCCATAATGTGGCCTTGCTACAGTTTTGGTCACTGATGTATGAACACTCAGATTAGCGTCTGATCGGTCATGCTTAAAAACATACATTTTTTGCATGCTCCAAAACTCATATTTAGATATATGTGAACAAAACCCAGTGTTCTGGGGCTATTTTTTTTTAAGTGGAGCTGAATTTTATATACATTACCAGAAGACGATGTGTACATCAATTTGGCCTCAGAGATACAGAACATTTAGGGTGGAAATCTTGCTGATGGAAAAGTTGGGAAAGGAATTCATAGCTGGAGCCTGCAAGGCTGGGAAGGGTGACGTTAAAAATGTTTAATGCTTTTGAGGGTTGCCTGTATATGCATGAATCAAAGTCAGCTAAGAAGGTAGCCAGTGTTAAAGCCAGTGCCAATTACTAGTTCAAGGAGTTAAGAAACAGCAATGGAAATTAATGATTTAGGGCTTTTATAGTGCAAGAAGAATGAGTGAGCTACAGTGCTGGTTAGAACAGCACTGCGTACACTGGGAAGCTGGTTTAATCAAGAATGGAGGAACTCTGGTTTTCTTACAAATATTTTAATCCTTTACCTCCATCACATGTCTTTTATTAACTTTCAAGTTAAAAAAATGATCTGGATGTTTCTGTATGGACCAAATTGCAGCAGAAATAAACAGAAAGGCAGCTTTACAGTGTGCAGGGATTCCTACTAGCTGTCCTGTGAAGGCAGATTTACAATCTCTGCAACACAGAAGCAACCTAAAAGGGCCAAATCTGAGGATCTGACCCCTGCTTACAAAAAATAATTTGAGACAAGTAAAGTTGTTAACACTTTTCTGGCACCTTCTCCATTTGCAACCCTCAAAGTGTTTTACAAACATAAGCTTAGTGCAGACCCTAGGAGAGCTTCATTACTTTCCCCCTGCTCTCTATTTTACAGGTGAAAAAACAATGCAGAGGTGAAATGTCTTCTCAAGGTCACATACCACCTGCCTTGTAACCACCAGCTTCCATGCTCCTGCTCATACCCCTAGATCACAATGACAAGTTAGTGTGGTAGTTCCCAGTGTGAAATAGTCTCCTGGGAATGAAATGTGTAACCTGTTAAATATACAGCTTGCTTATATTTGCTTACTTCTAGAGTACATCTTTAAATAATACGTTTTCAGTGGACAATTTGAATAGTTCATAATTTATAATATTAAATCATGGCAAGGTGGTTTTTTGAAGTCAAATCTAATGAAATGACTAACTTCAAACAGGTTGAGCCTGTGATTCATTGAAGAGTTTATCTCTGTCAGATTTGTAGTTACACATATTAAAAACTGATCTACTTACCTATATTTTGCTCTAGTTGAAGTTATCAAGTTATAAATTCCGAATAGTTCCCAAGCTTGTGGTGAGTAATACCAATTTTAGGACAATATTTAGAATAACCTTTCTTTTTGCACTCAAATGCATTTTTATCTGCAACCTGCATCTTTAACTTCTGATATTTCCCCTTCACAAAACACAAAGACTTCTGTTTTACTTGTGTATTTTAGGGATCACTAAGAAGTCATATACTTTCTTTTTCTTTTCCTCAATGAGTGATTGCCTTTGAAATCACTTTAAATGAAAGGCATGAAATGCTATTTGAGTTTACATATCTCTTCCAAAAGCAGTGGAAGTGTCAGGCAAACACATTCAAAATGGATTGGGTTTGAGGTTGTTTCCATATTTAGTTTTTATTTATATTTAATATTTGGTGTTTCCATAATTATTTCCATATTAGCCTGATTTGGGGTGTCTGAAAAAAACCTGATTCAAAGGGTGGATTTTCAATTTGATACGTGTTCTAGAACATCATGTAAATTTATATATGCAGTATGGGTGCCTACGCATTGACCTTCTGAGCGGGTGACTTTTGTTTCTGCTGTGAATGTCCCCAACCCCACTGAATGGAATCAAAATCCCAGATTCCAAATGCTGTATTTTGGTGGGAGGTGAGCTCAGGTGTCCCGTCTTGTCTGGCCATCTGGTGTTGAGCAGTTCTGGGTCACCTCCTAGCTCACAGCTTCTTCCATTCAGAAGAAACAGCATCATCCATGTGAGCATCCTTCATGGGAGATAAGATTTTTCTCTTGCTGCAGATTCCTCCCAGTCTTGTTTCTCCTGATTGTTTATCTCAAGCCTTCAGATTTTTCTCACTCTTGGATCTATTTTTAAAACCTTTTTTCTCCTATAATATATAATCAGCACTCACCTGACAGGAGAGTGTACTCAAGAATTATGAAAAAGCTGCTTTAAGACCACATGATAATAAATTCTCCTTAATCCCAAATATATATGAGATACAGAGCAGGGCCCACAACAACTTTTATAAAGAGCATTAGTGTCAGCAGTTTAAAGAGAATTAAAAGGAAAAGTAACATTCCATCCCTGAGGAAAAATCAAAGCAGTGCATAAGACTAAAAGAAACATTTCTATAGGGAATTGCTTATGAAAGAGATTTTTAGTTCAAAATAAGGAAATCGCTAGGCAGTGCAGGAGGACTATATTGATCAAAAACAGTTTCCTGAAATACCAGAATCCAAAGAAGAGCTCAAATAAAAGACACAAATTAAAGAAAAGTAAGCAAGCCCAAATGAGGAGAAACTCCATCTTTCATTTGCAGCAAAGATTGTGATCAGACTCCAGAATAAGACAGATGCTACATGTGGTTAGGAACATTTGAAAACTGATTTATAGCTATGTTATGATGATCCATAACAATGCTAGATTTATCGACCACCTGCTGTGAACACAAACCTCTTTTTTTTTCCAGCAAAACTTCAGCTCGCCATTTATGAAGTATCTCGTGTGACATTTTCACAATTTCCTGGAAGACATGATTGACCAAGGTGCCAGCACTGCTCCATTCCTGCACGTTCACCAATCAGTGCAGATGCCAGGTGAGACTACTGAACCTCCTGCTGAGCTATTGAAAGTGAGCATGCTAAAAATATTTAGAGACATTTATTTGATTTCTCCACATGAATTCCTCTATAATTTATCACTTCAGCTCATACTTGTTCTGTTTTCTGCTTTGTTTTATTTTAGAAGGGGTGCCTTCTCTCCTGGCTTTTACTGTAAGCACATCAGAGGTTTGGATCTATGATGGTTATCAGGGCACACTATGTTTAGCTATTTGTCCTATCTGGTAAACTAGCAGACTTCTCCAGTTGTTTTGATGAGCACAGAGGGACTGAAAAGATACACATTTCAAATGTATACATATTGAGCAATAACGTTACAGTATTCTCTTCTTTGCAAGTATGTATGGTGTCCATAAATACCCAGAGATATGAATGGGCATGGTGCTGGGGCAAGCAGGGGATGGATGCTTATTATTCTGAGCTGCAGAAGCAGCCTGCTTTGTTTAGCTAAATCAATGAAACAGTGAAACAACCCCTGTATCCAGTGTTTATTTAATTTAATCCAACATGTCCCCTTGGAACAGACAGGTTTTCTGTGAGAAGCTGAAAGCAAAATTAAACATGACATTTTGGGGTATTCATCAAAAGCAGCTGAATGAATGAATGTCTGAAAATAAACACCAGGTTTTGTCCAATATTTCAATACCCAGGATTGGAGACATGACAGATTTCAGAAATAAAAAGATTCTTGGGTTTCCATTGTAAACTGCTGACAAATAAAAGTGATCTGTTAAGTTTATTTGAAAACTTGTGTTTACTTAGCATTGTAACACGAAGTCTTATATGTATAGTGGAAAGTCTTATAAGCATAGCAAGAGCCCTGTGGAGTTGTTTGATCCGTGTATGCAGTAACAGCAACTATTTTTTGCATGAAGGTATGTCACGAGCAGTACAGACTACAAAGCGCAAATATGTGGATGAACATACAGGTAGTGGGTGAATTTGACATACTGGATGACCCACAGCTGGGTTTCTTACTACGTTTACTAAGCAAGGTTACAAGGCACATTTATTTCTGATGCTTCTAAATGGACACCAGAACAATGGCATAAGGAATAAACTGCTTGATAATAGACAATGAAATTAATTTTTTACTATAAAGCAAGTCCAAAATGGCCTATCTTATCCAGATTGTGATGTCAATATATATCTAGCTACCTCACAGGTGATTTGAAATAGAAAAAATGGTAGATTTATATGTGCTTGGGCGGAAAATTGTCTGAAAATGTAAGCAGTCAGACTGGTACTGACCTGGTGTAACACCAAAGATCTAAATGATATTCACAAAAATGTTTTGGTGAATGGACTCATCACTGTTTTGAGATATATCCCCAAAGTCTCAATGAAGTTGACACTGTTGTGTTGAGCACTCAACAATGCTACTCAAATTTATCAGCTCTCTTTGCAAATCTTGATCCTTTTATGTGGAGAGCCATTTCTAGGTGAGTGGGCATTTTTTTAAAACAAATGCATATATATATGTATGTAAGTGAATACATAAACAATTGCATTTATTCCATTCAAGAGAGGGCTGTGGGCCTGTTATTTTTGTCTCCACTGAGCACAGAATAAGAGCCTAAGAGCCTGCGGAAATCAGGGTGAGTGCCCATGGAAAAGGGAGGCAGGCATGGCCTGTCCTGTGTACTGCTTACTGCTCTTTTACTGCTCGGTCCTACTTTCACAGGACTTAACCACATACAGAGATTAAATGGCAAGAGTTTAGACGCTTACTGAACCCATCACATGAAGTAGGACATTTTCTTTCAAATGTGATTTATCTCCTCTATATGGCTGGAGCAATAGATACCCTGCAAATGAACTCCATGCTTGCTTATAAAATAAAATCCACATTACTCTCAGCTATCAGACACAACTATAAATTGAATGAAAGTGAAACAGCGTAAAGAGGGTTTGGAAACAACAGTTCTATCACCAGCAACAAGCACTGGGCAGACATCATGGCAACGCCAGCTGAGTTCAGCTGTCAAGAGGCCCCAGAGAACCGACATTTACATCACCTTTGACAAGGTCGAACATGAAACTTCAGGTCTCCATTCAGGTCCTGGAGATGACTGCAGGGAATAATTACCTCTGGTCCAGAAAGGATAGCTGAATTTTTTTGTCACCAAGAAGAGGAGCAAGTCATTGGAGAGAGGGAATAGGGACACAGCAGACACAAATTGTGACACAAGGCAATATCAGTCATCACAGGTCAACAGAACAGACGAAGTTCACCTTATCCAGTTTCTGTGCGTGAGTCATGGGTACGCACACACTATGTGTGAGTTCTCAAAGCTCTATCCTTCTGCGGCCAGCCTTCTGGGAGAGTCACATTATTTAAGTCTCCTATCAAAAAATGGTTCTAAATGTCCTTTCTTGGGTTAAAGGTCAATACTGATTTTTTTCAAGCTAGCTCTGAGGAACCTCCCACATAACTAAACATACAGGATTGCCTACAAGCAGTGCCTCCAGCTGACACCAATGGGATGGCATGGATGGAGCAGGGGTCATTCCAGATTTGAGAGCTAGAGGTAAGGAGGAAAAGAGGCAGAATACATTGCTGTTTCAGAATTTGGGTGGTTATTTTTACTGGATTATGAAATGTGGTGAACTTCCTATCGTTTTCTTAGCCTAAGTAAATGTATTCGTCAGGGCCCCTTTTCATCAAAGAATTTTGTAAGCAAGTATCTGCAGGTGCATGGCCCCCTGCATCCTATGGATGATACGTGGATTCAGTGCTAGATATACACTTATAAAGCCTGCTGAACTGCCATCTAAACAAGCATCATCTGCTATCAGATTTGCAGCACTGATATTCTGTGCTCCAAATCTGTCCTGGGCAAATTCCATCCCTGCAGCTCACCCATTTTTCTATTACAGCTAATCCAATTACCTCAAACTCTTATCTTCCTACTAGCAAGCACATATGTCATCTTCCTCATGCAAGTCATCCTGCAGAAAAGTTAATGAGCATATTTATGCGAGACAAGTTATGGACCAAAGTGTTTATGGGCACAAGAGTTTATTATGTTTGTGGTAACCAAGGCAATATATTGAAAGAAAAGATGGATGAGTGTAATTTAAACAAATTAAAAGCAAGCATGAATGAGGACCTGAAAAAAGGCTTAACCTAACCCCCAGTTCAGACTGGAAATAGCACAAAGAAAGATGTTCTTGAAAGCAGATGGTTGACACTGCAGAAAACTTTTGGACACAAATTTTCCTCCTTTCCAAAAGGAAACTATGCAGAGTGCCCATTGCTGATGGACTTTCACACCCTGTAGGTGCCGGTGGGCTCTGACATGCCACCAGAACTCTGCTTAAATCAAGCCAAAGCTAAACCGCACCTAAAACCTGGCTCTAGCTAAAACTGGTTGTGAAGAGAGAAGAATCAGTCTTTTCTTGCACTTGAGCTAGTTACTAGAAATGAGTTTGAACTGTGAGAGACAAAGGATGTCAGCAGAGCTGAAGGTGCCAGAAAGCCTCTGCAGACAGATGGCTTGTGCAGACAGGTCACCCTGCTGAAGCCAGCACATGAAAATGCACCTGGAGAGTTTGTTGGTTTACCCGAAGTTATTCCAACCAAAATCATTTTGGTGTAATTATTCTCTTTCTGCAGCTGTGTGGTGGTTTATTTTCCAATCTGGCAGTGGCGAGTTCAGCTTCCAGATTCAAACAGTGAAATGAAAGCCTGATGACTGAGTTACATTTCAAAAGATAAGGAGGGCAAGACCTGTACTAGCTGAGAGCTAATCATGCTCGAATGCCATAAAATTGGTGAAAAAAAGGAGTAATGCACACCCTGAACTGTTTTGCCAAACCCCACCAAGGAAAGGAGGAAGGAAAAAGGGGGAAGAGAACCAGCCTGTGGGCTCTGGGACCCAAAACAGCTCTTAGCTACGCTAAATAGCTCTGTGTGGGATTGTCAGCATAGTTGATGTTGGATTATTCCAGCAAAAATGAGCATTATGAGAATATATTCAAGTGCAGGAGATGGATGGGATAAACCAGCAGCTGGTAAAACAGCTTTGTTGAGAGACAAGTCTCTTACTCAAGAGTAAACAGTTGTTCCCCAGGCAAGAAGTCATCACAGCTAACATCCCCCATAATGAAAGGAGCCATAGGATATACCATTTTCAGAAGTTTATTTCCTCTCCCACTGGGAGGACACATGGCAAAGACCTTCAAAAGGACAGTGGGTGTTTGTTATGGAAAGCAGCATGGCAGGCTCAGGGCTTCTCCTGGCTAATAAGGTCCTAACTCTGGTCACATCCCTTTTTGAAGGCAACAGGCTCCTGCCTGCAATATCCAGTACGCAATGGCAGAATTATGTTCCTACACGTCTAGGACAAGTGTGTGAAGCTGGGTTTTGGATTTCCAGTTCACTGGACAGTGCTCTACAGGCGTGGGCACACACAGGCTGCTGCAGGCATTTCAGCTCCTCTCCCACAGCTGGGACTCTGCAGGACTGCAGCTGTCACCTGGCCAATTTATTTAGGGGAAAATGGAAAATGGCAGCTAAGGAGCCGATTAGATAACTAGCATAGTGTTTGCAAGAAAAGTTAAGTTGTCCTTTGCAAATGAAGATACTTCAAAGACAGAGAATTCCTTATCACTTTCCATTAATACTTGCATTTTATACCTTCTCAGTGGCTGCCTGTTCTGCTCTTAAGACCATAGGTGTGCTGGGGCATCACTGCCTATTTCTCAGCATTTCACCACAGCCTTATTAAGTGAAGCCCCAATATTAGTTCATCTCTTGGCACTGTAGTAATAAGTACGAGGAAGCAATATTCATATTAGACCGCCACTATATCTTTGGATACAAAGAAAACACAACGGATGTACTTGTTCATAAACAGAGCAATGTTTCCTCTGGCTACTGGTTTCCTCCCTGCTCGTTACAAACAACTGTCAACTATTCCTGCCTATAGGTATATCAAGATTGCTCATCACCAAGTCACCAGGAAGATGATCCACATTGCTTCTGTAACTCAGATTTAGGGTTATCATAGCAGCACGAGACAGAAGGATTAAACGAGAAGGAGGGTATGCTGAATACAGGAAAATATTACATGCAAATTGTGATTATTCATGACTGAGTCACAAAAAATATGTATTCAAAATCTGTCATGGTTTAAAGTTTTAACAATACAATGATTTGCGTTATGTAATGACTTTCACTGGAGAATCTCAAAATGCTTCAGAAGCACTGAGATGAATGCAAAATAACAGTCTCACAGGAGGGCTTTGGGTGCATTTGTTTTCAAATCAGCAGCTAGTGCAGGGTGGTGCACTTGGGATTTGAAGCAAGGGATAAGGCAAAGGACATAGGAAGTGTCGGCAGAGGCCTAGTATTCAGTTAAATAAGACTGGACCTTCAAACATGGGGACAGACAAAACAGTGCAATAGGCAGTCAGCAATGTAAGAAGTACCACATGTTAACATGTCACCTCCCAGAGAGTGAGTGTCCCCAGCCAGCACTTCTGAGACTGTGCATCTGTGTGCTTAGGAGGATACTGTGCTAGGAGAAGCTGAAATGTGTCATCATTAGCAAAGATCAGCTGCTGTTGCCTCAATTATCTTTTAGTAACACCTTGCACACCAGTTATCTCACAGCACAGCATCAGAGAAATGGGTGGGAAGGTTCCTCAAAACAGTGGATTCCAGTAGTTTCTAAGACATCAGAATGTGGAAAAACAAATTGTAAACTTAAAAAAAAAAAAAGCACACAGACTCTTCCTCCACTTCCTGCAAATGGGACTAACAAGAAAAAAAAATGAAAAAAGTGAAAACATCAACATTCAAAACCTAACCCATTTTGAAATGAAAACCATTGCGAAAATATGACACAGGGTGATACTTGGTGGTCTGGGGAAGAAAAAGCGCTGACAAAGATCGACCTGATCCATCCTCTAGTCTCCAAACAGGTTCAGCTTCTATTGATCATTACAGATAAGTTTCTAATATCCTTTAAAAAATCCAGTGATAGAGTACTTGAAAATAATCCAGCCTCTTTTGTCATTCTAATCACATCACAGTGCCTACAGGTAAGCAGCAAACAAATACATTGCAAACACAGTAATACCCTAAAAATGTACTCAGTAGCTGAGTGTTATTTGTGCCAGTGAAGACATGATGTGGTCTGTCACTCATCACAACAAGAAATCCTTTCCCCAAAGACAACATGGGAATTTTGCAGCACATTCCCTCATCCCTTTTCACATAGGTTGAGCAGGGATGGTGGAAATTTAAAGCAAAACAGAGTACATCCCCATCTGTGTGGAACAGAGTGTGGGCACTGAGGTTAGGAGACATGGTGATGGAAACCTTAACCACCATCTCCCTGGGACCTCCTGAGGGCTCTCTCACTGTTTGGTGAGACAAAGCAGACTGCCAGACAAAGAGTACTCCAACATCTATGTTCTTCAGCTGGAGGAACTACAGACTGCCAGGCCCTATATTGAGAACTTTCTTCTTCTATCTAGTGCATGTATTTGTTGCGATGAAGAAGAAAAAAGTATCAGATCAAGGATGTGAATGTGTCCAATAATAATGAAAAATAGAACACTATAGTTTCAGAAAACTAAAGATGGGAACTGAGATTTTATTGATAGAAGACACATTTTTTAGAATGCAATAAAATTAAATCCATTGGCTGATCCAGAGCAAAACCAACGATGTACTGAAAGTGTAGGCTGATAAGTGCCTGCTGATACTGGTGACCTTAGTAAGAAGACACCCTAGCATCCATACATTTTGCGTAAGATTTTGTCAGGGAAGCAATTCGGAGTTACAGTGACAACTTGTGATATAAAAAAAGTGACAGGCAGTGTAACTTGTGTTTGATTTCATTAAAACATCCATAGCAGAGGCTCAAGGTAAATTATTTCAGAACTTACAATTTTTTTCTTAGAACTGTAATTTTCTAAACATGTTTTTGTCTTTATGTCTAGCTGAGAAAATCCTTTGCAATGTGCATACCACCAGCCCTATCCCTGCGGTGAGCCTAGCTCCCAGAAAAATGTCTTCTGACCCTAGAAAATAATCAGAGGGGGCAACAGAAACCCACAGGACAGTGCCTGGTAGGACTGCTTTAGGAACACAAACATGGTTGCTGCTGAGAGAAGCAAAATGCTTGGCAGTACCTTAATTTCTAAAATATTTCATAATGTAGATATTTGGAACTTTCACAGCAGCTTTAATCTACGTCCTTCCAAGGCCAGGCAAGGATTAGTGCAGCAGCTAGCCCTGAAAGACCCCTACGTTTGCCTGTCCTCTGCACAAGGGAGGTGACACAGTCTGTCAGGCGGTCTGTGTGTGTTTGGTAGGGGATTGATAGTCAGTCTAAGCCGCGAGGAACCATGTTCCCAGCTGCTGCTTAATCTAACAACTACTCAGCTGTTAATTAGGCTGGCCTAATCTACCAAGATTCCAGCAATATTTTACCAGACATGAAGATAATCTGTCACCTATGGTCAGCAGGCAGATCCCAGCGTGTCTTCTGCATACCAGAAAGCGTATGCACCAGTTTAGGTGTCTCTTTTTCTCTTTCTTCAGATAGATACAGATCACACAGGATCTAAGAAATGACAGCGGTGGCCAGATGGATTGGCGTGCATGCCTCATGGTGACTTCAGACACAGATGTTGTAAAAGACTTGGAGAGATGTAAAAAAGCCTAGAAAACCACTGCCAAAACTGATGGATCTTCCTTCCCAGCTGCAGATGGAACCACAATGTATTTTCAGGAGAGCACAGATGTACCAGACAGTTTGAATTAATATATAAAACAGAGTTCTGTATTACGTACCAAATAGATGCTGGCTGGGAGAACTGGGAGCTGCTACCAGTAATGCCACTGGGAGCTGCCACTGTTTGTCCCAGCATAGGTTTTTGTTCTCAGCATCCAGATGTCAGAGAGAAACTCTTCCCATTAACCCCAGTGCTATCTGACTAGAGTGGATCTCAGTGGTGAGCTCTGCTGCCAGTGGTGTCTTCATGATAGTCTCCCACCAGCTATGACTAAAACCCAATCGATAGTTCTTATGAGACAGATGGACCCATTATAATATGACCTCCTTGGAGTCTGGCTCTTAACTCTTGACCTTGGCTAATATAAAATATTCACCAAAATTCTGTGTTAGACACTGGCACGACCTCATATTTCTTTCCGTGCTATTAACAAATCTTACACATTTGTCAGTGGCAAAAATTATCGCATCCACCACACCACAATGGATGCCACATTTGTCAAATGGATTGTTAAAGAAACTATAGAATGGCTCTTTACCAAAATCCACTGCCAGCTTATAGGTAAGTGGAAAGAAAAAAAACCAACAAAAAACCAGCCACCAAAAAAAACCAAACAAACCTTGGGTTGTTGTAGTGCAATGAAGCTGGGTTAATTAGCACTGATAATATACAGCTGTGGGTTGGCTTCAGGGGTGGTGGCTTGGTTGACGTAGATAAGGGGCAGCTGTGGCTGGTGCTGTTCAGTGGTTGAGAGCCAATGGAGAGGGAGCAGCCGAGGAAGAGAAGGAGATAGAACACGTGCCCTGGCTGAGGTGAGACTAGGAGAAGGCAGCAGAGGGACTGGCATGAAGAGTATGCTGGTATGAGATGGTAAAAGACCTTGTTGCAGCTTGATAGCCTGGAAAGCGCTGCAACAGGTTGTTTTTCTACTCATATTTTCTTAGAACAATTAATAAGACCCTTGTGATTTCCTCTTGAAGCTGAAGTCAGACACAACTCACGCTGATGAAGTCCCACAGAGTTTAGTCACGCTTTGCTAAATGGCAAAGGGCCCCCATATCGCCTGCCTGAAGAAATGTTGGTTTGTGTCTTTGCTACAGCCTGGAGTGCTCTTGGGAAGGGATTGCTGTGGAGGAGGCTACAAACCCATCCATCTGAAGGGACAGAGGTGGCACTGTAAGTGGTGGAAAGGGGAGGTTGCTCGCCCGGTAGGGTGAGTTCTCCGAGCTGCACAGTCTATGTGCACATTCAAAGCACGGTTGTACATGTGCCACAGTGATTCAAACCTGAAACTCCTTTTACTCAGCTGTCCGCATCAGGACACGCTCCTGCTTTTCCCTGGGTACAGGCTACACCTCACTTCACACCACTTCAGCATCCAAGCATCTCCCGCTCTTCCTGATGAGGCTTTCAGGGTAGGTGGGATGGGGAAGAGTGAATGAAAACATGGTACACACATCTCAAAAAAACCCTCATCATTATAAAATTACGGTTTTTTTCAGTGATTGTCCACATATCTGTATACACATGGTTAACTCTCTCCTTCCTCCCTGTACATGGATATTCCTCTCAGAGCCCCTTTGCACTGGGGGTAATCCCCAGGTGAGGGAATGGCCCAGTGCAATTTTGCACAGGATTTTCACAGTCAACACCCTCTCCGACAAGATGCAGGTCTGCTGTGCACTAGCAGTAGAAGAACTGAGGGAGGCAGACCTCCGAGAACAACTTATCCTTTCCTTCCTAAGCCTGTGCTCACACAGAGGTGAAAGCAGTGACAATCCATTGCTCAGTTCTTCAGTGAACACAGTTGCTCCCTCCTTCTGCCACCTTCAAGCATTAACTGCTTGCTAGCCAAGTCATCTTCTTGTCTTCCTGTAGCAGATTTAAATTTTTTTTTTGCTTATCTGTAAAAGAAACAGCTATTGCCTGGCAATAAGTGAATCCCTCACACCTATTCCCCCATACACAAATATAGGCAGAGGTGCTAAATCAAAATGGACAGACTTTGCCATCGTGTTTCAAATGTATCTCACTGATGAAAATAATAAGGAAAAAGAAAAATAATGGTGAGAAACTAATTGCAAAGCTTGTTTTCAGTGGCATTTCTGATTATTAATTATTGAATAATTTCATAAGTTATTCAAGCTTTTCCTGCAGTCTATGCTACCATCAAACACCCTTACACACTGGAATCAATCAACCAGTACCTTGTGCTCCTGCCTCCTGTGTAAATGGTGTGCTTGCACACGCAAGTAGAGAGAGAACCTCTATGTTCCAGGGCTTTGCTCTGCTGGTTGCCGTTTCTCCTGCTACCTTCTGTCTCAGAAGTTCTTCTCGGATTATTTACAGTCACTCTTTTGACCCCACACAGCAGCACGATGGTCTGTATTAAGTGCAGAAGATGTAGATATTCATCAGCTCTTCTCTGCTCTCTTTTATCCTCTGAGGATGTTGTACCGTGTTACTCACCCTCTCACTTGAGTGCTCAGGTTGAAGCATCCCCACAGCCTGGAACCCAGCTATGAACTCAGGTGGTCTGTGTGCTCGCAGCCACAAAGTCAGGTTGGACAACGCACACCTGAGATTTGCAGGTCAACAGCTTTCTAAAATCTGGTTCCTAATTTTTCAGCCTGGCAATCATGTCAATTAGAAACATGGGTAAGAGGTGAGTGAAAGAGAGCAGAAAGAGAAAGCAGTGTTCTGTGAAATGAACCATCTTTCAAGCATGTTTTAGTGAAACATTGTCAGATATACAGACCTGCAGACAATGGTTTTAGCCACCAATTCAATCATTTTTATTTTTTTTTTGTAGCCAATAGAAACTCCTGTATTTGTAGTTTTGGAAAAGATTCTGATGCTTGGGATTCGCTAAACTGACAATCAAAATTAGATCAGCCAGACCAAACAATAAGACCAAAATATGTGCAGGTTTCTACTTTCAAGGGGAGTTAAAAAAAGAATCTATACTGACAGGTTTTTCTTAGAAATAGTGATTCTCTGTCCTTGCCTTTCAGCTGGAACTACTTAAACTCTCATACATTTACACAGCCTTGTCCTTGCCATCTATCCATTTCCGTAACGGTCTGGGCAATCACAGTTCTGCTCTTATTTCATTCTTCATCTATAACAACTTCAAGGATAGTACAGAAACATATCCTTCATCGTAGTATGGAACAAAAACCAAGGTATATTTCCCGGACTTACTAAGGTTTGACAAACTTCTATCACCTCATCAGCCATTTTCCAGTGGAGCATCTACAGACCACAACCTATTAGGCAATTGCACCAGATCTCCACGGCAAAGCAGGTAAGGAATTCCTCCTGGAAATGTGTCACCAGTCCTGCCTTTTATATCAGATCCACAAGGGAGCCAGGGTCCAAAAGTAAATGTGAAGGCAATGTTTTCATATTGTCTTTTGCACATTCAAATAAAAGCATTTAATCTTCTGTAAAGACAGATGAAACCTAAGCAGCAATGAATATTGAGTGTAAAACTGATACAGCACTTAAGCGATTCCTGCAACCTGCAGCTCACTCAGGGTGTAGGGCCTTCATTATAACAGCCACAAGGGACTAAGAATGTAATATATGTAAGGAGAAGCAACATGTAGGGCAAGCTGGAAAAAACAGGCATATTTGGGATAGACAAGCCCTTCCTCTCATCTGGGACTTTTCTGAACACTTCAGTAGCTAATCCCACACATTTTAGCTTTACATTTATAAACAAAGAACAGTGATACTGCTGAGGAAATCCATTTGCTGAAGAGAAGAAATTGTGAGAAACTACCAAAAGTGAGTAAGCAGGAGGCCTGTTTATCACCAAGTGCAGCATTTCAGAGTTACAAAACTGAAAAGGCAAGATCGGGCTTACATGATGCACAGCCGCAGCTTTTCTGGCCATGAATACAAATGTGCTGTGTCCTCTAAATTTCAGGTGCTGGAGCACAAGCTGAAGATTACATGATGCAGCTTTCCATGTTGGTCCTACTCACCTCCTTGCCTAAACTGACGTGGATCCATTGATTTCAATGAAGATATTCCTGATCTATACCAAGGGAAAGGAGACACCCTGCCTTTGTTTTTGAGATGTAGTGCAATAGCCCATATTTATCTGGGAGAAAACTTGAAGATCACTTCCTGAAATTCAGACACTTTTAAAAACTTAAATGTCACTTCCAACATTTGATCAGCTATTAATTTAATATAATGAAAATTAAAGAAACAGTTGTTACAACAATTTATTCTAGATGTGCTCAAAGTTGGGAATCTTTTTGCACAAGCTGAAATTATTGAACAATTGAATGATCAAGTCTTCCAAAAATCAAATCTGTTACTTGCATGTGTAAATACAGTTAAGGGTTCTCATGTTGTTCTGTACTCTGTAAAATAGTTGGGATCATCAAGAAGAACCCTCTCCGCTCCCTGAGAAATGATGACGGTGTTTGGAGAACTGCAGATTCCTCCACTGTTTCTGCTGCTGTGACCTTTACCAATTTGTGATTTCCTAAAAACTTCCCAATAGGGTGTGGATTAAAAAAAATGCTTTCCATATGTTGAAAGCACTGCTTTATATAGAGAGAGCAATGAAAATATCTTTGACAGAATAGCAACAAAACTATTTTCGGTGCAAGCCACAGTGATGCTGTACATTTAGCAACCCGTTGACGGTATTCTAGACTCAAACCCAAAAATTTATCTGGGAGAGACAGTGCTTTCAGGCTGCAGAAGGCTTTGAAATCCCAGTGCTGAAATGTTTATGTTTTGCCTAGCGTTTCACCAGGTCGGACACTCTTCCTGAGTTCATTGACTCTCATCCAGAAATGTCATTAGCAAAAACAGCCTAAATGGATTCTTCCTAGGCCTGACTGACCACAAAGCTTGAGCAGTGGTCGCCTTCACTTCCTTTGCTGCTGGCTCCAGCTAAAAGCCCACTCTGGTGCATCACAAGACACAGACAAATTCTGCCTAGAGTCAGACTGGGGAATACCTATTGATTTTAATGAAGTTTTGACAAGTCAACCTGGAAAAGAACCTTCTCCTGTGCCCTCTGAACACTTCAATACA
This sequence comes from Falco rusticolus, assembly GCF_015220075.1. NCBI lineage: Eukaryota > Metazoa > Chordata > Aves > Falconiformes > Falconidae > Falco > Falco rusticolus. The sequence goes on from NC_051193.1 coordinate 41,553,612, forward strand.
TGTTGTAAACTCAATCTATACCAACAAAATAAATAGCCTCTTAGAGTCCATTATAACCATTATGGCTACTTAGATTAAAGGAGTACGATAATGTTTGTACAGCTAATCAGTGATGCAGTCCTTACTAATGTTTCCTGAGTAGTTGCTGTATTGGAGTGCTAATCATGATTGTTCTGATTATCAGCGATTGTTTAAAAAAAAAAACACAGAGCAAACAAGATAAACACTCTTCTACAATAATCAAACCAAAGAGGAAAGGGAAAAAGACTAAAGGTCATCATTTTGTGTAACACCATCATTGAGTGTTAATATTCATCTTACATTTTTTGAGACTGCTTGAACGATGCTGTTTGTGCAGTCTTTTTCTGAAAACAAACATAAAAAATCTTTTCAAATAGCTTAAGTTACTATTTTGAACTGTGACACTCATTTGTAAGGCACTTTTCATGTCCAGAGCCCTAAGCCAGAGCATGGACCTGTGTTCATCACACTAGCAGAGGGTCGGTCTGGCATTGGTCCTGATTTCTGTTATGTTGTAAATACATCTTGGCGGACAGGACCCCATTACTGCCTCCACCACCAAACACACTGCAGCCTTCAGATATCTGGATTTGGTCATGCTGTTTTGACAAGCAGGGAACCTGGTGCAGGTAATTTATAAACATGCGCCCAAGGTAGCAGAGGAAGTCATCGCTAGTAGTGGGACTACAACCCAGGAAATCCTGTTTCTGGTTCAGGGATGGCAGCCCTAGCAGCATCCTGGCACTTCAGTAGTATGACTGCTGCAGACAAATCATCATGTCGTTCCTCGCACCGGTCCTGGTGCTACAAAACACTTGTGTTATTAAGCAAAGCATATTTCAAGCCTGTCACTGATTCGGGGCCTGCAGTCTTGCAAGCACCTTAATATTTATCTTCCTTTTAAGTGGGAAAAATTCCTGGACTCTATTATTTCTCCATAGAAACTGCAAAAGAGAAGCCAGCGCAATTGATGGAAAGGACTGGTATCACACGGACAAGAGCAGGGCACATATTCAGCCTTTCTTCAGCCATTCAGTCTAACGGGAAATATGCCTGTGTGCGGACCGCGTGACTGGGGTCAAAGACTAGATTTAATATATCCACACACCAATCATTTCCCCAAGGGAACTGTCAATTACCAGTGTGAAACAGAAAAGATGCTGATCACCTGGGCCAAACTCTGCTCTTGTTTATGTCAGAACAACATCCCTGATTGCACTTGCTTCCGTGCGACTGCGGCTTGAGTTTGGCTCCATCTCCTCCATTCCCCGGGTTGTCTTTGAACCACAGGGACAACGCTTTGAGACGGCTACTTGGACAATTGCTAATGGCAGGAAACTCCACAGTTCTTCTGACATTAAGGCATTGTAAATACAGAAAGGGAAGAAATCTGTGTTGTATTTTTTTGGCGTACAATGCCTAAAGCCTTATCTCTCATTCTGTCAGGAACCAAGAACTATGTATACAGATGGTGCAATTTATTATGTTCTGTACTGTGACCAAGTGCTGAAATACCTTCAGGAAATCACCAGAAAGCCTGAAAAGCTTTGCTGTCTCTTGTGACTCCAGCGCACTAAAACTATAATTGAATGAGCACAATATATTAAGCACTGCATGTTACACAGTCGACTTACAGAAAAGGACGCCATCTTTTTCAGCATCGTTACAGAGAATATATTAGCAGGACAATTACTGCCTATACCCAAGGTCGTAATGTCTCTGCCTCTCTCTATTCTGCCCTTACAAACCCACAAGATGGGGACTTACAAATGAAAGTCTAGGCTCGATGAGTCTTCCTCAGCTCAGGTGTAACTCCATTAAATTCCGCTGTGTTGTTCTCATTTGTAAGACGTTGCTGGGCCTGACAGTCCTGCCATTTAAACTGGTGTCTGTCGGGGCTGAAATGAATGGAGACATGTAGGTGTAAACAAACAGTGGTACGAAAAGAGGATCTCAGCCCTGTGTCAGCTGAAAGGTTAATGTGTTTCCATTCCTGCTTCACTGAGCAGTTTTTTATGAAACTGATTATTAAACTTGGCTCAGTGGGTGCCAGAAATACCAAGAAAAACTAAAATCAGTATCCTCAAACTCATTCACCTCTGGGTGTGAAATACAAACCATGGGCCCGACATTTTGTTCAAGCCCATTTGCTTACTACGTTCCAAACACTGAAAGCAGGACCCCTGTGCCACTGACTCAACAACAGGCATCTACGGTCATCCTGATACACACCAAGCCCAACTTGCAGCAACAGCCGCCCATCACAGAACAGCTGTTTCACTCGTTAACTGCTTCACTGGAAGCAAAAATATCTTCATCTTTGATTTTCTGCTCTTCACCTTTGATTTTCCAGTGTTTCCTTTTTGTGGGGAGGCCGGGCTGCGGCACCATGATATTGGGAAGTGCTTTACCCCTTCCCTGCAGGCGCTGCTGAACGTTTCTGCGGGCTGTGTTATTACATAGACACACGAATGCCATGAAACATTTGCCTTACTGCATCCCAGAGACAGCTGGCTGGGGACGCGGACCCGGCAGCTCCCGCCTGTCACAGGACCAGCCCTTGCATCGCTCGGGCGGGGGGGGGGGGGGGGGGGGGGGGGGGGGGGGGGGGGGGGGGGAGGAGAGACCCCAAACCCACCGACCCCAAAACCACCTGGCTGCGGTTTGGGATGAGGAGCCTCCAGGGCACGAGGGGGCCGGCTGGCCCCTCGGCTCGGCCCCGCTCCCGCATGCGGGGGGGGCGCGGGGAGCGGATGCGGTGCTCCCGGGCCCGCCGCAGCTGCCCGAGCCCCCGGCGGCCACCCCCGTCCCGGGGCAGCCCGGCCGGGACCGAGCGGAGGGAGCCGCCGCCGGGAGGAGCCCGGGCGGGGAGGGAGAGCCGGGGGGAGCCGGGCGCGCACGGACTGCCTCGATGGGCTTGAAAAATCACTGCAGCAGCGGCGGGCAGGGGGGAGATGCATCTCCCGGGCTGCGCGGCCGCGCCGCTCTCCCCGCCTCTCCCCGCCGGCCGCGGCAGCGCCCGGCCCTCCCAGCACCGCGCCCGGCTCCAAACTTTTCCCGCCGCCCGCTCCCCGCCCCGGGTGTGCGGGAGCCCCGGGCTCGGCGGGGAGCGCCGGCCGGGGAGCCCCGGCGCGGGCAGGCTGCCGGCGGCGGCAGCGGAGCATCCCGGGGAGGGGAAGCCGGCGGGGCGGGCCGGGCGGGAGGCGGGCCGGGCGGGGGTGGAGGCACGTCTCCCTGCTGAGGGAGCCGCGACTCGCAGGGCGCTGGGTTTTCCCGACCACCCTTTCCCCTCCCCACCCGCCCATCTCCCTGCCTCCCTCCCCCCGCTCCTTCCCTCCCTCCCTCCTTCCCTCCCTCCCCTCCAGAATTAAAGTTGGGACGGTCGCGCTCCGGGGATGGGTGCGAGCCACCGCCTCTGCTGCCGGCTCGCTCCGCTCCCTGCCCACACCGCCCGGAGCCCGCGCCCCCGCCCGCCCGCCCAGGAGGGATGCCGCTCCGGGAGCTCCTGGCGCTGCTCCGCCGCTGCTGGCCCTCCCTGCTGCTGCACTGTGCCCTCCACCCGCTCTGGGGCTCCGTCCAGGTAGGGCTGCCCGGGGCCGCGCCGCGCCCGCACGCCCGCCGGCGGGGAGCGGGGGCGGCAGGCGGGGCCCCGGCGGCGCAGGGGAGGGGGCGCTGCCGGCGGGGGGCGGCGGGGTGGTGGTCGCGCAGGCGGCCCCGGGGCAGGCAGAGCTGTTGCTCTGCCCGGCGCGGTGCCCCCCTTGTCGGCGCTGCGGGACGGAGCGTGTACGTGTGCGTGTCCGTGTGTGCGTGTCCGTGCGCGCGTGTGCGCGGGGCGGCGCGCGGCCCGGGCCGCCGGCAGCGCGGGACGCGGTGCGGAGTTGACTTTCTCCGCGCAGCGGCAGCGGGCGGGTTTGCGAGAGCGTTTTGCGGCGCGGCGCGCAGGAGGCGGCAGCGCGGAGCCGGGCGCCGGCAGCCGGGCTTGGGCCGTGCCCTGCCGCGGTCGGTCGGCGCTGCCTGCGAGCGGGGGGTGCTCTGGGCGAAGGGCTGGATCAGCTTGGGCCAGCTCCGGCGCTGTGGTGGTGTGTGACCTTGGTTGCAACGTGGGGGGACCGGCAGGATGAACTGGGAGAAATTCCTATACGGTGAGGGAGAGAGAGCGCCCATCCAGTTTGGAGAATCAGAACAACAGCAAAGCTCAACTCAAATGCGTCACTTTGGCATTTCAAAGTTTATTTATAATACGTCTTCAGAGGGGTGATTGATGAGCCAGCCAAGTGCTGTTCAAGAACAGAACAATTACAGTTTCTTTCTTGCACGGTGGTGACTCCAGGGCTTTTACTCCCTGTTCTAAACTTAGTGGCTCCCAAGAGATTGAAGAGAGAGGTTGTTTTAGCATCTTGTCCCTTGCCGTGAACGACAAAGAGGATTTGTGCTCCTTACAGATTAAAATGAACAGAAATACAACAAAACCAACCTCCTTTAAACCAATGCCCCCATCACAAAAATCTTCACTAGTGCTACCTCACTGTTGTCCTGCTCAAGTATTCAGGTGGCTAAGCTTAAGTTCAAACTGTAATTGCATTTTTAAGGCAAGTGCAACTGTGTAATAGAGAAGCCACCTGCAACCTCTCTCCTGTAACCAGTCAGTCAATCAAGCAGACAAAAAAAAAACCCAAAACAACCAAAACCAAACCAAACTTGCATAAACATCTTTCTGGCAAACTATACAGATGAGCTAAGCCAATCTTTCAAAAAAAATTATGCTTATAAGAATTAAAACAGGCTGTCAGAAGTGCAAAAGCCAAGGGGCCCATCCTTTCGCTGCAATAATTTGGAAGTTTTGTTGTCCCATTCATCAACTATACTTGTGCTATTGCCTGCTGTTCTGTGGAAGAGCAATCAACAAATCTGCTCATGCTCAAGCTTTTTTCCAGCTTTCCCAAAAATAGGATATCTAAGGTTCCCTTCAGCAGGTACCAGCGGGAAGGGCAGATGTGAAGTGCTCACCGGCATGCTGACCTTACATGACGGAAACTCCCTCATCTTTAAATCCCTCCCATGACTCCCTTCCCCATGTTGAGTTGTAATCCTTGCTCTTATCTTCAAAGTCTAGCTAGCCATACTCTCCTCAACTAATTCAGTAATGTCACAACATGTCGCTCCCCTGCCCCTGCACCATCTATAGCAGCCATCGTATTTTCTCACATCTCTTCTCCCAGCCCCTCTTCACCCATTCGTCTGTGCGATGCGATGACTTACATGTAGCATGGCCTTCGCTCCCACATCTTTGCACTCCCTCCTCAAGCCCTGCCTTGAGGCACTTAAGAGAATCAGTCAGATGCTAATCAGAGGAGAAGCATTTATCTTATTAAAAAATACAAAAAAACCCCAAACAAACAAAACAAACCCCACAATCTTTTCTTATTAGCATCTCAGGCAGGCACTGTGACAAGAAGGAAAGGATGATTCTGTCTGAGGCTTTTGACATAATTAAAAAAAGAGCAGTAGTGTCACGATAAATAGCAGGGTCACGTTTTTTTTTCTGGTTTCATAAACATGGACTCTGGATTAACTCTGTGTGAATTATGCAGAGCCACCCTGGGATTGAGGCCAAGCGTGTTTGACATCTCGTCTCTGTAGACTGCTTCCAAGAGACAAAAGCTCTTGCCACATCAGCAGGCTTTTGGAGAGGTCCCTGTGCCTTTTCAATCAAATGGCACTTTTCTTTTCAAGCATTCCCCTTTTACCTGATTCCAAAAAGTCACAAGAGGGCCACACTCCAGGGACGTATTAATCCTCCTTTCCCATCCCACTCTTAGAGCATGCTCAAGGACTGCTGCAGCCCCACGGGACTCTACTGAAATACTAAACAGCTCTGACCAGATGCAGATTATTCTTCCACTCTATGCAAAGCAGGACTAGACCACTGTTTCTGAAGGAAATCTTGGGATTAAAAAGAAATACACCACAGGCATGAACTTCAACAGAGTCTGCAAAAGGAAACCACCAGTTGCCACTTCTGTTTGCTTTTCCCTGAACATTTGTGGATCATATTTTCATTTCCATTAATATTTAAACACATTTGTCCTTGTTGCAAGGCATATTCACATTAAACCACAAATCCATGAAGTCAACTCCATGTGTTTTCAGAGCAGGGCAAAAAAATGCATCAGCTTGAAGTCCAGGCAACATATATGTTCAAACTGACCACCTGCTGAGTGTGTTAAGAAAGCCTCATGCCAAACAAGCAACCAAGTTTTAGACAGGCCAAGCAGACCCCCATGGCATGCCCAGCACCTGGAGGAATGGCTGGAAGGTGCGGAAGTAACAACTAAGGAGCAAGCCCTGTGTGGTTCATCTCTGGAGATGACCCCTTGCCAAGGCCACCTCTGCTACAAACTGCCTGGCAGCCTGGGGGTGTCTGATTACAGTCATTACCTGCAAAGTGCTTCCAAAGCCATTCTGGGGCCATGGTAGTGTAGGGCAGAACAAACAAGCAGTAAAGTCTGAGGCTGGACTTGAATTAGCAGACATGGTCAGAGAAAGATTAGGCTCTTTCAAACATGCCTTTTTTCTGCTGCCATTCCTGTAAAGGCAGCTTACCTTGAATTGCAGACAGTAAGAAAGAAACATGGAGTAATTTATTTCATCATCCTCTGCCAGAGCAAGATTGTTCCCTAAAGCATATTTTCTAGTGATTTGTTCTGCTTGCCTTTAGAAGACACAAGTAACAGCTTTCATTCCTTTCATGAGAAGGCTAATAGACATCAACAGTGGGATTTTTTTCTTGAAAAGGAGCCAATGGTCTTTCTTTTTTCTTAATTCTATCTTGCTACTGTTAGTTAATCAGCTTTATCTATTTCTCTCTTCCGTCGAGGCCCCTCAACCTCGATTCAAGCCTTTCCCTTTCTTGCCAGATTTCAGCCAACTTACAACATCTTTGTTATTTTAAACTAACCCTCTAAGACAAACCCTCAGTACGGTAACATCTGTGTTCCTGCAGGTATCTTCTAACAACCAGACATTTTACTGAGTGACAAGAGAAGGGAAACAAATAGGTGATAAAGCCTATGCTTTTAAATGTCAGTTCTTTCACAAATGTTTAAAAGTGATCATGGGGATTTTCTATAAAGGTACAGACTAAGGTATTGAGAGACAGAGCAACTCCTCCTCCCCCCCCCCCCCCCCCCCCCACCTGAATAATATTTTAAAAATACACAGGAGCAAGGAGTGGCTGGGCATGTATAGGGTTAATTTTGTCTGCAAAGTAATTGAGAAAAATAACCACTGGTTTCTGAGGACATTCTATTACCAGCCTAAGGTAGGAGAGCCTCTAGGGATTTAAAAGCAGTCAATAGCTCTAAAAAAAGACAGAGCAAGCCTTTGGTTCTGGTTGATGTTAAGTTAGAGCAGTAAGTCAAAGAAGCTTTTTCATACCAGCGCTGTCTTCAGACTTACATACACAAAGCTGCTTCTGGTCTGCAAGTGAAGCTGGCTCCAAGTCTGCGCAATGTTACTCTTCCCTGTCTTTTTACTCTGCCATTGCACTAGTTCCTGCGAGACTGTAGCGAGCTGTAGGATTCAGCAACTGGGGAACTAGGTAGGGGACAGTAATTGTAACTAGGAGTAAAAAGTTGCTTTCCTAATCAGCTGCCAGGACCAGCAGAGAGATGTTACCCTGCCTCCTCTATCAGCACAGTAAACGCTGTCACAACGGTACAACTAGGAGGTACCCTGGGTGTGCCACTGCCACCGCATGGAGCAGGCACGCTTCCTAGGGGACTGCTCTTGGGAGAGTTCCCTAACACCCCAACCCAGCGTGTCAACCAGCACTGGAAGAGCTGAAGCAGTATGGAGGATCTTCAGTTGCCTGCAATCACTTACTTTAAAAAGAAATCAGCCTGTTTAGCAGACAGATTTATTACCAGCCATGAGGGATTATGAAGCTGGACCACTTTGATTCATTAGAGCATTCAGAGAGTTTGTGTAAGTTCCTGGAAGCTGTCTGGGATGGTCTTTAACCATCCTCTTACTGTTACCTGATGGTGGAGGGGAATGCTGGAAAGCACTTGTGCTGAATTTGTTCTTCCCTATGTTTGGTAATAGATTTTGACAAGCTGTTTAAAGAACTGAGCCTTCTGACTTGTGCTGTGCTGAGCAATCCTTCCAACTCAGCTACGTGTAACCTCTTCTGTTCTTTCCTCCCCTCTCTACCTATTTAATCAACAAAGCCCTACCTCCATTTCCCCGAGGCCAGAGTAATGCATCTTTCTGCATTTAGAAACCTCCTACGCATGTGAACACATTCCTTGTGCAGTGATGCTGTTTTAATTAGCCTCGCCTCTCTTTTTGGCCAGGAATAGAGGAAAAGATTGTGTGCAGCTTTCCTGCAGCCAAGAGGCAGCAAGCACCCTTGGTGCCCAGCTGCCGGGGGTAGGAGAGGTTTGCTGACTGCAATGTGGGCTGTGGGTTGGATTGAAAGGGGAGAGGAGACAGACTGTGTGCCTGGACCTGACAGGGGAAGGAAGCAAAGCTTGGGCAGAAGAGAGGTAGGGAGAAGACTGCAACCCCGGGTGGCCCTGGGGATCAGCAGGGAGGCAGAAGAGTCCTGCCTAAAACAGGTCAGAAAGCATGGCATGGGGCATCTTCTTTGTAATGACCAACGCGTCATGAAAAAAGCTAAAGAAATGATGTTAAGTCAAAACTATTAGGACAATAACCCAATCAAGACCAAACTGCAACAGTTGAATCCTGGCATAACTGTCCTTAGCTTCAGCAAGACACAAGTCTGTCCCAGGTGGTCTCCTAATCCTGCGTTCAAAGTGCTTGTTAGATAACATGCTTATTCATCTTTTAGACTTTGCCTCCTTAAAATTGTATCCAGTGTTTTCCGTCTGGGTATCATTCCATTCAAAAAGAGCTGGCTTAGAGACCTCTGAAGTTAATACCTCTCAGAAGCTCCTGTGATGTTCAGCAAATTTCATTTTCATTAGGGACTTACTCCATTTTGTAGCATTAGATTAGGAATTTTACTGAATATTACTTAAATCCCTAGTCATGTGAATATGGTAAGAAAAATATGCTGCTAATAAATGGTCCTTGTCATGACTAGATCAAGCTATTGAATATATTGTATTATATATATTGTATTGAATATATTATACTGGCTAAATTGGTGTCCATGGCCAAGCGACGCCTACAGCTGGTTTCTGCAATGCCTCATCTTCAGCTTTATTACTAGCCAACACTGCATGTTACGGAGGCTACAAGTCACAGTTTGTGGCATTTCCATTTTGACCGTGTCATTGCTGTGGTCCACAGATGAGTAAATTGTGGGCTCTCTCTCCTTTTGGTGGGAAGTGAAACGCTCTGTGAAATGCTCTCTAAACATCAAAGCAAGTCCAGCAAAGCTGAGGAGAGCTTTCCTTTGGCTTTCAGTTCTGCCATAAGGAAAATGAACATAATCCTGACTCTTAACTGTCTTGTCATTTTTGTTAGCTCTCTTCAGCTTGCAGCAATGACCCTGTGAATAATGCATGCTGCTAGATGGCTTTTGTAAGGAAAGAAGACTTATGCAATGGTATTGTCTGCCACTACTGCTGCCTTCTTACCCCATAATAACTCAGAAATCAGCTGGCCAATTTCAACCAAATCTGACAGAGAGGAAAGAGGTCTTCAAGAAATTATGTTAAGTAAAAAAACAAAATAAAAAACTCCAAAACCCCCCAAAAATGGGACCATGTAGGGAAGAGTCCTCCTTGTAGTAGACTTAAGAACATGAGCTTAGTTCTCACTACTGGTCAGAGGTGCCGCTTGGGTACTCAAGTCCTAGAAACACATTCATGGAAAATCAGTTTTCACTGTTTCTACTGCTCATGCAATAACTTGTTTCTTCACAGATCACTCAGGGTGAGCCCCAGAAGTCATGCTCCAAGCCTGTAGCAGAGAAAGTCACAGAGAGCTGCCAGGAAATATGCCAGTGCAGGCCACCACCACCATTACCACCACCTCCTCCACCTCCACCGCCCCCGAGGCTGCTAGTCGTGCCAAGTAAGTAGCCGCTGGTACGGTTGTGGTGTGCTGAGGGAGGGCGAAGCAACAGGGATGCCTGGACAGACGGAAGGAGAAAGAATGTGGGAGAGGGCACAGCTAGTTCATTTGTCATCTTCCACTTAGCAAATGGAGGAAAAAATGTTCTCTGTAGAGATGGAGATCTGCTTTCTGATCAATGAATAATGCTTGGCTTTTGGAGGAAAGCCAGAGAAATTCCCTCCTTTCATTGCATTATGTGATTCCTTAGCTTTAAATGGTTCCCTGATGCCCTAGCCCTGGGAAATGCTTTCCTACGGAGACATAGGCGCTGTGCTTCCCCCTGAGTTACACAGCCTCCTGTTTCACCAGGTGTACAGCTTGGAGGTCCGGGTACTCCAAGGCAAATTAATTTACAAGCAGGCAAAAATTCTAACACTCTGTCTAGACCATCCTGCAGATTTGGCTGTCTTCAAGGCACTGGAGCTTTACTGGTTTACCATAGCAGTTAATAATCAGGCTTACTGGTTTTAAACTGCTTACAACTGTAGCAAAAGTCAGAGGCATGTCAGGGGTTAACGGCAAGTGAGCAGTTTTCCCCCTAATGTGCTTACAGGCTAAGACTCATCCCTTTCTCTTCACACAAATTGATGCTCCCAAGCCTTATCCAGCCCATCCGAGCTCCCTCCTACTTTCCAGCCATGCATCCCCATGGCTGGCACACCTGGTGCCTGCAGTTCCTGCTGGCTAGCTCTGCCAGCTTCCTTACACATCAGTATTCCTGGGATCCCTGATGCACAGGTCCTTTCTGGAAAGTGATAGCTGTGCTGGTGGTCCCCAGAGGGGCAGTCTCTCCACAGCAGGATGGAGCTTACCGGCACTACCTGGGCTGGCTGGGTGCAGGGACAAGAGCTGGACCCTGCACAGACACTTTTAGGTCCCAGTAATTTGGTATTCCAGCAAAGCTCTTTAACCCCTCTATGTCTTGCAAATTTGTCTCTCCTAAAAGGCTGCTATTAGTTCTTCTCCCTGCTTAGATAACCTCCCCAGGGAACAGTGTTGCAAAGTATATCCAGTATCCTTCTCAGCGTTTCCCCCAAGGGAAAGAAATCATTCAGTAGCATCATTTGGCTGTTTGTCTTTACCAGTGCATCCCCAGATGTGCACAAGACACAAAGACGACTTCTGCTAGTTTTAGCCAGGCAGAGGACAGGCAGAAATTTTGCAGGGTGTTTTCTGCCAAAAGCACACTTCGTATTTGTGCCACAATGCAGAAATTTAAGGCAAAGACAGGAAAAAACCAACAGTGAAACACTTGGGAAAGGAAGTACAAAGACAGCTTGGGAAGCAGAGATGAAGGTTTTGGTATAGCAGGAAAGATCACAGTCAGAAAACAAAGTGCTTTGCCATTCTGTTTTCTTGTACGTGGGGTACCCTGTTGCCCTGAGATTGCTTTTATCCACACAAAATGTGGCATAGCACTGCTTCCCCTTCCCAGGCTGCCGTCAAGCAGCTGGTCTGAATGTGCGGATTTGTCTCCTGTGAAGCAGGAAGGCAAGCAATCATATCAGAAAAAAAAGAAGTCTGTCACACATTGCAAAAAGAGGAAAGAGAAATGAAATGGGCCTGCAACTGGGATAGCCTGATGCTTACTCAAGCTGGATTGCCAGGTGCTACCCAGTTCTAAAAATGAGCTATATAATCCAGATGACTAATATTTAAACAAGTTATCTCATTTCAAATGCAAAAAAAAAAAAAAAAAGATTACACATTCCTTTTCACCAGTAAGCTTCAGAGGTAGCAATCAGTGCCTTATCTTGAAGATCCTTTCGTTATTATCAGCTGTCTAGGCACTGTGATTTAGCCCACATGTCAGCAATCCCCATCCTTGTGAGAATGAGCAAGCCTCTGGTTAAATATCGATGTTATAGAACACACTTTTAAACAGCATTCAGAGGAGAGGACAGTAAAGAGACAAGACAGCTATTGTAAAGTAGTTGATGCTAGAGTTGCACTTGCACTTTTAAGTGGTTGAAATGAAGTACTGGAAAGACCTCTGCAAAAAAGCAGCAGCCCATGGAGCTGCAAGTTTTCTACCTTACAAGGTACAGTGTCTGCACCATGAGGCACTTCATAAAGGTGCTGGTATTGCTTTCAGAGCTTTGTGAGCCACAAAAGATGGCAGCCTGCTAGGTGCTATCCTTAAAAGCTCTTTTGCAATCAACTGAACGTTGTTGGAGGTTTAGATCATCTCTACATCCTTCTAAAACAGCTGCTGTGGTTTGGGTTTGATGGTTAAAGCCAATGGATATAAATTTCCGTCCATCCAGTTACTACAGACACTGACAGCTTGGTATCTGCTAAATGAAGCCATCTAGTGCTCCTTGACATGTCTTGTCTGGTCCCCCAGCTGCTGTGTGGGAAAGCAAGGGACCCTCTTTGTGTCCTCTCTCTGAGTCCCACTTGAATGTTTTGCAAACTGTAGCTGGATGGCACTGGGTAACTGTGAGCAGCTGAATCACTCCCTGAGGGTTTTCTTATTGTGCTTGAGGATAACCGAGGACTTTCAGGAACAGTTACAGTGCATTTAATGTCTCTTTAGGCATTTCAACATTGACAGGTTGATCCAGCAACAAATCTTTAGCTCTGCTTCCTGCAGAGAGATTTACACAAAATCTGTTAAATTTCGTGAATTCCGTAATTCATGTATAATAACTGGTAAACGTTGTGTTTACTCTGAGGGATGGTAAGTCAATTCCCTCCACATAAAATCAGTAGAATCCCACACAACTTAGCAGCCAGTCTAAATACATGAGCAGTGGTAGAAACACCAACTTTCCAGACTTTAGGAGACACCTCACTCTCATAGTCATGTATTTACAACAGGAATGTGTGGGGTGTGTTTCAGTGCACCCTGAGGAGGCATATCATTCATTCAACAGTATGAATATGGGAAACTGAATTAGATCACGTGGCCCATATATTTCCAAATGTGGACAACAAAATTACGGACTGGTGAATTCAGAGAATGCCTCTGCCACCGGAACTCCAGGCCACGGGGAAGAAAACAAGCCTGCTTTTGTCCTCCTTCAGCCATGACCCCAGATCTCTTTTTCCCACATCTCTGACTCCATGCAGACCACTGGCATTTCCAATGTCCCTTCCAACCCCATCCTTGCCTTCACTGCATCCGCTCTGCAGCTGTCATGGGACATTCCCTCGTGGCAGCATATCCATGTGCCTCTTCCTCACTAAGCAGAGGACACCTGGTCTGCCCCAGTGAATCCGTCTGCTTTACAGTATCTAAATGAAGGCTAGGATCAGCCACGCTGGTCCCTGTGGGTGCTGGTTCTCTCAATACTGCCAGTTCAGCCTTTTCTCCTTCTGTAAAGTGGGACACGTGGAGCATTTCGGCTTTGAGTTTCTTGAGTTTCATTGCAGGTGCAGTTTGTTGATGGCCTACTGTGATACTGCTGTCTTGTTTGATATAGATGCATACCACACATGTATGTGTTCATAGTTGGACTTGAAGACCTTAAAGGTCTCTTCCAACTATGATTCTATGATTTTACCTTACTGAGGGTCTTCAAGGAGAGGGCCCATCTTAGAAGTAACTAGGATGGTGGGGACTGTGTGACAAAGTGGTGGGCACCATCAGGAGACATGGTTGCTGAGCCAGTTGCAGTTCCTCCAGACCATCTGGCATATTGATGTTTCTGCAGTAGCTCTCCTTATGCCAGTAGCAGCCTGCTCTTTAACCCGTGCCGAGAAAACTGCTTGCTGATGAAGTGAAGGGAAAGCTCATGAGGCTCTGAGGGGCATAAGGCCAGCAAAGCTTAGATGCTGACAGCGAAGAAAGGAGGAACTTTCAATGAAACTGAGTGTGTTCCCCAGATGTGGCTGTAATGACCTGAAGGAGACAGAGATGCTCAGAACCTGGCCTTTAATTAACTGCTGCTTTTCCCCCCCCGTCTGCTTTCCTCCTTGCTTCTGGATTTCAGCCAGGACTAAGGCAAGGTGGATGGAGTACTTGTGTAGGCAGCATTTCTAACCCAACTTCAAGACCCGTGAGATTAGGCTAGTTCAAATGATGTTGACCCTTCAACATCTAAAACACTGCTGTTGTCAACCCTTAAATACTTTGTGAGCATGCAGGTTTCTCCAGGGGCATTGCAAACAAGAAAGGACTTTGTTTGGAAGTAGAAGCTAGGCTTTCAAATCAGGAAAGGGTTAATGCAAGGCATACAATGCAGTCAGTATCAGTTTTACCCTGTGTGAGGTTTGGGGAAAAAACATTTCAGATGTGACTTCCAAATGGTACAAGAAAGAGAAAAGATGTTCAGCAGGAGCTCCTCACTCGCTGGTTAGCAGCATCTGCTGTCTCTGCTCTACCTGTTTCTCCCATTGGGCGAGTTCACAGCACTTCCATCCCCTCTCTGGATGACCGAAACGTCCAGTCAAACTTTGCTTCAGTCCAAATTTAGAGGGGGAAACTTAAATAAAAGCTTGTATCTGAGATCATTACAAGCTCTAATAGTACAGCTGAGTCTGGATACATGAACCAACCTCTGACTCATTGGATGCTTGCACATAGGTACACAGTGACATCTTTGCGGCTCCTGACCTCAGTGAAAGTTTACCCTGAGCTATCAGTTGAGATAAAATACAATCATGTCGATGCAAAGCCAAAGTGAATGACATCACTGCAGAGGACTCTAATCTCCAGGCTGTAATTGTACGATTTTGTTTTTCAAGGTGAAATCTTTTCCTGTATCTTTGGAGACAGTGAGTCTAATTTACTAATTATTTGGGCTAGTGAAAAATGCCAAAATAAAAATGACCAAGTGCATTGAAGGTGCAACTTTTTGGCAACTGTATAAGCACAAATGTGTAGCTTAATTTCAGAAAGTGTCCAGGGTCTGTTCAGAGCAAGTTGGAAAGCTAAGGGCATTTGGATCTTTTAGGAAAGATGGTTACTATGTGTGCATGTAGGCAGGAATCTGAAGTACAGGAACAGTCTGGAACTTCTTGAACTTTGAGTAGGTTTTAAAGCAACTAAAAGTTGCAATTTCGGCTTGCTGACCATTAACAACATAGCCTTTCACAGCAGGAACTTGTGATAGAAATGAAAACTGTATGACTCTGGGACATAAAAGAATAAGAAATGTTTTTTCCTTAGGCTTTTCTGTGACCTAAATCTTGGTGGCAGAATGAATGGTCAGGGTAACCCAGCATGGATGAGTGAATGAGTCTGAGCCCCACACCAAGCACTGTCTCCACATGGCCATCCAAACAGGAGA
The DNA here is from genome assembly GCF_015220075.1 of Falco rusticolus. Taxonomy (NCBI): domain Eukaryota; kingdom Metazoa; phylum Chordata; class Aves; order Falconiformes; family Falconidae; genus Falco; species Falco rusticolus. Next base: position 41,568,962 of record NC_051193.1, read on the forward strand.
GCTGGGCATGGTCCTGATGCTCGCCGCATCGCTTCTTGTGTTACCTGGGTACAGATGGTGATGTGCTTGCCTACACAATGCCAAAAGGACTTTTGTCCTTGGCAGAGATCTGTGATTGTCCCCCAGGAGCCGAGAGGAGGTTGTGATTGCAAACTGATGTGAAACCCTCCTGGAGGCCACCACATGTTTTAAAATATAAGGTGCCAAAGACTTTTCTGCAGGCAGTCTGGTGTAGCTGCTGCAATACGGTTGAGTGTCTCAGAGAGCAATGACTCTGAAGTTTCCCTTTGGGTAGGCTTTTTGTCTTGTGAGTGCTTTGCATCTTTCCAAATGGCTGCGGCAAGGGCAGTTCTGGCCCTAAGGGCTCAGCTGGCAGGGCCAGCTTTTACCTACCGCCCTTCTTCCAGGAGAACCTGTTCTGAGTAGTTTTGAGTTATCTGGGCACACTTGAGGAGTCTTGGATTAACTTCACCCAAGTGCTGATGCCCAAAGGAATTGTTAGCAAACAGATGGGGGTGGTTTTGTTGCATAATATGGGGGAGATGTTCTCCTCCATACTTCATACAACATAGTGACTATCGAAACCAAACAGTAATGAGAAAGAACTACAGTAGCAGCAAAATGGCAGGGGGCACATCATCTCCTACACTAAAACATTTATGGTAATGACAGCTACTGAGAAAATACTGTTTTACCACAAGTCTGGTCTAGACAGTGATTTTCTTAAATGCAAGCAGAATGCTGAAACAGGGAAGCCCTTTCAGTTTTGGTAACACAGCTGTCATACTGTGATTTACAGTCTTGTGTGAGAGCATTGTTTATAATTTACAAAGCAAAACCAAAATTGAATTCTTGTCTTCTCCCACATACACTTTGATTTTTCTGGAGGATTGTGACTCTAAGAGCTGGCAGTAGGATTTTGAGGCTTTCAAATCTAAACTGAAATCCAGCCTTGCAGTCTGGAGTCATGGATTATGGCACATGAGGGGTCTAGTCCAGGTCCCCATCGTGTTGTTTTTACATCACAGACACTACCTTCTCTGTTAACACAGTGAACTAAATCATAAGCATCCAAGATGGGATTTAGGCAGAATTCACCCACCTAAATCAGAAGTGCAATTATTAGATTTCCTGCCTCAAACTGCAAGCATCTCTGATTTTATCACTAAAGATAGAAAGACTTCAAAATCCTGATATTTTTTTGCATTTAACACAGCTATTTATGGTGTAGGAATAAAAGTTACAAGTCCTCACCTTCTAGTCAAAATGAGAAAATTATTTAGGGTGAGGAGATCTCTTAAGCAGCGATCAAATATGAAGTTTGAAATAGTTTGGACATCTGGAGTATTATATTAAGACTGAAGAGCTGGATTAGTGACCAGAAAGCAAGTAAGACTGGAAAAGTTCATGCTAATACTTTCATATTACTGGTGCACCTAGCATCTCCTTATATTGGACTGTTGTAAACGCTCTGTCTTTGTAAAACACTAGTTAGATCAGACTGTCAGTCACAGCTTCCAATGCTTTCCCAATTCAGAATTTTTCACCACAATAAATTCTGAAATGTTTTCTCAAGTCTAATTTTTATTTAGGCAAGTGATGGATCTTCCCTCTGCTCTGGGACCTTGCAGATTTGTTTTGAATTTTTCATGCAGTCATAAATCCATATTATGGAAAAATCCACTCTCTTGAAAATGCACTCGTTCATAGATTTTGAAGTATTTAAAAGTTAAGAGCCTCAGGCCAGATTTTGCAGTGCAGGACTCAGTGTGAGTTCTGTTATCTATAGATTAAAAGCATTATCTAATTTTGAAAAAAAGAAGCATCAGTTATTAAACTGATTCTGCAGTAGCACAGTCCCTTCTACTCTAAGACACATACTCCAATAGCTTAATTTTTTTATTTTTTTTTTTTAAGCAAAAGGAGTTGGCTAAGCTGAAGACATCAATTCCCTGTGTGGATGGCAGTCCATTTGTAGATGCCTACCATTTCACTGATTAAGAAGATAACAAATCTTCAGTGAAGTTACTGATGAGTCAGAGGCGGCTGATTTAGAAGTAATTGTAGGTTCCCCTGTCTGTGGCAGTAAGAGTTGTGCCCCATCTCTACAAGTCAGAATAAACTCTTAATTGGTTTAAGTTGTTCTGGCAGGGAGGGCTAAACGGCAGACCTTGGTAAAGCAGACCCACAGAACTGTATGTTCTTGCAATGGTTTTGTGCATCATCTTTGTGCTAAACATGATATAAAGGTGTTGCACTGCCTGTGTAATTGCAACTTACGGGTAGTTTTTAAGTCAACGTAGCAGATCAAGGAAGCAGCAGTCTGGACGTGTGGGGTGTTATCCCAAAGTGAGTACATAGTGTCCATTCACGTAGTACAGGCAGAGGTTGATAACTGATGCCACTGCCAAAAACTGTCATTAATAATTATGCAAGTTAATTTGACACTTCCACTAGTAAATCATATCACATTATAACCGCATATATACATATATAGCAAACTGTGAATTCCTGATTGTTATTGAAATTAATCATTTTATAATTTTGAAGCATCCTTTAAATGGAGCTGATATTGTATCGGCATAGGAGAGTTTGGTTTAACCCTCGGTTTGATTTGGCAAGCTGCAGGTGCTCTGCCTCAGCTTTATGGGGCATCATTCTGCAGCTCTGGCTGCCTGCTGTTGTAGGCTTCAGTAAGGAGTGATGGGGAGCAGCATCTCTGCAAAAGCTCGCCTACCTGTGCACGTCCAGGGTTCTGTGTAAAGCCTAAGGAAACTGCAGATGGCAACCAGTAGCCAATTTGCTTGCTTTTGTGACTGCAAGGTAGCCTGTGCCTTGTCTTTCAGCTTTCAGAAAACTCTGCAATGTTCTAACAAATGTACTGAGTGGTGATTGAGGACTTCATGTTGGGCATTTGGCATGGGGAAACAACTTGATCTGTTAATGTGGTGTAGTTGCCATTTTAAGTATTCTATATTTTATGGACACTGCATGAAAATTTATCAGTTGATAAATGTACTTTAATTTTTATTAGAAATAAATTTACTCCTGGCTTGGAAGGCATTTCATACTTCAGTTCCATTTTATTCTGGGTGGGTTATCAATTTTATTTCCCTTAAGTTGAACTTGAATACAATTTGGAAAAGGAACCTGAGTGCACTAGGGATGGGAATTATTAATTGGTCTCCTCAGGGACATTTTTCACTGATAGCTGTAGCCCTTACTTCCAGCAATAACTGAAACATTGAAGTGATACAAGGAATAAACTGTAATATCAAACAGGAGGATTATGTTCATATAGATTCCGTACACTAACAGAAGTATCTGCTACATAGTCAGCCAGCTATTCCCTAAAACTCAAGACAGAGGACTTGCGCTATGGCTTTCTTGGTAAAGTGAACTCTTCAAAGCCATCTGGTACTTACCAATGTAAAATGTATGTCTATTATGGTCACTCTGTCTGTACAGTATCTGAATGCACAACAGGCAAACCGTTAATTTTTCAGAGATGGACTCAAACCAGTGCCTTAGAAACTGCTGCTACTATCACATTAGGAAAATATTCCAAGTATTTCCAAGTCTTCCACGATCCGTGTTAGGAAATGCAGTCTGCAGTGAGCTGAAGCTGGAGTTTGTATCTGCTTTCCCTGAAGGCACTAATTTTGAGAAAGTTTCAGCTCTAAGATGTGAGGCTTGTCCAATCTTTGCTATGACCTGGAGGTGCCTGAGCTCTTTAAAAAGCTGCTAAGGATCGAAGAGATAATATCTTAATCATACCAGCAGCACTTAATTTTACTCATATTTCATAGCCTGTGACTTTGATGGCACCGCTCATGTGAATACCATTCAGTTTGAAGAAGTGCTGATCCGGACCTTAATTCAATCTATATATAGAACATTATACCAAGGAAATCTGTCACCTTTCTGTGGGATTGAATCTGCCAGCCCTGAGGTATCTTATTAGTCATTTGCTGGTGAAAGACTGGTCATCAGTGCAGGAGCTCAGACTTTGTATTTCAGCTGTTTGAATTTCAGACTGTATCATCCCCCCTTTGAAGACCTGTTCGCTGCAAGAGCTGAAAGATGGATACGCTTTCAGAAGACTTGATGGTAGCGTACTGTGACTCCCACAAAGGAGGCGTCTTGCCCCCCCTGTGGAGAATGGTGAAAAGAGACCCCAGGGTGCTGCTTGTCTCTCTGTCACCAGCCTGCTGGGAGATCCCATGGGAGCCAACCAGCCTGTCAGCCTCTCAGAGTTATCATATCTGAAATGGAGATACTTTTTCACCTCTGTAAACTTTGGATTTGAGACAAATGAATGTCAAGCACTGAAGATTATCATTATTTTTAAGCTCAAAAGTAAACAGTAATTGCTCTAGAACTGATCACCTATGTCCTGTCCTACCACTCACTGAAGTGGAGGCTGCACCACCACACAGAAAGGGCGATAAGGTGTTTACCATGCCAGGAGCAAGAGGCAGAACCTATAGCCATGCCGTCACTGCATGCTAATGAAAGAAAGGAGGCAGCCGGAGGGGCTGGACAAGAGTCCGTGGTGCAAAATAGTGCTATGTCATGTCTTATTTCTCCTCTGTCAATGATGATACAGCTTCAGCAAAACCCTGACAAAGGAGTGTGCATCAGCAGGTATGGGAAATTCACAGCCTAGAAGGGCTGTCACTATATGTATTTACAGTGTCCGTATGGGTGCCACTACCACAGTACCTTAACGGGCTCAGCTGTACCTGCTTCACAGCACCTGTTGGGGTATGGATTTCATCCAATGGTGCCTGAGGCTCAGTAAAAGCAAGGGCTAGCTTTTTAAGGGCTTTTATCACCTAAAAATGCAGATAGGTCTTGAATGAGCTCTCTCAGCAAGTGTCCTAAGATATGGCCTGCTCCACCTTATTTTGGAGAGGACAGATGCTTTCTATGTGCTGTTTACTAAGCACTTCCTTGCTGCTGATTTGAGGTTGGTGGTGGCCAGAGGATACAGGGAGGATGAAGCCAATTTTCTACTCATGTCTTTGCTCCTTGGCAGTCATTTCTTTATGAGATGCCCTTTGCAGCTGCACCACCCCATGTAGGACCCTTTCCCCCAGAAATGCTTGGTAGCTGGTGATGAACTCATCTTCTGCCCTAAAACAGCCTCTGAAACAGCCTGAAAGCCAGCTTGACTGGGGGACACAGTTGTCCAGAAGACTCATTTCTCTTCTTCCCTATCTTGCTGTGGTGCATCTAGGAGCCTGTGTGGTGGAGGAGGAAAGCTCTATGGGAAAAAGCATCTCCTGTCCCCAGTGAAGTTCCAGTTTGGAAGGGACCATTTACTTCTTTCTCTGGTCCCTACTTTTAACTGTTGTCAAATGCCTCAGGGCTCAGTGCTGTAAGGCTGTAAGAAGAGGTAGCTCTTTTCCCAAGAAGCTTGAAGAAGTTTCCACATATTCGATTCATAGCAGCAAACCGTCTCCTGCCCATGCTGAAGTTGCTCACACCTGTACTGAGTTCTGTGGATCTCAGCAGGCAGGGGCTCCACCACAGCAAATGCCAGAACAGAAGCTTCTGATTTTTTTGCAGCCTTGTTATGAGATGCAGCGAGGAAGCCAGAGCCCTGCACAGCGTTCCAACAGTTCCAATCCAAACTCTGACTGGCTCCTGGCAGAAGCAGCCACACGACAGGCATAGCTGGGGCATGCTGGCAGGGAGTGGGCTGCAGCGCTCACTTGGTCTCCGAGGCTGATTACAGACTATTGCACGTTAAATTCATTCTTAGAACACGTTGTGAGTTCGCTCACCTCTATGTATTATACTAGTTTTCAGATCCTCTCTAGGAAATCTGTGCCAGCCAAAGCAGAATGGGGGAGGAACATATATAGATATGCATATGTATGTGTGTATACATGTGTGTGTGCTTGTTGAACACTGATGGAAATACACTAATATGCTTTCAGGTATCAGAGTGCCAAAATGGCAAAGGCAGACTTACTTAGCATGAAGGTTCAGTGTGTTCAGGCATCTTTTTCTCCAGGATGCTCTTGTCGCTGCTATAATGCGATGAGGTCCCACAGTTCGCTGGGGCAAGCAGATGATCCTCAGCACTTATTTTTCCTTTCTGAAGAATAACTGGTGCTCTCTGTGCACGTCACTTGCTGCTGGAGAGCCAGACTGTGTGTTTGTGCAATGAAGTGGATGGTACTGTGCTGGCACATCTCTCTGCCTCTCAGTGGTGCCTCTGTTCAAAAGAACTGAGAGTTACTGTCCCCAGGTCAGTGCCGTGCTGCTGTTGTTCTGCCATAGACCATGGCCTCGCTGCTGTGTTTTCTTCCATAGGTAGCTGATGGGAAGGTCAGGGAATTACAGCTATTCATGTAGACATATAGATGAAGTACTTATAAATTTACCTGTTTACCCTCTTAGAGAATTGGGAAATGAATAATGGTACTGACACGTGGCCTTATGTTGCACTTTCTGTCCCTGCACCTTGCAACAGTTTGGAAAGCTGGGACTCCTGTCTCTGTCCTGGAGAAGGAGAAACAGAGGCGGGGAGTGAAAATCTTTCTAAAAGCACCCAATAAGCAAGGGGGACAGCTGAGGCTGGAACGTCCTGAGTGGAATGTCGGTCTTCTACTCACACTCTGCCTAAGTAAAGAGAGATTAAAACCTATATCCATGAAACTCAGAAGTTTAAATTTAACGTTGTATCACTACACACCCAAGTTAAACTATCCTGGCTTTCTGAGTGCTCAGAACCCCTGGAAATCAGGTCACCTTCTAAAATAAATTACAGGCTACTAATTTTAACTGCAAATTTTCAGGCCCTTGTAACCTGTTTATCTTGGAGAGACCAGATACCAACTGATCTGCTTGACGACTCCCGCATTTCAGGAGGCAGACCACCAAGTATGGCAGGGTTCGTCTGAGCGCCTGCTCTGATGGGGAGGCAGCACTTAGGACCACCTGGGGGTGTCACTAGGACTGTCTTGGTGCTGCTCAGCCTGGCGCTGATCCAGGTTGCGGAGAGCGGAGAAATGTGACAGTGCCCACAAGGCTCTCCAGAATGACCGTGTTGCTGCAAGGAGGAGGCTGCCTTGCAAGGCACAGGCTTCAATTCTCATTTGCTCAGGACATAAACCGATAGTGTGTGAGTTAATTGGGATAAAAACAATTCAGTCATTTTTGCTGAGAGAGAATCAGATGGCGAGGGAGAAATGGCATCTCACTGGGAGACTGCTGGTTAGAAAAGCATGTGATAAAGTCAGATCAGAGGGCAGTGGCTGACGTGAGCATCCATTGTAAAGATAAATGCCAGAGCTAAGTGTTAACACAGAAACCAGGTATGATGTAATCTCCTTAAAAGCCTTTTTTCCACAAGGCCTTTAAATGCTACCGCTTCTCCAGATCATGCTTTAGAGAACAGACTCTCCCTCTGCGCTTGCTAACCCCACTCTCCTCCAAAAGACCTTGGCGGCTGAAACCATGTTTTGCTCCTATTTGTGGGGTCATACCTCAGTTCTGGCAGGTCCCATCAGGTTCACCAGCAGCCTAATAGAATTAAAGCTGGCAGATCTGGTGCCCAGCCTGCCAATCATTTGGAGCACAGACTTCCCCTCCCTACTTTTTTTGATAGTCCTTTGACTGCTCTGTTGTATGCATCGCTGTCCTTTCATAAGCAGGTAGGACTCTGAACTGAAATGCTAGCTTTCGTCTGCAGCCGTGCGATGTTAAGACAAGTTATCCCACAAGCTTAGCATCAACACTTCCCAGGCACCTTATGGGATCCCACCTCATTTCTGTCCATAGGTATCAGCTGCACAGAGCTCCTGGGCTTGGCATCGGCATGCTGGCTTGGGGCAGGGATCTATCGCCTGCCCGGGAGGTCAGCAAGGGAGTTTGCTGCTTCCACCCCTGTAATGTAGTTACAGCCAAAGCCAGTGTTTGCATCTACTCCCAAGGAGGAGGCAACACGATCCAGAGGGTAGGACTGGCCAGGAGTCAAAAGACATTTTGTTTACTGGCTTTTTCACTGAGTTGCGGTGACTTTGCACAAACTGCTTCCTCACGATGTGCTTCACTTATGCCTGGGAGACCAATACTTTCATCTGCTGTTATTTTTATTTTGGTTCTAAGGATATATTCATTTTCTAAAGGACTCTCAAATCTGCCAGGGAAAAGCAGCTGCACGAGACCTACCAAGAACAGCACAGCAACATGGGGCTTTAGTGAAATCCACGGCAAAACCCAAACCTAAATGCATACAACCTCTAAAGCTTAGATCTTGAGCGCCACACTTAAAACTCCCCCACCCAGCTCCTCTCTTTTTCACTGGCTGTATCCAGGCTCAGGTTTTTTTACCAGCATCTCCAGTCCTATTTTTTGCGATGAGCTACAAACTCCTCTATTGCCCGTGACCTTCAGTAAACTCCTGCAGAACTGCTCCTTTCCTCCACCTCCTGCAAACTCTGGTCTTCAAAACTAAGCACAAAACTGAGCGTGTTTCTTGTTTCAGAAGGCAAGTATTTTTAGAAAGGGGGAGAAAACTAAGGAGATGAGGGAACCGAGAGTGTAGAATAACAACGTCTACAGTGTAGAAGCTGCAGAGGAGGGAGTTTCTCCAGCATCATCCCACACATGTTTTTATTATAGCAGAAGTTCCCACTGCGTTGTGATTGCAGTATCCCCCTTAAAAGTGTAGTAAGAACATATGCACAGAGCAGCTGCATGATATAAACTTGTCTGCAACATAATGTGGATAAACAGAAGTATCATCTGCTATAGGAATAGCTGATTTCCACCAGTATTATTTAACCTAGCTACTCTGGGGAGGCAGTAAATCAGGACAGGCTTTCTGCTGAGCACACCGCTATTGCCTGGTAGTAGTTGCTTACCTGACTAGCTCATGGCGCTCTGGAAATAGCCCGAAGTTTACAAGCAACAGGGAGGAGGGCACAGAGCTATAAGGAAATAAAAAAATGAAAAAATACAACATAGATTTTTTTTTTAGACAAAATTTTGCTCCAAAATTAGATGATCCTTATTTTCTTTAAGCCAGTCTATTGCACATCATGTACAGTTACAGCCATGTGCCAGAGGTGAGGGTGGTGGGGTAGAGTATTGCTGGTCTAAAGCAGTTCTTTGGTCTTTCCTTGCTGGGCAGAGTCTTCCTCCTCTGCCTGTTCTCTGTGGCAGGATCTCAGGGAACAGGTCCAGCAGAGCAGCTTTCTGGGTCACTGCTCTTTGGGGACTGTGATAATCCAAATCCTTTCCATCATGTTCGGATTTACTGGAGATGAAGTTGCCCCCAGTGGACTTCATCTGTTACTGGAGCTGTCATCCATTCCTGCTTTACATTCCTGCTGCATTGGCCCGGTCCCTCGAGTTAATGATGGCTGTTAATAGATCTGGCTTTCTGTGCTACCCATCCTGTGCCCTCTTTCCACCCAATGCTCTAAACTGGTAACAGTGTGTCCATCACTTTGAGCAGAACAGCCCTGGGAAGCCACGGTGCTCTGGGAATCTCGTATTTTATTGCATTTGCTGGATTTAATGCACTCAACACTACTTCAGTGTTTGGTGCTCTCCTGAGGAGCTTACTTTGTTTCTGCTTCTCAGGAAGAAGCAAGGACAAAGCAGCATCAGAGCTGGGACCACGTCCCAACCATTGCACTCAGAAGCTGCAATGCCAAAGCACCTCCATGCTGGACATTTAAACATCATCGAATCACAGAATTATTTGGGTCAGAAGGGACATTTAAAGCTCATCTAGTCAAACCCCCCTGCCATGGGCAGAGATCAGGTTGCTCAAAGCCCCATCCGAGCTAGCCTTGAACACTTCCAAGAATGGGACATCTACGATTTCTCCGGGCAAATATGTGCAAGCATATGGCAGTGCACATGACACTGTCTTGCTCCTCTAAGGTGGTCTGCTCCCAGTATCTCCTCTACATCATTTCATATCTCGCAGGGGGCAAGATTGTAGCTGCCACTGGGATACCAGGAGGGGGGCAGTCTGTGCCCAAATGCCTCTGGCAAGCAGCTGGATGGGTTTGGTTATGACCATGGCTTACCATAGGGCAAAGAAGTTGCCCCATTGCAGCTGTGGCCAAATCCAGTTTATCTTTCTTCAGGGTTTAATTGTAGGTACATGCCACTGGCAACAGCACCTCGTGCCACCACCAGCTCATGTGGTTGAGGCTGGACCTGTTCAGCCTCCTCCTGTCTTGGATCCACCATTAGCTGAAATCTGGGCATGGCTTTACCTTCCCCTCCTGAGTCTGCTCACAGCCTTTGCTCCGCATTCCCTGTGCATCCTGGAGGCAGTGCAGAGGAGGACTGTGGCTTTCACAGGCTGTCTCTAAGGCCACGTCCAGCTAGTCAGGGAGCAGGGGCTGACCCAGCCCCTGGGGCTTCTGTTGATACCAGAATTGCCTTTGGCATTTGGTGTGATGTGCTCCTCCATCTCCCCTTCAGCAGTTCAAGCATGGCCAGGTGTGTTGTCAGCAGACAACAACTGTGAAGGGAGGTTGATGAGGTGATTTTTGGACCTGCCCAGGAGAGAGCAAAGTGCATCCATTCATATCCGCAGGTCCTGAAGGAACTGGCGGGTAAAATGGCTAACCCACTATACATCATATTCGAGAAACTGTGGCAGTCCGGTGAAGTTCGTGGACTGGAACAGGAGAAACTGGAGAGATGTGGATTTAATGGGTGGACCTCTTGGTGGATAAGGAATTGGCTGGATGGTTGCACTCAAAGAGTTCCAGTCAACAGCTCAATGTTCAAGTGGAGACCAGTGACAAGTGGTGTTCCTCAGGGGTCCACGGTGTTGTTCAACCTGTGTGTCAGGGCAAGCGTGAGGCTGGGGCAAGTGGAGGAGCCACTGCATGGCACGCATATATGCATGGCACACATGCATGCATGCATGGCTTTCTGCCCCCAGGGGAGGTGCCAAGGCCCCCCCATCTCCTGGTCAGCTTCCTCTGCCCCGTCCTCCCAGGAAATTTTCCCCTCAAACCCGAGAGTGTTGATAGATATGGTTCAAAGGGAGCACATCCTTTACCTGTTCCTGAAATGCCTTTTAGAATAACAGCTGAAGACCTATATTTGCATCAAGGTCTAGCAGTACCACAAACTTCATTAGAGGGCTCTTCTAAAGGCTTTCTTTTTCCATGCTGGCTGCCTCTTACTGTTAGCAGCCCTGGGTACACACAGTGTGTTCCTACCGCACAGATTATCCAAACATCTGTAGCAGTTCCTACGTGACAAAATACAGCAAACAGAGGGGATGCTTGAGCTGAGACTGACTCACAGATCTCTCTCTGTAGTGAAACCAGAGTCTGGAGAGCCCCCAGCCCCCAGGGCTCTGGGGAGTGAGCTCCTGACCTTTGGCAAAATTTGGCAGGTGCTGGGACAAGGTCCTCAGCTGGCACCAGTCTCACGGCTGCGTGGACTTGTACTAGTTTACATCACTTGAGCTCTTGGCCCTTTTATATTAGCCGACTAAGGCTTCATTCTGAGGTACCATTGAGTTAATCAGCACTCACTTTGGGGTGAATTTACACTGCCGGAGGGAGTGAAAGGCCTTGCGTGAAAGTACGCAAGACACCTCAGGCTCAGCACTGAAATCGGCTTTCTCAAAAAAGATGTGGGCATGTATGTAATGGAGGCTCTCCTGTTTCTCATCTTTTACACAACACAACGCGTATAGAATAAGTGTCTGTCTGAGCCTCCGTGTCTGTGTGTGTAGCTGCTCCTCTGTTGGGTTTCTCCTCCCAGAACCCAAGTGATGTCACATCAATCAGGGGATTCAATGAACTCCTCTGTTCCTCAGGGGGCTGGGTGAGGCACCTTGATGTGAAGATATCCAAACTCTAACAGGATCAAAACCCCTCTCCTTGTTTAACTGGGCATGGAGCTTCCTGGGAGTCTTTTCATATACTTCACATCTGAAATCACATCTAAACCTTTCTGCGTTTTCTGGGGGAAACCTTTCTGCGTTTTCTGGGGCTGTTCCTGCATCCCAGTGTGATAATGGTTGTGGCTTCTTTCTGTCTTACAAATGGAGATGCCAATGTGAAAATTATGTGAATATATCAAAATAAGAAGGCAAATAAGGGTGAAGATGAGAGTAGAACCTCAAACCCTGCCTTGTCCAGCAGTTCAACAGGTCTCTAAAGTATGTGACATACAGAGAGGTTGCTAGAAACACATTGCCTGCATCTCCAGTTCCTTCTAAGTTTCAAACAAGACTGATGAAATACTTAAAGCCTTTAGAATATGAGCCTGCCTTCAAAATAAAATCCTATCTCACTTCCTAGCATGCTAATTAAAAGTTCATGGCTGCTTCAGGCAGCCCTACAATAGCAAGAGGAGTGCTGCAGGCGCAGAGGCAGCAGGGTTTAACCTGTTGCGAGTGTACAATATTAAAAACAGGCAGATGTCTCATAAAGATGATTATGCCAGCAATCGACCTTTCTGCAAGAACTGGAATAAAAGTAGGAGGAAAATCAATAATCACTTTTGATTTGTCTTGAAAACACCCTTCCTTTTTTAGGCATGAAGTTACTGTTATTGTAGAGATATGAGAGGGGTCACTGTCACCCTTCCATGTCCCATCAGTGCACACTCACCAGCTGCTTGGGACTGAGCCTGTAAGTGGATTGACACACTCAGAGCTTGGCCAGAGACACTTCCCCTGGGACTGCACATGGGAGCACAGGTCACTGCCTCCCTTAGCTATTTGCCAGCTCAGCCCTGTCTATGGTTTGGGTTAGGTTGGGTTTGTTTCATTTTGTTCTGTTTTGGTTTGCTTTATTTTGCTTTGCTTTGTTTTGCTTTATTTGTTTTGCTTTATTTGCTTTATTTTGTTTTGCTTTGTTTTGCTTTGTTTTGTTTTGTTTTGCTTTATTTTGCTTTATTTTGCTTTATTTTGTTTTGCTTTATTTTGCTTTGTTTTGCTTTATTTTGCTTTATTTTGTTTTGCTTTATTTTGCTTTATTTTGTTTTGCTTTATTTTGTTTTGCTTTGTTGGGCTGTCTGATGGGCAAGAGCTGGTGGAAAGACATGCCCTCATGCAGGCTCCGTGCTTCCACATCGCTGCTGAGGGCTGTGCAGAGGCACCAGCTCAGCCCAGCGTAACCGCCACAATGGAGCACTTACTCTGTCCTGACAGACTTCATGGTGTTAGTTTCTAATGTCCCGGCATTCCCATGAAAACAGCAATCAGCCTACAACCCATATTGCAATGGAAAGTAATAACCCTAATCAAAATAAATGACGAGAGTACTAGATTTCTGAAATTTGAGCTTCATAAAGTATAGCTGTGACCACTAAAGATAACCTGAGGGTGTATCCAAGGATTTCAAGTCCTGCTTCTATATTCTGTCACAGACAGTACAAGCATGTGTCACTTTTATAACACACACAAAATTATGTAATGCTTAATCCAGAAGATTAAAACAGCTTCATCACTGGTTTTTTGGGTTTTGGTAGCTCAGGGCAATTTTGAGCATGACCCACTCTGAGATTTGCTAAAAAGAAATTAGAGACTACTTTGTAATTTTACGGAAACTTCTTTTCTAGTGGCACAACCTCTATTTTTGTGCCTGGACATTGAGGGAAACCCTCTGTAGCTGAGCTAATCGTTCCTGGTATGCACATTTCTGGCTAGAGCCGTGTGTGTACAGAGATCTGCTAACATTAGAACTGGAGCTCTGTCTTTATGCTGAGCCTTCAAAACAAATTTAGTCAAAGAAAGCAAGTGTGTAAGGCTTTTGTGGTGCTGAAATAGTTTGCAAGATGCCTTTGTTCTAAAAGTACTTTTCCATGAATTTGTTTTCAGTAAGTCGGATCCAGCCACCCACTGCAGGTCTGAAATGGGTCTGTTTATTCATTGTGTTTATTTAGGCCTGGTGCTCTGGGGAACAGGAGGTGTTTGCCCTCTAAAAGTAAACCTAACCAACATTTGTACTTTATAAATTGTAAGGCCAAGAGAAAAAAGGCATTGTGCTCATGTGGCCTTCCCAGGGACAGAGCATTTTCTTTACTTATTTCTTATTCCGAGTCCAGTCTCTTTAGCTGAATTTAGGCATCTTTTAGGAAAAATCAAGACTTTACATTAAACTAAATTTTTCAGTGAAATACTTTACCAGAGCTGATAGACTATTGTAATAAATAATTACCGTATAATGACAATAATTACCCTACTTCTAATCTAAATATGCTTAGCATCCACTTGAAGTACATTCCAGCATCATTTACAAACTCTACCCCTATCCATCAGCCTGGTTTTGGGGGAAAAGAGGAGTAACTGTTAATAAACCACATTCTCTCAGCAGTGACTTTCCTTTTATAGTTAGATTTTCAGACACACCAGTTCTCTCGCTTTTAACTCAATTGATGTGTGCCACACTGAATCACATGGAATTAAGTGAAATGTCCTACCAAAGTCTAAAGCTATCACACCAGCACTAATGCATCTATTTAGCAAACCTGTAAGCTCCTCAGAAAATATCTAGTTACTTTAACAAGATGTATTTTCCTAAACCTATGCTGTTTAGCATCAATTATTCATTTTAATATTTTATTAATTGAATGAGATCTTCATTGTTTGGGCAGAATTTCTGTCAGTATGACAGGCTGTGATTGCTTAGCTCACCTGCTTATCTTCTTTAAAACATCATCACTTTCCTACCACTTTCCACCGACAATGTGTTCAACGTGCAGAATGATGCTTCAGGGCTTAGGAGAAAAAGCGTATTTTCCTTGAGTTTTGCACTGTGAAAACCCCTTTCTCCATTCAGCTAATTTTGGGACCAGTGAAGAGCAGCCACCCATGAGTCAAACCAGGACACTATCACACTGTGAGCAGCTGAAGCTCGGTAGTCTCGTGGTGATGACAAAGGGACTCCCTGTGCCCAAGGATGTCCTCTACTCCCCATATACACCACTGCAAATGACAGCAGTGCACAGCTCATTGTTTCTTAACAAGACAAGGGAAAGGGCAGAATTTGGTTCTGAAACCATACACCTGCTGGGGGTTTATATCAATTTGAAAGAGGTGGTACAAAGCAGGAGGTGATCATGAGAACTATTTTCCTACATTTCATCAAAGGTTTTGTAAGACGATGAAACAATTAGGACATTGTCATTGTTACAGGTAACGTGGGACATCTTCTGCTCAGTCTTTTTTGTAATAATTTCACTGTGTCCTTAGAGGAGGGGTTTGGACCCATGTCTTCACTCCTCCAGAGAGTACCCAAGAAATGCATTGCTATTCCATGCAAAGTGGCACAGCTGCAAGAGTGGGGTGCAGGTGTCCTCACCCCAGGATAATTTCTGATCATTGAGGGCATGACACATGTGGGCTTAGCCCCTCCCAGGTGCAACCTGTTTTTTCTACACTGTGGGCAATGAGCTGGGGTCTGGGACAGGGTGGGGAGTCTCTCCAGCCCTGGGCTGCCCCAGGGAGTAGAGTTATGAGCCCTGGTGTAAGAGGAGAGAGACATGAAAGCCTTCCTAACATCAAGAGCTCAGTGTGGGACTTGCTAAGAGGCACATCTCTGAGGACGTGGTGTTTCCCAGGCACCTTTCTGGCTCTTCAAGAAATTCCCAGCTGCACACAGAGGCATCCATGTGGGCCAGGCTTGGGCTTCGCATCAGTGCAAGAGGATTAAAAGCAGTTCTGCTCTTCCTCAGAGGACAATTGTGAGTAGAAATGCATTAAGGATGTAGAAATGCCACAGTAATGAGGGCTATGTGAATGTGTACCGGGAGAGGCAGAAAAAGCACGCAACCAAGAGCTTACTGGGAAAAGAGCGGGTATTTCTAAGGAAAACAAGACTACCTAGCACTGGAATAATAAGGGGTAGAAATAGAAAATAATTTTTAAAGTGATGTAAACCCACCAGCCACTAAGAAACATGTTTTGATAGCTTGTAGTGTGATTTCTTGTGCATTTTTCTGAGTGCCTGGTCTGGACCGGTGGGGAAGGGAACTGAGCCAGATGGATTAGGGGTCACTTCCACATCAGCAGTTCTTATTATCCTGTCATTAATAGCTACACGTAGGCTGTGAGGAGTCATATTCACTATTCAATCCCACATGTATCTGTTTATTCTCCGTGTAAAAATACTGTGATAAACCATCAAGGAGCAATGGTGCACAGGCATGTGATAAGCCTTGCTTTGTACCCTCTCCCTGTCATTTGTCAGTCCTATTTGTTGTGCTGAGGAGCAGCCCAATCTCACCATCTCATTCTGCTTTATGACTAGTTTGGCTGATCCTGCCTTTGAGGAAGAACAAGGACTAGATAAGGATAGCCATACTTGTCCTATTTTTTATGATCTCATCTAATTTTACATGGCATCTGCTGATGGATGTGTTCCCTTTGATTTCACTGAGACCTTTTGTTTGCTGGGACAGCACCAGGAGGGTAGAGTTGGACCTGAGACTGCCTGTCCTTCATGTATACATTTTATCATCTTTGGAATAACTTCTGGAATCCTAGAAAATAACAATATTGAAAACTTTCAGAGAATATTAAAAATGTTAGCTTTATCACAACACAATCAACAGTTTCATCATCCACTGAAAACTGACTTCTGCAGCTGACATAGTAATAAAGAAATTCTGTTGCTGAGATAGTCTGGGAGTGGACACATTGTCAAAAGAGGAGCCAGGACCCACTAGTTCTTCAAATCACTCGTCAGCTTTATTTTTCTCTTTTGTAAGATACACCACCCCCACCCCCCCAAAATTTTTTTTTTAAAAAAATCAAACAACCACAAAACCCCCCAGCTTCACAGTCAATATATGTACAATAAATTGAAGGCAATATTTCTAGACAAGTATGATCACAGTGATAGCATGTGTTGAAGGCTGATGTGTGTGAGAAAGATAGGACTTCTTATGTGGCACCAAACGCTGAACTGCCTATAAATTACCAAGCTGTTTGCTTTATTATTTTGATTGTTTCTCACAGTTCCTTACCTAGCCTTTTTCTAAGGTTTTCCTGCAGATTTGTGGGCATGAATGTTGGCAATTCTTCTGTAGATCACGCAAATGGAAAAAATTTTCCCAGTAATTGTGTACTTCAGGATTTAACCTAATGAGTCTTAACCTAAGAGTATGTGTATGTCTTTTCCTGATGAATCACAGGAGACACAGGAGATGTCAAATCACAATAAGAGATGCAGGTGTGATGACTTATTTTAACTAGTGCAGCTATTTGTGATGTGTGTAACAGGAAGTTCAGAATATAGGATGTATCAGATGAAATAATTGGACAAAAAAAAAAAGGCTTTAGCTGTATTCTGTTCTCTCCCCTACTTAACTGAACATGTAGATTTAGACAGTCCCATTGATAGATTCATTACTAAACCTCATTTAAGGTGACCCACATTCTCATGGAGTTTATTTGGTTGTGCGCACGGTGTTAGTGGTCTCTTCCCCCTCTACAGTACACTGGTACTGCTCATGGCATTGTCTGTTGCTCACCATACTTCTAAGTGTCTTCTGAAAGCATGAGGAAAAGAATATTGCCCTGAAGGAAAATATTTTAACTAAATGCCACCAGTATTCCTTCTGATGCAAAATATTGCTTGCTTTGAGGGGTACTTACATAGACAACTCTAGCCCTAAATCGAATAAGGAAAATGTAACAATAATTGCTAATATTTTCATGAGGTAACATTTCTTAATGTTAGTATTTCTTAACTATTGGACTTAAAATTCAAAGGCAATGTAACGGGAAAAAAGCTTGTCAGCTATAGTCCTCTAAAAGCAATTAATAAATGTAATAAAATTCCTGTTCTTTTAAAACAAATTCCCCTTCCATGCTCCAAGGTTACAGTGGTAGCAGCTGCAGTACTGATTGGTAGGCTCTGCTGCGGCTCCCCTAATGGGGTTTGAAAGTCTACCCTTATCAGCACAACAACTCTCTCTAAATCTGATGCAGCAGGAGATGGCAAATGCAGAGGAAGAAGAGGTCTCTCACAGGTAGCAGAACTCAGCCTTTCTCCTTCACGCTGAGCACTGTGTTGTGGACCACACAGACACAGAGAACTTGGTCGTCTGGGGACTGTGACAAGAAATATCTAGTACCAAACAGAGGAGTTGCTTGGGAAAAAAATGGGTCCTAAATGTGAAATAACCTCTTTGCATGTATCTGTGGCCCTGGCATAGTGCTATTGCATGGGTGACTGAAGCGTATCTGATTACACACTGTTCATTTGGGAGAACTCATATATTTTTCCACACTCTGTTTACAGCTCCCAAGTCTACGTTTTGTCCCACTGAAGAGACCTGGTGGCCAGGCCTGGTTATTATCATTGCAGTATGCTGCGCCACACTAGTGTTCCTCTTCATAGTTGTCATCATTTGCTACAAAGCCATAAAAAGGTAAGACTCCAGATGCTCTTACTGTGCTTAGGGCAATGCAACCCCGCAAAGGTTGACCCCAGACGTGGCTGACACCTTGTTTTGTTTAAAGGCATCCTAAAGGCCAAATGCATCCTGTAGTCAATGTGTGTTTTCATTGGAAGTTAATTTTATGTACCATATCCTGCCTGTGTAAAGGGTGACGTTCAATGCATGAGGAGGAATAAAACTAGAAATGGGATAGAGCCACAATGCTCAGATTGATAAGAACTTCCCTGAAGTCAAATTGTGGTGGTTTGCTGGGGAATGCCAATAACTTTGGCTTGGTCGAGCGCAGATGTAGGTAACACTGTCCTGTCCGCTCCTGGTAGTATTCAGAAATTACATGTGGGATGTGAGATTTTTGGCCCAGGACCATCCTGAGTGTAGTATTTCAAATTCACGTGAGGTCTGTTAACTCAAACTCTAGGGTAATTTGTGTAGGTTTTCATTTGGAGACTACTTCTAATTTATTCTTGCTTCAAAATTATCATCTACAGAATCAAAATCAAAACCTGTCTCTTTGAACATAAAGCCTATGTGAAGCCTACATACAACACGGTGTGTAGCAACCGTTTCAGCTCACTGGTTTTGCAATAGATGTGCTTGCATAGGCCTCTGGTAGCTAGAGAGTATTGGCTTCAGTTACATAGAAAAATAGAAGTGGGAAGAATTTTTTCACCTAAATAATATTTCATATTTCTGGTGGAAGAAGTCAAAACTTGAACATTTTTGTGTGAAGGCTCCAACTGCAAGTCCAAAGCGTCAACATAGAGAATAAAGTAACTTGTGGGAAGCCGAGATGATTGGAGCTTCTTTTTTCCTCCATTGGTTTCAATACAGCTCTGACAACATCCCACGCTTGTGGCTTTGCACTGTCACTGTTTTACATGTGGGGCTCTTGGGCACAAGCTGTTAGTACGGCTGGGTGGCCCAGCCTGGAGTACAGAATGCAATACACAGTCCATAACGCTCATGAGATACTGCAGTGACCTCTGAATCACAGCTTGAATTAAATGATGGTTTCTTCAACTTTGTGATTTTTTTGACGGACATTTGAGGGGGGAGGAAAAAAAAAAAAGAAAATAACTGAAAATACCTTTCATGAAACATGTTATCTGCACGCAAAGCAATTGCAAGATTTTTTATGAGCTTCAGCAGGGACATTTCAATGGTGTAGCGTTGCACATGCGTTGTGGCTGTCTGAAAAATTTATGTGGGATTGGAAGGATAGTGTATCCAAGAGCATCCAAAAGGGAGAATTCAAATGAGATGACAGAAGTCTGTATTTAATTTCCTATTAAATTTACATAAGTATCTTTGCTTTTCTAGTTTGGCTAAAATGAATGCTTATTAGCTTTGAGGAGCTGGAAAGCTTTCACTCTGGCCACGGCACTTTTAAAAAATCATTTATGGAGGACTGAAATTGGAGTCCAATTGGATTGGTACCACAGTGAAAACTCTAATTCTATGTGGAAAGTTGTATTAATTTCAAAACCAGCTATTGTATTTTTTGCCTACTGCCAAATTGTGAACGATTTCTGCAAAATATACCTACAGGAGCAGTAACTCTCCAGGGCAACTTGTGCCTAGTGAGGAATTGCTCTTGAAATTTACTGTGGTGCTGGTAGATGGGAGGAACAGAAAAGAAATACAAACAGACAAATTTAGAGCTGCCTTGAAAAGGTTTGGGGAGTTCACATAAGACAATAGTCTTATGCTTCAAGTTGGCAAAGGATAATAGTGATACTTGATGAAGACACCAATTTTTGTCAGCAGTGTGAATATTAACATACAAGTCAGCCACCTGAACAGGCATTAGGCTCAGAGCAAAGTGAAAATTCCTCTTAGATCTTCTTATTGTTGACATTCCCACCACTGGCTAACACTAAGCTGAAAACTGCTCAGATGTAGGATGGACAGCTATAAAATAAAATCTTATTAATTTTATTTTTACAGAGTAACTAGAGCATTTCTTTTCATCAATGAGTCCTTTCTAAAACAGCTGTGCTAAAAGGATGCCCTAAAGTGCCTGGCAGCATTCCCCAGTAGTTCAGGTCCCTTGATCCACTGTAAATGATATCTGATGATAAATGCTGGGAAAGGAGATAAGGTGCTTCACAAGAGAAGCATCTCTGTCTTAGACACAGAGTATTACCACATATTGTTGAGCTGAATTGGCTTTAGCTAGTGTGAGAAATCCTTCATTCTATTTTTTGCTGAGAGGTAGTGATGGCTAGAGAAAGAGTAGGGGGATTAATCTGGGTGATGCTGAAGCCAAGAGTCCCTCTAGTGTGTTCCCAGTCTCCAGCTATATAACCATGCTCTGCCCTGTCCTTTCTCACACCCCCATCCCACCAGCTCTCCTCTGCAATCTTCTTCCTGAACCCTTGTTCCTGCACATCTCCTGCAATATGGACCTCTGTCAATGCAGCATCTCTGACAAACCTGTCTCCCACCTCCCCTGAAGAGATGCTGAAGAGTGCAATAACAGCAGTCATCTGGTTGTAGGGTGCAGCAAAAGTTAAATGTTTTAGTGGGAAAGTGCAGGCAGAGATTTATTTGCAGAGCTTGGATCTGTTGTGTTAATCCCGCACTTTCATAAGAATAAAATTTGAAGTAAAAGAAAAAAATCTATTGTGCTTAAGTTAAATTCTCATTTACTAGTTTCAAAGGGCCAGACCTAATCAAACTCTCTCATTTTCTGTAGCAGGAAGAGAAGGAGTGACTGTCCTCCAGGTATCATAACTCAACTGTATTTTTATTCAACCTGTATAAAAACTCTTTCTACTGGGTTGGCTTGTTTTCCCTCATGAAAGCTAAAACTTCAACATATCACCAATTTTAGACACTAAGGGTTTTGTGCTAAAATACAACCTGGTGGATTGGTGCTTCTTTGTATAAAATGACTACCAGAACCAAGCAAGCATGCTGCTACCTCCACCCCTGCATCTCTGCTGGAAATACTCGGGTTCTCTGACTATGAAATAGTCATAAGTAATGCTGAAGTGCATTCCAGTGGATAGATTTGACCTCTCTGGTCTGTGAGGGAACTAATACCAAAATGTGTCCATCAGTTTTAATACTCAGAGACCTGCTGGACAGGTTAATTCTTGGGAAGGTACATATGGGATGAGTCTTTGAAGGCTCTTAAAACAGCCTCTGAATTTCCTATGTGTGATGCTGATGTCTGCAGTGTTGGGCACTGCATGACTGCCACACTGGGTACAGATGTGTGCTGCTGCATAAACCGAGCACCAGAGGAGATGACACATGATACTGTGTTGTGCAGCAGCATGGTTATACACAGGGTGGTAGCACCCTCAGTTTGGCAGTGTAGAAACAGCTATTTTCTCTGGGTTTGGTGATCAAGAGGTATTTCCACTTTTTAAAAAATGTAAATTTTCTCTTAAGAAACTTTTCCATGATACATTAGAAAAAAATTAAGGATTGGCACTTAGCATCTGCAGCAATCAGTCTGTGATGTTTGTAGATTTCTAGGACAGGCTTAATGACCGGTTAGGGCTCAGACCCACTGTAAGCAGTGGTATTTTTCTGCTCATTTTGTGGATAAAGAAAGTGATCTCACAACCAGTGATTTCTGTAACACATAGCAAGAGCAGATGAATAACTGGTTCAAAATCTGGAATACCTCCAGGTATTTCTCTACCATGTCTCTGTTTGTACAAACCTGCCATTCTTTCTCTTTCCCTGGAAGACTGTCACCAAGAAGTAAAAGCAGGAGGTCCAAGGACAATTTATAAACTAGCACAGGCTGGAGGAAGCTGGGTCATTTCAGTATTACATGGTTTGTGGACTTGGGCAAATGCACTGTGAATGCCAGCAGCTCCAACAAATCTTCATCTGGTGTAAATCACTGCATATTCAAAAACAATCAGTGGGGGTGGATTCATTTTAATCAGCTCTGGAGGTGGTTAACATCTCCAAGCACCTGAATAATAGTAAGACAGTAAGACTGGAGGGAAGTGGGAAGTAAACACAGTAAAGAGGATTAACAAGAGTTGTTTGGTAAATAAGCAACTGAGATGGGGGAGAGAGGGACCTGCAGTATGTAATCCTATTTCTGCAGCTCACTAGTGTGTCACTGTCTGTGAGGGGAGTGAGATATTTACATAAAAGGGAAAAATAAATCCATGGCTCCCTGTATAAATTTAAGATATTGGAGCCATCTCTCAAAACCTCACAGGGGGAAAGCAAAGCTGAGCATTCTGGTCTCCACGCCAGCTGATGCTCCAGCTATGCAGCCTGGCAGGATGTATTTCAGATGGCTTTCCAATATGTGAAAAAACTTACATAGTGTCTCCAGAATATTGATTCAGTCTGAGATGACCCACGAGCAGCCCCTTGTGCCTAGGGATGTGACTCCTTGGCTCTGTTGGACTTCAGGTAGGATGTACCTTGCTCTGAGATGAGTTTGCTGCCAAAGAGCCCACTTGCTAAGTCAGCAGAGAAAGCGGGCTGATGATAGCAAAGTTTTACCTTATATACCTTTTACTCGCTATTCTTTGTCAAGCTATTGTTTTGTATGTGTCCCATAGCCTGAGAGAGAGGTACCATAAATGTCTACATATGCATTTCCTTAAATAGGCACCGAGTTCACCTTCAAATAATAATTAAATGGAAGAAAACATTGTACTGAAATAAAATGACAGGTCATATTTAAGCTGTCTTAAAATTCATTGCTCAGGTATTTTCTAGGGTACTTAGCATTAGTGTATGATTTATGAACCCTGTATGCTGCAAGGTCTAGTTTCAGTAGCAGGAGCAAGGTTCTGAAAGTTGGTTTTATTTAACAAAATGAGACAGGTACTTGCAAGGGGAAAACACTGAGGCTTTCTTAAGGAGGGCAAAAAGCAGCAGTGAGGGCTGTGGTGAGGTTGTCTCATGGTGCAGGGATGTACATCCCACGAGGCAGGCCAGAGCCCTGCACATGTTCCCCAGCCCGGTTTGTACCACTCACTTCCCTAAAGAGCAAGGACCCTGTAGTCCTCCACATGGCCATCTGCCACATGCCACTGAGGCTAAGCTCAATCTCGTCCAAAATCATTATTAATTGCAACACAACAATGCTTTTCAGTACAGAGAGAGAAGACAGAACAGTGTCCTAAACTTACTTAATCACCTTAAAGTGGATATTCATAGCATGACTGATGACAGACAGGTCAAGGTGAATCAAGATTGTTATTCTCTTCTATTGTCCCTGGCATATTAGAAGGGATTGTACTGAAATGGTGCCTTAATTCTCAGCAGGTGCCTGAAAAGACAATAATTACTCAGAAGATAAAGTGAGATAGTTGGTGGAAAAGATCCTTAGAAAGTGCTGTTGGGGGGGGGGCACCCAAAGGGAAGAAGGAGGTCTGTGGGGGGCAGATCTCTCTGTCTTTGATGCAATTCATTGATGTCAAACCAGTTCAGGTCTGCAAAAGGGGTTAACTCCTAAGAAGTGCCATTCAAAAGGGAATACGGTCTTCATTGGGAAGACCTGGGAATGTCACTGAGGGTAGCTGAAAGAAAGACAAACTTCAAACTTTTGGAAAAGCAAGGAAAAGGCAGTTACACTGTAGCTTGATTATCTTTTCCACTGGCTGAATGTTGATGCTTATCAACAACAGGATCACCATCTACCACTGAGCGCCACTGTCCAGGTCTTCTGTCACCTCTAACCAAAGCTCAACATCCTCATGTGTTGCTTAGCCTCTATGTCTAACCATCTCCCAGTAGTGAATTTACTCCCATCCTTGGAATGAGGTTGCACATGATCTACTAATGACAATTTAAATACTCTGAGCAACCAGTCTTTTAGAAGGAGATCCCATTTTTTTGACCATCAAGAAATGAGTTTATAGAATCACAGAATGGTTGAGGTTGAAAGGGACAGCTTGAGATCATCTAGTCCAAACTTCTGCTCTAACAGTCAGCTAGAGCAGGTTCCCCAGGTCTGTGTCCAGCTGGGTTTGAATATTTCTACAGGTGAAGCAGCCTCTCTAGTTCTTGTTGGTTTTCTTGTGCTCTTTCAAAGCTGTCTGTGTTAATTAAACTACCTGTAGCCCTGCTTGATGAAAACTTGAGTGCTAGTACAAGGATAATCAGTTGTTCTTCCAAAGGGTATTGATGTCTGGGTGTTGGTTGTGCAAGAATTTCCAGGGTAGTATATATGAGACAAGTTGTTGAACAGCTTTACAACTCGACCCAAGCCCACTGCAGATGCCAGAGCTCTGCTGTATCCATTCTGTTGATTCAGTGGCATCACTGAGGATTTTGGATGGGGGACTAATAGTTGGCACTGCCCAGTATTTTTTGGGTGCATCAAGATGAAGGGTTGCCCTCATTTTTAAGTGGAACAGCAGAATTATTGTACTGCTTGCAAGCAGGTTTATTTGACAGATCAAGGGCTGATAAGTGGATAAAATAGCCTTTCATTTGGAGAGATGGCTGAGCAAACCCTCAGGCGGTGCTGTGCAGAAAAGTTTGCTTTGCTGTTGCCTGTGCAGTACATGTTGGTCAGATAAGCAGGAGGAGCTGCTCTTCAGTGCTGTCCATCTGGGTTTTTTATAAACACTACATGTTTGCATACCTATTATAGGGCAGGATTTTTTTGTCTCTTAAGTTATACCAAAGACACATTCTACTAGGGAGAAAGTGTGCTGTCATAAGTGGATAAAATGCTCCGCGCGGTTTCTCATAACCAGGAATACTGGAAGCCTTCAGGAGGTTTTAGTCTTTAACATAAAATAAGAAGTCCAAGTATTTCACAAAATACTCTCCTATGGATCATTTTTCACTTCTTTACTCCTAATTTGTGATCTATTGACAGAGATGCCAACAGCAATCTGTAGGGCGCTATGGTCTATCCTGTGATCGATTAACTTTTCACTGTGACTAGAAACAAACTTGCCATTTTTCTGTGTTCTGTGGCAGATGAGGGTACCACATCAAAAGGCAGCAGCCTTGCGATAGAGTTAAGTACTGCTCAGTTACTGCCTCAGTGCAGCTCTGTAATAGCCATGGGTGGATTTTACAGGCTTGTGCCAGAATATAATGCTCATGCTGTTCCAGTTGTATTGATCAAAATATTCCTCATTTACACCAGCTCAACTAGAAGATACAAGTAGATGCTACAGTTCTGAAATATATAGACTTGCCGGGTTTACCATGAGGTTTTTATTACATTTCTTCCTGAAACAATAACTTCTGAAGAAATGTGAATAAACATAAGATAAGCGTTCTCTTCACCTACCAGTCAAAAAACTGACTTTAATCTCAAGACTCTTACATAGTCAAAATCCTGCAAGGCAAAGAAATAAAGTTTTCTTAGAAATTAATTTAATTTTTAAGCCAATCATAATTTTTGCGAGCTGACATGAGGGCATTTGTGGCTGACCCTGCTGGTGAAAAGCCACAGCTGTGGCTGACACGTACCCAGCCCAGTACCTAGTATGCAGGGACACTTGAAGAAGGATTTGGACTTGATTATCTGGGATATCTCAGCTTAGGACTGTGTTTTTTACAGTCTGCAAGAACCCAGCAGCAGCACCCCGGGGTGCCTGGCACAATCTTTTTTACGGCTTAGAGGAGATTGTACCCATGGTAGTAGGGTAGGGATGTAGATATGTTATTCAGCACTGTATCACCCAGAAATTCCCTCTACACAACAAAAATCTCTCAGGAACCCGCTGGGTGCCTTTATTGCCCCTTTTTGCTTTCCATGAAGGATTTCCAATGCATCTGGAGTAAAAGCAGCAAAGCCTGATTTCTCCTGTGGCTGAACAACTGCAGCTCCCAGTGGGTTCAGCAGACATGACAGATTTGCAGGAGCATTAAAACCCCCAAAAGAGAATAAGCCAGAAAAGTAAGAGAATACCCAGGTAGTTGCCCCCATACTGCCCCAGGCAGGATCTGCCCAGACTCATTCTGCTCTGCCTTGAGGTGTCAAGAAGCCAGACCTGACCATGGAGCAGCTGGCACCAGCTGATCCCCACCCATCACATGCATCCAACCATCTTTAAGATGATTGGGACTGTTCAGCTATCTCTCAGCCCTGTGTACGTGCCCCATTTGCCCACGGTCTCTGCCCGTTCTTGTTTCCTGCAGTACTTTTGTTTCCCACATCACCCCCACGTTGCCCCAGATCTACCATGCAGAAGATACCCCCTTCCTGCCTGACCTTTTGGCACACTTCTGGCCAGCAGGCTTGGCTCGGTGCCACCCTTGGCTTCTCCAGTTCATGGCTTCTGCTGCCTTTGATTTTGATGCCTGGCTCTAACCTGGACTTCTGTGCACAGAGACCCTGGGGAAAGGTGGAGCTCAGGGAATGGCAGGTGCTGTGCTTGGATGCGCCTCCTCCTGTGCAAAGAATCTGAGCCAGAGGTAACAAGGCATCTGACCACAGCAGTGTTATTTCCCACTGTAATTTATGTGCATTAGTTTCACACCTTTGTCCAATTAGTCACGACTTGGTATGGAACCAAGACATCAGCTTTTCCATGCCCTAGCTGAGACCAGGTGTTGATAAAGGAAGGCTCAGGGGTGCTTGTCCACATGAGCTGCTTTCAGGGGTCCCCACTGCTCTGGAAGGGAGGTCACATCACACCCACCCCACCTTGCTGTGCTGTTTGCTGCCATGCAGCCACACCGCCCAGGGGCAAAAGGGTGCAGACAGGGCCCCCCTTTGCAAAGCTGCGACACTCCTTGGGCACACGTTGATCACTTGCAGCTGCCCTCAAGCTCCTTGCAGCTGTGCTGCCACCACTTGTGTTGGCTGCAGGGTGTGATTTCTGCTACCTCTGTCCTTCATTCTCTGCACCCCCCATACTTACTGCTAAATATTTATCATGCTCTGGGGTTGCTAAGCAGCCCTCAGCTCCCTGCTCAGGAGAGTCTTGCCGTGAAGGTGAGACAGGCAGTAGGTCAGCGTGGGCAGTGCTGGGGCGGGGGGAGAAGGTGGCATCAGCTGAGGTGGTCCTGCTCCACCACATACTTACCTTGCTCTGACTCCAGTATCTGCTCTGTCAGCAGGCACGTGGCCAACCCTGCTGCCAGGTGGGCTGGGCTGGAGAACAGCTCTCCTGGTTTGTCCATCTCGGAGAGCTGTTGGCTAAATAGCTGTGTCAGGGAGCACTTGTGGAGGTGAGCATCACAGCATCCATTCCCCAAGCTAATGCCAGGTGATGGAGTGAAGCACTAACAGGGGGTCTGACATAAACGGCCTGATCCCAGCTGTATGCAAGACAAGACTAGGAAAATGGGGTCATTCCTCATTTTGCCTTTTGAAAAGAGGCCATGCAGGGAGGTCACAGGTGGAGAAACGGTGCCTTCTTTGGTGTCTGCTTTTTGAGGCAGTAGCGTGAAACCTTATGAAAGCAACAGAAACTTCAGGCTAACTTGATTCTTTCATTTAGTTGCTTTGAGCCCTGGAAAGCCAGTGTAGAAACTGGCTGAACTCAAATCCTTCCTCAGAAATTGTCCCCAGTTCCAAACTGCACAACACTAAATCTCTGTGTAGACATCAACGTGTGCCAGACTTGCTGGTTTCTCTGCCTCTGTATAGACTTGCCCTATTGCACACCTGGAGCATGGGAAGGCTGGGACCACCCTGTGCAGTCCACTTACAGTGGGTTTGCCTTTATTCTGCAAAGAGCAAGGTCTGGCTCTGCAAACTCTTCTTTGTGAGTGGACAAAGTCAGAAGAAGCTCCTTGGAAATCAGTGGTCTTACTGTAGCTGGTGACAGAGACAGATTGCCTCAAATGCAAAGTGATCTCGATAGTTGGAAAGATCAGTTCATTTTACAAGTTTTAATTTTCTTCTCAGCTCCTTGCATTTATTTGTGTTGCAGACCCTCTTCTATGAAAGACATTTTTATGACAGAAAATCTGCAGAGAATTTTGGTTCATCTGCATAAAAATTAATCATTATTTAAATAATTTTGTGACATTCTATTTAAATGATTCTGTGAAGTAGCAGTAGACTTGTTCTTCTGTATGGATCAAGTCCATCATCCAAGTTGTTGCCTATGATTGCAAGGGATCAAATGGCAAGGTGGATATCTACATTCAGCAAAAGATCTGGGCACAGAGTAGCACAGAAGATCAACTTTGTTTTGGGGATGGAAAAGTCCATTGCCTAAAATGGCAATATCCACAGTCACTTGGCTCATGAAAGACATAACGTCCTTCAAAGATATTCAGAGCAAGACAGCAGTGAAGAGCAGCCCTTGCTGATCTCCTCTCTCTGCCCCTTATTATTCCAACCCCACGTTTTGCCAGCACTGATGTCCACCCTGTCCCAGAGCATGGGGCACCAGCAGCCAGCCAGTTTGCAGACATGGTAGGGGTTTCCTGCACCTTTGCCCTCCTTCGCTTTCCCCTCCAATATAGATATCTGTTTATAAGGAGAATTTCTATTTATGAGCCCAGCTAAATAATAGCTTATAAATGTCTTTTATTGGCCTCGCTGTAGCTGACAGAAGCAGTTAGGCAGTCTTTATCAATGTATATGTTTAGATGTGTTGTCTATATAAAAATAGTGAGGTATTGATCAGGACTGGTACAGCTGGGCACTTGAAAAGCAGGTTTCAAATCCAGATTTCCTAAATAATATTTAAGCACTTTGAAGATAAAAAGCATTGAATAGTGATGGGTGGTGTTCAATCTGTTCCAGAAGGACTGGGGAATTTTAAAGGACTAAGCGAAAGATCTCGGTGTGGGCTTCCACTGGTGTTTTTGTATTACTGAGTAGCAGAGGAGTGTTTGTTGCCTTCATGCCAGCACCTGTGAGAATGTGCATGTCTCGGTTTTGCGTGGGTCACAGAGAGCTCTCACAGATGTGTGCAGAAATGAAGGATCAAACCTGCCTGTGCATTCAGCTTGTGGGCACAAAAGCTCAGAGAGTGTGCACAGCCCAGGTCAGAGGAAGCTGTACATTTTTGTCCGTTAGACAAGCTCCGTGACTTCAGTTTTAGTGAGATGCCACTACTGCAGTAATGCATCCAGCCTGCGTCTGTAATGCATCTGGAGGCTTTTCACAGGAGGGCTCTGGGAGATGCTACTCTCTTCCTCCTACTGATCTGCATGAAATAGGGAAAAAACAAAGTAGGTGTCCTGCCTTCATGATTAGCTGTTACCTATTCCCAGACCTGGTGCTGTGGTAGAGCAACTCACCCTGTGTCCAGCTCTGACCATAGGTATTGCCTTTGATCACTGAGGATCAACTCAGGGAAACTGAGGCTGTACCTGATCAGTGAAATGATTTCTTCTGTAACTCTGGTTGTTTCAGTTCCCCAAAGCAGTCAGTATTCTTTCTTTGATACTTCACGGTGGCAGCCTAGATATCTTAGTAACATGGGACTGGAACAAGACCAGTCACCCTGTCTGTCCCTGATATTGTGAGCACTGTGGCATTTGATCCTGTTCACAAACACACCAGTCTCCTTCTTGAAGCTGTGTAGTTTTCCCTTTCTTCCGGCTGTCCTCCAGGAGTCCCAGTTCAAACTTACTCTTTTGAGAGTAAAAGAACTTATTTTGCATCTCCAGCCTAAATTTACCCATGGCTTCTTCCCATTTCTTTCTTTCAAATGCCCTTTTCCTTTTCTGGTGTTCCCTGAGACAAACCCCATCCCCTCTTTCTTTTCATTAATGATATTGTTCCAAGTTTGTTTATTGTCTTCTATAAGAAATTGGAACAGACATTTGAGCTGGTTACTCCCTGTAAATTATAGACTTGTTAGGGCAGATCATGCCTAATGCAATAGAGTTGTATATAATCCTGGTTATCTGGGTGCTACATATATATTGACGATCCCAGGCTGTTTCTGTACTGCTTGGCTGAGCGTGGTGTGCCATGACTTGAGGGAGCTCCATGAACGTACCTCAGCTACCTGCACTGCTCTGCGGCCGGGCAGGCCTTTGAGGAGCAGGAGTGTCCCCAGCTCATCCCCAAAGGGCACTGCCAGTGTGTAGCACACCGCCAGGCATGGCCATGGCCATCCTGCAGACACGTTTTGGCACTGTTCAAAGCAGGGACATGTTGATTCCAGGCATTTAATGTCTTTTTTTCTTTTTCATTTTTAGTGGCTTTTTGCCAGGCTGGAAGGCTGGCAACATGAGCTCATTTTTTAACATTAGGTCCATTCATTTTTTTTCCCTTTTGTCACCAAAACATATCAATGATGTATTCCACACTGAGAACACCCGACTGATAACGTCAGCTGTAATATCCTTCCAGTCAATAAAACCTTTTAAAGATCATTATAGGGAATGCAAAGAATGGGCTGTAACGTGAGGGGTCACTGAAAGTACTTTTATCAATTATGTCAATTAATAGGCCAGTATCCTCATAATAAAGATCCTTCTCTTCCTTAAGATTGCTTTTGTGTAGGAGTGTAATTCTGAAGTTAGCTTAATTGAAGACCTAGTTGGAAATGTGGTTGTATCACCTTAGTCTCCCGGGGACAGATCTTCCCCTGTAAGATCAGAATGAATCCTCCTCAAGTCCAGCAAAGCCTGTGGAATTACTCTGACTTTGCAGTGCTGAAAATAAATGAAGAATAAACTCCACTTCTTAAATTTCACATGTGGCTCAGCAATCTACTGCAATTACTTGCAATCTGAACAGGCCAGATCCTCCCTTTAGACATACCAGAGTGACTTCAGCAGGCTGGGATAGACGCACATCTGCAGAAAGAGATCTGCCCACTACATTTTGCGGCCTGAGTGCACCAGCCCAGGGAACCTCTAAGTGCTGATGAATGGCTGCAGAGCGGCTCCATATGGATTTTTTTCCCCAAGAGAAGCACTCAGCAAAGGCTAGATCTTCAATCCATGCATCGTGAGGGGCATTTGACCATCACAGGGGAGCATGAACCACACTAAAACAGAAGCTGCCCACACGCTTGCAGGGCTTGTTTAAATATACACCAGATACTGGTCAGCTAAAAATGGTTGTAAGGGAGAGCTGAATTAGCCATAAATTGCAGGCTTGAAAATGCTCACATGAACAGCCAGAAAAGAAGAAGCTGTCATTAGGAGATGGTATCTGGGGGTAAGATCAAAGCCTATTGCTGCAACATGACTTGCAGTGCTGTGAGAGAGTCTTCCTACTTTTGCGTAGTGGTCCTAGCACTGCGTGCTTGAGCAGATCTTCTCCCCTTCTCCACATGTGAGAGATAGACAGAAAAGTCTGAAGATGTTAAAAATTGTATGCTTACTTTGTCTTGTAAATCTTACTTATCAGCTGTTTTTTTGGGCTAAGACTGAAGTACTCAAAGGTCTCTAGGGAAAGAACAGCCTTTTCTGATTCACAAAAGATGCCTTTATTTTTTTCATAAGGAGCAAAGCAGCTTGAAGGAGATCTCTATCAAATGTCCGAGACTAAAAGTAACCCAATATACTAATCTTTCCAAATGGTGCAGGTAATATCACACAGGTTACCTATAGTTTGGAACAGTAAGTAAAAAAACATCACATATTGGGATAATAAGTAATAAACACTGGGGCAAGACTGTTTTTCTTTTAGATGCTGGATTATCTAATTTACCAGCCTGGAGATAGAAATGCAGGGAATACATGTAAACGCCCTGGGAGATTGAGAGTATTGAACATTGGTACTCGACAAACACTGAGCAGAAGTGAGTGCATTGCTGAAATTTCTCCAGATGGAGCTCCTTTTTATTTTAACTGTAAAACATTTGCTTTGTACGTGGGAGGTAGTTGAGCCAGTAACCTCTTCCTACAAGTAATGAATAGTATGCTGCTTGGTTTCTGGACAGATAGATGGTCCACATATAGCTGTTAACTAATTTAATAGAGAAAATCTAAGGTTTCAGAGAATTCTCATCATTAGGGTTTCTTCTTTGATTTCTGTCTTTACGTTGTAAAATAAAAAATATTCAAACTGAATTTTTCTGAGCATTCTGGGACAGTCAAAGGGAGAATTCAGAGTGTGACTCTCTTTTCATGACTGTGAAAACTATCTCCAAAGAAGTGTCCTTCTTTAACATGAGCCCCATACATTTGGCCATAGCACCAGGCTGGCCAGCCCAGGTTAGTCATTAGGCACTGCTTGTTGTGGATGGCTGCACACAAATTCCATGTCTGTATCCTGGAAAAGCAACTGTTGTCAGTACAGTGAGCCCCTCTAGCAGGGGTCGTGTTCACAAACCAATCCTAGAAAGCAAGTTCACTTCTCTCACCCATTGCTGTCATGGGAACTGATTCACCTCTGGTGGCTGATGGCCAGCATGAATCAAATGGCTGTTTGATGAACGCCCCCAGTACTGAGATGTAAACAGCCTCCATTCACATCCTTTATGTTCTTATAAACATTCAGGTTATTTGGAGAGATGGTCTAGTAATTGAATAACATTACAAAATTTATTCTTTCATTCCTATCCTGTATCTGCTAAATAAGGATGTTTCTGAAGTGTGACAGTAGCTCACACATCATCTTGTCTGGGCTTCCAGCAGTGAAGTCTAGCAAAGAGCTGTAAACATAGCCACCACAGGTACTGCTAGCATCCTAGCCTGGGAGATGAAGCTGAGTGAAAATATACTTACCAGATTTTAGTCTGTTTCTTGGACAACTTTTGAAACACAGGAAGGTGCTGCTTCAGTTGGATCTCTACTGGTACATAGGTAGCTTGGGTATTTCTGCTGTGTGCTGGGGACACATCAAGATAGACCTATGGCATGTATAAACAATCCATCTTCAGGTCTCTGATTTGTCCCTTCCCTTCTACTGCTTCGCCCAGGGATCAGCGGGCACACGCCACCGCCAGTGCAGGAGGGATGGGCGAGCCACGGTGATGCTCACTGGCAGGGCAGCTCAGGGCTGCTTATCTTTCCCCATGGCTGTGCCAGGTGACAGCAGGGCTGCCCGCAGAGCCTGGTAGCAGCTTTGTTTGTGGTAGGAGCCACCTCGAGGTGAAACTGCTTTGAGAGGAGAGATAAGTTCTTAATGTGTTACTAAAAGCACCTTCATGAGAGGAACTGAAAACAAGAAAGGTTTTTTTTGGCACAGGTACCATGTACATTGGCACAGGTACAGCTGTGCAAAGGCAGTAGAGGGATGTCTCATAGCTTTCACTCTTGCTAAAATTATCAGTTGATACTGATACCCATACAAGCCAATCTGGGTGGTTTGTTTTTTTGGGTTTTTTTTTTGGTTGGTTTTTTTTTTTTTTTGGTAGCTGCCTTTTAAGTACAATTTACAATTCTGTACCACGGCTCAGGAAAGAGTGGAGTTGCACTGTGGTCTTCTGAGCACTGAGCATCTCCTCCAACAACACACAGCAGGGAGGGCAGAGCAGCCTTTCCTCCTCTAACTGCATTTTAAAAGAGGAATGACCCTGTTCCCATTCTGTACGAAACAGGATAGGTGTTTCCCTGGGAGGACAATCCAGGGCAGCAAATCCTAAGTGGAGACAGGCATCTTCTGGCAGTGCTGAGTCAGGTATGGGAGCCCCAGAAAGAGATGAATTTAAGATCCCTTCATTCCCCTGCTGCCAGCCCAAGGTCATCTCCTCCCAGCTTAGTTGGGTTTCCCCGAGGTCCTGTCTTCCCAGATGCTGGCAAGGGTGCAGTGGCACTCAACAGGGATATTACTATGGAGGCAGGCAGTAGGAAACAGATTTGTAATGCTTAGGCTTGTCTCATGAAATCAAGTTTTATCCTAAACTCTCATCCCTTCCAAGCACACAGCACCTTGAAGAATATGAGCATGTGGATTGTATTGTGTCTTTTAAGCTCTGTTGCAGTTTACTCTTCTGGACAAAACTTCTATTCCCATTTCTAGGTAATCTTATTCTCCTCAAAGCTTCAATAAGCCTATAAGTAACAAGGCATTAAAAAGTCCTGATTAAATGAATAGTCTGCTTAGCTTTTGCTTGATTTTGTCTGAAAGAGAGAATATACAGATTTTCTTAAGCATTTACAAGTGAGACATGAGGTGAAACCCTCCTCCAGTAGTCTACCACACAACAGCCTTACAGATGGTAGATGAATGCCAAATTTACACCAGTAGCCAAAGCTGGTAGGAAGGGTGTTGTCAAATATACCAACCTAGTTTTGTGACTAGGCATGCTACAGGGCCAAAACATGTGTTTCCTCTAGGAAATTTTCTAAAGACAGAACATACAAATTAAGTTTGAATGTGCATTGTTATGTTGACCTTTACACAGGACTCTGCAGAGAACTGGTACAAGCCAATATGAATTTCTTCCATAAACAAGATTCGTAACGTGGTCAGAACCTCATCTGAAATTTAAGCTTGATGTGTGAAATACACTGTTAAATGGCTGTTTGATGCTTTCTTGATTTTAGGATTCATGCAAATTAATGCATGCATGGTGGAGAGGTCATTATGGACTCTGATGCATCATTTCAGGCGTGTACTAAGCTGTACAGAGTTGCATGTCCCTTTCATTCGCAGATGTTTGGCATGAAGAGTGCGCCAATTTGTTTGCCAAACATCAAAGCACAATGTATAGGAAATCATACGGTAAAGCAATGCAACCCACTTGTTAGTGAACAGCCAGTTTCGCCTGCCACCAAGTGAGTATGTCACAGATATGAATAGTTCCCTACTCATTCCCTCACTAATTTGAAACATCGCTTTTACCAACGAAAAGCAACCCTGGAATGGAAATGCATAAATACCTAACCATAGGGCTTCAACTGAAAGGAGTCTTGGAGCATTACACACAGGAAGATCACACATAATCTTTGTTTATCAGGCATAAAATAGGATAAAAGGGTTCCCCTTGGTGTGTAAGAGGAAAACTTGCATGCTTGGAACTCAAGAGTCAATGAAATTTGAGGCAAAAAAGAGCTAGTGACACACAGAGCTAGTGGCACAAAAAGAGCTAGTGCCCTAATGCAAAAGGGCAGTTGAAAAATCACAAGCCAAAGTGACTTTGCACATCTGAATACATAGGTCAGTTTTAATCACTGTGACAAGTGCATACAGGTCTGCCAAACCAGTGATTTAAATGGTGTAATTGAGGCAAGTTTAACCTGAAATCCATGCCTGATGTACATTTGGTAACAAATCGAGTGAAGGAGTTTAACGGAGCAGTCTCCAAGCCTGAACTTTTGTGTCTGCCAAAAATAAGTAAATCAATGTCTCACACAGCCATTTCATTGAGACCCAAGAAAGTAGTTGCTCTGGGTTTTTTTAGCACTAACCCTGAGCAGTTAATAAGGCAGAAGCAGAACCTTGATAAAATCTCCATTCCACGATTTGCAGGCTCTGAAAAAATACACTTCCAATGCATACTAGTGCCCATGGTGTAGTATCGCCAGCAGCCTCTCCAGCAGTGTCTGCAGAGAGGTCTCGCCGTTGGAGGAGTCTCCAAACTGCTGAGGTCTGTGCTGGGAGACCAGCCTGGGGAGGGCAACAAGCAAACGTCAGCTCTTGGAGAAGAGAAACTGAAGCAAAAAAAGGGGGAGGAAAGGAAAGAGAATTTCAGGCAAACTGAGGAAGCTGGTCTCGAAGTCACTTCTAGACACCAGGAAAATGTAGATAAAAATGAGAGGAAGACATTTTTTAACATGAAGAAAGAAGAGGAAGACTAAACAGAAAGAAAATGGAACTTGAGAGGTGCAGAAACACATAGCAGACCAAAATAAAGGAGTAAACAGGAGACAAACAGATAGCTAGTAGAAGTGGCCAAAAATGTCATCTTTTTTTGACCATTCGTAGAGCTGATTATCAGAGTTGGAACTGGGCAGGGGGGGAGAAATTTTTGAAAGCAACAGAGAAATTTAGACAGCCACACCATTTTTCCTGCCCAGGAAAAAATCAGAGAAGTATTGCTGTTAGATTCTCCATTCCTTTTGCCAGGGAGGTGACGGGGTGGGTGGGTGCTTTACAGTGTTGTGAAAGACGGGGCCACAGGACCTTGTGCCAGATACAGACAGGCACAGTGTGTTAATGGCTGAAAAATGGCTTAACAGACCCTTAGTCTCAACAACTCTTCGTCTCCCCTTGCCTTCCGTTTCCATTCTCTAACAGCTGGAATCATGGCTAATACTAACAAGCCTTAACTCTTACCAGCTAGAGAGGCACAAGATATCACAATCAGAAGTATTCTCTTTGAGATTACAAGCAAAACAAATTTATCTTCCTGTAATCATTCTCCATAAATCTTTCATTAAAACTTTGCTGAAATTAAATGTCATTAAGCATTTTTTTAATTAATCATTGTTTTGTTAAACAATGTCAAGAACAATAGCACAGACTGACTGTTGTATTGCATTTATCTGTTCCTCTTTTTGCCCTCAGAAACACCTTAAACTCAAGGCACTAGTATCTGAAATATCCATGTGGAAAGCACAAAGCTTTTTCCTTCTACTAAGATTAAAGCTTGAGTTTTAAATAAAGGTTATGCCACTTTTGAGAAGTTGTGAGAGGAAACACATGATGTAACATGGTCTGTTACGGAACTTAAGCTCACGTCTCCCTTTTCAGTCACTTCAAAATCTCAAATAAGATCATTTTGCTCTGTGATGTGCAGATACTTGTTAGTTTTCTGCACTTTCTGGGCATTTCCTGCATTGTCTCACAATTAGCATTGGTGGTCCTGGACTGTGTTACCAACTGGTACCAGCGGCCACCAAAAAAAATAAAAAGGGTGGTTGTGCTGAGGAGCTGGTAGATCACAGCAGGTGCCATGTTTCATTCACTAACAACTCAAGACACCTAGAACACAGACATTTGTGTCTGGACTAACAACCTACCCTTCCTTCACAATGCAGAGAAACATAAATGCCTTGGGCACAAAGCATCTGACTCATTTTGCGTATCCACTTCAAGCTGTTCTGAACTGTGTTTTAAAAGTACCTGTTTCTCTCCATTGGCTGTGAAGGTAGTTTGGGGTGGTTACCACAAATGTACATATCTACACTGATCAGATGAGTCCTCTCCTAGTCACCAAACACAGTGGTTTTATGATGACTGTTGAGTTGGGCCCTCAGTGGACACATCTGGTCATCATCCCAGTTTGAATTATGTGGCACTTGGAGGAGAAAGGCCCAGGACTGCCCCAGGGCAGAGCCTGACCCAGGGCCCAGCCTCTGTTCCAGTGATGAAGATGGTGGTGGAGCCTTCGCCTCATGCAACAGGCACACTTGTATCTATACACAGACCAGCATGGGCACTCCAACAGCCCATCATGAGGCCTTAGGACCAGACCCTCCAGGTGGATCATGAGGCTTGACAAAATTTAACTGCTGGTTTGGCCTGTGTTCAGAAAGGGAAATACAGACAGAAAAATTTCAGTATTATGACACATTTCACATGTCTTTGCTTTCAATCTGTATTGACAAAGAAGATGTTTATCTCTGTCCTTTCTTCTCCCCCCCACCCTGCCTATACATCACCGAACCTGGGATCACCCAAGGAAACCAATGAGAAAAGAAGAGAATGGAACCAGTCGGGCTGAATATGCAATGACCTCCTCTCAAAACAACAAAACAGTTGATAACAATGCGGTTGTATAATCCCCGAAACCCCGCCGAGGTGCAGGAGGTGGTAAACTGTCAAAGCACACACACAGAGCAGGCAAGGTGGGTGAGATAAGGCAACGGAAGGAGCTCTGTGGCCAAGGACTTCATTTCAGAAACAGTGCACGCATCAGTGATTCAGAAGAGAAAAGCAGGCTGCTCTTCAGGCTGCTGCTTCTCCAGGGGAGGATAAACTTGCCCACCTGGGCTGCCCAGAGAAAAGGCCTCACAAAGGCATAAGCATTGCATGCTGCATCTCATGAAAGCAATGTCGCAATGCCTCCCGCTTCTTCTTTCTCCTCTCTTCCCGCGCCCCACCCCTTTCCCCCCCCCCCCCCCTTTTTCATCTTGAATTCAGTGTCCACAAAAAGCTGCTGAAATAGGATCTTCTGAGGAGAAGGTGATCTGCCAGACTGGCAGCAGCTTATTATAAATGGGTCTGAGGGTCAAGGATGGGAGGTGTCACCTACGTGCTTCTCCAGCCTGTGCAGTTCTGTACACTTATACTTCATCCTTATCATCCCTATTATTTCATTATTAAAAAGGGAACAAAGGTTCCTGTTAAACCATCAAGTAACCAAAAATTGCATGACCTTGTGACACCCCAGGAAATTCATCTGCAGTCTGATGACTATGCAATTTCCATGGCTGAAGACTTTTCAGACAAAAGAAATCAAAATGTAAGATTTTAGCAATTAGCATTGCTATTGAAAGAGAGAGATTATTAAGAGGTGCTTTGAACGTTATTATTTCATAATCATCCTCCTTTTTTGCATCACACTTTAATTTTTATCCTTAAAAAAGCTTTTCCTTTGTGAAATTCCACACATTTCTCTGTGTTTGCATCATGCTGATTCCCCAGGGAAACCCTGACAGGAAAGATGTTGTGTCCATCTTGGCATGAGTATTTGGGTGGGATTGTGATGGAAGTACTAGCAGCCCTTTGATGTCTTCTTCATTCACTGACTAGTGTCGTTTCCTGAAAGCGTTGAGTCTTCTGAACTGACCCACCGAGGTCATTGTAGGTCTGGCTTCGAGGACCACTTTTGAGGGTCTGGTAAGCTAGTTATGCCCACGTTAACTCAGTCTCTGCCTCTCCTGGGCAGAGGCTGCCGATTGTGCCAAATTCAGCGTAGTAGCTTAGTGTTGTACTTTCCGTGACGTGGATTGCAGACTACTTAAAGCAAAACTGAATCCACCCAAATTCCTTTCACGTAGGATCTCAGGTTAGACTCAGTAAGGAACCCTTAGGATAAAGGCAATGAGACTAGCCAAGATGCTGGTCTTTCCCCACCTCCTGAAAGCTGTCCTTCATATAACACCACCATGTATATGTCTCCATTTACCTCTGTGCTGAAAGTCATGATGCAGTGAAAGACAAATTTCCACCCTGGCTTCTTGTCTGGACATTCAATACCGCTCAGTCTCCATGTCTGTGAGTAACTACCAGGCTCTGACCTAGTCTCGCCCCAGGGCATGGCTGCGCCCCAGCCACCATGTCCCTTGGTACTGCAACACATCAATGCTTTCAGTTTTATATAAGGATGTGCCTGAACTGCAGAAATCAGACCTTGATTTTGAACACATCCCTGTCTGTGGTTGGTCTATCGCCAGGATGTAGAGTTTGGGCTGATGGCAGAGAAAGACGATGGTCTGCAGACCTTCCACAAAAAAGCTCCAGGATGTTCAGATCAGCACTTCCAGCTCAGGCCCATCTGTAGTTTTCTATTACCTATTGAATAATAGGGTGTATGTAAATATAAGTATCTTTTCAATGATAAAATGAAATGCTGCTATATACTGCTGTTGAGGAATTTATGGAGTTATTAATTTAGCTTTTTAGCCTGTCATCACTATGTAGAGGTTTAGCTACATGAAATTATTTTTTAAAGGCTAGACTTTCTTGAGAAGTGAATGCAATTACAAAAGTGAAAGGGAATAAGTAACCCTTTGCCCAACAGTATGATCATTCCCTGCCATATTCATGTTGTGTGCTTGCACAAGACACAGTTATATATTCCTAGATCCAAAGTGTGATTAAAATGACAGAATTTACATTTTGAGTCTAGTATCCCAAATGTCGATTGCCTAAAGCACTTAGCCCCTAAATACTATAATAAAAATATTGCAAGTATATTTCTAGAATATTTTTTAAGCTATAACATTTATTTTGGTGTAGTTACCTATGTTTGCCTTTCTTTTTTTACTCCAGTTGTTTCTGCCTAAACATGGCATAGTTTGAGACTGGTTGCATGTTTAGCTGAGAGTATAAAGTATGAATGCAGATGAGATTAGCATGATAGGGGCTCAGGATTAGCACTTTCTCCTTAAGGTTGTTGATTTTATTTATTTCCTAATACAGCTTTAAAGGTATGCTCTGTAAGGCCAAAATCACAAAAGGGATTTGTAGCTCATCATGTCCATCAAAATGTGTCTGTTTTTGCAAGAAAAAGTCTAAAGAGATGGTCACCAAACACTGTCTGATTTTCAGTGATGTCAATGAGAAAACGTCCTCACTAGAGAAAACCCTGGTGCATGACATAACCCACAAGCAAACCCACCCCGGTTTCCCTGAGGTCTCCTCGGGAGAACATACACATTAAGGAGCATGGAGAGCCAGGAGGCAGGGCATTTCAAGGAGCAGCACATGAAGACTAGGATCTGTTTTCAACTCTGCCACTGATCTGCTGTTTACTAGCAAGTAATTTTGCCTCTCTGTGCCTCAATTTACCCATCTGTATAATCAAGATAAAAATACCAGCTCTGTGGCAGTATTTTGAGAGCTATAATGTGTCTGATTTGCATAGGCAGATATACACTATAATTATATCCAACATGTTGATATTAAGTAAATGTATTAGGGCACATCATTGCTATAATATTTCTTAAACAAACATTCCCCAGTGTACTTCTATAATCTGATGGCCACAGAAGTTCAGCAGCAGACAGGCTGAGAGCTGCTCCTCTGCTTGTCCAGAGCCTTTGCTCTCAGCACTCACACAGCTGCATGGCAGGGAGAGACGGGAAATCTTGCACGGGGTAGTTTTGCCTTTAGATTGCTGCCTAAGTACAGTTGACTACATTGCACCAAAATTTAAGGTGATCTTCAGAAAGGCGCTTGGAAAAGTGTTCTAGAAGCAGATGTAAGACTTCAGAAAAGAAAGGCCAGAAAGGCAGTGTCACTGCGGAGTGGTTTCTGAAGTATGCCGATGTGGTTTAAGGCTGTGTTTAACACTCTGCAGACTACTTGCAAAGCTTTTATAAATGAGGCTTCTGTGCTTCCTTATTGTGCTATAATTAAATACAAAGGGAAAGGAACAGTCTTGATGGATAAGGGCTTCACTAAGCAGTGACCCTGGATTTGGGGAACTGGCAATCCAAAATACAGCTTTACAAGTATTTCAAGTTTAGTTTTAGCCATCAAAATATCAGGGGTAGAAAGGCCCTGCATAGCTCTGTTCACAAAATAGCCAGATCCCCGACAGACACAGAGGTGGCCAATTCCTACTCAGACATTAACTGCTGTGCTCTGACCACCACCAGACAGACTCCACAAACTGCTGTGCTCAGTCTGCAGGAGAGCATCAACTCCAAGTTTCTTCTCAAGGATCACCACTAGCAGACAAAAGCAGGGAATGCACTTTAA
Organism: Falco rusticolus; assembly: GCF_015220075.1. Lineage (NCBI taxonomy): Eukaryota > Metazoa > Chordata > Aves > Falconiformes > Falconidae > Falco > Falco rusticolus. The sequence continues at coordinate 41,610,537 of NC_051193.1, forward strand.
TGGCCTGAGCTGCAGAGTGTTGAGTTTCCTCGGTCCTCAGCAGCACCGGGAAGGTGGAGCTGAAGCCCCAGCGCTGCCACCCTTCCTGGCTCAGGCTGGACACAGTGGTGTGCCCAGGAAAGCATCTCCACCTTGGATAGATGCTGCAAAAACAGACACAGAAGAAAAGAGGAAAGTTCCACTAAGTATAAGATATAAATATATTGAGAGATATATATCTATACAGAGACCTAATTGTCCAGTCTTGCATGCCATATGGTCACAGCATGTGAAGCAAGTGTGGGCCTCCTGCTCCAACCAGGTCATGACCATAGATGCTGCCAAGCAACGGAGAATCAGGCCTATGGTAGATACGTATTTATAATACTCCCTGCACCTGTACAAACAGAAATATATTATTTTAAACTGCAAAATAGTGTGTTTAAATCAATGCATGAATGTAAATATTCTAAGATCTGCCTTCTTGACTGTGCACCACATGTACAGATGAAAACAAATATTGTTTATAGGAAATCTGTATCAGTGGTTAAATGACTAAAGAGAAAAAAATTATCAGAATTAATGTTGTCATGTTTCTCAAACAAGCCATTAATGTATATTTAGTATTTAAGGATATTGCTCAATAAATATGTTCCGTACCAAAAACTGTGTTGCATATACAGATTGTGCAGTACCCTATTTTACAAAGGCACATAATTAATTTTTATTTTAAATAAATATGTACTTGTAAAAAGTTTCCTGTGTCCTGTCAGTTGCATAGCTGAGAACAGAGTCTACACATTGAAGAGAAACGCTGAAAGGAGGAATGGCTGCGGTGCCTCTTGAGGCACTTCTCCTCCTGCCCAGATTAACCCTGCTTGCTTGGATACTTTCTGTTCCGGTTTTGGAGAAGCTCATGGCTGCTGCTTGTGCCCGTGTCTGGCTGGGTTTGGTTCTGTCTCGCCTAACCTTGCAGCTTTAGTCCCAGACACATGCACTGCTGGTGCTTCATAAATGAAGGAATTACATTCGTACATTCCTGCAGCCCCTCAAAGCTCAAGAAACCTTTTCTCTTTATGCCGAAGGTGGTGCAAGTTTCCCTAACAAGTTTCTAGGTTTAGATTGATTTCTTTATCTTTCACATAATACTTTGAACTTTGTTTATTTTGATGCGAGAGATAATGTGCAGTGTTTTACATCCTAACTCCCTGCACAGACTCCACCCTCCCCTTTCCATGCAGGAGCAAAAGCAAATTATGGACTAGTCCTTCAGCAGGTCAACACTCTGACTTACAGTAGCTAAACACAGATCCTTTGGCCGGGATTCACCCCTCACAGTTTTATGCCTTTACCAGACAGGAGTGAAGAGCACAGTCTGTGTGAAGTCCTATGAAGTCAGGGGGTCCTCACAACCTGAAGCCTCCTTCACAGCTGGGCTCTTCTTTCCCCAGCCACAAAAGGAGCCTAAAGTAACTCCCTGGGGACTGCCAGCAGCTGAATACCAGCCAGGGAGTGGGAGGATGGTTGCCTTTAATTCCCATGACAGTACACCCTAACAGTTTTCGTTGATTCCTTGGGAATTATTTCGTGTCCCCATTTAAAGAACCCCTTAAACAGGACAGACCAACATTAATGCAAAGTGATCAGGTAGAAGTTTAATGAATTAGTAATAATCAATAACAATAACCATTATGCCATATACTATGATAGCCATCAGCCTTAAATATCAGGCGTGTTTTGTAAAAGAAAACTTCCATGTTAAAACCTCCCTGTGACCACCGAGAAAGAAAATGCCCCTGGAAGGCATCGGACCTTCTTCAGGCATCAAAGCCGCCAGGTCAACATCTGTAGCTCCAGCCTGCAGCAGAGGAAGAAGGATGTCACTTTGAAGAGGAAACTGCCACGACTGGGAAGAGACCACTAAGAAACGAGTCTTCAGAAAAAGGTAGGGTGCAACCCTGGGGAAATTCGGGTTAGGTCCCTCAAGTCCTACTAACAGTAAAAATATCAGCCCAGAATTTGCCGCCATTTGGCTGAGCCCTCACGATGCTTTAGTCATGGTGAGATGGTCACAGGAATCAATGCATAAGCATGATAAAAAAATGACCCAAGTACCAGTGCTCTTCAGCGAGAAATGCAAGTACTGGGTGCAAATGTGTTCAGACTGGAGCGCAGCAGAAGAGCTCCAAACCTAAGACCAAGGTTATGTCTTGTGCATAGTTGAAAACATTGCTAAATCATATGAGACACAGCAACCTGGCATGCTGAAGAGCCTGGTGTTGCCTGTTGCACTCTTCCTCCACTGCCCCATCACTGGGAAGTGGCGTTATGGTACCAAAAGAGGAATTAGATTACTGGGTCTTAATAGTATTTGGAGAGGGAGCAAGAGATTTGTTAATGAGAAAGATGCAGGGTATTCTGTGATTTCGGTAATATACAATCATTATCAAGTGCATTTCACTGGTTTCATCTGGACACATGCATTGCCAAGGTCTACCTCATTTTAATAGACGTCTACTACAATTAGTTTCAAATCACAGCTTTCTCCATTTCTGAAAGATGCTCTGATCTGGGCATGCTTGATTCACACAGGTGTAATCTTCACCACCAAAACAATCGGATGTTTAAAAAAACCCCACAACTGATGATTTAGTATATGCCAGTCTTCAGTTACTAAAGTGTTAACATTCTTAACATTAATGGATATTTCTTTTCTACCAAAAATATCCCCTCAGAGCTGATCTTCCATTTAATAAAGATTTTATCTAAGCCATTTCCTTAAGGTTCTTTCGTAATTGTTATGTCTTCAACAATTTTTGTAGCACAGAAACAATTGTCTAATTGCAAGCTAATAGAGAAGTTGCCCTTGAAAGTGGCCTGAATCTAATTAATTTTTTTAGTATTCAGGAAAAAAATACTGGGAGTATTAATACCAAGATTCCTGGCATGTTCTGAACTTGTTTTATTTTTGGTTCCGTTTAAAACAAAAGCAGTCACTGCCACATTTAAACACTTGTCCTGCTGCTCCTGTCTTGCACCGTGGCACAGTTTGGTATATCCATGGGGATTAGCAATTCTCCTGATTAGACTGAGCATCCAAGCAATGCCTGTGCCATACCAGTGTCCTTCTGGCCCAGCCCATCCCGGTGTAAGCACCCACAAGGTGCTGCAAGCCCTGGCAAGGGCTCCTGACCTGAGCAGCTAATATACAGCACATAGCATGTCCTGGAAGCCACAGAGGGAGGCACCAAAGCCTGGAAGAAGTATGTAGCCTTTGAAGAGATGTTTTCTGGGGAGGGCTAGGGCAGCTGCCGGGTGCAGGATACATCACCAACACCCACTTTGTGCCCCCAGTACACGCAGTCACTGAATAAGTTAAGATATAGCAGCGGCAAGATGATTGAGGCTGGGGGTAGGTAGTCAAACCCCCTTTATCATATGTTATAAAATGCCATAAAAATATTATACCCATAAAAGAAGCATTATTGTAAACTGACCAGGGTTTCTGATCAGCCTCAGGTGCTGCTGAGGCGGTGGCTGGACAGGGCAAATGTGATGCATGGAGACCCAGCTCTGCCACCCTTAACAACTTACAAAAGAAAATCCTACAGACTAATTTCTACCTCGCTGTATAAATGGCAAGGCTTTAAGAAGCTCATTTTATCATGAGTGCTGGCTAGATACATCAAATCTTTTTTCTGGCTTGTTGGTTTCCTAATCTGTAAGCTCTCATAAAACCACAGTTAAATGGTATTTATATATATATCTGTGTGAAAGTATTTTATATTATATATCACTGTGGCTGAAAGAGAAAGGAAATTTCTTTGTAAATAGCAGCTGGCTGTTTTGCTTTCCTATGTATTGATATAAATTTAACAAACTCGTTTTTGTGTAGCACAAAAAGAACTAGGAGCTGGAACGTGAATAAATTTCCCTCTACGTTCAGCATCACTTCCCTCTGCACACGCAAACAGAAATGCTTTCAGTATTTAAGGTTTCATTTAACTCAGTCGTAGTTGGAAACAGAAAAGAAAATATAAAGAAAAGCAACGGTATGGCAGACACATCCCAGTGAACGAGCCTGTGAGCTAGAGACAGTCTTTCCTATTTTGATTTGTAATTTGAAGGTAATTCAATTAGACATTTCAAGCAATTTAAACATTCATGCATTGTCCAGCACCAAAGCTTGAACTGTTCAGTAGCAAACTAGACCTGACAGCCTTAGCAGGCTGAGTAAAAATCCCAATGTTTAAAATGAAAAGCCCTCACCTAATTGATGCCTACCGGAAAATTTTAAAAAAAACGGGGGTGCAAAGGGAGACAGGGGGGCTGGGAGAAGTACAAACAGCAGAATGAGGCGTATATCCTGGCTGGGGTCTTCACACCTCATTTGCAGCCATTTGCTTAACAGAATATTTCAAGGCCTGTATTTTCCTTTTAGAGAGAGATCAAAATACAAGCGCACCTGCTCATCCATCTGCTCCACCTCTCCGGTGGTCGCTGAAAGGCAGGCAGGCATTTAGGAGTAAAACGGAAGGGAGCTGCAGCTGCTTAGGAAAGCTGGATGCTTCCCACCCACGCTCAGTAGCACCGAGGCATCAGAAGGCATCACCTGGTGCCACGGCCCCAGCTCTGTACCCATGCAGCAGGAGAAAGCCCTGCCCAGACCTGTGGCTCGCTCAGAGATGGCAGGGAGAAGTCAGAGAGCAGGAAAACCAATCACCATGCCCATTTCACACACAGCAAGGCATTGCACGGCCCCTTGCCCAGCAGCACGTGTGGAGCCTGCAAGGGGCCAAGGGGCCAAGCCCACCACCCACTGCCCCGCTCCGCCCAGCTGGCCACCAGCAGCCAAATCCCTGCGGGGGGTAACCATGGGGTGCATGGCTCTGTGCCCACAAACAGAGATACTGGCTCCTCGGGTGACAGCTTAGTGATGTTAAAACACTGTATAATAACAATGCAAGAATTCATAGAGTCATAGAATGGTTTGGGTTGGAAGGGACCTCAAAGACCATCCAATTCCAACCCCCCTGCCATGGGCAGGGGCACCTTCCACTAGACCAGGTTGCTCAAAGCCCCATCCAGCCTGGGATGGGGCATAACTTCAGGGGGAACTTCAAACAAGGATGTTTCAGAGCCTTGTTTGCTTTGAATGCTTTGTCCCTTGTGACCTCTGAATCCAGGAGAAGGAGAGCGATTTGTCTTTTCCCAAACAAGCTGCCCTGGAAGCAGAAGGTCATGCTGACCTATCGACTGGCTGGCTGGCAGGCAAGACTGCTTTGATGGACACAGATTTGGGCTGCTCAAAGTCATTCTTTCAGTAACGACTTCTAGAGGCAGGTGATGAAAGCATCAAGAAACATCAAGTAAAATTTTTCTGGCAGGATACACGCTTTCGGTGTCCCTTCAATGCCTTTTCAGAGAATGTCTGGAGCAGAAAACTGACCTGCAAAAATTCTCAGGAATGTATCACACGTATCCCCTCTTCATTTTAAGGATTATGCGGGACCAAGTTTGCCTAAAACCCCAAAAAGTATATATAGTACATATGGATAGAGGGTACCATGGTAATTTTCCTTGAGCCTTTCTATTTGACGACCCAGTGTTCAGTGTGCTTATAACTTATTCAAGTGTGAACAGTTTGTGCTGAAATTTCCCATGCTGACTGTACGCTGCAAGCTGACCTTTGTATTTGCCTATGAGTTGCAGAAGAACAATTCCGTTGGTTTTAATAATGGTATTTGGAGAAAAGAAATGAAAACAAAACCCAGCAGTAACTTCTGGCTGTTTTATTAATAATCTCTAATTCCTCAAGCCTTTAGAGAAGGAATTAAATTTGCAAGCAGATCAATGCTTTTATTGCCAGTTACAAGCCTCCGGAAACTCACCATTTCCCTTCTTTACAAGCTACTTGAACTGGACAGGTAAATCCTCTGAAAAGTCTGTCTGCAGTGAGCTTGCTCTACCTCTTGGCATTCCTACTAATGAACTTAACTCAGGTTAAGACACTGGATTTCAGTCAGTTCTTGTCCAAGAATTAATCAATTCAGTATCTGTGAATGAAGTAGGGGTAGAGCTAAATAAAAGCAATTCAACTCCTTTTTTTAAAAAAAATATGGTTTGGGAGGTTCAAAACTATTTTCACATTCAGTTCAGAATTAACAGTGAGTTTTACTCCAAGTATTTGCAATAGTTAGCAAGTCAGATGCTCTCATGTTCAGATATCTTGATAGAAACAGACCTTAGTAGAACAGAAAAAACACTTAGCAGAAACAAACAATCTCAACAAAGGAGAATCTTCCTACCCACTGTGTTAGTGGGAATGAAGAATATTTTCAGTGTTGCCTTCGAACAGGTGATGCTGATCATACACGCAGGTAGAGACCCTCAGCATGAGAAATCCCTTGATGAATGACCACATGGATCTGCTCTGCCCTCCTCTTTCCTGGTACTGTGGGCAGCACACAGACAAAGCTGCAATTCAAAGGCTGTTCAGACGTGCCTGCTGCATGTAGGCACAACAACACACACGTGCAGATACACATACATACATGGTGCCTGTCTAGAAGTGCACAACTATTTGCAATTGTCAATGAAAATGCAGTGTAAACTGTTTCAGGCCATGTTTTGAAACAAGCTTTGCTCCCTGCCCCAATCACTAAGGCAAAACTGTTAGAATCTGGTGCTCTGAAAAATGATGGGGGGGAAATGGACTAGGAGATATCCCTGGGTTTATCCTTTTCCCTATATTTTTTAGTTACTGATGGTACTCATCTGAAGTCTACGTTGTTGGGTTTTTTTCTCATGCCTCATCACCTGCAATATGAATTCAGGTGTCCAAATTGAGGTTTTGTCTGCATTTGAGCAACTCATCATTTTCAGATTATGATCTTTCTGACCCACAGTTGTACTCAAGGAGGTTGCCCAGGAAGTAAATAAATGCAGATTTAGCAATCAGTTCTGTAGCTGAAGCATCAGACTGTGTGGTACTCACAAGGTCACCTGCCAGCTTCACTGGCCCTACTAGAAGCAGTAGAACTACTCCATAACAATAGGCATGGGGAAAAGCACCTGAAGTTTAATTTATTAATTGTAATTTCATGTAGGAATTGTGTTGTTAAGATAACATGGAAGATGGAGCCAAGCACTTTTAAAATTAAAATTTACCATTTCTGAGTCAAAAATATAGTCTTCTCTGAAATGCTCTCTACTGTACAAACAGGAGACTGATCCACCGTAAGTTTGAGGAATGTTCTAAATTCAGCATTCCCTTTGAAAGAGTTTTAACAAGATGAGTCTTGTGATGAAATTCCATTTGGTATTTCTACTGTGCTGGCTGCTGTCAAAACGCGATGAGACATTCTCTGCCCAGCACCGTGTAATGTGAACAGACTCAACTTTTGCTGTCAGGATGCTGAGGGATATCAATAAAATTGCAGTTTCCCTTTTCATATGGGAGAAGAGGTTTATTCTCAATACCTATGATTTATGAAGCCCGACTTACGAAGCCACTGAATACCTGAGGCAGGATTCCGCTCACCTAATTTTAACCAAACTGAAGATGTGGTGTTTAATATGTTGAAATTATCTAGAATCTTGTGAGCAGTGGAGAAAGACAGCACCTCCAAGTGGCAACCCATCTTACCCTGAAATTAGTACCTACACGTGGGGGGCTGAGGAGCCCCAGCCCGTTTGGCTGTGCAGGACAACTGCTGAGACACGGGACATCGCTCCCAGGGTCTGAACTTATTGATGGTGAGAGGGCAGATGCTGCTGCATGCAGGCATTTCAGCAGGCAGGTATCATTCAGTCCAATGATGTCAGACACTCATCCCAGTGGGAAATAATGAAAAATTAAGTAATCATCATCATCATCATCATCATCATCATCATCAATAATCAGACTAGGAACAATCCATCCAAAACTGGACACATTCATACAAACTTATACAGAAGATCCAGCTTTATTCTGGAAAACACAGTGGGCTAATTAATATCAAACGACTAGAAAATTTGATGAAAAACACTCTGTGTGTTTGCGCACGCATGTATGTGCACACATGTATGCAATTTAGTTCAGCCTGGGCAGAAAGATGTTATTCTGAAAATAATAATTCTTGGGCAGACAATAGCTTTGAGGTCACTTGCACAATCTGGTCAGGCTTCCACTGAACAGGACAACTAGAAAGCCTGCAGCACATCCTCCTCACCCCCGGTTAGCAGCAGCACATGCAGTGCAGGATTCCACAGCAGCCATGGGGTTGCAGCTGCTGGGAGGCTCAGCTTCCCTCTCTGGAGACAGACACCCAAACTGGGACCTCACAGGGGTCTGGAGAGCAGGCAGGAGAGGAGCCCAGGGTCCCAATCCAGCTTTCTAGCAAGGCCATCTCTCCAGTGATGAACATGGAAATGCAGGCTACACATGGACTAAAACATGAAGGCTCTCTCCCCACAATCCATTTTCTTTTTTTATTAATAATTAAGATATTTATGTAGCTAAGAGAAAACGGCAGCAGCCATAGGACACCTCCTTCAAATTGGTTTTTCCTCCTGGTTTTGAGCAGTTTCTCATATCAAGGAAAGCTACTCGGCACGCAAATGAGGAAGCAAACCCCCTTTGAACCAACTCACTTCTTCACTTCTAGGGTGAGGGGCTGCATCATCTGTCCAAGCTGGCTGGTCACACACCATCGACAAGAATGACCAGAGGTGCCTGAAAAGCCAACTCATCCCTTTTGATGGCTACAGTCTGTCACTGTCTCCTGAATTCAGCACGCATTGCACAGATGTGCCCTTTCTCCAAGGGAACCAAGCAGCTGAAAGTAGCATGACACTCCATCATCTTAGGAAAGCTTAAAAACAATCAACACTGAGTTTGTCTATGAGTTTTCAGGGATTTTCTGCCTTGACTTACACCTAATCAGCAGAAATAATCAAAAAAGAAAGAGATTCTAGAATAGACCAGCTACCAACCCACCTTTCCCAAACATTTCAAGATCTCAAGCCCCATTTACTCCAGGAAAATATGCCTTTATTCAACAAATATTCCTGGTGATGTTTTTTGTAGCATGAAGTGCATTTTTTGAAATAGCTGTTTCACTATGTTTTCCAAACGTAGTAACTGTTTTCCTGTTTACACAAACAACTTGTCTATACAGGATGAGATCTGCTTCAGAACAATTTCTCTTGGTCAGATTATGCACCAGTACCTCTAGAGTTTGTTTGGAAAACAATCATAATTTAAAATCTTGCTTTGACCTGTATTAACTTTCACCTGTAGTTGAATTAAGACAATGACCTATAAATAATGTGCATGAAGGAGATAGGTCATCAGCTGAGGCTGCAAACCCTCGATGCTAGGTGGGAGAAGGGGATCCCAGCTATCAAAGGCATTGCAGGAAGTACAATGCCCAGCAGATGATTCTGGCTGCTAACAATTACAGATGCTGCCGGATCTGAAGAACTGAGTAGGGGAAGCAGAGTTGTGTTGTGTGTTTTTTTCTAGGGGGGTGCACTACGTGTCCTGAGTTCAGTGGCTGGGTGCCCGTGGACTTGGCTGATGTAGGATCTGGATTCATGTTCAGGTTTTCCAGACCAAAGAAAGTGCTGTTATATTTTGTGCAGAGTTCTGGAGCCTGAAGCACATAGAAGGATGTTTTTTGAAATGCAAGTACAAAAGATTTGTCTAAAATTTCCTTTTGCATAAAGGAACACATTTTAAAACGACACTGGAAACTAAAACAGTTATTTCCTATTATGTTCTGCACATCTTATTCCAGACTCAATATACCAGGAGACAGACTAAGGAGATACGCAAATGATGAGATTCTTATTTGCAGGAGAGGAAAAAAAAAACCTTCGGCAACGAAGACAGAATTCACCCACATGTCATATGACAGTGATAACTAAACTAATATAAATTAGACATGACATTTGGATGCTGAAGAATAACCTACATTCCACATTTGTTGTGATGATTCACACCAATGAGCTTGACCCAAAAAATGCTACACGAGTGCTCAGTATTGTTAATAATAATCATTATTCAGAGAATTCCCAGCTGGATTAATTCAACTTCCTTTCTGCAACAGCTCCAGTCTCCTTTTATTTAGCATGTTCATTTTATTCACTTCTAAGTAAATGTGATTTTCTCAGCAGATGCCTTTATTTTTGTATTTGAATATTTGACTCAGCAGAGCTGAGCAATGGGCATCCTATCCCCGCTCGCTGACTTACCGCTCTGGCTCTGCCTCGCAGCCCCACGTGCCGCGTGCAGCCATCCTCAGAGAAAGTCACAGCTCTGGAAAGGCACTGAAGGGAACAGCTGTCACGTTCTGATGAAGCCCGTGGGTGCAGATCATATCCTCCTGTCTGACTTGATGTCAAATGATAATCGCAAGGCCTGTGCATTTTGATACAACTTTTAGGGAATCAGTCTTACCAGTATGATAAAGTGAACAGGCTATGAGTCCTTGAAAACACAATTTGAAACTCTCCTGGGAAAGGAAGGTGGTGGGGTTTTCCTGGTTCTTCATCTTTGTGATTCAAAACAACTCAACAAAAAGACAGATTTTTAGCTAAAAGCCACGCTTTCAGACCACATTTTAAACTCTCCTATCTGCTGTTATAGCTGTAGCTGTATCCTTGATAGACCTCGTCTGCATCCACAAACCAGCTGTGGAGATTGGCCAGTGGCTCAGGGAGCATCACCAGCTGTATGGAAGCTGAATTTAAAGAATTAGGGACTGTGGCAGGAGCTTTTTCCCCGTGACCCCTGGCAGGCTCGGGGGGACCTGTGCAAGGCTGTAGAGACACATTCTCCTGTACGTGCCTAGTGGCACAAGAGCCTGTGGATGACACCAGGCTCTGATGGGATGCAGGTACCAAATCGCTCGTCTCCAGATAAAGCACTGCAGCTCATACAAGCATTTGCCACTTCTTTGTTGGTTGCTTACCTGGCTTTCATCTCATAGAGGGCTGAAATTTTTTTCTTGTTTTTTTTTTTTTTTTTTTTAAAAGGGTAAGTGTTTTCTGGATTTAGCTGGTACTTTAAAGTTTTGGACAAAGGAAGAATCAAAGCCTTGGTTCCTCCCTGGACCATGTGGGTAAAAGGCAACAGGCGATCACCTAGGCTGAGTTTGCATTAGCTTTCATTAGCTCACAGAGAGCATGATTGGTCTCTCTTAGTCAGCATCAGTGAATATAGTCTCAGAGTTGAGGTACACTGAGGTAGCTAATTTGGAGACATCAATGTAAGGCTTGCAAAGAGCATTTGCTGGAGTCAGGAGAATTTTTTTCCAGTACCCCAGGGAACCAGAGGTAATTATTTCCATATACCCCCATCACCTCCCTGAAGGCAAATGAGGCTCCTTAGACAGAGCCCAGTCAACTCCCCAGTGGGGACATACACCCTACATTTACTGGAAATGAGTGCTGTAGGAAGGGATGAACTAGGCAAAAAGGTCATTTGTCTGATCCCATTTCCCAGGTACTAATTTCAAATTATAGAAGTAACAGAACTGACACCATTCTTCAGAATGTTGTTCTCTTTTGTTTTCTCTTTTATCTCTTTTATTTAATATTTTGATTATTTATTGGTTGATCCTGTTTTCATAGGGTGGGGAGGGGGGAGTTCCCCATTTATTTTTTTTCCCAACCTCCTGGATGCTACCATGATTTATAGCATTTTTTTTCTTCACAAAACCCAAGGTACTGGAAGAAAGAAGTGTCTTATGGGTAACATCAATTTCTGATAAAGAAGAGTCACCCAAGAACAGAAATAACGTACAGTCCTGCCCCACTAATGAGTGCATGCTGCAATCTGTCCCTCCTATAGAATTATACTATTTGATGCAAAACTGAGCAGCTGCCATTCATATAACAGAGCTGAGACCTTCACCTGGTAAATAGTCATGTAGTCCCACTGGAGTCAAGGAACCTCAGTTTTACTGAAAGCAAAGATCCATCCCCTTCGCTCCCTTCATCAAGTGGCCAGAAAAAAAAAGTGGTGCCGTTGTGAACCAGTATCTGCCTTATTCCCTCTCCCCAGCTGTGTTGACTGTGGTTGCTCCTGCACAGCACTATGCCCTCTGCCTGAAGCTTGAGGATGGCTTCCAGCCTCCCAGAGCTTTTCATTACCTTATCTCCATTATTTAGACAAATACAGAACACTTCTCCAGACAGGTTGCAGGGCGCCAGTTTATCTGCATTATTGTAATAATGAGCCTTTATCCACAGTATCCAGCCTCTCCTTAAACATCAGTCACTGCCTGATTAATGTTCTGTAAATAGGGGGATCTCCATGCCACAGTACTAGACGTACTGCCCTCCTCTTTTGATCCCACTCCACTGTGTTTCACTGCTTGCTTCTTGTTTTGCTCTTCTGACACCACCTGACCACTTGCCACCTTTTTTACTGTTAAATAACCAGTCAGAGGAACATTCACTACCTGTTTAATAGGACCTGTGTCACACATTCAAATTAGTTGAGCTTTAATGCGTTAACCTAGCTGGTCAGGGCAAAGAGTAGCTGAGGTGTCCTGAAGCTGTGACATGTTAATAATAACTGTTATTTTGGTGTCTGTACAGCCCATGAAATATTGCCAGGGTCAGGATGTCCCAGGGCTAAGCATGATGCTATGTAATTACATGGAAGGCGAAAACCCATAACCCATTGATTTTATTCTGGGAACTATATGAAGCTATCCTGTAGCAAACCAGTCAAGTGATACAGAGCTTTTGGGGTGACATACTTATTTTACATGGGGTTTTGAGGATCACTTTATTTCTTTTAAATTCCAGGTTATAAAAAATGATCAGAGAGAGACAAAGCTGTATATTTTCCCTGTGCTCTGGCTTCTCAGAAACATAATCCTATAAATGTAGCCATATGTGCAAACAGCATTTCAAATGCCTTCTAGGGGCTCTCGCTGTGCTGCTCAGGACGAGATATGCTTATGCACTATCTGGAAGTCTTGGCAAGAGGAAGACAAGAGCAATTTCAAAAATGTGGTAGGTCATCATGTTTCATTAAAACATGCTAAGATATACAAATCTAATATAGATAGCGAAATAAGATGGAACACAGCTTCTTTTTGAGCCAAAGACAGGAAACAGGATTTATAAGAATCAGTCCCAATTTTCTGAGTTGTCTGTTGGAATAGAAGTTCCATTCCTGGCAGAAGGACATTTATCTTTGTAGAGGAATGAAGCTGGGTTAATTAACAATATACAGCTGTGAACTGGCTTCAGGGGCGGTGGGTTGGCTGATGTGGATAAGGGGCAGCTGTGGCTGGTTCCTGCTAAGTAGTTAAATAGCTCTAAGGGGTATGGAAGAGGAGCAGCCAATAAGAGAGATCTAGAAGAAGCAGAGGGAGGTGAGAGAGAGCCCTGGATGCAGCAGAGGCAAGAAGCAGGGTGGACTGGACTGGCCCGGCCTGAAAAGTATGAAGAAACAGCACAAATGGTAGATGAACTGATGAAACCTTGTGGGGGATTGGTGACTGCCAGGGCAAGGTGTGGGAACTACTTACTGAAGTTAACCTGGTATGGGATGGTAAAAGCCTTGCTGCAGCCAGCTAGTTTTGAGAGTGCTGCGACAATCTTCTTTTGGCTCCATGTGTGAGGCCTCTGCCTCATCACAGATAGGTATGTCATGAGAGAGATCCAGTTATGTTGGGCGCTGTGCATACACATAACAGGAGATATTCTGTCTCCAAAGAACTGAAGAGATAGCAAAATCTAGGAGAAATGGAGAAATCTTACTCCCATTTGAAAATGGGAAAATTGTGGGACAGAGTGACCTGCACAAAAAAAGAAGGCTCACAAGAAACAGCCCAAAAAGATCACACTTCTTGGGATGCCCATAGCATCCAGTGAGCTGAGGAGGCCTCAGCAAGAGTCTGGCAAGTTACCCCTGTGTCCAGAGTCCAACCATGTCAGTATGGTCCTAAAACCTCAGCAACTACCTCTGGTGACAGCTACATTCTGAGCCACAGCAACCCGCAGTCTGTAGTGGAAATCACTGCCTTGTGATGCTTCCCCCCCAAAGTTTTTCCTTTTGGAAGAAATGCATTTTTGTTTCAATGGAGAAAGCAGTTCAAAGGCAGGGTAACTTTCCTTAACTTTCCTAAAGAGGAAAAGAGGTCATATATCCTGTCATTTTCTTACAACCACTTTAAACATCTGCAGACCTCATGGTTTGCTTGTCCAAACCAGTTAGGACTGGGAGGTTTCTATTTTTCTTTCTAGCTGCAGGAAAAAGCTAATAAAACAAAAGGAACATGCCTCAGAGCAGCATTTCAAACAGAAAATTATCTACCCTGAAGATGTGAAAACCCATTTTGCTATATTTATCAGTTTCATAGCAGAGAAAGGTCAAAATGTGAATTTATCCAGCAAAATCAGCAAAGCCTCTCAGGCTTCCACTGTCAAACCAGCATAGAACTAAAACTGCATCTTACGGTTTAATGTTGGCAGAGCTTGCCTTTTTGCTGTAATCGAAATCTTCTATAGAAGGTTTGGGGTATCGAGACAACACAGGTTCAGGAAAAATCTGATTTTCCACAAATTCGGTATTAAAAAACCAAAACCCAAACCAACAACAACAACAAAAAAACAAAAAAAAAAACACCACCCAAACAACAACCAGGAAAAATGATGCAGAATCACTTCTGCTCTAGAGCATGCCAAATCCATTAAGTTAATTAGTTAGGCAGTTGACGTTCTGACTGGACATTTTTTCTTTGTTTAGAATCTTTCATTCTTCACAAAAGATCTCTCATTATTTCTTATCTAAACAAACACCAATATACAAGAATTCTGCAAACAGTTTGCTGATAAAATTTTTGTCTAAACAATCACAATCTGAAATTTGAACAGTGTGACCTATGTGACCCATTACGTAAATTCTATTTTCTCTTCTCTTGTAAACCAGTGGCTCAGACGTTTATAAACAACTTTGTTTATCCCTCTCTCAACAATTAGTTTCAGTCCAAAATAAGTTTCCTTGTAAGATTTCTATTTTTAAAAAACAACAGGGAGATGAATGACAGGACACTTGAATGTAAATGTCCGTTCTGTCATGTACTTCTCATAAGACAGGACATGACAAACAAAGCCAGATCCCCAGAAGACATCTAACAGATCAGTCCAAAAGGCAGGGCTTTCAGATGCCTCATCACCTGTCCCCTGGCTTGAAATGGGCTTCAATTCCCAGGCTGCTAGGATCCTCCCAGTACAGTAGCTCTGTTCTGGGCACACACACGCTTCCATCTATTCAAGCAGTGCTGAGTACTAAAACTCATCAGGAATCACAAACCGGTTATTTCTTCTGCCCCAGTTTGACTGGGATGTGCAGGGATGCTGGCTTGGCAGCCCGGGGCTGGAGCACTGACAGGAGGCGGGAGGGCATTGCAATCAGTGCCCTGCTCCAGTCAGTATTGTGCAAAGTGGGGAGAGAGGAAAGAAAAGAAAGAAATCCCTACCCAAAAACACTGGGGGAGGCCACAGACTGCAGGTAAGAGCCAAATTCAGACTTTGGCAAAGCAGCTGCTTTATCTGCCAGGGAAGTAGGAAACACTGCATCTCCCCATTCCCCACCACGGCGGCTGTACTGCATGCAAGTGGAACTGAAATGGGCTAGGTGTTTACCTAAAACTGGCTAGGCATTTAAATATGGTTTTCACAAATGCTAACTCTGCACCAAGGAAGGCAAATACCTCCAGGAATCATTTAGGCACTGAAGCCCACGAGCCAGACTGGTGATGGCCAGTTATTTCTGTTTTCTGGGCTCCGTGGAAAGAAGCCCCTAGAAATATCAAACACCAAGATTCCTGTAGGTATATACAAGCTTGCTTGTCTTCATCAGCCTTCACAGCTTCCCAATAAGTATTCCGCAGGCTCCCGGGGGCCTGGTGTGTTGAAAAGCGTTGAGTTAGAGACTGAAGACGTGTCTGTGCCCTGAGTGCAGCAGTGTACAGAGGTACCTTCGCTAGCACCGAGTGAACCATCACTGGGAATAAACACCTCCGTTTTCATGACACAGTACGAGTGGCCACACGGAGAAGCTACATGCCAATGGCTACTGACCCGCTTTATACGGCACCAAGGAAACAAAGAGCTGTCCTTCAGGGTGGCTCCTCTGCACTGGATTTGTAGCACAGCAAGCAGGCAAGGCAGCGGACCCACACTCCCTCATCCCATGGAGAGGGAGAAGGGAGCTGAGGAGCGGGGCAGGCTGGCAGGCTGCAGTGGGCTCACCACGCCTCCATCCCTGACATCACCACCATGCCAGAACTTAAAAGGCTTTGCTGTACAGTACATTTCTGCTCCTTCCCTCCCTCCCACAGGGAAGTTTATGAGATTAAAAGCTTAGAAAGTCTTCTAGTCACGGCAAGAAAAGAGGGCCCATTTCACAGGGTCCCTTTAGCCTCTGTCAGGATCAGAGGAGAGGAGACTGCTCGCATCCAGCCCCAACCTAGCCCTAGGTGAAGTGCATAGCATCCCCAGCAGCACCTCTGGGATGGGGAATTATACTGTTCCAGCACAGGCTCACACAACTCCCAAGGCTGGCACAGAAAGGATTTAGCAATAAACAGGAGTGCAGCAGGGAGCGGGTCTTCCAAGCCCAGAGAGCTTGTTTTGTCATGCTTTTCCTACTCCATCACACTCTCCAGGAAATGAATGACCATGACCTTTAACAATTTAATTTTCTGAGTGTGTTTTGGCATTGATCAAGAAGTTGCTTGTTTTGGACTTCAAGTGATTGTCTCTGAATTGTTACTCTATATACACGCCTGCAAGTGAGGGGCCCTGTGACATTCTTGCTAAGCTAATCAGTGTCTGCCACTGAAGCTTAGTAAATGTTACAACCCTGCCATGCGAGGCCTGAGGTTGTTCTACTGAGGAAAAGAAGGGTAGGAATTGAATTTGAGGAGAAAACATTTTCTACATGATCAGAATTTGATATAAGCCTTAACCCTTGAATATTTCTTACTAAAATACCTCATCAAAACTAAGAAAATAGAAACATCTTCTACTTTAGTAAGCAGCAATATTTTTTTTTCAAAAGAAAATTAGTTCACTTATATGTCTGGACGAAAGATGCAGGCTGGATTGCCTTTATGGGCCAGATCCTGCCATCCCTCTTACCTTGATCCCGCTCTATGGCCAAGCCAAATTTGAGTTATCACTGCTAATAACTGTAAAAGATAGCACTGGATTTTGGTCTGGCATTTGGTAAGTTCCTTCTTTTCAGTCTTTTGGGGTGTTTGATGGCTACATTTTAAACCTTTGAAAGAGTGAAGAAGTTTGGATTTTTAGCAGAAGTTTCCCCTAGCAACAAACCCTGCCCGATAAGCAGGACCACACGCACTGCTCCTCTGGGGGAAGGTGGGCTACAGCTCACTTGTGCAGCAGCAATAATTTAACGCACCCCGCTTGCATCACAGGTGGATGTCCTACATATACCAAGGAGCTACTTCAGGGATATAAATTCCTCTAAAGGGATCAGACACCTACTGTGTCATATATGCCCGTTGGTAACTGAGGGTCCAGAACTTTAATGATACAAAGCACCAAAGGGATCAGACATTCAGAAAATGAAGAGCCACCTCTCTAGACAAAATACGAACTAGTCCAACAGCCTGTCACACTATTGTTCATGTCTTCCTCCTTCTGCCTTTTCATTGCTAAGACCTTTCTTTCCCAATTTTCCCCTTTGTTTAAATTTAAGAACATCTCTTTGCTTCTTAACAGGAAGAAGTATTTCATCCCAGAAATGTTTATGGGTCACTGACAATGATGCACAATTTTTGTTTTGCACGTTAAGGACTTCCCAGCCATACTTCAGCTCTTCCCTGCCTATTCTTTCAATTCATCATCCATTTGGCTGCCTATTAATGCTAACAAAATATTGTTATGAAAACATATCGAGTTGCCCTTCTTAAGCTATAGTCAACCTTTCTGGCATGAAGTACAGTCAGGTTCAATTTGGACCTCAGGTTACCTTCTAAATTTCAAAGCATGATGCAATCTGTAGAAGTTCAATGAATTAAACTCCTTCTGCTCATCTGATATGTGAGCTCATCTACTTTTTTATTTAATTTTTATATGCCCTCAAAGCCAGGTATCACATTCAGAAAAAGTCACATCTGAAATGCTGGTTCAGTGGACAATTTCCCCTCTATGAGTACTGGAATCTACTAAGAATAGTCAAAAAACCTTTTGGTTGGAATTTATTTGTTTTGCTTACAGGTCCATGTGGAATTTCCTTTGCTAGCCGCATAGCTACCTCGGATCTCCAGCTCTTGGGCCCTTCAAATTCTTTTTGAACCCGCTCATTATCTTTTGTGCACATATCTTTACACAGAGGCTCGGGGGGTGGGCAACTTCCTACTACATTTCTTAGAAGGCTTCACAAATATAAACCTCATTTTCATAAAATTGCTCTGAGGGAGGTCAGTCTTACCTCCCTCACAGTATGATGAAGGAACTGAGACACAGATGCTTTGTTTAAGACTGGTCCCACTCCAGGACTGACAAGATGGAAGCCAGACCTCCCTTTCCGACGTCCATCTCGGGGCATTCCCACACAGGTCATTTGGTTGCTGACAATTATTCAAATCAAAGTAATCACTGTATCTCACTTAATGAATACCACAGCTTAAACAAAGGGTTTTTTTCCTGTATGTATATTATATAGTAGATCTATACAAGTTCTGGATTTAGTTTGCCTCACAAAAGCATAAAACAGTTGTTTCTGTGCTTCAGGGACAACTTAAACCTGTGTGTGCTGGAATTGAATGTAGTATAAAAGTATATATATTTGAAAATATGACTCTGTGATGGCAAAGGAGATCAGATAATTTGAGGACAAACAGATTTAATTATGTAAATATTACCTCTTTCATTCCAAATGTTTTGTTCCTAAGCATTAATTTAGAGAGGATTTTAGCTTGGCTAATCCAATAAAGAGCAATGACTTGGAATAAAAACAGGAACAATTACTCCAAGTCCTCTGCTTTCTATTGTAGCAAACATCCTATCCCACCATTAGCTTTTAAGCTTTCAGACACATCCTTTCCATCTCACCCACTGGTGACATTTCCCAAATGAACCACCTCCATGGACAGCAGTGTTTCAGCATCCAGTCGTTCTCTCCTGCCACAGGAGAGCTACAGCTGTCTTATCCAGTGAACCTAATCAACCTGCTGCGGAGAGTGGAATTATTACTGATGTAAGACTGATTGAAATTAGTGAGTCCCTCCACTTAATCCCAGTGTAAGAAAACAAGAAGTTGCACATATAAATGCCAAGTTATCTCAAGCAAGTATGGAGCAATAACGACCTGAAATACCTGCATTGTTCTGTCAGTACAGCATCAGTTAATGGAGTACTTGGTAAACCAGTTGAATGCCGATTCCAAATTTGTTTCAGATTGTCATCCTGGGTAGAGCTTTGTATATGAATGAGTCATAACAATTGCAACTTATTAGATTTCTTAGGGAAGATTTTGAGGCTCTAGCCACAACCATCCACATCTCATAGCAAGAAATCTTAAATAAGCTTTTGCAGATCTGGCCAAGAGCCTTTGTATTTATCTTTGTGACTGCATCTGATGCTGAAAGAAGACCCTTCAGGGACAAAGGCATCACAGATTCCCAGCCTTAGACAGGGCACCCTGGATCAGGAATAGAATAGAACAGAACAGAATAAAGTATTTCAGCTGGAAGGGACCTGCATCAACCATGTAGTCCAACTGCCTGACCACTTCAGGACTGATCATAAACTAAAGCATCCTTTTTCCACGGCAAAAGGAAAAGATGGAAGTCAAGAAAGACTGCCAGACTTCAGAACCAATCCAACACCACCATATCAGTCAGAGAAGGAAACTGCCCAGGCTGCCCAAACAAACAACTCAGATCCGTGGGAAAGACATGACTTCACAGGTGTCTTGAGATACAGGTGCTCACTATCAATAAAGCTTACTTCCCTTCCCACGTGGGATGAACAACCCACTATGAATAAGCCCATGCCACCACAGCTAGGACATGGCTTGCTGCAGCAGACAGGCAAGCCTATAGGTATCACCAGGATGGGAGATCATGGTCCCAGACAGTGTCCTCATAGCTACAGGGCTGCTGCTGTTTACAGGAGTCAGGTCCTCTGAAAGCATTGCATGTGTTCAGCAGGTGCTTTTTTTTTTTTTTTAATCATAAAGACCTTGTTTTTTTCACTATGGGTTCATTCTTAGAGAATACTCCTCCTTAGGTTTTGTAGCCCCTATAGGGCAGATGGTGAAACTGCTCCTGAGAGTATTTCCTGAACCACGAAACCAGTGGAGGACCATAGTCCAATCACCCTATTTGCTCCAAGCAGTGCCTTGTATCTCAAGAGACTGTAATGAAGTCGTTAGGCCTACTGGAGAAGAAAAGAGCTATTTAAAGTAGATCTAGCACCAGAACTGGACTGAAGTGGAATTTTCCATTTTATATATGTGAAAGATTAGGCTGCGACTGTGTCTCACGGCTGCAGAATTAGCCATGGATCCAGTTATGACTCTTCTCCCTTCAGCCTTGTAAAGCTCCCTTTCTGAATTTGCAGTCAGCAATAAAGCAGTCAATGTTTACCTAAAACACTTCTAATGCTTCCCTCTCCCTTGTGCTACTTGTCGGTTTGGCCTTAAGCCGCAAGAAAATATATTGTTTATCCACCCTGGAAGCATCTTCCCGACACCTAGGGAAGACCTTCACACATACCAGGTACAGCTTTTAATAAGTAAGGCTTTTAACCTTTGCAACAGTGGTGTCACTACCAGCGTTGCTACTTGCTGCATGCTGTGGTTTAAGGGTAAAAAAAAACCAACAACAAACATGACAACAGTAAACACTAACAAGAGTCTGAGCTCAGCACACGGCCTCTCCCTTTCCTGGGATGTTGCAAAGAATAAGCCCTCTGGAGGTTACTTCTCTGCCAGTTTCAAATATTGACCTTGATGTCCTGTCCCTTACAATATTCTTTAAAATCCATCATCTGCAAACTAAGTTTAGGTCAGAAAACCTAATTAGTAGCAGAGACAATGAATAACAAGCTTAAGGGGAGGGAGGAGAGAACCTCTTGCAGGTGGCCAGCTCTTAGCTGAATAATTCTCTGTGCAATGGTCATGCTTCAAAAATTTAATTCTCTGTAATTCCATTTAGGATGGAGAAAACAAAGCAAAATGAGCAAAGTGATATAGGATTTCATTTATATTCTGACAGGTACATTCATCTAAAGTTTACCTATAATAGCTGCAGTTACCGTACCTTTCTTCCAAAGCATTTAATGGTGTGAAACAAGTGGCAATAAAAAAAAATAAAAATACAGGACATACTTGGCATTGCTATTTGCTATCTTTATACCAAAAAAAGAAGTCTCCCTACTGTCAGACTGATTGTATTAATCTGAGATTCCTGTGGTCCTTCAGGCTTGATTGCTTTTTGATTCTTGCTTAGCAGAAGTGGCAATAAAGAAGCTGAAATCATAATTCCTACTTAGAATGCAAAAGGGAGGCCACTTCACTTCTGTTGTGAGTGGCACATTTTGTTACTTTAATTAAAAAGTTGTTCTGAGAAGCTTAACAGCTTCTGCAGTGTTCAAAGCACAAAAAGGATGGTATTTACAGAGGCACTTCAGGGATCACCCTTGCAATTTTTCTGAGCCATGTTGATGTTGCTTAAGAATGCTAAGGCAGAGAAGCAGTCATCAAATTTGAAATATTCTTTCTATCTTGAAAAAAACCCACAACAAACCCATCCTCTCAATGATGGAAATACATTTTCCTTTATGTAGTTTTTAAAGTGCTATCCATTTTTATTAAGTCTCCTAAAGGGAGATTTTCAGCAACAGAACACCCTTTAAAACCAAAAAAACCCACCACCCTTAAGTATCAAGTAGTAATTGAAGGCCTTTAGCCCAGAACTGCAATGATTTTCAAGTGTGTGCTCCCTTTGAAATAAATGCCCAGGAACCTCTATGGGTCAAGGATTTTATTCCCTGTGAGTAAGCCAAAGTGAGCACCCCCGTACAACCATGAGCTACCATTCTTTTCTGGAGACAGCAATGGCTAACAGATTCATCAGTGTATTATGCAATCCTCCGTGCTAGCCAGACTCCCTTGAGACTCAATTTTCACTTTTAAAAAAAATCAATACACTTCACTGGTACTTTCAGCTTTTCATATGACAACCATATTGAGAATTAATATTTTACTGAGATGAGTAACAGTGGACTAAGGAGGGCATGTAAGATCTGGGTCCACTTCAGAATCATGTGAGTAAGATGCTGTTGGTTTAGAGTTACTAAGTTAAATCACATCTAGGTTTTTCTATTTGGTAATGCCAGGATCCTTCACGTTGTCTGTGACCGTAAGACCAACTGTTCCTTTTGCACTGGAATCATATTAAAGACCCCTGTTAGTGTTACATCTAAGCTGGACGCAAACTACACAGATGTGTTTGGGGTGCCTGCTATGTTTCCCTCTGCTCTGGGTACCAGTAGAAAGATCCTTCTCAGTCAAACAGCAAAATCAGCTGCAAGAGATGTAAATGTCTCAATATCCAAGGTTCATTTCCTAATCTCTGAAACTCTCCTTTACTAGAAAAGTTAGTTGCGAGTTAAGATTGTTCTCACCAAATCTTCTGCTATAGCTCAGAGTTGTCCAAACCTACAGTTTTCACCTGCTGCGACACTGAACAGGGAAGGAAAAAGCTCCATCTCTCCCACTCAGCTCTTCCAGTGGGACTCTCAAGTCCATCTCCTTCAAGAAAAAGGGCAGTGATCAGTCAGAAATCTGTCAGAATCGGCAAAAAATCAGAACCCATCCTGCTGCCTGCAGATGGCACCTGAGAAGAGGGTACAGCTGGAGCAACTTCATTTGTTCAAATTACCTAATGAGGGAGGTAATTGCTTTGTGAAAGTGAAACCCTTAGGGCTAGCAAAAATCAACACATAGCAGACACGGGCCTGCCTCGGACCAAGCAGCTGACACGTTCCAAAGGAGGGCTTCAGATGGGAAAGCTTGCTATGCCTTTGCTACCGAACAGGGGCCCAGCTCCCGAACAACCCACCCAGCACCCTCTGGAGGGACCCAGATCCCCCTGTTCTGTCAGGCATGTTTGCTCCCCAGTGCCCAGCAGCGTCTCCAGTTCCTCACCCTGTAGAGGAATGAAGGTGGGTCAGTTATCATTGACAACATACAGCTGTGGGCTGGCTTCAGGGGCGGTGGGTTGGCTGATGTAGATAAGGGGCAGCTGTGGCTGGTTCTGTTCAGTGGTGGGGCAGCCAATGGAGAGAGAGCAGCTGAGGAAGAGAGAGGAGGAAGAAGCAGAGAGAAGAGAGATAATAGAGAGAATGTGTGCCTTGGATGAGGAGAGACAAGGAGAAGGTAGCAGAGGGACTGGTATGAAGAGTATGCTGGTATGTGACGGTAAAAGACCTTGTTGCAGCTTGATAGTTTGGAGAGTGCTGTGATACCACCCTACCTTTTCAGGGATATTGGTGGCAACTAACCCTAGGTCAATGGGACAGCCTGGGGTCCTCCCGTGCCAGGTCTGAGCGGGGAGTGCCACAGAGGCAGCAAGGATTGGGTCAGGCTGCCTAGAAGTATGGAGGAGGCTGTGACTAAGATGTACCTTGGTCTCAGGCCCCATAGGCAGCTTGGACACAACTCAGACATGTGCTACTGCTCCATCCTGCTCATGATATGCAACCTCTGAGGCTATGTCCCTCGGCCATGGGAAGGACAGTGAGTGAATGTCTGTGATGGGAGGCAATGCCCTTACAGTTATGAACGAGATCTAGCTTGAAAGGCTTCCCAGCACCTTCAGATGCTATCTGACCTAGGAGAAGCTGACCTTGTGCTGATTACATTATTTATGGTGCTTCTCTCTAGCTTTTTGCTTTGGAAATTTCTCCTAACACCTCAACTGAACCTTAGTATGTGTGTGCTTTTAGATACCCCCAGCTGCTATTCCTTCCCTGAAAACCAACCTCAGTCTAAAACATCAGCTGGAAGAGTTGCTCAGGGAAGCCCCAGACTGGCACAGGTCTGTCTGCACATCCCAAAGCAGCTAAAATGTGTCCTCTTTCACTCACACCTGGAACAGGGCGGGCACAGGTCCTTCTTGGGTCCTCAGGTCTCTACAAGGCATATGATCTGTGCATTCATGAAGAGGTAAGGGAGACCACAGTCTCATGAAGCCCTCTATCGCTTTGTGGAGTGGTGAGGGAACAGCATTATGTCACACTTGGGGCTGGCCCTTCAGTGGAGGCCATAAAGGGGACTGGTCATTTGTCCCCCTCTCCTTTGCATAGCCTAACTAGCACGCGCTCACTAGGGAGCCCAGGAGAGGTGCCACATTACGTAGGCAAACACTCAAGCTGGGACCAAGCAGAGCCTTGAAATGTTGCTGTGGATTTAACTTCCTAGCCATGTCGTCCTGCTCCGCCTTGTGACACTTGGGGCAACTTTATTAAATCCCCTACTTCCAATGCTCTCATCTGAAGCAAAGCATCTTCAGCAGCCCTAATGCCTGATCTCAGCCTCACAGCTGGGGAAAACTAGCAGCTGTTTTGTGATTCAAAAGAAACAGAACAATAACCCACTGAGGCTACTTCTCCTATATGTGGATGAGCGAGTCAGATGAATAATTGGACAATGCAGATCAGTTAAGCCTAATTCAGTTAACAGAATTAATTTGCAAATTAGTATACATTAGGTGAATCAGCTGCAATTCGTTTTGATAGAAATGTTAAAATATTAAACTAGTTACAATGAAACATAGAAAATATTGCTGTTGAAAAGGTTCTGAAGAAAGCAGTCACTACAAGTTTTTGTCTTTAAAGGCTGGGGATGCTTAGGTTTGAGTTTCATAAGATCAGCAGGAAGCATATTTTCTTCCTGGCTTGTACAGCTGTTACCACCCTGACAACTCCCAGAGGATCTTAAATAATCATTAGAGGCAGGCTAAGAAAGTTCTGACTGGGGTCCAGGCATAGATGTTGTTGGGATTGATATAGGTGTCTGGTGCAAGGAAAAGGAAAGAAATGATTTTAAACTTGAAAGCTAGCCTAAGGAAATCAGTGGTAAAATAACCTGCCCCTCTTACACTCTTCCTAGGAAAACTTGGAAACATGTCTGGGCTATTGTTTTTAAGTGACAGACGCTTCGAGCAGATAAGCATCTGATATTTGAGCCAGCTCGGTGTCTTCAGGGTGGTGATCACTGGGAGGAAAATGCCCCTGGTATTATTTTATATGTTACTGAAAGGCTGAAAAACACTTTGGTCAGGTACATTTAATAGGATCTGCTGAGCAAAAGTAGAGATGCAGTTACTGGAGCACCAAGATGATTAAGGAATATGCTGAGCTCCGAGATGTGTGTGATCAGAGCAAATTGAAGAGACAAGATGAACACAGGAGAATAAATGTCCCATCCCGCCCTGTGACAAAGAAGAAACATTCCATTGATGGATTGATTGTGCAATGACGGCAATAACCTGGTGTTGAATAAACGTATCTGGAGGAAGAAGATCAAACCATGGCTGCATCAGTTTAATCTGATACCTCCCTGGAATCAACTAGTAGCAGAAACACATACTGCTGCCGTGCTCCGTTGCTTCACAGTACCAATCCTTGTTCCTTCTGAGCTGTAAATACAAGGTTTGACCCTTAACAGGTATAAATCATACCTCTCTGTAGATTTCAGTATGTGTCTGGCAGTTTATACTTGCTTTGGATCTCACTAATCAATACTAGGCATACAGGATTTCTTCAGTAGTGCAAAATGGGTAACAGTTTTACTGAATTATTTATTTATTTTAATGATGGTCCTCTTTATTTTACTGGCACTTCCCAGCATGGAAAGGATTCACAGGTTTAGAAAAGCTTTTTGAAAAGAACTCCACTGCAATCAATTTGACTTCACATGAAAGGCTCGGAGCTGCCAGGAAAAACAACTTGCCTAAAGAAAATATTACTATAAAATTTTTGTTCTGTGTATAAAACTTCACAGGCATGCTATTGTACCTTTATGAAAGGATTTAAAGTAGTACAACAGCTGTAATACTTATGTTGCGCAGCTGCTGAATTATACATGCAGAACATTGACCCAGCATTACGTTGTGTCTATCAAACTTAGAGCCTGCCGGCTCACAGTCATGGCTTGTCAGGTTTGATGGGGAGCTGGTTAAATGCGATGTCAGAGTAGGTTACCTGGGGCAGTGCAAAGAAGCCTGCTTGCCAGTCAGCTGGCAGCCCTCTGGTATCTATCAAATCCAGCAAAACACTGGAAAGTAACTCATGATGTGGACTTCCAGCAATTGAGTCATGGGTTCTGCTTTTCCGTATTAATGCTTTATAACTATGAATGAGAAACCAGCCACCCTTCCCAAGCACTGCCAGCTCTTCAGAGCCTCCTGCTCCTTGCACACCCGTTATGATATCAAAACACAGGACAATAGCTGAAAGCCCCCCTGGTTCCCAGCTGCAGGATGTAGGCACCGCAGCAGCTCACCAGGCTGGCCAGGCCTCATCACTGTGTGGCCATCAGCCATCTGACCCAAGGCACTGCCAGGGGTGGCCCCTGACTCCCCACCAGCAAGCCCTGGGGAGGGCAATGCCAAGGGTGTGGGGGGGTGTGTGTCCCGGTTCTCTGCCTGATCCCTTTGCAGTTGGAGAGGCATCAGGACACCTTCCCCTCCAGCTGCTGTTCTCACTGCCGTCCCTTGATGCTCAGCCTCCAGCTGAAACTGTGTTCAGCAGGGACAGGCAGAGGCGCGTGGGGTAATTCAGTTATAAATCAACAGAGAAATGCAGAGCCCTTCCTTTCACATTTGCATCAAGCCAAACAAACAGCGCGGCAACTTCCAGCCGACTGTAATGCTGCTGCCCCTGCCTGATCTTAGGTGGACTCCTAAGACGAAGATCCACATCGTTTAGTTAACGAAACGACCCTCGTTCAGTCAAGATTCAGATCCCGCTGAAAGAATATCAGCTTCAGCCCTGCTGAAGTCACATTAAGACGCAACAAGAAAAACAGCGGATGAAACTCTCCCAGGGCTGCGTGCAGCGGGCGACACGGCCCGGGAACCTTGGCTGCAGAGCTCTTTTCCAGGACACGCTAGGGAAGGCTAAACAGCCCTGGGCTCTGGTAATCTTCATCCAGCTTGAAAGGAGGACGTGCAGGCCAGAGTTCAGAGAGATCTTCGGGCCCAGAACATTCGTCAGTCCTAGAGCACATCAACGGTTGTCACAGCATGAAAAACCGCCAGAAAACCGACTGTGTGTTTTTAGGGCCTTTGACCTGCCGTGGCTTTAATGAGATGTTACAGAAATGTTACGTATAAGATAAGGCACGTATGTAGATAGTAACCGACGTGCTGCAAAAGCCTTTTGTCTGTGTGACCCTGAGCGTAGCTGAGGCAGCAGCTTTCTCAGCAGGCAGCGGGCGAGCACTCAGAGGCACCCAGCGTAGATGTTCACCTCGCTCTCGGGACACCACGTTGCGTAACGTAGCGGCAGGACGGCACGGTGGTGCGGGGCTTCAGCCGTCGCTGCAGCCAAAGTGCCCAGCATTGCTGCAAACTTCACAGCTCAGCACACAGTAAATTGATTCTTTTACTGGGTCAGGCCTGGTAACGGGCATTGATTTAAGCAGCTTATTGCAACAGATGACTAAACGCTGTTCCTAAACGGCAGCTCTCTGTGAGCAGAGGATGGATTCTGCTCCCAGTGACATATCCCCAGAGACACAGCTGTGCTGGGAGCGTGGCAGAGCAGGGAGATTGGCCTCTGCTATTTGGTAGCATTTTCGGGGGGCACCAAATGTTGTTTACTTCCTAATCTTCCTACAGAATACAAAGAATTGCTGCTTTGGGCTATTTCAGACAGATAATGAGAATGACTCACTTGAGTTGCGTATTGACCTCAGGCACTGTAAAGATACATTTTACAGTGTTTTTAAAAACAATCAGTGCAGATTTCTGCACTTCTGAAGAGGCCTAGAGTGCACTTAAGAGATTTCCATGAGGTGTTAAACCACGCATATCTGGCCAAGCCCCATTTTACTTGTTATTATTAGTCAACACATCCCTAATTATTGGTCATACCATCTTCCAGGCTGTATTCTCTATGCTAGAGCAGCTTCCCAATTCATTGTTACAGTTTTAATTTGCTTCCATATAACAGCGCTACAAGAACTGTATTAATTATAATCAGTGACTAAACCCTGTCTTCAGACATGGAAGCAGATTATGTCACCAGCTCTTAACCTCTAAACCCTGAACCAAAACCAGATCTAAATTCCCACAAAGTCTTAAAAAGTGTTTAGTTATGGACCTGGATTCAGCAGGTCTGGTTTTGGCTTGTGTTTAATTTTAGTAACTACCCACCACTATATCTGCATTCTTCTTGTGTTTTGCCAGTCTGGACACTAGATACTTTGCAGCAGAGATTTTGCTAGGCAGGGAAAGCGCCTGCGCCACATTGCCCACACTCATTATCTACCGAGTGAGATGCCCAATCATGGCTTCTGCTTTCTGGAAGTGACTTTTAAAGACAAACTTCCTCAGGCTCTGCTCTTTGCTACAAACCGTCTGTCTTCCTCCTTTACGTCTCCACAACCTCCATTATACCCATCAGAGTTCACCCACCCCAAACCAAAGGGCCTCATACTCTCCCTCCCTGCCTTTTGCCCTTCAGCTGTCCTTCAGATTCACCAAGTCACAGCAGATCAAAACATCAAAAATATCTCTCTCCTACATCATTCAGGGGTCCCATAGCACTTTCATTTCACTAGGGTGACCCCAGACCCTACAATAAGTGAACCTGGGCCTTAGGCAGACACAAACACAAAGAAGATGCATCCCAGGAACGGAGGAAGTCGGTTCCACTGAAAACACAGTCCACATCTCCTTTTTGTCCAGAGGCCAAAGTTACAACTGCCAACTGCTCAGCTTTGAACTGCAGCCCTGTGAGGGAGTGACAGACACGTTCAGTGAACAAAGGGCCTGGGGTGACGTGACTGGAAGAGATCACAACTGTGATTGCACAGATTTAAGTATTAATTACAAGACGGTAAATCATGGTGCTCTCAAGATTTCATATAAAATCCACTGAATTAATTGAGTCCCCTTAGAATCCAATGGGCTTTGGTAGAGTCCCTTAATGGTATTAAAATCAATTGTTAATAAACATCACATTTAATACAATAGTATGCAAATGCTGTGATTTTTAAATATCATTATGCAAAAGTTCAGATCCAGTCATGATGCTCTTGAAGTCTGCAACATAAATTCTGTAGACATCAATAAGAATAGGTCTGGCATATCTATTTTTAATTGCACTGTATACAAGTATTGACAGAAGAATACAATACAGTAGTCACAAAATAAAAGGTTTCTATGAAACCTACAAAGAGCAGCACAGAGTCAATGAAGTAAAAGCAAGATTTTAAAAAACAATAAACCAGACTTGGCAGTTTTCGAAAACAGTACTGAAGAAAAAGACAAATGAATTGGCACAGTTTAACAACCTAATTTCTAAGTGCACTTTATAATAACTCTCCTTACAAGCTGCTGTTTTCCCAGAAGATGACAAAAAGCCTCATTAGAACATCACTGTTTTATAGTGACAGGTTTTATTGCATTGCCAGCTGTGAATCTAAAAAAAAAAAAAAAAAAGATACCCCCCCAAAAAAACCTCCTATAAAGGTTCCTAAAAACCCTGTTTTCTTTTGTTATTGTCAAAAATAGCAACATAACACTTCCATATGTTTGTGAATACCCACAATTCTATTTAAAAAATATATAGGTTAAAGAAAATGGATTTTTGTCTTAGCTTCAAAAATAATGTAAAGAAACATTTAAGAACAATGTATTTCAATGACCAGAGAGTTACGTATGATGGGATAGATTCTAGTCCAATCCTGCAAATAGATGTTCACGAACACATACTTGAGAACCTGTGGATCCTGAGTAAGTGTAATTAAAGACTGGCAGGATCAGGCTCTTAGCTTCACCCATTATAAGCTTTTCCACAATCTGTCCTAGGCTAAAAAGTATAGATACAGTATATACTCTGTATACTGATTTATACAAAAGGTCTTTTACAGCTCTAACCCTGTTATTGCTAGGCTAAAAATGAACATTTGGAACAAATTACATGAATCATAAAGGATAAAATTGAGAGGCAGCTTCTGACGACTGAATTTCTACTTGAGCCATTTTAAATTGGGTACACTGTAGCCATTTGCGGAGCACAGATGAGCTATTGTTCATTTGCCCTGACCCCTGTAACATCCTTAGGCTGTGATGGTTGACGTTGCTCTGAATGGCTTGGAGGCGTAGCTGGAGTCCAGCAGATAAATGCTGTTGAAATAATGCAAAACATTCAGTTTCTTTCCTTTAATGCATAGATTAATACAACACTGTGAAAGGTACTGGTTGCTGGCCAGGGAAAGTTCCTCTACAGTGCCAATGTCACATGTCTTTCTTCCACATCCTGCACTGTAGCATTGCCATGAAAGGCAAATGTGCTTACAGAAACAACTCCATACACAGACCAACTCCAACACTTTTATTTTCACCACCAACATTCTCTTGACTGGCAAACCACACTGATCCACCTTGCTCTCTCTTACAAACAGGGCCAGCTGCCACAGTTTTTCCCAAGCAAGCAGGTCTACAGTATCTGCTACAGAACCCAAATCCCACTCCTGAGTCAAGAGTCCCACTCCCGAGTCAAGAGTCCCAATCCTGAGTTCTCAGGGGACTCTCAAGCCTAACACATCAAGAAAACCACAGCTCAGGGAACAACTAATCTCAGTAAACATGGCCCTGCCACAGAACCTGGTTATAGGAAAGCGTTTCAGAAGGGAAAGGGAGAGCAGTACTGATTACAGAACAAGTATCTTAGCTGAAGATGCTCTGTGTACGCTCACATTTGAGACCTTCAGTGCTGAGCCATCCAGTGCATCTGGATACACTACAATGATCTATTTTCAGTGTCTGAAGATCACATCTAGTGATCTTTCTTATTTCTAGAATTTACGGAAATTTATAACATCAAGAATAAAAAGATAAA
Organism: Falco rusticolus; assembly: GCF_015220075.1. Classification (NCBI taxonomy): domain Eukaryota; kingdom Metazoa; phylum Chordata; class Aves; order Falconiformes; family Falconidae; genus Falco; species Falco rusticolus. The sequence goes on from NC_051193.1 coordinate 41,641,641, forward strand.
GTACTGGAAACAACTTACCTTTAGATTTGACTGTATCATTGGCAACCACATTGGTATGAGCTGTAAGAAGAGAGGTATATTTTGTTATTGTAGAAGTGACTGTAAACATGAAACAGTTACTGTGCAATAGAAGGGTGTATCTAACACATTTAGATGTCCAAATGGACATAGCCTGAACCAAAAGTCTGAAAATGTGGTTATTTTTAAATGATGCATATAGTTTGGGACAGATAACTCTCAGAGGTAAAGAAACCAGCTTCCTTTGTTTGTAGCTTGATGAATCACCAATAGCAACTACTGATACTTTGTTTAAGGCAACCATGAGAGTACAAAATAAAAACCTGTTAAAGGAAATAATTCCTTAATTTCCTTGTGAGGGTGTTTCTGTATGTGCAGGTAAGCAATACTGGAATAAATACAGTAAACATTCTGCACAGTGAGGTACACATCAAAAAACGCAAAAAACATGCAGCAGAAGTTCCTAATAATAGGCTGGATATTTAAATGGTAACCAGCATTTTATAAGCCACTAGTCACACCAATGCTTCACTTCAGAACGTGACCTGTAGGCCTGGGAGCACAGGTAAAAACTCTATCTGGAATACCAAGGTGAGGAGGTCTGCGAATCTGTCACCCATGACTGGACTGATACGTATTTCAGTCTCCTGCTCTTTAGAGAACTTTTCTTTCAGAGTAAGTATAACATGACAAGCTATGGAAGACAGAAAGGCATTTCTAGCAAAAGCATTCATGCTCTCCAATATTAATTTAACCACTGGGGTTATTGTTCTAAAATGTTCCTCCAAATGGCATTAAAATTTGCAATTTGTCAATTATGCTACCGGGACCTGCAAGTTAAACCTAATCACTATTGACAACATTAGATAAAGTGCTGTCTCCCTTGCGCAAGGAACGATAATTGTTCCAATTTCAGTGCTGTTTTGCTGGAGAATCATATGCAGCTCTGTCAGGACTGATTACTTAGTCTACCACATGAAGAACCATATTCAAACCTCAGCATTTACAGATAGATGAATGCCAAAACAGCTGGAATGCAGCCAGACGCAGCAGACGTGCGACTTCTGTGCATCCTTCAGTGGGCTCTCACACTAATGAAGTGCTTAGTAAAATCCAGCAACCCCAAGTCCTGATGGGTTTCTTGGAGAGGAGGGCACAGGCAAGCATACTAAGAAGCCATGCTCCATGCCCCACTGCCATCAACAAAATGTCACTGAAAATTTCATCCAGCATTAATGAAGTTCCTACAGAGCTAGCCAGGGGTGATAGGACCAGTGTCAGAAATAAGTCAAGTGAGGAGGGAAGCTAGGCAGAAAACACAGGGTACCCCTCTGCTTCAGAACCAAATCACTTGACATCTTTTACAGTCAGCTGAGGGATTCAACCACTTCTCACATCCAGTTCATCTCGTCCCAAAGCAGGTATCTAAAATAGACCAAGATGAATCATGTCCAAAAATACCTGTTTATCTCCACTGACTATAAAGGGCACTCACAGAAACTAGCTCATATTGATATCTACGCTGTAGGGGTCTAAGGTTAGATACAGATCATTGCCCTCCAGCACTGCTTCTGTCTTCCAGGGTCTGGGCACATTTACGGAAATGAAACATTCTGCTGCAGGCACAAGCAAGCAAACTCTCCACTCCTACAGCTGCCAGTTAGACAAATGAGACAAGAAGACATTTTTATTGAAGCACTTGAGTTTTATTACCTAATCCCTAGCCAGCCTTTTCTTCACAAAGGAAGAATACATAAAGCTAGTTAGAAGGAACAGCTGGAAGAACAGAGTGCTGTCACACACTGTCAATTTTCTGGAGTTTATATTCAACAGAACTATGTTGATTCCAGGGCAAGTTTTGATGGAAGTCGGGCTCGAGAACAGGTTGGTCACTTTGCTTTTCTGACTCCCCAACTCTGCTGCCTGACTAGTTCCTTAGAAGTCTACCCAACAGCTGCTGGAGCTGCCCAGAACCTCTGGGTCTCTGGAAAAGATGCCGCAGTTTGCTGAGCTGCTCCCTTCTCTACTGTAGGCTCCCAAATTCCGCAGACATACATCTGATGGTTAGACAGAGCGCTGTGATCAGCAAGGAGCTGTCTTCAGATGACTATTTTCCCAGTTCCTTTGACATAGAAAACCAGGAGGAAAGCTGAACACTTCATCTCAGCCCTCCTTAATGGGTAAAATGTTTTCACATGAAGGAAACTTGATTTTCTTGCCAGACTGGTAACGATAATCTAACAGCAGATCCAAAAAAATATCCTCTGAGGATACAGGGAATGGCTCAAAGACTACAGGAAGCAATCAAGACATGTCTCAGTGCTATCAACGTGACCTTAATTTAATAGCAAAGGCCAACACAGTACCAGGAGAAGGAAACCTCACAGCACCAACACAAGGAGGAGATGGACTGCTTAACATGCATAAAGCTCTTCTTTCAGTGAAGGAGAGCTGAATTGTTTACATCTTCTCTTTCTCTCTTGTTTTAGGATATATTTTCCTTTTATTTGTCATACAGAAAATGGCCACCTAAAATAGCTATCCTATAAACCACCTGGCATCACATGACATGCACCACCTTCTTGTGGTGCATTAAAAAATGTGTGTTGAATGATGCAATGACTCCATTAACAAAAGAAGGTTTTGGAGCACCAGAATCCTTAGGTGAAATAAAAGACACTGCAGTAAATATAATTATATGAATGATAAATGGTCATGATTTATCAGTGCTACTGTGCTCAGTTCCAAGAGGAAGTAACTGGGTGTTATTAATTTTGTTGAATTTCTGAAAGAGTATTAAGAACATTGTTTAAAAAAAATCTCTCTCACTACAGTATGTCCTTTCCTTCATGGAAAACTAAACTTTGTTTGACAGGCTTGTATCTAAAATATAAAAAAAAAAGCTTTAAAGCACAAGAGAAAATTGTTTCATTATCAAAGGCAGGGCAATAAAAGATTTGTCTAGAATAAAACAAGCTACCAAAAAACTGCCCAGTCAACAAATATTCAAAGACTTGTCATCCTTGCAGATCTTTTTTTAAATTATGGAGATGCCACTCACTTACTGGTTCCTGTGTGAATAACCTCTACACTTCTGCCTCTTTGAAGGACTTCAAACATACAGTAAGTCTTTCCCCAAATCATGACAGTTACTTTTCAGATCTACAATAAATATTTTTACAATTAGTTAATTTTGAAAAAAATTATTAACCTGGGACTATGAATCCTATAATACTGTTATGTATGTACATTGTTCCTGCAGGATTTCACTTCAGGGCTAAGTAAAGAGGATTTGGTCACCTAGATTCTTCTGTTCCATCTCCCACCCACTGAATATGAAAGAAAGCTTAGCAACTTAGCTCTGAACTTCACAGGTTTATGAGCTTGATTTTGTAGTAATAACGTTCTTTTAACCTGACTTAGCGTATTATTGATATATACTCTCAAATATCCTGAAAGCATTCATTTGAATTGGGACAGGAATTTGGCCCTAAAGGCCTCTCTTCACAGCTGTAAAGCTATTCCTAATCCTTGTCACATTCTGGACAACCTGGACTGGCTGAAAAAGAAGCCTGTATGGCTTCCAGGGACAGCCACGATCACTTTAGCATCCCATAGTATCAGAGTTTCTGTAGTGAATCAAGTCATTACTATAAATCTGTATTTTCACAATAGGTGCGAATAGTTTCATGCCAGTTGACATCAAGACCTTCAATATTATCTACTTCAATTTCAATTCCTGCTTGACCATGAAAGACTGGAGTTAAATAACAGTCACAAGTTTCCTTTATGGTAACAGAAGAACTATATAAACCAACATATTTCAGTTAGATTCACAGTGTGTTTCACTACTTGATTTGTTGTTATGTGAGCGTTTAACTACTTGATTTGTTGATATTTTATGTGAAAACTCCCTTCAGAATAATGCAATGGGAAAATATTTGAAAAAGGCTAGTAAAATCAAATTATGCTTGTGATGCTACCCCAATCCTTTGCAAATCTGTTCTGAAAATGCTGTGGTGACCCACAGGAGACTGACCACTGGTTTCCAAAACCAAGAATTTCACATGAATGGAACACGAAGGGTTTGATTCTCTAACCAAAGAATACCCTGTTGCACATTCTAGGGGAAGAAGATTTGCTATCAAATAATATTTGACTAAATCAGACATGTAGGCATATAATAACAAGAAAACCACTGTAGCATGAAGGTTTTGTTGTCAGCCTAAAAGAATGTGAGGATTAGAACAGCGAGGTGATCTGCAAAGGACCTACGATGACGAAAAGTTACAGAATGGCTGAAAATATAGACAGTACCTAAAGGTTCTCAAAGTTAGTGACACCAGTTGAGTCTATTAGAGGAATAAGACCATTACAACAGTGGAAGGAGGAATTAGATCAGAAATACTTTTTAAAACCATCAGGAGAACTTGGATTTGAGATTATGGTCTGGTCTTACTTCTTACCAGACATTTCGTTTTCTCTTATGCTCTGCTAGATTTTATTTCTGCATTAGCATTCAACCTCAGCTTCTTTCACTTTCTTTTTTTGAGTGGGAGGGGAGGCAGAGCACAGTATGTCTAGAAATCTCAACAGACAGGCAGTTATCGGCAACTAAATATTCACAGTGTGGTTTGCCTACCTTTACAAAGATAGTAGAGTTGCATTCCTGTAAAGCCTCCATTAAACTAATCACATGCAGGCACACCATTTCCACCATCTTGGAAAAAAAATAATCAAGCATAAAACCAAATTAGTGTCCAGCATAACAGTGTTGTAAAATAAACCAACAGTCTCTAAAAACAATCTTCCCATATTTGCTTGGCCACTATACTGAATCACTAGATGTGCATTTATTAACAAATTAACAAGATTAAATATTACATGAGCACACAAGGGACTTCTTTCTTTATTTAGTTTTCCCCTGATGTGGCAACACCTATCTGTTAAATATTCCAAAGTGCCTGATGTACTTTAATTTGCATCACACATCAAAACAAGTTCCCTTCAGCTCTGTTCTTTTCAGACATAATAAATCCTTTTACATGCCTTTGCTGTGTAGTTCTCATCAATCAATGTGTCAGAAATTGATATTTTTATTTACTGAATCTTTGAAAATTAACATACCCACAAAACCCATCTTTTTATTTTCCCCTCCATCAAGAGACAATTCATTGTTCTGAACTGGCAGCTAGTCCATAATTCTTCCATTTTGTACCATGAATTATAACAGATGCAAATATCAGTTATTTGGCCACAGACAACATTTTATGTTTTATATTGTGTAAATTCATAGGTACAAGACAAATACCATGAGCCAGCAGTGAGTATTTACTGTGCCTGTCTGAACTATGTGTAAATTCCCCTTGATAATAATAAATTTAGCTTTTATGTGGTGCTTTTCATCTTCAAAGTGCTTTACAAACACTGACTAATTAACCTCACAACACGCCTGTGAGACGGGCAAGTATTATTATCTACATTTCACAGAGCAATAGTTGAGGCAGAGAGTTTGATAACTTGCACTAAAGCCACCTAACGAGATACTTTAAGACTAAGGATTGGAACTTGGGACTTCCAGGTCATATTCTTGTCCTAAGGCCTGACAAGAAGCCTTTGTGTCTGACTAAACAACTGGCTAGTTTGAAGTGTTATGCACATTTCCCATTCACTCAAATGCAGCTTCACTCCCAGCAGTGGCTTGTCAACCACAGAGACGTCACTAGATGTCAGAGGCTAAAATATCATTTAAGACAGCTTTAGGTGGTCCTTGCCTGATACAGACGAGACAGAAGGAAATAGTAACTGGTTCAAAGACATTCAAGTGCAGCCCACACAATTACAATTGAAAGGGCAAAGGTCCATACCTGCCTGGGGTGGAAGATGTTTCACATAGGGAAAGGGGAATTACATAAAATAATTTCCATATAAATAGCAGGTCTCCTTTTAAAAAGAAAAAAAAAGCCAAAAAAACAATGAAAATCCCAAACCTTAAGAGCACCTGACTTGGAGGACTGGGCCACGTGTAAAGAATCTTTCTCTCTCAAAGGTATTATCAGGTTCTGCAGAGCTAGAGCTACTAGTTACAATCTTAGTTAAAGTTTAAAAGTTTTGGCAAGTCATGACAAGCTTGTCATGACTTTCTGGGAAATGGGAAACAACGTCTTGCCCATCAGAAACAAGCTCTCAACCCTAAGCCTGCAGGCACAGAGAATCAATAGTCAATGCAAAGCAAAGGCAGCACCTATGAGAAGGCTGCTGAAACCCCTCTGGATTCTTACTGTACAAAGCTGCTCCAACACCAGTGAGTAGTGAAGATAAATAAGTGCTTAAAAGTTATTTCCAAAAAATGGTCTGGACAATTTCTTGACAGAGGGAACATTTCGCTTTCAAACCTTATCTCTAGAGATACCTTCTTCAAGTCATTCATTACTCAAACATGTTTCCAGAGATATTTATGTAGTTTATTTTTGATAAGCAACCAATGGGTTATGAGTAGTCAAATGTCAGCATTTGTGTATTTTTTCTACACCACATGGTAAAAAACATTTAAATGGATATTCATAGAATTATCCTAAAACACTTAGTTGCTCCTGTACAGCAGAATCAAGTGAAACAACAGGGCCCCTGAGAAGAGCAGGAAGACATATGAAACGCGACCTGATGCAGGGAGCCCTTAATCCAACGAGCAGAAACTCTAGCTCTTGATACTGTTTCAGGCAGATCCTGGCTAGATCCTGTTTCAGGCCCACTGCGAGGTTAAACACTACTAATTAGCTTTCCCTTTAATTTCTCAAAAGCATCAATGCTGCTTTATGACATTATTCATAGTCTGATGTATTTCACTGAAACACCAAAACAAAGCCAAATCCTCTGAGTTTAATCTGTACTAAATCTGTACACAGCACCAGACTCACCACTTTGTTATGTGCCATTAGCTGTAGGATGCTAGGTGTCACTCGGCTCCAGAACTCCAGGGCTGTAAGGATTGCTGTAAAGCTAAATTCATTCTGATTCTGGACTGTTGGAGCTACTGCTGTTTGTTCACAATACACTGTCCAGAGCTGAGCAAATATAAATGCATGGAATAGGGAACACATGTGCAGAACAGATGTCTGTAGAAATAGAAAATAGAGGAAAACGTTTCTTTAAATAAGTGTATTGGGATACAGTGCAGAGGCCTTCATCAAAGCACTTCTCTATGATGCATCCCACTGTGCAGTCTTGCCCCTCACTTTCCCATGTTTCCCTCCATTAGTAAACAGTAAGTAAACACTTGATAACATCATCTTTGTGTTTAAGAACTGTTTTTATATTTACAGACTAAACACTGCATTTGCAAACACATATTCCCATGCAATCTTAGCGTACGTCATTAAGGTCAGTACATTTAAAGAGGTTAGTTTTGCAAACAGCTAGTCAGGACTACTGGGACTTTCTTGATGGAAAACTCCACTGCAATCTGTGAAAGGCCTGGAAGATCTTGCACAAATGACTCCACTTCAAAAATGCTGCTGGGGTAAGTCATTCAAATTCTGATCACCTGAAAGGAAGGCTATTGTACAAAATACATCATCTTACATCTGTTCTCATTATCTGTCATCCATTTCTACCTTGCTGGGACAGAACTGCTCACAGTCAAGGAAAGTAAGCTTTGAAAAGCTAACAGAGAATTCATTGTGCATACTCAAGCATGGCTCTGCTAATACATGTTATTTATCACAGTGTCTGAGCCTCCAGGAGTGCTGGACATTAACTACTTCATGACGATAAAGATGCTTCGGGTCAGAGATGTTTTCTCAATTTACTAGTGCAACAGTGATTCATGCTCTGTGGCAGTATGACTGCACCAAACATTGCAATGGTTGCTTGGCAACCAGAAAGAGGTATTTGAAAGAGCAATTAAAAGGCCCAGGAAATGAATGGGAAGCAGCAGTGTCTTGGCCAGGTGAGAGGACGGGAAGCAGGATTTTATGTACGAGATATATGCACGAACATTCTGCTTCTGTTGCTAATAAACACCTGGTTGGTGTCAAAGAGTGCTGCTATATCTGTGTTAAACTACTGTCACAAATGGCTTATAATTCGCAACAACTCTTCTTGTCCAGAGCACCTTGAGAAAAAAAGTTATGCTTGAACCATCACTGTAATTAACTTTTTATCACAACATTATTTATGATATCCAATTCTACTATATAACTAGAATAAATAACTTTCTCAGGGGATTTGCTATAGAGATGTTCATTGCTAAAGCTTCAGTTTGGAGTTCAGTTTTTCCTTCCTCACTCCTGTGCTGAGATAATTTGAAATAGTTGAATCTCAAACTTAATTGTAGTGATTTCATCACCAGTATTGCATACATCAAGAGACAGCTACGCAAGAAAAACTACAGAGATTTCTCTCCCTAGGTCCCAGGTTTTATTAAGGTGTACTGGTCTGGCTGAGCCCCACAGCAGCCCCCACAGTGCTGTGCTTGTACTGGTAGCTAGAAGGGTGGTGATAACACACCAGAGTTTTGGCCGCTGATGAGCAGTGCTCACATAGCATCAAGGCCATCTCCCCCATCTTCCCCCCCCCCACCAGTAGGCTGGGTCTTAGGAGAGGACACAGCCAGGACAGCTGACCCAAAGGGACCATGGGATATTCCATGCTATATGACATCTGATCAGATATAAAAGCTAAGAGAAAGGAGGAGGAAGGGAGGACAACAGTTATTTATGATGGTTGTCTTCCAGAGCAACCATTATGCATACTGAAGTGCTGCTTCCTGGGAAGTGGCTGAACATCACCTGCTCATGGGAAGTAGAGATTAACTAACGTCTTTTGTTTTCCTTCGCTTCTGTGGGCACAACTTTTGTTATTGCTTCATTAAACTGCCCTTACCTTGACCCACAAGGGTTTTTTTCCATCTTATTTTCTCTCCCTCTGTTCTGTTGAGGAGGGGAGTGATAGAGCAGATTGGTGGGCACCTGGTGTCTGGCCAAGGTCAACCCACCACATAAGGTTTTACCCCTCTTTTTTTCTTACAAAGAAACAGATACATGTTTGCAATAATAAGGCAAATATATAATGCATTTCCACTTAAAACACAGAATCCCTTACCTTTGATTGCTCTGGAAACCCAATCAGAATAACAATAAGGTGGTCAGCAATTTGTGAACCTGCATCCAGTGGAATAGGCATGCAAGATGATGGAGAATTTGGACAGACAGCATTGTGTGTCAGAGACCCCAGAAGTAGCCAGGACAGCAAACGAATGTGTGAGACACATTCTATGAACTCTTTGGGCCTGTCAAGAAAGAGTGGATTTTACAATGATGCTAAGTTTTCTTGTTTTCCCCAAAATATGGCGTCTCCTTATGCACACTAGGCAGATGCAGTCTCAGTGTGCTGGAGGCACAGATCACTGATACAGCTTATGGGAAGACTAGAACCACACAGAACTTATTGGACTTGACATATCATTAATAAGTCCAACAGAACATATTTTGTGGGTCTAAGGAACAGTCTCTATAAAAGGCTAAAACATCCACAGATTCACTGGTTCCATATGCAGTGATTTTTCAACAGAAACCATCAGATGGGAAAGGCTAACCAAGCAGAAATGCTCCTCTCAGCTCCCCCAAGACAGCACACAGCTGACAGGGCAATGGCAGAAGATTCTCCATTCCACAGCAAGCTCCGAGGCAGGTGCCATGCCTTATCTCCACCGTGTTCCACTTCTCCATTGGTAAAGTGGAGTTAGTTTCTCTTTTCCTTAGCCTCTCCTTGGACATTTGGACTTTTGAGGGCAGGGACTATGCTTTTTTGTAACACTTAAGGATTCATCCACTATCTAGATGCAATGTCTGATTGTTAAAAAAAATAATAATAATTTATGTGCTTATATAATCTAAAAAGGAATAACACTTTTCTGCTGTCATCCTATCTGTCCCCTTGCTGCTACCAACTTCATATTACATACTCATTTGAATTCATAGATAGAAGGGGGGGGGGGTATTTGTTTTCAATCAATAATCACTACTTAATAGACCACTCTCACTACTGTTTTTAATTTCTGATTTGACGTCACTGTCAAGGACTCATAGCACCAGAGAGGCATTACATTATTTTTTTAAGTAGATTGCGATATTTTGCTCTTCCTCAAGTACCTATAGGGTCTCAAAGGAATTCACTGCCTTCAATTGAGAACACATAGTCCTTCTTTTACATATAAGAAACTAAAGCGCAAGGAGATGATAATGTCGTATTTCCAAAACTAGATATGTCCTACGTGAAAGTACATGCAGATATATCTACAGGACTGGAGCCTTAGCAGCTTAGAACTTAGCCTAAGAATCCTGGGGCAAAGTCTGGGACAAAGCTGGGACATGAATACAGGTTTCTTGAAACACAGTCCCACAATGCTCTACATTCAAAACATTTTGTTTGCTGTCACTGTAAGACAAGGGACAGTCTCTCCCTTCTTTCTGAAGATAAAACACTGCAGATTAGGATTTCTCACACTGAAAAGGGATAAAAAACATGTCTTGAAGAGCAGGATTTCTCTTATCTAACTTTAAGCATATGAAGCATAGTATAGAGAACCACTGTATTCTCAATTCCCAACATATTTTCTGTAATTCTAGGACTGATCAAGTACCTGTGTGCTTTTCACTGTCTGTATCTAGATCCAGAATCAAGTTAATTTCCAGGGTAACTCCAGTCAAGCCAGTGGAGTTACCTCCACTGTCCCTTTGGCATGTACTTTAAATAACACATTGATGAACTCCTCGGTTAGGGACCAGGAAGCTGCTGACCAGCTGTTTCCATGTCCCACATCCACCATTTCCTACTGCAGGTCTTGTCTATGGAATCTGGCAATAAACACAGAATTTTGTGAAGATTTCTAACTCATTTTAGTATTCCTTTTGGTGGAAAAGTATTCTTACCCTTGTTGCATTGCAGAAGGAGGATGGTAAAGCCAAGGCAAGTATCGGATCACAGCTTTGTTGTCTCTGTGGTTTCCCCGTGTGATTTCCATAGCAGCAATCTGAGCTAAACCAACTTTCAGATGTCCACCAAACGTGTCTTCATGCAGTGGCTGAGAACAAGTCTTCATGTGACTCTGCAAGGTAAAGATCTGATTTCCTACCTGAAAAGAGTACTTCACTGGAACAAGTTCTTGCAAGCAACAGTATATTGTATTTCATTTCCCTTCAATTCCTTTCTCAGGAAGGAAACTGAAGAAGAAATTCTCTTCTCTAACTGTGTCTACAAAACTACAGAACAAAAATCAGAAATAGATTTTTAAAAATTCTCCAGTTCCTATATTAGTAACAGCTTTATGATGTAGATCTTTCCATGGAGAGCCACGTTTTCAAGAGCTCCCACAAAACATGAGTTGTGTAGAATGTATAGGCACCTTTTGTATCAGCCAACTCAACAGCTGATGAATACAAACTAACAATTGCACATCCAGACAGCTTAAGTGAAGATGAAAGAATCTAACATCTTAACAAGACAGCATATGGGCAGGAAATGCCTTCCCTGTGCAATATTCCATTTACATGTACAGAAATAAGCTGTCACTCATTCATTGGCAGCGTGACTATGTTGCACTATTCAACTGCTACAAATGCCTTTAAGCCCTGGAAATAGAAGAGCTAAACCTTTTATCAAGAAACACGCAAATATTTATGCCTGGAAAGATAATTTATCATCCTGCTTTGTCAGCTCTAAGGAATGTTTCATTGGTGCTTCTTAAGACACTTCTGTATTTCTAATTAAGCTAATTTTGCATTACTTTTGTTACTAGACTAACAAAACACATGCCGAGTGTTTTTCCTTGCTTAAAGGACAGCCATATGCTTTGCACAAGAAAATCCAGGTCATCAGTTACTAAATTATTATAACAAGACAAATAATATTTTGTAACAGATAAGTATCTGACCCCAGCAACTTACACTCTCAGAAATTACCTACCTGAAGTCTCTTTCAAGAGGAAAATAAAAACCAGTACCATCATGAATATCTAATAGAGCCAGATAAAAAGGATAGACAGGCATGCAGGCAGATACATTATACTTCTTCAAAAATTTGAATGGAAAATTCAAAAATGGAATTTTCTAAGTAAAATGTTGCTGAGTTTTAACAATTAAAATGTTGTCCCAAAGGAAAAAAGATAATAAACTGGAATGTGATTACCTTGAGAATTAACATTTATATCTTTTTTATAATGCAGTAGTTGCTGATATGCAGGACAAATTAATTAACCTCTTTCAAATAAACTATTCTCAGACATGCAAAATGAGATATTGGAAATGAATAAACAACTAACTATTTCTGTTTACTGAATTTCTACAGAAATTAGAAATTTCAAAATTTAAAAAAAAAGATTACACTTTTGCTGTTGGGATTGTTACTGGTCATATAAATTATATAGTATACTTTGCGTTAGTTTGGTAGTCCAGATGCAGTCAATAATACATACTTGTAGTAAGAAACTGTACAACTCTATATTCTTGGGACTCACTTCTGAGAAACACCTTCATCAATAAAACATAAGTAACATAAGTAAATATATTAAATGAGCTTACAAGAATGTCAATCTAGATGTTGATGATTTCTTTAAAGTTCTGACTGTTGTAAACTTAGAAAGGCTTACAAATATTTTCCCAACTATGTTGGAACTACAGAACAAGTTTATCTGATCTGGTTAAGTAAGATCTGCCTTTTCATTTCCCAAAGACAGCCAAAGCTTATTCTTTACAGTACATAAAATTAGTGTTGTATTTGACTCCCCTGTTATGTTTATCTTGTTCTCAGATTACTGTATTACACGGCTAAATCAAACCAACATGACATTGTAGACCATTTGGTTCTGATTTAGTTTTAAATGGCCAGACTACGCATTTGGGAAGCTTCTTGCCTAATTTCAAAATATAAAGGCGAAGAAATGGGTAAATTTTTAGTTCATGTCCTACTTATATCCATGTATAACATTTTAAAAAAATAAATAGTCCTACTGAGCTTAAGAAATTATCATCTTATCAGACTTCAGCATTGTAAGAGCACTTCTGAAAACCAGATTACAGTTCAAGGGAGAAATGGGGCAGAAAGAAATAGCGCAAATGGCAGACAGCTTTCTACAGAAACATTTTACACAGGAGAAAAGAGACCTGCAAGTATTTATAAATAAATATTCCCCACTCCTGGTTTAAGATAAGTTCATGTTTTCTTGTGGAACTGGCAAACCAGATGTCTCTCTCCCTCATTTATGATTCATTTGCCTACCTATTCTGAACTGTAAAAGAAACAGGTGAATAACTTTAAAGAATAGAGTGTGAAGGCAATCCATTTCATCTGAAATGATTTATTAGTCTGCGCTCTGAAGTAAATTTCTACTCCAGCAAAAAAAGGCTTCTTCCCTTAATAAAGTTTTGGGGTTTTCTTAAACTCAATGGGATTCAGGGCATATGGCCAACATGGTAAGAACTTAATAAAGGGGATATTCTGTCCAGTAAAACAAGGTTACTGCAAGTGTCAAGAGATGAGTTTCAGTTTAGTTGGGAATTCTTCTTCCTCTGTAGTATTATTAACTTACAGTAAAGTATCCCCTCTGGAGCATGAAGTGGGGTGGAAGGAGCAGGGGGACAGTGAGAAAGTCACTGTGTGAGAAACTAGTAGGGTAAAAGTACTCATTTCATTGCTCCATAAATAAACTCCAGTATTGAAATTCATAATTAGAGGTTATCATTGATTCTGTCTTGCCTGCCACAATGCTTGTGTGAACCTGTGGCATGAAACACTGCAGTGCATTTCCAGTAACTTTCAGCTGAGAACTAGTGAAGTAGTAGAGGGGCCCTTTCAGGGAAACACTACACTGATTTATCAGGAAAACAGACCATCAAAAACCTTTAATAGCTGATGCACCCCATGTTATAAAAGCACAGTGACTCTTGAGCTTAGAAACAAATGCAAGACCTTGGTCAGAGAACTTCCCTAGACCACATACACCAAAGACCAGGCATGTAAGTAATGGCAATATGATTCATACTAGCCAGAACAGGACAGCACTGTTTTTCTGTACCTGTCAACTGAGCTCTAGATCACATAAAAGCAGCTTGCCAGCTACTTGACTGTGCCCAGTGATGAAATGACCTCTTTCAGTTGACGAACTCCCCTTGGATCATGAGTTGCTGGTGTACAAGGGTTAAAACTCTACTGCTAGACTTCACAACTGGCTGCATCTTTGACAGCACAGACTCTCCTCCGTATCTGTAACAGTCCCTCTGCTGCACTCCCACAGCATTCATTTGTCTTGCCAGCTTTGCAGAAGTTAGAATCATCAAGGCCTAGTCACACCTCTGCCTCCATTTTACGCGCTGAAGGAAATCCACCCTTGTGCAGAGTACCGGTGTGTAACCCAAAAGGATACGCTCTAACTTCACCTGGCAGTGGCACATGGTTCCACTGTAAGACAGGTGTTTTCCCTCTACAAAAAGGAGGATTTTAACCACCAAACTTTCACCTCCAGCTCAGTGCTCACTTAGTACTCAGCTTCAGATGGTACAATAAAACTACCTAATGGGATAGCGTTACACTAAATAGAACAAATACTGCTCCCTCCACAACATTATGACTACTACTGGTATATTAGTTGAAATATTACATTAATTATTTATCTAAGCTATTAACAATAGATACTACTTTGCTAGCAATTGAAACAGTTAGACTTCTATTATTTCCTATTATATAGCAGCAATGTTAATTAGCCTAGTTCTTTTTTAAAACATCATAAAGAATTTCCATTTTGCAGGAAATTTAATAGATACTGGCTTCCTCTATGACACAGAAATTCCAGGTTTTGATCAGGTAATTATTACCAGGACATTTTCATGAAATTCATTCCTAAATATAATATTTTATGTTGACAGAAATATTTTCCTATTGCTCCTCTTACAATTTGGCTCAAAGTAATGAACAGAAACCAAAAAACAGTTTGGACTACAGAAGTAAGAAGTACTCAGTTTTCCCCACCTCAACATAATATAACCTGACAATGAACTCCGCAGCATCCATAGGAAAAAGGACACACACACACCTTTTTCTTTTTTTTTTAGGTCAATTACTGCATTTTAATAACCTCTGAACTTACAACTAACTTAAGTGTCTGTGTATATAAGAGACATGGAATTCCTCCAGAAGAGTGCAACTAGTTGTACAGGCAAGGACTTTTATGTTTCCATGGATTATATTAAATGCAACTACTTCTCACAGCGATTTTGGTATGACATTAGCTTATCACCAACATTTCAGGAAACAACAAGCCTGCGTTTTTATTGTGTGCTTACTATATCTGAATAAGCCCCCATTCCAACACTGCATAAGCTACTTTTTAGTGATTCCCCAGAAATGTCTAATCTATAACAGTACTAACATTTTTTTAAAAAAGAAAGAAATAAAACCTTCAGTCATCCTCAAAGACTTCCAACCATTTTTTCCAGGCAGGTTCATTAGAGAAAACATATTTTTGTTTAAAAAGTACATGTGTTTTAGATCAATGTAGGTCCAGAACCAACCTTTAATTTGGTTAAGGTATGCATATCTGCAATGAAATCCAGCACTTCCCCAACATATTGCCTCATGCATTCCATTGCTGCTGTTCCACACTAGAACATAAAAAAAATAAGTTTAAGTACCAGGTTTGGAATATTCATGTTTTTGTCTTTGTTTCTTGTTCACCAGAACACAGATTGTCTGCCTCAAATTCTCTATTTCACTTTTTAATTAGATTAATTAGGAATAGGTGGTACTCTTTGAGGGTTTTCTTCTCACTGTAATATGCCCTCTTATCTGATGATAGTATAAAAAGATAGCCCAGTCACTGCAGCTTCTTCGTGCATCATAAAATACTCTTATCTGTGACAGCAAAAAAAGATTAACTGATGAAACTTTCAAGAACATCCTTGTCAGATTATCCTGAACTTTACAGTGGTCCAGAATCAGTCTTAAAAAGTCAAAAAGAGTTTAACTCAGTTCTTCAAGCAGCTGAGCACTACTGCAAGTGGGACCAATCAGCTACAATCCCAGTGAACAAAAATTCAGTCACAGGCACAGATGCCCTTATGTTCACATTAACAATGAGGGAAAAACAGTTTAAATGACTGGCCTCAGGTATTTTATGTATAAACATCAGTAAAATGAAAACCACTGAAATTTAAGAGTTACTTCTTTTTTCCTGAAGCAAAATCATTCAAAATACATGACTCTAATAGCACCTATGCTAGCTTCAATTTTGAAAAGGGGAGGCAAGGACTACAAGGGATAAATAAAATCCTTCATGAACTGCTCCAGATTGATCAAAAAGGTGTACACATTGAGAAGTGATCTGTGCCAGAGCAAGAACAACCTCAAAGGGAAAACAAAAGGATTTAATGTGGTGCTTGTACTCCCACAGTACAAATATTCATAATCCTTTTCCTAAAGCACAGTGAGAAATGAGAATCTGGCCTTCAGCTAGTACATGCGCCCAAGGTGTGCAAAGCAGTCAACTGAACAAAGCTGTCAGATTAAATAAAGGCTTTGACCAGACCAAAGAACCCCGGAGAGAAACTTCTAAAAGGTGATACAACTCACCCACTAGGTATCATATAAACTTCTGTTTACATGTTAATAGTCTGAGGTGAAGATAATGCTAGCTGAATTCAAGAACTATGAATGCTTCATCCTTAGGGGCCAAGTAAAAGCAATGCTTAGCTTTTGAGACTAAGTGATGGAATTATCAAATTAGATATCTTTTTGAAGCTGCCAAAAACTACTGTATCCGAAGCCACAGGCTCAGGGCAAGTCATTACAATGAAGTTTACAGGGGAAAACCACTCTTTGACCTCTGTTTCATTACCTACACTTTGAAGCACGGAAGCCAATTACACTATCTGAGTATACAAATGAACCAGATTTAGTTGTGATCACAAAATTATTAAGCCATAATTGAGTTTTAGTGTCTGAAGTTTGAAAAACTGTTACCATTCTACTTTGAGCAACTGACCTGGGTGCTTCCCATTTTTGTGTATTAATATCAATCTACACGGTGTCGAACTATGCCACCTTCTGGCTTTTCAAATGCTATTTCAAATGCCTGTCAGTTGCCTTGACAGCATAACAACCAGTAAAACAAGGTCACTGGCAGCCCCGTCAGCATATCCTCCATCCAGTTTATGTGGAACTACGGATTCCACATGGGTTCTAAAATATTGAATAACAGAATTATACAAGATACTATACTCAGACCTCTGAAAATAATACTCAGTTGCAGAAGACTTCTCTCCAGCCATCTGTTACGATTCATTCAAGCAGCACGCAGCCTGATTCTCTATGATTTCTTCTGAAATGACCACTTTCCTATCATACCTTGTAACACCAAAGTTACTCTATCTAAAGCAAGTATAAACTAAAATATTCTGTTGGGAGGGAAGGTATTATTGAAGATTTGCTTTTAAAAAAAATCACAAAATTCAGAAGATATATGGGAAAGATCCTATAAGGTCATCCCTAAAGCTGACAGACGCACAAATAAAGGGAAACGAGCCTTCCTCAGCTTGTGGAGCAGACCTGAACTAACCCTCATCTGTTTGGGTACTCAGTCACACGTGTCATGGAACAAGACCTCCAGCTGTGCTACTTCCTCACATATTCACCAGGTGCATATCCAGCACCTGGGCAATTATGAGTACTGGTAATTTAGCTACACTCATCAGCAGGATATAATGAATGTCCAGAAAAATACTGTTAACTCCCTTCATTAACTGGACAATCTTTTGTCAGAATGGAGCCAATAGCTTGTAGCTTTCCTCCCTGTTACCACTTTTTGAGGCATTCAGCTGGTCTGTTCCTCACATGCTGTCTTCTTGAGTACAGGCTCCAACTAAAGATGATCAGTGAAAGAAAGGGAAGATATATCAAATTCAGAACTTTTCCAGCATTAATAAAAAGGAAGAAGAATCTCAACCTCTGCCTGCAATACACCTTGACAACCAGAAAAAAAATGAAAAGAACATTACAATGAAGGAAAACAAGCTGAATAAGATACTTTTTTTAAAAACCAAAACTAAGAGATGGAGTTTGATTCACTCAGTACTTACACCAGGCATAGAGGCAATCATCTGTTTATGCAAGATTGTAGACTCAGCTAGTTTTGTTCCAGCATCTGCACAAACAAACTAAGAAGAAATTAAAGAAAAGTTATTTTTTCATTATTTTTGGAAGAACCTGAAGACATTAATAGTTTATTCATGACTTTATTAAAATCACTTCAGATCTCTTCTTGCTTTTATTCATGGTAATTTGCCTTTAGAGCTCTCTTTCTTTATAAACAACCTACTTAACACACCATTATAAATGAGCTAATTTTAATGAAAAAACATATGACTTTAATGTCCTTAATTAACACATATATGCTGTGCAGAAGCAATTTGAAGAATATTATATAATAAATCAGCCTTTCTTTATGAGTAAAAATATACATCTTTGCTATTCCTTGCATATATCAAATGTTACTCTTTCATTACAGAGTAAATCATGACAGTGGATGGCAAGGCAGCACGCCATTCTTCACTGTGACATTACAATACTGTCACTGAAGTTCTACAATGATGAATTATATGAACAATATTGAAGTTGAGAACATCCTGGTATAGTGTGGTATAACTTCTGCATAACACAGACCACAAGGCTACAAAAATGGAAGCTGTTTCTGAGAGGTCAGTATCATCCTGTTACAGTAGAATCTTTCTAATTGGTTTTCTTATGCTTTTACTTTCCTTGCCTTTTTTTTTTTCTTATCTCCAGATCCCTTGACCCAAAATCTCTGATGTATATATCATTCATATGTTAGACCTGCTAATACTGTTATTTGATTATCATAAGCTTCATTCACGCATTGGACATCTTGGAAATGATTTGCTTGTTCCTAAACTTGTTGTCCTAATACTGTATTTGCACTTGAGAAATTTCTGTCCATAGTGATGCAATGCAACATTCCAAGAAACAGCAGAGAGAAAAGAAGTTAGACTAACATCTGAGCCTTAATCTTCTTTCTTGAAAATTAACATCATGGTACCTTCACAAATTGAGACAGATACTGACTACACAATATATTTTACAGTTGTCTGATGAATGTGTGTTAGCAGTACTCTCAATGACTGACCGCTCTTGAAAATATTTCCAAATATTCTTTACAGACCTAGAATTTACTCTCACACTTCCACACACTTTACCTTCCAATGACAGACTTAATCTGAACTCAGACTGTCTACCAAGACTACTTAACCTATGTTTTGATGAAGAGTGTCTGTTCTCTGGGATAAATACCAGAAAGACATACCTGAGTTTAGATTAGTAATCTAATCAAGTATCCTCAAAAACAGGCCTGGCTTCAGTTGATTCTTCTTCTGGTTAGAATTTATTTTACACCAGAATAAGTCAAATGGAAAGAAAACAGTAATCTAACTCATATTTCAGTTGAGAAGGCCTGGTGCCTGGGTTATGGGCTGTATCAATCCAGTAAAGGCAGTTCAGTCTTACTTCACACAGCAGCCATGACTCCACTTCTCTTTTAAAAGAAAGGCCATCAATGGACTTAGGCAAATAGATGACAGATTTTCTACTACTGCACCCTATCTCAGAAAGAGCAATGTTGACACTGGGTCTGCTGGACAACAGATATGTTGTTTTCCTGTATGAAGGATTTCTCACTCAACCATTTGTGTGTAGTTTAGGGTTCCCTTGTACGACATCAGATGCAAAAAAGGACCATAATACCCTGAAATATCTGGCTCAGTGTATATATAGCATCCAACAGTGAGTTCAGTGCACTGCTACAAACATTGTACAGCACTCAACATATAAGTCAACCAAAAAACCTTGCCAAAGACAAACGTAATTTATTTCAGGCAACATTTTCTCTTAAGAGCAATAATAAGAAGCCGCAGTTCAAGCAAGCTCTACTGGCCTTCCATAAGCTTTCTACATCGGCACAGAGGAGTTTAAAATTAATATCTGTTATATAACCCAATCTGACAAAGTCTAATCCATGTCTAACAAAAAATTAGGCCTTGTTTAGTTTATCTTTCTCATTATCAGACTGCCAGTTCCAAGGATCCTTCCAAAAGTTGCAATGCAGTCAAAAGAGGATGGGGAAACCAAACTCAAAATGAAAAATTTCTTACATTTCCAGTCCAATTCACTGTCACTTATGTTGTCTCCCTCTACAAATACTATAATATATTAAGACATCACTGGCAAGAGATTTAATGCCATATGTAAAGAAGAAAGGAAAGAAAAATACCCCCATCCTGCAATAAGACGAAAAACAGGGCAAATAATTGCCATGCTTTTTATTAGCATTGTCTGTTAAGATACAGCTGCAAAATCATTTCTAAATGGGAGTGTCTGCTGACAGGAGTGAATTACCTATATACCATAATCATCTGTATTACACCTCCATTCATAACCAGATTTTTAAAATCTATCAGATCTGGCCACCATGGAGCTAATTTTCTCCACAGCAGCCCCCACAGTGCCGTGCTTGTACTGGTAGCTAGAAGGGTGGTGATAACACACCAGAGTTTTGGCCACTGCTGAGCAGTGCTTGCATGGCATCAAGGCCATCTCCCCCACCTTCCCCTCCAACCCCCACCAGTAGGCTGGGGGTGGGCAAGATCTTAGGAGAGGACACAGCCAGGACAGCTGACCCAAAGGGACCAGTGGGATAGTCCACACCATATGACGTCTGACCAGCTGTAAAAGCTAAGAGAAAGGAGAAGGAAGGGAGGACATCCATTATTTACAACAGTTGTTTTCCAGAGCAACCATTATGCATACTGAAGCCCTGCTTCCTGGGAAGTGGCTGAACATCATCTGCTGATGGGAAGTAAAGAATAACTTTTGTTTTCCTTGCTTCCGTGTGCAGCTTTGTCATTGCTTTATTAAACTGCCTCCACCTTGATCTATGAGGGGTTTTTTCCATCCTATTTTCTCCCCTCTATGCTCTGCTAAGAAGAGGAGTGATAGAGCGGCTTGGTGGGCACCTGGCACCCAGTCAAGGTCAAACCACCACATTAAAATATATATTCTTATAAATGTATTATATGTAACTTTAAATCCTTCCATTCAGTAATTAGTAGATCAGATCTTCACAGAAACACAAGTGGAACCACTAGACATACACTGATTTACATTAGCTGAAGATCTGGCCTAAAAAAGGAGCCATCTAAACAAAACAGATCAGATATACTGAACCTTAGAGCCTAGCTGAACAAGCAAATCTTAATGAGACACTAATATAATTTTAAGTAATGGAAATCCTGAAGATGTGTGCTGGTGAAATGTGAGCAGGAGAAAAATCCTGGGAAACAAAATGCTGGGTGAAGCAGCAGTTCCTATGGAAACCCATGGAACAGCAGCACGTACTTGATGGCTTTCATGTGCTAGGACAAATCAAGGAGACAGCCTTTCCGTACCCTTTATCATTCAGGACATATGTGCAATAATGGGGGTGATCTGGTTAAAATTCTCATTCTTTGTAAAGTGCGATAAAGTTAAGTCTCATCTTAGCACTGATGTCACCAGTGACACTGACGGCACTATGTAATCTGGATGCATGCGGGTGTCAAATGTACATTCCTAGGAATTCCTTTGTTAGCCAGCCTACGACTGATCTATCATTAAATTAAAGGGCTCCTAGCTCCTTTATTATCTCGAACATTTTGACTGTGTTCTGTGTGCACTGTCTGTATAGAATCTTGTATACAGGCTAACATGTCCGTGGAGACATGACTGTCCTGGAAATTAAAACCATTTCCGTTTAGTGCTGTATTAACCGTGCTATAGCTTCATGGATTCAAAACGATGCAATCTGAATCAATATTGTAGTAGCTTTGTGTGGTAAAGAGGTGAACCAATCCCTTCATTCTATTAATGACAGCAAAGAAAATAAAAATAAGCAGAAAGATATGGGGTTTTTTACTACTAGGTTTCTTAAATTACAATGCTGCTTAAGATGGGCTTAATGGTTATTGCAGTATTTAAATTCAAAAGGCTGTTGAATGATTCAGACCACATACTACCAAGGGCTGCCAATTTACACAATCAATGGGAGAAGTAGTCATCATGCCTCCAGTAGGCATCGATAGCAGATGGTCTGAATACAACCCCTATTCTTTACCATTGACTGCATAAAAACAGAAGCTGGCTGCTTTGGATAGCAGGAAATATGAATCACTTCATCAGCCTCTGAAAGAGAGACATCATAAAAGACATTTATATCCACATTAGGTGCTGTTAAGGTATGAATACATCCCAAAGTGAATACAGCGTATGGGAACAATGCTAGGAGGAAAACCAAGCAATTATCATTTTATCTTTATGAGATGATGTAAGAGAGAATTTTGCTTACTGTGTCTATCAGGCAATTGGCTCAATGTGAAGGACAAGTGTTTACCAGCTAAATCCCACTGCCAAAACTCATCTGGCATGTTCGCATTCTCAAATGAAGAGTTCAGGATTGACTAGACTGTGGGACTGTCACCCTTTGGGGCAGCCATGGGACTAAGTTATACAATGGAGCTAGGCAGAAAAATTGATTTTGTAATAAAAATAAAATTCAGTTCAATTCAACAAACAGTGATGCACATGGTATCAATCTGCATCACCAGCTGTAAGCCAGAAAAGAGGCTGGTGGTTTTTGTCGATGGTCTTGACTGCAACCAAAAAAAGAAGTATTCTGGGCTTTAAAAAAAAAATTTTAAAAAGAATGCTAATTTCAGCTTTTTAGACTAAATTTTTTTTACTATCAAAATAAAGACCCTGAAGTGTTATTCTTCCCCACGCCAACTTCTTCCCCTAACACTGATGGCATTGTAATTGTTTTCAGAGTTATCCTAACTGCTATATAATTTCACCTGTCAGTATTATTTCTCTGTCAACTGGCAACCACTTATTTACTATGAGTAATGTACCAGTGCTCAAAAGAAAGCGAGCCCATAGTAAGCTATATGAACCTTTGACACTTTGACACCATAATGAGAGGGGAAAGAGTGAATGGAGCTGTGATGCTGGGAGCATTATGAATGGTCTACATAACAAACATCTTGCTTGAACCTTATGGAGTGCTGTTGTGCTGGTCCCCTGTCATTTATAGTTACTAAACATATGTAATGGTTAGATCATTGTAAACAATGAAAGCCCGCTACCTGCAATTAAAACTGATGGACTTCAGTAAACTGTTTTTCAAGGACAGGCTTGAAACAGTGCCAGACAGTGCCACACTTGGCATGTTGGAGGCAGAAAGATTTTTCACAAGTTTGTATCTTACTCAGATTCTCCTATGAAAAAGCTAGCTTAACTCCTACCTCAGCAATTCACAGAATGAAAGGAACAGAAATACTGTCTATGTATTCTTTGCTGGAAAATTCCATGTTTAGAGAGAATGGTCTGCAGGGACTGGTGACAGCTTACTGCCTGCCTAAATAGACAGAAACTGAGTTCTGGCCCATGATCAGCTAGCACCTCCTTCCCACACAAACTGCTCACCGGTTTCGGAGCTATGATATGAAGACAAGCACCTGGGGCAGCCTGGGACATGGTATGAAGCTCAATGGACTCGATACTTATGGGTCCCTTCCAACTCAGGATATATTCTATGATCCTCAATACATCAGCAATGATGCACAGGTCATTATCACCTTGGGAAATGTGGATTCCCAGTTTAGTTTCATAAATTTTAGTATGGGAGTCTAAAGGTATGCACCTATGGTTACAAGTGTAACTGGATTTTGATTCAAAAAATTCTTGCTTCCCCTGACATTGCTGGTACTTTCTGCAACCATGTTGGATTCGCCTCCACCCCCCATCCCCACCCCACCCTGAATTTGGGCTGAGACAGGATCGGTATGAAAATTACATAAGAGTCTCCTGTACCTGCACCAACAGCAGCAGATTCATGTCTGGTAAGGGTGACTTTAACTTGAGTGCCTGCAGTAACTCCAATATGACACTGCGCGTCAAGTAGAATTTGTCCCTTTCCTATAACAGGAAAACAGAGAATTATGAATGTCCTGAAATTCACTGACACCCACTAGTAAACCATAAAGATACTTTTTATCTAAGTTTGAGAATAAAAAAGTTACAACAGTGTACTGGTTTCTCCTGTCTTGAAAAAAGTAGACATCATTCGTCATTTATGTAATCCTACAGACTTGATTGAACAGACATTAATGAGGGTGATTCTCTTTTGACTTTGTATCAGGCACTATATCCAATATTTCAATATTATGCCTGTGAAATATAGACAGATGTTATAAAAGAGTTATAAAGTTTAGGCGTGCAGTGTAGTTTTCACTACGTAGGTCCATATAAAGGGAAAAGGGGAAAGCAGTTAAGGATTGACACAGGAGAACAAAACTGGCAATAGTATTTAGCATTATTCTTTCATTAAACCTGTCAGAACAGGTCTACATTTTACCATACTTTTTTTTCTGTTGTCACTCCCCTTAAAATAAGGGTGCTTGCACTAAGACAGCTTGTGCAAGTATTATTAAAGTAGCAGTACTTTTCCACTCACACAATAAAAACCATCTTGGCTACAGCTGCTACAACAGAAACATTTTAAAACACAGGGGAAAACCAGCCAATGGAGATTAGAACACAGAAGCCTAAGAATAGAGCTGTAGAGCTGAGACAGCAAGGAGGTACCAGAGATAAGACGAGCCTGTTACACATCTTACTTTGACATTCTCTGACTTTGGATGATAAGATAAAAATGTGGAACAAAAAGTCAAGAATTTTGATCAGCAGGAAGACGTACACTTTCAAATGACCATTAGAGATGAAATAATGTTGTCTAAATAAGATAGCATATCCAAAGTGTGCTTAAGATTTAAAGCCTAGTATCGTCCATCTTGTAAATCTCAGGCACTTGACTGCTCACTTAACTTAAATGTGTGGAACATTTCACTCAGCCAGGGCCTCTGTTCCTCTATGACATCTATAAAATGGGATAATAAAGTTTGCCTCTTCCTCAGAGAAGTCTTGGGAGGTTTAGTTAGTGAGGGTCAGTTTGAAGGCCACATCCAGCTGAACACAGTAGCAAGTGCAGCTACAAAGGAATGAGTTGGAGGCGATGAATAGCTGGAAGTGAGAGTAAGCTTTGGTTGCAGCAGTCCAAGAAGCCAGTCACCAGCATTCCTCCTCAGAAAGCTAAGGTCACCACGTTGTATCTGCCCAGCATACTGCCGAACAAAGCTTACAGCAACACTGTGTCTCCCACAACACCCACATACCTTTTAATGAAAACAGATTTTAAATATCAGCCCCTGATTTGGGAAAAGGTGCCAAAACAACAGAATGGTATGTCTTTCACGGATGTTATGATGACAGCCTGTGAATCAAGAGAACTTACTTCAAGCTCCTAGTTTGATCTTCAATTACATGGAATGTAAGGACAGATAACACATTTACCTGATGGAATCAGCTCCAAACTGCAGCGGTCCTTGTGTGACTACATTGCTGCAGTCTAGACAGCTAAACTCACAGGAAGCTAACACTTCAAAATTAAACTTAAAACAATAAATAAATCATTCCCTTATGGGAGCAGCAAACATTGGACCAGTTCAGCTGTATTATGAAACCATTATCTGAGGGTAGAAGTGCTCAAAAGTCACACATCCCACATGTGTGAGTGGTGCTCTGGTAAGAATAACACAATATAAGAATATCCAGGAGAGGTCAGACCAGAACAAATGTCCTCAGTAACTTATCTCCAACAAGGCCAGATGCAAAAGGAAGAATAAAAACAAGGCAAGCATGTATAACTCCACTACTGCTCTCCTAGCCACCATTTTCAGCTCAGGCAACTTCTGAGCTCAGAATGGTTTCTGTGTAATTCATATCTCTCAGTGGATTTCTTTTCCATGTATGTGTCCATTGACATCCTGGATGCATGTCAACTTTCAGTACCCATAGTACTTGGCAAGGACTCACACACTGTTGAAGAACCACTCCCCTTTACTTGCTTTGCCACTGGTTCCTACAGTCTCGCTATGTTCTTGTTCTGGAAAGGCAAGAAATTACCCATCCCTGCCTGGGTCACTTGTGACCTCTCTCACATTCCCATCAGTTGTTTCAGACTGAAGAGCCCTAACTTAGTTGCTCTGTATGTGGAACTCATCCCACTATTTGATCATTCTTGTTACCATTATCTGAACTGTCTCCAATTCTACTATATTCTGACTGGGAATGTGGAACCAGAACAGAGCACAATAGTCAAGGTGCAAACAGACCCTGATTACTTGGCTAGAATTCACCCACAAGAGTGAACCTTCCTGTAGAGGAATGAAGGTGGGTCAGTTATCATTGACAACATACAGCTGTGGGCTGGCTTCAGGGGCGGTGGGTTGGCTGATGTAGATAAGGGGCAGCTGTGGCTGGTTCTGTTCAGTGGTGGGGCAGCCAATGGAGAGAGAGCAGCTGAGGAAGAAGCAGAGAGAACATGCACCCTGGGTGAGAAGGCAGCAGAGGGACTGGCATGAAGAGTATGTTGGTATGAGATGGCAAAAGTCCTTGTTGCAGCTTGATAGTTTGGAGAGTGCTGTGACAATTGTTGACCCGTGTGAGGCCCTTCAGATTATGAGACTGAGTGTAATGAGCAGCGACAGCGGTGATGGCTGTGCTGGGGGACATCTGAAGTTTTGAACAGTGACGGCGGTGCCCAATGTAGCAGAGACAGGCAGGGATAGCCTGCGATCCAGATCATGTTGAGATAGGTGGGAAGAGCCTGGGGATCCAGATCAGATACCGGTAGAGGTGAGCCGTTGGGATCAAAGAGAAGGAAGCCTGACTGCCGTGGAGTTAAAGAGACTGAGGGTAACGGGTGATAGCGGTGAAGTACACGGCCAGACGTGGCAGCAGCCTGCAGCAGCAGCAGGTCCAGAGCAGGTCTGGCCAGACAGTGGTGATGGCTGTGCTGGGGGAAGGCGTGGGAGCGGCGTGGTGCCACAAGCGGCTCCTGCCATTGCTGCTGCTGCTCGGCCTGGTGGTATTCTTGCCAGTGTTTATGTGCTCATTGAAGGTGTCTCCAGTCGTAGAAGAAATGAGCGACCACAAGGATGTTGAGAATCTTGTTGGAACACTGAGTAATGTATTAGTGCTGTATTCTAGATCTGCTGCTGTTGAAAGCTCATTCAGGTTACTGTCCAGTGTGACCCAAGAGGTGAAAGGATGAGGTACTATAAGTTCATCAGAACCCCACTCTGAAGAAAACAAAATCCCAGATTTCAAGAAAGCAGATGAGAAGAGAGGTGATCACCTTGCAGAAGCTGAAAAGCTCAATATAAAATTGAAGAAGGGATATGTGTATAAGTTCAGGGACAAGTTGTCTGGACTGTATGAAAAGTTCTTGTGAAAAAGTTGTGATGATTGTTAAATACATAAGGCATGAAATGTTAAGAAGAAAAAAAGAGTTCAAGGACAAGTTATCCAGACTGTAAGAAAAGTTTATTTGTAAAAAGTTTGTGATGATTGGTAAAAACATGAGGTATGAATTGTTAAAAAGGAGAAAGAGAAAAAAAAAGAAAAAAAGATAAAGGGGGGAATTGTAGAGGAATGAAGGTGGGTTAATTATCATTGATAATATACAGCTGGCTTCAGGGGTGGTGGGTTGGCTGATGTAGATAAGGGGCAGCTGTGGCTGGTTCTGTTCAGTGGTGGGGCAGCCAATGGAGAGAGAGCAGCCGAGGAAGAGAGAGGAGGAAGAAGCAGAGAAGAGAGAACACATGCCCTGGGTGAGGAGAGATGAGGAGAAGGCAGCAAAGGGACTGGCATGAAGAGTATGCTGGTATGAGATGGTAAAAGACCTTGTTGCAGCTTGATAGTTTGGAGAGTGCTGCGACACCTTCCAACTGTCATATGCTTTCACAGTCTTAAGACACACATAATGCAGTTCCATGCTCAGACAGCTGACAACCACATCCTGCAAAACACTGGACAGAAGTTCCTATTAGTAACTCACTACAGCAGCCTGCACATACTGGGAAAGAAGAGAGGTAAAATTCTTTCAGAAGCATTCAGCTATTTTACAGATTAACACCTATGCTACCCAGGACGTAATTAGACCATACTGGATTGCTCTGTCAGAACACGGGGAAGGAAACATAACCTTCATGAATCCCAGCTTTCCTTGGCTCTAAGGATAATACAACACTGAGCTACCCTCTTTGTTAAAGAAGTGTCCTGTCTCACAATCTAAACTCTTAATGTTTAAGTACATGCAATGCAGAGGGGAGAAGCAAAATCAAGCAAAATGTTTTTTTGGCATCTGACCTCTTGCTTCCTGCACTGTAAATCAAGAGTGATGGCACTGAAGTCAATAGCCCAGAGTACCCTTCCTCTTGAAGTCTACTTATTCTTGTCATTCTGCTGGTGATAAATATGTATAAACTGTGTTTATACATATTTAAGAACTTTATACTCTGCCACAACACTGTGAATGGGTACTAGTTCCATGAGAATGAAGTCCAGGGGAGTCACATGTGTAAACCTGGCACCAAAGAGTCAAGAATACAACCTCTTTAGCCTCTGTTCAACTAAATTAACCCTCTCAAGTGTCTACATCTCTATAAAAAAATGCCTTGCAACCTCCAAACTGTGACTTGCCAGAGGTCTATGTGTAGAGCGTGAAACTACTAAATAAGTAATTTAGTAATAAGAATAGTATATTTGGTTCTTCAATGCAGTGGTATGTGATCCTGCAAGTAAGCCAGTATAAAGCAAAATTCTTTATTTTATCTCTGCTGCTACTACAGTAGAGTAGTAGCAAATCACAAATACTGAAGAACAGCCACTTCAATATTCTTTAAAGAAATTAAATAGCAAAATCATGTCATGTCCAATGCAGTGGCATTCTGATTTACTTAATAAGGGTCAACAGAATGCTAGTCAAAGGTTAAGTTTAGGTTCAAGCTGTAAGAGACAGCAAAGCCAAAAAGTGTCCATTTCTGACCTTAAGATACTTGAAAGTAAAGATTACTACAATCCACAGAAGAGATGATGCTACTCTCAACTGAGAGTTCTAAAGGTGCTGAGAAAAATCAAATTACTGACCTGGAACAGAAACTCAGACAAGGAAATATCAGACTGATGTGAGTCTTCAGGCTCCAAGACAAGAGAAACTGAGATATTCCTGCCACAGGATATTAGGAAAATTTTGGAGATAAAATAAGATTTGGAGTGGTTGTACAGCATGACCTCTACAAAGTGCATGTCAGAGTAGCTTGGTCTTTGAAAACACAAGGATCCTCCACTGCTTAGCTGAAAGCTGGTGGTTTGTTCCAGCCAGCACATTCAAAGTTGCAAAACAAGTAATTAAATCTGAATAGTTTCAATGGTTACAAATTATTTTCCTTCTGGAGTTCACTTCTATGTGGTATTCTATCACAAACAACGCTCTTACTTGGCTACAGTGATTTCCACTGTAGAGAAACACAGACATCACAATGGATATTCTTTCCTAACAGCAGTCATCAATTTGATATTTCTAATGCAAAACCATTATAAGCTTTCAGAAATAACAAAGATAATGTAGTGTGGAGTTCCACTAAATTAAGCATTTTGTGGCTATGAATTGCAGACCATTCACTAATGATTCCATTTCTGAGTCACCAGGTTGTATTAAACTAAATCAAGTAGGAGATTTTACCAAGCACTATAATCCAAGCTTCCTGTGTGCAATTAAGTATGCAATATATTAACAGAACATTGAACCAGGAAGCAAGCAAGAAACGCATGATACCAGGGGCTTAATAAATTTTTTTTTGAAATAACCAAAACTGTAGAGCATGAGGGAAGTAAAACTGTTTTATTTCTGTATTTCACAATTTGCTTTAGCAGGCATATGTGAAATAGTCTTATCAGACCATGAATGCAAGAGGAGTATTTTTGCTTCAGTTTTAAATGGCACATTTTTTGTTTCAATGAAAAAAAAAAAAAAACATGTTGGACTTTATTTTTCTCACTTTGCCTTGCCCAAAGCCTTAACTATAGATCTGGTAGCATTTGCTTGCTGTAATTAAACATACTGTTAGTTTCTATTTAATGCTTCAAACTATTACATCCAGTAAAAGTTTTACTTATTTTCTTGTGGTGCAGTTTTTGTGCTAGAGTTTCGTTGCTTTTATCATTTCTTCTTCACTGTTTGTCCAGCGATACTTTGTCTTACCAAGACTGAAGCAACACATGTTCCAGTTGTCCATTATCAATATAGAAAATCATGTAGCTACTTATGAGAGAATGTTTCCTGATGATTAATTACTGTTTTGACAATGTACTGAGGATGGAAAACTGTGCACTTTAGCAGTTGAAGCAACATTCTTGTTCAGTACCTTAACAATCTACATAATGGAGCATACAGGGCCTGAGTGAAAGGTCTGATTGGTTTTTGTAGATTTTGTTGTTTAACTTCTCACCAATAGCTACAAAATGAACTTGAGTGTTAACTGAGTGTTATTTGTACACACAGCTTTCACCCAGAAATCTTACACATTTTTTAAAGGTACACACATACTTACTCTCTTTTCTACGCAGCTTACAGCCATGCACACTGAAGTGAGATACCTAATACAGGATGAAAGAGGATCTAATCTGGGAAGCTCCTGACTTGGAGTCTTCCACTTCACTTAGCTATCTGTTGCCCTCCCTAACAGCTGTGCTCTCAAAGGCATTACCAGAAATATTTAAGCTTTTACTGCA
The DNA here is from genome assembly GCF_015220075.1 of Falco rusticolus. Taxonomy (NCBI): domain Eukaryota; kingdom Metazoa; phylum Chordata; class Aves; order Falconiformes; family Falconidae; genus Falco; species Falco rusticolus. The sequence continues at coordinate 41,672,442 of NC_051193.1, forward strand.
CAAGTTATGTGGCTAAACTTGTGCACTAGGAAAGATATGACTGTATAGACATTTCAAGTCACGCATGAATACCAGGCATCATCTCTTCAAGAGAAAAAAAATTCCAGGTCATGAAAACACACCAAAATACTTTTCTAAGTAATGTTTTCGGCAGGTTCCCTTTATCTGTGTCTATAGTGTAAATGTGAAACTCAGTAATAATAAAAGGCACTGAATCAAAATCACTTGATTAGCCAAACTACATTAAAACTGTTGACACACCTGAAACCTGACACTGATTTAATCTTAACTTACAAACATATTACTTGAGGGAAGTAGGACTTTGTCTGTCCTATTTCCGTTATCCCTAGAAGTAGACATAGTCTTATTTTTACCTTAGTGAAGGCTCGGTAGCACAAACCACACAGTTCCACCAGGTAGGCCAGAGTGAAGACAGCATTCTGAATTACAAAGCTTAGTAACTTTGAAAAAGGCTCCAGAAGACTCTGCAATGACATGATTTAGAGAAATCAGTAACCTGTCGCTCAGCAAAACAAAATGCATTCGACTCTGAAAGCCTGAAAGGAACAGCTTTATTTTTATCTCAGAGGCTGTCTTGCTGGGATTTACACTGTTGCACTCAATGGCTATTCTATCTAGCATTTGCCTTCATGCTCGTATGAGAAATTAGAAGCAAAACATCAGAAAATAGTTTCCCCTCTGACACAGTGTTTACAAGATATAAGAGATTCTATTGTGTTTATGCAGAAAAACCTCACTGACCTCAGTGGAATTGTACTGCAGAACTTCTAAGGAAGTTCATTACTATTTTTATTATTTTTTCAAAAGAAAAGAGGAGGAAGAAAAAAGGGAAAAAAGAGACTATCAAATCTTTAAGAAGATATAAATTCACACCCACACAGGAACGTAATCTCACCCACACTTTACTGTAACCTAGATTCGTAAGCTCTTTTCATACTCCAAAGGGTGTCGGACTGCACAATTTTATGCTTATATAGAATACTTTCCTAGCTAGGGGATAACACCACATTCATAGAACGGCACAGGCTGGCTAAATCTGAGGCAACAGTTTTCTCTTCTTGGAACTTACCCTGGTGGCACTAGTGGTAGATATCTTCAACAAGCAAATCATGATTCTTAAACTAGAATCTAAAGAACACTGTGAACATATTTCAAGGCAGGAAAGAAAAGAAAAGAAAAAAAGAAAAAAAGAAAAAACCCAGAGTTAGTACCTTTCTGTACATGTCTTGCTTTTAGTGGTAGCAGCTAAGAAGAAGTTATAGGTGACGTCTAAAAAATGATCCCTGATGATTGACCTTTACTTTGCCAAAACTCGCTTATTTCTGAATACACAATCATACTCCTTCAGTGGTAACACACTACAGCATAGGCCTTGAGATCAGAAAATTTCACTAAAGGGCTAGTTTAGAAAAGTCAACTTTATACCTTTTATGACAAAAATTTCCTAGAAATATATTTTCACTGTAATAAAACTGGTTTGGAGGAAAAAAAAAAGAGAGCGGACAAAAAAGAGTGAGTTAGCAGGATGTACACACCATCTACCTCATTTTATATTTCTGTGGTTGCCCTGGGCTATGAAGTTTTCCCTCACAACCCAAGACAGGGCTGCAATGAGTATCCCATAACATCACAAAGCCGCCTGGCAATAGCTGCTCCAGGTGCCCCTCTAAAGTCATTCCTTATGGTATAATTGACTTTTCCCCTGAGTAAATCACACAGGTGGCAGCAGTGAATGGGACTTTTCAAGGTCTATCTGCTGTCTTGCCTCTTCCCTGCTGTAAACATCTAGAACAGCCAAGAGTCATTTATGACCCTAGAGGAAAGAACAGGAGATGGAAAATTCAGGAGCAAGCCTCCCATGAATAAAAGGGAAAAAAGGTAAACACTCCATCTAAACGTTCCGTGAATGGCAGACATGCAGCTGGAACTATTAAGATTCAATGTATTTCTCTATTTATTTCAATTAGATGAGATACAACAGATTGGGGTGGCTAGTACGCAAAGGGAATGGCTATTGCCTGTTTGGCTTAGTAAGTGTTGCAGGATAGTGCCTCAATTTACCAAAGCCTAAAGAGGTTTCAAGATCTGACTATTGCATAGTAGTGCCAAGGAATTTACTATTATTCATGTAATTTGGTGGTGACAGCCAATTTAAAAGACAATGTTATAAGTCACAAAGTTAGATCTTGGATTCCTCAGCTCAGGCTGAGCAACACTGCTTTGCACAGAAGAAATTTCCACTGGGCTCATACAAGCCATAGGAAATAAAGTCAGAATAAAGGCATCAGAATAAGGGCATCAGAATCCCATGTTTACTGGAAAGACTCAGAATAAGTTTTTGCTGTGTTTACTGAAAAGACATCTGGAAATACACACATTAGGAGATAAGATTAGGAGGAGGACTCAGAAATCAGAGCCCAGTTCTTCTAGATTCAGTTTCTGCAACTATATTCTGATTACAGCCAGAACTACAACCTGGTCAGCCAAACAGGCTAGGCTCAGTTCCCAGTAGTCTCAGTTCTCTCTGCCTGTCTGACTATTGTGTACTTTTAGCAAATTAATTAGGTGGTGTTGCTCTCCTCGGGAGTTTTATTTTCTTTTAATAGTTAAAACAAGATGGATTTTCATTGCCAAAATGCTGATTCTCTCAAATGCAGTATTCTAATCCGACAAAGACAGGGCATAGAAAGTACAGATGAAAAAAGCCAACAAAGAGGTGAAGAGTACTCTGGTCAGAGTTTTTATCATTACCCATGGAAAATATAATTAAAGGGATGGATCAGATATACAATAAATCCAGTCCTCTGGAAACATTAGTCAAAACATTAGAAAATATTCATAACAATCCGCTCTGATTTCTCTTTCACAGCTTTCCCACTGTTTGGTATATCCTGACCAATGGCAGTATAGCTCATTTCAGATGTCCATACATCATACCTTAAGCGGCAAAACACAAGGGAGTTTAGTAAGGAAGGTCTGAAACTGATTACTAATTGTGGTCCAGAGGTTGCTGGGTGAATCCATTGGCAAGGCTTCCATAAAGGTAGCAATATTTTCCAAACAGCGTAGCATCGCACCCCCTGCTGGTAAATTCTTTTTGTTGTTTAAACCCTGGGAAACAAAACAAGAACTATAAACAAATGGACATGTGCACAAAAGGGCCCTTAAACAGTATTTGAAATGCTGAGGTTAATTTGTTCAGACAAAATACTACTTACCTCTTCTATAAGGCTACAGATAAAATTTTGTGCCAGCAATTTGAACTGTGTCTGTGACAGTTAAGTCTATTTCAGTTCCTTAAGTATTGACCAAAATATTTCGAGCCAAAAATGTTATAAGTAGAGTCCTAACTCATAACCTCCTTAGACTGGAATAGTAGTAAAAAAAAAAGCTGAACTCATAAAGTATTCATCAGGGGATTGCCCATGTTTTCCTTTGAACAGTTTTCAACAAGATATGTTCATTAATGTTCAGCAGACCATGTATGCTTTTTTGGCTTTTCTACTAGGATCAGGCCTGGAAAGATATAAGCAGTTTTAAAGTGATGTCAGTATCTTTGTATGAAGCAACCACCATGCTCTTGGAAGAGCAGGATACATGCAAGTGACTAGTGCAAGTGGGAGGATAAAAGTTACAGTAGAAACAAGCCAAGAAGGCAGGCAGTGAAAGGCAGGCAATAAATCTTTGGACTATTTAAAGAAAATGCCATCAGATACAGCGGAGAGGGAGAAGCAAAAATGTTCCTGCAAACCGAAAATTGTGCTAGGGGAAGGGATGGCCCACACTACCAATGTGTAGGACAGATCCAGGAGGTGGTCTAAGGAAAAAGAAAAAAAAAAAAAGACACACCAACCTATCAGTGAGAGCAAAACCCACAAGGAAAACTGTGAGGACAGTTTAATCCTGCTTCCAGGAAGGACAAAACAAAACTTTGCATTGCTTTAGGTGACGCAAGTTTGAACTCTTAATGAATGAGGAGAAATTATCTAATATGCTTGATAATGCTAATAAAACTAGCACCATTAACAGACCTGGTAGTCAACATACCTCTAACAGCTGGCTCAGAGCAGCAATGGAGCTCAGCTCACTGAAGTCCATAAGAGACGTGGCCAAGGTCCGTAAAAAGCTTCCATCTGAAATTTGAAAGACATTTTTGCACTGGCTGTCCATACGGAGGTAACTGAAAGGGTCAGAAATGCACTCAGATACCACACATTACCTTTAATATTGCTCTGGAAGAGCTGAGGGAAGATGCCATTGGGAGCCAGCTGATGGAACACACAACGGAGGAACTGCTTGGCCACACCTGCAGCATTTCCAGGGATCATCATACTGAAACGAAGGGAAGGAAAAGGAAGAAGAAAGAAATGCATTCTAGATGAAACACTTCTCGAGGCTGACTACACAGAGAAAATAAAGATGATGCTATTCTTTTTAATTATGGAAGTATTCAATCAAAAGCAGAACTGTCCTGATACCAAAAAAGAGTTCAGCATGTTGATTTTATGACTTCAGCTGGATTACGCAGAGCTGAAAGTTATGTACACATAGCTAAGGTATTTAAGTCCCAATAAATAGCTCACAGTTTTATTTGTGAGTCACCTGAGTCTGAATATAGTCCTGCTCTCTCATCGTGTATTTCAGTGATACCGGATGAGGTTCTTGGCGTTAACATAAAACACATGAAGAACAGGTCAACACACATTATTTATATATTAATTTGCCTCTTGCATTTTCCTTCAAGAGATGAAGTACTTTCTGATCACTCATAAAATGAATGGTTTCATTTAAAAAGCTGAAGTATTACCAATTTACTCATAAACTGCACATGTTAACATGTTCTACAGCTTCGCAAAATGAATTTATCCTATTCAGCATCTGACTTACACAATGAGACATCACTACCAGGGGTTCTCCATGGCCAAGGATGATTCACTTGATTCAGTGTATGGAGACAGTTTATTAAGACAAATACTGAACACAGAACAGGCTAGAAAAAGCTGCACTGAAATTACGGAAACCAGAAGGCATCTTTAAATTATGTCTGAACTTGATTTTTTACAAGTTCAATACATATGAATATGGGTTCCTGTTCACCTTCAGAACACATGAGATATTTGAAACAAGTGGGAAAGGACAGGTTTTTCCTCTTACTGTCACAAACCTTAAATAAATTTTTAAAAAGTTAAATTTAATTGATTTCAGGGCTAGGGAGGATGGTGCTTTAGATTAATTGTTTCATTTTGGCCAAGGTATCTTTTGCTACCATACCTTTCTGCTTGATTAGAAAAACTGGTACTTGATGCCAACCTGGAATAAAAATTAAAAAAATAAGTGAAGCTCTCACGCTTTTTTTTGTGTTTCATTTTAAAGTAAGCCAATACATCATCTTTTTTCTGAAAGAATAAAAAAGAAATTTAAAGAATATTTAAAATAACCCCATAAAGGTCTTCAGAAAAGCACATAAATTCAGTCAAATAATGTTTGCATGACATATAAACTCTGTTCAGGCTTGCAGTCTCACAAATACTTAACAGCTCTAAAGACAAATCTACTTGCTTCCCTATACTAGCACGAAGATAATGAAGTAAAGCTATTGCCTTACATGCACATCATGGATAATTACTAACCTAGAGAGATTTGGAGAAAAAAAAAGTTTGCCAGAAGCTGCCTAATGACTGAATTCTTTCTGATTAACACACGAACATAGACTAAGCCCAAATTCTCTACTTGGCAGTCTGAAGCGAGGCTTCTACTTCCAGATTTTGACACTTAAATAACTGGCCTAATTTCAGAAACACTAAATACCTGTGAGCTCTTATAAAGTCATATAAGAAATACTGGGTTCTCAAAAATCAGGTCATGTATTTTAGTACCTAAATATAGACTTTGAAGGCAAATATGGGCACTCAGTGATGAAAACACTGAACACAATATTAAAGCAAAATCATGCCCTTCAATATCCAGGACATGTAAATAAACAGAATTGGGGCTTATAATACCAAAGCAGCACACCTTTAATACTAAAAAGCAGTTACAAAGATGTACATTGGCAACATCTCTTACACAGAAAATACCATGCAATTTTTACTCTCATCTGCTGCGCATCAGTATTTCAGCTGGTATAAATGGATAGCTACCCAGAGGGACTTTCACAGGCTGGAGAGGTGGGCCTGTGCAAACCTCATGAAATTCAACAAGGCCAAGTGCAAGATCCTACACCTGGGTTGGGGCAACCCCCAGTATCAATGCAGGGTGGGCAGAGATTGGCTTGAGAACAGCCCTGAGGAGAAGGACTTGGTGGAACTGGTGGACCAAAAGCTCAAGGTGGCCCAGAAATGTGCACTTGCAGCCCAGAAAGCCTACTGAATCCTGGGCTGCATCAAAAGAAGCATGAACAGCAGGTCAACAGAGGTGATTCTGCTCCTCTACTCAGCTCCCACGAGACCCAACTAGATTACTGCACTCAGCTCTGGGGCCCCCAACATAACAATGACATGGAGCTGCTGGAGCAAGTCCAGAGGAGGGCCACAAAGATGATCAGAGAGCTGGAGCACCTCTCTTACGAAGACTGGCTGAGAGAGTTGGGGTTGTCCAGCCTGGAGAGGAGAAGGCTCTGGGGAGACCTTCTAACAGCCTCCCAATACCTAAAGGGGGCCTACAAGAAAGCTGAAATAGGACCTTTTAGTAGGGCTTGTAGTGATAGAACAAGGGGGATGACTTTAAGCTGAAAGAGGGTAGATTTAGATTAGATATTAGGAAGAAATACTTTACTGTGAGGGTGGTGAGACACTGGCACAGGTTGCCCAGAGCAGCTGTGGATGCCCCATCCCTGGAAGTGTTCAAGGCCAGGCTGGATGAGGCTTTGAGCAACCTGGTCCAGTGAAAGGTGTCCCTGCCCATGGCAGGCGTTTGTAACTAGATGATCTTAAAGGTCCCTTCTAACACAAACCATTCTACGATTCTACGATATGTCTAAATGGAAAATTCATAGAGCTACACTAATTTGCTCACGATATGGCCTTCAATGTTTATCTTTGATTCATGATCCTTTTAGGGTGGATTTAGCTGTAGCTCAATCCTCAGTCAGCCTCTGTTCTGAAAACAGTGTCCTCTCTAGTCACCACTGCAAAATCCAAAAATTACTCTAAGGCAGCTCAGTCAAATGCGTAAGTGTAAATCAAAATGGATGGTGATTTTCATTAATGATGCATGACATGCTGGGAATACAACATACTTTCAACAGTGCAATACTCTCAGGGGATTGAAGATTATATTCTTTTCAGTTGTCTCAGCTTAAATCAGAAAAACTGCCTGACTCCATTACTGTTAAGACGAGTCCACACTAAAATACAGCATATTAATTCTGGTGTGCAAAGCTAATTCTGGGTGAAAACAGGTCGGAAGCTACCTTCAAGCAATACAGACCTTGATTCTGGAGTAACTGTAGCATCTGCTTACATTAAAGAACATGAGGATTTCTGTAGAATGCAGTGAGAACAATCACATGCCCAATGGACATTACATTTATTTTCAAAAATCTACTGAAGCATTCAAATACAACAGCGTACAATATTTCTTCTAAAATAAATAAAAGTCCGATGCAAAGTTTTTCTCTCCTTTTGAATGCAATAATGCAAGTGTGGTTTTTATGATAAACAGAACTTTTGTTTTCTAACTTCGGGAAAACTTCATGAGACATGAGCTACACTTAACACTTGGGAACATCTGAAACTTTTTGAAATGTACAGCCTGTATGCATTTATCATTACCTCTCTAAATTTGTCACACAAAGGCCATGAAGCCCCATCATTACCTCCACTTTGCAGACCACAAAGCAGAACAGTAAATGGACAGTAGACAGTAAATGGATGCGTTCAAATTTGTAAATGTTAAGAACAGAAATTTTTCAAAGCTCCTCACTAACTCAAGAGCCTAAATGCCATTTTCAAACAGGACTTTGATGCTTGGAAAGCTAAATCTCACTGGATATCAATAAAATACAAATCAACAAGTCAAAAATCTTGATTCAGGAATGAGAGTATAAAGTTAAGGGCATGCCAGAGTCCTATCAATCTCTAATTGTCAGTAACTTGAACCTAGAACTTTTTCTCTTCTGAAAATCCCAATAGATGCCTATGTGTACCTGCAGGTACCCAAATAACTTTTGAAAATCTGTGTATTCTTTAGCTATTCTGAAAGGCCCTGGATTTCCTACTTCCTTGTTTCCTTTTCTAAGCATGAAAATAGTAGTTCTTTTTCTAAGAATAAAAATGCAAGAAGTCCAATTCATTCTCACCTCTGCTGGAGGTAATGACACAGCACTGCTTGCTGAAAGACAGTGACTTAGGTTATACATATGAGGCACCTGAATGCCTCTTTGCTTGTATATGCTACTTATTTTGCATGTATTGAAAGTAATTCCTTTGTGAGAAGCCTCTTACTGGACTTAGAATTTGTCAAAAATGACAGAAAACTCAGGACATTTACCAGGAATATTCATGTTGCATGCCATCTGCTGCTCTAAAACAATCAGCTGTCTCCCTCTAAAGATGCAGCATTTCCTCCTCAAAGCACAGAAAAAAGTAGCCCACTTGGCCCTCATCCCTTGATAATTTATCTTCCAAATGATTTCCCCTCTGTGGCTGTAGTACTGTTGTTTTTACAAGAATCACAGAGAATGGATAGCATCTGTCTAGATTAGAAACTTTGCCTCCATCACAGTTCATTAGCAATGACAGCAGGGAACTGCAGCCTTGAAATTAATGGAAATGGAGGACGTGAATAGCTGCTGTGTTTAAATGGAATTTGGAGGTAGTGGAGAGGCAGGGATGTGAAAAGCTGTACCCCTGCAGAAGTCACAGTCAAGCAATTTTAACTTCAGTCACTGGAAAGAACATGGAAAAGGAAATCTGTGCATCGTTTCTGCAGTTCTCATGCTGCTCAGAAGTTTATTCTGGAACACCCCCAACACATCCCTCCCACCTCTTAGGCAGGAAGTTGTGGAAGTGGCCAAGGCAGCAACAAGAAGAAGAACAATAGTAACGGTGTAATTCCCTTATCCCGTGCACACTGGACAGAAGTAACAAGAGAAAAATAATAGACACCAAATGTTTAAGACATTATCAGAGACAATCTCATGCTGCAGCTAGTTAGAAAGCCTCATAAGGAGATGCAGCTCTTTACTTAATTAGCATACAAAATATGGTCAAAAAGCCTGAAGAGCTTCAGGTATGCTAATGAATAATTATTCCTACGAGTCAACAGTCCTCCAGGAGGAAAAAAAAAATCCAGAAAAACTGACCATATTTGTGCATAACTTATAAAGCAGGAACTACATAAAAGTGTAAAAGTCTTTCAAAGCAGCAAAAAGGGGTAGCCAAGAGAATTCAGTCTTTACAAGAAGCACAGAAGCTCTTTAAGAACATAACACTACAAAGACTGGGCCAAGGTACCCCACTTGTTAAGAAAGCTTTCAAGAGAGCAGAAGAAAGGAAAGGTGAGGGAAGTTATTAGGAAAAAAAGGCAGCTTCTTTCAAGAAGCTGAAGTCATGTCTCAAATAAAAGCAGAAAAGAGCATAAATTCTGACAAATCCAGTGTAAAAACAAAAGGAAGGTGGACCAAAAAATGGTTCAAGGACCAACTAGCAGAAGGAATAAAAACAAACAGTAAATGTTTCTTCAGATAAAATGGGATCAAGAAGCACACCAATTATTGCATCAATTGCTGTTCAGGTAATAAACAGGGTCCTCAAGGAAGATAAAGGTACTGCAGAAAAACTTAGTTCTTCACATCGCTGCTCACAGTGGGACAAGTTGGGGAGATTCCCAAGCTGGAACCTCCATTTGGAGGGTTAAAAGGGAGGACATGAAAGGAGCTGACCAAACCTGAAGCGACAGTGGAAGAAGTTACATAAGAAACTGATAAAATGAGTAACACAGCAGACAGAACCAGGTATCATTCAGTTAAGAGTTCTAAAACACATAACTTTATATAGTGTAATAAATTTACCCAGCTGCAGGCACAAAACTCTTTCAGTCATATCAGAGAGAGGAAAGTCCTGAATTTACCTTCCTACAGACTGCATGATGTCCAACAGCAGAGGAGCAGCCAAGTCTGGACTAAGGTGAATGAAGGTTGAGAGCACAACTATGGCCAGGCCTAGTGTTTCTTCATCATATTCTTCAAGAATAGCCCCACAGTCATGGCATCTGCAAAGAACAGTTTTAAAAACTGACATTAACAAATTTTAAACAAAGTATTACTATATATACACATACTTGTATAATTATGTCTCTTTAAAGTACTATTACTTAGCGCATCCTGTTTAAAATGTATTTAGAAAGGTAACGCAATTGTGATCTTTCTATAATTAATAACAGTCTGTGGCTTTCAAATATTAATCAAGCTTCTCACTAGCTGCACTGGCCGTTTCTTCACTAACAAATGAAAGAGGGCCACAGGGCAGGCCTTCTTTTCGGTCCTGCATTGGCAAGTGTTGGCCAATTCCCTCACTGTATTGGACTTCTTCAGTTTCCACTACCCAAGAGAAATCTGAAGCAGTGAAGACCAGCCCTCAGCAACGTGAACACCAGCCAGTTTATGCAACTCAGGCTCAGGCAAGGGCTCAAATCCCTGGCACTCCTCTATTTAGCAGCATAGACACAAACAATGACACTCATGGATGATCTTAAAGAGATGGAACAATTTCACACTGTCCTTCCTGTCAGTCACAAATTATGAATAACGTATTATACGATTAGGAAACAATGATCTGATTGGTTCCCACAGCAGTTATAGCTATTAAGAAAGAAATGAAAGGACCTCTCAGGGGCACAGAAGCTTAGATTTCAGAAAAGTCTGCTTTCTCAGGGCTGATTTGCTGCTGAGTCACTTACCCTTTCTGAAATGCTCAAAAACAACTGATGTAGTTCTGAAAGGGCTCCATAATGTCTAATTATAAAGGGGATGTCAGATTTAGAAGAGATGAGACAGGCTTTCACAACCCACAAAAAAGGCAAACCAATGTGGGAAACTGGCTTATCTCAGCCCAGTAGGAAGGCTTGCTTAATTGGATCAATCAGTTGCTAATGAGTCCAACAGATTGTGATATTTTAAGTTAATGGAATTGTATAGGCAATTTTCTTACCTTTGAACAGTAAGAAAATATGCCAACAGAATCGTGAAAATCAAGCTCACCCAGTCTATATCTTAATAGGTGGTGCTAGAGCTTTGGTGAAATGGCCAAAGGAGGTGCCAAAAATAAGCCTAACTTTTGGGATGCTTCACTTTGCCACACATTAAGGTCCACTTCCAGTCACAACCTGCACAATGGCCCTGTCTTTCTCCAGTGATCACCCTGGCACATCCGTCTTACTGAACTGAGCACAAAAACACAAGCAAGAACTTCTGGCTTTTCTTCCCAATTTTTGACCAAATCAATGCATGGCTCCCTGCTGACTGCTTTACTTCTTCATTAAATGAGCACACTTAGATTTAACACTTCCTTTTGAGGCATTTAACCAACCAATTTAGGTTTGCAAAAGCTTTTGGGATCAGTGAGTATCAGCATTAAAAATGCCACATTGGTTACATATCAACAGTTACCTATTCCAAAAGAAAAGCCGAAGAAATTTTAAAAAAGAACTTTTATTTTTCTTACGGTGAAATTGGGTTTTGATGGATCACAAGGAACCCTTGATTTAAAATAGAATGGAAAGTGCTTCCCCTGCCCTCCATGCACACACAATAGCCTAAGCCATCATGTCACCTGTGCAAACTCACACAGGTGCTAATTAATTAAAAGCACATCTTGCTAGCAGTGTTTAGAAAATGTTAAACTTGGGGTAAAAAAAAAAAAAAAAAAAAAAAAATCAATCATACAAACTTAGCATACAAATAAATTATATAATGGACTTTATATTTCTATAAAATATATCTACACTTTACTTGACCTATTTGAAGTTCAACTAGTTCTTTGAGAGGAACAGGAAAAGAACTTACTTGTCAGTCATCACAATGGGCTGGTCATCGGCAAATTCTTCTGGTGCTGGTACAAACATACTGACTATACTGGGTGCTGACAGCAAGCTAGATTTTGTGGCACCTTAAGGTAATTAGGAGGAAAAAAAATAAAAAACAAAAAAAAAGGAAAGAAATTCACTAAACAGAAATCCAAACTGCTTGAAGAGCAGACTTCTAAAAAGCAGCCATAATGGTTTTACTGTGCACAGAAATAAGAAATAAAGTGTGTCTACAAAAGGATATAAATCACAGTCCTTGCTTCTCCCAGATTATTCTTATTACTTAGCACTATTATTTAAAAAAATTACCAAAAAAGCAGCCTTGGAAAAAAATTAACAAAGAACAAAAATTCCAGGAAGGTGGATGTAATTGTATTTAGTCATATTTAGGGAGAGAGGATGATTCTACAGTTGCTATGAGACTGGACACGAGATTTGCAGTCTTTCCCTGTACTTCTGGGGAATTACCTTCCCATAGTTCTCCGTGACATGAAGAAGGAAACAAGTTCATATGTCTCAACACCAGGTTATCAATCTATTCCTACCATCCCTAAGAGAAACATAGGAAAGAAATCAGGAAAGGACAGCTAGAAGTAATTCATAAGGAGTTGAGAAACGTTGAGAACACTGGAGGCTTAATGATTAGAAATGTTTTCTGTTGAAAGTCTTCACAAGCATCTTTATTCTCCACAGATGAGCTGTTCAGCTGGGCATAGCCACTGTGATCATGCCAGCTTATGGGGTTCCCTTTGCTTTTGGCTCTTTTTGTGTACCTGATTTCTGATAGATGCTTGTTTCAACAGGAAAAGTTATGGATAATGGAAGATTCAAACTCTTGGCTTCTCCGAGTTCTGCTTTCCTGAACTACAACAATATAGGGTAGTCCAACAGTCTAACATCTCTCTAGTATGGTGGTTTTCCTCCCTTGGTCCCTTTGTTTTCATTAAACAGAAAATAGCAATTGCAGGAAATAAACACAGAAGGAGCAATTCTCCAGCTCATCTGGTTGCTAAGAAAACCTCAAGAAGAATAATCAGACTCATTCATGAGCTATCAGAAACTTGGATCAAAGCTACTATGATGTACAAGCTATGTCATTGATCTGAGATGCTTTGTGATGATCATGCAAACAGTTAGCAGTTTCATTCTCCAGGTCACTAAGACAGAAAGTGATTCAATTCCTTAAGAAAAGTATCTGTTTTGGTGGCCACATGTAGCTGAAACGATTGAGACAACATTACTCTTGTTCCCAGACAGGTCAGCTCCATTAATGACTTCAGGGAATTCAGCCGTTATCATCATCATTAGGTATATAAGATTAGGTATATATGCCCCAAGGGCATCTCATTTTAAAGACCAATCTATGAAAAGTTCATTTTGTGAACCAGTTTTTAGAAGAGTACCAATGCCCTTTTGATGCCAATTCAACCACAGATTAAGTAATCCATTTTATCAACTTTCTTGCTGGATGCTTCAGTCTGCAGATTCGGATTTCATGTTAACATTAGCCTGTTCTGATAACTTTTAACTATGGAAAAAGGAGGAAGGTTCTCCAACTAAGCTAGGTTCAGGTGGAATTTATGATGAGATAATCCCAGTTACTGCAGGAAAAGCAAATTTAATATCAGGTTTCAGGAAAAACAATCTAACAAGCTCCCACAATTTCTGAACTCAAAATATGTGGAGTGATGAGGGCTTGTTTCACAAGAATAAGATAGGTTTTAAACAGTCATTTTACTAGGAAGAAAATGTTTCTTTTACATATAGAGTTTGGTACTTCATAACTGTCCCCTGAGATTTTGGTGGATATGAGCAGACACTTCAGGAAGTCCAGAATACTCTTCAGAAACATAGGACACCATCCAGAACACAAGGAATAGGAGCAAATTTACGCATCTTTCTAGCCAGGTTTTTTTCTTCCCCCCTCACAAATGAATAAAAACCCTCTACCGTGACTTCGGAAGTTTCGCTGTCATGTTCTCTAGATGTAAGTCACATTGCAGCACACAAATACTAAAAGCTGTCATAATGCAGGTTAAAATGTTGGAATAAGACTTAACTACTTAAAATAAAAATGTCCTCTCTTGTGCACTGAACAGTGAGAAAAATCATGATTTAGGCAAAGAAAGTAGGTCACTGCCCCATTGCAAGGCTCTAAGAAAGTCTGGATGTATTTCAGCTGTGAAGGAGGAGAGTTCATAAAGAAATGAAATTTAACCACACTCTACATAGAGTCTTTTATTTCCAGGTTGACAGCCAAAACAAGAACTAGCAGAAAGCCAGTACTTCTTACCAGTTGTCCCTGTCTTGCAGTAAATGTCTTATCTAACAATTTTCAATAACCTACATTCTGCAGGACAGTACAGGCAAACGGAACATACAATTCAGCACCATTTAGTACTAACCAAAATACTTCCTGACAGTCTTAGCAGAAAGATTAGGTCAAATGGACACTGAACTAACCTCTGATTCTTAGTGGTGGTCCCTCCAAGTCAGGGTTTAGGCAAACGGGGACATTGCATAGCCGCTTTCCATGCTGTATCTGCTCTGTGAATAAATACAGAACTTCAGTCTCCAGAAATACGAATCCAGCACCTGCCACCAGCACCGCAAGACTTTTAACAGTTAAAACAAGAGAAAGACAAACAAAACAGATACTGAAAAAAGGAAAGAGTTAATTTTTTAAGCACAGAAAAGGGGGGAGAGGGAGGGGGAGAAAAAGATGAAAGAAGTCCACAAAGGAAAAAGACACAGATAACCTAATACCAAAGAAGGCATTTTAGGGAAGTGTCATTAAACAAGAAAGGAAGTGCTAGCCATAAAGATTCAACAAGATATGGAAGGAGTCACAAAAAGAGAAAGACAGTGTTTAGAAACACCAAGAGACTAGAAGTCAGGTATAGTTTGTGCTGACAGAAGCAAGATACAAAATTATTTCATTGTACAGATAGCAAGCTTGGGGAAAGAGTGGTTTGGAATAAGATATTAAATAGACACAGACACATGCTACCTACCAATGTAAAAAACAAACAAAAAAGCATGCATGAACCAAGCATGCATCATACACTTATGTGGGATAAGACTATTTCCTAGTTGTTATACCTGCAAACAATGAGTACTAAAATTGTGGTGTGACATTGAAATGACAAAGTCACATTGAGCACTTGTCCTGAAAAAAAACCACCTGTTTTCTGTCCAAATATTAATTTTACTTTGAAGCTAATTGTTGAAAGAGAGACTGAGATGCAAAGCTTTCCAGAAAAGAACACTTCATTTTGCATCTCCATGCCTGGAGGCCTTTAGCTGGAATGAATGTTAGAGAGAAAAGTCATAGATGTTGTGAAAAAAGCTGGTGGACTCGGAACAAGATCAACACAACAGGGTTCCTAAGTAGTTTTGAGTACTGACTTGTTCCTCTTGAATACAGGCTAACTACTTTTTGCAGAATGAAAGCGATAACTTTTTCATCTCTAAACCCTTGCCTGAGAAAGTAGGTGATACCAGCTAAGTCTCTTCAATAAATAAACTTACCTGCTGATATGACAAAGAAATCCATTGT
This sequence comes from Falco rusticolus, assembly GCF_015220075.1. Lineage (NCBI taxonomy): Eukaryota > Metazoa > Chordata > Aves > Falconiformes > Falconidae > Falco > Falco rusticolus. The sequence continues at coordinate 41,688,046 of NC_051193.1, forward strand.
TATCATTGAGAAATTCTGACCTTCATGATTTAAAGATCTCATGCTGAGCATGCTACTCAGACTGCAGTAGAAAGGAGAATCCTGAACTATATACGATACCTTTAGCCATTCTTCAGCTACAAGATTTAGTTTGACAGAACTCTATGCTGAAGACTGAATTAAGCAAAACTTTTAATTCAGCTGTCCACAACTGGCAATGAGACATTCATTCAGCATGCTAAGTTCCATATAATGTTTTAACCATTGCTTTCAGTGGATGCATCTGGACCTGCTGATAAATTCCTAAGAGGCATGACTCTATAATGTCACTAATAGTAAAATGGGCATTAAACTATCTAGCATTTATTATAAACTAGAATGAAATCATCATCTAGTGACAACTGCTATAAATTTGGCCATAACAGAACATCTTTCGTAGAAGAAAAAAATCAGAACACTTGAGTAATAAAGAAATTATGTGCTTAATTCAGTTTTCATTGCTTTGCATTCATTCTAAAGGGAGCAAAAGCAGGTCAGTGAGTGAACAGAAACTTCAGGTGTTCAGCATGAGCTGGCAGAAACTTCTCTAAAGAGAAACAAAACGCTGATACGAGGCGTAACTCCTTGGGTACCAAGACCATTGTAAACATACATGCAAATAAAGGATTCCATGCACCAGGGATAAAATCCTATGTCTAATGAAATCAACAGTGATAGTTCCATTTCATTCAGTGAGGCCAGGAAATAATCCAAGTGATATGCAAAATTGCAGGGACATCACTGTACTAGAGAGACTACCTCCCAAATATCCAACTGCTCAAATTCACACCAGGTGAGAATCTGGTACTCACTATAAAGTTTCACTTTAGACTTGAGACTGAATACTTATCTGCAATGGTAGAATAGAAATAGTCACTTTTTAAATGGATTGATAAAGAAAGTAATTGGTTTAGGAAATAGAAATAAAGAACAATAAATGCAGCTCACCAGTATCCCAAGTGCTGATATTGTGGGGAGCACTAGACTGGTGTTCCAGCTGCCTCTTCATTAGCTGGTTCATTGTCAGAGCTCCCAAAGAGCCTCTTTTCATTTGTCTGAACTGAGCTGCAAGTCAGAAATGCAAAAGGATTTCAGGGGCTCAGACAACATGTAAAACTACCCTTATTTCCTGATCTTACAAGCCAGCATGAGATAAATACTGAAAGGGCAATGACTGCTTGCTCTAAGGATCTTGCTCAAGTCAGTATGTACTTTTCACACAACTACACCAGGTACAGTTCTGGCCCCAATGACATTAGTCATAAGTGACTTGGATTCAGGATCTTATCCACTGTGCCAACTGTCAATACTTTTTTGTCTCCAAATATCATAAAAGCTCTTCAAAATACTTGGTATCTATGAAGTGTAAGATAGTACCCCCAAAAAAACATGCTGACAGGTGATAAACGTACACTTGAATCTCACTCACATACAGTGTACCAAGGAAGGAAACTCAGTGTCTTCCCTGCGAAGTTATGGAGGACTGCTCGGTCTGTGCTCACCATGGGAAAACAAATTCACTGACTCTGTAGCACCAGCACCCTTCATGGGTGATGCAGCCTGAACAGGACTCCTAAATACCCACCACTCAGGCATAACACCTGCACATCTCTCTGAAGTGTGACACCAGCATGCCTTTGAAGATGGGTCCCTTTTGTAAATTCTCTGTCATTCTTCTTCTTACACAGAGCTATCAAGCAGCAAGCAATCAATTTTTCCTCATCCAACTATTTACAATACTTCTTTAAATGGATATTACCGTTTGCTTTAAGAGATGTGTCTTCACTGGATAATGCTCACACACACACACACAAAAAAAAAAGAAAGAAAAAACCCAACCACCACCAAAAAAAACCCCACCAAAAAAACAATTGTAGATTTAAAATTTAAGACCTTTTTGGTCATGTATTTTCTCAGTGCTTAAATGGAGGAAGAAACACATCATATATAACTCTTGACTCTCCTTTTTCTCCATTCATAGGAAAATTCAAATTGAATGAAAATAATAGATTCACTTTCACAATTGAGTCTGAGCAATAAACTTCCACCACTAAAACCAAAATCACTGTTTACGGTATGAAGACGGAGTTTTAAGGCCTGCTTGAACAAGGCATGTGAGACTGCTGAGTTGTACCTTCATGCAGGCAAGTTTTTAAAATGTTACCTTAAGCGTATGTTTACCTGCTTTCCTCAACAGGGCCTTAAAGCAAGGGCAAAAAAGCAAAATCTTCTCCTAATGATTATTTTCAGCTGCAACTACAGTCAACATTGTTACAAAGAGTATTAACATAGTATCAGGTAGTTCCATTCTAAAATTCCTAACACCACCCAGCTAAGCTCTGAAAACAATCCACATTTCCCATTATTAAACTTGATGAAGAAGTACAGACAAGGGATAAACTACAGCTTTCAGAAAGCTCTGAGGGGTTGAATGCCTTCTAAACTTGCTCTAGCTAGTTTCTTTCCAAGAGTTTCAAATTCAGAGAAAGCAGAGTACTCCCTAACAAAAGAAATACGGGCCTTCAGTAGTAGTAAACACAATGATAACTTCAGTGGGAATCTGCACACTCCAATTATTTTATTAGGTAAAGTATTTTACATTTTCCCTCTTTATATCCTTTCAATATATCACAGTTCATTTAAACTCTGTTTTTGGTCCAAGTACAAACTTCTCCAGCATTGCTGCAAACCAGACATTGTATAACTGAACTTCTGAGACTGAGCCAGACCAAGAGACCATTCCATGTTTCACTTTTAGAAGTTACACTGCAGCTGCCTTTTACAGCAAATTATGAGAAAAATAAGATTTCCATTGTTTCCAGGGCAAGGATTTTTAAATAGATGCTTTATCACTTTATCAGGCATAGAATTTCCTGATGAAAGAACAGCAATTAATGTTAGAACTGACAAGACTGCTTGGAGTGCAGATGACTGTCAAAATATAGAAAATTATCTCTGAATTTTCTTAACAGCTTTTGCAAATGTAATTAAAAAAATGTCATGCATATTTCACATAATCAGGCTATTATTGAGCAGGTCTGGATTTCCAGGGTTATTTACTTGATTTCTCAAGGACAGCCATGATTTCAAATACTGATAAGAAAAAAAAAAATCTAAAAAACCAAAACCCCAGGTTGCTGCCAGCCCAGTGTTGGAGCCAGGCTGATTTCTGTGGGCCAGTACATGACTTTTCATGCCTATGACTGACTATTGGCATAGGGAGGGAAGTTTTCCTTGATCAGGTTTTCTACAAGAAACCTGAAAATCATGACAAGATCAGTTCATTTAGTAGCTGGTGAGCCTTTCAAATGTTAGCTAGCAATCTGGTCAATCATCCCTCCGTTGCTGTGGAATTCTCTACTCCAGAAGAGAAGTCCAAAGTCAAAATCTTCCTATCACAGTTTGATGAAATATGCCTTCTATGGCCAGCCACTGGCTGTACAAGTAGTGTTATCTGTTTCTGTTACAGAAATGCCTTGTGCTCACAGTCCTGATTAGGGCTTATTATGCAAAGCACTGTAAAAACACATAATAGAAGTCAAAAAATATTTCAGTCTAAATGGATAAGAGACACAATGGAAGCATTCATGTCCCTTTTTGCAGTTGGAAACTGAGGCATACAGAAAGAGGAAAGGCATTTTTACAAAGGAATGTAGGCTCAATGTCATATAGATACTATTCCCAGTTTCATATATGAGAATTTACAGGAACACCTAGCACTCAGTGAAACCAGAGAGAGATTGGTCTCTAACGGGCACCTCTTAAGCTGCTTTAGCAAGTGACATCTGTATCATTAGGTGGCCAACAAATGTACTCAGACTACGAGATGCACACGAGACAAGATTCTTGTGGTAAAACTGGAGAGGCAACTTCTAATTTGGAGTGCTCATCTAGCATGTCTAAAACAACATCTTCCTTTAATAGGCCAGACACCCCTTACAATCAAATCAGCAAATGCTGAATTCCAGAAACTGAAATTCAACATTTCTACAGCAATCTGAAATCACAGCTTAGCAAGACAGTTGAGCTGATCTAGCAGCTCACTGGTATCAAAGCAGGTCATCACGTCCCCTCCCTTTTCTACTAGTCAGTCTTGTCTCACCAACCTTCAGATGTGTTACTTAACTTTACCTAGATTGACACACCATTCTGGATTTTGTCAGAGTTCTAAGATGCCTGCACTTTCCAGTGTTGCCTACATCTGCTCTGTTAAGCCATGTGTCAATATCTCCTTAAACCAACCCAGTTCACTTTCCACTGAAATGGGTATGGGAGTGCATTGGGTCTGGCTGAGCCCCACAGCAGCCCCCACAGTGCTGTGCTTGTACTGGTAGCTAGAAGGGTGGTGATAACACACCAGAGTTTTGGCCGCTGATGAGCAGTGCTCGCACAGCATCAAGGCCATCTCCCCCACCTTCCCCCCCCCTCACCAGTAGGCTGGGGGTGGGCGAGATCTTGGGAGGGAGCACAGCCAGGACAGCTGACCCAAAGGGACCAGTGGGATAGTCCACACCATATGACCAGTAATAAAAGCTAAGAGAAAGGAGAAGGAAGGGAGGACATCCATTATTTACAACGGTTGTTTTCCAGAGCAACCATTATGCATACTGAAGCCCTGCTTCCTGGGAAGTGGCTGAACATCATCTGCTGATGGGAAGTAAAGAATAAGTTTTGTTTTACTTCACTTCTGGGCACACGACTTTTCCTATTGCTTCATTAAACTGACTTTATCATGACCCACATTTTTTTCTCATCTTATTTTCTCCCACCCTGTTCTGCTGAGGAGGGCAGTGATAGAGCGGCTTGGTGGGCACCTGGCATCCAGCCAAGGTCAACCCACCACAGGGAGTCTCAGATAAATAGTTGCTGTATTTCAGTGAGCAGCTGAGGAAGTAGCATTTCAAGGCATTTTAAAAAAAATTACAAGAGCTTTTTTTCCTGAACTACAGCAAGAAATGTACTGAAGACCATGCTAACAGCCCTATGGAACCCTCATCCTCTGCTTCTGTGTACTGACAGTTACCAATGCTTTCGCTCACTGGAAAATAAACATTCAGCTTTAATGAAGTACTGCTTTTAGCAGTTACCTATTCTAACTCAAGAAAACCACATTTGTCAGATTTACCACACCACAACAGAAAATCTTGCAGCCACTAACTGCTAAAATCCTGCTGACCATCAGAGATTTAACAGGTCTAATGATATCCAACACAGCTGTACTTCCAAGAATCAATGAAACTCAAGGGAAGGCATTTACCATACATGATACACATCTGATGTACAAATACAGCAACTTAGATTTAATCCTCAAACCAGAGGTAAACTTACTTGATATGGAAGAGTGACTACTTGTCTCTGGGACACCTGCTTCAAGAGTCGGTGCAGATGATGACTCTCTTGGCATTTCCAGTGTTGAAAGTCCTTTGGTAGCAGGATCTGCGTGTGAAATTTGTGCTTAAACTTTCAGTATTTAGAATCAGTGTGAATGTCATAACAATTTTTATAGAGGCACAGGAATCTACTGGTTAAAAACACTTTTATAAGGAGATTTCTACCTGTGCTTTTTAGAGCTCAGAACTAATAAATGCACAAAGAGTTTGATTTTGATCCCACTCATAGAGCGATTATCAGAACCACCAACACAGAAATAAGAAAGGTACCACTGAGGTAAGTTAAAGTGACAGCTTAGCACCTTTTAAAAGCCTTATCCCCAACATGTTACCAGTTTTTATTCAAAAGGCTGCTGATCAAGCAGTTGATCCTTAAAGAGTCAAAGAGTTTAAGATTCTATCATTAAAAAGAAAAATAAGCCACTAAAGCTAAAGTTTTTATTTTATGATGACTGATACTGTCAATATGTGAAGAATAAAGCAAAAAAATTTTCAAGTGATGGCTGGTTTCAGCATAACCTATAAAAAGTCTGTGCTGTAAAAAGTCTCAGGCAGGAAACTGTGTAGCCCAGCATCACGCACTTGAAGAAACAACCTGTTTGGATATTTAATTCAGAGATCAGTTCTTCTGAAACATATGGAAGTATATTAGCCAGAAAAAGCTTGACTAAGACTGAAATTATCATCAGCCCATTATGATGGTGATATTAAGCCTACTAAAATGAATTACAACACATAAATTTTAAAATAGTAATCAATAAAGCTAAACAAAGCAAAACAGAACATAAGAGATACATTAGACTACCCAATACCTAGTTATCTGAATTGCTAAGTGAGCACTTATTAAGTCATTGTGAATGTTTTATGCTCCCTTTGGATGACATACTTAGATGCATGCAGCCAAATGACCATCATATAATCCTAGGTTCCATGTGCTGTTTCAGAACTGGGACAGGTCTCCCAAGCAGTTTCAAGGATGACAGTCTCAGTTACTGCATGAAAACTGGCCCTTACTAACAGTTAAAAAGGCATTCTAGTTTAACTGCTCAATTATTTTCATGGCCACTCTTCTCTAAGCACCTCTGAACAGTTCAAAATCCCTTGGCTTTTTGTTTTTACAAAGCTCCAGTAGTTCCTCAGCTTACTGGAACCACAACTGGGATGACAGGCCTGAAACATAAAGGGAACAGCATAACTATGATCACACTGAAGGATTTCTCCTTGTAAATGTGGAATATTGCAATAGGAAATTATAATATGGTTCCCTCTGAAGCAATTAAGAAAGAAGTAGTAAGGTCAGGAATGCATAAATACTCCCCCTTACTTCACCAGCAACAAAGAACTGAGGCCTGAAGGACTCTTTCTTTTTTTAATTAGTATGTTAAAAAAAGACTAGTACAATTCTAATAACTGGAAAAAAACCTGAAAAATCCCAGCAATAGAAGTAAAGAGGCAGCAGCATACAGTTCTTGCATCTGTTTGACACATCCAGTTGGAAACAGAGGAAACAGCTAGAACACTTTCTTTCCACCTGAAAAACTTAGTAACAAAACCCTGTATTGAAATGTCCTGAAAAAACTTGGGATACACAGAAATACTGTATGGCTTTCCCCATGCTTGAACTTTAAATCTTTAACAAGCACAAGCCATGTAAACTTTGTGGATACCCAATACAAAGAAGGCTACAAAAAAGTTTTACTGTAGAAAAACAAAATATCTGCGTGTGCCTGATCCTAAATTCAAACTGTGGTTAATTCCAAGAGCTCTTAGTTCTGAAGTCTAAAGCCAGCTCAGCTTTACACTTCGTCATCCAGTCTGCTTTCCACTGCCTTGATGAATCCACTTTGCAGATGAAATGAAAGCCAAAATCACTACACATAGAAGAGAATCAGTGTAGCATGGACTAGATTAGCAGGATAAAAGGCACAGAAGTATGACAATTTTTATGACTCCCCACATAAAGAGGCCATGGAATTTCACTCCCTAACTTGGATATCAGAGCCGATATTTTTGTCACTGAGCTCTACCTCCTTTTCAAGTGTGCCCTCACACATGCACAATACCCATATGGTTAGTACCCTCACTGTGAGAAGCAAACACCTGAGAACATTCAGCTAGCTCAGGCCACATTAGATGCTATAGACACATACAGACATCTCTCCTTACACTGGTCTGTTACTAAAACCTTCATGCAGTAATAAGCCTTTTGACTGAGTCAGTGATTGAGCTCACCTGTCTCCTTCTGCTCTCCCAGCTTGTCAAGGATGTTAAAGGAAATGTCCAGGTATTCTCTCTGAATAGCACTCACAGCAATCTTCCTCTGCTTCCTCTGGCGAGGAACAATCTGAATCTTAAATTCTGACTCCTCAGCCTCCTCTTCTTGTTTCTGCTCCATGGTTTGTTCAGTGTCAGACTCTGCGTTGGTATCAAGTTTATCACTTTCTGTTTGGTTTTCAGAATCCTCGGGGACTTTAATAAGGACTGTCTTCACATTTGGGCTTGGAATTGCTCCACTAGGTCTAATTTCTTCCACACTGAGCTCAGAGTTATCATCAAGGGACATTTCTGGAAGGGCAAATGACTTCTGCAGCAGGTCTCTTTTCTGTTTCAGTGTTAGTGGGTTCCCACAGGACATGTCCTGAAGTTCTGGCTTAACTGACTCTGAAGAGTCCTTTTGATCTTTGGGAGAATTGGAAAGGGTGTCTTCTATTCCTGCTGAAGTACTGTTGCTTGTATCCTTAGAACTAAAGTCTTTGGAGCAATCTTCAATGCTGAACTGGACCAGTGGAGTTGTGCTGAGGCTGAGTGCAGAGACATTGATAGGAGTTGAGGGAGATGACACAGTGGTTTTGCCGGAGACCTCATCAGCCAGCTGGTTTGTTGTTTCTTCTTCATCGCTCTCCACTATTCTAAGGGGAGGAAGTGGTTCAAAGACTAGAGAGTCACTGTCTGAAGTGGAGAGTACTGAATGCTTTTCAGGACCCGATGTTGAGTCAGAGGACAAATCTATCAGATCTAAATCTTCTTTGGGGCCAGCAGGCTTAACTGGAGAGTCCACTTTCACTTCATAGGTTTCCATGCAGTTTAGCCTAACTTCTGGTATGACAGGTCTTCTTGTTTCCTGGAAACTCTCTGTACGAGGAAGATTTTCTTGTGTTTCTGCATTTTCAGCTTTAGTAGAAGAATTCTGCCGAGATCTTCCATAATCACTCTGCCTGTGCATGGCATAAGGAGCAGGGACAGGTGGTTTTTCTAAGTCACACCGGTCTATGCAGGACTTCCTGCGATGTTCATCTAATGAAAACAACAGGGAGTCTGCATTCCCTATATCAAGAGATTTTTGTTTTAGAGAGCGTAGTTTTTTTTTCTGAATGCTTTCTTCTCTCACACAGCGTAGAATACTGTCTTGTAAGGCCCCAGTCTCTCTATATTCAGCCAGCTCTATTTCACCTGATTAAAACAGAAAGAGCTAATACTACCTCAGTTGGAGACTTTTGGCAGATATCTTAAATTTTATCTTACAATTTAACATGACTGGCATTTCAAATACAAACTCAGCATTACTCAAAATTGTCTAGATTTTGTTTTAACCTTTAAGCCACATTACATAGATTTTTACAATGAACAACAAAAAAACTACTGTTTGGATAACAGGGTTTATCTAAATTCCATCCAAATTATAATAATCCTGGACAGATGTATCCTGAAGATAGACTGTTTAACCTTACGCATTGAAAAGAAGATGGCACAGGCAAGCAATTTCTACAAATGCTTGGGGACGGCTGCACGTCACGGTTGAGGCATGAGAGATGATGGAAGAAATGAGCTACACAGAACACCGAAGAGGTTTCAAAATAATTTTGGACTACAGCATTATGGACATCATTTGAACACCAGCATATTTTAGAGTGCACCTGCATGTTATTTACTGCAGCAAAGTGGGCTTGAAATGGATGTTATTAACTCAAGAAACAAGGGTAGCAATAGCAGTGAGGATGTAGCAGCACAAGCCTGAAATCAGACAGGTCTTTAGAGAATTCTTCCCCCAGTGATCCTAGACCTCAGCAGAGTCTAGCAACTGTGACACCAACATAGTCATACCTCCCCATCCAAGGGAGGAGTAAAGTGAGCAGTTATACTTGCTGGTACTACCACTGCATTGGTATTTTGGTAGGTGAATACATTCATTGTGAACATTTTAATAGGCTATCACTGTTGTTGTTACTATGAATAACATATTTTCACATAAAGCTGAATATTCCTGATCATTATTATCCCAGTATTTCAAAACGCTCCACATATGATTTGCCATGCAAAAAAAGCAGTGAGAAAGTTGATGTAGTTGTTTGCTCTAGTCAGAATCATTCCCCACCCTGTACAAAAACCTGGAAGAAAAAAAGGCAGGTGGGTGATGGTGGAAATCTGTCTGACTTTTTTAGGGTATTCATTTCAGAAACCTAAATTTGAAAACAAAATCCCTCCTGTTTTTTGAAGCTACCAAAGGACCCTTATTACCAATGGAAAACTGTAATATTTACAGCAGCAATGACAAATTTGCTTACCCTAGAGTCCCACCTGCTCAAAAAAAAAATTAATTTCTGAGAAAAAATAAATTTGAGGAAAAATCTTCAGCCTAATGGTAGAAGAACAGTGCAACAAATCCTCTTCACATTTTTACATTCAAAAGAGCTTGAATTTTCAGAAAACAACTGCTGATCTTAGCTATTTTTGAGTGCCTACTTTGAGATTCCTGTAAGAAAATTCATTCAGGAAATGAAGACTGCATGCTTTCAGAAATCAAACAGAATACTTGTATTCAATTTAGGCAGTGTAACAAGCTCTACAAAGAAAGATGGTAGCTTGAAACTAAAGAGTAGGAAATTGTATTTCTGCATAAGTTTATACCAACAAAACAATTCATACTTCTCTGAACATTCATCTCAACTGGTTGATATTTCACCATTTTGCTGCCACCAATTCTTTTCAGTCTTGCAAAGAAAGTTTGAGATTCTTTATTGCAAGGTCCAGTTGGTGTATCATGAATATCAGATTCATCGAAAACACTGTCTTCCTCTGCTGGAGAAAAGAAAAAAAACTTTATTACTTTTAAGAGTGTGCACTTCCTGAATGAAAAGCTGTCTATGTAACAAAACCTCAGCTAGTTTCAATTAAACATGAATTGGAAAACAAAGAAGCACCTGAAGTTTGCAAGAAAATTTATATCCCAGGTACAATTTTGCCACTTTTGTTACATCTTGAATTAAGGTCAGAAAGGACAGAGATAAATGAAACATGGGTTACAATGCAACAAAATTATACCAAAACTTTTACCATTCTAAGCTGATTTTTTTTCTACTGGTATAAATACAGATTCTTTAGATGGAAGAAATACAATAGATCTGAATGCTAACTTGAGTAAATAACTTGTATAGTGCTCAGTGAGAAGTGGTAAGTTGAAGAAGATTGAAATTAGTACAAGAACTGCGAGGTCAGTAATAAACCAGCAAAACAGGAAAGTGAAAAAGGAAGAAAGGGATAATCTTGGGAAGCTGGTAATAGTAATAGAGTAAGACCTAAGAGTATCAGTTATGAAATTACTGGTTTAAGTAGTTACAGTAAAACATTATGCTCTAATTTGAGTCCTGCTAGTTAAAAATGGCAGAGAGTAAGAAAGATCCAAGTCTATTATCTATCAAAAAATAACCACATCACCTGTATGAAACTGCTATCAAAAAAAGGAAACAAAAAGAACAAAAAAATCCGTGTCTATCGTGTCTAGTGATTCATATCCAAGGAAATAAGAAACTCTAGTTGGAGGATAAAGAAAAGAGAGCACTCAAGAGAAGAAACAAAAAACTTTGCCTTGTTTATTCTAGTAAGCAAACATGGACAGGAAATGCATTTGGTGTCTAGGAATGAAGAGGCAAGTAAGCCAGAGTTAGAATGGCCAAAACCTGAAGAATTAAACTTTAATATCTTTTAAGAATTTTTAATTTAAGAATTAAACGTTAATATCTTTTGCTTTGAAATTGCTGGAAAGTTTCTACTACACGTGAAACTATGGAACCTAAAAGCATCAGGGATAAGATACCTAACTGATACAAAAAATCCAGAAACATCAATCAAAGCTGAGAGTAAGAATTTCTACAGGGACTGGGTTTAGGAAGTTAGGAGATCACTTTTAATATCATGTCCTATGTGTCTAACTCCTCGCTCTCCTTGGCAACAAATGCGTCTTCTCACAACATTTATCATCAGCTCTACAACACGCTGTACAGTCGCCACGATCCCCACAACAGTTTGACAAAAAAAATTAAGGAAAAGATTCAACAGTGGGAAAATCCATCTTTAGCATAGGGATTCTTGCTGCCTGACAATGAAACCCTCATCTATTCATCATTTAACCACCACCCTTGATGATGACAACAGCACACACACTACCTGAGCAGCACTAAACAAGCCTCCTTAGAAAAGGTGGGAAAGGCTTCAACTTTGCAGCTCCCCATGGAATTATACTGGCTGCTTCTTGCAAGTGAAAGAAAACTTTTCTACATCCTCTTTTTTCTGCAGCACTTCAGCAGAGGAGAATCAGCCCTATGATTAAGTCAGCATTTACAGAGCAAAATTTGCCCATTTATGGTCCTTTACCCCTGAGAAGCCCAAACCCCTTCAACAACAGCTTTGAAAAGTAAGTAAATATTATTCCCCTTACTTTAAACATAGGGAAACAATGATGAAGTGAGACACAAGGCCACCCAGGGAATCAATGTTGGACATGCGATTGGAACAGAGTTTTCTAAATCTAACTTGGCACTTACTGTGAACAGCAAGCTGGGTACTTAGGCACTTCGCTTTGTCTTAGAAAGATCTCAGAATCAATCCAGAAACTGAATGCATTTTATAAATGCATTATTATTACCTTCAGCATTATTAAGTCATTATGAATTAAGTCATTAGCTCAAAACAAATTCATAGTAAGTCTATAGTTATCTGAATTCTCTTAGCCTTCCTCTAGCAATATAAAATGTCCAAGTGAGTGAGTATATGCAACACACCATTTACATCCATTTTAAGGCTGCTTTAATTTGCTAGAGCTGAGTAATAGAGTGTTCACATAAACAAAATTTTGTGTCCTTGTTCTGCTGGATATCTTTTCATGAGCAACAAGCAGGAAAAGAGGAAAAGGTATTGACATGCATAAAAGGGGTGCTTCTTGTGTTCTTTGGAAGAAGAGTTTGCTGCACACTAGGCAGACTGTTAGAGAAGACAGATGTAAATAGCAAATAGCAGCTAAAAGGCAAAATAGTTGAGAGGCAGCTACAGATTAACATCAAAAGAACCTGTTAAACTTTGATCATAAATACTTATCACATAATAAACTTTGCAATTGTAAGGAACTATACTCAGTGACACAATGTTATTTCAAGCCCCAATCTTACACCAGTTCACACCATGACAATACCTCTGCTACAGCTAGCAAGCACATACAGAGTGAACAATTGGACACAGACTCTAAGGGTTGAACCATTCTCTTCTGCCTTTAGACACCCACATCATACACATCTGCATGTAAGCTAGTCAACTTCACCTCCTTTTACAGAGAAAAACAAACTATAGATTGAATTCATAATTTTCTCTTTTCAACATCAAATATTTGCTACTATGCCATGTTATTATAAAGCATAATCAAAATGCGGTGTCAGGCTGGTTGGACAATTAGCGTGAGGGCACGATCAGTTAATATTGTCATAGAAAAGACCAAGGACTATCCAGGCATGGCAACTGAACTACTAAGTCTAAGGTAGTTAGAGAGATGTTAGACTGCTGTGCTATGCTTAGCCTACAGAGAAACTGTGAATTTCTTTTACTCTAGATGGCTACAGCTGGTCGGGTAAGTCACATCTTGGACTAAATTTTTAGTATTACGTTCCAAAATTCAGACCATATTTACCCATCTTTACAACATCTGCAAGACTCAATGAATTAAAACAATGGCTATCATATAAACGAGAGTGTTAAAAGTAAGTACCTTTTTCCTTTTCACTGTATCGGCTTATGTTACTGTTGTCACTATACAAAGGACCAGCAGTTGCATGGGGCTTGCAGCTGTGATATTGAGCATTGAGGGTATTGACTGTGATGTGGATTAGGTGAAGTACAATCTTGCTGATTTCACAGTCTCTGTAGGGGTACTGTTCAGTGAAAAAGAAAAACTTCAGCTTTTCTCCTTAGATAAACATAGGCAGTAAAATAGAAAAATTACAAGAATATTGTCAGCTTGATGCCCTTTGCCTTCCTTTGATCATACATTTCTAAATACATCATGAGAAGCAGGACTGCTTTCAACTTTGTACACAGAATTATTTAAAAATTTAAAAAATATCCCTATTAGTAACATTCAATATATTGTTTTCTTGACTTTTATATGACAAAGCCAAATAACACAAAAGGTCTCTCATCAGAACTGTTCTCCAAATACTCTATTTCAATCAGCATGTTAACATTCATTCCTAGTGTCTCTACTTCCTTGTACACTCTACAGACCTGCTAAAAATTTGTTAAGCTTACCAAAAGTATTCACAGCTCCATCGTAGGGCATAAATACATCATATTTTAACAATACTTCCTAAAAAGCAACACTCAGCTAAATACAAGCTGCTAAGCTGACCCCTCCATTTAAAGCTACTGATTTTTTTGTAAACTAAGTCTAAATTACTCAAAATACTGTTTATTGGAACTTAATATAGCATTTTCCTATTTTCAAATCCATATCTTTCCTTTTCAGGTAACCATGTCAAAGACTATAGGCAGCAGAAGTAATAGGTCAGTAGCACAGATGAAAGCTTAATTACTTCAGACAGTGAAATTAAATGTAATGAGTAATCAACCAAAAGTGTTCTTTACAGTTATTTTCACTTGCAGTACAGTTATGCATTCCCTACAATAAATCTCAAACTGAAGTATAAATTTTAATGTGGACAGCATCTTTTTAAGACCACTTACCTTATAAAGAATGACAAGCAAAGCCTTTAACCACATCTGCCGGATGTGTGGTTTGAGGGACCAGAGGGAGCAGCGAGGAGGCTGCTGAAAATAATGCCTTAGCTGAGGACAAGTGCAATATTTCAACACCTGCACCACCAAGGGAAGAAGGTGTTTTCCCAGGTTGATGTTATAGTCCATCACCTGAAAAGAATATTACCACAGGAGTTAGCTCACCAAAATAAAATCCACTGATGTTGAAAAGAAAAATTATTAATACAGTTGAGGTACTAGTTAAGTGAAAAGAAACAAGATGTTTTTAAGGAAGTCTCACAATCAGTTAGAAACTTTCTGCCAGCTTGGCGTGTTCTCATTTTAGCTAGACAGGTACAATGGAAAAAAAAAAAAAAAAAAAAAGCGCTGACATGTTCTGAAAGCTCTCATCCTGCACAGTCTAAATTTTAACATACATTGGCAAGTTCATAAAACATATTATGCTGGGATAGCCTTGTATTATAGTGTAAGTTGATCATGCTTCAGGAGTCAAAACCATATTAGGTACATCCCCTGTTTAACAGATAGGATGCAATTGTGGGGTTTGCAGCGAGGTGTGTGTGTATATTTTGGTTGTTTGGGTTTCTTGTATTAACAATGCATTTCCAGTTTTCATTATTTTCTCATCAGGCTTGCAACATTAGCTGCTGGGGGGTTTTAAGCCTCACATTTTGGAATCAGGCAATGAGACAAGAATCCCACTCTTCACTATAGCAAAGGTAAAAGTGTGTCTGCAATGTCACACAGAAAGCCTAAGCACGCAAATCCTAAAGGATCCAAGAATAAAGCTAATGAAAACTATCTTGCTTTAAATAAAATGCTCAAAAATTTTAAGTGGTAGTGTTGCTGTAGAAAGATTGCTGTTATTACTACTAGTCATAAGCCTTGCCACCATCATGACCTTTGAAGAGTGTCATGCTATTTGGTGCCTATCCTAGAGGTTTGAATCCCGATGGTTAGGTGCAGTGTGGCCACATACTCCCACTACCGTGACACAGCTGTGGTTTTGATTGAAACCGCATTGCTATTTTTCATTACCTTCTCATCAGTCTTGCAAATCAGCCATTTTTATTTAAAACCATATGTCCTGAAATCAGCAGCTAAACTACATCATAACAAGGATCCACAAAGCCCTTGTCTTACACTAACCTAGACTGGCTGACACCCAGGAAGGTATAACATCGAGCCAAGGAAACTCCAGCACAGCCCCCAAGATCTAACACATCCGTGCAGTTTCAGTGGCCTTAGTGTGCTTTGTCAAGAGCCCTGGACATCTAAACAGACACAAACATCAGTTTCATCCACATCATTCATTTCCTTCAGGTCTGTACTTCTTTTTTTAGTTTTATTTTTATTAGAACAAGGGGAAAATCCTAATTTACAAACACAGAACTCATCTCTCAAGTCCCCTCCTGAACAAGCTGACATTTAAGTTTTTCCCTGAAAAATTCTCTAGTTCGATGTGCAGCTGTCTCAAATTTTTGTGTTGCAGGCATAGAGCTAAACAGATGAATCTCATGTCCATCCATGTAGGGTTAGCTTGTCGAACAGATGATATATAATCACCAAATATGGTCCTCACTGTGATGCCTTCTCCCCTCAGTGTGTGATACAGTTACATAGCATGGTTGGGAAAAACTCCTCTGTACAAGGAAGACAGAACCCTGCCTTAGCACAGTACAGTACTGTAATGCAGACGTGTCTGAAGCTGAGCAGACCCATTTTTGTCTGTTTAGTCACAGTAAGATCTGGAATAAATGATGTTGCAAAAGCTAAGCAGAGCCCAGCCTAGGGTGCTGAGCTGAGCCCGCACCCCGACAAGGCTGGGACAACATTGCCACCATGCGGGGCAGCACCGCAGCGACTGCAAACACCAGAACGTGGCCACTCCTGCTGCGGGGAGAAAAAGGCATTGTATGCTTTCAAGCATTCCAAATACTCAGATTTCATGATGCCAAATACTAAGAATTTTTTTTTCTTGAGCTGACCATTCCAGCCAAGATTGGAATCAAAATCAGCCTAATGAACCAGCCTAGTGAACCAGCAAGTCAGCCTAATCCCAACCTTTATGGAGCTGACTGAGGAAAGCAAATATTTATGACTAGGGGCGGAAGTGTATCCAAAATTGATCCGAGAGCCCATACTGAGTTTTCACTCTGTAAACGCATCTTCAGATTGCAAATAGCATTTTGCTAGCATCAAAGGTGATTCCCAACACAAAGCAGCCCTACACCTAAGGAGAAAAAGAAAAAAAAAACCACAACCCAAAATATAAACTAAAGTTTTGATTTTTGCTACATGGAGAAAAACCCTGGTCTACTGAAGTTTTCAAACTCTATTTGGCATCAGGGGAGTCAGGATTCAACTATGAAACTTTTCAAACAGAAATGGTGAATTTGGCTATCATGAGACGTTTTAAAGGCAGAAGAGGAAAGGCAGGGGGTCGTATTCAGAGTTGCAGTAAGTAGTACTTCCAAAAATCAGGTCAATTATGAACACTAAAGTTTGGGAATCCAAACTTGGAAAACGTAGCCAAATGTGGAAGACACTGCCCTGTGATCTGAACTGCCACTTCCAGACTCTCAATATAATGGTAAGCAGCCTCAAGGTCCTTTTACATGCCTCTGCTTAAAACTGTACAAAGATGATTACTACCATGTAGCAATGGTGTTCGAAGACAAAGGATCACAATGCATTTGCAGCTACCCAGTTTACACTAACACCTATCTGGCCTGCTGAAACATGGATACCTGACTTCTTCACTTCTTCATAACTGTGAAAGTTTATCCAAGAATCTACATTACAACTGACTTTAAAAAAAAAATCACTTATTCCAATGTATAAACCAGAAAATCCTGGTAAGAATTGCAGATACGGAGAGGCCAGGATAGCTTTGAGCAGTGTTTGAAGGTTATAGTGAGTATTTTAAGAGCTGGGGCAGAGGAAGAACTGAAATCACAGCCCTCTCTCTCCCCTGAGTCTCTTTATGAGAGACTGTGTTAAGGAAAAAGTGTGAAAGTGATGATGATGATGGTTCACTGCAAGTAATAAGAACACTTCCCTAAGTGTGAAATGTTTTTCAGCCTAGCATCACCAACTACTCTATTAGTAAAAATTAACTGAGCCTTAGGAAAGCCTTGTGAGGTAAGAAATTACAGTCCTTCTTACAAAATGGAGAAAGAAGGCACAAGGCAAGGATGTGCTCAGCCATTTATCACAGCAATATAGGTAGAAGTTCACCATGGTGGCACCACTCCCCAGGAAAGGGAGAATAGAATGTCCAGTGCACTCTGAGGAAGAAGGAGAATGAGTCTCCTGCAAAATGAACAATTTACAGACCATTCATGCAGCAAAACAAGCAAGAGCACGTGGGTCCCAGGTCTTCCTGAATGGGAAAGGAGGAAATGACACACAAGGTAAGTAAGGCATTCAAAGGCTAGGGCAAGAGGGCAAAGAGGTTGGGAGCAATCTGTAATTCTTCATAGAGTTGTAGTATTTGCATGCCTCCAGGCACACAAAACTGTTTTCTCTAAGCCAATGATGCAGCAAGTTTAGAGTACTAGTAGGAAGATATAGATTAGCATACTTCTACTCAACTGTTTACTTATTAACTGCAAAGCAAAAACCTACAGAAAGCACTTTGTTAGGCTACACAGAGTCTTCTAAGACTGAAGAACAAGCAGTCATCCTTGTTCCCAAATTCTTTCACCAACTGATGAGGTGTTAAGAAGTTTTAAGTAGGATTACCACACTCAGCAATTATTTTGGTACAAAGAAGCCTGTGCTACCACCATTTCAAAATCAAGCAATTTGAAATAGCTGCAAGAAGTAGTAAGTGCCTTCACCTACTTGTGCTATTCCAGCAATAAAGGCATTAAAGCAGGTTGAAACACGCATTTTTTGTGGTGCAATCATGAAGCATCCTTCCTGCTGATCATAACCAAGCAGGACGTACAGATGGCGCTTGACTGTGTTGAAAGCTTTAGCACTGCTGATGTCTGACTCAGCGCTGCTCTCATCCTTTGCCATGAACTTCATTAGCACAGTAATGAGCTGGTGGACAGTCTGATGATCAATCCCAGCATCCTCTGGCAGCAGGTCTTTTATTGTATTATCATTCTCTGGAGACGGTTGTCCTATCAGCACAAGAGAGACAGTGGTATCAGACACTGGATAAGACTGTAAACAGGGTACAGAATACACCAGAATTTTTTTCCACGATTCATTGCTCCATTTCTGCCCAAATACACCTGGTGAAGGCACAGGAGACAGGCATGCATTTCTGAGGATATTGTTTCTCTGTTCCCTCAGGCTCAGCGGCACAGTAACACCTACTGTGTACACTGAATTCCATTCCTCAGCTTTCCCGTGTTTAACGGAGCTGTTCATCTTCCCATCCCAGTGCATTTCTGCCAAAGGGAGTGTTGTTATTCCTTCACATCTATGCACTGAAGAAGAATCAAATCCCACTGCCACCAAATTCTCATCTGGCATAGTTTCCAGTCATTCGTCTGCAAACGTTAGTGGACATTAGCCTTTTTCAGTGGAGGAGGCACAAAATGGTAAACGTAAGAGAGAGAGAAAGTTCTACCAAATAATGATTAAACAAAGAATGAAGACTTCCCCTTTTGACATTGACTCCATATTTCTCTCAAATAACTTGGGCCAAAACATAGGCACTATAAATTATTAGGTTTTGGAATACTATGCATTAATCACAACTTCGATGACTTTTTCCCACAGAACAAGCTTAAGACTTGGTTTATAAACACTGAATCGAAATAATAATCAGCAATACTTTGCGTGGAAATACGATCATGTGAAAGATGAGAGGCTACCTACAAAGCACAAGGAAGCCTGGGTGCTAGCTATTGCAATCCAAGCAAAACAAACACACTGCAAATAACAGTTGCCCACTGGGCAAGTATTTTCATTTTCATACTTCAATATTTTTTAAATTCAATATTTCCAGTTACTTTTAATAGCATTTATCATCACTAGAATTCTCTAGTAATTTCCTTTGGAGTTACCCTCTTCCATTTCACCATGTGTGTAAGGCCTTTTTTTTGTACTTAGCAGTTCCTAAAGACCTACATTAAACTAACAGTAGGAACCGAATTCACAAAAAAGCAGAAGTTATTTCATGTATCAGTATATCAGATTCTTTTTATTAAATAATTCTGGGTAATGCATAGCTAACGCACAGTAAAGTATGTTATTCCAACATGTTCTGCTTCAAAACAGTAATTTAAATTAAATGCTTCTGTATAAATAAAATCCATTCTATATGCATTATATGCAAAATAAATAAAATTTATTTCCACTAGAGAACAGAAAATACTATTTTGACAGCATCAAAATGGAATAATACTTGAAAATTCAGTTTTTATTACACCATTAATTTTAGTTTCTTTATTAAACACTATAACTGTTAACATTAAAATTAATTGTTACTAAAATATATTGTGGTGTATTTTCTGATTTGTGGTTAAAAGTCTAACATTAAATAATTGAGATAAAGCAAGCTGGTATGAGGCAGAATTATGAAACTATCTACTTGTTTTCATTTCAAGGATAAATCCTATCAACTAAACTATTGGACATAGTACTTACTTTTGCAAAAACACTTTATGTTGAACTTTACAGTACAGACTCTACAAGTAAAATTAGCTCAAAGTATAATCTTAAAATTGCTCCTGCATGTCTGTGTTAGGGTTACTAGTCATCAACTAATACCCACTTAGTCTGTCGGAGTTACTTACATGTCTTAGGGTTTATGTAAATTCATACCTACATATTTATAGCAAATACTAAAAATTATTGAAATGCTCTATTTTACCCGTATTTTCAATGTGATTCTGACAAGGGATTCCTTTGCTGGTTCAACTGCATCTGTCTTAGGTTATTCACCAGCAAAACTGCAGTGTATACATTTTTTTTTAAATAATTTCTAAATATTTTATATTTTATTGGTGGCTGCGCAAAGGGTTTTTTTCTGATTGGCTGTTTTGCTGAGCAAGAGAGAAGGCTGCTATTTCTATGATAGGTGAAAAATAAAACAGGGTGGGGAGGGGAGGGAGCAATTTTCAGAATCATTTCTGAAAGTGTGACTTTTGCTTAAGAATAACTTTCCTTTACCGGTCTCATTTTGGTAAAAAGAAATCATGAACTTCATATTATGTAATATTTCTCATTCCAAACAGTTTTCACTGAGATTTTTGATTTACAGAAACCCTTTTCTTCAAAATGAAAATTCTCTCTGGACCAAGATTTGCAGATGCAAAAAGAAAACAATAAATTCTGCATTAATTAGAATCAGAGGTACTGCAAGTACTATTTTCAGAAGCATGTTAAAAATGGATACGGAAAATAACTTCAGCTTTGTGGACATCAACTGAGAAATAATCTTTCCATATATTTCCAGGTTAAAATTTTCCATGAAATGGTATCAAAAAAAAAAAACACCCTTTTCATAAAGATGCTATTAAACTGTTTTCTTTAGCCCTACTTATTTTCATCTCTATTACATGTTGTGAGATTTTCTATGTGAAAAAGAAGATAAGATGAAATGAGACAAAGGATCAGGCTCTAAGCAAATCCTGGTACTCCAAAAAAAAAAATTCAATGAGTAATCAGTCTGAAAAGATTAACTTGTTTTAGTTTCACTTGCTGAACAATATAATTTAAAAACTCAGTGATAAAATGCTCAATTTTGTCAGAATTTCATAACATTAACACTAGTTAAGAAGACACCTCACAGGACTTTTCCTCACATTTTACCTTCAGAAATACTACTACACTTTCTGAAGCCTTAAAATCTTGTTTCTCATACTTTACCCTTGCTGAAAACTATACAGCAGAACAGTGAACAGAGCTTCACCCTGAGCAGTTTGTCATAGGTCTACTAGGAATCAAGTCTAGGGAACGTCAGTCACCTCCTGGTTTTATTTCTAATGCAGAAACCTGCAACAAACCAGCAATGGAAAACTGCTTGTTTAAAACTACAGAACCTCTACAATGCAGTTTAATCGATATACCTTCAGAGTCCAGAAGATCTTCTGCTTTCTGAAATGGGTCTTAAGTTACACCAAGCCTGAACTAAACTTTCACTTCATTAACACATGATACAGGGTATCCTGTACCAAATCAAGCTGTTTAGATTCAACTTAAAAATGCACAACAAAGCAGCTCTGTCTTTACAGTGGCTATGGTAGCTTTTACCCCTCAAAATGTGTGTATGTACCTGTACAATTTCTGTGTATATGTGCCTGTATAGGAGGTGTGTACATACGCACACACATCCCCCCCCAGGAAAACCATCTGACATCACCAAACACGCAACAGCCACCATTCCTGAATTCAGTCTAACTTTACGCCCACAGATTCACCTCTTTATTCACATCCTTTATATCAGACTCCTTCATGTCCCTTATATCAGACCCCTTTACTTGCAAATTACTTTAAGAGATACCAAAATGTAACATAAAGCCTCATATCAAAATTATATTATGCTTCATCTCAATAGTGATCTCTGTGCCTGTCAATGAAACTCTCTGACTGACTGTCCAGGGTACTGTAGATTATATGAGAACAAATACATGATCCTGGTGTTTAATTCATATAGAACGCACGTTGAATTTAGCTTGCATTTGGATGGTGCAAGGATGACAGTTTTAGATCTGGAAAGAACGGATGAACATAAGGACCGGTTCATTCAAGTGGTATGTATAAAAAAAAATGGTTTTCTACAACAGATGTACAGCCTGCGTTTAGGAGTCTGTTAGTTCCTTAGACGAATCAGATATGCTTAGTAATGCCAATGCAAAGTGTTAAAAACTATGCACTAAACCTTGAAAAAAATTACAAAAAAATAAGATTTTAGAAAGAACTAATTAATATGGAAGAAGAGGGACAGTCATTTGTCTCCTAGTTACCAAAGCATCTGTGATAATTTTGGATCATATGAGACTTTTCTTCATATCAGTGGTTACTAGCTACATGCAACTTTTTATATATACATTTTTTAGTGGAAATTTAATTTGAAACTTGGGTGATGAATTAACTAAGCCTGGAAACTGAAGCTTTGAAATACTAAAATACATCTAATAAAACCACAGTGCCTACTGTGACACTGACAACTTCTTGTGTGACAAGTTCCTCTAAGCTCAGTATATACCAGGTGAGTGATGCCATTAAATGAAGAACAATCACTCACTGTCACATCTGTTCATTGCACCATTATTTCACTTGCTCCTTCTATGAGCCTGTGACAACACACATACATTCTGTAAGGAACGGGTTGATTTTGAGCTCTCACTGGGCTAGTATGACAGGGCTATACACTGCTAATTCAGAAGCTCTCCTAGTCCATTTCACATGCTGGCAACGTATTTTCCTTTCAGCTGATCACCCAGTAAGCTGATCTGTTCTGATTTTGAATTTGTATCTGTTGGAAATATTGCAAGTCTTGAAGAAGGAATGTGAAAAGATTTGAATCTGAGATTTTTCACTTCCAGATGGTCAGTCTACACAGGACTCAGAGCAAGAGCTGTCAGTAGGCACAAATATTTAGAGATTACTGGGAGCCTGCTGAGCTAGCTGTTCTACAAATGCCTAACAAAAGGGTGACATCTTCACAAAATATCAGTAAATATAAAGGACTTAAGATGTCTATAAGCACACAGAGGAGACAAGTGCAATTTACAGTACCAACAATCAAAAGCATTCTGTCTGCTGTCTTTAAAACCAAAAAATCAAAGATCAGCCTGAACACAGGTGACCTATGGGGCCAGCCTACTAAAGTTTTACGTATTCCTGTGGGCAACTAAACACATGAGGGTGAGGCACTGCCAGCATAGCTGACTGCCTGTGAATAGCCTCCTGCCAGCCACGAAGTACTATTTACAGCTGGGGGCAGTTTTCAGTACAGATTGAGAGAAAAACTTCAATTTACACCTTTTGGAACCACACTGAGACATGATTCACTGTGTCTTTAGACAGCTTCCATCTTGCGTATATTTATCTCATGAGTCAGCAAGAAAGTCAGCTCTAGTGCCTTCCTTTTCCTGTTCCATCAAAATACCCCTTTGTCAAACCCACCTGGTGTTTGCTCTGGTGTTCCTCCAAGTGCTGGAGCAGACTGCTCATGTCTGGTCAAGCTCACAGCTTAAAAAAAAAACAAACAAACAAAAACAAACAAACAAACAAACAAAAACAAGAGCAACTGTTTAAGAAGGCAGTACTGACATCTTATACTTCAGCATACATTCAGTGCTAGCATATTTATATTCACTTACTCATGCACTGTTGCCAGGCAGTGAGTGTAACCATTTGAAACATGCCACTGTTGTGCCCTACAGTTTTTGTGTACCATGTTCTATAACTCTACTTTTCTCCATTATTTGGTTTTCCTGGTATAAGAGTCACCACACAGGAGCCCTTATGCAGGATCAGAACTTGGTCAAGAAGGATTACCCAAGAGTCCCAAAATACGGTGGTGTTTGTTCTGGAGAAGAAATTACCTTTTAACTTAACAGTTCACCAGCACCTAGGTTTTAACATTTTATCAGTTCCTGTTATATGGATAGGAGCAATGTGAGAGGTCCAATTTGAATATAAAGACTAATCTGTGTTTGTAAAATTCTCCAATGAGAATGAGTAAGCTTTATTTCTGCTTGGAAAGGCATCTGTACAGCACTCCATACAGGCCTACGGTTTTCCAACACCTAGGTCCTCCTATACAAGCTGGCAGGAAGCACGTGTTGCATGGACATTGTTTTCTTAACAAAGAAATTCTGAAGATATCCAGAAGCCCATTTGATACATTAGTTGTTTTTAAGATGTCTAGCATACACTGCATACACTGATTAATAATTACCATTAATAAATAGATTAGTTACAGAGGAATTTTTCTGTAAACACTACCTATTTTAGACAAAACTACTGTGTATTATCCACAAATAAAAGTTAAGATCTACCCATAAACTAGTCTTGGAGCACTTCATTCTGGCCTTTTAAACAAGCACAGCATAGACATAATGTTTGTCTATGTACTTTGTCAAATTCACTAAGCTGTCATTATCTGAATAATGCCTAAATCAGTCAGAAACCTAAATTTGCTATCCCAATTGGATAAATATTGACAATTTCGATGTGTACCCAGCAATAGGATACGACCCTAAGGGATAAGATACAGGTGTGTCACAAAAATATAAATAGATACTCAACGAATTTTGGTGGTTAAGGTTTCTGGAAGGGAGAGCGCTCTCTTTGACTCCACTGGTCCCTTCACACTGTCCCTCAGGGAACGCACACTCTTCTGACGATTACGTGCGAAACGAGCCCTCTTGATCTTCCACATTGCTGCATCACTGAGGTTGGCGACATTTGTCCGGACAGCAGTGATAGCTTTGCAAATGCAATTGACCAAGTTAGGATTCATTCCACAGCATGGCGAGGCCCTAATGCTGCCAAGTGCCAAATGCAACTGGGCCCCAGGTCCCACTCAAGTCAAGAAAGCTCCATATGGGCTCAAAGGGTCCATCTGCAAGGTACTTGTTTGCATGCTCTCATTCTGAAATCCAAAAAAAACCAATGGCATAACTGTGTTCAAAAAATTATGCTGCTACTTCTTTCTTTAGAGACTGGACAAAAACAGATTCTTGAAATCAAACATGAATTTCAGGCTAACGGAATATGAGCTGCCCCCTATTTAAAATGGCAGAAATCTCATGAGTATGGATCACGTTTAGTGCACTCATACCTAAACATGGCCTCTATTTTTGCCTCCCTGACCTCCTGTCCTGCCTATGCCTATCATCCTGGATTTGAACAGCGTCTCCAAAAATCAATGTGATTATGCATTTACAGTGGTGTTACCAACAGTATCACTGCATACCTTAATGGGGTCACCAATACTTCTCTATACTCATGTCTACGTTTTTGTGCATTCAAACCCTTTGAGTATAATAATCTGAGCAACTAAATCCGGTGAACCCACCCTTTGCACCACTTATGTCTTTGAAAAGGCAAAGAGAAAGGTTAAAAAGAAACTTCAAAAATATCTTTTGCATATTTTACACTTTAAATCACTCCCAAATATTTATATTTAAAGATATGACCCTACATTTGCAGCCAGAGGTGCTAGAAAATAGTGCCGAGATTCCCTCCTCAGGCCACGACAGCAGCTCCCAGTTTTGGGTCAAGCTACTCACATATGTAGAAAATATGTTTGCAGTTCCACTCATCTCCCGTCTGGATGCAGCAGCAGCACCTGGGCTTTTTTAGGCATTGGGCTCCGTGCAAATGTAGGAGGAGGCATTAGGCTGCTGAAGGAGCACATGCCACCCAAACAGCTGTCCCCACCTCCTCCAAGGAAATCAGATGGAAATAGATCCACCTCATGGACCACCACTTGGGTAACAAAGTTTTCAATTGCATGTTAAACAACAGCACATTAAACAATCACACACAAATCATTTTTTAGGCCCCTCTGGTGAACAGGAGATGTGGTATCTTACCAAGAAACTAAGTATGAACAGGACAAACATTTACAAACATTTGTCACTGTAGCATACATGGACTCTCAGAGCCAGTGCTCAGTTAACTATTACTATAGTGATTTACTATTACTGTAGTAATAGTTAACTGAGCACTGGCTCTAAGAGTCCATGTACCTCTTGTGCTGTGCCCCATATATTTGTTTTTCAAAGGTCATACAGCTCCTAGGGCTGTCTTTGTACAGACCACTACAGAACAGAGTCAGGCATGACCTAGGCCTTTGAGAATAGCAATGCTGATAGCATAAGAACATCTACAAAAGAACAAGTGGGTTAATGCAGGTTGCAGCTGACCGTATAACCAGACCACATTTCAACCAAGGCTGGCAACCACATCCTATTGAGAGTAAAACATGACACCCAAAGGTGTGACAGAGTATAGCCTAACCTGTGTTCGGGCAGTCAAAAAATGCTCACTCTGAATTATCCTCTTTTGGCCTGAAATATTACTTAATTTCAGGGAATTTATACAGGTGAGACCTGTATCTCTCTCAGACCCTTGCAGGCAGCTGAAATTCCAGAAGCTGATAAAAAGTGATCAGATCAATTTGGACTCTGCTTACTTGTTGGGAAAGGGAATTCTTTGTTGCAGTCCAGATGAAGCTGTGCTTCCAGAGACAGGGTCTCAAAGCGATTCACAAAAAACTCCCAACTCAAAGCTGGAATATCTGCTTTTAGGAAATGAAGTAGCAAAAGCTTACTAAGAATTGTGGGTCTGTCCTTGACAACTGTGTCAAACTGGAAATCAAGGCAGAGGCAGAGACCCTAGAGAGAAAGAAAAAAAAAAAAATAAAAGAAAAAAACCCCCAAACACATAACTGAGATGTGAAAACTTTAAACATTTTTTAAAGCAAAGGGAGCTCAAAGCTCACAACTTCTCCTGTTAATTAGTACAGGATAAAGTTTTCCTACCAAGTCCTTTAAATCAGAACTAATGCTACTTATATCAATGGAAAAGTAAGGTAAGTAAGGAGATACATGAACACCATATTTAGAATGTAGAATTTGCTAAGATTTTGAGGAATACAAAGGTATAGGCAAAGTTCTGTCCTAGTGCACATTTGGTACACAATATCAAAGTATTCTCTTCACACACCCTTGCCTGAGAAAAAGCTTGTATTTAGGCAACTGAACCAAGCCCTTAGTTACAAAAAGAATGAATCACCAAGCCCAAACCAAGGAAGAAAGACTGTGTGGCGAAGTGTATCAGAAGCACTTTGCCTCAAAATGCTTCTGTATTTTATTTGCACTAGATTTTGGTTGTAGTGTCAAGGCTTATGTTTGAGAAGAAACCCACATATTAAATATGAAAGTGCAGTATACTGGTAACAGTCTCAGTGAACTCCATGAATTCAAGTCCTCTGGAAACTGTTTTGAAAAGGCACTACATAGAATAAAACTAGCAAGTATTAACAGCTTTTCATAGGCAGTAACACATATTCATTCTATTATCCAGAGAACTAGAACTGAATTATGTACTATGACATTATTTTTTTTAATCTTGCTTGTATATGTAGGCCCTGATCCACTTTCATATCTGCTTAGTTTTAATCATGAGAATTCTGATTGGCAGGGTCTCTCGCATGCTTAAAATTACATGCCTAAGTGAACCTTGAAAAATGAAGATCATGTTTGGTTTTGCTTGAATATATTTTATCACTGTAAGCTCAGCAGGGTGTCATAAAACTTACAACTTAGTATTTTTTTAAATTGAAAATTGTCAATAAATTTTAAAATCGTAAAAAACATGCACCACTTTCTACAATAGCAGCTCAAATGCAACACTAATCCTTTGCAGTAAGCAAAGTTTTTACGGTTGGACTTGATCTTAAAGGTCTCTTCCAACCTAAATGATTCTATGATAAATTGGGGGTAGGGCAGTATCATTTCACTTGGCTATTTTGTGCCTATGTCAATTACCAAGACCCATAAGGCTTGCTTGAAAAGGTATTAGCAGTGACTGTACACCTGAACGCTTTGAATTTTGCATGAAAACTCAGACTCCTGTTTGAAAGTATTTTTTCCCATATAATAAACCTACCTGTAAAGCTGGCCTCTTTATGGTGTCAAGTAATAGCCCAGCTCTTGTAGCTACTGCTGGGTTGACATCTTCCACAGCAGTCAGGAAACAGCAGAATGCATGAGCCAAAGAGTACTTCAGTAGGTGGTTTTTTGTCACAGAGTGAATATCCAAAAACCTGCACAACACAGCCACCTTCTCCACTGCAGCAGCCATGCCCCCAGAAAAAGAACATGCATATTAATTTAGGCAATGGCTTCTTTATGTCCTGATTAATATATCTCACCTAGAAATATGCACATATGATAAAGTAACAACAAAAAATAGCTGGCAAATGTTTTAATTTTGATTATCAAAAATGTCTCACGTTCTTCTCTATTTTACTGCATCATTGTGCCATAGTTTTGCACCAGACTATCTCCAAAACTCCTGAAAACAGCAAAAACATAATCAACTATTACAGGTCTCCTCAGCTACAGCAGAGGATGCTCTACCTCTTCCATGAAGCAAAAAAGAGAAAATAGTGCACAACACTCAGGCCTACCTGCTTCAAATCTCATCTTCCAATCCTTGCTGTTGAAATTGCTGTTTATGATTGTCCAGAAAATGTCAGCGCCATGGGGAAGCGAAAGTGCATGAAGAAGAAGTGGGACTGCCAGGGAAGAAAGCTGAGAGAACTCAGACTTCACAACTCCCCATAAGCTGGAAAGACCAAGAAAAGCAAGCCCGCTTACAAAACTACTCCCTTGACATCCTCTCTTCTAAATGTCTACACCGTCTTGGTGGTGGGAATGCACTCTTCATAAAAATCTCTATGAGCCATCCTGGGCATTTATGTGAATACTACAGAGCTGCTGCTAGGAGAACAGAGCTACTGGTACATCTTCAACTACAGCAGTTTTTCTTCAAAATCGAGGTTCCACTATTCCTTACATTGAAACACTTCAGATTTGGCAAGAGTTTGCCTAATTCAAGGCACAACTGCCATGGAACATAATCTATGCTATTAATTAGCAGTTTGAGCACAACCAGCTTCAGCACATAAGCCACATGAACTGTCTTGGCACCACGAATCACGTGTATCCATGAATGACTAAGATGTTGGGTGTTTACAATTTGCTGGTATTTAGATTCAGGACAGATTCTCTAGTCTGCTAAAACCATACAGTCTCAGGAGATGCTCAGTGAAATTGATAGAGCAGCTCTAAGCACTGATGAACACACTCTCTTTCAGAACATCATATGCTGGTATTTATTCAGTGAGTTTTCTGCAGAAGTCCCTTTCTTCAAAGAGAATCTTAAAATCCACAGATTTCAATCCAATTCACTCTGACTCTAAATGAAAAAAAAACCTTTACCTCTTAAAAATGAGGTGCAATGCTGTTGTTCTCTCAGCTTTAATGCTAAAGCCTTATGAAGTGTGTGCCTGCCTCTACATCATCCTTTATTTTATTTTGTAAAGTCAGGAAAGATAGCTCAGTCTCATCTCAGACAGTGCCTATTTTTCAGTATGAGAAACTCTGACTCACTGCAAAACCAGTGGTGCATGACAGAGTGGCCATGATGGACCATGCAGGGTATCTCGGTTTCATTTGCAACTTCTTAATTAGCCTGTGCAATGTGCCCTTGTACAGCTGCTTAACCTTTCCACACCTCCCTACCACCCTTTGTTAATTTTCCATACCAAACCTGCAAGTGCTTTGATGCCAACAATGAATGGTTGGAGAACTAATGCAGTATGATAACAAAATGTGCAATAAAAACCTACCTTGCAATCAGCATGTGATCTTGAATATAGGCAAGAAATTGTGGATGGTCCTTTCTTGCTATATACAGGCATTCCCCATGAAGACACAGGATCTTCAGACAGTTCAGCATGTTAAAAAGAATGTCTGGTTCTTCAAACCTTGACATTTCCTGTGTAAGCAGATGTACGACTCTCAACACAATGACACCACTTAACCAAAAATTCACACTAAACAAACAAGTAAACAATATTACCTGCAATATAGTGTATATGAGCTTCAAGGTAACTGGAAGCTGCTGATAACAAAATTTTCTTTCTGTGTCATTCTTTATCGCTGTTAAAAATGTAAGTTACATAAGAAGTTGTTAAAATTCTCATCTGTGGATTCAAAATCAAACTAAAGAATGTCAAAGTAATGAGATATAAATTAATTCTAGCCACAGTAACCCTGAAGTCAGTAAAATTACAACAGCACGGAATTTGGCATCCAATGATTTTGCTACGTTACATGTTCAAAAAGCCAAGATTTCTTCTAACACTTATTTGAGAGACAGTCATGCTGGCTATCAACATAAATATAGCCTTCCTATTCACTTACTATGTTGAAGAATTAAATGCATGAGAAAAAAGTGATTGTGCATTGTTCGACTTGAAAGACTGCTTCAAAACCTTGTATTCTGTATGAGCTGAAGCATTTAATTTAAAGCCTTACTGAAATACTCAGCTTCTCACCCTCTACCTACCAGCATTTTCTGTGGTCTCTGTGTGATTTCCTGGGTTTTCTCCATGTTTTGGTGCCGATTTGTCTTCCTCTTCTCCCTCAGTTCCTATAATAAACTCAGGTCTAGTATACAGAAGACTATCCTCCAGGTTATCTGTGGGCTCCTTGAAGAATATAAGAAGTTAAGTTTATTTCTTGATGTTATACATCAAGAGTATAAATGCATGAGGCCATATCTTGCTGTTTAGTTCACATGTGGTGTGATAAGCTGAGATCAAATGAGGCAGACACTGTGTAATTCCATGTACACTTGTGCATTCAAATCACCTGCATATCTAAAATTCTGCATCAGCAAATGCATACCGACAAGAAGACTATGTTTCTATGTTTCAAACATGGATTTAAGTGATACCACTTAACAGAAACTTATATCCATATTGGAACTGAGATGGAACCGGTCACAGGGCTGTGGTGTCACCAAACTTGCCATCCTCGCCTCAGAGGAGTATCAGAGAGGAGTATCAGAGAGGAGCAGGGGATGTTTCCTACACTACTGTACAGTTACAGGCTTAGAGGCAAGAGCTACCACAACCACCTTTACATTGAAATAAGGGACTGGAGTTACTTCTGCCTGTGGCCAGAAACTCAGGATTACAGGTTGCCATTGTGACCGTTGTGTTATAAATTGCAAGGTGGATCCTAGGAATGGTACCAAGCCCCAGCTCTCAAAAGACTGCATCACTTGCTACTTTTCAGTTGAGGTGAGAATCTGAACAGAAAGGGCATGAGACGATTTTTCTAGCACAAGTTACTGAATACCACATGCACAATACCTACTATTAACATACACATTCAAATGGAATTCTGAAGCTTTTACACATCAAAAGGCATCACTAGGCTCACCACCAAAAAAAATTACTAATAGTGAGCACTCAGAGTAAGGAGAACGATGCTGTCTTCTGAACTATCTGATGGAACAGTTATGTATAACCAACATACAGCTTAAAATAAATTCATCAGGCCACAGGTAATACCTCAATTCTTATGCAAAGCTACAGAGGACTTTAATAATGACTAGTGATTGGAGAGTATGTATGTGTGTCTGATAAAGGTGGATACTCAACCTGAAGTATATTCTGTTTTTCAACAGTGCTCAGCATTTTCAACAATCAAGCATCAACTTGCCCACTTGACAACTGACTCACTCAAAATCATTAATCATTTCAAAATATCCACTCTTAGCTTTTAAAATAAGATAAAGTGTGAGATGTTAATACTTAGTGCTTTTCATTTAAGACACAGTATCATAAGAGTGTCCTTCCAAAGTAAAACAGCACTTCAAGGTTGATGGGGGAAGAGTTCATACTGGTTGATTATTGTCATCTTCCCTGAGTTCTTTCTATCAATTAAAACAGGAAATTTTAGAGTTCAATGGCATTTTGCTTTAACATCCCAAATTCTCCATGCCAAAGGTCAGCACAGCTTTACTCCCTTGTGCCCAGTGTAATGAGAACAATGAAGAACAGAGGTTTCAGCACACCAGTACTATAGGCCCTTTCCTGCTCTACTTACCACAAGCCTGATTTCTTCTTTTGGAGCAAGCTGTTCTAGCAGCTCAAAACCCAGCTGGTAACACAGAATGCTGGACTGACACAGACCACATTCAACTGCTTTTTCATCTTTCTGACAGGTGTGAGAACCACCCCAGGGTGCCTGGAACACATTGTTTATGATGGATATTACATCTTTTGAAATGCTGTTCTCTAAGCCCAAAGTGACACCATCATCCTGGAGTTCCATCTGAAAGAGCGTGAAAAAGAGTAAAGATTTGTTATTTATTGAAAAGCCACAGCACTATTCTGCCTCCTTCTACATTTCTGCTAGTGTTATATTACAGTACTGCAAAGAGCTTGAGGTAAACTGGAGCTCACAATTTCAAATTGCCACTGGTGTTGAGGACCAAGTTCAAATAGCTAGAATAAATAGACAATTTCAAGCACAGGATCCATGAATTTTACCCAGAGACAGTTATGCAAAACACCTGGCCTTGGATTTACAATGTACAAATGTAGCTATCAAAAAGTTATGCATGTAATCTAAGCATATCAATAAGCCTCTGCTTTTAGTCTGCAGAAATAAACATATCTCCAAGGAGAAGACCCTTTCACTCATACAAGCTATCTAACATGAATGCGGAGGTATCTAAGTTCTCTTCATTTAACATGAAGCTGTAAATCCTACAAGGGTAAAGGCAGATGACAGCTGTATTGGGATACAAATGTTGTATACTTCATTCCAGCCCCTTAGCAGAAAGGGATTCAATACAAAATTAAATGAGAGCCAAAAGTGACTACAGAACTTCAGGGTCCCCTCAGTGTGGGTGTTTTTCTTCTGTGAGTACCTGCTTCAAGATGAGATCAAACATCAGAATGAAGCAATTAAGATTCATTTCGTCATCTTCACAGTCAAAATCAATTGTCTTTCCACTGGGGTGTCCAAAGTTCTTGAAAGGACTGTGAAAAGGACTACGTATTGGACTCCGAAATGGGCTCTGGAAGGGGCTTGGGAAAGGACTCAGCATGTTGTGCTGAACTCTGCGCCCAGGGTCAGAAGCAACGCTTACCTGAAAACACAGAGAATCAACATGTCCAAATGACTGTTACACATTTAAGCAATCTCATTTTATATGAAACTGCAGAAAACTGCACGAACTTTGACAGCCTTAGTATCCCCTTCTGTAGCTTCTTTGCAAAGTGGACATATGTCCCTTAATGCCATTAAATGATAAAATACTACAGAAGTAGAGGAATCATATTCTGCATAGATACATGTACACATTCTCTTAAGCGAATTGGCTGACATCCAGAAAATTGGTGCAGGCAGTAAAGTGGCCATCAGGTTACAATGATCTGCTCCATGATCCAGGAACACAAACTGCAATAGCAGGAGGCTAATAAAGCAGGCTATCTCAACAGTGTAACTAAGGTTATACCAAGGATACAGGTAGTAGGAAATGAACTGGACACAACACCAACAAGATGTACATGTCTGCACTGACTTAAGTCCATGCCACAGTAGGGCACTAAGTACTGCAAGGAGAAACAGTTGGATGACACGAGGTCTATTTTGAGGCCAACTATGGTCTGAAAGACCAGACAGTAAGTTTGTCCACTTTTTCTGCATAGTTAAGAAGTGGTCATGGGCTAGGTGTGGGAATGCTCTCTGTAGAGCTACATCAGAAGGCAGGCAGACCACATGTGAAGAATGACCAACTGCCTAGACGCTGTAGTTCCTTAAATCTAAAGATCTGACCTTTCAAGCACTCTGGTTCCTGCTGTCCTTGAAGCACTTTGTCCAAGACTACTGAGAAGTTTGTCACATCAGTCCAAGTATGTAGCACCTACAGATTTTTACACTGTTTTTTCCAGAGCATAAGCCTGTGACAGACAACTTTAGACCAATTTTTGCATCTCTTGGATGGGGAAAAAATGCAGGGAAATGGAAATAAACTCTGCTTTGTCACCCTTCCAAAACATACCTAGGCCCACCAAATTTGTAGTAGAATACAAAGGCTCATTCTGGGTGACCAGTTGTCCATAACAACTTGTTGTTGATGGCTATTAATAGAAGGTGCAGAGAATGAAATGGTTGGAAAAGATACAAGGAACACTAAAAACATACCCCAAACAAACTAGCTGACTAAGGAAAAACTACACAGTTTTTCTGCAGTTTCTAACTGCATTATCATTACACTGACCACGTGATAAAGTGGTACTAACTGAAGAAGTCATGTCAATTTTCTTCCATTTTCAAAATCTATACTGTTTCAAATCAAATGCTGCCATATTGAAAGATAACTTTTTAATTCCTCACATGCATTCTATTAGGAAAACTGTTCTAAACAAAAAAATAAGTAAGATAAATGAGAGTTACCCTCCGAGCTGCAAGATTTCCTGCCAGTTCACTGACTCTCGATTTTCTTTGATTTGCTAACTCTTTTACAGAATTAACTCCATCAGAAAACATGCTGATTAGTAACTGAAGAGGAACGACAATGTCTAGTTCAGATAACACCTGAGGAAAGACAACAAATAAAAAAGCATGAGTTTCAAGCTTGACCAAAAATGCCAGCTACTTTGTAAGCACCTTTATCATATGATCCTCAGTTCAACAAGTTCCATACATTTCATTTTGGGATTCAATAAGGTGAGTTGCAAGCTTAGATTTCTGTTAGAATCAGGGCAAAAGAGAACTGGCAAAAAAAGGCTATTTTAAGAATATTTGTTGGCATCCACTTGGTGCACTTTGAGATTAGTTTTATGCACAAACACACACACAGGAATGTGAAGTTGTTCCACAAAAATATTTCTGTAAACCAAAAGTATTACCAATACTTGGAAGATACATATTTACTGTATTTATTATTACTTAAAACTGAATTCCTCTATTTATTCTAAGAATCTAGTCAGAATGGTAGCCTACAGGTGTCAACATAGTGACAGGATGGTTAACTGCAAATCACTGAGGGAATATTCATGAATTTTGCCACCAACAGTCAGACAAATATAAGCTCTTTCGTACTTGTCATTAATTGTTATTAGGTCAAGATAAGTCTAAAAAATCATACTTTATTTGAAAATTCTGCATACCTGAAAATTGCTACAGTCATCAGATTAACTGGTCTTTGCAGAAGCTTAACCAAAATAACCCTCAGCAGAAAAGAAGCAATAATGAAGAATACAGGTATTATTCTGAGATGCTGTGAAAATTTTATACCCTTTTAAACTCACTGCCCCCAGCTGACAAGATTGTCCCTGTAGCTTTTGAACATAAATATTGGTTGAATGCCAGCTCTGTGGGCAACTATAGCACAAAATAGCTGGGGCAGCAGAAAGCTTGATGGCTACAGAGTTAGTCTAATTCAGTTCTTCATATGCAGGAAAAACTACAGCTACTTCTGGAGTCAGAAATTAATTTTGGAATCCAAAGACCAAATTCTGTGGAGACTGAAAAAAAAAAAAACTCAGACAGCTGAATGGACCTAAAGATACAACTGACATTCAAAGGTAAAAAGAATTTCAAGGCTTCCATTACATTGCCCAGGATAGGCTAGTAACATGAAGCTTCCTGGTTTCTGCCTACCAGTGATCCTTACACTGGGGCTAAGCAAAAGGCAGAAAGGTTCCATGATCCTTGTAAAAGTGGCTTCTTTTTCCCCCCTCTTTTTTTTTCTTTTCCAAAATCATAAGCTGCTTCAACATGACTCATCAAGAGAGGACACTTACATGCAGCCAAAGTAATGCCTGCTCTTGCACAGAGGATGGATACCCTGTGAATCGACAGCTAATGAAGCCAAACATCTCCTCCATGGAGAAAGGGAGAGGGCAAAGTTCAGTGTCAAACATTTTGCTGAAAAGTAGAACAAGAATATAACATCACTGAGTTACCATGGTATACACTGCGTGAGATATAACAGAAAAGTGGTAGGAAGGCAATCTCACTACCAGCACTGATAATGCTTCTGTAATCTTACTTGCATCCTCACCATCCATGGGAGTTGAACTAGGTTGCTGATACCACCTGTCCTGCCTGGACAAGGTCATCTCTGAATTTGGTGATGCACCTTAAGGATTTACATCACATCTTGTATCATGCACAGTTTCATTTGATAGCAATATCTTTTTCAACATCCAGTGTAAAAATTGGAAAATTTCTCTTCTCACCACTGGCCCACTATTTCATTTTTACACTACAAAAGTTTACATCAATACCTATAAATACAAACTTACAGTCAGTTTCAAAGCCTCTTCATCCGTTAAAAGGCAATGTGAAGTTTTATTGTTAAAGGCATACACCAGACATGAAATTATGACTCAGCCATCATTCTTATTCTGGTATTTTCTTTGCTCAGCAGGGGAAGACATCAGCTAATTCGATACAAATCATCACTCTTTCAGTGCCAGCTCTACTAATCCTCACCGTTTCTCATCAACAGCTGGCCAAGAGGATAAAAGTGTTTATTCCACCATGTTGCAGGAAGCCACTAAAAATGTGCCTTGCTCGCAGCAAAGAAACATCCATGTAGTTGGTTCCTGATACAGATTCGAGGATGTGAGGAGCAATAAAAGGGAACTTTCCCAAACCTTAACTGCTTTAGTTTAAACGTAAGTTATAAAAAATTCAGAAGCATTCACTCACTACTGCCTATTGCACACAGGCATTTTTATTTATTGTCACCTTATTGTGCTAAAACCCTCAACAATCAACATATGCAATGATAGAATGGTTTCTACGTGTGTCTACGTACCTCAACACTTCCCGGAACTCTTTCAGTTGATTATCAGGCACTTCTGTCCTTATAGCTTCCAGCCACTCTGGCATGATACATTCCCACACTGACTGGTTTATCACATTGTATGGAATCAAGCAAAGGATTCGATTCAGCCCTTCTTTTAATTGGGTCACAGCACTACACGATTTGTCCCAGTATCCACCAACCTGTGGGTATTTCCAGGAATCATACTGATGAATGATACATCTAGTCTCTGTAACTTGTCCAGCACCATAAATTTGCTCAGTGTGTTACAGCCAGAAAATTCTGGGGGGTGATCATCTGTACCTTCCAGCCTGAATTTAGAATTCAGCCATGGGGATTGCATTGGTTTTTTTCCTCTCTCTCATCTGACCAACAATACACAAAAGCACTGTCCAATATTTAAATGAAGTTTGCTCACTCCCAGGCCATGATGCAGAGTAACCCCTCATTGTTTACAGTTCTCAACACCAGACAGATGTTTTTGGTCAAACTTGCACCTTCAATTATTTGCTCTGAGCAACCTGTTACAGTGCTGGGTCTCTATTGTGAAAAACCTGGTCTGTACCAGGTGTTCCTTTGTGGTTGGTTGGTTGGGGTTTTTTTGAGGGAAGGTTCTAAGTAATGGAAGCCAAAAAAATATACTTCTAAGTAAATAAGTAACTGGCCTACAGAGATTAATTACTCTAACTGACCTCAGATCACATCTGCTGTTCCAGACTAATGGCTCTAGAGATGCCTGCTGTTTTGGCAGCGACTACTGGTGATCTCAGCCAACAAACTATTTTTTCTCCATTCATCACAGCTAATTTCATGGCTGTTTGTTTTCATATTCTCGTGAACCCTTGCAAATCTAGCAAGTTGTCAGTCTAGTCTTAAGTGTTGCAGTGGGTAATAAAACTCAAAAAAGGGGCTGGATCCAAGGCGACAAAAAGATCCGTAACAGATTACAGCATGAGGTTCAGTCCTTCCTTTCCCCTTTAGCCTCAAAGCCCTGACCTCTTTTCTTCAGTCCTAATATTCATTGCATCCATCCACTTCTCAAATTCCCTCAGCTGCCCTCCAGCCCTCCCACAGCCAGGTCTATCTTCAGAGTGATGGTTCGGAGTAAGACGTGTACACATGCTGGTCTGCGCATGTACAGCAAATCCCATATATTACGTCATGAAAAATCCACGGATGCACAGTGGATACACGGATACATTATTGATGGTGTACTGTATTACATTAAGTCTTTACGGCCCTTCCTAGTCTAGTCACTTAATTTTAGGAAACAAAACCAACATGTCCTTTGGACATTTTAAGTAAGAGAGTCACAAAATGAAAGTCTTACAAAAGCACATGTGGTATAGTTGGCAGGGATAAATGAGGGGGAAAAAATCTTAAATCCCTCACAAATATAAAGTTCCTATTTTCATGCTCATGTTTCATTTTCTGTAGAGGAATATTCACATGCCTGACTTTGTTGCCTGCCTTCACTATCCACGTTAAATAGCAAGTTCTGCTTCATAATTAATGGACAGAAAGAAAGAGTCCCTCTAAAAGTGATTCCAACAATGGCCTCACTTAAGCACCCTGAATGACCTTCCAGATAAGTGTCTTTCTCTCCATCAGCAAGAAGGTGAACCATGGCAGACTAGTCACTTAACTGAGTCGCTTAAATTAGGTATCTGTAGCTACAGGGCATCCTTTCAGCCCAGAACTCCTTTCAGTTACAGCTGTGTGATTTCATAAACTTTAATTCATGTTTTTATTATTTTTTTAATTTTATTAATTTATTAATAAATGCAGAGATGAAGCATGCAAAGAACAGAGAAGCATTAGTAAAGCAGACCATAAAGGGCAGGTTTGTATCTGGGAGCAGACTAATGATACCTTTTACTAAAGACAAGCTTGGGTGCTTCAGCAGTGTAATGGAAACGTGCAGCTACCAAAAATGTACACTATCTTTCAATATCTACAATATTCTTCCAGCCTGTCTTCATATTACTGTAGATAATCCCCACTCTCCAACACAGTAAAACTAAAAATGCTATGAAGAGGAAAAATTCCTGAACTCCACTGTTCCTTCAACCACTGACACTTCTTTTGCCTTGACAGAGCTGGGGGAGAGAGAGTCCTTACACTGAAGACCTTAATCTCTATGGCAAATAAAGGAACCTTCAGATTAAATTATTCTTACCCTGGCAAACTCCATTGGTTTAGGAAGGAGGCACATAACCATGACATCAAACCGGACATCACAAACTGTCTTCAGCCACTTAGTAACAAACTGGGGTTTGAGCTTTTCAACTAGGCTACCAACTTCATCATCCATCATGTAAGCTGTGGAGTGAAACCACTGGAACACCATGCTAACCAGCCTTGCTAAACTCTCTGTGGGTGTATTCTCACTGGGGGTGCAAAGGCTCACCTGGAAGACAGAAACACAAACCAAGTTACATTTCTAGAATTAAAGGTGGCAAATTGTTTGTCTACTATCATATTCTCAGACATACGAGGATGCAAACTACATAGAAGACAAGTGAGCTGATCAGTTTTAAGTAGAGTTTGGCACAGGACAATTGACAAAACATTTCCAAACCAGAAAATAATGGTAAGAGGGGAAAAACAAGCACTGAATTTTTTGTTTCTTAGTTTCGACACTGAAAATACCAATACAGAATGCTTTGACAAACATTTTGGTTGGAACTTTAAAATGACTTTTCATTTCAGAAGGTAATATAATGCCTGTTAAAATTTATGACACACATATATAAAAAGTACAAAGTAAAAAGACAAACCAAATTAAGAGTTTCAGAAAATGTGAAAGAATATGTGTACTTAATGAATAACCTTTGCTTTGCAAAAAGATTCTGATTTTTTGTCCTCATTTGGGGTGGGAATATGATTTTTAAGTCCTCAAACATTCTCACATAATAGTTACTATTCTTCCCCCCTTCTCCAATGTCTGCACTGTGAAACTGTCCCAAATTTGAGACCAAGTCTGTACCCCAGTTCACAGAGTGGGCTCACTGCTAAGCCCTTAATTGCCCACTATTTGAGCTCTTGGTAACTTCTGGGGACAGGAGGCATAAGTTTCAAGTCAGGTTGCTGCACTGAATCCAAAGAATGGAAAATAACAAATGACAGGAGATTTAGGAAGCTCCTTTAACCACCTATCAGCTGTTTGTTGCCGCTTCCTAGCGAAAGCTGTACTCTCAGTACTTGGCAACCTGAAAACAGTGGCTGCTGCCTTAAGCAAGCAAATAAAGGAGAAACGTTCATGTCATTTCTGGGGAAACACTGACAATACTGTTTCCCAGAGAAGACCAGAACCCATCTAACAAGTGGTTTTCCTCCACGTTTTTTCTTGGGATGAGGCAGCCAAAGGTCCCCTTGCTAATTCAAAGTACAGTCTTCATTGTTCTGTTTTCATTGCAGGCTGAAGTTAAGGTGTTTGCCTCCTGGTGCTTGTCTCAGTTGAGTGTTAACTCAAAGCCAGTATCAGCTGGCAGCCGTTTTAAGAGGAACTCTTGAGCTCTGTCCCATCTCTAGATGAAAGGTATTCGTTTTATAAAAGAAAACAGCAACCCACTATTTCTCACAATCTGTGCTGTCATCTCTGCCAATACTCACTAGAGAGAGATCAAGAGATTTTATAAGGATAGAATGAAGTCACTGAGCTCCTCCCTACCATAGAAAGACAGACTCTCAATGTCAAGGATAGGGCATGTACAGTGTAACAAAACATTTTCTGTTCTCATTTCAATTCTACTTCTGGAAACGTAGGCCTTCAGTCTTTACAAAACATCATTTGAAACAGAATAGACTAACATGGCACAATTAAAAAATGAAAAAAATAAAAGGCTTTAAGTCAAAAACCACATTAAACAACAAAACCCACGAAATGAGCAGAACATGAAGTTTACTCATGTAGTCACTTGAAACACCAGAGCAGCTTTGTTGGCATTATGGGATTCTAGATCTGCCACCCTGCTGTCCCCATCTCTGTTTAGATGATGGATGAGGGGTCCTACTATTTCCCACTTGCCACTGGGTGACTGAGGTGGAGACAGCTTGAGAGCAAGAGCTCAAGGTGAATTCAAAAGAACCTGAGAAGGAGAATTCTCCTTAAGAAGAACCGCAGAATTCAGTTCCTGCAGATCTATCATACTCCAGTCTGTACTCCTGTCTAGCCTGCTCATGAACTAGTCAGCAACAGCCCTGCTATTTTGGAATAATCTCTGACAGCTACTGTGAGGGCAGAACCAGCAGGTCTTCATTCTGTCAACCCATATTGAGTGAATTAGCGGGAGTACAATGACTGGGACTGATCCAGGTGGACCATCTGAAGGCAGGAAGGAAAAGCAGGCCACTAAGACCTCCTCCAGCCTATTCAGAGGTACGTGAGAAAGCTGATCTTCCAGGCAGTGAGGTTGAAAGGTGGAAGGTGAAAGACAGATCATATCGGGATTGCTTTTAAGGTTAAAAGAATGGCACTTAGCAGGGGGCACTTGGGAGCAGAAGATGATGGCATGTAGAAAGTCAATAAAAAACCTGAGAGAGTAAATTGTTATACACTCTATATACAGTACTCGGAGGCAGCCAGCAGCTCCACACAAACTAGTTCTGAAATCATCAAATCTGACAGCTTCACAGTACTCTTTTTTTGCTTACAAATTGAAAAAGTGTCCAACTAAAGCCAAGAAGTGGAAAAAAGAGATCAAACTGAGGCTTCAGAAAGAAAAGGAGAGGGAAGTGAAAGAAGTGAGAGAAGACAGCAAGAATTTCTCACCAAGAACCAAATTCCAAACTGGCTCAGAAGGCGTTGGTCATGCTTGTCATCGTCTTTATTATCAAAGTCTGTGTTGTCCAGGGAGTGATGAGAAGAAGAGAGGCCCATCTGCCTCCTGCGGTTGAGTTCATACTCCCTCTGCTCAGCATGAAACTCTGCTTCCTTCAGCAAGCTACAAAACAAGCTTGTGGTCAGCGAATGCAGCTTTCACCCACTGGATAGGCATCTGATCAGAGTAACTAGAGGTTAAGGCATCTGATGCCATCATTTTCCTGATAACAGCAATAAAATAACATCAAATTCTAGGACTCAAGGCTGATTTCTTCCATGAGGACACAACTCACAGCTGATGAATACTCTGCTAAAGCAGCAGGAGTTCAGCGCCCCTGCTCTGAACTTACCCTGATGAAACTAAAGCTAACTTGCACAAGGCAATATTTACATGAAAACCTGATCCTGCTTTACATATTGATGCCTCATAAGCTGTCATATTACCTGATCACAGCTTCCACAGTACACACAAGTTCCTCTGCCCCACACTCCCGGGTATTGATAGGAGGTGGCGAGGTCTGATAAAGATGGGTTTCTGCAGCTGCCCCAACTTCACTGCTGTGATGATTCGAATGGCATCTTTTGCAATAGCGTACTGGCCTGTTGCCATGGCGGCCACAGCAGCCCGCTGAGAAGCACGTGACAACAGCTCTTCTGACATGTGAACTGCAGTTCTGGAAAATAAAAAAGATTTTCTCAGGCCAGAAGTAACAGGAAGTGGAACTAAAAACAGGGATGAAAGTCAGCACCGGTGAACTGGCTCAAGTGTCGGTCATTTCCAAAATCACTATATATAAGTAGAACTATGTGCAAACTCCTGATGCCATGTGTCACTGAACTTCCAGAAAGATGAGCTGAGGGCTAAATGCTGGGCCTAGAATGAAACGTCATGGTTGCTCTTCTTTTGGAGCAGGCCAAACCAACATTTAAGTTATCAACCTCAACTTTCTGGTTTGGAGCAATCTCTAAAATTTACAGTCGTTCTCTTAATCCCTGATTATACTTCAGAAATGTCTTTTAATTTACGTGTAGCAACAGGCAGATCCTTAGGAGTGTAATCAATGCTGCTACATCAGTTTATGCTATGTAAGGATCTGCCTTATCATAGGTAACTGTACAAGCCTCTGAAATATGTGCTACCTTTATATTTGCCACCTGGTAATCCAGCCCAAATAAAAGCTTTCTTTACCACATAAAATCTAGATTATGTTATACACTGTATTCCTCATTATTGAAATGTTATTAAAACACACTAGCTGGTATGTGTTGCAAGCAGATTCTTTTTGTCAGCAATCTTTTTAGAGCCAAGCACTGAAGATTTTCAGTCCATACTTTTTTAAAAATATACAGGTTTTAGTAGGATTTTGTCCAATTTAGCATTAATCCAAGACTTCAAGGAGATGAAAAGATACAAAAACTTAGATGTAAAATTAATCTCTTGCTCTATCCTCTTCATAAGAAGAGTTATAGAATAAAAGCTGAACTCAACTGCATAATTGAATTGCTTTACTAATTGCCCCTTCAACAAAAAACTACAAGTCAAATCAAACATCAGCAGTTTGAACAAAAAGAAACCTTGTTGCCGAATCATTCCCATTCACCAACAAATGCATTCATGGATACATTGTGAAAATTCAGAATGATACCAAAAAAACGCACCACAGAGTAATGGAATGACACTACACACAACATCAAATCATGCCCCGTCACACAAATGACTGAATCTTACCTTCTTCTGACATATAGCAGAAATTTCAGCTGTAAGGGGAAGGCATACAAAACATCAACACAGCATGACGATCCATCTGTTTTACTATGGCAGCCATGGGAAAATGGACTTGTTACAACGAAGTCTCTACATTTCCAAATATTATTGAAACCTCTAAGCCTATTGGACTGCATGAGGTAGTACACTGTATACTTAGGCCTACTGGCTATTTCTACACTGAAATAAAAGAACAGCCTTGGTGCATTGCGTGGTGTGCTCTGCATCCCAGCCACCTTCACCTGTGCTTCTGTCTCTTGGATGGACTTGTAAAAGTACGCCTGTAGGCACACTACCGCAGCACGCTGTAGGAAACATGGCACAGATGTGCCCACACTGCCTGTGAAAGCTCACAGGATGAAAGATTAGTGAATACGAATGAACAGTGTAGAAGCAGTCGCTATGTCCGTGGACCACAACTCCATAGAGAAATGTTTGCAGATTCAACCTGTAAACATTCGTTGTTTTCAATCTTGTCCTGGCAACATCTGGTTCAGTAAATACAGGTGGCCAATTAAAAATAAGTACTTCCCTTATGTAAACAAAACATTTTTAATCTGGATTAGATTTCAACTAAAAGGAGACAGCAAAAAAAAATGTCCACTGCCTACGAATTTTCAGCTTGCAGAAGAAAGAGAGAGGGAGTGTCTTTGTCCTGTCCTTGAAAACATTATTTTAGAGAATATGTGACTGTCTTTCTAAACCCAGGAAATTCTGATGAGTCTGTCAACAAGCTTCATCTGCATTCTGGTAGATAATAAAATACCAGGCTCTCTCACTGGCCAAAGGACATTGATTGGATCAATGATCGGATCACTGAAAAATATTTTATGTCTTTTTCTGATATCCTTTACAGCCTATTCATAGAATAGTTTTTCAGCTTTCAGAGCTTTCAAATCAGACCCAGGTTACCAGAAGAATTAGCCCCTTTTTTTGGACACTGCTATGGCACACAAGTACTTTTTAAAAACTTGGCCCCAACTGTGGATTCTTCAAAATCTGAAAATCTTTTCAATTGCCTGTTTCCTCACACATAAAGAATTGCATACTATTTCAGACAGAGGATTAGTCAATTTTCCAGAGTACTTTGAGGACATTAAGCAGTATTAAGTACAAGCTACTTTAAAATTCTAAAAAAAATTCTTTAGAATAGAATGCAGCATTTCAAATAATACAGTATGCAGAAGTATCAGCAAGCATAGGGTTGTACAATTATGATTAGTTTGTACCTACCCTTAAAATACCTCTTACCTTGTGGTAGAAGAACATCAATCAACCATTCACTGTGATCCCTATAAAAATTGTATATCTAATTAGCTTTCCATTTTTTATTTATATATGCATTTGTTTTTGCACAGAGGAAATTTATATAAATTAACGTGGTAGGACTAACATTATTCTGAAGCTGCTTTTTTTACAAATGTAGTTTTATAAACTGCAGGCTGCCTTACATTATCATGCCTGTCATTTATTGCAAATTACCACTTTACTGATGCTGGTCCACCATGTTCAAGACTTTCAAAAAATTAATTTTAAGGAAT
Source organism: Falco rusticolus (assembly GCF_015220075.1). NCBI lineage: Eukaryota > Metazoa > Chordata > Aves > Falconiformes > Falconidae > Falco > Falco rusticolus. Next base: position 41,732,983 of record NC_051193.1, read on the forward strand.
AAATTTATCAAATTAAAATAGTGTGTGCTTTTAAATTTTGATGGCTAAGAAATGATAGTGAAGAATAACAGGTGAACAGAGGGGAAAAAATGTCCTACTACCATTTTCTGTGAGTCTCCTTAGAAGATGTGCTTCTGCCAAATTCAATTACCTTTTCCTGCAGCTTTAAATCAATGATGACTTAAAAATCTAAGGTAAGGTGTAACGGCTTTTCCTACAGCTGGTGTGATATAAAAGTGTCTTAAACTGGGGACAAAAAACCCCATGTAGCTTCTGAACTACATATAACCTCAACCATTTGAATTAATGATTGGAACTCCCCGTAAGTATTAGCAGATCTTGTAAAGTAACGCAAACCAAATTAGCAATCAAAAAAAAAAAAAAATAAAAGCAAGGTTAATCAGTCATCTCAGGCTATATTCCTTCCAGGTACTGGACAAGCCTGGACCAATTTCAATTCTTCACTCTGATGCTTCACAGTATACCTTAGAGAATAATCTGAAATGTATGTTACAGAAAAGTAATAAAGTCTCTGTGAAAGAGCATTCATTGTAATATCCTGCTTTTAATGACAACTAAAAGATGAGGACAAAAAATATTTCATAAGCAAAAGCTTGTACATTAATGAGGCGCCCCTGTTATAGTCAAGGCATCCCACAGTGTCTACTCATTCAGTGATTTTAACTTTAAAACTCACTACTGTTTAAGCTAGATGCAAATGCTGATCATGTGGGGTAAATTTCTGTAATCATTTTTCACACTGAGTGGCAGTGTGCTCCCAATATTTCAACAGGGTTATCTATATAAATTATATGCTAATCATAACAAAATAAAGCATAACTCCAGAGTTCTGAACTCTGGAGTCTGACTCTACCCGATCATTTTCCAGCTTTAGTTTACCTACCCTGCAATTCTCTGGCTACATTCTTCACAAAGGTACAGGGGAGGTGGCTTATCACCCAAAGCTACAGACAAGGATGGGTCAATGCACATCTGAAACACAGAGAAAAAGAATTAACACATCTGTTCATTAAAGCTCACTGAAAAAGTTCAACACATTAATGCCAGTACATACAATGTAACACAACTTTGGTATGTGTTGAAAGCATTTAGAATTCTGAAAGATGGTACTCAGCATCTGGCAGTACAGGATCTCAAATTATTTCTAGCAAAGAGAGGGTTATAACTGAAAATGAGAGCCTTCCTAAGTGGGAAAACAACAGGACATATTTCAATATCAGTACTATCACTCTCTGAAAGACAAGTATATTTTGTGTTACACATTTACATTGCATAATCATGACAGACTTTTTTCCTTTTTTTTTTTTTTTTTTTCCCCCCCCCCCCAAAGGGTCACTTAGAAGATCCATTGCTTAGGACAAGGTAATGTAAAAGTCTAGATTTTTCTCTCAGTACAATTTCTTCCAGCAAAATCTAATTTTCAGTCATCACAGTTGTTAACTATACAGCACAATTCCAGCAACAGAACAAAGACCATGGACCCACAGTTCCCTTGGCAGCACAGGTCCAGACTTTGCCTTGCATTAGCTTCCACATTAGCCAGTTACAGAAAACAGTTACAGTTGACAGCCAGTTACACACACATTTGTTTACGTGTTTTGTACTATTTAACAAAAAGCTGAACAGTAGTACACATACATAATATCTTAAAAACTTAAATCAATATGATTCTTACTCTACTCAAGTGAAAGCTTATTTATAAAGATAAATGCCTCTTTGAATGTTTCTCATCTTCATTAACCAAATTTACATTCATCTATCCAAGAGACAACAGGCTGCATTTTCTGAGTGATGATTAATCAAGACTGGTTCTGTCAAAGCTAAGACATTCAAAAATATTCAGGTATTTCATGTGCAAAGTTTAGAACTGTAAATTTCATTGATATTTTGCTCTACTCAGTGCATCACTATATCTAGTGATGATCATAACATGAAGCAACACCTTCCAACTTTTTTTCCCTATGAAAACCTGCATCATGGAGAATGATTGGAGGGGACAGGAAAGTGGTCCCTTGCAGGACTTGTGAGATACGTGTCACCATTATGCCCTGTCAGTCCCCTAGCCTGTGGAAAAGGCTCACTGAAGAACTGTTTGACTCATGCAGTTATGTTAGTATATGAACAGATACCAGGAAAATTGGTTCTACCTATATATTTAACCAGATACAAATGTAATTAATTAGTACACCTAACTGTAGCATACTCTGAACTTGGGATGTTCTTGCCTCTACCATCAAACTGTGCTATCATCCCAGTCAAGCTGTTTTACTTTGGTACCTTGTGCGTAAACAGGAAAGATACTATTTCTCTCTCTCTCTGAGGGACATAGAAGTAAGTAAAGCTTTGTTGCTATTTGCTTTAGGACACATTCCAAGCAAAGGATCACAATCAGAGTAGATGCATTGTGTGACCTCAATCAAGATACCAAGGTAAGCATGTACCTATGTAACTGACATACTGTTTCCTGTACATAGAAATATTTGTGCAGATATTGACATACATATATCTGTTGAGGAAAATATTTACACGGATTAGCCAGGAGCCAACTTGGAATTTTATAAAGTGCTCTGCAACCCTCCTCATGTTTAATATCAAGACTTGGCCCACAGTAGCTGGAGGAAATATTCCATCTTGCTTTAAGCAACCAAAGAACATATTCACTAAGCTCCTGCTCTTGGTCACCTGCACACAACCAGAGCATATGCCTGGGGTGAAAGTGCAACTTCCTATCCCCCAGATAGTTGGGTTTAACCCCTGAAGAAATAGCAGTACCTTCACAGCTGGTTTGTTAATTGCATTATGGCATTCAATGTGCTGGCAATGAATAGGATTCCAGGCTGCAAAACCAAAACACAGCTGATTAACAAATGGAGAAAACATGTTTATATTCTTTGTCTCTATCAAAGAGATCGTGGCATCAACTGAGAACAAGATCCTCTTGTACCGAGTACTATACAAACATGAAAGAAGACCTAGCCATTCCTCAGGAAGTCTAATAATTACAATAAACATTATTATCCATATAATAAACATACTACAATAAACAGTAGAATATACATGCCAACTGACTTGTTTGGGATGTAGTTATGAAATGAACCATGAACTCAGCAAAGAAATGGAAAAAGTAAGATGCAGACATCTGTTATAGACCCTCCCTGATCTCACCAACACCTTAAATTAATTATCCTTCTACTCTAGGAGCAGGATGATAGGAGTAGCTGAGTAAATTCATTGACATTCCCAGGCAAAATGAAAACACAGCTATGATAAAGGAAAACTAGTCCAGCCACAGAAGGAACCTTAGCTTTGTAAAAGCTAAACAAAGGTGTGTTCAAGTGGCATCACTTGGCTGCTATACAGGATGCCCCCAGGTCAAAATGCCATGCAACTGCAGATAATACTCAACCCATTCTGGGATATATTAACAGATAAGTTATATATAGGAAAATTATTCCAGTCTACCCAGTGCTAGTAATGGTTGAGATGGAATATCACGCTTAGTTTGCGGACCTGCTTGCATGAAAGAAGTGATGTAGAAGCAGTACAAGAAGAATGATTTTTTTAAAGTCAAGAAAATCTATAAACCCTTCAAGGGAAGGCTTTAGAACAGATCAGACAAACATGTATCAGGAACATTCAGGATGTGCTTCAGTTGGTCTAGGGGGTCTTCCAAGGACTCTTCCAATCCTTTATTTTTATTATTTAAAATGTTGCATTCTGGTCTGGGAAATTTTAAAAGTGAACAAAACATATCCCATATGACAGAGATTATTTAAAGCAGGTTGAGACAGGCAAGCAGGAAAAGCAAGTCATGAATTGCTGCTAGACAGTCCCATCGGTAGCACTGGGGAGTATGGTGGGCAGAGGACTTTGTACCATCCACCTACTCAGCTCCAGCTGTATTGCTGACTTTGTTTCTCATTTTCACATTTCAGTCAACCTTGATAACTTACCATTATACTGACTGCAGCCAACATCACCTGACTTTATGACAGTAACAGCCAGATAAAGAGTCTTAGCAACAGCAGTAGTAATAGCAGCTGGCTCAACAAAAGCAACCAAAGCTATAATTGAAAGGGACATAAGCCAGAACACTTGTGAGGCCTAGAAGGCAGTTTCACAGACCATTTGGAACACTATTTATTTCTTCTCCTGTTCTGATTTAGTTAATATCAAGAGTAACAAAAAATATTTACTAGCCACCATCACAGTTTTTATTTTTCATAACATCTTTTGAAAATAATTGTACATACTTATGAAAGTACAAACTTATCAAACAAAAGATTTTAAAATACACTGTAGAACTGTAAACATGTGACATTAACACACCTCTAATTATTTCATTTATATTTATTTTGGCCTATACAAAACCAGCTGTACTGACCTGTGTACTGCAGTCCTCTGTACTCACTGATTGCCCCAGGGGGTTTTAAATTGGGCCAATAGTGAAATAACATTTGCACTGCTGGAGGTTTAACTTGAGATGGTCCATAGGCTATCACATATAGCAAATCCTAAGGAAAGACACACACAAAATGTTTATTTTGCAAGGTAACAAAACACAGTTCAATACATATTACTTGTGTTCCGAGATACCTGAACATACAAAATATATACATTTCATCCCTACCAAACATCCTTTGTACACTCTTACAAGTAGATTAGATGACTAACTTCAACACCACATTCATAACTGGCTTCTGAGTTCGATCGGAGGATCCAACAGCTAACACCCACCCCACATAACGTACTAACATAAAGCAAATGAAGCATCTAGCTATGGAGCAAAGAGATGTGATAAATAACTGGATCCAGATCAGACTCAGGCTAAGACAATACTCACAAAAAGTCCTCATAAAAGTTCAGTCCCACATGAACTAAGAACACTGGTCATTACTAAAAGTTCTGCTAATTGGAGCCACAACCACATATTATTTAGGAAACAGAGCTCTGTTCTACAAAACACGGAGCTGCTTCTGTGAACTAAAAATCAGAGGGACCTTCCCCTCCATAATCCAGAAGGAGGATTTGACATAAAGATAATTTATAACTTCTTGGCACACAGTCAGTTCAATTTTCAAGCCATCTGGTTTTCGTTACTATCCAAATACAATCATTTCCACAAAGTATATATGATCATAAACTTACTTTCCACACTTCTTGCTTATATTTCATTAGGCATTCCAATAACTGGCAGTGATACACTGAGAGAGAAAAGACAGTATAGACATAATGCTGAAATGGAAACTCAAATTACAGAAGTGACATAATTAGCTGACTGCTTTGCTTTGTCTATCCAAAACTCTATAGCTCATTTTATTACTTTTTATTTTAAAGAGTTTGCTGGAGAATCATTGCCCTGAAAGTCATCACAAAAGATTAGAAATTGAATATTAGTAACTTGTTCCTGTCAAGGAACGCAGTAAAATAATGAGTATTATGAGTGCACACCTTTTTGCACAGCAATGAAGATCTTTTTCAAACACATCTAGTTTAAGAACACCTGCTAATTCACTTAAACTTTGTCCCTCTGGCACAATATAAAGCTGTAAATGGGTATCTTGTCATTCATCTTGAGGGGCAGTGGTGAAAGTTACATTATTCCCATGTATACCAAAGGCTATAGGAGCCACTCTGCATTAAACAAACATAAGAGCCAAACGACCTACTTTACACGTTTGACTTCCCAAAAACCACAGGACAACATTTTCCTCAGATGGCTGTAACATAGAATTCACAAACACAAATAGAACATGTCATGAAAAAAACTAACTTGTGCAAGTAGCTTTAAAAAATGCTGTGCTGTTTTTATTTACCACTGTTGATTACATTAGCATGATGTGATACTCTTCACATGCATAATGCAGCGTACGGTTCCTCCTCACACACACCATCTACCCACGTACATAAAACAGGAGATGGTTGACTATAGTACAATGTAACAGCTCCCCCAGGTTAAATTTTGTTTCGATTTGGTTGTATGATCCCACTGATTTACAGGGACTGTGCCACAGTGAGAGAGAGAATGGCCTTGTGTTTAGATACTTGTAACTACATTTAAATTCATTATAGTTCGGTTGAGCCTGCAGCCGGCATTACCTGTCTTTTTAAAAGAACAGCTATCAGTTGTGAACTTTGTGGGATACAAATCACAGTATAAGACAAACTGTTACTATGAACTTCTATAATCAAAGTCAGCGGTGACTGCTCTCCAACACTGACGTTATATACCAATGCTATTTTCTGATGTCAAGCAAGAGTAGATCAAAGTCTCCAGTCCTTGGTCAAAACCTATTTCTTCATCACAACGGGCTCTCTTATCTACATAATGATTACTTCAACCATGATGCTCAGAAATTCTGGTTTTTAACTAAAATCACTTATTTTTCATCCTGTGTTGGATGGTGAGACAGATTTTTCCCATCGTCTGAACTTTTTTGATTGCGTTTGACAGTACTTCATGACTCAGTTTTAGAGAGAATGATACCATGTTGCATGTTTACACATACCCGGGTTTGATGTGTACTGCATTGCAATCATTAGCATTGATGATGCAGATAGATTGACATGTGCTGGAACACCTTCTCTTTTTGAGGATCCCACTTAAAAGAAAGGAAACAAAACAAAACATTTTCTATTATATAAAAAGGAAAATTAGGCAAGAATAGCATATAATTTATTCCAATTGATGCAAATAAAATTCCTAAGGTACCATCTCATATTAAAAAAAAAAACCACAAAACAAAAACCCTAAAAAACTAAAAATAATCTGTATTGGAGGGGTGAAACTCCTTTTCAACTGGAAGAGAAAGATGACTAAGAATATGGTATTGCTTCACATAGCGCACACCTGGTTTTCCAGATCAATTAAGATTTCATTCTCAGAGCTGCATTAACCAAAGACAGTGATCTTTTCAGGCAATCTCCTTAATCTCCTTCAGAACCCATGGAATAGCCAAAATAACGTCACTTGCATAGTTAGGTGCACCTAGGCTTGGACTGCAGGAAAGAATAGGAAGAAGTGGAGGGTAAAGAAAGAAGAAAAACTGTAAAGCCTGTTGTTGAGGTATACTGATGAATGGTTAGGGTAGTGGTAGCTGCTGGCTGTTGGTGTATGGCATAGATTACTTCTCAGGGTATGAGTTCAAGTTATAGCTACATACCACAAAAATTAGTCCCCCTTGTTACGTGAACTGTGCTAAGATAATGATAAACGATAGCACTGAAGTGTAGCTAAGCTGTTGTAACTTTGACCAACCTCATACATAAAGTGGCTACAGTTCCTTCTGGTCTCCTATAAAGTGGTTACTATTCAGTGGTATACTTGGAAAAACCTTGCAGAGTGTAGGTGTTTATTTGCTGAACAATAACATGGCAATATGGCTTTGAAGGCAACCTCCTACACAGAGACGTGGCATGTTTCTTCCCATCCTCACTCACAGCACTTTTCCCAAGCCTCGCTGCCAGGACCCAAATACCAAGCATTTGGGATAGAAGCACAAAACTGTAGCTACCGGTTCAGTGAGATGCTTTCAACCCCCTCATCTTGCTCTCCAGCTGCATACACAGTTACTTGCATCCTCCTTTTCAGTTTGATTCAGAACTGAACACAAGGAAAAGGAAAGGTTCTGCACTTGCCTTGTAAAGGGGGCATTATCATTCCTGGTGGGGAAAGCCTAGGTCACTAATTATAAGAGCACTTGACTGGAAAATAAGAACGGAAAGGAAAATGAAGAATTTCTCTTCTATCTGGTACTTCTCCACATGACTCAACACCACTATGGCTCTCTTCATAGCACTTCATAACATTCTTTTTCGAATGTTATCCACAGACACACATAAGAGCCACCAAATTATTGCAGCAAGGTCTGTTTGTATGGATTTAAGTTGCAAAATACCCAGCAGCTCTAACCTGTCAACTAAAACATGGTCATCAGCAGAAAAGTTGTACACAGTACTAGAAGCCAAATTTAAAGAGCAGCAGACTGATTTCGTACAGATTTCTAGCCAAAACTGTTTGAGGAAAAAGGCAGCATGAATAAGGTTGCTCCCATGTTCTACATGGATGCAATCTCTGTCAAGGGCAGTTGGGAAATAGCATCTACTTAGGCAAACCAAGGCTTTGGCTCAACCAGTTGTTCTGGAGAACAGTTTTACAGATCTGAAGACAAACAGGACAGCATAAGTCACCTACATCAGCTGCTCATTAACAGGTAAAAGTAAGAGAGAAAAAAGGAGATTAATGCAACATTCTGTTCGTTGCCCAAAGACCTGTTGCACAGATTTATGAACTATATCTTAGTAATTTTTGTTTGCCTACTGTTATTAAACCTGTCAAAGGTAACAGAGAAAACATCATTACAATGTCTTACAAGGGGCTATTCTACATGGGGAAACTACGGTACAGACGAGTTAAGGGATTTGTCCAAGATCACTGACTGGTAGAGCCAGAAAACGTAGGTGACAAATTTCCATAAAATCTTAATATCAAAACACTGAACTATGCTTCTGTCCATGTTCTAACAGCATCTTCTACATGCTTAAATGACAACAGTGTTGATTTCTGTACAAAAGTTGTTCATGTTTTTTCCATAAAGGTCTGCAATATAGATAAGGGCAAGAATTCTCATAGAATCATGGGATGGTTGATGTTAGAAGGGACATCTGGAGATCATCTTGTCCAACCCCTCTGCTCGAAGAAAGGTACTCAGGACCAATTGTGTCTTGAGCATCTGCTAGGATAGAAAATCTGCAACCTCTCTGGCAAGCTGCTCCAGTGTCTGATCACCCACACAGTAAAAGGTTTGTTGGTTAAAACTGACTTTTAATATTGATCCTACTGCTTCCATCTGCAGAACATGGTTAAATTTCTCACTACTACTGAAAGCCCATCAAGCTTTTTATCAGGCACATAGACAAGCACTCAGAACACACCTCAGGATTCACATTGTACAGGGATTATGAAATGCAATCATGTCACACACTCGAGGAGTGGAAAAAAAAAGAAGGAAATAGGGGTAAAAAGGCACACAGTCAGATTCAGTCTTAACACAGATAGAAGACATTACAGGCACAGCTATTTAGTACAGAACTTAAAAGAGAAAATGCTAAGAAAAGAGGGAGAAAAATCAGAAATTCATCACATCATTACACTGAGGAAAGTCACATTCTTGTACACCCAGATATAGTCCTGATGTAAAAAATGTGCATGTAACTATTGCATATGTCATTTCAGGAGGAATTTGTCCATTGAATCTGTATTCAAAACTCCCATTGCTGGCACTGAAAGTTCTATGAGTCTGAAAACAGTGTATGTCTTAAATAAACTAAACTTCACCCTTTAAATGAAGGAAGAAGTCTAACACAGCATAATAAATAAATAAAAATTATAGAACTATTTCCCTTCAAAAAAGTCATACGGAATTATTTTACATATATACATACAGTAGATTGATGTCCAATTATAATTCTGTAACATATCAAACTTCAACTCCTGCAGTCTGATACTATTGTAGCAGTACACTATGTTTCTGAGACACAATAATACTCAAATGAGTTTTACTTACATATAGCCATAGGCAGAAAAGATGTGCTGAGATACTCTATAATATCCTTGTGCAGAAATGGAGGAAAGGTAGCTAGTGTTGAAATCATTGTATAGGGTAAAGTACTCAAAATATCATCATTGAGAAAAGGAAGTAAGCATGTAGTAGTATAAAAAATTGATTGCCCCAGATCTGTTGAATAAAATGAAATAAATACAGAATCATTACAACGGAAAAATAATTATGACTATGTACTTTTTAGTTTATAAAACTATTTAAAAAGTTACACTGATACTCAAGTTTTCCCCTCAAAGTAATTTGGGAAGTTAATCACTACAGATAAGAGACTTCACACATCATTTTTAAGCTCCTCCTAAGATAGAGGGAAACAGCTCTTCAACAGTATCTAAGAGCTTGAAGGGAATACGACTACTACAGCCATTAAAGTAATTGATTAAAATCAGTGTTGATTTTAATCATACAGCTATTAACATACATTGGCCTGCATTTAAGAACAGATTAGTATCAGAATTTGATGTGTGCTTTGGTATTGAAAGGCTTGCTATTGCAAAAAAGCATTCTAGTCTTTATCAGTCATAGAAAAATAAGATTTGGATCTTAATTACCCTCAAGAGAGCTGCAAAGTACTTCACAGACAGAGATTACCAGAAGCATCACTGTATTTTTCAAACATGTGATTAAACTATGGATCTTGTTTTCCTGGGAAGCCATTGAGGGCAAAAATGGCCAAGGCTTAAAAGGAAAGGAATATTTATCAAGAATTTCCATACTTCTATTTAATTATACTATAACTTTTTGGAAGGGATACTTAAGAAATGTGCAACTTTTCAAGATCTAAAGGGAAGGGGTTAGGTTATTGTGTATCTGGGCACTGTAGAATCTTTACACCCTCTTCCAAATAAGTAATTGAGCTGGGGCCAATAACCCTCCAAGAAAGGTTACAACATTCAATAATCCCCAAATCTGAGCCTGTGTGATGACTCCAGTATATCAGCAGGCCTTTCCCATGCATGACAGAGATTTCTTTTCTTACTCACTCCATAATCTTAAGTGTGTAACACAGGCCTTCAGTCTCACCCGTACAACTAGCATGATTTAAAACTGCCCCTGTGAAGTGCTCAGAGTTCTGTAGCTGTAAACATCATGAGTCACAGTAAGAATTAAAATTAGCACTCTATTTCAGTGGTTCTGGCAAGTTTTCTATGCAAGGGTCTAACCAGACCCTAATGCCACAGAATGCTTCTCTCCTGCAAAACATATTCACCACCTAAGCACTGAGACTTTTGTATAATCTGACTGGACCAAAGCTCAAGACTGCCTAGTGCACCACGTTGTACTTACCCAAACAACTTTAACTGTTCTGATAAAAGAAATTTTTTCTTTTAGTCAAATGCTAAGCTGAGGGAGAAATAAAGAACAAGTTGTATTGCAAAACTTAATTCTCCATACACAGAACCATAAAAATAGCAAGTGACCTCCCCTTGCCCCAAGCATGAGTCAACCAAATTATTCCTGGCAGATACATACCTACACTGTTCTTAAAAATCTGCAAGACAGTTCACTCCTCCTCCTGGCAATTCACCCTAGTGTTCAACCATCTTTATCATAAAAAGGACTTTTTTTTTTTTTTTAATTTCCATTGCTGCAGTTTAAGCCTATAACTTCTTATCCTGATCAACTGTAACCACAAAGAGTTTGGTTTAGTTTATTTCTCCTCGCAACAACCTTTACATATTTGTATATGATAAACACGTCTCCCTTCAGTTTTTCTCTAAGCTAGACAAACCAAGTTCTTTCCATTTTCCCTCACTGTTTACATTTTCTAGACCTGAAATTATTCTTGTTGCTTTTTCCTGGACTTCTCCCAAATGGTCTATGTCTTTCTTGAAGGCAGATGGACAAATCTGAAACTTTGACTCCAGCTGACGCCTTGCTAAGGTTGTTAGAATGATAAACAAAATGCTTTGGGTGTCTCATACACAAAATACCTGTTTACATATTGCTAGAATAATATTAATATAATAGTGACTTACGGTCTGTCCCAATCTACTGTAACACCCAGATCTCTCTGAATTATGGCTTTCAAGCTAGTACTTCTCCCATTTCATTTCTGCCTTTGACTTCTCCTGCTTAAACATAGTATTTTAGATTTCTCCTTTTAAGATGTTTCAAAATAGAATGCAATTTGCCAAGACTGTTTTGAATCAGGTATATTTCACACAAAGGACATGCTATTCACCATCTTCATAACCCCTGCAAATCAAAGTGCTCTCTCATTTCTACCAGCCAAGTAAAAAATATTTAAATATTTAATAACACTAGACTCAGCATAGACTCCTGTAATATTCCTGCTTGGTATACCCTTCCAGTAGACAAGAGCCACAGGTAATTACTCCTGCAGTGTATAGTCCTCACTCAAGTGGGGACTATATGTCCCAGATTGCCTATTAGGATGTCAAGCCACACAGAAATAAAAGCCTGACTAAGGGGTGGGGAAAACCCCACCAAGAGAACCATTGTGCTGCCACAAAAAGAAATCATCTTTGCTCATTGTTATTTGTTCTTTACAGGTCTCCATTGGTTGATAAATATCACCACGTTATCTATTTAGTAAAAGATTGTTTTCTTAATTAACTCCACTATTTCTAGAAATTGAAGTTAAGCAAACAAGTCTGTAATTTGCCAGGACCCCTCCTTTTTACAAAGTGGTATGCAAGATCATACCACTTCCTAGTGCAGTAGTAGCCTCATTCAAAATATGCTGCTGCCAACACAAAAGGAATTCAGCATTTAACAGAATTAACTTCCCTCCTAAAGAATTTCAACAGTGTATCAGATTGATAACAATATTCCTGTACTGAACTATGTAAGTAATACCCCCTGATACCACAGTGAAAATTAATATTTGGCTTATCTAACATAGGGAGAACACTGGGCTCCTGAATCCCAGTATGAAAAGCCACAGACTAACAAGACAGACATATGCAGAACTTAAGGGAAAACAATATATATACCGACACACCCACAAAAAAATCTTGTGATTAATCCACAACATAAGAAAATACAGCTTTTCTGTAAGTCAGACAGAGATATTGCTGTCTTTTTACTCAGGAATATTTTAGAGTGATCACAATCACCATTACCACCATCATTTCTTGAATTAAAAGTATATTAAGTTCTATTTAGAGATGGACCTTCACCAAAACTCTCAATCTGCATATTTGTTATAGGCCAGGTACACATTTGCAAGGACTCTGTGCCTTTTTAAGAAGCCACCCCAAGAAGACCAGTCTGAGGATATCACAGCAAATTCCAATTGAAAATCCAGACTTTTTTAGACCCATCTGTATTTTTTTTTTACACACCATCAGATTTTAGTTACATACCACCAGCATATCACTAAAAATCAGACAACCTCAGAATTCAAACCCAAACCCACAGCTAGCAAAAATAATCTTTTATTTAAGAAAGTCAAACCAAACACTTGGATATAAACGCATCCTAGGACATTTGAATTCCAGATCCAGGTCAGTTTAGGCCCACCTCTTTTACTGCATTTACGCATCTTTCATGGATTCACAGCACTGAAGTTAAGCGTACTGGAAGGGTTCAAGGGCCTGCTTACCATGCTGACCATGTTGTAGCAAGGGAACTAGATCCAGCAGTGTCACCAGTGTCACGTAAAGTCCTTGATAGTCCAAAGATGGGTAGTCTGATAACTGAGCATCACGACTTTGCTGGCCACGTTCAGATGGAGCATCTCGCAGGACGCTGTAAAGGAGGGAGCGAGTAACAGTAGGGTTGATGGAACTGACCTGTGGTCTTAGAGATGGGGTGAGTGGGAATGGCACAGGAAAAAGACACATGGTCATGGGCACTGTCAAATTGGAGGCATCTTGATTCTCCTTCTTCCCTGTGCGGGACAAAATGCTGTTGGGGGGACAAAGAAAAAAAAGAGACAACAAAGACACAAAGAACAGCACATTACATTGAAATGACACTATAAAACAAATAATAAAAGACCAGATACATCCCACATAAGATGCAATCACTACCAAAACCAGCGTGTCTACAGATCTAGCAGCTATTCACTTTCATGCTTCAAGATAGGAGAATTAAAAATTGACATCTAGGAATATTTCATTGCATCTCATGTGTTATCTGGTTCATAAGGAGCAAAAATATAAAAATGCATGTTTCAGTGCCCTACCCATGTTTCACAGTTAAGAATAATTCTGAGAATTATAAGTGTTTGCTATGGAAAAATAGTTGTGTCACAATAGGCTGATATTTTGCTCTGAGATTTTGAGGATTTTGAGAGATTCCCCCCCCCCTCTGTAATCTTTTGAACCAACTGACTGAAAACATGCAAAATATAGGTGTGGCACTTGCAGAAACATGTTTTAGCAAAGAATAAACATGTGTGTTTGTTAAGATAGTCTTAAAAATCACATGTTTATTGCATTAAAATAATGTCTGTATGTATTTTATGATACTGTTTCATGACCACTCACTCAGTATCATTTGAGATAATGAAGTTTAAACAGGCACATGGATTTAGAAATAATATAATATTTCTAAAATGTTAACTAAACTACATTTGGAAAAGTTGTAAAATAATATATAGTAGATGGTCTTTAGCATATGTTTGTGAGCTAATGATAATGGTTGTTTATGTGTGTTTTTAATTTGCCCATGTTTAGGGAGAAAACATTTTACTTTATGAATACAAACACTTCTTGTGTAAATAGTTACCTTCAAAAATCTAAGGGCTAAGCAAGCAAGACCAATTATGTAACTGCAGATCAGACAGTATGTTACCATACATTCCTGCTGTTACTTACGTTATTATTCAACAAAACTCACTACAAACTAAAGGAGAGATAATTTAAAAAAATAAAAAGGATTTAGTGGGAATCAAAATAAGAGGCTATACGTCAACCAGCTTGTTATGTCGTTTTAAGGATGTTGTAAACGTGGTTGTAAACATGTTAATCTGATTTATTTTTTAAAAAAACACTAATTTAAATAGAAATAAATTGTCACTTAAGCAGTGTTGTATTTTAGTTATCAGGCAATTAGAGGGTTAGTTCATAGTCTTCGTATGTGCCTATAAATATAATACAACTTTTAAATATATTAAACCACACACAATGTTTTTCTTTTTTTTTAAAGCACATTTTGCACCTCTCAGTGGTTGGGATTTCCAAAAGCAGTTGCTGTTGGTTTAACTCTGCTCCCAAAGTCAGTGTTACAATTTATAAAAGACAAGTCAGTGGCATTAAAATTTCCACCGAGTAATGAACAGCAGAGTTATGACAAGAGGGAGCACTTCTGGAAACCTCTGTCCTCTTCAACATTGCAGAAGTCCGTATCATATAATCACCTTAGCAAAGACATATCTTACCTCACACGTTAATTCAAGAATTTATACAACTAAGCTAAACTCTTGCTAAGGTGCTTATAAGAGGTGTCATTCTTTTGCCATATATATAAAACATTTTTACAAGTACAGTTCTATGCCAGGTGACTACTATCACATCACACTTGCAGTCAGAGATGACAGACAATCTATTTTAAGAAACTACATACTTCATTTTTTCCCTTTTTTATTGTGCCTTTATGTATTTGGCAGATTATTTTGGTTTCTGTTACCCAATGTCCAGTACAAGAAATGTGGTGACTGTTATGACAGTATTTATGAAATTCTATCAGAAAAATCACCTAAGATCTAGTATGACTTTAAAAACAAATGATCAGAGTGCTGATTCCTTTTAATTTGCTTGATGTTCATTTGCCATACTTTGCAGCTCATGTTTAGAGATATGAGGATAAAAAATTATATTCCTTCTGTGTCTACCAACAGACAACACCAATTGCCCATCCCTTTACTTGCCAACACATCACTCCAATTGCACCTATTTCCAAAAAGGATATTATGTATTAATTGATCCTTGCTTTGGGAAGTATAAGGCAGCGATGGAGACCTTACTCTATAGGCTTCTCTTCCTTTTAACACGGAGCTATGGCTCTTCTATGAATTAGAGGCCAAAGCACAGTCTTGTATAGACTTTCAGACCAAGACTTTTGCCTGACCCATATGTTTTAAAAGCAATAAACAGAAGAGTCAAAACTGAAAATTTAGGAAGTCCCCTAAGATCAAGATATAATAATTGCAGCTTGCTCCTGGTTTTGTTCAAACCAAGTACTGACAACTTGGAGGGCCTGCAGGTCATAACTCCATACTGAACTTGCTCCATAGCAAGTGACAAAGCTACCAGGGCTTGTTTCAAAATTTGAACATCTCTGCTACAATTCCATCAAAAAATTACTGCCTTCCAGGAAAGGTTTCCTAAAACGCCTACAAGAGAATTGCATCTCACCAAGGCTGCAAAACAAGCTTGACCATTAATTAGCCACTGGGTATTTATAACTATTCCTTACGTAAAACATTTTACTTTGAAATACATATGGAGAATTTTCTCCAAGAAAATGTGAAAGAATGAGCTGTTCTGAAAGATGTTTATTAAGCTTTAGATCATTCCTCAAAGGAGGGAGAAAACACGGAAAATGAGCAGGGCATGAAACAAATTCATGCTGTAATGTAAAGAAATGCTTTTCTCAAAGAGAAAAACAAAGAATTAAATGAATCAATGTGCTATGCATTGTGTATGGTGACTTTATGTGATGTTTGTTCATAGAAATAAGGAATTTAATTTTTTCAGCCATTCCACATCTGTCCCCCCCATCCTGAGCTTGTGATTTATTGAGGCTATGTACAGAGCAAAGGAGCAAATTAATCTCTTGTGCGTGCAATCCAACTATAGCTAGCAGAATGACACCAGATATGAATGTGATCCAAACCAGTGGGCATGCCCCACTGAAAAGAACACAGTCAATGTGTCCATAACATGGAAAGGTAAAAAGTATAATAAACAGTAAAAGCTACACCTGTAAAACCCTATCACGATATGGAATTTCTGACTAATCACTATTCCTATAACTACATAAACTCATCAATAAATGTTTGTCCTAAAACTTCAGCTGCAAAGAGAGTACACATCAAACTGGGAAATACTTTTAAAGTTATTTTAAAATAGTAGATGATTACAAGCAACCTATTCTGAAGATCAGATCCAAAATTTCCAGAAATCAATGGGCATTTTTGCTACTGTTTGATCAGTATTCTCTTAGCAGCCCAAATTCATTGCATATGCTCTTGTCTCAAGCTAGAAAGATTATTCTCCACCATGTACTTCTATCACTGATGTGAACCCTTGCACAATGGAGTCTCAGTGTAGGAGGCAGAAAGAAGACTCAGCGTGCAGAATGTTCAAAGAGATTCCTGAACATGCTCTTAAGAAAGGTTCTTACCCAGTCTGGTTTGAGGGTAAATCTTGCAGAGATCTGCACACAGTGGGTGGGAGTTTCCTTCTTTCCATCTGCCACACTAAAGACAGAGTATGTTTTGGTTTGCTTTTTAATCAAGCTTCTTTCTTAGTATCAGCAAGTGTATAAACAACCATAGCACTCAGGCTTTGACCCACAGTTCAAATTCCCCAGTTACAGGGATTCAGAACATGGATTTGACCTTTCTGAGTATCAGAACTCAGTCCACTTAAATTTAGATTCAAGTCCTGGTTTCAGTTTCTAGTGCCCTTTTAGCTCTGAGGCTCATCAGATCCCGGATCATGAAAGACAAAGCCATTTGCTTAGACCTGCGTATCAGATAAGAGTATCACTTCTGCCCCATGAGGTTCAGCATTATCAACAACAGGATTTTGGTTCAGTCCCATTCTGAGCATGAAATAAAGAAATGGAGCTGCTCAACTGTGCAATTGCTGTCCTGATTTCTGATTTGCTCTCATAGTCACCAAGTACAAAGCTTTCTCAGTCAAGTCTAGAAATATCACTGCTCATGGAGCATGAAGAATTTGTCACACTGGACATCAGCTGTACTGCTTAGGAAGATGAAGACAACAGAGTGGTATAAAGACACTTCATTTAAGCAGCAGACTCTAAATCCATCCTGTCCCAATGAACTTCTGCCCAAAAAGAAACTGATCTTATTATAGCACTTGTTAGTTACAGCTAAGAGAGAAAATGATCAGAATCAAGTCCAATTTTCTTGCTTAAAGGCCCACGGCATTTAAACACGGGCTGTTTTGTCATATAGAACCTTACTTGAATGTGATTTAAGTATGTGTGTTGTGCAAATAATCCATCAAAACAGCCTGATGCAGTAACAGAGCCACATTTCAGAGGTATCTTTAGTGACTTTTTGAACATTTTTTTCCATGCTGCTGCAATATAATAGACAAAATTTAATTTATTAATCTCAAAAAGCCCTACTGGTTGCCATAAGCTTCTTCAACACTCTAAATTATGAAGGAAACAAATTTCACAGTGGTTAAACAATTCTGCTCTTGCAAATTCAAAAGTAAACAGGTTTTTAAGTTTTCAGTGAACAGGTTTCCTACTGTATACATATGTATACACTGATAATGAATGTTGCTGTCAATGTATCTTTTTTTTTGTATAAACAGGGTCAAGGATTTTGATACATCCCATGCACTCGAAATGAATGTTAGAATGAATTACTCTCATTCTTTCAAGTTTCAATGCTCGCTTCTCAACTTGTATACACCATAGGGGTATGTGTACAAATACATCGGTTAATTGTATTTTGTTTATGTTTCCTCATCAAATAAAGCAAATAGTTGTATTTCCAAACCAGCTTCTGACAGCAAGGACAGTATTTCCAGGTATAAATCAGGAAGCTATGCATAGAAATGCAGCTTTAACTGCATTTTTCTAGATGTGAAAACTAGTGTCTGACAAAACTGAACAGGCAAAAATCACCTCTTCACTGCCAAAAGCCATTTTAAAAACAATTTGGAAATATGAATCCATCCACGTGGAATGTATGCCATTCTTAATTAAAGTCTCACAATATTTCATATCTTTTTAGCAGACAAGAAGTAGTATTTCCTATTCAAAATGTATTCTGTAATCATATGGTATTTAGTACCATATCTTATTACCAAATATTGGACTAAATCAAAATGCAGGGTCGGAATAATCCTGACCTGTTGTTACCATCCAAGTCCAGATGTGTATACAAACTCTGTGTCTACTCGAACTGTTACAAGGGACTGAACCAGAACCCAAACCTGAAAGCCAGCTGAACTATGGCACAGTAAGAACGTCCTTCTGCTCATCTGCCTCATCATTCTAGGATTCTGAGGCACCAGGACTGTCAAGGAGATCATGAGTACATACATCTAAAACTCTGTAGGTCACACACTCCTTTCTTCACAAGTTCAGCATGCTTGTGCATTCAGTTTAGTCTGAGGAAGGCCAAGCAAATGTGTAATCAACCAAGTTTATTTTAGAATCAGCCACTCAATAAGCAGCTCAACTGGGCAAATTGGGCAACAGCCACTGAAGAGATTAACTCATACCATTCTTTCCTTAAATTATGCTCTGACTCTTTTTGACTGAGCAATGACCCATGAAATCTTGTAACCAATTCAAAGTCAATCAATACCCCCTACAATTCTTTAGCTCTTTTTTTCTTCAAGAGCATTAGTTAAAACTTACCTCAATAACGTCTGAGAAAAGTATTTCAGAGTATTTGCAATGTCAGTTCCAGAGGGCACAGGGTAAATGTTGTGGAGAACCCGGTTGTGATATTCCTGAAGGTAACGGATTTTGGAAGAAACTATACAAAAGACAAAGAACAAACACAGAAACTTTCATTTAGGTTTTTTGCAGACTTAACAGAATCACATCTGATCCCACTATTTCTGATTATTTTTTTTTAAATTTAAGAATTAAACTGTAAAATCCAGAAAGTCTCTCCATTCCTTCTATTTTGACTGAATAAATGAATGCTCCAGTGCAAGTGCCAAGGAGAAAGCACAGAAGTGAATGCCTTCATCTATATTAGACCAACTCAGTGCTAGCAAATGGGGAAAAAAACCCCAAAACAACAAACCACCAGTAAAACAACAACAAAAAAAAAAAAACCCCTGCATTTCTTCTGTGTCTCCAGGCATCTCAAGATTCATTTATAATGAATGAGTCATTGGATCACAGGAGGTTCATGTGAGATGGGTAAATATTTCTACAGCCAAAGCAGAGATATAAGCTAAGACAGAAAGAGCTTATGTGATTTACTGTAGGCCATACATTTACCTTATGCAATGTACTAAAGATATTAAAAGACCTGTGCTGTTTATTTTAAGTGTCTTAGGATATCTGGTCAAGTAGGTGAGGGGATTTCCAAAAGCAGTAGGAGCTCTCCATCTTTACTGAAACCATTTTTTTTGCTGTTTTAGAAATAATAAGCCATTTATTTTCTAATAGAGATCCTTGTTTAGTATTGAAAAAAAGTGATTACCCACCATAGCTGCAATGACTTACACTGCCCATATGGTGCACGACAGTCTCATGCAGACACTTGAGCACACACAACTCTTTTCGTTCTGCTCGGACTAATCAACTCTGCTGGGAAACAGAGCACATTGGCTGTGGCAGAGGGCCGCACCAGCAAAACTGCACTGCCAGCTACACTGCCCAGCAGTTGTTCATAGCATCACTCTGTACAGACACAGCCTCAATGAAAGCAGAGCTGGCTGGGAACTCTTAATCATGTTAAAAATGCACCAAGACTGTGTAATAGGCAGTTAAAAGGGGAGATGCTTCTGAATGACTTCAGCCCTTGAGCGTATGGATTATGACAGTATTTCACTACACCAAGATATACCTTGTTCCCCTACAGGGCTCTTTCAGTGTGGAAGATAAATCATGCTTCCTAAACAAGCAATTAGTCAATACTTTGTTTTATTCTCATTATCAAATGGCATTTATTAAAGAATTAATACCATTGAGTTCTCTGCTTGAACAGAAGGGCACTAACCTCCTGAGAGACATCGCTATGCCTCTCACTGCTTATGTATCTGAACATTTCAAGACCATTCCAATTTTTTTCTGTACCGTTGACAAGCTGAATAAGAAGGGGTGACATTGTATCTGTATTACAGAAAAAGACTGAAGGACAGACACCAAAAGCAAAGCGTCTGCAGCTGCTGTTGGAGGCTCAGCTTGAGATACTAAGAGCCATTTTACTATAGACAGCAGTATGTACTGGACTTTCACATCCAGTGAACAAAGCACTGTGAGTACTCAGTCACACAACAAATGAGGTTTTACAATTTCAAGTCAGTTATCCATAAAATGAGGAACACTTAAATAATCATCAAACGAATACTGTTTGCTTGAATTGCACAACAAGAAGCCCAGCCTTTCAGCAGCCAACTGCCCTCATCGTGATCACCCTTTCTCCCATTTCCTGCTGTACTGACCATACCCTCCCAATTTCCACAGCTGGTGAGCTAATGAAGCTTTTGCAGGCAAGTCTCCCTCACAGTATTACCCTGCTTCATCACAGAGAGAAAGGTCATCATGTGACTGAATAGGGCTGGGGTCTATGGGAAAACAGCTAGTAAAAATCAATTAGGGACACTGTCATAATGCATATGCAAAAATAATAAACTAAGGATGCATAAGCAAATTCAATTATATTTCCTCACTTTCAAGTGTTTATTTATTTTATTTGGGGTTTTTTTTGTTTATTTATTTATTGATTTATTTCAAGGTGACATTAAATCACTACTTTTTTCCCCCCAAACAACCAGAAACTTAAGTTTGTCACATGGACTCAGATTGCTTCAGTATAGCTAGGAGCAAGATCAGAGCCTTTCTGTCCACCACAGAGACCTGTGGCATATGAACTGTACTTTGCAGGGGGGTATCCCTGTCTCTGTGAAACCAGCCATAACTAGCTTCCTACACACCCTCAAAACCACATTTGGTCATGATGTGTTTCACTCCAGGTTACAGAAGTTTATTTGAGCAGTCTAAGACCTGTTTTCCTCTCCTCATCTCACATCTCATTCTTTCTGCCCACTATCTCAGTTTTAGTCCCAGATTTGCACACCAGTTTACCAGATTATTTAAAAGATAGACACTTTTTTTTTTTTTAACTACCATGAAGACCCCCCATAAAAACTAATCCAGATTAGGCTATCTTAAGAAAGAAATTATTTCATAAATGCATTTTGTGACACTACTTTCTCTTGCCAGGGAAGGAAAAAAAAAAAGAAGAAAAAAAAAAAAAGAAAAAGAGTATGAAAGCAGGCATATTTGCAAAGAACAGAGACCACATTTCACAGTACCCAACAAAGAACAATTCACAGCAAGATGCACAGTTTACTGTGGCTGCCATGGTTTGCTGTCAGATATCTGTAAGTGAATTGGATTAACAAAATGCCAAAGATGATGTCAGAATTCAGGTCTAGATGTATTTCAGAGAACTGTCTGCCTCTCTAGTTACTTACTTTCAATAAAGGGTATAGGGTACCTAGAATCGCTTTTTTAAATAAATACATTATTTATTTCTGTTAATCAGCATTGTCACACAACTGTATCAGGCAAATACCAAAACAAAAAACTTATTTATAAAGCCTAAATATTAACATTAGCTTTAGGCTAAATATTTTTACCTCAGGTCTCAGTTCTGTTTCTCAGAACACTGAGAATTTCAGCACAGCCTCCCAGAACACAAAGAACCTTCTGAAGGCAAGCCCCAGAGCAAACTTTTGCCAGCTTTTAAGATACAGAAGTGTGTGAATGACCCAGTTTTCTGAGTTTCTGAGCACCTAGAGAGCCACAGAGTGACATCACTTTTTGAAATATAAGTACTTAGCCATTGTCATAGGGTCATCACATAAAAAAAAAGGGAAAAGAAAAAAGTTATTTCAGGATACTTTGCTGGGTACCTCTCTAGGATCTATGCAAGCGTAACTAAACTCCCTAGCACCCTTGTTACGCACTGACTGAACCAAGAGTGAAACCATTAGGGGTCTTTAAAGATGACCTTTGTTGCCTCACTGTCCTGAAGAAGAACAGAGAGGGCATCTGGCATTCCCAGGGCATTACAACAACTAAACACCAGTTACTGCCATTTAAGGTGAAGAAGAACTAATTTTCTTCGAATACAATAAAACACCTCAGGCATGTCATGGTGAGTGAAATGATGAAAGTCACTGTCAATACCACTGGTATGAGATATGAGATGCACGTGGTTACAAGTAAGGAGACTTCTCAAGATGATTTCCCAGATTGCCACCATTTTACCTGTTGTTCATACAACCTGCCAAAGAGCTGTGGGGTGGCCACAGATTCATGTTTAGACCAGTGCCTCTTCTGTTCTGATCAGTCTGTCCCCTCATTCGTAGTGTTTTGCTGCTGTTCTTGGTAAATTGAGATTCATTATTACTTGTGACTTTACTCCTTTCTGAGACATTCTGGTTCTTGCCTGTTAGTCAATGAGGGCAGAAGCAACAACAGCAACAGTCGGGGTTTGAAGGTTTGCCCGGTAGTGTTGTATGCATTTCAATATAATCCTTGTTGAAGTCCATCAACATTTGTCAAAAATTGCAGGTGAGGGAATCTTGACGTTATATAGAGACAAAGACATTTGGTAACACCGTAAGAACTAGTCAGGGGAGCAATCTTGATAAACAAAACACATTCTGTAGGTTAGAGGCACAGGATATGTCCATCAACTAAATACTCTACCTGGAGCACCATAAAAAAGATTGTTAAGAGGCAGAAAGATGTGAAACCTGGACCCCAAGTAAATCTGAAAATAGAGAGAAACAGGGACATGGCAGACCAAGATGCAGTGTCTTAAACAGTACATGGGGATGAAAAGAAACGAGCCAAAGATAAAACATGAAAGAGAAGCTCAAACAGAGCGGACCAGAAACATAAGGAATGGAGGAACAGACAAGGCAGAATAGAAAAGGGAAGAAAATGCCAAAGGCACTGTTGGGACAAAAGGCGCCAGAAATTCTTCTGTGTGCAAGTGTGAAAGAAGCATTGTTAATGTATAAGTATCACAAGAAAGAAGAAACAATTACAGAACTCAGGTAGGGGGTGGGGAATGCAGAAAGAACAGAACAGTACAGATCTGAACACGGCACACTTCAGGGCTGCTGCACAGTCAGAACATTGTCTCTCCATTTATGAGGCCAGAAACGCATCCCTACAGCAATAAATTAGCATTCACGTAATATTTTACTAGCAACATCATCCATCACTGTAAATAGGCAGTAAACCCTAAACGAAAAATATACAAGTATTCTTTCCCTTGGATCAGTTCAGCACAGGCATATATAAAAACAAGGATCCTTCCCAGTGACCTGGAGGAAGGAGACAGCAAGTCTCAGATCGCATCATGTCATCGTGGCAAACATCAGTCCAACCGCTCACAACCGTGACACTATCAGGAGAGAAAGTAGCGACAAGCTCAAATGCCCTGGTGTTTTTCTTTACACCTCCCGCCAGGGCTCTTGCAGAAGCGCCAGTTATCAGCACTAACAATAGCGGGAACACTCGCATGGCCCAGCTGCGGAGGTCCCAGCCACCAGGGCATCTGATCCTGCTCTGACGGGACCGGCCAACAGGGTGGTTAACACATCTGCGGCTGTGAGGAGGCACCTGGGCCCTGGGCAGGGGGGCGGCAGCACCCAGGGGGCTCCTGCTGGGAGACGCGGGGGGCTGTGGCAGGCAGCATGTAGGCAAGGCAGGAGCACCCGGTCTACACTGACCCAAAAGGTGACCAGCACGGGCAAGGACGAGAGCGCACCTCCCTTCTCGAGCTGTCTCACAGCACCGCCGCCTCCGAGATGCCACCGTGCGGGTCGCCTCCGGCCCCTACAGCCAGATCCCCGGTTTCTCAGGCAGCCACACCGCGGGGCCGGGGCACAGCCCCGCAGACGAGGCAGGCTGGACCCCTCCCGCTGCGGGGCCAAGGGCCGTGCCGCCGGTCTCAGCCCTCACTCACCCGCCGGTCCCTCGTTGCCTCACCTCAGGTGCCCGGCGCTGCCTCCGCACAAACACGCCGCCCGCCCAGCGGGGCCGCCCGCCCAGCGCGGCGCGGGAGGCGAGATGCTCCCGGGGCTGACGGAGAAAGAGCCAGAACGAAGGCAGCCCCCCCTCCCCTGCTCGAGCTGCTACGCCGGCGCCACATAAGGCGGCCGGGCAGCGCTGCCCCGCCGGGGCGGCTGCCAGCCGGCAGCAAGGCACCGCCATCCCCGGGAAGGCGCCCCCGGCCGCCCCCTGCTCCCCTCGGACAGGCCCCGGCCCGCGCCGCCCGGCCCCGCCACTCACACTGCTCCGCCTTAGTGGACATGCTGCCGCCCCGCTCTGCCCCTCGGCCGCCGAGGAGCGCCTGCCCCCGGCCGCGGTGGAGCTGGCGGTAACCGCTCCGCCTCAGCAGCGGTGCGGCTGCCGCAGGGCTGCGGGCCGGGGAGCGGCGAGCAGGCGGGGCTGGGAGCGAACGCACTCTTAAAGGGAAAGCGCGGCTGGCGGCCGGCTGCGGCTGCGGGGCGGGGGCGGCCCGGCAGGGGATGGGGCGCGGGGAGCCCTGTCCGCCCCGGGGCAGCCCTGGAGCGGCGACGGCGCCCCGCCGAGGCGCCGGGCTTGCCGCAAGCGCTGGGCCGGGAGCTGCCGGGCCGCGAGGGTTCGGTGAGCTCCCCCCGGGCCTCGGCCGTGCCCCCCGGGGCTTCGAGGGTGTGTGGGACTGCGGAGCGGCGGCGGCGCGCACCGCCCGGGCCGGGCCGGGGCCCCGTTCGGCGGGCAGCGGCGAGAGGGGGAGCACGGAGCTAGGCCAGGGCCGGCCGTGCTGCCGGGGGTTGTTCGCAGGGCTGCAGCCCTGTCCTCCGTTTTATTCTTTGCTTGAAACGGGACCGTTGTTCTCTTGGGAACTTACCCTCCCCTCGGCCCCCCGGGCTCCAGCCGCGTACCCCAGAGGGCACGAAGTCAGGTGCCCTGGGCGGGTTTCCCCACGTTTCCGTAAGGCACCGGGTATCTCAGCAGGGCCATGCCTCACCCAGGAGGCAAGGGCTGAGCTCAGCCCCAACTGTGACCCCACTCCATTACCAGATCCCAGCTACGGTTATGGCCCCAGGCACCGTCAGAGCAGGGCCAAGGTGGGATGAAAAGACCGGTTGTGGTGGGAGCACAGTAGCAATGGTATAATTCATTTGCTCCAGGAGAAACCAGTGCGTGTCCTGCCAGCTTCCCCAGCGTCCTGACTTGGCCTTACCAGGACTCAGAAATGAACGGCTAGCTGTGCATTTCTTCTCTGAAACTTTTTGAAACATTTTTTTCAGATCCTCACACCTCTGGGAAAGGTGTGTGGAAGCAGTAGTATTTCATCAGCCAGGGCATGGGAGTCTTGATGTTTATAGATAAAAAAACAGTTGCAACATACTCTCCTCAAAGCATTGGGCTGCATAAGATGAGTATGCCAGCAGCAGCCAAAGAGAACTGTGCTCTGGGGGTGGAGGAAAATAGGTATCTTTTATTATTCATCATGCAAGGCAGTGCCTCCAAATTACTGCTGCCTTCATTTGGGGATGATGCACATTCTGTGCCGGGAAATGCAGTGAAGGGGCAGGTGCTGTTCAGTGGCATTTAACAGGGTGGCTTTTTTTACAGGAGCAATCTTCTAAAGATACTGCATGTGCAATGTTTTTTCAACCACTTAATTAAGTTCAGAATAGAGCTTTCATGGCATTTCCTTGACACCACCGTTCTTTCCACACTCCCTGCTGCTTGTGAGCCCCAAAGAGAGAGCCAAGCCAACATAAACCGCTGCCACTGGCTGGTATGAACAAGCTGCCATGACTACAGTGGGACTGATCAGCAACTGAAAGGCATGAATTAACGGGGAGAGGACTTGCTTCCATTTCCCTGAGCAGTACTTCACAAAAGCAAAGAGCACTGGCCCATTCCCACATGTGGTTTGCTCCTTCCTGTTGAGTTTGCTGCAAGATCATTTAGGTTGATACCTGAACATTTAAATTTTCTCTTTTACATTTAAACCTTTAAGAGTAAACATTTAAGTTTATTCTTTTATTAGAAACTGGCATGTTATATCAGATCCTATTAAAGTCATTGAGAGTTTTTCTATTTATTTTTATTTAATGAAGTGCCTAGGGAGGCCATGTGGTGCTACAAGTCCTGCTTCCCCCAACCCTAGGTCTCACAACATAGAACATAAGTGATGAAAATACAGACAAATGGCTTTCAGATTTCATTGAAATAGGCTGCTGAAGGCAGGTTTCATCTTTAGCTTGAATGTCTTTCTATCGATGCAACAAATCAATCTGAACTGCTTTATTGCTCATTATGGAACAACAGGGAACCTTTTGCACTGAGAGGAACTGAGCTCCCATAGGTATCCTTTAAAATATACCAAGTGTTCACATACCGCAGTGGTGAGCCTACTAAAAACATTCAGGTTGATAAAGCAAGAGTATGCTGAGAAAATATGAATTCCATTTCTCATGTAAAATTTCTTTTTTTGTTTTTAAGTGCCTGAAAATTGCAGCTATGCCTGCATTTGCTAAACAAGGTTCTATACAATTCAGCATGTCATTCAGATGTATGGAAACCATTTTATTGCTTATGAGTCCTCCTGCATGCCTAAAAAATACCTAAGCCCCAAATAAAGCCTGATACAAGTCATCTGTTGTTTGGTCAAACAATTTGATAAATTTGCCTAGTTTGTGCTTTAAATTGTGAAAAGGAGCAAATACAGGAACATGGCACTCGGAATTAATTTCTCAGGTCTCCGTCCTGAATAGAAATCACGATTTCTCAGCAAGATCCTCATGGATTTACCTAATAAAATGGGTACTGTGCTCCATTGGAAACAATTTTAAGCAGCTAAAGTTTATGTCCATATGCTTTTTACCTCTGCATGCATACAGTTAAGAGAACACATAAAAGCTGCAGGCATCTGAAAGTCCACAAGTCATTAATGCAAGAACATATTTTTAACAATAAATGAATGGGGAATGGAAATCTTACCAACTGATGAGAACCAAAAAAAATCAAATGTACTTTTCTGAGTTCATGAGTGGAGATTCTCAGAATCACAGAATCCCCGAGGCTGCAAGGAACTTCTGGAGTACATCTACTCCAACTTCCCTGCTCAAAGCAAGGTCAAATAGAGCAGATTGCTTGGGGCCATGTCCAGTCAGGTTTTGATTATCTGCAAGGATGCAGACCCACAACCTCTTTAAGCAACCTGTTCAAAGGTTTGACCATCCTCACAGCTGAGAAGTTTTTTCTTACATTTAGGTGGAATCTCAGTTTGTACCCATTGCCTTTGGTCCTGCCACTGAGCACCACTGAGGAAAATCTGGCTCCATCTTCTTACTCCCTCCCCTCAGGCATTTATACACATTGATAAGACCACCCCAAAACTTTTCTCATAGAGACTAAACAATCCCAGCTCTCTCAGCCTCTCATATGACAGGTGCTTGAGCCTCTTCATCATCTAGCTCTTCCCGCACTCCAGTGTGTCTGTCTCTGTCTTGTACTGGTGAGCCCAGAACAAGACACAGCACTCCAGACAAGGTCTCACCAATACTGGGTACTTGAAGGAGATGACCCTTGAAAATCAGTCAGCTGCATGTCTGGATATTAAGTTGAAAAAAACTTATTCAAGAGAGCTAAAAAATATACCTGCCTCTTACAGAGGAATTTGTTATAAACCACGTTCTTTGTTTAACTGACTGAGGAGACTTAATTCTCATATTTTCTTCTACTTTGGCTTTTGCAGGATAAGGTTTGGAAGGGATGGGAAGCATACTGGTTCCGTGTTTGTGATGGCTTTTAACTAAACTTTGTCTGCCATAACAGTGTGCATTGCAGTTACAGCATAATGCAAGAATAAATTAATGAAATATACTATAAGAAGAAAAGTTGTCCAGAGCTGAACTCACTATTTATGTGACTGCTGTCACTTTGAATTACATTTTCAAGTATTCATGTCTGAACATGGAACACAAAATCTAATATTGTTCATTTGTTTTTAATCTCCAAGCATTAACAAATCTACTTTTACAAAGGTAATCCTTTCTGAAAAATGCAAAATCCTAAACTCCTCTACCTTGAATCATGTTCAGAACATTTCTTAAATTGTTCATAAACTAAAATGAATGTATGCATATATAAAAATAAAACTGTCTATGTATCTGTTTACAGGTATATATGTATGCATTTGTATACAGGGATGTTCGTCATTAGCAACTGTTAAGACATTCTCATGGTGTTTTCCTTAAAGGCTCAGCTTCCAGAGTCAGGTAATTACATGAATCTGTATTTGAATTTTAAATAAAACTTAGATTTTGCCGTCACATTCAGAGACTCAAGCACAATATAAACAATGGTTGAAACAAATGAGGATTTCAATGCCTAAATGAGAGGCAAGGACCTAAATGCTTTCTAAGTTTTATCAAACAACAAAAAACAAGACCAGATTTAATTTATTTAAAGCCTATGTCTTGATTTTTTGAAATTTGCTCACAATTTGTGGCAGGAGGTTATCATTAACTGCATTGTGATAGAGATGTTAAAACCCACAGTAGAGGTGGGGAAATGTTTGGAATGTCTCAGATTCTTGCTTTAATCACTACAGCCCTGTCTGGATGGAAGAATTTGCCATGAAATGAAGGAGATAAGGGAGAGTCTGCCTGGTGAACAAGTGGTAATCTTGATAAGAAAAGCCAAACATAACAGTCAAATGGAGCAGGAGAGGGTGAGCTTTTCCAGCACTCAGGACTTTCCAAGCCACATGGTGCTCTCTGGGTATTTACCCAGCAAACCTAACACAGCTGCAAGGTGCTTGGTACAGGTCCAAGGGCCCTGGACAGCTCCTGTGTAGGCACTGACCTCCTCCCTGCCAGATTCAATCAGCAGATGGAGACCCTCAGGTTCAGACATGGGCACTTGACAGCAATAGTTAGACGCCCATTAAATTTAATTTGTCCCTAAACCTTTGCTCTCTGTAAGCATTAATCCTTGTGAATGATGGTAAAATAGATAATCGCTTGAGAAAAATGTCTATCTGGGATTAAACTGAACCATTAGGCTCAACTCAGATAGGCTACAGCATATATCCTGGTTGACACAGGATGATGAGTTCGAGCTGTTCCTCAAGGGCTCAGACACCTGGCATAACCAGGATCAGCAAAGAGACAGTGAACAGCAAAGGCACCTCTTCTTGCTCACAGAAAATCGTGTCTGTGTATGAAAGTAACATGATATTACTGACAGCATAGTCTTGTGCAGGAAAAGAATTTCTTCTGAGGAGATACCCAGTCTTAGCCTCTGTGCTGAGACTTAAAAATGCCAGGAAAACTTCCTCTCTTTCCTTTGGTGTTACTATCACACAGCAATATGTACAGAAAGAAAATCAACCAGACCTGCTGTGGGAGGAATGGAATGCAGCTATTCTGAGGAGGAAGGTGTAGAGTATAGTAGGATAGAAATTAGGGTAAAACAGGAATTAGGATAAAGAACAGAACAGAATAGAACAGAATAATAGAAGTTGGCAGTCGTAGCAGAAGTGATTGTGATGTGATGAGAAGTTTGGCTGAAGCCACCAACCCATATCAGTTATGCCACCTGGCATGTGGCAAATGCATTTCAGTCATTACTGGCTTGGGTTGACTTAAAGTGAGAGACTGAGCAATAAAGAGCTCTGGGTCTCGTTGCTAGTACTGTGATCCCAACAGAGTTAATATTTGTTAATATTTGTTCTTTCTCTCCCCAGAATAATTGATACTTCAGTAAAAAAAGAACATCATTAGGAAATACAGTTTAGGAAATACAGTGGTTATTTGGTTGTATTTACAAATCCTTAATTTTCTTCTTATTCTGACAATTACTTCAACTAACTCTGTGGATGTTAGCTTTATTATTACATTTGTCAGTATCCGTCACTGTAAAAAAAAGTCTGATAAATGCCCTCAATTTCTCTTTTAGAGTAATCTCATTAGCCTCTAAGTGAACAAAATACTTCATTTGTTGCCATAGCAGTGGAGTTTTGAGAAATAAATGGTGACCTGCATTAAGAACTAGCACAAACCTGATGAGCATGTACTAGGATTGTTATAAAATCAGAGACTGGTTTTATGAGCCCTAAGAAGCACAGTGTTTGTGACAGCTACCATGACGTGTTTGTGAAAATTAGCATCACCCTGGCTAAATTAGATCTCCTCCCAATAAGTTGAATTTTTTGTCTGACCTTTAATCTCAGGCTTGTGCAGAATTGACTGTACCACCTACCTACATGGCTAAAGTAAAAGCACACTGCAGTTTTAGTAATGCTTTAGGAATTAGATTGCAAGTGTCAAAAAACTGTCTTTCTGAACCTATCACAGCACCGTGGCCCAAAGGCTTAGACATGAACATGGAAAACAAGAAACCCAGAGCATAATTTTCATTGTGCTTTAGTATTGCTACATTGAAGTAAAAGTGTTTGGGAATGGCCTCTGCTGGGCAAAACCAGTGACAGAGCAAAAGAAAGCATGAGATTTTCCATGAAGGAGGTGAGGAGAAAGAATGCGACAGTCAGCGCTGATAAGGTCCTCGGCATTTTGCTGCGTGTACCATGTTTTTGACCCATGCCAGGGTGCAGGCCCTGGCTCAGTACCAACTAAAGCTGACTGACCTTGCTGATATGCTTGAAGGCTACCTTTCTAGCAGCCAGTAAGCTAACTAGTCTCTCCTCCAAATTGGTTTGCTCCACATAGGAGTGCAGGAGTTACGTAAAATGAACTTTAAGGGTGGATTATCAGACTAGAGCCTTAGTGTGAAACACAAAGTGAACTAAATTGACAGAACTGGGGCGCATTCAGAGCAGCCTGTAGGAAAGCTGCTGCACTTCACACAGGAATGTGGATATTTTTCTCATCTGCAGACCCTTACAAATTGTCAAGTGGATGTGTTGCTCTATCTATAGCGAATTTAAGCCTACTGACAATTGGTTAGTATTCTCCAGCTACTTTTTTCAGACCCAGTGTGTGTATGGACTATAAGCGGAATACTACTGGGTCTCATTAATTCAGTGAGAGCTCCATTTTTGAGAAGAGGTGATATAGTGGCTGAAAGGCACCATGACCACTTTCTGTCAACTTACTCAGAGCTATAACGAGTATTTTAGCATAAATATGTACTGAAGGAAGTAACTATAATCACAAACCACATAAATATTCTGAAGTTTAATACAATACAAGACCTTTTGTCTTAGCTGGAATGGCCTTTACTTATGTTCCTATGGAAGGACAGGTTTCAGCCACTTACCCTTAGGCATATACATCTTACCTGTGCTACTACCTGTAGGCAGCTTAAAGCCAGCTTTGGAACATTTGCAAGAAATGCAAACCATTGGTGTAGATACATGATGAGAAGCACAGCAGGGAACCTTCCTCCAGCAGTCTTGTTTCCATCTCCTCCTGCTTGAAGTTGGACAGGCACTTCATGTTTGGTACTCCGCATCTGTAGAATTACCAGAGAGTGGCTCTTGACTCTCTTTGCAAAGGGCTCAGCTGATGTCCACACATAAAGCTCAGCACTGTTTGGGGAGCTCTGAGCCAGCAGGAAGCCCTGGCACTGTAGTACCCACCAGGCTGCAGGTAGGGTTGTTGCTGCTGAAATGCAAACTCATTAACCATTTTGACCAAACAACTCTGGGAGCTGCAGGAAGGCTGAGGAAAAAACAGCTGGTAGAGCTGGAGCCCCAGGCACCGATGGCTGCATTTATCAGCCCAGCCCTGGCTGAACTCTGGCTGGTTTAGGCTAGAAATTAAAATCAAAATAAAACCTTTTGCACTTGGTAAAGCTTATTAGCTCACTCATACCACACTAACAGCAATAAATGTGCCTGCAGTGACCCGGCTTCCCTCTTCATCTCGGTTTTCAGTACACCACATTACCCAGAGCTTTCAGTCTCAGGATTAATGATTCATTTGAGATCCATCAGTAAAGAGGGCTACATTAAAAAAACACTATTTTAAAATACCTGTAACATTCTAGGAAGAAATGCTTGAAGTAGATTGGAAATGTGAAAAAAAAAATCTGAAAAAATACTTACATTTTAGATAGCTCTTTAAGTAGTTTCTAAAAATTATCCTTGCTTCAATGTAAACATCCCTATACATCTATATTGCCAGATATTAAACACCAAATTACTTTTTTATCACATTTTATTTAATGCAGTTCTCAGTGCTTCACTCACATACCCCAAGCACACATTATAAGCAGGCAATCTTACTATTCATTGCCACAATTTAAGAACACAAGTACAATGACTGAAATGTCATATCTTAATAATTAATTTAGTTATTACTAGGTGAGAGAAGGATGACAAAATCAGATGCAGAACAAGAAGGCACACCGAAATGTTCAAAACCATTTTCTACAAAAGATTCTGCAAAATAGCCTTACTGGTTTCAGCAGATGTGCTCACAGTGTGCAGGAGCAGCATTTCAGAGTACTTGCCCAGCTGCATTTCAGTTACTGGCATGTTTTTTTCTCTGAATACCAGGAATGTATATGCCTATCCAAAACTCATCAAAATCTGTGGGAAACTTTCCACATACATAACTGGGATTTCACATCAGGCTATTCATTTCAATGATAAAGTTATAGGTTTTTGGAAAAAATAAACCAGTACCACTTTCTTTAAACAGTCAGGATGCCTCCATTCTCACTCTGAAAACTTCAGTCATGGTTATAAAACTGAGGGAAACTCAGACAATTTATTAAAATATCATACTTCAGAAATGCAGCAAGAATGTACTTTTACACATTCACAGCCCTGCTTTCAGGATCTGTTTTGATATTAGCCATTACAAATGACTTAATGAAATTATAAATCATGTTCTACTATTACTTAAGCCTCACAACTAATACTTAAGCATCACAGAAGGTTAATATTCTGTATTTTTTTGCAAGACAGACATGAAAGAATTAGAAGGCATTCCTTTATAACACATGTAACATGGTATAACAAGTATTATTCATTGTACTTATGTCAAATATATTCTGGACTTCAAAGTATTTATCTTAACATTCATTATAAAGAGCAACCATGGAAAAATGTCACAAATGTAACAAATTTTAATCTAAAAATTGAAAATAAATTGAAGTATCTGACAATCATGACCTGCTGAAAAACATTTATTCTAGTGGAAGAATAGATTGGGTGAGGGAACACACCAGAAGAACACATGTAAAGATTAATCTTTCAAGAAAATCATCTTAAACTCTCAGAGTTTTTGTCTGAGAGGAATATAAATTTTCTCCCATTTTTTTAGTTTAAAGCTTTAATGGTACACAGGAACAACCACAAAACCACAGATGAACTGCAAAAAGTGAATTTATTTCTGTTACATTGCCAATCAGGGAAACCCTGAAGCAGCACCCAAGCAGGAGCACACAAGCGTGAACACAGGCGTTGCAGAGCTTGGCCCATGCTAGAGGATCGCTGAACCTGCTGTTTTCACCTGTATTTCAGGGATTCACACAGACGTCATTTACCACTGTGCTTTGATCTTTCCCACAGCAGGGCAGGAGTCTCATTCAGTAGAGTGCCTCTGTCACAGGCCTATGTTATCTAAACACAGATGGTCTACTTGTCCAACACATGAGGCCAAAAAACAATTAGTATGATATACATGTTTTTTGACACTCCAGCCGCAAGTCACTTGCGTGTATTTACAGCCCTCCTCACCAACCTTCCATTAGTTTCCCACAGTACCTGATGACTGATTCAGACTGGTCCATGCAGGCTGGTCCAACTGCAAAGATGATGGAAGAGTAGACTTAGCACTATTTTGCATCACTATGCTATTTTATAACTGGGTCCAGTTCTGCAGTATCTGCAAAACCTTTCTGACCTGGGACCTGTCCCACAGGACTGATGATAGTATGTGAACCGGGACTTAAGTTAGCCATATTCTCTATCAGGAATTTTAGGGTTTTTTCATATGTAAGCAATTTGACATTCATAAAACCTAAACTAATTTTTCAGTCATCTTGTTTTAAACTGGTCTTCAAGCCACTGTGTTCTCCTTTTCAAGAGAGCCCAAGTTACGAGTGTTACAGTATATTGGAGCCTTTAGATCTTAATTTTGAAAGGATGTTTTCTATTTCTTTTTATAGCTTGGAAGGTGGCACAGGAACCATCCAGCTGATCCAAGAACTGTCAGTGAAAGTGCTGAGAATCCAATGATTGTCTCCTAAATGAAAGGAAATACCATTAAAGCTAAAAAAACTGGAATGCTCCCAGGGAATCAGTCTATTGCCAACCAAGTTATGTGTTATTATTAAACTTCTGCAGCTATAATCCCAGAAACATGACAGATTCTAAAGGAAAAATAATCTACAGGGGATTATTTTGCATGTTTGGACTAGAAGCAGTAGCAACTCATAGCAGCTGGAAAAAAACTACCTTAGTCCATACCATGCACAAACATGCTTATACAAGACATTTAAAAGCATAAAAGACATCAAAAGAGACAGAAATTTTCTTATTTTCCTACAGATTCAGCACATTTTCTGCCTATTTCTTGAGTTTTTTATTAATAAAATCTTTATAGAAACATTATTTGCTTAATAGTAACATTAGTGCAGCTCACCGCTAATCATATATGAGCTCTGAGTATCTACTAACAACTGGGAGTTGATATAATAGGGGAGAGAGCTGCTGCTAAAATTTGTTTGTAAGTCTTCTATAATCACATATTAGAGTACTTGTGCTGGGGACTATAATGAAACCTCATAAAAGAGCACCCCACAGAAATGGGATTTTGCGATGACACACATCTCTGTAGGATGCTGTGACAGCATTCCCTTCCTCTCCGGAACAAGCTTGCCATCTAGGAGGCTGGAGGAGAGGTACTTCTGCAAGACTGGAGGGGAGTTCATGGGGAGATCTGGCTTCTAGCTGGGATGAAGAAAACCTATATTGTCACATGGAAGAGAATAGCGAGAGTAAGCTCTTCTGAGAAGACTGGGACTCACACCAAAGCTCTGGGTGAGGAAAGGAAAAGTGAGGGCACAAAGACTGAACTCACCACCAGTCCCACTTTTTCCTCAGATGGGGAGCTGTGGATGCAGTGGTTGCTCCAACTGACAGACCTGAAGCGGAAGAGTCGGGATCCATGGTGCATTATAGGGCCCATCGTTTCATTCCAGTGAGGGGAGAGCACAGCTGGGGTATCCTGACCAGCCAGTAACTACTGCTGCCAGGAGTTTCCCACTCCTTTGCTATTTTCTATTGCTCAAAGCCTGTAGGATGCTGAATTCTTTTCAATGAAGGCAAGGAGTCCTTCTGCTTGACAGTCAAGTGCCTTCTATTTTTAAGGTGGGTGCAAGAAGCATCAACACAAACCAAAATATACTGGGAAGCTGCTGTCCTTGAGGCAGCACAGCAGGAGCATGTGTATGTGCCTACTCTCTGGGAAAGGAGCACCTCGGGATGATGCAGCCACCTCCCACAGGCTCACAGAGTTACGGAGTTACACTGCTGAGTTCAACAGATGGGAGGAGTCTGCCTCTGATGATGATGCTGTATGGCAAAATGGAGAAAACTGTCTGTCTTCCCATCTATTAGAGCCTTAACAGTCTTTGTCTGCCTATATTCACATGCATGTGCCTCTCCACACAAATTATTTGCACCCCCAGTCACACACTGTCTGAAATTGCCATTTGCTCACACTTGCAGTTCACTTACCACCTCCATCCAAAAAATGATCTGACCCATAAATGACCAGTACCTCAAATAAAATACTTCCCTGCACCCCACTTCAGAGAATATCTCCTTCCTCCACATCCTACCCAAAACATCGCTAATCCAGGTGTACAAAGAAGCTGTGAAGCAGCCTGCCGGGAGAGCAGCCATCCACAGCAGGGAAATGTCAAGCCACCTGCCCGGTCCAGCATCAAAGCAGAATGTGTGCCAGAGTAACAGACAAAGGCAGAAAAATGTTATTAGCATTACTGTTGGAGATTATATAAGAACAGAAGTAGCAGGCAGGCAGAGAGGGGTATGTCCCCTCCTCTGCATGCAGAGCTGGATGGATGCTGGAGATCTACGGTGCCGTGGCACTAAACCCCAGCTTAGGAGCTCTCAGCCCAGGACCAGTACTGTGCTAATTAAGCAACTCAACTTGCAAACTGGAGCTGGATTATAGCTAGTCAGCTTTCACAAATAGCAATCAGACGTCTGAGGTCTGTGCACATCTGTGTAAAATGCGTTACTTCTGCACTCAGAGGTTAAGAGGCAGGGAAGTAAATAATTGTCCCCCCAGGTACAGACTGTGCCATTTCCAGTATGAACATTTTTGATAAGACAAAATCTGTGTTTGTTACATGCAGACATGAAGATTTTCACTCAGCTGCAGTAAATGTGCAATTTATCAGATTCCCTACTCATTTCTAGGCTTCTCAAGAGTGCACATCCTTGAAGCTCACTTCCAAGACAGCCTGCAGCGTGGTGGTGGTGAGAGCCTCAGCTTGGGGATTTTTGACAATGTGCAGAATATGTTAGCAACGTGTGAAGAGCAAAGAGTTAGCAGTCTACACAAACAAACAACAGCGGATCAGTGATTAAACAGACACATCTGGCATGTATTTTACCACTGCTGTGGTTTTGTTATCTCAGTAAATTTACTTGCTCAATTTCATGAAGGAAGAGACAAGTTTTTTGCCTGTAAATCCTCCATGAACACTAACTATCCTACCTGTCTGTAACAAATTGAGAATTTGTCCAAAATAAATATGTCTGAGAGGTGTGCCTGAAGCAATGAAAGAACAAAAGACTGATTTGCATTCATCAGCTGGGCAGGAGCAGCTAAGCACAGTACATAACCCTAAGCAACCAAACTTCCTGAGACAAGCCCTCTAACACCAAGAAATTGTCCTAAATATGTATTATATTTTCAAATAACAGTTTTCAAGTTCTGCTACTTGTTTTCTGGTATTTAGCTTTTGGGTTTCATGCTTTCTACATGAACTTGATTTTTCTCTACAGCTGTGAGGATTGGAAACTTCATAAAATTATACTGAGATTCTCCTTTCATCTCCCAGCTGTCTCCTGCAGAGACCTCACTAGCATTAATTCCTGTATTGAGATGAAATCACTGTCCTACAATAGCAGCAGTGTCTCTCATTAATCTTACCAGGCTTGGCAGTTATTTCTGCAAATTACCATAGCGCTCTGCTCACAACAGTGCTGTGCCCTGGCCTTTGCAGCTAGTCTATGTATTTTCACATAGCAGTGAACGCTATTTGTCAAAGTCACCCCAAAAGGCTCAGCTGTTCTCAGCTCAGCACTGGCCCTTTTGCTCCTCTTTCAGTCTGCATCTCATTTAGTGCCTAGGGATGCTCAGCCAGCTCCAGCCTCACCTATACTTGCATTGTTGTCCCTCTAGGCACTACTTGTACACCACTTGTGAACACTAGGAGTTTTCTCACATTGAATTTAGATTTTAAAAGCCTTCTGCTGTTCTTGGGTTTCTTATTGGTCCCTTCAGGGTGGCAGGAGGACTTCAAAGCTCTCCTGGCACAGTTTATCCAGCAGCTTTCCTCTTTGCTACCTTAAAAATGCATTCTGTGTTTTCCCCAACATACTGGTCCCACAGGATGGTCCCTTGCTCTTTCTCTCTTTCAGAGCCCTGCTTTTAAGAGTATTTGCTCTTTAGACTGCTGCCACTGGAATAATTTAATTCTGAGTTGCTGAGGTCCCTTCTTATATGTTCATTAGCCAGTACCACTTCCTCACATCTTAACTGAGAGGGCAGAATCTCTCTCTAGCCAGTAACCAGTGGTACAGGTTATAACAACCCCATCAGTGCCAGAGCAAAGCACCTTCAATGAATGTACTCAGAGACGGCACCAACCCTCTGATGTTGTCTTTCATTTTCTTCCTCATCTGCTCCTGGGGGAAGATTGTACCTAACAGTGTAAGGCTGTTTCAGCAGTTTTGTTTCAGCATGAGACCACTTGTTTAATTTATGTGAAAGGCTGAAGTGTAGGAAGTTAATGCTGGGCCATATTTTCCATGGTATGCAGTTTCAGAATATCACCTGAGGAAACCAAGCCTGCTGCACAGAAAATCATTAACCCTCCCTAGACACAGATATTAACATCCTTATTTTAAAGAGAATGGAACATACAGAACTATGGCACATGTTGAAACTTCTGTGAAAATTATCACTAATCTACAGATCTGCAGTTTTTTCAGTCCTGATAAAATGTCTCTAATGGCATCACTGGAAAGAGATTATTTTTTTTTCCTGGTCTATCTATAATATTATTCCCACAAATAAAACCCTTGATATTATCTTTGAAGAACTATTTCTGATTGTCTTTGCTTTTTCACAGAGGAAAACATTTCAGTCAGAGTGAACTAGTTTCTGAACTATCACTGTCATAAACTATTAAAGATGCATCAAGATACAGAGGAACTCAAAACAGGAGTCTTACAGACGGCAATGTAAATTTAGGACAGTTGTACTGAAGGTGGTATTTAACAAGTAGAACTACAGTGAAATTTAATTATCTAATCTGAAAAAGAAATAACCACAATTACCTTGGTTTTTGGAAGGTTTGGTTGGTTTTTTTCTTTTAATAAGAAAAATTAGAGCAGGGACAGTTTCTAATGTAACTTTCTCACCATAGGTTTTATATTTGGAAGAAAATCAATCCTGTTTCTACTGCTTGGACACATTAAAAAAACTGCCTTCAATAAAATTAAATACACTTGATATTTATAAATGTGCCTGATTCCAAGAATATTCTATTTTCCATAAATTGCAGATCAATAATAAGTATAGTAGAATGTAGAGGATTCAGGGGTGATTCTCCTCGTAGCTGCTTCTTCAGATACAGAACAACACACTTTGCAAATAGAAACTATTCTAACGTCTATTTCTAGGATAAGACACAATCTAGGTGTGTTTTAACATGAATTCATGACCTTTCCATTCTGAACCTTACTGGAACACTTGTTTAAGCTGCACAGGCTCTTAGAAGCACTTCTGGGGAAAAAAAGCTGGAAGTGCTTTTTCTGAATGCAGCAATGGGACTTGGCCAAACTGACTCCCAGATAACCCTAAAATGAGCACAGCACGCCCACACACAGGATAACCTGGCTCTGCAAACCACGACCTGGGCTTCTGTGTCTCCAGTGCAAGCACTGCCACCTGGGGACCGCAGAGCTGAGCCTCACTGCGGCTGTAGCATGGGAAAGCTCATCAACTTCAGTGAAGTTGCTCCTGATTTACATGAGTGTATCAGAGAAAGGAGCCAAATGCTGGAATCAGGTGCTGCATTGTTTATCATCCAGAATACATGTTGCTCAAGAGCACTGCCATTGCAAGCTTAATGACACCCAAGTCATCATTGCATTTGAATAAACAAACCATTTACAAGCTAATTATAGATACCATTTTGCCTTGAGCATTTACTCAGTATTTGATATTCTACAGGTTGTTTATGTGCAGAACAAAAATTGAAGGCAGGTATTTCTTTAACGTAATCCTTCTTTTAAGAAAAGCAGCTGAATAATTCTTGTGTCCTTGAACACAGACAGAACGCATTTCTTGTTCATAATACCAAAGACACCTTGGTTAATTACTGATGTTCAATGGGATGACTGTTGCCAGGCTCAGAAAATCAATGAGGCTTTCATGATTGGTGTGGGTTCTCTGCATAGACCTAGCAATGTCCCTACTAATACATTAAAAGTGTTATTTCTAATTATTTATGAGTTTACCAGAAAGAAAGGCTGGTGCATTATATTACTGCAAGTATTGTTTCAACATTTAATAAACCTGCACCACATAGTGTGTATACACAAGGAGAAAACACATTTTGTCAGTGTATTACCCAAAGAACAACAAATATAATAACACTGACATAAGAAAACAATGGATCTAATTGCAAAGACATAAATATTGAGGAGGAATACAAGCAAAGCAGAGGGAAGGAGAAAGAGGAGAGCAAGTGAGGAAGGTTGTGAGGGATC
Organism: Falco rusticolus; assembly: GCF_015220075.1. Taxonomy (NCBI): domain Eukaryota; kingdom Metazoa; phylum Chordata; class Aves; order Falconiformes; family Falconidae; genus Falco; species Falco rusticolus. The sequence goes on from NC_051193.1 coordinate 41,773,537, forward strand.
TTGAGATCAGAGCCTGCTGCTTCAGTTCCTATTTCAAATCCATTTAATTTTAGAAATAACATTCATGGCAAATGAAGAAGTCATTCTCTATCAGTGTCTCCCAGAGATCACTGTTAGAGGCTCCACTTGGGCACTCAGGTACTGTAGAAATTGGGAAGCTGCCCTTGCAATCATTCAGAGCCCACCTGCCAGTTTGTGTAGGAGTTTAGGGTAAGTCCACATCCAATTATCAGAAACTCATTCTCCTTCCCAAATTCTCTTTATGACATATAAAGGCTGAAGAGCAACTAGGCTTAGCCTTCTTAATGTGAGACCAGCCGGGGAGAAAGAAGTGAATGATTCAGTTTACCATCATGTGGGGGAAAAAAAAACCAAACCACCAGCCTTTTGATTTACTGCCTGAACAGAGCACAATAAGAGAAGAGATAATGGAGAGAACTTCCTAGGTGGACAAGTTAAGGGCAATAAAATGTTCATGTGCTTTGGTCAAGAACACAGCACTTCAAAAAGGACAACATGCTCCTAGGTTTTGAATGACTGCGCCAACAAGGAAAACTCCACCAAATGGAATTTACTTAGCAGAGGCCTGACTTTCTCTTCCTGAAGTCTAGGTGAGTCGTACTGCTGACACCAGAGGACCCAGAGAAAGTTTGGTATGCTGTTGTGTAAACCTTATTAAGAAGGGCACCAGGTTACTTTTAAATTTGTCATTTACTTCAAGCTCAGTTTGATCAACGATAGCAAAAATAAATGAGCTGAGGAAAAAAATCCCATAATATATGAATACATCAGTCTATGTCAGAAGCAAGCATATTCAAAAACATAAATCTTACTAAACAACATGAAATATTCTGTTGCTATTTTAATACATACAAAGCTTTTAATTTAATTTCTTCTGGCTTTTTATCATGTCTTTTTTTTTGTTTAAAAATCATAAGGTAACTTTTTGTGCATGCTGTTTTGCTTTGCATGTCATTTAAACCTCTGACAGCTTTTGGTCTTCGAGACCCACTTCACACTGTAGATGGCACTAAATCATTGCGCAACACAGCAGACTCAGTTACCTAAACCTGGTTGGGTATACAGTGACTTTGCTCTGGTTTTATTCTCCTGAAGGATGAGATTTTTATCCATTTAAGTAATTAGCATGAAAGTTTGTAACCTGGGGCAAAAGATACTCTCTGCTTTGCTTTTGACTGACATATACAGTATACAACATTTTTGTTCTGTAATCTTGAATGATACCATCAACTGGTGGAAGAGCGGGAATACAGTGATTATTTGATGTGACTCTAGGCTAGGATTCCTGCTGTCCTGGCACAGCTAAATGCCAGCAAAGTCCCAGTTCAAAGTCTGAGCCTCTGTACAGTGCTGTAAGACTGCTCTTGGATGTGCTGGGGTCCCAGCAGGCAGTCTAACCAGCCAGAGACTGAATGTGGCTTCCTGGGTAGTGCGGGAGCAACAGCAGAGGATGCTGCTTTCTGTTTCTGGCCACAGCTGTTCCAGTACAAAGCAAATGCTTTTGAGAAAGGCTGAGCATTTTGCAAGTTCTTTCAACAGGTATTTCTGATATGGTCAGGACCCAAACTGTCTGATGCCTTTATTTACAATCACAAAAATAAGCAACATATTGCTAACACTGGTAGAAGCAATGAAATGCTGAATTCTTCTGAAAACTATTCTACTTTAATAAAGAGCCTTTATTTCAATTTGGGGATTCATCCTACATCCACCAGTCAGTGATAAAGTTCCTATCTTGCTGAACAGATAGCTTTGGCTGGAGCTCAGGGGGAAAAGGAGAGTTTACCAACTTCAGAAGAAGGGGCAGGCAACTCAGGAGAACTATAAGGATGTCATGAGGTTATGCAGGGTGAAGATTAGAGAGGTGAAAGCCCAGCTAGAACTCAGGCTGGCCACTGTGTAAAAGATTAAAAAAACATATTTTTACAAATACATTACGAAAAAAAAAGAGGGACAAGGATAATCTGCATCCTTTAATGGATGCGGGCAGGGGTAACATTGCCACAAAGGATAAAGAAAAGGCTGAGGTACTTCATGCTTTTTTTTCCTCAGTCTTTAATAGTAAGACCAGTTACCCTCTGGGTACTCAGACCCCTGAGTTGGAAGATGAGGATGAGGAGGAGCAGAATGAAGTACCCACAGTCCAGGAGGAAACAGTCAGTGACCTGCTGCTCCACTTGGACATGCACAAGTCTATGGGGCCAGATAGGATCCACCAGAGGAGCTGGTGGAGGAGCTCAACAAGCTGCTCTCCATCATGTATTAGCTCCTGGCTAACCGGGGAGGTCCCAGTTGACTGACTGGAGGTTAGCCAATGGGATACCCATCTACAAGAAGGGCAGGAAGGAGGATCCGGGGAACTACAGGCCTGTCAGCCTGACCTCGGTGCCAGGGAAGGTTATGGAGCAGATCAGCCTGAGTGCCATCAAGCAGCACATGCAGGAGACAACCAGGTGATCAGACCCAGCCAGCATGGGGTTATGAAAGGCAGGTTCTGCTTGATGAACCTAATCTCTTTCTATGACACAAGGTGGCCCATCTAGTGGACTGGGGAAAGGCTGTGGATGTTGCCTACCTGGACCTTAGGAAAGCCTTGACACGGTCTCCTACAGCATTCTCCTGGGGAAATTGGCTGCTCATGGCTTGGACGGATGTACTCTTCGCTGAGTTAAAAGCTGGCTGGACGACAGACCCCAAGGGATGGTAGCAAATGGAGTTACATCTGGCTGGTGGCTGGTCACAAGCGGTGTTCCCCAGGGTTCAGTGTTGGGGCCAGTGCTGGTTAGTATCTTTATCGACAATCTGGATGAGCGGATCAAGTGCACCCTCAGTCAGCTTGCAAATGACACCAAGTTGCCAGGGAGGGGGAGTGTTGGTCTGCTGGAGGGCAGGAAGGCTCTGCAGAGGGATCTGGACCCATGGGCCAAGGCCAGTTGTGTGAGGTTCAAAAGGGCTCAGTGCTGGGTCCTGCAGGTGGGTCACACCAGCCCCACGCAGCACTATGGGCTTGGGACAGAGCGGCTGGAGAGCTGCCTGGTGGAAGGGGCCTGGGGGTGCTGGTTGATGGGTGGCTGAACATGAGCCAGCAGTGTGTCCAGGTGGCCAAGGAGGCCAACGGCATCCTGGCTTGTATCAGAAACAGTGTGGCCAGCAGAACTAGGACAGTGGTCGTCCCTCTGTGCTCAGCACTGGTGAGGCCGCACCTCAAATCCTGTGTTCAGGTTTGGGCCCCTCACTATAAGACAGACCCTGAGGTGCTGGAGCGTGTCCAGGGAAGGGCAATGAGGCTGGTGAAGGGTCTGGAGCACAAGTCCCATGAGGAGCAGCTGAGGGAATTAGGGATGTTTTAGCCTTGAGAAAAGGAGATTCAAGGGAGATATTGTCACTCTCTACAACTCCCTGAAAGGAGGTTGTAGGCGGGTGGGTCTCTGCCTCTTCTCCCAGATAACAAGCAACAGGACAAAAGGCAATGGCCTCAAGTTACACCAGAGTAGGTTTAGATTGGGTATTAGGAAAAATTTCTTCATTGAAAGGGTGCTCAAGCATTGGAACAGGCTGTCTGGGGAGGTGATGGAATCACCATCCCTGGAGGTACTTAAAAAACAGGTAGATGAGGTGCTTAGGGACATGGTTTAGTGATGGACTTGGAAGTCCTGGGTTAACGTTTGGACTTGATGATCTCAGAAGTCTTTTCCAACCTAAATGATTCTATGATTCTATCAATTATAGTGGGACAATAGCAGCTTTTTGCCATCTTACTTGAGACACCAAAATTTCAAGCATTTACCTTTAACAATATTTGACTTTTCCCTTCTGTTTAAATGAAGATGAGGCTCCTTAGTTTTTCTGTAGCGAGTAGTAGGAGAGCTAAGTACTATTTATATTTTCCCCTTGGAATCTGATGAATAGGCAAATGATAGTCTAGAGTGCCAGCTGGTATGAGCTGGCACTGTTCAACTGAAGACAGTGGCACTGGACCAACCCACACAGAGGGAGGAGACGTCCCACAGTATGATTGTTCAACACATTGTATTTTGGACAAGACACAGAACTGATCCAAATGGCTGGTAATCATTAGCTGGAGGCACTCTTGCAAAAGCAAGCAAGTCTCAGTACCCTAATTCGTCCAGTTTGGATAAATGCGCTGTGCCCACTTTTAAAGTCACTGTGCTTATTGTTTCTTTTTTCATCAGAACCTAAGAACATATAACCTTTTGGCTTTGTCTTCTGTTGTGGGTAGGCATCACAAAGTAATTGCCATGTTCAGCTCTGGAGCGTGATGTAATCCTGGGGCTCAGCCCAGAGCCAGGTCATTCATTTCAGTGAGTGATCTTTGACATCTTTGCCTTCTTCCTGCAACACCCATTTTTATGTCCAAAGTTTGCTCACAGAGAATCACAGACTGAAAGTAAATTCTGCCCATAGGAATCTAAGGGCACATCTCTGGTGTGCAGCAAAGAAACGCCCAACACCTTGCTAAATATCTGTACTACTCTTGGAGTCAGGTTAGTAATCCCAAGCAGTGACGTGTGGATGTAACGGCTCAGCTGCACTAGCTCCACTGCTCTGAGAAAAGACTTTTGCTCACAGTGTCCAATCCCGGATTGGTCTCTCCAGAGCACAGGTTTAATTCAGCAGGTATGGACATCCAATAGATGTTATAACACAAGACTACATGCTAGCCATATATCTACATACAAACTACTGCATGAGCTATGATATAGCCTAAACAGGCCAAATAAACCAGCTCTTCTTTAGAAAGTGAAGTACAGAGACAATCAGACACCAAGGGGGGAAATTATCAGGATCTGATATCAATTAATTTTTATTCTCCAATATCATAAAAGGAATTAGTGGAGTCACTATCCCAACAAAGTCTCAAAGGCTTATCTTCACCCTGAGATACCACTTTCACAAGCAGCTTCTGCTTTGACATCCCCAGGCAGCTGCAAAGGTCCATAGAAGCAATGCTGGTCTCACCAAGGTAACACCTTCTGGCATATCAGGCTCATACATTTTCAAAGGGCAGAGCTTGAGCCAAAAATAAATTTACATGTGGTGGGAAAAGTGAGGAGTAACAAGGTGAATGCCATATGCAGCCCAACAAGTGGTAGCAGCATATCATTGCTTATAAGATTCATAACAGAAGTTAATTTTCAGGAGGAGATCTGGAAAAAGCCTTTTGCATAGATCTGCCATGTTCACAGGATGGCCTGAAGCAGAGGATGAAAGTGCTTGGGAGAAAACAAAGATCAGTGTATAATGAATGTTAACTTCAAAGACAGAAAGGGAGGCAGAGTCAAAAGCTTGAAACATAAGCAAAACCAGACTTCCAACAAATTATTAATTCAAACAACTGTGTTGTTCTATTTCAGTTTGCTGCATTCAGGACTGACTTTATCTATTAAGATCTGCACCTATACTCTGCATCCAAAGACCCTGAACTGTTAGTCAACATAGAACTACATCTGACACAAGCTTAAAACTACTTCTGCTTAAAAGGGGCTTCCAAGATACTCATTCAGGTAATTGCTAACTCCTTCTGTTAGCTTGAATGCTTTGTATAGGATATATGCATACTACACCCTCTATATATGTGGCGGGCCAGTGCAGTAAATTCTAACCCTTGGTTGTGATGACCTGGGGATACAGTCCCTCATCCGCAGCAGTTATCCCATGAAAACAATAGGACCCCACTACAGTGTATAAAAGGTCATACATGATCTCCTCAGATCTTACCTTCATATTTAAAAGACTCATCAGAGTCTGAGTGTCAGTATTTGTGTGATTTTCCATCTACTTTTCCTCCTTTATCTCTCCTAAAAGGAAACTTTCTAACACTCTTAACATCATCCCGGATCTCACAGTAGGAGTCATAGGCTTTTATTAACTGATACTTATTAACCAAAACCTGTTAAAAACATTTCATTTATCCCTGAAATACCTTGTGGGCTTAGTGTAGAATTGCAGATCTTCCTGGCACGGTCAGCACTACTACTGTCAGGAAGCAAAACATGAGGCAGTCCCAGCTGTGGTACTGCCAGCACTGGTCTCTCGTGCACCTCAGTCAGATGCCTTCTAAGACAAAAATTCCTCGGTCAATGCTTCATAGCTTCCTCCTTTCCAGGACTTGGGTCTTCAAGCATAGACTGAACGTACCTCAGGACAGGAGGTTATAATTTATTTATTTATCTTCACAAACTCTTTATTAAGGTCAGCATGCAGAGAAGGAAGGCTGGTCAGCCAGAGTACTCTACAGAAGCATCAGCAGCTGGGGGTGAGTAAGCTGCTCTTCCAACAAGTCAGCTGCTTTTGAAGTCAAAGAGCCAGGGTCCAGGCAGCAAGCAAGGATTTAGCACTGAGGGTAAAGGCAGGAAAGCCACATTCCCCAAAAGACCTAAGACACGCAGTCTCCATGGAGGAAACAAAAAGTGGCATTAGCCTCTCCTGAACTAGGCAGAGCCATACAATACTCTGTCCTGTCCTAAGAAAAGTGCATTCAAACTCCCGGAAAGAAATGAGGAGGCCTCACCAGTTCACTGATTATTTCCTCATGCTGTTCATCCGTGTGAGTGCCAAGGAGAGAGCCTGAAGGGATCAGAAGTAACTGCAAGGTGCAGAGAACAAGGCTAAGGTAGGAAGGGATTCAGCTTACACTTTTTTCTTCTTCCAGTTATGAATTAAGAGCAAGAAAGTGAGACACATCTTGGAAATGAGCATCTGTCTGCATAAATGGTAGCAGCCGCAGGACCTGGGGTCTCTGAAATCTTGTTCTAGGAATTACTGGGTAGATGTTCAGACTGCCTTGTTAAGAAGGGGGGGCAGTATCTTTGCTTTGTGTTCATAAGGGTCATAAAGAGGTTGTGAAGGACAGTGAGTCAATTCCCTGAACATCTCAGATATCTGTATATTTAATGCAAGGGAATAAACAAGAAATGCTGGGAATCTTAAATACAATAACCCAGTTGCAACTGAATTTGCACAACCAAGAGTAGGATAATCCATGTTACTGTAATATTAACATATGGATAATGATAAAGAAGGAAATGCACAAAGGTGGTGTCACAGGGACATTAAATGGCAGATCATGCAGACTAGGCTTTTTGAGAGCAGCAGCATCCAGATTTGGAAATAATGGAGACTTTGCCATCTGCACATATATTCAGCAAAAAAAAGGTACAGAACAGATTGTCCAGCAAATTCTTGGAAGATGTTGGTGATATGTTTATTCAGAATGCGGGTAAAAGGGAAGTCACTTTCCCTTTGACTACAAGCAGTAGGGAGGAACTGGCTGAGAATGTAGAGAGGAAAGGTAGCTGAGAGTACAAAATAACAGAGTTCCTCATTTTCATGAAGGGAGTGAGGAAGAATAGTAAAATAAAGATCATTAACTCTGCTTTCTATGAAACTCAGTAAACTCACAGATCCTAAGGAAAATACCCCCAAGGGGAAAAGGAGCCCCAGAAAATTGGTACCTCCTTACAAAAACATGAATGGCACAGCTGCAGGGTAACCCAAAGTGAGGACAGAACAGGAGATGTGTGTAACAAGAAGCCAGCTTGTCTCAGTCATAGGCAATTCAGCATAAACAAGGAGAACTTCAGAAAAATAAGAAAGGACAGAATATTCTGCACCCAGAATAACTGATAGCACAAAACACAAGAACATAAAAAATTGGCTTAGTCAATCATTTCACAGAAGACTGTGAGATGTGCTAAATGACAAATTAAACGTGGGTCAGCATTACACTGCTGAAGAAAAAGGTGCTTGTATTGAGAAATACATGCAAAAGCATAATTTGTGAAGTATTTGAAAGAGTCCCCTACAGCATATGGGTCAAACCTGTGCTGCAATTTGGCTTCTAGTTTGAGACCTGTACTTCAAGAAAGATGTGAACTAACCACAAAGACAACAAAGAAGTGTGAGGAGAATGATCAAGAACTACAAAATACATCCACAGGGAAACACTGAAGAAATTGGAACTGTTTAGTCTAAAAAGAGAAGTGAGGGAGAAGGTGACTGTCTTCCAGATTTGTCCTATAAAAGTAGTTGCAAAGACTAAGAATAATCTCTTCCCTGTGTCTGCTGTTGACAAGACGAAAAGTAGGGAACATAAATTGCAGTAAGGGAGACTTAGATTTGACACTAGGAAAATTTTGCTGATTGAGAGAAATCTTTCACAGTGCTCAGCTTTCTCCAGGGAGGTTAGGAGATCTTCATCATGTTGACTGCTTCTTTCCGGGTGGCCTCTCCCTCCGACTGCTTGCTACTCTGCCTGTTGCTCTCACTTGGCACTCCAAAAACATTGGAAGGTGTTGTCAGCATTGCTCTTTCACTGACAATAATTTATTGCTTCAATTTGTTTATAACCTTACCTCTTCCAGAAACCAGACTCATTTAGTATTGTCCAGACACTACTCAGCTTGACAACAGCTTCATCATCCAGGTTTCTTTATTAAGGCAGTAGAGCAAATTGCAGTAATAACATTCAACCACAACTGATCAAGCAACATCTCAGGAGGATTACCAGTTCAGCAACTTGAATACAAAGAACAGTTTTTATACGCATGTTGTCAGTTCTTATATCATGTCTTCTCCCACCGATTATCTGCTATCATCTTTCTAGCATGAACTTCCTAATCAGTTAATTTATCCATACACGGAGTACATAGACGTATTCCAGTCAGTCCTACAAATTCAGCTGATGCTATGTAACTTCAAAAGCTGTATCTAGGTTCCAATGGATAACTATTTTTAACATCAGTAACTGCCCTTTACGACATCCTGATGCAACTGGGTTATAGCAGGGTCTATAACCAGATAGATAACTTATAGGATGAACCTGTTCTGGTTATAAATCAGAATATGCATTTAAAAAGGTATGTTGTCCATATGTTGACCTTTGCTCAGCATGCTGCAGAATTTGAAAGTGCAGATGGCATGAGGCAAGAAATTCCAGGAAAAGAAAGAACTGTCTCATAGCTAAGTGCTCTCCTGGTAATACAACCTTGCCTCAGCCAAAGAATTATAATGTGATAATCATCTATCACTTAAACTTTTCATAAGTGTGGTTAGCTGTTTGCTCTTCGGGTTCTGACTGCTTGACTTGAAATCTTGGTGCCAAATCTGCAAAAGGGCAGACTCACAGCTGCAACTGAACTAAATGGGAAACATGCACTGAGCAGGGCAAGTCCTACAGTACTGGTAAGTACCCGTAAGAGCCCATGTACCTTAACTGAGCCCCCACAACAAGCAGATTCCCCACCTGTAAAATTCTGTTCCTCACATTGTAACCTACAGGGTAGAAATAACAATTGATTTTTGAAAATTCATTAGTGCCTGTGAAGCATTCGGATGCCACAGAAAGGGCATTAGGAAGTTAATAACTGCATTTAAAGCAGAGGTTGAAGTGTGCAGCAAAAAGGGCACAGTGCCATACTGAACTGTGAGGAGGGATCAATATATAGAGTAACTGCCCATTCAGAGACCATCTTACATTGTGCACATTGCTCACAGAAATATGTCCAAAGGAAAAAAGGGGATCATTTGATAAAGTACTAAGTGGTAGGAAAAGACCAGCAGTGCAGGTCTTGTCTTGGCAAGACAAGCAATTGCCACCATCAGCAGTGATTTGGTTTTGGCATCTTTCTCTACACTGACAAATTAGAAAGAGCATTTTCCAATGAATGCAGCCACAGGGCGGGTTCATTAGCAACACAGTCCTATCGGTAACACCCAAACTGTACACATAACAAAACCCTTTTAAGGACCCAACTAAAGGTTAATCCAAATGACATTTGAATTACAATGAAGTAATATTCCCTTTAAGATAGGCCTTGGTGATCAGTGAGAGATTTTCCCTGTGCATGGGGTGAAACAATTAAATTTGTGTGCTTAAATTTGAGATCTTAATTGTGTCTCCCAGTAGAAGGTTGTCTAAATGTGATGGCCATGGGCTGCCCAGCATTGTCAGCTCATGGACTTCACAGGCCATCTGTTTCATAAGGTTTAACTTCCTCGCATAGACCACCACCAACCTTGCCTTCATTTCTTGAAGTGCCTGGTTGTGCCACGAACAGATGACTGTCTCCAGGCCTCCCCACCTTAACATCTGAGTCTAATGTCACTTCTTTTCCTCCTGCTTCTTCAAAGGCCCCTGATGTACATGTGTTTTCTGCCACCAGCCCTGGACAGGGGCTGTTTAACACCTTCTTCAAGGTAACATTTTGCACATTGTTCCTGCTGGATGCAACTATTTCACCTCATCAGATTCGCCAGGCTCCCCAGGAGCGCAGCGTGGCTGTGTGCCCCTTAGCTTTCCCCCACATGTGCATGCTGATGGGCAATTTGCTTCACCACAGAACAGGCAGAGACCCCATAGCTGCTAGTTATGTGGCAGTCCCCACTGCAGCTCCCCCAGGGCAGCCGCCTTCTCTCCTGCTAGCAGCAAACAAAACCCTCTACCCTCACTTGGCTTCCCCTGCTCTCTTGCCAGAACACAGGGCTTTCCTCTTCTCTGCTGATCTGATGACTCAAGGGACAAGCAAAATCAGGGCAGAAACTGCATTGCTGTCATTGCTATGCCTCCACACCACCTATTTCACACAAGAAAGCACATCTTGCTCTGCCATCACTGATTATAGAAATGCAATCATTGTGGATTGCGTATCAACTTCAGCCTATTCTTTGAGGGGCTGTTGGATGCTGTATAACCAGCAATGTGTGCATGGGCACGGCATATACCCTTCTAAGAGTTTTTAATGTAAGTTTAGGTAATGAGAAATGCTCAGATAGTAAGAAAGACAACAAAAATAAAATTAAAGAGCTGGCAGTAGTCCAGATCTCTCTATATATGCAGGATCTCATCATGATCACTGATAAAAATGAAGCCTGTTTAGCATAATAAGCATCAGTCTTCAGTCTATTTTTCAGCCCTTGAGGATTCAGTTATTGTGGATTAGTTACCAATAAACAGATAATACTTTAAAGTATTCTAAGCTTTTCTTTAGCCGTGATTTACTGCCATGAATGCCATAAAATTGAACTGAAATAGACATGCTAAAAAAAGTCGGATAAACTGGACTTAAGCATATATAGCTTTATATTTGATCTGTAACACTAGAAAGTCACACTTAAGATAGTTGTGAATTAAAAGGTGTTGCTTACAGCAAAACAAAATTACATTCTCTAACTAATGCAGCTGAAATTACATCTGTAGTAGGCACTCAGAGGTACTGCCTGCAACATGTAGTGTGACCCCAATTCTCAACAAAAATTATGCACATGCAGTTTTCTTACTGGTTTGCAGGAGGTTTTCTGTACCTTGCATGATCACACCTTCCAGTTAATTTGGAAATTCCCTAGAGCATGCACTGTAATGTGAGTTTGGCATACTGTCCAGCACAGTGAGACCCCAGTTTTGAGTAGAGCCTCCACGCAACACAGTGATACAAAAAAAATCTTTGATAATAATAAACAGTACACATTTGGTATGAAAAGCAAATGAAACATCCAAAAGTCTAAGAAATAATCATGGACAAAAAATGAGTCAGTGGAAGTGAACTGTTTTTTTTTTCCCCAAGTGTATTTACTCTTCAATAAATTCTGGTAAACATCCAGAGGATATTTCAAAGCTTGAGCTTCCTGGTGCAAATGAAGTGTAAATAAACTACAATAGATGTTTGGGTTGGTTTTATTTTTAGTAAGTGGTGGCACTTACTAAACTAATTTTTCCTATTAACACTCTTGAAATTGGAGATAAAATGCAATGTGTATATACAGTGATCACCAGTAAGTATTTTACAGAAGTCCCTGCAAAAATATGAATAAAGCATTACATCACTGTATATGAGGTACTCAGAACTGTTGCATGGCTCAGACAGTATCTCATTCTGCACTTTGTTTCTCCTAAAGAGGAGATGACATTTTACGATATTTAAGGCATATGTAAGATTTTGCTCATTAGGGCATCAAGAACCAAACATACCTCAATCCTGCTAAAAATGGAAGATTGATTTATTTCTGAGAGGTTGGTGTGAGGATTATAATTAGGTGATCAAGGAAGTGATGTGTGTGCACATGCTCTGGGGGTGTTCATCAGATGGTGTGAATCTCCTATCCACCCATCTCAGAAAACATTTTCACCTGCATGTAAATGCATTTCCCACTCCTCCGCAGCCAGGTTTGTAACTTAGTGTTTTATAATGTCTTCTGCACCAGGTCCCATGTGGCAGAAGGAGCTGGTCAGCTTACTTTTGGTGCACTTCCCAGGGCAGGAGACCATGCAGTCCTCAAAGATAATGACATTGTGCTGCAGTCAAGGGGTGACCTTTATGCTTTAAAAAGTCTAAAGCAAAAGCACGTGGTAGCCTTTCTCACTTCTGACCTGCTAGATGTCTCCCCAAGTTGTTACCCAACACACTGTCTCTGAGTCATAAGAAAGAAGGTTTATTTTAGCTACTAAAAAGATGATTATTGCAGAGCGAGATCTTGGCATTTTGCTCTAACCATCCATTTTGGCTAAGCTCCGGTTTATGATATTAGAATATAAAATGAAGCAAATATATATAATACATATGAGAATATATAGTAAACATAGAAATATATATTAGAACATATATAAGAATATATATTAAGATATGTAACGAAGCCAATGTTCAGCCTGCAAGACTACTTTTCCTTCCCTCCTCCTCATTTTCACTACCTGTAAGATTATGAGCCAGGCTTGCTGAAGGGCAGGATGGATTTTTTTCCCCTACCTATAGAACTTCGGCAACAACTTCTTAACTAGTTCCTGTCATCTGAAAACCAAGCTGGCATACGATTTTCCTCTCAGTCTGAAAGCTCTGTGACCTGAATCTTACTTATTTAACTTCAACTGGCTCTTATTCCTATGCTGGACTCAGCAAGCTACTAAAATTGTAACAATGAAGAGGCAGGGGTTGTCTCATGTTGTTGATATTTAAGCAGCTTGTCTGCAACCATTTCTACTAACACATACATTTAAATTAACAGTTCCATGTGCATTAAAACTACTGCGGTTTAGTTTCTTATAGGTTTCTGCCTGTTGGTTGCTTGACTTTGATAGCTAAGACAAAGGAAGCCTTTTCTGTATTTGCAGTGTCTATAAGGACCCAAATGAGAAACGAGTCAATGAGTTAAAAATTTTTTAGTACAGAGGTCATAGACCTAAAACCATTTATGCACAGGTAGGCAATATGATCATATATACCACATTTCTACAGAAAACCAGGGTAAAATAAAACTAAGCTGAACACTGTGTATGTGATATTCCATGATCATGGTTCCTAACAGCAGGGAATGGAAAGCAGGCTAGGGCAGGTGCAAAAGAGACAGAAATAGATGATGGGAAGGCTCTCGCTGCCAGCAGCTCAAAGAGGCTGAGCTTTGCCCGCCAGCCAGTTTTAATAGCTCTCCTGACAACAGAAACAACAGCTTGCAAAGATGTAATATTTAGAGCATAGTCCCCCTTGAACAGAGACAAGCATCACCCTGACACCGTAAACTTCATCAATGGAACTGAAGTTATAAAAATTCCCACATCTCACTCTGGTGCTCTGTGGATATGGAAGTCCAAAGTTGTGGCTCTCTCCGATAATACAGTATTGGAGGCCACATAAATAACTAAGACAGTTAAACACCCAAGGAGTACAAGATACTGTCCATCAACCCATCTTACTGTGTTTCTCCTCCATTTTTGGGTTGAAACCAGTAAGAAAACAGTCTACAGCATGGGAAAATATATTTGAGGTTGGTTTTTGCTAGCTTCTTGGTAAGCTGCTCAGATTTATGGGCTGTTATGCCAAGTGGTAGTTAGAGAGGTCTGCTGCATTCAGGCAAGTTAATTACAGAGATGGTTGCAGGACAGTGTGATGCCAAGTAGAAGGCTTCGCTCCAGAAACAGACTGTCAGCAAAGTCAGGAAAGAATATAATCAGTCATAGCTCGCCTTTACCAATCAAGAATGATTACAGATGTGGCTTTCAGCTTGCTGAGTATTTTCTGCCATGTGAATTCATCAGATTTTTGGCCTGTGCATGAAACACTTTTCTCAGATCTTCTCATATATAGACACATGGTGCTTAGTTCTTTTAGACAGCACAAGTAGTTTGATTTACTTAATGTGGTTTTATTGTTCTAATAAAACTTGGATGTGTATTTTTGGTCACTTTCTCTGATTTAGAAGACAGTGATTTTATAGACATGTTGGCTGTTACGTTCTGATCCTGATTGCACCTACACGTGCCTTTCTTTGAAGAAAATGTAGCAGGAGTGGCAACAGCAATGGTGGGAAGAGCTACAAGCATTTTTATTGCTGGCACCTACTTTCACCTAGATGTGTGAAATACTAATTTCTGATATAGACAGAGGTTATCAGAAATGGGGAAGGTGGTGGGAGTTTCTTTCCAGGTGACAAGTATATATTCCTAGCATGAACAATAAAACCGGAATCTGACTGTGGCCTGTCTCCAACAAGCTCCTAGCAGTGTGGCAAAGCAGGGAGCTAAACATATGCTTAATGTAAGCTGCTTAACGAAGTCTCAAGTACAAAAAGAATGTGCGCTGACAAAACGCTTCATACTGCAGGCAGCTCTGTACCTGGTTACAAGCAGCTTGTGAGACCTGTCACACAGAGCAAGCAAAGCACGTGTGGCAGGGGTGCGGGGGGCTGGTGGCCGGGGGGGCTGGCGGCAGTGCTGTGGTCTCCCCAGCGGCCTCCGCTTCCCCTCACGCCGCCAGGCCTGCGGGCTGGCGCCTCTCCGCTCTGGGACAGCCCCACGGCCCTGCCCGCCTGCCCTGCCCGCCCTCCCTTTCCCCGGCTGGCGGGCGAGGCCCGGGCTGACTGGACCCCGTGCAGGCTCCCAGAGTAACGCCTTCGGGCCGCTTTGCCGAGGGGCCCCGAGCGTCAGCTCCCCCTTGGCACGGCTGCCATCACGCGTCGCCGTCCCCCTGTCCCCACACCGGGGCTGTGACAGGGACAAGCCTCGACCGGCGGCGAGACCGCTCGCAACCGCGCCCCCAGCGGCCCTCCGCCCCCCCGCCATGCCGGCCGCCCCCCGGCAGCCCGCCCCCGCCCGCCCCTTCCCCCGCGGACCACGTGGCCCGGGCGCCGCAGCGGCGCTGCGCAGGCGCCGTGCCCGCTCCTTCTGCCCGGCCGAGTCTGGGGCTCTGGATCAAAATGGCGGCGGCCGGAGCGGGGCCGGGAGGGAGCGGGTAGTGCTGAGCGGGGAGGATGGCGGCGGCGACCGGCTGCCGGAGGTGAGGTGCCGCGGGGAGCCGCGCGGTGGGTGTGGGCTGGGAGGGGGCCCGGCCTCGGTATCACGGCGGCAGAGGGGAGCGGGTGAGACCGCCGCCGCCCCCGCGGCGGGGCTCCCGGAGCTGGGGCCGGGTGGGCGCCCCGCCGGGCCGGCGGTGTCCCGCGCCGGCTGTGGCCGGGCTCCTCCGGCGCCCGCCTTGGCGCTCCCAGCCCGCAGCTCCGCCGCCGCGGCGGGCAGGGGTGCAGGCTCCCGCCGCCCACCAGGCCTCCCGCCGCGGGGAGCGGCCCTCGGGGGCGGGCGGGCTCGACCCGCGGGGGTCCCTGTTCCGGAGCGCCGGCAGCGGCCTCCCCCGCGCCTGTTGCGGCCGTCTGGTGCAGCCTGACCGGCCGCTGCCCTGCGGAGCGCTCCCCGCCTGCCCGGGGCACCGTGGCCCTCTGGCGCTGGGCGGCAGCGGCCCCGGCGGAGCGCTCCGAGGGGCTGTCGGAGCCGCCTCGGGCAGGAGCGGCCGCCGAGATTGCGCTGCCGCCGCCGTGCGCCCCTTATCCCCGGCTGGTGCGAGAGCGGCCGCGCTGGCTCGCCGGGAGCGGCGGGGCTCCCCCGGTGCGCCCGGCCCGGCCCGTGGCGGCTCGTGCGGGCCTGGCGCTGCCGCCGCCCGGGGACGTGGGGGTTCATCCTCCTCCTCTCCGTATAGGTGTTTCCGTGGTGTTTCTGGAGAAACTTGGGAGAGCTGTGCAGGTGGTGTGCCTGCTTGTGCCTCAGGGATACTCCTGCTGCTGTTGGATAGTGCTTCGCTCTTGGTTCACGCTTCTGCTTGTTCTCCTCTCCCATCCCATCTGAGGCCATTGGGTAAAAGATGACACGCATGTCTAGTGCTAGCATAAAATATGCTAGTAAGATAATAACATACGTGTTGATGCAATGAAGCTTTATTTGTGAGAATTCAGCTTAGGGAATGTGGCAGCGCTCGAGGCTTTGCTCAAAACCAGTGTAATATAATACACAAATCTAAAGCGTTTGGCAGATATACCACTGGGATGCGGTTATCTCTGGTTTTACCACATACTGCATGCTCTGTTTTAATTTAGAAATGGAGAAAATAAAAACAGAAACTCAGAGACAATAGTTTTAGCACTCATAACGTTTTCTTGAGGCACTGAGAAGCTTGATGAGTTAAAGCCTTACTCTTTTGTCTGAAAGATGTTAGGAAAGACAGTCTTCTAAGATTCTCCTTTATTGTTTCAAGCATAGGTCATGGACCGCTTTCATCCTAGTTGGTTATCAGCATGCTTCTTTGTACTGGGAGGTGCAGGAAGGGGAATTCTTTTTTTTAGATCCAGTGAGTTTAGACCCCTCTCTGTTTGAACCTTTTGCTTAAGAAATTCACGAAAATATTTCTTCCGCCTTTTTCCCCTCCTCCCCTTGTCGACTAAGAGTCTGTTGCCAATATTACAAAATTAATTCTATAGAGATTATTTTTGAGGATGTGGAACAAGTGTCTTGGTGATGTACAGGCTCTGTGGACTGGTGTTTAAAAGGCAAGGTCTGAATGCTTCTTTTGTAGGCTATCTGGATGAAGATAATGTATTCAAAAGGTATGGCTTGTGAGGTTTTCTCCCTTCTTGGGGAAAAACTAGGCTTAGTTGACGGACCAAACCGTAATTGAGCTATTTGAGAACTTGCTACTTTGTTGCATCAAATAATGTTATGTAAACATTGCTGTCTGTGCTTGTATGTAAACCTCTTGATGTCTGGCTGGGCAAATGAAGTTTGTATCCTAAGTTACAATGTGAAGATGCC
Organism: Falco rusticolus; assembly: GCF_015220075.1. Lineage (NCBI taxonomy): Eukaryota > Metazoa > Chordata > Aves > Falconiformes > Falconidae > Falco > Falco rusticolus. The sequence continues at coordinate 41,790,632 of NC_051193.1, forward strand.
AACTGCTCTGGTTTTTACTCAGATTTAAAGCTGGACTTGCATAGTTGGACTGCATACAGGTAATCTTGGAAATAGAGTCCAGTATTTTGTGTAGAATGTACAGTCGGTGTTTGCTTTTGTTCATGGGAGATGAAAAAACCCTATTGAATCCTTTGTTTTTGGCTCGGCTGCACAAAGCATTGTTTTACTTGCTTTCAGACTTTAGCTGATATATGAATGGGTTTGATATTCTAATCTAATTGTGTACGCTTGAACATACAAGGAGCACAGACACAAGTCATCTTAGATAATTTTCTGTGGCATTATTGTAATTACCGGCTTTTTTAAAAATCCTTGCCTCTTACTAATGTAAGTTAATTTTCTTCATATGTCCAGATTCCCTTGCTGAGTCACAGATACAGTAGTGGTGTAATGCTTATAGCTGGCATTGACTGATCTGCAAAGAGTCATATGTGAAGGAATAAAATTATTTTTATAAGCTCTTCTGGAAGACTTGCATGAACTTGTCATAGTGATTGTTTTGTTGGTTTTTTTTTTTTTCATTTTTCTTCCCCCTCTTGGTTTTCAAGCTTGTCTGAGAAGCTCAAAACTTTGTGTTGTAAAGGGATGTTGCTCATTGTTAAATTGTAGTAAAATGTACTGTCTTTGCAGCCAGCTCTTTGAATTTAATTCAGTGGGGCTGTCAGAGCTTGATTAATAGACTAACAAAATATTGAGTCTTCATTTTGAAAGCGGACTATCAAGTTGCTGCGCACATGATGTCAGGTTTACAGCTGTCACTGATGACAGTTATCCTAGAGGCTTGTAGAGGATGAATTCTAGGCTTGGACAATGCATTCCTCTGTCCTGCTTTGCAGGCTGCATTGGTGTTGTGGTATCTTGTGGTCCTGCATGTGGCCTTGGGAGGGGGCGTGACACTAGCCCTGACCCTCCTGCCACCCTGATGCTAGTTTGGTCTTGATATACCCGGTGACATGCAAGAAAAGGGGAGTGTGTTCCAATGTCATGGTTGCATAGTGATGACCAAGGTTGAAAGGCAGCCAGCCACAACTGAGACAAAAAGTAACATGAATCAAAACATCCTACAGACGTCTCGCATAAACTGCATGTAGTTCACATTAATCAAACAAAAAAAAATCTATAGAGACAGTTATTTCTTCTTAAGAGCAGTGTTCTTAATACCAATGAGAATTTCTTCTGGTAAATCTTACTGTTCTTACGGTAAATCTAGATGCAAAATTGCGAGTTTCAATCTTAATTCTTTTGGGGGGTTTTTTTTGGAACATATTTACATAGTTTTGATTTCTGTTGCCAGATCAGTGCCTTGTACTGTTATTTCACACAAGTGTGAAAAGATGCATAAACTTTATTGTGCATGCAGTGGAGACTGGGAAGCCTAGTTCTTCAGATGTGAGTGTTCGATGAGCTTCCAGTGAGTCATGTAGTTATTGATCTGTTTCATTACCCAGGTTCTTTGAGGCATAAGGCTTGTCAGTGTATCTTTAAATCTTTGAACACAAACTATTACAGACTTTCAGAATGTTCTTTCATATGTTTGCTTACCAGTCTGCCTGAAGTGTAACAAGAAGGGACTGCAGTTGCAAAGTGTGATGCTAGTCTTGCATTTTGTGCCTATCCAGTCTGTCCGGCCTGTCTCCCAAGAAGGATGCAAATTATAATGATGCCTTCTGTATAATGAATGGATTATACATAATAATGTATATTATACAGAAGGTCTGTATAATATACATTATATAATACATAATATACATAATATTCAGGTCCTACATTAGGAGACCTGAAATCCTTGTGTGTTTTATGTAGAAACAGTGAAATTGTGTGTTGGGGAGAGTAGAAATAGGCAAGAGGAAAAATGGATAGGAAGGAGATGAGTATCAATGATGGTGTATGCAACACTTATACCTTGCTGTCTGAAGTTCTTAGAGGTTTAGCATTTTGCTTTCATCTTATTCTCTGACGGTGGTGGTTTTGTTTTCAGTGTTCAAAGAGAGCTGATCGTGTCAGAGGTTCATCTGAAACTAAAGGGGGTCTGAAGTCTCTAATTTCCTTGTCCTTGGGACCATGGCAGATAGCTCTGTTGCTTTACAAGGATGCCTATGAGGTTTTTGATGGATGCTTGGTGGCAAAATTGGTGTAAACACTTAGAGTCTGCAGCTGTTTTTTTCTGCGTCCTGCACTGTCCCTTCAGCTCTGTTGAGAGAATGGTTTACATGGCTTCACTCTGAAGCATTGCAGGAAACTGATCTGTCTGAAAAGTAAATCACTAAAACAGAAAATGACTTCAGATCAGGTCCTTAATCTGGGTCATCACATTGCTATGGAAAATTTATTTGCTGACACAGTATAAAGGCAAGGTCAGGTAGGTAAAGGGGATCTGGGGGTGGGACTGTGTTGCCTGAAGTGTGTTGGACTGAAGTACATACATAACTATATACTTAATTAAATTTAAGTCTGATGTGATTGCTCCATTGGGTGTAAGTGTTATGCAAGATTACACTGAATGTGTAATGGACTGGTGGGCTTGCAGACACGTGTTCAGCCTGTTGGGGATTTTCTGTCATCAGTGGGTTTAAACTATTTATCTAAATGAAAAATAGGAATTACCGTGTTATACCGGAGTGATAAAACATGCAAAAAAATCTTAGCAGCAACCAAAACTGCTGAAGAAACTTCCAGTAAGGTGTGGGGGTGTAACATTTATGGGTAATATCTTCCTAAATCAGTTCCTTAAGTTTCAGAAGTATCTTCTAGAGATCTTGTGTAATTTTTCCGACTTGAAATTCTAACAGTAGCTGTTAGCTGTATATATATGTCTGATCATTTTGTGAATCCTGTTTGATCTTTGTCCTCAAATTTTTTTCTGAATTCAGTGGCCATGCTGTATGGTCTAAATGACACTCAACTTCATTGTATGTTTGGTTCTTCCTGTATTAGAAAGACTGTTGTGGGTTGGTTTTTTTTTTCTGTCCGCCTTTGCTATTCTTACCTATCGTATCGTATCCTGTTCCCAGTCCATTATAGTAAATTGCACAGAGTATAATTTATTTTTTTTAAATTTATCCTAAAGATCCTCTTTCTAGTGCCCCTGTTACTGCCATTCCCTATGATCTTAAAGAGCCTTTTTATTTCCACTGTGTCCTCTTTGATATAGGATTATTTCAGTATGTTAACTTGCAGCTTTTAAGATGAATCTCTTCTGGCATTTTTCATCACTTCAAATCTTGAGTGTTATCTAGTGGGAAGTGCTTTAGAGAGAGATGAAGCTAGTTGATGGTATGCAAGATTCCTCTCTAATTTGGAAACGTTGTCCAAGATCTGTTAAAACTATTTTAGCGTAACTGTCAAGCAGTTTTACACTTCCATTGATGGCAGTGATGGCTAAACACTAAAGTGACTGCTGCGTGGCCTTTTAATTGGGCATGTTATTTTGTGACCCAGTACTTGGAGAAGCAATATGTGATTAGTAGAGCTGTAAAAATGTATCTCTGGGTGCTCACATGCATGTTTTAGGGTTTCGTTTGGGTCAGGGAAGACTGTTCTTTTTTATAGTCCAACATGGGAATAGAGGTTTGGAATACATAGAGCAAGAATACCAAAGTCTTGTGAAGGTATCAGACCTTAGTAAAATTATACTTATTTATATGCAAATTAAAGTATTTTTTTTGACTGACCAAGTAGATCACATTGTATTAGTGAGAAAGTGGAATGCTGCTTTGCTTGTCATCATCTGCTACCCCCAGATCATACTGCAATGAAGTATGTAGAATAACCTACTCCTCACGGAACTGTTTCAATTGCTTTAAAAATAATCAGTAGGAGTGACAGAAGTTCCTTTTCATACTCTTTTTCTCCTGACGGCAATATTGGAAATGCTGCTTGAGAGCTGACTAGAAAGCCTTCTAAAATAACAAATCCAGTCAGGACGCAATGAGACACTATTTTGTGGACTGGTGCTGCCTTACTGTTTCAGCTTTTTAAGTCTTCTGCCTTAGCTTTGTTCTCCTGATGACTCTCAATGTAAGGGTGGGGGGAAGTGGTTCCTTGGCTGTTGGAACTGAGGAACCGGGTTTGCTGTGGGTTTGGTGATCTTGGACTTTGTCTAAGAAGATACAAGTCCTCTTCGAAGCCTTTCTGCTGCTGTGATAATTATAGGGCTCACCCATGTAAATTCTGTAGTGTTGAATACGAGGTTGTGCTGAAGTACTTTGTACAAGTTGGAGGCATTTAGAGATTTTCTCTCGTGTACCCAGACGTCTGTTTCTTAAAATACATAGAAACGTAACCACCTCTGAAGCTGCTTGTGATATTAAACTGAATGACCAGAAAATTTCATCCTGGAGAAGGCAGGAGTGTAGGCATGTACATAGTGGAATTTTTGATTTATCCATGTAAAAAAAATATCACAGACTAATGAAGCATGGGAATACATTAAAGCATGATGTCCTGTATCTTGGCTCATCCTGTAGTGGGCATCATAATATCAGATGGTTGAGAGGTGATGTGAAATACATACAGAATCTCTAGAATGTGGGCAGAGACCATAACGTTAATAGGTTCGTGGAGTTCTTTAAAGTCATTCTAGTAGTGACTGCACCTCATTGAAATACAATCAAATTGCTTATGCTGACATTAGAAGTTGAAGATCCCTTTGTCAGTCTGCAAGGAGGTACTTCTAGGAAGTTTCTGAAATGGGTTGTTTATTGTGCTTCAGGCGCTAGCATGGTAGAAGAATGCTGAGTTGACAGAATGCACTCTCAAGGGGGGAAGTTTGGTATGATTCAGTGTAGTGATGGCCTTGATACTGAACGAGGAAGAAGCCAAGCGGTGTCAGTACCTCCCAGCTCCTGAGAGGCAGCAGTTGTTACTGGTGAGCTGGATGCAGCGCTGTAATTATACATTGTTGCACGGTGTTACAGGACTGTTACAAATGTAAGGGAATGAGGAGTTGCTGGTCAGTGTCACTGTGAGTCTGTCATGTTGTCTCCCTCCCTCACTGCCCCGGTCTACCGAGTATGTCCATCTCCTCCATAGTTTGTTTTCGTGAGTAATTTGGGTATTTAGCTTATCTAAATTTTGGATAGAATGTGTGATTACTGCCTCAGATTCTCGAGTTCCACCTTGACTGACTCTTTTTGAATAGCCAAAGATAATATTTAAAAGAATAATTTTCTGCTTTTTTTTCCCTTTAAATAAAAAGATACATTATTTGGATCAGAAAATACCTCCTGCTTCTTACATGGTCATCAAAATCTGTGTAGGGTTTAGTCCTTTATTAAGCATGCTGGAAATATGCATTTGAACTTGAAATGCCTAAATATCCTCCTAGCATAGTTAAGGTTGTCATACAGTATAAGAATATCCCCTCTCTGATAGTACTCTATAGTTCTAGACACAAACTTGAAGACTTGGTAACCCCTGGTAAAGTGACTCTTGTATGTGTATTTCTGCACTAAATCAAAGCTGCTTATCTGTAACTGCATTTAATGAAGATCTTTGCTGTGCTACAGCCATTTTCTATTTGAGTTGGGTTTTAGGCTTAAATTACATTGTTCCAAAGTACAGCCCTAAAGCAAACTTTCCAAAAGATCTGTCCATACTACTCAGGGCTTTTCCATTTTAAGGAAAATCAAATTGGTTTTGTCTTGCTTTAAGATTCTCTGCTGAGAAAAATTTGGCAGTTTGGGTTAACAGGCTTGTGCTGATCTAGATATTTCTTTACCACCATCTTGGGGATCTACTTCCCTTTCTCCTTCTTCCCTTCTCCCCTCATTCTGTTTTTAACTACCAACTTATTTTTCTATAGTATTAAACTGGAAAATTTCACATTTTGTGTTTACCTGCATCAAGGTTGAATTGTATTAAGCCCTAGCAGTCCTCAACAGTAACTAGAGTGCTTATTTAAACATCTTGTGAATCTGAGTTTCATCCTTGTTTTAAATTTGGAAGGAAAAGGAACTTGCCTTTTCCCTTTTTCCACACATATAAGATTAGTTTCCTTTAAGTTAAAATTAACCTTTTTTCTGAAAAAAGATCTAGCTAAAAACTCTTCCTGTTCATTGGGTATGAATGTGCAAGTAGAGGAAGAAGAGTTTAGTGGGAATGATAATCTGCTAGACAGGGAAGTAAGATTGCTTTTTTTGGTGGCAATATTGAATTTTTCCCATATATTGATGAACTTTTCAAATAACAGAAGAATCAAAGGTGGTTTGGTAAGTATAGCTCACACTGGCAAAGACTTTCTGCGTTTTGCCCTTGCTTTGATTGTGAAAGAGTATTAAGGACAGTTGCAGATAAGAGAAAGATGAACAAAATTTGTTATAAAATGAGATTAAGAGCAATGGGTTGCTTTAATGGAGTATCTTCTCTAATTAGTATAGTCCAGCAGACTTTTGCTTTCCTTCTAAATTTTTTTTTTATTCCTTTGAAAAATCTATTTTTTTCAGATGTTCTGGGACAGCTGAAAAGCTTCAAGTCTTGTGGAGGGAGAAGGAAGAGTTAAGATGTACGATCAGTCTGCTCAAAGTGCAGATTTGCTTTAGCAAGTAGGTGAACAGAAAACCACCCCACAGTCTCTCATAACTATGCAATCTTAAAAAGTCTGCATACATGAGGTATGTGTAGATACTGCTGAATTAAATTTGTAAATGATTGATGCTTCTGTTTTGAGGAGCAATATGTTATGTCAACTTGTGTGATGCTCCCTTGGCTGTTATGTAAAACTTGCATGTTCGTGTTACAGGACAAAAAATAAATGCTTTAGAAATAAATGCAGAGAGGGCTTGTTACAGGAAATTTGGAAGACATAACTTCCTTTTGCCAAGGGGAAAATGTAAACAAAGCTCCAACTTAATTGTAGACTAACTACTAGACTAGGTTTCTGACGAAGCCTTTCCTTCCTTCCTTTATGGCTTTTATCATTGAGAAAGTGTATTTTCTGTTTCATTTGAAATGGTTTTCTGTATTTGTGGGGAGGACAGGCCTCAAAGTTAGTGAGCATTTAGTTCTTGCTGCACTTGCATGGAATCTAAATGTAAGAATTACTGAAGGTAACTACTGAGGCTAAAGTTATTGGTGAAACTTTTGAGGGTTCTGATAGTTCATGGGAATATCTGAAGTTTGCTTGTGAGGGGAAGGATTGCAATATTAGTATAGTCTGTTACTGTACATGCTCTCAAGTACTAAAATATCCATATTCAAAATGGCTGAAGCCTTTGAAGTGTATGGCATAGAGACATTTATTGGCATTAGATGTTATGGTGTATTACTTGTTGAAGTCAGCGTGGCTCTTAAAATTTTCGGCTGTAGCTAATGAATTTAAGTTGACCATAGAGGAGCCCAACCAAAGGAGAAATCTTTTATATGCACAAGCTTTTAAATAACTGTGAAAATCTTACTATATACAAAGATAACTGATTTATAAAAACAGGTGTAAGATCACCATGTTAGTTGTGGTTTTGTATGTTTAAAAGCATCTGAATAAAAGGAAAACAGCCTGCAGGATTTACCAGGAATGTCAGACTTGCTCAGGGTGGCAGCAGTCCATAACCAGTTTACAAGCTCTCGAATGAGTCAATTGTTGTATAAAACCCATGCACGATGAATTTTCCAGTTTGTATTGCTGCCTGCTTCAGTGAGCAGAGTAGACCTGGGAGTGACTGTGGATGCTAGGAGACAAGAGGAAAAGGTAGTGTCAGCAGGGAAACCTGAGCCTCGGAAAGAGCGGCTGCAAAGCGGGGCTTTGCCTGTGTGCCTGGGGCCAGCCTCGAGTGACTTGTTGAGGCTGAGCCCAGGCTCAGAGAGAATAAAAAGGATGACTATAAGAATATAGTTTTGTTGAATTGTGAGGCAATTTAATAGCAACAGTGTGCTCTCTTCACGTTGACAGCTGTGGGTTCTTGTTCCAGACTGTCAGACCGACCTGCAAGAATTCACTTTTTCTTGTCTGTTACCTCCTCCAGCAGTGGGGTGATGGATCAGCTATCTGAAGTGACTTGTTCTGTGATCGTAAAACCTTTGTATGTAGTGTGAGGGGAAGCAGGAAAGCCCCGTGGCTGGAGCAGCAGCGTGAGAGGACCTTCTGTTAGTCTGACTTCAGTGGTAGTGTCAGATCACCCTGATGTACCTGTGAAAAGCTGACAGGCAGGGAGACCTGTATACACAGTTTGCTTCTCATCAGTGGAAGAATTTGCTGGATTGAGGGGAATATATTAAAATGCACGTAGGCTTGCCTTTTTATTTTTTCCCTGTATGACTAATACCTAGATGCATATATTCTGTCACTGCAAATTTGAAATCTTCCATGCCTTCAGATAAGCAACAATCCCCATGGACCTCTTTAGTAGTAATATTTAATGACTATTTAAATAGTAACTTAGTGGCTGCTATCTGAAGGGTGGTTAACCAAGGCCTAATTGAAAGGAGGAACAAACTACACAAATGCAGAACGAAAAGTACAGGCCAAAGAAGACAGCACTTGAGCTAGTGAGCACTCCTGTGGTGAATCCTAGCAGTAGTTGGTGCTCTCTCAATAGCCTGTTTCTGCCAGGAGTGCCCTTGCTTTGCAGACAGTTTGAAGATGATCTTTTTCCTGCGGGTAATTTTTAAGAGCTATGTAAGAGAAACAGCATATTGCAAGAGTAGTCTCATATAGCTACCTGCTTACATTAAGATGTTTATGTTGAAAATGGCAGTTGACTGTGTGAAGATAGAGGTGGTGCTGTACTTGAGGGCAGTGGCTGTTGCAGCCACCCCAGAGGATCCGCTGAAAACAAATATGGTCCAGTCAGGTCCCTGGTAGGACTTACATGGCTTCCCAAATGTCTGCTAGAATGAAAGGGGACAGCTTTGCTGTAGAAATGAATGCATGGGACTAGGAATGTTGGGGGATTTTTATTTTTTGAAGGCTGTGCCAACTGAGTATTAGTCAAACTGCATGTTGTGTTTGACTGTGGGGAGCAAGCAGCCTTTTATTCCTAGTCTTCCCTCTCCTAGTGACGTTCCATGGGTCATTTGGTAAACTGGTGCAGGGAGCTAATTATGCTGGAGAGAAAAATTCTGCAGAAAATAATACCTTGGTTTGGTTGCTGGCATGGTGGAGGAGCTTTGAGAAGATGGTGATAGTAGTTGAGGTGAGCACTGCTGCTGAAGAAATGTGCGTGGAACCACAGTGTTGGTGAACCAACTGGTTTTTGCATACACAAAATAATGCATTTTGAATCCAGATTGGAATTGTGTTTTTGTTGGATCCAAGACTTGTTGTGGCTTGTGACTATTATTTTAGAAACTCTGTTTAAACTGTAGCTGAAACGTGTCAGTTTTATGGCTGTGACTTAATGCTTTCTTGAAGGAGGAAAATAAATGTTTCTCTAATAAAATTCCTCATGGGTCTTATGAAATGGTTGGACTAGATTATCTTTTGAGTTCTTTACCATACCTTTCCATGTTCCACCTTCCAGATTTTATGTTATAAATAGATGAATCCAGTAGTCTTAGTTTATAAGAGATCATGCTAGCAACTGATACTTTAAACTTTTGTTATATCGAAGAGAAAAGGCTGTGTGAGTTAAATCTGCGGTTGTGTGATGGTGTAAGCATCCATGGAAAGGATGCTGTACAGAACAAAAAGAACGGTGGTATATTAAGGAGGGGGATGTAAAGAAAATAGTTTTGAATATATGGCAATATTGGTAACAGCTTCTTTTAACAACAAGCAGAGTTTTTCAGTGGAAATAGATGAGATGCATATTATTTTGTCACCAAGCATCTCAGAAGCTCATGCAGAAGGGAAGAGGATTATGCAGAAATACTGTATTAATGAGGAATTATGTCGGTAATGGTTCCAAGCAACAGAAATACCTCAGGATGATGATGTTACTGATACAGTGGCTATCTGGCAGGATGAGTTGACTGTAGCCAAAATAAGATGATGGAGGTAATCAGTAAACTGATTTATGAACAAAATTCACCCATATAGGAAGGTCAATAAGTACATGGATCTAAGATTTTTAGTCTGCTTTGACATGGGGTTGCTGGAGCTATTGTTGGGAAAACCCCAAGCAGTGTCATCACTAGAGACTACTACTGTTCCTCTTAAGGCTGTGGATCAAAGGGAGGCTCTTTTGAAGATAAATTGAAAATAGCAAGTTCTAAGAGAGGATGTGTGCTGCTTACTTAGTGTAGGTACCGTGAATAGTGTCTAGGATTGTCTTATTAGTAACTTTAATATATTCTCAGAGGAAACATGTTCTGAGAAATGCAGTGAATTTGGAAATGCTGCTGTGTACGGGAAGCTCCCAGATCCTTGTTCAGAGTAAATGGCTTTCTGTGAAATAATTGAGCTTGGAGAAAAGGGAAAATGTCTCTAGTACAAGGAGACTGTGGGGTATATCCCGCTGGGGTGGTACTTGATGTGAGAAAGCAGCAGGTCTGAAATCCAGAGACAGATCTTCCATGTGGTTGGGATTTGAGCCAAGATTTCCCTGTCTTAGTAGACTTGCTAATTGAAAACAGCATCTTGTGTTGTGGTTGGGTCACAGCTCTAGCAAGAGGAGGAATTCCCTTTCTCAATGAAACGGTGATCTTTGGGGGAGACTCTCAAAGAAAATAGAATAAAATCATGTGAATTGTGAAAACTGCAGAGAGGAAAGACTCCCTGCCCTGCTCCACAAAAAGCAACGGTCCTGCTGACGGTTAAGGGGTACTTGAATAGGAAGCCCATGAAATATGCTGTATAAAGGTGGGACAGCTTCATGTGGAGGATTCTTGCTTTTTGCTCCACTCTTGCCTTTTCCATGGGGGAAGAAGGGAGCAGATGACTGAGGATACTGGTGCAATAAAGGACAGGCAGTATCTGGAGACAGTGTCATGGTTTAACACTGGCCAGCAACCAAGCATCACGCAGCCGCTTGCTCACTCCCCCTCACCCAGGGGGAGGGGGATCAGAAAGGAATGTAAAACTCAGAGGTTGCGATAAGAACACTTTAATAGGTAAAAGCAAAAGCCGTGCACACAAGCAAAGCAAAACAAGGAATTCATTCACCACTTCCCATGGGCATGTTTGGCCATCCCCAGGACAGCAGGGCTCCATCACGTGTAGCAGTTACTCAGGAAGACAAACGCCATAATGCCAAATGTCCCCCCCTTCCTCCTTCTTCTTCCCTCAATTTATATACTCAGCATGACATCATATAGTACGGAATACCTCTTTAGCTAGTTCAGGTCAGCTGTCCTGGCTGTGTCCTCTCCCAATTTCCCGTGCCCCTCCAGCCCTCTGGCTGGCAGGGCCCAAGGAACCAAAAAGTCCTTGATTTAGTATAAACATCACCCAGCAACAACTGAAAACATCAGTGTGCTGTCAACATTGTTCTCACATCAGAGCCAAAACACAGCACTGTACTAACTACTAAGAAGAAAATTAACTCCATCCTAGCTGAAACCAGGACAGACAGAAAGAGAAGGGCAGTGGTCTTACCAGGCTGGTGTTCAATCTGAGTATCTGAAGCTAAACTTAGGTGAAATTTGACTGGGTGAAGTGGCTGCAGACTACTTTAAAAAGCAGTGTAAGCCTTTTTTGGAGATGACTTTTCATGTAATTTGGAGATTCCTATTTTTGTCTTAACCAACTGATATATTCACATATACCAAAGAGGATTTGCCTTTCTTAAAAAACAAAAGCATGTTTTTGTTTGCTCAGAAGAGGCCTTTCTGAAAATACTTTAGACTTCTCAATGTATTACAGTATGTCAGAATATCTTGCAATTATTCTAGATTGGCTAAAATGAATTATCCTCACTTTCCCTTTAAATGGATATGTTCATCTGTAATTACTTGATAGGACTTCTGATTTTCTTACGAAGTAGATTTAATGATGTTTTGTGTCTAAGTCAGGTAATGTTCCTTTCAAGTGAACTTCTAAAAAATGGAAAGTCATTGAAGTATATGTTGTCATTTCACTTCAAGAGAGTCCTAGAGGGCAATAAATGAGTTCTTGTTGACTTTGCTAAAATGTGTTTTGAATTCAACTTACAGGAACATTAGCTAAGTCTTTCATGTTAGTATCATCAACCAGAATAGATTTTTGGTTAATTATTGGTGCTTGCAACCAGCTGGAAGGATCAGTGATGTACAGAGATCAAGATTAATTTGCCAGTATGTGAAAACATCTAGGTTGCTTGGGAGAAACTTCCTATTATCTATAAGATTGTACTGCTGTAACTCAGTCTGCATGTGCTTTGTGTGTGTGGTTTTTTAGGTGCTGGAACTTTTTTTATTTAAGAAAATACAAATATGTTGATGTTCCACGCCCCTGCAGTGCTGTTAGTGATTTGACCTGTCACTCCCTGCTGATGACATTACTTAATTTCTTCTAGGGTGTGACACATTCACATCATACTCTGAATTGCTTTGTTGATAATCAAAAGTCTTTCTGAAGTGTACATATCTTTAAGACTCCACACCTTTATACTCTATTTGAGTATAGCTCTTCTACCTTTCATTCTGATTCCTCAGAGGATGTGTTAAAAATTGGTGCAGCTTAATTTCTTGTTTTTCTGTTCCTAAAATTCAGTGCTATGATTCTCAAGAAATCTAGAAATAAAAAGCCAGGACTACTGTGGGGTTTCTGCCACCTCCATTTTAAAAGAACTTCTTAATGGAGAAGTGTACTACTTCATGAGAAAGAAAGTGCTTTAAAATTTGTGCTTAACTTTCAAGAAAGGGTTCTTTGTGATAGCTGGAACACATTATTCTCAGTAAAGCACTAAGCAACGCAGTCGCTTTCGTAATCTAGTTATGTCTGCTTTTTCTTGCCCTCTTGTGCCTGTAACTGCTGATGTGGCTTAAGTTCTGGTATTTTGCTTATTGGATTTTCTTTCTTTCCAATGCAGTAAATCATGAAATAACACAGATTCATTAACCCAAATCAGGAAGAACATTATCTGTTCCTCATGTTTGTACAGTACTAATCCAAACCAGAACGCTTCAGCTGTGTCAGCTACATCTTACTGTTGTATTATCCAGATAATTTTGAGTAATGATGAAGTTTGATTGCTTGACTGGATTTTTAAAGAAAGTGTCAAAATAGGCTTTGTGTGGATTTGCATGTGGCAGGCTATAGAGTCAGCTGGTCATTCAAAATTTCAGTTGTTTTACATAGTTAACCAATTACACAGCGCTGCCCCATATGTATTAGTTTCTTTAGTGTGTATGCTTATACAGCAAACTCTGTGAGTATGCCAGTGCTTCTCTCGAGTGTCCCATCCATGGAATAAGAGGAGGGTCAGGATGAGTAGTATTCAGTTCCTGTCTGCTTCACTTCCTTGGAGAACCATCCCCTGAGTACGACAGTAAGAAAATGAGTTAGATAGTAAACGCACATCTGAACAAACATTTGGAACTCCAGCCACAAACAGCTTTCCCTTTCTTTAAAGTGCTTGTCCCTTTGGGTGTTGCTGGCTGGTAATTCCAGTAGTGATACTGTGGAACAACCAGCATGGCCAGGGCTGGCTTTGGAGACTTCCCAGTGGATGGGAGCTGTAGAACCATTCTGCTGAACATGGTATTGTTCCTGAATTCCTTTGTGATGGCTCAGGGCTCTGCGTTGGTCTCCAGACCACTGCTCTGCCACAGGAAGGTTTGGGTTGTTAAGGCAAGCTGGTGGGATGTACCCTAGGGACAATGGCAGGGGTCCATTCTCATGAGTTCTTTCTTTTAGTTACCAGTTTACCTCATCCCTATGAAAATAAGCTTGTCCTTGCTAAAATTTAGTTGAAGAATTCCTTACTAGGTTTATCACTTTCAAATATCAATTTATTTTTTTAAATTCCTTCCTCCGCCCAATATACCAATTTACTGCTGTATGTTGTCGTTTCATCTTGCATTACAGTTCCACTTCCTTGTTACTTGAAAGAAACCGTTGGGGCAGAATAGCATAGCATTTTTGGTCTAGATAAAAATCTAAGCAAATTTGACTAAGGTATGCTTGTGATACTTGTGTTGTCATTTACTCAGAGTAAATGTAAAATATGTTAGGTAAAATGTAAAACCTGAAAAATCATGTTGGTACAAGTATGTGCACGGACTTGATACAATTTCCCACTCTGGTCTTAGGATTACGCTATTTCATAATCCTATGGCAACAACTCCAGAAGAAATGGAATAAATGCTTAAAATTTTAGAGGGGAAAAAGTCCAATGCTTTTGGTTGTAAAATGTGTTATAATGCTCCCCACCTTGCCCTTTATATTAACTGGATCCCAGTGGACTACAGAAACCTTTGTATTGAGTGATGACTATAAACAAAGTGTCACTGTTATCCAAAGTCCATCCTGTACACAGACTTTTTGTTAAATCAAAATTCCCAATCCAGGAATTCCTGGCTGTTAGCCCAGACACTTCAGATGCAAATCATCTTAGGTTCTTAGGGTTTTAGGTTCAGTGTGACAAGTATTGAGAAGATTGAGAAACTTATTTCAGGTACTGAAACTTTTAACTGGATTTGGTTTTAATTTTAATTTTATTCTGCTCTGAATATCAGTGTAACCTGTAAGTACTTCTCTGCTTTTTGTAGCAATTGGGGTGGCAATTTTGGCTTCTAAAGCTTCCTGGTTTCATTTAACATACTTCATATAGTATTTCTGCAGTGCAGGCTTTTTTGAAACAAGCTTTGGCATAGTTTAACTTTTCTTGCCCTGCGTACATAGTGCACATCTGTGTGTGTCACTGCTCTCAACAAGAGATCCTGTTTCAGTAGGTCAGCAGGTGTTGAATTTAGTTTTCTTTTGATAATGCTTATAAACTCTTAACAGAAAGGCAAGAAGTTCACCTGATGGTAGTTATTAAACAAAAAAAAATCCATAACTGTTTTGAGGCTAAAATTAAATTAAAAAAATTCTTCAACTACATCAAAATACAGAGGCTTTTGGTATGCTGATAACTTCTGCAAGGAGAGACAAAATCTTTCTTTTCTTTTGCAGTTGAAGATCTAATTGTGAATTGGAGGTGTTTCTTCATTTTTGTGTTCATCTCCTACAGCTGTCTTTCACCATGTGAAACAACATTCTTGATTTGGCATTTTTTTGTGGTAACTAAGATGTATTTATGTTTGTGCTACAATCAGCAGGTTATGTGTAAGACTGACTTCTGTGCAGGTAGGCTAGGTTTAGTGTAGAAGCCGAAGTGGACACTAGCGAACCAAACCAACCAACCAACCACAACAACAACAACAAAAAGAGGAGGGGGAAAAAAAAAAAAAAAAAGAAAAAACCCACCTGAATGCATGAGTGGCTCAAGTACATCTTACTGTCAAAATATGCAGTCCTGGCTCTGGCAGCTTGTTTCCAAGTCTGTCTTACTCCACCTGTGCTGGTGTGAGTGTTCTGTGATGGCCTAACAAACCAGTTGGGTAACTGGTACTGTTTAAACTTGTCTAGGTTGGTTTTAGCATGGGGCAGTTCATATGGGTCATGGAATATTTGAGCCGGAACAGACAAGGTAAGGAAAGGGGATGTACGAATGAAGAGCGGAAGGCAGGGCTTCCTCAAGGACAGAGTTCATAGCTGCTGCCAGCTTAAATTGTTTGGGAAATACAACATGGGTTATACAATGTTATCTTGTAAAATTTAGTGATGTAATAAAAAATAGAAAGATCATACTTTCAGTTGGTACATGAGGTTAAGGGCAGTAGTGGGAGTAAAGCCATATATTTGAGCCATTGGGCACAATGCATTTTGTTATGAACTACGAGGTGTTTGAAATTCAAGATGCGAAATGCTCTGCAGAGGTCAGCCAGTATACACATGACCAAGCAGTGCACAGTTAAATTTGAAAGGACGCACAGAAGTTTTGGCACCTGTAAGTGGCTGACCACAGTGCCTACTCTGCAACGAACTCCTTCACTGAAACCTGGCATGTTTGGTTTTACTTAAATTCATGTTACAGAAGTTTATATGTATACAGCTTTGATATGAAACTGTTTTTACACTGTCCTGTATTACTTAAATTACATATTTTAAATTTACTGAGTGAATTGATTCTGCACAATACTCACTTGGGTTTAATTTATAACAGTGTTCTTGTGGGAAGTGTCTGAATAAAATTACTTTATGTATTGGATATTTTAGGAGCTTTTTGTTGTGTTTACATTTTTCAATTAATTTAAATCCTGTTGTTCTGCAAATTCAAGCACTGAATGCTAATCTTACTGAACAGTTGTGTCTATTCCTTGATCACATTCCTTCCATCTTCTGGGGTACGCTTGTTGCCAAGTGGAAGGTATTAACCTCAAACCTGGGACTTGATTATGTATATTTTGTGCTTGCTAGCAAAAAAAAACCCCCAAAAACAGAACACCAAAAAACAACCAAAAAACCGACCGCACTTTTTTTTCTTCCGTCTTATATTTGGCTCCTGGGCTTTTTCCCATGTCAGGAAGAACTGAAAAGCATTAGTAGACATCTAATAGACAAGTTATCACACCACAGCTGAATGCAGAAGAGGAAAGTGGCATTATTCCAGGACTCTTGTCCAAATGAACCAAGTCCAATTTTAGCTGATAAAAGGAAGTTGTTGGGATATGTACTCAGGATGCTGGCATTTATTTGTGAAAGAATTGGCATTCAAACTTGAAAGGTTACTTTTACCTCCACAAAGCTTGTACTGAATGTAACAAATTCCATCTGGAAACAGGCACCACATTTAAGCAACATATTCTGTGTGGATACACAAATCACTTGAGTGTCCCTGTTTTAATGATATAATTTTCTAAGTGTTTTTCTTAAATCAGTGGGGCTTTCCACGTATGGCGAAGAGGTCAACATCCATATGGATTTTGTTACTTTAGAATAGCTAGCTTATTTCTGCACAAGGAAGAAAATGAGTACATGCATTGGCTACAACTGAAGTCATCCAACAGCTGGCATTTGCTAAGAAGATTTACTGGTGTTTGTTGGTGTGATGTTGCACATTTTGCCCATGTTCTGGTTTCTAACTTCATCCTGAGCAGGCTTGCTATTCATGTAGGAAGGTATTTTATTTTCCTGTTTCCTGATGAGTAGCAAGCTGAATCGGCATAGAGTTTAAGAGCAGCATCGGGTTGTAGGCAAGTGAGGAGACTTTGCCACCTAGCTAGGGAGGGCACGCGTGGGAGTTCCTCCTTCCTGCATTTGCAAGCCTGTAGATTGGCTCAAGTTGGCCTGCATAATATGAGGAAAGCTGATGTGTTGTTATAGTTATGTGTCTTACCTTAGCAGAATTCAGGTAGTGATCAGCAGGCTGCAGCTGCGTGAGGCAGACAGGGACTATGAGCTCTCTAGAGCAGCAGTTCTGCCTGTACATCATGTCTAGTGTGAAGCAGTGTGGTTCCTTTTGGAAAAAAAACATCTGATGTCAGAGACCACAAATGCCAAAAGGTCTGATTTTAGGAACCTTGTTCTAAGGCATCAGATGTCTGGCAATGATACACTCTCTTGTGCTTCCACAGTCCTGTGCCTGTGCCTCACCTTTTTGCATACCCATTGTCTATAAAGCCAGGTTTCCAAACCCTTGTCTACTTGTCATCCTCATGTAGCCGGCCCTCAAATACTGGGGCCCTTGTGTTGTCCCCCCTGTCTGTCCCCCGCCATGCTTACAGCAGTTTGCAGCCTTTTCCTTCCCAGCCTGTCTCTCGCTATCTGCTCCCCAGGATCTGCTTTCCATGCTGCCTTTGTATTAAGAGGCCAGGTGTGCCTCTCCCCTGTGAATCATACCTCACCTCCCAGTGTCACAGTAACTCACTCTTCTGAACTCCTCATGCCAGAAATAAGCTGATTATTAAAGCAGAGAGACTGGAACAGTACTACAGCGTTCTTGAAACATGAGCTCTTGCATGGCACCTGCAATTCGACATGCTATAGGTGTATTGAGAAGATCAAGTTGGGAGCATATAGCAAATATAGGTACTGCTGTGACAACATGGTAGAATTTAGCTACATATCTACGTACACCTATTTAGCTACATACAGTTTAGTTCGCAATATTGAATGGAGTCCAAAAAAATTCTTGGTATAGGCTTTAGCTTTGTGTCACTTTTTCTTACCTGTGCGTTGGTGTTTTGGATGGAGGCACATGTGTTCAACTGGACAGTAGGCAGTTCTACATTGTGGTAACTTTCATTTTGCAGTATTAATATTTGAACGCTGCTAATATAGCAATAAATTAATATTCCTGTTGTATGTTTAGCAATTAATCCTTGTTCAAATTTCCTCAGAATTGACTTAGAATGTTTTCAAATGCCTAATAAAACAATAGATGAATGCTTAAAAGCTTTATTTTTGTTATAAACCTACTTCTAGCTACTAACCTGAACTTGAAAAGTAGGACTGAATGAGAACTGTGTAAATGGTGTGAAATCAAAATGGAGCTGAAAACAGTGATGAGTTATAACCTCCAATGGGATTGGTTTATTCTGTTTTCTCAGACAGTATAATTCAATGTGGGATTTTTATAACAATATGTAAACATATCAGCATATATGAAAAGTCTGTCTTGGTATAGTTAAAGGAGCATATCTAGTCTAGACCAACTCCTTGAAGGTTTCTTAGATAAAAGTTTGATAGCCATCCTGCTCGCTGTTGCAGTTTATCATACTGATTTGTGAATGGTTTTGAAAATTACACATTATTTTAGAAAATGAAAATATATTTTGGTATTGCTTTACTATTTCAAATAAAAAGCTATCTTGGAAATGTTTGTGGTTTTAATTTATGAAAATACTGTGTGCTGGAGGCTGAGTTTATTTTAACTAAATCACATAATACCTACTGGGGAAAAAAATGAAGTAATTTATTGGTGTTTTTGTTCTTCAGAAATGGAGGAACAGGATGCTGGACCTGGGATTGAAGATTATATTATAAAGGATTATGGGATTATACATTGAAGAGCCAGCAGGCGGAATGCCTGAGTGACTGAAGAAAATGGGTGCTAATGCATCTAACTACCCTCACTCCTGTTCCCCAAGGGTAGGGGGAAATTCACAGACACAACAGACATTCATAGGTAACTCTTCTCAGTTATCTTGTCACTTTCATGAATGGCTTGGATTGTGTATGCAACGGATTTGATTTTCTTGTCCTAATGTTATGCAGAGCTTTTATTTTCTAGGTCACCAGTTTGAATACATTCAAGCTCAATCGTGCATGAGTTTCATTACTGTCCAGCTCCTCTTTGGCCTGCGTATGCAATGAGTTGATCTACCATTTGCTAGTAAGCCGGTGCCAGGTTATTTGAATGAAGTGGACTTTTTATGAAAATTAAACCATGCATGCTAGTTTTCCCGGTTCATGAGCACTTGCTCTCTGTTAATACTATCTACCATTTTCTACTCTTCTTCCTCAGATTTTCTGTGAAACTGTGTTCAAGCATATAAAACTCTTGATCATCAGTATTCATTGTAGTATTGGCATCATCTAATCAGCATCAATCATTTCCTTATTGCTAGAAGGGATATCTCTGCTAATAAGCCTGTCAAAGTACCACGCAGTCCTGAAGACAGCTTTTTCTCCTGTCCTTCTCCTGTTCCTGTAAATGGGGAATGGGTTACTTACTGTCCTAACAGTATTATTTACAAGCAAGGACCTTACTTAACTGGAGACATGAGTTGAAGTGCCCTTAAGAAAGTATTTCTTATGCCAGTCATAACTGGGTGTTACCTTTTATGTGCTTTTCAGCCTAGTGCAAAAATACCTCGGTGTGGATCTAAGAACTATTACTTATAGTGTGAGAGTGATGTGATGAGTCTAAAAGAAAGCAGGTTTTTGCTTAGAAAACCCCCAGCCCTGACAGCCTGAAGAATGATCTTAGCAGTAAATAACATAAATACTTCATAAACAAATTGACTTGCTTTATAATTTTTTATCGCAGCTTTTCTGAGACTCCTCGCTTTTGGAGATCTGAGTAGAGGGCAGCCCACAAACTGTTACATGTAAAGACCTGGGCTCTGGGCTAAAAATTCTGTGTGCACTGTCATAGCATGTCAAGGAAGAACTTTTAGGACTAACATCTTCGATATCCATGCTGTAAAGTCCTGCTTAAGGCTTTATATATTTTTAGTATATCATAACGAACAGTAGTATTTTTTTTGCCCCAGTTTATACATATACTTTCTGAAAATTACAACTAAAAAGTTTTTTATTACATGTCTTGGTGGTGGTTTTTATATGGTGCTCTACAGAGTAAAGAGAAACCCTTACAGATGTGAATATAGGCAGATCTGCATGCTGAAACACCTGAGCAGATTTGAAGAGGCAAGAGCTCCAAAGGCTTCATTAAATGTCCCAGAAACTTTCTACTTAGTACATGGGAGGTTTTATTGATGCTTTTCATTATGAAATTCAAAATAGAAACCCATTATGCAGTATGATAAATTTACTGTTCCCTATTACCCATTCAAAATTGTGGCTCAGACTTTTGAGGAAGCCCTAAAAGCATGTGGCTGTCTCATCTTAGGCAAGGGAAATGAGTGTTCTGGTCAAAATGCTTGCTGAAATCTTGCAGTGCTATGATGACTCTCACCTGAGTGCGCTAGTAGAGGAAGTGTGCTATCTACGTCACAGACTTACATCTCTTCTTCCCACTTTGTGGAGTTTTGACTCTTTCTCATCTTGATTCTTCTTTGGATGATTGGTGTATGTAACAGTCGCAGTAGAAAACAGATGTATCCTAAAACTGATAGCTGAGGGTTTCATCATTTGTTAGAATAATGATGTTTTAGTATTAAGTCGATGTTTACAGGTTTTTTGTTTGTTTTTAATGTAGAAGGCATTAGATCTATTCTGCTGTCCCAAAGTAGAACTGGAAATAAAGGGACTGGAGTTACAATAGCTGCATAATATGTCTTAGTTGCCTTATTATTCCTGGAAACTGGATTCAGGACTATGGGTTTGTTTTAGACACACTGCTTTACCGTTAAAGTGCTGTGCCGTGTTACATAGTAAATGTAGGATGAGTATTAAAAGCTGAGACTGATCTGGCAAAGCACAGTAGCTTCATAGGATGAGCTCCCATTGTTAATTGACACTAATGCTGAATTTGCTTACATTTTATGAAGAGTGGATAAATTAGTGGAAATAACACAGTGCTCTTACTACAAAAAATGCTTTTGTTTTAGCAAAGGCTTAACTAGTCATCTCCTTGCTGTTTTGTCTGCAGTGTTCAGGAGGAAGATTTCCCAACAGTTTCTAGGGTGGTACATCTGTTAAAGATGTTTATTTTAAATAGAACTCTATAATTAGACTTCAGAATGTGTAGACATGCAGAGGAGACTAGACATCCCATTATTCATTGTCAAGTGCCCAAGTAGTTTCTCTCGGCAATCATCTGTTTCTTGTAAATATTTATCTGTTCAAAGCTAGATAGGGTCCAGGGGCATGAAGTAGCTATTGCTTTTTAACAACATTCAATAGATTGATGCCTTTTAGTGTAGAAGTGGGGAATAAATTTCTGTTTCCTGCTTGTAATGCTGCTGCCTTACGAAGGAATACATGCAGGTCAAAAAGTGACTCCTCAAAAGTCTTTTTTTGACGGATATGGAACCACCAGCTGTTGTGAGCCCAGAGAGGCTGTGCCAGTGCATTTCTGCTTCTGCCTCTGGCAAAATGCAGTTGTGTGGTGGCACTTCTGTAGCAGCATTTTATCTGTTTGTAAGGGTTAATAGCACAGTTTGCAGGTTTGGATCTTGTGATGATTCATGTGCAAGTAATATGTCAGGGCAGCCATCAGGAGGAAAGAAATTACGACTTGTGGTGTGCGATTTTTATTTTTTTTTTTTTAGTGGAATAGAAAAGAATGTTCTGCATACTCAAATTTGCTATTGGAACCCAGGGTACTTCAAAGTGAGTTGGCATCTTTTCTTGGAGCAGAATCTATCATTATAGAGTGACTAAAGTGTAGTTATACTTCTATTGTGAAATGTAATCAATACTCTTTAAATGGAGCAGAAATTCTAGCCTTGCCACTATCAGCAGGAGACTGAATCTCTGCTTTTCTATTGTGTTACCTAGTATAGCATGTGGAAGGAATTTTTGTGGTGGGTTTTGCAGCACAGCCTCTTCATTGAAGTTGTCTTGAGTTTTTGCTGTTCTCTTCATTTAAATTGATATTTTTTTAATGTCTTTAAATGTCAATATAATGACACGTTGCCTGATGAAGCAAAATTTAATGTAGCATGGATGAAATGGTTAGAGGTCTTTCCTCAAAGAAAGCAAAGTTCCTTCCAGTAGTTTTCACTAATGAATTGTAAACCCATTACATTTGATGATTTGGGGGAATTTTAATTAGCTTGGCAAAAAAGCTGGTGTATAAGGTTACTTAGAATTATTGAGACTTAAGTAATAAAACAAGCTACAGAAATCTTGGATTGCTACAGTTGTGCTCTCAAATACAACTTGAACTTTGAAAGATACAGAAGAAACTTTAAGATATACTTCTTTGAAATAACATTGTAACTAAAAGCACTGTTTTGATAGACTGGCCCATACATCGCTGTCAAAATAGCATAGCAAAATAGCATCACTTCAAATCTACCTGAAACAAATGGAACTGTGAGAGGGCAATGATAGAACAAGTTATAAAAGGCCATGGAAACTCTAGTGGTTGGCTGTGCTTTGCACTTAAAGATCCAAAAAAGGCAACAAGTAGTAAGGCTAGTAATACTAGGTATTAAAGGTAGTAAAGTGTAATACTGGAAACATGTCAGTTTACTTTGGGGAATAGTTTACAAATGCTACTTCAGATGATCCTGTTATTGTTACTAATCTGTATACCATTTGAAAATGTTTTCTTATGGTTACTTCCTTTGTCTGGGAGTAGTTGTGTTTGTCTACTTACTTTTTTTTCTTGTCATGTCTGACATTTTTCACTATGTGGCTTAGAGCAAAAATTCTGTAAATAAAGTTAAATTAGAAGATAACCCTTTGACAGGAGCTCTGCTTCTGTGCAATGCAGATTCTAATTCCTCTTTTTCTTACTGAATTGCTCTCAGTATTACTGTACATGCAGCTAGGCTCAAACTGATAGCAAAGGTTCTAGCAGAACAGGTCAGGTGAGTAACACAGATAATGTTGAGGGGAATCTATTTTTCTTTTCATTACATGTGTGATTCATTATATAACTTCCCTATAAATTATTGTGAGGGGAAAAATAATTATATATATACCTTAAATTTATAATGCTCTATTAAAATGACCTCTTTAATAATACAGTAAAACTTCCATTCTTCGTATTCTTCTAAATGTGGTATATGCGCAAATTGGCGTTTACAGTTCTGTGGCAAGAAGCCCATTTTATGTGTTTGACTTTCAGCATTACTTGATTATCATATGACAGGTTTTTTCATTTCTTGTTAAATGCATTGAAAATTAATTCATTGTACTGAGTTTCGCTGAATATTTTGGTACAGTGTTCTTTTTTTTTTTTTTTGGGGGGGGGGGGTTGTCCCCCTCCTTTTTTTCTTGTGACTATGATAACTATCTGATGCCAGGTATGCTTTTGTCATTGAAATGACACTTAACACTGGAATAAAATAATTTGAAAAATCACTTTGAAGGGGTGGTTGCAGGTGCTACTATTTTGCTGAGACCATACAAGTTTTTAAAAAGGCTGTATTCTGCACTTAGCTAGTTAATACAATGACGCTTGTAATGCCATAACCGCAGTGTTCTCTTCCCACTTAGATAAATGTACCATGAGCTACAGAGCTACATCAATAGCTGCTCCTTGGCTCTTAACATTGAGTACACTTAAAAAAACAAACAAAATTTTTAGATGCAAAAAAACCCCCATTTTTTTTCTTAACATCTAGAAAAGGCTTCAGCCAGGTTTCCAACTTGTTAAATTACCTGATCTGAGGAGAAGGAAAAACTGTGTAACTTAGAGACATTGATGAACTGTTCAGGTGTTACGGACCTTCCTTTTAAATTTAAAGAATAAATGTGTTCAATTTTCCTTTCTGCCTTCAGGGACATCATCCTACTCTCATCAAGGTTATGGCTGTGAATCAAAGCTGTATAGCCTTGACCATGGCCACGAGAAACCTCAAGACAAGAAAAAGAAAACCTCTGGCCTTGCCACCCTCAAAAAGAAATTCATTAAGCGTCGGAAATCTAGCCGATCTGCTGATCATGCCAAGCAGATGCGTGAACTCCTCTCGGGCTGGGATGTCAGAGATGTTAATGCATTAGTAGAAGAATATGAAGGGACGTCAGCCTTAAAGGAACTTTATCTGCAAGCTAATTTGGCAAGACCAGAAGCCAGGACGCTACAAAAAGACATGGCTGAACTTTATCAGTACAAATATTGTACCGATGTAGACTTAATATTTCAAGAAACTTGTTTTCCTGTGCATCGTGCGATATTGGCGGCAAGGTGTCCATTTTTTAAGACTCTTCTTTCTTCCTCACCGGAGTATGGGGCAGAAATAATAATGGATATTAACACAGCTGGCATAGATATGCCTATGTTTTCTGCTTTGTTACACTACCTTTATACGGGAGAGTTTGGAATGGAGGATTCAAGATTCCAAAATGTTGATATCCTTGTGCAGCTTAGTGAAGAATTCGGAACACCAAATTCCTTAGATGTTGACATGCGTGCACTCTTTGATTACATGTGCTACTATGATGTGGTTCTTAGCTTTTCATCCAACTCTGACTTAGTAGAAACTTTTGGTGGAAGTCAGAACTGTCTAGATGAAGAGCTCAGAGCTCACAAAGCTATTATTTCATCACGATCTCCGTTTTTTCGTCACTTGCTGCAGAGGAGGATACGAACTGGTGAAGAAATCACAGACCGAACTCTACGAACTCCAACTAGAATTATATTGGATGAATCTATCATACCAAAAAAATACGCTAAGGTTATTTTGAACTGTATGTATACAGATGTGGTGGACCTCTCAGTTTTGCACTCCAGCCCTTCAGTGGGCAGTTTAAGTGAGGTTCAGGCTCTTGTAGCAGGAAAACTAAACATGACTAGGGCTGAAGAAGCTATGGAGCTTTATCACATAGCACTGTTCTTGGAGTTTAACATGCTTGCACAAGGTATGTAATACTGTCCTTGCTGTAGAATGTATGACCTTATTTAGAACAATTTTTTAGCCATGTTGCAGTGTAACTATGCCTATGAAGTCTATCAGTGGCTGACAGTTCCTTTAAGAAAAGGAATATGTTTTCCATCTCTAAGTTGTAGATAATGCATCTGTGTCTTCTGAACAGAATAAGTGCTATGTGAGAGCTTTTAATTGTATCAGACATCATTACTGAAGCATGCTATTTGTCATATGTAACTGATCTTGATATTTGTGATTATCTACTTTCATCTATAATCCATTTTTTTGGTGTAAATGACAGGGGGAGGATACAAGAGATTCTGGTTGAGAGGAGGAAGTATTTAGACTTGTTATGAAGTGTCCCTATATGTTAACAAGGCTGTAAACTTGAGTGATTATTGCTGTAGTTTGTCAAAGGGGGTACGCAGAGCCTGCAATCTTGCTGTTGGAAGGTGAATTTAAACAACTTAACTGCACTAATCCCAGGTCTTTAGTATCTTCTTGATGTACAGGACTGAAGGCAGGGACAGTCACTGTTTTCAGACTTAGTGTAGAAAGTTTCACTTCTGTCCGTTATTCTTTAAGATCACTTAAATCTTGATAATGTACTTCCTGCACATGGAGGTTGGCCAAGGTTATTCCGATCTCTGGCGAGATGTCAGAGCATAGACTAGTGAACTAATGATGCCTCTTGTGGTGGCAGGAGCTTTGCTTGTTGTTTGATCTGCTGGTGTTTAAACTATTTTGTGGCCATATTTTACATAATGGGATATAGCAATTGCTGGTGGGGGATGGCAATTTTACCTTTGAGGTGAGAAATGGAGAACGGATTTCACTGAGACACTGGCAACAAGATTTGTTTAAGCTAGTTTAATTTTTTTAAGAAAATTTCTTTTACAGTAGATCTGTACATCCGTAATTTTTAGCTATCAAATGAAATTTGACAGGATTGAAAATTCTACTGGTCTACTTATTATCTAGCACTCAGTCCAATCACATCTTGAAAGCCTCCAGTAATGGGGAGCTGTAATATGTCCCTGGAGAGGTTGTTCCAGTGAGTCACTGTTCTCACTGTAAAAAATATCTTGGATCAAGATGTATCACAGTGCACCTTGTACCTGTTGCCCCTGTTCCCTCCATGTGGCTCCCTGTGGAAAGAGCAACTCCATCCTCTCTGTAGCTGCTTTTTATATACTGGAATACTGTGATGAGTACCCTGAGCCTTCTCATCTCCAGGGAGAAAATACCTCACTCTTTCAGCCTTTCATTGTAGGCTAGGTTCTCCAGCTCTTTGGGCATCTTTGTGGCACTCCTTTGGACTGGCTCCAGCCTGTCTGCATCTTTCTTGTTTTTTGTTGTTGTTCCCCTCTAAGTACACTTAGAAACCTAATATTGAATGGAATGCGGAAGTGGCAAAGAGTTTTACTGTAGTTTAACTACAGTGTTACATTCATTCTTGTACAATATTTGCAAGTCGATAGTACTTGAAAATAGGGCAACTTGGTACATCATGTGAAAGCAAGAAAGGAAAATGAGTTGAAAATAAAGAGGTGATAGAAGTGTACAGCTAAGTCTTGGTGCATGCACATATACGACTGCTAAAAGGGTTCAGTGTGCTCAGGGAATACTAGTGAGGGAATTAAACTGTAAGTGAAGCCCCTAAGACACTGAATAGTTATGCAGTGTTTCATAAATGAACAGGTTTAATTCTTTCCCTCGGATTAGAACCCTAAACTGAACAGCTGTGTAGAGGTGCTCTGATGAAGCAGTGTTAAACTATATCAAAGCAGATAAGCAATGATAAATAGAGGACTTCGAAGAGAAACTTGGGCACGCTTAAGAGATGGGAAAATGGCTTTTATTTTTTAGGTGTCAGTAAACGCTGAAAAACAGAACTGACGTTTTATTTGATGCTAGGTTTCATTATTTCTGCTTGCTTTAAATTGAGCGTGTTTGGATTTATTAAACTGGCACTTCCTTTCAGTAAAGCACTACAGACCAGTGATGCTTTGCAATATATATTCTGTGAGTCAGAGGTAACAAAATCTTAAATTTTCCATGGAATTTTTCTCCTAACCTTACCTCTAAGGGAGGAAAAAGAAAGGCAGGAGCTGTACTGGGCTTGGAACACCTCAGCATCACATTCAGGTGGCTGGAACCAGTGAGTGCAGCAATATAGGCTCAGTCTTGGTGGCCCTCTGGATGAACCAGAGCAGTAGCATTTTGGGGATGGTCATTGGAAGGAAGCAGAGTTGTCTTCAGAGGTCTTTTCTTTCCCTGGTAAATCTGTTTGTGACCAGTGAACTGTGGGGTGGGAAGGTTGTTATACATAGGGGAGAAATGCAGTAAAATCAGGCAAGGGTTGAAACTTACTGTATTATCCAATATTACCAAATGTAAATTTGGCACCCCATCAGATACTGCAAGTCGAGATATTATCTTGAATTAACTAGGATTTTACAAATCGGTGCTTTGTTCCCTAGCTACAGGAGAAAGTAGTAAGCAGTCTGTAGAAAATCTGTATATGCCTGTGAAGTCAGTATCTAATAGTTTCTTACTTAGTTTGCTGAGTTTGTGTTTAGGTCATTGGTCCTGTGCTAACACTGAAGAATTGTTCTGGTATAATCTTACAGTCAAAATTAAAAGGAAGCTTACTTGATTAGGGAAAATCATATGCCTGCACTTGACTAACAGATCGCTTAACAAAGTATGCACTTTAGTAGTGACCACCGTTCTTGTTTTGGCATTTGACCGTAGCCCTGTGTCCTCCTTTACTGTAATACATAGGGTAGATGAGAGTTCTTAGTTTCAGTAGTGTCCCTCGCATTCCCCGATTTCATAGCTAGCATACTTCTCAGCTGGAAGCTGTCACTCAAACATCTCACTTCTAGATGTTACACAGAGAGTGATGCTAGAAGAGACAGCATTGATAGGTGTGGGAGACCGCTGAATAGGCAGCTTCATGAAATCTTAGCTGGGTCCTCTGACAGCACTTTTCTACTCTGTTGTGCTGCAGGTGTCCAGTTTTGCCCAAGTTCTGACCGATCCCATCAGTTGGCTTTCACAGTAGCTAAAGTCTTAAGTTTCTTCTCTGGATTTCCACACTCCCTGGCTCAAGTTTGTGATTCAGTTCACTCACGCTTGCCAGCTGCAAACTTACTAAAGCTTGTCTCCCTGGTTTCCTGGAAAATATTTTGGGGTCATTATCTGGATATTCTTTCCAACTCATTTTGCTCACTTTTACTCAGTTTTGGCTGGGGTTTTTTAACAGTGTCAAGTGAAGCTGATGTATTTTAAAGCTTCTGATTGACTGTTTATTTTCAGCAGATTTTAGTTTGATTTGTCTTCAGGGACCTTTGTAAGTATCCAGATGTTGTAATTTTTCTTCAGTTTCAGCAGATGATTCAGCTTTGACTGTTTCCGTGGAAATGTTCCCGTTACTAACATAGTGATGCTCCGTCATAGGGAAACCATCTATTAAAACATAACAGTCAAAAAAAGAAGTCAGTGATAGTATAGGTATGTGATATGACTCTACTGTCCCAGTGAGGCAAGGTTACTTTATTTAGTTTGCTCTGCTTTCAGCTTGATTTGTTTCAGCTGATGATTGTCATATTTCTTCCAAGAGAAACTGAATTATATCTTTGAGTGAACTCATTTGAATAAATGAACTAATCAGCAAGCATATATCATCTATAGTGCTGATCATACTGGAACCCATTTGTACCTAATAGGACTGAGACTGCTGTTCGGGGTGCTGCAGAGTTTGTTAACTATCAAAAAGTGAAGCTCTTCACTGCGTTCACAGAGGCTGTGAGGATTAGAGCCCTCTCCAGGAGGTTCAAGCACATCCCTTAGTGGAATGTTTCCATGCTCTGCCTGCTTGTATCTGCACTCTGCTCCTGCTTCTGTGTCTTCATGCTACCTTGCTGCTCGCCATCAGCCATACTGGTGCGATCGTTTTAACACACTGACTCACAAAGATCAGGTTTAAAATCACTTATCCCTTCCTCTTCTGTAGCACGGTTATTAAAATCACATCAGTTCCCTAGTCCTGTTCATCACATGTTGTTAAAATAATCCCCTCTTCCAGTCTTTACAGTGGTGCCGCATCCCCTGCCATTGCAGAATTTAACTTCAGTTATCTTTCTTGTATTAGACAGTTATATTAAATATGTGAATCCTCTTCTGCATCTTGGCCCTATTGCTTACTGTCATGAATAGTCTCGCTGAGGTGGTGGTACAGTATGTTTTTCTGTTACAGGTTTTTGGGTACTGTGACCCTATGAAATAGTTTTGCTTGGGAATCTTTTCTGTCTGTTGATTCCAAAAAGTTTTCTAAAGTAAAATTGACAAAAAAACTTAATTTCAGACTTTTTGCTTTGCTTTTATTTTTAGATGTTGACTTTACCCTTGACAAGAATAAGAACTAAGAACCTTTTTTTTAAAGCCATATTCAGTAGCGCAGCCTTTGATCTAGAGGGAGATAACATCCGACATCAAAAGTACCCTTGATCTCAGTGAGACTGAAATACTGAAATTCCAGGAAGCCTGCAGTAGCGGTATTAAATACACACAAATATATTGTGGGAAGATTAGAGCAAGTGTGTCAGTTATATTATCAATGCAGTAGGAATGCTCAAAGGGGCTAATCTGACACTTAACTTCAAAATAAGTTGAGTATGATTAAGTAAATATTAACATAAATCTGACCTATTATCTCCTTACAATGATTCACCTGTACTGAAGCCTGAAATTATTGCTTAAGTTTTATATTATGAAGACTGAAGAAAGCAAGAAGTAGAAATGATCTCCCTTAGAGCAGCTGCATTCCAGGATTATATACGCAAAGATAAAGAATTTGACTGAGCTGTGCAACTGGGCATAACATTACTTTGCAATGCCACAGTTTGCAGAGAAACAGATCTGGTCAGTGTTTCCAGGTTTTTCTTTCAGCCACTTGTGTTTTAGGAAGTATGTGGCTGAAGTACTGAACAGTGATAGCTGGCAGCGGTCCCTTAAACATCAGCTCTTCCTCCCTCAGCCTTTCATTGTTTCTGTGTTAAGTTCTTCCCTCTGGCTTGTTATAGTTGAGTTGACATTTTTTTTGTTCCTGGTCCATGACTATTTTCTGTTTAAGCTGGACCAGCTGCGCTGCCTGCCACTGTTCCTCAGTGTGCATTTTAAGGAATGCTGAAACCCAGTCAAGGGCCATTATCAACTGATGGCTGCAAGAAGCCAAAGATGCAGATGCAGTTTTCAGGCTTCCTAAATTCATGCATTTTGTATATGGAAGGAGCAGAAGAGTAAATTAATTTCCATTGTTTGGGAGAGAAAACATTAAAGAGCTTTTTCCATAGATATAGAATGCTTTAAACATGATAATTACCTTGCATTTCTGGCTAAACTTACAGCTTCAAAAATTCAGCTGTTAAAATCTTAGAATGTTTAACAGCTCTATAACTGCCATATCATAAAGGAAAATATTTTTACACAACACAGGTTGCATTGATTTAATCTGCTCCCTAATTTAATGGCAAATGTCTGGTTAATATGCTGTGTTGTATTCAAAATAACTTAAGGGTTTTCACTGTGGAAGAATGGTTAGCATAACACAAAATGCTGCCTTGACCTAACCTTCAGGTCACATTTTATTTTTGCTGTAAGAGTTAATCTGAAGTGCTATAAAACCATCAGTTTTGTATTTGAATACAGAAAAAAATACCACTACATACTTCAGCTGTGCCATAATAGATGTACTCTGAATTCAGCCTTTCAAGGATGGGAGTATGTGAATGTTTTAAATCTTTGTGCTTACAAAAATCAGTAGAGGGATTAAAAATAGCTCAAAAGAGGTACTGAACTTAGCAATAGACTTCAACAGTGTTTGACCGCTAATGCCCATTGAGCCCTTCTTTATCTCCAATGCTACTTAGGTCTTGTTTTCTTTTCTGAAAAACTTTCACATACTTTTGTACCTTCATGTAACCAAAACTGGTGTACTTCAGAGTTCTAAAGTGTGGAAAATAATTCACCTGCAATTTACAGGCTTGGCATCAGTTAACTATTAATCTCCTTTTAAAGATTTTTTGGGGGAGACGACAGAAAAGAAAAGCACTGAAACTTGAAGAAGCTATAAACCTGTAGCATTCCTTTAAGACAGAGAATATCATAAAATAGTACTCATATGAGAAAGCTCTATTCTACTGAGGAACAATGTCGTGGCTATTAGATGATTTTTTTTTTGCCAAGTGGCTGATTGTTAATGCAAAAAAACCTTCTACCAAAGGAGAAAAGAAATTGGATTCCTTCCATAGCTAGAATTGGGTTGCCACAATTTATTTAGATGTTCAGAAAACACTTCAATTGTTACCTCATGTTTACTGTGGAAGAAATACTTTCAATAATCCCACAGTTCTGACACATTGCTGAAATTACTTACGAAAAGGACAGTTTCATTTGCTAGGCACCCTAAATGAGTTTTTCACCCGATGATGTCATAGTATTGGTAGTTGTGCTATTGTTGGACTTAACAGAAGAACTGAGACTGAGCTGATGCTCTGTTTCTATAAATGTGTTGCTTAGATCTTTGGAACCGCATTTCTTATGAAAGTACGGTTTTCTGTCTTTGCAGGGGGGGCGGGTATCCTCATTATTTCAAAAATAAGTGTCAGATGAAATACTGTAAATGGCATTCACTTTGAGATAAGTCTCTTTGCTCTTACAGCTTGAGTTTCCTCGTGACTGATTTCAGTGAGTGGGTTTACGTACTGCCTTTGAAGTGGAGCAGTCCTTACGTGTAATCTTTAGACTTCAGGGGGATGTGATCATCTGCTGAAATCACCTTGCATGCAGACAGAATAATTGCATGCAAAATGTTGTGTTAGAATTTAGCAGGGTAAGACTTAGTGCAACAAAACAGATGACCCTAAGGAATTGTTTCAGACAACTTCCCTTTACTCAGGGAAGCAAACTCCTCTTTTGTAAGCATACTGCAACTAGTCATGGTCAGCTTTCATGCACCATGCAAGGTTTGCTGCTAACTTTAACATTTTCCTTTTCTGAGCCCCAAAATAGAAGAGGGACTTAAACAACAAAGTTAAAGTCAATGGCTGACTTGTATAGGTAAGTAAAAACATAAGGAAGATTTTAAGTAAAAATGGATCCTGAAGTGGAACGCTTCAGACTTAATTTACTCTTATTTCTTACATATGCTGAAGTATTTTGAGCTTTTTTTTTTTTAAAGGTAGGTTTGTTTGGTGCTGTGTGTTTTTTTTTTTTTAAAACGCTGTCCTTCAGATCCTTGACCAGATTTTTTTTAAGACTTCAGAGTGGGGTTTATCCTTCAGGTTTCTGGGGAGTTCCCCCACCTAGAGGGGGCAGTTTCTCTAACCTGTACCAAAACGCAGGGAGTGTATTTCAGAGCAGTTATCTGCTGCTCTCATCTATACCACTGATGATTGTGTTGATGTTCCAAGTGCCTCTAACGAATCTTTGCTGCATGTTCACTGCTTGCTTTGGGCTACTCCTCACTATGCAGATTAGAGGTCAACATTTATAGTAAGGCATCTGTTCTTACTTGTAGTAGTAGTAATAATATGTAACCTACTGGTAATAGGTGGCTCTGAGAAGTGCCATGTTGCTTCAAGTAATAGTAAAATAGAAAGCAGGTGCATTGAAACAGGACTCGGCGCTTACCCCTTTGTCAAAAGCAAATGGAGAGTCTAACTTGGGATGAATAGTGTAACGCCGTTTTTAATGCATCGTTCAGAAACGCGTATGCTTTTGCTGGCCCTATGATCAGTGGCTGCATTGATGTATGCTCTTCCTTTTCTCAGCAGAATCGGGCATGCCAAAAGCAAATCATCCAAGTGCTTGTTGAGGACAGTTTGTTTTAGGTATGAACTGGTGTAAAACTTAACTACCCTTGCAGGACAGGCATTTTCATACATTCCTTATAGAAAATAAAATAAAAATTGTTTCTAAAAGTACATGTACATTCAGACATATTCCTGGAATTTGCTGCAAACATTCTCATTGACCATTGACTGTATTTGTTACATTTACACTGTATATTTCTATAATTAAGCTTAAAAAAATTCTAATTGCAGATTATTGTTTTTATAATTAACATGCTGGCTTTTTTATAGTATTAAGTAGAGAAATGTGTGTTTAATAAGACAGATAAATCTATAATCTGCCTCGTTATTAAACTGTTGCTTCCCAGTACCACCTTCTTTGCTTTACTGTTTAAGTTCCCCTTTTCAGTGACTTTTTGCTCCTAAGTAGTAGTTGCTTTGACAGATACTCTTGAATGCTACTCTTCTTGAAGTAGCATGTTCGCTTGTTACTACTTACTCCTTAAGAACTTATCCATCACATCATTAGTTGTAACAGAAATGGAGTCAATGCTTATTCTGTATGCTGGCTTATGTAGAAAAGCAAGATTTTCTTTAACGCTATTAATTGCTGCTAGTTGTGTTACATGTGCAACCAGTTCAAAAATATATAGCATCAGGAGAACCTCTTTGATCTTTGTCTTGACAAATGTTAATGCTACCTTGCTAAACGCTTTCTTCCTCAGCTTAGTCCAGGAGCTCAGTAATAAGATACAGTTTTCTAAACAACTGTCAAAGTTTAGTTTTTGAATGTCCTTGAAACTGAGAGAAAAATGGTGGTGTATAAAAAGTAAAATAATTGCAATGTAAGCATACTGCTCTGAACTGTCTGGGGACATCTCATGGGCATAAGCACAGCTGTAATTTTGTGGCCGTTAGTGGGTTGCAACTGCAATGTATAATTCTAGAACACTACTTTTTTATAAAAATTGCTAGATCTTTATAGTACAAGTAGAAATAGTATTTTGTGTATATGTAAACCAGATGTACAAATGAAGTCAGCAAAGTGCTGTTGAGGACTTCAAGTTATCAACATTGTGGTACTGTATGTCTTAAGTCAGTAACCCGAAATACCCATGTTTTCAGCCTCCCGTGGTATGTCTCCTCTTATTTCTTCCAAATCTGCTCCATCTCCCTTCAGGAGACTTAAATATCCCATCTCTTCTTCAGAAGAAATGTAGTCTGTGAAAGAGTAAATCCTAATGCAGCAGTGGGTATGAAGAAACTAGCAGTCACCATGAGTAAGAATACCTGCCTCTTGGATGCTTCACTTTCTGCTTCCCCACCAGAGGAGGTGCTTGCTCCCTGTCCTGGCATCTTCTGTGCCTTGCTTGATATGGAGACCAGGGTGGTGGCCTAGAGCACCCACTGCTTCCTGCCTTCTCTGTGAGTCAGAAGATGATGCTGAGTAGCTGAGTACCAGCAACATGTCACAGTTCTTGTTTCTGCTCCTCTGCATGGTTTGTCACAGGAGGGTCCATGTGCGAAGTGATACAGACAAAAATCACACCTCTGTTAGAGTTTATAGGCTTCTCTGAGTCTGCTGTGAACAACAGTGACTCAAATTCAAATCTGCAGCTTTGAAATGTGTTAAACAGTCAGATAATGTATGCTAGCCAGCCAGAGTAGGTTCTAGTAGAGCTGAACTAGCCTTCCAGTTGTTCATCCGGCAGGCGTGATGTTTTGTGTGCCTTTAAAAGGTATATGTATAGTTGGAATCCTAAACCACAATTAAAATTATTATTCTTTTAGTCAGAATTTAACCCTATTTGCAGCTTTGGTCTGTAGGGCACTTCTGTTTTTACTCTCACTGGGAGTCATATAATCCTTTATATTACAGATTTAGCCATATGCATTATTCTTTCAGGATCGAAGTGTCTCTGTAACAACATCATTGATTTTGGATTTTTGTTTCCTAGGCTGTGAAGATATTATTGCTGAGAGCATCTCACTAGACACCTTAATTGCCATTCTGAAGTGGAGCTCTCAGCCCTACGGTTCCAAGTGGGTACATCGTCAAGCACTACATTTCCTCTGTGAGGAGTTTACCCAGGTCATGACTTCAGATGTCTTCTATGAACTCAGCAAGGACCACCTGCTCACAGCTATTCAGTCTGACTATTTACAGGTACCCTGCAATGCAGAATACAGCTGGTCCTGCTCAAAGCAGGATATGTTATAGTGTTACTAGAAGCGCTTGGGAGTAGCTCATCTTAAATTGTAGGCAAGGGTGGGTTTGCGTGCACAGTAAGCATTCCTTTTATAATATGTAAAGAATGAAATTGAAGTAGTGATTAAGAAAACTGTTTCATTCTTGGCTTGTAACACAACCCAAACCAGCAGTACATGCTATTGCTTAGAAGCCTAATGATAGTTTAGAAACGCTGCAAATTATTTTAAACGAAGAATTTCTGAACCTAACATTTGTCTTGCATGTTTG
Organism: Falco rusticolus; assembly: GCF_015220075.1. Classification (NCBI taxonomy): domain Eukaryota; kingdom Metazoa; phylum Chordata; class Aves; order Falconiformes; family Falconidae; genus Falco; species Falco rusticolus. Next base: position 41,826,065 of record NC_051193.1, read on the forward strand.
TGTTTGATAAAATTATGTGGTGGTGGTAATTTTGCTGTAATAATGTACATCCTAGTTGGGGGCAGTGGGAGCTAATAACTAGTAATCATTCAGAAGGCTTTATTTTTTGGGGAGACATAAAAATACCTCCTCTGACAAGTATTGCAGAACTTTTATTTTTTGTGACTTTGCTTCAGTAATTATGTGGTTTTAGGGAGAGGAAAGCTGACTACTGACTAATGGAAAGTGTGTGGAGTTTTGCTGCCATTTCTCTTCAGTGAAGATATCTTTATAATGATGACCAGCCTTTATAGCTTAAAGATTACTTTTTTTTAAAATTGTAGCTGTCCCAAACTTAACCTTTTTTTTTTTTTTAAAGTGTGAAGTGTTAAGAGATTACTGAAAGTGTTTTTGAAAGTTTACTTTCAGGAATAACTGTAACAGTACTGCTGATCTTCCATGAGAGTGTGTGTTATGACTAAATGTCCTACCCCAGTTGTAAGAAATGACATAGATAAACCTAGATTTCTCAGTACCTGATGTTTTTTTCCTCTAAAAATGTTGAGTGGTTAGCACGTGTATATAGATTTGAACAAAGCAAAGATGTTTTGTTTATAGTACTACTGAAAATCTTTCTCTTTACCTAGACTATAATTTAGTTGGTTGGTTTATTTTCATAGTTCCCAGGCTGTGCAGATGCTGAATTTGTAGTGTTAAACAAAAGATCGAAAAAAACAGTGTAAGATCTTCCTCTTTTAATTAACTTTAATTATTCAAATTTAATACCTGTATGTTTTCATGCTAGACGAATTTTTTCCTTCTGTAGAAAAATCTTTCTTCTTCTTTCTAGGGATTCAATAAGTGACATGAATCTGTAAGTCATAGTGGTGATATATCAGTAGTACTACCTTAAAATATTTGGAGGAAATGGTATAGCAGATCATAAAGTACTTGCTTCACTCTTGGTACAGTTGTATTTTTTTATAGCTTTAAAAGACCTGTCTATGTGATTCTTGGTTTTGGATATATTTTTGTGTGTGTGTGTGACATTAAGCTAAGCATAGACAGATTGCTGACTTTCTCTTTCTACCAGGCAAGTGAACAAGATATTCTTAAATATCTGATTAAATGGGGAGAACACCAGTTGATGAAGAGAATAGCAGATCGAGGTAAGGATCGTTTAAGCCACACCGTACTAAACTATATAAACCATGATGTGTGGAAGTTCTTTTGTGGGTAATCTGTAACTTAAGGAGATTTAATTTACCTTGTTCATAGTATGGTCAAAACTAAACAAACGCACTTTTCCCCCAGCTTTTGTTCTCTATAAAATGAAAACATGGACGTTCTGAGGGAACTGGGATTGTTTAGCCTCAAGAAAAAAAGGCATAGGGGGGATCTTAACAATGCCTATAAAAATCTAATGACAGGAAGCAAAAAGAAATAGAGCCGCACTCTTCTCTTGGCATCCAGGATAGGATGAGAGGCAATGAGGCATTAACTGAAATACGGTCAAGTCTGTTTAAACATAAGAAACTGAAGATGGTCAGACACTGGAGCAGGTTGCCCAGAGTATTTATGGGGTCACTGTCCTTGAAGGTGTTCAGAATCCAACTGGATGTGTTTATGGGCAACCTTCTTTACCCTGCCTTGGGAGGTGTGAGGAGAAGGCAGTGGCTGTGGCTGGACCAAACTTCTAGAGGTCCTCTCAGCCTCTAAGATTGTCTTGATTTTTAAGTCTGGTTGATTTCCTGTTCTCTCAGAACCATTTTCCTTGGTAACTAATCCATCAAATTAAAAAACCCTGCAGTATCTTCTACTTTTCTGTGCTCGTGCAGGCTTCTCGCAGTAATCTTCTCCTTAGTTTACTGTGTCAGCCTTTCACTTCTTCAGTTTGAGTATGTTTCTTCCACAGAAATCTGTGGTAGTGAGAAACAAGCCATCAAGTCGTGTCAGTGTTTTTCCTCAAGCAGATGTAAATGTGTTTTATTAGCTCAGATGCATGTTATTGCCCTTGTATTTACCACTGTAGCAATCTCATGTGTGTTGGATGTGGGAAGCAGATTATATACTTCCCAAGTAACAAATGCAAGCAGCTTGTAGTTAATCTCCACCATGAAGTGTCAGTCAGATAGTACAATAGAGGAACAGAAAGGGAAGAATCTGCCAGTGTGAAAACAGAGCAGTGCTGGTGTAGCTGCTGTCTTTGGAGGGCTGGACATGTTTTTAAAATCCACTGTTACTGCTTGCAATGTAACTGCTTTGTCATGGACATGTATGAGATGCAACAAAGTCAGTTAAAATACGTGCTTTTAGTGGCACAGTAAGTATTTTTTAAGTGTTTGTCTTGGGCACATTGGAATGGAATGGAGCCAATTAAACAGTAACAGACGGGGACTGAGGGAGATGCTGTTTATCTGGACTAATTGCGCAGCTTCCCGGTCTGTGATGTTTAAGTAAAAGGCTCAATTCTCTTTCCTGGGATCATCAGGTAGCATAATATTAACAAAAGCATAAATAAGACTTACACCAAGTTCTGTCAGGTTAGGGCTAAATTTAGTCTAGTTATTCGGTCTAAATTCCTCAGTGATGCTCTTGACTTTTCAGCATTAAATACGGGGCAGCGTCAGCCAAATATCAGAAGGCATTAGAAATTGTAATGGGCTCTGGCTGAAACGTGAGCTGCCTGTACTGAAGGGAGAATGGTTCTGTGTTACTCTTTGAGGTAACCTGTCAGGCTAGGCAAATCCAGGTTGAGCACAATACCTAAAATACAGGTGGAGCTAGTTAACTGGGGAGGGAGAATGACCTGAGTGTGTCATACATTTGTCATCTTGAAATCTCTAGGAAGATGCCAGCTCTTGGCACAAATAGGTATCCTGTGACCATAAGAGCAATTTGAATTGCCTTGATACAGTCGTTACTAAGGTGGGTTATACGAGGAGGCTAGCGTAACTTGTAGATTAATTTGTAGAAGATAAGTCTCTGAAAAGTGCTGGTGAAATGGAGAGGAGCTGCAGGAGGGAGTCTTTGGGGGAACCGCTAGCAGGGAGGTACAAATGTTTTCACAGCATAGCTCTTGGTAGACTTTTATAAATCTTAACCCCAAACAGTAATTTTGTACTTTCTCCCTGGCTTACTTTGAAACCAACAGCTGTGCAAATGACCTATGCTCATATAAACTGAACCTGTCTTTGTGGATGCTTCATATCAGATTTTAAGGCATGAAATAGTTTTGTAGAACAATGCTGATAAGCACTGTTGACTTAAAATCAAAATGTTATGTCCTTTTCTATAACTTCCTATTACTCCTGCTTTCCTATTTAAACTTTCTGATGTAAACTCAGTATTTCTTGTTCCTTCCCAAAGAGCCTAATTTACTCAGTGGTACTGCTCACAGTGTGAACAAAAGAGGTGTGAAGAGGAGAGATCTTGACATTGAGGAGCTGAGAGAGATCCTGTCTCCACTTTTACCCTTTGTCCGCATTGAGCACATCTTACCCATGAACAGTGAAGTACTGAGTGATGCTGTAAGTCAGTACTCTCATACAAATACTATCTCTGAGTTCTTTATACTTCAGATTCTACAATGTTCAGGTTACCTTTATTTTTTTAATGGTTAGCTCCTAAAATGTTACTTCTGAGTAATATGTGTGTAACTTCCTGGTTAAGTTTTCTGGTTTTTTAAATCTATCAGAAGGCTAAAGAAAAATCAGTGGTATAAGGATTCAGTGTAAGAAATGCAATTCATGCAAGTGTTCCCCATATTTTTATTTAAAAAAAACGTAAAACTCTTTCTTAATTCTTGAAGATGAAGAGAGGCCTGATTAGTACTCCTCCTTCAGACATGCTACCAACATCAGAAGGTGGAAAGTCAAATGCCTGGCTGCGGCAAAAAAATGCTGGAATATATGTACGGCCAAGACTGTTCTCGCCCTATGTGGAGGAGGCTAAGGTAATAATAATTAACAACACTTGATTATTGTTAAATTGGAGTCATCAGGGGGTTCTGTAAACAGGGAAAGATTTTGGTATGTTTTGTCTTTCTTTGCATGTACTGGCCTAAAATACTAACATTTTCAATTTAACAAGACTTACAAGATTGATCATCAGGCTCAAGTCTCTAGAACTGGTCAGAAAAATGTCAACAAAATTTTTTTTTGTCGAAATTGAAATGTTTGCGAGACAGATCTTGATGAAATTCCACCGGAAACAAAGCAGCGTTCTGAGGGAAACCTCCCTGGTTTCCAGCCAGTTTGCCGGCCCAGCTCCTCGGCAGCACTCCTGGCAGGCGGATGGCAAGGTGAGAGCCTGAGAGTCCCAGTTTGCAGCTAGTCAGCAACCTTGGTGCCAGGTCTTTCAGGCTCCCCAGCTCCCACCAGAGCTGGGTAGAGAACTACTATTCCACTCGGCAGAGGACTCTGATATTTCATCTTCTTGTTTGAATCGAACATAACCAAAATTCTTTTGATCCTCCGCAAAATGGAATAAGTATCTTGTATCCCAGTTTGACTGAAGTCCTCTGTGTCCACTCAGGCAGTAGCTTCCCTATTTAATATCTTGCATGAGGACTGCCAAACGGAAGATCTTGCAGCATCTCTGATGGTGACGTTTGGTGACAGGGTGGAGATGGCTCTGTGTGAGGCTGAAACATGCCGTATTCTGTTTGACAGAATGGGAGCCTTGTGGTTCGCGAACTAATGCGCTGCCACTTAAGGCAACTCCGATGAGCCGATAGCTCGTGAGCCCCAGCAGTGCAGGTGACGGCAGAGTAAGAGGATTAGGTGAAGCTGTGCACATCCACACTGTCTGCAAACTCTGAACACTGCTCTCCTGAATTCAGAGCTTTTTCCCTGTGCCTAAGAAAGAAAACTATTTTCTAAGGGTGTGAGTTGTGGTTGACATCCTCTTTGAGGGGAGTGGAGAAACAAAACTACTTCGAATTTTTGGGCACAAAGGTTAGGGAACACCAGGTGGCACTCAAGTAGCAAAGGAAGGCTAGCCAGTTAAAATTTTATCTTTGTATCTTGGATAGTTAAAACTAACAAAAATACGTTAAAGAACATGTAATAAAAGGTTTGACTGTCTTAGTTTTCAGGTATATAGTATGGAAGTGCTTTAGTAGTTACCCTAAATCAAAAAGTGCATTCTATATTTTTTTCCCCTCTGTCAGGAATCATTTCTGTTAGTTTCATGTTATGCTGTTAATGTTTTTGAAAACATCATTAGCTGTTTAACCTTAGAGGAAGGACTGTCATACTTACTATCTGGTAACTATACTCCTATTCACAGTTTAATTATTGTGAAATGCAAAAATTATGGAAGAATGATTTCTAATTTTTTTTTTACTCTTTTTTACATTTTAGCCTCCCTTTTTTTGATATAAATCCATTTAACATTCAATGAAAATCTTTAAAGGGTATACATAAATCCCTTTCTATTCATTAAGATGTCTGAGGGAAAACCACTTCATTTTCAGACTAGTGCCTCCTCAGTGGCGTGGAGAGTTGAGACCTATAGGCAGTAATTGTGTGAGACGGAGTCCAGAGGGTCTAGCCTTGAGAAGGTTACTCCTAATCTGACAGGTACAAAATAAACAAAGCAACCTTCCCAAACTTTATTCACCTGTCTGCTCTTAGCTCTGAAACTCAACTCTGATCATGACTGGAAAATGGAATAGAAAATGCGGAGGAAAATTCCAGGTCCCAAACAGTATCTGCAAAGTTACGGCTTAGACATTGCTAGACTTGTGGCCTCGGGACTGTTTGCAGCAGGTCCCGGTGGGTGTGCGTGCTGTGCCTTCATGAGGGCTCTAATGGCTGTCGTTGCAGTCGGTACTGGATGAGATGATGGTGGAACAAACTGATCTCGTTCGTTTGCGGATGGTCCGAATGTCCAATGTGCCCGACACCCTTTACATGGTAAACAACGCGGTGCCGCAGTGCTGTCATATGATTACCCACCAGCAAGTTAGCACTAACCAGTCCAGTCCTCCTTCAGTTATAGCCAATGAGATCCCAGGTAAGGCTCCCAGATGGCTTGCGATGCCAGTCGCTCCTGTGTGGATGCATGGGGGTTTGGGGTCAGGGAGAGTGAATGTGAATTACTGAGTGTTGTGATTTCCTCAGGGAATAGAACTGCACTGTTTGGGTTTCTTCCCACCCAACAGTAGTCCCTTTTGCTTTTGTCTACTCTGAAGACGTTCTATTTGGATGGCATAGTAAGCAGTTAGAAAACAAACTACTGGAGGGGGTAGTATTTTAACCTGCTTCAGATCAGCAATTTGAAAAACCTTGCACTGGGTAAACTTACTGTAGAACGCTTGCCGGAGTCTGGTGCTCCGTTCTCAGAGCAGTTCTCAGTTTTCTACAACCAGTCACCCAAGATGGGTAAGATCTGAAAGGCTGGAAAATAGCAAAACACTGATTTCTTTTAAAAACAAAAAGTAGGGGAATATAACTTGTAGGGCAGTCAGCTCAACTCAGTTTGCCAGAAAAATACTGGAAGTAGTCACTCAAAACAGATATTTTCAGTTCACCAAATGCGCTTTAGCTTTGAATTCAAACCAACTTCATTCCTTGTGTGTCAGAGTAAGTTTTTATAGGTGGAAGTAGATACAGTCTCTCTTGACTACAGGATACTTGGTGTGACATTTGCTATAGGCAAGCCAGGGAAATAAAAAACTACTGTAATATATTTTGTCACTTATGTGTTTGATCTTTTGGTGTCAAACTGGAAGAATGTATCTGGTGGGATTCCGAAAGCATTGAGCTCTTCCTCCCTGCTCCTTTTCCCTGTCCGATTAATACTTGGCTTGCAGAGATAATACACTGGCAAAACTTGCAGCTGATGACAAGTTGGGAGAGCCAGTGGATGTTTTGGAGGCCAGGATTAGATAGCTAAATGACCAAGATTAAATTTAAATACAGTGAAGAAAGTCGGAGACATTGTGCGGATGGAAGCGTAGCCAGCTCTGTGCATACACAGCTGTGGCTGAGGGAAGCTCTGTGGAGAAAAGGCTGAAAGTCAACATAACACAATTCCATAAAGAGCAACCATCATGCTAAAATAAAAAAAAACTGTGCCACAAGCCTTGTGAAGTAATCGGTCTTGGATGGAGCGCTGTGTTCAGCCCTTTTAAATTGCCATACTGGGTCAGGTCAAGGAGGTCCTGATAACCTCCTGCTTTACTGAGTTCTGTAATTAAGCAAAGGAATTGATTATTTTGCCAGTGCCTTGTGCTAGGAAGGGTAGATGGAGCCCAATTAATCTGAGGAGATTCAGCCATGTACCAAGCCTTAACTTGTATGGGAATCCATCCCAAAGCATAGGTGGAGCCCAGGAACTGCTGGAGGGAGAGCTAGGCGACACTGCCCCTGCGCCCCTTAGGTTAGGCTCTTAGAACAGGGGTGCTTACAGCTTAGGTGTTCTGCATCTGTTCGCTGCCTGTGGACTAAATTTGCATAAATGCTGTTGGCAGCATGTCTTTGTGCTGCTCTTGCAACACTATTGTAAGCTGAGTTCAGCCTCTGCTGAAGTCTGCTCTACTTTGAGGCTAGGTTCTGTGGGTAATTGGGTTTTTTAAGCATCTTCTGGTTTTGGTTTGAATAAGAAATCATGCAACTGACTTGAGAGAATTTTATTGTTTTTATATATGTAATCTCTCTTCCATGTGTCTCACATGAGTGATAGTAAAAAAACAGAAATAAACCTGTGTTTGAGAAGACAACACTTTTTCATTAAAAAACTTAGATCTTTTTTTTGGAGACTGCTTCAAACTTCTTTTTTTCAGTGTTAGCAAAATGCTGGTTGTAACTAAATGTCTGACTGCTAAATCAGGATTTTTCAAACAACTGAGGTGTGTGGAGGGTAGTGTGGAGGACTTATTTCCAAGCCTTGAACTCTGGATAGGGTTGTTCCCCCCCAGTAAAAGAACTCAGTTTGTAGGGGGGATATTTTGCACTACTTATAATTATTCTTCATGTACCAATGTAAACTTTGTGAAATTGGGACCGGTTGTAGTTGCATGGTGTTGGGTTTTCTCCTTCTCTGTAATGAATGTATTTTCACATTGTTCTTGCTGTCTGATCCATTTAACTTCTATGAGCTTTCATTACGGACATGTGGTCATGGTAATATGTAACACTTGTAAAGCTGGTAAAGGATCAGATGCCAGGACTCAGGTATTCAGAGATCTGGATTTGTCTTCTCTCATGATACGTGCATTTTCCTGAGGACAGAAAGACCACAAAGAAATATCATTCATCATCGAATAGCAGCAAGAAGTGACATGAGAAAGTTTTGCAACAGGATGAATACCCCAAATTATACATTATTTCCTTTTGGAAAGCTTTTTTTTAAAAAATTATTTCAATATGGCAGCATAAAACAACGTAATTTTAACAGGTTTATGTTGGCTTAAAGTTTGTGTAAATTTTTTTTTTTTTTTTAGAATGCTCTTTCTGTATTTGTATACTGGTATTATGGTCTTGTGATTATAGAATTCCACAAGAAGTATGCCAAAAAAATCAATGAATTCTTGGCACACAGAATTCATAAGGGAACATTCTGTTTTATTTAAGATATCCTGTCCCTACCTCATATCATTACATTCCTGCATCATGAAGGGTTTACAAAGAAGGCTGTATTTGCAGCTTATTCTAGCAGAAGCTGGAAAAATGATATATGCGTTTACCATTTGTATGATATGTTATCCCATGTGGCTTAATGATGCTCCAAGGAATATGTGTAAGTTGAACTGTTCTTGGCAGAATGCTTCTTAAAAAAAAAAAAATTAAAAAAAAAAAAATTCAGCCTGATGATAGATTTTTTTTTTTCTTTCAGAATGAAATCTAACTATTGCAATCAAATTTACTGTCTCACCTTTCCAAAAGTAATCTCTGTTATCCCCATTCCATTCTGTTATCCCTCCAGTTCCTAATCTCCTTGTTGTAAAAGAGATGATCAAACGGCTGCAGGAGCTGCGTCATACAGAGCAGGTGCAGAGAGCATATGCTCTTAATTGTGGAGAAGGTGCCACAGTCAGTTATGAGATTCAGATTCGTGTGCTGCGGGAATTCGGACTTTCTGATGCTGCTGCTGAACTTTTGCAGGTATGAAAAATTGCTCTGTAAGACCATAGATGCTTTGATACTGTTCTGCTTCTGAATTGACTTGAATGTGTAACTGCAGTAAGAGAACCACTTTGTATGTGCACATGCAGGCACAAAAATGCTTTGACATGCCTGCATAACTTCAGAACTGTCCAGGTGCAAATCACAGTGAGACTGTTGTGTTTAATTTATGTGATTTTAATAAATGTGTAAGGGCAGTGTATAAATATTTTTCTCAAGAGCTGTCTCCATTCAGGGTGCTACTACTGCCACAGATTTTGGAGGCAAAAAAACCCACCTCCAAAGGGGCAGTTGATGAGAATAGTCAAACCATAACTAGAAATTTAGATTATGATTTATTCTTGAATCAGAGGAGAAAGGGTCCTAACTAATACAGTAGATCTGCATAGTACATATCAGGACTGGGAATCTGGAAATCCCATTTCTGTTTGTACGCTGTTATAGCAAATGCATTTGTTGGTAAACTTAGTCACACAGAATCTGATGCTTCTTTTCTTGTTTTAAAAAAATATATTTTAAAAAATCTTTATTCAGTGACAGCTGTAACCACCACAAGTGGTGGTGAGGCTTTAGATGGCCCAGCTAGCCTGTTACAGGACAGTCAGATTTCTAGTTCCATTGTGTGTTAGTTTAGGAGATTTTTCTAGATGACTCCGTACTTCGTTTTGTTATATGCTGAGGTTTTTTTCCTTTGCAGAATCCTCACAAATTCTTTCCTGATGAGCGATTTGGGGACGAAAGCCCACTCCTGACAATGAGACAGTCTGGACGATGTCGCATTAACAGCACTCCCACTGCAGAAACCATGTTTACAGAACTAGACTCTTTTGTGGCCTTTCATCCACCATTGCCCCCTCCTCCACCTCCATACCACCCACCAGCAACTCCTATTCATAACCAATTCAAAGTGGGCTGGAAACAAAGGGTGCCAAGTCAACATCCCTCCCGTTCCTTTTCTTACCCGTGTAATCACTCACTGTTCCACTCCCGAACCGCTCCCAAAGCTGCACCGCCTGTCTACTTGCCCAGTGTTAAAGCAGCACCTCCTGATTGCACTAATACTACGGGTCTGGGGAGACAAACGGTGGCTGTAGCAGCGGCAGTGATGGCAGCTGAGAAGCAAGTAGTAAGTATTATGACTTCTCCTCCCTATCTCTGGCCACTCAGAGTGGCTTATAGAGAGGAGCTAGAGAGAATCTACTTGATTCCAACGAAGTAACTTGGCTTTGTCAAATAAAAGAGCATCGTTGTTGGTTAGGAGAAGAATTAACTACCAAACTGGCTGTCAGCATTCTGCATTCCTAAGCCCTGGGAGAATGAATGTTGCAGAGGCAGGAGCATTTTGGAGGGGCACGTGGGACTAATGAATCTTCTGAAATAATGTAGGCTGTTCTACATTAAAACAAAGCATAAGTTGTGTGGACTGCATGCTATAATTCATGGGTAGAAATAGCGATGATAGCTTGGATATTCACAGGTAAGCAATCCTGATGTAAACAGATGTATATAAAGGTGCTTTGCTGATTGACTGGATACCAAGCAAAAATGAATTCCAAATCAAATATAAGAATAAATGCAGTTTATTACATTACACTATAAAGGAAAAATAGTATGCAATATGATAAAAGGAAACTAGTAGTTATTATGCACAATATGATAAAAGAGCAATAGAAGTGAAGCATCTGATCATTACTGCAAAGCGTTACAGAGACTAAGGAAAGGATACATCACCAGCTACCACCTTAACATCATCCAGGGCCCACACTTTGACTGGGAATCCCCATTGCAGCCAGCGCTAGGAGACTCTCAGTAACTGGGAAAATTCCTACACAATGCATCCACCCATAGGTGAGGCTTCTGGCCCAGTCCCGGAGCTTGCCCGCCTTTATACTCAGTGAAAAACAAACATAGTTTACACACCTAGTGTATGCAAACTTTTTTAAGTTTAGGCGAGGTGCAGGTGTGCACTATCTCATTATTCATAAGATTCACACGTGTCAGGGATGTTGGCCAGACGCCCGAGCATGGTGGAATTACTGTCATGACATAGCTGCACACAGCACTTATTGTCTGGATGTTCCTGCTCATGTCTTGCTTGTTCAGGAGCTCAAGACAAACGCCACCTGCTCATTAAGGTTGTCCTTGAGCTCCCTAAGCTCACTGTCCAAGTTAAGCAATCCCTAATTAAAGACAAAGGCTTTTTCATAAGCAGTAATCAATTTAGTAAATTTTCATCACAAAAGGGAGCCTATGGAGAATGTGAAGGCCTTAGGCAGGCAGAAATTGTAAATACAAAGAGGCTCATTACAGCACTTAGGCAGTCATCATAGTTGCTGAACTACAATATGATGCAATAAAAACAATGAACTTATACTGGATAAAGACATAGCTTTGTGAAGTACATGAAATGCTAAACAAAGATTTTGTTATTTTATTTCTGCAGTGAAAAAACTGTTTCGGTACACAGTTGTCCTAGTGAAAACCTGCTCTTTGGATGCAGATTAGATCTGGAATTCTGAATGGAAAACATGGATATTCTTTTTCTTTAGCAGTCGTCCTAAACATGTTGTATTCCTTTTTATATTTTGGGTTAAAAGATTTAACTTCTAACCTAAAATTAAACCTAAAGTTTTAAAAGATTAGGTTAAAAGATATAAATCGGAATTATTTGCCCTTGCTTATTCTAGAGTGGAGTTTGTAGCGTGTCTGTCTCTCTGGATCAATACTGACTTCACTAAGGAAACCATATAGTGATCTTCTTCACATTAGAAATGTTTCTGCTAGAATGTTTCTGTAAAAAAAAAAAAATAATAATCAAGGAGAAGCTTAGACTTTATATGGATGATATTTTTCTTCTGTATTCTTCAATTTGTGAGCTACTAGTACCGAATGATTACTAAAATTGCTTTCATTAGAAATAAGTACAAGTAGAAATTTTAACTCTTCTGTCTGGAAGACTGAAATGTGCCTGTCTTATTGCAGGACTGCTTATAGGTGTAGGCGAGAATGCCATGCAGCAGCTTCCGTGCGCTCTGAGGATCTAGTCAGCGCTGTAACTGATGCTCCCCCCACAAGCCCTGAGGCTGTCACGCATACACACACACACATGCCTGCGGTTAACTTATTTAAAAATACGAAATGCAAGGAGAAGGGTTGCGTCTATAGTGATGAAGTACATGTTTTGTGGCTTCCCTGCTCTGGAACTCTGTGCTGTAACAAACCATTTGTTAGGTTCTGCACAGAGTACCTTATTTAGTTTGATACTTGCAGGTGGCTTAAAGCTGGCTTACCTTTTGAGGGTTTAACAGTACATTGCCGTTTACTGCGTGTTCAAGACAAGATGTGTTTAAGAAGGAGCTGTTATTGTGGACAACAGCTTCGTGAAGGAAAGAAATAGTATTAAGCTAGCAGGAAGGTGAAGGTTGGAGGATGCATGTGTTCTTTAAACAGCGTAGGAAACTTGCAGGTTGAAGTTGGTCTAGGCAAAGTAGATTAGGAGAATGTCGGTTTGAATTACAGAAACTATCCTAAATACGATTTGTGTTTAGCTTTTGCTTTCTTTCCATGGAACAATTTATTTTCTCTTGCAGTGTACTCAGCCCTTGCTAAATGAACTGATGCCAGATATCGCAATGGGTGTGTCCGCAATGTCTTTAAAAGACAGAAGATTGCCAGAGCTCACTGTCGACACAGAATTAAGCCAGACGGTTACAGAGGTAGGGCCCGGCCCACCCCAGCACATTTCGTGTATTCAGAACAGACACATGCCCGCTTCTCGAAAGAAACATGCAATAGAGCAAAAAATAGATGCTCGAGAAAATCAGCAGGAATATCCCGACTTCTATGACTTCTCTAATGCTGCATGCAGACCCTCCACTCCAGCACCCACCAGGCACAGTCCTTCGCCTTCGCAAGGCATATATTTTGGCCCAGATCTGTATAGCCACAAGGCATCACCAAGTGGCTTAAAGTCAGCCTATCTGCCCTCCCAGATATCTCCTAAAAAGCAAGAGGATTCTAGGAGGGAATACCTGCTCTCCCAGGATGGGCATCAACATAGACAAAAGAATGAGCCAATACACCTCGATGTCTTAGAACAACCTCCCCAGCGACTGGACTTGGCGTTGGCTGCCCAGGAAAATGCTGGGAATGGCCCCGTTCACATCAGGGGAAGAACAAAAATGGAAACAGATTTAACCTATGGGCTGACCTCCAACAGACCTTCGCTCTCTGCATACACCTCTGAAACGCAAGAAGAGAGACCCAGTAGGAGACTGCTGGATGATGAGCCTTTGGAACATGGAGCACAGAGAAATGCAGATTTGGAAAGGGAAGATGCAGTAAGCAGAGGAAGGAGGTCTCCGAACAAACCAGACTTCCTGTATAAAAAATCTGCCCTATGAAAGCAACCTCCACTATTTCTCTGTGCCTAAGAGTCGTAAACATCCCATTCTTTGCAGCTTTTGGCCTGACTTCTGTCAGACAAATTCATTCGTGCCAGCAGATTAATTCATCTTCACTCACTTCTTTTGTACATACATTGCTTCATTAGAGACAGCATGTTATCTGTTTGTAATGCTGCTTCTGGTTTTAATTTGTGGGAATTTTTTTTGGAGCAAATTTAATTAAGCCTTTTAAAAAAAACAAGCTGGTACCTTTTTTCTACAACCTAGTAGCCTTTTGCACCTGTACATCTATTTTAGTGTATTAGTTTTGTACTAATATGTTAAACTTTATTGTCACATTTAAAGGAGTGTATTTTCATACTTTTGCATTTTCCCTTTCACCTACCAATTCCCTATGTGCATTGGGTTGCACATTATGAAATGTATTTTCTTATGAGATAGTAACAATACGTTTATTTTTCAATTATAGGAATTCCAAAGAACAGCACATCAAAATACTACATTTTTAGTTAGACTTTTTTGTTAGTTTGTTTAGATCTAAAATCTTCCTGATTTTTACAACTATGGCAAGAATCCAGTCTAACGTTTTGTTTGAAAAGTTCTGGCAGCTGGTCTTCCCCTTATGTAGCAAGCCCACTTCAAGAATTGTATTTGGGTTTTTAAGTGTCCAGGGGGATATTCGGGAGTCCAGATCCCAGTGAAATTGACTGGGATCTGACAGTCTGATCTCTGTTCAGCTGTGACCATGGAGAACTCCCATGATCACACAGAAGCACTTATTAGACAGACTAGCATTCTTCACTTGCCCATACAGAAATCAATCTAGAAATACTGTAAAAATAATAGTAATAACTTGTTCTTCCAGCTACCCACATGTGGGGGTAAGTGAAGACCAGAGCTGAGGATTCATGCTAAATCCTGGAGTGTCAGGAAGACGAGGCATGGTATTTTTGCTGTTGCCTGAATGGTAACCCTCCACTTGAGAGGGTTCCCTCTCCAACGGAGATGCCAAGGTGACTGCTCATTGCCTTGCTTTCTCCTGCCTGCCATTAAAAAAGGGCTTCACTCTTAGTGACGTTGTTCGGTGTTTCTTACCTGATCTGAAGTGTTGGTGACTTCGTAATTGCAGCTGTTCTGTGAACAAAATCAAAGTAAGGAGTAACTGCTCTAGCATCATGGAATGTGCGAAGCTTTAGCACTCTTGAATTACACTTCCCTTTCCCGAGTGCTTTTTTAAAACACGGAAATAAGGTTCCTCTATTAGTGTGATGTGGAGAAGGGATGATAGTGATCTGGGCTGGCTCCCTACCACTGGGTTGCGGTTAAGCAATGCACTGGGTGTTAATGGTTGTAATTAAGTGCATCCTTAATACTTGCCATGCAGCTTTTACTACAGATTCATTGTGTTTAGGGTAGGGATCTGATGCCACGGCAGTGTAGTGATAAAGGCCTGTTTTGGTTTTATTTTTCAAATGCAGTTTCTAGAATGAAGGATTTCCCTGCAGTAGAAAACTTTAATCCCAAGTGTGACCTAAGGACTGCTTGGAGGTTATGTGGAGTTGTTTCCTGCAGTTCAAAATGCTTAATACTATTTGAACAGAAATTTTGCAGCTTTACTTTTAGTTTTTAGGTAATGGCAGATTCTTACCTAACCTGTTTCATTAAAGTATGCAAGGCCTGGTAACACCACCACAATGTTGTTGATAAATATGGAATACTGCCTTTCCAAATTACCAAATAGTTTCTCGATAAATGAAGATATGGGTGTTTGAACCAATAAATCCTAATGTCACCTTCATCCACGTCTATAGGCCTCCGGAGCCTGTGTAAGCTCTGCAGGCACTCCTTTTGAGGTGCAGCCGTGGAAGGCGTGGAGGATTGGAGGAGAATCTTAGCCGAAGTGTGCCAGTGATGTGTCTTGTGGGGGGGAGATGGTTTTGTTGGGGTTTTTTCCCCTCTGTCAGCCTTTTCAATCTGGTTGGTGTATTGTGTTGGGGGTTTTTTTGACCACAGTGAAGATGCTTGGTGGTCATGGCCTCGTCACCGATCTGTAGTATTTCCGTGGGACTGCAGTGTAGAACGGTGGTAAAGGCAAGAAGGTGCTGGGGTGGGGGCGGTGCTGCTGTGGGTTAGGGGCCGAGGCTCCCTGGGATTCTGCTGGAGGTTTGGGCAGGGTGCTGTCGGGCGGCATAGCTCCAACCGGTTACTGGGGTCTCGTGCTCCACCAGCATTAACTTTCATCACACACAAAACCCCTGAAACTGCCTGCCCTTGCATCATATGTATGTTGGTAGCTTAATTACTAAAAAGTCCTAGCTGTCCTCAGAAGACTTGCTATTCTGAATAATTTATTTTTACTGAAAATCGATAGATGTTACTTCGAGAAAACTATTTTAGTTACCGTAGTTTGATGTGGCACTGTGTGCCGGAACAGAGACGGGGCTGAAATCTACAGCTGTAACTTTTAAGCTTGAAACTTGTGGGGACGTGCCTGATGAAGACAGAAGTGTTGAGGTTGCGGCTTGAGGGAAATAGCGAAATGCTTTGGTTTTGGAATAAGCTGGTGAGGAATGCCTCTGGGGAACGCGTCTGCATTTCAGAATACAAAACTGCTTCTGAAGACTCAGAAACTGAGCAGTATTAAAAAGAGAATAGAGTGTTTAAAAGTAGGTGCAAAATAAAAGTCCTTCAGAGGCCACAAAGACAATCAGGCTGTATAGACAATCTGTGTTTTCACTTGTATATTTTGGGTTGGGAAGAAGAAAGCGGCTAATGGCAGCCGATTTGAAGTGGAAAAGAAGGATTGGTCAAGTTACTGGAACTGTATTTTTGTACTCCAGCGTAGGATTTCCTACTTAGTTGGCTGTGCAGAGGGAGGGGAGGGAGACCATCTTTATTCTTCATGGAAGCATTATTCAGAACTAGTGTTCATACTGCATCTCACTCACAGAACACATGTACCTGTGCTACCTGCTACTTCTTGTTCTCTGTCTACTGAAACTTTGGTGCAGAAGCTCCTTGTTTACATGAAGCACTTTCTGATTAGGCTGGAAATTAACATCTTTTCCTCCTGTGAATTTGATGGAGATAACATTACTGACTGTATTTTTCTTGAGGATAGAGGTGTGAACATTAAGTTGTTTTGAATGAGGAAGATTCATGCTCCTTCTGTTAGAGCTCAAGACTTTCATTTGGTGGGCAGCATGCAAAAACTTATTCCCCTTTCCCTGACGCCGCCCTCTTTTCCTTAATATATGAATGAATAACTTAATTCCTGAAACAGATTCTTCATTTGAAATGTTTTGTTGTTCCACGGAGTTACTGTAGTTGTGTATTAATAACTGCTGTGTTGATTGGCAGTTTCTTGTTGTATTTTTCCTGTTCTTGAGGAGTTTTGTTTCTGAAAGTTAAGGCTGTGGCCGCCTGTACTTGTAAGCCTTGGGTTTTGGTCCTGGAACGTCCCAAATGTTTGTCTTATGGGTTTCTTTGGTTGGGGTTTGGTGGGGGTTTTGGGGGGTTTGGATTGGGGGGGGGTCGGTTTTTATTTTTGTTTGTTTGTTTTAAAGAATACTCATGCTGTTTGAGGCACTGTTCTTTTATCTAATAATTATATGCTTCTGTGGCAGAGGTGGTGCTGAGCCCTGCCAACCACAAGGAACAGCTGAGATAAAATTGTGAAACCGTATTTGGGGTTTCTGTAATTATCTGTACTGCCAGAAGGTAGCCCTGCCTTTGGCAACGTTACGGTTTTGTTTCATGTCCTTGTGTTGTTACTGGTATAAAGTCAAGTGCCTTCAATGCTAAAGGCTCAGAAAACTTTCTTAAAACTGACTTCGTGTCCTATGCAAGTGTTTTTTCTACAACCTGCATAACCAGTACTTTGTAAAACTTGTTTACGCTTCAATTGTACATAGTGTTTTTTAAAAAGAATAGTATTTTTATTTAGGTACCTCCAAACTTGAATTCTAGTCTTGTGTGATGCATTGTAAAACAATACATTTCTCTTTTGAGTACCATTACAGTTGTAAAAAGGTTTTCACTGGTTCTATTTTTCTACTGTTGCTGAGAAGCATGTAACACTGACTTTATCCTACGTATAGTTGGCATTTCAAATAAATGGCTTGTATAGAATGGGCTTGTGCGACTTCTTCCAGCTGACTGTTACCAGCCAGCTGCTGCGGGGCTGCCCGCCGACCTACTGGCTGAACTGGCCGTGCTGTCATTATTCCAAACTTGCTGTGACTGATGCGCGGGGGGAGAGGAGGAGTTCAATACAGGCCATAAGGTGTGCTACAGCAGTCCTGGCTCTTAAAACGGGCAAGGTTTGCTGTTCCTTCTGGGGAAAAAAAGTGTACAATAATGCTTTGAACATCAAGGGTATGATACAAACCAGTGTAAGAAGAGGAAGTCAAGCTGCTTGAACAACCACCACTGATTTTATCAGAAAGGTGAAAATAAGCTCTAGCCAGAGCTCACTGAACTAATTGCCTGAGCGTACTCACTGTTAAAGGCAATAGGATTACTCCTAGTCAAGGCTGCAGGACTTAGCCCTTGATCTAGGAAGTGTTTTATTTTCTCAGCAGAGCAGCTAGACAAAGACTCTCATTAAGCGCCCGCCATTCTCTCCCTGAGCTACAGTTATCCTGCATCAACTGAATATTCATTACATCTCTCGTAAAAACAACTGCTTCGCTACTTCAGAGAGATTAATCAGAGTTCAGAAGTGTGTCATCCAGCAGCAGATCTTTAGTTTCACTTTGATGTACAACAGCAAAAGGCTGTGGGTTCTGTCCTGCTGTCCGGTGGGGTGGGTGTGGGGAGAGAGCACCTGTATGGTCGTAATGTTAATTACTGATACTTTCCCACATCCAGGAAAAGCAGTTTTAGGAGCACCTTCCTAAACTAGACTTCAATCTAACATTTATTGTTGGAGGCTTTCTGTTCATTTTGCTAACACTCCTACTAACTCTGCTTGCTTGATAGAAGAGGGTGCCTCTGCCCTCTTTGGGAAGACAGCGCAGCCGCGCCGGAGAGGGGTGCGGGTTGGGTGCCCCCAGCTCTGCGGCCGGAGCACGGGTGCACGCCCAGAACAGACGCTGCACACCGGCCCTGCTGAGCCGGGGCGGTTACACCTTCTCCCTTGCGTGGAAATCACTTACTCGGGTCAGAAAACTTCCTGCAGCTGAACTCCTCCCTTGAGGTGCCGCTGCTGTTTCCTTGAGCACAGCAAGGGGTGGGACTGAGCCTCGCTGCAGCGTTGACATGCACCAGGGTAGCTGTTGCTGTTTTATATACTTGGGGAAACCTGGGGTTTCTGTTCAGAGTGATGTGAGCAAAGAGGTGGGACCCAGGACAGCATCTGCCTTGGGGCACCTTCCCCCGACACCCGACCCTTCTAGTGAATCAACTAAACGCAGCAGAAATCTGCTTTTTCTCCTGCTCAAGGCTGTACTCACAAGCCCCCTGCCAGCTGTTGTTCCACACCTGGCTGCAATGGCGTGGATCTGGGGGGGGGGATGCAGAGGGCCAGGAACACGGGGCTTGGCTTGACTCTGCCCCCCTGGTGTGTCTTGGCCATGTGGCTCCCCAGTCATCTTCACCGCTCTGCCCTGGGGGGGTCTGGGTTGTGGATGGAAACAAAACACTACAGCAGCACATCAGAAAAAAAAAAACAAAAACCACTACCAAAACCAAGACATTATAACTTGAACAGTCATTTAATTTTTAGATAGTGTAATTAGATAGGTACAACTCCCCTAACAGCTGCTACAAAAAAAGCACATACAATACCCAGAGTTAAATGTAAAAGCAACTAGTCATCTCGCATGAAACAAACCAATGAACTGAGCCTCTATGCTAGAACTAGCTATTGCAAATAAAAAGTGGTCCAAAACGAACAGGGAGAATGATAGATAAAGGTCTGATTTTTCTTCTCAAAAGCAGGATAATACCCCATGGTAAATCCTCCAACTACATAAAGCAGGAGTTAAAAATTAGAACTTCTTTACCCACAAACCCCAAAACATACTTTAAGAAAAACTAAAAACTACATTAGGCTCCAAACTTATGAAAAGTCAATATTTAATTGTAGCTAAGTGTAGATTAAGTCAGTGAAACATCTCCTGTTCCATTATTATCACAGTGATCATAAAAAGATCACACATCTCATACTGTAGCAAAATGTCAGGATGCTGCAGTGTTTTCAGGAACATTTATGAAGTAGAATTATTTGCAGTAGGCTAGTTTTTAAAATCAAAGCCCATTAGAAGTCCTGTGCCACCCCCACCTGATGCTTCATTTGTCATTTAGTACCTCCTCCTAGATATTGTTTATATTCTAGAGAGTGGATAAAGTTTGTATGACAATATTTTGCATGTAAAACACCACTGTACAATATCAGAAACAAAATTTTTGAATTTTATAAAACCAGAGAACATTCTGTTGCATCAGCCTTAACCTATGGCTCCTCATTTCTCACCTGCCTAGGGAGCGCTGCCACAGCGGTGCGTGAGCATGCACAAGTGCAGGGCTGTTCAGTGCACCTGATGCAACCAAGATGTTGGGAGGCAATTTCACTCAACAGCCGTAACCAAAACACGTGCCTGCTTTACCCTTTAAAGAGCTGCGCCTCCCTCTGCGTGGTCAATAGACACATACTTTGTGCAGGGAGCCGTCACTAGTCACTACACCCCAAAGAGATGACACAGAGCCTTTTAAAGCAGGAAAGCAGCACGCTCCAGTCCTGCAAAGCACACTGAGGGGGTATTCCCTGCACTGTACAGAGGAGAGGGTGGGCAGGCAGACCCTCCCAGGCTGGGGTGCAACATACAGCTATAGGCACTAAAGTAAAACAGGTGAAAGGCTAAAGGGAATAAAGGGTGGCACGCTGTTCTTGTGCAAGGCGTCCTCTCCCTTGAGATGAGGCCAGCTTTCACAGGAATGCAAAGTCGATCAGTACTGAAACCCCTAGAAATGCAATGTACCTGTTAAGAGCACAATTTAGTCACTACAAATAAAGGAAGTATGAGACAAAATGAAGATGTTTCTTGGACAGCTGGATTTTGATGAGAAGCCAAATACTGAAGATGCCTCTTCTGTTTGCCAATGAATGTTGTTTTCCCAGTTGTCCTTTCAGACTCAAACCCTCTCAGTCTAACTACAGTAGTACTGCATCCTGTTAGTCCGTCTTCTTTTCCGTGACTGAAATTCTTCAAAGAAGTGCTGAATGTCTTCTCTTTTAACCACCTAGGGGAAGCAAGGTGAAACCCAATTTGTGACACAAGAATTTAATAAATTAAGCAATCCTTTTTTTTTTTTCTTGCACGCATCCCACGTGCAAATACACAAAGCTTATACAAGCAAGTATCCTGAAACCTCCCTGATACAGCCAGCAAAACAGCCTTCCTGTTGTACCCGAAGGAGACAATTAATGCCCACATCCTATTGTAAGAGGATACAGAGAAACAAGCTCCCCAAAGGCAGGATGAGCACATGCAGCAAAGCTCCTGATGGGATTTTTAATGGGCTTGACCATTGGCTTTTATCATCTGAAAAATTAAGACAAAGCAAGATTTTCACTAGCTCACTTCAGACTCATTATGATATAACTAAGAATGGTAATTAGCAAATAAGCCAACAAAATGCATGTGTTGACTAACAGCAGCATGCAAATTCCTCCAGGAAAACAACTGACAAGACTGTTTGCCAGTATTCAGTCGGTCCTTACTCTTCTAAGGGTATAAATTCACTCTAAAAAAATCCATAAAGGTTAAGAGCTTTTTTTCCAGCATACTTCTCCTAGAGCAACAGAAGTTCCATTTAAATTTAAGAATTAGCCTCAGTACTTTATAGACTGATTTCTGTAAGGTCCCTGTTACCTCTCAACAACGTCATTAAGGAAACACAACTTTTAAATTCCAATTAAATCAGGAATTTCTAATTTCTACTGCAGTGCCAGCAACTCCAAGAGACAGGAAAAAAATATTCTAACATAGCATCATAGTATTCAGCACCCACCCCTCAACAGTACTTTAAAACATATTTTCTGGCAAACGAATTCTGCAAGTTGCACCTTACCGTTCCCTCATCTGCAAATCTCCTGAGATAGTCAGTCAGTTCTGTCTTTAAATCATTGTATTCTGGATGGAGAAGTGAAAGCAAGGGAAAGAAGAAAAACAAGCAAACAAAAACAAAACAAGAAGATATCCAGCTTTAGTTTAACACTGGTTCAAGAAGACAACTTGTTCTACTTCCTCTTGCCATTTGTTTCATGTACGTGAGACAAATCTAGGTTTAAACTGGATTATAAATAATAATAAAGGCAAGTCCAGGTAAACATGAGCAGACAAATAATTTATCAGACTAGCCTACACAGTCCGAGTATCTGTTCGGGTTGATCTTCAGAGAAACGTACAGAAGTTCAGTGACTGAACTAGTACAATTGATTAAAAGCCTGCCCCTGCTCCCAACTTCCCATTGCAAAAGCTCGCATGGGTCATGGTGGGAAGTCCCAGCCTGGAAGCTCAGGACTGGGCAACTGTCCCCACCAGAGTGCAAACGCCTCACTCAGAGGAGGGAAACAAGGCTCCAGTTATAAAATACCCCAGTGCTGCCTTGTAGACATATCCTGCAGGAGAGCTTCCAGGGAGCACCCTGCACCACAGCTCCACAAGGCCACCACGCCCCCAGGCAACAGGAGACTAGCAAACAGCAGTGCAGGGTAAGAGAAATAACCCAGACAGCTGAAGTGTAAATTAATGTTTAAATATTCACGTTACAAGAAATTACTATCAATACAATACCTAAGATGTTAAACAGGGGAAAAGTTCCCGCACCATCTAGTTCCTTGACCTACATTAAAAGAAGACAAACTTCTCTAGAGTAATCCTGATGGAGGCACGCAATCTGTCATGCAGTCTTCTACGTGTCACTTCAAAAAAAGTCTGACATCACACGGCAAGACCCGATACTAATCTTTTATGGGAAACTGTTCAGTTCAAGTGTTAAGGCAAATTCTAAAAATGAAGCTGTATTTACCACAGATGAGTTCTACTTGCTGGACTCTGTTCATGCTGTTAAGGGTGTCCATTAAAGGATCTCTCCTCTCTGTTTCTTGGTCACTGGTACCTTTATTTTCATAAGCCAAGACAGTGTCACATTCATCTGTCAGGAACTGCACTTCAAGCTCCGAATACATTTTCTGAAGAATAAAGTAAAATTTACTTCTGCATTATAAAACTTCTCAGATGGTGATGCTCTTCCCCAATCCTTTTTGTGTTTAGTATCACAAACAGCAACAACAAAAACAATATGTATTTTGCATCCAGCATTTCAGACATCTCCTGGTAAGGACTTCCAAAGCACTATTGGATTTAAGCAGCAAAGAAAATACAAATGTTTAGAAGTTCCTTCATGCTGTATTAATTCCAAAGGATTCAGTGTGTTTCTTTAGCGGGGGTGTGGTTAGGTGTTTATATGCAGAGTTAAGAGCATTTACATAGATTTTATCCACCATGAAGCTTCTCTTCAAAGATTGTTTGAGACCTCCTGGCCTCTGCCACATCAATGATCATAACAGAGAGAAAATACCTACCAAACAGTCTTCACAGGTGCATAATTTGCTTCTCCAGTTCGATGGCCAAAAGGTGGCAGTATCTTTTTTTAAAAATTGCTTGCTTTGGAGTTCTTTCAGCTTGCAGACTGGCTCCTCACTCTTAGTAACTACCTGAATTAAAATGAGAGTATTCAGTGCTCTGTCGTGTCACTCCAAATACACTCTGCTCTATCCAGCCCAGCATGTCATTTTCCCCATGTAAGGTTTTCCTTTTGTCTCAGACACATTTATTTCTACAAACAACTCACATTACCATTTCACGCACAGGAGGATTCTGATGTGGTTTTAGCACTTCCCACTGGAAATTTCAGTAGAAGTGTACTGCAATAGCCATAAATGTGTAAGGAATTAGAGCTGGACTATCCTACAAATGCAGCCACAATGCATAATACCCCTGCATCAGAACAAACTCAGAGGTTACCTCAACACCAAGGCCAGGTGGCTGACAGGAAGAGATGGATCTAACCTATCTGCAAACAGATGTTACACCCTTGTCACCCACTTCTACAACCACGTTCCACAGCCTACACTGTGCTCCACAGAGACCGCGTGTTTGAAGTGTCAGCGACTGAACAGGAGCACAGAAACAGACTGAAAGCATTTACCCCTCCACAGAACCTACACAGACAGAGGTGGGCTTTACTTCACCGATCATCATTATGAAATGCAGAGGACAGAAAAGGCAGCACATTTTACCTCTGTACAGGCAGACCCAGAGCTAGTGGATGGTTCATTAAACTGTTCTGTTTGCTTTTCCTCCTTCGTTTCTTCACGTTCTGCTCCATTTTCTTTTTTTATTTCTTTTTTCTGCTCTTCACTTTCCTCAACCTTCAAGACAATCCCTTCATCTTCACGGGAGTTCACTTTGGTCAAAGCAGGAACTGGAAGATACATACCCACGTAAATGAACATACGGTGCCAGACAACATACAGGCTACCACAGACATTCTCTCTGCTTTACAGTGCAGTGTCAAAAGGCACCTAGATCGCCTCATACACTGCAGAGCCCGGACACTCTACAGCTGTCCAAAGACAGTCACCTAGGTATACAAAGAAACTGCTTCCTCTCTCACCATAGCCTTCTCCATCTCTCATATTCCTATGCTAAAATATACTGCTTCCTAAAATCTAAGCCCTAGAAGAGGGAAAAGAGTATCACAATTTGAGATAGTTTTGTACTAAGATGCTTGTCCTTGGCACCCCTTGATAGATATTGCAGGCTCAGTAGCTGTCGTGCACTTTTTTGCCGACTCTGTGTCAGAGTCCTTCCTTTGCTCCAGACACACACCCCAAAAAATCACCACCTCCTTATTTAAAACAAGTTTTTCTTTCGATATCAATTCAAATGTGTGCCCTGTGACACAGCTGGTTAAAAGGAGGAAAACCAAAAACAAAGAAAAAAACCCCATCTTGTACTGTATTTGCATTGGAAGGAAGAGAACTGCAGGTAGGCCAGCTTGGAATCCTTAAAATTACCACTGAAATTTCTAGCACTAGACCAATCACCAGATAATATAGGCAACATTTAGGAGACTATGTAAAACCAGCTCCTTCCACAGAAATCAAGTTTTCTACCCTTCTGCTCTGCAGAGACTACATAGCAGACAGAGGCCTGGTGCAACCACAGGGAACACATGTCCTGAGCACAGCCCCAGCTCTACTCAAATTAAGGCTTTACACATTCATTTCAGGTCACTCTATCATTCACTCTTTGCTGCTCAGAGCCTCTTAAATTCAGCTGTTTGCCTCAATGCTTTCCTTAGGAAGGCTCTTCAGTTCTTTGATCCAGTTTAGAAATTAAGTTCCTCAAGACAAGTATTAAATCTTCATCCATCTATGTGCTAGCACATCCTTGCTAAAATAAGTAAGAGTGAGCACCACAGAATTAAGTTTAGGAACAAGAACTGCATTTTAATATTTTTTTTACAGAACAGTTACTGCAGCCCCACGTATTTCACAGCTGAAAGCTACTGTCCAATATAATGAGGATCATTTCTCCAACCACTTCAGCAGTAGTACATCGTTAATCAACCACACATGAGAAATACATGCTAACAAAATATTGGCTCAGATATCTTAATTTTCTTTACCTGCTAATTGTGATGCATAAGCCCACAGGAAATGGCAGCGATTCATGCAGGCTTGGCATACCATTTCATGGAAGTCTCCACTTTCAGGGGGAACTGCACCAAGATGCTATCAAAAAGAAACAAGCACGCAGCAGTGAAGCATTCGCTGCAATAACAGAGTCTGCTCTAGGTTTAGAGGAAGTAAAATGTCAACTGTCATCCCATTTTCAGCACAAGCATACACTCCTGCTAACTTCCTACAATGATTATCAGTATAACTTAAAAGACTGGAAAGAGCTGATAAAAATTCCAATGAAAAAAAATTAAATAATTCTCTATTTGTCTGCAGCCCTTTATGCCTTCTACATACCCAGAAATCTCACTGCTATCTTTTATCTCCTTTCTAAATGATATTCTTCTAAACTGCCCTAAACATAGGACAGGTGAAGATACCTCTTGCACACTGCAAATTTAAACTCTTAAATAACTTTTTATGATTGCTTCCTTATGTGTAAGAGACTGTTAAGTCTTCACATTGATCACTTACTGACCTTGAGAAGAATTAGGTCCCAAAGTCCGTCACAAACTGGTGAGAACTATTTAGGTAATTAAAAGCGCTCAGCAGCTTTCTTTTGAAAAGCATTCTTGCAAAGCTCACAGTATGCAGCATAACATTCTTCATACATACATTTACACAAAAGAATCATAGAGTTTATCTACAGAACGCATTAAAAAAAAAAATTGGCTTCAGTTAATTCTTTGAACCTGCAGCTTCAAACATGGAATTTCATTCATGCCCTTCAAGGCACAAGAGGCTGAATCCTAAACGCTTACACCTTAAGTAGGGCACTCACTGAAGTGCTGAGCTGCTTTTAAAAGATTTCCCTAAAGTTCATAATCAGGAACTAACAGCACAGTTTGTTCCTTGCTACGTAAAGGAATTACAGTTCAAAAAGCATTCTTTTGAATGAAGAACTATTCAGGTGGTTGATAATGATGTGCCTCAGAGCAAGAATCTTTTCCTCACTGATTTTACTGATTATAACTGTCTCTTTACCTGGAAAATTCTAAAGTTATTGTTTTATTCTGTAGCAGTAACCTTCAAAAAGGTAGAACTCTTGCTATTTTTTTTTGGGGGGGGGGGACGGGACTAGAGCATACAGCAGTGCAAGATTCAACTTTCAATATTTCTTCGCATAGAATGAAAAGAGTAATAATCTTTTGAGAATTACGGCAAGCCTTCCCAAGTAAGAATAACCATACAGACTTAACGAACTTATTTCTATGCAAATGGAAATTCTGCTACTTATAGTTTCCTTACCCTTCCATGGAACCAGTCTTCACAAACTATGCATTGGATCATCTCATCTGGAATCTAGATGAACGGTCATATTGTTAGCATTAATAGCGACCTCCAGAATCTTTCACAAGCCTCAAACTACAGTATTTTGCAAAGCCTGCTCAAGTGAGTTGCATTTCCCTCTTTACTCGCCCACAGGGAGCTGCCATTAATAATTAGTTACTGCTTCATTAGTCAGTTTGCTTCCCTGAAGTTCAATAGCATATGTAATTTGTCTTATTATCAGGACTGTGGAAATTTCCATTTATTATTACAAAACTAGTTTTGCCAGAAGAGCAAGGCATCCTCACACAAAAGAGCTGATAAAAGCAACTACATTATTGGTATCTTTCTTCCTGTAAACAGCAATGCACGAACATGCAGCTTAGCAAAAGAAAGATATTGATAATCATCTCATCAGGTTTATATAGGAATGCCAGAATCCTAACTTAACTGTCCACAATGCAGTACAGTACAAACTGCTTTGTTATGAAACAATTATTAATGATTTCATTAGAAATGTTTAGCTATCTCTGAACTTCAGAGAGGTGAGTTTATAAAATACTTCTTTGGATTTGAAAGACTTGCACCTTCCTTATTCTTTAAAACACCTAACTTCCAGGACTGCAAACAAAAGTGTGTGTGTACAAACCAGCTGGTAGATTTTAGTACTTCAGGCAGAGAAAAAGTGTTCTGGCTACCATAATGGATAACTAAAGCCAGTGCTACAGGACAGACTCTTCCCATCCCAGAAGCCTTGTCAGAGCACTGTTGCAGGTAAGAGGAAGCAGATTCTGGTCTCTCCTAATGCGTTTGCTTGCCACGTCTCTCAAGATGATGATAAGAAACTCACTCCCTAAGGGAACTCTGTAACTTTAGAGAGAGAAAAGCAGACAGAACTGCGGTAGCATTTTGTCCAAATGATGATTTGTCCTCCTCATCTGTCTTGAAGGCATAAACATATCCTACTATTTAAAAAAGAACTGATAAAGTAATTACCTCATACAGCACATGACAACCAAAAGCAATACGGAACCTAAGATTTCTTAAAGCAGGCTCTTCCCTGCAAAGCATCTTAGCGACCACCCTTTGCACATTACTTTGCATAAATACCATCTATATATGATTACTACTGGGTTTTGTGTTTCTTACCTCATCTTCAGGATCAGGATAAGGTCTTTTACAAGTACAGTATAATCCATAGAAATTGTCATTATACTTATTTCCTGAATTCACCTTCCCCTTTTCCTATGGGGAAAGGAAAAAGATGTCTCAATAAACAATGCAGTGAAGCACAGAAAAAAGAAAAGAACTATTATCTAGAAAAAAACAACTCCTGTTCCACTGTAAATTCCTAAAGGCAATCACTATACTCATCAGCTTCAAGATCCGAAAGGAAAGATACTATCTAGACACCTGTTCTATACAGTGAGCAGCACACAGGGCATGTCAAGAATAGTGAAGTTCAAAAGGAAAGAGAAAAAAGTCTTTCCACATTTGTAACAAATGCCAATCATGGTGTTTGTCAAGCTACTGCTATTCTAAAACAATATAAGAGTTTTGATCACCAAACACGCCTGCCTGCTGCCATTATAGCAACAACTGTAGATTTACTGTGCATCTTCCCCTCCATTTTTTTTTTAAACATCCAGACTGTGATCCAAACCCAACTTTGTTTCATTTAACCACTGAGCTTCCACTAAATTCGTACCATATAAGCCTCACTCTACAGGAGAGGATTATCTAAATTACAAAACATGCTGAATTAAATTCTATCACATGTAATCCCACTAAAAAAATAAAGCTAATACAGTTGCAGCCACAGGGCTTCACAACTGCACAAGTTGCAGCCTAAGACCACCACTGGCCCCTGGAGGAACAGCTGTGACCATTTACAATGTTACCATAAAAAGCTTTCTACCACTTTTCCGGCAAAGGAAGAACGGATAATGCAGTCACCCAGCCTCCATGAAGTCAGCCAGACAAACAGACACATGCTGAAGGTCACTTAACCTATACAGTTTATTTTGCAGTAAACTGAAAGAGGAGGCACAACCACATGATCTGCTGTGTTGACTCAAATGAGAAACAATAACATCTTAAAATTGTCACAGGTGTCTCTGTAGGGAGTACTGGACTGTCGCCCTAGGCTGACTAGCTCCGGATCCGCCCCCATTGTGCCAGAACAAAATGGGCATACGCAAAACCACTGGCTGTTTCTACATTTGGACTTATTACCCTGGGAGCAGCACTGCAGACAAGGCTGCTTCCTATCACTGCTTCCTAGAAGGCTACCAACTACTTGACGAGTCCAAAACGCCCGCCAAGTACAAAAGCACAGGGAGCTTCACACAGTAGAAAACTATGCCAGCAGTAGGCTGTGGTGAGAAGCTATCAAAAAAGATCAGAGCACTACTGCCACCACAAAGAAGGGGAGAGAACCATCCCTCTGACAGCAGGACAACCTTAAATTTCCTTCATGCACCTGCACACCCACACCCAAAAGGCTCTACAGCCAGCTTAAAGCTAATGAGATGTATTAGTGCAGGCACCACAACACATTCCTGGCATTACGCTGAGCACTGACGTAGAACTGCTGCATTCACGGATAACAAGGATCAAATGTTCTCTCTCCTGGCAACATTTCCCTTCAGTCCCTCAACAGTCATATCTCCTGCTGTAATACTCCCACCTTGTTTAACTTGCTGGGAAAAGCAGAGCCATCACATGAGTCAGCACCGGCTGAGGAACACACCAGCCTCCCAAGACTGTTATTTTGATTCTGAATGTACGAAACCTATGCCTGAACTTACTGGGAGTAACTTGCACTGCAGATTTTTGAACTTGCTGTTTCCACAGTCACAGCGAAAGTTCCTGGAAAGAAAAACACAGCACTTCAGGTTTTTTATTAACTGAAAACAGATTAGTTTTTGTGTTTATAACAACTCCCGGCAGTTTATTTGCAGACATAAAAATACCGTGGCAGCTATTTCAACAGCATCAGTCAGAACCGCCCAAAGGGCCTTGCAGCTTTACCCCCTCACGCCGTGTCCCCGGCAGGTCTCGGCTAGCGCCACCGCTTGCCAGAGCGCCCGGGCGGGAGGCCGCAGCGGCGCGGCTAATCCCGGCGCGGCTCACCGCACTCGCAGGGGGCCTGAGGCGGCTCGGCTCCCAGGCGGGACCCGGCGGGCGGTTAAGCCCCACGGCGGCGGTTAAGCCCCCGTCCCCCGCGCAGAGCCCCGCGCTGTCCCTCACGCAGGGCTGCCGTGCCGGGCGCACGGGGAACAGGGGCTCCTCACGGACCTCCGCCCACACGGCCCGCGCAGGGAGTCGCGGCGCCCGCCCCGCCCCGCCGCGAGCCGCCCCCGCCCCCCCGCCGCGCACGCGCGCGCGCTTCCCGCCGCCGGGACGGGCACGCGCCCGCGCCCGCGCCCCCGCCGTACCTCTTGGTGTAGAGCTCGAAGAGGCGGTGGGTGCCGTGGCACTCGTAGCTGCAGGCCAGGCAGATCCCCGCCGGCTCCCCGCCGGGCGGCGTGCAGGTGCTGCAGGCGTACAGCGCCTGCCTCTTCACCGCGCCCTGCGGGGCGACACCGGCTCAGGCTACGGGGGCCGCCGGGGGGGGTCCCGGCCCCGGGCGGCCCCGCCCCCGCGGCGCCCCGCCCCGCCCCCGGCCCTGCTCCGCCCCGCCCCCCGCGGCGCCGGCCCCGCCCCCACCTGGGAGTAGCTGCAGCGCTCGTGGTCGCTGCCCCCCAGCACGGCCCGCGCTTCCTTCTCGAGCTCCTCGTTCTCCGCCAGCACCTCCGCCAAGGAGACCACGGGCTCCTCCCCGCCGCCCCAGCAGCCGCCGCCCGGCTCGGCGCCCTCCGCCGCCGCCGCCTCCATCGCCGGGACGCGAGGCCGAGGGAGAGCCGAGGCGGGAAGCACGCGACTGAGGCACCAGGGGGCGCCACAGCGGAAGCGGAACTGCGCGCCCCACGTGACCGGGGCCGCGCGTTCACGCGGCAGGCGGGCGGCGGGCACGTGACCGGCGGGCGGGGCGGGGCGCGGGCCGCGCGCGCTTCCGGCCGCGCGGCGGCGGCGGCATGGAGCTGGTGGCGGAGCTGAAGGGCCGCGACGGGCAGACGCGGTCGGTGCGGGTGCCGTGCCCGGCGGAGGAGGGCGAGGGCGAGCAGCTGCGCGGGCTGCGGCGCGGCCTGGCCGAACTGCAGCAGCGGGTGGCGGAGCTGCTGGCGCCCCTGGTGCAGGAGGAGAGAGAGGCGGCAGGCGGCGGCGGGCCGCGCGGTGAGTGGCGGCCGGCGGGGGTGGGCGGGGGCCCCGGGTCAGCGCTCACCCGCGCCCCGCCTGAACCCTGGCAGGTGAAGCCGAGGACGACGACGACGACGAGGAGTTGGAAGATGAAGATGAGAACTGCACCGACGCGAAGGCGAGCGCTGAGGACCCGCCGCCGAAGCGGACGAAGGTCCAGCAGCCCTGAGCCCGGCCTCGGGCGCCCAGCGTAGGCCTGGAAGGGCCGCAGGCGGCCCCGGGTGCGGTGCCCCGGTGGGGCAGGGGCTGCCCGTCTTCGGGAGGTGACATGGCCACCCCGGTGCTGTTTTAGCACGGAGGCCTTAGGAGAGGATGCGCCTTGGTGTCAGCGGGGTGTGGCTTGCAGGGTACCAGCCTTAGGTCGAGAAGAGGTTTTAGCAAACAAGCTAAGAAATATGAAACTGTTCTTGCAAGTCTTCTGACTGCTACGCTTTTAGTGACTTTTGCCAAGTCATTCTTTTTTCATGTGACTTAAACTTTTAAGATAAAGTAATAAAATCTATAAAGATGTACTTTGTCAGGTATGATCTTAAGATGGTAACAGATAACTTTCATTTGTATGGAGAGAGAGCAAGAGAAGACCACTACAGTATTCAAAATAAAAAAAAAAAACACAGCTAGGACTGTTTCCATTCCTGAACAGTCCTACAAGAGCCCTGTACAGTCCTGCTATGGAAGGTTATTGTTGCCTGGCATCTGAAAGCTGTAGTCACACATCAATTGAGTATCTTCCTGGAAAAGAGCATAGACAACATAGGTAGAAAAAGTTGGGAATCTTGGTTTCAAAAAATCCTCAATTTTTTTTGACAGCCAGGGAAGTGACAAGCCAGCATGTGTCTTTAAAGTTCCACATTTAAAAACCTGCTATCTGTCCTAAGCCTGTTTGTGGTAGGCTTATTTGGTAGCTAAGTCAAAAAAAGCAAACATCACAGCTTTATAGTCTGTCTATGCAGAACTGTCAACATTGCCTAAAAGTAAGAAAAAACTTTGGGCAGAAACTGGGGAAAATGTAGTAGGGTTCTACACTGATTGCTGTAGTTTAAGAGGGTGAGAAAGTAAATACTAGGGTAACAGCTCAGAGCACATTATGTGTAACAGTTCTTGGCTGTATACCCTATTCCTCTGCTAAGGTAGTTTTTCTTTCTAGTGATTATAATGCAGCATGTGGAATGTCATCAAGGGTAACAGATGCTTCTGGCAAGGGGAAAGTTATCAATGCTTGTATGTTACTTTAATTCCCAGGTTTTTTTAGGTGCATGCTTCTGTGAACAGGTATAAAATGTTCTTGAGAGCCAGTCCATAAAGCTTACTGTGGAGCCTGAGAGTCAAGTTTAGCAGAAATAACTGATTTAGTAGAGTGAAAAGCTTTTTATTTTTCTCCTCATGTGTTCCACTGGTATAGTTTGTGTATTATGGAAACTGAACAAATCTTGAGACTTGTGTACAGAGGACAAAGTGTCAGAATAAATAATGAATTTTTATGAGCACAAAGTTATCTGTGTTCATTTGAAATGCGAGTGTGTGTATTGAAAATGAGGTCCAGTAAACATTTTCAATAGTTATGTACTCTTATTCTAAGAAATTCACACTCATTTTTCTATTAGCAGGTATGACAGAGGATAACAGGCGAAAAAACCAACTCTGAAGACTAGGGGCTTTAGCTGCTGAGGACCTAGGGTGAGGGGAAAATTACACAAATTCTGATCTCTTGTCAGGCTGGAAAATCATAAAGTGATAAAATACTTAAGCGTTTTAGGGTAGATAATTTATTGGAGGAAGTGGCTTATCAAAATGGAAAAGGCAACACTTGGTACAAAAAACACCCAGCCTTGATAACGTTATCAGAAAGTGTTGACATCTTTTATAAGCCCTGTTCTGCAGCCCTGGAAGCTTGTAGAGCTACATTTGAAAGTTGTGTTTTCCCTTCCTGCCCCCCACTACAGTCCTAAACACTCTCAACAACGATGTGAACTGTGGAATAGCTAACAAGCAACATTTAACATTAGGCATGAATTTGTGGCCTTATATATAAACTTTGTGTGAATAGTCCACTGGCACATCATGGGCACAAAACTTCAGGTCTAAAGCAACAAACCCTAACTTTACCAGTGTGGGAGCAAATGCAGGTAATGGCAATTTTTTTTTTTTCTGTTAACCTGGACACAGTAACACAGTGCACCTGAGCTCCAGATAACATCAATGAGCATTGGGTCAAGAACAACTATTCACGTTTTGCCTTTAAAGAAGCATTTCTACTCCTCATTGCAACCACAAAAACTTAAAACAATGAAAAGTGTACTAAAGCTTCAGGAGGCCCTTAATAATTCTAACCTGTATGTTTGCTTGTGTCAAGTGCCCTAGCTCAACAGCTAATTTCATTTTTCTGAGAGTTGCTGTAAGGTAACTAGGCACAGAAAACTTTAGTGTGATGATGATGGGTTTGTTCTTTAGATTTTTTTTTTTTCCGCTTTCCCCCCTCCATGTGTTTTAGGACCTACCTTACAACTGTGTTCTGAACCCCTTCTGGGGAGCCCCTTTCTCCCCCAAAAGCACTTGCAGTCTCCTACTTCTTGTACTGTCTGTCTTGCCAAACAACTGGGAAACAGTTGTACAGGGGGCAACAGAGAACCAGCTGGTGCTGCTCACTGGTTGCGGCACCCTTTTTCCAAGCAACCAAGCACACAAGTCAGTGAAGCACACAGGTTTTTCCATGGCTGTGGAAGAGGCTCCAAAATTTTCTGAAGACAGAAAAACTTACAAACCAAAAGTGTGCAATGAGCTGTACAAAGCTGTCCTAGAGGATAAAGGTTTTACGCAAGTCCGCTATGGCCCCTGCGTTTTAGGTACAGTAGATAAGCCTCACTGGAAGGAAGATGGCATACTCTTCACCTCAGAGAGAATGCTGGTGCTTTTGTACCTTAACCAAACTTCAGGCTGGCACAAAACAAGCCGTTAACCATACCTATGCTGCTCAGTATAGTTTGTATGTCTTACTAACAGACTTTAGTCTTACCAGCCAGAGGGAACTAGATGTGTTTCCTTATCAATAAAGGGGGAGAACACTGGTATGTTTCTATTAAAAGAGTAGAAGTGATACTACATTAAATTCTTGGTAGTATTTAAATGAGAACCAACTACTTTTACTAGTTGCAAAACAGAAAAGCAAGAATCTCAAAGCAAGTCTCCTTCACACAGACTGGGATTATATGGCATACTCTATTGTTAGTGCTCTGAAGCACTGAATTTGCTGGTTTGAACAGCTTCAAGGCTAAAATTCACAAGCGAATTTAAAAGGTTGCGGTGTTCTGTGTTTAAAAGAATCACAATCACAAATACAATCACAAGTATATTAGGCACGCAGATGGTTCTATGAGGTAAAGGGGGCAATCCCATCATGCCAAATAATCAGGGCATTGTCTAAAAGTGCAAGACCTTTCCTAATTCCTGGGAAGGAGAGACTCATTTTCACGATTTTCATTAAAGGGGTTTGAATGTGATTCACCTGTTATAGCCCCTGTGTAATTTATACTCATTCTAGCTTAAAAGTTAATTTATACACAAGCTACTACAGATACCGGATTCTCTCTAAAATACACACTATTTTGGCAGTTAGGCCATAAATAATGTATCATGGGACTCAATATATGGTAACTAGGTTAACACTCAGCAGCATAAACAACTGAGCAGTGGTTTTGGGCACATTCACTAACCAAAATTACTGGGCTAGTCACAGGCTTTGAGGACTGAGAGTTGAAGTACCTTCTTGTGCTTGTAGCACGCTCTTTCCAGAAGAAAGATGTATCATAGGGCAAGCTTTAAGGAGAGATGAGACAGTTCTTAAAATAAACTACCTGATAAAGTTACTAAACTGCTTTCATGCATTAGGTCATGTGTGGAAAAGGTTCTCATCCAAGACTGGCACGTGACAAGCAATATTTTTTAGAAATTAATAGAATAATAGAGAGCATCCTTTTAAGACATCAATGGACCAGGCAAGAGAAAATAAGGTGAGTTAATAGGTATCCTGCACAAACACAGAAGTTTTGTTCCAAGGATAAGTCAATCCTCATTTTTAATTAAGAAACCTAAAAAAAAAATCAAGCTTGCAGTTCAACTTCACTGCTGGAAGAAATGTGTCATAAGGAACACATTTTATTGCAACTTGGACATAAGTTTGAAGGGCTGTAGCCTGAAGTTATGCTCTTCACTGGATCCACTCTCCCCATCACAGGAACTGAAGAACTGGCTCAGAAGCACTTAAAAACGCAGCAGGTATTTTCCTGAGATTGTAAGGGACTGTTTGGTGGAGATCAAAGAGCTAATGAAACTAACACTCTGACTGCCCAAGAATGATGCTCAAGCACTCTGACAAAAGCTTTATCTTGTGACACAAACACAATAAAAAGAAATCTAGGATAGGTGGCACAGAGATTAATATTAACCAACCTTATGTTACAGCTACTCACTTTCTTGGCAGAAAATTAAAACACTAAATGATTGCTAAGCTGGTAGAGGTTAGCAATCTTCTGAGGACTTAATTACCACCTCTATTACTAGAGCTTCTTCTTTAGAAAGCTCTTCAAGATCATGTCTGATCTAACTCATTTTAAGTTAAAAGAGTATGAGTAAAAATAGCTTTCCTACCCTTAAGTTGTAGCGATTCATCTTTGCTGCCCCCTCAGTAAAAAGAACTAAATAGATTATGAGCAAGTTCAGTACAAGCTAGTCTCACATCTTTTTTTAATGCTGTTGCTGTAGAAACAGATTTACACTATTATGTCATTTATGATCAAGAACTAATTGAGAGGTTCTGTAGCCTTTAAAGTAGTTGTAAAACTTGTTTGAGCTCAGTTATTGCAAAAGCTTGTAGATTATGTCAATTTGTGTCGCAGGCAGTTATCTTCTGTGACCGAGAACTAATTGGCCTTGACACTATTTACAAATCTTCATGATAATCAACCTTAGAAGTTATTTTGCTACTTTTAAAAGACTACAATAAAAAACAAATTTAATGATCAATTTTTATAGTCTTTCCTTTATTTACTCTGTAGGTAAGACTTCACACCTGTTGATGTTCCACCGGCATCAAAAATGCTGGAAGCACCAGCAGAGCTAGCTTTACTCTTCTCCTACTCCTGTTGTCTAGTATTCCTACATGCTACGTCAATAGTTTATACTAATTCTCTCCATTGCTGCTTTCCACCTCAAGCTCAAACCCTTACAGACACAGCACTTGCTCGAATTAGACTGTGCGTCTTCCTGTAGTTCGTTGTAAAGCTTATGCTTGTCAACAGCTTTAACCCAAAAGCAGGGTTCTGATGGAAGAGTCTACAAACACAAACCTCTGTTCCAAAGTCACTGCTCTGCCCAGCACATGTTCCACATCCAGACAGCTTGGCTCATCACATCAGGCACGCTGATGAATTTGCTAAAGGTCACATGCTTGCACAACAGAAACAGGCAGTTCTCCCTAACGTTTTCTATTTTTGATGCTTCCTCTTATGTTGCTGCTCTTTAAATAATTCCATCTAGACACAATGTAAGTGCTCGGTTTAAAAATTACAGCACCAAGTTAAAAATATAGTCCAGCCAGAGATGCCTCACTGTTACACAAAGGTAGAGAAATGACAAAGGGATTTTTATCCAGCCACCCCCAAAATTTCAGGCTAAGGACAAATAATTCAGGCAGAGAGCATAAAAGGACAACAGAAAAAGATCAACCAAACATACCCACCGAGGGAAGGACAGGAGAGTAAGCTACAGCAGCTGACTGCCAGCACCGCTATCTAGCAACAAACAAACATACACAAAAATAAAAAGCCATTGGTATGTATCTGCATTAATAGACTTTTGTTTATAAACATTGAAAAGTTTTTATTTTTTAGATAAATAGGACGGTGATTTTTAAAGTTAGGAAACTACACAACTTAAAAGCTCCGACTCTCAAAGATACTACAAGTCAGAGTTTATATTTTATTCTTACTCCAGCATATTAAGATGGCAGTTTCCTCCTTTTCATATTGCACTTAGAACTTAAGACCTTCTTGTACAGGCTACATTGTTTGCAGGTCCTAGCACCAATGCTGACATTAGAAACCAGTGTCTCAAAATACCTCCAAATGCATACAGAAAGTTTCAGGTATTGTAACTGCCATACTTAAACATAGCAACACTGAAAAAAAGTGTTCTCTTTCCAAAGCAAGAGAAAGCAGATATTCTCCAGGATTCCCTTGAAGTAGTCAGAAATGGATTAGCATTTGTGATGATTAGATACTGACAATCACATACAATTGAAATTATAACCAAGGAGTTTAGTTCATCATTGCTTTGGGCCTACTGCTTTTGAAGAGTGAATTTTGCACTGTTTTCATGTTTGGAAGGTTATTTCCATCATAGCTGGCTCAAAAATGTAGTTATTCTAAGAAGAAACAAAAAAGGACAAGAAAGAACAGATTCAATATTATTCAAAATACACAATCAAGTAGTTAGAATTAAAAACCATAGCACTGAAAAACAGAGTTGAAACTATGGCAGGAAATTCTAATGGAATTTCAGTATGACTGAAGAAATTTGCATTCATTGCATGAATGAGAAGAAGGTATCTTACTTTTCAAATTTCTGGAAGAAACATGATTATCTGTCTTACAACCTGTCTGTAGCACACACCCCCCCCCCAACCTAATACCAGTTAACTGTCCCAAATACAAAGTTTCTCCTAGCATATCAGTGCTCCCTGAACACACTTTTGCATCATGTCTGGACTGACATTAGAATGGTAGTAAATTCCAATCACTTGTAACTTTAATCAAAGTAGATTTGTATAGATAGAAGAAAACACAAATGAAGTTTTGTGCAGACCACAGGCCAACACCAGCATAAGCTACTTTTGACATCATAGGAAAGAGAGTTTAAAACACCAACCCTCAGGCCATTGCCACTCCTCACTACCTACCTACTACAACATGGTAATGCTGCAGTCACTGGAAAACAGTATGCTACCATGGGAAAAAAAAAGTACCTTTTTTCCTTTAAAGGTTCACACAAACTTTATTCTTTGCTTCCTGTATTTATATCTAAACTTACTTTTGAAAAATTCATTAAAACTAGTACTGATGTAGGTATTACTTCAAAAAAAAAGAAAAAGCAAAAGAACTGTGTTAAGTGCCGTTTTTATAATCGTGTTCTGATTTTTCTTTTCACATTTACCACAAAAGTAGTATCTTCTCATTGATTTTACTCCAAGGGAAAACATTGGAAATCAGTTTTTTTGCACAGAGGAGTAAAGTCACAGACCAGAAACTTATTCCCCCACAGGATGTTTCAGATGGAGTGCTGCAATTTTGCATCATTAAGGCAAAATGAGGAATACTTCCATCAAGTGTCACACAGGACTCTCCCACTCTGGCCATTCTGATAGACCCATATTTAAAAACCTTTGTAGTTAACTTTTTTTTTAAATAGAAAACAGTCACTCTCTTCATTGCTTAACAGTTTGAAAGAAAAGGCTCTTTCAAGCCTTCACTCAGAACTTCAGTCTTATGATTAGATCAGGCATATGCAATTGCTTCAGAACAGCTACGGAAACTAGAAATTGAGCTAAGTGTCAATCAGTTGTAGTCTACTGATCTGATTAGAGGCCTTCACAAATGTTTGATGACGATTGCAAATAACAGCCAAGCAGATAGGAATGATGCAATACCCAACAGTTTTGGGGTCAGCTCTCGTACAGGAATAGAGAAACAAGAACATCTGTAAATACGGTATTAAAAATATTATAGTCCACAGCCAAAAAGGCAAGGATAGCAGTCGTACTTTTAAGGAGTGCGTCCATGTGGTTCCTTCCTGTGGTTCCTTAGGGTGTTGCTGAATGTGCTCCAGTGCTAGTTTGTTGTAAGTCTCATTGATTTCAAAGACATAATAAAAAGCTGCAGCACTCGCTAACAAGTACAACCCCACACCAATCCATCCCATCCTCTGGCGGAAGTTCATCATTCTCCATGCTCTGCACCTGGAACAAAAGGCAACATATACATTCAGTACAGTTTGGCGAAAGGGACACAGATGAAGCTTGGTGTTTGTAAGTTAACTTTTATAACTTTCCATTACGCATTAGTAAAAAGAGCGCACACACATTTTTGAAGACCCAAGTTCTCTCTACATCAGAGAAAACCATACTATTAGCCTGTTGTTGGCACAGTGGTAATTACATACAATGCTCCAGCAGTGGCTCTGGCTAGTTTAGGGCCTGCTAGCTATCAAGTTATACCAGGCTATACTCAAGTACTGTGTGAACAAAACAAATTACGAATTAGGTAAGTTACCCTATCTGCCCTCGGTGTCTCTTGCTGCAGGATGAGGATAATAAAAGACTTTTTATAAACACAGAAAGTTTGTAAAGTTCTTCGAAATCCGCAAGACAAAGATGCTACTAGCCAGCCAATAACAGGAGCATCACTGCTTGTCTGTGGTGTAGCAACACTCAGTTTTATTAAGCTCTAGCTAAGTGCCCATCTATGAACCATACAAACAGATGTTTTTGATTTGAACGCGAGAAGATAAGTACTGAAGGTATGCATTCGTACACATGTGTTTGCACACATGAAGATACTATAAGCATGTTACTTGCACCTAACTGTATTTGTGCTCTACCTGTGTCAACAGTTGCAGTATGCCTTCTGGAGGAAAAGAGATGAACATCTGTACTAGTAACTGACTCAGTGCAGAACAAACCAGACACCAATCAAATGGCATTTTTCAGAAGAAGTACAAATTACTGAAGCACCACAGACACTACTGGGCTTGATTTCAGCTGCTTTAAGATCTCCAGCTAGCCGTATGGGTGTAGGTGACCTGAAACACTCTTCCAACTAGTCACAAACACTGTAGCTGAAGCGCTTCTGCTCACACCAAGAAGTAATCACCAACTTCCCTCAAAATAGCCCTTGGGCAGGGCAGAGAGAACCGCTGCATCACTGCAGCTGGTTAGTTCTTCTAACAAATACGCTTTTTCAGATGGTTGCAGTTTTACCTTTCCTACCTTTTTTAAGAGAGGGGCAAAATTAATTTATGCAATACTATTTTAAGAAGCTATTTCAGGCTTTAAAAAAAACTAGGCAGAAATGCCTATTTAACGCATACAGAACAATAATTATTAAGTATCAGAGAGAACCATTAATTGATAAAAAAATCACTACACCTTTCTAAATCCCCCTTCCTGAGGCCAAACTAATCTGTGTTATTAGCAATCTCAAAAGGCTTCCTGATTTTCCACATCTGAAGGATATCCTCAATCCTGACCTGACAGAATGTGATCAGGATAGCCCTGCAGAAGTGGTTCTGGCCCTCACACTGCTGCATTTATGGTGGCTAAGAGTCAAACATATAGTGACAGTAAATACTTGAGAATGCCATTAATTATGCCTGTGTCAGTTATTTGTTGTTTAGCTTATCCTTCCATATCACATAACAGTATGTTTCCCTTTAATACACTGGCTTAATACTTTTAGTAGGACAATGGAAATACTTGTGTAAGAAGTTGTTGATCCAGTGGGTAAGATTTCCAGACGCCGTGTTTACCCAACGGCTAAGTCACTGTCCGTTCTTTCCAGTACTTGGGCATTTTAGAGATGGCTAACAAGTAGTCACCTTCAAATAAAATAAAACTTCAAAAGGAATGCACATATTGAAAGTACAAACACTATTACAAACCGCAGCAGATTTAAGATTATAAACATTAGTTGTTTTCTCTCCTGCCCTTGCTAGGCAGCAGCAGCCAGAAGAGGAGCCTCAGCTACGGGTTACACCGAAAGAGGCCGAGATAACGCAGAGAGATTTCTCGTTACTTTCCGTCTCAAGACACTATTTTTACTGGCAGCTCTCGGAAATACCCGCAACGGTCGTCAGAGTCATCCACCCCCGTTCCGCGGGTGCTTCGGGACTCTTCCCCCGCAGCAGGGCGCGCTAAACGGCTGCCGACGTCGCCCACAGCCCCCAGTCCCCCAAGCGCCGGACCCGCGCTCCGCTGCGAGACGAGCTCCGCCGCAACGCGACGGCTCCTTCACTGACGCCGGCAGCCCCTTACCTCCCTCTGGTGGAGAAGGAGGGAGCGGGAGGGCGACGGCAGGCGGCCCGCTCCCCTCAGCCCGCGCCGCCGCGCCGGGACGCGGAGGGGCCCACCGGCCCGCCGCGCCGCTGCCGGCCCGCTACCATCGCCGCCCGGCCACCGCTCCGGAACCGCGGCACTTCCGGCATGGGGAGAACTACTTCCGGTGCGCGCCGTCTGCATCCGAGCCGGGGCGGGGCTGAGCTGGGGCGGGTTGGCCGGCAGCCATCTTGGCTCGGGCCCGCGCCCCTCTGTGGCGTGGTTGGCCTCGCCCAAAATGGCGGCGGCGGCTCCGCGGCGTTGTTCGTCACCCTTAGTCACCCTCCGGTTACTGGCGGCACGGCTGTGGCTGCCGGCCCCCAGCCGCCGTCGCTTGAGCGCTAGTGCTGCTTCGTGTGGTGGCGGGGGCGCGCAGCGCTGGCCCCAGCATGCCTTGGCGGGCAGGCCTCTGTCCCGGCTGGGCTTGCACTGCCTCTTCGAGGGCATTGCCCAGGCACCTGAGGAGAAAAGAAATTTAACAGGCGCGCTGTTAGCCGATAAACAGTTGGCTGTGTTAGCCAGGTGCAATGCGTTGAAGGCAATAAAATGGCGACTGATTATGTGTGGAACACTCTCCCAACAGCTGATACATATGTACATAAAAACCAGTATATATTTATAGGTAAACCTGTCTTACTGGCTTATTTCTATTAAATTAAATTATTAGGAAATACAGTACTAAGAAAAAGTCTTCACTAAACCCAAAAGATTACCTAAATTGACCAAAAAAATACCTGATTTGGTCAGATGTACGCAGTCACTAGTGTGCATCACAGTGATCTTTGGAAGGGTTACTTGTGCGGAAGGTGTTTCAACTTGTCTGAATTCAGCAACTGTTTAACATACACTTCCTGTGCTAGTTAAAAGAATTCTCTAGCTGCATAGCATTATACATAAAATGGAAACTTTTTACTGTGTTGTTGTAACCCCGGGATCATATTGCTGCTGGGAACTGCTGTAACTTCTTACTGAACTGCTTCACAAATTGAATCAACTATGAGCAAGATGGATTTCAGATCCATTTGATTTGTCAAAACCATGACTATTAACTGTCTGTTAGCATTGAAATGACTGACTCATTGGCAGTCAGCACTGAATTCTGTGCTCTGTAGAGAAACAGTGGTGGCCACAACTGACATGCATCCAGCTATAGTTAAAAAGAAGGCTAAAAGATAATTTAAAAGGGTGTGTCAAATAAATGAAAGGTGCTAAAGCAGTGACAGCTTTGTTTGGGTGTAAAAAAATACAGACATGAAGTATTTTCTGCCGTTTTTCTTGGGGGATGTAGCAGGATGAGGCAGTATATCAAAGCTGCTGCAAAATTAGATTTCTGATGGCTTATCCTGCTACGTTTGTTGTTTCAATGAAAAATGTTAGAAAAGAGTGTTTTGGATTATATTCAGGACAGTGAATGACTAAATGCACAATGCTGCAGATATCATTAGAGAAAAATGACACTGTTGAGAGCCCAGAAGAGTCAGAAATAAGTTCCGTGGCACAGAGCAACTTCACCTTAAGACTTGTACTTTGGTTGGTTTTTTGCTTTGATGGTCATCCAACTAATTGCTCCTTGCCCACTGTGGGGACACTAGATGGTGCTCAACACCACAGGCAAAGCCAACCTTTCGAGGCCCGGTGAAACCCTGACTCAGTTCAGAAGTTCCGCACTTCAGTTGAGTGAAGATTTCATGATCTTTCATGAAGTTTAAATAAACTGTTAGTGTAGTTCTGATGAAAGATGTAGGTATGAATAACTGTACAGCTAATTATCCCTGGGACACTGCTCTTGACTAAATGCCATTCTTCCCCTTCTTACAGGTGGTGAGGTCCCAGTTGATCTAGAAGTGAATATAGCTCCTGGATAGCTGACAAACCTACTCAAGTATGGCTTTATTGCATTTTCTTATATTGGGGTTAGAAGTAATGATAGGAAATGGAATAGCCACCACATAGAGCCTACTTCTTTTAAAATACTAACCTAGATGTCAAGGAGAAGGGTTTCAGTCAGAATTAATACATGACTGTGAATATATTGCTTGGCAGTGGATACACATGCTTAGTGTAAAGCCAGCAGTTTCACTTCAGATTCTGAAGAAAAAGGAGTGAAATGTGGGGCATATTCCTCCTACTTAACAAGTCTGTCCTCTGAAGGGCTGGAGTTGGAAAGGGAGGATGGTTTAGGATTTAACCTGCTTGGTTTAAGGGTCTTTTATTCTGTATTAATCGCAGGCCTGAAATTATGTTTATGAAAAGAAAGATCTAAAAAATTTGTGGAGTTCTTATAGCAAACACAAGCTGTCTTTGAAAGACAGAGTGATTTGTAGTATCTTTGGTCTAGATCTCAATTTGCATAGATTCAGTGTTATGCTTAACCTTTGGCAATAGTATAGGAAGGGACACAGCAAATTCCTCAGCTGAAGGTTTGTTTGGGTCTTTTTAGCAGCAGCCTTTGTGGGGGAAAAATAATATCAAAATTAGTGGAACAAGAAGCAACTATTCTCACCTTTAGAGGGGTTTCAAGCTAAATTCCAATCACCAGGGCTGGTAACAATAAGGGGGCAATAGCTCATACTTTCCATATTGAAATGGGCACACCCCCCTGGTGAGACCCAAAAGGGTAATACTCAGTTTGCGAACAGGAGGAGAAGTCAGAAGTCTGATGAATCAAAAGGAATTAACATTTAATGTTCAGGCCTAGAATTAGAGGGTTAATAATGGGATTTTTAACGTTAAAATAAGTGTTTCACTTAGTTTTGACATGCAAGTTATTGTTGGGATTACTGGGTTTATTTTGAAGGCAAAACACAAAGCATCAGGAGCAGTGAGCGCTGGCTGTTCCATAAAGGGCAGGAGCCAAGCATGATAACACAGGTGATAGGACAGAGCCTCACTGCCAGAACCCAGTCTCACACCACCCAAGCAAAGCAAGCAGGGCACACCAGATTCAGCCGAGAGTCCAGGTCATCAGGCAAGTAACGAGGTAGGTCCAAGGTCAAGCTGGGAAGGCAGCCCACAGGTTACAGTCGGGCCTAGCAAGGATAACTAGGGTCAGACATAACCTAGTGATTGCCAGGCAGGTCCATACTGATAAGAAAAGACTGAGGTCAAGCTAGGAAGTCAGCCTGTAAGCCTGGATCCAGATGAACGTGGCTAGATATAGGCACAGCTGAACTGGAGATCCCTACTCCTACATTTGGAGTTTGGGCTGAAGGCCTAGGGCTCAGATTAAATGGGGCTCCTGAGGCCATGGCTGAGGAGCACATGAGGCTTGTTAGGGTTATTAGGTCCTGACAAAGTACACAGGACATGTGAGGGCTTGACAGTAGGAAATAGAAGGGTTAGTTGTAATCTTTGTGTCAAACAAAGTTTTCATAACTTAGTATTAAAGGAAGATCTTCACTAAGCTTAGATTTTGGCCAAAATACAAGAGCAAAGGTAGAAGACCTAAGATACTTACCAAACCAAAATTAATTTGGCTTCTAAATGGAAGACAGAAGCTGAAGGACAGAACGCACCATGCATTCTTTGTGTAGATGAAGATTTACCATAGTCATAGGTAGGTTCTCATTATTGATAAGTAACCAAGAAGTGAAAATCTAACAGAAAAAATCTAAAAAAAAA
The DNA here is from genome assembly GCF_015220075.1 of Falco rusticolus. Taxonomy (NCBI): domain Eukaryota; kingdom Metazoa; phylum Chordata; class Aves; order Falconiformes; family Falconidae; genus Falco; species Falco rusticolus. The sequence goes on from NC_051193.1 coordinate 41,870,672, forward strand.
TCTACAGAAACGTTTCTTTCAAGACAGTACATGCCCTCCACTTTTTCAGACACCGATTTTTTGATTCATCAAGAATACCACATTCCTAGATTATTTTTTTCCATCTTAATCCTTTTAGACTAACTCTTGGCTAGAGATCTGGGATCCATACAGAGTCCATATGTGTTGGGATTCCAAGAAAAAAATTGGTGTAGGGGAGGAGAACGGCATGAGCCTATGTGCTGGTGCTCTGATGATCATACCTAACCTTAACCTTGAGAGTCTTTGACTAGTTTTAAGGTAGGGCTAAGCTTCTGAGGCTTAGCTCCTTGAAAATGCTCACTTGCTGGCTTGAGGAGGAAGGCAACTGACAGGAAGACTTTCTTCAGACCCAAATAGGCTCCCATCTCTTCCTTGTACTCAAACGGTAGGGCACAGAAGAGCAAACTGAAGAACTGCTGCTTTGATTGGGGAAAGAAAACACATGTGGAAACCCAAGCCTCATGTGGCATCTGCCTTTAGCTCCAGATGGGCAAACTCCCTTATGTGTTCAAGAAGAGTTAGTGCTGTGTCTATGAAGAAATACAAAAGGGAAAGGTTTTCCAGTGAATCTTAAGTAACACACCCGAAAAACTGAGGAGGCATATTGGGAAAAAAGAATGCCTTTAGGGTTGGGGTTTTTTGGTGTTTTTTTTTTTTTTTCTCAAAACAATGTTTATAGTGCTCATGTGAATTTTTATCAGTGAGTGAATGAATGCCCAGTGTTTTCGCAGCTTGTAGCAGTTTTGTTTAGTTGCTGTGAATTTCATAGTATCCTGTTTTGGTGTAATAGCTTGTTTTGATCAGTTTTTTATCTTACATTTTTTGTGAATCAGAAGCATTAGTTTCCCTCAGCTTCAATTTCATATGCTTTATTTCAGATTTTATGAATTCTTGTTTTGTATAACTTCTTAGGAAAGTAAGGCTACAGTCTTCTGGTTCCTTTTTTGTTTTCTTGTTTTGTTTTGTTGTTGTTGTATCGTTATTTTGCCTTTACTGTTGTCTTTCTTTGAACTTCTCTGTTGGAAATGTGTTTTCTTACAGGGGGTAGCACATCAATATTTTGGGAGCATATAAGACACTTCTATATGTTGGCATTTTTATATTTTATTTCTTCTCATTTCGAATTGAAATATGATGTTTGTATGTTTTGGCTACACTGACTACATGAAGCAGAGGTATTCACTGAGCTGTGTAATCCATGGTGATCTTTTCCTCCTTTGACTTACTTACCATACTTTGAAATGTTGGGACCTTAAATTACCTTGATCTTTAATTCTCTGTTCCTGAAATTCTGCTCTACTTTTTGTTTCTTAGCAGCAGCCACATCTGAGTTAAGCTTCAGGCAATCCTGTTATCCAGGTTCTCCAAATAGCAGCCATACTTTGTTCTTGGTTCTAAAAATATTTACCATATTTCCAACAAATTTTTTGATACTTACAAGTTGAACAGCTATCTCATTACCCCAAATATCTACAGTACACATCTGCCAAAGCTAGAATTACACACTATTACCCTTTGTCAGAGTGCCTCTAAAGAACAGAGTCTTTTATGAAGAAGGTCTTTGGCATTTTAGACTGAACTTTTAGACTTTGTTACGACGCTTCTTGTTCTTTAGTTACCACTGAGTATAAGCTTCATGTCTGTGCTGTCTGCGGTCAAAATAATTCTGGCAGGAAAGAGGTAAAATCTTTGCTTTTACCTTCTGTTTTCAGCCAATTACAAAGTGGCCTCAAAGTTTAGCAAGAGCTGACAAAACATAGTAAAAGAATGCCAGCAGAGATGATGATTGAATATTTCTTTCCATGGCATTTATTTAAACAGAGGACAAATACAATTTATGAAGAAGCAATGCAGGTATTGATCTCACAGCTCCGGCAGTATGACCCAGCATTGTACTGATCTAGAAGGAGAGCTATCCTGCAGAATTTTGGTCAAGCAGTTTTCAGTTATAAACTGCATTTCAGCAAAAGCATTATTCATTGGAGTTTATTGATTTTTAACTAAATCTCCACAAATAATATACAACAAAAAGTCATTTCCAAAGCTGGCATTAAACTTCTGAGAAATCTGCTTTTTCATCATTTCAGCTAAAATCTGAATAGTCTGCTCATACTACCAGAAAGGAGCAGTTATTGAATTTCCATGCTGAGTTTGCTGCTGCTGACGTGTTTGTTCATGTAAACAAGTGAACTAAAAAGTCACCCATTTAAAAAAGAAAAACAGGTTCACAACCAGGGGTCTGCAGGCTGTGAAAATGCTGGCTTTGGTCAGCTGGCCTAAAAGTTATTTTTCAACCATCAGCAGAAAAAAAAAAGTAAAAAAAACCAAACCCAAAAAACCTTTCTCAAGGTCACTTATTAGCGATATGCACTGTCCCTCCTTCCCTCCATGTACATATTCCAAGAGAAACATCTGACCACCCAAGGGAGTGACAGCTCTGTCCTTGTGAGAGGAGGCTGTAATGACGCGCCTGCTTTTTTTTATTATTTTTCACTAATTATCTTCTGTACTACCTTTGTGAAGCAAGTCAGTAATACCATAGAATGACTTTAAAGAGATTTAGTTATTTTCTTTTCTGAGATTCCCAGTTCCCACGCTGTGCCTATCTTGCTTAGACTGTGAACTGTGTGCAGTAGGGGATATCTATATTTAGACTTTCCTGAAGCACAACTTTTACTAAACAAACACAGAGTGAACACAGTTTGGATTAGGCCTTTTCCCACGTTCAAAGAACCCCAGCTTTTTTGCACAGATCAAGATAGAAGTTTGGTGGTGGTAGAGAAGATATAGTTTGGGATTTGCTAAATCTAAGCTTTCATTAAAAAAAAATAATTGTTACGTACATGTGTGTGTCATTTTGTAGGAACGTCTCCCCTGTGTCCTGTTAGAGCTTAGGTATTAGCACATAGTTAGCCACTTCTGAGATGTACTGGAAGAGTCATGCGTGTCAGACATCCATCCATATGATGTGAGGACTGATAGGTTCTTAGTTACCTAAATGTTTGCATACATTATAAAAAAAACAGAACTCCCACTTTCCTACAGAGGTATCAGTGTCTCCCTTTTTCCATCACTTAAATTCATTCTGTTCTTAAAAGCTTTATTATTTCTCATTCTCTAGAGTACTTCAATCACCTAGTATTTAGCCGTTTCATAACATTTTATTATTTGAAGATTTTATTATTTGAAGATTTGAAGGTTTGTCTCTCAACCATCATCTTATGTGGTTTTATTTTCAGAACTGTTCTACGTATTCTGTGCCTATTCTTAAACTCCACAGTTTAGGTTTTGCATGTAAATAATGGAAAGGATTGTGTTGGGCACTTGAGAGTGACTGGTGCTTCATAACATCACACAGTCAGTCCCATTTATTGATGGTATTTATTTAGTCTAACCAAACTGATAGCTTATGCTCTTCTAGTAAACTCCACATTTCAGTTGCCTGTAGAGCTGCCCACTGGGTACAACGGGTGTCCCTTACAGTTCTCCCATTTTTTGGTCTCAGTATTCCTTCAGAGTCCCTAAAGAAATAAAATCTAAGCCTGGATGAATAAAAGACTTGTCTGAGGCAATGGAAAATCATTGTCAGAGGCAGGCTGAACGGCAAAAGTTAATCCTAGCATCAGACCTGGAGAGCACCTAGTTACTCATTCAAGTGTACACTGAGAGCTGTCAGCTCAACTGAAAGGCCAGCATCTGGGTGGGGGGCTCTCGTATAAATTTCATCAACTGGAAGTAGATCTTCATCCTCTTCTGTAGGGAGGGCTCGTTGTTACAGACTTTTGTGGAAGATAAAAACCAGTTCACTGTAGTCATGAAGCTTTTAAGTACTCACCTAGCCCTTACCTGAATTTGTTTTTTTCTGAAGCCCATGCTAGAGGTCTGTACCAGAAGTGGGCACAGAGACCCAGAATGACTGAAGCATTTGAATGGTGCTGTTAACAGCAGATGATGGTTACTCGCAAAGGGAGAATTTAATTAATTTATTAGTAAGTGATATTTGCATAAACATGTGCATTACAAAATGTGCATTAACAGAAGCACATTAATCAGTATTTGCAAATCTTTAAAATAAAAGGTTTTCTATATTTGTTCCTTACTGTGAGGAGTTTGTAAGCTGCTCCTCTTATCACAGCTACATGAAATTACATTTCAGGCAGTAATACCTACATCATGTTCTGTCATAAAGTTCCAAGTGAATATTTAAATGTCTCCATCTTAGCACACTTACTACCACATGAGCACTTGGGCTGTTGCAAAGGAGCACATGGCAGAAGGTAAGAACAAGAGGCAGTTTTTTGGGGAGACCGCTTCTCTAAACAGCAATGCCTGATTTACTTGACTGTAAAATGAAAGTTTGATTTCTAGCTAGCGAGGCAAATCCTCCTGTGCAGTCCCTATGGAAAACAGGTCATTTAGAGAAATGAAGCTGGGCCAAATCAGCCACTGGGGGGGCCTCTCTCCCATGAGCCGCTACCGGAACCCTACAGTGGCTGGCTGAAGTTTGTCTCTTGACTTGTTAACCTTTGTGATTTTGAACAGAAAAATCAGAAATAAGCTTTTATTCCCAAGTACTAACTTTCACTGGTTTATCATTTAAAAGCTGCTGATCTACAGTACCTTCATTAAAGTTTCCAGGCAGCAGCTGAGATTAGAATGTGTTTTGCCAGAAGTTAGGCAAAAAACAACCATAAACTGGAGAAGCTCTACTTCGCTCAGACATGTCCTTTAGTGAACCACTGTGAAAAGAAGTCATATCTGGCCTCTTTATGAATCTTGCAGTAATGAATCAGTTGTAGATACAGCAGAGACCTGAGGAAATGGTATCCCACAATGCTTCTCATGCCTTTATAGCTGCCTCACTGGTGATTACTAGTCCCAGATGCTGTGCGGCATCAGGACTCTTTAACTTTGAGTCTCTCAAAGGCAAGAAGCGGCAGTGAAACACATGCGTGGCGTTTTCATGCTCCCTCCCACCTACAGCCTCATTCCAGCGTGCTGCGTTAGCACAGGACCCGACTTGGCAGTTTGACCAAATGGAAAAAGAGGAGCCCTGCCCTGATATGGAAGGCTCAGCCCTTCCACCTGCCCATCTGCAGCAAAGTAACACCTGTCCTGTAATAATAAGAAATAAAAATAATATGTAAAAATCTTAAACTATAGGCAGTGAAAATTACCTTCTTCTTTCCATTCATTGCAAAAGATCCTATCATGACTTTTGCCAGGTGTTGAGAAAATTGCTCTTAATCATTCACTGAGAAAATACACTTTGATAACTAACAAATGAATGGAGATACCTCATCTTATTCTAAAATGAACTTTGATGGAATTTCACTAAAAAAGCGTCAAGCCTTGTTGAAACCCCTCTATTTGTTGAAAGGGTTAGAAGACAAGGTGTGAGAAATTCCAGCTCAACAAGGGAAACCTGCTTTGACCTGTAAATCTGAAGCTAAGATGAAGAGGAAGATAGTTCTGATTGCTGGAGGGCTCAAGATCTTAATCAACCCTCACCCCTTAATTAGCATGAAGCAGCTCATGAGTTGCAGTTTATAGCACTGGGCCACAAAAGTCACAGGAATGGTCAACTTGCTCCTGATCAGAAATTGGGTAAACGTTACCCTGGGGCTTCATGTGGTCACAGGTTTGGCTTTGCCTGAACTGGCTCTGCAATGTAAACAGAGGATTATAATTTATTTAGCAACATTGTGTAGCAAAACGCAGTACAGTGGCACAGCAGATGAGATGTTATTTCCCACACCTGAAATTTTTCAATGGTTAAAGATGAAAAAAAAGGTAGTTTAAAATAAAGGAATTTACCAGCTTTCTCCTTCCTGAGGTTGAATCTGGTCTCTGATACGTGTCATTCAAGTTTGTCTATTTTGAAGCAAAGCAAATTCCTCCTTTGTAGCTCCTGTGCTTCATTTCTGCAGGAGCCAAGAATGTTCAACACCTTTGATAACCTGCTTTCCCGTATCTGGAATGAAATTCATAAATCTTTCTGCTCTTCAGACTGTGTTTTAGATTGGTCTGAAACCAGGACTTTTCTTAAAGAAAAAACATTCAGAAAGAAGTCATTTAGGAAGATGGCTTCAATAATGTCATGTTTCAAGACATTCGTATTCCATTCTGATGCAAATATAAATTTTGAGCTTAATATACTGATGCAAATTTTAATAGTCTAAAATAAGTCCAGTGAAATGATAGTGAAATAAAGCACTAATATTAGCAAAATAAAACACTTCGAAATAGGAAACCCAGATCAATTTGTTTCAGGATTCTTACTTGATTTTGATAATGTTTGATCAAGTCTGTATTTGCACCTTTGAGTTACAAATTTTCCTGAAGTGTTTAAATATCAGTGTAACATTCTGCAGCAGGAATCATGCTATCAAAACATGTTTACTAATTCTAGTTACATTAATGAATTGTTTATAACATATCAGTGGCAAATAATGTAAGATGAAGGAGAAAAATATTTATTTCTCAAAGCCACCACAAATGGAGAAGAAGTACTATTTATATACATTGTCAAAAGACATTGGTATAAGCTCTTTGCAGGTGATTCCACTCCCCACCTACTTTCTAATATACTCTTGGTTTAGGATTACCTCATCGTTCATGTAAATAACGACAGGAATGTAAAATGGCTCTACCTACTCACTAGGTCAATGACCTCTTTCATATTTCTTAAGGTTTTCCCCCTTAGTTCCTTCAAATGGACGCTTCTAATGCCTTTTTGATACTCTGCTGAAGTTATTAAACCACGTTTGTTGTGGCACTGTGAGTCAGCACAACAGTTTCAGCTGCACGGGACTTCAGGCGTGGTTCACAGAAAGCACCATCACAGCGGCAGCATGCCAGTTCGGGACTGCAGGTACTGCCAACCACTCTATGAAAGACATAATTATTATAAAAGCTACACTTTTAGTTCCCAGAGAGACAGAGAAAAACATTCAGGCTGGGTACGCTCATTTCAGATGAAGGGGAGAAGCAAAGATGGGAAAATTACACTTGCGCTGTGAGATACCACAGTAATTCAGGCTGAAACATTCTTCCTCTGAAATGATGCACAGAACAGCTGCCTCAGTGTTTCAGAATGCACTGCCCAAAAAATCGGAATGCCAGCTCATGCTGGCATCGCCTGCCTTTTCCTGCCTCCTGCAAAACCGTCAAGGAATAGCTGTTGATGAAATTTATGTTAAATCCTTACAGACACATGCCAAATGCTGGAAGAAGGAAGCTAACATGCTTTTGCAGTGAAAGCTCTTATTTACAGGAACCTTTTTGCTGTGAAATATGTACACCTTTATACTGAACTACGAGTTTTAGTATCTCTAATAGAAATACAAGTAGCGGTATAATCGGTGCTTCCTTTGGAAAGCAAATGGAGATGGCTCATCGACAGGCCTCCCAGCCGGAGTGCACTGGGCGCCTCCGGCCCCCCTGGCCTGGTGAGCATGGTGGGACACACGGTGGGACACACGGTGGGACCCGCGCCGGCGGCAGCCGAGCAGGCAGCCCCTTGTTGGGGCGGGGGGGCACGGGACCCTCCCCGCGGGTTCCTCTCGCGGAGCAGAGGCGGGAGCTGCCACCCGCTGTCGCCTGGAACCGTTTAAATCTCCCAGGGACAGCATCTCCCTGGTTTTTGATGCGGACAGCCGAGCCCGCTTTTTTCCTTTCTCTAGGCTGCCGCTTTCTGTGCGAGGCAGCGGGGCGGCGCGGGTCCCCTCGGCGGTCGGCCCCGGGCCCTCGGCCCTGCAGCGGCTCCGGCAAGGGCCGGAGGATGCCCCCGTCGTGCCGCCGGTGGGCAAGAGCCGCAGGGGAGAGCGGCAAAGGCGGCGCAAACACCGGCCCGAGCCCAGCCCGGGCGCCGTGACCCCGGCGGGGCAGAGGCCGCGCGGCACAGCCCGCCGCTAGCCGGCCATCCCGAAGGGGGCACGGTCTCTTTAAGGCGGCGGCGCGGCCCGGCCGCCCCCTGCTGGCGGCGGCAGGCGGGCGGGCGGGCGAGGTCCCTCGGTGCGAGCGGGGCCGCGGCGGCGGGCGTGTCCTGTAGTCGCTCGCCCGCCCCTGTGCGGTGGGCTGGCAGCGGGGAGAGGCGGGGACGAACCGGAGGAGGAGGAGGAAGTGGAGGCGGCTGCGAATAGCGGGCAAATGGGGAGCTGAGCGGCTGCAGTAGCACGGCAGCCGTGCAGCAGCAGCAGCAGCGGCAGCAGCGGGCGGGCGGGCAAGGAGGCGAGAGCTTGGCGGCGGGGTCCGTGCGGGCGGCGGCGGCCCGGGAGAGGGGCGGCGGGGCGCTGAGGCGGGTGTTGCTCGGCGGGCGGCAGCGGCACGCTTGCTCGGCTGGCCGCTTTGCGGCTGGCAGCGGGCGGGCTGGCGGCGTAGCGGCTTCCCCGCCGGCAGAAGCGCCTTCTCCGCCGGCCGCGGTGAGCTGCCTGCCGGTGCGGGACAAGGCCTGCCGGGGGCTGCACGCCGCTGGCCGCCGGCGGCGGAGGCTGCGCCTGGCTCGGTTCAGCGGCGCAGGGCGGGAGGGCGGAGAGTAGCGCCGGCGTCCTCCGCGGGGAACCGACTGATGTTCCTTTCTCTTCTCTTCTTAAAGCCGTTGCTTCGCAGGCGCCGAGTGCGAGCGGTAGCCGCGCTGCCCCCGCCGCCCCAGGCTGTTCCCCCTCCTCGCGGGGCGGCCGCCGCCTCTCCGGGCCGGCACCATGCAGACCTTCCTGAAGGGGAAGCGGGTGGGTTACTGGCTGAGCGAGAAGAAGATCAGGAAGCTGAATTTCCAGGCCTTCGCCGAGCTGTGCCGGTAAGGAGGCGGCGCTGGTTGCGGCGCGGCGGCCGCCGAGGCAGCTGGGGCGGGCGGCGGCCCCGGGATGGGAGCGGGGCCGGGCCGCCCCGCGTTCGGCCGTGGCCTGCGCCGGCCTTCGCGCGAGTTGTGCTCGGTGCGTGATTCCCCGCGGCCGGCTCTGCCCGCCGGGACCGGGGGGAGGCCGGGCTGGCCGGTGCCCTCGGGGCGGCCCGCCCCGTGCCCGCGGTGCGCTGCCCGCCGCTCACCTGGGCGGCTGCCGCGGGCCCGGGAGCCCCGGTGCGGGGTGGGTGCGAGGGCCCGGCGAGCCCGGCCTGCTGCCCGGCCGCCACCCGCTGCCGCCGGAGCAGCCCCGCCGGGGGCTCCGCAGACCTGGCGCAGGCGGGGAGCTGAAGCAGGGTTACCATTAGGAAGGGTCAGACTGCTGGGAACAGCCTTCCTTCGTGTTGTGTGAGGGGACGTGAAATTAGGGTACGTGAGCCCCTGGGCCAGCCGGTATTCGCCTGAGACATGAATGAGAGGTCTGGAGGTGTCTATTAATAATAAACTGTCTCTATTTTCTGCGGTCCCAAAGGTAAAGGTTAGTTTGATAAGCTGCAATTAGACTTTATCTGCATAGCTTAGAGGATAATATATGCAGCATATTACACAATTTTATTATTTAATTGGAAGCGTATACGCCATGTAGGTCCAAGGTCTTGTGACACACACATTACAGCTTCTGATACTGAATAACAGCTTTTTCTTATTTCATTCTAATAGTAAGTTTATAGCAAGTATATGAAATCAGTTCCTGGTAACTGAAAGTATTGTAAGTAACTGGGGTTCTGGTTTCTGTGACGTTTGTTCAGACTTTGAAGAATATATTTTACGAGACTTCAAATATACTTCATTAAAGTGTGTCATGCTGAAAACACCAGTCCCTGTGAAATTTCTGTTGGCAGCACTTGCTCCTTCCTGTAAAGATGAAGGAGGCAGAAGAAACAGAGAACTATTTCAAGAAAGCGACAGAAGCTTTTACATCAGCTTGTGTTCTTGGTGTCCTGTATCTTCTCCTGTCAAACTTCAGCAAAACTTAGCAGAGTTTTTTAAAGTATGAAAGAGGGCACAGGTTCGGGTTTAATATCTCTTTAAATTTCATGATTCTCCAAACAAAATACTTCAGATGCATAACACTAAGCTGTGACCTTACCTAAGAGACTTTTGGTTAGTTTTTGTGACACTCAAAAGTATGCTTCAACCTCTAATAAGCATAAAAAAATCTGGGGCTTTGAGGCTTGGTGTAGATTGGGTTTTGTGCCCAGAAATTAAGGGGAATCTCCAAAAACACATGAAAATGTTTTTTGTAGTGATTTTTCTTTCATTCTTGGTATTACATGCTGTAGGTTCTTACATGTTTAGGAATCTCCAAAACTGACTTTCTGTCCTCTGCTGTCCTTGTTTCTCTTTTTCACTAGGTTATTTGCTTCATTTTCTTCTACTTCAGAAATTCCTTACACTTGTGTTACATAACATGGATCCACAATTTCTTTGTGTACTGTGTAAATTTATTAATAGTTCTAGGTCCTTGCAGTGCTGTGGAAATTGACCCCAAAGTGTCTCTCTTGTTATACTTCCCTAATTTCTTAATGAAAATTAGGCTATCGCATTCTGTACAGGCTAAGCTCACTTAGAATAGCATTTGCAGACATTGGATAGATGTCTGTTCAGTCATGCTTCGATATTTTAAAAAGCATTTAATATTAGCCTTTCCGTAGAAGTGGAGTTAAGTGGTTGGTTTAAAGATCAGTATAGTCGCTGAAGCAGGTTGTGCTGATATCTTGGATGCTCCGTTTTTTTCTTCCTGGTAACTTTCATTGACACTGGTGGGAAGCTGTATTCATTTAGCAAAGATTTCAAGTGTTTTATGCGTAATATCTACTTGATTACTTGTGTGTTTGTAAGCTTTTTGTTGCTGTAGGAAAAGTGGTGCCAAGCTTAACATATATCTTAGCAGAAATATTGTCTATGGTAGGAAATAAGGTAAGCATACTCATTCCTGTATAGTGATTCATGTGTTAGAGTGGACTATGTGTCTGTCTGTCTACGCTGTGTACTTTATGGTGACTGTTACTTGGAATTTATTTGCCTGTTGCCTAGGGATATACTTTCTGGATGACTACAAAGTTTGGTTTTGTTTGTACAGGTTTGCAATGAAGCAGTTATATAATCCAGGAAAGTAAGAGAAGCATCCTCATGAGCTCCCACAGCATGCTGGGTTTAAGTGAGGGGTATTGTTAAGATGAGAAGAATCCTAATTTCTTTGCAGTGTGCCAGTGCATCCACTTTTAGTGCGAAGCACTGGTGTCCTAATAGGGAACATGGACAGACATTTCAAAATCTGTTTGAACCATCCTCTGAGAGAGTGAGTCCAGGTGCTGAACTGTTTTCTTAAGAGTGGTTCCAGGTTTAGTCTCCAGCAGTCCTTCTAAGCTGCAATGTTGTTGTCTCAGCTGAAATGAGACATGAGGGACCATGCAAGTGGACCAGCAGTTAAAGTGCTGCCTTGGGATATAGGCAGACGTGGCTTTGGGTTTCTGGTCCACAAAGACTGGGCAGGAACCTTAAGATAGTTTCCTCATGTTTGTACCCATCTTTGAAGTGCAGCCTAGGCTGCTGGGTTTCAGTAGGTTTCCTTGTTAAATTTTGGCATCTGAATTCTTCCAGTTTTGTTACTGGAGCACTTACAGACATCTGCCTTTTCTTGAAATTTTCACGTGGTATGTAAAGTTCTGGTAATACGTGTGACTGACATGGCAGCTGTCCTGCCTGAACACAGTGTCTTGGGGCTTTTGTCTAAGCTTTATATTCACGAAGTTATCTTCCCTGTATCAAAGGCCTTTTTGCTCACCTGCTCTTCTGGTCCTCACTGTGGCATGCTGGATGTGTCCTGCCTGAGCTGTACTCTTTGTACAGCATAACAGCCTTGGCTGTTCCTTCCAGGTGTAGACTAAGCAGATGAAAGCAATGCCTGTGGTGATACCTACCTCCACGCTTAGCGCCCAGACCAGTAGTTCCTGAGTTACTGGGTCAGAGCTCTCTGCAGCCCTTAATGCAGATTCTGCATCTCTTCCAGGCTTCTGAGCGGTGTGGTGAGCAAGGAGGCATTATGGTTTCACAGGCCTGTTGCAGAAGATCAGTGGTCCCTGGATAGCAGCATGAGAGCTGTTGACCTGGAAGATGGAGCACTTGGCCTGGCAAGTGGGAAGCCAGGTTTCAAGCCTGCAGCTGGTGTCTCCCAAGGGAGACCGAACCTGAAGATGGGCCAGGCTTGCTCCAGCCCTCTGGCTGAACCTGCCACTGTGTACAGAGAGAAATGTGAGCTCCCTCGCTAGTGCCAGGATAGCCATTCTTCCATGTTACATCTGTAGCACCATGGCAGGGGCATTTACTTGGGATGAGGTGCCTTCTCAGTTCTGGTTTCTGCTTCCCACAGCAGCGTACAGTTCTGCCCAGCAACTCCTTTATACATAAGCTGTTGATAGAATAAGGCTTTTATATTCTTTTCTGTGCATCGGTACAGTTTCATGGGGAGAAGAGAGTATCTCTCAGCCTTGCTGATATGAGGGCATTCCTCTTTGAGTTGGGAGGTGGAATTGAGCTCTTCTGTGTGGGCATTTGGTACAGGCTTCTTGTCTCCTCAGTGTATTTATTAGTCAGGAGGCAATTTAAGGAGCTACTACTACCAAGTTGTCCTGTGCTTTTAAGTGAAGCTGCTAGGACATTATGCTTTTTGTTGAACTCTGTATTATCTGCTTGCTAGCATATATGCTTTGGTTGCAGTTCCCTGTGTAGGGCCCCTTACGGGGCTGCAGCATCCAAATGTCTGGTTTGTGCATCTCAGGTAGACTTTCCTGTGAGCCTTTTACACTCTGCTCTACCAAGGTGATGGCACAGTCCCAGAGCTTTAGGTAGCTGGCTATTGGAAAAACATAGAGTATCTATAGCCTGATAAAATGTAAGGCAAGGTTTCTAGGGACTCCTGACTGAGAATTTAGGAGTCTGTGGTTTAAGTGTGTTTTTCTGACACTGTCATGTGTCCCTGCCACTGCTGAAAGGAACAGTTCCTCCATTCTGTAGCTGCTTGGTCTGGTCCCCTGTCTCAAGCAGGGTTTAGTGGTTATGCAGTTGCCAAAGAGGTCAATCCAATCGGTTCCCTGCTCATCACATTGACCTTGGAATGATTGTCATTGTGCAGGTGTGCAAGCATTTATACAAGGTTAGGGAAATGAAGAAGCCCTATTCCATTAGAGAGATGACAGAGCTGTGGTATGAACTGCAGATGGTGGTAAAGGCTATTGGATACCCATATTATCCTTTTGTAAAATATGCATAGATGTACTGCTAGGTCTCTTTAGACTTGTGCATAAAAAGACTCCTGTGCATGCCATATGAGAAGTGGTGGTGGTAGTACAGAAAAACGCATATATTTGTTCAGCAAATGAGTTGTGTGTGTTTGGCACCACTTCAGTTTAATGAGGTGCAGCCATTTACAAATGGCTGTTGGCTCTGTAAAAACCTTCGTTTCCCTGGTAGTTGTTGAGTATGTCATCTGTTAATATAGTCTCTTCTGGAAGCCACGGAGATGCGAGCCAGTAAAGACAGGGCAATGTGAATATGTTACAGTGATACAAGCTAAAGTGAAATATGCTTCATTGAAGAGGAGGTAATTTAAAGTCATGCCATTCTGAATGATAAGCTACTTCTCGGTTATTTTGGGCAAAAGCATTCACATGTGCAACTCACAAAATGGTAGCTTTTCTGTGTAGCTATATATGTAATGAGTCAGAATTTTCTCTTCATATTGTGTAGAAAATGAATAGTAAAGGAGTTGAAGAGTTGCCTGAATATGTAATCCATGTCACGATAAATCCTGCAGTTTGACAGACAGAAGAACTGTGCTTCTATATCTCTAACAACCAGATTATCTGTGGTCAGATTTTATTGTGTTGCAGTTTTTTCATAAAAACAGGGTGAGCATCTGGGAGGTAAACGTTCTCAGGAAATTACAGAAGTTCTCAGAAAATCAAATTTTGACCACAAAAGTAAGTGGAAATGAGGCAATTGAGAACGCCTTTTAGTAAAGCCCGATTTTCTTGATTTTTAGTGAACAAGCCAAATTGTCATCTTCTCTCCTTGGGAGATCATCCATGACAGACTGATGGCATTCACTGACACACAGGAAGCTAAGGCTTCTTGGTCTGGTTTAGGTTCCCAGGTGTTACCCACTGCTGAAGACTCTTCTGAAACTTGAGACCATGTTCTTGAATTGCTGCCTGCATCAGTTCAGCAGGTTTTGGTTTTATGCAAGGGGATGTACTTTTCTTTGGGTATGTAGCTCCTGTTAGAGCCTACGTCATCTGTGCTGAAGACCATTTGGGTATGACAGATCACTGTGGAGGGTTGGTTTGTTTTGTTTGCGGGTGTTGGGTTTTTTTTAATTGTTCTTTATTGAGTTGTGATGAAGCTGTTTTGATGCTGATTCTAGATCAATCTATTGAACATACCAACCAATGATTTTTTTCCTACCAAAATATTAGTATGCCTGATCTAGATTTGTGTGACTCAAACTTGTTTGTTGTTTTCCTTTTCTTTAAGCTAAATTGATTCTTCAACTTCTGCCCATTTAGTTTCTGTGATAGTTAAGCCTTCTGTTAGCACCTATGAGAAGGTACTCTCTTTACTAAATCTACCATAACATGGTAAACACTATTGTCAGGTTGTAGATCTGTATGGCTTTCTTTTTCTCTGCTTATCATCTCTTGTGTGCCGTGGCCTGTGCACAGGAACCTGTGCATAAGCATGAGTTTTAAGATAGATTTAAGAATAATGCTGGTTTGAGGGTATTAAATTAATCTGTTTCTTTATATAGCAGGCCATGAAGTATATTGCATATTTTTTCCAGGAAGAACTTGGGGGATTTTCTTTAACCCCAATTCCTCACAAAACCCCCTAAATACTGCTTTTGTTAAATGTCTGGCTTATGCCAGTTAGCTTTTACAGCCTTAAAAATAAAATATACATGTTTGGATCAATAGCTCCTATTGTTGCTTGTGTCAGTCTGAAATACTGTATCACAAGAAGTAACTGGGGGCGGGATGGGTGGGTAGGTTTCTTTAACATCAGCTCTAACAAAGGCAACTAGCTTAATGGTAGAAATTATACTAAGCCATGGAAGTGTTGATGGTAGTAGCAAAAAACCTGTGTATTTCTTGGAGGAAAAGCGCACTGTATTTCTGGGTTCCAGCTACTTCCAGTAGTCTATAGAGAAGATTTTTACACCCCAGAAGAACTGGATAGATGTGTGTTTTCTTAATCTCTGAGAACGCTTACTGGTAGGCATCCTTCTGACGGAAAGCCTACTGCATTGTGCTTGCAGAACTATTTCACGGGAACATGGAGCACAGCCACTAAGCAACGGAAGTGACTATAACAATCACCCTTTCATAGCCTCTGTTTTGTGGCCTAGCAATCATTTACCTCAGGTTCAGGAAGTTTGTGTCATCCCAGTGATAGCACGTCCCAGTGGATGTCATCTTGGGGTACGTAAGTTGGAACAGAACCTGCAAGGCACATGAAGTAATGCCACCATTCTGCACAGCACTGATAAGACTGCTGCTGCAGTAGCCTCACCTACTGCCTCTGGTTTGGGGCACAGCATTTCAAGGAAGAGGCAGATCAGCTGGAAAGTGCCCAAAAGAGAGCAGTGAGAAGGACTGGAGGTCTTGAACATTGTAAAAAGCTGTTGTAGGAGGAAAAAATAATATTACTCTGCCCCCCTCCCCCCCCCCCCCAAAAAAAAAAAAAGTGTATTCCCCAGTGTCATTGTAGGTAGAACAAAAAGTAGAGGGCTTCGATTGTGCCAGGAAGGAGGCATGCTAGGTAAGTGGAAAAGATACTGCAGTTGTCTAGGTAGGCAGAGATACTAATTACTTGAGACTTCTAAGACCACGCTGGACAAGCATGCTGGGAATGACACGGGCTTGTGGTCCCGTTTCAAGGCAGAGATGCTGACCTCTTCCAAGGTCACCTGGTTTGGTCCAGTCTGTAATAGTGCAGAAGGTACCTGAGAAACAGTCCTTTGTGTACATTAAGTAGTTTGAAGCCCCTTTACTAATTTAGGAGTCATGACTTGGGAAGTCTAGGCACACAGTCAAAATGTGTGTAGCTCTTTCAAATATATAGGCTCAACCCGAGAGGGGTGTCAGAGATGACAGAAGGTGTTTGCTCTGCCTTAATGCACTGCACCTGGGAAGTACTGATTGACAGCCTATCGCCTGATACTGGCCAGGTAACTGTTGAGATGAATAGAACATTGACCCTTTTTGGTGAGGTGACATTCTTGAACATGTCCCAAGTAACAAGGAAGCAGAGCATGTGAAACACGCTAAAGTAAGTGTGATAATAGATAAAATAAGCACCTATGCTGAGCACATCTGTGCCGTAGTGCTGTGGAACAAACCCTTTTCTCTCTGGTTATCTTCTTTTTCTCCTTTTCGAGTTCTGTGAAACAATGAAACCATGTGCTTTAGGAATGGCTTTCAAAATGACTGGGTTTCAATGAGGGGGATATCCTTTAGTTTCAAGTAAAATGTTCTTAGTTGTGGTTCTCTTCCTTCCAACTGCAGTGCTTGGGCTATTTCAGCCAGGGTGCGATTGCCACTCATACAAATTCTGTCAAATAATTCCTGTGAATTGGCAACCAAAGCAGGAGTCTCTTTCTCACAGCCAGGCTACTACCTGTGTGGGCAGGAGGGTGTGTGCTCATTGAGGTTGCTTTGAGGGCTCCAAGAAGTCTGATCTGTAGCGTGGAGCAGGTCATGTTTCTAGATCTAATGGCTTTTATAGGAAAGTAATTGGCAGAGCCAGGCCTGGAACTTGGAAGCAGAGTCAGTTCACGTTGAGCTGTTTAATCTCCCCTTGGATGCCAGTTGGTGAAGTGTCTTGTTTTGTCTTGTCACATACTGCTGAGTCATGCTTGTTTGCTTGCAAGATTGTGAAGTTGGTCCTTGGTCTTTGAAAAAACAGGCTTACTTTTGTTCTTCATAATATTCCTCACAGGCTCTTCTTCCTCCTTGTCAATAAGCCATCTTCAGTCCTTTCCCTCTGTAACACGTTGGTTCTGCATGTTTGGTCCAGGTCCTGAGGCACTGCCTTGTGAAATTGAATTCTCCGTGGTGCCACTGGCAAAGGAGGGAAAATACTTCAATGAGACATGTCTGTAGCAAAAGACAAAATGCTAAATCTTGAGCTGGGATGCTCCTGGCCATTGCTCTGAAGCCCCATGTTTGTCCCATCAGACCACACCACAGACGTGTGTGCACATCGAGGGAGTCTCTCCCCCTTGAAGAGCACTAACAGGCTGAAAATTGGTGCTTTAAGAGACCTGGTTTGACTTCAGTGTTTTGGCTTTAAGAAACATAGTTGTCCTTTTCTGAAATCACATTTTAAATTGCTGGTGACTTGAGGAAATAGTTTAGAGGATTCTTTGGGAAAAAGGCCTTTGGCACTGCATGTTGTAATGCTTCGTAATGACTCTCACTGCCTAGCCTTGATAAAGTTATCTACGTGTTGGGGCAACTGGTTAATAACTGATAGAACAAGTGATGTCTGGGGTGATTAATGGCACTGGAAGGAAATGATATCATAAAGGTCCACTTGTGACATGCCACGCCTGCCCCACTGGCAGCCACAACACTGCAGTCCTTTCTTCCTGACACTCTGAAATTAGTTCCGTGGTTAAAAGAATTGGTGTAATGACTAGGCTTATTTCTTATCTTGTCAGCTAGGTTTCTCTACAAGAATGGAAAGTGTTGTCATTTGTATAGGTGGGCTGTGAAGCACTGCCTGCTTCAGCAAGGTGCTATGCTTTAGCGAGCCCAGCAGTGACCACTTAAACCCCATTAGGTATGTTAGTTAGTAAACATGTCAGTTTCAATGAGTATGTTGGTTATTTCCTTGTAGTTAGAAAGTCTTTTAATGCATTTTTGAACTCACTTTCATTTCTAACATCACAGGAACGTAAGGAGGCTTTTGGCGCATGTTGGCTATTCTGTAGTTTTCCTGTAAAACAAGAGAAAAGATAAAGGTGCTTCTGCTGTGTTGTGGGTATTTTTGGGGTGGTTTTGGTGTGGGTTTTTTTCCTCCAACCTGTAAAGGAGCAGGTATTACTTATTTTTAGACATGTGTATACATGTTCATTTTACTAAAACACCCTGGCTCTTGACCAGTGTGTGTGTGTGGGGAACCAGTCAAGATGTCGTAAGAGCTTCAGAAGTCAAAAGTGCTTCCCCAAAGAGAAAAGACTTTCCTACTAAAAATAAAAAAGCTTGCAAAAGAGGGAGAAGGAGCTAAAAGCTGGGTACAGCTTAGGAGCTAGGTTCTAAGTTGATCTAGTGCATGCTAATCTGTGACTTACAACCAACAGCGGAAGGTTTTGTGGAACCTAAAAGCCTCTTGTAAGTGAAGGAGTGTCCAGATCCACATTTGCTGCCTGACCAGCTTAAGTGGCAACATAGCAGAGGAGCCCTCCCCAAAAGTGAACTACAGTAGTAGTACTGCAGCAGTGACAGAAGCCCTCTCGTGATGTTCAATTCATTTTGAAATAAAATCTGCACCCGCCTTTTGTCTGATACTGAGAGCATTGAATTTTTCTGGTCTTTCTGTTGGTTTTCAATTAACATTGCCTTTCTTTACTTTCAAGTATGGCTTTAAGAGTTGCTTTAACTCAGCATTCTTTCACACTGTTGTCTAAAGACTGTCTGGGAAAGAAAATAATTTTAGAAAGACTAGCGACATGCACCTGTGCCAGACAGCACAGTAACTCTAAAACCATGAGCCGAGTCCGAGCGCACGCAAATGTGTTGACTCATGATGTTTCTATCAGGTGTGGCTTAACATTAATGTCCTATGAGATAGTCTGAGTAAACCACGTTATCAGAGACTCTTTACAAGGTGCTGTATGGTATGACAGAGCTGTGTACGAAGCTCAGCATTCAGATATTCTTACTAGCTGGAGGAGTGGGAAGAGGAGGATAGAGGGAGCTTGTTCTGAGGTTGCCTGTGGTGCTGCTCTTGTTATGCTGACAAAGAGGGAGCTTAATTCACTGGAGCTGTCAATCTGGTAGTTTTCAAGCACTGAAAGAAAACTCCTGTAAAGTGTATGTGAGGGAGGCAAATGTAGTATTTTGATGAAAGGCTGATGGCGAAAAGAAATAGTATTTGTAATTGCTGACCTGCACCCTGTATCTGGCAGAAAAGGGGAAAGCGTAAGAGTAGAAGGGGAGAAGTATTGTTGCTGGCACGTTGGGTCAGAACACCATGTGCTGTGTAGAGTACGTGATGATAAAATCGAGCAGTACCCGTTATCAGTCAGTTTTCTTTTTCAAAGCTGCCACATTTTAAAACTGGTTTAATCTATGGGGAGAAAATGGTTTGTGCTTGTGCAGTGCCTTCAGCTGCTCCTGGTTGCTGGGACTGTAGGAGGAAAAGGCATCTATTTGCAAGCGGACAAGTGCTGGATGGGGTTATATTTTGACTTTGGGGCTTGACATTTTGGTGTAACCTTTTCTACTGTCTCAATGAATAGATCAAAGTCTAGAGACTGTCCAGGCTGGAGTGAATTTTGAAGAGAGTGGGATTTTTTTACCCTTTTCCTGGCCTTTATAGGACCAAAATTTTAGCACGCTTTGAGGAATAGAAAGTACAGGCTTCGTGCTAGATAGGGGCTTGAAGCTCCATTTTCTTCTTTTTCTGATGTTATTTTAGGCCTCCAATTCTCAGCACCTGAGAGAATTTTTAAATTTTTATTCACAATTCAGTAGGGTGAAAAATCTTTGGTCATAGCCATCCTCAAGTTTAAATTGCTTTTGTTTGGAGCTAATTTTGTTTCAAGAACTTTTTCTTCTGATTCTTTTGTTAGTGCAACATGTCTGTAGCTTTACTCTTCATATATGCCATAGGGCATTGATCTTCATCACTTATGTTACTCACTAGTGATGGATTTGCATTTTTTCAAACAGCACTGCACCTCAAGTTAGGACTTTCTTGTGGATCAGAACTTGCTTTTTTTGTAGTAAAACCTGTGGATCTTACTATTGTCTGTTATAAATGTAATTTAAAGTATCTCTTGGCTATCTTTTAAACTATATAACAGGTTATCACTGGTTCTGGGTAATGTAATCAAACCACATGGACCTTTAGCATATAAGCTTGTATCTCCCTGAAAAGGCTATGGAGGATAGAGAAGACTTTACTTGATTTGTGCTGGTCAGCTGCTGTGTTTTAATTGTGAATGTTTCTAAGAGACTGGTGGGATATAAGTGGTCATTTGAGTCAACTGGGAATCTGATATTTGGAGCCTGAAATGATGCTGGAAGGAACCAGAAGTGACTGAACGAGAAAGGCATAGGGTCTTCGGAGAGTTCTGTCTCTTTTCTCCAAGTAAAATAAATTGAGGTGCATAATGCAGAATTACAGTTGCAGCAGACTTTCACTTACATGTGTACTGTGCTGACCACCACCTTTTCTAGTAAGACTTTTTTCTTATTCTTGTGCTACTGTGTTAAGCAGTTTCCTGATCAGTGTAAGTGCTGCATCTTGGCTCACAATAGTTATTGTTTGAGTGGGGGCTGGCACAATATTTTTGTGCTGTGATATGATCTCTTGTTTGTCTTGAATAATCTATCAAAATGTAATGCTTAATCCCATTCCTTTTTGGCAGATTTTCCTCTAGTATTGTTGCAGTGGTAATTAAACAGTGTAGCTCTGATTGCAAGAGACCCCTGAAGAAAAACAGTATTTTAGGCTGTTTCTTTTCTGTCTTTGGTTATAGAATAGAGAGAACAGCCACCCTGCAGGCAGAGTAGGTTGGACCTTTGGTCTGAGGTGCTGTGGCTGTTCACAAGTAACTTCCCTGGTTTTCCCTTGTTCCTAGTTTCTCCTGTTTGTCGTTGTGAAAAAGGTCTGAAGAACCAGACAGAAGAGCTTTCTTCAAACAGGAAAATGTGTTTCTGAAACCACGGAACACAAAGCATTTACTACAGCTAATACGTTTTTTTGAAGTTACTTTTCTTTCTTTGCCTGTCAGCTTTGGTACCAGTGCACTGTGGAAAAGCGTATGTCCTCCCTGCCCCCTATCCCAAACTACACTAACTGCAATTAGGTAAACCTTAATTAAGATGCTTGCTTCGTAGCTTGGGCAAAGAATTTGGAAACAGTCATTTATTCTAAGGCAGCTTTACCACAGATTTCTTCTAGGGCAAAGCTGTTTCCTGATGTGTAAGATCAAGATCTCTAAATCTGTTGTTCTGTAGACAAATTAGATGAGGGTCAAGTTCTTTGTACTAGTGCTTACTCCTGAAATAGTAATCCTTGCATATGAATTAGGCTAAGATTCTGAAAACTCCTACTTGTTAAGGTACTGAGTTTTCTTGACCTTGGTAATAGTTGAGCACATTTGCAGACCTTTGCCTAATCCAGCTCCCTCTGAAACTGTTGAAAACTTATGTGGTTGGATTCTTTGGGAACTGGATACATCTGTTGGTCATTTTTATTTATTTTTTTTCAATGGAAGGCCTGAGACAGGGATGGAAATTTAACTTGTTCACAGTAGCACAAGTTCCGTGGCATATCTGGGATCAACACATGGGCTGCTCTTGCTGGTTTGTTCTTGCTTTGTTGTACCGTAACTACTGAGAGCAGGCACTTAAAAGATATAATGGCTTGATAACTACGATTGATGGCCAAGAATCAAAAATGTGGTAGGTAGTAATTAAATCATGCAACCACAATGCCATTGAAAGTTCTCCGAATGCCTGCTTGGCCCAGGGAAGTATCCAGTAGCGTAATTTGAAATGTTTTTGTAGGACCAAGTATAGTATTTGAGTTTCCTGTTACTTGTTAATGCTGCCGCCACCTTTTCTTACGTTGACTGATATGTGGGTGTGAAAGCTCCCTGTAAGAATAGATCTTTAGTACACTTGCTGCTGCTGGTAGTGAAACCTGAAAGACAAAATTTTTGTTTCGCAAAAATGCATGTGGTCCCTGTAAAATCTCCCTGTTTCCTCTCCTGCTAAATTGAAGTAGATTGCCAGTTGAATGGGGCTGATCCAGGCAGAGTGGAACAGCCTAGCAGTGCTGGTGATATAGTAAAGGAAGGCTTGTGCTAGAGAATGTTTTTGGTTAAATATTTTTTGGTCTTTAAGACAGTAATGCTTCTGTGTGTGTGTGTTTTCAGCAGCCACTTCAGGTTCGAGGGGGTAATTGTTGGAGCCTTCTATAAGAACAGTGTGAAGGTTTTCTTTCAGTAAAGTCTGACCTCCTTTTTATGAAATAAAAACTACTAAAGTGTTAACTTTTTTCTTCCCATTCTCTGTATGTCTTTGTGAAAATTCTTTCCCTGGCTTTTTCCCTCCCTGCCAACATTTCAGAAAATTGTTTATTCAAAATGTCTTCATATCAGTGTTGGACACCTGTATGAGCTCAGGAACTTAGAGGCATTCCTGCAAGGCCAGTCCCAAAAAAACTTGAGGTGGCTCTTTCCTGCTGTGTACTGTAAATAGTTTGTCTACGAAGTTTGAAGCACATTGCCCAGACAGCTTTGAAATATGAGTAAAGTTTAAGTACATGTAAATGAGCTGCAGACAATTGAAATGTGTTTAAATCTTGCTGTCTTCCATGTATTCACTGGGGTGGGGGATTGTACAATGAGTTTCCAAGTTAAGGAATAATCTCTGATCCAAGAGAGAGAAGAGAAAGTCTCCTGAATCAGGCATAGGCCTTGCAGATAAAACAGGCTTGGCTTTTGGTTCTGTAGTAGGCTTCATTGCAACTTAAGCAAATCCGTGAATTTCCCAGTATAATACCTTTCCTACCTGTTAAATGCAGAAATAATACAGACTTGCCAGTTCAGCCACATATCAGCATTCTGAATTCATATCGTTCATAGATCATTGGATCTCAAAGGAAGCTAAACCATTTATTACTTTATTTTGCTGTTTGTCAGCAGCTCTTAATTTGCATGTGTCTGTTCCAAAGCATGGTTCCAAATTAAAAATTCAAGTTGTTAAAATTTGTCAGCTTGGTGGTGATTTCTGTAAAAGTCATTGAACCCAGTTGCTGAGGACCCAACATGTTTTAACAATTTTACCTCTCTCTTAAATACGTCTGAGAGAGAACGGCAGTTAACGAGTAAATATTTTCAGTTTATTATATACAGAAGAACAGAGAAACATTGGAAGATACAAATAAATTTGAGCTTGAACCTAAACCTGCTGCGGCTAATGGGAGGGTTTTTTAGTGATAAAAGTTTACTTAACACAGGAACTTTGAAAAAAAACCCACAACCACATGCTCTCAAAAAGTAGGAGTCTTTTGTTCTTCTTACAGGAGCTTATCTAAGAAGGTGCTGTGTAACTTACTCATCTAGCTGTGAGCTAAAAAAAAATCGCTTCTCAGAAGTGATTCATTTTCTTTCACATCTGCAGCTTGTTTACAGGACTGGCTCTTCAGGAAGTCTTTACTCCGTTGTGTTTATTATACACAATTTTACTTGTAATAAACATCTGAAAGACTCCGATGATTGGCTGGCTGAGGACTGTATCAGGAGTGGGTAGCAGCTTGGTTTTGTCATGCTTATTTAAAAATTAAAAGATCAGGTATGCTCTGCAGCAATTTTTCTGAAGGAATCTGCTGTTTACCATTGTACCAAGAAACTATTTTTTCTCCTCTAAATGAGGCCCTGGATCTCCTAGGAGATTTTAAGGCTCCCAATTTATTTTTCTGAAAAATAGGATCATTTCATGTGTCTTCTGAAGTGTTGCTTGAGAAGTAGCAGAATAACTCTTCCAAGTGACCAGCAGGCAGCACAGGCAGCGTTTTGGTGTTCCTTTACAGGTGAGGATGTAGCCGTGAACCACTGGCCAGATCATATCCTGGCGGTGAAAGTGGAGGAGTATAATATAGACACTCCCAAGAGAAAACAAGGGGGGCAGCTAACTTGCTTTAGATGAAGCTTAGTATTTTAAGGTGGGTCTCTCTTTATGTTGGTTGTCTCATCTACAGGACTGAAAACAGTATGTCAGCGGAACATACAGTTCATCTCTCTCTGTATGTGAAAGTCCCAAGGAGTGGTGTCTCTCACAGGAGAGAAGAAAATGCCTGAAACAGAATGAAAGCTATTTAGACTACAAGGCCTCGTATCTCCTCTCCTGGTTGCTTTTCAAATGGACAGCTGTGAGCCACTAAATCTAGGAAAGACGGCTGATGTCTTCTTTCTCTAATGTAGTGAATATGGTTTCAGTTGATCCGTATTAGGTGTGTTCTATGGGACACTGTCAGTCTGCGCATAGAGTAAGATTTCCCCTGCTCGTGACCAGTGGGAGGTTGTCTTTCTGCTGTCTCTGTCTTGCCTCTGAAGTATGGTTTTCTGCTGGTGGTTGTTGGTTTGTGAGGTTTTTTGGGTTTTGTTTGTCTTGAATGTGAGGAGATGTTTAATGTGGTCTCCTTTTTGGAAGGATTTCTGTATGGTCCTGCTTGTGTTGAAGAAATTAAGCAGAGCTGTGACTGCTTTATGAAATTCAGGATTGTTGTTGCTATGCAGGTGCCAGTTTGTGACAGGCAATGTCCAAAATAATCACTGGCCTCCAAAAGCTCACTATTGGTTATCTTGGGTATGAAAATGTGATGCTCCCTAGCAGATGTTTTTATCTTTCCTCCGAGGCCACCCTGCTGTGGAGGACAGAAAGGGCAGGACCACAGCTGCCACCTTGTGTCACAGGACCAAGTCTTGTATCACTGGAGTGAGAGTAGCTGGGATGGTTAGAATACCTTCCCAGACAAGGACTGGGAAGGCTGCGGACTCTTCAGCCTGCTGTCTTTGGGTCCCAGAATGAACAGAATAAATGTTCAGCTTTTCTAATAATGGCAAATGGAGACAGTGGGTACTGCAGGATGAGCATAGAAGGATGGAGGAAGAGAAGTTCTTTCCACACAAAAGGAGTGTAGGATAGATGGGTCTTTTGGGGTGAGATGCAGAAGTGGCCAGGATAACCATTGAGCCAGAGCCTGTGGGAAGCAGCCAGTGGAAGCCCCACTGCTCCAAGGAGTATCTAAGTGACAGAGCAGCGAGATGTGTGGGCATGTAAAGAATAGCATCAGCTGAAATAATGAGGGCCAGCATGAGAGGCAGAGGTTGTAGTCTAGCCTCCTGTCCCTGGGACGTGTTCTGATTGAGGCATTCATAGAATCATAGAATGGCTTCGGTTGGAAGGAACCTTAAAGATCATCTAGTTCCAACCCTGCTGCCATGGACAGGGACACCTTCCACTAGACCAGGTTGCTCAAAGCCCCATGCAGCCTGGCCTTGAACACTGCCAGGGATGGGGCATCCACAGCTGCTCTGGGCAGCCTGTTCCAGTGTCTTGCCACCCTCACAGCGAAGAATTTCTTCCTTACATCTAATCTAAATCTATCCTCTTCCAGTTTAAAGCCATTCCCCCTTGTCCTATCACTACATGCCCTTCTAAAAAGTCCCTCTCCAGCTTTCTCGTAAGACCCCTGGGTGTACTGGAAGGTCTGTTATACTGCTGAAAGGTCTCCCCGGAGCCTTGTCTGGGCTGAACAACCCCAGCTCCCTCAGCCTGTCTTCACAGGAGAGGTGCTCCAGCCCTCTGATCATCTTTGTGGCCCTCCTCTGGACTTGCTCCAATGGGTCCATGTCCTTCTTATGGTGGGGGCCCCCAGAGCTGAATGGGACTCAGTATGTTCTTTTCAGATATTATCAGTTTGGAAACCCATTTCATATGAAAACTCTACATTGAAGCTCTTAAAAAACACCTTTTTATGTGGGCTCAGGGAACAAATACAAACTTCTGCTATAAAAGAGTTTCCAAGAGGAACAGCTTGACTACTTTAGAGTAGTGCTCTGTAGCTTCAGTTCTGAATGGTGTCAATTCGTGGAAAATCTGCTAAGCTAGTTATTCAAGGACACCTTGGAGATCTTCTCCGTAGCTTAATTACTGGGAAGTGACTGTCATCTGTTGCATGTTTATGTAAAATGTATATAGCAAGTGGAAGCCTTGATGGATAGAATACCACTGTTCGTATGATCCTAATGTGTGCAGGTGGGAGGAATAGTTTCCTGAGTAAGACTCACTTCCAGACAAATCCAGTTAATCTCTCTATACTGGTATTAAATGACTTACAGAAATTTTGCTTTTAGTGTCATGGAATCAACACCCGAGAAAGATTGCTGTTACCCAAGGTAAAGCAGCATGGCACTGTGATTCCTGTGCTTGACTAGCTGTTTTGATAAAGACTTACGATGAGATATGATAAAAATCAGAGGGTTTAGCATATAGTTCTGCCTTGAGTGTGGTTTGAGTAAAAGCCCTTTGGTTCTGGTGGGATCTTACTGAGGATAGAAGCCTGCAGTGTTAATCTTGCAGCTGTCTGATACGACAGCAGATCTGTGCCTTACATCTCAAGGCGCAGTGCCTTACAAAGAAGAGCTCATGCAGCTCCTCTCCAAAACCCAGAAAGGAGGTAAGAAACAGTAGTGCTGTGTGAAGAGTCTGTGATGGCAAGCTTCATCCGCAGCTTCTGTCACCCGTATTCTCCTAGCACATTTATCATCAGTGGCAGTGTTTGGTACTTGGCAGTATAAGCATGTCATACACTACTAGAAAGGTGCAAGACCAGTGATGTTTGGCTTGGTGCCATTAAATTACAGCACAACAACTGTATGGCAGTAGGTGAATAGAGACATTAGATAATAAATGTATCTTGAGCAATCATAGCACCAAAGCAGTGGTAAAATTTGGGGAAGAAACAGAAACATGATCTTTGATAGTATGTTCCCTCTGTAGTTCTCTCTTGTGTATGGGCAGAGGAAGGAGTTCAGTGGGAGGTTTAGCATGCAGTTTATCTTTAGAAGCATCTGTAAGTAGTTTATTGTTAGGTAGGATGCAAGACTTTACGGGTTAGGGCCATAGTTGCAGTAAACAGTTTAGATAAATAATTGAAAAAGAGAAATCTCACTGCTTTTAACAATATTAAAATTTTGTTTTGACATAAGAGCATTTTCATTCTTTCTGAGTTTATAGCTTTAAATGGCCAAAAATGCAGTTTTAGATCTTTCTTTCATTTCCTAATTGTCTTATAGTTTTGTTTTTTCTCCCTAGTGATGTGAGTACATTCACCAGGGAGAGTCTTCCCGAAAAAGTTTAGGTATAACCTTACTGGGATTTTTCTAAGGAGAACATCACAGTGTGAAAACAGTGGAATAAAATCATAATGAAATGGTCTGTTAATCTTTCAGGCATCACTCCTGACTGTATATCCTGAAGTAAGACAAGGATATAAGGCAAGCTGTAGTATACCTCTGTGGTTTGAAAGTGCACTGGTGCACTTAGCTGCTGTTGTAAACTCCATCTGAAATTAGTGATCAGAACTGTAGGTGTTATGTCTGACCAATATGCAGGCTAGTGCTTTTGCGGATTCAAAAAATTTGCACTTTAGTACTTTGTACTGAAAATCATCTCTTTTGAAGCCAGGCCTTGAGAAAGGATTCTGGTGCAAAATCAGGGCTGGCCTTGATACTGTTGGAGTGACCTTGGTGGGCTGTTGGTTAGCTGTGCCTTATGGAGGGTGCTGGGTGGTCTGCAGGCTGGCAGGTCTGAGAGCTGTCAGTGGGGTTGGGGTGATGTTTGTCTGGTGACCACCTTGGGGCAGTGGTGAGAATGGGGGCTAGAATTCTGATAGAGGAAAAAAATGTAGGTGTTCAAGTTAGGCTTGGAAAAAAATTATCCTGGCAATTTTTTTACTTTTATCTGTAAACTAATTAGAGAAAATAATTAGGGGTGATGTAGTATTTCATTGAGATGTAAGGGAGTAGTCCAGATAAGATAACAACAATTTATGGCTTCTTGGACCGCAACTTTTGCAAGGTTTTGACTTACCAGTTTATAACCATCACAACTTCATTGTTCTGGAGGACTGTAATGATTTTGAAGAGGAATGTTTTTGCTAAATTGGAATAGCTTCTGCCCTTAAGGTGATGCTTGTGTGTTTTGCAGCTTACTGTGGCACCTTGGATTGTGTGC
Organism: Falco rusticolus; assembly: GCF_015220075.1. Taxonomy (NCBI): domain Eukaryota; kingdom Metazoa; phylum Chordata; class Aves; order Falconiformes; family Falconidae; genus Falco; species Falco rusticolus. The sequence goes on from NC_051193.1 coordinate 41,898,632, forward strand.
TGACCCAAGCATGAAACTCCCCAAGTACAAGTAGGCACGTAATACCCACCCAGTGTGAATGAAGTCAGTGAGACTGAGCAACTGCATGCGAGGGGGTTACGTAAAAGCTGGGTGTGGAGTAGCCTCCTTCTTTATGAAGCACGGCTGATTGCAGGGATCTGATGTGCAAAGTGCTGTGAAAACATGCTGCCTGGGAAAAAAAAAGACTTTTGGGATAAGAAATCCTGTTGTTGCAGATGTGCTAGTGGGGTGAAAAAGAAGATGCTTGGTCAAGGATTTTGTTTTGCCTTCACAAACAAGAATTCCTGGAAATATTTTGAGCAAATGTTATTTTTATTTACTAAGAGATTGAGGTAAATGTGTATGTTTCTCTGTGTGTAAAATTCTAATGGCATTATGTGGTTCAGGTGTTTTCATTAACTGTTACCTGATAACTCTTCAGTGACAGCAAATGGCATGCACAAAAATAACTTTCTTCAGCAGATGTAATTCAGGGATCAGTCTAAGGCATGCAGAATTTTCATCATAATTTTAAGTTATTTCACACAGATTATTTTTTTTTTTCCCCCAAGTGTAATCATTCTTCAAGTCCTTGTACTTATTTCAGAATTACAGCAGTTAAAAGGTTGTAACCTTTCTACAAGTCCCTTTCTTTGCTGCTTGTGTCTCCAGTTAACCTGTGATGTCATTCAGGCAGTATCTTTGACCTCATCTTGTGTATGACACCCCCCCAGTCAAATGTGAAAGCCCTGAAGAGAGAACACGGGAGTTAGCTGTGTGCATCTGAAGATGGGCAATGTGGAAAGCAACCTGAAACAGCAGAGGAATCATCAGCTTCTCCTTGCCTTGTGTTGTGCAGTCACCTATAGGTTTGACAGCCCAATGTGTAGTATAGCATCATCTCCACAGTTCTTATCTCTTATGTCCACAAACAAAAGAAGTGAGCAAAGAAAATGAGTAAGCTTGTTGAAGGGAGATCTGTTCTGTGATCATGGTTAATCAAACATGTAATCAGCATTTAATCAAACATTTAATAAACTGCTTGCATTTTGCCTTCTAATTAGTTGCTGCCAATTATTGGGACTGAAGAGTGAGTTTCAAGGCGGACCTGGACAAAAATAACCCAGAGGAAAACAGCTTGTGTGCCTTTGTGTTTGCCTTTCCAGCTCCTACTCAAAAGCTGGATCGGTTTATCTGCCTCCTTAGCAGTGGTAAGGACAGTGGTAATGTGATGGATTTGAGTAGAAATTTAGCTTTTTATTTTTCCCTTTAAGAGGGATTTATCTTGTATAACTCATCAGCTTGTTGTGATCACACCAATGTTGTAATGGGGAGGGGCAGGTACCAGAGAATCTGGGTAAGTCCATAAAGGGAAACAAATGTAAAAGATGTAGCTGAACTGTTGGCCTTAGGCTTTTTTTCTGGAGAGAGGGAGTGAGAACGAACCTATGAGTAACAGAGCTCTGATATGATAGTATGATTTAGCTTGTTGAGGCAGCTTCTGCAAAATCTGAGGAGGCCCAAGAAATTGTCTGGTTCTTCCAGTTATGCGGTGTGGCAGACCTCCCAGCAGGTCTGAATCTGGGCTACAAGAGAGTGTGGTTAAAAAATGCAATAGCATTTGGGGGGTTGTATATCAGCTCCTGCGTGCCCTGGCCAAATCTGGGAAAGTTGTAGTCTTAAACCACATGTGCTCTGTCACTGATGGAAACTATGGGTGTAACAGCTGCTGTCCAGGATAAGTTACAAAAAAATAGGATTAATTAGAGCACCCTGTGTGTGTGTACCCCACTGTGTCTTGTGAGAGATTAGTAGCAGGATGTACTATGGAAGGTCAGGGATGTGGGAGACAGCAAGGCACACGCTGTGGGTGTTGGCACTGCTGGGCAAAGTGGTGCCTGCTGAAGCTGATCAGAAACAATTGTTTGGTTCAGAGAGATGCAATGCTCTAAATTTCTTGTAAGCAAACAGGATTTACATTGAAGAACTTTGTCATTCACTTTACCTGATGGAGGGATGTGCATTTTGTCTTTAACACCTTGGATAAAAAACAGGCAGTAGTTGTGTTTTATGATTTATAAAAGGTGTGTTGTTTTTTTCTTTTCCCCTCTTACTGTGCTGTAAACAATCCACTTGAAGCAAACAAAAAAATCGGTATTCTGTCAGACATATACATATGCTGCTGCTTAAAGCATATGTATAAGAAACCTATGGGCTGAAAGAAATAGGGAGAGTTTTAATCTTTCTTTAACAGCAAACTTCAGCGTAATGTAAAGCAGATAAAATGCCTGATAAAATATATGTTTGTAACACACATATAGATGGCATTTCTCTGAAGTGTTCTGTATGCCTGGACAGGGAATTTTCACCAGCTGGAGTGGAGATTTCTTGGAGATACAGTTTTGCTCTTTTCAGATGCAGAAACTATCGTGAGTGATGAAGACATTTTGCCTTGCTGTCTGATCTCTGCTCCAGCTTCAGGTTTGCGCGTTATGACCTTGGCTGGTCCTGTGCAAAACAATCCTATGTCCATTTCTGCCCAAAGCTTTTAGTGTATTTCTATGAGTCTTCATGACCTACATTGTCTTAATATTAAAAGGTTGGCAGCAGTACCTTCTTCTGTGTATTGTATTTCCAAGCCCTCAAACTGCAGCCCCATCCAGTCGGACCAATGGAAGACTCTGTTCTCTTATCTGAACTTTTGGTAAGGTTTTTGCTCAGGGTGTGTGTCTGTGGTGGTTTTTTTTTTGTTTATTTTTATTGCCCCCTGCCACTGTTCACATCAGCTATTAATATTATTCTGCATGGTGTATAATAAAAAACATTTATTAATATGCTGTCACTTCATTTAGATCTTTTCTTCTTGTAAGTAGGACATACTCAAATATTGCATGTTGCAGGCGTTTTATTTCATTTCAAGGATCATGTGTAGTTTGTGCAGATCACCAAGATGATTCGCTGCAGCGCTGTCATGCGCTCTATTCTGTTGCCTCTTGGGGAGGCTGGCCATTTGTCAATAACTGGAATATTTTTCAAACAGTATGATCATCACTTGCCAAGCTTTCATTTTATTGCAAGCCTCTCTAGTGATGCTTCCAAATAAAGTAAAATAATTTTTCTTTGATCTGTTTTGCTGTAAACTCAAGCAGAATAGTCAGTTACAGGGAAAGGAGATGCCCATTATTGGTATTGGCATCTGAATCTGTTCAAATGGAGAAAAGCAATCCAGTTCACACTTATTTAATTTGTACCGTGTATTTTCTGCCAAACATCTTTTTCTTCTCCAACAGGGTACTAGGTTGCAGAATTGCACTTTTCAGGTTCCAGGTGCTCTTGTTTGCTGTTGACATGGTTCGTACATGTTTGGGGGGAGCTGTGTAGCAAAATAAAGGTGAAACCCAATTTCAAATTATATTGGAATGGCTTTTAGCCAGCTTGCCAGCCTGTCCTCTTTAAAATAACAGCTGCATTTGTAAGTGTCCCAAACTGAGGGCTGAAAATTGAAATGCATCTCCAAAGGAGCAAAGAAAACAGAGGAACTGACTAGAATAGTTATGTGACACTAAACTGATGCAGAGTTTGAGGAGAAAAGATTTCTAGGAATGTCTTTTAATTATGTTACGCTAAATCTTTCCATGGATGTCCTTTTAACCTGATGAAACATTGGATTGGTATCTGTGATGGTGTGTACGGCTGGATGCAGTATCTTCTCGGCATAGGATCTTGTCAGTTATGTCTATGAATCTATGACTGAGTCTGGTTCCATAAATGAAGAGGAAAATTTGTTCCTTGCATGTGCAAGCGGTGGTCACTTGGTGAGTGTAGGAGAAAAGGAGTCACAAGTGCTCTCGAAGCTCATGAAACTTGAGGGAGACCTGGTGTCTGACTTGTAACAGTGCCAAAACATTAGGGCCATCCTTTATGGAGGGGGGAAAAAAAGTTGCAATGGTTTTTTTTTTCAGTGAGCAGACATGTTAAGTTTCCTGTGTTAACTTTCTCTTGTTTGTATAATGAAGTTTTGCATGAAGGAAAAAGCCCCAGACACCTATATATCTTACTTGAAGCTTGGCTGGAGATGAATGAACTCATTTTTGCGTGGCAAGTTGCTGAACTTAAATACATCTCTAATTTCTGCCAGAAAAATGCCCAGTCTCTTTTAGAGATCCAAGAAGTGAATAAAATAATACTGTGTATTACACATTTCTCATGTGTGTCTCAGTGGGTGTCTGGCCTGTATAAAAACTCCCAAAAGGTTCGTTTAAGGCTGGTTGCCAAAGTCTTGGAAAGCTGCAGTGGATGTATAACGTTTGGTTTCAGGGTTAGTGGATTAAAAACCATTTCTAGATGAAAGCTGACTTGGCTGACGTGCTTTTCTCCCTGCACCCCTTGGTTTTAGTAGCAGGAGACCTGTAGAACCTGCAGTACCAGCCTGGGGCCCAGCAGAGCCTTGTCTCACTGGCCATGCTGGACTGATGGTGTGGGTGCAATATGGTTATGTTGAAAATGAGAGCAGCTGAAGCTGCTTCTCAGAATGTCAAAGCAAGCCACTAGAGTGTTTTTATTTGAGTGAAAGGCAAGAGGAATCCAGGTTAAGACTTGTTAAAGTAAATGGAGCACCGTGTAGCATGCTGGAGAGAGGTGAGAGGGAGAGGGCAAAGGGAGGGGTGTGGAAGTGGCAGCTTCTAGCCTCTGTACAAGTCTGCTTTAGGTACCTTTATTTATTTATTTGTTTTTGTTCAAGAAACTAAATTCTGAGCTTTGAATGTGTGAGAATCTAGCAGATGCAGAGGGCTTTTTAGGTTGGCTTGCCATGCCTACGCCCTTTCTACAAATGCATTTGTAGGAAGGAGATTTCCCCCCAGATACCCATAATTCTTTATTGGCATTTCAATGATTATGACAAAATTTCTCCTTCAAAGCCTCTACGCTGTTACAACAGATGCTTCAAAGTGGTCTTAATATGCTGAGCATTAACTTGATAGGTGACCTGCAAACTCTTTGCAAACCTTCCAGACACTTGAAGAAGCCATACTGTTTTCTTGAATTTTTCTATTTATTTTTTTTCTGTCAGAGTTTACTTGCGTTGTTAGAACCCCAGAGTGCTGTGTTAGTTCTCTGGGTCAATGGTGTGGGATGCTTTCCAAATGCACTGCCTAGAGGGATGATGGTCTAGTTAGGATGAACTGTGGATAGTGGTTCTGGTAAATTATTGTGTCTAATATGGTTTCTTTTTCTGTATGTTTTTGTCAGGTAGTTGTGTGCAAGCCCCAACGAGATTGTTAAGATTGACTATGGCAGATATGTAAAACTAAGAGAAGTCCTGAAGGGGTCAGATTCCCAGAAAGCAATTGCGAGACACTTTCAGAAAGCCTGCTTACTGTAGGCTTATTGTGGGCGCTCAGCATTCCTAAGAATGAGCTTAGGAGACCAAACCAGTTCACCTTTTGTCATTTTTTTTGTTCTGTTCTTTCACTTTCCTCCTCCAAAAAAAAGTTAATTGCTGTCAGTACAGTTATGCACATTGTAGGTTAGCTTGCCAAATATGTTGCACTTCTTCAGTTGGAATTCTCCATGTCCAAGTAGAACAGGGAGGAGAGTTGATAAGAGTAATACAAAATGTGAATTTTTAGAAGCTTGGTTTCAGAGAATAAAATTTTTAAGTGTTTTATGGTTATAGTACCAAGAAGTGTTATCAACACGTGCAGAAAATGTCTGCCTCAGTGCGACAGCTAATTGAACATATCATGGTACTGGAGAGCAAGTATGTAATATTAAGCATTAAGATTGTAAACCTGTTAGTGTGAGGTTATTGCTCATTTTGTAAAAATGTAAATCGCAGAGTTGTAGAATGGTTTGGGTTGGAAGGAACCTTAAAGATCATCTAGTTCCAATTCCCCTGCCACAGGCAGGGACACCTTTCACTAGACCAGGTTGCTCAAAGCCCCATCCAGCCTGGCCTTGAGCATTCCAGGGATGGGGCATCCACAGCTGCTCTGGGAAACCTTTGCCAGTGCCTCACTGCCCTCACAGTGAAGAATTTCTTCCTTACATCTAATCTAAATCTATCCTCTTCCGGTTTAAAGCCATTCCCCCTTGTCTTATCACTACATGCCCTCGTAAAAAGTCCCTCTCTAGCTGTCTCATAGGTCCCTTTTAGGCGTGCTGGAAGGTCTCCCCGGAGCCTTCTCTTCTCTGGGCTGAACAACCCCAACTCCCTCAGCCTGTCTTCACAGGAGAGGTGCTCCAGCCCTCTGATCATCTTTGTGGTCCTCTTCTGGACTTGCTCCAGCAGCTCCATGTCCTCCTTGTGGGAATCTCCAGAGCTGAACCCAGTGCTCCAGGTGGGGTCTCATGAGAGAGGAGCAGAGGGGCAGAATCACCTCCCTTGACCCACAGTCATGTTTCTTTTGATGCAGCCCAGGATTCAGTTGGTTTTCTGGACTGCAGGTGCATGTTGTCAGGTCATGTTGAGCTTCTTGTCCACCGACAACCCTCCCTCCCCCCCGCCAAGTCTTTCTCCTCAGGGCTGCTTTTAATCCATTCTCTGCCCAGCCTGTATTTCTGCTCGGGATTGCCCTGACCCAGGTGCACAACCTTGCACTTGGTCTTGTTGCATTTCATGAGGTTCGCATGGGCCCACCTCTCAAGCCTGTCGAGGTCCCTCTGGACAATTTGGTGCCTCATGACCTTAGAAAGACCTTTTGAAAGGGATGGGTCATGTTAACACTGGAGTGACCAGGGTTGTGGGGAAACAAAGGGGGCTGGGAGCAGAAAGGACATGCACGCTCTTTGCAGTGCTTAAGGAACCAAGCAGTTTATTGAAGCCAAAGGATGATGCTAGAACAATTTAGCCTGCAAATTTGAAGGACTCTGACCTTTGGGAAATAAATGTCTTGTAATGGAAGATACAGTGCCAAAACAGCTTGGTTTGAAGATGGTTTTTAATAAGGTTATAAAAAGATCACATGGTGTGGCTGCCTGCCATAGCTGGGAACTGAATCTGATAATGTCTGGCAGTGTAAGCGTATGGCTGAAAGCTGAACCCTGCCCAATTGCTTATAATTGTCATCAGGTACTAAATATGCCTCAATGTCTGGTAGGACAAATAACTTACTGCCTTTAATAATTTTTCTGTGCAGCTGTTAATCATTCCTTCTTCCCACTGGTAGCTCTTCCTTTTTTTTTTTTTTCCTTTTTATTTTCTTCCCCCTCAAAAGACTGTGATTAAAAGTTTTGTGTCCCTGCTGGGAAAGCAGTGAGTATGGGCTCCCAGAACCAGGGGTCACCAGTTCCAAGAAAAGAGTCTGGCACAGCTCAGCACTGATCAGTCTTAAATGCCTAGTATAAAAAGAAAACAGATCCTTTTGAGTTTATATTTACTGATTTTGTGGCTTTTCTATCTTGGGATATATAGATTTTTATTGCCACAATACCTGTTTTTTAATGTTGAAATTAGTAGCCCTGTAATGTTTCATTAAACCATTACTGAAACTTTGTCTTAATGTTGTGACTAAACACAGTTGATTTCCTGTGGTTACTGCTTACAGTTTTTCCGTGGCTTTTTTTCTCCCTGCTATTTGAACCTCTGAAGTTGTGATGTTGGATGCTTCACTTCTGTCATTGCTCTCTTGCAGGATAAGTGATTGGTGGGTTTCTGGCTGGATCTTTGCTGTGAGATGCTGGCAAACATTTGTGTCTGTTGCGGTGGGAATTTGTGGCATGTGGAAGCATTGTGGTGCCACAGGTTGTCATGGTTTAACCCCAGCTGGCAACTAAATACCACACAGGCACTCACTGGTATATGTCATACTAGAGTGATGCTGCTGCTGCCCTACCAAGATCTCTAATTTTCCAGTCCCTTTCAGGGTGCTTTGTTCTGATGCGGCACTCTTAAGAAGCACTTTTATAGCTGTAAATGGGGATGATATAATGCTTTGAAGATGTGGAGAAGATCAGATGGTTCTACCAAATGCCATGTATGAATGGGAAGGTGGTGTGAAAATCACTTATGGTATTGTAGTGTCTGATGTATGAGGGCTGCTATTGCTTGGCCCATTCTCTCCTTATAAAAACATGGACAAATGCACAAATGGGGCTACCCCCATAATTTTTTTTTCTACTTAAAAGGTTCTCTGTGGCAGCCCAAAGTCTCAGCTCTTTTCAACCCCTTTAAAGAGCACTTAAAACTCTTAAGTGAGACCTTTTTCTCCCCCATACTACAGTATCTGTTCCTACCAGCTTATAAAGGTGCACTTTTATTTCCCTTCTGCTTTGGATCTATGGTGCTTTACAGACTGAGAAAATGGAGGACTCCCTTCCCCAAATGCAAACTTTTGATCTATTTCAGTCATAAATCTTTCCAAAATACTGATTACTGAGGAAAAGCTTGCTGAAAGGTAAGAATAGTTGTATATAAACTGGTAATAATAACTCTGATTAATTGCCTGCTTGATAGTCTGTGTGCAAAAAACCAAACCACAAAAAATCCCCTCATTACAGCTCAGTCTTGCAAAGTTGCAGATGCCCTCAGTTAACTTCTGCATGCACTGATGGCTGTGGCTGCAAGCTGTCACCCCCGGACAGTGAGCACCCCTGTGCTGAGGTTGCCAGTTGGTTACTTCCCTGGTAGACAAGAAGATGGAGTTCATCAGTGATGAAAAATAATAAAAGCAAGGCTCCTCACAAATATTTAATAACAGAAATGCAGGGTATTCTGTTGATGGAAAAACTTCAGGCAAATGACCTGAACTTGCCTTTGCACCAGGAGGAGAAACGGGCTGTCTGCAAGGCTGTGGATAGCCCGTACTGGCTGTTTTTCATGCTTTGCTTTGGTATCGCTTGCCTGGTGCCTTCCTCAGTGTCTGATAATTATGGTGTGGCAGAAAGTCTTATGGCTGCAGGTGTTTGATTTATTAATATTTATACAGCTTCCTTTGACATCAACGTACTGCTTTTCTGGGAAGATGCTTTTATTTTTTATATCGAAGCAATACATTATTATTATTTTCCACTTATGTAGGAAATTCTGGAGGTAAAACGTTCTTCTGTCTGAGAAAATGAACCTCACTGCATGCACTAATAACTTCTTAGGCTAAAAGATTGGCTTTTACTTTGAAATGGTAAATTCTGTTAGGCATTTTTCGATCTATCACTCAGACCAGACAGCAAAAATATGTTACTTAATTTAACCATAGCTATGATACTTGACCTGATAGTCATTTTCTCTTTTAACTGTCATTCACTATGTTGTTCAGGCCCTAGATGCTTGTGGGGGTCTGGTCCAAGCTGTTTACTTTGGATGTTAAAAAAACCAAACACAACCCCAAAAGCCAGCTGTTCTATGTAGTTTGAGACTGTGGTAAAACATCAGTCCCAAAACACTAATTTGTGTGTTTTCAGTAACTTGATATTGAACTCTCCTCTGAATCCATACATCATTCTGACTTTAACCACGAAGTCAGCTTGCATGGTGATTATTTTAATTGCTACTGCATATGGTGAGGCTTGCGTTATCCAGTAGTTCACTAGTTTCAGGCATAGAACAGTAAGTCATAACAAGCTTCTGGGTTATATTTGGTATTGCAGGCTAATGCAGCGATTACTTAAATGTTTCTGGTTTTCCTTTAAGTGTTGCAATGTGTCATTCAGCAGAGCTGTGTACTGAAGGAAGGGAACATGCAAAGCACCAGTCAGTAATTTCTGCTGCACCTGAATAGGTTCCCATAGCTTTAGGTGTGCTATGCCAGTTGAAGACACTGAAGCTTTTCTGTAACTTAGGTGTTTAGTTTTGTCACCCTCAAACACTTTTCCCCTTTTCTTCCAGAGGTTTTCTAATGTTTGCTAGTAATTTTTTTTCTTTCCCCCTGGGCTCGTGATTGGAGTACAAGATTCTTGTCTAGGAGAATTAAATGTATTTTTAAAACAGTGATCTCTGGGTATTCCTGGTTTAGAACTGATAATTTTTCAAACAACTGTTCAGTGAAAGCAGGCAGACAGTCTCTTTTTGACCCAGTTGTGTTGCCTCTTTGGAGGGAGAAGGGAAATACAGCTAATAGTGATCTATCTTTTCCTTTCGGAAAGGGAGACTTGCTGTGGGTTTTGTATAGCCTATTGCCGATACCGGGAGGCAGCCAGGCCGGCTGGGAATGGGAGCCCTTCCTCTGATAGGCAGTGGCTTAACAACAAGCTGCATGGGAATAAAGAAGGGTCATGTACAACACTGAGGGACGCAAGAGTGGTGGTCAGTACTCCAAGTGAAATAGCCCTCCCGCCCGCACCCCCAGGGGACAGCATCTTTGACATAGGCTTTTGTAGCTCTGGAAGCATTCTGCCTAACCTGGACAGGATCTTGTATCCCTCATGTAATTTTTCTTCACTGTCTGGCTTGTCTGCAGCATTTCCAGTTCACTGCTTGTGTCTGAGCCACAGTCCTGTACCCGTGCAAGCCTCTGTGGTTTACGCTGGGAGAAGAATTTGTTGTAGTATCTCATGTATGTTAAGTGCATCTGTGGTGCATGTCTTGGCATAAGTAACAGAAAGCCTGTTCTTTGCTAAAGAAACAGCCCAAAAGAATGTACAGCAAGGTTGTACATGTATTTTTTCTTACTAGCTTTCTAAGCACCACAGAATGAAGTGGCGGCTGGTCCATGGTGCTGTCGGACTGCAGAGCAGTTAATTCAGCCACCGTCTTGGTCCATAGTGTGTCCTGCACAGATAGCCCCTTGCTGGGGAATTATTGCTTGTGGCCCACAGTCTGCTTCATTCTCTCTTTTTCCTTTTTTTTTTTTTTTTTTTTTTTTAGCGTCCTAGAGTTTCTTGTGTGTAGGATCAGCTTTCAAATGTGATGTCAGGCAGTTGGCGCAGTTAGATGCTATTGCATGCTTGGTTGCATAAGGGATGTCTTGCTGCCCCAGCCTGCAACTGTGACCTGCTCAGCTGAAAAGCCTGGAGTCACTGACTTAGGAAATCTTTGAGGCGGAGAATGAGCTAATGCTAGAACAGAGGTGCATGGTTGCTTGACATCTTGATCGTTTCGATAACTTTTGTTTTTAAAATAACTTATTTTCAAAAAAGCTATTTCAGTAGAGGATCTTTCCTGAATTAACTAATCCTCAAAATCCACATACTTGAATGGTTTCTTGTCCCCTTTGGTTACCTGAAAAATGAGAACTTTTTAGTATAAAAAGTTATACTAAAAAGTTGTCATTTTTCAGGTAACCAAAGGGGACCACCCCCACCACCCCTTTCTGAAAAAGGGGAAGACCCAGCAATACATGCCAGCCTTGGTAATTGCATCTTCCTTCCAGCAGCTTTTCAAGCACGCGTGACTTTATGCCTAACAGCAGGCACCCCTTCTCTCCCTGCTCGTGTGCTGGTCTGGCTTCTTCCCTTTTGCTGGGGCAGTACAATTGGTTTCAGTAAGTCTCGGTAAATTTGCGAAGTCCATTTTGGGAGGATTATAGAAAACCTTTGGACTGACTGTGTCTCAAGCAGGTTTGGCAACCCGCTTGCGAGTATTTTTTTTTCTTCAAAGTAGAACAAAGCTTATTCAGTGTGTGTGCAGGCATGGCAAGAAATGCAGCCCTTGCCACTAGCCTCTATTCTTCCAGGGGCTCTGGAGCAGTCCTGTCTAAAGCCTGGTGTATTTTAGTGGCAGTTTTGAGTTGTTCTATTTAATCCAGGGTAGACACAGCAAAAATATGGCTGGTTTGGTTATTTTAAGTTTTAGCTTACAATACTTGGAATGCTTCTGAGTAGGCTGTGCCCTAATTCAAAAAAAGTATTTCCCACCTAATATTTCTTATTTATCTTGCTTAGCTGTGTGAAAATTATGGTTTCAACAATTTGGCTATTAACTCTATCTCTACAAAATTTGTATTTTCTTCTTAAAACACAGTTGGAATGCATCTGGCCAGCCTCAGATGATGGTCTGCAGCAGTGCTTCCCACACTGTAATGGCAGTATATTAATCACTCACCACTTAACATCCTCTTGCAGATAACAGTAGCCTTTGAAATTCTGCAATAGGTGCTTGGTTTCATTTTCTTTTTAACTTCCTTGCTGAACAACGACAAGCTCTCTGTTGTGGCTGTGCACTGCATGCTGCTTCTAGGCTGGAGAAAACTCCAGCCTGGTAAAGTGGAAGAAGGAAGCAATTTGTGTCATAGATGCTGATTGATTGCCTGTCCCTCTGAGCATCTTTGTAATGGCTTCCCAAAAGAAAGACTTGCTGTATTGGGCAGAAAACTGGAGGAGCCATTGTGTATTCAGCAGTGTGCAGCACTTGCAGCTATGGGCAGCACCATGGATGCTCTTAGAAAAGTACTGAGGGCAGAGTTAAGCAGTCTGCTCTGTGACCTCCCCAAAAAGGATCTTTAGTTTTCACATAGGGAGTTAGGGAGACCAAAGAATAGAGATTCCAGTCTTGTGCTTGCTGAGGTGCTTGATTTTTAAGTTATATTTCCTGTGTCTTCCTATGTCTATATTTCCTATGTCCAAGTGAGGAGAAGGTTCTAGCATATTTTAACAGCCTGCATATATTGGGAGGATGGCATGGAGCAGGGATGGCTGGGCTTTGTGCCAGGGATTCAGTTCTGTTCTCAAGACTAGAGCAGAAATAGTTTGTTTTGCTGGACAACTTGTCAAATGCAGTGACTGAGCTTTGTCTGGCTGTAGGTACCTGAATCTCAGCTCTCGTATCAACAGAGGAGACGGCCATCTCTGCAGATATGCCTAATTTGGCTCTACCAATTGCAGTTCTCAACATTTTGGTGTATAATTAGCAGGCCTCTCCAGTCTCTTATCCCTGACATTTCTGGGTCACCAAAACTATTCCCCAAATGGTCAAAGCATCGTTCAGAGGCTTGCGCCTTTCTGACAAACCCCGAGTATTCGAAGTCTGCTCCTTCAGGAGCCAGGCTGACTGCAAGTCTCTGAACTGAAGTCCAAGTGTGTGTCTAAACCGTGTGGCATTGCACTCTCTGGTGTCCCCACATCCAGACTGCCTGCTGTCTAGAACAGTGTCACAGGAAGCTGTGTCCGTCTCCCTGCTCACGTACTGGGGTGTGTGTCCCTTTCTGTCCAAAGGAAATGACAGCATTGAGGGCTGATGCGCACACAGAGTCCCATCCCAGCCTGTAGCTTGATGCTTGCTGAGGCTGGAACAATGGAGCGTACTCACTTTATGGGGTTGAATCTTAACGCGTTTTGTTGTGTGGCTACTTGTGGAATTAATTAGATTTTCTTCGGGCATAGCTACATGATGTAGGGGTTGTTGCCTCTGCCTGAGGTCCACAGTTAGATCCATCTGACACAGTACAGTCCTAATCACCAGCTGGAGTTTTAAATAATTGTAGTTTTGAGGCACTGCTTCCAGAATGGATAATCTGTCTTGAGCGGTGGATCTGTGGAGATGTATCTGCAATGGAAGTTGCAGCAGGGTGACACATCTGGGCAGGGTGCTCCAGCTGCAGGGCAGTCTCTCTGTTCTGGACCTGACCTGTGCCTGTACCCTTCCTCTGTCTGCTTTCCTGCTCTGTTTGCAGGGTTAGTCTGTGGAGCAAGCCTGGGTGTCTTTGTGCTTGTGATGAAGACAAGCCATGGGACAGCTTCAAAGTTTCTTGGCAGGGGTTTCAAGTCACTGTGTGTGTGTAGCTCTGGGAAGCGTTCTGTGTACCAAGATGACTGGGTAGAACAAGGCTGTAAGTAAGAGGATAAATAGCTGCAAGGTGCTCTGTTCATTCTCCCTGACATTTATGCCTGTATACTTGGATCAAAATCAAAGATCTGTCCATCATATGGGATGTGCTTTGGTGCAATTCACACACTCTGAGGGCAGATAAGAAATGAAGAGCAAAGTAGAAGTGACTAAAATTAATGCACATCTTCCCTAACATGACCCACCTCCTACCTCTGCTCATCTGCAGCTGTATCAGTCCCAGTGGTGTGGCTGCTTAGTATGCGTCTTGGGTCACTTCTGAGGCCATGATCCAGAGGCTGCCCAAGTGCTTCCTAGGCAGGGAATGGAACTGAACAAGTGCTTTCCCAAATTTGAGTCAGGCCCATTAGTGCAGATTTTTATTGTTTGCGTTCCAGTATGAAGCAACCCTTTTCCATTGGTATTTGTTTTTAGATATTCCCTACATTTCAAACATTAATGATTCCTTTTTTTTTCCTTTTCTTTTCCAGGAAAAGAGGAGTAGAAGTAGTACAGGTGAGTAAAAATGATATTTGATTTTTTTTTCCCTCCTCTATTTTCTTGTAAAGAAGGTTTACTGATTTTTAAACGCTGTCATTTGGATGTCAATATGACCTGGGCTTAATTAATTTTGTTTTCTTTTCATCCAATTCTCCGATATGGATACTGTTTTTGGAAAAAAGAGGATCCCCCTTTTGTGAGGCATGTGTTGAGCCCATCTAATCTTAACTCAACAGGTGCCCTGGTGAAAGTGGGAATGCAGTTAGACTCTTCTTGTGTCTGTTAATTAATAAGATGTGGTAGTTGATTACATGATGTTACTCTGTGTTTATTGCATTCACAGTCAGGCTTAACAGAAGCAGGAGCTGGCCTTTGAAAAAAAAATACGGCTTAAGGAATGTTCTCTAACCCAGTGAGCAGAGAAACAATACAAAGTGCCTTCCAGTTGTAGCCCATGTACAGCGAAGTTCAGGTGTTGGCTACATTTGTTCTTTCCCGGGTCTGAATGGTCATATTTCACACGAAGTGTTACTTAAAGGGTGATGGCAACTTGGGAAAGGAATTATGTTACCGTGACAGCTGTAACATAGAGCATTATAGCCCTAACAGATCAAAAGGGAAGCATACTCTTTCCTTCTGGTTTATCTTATGTACTTAGAAGAGCTGTGTGTCACAGGTTTCACTCTTGCTGATGCTTACTGAGTGCTCGTTTTGCACTGTGGGCAGTGTGTTCCTCACACTTGTTTTCTAGTACCTCAGAGATGAAACTGCCTCAATAGAGAGGAGGAAAACGGGGTGCTAACCACTGATAGTTGAGGCTGCTTGTAAGTCCATGTGAAAAGTGCTTCTCAACAGCAGCAGGGAGTAGGAGAAAAGCTCAAAAAAAATTACAAATGAGGACATGTTATTTTAAAGAATTCACTATCAGAAAAGGCTTAAACAGATTCTTTTTGCTACTTACCTGAAAGATATATTTTCCAGTTTATGTGCTTGGTATCCCCAAAAATATGGGATACTGCATGGTATTACAATGAAAAGGGGCATATACTTTACTGGCTGCGTTTAACCTTTCATCAGTACACCATCATCTCTTACTTGTATCTCCTGTTGCTCAGAGCTAAGGAGCAGCTTCTTTTGTGATAATAGCGTCTCCAGATAGATACTTAGAAACCAGTATTTGCAAAACACAGCTTCACAAGCAGCACAGGGAGAAAGCTGTTTCACTGTCCAGGGGATACTGTTATTTTAGTAATACCCCAGCACATTATATTCTCATGTCTGCATTTGCACCTACGCTGTATGTTTAAGCAGCAAAGTGCTCATACGAGATCAATTCAGTGATGCACTGATCAGCTGAGCAGCGGGCAAATTCCATGTTACTTTGTGGATAAAGTAGTAACCTTCTGTGGGTTACCTGTTAGTCTTCTGAAGTCTGTGTAGCTTAATGGGTAGGCATCAGACACAAAATAATTGGAAAGGATTTCTTTATTGGAATAGCATTTTGGGAAGCATTTGGACAGAACTACAAAGGACTTTGTGACACAGGACTTTGTGCAAAAGTATTTTGTGGTCTCAAATGTCACAGTATAGTTGAGATGTCAGACTAACCTATACTGGGAATTTGTGCCCCAAAGGCATACCCTGAACACTGATGCCTGCTGCTTTGCTAGAGAGAGTGGATGGCTGTGTGTGATCACCCCTTGCCTATTGCTTGTGTGTTGCTTCCTTCATATATGCTGATGCGTGTACTTGTAGCCAGTAGGGGATGTATCAGAAATGGGTTCTTTCTCCATTCAGCATTCCTTAGGAAGCTTGCTTGAGTCACCTGACATAATCAATCCTACTAGCCCTGCTTCTAGATGGAGGATGTCTTGGTGTTGACCTGCTGGGCAAAGTTTATTTGATAGAGGGAATATTATTTTCCTGTGTTAAGCAGCAGTGTTTCTTGGATTTGTTTCCCCTTCCCCTTTAAAGAAACTATACTGTTCAAGAGAAACCAGCTCTTACACCTGACAACAGAAAGTAACACAAGCTGCATAAATACACAGGCTATTTATCTATTTCCTTCTCTAAATACATTTTTTTAAAATTCTGAATTTAGATGTACTTTCCAGTAATAAGTAGTGAGACGGAGGGTAAGATTCAGTTAATGACTACTAGATAGCAAAGCACGATGGACTGGTATGTGCTGACTTCTGTGAACAGACATCAGATTATTCTTTTCCGAAGATGTTTCACAAGAGCAGGAAAGAATTTCCTGCTACTAAAGGGAGAAGTCTTCAAATAAACACCTGTGTGACTTCTGTTTCCTTCCTGCAGTAGGGGTTTAGGATGGTCCTCTAGTCTTCACCTAGACCGATGAAATCCTCTTACTTTGCTTTCTTAAGGCTAATTGTGCTGGGCAGATTATCAAGCAAGCTGCTGCTAGACAGCAATTAACATTCTGTGATTTGTGTTCAAGTTCTGTGTTTTGTCTTAGACTTTCAGTTCCAGTAAAAAGAGTAGTTCTAGCTTTCTATTCTACTGAGTGGGGAAGCATGCGCATCCTCCAAAGAGAAATATTGGAAGAATAGGACTGGCAGTGGGGTGCTTAACAGGCATATTCCTTGATCCAGTGGTAAGACATTATTCAAGCATCGCATTGAAAACAAACAAAGAACCTCTCAAGTTGTCTGGTGATAGGTAATTGGAATTTTTTTAGAAATATTGATTGAATTCTTACATAGTGAGAATTCATTGTGAACTCAATGCATAGGAGCTGAAATGCATGATGTTATATAGTACAATTGAGTAACACCCATCAAGCTATCTGGCTTAAAAGATAGTACAGTAGATGAATTAATAAAAAGCTGTCAAGGTTATGAACTTGCAAAAGACAGTATGAGTCTGAGCCTGCACTCAAACACTTGGGAGCATTAACAGGTTAGCTTATTTCTCTTTTTTTTCCAGTGGCCAGTGGCAGAACTCTGAATAGCAGCATCTTTAAGATCTGGCAGTCTTTTGGAACTAGATTTGCTTTTTGCTGCTTAAATCCAAGTCAGTGGGGCAGCTACAAACCAGTGTTACGTTGCAAGACAAACCCATGTCTTCCTGACTTTTAAATACGGGCTCTTAACAGAATACAGTGTTGTATCTCTTACCTTGTAGCTGGTCATTTGCTTAATTGAAGTAGGCATCATCCTAGTATCAGGGTGTTTTCTGAATTAGGGTGCTTACTTGTTTGTACCCTGTGAGGTAAGGAAGCACTCCTGCTAAACTGGAGCAAGAGGGAAGACTGAAGGATGTGCCCGTGCTCCCCTAGGGAGCCTGCCTGTTGCTGTAGCAGCCCCAGTGCTATTGGGAGCTGTGCTGGCAAACCTGGGTGGCCGGGGGTCTAGCTGCAGGTGCCTCAGAAGAGGTGTGGGGCCATGCACTGCCCAGTGTTGGGGCTTCCCCATGTTGTTGTGTGGCACACAAAGGGAAAGGAAGAGCAGCTGAAGGTGGTCAGCAGACCTGGTGTTGCTGGTTTTCATCCAGTGAAAAACAGCACCAATTCAGCTGCATTTAAAGTATTCTGAATGAAATGCTCTTGCAGTTCCTGTAGCAGTTACTTACCTCCTCTTTCTTGCCAGGTCTTCCCACCCCTCACAGCTGCCTGCTCAGCTGGAGTGGTGTGAGCTGGTGGCCAGAGGAGGGGTGGAGATGCTCTGAGCAGGTGACAGACATGACCGAAGCCCATCTGCTGTGGTCTGCAGGCAGTTACTGGGCAGGCAGCAGCTGGCAAGGCTGAGACAGAGCAGCTCTTGCACTGGCATTGGGGTGACTTGCCAGTAGATACGTAAATTAAGGCATTTCTTAGTAAATTCTTTCCTCACCCTTTCAAGGGAAAGGCAGCCTCTGATGTTATGCAGTGGTTGTCTGATGAAGCATTTACCATTAAATAATTATTTTCTATAATGGAACCTAGCAAATAAGGGGTTTGGGTAGTTTCTAAAAGCTAAAGCTGGTTTTAATGTTTTTTAGTAAAAGCTTGATTTTGTTCAATTTCACCCCTCCCTCCCCCAAATTAGCATAAGGCCTAATTTAGAACTGAAAATTGTTGGTGGTTCTTCAGCCAGTAAAGTATCCATTTTCTTATGACTTTGCACGCTGGCGAGGGAGAGAGAGAACATCCCCATCTACCTTGTTTTTCAGGAAAAAATCTGTTTGGCTTAGTCTGAAGAATGTAAGATTGAAAACATGTGCAGCGAAGTGGAAATCATCACAAGTACCTCTGATGGGGACATGCATTTATTTTTGTTTCACAAGTTATGCAAATCCTGAATAATTAGCTGCAGCCCTTTGGCTTCTGACAAATTGCCAGTTTGGTCTTTGTGTGACAAAGTTTGGAGCCTTTGCATTTCTCACAACTTCAAAGCCGTTTTGAGCACTTCCACGCTCAAGTTTTCCTAGAGCTTTTGCCTGCATTTTTTTTAATTATAAATAGCGATTATTTCCTATTTTTGGTGGGTATTTTTGGTTCAGATGAACACTAATCTCTTTTATCTTAGAAAGATGTTCTAGTCAGTTGGCTATAAAAGTGGGATTAGTCATTGTATTTCAAGCTGCACATTTTTTAATAGCAGTGGGATGGGGAGGACAACATGTTTTCCAATGTGGAACAGCTGATTGTAGTAGTTACAATGGTCTCGCCTGCTGTTTTGTTTTTCCTTTTTCCCCCTACTCCCTCCGAATTGAGATATTTTAATTCTTTTTTTACTTTGGAGAAGAAAACTGTCCTTTGAGCTGTGGGTTTTACTGAAGCCTGTGAAGGAGAATTGAAGATCCCCTTCTCCCTTTTTAATTCTTCAATCAGAGTAAAATACTAATGACAACAGTTCCCACTAATTGTTGCCAGGGAACTGTTGTTTTCTTGAAATGGAGAGGTTTATTTTCACATGAAGTATTAATGGAATAACCTTGGAATAGCAGTGTTCTGAGAAAAGGAGCTTATAAAATATATATCCGATAGCATATACAGAAAGATAGGACTGGAAAGCTTCCAAAGCAAGCAGGGTTGTTGAGATGTTGGAGAATTGGCTGTCTAGTACAGGGAGAAGAAAGTTTATTTTTACATGTATGCCAGGCCCTCAGTAAAGTGCATGTTGTCCTGGGAATGGCAGTCTGCTTTGCCTTCAATGCATTTTTTTGGAATGATGCTACAAAAGCCCTCTAGCCCTCCCCAGTCTGGATTGTGTGAGGTACTTTGCATGTGCTTGAAGGTGAGGGGCTGCTGGTTAAAATCTTGAAAACATTCTGGTACTTCTTAGCATCAGCACTACGCAGAGTGTGCTGAGAACACAAAGTGAGGTCTTCGAAAAAGGTGTAATAATCTCACCTTTAAATCCAGAAATAGCAGGACTGTGGAAGAACAGAACCCTGAATCCTCTCCTTGGCCCTTCCCAGTAGGGGAGGTCCCTCTGTGTGAGGCTTCTTGGTACCCAAGAAGCAGCATTGCCCAGCAGGAGTGAAGCACGGGTTCCAGTGCAGGGAAGGGGGTTTTTGGCATGCCGCTGTATATTGCGTCAGCATGTTGGTCACTGAAGTACAGCGTGGCCCTTTTCTGGTCCAGTGGGGAGGAAGGATAAATACACATTTGTTGCAGCAGGGGAGGAAGACAAAACTACAGTACGTTTTCACCACGTGGATTAAGCAGATTAAATAAAAAAACTGTTATTCTTAAAAACTGGACAGAGTAAGCCAAACAAAAATGCATTTAGATCTGATTTATTTTCACTCTTGGTGAGTGAATGAGAGAACCATGAAGAAATTTTTGTGGCTCAGAGAGCTATAGGCTCTGCCATCACTTGCAGAAGTCACCTGGGTGAGTGAAAACATGACTAAGATTTAGAAATCTGTAACAGATACGTAATGAATGGCTGTCAGGTTTGAGCTTGTACTGCTTTGGCCCATGGAGCCAGCTCTGCCCAGCCCCTTTGTCTTCTCTTGACTCCTTGGTATGTACTGATGAGGCAGTGAGTCCTAACTACTAAAGGCTGGGAACTGGGATGTCCTGGGGTGGAAATCCAGTCTGCATGGGACCTCTGCCAAAGATTTTGATGACTGTAATGGGACCGAGATCTCAGTGTGGAGTTGCCTCACTTTGTCACTTACTGCAGACACTTTGGACAACTCCCTTACAAATTCTGCCTCTTGTTCCTAATGAAGGTAATAATATTCCATGTAGTAGAATGCCATTTAAGTTGCTTTGAGATGCCAGAATGGAGGAGTTGTAGAGTAAGATGAGTGTGTGAAGGAAAATGGGACTATTAATGGGGGCTGGTAATTTCTGCAGTTTGCTGTGTGTAATACTCCTTTAGTCATCAGCGTATAAGTGCCTCCCCAGATACTTTTGTGAACTGCAAAGCTTCATAATGCTTCCTTAGGAAACAGTGTGGGTAAACATAAGACCCTGACAGAAATGCTGGGGAGTAAAACTCTGTATTTGCCTCCTTTTGACTAGGAATATTTTGCAACATACAGTCTCAGTCTTTGCACTAAATGACAATTAGACATTGCATTTATTAATCATGATTATTGCAGTGGTGCCTATGGGCAACAAAGACTGGGACTTTAGTTTTGGGCTGCACTAAACAATAGGATTATTTGTCTCGCTGGAGGCAGATGTTGTGTTACAGTATCAAGGCAGGGCAAATGCAGTGTTTTTGGAGACAATGTGACTTGGGAAATGCCATATTTTAAAGCCAACCTGTCTCATCTGCGGTTTGCTGAAACTGCAAAGTCTGTGTTGAAGTACAAATATGCACATGGCTCTTTTGACCTTTTCTGAAGTTTTTTCTTGGAGTAGGAAGAATGGGGAGTTAGTATGACCAAGGGTAACACTTGTCTCTGACCCTAGTACTGAGGTGTCCTCCCAGCTGAATGTCCCATCGTTTGTCTGTTTTGGGGGCAAACTCATGCAGTTCTCAGCTTAGGCAGAGCTGCAAGCTCATTCCTGCAACAGCAGTTGTAACCCTGTCTTCAGTCCTGGGGTTTTGTTCCACTGGGACAACAATGTTCCTTTGGGATCAATGACTCTGGTATCCACCATAGCTCAGACTTGCTTCAAACCAAAGCTTTGTAGAGAGGATATTACCAGAACAGTAAAGGAGACTGTATGCCTGCCTTTCTCACTGAGCGTGGCTGGTAGGCATGAACTTCCAGAGGACTCTGCAGAACATCAGTGGAGTTTGTGGAAGTTGTTGTAGTGTATATTGTTGACTCTGCCTTTCTCCAGCTTCTGCAAAAGTTATTTACTCCTTTGGTCTGGGCTGTGACCTGAGATAGTTGTATATGGAGATCATTGCATGCTTGTTTGCTCTTCTGGCACTTCACAATTAAAGGAGATAAATGTATTCATATCACAAGATGGAATGGGGTTCCAATAAAACCTGGTGCTTAAAGACATTAGGCCCTGAAGTTTCTTAAGTTAGAGAAACTCTTAGCACACGTACTTCAGCTGCCCTTATATAAAACAGGGCACATTCAAACACAGTGAAACCTGGAAATGGTTTGCTGAACCTGATTGCCTTCATGGAATTACAACAGAAGAAAGTAGAGTGGCTTCAGCTTAATCAGAACAGCCTAACTTCTCCTCCACCCGCTCTGTTGTTTTTTCTTTCCTGAAGGGACACTTTTAAGAATGATGTATCTTGCTAGAAGGAATATTTATTATTCACTTTAACTCTGCATTTCTGGTGAGAGCAATACACTGGTGCTTTGTTTTCTTTGGTGACAGCATAGACCTTGTTTTGCTGTATCTCTGAAGGTAGGCAGATCAGACAGAAAAGCATATGCTGTAGATGTTTTCTATGCCTTTGGTTGTTGGTTTGCAGTATCTCTCATACTGACATAGCATATCAGTGGAAAACACTCATGGACTTTTTGACTGTTTTGAATCACTGTCTTTGTCTCGTTTTTGAGCATGTTTACTGCTAAAATTGATTTTGCACTGCTACCAAAAGCTGTGCAATTAATAGCTTAGAGTGGGAATTGTTGAATGTAGGATCTCAGTCCAAGGAAGAAAGGAGAGAGACGCGACAGTTAAATGATTACGGGCATAGTTTCTCTAAAGTGAGGTAGAAGTGGGTTATCCAAAATTGTTTCTTTAGCATAAGGTCAGATCTGTGGAAAATTTGAGAGCTGTAGTATCTTAATTTTTCTTTTCATCCTTCTTTCCTCACGTGACTTCTCCAAAAGGAGACTGCTGCTGCAGCTTCCTAGATAAGATTACTGTGGTTCTCTCCTGGCTATGCTGGGGGCAAGGGTGAGCCAACCACAGTTGTTAAATGAATCAAAATAGACATTGGATACCGAACGGTATGATCTGCCGTAAGCAGTCACTTAGCAATTGGTAGAAATAGAGCCCCTCCTTTTCGAAAGCTTTTTTTTTTAAAGAGAAGAAGTTTGAGGGCAGGAGTTGACTTTCTTCCCGTAGATTGGGGGTGGGAGCTGGAGACAAGGCTTCTCCGGCAGGTGTATATGAATATATCTCTGTTGCTCAGATTTATACTGGGGATGACATTGTTGGTATATTTAAAGACAGTGTGCTATTGACATAATACTGAAGCTGTATGAATCTCAAAGCCAGAGGAGCCACAAAAGCCAACGAGCTTTGTCTGTGCAGTGCTGCAAGGCAGATTCATCAGTGGTCGTCACACCCTGTGCTCTGCTGCTTCCCCTCCTGCTCACCCATCTGTAGAGCACTGGGTTTGTTCATAGGAGGCTTTGTATCCATGCCTTCTGACTTACCTGCACATTTAAAAGCAAAGGAAATCCAAGCCTGCCTTTGGTATACAGCATAGATTTGTCACTGAAATGGTGATGCCATAGTATATTTTACTTGTTCCCTTCTTATGTTAAGGTTATTTTTCTAAAGGAGTCAAAATATTTTATTGGTTGCTCCTATTACAGGTCAGCAAAAGCATGTCAAGAGAGCTTGTCCTCTAGATTTGCTTAAAGTTTGCTTGTTGACCTGTAGGATCCTAAGGCAATGCTGTCAGTTAACCAGTCATTAAGATATCTGACATTCCAGCCACGGAAAAAAACCCCAAACCAACCTAAATTGAAATGTGGGTGGTGCTCCTGTGTCTTTGAAAAATGACACGACAGAGATTATGAGTAGGAAGGCAGAAACCACACCTTATACTCTTCTTTTAGCATCCAGGGTAGTTCAGAGTCTTACCCGAGTTCACTAGTAATTTTTTTAACCTGAGATTGCTCTGATAAATTATATCTGCCTCATTTAATTTCCCAACTGGTGTGCTTCCTTGAACAAAAGGTGTTTTGTATCTAATGTAAAGTTACTGTATAGGTTAAGTTACATGTATATTCTGTCCTCATTTGACTGTTTGTTATGAGTATTCAGTAGTCAGTAAGGACATTAAAAAATAATAATAATAAATTCCTCCTGGTACCTTGCCAGAGTGCAAACAAGTTATTTACAGTGTTTTGACAGAATCATCTGAAGACGAGATGGAAAAGATGCCATTGGGAATGAGCTAATACTGTAAGAGACTGAAATGTAAGGGAAACAACTGTTGTAGAGGAATTTTTGGCTGACTTTGCGAACTGAGAAAAGCTTTTTAGCTTTGTTTTTGTAGTAAACTGTTGGCTGGAGCCAGAAGCTTCCTTTACTCAAAGGTCTAAGTGCGTCTGAAATTGTTTTCTTGTACAAGAAGCTTCATTGCACAACTCCACTGTCCTGTAACCTCAGCAGCACAGTTACTGTGTTAAAATTGTTCATTGAATTACTGGTAACAGAGATTAGAGGACAAAGTAACTGCAGTCTATAGAGAATTTATGTTGATTGCAGAGAGATCGTTTGTGCTTTAGGTTAGCTTAGAAAATGTTCTTTCCTGTGACCTAGATGAGCTTATCTTGTAATACCCTTTCCTTTATGATAACATCCTTAAGTGGCTGAAAAAAGAACAGCAGCTATAAAGGGGGGGGGGGGGGGGGAAGTACAAGCAGTTTGAAATGGAGTCAAAGCAGATGTAATCATGTTCATGAGCCTGCTGTGGTGATGACTTGCATACCATTCAAGGCCTTTATGGCTGGTTATCATTGAACTAAGTGACTGAAAAGGAGGTAGAGATAACTTGCTCCCTGCTGGTGAGTGATCCTCCTACCTGTCCCTGCTCCTGATGGTTCTTCCGCCTCTGAGCCAAAACGGGCAGGTTGGAGTTGCTGGTGGGTTTCTAACAATGAAGCTCCTGCATTGACCAGAAGACCTTTTTTCTTGCCAGTCAAGTAAGTGCACCACCCTCACACTGCTTTCAGTTCTTGCTGTGTGAGGAAACTACACCCCAGTTGTCAGTCTCGCCTAACGGGTGTGTTGAATGCTTACTTTTGATAAACACCATGATGACTTGTCTTAGATGTTACTGCCTGCTGGGTCTCTTCTTAGATTCTTCAACCAGCTTGTATGGTTAGATCAATGCATCTCTATTTTTTTCTGTGCTTCCTAAAACCTGGGTATTTTTGATTGAGCCTGTAAAAGTTGATGCACACAAAAGTTGTGTTGGCTTTGGAGCAGTGTGCTGCATGGGTGTGCTGCTGCTTTACCTGAGCTGGTACGGCTGGCCTCTGATTTGTACGCAGCTGCCAGGGCTAGAGCATGTTCAGCGTATCCAGTACGGTCCAGGCCTTGCAGTGCCTCTTAAGGGGTGGTTGGTGTAATGTCTTTTTACTGATTTAGGGCAGTTAGCCCATTGTACAGCAGCTCAGTGGCTTATATTTACTTCTCTGTTAGGATCGAGTAGGTCCAGCTTCAAGGAAGGAAAGAGGATAGCAACATACCCTGGTGGTCAGTGGGTAGTTAGTTTGCATTATGGAAAGCTGGATAGCAAGTGGAAACGCATTTTCCCAGCTGTTACTTCAACTTCTGCATTGTCGTGTTCCTTTTTGCTTAAACGGCAAAGTGCTGATTTAGTCACTCAGAAGGTTTGAGTGATGTTTTCAGCAGGTCTGCTTTCATCATGCTCCTGGCTTTGGTTTCCAAGTCCCTGCTCTGCCAACCAGTGTACCCTCTGGTGTGCGAGGAGGACCTCTCCAGACAGCAGTGGAGGAGGGAGTGCCTTACCCAGAGGTTCCCCCAGCAAACCCCCAGGAAACCAGCTGGAAGCACCATGGTTGCAGCATTGCAGGGGGACTTTGGAGGGACTGAGCTCAAACCAAAGGTGCTTCTAGAAGACAGGTGTGGCCAGCCCACTGCCTTTGAGCCACCTGGGACTTGAAAGCAGTTCTCATGCAGCTGCTATGCCATGGTCATGTCCCAGGAGTTGTGGTAGTCCTGAATCAGCTGAGGTTATTGCGGGGTGTCCTGTTCTTTCTTAACAGCCAGAAAGGGCTCTGTTGTGTGTTTCTGTAGCTCTCGGCTCTGTGTCTCTTTTGATGTGTCCTTCTGAAATCAATGAATCTTGACTGCTTTTGCCTTTTCCTTAGCGCTGAATATTCCTAGTTCTTGAGGACTGTTTTTTTGTAACTATTGTTCAAGAGTCTCCTGGGATGGGTACAACTTAACTCTGCTTACAGCGTAAGTGATTTGCAAGTAATACTAGGCTGTCTTCTTTGCTTTGTGTAGAGAATTGCAATGTAAATGCTGCATAATCATGCATGAAAAATAATCTGTCCATGGAAATGCTGTCTTGAAGGTCGTCATTATTACTGCCCAGATATGGCTGTCTGTGGCCAAGGTTTGGTGCAGTAATACCATCAAGTTAATGTTTAAAAGAAGAGCTAACAGAGTTTACTTCATCTTCATTAGACAGGAGTACCAAGCGTAGTTGCTGATGATTAGGAATTTTAATTTCTTATAAATTTTCTTAAGCTTGATGTGCTACAACTTTTATTTATTGAATCTATCAGGATTGTTTATGATTCTGTCTGAAGAACTTTGTGTGTTTGCAGAGGATAACTTAGCAACAGCCTACAGCATAGTGAGGTTGCCTATGGCATGCTCACAGTAGTACGATGAACCGTAAAACAATGAGGAAACACCCAGGAACAGCAAGTAAATAGAACTTTAAAGCAAAACAAAGCAGTTCACTTACTGAAGAGTTCCATGTTTCTGTGGGGCACTGTTTGTAAAATTCTTTGCTTTTCAGTCTTTACTTGCATGTTTGTCATCCTGATCTAAGGATACTCTCTGCCTCTGTAGGTGTTCATGGTATGTCTGCAGTTGTTGTAATGGAGCATCTCCTGAGTATTCAAAATAGAAGCAACTATATGGTATTAAAGCAACTCACACTTTAATCTGCTAAATCTTCTTAATTAGTGCTTCACCAAGCTGAGGAATAAAAGTTTGCTGAAGGGGTGTGGGATCTAGGCTGGTATTCCAACTTTAAAGCTGTATGCTAATGTTGTAAGACTGCTGTTTCTAATAATCAACATTTCTTTTCCTGAGAGTGGTAGGGTTTTTATCTTGTTTAGGGTTTGGGTTTAGGGATTTGTTTCGTTTTTTTTTTTTTTTTGAGATCGAGAGGGATTATAAATTCAAGTCTGAATATCTGCATATTTCAGACCACTTATTGTTGTATGTTGATACTGATAACTCGCTTGACTTAAATGACTTGGTTTGCATTGGAGGTGAAAGCTGAATGCAGTGAAAAAACATTTTCTTTTTTAAAAATTGTCCTCGGGGTCTGAGGTATGGACATGAAATACATGGTAAATACCCCACGTCTGTGTTTGGTAGGCAACAGTAACTTGACAGGAACATAGCTGACATTGTGGTTATGGATTTTACTGGTTCAAGGGGCACATAGTAGGTGGGGAAACATTGAGTGTTGAAAAGTCATGCTTTATTTTAACTATACTTTCAGATTCTGGGATGTAGGGTGAAGAAATTCTACCATTTTTTGAGCTTTTCAAGAACAAACCGAACTGCAATATTTGCATTT
The DNA here is from genome assembly GCF_015220075.1 of Falco rusticolus. NCBI lineage: Eukaryota > Metazoa > Chordata > Aves > Falconiformes > Falconidae > Falco > Falco rusticolus. The sequence goes on from NC_051193.1 coordinate 41,925,749, forward strand.
AGGTCTAGTGTTATCTGAGTTTTAAAAGAATTTGAGTATGAATCTACGTTTTAATAGAAAAGGTGAGATTTCAGTAGAATTCAGGTTGTTGCTGCTGGTATTCCTGCAGTCACTTCAGATTCTTCATCCCCTGACCTTAGAATCTGGTGTCTTCAAGGAGAAGAAAACAGGGAATGTTATTATTTTGCTCTGAAAATATCCCATGTAAAACAGACTTTCATAGTAAGGAAAGTATGACAGTACAGTGCTGAGCATGAGCCGTGGTACTTTCTACTAAAACAATGAGGCTGACTTAGTGAAAGACCTCAGGTCTTCCCTCTGTTGCTAACTTACACTGCCATACAACAGTTGGAACAGTTCAACATAAGAACAGTGCTGAATTATCTCTGTTTGTAAAACCATGTCTATAATATATTTTAACACTAGCTGTCTGAGATCTTTCAGTGTCGCATACTTCACTGACTTGAAGGCTGTCATGCTTGCATGCTTACTTCGTTCATAACACTACAGATGTTGAAAATCATGCTTCACTGTGTTGTCAAGGTTTATCTGAGATGAGCCAGCTATTAAGGAGGTAGGGCAGAGTCATGCCTTTACACATGTAGTCTGTTTGGGGCAGTCACACAGTTTGTTTAACCTGATGGGGTAAGTCAAACTAAACCTGTCTTGGTTGTCTTGTTCTGTGCATGGCATAAAGAGATTATCTAAGGTTGTGCTGTCCTTTGTCCAGATGCTTGCAGTAGTCAGGGATTTGAAGAATTTACATTTGATGGGAACAAGAAACGATTAATTGTGGCTAGAGCTTTCAGTTAAGTGCCCTCATTGCACTTGTTTGCATTTAAAAGCACATGCAGCGTTTCCTGTCATTTCAGTCTGATTTTGACTTTTCTCTCCTGTCTGTTTTCTGTGAAAAACAATGGATACTTACCTACTTTAATACCCATTGCCTCATGTTTGTCATTTCACCGATTCTAAAAGCCATACATTTGATGAATAAACGGGTAAAAGAATAAACTCTATACAAGCTAATTCTAAACCTAAAGCCCATGAAAATACGTTAAACTACATATATAAAATATGTAGAGTTAGCCTTCATGAAAACATTAGATGACACTTCCCTGTGTGTTGTAGTTTTGGGATAAAGTGCTTGAAAGAAAGCCAAGGCATTTCTACCAAAAAGTTTGTCACTTAATCTCCATGCTGAAAGCATTGTTTAAGTCAAGGTTACATAAACCTTGCTGGTCATAGGTTTGCATTTTGTCCCTTATTTTGTAGAGTTTTACTGTCTCCTTTGTTTAAGCTCTGCATATGGGACTTCCTTTTGAGCTGAATGTTTCTGCAGTTAGCATAAGCAGGTTAAGCCTAAAGGACAGAGCTTTTGAAGAGCAAATTTCAAACTTCAAACCACTCTTTGCACTGACTCGGTATCCTTCTTTGTTCCCCTTCACAAATGTCTGGGCTGTGGTGTTCAGAACAGGCTGTACTGAAGGACGTATGTTTAGGGCCTGTCCTGTGCTTGAAGTTGGCTGGAGGCAAGCCAGCTCTTCATTTTGAGGTTGCAGAATTGTGCTAGTGTGGCAGAGGACTGGCTTTGTTTCTCCATGGGACTTACTAGCCTCCTGAGCCCTGTGCCGTGCCAGTGAGGCCAGGCAGCATCCCTGGTAGAGCCAGGTTATGTCTGCTCTGCCTCTGCAAAAAGAGGCAGATTATACGTGTCTCTGCCCGTATGTGACCACAGACCTAGCCAAAATCCATGAATCCGTGTGAGTACAGTATTTGAATGACTGTTTATGTAGAGAGAGCATTGATGATGGGAAGCCTCCTGCAGCATGATGAACTATTAGGATAGTCCCCTCTAAACTGCTGGCTCCCTTCTGCTGCTTGCTAACTAAGTACCAGCTTATGCTGCTGTGTTTCTCGCAGCTTGTTTCTTGCACCAAGACAGGCAGAAGAGTGCTTTGTGACTCACGTGTTACCTGCAGCACACCCTGGGCTGTAAGCTAGGGGAAATGATCATTAAAAGATACTACTACTTACCAAATTAGCTTCATAGTTAGTTGAAACTGTTTCAAATCATGATTTTTGTTATTTTCACAAAGGTGTTTTGGCAGATTATCACTTTTGATGGAGGTCATGGTGAGGGGCTGGGGCTTGGGCTGTAGGACAAAGCATGACCATATTGGTCCTTCTTGTATCTGAATTCTGAGGGTAAGTTACTAAGTAATGAACCTGCTTTTCAAAGGTGTTGAGCAGCTGCTTTTAAGGTTCATGAAAAATGCCAAATACTGCTCTAGCTGTTTCCTCTGGGTGTAACAACGAAAGCAGCACTCCACTCTGTACAAACTTTTGTGTGTATGTGCGAGGCCCATTCTGTCTGTTGTGTCTGTGTTGTATCGTCCTGTTCCCTCCCCAAATCTTAGCTGAGAAATTCTTCTGAATGAACAGAATACTGCTTGTACTTGGGTTGATCTAGACCTCTTTTATTAGTTAATGATGTAAATGTGCATGGGTGACTTACAGTTTTGGGGTACAGGAAGGAAGAGCCTCTTGGGTCCCTCTGCTAAGGCTAATCTATTGGTCCTCCCCTCTATGAACATTCATATAAATTGTAGTATTTGGCCACTTTTGAGGGACTTTTACTTTTCTAACTTCAGAGCAAAATACACAAAATCACACGTGCAACAGCTTGTGTGTCACGAGCAGAATTCCAGTCTGAATGAGATTATCGTAGTTATACTTTGCAAAATAGCGTGATTTTGGTATTTGTGTTTCTTATGGCTCTATTAAAAAAAAAATTACATTTGTAAATCTACTACTTAGTGGCAATGCAGTAGACGAAAGCTAAAATTACAGGCTTTTAACCTTTTATTTCCTAGTAGCTTCACAGAAGAAGTTGTTTCTCTTAATGTTTCAGTGTTTACACTGGTTTTCCTTTGCAGTTAATGAGATACTGCCATACGCAAAAGGGATGTGTACTCTATATGCATTCTAGTTACATGGGGGGAAAGGAGGCAAGTAATAGAAATTTCAGGATGAAAATTTTTTTTAAGTAAAAGGTTTTCCCCAGAAGATGAGATACTTTAAGTATTCAGTGAGGGACTTTGGTTCTGTGGGAACTGGTCAAATTATAGCAGACATAAATATAGAAGCCAAGTAGCATGGCGACTTGCCGAACCCCTGCCCCTATAAAGAAAAAAACCTGAACACCAGTAGCTTATTCCTGCACTTTTAATATGTTTTTTTGAAGGGGTGAAAGATTGCTCTTTCCAGTAGTACAGAGACATTTCTTGCCTGAGCACCTCTTTGCAAGCAGGGTTTCAGACCAGGTGAGTCAACACCAGGGCATGAGAAAATTAATAGGAAGGATCTGAAAGCTGTTCTCATTGCATAGTAGAGTTTAACATTTTAACTTATCCATGGCTGATATGGGTTGTTGCTTAGTTTTGTTTGACAGAGGGAACTAGGCCAGTCAGGTAAACAAGACAAGCTTTAAAATGCCAAGATCCATATCAGTTAAAAACCTTTTCTGTAGTCTGGTGCGTCCTTTGGTCAGAGGCGGTGGCTCTGGGCAGGAGCTGTGGCAGTGCTCCTGCGGTGTAGCTGAGAGAGTGGGGTTGCAGGATGAGCCATTATGGGTAGCAACAGTGGCATCATTTCCACATGGACTGTTTGAATCTGTTGAGGAGCATAAAATACATAGTTATGTTGCTGATCTGGACCAAATCGATGCCACTGTGTCCTCCTTTGCTCATTTTCTTAGGAAGAATCAGGCTTTTGAATGTGGCTGTGCCACAGCCGTGTCTCCTGTTACATTTGAAAATACCACGTATGGTAGACAGAGCAGTCCCAGACATGTTTTTAAGGATACTACCCATTTTCTCTAAAACTCTGGACAACTTTCTGATTCTGAAATAGCAAACTCCTGTCATGAGCTTGGTATGTCTAACATAAAGACTGGGAAAGAGAAGTTTTATTACCAAGAAAACAAAGGTCACCCCTCCTGCAGGCACAGGATGAACAGGAGAAACTTTATATTCCCCGGTAAAAATAATTATCTTGCTTTCTAGTTGGTTCCTAATGTAAAATCCAACCAAATAAAAGAGCCCGGAATAAGTCCAATAAATTGTTACTGTGCTGCTGCCACCTTTGTGTAGTAGGTTGTTAGCTTATGTCTAACTGTTTTTTGTCAATCTGATATATAAATAAAAATTATAAAATGCAATTTATTGCATGGGCTGGAAATTAATTGCTGTTAGGTCTTAGTTATTTCTCATCATGCTTGCTGGGAACTTTTCCGTAGAAGGAGACAGCTTGAAAGGCACCCATTTTTCATAAACTATTTTTAATACTTAAAAGTTACTTGAAGCACTTACTTGAGACATTTATTTTTGGCAGGGAAGAAAACAGCTGAATTCTCCTGTATATGTTCTTAGTCTCCGCTGCAGGGTGAATCTCCCTTCTTTTTTTCCATTCTTTTTTTTTTTTCCTTCTCCTCCTTGACAGGCTCTGTCTGTATTTCTGTCTCCTGCTCCCACTTGTCTCATGGAGAGTAAGAATTTGGAAGCTTTGCCATGAGAAGGAGGCAAAATGTGCTGCAACTTCCTATTCTACACACTTCTTGCCTATTGATCCCAAACATACAGGCATAATCATGGTTCAGGTTAACCAGGAGGACATTAGGTGAAGCATTTGGCAAGTTGCCTTTTATAAGCTTTAGTTTCTTAGCCTTGCAAATGCAGGGTTTGGAGTGGAGGTGCCTCTTTCAGTGACTTGCAACCTACTGGAGCAGAAGGGAAAAAAAGATGGGGGAAGTGAATGGCTGGGAAAGCTGGTCCCTCTGCATAGCGGGATAACACAGGAGGTTTCTGGAGGGATCGGGCTGGCTGGCTTGTCTGCAGATTTTATAGTTCCCTGGAGAGATGGCTGGCTAAAGGAAGCAAAACGAAACCCTAGCCACACATGTTTTAAGCCAGTTTGTGGTGGATATTCCAAGCAGTTAAAATACCTGGGTTTGTTCCCACGTTGGAGACCGGATTATTTTTGGGGGCCTTAATTTGACCCATTAGCAGTATTGGTCTGTATTTCATCAGGGATTTAGGAGCTTTTAACTGATTGAAGAGGTTTTAAGATCCTCTGAGAGGCAGTGAAACACTTTTCTCAACAGAATTATTACATAGTTTGAATTTTATATTTACCCTCTACTGCTTGGCACACCTTTGCACGATGAGAGCATATTTTTCCTAGTTAATTTACCATATCACCACTTGTTGCCTAGTTGCTTAGATAAAGACACAGTTTTCCTGCATCGCGGGCACTGGTCTGTTAGTGACTGTGGGACAAAGAGGTGACTAGAAGTGGCTATGAAAAGGAGGGAATTGATCTATTGGGGAGGAAAGCTACAGTGACACGTGGGGCTAATGGTCATCTGGGGTTTTCTTGGCTTAAAAACCCTTGCTGCAGAATTGCTGTCCTTCATTCTGCAAGCACAGCCTGTACCATCGGTGACCTGTGCAGCACAGCCTGGCAAGTGCCGAGCGATGGAGAGAAGAGCTGTTTGCTCCTTGCCCCTGCCTTCAAGCACTGCTCGTTACACTTGGGCAGCTGTTTACAAAGCCCGCTGCTGCGGTCGTAACACATCTAGATTGCAGTGCCTCAGCTACACCAGTGCCGACTGCCCTTTCTGCAGGAAACCACCTGATTTTCCATTATACCAGCCTTGATGGTTCCAGCTGCTGCTTTCTCCTTTTCTTGAGTTCTGTTAGTTTTGCATGAAATCTCACAGAGCTGATGTTGCAAACTCATTTATGTTTTAAGAATGTGCTCTTGCAACTGTAGCTGCCTGAGAAGTTTTCTCACATGCTGCACCCTGCTGTGGGTGTTACAGGCCATGGTTAATTTTTGCTCTGGGAGGGTTCTACCTTTCTATTTTCTTGGTGCACCACTAACCGTGGCAAGTGTAAGTAGGGTGAATCCAAAATAAGCGTAAGTAACTCTCTAAAATTTTCTGGATAAACCTGTTCTCCTACTTTATGTTATAGGATGAGCTACATTAAAGGAGAAGAAAAAAAAGCTTGACTTATCTTCTATGTGTACATATGTTGTGTTGATTTTAATCATAGGAACAATTCCTGCCACATATTACTGTGATAAATTTAATGGTATTTAGCATGTTTTAGCTACCCTTCTACTTTGCTTATGTCTGCAGGCAGTAAAATATGTAAAACTGAAATTCCCACTGTTAGCAGGAAAGCCAAAGGTGAGCCTGTCCACAGACAGCATAGTACTTGTTGCCAGTGCAGTCTGAAGATGAATTGTTCATGCTTGTGCTTCCTAGCATCATCCTGGGTTGTGGGGTGAGGAAAGGGAGGAAAGATGACAGATTTCAGTGAGAAAAGATGACAAGCCTTGAAGTCTTACTGTCGGTTACTCATTGCAGTAATGAATATGACAGGGCATCCTTTTCATGACCTACCTTCATCTCTTACAGCATCTTTATGGGATGTAGATGCCCACAGGGTTGAAGTGCCTAACTTAGGATGTGCTGTGGAAGTGCATGTTCTGTAATCTTTCCTGTCTAGCTACTGGTGAACCAAGAGTGCCTCTGAAAGCTGGTCAGACAGTAAATGAAAAGAGTTGTGTTTGCACAGGGCGTTTCCTAACTGCACTGGTAGCCTGTTTGGTGTCAAAGTACACATGCTGTAGACACTATGAACTTGTCAAATATTAAAAACAGTCACTTCTTTAAGTTCCTTTGTGAAGGGAGAGCCTTTTGTCCTTTTGTGAAATGAACTGGGCTTTTAAAAATCGTGGTTGTTGGTAGTTGATACAAGGAAGTGCCTGGAACCACAGAGCACATTACAGCACTCACCAAAATACATTTATATTGGTATGTCTCTTTGTAAATAGCTATGGGTCACAGCTAATAAACCAGAGGTTACTCAGCCCTGTATGGCTACAGGCTAGTTAATGGGCTGAACTCTTAACTACGATAGGTTTTTTTGTAGTATTAGCATACTTAGATGTACTGCTGTCTACTGCATTCTGAATGCCGCTGAGCTGTGTAAGGGCTTTTTAAACCTCAGAGCAGATTTATTTGGAAAGCTCTAGTTAAGGCTTGAATGACGCATGTCTGTAGTAAGCAATACATTAATATCCCAGAACACTAACCCTGCAAGCCTGCCTTGGTCAAGGACTTGGCAAATGTCTGCAGTCACTAGATAGTGGATTCAGTCAGTCATTTTCAAATGCAGGAGGTAATTTTTATTGGTCTTACTTTCATGTCTTGCAGACCTGCATGGTCCAGAGCTGACCGCAGGCAACACAGGGATCAAAGCTGGGCAGCCTGTGGACGCACAAGTGGTGCTGCCTTACGGAAGGGGACAGGCCTGCTTCCCTTTCTGGGAGCAAAGCTGCTGTAGCAAAGAAAGGACCCAGTTATAAAAAAACCTGCGTAAAGCTTTTCTGGTTGGTTGAATTGGGGAGGGGGGCTCCGTAGATGCGGAAATACCGATGCTCTGTTTCCCTGAAGTGCAGGATTCTTTCCTATGTTTTGTCTATTGTTTGGTTTAAAAAGCTCCAACCGATTCAGCTTTCACCAGTTCCTGTGGGAAATTGCTCCATGGTCTAACACGTTTGTCTGCCAGGAAGTCTTTCTGCTAATCAGCCCATATGTTTCCTTCTTTTCGTCCCATCAGTCCTAGTTAACCCATTTTGTATGCTGCTCATCTTAAGCATTCTCTGTCTTCTAGGGCAAAGCTCCTTTCAGATGCTGATAGTCTTTTACCGTACTACCCGTTCACCTTGGCTGAAAGTAAGGTTGCTACGCAGCTACCTGGCTTCAGTGCTGATGAGCTGTAAATCCACAGACTTTATCTTATAGTAACTTGTTTGCTTAATTGTAACCTAAGAATGCCTAGGAAATTTACATACCTAAATAAGTTTAGCTGTGACCTGGGAACCCGAATCCTTATGTTACCTTGGGTATCTTAGCTATGTTTAGCTTTATTGATGGAAATCGAGCACTTTTGCCTGTTTTTTGTTGCTGGTCACCACGTTCCTTCCAGTGTTGTAGTGCCCTTTTTCCTGGCAGCCTTGAAAGGTGCAGAAAAAGAAATTGTTTCCATTCCATGTCATTAGCAAGGATATTGTATATTGACTTAATGATGTTTTCGAAAGGGCTATAATTTACTTTATATAAAGCTTGAAATTGTACAATAAGAAGTTTGTTCTCCTTTTTCTCCTTTCCCTTCGGTTTGCATTTCAGAACACTCTCCCAGTTTAGCTCCCACACCCCACAGCAGAAAAGCTTCTTGTATTGCTGATCTGGTCCTTTTTGCATGTTTGATTGTATGACCACGAGGGTGTATTGCTAAGACACCTACACTTCTGCTTTCACTTAGCATATTTGTTTTGAAGCAGCCATGTGGGGAGTGAACTCGGGTAGGAAGCACAACCGTGTTTGTTACATTACAAAGCATGTAGTGTTGTGAAGGATTTTATAGTTTGATTCCAGTCTTATACCTTTCCCCTAAAAGTTGATTCTGCTGCGGAGCAGGTTTACAGGTGGTATTACAACACTAATTTCAAAGTTGATAGTACTAATAAAGAAACAATCAAATACCAATGGCTTGCTGGATTTCCATTTCTTTCCCCTGCTATGTTATGAAATGCTCGAGACATTTTCTGCCACTCTGAATTTCCCACTGCAGTGTGTATTATCATCCTGCACACTCTGGGGAGTGTTTCAGAGGGTTCCCATTCACTCTTAGGAAAATAATCTGTTTTCACAGAATACCATTTGGGCATCTTCCTTGTTTTGGGATCTGCCCGCCAGTGTTTCTGAGCAGGATTTCAGGCTGATTCAAATGAAGCCTTTTGCATGTCTATTCATTTTCACTCTCAAGTGAATTTGACAAAACTCTGTTGACAGTTTTTTGCATCCTTAATTTTCCTGCTTCTCCTAAAGAACACTCAGTCCCTTTCTGAAAAGGTTCTCAAAGGCCATTCATCTAACTTGTCATCTCTTATTCTTCTGTATTGCACTGCTCATGGGAGTAATGCTCCAGCTGTAGTGTGGTGCTATTTTACCCCCACCCCCGAGTGGCATCCTCAGCTGCTGCTTGCCTCTGGCAAAGAAGACAAATAGTTATTGTTTTCTGGAGTCATGCCAGGTCTTCTGTGTCTGGCTTGGTCAGTATTGTTGTGTTTTATTTAGGATCTAGCAGTGTTCGAATTACACTGGTTTATTTTGAGCCCTCCCTCCCCAGCCCCCACTGATTTATTTATTTATTTATTTATTGTCTTTAGAGACCTGTAGTTATTGAAGAGAGACAGCCTAGCCCACTGAGCTCCTTAGTAACCTAAGAATAATACACATTGGGCTATTTTTCCTTCCTTATGTTTGAGGTTTTATAATAATTGTGAGGAGAATGTCTAGTCTTCTGTAGAAATTTCTGAGATGATTATGTTTTTGTCTTTAGTTCAACTATCAGGTTCAGAAGAGAAATATTACTAATTTTGAAGTAAATTGTTGAACCCAAATTTCACTTAGGAGTATGTAACAAAGCAGCTCAGCCAGACTTTTATGTATACTGTTTGATATTTGTTTCAGAGCAAACACACCCTCATCAAAAACTACTTCTGTTTTTTCTGTCCACCCTTTTACCCTGTGTTGGCAACCCTTACTTTGACCATGCAAACAAGGCTTCGGCTGTGGTCCCTCTTTCGCTACTCTGAATAGCAGCTGACTTTACAGGACTGTTCCCCTTGCTGCTTAAGGTTGGTTATCACACACACACTGGTGTAACCCCCTTCCTTGAAGAGCCTGTGCTGCTGGAGTAGTGATGTGAACCGTGTGGGCAGTTGCACAAGCAGCTCTCACGGAGTGTGCTCCTGTCTTCTCTTTAGCCAGACCTCGTTTGACAGTCGTAGCTGTAAGTAACGACGTGGCCTGGCTAAGGGTGTGATTAGCAGATAGTCCGCTCATTTTCTTAGGAAATTGGGAATGTCTCTTGGCCATCTTCTTAGCCATAAATTAGAGAAATTGTTTCTGTGCCAGTGTTGGAAAGGGCATAGTTGGTCAGCATATTTTAAATATTTCATGCAGGATGTGAAAAGCTTTAAACAGCTGAAATAACTGGAAGAAAAAAAAAATGGAATAGTGAAAGAAACCAGAATGTCAAAACTCAGGATCCATTGATAGTGAAATGACTTTGCTTTTTTTAAATTGCACAACTGAAAATGTCACATTGCAACAAATATGCTAAATGTAGTTACAAGTTTTCTGTCTTTCTGTCCTAAGGATGTCTGCTTATGGCTGTGTAGAGATGGGAAGGGAGCTTTCAAAAAGAGCTTTGACCTTTACCTGAACAACAGGTAATAGACATAGACAGAAATACCTGGTCTATGCCAGCCAGATGTTTTAAAACATTTTTCACTTCTAGTTTTAACACCATAACATGATTTTAAATCTGTGTTTACCAGCAGCTTGAGCTCAAATTTGGAAGATGCTCCATAGACCAGTGTGGTGGGTTGACCCCAACCAGTGGCTAAGACCCCAGGCAGTTGTTTGTTTGCTCAGGTAGGCTCAGCTGTCCTGGCTGTGTCCCCTGCCAGTGTCCTGCCCGCCCCAGACACGGGTGCAGGGGCGGCTGCGGAGGCAGAGAAGGCCTGGGCACTGTGCAGGCGCTCTGCAGCAGTAACTGTAACATGGGTGTGTTATCAACGCTGGTTTTGTCACCATTTAAAAACACAGTGCCATGCAGGCTGCTGTGAAGAAAATTAACACTATCCCCACCAAACCTAGTAGAACCAGTTACTGTGCTAAGCAGTCTGCTTTTTCAGAGATCGGTTCCCACTGTCTTGCCAAAGAGGGAACATTTAGTAGCTGCACTTAACGATGTGGAGCTTTGTCACAGGGAAGCAGCTCCAAAGCTTTCAGCATCCTTGGGGAGCTGGTCAAAGCATGAGGACTGCAGGATGGGGTTCTCTCCTTCTCTTTGAGAACATCCACTGCAGAAAGTTGCATTTCAGAGTCATCTAGTCCTGTGGCTTGTTTCTCATAGGAGAAAATGGTAAAGTTACCAATAAGTGAAACAGGATATTGTGTAGACCAAATAACCAGTGCTGAGAGGTGTTTTTGCATTTCTAATCAACCACAGCAGGGTGAGTTAGCTTATACTTTTGCCATGCATTTGGGAAGTAGTAACAGACTCTGCTCCTGGCTAGTTGCAAAAGTGGAGTAAACAAGTTACACTAAACACACCACTGTAACAACGTACAGAATCCTTGACTTTGGCTGATGATCCAGAGACCTGAAAAATTCCAAGAGCTGAGACCTAATAAAAGAGCCTGGGTGTCACCTCTGTTCTTGTAAGGCTCACAGCTGCTGTAGCTTCATAAACAACTCTCTGATGTCCTGATCCAGTGTTGAAATACCAGGTAAAATAGGTTAATGATAAAAATGCATGGTGGCAAAAGTAACTTGGAAGGGCTTAAATGACCTCCTGGATGGTGAACTTCCAGATGTGAGAGCACAGCAGGCACTGTAGCTTAAAGGAAGCCAGTCTGCTAAAACTAATTAAGGTAATGGTGGTAGTAATGGAACAGACACCAAGTCTTCTCAAGGTGAGTATGATGCCTTAGGGCATAGCTTATTGTGTTTCAGGTAAAATGTTGCAACTCGACCAGTTATAATCCTAGTATTTTTCCTCTGAAGTGCTGCTGTGTAGAGTAAAAAAATCCTTTAAGGTTGGCACTGAAGGACAGTCCCGGTGCCTGCAACCAGGCCCCACAAGCTGGTCCTGCTGTGGGGCAGTAGGAAGCCGGTATGGAGGATGCCTGCATTATTTTTCAGTGTTTGTGTTTTTCTGAGGACTTGGTTTGGGTTCAGCACTTCAGGACATGCATGCAGATCCTGCAGTGCTTCCTGTTTGCTAGCAGTTAATTCTCACTGCAGTGTAGCTCTTGTACACGTCAGACACTATATGGCTGCAGTTGCATACCAGGCACCAGGAAGGTTTATCTTTGGTTTTGCATGTAGGCCTCTGCCTTTCTCACACTGCCTCTCCCACACCCTGCCTCTTGCCTCCATGCAAATAGGAAGAAATAGGGAGAAATAATGGAAAGTTGCTCTTTATTAGCACAGCTATGGAAAAAAGTCCTTTATTAATGTAACATACATCCAAAGTTTCTTGACACAAGCAGCTTTCTGATTCATAGTTCTCCAACATCCCCTGTTCCAGCTCAGACAAGTCGATTGTTTCCTCCCACCAGCAGACATAGACAGGAACAATTGGAGCTGTGATAACATTATCTGTAATAGGGGCCAGCTGGGTCACACACCTCGCTCTTTCCTGTCTGTAAACAGCAGTGAGGGATGGCCCTGCGGGCTGCTGGTGGGGAGCCCCGGCTGCGAGAACTGACTGAAGAGGAGGGAGATGCAAGTTCAGCAGCCATGCTCAGCTGCCAAGGAGGGGTGGAGGGAAATAAAGGGGGCTTGTAGAGAGATGCAAAGCAGCGGAGAGGGAGGTCATGGTCAGAAAACTTCTTTGTTCTCTCCAGTAAGGTGAGAATCAGGAATTGGGCAGCTCTGGATCCACTGCCTTCTGGTGGGAGTCCCTGGCCAAACACAACCGTGCTCACATTGTAACACAGCTTAGAGGAAGCGGCCTTTGGAAATTGCCTTACTAGGCCCTGCTGGGAAGCAGTTAGCTTTTTTTTTTTACACTGCTGCGATGTACAGGGTAAACTTCATCTGCAGGAATGCTTTTTGCCAGTCATCTGAGTTTTTTAAGTCTGCTTTTCTGTGCTAGGGGATTGAGCAGGTGCATTAAGTCAGGGGATACAAAGGGGACAAATTCTGCCTTTTTTTTTTCTTCCAGCACGGTCCATTAAAATCCTTATTAAATAGAAGTTTTCCCCGAAGTTTTATGAAGCTGATTATGTGGTAGTTGCTATAAATTAAAATGGGAAGTTTGAATTTATGGCAACAACTTCTGCTTTCAATAAGGAGAGGGATTTTCATATGGAAATTGAGATTTGTCCTGAAAGTTTCAAGTGTGCTTGCACCTGAAAGGTTTCAAGATACTTTGCTTAGACTAACAGTGAAGACCGAACAGTCGGTCAGGAAGCACATGGAAGAGGTTTTATCATCAGAGGCCCTTTTTTTTCAGTTGTATGTGAGAATTTCTGGGTGTAACAATTGTGCCAGCAAAGATATGTGGCTTCAGTTTTTTCTGCTCCAATGGCTCAAAGGTGACTGCTTGTGGTGAGGTGCTTGGCTTCAGAGTGTGGGACAGGCAAGGGAAAGAGTAAGTGCTAATGTTATAGCTCAAAGGGCTGGTGTTGGAGAGTACCTCCGGTTAGAGGTGATGTTAGTTAACTGCATTGGAATGGTTTTAAGGTCCCTTTCCTCCCCCAAATGCAGGCATTTAAATACTAAGTGGTGAGAGCTGGCTATGGGGAAATGCACAGAAGCTCACCATGAGCTCTCAGTTTCGGAGGATGACTTAGAGTGACAATGTGGTGATTTCATCTGTGCCATATCCTAAGTGAAAGTTGCCTAGTTGAGAAGGGAAGGAAAGGAAGAAAACGTGTATGTGTATTGTCTCTAACAAGGGCTTTTGGAGAGGTAGGAATGAATATATATATGTAAAAAATAAGTGCATTATGTATTTTTTATTTTTATGTTATACTTTTTTAAAAAAATACTTTTTTATTGGTCAGTGCTCTAACTTCAGCTGAGGCGCCTCTGAATGTTATTCCACCCTTGGGAGTTCAGTGTGTCTTCCCTGACTGCGTGGGAGCTGTGCAGCCACGTTAATTTAGGTGCAGTGTCACACCAGTGCTCTTGTTTCTTTCTCTGTATCTGTGTGTGGCCAACCTGGTAGATGGAGTTAAATAACCCTTCAGAGAAAAGGCAGGAGAACTCTGGGGGTTTGGCTGTTTTAGAAGTGACTTTATGTCCTTCTGGCAAAACAGGAACTGGAATAAGGGATGTGAAGTCTAGCAGTGACAGAGCTTTGTAAATGTTTATGGCAAGCTTCTCTGAAGTAGAAGCAGCAGAACGGAAGAAAATGCAAAGGCAGTGGTTGGATTGTTGAAGCAGGCAGTGGACGTTGGCTTTGTGGGTGGGTGAGAGGTGGGAGAGAATAAGCTGAAGAATTTTCAAGGTGAACAGGGGAGGGCTTCCCTCTGATCCAAAAGGAGGGTGACATGGTGAGGGATAGAAGAAATCTGGAAGGTCTGGATTACAGGAGGAGGAGAGCTTGAGAGAATTGATGATGTCTTCTAAATAGCAGGCCTGGCAGCTGGATGACGGTGGTGTTCACGGAGACTGACAGAAGGTGGGAGCTCAGAGAGCTAACTGGGACAGGAGCCAGAGCAGAGGCTGAGGAAAAAGCCAGAGGTAGAAAAGCAGAAACTAGGATTATGAGCTTTGAGGTTCAATGGTTTACAATGAAAAGCAGAACTGAAGGGAGGAAGACCGAAGTGTCAAAAGAGAGGCTGCTGGGGATGTCTGGTGGAGTGGACGCCTCAGGGGAGATGGGAGCTGGGCTCAGCCCTTTCTGCCAGTTGGGAGGGTGCATCTTGCCCAGGTGAAAGCAGTGCCAAAGTGAAAGTGGGAAGGAGTTTGGAGCTAACCCTGTGTAAAAGAGTAGAGAAGGAAAGAAAGCAAGAGCAATAGAAGCATCATCTGTGCTGATGGATGAGTAGCAGCAGAGGGAGGTGGGAAGTTGTGGTGTCTTGACAGACCGCTGAGTGGTGGTCAAGACAAGTGCCTTGCTATCAGAGCTCAGGGAGAGAGCGTGTACAAACACACTTAGAAAATGAGGTTATGTGAAACTTTCTAGGAGTTTATCTGGTTTTCTCTGTCATGCAGTTATAAGCAACACAGACAGGCTTTTCACACTGAAGCTGTGATCTTATATTGTAACTATTTTCTGCTCTTCCCAGCTTTGCCTGTTAAAATTAGTATGAATACTAAGGATGGGATTTGGTGTATGTGGAAGGCATACCAACAACTTACGGACTCTATTTTCTGAGGATGTTTTACCTGTTGCTGTGACAGGAATGCTTGAGATTCCTGTAAACAAAGTTGAGTGAGGAATAAGAACTACAGTTTTAGCTGTTCTTATTCTAGCTCATTTAATTACCACAGCACTCACACCTTCCCTATTCAGCAAAGTCATTTTCCTGTTTGCTTGTAAGTCTTTCAAACAGCGAAAAGGAAAAGAAAATGGACAGTGGAGGGAGAGTAATGTCATCTTAAAGCCCCAGAATTCAGATGATAGGCTTGGGAGATAGCATCTGATACTATTATTAACCAGTTAAAATGATTGTCTGACCTAATTTTGTGTCACTGATATTCCTTTAAGTCAGTGCAGCCATCTTAGCGAGACAGGGTATCTGCAGGATCCTTGCAGAAGTCCAGCGAGGCCTGGGTGCCTTGCCAAGGAAGGAACTACAGCTTCCTTCTCCATCTGGTGGGGAAGGCTCGTCAGTCAAGGTGGGTGAGGAAAGAGCCTAGAATTAGGGAATGTGCCAGACTTTATTTACAGCTCGATGACAAAGTGCTTCTTTGCTGCTTCTTTCTTCCCGAGTGATATTTCTGATGGTCTTTTTTTAAGTCTTGCTTGTGTGCTGCTCACTTAGCACTCTGTTTATGATGGAAGTGAAATGTGAGTTTGAATAATTTGAAACCTGAGATTCTTCTGTGTGATCTCCATTCTGCATCTCCTAGTTCCTTTGCTCCTGAAAGAATATTGAGCAAACTCCCGGACCATACGTGTTCTTGGGTAGCAGCTATCTCTTTGTACTGCACACCCCAGAATGCCCATTTATAGCATGAAGCGTAGCAGTACTCGAGTGCAGCCGCAGTATTTATGATTATGGTAAGCTTTTTCTTGCCAGAAAGTGGTTAACACTCTTAACAATCTGCATTAGCCCAAGTGCTCCTATTCATAGTTTTTTAAGGACCCGTGACCATGGGATCCAAGTGTGGCAGGGATTTTCTAGGCTCTTGAGCTGTAACTTACAAAGTTTGGCTGAATTCTTAAGCATTTATTTTGATTTTGAGTTTATATTTCTAGATACAGATGCCCTAAACTGGGTGCAGCTGTTCATGGGGTGTGTGTGTGCTCAGTAGTGCCTGCTATACTGGCTTGACTCTTACAAACCTAAAATACCCTGATCCTGGTGAAACAGAGTTTTATCTTTGTCATAGTCATACTTCAGCTACTATACTAGCATCCTTCTCTGAGCATAGGGCAGACTTTTTTGCACCATGAGTCCAGCTACATGTAGCTTTTCATTTTGTGTTTAGTCATGTCCTATTTCTGTTTCTCCCTTCTGCATGATACTTTTGTCTGGCTGCTGGTGGTCACTTACACTTCTGTGTAATTGTTAAGGTCTGTCGGTAATCTACTTACACTGCTAAGACCACTAATGAAGATACTAAATAAAACAGTCAGAAGACTAGTGCCTGAGGAATGTACTAGTGCACAGTCTCTGGTTTGCTTTCAGCATGTAAGCCTTTGACATATTCTCTTTTATTTACCCTTTAATTCCCCTTCCTGTTCTTGTTCTGGTCCTTGTCTTTCCAGTTTACCTGACTGCATGCTTTACTGAAGGCTGAGAAAATAGCTTTGCTGCATTTTCTTTGTCTAGAGAATCAGTGGCCATACAGCCAGTTAGATGGGTTTGATACATCTTTTGTAGATTCATATCATGTTTTACTTTTTGTTGTTCTTGTTGTTTACCTCTGGAGATCTAGTTATTTTTCAATATCTTCAAATATGCTGAAATGCTTGCATTGTAGTAGGTCAGATGAACAGTCAGTAGCTGTCATTTCCCCCCCTCCTACTCTTTCCCTAATATAGTTGCTTTTTTTTTTTTTTTTTGATCCTTGGGAAGCACTCCATAACATATACATTCATTCAGAACTCTTGTGTGGCCATCCTGTTATTTTCTATACCATGTTTTGGTTAATTGGATTTTGTTTTCTAGAGGGTGTGGGGTTTTTAATGGTTTTGTTTGTTTTGGTTTTGTTGTTTGTTTGTTGAAGTATCCGGTTATGGGAAAGAGACAGCTTCCTCTTATCACAGCACATTAAACTATTCGGTCATCTGACGTGTGCCACTCCACTAGACTCCCTCCGATCAGGCATGTTTCAGGTGCAATTCCACATATCCTATAATATGAATGTAAAGCAGGCTGGATGATTTTAAAACTTCAAGGTATTTGTTCATTTCTCTCGGACCGCAAGGAGAAGCCTGAAATTACAGTGTAGTTATTAACTCTTTAAAATGAGATGAAGCGAATATCACTCTGAGTTCTGCTTTGACTGCTGGTACTCATTGATATATCTGTACCCCTCACTGTTTACCAGCTTGCCTTGTTCTCATGGTCAGCATCTTCATTCTTGCTGAAAACCGAGGCCAAATATCTCTGTAAAAGTTTGCGACCATTCCTACATTATCTTAAATACTAAACCTTCACTTGCTGCACTGAGATCCAAATTTTTCTTGGTTTTTATGTATTCCCGAAATGAGTTTCACTATTTGGCATGCCTGCAAGAAATGCCTAGCGTTCTTTGTGATCAAATCCTTGAGCTTTTCACAGCTCGGCAGTCTTTACTAATTACTTCTTTTAATTTATCAATTTGTCATCCTGAGATCATTAAAAAAAAATGCTTAAGCTGTACACCATTTTATCCTGTAATTTAAACTAACGCAGCTTGATGTAGTATTCTTTGTATTGCTAAATTTTATGTTAGTTTTCCTGCTTTGGAATAGCTGGGCTGTAACCTCAGTCCTAGTGTTTGTTCTCGTGAGTTTAAGAAGCTAATCTCCCCTAATGATACAGTTCCTTTCATTTTAATTCTCATTAATATCTGACTATGTCCAAATAATACTGTGGGATTGTCAGACCTCCTCAGCACAGCAAAAGCAAAACTACTACTCTCTCTTGCTTAAAGGGAACTTTGCCTAAAATGTCCTGTACGTGTTGGGCAGGTGCTGTGTTGGAAGGTAGTTCACTTGGGTGGAAAAAGATGTCTGATGTGTGGTTGAGCCATGGAACACTTGCAAGGACTTTGGCAGACATGGTAGAAAGTAAAAAGCAGAGACATCTTCCAGTTGCTGAGAAATGAACTGTTGGCCATTGTGGTTGCCTTTGCTATGCCAGAATGTTTGCTGAAGCAGTGAGTCAGACCTGCTGTACTCCTGTTAGAGCTTTGCCTGTGTCGCAGCCACCTTCTGCTGCCTTCACTTTCTGCCTCTTTCTCCAATGCCTTCTAGCAGTGCAGCACCTGAGAGGGTGGTCCATGGTGGTTGTGTTCTCCACCAGTTACAAATGCCTTTAAATTCATCCTTGGAACAAACAGCTTCATCATTTTGTCTGACTGGGAGCAGTGGTTTCAAGCTGAAGTAGTACTTTGTAATTGAAAGCCAACTACATTCTCCCATACATACTTGTTGGAACAGGATGGAAGGGAATGCCACGATGTCTTCTGTCTTTTCACGTTGTCTCTTCTGATTTCTGCTCATGTTGTGTAGGGATACAATACAGATCAGCCTAAGCGTGGCCTTCTCTTTTTTAAAAAAGCAACCTTACTCATTTTTACTCATTTTTATTCCCCTCTTAGACTAAGTCTTCTAAAGGTTTTGTGTTTCTTCCCTGTCGTATTCCAGCGTACTTTTCCCTTCTCCTCCTCTATCCTTTGGAGTTGCAAAAACATTACTTAGCTACCCAGTGTCTGTGAGCAACACTGTAAGAATGTGTTCAGCTGAAGTGCTGTAAAAATGTGTTCAGCCGAAGGAGGATCTTTTGTTGAGAGAAAAATGTTTCAATTTTGTTCTGCTTTTCAGAAGGGATCCTAATTAGTGTAGTTAGGGGGCGAATAAAGAGCATAAAAACTTTCTACCCTGACAGCTATTGCTCTCTCCACGTGTATTTAAACTCCTTAGTATACAATAAAGACCACATAAATTCAGCGAAGTGATAAGTAGACTGGATTAAACGTACTTGGGGTGCTCTGCATCATCCAGAGTCTCTTGAGAAAGGGAAATACACCTAGAAATTCAGCTCTCCTGGGACTGGTAGCTAACAGAAGTGAAGAGGTTGCCGGCAGCCTGGCTGTGCCTCTGCTCACCAGCTGGGATCTTTGTTGAAGGGAAAATTACAGCAGAGACATTAGCGATCTCTTGGGAAGTGCAGCCCCGCATACAAGAGCACTGACTGCTCTTGATGTTTGACAGGTGCTGCTGAAGAATTATCCTTAAAGCTGAGCCTGAGCTGTGTGGTGTAAGTCCAGAGCTGAGCTTCCTTGGCCCTTAGGATAAAGGGTGGTAGCCAAGCTTTCTGGGGGATGTTGCTTATGGATCAGCTTTTCTACTTACCTAATCCCACAGCCAAAGGGAGGGAGGTTATGCAGTGCACGTTTATGTGGCTTTAAGAGAGACTTTCAGAAGAACACGTTTCATTCATCTTCATTTTCTCTGTATCCAGTAGTTAATAAAGAAAAAAAAAAAGTAATTGTAGTACTGTCAGTTCTTGATATTTTGAATGTTCATATGATGTTATAATTAAGCACTGAAAGTTTTGGAGAAATGGAGCCCTCTTGCCCTCTTCCCTTTGCTTACCCAGGCTGTACTGGCTGTAGTGCTGCAGTATTTCTGTGTTCTGGATTAGCTGGAGTGTTCTCCATGGATGGCTTCTCCATTCCAGTCCTCCTTTAATGCCTGCTCTCCTACAGGATTGATTGAGTTGTCAGTTTAATAACTGGGCTACATCTGATCCAGTTTACTCAAAGAAACATTAAAAAAAAGTCTTCCTTGTGAAGTCTTTTTTAGATTTCTGGATCTCATTTGTCTGTTCCAAAGCTTTTAAGTTCAAGAAGTGAGCCAGAAATCTTGTGAGCCACTTAGTAATTGTCCCATACTTTCCACTACTCAGATTACCCTTTTAATCTGGTATACTTGAACACTGTCTTTCTGACAGTTGCACGAGGTAAAGCAAGGCAGTCTCAGCAGCAGGTTATGCCAACTGCTTTTTCTCCTGGGTTCTTGTTTTTCTGTAACTTGATTTGCTTCTTTGGAGCGTTAATCCTCCCATGTCACACATTCACTGTTCAATTTTCCTCTTCTGCTAATCTCTGGATTTGTTCTGCCCATCCTAATCCACAGGAGCCTTGGTAACCTCAGGCGACACCCTTGGCTAGAAGCTTTTTGGATTTGAGGAACATTGATTATTCCTCCTGCAATGCTGAAAATCAGCAATTGCCTTTCAGACCATCCCTGAACAAGACTGAGCTGCTTAACCACTTGCCTACCAAAATCTGCTTGCTGTAGTCCAGCCCTAATGAGACATGTGCTCTCATTTTGATACCATGCTCAGAAACAGCTGTGCCTACATCTTCACAAGTTCTGAAAAGAACTGCCTGCAACTGCTAAATTATTGTACAGGAGATAAGGAGATAAACCAAGCTGAGTTATTTAATTTCTAGAAATTTTTTTTTGCATTGGGCTGTAAGTCAAAAACAATACAGTAACAGAAGTTCCGGTCTTGGGTAAAAAAACTCTACTGAAAAGAAAATAATTTCTGTGAAGAGCTTTAGCTGTAGCCCAAAGATGGGATTTCTTGTTTTGCTTTTAAAGAAGTGAAAGGACAAAACTTGGTGCTAACAGGAGGGTAATGCTCAGTGGAGGTTTATATGCCATGGCAGAGGAGTGAGGAGCAGGGGCAGCAGGCGAGGTTTGAGTAGCTGAGGTGCAGGAGCTTACCCCGGCGATTCACGGTCTGTCACTGTTGCTGCACAGGCAACAGCAGTGCGGGCTCACTGTTCGCTTCTGTCGGAGGGTGCAGGGGAGGCTGTGGGGAGGGGATGCTTGCCGGGGTCCTGGGGGATTGTGTGGCTGCAGGACAAGGTTTGCATGTGCGAAGACTAGTCAGTTTAGGTGGTAGCTGGGGAAGTGATCCATAAATGGTGTCCGTGTGTGTTAGTACATGTAGGGTAAAAAAAAACATCTATGCAGTTCCTTTTATCTCATTTTATCTAGAATACAGCTAGAAGTGAGAACTTCCCAGACATTTCGGAGATCATACCTAGCTTCCAGGGGAGCAGCAGCATGCGACTCCTGAAAATGTGCAGTGCGCTCACACGTACTTTCTGGCAGCTTGTGCCAAGCAGAATGCAAAGTAATCTGCTCTGGCACCAGTGCAAGAAAATGCAAAGAAACCATCTGTTAAGCCCAGAATGTTCTCTTCTGGTGTTAAAATAAAGGTATCTGAGAAAATGGGAACCCAGCAGGGCTTCATAGCTTATGTTGTCCTGCTCCTCACCTTTAGGCATGTCTCACTGCTTGGGATGTCACTAGCATGTGAGATTCTGAACGATGTGTTCTAGTGTGGGACTTGCTTTCCTTCTCCTTTGGTGGTTCTCTTAAACTAGGCTGGGCAGAACAACAAAAGATAACCCGCAGAGTTAGCATCGTGCAGTGGTAGAAAGGTGAGCTCTGTGGTTGGTCTTTTAATTTCCTTAGTTCAGAGAAGACTTAGCAAAAAGGTAAGGTATTTTCAAGCTATGTTTCCTTCCTGCTCGGGAAGGAGTTCCTCTCCGATGTGGTGGCTGTCACCGATGCTGCGATGCCCTCTCCTCTTGTCAGTGTGCGGGGAGACCAGAAGAGCTGAGAGGAGGGGGGGTTTTCCTCACCACAGCGGATTTCCGTTCCCAGATTGCTGCCACTGCTACAGGACGTGCAAGTTAATTCGGTGCTAGGGAGGGGGAGCGTGGAGAGAGAAAATAAGGCCTCTTGGTGAACTTGTTGCTCTTTCATTACAGCTTTTGATGGTCAAGTCCATGTTTGCCCTTTGCAGTGGGGCAGAGGTGGTGTTTCTGTTACCTGGGGGGCTTGTGTTCTCCCTCAGCATCCCTTGGTCACATTAGCAGCAGCAAGCGCTGAATACTTGCACTAGCTGTGCATGGCGACAGCCTGGATCACTTTCTTCCTTGGTCAGAGAGATGAGGAGGAACTCTCTTAAATATGTAAATGTTTAGTTTGAATATGTGAATGTTTTGGGAGCTATGGAGAGCCTGTGTATCGGTGAAAATACCAGGTAACATAATGTCTTTCCTCATGAGAAAATGTGTATGGATACA
This sequence comes from Falco rusticolus, assembly GCF_015220075.1. NCBI lineage: Eukaryota > Metazoa > Chordata > Aves > Falconiformes > Falconidae > Falco > Falco rusticolus. The sequence continues at coordinate 41,947,908 of NC_051193.1, forward strand.
TCCTGTCACCTTCCATGGGCTTTGGCTGGCAGGCAGGCATTTGTGTTGGTTTTGCGCTTGCATAGACCTGACCGTGGGGTTTGTGGGAGTGTAGTCCTGGTGGAGGGACAGGACTGGACTGCTCCTGCAGGATTTAATTTGGGAAAGGAGGACATGCTGGTCTTGTTTGGTCCTGTGGATTGCCCCTGGTTTGTCCAAAGAGCAGGCAGGCTTCTGCGCCGTTCTGTTCCGTTGCTTCCACACAAGTAGGTCTCACATGTATGGATGGACATGTGCAACTGTTTACCTGATTTCTTTCAGGACACTTCCCCATTTTCTTTCAAATAAAAGCACTTTCTCTCCTGTAATTAGACTATCCTGTGTATTTTTGTTTACTTTTTACAATAAAGTGAATCCGTGAACTGGACAACATGGATTTTTGCTGCGTTCCTTCCCTCTCCAGAGCACTTAAGATACATTTAAAGGCTTTCATCTCTGAGGTTTTTTTGGGGAGAGAACAGTGTCCACCGATTCATCAGCTGTCAAGGTTTAGTTTCTTGAAGACTTGGCTTTCCAACCCAGAGCTCATGGCTTTTTTTCATGATGACTTGCTCAGCATTGATGCACAGTGAAGGGAAACACTGGGGTTGGGGAAAGAAGGGGAGAATCTGAAAAGCTTTGTTTTACAAGCCTTTTGATATAAATGTTGTGAGGAAGGTAAAGGACAGAAAATAGCTCCAGGAGAGGAAAACGATGACTAAAAACCTAAAGGTCTATGTACAGTGCAGTTTAAGAAGGTGAGTTAAGGTTGAAGTAAACCCCACGTGTTTTGGGGTCAGTGCAGCCATGACTGGGTATCTGGATAACAGGATACAGTAGATTTGTGTAGAAAATTCCACATACAGCCTCAGGAGTCAGGGAGCGGAGAGGTCGGTCAGGCTGGTGCTGTATGTCCAGTTCACAGGGAGGAGAATAGTTAAATTACTGCAAAGGGACTTTTGGACTGTGATTTCTGAAATGTGTAGCAGACCATTGACAAGTCCCTACCAGAAGACTGGACGGATTCTTTTTCTTTTCTGGTATTTTATTAAGCTTTCTAACACTTGAGATAATGTCTGATGATTTGGTGGTTACTGCGTAGTGAGACGGCTCAGAACAAACCTGTCATCTCAGATGATTTTGTCCTTATCTTCATTTACCTCCTTCAGGTGAAATTTTGAGCTTTTTCCACCTGCAGCAAGACCGGCTGCTGTGGAGGGACATGCACCCCTATTCTTCTGTTGCTCCAAAGCAGTGCATCAAGTAAAAACTGAAATGTAGCAAGAACTTAGTGCAGCATCCTGGCGAGTGGAGTTTGTTAGTCTATTGGAGACTGTGAGGAAAATGCTTAAACAATAGATTTTTTTTTTTTAATGAAAATATTTTAAGAGAAAAGTGAGGATAAAAAGAAATGGGAATCTGTGTTATAAATTCCTTAGGGATATTGCTGTGGGCAGATCTGTCTTTAGTTCAGAGAACAGAACAGGTTGGTATTAAGACTTCATTTCATGTGTATGATAATCCGAAAACTATGTCTGAAGAAGAGCTTTTTTTTAAAAAAAAAACAAACAAAAAACACAACACAAATCCTGCTCAGCCAGATTCTGAAATACAGTTGATTATAGCATGGACTGGAAACACTGAATAAAACAAAAATACAAAACTCTTTTTAATCATTTAGATAAATTATATTTCTTTTTGCTAAACGCAGCATTAGCAGTTGTTCGGGTTTTTTTCTGAGTGAACGAATCCAGGGTTTTTTTTCACTTGGACGTAGTTTTATTTTTAAACACTGCTTCCAGAAATGTGTGCGTGTGGGATTGCAGTTGGGACCAGTGGAGAGCTGTGGCACTCTGCCAGGCTCATGCTCTGTCCCTGCAATATAGATGGATTGCCAGTGTTCTGTACAAAAACAACCCCAGAACTTTAAACAAATTATGCTTAATGGAAATAAACTTTTTTTGCTCTCCTTTGTAATGATTTGGGTAATAGACAGTGCAGGCTGTGTGTTTCTGGAGGACAGAGGAATTGGGAAGGGGAGAGGAGGGCAGAGATGGAGCTCTGTATGCCTGTAACTTGCTCTCCAGTGGATGCTCTGGGAAGTCTGTAGGGGGGAACTATGATGTATCTAAGCGCAGAGCATTTTTTTTTAATTCCCAGATAGTATTTCTGTTAGAAGGTGAGCAGGCTAGCTACAGCCAGCTATGATAAAACCATTTATCTAGCAGTTGTTTTCTGCCATATATGGATTTGTAAGACCTGGAAAGGCATATCAAATCACAGAATCGTTTAGGTTGGAAAAGACCTTTAAGATTGTAGAGTCCAACCATTAACCTAGCACTGCCAAATCTGCCGCTAAACCACATGTGGTGACTCAAGCGTGGGCAACTTCTTCCAATGCTTGACAACCCTTTTGGTGAAGAATTTTTTCCTAATATCCAATCTAAACTTCTCTTGCTGCAACTTGGGGCCGTTTCCTCTTGACCTGTCACTTGTTATGTGGGAGAAGACACCAACACCCACCTCGCTGCAACCTCCTTGCAGGGAGCTGTAGAGAGCGATAAGGTCTCCCCTGAGTTTCCTTTTTCTCCAGGCTAAACAGCCCCAGTTCCCTCAGCTGCTCCTCATGGGACTTGTGCTCCAGACCCTTCACCAGCCTCACTGCCCTTCCCTGGACACGCTCCAGCACCTCAGGGTCTGTCCTGCAGTGAGGGGCCAAACCTGGACACAGGATTTGAGGTGCAGCCTCACCAGTGCCCAGTACAGGGGGACAATCACTGCCCTAGTCCTGCTGGCCACACTGTGTCTGATAGAAGCCAGGATGGCCACCTGGGCACACTGCTGGCTCATGTTCATCTGGCTGTCTTCCAGCACCCCCCTGGCCCTTTCCCACCAGCAGCTCTCCAGCCGCTCTTCCCCCAGCCTGTAGCGCTGTGTGGGGCTGGTGTGACCCAAGTGCAGGACCCGGCATGGAGCCCTGTGGAACCTCATACAACTGGCCTCGCCCCATGGGTCCAGCCTGTCCAGATCCCTCTGCAGAGCCGTCCTGCCCTCCAGCAGACCAACACTCCCCCTCCCTGGCAACTTGGTGTCATCTGCAAACTGACTGAGGGTGCACTTGATCCACTCACTCAGATTGTCAATAAAGATACTAACCAGCACTGTCCCCCATACTGGGCCCTGGGGAACACCGCTTGTGACTGATTGCCAGCTGGATATAACTCCATTTACTACCATTCCTTGGGCTCAGCTGTCCAGCCAGTTATTACAGCCAGCAAAGAGTACAGCTGTCCAAGCCGTGTATGTGTCTTGTACCTGGTGTTCTTTGTGTACAGCTTTAACACTGTCTTCCATGTCATTCACTTGAGCTTTCCTGGGTTTTGGTGGTAAGTGATAATGACATGAAAGCAACACCTGATTGTTCTGGTTTTTTGGTAGCTTTTTTTTTTTTAATATGAAAATGGGCAAGCAGGGTAGGCTATAGCCTGCCTCACAGAAGAAAAGACAATAGCCATATCTCTCTGTTTTTTCAGGCTGGTATCGATAAATCTTTTCTCTTGCTTCTGTTGCTATGGTGTTAGTTCTGTGCAAAAACAAACCTTTGGGTGATCATGTAAAATTCAAAGATCGTTTGGAGAGAGAGATGCTGAAAGAGAAGGGAAGTAGGAGGGCTCAAATTCCAGTTGATGACAAACAATGAATCAGTGTTTGTCTCAGTATAGGGCCATCAGAAATTTTGTACTCTGCTTTTACTGATTTCTGCTTGGGTCTGATACACGATTTGAAAAGGTGGGGGTTTTTTGTCCTCAAAATTTTCTTTTCTTCTACGTTTTTTTCTTCTTAGTATACAAAAGGAAGGTGGATTGCTTCCAAATTCCACACAGCCCAGGAATATTTGCTTTCCGCAGCATGCCCCAGAACACAGAGAACTTATTCTTGTAAATGGCTTGATCCTCCAATCCGCAAAATACTGGATCAAATTTTGAAGGTTTGTGTAGTTGAAATGTACCTGCTGTCCTCATTGAGCCACTTGAAGTGATCATTGAACTTCCTACTGGAGGAGCTGCCTTACGTGCTGTCATTTCTAGCATAGCTTTCCTGGTGAAGGGGAAGCAGAGCACTGTGATGGGGGCCCCTGCTTAATACTTTCTGATGTGCAAAGTAGATGCATTTGGTTTCATTTTCAAAATATGCCGGTCGCTTTTAGCTGGCACAAGTGTTGTGAAGATGTTATCTTGCCTAAATGTCTTATGCTTCTGGAAAACACTGCTGAAAATGCCTGGATATGCCTTGAAGGCTTATTTCTATTCTTGGGTCAAGGCTGAAAGGGAGGACTGTTTTCTTGATTTCTGAATGTTTCTGTGCAGATTGAGCTGCAAGTGCAGGGAGAATGTAGAGGGGTAACCAATCTCAAATACTTATTTGGTTCTCACTGTTTTTCGAGCTGGAAGTCCTGAAAATGGATTAATTCACATTTTTGTCTCTTGGCAACTGGGAACTTTGTGACCTAGTTAAACAGACACTTTGTTTTGCTGTTTCCTTCCAGATGTGATAGGCAGATGAAGAAACCACAGGAAAAGCAGTGTGGTCATCTGAGATTTCTTTTAAGGATAGTAAATGATTTTTCTGGAACTTGGTTGCAAAAGTAGATCATCTCCTTCCATGTCCTTAGCCAATCTGCAGTTCACTTCCTTTTGCCTTAATTTTGCAGATGCTTGTGCTTGCCCTTAGCCTTTGTGCTGCACTACTTGTGACAGTAAAAATGCAAGTGCCAGGACAGCCAGACCTGTGGATTGCCTCATCCAGATGCAGCTTACTCATCACTGAACATCCACATCAAGTCTGTCTTGTCTTTACCATTGCATAATCTTTGCATATAGAGTCTGCTGCCCTGTGAACAGTGCCTCTGTTGGTCTTCTTGGAAGACAGCTGCACAATGTTTTCCAGTTGAATTAAAATCTATGTAATTACTTCAAATACAGTACTAGAGCCTCAACCTGTAACTGTTAGTAGGAGCATATAGTAATGGGTAAGCAAAGGTGTTTCTGTTGCAGAGAATTTTCAGTCTTTCAGTTTGCTTTTGCGCCATGGGTAACTTAAGTTATTCTGCTCAAGTAAGCCTAGCCCAGATAAAAGAGTGCTTACAAAAGAAAAGCAGTTCGGCTATGTGGATCAATTAGATTAGCAATTGCAAGTTATTAGAAGGCTGCTGTATCTCTGCTGTTGTAGTTTTATTGGTGCTTGAACTCCAGCCATCCTTCCTTATTGTTACCTTCACAGGCACTCCTTAATTCAAAGCAGGGCCATTTCTGTAAGGTGGGAAATTTTATTAGGACAAAACTCAAGCTCGTGAGACGGTGAAGACCAAGCTTCTGTTGAAACAGAGCATCAGCAGCCTCTTGTGCCCAGCCTTCCTCTCCCTCCTGTGCCCCCTACCCCCTTCTCTGTCAGAGTTGAATAAAAAGGATAGCAGCAATTGAAAAGAGCATGCATGTAACTGTAAAATCAGGTGCTAACTTCAGTTTAGTGAGCACACATCTGTTTTACATTTCAAAGATGTTCATGTTTTGAAGTTTGCAAGGTTCAGTTGCCACTGATGCGGTAGGTCTCACAATTTGTCGAAGAGCAGTGCTTGATAATGTGGCAGCTTTCGTGCTGTAGGAAGCCTGGTGTGTTGGCTAGGACATGAACCAGTTCTGGTACTTAGACTGTACAGATTTTCAAATCTGGTAAGTAGCTTCATGGGGTCATGGTTTGGTAGGGACCTTAGGGGTCCGTAATACATCATCAAAACAGATCCAGCATTAAATTCAGACTAAGTTGCTTAGGGCTTTGTCCAGTCATGTCTTGAAAACCTTGAAGGATAGAAATTCTGCAGCCTCTGTGGGACTCTGCTGCAACCAGACTGTCCTCACCGTGGATTTTTTTTATCCTGCTTTAGTTAGAATCTCTACAGTTTTGAGTTATGTCCTGATAAATCTAAGCCCTCACAATGATATTGGCCACTTCTTTTAGTACCCTTGCATACAGCCCATCAGGTCCAGTACCTTTTTTGCATTAAGATTTCCTCAAGAGATCCCTAACTTAATCCTTTTCCAGTACAGGTGGTTCCTCTGTTCCTTGAACCCTTTCTTGGTACCAAGGACCAAGCCCTGTGACACATCACCACCACTTTTGTGCCTTCCCATGCTGTCTGGAGCAGAGTTTCTGCACACCCCACCCCAAACCTTAGTCCCCTATCCAGCTAACTGCCAAAGTCTGCTAGTGGGAGTGTTCTGGGAGCCGTGTTCCTCCTTATCAGCTTAATAGCTGTCTCTGCAACAGATGAATTCGCGAAGATCCTGAGTCACTTGCTTTTGTGTTACCTGTATTACTGTCCTGGGTGCTGTTTTGTGCAATCCCAGAGGGCGAAGGGCACAGCTGACATTCCTTTTATTAGTTGTGATAATCTTTGTTGGCCTATTCCTTCTGCATGTATGTCTTAAGTACCAAGAAAGAGAGCTGAAGAGGGAGATGTTGTCTCACGGTGAAGCCCAGGGAAGTGTTTGGATGAAGGATGCTTGCCATTGATTTCGCTGCTTTTTTATGGAATTAGATGTACACTGCTGAGGAATAAATGTCTGAGTAATTTATTCTGACATTTAGTGAAATGTAAATTCTCAAGGATTTGGGTAACATAGCAAAATAAAGGCAGCATGTAAAGTAAATGCCTTTTGTGTGGCAGCAACACCTTGGGTGGTGGCAAGGACAAGAGCCTCAGATCTTCCATGTATTAATAAAAGGTTTCTCTCTGGTTTCTTCAGCTTGACCTCACCAAACCCATTGAAGATCAGGGCCCTTTGGATGTGATCATACATAAACTGACAGATGTCATCCTTGAAGCAGACCAGAATGACAGCCAGTCACTGGAGTTGGTTCACAGGTTCCAGGTAAGTGGTTCTTTCATAGTCCTCCGGCATTTCAAGCAGGAGGATGATCTTGGTGCAGCAGATTCAGTCTGTTTGCTGTGCAGTTGGCATAGTTTGAAAAGAGCTCCCTGGCATACTGCTGCCCTGCTACTGATAGCCCAGCAAAAATAGTTTTCTTAGTCTGAAATAAGCTTGCACCTTTGTATAGGTTTTATGTTGTATTGGTAAGGTTAGTAAGAACTGGTTTCCCACCAGATGTTGTCCTGATGTCGGTCCAAGTGCATGAGTGCTATTCACAAAGCGGAACAGGTGTTTGCAGAGTCCTTTACGTGCATCTCTCCATAACAGAAGCCACTAAATGAATTTGGGCCAGTTCTGTCTAGTCTTCCCAGATCCTGGAACGCTTATTTCTGTAACATCAAGGTTACTGTGAGTGATTCTGTCCTCTAGTGCTGAGAATCCTGTTCTGTTAATTATTTTTTTTCCCCTCAAGTTTACATTGAAGGTCAGAAATACACAGGGCATAGTGGTACAGAGAACTCTTTTCCCAGAGAATTCTTTGCAGTAGTTTGAATGCCAATGAAAATGATAAAACAACACTTCTATCATTTTAAAAGGTGTTGCTTCTGGTGGGTAACTGATCAAAGCTATATTCTTTTCTTCTTCAAAGAGAAGCAACATTAAAAAAAGATACCAGAATGTTATGGAATGTCCTTATGTCAGATGGAAAACCGACTCAGACAAATTCTGCAATTTTGACAATTTTGCTTTCTTGGGAAATGATGTTCTCTTTGCTCTGCTTAATGTCCTACAACTTGTAATCCAGAAAATATTTTACTTAACAGAGTCAATATTCTCTTTGCTCTAGTTACAAAGCTTTTTTTCTTCTTCCTGCCTGTGTATTACTGAAACACACAGAGGAGACAAAAAGGTTTGACTTGTGGGTCTGGCCCTCTGGCACCATTTCTCTGAACAGTAGATGACTGTTCGTCACTAAGTAGTGCAGGCATCTGCTTTCTACAGCACTGGAAAATTGTAAATACCTCTCTCCACAGTAATGCGTGCTCCATATATGTTCTTCCAGAGCTCAGGCAGTAGGACCATGTGGAAGTGAGGATAAGATTGAGACAGTCAGATGGAGAAGAAATAGTTCCTTGTCTCCTTACTTGCTGAACAAGTTCTACTGTATTTACTAATCTAACAGTATGAACTATTTATGACGGATATAAATCTGTGAAAAGCACCCTGTGGATACAGAGCTTTGTCTTATACTAGTGTCTTTTGTGCAGTGATGCACAGTGTGATGGTGGTGAATTCTGCTCATTCTTTGAGAACTCCTCTAAATTTTCATCTTCATTTCACGCCTCTGTTGATGTTGGTTTTAGTCTGGTTTTGAACGTTCTGCCTAATTCCAGTTTAGCATTGCTGTGTTCACAACAGCAAGCTTCAGCCAAGCATACTCTAGAAAGGCTGTTGCAGGGCTACACTAAGAAACTTGTTTAATTCTTGCAAAATGCTTAGATCCAGCTGGCTGGTGCCTTCAAGGCCTTCATTTTTAGGAATATTAAATTTAACCACAAAAGAAAATAATAAAAAAGCCAAGAATGTTAGAGGAGAACTTAATGTTCTTTCTTCTCTCCCTGTCATTAGTTCTTGGTTGTACGGTAAACACCATATTATCTAATATATCTATTCTTTTTGAGGATGCCATCTTCCTGCAAATAAGTGCAATGTAATGCCTCAAGAATTAGAAGGGGACCCTGGAATGTGAGTGCAGTCTCATGCTTTTCCATAGTTTCGGTATGTGATACGGACCATCCTGTTTGCATCTCTATGCTTTTGTTTTGCAAGCTGTAAATTAAAGGGAACGGTATTAACTGCCTTTTGAGATTAATATGAGAAGCCCTTTAGGTCAGCTCAGAATGGTTGTCATAAGGGTTTGTTTGTTTCTGTGTGGAGCTCTGGTATGAAATTGTAGTAGCTATGATGACATCAGATTAACAGAGCAAGTTACAAGTCACACTGATGTCTGATGATCTGTCTTTACAGATAGTGTTCTTTAGCATAGCCCAGTGGGTGACTTGTCCACAATCATGTAGTTGAACTAGGATGTAGGTTTCCATCTACTGGACTACATGTATTTCTGACTGTGGGTATGGAATCATAATCTCTCAGTATCTTCAAAGCTCATGGATTAAAAAAAGATCCTCTTCCAGTGCCTTCCAAACTGGCAGAGGATCTTTTTCTAGTGAGTGGGATAGAGGGCAGGGACCCCTGTGAGCAGGCTGCTGAATGATACCCTCTCCCCAGTAAAGCAAGGCCTTGAGCTTCTGGTTCTGCACATGTGACTGAGCTGTGCTACATCACTGGCACACAGGAAACTGTCCTTGTAGTAAAACATGTACCCAGGAACCAGCGGAGTAGTGGAGAGGCCAGTCAGCATTGAGCTGCATGCCAAAGTATGTTTAAAGGGTATACTCAGGTAATTTTTTATATGGGGCAGAAACTGGCAGGAAGTTACTGCCTGTCTCCATCTGTCCTATATTATTTCTAAGATACTGAAGACTATTAGAAATGAAGAGAAATATTCCCTAGAAAAAATAAATGGTAAGACTCCATCTGTATAAAGTGCGTGGGGGGTGGTTTGGTTTGTGGGGTTTTTTTAAACTAAAATCAATGAGCAACTTCAAAAATGTGAAGTGACCACCTTGCAAGAGAGCTACTTAGTGTGTGTGATGTTGCATAAGCACTGTGGTATTTCTGGCACCTGCACACAAGTGGAAATAGTGTGGTTCCTTTACTGTGCATTTAATTGACCAAAAAAGTTATAATGATCTTAACCAGACCAAACAGTGCAAAATTCATCATGCTAATTTTCCTGCTATTGAATATAAACATAACAGCAAGATCATACCTGGCACTGTTGGCTCCGTAAAGTAGTCTTCCAGGAAGCAGGGGCAAGGGATCCTTGACCACAGGAGGAGGAATGATATGCCAGGCTATATTTATGACCTTTGTAAGAATAACTTTTTTTTCAGAGCTGTATTGTAGAGGCCTTGACCATCTCATCTGCAAGTGCTGAGGAGGAAACTGGTTTCACATTTACATGAGTCTGTGTGCCTGCTCTCTGGAGTCTCTGATGAACTGTTGCACGGTCTGGTGGGAGAATGGTCATAGACTAGGAAGTCTCTTAGCATGCCCTTTTAGTCTTGCTGTTTAATGACTGTTCTCAATTGCTTTGTAAATTGCCATTACAGGAGACTCTGAAAACAGCAAGGAAGAATTGCCTGTAGCCAGTGGGCTTTTTAGCTGCAGAAGACCTTTAGGTCTGAACTTTCTGAGGTCTTCGTGCTAGCTGGATGTGGTCTGGGCTGCAGTTTCTCAGGAGAGCATTGGTGGGTGGAAGCTGCTCTCACTGCGTTGAAGATCAGTGATGAATGCCTAGTGATCTCATCCAAAGCCCAAATGAAGACTGCATGCAGCACCTAGTGTAATGCGTGAAGTGCAAAGTAGAGAAATCTTTCAATTTCCTTCATAGGACACTTGGATCCTTACTTTGGGGATGATGATTATTTGTAGAGATGATGAAGTCTCCCTACCCACTGTAACACTTGGCTGAACTGACTGAACATAGTTTATTTGTTGCCTGGCAAAAAAAAAAAAAAATTGTTACAGTCCTTGGTGGTTCCTTCTTGACCATTGGAACATGAAGAGAAGTCAGGTGGGAAGAGGCGTAGTCCCCAAGGGTCCCTTTCACTTGCTGGTGCTCCAGTTCCTGTCATCTTGGTGGGAAAAAGAACCTAACTATGCCAGTTCGTGCCTTCTAGACAAAGTTTATGACTTTGAGTATGTTTTAGTTTCTGTAAGACATTGACTGGGAGATCTTTGTTATGTTCTGATCAGAGCAAAGTACTGTCTGGTCAGCTGCTAGTCGTAGCTGTACAGGGGCTTGAGTAGCTTCATTCATTGCAGCTTCACACTAGTCTGTTCCATTCAAAATGATGGCCTCAGTGATGGAAAATCAGTAAGGTTATTGATTTGTCTTTCAGAGCTTTTTCTGAACAGCTTCTTTTTGTATTAGCTTTCTTTAAAAAAGATAATCAGAAACAGGTTTTATTCCTAGGCTTCTGCTATCAGGTAGATGAAAATTTAAGGTGTCATGTCCCGCTGCCCCCAAACTATTGACTCTCCCACTCTGAAGTTGTCCAGGAAAGGCTCTTCTATTCTTGATTCAGAAGCTTTCTTAGAAGGACTTGAGACTGAGAAGAAAGAAAACTAGGGAGATACTTTGGAAGGGAAGGAGTTAGGGCATTGTTCTTGCTGCATTGCTTGCTTTCTTCAGAAGTCTCAGCTGTGAGAAGGTGATTTGGGTACATACTCAGGGAGGTTATGCCAGTAGATTTTTAATGCTGCTTTTTTACTAAAGATACTAGTCCATTCTGTTTCTGGTTTTCAACTTCGTACTTGCAGAATACTTACACATTTCAAATTTCTTTTTGCATGCTCTGCTGAGAAAAGGCAAGTGAAAAATTAAAGGAACCATCAACTCTTAGTAATTTTTTTTTTCTTATTGGGGGTACAGGGTGAGACACAAAGTTGAAATAGTCTGTTTGCACCTGAATTCACAGACCAGTACCTGTGTTTTTCCCATTTGAAAAATAACTGGTTTACATTTATTGGAAGAGCCTCATAAGGAGGCAAAGTTAACTAAAAATTTGGCATTCAAGTGCTAACTGGTATGACAGCTTCCTGTGGGTAGATATTTGCAAGATGAAGCAGTGGTGGACCTCTAAAGGCAAACCAAGGAAGCTGAATACTTAGAAAGTTGCTTTGAGATGTACAGTGAATAGAAATTTAAAACAGAGGAGATTTGTCCCCACTTCCCTTTGCTATACGCCTCATCCCTCCCAGCCACTGCAGGAACCTCCTTTAAATTTAGAGAAAAACAATTTTGAGATGAGTTCAAGATCCAACTTGCCTACACCTTCCCTTTTGGAAGGAGGTGTCCATAGAAAGAGACCAGCAGAGCCCAAGACAGAAAAAAGGAACTTGTAAGTCTGAATCTGATGCAAACTCTTTAGACAAACTTGTGTCTGTCTTTACATATGTTTCCCCTTGTTGCAGTCTGTTGTTACAAGCAGTCAGCTTCATGTTTCTGTACATGTAAAAACACAAATCCAAACGCTGTTATTGTTTCATTTGCTTTTTTTTTTTTTCTTAATCTGGAACTTTTGTTTAGTATTAAATGAAAGATTATAGATGTTTTATTACTTAGTAATTAAATGAATTCAATGAGTCAGTGAATCTCTGTGATTGTCTAATGACCTAATATTTGCAGTAGATACTATTATCAACATTCTGTTAAAATACATTAAATAAATAAATAAATCATGAGCTACCTTTTTGGATAAAAGCACAAAAACCGCTATTCTCATCTATACATGGGCTTCTCAGGAAAAGTTTTTTTTTAAAAAAATCTCTGGGTTATATCCAGAGGTATTTAATAGGGAACATGAAATATTCAGTCTCTCTTTGATTTCAAGTTACATTGCTGGCCTTCTGCCAGTAAAAGGGCTGGTACAGAGCAGGACTGAACGCCAAGCCTGGAATACAAACAAAGGAGGATCTGCTAAAAGTCTTTGTTCTTTCTTGTTTGCTTTTATTATGTCAAAGATTGTAAAGAGGAAAAGATAGACCTTGTCTGGGTCAAGCTGAACTGCAGCCCAAGGACAGAGCCCTTTCAAAATATCGTTGGGAAGCCTAAATATCCTCCAGACTGTTGCCTGCATTTTTGAGTCTGCTGTTGGATACTAGTCTCTGGTAAATCCACCAAAGGAGAGCACAGAGTTGTTTTGTTGGACTGACCAGAGAAGATTTGAATGTTCAAAGTTGAAAGACAGTGCTGTACTGAAAACTATCTCTTGGCTTCATTGTTTCTCTTTTCCTTCTGTAGCTGCTCCATTTTTGAGTTCATGTGTGTAATAGCTCATCTGCTATCCAAATTCTTAGACATAAACCTTTCATGTTTATCCAGATCTGTATTTCTGGTAGCGGAGCCATTCTGTGCCATGGGAAAAGGGCTGCTACTTAGGCTACATCAGCATTAACATCAATCTGTTAAGTGATCTTCACATTTATATATTCAATAAAACGTGATGCCTGAGTGTGCAGCAGTTGCTAGTAAAGAACCAAAGCTTATGAAAGGTTTCTCATTGGCTACCATAATTGTTCCTGTGAAGCGAACAAAATTGATTTCTTCTTATTGTAATTTCCTCTTGGGAATTGGTTTACGGTTTGGATTCTTAAATTCTTTACTTCTTTTAAGTAACTTTCTGTGCATAGATATTGGAACTCTTTCTTTTGCGTATGCTGGTGATGTATGGATGTGAGGTGTGGGAGACCGGTAAAGTGTTGGTAGCATACGTGCCCAAGGGGAGGCTGTGTGATTTGCTTTGGGGGGATCCTAGTGCAACTTGATGGTTCTGGATCTGAGTGCAGAGTCAATGCTTTTGTGATGGAAATCAAAGCAATGCACAATACATGAGAAGAGATGCAGAGCTGTAAGAGTTATAATTCCTGTGCCCTCTGGCTGGCCAAGTACCTAAGCCTGTAAATGGAGAAGAGCTCTTGTGTGTGTGTGTGAAGGGGCTGTTGCCTTATGCTCAAGTGCAGTTCTTCACCTTACAGTAATTTGCTAAAGTCCTCCAGACTCTAAATGGCTTCTGGAAAACAGCACCCATGTCCTTCATCTTCATCAGTTCTTTCAGGTTTGCCTTAGAGAGCTTTTTGAAGGTTCCTTAAGGCAACAGGATGAGAAATCAGTCACTGGAAAGTCAGCTAAGATGTTGACTTCTGTTGACATGTTGCCTGGTGGAGAATGGCCTTGGGATCATGCCTTCATTCCTGTTAAACTTTGTTATGCTGTGTCAAGCTTACTGCTTGAATGATCTTTTAATACGATTTAGAGCTATTATCATTATAAAGGACTGTGAAGTTCCTTAGAGAAAGCATAGAAAAGCAAGGCTCCCTCTGGAAGTATTTAATGTGAGCCAAGATAACGAGTAAAACCCACCTAACCCAAGGATGTGAGGATAGTCCTCAGCGCTGAGGTGAGCATTAGGAATATTTGGGAAAGGTGCACAAGGAGCTAGGAGAGGGAAAAATCATTCCCTCCTTGGAGGGGAGTGAAGGGGATGGAGGCCACAGGCAGGTTGAATGTATGCGTGAGGTGAAGGATTAGTATGTTCAGAGTAGGGGCTGGGCCAGGGCGGAAGTATGGAAAGCTTGATTTCTAGGTGAAACCAGAGACCGGTTGAGGCAGAAGGGTGGTCAGCACAGTGTGAAAGGAAGAGCTAGTACATCCATTAGAAACGCTGCAGGACCTTTGCTGTCAGATCTTTGCTGAGGTCACATTTTGGAGCTGTGGCTTGTTCAGTCGTTACCGTGCATGCTTACCTGCTGCCCCACCAGGCTGTCTGCAGCTCATCCTCTCAGCGTGCTCACGAACATGCACACTGTGGTAGCTCCCTATCTTTTGAGCTGAGGCACAGAGGGGCTAAAAGAGCTGTCTTGTTTTGCTTTAGATATGTTGAGATACTCAACGCAGTTTCATGATCAGCAAGTTTAAGCTAGTGCCATCATCACTGGATAATCCTAACTCCACAAGGTGTCCTTTAGCTGCTGCGTAAAAGGGCACGTATGCATAAACGTAGGAGTTTAAGATGCATTAGGTAACAAGTTTCTGTGTCTCTCAAAAAAAAAAAAAAGTAAAATCTCTTCTGTACTTCAAAGCTGACTGCTCTGCTTGAGACTCTGGAAGTACTGGGGGGAGGGGACTCAGGAAAACTGTTCTCTGTATGTTCTGGGTATTAATGACTTGAAGCGAACTCGACTTCTGTGCCAGTGAGCCAGAGAGGCTTTTTATCCAGCCTGCACTGCAAGAGTACAACAGCAGGGTCTCACAGTTTTGATGACTGACTGTGCAAAAGGCTCTGTCCCTTATTTTCCCCAAGTGGTAGCAAGGGTGAGCATGTCTTTGGGGAACTGACTCTTCTGTGTTCTGTGAGGATGATTAAATACATCAGGTACATGTATTACCACTGAAGGGTGCCTCATGCCGTGTCAAGGAAAGCTATTTGTGTGCTGTGGGTGATGCAGTGGGTTCATTAAACCCCAGTGCTGGATCCTCTTTGCCTCAAAAGAATAATCCCTTTTCTGCAAGCCATCAGTTCAGACTATGTAGTCAGAAGAAAGCAACAGTTAGCCAGTGCTAGGATTAGCACGAGGAAGTCTGCATTTCCAGTCAGTCTAGAGCAAAATCACTTGTTGGGAACAGATGATGTCGTTCTTTTCTCTTCAGCTCAGTATCTAGCAAAGCGTGTCTCCTCAGGCCACCTCATACTCCTCTGAAGTATCTTTTGTAGAATGTTTTGTTCTCTGAAGTAACCAACTTAAGGGAAGTAGGACCTGATGGAAGTCCATGACTTGCAGGAGCATTTACTATGCATTTGCATGAATGGATTTAAAGAAATGAGTGGAAGCATAAAGATGGCTTTGGGAAGTTGTGTAAAACGAAGGCAGATGCTAGCTTTGGAGATATTTGATTTTGGATAGGGTAAGATGGATGCTTGTTTCTCCCATTGACTTTATGGGGCCAGGTTGGGTCAATGATGAAGGAACTCAGCATCTGTTCTGAGCAACAGAAGGAAGTTTTGTTGGGTTTGCAAGGGCAGTGCCTCGCAGCTGTGTCTGTGTTCATAGCCAAAACGCAGTGGTGCAGTCATGACCTGAGTGAATGGGGAACTGAGATGAAGATCTATGAAAACACTAACTTTGTTTTGTTCTTGTAGTCAGGAGAGTATGAACTTAGAGAAGTAACAAGATAGATGCTTTCAAAACTCAATGAAGACACAGTGAAGCAGCAATCTCTTCAGCTCTGCCAAAAAAAATTTCAGCCCCTATCGTCCAGCTCTTAACACTGCCTTCAGCCCAGCTAGAGGACAGCAATAATAATAACATTAAAGAACCCAGATGTATTTCTGAGCTTAGTTCAGATAGTTGTGATGTCCATGTACAGTAATTCAATGCAAGGCTGACCCCAGGATAGCAGTGTGTCATTTTTCTTCTACTAATTGGTTTTCTCAGCCTTGCTCACAGCTGTTACTGTGGCACTTTGCCATTGGCTCCCTTCTGAGTTGATGTGGTTGAAGAACAGGTTTCACTGCTGATGGTGAGTCCACAGGAGAAGTTTTCCATCCTAAAACATGACAGTTAGATGTCATGTTTGTGTTTGTTTCACTTGTCAGTGAACTGTCAGACTGGTGACTTCTGGCATTGCCAGTGTCTGCTTGTGTCCCCTTGAAAAGAAGCTGGACACTGAGGTTTTTAACATTGTCTATTCTCTTCCTGTCTCACAATTTTTCTACAGTCTTCAGCCAACCTAATGCCTTTTTTTTTGTTTTTTTCTCCTATGTACTTGTTTTGCAGGAGTATATTGATGCTCATCCAGAAACCATTATCCTGGATCCTCTTCCAGCTATTCGTACGCTTCTGGACCGATCCAAGTCTTATGAGCTAATTCGGCAAATAGAGGCATACATGCAAGGTAGGCCAATACCTGCTCTCCCTCAAGACTTTTATTGTGACTAGAGAAAGAAACAGCTGGCTTCTGGAGGCTGGATGTGAGGTTTCCAATAGTAGTTTTGGGCCCCTTGCATTCTGTCTCTCCATGGGAGCAAAAACACTGAAGCATTCCTGTGTCACACGATTGCCCTCTGGAATCCCATGCTCTTCTTTTTCTGTATACACAAAGGAGGTTTGCATCTTGTTAAAAATACGATGTGGGTTTAATGGGGAGCATATTTACTACAGTGAACACCAGCAGAAATCTTCTGGAAAACGTTGTCTTTTTGTGCATATGCTGGTAAATGGAAATGACTTTACAAACTTAGCAGCTTGTCATAAGAATCCTGAGGCCTGAATTTGGGGGAGGTTTATGGAAGAAGAAAAATTGGTTTTGGAAAGGACTGAAATAAATTAAATTGTAAATAGAGCTAAGGTTTTTGAGAAGCATGGGAAGCCGGTTGCACAAGTTAATTGCTGGGGGGAAAATAAATGCATTTCTGGTGCTTGCTAGTTACCTGACAGAGACTGCTGCCTTTAACTGCATCATTTGAGTTGTATTCCCATGTTTAGAAGTCATGCCTTTTCAACCTGAATAACTCTAGTATCTCTCATTTTAACCATTGTAACTGTTGGGTTAAGTTAGTCTTTCATTCCCTTTTTACTTCTGTTACTGTCATATTCTTGAAACATTTATTGGCTTTTGAGTTTAAATCTAGGGTAGCTCTTTAAGTAACTTTCATATGTTAGATGACGGTGCTTAGGGGAAATTGCATTGCTGAACTATGTTCTAATGGGGTGTTGTTGGAATTACGGTTGTGTTTGTGTTATCACTATCTTGATAGGCCGATAAGAAGCTCATCAATTTGTATTTTTATAATTGTGGATTTACAGACATACTGTTTGCATCTGACCTGCCTGACCCCATTGGCTGTGTCTTTATATAAAAATAAGACTAATAACTTGCAGCACTCTCCCTTGTCTTTTGCAATCTCTTCAGGAGAAAATGTTCAATTAGTTTAAAAGGATTTTGTTTTGGAGTCCTTAATGCTGTCTGTGAGTGGGAGAGAAGTGCCGAGGGAAACCTGTGCTCTGAGGAACTATTGAGATTTTGTTTAGCAGTGGAGAGATTCAGTAGATTTTGGGTTTTTTCCTTAAATTGCTATCAGTACTATTATTGTTATCTCTATGAGAACAATATGCTTGGGAGAGCATCCAGTTTTTGCGAGTAGTTTGTCTTGTGCACATTTTGGCCTCCTCTGGTCAAACTGATGAGAAAAAGGAATAAATGCTTAAGGAAGAAAAAAAAGTAGGTTTGTATTCCGTTAAAACTGACACTTTAAAGAGAAGCTGTTAATAAAGTTGAGGAATGAAGTAAGGAAAAGCTTCACCTGTTCTCACTGGCTGCTGCAGCGTTAGATGACCATATTTCCCTGTGTCCCCCTGTGCACCACCACCCCCAACTTATTTCTGTCTCATCATCAGAAATAGCATAACAGAGACCTTGAACCAACTTTGTATTTAGCAGGGGAAGTCTCAGGAGAGCTGAGTAGTTGGCTGTCTTCTAGTTCTGGCCTAGTGACCAAAAAGTTATGTTCCTTTAGACAGTGTTTTTTCCCCCCCCTCCTTGTTTTCACCTGCTAAATCGTATTTTGTACTTTGCAGCTGTCATGGCATATCCCAAGGCATGAGCACTTAAAAAACTCAAGTAGGAATACATCAGTGATTAGCACTGCAAGTCATTACCAAGAAAATAATATTGTAGTCTTTAGCTGTAACTAGAAAGCCCAGTTTATCATAGGATACCAAAATGATGTGGTGGGTTAAGGTCAGTGCAAGGGATTATCTCTTCCAAAGGAATGCCATAAACTCTGGAGGGTTGAATACAGAGAAATCTGCTGTTGAAAGTCTTTCAAAAGAAAATTCAGTGTTTATTTACAGACCAGTTTTGGATTCAGGTGATCACTACCTCTATTTGAATTATATTGAATTATATATAAATGAAGTATAGTCTTTTTTTATGATCTTAAGTTCACATTTCATCTCAACCCTGTAGACCTTACAAGAACTGTATAACTAACAATTTGTACCAGTTGGGTTAAAGGGAGAATGACCATGTGCTCTGCTGACTCCAGTGTGTATGGTGCTGAATCCTTCTCTGTGTTGCCGGCACCTTTGAAAATGGCAGATGTTGCTGAGGAGAGTGTGTTCTGCAGCAGCAGGGTCCCGTGTTCTATCAACAGCTTGATTTTAAGTATAATTCTCTTTCACAAGTCCATGTTAATAATGCCTTGCCTGCCCTTTTGATAGTAAATTCTCCATGCTTCCTGAAAACGAGAATCCCTATTTGAAGTGTCTAAAACTGACCATCTGGACAGCATCAGGCTTTCTGAAAGTCCTGTAGCTAGCTCTTTGTTGAGTCAAATGTCTGAGCGCGAAGTACTCCTGAGAATGGGCTGGAAAGACACTTGTGCCACACTGTCTCTGTTACCAGTCTGTGGCCATTAAAGGAACTGAGGTGGAGAACTAGTAACAAGGCAGAAGTTGTATGTGTAGTCTGAGGGAAAGCATGCGGCTGTGCTTGGCCTTTCCATGTCCTAGACTAACCCTGTAAGCACCCAGGCCTTGCGGAAATAAAAGGTTCACAGATTTGCAGAATCACTGAGGTTGGAAGAGGACCTCATGAGAACTCATAGTCCCACTCCCTGTTCAAAGCTGGATCCTCTAGAGGAGGTTCCCCAGGTCCACGTCCAAGTTGGATTTTGTATACTTCCACAGATGGAGATTGCACAACCTCTCTGGGCAACCTGCTCCAAGGTTCACCTTCAGCATGGGGTGCTAGCATGCCGCTAGCAGTTGCTGGAGGTGACCTGCAGAGATTATTTTCTTTGGTATAGGTAGTGATATCTCCCTTGGAAGAAAGTGGGACTGTCTTCTGAAAAAGCAAAAACTTTAAGAGATACTGCAGGATTGATTTTAATGGATTCTGTTTTGGAAGCAAGAGTCTGGCCTTCCAGACTTCCTCTTTTTCCTGTTCTTTGTTAATTTAAGTGCAACCTCTAAAAGAGCTAGTCATTCTGAAATCTTCACTTTGGAGTCTTTTTTAAAAGATTTGAAAAAATAAAGGTTACATTCCCAACTTGCATCTTGCATAGCTGGCAGGTCTATCTTGAAATAAATCACTGAATAGATTTCTTTTTTTTTTTTGTATAGCAGTTGAGTTCCCTCAGCAGCTGTTATTGCTTTGTTTACTTAGCTGTGAAGAATTGCTTCTGATATAAAAGTGCTCTAGATCAGGTTCTGTAATGTTTGGTGAAAGATTAGGAGCATTATTCAATGGAAAATTCAATTTTAGCAGGCTATTGTATGGTTGGAGCTGTGCCAGCCTTTTTTAAGCTTTAACCTTACAAAAGATAACTGAATTCTCTGATGCTGTGTTGAAAAGATGTGATCCTACAGCCTCAGAATTCAAGACCTGACTTAAAATTACACTTAAGATGGTAATAGAGTGACTAGACACTAACTAACCTTTTTATATTATATTTTTAGTTTTAGGGTTAAAAACTCTTAAAATTCCCTACCTATCTTACAAATAATAATCTACACTGAAGGAATTTAAACCAAAACTGAAGTAAACATGCTACACGGTGCTCCACCTAGTTAGTGTTCCCATCTGCCACTCAGCTTCCTTTGCTGTCTCAAGTGACTTACAGGTTTCTTTGATAATGTTTGAACTTCAGATATTGCAGACCCTGGAGTTAATTTCTTTAACCATTTCCACCTGGCTTTTTTCCATGATTTAAAAATCTTCT
This sequence comes from Falco rusticolus, assembly GCF_015220075.1. Lineage (NCBI taxonomy): Eukaryota > Metazoa > Chordata > Aves > Falconiformes > Falconidae > Falco > Falco rusticolus. The sequence goes on from NC_051193.1 coordinate 41,968,267, forward strand.
TGTTCTTAGATTCTTAAATTTAACTCCATATCTGAAATTTCTACTGAAACTAGTCTCTGCAGAGTTCCCCTAGAAGAGAGAACTCCTGCGTGAGCCAAGCTGCAACTCCTGAATTTCTTTCTCCTAACAGTCTTTTTTGAAATATGGGAACTATTCCCTCAGGTCTCTAACAGCATAAAACCCTTTCGCTGTGATATTTTCATCCCAGCATGTAATCAAAATCATTTATGTTTGATTGCTTACTACTTACATAAGATGCTTTTGCTGCTGTGTGCACTCCTGATTTTGGGGGATGTTACAGAACAGATCATAGTATCTTTCTGTTTTCTCTGGGTTTCTTCTTATCACATTCTGTCTGCCTGTCTTAGAAATACTCCTTGAATAGCTGCATGTATCTTTTGTGACCAGGGGAGAGGCTCAGCATGATGCAGTGGATCAGGGTTTTCTACTTGGTGCTAGTTCTGACTTGCTGCATGACTTTGGGCCCAGCATTTCACCCCTTTGCATCTCTTTCTTCTCTTAACACTCACCTGCATGTCTCTTTCTTTGAGATACCACATTTTTCTGGGCAGAAACCTCTTTTCCAGATACACATACTCTTGATACAGTGAGTCTCTGATGCCAAGCAATCTGCGTAGGTTTGTTTTAAAAGAAATTGTAGATCTCTTCTTGAGTAGAAGACCGCATTTTTACAATTCAGTGCCAACGCAGGTAGTCAGGTTTTATTTTCTGGAAGTTTCGGAGCATGTACATTGCTGGAGTGATGCATACCCGGAACTTCTCCAAATCAGGCCACCCAGTTAAAAGCACCTGAAAATAGCTGTATATATGTAGCTCTAGGCATTCATCTTTTGAAACTGTGGCCTCTGCTGTGTGGCCTACTTCTCATAGAAATTTTGGTCAGAGAGGAAGGAGAAGAATAGTCACACAGGTCAACTTCAGGCACTTCTATCTGTATTTGAAGCTCCCATTAAAATGAAAAATATAGTTTTAATTTAAAGGCTCTAAATCACCTGCCTGAGGCTCACTTGTTCATGTAGGGACATACCAGTAAAGCATCTAAGTTAGAGGGCTGATGTTAGCTACTGCAAATAACTGTGTCAGTTTTTGGATGCAAGTGTCTCCCTTGTTGATTGTATGCTCTCTTTCCACCAAGAACACATGCAAACAGATATCTCATTGCCTCGCTCCAAGTGTTGTGCGTGTTCACTTACTGCATTTTAATTTCTCTCTGAAAACTAGCATACATGTGTGGAGGGAAGTAATAGGAATTGAATTAATATTCTCTGTGACTGGAAGGAGTTTGTCCAAAGTGCACCAGCACACAGCAGTGCTGCACGTGGCGCTGCTCTGTACCCCAGTTGTCAGCACTCGGTAGGTCTCAGCCCTGCTCTGTCAAACTGGAAAGATTCTGGGACTTTTGACCCAGGGAGGTGCCACGTGACATCTTTCTCATAAAAGCTCATTCATTCATCTAGGAGGGGGTTGACAAAGGGACATGGATGTGTCGGTGTTATGATAAACAAGCCCTGGCTTTGAAATTTAAAGTAGACAGCTGCTTCCAAAGGACTAGATCCTACCCTGAGAGAGGTGGCAGGAAAAGAAAGCAGGAAGCTCCGAAGGGAACCTGGAATCTTCTTTCTTGTACCATTGCATGCTCTTGTTAAGGTAGTTTACAAAAGGATTTTCTAAGGTAAAAATGCTGAAAGCTAACCACTTCTTAAACAGAAAATGCAAACAGACTCTCCTTTCCCTTCTTGCCTCTCCTCCCCCCTGCCAGGTTTTCATTATTTTGAGCTGTCAGCTCTGTCCCAGTGCGGGTAGGAGGGACCAGAGAGCTGGGGGCCTCTGTGGAAATGATGGGCACAGTCCCTGTTCTCCCAGCCAGGAGGGAGCGTCTGCTGGCCTGCTGCTTCTGGCCTGCTAAGATACATCAGCTTGGTTTAGTTCAAGCTGATAGAGCAGTCCAACAAACAGAAAGCCTAGAAAATAATATAGAAAATATTTTTATCATTTTGTCTCACAGTGGGCCAGTCAGAACTCCTTGAACCAACAAACAATCTTCTCCTTTAATCCTAGTAGTCCTGATGGTTACTGAGCTTTCAAAGTAAGCCTGTCTGTAAAGTTCAGATGTTACTTTTGGGTGCACTTAAGTTTAATCTTAAAATCTTGCGGGTTTTTGTGGTCAGATATGGGCAGTCTGCATCTCACTTTGTTTAGCTGTATCTAAAAAGAAACAAGACTGGACCTTTTATCCATTTATTTCATACTAGTGTTGGAGACTTTTGGTTTGCATCTATATGCATCTTTTCAAAGCATTTGTGTACTTGATAAAGCCAAAAACATGGAAAAGTTTATAGCGATTGAAGCAAGATCTTCTATGAATTTTGTGTTTGGGGCTTGCATGGATCTGAAGAATGACCAGATCTGCTTTTATGGGGTAAACATATAAGTCATGACTGCACTCTGTTGTCATGGGGCTTTCCTATGACATCTCCAAATTGGGTTTTAAGAACAGAACATGGATTAATTCTTGAGAGTTACTGTCTGTCTAGAATTAGGAAAGGAGGAGCAGGGATTCTTCTGGTCATGAGGAAGTCTTTGCTGAATAAACCGGATGTTTTAAATTCCAGCACAGTTGTGTTTCAAGTTATTCTGATTCTCTTGAGTAGAAATTTCCTTGGCTGGCATCCAACAACAGAAGATACTTTTCCCAAGTATCTAGGTGCTAGAAAAAGTAAGGAGGGGGCAACAAAAGATAAATTGCTTACAATATCAATGTAAAACTTACCTGAGAGTACCTTTTGCAGTGAATGGCTTTTCCCCTGATGTTTCTACTCATACTGTCATAAGATCAGAAGTCAAGAAAGAAGTCTGGAAAAAGACAACCTTTCTTCTGAATTGGAAACCGGGGCTCAGCTGCTGGAACATTATTCCAGTTGTGGCATAATGTGTTCATGTCAGTTTTGCTGCTGAAGAAGCATTTTATGTTAAGATGTGTTACAGTAGTATAACATGGACAAGAAAAGTAGCATTCCTCACATTTCCTCAGACAAGTGTCTAGCCAACATGTGAGACCCCTGATTAGATTCTAACCCCCCTCATGAAGAGTCCATCAGGACCTTAAGTCTTTATCAGGGTGGCATGGGGCCTACTGATGATAACAGTAAATGAGAGATTCGTGAAGATCATGCTTTCCTTTGCCAGGGTCACTAACATCTAGTCTAAAAGCACTGTCACCTCCTGTTTCACTTTTCTGCTGGCTTTGTGGAACTGTTACGACATCTGGGTGTATCAGCAAAGAAAATATGAAAGCTTTTATGTTCCTTGATGTCAGTAGTTGATTCAGTCTCATGAATTTTCCAGGTGGCTTTCTGAAGTTAGAGTAGAAGAGGCTGCAAGTGTAAAGGTTGATGAGAGGGACTTGAGACTATCTGAATTTCTTGTATAGTTTATGACTGAGTGGAATCAAACCTCTGTGGTCAGGTGCTTGATAGTCTTCCAAGACAAGGTTATTTACTTGTCGTTTGGTACCCTATACCACTAACATCTTGCTTTTCTTCTTGTTTGGCTATGCTTCTTACAGTAGCAATTGGAAAGTGCTGGGTTTTGTTTTTCTAATGTGTAAATGCTGTGTATGGGGTGGAAATAGATCTATATGCATCTGTAAGCTGGTATGACTGTATGGACACACTCAGCTCTCCTGGGTGTGTCAGTAATTGCAGTTCAGGTCACCATACTGCATTTGTGTAAAAGAAACAAAACTGATTCTGCAGGATACAGCTTAGCTCTGTGAAGCAGAAGGGTGCTACGCTAGAAGAAAGAGTGGTAGTGTTACAGGCATATGTTGCATTGTTTCATTCCATGTTTGGTGGGCAAGGTGTATGTGGAATATGTTTCATAACTCATGGTATTTGTAGGGAAATACACAACTTCTTTAGTTCTGTACACAGAGTGAACCACTGCTTGTTAAATTGCGTTAAAATAGTCTGAATAGTAGAAATTGTGTCCCTCAAACAGCACTGTGTGGCCATGTTGCTTAAGTTGCCTTTAGGCCTTCTGTCCTATTAGAGTTCTTCAAAGCTGTCAGCTAGAGATGGATAGCTGGATACAAGTCAGAACACTGGAATAACTTTCCAAAAAAAGAAAAAAAATTACTCCTCAGAGGGCAGATGTTAAGTAAACTGAAGCATCAGAAAGTGTGAAACAGAAACCAAAGGCAGATAAATAAACTGCTTTCAATGTGGCAAGTCAAGCATCCCATACTAGTGGCATTCCAGGACATTTATTAATAACTCTGGAAAAGGTGGATGAACACAGGATGGCACATATTTCAGATAAATGCAAATTATTTAACTTTTTTCCAGACAGTGGGAGACAGCAATATCAGAGGGATCTACCAAAAGTCAGTGAAGAGTCAGCATGATGATAGATCCAGTTTATTGCAGTCTCTTGGGACCATAAAGAAATAATATGGACAGCTCATGCATTGTTAATGTCTACATTGACTCACTGCTCAGGAAAGACCTTGGCGTCACAGTGGGTAACTCAACTGGAAACTTCTGCCCCCTCTGCCTCAGTAGTCAAAAGAGAACATGCCAACAGAACCAAACAAAAAGATTATGGTGGCCAAAAATATCATTGAAGATACTGAGCATACAGTTATGGAAATAAAGCGCTTTCTTTCCCAGTGAAGACTGTTTTCAGTTCTGCTTTCCTGAATTTAAAAATATGCATTAGAAATTAAAGGAATCCTGGAGAAAAAGGACACGGTCACTGCCAAGAGACAGCCACACAAGGGGAGAGTGAGATCAATCTGGGGCTAGCAGAGGTGGAACAAAACCTGAGAAAATAAAATATGAATAAGTAGAGAAACATTCCCAATTTTCTCTTCCCTGCCATGTCAGAGTAGAATTTCACTGAGTATCTGTGCAGTTGCCGGAACATGTCAACTAAGATCATAGCTGGACTGAAAAAAGTAGGATACATTCACAGCTAGATTTAAAAGATTTACAGACCATCGTGGTTGGGGGTATATGGTACTGACTGGTTGGTATTAGAAAGAAACTCCATTTGTGAATGCTGAACTCTGTAACTTGGGATATGTTGGGGGACTATGTATATTCCCTTTCATCTGATTTGAAATCCACTGCCAAGTAGCAGCAGTGGAGATGATACAGTATCAGCTGAACTGTGGTCTTACTTGGTTTTGATTATTCCTGTGTTCATTTCTCGTCTCCCAGGAAGCAGGAGTGCCTGAAACTGCAGTGATGATGTAAAGTATTTTCTAGTTCTGCATAATGTCCTGGTACAAGTAATAACGTTTTGGCATTTTTACCATATTGTGAATAAAGTCTTGAGATTTTACATTAATTATTATGAGCACTCCACATGTTAAATGGGAACTTCAAATACAGCCTGATTTGTTAAAGGCTGTTGTTCTTCCAGAAATATGGCTGGATGAGTTTATTATGAGTGTTTTCTCTTTGATAAGAGCACTCTTCTGCTATAGTAAAGCCCCCACAAGACCCTGTAGAGTGAGGCAAAGGGGTGTGCATGTGGGGACAGAACTGTGGCACAGTGGGGCAGACACTCATAATACACAGCAGGGACTTAATGGTACTGAACGCCCTTGAAGAAGTTTCTGTTAACTCTTGTTCTTCTGAAGGGTCAAGGAGCTAATCCTCCAGACCACGCTGGTGCGGTGTGTGACACAGGGAGTTACTTAGCACACTGGGACTTTTCAACTTTTAAACCTTTTTTTTTCATTTCCTCTTTGCTGCACAGCAAAATCATGAGGAAGACTGACTAGTTGCGAAATTCATCTCCCATGTCGATACAAAAGTGATTGAACAGATAGTGTTCCGCTGCCCTAACAAGCCTGCTCCATGGTCAGAACAGCTGCAGCTTTTCTGCCTTGCTGCAGCTCAGCTGCCAGCTTCTGTAGTGCCTGCCAGGGCCGGGAGAGAAGCGAGCACTCAGCTGTTCCTGAGTGTGTTAACTTTAGATGTGGCATCGGGATTCTTCCACAAGCACAGTGTTCATATTCCAGGTCCTTTTTAATCAGCTTGAGGATGTTTGTCTCTGATTGAGTGCTGGTGAGCAGTCAGCAGTGAAATCTGTCCTGCAGAGATGCAAAGTGTCAGTCTTGCAGATATCTACCCACCACCCCTCTACTGACGAAGGGTGAATGAATATTGTGAATGAGGCCCTTCTTTTGACCAAGGGATGCTAAACATACTATGAAGGCAATGGAAGATGTTAACATACAGGAAGACCTTTGTCCTTTCTGAGTTGTATTTTATTAACCTTTGAAAATCCACTAAGATCTGCATCGTATGGGAAAGTTCAGCTTCACTGAAGCAATTTCTTCACTTAAAACTGAGAGCTTATTCCATCACACCAGCTTACTTAGTTGCTGGTGTATTGACAGGATGCCCGTCCAGCTAAGAAGTAGGTACACTGAATATAAGCCCCATCCTGTGCCAAGTCCTGGTTCGTATGTAGTACAACTAATGTACATGCAGCATAGGCAAGGCATAGGTTAATATGTCTCTGAGATTTTAGGATCTATAATGCCAGTGCAGTTTCATTTCAGCCAAATTTGAAGGGATACTTAAGTTTCTTTAATAGTCCAGTTTGACTTACATGACCTAATGTTTCTGAACAAGTCCAGCACGTAGAGCCTCAGGGCTAGGAACCACGCATTTTTGATCTCTGTTGTTGAGATTCAGGGCCTTGATGACAGCCCTGCTTACTCTCTTGATCTCTGAAATGCCAGCCAAACTTCCCCGCTTCACCAGGGGAACCTTTTGAGTATTAGTCAGTACTTGGGAACCCTGTGAGCATGCTGTTTGAACACTGGGAGGAGGGTGTAAGTAAGATAAAATTTTTGGTCACAATGCTACTGTAGTGCTGGGACAAAATAATGGAGTAGTTAAGAACCTCCTGTACTGGAGGTTTTAGGAACACGTTAGGTAGACAAACACCTGCCCGTGTTGGTATTAGAAGCATTTCATTTTGCTGGAATGCAGTGGGACTGGGGAAGGTGACCTTTTCAGACCAGTGTTTTCTGATGTTGACTGTCTTTCGGAATAAAAAAACATCAGCTACTGACAGCTTGAGCCAGGGAGCTTAACAAAGTCACGCTAAGATGTTAGTAGATAGCTGTCCTGCGTGGGCCCAGCGTATCTGCTTACCTGTGCCGGCATAAGAGCTAAGCAGTCTGAGTAGTCGTAGGCTCCCAGTGGGGCTGTGCTCCCTTAGAAAAAGTGGTATGTTTTAGCTGGGGACAGTCACATTACTCCAGCTACATGACTTCTGGGCTGAAGCTGGCTTCATTCTGCTTTTTCAGGATGCCGAGAGAGGAGCTGTGGGCTGGCTGCACCTGTTCATGTGGATGTGGCGCAGCAGGAGCAAGTATTTCTTCCTTGGTGGAGAAATCTGTGGAATGAGTTTGTCACTTGCTTCACAAGGGTGAGGCAGTTGAGTGATACATTCCTGAATCAGCAAACTCCTCTTGCCTTGCGGCGTTAGGCAACCACACATTAAATCTAAAGCTATAAATTGTATAATTTGCATAAGATATTAGGCAGAAAAGCACAATGGGACAGATGCTAATTGCTGATTTGGGAATCCTCACAAGCATTTGCTAGGAGATAAACTGCAGTTACTTCAATATTGGGCAATTAGTGTTGGTTTTCTAGAAGGGGAGAGGTGTATCACACCAACTGATTTCTTGTACTGTGTAATTTACTGATGCTGTGGTTGCTCTTGGGGACAGTTTTTTAGTTCCTATTTAAGAAAATATTTTGTAAAAACCCTGTGAGTTCTGGCAGGAAGACAGGTGCAGTTCAGCTGGGGTACTTCCACCAAGAAAGCTAGCCAGTTCAAAGGCACTTTCGTTGTATTTTGCTGCAGGGAAATTAATTCTACCATAAATTCTTTAGCATTCCATAGATCCATTCTGGGTGGTTATACAGGTATGCCAGACTGCAGATGGGTTTTTGTTTGGTTGGTTTTTGCTGCCTTTGCAACCTGGAGTCTGGTGTGAGTTTGGGGGGTAAAATTGACGCTGACATTTTATTGCAGTTATCATGAATTTTGACACAGAGTTTTCTAATCAGTTGTTAGGCTGCCAGTTAGTTAAACTGCTAAATCTTCAAATGTGTTTACCTAGATAGCAGAAGTACTTAAGGAAGTGCAGAGCTCTACATTTGCTGGGTTTTGTTGTTATTCTGAGTGTTGTGTCTTCCAACACTGCCCCAAAAAGTTTGCCTTCCCATTTCAGTCTGTGTATGAAATACAGGCAATTTTGTAAGCATGATGATTGCCTTCAAGGTCCTGTGTTATGGGAAAGTAAATGTCCTCAACACTGCAGCTAATTGTAATTGCTTTGGGGTTTTAGTATTCTGAGAGAAAATAATGTTAGAAGAGATCAGAAAATACCCATTTTATTTTCGCTGAATAAACAATTTTTTGTAATGAACCTAAAATGGGTGGTGAGGAGAGCAGCATTTTTGAGATTTCAGATTGTGGATAAGAGAGGAAAATGTCTCCTCTTTTTCTCCCCTTCCTCTCCCACGCTTACTCTATAGCTTGCTTGTCCAAGAGTCCCTGGGAGAGAGGTGACTTGTTCTTTTAGACACCTGTATGAGGTGAGAGTAAAGGAGCTCTGCTTTACGCTTCACTGAAAAGCATCTTGCTTCATACCTGTGATGAAACTGCAAACCCTGTTGCAGGCAGTTTGGCTTGTCCATTTGTTTTGAGCTTATCATTAAGGACTGTAGCTGTAAACTAGTTATATGCAAAAGTAAAACATAAACTGCTCGTGCTGGTGGGGGGCTGGCACAGGAGAGTCCCATCTAGGAGGGTCTGAGGGTTTGTCTGCATTAGGTGTGTTGGTTTTCATTCCTTCCAGTACATGACAGCTCTGATGTGGGTGCTCTTACACAACTTCCTGCGTGGGCGGAGGGATGAACTGCACCAGAAGAAAGCACGTTTATAGTCTGGGTAACTACATCCGTGCAGGTGTTGGGGCAGGGTTACCATTCCAGATGGTAATTGCACTTCTGGCAGGAACTGCTCCACGGATGCAGCTCTTTGCAAGTGCACGCCTGTCCTGAGCCAAGATCGTGCAACACTTTGCCTCTTCTCTCTTGACTTACTCCTTAGAGCGATTATTTTCAAAGACGCTGTTGTGAATTAGGACAAATTCTTTATGAACAGGCACAAGATGTGTAACTAGTGCCATTATCTAAGTGGTTAGAAAAGCTTTTAAAATTGTTTATGGCACAGGGGAGCTAAAACTATAGCGATACCTATGCCAAACACATGCATACGTTGCTCTCTGGAGGCAGGTGTTGGTGGTTGGTTTGTGAAGGTTTGTCTGCCTGGGACGGGCTTCATGCACCAGGTGCAGCAGTAGTACCACCACTATTGCTGAGGGGAAGATAGGGAGTCGCTGAAGCAGCTTTGACAAGTGATACACTTGTGCCTGTGAGGCTGCCTCCCTCCCCCAGGACACAAAAAAAGAGACAGACAGACTGGTTACACACACCAAACCATCCTTTCTCTTTGTTCTTCCTATAAGGAAATTGACTTTCTGTGTTAGTTCAGTATCCAGTCTTATCAACACACAGAATGTAGCCAGGCTTACCGAGTCACAGCCTGCCCGTTGTAAGCACTTTATCATCCAGCCCGTTCCAGAAACCCAGGGTGAGCCAGTGGGAAGAGGAGTCAGGTTATCCCCCTTCTCACCTTTTAGAAACATTAGGTTGGCAAAGACCCTTAAGATCATTGAGTCCAGTTGTTAACCTAACAGTGCCAAGTCCACCACTAAACCATGTCCCTAAGGGCCACATCTACACATCTTTTAAATACCTCCAGGGATGGCGAGTCAGCCACTTCCCTGGGAAACCTCTTCCAGTGCTTGACCACACTTTCAGTGAAGAATATTTTTCCTAATATCCAATCTGAATCTCCCCTGGTGCAACTTGGGGCCGTTTCCTCTTGACCTGTCACTTGTTATGTGGGAGAAGACACCAACACCCACCTCACTGCAACCTCCTTGCAGGGAGCTGTAGAGAGCGATAAGATTCCCCCCTGAGTCTCCTTTTCTCCAGGCTAAACAGCCCCAGTTCCCTCAGCTGCTCCTCATGGGACTTGTGCTCCAGACCCTTCACCAGCCTCACTGCCCTTCCCTGGACACGCTCCAGCACCTCAGGGTCTGTCCTGCAGTGAGGGGCCAAACCTGGACACAGGATTTGATCACTGTCCTAGTCCTGCTGGCCACACTGTGTCTGATAGAAGCCAGGATGCTCTTGGCCCTCTTGGCCACCTGGGCACACTGCTGGCTTGTATTCAGCTGGCTGTCTTCCAGCACCCCCCGGCCCTTTCCCACCAGCAGCTCTCCAGCCGCTCTGCCCCCAGCCTGTAGCGCTGTGTGGGGCTGGTGTGACCCAAGTGCAGGACCCGGCATGGAGCCCTGTGGAACCTCATACAACTGGCCTCGCCCCATGGGTCCAGCCTGTCCAGATCCCTCTGCAGAGCCGTCCTGCCCTCCAGCAGACCAACACTCCCCCTCCCTGGCAACTTGGTGTCATCTGCAAACTGACTGAGGGTGCACTTGATCCACTCACTCAGATTGTCAATAAAGATACTAACCAGCACTGTCCCCAGTACTGAGGCCTGGGGAACACCGCTTGTGACTGGCCCCCAGCCAGGTGTAACTCCACTCACCACCACTCCTTGGGCTCAGCCATCCAGCCAGTTTTTTACCCAGGGAAGAGTGCACCCATGCAAGCCGTGAGCAGCCAGTTTCTCCAGGGGAATGCTGTGGGAGATGGTGTCAGAGGCTTTACTAAGGTCCAGGTAGACAACATCTATAGCTTTTTCCTCATCTACTAAGCGGGTCACCTTGTCACAGAAGGGGATCAGGTTAGTCAAGCAGGACCTGCCTTTCATAACCCCATGCTGGCTGGGCCTGATCACTTGGTCGTCCTGTACAGCTCCCTGCAAGGGTGATGGCACTCAGGCTGATCTGCTCCATAACCTTCCCTGGCACCCAGGTCAGGCTGACAGGCCTGTAGTTCCCCGGATCCTCCTTCCTGCCCTTCTTGTAGATGGGCATCCCGTTGGCTAAGCTCCCACCTGCTGGGACCTCCCTGGTTAGCCAGGGCTGCTGATAAATGATTGACAGTGTCTTGGTGAGAGCTTCCACCAGCTGCCTCAGTCCCCTGCTGGATCCCATCTGCCCCCACAGACTTGTGTGTGTCTAAGTGGTGTAGCAGGCTGCTGGCCATTTCCCCTTGGACTGTGGGGGCTTCGTTCTGCTCCCTGTCCCTGTTTTCCAGCTGGCAGGTGGCTCAAGAGTCTGGATACTTTGGTTGAAAATCCCTTGTAATTTCAAGTCCAAATTGATTCACAGTCAGGTTTACTCACAAAAAGAAGTACAACCTCCTTTAAAAACACAGATTTCTGTCTGTATTAGCCGTTTCTCCTTTTGTTGGAGACGGAATGTTGATGCAAACAAAACCAGCTCATATTGAGACAGAGCTGGGGTTCAAAGAATAATAGGCGTTTACTGGATAAGAATCACATCTAGACATGCACACACTTCTCTGAAGCTGGCAGTGCTTGTCTTATCTCCCCTGTTTATATCTGTGATTTATCGCAAGAATTTTATCTTTAGGGAAAAAAAAACCCAGTCCTAGTTCCCTATCTAATCCTACAATCACATTTTTTTTCCTTCTGTCTTACAAATAGGAAAGAATCTTTAAAAAATATTTATCTCCTAGATAGAAATATACCCAAATTTATGTATATTTTTATCCCTGTAAGTTAGTGAATTTTATTGGGTCATCAGTGTATAGTTGCAGTGAAAGTAAGAGCCTGCCTGGAACTGAGGAGTAAAACAAATGCATTTCTTATTGAATTTAATGTGTCTCATCATATGCAGCTGTTTTTTTTTCCCTCTGTGCTTTCATGCGGTCTTTGTTTTTCATATTATGTTGTCCAAGAGAAAATATTTTAATAACTTGCCATACTTGGTTAGACTTTATAGGAAAATTAATTTTTCTTTTTGTAGAGGTAGATCCACAGGCACTGAATGTTTATTCAGGCTTATAGGGAAGTTTGTTTTCTTTGAAAGCTAAATGCAAGTAGGCTTCCTCTTCTCTTCTTTTTTCACTTTAAGAAAACAACTGATTTTTTCAAAACATTTTCTGGTTTGTGTTCTGGTAGCATGATTTTTTTTCCATACTGCAGCTTCTGAAGACATGTGTTTTTAGTGGCTGTAGGGCACATAGTGTTAATCTAGGAACTGCACCGTCATTATCTCCATTAGAGGAAGAGTGCCATGTCAACCGGGAAAGTACAGAGAGAGTTTTGAAGTTGTACAAGACAAACCTGTAGAAGAACCCCACTGTGCTGGGGTCTGAAAGGCTTGATCCTGTTCAAGCCTTTCTGTTGGTGCTTGGGTAGGTATTAATCTCTGCACCCCCTTGTTTCTTCATTTCACACCTCTGTCCTTCATTAGTCCTGTTTGTTTGGTTTGCAGCTTCTCCTAGAGAGACGCTACCTCTTACCATGTGTTTTGCACAGTGCTTAAAATACCTTCCAATGCCACTGTAATAAAAATGATCCTACAATGTTAGGGAAAAATAAGGCTTCTACAGTATCCACATAGCTTTTACTTGTAAATGTGTACAGAGGAAGCTCTTTGAAACAGCATTTAGCGAAAGCTGAACTCCTGAGCTATGACCTGGTTTCTTTAAACATTCAGGTTTTGTCATTATTTTGAAGTCTGCAGTATCTGATGCTAAAAATACTGTGCTGATCTTCCTGTGTGTATGTAGTTACATAAATCTTGCCATAAATAATAGTTGTTCACTCGATCATTATAGAAATGTCTTGGCATGCAGTTCATAAGGGATTTGCTCAGAGCAAATCAAAATTGAGTAGAAAGACACAAATTAGAATGAGAGTTCCTAGACCTTTTTAGATCCTGCTTTTATAGCATCATTTCAATCATTTCTTGGCTTATTCTGTCATTTCTCCAGTATCTAGACAAATTGGAAGAGTGCTAAGGAGAATCCTCCTTAATTCTTCAATCAGATGTGAAATGTGAAGGGTTGGTACTGCACCTTTACAGTTGCATACCTTAAAAAGGTTTAAGCTAAATATCTTAATAGCCTGTCATTGTGTTATGAGCATAAGCATAGAGTTGAATGCTTGAGTTCTTTACAGTTTGGATTTCACAGCCATTTTGTAGAAAAGCTTGAGACTATGAAACTTAAACGCTGAGTGGTTTGAAAGACTTGGTTGTTATGTTGTAGTTATTGGGAGAAGGTGTATTTTGTAACCACGAGGGGAGAAAAGCATAGACAAACTGTTGGTATGTGAGGCAGAATTCATCAGGCTGGCAAGACCTGTGCTGTAGTCAGTCTCCTGAACCCAGGTATCTTGACCAAACAAAAAAAACAACCCACAATTCTATTTCTAGACTGAAATATTCTGGTCACAGAAAAGTCCAAGTGCATTTGAACTTAAAAAAAACCAAAAACAAACAAACAAACAAAAAAAGTTTGGTGCAGAGGGGATTTATCTGGCCAGTGGGCAGTTACAAACAATAACTCCTAGGACATCACATATAACTTGCAGTTATTACTATAGCAAAACATAAATGTAGAAATTAGTGTAGGTGCAAGCTTGTACTAAGCGAACTGAAGTCAGGTGAGATGGGACTGAGTGGTGCAGCAGAGCTCAGAGAGGGTGTAAGTAGCAAGCACATGCCAGAAAGTCTTACTGGGTTCTCAGCATTGATTTTAATTAGGAAGAGAATGTTTTGGCTCAATTCTCAAAAATGAGCAATCCCTACTTGAATGTATCCCAGTTTTGCCTTAGGTTCTTCTGTCATCAGTGCCTGGTCTACCAGTCCCTCAGCCCAGTCAATTACCTTCATGTGTCTTAGTTTATTCTGTACACCCTGCTTTGAGTTGAGAAATAAGATTGTAAAATCATCATACCAGGAATTGTTGTGCATTTTGTTTCTGGAAAGGAACAAAACTGCAGCTTAATAGACCCATTACTAACAACCAGCCTCTGTAGAACCTAATTCAGACCTTAAAATAAATGTCAAGAGTGAAGAAAATTACAGTTCACAGAACAGCAAGACAGGAATGCTCAGACAGCTCGGGAGGGGTGAGACCTGTCTCCCGTGAAGGGTGGTGGGGCTTTTGGTGCCCAGCTCCTTCTGTCCCCAGAAAGGCCAGCCTGCCTGCTCCCTGGGATCCCTGCAGAGCCTTCATTGTGCTAGGGCACTGGAGTGGGAAGGAACATGTATTGATTTTAAGAAGCAGAAGGATTGCAGTGTTTGTTTTAAAAATACACCATTTTCTTGGGGGTCTCAGATCTCATTTCTGTGCTGTACGTGAGGTCAGTGTTGTGGTGTGTAGCTTTGCGCTGAGCTACCTCTGGTCTGGGTGCAGGAGGGGTAGCGTGTTGTTTTACAAAAGGCAAATGGAAGATGAATGGAATTACTCAGGGCATCATGGTTTACCTCTAGCACTTCTCATCCAGATGATTTGATTCTAACTAACATTCGTGGGTCAGATCTGTGAGTTCACTGCCTTTTGGTCTAGAATGATGAGGAAGATTTTCAGTTTTCTGACCTTTTGTTGTTCTGTCATTTCTTTGCCTTCCATTTCTCGTTCCGGCTACGTGATCTATGAATGTAAGATTGAGCAGGGATCTTTTCTGAGAGAATACTCATCTGTTTCCCTTAAAAAGGAGCATGAGTGAGAGAAGGCAGATTCAGAAGAATAGGAAATTCAGGCTGCGTAATGGGGTTGCATTAATAATCATGAGAATAAATTGCTAGTCCTTGTACTGCTTTTTGAAAGGGATATTGCAAAAGAAGTCAGTAATTAAAATTTAAGCAGTTTGGGGTATTTGTGAAGCTATTTAAAACGTAATTATTCAACAAATTATTTGATAGAACTTAATGCCAGTTATTACAAAGTAGTGGGAGGACAGATTCTCAGTCGACAGAATTTTGATGTCAGGGCATGACTGTGGCAGTTAGACTCTTAGGAGAGCAAACAGTGAAAAAGACTGTTGTTTGTTTGGTTTGGTGTTTTGGTTTGGGTTTTTTTGTTGGGTTTTTTTTTTAATCATCTGTTTTCTCTGTCCATATCAAATAACATGCTGAAAGAGGATACTAAGAGCAAATGAAACAGGTTTTGATTGTTTATCCTCAGTTTCAGCTGTCACCAGTGCTGGAAGCAGCTCTTCTCATACTGCGGCTCTCTTCTCACTCTAGTGAGAAAAACATGATTAGAGAACATCTGCTCTAGTACAATGGATACAAGCATCAAGCAAGGTTATTTATAAGAGGACCTGAGGCCACCTGATTCTAGGTTGTACACATGTACAAGACTAGAGCATGAATTCTGCTGGAGAGTGTTTATTCTTAGAAAAAAAATCAGACACAATGTTCCAATACCTGAATGCAGGTGCTTTACCTGCATACTAAATCTGGGTGTGGAGCTTGACAGACACTTTCTTCTAAAGTGTCTGGAAATGTGTGCCCATCTCTCCCTTTCCATTTTATTAACCCTTGGTTGTGCCAGGGCCACCAGTATTTGCCAGGTGACAGTGACCTGCTCTAGGCTCTTGTGAACACTGGCTGCTTGAGCAACATCCACGCTACATGCTATGGCCGTACGCACATGAGGTATTCAAACTGAACATCCCCTGTGCCTCGTCCCAGCGTGTCCCATTGCTGCAGTCACCTGTCTGCATGGGATGTGGCCCAAGGCTGTGCAGTTCCAGGGTACCATATAACTTTTTCAGTTACTGTTTTCAATAAAGAAATGTATTTATAGAAGGATCAGGAAGACCGTAGCACAAATCTTGACAAACTGATAGTGTTTAATAAAAATTTAGGATTAGTTTTAGTTTGCATCTTAACAGGAAGTTTATGAAGTAGCTGGAGTGAAAGTGAGGTCCAGATCTAACCCAAGCCTGCCACAGATTTCTGTGTTCAGGCCATCTGGTTAAGACTATACTCTGAGTTAACTACCCAATCTGCATGTGGCCTTCCATACCAGTAGTGAATCTGTACTTACTTGGTTGCACTGTATTATGCACAAGGTCTAATGCCTAGTCTTTTATATTTAGTCATTCAGACAGTGATGTTTGTCTTACCATTGCAGAGTACTTCTGGCAAGCAAGAACAATGAGGAGAGATACTACTTAGGCTTCAGATGCCAAAGTCTCCCAAAGTAGCAAAAATCTAAAGCAGTGGGGTTTTTTTCCCCCATCCTCATCTGTCAACATCTCCAAATTTGTAGTGTCCCATTCTTGTCTTTAGAGCCCTTCTCTATTCAATTTGCCTCAAGCCAAGTAAAAAACTCAGGTGTTTTATATGATGTAAAGGGTGCAGGAGACCTGGTGGGACCCCTGGCTACCTGTCTTCATCTTCTGATTTTCAGTGATAAATTAAGGCCAGTGTCAGTGCTGGGCTTTGTTGACTGTTGACAGAAGAGGGGTTATGGAAATTCAGTACAGATTGTCATTCAAGCAATATAAGACCTATTTAATAAAAAGAGCCCTGGGGATCAAGAGTGAAGAAATTTGCACAATGAAATGCTTTTCTTAGGCTCACTGTCCACTCCAACTCACTCTTCTGCTTCTCCAGCAGTGAAAAGTACTTGTGTGCTTTCAAGTTTGATCAGATTGCAAGGAGCAGCCTCTTGGAAGAAGGGGTCAGAGAAAGATTAATATCGCTGGGAACTTGGTGTTTACTATTTCAGTGGTGCGACTTAGTTTTCTCCTTTATACTGATTGTCATTAGGGTTAAATAAATGTCATGGCTTTTAAAAATAGTCGACAAGAGAGACACTGCTTTGTACTTTTGAAACAAAACATATCCTTAAGGCTGGACAACATATCTAGAGTTGAGATAGCATGGTAATTAAAATTAATGATAATTTAATGTAATGATCCTTATCCTGTAGGAAGACTTGTCTGCACAAAGTGAAGTATTACATATGCTAAAGCCAGAGTTTGATGTAGGGGAGGAAAAGTCCGTGGGCTGGCGATATGTCACCAAATGTTGTTCAAATAAACCAGACTGTATATTTGTTTTTTAATTAAGCTTAATATATGTGTCTGTGAAGGGTTGCAGCTAAACTTTGGTAGGCTGAGTTGGCCAGAGAACTGCTGTTCCTAAAATAGGATTTATTTGTTATTTTTGTATTGCATTTACTATTTGAGACATCTCTAGCTGATGGCTGGATAAGATAATATCGGGATGGGTCTGCTGTTTGTCACAAGGCTTCCTGAGTTGTCTTTTGCCAGTGCTGACCTTCATGGTACAGAACAATGGTACCCTTACTGAAGGGTTTTCCACAGGGGGAAAATGTCCATTGGCCAAATTCTCACCGTCATCCTGCAGACAACTCCGCTGAGAACCAGCACCTCTGATGTAATTACTAATTCAAGTGATATTACTGAGATTGGAGACATTTGTTTGCTTTGGTTTTCAGTCTTACAGCGTCCTGAAATACTATGCCTGGCTGTAGCAGGTGAAGCCTAAAGCAGCAGAAGCCTTCTGTGTTCACTGTGCAGAGCGTGCTGTGTGGCCCGTTGCTGGGGGCAGGTTATTTCTGTGTCATGGTTGCATTTAGCTATGAGCATTGCATGATGCAGGAGAAACATACTTTTCTTCCAGGCTGTATCTTTTTCCCATTAATGGGTAGCTTTTATTGCTGAGCATCTGTTAGCTCAGAATCATAGCAGCCTCTGCGTTTACAGCTCCTTTTCAAGGTAAAAGGAAGATGATGGGCTATGGGAGTTACACAGATCTGGTTCCTTTCATGCTGCAGCATAATGAGTTGAGTACATCTCCTCTGGGAGGGGGGAGTGAGAGTTGTATGGAGTTTCTCTAGGATTCAAACCCAACATCTGAGCAGCTTTCTGATTCTTCCAAGATGAGGCCCAAACCGGACACATCTACTGCTATAGAATGAATACAAAAAGAATTCAACCCAATCCAGCTATAAAATCTGATTCTTGATTTAAAGTTGACCTGAAGTTAAAGCTTATTTCCAGCTATGTTATTGCCGATGTTCTTTATTGGAATTGATGAGCAGAACATGCATAGTATGGCATTTTTTATTTTAAATGAGGCAAGTGGGGTTTTGGAAGGGTGGGAGTGTATGTGGTGTATCTGGGCAGTGGGGGGTGTTAAGCAAACTGATTCCCTGCAGGTATCATGCTTGAACGTTGTTCCCTGCCTACCTGCATACTAGTCTTTGAAAATTCACATCTAGACACAACTGTGGATGAAAGTTGGTCAGACCAGGACTACCAAATTCTGAGCCGGGCCTGCAGTGCTTTTTTGTAACAGAGGAGTCTTCTCCCTCCTTCTGAATTGCAAGGGTGCGAGGATTTACAACCTGAGTTAACTGCATAGGTACTACAGAATATCTCTTTGATGGCCTCTGGTTAGTTTTCTAAATCACACAAAAGGAATGTGATATATGTTTAATGCTCTGTAACTGCGTAAGCACAGCTTCTAATCTTCATTGCAACTGCTGAGATGGGTTCTCTTCTGAACTAAGAAAATTTAAATGAAGAGCTAACTGTAAGGATTTCATGGTCTTTTTAGAACAGTTTCTAGTTCTTAGTAACTAGGCTTCATGGTTTAGTGCACTTCAATATGAGAGGTGGGGACTTTTTGTAGGAGACTGTGTTCAAAACCTGACTTGCATCTACAAGCATAATATTCTCTTGTGTATCTTCAAGTTCTTCCAACCAAGAATCTGATTTTTCTTTCAGTGTTACTGCTGTAGCCTTACAAGGGCTACGTAATAACGTGGTACATTGAAACACAATCTAAGTAACCTGAAGTCCCAAATCAAACTTAGGGAAATGTGATTTTTTTTTTCTTTATTTGTTTTTTCCCCTCCAAGTCTTGTGCAATGAATACAAGATTATCTGGTTGTCTGTCCTGTTTAGTCTCTACTAAAGATCCAGCATAAGTCTTTGCAGGCAAAATCAAAGATTTTTTTTGACAGAAACTTACACTGTGTTAGTGAACTGTTTCACTACAGTGGCCAGACCCGTTCTTTTCTGTATAGTAGCTTCACTGGCAAAGAATTTGATCAAACTGAAATGTGGAACTCAAAACTTCTTGAAGCAGCTGAAAGAGGAGCACAATGGAGGCCTCTGTGAATCAGGAGCAGCATGCTGATGACGAATGGGAACAGCAATGTGTTGTTTCTTCTGGTAAATATGAAAGCAGTAGGTGGTAAGCTTAAAAAAAATCAAAACATTTTCACTATCCTATACTGCATAGCTAAACAAGGAGACTCGGTGCCACGGGATGTTGTGAATGCCAATTTGTGTGGGTTTGAAAAAGCAGTGAGATTGATGACAGAAAAACCTATTGAGAATGGATAAACCCTTTACTTCCCTGAAGAAGTCCCTAAGTGGCTGCTGCAATGGGATATGACATGGACAATGCTTTCTGTGGTTTTATACTCTTCCCTAGACGTGTACCACTAGCCTTTGTCTCTGCTGGTTTGTCCTGTTATGATCAGGTGTCATCCTGATGCTGGAAAAAAAAAAGAAATGCAAAATAAATGAGCAAGGGATGCTGCAGGTTTGCCTGGCAAAGATCAAGGAAAAAGTGGGGAAACTGAAGGAAAAACAAAATACAGAGAAACAAAGTGAATACGAGGGAGCAGTTTCTATGGGAGAGTGTGAACACGTACCCCATCACTACAAATCTGCATCTTAGTTTCCATCCTTTGGAAACATTACAGGGCTCTGCAAGCCTGGAATACAAAGGATGAGCCTCATTCTGGGGAAGAGAAACACCTTACTGATCCCAGTTAGATGAATCTTTTTGGTCTCTTAGACCACTCGTCTCTTGTGGACTAGGATAAGCCTAAGGGCATAACTAGAAACCCATGAGCTGGTGCACACTGTCCCATCCCCTCTCATTCCTCCTATTGGTCATACTGTAGTCAGATGGGTATTGAAATAAAAAGCCAGCTGACATCTTTCTAGGCTTCTCTGATGAGCATCTGGAATGTAATGCATGTGAAGTTATTTTAAAGGGGTTGGTGCTGGTGCCTGCAGGTTGTACCTGCTGGCTGAGGTGGTATGCTGCCTGTGAGGACCCCACTTTGTGCTGAGGGGTGGCTTTTGAACCATTCCTGGGCTGTGTTTGCCTGAAGAAGTGGTCTGAAATTTGGCTGACTGTGTTTTATCCCTGGATTTTGGCAACTTTATGTAAGACACAACATAATTGCTAGACTCATGCTGCAGAATGTAAGTGCTTTTGAAATGGGATGCAAAGGTTAAAGTGAAATTAAAATCCTTAAGTGTTTTTTGAGGAAGGCTGAAGTAAAATGAGTACAGGGCTGTGCGGAAGTGATCATAACCTGTAATAAATGAAAATCCTTTAAAAATCATAAGTTGCTTCTTAGAAATGTGGATTCTGAGACTTCTCTGGGATTTCTTGCTTAGTAGCATAAACAGGAAGGGGAGAGGAAAGGGTGGTAACTTCATTCATACCTAACTGTCAGACTCTTGCAAGTAAAGAAATTATAATTGCCCAGTTGGCACTAATGTGTTTGCAGTGCTTCATTTTTCACTGTGCTACGTGAACATCTAACCTACTATTTGCCTTTCATACAGAAAATTAATTTCTTCTTGTCTGAGATAGACTTGCAAAGTATTTATAGGGGAAGAGCTATAAAAGTACACCAATATTGCGGAAAATAACATGAGTGTATTGGCTAGATGACAGGGATATATTTATAAAATACTCTCTACTCAGGCAAACTTAAGAAAACGGCATTGAGGACAGGGTATTCATTTCAGTAACAGACCAGTAACCATTGCCAAAATGAACATAATTACTGCTTCATGGTATACAGAGCAAGGGTCATCCTGCAGATTTAAAAGCAAATTCAAATAAGCACGTAGCTCAGCCTCACAGGGGAAGAATAAGAACTGAATAAAGCACATAGTGTAGAAGAGTTACGTTTTCAAAAAACGCTGAGTTACCAGCTGTGTGCCCTGAGTATGCCCTGGCTTAGACGTGTCTTCTGTTTTGTTTTAGCTAGCAGAAGCTGCGGCAGTGCCCTCCTCCTCAGGATCCCGCTTTGTTTGCCTTCCGTGGCCATGAGGTTGCATCCTTTGCAGTAGGATTCTGTCCTGACGCCACAGGAGGATCAAGCCCCTGGCTCCTCCAGCGAGGTGGCTGCACTGGTTTCCCGCTGGGTGTTCCAGTGGCACATCCTCACACTAATTGCTGTACTGTCATGGATAGCTTAGGGTCAAGTATGTCTGAATGTCACAGGTGTCCTGTCCTCTCTTGGGCTGTGGGGCATGCTTGCCTTCTTCCCCAGCCTCACACCAGAAAAATGCAGGTGAATGAGGAGGGCTTGTCGGGAAGGAAGGGGCCTTTCTGGTTTTGTGGTTTTCCTCATTGCTCAGCTATAGAGCAAATGTTTACCTTCCGTGAGTCTGTTGGAGTTAAAGCCCGTGTCCTTGTGCTCTAAACAGGGCTAACAGAAGGAAATGAAAGACTTCAGTTCTACAGGCCCCAGAAGTCCAGTAATGACTGTGTTAAGTGCTCTGAACCCAAGGTGACGTCCTCAATCTCTCATTTAGGAGCAGCAGGAAATGAGTCCTGTTAAACTGTCTCATCTCTGTTTGTTCCTACCTGGAAGCCTGAGCTGTTGCTGTCAGATGAATGAAGTACTCGGAGTGCCTCGCTCCTTTGTGTATTGGTATGAAAGTGGTCTGCAAAATCAAATAGCAGTAGTGACAGATTTTTGCATGAGTGAGGTAAGTTTACTGCTGTGTGCTCTTTGCTGGTACCTTGTCACCTTGGTTGTGGCCCCCTGGCAGTTTCAAAAGCCATGATAGCTTAACCACTATCAGGATTGCGGCTGTGTCCTTTGCAGCATTACCCAATGTGCGGTCATCTTTTTTTCACAAGAAACTTGGAATGTTCTCTCTTCCCCTTTTAGTAAAGCACCAAATCTCCTGGCAGTTTCCTGCCTTTGTACTCTGCTGTGCAGACAATTCCTAAGGAACCTGAAGAGACTTATTATTAAACCCTTGATGGAGAAGCTTGAAATGTTGATGTTACATGTCTGAAGGCTGGAAAATACTGGCACCTGCTGTGTTTCTCTAGTTCTGAACACAGATTTATTTTTTTTCCGCTTTCCCAGCTCAGCAGTATAATCAATTCCTCTTCCTGTGGAGACGTTGCAAGGAGTGCTCAGGGCATTTCCTCCTCTGTTCTGCTAAACTAAGGGTTTCCCAAGGACAAGTGCATTGTCAGGCTGAGCTGTGCTATGTTCCTGCCTGCTTTCAGGTCCTGTGTCATCTCTGACTCCTGGTACATTTTTGGAAACAAAATATCGCCCCTACTCATGGAGTGAGAATCTTCCTCTGTAACTGGCAACAGGTTGTGTTTTGGCACTGGATGAATGATTTTCTGGAATTGCCTGTACAAGTCTGGTATGTCGTAACTACAGCATTCGGCTGCTGCAGTCGGTGCATACATGTGACTAATAGTCAGACTTACTGGAACAAAGCAAATGCTGGTACTGCCGGGGTGGTGTCCCAGTACGGCGCTAACAGTCCTTGTTTGGCATATGCAGCATTCCTTCCCAAGTGTTTTCCTCTTCTGGCTGAGCTGAATTCAGCAGCACTGGGAAGCCACAGCAGTACCCTCCTCCACACTGCAACTCAGAGAGAAGCTGCTGAGGTCAGGTTTTGAAGGCTATTCCCCATGAGACAGAAGGTACATCACTCCTTTTTAGCAGTATTGAATTTTACAGCACCCTGTCCACAGTAGTCTAATGTCTTCTGTTGCCCTTGTCTCTGGTAATGTGAAGAAATTACCCAGAAAAGCTGTATGTACTCTGCTTTGCTGCTTAACACGTGGCACTTGGGTTTGTGCTAACAAATAGCACCAGTGCAGGCCTCAAGGAAGAGGAAGAAAAGCTAGAATGTTCTTGTCAGGGCAAATCCATGGTCTCTGAAGTCTTGTGTTTGCATAATCTCATCTCCTCCAAACAGGAGTTCAAGTTGGGAAGAGCAGCCTCCCCACCCCAGAGAACTGATGTGTTTGTACAGCACGTGTACTACTTGTTTCTGAAGTGCTGTGAGTGCTGACGTGCAGATCCTTGTGTTTGAGAGGCTCTATAGCACTGAGCTCATCTGGATACCTCTGTGGTGCTGGTGGCACAGTTACAGTTACGTGAAATCGTGCGTGGGCACACAGGCCAGAAAAGCAATTTCTAGTAACCACAATAAAACAAAACAAACGGACAAGGAGGATTTGAACTTCCAGACACATGAGGAGATCTTATGTAAAGCTTGAGCTATCTGTCTGTGTTATGTATCTTTGCAAATCCTAGCGTTATTTAGGATCATGTTCTGCATTCTCGGAATAACCTAAAATGCTCATACTCATGTCCAATGTGCTGGTCATAGTTCTACAAACATTTTCACTGCACTTCAGTATTTGTTTCCTTTCTCTATACTTAAATGCCTCGACAAACATTGTTCAGCTGTTGCATTGTGAGTGGCTGGTGATTCGGGATGGATCCAGGAACTGGTAAGTTCTTGGTTCAGACAGGCACAAAGGATGAGGTTTTCCACCTCTGTCCACAGGCTGTCTCCTGGGGAGTCCTTCTAGGATTTTGTCTCTTGTTTTCACTGTCTGTAAAATGGAGTGGTGATGAGCGCTGCCTTTGTAAATATGGAAAGATCTCCAAATGAGATCTGCTGTATGACAGCTTGGGAGAAATGCTGGTACATCCTGAGCTGGAGCCTGCTGCTGAAACTGGTCGTTGCTTTGGTCAGTTCACTCAGGTTCTGCTTCATCTTTGCTAGCAGTAAAATGAAACCCCCATTGGATAGTCCAGGGATGCTGAAAGAATCTTTGGTGCATGTGAAACTTTGTGTACTTGAAAAAGTTTGTGTAAATGCAATGTACATCAGTAAGAGAGGTCTGAATTTTCTATGAGCATTCTTTTGCCTGCATTTTAGCTAGTTGAAAAATTTCATCTTAGCATTTACTCTGTGGGTTGTTTTTTTTAATTGTTGCAAACACAAGCTAGTTCTTTTCTTCTGCTAGGAAGTAGATTAGTTAAGTTTTGACCGAAAGACATGACTACATGTCTCAGAAATCTACTAATTGCCCTAGAAGTATTTAGCTTCCCCAGACCTGTGGATATGTTCTTCATTTTGGAAATGCTCTGTCTCTAACATCTTCTGTTGGCCCTGACTTTGCTAGACCCTTTTCAGTCTGTCAGAAAGAAAATGAGTGCCCGGATTCCCGAAGCCTGGAAAAAGGTCATTAAATAGATCAGACAAAAAGGAAATAGCATGTCTACTAAATCAAAGATGTTTTATACAAACCATGATGGGTCATGCTGAGAGCTGTCTAGCTTGTTGAGCTTAGCAATGATTCTCTCCTTGAAAATTAGCCAAGAATTTACTCTTTCCATAACTTCCTAATCCACCTACACAGCAGAGTTCAGATCCTACAACTGGTATGCTATGAACTGAGCATTCTTCTGACTGGGTAGTCTTTCATGCTTCGATTACAACGTAATTAAGAATAGTTTAGCCTGTGGTTTCACTTATCCTGTTAGTAACTTTTTAATTCTTTCGTGCAGAACATAACTTATGTAGAGCACAGGATTTCAACATACTTTTGCAGCATTGTTGCCCACCAAAAAGTGGATTGGAAGATAGTCAGCAAGTGCAAATGAAGTACTCTTAAGTCTTTGCAGCTATTTACTTCTCAAAGAAGTGTATGTCCTGAAGACACAGGATGTTCCTTTTCCTTTGGGAAAGGATCTGGTCAAAACTGGAAATTGACACTGAACAGAAGGGGGGCTTTCCTCCTCACTGATCAGATACTCTGAGCCACAAAGCATGGTGGTGTTTTCTAAATGGATGTGTCTGTGTGACTCAAGGCGTCTTCCAGAGGGTCCCTCTCTCAGTCACTGTCGTGTGCCCTGTCACTGGCTGTTGTGAAAGGGGAAACACTTGTTATTTCCTTACAAACTTGTAGTGCTCTCAGCCCCCTTTGTGTTGAGTAGCCAAGGGGTGGATAGGGCAGAGTCATCAGCTAGAAGAGCAGGTGGGACTCTGGAGTGGACAAAAAGGACAACCAGCAATGTGTAAGAAGACCTGTGGACAGTCCTTTAACGAAAGGACCCCCAGGATGAGAGGGCTTAGGCAGTGACTGTTCTGCATTCATAAAAGAGAGGGAATCAAGAAGAGAGTAATTAAGAAGTGGCTATGACATGTAGAAAGCATAGCAATTTTTAGAATGTTTTGATTTTTAGGGAAAGCATGTCCCATGTACCTTAAATCCTGATTAATTGGTTTTTAGACATGACAGAGATAGCTGTTATGTCAGCCCTTAAATGGATAAACCAATGGGGGGAAAAAAGTGTACCTCAGTATATTCGGTCCTTATGTCAGTAGATGGGAACTACTTGCAGAGGCTGGTACGACTCCTCCTCCAGCCCAATGCAGTACGATGAGTTACACAGAAAAAGATACCCCTCACTGTGTGACTTCATACCAATCAGTTAGGCCAGAGCAGAAGCTGTAATCCAAGGATAATATGTTACAAGCAAAACATTCAATAAGCAGCAGCAAGCCTGTGCTGACGAGCCCAAGATGAAACCAGGCACGCTCCAGGTCAGGTGGACCAGGGTGATGTTTGCTCTTCCCTTTAAACAAGTAAAATTGTACTAGTAAGTTTATCTGAGAGCTAACCTTTGCCAAAGTGGTGAATATAATTCAGGGATCTATTTGTCCTGGCCAGTACTGCTAGATGTAAACTGAGGAAATCGGCCGCAAGCTCTGTGACCTTCCTGGGCTTCCCTTCAGGGCATTTCTGCACACGGACATCTCCTCTGCCTTTGCTGTTAAGCTGCTTAGACAGGAGATGGTAGCAGGCTCATGAATTAGGAGTCAGTGTAGTAACTGAAGCCAGAAAATTCTATTTCTTTGTGTATTCAGGCTATACAGGTCAGCATTGTTCCCGGCAAGACAGGAATGCACATTTCAGGAGGATTACTTTGCAGCTACCTTTGTGAAGGTAATTGTCTGGCAGCAAAGGGCAGTTCATTGCACCTGACATGAAACTGTCTTTATAAAAGGTAAAAGTTACACATATATTCAGTACCAAGAGTCTACATTTTTCTTCAGTGAGCAGAGATAGGTATGTCCAGAAGTTATTAATCTTAAACTATTGAATGTATAAATCGCTGTCCGCATGTGCCCATTTCCTCTAACTACACTGGTACACAGACAGCTCGCATAGATAGACAAGTTGGCTGGCGTTAGGTGAGATTAATTCCCCCTTCCCTCACAGTTATCCCTTAGCACGTGGCTCCTGAGAGCTCAGAGCCATACCCAGCAGGCTGCTGTTGCAGGGTGCCTGGCTCCTGGTGCTGCCGTGTGTGCCGGCATGTCGGTCAGGAACTCCGCTCTGGTGGAGCTGTCCTTCCTCCCACTGCCCTTTTGTTGCCATATCCCTCCTGCCCAAGTGTTACCGGAGGAAATCAAATGCTGGACTTGATGCTTTGAAGCATTGAGGTTTTCAAAAAGTAAGAGGCTTCTGGCAGCTGTTAGCTGCTTTGCATGCCCAGCATCAAACCAGGGACTTGGGCACTGACTGCACCAAAGAGGGGGCCAAAGACCCAGCCTGACAGCACAAGAGAAAATAGAAACCGATTTGTTCTGGATACTGTTAGAGGGTCTGCGTCTTGGTAGATGACATCCACAGAAATAGCAAGCTTGGATGCAGGCCTCTTCCAGTTCAGCAGCCACTACCTTTTCTTCATGGTGCCAGCCAGAATCCTGGTGCACAAGATTTCCTCCTTACAGGCTGTCAGCAGCATAGAAATAGTGTCAGCTCCCTAAAACAACATGACTTCAAGGTAGCGGTTAAGGACTGCTGGTCCTTGCCTCCCAGTATCTTCTCACAGGCATTGCACGGTGTTTTGACCGTTTGGGAGCCAGCGTGGGAGTGCTATTCGCTGCAGTATCTACCCAGAGTGTTTTGCAGTTGTTTAGGAAAAAAAGTGTACGGGCTGTCTGAAGACTAAGACTTTTTAACGGAAGAAACTAATCCAATGTAAGCAAAGTGGTGTGCGTGCATTCCTTTCTAGAGTTATACTAACATAATTATAACAGGAAAACATACACCGACAAAGCTTTCCCATGTAGATAGGTCTTTGCTCTTTTTCTTTCTGGTGTTTAAAATAGATGTAGCTTGTTTGTCTCAGGAGTTACTTCTTGTAGGTTTCAAGGTGAGCCCTATCCACCTCACTTCGGAAAAATCATCAAATCACACCAGTCCCTGCAGTGAGCAACAGCCTTTTTTGGTGTGCTGTACTTCAGTTAAGCTGTCACAAACAAGTGTAGGAGCAGAGTCCTTCGAGGCCAGAACCAGCGTTTCACAGTTACAGTTTTCCAAAGTGTTTCAGGATTGTCTACAAGTCTTTAAGATCTTAATTTGAAAATACAAGATGTTTCTTAATAAAAAGACCTCTTCATCTGCTGGTGTTTTTTGCACACCACAAAGTGCAAGCTCTGAATGATGAGCAGTGTAGAAGATAAAAGCCCCCATATGTTAGAAGAGTTTACTAACACATGCAAAGGCAGTGTTAGGACAGGGCATTACCTCCTTGTTTCCCATGTTACAGGTAAACTCGGGACCAATGATTATTTGCATATGTTATTGAGTTGGTATTTGTCTCTGCTTAGGTTTCTCTGTCCTTGTTTAAACATGTATTTGTTTCAGATTAAGCAGTGCTTTCCACTGTTTTTATTGAAATACCATGTCCTTATGTTTCATCCGTGATGCAGGAAGAAGGGCATTGCTATTGTATGGCTGTGTTCTGGGAAGCTGCTTTACATAATGAAACTCAAATGAAATCAGTGGTCACCAAGTGTCTGGAAAATCCTTTTGACCTCTCAGCACAGACCCACAACATAGTAGACTGGAGATGCTCAGCCACAGGGCTTGCTGTCAGCCCTGCTCAGCAGCGCAGTGGCAGTGATATGCCTCTCCTACTATTCAGTGTTATCCCAAGGTCTTGCTGCATTTTGTAGATCTCCATGTAACCTTTTGCACTTAACTTTGCGCTCACATATGCAGGAGTTGGTAAAGTAATGAAATAGTTCTTCATGTTTCCGCTGGCACTGGTGGCATGGTCTGAAGCAGGAGCTGGAAGCCCTTTTCCTCCCTGGCTCGAGCTGCAGCACAGCTGCTGCAGGAGTCTTGCTGTACTACAGAGGCTTTGGTTGATACCGTTGGAGCCCCTTCCAGCATATCCCTGAGATGCCTCTGTACCTTTGAGGGAGTTTTGTCACTATTTCACACTCCTTATGTGCTGCTACTTTGCTTCTGACCCAGCATGTATAGATTGGAAGTGGTATTTACTGAAAGCATGGGACATGCATTGTTTAGTCTCTCCCAGGATTTAGCTTCCAAAAGCTCATTAAACTGATCTGGTTAAGGGCCATCAACCCTCTTAGATTAGAGCTATGAAGAGCTTCAGTGGGCTCTACTTTTCTGGGTGCATTAATGTCTGCGAATGAACTCTGTCATGGACAAGAAAAAGCTGCCTGCATCATGTCTGTCATCATGCCCCTTACCATGCATATACTCACTGATGTTTTTCTTTTTTACTACGTAGTATCTTCTGTATAAGACACAGAGAGACTGATTCTTCAACTGCGAGAAAGTAACTCACTTAAGTCAGTGGAGTTACATGCAGATAAAATCAGTAAGGAATTCAGTATTGGGCCTTCAAAGCTTACCTTAGATTCCTAGGTATGATTAGCATCCCACTGCTTGGAGCAAAGTGGTGCTCTCCCTGCTGTGAATTTCTCATGTTCATCAGTTGGTTATGAGCAATTTTGGTGCTACATTATCTGATCAAGCACATGAGGGCCCTGATGCTCACACCTTTCCTTCAAACTCCAACATATACTATATAACAATATTATTTGCTCCAACTGCCTGGCCATTTTCAGGCTCTATGTGTTTATACAGGGAAGTGCACACCACTATCTGTTGTTCTCATCCACCATCTGGGCCAGGGGGATACACATCAGCATGAGACCAGCTCCTGTCCTGGAGGTGTGTAGTCTGCAAATTGGGAGTTTAGCTTGGAAATGTTTTTGTACTCGTCTCAGTAGTTTCTTAGCTCAGTATTGTGGAGAGGAGGCATGAGATCAGCTGCAGGGGACCATTAGATGTCTTTTGTATTTCACAGGAAGGAGTTGTATTTGGACACTGGCTCTTGGGTCCGAGGCTCATTTATCATTCTGTGTGCTAGGGTAGTCCATGCTGGTAAGAGTACTAAAATCAGAGACTTCTGTTGCTTCAGGATGTCAGTGCTAATTATCATTCCTTTATCCAACATATATGGGTAAACATAAGAAACAGCAGATAGAAATCACTGTTTAGAGACAGTTGAGTTGGCTTTAATCAGGGTTCAGGTATTCATCTGGAACCTGACGTTTGCCTTTTAATACAGAGCAGACACGCAGAGGCGATTTTGCATTGTCTGTCTTCTGGAAATGCCTTTGGGCTTTCACAGATATCGATACTTTCGATGCCATGGTTCCGAGTGGAACATTATTGGAGTAAAAATGCAGATAAAGTCTTCTTTGACTTTCATGTCTTTTCCTTGATGAGGAAAATCGTTTTCATTCTTCTGTAACATTGGAAATGCTCTGGCCTGTTAAGTGATTCCCCAAGTTTTGATACAGCTTCAGTGCTCTAAGGAATAAATGTTACCATGTCAACAAGTCATTCTAACAGGTTTTCTCCACCTTTTGTCATTACTTGTCAAAGAGTTTTGCCTAACACAGAGGTAACTTCTTTGCACATAGTCTAAGAAGCACTAGAAGTTTTATTTCCTTCTCCTGGGAAGTCAGTCCATTTGCCTCCCTTCTCTGTGGTCAGAAGTGCCAGAGTGCCTCCTTTAAAGCCTTTGCATGTGATGCTACTGAGAAACGTGTATTCATCGGAGGAGGATGAATTGGAGTTGGTAGATAGTCCAGTCTCTTGGGTAACACTGTCAAACTGCAGGAAATAGGCTTTAGGTTTTGTGTACGGTAAGCATGTAGACATAACCAAAGTGCTGCTTTTTTCAAACGCCTAAAGTCATGTGTTTTAATAGTTGGAGTTGTGCTGGTTTTTTAAATTCAACTGCAAAGCTTCCTGTCCCTTTCATTTGCAAGGTGGTGAGTAACTGGTCTTACCTACTGAAAAACGAGGCTATTTGATAATGAACACACATATCCTAGCCCTTGCTCTGCCTCCTGCATGAGATAGTCTTTCAGCTCTTAACTTGCTACATTGCCATGAGCTTGCTTTATCAGCTGTGTCAACGAACGTCTTTCACCACAGGTCTGTTTTAACTGAAGGCATGTCTGTAGCTGTACTCCTCTATTGCCATGTACCCGTGAGGCTCCATCACCATGAGAGCTGAATGCTTGTTTGCAAAACGTGCCTCTTTCAGCCTGAGGAGCCAAGAGATGAGGTGGATTCCTTTCTTAGGAATCAGAAAGGAGCGTTTTGCTTGCTGAGGAAAGTGGGCATAAAAGGGAAGTGTAGATCTAAAAGGTAGAGGATGATTCTGTACAGACCGTAGCTTTGTCAAATGGTTGTCTCTGAAGAACAGTTCAGCTGGGGGAAGAAACTCCATCAGGTTGGCTTTACTTTGACTTTTGCTTTTGTTTCTTCTTATCTTTTATAATTTCTCATCAATCTAAGCTGAATTCATCATGTTCAAAAAACGTAATCAGCACTCCTAAATTGCATGGAAATGGCAAGTTATTGCCATTTTTTAATAGGTTTATTTGAACTATTTTTTAAGAATAGTTAATAATATTTTAAGAAACTATTTTTGAATAGTTTCCTACTTATATTGCATTGTGAGATTTCCTCACTCACTGACCAGATGTTTCAAAATCACTACTTTATTGGAAATGGAGACTGTTGCTCTGCCGACGTTCCATTTAACGTAGATACTCAGTGCACAATTCCTTTTATGTCAAGCTAAGGTAAAGTTAAAATGATGTCCTCAAAGCTGTGTCTGCTCTGCCCTCTTGTGTCTTTGGAATGTGCTGCCACATGCTCCCCAAATACAGCTGTATTATATGAGAACTGGAATTTTCCCCCCACAGACGTAGGGGTAAGATGCAAACGCATGGGTATTCAGATATGGGCTGATTTTTCAGTGATTGACATACGTTTGAACTAAATCTGTTCTGCTGATATTCCTCCTGCACACATATGTCTGAGGGGAAGGGAAAACAACTTGAGAGTATTTTTAATACAGCTCAGGAGTGCTAAAATTAACCTGGTTGAACACTCTGTAAAGTTGTGGGGTTTATGAATAAAGTTGTGCCATTTACGAAGCACCTACCTTAACGTTACGACGCACACAATTACCTACTAGAGGAAGGACTGAGAAGGGGGTTCTTCCAGATGACAGAGGCTGAGCTGCTATGAAGTTGTGGGTTGGTTTAGCTTGGCTGACTCCTTGACATACCAATTTTTAACCTTAGCAGAAGCGACAGTTCAAAGCTATGGTAAGTTTACAGTGATTAAAGGGATTCTGAAGGGCAAAAAAAACCGGTCATGCAGTGATTTAAATTAAGATACCTTCAAGGTAAGTTTCAGCAAAAAAAAAAGAACCTGCTGGCTTCTCTGTGTGGTTGGTGGGTTGGTTGTTTTTTTTGTTTGAAAGGAGACCGGGGTGAGCTGGAAGTTCAGGTTTCCTCCCCTTATTGTATTAGGAAAATAAGACGTTGTCCTGGCTGTGCATCCTCTCTGTCCCCCCAGGAACAGAGTGCGGGAGTGCAAGCTGGTGGAAGGTGCAGTGAAGCGCAGTTTACTGAAAATACAGTAATTTTTAAAGAGGCTTAAGCATTTTTGAATCAGAGAGCTAACTATTCTAATAAAGAGTGGCTTTTCTCAACAAAGTAGGAAGTTCAGAGTTTGGTATCGTGTGCTGTAAATCTTCCAGATAGCTTAAGGCTTAACATTTGCTCTGTGAGTGCTGGATGATGACTGACCTGAGACGGTCCTGACTTCGACGTGGATGTTTTCTCCTTATCTTAAGAGTGTTTACAGCAGAGACCAGCACTTTTCAGGAACAGCTTTGTAATTTCTCTGGATAGAGCATTGTACAATATGAAGGTTGTGCACCCGGTTTCTTCAGAAATAATTCTGGCAGCCTTTCCAGCCACAGAGAGCAACTCGGGCAAAAGCTGTGCTCCATTTGTAATTGCTAAGCAGCATTAGGGGATCACGCAGTGATGTGCTTTGGGCCATGTCTTTTGCACACCTGTGGGATTCCAGGCCTTATCTTGTGCTCCTTTGACAAACTGCTCCTTCCTTCATCTGTTTCAGAAATTCACTGAACCAACTTTTACCTTTCCCTTGTCTGTCCTCAGCATGCCTCTCTTTTGGTGGTCTTGTAACATTCTGTGTGTAAACAGAGAAGATGCTGATAATGAGACAGTACTGGGCCTGGTCAGGGGATAGGATATTCTCGAGTAAAGACCGTATGTTTTATGTTTTCCCAGTAATACTCAGGATTTCGGTTGCTGATACTCAGACTGAAGCTTAAAACGGATAGTTTGTTCAGCTGTTGTAATGATCCCAGTAACATCAAAAAGTGTTTTTTTTCCTGAAACTCCCTTAAATCAGCTCCATAAAGCCTTACCTCGCCAAGGGGAGGCGAAGCCTTCTCCCCACTTTGCAAATGGGAACTCAGACACAGGACATGTTTGGTAACCGGGTCGTGGTCTTGCGGCGAGAGGGTGGTGGTGCTGGGAATAAACACTAGTTCTTCAGCCTGGCTGTTCTGCTTCCTAATCCCGATAGTGAAGGATAGTGAATTATGACGCAGGGAGAGTTGAGACTGTAAATCTGAAGTTTAATAGGCAGTGGCCTCCTCATGGCTTTTTTTTTCCTGGCCACAGGTTTTGAGCTATCCTCACAGATGGCCATAAACTCTCTATTTAAGCTCTTTTTTCTGAAGACAAGGAAATGCAGTTTGTTGATCTGTGAATGCAGAGTATTGGATCTGCAATTTGTTATTTGTTGTCTTACCTCTCCAAAATCGTAAGGAGATAAAATAGGAAGCTATTTTTTGGTTCTTCTGTACTTACAGTTTATTTTTTCCCCACAGTGATTCACAACTGTCCTCTGTGTCAGTACTTCTCAAATTTTTGCAGTGCAAGGACTATCTACCTTCATCAAAAACCATCCAGGGACTGTCTTGTACAGCCCTGACACAGTGGTTTCCATTAACTATCACCAAAGATTTGGTTCAACTGGGAACAGCCGTGTATCGCTCTTTACTTTTCCTCTGTTTTGCCCCCTGCTGAGTGGGAGTGTGTGGTTTCTTGTGCCTTCTTCCTTAGGGAGGTTTGAGTATCCTGTAACTGTTTGGCAGCCTGTCTGCCGGCCACCAGTGGTGCATGAGCTCTGGGTGGAGGAGCACTGCTCAACACCTCTTACTAAAGCAGGTCCTAAGCATAAAGATTTCCACCAGTTCTCACTGCCAGAAAACTTTTTTCCCCAGCCGGTATTTAGTCTGCATCTTCCCCATCTTCACATCCCATTGCTCCTGTCACTACTGTTGAACTTCATCCAGAATAATCCCCTCCTTAACACCAACATCCTGGTTTGAGTACTGTTTCACCTCTCTCTTGTTGGTTAGCTGCGTTACTCGTCCTGTAAACTGGCCTTCATCAGTCATGTTTTCCACCTTCACAATAATGTTGTTGTGCCATGGGAATGGAGCAGAGCTCTGACAGAGCTCACCCCAGAGCAGGATGTGCCAGAGCTGACTGCCCTGACGCTGTGTGGAGGGAGGTGGTTGCTGCCTGTCACCCACGACCTGTTAGTGCCAGCTTCCCTGCTGTCTTCAAGGTCCCACTGCATGCTCCCCCCCCTGCATTTGCAATGAATGTGATCCTAGCTGTGATCTCCGTTCAGAGGTGACAAAGGGTAGGTAGCAGTGAAAGAACAGAAATGACAGTTGAAAAAAACTTGCATAGAGAAGAAACGGGGATGGGGGTGAGAAAAAAAGCAGAAGGTAACAGAGAGGAGAGAGGGAGCTCCCTGTGAGAGCAGAAAATCTTGAAGAAAAGGGAGAATAATTTAAGGAAAATATAGAAAGCAGACATCACAAAGTTTGTGCCAAGGCATACAATAAAAATTAGGATGAAGACAGGGGAGGAACACAGTGACAACATTTTGACTTTTAAATTTAATTATGATGTGTTGTTTCAAACAACAGAAATTCTACAAATACTTTTGGTACTTGTCTGAGGTGAGAGCTGAACCCTCTTGAAATCTGAAGAGTCTTTCCTTGTTGCTGTTAAGTTGGCAGTCCTAGACCTGGCATGGTCCATCTGGAGTCCTGGCTGTATTTCAAAGGCAGGTCTTTGAGACATTACCAGGCACTTAAAAAAAGAAAGAAATGCCACTAAGTGTGGCCTGTAAAAATGTACAACCTCTTACATCACAGCAGTCCTTTGGCTTATGGAGAGATTTTTCCTGCTGATATTATTCTGTTCAGTAAAGGCTGCATGAAGATAGGGTTCATAGTTATGGTTATCTTTTCATTGTGTCTGTGTGAGGTTTTAGTTTCAGATCCAAAGTGGAAAGCATAGAAATTGCATTTGTAATCATCTCTTAGGATTTAAGGGAACTTGTACATAGCTGAGGATGGAAGATGAGGCAGAGTCTTTTCCAAATTTGCTGGTTTAGAAGACATCTCTTCCAGTCAGTGGCATCCCAATGCATAGCTCAGAGCTGAGTACTGATGGTAGAAAAGCCACAGTGTCAGCTCCTCGCATGGGTTCTGGGTTGTGTCAGCTCTGGGTTCTGACACAGAGTCACTTCTGCTAGCGGTGCACAGCTATTGCAGCTCTGTGGGTGTCATGCCATAGTTGTGGCCTCATACTTTAGTAGTTCTCAGACTGCTCTTCCAGAAATGCTTCATCCACACTAGGTCTCTCTGATTCAAGTAAGAATATTGCTTGGTTTTAGATTGGAGGGTTAGGCTGTAGTGGCAGTGCAAACGGTCAGTGGTGGGGCAAGACTTACATTACCCATTCTGAACTCTAGACTGTTACATTTATTTTTTTGTGTATTTATTGTTGTCCTTTTGGGCAGTGGTTTCCCTTGCTGACAGGTCACTGCTGGTTTGTAAATAAACAGTGACAGTGGCCAAGGGTCCAGCGCTTGACAGCAGCTCAGTAAGATCCTGCTAAAGCAGCTTACCTTAGCCAGAGGAGAGGGGAGGGTTCAGTGTAGCACTGGGTGTTCGTTTGCACTTTGTGGGTTGTGTGGTGTGGTTCTGTGCTGATGTGGAACAGTACTGAGATTGACCCTCAGCCACTGAGTTAGGTCTGTCCTGGACCACAGTGCAGAGAAGGTGTGCTGAGACGGTTATCGCTGGTAGCAGGAGCTTGGTGACGAGAGAAAGCTTCAGCATGTTTGCCGCCCTGGGAAGGAGGAGCAGATCGTCACTGGCAGCTGGAGGACTATTCTTTAAGCCTACAGCTGTCTTCAGAATTGCAGCGTGTGCGATTAAACTCAGAGCAGCAGCTTTCTAGCTGTGGGCTGTGCTGAGATCTTGTGTTGAGCAAGGTTTTGTTTGTCCTCAGGTCTGGCTGTGAGTTAATGGTCTGGTTTAGAGGCTTCAGTGGGCTGGAATTACCTTCTTGGTGGAGAAAATGCCAGTGCTGTGCAAAGTCAGCAGGAGCAATTTGAGATGCTAAGAGTTTTCTCTGCTACTTTCTGTTGATCCAGGTGGTCTTTTCTAAGTTAAAGAAATTACTGTTTGCCCCTTCCTTCATCTCCCCATGCAAGTGTCATGTAATCTGCAGGAACACTGAATCCTCCCTGTCTCCCGTTCCTGTTTGCATGGAAGAAAAACGGAGGGAAGTGAGATGGAACCATACGTCTCTGTATCTGCACTCTGAAGGCAAAGTTATTTGTGAGCCTTAAGCATATGGGTGGGAGAGCTGCCAAGCCAAAGTTGTTCCCAAGTATCAGTAAACCAAATCTGATGCCTTAAATTCGTTCAACTAAGGAACTTTTGCTCTGGCAAAGGCTTGTAAATATTACAGTACCTGTCACTTTTGGATGCTGCTTTCTGTTTTCATAGCAGCAAATTGAATGCTTTGAAGTCTGGGATGTTTTGTTTAGCTTTGTAGAGGTTGACCTCAAAGCATCAATCTTTCTGCTCCTTTTAGGATGTTTGAAAATAGTCTTTTCACAGAAGATTTCAGTATTGCTAATGGCCAGAGTTCTCAGATACTCTCAGAGCATTGACGTGTGCATTGAGATATGTATATCAAAATGTAGAGAGTTTTGCCTCTCAGTTACTTTCAGTGATTCAATTTTCTCTTCTGTGTGAGGGAACATGCATAAGCATTTATTTATAATGAAGTGAAAAGCATTAATCTGAACAATGCTTATGAAGTGGTTTCTGGATGCATGGCTCTCTCAGAGTATATAGTTAGTTTTGCTGAGTTTACATGCACTTTTCAGTTTCTGCACCATCTGCACAGTGTACCCTCCACCTGTTTGGATTCCCTGTGTTCGCCAAGATACATATGGGTGGTAATAACGGTCACGTTTTGCTTATTTTCGAGACACATTGCTGGTTGATATAAACCTGTGACTTAAGTTTGCCAGATATAGTTGCATCCACCGTTTGTACTGGTCTCCAGTTGCTTCGTGGAGAAAGGTGTCATGCTATTTCTCTTGAAATTAATCTTAGAAGTGAGTTTTGGCAGACCTGTTCTGAACTGCAGTTCAGTAGTGCACAGCTGACTCAAGTTGTGACTTGTTTGTGACTCCAAAGTTAACCTGGCTGCAGCTAAAACTCCATGGAGGCAGTACTTTTAGGACTACACACACTGAGGAGTTAAGTGGGATAGTTGCTCTTACTTGGGTAATGTTCTGGCTTTGACTTTGTCAATGTGTGCACAGCTTTTGTCTGAAAGTGTTGGGGCCCGCTGACTTGTCCCAGAGCGATGGCTGAAGCCAAAGTTCTCTTTGCACTTGAAATTGCAGCCCAGCCCTCTTTGAGTGGTAGAGTTTTATGCTCAAGTACTTTTTAAGTCCTGCAGTGTAATCCCCTTTCCTGCTGCATTGCTGGGGTAATCAAAGTTCTGCTACAGTGAACAGGACAGGAATCCTAGAGCGCTTCAACCTACTGAATCACTAAGACGGCCAAGTTTTAACTCCAGCCTTCCCGCAACCCCATGTGAACAAGCACAATATGAGCAGAAACACTCCAGAGCAGAACTGCTGTTAAATTTTGTTGTCGTTCCCATGTTTTTTCTCCTTAACCAAAGTCCGTTGAGCAGTCTTGCCAAGGTGTCTCAGTGTCTCAGCAGTGTTCTGACTGGCTTTGCCAGCCCGAATGAGCACTGCTTTCACGGTAGAGAGGTCCCAATGGACAGTGGGATGTATTACATGGCTGGCATCTTGGCCGAAGTATTCCACACTGGAATCTGCCACCTGAGCGGCCCTACAGTACATATGGTTTTGTGAGACTGCCTACTCCAGCCACGCTTGCTGACCATTCAGGTTTTTGTAAAATGCTTTAGGAAATTGTGCTTGAAGGCATAACGTTAAGAGCCAAGATCTCAATTGCTTTTCACCTCACTGGCTAGGTCTTGTGCCGCTACATATTCCTAAGCAGGTGATCATTCTTGCTGCCTAACTCTGGAAATATGGGCTTCATATTTCCATTTAGATTATCTGAAAATTGGGGTTTTCATCTTCTGAAATGTTTTCAGAAACGTAAATTCAGGTCTGGCTGACCATCTTTCTGGTGCTTTAATATCAACTTTTAAAGTAAAGCTGACTATCAAGAAGCACTTGGAGAGAGCTGGTAATGATGCAGCTGAGAAGCTAAATCCCTTATCTCCATTTGAGGTTTTGTGTTTTGTGGGGTTTTTGTCTTGCAGATGAGAGGATCTGTTCACCACCCTTTATGGAGCTGACAAGTGCCTGTGGAGAAGATACCTTGCAGCTTATAGAGAAGAATGGA
Organism: Falco rusticolus; assembly: GCF_015220075.1. Classification (NCBI taxonomy): domain Eukaryota; kingdom Metazoa; phylum Chordata; class Aves; order Falconiformes; family Falconidae; genus Falco; species Falco rusticolus. The sequence continues at coordinate 42,006,453 of NC_051193.1, forward strand.
CTGGCATTCCCATTCAGTATGTACATGAGCTTTTCCTTGGTACTTCTAGTAGGTTCTGAATATTGCACATGCACCCCCAAGACATAGCCAATGCTGTAGGAGCATAGGTTTCATTGCCGAAGTGTCAGGGATGTTAAAACCTTCCTGAAACAAATGCTTTGAAGCACTCTTCTTGGAATATGGAACAAACCCCCTCCCTATCAGCTTTTACTTTGCCTTTTTTTGATGTTCCTTAATTTAGACACCTCACTACAGTAAACGTTCATTCCTGGGAAATGCTAATAGTTCTAACAGAATTAGCCTTTTGCTCTGTACTTGTGCAAGAAGTTTTTTCTGCCAGCTGCATTCATTATTTTTCTTGAGAAAATTGCTGCCTTGCTGACTGCCCCCTTTTTTCACCCACCCCTCCCTTTCCCTGGTCCAGGCTAGAAATACAATCTTGGGGAGTAGAAGAGAATGTAAAAATCGCCATACATAGCAGGCTCCAAGGGCCCACAGCCTCAAACAGCTGCTATGAACTGTTTGTGCTTTGTAGCAAGTTTCACTGTGGAGCTTGAGCTTTAATTCGTTCCTTTATTTGATTCCTTGCAGTATGAAGTGAGCAGAATTGGTTAGTCAGTGTTTGTTCCCTTGGTGCTTGCCTCATTTGTAAGGTCCAGGGGTAAAGTCATGTGGAAGAAGCATTGCTGTCCCAAACGAGGCAGGCCTCCTGAAACTGGATTGTGGAGCAGTAATTTAAAGCCCACTGAATGACTTTGACCCCCGCCTCCCTCACCCATGCACATTGTTCTCTTGATACGGGCTGGCTAGTGCTTAGTAGACAGCAGCATAGTCCATATATTCAGAAGGCCAGAATCAACCCCTCTAAATAACACTGAAAATTAATATAACTGTATCGTGAGACTGCTTTTTCTGTCTCCTCTCTGGTTTTTTCCCCCCCCTTAAAGACACTCCTGCTCTCCAGAGCATGTGTCTGTGGGACATCATATACCACTTCCCAAAATTTCAAGTTACCAACTTATTTTGGACTCTAGTGCAGGTCATCTGCCTTTCGTAGCTGCCTGTCCTCTTGCCTGGCAATTTGACTCTTCCAACAACTCTTCCAAAGAAGCGTTATTCTATCCACCCCCTCCCTACTTGAAAGTCTTCATCTCCTTTGCTTGACATAAAAGTAACATTAGCTCATTAGCTCTAGTCATTGTGTAGGTCCCAGGGTCTTCAGCTCTTCTCAGGTTTCATAATTGCAGGAGCATGTTGTTTCTTTCCTCTTACTGGTTTTAGGATGGAGATGAGAACCAGGATATACAGAGCAGGTGAGGAATATGAAGGAGCTGGGCTTTTACTACTTTTTTTGTCCCCCTCTATGCCTGCAAAAAATATGTTGTATCTTAGTTTGGTTCAGCCCATTCAGTTTCCTGCTCTTCCCCAAAACTAGGAATGTAGGGAAAGAACTTGGTTTCCACTGTGTTCTAGTTCCCTTGTTTTCAGGACAGTGGCGGGTTTTGGTACCTTTAAAGTAGCTCCAGCCTCAGCCAAAATCACATACTTGTGATTGCAGGATCGCAATACCAGTACCTGTACTAACTTGACAGCTGATGCTTTGCACCTCTGTCCAGTCCTAATAATGACCTCTGCTTGCACCATAGTTACAGGGAGGAGTTGAGAGAGCAGGGCTTGGAGCAAGCCAGGCTTTGCAGTGACTGAGGACACTGTTCAAGCAGAGACTGTCACTTGTGTCTAGTACAGTCAATGCCTTGGTCTGGTGAACTCCAGTGTTTGCACGTGTGGGTGGGAATGGATTTATAAGGGGTTTGTGTGTCCTGTTTCAGTGGTGCATTGTTGTTTCTTTTTTATTTACCCAGTATGTAAAACCAGAGTGGCCCATGGAACCAACTCTCACGAGGTGAGTTAAAAAACTTTTGCAGTGTCATCCCCCTGCTTCCCGTCCACCCATGGTGGTTTGGCTGGTCCTTTCTGATCCTGCAGTAGGCAGAATGAGGGCTATGCCCAAATGACTTCCCTTCCCCCACCTCTCCCTCATGTTTAATTATGGCATTATTTCTTCAGATTTATCTGAAATTAAGTTAAATATAACTTTGACCTCTTGACGTGGAAGTCCTTTCTGGCGGTTTCTAGCTTCTGTCATCTAGTTACTTCTAGCAGTTTGCAGTCTCCAGTCAGTTCTGTCTGTAAGGAATCTCCTTCAGCCTCTCCTTTGGTGGGAGCTCACACTAAGTGATGCTTCCATCCCACCATGTTTCTTTTCCAGCATGTGTGTGGTACAGGTGAGAAATGGTTTTGTGCTGCAGATGAAGCAACTGGTTCCTCTGCTTGAGAGGAAGAAAATAGCAAATAGAGACAGTTTCCAGGCCTGTTCACTTGTAATAACATGGTTGGAGCTGCGGGGAGAACAGGACTGGTAGAACTATCTGCCTTCCCTCCTTCCTGTAAGGCAATTGCAGTTAAAGTGGTTGTGTATTCCTGGAAGGCATGCATTCCCTATGAGCCTAGCAGCCTCTAAATTGAGGTGAGTTGAATCCTGTTTTAATTCTTTTCCATTTGTGCTTCCTGCCTTCCTGCTTACTACAGCTTAGTTTTGAGAATCCAGCCCTCACTGCTGGCTCTCCTAATGCCTGGCTTCCTTTGTTAACAATGTGGTTATCGGTCCAGGTTTCCCAGCTGCTCCTGAAACATGCAGTATGTTGCTGCAGCATCTCTGAGCACTGAAGGGTCTGAAGTAAAATGTAAATCCAGATGAGCAGAATGGCTACGGCTGAAATCTTTAGCGACCAGCATTTCCTTTTAAAAGTGCGAGATTTTTCACACAGACCTTGGTTTGGATCATTTTACAAAATGACAGACAGTCCCATTAGTTTGCCAGAGCAGCTGCTATAAATTTTTGCCATCATTCCTGAGGACACTTTGGCACTGGATTTTTAATAAATTTAAGACTCCAGCTTCTCTGCTGAGTTTTATGTCAAGTGCTCCTCTGCAACTACAACCTGAAATGCATGAACCTTTCCAGTGCTTGGCCAGTCAGGCTTGGACTTCATTTCCCTGGTGAATCTTTCTTTGCTCTTATTTCATACAGTGCAGACATAACTCAGCCTCCTGCCAGAATTCCATTTTCTGAGCAAAAATTACACCAAAATTTGTAAGCTGCACTTTATCATAGGAACTTATGACTAGAACCTAGGAGGACCCCTGGAAAAAAACCTGAAGTCTTGTGTGGTGCTTTACATAGTTAGTAGTAGTAGTCACTTCTGGAACTGGTGAGTTCTCAGGAGCGATCCAAAAGTCTTACTTATGATCAGAGAGGAAATGTTTTGTAACTGCTGTTTTATGGTCAATAATAGTAAGGGAAGTGTAGAAGAAAAACTCTGCTTCAGTACAATCTGTCTAAAACATGGACCATACATCTAGAAGCAAGAAATTATTGCCCATTTTATTAATGACTTCTTTGGCTTTTGGTAAATTGCTTCATTTTCTGTAGAGATATTCCCAGTGCAGAGCTGACACTGGAACTAGAACACAGACTGACCAGAAACCTGGTTTTCTTCATAAGATGACTGTTCAGAAAGCTCAGGTACTGACTAACAGGGACAGGTGGAGGTGAAGGCTTGAGTTTTGGTTTGGTGCCAGCCAAGGCTGGCAGGCTCTGCATTTTGCAATGAGAACACGAGCTAGTTAAGCCAGGATGCTGTTAGTCGTCTTGTGGTGTCCCACAGTTCTGCATGGCCTCTGCATCAGCCAGCTCAGCGCTTGAACCCCACTTTGCCAGCACCATTTGTTAGACTTCAACAGAGATGATGCCTGGGGGTTGTCCTTCCCAGCTGCCAGCAGGTCAGAACATGTGAGACAGCACTGAGACCCATAACCTGAAAAAATATGTCTAGAATGACTCTTTTTCTAAACGCTGAGGAGACGGGAAATGAAAAGGCAGAGAGCTGCTGTACTTTTGAGTCTGAATTCCTTAGGGACATTGTTAGTAAAAATTCTTGGTGCCAAACGTGGTTTTTTTGCCTTCAGAAGAGCTCTGCATTTATAATAAGGAATGCTATTTGGAAATTATGATATAAGGTATTGTTCCCATGTTAACTGCAAGACAGCAGGTCTGTGCTAGATGACAAAGAGCAAGTGCACCCTGCAAGCAAATTCTTGGAGCTGTATTCATGCATGCCAAAAACCATGAGACATCGCAGTGAACCAGCATAACGCAACACCACAGGAGTTGTATGGGTTGTGTGCTTGGCCATGGGGCTGCTGGCACAGAGCTTTGCAGAAGAGAGGTTTCACATGGTTTCCAGTAGCCTAGATCAGTTCTGTGCCAAGAAGATAAACTCTCTGGGTTTCCATGCTTCTAAAATAGGATTATAAGTACCTGCTCATCTTATGTTTGCGGGGATTAATTAACAAATATTTGAAGAGAACACTATGGGAACAGCACAGTTCTTCCAGTATGATGTTGTAGCTACTATAAAGCCAACAGCCTACACAAGAGGAGGAAGAAAGCAGTGTTTCTTGCCACTGGTGAGAGACAAATGAGGTACGATGTTGTTGCTGTGAATCATCTTGATGGATGATTCTGCAGGTTAGAGTAGGTTTTTCTTGCACAGGTTGTTACCACTCACAAATTCACTCTGTGCTATCAGGTAAGTAGCATCTGATGTAACAGAGACAGAGTAAGAATATCATCTGCAAGTAGGTATTGAATGCACGCGTTGGCTTGAACTCAGAAAATGTTAATCTACTGAGTCATTGTGCATGCATGCAGACAATTATGTGATCTAATGTGGTCTACCAGATAAGGAGGAATAAGGACAGAAATGCGCGCAGACTTTTAACTATGAGTATGTAATCGCTACATTATTTACCATGGCTATGTTTTTAAACAATAAAACCTATTGTATTTGCTATTTTTATTACAGGAATAAACTAAGGCGTTAGCAAAAATTCAGTCTGAAAGTACAGCGTACATCAGATGACCAGCTGATCACATATAATATGTGAGAGAGAGCATGAAAAGTGGCACAGTTTCTTCATAAACTCCTTCCAGTGACCCTGACTTCACTAAGATACAGCTAATCTCAGAAAGCATGAAAACTGACAGGAAGCATATGGAAAGAGCAAACAGTATAACTCATCTGCACCGTGCTGAGGCAGGAAGCTCCAATTTTATTCTGTATATTACTGTGGAGTCACTGCAGGACCCAGAGGAATTCTCTTTAATTTCTCTGGATTGTCTTGCATCCTAAGCAAAACAGTAGGTCTAGGCAGGCCAATGAGAAAATATTAACAGGCATAAGAAAACTTGTGTTTCAGAGCTTGGGAACTTTTCTAGTAAGTGTTGTGCATCCTGCACTGACTGAGGTAGGTGGCAGGCTCAAGGCTTGAATGATTAGCTGATGTCTTCAAGGCTTTTCGGAGGGGTAAGTTGCACTAACCAAAGCATCCCTACCTGTGTGAGGGAGTTTTGCCCAGAGGAGAGGAAGATGAAATGTATGTCAGGTTCTCTGGCCTTGAACAGTCGTTACTCATATTCACCTGACTACCAGCACGCCCTACTGCCACTGTGGATAACAAGGCCCAGCATCACAGCAGTAATGAAGAGAGGTCAGTATTCAGATAACTAGAGCATAGCTTTTTCAGGGCCTTAAGGATGGAGAGCAAAGCTGAGTTTATGCTCGCTTCTGTGTAGGGCAACACTGGTTTAATGTAATTTCATCACCTGTGCCATGATGGTGCTTACTGCTGGTTCTGCGTAGGAGCCATGTGCATCAATACTCCCAACAGCAAACCTGCAAAATGGGGCACCGCTGTTAGGATAATTATATATGCATGTAAGCATGGTAATGGAGGAATCAATGGAAAGAGCAGTGTAACTTGTGGTGAAGGTATGCTGGCTCATCAAAGTACTTCTGTGCATCTACCAGCAACATTTCTGTGCTGTTTGAGGCAGCTGTTTTTCTCATTCAGGCCCTCTAAATGCTTTCCTTTTTGGCGTATTTGTTCCGGTACCTTCAAGAGGATTATCCATTTGGAGTTAATGGGATGAAATCAAGCCAAGAAAATGATTAGGTCAGCATTTGCTAGCAGTAAGAGCTGCTAGGGTCTGAAAAAAGTTCTCTAATGATGTGGGTGAAACTCTGGTGCTTAGGCCATTGCAACGGGACTGAACCAAACCATGGGAAATAGAGTTGCGGGGAAGAACTTGTACAGTTAGTACACAGAGCTGTTCCTTCTGTGTTCTCATGGTACACACTTGTATTCAGTACAGACTTTGTCATTTGTGTTGGTCAAATGTTTTACCCTTTTATTGTACCTGCAGTTGCAGCAGCTTCCCAACTAAAAGCAACAAATGAAATTGCAAAGAGCTGAGAAGAAAATGTTGATTGAAAATGAAAACTGCACTGCCAGTAGTATTTGGAGGGTTGTGTGTCAGTGAAATGAAACTTAATGAAATAGGACTAGCTGTTGAGAAGGAATTCACACATCCACTAGGAGATGTTCCCCTCACTGGTAGTCGAGTGGTAGGTAAGCGTGAAAGTATTGAAAGACTTGTGCACAACTGTGTGTGTATTTCCAGATGGCGATCATCTTCAACCAGGAGGGCCTGAAAGCTGTTCGCCCCCCTTGCGTCATTCAGAGCTTCATCAATCACAATGCTGTGCTGTATAAAGTCTTCGTGGTTGGGGAGTCCTACACAGTGGTGAAAAGACCGTCTTTAAAAAACTTCTCTGCGGGAATCTCAGGTACATTGTGCTGATTTAAAAGGAAATGTCAGTTCTCAGAGCCTTGGCAGCAAACAGCTCAAAAGGATAATACCTTTGAAAAGGCTGCTGAAGGGAAGGCAGCTGGATCCTCCATACCGTGTTTCCTTTTCTGTATTATTTCAGTAGGAAGGGTGATAACTCATCTGCTCTGGAATACATACGAATGACATTCATATAGTAAATATTTAAGCAATGGTAACCTGAACCTTACCTGTTGGAAACAGTGTTTTATGTCATGTGGAAAGGGGAAGAGAGAGGGAAATTCTCTCATTCCGCAGTAAGTTCATATGTCATTTGTTCCAGAGTTTGTTTATAAATGTGATTTGGAGAGAATTTCCTGGATTCCATCATTTCAGAACTTTCTCTCCCTATTTTTACCTTGACTATGTATGTGTGTTTAAATTAAAGATCACTTGTGCTCTCCCCTAAGTGAACCTCTCTGTTCATGTGAGACCTAGTGTTGTAAACTTTGGTGGGAATTGTCCTTTGGTTCATAGATACCAGCTGTATTGGGGGGAAGGAGAAACAGACCTGTCAGTGAGGACAGTGATCGTCCTATATGTCACTAGAAAGCAGCACTTGAAGAGTTTGAATTAATGATTACTTAAGTTTCCTTTATGGAAAAAAAGCTCCTTTCCAGAGAATTCCATTCTGTGGCCCATCCGAAGCAAAAAGGAATTAGCAATGCAAGGATGGAAGCATGATCTACCTGAAACTGGACAAATCCAGGAGGTGGGGATGGGAGTGGAGGAGGTATCAAAGTGAAGGGGAAGGATGAACAAGTACCAGTTTCTTGTCACTTTTCTTAGTGGTTCCTGCTGATCTTAGTATGTCCATGTATGCTCACTGTGGCATATATTCTGCACACAAATACGTATTTTGTTAGTATATGTATTGTAGGATCCCAGTAAAAGTCCTTGTCCATAGGTGTGTATGGCAGTATTTACATTTATGCCTGCTCTATAAGTAGCCCAGAATCTGTGTTCATATAAACTATTAGTACAGTTGGTCTATATTTTTGCTGGAAGGGAGCGTTTTAAGGCATCTTTCTAAGAATGCCATAGCTAATGTCTCATCTTTAGTGTAAGACTTGAAAGTTGTCTGGAAGCCCAAATAAAAATAAATTTTGTGGGCACATATAGGATAAGTGTCTCGCTTTCTTACCCGCATCAGGAGAATTTAAGGGGCCCATGCTACAGGCAGCTCACTAGGCACATCTGATGATTAAGCAGATCTGGCAGCTATGAGGCACTCCAGGAGCTGACTGTCTGAAGGTACAGGGCCTGTCTAAATGGGAGGAAAGGAAGAACAGTGTGTGGTGGTGTCAGACTGCAGCGTGGATTTGGGTTTGCTTTTCACAGTTCCTCCATGTTTATTGTACGTGGCCCTCTGGCTGCTCTTAGATGTCCACTCAGAGAGACAAGCACAGCAGAAATACTTTATTACTGGTGCCACCTGCATGCTGAGACTTTGGTCCAGGTGTTCCCATGTGAGTTGTGTGTATGATGCCATCAATCTCCTGCAGTGGGCATCCCAAAGGGAGACTTGTTGTGGTAGATTTCTCCCCACCAGTAAAACCTCTAGCACAGAGGGAGTGGAGCGCGAGGTGCTGACAGAACTCTCCCCATAGTTTCCACTGCGGTATGTTAGTGGCTTCTGTCACCTCAGCGTGTCTCCTGCATTCCTGTGGTGCCTCCAAAAGAAGGACAGGTCCTGACTGTCAAATTTACTGCTTTCCTCCATGGTGACGGTGCCCTCCCCAGGTTCGCAGGGATCTCGGTGTACCCTGGATGCTATGGATCTACTGCCTGCAGTGAATGCTGCTTCTCCCTTCTTTCAAACACCTTCCCATTGGAACTGACACTTTGAGTATAGCAAATTAGTAGAAATCAACTACATTATCTTACTGAACTTAATCGGCTTTGGTGAAGGAAGGGAAACCGGTTTCCGTTAACCCCGTGCAGTTCTATTTATCTGTGGTCCGAGGTGTGAAAACTGTGGGTGACCGGGCGGTGGGTCCCTGCCTGTGCAGGCAGCTGAGTGCCAGCAGGCAGGAGAGGGCCTGGGCGGGGGGTTGAGAGGGGGTCTGCCCAGTATGGCTCAAGACTAGATTCCCTGGGGCTGCAGTGCCATCTACTGTTCCTTGTACTAATCCTTTGGAAAGTTATTTACAACCTGCTTTTAATTCCAGACAGGGAATCAATATTTTTCAACAGCCACAATGTTTCAAAACCAGAATCCTCATCTGTCTTAACAGCAGTAAGTACACTTGGTCTTTTTTCTTCTACAGCGGCTGGAAAACTAGTCCATTCTTACTGAAACACAAGTAGCTAGTGATGCTCCTTCACAAGTTGCCTGCTTCTGTGTTGCAGGCTGAGGTCTGTTCGGTACAATGAACCAGCATGACCGTGTCCCCACTCTGGTTTTCCTTACCGAGCTCTGGTGAGGAAGCACTGATGCAGCAGGGCTCTGCTGCTTGGCAGGCCTGAACTCCCCCAAGCTAATCTAGGCAAAGGGACAGAGAGGTTCTGAATGCAAATACCTGGCCTTTTCCTGTCCAGAGAGCTTAATAAGCATGAATCATCCTTCGAGGATGTGAGAAAAGACAAGTGGTGAGTCCAAAAAAGCAGGAAGACAAGTGGAGAAGTCACGTTGGGCAGGGCACAGAGGGTCAGTAGCCGCCTGCCGTGCAAGCACGGCCAAGCTGTGACCACGGGACCATTTCTGCCTATCTTCCAGGGCTGGCAGTGGCAGCACGCTGCATAGGTGCATGCTTGCTTTGCCAGTTAATAAGCTTTGCAAGTATGAATCCTAGCAAGTTCTCGGGTACTCAGCTGCTGAGCAAGTCACTTTACAGGACTGGGTCCTTTCAATCTCTGAGTCTCCAGATTCTTTTCTGTTTCACAAGCTCTACTGGGGACTAATTTTGTAGTCAGCGATGATTAAATTTTGTGTACAATGCTGATAGGTATGCTAAATGTTAAAACTGTAACTGTGCTAGTCATAAGTCCCTTTATGGCTAAATTTACTTTAAAACTTAAGAGAGTGCTCCTGTGGTTTACCTGCCATCTCTCTCATACATTTATGTATTCCACGCATGCTTCTGTAGGCAGAGCAGCACACTTCTGGTGCATAAATGTTGTTCAAAAGTAAAGAAAATTACATATTCTAGTCATAAATAACCTGAGCTATTCACTGTAATAAATGTTTATAGAATAATTTGTACATGAAAACCTGCATAAAAGATATGCCCTTTGAATTAGCTTCTGCCTTGAACAGCTGAGTTGCATTGTGTGGCTCAGACTAACCACGGGAGTCTGGTATCAGCCCTTTAACATAGGCCTTAATCTACACTGAAATAACAGAATGATATCCAAAACATTTGTAGCACAGGGTTAAACACCCCGGCTGTATTTGTTTTTTTAAGGTGTAGATCTAGCACCTTAAACAGCAAGCTTGATTCTCCATTGATTCCTACACTGCTCTGTCTCAAGGAGCTGCACCAGTATGAAGAGGAAGAACTAGCTGCTTTAGAGCAGGTGAACTTCCAATATAGGAAGGATTCTGCATTATGAAAGCAGTTTCTCTTTGGTGTCTTTCTCTGTTTCATGCCACCAGTTCACTACAATTAGATTCAGTGAATATGCACCTGGAAACCTCTGAAATTCAATCTTTCCACTAAAAGGACTGTTTCAGCGTCCCTTAGTAATGTGTCTTTTTCCACTGTAGCTGGATAAAATCGAAGGAGTGTTTGAGCGGCCAAATGACGACGTCATCCGGGAAATCTCTAAGGCGCTGCGGCAAGCTCTGGGAGTTTCCCTATTTGGAATTGATATCATCATTAACAATCAGACGGGGCAGCATGCGGTCATTGATATAAATGCATTCCCAGGTGAGAAAGGCCTTTCCACTCTTGCTTTGTGGAAATGGTGCAGTGCATGCTTCGTGTGAAGTTCTACTGCTTTTGTCTCACATCATTGCTTCCCAGGTCAGGGACAGGAAAGTAGCAGCCAAATTGTTCTGAGATCAGATACTGTTCAATCTCAGAAGGGCAGAACCCTTATCTAGATATGGAATGCACTGCTGAAATATCAGCTATAAGGAGGTACAGTCAAATTTTAATAGCCAGTTGTAACACAGCTGTTATGCCCTTCCCTGAAAAGGGATGCCCAGGAACTGAAGTATGGGACTGAGTGCTGGGACCTGGCCTTTCTGGACCTGTCCCTCATTCTGAAGCCAAAAAGAAAAATAGTAAATTCTATTTTAGGAGAGCGTTCTAAGGTTTCTTTTTTCCCAGACTCTGTGCCATTAAAAGTGTTGAGGGGTGGAAGCAGTAAACTGTCCCCTTGAAAATCTCTTCCTGTGCAAATTGATTCCCCACAAAAAGACATTTGTGCACGAAAGTGAAAACACCAGGAATACGAAGGTGATGATAAAATTACATGTGCCCAGGAGTTGCTGTAAAGAGTTAAATATCCTTGCAGGTTCTTGAAAGAGCATCCTGGAGTAAAATAATAGACTAAAGCATGTGAAAATGGGTAAATTTGTCCTCTGGGGGTTTTTTAGTACAACATGGATCTCGGAAACAAATAAACAAGCTTGTTGCCCACTGAAATTGTTAAAAGGAGTTTTATAAAGTGTTTATACGGAGAGGCAATAATGGTCTGTCACTTGTACTAAATTCAGTAGCCTAGCACAGGAACAGAATGCATCATCTCATGTGATGCTGTTTTGCATGGGGTTTTTCTCTTTGAGAATCTCATTTTCTTAATAGCGATGTTTGTTTCCAGAGACATACACAGGCTGTTACATAGTTTGTTTAACCTGTCATTGAAGACTTTGAGTTTTCAATCTTTACATCTAGAGATCTTGCCCTGAGCCCTCAGTCTTCTTGATCTTTCAGTTCAGGTCCTCAGTCCCACTACTGCCCTGTGGTGCCTTGCCTGTCCATCTCCACAATGACTGGCTTCCTCTTAAAACTCCAGCCCTGCTATTCTCAGGTCACTTTGCAGCTTGGTTCTGCCATATGGTGTTGATGGAATCTGAAGAGCTGTGAAAACCATCTTCTGCCAAGAGCAATGAAACAACCTAAATTGGGTGTCAGATGGAGCCATATCAGTTTTGTGAATGGGATTATATTTCAGACACTGGGTCCTGAAGTCAGTGAAGTAGGACATTCTTTTGCAATCCTGCATTTTGGTTTGATATTTTGGGGGTTTGGGGTTTTTTTTCAAGTATTTTGGATTTGGTACTTTGCACGGACTGAAATTCCCCTTTTCATGAAATGAAAAAGTCCAGATTGGGGAACAGCTAGTGGCAAACTTAACTATTTAAAGAGTAGTAATGCCTTCTTGTTGTGCAGAAGTTTGCAGAACTGCTTTCAGCCTTATGCGCTGCTGTCCTTCTACCCTAAGGCAGAAGTTTTCAATATTTAGCCCAAGTCCTGTATTTTAGTCTGCACAGTAATCGGTCTTTGAAGAGACATTGAATTAATAGAGTGTTCTAGTCCTTGCAGGAGGCTTGAGAGCACGAGGAAGCTTCTTATGCACAGGTCTACATTGTGTCTCACACAGGACTTTATTAGTGGTGAACACATGGGTCGGTGAAGGTAGCTACTAGCTTTACCACCATGGGATGGGTTGAAGACCAGCTGGAGGAAGTCTAGATAGAGGATAGCAGCAGGGACCAGACATATGGAAGAGAGAAAGCTGGGGTAGACGAAACTGCCTTCAGATTTGTAAAAGGTAGCAGAACGGAGAGAGATGAGCAGCTTTCAAGGGCTGCTGAGGTCGGAGAAGCAGCAATGAGGTAAAATACAGCAGAATAAGAGCTACATCTCAACACAGAATACTGTTGCCCAAAAGCATGTTCAGCCCAGGCAGCTGCATCTCCCTCCAAGGGCCAGTATGATTCAAAGGGTTCATTGATGGAGCCAACACCTTGCCTAATGTGAAGTTCAAATTCAGCCCTGCTCAAAAGAGTCACCGATGGGCTGCATCAGCAGTGGGATCTCACTGTTCCTCTCTCAGTCCCAGGAAAGGGCTTTCCCTTGCTCTTCTTCCTCAAGTCATCCTGTCCTGGAAGGGTTGCAGTAGAGCCAGACTGAAGCCAAGTTAAATGCTTCAGGGACCTGCTACATCATCTCTGCACCACTGCTTTGGGGAAGGGACAGGAAGAGATATCCTTTAAGGAGTATTCACAGCCTCTTTCATGGAGCTCAAGCTACAGCTTGGGGCCAGGCCAGGCCAAAGCCTTGTCCAACCGCCCAGAGGCTTGGCTTCCTTGTGTGCTGTCTTTTTTTGTTTACCTGGCTTGAAGCTTATTTGAACCTGCCACTCTGCAGATGTCATCTTGACGGTAGTTTAATGTCAGAATTGAGAGCAGTTGTACCTGTAGGAAGATAACAGATGACACATGCTTCAGTAGCACCAGCAACTCTTCAAAAAGATTTTCAAGGTAAATGTCTGAAAGGCCTATTGTGCCTCCTGTTCTATGGGAAATGACTGGGACTCTTATTTAGCAGTGGTTACCAGCTGAGGTAGTTAACTGTTGGCACAGTCATATAGCATGTGGGGTTTATGTTTGTCTGAGCTCAGGTAACTGAGAGAAAGGGCTCTGCATAGCCTGGTGTCCTGCTGCCACGGGTGAGCTCACCCAGCCTGAGAAGCAGCTTGTGCACATGTTCTGCAGCCCACCGCCAGTATAGGTGAGCGGCTGGTTCTGTGTGCGTATAGCTGGTAGCTGGAAGCATCAGATCTGAATGTGCACTTTGTGTGTGTAAATACACTGCCACAAATGCAGGACATGGGCTGTCCATTCCTCTCTGCCCAGGGGAAGATACAGAAAAGCAGAATGTGTGCCAGATCAGGGAGAGTCTCCAAAAAATTGGGCAGGTAGCATCTCTAATGCTAGCTTAAAAATGCTCATAGGAATTTCTTGACTCCACGAAGGTCAGGGGGGCAGGTACTTGTTTTCAGATGTTCTCTACCTCCCTTCCTTGTATTTCTTATTTACAAGTGTGTGAAGTTTCTTCTGAGTGACCAGGCAGAACTGCTTGGGCCTTTCCACCCAGTGTGCAGAGGGCTTACACAGAGGAAGCCTGCCTGATACGTACAGCTTCCTTACACTGTAACATCTGATGATTGCAGGACTGAATAACTGGCCATCTAATTGCCATTAAATACTTAAAGCAACTTCTTTGTGAGTTTGCCAGGTGCCCTCAAACAAGGCTGGTTTGTTTTCAGTGAGCAGACATGAAACACTCTAGGGTACTATGGATCTCCTCTCTGAATATTAAAGCTGTTTCTATGGAGATGGCTTATTCCTGGGGTGTTTGAAACACTCTGAGTAGATTTGAAGGCTAATCCCATGGCTTTTACATAAGCAAGAAAGTGTAACAAGCACCTCTGTCAAAGTGCTGGAGATCTTGTTCTGGCTCCCATAACTAGCCATAAAAGTCCTAGTTGCTCCCTGCTGACCGTTGGATTATCGTGTGGGGCACTGGGAAACTTGACATTTTTAAATAGCAGATTTCTTTGGTGAATCTGTTTAAGGGCCTTTGAGAAAGGAAAACTGGGAGCTGTTGTCTCACATTGCTGGTGTTTTGTATGACCTCTTAAGTATCTAGGAGAATTGTGACCAAGTACAATAACATCCAAAGCAATGTAGCAGCCTCAATAAGTGTCAATTAGTTAATATATGTGTTGTAAATACACCATAAATTCACCACATTTATCTTAAGGTGAAATTACCCTCTTACCTGATGTTTTTCAGGAAGTTGAGATTTTACTGCCTAAGGAAGTTGGTCTTTACAGGAGAATGGAGATTAAAATTGAATTATATATGGATCTGAGGGACTCTTCTGCCCTGTGACCAATCACTAGAGTGTTTTTAAACGTGCATTCACTTTGTGGTCTCTGATTCTGCTCATGTGCTGCTGTGTGAATGTGTGCTATTCACATGGGACTGCTAAACTTACTTATCGCTTCAATTTCCTGTATTAATATCAGATCACCTTCAGAATACTTTTATAGACATTTTAAAACAATCAGCCTATCCCATTAAATACACTGTATGTCATATGTCACCTCTAAATACTAAATCAGATTGATAATTTTAGGTAATGCAGTAGCAGTTAAGATCCATTTCGAGATGATGTACCAATATTGCATGTGTGGTTCAGTTTTAAAAGGAATGTGATGATAAAACTGTGCGTGTACTGGTGTTTAAAATAGAGCCAGAAGCTTTGCACACCCACTGCCACACTTCTGTGTCACCAAAAATGTCATGTCCCCTGGTATTTGAGTAACTGTTTTAACTAGTAAATTTGTTGTTAAACTCTGCATTGTAAATTGTCTGGAATCGCTTAACAATACATGGTGAAAGGTAGTTTCAGTACTGAAATAAAAGGTTGATGTTTCTACCAAATACTGTACCACTGATACATGTTTACTATCCCTCTAGTGTTTTTCCAGACATTGCTCATAGCGGAAAACGTGTTTTAAGTACCAAGTTAGGTTAGATAGATGAGCATCACACTGCTTCTTACACAGTGGGAAGCTGCCTTTTCTGTAGGGCATAAAGCCAGCCCCGCTGTCTTCTGAGGTTTCCCTAACTGAGGGTATTGCTGGGCAAATTTTAGAGAGGGTCCAGACCCTTAAGGAAACTCTGCACTAGAGATACTTTCCATAGTAAACCTGGAAAGAGGTTGTGAAAGGTCAGTGTTATACCAGAGTTTGTAACTTAGGGAAAACTTGGACTTGGCAACAAGTGGTAGGATATATTTAAAATTATGTATACACAAACATATTTGGGAGGAAAAAGAAACAGAAGATCTGAAAGGTGACAGTTTTTCTTATTGAGCAAAAGTATTTTTGTAGCAAGGGTCTTTGCTCCTCTTTATGCTAATCTGCTTTTGCAGTCACTCAAAACAGTGTCATGGAAAAGAAGCCTTTTTAGTATTACTTGGAGGCCAAGGACAGCCCAAGAAATAAACTGGTAGAAAAAAGCTTTCAAAGAAATTATGAAAATTACTTAATTGCCTTTTCTTTTTCTCCTTCATTTTCCCTTTTTTCAGGTTATGAGGGTGTTTCCGAATTTTTCACGGATCTCCTGAACCACATAGCTGCTGTCCTGCAGGGTCAGGCACCTGAGGTGACCCAGCTAAACCACAGCAAGCTCCTGGCAGAGCAGACCGGTGGGATCATGGATGAGCGGATATGCTGTGCTAGCACAGGCTGCCTCAGCGTCATGGGAAAAGACTCCTCCTGGATTGTGGAAAGCGAGACCAACAGCTCAGTAAAACTGCAACACCAGAGACTAGGCTGCAACTCAGCAGTGTCCCCCAGCTTCCAGCAGCACTGCGTCGCTACGTTGGCAACAAAAGCTTCTTCTCAATAACTTGCCAATGCCATGGACTGAGAAAGCCACAGGGATACAAATATTGGTCCCAGAACCAGATCAGGCTGTAACAATACAATTGTGAAAAATGGGGAAAAAAAATCAACACAAAACACAACACAAAAAAAATCAAAATAAAAAAAAACCTTCCATTTGATTTAACCTGATTTGCTGATGAAATGGACTTAAAGGGCGAGGGTGAGAAAGTGATTCAGATCCATTTCATCAGGTTCCAGTTGCAAATCTATAGTGAGTTTACACACACGTGGGTTTTAACACTAGTCCTTTCGTTGTGGGAGGGTTGCTCTTTCATTTCTATTGTTCTTTGTAATCACTGGTGACCAGCATTTTAAAATCTGACCTCATGTGGTATCAAGAAGATGATAATGTTGAAATGCAGTGTCTGAATGTATCAGTGCTAAAGATTTCTGCCTAAAATATTCCGTTTCCTTTTTCCATATAGGCCATTGCAAAAGAAAGCTAAGACAACTTCAGTATCACTAAACCAAATCTCTTGAAACATTGAGCAGTCAAGATGTTGACAGGTAGCTTGCTGCAGAGCTGTGGCACTTTGAGTAGGAGAGAGCAGACTAGCTGTTCAGGGTGCAAAACCAAGGTGATCACCCCACTTCCAGCTTTGCAGTTCTTCCCCCAGGCCTCATTGCTTCTATCAAAAGCAGCTTCTAACCACGCTCGCCAACAGCAACACATTTGACCCAGACAGGGTGCCAATAGTTAGACTGAGTGATTTAGTAGATTAAATATCATCCTTTCAGTCGTCTGCTAGTGGTGAAATCCTATAAGTTAATGGAAGCAGCTCATCTCTTAGCAGAGAATGTAATTGTCCCTCCATTGCACTTGTGAGGTCTGTAGGACAGCTCTACAAAAAAGCCGGCAGAGCTGTGCATTTTCCTTGGAGCAGTGCACCTGATCTGTGGATCCTAAGGAGTTGCTGCCTTCCATAGATCCATACTGCTGTGCTTTTTTTTTTTTTTTTTTTATTTTGCAAATTAAATATAAACAGAATTGTGTACCTTTATATGAGGTAGAAGTACACAGCAGCTTCAGCTTAGAGACCACATTGTGTTGCAAGCTGCTGGATGAGGCTGTGTGGTAATTTACAATAGTGCTTTATACTGTTTTTAAGCTATTTTGTATCTCTTGAGATGCACAGTAAATCTACAGTGTTCACCCTCTGTTGCATCTTCTAGCGTGGCAGCATCTTCTGCTGTTAAGAATTCCTGTGACTTTTGCCAATTCTGAACACTAAACTGGAAATATCCAAGTCTGTCAGTGCTAACAATGGAGACACTATTTCAGTAGACAGAGTGGCCTTCCCTTCCCCATATAAGCCCTAAAATATGTTTTAGAGGGGGGGTGGTAAAGAAAATTGCCATAGTTAGGCTCCTAGATTGCAGATGCGGGAATTTCTGTCTTTCCATAGCAGGTTTTCAAAAAGCATCCATCACTGCAGCATTTAATGTTTGGCTGGTGTCATGTGTTAGATATCTACCCAAAAGGAAGGGATCTAGAGCTTAAAGCCCAGGTAGACCATGGAGACAGGATTAAACCAGGTAAAAGGTGTCACCACCCTACCTGATGGTACCAGTCCTGGAGGGCAGAAGGTTTTGAGGAGTGTTGTGTAGCAGTTCTTTTGTGTAAACCATGTTTTTTACTTAAGAAAATTAAGTAGCTGGGATCAGATTTTCAAGGATGATTTACACAAGAGAAGATTATTTCACCTCTAGAGGGGTTACTAACTTTAAGATATTGCTATAGGGACTGGAAGGACCATATGAGTGTGGTATCTGTCAAATTCCAGGGTGCATATAAATGCAGCCAACTTCCTTGACTACTGCAGATCAGTTCTGAGCTGAGCACGCTTCACGACGCTTGTATGCTTTGAGGCTGCTGGATCCCATGTTGTCTGCAGCTCGCAGGTCTCGGGTGGTCGTGGTATAAGTCAGATGTACATAGGTAAGGGTTTATAAAAGCATTCACGATAGACCAAACCTTTCGTAAAGCCATGACTGAAATCAAATTGACATCTGCAGTTTGGGGTTTGTTTTTGTTTGTTTAAAATAAAAAGTGTTTTTATGTTACATGTGTAACAAAAGATACCCTCAGGAAGGAACTTGCCAGTGCATATTTTTGTATGGTACTTTCTTGTAACCAGCTGGTGGAGTGTTTGTAGACTTGCCTTTTGCTCCCTTTATTACAATGGCTTGGGTTTTGGGGGGTGGGTTTTGGGGTTTTGGTTTGGGGGTTTTTTTATTGGGTGGTGGGGAAGAAGCAATGATGTTAAAACTGGGTTAGTAACTCAAGACCTTTCAAACTAAGTATGTTTACATGAATCTGAGTGTTGGATCCAATGGAAATGTCTGTATGCTGTTTCCTAGTTAGAACATCAAATAAGAACTTTATTTTCCTGGCTGCCTTCTGAATTTTGGTTGGCCTATTTTGCACTGCTTTATTTCTCCGAAATAAACTACTGAAATATAATTGTGCATTTTAAACTTGTTTACAAATGATTGTTAGAAGTTTATTTTGTAATTCTCTGAAGGCTTGCAGAAATACTATATTTAAATATTACTCCAGACCTTGGCAGTAACTAGAAAAACAAGTTTAGGTCATTGGTGTGAGCAGTGACATTTTTCCCATAGTCTGTAATTTATTTTTTATTTATCAAATGTATCGGTATCACTTTAATTTACCAGGTGCAGATATGCAGGTGCCTGTTGTGATGTGGCATTACAATAGAGTTTTCACATAAATTACCATGCAATTGCTGTACTACTATATTTCCTTGCAGAAATTATTGTTATGGCTCATGTAATAGAATGTTGCTAAATCACGGGGGCAAATTGGGAGACCAGCTTTTAAAAGCCAAATCTGTAAGTTACCAAGTATCCAGACATACAGTTACGTTATTGCAAAACATTTGAGCATGCGTATGTTATTAAGCCTGTGCTAAAGTGCTTTTCTGAATTGCTGCCTCATGTGGTAAGTTCAGGATAGTTTTGATTTAAGATAAGCTTCACAGTAAGTTAGTTGATATTCTGTAGTCTTGTCGTTTTTTGTAAAAGTAGGGGGGTCTAGTAATATTAGACCATACTGGAATGCCTTTGCTTTTAAAATTGCAGACAATCTAAGGGGGATTTTCCATAATGTCTGTTTGAATTATTTGAATTTGTTATTGTGGGTTAGGAAATGTTCTGCTGTGTTTTCAGAGGCATAGCTGTTATTGCTGTTGATGAGAGCAATTCTATTAAAGTTACATGGTCACCAGTTAGCTTCTTAGGGATCTATTTCTGTTCTGCTTCACTGTTAGAAATCCACAAGAACAGCTTGACTGGAATTTCTCCAGGTTTTGTGTCAGCGCAATAGAGGAGATGGGACTCTGGTTTCCACTGTAATTATGTAATCAGGTTCAGCAGGTGAAGGTTTTTTCCCTGTCGAAGAGAACTTGAGCGGTGGTATTAGTGCCTGTGATGTAAAGTCATTGCCATCCTCTTCCCCCTCTAGCTGACTTTGCCGCGTTATGCCTGGGTTTGTAATGACCATACCAGGACATCCTGACCGTTGCATGAAAACCATCTGCAAAAATGCAGCTAGCCAGGAGCATTGGTGCTGATGCTGGTGGTTTCTGTAATGCAGAACTACCGCAGGGCCGATGCTGTTTTGCCTTTGGTTAACCACATGTCTGGCTATTCAACCTTTGTGCTGTAGGAGCCGACTGACCAGGCTGGTCAGTAGATAGATGCACTATTTTTATTAATACTACTCAGACTTTTGGAGTGATAAAGCTGTTTGAAGGTCTCCATCCTCAGTGTGGGAATGTTTGTGCAGAGGAGGTCCACAGCAGGTTGCTCAGATGGAAAACTGCCAGTTTAATTTGTTTTCATTATAGATGAGTACAAATCAAGAACCCGACCCTGAGGCTTCACAACGTAACAAGGATTGCTCAAGTTAAAGCCTCAAGTTCTCCAGATTAACTGTGGGCTGTATCCAGCCAGGGAACAGCCAGGTGGATAACAGAGGCAAGATACAGCCCAAAGGCACCAGAATACATGGGCCCAGAGGTGTTTGAATTGGCTGGCAAAAGAGAGTGAGACAAAGGAAAAATGCTTCTGTTGTTTCCATCCTTAAAAAAAAAAAAATATCCAGGCTTCTCAGTTCTTAGACTAACACTGGTTTCCCAAAGTCTTTGCGTGGCAGCAGTGACAGGTGAGTCAGGTTTTTTCATGCTAGCTTGCAGCCTTGCCTTCCACAGCTGTGCAGAAAATCTTGGGTTTTGGTTTTTTAGTGAATAGAGTCTATTTTGAGTTTGTAGCAGTCTCCCCATGTGCACACTTGCAGGAGTTCACTTGCATTACCCTGCTAATATTCTTTTCCTCTCTCCTTTTTAGTAAGAGATATATTGATTTCTGTATTCAGTATACAATTACTTTATGGTGTTTCAACTCTGTGTTTTGTAATTAGGAGTATGTGAAAATGCTTTTTGTAGATTAAAATATTTCCTTTAATATAATCTCCTCTTGCTTTCATAGATAAATGGACACACCATTGCAGATCACATTGCTGATTTTATTTGTAATAGTGCTTTAATATCTATTTCAGAGGAATGTAACCTCTAGAAAAGTACTTTCCATATCTTCACTACCTTTCCTTTCCCTGTTCACTCTGTAGATCCAGGCCATCAACACTTGAGCTTTTGACCAGGTGGGTTTCAGATCCTCCATGGATTCAGTCATGTTTACATGGCCACAAAAATTATTAAAGATGGTTGAAGTTTGAGAGGATCCAGGTATAAATTGAGATGTTGGATTCCGCAGTAACACAAGCATAGCAGCACCTATAGCAAGCAAAGGGAATCATTCTCGCTGTGTGCGTGCAGGTGGCTATTGGGGTCTGCTGCTGGGGCAGTTTTTCCTGTGGAATTAAAAAATCCACTCTAAGAAAACATCCTGTATCTGTGGTGCAGAAGTAGGGCGAGGATAGGTAAGGGTTTGGGAGTAAAATCTGGCCAGTGGACATTGTGATACCAGTGGTCTAGAATTTCACTCTTGAATAGCAACCTGGAGAGATGTCTTCTCTTTCTCCACCTTTCTTACCCTGAATCCACTGAGGCTGATGTTGGCAGATGCCTGTGGGCCGCATGAGCCCATTAGCAGGTGACCTTGCCCAGCATGCCATGAGTTTGCAGAGAGCTCCTGATGTCCTGGCAAGTTTTTGTTGATGGCCTGGAAATCTCTTAAAACTACGGAAATAGCTGAAACAGTGGAGTTCATTAAAATCAGGTCTTCCTCTTCCATCCTTTTTAAGGAAAGCCACATTTTATTTCCTTCTTCGTTCCTTACACAGTAGGTTTTAGATATAAATTATTTTAACATTTTTTGTGTGAAAAGTCATATATACATATATAAAGTTTTTAAAAGGTTGAGTATATGTTGAGTATAAAATAGTGACTTTGTTTCAGATGTTAGCAGCCCCTAAAAATCAGTTGTTTATCCTCTTGTAAAGTTAGTGCTGTAAAAAAGAATATTAAAAATAAAAGATGTATTAGATGTATGTTTTATTATTTATTTCTGATTCGGTATTTGATATAGTTCATGTATACCCTTGTGAGAACCATATACTAAAATGCAGTCGTTCTTAAAATGGAGTAACAACAATTCCGTGGGATCCCAACAATTTTGAGAAAACTGGCCCTCCGGGTGTGAATAATATTGGATATTCTCTTTCACTTTCCAGCATTGCTCCCCACCGAAGCATGGCTGAATCTTGGGGACCATTTTGTGTGTGTGCTAGGTTTCGCAAGTCCATTGATATCTGTGTTCAAATCCAGCTGTACAGTGTTAACAAGTGTCTTGTGATTTGCTTCAGCCCGGTTCACTATGATTTCTGGAACATGATTCCCATTTTGTATTTAAATTTGTATAGAATTATATAAACCCTTAAAAGATCATGGCTTACTGTAAAAACCAAAAATACTTGCTATTTGGCGTCTTCAATTGCATGACTGATCAGATCTGACAATGAAGATGGTGCTTTCATCTAACGGCGTTGATTTCGATGGTGATATATTAATTTTCTTTTCATTTTCCAAGCACCTGTTTTGGACAATGTTTGGTTTCAACAGTAAAGCAATATGCAGTAGGTATTGTGGCATTATCTCTGTAATTGGTTTGATGACAGAATTGTCCCTTTCCAACACGTAATGAAAATAAATGCCTTATAACAAGTTCTGCTTTGCTTTCTCTTTGTGAGTGGGTAGGGCAGCGAGGCGAGCAGCATGTTGGGGGAAGCCTGTTTTTGTGAGAATTTGGTTTTCACATCCTTCCCCAGTGCAGCTGTTAGCAGTTACTTTGGACCTCCTTGTATCAGGAAGATTTGATGTAATTTCTAACAGTAGTGGGAAGTCGGCTATTTTTATTTTACTGTGTAACACAGCTAAACATCACTGGGATTTAGGCTGCTGCTGGACATAAGCATTTATTTCTAGTGTTGGCTTCTGCGCATATTCTTCCTTCATCATCCTGGATAGGGAATTCTTGATTTCTCAAAACCTAGCAGGATTTTTGATCAGGATCCTTTTGTCTGGTGCAGGAAAGATGGATGTATCACACCCAGTAGCATTACATTTTGCTAAGCAGCAAGCACTCTTAGCAAGGGCACTCATGTAAGCACTGCCTGGGGATTGGCGCTTGGTGTCAGCCCCAAGGCCAAGCCCTGCAGTGGCGAGCTGAGAGATGCTGTAGGCCAAGAAAGTCCTTGGGTCCCAAATGTTTGTGCTTACTTGAATATCCAATTAAAACAGTATTTATAATAGCTCCATCAAGTAACGTTATTTTTCCTCTTGTTGATTTTGCAGCAGCAATAGACAAGTTCTGTCTGTTGCCACCATCTTTTGTGGAAAAACTTGTCTAATTGTTTTGGAGGTGGCTGCGTTTCTATGGTGCTTTGTTTGGTTTCTTGGGTTTGGGGTTCTCTTTTTGGTTTGGGTTTTTTTTTTTTGTTTGGGTTTTTTTTTGGTGGGGATGGTATGGATAATTGAGGGTTTGTCTGAATTTATTGTGACATGTAGACGTGAGTTTGCAAGGGGTTGTATGGGTGATGCTAGTGGCAGAGACTGCCACGAGGAAAAAAAGGAGAAACTGAATACTCAAAATTTAAATGAAGATTAGTATGTAAAAATTTTACTTTTGCACTTGGATTAACTGACATTTTAGTACTGATTCTGTGGAACAGCTTTGGTTTCACTTTTGTTCCTGCGTGTGTTTCCCTGAGGTTGATGAGAGCATGATCTCCTCAGCATGGGGTTGGGAGACTCGCACCCTGCTCCGCTGTGCTTTCCCCAGTCAGGCTCTCGCCCTGTGCCTTGTCCTGCCTTGTGCCCTGTGCCAGGGCAGCTTTCGGGCCGTGCCTCAGCCTCACCACCACCTCCTCCTGCTGTTTGGCAACCCAGGGCTGGGGGCAAGGGGCACTGCCCACCCAGCAGCAACTCCAGCCCTCCCGGGGAAGCTCACCTGGTGGTGATGGACAGCTCTGGACACCCAGCACCTCCTGCGCCCACCCACCTCCAGTGCAATTCACTCTGTGGGCCCACAGCGCTGATGTTTTTAGCAGAATAAAGGAGTATGTTGAGTTCAAAGCCTGGCAGCCATTCCCCGAGTATCTCAGCTGTTCCGTGGGCTGCAGGTGGTGGGAGACAGCTGAGCTTCGAACTGGGGGTGGGATAGAGCCCTGGCAGGGGGATGCTCTTTTCCTCTCCTGCAGATACATAGAAAGTCTGAGGTCTGATGATCGGTGTTCAGAGCCTTTTGGGGCAAGCTTCCCCAGCCCAGACACCACCACTCCTGCAGCTGGCGAGTGGCCTGAAGCCCAAAGGCTGGGGAGGGTTCTGCTGGTTAGCGCTGTGCCAGCAGGCCACCACAGTTCCTACAAGCTAACGCGCAGGAGGGGCATCCCCTCAGGACCAGCATTCACCTCTGGGGGAACACAGACCGCTAGTTTTCTCATGACTAGCCCATTTGTTACTTTTATTTTTTAACCCGCTCGTGCATCGTCCAAATAGCTTGACTTCATCAAGTATTGCCCCAGTGTTTACACTTCTAAGCTGTTTTCTCTCTGGTCAGCCCCGTGTTCATAGATGAACTACGGACGTGCCCCATGTCTGACACCCAGTGCCAGGGCCGGGCTGTATGGCACGGCTGGGCACCGGAGGCAGGGAGAGCCCCCAGCACCGGGGGCCTCAGGGAGGTGCCCTCGATACGGGCCTTGACAGGCAACAGCGCTGGAGCCTAAGGAGGGAAACGCCATCACCGTAAGTCTGAGGCGAGGGGAGGCCTCCATTTCCCCTCCCCTCCGCCAGGACCATGCAAGCCCTGCAGCGTGCTGAGGACCGAGACTAAAGCTGCCAAAACAAAGGAAGGAACCCACTGCAGTTTTATTTTTCCTTAGATAAATTTTTTTTTTTTATATAGAATATATTACAGTCAGAGTTCTCAGCTTTTAATCAAAAGATAACAAGTTATTGCAGTTTTTTACCCAGTGAAACTACCGGTGGAAGGAGAACTTTCTAGAAAGCTGTCTTGTCTTTAAAAAAAAAAGAGGGAAAAAACCCCACCCAGACAGAAAATACACGTGTAGGTTGCACTTCGCAGCCACTGGCGCCCGGCCGGGCAGGTGGGCATCCCTGTGGACAGGGGAGTGTGAGGTGAAGAAGCAGCGATGGACACAACACTATGGCGAGGGAGGCAGGCCTGGGCACTAGCGAGGCCGGTTTCCTAGGCACAATGCTTCTGCTCCGGCTTAATTGCTTTTAAATCAGGAAATGAAAATGCGGTGAGGAGGGAGGAGGGTGGCGGTGGCGACTTTCACCTGTGTGAGGGAGGGCTGGGGCCCTCAGCCTCGCCTCAGCTCGTGCAGCTTGTGGGCGACGCGCTCCAGCTCAGCCTCGATGGCAGCCAGGCTCTCCAGCTCCTGGTCCTGCAATGAAAGCCCATGGCACCCGTCAGCAGCTGCAGGACGGCAACCCTCACCCCCTAGAGCTATGGAAAACCTTGCCCAAGGCTGGCTGCCCATGGTAGCACAAGCACAATTAAGACTTGGCTCATCCCTTCAGTCTGCTCCTGCGTTTGCCCCTCTGGACAGGTATCTGTGTGCAACACTAATTAGTCCTGTCCTAATGTTAAATTGCTGCAGCTGGATATGGGGACAAGGCAGGCAGCTACCGTCCTTCCCCAGCCCTGCTGCTGGGCAGGACAGCCCCAGTGGGTCTCTCACTCTGGAGTGTGGGACTGGAGGGAGATGGCTGCTGGGGAGCTGGGGCCGGAGCGGACACTGCCAAACGACACTGGGCACCGTTGTTGAAGCAGCGGTATCAAACTGGGACCAGCACAGGTACCTGCCATACGTGGCAAGTGCAGTGCCCTGCTTGTGGAGGAGATGGTGGCGTCCCATCTCCCCACGCTGTGCTGGGTGTCTGCATGTGCCTCCAGTACAAGAAAATGCTTTTCCATTTAGGAAAATAGGGACTGGGGAAGCCATCAGTTCAAAGGCTCAAGCTGCCCATTGCTTGGCGGCCTTTCTGTAGTGGCTCCTGTATATCTATGCCATTACCTGAAGCCATTTTATTTAGTGCAGGTACTCAAAAATCATAACTGTGTGGCTTTGCCTCAAGCCTGGTCATATGTAACTGGCCCCGTCTTGCTGCCAGCCCCATCCCTGCCTGTCCCTCATAGACATCACCTGAGTCTCACTGCAGATCACGCACCCACCCAGCCAGCAGCAGGCTCTGCAGGAGCAAACTTGGGGCTGTTGGTGCTAAAAGTGCCTCTTCCTGTCAACAGAGCTGAGGTGACGGCCCCTCTCCTGTGTGGAGGGAGCAGAGCCTTGCTGCTGTCTGCAGCAGCCACCAGGCACAGGCCAACACTGAGCCACTGGCCTGTACTGCTTGTGGCTGGTGTGAAAAAAATACCGTAAAAGTCATCTTTCTCATCCCCGAGCTATTTTCCTGAACAGAGAAAAAGGCACCCTGGCCCTCCACAGGGCCCTTGGCTCAGGCCCTGGGAAGGTTCTAGCTACAGCAGGGTGCCAGCACCCAGGGGAGCCAGACTGAGCCCAAGCGGCTGTTCCAGCGTGCTTTGTTTGAAGCAGGTCAGGAAGCAGCAGCTGAGGCTCACCTTGCTTGGAGGAGAGCTTTGCCTGCAACTGGACACCCCAGAAAGCAAGAAAATAGTGCTGTGCTGAGATCCTCCACAGCACCCAAAGAGCAGAGAGGTCAGACCCCAAGCACTGCCTCACACAGTACCCGTGCGCCCTGGCTCGCTCCTGCCCAGCCCCACAGGCTGAGCCCCAGTGAGTGCAGGGGACAGCACTTTCAGCTGCTGTCTGTGCCCGTGCTTGTGCAAGCCACAAGGCCACATGGCTTGAAAGTGAGGTCAGGGGACAGAATGGCTGTTGTTCTGGCTCTGCGCCCTCCCTTCCCTAATCCTCTCCAGTGCCCCAGCTCTCACCATGGCTGTGCCCCTGGTTTACCTCTGTAGGCCTGACGCTACCCACTCCAGCCCTGAGCCAGGGAAAACATTGCCTTTGACTTGAAGGGCCTTTGGGACTCGAGACCCATCCCCAGGCTCCAGATACAGCTCTGGTCACCACACAGACCAGCACAAAATTCCTATTGCATTTTTAAGACTCTCTGGAGCAGGGCATGTTTTTGCACTAGTCACTAAAACAAAGATAAAACCCAAAGGCACGGCCAGGTGCAAATCTCAATAATACCTAGGGCTGAATGACTAAAAGTTCACCAAGCATCTCCTTAATGTCACAGAGAACCGGTGCTGGCTACATAATGCCAAGGTACCATCCACATCTCCAAGGATAGCTTTGGATTCCCAAATAATAACTGGGTGGGATTTATTCTTAAGCCTATGTACACCAACCTCTGTTCTCCTATTAGCACTGCCTTCCTCGTCCTTCTTTTCTTCAGGCATGGGAGCAAGCGGGAAGCCTCCCTCACTGCTGTCCTCCTTCGAGTGATGCTTCCATGACCTTCTCACATCTTCCTCTGGACTATTGAAGTCATACTTGTGGGACCTAAATGCCATTTTCATGGACCTGTCCGGGTCTTCCCCACTATCGTTTTCCTCCATGCGCTTCTTTGATGTCAGCTGCTTGGCCAGCTCATCCATTTTGTTCCACCTCTTGGAGTCTTCCCACTCCCTGGAGGACTCCTCCTCCATCTCCTCGCTTTTGGCATCCCTGGGCTGGAAGGTGTCCTCCTCCCCCTGCATCCCCTCATCCTCCAGGCGATGCCTTCCTCCTCTCAGCGCCCGGGGCTGCTCTTCCTCCTCCATCTCCTCAGAGCTCTGCCCATCTTTGCCAAATCCCAGAGCACTGTCATTATCTGAAAGAGCATTAAACACAACAGTGAGCACAAGTGTTAACCGGTTATGCTTCACCTTTGTACCGAGCCTTCAGGGACAATGCAAGGTGGCTTTCCTGACTTAGGCCCATTTTCCCAGGATTCTGGAAATACCCATTCCCATGTCACCATGTCGGTAACAGTACTCGAAGGCAGCAGTCAAAAACCACATTGGAAGTTCAAGAAAAAGAAATTAGTTGGCCCCAGGTACAATGAAAATGGAGCAGCAGGCAGCGAACAGCAACCGGGCCTGTGTTACCCACTGTGTGTGGGCCCACGTGGTGGGAGCTTGCAGGGGGGATCTGGGTGGCTGTCAGTGGGCTGTAAACCCAGTAAGCATCTGCCTGAACTTTTAGGCTTTAAAGCCTCTTATTCATCTGTCTCAGTGCTCTCAGCTAAGCCCCAGTAGGTATCAGTGCAGTCGTCTGGGATACGTACTGTCATCTCCCTGCGTCTCCTCAGCCTCCTCGTCCTCCCCAGCCAAATCAAGTGACCTCTCTGCTTCAGTAGGGTCCTCCTCTGCAGCATCATCTCCTCCATCATCCTCCCGCTCCACACGCTCCCCTGCTGCCTCCTTGCTGTGCTCCCTGCCCTGCCTGAATGGCTGCTCTCCCTCATCCTCAAATTCTGAGCTGTCCCTGGGGCCTCTGGGTTGCTCTTCTTCATCCCCTTGCTGCTGCTGCTCATCCTCATTGAAGTCTTTGCTGATGTGGTTGTCCAAAGCTTTGTCTCGCTGTGCATCCTCCGTGTCCCCAATCTCATTGCTCTCTGCTTCCTCTTGATCCTCCTTCTTGCCCTCCTTCTTGCCAGGTTCGGCATCCCGTGGTCTGGGCTCCCTCTCCTCCAGGCTGTTCTTTCCCTCCTCTCTGGAATCTTCATTTCTCTGGGTTTTCTGTGCTGCCAGCTCAGCCAGGGACCCTGTGGGCTGCTCCTCTTCAGGGTGCTCCTCTGCCGCATCTGCAGAGGGAGGAGCAAGAAGCAACACCTCTCCTGAGAGCTCATTTCACAACCAGTGAAGCCCATGTGTTTCTTAGGGAGCTTCAGCCCCATTCAGCAATCTGCTTAACCAGCCCATGGATCCTTTCACAAATCACTTCAACACATGCTTGCGTTCAAGCAAGCTGATGCTCTCACTGGTGCCTGCTCTCCTGGAGAGACTCGCAAGGCTGAAGTTAAACATATGCTGAAGTGCTTTGCTGTGGCACTGTCCTCATCACCGTCTCTTGAGATGCCAGCAACAAACTTGCCCCACATGAAACCAGATTGCATGTAAAACGAAATGATTTCGGAGTGTAATACAGCACTTGCACAGCTCTCCCTGCTCTAAGTGCTGCACTAACATCGCAGCCTTTTTTCTCCCACCAAACTGAAAAGTCAGCCAGCACTGTTTCCAGGCAAGCTGGAGGGAGGGAGGGCAGGCTCTGCTTCTGCAAAGCAGCTACTCAGCAGGAGCTTAATGTGGACTGGGTATTTGCTCTTGCTTATGTCAGAGACTGGCCATTTTAACATAATGAGCCATAGAAATCACTTTGCAAAATAAAAGATGGGGTGCTAAAGAGCAGCGGGAAAACTAGATGGGTATGGAAAGGTGAGCACAGTGCCAAACAGGGCTGAGGAGTGTGCTAGGGTGAGGGCATGCAGAAAGCCAGTCATGCAGGGCTGGTGACCACCAGTGGCACTGCACTAGTGTCACTGGGCTGCCTGCCGGCCTGGACAGCCCAACATGGCACACTTCATCCTCATACAGTCTCCACACTGCTGGAGGAAGAGGTTCAGGTCTGCTGTGGCAGGAGGGAGACCCAGTGCCACCCGTCCTCCCCATTGGTTTTTGGCCGCGCTGGCTGCAGCAGCAGCCTCTGGGCATATCACTCCTCATCGCTTTGGGTAGCTTTGGGCTGTTGTTGCAGCATCACTGCACTGCCATAGCTCAGCCACACATCCCAGAGCCTGCTCAATACCCTCTGCAGGGGTGCTGCTGCTGAACAAGAAGTCATCTCACCCCACATTGGCATTGTCTCTTCCTGATGTGAAAGAAAGAAGGGGCCAAATCCTCTTTTTTGCTACACTGCCTGTCTCTAGCCAGGCCACAGAACCAGAGTGACAAGGGGAAATGCCAGCTGAATATGGTCTTTCCAAGATGCAGGGGTGTGTGCACTGTGTGCATTCCAAGTTCAGTTTTCCCTTCAGAGACCCACAACCTAATATCTTGGATGCTCAGAAGCACAGGCAGCAAGAACAGACCCCGATTGCTCTTGCCTGTATCACTGAGTACAGGATTTCCGTGGCTGTGACTCATTTTAAGCATTAGGAGTGAGCAATGATGTCGGCAGCAGGGTGGAAAAGATCAGTATCAGTTTGGTAACTTGACCATCACCAGTTACTATGGCTCAGAAATTACCTGTTGTTTAAGCTGGTAAATAAGAATAAAGCAAACACAGTGTTGCTTGTGTATGTAAGCGGCAGTATCAAAGAAGATGCCTAAATGAGAAGCAGATGGACATATCAAGGCTATTAGAAAGAACATCCTTGTTTACAGCCTGACCTGGATTTCTGGGGAGGGGAGGCTGACACTGACCTCTCTGCTTGTTCTTGTCATTCTGACTTTCAAGGACTTCGGAAAGTTCATCTTCAAAGCCACCATTTTTCTTCTGCTGCTGAGTTCTCTCATTGGCACCTGTGTGAAGTAACAAAAAGTAGGAAAAAAGCAGCCCCTTCTGTCTTTCAGAACATAGAGGTAGGAGAATAGTTTTGTGCCCTTTATAATTATATGTGTATTTTCTACAGTGGACAAATCTGCCAAAGGGCCGCTGAGAGAAGTGAGACTGGAGAATCGTGAATCAACAGCAGTAACAAAGCCATCATCAAAAATATCACCTGCAGGAAAGCAAAAGGTCTCTAAACAAACAGAGAAGCAGGGTTGCTAGGAAAGCTAATATTGATGGAGAGCTAGGGAATAAGAGATGCTGAACTGCACACTGAGGCTAACAAAAGACTTAAGCATTGGAGTACTGAAGGATAAAAATCGCCTCCTGCCAGATGCTGCCCACGTACCTCTGTTGAAGTGAGCACTGAGAGACCCTGTGTCCTCTGGCCTGGTTGTGGAGGCCCCTCTCCCCAGGGCACTGGGAGGAAGAAGCAGCATTTATTTGCACTCTGGGGATGGTCCAGGGCTCCAAGGCCCCACACCTTAGCCTCTGGGATTATGGAGCCAGCTCAACAAAACTAACACCCTGGAGAAAGGTGTCTGAAGGCAGCACAAGCTGAAGTTCAGAGCACAGCTGTCCTGGCAACCAGCACTCCCCCGGCAGCCCCATCCCAGTGGGATCTGCAAGCCAAGCAAACCCTGTCTAACCCAGCTCATGCCCTGCTTCTACACCTTAATGCAAAGGCAATAGCCAACACTGCCAGCCCAGTTCTCTCTAGCCCTACACTGGGCAGAGCTGAATGGTGTGGGCTTTCCAGCCTGAGCAGGACCAGCTGCAGCCAGCACAGAGGAGATCAAGATAAACATCTTTGCTTTTCCCCTGGGCTACACAACTCTCCCAACACCAGTCACTATCATCTGCAGATTAGAGCTCATGTTGTTACCCTGGGACAAAATGGTGTGATGGGCCCAAGCCAAGGAAACCATGGAGCAAGATGCACCTCTGTGAAATGAGTACCTTCATGTGGACCCCATGCTGTACGGCACAGCCTGTCTGACAACTGAGCACTCTCCCTCACAATCCTGGTGTTGTGGGCAGCAGCATCCCAGCACACTGAAGAGGCCCAGGTTTCTTTCTTCTGGATCATCTGAGCATCCACAGAGCCCATCTGAGGCCCCTCCAGCTGGCCACGCTCCAGCCCTACAGCTGGCATTTATAGTGACTGAACTATGGCTTTGGGAGCTTCATGAGGCGCTCTCCCACACTTGACTTCCTGATTTTTTCCTCTCTCTTCTCTCTGTTGCCTCTGTGGCTTCCCTGTGCCGAAAGCAGACTGGTGGCACTGTCTTCCAGCCGTCCCTGGCAGCCATGCCACATAGGAACAGGGCATAGGGACACCCTGGCAAAGGAGGGCTGCCAGCTGGGTTACCCCAGGGAGAAGGAGGAGGGCAGACCAGGAGCTGCTTTCCCTGCAGCCTGGGGAGAGCCCTATTGCAGCCTCAACCAGACCACCAAGGCAGAGGGACCTACACTGGTTTTGAAGTAGCCTTGCCTGGAACTGTAGCTCTGGGCACCTAGGCACCTGAAAATAGCCCTTTTCCCTCTTGCACACCCTTTGCACAGCTCTGTGCTGCTGCTGCTCCTACATCATCCTGCGGTAAGCAGCCTGCACCTCTCCAAACCAAAGAAACTTGCATCTGAGCTAAGGAAACCAACAGAAAAATCCCCATTAACTCAAAGATATTTTCATGGGGTCTTTTAGGTACAAGGTTCACTCGATGCTCAGTAAGACTTCCCATCAGCCACACCAAGGTTTAGTGCTAGACTCCAGCACAGTGAAGATTTCATTCCAGTTTGGGACCTGGTGGTTACTTGTTGAATTAAATTACAGTATTTTCTTTTAGGGTTCTTCACCCACAAAATGCCTATACTCTGCATCACCACCAAGTTACACTGACAGTCATTTAAATCATCACATTTTATTACAAGCAAAAGTCCTGCCTTCACTCACCCAGTGTCTACTGGAAGTCCTGGAACTATATTTCGTAAGGCACATTTATTTGATGTCAGATTAATGTAAAACACAAAAAAAGCCAAACAACGAAACTGTGCAAGGGGCTACAACAGATGAAACCCCCTCTTCCCAAATAACTACAGTGACACTGTACCTTCAGCAGCAATTTCCTGAAGTTCCTTCAATAAATTTTGGTGGCGAAGGATAGAAATGATTCGTTCATCTGCAATAGGGGAGACAATACAGAAGGTGGTCAAAGACAACCTCCCCCTGCCCTCAGGAAATGGAAAAGAACCCCAAATGCCACCTCCCTCTTCCTTTACTCTTTTCTCTCCCTTGGCCTGATTTGCTGCCGCATCTCTTAACTGTGAGATTAGATGACAAGGAGGTTCCTTGAAAACCAGGCAGCTTCATGTCACTCAGCACTCCCCTGGCCACAGTGCCAGCATGATGGATGTGCCTGGGCTGAGCAGCGGCTCTGTCCCTGCTTCTGGGACTTTGTGAAGCCCAGTGGGGTGACCGTGGGGAAGGAGAGTGTGTCAGGGACACTATGTCAGGCACTAAAGCATGTGTCAGTGCAGGACCAGCCCCTGCTTGCCACAGTTGCTCTTGCTGATACCTAGCATTAAATCTAAGCCTGTACCTCCTCTGAGTGTTTCTAGGCACTCCTCGCTGATTGGCAGGGGGTTTGGCTTTGATAAAGTATCAGAAATGACCTCTACAATGCACTTCATCACCTAGAAAGAGATAAAAAAATGAATTAAAACACTGATCTTTTGTCTTTTTTTCCCTAAATCTATTTGTTACCAACGTTAAAATACAGCAGACGATGGCACAGATCTTCTTGCTTCTCTGGTTGAGTCAGAACTGAATGTTCGGTTCTTGTTTTACCTAATGTAGGAACAGAAGGTGCCTCCTGAAACTGAGAAGTGAGCAAATGACACATGGCAATGGAAAGAGCTTCTTCAACATGACACACGCTTCAGCTGCAGATCTCACGACTCCAGCCCATCCCAGAGATTGGGTACATCAGGCGGTTATAGGGGATCTGGTTATATACATAGAAAGCTTCAAATCATCCTCTTTTAAGTCAATATATCTCAGCCTGCATCTCATAAAAGGGCTCAGTGGGAGGCTGTAGAGAGAAAAAAGTAGTCATAGCTCTTCAGTAGGCGACCTTGAAATTTTGCAATCTATTTGAGCCCATAGTTAGACTGCAGCCAGGCATGGAGGGGGAGGTAAGGCAAATTGTACTCTCAAACACAGATGAGAAATACTGCTTTCAAGCCCTAGAGAAGGACAAGACACTCTGGATAAGTGTTTGACCTTGCACTTGAGTGTTCAAGTGATTATAGACTGGAAGAGCTGTACATGGAGGCAGGTCATCTGAAAGCAAGGAAGTTCCCACACTTTCCTTGGAAGCATTTGCAACTGCCTGGGACAGCTTCCCAGGCAGAGTGAGCTCTGGGCCTGCCCTTTCCAGCAGCCCTTTTCTTTGGTGTGAAATGAGAAACATTATTCATCTAGTTTGTCACCTGTACTGAGATTGCAGGCCCAGCTCCTCACTCATGCAACTGCAGCACCACTGATCCAACAAGGATCACCCAGTGCTGTATGTGTGGTGGGAGAATGAAAGCCAAGGCAAGAAGGCAAGTTGGCACCTCAGGGAGGGGTGAAGGCACCCTCACCGCACTGAGGCACATACTGCTATGTGGTCATGGTATACCCAAATGGTCACATGGGAGAGAAAGCAGCATTCCCTACAGTCTGGTGCCGGTTAGAAGTGCAGGAATCAAGCTGTTTAGTTCAAAAGGATGATTATAAAGCAGCCTAGAAGGTATGCAGGGCTTACAAGTGCCTGTGGAAAAAGAGAGGCTAAATTGAAAAAAAGAATACAGGTAAGCCTTGGGGGGGGGGGGCAAAAAATTGACTCACGGAACCTCTTTCTGCTGACAATTTTCACAGGCAGCCCTGAGAGCCCTGACCTCCCTCACAAGGTGCTGTTCTCAGGAGAGCAGTGCGCTGCAGCAGAAATTAAACACGTTAGCAGTTCCCAGTCATCTATAATGTTGCTCATTCAAGCAACTGCATATATATATATCTTGAACAGGTGGAATGGGCAAATTTTTGCTATGTGTGAGTAGAGAATTCTGCTTTTGCAGATCACAGCCATAAAATGCTGAACTTTTATAACTACTTACACATTCTGAGGATTAAACTGAGTGCTGGATTTAAAATTACAGGAAAGATCTAACAAAAAGAGAGCAGGGAAATTTCCCTGGTACATTCTCCTGTACCACAAGCAATCAATTAATATTGATTTTAGATGACTTTGAGTCAGTTCATTCTACTATTAAATAGAACAAACCCCAGATTCTGATACTTTCCTCCCACATTTCCCAAACTCTGGAGCCACTTATTGCAGCAGTATTTGATGCAGCTTCACAAGGACTCTCTCAGAATAAGAAGAATCTTGTCCAATGAAATACTCTATACAAGCTTTTTGAAGACTTCTAATCTGATTTAAAGCCTTTGAACACAAAGAAAACACATTGGTCACGACAAAAACCAGTCAGATCTGTGTAGGAACTTTGCAACATAAAGAAATGAAGGGTGCAGTCATTCCACAACACTCCACTTTTTGTAAGAGCAAGTCTTGCAGAGTGAAGCTTCACAAGGTCATGAAATAACAGCGTACATCAGGAAATGGAGGCGATCCTTTCCAAATGAATGTAATTAATCCAGTGCAGAAACTCAGACTGGAATTTTGCCATAGCTATCCTCTAACTGTGAGCATGTAACTAAATCCTTAAGAGCTGCTCATGCTGTACTTACACAGAAATCTCTAAAGGATCACGTCCTCACAAGGGTAGTGTCCTGGTTTCAGCTGGGATAGAGTTAATTTTCTTCTTAGTAGCTGGTGCAGTGCTGTGTTTTGGATTTGATGTGAGAACAATGTTGATAACACACTGATGGTTTTAGCTCTTGCTAGGTAATGTTTATACTAAGTCAAGGACTTTTCAGTCTCTCAGGCCCTGCCAGCCAGAGGGTTGGAGGGGCATGGGAAACTGGGAGGGGACAGAGCCAGGACTTTAGCCAAAGGGATATTCTATACCATATGATGTCGTGCTGAGTATATATAAGCTGGGGAGGGGAAAGTGTGTGTGTGGGGGGGGGGCACATTTGACATTATGGCGTTCGTCTTCCCAAGTAACTGTTACACATGACGGAGCCCTGCTTCCCTGGAGATGGCTGAACAGCTGCCTGCCCATGGGAAGTGGTAAATTAATTCTTTGTTTTGCTTTGCTTGTGTGCACGGCTTTTGCTTTACCTGTTAAACTGTCTTTACCTCAACCCATGAATTTCCTCACTTTCACTCTTCTGATCCTTTCCGCCATCCCACTGTGGGGAAAGTGAAAGAGTGGCTGCACGTTGCTTAGTCACTGACAGGGTTAAACCACGAGAGTTAGACATTATCACGTTTGAGCTCAGCTATGCTCAGACCCTTCTGAAATGTATGGGTGCAAGTGGGAAATAGTGTCCTTTGAGAAAAAGAGTGGGCAAACACCAGCAATACTGTAAATGTTTTGGCCATGTTCAGCTCCCTGTGGAAAGCTCTTGGTGTAAGAAAAGTCTGATGAGCTGCCCAGGAAAGGCCTGCAGGTTCTGACTACAGGACACAGCCCTGAACCACCCACAGATTCTGGTGGCATAAAGCATGGTGTGTAGGAAGAGCTGCAGTGCTCACCACTGTACCCATGTGATGCTGTTCCTGCCCTGATCTGTCCCGTGAGACCAGGACATCCTTCATTGAAATGCTGTGTCTCAGGGAGAGGATGGTGAAGGCAGAAAAGCTCTAATGGCTCTGTCCAATTGCAGCAAATTCAAATGACAGGTGTGGACTGATTTTGCTCTTAGCTAGAGCGAGTGTCAGTAGCACCCAGGGAGGGGACAGGCTTGGGAAAGAATCCTTCCTTGTTGGAAGCATTTCCATGGAGTTGCACCAGCTACCACAAAAGTGCCAGGTTTTACACACAGAACATATTGGGGAAAAGCTCCCACAAGGTAAAATGTGGAATTAATAAATTGTCCCACCAGACGCCCAGTAAGCATCCCACTCTGGCATGGCCAGTTCAAGGGGCAAGTGCCTGTCCTGAGTCCCCTTTCTCAATTAGCAGCACACAGCCTGAAGCAGCATTCAGTGGCTCACAGCTCATGGCTCAGCCCGAGCAGGGGCTAAGCAGGCTAAAAGTCTTAACAAAGCTACAGCTCCCCAGGCCCAGCCACAACAGGAGGCAGGAAGGCGTTGTGCAGGGCACTTGCCCGGCAGGTAATGAGCAGAGACACTGCACAACGCAGCCTGTGGCCGAGACTGACATTAACGTGCCCTCCCCTACTGCTGACTGGGGAAAAACATTATGTGGCTAGAAGATTTTAGGAAACAAAGCAGATAAAGGGCTAGGGGGGAAAGGGCTGGAGTTTCCTTTCTGGCCATTAATTTCTGTAGAAGTCTTAATTTGGGCAGCTAAGAGACCAGCTCATCTAAAAGACTATAGGTACCATAATATCCAGGAGGGAGGGGTGTGTGTATCTGTCACAGGTCAACACAGGCCAACACACCTATCCAAGCACATTTAGGTGCCAAAAGCCCATTGGGAGTGCACACAGAGAGGCATGACACAGAGGTATGCACACAAGCCTATCAAAGAAGGCTGGAGAGGTCAGCCAAGTCCTGCGCTGCTTGTAGCCACCCAGACAGGCTGAGCAGTAGCTGAGGATGGATTAGCAATCTGAGAGTAGCCTGTTGCTTATTTTTCAGGAACATGTAAGTTTAAGTAACACACCACACACATAGATATACAGATGTATACACTCCCCCCCCCCCCCCCCAACCACACACAGTTCCAGCAATACCCATTCCTGAATCACATCTCCCCCCACTCTCCCCTGAGTCACCTCCCATTGGGAGCTTTGAAAAGCTGAAAGTAGGAGGACTAGGGAGAGTTATACCCAGCCTCCATTGCCAGCCTCAGCATTCTCTAGACAAGCTTGTTTGATCCCTCTGGTAATCCTGAGGGACTTTCCTCCTGCACAGGTGCCCAGAAGTGGGTTCACAAAGGGTAAATCCTGGTAGGAAGGGAGTGGGGATGTATCCTGCTGTGAGGCGTCTCATGCAAATCCCTGGCACTTCCTACAGGTTATTTTAGCAGGAGCAGCCAAAACCTAACCAGCTAGGTGGCTGCTAAACATCACATCCTTCACCTTCACTCACCCCCTCCACTGCAGGCCCATCCTTACCTTAGTGTCTCCTTTATTCATGTCGTTTGTCACGGGAAGGGAGATGGCTGTAAGGGGAAGGGAAGGGGGGGGGGGGAAAGAAAGGTTTTAATTCACCTCCTCTGGGAGACAAGCAGAGAAATCCTATCCTGCTAAAAATGGGAGTGGAGAAGAGGGGTATCTCTCTCTGGTAGAAGTGGTTCCTGCTTGCAGCAGCTGGAGGAGGGCATTATGCCTTCCCCAAGGAAAAGGGGAAGGAAAAGGGGAAGGAAAAGGGGAAGGGGAAGGGGAAGGGGAAGGGGAAGGGGAAGGGGACGGGAAGGGTCTCCAGGCTGGCAGTGCCCGGTGGCCCGGGTCGGGCCCGGCGCAGCCCGCGGGCGGTGACCTTGCGGCGGCCGCTGCCCGCGGTGCTGGCGGGGTCGGGGCGGTCTCTGTCCGCGGTGCTGAAGGGGCCGCGGCGGGACCGGAGCTGGGGGCAGCGCCGCCCGTGGGCGGAGGGTCCCGGGCGGAGGGGCCACGGACCCCGGCCCGGCACCACTTACCCGGCACGGCCAGGAGCAGGACGGCCAGCAGTCCTGGGCGGCTCATGCTGCTGGCGGGATGGAGGGAGGGAGAAGGGGGCAGAGGGTGAGTCTGTCCCTGGTGTGAGGGCTTCAGGTGAGGTCCCGGGGGGAGACCAGCACCGTGCGTGCGTGTCTGCGCCAGTGCCCTGGCTGAAGATCTCAGACGGGGCACTGCAGCAACCGGCTCGTTTATATATCTCAGCCCCTCGGAAATGGCGTCAGGAGGAAGCCACCTCCTCCTCTCTCCCCCCTCTCCTCGCACACAGCCTTCCCATCAGCCTCCACCACTCGCCGGGCGCTGGAGGAGCGGCCAGGATGCTCCCGACCCGCCCGGGTCCCGCACAAAGGGTTCCAGCAACAAGGTGTCAGTCTTCTGTTGCTCCACCGTCCCACACCCAGCAGGTGCAGGAGGCTTGTGAGCTATGTTTCCAGGGTATCACTTTTCCAGTGCCTCAGCCAACATCAGCAATCCACAAGCACTGTGCCCTCTCTGTACCTACCAGTAGTCAACAGTGAGAAGTAACCTCAAGCATCCCAGCCAGCGTAGCCACCTGGAGATGGATTTTTCCTCTGGGGTTGCCCTTATCTTTCACTGAC
Source organism: Falco rusticolus (assembly GCF_015220075.1). Classification (NCBI taxonomy): domain Eukaryota; kingdom Metazoa; phylum Chordata; class Aves; order Falconiformes; family Falconidae; genus Falco; species Falco rusticolus. The sequence continues at coordinate 42,045,149 of NC_051193.1, forward strand.
CACAGAAGTTTTTAGATGCCTGTTAAACACCTCCACAGAGGATAGAAGTGCTTGTAAGACTGGTCAAGAGCCAGAGAACTGGTCACCATGATATGGGTTTGCTGACAGAAATTATAAGTCCCAGCTATTTTATGAGAGATTTTTAAGTAGTAGGATATCATTTCAGATAAACAGCAAAGGCTGGTGGGTCTGTTGCTCAGCTTTCGTGACTCTGCAAGAAAATTTTAATAGGTTGTTATCCTTTGTTCTGTGGTTAGTAACAACCTAGAACATCACGCTACGTGCTCACAGCTAAGCACTCTGAAGCTGAAGTAACCAAGATCTCCTGGCCACTAGTTTCCATTGACAAGGGAGAGAAAGGAACAAATTGTACCATGCCCTTAGTCACAAGCATTTCCATGCTCTTGGCAAAATGGCTGTCTATTCTTTGGATGGAGTGTCTGTCAAGACAGCCAAATGGATTCTCTTTTGAAAGTGACTCCAATGCTTCTTTAGGAATAGCACCTCTGCTATTCCATGCTATCCTGCAAGCAGTTTCAGAGGTCACAAAAGCCAGGGACTTATACTAGAAAACCAAATTCAGAAAAATGCATTGTCCTTCTTCCCCACCCTACCTTACTCCACTCACTGGGGAGTCCTGCACTGCACCCAAGGAGCTAGAGAGAACATATTTGTTCTGTGATGAAAACTTTTCTATGAAACCAGGCAGTACCGACTGCACTATAGTTTTACACCTTGTCTTTCCATACACACGTGGAAATGTGCTCCCAAATGTAGTTGTCCTATCATGTCTATCTGATTCAAATACATGCTTCAAAAGGCACGTTTGGATTGTAAAAGCCCACTTATGCAAAATCAAAGCTCCCCTTCTCTGTTGCATTTTCTATTTAATAGCAGAGAAAAGCTGGAAATAAATTGATCCTCTGAAGAGTGCTCTGTGGATGACATTGATTGATGGTTACATGTTTATAAGACTATGAAATGAACACTCATGACAGTTCTTGTTGCACAGGGACCTTCCATCCTCCAGGAACAATATATATCCTTCCTCTTTGATTGTTGAGTTGGGGGTTTTGTGTGTGTGTGTTCTTGAATTATTTATTGGGGAAAGAGAGAAAGGGGTGATATACAATGGCCTTTTACTCCTTCAGGATTCACCAGACCATTTTAGTCTGAAATACTGAACATTACTAAGCTTATTAATTCCTACATATTCCTAAGAGGTAAACAGATTGATCTGCTTATCAGGCTATGTTTAGCTAGTCAATATTTACTTATCCTTACATACAAATGTTGATCTTATTAGGGCAATAAATTATCTCAGTTCTAATCCAGTTCCTTACATGAAGCCCTTTTCTTCCCTGGGACTGATTTTTGAGAAATGTAACAGGATGTGTAGTACCCTTAACTATATTTTTTTTTCTCTCTTTCTCAGGCTGTGGTCTTGCATCCATTAAATTCATTGCAAAGGAGAAACTGACTCTTTTACAGGTATGGCATACATTCTCCAACTATAGTAGCATATGATGGATGATGAATTTTTCTATTTCTTGCCCCAGGAAAATGGACATGAAACTGTTAATCCAGCAATCAGTAATTCTGCTATTGTAATTTGTCTCATTAGGCACAGCTTTATTAGGAACTGTCAAAGTAAAGCACCTCAGGGAAAGATTTATGTCAAAAAGCAAAAGTGATCAAATAAAAAAGTGGAAGGTATGCTGCCACTCAGAGGAAGGCAATGCCAGACCTAGACTTCAAGGGAAGACCAGGTTTGTGAGCCTCTGAAATACTTTACATTTTAGTATATGGGGGAGTAGGTCTTTAGTGGGTGGCAAAGTAACAAAGATGGACATTTCTGACCAGTTCCAGTCCTATAAAAAAGCCATTTATGGCTGTAGAGAGAAATTTCCTTATAACTTCCCGATTTCTAGTGTGTGAAGTGTGGTGAGAATGTGGAGAGCCATATACCTTTACCTGCTTGCGGTCACTAACATAATATGTGCAATGGACAACAACACATGCCTTCCTAGCCTGAAAAGTGATTTGAGAAGATGGCAATGTCTGGATGTATGGAAGCAGACACCCAGCACTGTTGCATTAACCGTGCTCTGAGCTGAGCAAACAAGAAGGCCAGCCTGAAAGCCACATTGATATATGAACATCTTCCTATGCATAAGCTCATTTGTTCAAGCAATCATGTGGCTCAAGTGCTATTCTGAATCAACGCATAAAAGTAATTTTTTAAATTTTATTTCAGACTTCAGGAAATTAAACAAAAGGATCTAAGGTTATGGCTCTGAGCTACTCTGAGAGCTGTGTCCTCTAATTTCTTGACTGAAACTGGGCTGACAATTGACTCCTCTCCTGTGGTTGGAAACACTGACTGCATTTCAGACTGCTGTGATTTTACAGATCTGGGGACTGAGACGCAGAAAGAGGAAAGGTGTCATTTTCATGAAGGTATTAAAAAGACCTGAAGCCAAGGCACAGCTATTACCCAGACCCTAATCAAAAATACCAATAAGCAAAAAATAGGCAACAATTACCTTCTTGCATATTAAATCAATTGATAACTCTTTGACTGAAAAACCTGAATGTAAGCTCACAGCCAAATTAGCAGCAAAGTCTATTAAAACTCCCACATCACACCTTTTCTTCCTTCCCACGTGTTAGTCAACTGCACTCGCCTCTCTGTTCCCTCATACAAGCCTCGCTTCTCTGCCTGTAAATAGAAATGAGCTTCAAAGCTCCAATTGCAGTTATGAATATCCATCTATGCTGTTAAAAGGCAGTCCTCTCTCTTCTTTTTCAGGTCAGATGCAAAATGATGATGAGTTGCTTTGATTTTCTTAGTCTAGACTGTGCTTGCACCAACCTGAAATTGATTGGTTTTCTTGTTCAAAGATGTATTTACACCCCATAAAAAAGCTCAACATTGTGCCCAATTCTGACAGGAGCTACTGCTCTGCCTATCCACGTTCATCCTTGCCTGACATGCACAGCTCTTACTGGGGCAGATGGAGTATGTTCTCTGTTGGGAGAAGAGAATTCTCTGTAGCAATCACAGAATACCATCTGGGCACACTTACAAATACCTTAGATCTCAGTGTAATTTTTCTAAACGTTATTCAAACACCAATCTGGAAAATGTCATACCCTGCAATACATTGGTCAGTTTACCTCGCACTTACAGAAAACCCTCGCTGATTCCCATGAGCACCACTGAATCAGCAATAAAAGATGTAGAGGTGGAGGCTCTTCCCAGGCATAGTGACCTCAAGCAGCCTCCTCAGGAAATTACTGATTTCTCCCTTGGATATGGCTTTATTTGACTTTTGACAACAAAGTCTGTGTCATGCTAATGTACATATTTAATAAGACAAAACAATTCTCTGAGTCCTAGTATGGTCTAAAACAAATTCATGAGAACATCATTGATATTGTTTGTTTACCTTCAAACTTAGAGACAGATAGTCCTATTATTGTCCTGCAGGCACTAACAGGGTTCATGAGTTAAAAAAAAAAAAAAAAAAGAAAAAAAAGATATAACAAGAGTGACTCAGGTCTTTGGACTAGCACTCCTCTTCTGGAGTTCTGTAAGCTCACCAGACTACCTGCAGCTCATAGCTAAGACAGCGACCCTCAGTCAGCATCACCTCAGGTTCCGTACATTAAATTACTGTCTAGTGTATTTTGTATCTTATTCCTCATATTCTGTCTTTAAACACCCGCTCCTTCATTCCTGAAGTGTCCCAGACTGTCCAGGCCAGTTGCTCAATGAATACTAAATGAGGCACAGGGGTACATGGCTCTCCTAGGATGCCCATATGGCCAGAGTTCATATACTGATCAAATGCTGTGAGCGTGGTAGGGGTCTTTTTTGAAATGTTAGATGCACTTGTGCTAACCTTCCCAGTTCATGGAGGTGAAGTGACAAAAACCCTAATTAAAAACAACTACAATTAAAAAGACATTTTTTTTCTAATGGCAAGGTTTAGGCTTGTAAATATATATAAGCACTTTCTATACTAGATGCTTTCCTTGATGTTCTTAGCTCACATTGGAAATAATGCACTTGAAGAGGTGAAAAGAAGACTGAACACAGCCTGCTTCCCTACCACTGTTGTGGAAGGATGGAGGAAAGGGGTGAGAATCTGAGCATCTGCTATCTACAGCCCTCTGTCCCCAAAAATACCAGCCACAAAAGCCGGACTTAAGGACTTCCAGGGCACTGATGTCCCCCAAGAATATTATTCTCCAAACAGTGGCAATAACACATCACTGGACACGGCAATTGCCATTCTGTGTTGGAGCAGGGAACTAGGATCCAGTCTGAGACCCTGGGGCCTCCCCCAGAGGCATAGACAGGGGCTGCGGACAGGGCCTCTCCCTGCCTTTGTGCCAGCCTAAATCCCATCTTCCAAACCTCCCAAAAACCAGGCATCAACCTTGATGTTTAACAGTGCTCCACAATGTTTTAGAGCTAATTAGAAGCAGCTGGTTTGTCTCTCTGAACAGTCTCTCCTCAAACTTGGTACCTTCTCAGCCTGAGGATTTGTGGCATTAAGCAACACAGCTAGCCTTAAACAGTACAAAAGTATTTCATCTCTTGTTTTTAAATTGCCTCTTATCCTGACGTTAAAAGCTAGCAAAACCAAAAGTCCTTCTCTCTTCCCTAGTCCAGTAAGGCTTCCATGGATATTTACATTTCTCCCCTCCTCATCTCTTTTCCAAGTGAAACAATCCCAATCATCTGGCTCCCACGTGGCTCCTTTAAACCTGGCTGCTAGCCAGTGAGTCCTGCAGCCTAATTGCCTATAGCATATAATTACCTATAGTGTAGTACAAAGAGATCCAGGTGTATCCTGTTCTCACTAGAAGTTTTTTATTTTTCACTTAGTGTCCCAGGAACTTTCTAGGGATACCTGAAATAGGTGGTTTGCATTTTAGTAATGACAGTACAGAGATGTCTCAGTATTCTTCAAGATCTATTTATTCCCTCATATAAAAGACATTGTGGAGAGGATAGGGAGGATGTCTGGAGGTCTTAGACATACTCCAGCAGCAAGTCAGTAGTAGGATGTGGTCCAGCAGTAAGTAGAGAGGGGTCTCGGCCTGTATTAAGCAATCTGACTCAGCCTAGATGAGGCAAGGAAAAAGACTGCCACTGTGGCTTCATTTGTCTCAGCTGGCACCTTGGTCCCTTCCCTCCACCCATTCACCCTGGTTTGGGTCAGGCTAACGTCCACACAGCTCAATCAGAGCTGCAGGCATCCTTTGCAGTGCAGATGGCTCTTACCTCAGATGTTCTGTTGATAAGGCAGTTTTCGAACTCCAAATTGCATGTTAATGCCAGTTAATGAATTTTCTCTTTACAGGCAAAACAAACCTTTTCCTTCTGTACAAAGCAGAGAACAGGAGGAGGTAACCTTTCGCGTATTAAATTGCCTGGGAGCATCAGCACAGAGCAGCTTGAGGAACAGCCACAGAATCTTAAGTTACTGTTTCTGGGCTTTTCCTCACCCCGCAGGAGCTCAGGTTTCTTTCCTGACCAATGCTTTTTCTTCCCAGGAGACAAGGGGCTGCAGTGCCTGTCCTTGGGGAGCCCCAGTTACCTCCCTCTAAACAAGGAACGGCAGCACAAGGCACCTTCAAATGCAACAGAGCCTTTGCTGAGCCCACTTCATCCACATGCTCTGCAGACAAAATGGTCCAGACAGATTCCTCTGCATAGCAGGATGAGCCCAAAGAAAAGCTGGAGGGTCCCGAGAGAGCTCTCTGCCCTCTGGTTTGCTCTGTGTGGAGGGAAGGGTTTGGGCTTCTACCACTGACCTTGCAGAGATCTCCTCTCCATTTGTACTCACCTGAGTTCAGACTCAGTCTCTGCTACTTAACTGCTTGTGGGCATGTTTCAGGACAAACCATCCTTTCTACTTTGCTGGGAATTACAAAAAAAAAAAAAAAAAGGGGGGGGGAGGGGGGGAAGAAAAGCCCAACCATGCTTTTCTCTCTTAGGTTTTTTTACTGAAGCAATGTCTTCTAGCTGTCAGCAGCTTTTTGTGTTATGGAGGCAGCTAGGTAACCACAAACACTGTGACATCCTTGTATGTGTTTTGTGCCATGTAAGAGGCGATCGCTGCCATGTGTAACCCCAGGGGAGCAAAAATGGAAGGGTTTCCCCCAGGCAGAGAAGATAAATGACTACTACACACACTTTGTATTTAGAGCTGCAGTGAGCACGTGACTTTCTGTACTGAGGAGAACATTGCAGCTGTTTGGCTTGACGTAGATTCACATAGTGAGAAACTGGAAATGTAAGGAGCAAATCTGTTATTTGTATTTCTGAACAAACTGATTATTAAAAGCATGAACCCAATGTACTCAGATCAATAGAAAGACTCCTACCTTTTCACCAAGTTTTGATTTGAGTCCTAGACCTGGCTTCCTTCCCTGAGTTTGGGATGTATTTTCCAGAGGCAAAGTTATCATTAAAGTGTACTCAGGCAAGGAGTAAAGGTAATAATGAGGATATCAGCTACAATGGGGAATAACTGCTGTCCAGAGGAAGTCTTTAAAAAACCCCACATACCTGTCAATTACCCATCACCAAAAATAAAGATGGAAAATCAGTTTGAATTCTGCATGTCTAACAGCAGACTCAACACTTTATTCCCTCTGAATATCAATTTAGACCCACCAAAGACTGACCAGGTTTGCTTTTCTCAGCAGAACTAAACCTGTGATATTATAAAAATTTTGGAGAGTGAAAAGCTCTATAAAGTCTCCTGATTGCCCAGACAAATTCTGAGCAGAAGCAGGTTCCTAATTACTGGAGCTGCATCTTGTGGTGGCCGAGAAGGGTCAGTTTTCCTGGGTCTCTTAGAGGGGGAATGCTAGCTATGTCAGCCCCTGCTTATTAAGCCTGATAATTCCTCATTTGTGAGCAGATTACTTGGCCCAAGTCTTGGCAATGGTTGCTGTAAGGGCCCTTTCTGAGAAAAGGCTTTGTTCATTGTCTAGGTGCCAGACTGCAGTGATTATGCCTTACAATGTAGTGAGGAAGCAATTAGCACTAAATCTGGCTCTCTGAACTCACCTGCAAATTAATTCTGTGCACACCTGTCTGCAATGAGGGGGTGCTCAAAGCCTCCCACAGCTTAAGTACTGGGGAAGAAGAGACCTCCTCAGATGAGTATGGAGGGAGTAAACAGCTTGGTGGAGTGTGAGCTAGTTGCAAAGGTGCTTTGCTGCAGGTAGGTATGTTCCAGGGCAGAACTTGGGTGGATAAGCGATTGTATGTAACCAGCGCTTATATCTGCAATAAAAGATCTCGCTTGAGGTCTATGCCTTCATATGTCACAGCTGCAAAGCATCTAATTGGATCCTTACTGAAGGTTTCCTATACTCTTCTGTGGAAGGATGCAAGCACCAACACCCATGGGTCATGGGAGTTTGCCCTGGCCCTTCTTCCTTTGGTAGGCTCTTGGGAAGGGGGCTTCCGAGCTTGATTTTTATGCAGTCATGTTGATCGGACTTTGAATTTGAATGGTACAGGAGCAAACCCCTTGTAGGTATAGATACTGGAGGAAACACTGTTACTTATATTGGAAAGCCAGAATAATTTATAATGTTTCAAAAACCCCAGAGCAATGCTTCATAGGTGGATCAAAGTGGGAGACCTAGTTTTGCTTTGACAAGGATTGTCAGGCATCAGGGATCATAGAAACATTTAGGTTGGAAAAGAACTTTAAGATCAACCAGTCCAATCATTAACTTAACACTGCCAAGTCCACCACTAAACCATGTCCCTAAAGGCCACATCTACACATCTTTTAAATACCTCCAGGGATTGTGACTCAACCACTTCCCTGGGAAACCTCTTCCAGTGTTTGACCACACTTTCAGTGAAGAATATATTTGCTAATATCCAATCTGAATCTCCCCTGGTGCAACTTGGGGCCGTTTCCTCTTGACCTCTCACTTGTTATGTGGGAGAAGACACCAACAGCCACCTCGCTGCAACCTCCTTGCAGGGAGCTGTAGAGAGTGATAAGGTCTCCCCCGAGTCTCCTTTTCTCCAGGCTAAACAGCCCCAGTTCCCTCAGCTGCTCCTCATGGGACTTGTGCTCCAGACCCTTCACCAGCCTCATTGCCCTTCCCTGGACACACTCCAGCACCTCAGGGTCTGTCTTGCAGTGAGGGGCCAAACCTGGACACAGGATTTGAGGTGCGGCCTCACCAGTGCTGAGTACAAGGGGACGACCACTGTCCTAGTCCTACTGGCCACACTGTTTTGGACACAAGCCAGGATGCCGTTGGCCTTCTTGGCCACCTGGGCACACTGCTGGCTCATATTCATTCCACTGTTGACCAATACTCCCAGGTCCTTCTCTGCTGAGCAGCTTTCCAGCCACTCTTCCCCAAGCCTGTAGTGTTGCATGGGGCTGTTGTGACCTCTGTCCTTAGCAGCTTCAGTGCGGCCTTAACTTCTGCCTTGCAACAGGATAGGGAGAGCCACATACTGGTGCCCTTCTCAGCTGCTGCAAGAGCTGACCTCTCCAGGTAAGTACTTCTGGCCTTCCCTGCAATGATGTGTGAGCTCCTTGGCTTTCAGGAACCACTTGCTCCTTTTCAACTTGCTTTACTTGGTGCCAAGTCATACAGATGTTCCCTGGGTCTTAGAGGTCCAGTAACACAAGGCAAAGAGCCAGCTAAGCAACACAGCTCATTGAAGGTTGTGTTTTATGAAGAACTGAAATTGTTTCTGATTTGAAGCAGGTTTCTGTGTGACTAGGATTCACATGTGGCAGAGGTCAGTCAAAGACCTGCAGAACCGCTGTGTATAATACAGTTTTAATTAAAGAGGCCATTTGCCTCAGGCTGGTAGCAAGTGCTGCTAGAAGGGTGGTCCCCACTGCTCCCTCAGCCATGCCAGCCATTGAGAAGGACACCTGTTGCTTGCCGAGCCTCAGAGGGCCATGCCTCCACACAGCTGCCTCTGTGAGATCTAGCACAACTTTCTTGCTGACAAATACTACTACTGTGTTCACTTGGGAGCTGGAAGATGATGATATTTCCAGGTCTTCCTTTATCTTTGAGTTAGGGCCCTTCTGCCATCTGTTTGGCCTTGTGTGGAAAAGGGTAATCTCTCAGCAGTTTTCATGAGAAAGAGTATTTCCCGCCTCCCACTGTTTTCTCTGTGTGATACGGGTCCTGCTGCAATAATGTAAGCCTAAGCTACATTTTATGACAGCTACAGCTTTTTCCAGCTTTTGCAGATGTGAAAGCAGGAAGCCCATGTGAAGGACCTGAGCATCCTTCCCCAGCCCCAGCGCTGCTGCAGTCATACCGTTACTCACTTTCACTCCGATCCATAAACAAGTGGCATGTGCTGCAGCTCAAGCTCTCCTGCAAAACCTTAACAGGAACCACCTCCTCCTTGAAAGAAACAGTGACAAATCAACACATCTGCCTGGGAACTCTTCCATGATTTCAGAGATTAATTTTGGCTTAACACTGCTGTCAGTGTACATGTCGGCCAGGTTCTCTTTCCTCTGCTACCAGACGTGGGGACGGTGCTTGCTGTCCACTTCAATAGATTCAGCTTGACAAAATCATATGCCTTTATGGCTTTGAAGCTATGAAATAGCAACAGCTGATGTTACAGACTTAAAATTGGTATTTTAGAAGTCAGAGCAATAGGAACAATATATGTAGATGCAGATCTCACTTGCTTTGAATTTCTTGTGAAAAGTGGAGAAACAGGTTAAAATCTAACAATGATAAAGATGCCCCAAATCATTTCTGTAGAAACTCTGCAGGATCGGTGCCTCAGAGAGGAACACAGCTCCCTCCTTGAAAACTGTCAGTCCATTTTACAAGGTTTTTGATCAATACAAATTGTCAATACCTATTTTGATTGTATTTTTAACAAATGAAAACAGAAGTGAAATGGGATATTTTTGTCAAACATTTTTTCAAATATAAGACAGCATATTTTAAACCCTTTGAACTGAAAACAACTTTGGTTCATTGAAATATTTTGCAGAAACACTCGTCCATATTTTAATCAGCTCTATTTATAACTGTGCTAAAGACCATCACTACACCATCAACTGGTATGTTTATAGCCATCTGGATCACAGGTTACTCATGTTTTTAATATGCTTAATGCATCTATTGATGATTTGTTAACCCGTTATAAACAGCAGGTACACACTGTACAGTAGCCACAAAGAGGAATCAGGTGCTCAGCCCTGACCTTCCTACCTCTGCTCACACACCCCTGGGTATCCCAAGCACTCCAGCTTGATTTCATTTTCTTTTCTTTTAAAATGTTACATCTGAATGCTTCAAATCATCAGCCTTCTGGGGTTTATTCCTTGACTTAAGCAAAGAAATTAAATTTTCATATTCTGAGAGCATCTTCATTAATTGGAAGAGTTAGGTAAGCAGAGGGCCCCATTGGAAATTCACACTGTAATCGGGGAACCATATGCAGAACTGTCTCCTGCTCTGCTCAGAAGATGCTATCAGGAAAAGCAGCAGCCCTGGTTGCCCTTGCAGTGGGCCTGAAGCACAGCACAATTAGAGCAGCTGCTTGTATTCTGTGGTTAAAGAAAGCTCTCAGGGGACAATGTATTGCTGGTTGATTGGAAGAGCACTCAATTGTCTAATGAAGCTGCTACCCTCTTATTTAGCCAGAGATGAGAAACGGAATTCTTTATGTATCATTCCTATGTAACAAAAAAGATAATTAAAGAAGTCAGACCCTTAGGGGTAAAATAAACCACCACAGAACAAGGCAGTGGTGGCAGTAAGTTAGCAGGAGTCTTGGCTCAGCTACGCCAGCTGCTCTGTTTACACAGCCCAGAGGCTGACACCCACCCTGTGCCTCGCTTTGCGCCCTCCACCAAGAGAAGGTGCTTCCCCATTTTCGAGGGATATTGATATTTTTGTATTCCATATTAGAAGTATCCCCTTACCATCAGTAATTACCTTGGAGTATATTTACTAGTATTGACAAGATCATCAGGTGACTAATGAGAAGCTTGATGTTCTATTTAACCCCCTTTTTTGTTAAACCGTAACTCTCGCATTCTCTCCTGATTTCAATAAGATCTGCGTGGACTTTGGGATGACCCAGAAACAGGCCCTTTGCTCTGGCAGGAGCAATGGGCTTTGCTTCAAAACCCTTAGATACGTATTAGGTGCTCTTTCAAGAAAATACAGAGCTCCTCCGTATTACCAGGCTGACTTTGCATGGTGTTTCTACTGCTACTAACATCCTAGGATGACACTGCCATTTTTCTTGTATGGATTAGTTTGAAACTTTTCTTTGGATTATTAGAGCTGAATGATGAGTTTGTACTCCTGGGAAAGTTCATTTTGCAGTGACTGAATGCTTACAGCCAATGGTCCCTTCTAAAGTGATAAATGGATACTTAAAATACAGAACTTCCCAAGATAGGCATTCATCTAGCAGCAAAGCCTCCATCTTACCAGCAGAGACTACGTTTATGAAGTATTTTTAACCCCTCCAGTATTAATCACTCTTCAGTTATCTTAATTTCGTACCTCCAATATATAATAATATTTTACTTTTGAAAAAGAAATGAGAGGGCACAGAGTTTTATAGATGTCTATTGAAATGGACAATAGGAAGGGCTGATGGTTATCCTCAGTGCTATAGGAGGTTGTGCGATACCCAGGAATTGTGCTGACCAAGGGCCATGTCATCCACAGATGCTGAGAAGCTGAGCAAGATCATCCACGCCTCTCTGTTTTCTTTTAATAATGCCTATTATCGATGTTCCCTTCTCTCCCTTCCAGCAAATCCTACCTGACATTCTGTTTGCCTTCTCCCTACTATCTATCCACTTTTCTTTAAAATCCCTGACCCTGTTCTTTGATTTTTATCCCAGAGGGCTTAATTGCACCCTGCACTTACCCTGAACACTACATCCTCATACCATCCTCACCAACATCAGATAAGTTTCATCTACTTTAATATGCAACTTGGAGTGTTCAGCTTCACACACATGCCTGCTATAGGTATCCTCTCTAACCTAAGAACAGTAGGTACAAAGACCCAGCATGGCTCATCCAAGTCTTTGTAGGAGATCTGCAGTGTAAACAGGGACCCAGATCAGGATTTTTGAGCTTCAGATTTATCACCTACTCCAGGAGACCCCCCTGGACTCCAGTCTGCCATCCCTTCTGCTGAATATCCACATATTTTTCTGTTGTGCTTTGCTAGTAAGGGGATGTCTCAATAGCAGCCTCAGCAGAGATCTTTGTTTTCTGCTTAGTATTTCATTCCCCTACGTCTGCCTGCTAGATTGCACCAAGGCCTGATTTCTTACCGTGAATGCAGAGCACAGCAGCCTAATACCAACCCTTATCTTCATGAGGATTTCACATGGGAAATTTTGCTCGCTAGATCCCAGGTGTTCCTCACATCCAGCACTGTTCATGAAACCTAACTCCTTTTATGAAATTAGGTCTGCATTTGCCTCTGGTTACATAGCTTGAGCTGCAGATGGTGAAGATACCTAGAAGTCTTGTCTGTTAACCTAATTCCCTCTATGGCCTTTGAAGTAGCTGCTAGCAACACCTGAGCTGCGCCATCCCTCAAGACAAATATTCTCTCTTCCTAGTGACAGTACAGGGAAAGAGCTACTTAACTCATCTCCGCACTGTCAGAAACTTGCCTTCTATTTTCTAGTGAATCATACAGCTTGTTTTTCCTTTCCGGCAGTCACACAGACTTTGCTTCTGTTCATCTGCCAGCCAGCAGCTCCTACAATTACTGCCAGCAGCCAGACCAGGGGCAGCAGCATCAGGCAACAAATAGGTGTGAAGGAATCAGGCAACTTATTGCACAGCTTGGGTCAAACCAGCACTAGCAAAGCTGGCAATGTGTAAGGTAATGGACATAGTTAAACTGGGGACACATTTCAGCCTATGATAAAAGCTTGGGGACCTGGTTTCAATGCTCAGCTTTGCTGTTTCCCTCCCACATGAGCACTACAATGCATTTAACTGCTCTGTGCCTCAGTTTATCCTTGACAAAATCCCAGTGATACACTATGTCTTTGGAGAGGGCTCTGAGACCTAGGAATGAAAATCCCAAGAAAGCACTGATTGTTCATTTTCTGCAGTTTTCCTGCTCTAAATGGATTCCTCATCCTGTCTTTTGGTCAAGAGGTAAGGCAAACCCATAAACAGTTTTAGTGGCAATTTTGGTACACCAAATGTTTCGGGGAGAGGTAACTTCAGTCCTGCAGGCTTGGATCAAGCGAACATCTTTTTGCACTAAAAGGAGATTTTCCTGCTTGTAATCAGCAGGACGCAGCTCCCATGGAGGAGAAAGAAGAGGAACACCTAAACTTTGAACTACCTGTGCTGTATCTCTTGCTGCTTTTTGTGCAGCCTAATTAATCTAACTACGGGCTCTGCATTCCAGCAAGCGGCTCTATTGCATTTCTGCAGGACTCGTGAAACAGAAACCTTTCACGCCCCTGGGAGGGCTTCTCAGCTGCAATGAGTAAGTAGAGCACCCCTGAGGTGGAGGGAGCTTTGCCAGAGGGCTGCAGGTGAGGATTCACCCCTCTGGATTTTGAGGCTTGAGGATGGAGCTGACCGGGAGGGGAGTGCAGAGCACTTTGATACATATCATCTCTGACACCACAGTCAGCCATCTGTTCTGAGTTTATTAAAAGTGATGTACTCTGCTGGGAGGATCAGGAAGCATCTGCTAGTGCATTTACATTCAAATCCTTACAGCAATCCCATCCATCCTCTTTTTTTAATTAATCAAACCCACTTTTTGGTGAAACCACATAGATAAAAGCTTCCTCTCTAAATGGGAGCACATATTATGCTAATAGCATTAAATAGCTAATACAGAGAAAAACAATTTAGTGCAAGTAGCAGCATCTATCTCAGGATTTAAGAAAGCTGTTCTGACAGAGATCATTCCTGTTTAAAGGGATCACCATTTAAACCTGGCTTATGTGGCAGTGCAGTTTTGGTGCTGCAGAATTGCTAATCAACAGCTTGGGCAAGAGTGAACCCTGAAGTGACGAACTGAAGCGCACGCATGTTGGGAGCCCATCTACAAGGGCTGGGCCATGCTGAGGGTCCCAGGTCCACCCCAGCAGAGCAGTAGCCCGAGGAGTTTGGAGGCAGATGCTGCAAAGCAAGTCTAAATGCTGTGTGGCTGGAGGGAGAACAACAGGATGCTCTACCCACATGGTAGCACTGCTTTGAAAAGGTGAAGATGTGGGGATGCTTCTCATCACAGTCAGATTCTCTGAGTAGGGAGGAAAAAGTTGGTATCGAGGCTGCTGGTCTCTTTGTTATCTTTGGTTGACATTGGGTGCCCATGGCAGGGATGACCATCCCCACTGGAGCTGCTGCCTGCACCAGTTATCCCTGTTAGTTATCCCTTATCACCTTGTTTAGGTGCACATGCAGTCACCTACCTGGGTTTCCCCAGCAAGTTCAAAGCTGGGCTGCAGCAGCAGGCAGGGGCACCACCACCCAGGGTACAGTGCAATTTGCTCCACAGGCAGGAATCCCTGTTGCACATTGTGCTTAGCTCTTGGTACAAATTCCTCTCCTAGGAGTCTCAGGATCTCAGCACCCTCCCGTCCAGAGGGGCACCTCCTGTGTATGGGGAAAGGTGTCTGAATAAAATGCAGTGGGAGCTGCTGGCAGAAGCTGCCACCAGACAAGACTCTGGTAATCTCTAAAGCAGGGTGGCTGTTGGGTCTCCAGGGACTCTCAACAACCCCTTTAACCCAGACAGCAGGGAAAAGAAAGTCCCTTGTACGTCCCAGCCTGTGCCCAGGGAACATGCCTCACTTGTCATGGAGCAGTGGAAAGGTTCTTCCAAATTAACTCTGAGACACTGGTGGCCAGTCTGTGCTTTTCCTGGGTGCCTCGAGCAGCTCTAGCTTTTCCTAGTGGAGACACGATGCGCCCAGCACTTCACTGGTGGCTTCAGCTCACTTTTCCCATGATCTGGGAGGACATGGCTAGCCTCCAGCCTGTGGTTTGAGGGACCAACCAGAGCTGCTGCCCCCATCACATTTTTCTTTCCAGGCTGTGTGTCACAGCACCGAGAATTTGTCTGCAGCCAGTCTCTGTAATGCCTTTGTAACCAGGCCCTCCAAGTGAGTGAGGGGGGTTTGCTGTGCAGGGGGACGGATCGACCTTCCCCACTGCTGTACAAAAGGGATCAATAATGTCAATGGCAGCAAGGAAGGTGCTGAAAAAACAGCAGTGCCAGTCCTTGGGGCTGTGGGAGTGAATTAGTACTCGTGATACAATCTCATCTCTTGCTTAAATGGAGTATAAGGGGTAGAGGGGGTTTCTGTGCCCTTGGGAATTATAACCATGTCCCTCCACACAGTTATTGTTAATAGCCAGCTGATATACAAATTAAATAGAAACCTTTTACTCCTCAGCATATTGTTCCTTGTCTTCTTACTTTGGCTATGTTCTCCAGGCCTTTTTTAAACACAACTAGTTATTTTCCAAATCCCCTTATAATGTTACAAACAATAACAACGGCTGAAGCATCTGGAAAATGTAAAGTGCAGTTGATCCTACCCTTCCCCAAATGCTCAGCTTCTGGCAGGCCTGGCTTTTGCCATGAAACACCTGCTCCCACAGTGAAGCCCTTCTCCCAAGTCAGAGGCAGTATGTTTGCAATCCCAGCCTTTGTCTCCCATTAGCATAAAAGGGAGTTGCGGCCGCCTAAACCAAAGCATGCTGTGAGCCCTCAGGGAGCCATAATTTGCTTTTTTCTTTCTATTATTGAGGTTGAGTATTTTTTAACTTACATTCTTTAATTACAAACATGGCTGATGAATTTACAAGGCTGCAGTCCAGAGACTGGGCAAACAGCATTTGGGTAACTAATGGTTGTTGGCCTGGTAGTAACTGTGGAGCAAATAAATATGTGCATGAAGTGATATTTAGCAATTACAGGGCTGGAAACGGCATTAGTGACAAACAGCATGATTTAATGAGCAATGGGTCTTGTCAGGCTCAGACCACACAGCAAGAGATGTGTTGATAAGGACAACTGTCACGCACTTTCCTCAGTGCCTCTCCAAAAGGGACTCACTACCCACAGCACACTTTGAGCGAACAAATTGTTCTGTGAACAGTAGCTTTAACAAAACCTGGGGTTTTCTAGTCTGCTCTAACAGCCTCACCACATGATCCTGACTCCAGAGTCTTTGTCACTGGTGATGTGAGTGGTCCAAATGCTTCTACAGCAGCTGCCACCGCACGAGCCTGTGCGGCATCAGTGCGCTGTGAGAGCTGTGGCTTACCTCTGGTCTCCTGCAGCCAAAGGAGGCTCAGAAAGGTGCTCGGTGACACCCGGGTGCTGGGGATCTTCCCAAATACATTTTCTGAAGTTGCCTTTTGTGGGAACTGTGTTTTCAATCTTGACCGAAAACCTCTCCTGGAGTAAAAGCAACCCCCAAAACAGTGGCAGTATATGTTATTCAGGAAAAGCAGCTGCTTTCTGCAGTCCCCTTGTACTCCCCCTGAATCTATCTTCAGCTGATGGATTAGCAATGACAGGTGGCACATTCCTAACATTACCTTCTCTTTTTGCCATGCCATTATCTGTATCCTGCTGTCCCTGGATTTACCTGGTCCCTTTTTGAACCTGCTGGTCCTGTCTGCCTCTGCCAGCTCCTGTGGCAGAAAGCTCGAGAGTTCATGGCCGGCTGTGCAGAGAGCTACCCTACTGGCTTTAATGCAGTCTCCTGCTGGTTCCCTAGAGACCCTCGACTTCTAGTGCCATTCACCCTATCCGCCATCTTCATGATCTTTTGAATCCCGCTCCTATCCTCCCATAGCTTTCTTCCCTCTGAAAGTGTCCCAATCTTCGTGTTTCTCCTGCCTCTCTCAGATGTTCCATCCCACTGATCATTTCTGGTGCTTGTTGTGGTTTAGATTATTTTTCCCTTAGCTGCATTACCTGTTTTATCTCCACTGCAGCTCATCTACCACCTTCTTGTCCATTCACCAGCTCTGCGAAGTCCCTCTGAAGTCCCCTGCCATCAGCCTGACATTTGACTACCCAAAACAGCTTAATTATCATCACCTGCAAACCTGGCTATTTCACCTTCTGTCTTATCTGCATGTACCTCCTCTGGGGTCTTGTTTCAGCCTTCCCTTACCAACTCTTTAACAATACTTCTGCAGCTGCTTGCAATGCAGCTCTGTACACCTGGGCAAAACAAAACCAGTGAGGGAAGCAGAGCGGCTGCAGAAGAGCACTACGCTGCAGGGGGTTTGCCCCATTCTCCATGCAGTGGTGAGCTCTGAGTGAGAGCACAAGCGGAAGGGCACATTCAGAGTCCATGATCCCTCTTAAAAGTCACCAGCAGGTGACTTCTAATCTGTCTCTAGTTCTACGACCCCTGAGGTAATCGGGGAAGAAGAAAAATAACAAGATTTTCAATGCAAAACCTGCCTGTATTTGAGGGGGTAGTTGTAGTGTCTGCCTGTGGCTGCTGCTGATGCCTGTTTGGGATCACCTGGGCAGCTGAGGGGCAGCTGCTTTTGCTTTTTCCCCCTTATGACACAGCCTGTGGTGGAAAAAGTCAGGAGAAGTGTCTTCAGCTTGCTGTGGTTATTGAACATACCACTGATTAAAGAGAGAAAACTTCCACTTCTTATAAAGCACATCTGCTGGAGCTGAAATCTTCCTTCAAAGGCTGCGGGAAGAGTAAGTGTTGTGGATGAAACAGTGTGCTTTTTGTGCAACAGGAACGTTCTTGTACTATCAGGGAGCTCAAAGCGGAAACCCAGTGCCTGCTTCACCTTCCAATTAATGACCTCTGAATAATTAGCAGAATAATCTTTTTAGAAATGCTCCAGTAGCAGTGCCCCTGATTGTCAGATAAACAACCTGCTGGAGAGGGAAAAAGCTGGCAGTGATGAACAACTGGTTGAGGGAGCAGCGAGGTTACCAGCAGTCATTAAGCTGGGAGAATATTCTTCAGCCCATTTGAAGGATCTGGCAAGTCAGAGCCTTTTCACAGGGCAGGCTAACTGAAGGAAATTGTGTATTAGGTGAGTGGACAGAGATCATTATACTCTGAAGTCTGGTGCTAACACTCACTGTATTTTCAGTCTTGCAAACAGTAAAACAATCATTTTCTCTTGACAGTCATTTACTGTTAAACCCTGGGTACCACCTCCTCCTGCTCCACCCCCTCCCGAAACTTTATCCTCTGCGTGGGAATTTACCAGGGGCAGTAGCAGAACACTCTGACTGTGGGCACACTTGCTCTGCCATCTTCATCACACCCATCACCTTTTCCCCTCTCATTTCAACACCAATTATTACCCTTCCAGGAGAATTTGTTTAAGGTTGATGTGGCTTTGAAAATGATTTCTAACACACACAATAATTCTTCAAACTATGTCTAAAAGAAAATGGTGAAAGAAGTACCATGTTCTTGCAGCCAAGGACTGAGAGTGTATTGGAGTTTTACTGCCTGTGGCCCTCTGGTATGTGAGCAAATTTTGAGAAATACCACCCGATGCAGCTGTGGGGATCAGAGGAAGGTAAACATTCACTCAGAGTTCACCAGTATCTCTCTTATTGGTATCATCAAGGTTTCAGGCATATATCACACAGCTTCACTGATTTTAACAAGACTGACTCAAAGAAGCATCAGGCTGAAGAGATGCCTCAAATAGCATTGACCTGTCCATGATTTCAGGGTGAATTAGGTACTGCAGGACCTTCCTGCCACAAGAGTTGCCCCAGCCACCCGTGATAGTCACATGATAATAATAGGCACGTGAAGTCTTCCACTTAGTGAGACCTTACACTCAAAGGAGCTCATCTGAATGTTTAGCTATCCTTGTATTTTGAAAGCACTACCTGCTCTGTGGCTATTCTGTGCTGCTGTGAGATTGCTATCTATTTCCCCAGCCTGCTTCCCAGTCTTCTCTGTTGAAATTAATCAAGCCTCTTCTCACAGTCATGTATTTACCAAACTTTTCATTTATGTTGAGCTGTCCTGGGTCTTTCCCATCTCCTGTCTTCCACAAAGTAGGTTCCCCAGACTGAAGACAGCAGCTCCAGACAAAGTCTTACAAGAGCAGTGTAATCCCACTTTGTCTTTCAGAGAAACAAATGAAAGACATTAGCAAGGGAGCTCCTGGGTCACCCAGCCTTGGCCTGTGCTCCTGCAACCACCTTTAATAAGCCCTGCCAGAAATTGTTCAGTTCCATCTTGAACCCAGTGAGGATTTCCTGACCTATCCACATCTATTAGAAAACTGTTTCAGATTTTCATCCCCTGATACAGATATAATTCTAATCTCCAGTTGAATTGTTTTCATAGTTTAAAAAACCCTTTTTTTTTCTATAGCTGCACAACATCCCTTCATACCCAGTTTGTTGCTACTATTTCCCTTGAAACTTCTTTGTGGGTTTCTATGTAGTTGTGCACTGATTTCCCTTTTCTGCTTGTAGTAATTTGCTCTTCTTCTTGCTCAATTTCATCTTGAGGATTTCAGAGCACTTTTCTTAGCCATCAAGATTATTTTGAATTAAGGCCTATCTTCCAAATGTCTTGCAAGCTCTAACAGCTTGGCTTTATTCAGACATCTTGTAACTGCATTCCCTTCACCATCATCCATTCTTTCTCATGCTGGTCAGACGTGGGCTGAGCATACCTCCCCTGGGTTTTGCAGTGCTTTGGCCCACCTTTTACCCTTCCAGTTTATCAGGGTAGCTGGACTCTGTTCTCACAGTGGACTCTAGACCTGGTGCACACCTGAGCATGTTCTGTAGGAAAGTGTCCAAACTCTTCTTAGTATTAAGTCAATTTCCCTTAACCACTAGACCAAGGAGGAAAAAATGAAATGAATTGACACAGTATGCTCTTGGCAAATCCCTGCAGTGTCTCATATCAACTGACTAACCTGTGGCTGATTATAAATTGAGGGTTTCATAATTGGTTCTGGCAATCTTTCCAAGAATTAAGATTAGTCAGATTGTTTTAAACTCCTTGGCTTTCCCTGCAAGGCAGGTACTAAGCATTTCCCTGTTATTCCTATCTTATTCCCCAGCTACTCAAAAGCAATAGCTAATAGCTCAGAAATGGCTTTGGATGAGTTCTTAAGCCTTTGCAGACGAATTTTGTCTGGTTCTGCAAGCTGGAACACATCTCACTAATCTAAATATTCTTTAAGCTCTTCTTTCCTTATTCCGTTCTGTGGCTCCAATCCTCTTGTTATATTTGCATTCAACCAATTGCATTCAACATCTGGTTATAATCAACCTTTCTAGGAAGTCTGAAGCAGAAAATGACAGTGGGTGTTTCAGCCTCTGCTGGATCATTACTTCTCCAGAACACAACCTTTTTCTTTTTCTTTGTAGACTATGGTGCCATTAACCTTTTCCCTATGACTTCCTCAGATCTCCTCTCAGGACTTAAGAAAGGTGCAATGTTAATGCAATGTAATAGAAATCCCACTGTTTTGTCAATACAAATGATTCAGAAAAAGCCAAAACAGTTTGAGGGTCTACCCTTCCTAATGCACCTCATACCCCTGTCTTTAGGCTCAGCGCTATATGTAGACATGATCTAAGCAAGGTGCATATCTTGGTGTTTTTTATTATATACTGGCTCCAGAATGAAATCCAGAAGATAAAGTTTGGCGCCTGATGTAACTTAGGGATTGGGGTTAGGTGTCTAAGAGGGGGATGTGAAGCGTTGTCGAGAGACTCATCCCCGAGTCAGTTTGCAGACCTCACTCAGGACAAAGAGGACCATCTGCCTGCCTGGGCCTCAGACCCTGCATCATCTCCTCAAGGAAGGTACCTATTTGTGGAGAACACTGAACAGGAATCACAATTTCATGTTGAAAACAGGAGCCAGCGAAGTACTTACAGTGCAATGCGTCTTTCCTTACAGGACAGTATTTAGAGCACTTCCCCCTCCAAAAAAAATGGAAAGCAGTATTTTAATGCCTCTCTTAGTTTCATAGACTTCAAAGCCATGATTCCCACCCCCTTGAGAGTCTCCTGGCCACAGGAGGCCAGGGATACTCCAGCCTCACCTTTCTCTGAGCAGTCACCAATGCAATTGGAGCCTGAGTGAATGAATCAAGGGAGAATGTACTGCTAGTCTACTCTTCAGGGCACCTGGAAGGGACAAATGAATTTGACCCTCCTCATCTTGCAGACATGACTGTGGCTGCTTCAAACTATGACACAGAGGATGGGCACAATCTTCTGAACCAAGCTCCTGAGAGTGCTGGTTTTGGATTTGACCACTTCAGAGAAAGGTGGCAGTCTCAGTGGCCTAAATCAGGAGCCGAAGTTCAGCAAGCACTTTAGAGTAAAACAGAAGTCTCCTCCAGACCTCATTCAGGTCTAATGCCTAAAAATAAGCTGTGTTCCAGGCATGGTATGGCACCAGATGGCTTGGCGATGAGTTACATTTCTTTGCAGGAATGCCACCGCAGAGGTTATTTAACACAGGGAAGTGGATTTCACACTTTCATTTGTTTTATTGTACTATACGGTAAAATTAAAGGGGAACAAAAGCAAATATGTGAATATATGTATACATGGGTGAATTGTGGAAGATCAAAACTATAAGTTAATTTGGGTCCAAAAGTGACTTGAGGAACCCTAAGAACTGATGACATGGAAATGTGTGTGCAGGGTGGAGGGGAAGGAGACAAGAATAGGTGGCTTGAACTGCCTTTGTGCCAAGTGTGTCATCCATAGTACTGGTTTGTCATGTATGGGCCCTCTAAGGATCAACAGCAACCTAGAACCTGGGAGGTGGAGTGGATATAAGTACAATGAACAAGTCTTAGGACTTAAAAAACATTGCCAATTATGAAAACAATGTGTTTAGCAGGTAGGTCACATGAGCTTGAAGGAATTTGCTCATGGAGGAAAGCAGTGGGTGTATACATTCAGAGAAGCTGCTGCAGAGGGAGAAAGACCCCATGTATGACATTTGTATTGGGAAGGCAGCAGGAGCTGGATTTAAGAACAAGAAGAGGAGATAGAGGCATCTGCTCCTCTTTACTATACTGTGGCAGGTGTGAGTATAGGTGCACAGATGTCCTTGGAAAAATCACTGTGGGAAGAAGCAGTGACTAGGTGAGTCATTCCTCCAGGTCCTACAACTGAGATGCCTCAAGGTCGCTGAGTGACAGGCAAAAAGGAAACTTGAGTTTATGTCTGATCATATTACCAGGAACCTAAAACTTGAGCTCAATCTGGTGCTGCAGTCAGCTGGTTCACACCACCCTCTAGTAACCTTGTCTCTGATTGTGATGGAGGCTTTGACCTTCCTGTATGGCTTGTATGGTTTCTTTACCTTTCAGCTTGCTTACTGTTAAAGCGAGGCACGTTATTTCTGTGGAGGTAACAAGACCAATTTAAGCAGGTGAATACAACAAATCCAGTCACCCCTGGGACCCACAGCCTGTCTCCTGATCATGTCCATGTCACGAGGGTCCCTGGGAGAGCTGCTGTGATTCCTGGGCAGGGGCATGCCAGCAGTTCCCCTGCACAAGAAGCGGTTGTGGAAAGGCAGGGCTTGGCTCTGGGCATGCTCTGTCTCCAAGCTTCGTACCAAGATTTTGAAAACATTTGGTAGAGAGTCGTAAATTCAAATTTGACTGGGGTTTCTAACCCTCCTTAGCATTCATAGCTGAAGATCTGAGAAAAGTCTCCCTGGTTTAAAACGCTTCAGCTAAAACTAACAATGCTCGTCATTAGGAAACTGCATACAGTATTTATTGCAAGATGTCTCTTTTATCCAGACCCTGTGTGTCTGATCACAAGGCTGGATGCACCTCTTGGGGGAAAGCAGAGAGCTGGGCAGGCGTGTTAGCAACCTCTCTGAAGCATACACGTGAAAACTGTACCAAAAGCCTTTGTTCATACAAAATCATCCAAAGAACCATAGAAACAGCTTCTGAAACTTGCATCCCAATCACTCCCTTTGCTGTAAAGTTTAAGCTTTAAGATCTTTGAGGCACCGTGGCTCAGGTGCAGGGTTGTTATAACCTCATGGAATTAAATACAAGCACACCAGTAATAAATCCATCCTAGTAGCTTCACTTTTGTTTTGTTTCTAATAAGATAGGGCAGGGTCTTTTCAGCATACATCCACTTCCATACTTTTTTTTTCATTTCATATACAGTAAATATCAACTAACGGTAAGGAACATCTAATTGAATCTTTTGCTTTATGAGTATCTGTGAAATTAATTGTGGGAGTGCAAAGAATACATAGGAACTTTATTGCTTTTCAAAAGTGAAGTCACTTGATTTAATCTACCTTTTGCAGTTTCTACAAACTGTATCAGTGCATGTTTGCCCAACAAGCCTTTCAAATTCAATAGTTACCATACACTTCTAGTCAAGCAAACACACAAAAAGATTTTGAGGAACTAGGGCAAAAATTTCCTTGATAACTAGTCTGATGCGTTTATCCCAACCTACGTCTCATCAAACATTACCTACCACAACCAAAGCCTATTACAGCAGTGGCTTTGCAGTGTATTGCTGTGAAGCTGATTCCCAGGTGGCAAGCAAGCAGAGGGGAAGGTCTACCGATGTTTTAAACAAGCCAGTGCCTGGGAACACCTGTGCCTTCTGGTTCACATGTGGCTATAGGTGGCATCATTGGAGGTATGCCAGCACCAAAACTATGCTCTGAGAGACAAGCTCTGTTCCACTACATGCCGTTCAGAGGGAGGGTTAAAATAAGGCTACCCACAATTAAATTTATTTAACCGTGAGAAGTTTGGATGACCAGAGCTGAGCTCCTGCGACAGACTGCATTGACCTCCACACTCTTATGCAAGGTGCGCTGCATGTGAGGATGTAGCCAGAGCTATTGCTATTACATCAAATCTCCCTTCAGTGTGGTGCAACTGTGCTGCGGAGGACACTCACGCTTTGTTCTTCAACAGATGTTCTGTAACTATATCTGGCTACAGCCTTCCCTGAACCATGCTGGGCACTGCAGGTGGTACACCAGCGGCAATAAGGAATAATGCGTTTCAAAAAGCATATCCTTATTAACTTTTTAATGCTCATTTTCCCTAGCACCAGCCTCATTAGATCTGTGTGTGTGAAATATTTGTTTAGCCAGGTATTATACTGCTAATCATGAAGACTGGCTTGTTGCTGGGAGACTTCACCCAAGCCACAATGTCATAGCTACAAATGCAGGACTGAAAAACAAGTCATTCCTTAATCTTCCAGATTATCTCACTATGCCGCTCCCTGCACTGCAGGTAACTATATTTCTTGAGCAACACAAAATGAGCTGTTGCTACACGTGATGTATCCATGAGAGATTCAGGTCATATTTTAAATTTATTATTCTGAAATTGTCCTTTCTAATTTCTCTAAAGTTTGAAATGCACTTCCTGAAATGAAACAGGTTCTTGAACATCAGTGGTGTAATACAACAGTACTTAGCCCTTTGTACTTTTATATAAGCAGGGAATTTGCTCAAGCTCCCTCTGAAACGAAGAGTTTATACCCCAGTCCTTGTCTGATAGAAGGAAACAGAAGGAGGTTTCCATTCATACCAGCCCTCCATTGACCTTATTTCTACATTCAGATGCACCAATTTGTAGCCACTTCATTAGCTAAATGTGAGTGGTATCAAAAAAACAAGTGGGCTCAACAAGGGGAACCTCAGACTACTGGGCTGCAACTACGCCATCCTTCCCTAAGATGCCTTTGGAGGACAAATGCCATATCATCCCATCTGTGCTGCCCCAGGGACAGCGTATTAAATTGCCAGATTCCAGATTGCACTGGAGAGTTCTTTACGCGCCTTCTCTTTTGTTACTAGCTTCAGTGTATCTGGATATACATTTTTCAGCAAGGTGCTTTCCCTGGACAGTGTTGTCCAGCTTCAACAGGCAGAATGACTGAAACACCATGAGGGACAAGGAAATGTTCTCAATGCACCATTCAAATAGTCTTTAGGTATACTCAGCATTTGGTCCTTCAGAGGCTGATCCAGGCCTGATCTCATCTAAGAGAAGACTACACTGCTATTCCAGCTCATGTTTTTCCATAAAGCTCATGTTGTCCCTGCCATTCCCCTTCACAGATGTGTGAAACTTTGTCGAAGTCATTAGCCTCGTAATGGACTTACTGTTTATTGCCCTTATAGCCATTTCTCCATAATTAAGAGCTGTGAGCAGTGATGACCTTCATCTACCCTATGCATATTTTCCACTAATATGCACTTGAGTGTTCCAGTGAGGTAAGATCACTGCCAGGGTTGCCCTTTAGGAAGAGTTAGCTAAGGGATAATATAGCCTCTAACGGCCTGCAATCTTCACATCAGAGCATGTTGCTCTAGAAAGCACCTCTTTTGGGACAACGCTGAAGGTAAATTTCCCGGTATAACTTTGGATGGGCCCAGAAATGGAGGAGTTTTCTGGTACAAATAAAAAGAAGTCACACGCTGGATGGGGAAGGGCAATGGCCAGTCTTCGAGATGTAGG
Source organism: Falco rusticolus (assembly GCF_015220075.1). Taxonomy (NCBI): domain Eukaryota; kingdom Metazoa; phylum Chordata; class Aves; order Falconiformes; family Falconidae; genus Falco; species Falco rusticolus. The sequence continues at coordinate 42,070,715 of NC_051193.1, forward strand.
AATCTACATTTTTAAGTAGTGTGGTCTGCTTGACTCCTTGATGCTTTGGAAGAGCAGACGAGACATTGTTCACCCACCCTGAGAGTATGGGTCAGATGTGCACAAAACAGATGCAGGGTTTCTCTAGGCAGCCCAGCACATTTGGACTCTCGCAGGGCTTGAGAGGCAAGGTTTCCCCAGGTGTCCCCAGGTGCACCTCGTGCTGGGGGAGTGGGTCTGTAAGAGCACGATTTGGCTCCTGCTCCTTGTAGAGAGAGATGAGGGGTGAAGGTGGCCGCAGGGGCTGGACTCTGCACCCCCGGCTGCCTTTCCAGCTGTGTTCTTTACGCTGGCAGAGGCTGGGTGCCCATTCAAGCAGGAGCAAGCTCATCTGAGGAAAGGTCAGTCAAGCTCACATGTTAAGAAGAGCCTGACAAGTCACTTGATGACTTTAAAATAGAACTGCGTGGAAGAATGAAAAAGAGGCTATAACAGCTTTTTCTCAGCAGCTGACAAGGGATTTCTCAAAGTATTAGACAAACCCCACCTCAGGAAAGCCAGGTATAATTTGCAGATATAAAATGACCCTTGGACAGAGGCTCTACGTTTCCCCACATAACTGACAGCAAATAACATCTCCTCAGCACTTCTCCTGACTCAGCTACAAATTTAGTGTATGAGGCTGGATGAGCAACTCAATTTCCCTTTATACGTACCTCTACCTAGGACTCTATAGAGCCTATGAATAAAAGGATATGTTGATACACAGACATATATCCCCTACGTGTCCATATAATACAGTTCAATATTTGAATTTTTAATGTAATAGGATTCAATTCTTCATAATGAATAAAACACAGAGCTGTATCAGTGCTCAGTGTCCTTGCAGAACAGAGGTGTCCTAATGCTTAATTCATGTTTGCACAACAAACTGAGGTCAGAGGCTGAAAGATGCCAGGTGCTGAAGACTTTGTTGAAGGTTTGATAGCAAACGGTTTTGTGGTGGCTGTGTGTCCACAGCTCAGCTGCTGGAGGATGCACAGCATGCCTTCACCTGGCTTCTCTCTGCCTGGAGGAGGGGATGGAGCTCTGTGTCCGAGCCCCTGCGAGAGCCAGGAGCCCCAGCAGCAGCACTGGCAGCACTGAGGGCTTGGGGGAAGGTGGAAGGTGAATGACCAGCTGCCACTGCTGTTCCTTGCCACACTGTAAAGGGTCATCTCGCCACAGGCCCAAAAAAGCTGAACTAACTCCACCAGTGGCTGATCAAAATCCCATTTCAACAGGGCAAAACCCTCTCCTGATGAAACGCGGCTGCATGCTGAATTAGCCGTGGCCCTGGAGCGATGTTTAGAAGGAAACAGCAAATGGGAGTGTGCTTAATTAAAGCTGACAGTCATAATGGCACTGCCTGTAATAGTATCAGGAGATTATCGGTTACAGGCCAATGCTACAGGCTGGGTGATGTCCCTGCCAAGGTGTGACCCTTATGTCAGCCCTGTCAGGCCAGATCTTAATTTCTGCCCTTTAAGGCTGAACATCTCGTGTTGACAGGGAAGTGAAAATAGCTTTTTCATTCCCCATCTCCATCTCCAGCTGCTCTCTGTACCACGCAAGCAGCACTTAATGAGAAATCTAAGTTAGGGTTTATCTAACTGATCTGTAATAACAAGTAAATGAACAAAGGTTATAGGAAAGACTTTAGGAGGGAGGAGAAGAGATGTATCTTCCTCTCTTCTGACTAACTGGTTGAGTATTTGTATATTTACTTATTTAACCTATATCCAGGTTAAAGCAATGGGGCATAGGCTGTCAAGCTGGTGTATCACTTCTGCCACAGATCGTCAGGGAACGCAATGCTGTAAGATGTGCTAGGAGGCTGCGTGGGCACAGCACCTGGCATGGCCTGGGGCACCCTGCTGGCATGGCAACCCCAAGGTGCTGCCTGCTGGGGCTGCCTGCCACAGCTGCTCTGTGACAGCCACAGCTGCTCTGTGACAGCCACAGCCCACCCCAGCTCTTCCCCAAGCCACCTGCAGTTCCAAGGGATAGTTTGGAGCACCAGGAAGAAACTCAAATCAAATTGATGTGGAATAGTGAGGGATCTCAGCGAGAGGCTACAGGGTGTCAAATTATCAATTACATTTCTGCCACCTTCTGCTGTTTCAGATGTACTGCTCACATTTAATGCCCTTTGCAGCCCAGAAGCCCATGCTGGAGGCACATCATTCAGCTTGCCTCTGCAGTCTCTCCACTTCAACCACAAAGCCTCTACAACACAGCCTGGTTCTTGAATCAGTCTGCATAGTCACTTGTAGAATTCCTTCCCATTGCACACACTGCACTGGTAAACAGATGCTCCCGATGCCTGTTCAGAGAGGCTTGCCTGAATGCAATCAAGTCCTCTCCCAGTACCTCTATTGTGCAGCAGAACGTAACACACTGGAGGCAAGCACAAGCTTAGAAAATGAAGGAAAACCCAATGCTTCAAGAAGTCTCTCTGAGACACGCTTCAAGACCTCAGCTGTTGCACACTGTAGTTTTCCCCTGAAGTCAGCACTTGTTCATGTGACTGCCCTGGGTCTGGCTCTGTAACTTGCTTCCAAGCAATCAATGATGTGTGTTGACCATTGCTCTTCTGACTTGGCAGAAAAGTCGAATGTAACTACTGCTTTTTAAAGAAGCTGAAAGCAGGTCACTTTCAACCTATTTTGTTTCTACTTTTTTTTTTTTTTTTTTTTTCCCTCAGAAAGCTCTAGGGTCTTAATTACAGCAACATTTCCCAGTGGAATGAGAGCACTCTGATTGAGTAGGGTAATGAGGTGCATGAATTAATAGTGACATCGACTCATGCCTCCAGTCAATACCTTGATATCTCATCCACTGAAGTAAGTACATTTAGACATCACTCTCAGCAGAATTCGGTGTATGTGTGCTCTGCAGTCAGAAGATCCAGCCAGATGGGTTCAAACCCTGCCCAAGGAACGTGGGAATTCAAGTGAGAAAGGGATATTTAAGAGATTCTCAAAACAGATGTTCATAGCTTTCAAGCTGGTTTTAGCACTTCCTTGGAAATGCAACGTAGTTCCCGCGGATGAGAAGTTCTGGGTTTTTTTGGTGACGTTCAGGATTCCCAAATCAAATGACTAATGACAAAGTGGGAAAAAGCATCAGAATAAGCTTCTTCCTGGCACAGCAGGTAAATGCTGTGTTTGGAAATGGAATCATACATAGAAGAAAGGGGGGAAAATTAGTCCATACTGGTAGAGATATTAGCTGGTTATGTGACTATATTGATGATAATATTCTAAGATTATATGAAGATTTTAAGTCTATGGGATTCAAAAGACCCTAAAGCTCTCATTGCCCTTTTACATCCTCATCCAGATATGAGCAATGCAGCTGCCTTTGACTTTGATAAAGGGTTCAGAAAGACAGGCTGTGCACACTGCTGCGTAGTTTTGATAGTGCAGTAGCTGCCGACAATACCTAAAATGCTGTAACTGAGAGCATTTCTCCATTCTCATCCCTGGGGACATGCCCTAACCCATTCCACCTCCACTCTGGGAGCATGCAGGAGGGAAACCCCACAGTCCAAGCCAGAAAGGAGCCTTGTTCCTAGTGGGAGGAGAGAAAAGCAAGATCAGACAGGAGGCATTTATGGGATCAGGCACAAAAGAGAGCCCTTGGGCAGAGAGCTTGTTAGAAAGGGACCGGGAACCGTCAGTGAGAAACCTCTGTCCTGTGGTTTGGACTCAGTGGTGCTGTAGGGAGCAGGGCACTGGCTATATTAGCAAAGCAGTGGGACATGGCAGAGAAATGACAAATTCCGTCTTCAGTTCCTCCCCTAACAGAAACAACCTGAAATTTAAAAAGCCATTTCCCCCAACTTTCTGAATATGATGTTATTCAAATAATAATAGTAATATCTATTTATTCAAATAATAATAGTAATAGAAGTAGTAGAAGCAGGAATCCACCACATTATTAGCATGCAGGTACCACATTCCTTTCTGACAGATAGGGAACCTGGTGCAGAGGGAGTAATATAACTTAAAACAGATGGGTTTTTTTAGATCAGCCTTGATTATGGGTACCTCCATTTCTAGACTCTGTGGTCAGGACCACTGCTAAGTGGAGCCAGGCAGCCACCATTGCAGAGGAGATGGGCAGGAGCCTCCACTGTGCAGTCATGCTGATACTCAAGATGTGCACTTCAGTTGAGCACCACACATTAGCAAATTATCTTTGCCTGTTCTCCCCAACAACATGGGCATGAGCCTCTCAGCTCTTACCTTGAACACATTGCTGCAGAAATGGAATTTCATTAGAGTGTTTTTCCTATGAAAGCTCCAGCAGCTAAGAAGTGAACAGTTGTTTAAAATAACCAGGGAAGGGCTAAGTCACAGTCACAACTGCTCACATCCAGATCTCAGACCTCCTGGCACATCAGCCAGAGTGCAATTTCCAAGGCCCGATGGAACTTTTGTATAACACAGCATGTCAAGGTCTACATTTTCATTCATCTCTGCAGCTGTGTTAGTTTGGTAAGGTGACTTTACTGGGTGAGCATGGGACCTGATGGATGGCAGACCTAGAGTGCTGGTTAATGTGGGGAATTTGAGTGTTTCAGATGAGCTGCCAGTCACTCAGGTCCCTTCAAAGCCATGCTAGGGTCACTGCCCTCTGCCCCAAGAGTGGCTGCATTACCGTCAGTAAGTTACTAATGAGCTCATGCTTAAAGCGGTGAGTTTTCTTCTTTGCTTTAGCATTCTGGGTCTTACTTCTTAAGGTCGAAAGTGGATCCCAGCCATATAAAGCAACACATTAGGTTTACAGCCCCTTGAGAGCACAGCCTGATGGCTATACCCTTCATCCACACCCTCCTACCTCCTTCACTCCCCCACTGTGCAGCAGCTGCCCAAGGTCTGCCAGAAGCAAGTACTTAATGGGATAAGTGCCGAGGGGGGGGGGGGCAAACAACATGGCAATACCTGACACTGAGGCATGGAAAAGGAAGGGAGCAGAGCACTGCCCACTTCTGCAAGTGGTGATGTGCTGCACCCTTTCATGTTAGGAGGCCACAAAGCAGCTAGCTCAATGAGCCATGCCGAAAGTGGGCAGCTTGCTACTGCTGGATGATGAATAATGCAGCCACGTGGGACCTGCCAAATGGCTCCATGGCTGCATCTGCCTTGTAGGCAGAGTGGGAGGCAGGAGCCTGGCAGGGAGCAGTGAGTGGCAGGCAGCCCGAGGCTCTTCAGCTTTGCACATCTACACAACCTGTTCCACCTGCAGCTGGGCAGACTGTCTTGGTCTGACTAGCAAAGAGACAATGGTGCAAGTACAGAAATCCATAGTGAGGGCACAGACCCTTCCTCTGAGTTTGGGGATTGTTTCTTGGGTCTTTCGGTCTGTTGGCTTTGGGGTGGAGGAAAAAGGGCACTTCCAGCCTGAGCAGATGCCTTGGCCCTGGAGCCCAAGACTTTTCCAGAGTTGGTGCAGTGGTAAAGTGGCAAACTGATGGTCCCAGGCCACCACTTTGAGCTGCCATGTGGACAGGTGACAGTGTGACTTAAGCCATTACATCCACATATCACCACTGACTGCTCCACCTTTTTGTCAAACCATTAGGTTAGCTGTCACAGCAATGAAGGTGGGAATTGCTCTGCATTGGGCTTAAACTCAAGGACTTGGGCTTTTCCCAACTTTAGGCCAGACATAAGAGAGAGGAGTAGGTCACAGAGAGAAGCTGCCCCCACCATTAGTTCCAAAATGGTCTGATTCCCAGGCCAGCAAGCATCCATGTTATGTGGACTTTCAATACAGACACTGGCAGAATGGTGAATGAGAGTCTCTCTTTGACTTTTCCATGTACCCACACCAGCCCTACAGTGCTCCCTCATGCCCCTGCAAAACCAGAAGCTCCCTGAGAAACGTGGACCTCTTTCTGCAAGGCCTGGGTGCTGGACACCCTGCTGCAGCTCTGTCCTGGGGCCGGGCTGCCTCACTGCCTGCACCAGGGGCTTGCATGAGCAGCTCCAGATACAACCGGCAAGTGGTTTCAGCATCATGAACTGCATCCAACAGCGATTTTCTGCTGCCAGCTTCTTCACCCACCAACTTGTGGAAACACAGTGTGATCATCACACAGCCAGGAAAGACTGCAGTGCCTCTCTGAGTCACTACTCTCCTCATGCTCTCACAGATTTGTGAGGTGTAAGATGCTTTCTCCACGCACATGGCTTGAGCCATATAACACTGACATTCAGACTTGAAGTTGCCTGATGATCTGCATCCTTCACACTGCTCCCCTTCCCCTCACACTATTTGCTTCCCCAAGTAACCCAAGTGTTACCGTCTCTATTTTTTTCTCCATTACAAGAGTCTGAACCCAGATGACTATACACAATGAGATGCCAAAACTGGTGGCCGCAGGGAGCTGTGGGTGCTCAGAGCCCTGCAGAAGGCTGAGCAGTGGGGGAGTTTGGCTCCCTGCTTTCCCGTGTTTTTAGGCTGCCTGGTGAGCCAGGAGTGGGGAGGTCATGAGTCACCCAGCCAGTACAATAACGTTGGCAGCAAATTTTGCAGCAGATCATGGCTAGAGGATTAAGGCATGTGCCAACATGTAGGTGACTGCTGTTCAGTCAGAGCTGCTACTGGAGCTCAGCATCAAAGGTAAGCCCATGCAAACCTCCTCTCATGGACATGCCCCTCTATGTGTCGCTGCAATTGATGGCGGGCCATAAGATCAGCTTTCAAAGAAGATGAGTGCTTGGTATCAACTAACTAACTGCTTTCCATTAAATTTATTTAGATGAAAATATGAGCATCTAGCTGCATTTGCCACCACTGGTGCCTCTGCAGTAGCAGTGGCTATCCCGTTGGCAGAGCTGTCACAGACACACATGGGGCTGGTGGCTGCTCGAGACCCTGGAGGTCTGCACACCCTGCTCTGCCCTGCAACCAGGCAGCTGCCTGTTTGGCAGGACTTCACACAGTGCCGAGACCCACAGTAGCATCCTTGTTGTATAAGAGGAGCCTTATTAAGTCAATCCAGATACCTGTGTAGCTCATTATCCTGTCCCAAATACCGGCCAGGCAGGGGAGACACCATGGCCAGGCAGCAGGATGCCCTCTGCGTGCACTGACCAAGGGGCGCTGTGTTGCACAGCCTGGGGCAGCACAAACTCTCACTGAACAAAACCAAAGCCCCGTCCATCCATCCAAATGAAATGCTCAGGGAAATGTCTGAGACTGGATAACAACATGGTGAAGCTGCCTCCAGTGATCAGCAGCACAGAGGCTTCCCGCAACAGAGACAGGATTTCTTGGTTTAAGAGCCCTTGGAGGGTTTCTCTTCCAAGAATGAGTTTAATCAAATTTTGAAGCCATGTAAGCTTTCAGCATCCTGAGGAAAGGAGTTCTACAATTTACCTCTGCGTTGTGCAAAGAATATCCCTGTGTTAGTTCTGAGCCTTCCATGGCCAGGATTGTTGTATTTCTGGGTGAGAATATGGCAGGAAGGCAGGGACCTGCAATTGTGGTGCTGGTTTGGAGAGGCAGGATTCAGGCTAAGCAGTATGATGGTTGGGGCTATGGTATTCAAGGTTCAGGATTAGATGGGACTATTAAATGTGCCTTGGAGCAGTGGCTTTTAAAAATATTATGTAGGTCCCCCAGACTGGCTTCAGCAAGCCATGCCTATTTAAGACAAACCACCTGCCAGCGTTAAATGGAGCACTTTAAAATTAATTTCAAACCAGAACAGATAGTAGCAATCAGCAATAACATGTGCTTGACAGCCCTTCAGAAGAATATTAGAAGTCAGCTAGTCAGGAAAGTAGTGCTCCAGAATACCAGCTGCCATTGTCTCAGCCCTCTAAAAGAGCACAAGAGAAAGTCTGATCTCTTTGGAAGTGTATAATAATCTCACGCTAATCAAGTATTCAATGAAAAATATCTCTTACTGGAAAATTCTGCATCAAGGTGCCTATTAAAAGCATAGAAAGTCATGTCCATCCCCTGCCTCATTTGTATTGTTAAATCTCAGGTTCTGCAATACAGAAGACAGCTAATTTTCGAGATAAGGGACACGATTAAAATTATGACACTTAGGAGATGTTCACTGGTTTCTTTCAGCATCACGGGGGAACAAAGTTGAAATAAAGTCTGTTGAACAGATTTAAGAGACAGTCCATGTCCTTAGAAGCCTACAGTGTGCTGAGGCAAAGGTGAGAGACAGGTGATGTTATTAGTCAGGGATGAATTCAGCTTTCCAAGGTCCAGAGCACGTGGCTGGACTTTGGCCTCCAGATCATTATTTCTCTTCAAAACCTATTGCTCAGGCCTATTTGCTTCCTCAGCACTGCTCACCTGCCTCTTACTCAAGCAGACGAGCGTGTCATACTGGGATTGCAACCAGGGACTCCTGATGACTATTGCAACAACACATCATCAGTAGGGTAAAACTAACCTGTCTCACGACGGTCTGACCAGGGACACCACACTTTCCTGTGTAGAGTAGACAAGATAGATACACCCCACTGAATTGTAGAATCACAGAATCATAGAAAAGTTTGGGTTGGAAGGGACCTTTAAAGTTCATCTACTCAATGCCCCCTACAATGAGCAGGGACATCTTCAACTAGATCAGGTTGCTCAGAGCCCCATCCAACCTGACCCTGAATGTTTCCAGGGATGGGGCAGCTACCACCTCTCTAGGCAAAAAATGTCTTCCTTGTATCTAGTCTAAATCTATCTGGTTTTCATTTAAAAACATCACTCCTTGTCCTATCATAACAAGCCCTACTAGAAAGTCTGTCCCCATCTTTCTTATAAGTCCCCTTTAAGTATTGAAAGGATGCAGTAACGTCTCCCCTCAGGCTGAACAACCACAACTCTTTCAGTCTTTCCTCATAGGCGAGGTCTTCCACCCCATGATCATTTTTGTGGCCTTCCCCTGGATCTGCTCCAACAGGTCCATGTCTTTGTTGTACTGAGGACTGCAGAGTTGGATGCAAAGGGGCAGAATCACCTCCCTCAAGCTGCTAGACACCCTATATTTGATGCAGCCCAGGATACAGTTGACTTTCTGGGCTGAATATTCTAAACTTTATCCTTTAGCACTGATCCAGACTGAAAAATACAGGATCTGAAGGACCTTCAGCACACGTTATTGTCCCCTCCTGTGCCTTAAGTAATTCCTTTAGTTATTTAACTAACAGTTGCTGATTTTTATTCGGTGAAAGACGTGATCATAAGGAGTTTTGTAAAGGCTGTGGTATAGAGGATTATTTTATTTTATTTTACATAATTTTGTTTAATTTTATGTTATTATTTTTACAAGCTGCAGCCCTCATGAGACCCAAAGATGACTGTTCAGCTTTCCAGCCCATGCTGGGCCAGGTTATTTTGCTTACCCTGGGCAAGTAGCCAGCTCTGTCTAATACCATTATATTCTTTCTCTCCTTCTGATATTAAAATATAGAATTAATTTACCTCACTGTGAATATTTAAAACCTTTGAGCAGCCAGAATGGTAATTTCCAAAAGATTTCAGGTCCTGCACTAAACAGTAATTTCAGTTGTTATTTAAACCTGTGTGGGAATTAAAAATATGTGCTGAGCGAACCCTAAAACCTTCAAAACTTGGAAGGAAATATTTTTCCCAGTCTCCTGGCTGGTAGACCATTGATTTTTTGCAGTGCTTGCTGTGGTGGTGTGGATGGCTTACAGCCACAAAACACCTGGGGTCTGGTCTGTGCCTGGGCTTCAGCCTTAGGAAAACACACACTGAAACTCATAAAATTTCAAGGACACAACCACTAGGAAAAAACCCATGATGCTGTGGCTTCTGTGAGTGGCCAGGGCTCACGGTATTGCAGTTGTACCTGAGGTCAGGCAGTTCACAACTGAAAAAGCAGGGTGCAAGTAATGTCCAGGCAAGCTGCCCCTACCCATCCCTGGGGCCTGACACCAGCTTTCATCCATGGACAGGACCAAACAATGACCCATTTCAGGTTATACCTTGGCTTCTGCTCTGACTGAAGAGGACCTGGGAGGATTCTGTTGCATGGTCGCTGGAGACATGGGATACAGAACAAATAGGTACCTACACATGGGTACCTATGGATGACTTTCACTAGAACTACGGGTGAGACTTCTCCTACCTCTTTTCCCTTAGCCTCCAATAACATACAACATTTTCTGTACCAATAACTCATTGCCCTCCCAAAGAAGGTTTAATGCCAAGGGAACTTTGATGAGCATATTCGCCACTATATTCAAAGAAGCAGCCTGTGCTAAGGCACTACACTATCAAGACTTAAGGGGAAAAAATTAACAAAGAGTAGTAGCTGGTAATGCAAGCACCTAAATTTCCTATCTGTGCCTTGACAAAGCTGGAGATTGAGTCATGTTTCCTGACATATTAATAAAAATGTTCAGTGCGTGGGAAAGGGGGAATGGGTGGTGTTTGTTCATGCAGAAGAAAAACAGAGAAGCACCTTGGAGTCCACAGAATTTTCCAAGCCCATTCCTCTTTGTTTATTTAAGAGCTTTATTTTTTTATTAATAAAAGCAAGTTTACAGAGATAGGAAGACAATAAAAGGCAGTGCCATTTCCTAGCTTGTTAGTGCTGGATAAAGGTGACAGGCTGAACAAAATCATCCCTGTCCTTATAATTTTCCTCGTTTGATTGCTTACAAATAAACCAGTTTAATAAAGGCTTCGAGATAGAAATGCCACATGGCCATATTGACAGGACTGAGGGAAAGGAGAACACAATAATCACGTTAACTCTATCCCTCAGATTAATTACCTAGATAAAATATGCTTTTACCTCATTCTAGACAGAAAATTATAATTTACCGACCAGCAATTTAGGCAGGCACACTGTTGTTAAAAGCCAGACCCGGCTGATCCTAACTAGGTGGGAAAGGTGAGACCCACAGCCCTGGGAAGGATGGGCTCCTCCCCTCTGCAGCAGCAGCCCACCGTGGTGCACCCGCTCCTCCTTCAGCTCCAGATGGGAGCAGCTTCAGGAAACAGTGGATCCATTTTAGTCCCCCTTAAAGTATGTTTCCCTAGGACTCAGCACACCCATATTTTAAAAAGTCCACCCCAGGGGATGTCCGGTCACTGTGGTTTCACTGTAACCCACAAAGCTTTAGCTGCAGCAGAGGTCACAGCTGGAAGGTACAGCCTAGACCCTGCTGCTGGCATCCTGCCCACTGCTGCCTCAGCTGCCCCATCAGAACACCTCATCCTAAATGCAAACTTGGGTCTTACCTTGTCAGAAGTCTGTCACAGTTTAACCAAACAAGATCTGTCTTTATTCTCTGAAAAACTGTAGTTTCCAGGCCATAACAAATCATTGAACTAATAACACACCAGGTCAGCAGGGAGAAACCGACATACCTAGCCCTATCCTCAGCTCAGGTGAAATCACATGACATCAGATTTCTTTTCTAATACCATGGCATTAGTTGCTGAAATCAAGGCAACGCTTGCCAGAACTTTGTCATGGTCAAACATTGAGAAATATTTTTTCATGAATATAAGCTGTTACAGTAGGGAATAGATCAGCTTGGGCTTACCTGGACTTAAGATGATAAGGCCAAAATCTCAAAAGAATTCCTACCTAGGTGCTCAGACAATGCCTTGAGGTATTTGAAGTGCTAAGCCAAGTGCAGCCTTCCTGAGGGATCACCAGATGACATGTGGAGGCGGGTCTTGCTCAGAGGCACCTTGGGTTTCAGTAACTCCACACCTGAGGTCAGTGGGTCTGGAGGTTGGCGCCAGGTCCCCGGTGATGGTTTGGTAGGTGTGGTGGCTGAGGAGTTTTGTCTTCCTGGTGGCGAGGAGGATGGAAGCCCAGCTTCCACGGGTCAACAAGGATGCTGCAAACACCTTCTTGCTGCTTTGCTTGAAAGAGTCCAAGGGGAAAAATGTACAAGGAAATGGATACCTCCATACTGCTGCTGACCTAAACCCATAGCCCATGAAAAAAGAAGTGTTGTGCCTTCCTGTCATAAGGGAGGAGGCTGGAGTATTGTGTGGCCTTACAAGTTAAGGTAAGGTAATTTTTATGAATAAAGTGAGATTAAATTGGTAAGACTTAAAGGCATATATTTTACCTATAACTCTAGAGGTCAGAGAGAGCACCAGACACTTGAAACAGCCCGATTCATCCAAGTGGAAACTGAGGCAAAGAAAGTAGTAACTGCTGTGAAGCAGTGTTGCTGTGAGCTGGTCCTGACCTTCCCAGAAACTTCCTTTGTGTCACAGCCAAGCTCCTTTCAGCCTCCTCCCCACTCACCAAGTGCTTGACTTCGGGTATAACCTTCATGCTAGGAAAATCATTCATAAAACTATTGCAACGTCCCATGCCAAGCTACTTTGGGAATAACCTGAGCAGGTGTTTGATCCAACGTCTTCTCTCCCCCAGAACACGAGTTGTTCCAGGTTTCATACTAGAAAAACAGTAAATCAATACAGTGACAGCTACAAGCTTTGACGAGGTGAATGTTTCTGAGTGGGCGCATCGCCTTGCCCCACTGCCCACACAGCGCTGGTGGCGGGCAAAGCCAGGGCAGGGCAACACTCTATCCAAGAAAGGAAAAGTTAAAGCATCTCTGCTTTTCACTGTTACCTGGTAATGTTTGTTAATTTTTATGAAAAAAAACCCTTAATGTTGATTTGAGGTTTTCATCCAGCACGATCAGAGCACGTCCAAATCGTGACCGGCAGCTCGGGCCTCACGGCTGGCTGGGTCACAGCCTGGCCCCAGCTGCTGGTGCACAGGCCCTGCTAAAACTGCACTGCTCGCTTTCATTAAAGTCTTTTGTTGCATAATTGATCTCTGTGTGAACCCTTGGGAAGCAGCAGATGCAGGAAGTTCAAACCAATGCTTTCAATAACCTGGGATTAATGATAAATAGTCATGTGTAACTGATACAGGTGATCACACAGCTCCACTCTGTTCTGGCTGCAGAAAGAGGCCCCCAGTCCTTGGACAACCTTTATTTCCCTCCCTGACCCCTGCAGGCAGAGGCAAGATTTCTGGCTGGTGAAGAGGTGCCAGCTGGCCCTGGCGGGCTCAGCCCCTGGTCCGGCGGCAGAGGCAGCATCACCCCCATCTCCTCCACAGGCAGCGCTGCCGCCGCTACCAGCTTGAAAGCAGAAGTTTGGGCAACATTCCCTACTGCTATCCTGCAAAAATGCCATGTGCAATTAGACCTCCTGCCAGTCAAGGTGAGGCTTTATGGCCAGACATGTCGCAGATGAACCAGGTGTGTCTTGGTACTTGATATCCAAGCACGAGGCCGCCACTGCTGCCCCCATGACGGTGGATGGGGTCACTCGCATTTGCGATGCCCAACGGGCTGCCCACAGCTCGCCAGCAGCCTGGGGAAACCAGCCTCCCCAGGGACACAGACGCACACTTGCAGGCCAAGGTGCTTCCCACTATCTGCCTGGCTCTCCGAAGGGAGCACAGATGTGGCTCCATGAAAATAGAGCTTTCATTGCTTTTCTGAAGTAAAGGCAGCGAAAGTTCGTATCTGAACAGCTGAGTGTCCCATAAAGGTCAAAGTCACAGCCCACTAAGTTGGCAGGGCCCAGAAGAATCAAGGCTTTCCAAAACAAAACTCAGACTCCTTCCTTCAGGTGCATATATGTTTTTAGGAGATCCCACTTGGGAAAGTCTCAATCTGCATATCCAGTTGCCAGAAACCCATAGGCAATTCAAGCTAAGCTGGCTTTATTGTACGGGGAAGCTTTGAACATCAGCATGAACAGCTGGGGAAATACTAATTTCTGCTGTTTCGTCTGCTGCATCTATGCAACCTCCCAAGCTGTCGCAGCACAAGTGAGACTGGGAGGCTCCCTCCCAGCTTGCCAGGGATGCTGCAATGGAGATGGGACACTCCCAGGCAGGGATCTCCTCAAGCACCTACCTGTTCAGGCAGAAAACTGGCATTTCCCACCTTTCATCCTGCGGAATATGTTTTCTAATTACAAATTAAACACTGACTGTGAATCATTATGTTTTCTTGCCACTAAAGATGTCAACATAAATGATTTCAACAAGCTTCTTAATTTTTTAAATAGAACAATTTAGGACTTAATTATTGCTTGAATTTGCATATGAAAAGTATATCTATTCCAGGTTGCTGTGAGGCGCTAGCGTTAAATTGATACTTTCTTTGTAACCTTTTGAGAAAACATAGCAAGTACATTAGCACAAAATGGGAGAAAGTGCTCGCTTTGATAATGTTCCCTTTCACTACTAATGCCAAAACAGACTCTTTTTCTGTGTGAAAAAAAACATTCACTCTATCTCATTCCTCCAAGCCCAGATCTTTCCTATATCGTATCAGGTATTTTGCTGCAACTGATTAATTACAGCTTTGGTAGCTATAGTAAATGAGAACACCAATTTCTTATCACAGTCCTTGACCAAACACACCTGCTTGATTTTGCAGAACATCTGGAGCCCACCCACTTGCTGCTACCGAGCTCAAACTCCTGCTTATTTGTGTCCTCCTCCACTTTCTCCTCAACAAATGTGGACTCAAAATACAATTTGCCTGATTTGAACTGAACATGCAAAGATAAAAAATTGCACATGCAACATCTGTCTGAAAGGAGTTAGATTTCAGCACAGGAAATGTCAATTTTAGACAAAACACCCTTCCATGCTTCTGATTCCTTGATTACAAAAGCCTAAGTCATGGCACAAGAGGGTAATTCTTTCTCTTTTATTATCTTTTATTTTCTCACAGTAAGCCTCCTAAATGAGATTTGACCTGTCAGACTTTTAACCACATCATTAGCAGAGTTTTTTCCTCATAAATCAGGTTTTGCTTTTTTCCTCCAACTTGAAAAAGTGTCTTTGCGCTCCCAGGCCAAGCTTTTTCCCCACCTTGATTCATTTACACCTTGGATCTATTCAGCAGCCCACCATCACCCCAGTTCCTTGAGCTGCCTGTAGTATTGGATACTTTCTCTGAACAGCTTGCACTGACTCCTTGATGCACAAGCATTTAATTCAAGCAATATTGGCAAAAAGCAACATCAGGTAGGGAGAGCTTAGAAGACAATTCCACTATTTGTGGAATTCAGTGGCAGGGTCTGGTTCTGTCAGCAGCCCAGCATCGGGTGCCACAAGATACAGATTGAATTATTGAGTGTATATCTGAAAGGAAGCTATATATCTAAAAGAATTATTTATATGAATGCATGCACATAGATGCTTGTTAGAATAATGCAGATAATTTGGGGAGCTACTATTCAAATCTCACAGTTTCTGGTTTGCTGGCATCTGTCTGCCTGTTTCCAAGTGAAAGCCTGCTGAACTCAAGATGCAAGGCAAGGTAGCAACATACAGAGGAAAACAATTGAAATTCTAATGAGTTATCTGTATTATTAATCAAAATTGCCTTACCGTTTCACGGGTAAATACCTAGCAACACATTCATAGCAAATCTTACAACCAGGCTGCAGTTGGTCAGCAAAGAAGGGGGGAAGCAAAGAAATCCATCCTTTATGGTAAAGCAATATCTGTCTCATCTATACTGATGAGCAATTAGTAAATTAATTACCATGCAAACCTGATTTCCCCCTTGTTAATGTTATCTGCAATCAAGCAATAAGTCACTTCCTTCATACAGGGTCTCGGTATACACATGGCTGACCTAGCACAGTAAATAAAGCACAGAGATCCAATACCAGCAAACCAGGGTGGCAAAGAAGAGCTTGTTACCACGTGAGGGCTTGTGGGTGTTCACACAAAGCCCCCTTTCACAGAAACCCAAATCCAGCACCGAGTACACCTACCTAACTGGACCTGTACTAAGATGACCGGTGTCTTAAAGAAATAGGCCTTTTCGAGGCTGCAAAATATCAGATAAACAGTAGTTTTGCTCTTGCTACCCATCCCCACCTCCCTCTGCAGCCACCTCCACCAGAGCAGCTCCCACCCACACCTGGGGTCTGCCAGCTGCTCCCCCTGAGCCTGCTGCCTGCCACCCCAGAGGCGATCTCCTCCCAGCCCCTTCCAGAAAGGCAGCATAAAGCACTCTGTCCTTCCACAGCGTGGAAACCGGGCACAAAGGGGGAGGGGGGAAATAAATATAAATACATAATCTGATGCCCCCTATCAACCCCCTCTTCCTCATTTCTCATCTTTTTGACTCTTTCAAGGTGTCTGCTTGGTACCTGGAGCAGTTTCAGTCCTAGAAGGAAGGAAATGAAAAAGGACATTTCTTCAGCCACACAATAGCCTATTATGCTCTCAAGGCAGTGAGATACAGCAGCTGCGAGACAGATTCCTATTTTCTGTCAGTTACTATGACCATTTATTTCTGGTGCTAGGCTACAGAGCATAGAAAGGTAGACTCAGCATTTGCAAAATATTTTTAAAACCCCTAACTTGCTATGTTGGTCTCTGAAGTTGGGGTAGTTTAACTGCCTGGTAGTATGATAGCCCCTCAAGAACAGACTTGGTACTTGGAATATCCTCCTGCCGCTTAAGACAGAGGCTAACAGAAGCTTCTTGTTCGCTCCAAAGCCATCTGTTCCGTAAGGCAGCTTCCTGACAGCATTAGGAGCTGCTTGTTGAAATGGTGTCCTTATGTCACCTTCGACCTGTAGCTGTGGCACACTTCGCAAATCTGTACAGATGACATTGGAGCCCAACATTGCTAATCAGAGGCAGGAAGTTATCTTACTGTTCAACTCAAAATTGGACATTTATATTCAGATAGACTCCATCGCATGGTCTTTCGTGTTCTTGCACCACATCGTGTGCAGCTTTATTAAAATGAATTATGAGGGCAAAAATACAGTGTGTTAAAATAAAAGCTTCAAGGAGTAGTTCTTCATTTTTCTTATATGGCTCTGAAACAGTTTAACACCATAATAAAGATGTTTCATACTCCCCTATGCCTTGAAAAGAGCTTTAAAGCAAGTTTTAAAGCTGTTTACATGAACTGTAGCATAGCCTTTAGCAACACAGTAGCATTTGAAACCTCATCCCATGTTAGTCTCCACAGTGAACACTCCTTTGTCTGGCAAGGATTCCTGACTATAAGCTGCCTGCTTCCAGGTTTTTTACTAGGTGAACACATACCGATTCACTGGTACTCAAACAGCTGTGCCCTTCTTTTCCAAGTATTGGGAAAAAAAAAAAAAGGAAAAATTAATAGATTGTAAAGATGGGAACTGAAGTTGCAACAAGAAAAGTATGTCATACTTCATTCCGTGGAGAAGGAATAAAAGCAGAAACATCTCAGCAACACACACAGAGGTCAAGAGCAGAAGGCTGATGGTACTCAAGTGCCCTGCACTAAAGATACTGTTCTCAACTCCCAGACATCACAGAGGTCAACACTACATAAGCCCAAATGGACACTGGAATACTGGAGTCAAGATCAAAGGCAGGACTCAGCAGGAATTTTCCAGTGCTTACACCTGTAAAAATTCTAGGATAAAATCTGGAAAAACGGAAGGAAAGAATACTAATCTCTGGTAAAGGGTTCTAGCACTGTAGTGGCTTTAGTAAGTTACAAAAAACCCAAAAAAACAGAAGGAAAATACCAACCAAGAATCTGTGGATTCCAAGAGGTGATCTCTGGAAAAAAATAAATAAAAATATACACACACACACATATATATATAAAAGGAAGGAAAAAGAGACAAACACAGGGAGAAAGGAAGCAAGAACAGATGTGCCCTTAATGTGATGTCAGCAAAGCTGTTAAGGGGTTTATACCAAGAACGTTCCCTCGAGACTGTCACAATACACTGAAGTATCCAAAGATTGAGGGGTTTGGAGGTTTGCAGTGAAAAAAATGCACATGTATAGAAAACGATTGCACAAAGGACCTTACCTAATCTTCAGCTCTCAGTTGCAATCAGCTCTCCCCAGGGTTCAAAAGTGCCTTTACTATCAGAATTGAAAACAGGCAACGAGAATTAGGTAAAGCGTAGCAAGTGTGACAAGAGGGCAGGGACACAGCTCACAGTAAACGCTCTCTTTTATTACTTAGTTCATCAAAACATTCCAGTTTTCTCCGCAAGATCTGAACCAGTGCAGCAATACAGTCATTTGTCCACTGTAACATTTCCATAGGAGCTAGCCTGACAGACTTCATGCACAGAACCTAGTGCTTCGTGTGTTCAAGTCGCGTGAAAACTGAACCACATCCTTAAGAGCAGGAGTGACAAATCGCTTGTAGTCATCATTTCGTTACTCAGCTTCAAGCACCACGCAAGAAATTTCTTAGGGAAAGAAAGTGACCTTGTATTATTGTGTATTGATAATTCATAATTACAGAACACCACTGTCTTAACAATTGGAACTATTACAGTAGGCTTGGTATTATGGGTTAATACACTAATAAGCACAGCCAAATATTTATTGTATTTGCTAAGTGTTTAGGCATGAGAAATTTTTCACGTTTTGATAGATTTTGTATAGAAATAGCTTTAAGTACCCAAAGCTTTAAAAATAAATATTTCAGTGAATATAAGATCTGATTAAGACACATAGTAATGAGAGAGGTATAAGAAAATTTGGTCAAAATATATAAATTTCAAGTGCAAAAAGAAACACCCTTATTTCTAAAGAGTTTAAACTCACTTTCTCAAAACCATTTCTCTTTCTCTAATAAAGCTAAAATACCAGCCTTTACATAGGCAGCCTCACTATTCAGCTGGTAGGGAAGATACATCTATTGCACTACAAGTACAAAGCTAAGAAGAATGCATAATATTTTATTTTCAAACTTATTTACAAAAAGATATTGCACCAATCCATCATCCTTTTTTCAGTTTAACATGTTAAGGAAAAGCCTATTATTTACAAAGTTAAAAACAGAAGTGCAAAAGCAGACTGAAAGAAACCAGAAAGAATAAAGTTTATTTAAATTGCTAAGTACAGTTTATTACCTGACCATAGTCCACATCCACTATGATCTAAAATAATTTGCACTATACATATCTGTAATTTCAGAAATCTTTGCATTTCTCTCTAAGTGCCTTATCTTTTACTCTAATCACCAGAAGGTCTACATAAAATGTAAAAGCTAACCATAGCTTAATAGCTTTATTTCTCCAGGAAAGTGATGCTCTTTGAGGTAAATTGAAAAAGCTACATAGCATTGTACATGTATTTGAAAAGTAGTGATAAATGAGGCATGATGGTTTTCATTCTTCCTAAACACCATGAGGAAAAGTTTGCTGATACTTCGGGACTGATGATTCCAAAGACACTGCCAGTCCCAATTACATTAGCACAGCATGTGGTCCTGTCTCAGTCTATCTGCCACTGGGACTGTCATGGTGCATTTCTGGGGTGTAGGTAAGTAGAACAATCATGACCCAGAGATGAAGCAATGCCTGGGAACAGAAAAAGAAAAGAATTAACTTACCAGCACTGATAAACATTGTTCACAGCTGCAGTAACTATGAGAGCCCTTAGTAAGAGCTAATAAAACCTAGTTTTGTAGAAATATTCCAATTTAATGTTTTTCCTATTATTCAGATACTCCTGAAAAAAGGATTGTTATTTGCACAATGAAATGTTAAGTCAGATTCTGAAGAAGCCATTTGTAGAAAACTAAAGACTTTATACAAATGGCAAAAATAAAGCAGCCTGATTTCCTACAGATTTATGTCCTCTGGCTTCTCTTTTCCTCCATGCCTCAGTAACTCCAGCTGTTTTCTCTGACATCCAGCCCCCAGCCAGCACATTATGTGATCTGCCTTGAGTGACTGGTAAGCCACTACTCCTGTGCCAGCTGGCTGATACCAGACTGTAAACCTGCCAAGTTCTGCTTTCCTTCTCCTTACTGACTTGAGGCATCCTTATGAACTCTGTAGGAATGTTATTTCTCATTCAAATTGGCCGAAACTATACAATTACAAGTTGCTGGGGGTGCAACAAGGGAGATAACCAACAGAATACCTAAGTCACATTTCCATTTTAAAAAAAATTATATATATATATATTCAAGTTACAATAGTCGGTCAAGGTTTGAACTGAAAAAGGGTAACTGCCACTGGCTGCCCAACGTACAGCTCCTACGCAACAATCATTGTGTTTCACTTCAGCTAGCTGCTTAGGCAGTAGAAATCTTCAGTGTTTTGGTACAAAGCATTTTATTCATGTGTTGGCAAGTCTAAGTGATGAACAGGAGGAAAGAGAGAAGTTAGAAACTAAACAGCCCTGTTCCTTCTAGTACTTAATAGGCTGGAAGAAGCAATTGCAGGGGGAAATTGTAGTTTCCTTTATTCGTCATGTGCCTGCTTCATATCCTGAAATAGTGACAGCTGTTCTCGAAAACCCTCTTTAGAAGAATCATTATGGCTTCTCAAACAACATGGTTTTTTTTTTCATTTCAAAGACTCAACTAGTGGAATACTTCCAAGCAGGGTAGCC
This sequence comes from Falco rusticolus, assembly GCF_015220075.1. Taxonomy (NCBI): domain Eukaryota; kingdom Metazoa; phylum Chordata; class Aves; order Falconiformes; family Falconidae; genus Falco; species Falco rusticolus. The sequence continues at coordinate 42,091,140 of NC_051193.1, forward strand.
AGCGCACCTGCCTTGCCACAGGTCACTTCAACCGACAGACATCTGCCCTCCAGTGGGAAAGGGAAGAATTTCACTTTTATCAATTGCCAGTCTGACAATCTCATCTGGTATGGATGAGCAACTTTCTACTATTTGTTTAAGTCTAGCAGGAAAAACTTTTCTTGCTACTTTTTCAGCTACTAGAGAAGTGCTATTATTAAGACACTGAACAAAAAGTCAAGTGACAAATATTAAAAAAACCTGTAAGAGATGTCATCTTCCTAAATGCAGTGCACACAGGTGTGATGCATTAACCCTGGCAAACAGGTCACTATTATTCCAGATTTTACTATTAAAAGCCTACTTTTACAGTCTTTTAAATGGTAGTTACATAAATATCTTCAAGACTGCTATAACTAAGGATTCCTGGGAAAAACTGAAAACTGACAAGCAACATGACTCTAAAACACTTAGAGAAGTGCTATTCAGTCTGCTTTACAAAAAAATACATTGAATTGTTAATTATATAGCCTTATGAACATCAGAGATCTTGCAATTTAAGACTTATTACATAAATTAAACTTCTTTCTTTGAAGCAAGCTTACTCACCATGTAAATGATTACAAAGACTCTTGCTATTGGATACCGCCTTAGAAAGATTCCCAGCCGAATGCTACACAAGAGAAAACAAAATGCACGAGTTAACACTGAGCAATAAATTCCTGTTCCTCTCATTTCAGACCACAACAAACTCACAAACATCAGCTGATGTTATATACATGACTGTTTCTGACTTGAATTTTACTTCATGTATTCAAGACATTAAATGGAATCAGAAAATTCAGAATTCAGACCATAAAACATATTCTCCCAATTTTATCTGTTACATGCTAGGCTCAGAGTTTTTGAAAGAGCTAAGACTCAAGGGCTGTACAGGTATTTTGTTACCTCAAGAGCTGCCATGAATCTTTCAAAAGGATTTAAGCCACTAAAACCTTGGATTCCTTTGAAAACACTCGATAGATCATTTCTGTTCTTGAATTTCATTAGATAAAAAGAACATGGGGTTTCCAAGTTCACTACTACAAAGTATACTGCATTACATGCATGCACTGTTGCTCAGTAATGTCAGTTATAAAAATCCATCCGTGTACTGAAGTGGGTATGATACTGCCAAATGAAGTTTAGTATTAAAACAGCACATATAACAGGTCCCAATCAAGGAAATCCTGATATTCATCACAAGGAAATTAAAGTACCACAGAAGCACAAAGGACTTCCTATCACACTATCTTGCTTTCAAAGGATTAAAAAATATTACCTAATTTTTCTCTATTGGTATTTAATTCAAGTTTTGGAGCAGATGTTTGTTGTGAATATTGACAATTAACCTAACTGCTCAGAAAAGGGATCAAAGCAAGTCTGTGCTGGATCCAGAATGATTTTTGTTTACCAATTCCTCAGACAAATTGTCTTTCAAGATAAACAGCCACACTGGGTCAGAACCCAAAATCTTGATTTCATCAGTATGCCTAAACTGGACTAAAAGAATATGTAAGATATTCCCCCACTAATACACTCTTACAGTGTTAGTCAAAACCTCTGAGTGAAAAAGGTAAAGATGGTAACGAAAAAGGTTAGGTTTCATTGTACATAGTTTAGTGATTCTCTTGGATCAAAATCTACAAGAGTGTTAGTTTAAATAACTGACTATAATTTGTAAAATACCAAAGATATTAATATCATAGGAAAGCACAAGTGAACTACATCAGTATTTGGTAATTCATACTGTACTTCAGCTTTGTTACTTTTTACTTCTACTTTCACAAAAGCAATTCAAAACAGAAGGTGTGCCACTTGAAACCTGCAAAAGGATTCCACAAACTACAAAATCCGTTCCCTTAGAACACTTACCTAAACTGATCTATACTACTGGCAGCTTTGCGAACTCTCCCATACATTCCTGCCATGTTGGTATCCACGTCACTAAACAGGACAGGAACATTACGCATACGGGCACCTATTTGAAGGGAAAAAAAGCAACAAAACCTCCTTAGTCTCATTAGATAACTGTATTAAAAAGATGTACAGAACTAATACAAAAATAGTGATTAATCTGATTTGTTAGTGCCGTTTTGCTGGGGGCAGAGGAGTGTGTCTGGAGGGCAGAATTCTTGATAAACTTGAAATCAAGTCAGATACTTGTTCAGCTTAGTATGATTTTAAAATTTGAGCTTACTAGATGAATGTCTTGACATTCAATTATGTAATAACAACTCTATTTTTAGGTGTATAAAATCATGGGTTTGATACTCTCAGTTTCTCCATTTGCTTTTATTCCTCATGCAGTAAAACTTTGATAGCATTTCCAATACTAACATATATTCATAAAAATTCTACTTTATTAACATTCTTACTATGTATCAACTTCATTAAAAGAGATTCTCAGATGTTACCTTTGTGCCACTAAACTTAAGGTTACTGAAGTTACTTAAAAACAAGCCAAACTGAAATGTTTCAAGCCTGCTAGCTCTCCAGCTTTTTTTTTAGAAAGTCTTTCATAAGCAGAAAAATTAAAATCTGGATTGTGATTTTACACCTCTTAGTATTGTCCACTGCTGTTAAAGTTACTTACCATATATACAAAATTACAAACTTTGAAAAGTAACATCTTAAAACCATGGATCAACTGCTGAGGTTCTCCTAGAGATACAGGATGATTGCTACGCAGTACAGACAAACCAACCTCAGCAGAGCCACATTTTAAGCTGCTTTTCAAGAAAAACAGAAAGCATAGTTGAAACTGATTTCAACCAGAGTTCTGATCAGCTCTCAAAATGAAGTACCCCATTCTTGCTCACCTCCCAAACCCATTTTACAAGAGAATATTTATATCCTGCTTCTGACATTGTTTAAACCCCAGCAGACAGATTTATTTGCAACTGTCACAGGATTTGTCAATGTGATTGTTCCAATAGTGCCACAGTATCAAGAATTAAATTGGCTTTATTAAGTTTACTTAAAGTCATTTACACACAAAAAGGCACTAAACTATTTATGATACTGGCTGCTGTTGACAAGGTCTCTGGCATAAGCTGTGTATTTTCAGCATTTTTTTTTTCCTTATAAACTCAAGACTTTCAAGAAAAGGTATGAGGAAATAGAGAAGCCTGAACTGCAGAAAGGAGAGAGTTTCAATATTAAATTTCCTTATTTACCTTCAGCACCATCAATGCCTGCCATATTAATGGCAGGTCCGTTAGTACTAGTGCCTTGGATAGCCTTCAGCTGTTGCTCAAGTCGTTCCAGTTGATAGACAAGTGAGTTTTTCTCTGTGCTCAGACTCTCTAACATGGTTTGCTTCTGAATTAGTGTTTCTGTCAGCTGATGAAGACGATTTTCTAATTCTGTCTGACTACTACTACTTAGAGCCTTATTTGTGAGCTAAAAAAGAAAGCAAAGAAAAAAATTTCAGTCTGACCAACTAACGTATTACAAAACACTAAAAATCTAAGCACTTAAGGATCCAAATTACACCACGGCAGAATTTTTATGGGATAATATTATCACAATGATCACCAGTGAACACTAAAAAGAAGAAACTTTATTTTAACAGTTTCTAAAACAAGATTTTACATGACAACAAACTATGTAAAAATGTATTCCCATGTTTTGCACCTCTAATTATATGAACATTTCTGTATAATCACAAGTTTGATCACAAAAATCAATGTTATATCTCAGAGCTGAGTTTAAATGGTAGGCATGAAAACAGCTAGATAACCGAGCTTGGCTATTGTACTTGCAACTTCACAAAATGAGCATGTAAAATGTTTACAAATGAGGAAGGAAAAACTCAGTGCAAACAGGGAGAATCTGATGCCATGCTACAGGAAAGCTTGAATGAAAAAAATGGTGAAAATGTGGGATACATTGCAGAAGAATTATGGAGCACTGAGGCAGAAAACATGATAGTTCTAGCAAATAGAAACTGCAAAGACAGCAAATGAAGACATGGATCATGTCGTTCAATTTGCAGAAAATATTTAAAGCAAATGGGAACCTCTAAATTAGCCATATGTTCAATAGCTCATCTATTCAGCACAGTCTTGGACCATAGCCACTTGTAGCATCATACCACAAAGATGTAGCTTCAATGATAAAAAAACAGAATCATCAGGAATCAAAAGCAGTGAGGTATCAAAACCAGAAATTTCCTGAGCCTGTTGGCAGACGATTCCTCTGGTAATGCTGGCTTCAGGACCACGTGCATCTGACCTGGTTCACGCATCTAATTTCTATCACAACACAATTTCCAAACCCTCTGACACTATAACTACACAGCTGGCTCTAGATTATCAATTTCTCTACAGACACACTACTTTTTGTTATGCTAAGATAATTTATACAAAACAAGGCCTATGCCTTTATGCTGCCCAAGGAGACTGCAGGGGCTCTGACACCTATCAGAAGGTTCCAAAAGGGATTAGACTGATTCAAAGAAAATAGGTCCATAAGCACACTGGTGGGACTTGATAGGGACTTAAACACTAATGTCCCTAAATCAGCTGCTGATGCTGAGCAAGTACAAGGGAGTGAAGAAAGTGGTCAGGCTCACATGCCGGCCCCATTGACACTGTCCAATATAAGACAGTGGGCTGGACGGATCACTGAGTCTGTAGGACATTATTCATGTTCTTAATGTTCTTAAGTCCCGTTAAAAGGATCTCATCAGAAAAAGCACATGCAATTATAAATTCAGTTATTTACTGCTTCATGGTTCCCCTCTTGTACTCCCTCAAAACTCTACTCTGTATTGAAAATAAATTCACTGTAACTCATTAGTAGAGCCTTAATGTTTCTTTTGTACAGTTTAATCAAATTAATGGTTCTCATTGCTGTTTTCATAACTGAAAGTGATGAAGTTATTTTCTATACACACACACTACCTGATTTCTGAGCTTCTGAATTTCTTCCTCTCTGTCTTTTATTCTGCTTTGCAAAGTATTCTTTGTTCGATACAATTCTTCTTCAGTATAATGGAGTTCCTATAAAATTTATCACAATCACAAGATTTTATACATACATGTATTTTGAGACACATTCTCTTACCTAGAGTTTCACAGTAGAACACAAGAAAACAATATGCTGCAATCAAACAAACTGAAATTTAATCTTATTTAAGTGTCTGGCTAGGATGGGGAGAGGAAAAAAAAAAAAGGAATGGCTGAGTATGAAGACACAACGTAAAAGACCTACTAAATTCTTTTGTGGAGACTGACCTAATATAAATATTAATCCAGGCTATTTTACTAAGTTACACAATTTCATTGGGACATGATTTATCTTCCTTTCACTATTTATTATATTGCTTCCTTGAAATTATGCCAATAATGTAACTTGAGCAATTAGGAAATAACTTGGGAGGGGGTTATCTGTATTCCTAAAATAAACCCATCAATCCAAGATACCGTTTTTTAAAAGTTTTTAAAACCCCATGGCACAGCTACCTAATGCAGCACAACATAAAACTTCCTTTAAAAGTACAGAATAAACTAACATAACAGATGTGAAAGGGGAAGGATTATTAGTAAAGGACAACTTACTGAACAACAAATCTAACCACAAGTTTTGTTACTGCCATGATTTAGTGGCTATCTTAACTCCAACTTAAAAGAACTGTAAGGCTTCTTTTTTAAATTAAGACAGTCTTCAAATCACTGTATCACTCCAGCTGTCAGTTGCTACAGAAAACAGATATTCCTATTCTCTTTTCAAACCATCAGATGTACAAGAAATAACATCTCTACTTATTTTCCATCTTCAGTCTCAGAAACCTTATGGAAATAGTTCAAAGGAATTCCCAGACAGATCAGACCATAATTTTTTAATAATCAATGCACACAATTATTTTAAAAAGTACATATAAACTTATGCCATCAAATGGAATATTTCAGTTTCTGTAATAACTGATAATACCTTTTTTTTAAATATAGTTCACCTCACTTTTTCTATATGTAGTACTGAGTTAAAATACACCCTCAGAAGGGCAGGAGTAACACAATACAACCTACCATCTGCTTTGATATAATAAACATCAGCTATCCATCAAGAGCAGACCTCGACTTCTGCCTTTTAATTAGTTCAAGCTGCTAGCATCTCATTAAAATGTAATTTCTGGAAGGACAGATAATCCTACGATAAACTGTTCCTAGCAGGTACAGTGTATCCTGCTTTCCTCATTATTAAGTCTCTTTAACATGAGCTTTCTCCTACAGAGACATTTTTTAATAGGGTGCAAAGCATTTGTCTGATTCCTAGTGAATAATCCGTTTGTTCACATGAAATCAGTTTACCTTTTTCTTCCCCCTCTTTTCAGCATAAAACTGCTTAAATCAAGGGGGGGGGGGTTGTTCAAAAAATGACACAACCTGACAAAATTCATTAACATAATTTTATCTAGCAATTTGCCTCATCAAGCAGTTTGGTAGTAACAACGTTTAGATTCAGGAATGAGTAACAAGTAGATCTACAATATAGCTATGAATGGGTATTACAGTAACATTGTTTTATGAGCTAAATTTTATGTAGAAATAAGAGCACAGGAAGTTCCACAGTAACCATTTTTAGTATCAGAGTCTCTTGATATAAATAAGTTACAAACGTTACTATATCACTATAGTTTGATTGTTCCCCTGCTGAATAAAATTCAAAAATCACAATCAATTTTGTGCATTCCCTAGGGTTATGTTTATTCTTTAATACATCAGCAAGATCTCTGTTTATCAGGAGTATCCAGAAGACCCTATCCATTGCTTAGTACCAGTTGAGCTTTGTTTGGCCTAGTGACATTAAAGTCCCCAAAAACTTCTTTGGAATACTAGACAAAAAATAAGCCAAATACTGTATGAGCTACTCCTTTATTAAGCCCAACGTTTTACTGATGACACCACATGAAGTCTAAAATAAGGTCAATCAGCTTTCAAGAATTCCTTACCTGTTTTTGCCGTTCTAGTTCAGCTTCTGTCTCTTGCTTGGCCATTTTATGTGCTGCTATCTGCTCTTGTAGGTCTTGAAGCTGCTCTCTTACTGACTCAGCTTCACTTACCTGCTGAGTTTCCATATCCTGAAATAAACAGAAATGTTACCATTTTACTAACATTCAAACAATACTGCTATCCGTCATAGATAAGAACAACAAAAAAAGCTGTATCTGCAATACTGCTTCAAAGAAAAACGAAGGTGAGAGTGTATTGAATAAACAGCATTTGGTCATTCTATACAGAATATTTTTACTAATACAGTAATAAAATAAATTCATTTTGTGAACATTAAAAGCCTCCACTTCTTCCCTTCTACTGTCTAGATGCTAAAACTGTGTAAAGTAGCCTTGCGTGCAACTGCTGGGTTGAGCCAATTATGCCAGCAGATAACCTGGATTACAGTTGCTTCAAGGATTAGTAGCCCTTGCAGGAAAAGATACAGATGATCTCTACAGAAAACACCATGCTTGTTTGGAGAGAAATGCTTCCCTCAGAAGGAGCACACAGTAGTAGGCAAAGACAGCAGTGCTACCTAGAGTACTCCTCCCACAATGAGCTGAAGTGGTAGGAGAGAACACAGAAAGAAACTGGGTATCAACAAGCATTTGTCTCACCTTGAGCAAAAGTTGGCTTATTTTAATACTAGGTCAAATAAACATTAGAAACAACGTCCCTAAAGTATACAAGAAACCAGTCCTTTGTGCATGGTTAACTACAAATATACGCACACGTAATCATAGCTACCTGCAGCTCTGTTCTCATCTGTTGTATTTGCCCCATCAGTTTCTGTATTTCTTCTCTCTGAGTGTCTCGCTCATGTCTCAGTTCTTCTAGTTCCATTGTGCTTGTAGTATTGCTATCCAGGCCTTCAATACCAGAACCTTCTTTTAGGCTGTTTATCAACTTTTCTTTAGACTGAAATAATAAATCAATATATTATTTATAGCAGTATTTAACAAGCACTCAACTAGAATATGCCAAAACGACTTTGCTCTGAAATTCAAATGTAGACATGTGGTAAAAGAACTGCTTTATCTTTATTTTAGCCAAGTTAACAACGACCTTACAAATCTGAAAATGAAAATGCTTCCCTACTGATAATTTTTCTGACTTCTGGTATGCCATGAGACTGCATTTACTAAAAGCCTGTGTTATCTGAGGATGAGCACAGCTCTTCTCTTTAGAAGTGCCTGGAATGTTAAACATGTTATGGATAAAAGTTTTGGCTTTCCAGCTACCACAAGAGAGAAGATGGACACTAAAGACAAAACTGACCCTCTCTCGGTCCATCCCTTCTCCTGCGAACAAAGCCAAATAAGAACCAAATACAGCAGTAACTCTTCTGGGAAAGAGGATAAACCATTTAATTCAGTCAACCTTGACTCTTGCATTCAGAGTTCAACATTGACTTCTGATCTCATGCTTTTTGTATTTATCAAGATGATTTAAAATCTGTCGTTGGATATCAGACTAAATTAATTATTCTAAACAGAGACCTTTTGCTTCAGCATTTTTCTGCCTCTTATAAACAAGACTCACACTGACTAAGTTTGGACTTGGTATCTTTGACAACTTAGTAGTATATAACTCTGCACAAAATACCTGATATTGCCCGTGTTTATATGTTGATCACACGCAACCTTTCAGAATATGCACTTTCTTTGGTTTACACGTAAGTATCCATTATATGCTATGCTTCAGCCTCAAGCAGAACAGAGCAATATTCTTGACTCAAGAACACTGGGTGTGGAACAAAGTGTAGATTACCTCTGTGTATCTATCTGCCTAAGACTGGACTCGTGAATATGGAACACACTGACAGATGTGGCATACTAAGTGCAACGGTTCACTTGGATTTTTCTTTAAGTTCAGGACCTGAACTTCCATTTAAATTACTTAACTCTATCTGTAAACTTAAATTTGCAAAATGCACACTAGCAGCTGTTTCGTATAGGTATCATTATAGATAGGCCCCAAAATATATTACAGGTCATGTTAAAAAAAAATCCACACATTAGATTAATCCAGTTTGATCTGTACACTTTTTAAGGTGTTATGCTTCAAATACTTTACAGAAATGCTTACTTGGAGTATGCGAGTAGCTTTCTGTTTATAGTCTGTCAGTTCTTGTTTTGCAGATTCTAGGTGGGTTTTAGTTACTTTGACTTGTTGCTGAAGCTCATCAGCTCGCCTCTTTTCATCTAAATACTTTCTTTCTGCTGCAGTTATCCCTTCTGCCAGGTTCTGACGTTCTGCTTCTGTTTTACTTAGACGAGCTGCAAACTCATTCTATTAGCAATAAAGAAACAATATGTTGTGTTTAAACAGTCTCAACTTTAACCTAGAAAGGGAAAAAGAAAGTTTAAAAGCAACTACGTGTCACAACACCTCATTATCTACCACCTCCAACCTAAAGACGCATTAGTGCTATGTGGAAAGAAATTCTGCTTGCTTAAGAAAGGGCTAAATAATCTCAGTAAACATAGGCATTTTCTTCCCTCACCAGAAATAGTGAGGGCATAACCATCATCCTATTTTTCACATTTATTTGGTAAACAAAAAGCAAGCTTTCCACTCAAAAAATATTATCAAATGTAGTCTGTCATATTTTGACGTATTTAAACAAAAAATAAACACCAAAATAAGATGCTGTTAAATATTTTTAAAGATGCTATTATCTGTAACAAAGATCAAGCTAAGTGTGGAAACCAGTCTCTAGCAATAACGTACTCACATCTTTACCAGAGAAGTGACTGTCCTGCTTAACATGCTTAAGCTCACGTATCAATATTGTGTAAGAATTTGTTGCGGAACAACATAGCATGGAAGATTAAATTGATTACTGATTTAGTTTTAAAACTTGTTTTAACATTAAAGTTAACATGAAAAAGCAGTAAACAATGTCAGCATCATTCCTCAAAAACTTTTAATCACAAAGCTTTCAAAATATAACATATAAGAGTAAACTAGCATCACAAGGATACTTAGCGCAGCAGACAGCCCATTCTTCCAAGCACTTAGTATCCTGAACAGAGACTGAAGTCAAGAGAGCACCACTGAAACCTCACAGATTTGATCTTAATAGTCTGAAACTGTTCCTTACTCTTCATATCTAACCTGCATTTGTTTGTAACTTTCTTGCTCTCGCTTGAGTGCCGAGTCTGCATCACGCAGCCTCTCTTGAAGAGTTTGAAGGGCTTGATTTTGCAAACTGCTCCCTTCACTATGGTCTTGTATTATCCTGAAAGAGCGATACACACATTAATTGAAAAAGAAGAAATCAAGTGTGATTTTCAGGTAGAAATACGACTACCTGGTTTTCAGACCAGCTTTTAAAATTTATCCAGTAAATTACTGAATACAGCTGACTACAGGTGTGAGGCCTGGAGTTAATGACTCTCTCATCTCCTCCCTGACACATATATTGGTGTATCCAATTGACGATTCATACCCCAGCACTGAGATAAGTCAGAAAAGTCTTCGTATTTGCGGCAAAGCAAATGCATTTTTGAAGACAAAAACATTTTTCCTGAGATCTTCAGCTTCAGGCCTCCGATACAAACAAATACTTTATACAAAATGAATTTCAATAATCGGATGACAATTGCCCCTAGTTAATGCTCATTTGCCCTGTTCCCATTGCCAGCTATGATAGAGCAGGCTCAGAGAAAACTTTAATCCTTGTATTTCAAATACTGATACAATCCTTTCCCCATTATTCACTTTATTCTTAAAGAGACTGAATCATCTACCTTGAATTTTCAGACTTATTACTATTTGCAGAATTATGAAGTACCGTGATTTTTCACTCTGCAATGCTTCCAAAGCTTCTGTCCGAGCACTTAAGAGCTGATCAGCTTCTTGCAACCGTACTTTCAGCACAGCAAGCTGTGAATCCTTGGCACCAACAGCTTCTGTCAGATCATCAACTCGAGCTCGAAGCTCTCTAACCATCCTGTCACTCTTCGAATGGTCAACATTCCACTTCTCAACCCTTTCCCGGGATTTGTTCAATTCTACAAAATAAGAATTTTCTTTGAAGTTAATAAAAGTAGGTATTGCAAGGTCTTGTAAATGTTCAGAATACACCCATCACATTTCTTAGAGAAAGAAATTAAATACAAGCAAACTGAAGAAACACTGAACTTTTACCAGCTACTGAGAAGTAACAAATGCCAGACTGGCTGTCAGATCATGACCCATGAAATCTTGCAGGTGATCCCAAACCAGCTATTTCATTCTGTGTCACACTGCTGATGACAAATTTTACCTCCTCCACCCCTTGCAATGGCCTACTGTCAAATAAGTCTGTGCGAGAAAGTTTTTGGAATCCTTTGCATAAAGTATCTAGTTCAACTCAATGCAACAATAAGCTCAAGCTAAAACCAGTTGAAAAATACAGCAGTGTTGAAAGGATGCCTGAAAACTTAGAGGCGTCTGTTTTTAATCAAACATCATATATTAAACTTCAATGGAAATTACAATTCTCTGGCTCATATGGTTACTTTGAAAAAAATGCAGTCCCTCAGTTGTATGCCTAACAGTAGGGGTTTGCTCAAAGTTTTATCATTTAAGTGTTTAATTTATATTCACATTTTTTATATTTGCCATTTCATTTGGCTTTGAAAAGGCCAGTGAAATCATACAAAAATACCAAATTTTCTATTTTTACTGTCAGTTTCTAGGCATCAGAGATTATAGCCAGAAAGCAGTCAGATTTTAAAGTATTTAAAGGAAATTACTCATTTACAAATAAGTATTTCACAATAGCTGTTAAAACGCAGAAAAAGTATTTTAATGCTGGTAACATTTGCTAACACTATTTGAATCAGATCAGAGTTTTGGTACTAACTTGATCGCATCATTTTAATCAACATTTGTGTTTTCTTTGTAGTTGAACAAGTCTTTTAGTTTCTCCCAGCTCATTATTCTGAACTGAAGAACCATTTTGCTTGGTAATTCATATACGCAAATGTAACCACAAAGATTTTATTGTAAATACAAAACACTAACACAGCAATAGCATTGTTTTCTAGTTCACTAGCATTTTTGTAATGTTATAGTTGAGTTTCCAAACCACAGTACCTTCTTGCGTTTCTTTGGACCTCTGAATTAATGAAGCCATTTCTTGATTTAAAGATTGAACTTCATTCCGCAGCAGCTGATTCTCCAGGCGAAGATTGGATAGCTCATGTGACTTGAAATCATCATTAGCGGAAAGGCTAGGATTAGTTACTGTGCTTAGTGATGAATCCTTCACACCATTCCCTTGTGCTCCCAGTCCAGAATCTGAACTGTCTGGAGTTTCTGTAAAAGAGATGCAAGTTAGAACCAATATACGTATCTCCAAGTTGCTTTAATATAAACAGTAATTCCATGTTCTGCATCAGTGGTTAAATGTGTAATAATCATCATCATAATAGTCATAATCATCAAAATAGCTTATATTGAAATGGAATATGAAGGTGCTTCTCCCAACAGACTTGCAAAAAATAGGACTATTATACAGTATACATGCATCATGCAATGTTTTTGTTAATCTTGCAAGATAAGACATGGAAGTTATTTCTTATTACATTAATGTCAACTTTAGGATTTCAAAACGTTAATACTTTTTTATGACTGTGCTGCCCAGAGACGTCCTCAGAAGCTGAGACAGTAACAGAAGAGATTAAATATGCATAGCAATTAACTAAAGGAAATTTTAAAATGAGATCATTCTGGCTTTCTGTTAAGATTTTGAGTGCAAGGATGTAATTTAAAAATCTGTTCATTGTTGTTCAACAAAAATGTAAGTTGTTTTCATAGAAAACCTAAAATGTAACTCAGAGCCACACATTATAGTATCTTTAGCCTTTTAAGAATAATTTCAGTCAAAACATCATCTTACTAATAATTCTGTATTAATAATTCTCTCAAAATATTTTTCAAAAGTACTTTTACTATGAAAAACCAAGTGGCAGTGATTTGAAGCAGAAGCATGATCTCCCTCTCTCTAATGAAAAAAAAATAAGGTAGATGTGGTTAAAGTTTTCTGCCAATACAAACTATAATCTTCTAAATTATGGAAACCAAATGACAGATTTTTATTTTTCTCTCTCAGTGAGAACACTAAGGGAACTCCTGCCAGTATTCTGAACAACAGTCCCTTGCAGGGAAGGCGGAACCAACAGCCTTTCCCCATCATGCACAAGCACACACAGACCATCCTGAATTAATACTGTGAAATTGATACATGCACTGTAACAGCCTTGATTCCAGTGTGCAAATAGCTGGAAACTTTGCAGCAGTGTTAAGGTAAAATAACACAGCATGCAACGAGCAAACAAACAAGCAATCCAAAAATACTACTTCTGAATTTAATACGTCCCAGATGAGTAACTGCTGAAAATCCATGGGGACAGACTGCAATTAATTCCAAGCAAGACTGCACACAACATTATTAGCTGTTGCAACATTATTTACTTCACTCTGTGATCACCAACCAACCTGCACCACCTTCCTTGTTACCATTTCAACAGCCCCTACCACCGGGGACCCAAGGAGCTGTGGCAGATAATTCTGACCACCACCACACCAAAAAGTAGTAGCAGCAGCTACAGCAAGATTTCCTCCACATTTTCTCAAATCCCTTTCCTATTTTAATGGTTCTAAGAAGTGTCACCTTCTTCCTTTTGATTCATTTACACTATTTCCAAATTATCAGACAATTTATCCTCATTCCTTTGTCTGGAAAACTCAACAGGTGAATGAAATTAACGAAGCAAGAGATTAGCCATTTATACCACATATTAGATCATATCCATGGCAATGTACAAAGCACAATGCTAATCAGTTTTGTGCTAAATGCTATACAAAACATTTAAATTACACCTATACATCTATACAATCAACTTTGAAACCAGCATGCTATAACTGTGTGCTTCCTCATCTGGCAGCTCCACAATGCAAACTCCACTCAAAAATCCCTCAGAAGAAAACTTCACAGGCCACTCTGAGCAAAACATGTTCTTTGAGCACCAATCAGCAAGGCCATATAGTCAGGCCTAACGTATTTCAATTAGCAGCAGTAGTAGTAAACCTTACTGAAAAGTTACAAAACCAGAATTACAAAAACATTCCCATCTTTAGAAATGATCCCTTTTTTAAACCTAAAACTTTTCAGCATATTTAATGCAGTAAGTAAAAAACTGGCATTTACAATGCTTTACATGCTCAAAGTACTAAATAAGTAATAAAGTATTCTAACTACATCATTAATAAGATAACCATTGGCTTACATTTTATAGAATGAACAACAGCAAAATAGTACAGCAACAGCAGTGAGTATAGATCAAACAGTCTGATAGAGAACACAAGCTCCTGATGCTTCCCAGCCACACCGTCCTTCATGTTAACCTGAGAATAACTCCCAACTTTTGACTTATCTGGCCTGGAGGCTCTTTCAGGTGTCTGGATTTAGAACTTTTTTTTTTTCTTCACATTTGCAGTAATGAACTACTTTTAGCAAACCTGAAGGCTTTATCTAGCTCTCTCATGCCTGTAGCTCTGCAAAAGCCTATCCACATCCAACTTCCCACTCCGCAGGACAAGCAAGTTTCACAGCTTACTCCAATGGTGGAACGTAGAAAACCCCACATCACCTCACATGGTGCACTGTGCAACAGCCAAAACCACCTACCAGCTGGTGAAAGTCACTCACTCTCCTAGGTGGCAACAACAGGCAAGGGCCCCCGAGTGATCAAACAAATGCAGCAGCGCCTGTGCTTCTAAGTGGGGATGTACAGGGGCGGATGCAAGGTTTGGTCATGCTCAGGGAGGTCAAGGTGAACAGTAGCAATGAGGTAGACTGAGAACACAAAAGCTTTAGGTATGAATTATGCAGCTTGTCAAATTAGCAGAGTATCTAAGATTATCCCAGAGATGAAAAAATGTTAAAGACTCTGCTGTATTCCACATATCTGACACACCACTAGCACTAAATGTTTCATGAAGTGACAGTAAATCCATTACCTAGCCTTACCCTAGACATACTTGGGTTTTAAATATCTCTACGTTCAATACTATTTAACTACCGTTGCCTTGGCTCCTGATGGAATTATCTTCAGTAGTTTTTGCACTCTGTGTACTGGTAGACGCAGAACTAATGCTTGAAGTCCGAGAATGATTTTGAAGAACAGGTGCCTTGCTCTTCACTTTTTTAGGGTCCATCCTTCCATTAGGCTCTTTCTCTGAACTGTTGAGAAAATCAAACAGCAACTCATCATCAGGTTCTGCCTTTTTTCTTCTCACAAAATGTGAGACAGCTCTGGGTGTGGAAACACTTTCTACTGGAGAAGCAACCTCCGAAGATGTCCTACGTGTTGGTTTAACATTTGCTGTTCCTTCTAGGATTGTGGCCTTTTGTTGTTTAATATTATCAGCTGCCGAAGAGATGTAGGCTGCTTTGGATGATGCCTGGTATTTCAGTTCTCCAGTATGCTGGCGCAGTTCAGAATATTCATTGGCAGAGTTCAAATTCTTATTATCATAAATTGCACTGCTTGCTGTGTCCTTCTTGCTCAGAGCTGATGCAGCTCCTTGATCAACTCTGTTGAGTAGATCCTCTGCCTTTCCAGCGAGATCAGCAAGCCACGACATGATGGATGTCTGTTGATAAACTCCATAAAATTAAAATTTCAGGACCACACACTGCAAAAGACATAGAATGATTACAAATCAGACTGGTGTTGATGAGGCAAGATGTATGGGTTACCTAAACAACTACTGTGTTAATCTATTAGTGCTGTAATAATTTTAATACTTTTCTCCTACTTGCTTGGTATTTGGCTGTTTTGATAACTGATGGAAATGAACCAAATCAGTTTCTGAGGAAAACTGTCAAAACCAAGGCTGAGCCATTAGACCACCATGTTTCTGGTATCAGCACCTGCTACAGAGCATCCAGCCTGCCACCCTAACAGAACATGAGGCCTACTCACTCCCAGCTGAAATAAACTAACGCAGCTGGAGGTCAAAAGCAGCCAGATGCTTATCACAGGAACAGGTAACAACAACGCCTTAGTGTTTGGCCTGTAGATTCATAATCTGAGTCAGACAGAGGAACTTCTCCCCAGAAAACTGTGAGGCCTGCTGTCCCTTTTGTGACATTAGCGGGGGGAGGGGGGAGGCAGGTGCGTGCCTACACTCGCCCTAAGGGCTGCGAGGCTACACAGGCCACGCTGGCCTCTAGCCCGACTCCCGGGAAGGGCTCGCCCCCCCCCCCCCCGCCCAGGACAGCCTTGTGGAGGGTCCCTTGGCCGAGTACAGCCACAAACGCAGAGGCAGGCGAGGCCGGGCTGGAGGGCGACACCTGGGGTGGCCGCTGCCCCCCTCCGCGCCCCCCCCCCAGCACGGCCGCCTGCCTCCGGCCCTCGCCAGGCCCGGCCCCCCGCCCCACCCGGCGGCCCTCGGGAGCGACGGAGGCTTCAGCACAGCCCGGCCTCACCTCCTCCCAGCGCGGGGGACCCCCGGCCCGGGGGGAGCCGTGAGGGGGGCGCCGGGCGGCGACGGTCCCCGCGAGGCCGCGGGCGGGCTCGGCGCGGCCCCACCTTCCGGCAGACGTGGCGGGCGCGCAGGCGCAGGCAGCGCCGGCCCGTGCGTGCGGTGTCGCGGCGCGCCGAGCCCCGCCCAGCGAGGTGGGCAGAGCGCGGGAAGTGCTGCGCGGGAGCGAGAGGCGTGGCCTGCCCCGCCGGGCACCGCCCGCCTTCGCCTCGCCTACACTGCTTCCTTGCGAAGGCAGGAGGAGCTCCAGCCCCGCTGAGGGAGGGGTCAGGGAAGGGCTGTGCAGTAGCTGTTAAAAACAGCGAAGTACCTTTCCTGACACGGGGTTCAAGTATGGTGGCTGCTGAACAGCAGCTTGACCTGACAGAAGCCGTTTCACTGACTCAGCCCCAAAATGGCGGCTGAACCCTTCAGGGTGGCCCTGACCTGCTCCAGGCCAGGAAGGCCCATCTCCGTGTCTCTGCAACCCTAGTCAGGATGGCAGACCATTATACAGGCCACCTAGGAGGAAAAAAAAACCAAAAACACCTTGGCCTTGATATTGCCAATAAATTATAGGCGTTTTGACTAGAACAAAATACATGGGGCATTTTATGTTCTGTTTACCACTCAGTGAAGATCTGAAGGGAACGGCCTGATCAAGGGCAACTATAACATACCAAGGAACATGGGACCCACCCCCAGATATTAAACCTCCACTCCATCCCTGCACAACAAATACAAATACCTAAAGGTGTCCTTTTAACCTGGATTCACAAAACTTTATCACAAGCTTTAATGTCCAGGTCCATCCTTACCCTGTTGGAACAATCCTTCCCATACATTTGTCCTGTATCATACTGCTAATATCACCTTGTTTCTGCTGAAAATACCTGAAAGGTGCTGTGCAAGTAAAGGTGACTCTTACTTGGGTAACAGACAAATATGCTAAGGTTGTCTTAACGTTTTTTTCAGATTAAGTTCACTTATCTTAGAAGAGACAGTTGAGGTTCACACAAGGGTTTCCCACATCTTTAGGGACTCCTTTATAAGAGAATACCCTGAGACTAGTACAGAAAGAATCTAAGCTCTAAAGCCCCAATTTTTTCAGTCTTGAGTTACCCTACCACAAAATCTTGCAGGATTTTCTGAGGCCGTTTTTGATAACCAATTCAAGTGGCCCATTTTCCTTTTCAAAGCCCCATGATTCGGAGGTTTGCATGACAGAAAAAGAGCACTTGTGCACACTCAAACCAAGGGACTTGGCATAAAGAAGGTGCTTAGCAAGCCTTTGGGATAGATATGCACTGTTGGGCAAGTTTTTCCTCCCCTCAAAGAAGAAAAAAAAAAGACTTTAAAAATTACTTTTTGAAGTGAAAACTTGTAACATCCTACAAGGAATAAAATTCTGGTCCAACGTTGAATGATACTTAGGAATATTTATTATCATTAATTATATACAAGGAACATTCAGGAGGAAGGAAGAATTCTGTTTTTCCTGACAGATAAACAAGAGACTTTTACTATGGCTTTGTGTGTATGGGGTTGAAGTAAACAGCAAGTAACTTTTAGCTTATTTCAGAACAGTTTTTACAGTTGAGTAAGAAGAAAAGAATATTTCTCCTGTGATATTTTTCATCTGTCTCGAAAGTTACTGTACTCTCAAGCTGAAAGGGGAAGTGGAGCCCCAGACATCTATTTTGCATATTAAGCACATGATGGTGAGGAAAGAGGAAGAAAAACAGGACTTTTGTTGGAAGGTTATCTCACAACCTCAGTTATCTGACAGGTCAGCTAAGGCAAAGCTTGCAAGAGATAGTTTCAGGAATATGGCTGACGCCACATGTAAAAGAATAAGAATGGATCTTTCACAATTGCTCAATGTTGGAACACATTGGAAGTAATAAACCAAATGAATTTACAACTTTCAGCTTCTACATCATGTGACTCAGCTGCACATAATAATTTCAATTAATGTGAATATATCACCTTCTCAGACATTAAGAAAAAAAGAATTCAGGACACTACAGAAGTCCAAAAAAATGTAAGGTATCTTCTCTTCATGTAGTACTTAAAACCCTAACAACCAATGTCACTGGTGTGGGATGGGAAGCTCATCTAGACCACTCAAATTAATCATAACATACTACAGCTAAAGGCATTTGTGGTATGTGGCAGGATTGTTTTTAAGTGTTACTGGTGACATCTGTTCAGATTTCAACAGGTAATGGCACAATAAATTTTCATGTAAATCAATGAGAAAGAAGAGGGGGTTTTAGGAGATTGTCTTAATTACAAATTAAGTCTAGTTTTATTCCACTTGTTTGGTCTTAAAAAAACCCTTAATGGAAAATTTACAAGTGATTCTGAGTGTTTGAAGTATTAGATCATTGAAGACCAAAATTACGTGAACAGATCTATTCCCAATGTTTGAAAGAAACAAGAAGGGCCGAAGCCAATGTCCTACATTATCTCTGTTTTTTTACAGAGGATATAGACAAAGCATATTTCAGTCAGAAAATATCTAATTACATCACTGCATCTAACAAGCTTTTCTCTGCATTAGAATCTGAACACCTTTTTAAGAAATACACCCACAGTAGAGATACATAAGCAGCAAGTGGAATTCAACACACATTTTAACGTATCCTGTTCCACTTTACAGCCACTGCATGGTACTTGTTTGACTGGATCATTGTACAGTTGTAATCTAGTTTAGATGAATAAATGGTTGGAAAGAAGTCTCTTTTATTCAGTGTTATATAGGCAGACTCATAGTTCCACATCCGAACTGCCCACAGCCTGAGAATTACTGGTTCTCGCAGATGACAGGGTTATTTACCTTGAAGTAAATTCCATGGCAATCCTCTTTCCTTGTTCATACAAAATCATAAAAATTGGGATCCCATACTGATAAAGGGACTGAGTGAGAGTGGAGGTAACCCAATACTCCAAATCCTGTATAGATTTTATATTGAATTGTTGGGTTATAGAAAAATTCCATACAAGCAATCATGCTTTATGTGTAACCTGGAAAACACACTTACTCCCTCTGAGTGCTCTAACAAAATGTAGTAAGTTCACTACAGTTTTTACCCATATTTAATGTCTCCCAATATATGGTGCGTAATCTTTGCAACTGCCTGATGTTTGAGAAGACAAACTTTACTTACATCAACACTATTAAAGTTTGTTCCATTTATATTTTCAGAATTGCCGATAGTATCAATTTTTTTTCCATCTACAAAATTAGAAAAAAAAATTAAGCAGAATGTTAATGTTTTAGACTCTAAATAATACAGAGAAATCTAGAGTAGTGATACCTCTTTTCTTGGTGCTTCGAGGACTGTATTTTTATTCTAATAATTGCTGTTCTCAGGTTGCAAGGATTTGTAGGGTTTCAGGGAAGAAAGAGGAAGGAAAGAGAACCTACTGCCTGTTTCACTGACCTATTTATAATATCCCTTATGTCTGCTGTATTGACAGCTGCTTCCAAGCATCCTGTGATTGCTAGGCTGAGTGGGGAGACTATTTAATTCTGTCACAAGGGTCATACAGCTTCATTAAGTACCACTGAAAACTTTACAGGTGTCTTTTTAATTTACAGGTGCCCTCACCAGAGTCCAGGCCCTGATCTGACATGCTACACAGACTGCTGCATAGTTTGGAAGGTTCTGGCTGCACTTCTCTGTCTGCAAGCATGAAAAGTAAGAGATTCATATCTAACTGTAGGTGAAAAATCAGATTCTCTATATAAAGCCTTTAGATCCCTATTCATATTCAAAGTAAAAGTAATTTTTACCAATAACACACATTCATTTTGCCTATTATAGCTCTTATCATAAGGATATTTAAATAACAAAGCTAGGAAATAGCTGTCACAATAACTATATCACAGCAAGATTAAATAATTTCCTCAAAATTCATAGCAAGAAAACAATTGGGGCTTGAGTTCTGAATTTTTTAATTAAAAAAGAGGCAGGTTTTGCAGTTGACAAATTATTTCTTTTTTAAAATTACCATTTTCCCCTTTGAGCAGATTCTTACTTTTTTCATTGTTCATGAAGAGAAATTGTTAGGTAGCAGAGGCAAAACAGATACATAGCTACATGACTTGTTCTTAGAAAGTTAATTATTCTCTTCTCTAAGTATATTGAAATAGGGTTTTGGCCTTTTTTTCTGTATTGAAATGTGCTGGGAAACATAAAATTTGCAAAATATAGCAACAAAAAATAAAGGTTGGTCACATCATCTTAATTCAGCCTTCTTTTGCATCTGTGTCATGATACACTATTACACAACTACATACCCAGGCTGAAGTCTTTGCTTCATGCAGTATAATGAAAATATGCCAGATATCATGGGTTGAAAAAAGAATATGATGGTCAGTGGATGAGTTGTCATTTAAACTTTTATTTTATTCTCAACATTCAGTATGTGGCCTCACACCATTCATCACTTAAATGCGTCTGTGAATAAAATGGTATGAACTTGCCCTGTGACTTTGTATGACTGTTGTCTGTGATTTTGCAAGACTCTATATGGGCAGAGAAATCAGTTGCTGCAGGAAAGGCGAAGGTGAAAAGTTACAGCTCTCATGGTTTCTGCCCACGTCCCTGCATGTACTCTGTGGTAAATGAAGGTACCTAACCTCTTCCTCTGGCTACCTTGCATAATCTCACCTACACTCTCAAGTAAGCCTACATTAACTCAAGCTGTCCCATTAGCCCATGATACATGGTTCACACACCTGCAGCCTCTGAGGCAAGTGGTTACTATGTCACATTCCAGATGGAGAACCGAGGTACAGCAAGGAGGAACTGAAGAGGAAGTCCTCTTCCGTGCCTGAACAGAGCAAAGCAGGTTTGGTCTGGTCAAAATGTGCAAATGTTGGGAACGGATCATGCTCATTGCTAATGAACTTTTCAGAGAATTTTAATCACCAGCCTTCAACATATTTCTGGGGTTTTAAGGTATGTAACTTGTCCAGATGTGACTGGCCTCTCACAAATACAGCAAAAAGTCATGATTTGAATATAAGAATTCCTCAGGGTTATATTAGTGCAGCTGTGCTAGTCAAAGCACCAATCGCTCCCTGAAAATGATCAACTGCAGGTGATGAGGGAAGGTATGAAAAGCTATATTCTCCCTGGGATTTTGACTTGGGGACTTCCAGAACCAGAGGTGGTGTCTTTGCATTTAAAAGACCTTCAAAGATCCTTTTCTTTTAATTTCTTTAGTAATTAATATCATTTTTAAAAGCATACAGGCACAAGAGCATCTCGACTAGAGAATTTATAAACAGAGACACAGTTCTGTTTCCTTTTACACACATCTTTTGTTTTTCTCAATATGGCTGAATGATTTAAAAACTGAAAATTATTTGAAAGCAATTCTTCCATAACACCAAGCAGTATTTTCCAATACTGGAAAATATTAGGGAAAACTGACAGGAGTTTGAGGAGGACTTTTTAAAGAGCTCCATTTTGACATGAAATGATGGAAATTCTCAACTCTTAAGTCCTGGATGTAACTGTTGGTACACGAGTATACACAAGGTGCAGGGTGCCATGCAAAGACCCAAGCTAGGACATGGGGCCCACTGACAGCTGGGGTATTTGAAGTTAGGCCACTGCTCGTTTACACCCTGGAAAAGTTGTTCTTTCTTCACTGTTGCATTCTCACTTCTGCATCAAAATGAAATCCACAAAGTTAGGTTGTGCTTGTATTCCTTCTCCCACAGCATAAATCAACTGTATTATGCACATAGACACATTCTTTCTGTTGTTACTGCTTTTCTTTTCTTTCATTACTTCTGTTTCTTTCTCTTCCTGTAAATAAATCATGATGAAACTTTTCCTGCAGTGTCTTCACTATCTTATTTCCTTTCTCCACATGCAAATGACAGAGCTAGCATATTATTCTTCTACTGAGAAACAAAGCCAGCCCTCGTAGATGTTGCCAGAGACCAAAAGTGCCTAGTGACATTAAAAAAATAGCAACTTTGAGAATATAAATTCTGGAAAGTAAAATCCCATTTGAGGATTTGGGGGGTTATTTGCATTCAACCATATGACTCTCTTCATGCATTTTCATGGGTTACTTGTTGAAAAGAACTCAAGATACTCAGAATAATTCTCTAGAAGGGTAGAGGTCTACCTCTACTAAGAGGACACAATTTGATGTAATGAATGGAGGGCATTTCTCTCCTTTCTTTTTCTGATACTTATTGAAGCTTGATAAGGCAAAACATGTGTGTGAAAATGTTTGAAAACAGGCATTTTTCAATAAAAAGATTTAAAGTAATTGAACTATTTTGCTGTTCACCTCTGTTATATCTGGCTCCTCTTGCTATTACTAATTTGATATTGAAGATGTTTCTCCTTTTTCTTTCTCTCAGTAAAGAGACATATTTTCCCTGTTGGAGACAAGTATAAAAGGTCTTACCTATCCTGAAGACACCTAAGTTTGCATGCAGCATGTCTCTAGGAGGAGTTTTTTACTAAGAAACTGTTAATCTTCTGCACACACGCTCTCACTCCTGCAGATGAAAACTCAGCAACTCCAGTGCAGTATAGCTGCCTGAGATCTTACTAACCGCTCTCAGCAGAAATGACCTGTATAGACTACAAGAAGTTTTGAAAAAGAGAGTTAACAGATCCAAGCCTGACATAAAATTCAGCAGGCTGCCAGCACAAAAGGCAAGCGAAGCTGGTGATGTGGGTGCCGGGTGAAATGTCTTCACTGGGCCACTTTGGTAATTTCCTGGTTTAACTGTGAATTACATGGATTAATCCAATATGTAGATTGACTGGGCAAGCCTGACTCTAATATGAAGGGAAGTGTTTTTTAACCAACAGGGCGAGAGAAGAGCATTCTTCCCGACAATGGCAATGGGTAATTCAACTGTATGGAATCTGAGTGCAGACATCCACAATACTGCAAACATATAACATATTTAGACATTAATTGTGTACAGGAAAAAAAAAATCGCTATCAAAAGGATGCATGCAGTGACGTTTAGGAAGTATGTCAGTCAGCTATGAGGATTCCCACGACTGCCTGACATGAAGGAAAAAGACAGCAGAAGTCAAGTTCAGAAAATCCTATTCTGAGTGGATACACTTCATAATTGGCATTTGTTTTCACAGTTTTCAGTGTATATTTTATATCTAGGAAAATACTGATGAACTAGCTTTGCCATAAATAACACCATTAAGCATACTGCTGGCCATAACTTTATTCCATTTTTTAAAAAAAGATATTCCCCATTGCATAGTCACACAGGTTATTCAGAAGCCACTGTCTACAAGGACATGTTTGTAGTCCCTTAACCTTTAGACTTCTCCCCCTTTTCCCTCCTCCCTGCTTGTTTTCTCTAATACACAATGTCCTTCCCTGGAGCTTCCTGATATTTGAGGCTATCACCTCACACCTACTTTATTCTTTACCAAACCTTTGGTTTTCCCTTGCAAGTCACCTGTAGGTAGAAAGGTGTCATCTGCAGAAAAGATGCTTAAGCAGACGAGTAATTTTCATGTTTTATGCAAGATAAAAATTGAACCGTAAACTGAGTGCATTTAACTTTTCTTAGCTCTCCATGCAAGCGTACATTCAAGGAAGCGTTTCTTGGTTTGAAACTGATGCTGTTCTGTATGTGGATGTAGTGACCAGACTGTCTTGCACTTAAACTTTCTAGCATACTTATTCAGGCTTTCCCAGATGCAAATATAAAACTGTTACGTGTAGACAGATCCTAGAACAGGATGTCTCTAAGCTCTGTCTTCTTCAACATACATGTCTGTATGTGTTCCTGTTCCCCTGCTTCTGACACAGATCAGGGTGGAAGTACATGCTCCAAATTCTTCTCCAAATTTGTACTTCCACCATAAAGAAAATTTCCAGGTGCATTTCAGTCACATCTTTACCCTTCCTTGGAGTGTCAGTGCTGTGCATGCTCCTTTTGCAATTATGTAGAAATCAGTTAATTTACTTCTCCTGGCATGCTTTCATAGTCTTGCCTTTTTTTTTTTTTTTTTTTAACAGAAATTGATGTAAAGTCTTATACAGTAAACCTCAGCTTCTCCTTCCCCAGCAGAGCTCTGACTGGAGAGTTGATATGCTAGAAACATTACATTTCCTGGGAGATTGTTGTCTTACCCAAAAAGCCCATAGGAGAAAGAACAACAAAAAGCACCTCACTTCTTTTAGTCTTGGAAGAAACTGTATTTGTATGGCCATGTTTGTTAGCTGCAATGCTAAGAACCATCCCTAGGCCAGAGCTTTAGTACTTTTATCATTAAATAAAGTTTTCCACTCTCTATTCTACCAGTACCTGTTGCATTTTAAGATTGTCATTTCTTGCTCTGTTTTCTGGAAACATGAAAAAATTTTTACCTTCCTCTTGCAGCAATCTGTTATGTGTCATCTTACGTCCATGACAGGACAAAGGGTAATGGGTTTAAGCTGAAAGAGGGCAGATTTAGATTAGATATTAGGAAGAATTTCTTCACTGTGAGGGTGGCAAGACACTGGCACAGGTTTCCCAGAGCAGCTGTGGATGCCCCATCCCTGGAAGTGCTCAGGGCCAGGCTGGATGGGGCTTTGAGCAACCTGGTCTAGTGGAAGGTGTCCCTGCCTGTGGCAGGGGCTTGGAACTAAATGATCTTTAAGGTCCCTTCCAACCCAAACCATTCTGTGATTCTGTGTTAGAGTGTCTCTCCTGGATTTTTGCTTGTCTATACTAAATCACCTCTTTCAGTCTTTTCTTGTAAGTGGTATTTCTGCAACCTCTAATGGTTCTTTTCTACAGTATAGTTCATTCAGTTATTTATTGACATGATATACACAAAACTTAACTAAGGAACTGTCACATACTGAGGAGCTCTATGTGTAACAAGGCTCTGATATGCAAATCTTTCCCCCAGATTGAGGTGTTTATGCTAATTAATATAATTAATGTATATACAAATGTATGTATAGTATATAGATATTCTATATCAAGATATATAGATTTTCCTTTCTAAATATATATATAAAAGCAACAAACTTATTATTTGCACTCATTCTTCACACCTTTCTTTCCTTTCCTCTAAAACAGGTCATCATGTTCACTGTTTTTCTCTGGTGCTCTCAAGCCTTTCCTCTACTTGCCCACCTATTTCCAAGATGAATATAGGAACCCACTATCCTGAACACTGTCAAATGTAGTTAAATCTGCCAGAACAGTTGAAGAAAGCATGTAGAGAGCTGTAGGATAAGGTTTTCCCTCGCTTCCTTTCAAAATGTATGTGTATATATTCCCCTAGTGATGTAAGTGAACTAAACCTGAAACCACCTGCCTCCCAGACTTGCTTAATCTCAGTTTATTTCCATGATGATATGCCTGCCATTAACTCTTTCAGAATTAAGGTCACTTCATGCAAGTCTCTTCTGTTCCTCCCAAAATAAACATGAACATTGTTTTTTCCTTTAATCATTTGATAGCTAAGATCACCCCATTGTTAATGCATTAGTTTTGCTAAAATGAGAACTGAATCTTCCCTCTTCTCAAACCTCTTTTCAATGTCTGATGTTTGCCTTTACAAAGCAGCTTGTCATGCATCATTACTAGTCTGACAAATCTAATCTCATTGCTGGTGAAGATGTTGAAAGACCAGGCTCAGCACAGTTTCATTTACCATAAATCTCTCCCTACTCTTTACCTTACATACTAGCTTTTTTTCCCCCCAGAATTTCTTACTTTGTTTTGCTAATAGTTATCGAGTTAGTGCAACTACAAAGGATTAGCATTCATTAAAATGTTTGTAACTGGTCAAGGGAGCTTAAAATTACATAAATACCTCTACTCGGGGACTAACATTAAAAAAATGTTTAAATTTGATTGAAAATACAGCATGTGATAGAACTTGATCTTGTAGAAGCAGTTTATTGCCATGTTGGGGCTGGGGGCAGCTGACAATGCTGCCTGGGCACAGAGTAGCTCTGGAAAATCCTTTTAAGCCCTAAAGAGGAGATGGAAGAGAAGAAATTGCCTTTTATCTCACCTACTCAGCATTATGTTACTAAATATTACGCAAACATGCAGAGATTTATATGGCAAAGCACTTTAAAGCCTAAAATGTCCTGAAACAAGTGACTGCATGAGCGAACCTCTGGTTGAGTGGCTGAATAAGCACATGGCTATCACAATAACAGTGTATTCATCAGCTCTGGATCCAACACAACTAATGTGGTCCTGGCCCCTGCATTCTCAAACATTGTTACTGAATCAAATAATATATAAATCCTCTTTTAATGAATAAAATTATTTTCTTTTATTTTCCAGATTCATCCACATGGGACATACATAGGGATTCATTCTATCTTTGCCTTTGAAAATGTTCAGCAACATTTGGTGACAGTTTTTCCAAGAAGTAGAAAACATTCTTTAAAAACATTCCGTACAGAACACAGGAATGTTGTGGTTCATTAGCCGGGTTCTAATCTAAGTCACCTGATTCGTATTTACTTACTATACCAGTGTATAACCTCTGCATCTTGCTCCCTGGTACTGCCTAAGCAAGCTCAATTCACGATTCCAGTCCATTTTCTCCCAGCTAAAAATGTCCTAGACACATTTAAAAAAAAAAAAAAAAAAAAGCCTTGATCTATTCAGATGCTATTAAAGGAGAAATGTATGTGCAGTCCAGAATGGTTTCCTGTACATTTTTATAAATACCTTTCCTGGCAGATTAAAAGCAAAACCAATGGCTTTTCAATCCAAATTCCATCAGCTGTAAGATTAGTGGCATAGTACTACAAATACCAGTGTTAAAACATCTCCAGAGTTCTGCCAGAAACCTGGAAAACCTCTTCTGGGGAAACCTTTCCGTTACCCAAGCTACTACTACCATGCCAGCACTTTATGCCAGCACGGTGTCAGCAATGTTGGAGGTAGGAGTAAGGATCCTCTCAGAGCACTCTTAAAACAGAATCAGAGCTAAACTACCTACGCTTATAGAATGGCAGCCTTGTGGTCAGTCTGTAGGACTTCCCATCCTTGGTTGGTAAAGTCTCTCCGTTAAGAAAGCAAGCACCTTATCTGCAGTTTTTAAGTTTCAGGTTTGGGGGTTTTTTTGTTCACATTTGGTCAACACTTCCAGAATTTGCTAGTGTCTTAGCTCTCACTTGTTGTGTGTGGCTTTGGTGGGTTGGTGGAACTGCACGGCAGAGCATTCAAGTTATGCTATGTGATACATAGGTGATAGCTACTTTTGCTTTTTAGCACTGTCAGAGCAAGGAGCAAAATGTTTCATAAACTCATTATGTTTTTACCTACATATGCACTTTCTTATGTGCTTTTCTCTAAAAAAGATTGTATGTCCATACAATGCAATGGTTTACATAGCCATAAAATGTGTGTTTGTGTGACTGACAAAAAATTCTTTCTTTCATTTCTTCTCTTCCATGGTAGCACTGGTCCAGATTCCTGCTGCACAAGATCCAGCCACTTCTGTTGGAGGCTCTCCACGACTGTATCTTAGCAATCTCTCTGCTTACTTCAGCCCACATACACAGCAACACTATGTGTAACTTTCCCTTAGACAAAGTTCCCACCCAATTCAGGAAGGCTTGCTAACTTTCTAACACCATCAAAGCAATAATTGCATTCAGTAGTACAAATCTGAGTGTCTTTGGTACCTGTCTGATACATTTTGACTGAGATGTAGGATTCCTGTAGCGGTCTTTCCACCTGTTCTTTTTGACAATAACAAAAATCCTGCTGATGTTTACTTAGTGTAGAATTTATAGGTTATTTGGCAATGATGTTATTACTTTGTAGAAGTGACAGCTGACACAAGGAGTACTTACCTCATATAGCCCAGCTATGACAAACAATATGAAAAACACCTTTGGACTTGCATGACAGGTCAGCAATACTTTCAACTGATATTAGGTAACTTTTAGGGCAGGAGGATAATGCTGAAAACAGAAGCGTAACCCACGCAGCTATGAAGGTCACATTAAATTGAGGGGAAAGGAAGGCACAGGGCTTGGGTTTTCCTGTTGGATAATCACCATGATGGTCTTTGTCAGTTCAAAGAGGTCATCTCAGAACCAGGGTGAATTGTTAACAGCTGGGCTGTGTCAGGAGGCATGCCAGGTTACCTTCTAGAAACACACCGATGATTAACCTCTAACGACCTTTTTAAATTTACGACCATAAGCAAAACTGAGAGCACAAATGATGCAAATGGCAGGCTCAGAGCAAAACTACGACTTTATGCAGACATTCAAAACCACGGTTGGTGACAAAATGCAAACCTGTTTGGTTTTGCAGCAGCATGTGTGCCAGGGGGGATCTGGTGCGCTCCTCGCGGTGTGGTTTATTAGGCAGAGAGCGTGTGCCTCCGCTTTTCAAACAGGATCTTTGCTTCTCTTTCTCGAAAACTGGAGAAGCCTTCACATCAGCGTTTCTCAGGCTTTTTCGTAGCCCATAACCAAACCCGCCCAACACCCCTGCACGGAGCCGCGCGGTCCCGGTCCGCGCCACAGCCCCGCCCGCACAGCCGGGCGCAGGCCACCAGCGCGGCACGGCGCGACAAGCCGGGACTCAGCCGGCCCCGTCGCTGCTGAAACACACAAGGACGATGCGGGGACATCACGTTTTCTTCTGCCGTTTCATGAAACACCCTTTAAGACATTCCTCCTCCTGCCCGTCCTGGGCCGCCTGCCTCCGTCCTGGGCCGAGGTAACCGGAGGGCAGCTCCGACGGGAGCGCGCAGCCGGCGTGGGCCCGTTCCTGCCAAAGCACACCATGGCCAAACGCCGCGGGGGGCACCCCCAGCCTACCCCCTCCCACCCGCCGCCGCCGCCGCGGGGCTGCCCGGCCCGCCCGAGACACGCTCGCACCTGCGCCCCGGGCCTTCCGGCGCGCCGCGCCGCCGAGGAACTACAGCTCCCGCCGTGCTTTGCGCGCAATGCCCGTGGCCCTTCGGGCGCGGCGCAGCGCCGGCCTTGCTGGGGCACGTAGTGCGGCCGGGCGGGAGCGCGGCCCCTCCTCCGCCCGGCCGCCATTGGCCGCAGCCAGGCGCCGCCCGCCGCGGCCCGCGGTCGCCTGGCTCCGCACGGCGCCGGCCGCAATCACAGCGGCCGCGGCGGCGACGGCCGTGCAGGCGGTGCGGTAAGGGCCGGCCGGGCGCCGCGCTAGCCGCGGGACCGCGTCCTCTGGGGAGGGCTCCGTCGCAGCCGGCTGCTGGCCGGCCGCGGGCAGGAGGCGGGGTGCGCCTGAGTGAGGGGAGCCGCGGCGAGGTGCTGGCCTGCTCCGCTGCCCGGGGGTAGAGCTGCCTGGGGTAGGCGCGAAGGGCCCCGCCGGCTCCAGGCGAGCGGCCGAGGGGCACCGGTTTCCCTCACCGGCTCCGAGCGCCGTCGAGCCCACTCCACTCGCCCCAGCGCCCTGTCGTCCCTTGGCTGGCGGGGGCAACTCGGGGCCCGGCCGTCGGTCGGCGCTGGGGCTGGCGGGGGGCGGTTTGCCGAGCCCTGGGGCCGCTGGCCTTGAGGCGGCGGGGAGGGGCGGGTGCCGCCGTGCTGCCTGTGCGCTGCGGGCATCGCTGCGGGGCGCCGAGCTGCGCTGGCGGCGCTGCCCTTCATAGAGGGGTTGGGGCGCAGTTGCTCCCCCCCCGCCCCGTCACGGAGCCTTCTGGCCCGGGAGCTGTACCTGAGCTCTCCCTTCTGGGGCGGCTCGACCGGGGAGAGGAATCCAAGCGGCTCGTTCAGGGGCATTGCTCCCGGCTGGCACAGGAGAGAGGGGGCACATCGGGGGCGAAGCAGCAGTAGCAGCAGCACAGATTTAGTCCCCGGTAATACATTTTTAACAGGGGAAAAGACGGAGTAAGAATTCACGGGTTTTCTGCAAAGAGCTGATGATGTCTGAAAGGTACTGCACTGTGCCTACAGTTACTGAGAGCTGGTGGACAGCCTTGCCTTAACGTGGAGGGCTGCTTGGCGTTAGTAGCACCACTAGTCCCCGTAAGGATGGGGCAGCGCTGTGTTGGGTGTCTGTATGTGGGGGTTAAAACAAATCTTGCAGTGAAGAGCTGAAACTCTAAAATAAACAGTGGTAAAAGACATGTGAAGTGCAGGAATCCTCTACTCGGGAACCTTCTGAGTAATCGCTTCTCCATTATTTCATTCTGTGCACGCTCCAAACTTTTCTGTGTTTGTTGAGCAGAAATGCTGACCCTCGACCAACTTACTCGTCTAACCGCAACTCCCCCTGTCCCGAATCGTGCTGTGTAACAAATGAAAGTTATTCGTAAAGTGTTGCAGTAGGTGGGGTTTTTTTGCCATCAGAATGTGATTGCAGAGGCTTTGTATATTTGTAGACACATACAGAAGCCTGCAATCTGCCAAACTTTAATCTGGGCTTTTTGAAGTGAGTGTGAGCGTGTGTGCGTGTAACCAGGTGTAAATGGTGCCACCTCTCTGCTGCTGAGACAGAGAAATCTGCAAACAGTAGAATAAGCTTTATTTAATTTTAAATACCTTTATTTTAAACCATTCTCACCACAACTAGAAATTCTTGTCTTTACAGTAAAAGTGACTTACTCATCTTCAGTAGCTATACTAACCTATTTTACTACAAATTTTAATCAAATTAAGCTGATTCATGAAATGGTAACCAGTAGACTTTGAGAAGAGTTGTTTTGCAACAGAGACCATAATCTCTTTCAGAATGTACCTTTTCAGAGTTTACAGTGGCAAAGACTTTCCACCATACCAGTGCATAAAGGACATCAAACTAATTCTGCAGGCGCTTAATCATGGGTTTAGGTGCTTCAGTTTGCATAGCAGCTAGCACCACATGTAGGCAGAGCATTGCTGACAGAGAACTGCAGACATTAGTTTCCTGTGAGGAGGACTATCATGAGTCATGTATTTTGTAGAAATCAGCATCTCGATATTACAGTGACAAGCAATATTCAAGCACAGTGTGGGAAACGGAATTATGACTTGATTCTAAAAGCTAAAAGGCTAGTCGTCATAAGAATAGCTGAAAAGAAGTAGTGTTTTGAAAGAAAAACTGGAATGATCAATTGATTTGCTTAAGGCTGTAATTCTTCCCTGAGATTACTGTTAATTCACTTATTTCACATGAAGGGAAAATGGATATATGATTCCTTTTTGCACAGCCCTTGGAGGCTGTGCTTGAGCTTTTGGAGTTTAGGCTACTGAAGTGTTAACATCTCTCTGAACACTAGTGGAAAACACTTTGATCAACTAAAATGCCTTTCTTTAGGGTGGTATCCAGTTGTTCTAAGACTTTTTTTTATTCTTAGTGGACTGTTTTAATAAAGGAAAGCTGGGAACTCAGGAACAGGGTATTGACCAGAACAACTGTTCTAGCAGCACCCAGCTGCTTCCAGTTGCAGTCTCTCTTAAGCATCCCTCTCTTATCAAGTGAGAGATGTGTGCTAGCTATGTAATGGGAAGTGGTCAAGGTGCCTCTGTCAGGAAGAACAGGGTTTAAGAGCAGAGTAAATTGTTCTGGCAAGAATCATCCAGTTCTGGTCACGCTGCTTGCTTGGACTGTGCAAACTGCTTAGCAGCTTGCCTGTGTGTATATGCTGTGGTTCTGCATATGTAGATCTGATGCTGAACCCGTTATGTCTGTGAGATGTGCCTTTTTCATGATGTGGTCTCCAAAGCAAAGTTAACTAACTCTCCTACCAGAAAGACTAGGCAGTGCTGATCAAATCTTCTCATGGTTTTTGGGGGATCAGCCAAAGCTCTAAGATGATCTTGTAGTGAATTTTCAGTCCTTCTATGTAGTCTCAGTTTGCATGCATTTAGGGTCACATGTGACAGATCTTTGATTCCTTGCTTTCAGAAAAAGTCTTTTTATTTACCTGTGGTAAGCTGGTCAGCTGAGCTAGTTTCTCTTCCAGTATGACCCGAAGACATAGCATGTGATGGGAACTTTCTCTTCTCAACTGTAGGTCAAGAGCTTATTCAACACAAACCAGAAAGAATCTTTTAAATTGCCTGTCTGAGCAGTCAAAGGCTTTCTTTAAAACAAGCAGAAATATGGGATTTTTTGGTGTGTTGTGGATTTCTTGGGTGTGGTTTGGTTGTGATTTTTTGGTGGGTTTTTTGTTTGTTTGGGTTTTTTTTTAGGGGTTTTCTTTTAGTATTTGGAAACAAGCAATGAAAAACCTGTTGCCACTGCACATGTGTTTAATGGGTAAATCTATTTAAATGCTGCTCACAAACCTTGGGGAGCTCAGCGTTTTTTACTCACAGTTTATTAGTACATGTGTCCTTAATTAGTGTAAAATAGGAGGGTTTTTTCTGTTCTAAATATAACTCATGACAAAACATGTGTTTTTCTAATACAATGCAAATGTTTATTGGGGTTTGGTCTGATTGTTTTTTGTTTGGTCTTCCCCTCCCCACCACCCTGGTCTTCTGCACCATTCACAACTTTGTCTCAGCAGAGGTGACAAGCCTGAGGATCTGGATATCCCTGTACCATGTGAGAGATTGTTGAATCCCAGACACGGAAGGGACAGCCTGAGGGACTTCATAGCTTAAGTCTTTGTGATTTGGGCTTGGGGTTTTCTGTTCTAGACCTGTTTGCATGCAGAATGCAGGGCTGGTATCTGGTACACCAGCGTGTCCTGCATAGCATGGCCCCGTGCAGAGGTGCTGGCAGGGGTCCTGAGATCTGTGTTAATATAGTCTGGAGCATGAACTCATCAAGACAGTCCCATCAAACTGTTTCCAATTCAGGACGTAGCACTCAATAGCATTTTTTTTCTGAAGCTACTTCAGTCTCCTTTGTGTGGTGTATCAGTAACTGACAGCTGGTGGCAGTGACTGTTTCCACATGATGGATGCCTATCTGCTGGGATCTGTCTTGAAATTAGCCATCGTGTTATATGGCCTAGTGAACAGTTGGCAGCAACACAGCTTCTATTGGTATGTCCTGTATTCAAATCAATGATTTACATCTCTAAGAGCTAAGCGCCATGTGAAAGGATCTCCAGCCCTTCAACAATAATTTGAACCGTTTATTTTCTCTTTGTATTTTTCATGTAAATATAAGTAATGTTTTTAGTTGAAGAAAGGAAAAGTTACGCTTTAATGAACATGGAAAAAAGGTTCTTAGTATGAAACAGATACTGAGCTCTGAGGCATCTGTTTGTATGAAATTCAGCTCCATATTCCAGTAAGTCAACCTCAGTTAAGATTTCTAAGCAGATCATCCAAAATATATTGATTTTCTTTTCTTGTCTAATATATTGGGAGTTAGACATACCTGAAACTGAATATTGGGAATGAACAGGCTTGATTGCCCATGCCATATTGTGGCACTTTACAAAAGTTTTAAAGAATTCTTAGCTGAGCTGTAGGCAACAGAACAGGCAGGTTTTGTGGATGTTGTAAACACAGTGTATCTTCAGAGCAGTTGTTAGTATGTTATTTGTCTTAATCATCTGAAGAAGTGACAAGATAGCCAAGGCGGAATTGCCATACTAAGCCACCTGTCACTGTTTGGCAACAAGAATGCACAATTCCAGCTCAACATGAGAAATTGTCTATCAAACTGCTTATTCCTTCATATCCACTTAAATAGCTAATAATTCAGCAAACCCTAAATTGTTAAATTATTGTATATTATTATTGCTCCCAAATCTCACGCTTGCAGGCAGTGGCAGGAGTGGGTTATTCCTGAAAAATAAGATTCCTAGATTCAAATGAGGTTTTGGAAGAAGCGGTCTCATGGTGCTTAACATTTGGTTCCGTCTTCTGTTCTGTTCTGGAGCTTTTTCTGTGTGGTAACAGCTCTTCCTATAGGAGCTGATACGCTAACACAACTTCCTTTACTTTGTGCTAGCTCCTTTAAAAAGAAGCAAAACTCCCAACCTTCCCAATTTATGTAATATATTTTTTTTAATACTATTGCCTGCAAGACTTAATTTTAGTGACCAGTAGATCCAGCCTTGGAAAGACCCATACGACGTTATGTTAGTAGTCTTCACTGTATACAGCTGCTCTGGAGGTGAGCTGGCTGCTGTTTCGGCCTCATTTGAGTGGCTGCAGATGCATGGGTTTCACTGTGGGAAACTGAGGCTGGCTTAGATACTGTTTAGTTATTTGGTTTAGTGGTAGCGTTGACATGGTGCCTTGTGACCATGTGTATGGCTTTGGAGTCTCCAACTTTTATTCCAGAGAAAACCATGGTAGACTGCTACACCACCTCTCCATACATAGCAGTAATGATCAGCCTCCAGCATATCTTTTTTGTAAGTAGGCCACTGTAAAATTCCATCTCTCAGTGTGTGAGGAAATACATAATCTTTGTTCACGTGCCAAGAGCATGCAAATCTTTAGAGGAGTTTGCTTTATGAGTTACTTGTTGGATGCAGCAGACCTGAAACTGTGACCAGTACATATAGCCTGCTGCCCCCTGGCACGGCCCCCCACCTCCCCAAAAAAACCCCAACAAAACCAAACAACCTGACAAAACAAAGAAGCTCACAACCCGAACAGCAAACCTTCTATTACATATGGCGAGATTATTTGCTGTTAGAGCAAACACTCTAAACTCAGGAATTTCACTAGTGGGAACACTACTTCTGGTCCTCTCAGGAAAGTAGAAAGAGCCATTTTCAAAGCTCTTCTCTGGCTCTGCTTCTCTGAATCTGATGTCCACAGGCTCAGACCCAGGTCTCTTGCTGTGCACCTTGTGCAAACACTTAGCCACTGTGCAAAAGAGACGAAAATGCTACTCTTTCATGTGGTACTGGTTCACATTTGCTCTCCGCTAGCATGACAGTTTGCACAAATAGCATGAGGCTCTTGCAGTCTGTACTTCCCCCCAGCAGTTAGGGCTGAATCTTGTGCAGAATGGCCTCTCTCCACCCTCTCTGTGTGGGCACAGAGAGCTTTTGTGACACTCTGACCTACCAACTCCCCAAGCACTTTTCCATGTCTATGTGTCCTTGTGTCTACATCACCTGGGATTTGACTCAGTAATAATGGGCTAATTGCCAGTGTGTGGAAACCAGGGAACTACATGAGCAAAGACCAAGATTATAGTATTAATCTGAGAAAGTTTTATCTGTGAAATACTTGATAGTGTGGCTTGCTCTGTATTTGAGGCTTATTCATTACCAGCTATAGAACAAAAGAACCAGAGAGAGCTGAAAGACTTGGTTGTCCTATTCAGAACTGCTTTCAGCAGTCGGATTTGAGAACTGACAGAAAACTCTTGTAAGTAGTAGCAGCTTGGTGCTAAAGGAAGATATGGCAAGAAATTGTACTGTGGGTTGAATGGTCTGTAAAACACCCCCACCCCCCCCAGGCAAGAAAAGCTAGTTGTGATACTACTGATGTTTGTTTTGTGTTTGTTTTGGTTTTGATTGATATCCTCTGATCTACTTCTCAAACTTTTTCATTAGGGAGTTGGGTTTTTTTCCCCCTCTCATTTGTGGAGTAAGTTAAGAAGAGAGATGATGTTGAAAGCAGTTGTGCTGCTGTGCTGTGCTCTGGGCATAAGTACGTTCCCCATGGAAGAACCTGAAGATGGAGGCAAGCACTGGGTAGTGATTGTTGCAGGTTCGAACGGCTGGTACAACTATCGACACCAGGTAAGGATCATTGGTCTCATATGCTGGTGCTGGCCACATGCCAGAAAATGCCTGCTGTGGGACTCATGGGGAGGTGATAGCTGCCTAGATTAGTTCAGACCTTCTGTCATTTGGGCATTTGTTTCTACTTCTAGATTTCCGAGAGTGTGTGAGGATTTCAAAATGAACAGCAACAAATTTGCTCAGGGCCTGGTCTTAATTCTTGTTATTCTCATCCCAAGAATTCCCCTCCACTGTTTGAATTTATTTTTTTTTTCTTAAAACTTTGTCTAGTCTTTCATCTTTTGAAAAGCTGTCATAAGCAGGAGGAGCGACATTCTTCCTGTAATCACGCTTCTGCACCCTGGGAGACCTGTATCGATTAGGCTAAATATTCTATTACTAAGCTAGAGGCTCTGACCCGAAGTCGCCGGTGAACAAATGATGTCTAGAATTAAACCTCATTTTGTTGACACATGCATGTTTCTATTTGTTTTCCTCTTTTCCCTATGTTATGAAAAAGCTCCCTTTCTTCTCACCAGTTACAAAATCTGCAGAGGCTGCAAATGCACAGTATGTTTTTTGTGGGGTAGAGGACATCCAGAAGGGGGTTCTTTTTAACTAGAATCAGTTTGCTCACTCTGTTCAACAGCATGACCTTAAAGTTGTGTTGGCACAACAACAATACAGTGCACTGGGGTGCAGGGGTCAGAGTGAATGGCAGAAAAACAAGAGGAGGGAACAGGAGCTCTGGAGTGTGACACTGCTGTCAAAGCCAGTGTGTTGTGGAGTTGTGGTCTGAGCACAAGTGTCAGGATAGACAGAATTAAATCCAAGTGACTTAACTGATTAAGTTCAAGACTTAACAATCAGCAGTCAGGAGACTATGGCAGGTTTTTTTCCTTTGAGGAATTCTTAGGTGATCCCTTAAACAGATGAATCTACATTTAATCAAAGTCTTTGCTCTAAACTTGCAACTACTTGCTTTCTGGGAGAACAGAGTCCATTTAATGCTGATTTATGTGTACATTTGTAAATTTCTAAATGTTAGAAAGTAGTTTACTAGACTATTGTTTGTTAAGGTGAACTTGAACACAGATTGAAACACTAGTGTACAAAACAAGCATTTTAAAAGTTAAACTGTATTAAATGTACAGGATACATCTGATCTGCTGTACACAAACTTTTAAAATATGTTGTTTTTAATGTAACTGCCTGTAAAATCTAGAGAAGGTGAAGCCTGTCTGTGTTGATTGAGGAAGAAACGAGCCTTCCATGTGTTGGGCATTCTGGGGTTTATGGTTATGTTTCTGCTCCTGCTCAGCTCACCATCAGTTTGGAAATTTCAGTGCAGTGATGAGCTTAAAACAAAATGAACCAGACTGACAGCCTTGTGGCATCTGAAGAAGAACCTGTTACTAGCAAATGATAGCTCAACACTT
Organism: Falco rusticolus; assembly: GCF_015220075.1. Taxonomy (NCBI): domain Eukaryota; kingdom Metazoa; phylum Chordata; class Aves; order Falconiformes; family Falconidae; genus Falco; species Falco rusticolus. The sequence goes on from NC_051193.1 coordinate 42,128,742, forward strand.
TGTCAAACTGGTTTTAGGGATTTTGCCAGCTCCTTGCACTGTAGCTATCACCTGATAACCATAGCTGGAATATTACAGCATTAATATAAACTATTCCTATTTCAAATTAAGTCTCAGAAAGGAAATTTTTAAAGTTGAAATTGGAAAACAATTATAGAAATACTAGTGTTGTGCTTGATCACTGCTTGCCCTGGGATGTCTAAATATAATTACCGAGTTGTCCTCTGGTTGTTGCTGTTGCTGTATAACCAGTCTTTCTGCCTCCCTTCTGCCCTAGGAGGTTTTAATACCACAGCATTTATTGTTTAAATAAAACTACATTTTTGAAGCTGTGGCTCATGAGGATTCTCTTCCTACAGTTGCCCAAGCATAGAGTTTTTAGCCTTTCTGTCAATGAGCCTTCAGTGGCAAGTCTTATCTGCCAGGTATAATGGATTATGAAAAACACAAGATGCACACTTACATATTGGTGTCAAACAATAAGTCCTTTGAACATGGCAGTTTCACAGAAGCAAACTAACTTTTGAGTATGGTCATGTTTTGCAGATAGTTATTAATAATTGCTTTTCAAGGTTAGAAAAGTGAGAACGAGATTTCTTTAAACACCTTTATCTTGAAGATATTATCAAATAACTATGTAAAATATCTGCACTGTTAGACTGTTTGAATTTCAGTCCTAGAAATTTCTGTATTTGAGCTTCTACTGCTTGCTTCAGGTACAGTATTAACATTTGGAAAAAAAGAAAATTAGTACACTACTAATAGTCCTATCAAAGTTATGAAATTGGCATCATAAAATAAGAGAGTCTGTGTGAAGGATCCTTCACAATGGGGCTGAGCTGCTACTTACCCGTCCTGGGCTAAATACTGTGCCTATAATTTGTAACAAAAAGGATCAATTCCCACGAGATGCAGCAGATTGGCAGCCCGTGCTGTCTTGCTTAGCGGCCTTTTGTGGCCAGCCTCAGGGGCCTGGCTGGAGTGAGCATCCATGGTGGGAGGGCATACTGTGAGACAGACCTGGCAGTTAGTCATAGAAAATCTGCCCTGTGCACGTCACAAAAAGTAATCCAGGGAAAGGTGCCTTGGGTATAAGAAAATTGGGAAAACTTGTTGCCAGCAATACCAGCTGAACCATAGACTTCTAGGAGGGTTGTACAGAGGAGGAAAGGTACTATGGAAATCTCAGGAATTACAACAGAGTTTTGGAAACCTTGTGCAGACTGATCACTGTGTCTTTGCATGTGTTAGTGCTCCCTACCCTTCAGCAGCGGAAGCAAAAGCACTCTTGAGTGTTTAAATTATTTGCTCAAGTTACTTGAAGTGGAACCAGGAATAGGACTTGGGCTTCTAATTCTGTGCTTCATCCATCATGGAAGTCATTCCATAGTGAACACATGCAGAAACGCATGTTGTTTTTCAGTAGAATAATATCTCTACTATCAGAAAGTGAAGCAGCACTCCAGGATCGCGGATTTGTGCAATTCTTTGCTTTCCAAGGGAGAAACTGCAGAAGAAAGTATGTTATACTCTAATTCACTTTCCTCCTGCCATCACCTTTCTTCAGAACTTCTTTGATCTAGCCTGTGTGCAAGTGAATTTGTAGATATGAATGTTCCTGTAAGTAGTTACTCAGTGTGACTATTTATTTACCACCGGGCTGGTTACTATTCTGTACGTGCAACTAAGCACTCAGAATATCCCTTTGTAATCTGAGACCTCAGCAGACACATTTCTGGGTTTCAGTTGCTCAGTTCAGCTGCTCAGGGTACAGTTAATACATGATGTTGGCATGTTTGTGTTACGTTTATATTTTGTGAGATCCGTTTGTTTTGCATGCTGTTTGCACACAATGCAGGCAAAACATACTTTGTTGCCTTTTGCAATAGTTACTTGGTGGCAATATGTGTTCATCTGACTAAAGAACCATAAAAAGAGGAGAAATTTACACCTTCAAAAATGTCTCCAACTTCATACACAGAAAGTTGCAGGGAATATAGTCCATCTCTGTATGCTGTACAGACCCCACAAACGGCAAGTTTGTAAAGACTGTGAGACCCTGGAAACATGGAGTTTGCATGTGTAACCTCAAGGAATCTGAAACTCCTTCTGAGACTTGTAAGTTAGCTGTCAGTGGTCAGGTTCCACTCTCAGTGGTGCAAACCTCAAGTCTAGACAGGAAAAATACACCGTTTGCACTTAACTATGAGCAAGATTCACACCTTGCAGGCACTTGTTTCCTCTGATCATTGAATTGAGACTGTTTCCTAATTAGCATGATCTAAACTTGTCTTACACAGTTATCTCATCAAGTTCCTAAAATTGATTTAAAGTGTTTTGAAGAGTATACAGCCCAATGTCACAGGCTTACTGCCACTGCAAAACTAGCTTATATATTGTTTTATGCTTGTGGCTTCTTGGTTCTTTGGTGTCATGGGTGTCACCCATATCTTAGTGGTTTTGACTAGAGTTGCTTGGGCTGTGGAAGGACTATCAACATGCTCTTCTTTGTTCCTCAGCAGTTATTCTGACTTCTCTATAGGAACTTCTTTATTACCAAACTGGCTACTATTCCCTAAATGCATCTGAGCACCCCTTATATACCGGGAAGAGAACTCCTCCCATTCCCTGGGAAAGTGGCTGAGCTCTCTACCACGCAAAGAGCTAGATGGTATAGCTCTGGGAATCTTAGTGACATAAATGATCAAATATAGCACTAAATGATGGATTTGGAGAATGCTAATTTTCCTTAAGAGAAGTAGAATTTTGTTTATACTTCTGCCTCTCCTGGGACATGATTGCACTAGATAACTCAAACCTAAAGTCGACTTCGCAAATGGATCACAGGGATGCAGACGGATGCTTTCTGGGTACTCCAAAAAACATAGTCAGTGGAAAGCCTGATGTGAAACAGTCTTGCTAAAGGTGGAGTACATACTTGAGGAGAAAAATAGCTGGAAAAAACAAAATGCTGAAAATAAAAACATTTGAATTTGCATGCCTGGGTGTGTTTTCAGTTGTTGTTTTTAGTCATATTCTTACGGAGCTTTATGGGTCAGGGACTATGTTCAGGGTTTTGCACGCTACCAACCAGAGCAGTATCTTATTCTGGGACTGTCTTAAGTTCTCTACAGTCTTGGAGATAACAGACATAAAGGATGGCTTGGCTGCTTGGCTTCAATTAACATTTCCTCACTGTGCTTACAAAATAGGAAAGGTTTTCCCATAGCTTCAGTTACAAAGTTCTTAATACAGTTAATAGTTTTTGGCTGATTCACTGATGTATGTTTAAGCAAGGGAATGAAACATTGCTGGCGTTTGAGGTGTATTCTTCTACCATGCTTATACATTAGAGTTCATTCTTTCTTAAGTCTGTGGCATTTCAGTGTACCTGTAGCAGGAACAGTGCCACTTTGCAATGAAGCTGACCGTTCATTGCACATGCTTTTTAGCTATGAACCTAGTGGTCATAAGACCAGAACTAACCAATTTCACAGAAGTCTAAGCTTTTCCCTTTAGGAACTATTTATGCATGCATGTGTCATAAAACAACTTGATTTTTCCAAAAATCCACTCCCCCCTGCAGTCTGCTTGAAAGCTGTGTCACTCAAATGTGTAAACAGCTGTATGGCAGAGGAGAATTGGGATGTTTTTTTTCTTTTAGAGTTTTCGCCAAATGAATGTTTTGGAAAACAAAATGCCTGTCCCAAGAAAACAGGAGAATACTCCCTCTGATCCCGTGCTTTCAAAATCTAGGAGTTAATTATTTAAGCAGATTTAAGCATAGATCTTGGATAAAAATTTGCTGATGTAGCAACAGGTTTAAACTAACGAGGGGACGAAAGGTCTGAACCATGCCATTAATAGTGTCCATTTTGGAGCTGGCCTGCGAGGTCTGTTGTGCAGTAGCAGCTGTACAGTTACACCTTCTGCTCTTCTATTCTTCTGTGCAGGGCAGCCACTGTCCACCCCAAATCATGGCCACAAAAGGGTGATTTACATCTAGTGATATGAATCTTTATCCAGTAAATATTCATAGCATTCATTTTGCATACTAATACCAACAAGAGATCTGGAACAATATTAGCTGTCTCTTTAGGGTGATTTACAGATACAGGTAAGCGAGAAATATTTCTGGAAGAAACAAGGCTCAAATAGCAAAAATTTGAGAGGCAGTTACACATCAACAGGAAATAACTCTCGATTCACGTACGCCTCCCTACTCTAGCAGCAGACTGTTTCCATTCTGGTTTTATAGAGGTTTGGTCTTTTACGTGTACAGAGGGAACAGGAGGAACATACAACCAATATCAAGGGTGGCTAGTCAGGTCAGCTAGTTCTGTGCCAAAAAAACCCCTACCTAACTGTTTGCTCAGAATTGTCCCGCTTCAGTCAAAGGAGGGCTAGCAGCAAAGCATGCTTTTGCTGCTCTAGCCTGTGTCAATGATACTATTATGCTACCAGCAGATGTAGTTCCCTTAGAAAAAGCCTCAGAAGGCTGGGACAGTCCCCAAACAGGTAAAGTTAATGTTGAGGGATTGATTACATTGATCTATTTCCTTCTACGCTGGGGAGTTTAACCCATTTAAATTTACCACCAGTAGCTACTGTTTACTAAGACAGGACATAGCGAGCAAACAGGCAATGAATCAGAAGAGAAGAGAGAAAAAAAGCTGATAATACGCAGTTACAAAGCTCAGCTAATTTTGGATATTTTGATATTAATTAAAAACACCTCTGAAGTCCCTACTGGCCAGCGACTGACTGTGGGAGCACAGACTATTGCTGGTTGAATATGTTGATATTATATCATGATAGTATGCCTAAGCATTTCTGCGTGTTGCCAGCCTAGAACTGTTTCTGTCAGCATAACAGATCTGTATTATGTCTTGAGAGTGTCAGGGGATTGATGATCTACTCATCGATGTAGAGAAGCCCTTAGTGCTTTCTACTTCTGCTTGGGTTGCTTCTGAAGATCAAATACATGTTTAGTCAAACTGCACTCTACTGTTTCATATGATGTATGAGGCCTTTATAACTCTGTTTAACCTCGACCTTTTGACTTGTTGAGGCAGCAGCTGGTATAATGACATACAAGGAAATGGAGAACTATAAACAGTGGAGGTTGTCTAGGACAGGTGGAAGAGAACGTAGGCTGACCTGCATAGTAGCAAATGGAACTGCTTTAGTAAGGACAATTCAACATTCAGGGTTAGTCACGTGAAGAGATTTTGCTGTGGGAGAGTTCATTAGCATGGAATGTGCCTCACCCTTCCCAGAACCTTGCACACCTACCTTCTCTTTTCAGCTTCAGCTACACTTGACAATACCAAGGATTATAAAGTGACATGATTTTACAGCGTCCTTGCAGTTAAACTAGTCAAAACCACTAATGCTCCTAAATCATCTGAACTTACAGATGTCTACTTAAACCACTTTGGTTTGGTTTACAAACTAGCAAATTAGATTAGTTAAACAAAAGTAAGCTGTAAAGCTTTGCTTCTTGCCTGCGTTTGGAATGTGCATTTGTTAGATGAAATTTCTTCCATTAAATCTGCACCGCTTTTTGTAGCATGTGGCATGTCATAGATCTAGAGCTTAGGAATGATTGTTAATGTCTTGTTAGGTCATTTGCAGACTGCCAGTTGAAAAGAAGAGATCTGTTTGGGCTGGGCTTTCTAAGAATTTAGCATTCTGTCACAGGTTTGCATTACTGTAATAACACTTTGATGAGTGTTGTTATTTCTGTGTCATAGGAAGATGGTTCTGTAAAGAAAATCTGCTTGTTTGTATCCTATACAAGTCAGGAAAAGATCCTGAACAAAAATTCTGCATTTTTCTTTTCTACTGAAATCTGTTTTCTTGCCCTAAAGTTACTTCAGTTTACAAGAAATACATAATCAAAAAGAAAATTTTCCTTAGGAAAAATTCTCATCTAGTAAAACAAAATCTAATAAATTTTTTGCAGAGGTGAGATTGGTAAACCATACTTCTTTAAGCCAAGGACAGTCTTTGATGCTTAGTCATGCAGGCATGGTGCAGAACTAATTGAAATTGGTGGAAATTAACTCTCTTCTTCTGTTTGGCACAGCTTGGTTTTGTCTGTCAGTGCACAAGGGTTTTCTTTTAGATTTTCTCACAGACCACAGAACATTGCTGAAAATGTGTTGTTAAATTTTGTTAGCTGTACCAAGTCTGAAGTAACTTCTGGTTTCTGTTTAAATAAGAAAACAAAATAGGTAAATGGGAGAGAGATTTTAATCAAAGTCGCTGTTATTAATGCAGCTACTAGTGAGAGAAAGACATTGAGTTTTGGTTTAACCTATGCATTTCAGCCCTCTAGCAACCCTCAACCTCATATTTGAATGCAGTTTCTTTTGGACAATAGCCAGCTCTTAGGCCTGCAAAGCTATTTTTCTTCTGGTCTCAAATGTAAAATCTCTGTTAAAGCTAGTAATGATAATCTGCTTAATTTCAGGCAGATGTGTGCCATGCATACCAGATTGTACACCGAAATGGAATTCCAGATGAACAGATCATTGTCATGATGTATGATGACATTGCTGATAATGATGAGTAAGTGATGAATGTGCACTAGTTACAAACTGTATGGTTACTACAAACACACCATAGTCACCGATGTGTTTTGAGTTTTTAGTAGTTTTGTAAGAAAAGCCTTTAAAACTACCTGTGATACACATAGAGACATTTTATCTATCAGCACGGTAATTCTTTGAAATATGCTCATGAGCATTCTAATCTTACTCCACTCAGCATCAGTTGTGGCACTGAGGACTGCAGAGCTTCATTGTTATGAGAGTAAGTGATCTGAACTCTCAGGTAACAGTTCACGGCAGATAAATAGCCTAAAGCCACAAACATAGGGAAGCTCCATGTATTACTTGCAGGGCTTTTTGAAAGGATTTTATCAGATTCATTCCCAGCATGTACATTCAACAAAGAAGCATATATGTCCCATCCTTGGTGACTGTCTAGAGTGTATAATTGCTTTCTATATGAAACAGTTCCATTTAAAGCCTCTAATACTGAGACAACTTCAACAGAAATCAGTGGACTTCACATGCACATCAGCACTGGGAGCAAAGAGTAAACAGCGATGATAGTATAAGAGACCACCTGCCTACGTATTCAGATACATGGACATGATCTGAGGCAGGATAGCTGAAGGTACCATGAGGGTAAGGACACTTGAGGCAAGCGTAGTGACTGACTGAAGTAAAAAGGCCTTTATATTCTGAGATCACTTAATGACACATGGTTCAAGTGCCCATACTCTCTATCAGGCAAGCTGGCCAGTCAGGACAGTTCTGTGGTCACTGTATGACACATGGCTAACTATTCAGATTTATGTTCCATTTACCTTTCAGAAATCCAACAAAAGGCATTGTCATCAATAGACCTAATGGCACAGATGTGTATGCTGGGGTACCCAAGGACTATACAAAGGAGGTAGGAATGAAACACCATTCCCCAGGGAGGGTTTTACTCTTACACTCCAAAATGCACATAGTATAAAGCCTCCAGCTTATTTGCCTGTGTGGTTTGGTACACATAAGATGAACATAAGCAGTACATGCTTTGAGGTGAAGCAGTGGTCATAAAAGTAAACCTTTACACTGTTTCTGTGGTGGCACAGGAAATAAAAGGAGGAAAAGTCTTACGTTCGTAAATGTTGTAACTCAATCTGAAGAACAGCTGTGTAAGACTAATTGGTTCATTAAATCGGAACAGTAATCCAATCGCTTGACAATTTCATGATTCAGTATCTGAGTCAGTCATCAGTGGCTAATACGTTATGTAATGACGGATTGAAAAGGATGGCCAGCAAAACTTGCCATCCATGTATTGATTCTGCCTTTCAGAAGCCATCTGCTAAATGAAAATTTTATTGTTGTTTTTATGATCAGATTTAACTTGTAATCCTCTTAAAACTTTAGGATGTTACTCCAAAGAATTTCCTTGCTGTTCTCAGAGGAGATGTGGAAGCGGTGAAGGGCATAGGATCAGGAAAAGTATTGAAAAGGTAAGATAAGTTTAATTTAGAAAATAATTGCACGTGTAGCTGTATATTGGCAGTGATTCCAACAGAAGAAGAGGGTAAGTTAGAGCAACTTGAGAATCCAGCAAGATTATCGATAGCAATTCCAGGTCATTCACATTAGAAATGCAATGATTCTGGTTTCTTCAGCTGTCCAGCACCAAGAAGCAACTGCTGATATTCAACTGGTATGGAGTCCAGTATAGATTAAGGTATAAAAACTAGATGATAGTATCAACTCTATTAAGGTATTTGTTATTTAGACTATTTTCTTTTGCAAGAGTGGCTATTCAAAGAGTTTTATTAAGGTTTGGAGACCTCTAGAAAGGATTTGCTAAGGCTTGACTTAATGTACACACATAGTTGTATTAGTCACCTGAAGTGGTGAGACTTGGCAGTCGGGGCAGAGGGACAGAGATAGCTTAAACAGCTCATCAGCTGCATAAATTGCATGTCTAATCCCAGCCTTGGTCTTTGTGGCAGGTATAAGGTTATCCAGGCTTTGTATGTAATGAAATGGAATTATGGTTTATATTTAATGCAATAAAAATATTTGCGATTGAAAAAGTGATACAAGCAATTACCCTTGTAACTGATGTATTAGTTTACAAATACCTTAAGCATAAGTTGCATAAATGATTTTAAGTTTCACAGTATTCTAATGTATGAACAATAATAAATTGTAGACTGGCTAACTAGAATGTAAAATCTTGTCATTAATGGGTGTAGTTTATATAGGCTTGTATAATTCAGATGCTTCAAGAATAAAAGCAATATATTTGAGGGCCCAAATAGAACACATTGTGGAATGATACCTGGTGTCAGTTATTCATCTTGCTTCTACAGAGTTTGAGGTAGGAAAGTATGATGCCTATTTACTAAGGTGTGTTACGTTTTTGACTCAGTACTGCTGGTAAAGAGTTATATCATGTTATATTTTTCTGTGTACAGTATTTCCTCTAAAAGCTGTAAGAATTTAAATTTAACCATTTGGAAGGACTAACCTAGTTAAAAAACAATTGTGGCTATCTTAATCTGACAGTTTAATTTTGGAGGCAAAGCAATTAAACAGAACAGAAGAAGCCTGCCTTGGCATTCGGGAGAATAAAAAAAAGGAGCAGGACCGTAGTCAAATAAGTTATTGCTCTCAGTTGTTTAAACTTCATCCTGAAAAGCGGAGAGAGAAAATTATATATGTAAGGCATATAGGCAAAAAGGTAATAAATTGCTGCACATTTATTAGATTGTTCTAGTAGCTGGAATGGGTCAAGAGGTAACTATAAAGTGTTTGTTAAAAAGAGGTACTTCAGAACACGTTACCTGTGAAAGCTCAGTGCTACAAGTCAAATAAGGGAGTGGCTATGCAGAGGGCCAAAGACTCTTGAGCTACTTGGGAAGACAACTTGAACCCACATAGAAAAGTCCGGTTATTTGCATTTCACCTTGGTTGAATTTTTTACACTTAATCAAGAGTGGGAGCCATAAAAATAACACCCAGCCCTTCTTTGTTAGGCTCTGTTTTGTGAATTTCCAAGTGGCTTGACTTCTGCAATTGAGTGGGACAAGAACTCCATTATCTGCCCAGGAAGCTTCTAGGTTTTCTTCCAGGTTGTTCCCTAACCAGCAGGGTATTGGCCAGGCAAAAAGCTGGACAGTCTCCCCTGATCTGCTGCAGTTATACCTCTTGCAGTCAGGAAAGAGCAAAAGCAAGTATGTGTTTCTGGACCACCGATAACAGAGGAAGAGAGGAGGGCTTTGGGACTCCTTCCAGTCTGTTGACATATTTTATATTTAATGGTCCCTGAGTACAGTTTAAAAGCAAAATCCCTTTGCAGATCTGGCTGTTAGGGCAAGACCTTAATATCACCCAAACATGATCTGTTTCATTTAGAGTGCAATAAAAATCTACAGCAAAGAGTGCACTAGACAGGGAATCAAAGCCTCCTGTGAGCATGCAGTGCTCAACTGACTGCACAGCCACATAGTGCAAATGCCGATTTGGCCTAATGGGTGAGTTTGTGTACACATCGGTTCTTCACGGGGGTGTGGGCTGACACTGATTTGGCTAAGTATGGCCATACAGATCACAACAAGGTAGTATGTAAACATACCTAAGGATCTTACCATAGAATTCTGTTTTTGTGGTTTATCCCTGTGTTATTGGTGTCTCAGTATAACTTAGTTATAAAAGCATTCCTTTTTAACCAGACTGCTGCAGATGCCTGCAGTATAACAGACAGACATTAAAAAACAATTGCCCCCCCACCTTACTCAACATACCAGCCCCTGCCTCACCAGCAATCAGTTTACAGTTCGAAACATGAAGTGTAATTGCCAGATTCCCCATACCTGAGGGACTAGCCTGTATCCCTGTTATCATTCCTTTTGCAGACACTTACCTCCTCTCATAAGCACTCAAAGCAGTATGCTTTGGGAGAAAAAAATATTACCAAGAGGAGGAGATTGCTTCAGTGGTATTATTTTCAAAGATTGACATGTCTTGGCATTGAGAAGCAGATGATTATTGTTGTAACGAATATGAGGCTGGAGTGGTTAGAAAGAATTTGTTTACAATTTTTTCATTACAGTGGTCCCAAGGATCATGTGTTTGTTTATTTCACTGATCATGGAGCTCCAGGACTTCTGGCTTTTCCTGATGATGATGTAAGCATTTGGGGGGATTACTTTGTCATTAAAAACATTCTTTTAGTGACATACTAAAATGAGTAAGTAATAAATGTAAAACATGAAGATATTTGATGCGCTGCCATATTGAAGGGGGAGACAGAAAAAGAGCAATATTCTCATCACTGCAGTCTGTTTTTTTTCCAGTTTGAATCTGATGCATTCAGTCAAAATTAGGTTGTGTCACTTACTATTTCATTGGACTTTGGTGGTCCAAGCACACTGTTTCACGCACATATGACTTGACTTTCTGGTGCACAGTACTTCTCGCCTGGGACCATTACTCATCTTTTCCAGAGTGGTAAATAGAACGTTGTATTTCAGAAGGGCAAAGCACTGGATATATTTAGTGCGAAACAGTATACATATTCACAACAGTTAGCATTTATTCCTGTTATGTGCGTTGTGTGTCTGTTGGCCGTAAGTGGTTTTAATACAAGCCTTCTTATTTTACAGCTTCACGTGAAGGACTTGAATAAGACTATTTGGTACATGTATCATCACAAAAAATACCGGAAGGTAAACAAGCGTATCAGAAGTTGTGAGATTAAAAGAGCAGCTGGTGTGGAAGAGAGGGATCTATCTTCGTTTTGAGAGTTGTTTAAAGCAGGAGGAAGCTGTTGCCATGCAACAAAATTTGGATTATTACTTTGCACTTAAAAGGATTGATCCTTTCCAAATTTTCTCTTTCCATTGTTAGTTTACTGTATATGTGCAGTTGATGTTGAGATGTAGTGTACTGCCTTTTGATAATGGTATATATTCTGACCAACAGTGGAGAAAACATCCATAATGATTTCAGTCTCATAATATGTACCTGACTGTCTCTTCCTGTGCTTTGTTCACTTCAGGCTGCACTGTTACTACAGGAAGTCTGTATATACCTCATGTTTCACTTACAGTTACTAACATAGTTTAAGAGACTGTACCTTGTACAGAAAATTCTGTGCGTTTATTTTGTCACATGTAGTTTTAAGCAGAAAACCTCATATTTAGAACATTTCAGTAGCTTGTCTTTTTTAGGCAACTTTCTGTGGTAACCAGTCTACTATGGCTGGCTGTATTTAGGAACACATAAATGGCCATTGGTTCCAGAAATACTACATTCAATAGTGGCACATTGCTGTGCCTAAAGTGACTGTATATTTGATTTATGCTTTGTACATTAGTCAGCAGGTCCCTGTGGATTCTACAGAGATTAATGGCACCTTTTCATAGTGATTGTTTCCTGCTTCCACATACTTTAGTTCCAAAAATGAAAAATTGGTCTATTTGCTTTTGTGTTTTATTTTGTAGCATTATGGATAGCTTTTGTTTCAGGGATAGCAGTACATGCCAACTAGCTACAGCTGAAAAGCACTGAAGGACTTTCCTCCATTTCTTCATGGAATTTCTTAAGGTCTATGGTTTATTTTATAGATGGTGTTTTACATTGAAGCCTGCGAGTCTGGATCTATGATGAATCATTTGGCTGATAATATCAATGGTGAGCAATCAGTTAACTTACTGGACTGGACTTAAATGTCACAGCTTGTCACAGAGCTAGACAGATTGTGCATCAAGGATAGGCTCAAGGCTCTTCTGTGTAGTTTTAGCAGGGGAAGCAGAAAAATTAGAGAAAGTTAATATTTTCCATTTGTGGGAAGGTCCTTTTAAAGAATTAAGGGACTCTCATAAAGACTTAACAGGGCTTTCAGTTTCTTGCAAGTGAGAAGTTGAAAATGTATTTCTCCACAGGAACTATGTGGTTGTCCTTAATTTGTAGCAGTTAAGTTATACTGGTATTTCTCAGCTTCACCGCTGCCAACAGCAGGTGTGAAGTTTCTGCTGTCGGTTTCATTGAATAGCAAAGGCGCTTGTGGGACACCATTGCCAGAACGTTTTGCTACACCCATTTGCACAATAACCCACAAAGTGGAACTCGTATTTTTCAGGGTTTCTAGGCTCTCTGCTGCAGAGCTGAGAGCTCAGCCTTGATTAGAACAAGAAATCACTGTCTTTTCAAACTGCTGTTCTATGGCAGGGAGGCTGAGCACTCTGGCTTTCTTGTAGTTTTGAAGCTGTGATTCCAGGGAAGATCAACCATGTGCCTCTCCATGGCTTCCCGGGTCTTTGGCCATGGATTATGCTCTCTGGCACCCACCCAGACTTCTTACAGCTCTGTCAAAGATTTACAGAAAGTTAATACAGTATGTTTCATACTGAGGATTGTTCAAAATAAATGCTCAGTGAATCAGCACTTTTCAGACTTTGTTCTAGTCAAAATTTCTAGTCTGGGGACTCTCTATTTTTGCCACCAGCTCTGTCACAGTCTTACAAAAGCAGAAAATTGGCAATTTATGTATTACAGTACAAAGCTATCTTTGGCAGCCTTCAGTGGTGAACTACAAAGCTTAACCGGTTACTGAGTAAGCATTTTAAAGGGTGCTAAGAGGAGCACTTTACTACACAGAGATTTAAGACTTTTTTTTTTGCTTTTGAACTTCAGTTCCGTTCTGAGTAAAAACAGCACTATAGCTCTATAAAAGCATTCATAACACTTTCTTGTTTTGAAATGCAGACTTTCCTTCAGTTGCACAACTATCCTATGAGTTGACTTTGGCAAAAAGCCAGAATAGGTTTTGCCTTAATACCTGTAAAAATGTGTTTACAGTATTTCTGTTGTGTTAGAGATGACTTAATGGGAATACTGTGCTTGGGACAGATGTTGTAGAGGTCTGTTTTACTTTTCTTTCAGTGCAGAGTGTTAATCCAAGAAAGGATATTACTTAAAGGTGGTGTTTTCTGGAAGAAAAGATGATTTAGGGGATTTACTCCAAGTTTGGGAAAAAGTCCTCATTATTGTAATAAAGAAAGTGAATGTATAGATGGTTGTCGGTGCACAGTGTTCTTAGGCAGTTCTTTGAATGGTAGATTTTTCCCTCAGAAGTGCATATTCTTCTTTAAACACCGCAGACTGCACATTTGGCAGCAAGGAAGGAACTCTTACAACAGCACTGAGGCTGACTGAACAGAATGATTAACAGGCTTCTTTCCTTGCTGCTATTTAGAAGTAAATGATCAAAAGCCAAAACACTGAGACAAATATATCACGTGCAGCTAAGTACTAAATCATGTGGGGGAAGTTAAAAAAAAAGGGAAAAAACCCCACTTTCTGCTTGTATTACAGTGTATGCAACAACAGCTGCCAATCCTAGAGAGTCATCTTATGCCTGTTACTATGATGACGAAAGGCAGACTTATCTTGGGGACTGGTACAGTGTGAATTGGATGGAAGATTCAGATATGGTAAGTTACTTCGATGATGCTTCTGTATTTCCATGCATGAAAAAAAAAGCACTAAGCTTTTTAAAAATAGCTCCTTTATATGATTTGTGAAAATACTTGGTTTTAGGTGAGACTGAAATCAACAAATTGAGTTGGTAAATTTATCTAATACTCAGAACCATATATAATCTGTCCTTTTTTGGGCCACTAAAATGATTTCTGAAACTAACTTTCAGAAACATTGTCATCTTTTTTTATATATAAGATTACAAACTGTCTAACTTCTGGTTTCAAATTCATATAATCTTAATCTGCTAATCTGAGACAACATCTCCAAATTTGTTAAACAAAGTGGGCAGTTCAGTAAGTTGTACCTCTGCTTCAGGGATCCTTAAATACTGAACTGTGGTTAACCGATTTGTTAGCATAATGGAAAACAGTATTAATTAAACAAACAGGGGATTTGTATGCTAGCCCACTTGTTTCTTGCCCATTCGCTAGGAGATTAGGAAATCACTAAAAGCAATTTGAGAATATGCTGTCAAATCTTCTTTTCAGTTTTTACTTTTACGTCTTTCAAAGGTTGTATAGCTCTTTGCCCTATACTTCCTTCTACGTACTGGTAGCTAAGACCCTTTCCAGGTTTCTTTGCATTTTTAGAATAGCTGAATTTAAATATCTCTGACCACATGAAAGTTTCTTCATGCAGGAAGATCTAAGAAAAGAAACACTCCACAAGCAATTTCAGCTGGTGAAGAAACGCACCAACACCAGCCATGTGATGCAGTATGGAAACAGAGTATGTATTTGACAAGGCTTCCTGGTCAGATGTATCTTAAAACCTTTTGTGCCCTGTACTTTTATCCCTAAAACAAACAACCTCCCCCCCCAAAAAAAACAACCAACAACAACTGTGAACTGGCAGGGTTGATTTAGAAAATGAACCTGTTAATCTCAGAAGGCCACTTTGCATTTAAGAGGTGATAGTCCTGATGCTAAAGGAAATGGAGCCTTCTATTATACTTTAATGCAAGGAGTCAGGATATGAGTTGTCCTTCAAGCTCTGTCAGTGATTTACACTTCAATCAAGTGTAAGAAGGGTATTTGCCACTTCCAGGCATATTATGAATATTAATGAAATGTTAATAAATTCATTGATCTCTCAAATGGAAAGAGCTAAGAGGTGATATATATCATTTATAATAGTCCCATTATTCAACAGATTAAGTATTTTTTAAAAAAAGAAGTCACGTTACTTAACCTGACTGTCTTTTTTCCCCCAGTGAGTTTTGGAAATAAAAGTTCCCAAATTTTTGGCAGCCTTGACCTTGTATTAAAAAACCCAATGAACACCCCCCCACCCCCCCACCCCCCATGATCTTTATTTTCTTTAATAAAGCAAGTTGAGAGAGTTAAGTTGGTATGGCAAAGCAAAGACAGACTACCTACTGGAGGTGATTGACAGTTTCCATTTGCTTACTTTCTAACCTTCAGAGCATCTCCTCCATGAAAGTGATGCAGTTTCAGGGCATGGGCAAGAAAGCTACCCCCATTCCGCTGCCACCTGTAGAACACTATGATCTGACTCCTAGTCCTGATGTGCCTTATGCAATCATGAAACGAAAGCTGATGGCTACCAATGACATCTATGAGGCTAAGAAGATTGCTGCAGAGATGAAAACACACCTGGAGGTAAGCAAAACCAAAAAATTAATTATGCATCAGGTCAGATTTGTTTTCATCATAAGCAATGGCAGAAGCAACACCCCTGAAGCCAATGGGATTACTTCCAGTTTTTGCAGATTGCAACAAAATCACTCTTCAGACTGGTAACTTCTAGTTGATTGTTTACTCCTCCTTTACATTTCAGGGATCTGTTCCACAAGGCACAATCGGTAGTGATTGTCTAGGCAAATGCAAGCAAATGCAGAAGTCAGTCTCACAGCTTTTATTGCCAGGAAATTCCTCATCTGCATCCACAGGGATTCTTGTTGGGTGGACTTATTCTTTAGTAATAGAGAAACTTGTCTCATTACAACCAGAGTCTCCCACATAGAATAGCTCCTGCAGAATGGTAGTCAGTGTTGGTGGTACTGGTGTTTTCTTTCTTCTGGCATAAGACACGGAAGACAGTGAGTGATTCTGGAGGATCTGCCAGGAGTCTGACTGTTTCCCTAGTTTTCATTTGTGTGTTAGACAGGTACAAAAGACTGGGCTAAAAGGAAATGGCAGAATTGTGTTCCTTAAAAAGAGCACAAGTTGAGGGAAGTTTAAAGAGAAATTTTATTGAAAGTCTTTGAATTAGGTTTAGAAAAAGCATGTTTTAAGTTCTTGTTCTTTTATGTGCAGGTGAAAGAATTTATCCAAGAATCCATGCGAAAGATAATCACCTTAGTAACAGGATCAAAAGAACAGACCAACCAGATTCTGTCAGACAGATTGACCATCAGCAATTACGACTGCTACCAGTCAGCGGTGAACCACTTCAAAGCTCATTGCTTCAACTGGCACTTACCCTTGGTAAGTCAAGCATTAGATATAACCTGATAAACCTACCAATAAAACAAGCACGGTAGTCATAAGCATATCTGCAAAATCAGCTTTTAGTAAAAAGCTAGCTTGGGGGCAGTCATACAGCTTAGTTTTGGAGAAAGGGTAAGTAATGTTTTTGGAAGCAGGAAACCACTTCCACTGCACCTGTAGATAAGAAAGATTACTAAATATACTTTCAGTAAAAACAAACCCAAAAATAATCCCTAACTTTTACTAGTTATTGCTGTCCCTTCATTGGCTCCCTCCCCAGAAATCCCAATATTAAATAAGCCATGTTGTATTTCTGCTCAAAGCATCTCTACTGGCAAAACAAACACAGGCACCACTACTGTGGATTCATAATCTACATTCATCTGAATTCATACATTCAGATTTCTGTATTATGATTGTGTGCTGGATAGTTCCTTGCGATAGCCTAGCTGCTGCTTCCATGGTCTGCTTGAATTCCTGAGAGCCTCTTTTTAGTCCAGGGGTTTTATTACTGTCTACCCTTCATGGGATCCTAGCTGAGGACCAAATCCTGTTGAGCTAAGCACTGGTTAGGTAAGAGTAAGAGAGGTCAGTTTCTGTTCTGGAAAACCCAGTCCTGATGTCAGGCAAGATAATCTAAGGTGGCAGTGGTGTGTGCTAAGAGTCAACAACAAATTAATTGATTTTAGCAGAAAGCAATGGGATTACCTGGCAACTGGCCAAGATTTAAGTACCATATATAAATCAAAAGCAGATGTACTCTTTCAGTTGGAGCTTCTAATCATCCAGGCTGTTAGGAAGCCACATTGCTCTGTAAAACTTTAGTTCTTCTTCAGTGGTTTTTGGGTTGGGTTTTTTTTGTTTGTTTGTTTTTTGTCTTGTAGGATTTTTTTGATTGAAATTGGTTAGGTGGATGAGCCTTGCCTAAGCGGCCAATGTACAGCTGAATTTACCTAATGAAATTTAAAGAACAAAATGCACAGAAAAAAGATCCATTTAGCCTAGTACTAGATTGTCAAGCCCATCAATTAAACACCTTGAATATTAATAGCATCTCTAAATTACTTCCACAATCTAATTTGGATAAACAATACTGGCTGTTCATCACTGAAATTATTAACAATGTTTGTTTATTTCAGTATGAGTATGCACTAAGACAGCTGTATGCCTTGGTCAACGTTTGTGAAGGAGGATACCCCATTGACAGGTAATGAGGTTCCCGGATACACTGTGGTGTTTTATTTGTGGCTAAAAAAAGCAGAAGTGATAGGCAAATGGAGCCTAACGCAAAAAGCTTCTCACTTGTTCTTCTCTGTTGACCATTTTGTCAGTAAAGTTCTCACTCTAAAGTTACGAATGCTTATTTTGGAAAGCGTATCGTTATTAGTTCCCTCCCACTCGTGATGATCTATTTCCCCAGTAACCCTTTAATTTCCTTGTTGAAGGCCGTCAGGGGAAGGTATAGCCAGTCAGAGGATCCCACTGCACCGCATAACAAACCAGCATGACCGGTGCAGGGGTGTTGCCCTGTAACTCCCGTATGATCTTACACTGAAGCAAGGTTGGGAACTGCTGGTGTTTCACCGCTGCCCGTCAGAACACCGCAGCACTGCTGGGTTCTGGTGAGGAAAGAGGGTACGGTGCTAGGGCCCTCATCTGAGTGTGTGGTAGGAAGGCAGGGAAACAGTGGTCCAGGCTGACCCTTACAGTGGTGCAGTAGGGGCAAGGGACTCATGGTGTCAAAATTCTCTTTTAGGAGGTTGTGGTAGAGGATGGGACCCTAGCTTGTGAGTCATTGAGGGGAAGAAAAGGGAGAGGAAAGCAGAGGAGTAGGGAATGGGCGAGTGAACTGGTAGTTTAGGCAGCATTCAACCCAGAAGGTGAAGAGCTGCCGCTGCCTCCGCTCCTAGTGGCATCCCGCTGTGCTTAGTGGGAGACAGTTTGAGAGCAGGGTGCTGGAAAAGCTTCTCATCATTATTGTTCTCTGTTGCAGAATATGCCTGGCCATGGATCAAGTGTGCCTTGGGTATTGACGGAAACAACAGTCCCCAATATAACCCTTACTACACGTCATAACTTTTCATAACTATAATAATCCAGATTTTACATGCATGCAACATGAAGAGTCTCAACCACTGTACCTGAACTGTGCTGGGAGCTGAGGCGCCTGACCATGAGCAATAGAGTGCTTGCCGGTGCTCTCCCCTGCGTCCCCACCTGCTGACAGCCTGCTGGTGTGACAGGGGCATTTTAGCAGAGCACCTGGAGCTTTCAGGATGGATGATTTGTTTCAAAGTGCAACGCTCTTAAGAATCTCCGGATGAACACTACAAGCCACCTATCTGGATTGCTAAATCTATGCTAAATTTAAACATTGAGCTATTAATTCTGAATTTTTTTTATACTGTTGCCAATTACTAGCTTTTTAAAAATAATGAATTCCATTACAGTGACTGATTTGCAGATTGGTTAAAAAGTGAAGAAACCAAAGCTTGTTCTTTATGCTTTAACTTCTTAACAGTCTGAAGAAATAAGTTGCATTCAAGAACTATTGGATGTGAATAGCACAGTTAAACTGTGAACAGTAAAAGTCTTTGTGGGTAGAAAGAACTGTTCCCCAAAGAAAAAAAACAAATATCTAGTGCTGTAAATGTAGCACCAGAATGCTATAATTAGATGTATGTACACACAAACCTGTGGGAAGTCAACAGAGTACAGAAATTGCCTGTGAATAAAAATAAAGTTGACAGTTTCATCAGCCTGCAGGGCAATACAGTGTTAGACATCTTGTGTCTTGAAAATGAACGAGAGCTCATTACGATACTGCGTTAAAAGGTTACCTGTCCCCTGTAAGCCTTTTATAAGGTGGGTCATCTCAAAAAAAAAACCCAACCAAAAAACCCCAAACCAACAAAACACAAAACAAACCCCAAAAGCAACAAGAGCGAACAATATCAAAACCCCCAAAGTCACGTTGGAAGGCACCACTCCTTAGAGGTGACTCAGTTAAATGACAAGCCAGGGGAAAATTAGATGTTACAAGATGATTCAAAATAGTTTTAGGCTGTCCATAGCTTTTTACATGTGTAGACAGGATACAGAAAGAATTCAGGATTCTTTCCAAAGTATGTTTAATTACGCAAAATTACCTCCTCTCCTTGGGGGAAAAAACCCCAAGCTTTGGCAAAATCTAAAGCACTATCTCCAAGATGGAGAAGAGCCTTGAGTAGCTCCACTCAAAGGAGAGGGGGTGTAACTGAAACTGCTTTTATATAGAAAAGAGCCAGATAAAGCCAGGAGCGTTAGCACTTTCAGCTGTTGGCGGAGTGAGGGAGTGAGAGAAATCCCAGAGCACAGCTAGTGTCAGTATGGATGGGGAAAGGTAAAGGTATGTGGAACTAGGCTTTACTGAATTCAGAAGTTAAAGTTTGCACCTTGGGGGTTGTTGAAAGTTCAGATACGCGCTACTTTTGAGTTCCTTATTTCTTTTCAGCTGTAAAGCTGGGGCTTTGTAGGAGAAATCTAAAAACGAGAGTATGAAATTCTTGAGTGCCTGAATGTGTTGCAGGTGTTCCCATGATGGCAGGAGGGAGGGGCTGGCCATACAGGACAGCTTTTAGGCAGTCTGGCTGCTGTCATGCAAGAGCCCCCAGTTGCTTTGAAAGAACAGGAAAAATTACTCCTTCAAAGCCCTGGTTGAATATAAACATTAAATCTGCTGTGTTTTACACATCTCTGCTTTTAGATTTGTTCTCTACCCTAGAAATCCATGCTGCTTCTCAAGCACTTAGCATCATCAGTTCATAGTTTCAACAATTTTCTTCACCCTTTAGAAATACCCATTTTCTTCTAAGTATTCAGAAGAAGCTTTTGGTCTTTTTATATCTAGAATGCAAAGGGGAAAAAAAGAAGCCCTCCAGGCTCTTCCCAGGTAGCATCACTTTACAGCTAAGAGTCTCCAGCCATACTAAATAGTCCTCAAAAAGTAGTTATCAGGTGAAAAATTGGCTACTAGCAGGCAATTTTTATTTTCACACATCACTGACAACCCAGGTGGCACTTGTGCCTCAGTACTGTCTTGTGCCCTGGCCCTCCTGCAGAGTCTTTAGCTCTGAGGATGCAAAGCTGAAATGTGGGAGAGTGAGATTTTGTTCTGTTTTCCTTCTGCAAGACCAGAGTGTCACCATCCTAAATGCTACCCATGGTGGCGGTACCCCTTCCCTCAGGGATGTGTGGAAATGGAAGAGAGAGGCAATCTGCTGAAGGTGTTGCTGCGCCCCCAATGCTGTCTGAGATGCAGCAGGTTCTTACCCATATCCTGCAAAAAGCATTAATGTGCTGTTGGATTTCCAGTTTGTATCCAGACACCCATTCCCTTTGCAGTCGCTCAGGGAACAGCCCCACAGAAGAAAAAACCCCAGCACCTTCAACTGCACTTGTCAATACACGGGTTTTAAGGCCTGCAAATAGCATCACACAGGCTTAGTGCCTACATGGCAGGCTGTTTATTTTGGGATGGTAATAGAAACTGATGAGAAAATAGTTTTAGGATTGTGCAAGGTCATTCTTACGCTAGAGTATCTTGTGCTGTATTGGGCAAGAGCAGACGCCCTCACTCTTTCTGCAGGCACGCAGCTGCCCAGCCTGCTGTTCCTAGAATGCGGGGGTGCAGGAATGACTGCTGCAAAATACGGAAAACTGTCAGGTTCCCAGCAAAGTGTCATCACCAGGCAGAACAGGGCAAAGTTGAGGCTATGTTATTTACAAAAAGTTTACTGAGCAGAATAGTTGTGTATATCGTTAAGCCCTGGGAAGAGTGTCACACCAGCCAGGGCTTCCTGTCCTCCTCCTCCTCATTGCCAGGAACAGAGTTCAAGGCCCTTTTCCCAGCTGTTCTCTGCCAGATCTGCCCTGTGCTTCTACCCAACATCCTGCTGCACACAGCAGTTCACCGCCTTTCCTCTGAGAGGGCCTGGAGGGCAGGAGGCGCGATCAGCCTCCGCCGTGTGCTATATGCTGACTAGTTCTATATAATGCAAACTTACACGGAACATAGTTTTGTTCAGAGCGCGTGTAACCACCCTCCCTTCTCTACTGGCAATGAAGCAGAAGGCAGTTCACCTGGAGTTGTAGTGCACTTTTTGAAGGATTGCAGTAAGCAGTAGTAGTTCAGCTCTGGCCGGACCGAGTTGTGTCTTCTCTCACCAGGACGATTTAAGGTAAGTGCTGAGCAGCCGTGCCCGTCTCGGGGCAGGAGGCTGAAGGCCTCTTGCTCTGTGCTCAGCCTCTGCCCTGTGGGAACAGGGATGGAAGGGCAGCGGAGGGAAAGGACACAAGCTAAAGTCCTGACTAAGCAGCATTTCATGCCAAGAGCTCATGCAATTCTGAATCAGCAGCTGCTTCCTTCCTAGGGACACGATACCCCAAAAGAGGCAGGGGACAACAGAAATATTACAAGTCTGTAACTCCATGAGGCGCAGGCAGAGTCGGCCAGTGTCCTACAGGAGCAACGTCCATCCAAGGAGGGACTCTGGTGGGACAGGCAGGGTGTTTGGCATGGCTAGGAGGAAACCATTTTTCACACTGCAAGGGTTTGAAGTGCTGGACCAGGGCCCTGCCGAGGCTGTATGACCTCCAGCCCTGGAGACCTGCCCCACGGAAGGCTGAGGCCCCCAGCAGCCCTGGGAGGCAGCCCCACCTGAGCAGGAGTTGGACTGGTGACCTCCAGGGGTCCCTGCCAGCCTGAGTGACTCCACAAGCCTGTGGAAAAAAGCCAGGCTCATGACGGGTTTCAAAGTACAGTTGGTGACTGATGCATGATGAGGCCCAGAAAATCCACAGGAAAACTGCCTTTGATTTCAGCGGCTTTTATTTTAGGTTATACAGGATCTGTCGGTGTAATCATTTCAGTGAATTATTGACAGATGGTATCACTGGCTGCAAAGTGGCGTTAAATCAGCTCTGCACAGGAGGTGGCCACATGGGCTTTTTGTTTTTTCTTTGCAGGAGTCGCCAGGTTCAGCAGCAGGTCTCCCTCTTCCTCGCTCTCGCACTGGGTTCCTTTGCTTGTGAGTACATGAGCAATTGTTGCACATTTCTTTGCGAGTGTGTGTTTTGAGGAGGCCTTGGCTGTATTGCACAAGCCTCCTTGGTCAAAGTCTCCTGAAACACTCCTGTCTGCTGATTTCCGTGTGAGGGCCAGTGCATGAGTCACGGCATGACCATCTTGACTAACCAGGGGAGGCTGCAGATCACCAGACTGGGCTGCTTCCTCCTCGCCTGGGCTGCAGCATGAGGAAACCCCATGGCAAAGCGAATTAATAAAATCCCATGAAGCATTTAAAAATGCCCATTTAATTCCCACATTTTACTTTTTTTTTTTTTTTTTTCTCACCACCCAAAGTGTCAGATATCAGCCCAAAGCAGCACAAGACCCTGGGCACCAGGGTCCGGGTGAAGGGACATGCTGAACCGCTCCAGCTGGGGACTCTGAGATTCGCCAGGGTCACCAAAACAACAGCACGTTTGTTCCAGACAGGCTGGTTTTGCGTGACCCTGGTGCAGACAGGGCCCGAGTCCCACCGCTGAGTTGTGAGCTTGGAGAGGCAGCAGCCATCCTGCTGTCCTCCAGGACCCCATCCTTTCGGTCATCTCCCAGCTTGCATTCCCTGACAAGGCACAGCTCTGGTCAGGCCCTGGAGGAGCGCGGTCACCCCTGTACCCCAGATCTGTACGTTTAGCAAAGTTGTTGCTGGTGGTTTATACATGTGACCAAACAGGCCAGGTGCCCCATGCCTTCAGAGCAAGCCCTGCTCTGCACTGAGCCCCAGCACAGGGATTTCCTTCCAGGCAGCTCGCAGCCAGGCACGGTAACTGGCATTACTGTCGATAATCTTGGAGCTCAGCAGAGCCATGGCAACCTTTGCAAATCAAATCAGAGATTTCCAGCTGTTATGCCAGATGAAAATGTTGCATGTGCAATTTGAGAGCCTGTGTAAAAGCTCACAAAAATTCAGCTGGCACTCCTTGCATTTTGAAAACTGGGATCTGCAGGTCTGATTTTGGGACTAGGCTTTGGTAAATTTTAGTCGAAGCCCTTTTGGATTGCAGTGATTTAACACTGTCGTGGTTTCCACGGGCTCCACTGATCACCTGTATAATCTATGGTTTCCCCTTGCCCCGAGGTCCAGCTGCTGACTCAGCCATCCCAGGACACTGTGCTTCACTTCGTCCATCTGTTGCTTGACCCTGGCTAATGCAAGGTGCGGTTGCTCTTTGGAAATACCCAGCAGATCTGCCCTAGCTTCCTTCCTTGCCTGTTTCTACTTTGGCCTCACCCCCATGAGATTACTTTAGGCTTATTAACTGTGAATGTTACAGTATAAAGATAACCTGATCGTGCCAAGGACTTTGGCAGACATCTGCATCTTTGCTCCTGGGGCTTAAAATAACTCGCAGCAGCCAAGGCAGAACTAAGCTGCTGGTCAGACGCACCCCACCTCCCCCCCGATCTATGGGTCTGGCAGCCCCAGTCCCGCCATACGTGGACCCCAGGCAGTGTGATACCTGTGCATAGGTAATGCAAGGTAAGGTGGGTCCATGGCTTGGAGTCCTATCAAGAGAGGTGAGGAGGCCAGTGGGAGGTGGGCCAGAGCTAGTCTGGGCCCATGGTTTGGGTGTGGAAGGGAGGTGAGAGGCAGGGGAGGTGTTGCCTTTGGGAGACCAGGTGTAAAACAGAGGATTTGGAGAGGGTGTGTGTGTGTGGGGTGGTTGAGAAAAAAGGAAGGTTCATAAGTGATGCTGCCCAGAGGTTGGACCCTCCTGCTGCCACCCCAGGGGTGACAGTCCAGATCGTCTTCAGTATGGCCAACACGGAGCAGATCACCGATGACACCTATGGTGGAAGCGGGACAACCAGCCTCTCTGTGCTGTGTGTCAGGTATTTACCGGCATTGCTTCCACCGCAGGGGGGGAAACTGCCATGAGCTTGCCTAGCACTCAGGGGTGGTGGTGGGCCAAGGAGCTGGGCAGGGTGAGGACACATTGCCCCACAGCCGGAGCACCCAGGGTGACCCTGTACCTAGCCCCTTGGTGAGGGCCTGCCACCAAGCCATTGGTGGAAGGACAAGAGCTGACATCCTCACCACAGCCTGCAGGACTGACATGAGGAGGCTCCCATTGGGGCAGAGAGGCCAGCAGCTCCCAGGGCCACCGGGCTCGCTGGAGGTCTGTCCCACTGCTACAGCCAGGAGTGGGACAGCAGGGAGCACCAGGGGCAGCCCCAGTCCTGGGCATCAGGCACCTCCCTGGGGCTGGGGACAGGCTGAGGCCAGGCTGGGACATAGCTGGGGGATGCTGGAGACCAGCCCTGCTGCAGCATCACTAGGGCAGGGGCTGACAGCCCTGGGGAGGCACTGGAGGCAGCAATACCTGTGAGTGCCCGGAGAGCAGCATCCCCTCCATCAGATCGGTACTGGAAACCTGTATCTCAGGTTTGGTCATGGCATCCCGAGTGCCACTCTGAGAGCAGCACAGGCTCCCAGCAGGAGCATGCTGACCTGCAGGAGGCTAATGGCAGTGCGAGGGAGGGGTTCAGCTCCAGCATTCTGCAGGTGTGCTGCCCAGCGGCATGGCGGATGTGCCAACAGCTGTACACAAGCAGAAGTAACGATGAATTTGGAGTCAGCTCAGTGCTGGTGTCACACACTGCAAGCTCTGCGCATGATGTCCTGGAAACCAAGATTGCAGTTATTCACTGTTCCTCATTCTTGATTGCTCTCCCTTCCTGACAAGACGTGCACGCAGCCCCAGCTGGCAGATACACAGCACTGGTTTGCTATCTGTGTGCAGATTTGGCCAGTGCATGCTACAGCTGGGGCAGTAGACGAAGACGTTTCAAGCTCCAGAGGCTAAGAGAGTGATCAGGTAACATGCAATTCCATTTTGCCTTTGGAGCTTCAGGAGTAAGGCAGGGACCATGGGCAACCTGGCCCAGCATGCCCCAGTTCTTTCTTTGAATGTCGGTGGAAGGAAACAATAGTAGCTTTGAGCAAAACCCACAGCGAAACACCTTCTCTTCCTAAGCAGAGCTTTGCTAGGCCTGACCCAAGGCTGTAGCTGCAGTTGAGGTTACTTGTCTCCCACATGCAGACAATCCAGCAACTTGGTTTCACAGTGGGAATGAAGGCACCCAGAAGACATGGATCTGTCTTGCAATTAAGGTTCCTGCTTCCATTATCCAATCCTGGACACTTTTTTTGTAATTTCATGACATGCATTTTTGCATTGGTTCTATTTATTCTGCGGGAATTCAGGTTTGCAAGGAAATATGTCTGCAATGACAGAATGACTGAAATACAGGTAGAAAGGAAAACCAGCAATTTCTATCTGCAGCATCCTGAATTTATTAAAGTAATAACCTGGTGGGACTTATAGCTATGAAAACACTAGAGAAAATTATATCCAGGTAAAAAAGGACAGATAATTAATACTAGCTCTTTTTTACTTTCATATTTTATCTGGTTTGCTACACTGGGAAAATTATTAAGTTCTTTACAAACACTTATTTTAAAATAATAGCACTGTATCACACATGGAAATAAATATACAATAACCAATGACACTATCATACAACCACTGTGATTAAAACTGCTGTACATGTAAAACTGGCGGTGAAGACTTTCAATCTTTAAGAAAAATACATTGATGAAAATGCCTAAGCTACCTGATTTCAGTGACAAATAGACGGCAGAAAATGTATTTTTAGTGAAGGTACAGGATCATCTTACATGGTCTGTAATTGTGTGAATTTCAAAGGCAATGGCATGTTGTAGACAGCAAGACAGAGATGGAGTTCTGCTACCGGAGGCAACCCTATGCCACTGAATACATTAGACGTCTAAGACTCAATTTATTCAAACTGGGTGAACAGATACTATAAGGCATAAACGTAGTCTTACCTCCAGATAGCATTGAGGTGTGTGCAGACACAGGCCTTGTGCACAGAGATGATTCACACCTGCCATAATTTATTATGGAGTAAAAGTCCCCTTCTCGGCAAGATCTCTGGATTTTCTCCACTGTCCATTTACATTCTGTGACATTGCCAGTGGGAGGTTCTGAGGTTTCATACTTCAAGTTTTCCAAAGGATGAATGTTCTCCTGAATGCTCCTTTTATTTCTGCAAATGAACTCTGCTGAGAAATGCCCTGTATTAAGACAGCATCTACAATTAGCACATCTGCCCTGTGTCGAAGGCCATGCTCCAGAGATTTTCTGAGGTCTGCAGATACCAGAGGATGTCATGAGATAAACTCTCCAGCCCTTCCAGGATGACAGCAAACACAACAGAAGAGCAGCATGGCCCTTAGGGAAAGTCTGACTCTTTGACAATTGGAACTGGTGGGGCTTTATGATCTATTGGTTTATAAATAAAATGGAAATCTTTCTTGATTTCACTCTTCAGCAGGGAGGCTTTGATATGGTGAGGAAGGGCGTCTTTGTCCAGCTGCAGCCACTGGTCATCAACATAAACAAAGAGTCCATAATCCTTGGGATGGGAGACTTCAAACTTTTCGGCACACTGCTGGCTCAGCTGCTCAGCTGTGGTGTCGTTCCGGGAAGCAAGTGTCCTTGACTGAGCACCGATTTCCAGAAAGGAAACAGAGATGAAGTCCTGAAGAGATACATGAGGATAGATCTTGCAGTTAGCACAGTGACTTGGGACTGAAGGAGGCAGAATTCAGCCCAAAACTCTAGCTGATTAGAGCTCCTAAATGCTCCCAAATATCCTCCAGTCTCCTCTAATGCCCCAGTTATTCTCTCTTCTGTCCCCTCTGATAAACAACCTCTCAATCAGCAAATACTTAAACTAACAAATAATGAAATAATTAGCCCTATAAAGACACGTAAGTGAAAGCTTTTTTGTGATTTTAAGGAGCAGTCTGCAGCAGTTCCTTCTCCCACCTTTCTACAGCTCCTGAAGAAATAGGGTGCAAAGTAGTAAGACCAGAGTAACAAGCCAAAACCTCAGAGATCTGGCCTGAAAACCCCGTCTCACAGTAACAGGAAAGGACTAGCAGTGTGGCGACCTTTGCAACTCCATCACCCAAACAGCATCTTGAGAGCGTGTCCTCCAAACTTCCTTCCCTCAGTAAGGAAACAAGAAGTTATGTTGTTATGCTGAGGAGGCTGATTTACTTGTATCCCGTTTCAGGCCGTAACAACTGTTGGGACAACTTTCCTCCTGCCAAACTCGTGAGGAACAGAATATAGAGAGCTTTTGGTCACGGTGGAACCTGTG
Source organism: Falco rusticolus (assembly GCF_015220075.1). Taxonomy (NCBI): domain Eukaryota; kingdom Metazoa; phylum Chordata; class Aves; order Falconiformes; family Falconidae; genus Falco; species Falco rusticolus. The sequence goes on from NC_051193.1 coordinate 42,156,578, forward strand.
TGTTTAATTTGTATCTGTGAAGGTCAAAAAAATTTCCAGGAATTTTGGTGTATCTCTGCAGATGATTAAGGCAGCCAGAGGGATGTGCAGGGGCACATCAGCAAGCTGTTTACCTCTGCCAGGATGGGCTCACGTGTCTCTGATGTTACCTCTCACTCAAAGGAACAAAAACCCTGCCTTAATGTTGCTGGAGGTGGTGGGAATCTTCTGGGGAAGCATTCACAATTTTCAGTTTTGCATTGTGAAGGCTTTACAGAACCTGAGACGTAGCCTTTGCTGCCTCCCTGTGGGTGTCAATTTGATCAAAGGACGTGGGGCTGACAGGGCACCCCAGTCCTGGAGCCAGCCTCATCATGGCTGGAGGCCCCAAACACCCATCTCTCCTGGGACCCTCTCCCTCTGGTGCGTGGGGAGGTCTTCACCAGGCCACACACAGCATGGGCTTCAAAGCTAACCTGACATTATTTGGTCTTCCCTGCTGCCAGACAGGTAAAGCCAGACTCTGGAAGATGCTCATCTGACCGGCCCTCCAGACGTCTCAGGTCCTCCTACATCTTTCTGCCATCTAGGAACCACCCCCACATAGCCTGCTCACATCTCAGCTTAGCTCATTAACATACCCCCTTGTAGTACCTAAAGGGGGCCTACCAGAAGGCCAGAGAGGGACTTTTTACAAGGGCATGCAGTGATAGGACAAAGGGTAATAATGGCTTTAAGCTGAGAAAGGGTAGAATTAGATTAGATATTAGAAAGAAATTCTTTACTTCAGTGAGGGCGGTGAGGCACTGGCACAGGCTGCCCAGAGCAGCTGTGGATGCCCCATCCATGGCAGTGTTCAAGGCCAGGCTGAATGGGGCTTTGAGCAACCTGGTCTAGTGAAAGGTGTCCCTGCCTGTGGCAGGGGTTTGGAACTAGATGACCTTTAAGGTTCCTTCCAACCCAAACCATTCTATGACTCTGTGATTCCCCCAGCCCCTAAGGGTGATGCAGGAGAAGGGCTCCCTGCCTCCCCACCACAGCTCTCCACACGTGAAGGCCTCTAGCGTACCTCCTTCAAGAAAGCACAACAAAATCACTCTGCAGTCATATTTAAAATTATACTGTTGTGAGAGTACTTCAAGATTTCAAAATGCATTTTGTTAAGTATTATATATTTCAAATGAGGTGTGTTTTTTAAAATTTAGAAATCTTGCACTGTATGTATGTACTCTTGTTTTTTAATAGTGATTTGGGTTACCTTAAAAAAATAATTATCATATTAAAACTTAGTATAGTGAGAGCATGTTCATCTTCCAGGCTTTTTCCCTAGAAAATAACGTCAGCTACCTGCACTGATGAGCGGGAAGCCCGCGCCTTGTTCAGTGTCCTCCGTCGCTCCCAGCGGTGAATGGAGTCCTGCACCTCCATGCTCAGCTGCCGTGTGACAGTGATTTTGTCGTAGTTCTTGATGTGCTCCAGTGCCCCATAGGTGGTGGTTAAATAATAGGAGCCTGCAAAAGAAGGTGGTCTTGTATAAACATCACACCAGCACAGGCCATCCATTTCCAATTCCATCCTGACTGCTTGTGCCCGTGCAGTGGCAGTTGTCTAACACTCGCACTATCTGGGCCTCGCTGCAGGGAGTTGCAGGGGTGTCTGATGTTAACCCAAGAGAAGGAACACCTAACAGCCAGCATCCTCCACCTCCTTCTGCTTCACAGCAATGTCACTGCCCAGACTGCTGAGGCTGTAGGTGCCCTAGGAGGAAACAGAGACTGAAGGTAAATGAGTACAAAAGCAGGTCTCACAAACAAACCCAAACCAACGCCTTTGACCACAGATGGTTTGGTTTTGGGGGCACGGCCATCATTGTGTTGTGCTTAACAAGGCCAGTACAACAAGTAAGTAATCTGGGCTCCTGAGCATTCCCCATAATGCAGGGGGAAAGTAACAATCATAGTGAGCGCTCTGTAGGAAAAGTATAAGGCCTGGATTCAGCCCCTCTAATGTTTAGGTCCCCTGTGGGCTCAGCATTGTTGCAGGATGTCTCAGACCTGTAAGGACAAGTTACCCTGTAGTCCCTCCATCTCTATCAACTAGACAGGGAGCCCAGCTGCTTGGCTGAGAGTAATTCCCGGACTGTTCAGAGTTGCTGGGTAAATCTTGCTAAAACAGAGAAACCGGGGACAAAGCAGGAAAAGCCCACAGCCAGCCCTTTTCCTTCAGAAACTCCCTGACTGCTGCTGCAACAAGTAACCAGCTCCAGCAGCCAGGGAAGCTCATGATAAGCACAGGGTTCGTCAGCAAAGCAGGAGGTAAGCCCTGGTATGAGGACAGGGTTAACATGAGGAGGGGGCTGCCCAGGCTGCATGGCACCCCAGCACCGCTCACCCGCAGCGCTGGCTCTGCCGGCTGCCCCGGGGCTCAGCCCGGGCTCTCCTGCGAGAGGGCAGCGGGCAGCTGCTGGAGCAGCCCCGCGGCGTCCCGGGGGCAGCGAGGGTGGGGACGCGTCCCCCGGGCCCCCAGGCGACAGCGCGCCGGGCTGAAGCGGTGCGAGCGGCCGCCCCGGGCCCGCACGGCGCCCCCCGCGGCTGCCTCGGCCCGGCCCGGGCCGGCCCAGCGCTGGCTCGCCCGGCGGCGCGGCGGGGGTGCCGGCCGGTGAGGGGCCCCACGGCGGCCGCTGCCGCGGGGTGGCACTGCCACACCACTAACGGCGCCGCGCCGCCCCGGCCAGCCCCGCAGCCACCGCGGCGGGCCGCTTCGGCGGGGGCGGGCAGGAAGGGCGGCCTTTGCAGAGCACCGTCAGAGTTTGGCGGGGGAGAGGAGAGACAAGTCGCTGCCATCTTACTGTCTGTACTCGGGTGGATCCGATGAGGAGCGTCCCACAGCTGTGTGGGCCTGCACACACCCAGAACACCACTTCTGTGTTGTCTCCCACGACATGCTGCCCGATAACAGGTTTGCCAGTGCCACTTTCCCTGTCTTAAACATAGTTACTGCCTTCCCCTGTCTGTCATTCCTCCTGTTCTGACCAGGATGGGACCTGCAGCCTGGTGTAGCCCTTCCCTCATAATTCAGGGAGGAAGATCTCCTAGCCCCCTATGACATATTCTTTAAGGATTAATTTTTCTTCCACTTTCCAGTATCTTATTTCCACACAGTCATTCCCCATCTTCTATCCTTGCCTTTGCCCCAGTAATCCACATCACTGTTGTTATAAAATTAAAAGTAAAGTTTTAATTTGCAGGCCAGATTTAAATGATTTTGTGTATTGACCTCACATAACTTCACAGTTTCCTCACTTCTGCTTTCCTTTTTTCCCTTGTATCTCAATGCCTGAATCACCTTTTGCCATTTAACTTTGAAAGGCCTAACTCAAGTTAACTTTTGCCAGTTCCTGTTCCAGCCCTGCACTTTGCAATCTCAGAGATGTCTTCATTGAAGTGTTCTTTTTTTTTTTTTTTTTTTTTCTTTTTTTTCCATTCCCTGTATCCCCAGTTACTCCTAGTCTCCTTTCTGATGTGATTATTTCAGCCAGTTCGATCTGGAACTGCCTCACTTAATTTTTCCCCTTTGCCTGGAGGGCACATCTCACACAGTCTTTGCATCTTTGACTTAAGAGAACTTTCAGCCAGCTTTGCCTTTGATACCCTGAGCTCCCCAACCCCGCTGACTTCAGTAACCCGCCTGGTAGTGTGCCCTTTTGAAACGAAGAACCTGTGGGAAGCCTAGTTACCAAAACCAGCTTAGTTATGTCAGCAAAATGCTTTCCTTAGGCTAACATTTTTTCTGCTAACAATTCTTTTCAGCAGAAAAATCAGCCAGTGCAGAAAGCCCTAACTAATACGATTGCATTGCTGCTGCTCATTCTGTTAGTAATTTTGCCCACTTCTGCACTGTGCGGGGATGACATGCTCTTTGTTACAGACCTATACCTCCATTTAATATAAATTAAATTTGTCTGCTGTTGCTTATCCAGAGCCCCCTTCTAGAACCTCAGTACTTATAAAGTCTAAAATAAACCCATTTTATTGGTTTGGTGACTACCTGGTGATAAATGATCTGTTTTCCCCCCGTCACTGTTAGTACCATTTGCTTCCCAAGCAGTAACTAAAGGCCCACAGTTCCCTGGCATATTTATCCCTGTAATAGAAGAGGTCTTTATTCACATCCAAACTCCATATTCCTCTCCAATGTGACTCTCCTTTCTTTGCCTTGCTATGATACTCAGCCAGAGAACACTGTCGAAGGGGTCACTCAAATTTAGGAGTAGAGTGGCCATGAGAATGATATATGGCTCTAGGCATATGATGCAGTTGAAGAAACGTGTTCTTTTCTCACTGGAATAAATAAAAAGTGTCCACACAATGGACTGCAGCAGCAGTTTAATTTTAGGAGAACACCTTTTAACTTTTCAGCCTTTGGGCCAAGGAAACTAGATCCCTCTGCTCTAGGTTAGTAGTCAAGCAACTCAGTTCTCATTTGTCATAGAATCAGACCTGTAGAATGGTTTGAGTTGGAAGGAACCTCAAAGATCATCTAGTTCCAACCCCCTGGCCATGGGCAGGGACACCTTCCACTAGACCAGGTTGCTCAAAGCCCCATCCAGCCTGGCCTTGAACACTGCAGGGATGGGGCATCCACAGCTTCTCTGGGCAGCCTGTGCCAGTGTCTTGCCACCCTCACAGTAAAGAATTTCTTTCTAATATCTAATCTAAATTTACCCTCTTTTAGTTTAAAATCATTCCCCCTTGTCCTATCGCTACAGGCCCTACTGAAAAGTCTGTCCTCATCTTTCTTATAAGCCCCCTTTAGGTGTTGAAAGGCTGCTATAAGAGCCTTCTCTTTTCCAGGCTGAGCAACCCCAACTCTCTCAGCCTTTTATGCTGGGTCCCTGCCTTTCTAGCTGGTGTCTAATGGCACTGCACTGCTAAAAACAGTTAAAAGTGTTTGACAATAATTTTAAAGCCTCAGATTTATAAAAGCTTGGCCAAAGTTTATCCACAAAGCCTAGCCAGAGCCTTGCCACCTCACTTTCACAAACACTGTAGCAAGGTAAATAATGATCTCCAAAGCGAATATCCCCAGAGCAGATACTGTACTCCTCCTACCTTCCCCTAGCTGCAGAGCAGGGTCCATGAGCTCCATCATATACTCCACATTCAGAAGGACGTCAGCCAAATTGCTGCGGGCCAACACATACATGAGCACAGGCAGGAAGTCATCTGCACCGTAGGGCTTCCCTGAGCAAAGAGAAACACAGAGTGGTCCCAATAAACTTACTACAAAGACACGTTCCCAAACAACAATGACAGCTTCTCAGCCAGCATGTCCTTTGCAGACTTTAGTTTACACTATCTGAAGAGTTAAAGCTTGAAAGCATCAGCAAAGAAAAATGCTGACAAAGGGAAAGCTAGTTCACTTTAAAAGTAAGTAAACTTGCTTCAAGCCCAAAATAAGAGCTAGAAAATTTTCAGTGAGTTCCATTTCTGCCATTCTTTATTAACTGGGGAAAAAGAAACTTAAACTTCATGGATCACAGACAAATGACAATCCTGGAAAAGTGTAAAGGCTGCCAGCTCAGCCCTCTGATTTGACACTGCCATCAAGACTGCAATCCAGGTTTGCAGTGTTAGCAGTGAAGTTGTCTACATGCATTAGGGATATTTATTCTCTTAGGTTTGCTGTATATGTGGGACCAAAGAACAGAAAATAGAATAGTGGGTTTTCGGACTGAGGATTTCCTTCAGAAGGCAAAATATCACACTCCATGTTCCTAATTAAAACAGTCTCCCAAAAGCTAGGATTTTAAGAGGAAGCATCTTTCCAGCCATGGTGTCTAAGAAAACAAAAAGCCTTTCACATTGTACTTAGACTAGTTTTTGGCCTTGGTGTGCAGCAAGTGCTACAGGAACAGCTGCTCATGGGCTCAAAATTTCCTGTGTTTAAAACATCCTTATCAACAAAATCAACAAAGTGATCTTATATGTAAGCTGTAAGAGCTCTTTGGGATCTCCGAGGACAAAAAAGCATACATAGTTAACAGTCACTATTATAAATAACTACTACTTAAAATAGAATCCAAACTGAAGCTTCGCAAAGGGTTACTTTTCTTATTTGAAAGATGCTTTCACTTTCCACCAACATCTCATAAGTTCATCATGGAACCCATAATAACAAGTTGCTTTACAGACCTATCTTCCCAACATTCCGAGCTGACCATTACTCTTAACCTAAGACCAGATTGCTTTCATTCTGCATGTCCTCCCTTAGACTGTGGGCAGTTTTTCCTCATCTGAGCACTTCCATGTGTTGGTTCCATGGGCCATGTGTATCGTTTCACGGGCCATGTGTGTCTCACTTGTAAAGAATCAAAGCTATCCTGGATGTAGCTTTGGTGAAATTATGCCCTAGCCATTTCTGGCCCATAGTCCACATGGTTTTCCATGGTAGGGCACAAATTCCTATTTCTCAAATGTTCCCACTTACTTATTTCAAGTCTTTGCCATGAGTCAGCTTTCCTTTTTTGTCATCATAGCTGATACAGATTCTGCACTGGCAAAGAAAGATATTCTTCTGAAGCCTCAAATAAACATGATCTTAGCCCCTGATTTTAAAAAAAATATAATAGATGTGGCTTTAAAGTAAACCCAGTAATATCTAGTGAACAGAAAGTTGATTCAGTTAAAACAAACTGTTGGAAGATGACAGACCGTCAGGGCTGTAACTCTGTCTAACAGTCCCCACATGCTGCAACAAAGACAATTTATTTAATGAAAGCTGGATTAACGCTTTCAATTCTGTTTGCTTTATTATGGTTGCCTTTACTTAAATGATACAGCCTTAGGTCTTCAACCAAACTATAAAAGGACTTTATGGTTTCATTAACAGCTGGATGGACATTTTGTTTGTCTGTTGTTGCCTTGGCTTATGCCTCTGTGAAAGCTTCAGCTCTGTGAAAGATCTAATTCATTACTGTCATATATATTAATACAAGCAGCTTAGTATTACAGCTATTTAATATTGTCTAGCAAAACTAAGACATGGAAATGTACTAGAAAAACTGCACAGAGAAAAGCCCTGTTCTCCTTTTGACCTGAGTAAATCAGATGCCAACAGAGTTAGTTCTGCATAAAACTAAAGGAAGATGAAGTACCAAAGAGTTTGCTAGGCTCACTTACTACCCTTCTTTAAAAACTTTTTCTTTATGATGTTGTAGTTACTGACCAGTGGCATGGACTGGGTGCTTCTGATTTACTGAAGGCCAAGGGATTTCCAGTGCAACACCAATAGCAGAATTTTCTCTTCCCTACCACTTCTTTTTCATGACCAATCCATGTTGTGTCTGCTAGGGCATCCAAGGAAGTTGCTACTTCACAACACGAATTCCTATTGACTGGAAAAAAAATGCTGTTTTGTTTTTGTTTTTGTTTTTTTTTTTAAATAAAATGTCACCAAAAGAGATCACCAAACAGATAATGGACTGACCAACCAATGCAGAGTGGAAACATCAACTTGGAACTAAACAGTTCCATGGCCCCAGTCATCAACTTCTAGTGTCAACTGAAATGAAAGTTAAGAGGATTCTTTTCAAGAACTAGAGAATCTCTCTATTTCTTTTTTATTATCTGAGAAGTGGTTGTATGTACAAGCAGGCACTGAGTCAATTATTTTTCACTGCTATCTCATTTCTCTAAGCTGATTTAGCTGCTCTGCCCACCAGCCCTTTTTATAAAACTTTCTCAACTTCAAGATTTCATAGAAATATTATTGGACTTCCAGATGTTTATATGGCTTAAATGCAAAAATCTGGTATACAGTTTCTTTTTGATCAATAAACTCAGAGCAGGGATGTCTGACTGCAATAACGGAAAGAGTACTCATTCTCCATATTCTGTATGCTCATAACCTGCATAAATTACTAGACATCATTTTAATCCACTTGTGGGAATATGAAGCCTAATTCTTAAATACCCACGTCTGTAGCTAAAGCTGAAGTCAGCAGGAGCTGTAGGTGTCAACAAGAGAAAAGCAAAGCTAATCATCAAGGATCTGTGTGTTGCCACAAACTTCCCGTGTTGCCTAGGGCAGGTCAGGCATGGCATATTGTGCCTGCTCCTTGTAGGCATCGCAACAGCTTCTCCCCACCGACTGCACATGGAGCCAAAGGATAGGTGCCTTAGAGGGCGGAACTCTGAACCTCCCCTTGTTCTCCTTGCCTTGGATTAACAGCCGGCACAGGGACTAACTTAGACCTGTACAGCCATCAGACCACGTATGGCCCTGAGATGCCCGTATCTCAATCCATCCATGGGGATAATAGGTGCTGTCAGCAACTCAAATATGACCAAGAGGCACAAAGATACATGAAAAAGTGCCTGTGAACCAAGACACCTGAGGTTGGTGCTGCTTAGCATCCTGCAACACACATGCTCCCTGTGCCATGAAAGGCAGCAGGGCACTAACCAGTATCCATCTGGGAGCTGCAGCACGGATGTTCTCTGCAGGCTGCTACCTCCTCAGCTCCACTTTCAATCTGGGCCAGAGCCAAGTTCCCCAACTTGCATTTCTAGCTCCATCTGTGGTCTCTCACAGAGAGGTCTATTTGCAGCTGATGGAGTTAAATCTAGCTCTGACCCTGCCAGTGGTCTCAGTGACACTGGGACTGAGCTTGCTTGTTCAAGGTGGTATTGTCTTACTCCAGATATGACTTGCTTGCTTTATTTCCCCTTCTTCCCTGCAGGATCAGGAAACATTTATTTCATAAATATCTATAAGAAGCTTAAAATAAGCCTTCTCTTCTGCCACAAACTCATCCTGTTATGTTTATAGTGAAGCAAATACAACGTCAGCTCCTGGCTGGAATACAGCACTTGAATAGATGGTTATTAATTAAATACATGATTTAAAGCAACTGGAATTTTGCCCAAGCCCCCATAAAGAAATTACAGCCTATTTTAACACATTCATACATGTCTTTTCCCTCCATGTATATTCTGACAATCAGCAGACAGTGATGATGCTCTGCACCTTGCTGTAATATTTTAGAACCACTGGCATGATGACTAGCAGCAGCTTACCAGGGAATACGAATTTTAGCCTCATTTTATAGCTGGGAAAGCTGAGGTACAGAAAGGTTAAATGAGATCTGTTCAAGATCGTAAGAAAAGATTGTTACCATTCTTCCACTCACCAGCATTTTGCTGTTTCTTGTCTATCCCATACTACTTCAGCAAGGTTTGATTTATGGTATAGTTGAATTAAGAGAGTTAATACATGCAGGCAGCATGAATCCACTTAAAAAGAATATGTTTTTCAGATCAGAAGAATTAGTTCAAATTTTTCAAGGGGAACAGACTCTTTAATGCAAATGTAGACATTGTGCTAGCCAGAAAAAACATAACCTCTAGTCCATCAGCCTTCATTAATAGCAACTTAATACAAATATCCTCTTCCTAAAGACAACAAAGTGAAGGTGTTATGTATAGCTTTATTTTCCTTCTCAGAAGTGAGATGTGATAATGAGCAGTGTGGTGGCATTGCTCTGACATAGTTTTAGAGCTTCTAGTATCGCTCCTACACTGGCTGCTGAAGTTTGAGGCTAGTGGCCTTTTCACAAGCTCAGCTACCCCACTGAAGATACACTGCTGCATGTCCATGCCTTTGTCTAGTGCGCAGCCATACAGGAATGCATCAGGGCAACTAATATCCAGCTGCTCAATCCTACAGGGGATGGCAAACTTCATTCTAAAAGTTAAGGACTAGAAATATTCCAATGAAATATGTGTCCTACCCATCCTCTTTTTCCAAAAGCAGACTGTGCGTTAGCCATGTGGAACTATGCAATAGGAATTATTAAATCAGATGTTTTAGAGCCAGTCACCTAGCCAACTCCATCACTAGTACAAAACTGGTTTTGAACCATATACTCCAGCTCTGTGCAGTTCAAAGATACTCAAACAATGAAGCTTCATAACCTTAGGTAGTCCACAAGTTAAAAATGTTGCAGTAAGAAAATTGTTCCCCTGTTCATTCATCTTGAATCTCCTCAGAAAGCAGTCTCCCCATCTTTCAAAGTTCCAGCTTAAGCTTTGACCCTTTCCGTGCCTGATCTTTCCCACTCATGGACTGATCAGGTTTTGCCTGTTTGTCTCACACAGTATTTCTTCATAAACCAATGCCTACTGCTCCTCTATTTTTGCTTTTCCATCAGTTCTCTTCCACAGAGTGGTAGCTCCCAGGTAGCACAAGGGTGGGTGCTCCAGGCTTACCACTGCCAGTATACACCACACATTGCAGATTTGCATCTTGTTTATCACTCCACAAGTGTCGCTTGTGGTTTTGATAGAGCAAAAAGCAGATCCTCATTCTACTGCTACCACGCAATATACCTTTGACATTTTGTCTGAGTAAAGGTATTTCTGAAAGATAAATAATTAGTAGGTTGTTTCTACATAAGATTACAGTTCCTCTGTATAAATCAGCTATGTGCCTGACTCTCTCTGTGGTATTTGGGCATGCCTTCCAAATGCAGGTGCAGTCAGAGAAGTGGGAGCTTACAGCTCCCCATGAGTCCTGCCTCTTACTTTTTCTAATGCGCAGATGAAAAAATGCCACAAAAAAATGCCAGCCAGTTTGTGAGGGGTGGATTGGATTTCCAGACTCTTCTTTTTAATTCTTTTAATGCTTGTTATTCGTACTAACTACTCCTAGTATCTTTAGCAGTCAGGTTACATATTTTTAGATCATAGGTTACATTCTTGGAGGCATATGTTGCTGTTATTTAAGTTTGTGCAGAACTTGGAAAAGCTCACTGAGACACCACCATGGTATAATAATTGTCCCTTTGGGGAGGATTCACTTACTAATACCACTACCTACACTCTACATGTGAACGTCTGAACCAGTACCCCTAAACTCCTTTTATAGCCAATGATGGACTAATCAATATCGTCAGCGGAGTTTGTCATGAGTCATCTCACCCTAAAGCAGACACCTACATCTAGCCAGATGAATCAACTGAACTCCAGTGAGTAAGTCTCCATTGTCTATAATGAGAAGCCAGACATGTTACCCATCTGTGGCCACCTACAACTACATGTAGCTGTAATGAGTCCTACTTCACCATAGACTTATATCTTAGAGTTGTACTCAGCTGTCTGTTGGGAGAAAGGTGTATTGACAAAGATTGTGAAGTTGCCTTCCTGATTCTTTGTGATGAATCAGATTCAAAAGTTGATTGCCTTCAACTTGAGGGATAAATGTTAGTTCAAGCCAGCTGAGGATCTGACCCATTCAGTTCATAGTCATGTATCAGGGACTTCAACCACAGTGAATTTTTCAGGCAGATTTTTTCATGTAGTATGAATTTCAATCAAACCAAATAACTCCTTTCTTAAAATAGCTTGATATACCTTCAGTCAGTCAGTCAAGGCTGACTTCAAAGTTTCATGACTCTTGCAGCAGTGCAGAGGTGGGCACTAGCACAGACACAGATGTTCTTGAGTAAGCCTATCCCTAGTTTTAAAGAAAACTTCGTACCTGTTGGGACACCCTGGCCAAACCTGGACTGCTGTACATGGGTCTCAAAATGTTAAAAAACTTGTGTTCCCATACAGGTCTGAAAAAAAGGGGTGCTTGATTTGGTGGTATTTGCACTTTGCTTTGAGATGAAACCCTGTTCTCTGGTCAGCTCATCCTACGGTCTGCAAAGTGAATAAAGACCTGGCCTGAGCTGCCAAACTGCAAATTAAACCAGGCAACATAAGTAATTACCATGTGACAGGTAGACTGATTTTGGTCCTGCAGCAGAAGGAATTATTAGCTTTGTGTTCCAGCTGCTCTGATCTTGGAAGAAGAGGGAACTTTCTAATTCAGCAGCGAGTAAAAGGAGCTAAAAGAAGAACAGACTACTGCACAGGAAGCCGAGCATGGCCTCTGCTCTTCCTGTGTTAAAAGCACTGTGCTGCCTCAGGGCTGGCTGAAAGCAGATGGGGCCCTGGGTTGCTGCTTTCCAGGGCAGAGAGCAGGAGGAGAATTCCTACTCGCTGAAATCTGGTCTGAGCAGCCCACAGCTGGGAATTCCCTGTCAGAAAAACTTTTGCAGAATGTTGTCTTTGCCAGGTGGAAAGTCAAAGTGATCTGGGATCAGTTAATTTTGTTGAAGAGGTTTCACATTTTTCACTTCTAAGTGGGTCTACAGGATGTTGCATTCAATCTCTCCAGGTCCACTGTCTTCCAGGAGTTAGATTGTAGCATTCACCCCCCCCTTAACCTCCTTTTCTGGTCTGAATTCACTGGGGTACATTTCCTTAATTCCAGGCCAGTTTTCTTCTGACCAGCTCCTAATTTGCATTACTGATCATATATATAGGAGAGGGAACTGAATGCACAGGAATGAAGTCAGCTTTTGACCTACACCCTGCCTGCAGTAGTACTCAACATGAGAAAACAGCAGAGCTGGCCAAAATGCTTTGGTTAGCATAGCATACCACAACAAAATCCTCTGATTTCATGAATGTCAACCTTTTAAGACATGTAGGGGTTTTTGAGTTATTTCCCTGACTCTTAATTTCTATTACATAAAATGACACAACGGCATTTCCTGCAACCAAGAAATTCCAGCCCTGAGCTGAGGTGTGACAGACAGGTAAGACACCACCAGCATTGGAAGGAGATTGTGTCTTCTATGTGTTTTTTAAGGGGGCATGCAAGTCTTTGATCTATACCAAATTTACTCTCGAACTTAACATAATTGTTTTAACAAAGTTACCACAAATTCCCCTATATGTGTCCAAATCTTCTCATAATACCTGTAGACAGTGAGAGGTACTATCTGCCTTCCGCTTAGGCTTAGTGCTGGGGTGGCTTCTTGCTCTGCTGTTAACATGTTTAGGTTGGTCATTGAACCTTGCTGCATACTGTCCAAGGGATGACCCTGAGATGAGGCTCAGAAGGGACAGAATTCCTGCATGACTACTCCAAGGCTGTTGTCAGTACAAAATAAAGCAGAACAGCTAAAAGCACCTTTGGAGATTCTGAGTTTATGAACAACCACAAGTTATTGCAAATTATTGTCTGGCTTCTCTCCAAATATATGCATGGCTGGTCATCAGCTCATCAGTATACAAAGAAAGCTCTTAAACTGGCAAGACAGATTCCTGAAGGAAGTGGCTTCCTGGTCTATCTTTAAAAATGCACTCTGTCTGCAGGCCAAGGGCCTAATGTGTGCATTTAGTGGTTGGCCTGAGGCCCAAGTTATATTTATACTCAGAGCACATACTTCCTCACATCATAGCAGCTTTTGGAATTTACTGAAGCATCAGTACTAGCATTCTGTGTGTCCTTCTCAATTTAGGCAAAACTTTGTAAAGGCCAAACCAAGAGACTTTTCCCAAAGAGCCATTCCTAGAATTTACCTTAAGTTGCTACAGGCTGGGTCGGAGCTCTGAGGGTTTATGGAGAAGTGTGTGAAGACCTGTGCAAAAAGAACATTACCCATAAACCAGCCACTTACAGATGTCTGTTTTCTGGAGTTATGGAGCTTAAAATTAACCAGGTAACATTTTATAGCTGTTATTAGTGTAGAGAATTTCACAGTCGCTAACCAGCCCCCATTCTGAACACAACCTGCAAACAGCTGATACCAAACACACTGACCATCACTGTTACCTCCAATCTGAATGTTACCACATCAACTGTACCATAAACACTGTTCCCTTAATACATGGAGAAGGACCAGTGAGGGACACCATTTCAGTAGGAGTGCTGTACCTGGGTTTCCCTGAGCCATAGAGTCATAGATGAGTTTGCAGGACTTCAGCAAGATGGCAATCTTCTTTTCTGGGGAGTAGGCCTTGTGCATGGTTGTGAACTTGTGAAGGATCTTTTCCAGCACAACAGTTTCAGGCACACTGGTCGTGACACCTAGGTCAGTGGTAGTTGTGTTTTGTATCACAAGTTGGTTCTCTTTCAGCTGCTGTAAAGATCCGTCTTTGTTGTGGATTTCTTTTAAGTAAGAATCAATGGCTTCTTTTAGAGGTTTCAGGACACATTTGTACAAAGCCGTCTCAGCAATCACTTCTGCATAGAGAAGGGAGAATACAAAAGTCCATGAGAGATAATTAACATATTAGTAGAAGTGCAAGTAAAACTCCTAAGAAAGCATGTGGTTGGTTATTCATGCACTACTGCATAGCTGTGAGCAGGGAACAGAAATTACATCCCAGAAAGTAAATGTTTCATTACCAAGTCCGGAAGTCCTGAATAGGCTCGAGATGAACATCAATGTGCAGTATCTGCCGCTGGAGCTGTAGGAGAGGTCCTGCTACCAGCAGCCTGTCTTTGCCTGACTCCTGGCTGACCAGCATGACACTGTCAGGCAGCAGGAAAGCTAACTCTGTGAAGAGATGAGGAACCTCACCTAACCGTGCTTCTTTTTACAGCCCTGCCCTTACAGACGTCCGTGTAGGATTCATCTCATGTCCCTTCCAACATATCTCTCAGACCTGTTTGAGATATTTGCTTTGGGATTAAATTAATTGCATCCTCAAAGTGCCCCTTTCTCTGCAGTGACTGAAGAGGGGCTGTAGCCACCAGCTCAGAGGCAGACACCAGCAGCAGGTCTGAAGTTTCTCACCCTTACCACTCAGGTGACTCTAATTTACTGATACTCAAGTCATCTCTTACACCACCTGTGGATGAGGAAATAGTCTGTGTGGGTTGAGAGTTTGCTTAATATTTAGCAGGAGGCAAAAGGAACCATGAGAGACTGTGAGAAAGTCTGTTGTGTGATTCCACAAAACCAGGGGCAGAGCTAGAGGGACTACAAGGGATCCTTTCGTCACCCCTGCACTGAGGCAAAAAGGTCAATGGCAAAAGAGTTCATTTGCTTAATCAGTGAGGAGTGAAACAGAGGGCAGTAACATTTATGTATACAAAATGCAACTATTTTAAAGAATCCAGAGAATCAGTCAGCCTGAAGCAGGGCAAATTCAAATGGCAAATCTTACGTGGTGGGAATCCCTGGCCTCCACAGGAGAAGACAGTCCTCCCTAGGCTGACTGGATCATATCATCCTGTTAAGGAACTGCCAGTGAACAGGGCTAGATCTAACCAGGTCTGTCTGTGTGAAGGTGGGGGGATCCTTGCACAGATGCAACTCTACCAAGCAGAAGAACATTTCTTTCTGCCTCCTCTCCACCTTCCCTAATCCAGACTCAAGACAGACTTCTCTGTGCTGACACCCCCCTCTGCCTTGAAGAAAGGGGTTATCGGGACAAAAATTGCAGGTGTTATATGAAGTGCATGAGAAGTGAAACTGTAGCTCCCCCCTCCTAGCTATGGCAAGGGGCTGGCAGCAGGTCTGTTCTGCTGCAGAGACTGCAGGATCAGGTGAAGCCTTCGCTGAGTGAGAAAGAAGTCATCAGGGCCTGCTGAGACTGACAGCTGAGTGCCTCTGGGTCCTGGCTCACCACTTAGCTGGGTCCCACCTAATACTGGAACTGCATGATCCACTGGAATCCCTGGTCACTTCTGTGGTTGGCCATGTTCTGTGTTGGGGGTCTTCCAGCTCCCAGCTTGCTTTAAGGCAACTTAGAGATCTCATAAATAGCTCTGCATGGGTTTTTGGTCCTCAAGAAACAGTTTTAAGTCAAGACTGTGTGAGTGCACGCATGCATACTTTTTCTGGCTGTATGGTTTTGAGTGGGATAAAAAATCCTACAGGCCAGTGCATTTCTTAGCAAGGAGGGAAGTAGCGCATTACTCCCTCACAGAATACTGAAGGAGAAGCAACAAAACACTTCTAAACAGCCAGAAGTATTATTTTCCTTCTCCTCAAAAGCAAACTACGTCTGTGCTAAAGAGAAGTGAACTCTGCATTTTGGAGCCAGCAGTGGTCTTGTAGCAGGCAGCTCTTCCACACCTCTGAGCTCTGAGGAGCACAGAATAGGATCGAGTGACTCCTCCAACGTGCCAGTCAAAATCATTGTAGTCTTGTCACTCCTTGTGAGATAGTGACTGACCCCTGATGTGGCTGCTACATGCAGGGAGTTCTCCATCCTCACTGCAAAGCGTGGGGCAGTGGATGTGGAAGGCCATGGGGAGCACAGCTGTGCAGGGGGAGTTGGCCTTTTGTGTTTGAACACAGCTCTGCGTGTATGTGCCTATGCGTACACACACATATATACACACACAGACTCAGATTTTTATGTGTGTATATGTATATGCATATGCATACATACATACATATATGTCTCTTTTACACACACATACATCTCTTCTGCTTAAACTCTTCCCTTTAAAACATTCATAATGCGATTTTCCCCCTCATTGGTCTCCCAGTTTTTAGAGCTGCTCCTCCAAGTGCTGGCAACCACAAAGTAGACTTCAGTTTGCACCCCTCAGCTTTTAGGAGATGGTTTATAATTCTGTAATGCAGAACCTATGTCTCTATAATCCCGTCTTCCTCCTCACCTTCCCAAATCCTGCCTGAGGATGAGTAAAGCACAGTCACCTACCTAACTGTTCCTCGGTATAGGAGGTTGGGTCTATCAGAGATTTCAGCTCGGTGCTCTGCACTAAGTAACTCTTCAGCTGCGTCATCATCATCCGGATTTCTTGCAGCATCTCTGTGCTGGAGCTCTGCTTTGCCATCATCTCTAAACTGTACACTCGGTAGTCCCGCACCAGGTTGCCAAAGTATGAATCCTTGTCCTGTGCCAACTCTACTATCTTCTTCTGCAGCTTCCTGTCACTAGACAAAAAGACTGTGAAGACATTGGACAAGCTGGCAAAGGACAGCCTGTTCTTGGCCTTGTCCAAGATCACAGACCGTGTCTTTTTACCAGATGAACTACTCAGCATCTCCAGGTCATCCTCTGTGCTGCTGGTGGAGTAGGAGTCTGGCTCAGACGCTGATGCCTGAGCTACAGTGCTGCCTCCTGGGCCTTCCAGGGACGAGTGTGAACCTTTCAGTTCAGCTGAGCTGACAGATTTGCGGCCATGTCCTGATTCAGTCTTGGTGTTTGTGCAAGTGGCACCACCTGCCACTGTAGCTGGGCTTCTCTTGCACAAAGCCTGCGCCGTGGCAGTCTCTGCCACTGTTCTTTGCTTTGACTGGCAGGAGCTTGGGATCTTTGGTACCTGGGAAAGCCTCTTTCTTCTTGGTGGTGGGATAGGAGGTGACTTTCCTTGCTGAATAGCACTGCTTTGTATCCCAGGCATGTCCTCCTTCTTCTTTGCAGGTTCGGGCTTTGTTTCCTGAAATTGTGATACAGTCCTTTCGGGAACCTCCCCAGGCATTTCTACAGCCTTTTTGCACAGCGACCTTTTATCTTTGCTCTCTGTACTTGTGTCTTGTTTTTCTTCCGTCTGTTCCACTCGCAGCGTTTCACAACTTCCAGGCTTACCCACACAGCCCTCCTCTGAGGTCCTCTCACACAGCCGCCTCCGTGGGGGGACAGAGGGCTGGGAGCCCTTCTTGGGACTCACTGCCAAGGGCTCACTGACTGAGCAGCTCTGCTTCCCTTCTTCTTCTTTATTGTCACTGCCCACAATTTTCATTTCCTTAATGCTCTTTCCTAGTGGCTGAAGAAGCAGCTCGTTTTCTTCACAGGCAGTCATGGGGTCCTGCAGGAACTTCAGAGATTTCTGAATGAGAGCTTGAGAAGGTGGAGGTGGAGGGGGGCGGCGGGGAGACCTCCTTTCAGTGAGCGTGGTGGCAGGGGGAAGATTGGCACTCACAGGATGGCTTTTAGGAGGAGGTACATCCGGGGGAAAAGAATTACTGCACTCTTCTATAAAAATAGGATTCACGAACCACAGCCTGTCATTTCCTATTGACAGCTCAATTTCACATGAGCAGTGGTTTGTGCTGCTTGCAAAACACTGGGTAGATCTTAGGCTGTCTGCCTGGGCAGTGCTGAAAGCAGACTCTATTGCAGGG
The DNA here is from genome assembly GCF_015220075.1 of Falco rusticolus. Lineage (NCBI taxonomy): Eukaryota > Metazoa > Chordata > Aves > Falconiformes > Falconidae > Falco > Falco rusticolus. The sequence goes on from NC_051193.1 coordinate 42,174,504, forward strand.
TGGGATAATGCCTCTCCTCTTCTTCTGTGGTTTAAGGAGGAATCCCAGAAATCTGTAAAAAAAAAAAAAAAAAGAATGAAAGAAAAGAAGAATGAAAAAATTCTGAGACAATTTTAGCTGCTACTGGTATGTAGAAGTCCTACTTTTTGTTAAAAGAAATGGTGCACAAGCTTTCACACCTCTGCACAAAACAGTGTGAAGAAAGGGTCGCTTGTTTTATGTGTGTGACATGCTTCAAACTAGGGGAAAAGCTCAGAACGGTGTCTTCAGCTTGCTTTGCCAGGGACCCATTCTCCTGTCGGCTGCACTAGCATTGGCCCCAGCCCATCACATGGAAGGGGGTGCAGGGCTGAGCTGGCCAGAGCCCTGGGCAGCACCTGCCTGCGACTCTTCCTAAAAACAAGCACCCCAGGAAAGCTCAAAGGAACTTCCAAAACAGAGCAAAGAAACTCTTCAACTAAAGCCAACATAGAACTCAGTGACGAAACGCATTCAGATAAAATCTCTACCTTGCCCACTGCATCCCCAAAGACAGGCCACCTCTTCCCGTTTTGCCCCCTGGTGCAGCCGTGACTTTTTATGGCTTCCTGCTTGCAGCCAGCAACACACTGTTGCTGGAAAAGCTGTCTTCTTTCCACTGCTGCCATGACCTGCTCTCTGCAGGGCCCTGCCTTTCCCCCTTGGTGCCCTGAGTCCACTGCTGGCCTTCCCTCCCTCTGACAGCGATCTGGTTCCCTGGGCCACAGCCAGCCGTCCCAGGGACAGGGACTGTTCCCTTTCCTCCGGTGGGTGCAGGGCAGGAGAGGCAGGCTGACTCCTCGCTGCCCCTCTGCTCCCTCTAACGAAGCATTTCTATAACATAGGCACACAGTAAGCCATGCACAGGTGAACTAAAAGGCTGTCCATTCCCATCAGGATTAAACTGCTGATTTAGCCTCTCTCTAAAAACTGTGATAGCCTAGGCTAGTGTCCATGGCTAATTTGGCTTTATAAGCATATCAGCATGTTTTCTTAGGGAGGTCTGAGGTTAGAACAGCTTTATTCTCTGATTTCCTACCATGAGAGGGAGGAGAACAAAGAAGCTTAAAATAAAGTGTTGCCAGGAACAGCAGAACACTTGACAACAGAATTCAGGAGTAGATGCACAGATGCAACTGCACTATATAATAGCATCACACTGCCAACTCCCTCACATTTGAGACTGTCTAGGGTATGATTTCCCTTAAATGCTCCAACTCTTGCTGGGTATCAGCAAATACAGGGCAGTGGCAGTTGCTTAAGTCAGAATATAATGCTGTGGAGTCTCATGGGCTGAGGAAATGGTGAGTAAACCACTCTACAAAAGGGAAGTTGGTTATTTTTCTCAGCAGTGGTCAGAATAAAACACTGTGATGGACAGGCAATGCTCCCCTCAGACTGCGAAGGACCATATGAGGTGGTCCTACCAAGGGTTACACAGCTACTTCGGAGAGGGCATTTCCCAGCCCAGCCACACTGTGTCATACAGAAGGAAATGCAGCTTGATCATCTCCTATTGCTGTCCTGGATCCTCCCTTAGCTTACACTCTAGGAGGGATAATTAAGCAGTTCTGTGAGGCTTCAGCACATCTGTGGTGGTATGTGCTCTTTGTGCGGTGCAATCACGCTAATTCTGCCAAAATGCCTTCTGTACCAGTGAGGTCAGGACTACAGGGCCTGCAGTACATCCTTTTTGACAATAATACATAACAGCCAGATCCCTCGTGGAACAATCCAGCTTGCAGGTAGACATCTTACTTCTACACCCTCAAAAACATGTAACTTTGAAATAAATAAAAAGCACTATACAAGAATTTCAAACAATGCTACCTTTCCTTTGGGAGTGCCACTTTGGGCAGCACTTATTGCTCGTGTACCCATTTGTACCCACAACATTTTGTTCAAGGAAGCAGTAAACATTAATCCATTAATTAAGCCTGTTTGACTTTACTGAGACAGCATGGCACTCCAAGAAGCTGGCATAACTTCCCAGGGAATCTTTACACAAAAGCAGGATTTCTTGTGTTGTCAGAAACTTTCCTGGCATGCAATGTCCTGTGACAAGCAAACCTCCAAGCATCACCACTTTTATGACCACCAGTGTACAGGAGAGGAAGAAGACTACAACCAATATTGCTTTGCTGCTTGTGCTTTAGTTAATCCTTCCTTTCAGAAATTGCTGGAGACTGTTGCCTGAGTCAGGATCTCCTCTGCTGGCTCAAATTAAGCCGAAGGTTGGAGAATCATGATATTCTTCATACATTTTAATCCAAATTTTTACACTTCTTATAATAAAATTAATAATAAGTTTGCAACGTGCTATCTCAAGTTGCAAAGTACCTTTCTTTAAGCAGTAAGTGCTGGCTGGATGCTCATACTCAAGGATGCTTTTACAAATTGGAACATATTCAAAATAGGGGATGCTAAATGTGTTAGAGGCAAATCCGATGGTCAAATTCAACAAAGCTCCCTGAACTGAAACCCGTGGGGTTTGCCCATGCCTTCTGGGAGGTACAATGCAGAAGATCCAAAAATAGATCCGTGAAGCCCCAGGGTGCTCTAGTGAGTATCTCTAAGTGAGCTAACTCTTCAGCTTTTACCATTGTTTTGCTGCTTTCAACAGCTGACGGAAAACTGAAAAGCAAAGTAGTATGAGAGTGGCTAACTGTAATTACTCAAGTGGAGAGTGTTAAATGGGAAGGAATAGGGATAATTCCTTTAGTTAACAGAACTGAATTTCCCAGCTCTGTAGAATTACACATCTGATCTAAAATTTGCTCATTTGGTGCTGTCACTAAAAATAACATTCCTTTTTGCATCTTATTAGCGTGAGGCGAGAGAACATGCTGGGACACTACATATTTCTCTACCAACTAGAAATCCTGCAAGAGAAAGCAGAAATATCAAAATTAAAATTTATCACATTTCCATCAGCATTACCCATACACATCATAAGGGGAAATTGCAAAAGTGTTTTCCTCTTTTCATATACCTCAGATGTCAACTACTTCCAATGTGTGTAGGCTACTCTTGAAAGGCTGTGCCATGCTTCCAGTGTTGAAAGCCCCAGCTTATACAGTGGGACTGTAGATCCCATGCCCTGCACAGAAGTCCAAGTGGAGGTTTATGTCCAAAGGGGCAAGAGACCTTTTTTCAGTGTGCTCGTATAAACATGAAGATCATAAGCATCTTCTCTCTTGCATTCAGGCCTCCTCAGTTATACTGAAGACAATAGTTCATCTATCCTCTAGTTGCACTGTGTCTGTGTGAGGCACCATGGTTCTCACAAGTCTGAGCAAAACTCTGGCTGCTTTAAGGGACTTACCTATCCCCAGACTAGAGATAATTTCAAGATCTTGAAAGCTACTGGCTTCTAATACTGCTTGTGGTAGCTTCAGGGTGAAGGGCAGCAAATCCCTGTAAAAAAGAAACACAGTGAAAAATCAACAAAAGGACAAACCCCACAATTGTTGAGAATTCCTAATTTTATTGTTGGTTTTCATGATTGAAGTGGCATGCAATTTCATCCCTGTTCTGCCAAGTCCTGGATGTTGTCAAAGGGAGATCTCGTGGCCAGTAAGGCATCATGTACATTGTGCCAGCCTGAGTTGCTCTGATTTCACAAGAGATCACCAGCTCCTGTGGCGATGCTTTGTGCCATGCCACTAGCTTAAACATTGCATTTTGCTTCCTCCTCTGGAAACAGCAGGAACGCCTCTCACCTCAGGGAAGGCCACAAGGGTTGAAATACCTTCCCATGAAAATTGAAGTGTTGCAAATGGTAATTATTGCAATTAGAAAAGCCATTCTTTTTGGTGTGGAGGGTATTTACAGTCCTTTTTCTTTCTGTTTACCCCTCTTTCCCTATCTTGCTTTCCCTTTTAAAAATCAGTGTAAGTGTAAGGCATGGGGACAGAGCAAGACACAGTGGGGTTAGGGAAGAAGGACTCCTCCTGGGGAAGGGTAACCTCTGGATGAAGAGACAGAAAAAGATGAAGTGCTACATGGCACTGAGAAAACATATCCCTCTACTCTCTGCTCTGAGACTTCAGACTGATTGGTTTCTGGAAAGATGTTGTATTTTCACTGAAAAAAAGATACAGTCTCTCAAAGGACGTTAGTTAGGTTTCACTGAAACGCACCCTAAATCGCAAATAATTTCATGGAACTCCTGGGTTGCCAGTGAACTGTTCAGGTTTGCCTCTTGCCCAGTGACAATTTGCTAAACCTGCTCCTACCTCAATTCCCGTTCTAACAAGGACTAGAAAAAACATTAACAGTCCCTAAAAGGTAGGAAGGAATGGTGCAGGATCATTTTACACATTAGAAAATCTAACAAAAAGTCCTGCAAACTGCAGGAAATTATTTTAGAAAATGCAGGCCTTGTGAGCAGGTGTTCTTTGCTACACAAATGCACACCCCAAAAATGCATATGACTGCAGACCTGGGGAGGACTGATCTGTTCACAGATGAAAGCAGGGGGACTATTTTTGCCCTTATTAACAGACACATATCTTATTGATGCACTGTGTACTGCAAGGGTTCTCCCTGCACCACTGAGCACTCTGTTATCATATTGTTTGACATACACTGATGTGATCCCAGGATTATTATTTTTTTTCATGGCAGATATCAGGTTTAAAAGAGGAAGAGGATCCATGGACACTCTGCTTGCTTTGTTTGTTGTTGTTATATGTATGAACAATTCCCTTATTTTTTTTTTTAATTATTATTATTTTTCAGTTTTGGTAGAAAAATAAGTCTAAAAATCAGGAAACATTAAGACATTACTCTAATAGAAAAAAACATCTGGTTTTATTCATGGGGTGGCAGCTTGCAGATAAACCATCAAGTCACCTGTTACTTACAGATGTTATTTTTGTGATCTAGGGTAAATCAACCAGGAAAGACTTTTGAGAAAAGCCCGTCAGCCGTGATAAGCTGTTTCCAGCTGTTTATAGATGACTATTTACTACAGCCCTGAGAACAGGCCTCTCCACTCACCATCACGGACAGCTCCTGCCAGAAAATGGTATGTCAGTGCATAAGCAGCTTTTTTATTACCTGCTTCTATCAGAAAATTATTCCCTATTTACCTTGTCTGTTGACAGTGACCTGAGAAATCATATGAACCATGTGAATGTGTATTTGACACTGAGAAGTAACATCTGTAACAGGAAATAACAGAAAAGCTTTTCCTTGTTTCTGAGACTCTTAAGGCATGACCTTTTCTGCAGGAAAGCAGAGGTGAGCATATTTTCTCTCCCACCAGCCATTTGACTAGAAATGCTCAATTTTTGTTTGTATATGGGCTCTTACTCGCTTTGGTAAGGCAGAAATCTTTATATGGGCCCAGGGTTTAATTTCTGCTCATTCTACAGGGTTTATACACATCTAGATGGCTAAATGTCTTTTCATTGATGAAGGTGAGACAGAGTGTGGTCCCTTGTGTGCAGGCAGGTGTCCTGGCCCAGCAGCATTGGAAGTCAGCTGGCTGCAGAAGCAGCCCTCAAAATAGAGTGAATGTTACCAGCTGGGTAAGCTGCAGCACACTGTGTCATACCATAGATAGACTGTTCCTACTCTGTGACCTAACCAAGTCACTAACATGACTGCCTTGTAAACATATCCTGAATCTGCTTTCCTCTCTTAAAGGGAAATACCTACTTTAAGAGTCATCTAAGTTTCTATAGAGGAGGTCAAAAGTTTCAATCCCACCCCAAACTAGGCCTGTTGCAACAGGAATGTTGTGGAGATATTGCTGCAGTGTGCTTGGCACAAACACACAGATTAGAGGACACTGCAGACACATAGTTATGCAGAGGGACTCATCAGCTGCTGATCAAACCTTGCCCTAATGAAAATGACCTTACAGGTCTTTCCCATCTCTGTGCCCGCTACGTTTGGTATTTCTGTACTGAGCAAACAAACAAGGTCTCTTCATTATTGCTTTATTTTATTTTTTAATTTTGGCTAAAGAACATAAATTGTTCCAAGACTACTCTCCTTGACAGGTTCCCGATAAGTGACTAAGTGCTCTGAGTCACCCACAGGCAACAGTCCGCTAGCAGGTTTGCTAAGTCCCTGCCAGGTGTGTGTGTATGCTTAAAGCTGCTTTAAATAAGAGATGGTTAATCCAGGACCCTTTTCCCTGCTCTCCTAGCCCTAGTCCAGTGCCTCAGTCCTTTGTGGGTGCAGCCCTACAGACCTTCCTCAGACAAAGCTTCCAGCTTCAGGGACTGCTGTGGTTATGGTGTGCCTGACTAGAAACTGGGTGGCCTAGCCTCATCAGAGATACTACTATCTGAAATAGCTCCTGCTCTGACAGGTTAGAGGAAACTGGAGGCAACAGCAGGGGATGTGCTGTGATTGGATATTGGGGAAAGGCAGTCCAGAGGGGAGAGTAAAGGGACCCCTCCATGGAAGCAATGAATCCAACTCACCTACTGACACAGTAGAAGGCAACCAGTTTGAAGACATCCTCAAATACAAGGACAGATCCTTCCAGATACAGGACTGATGAAAAACAAAAAAGACAGTCAGCAACAGTTTTCTTTGATCTGTATGGTGAAAAAAGCTGGTGGGTTTGGCTCACACATCTTGCATTCTGTGATTGTCCAGTATTTGCATGGACTAATATGAAGAAGCATAAAGAACTGGCTTCAGATGGCCAAACACAATGAGATTCTTCAGGGAAACACTAGAGAAGAAATGTCTCAGCCTGGCTTTTGGAATGACTAGCTCAAGATATTAGAGTATTGTGACAGTACTAGCAACAATGGGAAGAAAAAACCCTGGGTCACCTCCAAAGGGTTTATTACAAGTCCATCTGTCTCTAAGGATGTGCATATCCGCAATACATATGGGGCTGACCTTGTGACTCTCCATGCTGGAATCTGGTTTGGTCTGGATGGACAAAGTGCTTTGAAGAAAAAAAAATAAAAATAGAAATTACTGGTTCATTGCTACGTGTGTGGGCTCTGACCTGGGTCACGCAGGCAGTATGAGCACAGCCTATTTGTATCTCCCCTGTCTTCACCCTCCCATTGTGTTTTACAGCAACAGCACTTTCCTTTAAGTGGCAAAATGCAATCTACACTACATTACAGCTCTTCAAGATGACTCCACGCTATGGCATTGTGTAGCCCAAATCTTACACATTATAGAGCTTTTGGCTGCTAAGCTAGAAAAAATTCACCAGATGGTGGAGAAAATTTTGCATTGACCAATAACTCAAGGCAGAGAGAAAGAGATGGATCTGCAGAAGTGTCCATCTTTGCTTCAGCTTTACAGTCTCACGAATTGTCTGTGCCCGTATGTACACAACACACCATCACAAACAGAAATTGACAAGTTTAAGGAAATCTGCTGTGGATTCTCAAAAATGCGCACTTACTGGTGCTAGAGAACTGGAGCCCCAGAACTGCAACATTCCTGCCACAGGAGCACACTGGGAGTCCTTGGGGAGCAGCACCAGCTCACACCCACACAGCAGTGCCTGTAACTGCTCTGCATCTTCCTTCACTCTGTTTTCTAGACCACAGTTCAGAGCTGTGGACATGAAGCTCAGCTATCATGATTCAGCTTCCTCAGTCTGCCATGATTCACAGCCCTGTGAAACATGTCCAGCTCCTTGCCCGGCCTGCCTGCTTGTTTGTTCCCATAAAGCAGGGCCTCCAGTACCTGTGGGGAGGAGACATCCGCCTGGCTCTCCTCTCTCTTGGCTCTCTGCACTGGCTCTTGTTGTCCAGCCAGCAGAGAATCCCACTGGAAGGAAAGGCTCAAGCTTGTCTCTTGTTCAGCTTCACAGTTCATTCCCCAAACAAGGTATTTCCTCCTTTTACTTCTCCCTTTGTCCTACCCTAGGCCTGGCAGGTCGCTATTTTGGGCTGAATATACCGATGTGGGTATTTTTTAAAGAGGCACAGGCTGTGTAATTCTCAGAAGTCGTTCCTAACATCAATTTGTGTTGGATCAGCATGAACAGATCAACCTTAGTGTGTGCACTGATACCAGACTGCAATGTGGAATTTAACATGTACTTCAAGCAAAAAAATCTCTTCCCTTACTTTTCTCTCACAACTGGAAAAATAAATGTTTGGCAAGTTTTTTCTTCCTCCATAATAAGAATCATGTTTCAGTCAGGAATTTTCATTAAACATCTACCACGAACAATTTCTATAGTTTGAAATCCATCTGCTTCGAAGCTCTGACACAGGAAACAAAAATAAAGACAAAATCCAGTGCTGTTCCAGAGAATGAACCAAACCCCAAGAGTCTGAACTCACTCGAATCTCCAGCAATTAAATAAAGCCCTTTGTGCGGACGACGGTTTTAAGGGCTTTTTTTCTGTTAAGAACCACATGTTCACTTTGGCATCCTGAGCTGCAGGTGAAGGTTAGAGAGCAGCTGCACCTGTACATGTTTACGTACATGAGCAGATCACTTGGATTGGGACTAATGATTGTTTCTGTGCCAGGAAGCTCTGCCATTTGGGAGCTTGAATTTTGAATGAATTGGGAATGAACAAAAGAATATTAGTCTAAGCCCCTCAGTGTCAGGAGTATCCACACAGAAGCGCCTTGTCACTGTACAGCTACATCTCCTCCCATATATAGTTAAATAGCATAAAACACCACAAATCCCCAGAAACTATATAGGTAAAGCAGTTTAGGTACTGGAGCTTAAGGACAGGAGTTTTCAGTAGGGTGTATATAGAAACTGCAATGTTCTCAGTCTGCTCTGAGAGGTCATAGAAGGTAACAAAATCAAGTGTATTTGTCAGCAGGCTGGAATTCATCACACAGAGACCCACAGCTCTGCTGGGACATTTTGGGTGGCCTGCAAACAAGTAATAGAAAAACACTGCTTTAGATGGATCATTACTTAAAGTACTAGCACCACCAAGGCCAATACTCTGCCCAAAATTTATTCTGAACAATGAGAGTGTCAAGCAGCCTGTGCAGGACTACCATGGCCACTTGGACCCGCTCCCAGCACAGCACCCATAGGGAAAGCCTTACAATCTGCTGTGGGAAAGGTTTTCCTTGGGAGAAACCATAACGCTTTTTCCTTGACCTATTTTTATCTAGACACCTGCTAACTGCCAGCAGGCATCATCCTGACCGCTTTGCTGTTTGGTGGCAGATGATGGGTTTGGTATAGGAGCATCTCTTGTGGGAATGGTTGTCATTCACTTGTGGAAACCATTAGCTGGGTCCTGCTGCACGTTTCTGATTCTTGGAAAGATGCGGAAAATAGCAAGTTTGTACAGCTAAAAGGACTCTGCTGACTGTTGGGGACAACATATACCTCCCCCAGTACCACTACTGCCCTCAAGGCACCCTGCTCTGAGAAGACAGTCTGGAAGAGTTGCTTTTTTCTGGCTGTGGATGTGTTGTGGGTAGCTGGGGACATTTCACTGACATAAGCACTGCTACTCAGGGAGGGATCATGATGTTGCCATTTAAAGGAACTCATGACTCTGGCAAAATCTAAAAGCAGACACTTTTCTGCCAGACTGCTGTAATCCTGCTGAAAAATGCAGAGACAAAATTCACCTTTCTTGAGCCCATAAAACTTCACTCAGAGTACCCGAAGAGCAAGGAAATCTCTGTGTCTCACCAGAACAGTGGCAGGATGTCAAGAATATGACCAAAAGCAACAGAAAAAATAGGCTGGGTTCTGTGGGCCAAACATACTGCCACGGCATATTGTTTTTTACCTGATATTTAGAGGCCCACAGAAAAAAAGTCACCTTCAGGAAATAAAAGGGGAAGTGATTAGATCAACAGGCAATTCTGAGCAGTCTGAAACAAAGATATCAGAATTAACAGAATTTTTTTTTTATGGGTGATGGAAGCATTACTAATATGAATTAGTAGTTCACTGTTGACCATACTCTGTTTTGTCTCCTTGTGCAACTCAGTAAGTGAACAGGACATGGCCAGGTTATGAACTGCAATAAATACTTATGATTGTCTCATCTTTACTATACCAACATGATCTGAAGAGTGTCATCTTTAGGCACTAATGGGAACTGGCTTCATGTTTCCTTTACTTTTTAGATGTCCCTATCATTTCTCCATGCAGATGCTAATGCTTTTGAGTCACACTGTCCGTGAACATTCTGCTTTCCTTTCCTCTTGATTTTTCCCCACAGAACTGTGTTTGCTAGTCCTGTTGTTCTGGTCACATGGACAAAACACCCTGATTCCCATCTTCTTACTGCTTACATAGGCTCATGGGACCCAATTACATCAGCTTGTTCTTCTCTACTAGTGCTCTTAGTCCTATTCACTGTTTTTGATATCTGTATAATCCTGCAGAGACATCCGAATTCAAAGATATGAATTCCTTATTCTGCAGCACTTTTGTTGATAGTTGTGAGAACTCAGAAGTACTGCTTGGACAGGCTCTTATCTTTCCAGATTCTGGGAACTGTGACATTTGTCATCATGGGAGTGATTCCACTTGTCTATCTCTATTTTAAGATTTAAGATTGTAACTCCACAGTCTCCTAACTAGACTTCTCACTGGTGTATCCCTCCTTTGATATAAATCTCTGGCTTGATAACACAGTTGCCATGACCTTGCTTGCACTGGCCTTTGCAGTGAGCAGCGGCTTTGCTGCTGTTCTGCTGCCCTCAGCCCTTTACTCACTATGAAGATGGGATGCCTCCAAGACAGAGGTTACTGACTTTCTGCTTCCAGATGCTGCTGTTCCTTAGCTGTTGCACGGATCAGGTTAGCAGTTTCCTGTCCCTGGGTATTGTAATAGAGGACTGCAGTGACTACTGTAGCCCCAGGCTGTTGCATTTGTCGTGACACACTACATTCATCGTACCTGACACACTTTACAGAGATACATGAGAGCATGGCGTAATACCTTTTGGGTTATTGCTTCAGTTCCTGAGTGCATGCAAATCTCCTTCAGGCCCTTATTCATGCACTAGGCTGGTGGTGGTATTAAGAAAAAGACCTTCAGCTAGTTGGAGAGAAATTTTGAGTACATTGGAGGAAGTCCTTAAGGTATTTATGGTGTCCTTCTGCAACAGCTCTGTTTTTGAAAGTTCCTAGTATCTGTCCCTAACATTGTTTCTTGTATTATTTTTTTATGATCTTCTGAATGGTACTGTATGGCTTTCAAGTGTTGTGTTCTTGTAAACACTGTCACTGTTTTACCTGTTTTCTCAAGGTTTTTTCATTTCTTCTGTAATCTGATGCCTCTGCTTTTTTCATCTGAAGTCTAAGCTGTAGTTTCCTTCTACATTTGCACAGCTCTAGACTGTCTTGGACAACCCTGGTCCATTTTCTCTTTCTTGTCTTTCTTAGTGATTCTTTCATGAAACTCAGTTGTTTCTGTTTTTTCCCCTCATCAAGGAAGGGCAGAAACTTCCCTGGTTTGGACTTCTGCCAGAGTCTTCTGTCGTGTATGCAGCTCATGCTTTCTCATAGGATTTCAATTTTATGGTTTCCTACAGAGTTTAATATTTCTGGCCATGATGACAAAACCCACTGCTGGTGGCAGTTCCTGGGAAACTGAAGCTAATGAATTATGAAAGTGATAAAGTGTTAATGAGATTGGTTCAAGAGTGTAAGAGAAATCTATTTTTAAACTCTGTTTTTCACAAAATATAATTATAATGTGCAAAATGAAATTAACACCATTAAAGAAGATGCAAAACACAGGCTTTTGCACTCTTCTCAGGCTAGGGTTGACTGGAGAGGATGCTCAGTAGAGCTGACTGTTTACCTGAGCACCATGTGCATATCCTGGTGCTAAAAAAAAGGAACATCTTCACATCTAACAGCCACAGGGGTCTTGGGCACTCCACTGTGTTTTGGCTCATCCACATTCATCCAAGCAGATGGGCAGCATCTTGGTGTCCACTTAAATTGTGTGCCTTTAGTTCAGCATAAAATCCTGCTGCTGCCTGGTCTCGTTGCCTCTGCTGCAGGATGCTTGAGCAGGAATGTGTTACAGTCATCTCGCTGTTCTGTTTCTTCCTTATTGCAATTCATGTTTCAGCAGGGGTTGAGAGGGTGGCTCTCAAGGGTGCTTTCAAGCACAGCTAACCCAGCTAAAAGAAAAGTGCCACAGCTCCTTAGTGCTATCCTTACAGGTATCCATGTGAACAGTCCTGGCAGGCCCAAGAGCACTGCCAGCTATTTCAGGGGTTAAGAGCAGAGCTCAGTTTGGTGAATGGCTGTTTGGTTTCAAAGCAGTTGCCTGCCTTGTCAGATTCTCACTCTGCATCTCCTTTTTCAGTGCTCAAATAAGCACCTGTCTGTGGAAATTCCATACTTGGGTTTCCACTGTTTCTTCAGTCAGAGGCTGGGGAGATCCAGGACTTCTTCCCAGGACCAGATGGCAATGTGAAGTTTAGCTGGAGCTTTAGATGTAGCCACACAGGGTCTGTTTTCTTGCTCTCACACAGCAGGGATGAGGGAGAAAACATGGCCTTTCTCAAATGTTGAGAACTCCCATGTTGAGAGGGCTCCCAAGTACACCAAGGGGAGCAGGATGACACATTTGACTGGCACAGTCCCTGCTGTAAGCAGCTGAACACTAGGGGATCATTGCTGGAGAAGTCACATTTTCCCAGGTAATTCAGCATCCACCTGTACATTACAATGGCATTACATGCCCAGCATGGTGATTCAAACTGTCAGGGCTCAGGGCTATGGCTGACAAGACAAACTGAATATAGGTACTTGCAAGTTGCTCTCAGAAGGCAAATTTATCTGGTAAAACTTTGTGAAGTAAATGAAGTTTTCAGATATTAGAGTCTCCCCTGTGCCTCATGTAACAGGAAAACAATGCTGTGATTTGAAATTCTGGAGGTTTAGATCTTAGCAACAATTTCCAGGTTGCACAGATAACCCTGAGAATCAATCCTTATGTGAAATATATATGCTATCAAACCATTTTTTTCCATTTAATTTGGAGAAAAGTTTATTTCTCTGGCTCTGAGATGAAGTTGAGGTTAATCATACAGAAAAAAGTATGATTTCTGAGCATTTTAAGGGAAGCCATCCAGTACCCACATGCATGAGAGACTTCAGCATCAGAGACTTCCAGAACAACTTTACGAAACTGAGTGATGAAAGGGGCTAACCCTCTGGCAGAGGTCAATAGGGTGGACAATAAAAGGAAAAAATGATATTTCTGCTTCCAAGAGCTGTGATCCCACATAGTTGCCAACCTCACTGAAGAAGACCTTCTGATTCCCATTCTTCTGAGCAGGACAGATTGTGAAACCAGGACATACTCTCACTGCCTTCAAGAGTCCTACTCAAAGGTCAACATATGAGGTCCTTACTGCCCTCATTTTACTTTTAGCAGTATCTTATTTACCTCATTTACAAGTCTAAACTCTTGTTTATTAAGCTCTTTAAGATCTTCAGATAGCAAACACTGTCCAAGGACAAAAATTATAAGTTGTTCCAGTTTAGCCACTAAGACAAGGGCATTGGTATTATGGGTAGTGATGTAGAGTAGCTGTCTTAAAACCAGTAAGCTTTTTGGGTTACGTTGAAGGTACTAAGCAGAGCAGGGTAAGACAATATTATCCTAGAACAGCACGCACAGTCTCTAGCTCTGATTACACACAGATTTTGCATTATGCCTCTTGGGAGCGAAAAATAAGGCAAAAAAGCCCCAAAGGGAGGGTTAAAAAAGCTAACAAGACCCTGAGGCCTTCTTTCCAACAGGCTTTCCCTACAATCCTATTGGTTTAAAGCCTAAAGTAAAAATGAAAATGGTTGCCCGGAGAGAGGGGAGGTAACTCTTGAAGATGAGAGTTTAAAAAAAAAAAGAAAAAAACCCCACACACTATAAGCAACCAGAATGTTTCCAAAACATCTTGTAAACCACACAGAAGCCTGGCACTGTTACATCTTGAAAAAAGCAGCTGCACAAGTGTCTTACATTTTAGAAGTGCTTTATGTTCTAAAATAAGCAGTGCATCAAAGTGATGTGGAACAGCTCAAATGAGACTTTCTGCTTTCCTTGTGCACATCTGCATTTAGAAGAGAAATTATGAACTTGCACAACAGGTTATAAAATGTGTCCTCATATGGTGTTTTACAATACACCCCAAGCCCTCGGTCGCTGTTCTTGCCAAACCAAGACTCTGGGCTCCTACTTCAGTGTAGTCTCCTGCGTGGGAACTCCTTGACACACAGTTTTCAGGGTTAATAATGATGGGGGTAACAGAAATTTCATCCTTGGCAGGCAGACTGACCTTGGGAAGGTGTCTAGGTTAGACATTCTTAGGGGAGTCGAAATCTTGCAGCCTTTATCTCCAATCAAACCGCAGGCAGTAGACCAGACAATGATAATGTCTCCTGTGTCCTTGTAACAGCCCACGCAGAGGTGGCCTTTGGCCTTGCACTGCTGGTGGAAGCAGATGAGATCCAGCAGAAAGCAACAACAAAACAGCAGTCTTTGAGCTGGTGGGAGGGCTGGGGCAGAGCTGCCCAGTTATCTCATGCCATGGAGTGGACTTGCTCGATGGTAGGTTTTTCATGCTGAGAAGCTTCATAGGTGACAGTAGATTTTTCTTGCTAATGAGAAACTTGCATAAACAAGGGAAATTAGCTTGTGCTGAGCCCTCGGTGCTGCAGGTAGATTGTTATCTGTGTCTGAGTGAGGCTAATCTGAAGATAACTAGGGTAGCTCTACAACTTCAGAGCTGTTGTACAGACACCATCAGCAGCAACAGGAACCACATTAAAAGATAACATTTGTCAGTCTACCCTCCTTAATAGCAAGGCGTCTAACACATTGAACAGGAGTTATTTACTATGGGAATATAGGACACTAGCCTGCATGCCCAGAGGCCTCCTTATATGCAATTGAACTGCTTAAAATTTGAACCTCAAGGGTAACTACATATTCAGCTTTTCCAGCCCCTCCTGCTAAAAATACACAAACTTTTATTCATTGACTGGCTAATACTTGAAAAAAGTAGTCCTGGACATGTTCTGCTGCTGAAATGTATGATTTGCTTAATTGAGATGGAATCAGCCATTTTTAGCGAGAGAATGGAAGAGGAATCTTCTCTCCCAAGGGCTTTGATAACTCTTGTTATTCTTTCCAGCACATTTCTGCTTTTTTCAGGGTAGTCAGGCCCAGAGCTGAGAACGGTTTCTTACTTTGCCTCACACACTCCATCATGCAACAATAAAGGAAAATACGCCTCTGAAGTAAATCAGTAAAATTGGCTTCCCTTACAGTACGGCAGTGGACTTGCCAGTCAGGGTACACAGAAAGCATACCAAAAAAGTCTGAATAGTAGTGTTGGTACCTCAGTGCTGAACAAAGTGCTGGGCAGGCAAAGGGCCTCTCTGCCGCCCAGTAAATACAGTGCTGGTCGGGCTTGTTCAGGGCTGGTGGTGTGCAGCTGGCTGAGTCCCTTCAGCAACCTGTGCCTCAGCTCTCAGGCTATAAAATGGGTGCAATGACACTGACTTCTTCGGGAAAATTCAGCTGAATTCATCTTGGCAGGGAGGGGAAGGGGCAGCTCCTCAGCACGTCACCAGTGATGCTCTGCCATGAGGAGGTTGGCTGCTATGGGACATTTTGGCCACAGTTTTGCACTGACCTCCTTCCCATCCTAACAGTGCTTGCCTCCTGCCTGCAACCTCCTCTCCTTGCACCACAAGGCAGCCCTGGGCTCCTGCCTCTGTGGGCAGACTCCTTTTTGGCTTCTCCCAGAGCATCTCAGAGGCTCACACAGTCATTCAGCACTACAGGATGTGACCCCATCCTTGGCTGCCTACAGCCCCCCTTTGCTCTGTTCCCAAACCTCTGTCTCCCAGTTTGCCACCCACCCTTTGCAAAGTCACCAGCTGTCCCTTGACCCCCACGTCACTTTCTTCTCCTTTCCAGGCTTTATTTCAAATAACCCAGCACATGGTAGCACCTCTAAGGAAGCACTGCCCTACCATACCAACCTGCTTTCACACCCCCACATCCAAGCTATTCCCTGCTTCCCAGCCATAATCTGCATGAGGGAGAGGAACACAGGGACCAGAAGGACATGGGTGCGTGGACACACACAGATGGCAGATAAGAGATGGTGAGAGCACTTCTCATGACAGCGGTATCAGCACAAAGTTACAGCCTGAACTCACCTACAGCCTGGCTCCTGCCTCTACTAGGGACAGTGCCCACACCCTGTTCCATCTACTTTACTTGTGCTTATGAGGCTTCAGTAGTCTAACTGCTGCTTACTGGAACTATTGATATTTTTGCCTTACATATAATTTTTTTTCAGTAAAATAATATTATACAGTAAACCTGAAGCTGAAGATGCTTAATGAGCTTCCTAGCTGGTAGACAATTCTTCAGGGCAGTTCATGAGATGGTTGCCAAGGCAGTCCCCTCTTTCTCTGCTTATCGCTGAACAGCGGCAAAGGGTATTAAAAAACCCCAACCAAACACCTTGATCTTTTCACTCTGTAATGTCAGGTTTAGTCTCTCATCTATTCAGAGGAAATCAGAGCTATAAATAGTCCTGCCCTGCTTTTCATGCCTTAGTTTACAGTATTAAGAATTCTTTTTTCTGGTGCTGAAAGCTGCAGGGTTTTCATTTAGGGAGGCCAACTGTTTTGGTTAAAGTGACCATTGAAAAAGAACTATGGTACCATTACAGTGATAACAGAAGTAGCTAAATGTACTTTCTGATGGGCCCTTCTGCCTGCACTCTGACAAGTCAGAGGTTGTCTCAAGAGGTTCAGTTTGGAAGGAAGGAACGTATATTTACTCCTTGGACTGTCCTATTTCAACTGAAAAGTCCCTTCAGCACCTGTGCAAAGACAGTCCAGGAAGCTCGCAGTGCTATTAACTCCACATGATGAAGTCTTATCTCAGCTTACAGCAAGCTCAGCTCTGCAATATGCCAAGGGGCACATAATTGCCTCTATAGGACACTACTGGGCCTTTCCAAGGATGTTGAGATACTTCATATGAGTTACTTCAACTGGAAATCTGCACTGATTGAATAGGTTGACCACATTCCCTCCTTTCCCCCATACACAATATATCTACCAATGAAAGGAAGGTTACGGTTTTTGGGGATATCACAGGTGAGACACTAACCCAGGAAATAATTATGTTCTATTTATTTTTTACCACCATCCCTCTTTAAATCTTAGCAGTATTTCTCCCACAATCTGGGTGTTAGTGAATAAGAACTGCTTTTACTGCTCTACTAGGACATCACTTTTAAGAACTGCTCTCTGCCCTGAGCTTGCCCACAGTCTGACTCAGTCTCACTGGCTGGTTGCCTTTCATGGGATTATTCAGGCTGGCAGGGACCCCAGGAGGTCTCTAGCCCAAACCTCTGCTCAAAGCAGGGTCAGCCATGAGGTCAAACCAAGTTGCTCAAGGCTTCATCCAGCCCTGTCTTGAAACCCTCCTATGAAAATCTGCAAGTGCTACCCAAATAAATGCCTTTATCTTTGAAGTCAGTGTCATGAATAGCAGCACATACTTCAGTTCATTCACTTTAGCTATGAAGTGAAAGATCCCATCTTTCTGACCTCTGTCAGTACCACAGATTTCCACCTTTTCCATCACCATTCCAGTTGTCCTGGTTTTGGCTGGGATAGAGTTAATTTTCTTCTTAGTAGGTGATATACTGCTATGGTATGGATTTAGTATGAGAATAATGTTGATAACACACTGATATTTTAGTTGTTGCTAGGTAGTGCTTACTCTAAATCAGGGACTTTTCAGTTTCCCGTGCTCTGCCAGTGAGCAGGCGCACAAGAAGCCAGGAGGGAGCAGAGCCAGGACAGCTGACCCGAACTAGCCAAAGGGATATTCCATACCATAGAATATCACGCTTAGTATATAAAGCTAGGAAGAAGGAGGAAGGAGAGGATGTTTGGAGTGATGGTGTTTGTCTTCCTAAGTAACCATTATATGTGATAGAGCCCTGCTTTCCTGGAGATGGCTGAACACCTGCCTGCAGATGGGAAGAGGTGAATGAATTCCTTGTTATGCTTTGCTTGCACACACGGCTTTTGCTTTACTTATTAAACTGTCTTTATCTCAGCCCATGAGTTTTCTCATTTTTACCTTCTGATTCTCTCCCCCATCCCACTGGGGGAGAGTGAGCGAGCCCCTCTGTGGTGCTTAGTTGCTGGCCAGGGTTAAACCATGACACCGATTCAGAAGGGATCCAAAATAAGTGCAATTAAAATTAATTTTAAAAATAGGAGATTGTTTTCCTGTAGGTTGCTTTCCTATATTTTCTGTTTTCTGAGTCTTTAAGAAATTTTAAGGTTACACTTCAAGTTTTTCTCTGCAATTTTTACAGTTACCTCTCTTTCTGAAAAAAAAAAAAAAAAAAAAAAAAATTTCTGTCTGTCTTCATTCTACTCCCTGGTTCCAGCAGGCTGAGTGTTAGCAAAAAGACTTGCAAAACAGAGGAAGCTATTGCAAGAGCTGCCAACAGTTCCACAAAAATATTCATATCACAAAGTTCATCTGCACAACTGACCACTCTCATTGAAACAGCTAAAGTGTGAATAGGCTGCAGTAACTGAGCTATCCTCCCATTTTTTTCCCATGACCTCACTCATCCAGTACTTCAGTGCAGTTCATGTGGGAAAATACCACCTGACCATGCTGTGCCATGTTAGCAACGAGGACTTGAGTCTCTGAATTTGTTAATCCATCAGCAACAGGTATTAAAAGAAATGTTAACAAAATAAACCAGCAAAATCTGCCATAATGGACCGTATCTGGCTATAGCGGCCAGGGTGCCAGCAGAGTGCAATAGGCAAGTCCATTATCAGCACGTGAAGATGTCTAATACAACAAAGAGCATCTATTGAGTGGTTCCTAGCCAATATGGCTCCTCTTCTCCGTCTTGTGCTCCCTTGCTGAGTGCCTTCACATAGTGCTCGGACCTACCAACCCATGCAGGGACACAGGCAGGAATTTGTATCCCTTGCATCTGAGTTCTGCCATCATGCCAAGCGTGCTTACAGCCCTCACCTCAGGCTGGCTGGGCTGTAAAGACCAGGGCTTTCAGCAGCCTTGTTTAGAGCTAAGTCTGCAAAGATGAACAAAGTCCATC
This sequence comes from Falco rusticolus, assembly GCF_015220075.1. NCBI lineage: Eukaryota > Metazoa > Chordata > Aves > Falconiformes > Falconidae > Falco > Falco rusticolus. The sequence continues at coordinate 42,193,622 of NC_051193.1, forward strand.
CCCATGTTACTCTAATGTCCTTCTTTAAACATGCTGCTGTCTGATTACTGTTGTTTAATTACCATCTGTTACTGCTACAGGACAGTCAGAATGCCTGCACATGCCCTTTTTATCCTGTGCAAATGGCATTAGCCTATAATAAAAAAAATAATTCCTCCCATGTGTACTTGGGAAGGAGGAACGGAAATGTAGATGTGGCTGGAGTAATGTGGTAATGACGGACAAATTTGGCTTTGATAATTAAGCTTGCCTTCACTGTGTTAGACTGCACCTATTTGGGATTATTAAGGCAAGAAAGTAAATTGTGAAATCTTAGCCCTTAAATAATGTCTTCCCTTTTCCGATTGATTTCATCTTTCCTAAAATCCAATGTGCAAAGAAACACATTTGCTCATCTGAATTGCTGTTTTTACTCCCTAGCAAGGCCTGCCTTCCTGCTGCCTCTAGACCTGGTGTAACTCTTCCTTCTGTCCTGATGGGCAGAGCTCAGTGGGTGGTGGATGTACAAAATGGTCATGTCCTCATGAACTTTCACGGCAAACGGTTCTCCTTTGGTAAAAGCAGTTAGAGAATTAACCAGGCAGGTAAACTGCTGCTGGGTGTTTTACTTGAGTTGTGGTCTTTTCCTAAATCCCTACTGTCTGTCTCAAGCATTTTGTATCAGGCTCCAGCCTGCACTTCCTGAGCTTGGTCTAACTTTAAGAAAGGCCAAATTAGGTGACCAGGGCAGGACACTGGATTTCTTTATCAACATCCTTCTTGCTACCAGGCTTGCAACTTTGCAGCAATACTCAGTGATTGCTCTTAAACTGTTTTGGAGTGCAGTAATTGCCTTTATGTTTTCTGTCAGGGTATATTGTGGGTCCTTACCACAAGCCCATACCATATAACCTGAAGTACAGCTGCTATCCATAAACCAGAAATTGAGTATAATCTACCATGTCCAATGGCACCATGTCTCATCTTTCAAAGGTGGTATTAATTGTGATCTGGACATTTTTGTATTACTTGGAGAGAATTTATTTTGGCTTTCCTATTTGAATGTGCTAAGGCTATTTCAAGACCTGTTATGCCCCAGCTCATTCAGTGTTTGTCTCCAGAGAAGCCAGGAGGGTCAAAGCAGGCAGAGTTTTAATTTAAATCTCAGAATTTTCCTGTAATAAACAAAATAACCACACTGCAGACAAGGCTTTGCTACAAAGCCGTCCATCAGCTGTGCACTCGTTGATTTTGGGGGTCCAACTCAGCCTTGGCCCAGCACATTGGAGGAGATGCTTCTGACCAGCCTGGCAGCAGATTGTCCCACATGGATACAATTTAAATAAGTAACAAGGACAACAACTCCACAACATGGGCTCATGTGAACTGCCTCATGAGTCTAAATCTCCAAGCAAGCAAAGCCACCCACAGTGATGGAGGCAGGAGCATGTACAAGAGCAGACACCTGTGGCAGGATCAGGCCAGCCTCAAATTCCTTAGGACATGAGCCTGAGTAGTTCAGTGCTTACTTGACAAATCAATTCCATATTTTTTTCTATAAAAATTTCAATTAATATAAATAATATGTTCTTTATTCTGTGCGATTGCAGACATTTCTGCTGTTCAGCATGATTTTGCATATTTGGAAAGGAATCACATCCTCTTTGTGGTACAGAAGAGTTTGGAAAACAATTACTCCATATTGTGCACCAAAGCATATATGCATGATTCCTGAGATGTATATGGTCAACTTGTGTTTCATGAAATCACATTATCTTCAGCTGTAATTCAGAAGATTTGCCAGAAAAAAGGAAGTATTACACTCAGTATACGGTGCTAGAGCATTCTTCTGTTAAAGGACTTTACCCTCATGGCCTGTGTCTTCATAACTCTGTGAAACTAAAAGCAACCGTCACTGCCTGCACCAAGTTGTCTATCCCACTCAGATGCTTCTTTCAAGCTCTCACCATATGTTACTTCAAACATGCACATTTATTTGAAACATCTGATTCTTTTCTTTTTAATACTGCTGCAATGTCACTGATGCCAGTGGAATGATACATGTAAAGGGCAATGAGAATTGGGACCTGAGGTTACAACTGGTATGCCGAGAAGAGCAAAGGGTACAAGTCAGCTGAGGAAATGGTGCTCAGTTTTTGGGGTAGGTGAGGGTAAGGTTCCATTTTGGGATGAAGCAGAAGTAAGGGACAACTTTCAGAACTGAAAGCGCTCAAAGTAGTTGAGATTTTAGCAGAGTGTGAGAGGTACCTCCCAACACTGCATCTCAAAATGGAAGGAATCTTGTAACAAGCCTTTGTTCTGGGAGATTCCCACTGTTCTGAGTAAGAAGTAAGGGATCCTTCAGACCAAGAAGCAAAACCACAGAGATCTAAGGCTCTGAAAGTTTCCAGGTTTCTCATCTTTCTAATGAACCACGTGCTATCTGCTGTTGGGTCTCTACCATACCGGCTGCTGTGACCAGACTTCAGCCTTCCTGTCTCTGGAGGAATTACAACCAAAGATGAAGAACCAGAAGAAAGATTTTAAAATCCAATCTCTTCATTCTCCCGTTTTATGATTCCAAGATCTTCTTCACAGAACAGGTGAAAATTCCCCATGAAAAATGGGAAGAGGTTTAATTTCCTGAACCTCTGATCTAGTGGGTTCTTTGGGGATTTCCATTTAAAAAAACCCACAATTAAATCCGGTCTTCTTGTCAGAAAATTATACTTCCCTAAATATTTCATCAAACCTCGACAAAGCAGACCTGATATGGGGAAAAGAAAAACAATGATCCACCATTATTTGGCACTGCAATGCTAGGAAGCTTCTGGGGTTTTTTTCTGCTTCTTTGAATGGCCAGCTATATATGGGTATCAGGGGCTGAGCAGCAACCTCTGTACCATCATTCTGATACTGGGGAAAACCGCTTCAGAGACTCTCTGAAAAGTAGGACAGGATGAAAGCAGCTTTTTACAAACAGCTGAGCAGGAAAACTTCCTGTTTAAAGATGCATATGGTGAAAGTAAGAGATGGACATCACAGTAGAGATAGCACAGAGCCATCATGTCACCCCTAAGGATAGCGCATCCTTTGTGTCACTTGTGAAGCTGAGATTGCACTGATGAGAAGGACAAGAGGCAGCTGGCAAGGTGCTCCAAAATAGTAAGCTGGGATGGGTTGCAACTTGAATTTTAGCTGGAAAGGAGGATCTCCACGTATGTCAATGCAAATTCAGCTTTCAGTTGACATCTGCATGTATCAAGTCTGTCAAGTTGAACAAGCTGAAGGGAGGTAACAGGGAGAACACGTTCCCACTTCTTCAAAACCTTTAGGAGGAGTCAGCTCTCACAGAAGGAGATAAACAGCTCTCTGTGGGGCATATTACACAGATTGTTGCTCATGTGTCAACTCAGAAAGGAATTACTAGGAGAAGGCCAGCACAACCAAAGCTTCTTGTCCCCAGTATAGCTCTGAAGGGGGGTTCTCAAATAGCAGGGAAATTACAGCTCCTCCTTTTGAAGGGCACTGGAAGGACACCAGCTCTACTGCATGCAGACTCAAAGAGCAGGTAGCTATCGGGATTCACCTCCCTGTTTGCCATGCTCAGTGGCAAGCTGAAGCCTTCTTTTAGCAGGACTTTCTGAAGTTAAAGACTAGATGTCTGGAAAAACCCTGCCGGTCTACACTGGTCCTCAAGCTATGCAGCTGGTGTGCTTTACACACTCTCAGGAAGTGTAACACCTAACTTTCAACAGACTTGCATTCCACAGCAAGATAAGGTTTCCGGGGGACTCAGAGGTTTCCAACCCTGACACTTACAGAATACCAGAGAAGAGTGAAGGGCACTTCATTAAGCTAAGGCAATCCAGACGTACCAGGGTACTTCAGCAAGGAAACTAATTCTAGTCTTAACCCCGTTAAAGCATTTGGACAACATATACTTTTATTTCCTAAAAAAGTTTAGAAAGCAGTTGGAGTAATGCAGAGACAATAAACCAAAGCTAATGTATTAGGTAACTCCGAGACACAGAACATTTACCATCTCCCCTTGTACTAGATATAGTCCTTTTGCTTTACTGACAGGAATTCAATTTCTTCGCAACTCAAAGGCCAGGCCACTTACCCTAAATGAGAAAGGAAGCAAAAGCATGACCATTTCTGTGCTCAGTGTGTTCCTGTCAAAAAGGTGTGGGATGGAGAACTGAGAGACTTTCTACAGTTCAACACTGACAGAACTCAAGCTAAAAATAACGTGAATATCCACCATAGGAATGCATCAGCCTCATGGCGACTGGGACTGCTGCACACATCATGGCAGTTTTCCTGCTTTTTGAGTGACAGCTAATTTTTTACTACCCTCCTCCACTTGCTTCACAGTGTTTATGAAAGCGGTGGAAACTGATTTAATTTTTTGTTCCCACTAGAAAGCTGTGTCTCTGAACACTTCCTTTGTGTTGTTAGTGATAAATCAGAAATAGCGAGCAAGTAACTTTGAAAACCATGGCAGAAATGTCTTTTTAACTAGGCTACCTCACAGTGAAAATTTTGTACTATGTTTTACTTTGCCTCTCCTCAAAGAAATCAGATTTTATGGCACTGGTCACAAGTCAAGAAGTAACATTTCTATAAATGACATTTTTAGATGGCAGGATTCCACTTTTTAACTTACCCAAAGGAAAACTTGAATAACGAAAACCCAGTTTCCTACCACGCGAAACCTAAGTCCTAGGTCAACTTCAAATAACTAAATAAAGAGAAAAGTTTCCCCACCCCACAGCTAACTCTTGTCCTTGATTCTTAGTCTGGACACCTGAAGTTGCGGCAAAAGGTTTGCTATTCTTGCCGTCCTGCAGAAGCTCTGAATACATGCGCAGATGAGAGAGAAAGCTTTCCAGGGGGTATACAGCAGGCAGGCAGGCAGCTGCGCTGTGTGCAGGAGCAATGCTGCGACAGTCTGTGGTCTGTGTTTGAGATTAGAGCAGATTAAGAGATTCACTTGTCCCTCTGGCTTTAAAGTTGGTTAATGATGCAGAGGTATGCAAAGAAACATATGCGAAGAAAAACATTCGTTTGAGCAATGTCAAGGGGGAAGAAATAAGCTGCAACATTTATCAGCGGAAACACAAGTGTGTTAATGAGAGTAAAACATATACACCAGGGAGCTGGCTTTGGGCCAGTCCTCAGTGACAGAGGATTTGGATGTGTTCATATAAATAAATAGCGTGAAGTTATTTTGATGAGCTCTTTCAAGTGTGTGTTTCTATGACTATCCTAAAATTTGTGTGTTTACAAATATTTCTTGGAAAGTGGAAATCATGTGCCTTACACGTCCACTTACACTGAGGGCTCCATTAGACATAGCTGACTCTGAACTGGGTTAATTTTTGCTTGCTCACAGCAGACCTGGCTGTCCGATCAAGAGCAGCACTGATACCACTAGCCCCAAGACCTAGCTGCTTCCCAGAAACAGCAAGGCATTGAAAACAGTAAAGGGGTAACTGGTTATTCAGCATGCCTGTATGAGGTGCATGAAAAGGCAATGTAACGTAGCAGATGTCAGATGCCTGGTGGGCCCCAAATTCAGTGGCAGAACTAGAGACAGCGTCAGTCAGTTAACAAGGCTTAGTCTGTCAGTGCCTTGTACTTTTCCCAGGACTTCCACCTGGTGCAAGGCAGCTCCTCTCACTTGATCAAAGCACTGGCCTGCTCTTCAGGGGGTGCTTTATTTTCCTGTTGCAAGTCTGTAAATGATAACAGAAGGTGCAGAACCACAGGGGAGCCGAGGTAAAGCAGCTGCAGGAAGTATTAACTGAACTGCACCATAAAAGCAAGATCTGCTGCTGGTCACAAGAGTAACCTGCTTATTGCAAGTGAGATTACATAAATACTGGTGATCACAAGAGGATTCAGTACAATATTCAGAGCAAGACCAAAAAATGTAAAGAATTTACTTGATTTTTCTTCTTTAATATTGTACTCCAGCACACCGGGAGCCTCGTTCTGCACTGGCAGGCGGACTGCAAGGACCATGTTGTTCACATTACTGTCTTTCCTAACCAAGAATATCTGAAAAAGGAGAAAGGAATCAAAAGTTTAGCTACATTATGTGAGCTTCTGAACATTATTTTAGGTCATTGGCAATTAAGTTTTTTATCTGTGCAATCCACCCTTAAATGACCTTATTTTAGCTTTGTTCCACTTCGTTGAACTTTACACAACAAAAATAATGAATAAAGGGACATTTCATCTGGGTGAAATTCAGACCTGCAAAGGAACCAGCAAAATGCCTATGCATCGTTGATGTTCCACTTAAGCCTAAGGCAAACTGTTTCACTAACTGAAGAGTATAAAGCCGCTCTCAGAATTTGTCAAGTGATGCTCCACACATAAGTGCCCTAAATCACAGACAATTCACCCTAGAATGTCCCTGTCTGGGTCTAAACCACGGGAGTCACTTTTATGTTGAGAGGGAAAGGATTCAAGTATCCAGAAGCGGAACATAAGGCCAAAGGCTCTGGTGGCCACAGTGTCCCATGGCAGAGTTTTTCATGGGCCCAGAAGATCATTCAGGCTGGCAGGGACCCCAGGAAGGCTTTTGTCCACCCTCTGGGTAAAACCATGAGGCCAGACCAAGTGGCTCAGGGCTTTGTCCAGACAGGTCTGGAGAACTTCAAAGCGTGGAGACTTACAGACTTTCCAGGCAACCTGTCCCACCACTTACTGTCCTCAGAGGGAGAAAGTGTTTCCCTGTACCTAGCCTGAACCCCTCCGGTTTCAATGTATGTCTGTCACCTCTTGTCCTCCCACCATGCAGTGCTGAGCAGAGTCTGCCTTCATCTTCTCCATTACCTCCCTGTAGGTCCCAGGGGGCTGCTATGCAGTCCCCCCCCCCCCCCCCGTAGTGCCTAGTTTGCTGCCTGCCACTCGTACATGGCCCTTCCTGCAGAGTGCCAGCCTGGACTGCTGCCAGGGGTCTGCCTTCACAGGGACAGGGCTTTGCATTTGTTCTTGTGAAATTTCAGAAGGTTCCTGCCAGCCCTGTTCCCCCAGATTGTCTAAGATCCCTCTGGATGGCAGCACTGATGCCAAATGTATCAACTGGTCCCCAAATCACAGAGCAGATGTGGTTGAAAAGAACTTGGGAGATCATCTAGTCCAGGGGTCCTCAGACTTTGTAACCAGGGGGCCGGCGCGCGGACGCAGTGGCAGGCAGCCATCTGCGGCTGCTTGGTTTCCCCCCCCCAACCCCTGATGGGGGAGGGGGGGGGAGGGCAGGGGTGTTCTGTAAATACCGGGGGCCGGATTGAGAACCCTGGGGGGCCGTATCTGGCCCGCGGGCCATGGTTTGTGGACCCCTGATCTAGTCCAACCCCCACACTCAAAGGTGGATCGACTACAGCAAGTCACTCAGGATTGTGTCTTGCATTGTTTTTATCATCTGCAAGGATGGAGGCTCCACAGCTTCTTAGGCAACCTGTTCCAATGATCAATCATCCTGACAGTAAAAAAGCTTTTCTTAATGTTTAAACAGAATTTCCTGTGTTTCAATTTATGCCCACCGCACCTTATCCTTTCACTGGATACCACTGAGAATGGACTGGCTCAGTCTTCTGTACTCCCTCCCGTCAGGTATTCATATACATTGAGAGGAGACCCAAGTCTTTAAGTGAAAACAGTTTAACCACTGTAGCCACCACCAATGGGACCAGTGGAATTAAAAAAGAAGGAAGAGGAAAGGGGAAAGAAGAAAGAGGAAAGAAAAAAGAAACAAAGAAGACAGAAGACAAAAGAAAAAGAAAAAAGAAAGAAGAGAAAACAAATACAAAAGAAAAATATTTTTTGTATTGTGTGAGCCTCCTAAGTGTGTTTCTAATTAAAGCTCATTTTCAAGGATATTTTCAGCTTGTACCTTGAAGCTGCAGACAGAAAGACAAAGTAATCTTCACCTTTATCTGTTCTTTGATAGCAGGCTTTGGCAGGACAGAGTCAAGGTATTTTTATAAAAACCGAATTAAAAAACTGGGCTAATTCTGGAGTCTGGATATTAATATTAGAAAGAAGAAATGTGAATTGATAAAATGATTAATCAACTATAATGTAGCAGTGGAAAACTATCAAGAAAACATTAATTTCTTGGATAGAGGAATTAAGAAAAAAAAGTTTGTCTAGAAGCCAGGACCTTTTTCAGCATGAGTCCGAGTCATAAGGGCATCTCCTGTCACTCTGAAGCATTCCATGCTAAACGTGCAGCATTGGGGCAGCTTCACAACCTCGCACAGTTCTGTCATCTTGGCCTCTGCCATTTGTAAGAAATTGAGCCCTAGGGGATCAGGTCCACCAGCAGTGCAGATAAAATCCAAATAAACACATGGCAAACAGGTGCATGCCTAAACAGGCCTATATCTAAAGGGCAGCCCCCTCCTCCTGCACCACAGACAGTATCTGCAGGTAAGAAAAAGCCATAGAAGCCTTCCCTTCCCCAGGTCCCAACACCTGTGTGACAGCACAGTCCCTTTAACACACCTTAAGAGACTACTGCAACCTTGGATCTCAGTCAGCACTATCTCACATTGCATCAGTCAAGTGTTTCATCTGAAATTAAATTTAAGCAATGAGAGAAGTGAAACCTGGAAATGAATCACTTCTGTTTTCCTGATTGGCATGACTGGTTGCCATGGCTCCAAAGGCTAAAATTGGACCATGGCTATCCAGATGAGGAGAAGGTGGGTTTTCTGAGCTGTACCTAACTCTACTGCCCAGGTCACGACTAGTACGCAAGCTGGTTTCTCCCATATTCACCAGTGGTGGGAAAGGCACAGTGCTGATTTGGCTTCAGGTGGTTTCAGAGTAGGCAGGAGAGCTGGCCCTTGCTGTGTGACATCTATGATGCACCAGCTCTTCTCCTGCCTGCTTCAAGCTGCAGCTGAGGACAGTGCTTGAGCCCAGCGTGAGCAGGAGGAACAGAGGTAAGGCTTATCCCCAAAGCCTCTCAGAGGTGGGGAACGGCCCTGCCTGCAGGAGTGGCTAATGACCAAGGAGGCTCAGGGCCATACACGGCTGTATCAGAGACAGTCACTCAGGTCTCCCTTTACAGTCAGTGCAGAAAAACAAAGAGAATAGTTTGCCCAACTTATTTGAGAAGTCTGGTCCAGGATGAGGTGCGCTGCACAGTCTGGGTTGGTCAGGTGAGTCCCACTGGAGGTCGTCACTTGGCTGTGCCAATTTTTAGCCCTGGCGTAGACTGACTCAGCCAAGGGGCAGGTCCAGACCTCCTCAGAGCACGAGTAAGTGAACTGCCCTTGTACTCTGCCATCAGCTCAGGTCATTTGCACCTGCCTTCCCCAGACCCAATGAGGACACCTACTCCACGATATGCCTCACCTCTGAGACTCCGGGGATGGAGAGCTCCCTTTCCTACAGAGCTGTTACCCTTAAGCAAGCTCTTCCTCTGCAGGAGTCTGCCATTTTCTCATGAGGATCAGATACCAATTACTGCAATAAAAATTACTCCCAGCAGCTCCCAGAATTGGAAGGTCTTTTCTTCAGGGTTTATTATTATTATTATTGTCCAAATTAGGATAGTCAACACACCGTGGCTGTGGTGGTGAATGAGAAGGCATCTCCACAAATCTACATGCTAAGTAAATAAAACCAGATACAAGATTTCTGGATTCCCAAAAGCCATTATATCTGTCTTGCACCATCGTGAGTGGCTAAAGCATCAAATGGTAATGGAAACAGAGAGCAGAGTCTGCTAAATATTTTTGATTCCACATGAAAAAAGGTGCTGGTCTCCTAACCAGCTCCACCAAGGACAGGAAATGGGGTTGTTTGAACTTAAAATGCTTTGGACTTACCCCTGCTGTTTCTTTGTCAAGTATTGCTCCAGCCCTTTCCTGGTTCATGTTCAGCTGAAGCCAGATGGGACAGGTCTTGATGAGTTTATCAAGGATGCTGATCCCTGGAAGTGGGAGACAGTTTCGCAGAGCAGTGGCCTGGCAGAGATGTGTCTCTTTTGCCTCTTCGCTTGTATCTCTGATAGGGCTGAAACACAGCAAGGGAGTCCTTTGTAAGCAGAACGGCAAATAGAAAACTTGGGGGAGTAAGGACTGTAAAAGCAAACACACAAGTACACACTGAGGCACTTACCCAGAGTTCCTCTATGGGCATCATAGCCTTGCTATGACAGAGGCAAACTGGGTGCCCAGGCCTCGACCGAGAGATACACCACATCCTAAGGACTACAGCCTCATAATAATGCACACCTGGGTTTCAGACTGCAGGCTTGTAGGGTGTTTTGTGCTGAGGTCTGTTGAATTCAGCCCATCTATGTTGCCTAAGCACAGGTACCCAGAGACAGAAGTAAGGGAAGCATAGAGTCAGCCAGCGTCACAGAGGGTAGAGGATGCCTGTCCCCTGGACCCCATCCTCCAGCTTAAGGGTCAGAGCAATGTTTTGTGTCTTCAAAGGGAGCGATGCCGCAGAGAAAAGGGGTTGCAGACCTTGCCAGCAGCCAGAAGTAAGCACACACCAAGCCAGTGTCCACCTGAGGTGTGTGGGGGCCAGGTCTGCAGCTCATCATGTGGCCATGCCACCATAAGCACTTCCCTGATGACACAGGAGCTGTGATGGCCACTGGTGTGGTACCACACCCTGCTGTCAGAGCCTTTTGGAGGAAGCCTGCCAGCAGTAGCCAGAGGCACAATCAGCTGCTCTCGCATTTTGGCACCCACCCTCCGTGCCCAGATTTGGTAGTCTGTAAAAAGGCCGACTAAGCCACCTCACTGTTTAAAAATAACACCAAGTGCTCTCTGTCTCCACTGACCAGTCTGTGCTGGTGGCTACAGAGGCGGATGATCCTCCTCCTCTGCACGTAGGGAGCCACTGGTAGCTGTTCATTAAGAGAGGGAAATCCTCCACCTCCGTTGGCACTCACAGAGTACAGGAGGAGGAAGAGGCGGCGGAGGTGTTCGGACGCATTCAGCAGCAAGTTATCCACTATGGAAGAGGTATCTTTGCTGATTCCCAAAGGCTGATCTGCAGCAGGAGAATAATTCAGGGTGCAGCCCCACAAACAGCCTTGTTCAGCACCACACAGCAAGTCCTGCAGGACAAGACAAGGGTACAGACACAGCAAACCCTTTCTCTGTGCTGATGGAGGGGAATGGGAGGGAGCACAGGAAGTGTGGAGAAAGACAGCGGGACCTTCAGGAGGGAGAAAAATGAAGACTTGATTCCTTTTTTTTTCCTGCCACATTTGTCATTTTGTCCAGTCCTAAAGACATAATTGGAAGTCCCGAAAAGATGCATGGGAGATGCTGAGTGACAAGAGAAGAGCCATCTTGCAGCACCACGTTAACAGTGCCCAGTTATACCTTATGTCTCAGCTCATTCATGAGCTTATTCTCAGCTGTACAAGACAAGAATACTGAAATTACACTGTTGAGAATATTAAAGCTCTGGGACACGCTCTCCTTTAGATTCTTGTTCTGATCAGAGACACAAAGAACTAATTCTATTTATTTTTAGTCCCTGCAGTCTAATGGCAGACTGGTATTAAATGCTGGATCCTAGCTATGGCACTGATTCGACAAAGTATTTACACATGTGCTTAGCACTGTGGGCAGTGGAAATAGTTGTGCTGAAAGGTCTGGTCATAAGAGCTCTACCTATAAGGCTATAGACTCATGGATATGGGCTTCTCATTAATATGAAGAATTGCTTTTAAAAGCAAAGAAAATGTAGGAGGACATACATAAAATATGTGTTTTTCTGCACTAGTTCTGCTGCTTAGACAACAGAGCTGAAAAAAGGAGGACTCTCCCTTTCAATTTGGTCTCATTTCAAGTCTTTTTCTTTTCCCTTTTATTTTTAAAGATACAGATCTTAAAAGTAGTACATTTCAAATAAGGTCAGACAAACTACTAAAAAAAGGAGTGCTTTCAAAGGCCTAACCTAACACAGCATGCTTATCCCAAAAGTTAAGTTTCCATAAAAATAGCCTTTCAAATCCCAAAACCAACAGCAAGATTTTATTTTTAGTAGGTTTTTCTTTTGCCACGCTATGGAGACAGCTTCCTTAGAAAATGCATGTTACTCTGCAAACCCGGTTGCTTATTCAGGGTATAGTCCACAGAATCTTGATTTTAATCAATCCATTTTTGAGATCATCGCCACAACGGTATAAGAAAGCTGTGCTTAAAAGAGCAAATGAAAGTAAGTGAAGCACTCTCTCTTCACTTGTGATAATAGCCTTGCTTGTCACACAGGTGAGGAGATTTCTTTCAGATGCAACAGCATATGCTTTTAATCAGTATCATCTGAACATATAGAGTAAAACAGTGGAGAACAGCTTTGGGAAGTTAACTTGATTCATCTCTTTGTTTCTTTCTTTACAGTAGAAACTAAAAGAAATTCCTAGTAACCATGTGAAAGTAAAAGGTGTTGGATAGCAACGTTCATACTCGGTAACGGGAAAGAAATGAGCTGAAGGAAAAGAAATGTGAGTTATAATGAAATGTTCCATAACACTGTCAGCAAAAGCTGCTCTCCAAATTAGTCACACAAGCATGAATCTGATCTTGCCAATGATGTGTGAAATCTAGATCAAAAGGAGACCAATGCTGATCATGTCTTGCTGCAGCACCAGAAGGTGACATGCATTGCAATAGCTCCAGCTGAACTTTGTAAGGCATAACGAAAAGGGGCAGCAAAGCACTGACGCTCAGGAATCCCACTGCCTAGAGGGAAATTAGGTATATTATCAAAGACGAAGAATACAAAGCAGCTTGGAGCTGGTGAGCACCAGGCATGTGGTGACACTGGCAGGGAACCCAGGCTCGATGCAGGCAGAGACACTCAGCCTTCTGAACCCTCTGACAGGCACCTCATCTGGACAAAGCCCTGCTCACAGCAGCAACACAGGTTTAGCAACAAGAACAGACTGGTGAAGAAAAACAACGGAACTGACCTCTCAATGCATGCGGCTCCATGTAAGGGTCATTGTCTAAGTTTTGAAGAATGGACGAAAAATAGAAAATTGTTCCAAACTTAGACATACAAGATAAAAAACGAAGAGTCTGAAAATATTTGTCTTAATGGAAACATTTCATGATTTGAATATGTGGGATCCTTCAGTGCAGATAATTAAGGCAGTGGATGAGGCTTTTTGGCAGAACAGGAACCCAGCCTTTTGGGGGCTTTCAGAGATGTAAGCCCTGGTGTGGGGTATCTTCCCCTCAAAAGCCAGCCCAGCCCCGCAGGAATTAAGCAAGCTATTGTACCAGTACAGACGGAGGAAATGGGAGGCTTTGATAAAAAGGAAAGGCATGAAGATCATTAATAGGATCATATTAAAATGGGAATGTTAGGCTAGACTCTTCCTGGTAGCAGGTTATAACAGATGATAGATAAATTCCCAAGAGAAGGGGACCAGGACTGCATTGCCCAAATCTCTTAAAATGCCACATTTAGAGCAGCAGCAAACTCTTTATTGAGTCAAATCCTGTGCTGGCTAAGAAATGTGAGTGAACGACCTAGCAGACCTTTCCCAGCTGTAATGCTGTGACCCATGACACACCAGTTGACGCAGTTATAGCACAGACACTTGACTTCTTTCCTGGGCACAGCTGTCACGAAGATCCAGATGCTGGGCTGTGGGAGTGCTTAATCCAGCAATTTAATCTGGCTCCATGGTATCTCTGTAGCTGCACAGAGAGGAGGGAGCCCAGTCAGCTTCCAGGTTCTTGCTGTGCTGCCAGTTGAAGGGATTTGCGGGGCCACCACACTGAGCAGCTGGCCTTTGCTATTTCACTCACACAGAATTCACGCGTCAATGATTTCTAAGCTCAAAGTTTTCAGAAATAACATGCAACTCTATCCTCCTTCTCCCACACTCCTGCAAAACCCCTTGACTGATACAGATGGGTGCTCGTTTGTGTTAGGTGCCATGCAAAGCTGAAAAGCTGGCCCTAGAGCTGCCTGCTTTTCTTTTTTTATTGAGTTCTTACTGCAAAGTACTTTTAAATCCTGCAACCACTCTGCTAAATTGAACTCAGTGGGGATGCAGGGAGCTGTGTGTTGCGTACTGACCGGCAACACAGATTAATTAGTCACACAGTGATTACATTCACACACCTGCCCCAGTTTGGCAGAAGGTGTCAGGTTGCTTGTTGGAAGTATTAATAATGACAATTGTGATTTGAATTATTGCACAGTGACTGTACACTGAAGTAAAGACACCACCATGACTCATTGCTTTAAAATCATCAGAACTGCAAGGGGATATAATCCACTGAATTTCATGCAGGTGCAGACCTGGGCATACCTTTGCAAGGGACTTTAGAAATATTGCCACAAACTTGGTGACACTAAGGGCTTCCTGGCTGTACTATATAGGCCCAGTCATTCTGAATTTCCCTGAGGCAGCTGAGACACAGAGAATTTGTGTGCAACAGCAGCAGGGACTGTCACCTGAATTCTTCACACCTGCACATTTGCAGCCTCTGGCTGTCACCAAACCAGATCTAAGAAGGTGCATCAGTTGTTATTATATCTGAACCTTAAATCAAAAGTCAAATTCTCTGTAATCCACTCATAAGTAAAGACTAAGAACCTTAGCATTGTTTAAATAGACCAGGTGTAAAATTAGGAGCTAGTTTTCTGTTATTATGTTTTATTATTATTATTTCTCCCCTGATTATTAGAAGATATCAAGAAAGAGAAGGAGCAAGGGTGTGCTGTGCTTCCTCAAGGAAAGAGATACTCTGGTATATTTATAGCAGAGCAGGCATCACAGGTCTTAAAATGTGTGCCAGCTGGCTAGCTGCTGAGGGAGAAAGGACAAGTGGCAATAAAATTGATGCGCCAGGTGAAGAGCAACTTTTTGCACCAAAGCCATGTGGTACCTGAAGTGATATCATTCAGGACAAGCCACCTTGTGTCTGAAGCTCACATGTGGAAACCCTTCAAGCACAGAAATACAGTTTACGAGGAGCACATGAAGCAGGAGGAAAAGACAGAAGCTTCTGAAGCTGACACACCAGTCCTGGTCAAAGTAGATGGACAATGCTGGTAATTTCAGTGGGTGAAAAACAGTTGGGAGCATGGGGCTTCGTGGAGATGGATCAGATGTAGAAGACTGAAAGAAAACTCACAGCCCTGTTTTACATCCCATGTCACAACCAAGCCACTCAGACTGAGTTGCAGGGCTCTGTGCCGCTGGTGATAGAGGCAGATCTGTATCCCTTTTTTGCATAGCCACTTTCCTGATGAAAAGAACATGAAGTTCTGAACCAAACACACTGGAGAAGGAACAGTCAGTTACGTAAGTAGAAGCAAAAATGCAACAAGGTTTCATCAGTGAGACCCTGCCACAGACATAGCACGGGAGGGAAGTTATGCAGTGCCCCAGGTAAAAAATACCAAGCTTCATTTTTCTTCCACCTTAAATGTGGTCATTTCTCAATGCTTTCTTGTTATTCTCATATGCCAGCTCACCTTTGCGCACTTCATCAGTTCAGATCAAACTAATCCAAAATGGAGAAGGATTAATTTACTTTCTGGACCTGGCTTGGGTCACCGTGCTGGATTCTGATTGATTTCTTCCAACAGGTGGTGGAACTGAGGCACTGCACCCAACATAGCTACAGGGAGAGCTCCGTCATCTGTAAACTTCTTGAGTCATTTTATCATAAAACAGAGTAGTAGGAAGATGGGAAGGCAGCAAAGTGACACATGGAAAAAACCAGCACAACAGCTAACCATGCACCAAATGTTAACACTGCGTCACAGAAAATTCAGGCTTTAATAAATGCTTTTTCATAATAGAGCCAAGAGATCTGACAAAAATCAAACCAAAAACCAGGAAAAAACCACAATGAAAAACCCAAGAAGCAGAAAGAGAAGAAAGTTCTTGAGGTCTTCTCCCAGCTGATTGACACTCTTTAGTCAGAAATAAAAATCAAGGTTTTTGTTGTCTGATAAGCAAAAAGGGAAAAGATGTAGGGTGCTAAGCAAGCCGTGGGAGCTTGTACTTTGTAAGGTTCTCAGATATACAGAAAATTGGACAATGGAAGTGACATGACAGTCTCAGCATGTCCCGTGAAGCAGGTTTGCCTGTGCGGTAGTCCTTGCAGAATGCTTATGTTACTTGTCCACCTTGGTGACAAACAGGTAGCTCAGGAAGTTGTGCTTCTCAAACTGTGGTCTGCGGACAACCTGGGGTTGGCAGAGCACTTCCTCTTGCTCACTGATCTCCTTGTTTTCACCCTACTTCTATGTCCACCCTTCGTCTGTTTGGTCTTTTATTTACAGTTGACGCTTTGCATGTCCAAGCCTTCCTGCTTAGCCTGGAAGGTACCATGCTTAGAGGCCAAGGCAGCAGTTGTTCTAGCTGTCAAAAGGTAAGGCAAACTAAAGCTTTCCTAAATACCCTGACACCTCATAGCTCAGCAAACCTCTCTCTTCCCCATCTACTCCACTTTCTATTACAGGTATCCTCAATTTCAGCAGTGAAGTTTTGCACGCTGCAGTTGAAGGCTCACATCTGCGAGCTTTTCTGTACCTGCCAGGGATTTCCAAACTTCCCACCCCTGTGGAGGCTCTCAGGGGTTTGCACACAGACTGCAGGCATCCACCTCTCCCCAGCTACACCCTGCCAGCATGCGTTCGCATGTTTGCCAAAGCGGACCAAGTCATCAACCTGCCTGGGAGCTCCGTTAACGGGCACAGAGGGAGCAGGTATGGGGACAGTTAATCTACCCTTAAATCAATCACCAGCTAACTGAGCCCTCACCTCACAGATTATGGAAACCAACAGAGGAAATCACAAAAATGAGCAAGTGCTCTTATAAGGGGGAAGGGTGTAATGGCCATTCGTGCAGGTGGAAGAACACCAATTCATGTATTGCTCTATTAAGTATTGCACTTAAAGTGACCACAGTTCTCTGTTCACATACGACACCAAACTGCTGTTTTATACAGTACAGGGCTCAGTTTGAAGGTCTGATAGGCCAGCATCACATTGAAGTAACTGCATGGACTTGTACTGCTGTCTGCAGAGCACAGCAAGGATAGCTGAGCTGGCTTTAAGGGTATTAGACAAGCCACAGGAGTAGGCTCTACACAAAAACAGAGTTCACTACAGAATAACAGCTTGTGCTAATCTCTGATGCCCTGGCTGCTGCCATTACCAAGCTTAAAGGTAACAAATGTGTTTTTCTTCAGTACTGCCACCACGCAGTCAAAGGACGTGACCTCAGCTTACCTGGATTTTGAACTGAACAGAATCTTGCCCCTGTTCAAATGTTGAAAGTCAGGTCAGCTCTGAAGAAGCCTTGCTCGATAGGAGCTACTGGTGTTGGGAGGGACATGTAACCCCTGTCACTAACCACTAGGCAAACCCGGTGATTAAGACTAATGATTGTTTGGCATAAGCAGCAGGGCCAAGTTGCTCAGGAGTGGAGGAGGAGGGGATGACTACAGCGCTTCCCATAAACCACACAACCACAGCAGCTGTGTTACCTGCTTGGGTTTCTGCTATAGTCACTCAGAAAGAGCTCCCACTGCAGGGGTGCCCATCTGTGAGTGTGCTCCCCCCACCCCCCCCCATCCGACCTTCATTTCCTGTAACCCTACTCAAGTGATAACCATCAGTGTTGATTGTAAGGGATGCATCTGGTCTGTGATGGCTGTATCCAACCCAAAGGGGATTCGGGGGAAGACAACACCATAATACCCAAGGGCTAAATAAAGGCACCTAACTATAGTGCTGGTTAAGGTCTGACTCGAGGCAAATTTGGAAGAAACTAACTTCTGTAGTTGGCATGCAAACACAACAATAAGTCAATTATCTTTTACTTACAAACAGTGGACAGCCCAGGGCCCACTGAGCTCTCCTGCATAGCAGCAAGCATGCCAGGATCTCCCCTTGAGTATGGACACTTCTCAAGGTTACTCCTCAAGGTTAAAGGATTCCTTATTGCATCAGATAGCAGGTAAGCGTTGGGAATAAGTGCACTGGAAGTTTGAAATCTTAGCTAAGTGATGTAATGGATTGATTGTGCATATATAATCCTTTAGACATAAACCATTGATCAAGTTCAGTCTGGATCCAGCTGCATGTAAACTGCCTTCTGAGAGGGAGTTTAGAAAGCAAGGGGGTCCTTTCATTAGTTTCAGGGAGGGTCTCCCTGACAATTTTTTCTGACCCTGTACTCTACACAGTTAAATAATCAAATGTACCTTGCCACTGAGCCTTGTTAAACCACTGTTGCATTTACTAGCAACTTCATTAAATTGTTTTTATATCAATAAACTCTCTTACGAGTGAAGTGCACCTCACTTCATCCGCAATGCCATCTCAGGTGTTAGGGGCCAGCTCTCAGCTCTTCTAGAAGAGCTGTTCTTCCTCCTAAATTATTCAGGCTTAGTTGTAAGTGCCTACAGTGAAGCAGTGGCAATACCCCTGTCAAAAGCTCTTGTCTGGCTTCATCAACAGTCTTTCAGCACAGGAGACCTCTCAAGGAGCAGGGGGGTGCAACTAAATGTTTTTAAGTTGCTTGCTTCACTATGTTTCCAGACAGTAGAGGTCTGTCCCTCTACTTACATACACAAAGGTATGTACATTATGAAGAACTGCATATGCATAATCCCCCCCCCAACAAAATACAAGCTAATTCAAATTACTGCTATTATCCAGATCAGCTCTACTAACAAACAAGCCTTCTCACATTCACAGCCATGACATAGGCAGAAACAAGATAAAAACCAAACATAAATTCCCTGAAGGAAGAGTCCTTCCTTCAAAGCTCTTTTCCTTCAGCCTGGCTGTTCCCTGCTTTCATTAATGCACAGGTTAATGCAGATGGTACACGCTGCCTGTGGCCTCGCGGTGGACTGAGGCTACTATAGCCTGTTGGTGTAACTAGACTGGGCTTGCATCCACCTCTCAAATTATACTGCCATCTTCACGTACCCTGGACAAACACATTTTGCATTTAACAATTTGTCTCAAAATATCTTGCCAACTGTCTTTCTCTTTTTACTCAGCCAAAACATACTTTTGCAAGTCAAAACCACTTTGCAGGTTTTATCAGCCTACTCCCTTACCAACAATAGACAGTTGCTGTGTTAAAGATAAGCCCTTCTCCCCCATATTCATAATCAGGGCTTTGCCTATTTCAAACCCAAATTATTCTCTTAGGCATTTCAGTACATCAGCAAAACTAAAGATTTTTCTTTGTGCATAGGCAATGAAGGATAGTTTATCCTTCTGCAAGGCCCTTTCACCGCAAAGTGGAGTGCTTCTGAAACACGAGTCTAGCCAGGAGTCATTCCTGGCACGGCCAGGGGAGCCAAAGAAAGCACGTTTTCCTTAACAACAAGCTGTGAAACAGTCTGCTGGATAATTCTACTTCACCTTCTCTGGAAAGGCTTGTGAGGTGCAGGAACCAGAAGCAAATGTTTGGAAGAAGCGAAAGAATTTCCTACACAAGGAAGTCCCAGGCAGGCCAGCCCCGGTGCCAGTGCAGCAGGAGGGGCCCACAGAGCCACCAGCTGGGTGGAAGGCAGGCGGGTTTCTTCCACGCTTGTGAAAAAGACCTGGTGTTGGAAGCCCGGAGCACTCCCATCCAACTGTTTTTGCACTTTCCCAGCTCATCTGGCCAGAAAGGAAGATAGGAATGAAAGCCCGGGGAATGCCTTTCTATATTGTATTCACTTAACAAAGAGGGGAAGGGGAAACGGAAAATAAAGGGGAGGGAGAAATTCCCAAATTCAAACTCCATGAAGAATAGACTGTAGTTTTGTTTAAATAAAGCCATTCTGTTTCAAGCCCTATATACCAAAAATTATTTAAGCTGCATGATGTGCCAGAGCCAAAACCCTGAGCAAAATACTAAGAGAAACATCAGATTACTTAAAAAAGCAATGGCTTTGCTCACCCTGTGAGTGGATTTAGTGTAGACGTACGAGACACACAAGATACGAAGTGGTAACCACACAGACTCACATGAAGCCGACAACCTTCCCCTCTTCTAAGAAATACCTGCAAACACTTCTTTCAGTCATGAATTACAACTAGAAATGGCCATTTTGCCAAGGGAAATAAATCCATCGAGCTTTCATCCTGCAGTATCTCCAGGAGCAGAGCACAGGCCTTCAGGGGTTCCCCCCCTCATTAAGGCACCACACAAAGGGTCTTCAGCCATTCAGTCACTGATCTGCAGACTTCCTTACACACAAATGTTCGTATTTTGGGTAAGATTTCCTTCCAATGTCATTGTGAATGCACTTCAATAAACGGTGCTGTTAGTAGGAAAAAAAATATATCTAAATGTGTGAACCTATTCTGTCTGTTGTCCTTAAGCCTTACTCCAGCACTTTCAAGCTATTCATATTTAATTTTGATTAGGCCTCGGCTAAACATGTTTATTTCTTGCTTTATGCTCTGAAAGGATCCCTGCCTGCATTCAGACTGAGGCAGGGTTAGAGATCTGCCTTCCTGGGTGGCTCGTTGGGGTTTTTCGGGGATATGGAAAGGTGGTGAAAGGGCATGGTTCCCTGCCATAAGGATGGGAGATGTGTTCCATTTTGCTGGGTTAAGCTGAGCAACCTGCCCTGTGGGTGGGCATGGCTCACATCATCCTGTGCTGGTGGGACAACCTGGGCCTAAAGGACTGGTTAGTGGAGCAGTTTCAGAAACTGCTGAAATGTCTCTGCAGGGGCTGGGAGCTCAGCATGTGACCACAAAACCTGCCAAACAGCAAGGCAAGTCTGTCAGCTCCTGCAGACCCAGCGAAACCATTGCTAGGACCTCAAGTTTGTTCAATTAACAGTGTTTATGGACACCTGGTCACTAGGACTATGATCTAAATAAACCATAAGCCAAAGGCTGTGGGTTCACAGCAGTTTAAGACTATCCATAACATGGCTGCCTTGGTCATGTCCTCCTCAAAACACCAGTGCTGCACCCACCCCAACCCCCACCTCCAGGCTGTCATTGCTTGTCTGACCCCAGGCAAGCTGACTCAGGGGGTGGGAGAGTGGAAGTGGGTTTGTGCTGGACACAGGTCTCAGGCCCGGCTCCCTGCTTGACTTGGGGAAGCATGAACAAATATTTGACTTGGATTCAGCCCACTGGCACCGCTCACCCTGAATCACTGCCTGGAGCTGCCGCTTCTCCAGTAAGAAAGACCTCATGGGTGCACAGGTTCCTAAGTGGGACACAACAATTAAACACCTACAGTTAGGCATGGTGATTCCAGGCTAGCTCTAGATAGCTAGGTCTAATAGCAAAGGGAGATATCAGAATGCCAGGCCAAGGGACTAACCCCTACCGTACATCCCTACCACAGTGCCCCTCAGGCAACCTCTACCACAGTGCCCTAGCCCACAGGACCCATCCCTACTGGGAGGGTAACACAGTCACTTTCCCTTTTGGCTAGAAAGATTACCAATGTGATCCAGTCCAACTAATTACTAATCCTTCAAAAGGATTAGAATAGGAGTTTAGTACAGAATTACACCAAAACGTCCTGTGTTACATATTTGTCCTCTGGAGAGAAAGGCAAGTCATCCAAAACCAAGCTCTTGCTCTTTCCTGTCTGCTGATTCAGCAGGAGAAGCTCCGGGCTTTGCCTGGTTTCTGGTTTTGTGTGGGGTATCAGGAGTGACAAATTCCTTGGAGAGAACTCAAGGGGGCGGGTGGGGGGGGGGGGGTCGGGGAAGAGAGAGAAGAGAGAGAAAAATTCTTGGCAAGCAAGATGAAAGATTGGGCCAGGTCCCAGGCTATCATTTAGCCAAATATGTGGGACAACCTTCTTTTGCCTGGAAGTCTGCTAGCAATTTGCAGACCAGTGTTGCAGGTAGCCAGCAGAGCTGTTAGTCTCTAGACTCAGCTATTTTTTGGTCTCCATTTCCTTGGTAAATTTTCCCAAGCAACACAACATTTAATCTGGTTCACAAGGGGCTGCAGCTGCTTCCAATTCTGCCCAACAGCTGCTTTTACAAGACACAGGCTTCAAAAGGCTGGCTTTCTTCAGAGGGCCACAGGAGGAATATACTGGAGCTGTGTGGATTCCCTGTATTTGGTGAGGTTCCCCCTGCATCCAAAACATTGTATGTATTCAGCTGGTTTCAGTAAGACACTTGAACTTCCCCAACAATTCATTAGCCCTGCAAAAGCAAATAGAAAGTACTAATTGATATGGTCAGGAGCCAATGTCAAGCAGTAAGACAGGTCTTTCAACCCTACCAGGAACAGTGTTGATTCACAGAGACAAGTCACCTAGAGCAAACACCAGCAGTCCCAGCCCTTGCAGGATCATTATCTGAGCTAGAATTGCAGCCCTGTCTCAGAGAACCACCCTCAGGATGCGTTTCCATGCTCCCCCTAATCCAGGGCAAGGGCAGGACACTGCAGAAAGGGCAGTCCTCTGACCCCACCTGCACATACTCCCAACACTTTCACCACTTCTCTTGCTTGAGCTGTAGAAGCTGTGTAAAAAACCCTGAGGAAGCTAGTTCAGCTCTGTAATCCAGCAGGGAACTCATCCACCAAAAAGTAAAGGCTTTCTGAGAACTGGGTTCTCTTTCTGGCATCACCCCAAACCTAAAGGACAGTCTGGGGCAAGGCCAGGGTTTAACTGCTTAGCAAGGATCCAGGGGATTGGGCTACAAAGTGACTATAATCAAATCAGCTCCATGAGCTTGTGCCTCAGTTTCCCTTCCTACAGCAGCAGTAATAGATACTTGCCTTCAGCTGGTTGTTGGGAGGTTCATGAAACACCCAGAGATCCTCTCACACATACAAGGGCTTTGTATTACCCATACAATGTCATTACAATTAGTGAAAACACCATGTCCCTTCTAAAGGTACCAGTAATGCAAAAAGCAGAAATCCTTTACTCACACAAATATATTCCCTGTTCAACAGAAAGGCGATGGAAAGTCTGGGGAAGGCACACAGATATGCATGTATATATTCATCTATTTGAAGAGAGCTGCATTCCACAGCACTCCCTGGCTTGCGTGCATCTAATAGAATTTCTATTTAGGAAAATGTGACTAGCATAACCAGCTATGCAATGCTCACATCTGCTAATCCTTTCCTGCTCAAGTAATCATCTTCACTTGCAAAAAGACTTATACTATTTTGGGTGCAGGCAAAGAGGAGCTAAGCACTCCAAACCTCTCACAGCTGGTATCTTGAGGGAAGCATTGCCTTAATATTCCCACTCCAGCAGAGTATATTGATGCAGGGATCTCATTTTTGGAGGTGGGTAGGATTACTTTAAATAGCTCAGAGAGGTACAAATTGGAGAGAGGAAGGGCTTGCGGCTACAGTATTTACCATATTGGGTGATGCTTGTAGCTTTATTATGTTTGCACAGCTTAAATACTGCTGCTTGCTTGACCACAGCTGCTTTGCAGTGCTGTTTTATCATGTACTTTCACACACACAGAGAACCAAACTTCACAGTTAAAAAACACCAGCTGAAAACTTGCCTTGCCTCTTTGAGAAGCAAGCACCTGACAACCTGGGATGGATTCTGAATTTAGCCCCACTCCAGCTCTGGAGAGTTATTCTAGACTGACACCAGCATGTGGCTCCAACTCAGCCACATACATGTTTGTGGTTTAGGGCTTTCTCCATCGGGGGGGAGAATGGGGTTGGCACTTGTGTTCCTACATCATAAAAGCAGATGATGGATGCCGAACAGAACAGTGGAGGGAAAGCGGGGTACCAAGGGTCTTTGCAGAAAATAAATCATACACACAAGCAACTTTGTATAACAGCCCCATACCCCTCCACAGCAGATGGGGTACAACCATTGCATAAGGATAACAATTCACCACCCTGCATGCCACAGGCAGCCCTCTCTGGCAGGGAAGTATAGAAATGGTTTGATAGCCAGGTTTTAACCCCTGCAGATGTTGTGCACCCTTTTTGGCAGATAGTTCCTATGGATGCCTGTGTGCCTGTTCACCTGTTCTCTCTCTGCTGCTTCTCTTTGTGCAGCTAGATCAATGCCAGTGCCTGGATGCATCCAGCACCCTCCCATCTCCCACTGTGCCGTACAGATGCATCCTGCCCCTGTAACCACGAATTTCAGAGTACTCCACTGCTGGCTGGCTCTCCTAGAAGAGCTGCACACCTATGCATGCAGGACACAACTCATTCATATATATTTGTATATAAAACAGTTTCCTCAATTTTGATCCACAACTATACACAAAAATTATTCTGAAGTCTTCTTTGGTTGTATGAATAATTCAAACCTACAGAATATTATCACAGAATGGTCAGGGCTGGAAAGGACATGTGGAAACCATTTGCTCCAACCCTCCTGCTACAGCAGGTTCACCCAGAGCAGGTTGCACAGGATCACATCCAGGAGGGTTTATAAAGTCTCCAGAGAACGAGGCTCCACAACCACTCTGGGCAGCCTGTTCCAGTGCCCTGGCACCCTCAAGGTAAAGAAGTTCTTCCTCACGTTCAGATGGAAGGAACTGCCCGTGCTTCAGTTTGTGCCCGTTGCCCCTTGGCCTGTCGCTGGGCACCACTGAAAAGAGCCTGGCCCCATCCTCTTGGCACCTGCCCTTAAGATGTTTGTAGACATCGGTAAGATCCCTCTCAGTGTTCTCTTCTCCAGGCTACAGAGGCCCAGCTCTCTCAGCCTTTCCTCACAAGGGAGATGCTCCAGTCCCCTCATCATCTTCGTAGTCCTCCGCTGGACCCTCCCCAGTAGCTCCCCGTCTCTCTGGAACTGGGGAGCCCAGCACTGGACACAGCACTCCAGATGCTGCCTCAGTGGGGCAGAATAGAGGGGGGAGGATCACCTCCCTCGACCTGCTGGCCATGCTCCTCCTAATGCCCCCCAGGATCCCACCGGCCTTCTTGGCCACCAGGGCACACTGCTGGCTCATGGGCAACTTGCTGTCCACCAGCACTTCCAGGTCCTTCTCTGCAGAGCTGCCTTCCAGCAGGCCAGCCCCCAGCCTGTACTGGTGCGTGGGGTTGTTCCTCCCTTGGTGCAGGACCCTGCACTCGCCTTTCCTGAACTTCATTGGGTTCCTCTCTGCCCAGCTCTCCAGCCTGCCCAGGTCCCGCTGAATGGCAGCGCAGCCTGCTGGTGAATCAGCCGCTCCTCCCAGTTTGTGTCATCAGCTACACCAACACTGGGGCAACATGCTTCCTTAACCACAAAACAGTCCCCTCACTTTTTTTTTAAATAACCAAACATCTCAGGTTGTAATTATTCCTGCTTTAATTCCCCAGAAGTCTCTTCCGTGTAAGGCCTCAGGTCAGCACTGTGGTCTGTGATGCATCTGCTGCTCTGAACACCAGGACTGCCAAGACCAGGTCCACCCCAGCACATCCCACACCCCTTGACTGCAGGACCACTGTGGACTGATGATAATATGGCAAAGGGCATTAGAATACCTCCTTGGTCTTCTAGAGAAGATGTTCTAAACATGCTTTCCCCTGGTTCTTTCCAATTCTACATCTGATAATGACTTCTTAAATATCTACATTCATTGTCAATCATCTGTAATTCCTTAAAAAGTGTAACCCAAACAATCACAAACATATATGCATCCTTCCCTACACAGGGGAAATGTCTTCGTGATACAGCTGGAAAAGTGCAATAGTCTTCTGGGACATCACAGTGCTTTTGATGACCATACCTACCCTATACTCACAGATCCATCTGCACTAGAATTTGATCAGTCATTCCAAACAGCTGCCTTTTCTAATTACCCTTCCAAGGAACTATTTCTTTCTATTCCCAAATGCAAACCCCCTCCTCCCTTCCAAAATTATAATGGCTAAAGGTATATGGTGGACACTATTTTGTCCTAGTTTCACTAAAACACTTTAGTTTGTGCTGTTTAGCAATCAAAGCAGGCAAGCATTTAAAGCTTGCTACAGCCTCTTTTTCTAATGGATTGGTTTTAGGTATTGGCTTTTATGACTATTTTCCAGGTTGTTTTAGAGAACCTTCTGAGTGTCACAAGCCTATATTGTTGATCTCAGAGAAGCCACCTGGGTATACTGATGGATGAATTAAAATACAGCCCTACTACCATTTGGAAAAATACTATAAAATAGATAATCTCTGAGATACCTGGACTACGTACACAAGCTTTGATAAGGGGTGGAGCCAGCCCAAATTTGTGCCAGCCAACCCTCACAGCTTCTCTCCAGGACATGTTGTTCTACATGTACACCTGTACACACAGAAGAGAGATGCATGCACACATGTACATTTTCCAGCCTATGCTGTCTCTAGGTTGGAAAGTCTACAATACAAACCAGCATGTAGCCACGTAAGTGAAAAACTGTAATAGGAAGGCAATAAGCAGAATATTGCTTACATTCATGCCCCCATTCCTGTGAACACAGGTAGGAGATTTGTCTGTAACGATGAGGAGCTCCCTGCTCAGGGGCGATATTGCCAGTGTGGTCAAACCTCTAGCAAACAAAGGAACAGTTGCCTTCTGTGCTACCACCAGTATCACTGCACAACAGGCTCAAAGCATCCGCTAAGTTTGGTGAGTACTCATATACTGAGAAGCACTGGAAAGGTCATATGACAAGTCAGTGTGGTTGTAAATACATTTTTCCGTTAAAGGAATTTCAGATTTTATGTCTCTTCTCTGGATGTACCAAATTCGGGTATCTTTGGAGAGTAACTCCTTCTTTGTATCTTTACAGTAATAACCCAAACTTGGTGCAACGCATGTTGAGCACAGATGCCTCCTTCCAGAGAAGGACCATCCCTGAGGACTGGAAAGTGTACCCATTATCAAAGCTTGACAGACAGCAGAGAGATTTGATGACACTGCTTTGTTTCCTGCTGCCTGAACTGTTCCTTCCTCACTTAAACACCACATCTCACACGTTCTAGGTTGAGGTTTTATTTGAGCAATACTTTGCACTGGGCCCAAGACCTCCTGAGGCAAATGGGACTTGTTCTACTGATTTAAGTAAGCTTACATTAAGTCCATTAGAAAGGAAGGCTCTTAAAGAATTTTAAAAAATAATTTTCTTGGTTGGAATCTGTAAATATTGGTATTAGATTTATTTACCCCACTGTACAGGAATGAAGGCAGTGAGTTGATTAGCATTGTTAATATAGGGTTTGTCTCTCTGTCCACTTCTGATTGTTCTAGAGAATCTGTGATCAATCTCCATGTTGTTAACAACGCTGTAGCAATTTTGTCTCCCCTTGAGGCAGCCTCAAAAAGTAATTTTCCAGCATTTTGCCATGTCTGAACGCATGAGACATTTTCCGGCGTAACTAGTACATCATTTACTTTGCACCATACTAGCAAAGTTCTTATCGCCTTCTTGTTATACTTTATACTACTTTTTTCAAATATATCTATAAGCATTGTTAACAGAATTTTCTTCTTCTGCACCCATCTACATCGGGCACCAAAAGTTGCAATTTGAGTTAAGATGGACAACAAATATTCCAATACACCCATATTGATTAGTTGTCAACAGCTCACCCCTCACAGTGTCTGTTATGGGTCGCAGGTTCTCCCGCTTGTCTCAGCTATGTTAGGCACCAGCTGTTGTAGTTGGAGTCCAACTCAGCCTCACACAGGGCACCAATTGTTGCAGCACAAAAAACTATCAGGCTGCAACAAGGCCTTTACCATCCGTCAGATTCTACTGTCCATGCTGCTTCACCTTCCTCCAGAGGTCAGACCACACTGCTCCTCCATCAGACCACCCATCCCACACTCCTCAGGGCTATTTGACGACTTCACAGAACGAGCTACAGCTGCACATGGTCCATGTCAACCAACCCACTGCCTTCGAAGCAAGGCCACAGCTGCGTGTTATCAATGCTAATCAACCCACTGCCTGCATTCCTCTACACCCCACTGCAGAGGCAGATAGGTAGCCTGGGTAGAAAAGTTTAAGAAAAGAAAGCCTTTATGGCCAACAGTATCTAAAAGCTCCCATTCCAGTAGAAGTCATGAGCTTGACGGGGTACTTACCTCTGCACAGGAGATCAGACTAGACAATCACGATAGTCCCCTTTGAAGCTAAAATCTCTGAATCTACGAGAGTTGTTCCATTTCCAGATTACTCTTGACCTCTTTACGACTACTACATACATCTCATTAAATCTGTCAACTGTGATGATGCTTTTTCTGTCAAAAAGACATGTAACTGAAAAGATGCATGATCATTACTTCATTAGGCGGCCTAGTGCCCCGGAAATGAGAACCACTGTAAGCCACCCCAGCTACCTGAACCAGCCATTATTTCTCAAAGGACTATTTAATATTTGCATATTATGGCTCTGTCTCAGCTCCTGTCTGCTCTCCTCATCATCCCCTCCATACATTTGCCAGATGCTGGAATGAAGGCATATACCTTTTCACGAAACCATGGTCACCAGGCTCAATCAGCTCACATTTCTCCAGATGTTTTGTGATCTCACCACTTACTAATGTTCCTTGGAGTTAGCCTGACTCTAGGTCAGAATTACTGGTTAAATTTCCCTGTTCCTCTCCCAACCCATTTTGGAAGAATTTGATTAGATTGATTTCTCTCCAGCCCCTAGCTACTCTTCTCTCCACATTCCTCTCTGAGGAGCTACTAATTCTGGAGGCAGATTTCTCCCCACTGTCTTTCTGCCATTTCAGAGGTGTAAGTCAGCAAAACCTCCTTATTGATTTGTTACAGGCAGAATAGACCCTTCAGTCATTACTAGGAATGGATGGATAGATACTTTTCAAAGTTGCTAGGGTACTTTTATAATAATTTGCATTGTCATAGTTTCTGTGCATGTAAGTAAGCTTTCCCATTTAATTAATAATGAATGAAGGTGCAATCTCAGCAATTCCTCGTGATTTTTTTGCATGGAATTTTAAAATCAGGTACAAATCAGGACAGAATTTTAAAATCGGCACAGAATTTTAAAATCAGCACAGAATTTTAAAATCAGGTAATTGTCCATCAGCAGCTTGCCTTATGTTACCACCTCTTTTGAAAGCTACCAAATTTTATCTATACATACACTGTAAAATTGGTACCTAATTCAATGTGACCATAACAGGAAATTAGCTAAACAACCCTTAGACACATTTCTAATTCTGTCGTGTGTTGGAGGCCACAAGGTAGGCATGCTGAAGTGTAATTTTGAGACTCTTCAGCAATGTTGTGGCATATAAACAGAGTTAAAACAGATTTTTTGAACACCTAAGTTCCTTTTTATGAGTAGGAGACAGACTGAAAATTAAGACAATCAGTTAATGAAATAAAAGGCCATTCTGTTAAATTGTTCAGATGCTCATAAACTATTCTTGCAACCACTTGATTGGTCCAAATCTAGGGTCTATGGCTTGTCTGCTTACTTCTGCAACTCCAAACTGAAAGCAAACCTTTGCAAGAATGTGGCTTTTTAGACAAGCGGAGAAAGAGATGAACAGTATAAATCTTTCCATTTCTCAGTACTTGTCATCTTAACTATCACAAATGCAGGAAATAGCTGCAAAGTGCAAATTCTTTGGATTACCATATAATAAGGTCCTCTCTCTGGTTTACAGGGATTGGATTCTTTCTTTTTTTCCTTATGGCTGTGTGATCTTTGTCCCTCAGTGTTTAACATTAAGTGGAACTGAAGAATTGTACCTTGGAACAGAAGTGTCGCTGTTCCACTTGATGTAAACAACTGAACAAGGCAAAAGCAGCGACAGTTGTAATGCAGGGTTCTCCCTCCATCAACAGGAATGGTGATATGGTGAAACTATAGCACACTGGCCTGTCCAGCAGCAATTTTATCCCCTTTTTGATTGTGCTCCAAGTCAAAGGGGACTGACTTGCAACACAGTGCCTGAAAATGCAAGTATCCTATATCTATCCACCTACACAGCTTCTTCCACTTGCACCCATCACAGACACATCCGGGAGCTTTTATTTGTGGGAAACTGCCTGCCTAAGTGTGTCAGACAGGTAAGAATCACTCTCAGTATCTGGTATTATGTTTGTCCAAGGGGAGTGACCAAAGGTTTCAGCAGCTATGTAATTTCCCCCCAATTGTTTTCAGCAGGAAATAGGAACTCTCAGCTTCAGCATGGGCTTTATGGTACAACTGAGCCTCAGGCAGATTCCATCCTGATCCTAAAATCCCAGCAGCTGATTGTCCTCCCAATCAAAACCCATTTTCTCTCCTACGATATTTTACTGGGGCTTGATCCTGCAAGGTGCCGAGTCTGTTGACTAGGAGTAAGGAAAGCTTGAAGCCTTTTCTTAAGAGAAAGCACATTTGAAGTCCGGGAGTCTGTGGACAGGGTTTGTGCATACTTTAGCATGCTGGAGCTGGAATGAGCATCAGCTCACAGGGACGAGCCCTTATCTACTTCTCAGCATTTCAGTAGAAACAAAGCAAGCCTCCCAGAAAAGATTTGTCGAGTTTCCAAAAGCAGAAACTTCCCTTATTCTGTCCTTTGCCCTAAACTGCAGCTTGGAATTCATCCTCCTTCTTCCCTAAACAGCTAAGATTCAAGCTAAATAAAGGTATTGCAGTTTATTTTCAGCTGGAACATGTTAGCTAAAGGAAATACTGTAAATTACAGAACAATCATGCCACACCATTGTGATTGTGTAGCTGATAACTCAGCAGCCAGCTAGTAAATGCAGTCGAGAACTCTTTGTTAAGTAGGAAAAGGAAAGCGACAGCTACTAAAAATGAGCAGTCACTAAAGATTCAGGACTTACCCTGAGTCATCCCTGGCTTCCTTGTCTCCTGCTGATGTTTTCATCATTACAGTAAACTTTAAGACACTTTCTGTTTCACAGTGGCTTTAGAGTTCCTTGGTAAAGAAAGCAGTTCCTTTCCATCGCTGAGCAGAACCTCCACATCCTTAGGTTTTGTACTGAAGATGATATTTCAAGGGGCAGCAGGGGGAGGATGTTTAAAACCAGCTTCAGGCTCAGTAGTATCAGAGGGCAGAGGACTAAACAAGCACTGAAATGAAAGCAAACTACCAAGAAGACCTGATTTTAGCCTCACTTATTTCTACTTCCTGTATTTATATGAACGGGGGATTTCAGGAAGAGGCAGTCTTTGGTGGTCAGGGGTGTGGGTGTGTGTGTGTGTGCGTGCGTGCATGCGTTATAAAGCCATATTTAGTAGCAAAGGCAGGTTAACCTTATTAGAAAGAA
Organism: Falco rusticolus; assembly: GCF_015220075.1. Lineage (NCBI taxonomy): Eukaryota > Metazoa > Chordata > Aves > Falconiformes > Falconidae > Falco > Falco rusticolus. Next base: position 42,224,799 of record NC_051193.1, read on the forward strand.
CGACCTGAGACTGTCAGCATATTTGCTTCTCTATCTCAGGTTTTGGGGGAAATTGTTTTACAGACTACAGGTATATCAGAAGGCAACACAGCATGGTGAACTTTGTAAAGGATTTTATAAGGCAGCAAAGCATTAAGTCTCCCTCTGCAAATTCCTGAAGCATGTGTATTTCTGTTGCTTGAGTAACTGGATCCAGATGGAGCTTGGAAACCTTTATATTTACATAGGACCTGAGAAAACGAAATGTCTAACACTGGCAGAAGACAGCTTTGCAAAAAAAATTTCCCGGTTAAAGTAAAAGCTAATGATAATGTTGTAAGATTGCTAGTAAATGCACAGCTGTCCATGCTGTGAAGCTCCAGTCAGTCTCAGAGCACATTTGACCTGGAGTTAAGTGGTCAAGTAGTGTTTGCTGTACTGGAAACCTGACTGAATGCAGACCAGCTGTGGAAGCTGGGGACTGACAGATGCACTGTTAGACAGGGCTGGTGGCACTCCTGTTTGGCAGCCCTATTGTTCTGGAAATATTTGATGTTAGGAGAATCCATAATGAAAAAAATAAGGCAGAAGTACGAAGCAGAGGCAGAGAAAAGAAATTGCACGGAGAAATTGCAGAGAAGAAGACAAAGGTAACTTTTTGCCCCTTTTATCTTTAGAAGGCATTTCTCAGCTTCTAAGAGTAAGCAGACTGCTATACAGCCCACAGTGGAAATGCAAATGCCAGGCAGCTACCAGTGTATTGGGACGAGGGAAACTAAATCACAGTGTAGAACACAGAGCCAATTCTCCTGGTTCTCCTGGCACTGTTAGGGAAAGTCAGAGGTACCTTTACAATCGTCAAGCCACACCTTCTGTGTAACACAAGACAAACTTTTCACCACATTTTTTTGATCAAGCCTGTAACTTCTGTTGACATTAGAAAACTTCTCTTCAGGCTTATAGATGGATTCCTCTTAGAAAGTCAAAAAGCCTGACTGAAAGGCTGCATGATGGAAAATTTACCACCCTTCTATGTAAGGTGTCTTAGTGCTTAATCGTTGACACTACTTAAATTCACACCTGATTTTTTGCCTTGACTTGTCTAGTTCTAAATTTTCAGCTACTGTATCTCATAATGCTCTTTTCTATTAAATTAAGGCGCTCCTCACTCTAACTCGTATAGTCATTTTCTGATGATGAACTCATTCAATGAAGAATTTAGCCTGCTTACACAAACTGGTTGGCTGAGATTCACTTGTCTTGAACTCCAGGCTTGTCAGATCTCAGCTCTGAATCCTTCTGTTGGATCTGGGCACAGAGGTCCAAGAAAAACACATGCTCTAGATTTGATCACAGCTGGGCACCTTTGAAATTCACCTTGGGTACTGGCACAAGAACAGTCTCCTAGATGCATGACACAATCCAGCTGTACCCCCAGGGTTTTTGTTTCCCTCCACTGCAATTCGACAGCGTCCAGGCCCACTCAGAATTTACCCTTGTATGGCTGGAAAATAAGATTGCGGAGACAAAAAACTGTAAAGGTGTGCTGCTCTGCACAGATGGGGGAAATCTGTGTTCACACAAATATGCAGCCATCCTAGCCAAAGACTTCGCAAATGCAGAACATCAGTTTTCAGAGAGTGTTAGGCATTTCCAAAGATGTTGTTGGGGAAGAAGAAACAAAAGGACTAGAACTATTAAAAAGACACAGGAAAAAAATGGCAATACAGAATACCAAAATCCAGTATTGTGGTGCTATTTCCATTTCATGTGATTTAAGAAGCTCTTTTTTTTTGTGCAATCTTTCACACTATTTGAAATTTAAAGAACGTAGAGTTTCAGAAATTTCAAGTCTTGAAATCAGTTTTGTTCAAGATACTGAATAAATTTGATGAAAAAATCTCATATTTTTCTGCAAAATATTTAGTATTTCTGCAACATAGTTACATATTTCTGTAAAATATTTAAAATATGAAAATTAAGATAAATTTTAACATAAGAAATTTTGTCTGAGCTTTGCTGGGTGTTTTTTTAAGCCAGAGATTTGACAGGTTTGGAATGTGACACTGTTTATTATCTAACTATTATCAGGCTTTGGAAGTAAACAATTATACAAAAGCTAAATGACAAAATAACATCCAGTTACTGCAAAATGCTGCTTCTCTCTGATAGATCCAGTGGAATTCTTGTCTTTTCTAGGACTGATTCACCCTTTCCATCTTAAGGCACAGCATGTTGCAGCTCTTTTTTTTGTATTTTTATGCAGCTGAGTTGGAAATGTTTAAGAATGGCTTATGGGGGAAGCCCTTAAGTACAATGAGCACTTTGGCCATAATAAAGCGCTTTCAGCATATGCACAGATTACACGAGGGTTCTGCTTTCCATACAGTAGGAAGCAGCTGCATCAATAATATGATATGATAAAAGCCTGTAGGAATTGTCATGCCTATTGTGCCACTAATCCATAGATTATGTGCCTTTTATAGAGGCTATTACATAACAGATCATGATGGGTCATCATGTCAGACCTATGGGGGATTAGAAGAGGTACTTTCCACGTTCAGATTTTGATTTTTAAAAGTTAATTCTGTGTGTAAGAAGGAATCTTTTCCTCTCCCCAGCTTAGAAAAATTCAGCCTAGCATATACCAAAGAATGAACCCTTACGTAAAAGTCAAAGAATGCAGGATATCCCTTTTCTCCACTTCACTAGGGCTCTTCTGTAGGTGCACTAAAACCACAGTGGCTAACGACAAGTTTATACAGCAACTGGTATTCCAAAAGCATGCATTGTGGTTAAGAAAAGTAAGGTCAAGCTTTGTTTTAACTTGCATCTCCTGGTAGTAAACTGGCTAGGAGTATTCATCAAAAGACTCCTGTCTAATGAAATTGTTAATACACCAGCACATGAGATGAAGTTAACTCTTCGCTCTCCTTGTTCCAAGAACTGCATTTAAAAGCTTTTTGTCAGCCCAGAACAGACTGTACCAGAGACTATGTACATATACCAGAAGTCATCATAGACCCTGAGGTGGACTACAGGGATCTGGGAAATGGGCAACCAAGGGTAAGAGGAATTGTTCCTTCTATTCGCAGTATCTCCAGAGCCTAGGTAACTGTGGAGGTGGTACTATGTGGATTTTGCACCTTGCTTCCATCCCCTCCAGTCAGCATCCAGTACTCAGCGTGAACCTGCTGGATACCACTATACCATGGGATAAAGCAGCCAAAATACCCTTGATCAGGATGTTTCCGAGACAGCCATACGCTTCTGGATCAGCACCTCAGCATAGCAAACTGTGTTCTCAGCAAATCACACATTTCTAGTCCCAAAATGCAGATAATGTGTTTAAGAATTGCTGTGAATAAAACTGATACTTTTAACTCACCCTGAATAATGCCTTGATCCAGGTGATATTCCCTGGAATAGATGAAAATATGGGCCTTCCATCATTCAGTTCAGCAGAGTCCAGATTTCACCAAGAAAGTGCAGGTACATATCCTAGCTGGGTCCTGAAATTTTAGATTTTCAACAATAAATATGAGACAGTTTCACAGGTTCTCATCATCTGGGAAAAAAACAGCAAACACTGTCGTTGTTTATATAATTTATTGATAGTGTACATATTTTTATGTAGTGCATTACAATACTGACTGCTATAATCTTTTATAAATGCTGAATTAACTATTTTTTAAAATTTTCACAACAAAAATAATCAAATATCATGCCAACATTTTGTAACAAATTATCACATTAAATCCATTTGGATTTCATGACATATTTATCTGTACAAAGGACCCCATATCACAGAGCATTCACAGTGCATAAGGTCACAGTCATTGAAAAAATAAATAACAAGATAAATAGATTTCTGTTATTTACAGTTTACAAACCCATCCCTTTCTGTTTTCAAAGTAAGCAGTTCTAGAAAGTTTTAATAATATTTAAAGAGGTATTGCACCTCCTAAGGGTGCACTGCAAATGCCTGCAAATATGAAACACAGGGAGTTTTAAAAGGTTCGGAAGTTATTTCAGTGATCATAAATGATTTCAAATACTTTCGTGCAACGGAGAAGATAGCGGGAGCCAAATTCTACTCTCAGTTCCATGGATACATATTTGTGCCAACTATCAGGATATTAATGATCACTGGCACCACTCCCAAAAATGTGAAGGCAAGAATTTGGCCAAAACTTTGCCGCACTTTCAGCCATTTGAAACATAGATGCTGCTGGGGAAGCAGATTTACAAGTGTTGATTGCATACACAACTGGTATATGAATGAAGGCCATAATCCTGCTGAAAAAACTTTCTGAAAGGAAGCATCTCGGTTGGTATTAGTCTTTCTAGAGATTATATCTGTCTGGTTTTGATATTTTCTGATACCTTTAGATTTTGTTACAATTCCCTATTGCTATAAATCAACCTTTATATTTGTCTTTCAAGTTTACCAAGATCATCTCAGTAATAAGATGGCAATGATTGCTTACATTCTTCGTGCAAGTAAAAAAGAAAAACAAATGGAATTAAAGTCAGACTGGTAATTCTTGTAAGAAAATATCCAAATGGCATTAATTTCCCATAATCATTCATTTCTTTCAGACAGTGCACTGTATGTCAGAAGTATGGTAGCAAGCAAGCAGAACAAGGTGATGTACAAATTGCCACAATCACTACACATCTCAGCCTGCGGAGAAGCTGCTACACGTATCTCACATTTCAGGACAGGGATGTATAGGATTTCACAGCTTTCTCTGGAGAGAAAATATCAGGACCCCACACGGGGGGAAATGTGAGAAAAGTGTATACTTAAATTATTCAAAAGGAGGTTTTTAAACATGTACACAGTAGGTCAGAAACTGGAATGCACATGTCAGTTGAACAACATTCTTCAGCAGAACACTGATCACTTGCATACAGTTTTCTAAATAGTTCAAGGGAATAATAAAGGGTTTGGTACAGAATTGCTGGAACTAAATGCTGTCAATTACCTAGGTAACCATCATATAAATCTACTACCCAACAAAATGAAAAATCTGGAGTTCAGACTCTCAAAAAATAGAAGGGAAATTGTGTAGTAAATGCATGCTGCAGATTTTTCCTTCTGAGTGCTTAAACACAAATAACTGTGAGATCTGAGGCTTGCAATGACATAACATTATGCTCAAAGGTGATACATTTCAATGAGAAAGATTCTTTGGTTTCACCTGGCTATCAGTGTTATTTTAGTGTCTTTTTCATGTTAAATTAGGTCCAATCTTTCCTTGGCATGAATATCAGCCTGTATTTACACAGCTTAAAGTACTCTACCAAAACCATCTAACTGTAGGATGCAAATAAATGGCATTACAATTGCAAAAAATCCAAGAAAGGAAGACAACAAAACTCATGAGGGATTTGTGCAACTAGAGCAAACACATAACAGAAACAAGTATGTGTAATTAAAGCACAGTCACAAAGGAAATAAAAGACAGAATAGAATCTTCCCTATAATTGCCAAGTATTAGACTAGTAAAGAACTTTTCTATTTGTTTACACGTTGACAGAATGTTTACAAATATAATCTAAAACGACAAATTAATTAGATGTTTGTTACTGCTGCAGCAAGCAAATAAAAATTAAATAAAATTGGCACGCCAATGACTGAGCCAGGAGAAAGATGATTGACTATGCTGTACCTGTTGGGAAGACTTGAGGTGTTCTCCTAGGCTAGACTTCAGCCCAGAGAGCAGCCCTTAGATCATCAAATATTAATTAAGATAACCATAACTGTAGCTTTTTAGATTTAGACCTGTAGACCCTGAGCCTGAAATCTTTACTCAGGCAATACTTTATAATGCAGTACAATCGTTATGGTAATAAATGTAATCAAACACTGCTGAACTCAATGGAAACGTTCCCACTTGCTCACTACAATCAGGGTTGCACCCTGTGGGTCTATGTGGGACTGTGCTACTCCAGTGGAACTGCAGCAGAGAAGAGCTGCTAAAAGCTCTCCTTGGCCAGCTGTAATTCAGTTTTGATCCTGCTCATACACCACGGCAGATGCACAGTTTTGAAGTCTGAGACAAGAAACCCATTCTCTTATTTACAAGAGTGGAAATCCAAAGTGGTATCAGCAGAGCAGAAGTCCACAGATTCTGGCCAAAACTTTTAATTTGAGAAATAAATAAAATCTTCAGACTGCAAAACCAATACAATATGAGAAGATCTGAATATGACAGAAAAACCAGAAACCATGCTCCACTGTCACCTCAGAACACAGTCCAGCAAGGCACTTGGATATATGCTTAGCTTTAAAGCATGGAATCAACCCTACTGAACTTAAGCTTTGCTGGATACGGGATATCTTTTTCTGAGTTGTATTACTTTTCAGTGTTAGCATGCTGGCAATTTTCAGATCACAGTAACAGTTTTCCCTCTCACATCCACCAGCTTTCTTTTCACTCTTCAGCTAAACATTAACTTACACAACATAGTGACACGCATTCCAAACTCAGCCAGCTAACTTTTGCAATGGTTACTACAACAACATGGCTACACAATCTAACAGACACAATCTGAACAGCTGCAATATAGAACTGTACTAACTGCAGAGAGCCAAGCACAAATCACTTCTTTTCTTGACTGGAAAATGGCAAAATTTGTAGTGGTTTCCTGACCACACGAGCAAATTATTTTTTTTGTATACACATGAAAGGCACTAGTCCGCTATCACTTGGTAATAGCCTCCTGAATTACTGATACATTCTGATGTGGGTTAATCTGACATACAACAATTTGTTAATTGGATCTTTCTCGGACCATTCCATTTATCTGCATCACTTGGTCTGTAACTACCATCTTTATTTATTTTAGCATACGGATAACAACTACATAGGGACTCTAAACTACGTCATGAGATTATGTGTCATCAAGGCCCTGATACAGCATCCAATAATTCTTTGGCAAACAATACATCCCTGGTCATGTGGTGGTGTCAGAGGAAATTCTGACTAATGTTATTTATAATGGTAAGCATGGCTAGACAGGTAAACCTGTCTCATAGCAGAAGATGCATATGAGCCCACCTCATGAAATGCAGCATTAGAATTCACCGTAAGTTGTCGTGAAGTGGGTCTATGTTTTAGGGAAGGCTACAGATGACAGGCCAGGCCATGTGATTTAAGGTCAGCATTACCTTCTGAGACTGTCTCTTGCTATAACAGAACACTGGTTTTCTGGAGCATGTGATACTCAGTCTAGGCAGAATAATTCTAAATGATGTCTGAAGGATTGATGGCATTAGCAAACACAATTTCATGCATATTTGGGCTGGAGATCAGCTGCTACAGAACAAATTGGTACCCCATGTCTTCTAAAGTAGCCTGGCTCAGAAATACGAAGGTACAGTACAATTTGCTAGTCCTGGCACTGTAAACATTGATGCCCTCATCACTCTCAACTCAGCCGATCACTAGGCATTCAAAACTAGATTTTGGAATTACTCTTCTACAGTGTAAAGCCATCTGAGCTGCCTGACCGGTGCACAGAAGAGCAAATGTTTGCTTGGAGACAGCTAGTTCTCCAAGCCTAACCAACAGCAATACACAGGAAAAAAAACATTTACTCAGCCCCTCTCTCTGCTCCTTTCAGCCTTGTATCTAAGCCATCACAAGATTTTCAGCAGCAAACCGTCCTCCTGAAAGATATCAGGGAAGAGAGTAAGACTAGAGAAGGATGATCCTACAGTGGTGCAGCAGTATGCTGCATGTTCACAGCCTTTCTGCAACACAAGACTCATAAAGATGAACGTGAATTCCATCCCCTCAGCTTTACACTACAGCAAAAATGTCTTGAACGCCTGGAAACGGGGTCACCAGCATACTTGAGATCAAATGTGTTTCTGTCACGCTTGCCTACTGAATAAAGCATTTTAATAATGCTGTATTTGTTGCCATCCTTAGGACTGGCTAGTTTAATTACATAACTACTTAATTAAGGTGAAAAACCCTAAATGGATATCAATACTGACATTTGTAGCAAAATATAAAGCAAGTAACAAATACAGTGCTCTTTTTTCCTTAAGATTACATTGCAAGTATCCAATTCCTAAAAAAATTCACCAGCAGAACACACTCCTTAATTTATAGGAAAATAGTTTTTAAAATAGCCTTAGTTGTAAACACATTGCCTGGTGTAAACAGTATTCTGCATGTGAGATGGCTAAACATAATTATTTGTCATATATGTCAAAATAAGGAACTTTCTTAGTAAGTGCTTGTTTGATAAGGTTTTGTAGTATGGTTTCATTGACACAATAATGGGATTTTTTTAATACATAATCTTAAGTCGAAAATATTAATATATTTAAAAATGCATCGACTGTTAGTTGATAGATTTGTTTTGGTTTATAAACATTAAAAAATTTTAAAAATCTATGTATAAAGTTAACTGTGCTTCTTCAGAAACTTTATGTGATCATTCACATACAGCTTTAACATTTTTGAAGTTTAGTAGCATTTGAAAATACGCTGTCTCAGTGATTTGCATTCATATGACTGCTACAATGTGGAATGTTACCCATTATTTTTAATACTCTGGGCAGATCTTGCTGTCAATTACATCCAGAGCAATTTCTTTTAACAGATTTATGCTGGTGGAAAGGATATAGAAACCTGGCTTCTGCTGGGGTTTACAAAGAAGTGTATCATGCTTCAAAACTTGCATGCAATCAAATCAAGGACCATATTCTCTTGACAGACTTGCTTTTGTCTAACTGCACTGCTTTGTGTCAGACATTCATCTTCATTAAGCTTCTGGGAATAAATAAAACATGAAGAAGAAAACACCAGCTTCTTCACCGATGAAATAAGCTTCTTCCTCCCACCAAGCAAATCAAATCATGATCATGGTGGGTTTTGTTGTCAGAAAGTCTGGATTATGTTCAGATACTACTCTCAGCTGATGACAAAACTGATGGTTACTGAGCACCCAGTTATAGTTTATTTGTTTAGTTTCTTCTAAATTTACACAATGGGCTTACAACGGCCAATGCAAAGTTTTTCTTGTGGTGTAATATTCCACAAATGTTAATTTATATTTGTGTATACAGCATTCCTCACTAATGATAAAACATATTTTTCAAGTATGTATTTCTGCATGTAATTCTCTTCTTCAGTATGCAGATAACTCTGACTTTTAGTGTGCATCATCACAAGTGATACAACATAGAACCATTTCCTCTTCTTTCTCTGCCACATTGTTCATATTCATTGAAAAGAATGGTAAATATTCAACACTGCCATCAAAAACTGTCAGTGCAGTTCCTCTATTAGCAGAGCACCTGAAGGTGGAAATGATGTCCTCAACAGTACATGCCGTGATATGTGCCTTGGACTTTCTGGTCCTGTAGTTGAGATATCTTGACCGAGCCACAAAAAGTTCTGAACTTGCCTTTCATCCTTCCATGTAAAGTAAATGTCAAAACCAAAAGAACTATAATGAATTTTCTCCCATCCTCTTGCTAACCTTGGTGGTGATGGTTGATTGTCTGCAAAAGGAGAAGGAAAACCACAACAGAATGTCCCAGAAATGGGTCATTTTAGAGTTCTGCATAAGATCCACACAGCCTCATGACTGAGCAGCAATATCCAAAGAGGAGGAGGAAAATGCTTTGGTTGCCTCGAGCTAGCATGTTAAAAGAAAGATATGCTTTCTTTCCACACAGGTAAAAGTGCTTGTTAGCTGATGAAGCAGGAACAACGCTCGAATTACTGATGGAAAGAAGGAAGAAATGTGAAATGCCTCCTGTCATTTACAGCACGTGTAATCGTAATCAGAAAAATTTCAGTGTCTCTCCTTGTAGTGCTTTAAAGCTCTTCTCGGCACATAGGGAAGTTGACAAAGGTGAAGACATTAAACTCTATCAATATAGAGAAACACAGGAAAATACCATAAAGAAACAACACGTAGATGCCTAATTTCCTGTCAAGTTTCCACTTATTTACATGGATCCCAAACACCTGCAAGCAAACAAAGTGTTAGTTAATTAAGCCCAAAGGAGACTTTTGGGAACAACTATTATAAACTAAAAATGAGTGTCTTTTGAATTGAGAGATCCTCAACGAAGATAAAAACATATTCTCAGTATTTTAAAGATCAAAAAAGCAACATATGTCTTTCTGAACAAGAAAATGCATGTAAAAGCCCAAACTAAGAATTCAGACTCTGGCCTGACTCAGCTGTCGCAAGATCCTTTTACAAAATACTAAATGAACCCACTTCGAAGCACCTTCACAAGTTTTTTATGTAACTGAGAAACAGACACTTAGGTGTCTTGTTTCAGTCTGTGGTGCATTTTCACTACATGGGGCACATTTTAGTCATGCAGCAGTTATTCCTTGATTCAGTATGATCTAAAGCACTGCACTGAACTACATGAACTACATGAATGTCTCTCCCTCCAGTGTTCCCCTACAGATCCTTATGTCCCAGCAGTACACCAGCACCTAATGTTTATTCTTTCAACCACTTCAGAAGAGGTGCTTTCTTTGAAGTTCTGCTCAGCTCCAGAACTAAGGGGAATTACAAGTTATAGGTAGCAAAGCAATGAAGTCCTCATGAAGGCACTTATTTTCAGCGTGTTGAGTGCCTGTGAATTATTGTTCCTTTTGCTCAAAACTTTCCACTGAGTTTTGCTGGGAGGGTCTGTGCAAATCACGGCATCCAGCAGAACAAATGAGACAATAACAGATCCTTCAAACCTAGGTGATACAGCTTCTTCTATGAAGAGACTCTTTTCAGAAAAGCATGACCGGCTAGCATAGCAGCACATCTGCATAATCCTCCCATTTTTTTCCAAAGTGCTGATTACCAATATGCATGCAGCAACATCACATACAAATGTCTACAGAACATTTGTTTGTTCTTTCACAGACACTGTGCAGCATGGCAGAACTGGGGTAAGACAAGAAGAGAACAGGCTCCCAGAGCTTAAGTATCAGGTGCATTAGGAAGTTAGTGGCAGAGTGAACAGCCCTGGTCATTCTAACACTGAAGTCGTGCACAGGTGATGTGGAGTTTTATAGGACATAGTCATGCAACAGTGTGAAATCTCCAGTGATGATCCCCTCCTCTACTGAGCCTCTACAGAGCCTCCGCAGGCAATGAGTGAAAGATGTTAGTACAGTGGATATTTTTATACCTTTGGGATTTGATTCTTCCCACAGAGGTTCCCTGGGAGTCAGCAGGAGCAGACCTTAAGTACCAGCAAAATTGACTTTTGAAACAGAGTTATTGTTTCACCTTAACAAGTCACGTGTTAAAACTGTCTTATGCTGACTGACATTTAGCATGCCTATTCAAAGTCCTGAGGTTCACAGTCCTTACAGACTAGTCTTCATTAAGAGTTTTAGCTACAGCACTTGATTAGTCCAGGCTGGTTTTGGGAATCAGAGACAAGGGCGAAGGGTGATGATGCATACCTGGGTCTTGTTCCAACATAAAGCAGAGACAGGCCTGGGATATGTAGCTGGACACAGGAGCACAGAAGTACCATTGGATCCCACAATTTGAACACTGCCACTGAAACCAATGGGGCCGACACTGAGGTCCCTGAGGACACTGAGGCTCACTGAGAACAATGGGAGCTTTTAAACTCATGGCATTGCTAGAAGAATGATACTTGACAAGAACCAACGCTTTGGGAATAAGACTTATTTCCATTTTATCCTTCTATAACGTGTAGATACCCAATAAGTATTTTGCAATTGGAATACATGGGGAGACACTCAGATACTTACAGTAAGTGCCACTGATCCTAGCAAAAGTGCAACTGAGTAGACCAGTCCTTTGCTGTTTATCTTAACCTGTGGGAATTAGAAGAGACCTTTAAAATGCTCAGCATATACCTGTGCTGTGCAGATCAGAAATCAATTTACTGATATATGGTCCGCGTCCTGTTTTGAATAGTGACTGACTTACACATTTTAAACTATGCCAATCCATGACAGATTTAACATAATGAAGAACACGAAGATTAAGGAATCAAAATAAATGTATAAGTAATCCCACTTCTGTAAAAAAAAATAAAATCAACATTTATAATGGATTTTATGTTAAGAGAGTCTCAGGAGAGAGAGATACGCTGTTATTCTCATTTTACAGACAAAAATAGCAAGGTATAGGGAGACAGACAGGTGTGCTTGAAGCTGTGTAGTAGTAAGAAAATGACAGAGCCATGAACAGTTACCCATGGTACTGTTTTTCTGCTATAGAGTATAATGTACTCCAGCTGACAAACAGGGAATTAATTGCAGCTTGTGGAAGGAGAACTGCTTCCTTAACTCCCTGTTCCTTGGCCAAGAAATAACACCTTATTTAGCAACCAATAACACGCTCTGCAGGTTGTTTATTTTTTTAAATTTCATTTGCATGTTTTCTTTTTAGGATATATCTTTTTGAAATACACAAAAGAACAAATTAAAGATTTTCTAAGTATACATACAATTGATCCATAATCAATCGCCATGGTCTGCAAACCCCATGGAACGCCAAGGCCCACCAGAATGTCAAAGACATTGCTCCCTATTGTGTTGGATACTGCCATGTCACCAAGGCCTGAAGAGAAAAAAAAACACAACTCTTGGGTAAAAACAAAGTATAGGACCATTACTCTGTGTACTAGAGGAAATCAAAGGGGAATGATTTGCATTCATCAGAGTATCTGAGGTAGGGAGACAATTTCCATAACCTTTGCATGACTTCTGAAAAAAGTATGCAAAAATTGCTCACTCCAACTACATCTTCCTTGTGCCTTGGAGACTTCTACTGGGTGTGTGGTATCCATTCACTATCTGAGTTCAATGCCAATGAAAAAACAAGTCTTGATCTAGGTAGTCTGCAGCCACAGGGAACCTGGAGATTATCTACTGAATTTAATATGTGGCATGTGGCCTTTATCTCATGTGAACGATGAAAAGTGATCCTGAAAAAAACCCAACCTAATGGTAGTCAAAGATAATAAGCACTTCTGCAGGGCTTAATGAGCAATGATTTCACCTCAGGAACAATAAGATGCTACAGGAAAGGAAAAAAGGAGTGAATGGTGGTGAAGTCCCTAGGCATTACTCAAAATCTACTCCTAATGCCCGTCACTGGCTCACATCTCATTCTGCACCTATGTCAAGGATGTGAGGAAAGCAGAATTCTTCTCTGCCTCTGCTGATTTCCCTTAGGCACTGGCCTATTGAATCACTTTTTGCCAAGTTAGTGCTTACCTTCACTTTCAGAGGAAACAATTGTTACAGTATTTTTGCCTAATGCTAAAGAACTAATCTAAAGAAGCAGTCTGTTCATTTGAAAATGTAACATGTTTTCCTTCTGTTTTTGTAAAAAATCTGTCCACTTTAGTACTACATATGGAAAACTAATTTAGTGGGAAGGTAGTTCCATAAGAATCCTGAATACTTTTTTTACTGCTCTTTGTGAGATTTTCCTGCACACAACAAATCATACAACCTGGACAATGAAATATTTGAAATATATAATTATTTTCAATCAAGCAACATTTAACAGCCTACTCCTATCTCAGACTACAAAGGTGGGGCTTTTGAGTACTTCATTTATCACTTCAGAACCCTTGTTTGCCCAATGATGTGTGCTGGAGATCTCATCATCTGGAAAACAAAAAAAAAAGACTATGGGAATTGGAATAGTGGAAAAGAATATAATTAGGACCTTTTCTTATTCTGCTGCAGTACAGGAGATCACACTGTCAGGTTTAATGTTTTTCAACACCAGGAAGGGACATTGCTATGGGTATTTCTCAAGGGAAAAATGAAATGTAAAGAAACTTAATCACGACTTCAAGATACATGAGAAAGCCTTTGACAATTTCAGTTGGAAAGCTGATGAGGACATAGCTGACATTTACCTAAAACCCTTTCCAGTGTGGCTATTCATATATCCCCAGTGGGAAAGAGGTTTGCATTTAGATGAGAAGTATGCCTGGAGCAACATCACTTCTGCCGATCCTCATAAACCACTTCACTTCCTTTGGTTCAAGAGGTCTTCTAGAAATCATGCAAGTTTTACATGGACAAGTGCTGGTCAGCATATATTCTTCAATGCAGTTTTTAATAGCTGATATTCCAGTTTTGTCTACTACTTTAATCTTTTTACCCTGACTGATGCATACCGTGCATGGGATATCTGAGTGTTGAATGACTTGCTAAGAATGCTAGGGTGTACCCAGTCCCAAGAAGCAAAAGAACAGAACAGGGATTACTTTTTGGTTCACTATAATTAGCAAAGTGTTCTGTCTTTTACTGAGGCCCCGAAAGAGTAAAAATAAAAGAAAAAAAGAATAAAATTGCATTGAGAATTTGTGTGTATGAAGAAAGTAAATCACGGAGCATGTGTGTAAGATTGCAGTTATGCTTCAGCAGACACAGTACCTTGTCTTGCTACTATTAAACTGGCCATGCAGTCCGGGACGCTTGTTCCTGCAGCTAGGAAAGTAATGCCCATGATCACATCTGGTATCCCAAGGGTGTATCCAATCACAGTCACCTGAACAGTGAGGAAAACAGATTAACCTATCATATTTGGAAAGTTTCCTCATTCCAATACAATTGTGGCATACACTTAACTTTGATTTCTGGTGTGGACCCTAACATGATTAGACTCAGGATACTTAGCCATTTCTGCTCATTAAATCATTGTGAAGTAACCGGCCTAAAACCAACCCTGTGAAAAGGAAAAGTACTTTGGGTCACATTATTCAACATCTTACGAACAGACAAAAAGTCCTTCTAACAGGACATACTGATCTTTTAAGGAGAAGCCCAGACATTATCCAACCTGTGGGATCTTTTTTATTCCCAAGAATAGCAAATTTCTTGCTGGTTCTATTCTCAAAAGGACTGCAACCAATTTATATTGTAATATAGGGGCAGAGATATAGAACTTAGTTTATCCCAACACATGAAGAAAGAACCACTGTCTTTCATGACTTCTGATATAATCTAAAAGGGACCTGGTCTGGTTATACTGTCTCCTGAGAGTCCAGATGCAGCTTTAAAAGAGCTTAGGGAATGGCTGGCGCCTGTAGCAGAGCTCTTGGAAAGGACAGGGAACTGTATTTAGCTGGAACATCTGAAGAAGGCTGAAAAAACATCAAGAAAACAGACTGAACAGGCAGCTGAAAAGGAAATAGTCTTCTGAGAGTGAGAAGTCTGAGTCAGGGACAGGCAGCTGCTTCCCTGCTGAGACTGCTAAGGGTGGAAGTCTTTAAGGCTCTGTGTCGTTGTCATGAAAACGTTTGCCAGTCCCTTACATGAGGAAAACTGGACCCTTCACCAAAGAAAAGGTGTATTTTAGGAACTCGCTCACAGACCTTATTCTCAGGGGCTGTGACTCAGAAAGAGGAGTGGGCATGATTCTCCTGCTGCAAGTGGTAATGTGGTATT
This sequence comes from Falco rusticolus, assembly GCF_015220075.1. Classification (NCBI taxonomy): domain Eukaryota; kingdom Metazoa; phylum Chordata; class Aves; order Falconiformes; family Falconidae; genus Falco; species Falco rusticolus. The sequence continues at coordinate 42,240,230 of NC_051193.1, forward strand.
CGAGTCTGGTTGCCTCTTAAAATAAGCTGTGTTGCAGCCTCCATGAGCACATCTCTCATTTGTGAAGGGGATATCTACAAAAGGAACCAAGGTAGAGAGTGTGGCCTTTCAAAGGACATATTGTGTGAAACGAAATGAGTGGCTTTGGCACCAGTATGCCAGGCAGAATGACTGGCTGGCATGTGAACTTCTCCAACACAGTCTATGTTAAGAGGATTACTTCACAATGCAAAACTTACATAGAAAGCTGCAAAAAGTATATAGAAGACAATCTTCCACAAGAGGAAACATAAAGCAGTTCACAAATGCCTGACACATTTGAGGAAGGTAGAGATGTTCTCCACCCAAAAAAGATTTTGCAGGTAAGAAGCTCATGAATAAAAATTCTTCCATATGCATGACTAGAAAAGTGTGTGTACGTATATATATGAGTGTGTATATGTGAGACTATATATATTCCAGTATGAAACCAGCTGAAGGTTTCTTCACTGTATTTTCCTTTAAAAGGAAATATGGCCATATAAATTCTTTAGCAGCACATCCTACCAATCTTCCACTTACAGGTATATATAAGTTTTTGTTTTTCCGTCTTTTACTGTAGAAAAGGTAACTTTCTATACTTCAAAAGTATGGCTAATTTTTCCACCACAGAAACTATTTGAGGACCTTTCCTATTCATGCCTCTTCTCTCACTGAAAACATAAACTTGAGAAACTGAAAGAGGGTAAGAAAGAAAATATAGGAACTTAATCAAATCTTCAAGTAAGTGTGCTCCTGAACTGACAACAATTTACAGATCTACATCCAACATACTGCTTCTCACAGATCTAGGGCAAATGGAAACATACCTGCAATACTCTTCACTAAGAAGGATTTCCTTGCATTTTCCAGTCTACTCAAAGTGTTTTTCACCACTTCTGAGCTCAAATTTTGCCATCCATCTGCCTTTTATGCATGTTTCAGTATCAGACCCTGTAGCCAAATTTCTAAAGGTGTCTCAGCTGTCAAGAGTTAAACATTTTAATTTTAACTCCTTTTTATTATTAGGATGTGGATGTCCACATTCTCTTGAAAATCAAGCTGGCACCTTCCTGTACGGTATTGGGTCCTATACAGCAAAGGCCCAATTACCTGGGCAGAAAAGAACAGCAGAAAGCTAGAATTATAATAATTAGAGTATGAGCTGAAGAGGCTGCATTAAAATTACATGCTTTTCTTTAACAAATACACAAAAGTTCTATTATCTATTTTGAGATGTGTACTTCACTCAGTGTGGGAAGTCCTGCTACATGTACTTACCATCCACACCATAAAGTAGGAGAACAAGGCAATCCAGAGAGTGGATAATACAAATGTCATCATAAAACACTTCTCCCACCGTGGTTTACTGCAGTTTGGAATGGTGCAAAAGAGCACAAATATCAACGGCCATGTCAAAATCCATTTAACTTTGTTCATTTTTCCATCTGCAGGGCAAAGAAAGGAAAGAACCAGTTCAGCTTTCCCATCCCCAGTTACACTTCTTTGAACACAACAGATAATCCCAGAAGATCCCAGAAGGATGTTTACAACTGTGCATATCAGCTCATTTTCCAGTACACCTTTCAGCTATACTTGGTCTCATCACTCTCACCAGGTTCTGCATGCACATCCAGAATCTTATCGTTCAGCCTGCCAAAGTCTGTAAATCTTTTTTTTTTAAAAAAATCTGTAAATCCATTAAAGAATTACAATGATTTATTTAAAAACATGGCTGATTTTAAAACAAAAATTAAGTCACATTTGTTGCTCTTTCAAATACCTGTATTACTATGAATCCAAAATAAAAGAAACAACACCAAAACCAAACAACCAAACCCCTCCCCCACCATGCCTCTTAAAAAGGATGATGGAAATTCCTGTAGTGAAAATAACCTGGACCTTCTGTGCAGCAACAGAAAATACCTTTACAGAAAACAGAAGCACAGACCCAACCTATGAACGTAACAAACTTCTTTTACACATTTCACTGTGGTCACTGAGTGGAACTTTTAAACTGGTACTTAGGAGATCTAGACTTGTTACCTCTCTCTAACCGCACACGGTACTACCTTGAGATTGTCTCTTATCCCGTATAATAAAGAAAACTGAAGATACTGACATCCCTCATATCACACAGCTCTCCAAATTCAATGGGTGAGAAATACCAGAGAACTGTCATCACTGAAGACAAGTACAGACTTTCTCATTTTTTAAAACTGTGAAGTATTGTAAATGTGCACATAAATCACATAAAGAATTATTATTTTATTATTGGGACATAGATAAATGGGACACTTGCATGTTTCATGAAGTATCCTGCAAGTAGGCTAACAAATTTGTTTATAGGCTAAACCAAAGTAGCACTGCCAACAGCACGGTGGGTTTTGTTTGCGTTTTCTTTACATCGTTTTAGAACTGTGCTAGGAAGGATTTCCATCATTAACTGGTAATGATATGCAAGAGTCACAATATGTCATTTTGAATAAAATGGTTGATAGCATTGAAGAAAATCATCAGGAATACCTTCCAGTTCAGTTATTTAGCTAGATTATAAAGGGCAGGTAATAATCAGTGAAAGCTCTTATCAATTTCACCAGGAATTTTCTTTCAGCAAGAATATGGGGGTTTAAGGTTAATTTAATGGGAGTTTTTGTCAGTGAATTTAATCAGATTGAAATCTGTCCTCTGGACCAGAGTGCACCAGATGCAATGAAATTAAATATTGAACATTTAAAAATTAATAATACTTTTGTAATTTATGAGGCTATTTACTAATCTAATTTAACTTGGTGAGTCCAAATGCAAGTCTTTATTAATTTACTTCAGTATGTATTCTAGTACTAAATTGTCATGCTTAAGTTACAAATCAGCTCCTTGAGATTTCCTTGTGGATTTGGAGATGTCATCAACCCACCAGGAAATGTTAGATTAAGATTGGCTCTTTATTCCCATGTAGCTTGTGGCTGTAGAACTTGTAACATATAACTGAAGTCTCCTATGGTCAATTCTAATTCTAAAATTTTACATGTCACTGGGCTCTATTACAGATTTTACAGGAAAGTCCTTGTTCCCTCTGGTTGCGTACACTGCTATACAGATTTTTTAAATAATTATCTCTTCTGTTCAAAAAGTGACACTTCTTAGCTCACATCTCACTTTAAATCTGTTAACAAGGCTGTGAATATCCTATAGTAATTTATACCTCCTCCTGTTTAATTTGTTACAGTTTTGATCATTAAAAGACTCCTGGCTAGTTATTTTGCACTCTTTGTCTACCCAAGTTGCTAAGCTTGCTTCATAGTCAAACAAGTCAGCATGGCCTAGGCCAGTAATTTCTTTAGTGTGTAATTCCAAATACAGGGTGAGTGGGTGACTGTTTGACAGGAAAAAAGCATGGAGCAGGTTCTGATCTGATGTGGGTATAGTCTGACTGACTTCAGTGCTGCTACACACAGGAGATTCAGTCCCATTTCCCTTTTCAATAACATGAATACAAGCAACGAAATCGCATGGAGAAAAATAGGGAATAAATAGATGCACTCAGTCGCTTCTGGGGAATACGTATCTTGACAGGGTGTTGTCTAGATGCCCTGAATTAAACAAGTGCTTAACTGTGAGAATTCACAGTGCCTTTACCACTAGCATTGCTATTATGCTTGCTTAGTTCCACAAAAATGGAAATATTAGTGGAGTACTTGCCTTTCCCTTATCTTTGCTCAGTTTGAATAGATGCCTGTCCATTAAATTCCTGGCTCTATTAGTGGATGCTTCATCCACACGTCATGAGTCAGAACTGTTTTTTTACAGCTAGATGATTAGTGGAAATGACATTTGCATACATTACATCGCACCCAGGCTTGAGATTTAGGGAATAACAACTGCATGTAATTCTGGGTTTTGCTGGGTTAACAGAGAAGCTGACCGGCCATTTGCAGTTAGCCTGGAATAGTTCTGAACCACCATGGCCAAAGCAGCCTACCTGACACCGTGTCAGGGTTTGCTAGCTTTTATAAATGTTTATATAAAGCCTTAAGTATACCTCATCTTGGTTCTGCCTTAGGCCATATTCTTCAGCTCCTACTATGCTGGGTCATGGAACTTGTGTGGCACCCAGTGCTAAATAAGTATTCTCTTACTCTGTAACTCAGTAGTTTTTTAAGAATTTAATAAGTAAGTTTAGCAGCAATCTCAATAAAGTGAGACTTTATTTCTTTAGGAAATGGATGACTTCACTCATTTTCCCTGGCTTAGATGACTGCACAAAGAATATACAGCTTGAAAATTTTATTTTTAGTCTTTTTAGTTCTTTTGAAATGACTTCTTGTGCTGCTCTGTTGTTTTGGTTTTGACCACCCACTCTAAAATAATAACTAAAATTATTTAGTAATAAATTTATTGAATTGGGGCATGTTTTTAGTTCATGACAAATTGTTTTATGATTTTTGCTTAGCTCCCTAGTACATCTGCAAAGAAGAACATTATCATTGTCATTTAGGCTATTATTCAATACATAGCTGTTCTGCAAAAACACAGTCCCATTACAAGACCTTAGCTCAGTTGTTTTAATAGCAGTACTGGCCACTCCTGTGGACCCTGGGTCTGAAGGCTCCTGCAGCAACCCACATAGCTGAGAAAAGTTGTATTTTGTTTGTTGCACACCTCACCACAACTATGAAAGAATATTGCTTAAGTCTATCTGCAAAATGAGAAAGGCTTCCTGGAGTTTACTAATGATTTCTATTTTTCTAGGGTTTTTTGCTTTTAACAACGGTAAACTTAGAAGAAAAATAAGGCACGTCCAGGCTGGCCTAGGAAGATTATTGGTGCAGATTTTTTTGGTGCTCCACTTCATTATTTTTTATTTCCTTTTTTTATCTTTTTAAATCTCTGTACCATTTTTCATTTGGGAAAAAAACATCCAACACACCAACCAACCAAACCCAACTAGGGAAAAGTGACTTTTAAACCTCTTGGTCCTCATTAGGCTATATACTTACACACACACATCATTGCCAATATTAATTCAAATCTTGACCTGGAAAGGTGTAACAGTCACATACACACCTCCACACTGGGACCTTTCTAATAACCCAGACAGCTAGTACATTTCTCTAGAAAGTGCTGTTGTTCATCAGAGTTAAGACTGATTGGAAAACTTTAATATAGGTAAATTAGCCAGTCTGAAAGCCTAATTCATTTCTGAGCATGTGCAGTATCCACAACACAACAGAAGAATATAGATTTTTGTCCCGAGTATGGGACTCAACAAAGAAACAACTGAAATAGATACAAGAAACTAGATCCATTGTGATTTTTCCATCATAATTATTTTCCACTGAAAAATGCCTTTGTTGCAAAATAAAAAAATTCAGAGAAAATGGTTTTTAATTTGTTGTTAGGAAAATTAATACAGCAGCTGCCTCTTCACCTTCTTGGAAAATCTTTATTGATTTCAGCTCTGCAACTTTCCATAGGAATTGTGGAGGCAAGAGAGACTGTGTTACCACACTAGAGACAGGCTATCTAGTGTGTAAAAGGGTATCCAAGAAGGCACAACCTTTGTCAGCCTTCCAAGTGGGCAGCTGATATATTAAAACATTCTTACTGCAATTCTCCTGCAACAGAGCTTTGGAAACTATTCTTTTTTTTCTGTGGAAAATACCAAGGTTTTACTCCTCATTCTCATCCAAAAGAAACTGTTTTCCAAACTACTGACACTTTTCTCGGAAGTTCCATTTTCCAGAATACAAGTTCCAAATTCCAGACCATGAGATCTATCCAAAACAACTCAGATTTCTATTTTCAGCCTGTGCCTTTACCACACTTTGTATATTTGGATTTATGCCTGTAATCTTCTCTTAAAACATATTTTTGGTACAGTGGGAACTGGTCTTGAGAAAAGGATTTGCTTCAGTAAGCAGAAACAAGTTTTAGTCTCAGAGTTACTACAGGTTTACACAGAACAATATTCAACAAGAATAAAACAGAACTGAGCAGAGGTCCTCCCCACACCTTGTTTGACTTGGCTGGATTTTGGCATGGTTATTTTGTATGTTTTATCCTTACTGTTTACTTTATCAATGTTTTTTTAAGGGAGATCTGGGATTTATAGACTTCCTCGAGTCTCTCTTTGCCCTTTCAGAATGAAGTGATGAGTTACCAAATGAAACCCTTGCCCACTTTTCTTCCGATTTATCTTATGTATCCTCCTCCAAGGTCAAGCACACTCAGTGCTTTTCTACAAAAGCAGTGTGGTGCATGAGGTCCAAGCACACGAAGCAAATCAAAGTGCAATACATGAGGACAACAGTGAGATGTGCCTCAGAAGCACACTTGTGTTCTGAAATAAAATTCTAAGTTAGGTGCACCATTACAAAGGCAATGGCAAGAAGCTCTTCCAAAAAAAGCATTTCAGAATACTACAGTTAGGTCCTGCTCTGAACTACCTTCTTGGAAGAGCTTTTCTCTTGCATCATCAAAGTAGTTATGGAAACTAGCTCTCTTCCTAACTCAGCCATCTAAGTCATGTTTCCAAAAAAGTGCCATAAAGCTGGCCAAAAAAAAAGAGTCTGAGGAACAAGTACAAAGTGAAAAAAAAATCACAATAAATCTTACTTCAAATACATTAGCAGCAGGAAGTTTGATGGGTCCACTAGTGATCAAAGTATACAGGAATACTGAGAGAACACAGGGGCATTGCAGAGAAGCTGAAAGAACTCTGCATCGGTGTTTGCAGAGACAAACTATAGTGGTTTCTACATGGAACTCTTTTCTGTCTCTAGCTCGACCTTGAGGACAAACAAATCCATAGGGGATATAACAAAGAGCTACAGCATCCTGAGTGTTTAAGTGAGGTACGTGGGGTTTGCTTTGTTCACTGTGTATTCCAATAAAAGACAACATCAAATGAAGCTAACAGGAGCTAGATTCAAAGCACGTAAAAGGAAATGGTTCTTCACACAACCATGAAAATCCTTCCCAAAGGATGTCATGGGTGTTATATGTTTACAAAGATTCAATAAGTATCAGACAGGTTAATGAAAAGAAATATATAGAGGATTTTTAAATATTCAGACATTACACCCAGTCTAAAAAGGTCCTTGAGCTGAAAACAGCTGAAGGCCACCTTGTCCTGTCTCATTCTTCCTCAGGCTTCTTCATGAAGTCATGGTTGCAGTCAGAATACTGGACAAGATAAACATTTGGTTTGACCAAGTATAAATGTTTTTTACATTTTTAGTAGATACTGTTAATTCCTTTTTGCTTCTATCCTACGTGTTGTCTTTGTACTTTGGATCCATACAAAAATGGGCAGGACTGCTAATCTCCTTCGTTGCCACCCTGTTTTAGCTCTGGGTATTATTATCCTTCTTATTTTAGCTAATACCGTCAATGACATATAAAGCATCCATGGTCCAATCCTGTAAGAGGAGTTCTTTATTTTTGTGAAACCTGCAGGAGCTGAGAACACTGAGAATTTTAAAGTATCCTGAACATGTGACAGTGAATGGGATTCCAGGACTCAAAGAGCTGCACAGAAGTGCTATTCTGAGTCTGGGCTCTAAAAGACTACTGAGTGATGCAAGGGCTTTTATGCATAGTTTCATTGTCAACAAATACCTGCTCAGTTTCATCCTGCTTTATTCTGATTTGTGGTGTGTTTGGTTTTTTTTTTAAAGATTAAGACCTGTTTCCAAAGAACTGTAGAGTAATTAAACTGTAAAGTATCAAATGAGCCTTTCTCTTAGAAGACAACCATCATGGCCTAAAGGTTAGATCAAGAAAGAAATTCCTCTTTTAAAGAGGATGTTTCTCCCTGCAGAGAAACCAAAGGCAAAGGCTGGTTTGTGTGATCCCCGTATGTATTTTCCATAAAAACTACCTGTTGTTTCCTGTTTCAAGATGGGCCTTAACCACACCCTGGGGGTGAATCTTTCTGAATGTCTGACCTATGGGATCTAGGCTAGATGCTGTAGTTTAAGACTTTCCATGTACAAATTTTATTCTCTATTGCTGTGCGCTAAAGCACTGCCATTACTAGAGAATAAACAAGAACAATAAGCAAAACTTACAGGTTGCAAATGATTGCTGGGAATCGCTCAGAGATGATGTAGTGTCTTAAACTTCACATACATTTATTTCTGTTTCATAAAAACTTGTTCTTGCAAAAGAATCTAGAATATGCAATTTGAGGGAGGAAAGTCAAACCCCCAAGTAGGCTAAAAAAAGGTGACTATAAAACAGCACAAAAAAAGGCTTTGGGCCAATTCACAGACATTTCTGTTGGAGCTCTTAAAATACCGGGGTGAATTTTCTGCTTAGCACACTGCAAGCAGCTGACTTGGAAAGTCCTATTGGAAAGTGAAAGCCTATTCTTCATAGAGCTCTTTACAGTACTAAAAGAATACATGAACTTCTGATCTTTAGAAAATGTATGTACGTGCCTTATTCTTGGCCTGAAAATATATCAAAAGAAAAACAGAGGGGATTCTGGGAAACTGCCTGCAAACTATCTTTTCACTAAAGCCAGTTTTAAATGTCAGGATTTTTTTAGGCTACTGATTGTGCCACAGTACTTAAACAACAACAAATCACGATGCCGGTTCTTTACATTTTCTCCAAAGTTATTGAAGTGGTACTTCTGAAAGCAGAAATAAAAGAATTCTCCCTCAGAATAGATGAGTTGAGCAATGAGAATCCATTAATAGATAATCATCTCCAGACAACAGGAGTAACAAAACCTGAAGATAATGATGAGCATTTTAAATAACCACTTTACCACTTTTACGCAACTCTGAGTTCATGTTGAACTTTTGCTCTATTCCACTATGAACCGTATCATCAGTTGTTCCACTTTGGCCTGTTACACCTCAATTATCTTTGAAGACTTTCTCAAAAATGCAGAAAAACTGCATTTAAAAAGGCCAATGGCGTAACTAATAACCCCCTCCTTAGTTCAAAGCATTTTGTCTGTTGTATCACACACTTAGGAAGCTCTACTCAGAAATCTACTTTTTATTCACAAAGAAGTTGTCTGAGTCGTGAACAAATCCAGATATGGTCTTCAGGTAATGTTTGCTACACGTAAAGATTTCTGCATTGTCCTGGAATGTAAGAAATGCGTGATTGCACTGCCCTAATTAACACTTAAATCCAAAAAGTTGTTAAAAGCAACTCAGTTAAAAAATACTCTTTGCCAACACGTGCATTGAATCCTACATTTTTTAAGATGGTTTGGGGAGACATTTTTGGGTTTTTAGAAGTTTTTTATTACTTTTATTATTTTTGTTATTATTAATAACTTGTTAATGTGCACAAGCATATTGCTGAATTGGATCCACTTATTTCACCATACAATAAAACCATTTTTTTCATTATTTCATTGATTATGAGGAGGCCATTTAATGGCCCTATCTTCAGTGAATCTGTTTGTTTCCATTCTTCACCCCCATGAATGTCTGTAACTGCTGACTGCAAGAAGCTCCCGTAAAAGCACAGTAACACATAAAAACATATGGTTTTATCCAGTCTTCACACAGTATGCTTCAATGTTTGTTCGGACACAAACATCTCTTCTGAAATGATAGCAACTGAAGCAATGGGATCTCTAAGAAATCAGGATCATATACAGCATAGAAAATTCTTTTTCACTGCATGTGATATTCATTTATGTCAAGTAATATTTGTGTTAAACAATAACTGTGTGACAGACAACTACTGACTACATGTTTGTGAGGACTGATCTAATTTCTGCTGTCTAATGTCCAAAGCATTTGGGGAGAGTCAACCTGCAATGTGCTAAAGACACCAACATAGTAAGTTTGGTTATATATAGCCCTTCACACCAGTTTCCAGAAGGTGAATATTATTCACCAAAAGGTGAATATTATTGCATACTGCTACTCTAAGAACTTTATACACTGTCAAATATATTAAACACTTTTTTCCCCCCTAAACTTTTCTTCCTCTTCATTCAAGAAGCCTCCCCTACAGTCACTAAATCGAGTTGTTATATATTTATACACCTAACTGCCTCTGGCCTAGCAATCTCCAGCAGGTTATTAACTGTTGGCTTCAAAACTAGTAGCAGTGCAGTGCTTACTGGGTTGGTCTGACACATTTATTTATATTAACCTGCCTTACCTGCTTTCCCTTTGCCTCTGGCAAACCAGCATTTCTACCATTATTGTGCGTGATGGCTGGAAAACACTTTCCTAAGCTCTGCTTTTAGCCAAGTAGCCTCCAGCCCAATCGTACTTTATCAAATACACCCTTTGGACAGTCAAATGGATCCCCCTCCTCCTCTCTCCCCACATATGTCAACTTTTCTTACAACCCAGTGTTTGGTATTTTAATTATCTTCTGTTTCCTTACTATAAACACCTGGAAAGCAAGCCTTACCTGGCAACGAAAAGGGAGTCAGACTGTCCTGTTCATTTTCCTCCTCTTGGTTCACCGCAGGGATGTTCCCATTTTCCATATTCTCGTGTCTCCTATTCTGAAGTGGTTTGCTTGAGCCATTGGCAGACTGGATTAACCGCTGACGCTGCATAGTGTCAAAGACAAAACTTCCATAGTTTGGAAAACATTGACTTTTTTAAATCTGGGGTTTGCCGTCTGCCCAGCCCCAGTCACATGAGCGGTGATGTGTCCCCATGAGGCCTTCCTTCCAGCCACAAACAAACAAATCTGCCTGTGGCCCACCTGTCTTCATCAGGCCAGTGCTGACCACCCACTTCAAAATTATTGGCAGGACTCTTTCAAGACATAATGAAGAAAGTTGTCATATCTGTTCTTCCACACCATGTTTTAATGAGCATGGTTATTCTGAAGCACTTCTCACTCAACAGTTCCCACTCAAACCACTGACAGCACCATAATCTAGCAGTAACACTCAAGACATTGCCGTGCTATTACAGCTGGCTTATAAATGACCCATTTCCCAGGATCATCCCTACTCAGGTCCAACTCTTCTCCCGCCTTCTCATCCCCATTCCTTGAGGTAATTGTAAAGGTCCTACATATAATTTCAAAAGCAAGAGTAACCCCTGTTGCCCTTGTCCAAGTATATATTTTCATGAAGCTCATAACTGCCCCTGCAGACATGTATAGACTGCTACAGTTCCAACACATAGTTCACCAATTGCAAGGATAGGTTTTAACTGTCAGTATATATACCCACTAATACACTGGAGAATGTGAGATGTAACAGTAATTTCCTACTTTTATAAAAAAAGAAATATTTTTAGTTTGTTAGGTGAGATAATCCAGGGTCAATAAGTGTTCTCTTTTTCATGAAAAATTGTTGAAACTTCCTAAAAAGTGCTCTGAAATACTTTGAAAATTAAAGTAACTGCACCACACAAAAAACCCCACCTGAAACCAGTATTAACGCACTGTAATTAAAAATAAAGAAAACTCGTATTTGAATACTTCACAAAGCTTTCGCAGTGAGAATACGTAAGAACATAGATCCAAAATGCTGTCGTTTAGAAAATGTTTTTGCAGATGTTGAACTAGCAAGTATCAGCTCTCTGTGCACATATGCATTAAGAAAGAATTTTTTTCTGATCAATGAATTGTCTTCAAAGCAGAACTTTCGCAGTCAGCTGCCACTATGTGCCCTATCTGATCTGCTCTTGACTGTACACCACCAAGCTGATTTCCTAATAAGCATTTCACTGCTTTATTGTTAGATTGGACTTTTGTAACAAATATATTAGTGCTGCTTTCTTTCATTGGGATATTCACATCGCTGGGCAGACACATGAACTGTCTTATGATGTTAAAATTCCAGGAACTTGCTAAAGCTTTTATTTCCGTCAACTACTGAAATTAATTTATTTGGCAGAGTAAAAACCTCTCATATTTGACATTGTGGGGAGCAAAGGATAAAATCTGCAGACCAAAGATTTCACCCCAAGAACTTCATACAAGCTCAAAAAGAATCACTTGGCCAGTCCTGTCACTTCAGTTGCAGGGTATGAAACAAGCAATACATGGTGGTGACAATATATTAAGTAAGAGTAAACCAAAACTGTCCAGGGCAAATTCCCCTCATGAAAATATTTTGGTCCACTTTTATTTTTAGCTGAGGACTACACTGAAGACTAAAGAGACAGGGAAATTTCTGATGTGATCCTGATGTGCTGCTAATGTAAGAGCAGTTCTTAGCAATTTTTGGTTGCCCTTTCCATTATCCTTTCTCAGCCTGACCACTTTTGTAATAATCAAAACCAAATCTGCTACAGATAAAATCCAAATGTGCACATGCACACACACACACACACACACATATACTCTGAAACAAATATCTGGCAGGGAGATAAGAGAGTCCCTCCTTGGTGACTGCCCTCCCATTAAGACAGGAAGCATCACCAGCTGGGAATCCATCTTCAGATCTCCTGTGACACATCTGCTAGAGAAAGACAAAGCTCTAGCCCATTCCTAGGAACATGGGAGAATCTGAATTCCAGGATCACTATGAGCACAGCTCTTTAGCAATCCCTCTGTCTCATAGTCATTTATTATTTTCTTAATGAACCTACCTCATTAATGATGAGTCGGCTTGCCATCCGCATTCTGGTGCGTGGTCCAAATTTATTTGTAATCATAATCCGTAACCCAGCTTCGGGGAACCGGTATTTGGGGGGACTGGAGCAGATGATCTCATCCACCATCACAACACTGTTTTTGCCATACTGCTGCATCCCCTTCACTAATGATCACAATGGACAGCGTTAGTGGTGGAATTGATGTTGCCATGCTTGCCATCACCTAGAGTCATTCTTTCCAGGCTCAGGTGGGGTTAATATTCATTTGAATGCTTGAATTTACAAGTGACTTTCCTGTAATTCAGCGTGGTGAATCTGCTCATCAGTTGTGCACTTCATTTAGATAACATGCTGAGAAGGGATTTCACTCAGCTAAGGTAACCACCAACCCACTATCAGATGAGCAGGATCAGGTTTTACCCAGCCATTCATGCAGTAGTACCAGTTTTCCTTACTTATGTCCCACCACAGTTTTGTAAGCCTTCCCTAGAAGCACTTGCACTATGGCAGTGTAGACAGTGCTCCTGAAACCTCTAAAGCTATCCCATTGGATCAAGGTGCTGCAGATCCACAAGTCCCTAATGTTGTGCTTACTCCTTCTGGAAACCTTAATTTTACTTTCACACAATATTATCAACATGTCTAACATGAAAAGATTTGAAATGAAAAATAACAATTGTCAAGAACAAATGTATAAGTAAGCCTTTGTTAATATAAAGGGACTTGTACCAAGGTTAAGAGTTTTGTTCTACTGTGTTAAGAACACAGAAAGACAAAATTATATTGGGAATCAACACAAGTACAGCCAAGGACTTTCAGAGCTCAACAACAATCCAATACTCTCACAAACGCCACAGACTACACATAGCAAGTAGAGCAAGGCTCAGCAGACAGGAGACATACCCATGCAGTGTTAGAAAGCAGGGCAGGAAATACACCTAAGACTGATAAGTATTAAATATTACATGTAATAACATGTGTGGGGAAAAAACCCAACAAAACTCTTTGCTGCTTGTTTTCTGCTTTGTTTAGGTTGGCTTCACCCTCCCACTCCTGTTTTGTATTAGGTTACTTACATTAAGAAGTGGAAGAGAATTTAGGAAGTAGAAGAGAAAGATAATTATTAGTGCACGATTCCAGTCAGGAAGCAAAGGAAATCTAAGAAAACATTCAACTCAAAGAAAAGAATTAAAATGGACCTGTTCTAAGGAGACAAAAATATATATTGTTATTTTACTCGTCACAGTGTTGAAATATTTTTGGTTTTCAGGAAGAAGACTGGATCCATGTAAATCACATCATGCAATAAAAGTTTTGCTGCCTGAAGTGTCTTTTAAAACATTTGAAGTTGAAGAAATATATCCTTCCATTACCATTCAACAAGAAAAACCTAGCAATCCTGTAAATCACCAGTAAACAGCTATATCTTTTACCCTTTAGCATTTGAGCGTATTGCTTTGTTTCACTAAAATGAGTTTTCAATGAGTACACTAGGGTCACCTGAAGTACCATAAAGAGATCTTTAGTTTCACAAAGAAATATGTCCTACTCAAAGAATCCACTCTGTAGTCTTGGCTTGCAGCTTAGTATCTCTAACGGAGAATAGAACTAGTAGTAATTTTGCATTTGGTAAACATAAGGAACAATTATCCTCCCCCTGCCCCAACATCTAAAACACATTAACCTTGCTGAGTACTACAGCTGATGACAAAAATAAGGAGCACATCCATCCCAATGACTTTTACAGTTAAGGAGTATTGCAGCTTTTCTGTAGAGGAATATATAGCCAGACAAGCTTCCTAGGAACCAGTCCTCACAGAAAAGGACTCAACCACAGTAACTTAACTTTTGCTTTAGTTAGACAAATGTTTGATGGCACTTAGTAAGGCAAAAAGGCCAGATATCCCTTTTAACAGTCTCATCAACTCTCAAGTGAGTTTCTCCAGTGAAGTCTCCACAATGCTTCATCTTAAAGTGTCATGGAAAACATGAAAGCACTGCCATTGCTCTGCAACTGTTTCTTAGAGCACCAAAAAGACAGTGACCAAAGATACCCAGCATACTGTGATAGAAACTCTGCACTGATGTAGACTACATCACTATAAGTATATACATAACCAACAGCAGCTGTTTTGACTTACTGCAGCAATTGCTCTTATATTTTCATAACAGCTTTTCATTCTCACTCCCTATGACCATAAATACACATACCTTGGCCCCACACAGTACAAACTGGCTCCACCTAAAATCACAAAAGTGGTTTTCACTTATTTGAGACAGAGTAAAGCCTTTTTTTGCTTCTCCTTTGTGATATTCCTATAAAAAATATCTTCTGAGAACAGCTTTTCCTTTTAACAAACTACTAAACTTCCTGCTCACCATGAAGGGTCATCACCAACAACCCTGTCAAAATCAACAGAAAGCTTCTTGCTGACTTTAGTTGACTCCTGTTCAGGCCTTCAGAAACCCGCTATTTCCAAGTTTCTGGTTTTAGGCAGGAATTGAGCCATGCCACCTGGTGGAAATCTGGATCAACATATATCCTGGTTTCAGCTGGGATAATTCATTTTCTTCTCAGTAGCTGGTACAATGCTGTGTTTTGGATTTAGTATGAGAATAACATTGATCACTGATGTAGCTGTTGCTAGGTAGTGCTTACTCTTAATCAAGGACTTTTCAGTTTCCCGTGCTCTGCCAGTGAGCAGGTGCACAAGAAGCCAGGAGGGAGCAGAGCCAGGACAGCTGACCCAAACTAACCAAAGGGATATTCCATACCATAGAACGTTATGCTTACTATATAAGCTGGGGGAACTGGCCGGGAGGGGCCAATCACTGCTCAGGGACTGGCTGGGCACCAGTCAGCGAGTGGTGAAAAATCGTATCATGCATCACTTGAGTTTTTATCTTTTTTTTCCTCCCCTTGGGTTTAATTCCTCTCTTTCTCCTTTTCATTACAATTGTTGCTGTTGTTATTACTGGTTTTAACTGTATTTTACTTTGTTTCAATTATTAAATTGTTCTTAGTGCAACTCATGAGTGTTACATTTTTCAATTTTCCTCCCCATTCCAAAAGGTAGGGGTGGGGAGGCAAGCGAGCAGCTGTACGGTACTTAGCTGCTAGCTGGCATTAAACCACAACAACATAATAAAAGCCAAGGGCAGTGAGTCACATGTTTGTACTTTTAAAACAGGAACATCATCCACAAAGCACAAATATTTCGCCTTTACCTGTGTTTGTAGAACTCACCCTTGAGATTTAATTTATCTTATGGTGAAAAGCTGTCCTTTTTCTCTGAAACGCGAGTAACGGAAGTTTTTATATTGCACCATTGGAAGCTCCTGAAAGTAATAAAACTTACAAGCATAAGAGAGAGCTGTGCAGCATGTGAACCTGCCTTTTATCTGCACTTGAGCAACAGACTAACAATCCTTGGTAGGAAGGAAGCTCCTCATCCAAAGCAACTGCTCTTTTTTGCGAAGTAATCAGACTTTCCTCCTGTGGAAAGTCAGATTAAAGTTAAACCTACACCTTGGTGAAGCCAAGGGATGCTTTTCCGCGGATCCTGAAACTTGCTAACCACTGGCTGGAGGTAAGGCAAGGGCCAGCTCTAGTTCTCTTCCTGCTGCTAGCAGTGCCCCTGTTTCTGAAAGCTGCTGCTGCAGAAGGTGCAACTCAGCTTCTAAAGCCAACCAAGTGTCAACTAACAGCGAGTCACTGATAGGTCATGGCATATTTTGATTCAACAGGAGGGACATGCAACAGGCAGCCATGAGATGGTTTCTAGGACAGCTTCTTGACACACAAACCATCCATCTACAAAGCAGATGGGCTAACACTGCCATCCTCCTCTCACACTGTTCACTTCAAACCCAGTCACCTCGTTAATCACTTCTTCGTATCCTCTCTCATCCCAGGTAGGTTTGCCTGTGACAACATCTATACTCTCACACTTTGAACAATGGTTCCTCCAACGCAGCATGCATTTGTGTAATGGCTGCTAGAGAAGGCAAAGGGAATCTGACTGAAACTGCAGTTTCAATGCATCTTTGGGGAAAATTAGAGAAGAAATCTGCTGTGGGCAGCTGCTAGTGGAGACACCATTCTCATGAGTCCAGGTTTTTATTAGCTTTCTTGCTCCTTTTTCTAGTTTTTCAAGTTCTTTACAAGTATTAAATAATCTTCACATTTCCTGAGAAGGAAATAAGTGGACAGGCAAGCACTCTGCTCTATCATCCCTTCACCACACAGTGGCTAGAGAGGAAAGCATGCAGGGATATAACATCAGAACCCAACAAATGCCTCAGAAGTAAAAACCACTAATATCTGTGTTCTTTCACTGGGTGACTCTTTTCCTGCACCCCCACTTGAATAAAACATAAGCAACACCTGCCCTAGGAGGTACCCTCTGAACCTGGTATGTACGTACCTCCATATCCAAGTGACAGACTTCACTACATCATAGTCAATGGTCACAAAAAATTCATTGTAGATTGAGACCAAAGGACTTCAAAGACATCTTCATTTCATTATGCCGCAAAGTCCCATGAGAAGTAATTTTAAATCTCTTTTAAACTACTGTCTAAACACCGTATCTGAGACCAGAATATCAATGTGCTGTCACTGCATAAACCTGTGGTAAGTGACAGAACCTACCTTGAAGAGACTCCAGCCTAAACACCAAAAGCAGAAGAGAGTGCGATTCTCCAAGTCTGCTCTAAACTCCTGTTTGCCACTATTTATTGTTACATACGGACCTTTCCCAATGCTACCTACGCTGCTGCTGAGCTCAGTCTCCTAGAATAGGAAACATCTGCAAAGAACAAAGCGAGGAGACTTCACTTGTTAAGAGTAGCCCAAGAGCTCACTAAATTATACAGTTTGTGCATTGAAAGTAGGAATGATTTTGCTCTACAGCGAAAAGAGGGAATGGAAGAGAAAAGGGATAAGACAATGATAAAAACAGGCTTACAAAAAAGCCAAAAATACCCAGGTAATGTTTGCTTACCTTCAGTACCAGAAGCAAGGATCAACTTCTTCCCCTTTATGTCAAAGACACAGACAGCAAAGAACCTGCATTTCTCATTTTTACATATGTGCTTGGCAATGTAGGCAGAGCTGTTTAGGCATGTGAAAGTCAGTCTTCTGAGGATCTGAACTCAACACATAATCCCTCTTGCCCACTGATCTGCCCATGTCCTTTCCTTCAACACCCAAGTCTCTGCTTCTAGTTCCAAGCTAATTTTTGAACTGAAAATTACCTTCTTCCTGGCAAAAAAAATATATTTCTTTCACAGTGTTGTAGCTCATCACTGAACAGGAGATGAAAAGGGAGCAAAATTGCCAATGTGCAAAGCAGCTTGTTTTCAGTATATAAAAAAAAAAATAATAATTGTGACTGAGGTTTTTTCATCTGGCAGTCTGACTGCTGAATTGTCAAGTTAACCCAATAAAAAAAATCCTTCTTATGATTGAATATCAACACTGTTCTGATCCGCATTAAAAAAATAAAAAGGGTATCCTGTGAACTACTCTTTTTCCAAGTCCTGTCTGCTCAGCCTTACCTTTCCATAGTAATGGAATGGATGGGTCATCACAACTAGAGGCATAACATTTATTACCATCTTCCAGCTCATTGTTAACTGTGTCACCACTTCCAACATTCTTGCTTTTAAGGCTGAAGAAATTTTGCATCCTTACGTTGTACCTGGAAGTGCAAAGGAAAGATCTGAAAAGGTTGGATTGTTGCATCTCCTCATCAGACTTTAAGTGCCTGAGAACAACTTACGCAGGCAAGCAGTAAAGTCTACATGCATTTTCTTGGACAATAGGAAGTTAAGAGAAAGGACTATTCAATTCAGTGGCAAGCTGATAGGAAAGCAAGGGTTGCACCTATCATGAGATACAGAAAACTGCAAAAAGACTACAGCAGATTTAGTGAAGGCAAAAACACCAGAGATGTGGGTTTTGTAGCCAAGACATTCACTGTACAATGGCTTCTTTCCTCCTGCATCAACTTGTAATTCACCTCACTGTTTCTCTCAGTACTGTGTTTCCCATGGCAGATGCTTGAGCATTTCTGGGACTGCTGACCATACCCTTCTAAAGAAAGAATGCATCTCTTTTAGTACTAGGGTGGGATCCAAGAGGGCTGTCAATTAATTCTGCTAAGACCTGATGTAGGAGAAAAGGGAGGCTGAAGTTCCAAAAAGGATTATTGGTGAGGGGAGGGCACGAGGGAATAAGTCTAAGCAACTTGCAGCAGGAGGGTGGACTCACAGACCCTTGCAGTAACAGTCAGACCCCTGACTCTCCTGTCAGAGGCAATGACCCTACAGAAGAAGGATGTCAGTATACAATCTGGTATGAGACTGTTTTAACACAAATACATGCTTAGCACTCTGTCTAATGTTTCTTGACCTTGTTCTTTAGAGGTTACAAAACGTGTAATATCTGACATGCTGTGTGCTTACAATCCAGAGTACCCAATGAACTTTTTCATACATTGCTGTATAAATGAAATTTTCTTTCAACTTTTTCTGAAAACTACTTTACCTCAGTGCACTGTGTAAAGGATACATGAAAATATTTGCTGTTGACTGAGCACAAATCTAGTGCAAAACTGATCAAGCATAAAAAAAAGCGAGGGTTCTTACTCAGAAACATGATGGGCTATATTGCCCTCAGCAGGAAGGCCAAGGACAAAACCACACCAAAAGAATGATGGTCAATTAACACCTAAAGGGCATATCGAGAAGAAAAGTACTTACTTCATGATAAGTATGTAGAATGAATACATAATGATGAGTACAAGGCTTTCCCACCTCAAAGAAACAAAAATAAAGGATTAAAAGGCCACTCAAACAGCTGTATGCTTTAAAAGTTTACGTAGGGGTCTGCATAAAACATCTAGTACAAGTACACATTTCCGTACACAGGATTCACATCATTAAGATTAGATAATGCCTCAGCAGAATAGGGGAGGGGAGCAGACTCTCAAGTTCCAATAAACATGCAAATAAAAGGTAATGCATTATTTCAGAAATGTGGTATGCAGACTGAAACCATAGCTACCCTCTAAGGATCATAATGCCAAGGCCTTTTGTCATTTCAGTGATGAAGCACAGGCCAGGCACTCTGAGAAGACTATTTTAGAAGATACTTATGATCTTCCACTAGGATCTCATCTTGGACTGTTCTTTGGGACACCTAGTACCCCCATAAATACCAACAGGCAGAATCAGAGCAGCAGAACTTGCTTACCCTCCCTGCACATCTGAGTCTTCAGGCCTTACATATAGCCTATTTACTTTGTTAATGTTTCCACATTCTTAAATTTCCTTTTAGTTTTCCCTGATTATCATTAAATATATAACCAAAGAAAATACAGAGGATTTCCTAGGCGTCAAATCCAGTTTATAGTCCCAGCATCTATGAATAAAAGCTAATTACACTGCAACTCTACTTAGTCATCAGTCTCAGGGCAAATACGGGACTTCAGGGAATAATTTACACAACTTACCATTCTATTTTCTCATCATATATGAACTAGAAGAAAGAAAGAAAAAAAAAAGGAACCACATAAATTGACCATTTTTCTGATCTATCTTGAAAAACAGTCAAATTTAATAAATATCAGTCATATCTAGCTATCTAGCTAAAGGTCATTGAGCTTTGACCCTTTCTAACTAAAACTTTCACTGTATGGATTGCGCCCCTCACAAAGCACAAACCTTGTGAACAAGGCTTGGATCCCTCTCAGTCACTGTTATTAATACTCTTTATAAAACTGTGTGTGCATGTGAAAGACAGACTGATATGCACACTTGTACTCACACACCGTGCTGTGTAAATGACAGCAAAATTGTGTATTCCAAAGAGACCCAGCTCTGAGTACTTTAAACAGCTAGACTAGTTTCAGCAGAAAAGGCAACCATTTTACTTGTGCTCTTAGGCCAAGTGGTTATACACATTTTATTCCAGCCTATGTAACTCCTGTAACTGAATGGGCAGCTAGTGACCCATATTTATTACAAAACTAAGTGGATTCTTCCCCTCCCTGCCACCAGACACAGTAAATGCACACATTCAGGAACAACTACATCACTCTAGATGAACAAAGTGGTATCTCACCTGTGCTCTATTTAGAAAAATTTACCCAGAATCTGTGAAATAAAATTACTGTTTAGAAGCAAGAAACAGTCACCTTCCCTATTTAAAATAGAGGTGCAGCTCAAAATGTTTCCTCTTCACAACAAACAGTCCCCTCAGTCAGAGAGTGCTAACTACACTGTATAACACTAGCCTGCTAGCCTCCAGAACTGTACGGACTGTAGGTACAAAATGAATGGACACCAATGGACACGTATTCTGTGGGGCTGTATGAAGGTTTTACATTTGGACCATGCTGTGGAGCTGAGCCCTCACTTCCAGGTGTCACTAGAACTAGCTAGGGAAATAACTGTTTACCAGTGTATATCAATAGTTAACAGGCTGGTCCTCCAAAAATTCAAGCAATGAAACACATTAATTGGTAAGAGAACTACTTACAACAATAAGTATGATCACAGATATCGTGTAGTATACAGAGTCCCGGAACACAGCCCACTGGGTGAGACAAACCACCTGAAAAACATCACACCTTCAGCCAACAAAAGTATGTGACTTTAAAGACAAGAAAAAGGCCTGTGTCTTGCAATCACTTACTGTGTGTAAGCAGAATTATTATCACCAACAAGTCTGGAACCTATTGCGGTTTTATGCTAACAGGAAGACGTATCAAGTCTGTTAGACAATGGATCTATATAATAGGGACTAGTAATAAAAATCATATAGAAACTTCCATTAATGAAATAAATTTCTTACTAATGATATTTTAATTGGTCATAATTTCAATTCTAAAGTACAATTCAATGTGCTGCAGCAAAACAATGGTTCTCACTTCATTATATTTGTGGATATATCGGACTTAATACCTGAAAAAAATATGATACACAGTCTAATCACCTACTGAATAGATGGAGCAAATCTCATGCTTGAGTCCTAGATTCTTTGAACACCATCACTACCAGGAAGGATCAGCATATGCCACTGATCATTTTAATGTGAACATGGTATTGTATGAAGAGGAACCAGTTTTCTCTGTATGCTGTATGTTCACACTGCTGAAACTACAGCTGAACTTTTTGGAAACATTTGTTATTTGTAAAGCATTTGCAAATTCTTTCCAACATTTGACATTTTCACAATGCCAGATCATTTTTTGTTTTGACTGATCCTTCTTCTTTTTTTAATATTTTCTCATGGAAACCCCTAAAATTATAAGCAACTGAACTCCATAATGGTAACTATTTTACAAACCTGTCCTGCAAACAGTCCACAGACACCAACAATGCAGAGGATGTTGAAAACTGCTGAACCAACAATGGTCCCTACTCCTACATCTCCATGAGTGATAAATACACCTGCAGAGGGAGCAAAACATGCATTATTACCTCTGTCATTTCATTTTAGGTCAGAGGCAATTACTTAGAATGTGTACTACCTGAGAACAAGAGGTTGCTTCAAAGTTCAAACAAAACATGTTTCGTAATAAATGCTCACTTCTCTGTGGAATATTCTGTGCTTTTAGTCTAGCTAGCAGCTCCCCATTTTTGGCTTAACATCTCTACGTATGTATTTTTATTAAAAGTAAATGATTTCTTAGCTAGTTATTTCAACAGTAAGTCCTGTATTTCACAGCTTGGTTGTTAGTGGTGCAGTGATCTATTCAAGTGAGTATAAAACATCTCCAGTCACATTAGGAACACAGAATTTATTTCAAACAATATAAAAAAGCACAGAAACTTTTCTCCCAGGTGAGAAATTGGATATCTTTTGCTAAAGGGAGCCTAAAAGGTTTATATTTGCTGCTTTTTAGTAAGTTGGACATGAGGTTATAATGCATACCTTTAGACTGTGTTTCCATAAAGTTTGTAATAATACCAGTCAGGATAGTAGTGCAAAGCCTACTGAGGCTTTACTAAAGACAGATTTATCAGATTTAAGCCACTGTGCTGCTAGAAAGCCATGACCTAGTTGCCATTACTGAAACTTGGTGTGACAAATTCTGTGACTGGAGTGTGGGTATCGATGGCTACAGCCTGTTCAGAAGGGACATGTGAGTAAAGAGGGGTGAAGGGTTGCCCCTACATGAAGAAATTGATAGACTGTGAAGAGCTGTCTCCGAAGAATACTCATGAGCAGGTTGAAGGCTTATTGGTAAGAATCAGAGGCCAAGACAACAGAGGGAACCTTGTTGGTGTTGTCTACTACAGGCCACCCAGTCAAGGGAAGCCTATTGTCAAAGCCTTCTTACTCCAGCTACAGGAGGCATCACACTTGCAGGCTCTCAACCTGCTGGGGGACTCCAACCACCTGACATCTGCTGGACAAGCAGCATGGTGAGCTGTAGGCAATCCAGGAGACTCCTGGAGTGCATTGAAGATAACTTCTTAAGCCAGATAATAGACAGCCCTGCAAGAGGGGATGCAATACTGGACCTGGTGGTCACCAACACAAGTAAGCTAATTGGTGACATCAAGACTGGAGGTAGCTTGACCGATGGAGTTCACAGTCCTGAGGGATATGGGTCAGGTGAAGATCAAAATCAAGACCCTGAATTTTAGGAAAGCAAACTTCCAGTTGTTCAATGAGTTAGTCAATAGGACTCCCTGGGAAACTGCCCTCAGAGACAAGGGAGAAGATCAGAGCTGGTAGACCTTTAAGGACCCTTTCCATAGAGCACAAGAGGTCTTAATCCCCAGGTGTAAGAAATCAGGAAAGGAACACAACAGAGTGGCATGGATAAGTTGAGACCTGCTGGTCAAAATAACGGGCAAAAAGGAAATGCATGAGCAGTGGAAGCAGAGACAGGTATCCTGAAAAGAGGATAGGGACGCTGCCCAGGTTGTGTACATATGGGGTCAGGAAGGCCAAGGTGTGGCTGGAGCTGAATTTGGCATGGGGTGCAAGGAATAATAATAAGGGCTTCTGCAAGGTATGTCAGTCAGAAAAGGAAGGTCAAAGAAAGCGTACCGTCCCTGATGAGCAAAACTGGCAAACTGGTAACAATGGATGAGAAGAACACTAAGGTACTCAACAACTTTTTTGCCTCAGTCTCCACTGGCAACCTCTCTTCCCACACCTCTTGAATGGATGGACCACAAAGCAGGAACTGGGGGAGCAAAATCCATCCCACTCCAAGAAAAGATCAGGTTTGTGATCCCTGAGGAACCTGAACATACATAAGTCTATGGGACCTAACAAGATGCATCCCAGAGACTTGATGTAATTTGCTGATATAGTTGCCAAGCCACTGTCCATAGTACTTGAAAAGTCATGGCAGTCAGGTGAAGTTCCTGGTGACTGGAAAACGGGAAACATCGCACCTATTTTTAAAAAAGGTAGAAAGGAGGACCCTGGGAACTACTGACCTGTCAGCCTCACCTCTGTGCCTGGGGAGATCATGGAACAGACCTTCCTAGAAACTATGCTAAGGCACATGGAGGACAGGCAGGTGATTTGCGACAGCCAGCATGGCTTCATCAAGAGCAAGTCTTACCTGACCAGCCCAGTGGCCTTCTGTGATGGAATGACTACATTTGTGGACAAGGGAAGAGCTACAAATGTCATCTATCTGGATTTCTGTGAGGCCTTCAACACAGTCCCCCACAATATTCTTTCCTCTAAACTGGAGAGATATGAATTTGATGGGTGGACTGTTCAGTGGATGAGCAACTGGTTGAATGGTCACGTCAAGAAGGTAGTGGTCAGTGGCTCAATGTCCAAACGGAGAACAGTGACAACTGGTGCCAGTGTCCCCCAGGGGTCCATATTGGGACCAGTACGGTTTAATATCTTCATTAATAACATAGACATGGGATCAAGTGCACCCTCAGCAAGTTTGCAGACAACACTGAGCTGAATGGTGCGGCTGACACAACTGAGGGACTGGATGTCATCCAGAAGGACATGGACAAACTCAAGAAGTGGGCCCATGTGAACCATCATGAGGTTTGACAAGGCCAAGTGCAAGGTCCTACACCTAGACTGGGGCAACCCCCGGTATCAATACAGGCTGGGAGACGTAGGGACTGAGAGGAGCCTCACAGAGAAGAACTTGGGAGTACGGATGGGTGAAAAGCTGGACATGAGCCGGCAATGCGCACTCACAGCTCAGAAAGCCAACCGAATTCTGGGCTGCATCAAAAGAAGTGTGGCCAACAGGTTAAGGCAAGTGATTCTGCCCCTCTGCTCTGGTGAGATCCCACCTGAAGCACTGCCTCCAGCTCTGCAGTCCTCGGCACAGCAAAGACGTGGACCTGTTGGAGCAGGTGCAGAGGGTGGCCACAAAAATGATCACAGGGGTGGAACACCTCTTTTATGAGGAAAGGCTGAGAGAGCTGGGATTGTTCAGCCTGGGGAAGAGAAGGCTCTGGGCAGACCTTATTGAGACCTTCAATACTTGAAGTGGGCTTATAAGAAAGATGGAGACAGACTTTTTAGTAGGGCCTGTTGTGATAGGACAAGGGGTAATGGTTTTAAAGTGAAGGAGGGTAGATTCAGACTAGACATAAGGAAGAAATTTTTTTATGATGAGGGTGGTAAAACACTGGAACAGGGTAGCCCAGAAAGGTGGTAGATGCCCCATCCCTGGAAGCATTCAAGGTCAGGCTGGACAGGGCTCTGAGCAACCTGATCTAGTTGAAGATGTCCCTGCTCATTGCAGGAAGGATTGGACTAGATGACTTTTAAAGGTCCCTTCCAACCCAAACTTTTTTTTTTCCTTTGCTGCTTTTCTTGTTCTCTATCTGTAATCCTGTGTCCTTCCTTCTCTTAATAGGTACTGCTTTTGCCATTTAGACTTTCTCTCTATACCAATAATCTTTAATATTTCAGAGATTACTTCAAGTAATTCTGTAAGTAATGTACACCGTGTCCTTCTGCCTTAACAGATCTGACTTATCTATACCTTAATTTGTTCTTTTCCCATGTTCCCTGTTCTCCTACTTCCTTGCTAAAATTAATTCCCTTTATTTGTGAAGAAAGAAGTCAAAGAGGCATCAAGTATCTCCAATCCTCTCTCAGGGGACTGCAATAAATCTCTTCATCCACTTCCTATGTTCAGAATCAGCCATTCCTCTCTGTGTTTTGAGAGGAGATTCACAGTTTCATGAGATATTTTGAGCAGTTAATTATACCATGAACCACAGACTAGCTGACAGCTGCAATTGCTGATTATAAACTGACAGAAGAATGTTAGCACTTTTGGATACCTCTGCTTGATCTGCTGCTGATTTTTTTAACATCAGATCTCATAAAAGCTAGTGTGTGGGCTCCTTACCTATAACAGATGCAAACAGTTCTGGAGTGGAGCTCCCTGCTGCCATGAATGTGGCTCCAGCAACATCTTCACTCAAATGTAGTTTCTGGAAGAAAAGCACTGGTAATTTCAGCACTGCTACTGTATTTACATTACACAGTTCTACAGTTGCAAAGACAGAAGCTCTTCATTTTCTGGCCACAGTACTGTTAAAGGATGAACAGTCACTATGATACAAATTAAGACATTGCTTTTTGAAAAGGCAAATATACTTCAGGCAAGTAAAATGTTTATACCCTAACTCAGTGAAGTGTCAGATAAAATTACCTACTTACATATAATTGAAGAGTCAATTGTGACTTACACGTAACTGATTAGAGAAAAACATCTCTGCAGGTTCAAAAAGATTGTCAACATCCCAAATTGTTTTCATTAATTTACTTTTGGAACTCTATATACAATCATTCAAGAATTCAGGGAATCCTTGGGGCTTCTAAGATTTGAAAATAAAAATCCGTAAGAGACAAATACAACCTCTGTGAATAAATCTTATAAACAGCAGGACTGATTCTGGCTTCACTTTGCAGCTAGGGTAATCAAAAGTGAGTCCGCTGACAAAGGCAAAATTAGTCCAATTAGACACAGAGAGGCCTGTGGACTGTAGACAGATGTATTTTTATGACAATGTCTCTTAAGCTGTAACAGGATATAGGTAACTTGGAGTTCTCAGACCAGTAGAAACATGTGTAGATCCACAGGTGGGCTGCATCAATTTTAATACTCTCTTGATGATCTCTCCCTTGAACTATAAAGGTTTTATGGAGGAGCTTTTTCCTTTTTGAGAGTCTCTAGACTCATCTTTAGTACCTTATTTTTCTTCCAAGGATAGAAAAGTGAATAGCACCAAAAAGGACCAGTACAGAAATCCTGTATTTTTCAGGCAGTATGCAACATTTTGAGCTGATGAAAATGGCATCCTACAGAACCTGACAAAATACAAACACAAGCCCTTACTGTACCATTTGATCTATTACCAGTCATACTGTTGCAGGAGCTCAAACATGTGCTATCTGAATTCTTCTTGGATGTTTTAATGTTCAGCAGAACATGAGACAAGAGGCAAAGATTTTATGAAGGATCAGTGACAATTTAATTGGTACAACCCAAGTGGTACAACTTAAATGTGGTGTGTAAGGTGCATACTGAAGACAAAACATCTGCAAAGGGAAAGAAAAGATCCCTATTGAGTATTTTATTATTATAAGGCCACCTCCCTTATTCCTCTATTTGTTCTTCTATTGTTAAGTGTAAGTACATAGCTCTGAGTAACACTAATAGAAATTTAGTACATATATCCATAGGAAAATACTTCACTAGCTACAGAAGTTTTCCAGAAAATGGTCATACATATTTTTGTTAAAAAGCAAAGGATATGAGATTTTGATTTTGCCCTCAAAAAGGAATTAAAATCTGGCTTTGTATTTTGTATTCATTTTGCTCACCAAAGCTTTATCTGACACACCATTTACATGCAAAGTATAAATTCTACCCTGTCCCAAACAACTCAATTAGAATTCCACATGTAATTTTGCAAATTCTTCTCAACAATTATTTAAAGAAACTACATTTATTTACTATTTTTTTTTTGCATATAAAAATATGTATTCTCATTCCATATTAAACCAAGGTACACACTTTTCTCTTGCATTCTCCATTTTCTCACTTTTCTCCACTTTATGCCAGGACCACATATGCTTGCTTTCTCCTTGCTGATACAGTGGTAGATGTGCAATAAAATATGCATTGCCAACACATTAATTCGTCTATGTATGATTTCTTTTCAAAAGTGACTTTTAAAACTAGGAGTATAATAATAAACCAAACTCACCCATATGTCATATCCTTTCTAGCTATATGCTTCAGGTATTTAAGAGTGGGTTTTGCCATCTGATCTCATTAAATGTTCCATTTTTTCTCCTTGAGTGTGACCAGGGGAACCAACATGCCTAGGTTCATTTTTTTTATGAAAAGCTCAAATCATTTGAAAAAGACTGAGGCCAAAAATTTGACAGGAATAAACTCCAAATAACGACAGCGTAAAATGTCTGATTCTATAATAGTCTTTAAATGAATTTCCAAAAAAGGAACAAAGTTCTTCAACATACCTCACAAATTTTCTCTAAGGATGGAACAAAGAAGTCATCACACACTATAGCCAAAGCATAGAACATATAAAGAGCCTGTAAAGAAAATAAATTCATTAAATACTTCAGATTTTTCCTGTACATGAAAGGAGGAAAGAAAGTAATGCTGTATTTATTGAGACTAACCAAAATATATAGCTTCATTTTTTATTCCATTCCAAATAAAAATCCCTCTGCTGATCAGTTTATGGCATAAAAACAGATTATTGAATGTAAGATGAAGTTAAGAACAAGAATGTTTGCCAGACCCTAGAACATGAGAGGTACCACAGTTTGACAGAATAGGGTCCCAGAACAGACTTCATATAAAGAAAAGTAATGGGTAAGGTTTACAAAACTATGTAATCATCATCTATATTTTCAATTAATTATCAGATAAAGTAATTAAATGGAAATTAACACCATGTTGATTAACAATACTCAATAAATAACCACACCCGGAAATAAGCAGGCCCTGACCATGAATCACTGCACCAAACCTCTCAGGAATGATCCTGGTTCCCTGCATATATGTGATTTCTCACTGTCTTATGTGGATTTATGTGCTGTGTTCAGACAGACGGCCTCATCCTGCTGTTGTGCATCAAACACAACTCCTTTTTACTTTCCCTGAGCTGGGAATGAAAAACTGGAGCTCACAGACCTTACTTGTTTTGTTTTGTCTACAATAAAATATAAAACTCCATGGCTTTTTCTGTATTTCTTCAGGCTTGGTTTCTTTTTGTAATTACAACTGCATCTTTTGCAGAGAGGTGCAACAGGAAAAAAAGAGAATCAAGAATCTTTCACATCATGCATAATGTCATTGCCAAAGGAATCCCAAACCCTGTTTATACAAGATGAAACACAAGAAAACACAAGTCTGTGATCCATGTGGCCAGGATTTCATCTCAAAGAGGATGAATGCATAGGCACTGCAAATATATAATATTAAAATAAGATAAAAATAATATCGTAGAATCATTTAGGTTGGAAAAGACCCTTAAGGTCATTGAGTCAAACTTAACCTAACACTACCAAGTCCACCACTAAACCATGTCCCTAAGATGTTACCTTTTGAGCATTTGTACCCATACAGACATATTAGAAATACTGAAATCAATGTATCAGAAACAAACATGTTGATATATACAGAGCTCTATTTAGTTAGGACACTATGATGATTAAAATCTTATTAAAAATAAAAGGAAAACAAAATGAAGCGCAGCAAAGGGAAACTTACAGCAATGATATGCAGCAGAACTCCTCCTTGCTGACGTTCTTTATTTGTAAATATATCTTCAGGAAATTCATTAATGGCTGAAAGAGAAATATAGATTATTTATTTTTTTTTTAAATTTTAAAGCATCTGTAAATAGAAGACCAAAATATAAGGACGCATCTGTAGAAATATATGATCAAACACGAGTATCTTCCAAATTATTATACTATAGCTTGGCACCTCAGAATCTCTTTCCTGCTCTGTAGAAAAAACAGAGAACTAATACTTAGTTGTTATTAATTACCATCATTTCAGTGACTTAAACCAGCCTTCACTGTACTAAGAGTTTCACATTCTTAATGTCTTATTTTTACTATCGTCTTGTCTGTGTCTCCTCTAAATATGCTTCCAAAGTGATAGGCACAGCCACAAAAAAATCATCCTGAAATAATATTCCTGGTTTTAAGTGTTCTTTGCCTGAAAAATGATGCAAAAGTTGTAACTTTCAGGTAGTTGTAACTATTCAGGTTCTTAACTACAATCTTTTATAGGGCTCCAAAGTCTTGCAAATAGTTCCACAAAGACGAAAGTGATTCTAAGTACTTTCTCCAGAAAGTCTACTATCTAAATCTGGTGAAGGAAAGAATGAAACAAAAAATGGTAGGTGGATGATAGGAATGCAAAGACATGAATTTGGGGATTATTTCTGGGTGACAGTGAAGTTGTGTGGAGCTCAGTTAAAGGACCTACGTTCCACACAAAGGCAACAGAGTAACAGATTCCAAATGGTGGAGACAAAGACAGCAACTAAATCAAAGGTCTGAAAAAATATATGAGATAAAAAACATCCAGACTGACAAAAGAGGCAGGGACAGAGATTTATGGTGCCTCAGACAGGAGTCTGGGAAACTTAAGAGTGACAATTATTTCAGCCACTAGAATCAAAATGCACTGAAGTTATTAAATTATTATTCAGAAAGAGTGTTCCTTTCTGCAAGGAGTTGCAGATGTAGGTTGACTGTAGAGGAATGCAGGCAGTGGGTTGATTAGCATTGATAACACGCAGCTGTGGCCTTGCCTCAATGGCAGTGGGTTGGTTGACATGGACCATGTGCAGCTGTAGCTCGTTCTGTGAAGTAGTTAAATAGCCCTGAGGAGTGTGGGATGGGTGGTCTGATGGAGGAGCAGTGTGGTCTGACCTCTGGAGGAAGGTGAAGCAGCATGGACAGTAGAATCTGACTGATGGTAAAGGTGTTGTTGCAGCCTGATAGTTTGTTTGTGCTGCAACAATTGGTGCCCTGTGTGAGGCTGAGTTGGACTCCAACTACAACAGCTGACAAGATAAAACTCCAGAAGGTTCTTGTGAACTTACTGTAATATACTGAATCTCAGGGAAGGAAACAAGAGAGAATATATGATTGCCTTCCCCATATTCAACTCTGTCAGTTTAAATAAATGCTTAAGACCACAATATATGATATTTATGCTGTTCCATTGTCAACTTTTATGGCATATTTTCTCAATTTCTTGATTATAATTCTGCAAACAATAACCATGAACATGGAAACCAAGAATTTGAGGTATGGTTGATGTTCATAGCTACTAAAGTTCACATACTCTAAACCAGCCTTATTTTCAGGAAATGTTGCGCTGTAACTCTTAATAAAAGATTTCACTTTTTAAAGTATTGAGTTACCTGTAACCACCAGAAACATGATAAAAACCTAGCTGCAGTGAGAGGATAATCTGGTTTCAAAGTCCAGAATGACTTCTCCTCAGTCTTCGAGTTTTATATAAATACAAACATACCTTTTCTCATCTGTACTATAACCCCTACATATGTTGCATATATCTAGCTTGACAAAGACTTGAACAGTGTCTCCATGTAAAGCTGAAGATCGCATAGCTCTGTATTTTTCTTAGTGCCCACTACCATAACTGTATTATTTTTGTATTAATACACCGGCAGCAGGCAGTGTTTAAAACTTTATATACATAAATGATATTCCTTCCAAAATTCAAAGTTACCACTTTATGAAATCTCTCTAAATCCTGCAACCTAATATTTGAAAGCCACTAGAGTTTTAAAGCTACTAACAGTCTATAAAATAGACTGTTAAAAAAAATTTAGCATAAAATAAAAGCCCATCAACAATGACTGACTGCAATTCCTTTACCGGTTTTCATTAGGCTTTCCAATAAGATCTATTCTTACTGTTGTATTCTGACTGGAACCAATATCACCACTTGATATGTTGAATAGAGCTTTCCCAAGATACAGGTACATCTTTCCTTTTAAATCTCAGACAACAAAAGCTATAAAAATCTATACTAACTTTTGCTTAGGTACTCCTGAGTGTGATTTCCTGCTCCTAGGTAAATGTTCTATTCCTGGTCCCCCTTCCATAATCACAAGGAAAAATGAAAGCAACAGTGGTTATCAATATACAAACGCATCAGCACAATAATACCCAATCACTCATTGAATTATGGAATACCATTCAATGGTATGCAGAGAACAGTGCCTAAAGACCATCAGCGAATCAACGTTCAGCAGGACTAGTTTCAAGAAAGTGGGTCTCAGTTGCTACGGAACTCCACAGTCTTTAAGGGCTGTGATTTGCACTGTAAAGAGATCTGTAACCTTATGAAACAGTCTGAGGAAATAGCATTGCGATACAAATGCAGACCACACCTTAAATAAAAAACATTGCCCTATTGAGCCAAACAAATCCAAATACTTCTAAAATCAAAATATGTGAATAACACATCTTCCTTTCTGTTTGGTTACCCTCAAACGACGAAAAGGGTAGTGGAAATACATATAAACTGGGAGAAAACTGGTTACATTGTAGTTTTGAGATACTGTGTATTTAGAGTTGACAGTAAAAGAGTTCCTCTTTTACTGGAAGACTGTGCAGGATAACCCACAAACTATCGGTCCACATGCAGCAATATGCAATGCTTTTATTTACTTTTAAGATGCCAACAGAACCCTATATGCATGTAACAGCTAAGCAGATTCCCTGAAGTAATATACTGCTATATCTAGTAATATGCAATATAGTAAAATACAGTAGTATCATTCCCCTCATGTAGCAATCAGGGAGGAATATCATTCTGGAATAATACTGAAATACTATCAAATTTAAGAACCACTTCTCAGCTACACTAGCTG
Source organism: Falco rusticolus (assembly GCF_015220075.1). Taxonomy (NCBI): domain Eukaryota; kingdom Metazoa; phylum Chordata; class Aves; order Falconiformes; family Falconidae; genus Falco; species Falco rusticolus. The sequence continues at coordinate 42,272,749 of NC_051193.1, forward strand.
CCAAAAGCAAAATTTCTCAGTGGAGTCTCTACCACATGAATTATTCTTTACTACATAAAGAATAGCAAAAAATTAACAATAAATATTACCTAAAATGATTATTAACTAAAAAAGCATTAAGGAGACTTCTTTGGGTGAAAAGACCCAGAGCTACAGCTGCTAGCATCTTACACAATATGGTTGTTCTTGCATCACTGGCTAAAACACCATGCCCACATGGATGTATTCAGGAGATGTACACTATTTTTCTTATCCCATCTCCATTTGTCCTCTGTCTTCTCCATTCAAACGGTGGCTGTGAGAATACACACAGTGCACTAGGACAGCAGACACCAGAGCCCTCTCCTGAGCCTCTAGAAATGGTAACGTGACCCTGTCCGTGGGGTACAGCCTTTCACATAATCTGATGCAAAGATTTGCAGCTCCCATCACAGCCGCACCACCCCCATTACTGACACCACACAGCAGAGCGAATACAATCCTGTCCCATAACTTGGTAAAATGGATGTGTCATCTGGGAAGCTATTACCCATCTTGGTAATCTCATTTGGTTGACTGTAAAATATTTCATAGTATGACATCAAAAATGGGTGTCAGTATAAACTGAAGTTTCAAAAAGCATGAACAGAAATCACTATCTTTCTAATGTGACTTCACTTATATGCAGTTAAATAATTTTAAATTATAAAATAAATAATTTGAAGTTATCAAATAGGAAATCAGAAGACCAGAAGATGTCAGAGGTAACAGCTAGAAGATTGAAATGAGCCCAGGATTCTGATCACCAAACAAAAGCAAAACAGTTCACTACAAAACATCTGGCTTCATATACAGTTTGTGATGTAGTATTTGTAATAAATATCTACTTGCAATAACTATCTGCTTGCCTCAAAGAGATAATTTAAAATACATTAATACAAAGACTGCTTTTCTAAATGATAATGCACCTCTCTACACTGAATTCACGGCATGCAATTGTTCACACATAAAGACGCTACAAAATCTTCTTTAAAAGTCAAGGAAATGAAGCAAGGCTCTGGAGCTTGGTAAGTAAGATTTCTTCCTTAATAAAATTGCAACTGAATCACAGAATGGTCAGGAATGGAAAGGACCTCTGGAAATCATTTGCTCCAACCCCGCCCTGCTAAAGCAGGTTCACCCAGAGCAGGTTGCACAGGATCACATCCAGGAGGGTTTATAAAGTCTCCAGAGAAGGAGGCTCCACAACCGCTCTGGGCAGCCTGTTCCAGTGCCCTGGCACCCTCAAGGTAAAGAAGTTCTTCCTCACGTTCAGATGGAAGGAACTGCCCGTGCTTCAGTTTGTGCCCGTTGCCCCTTGGCCTGTCGCTGGGCACCACTGAAAAGAGCCTGGCCCCATCCTCTTGGCACCCGCCCTTAAGATGTTTGTACACATCGGTAAGATCCCTCTCAGTGTTCTCTTCTCCAGGCTACAGAGGCCCCGCTCTCTCAGCCTTTCCTCACAAGGGAGATGCTCCAGTCCCCTCATCATCTTCGTAGCCCTCCGCTGGACCCTCCCCAGTAGCTCCCCATCTCTCTGGAACTGGGGAGCCCAGCACTGGACACAGCACTCCAGGTGTGGCCTCACCAGGGCAGAATAGAGAGGGGAGGATCACCTCCCTCGACCTGCTGGCCACGCTCCTCCTAATGCCCCGCAGGATCCCACCGGCCTTCTTGGCCACCAGGGCACACTGCTGGCTCATGGGCAACTTGCTGTCCACCAGCACTTCCAGGTCCTTCTCTGCAGAGCTGCCTTCCAGCAGGCCAGCCCCCAGCCTGTACTGGTGCGTGGGGTTGTTCCTCCCTTGGTGCAGGACCCTGCACTCGCCTTTCCTGAACTTCATTGGGTTCCTCTCTGCCCAGCTCTCCAGCCTGCCCAGGTCCCGCTGAATGGCAGCGCAGCCTGCTGGTGAATCAGCCACTCCTCCCAGTTTGTGTCATCAGCAAACTGGCTGAGGGTACCCCCAGTCCCTTCATCCAGGTCACCGATGGGTAAGTTGAACAGGACTGGACCCACCACTGACCCCTGGGGAACGCCACGAGCTACAGGCCTCCAGCCGGGCTCTGCGCCACTGACCACAACCCTCTGAGCTCTGCCGCTCAGCCACTTCCCAATCCACCTCACTGGTTGCTCATCTAACACACATTTCCTGAGTTTACCTATGAGGATGTTATGGGAGACAGTATCTAATGCCTTGCTGAAGTCAAGGTAGACATCATCCACTGCTCTCTCCTTGTCTACCCAGCCAGTCATGCCATCAGAGGTGGTTATCAGGTTCATCACCCACCAGTGAGTTCCAAGGTAGTTTGGAGTTTTTCAATATAACATTTGCTGTCTTCATGGTTTTATTATCCAGATAATCATAGGTTTTATATAATTGTGATTTATAAATTCTGCATACCTTATCTACAGACACTGTTCTTTATTTACTTGCTGTATCATGGGTTTAATATTTTAAACAAAGCTTTGGTTTTCTTACCTACTGCAAAGATAACCTGATCGCTCAGGAAATGATTGTTTGGATTGCCTTGGCTCCCAGTTTAAGCCTGGGACACAACATCACTTAACTGAGGGGGGCACTGGTATTCATTCCCTCATCTGTTTGAGCTGACAGAGGGGATATGACATTATTAAGGAGTTTGAAAGAGCTTGGTCTACCCTCATAGTACAATCTGATGTGTGCGAGCAGCAGGGCAGCACTCTGCTTCACAGAGATTTTCTCATGTACGGGTGACAGAGCTATCTGGCAGCCCGAGTGGGAGCTACATCTCCTCGGTTTCTCCTGAAAAGAGACAGAACAGATGGGAGAAGGAGATTAAATGAAGAGCAGTACATCTAATGGGGCTAACCTTTGCCAAAAAAAGGAGGGGAGCATACACCAATCATCTTAAATCAGCTAGAAATACAGAAATATTTATCCTGCTGGTACTATTGCAAACCCGTGGCTCCTGCAGCTCATCTTATCAAGCACAGATTTATTGAGGGGGAAGGGAGGGCACCAAGAAAGCCAAGTCTATATTGGAACTGTCATAATTCTGTAGCTCACTCAGTCTCCCTAATCGTGAAATGAGTTGGGAAATAAAAGCAGCTTATCCAGCCACGACTTGGAGGGGACATCACCTTTTCCTCTGAGTCATGGAAACAAAAAAATCCTTGATTATGCCATGATAGAAAGGATGATTCACCTTTGATAAAAAGCTCTGGCTGAGCTGTCTGTGGCTGAAGAATTACACGAAGCATGCAGATAGCATGCCTCACAATAGAATATAATAGCAGCTGCACAGCTTAAGCTGTCTGCATGGCTCTGGAGCGAAGATGTGGTATGCAGCAGTCGGGGTAACCCAGGCGTGCCAGTGACACCTGCCCAGACTTAGGCTGTTACCAGATTACTTCTGGGTACCATCAGAGCATTGCTCCCATATGCCCCATCCACACTGTGACTGGCAATCTGCCAACGAAGTTAAGTTTCAAAATCTCCTAAGCCTGACAGAACATCTCAACAACCACGTGGATCTGTGGTTTTATAACCTGCCTCGACATGTGATTTCTTCACCTTATCAGCATCTGATTTACTCACGGAGGCAGCAAACATGCTAACTCTTAATACCTGCTAAGCATTCAAGCCTGTTACAACTCTTATTTCTCCTCATAGGGAGAAGCAAGCTGTAGCTGTTTGAAAGGACACACACAATCAGCTTCACTCTGTGTTTGCAGGAAGGAGGTTAGGCAAATGATATACAGAGAAGCCCATTTCTCCTTTTAATGCCTGCAACTTTTTCCCTCTGCCCGTGTTCCTCTTCCCTCCAGGGCACGTTACATCTACGGATTGCAATCCCTACCCCTTTGCCCTGGCATTCCGGCGATTGTCGATCAGCTCACTCACCCAGAGCAGAGGTATAAGGGGAAGAAGGACAGACAGAAGACAGAATTACATGCTTCCATTTTTACCCCCTCTATAATCATATTCATAAGCCAGCTTGAATATTTCAAATGCGTCCTTTGTTTAAACACTGCAAGCAGCTTTAGGCACCTCTGCACTTCATGTATTTCTGCTTATGTGCAATTCCCTTTTCACATTTCAGAGCCTCATCTTCCCAAGGCCTAGTGTTGCATTCATGCACACGTATTTGTGTCTCAGTGATAGCAAACACCTCACTGTGCAGAAATGAGCTTATTTATACCTGTTAAGCAAATGCATGCATCATTACTTGGTGTCAGCAGTAAAATGTCAACAGTTTGTACACCAAGAGTTGAACTTGCAAAAGCCTTCAGGTACTGCAACTTGCACTAATTTATAGTACTGTAATAATATAATCTCCTAGAAGATTTGCTTGAAAGCCAAAAAATGGTTACTTCTTCCAACCACATCTCCTTGAGTGCAGGGGTCCTATATGAGCTGAGTTGGCAATGAATAGGATACGTATGTCTTAGAATCACATTTGTGGCTTTGGCCCGTACTGTTCTTCAAAACCAGTGCACTGGGAAGATTTTTACAGAAAGAAGCTTAGCCACTTTGAAAGCATCCTAATGGCAATGGGAGAAATTCCTCCCATATTCTCTTTACCACTGATGTCAAGGAGGTCGGCTCCCTGTCACGTTCCACATGTTAGCTCACGTGCTGAAGTGGTGACAGTCTCAGAAATGACTGTGATGAGCTCAGTACAGCCAAACAGACACGTAGGTAGTCTCGGGGAACGTCATAATACACTCACCTGATCCTCTTGCATAACCTGTGCACTGTCAGTATTGTGAGCACTTTAGAAAAGCAGCGCAGGGTTGCTTTTGCTCATAGAAAAGTATTGACTTGTTTTAGTTACGTTAACATGTTACTTATGTTCCAGTGTTAACACTGAAAATAAAGTCTACCCGAACACCGTATTATCACAGTGAAATTAGTTTTACTCATATATAAAATGTGTCATATATCCTCCTTTTTAATAGTACTTCCCAAATTAGATATAACACATTTTAACAAGTCATTAGAAAATCATAAATGTGTCATAGTACATGCAAACTATATTTTTCTCCGAATTACAGAAAGCATGAATGAAAAAAAAAAATTCACATAAATGCCGTATTTTAAAATAGCCCTTTCTAACACCACAAGTTAATGTGCCCTTAACTCTAAATTGTCAGTGGAGAAAAATGGTATACTCAGCAAGCACATTTACACATGAAAACTGGTAACCTAAAAATCTTACAAGGACCAAAGAAGAAAAGAACAATTCACTGATAATCCTGGATGCCATCCAGAAAAAAAAAATAATTACCAAACTTTAAAGTTCCCATTCGCATTAAACAGCTGCTTCCAGTTTTCTGTAGCAGAATGACATGTCGATTTTTCCTCAAATAGTCAGTTCAGTTTCTGCTGGATACTAATCTAGGCACCAGTGTTAAAGCAAACCAGGAATGGGCAATTCAAAGACATGCAGACATTTACCTGAAAAAATCTGCAAGGAAATTCCTTTAGAGATAACTCTTTAGTTAACTGGTTTTATGGATTCTACCACCTGGACAGCAACAAAGCATCCAAACGAATTGCAATGAAATTATATGCTATACCACCCAGCTTCTTTGAGAGACATTTGTGCATCAGTGTAACACCATGTGATGCCAAAGATCAATTTTTCTATTTGCAGGCAGAGTACCATATGGCAGGATGCACACTAAGTACCCTCCTCCATAGCCCTCACCTCACAAACAGTAGAATTATGAGGAAATTTTGTCTCTCTGGTATATTAATTCCATTTGCATTGCTCAACCAAAAGAGGACTGCTAAATGTGATTATCTATGCAATGGTAAGTGGTGGCTTATGAAGCAAATAACTGACTCTAAACTATTATTTTTTTATATATATTGTAAAGCATGGTGTATTAATGAAATAGCCTTCAAAACTCTTCATCCCTCAGCATGAAATTATGAAAATATCTATGCAAGGCTGAATTAGCTATAATAAAAAGTAATATTAATATCTTATTAAACCCTGAACTTACATTGAGTTTCTTTTCTCCTTTCTAAAAAAGTATTTGCACTCATTAAGGCAATATCCAACAATCAAATAAAAACACATTCAGAATTATCTGCCAACGAAAAGAAAATTGAAAGGCTTGATGAAATCTCATATCCTCATCCAGGGAGTCAGTGATGATGCACAGACTGCAACATACAGACGCATCAGCATAACAGAGTGCAGCATTTCATATGTACTGGGCTTTGTGTCAATGCTTTTAATGTCCTCAAGATAACTGTAAAAGAACCCCAAGGTTTGGGATCATGGATTATTTTTTTTTTTTCTCCCTGGCTTCCAGCTGACATACTCTTTAGAAACTGCCTTTAAGAGCTAAAGATCAAGAACCTCATCATGAGTTTTCTTTTGTTTCTGACAACAGTTATTTCACATTATTTTCTCCTATGGATAAGCTCTTGACTGATGCCTTCATACAGCTTCTCAACCTTATTACTGCAAAGTCGCAGCTCCACAGAAGATGGATGGAACCTGCCTAGAACACATCTACCGTGATCCAGGATTTCAATACAGCTATCAAACTGTGAAGTCCACTCAAATTCACTAAGAATCAGGACACGAATATTTCTAAATCAGTGCTGAACAGAGGTGAAATTAACCAACACCTAGTTTTACTACAGTCTAAGAACAACTTACATTAAAAGACTTGAATTCAATATAGTGCAGGGCCCTGAATCTGCCTCCATTTGACAGGTCTCCAGTGCTTCTGTGAAATAAGCTGTTGGTCTCAGTGACCAGTCACAGGATTTCTGAACTGTGCTAACATCTTCCATAATTATGGTACTGGTTTTCCACAAAGCACACGTGTATTCTTCAAAACCCCACCCAAGGACACCAACCCTTTTATTTTATATTTCAGATTTCTAAACCAGGATATTAAAATGTTTTCCACCTTCTCCCCTTTCTTACTTACTGTCTCACACCGCCTTAGCTGTGTTCACACTACTCTGAGCCAAGGCTGCCAAAGCAGTTCAAACACTAGCAGGGTCCAGCACTGATGCAGCTTATTCAGACGCGTTATTTCCCAGCTTAGGGGGAATAATGGTTCATCCTCCACTCAGAACTGAATAAAAATTGTGGAATAATGTGAACAGGTTTAAATTGTACTACCTCATGACTGTTCTATGAATTAACCACAGATGCTAGTCACTTGCAAAAACGAGTATCTTATACATAGAATTTCCCTCCGGTATTTCACTCTAAGCTTCATACAGTCAAACTCCACTTGATCCATCACATTTCCCTCATTTTTTGCTTCCTGAAAATGGATAGTTTCTACGGTCAACAGCCTCTTGTTTCATTTGAAGGAGGGAGCCCTATGACCATGCATGTTTTTGGACTCAACTTGGCTCTGTCTTGTTTAAATACAGGTAGAAAGCAATGTCCATGGCAAGATCACTACCTGATAGGGAAAAAAGTTTTGGAAAAGGGATAATGACTGGATTAATTATCAACACATAAGAAAGGACAGTTATTAAACCCTTAAGCACTTTTTCATCCCAACACAAAAATAATAATTCCTTATGTTTTTCACATGCAACACTTCCAGCTGCAAACTGGCTGGAGAATCAAACATCACACTATAAGGTTTTGGTATTATTACCTCAAGTGCATTGAGGTCTTGTGGGGGGGTGGGGGTATTTGCTCCCAGTCAGACTTGAAAATGTCTTCCAGAACTAAAGGACGGAAAGTATTTATGCTAGTTGTTCAGCCTATCCATTCGTAAACTCAGTTTGCTCACCTCTACACAATAAGGCCAGAAGTCTGCTTCCAAGGAGAGGCTGTGTTGTCCGCAATTTCAATGACACCTGCACAGGGATTTCACTACAAATCTATTAAGCTGTATAGCCAGGGAAAACTACAGTTTGTTTTCACTATCAGAGGGCTTTGAAAACCAACCAGGCAAGCTGTAGCACTTCACTGAAAAAATTATGGGAAGTGTAACTGTGGACTAGTAACTCACTTTCAAACACCACACACCATTTGGCACAAAAGGACACTTTTACAGAAGGTGGGTTCTAACTCCCCAATTTTGTTACTGAATATACAGCTTTTATGGAGCTGCTTTTATATACACTGTTGTTGTACTATGCCTAATGAACAGCTTGGCAACCAGAGTAGACCACTACCTCTCCCTTTGTTCACCAAATGACTCCTTCAGGAGATCTACAAGGAACAACCACCACACAAGTTGTCCTTGACAGATTTTGCTACACTACAGATTTTCATAGCTGGAAGAATCTTTTCTGTGATCCTTGAATATGCAAGCAAGACAGACCAGTTAAGTGAATTCGGCCCAAGGTTGAGGTCTCCTTCCCTTCTGAACACCTGAAGAGCTCATTTGGTAGATGTCACCCATTTCAAAACTAGGATGCATTGTTACTCCATTGATGCCACATAACAATGGGATCAAACCTGTCCTTCAAAAAGAAAAGCTGACTGCCACGGACAGAGCTAATATGATAGATGCTCACATTTATGAATGGATATAGATGGAGTGGCAGGAAATAACAGTTTTCCTTAGAAAATATCACTGATTCTGTTTAATTAGCATCTCTGCTAGCAAACTGACTATAAAAAGTATTTTTCTATACCACCAAGTTCCTTCTTCCTAGCCTTCTTCAGTGAATAAAATAGGGTGTTACCACCTCCTTATACCTGCTGGAGACAGACCTCAAGTAACACAGAATACGAGGTTATTTCCTGCCAGGTTCATCCTCAGTAGAAGTGATAGCCACATTCAAACTGCAAAATGACTGGCAAAATTTGACTTGATGAAAGTCAGACCACAGAACAAGTTCAAATTGCTGGTAGCTAGAAAAGCTACCAGGTTACTTGAAAACTGAACAGCTTACGTGTAGAAAACACCGAGAAGGAAGAAACAAGCAACCGCAGGAGCCGCCAGAGCAGCTACATTTCAGAACAGAAGTGCAGTTTAAATAAAACTGTGCTATTGTGCCTTCAGCACGGCTAATGCATAATAATAGGCTTTTGAATCCCTTCTACTTCAGCAAAAGCTGCAGTATGGCTTATTTAAAAGCAGCTCTATTGGCACATGCTATTCTTTTCCGCCAAATGCACGGAAAAGAAAATGGAATTCAGTGTTTAAAATATATGTATTTATACTGTTTTTCTGATACTAAATTCAAGCAGGGATTTTAAGCATCCAGGAAATTTGTGTTATTCTCCAAGTTGAAACAGCAGAAAAACTACAGTTGATCTTTTCTGCTAGGCTAAGATTAAGTTAAATAAACTGGTTTTCTAGTTTGCAGATGAGGTAGTAGAGCACCAGCAGACTAAGTCTGGACTACAGAGACCAAACAGATAAAGGCATACAACAAGGTATTATTTTGGGGTATGGGTATTGTTTGAACCGTCTTTACTTAGAAGTTTTTCTTTCTGGATATAGAAGGAAAATGCTGGGAGGCAGCAGCAAAAAGACTACTCAAACACTTCTTCCACCCCCTGCCAATTCAGGACCGTTTCCACCAGTGAATTTCCTTGTGCTTTTTCCAAAAAGCTCCATCAATTAAGAGGGAACAGAGGAAGCCTCTCAAGGCTATTTATTAGGTGACCTTTCTGGGGCCAGAATTCCCAAAAGGATTCAGCACAGGCAAGCCAAGAATTTCATGGAACCCATCTCATCATGGACATCATGGCCAGCCCTTATAAAAATCAGGCTGTTGATGCCACAAGCTGAGATCAACTGATTAATTCTCTGAATTTTGCTTTATTTTGGAAGGAAGCTGAATTTTGAAAAATTGTTTCAAGTTGAACAGGTTAAGCTCCCAAAATCAAAGTGTTAAAAAACACTGGCTCTATAATGAAGTCAGGTTTTGGAGTCAAGTATTTAGGATAATTTTTTGTCCCATGTACCCCTTGGTGCTTTGAAAAACTCTTTTTCATATGCACAAACAGAAGCACCACAGTTTCTCCCTGTGAGCCGTGTTTGTGTGGTGTAGCAAATTCTCATTACTTCATTGTAAACTATGGGATATTTGTTTTTCACTTTTCCTGAAGCCATGGTTCTGGAATCATGCAATTATGCAAGAACATCAGCTTTTACTTTAAACAAAAAATCTGCTTCTAGCCTTTGTGTTTGTGGAAATGGGCTCAAGCCCCAAAATCTAAAAGACTTATGAAGACAAACCAAAAAGAGACCCAGACTTGTTTATCTGTCAGAACATCACAATTTTGCAAGGCCAGGTTTACACTTTCTGAGTGCACAGGATTAGTAGCATTACTTCCCAATTCATATGCTTTACCTCAAAGTCACAAATACATGCACATTCCAGCATGCAGTTTCTGCCAAGGAAATAAAATTAAGCCAACATGTTTCTTATGCCATAGGCTAAAGCCTACTTCACTTTTTCTACACAAGTAATCCCATCTAAGGCAACCCAGATTTAACCCTTCAGCTCCTATGCCATGATTAATTTATATAAATACATAAATAATTTTTCAAATGGCAGATTTGCACAGTTCTCTGCTAGTTTTCCCCAGACAATGTCCCTTGTGGCATTTTCTCCTTACTTTAGAAATTCAATAAGAAGCTGTAAACACTTCCGGAGTACTTCAAGAATGATCTCTTTTCAGTCCTAGCCTCTATGGTATACTTCAGCAGCTTCACATTTGGTGTGAAATCTGCTAAGTAAAAATCAGGCTCTTAAAAGATTTGAAGACTTCCACGTATTTAACAGCATCTTAAGCAGCGGCACTTACGATTTGAGAGAGGGAAAGTGATTTTTTCCCTAAATGCATAGCAATTATTCCAGAAAAAAACAATCTTAATCCAGAATAGAGCCATACAGCAGGAAAGTCCACTGCTGGAAGGTAAAAAGACAAACTTTACATTAATTCCACAATCCAAATTTACAGTCCTTACACTGTCTTCATCCATGTGAAATCCTATTCCATGATTAGGCAGTATCTGAAAACGAATGTTGCAATGAAGCTCATACAATTCACATAAAGGAAGAGAAACAATCTTCACTTTGAGCAGTGCATACACAAAGCTGGGTACAAGGCCAAAGGTCACAGAACTGAAATTAAGAGAAGGAAAGAAAGAGGGAAAAAAGCTACGTTGATTTAGTGATGTCACAGCCCAATCATGAAAGATTAGTACAGGGCTTTTTAGACTTCAGAAGTTAAGCACAGAAGAATGTATGGTTTAATAAAACACACATCTCTCATCTAGCCAGGTCAGCTACCAATAATAGGGCAACTACTGTCACACACGCTTCAGCACATATGGTACAAGTCCAGCTGGGAGCCTGGACATACAGGTCATAGCTGGAGCTTCTGCTTCAGTGCTTCTGGTACCACTGCCAGTTCACTTAAACAGGTATTTCTCCATTACTGGAAGAGCACTACAGCTGTAAGTTTGGAGTGTTGCTTTCTTAAAAAAAAAGCATCACACTACCACAACCCTGCGTGCATGTACATTGCCTGAAACCAAGTCAGAGAACAGTGCTTCTCATGCCAAAGCAGCCATCAAAAGTGGAAATCATTTAAAGAGTGCTAGCAGATTTTATTTTAATTTATTTCCAAACTTCACTGGCTGATCAGAAAATTGATGAAAGTCATATCTACAGTTCTTTCCAGCTTACTCTGCACTGGTTTACTACACAGCACGCATACAGACTATGGGGTAACCCTCAGCAGAAAATCCCAGTCAAGCACATGAGAAATGTATTTGTACCCAATGATACACCGCTTGCACTTGGCTCAACAATCACCAAACTACATTGCCTGTCCCTGAGAGATAAGAAACGTATGTTTATCTGGAGTCTCAGAAAGACACCCCTAGGAAACAATCACTGTCTATAAATACCACGGAGTTAGCTATATAAATAAAGACAGGGAATTACAGAGAGTCTCAGAACACGGTAGGAAAAGAATCAATGTCTGAAAGCTAAGGAAGGGAAAAAACATCCATTAAATATATGCACTAGATTCTTAAGAAGAAGAGAAATAGGAAAATTATATACTCATCTAATCATACCAAACAGTAGCAGGTATTTAAGACAGATATATTATAAAGCATTTTCGGAGACCGTATATAGCAAATTAAAAAAATCTCTAGAAGCACCACCTAAAATATTCTCAAGAAGCATCACACCAAGATGGTGCCTAGGAAAATACATGTAGTTAGAAATAGCTAATTCAGGGATCTTTTTTAGTCTACTCTGAATGGGGCTAGACTTCAGTGTTACCCATATCATACTCTACAGTGCCACTCAATACAGTAGGACCACACAAGACATAACCAGCTGCAAAACATGCAGAATGCTTTCACACCTGCCTATACAGGAATAACACTGCATTGATCTTCTACCTTAAAATAAGCTTTTATCATCTTCGTCTCATTGCATCAAATGATTCAGAAACTGGTCTTGCATTCCTACCACTTGTTTAGATGGATTGAAAAGGAAAACCCACCCTCCTAATATATATTAGAAATACACTGAATATATAATATATATATATACACACACACAGAGTTTATATTCTCTCTACATATATGTATTTAGGTTTGCCTCAAACTGTTATGCAAAAAAAACCTGCCACACAGAAATAAGGTTGTTGCTTGTATTCCTGCTGTGCTCCAGAAAACAGAGCCAGAATCATGGTAAGAAACCTGATAGAATATGGCTGCAGGAGCAGAAGGGTGCTGAAAGACCAGCATGGTCACAAAACCAAGAAAGGTGGACTTAGGACAGTGAGTACTCAAAGCAGAGCCTCACCACAAACTTCATCTGCTTTCTGCTAACGTAAGGAGAATAGAGCAGGCGTCATGGCTTCAAACTGATCTGATCAATCACATCTCACCTGCTCAGAAAACCAGACATAACATTTCAAATGTTATTTATATGCCCATTTTGGATTACTATATCTATTAACTTATAGCATCACTGTGTCATGTAATACCACTCTCTTTCACAGTCAGAGGGAAGACTCAAGGTTTGTACTTCCCTTCAACAGCCTGGCTGAACGCAGCTGATGAACGCAGCAAGCTGACTGGCTGTGTCTTTTGATTTCCCTGGATTCAAGAATTTGCAAACCAGCTACAAACACCAAGGGATCTTACCAGATGAGTACCATTTTACTAGTCTTTTATTCCATGAAAATGCTTCTTTTGGTACCTTGCAATCACCAAATACTGGGCATAAAATGTACCTGGTTTGTGAAACAGTAAGTCCTGGTAAACCTTTCTTGCTTAATAATGGATTGCACCTTTTAAAATCTTTTAACTTGAGCATGGCAGTGCTTCAATTCAAGCTGGCTAGCCTTTCAGAAAGCACTAGTTACAGCTTACATTAGTGCATCTCATCGGCCACTAACGCGATCACTCTGCAGTCATTCAATCACTGTGTGAAGCTCTTGAGTTATTTTCCAGTGCTGTTACTCTCATCTATGTTAAGTTAATCTGAAATAGATCATCCAAGTTAATTTTGCAGTGAAGACATAAAATGAATGAGAAAACATCATTTTCCCAACTGCATGGCATAGTTAATGCCACAGTTGGGAATGATACATACCAGTTTGATTTCCAGAAGTTGTTCCATCCACACAGACAAAACTTTTCCCATTCTTACTGTGAACCATATATTGTCGTTTAATACACGACTGGGCAGTTGACCAACTAACAGCTTGGTTCCTTCAGTTCAGTTTTTTTTCCTCCCTGAATTTAACAGTTGGGAGATTTTGAAATATCTGCAGATGACTAAACAGCTTAAATGGTTCAGTAAGCAAAATAATTGTATGAATTTTTTTTTTTTAAACATTGGGATTTTAACATATTTGCACTTGGCAGACGTAACAAATTTGAGTAAAACTCATTTCAGTTCAATTTCTGTTCTCTTAACTCTCATTTCTTAACCATATTTCTGCTGAAAAGCTAATATTGAAATTAAGAAGCAGTTAATGAAGCTTTGCTGATTTACATCCCACATATTTTTCTTTAATTAGAAAGGTTCAGAGGCATAAACAGTGCAAACATTGTAAGTGCACGATGCTGTTCTCAAGTATGAGTTTACAATGAGACAAAGAATTCTGATGTAGAAAAAAACGTGTGGATGGTGCATTTCAATGACGACAGAAACAAAGTCTTCATGGCTTTTCGAAACGACTACAAAGCACAAATCAAGGACCTCAATTCCCTAACAGGCTATGAGTGCTGTGTCCTGTAAGTCATCAGCACAAATCCAGCCTGCTAGTTACAGAAGTCACTATTAATATTGGTCCCATTTTAATTAGACTTCTTGGGTTTTTTGTATCAGGCACCTATTAAGTACTCTGATAAAGCTCCTGTGATGATCTCATCTGAAAAAAGTCACTACGCAAAGACATATTTGCCTTTGCAGTTTATTTCACAGAAGACAGTTCAAGCTGTAACTAAACAGCAAAACGACATTCTACTAGACCATAGTACTACTTACACTGAGGAATAATTATAAGGAATTATCACTGGCAGGCAAAACAGAATCCTACATATTGAGAAACATACGTTGACATTTTAGCCATTAATTATAATCAATGGCACTGATGCCCTTTTCTAATGGATTCACACAAGTAAGGTTTACAGAAGTCCAGTTCATGCAGCTACTATAAAAACAGCACAAACAAAATAAAGCTGAGCAGGCATGCTCAAGAAGCAAGGATAATGTCTGAGCATTAGAGAATTCCAGCCACATACAGTAACACACACTGAGAACATCCCAAGCTAAGTCTTACCCCTTTTTACTGAAGGGATGCTGTGGCAGTTAGGAATGTGATTGCCAGACTGAAATAAACTCAATTATTTGTGGAAACATCTGGAACACATGAGAGCAGAGGACTCAAAGACACAAGTGGTGTTTCACGCTGGAAGAGGCCTGCCCTGGTTTTCAAATGAGGCATACCACACTTAAGACTGAGCTGAGAATGATGAAAATGTAAGGAAATGACAGATTCTGACACATACAGTAATAACCTGTAGACTTTAAAAAATACCAGCAATATATAGTGATGACAGAGAAGGCTGCAGCCCAGGAGGAGTGCTGGAGTACTGTCCACAGGGCTTCTCTGCCACCACATCAAGCTGGAAGAACTTGTCTGCAAACCAAAAGCAGGTGCAACTTCCAAGAAAAGGAGAATGGCACAGCTGTGTCAAGCAGGCTGAGGAGGTGTCGGCAGCAGCTGGAAGCAGCTGTGCAGGGGGTGGTAATTGTCTAAAATTAACATTTAAAGAAGGAACAGTGTATCCAGGAATAACTGACATGAACATTCACAAGAGGAGCTGAGTCTTTTCCTGCTAAGAAGTGCAGCCACACAAAGGCATCAGAATGTTGACTAACCTTCAGTGAATACTGCATTGATAAAAGTAGTGACAGCAAGAGCACTGTAAGAAAACCAGATATAGGATACAGAATAACGTTAATGCCTACAGAAAAAAAACAACATACATGCACAGACTTTACAAAACCACATTTCTCCACACATTTGATATGCAACCAAATATTTCATTTTCCATCAAAGAAAACCCCACCCCACCTGGCATAGCTCTGGGTTAAGGGATACAGACTGCAGGAGGGAACTGTTTGGAGGAGACTTCACAGAGCCAGTTTACATGCATTTTGCCTAAATGCCAGCTACACTTCTAGTAAGCCTCTGAATGCTACGCTACTGACATCCTAGAAACATGAAAGTGAGATCATAGGCCTGTATATGTTAAAAATAATCAAAATAATACGCTAATTTTGCAAGCAATTTCCTACAATTCAAATGCAACAAAGTAGAGCTGCAAATCAGTTCATACATAAGTCATGCCGTCATTATGGCATGTTCTCCTTGTTAGGAGAAGCTGAAGTAGTGGATTATCTTCACAGTATTCTTAAAATTCATTACTGTGTATACACTATTTGTAAAAGGTATGTACGTAATACTAAAACTAAGCACAATAGCTAATATCATAAGAACAAAAAGAAATCATAGACAACACTACACAGGATGATGAGATTACTGATAAACTGCTATGGGAGTAAAATGTTTTAAGGAGAAAACAGCATGTAATGGGGAAGAAATCAAAGACTTTATGAAGACACAAAAAGCTAAGAGAGGACTGAAATAAGTGCAGAGCATACAGAAATACAGAAAATAAAAGGAGGAGTGGGAAATTACACAAAACACGCACAGTAAGGAATAAGTGCTGAGAGGCAAAATGATCTACCATTTTTGACTAAACATCCAGGGGTGTGCTAATGGCACATAAGGACATCCAGGAAGAAGTACCTGAAGGTTCAAGATCTGGGAACAGAAAAATGTGTGAGAAGCCGGCACAGATACACATACTTGGAAATTACTATCAGAGAAGTTATGATTAAACCCATCAGAGCAGAGCTGAAGATGTTATAAGGAAAAGAAGGCAATAGAAGGAAGAAATATTAATTATGCCAAAAGAAAAATCAAAATAAGTTCAAGGAAAGCATGAGAAAAGCTGAAGATATCAAATAGAGCACAACTAAAGACAAGAGCAGGAAAGAAACAGAGGTAGCCACAGCAGTATGAGAGGAAGCATACAGACATATCAAGAACTGTCCCAGTGTTCTCCCTGAGGGGATGGACACACAAACAAATGGCAATTGCCCTACATATTTCACGGGGAGTGAACCTGCGGGAACCACAGATGTTCAAAACATTTTAACCAAAACAGTCAAACTGTAATTCCCAAAGAATCCACAAAAATAAATAACAGACAAAGAGCCTGATTGAACACCCTCAGTCAGGTAAAACTTGCAATTCAGGGCAGGTAATCTGCAAGAGTTCAATAATTTGCAATACTGAATTCCAAACCACAGTAAAATAATCCCAGCAGTATTTACTTAAGCCCTATTGTTTTTCATGGTATCTTTCCCCTGAAAAATGATGCACATTTTGGCCCGACTCAACATAATTTTTCTTTAGATTTAAGAATCTTTTCTCTGCCAAAATATAAATTACTTTTCGGCTGACATTTGAACAGTTATTAATTAATGAACTATAACACTCAGGCTACTATTCTGTTCTCAGCTCAGGCAATACCCCTGACATATGACCTTGAATAATAAACCACTTGGATTCAGATCATCCGTTTCCATTCTCACCATTTTGTCTTTTCTGAAGATTGGGATACAAAGAGGTTTTAACTGAAGATCTGGTAAATAACAGTATTTACATTACATGTATTTATATTAAATGGCAAGCTAAAAACTACTTTCTTTGTTGTCAGACATAAACATACCAGCAAGAATAAAGAACACAATTTCAAGACATCTACAAGACATCCACTGAGAGGTAGGAGACCTAGATCATTTAGGTATTTCAGTTGGACTTGCTACTACTTCAGTCTTTGTACCTGTAAAAGCTTAGTTAACAGCATCAGACACAAGCTAGCTGTGTTTTTCTACTTTTGATATATGTGTCTATATACGCTTAGGTGTGTGTATTATTTTGGTGATTTTGCTGGAAATATTTCAGACTTTAGTGATACCAGACATAATGGTCTCAAGATTTTGTCTATTTCTTAAAGAGAAGTTCAGCAAAGGAAATAAAATACACTGCAATGTGAGTGCATGCTGTGCAGAGGGAAAAAGTAGCCACTGTGGTCTCAGAGGACACAGTTTTAGACAATGATGTGTTTCATGATTTGAAGTGTTAAACTCTATAAGCTCTGAGACTATCTGATCCTGTTAGCATCTGCCTTTCCACTAGCAAAAAGAATCACTGAATGGCAGCAGCAAAAACAATACTGCTTTTTAGTGGGTGACTTGAAGCAGACTCTTGAGCACACTGAGCAAAACACAGAGTTGAATGAACTGGAAGCATCCGCTTCTACTTGGACGTCCCAGAATTGCATAACCAGGTAAACCAGCATGTTAGCTCAGGTTTGAAACATCTGCGCTACCATATACAAGTAAACCCCATCTTAACTCAATCCACTAATACATCTTCCCTCTCCCATTCAACCATATAAATTATATAACCTTCCCAAAGAAGGGAAAGTAGAAAAAGAATTTCATCAGCTGAGATCAAATTGAGTTCTATGTAAAACAACGTGCACTCACTCTTTAGCTTTTAGTAAAACATAAAGAAAGCAATATAATGGGTTACCAGAGTCACACTAGAAGACAGTGCTAGGCTGAACTGCCATACTTAGAAGCAACTCTGTATCAAAACAAAAGAACCCAGCATTAGGAGTAGGGTGTACATCCTAAAGACCATCAAATATAATCCTCAAAGTCCTAACTGTTAGAAATCTTGCAATTATGTTTATGAAGAAACAGTCTCTAAATGCCACTGTTACACGTATTCGAATAAAATCTGGGGGGAGGGGAGGTATTTAGAGTGGGAGTTTTAAGACCTGGATCTGCCACATGAATGTTCCAGTTCTGTCCCAAAAGAGAATGAATCTAGATGACCCGATTTTTTTTCTTACAGCCCTATGTTTCTCTGACTGGAGGTGCAGAAGTTCCATCTGGCTGGTTTATGCAAATGTAGGTGCCCCAAACAAAGTCTGAGCATCACAATCATAGATGAGTAATTACCTGTGTAATTATCCAACCTGACCATGTGCTGTCACTTCTCCAGCTTTCAGCTTCACATTTCCATCTTGCCACCCATGCTTACCTCAGCCTCCTACTCTCTTCGCACCAAGGTTTCCCTCAGCCCTTTGAAATTGCACTTATAATCCACAGCCTTCCCGTCCAAGGTCCAGCACCCACAGGACATTCTTACATCTCAGTCATTTCCCTACATTTTATTTTAGGTCCTGACCTAGGGAAGCACCTTAAAGCATGGGTAAACATGCTTTCTCAAATAAAACCAGAAATTGATACATGCTATACTAAGCCAAGGTGTGGAACTTCCTGTTGAAAGCTAGGGTTTTTTTTTTCAGTTGTGATAAATATCTTTCTAGGTATCCTATTTGGCATCTTGCAAACTTACAGACCCCTAGAAATAAGAAAAATACAGGAGGGAACAATGTTTTAAGTTTCTTTTCATTTACTAAATTAGAACATATTTGAAACTGGTTATAAACACATCTGAAGAAAAAAATAAATACTACATACTGGATTTTGGGTTGGGCCTTTTTATTTTAGAGATTGTTGGCCAGAGCGAGGGTATGTAACATTTTCCTATATATTCTTCCTAGTCTTTTCAATATACAGCTCTCTTGTGTATTACGATATAGCCCTAAATAACTAATAATTCCCCTTTCTCCTTCTATTTCCATATTCTAAAGGTTCTAAAACCCAGTTATTTTAACATAACTGGTCACAGCAGGATACAGAAGGATGGTTATAAACAGCTTTTTATCACCTACAGCAAAAGGAAACAATTAAGAAGACAGAAGCATCATTCTTGGTCTTAGAAAACTGCAACACAAAAGAGGAATACTTCGTAGCAAAAGAATGAAGATGCAAGTTTTCAAAGACAACTGGAGGACTTAGCCCTATTTTGGTTTTATTGAAATTGGTATCCAAATCTCAATCAACTGTGGAAATTTCAGCTAGGAAGTTCAGATTCCATGATACTAGAGGGAAAATGTCTAAAATTCTGGTTTCCATGTGCAGTGTAATAGAAGAGATACTACACTCAATGGATCTAACAAGAAATTCCATTAAGAATCTACTTTGAATGTTTTCATGTAAAATAACTTAAACATTTCTAACATGTGTATTACTTCAGAATCCAACTGCAAATGTTATGTAAAAGAGTAATTATCTCCAGCTGAAAAGCTGCCATATTGACAGTCTAAGAGTTCAGCTGCTAGTACTGTACATAAATAATCAGACTTCCAGAATTTTTGTGGGTTGATGCATTTCTTCCTCAAAAAAGAAACAAAGGAAAAATAAAATATATAAAATATGAGAAGAAAGTGACAAGAAGAAATCAAGAGAGGAGATGAAGATACAATTAAGAGAACCCTGGAAAACTTTTCCACTCATGAGGGTGTGATGCGTACTACCTGGCTGTATATGATGCAGTCTTCTCTGTAGTTTCTATGGCGGTCTGATACAAGGCCAAATGCAGACCTTCCAGCACTTTCTAGATGCTTAGAAGAGGAGAAGAAATAATTTCTATTAATAGCTAATAGATGCAAAATTTAAAATATGTATTCAAACCGAATATACCGCTTGTCAAAATGAGGTAGTTGAACTGACTGTTAAGAAATCTATTCTTTCACAGAAATTTCAGCCCAATAACTATGCTTCAAGAATAATCTCTAATGTAAGATCAAGGCTCAAGATGAGTCCCTTACTGCTTGTACTATCCCCTTTTGAGAAAATCTGGAATGAAAAAAAATAAAGTGCTAATACAGTTTATTTTCCCAAGAAAGCATTAGCTTGCTACGGATAAGAATTGCAAAGCTCATGTATTACAGCACCACCTGGTGTGGCTTGCCATGGATACAAATTTTAAGTGGACAAAACCTACCAGGTCATCTAAATTACCTGTCAACCAGTGCAGAATTCATCACTATAACATACCTTTGGAGCTTTTAGTTGTCTTTTTCATTTTAAATTGTTTTGGAAGACATAACTCATATCTAATCAGAACAATATTTGCTGCGGAAGTGGCTCATAAAATTCCAGGAAGAAGACTGACAGTTCAGTTTTAGTTAACAAATATGCTGTTGGTAAACCCCGTGCCTTCCATCATCATGATGACTGTCAAGCAAGCAAGAAAACATGCCACTATCTTCTTAGAAATTTAACTTATTAAAGTGTCTGTTTCATGCAGGAAAATGGGAAATCTCAATGTGAAAACAAAGTGGATTAGCAAAGATCAAGACACAAAGCAGCATGACCCCTCAAATCCTATGAGAGGTCTTTCTACAAGGTGATGGAGGGGCATTCTGCTGAGATTACATAGAAGACTACACAGCACACTTAATTGCATTGTGCTTAGCTGTTTACATGCTTAGCTGCTTGGCAAATTATAAAAGAGAAATTAATTCTTTCATCACTCTATCAATATTAGGATAGACAGCCTTAGCAGTAAAATGTCTATGTATCTGGGTCACAGGTGCCCTGTGCATTGCTTTATGAAGCATTCCATTTTCCTTTACCCTTCTCTGCTAAAAAAGAAGTTATGGTAAGACACATACAATCCAAAAAGCAAAAAGCCTCATTTACCTCTTGTGCTGTCACAAATGAAGAATAATTGCATGAAATCCAACAGAACGTGAACTGGTAAAGATTAGCAGAAAATCTGCCTGAAAGCCTCTACTCCACCAGCCAGACCTTTCTCTTGCCAGAGACAATGAACGAGTTGGTGTGCTCAGCTATACCAATTCTCTTTAACGCACAGATATTAAAATGCTTGTTTATTTCTTGTCTCAGGCTACTGGTAGGGACGCATTCCCCTGTCTAGATACAGAACAAGCCTGTCTACTCACACAAAAGTGCTGACCTTTATAACAGAACACAGAAATCTTATTTAATCCTGCCAAATTCGGGTGTCTAAATATTCTGTAAACCCGATTTTTATGTACACGGTAATCCACTGTCCTTCATTCTGCAAAGAGAAGAGCATTCTTGACAACAAATCACAATACAACTTTCATGAATAACTGGCCTATCTCACTATAAATGTGTACAAAAGAAAAAGTGAAACGAACACTGAAGGACGGATGCAGCTGCTTTCTAAAACGCTCAACAGTAATGTTACCTACATTCTTGCTATCTCATTGTCACGGGTTTGGACAAAGGCCAAGCAGCTAGCAGGCAGGCCTTTCGTTATAATCAAAAGCTTGCTAAGTTTCTAATTACCTCTCAAATTCTGTCAGACACTTTTAGCAATATTTAAATGTTTTTTTGTAATTGCAATGCCATTACAGAAAGGAATCTGGTAAGCTAACTCACTTCTGTAAGTTCTGAGTCTGTATGAAAAAAGTTTGTGCACACACATCATCCATTGTACCATAAGATAACCCCCTAAAAACAGACTGAGTATTAACACTCAAGCTGAAACAGCCTAAAGGAACCAGTAAATTTCCTTTATTACATTTTTAATTTTGAAGATCTGTTATCCAAAAGACACCACCTGTCAAGTTTTTCTGAAATACAGAGGGGTAGTTTCAGTGGAAGAAAAAGCATGAATGTTAGTCACAAAACCACACAATGCCCAAGTCGTAATTGAAAATACATTTTGTAGTTTGCTTTTCCCCTTCACTTCTCATTTTATGTGTATATAAATCATTGAAGTAAGTTTCCCTTAGGAGCAGCCTACGCTTATTTTTTCAGCTTCTCTTCTTTGAGGTTGAAAGTGTGCATCATTAGAACGTCATCAACTGCCAGCAATCAAATTAGGTAAAACAATATCAGGCAATTTTGAAAATCATTTTCAAAGAAACTACTCCCTCTGCAAGAAAATTAAGTGAGCAAAATATCTGTAACTCCTTGTCAGTATCCTGAAAAACTAATTAGGTCTATGCTTTTGATAAAGTAAGCTGACAAGAACCTTTCACCTTTTCTGTAAGATCCAATTTGACTTGGAAATTTCTAATTTCTCTTTTGGTGTGCTACATGTGATTCATCCAAACACAAAGCAAAACAGAAAAAAAAAGAGAGAAAAGGAAAGATCAAGTCCTTTTACATTTGTACTAATGAATAATGTATATCATTATTCCAACCACAGTATAAATTTTCTAAAGCTAAATTTCATACCTAACAGTTTATCACATTTAACAATTTACCATAAAAATAACTTGAGGGTGCTGTTTTACCAAAAAGAATACAAACTGCCAGAAAAGTGGTTTAAACGATGACCTCCATTCTACTTAGCCATCATTAGAATCTAAACATTTACTTAATAACAGCAAATATATGCAAAGATAGGTTTTATAAAATTCTCATGGTCCCTGGGAACCGCTGAACCTGGAAGGTGTCCAGCTCACTGTGGTATAATGCTCTGCCTACTTATTTAAGCTGGTCTATATGAAACACTTTGGTGACTCTTAGTACACAGGAATATTGGAAAAATGTCTTGCAGTTTACCCACCACTACTTTTGATGTCAGAAGGGAGAAAGCAAACCATTTACCCTGTTATTAGAATTACAGTCTTCATTTGTGGGTGTTCCTGCTTTGGGAAGGCTGAAATCTTTAAACAAAAATAGTCAACTGGAATTGTTAGTATGTCCAACAATCTGAACATCTGCAGTGCCCAAAAATGAAGAGGCAGGGTGACCATCCTCACAATTACTCCTAAATTTAATTTCAGTGTGTTTCCCCGTTTCCTAAGAACCAAGTCAAAACCTAAAAAAGATGAAATATCAAGCAGTGATCATCTTTACACATTGGGCAAGATTTTTTTTTAGCATCCAGTTTCTAAATGCTTACTACTATTCTTCCAAAAAGCAACCAGTGTGGTTTTGTTTAAATAATCCCCTTGATAGGGGATCATTTCATCAGTGCTCCCCCAAGGTTCAAATCAGAAATGCAATAGTTTATCCTCTGAATATTCCATATCCAGTTCTCAAAGACAGGCAAAAATCACTGAGGTGATATTCTAGAACATTTCTACCACAACAAGTGTTTTTTCCTCTTTTCCAATCAGTTTTCATTGATTTGCACATTTTGAAGCTAGAAAGGACCTTTCTGATCAGGTATGTTAACCTTCTACTTGATGTACTTCAGGATAAGTTATGCCAAGAAACCCCACCATCATTTAATTATTAATCCACTCTAGATTTAAAAACAATACATTATGTTGCTAAATAATATTTTTGAAGCTGAATTATGTTTATTGTTAAACTATTAAATTGCTTTTTTACTGTGAAATTACCATAAACTTGCTTGTGATTTCCATTTCCTGCTGGATGAAAGTGCCAGGTTTTCCAAGACTTCAGGATAATTATATCATTTATACCAGGGTAAGGATCTCATTACTGCTTAAGACATGATGAGATATAAACCCACAAGAATTTCAACAACTTATACAATAAATTATTTCAAATTGCTGATAAGCATATGGGCATTGAGGCATTCAGTTCTGTAACAAGAAAAAAGATGATGGGCTATTTTGGTCAGGCACAGACATTCCTGTGTCCCTGAGTCACAGAGGCAGACACAAGTTTATCTCCAGAAATGTTTGTAAAATTCAGGTTCTATTCCTGGCACGTGTATTTGGTGGCTAATGTAGTATATCTACATATTATAGAGACAAACAGTACTTTAGTGCTGTAAAATGCTATTAGACTAGCGTATCTTAGTTGCAGATCCATACTTAGACATCGTTGTACAAACATAAAGCAATTACCAAATGCAGAAAATTAATTCACTTCTTATTTCGAAAAAATAACAGTTACCCAGTCTTATATACATGAAGCAGGTAACTTTATCTGCATTTTTCTTCATTGGTTCACTAAGGAAATTGTTAAGGCTTATGTGCCCAGACCAGTACTACTACTGCACAAAGCGATCACAAGCAAGACTGATGCTATTCCTTGGTGTTCTACCCGGAGGTAAACACCTGCTATAACCAGTTTAGTGAAAGCAACATCCCACACCACACCTTTTCAGAACACCCTGAAAACCCCTCCTGAGCTGGACAGCTGTCTCTGATTTGCAGTGCAGATACGGAGGCTAACTACAGTGAAATGGTTGCAGTGACTAAGGCTGGAAAGAGTCCATGGCTTGTAGCTTCCCTTGAAAAGAAGAGCTGATGCTTACCATATGATCCCCATACGGCTGCTGGTGAGGTGTCGAACCCCAGCTGCACCACCCAAGTGGCAGAATTGCAATACAGATTATACTCGCTGTGAATCCATATTGTGAAAAATGAAGAAAACAGCTGAATCCAAAGAACTCTTATGTATACTCAGGGTCACCTCAAGCTGGTGTGATAACAGCACATTTTAAAAGATCTTGTATTTAATAAAAGGTCAAGTTCTACCATCAGACATATATGCATGAATAATTTAATACAGAAAATTAAGCCATAGGGTACATTATGTACATCATTAGCAAACCTCTGTATCAAGAACAAGAACATGTCAAAAGTGAGGATGTCAATGTAAAGAGGAAAAAAAATCTGAATTAGCATTGACTCGTTACTAATATGCATATGAATCAAAAAGATGCACATGCAACAGGTGACTTGTGTTTACATGCTTCAGCTGTAAACACATAAACAACATAAGAAGTTGCATATATGAACAGTATCAGACCCAGGATGAGTACAGGAGGAATGCATATTGGGAATGAAAGGATAAAATTTAGAGACAAGGAAACTGTCAGATTCAGCAACTCAGCAGTAGTACCTACATTAGGAGGTGGGGGATGAGGGGGAAGAGGGGGAAGAAAAGACTGGGAGAGTAGGGAAAAAAGAAGAACCATAGATTTGCTGAGGAATAGACCTTTCCAAACAGACCTTTCTGAACACACTTAGGGGGGGTGTTTCATCTTAAAACCTCAATAGTGCCACCACCTCCATCCTAAACTTTAAGTCATGAGATAAAATTCCACACTAAACCCTGACTGACTGTAACCAAAAGAAGCTTCGACTCAACATAAAATAGACCAAATTTCATAGACAACGGACTCCAAGTTCTTAATAATACACGTAAGAGAAACAACTGCAGACAAGACACCATCTAATGCTGAAGGCACTGCACATAATTGTGACTCCCAGACATGTGGAAAGCAGCAAGAAAAGTTCTGTCTCAGCTTTAATTTGTTGGTTCCAGTGGCATTGGTATACTGGATGCCAAGGAAAGTTTGATTCATGGAACTGAGTAGATTTTAAAAATTCTGCTTAGCTGAAGAAATCCTTGACCACTGCAATAGAAGAGCCAACACTTTACACGGAATCTGGTCAATAAAAGAAAGGAATTTAAGTGGCCCTCAGACATAGTATAGCAGTTTCAGTGTTTTCTAAAAGAGTCTCTGAAATGCATTGTCATTCCCCAAAGGCAAACATGCTATATTCAGCATACCAACCTACAGCAAAACAAAGAGTTGCACTTGACTGACTTTGTTACATTTTGAGCTAAATCAACACAACGAACTAATAATCTAATGGTAGTTTTCATGATAAAAAAGTTGAGTACAAACACCTGTGTATAACTTTTCTGCTTGCATTTCTTAATTTCACTGTTTCAACAAAGTGCTTAAATTTGCACATCAGTAGCTTAAATAATATCTAGAAACTTTTTTTAACTGGGCCCTAAGGTAGTGCCGATGAGTAGAGAAGGCCCATGTCTAGAATCAAAAGACAATTACACTGTAGACTACCTCCTAGACCAACATAATTCTTCAGCTCATTTTCAAAATAGCAGCCATGGCCTCATCTAAATCACACACCTGCCTATTACACATCTGCAAACTTTTTACTGTTTCACATTCAGAGCTTCCTCATATTGTCATGGAGCTATTTCAAATGGAAAATTTTCATGCCCATGTCATCAGAAAGAAATCATCTACAATACTACTGATATTTTTTTAATGTGGCACAGAAAGTAATTAGTCTGTATTATTTATGCCTTTTAAAATTGCTAATTTCTGTAAGACAAGAACAACCTTTCAAAGCTCTAAGTACTACAGAAGAGTAAACAGCATTTGCAAATTCTACTCACTAAGTAGAAGAAAAAAAGAGAGAAGAAAATATAGTAACAAGGGACACAGAAACAGCTCTGGTTTACTACCTAACTGGTGACTTTATACACCTGCTCTATTGTGTTTACCACAGCTGCTGCAAGAACGTTCAGCCTTAAAAAAAATACTTCCCAAGTAAGGAACAGTTCATATTTGCATCACCCAGGACTAAGGTAGGAATCAGGGGCTCATGACAATCATCCTGGCCTGCACATGTATGCTCAGATTTCAAAATACAGTATTTATCTGATCTACACAGTGTCTGCTCAACTTCTAGAAAGCTGAAGGTCAGTGTCTCTGGATTTACATCTCAGGGCAGAAAGTGCCCTGGTTTATCTGGGACAGGGGACAGAGGTACTTTGTTGCTACAGGAAGAATCACATAGAGGCTCAGATTTTTTTGGAAGTCCCAGAATCAGCAAAGCATTTTTGTGGACACATTATGGGCATTTCACTATTGCACAGCAAGGGGCTGTGCAGGCCCAGGGAAACAGATTAACCTTCCCAGCTGGTGCTACAACAAGGCTGTAACTCTACAGGTAATGAAAAAAACCCAAGTCTCAGGTCACAGCAAAGCTGGAGTAAGTAGATCCTGTCTTGTATCTGCCCTGCCACACAATTTTTTCTTGCTTTTGCTCTCCCCACCATCCAAGCTACGCATGTACATCTATTCTGAAATGCCTTCAAATAAGGGCAATTCTTTACCTAGAGTTTTACCTGAGCTGCTTTACAGCACAACAAAGGTAACAGTAAAAGGGAAAAGTGAGCCAGAAACAAGAGGTCAAAGGTTTGGTCTTAAGTCAGTTTTAACACCAGAACCAGCATTTCACAGAGGGAGCTTTAAGATTTCACATACTTCCAGACAATTCCTACCCAGCTGCACAGCGCCAGAAGTAGCAGCCTAGCAGTACTACTCTCGCCTAAGGCTAGGTTCTGACAGATTGCCTGTACTGGCATACGGGAAGCTGTACACAGCCCTTTACTCACCCATGCAGACACAAATACTACAAAGAATAAAAGTAGGGTCTGCTACAGACTCCCCATCTTCCTTCATGAGGTTAGCTGAATTTTCTTCCCTTAATTGTGTCGTTAGTGTGTGGCATAACTGTAATGGACGTGTGACATCCATACCTCTGTATGCAGTAAGTGAATATTTCAGTAACTGTGTGTATGAACATCTTGTGCTCCACTTTCTTATGATATCAGCACTTCTCATGCATATATGACCAGAAAGAACAATATGAACAGAGTCAAAATAACCCCTTTATAAGCTGAAAAATATTATGTTGGGAACAGAATTTCAGCTAGATGCTTTAACACTGTAAGATAGCACATCTAGTAATCTGTAGTAGTAACAAACAGCAGGCATTATCTTGCTTACAGTACAGTAGGTACGGTGTTTCAAGAGACATTTGGAAAAGCTTTTGATGGTTCAAAATTACAGTGCTTTTTAGATCAAAATGTACTCCGTAATTTCCTCCCTTTCAGCATGTGTTCACAGATGACTCAATTTTCTGACAAATACTTATTTAATATTTTTACTTAATAGAAAAATCAGTGAGAAAAACAGAAAAACACTGATGAGAGATCCATAAAAGTAAGTGGCATACTCTTTCAACTCTTTTCTTTCCTTTCTGCTACTTTCAAATGTTTGATTGGATGCCTGTTTGGTATCACAGATGTTTCGGTAGGAGTCATTCGCATCTATTTTTAATACACTAAGAATTTAAGAGATATATTAAAAAGTGTTACACACCTACAAAAATAATGTCTTGGCAAAAAACTGCTTCTGGTTTTCCCAAGTGGAATGTTTTGAAGGTACTTCAAAAAGAAGTTAGGGAGAAACATTAGCAGTTACTCCTGTATTTGAACTACCCATAAAGCACATGAAATCATTTCACATTGCTTAAAATATAAGAGAAGTGCATGATCAGCTTTAATTCTGGACAAAACCCAGATCTAGGCTACAAGCTTATGACCTAGATGAAGAAGATTCAGTTACTTAAGCCAACAGCTGGAAAGATGCTTGGGTTGTACGACACCAAATGTCAGCCTGCTAATCTGACAGGTACCAGCCCTAAGATCAGGAACACTGAAGTAATGGTATGCCAAAGGGGATCCATAAAATAATCACCTCTCTCTCTTGAGTTTTATTGTCTGTCTCTGTTCTGGATGCAACCTGGTCCAATGCCTGGCTTCCCTCATGGTGAAAAACCTTTGCCTTACATCCTGTCTGAACCTTTCTGGCTTCAACTTGTGCATAGCCTCACTCCTTTATGTGTTTAAATTTGCTCCTGGGCTCAGTTCTCTGACTGTAAAATGCATCCAATAATTGTTCTCTGCCTCTAGGGAGAGGAGAGCTTGTAAGAATAAACTATTTGATATTACTCATTATTGTTAGATCTAATAAGCAAGGTGCTCACATATGAGAGTGCTGTAGGCCACCTATGTACAAAAGGTACTTCAACACAGCATGTATTTCTCTGAGCTCTCAGTCTGGTGGAATGCCTGCTGACCAGTTCCGCAGATGCTTACATGATCTGTTGAGGGACTTGGTGGTAAGGGGTTTGGGGAAAACAGTTGGAATGAGATCAATAGCTCATGCAAGAAGAAACCTCCAGCTTTGGTTGTAAACTCAGAACAGAAGAAATGAAGCGGTGACATGACACTCACTCAGTAAGAATCAAAGCACTGCTCTGTGTCAATCTTGACCATAATCCAATGTATGCATGGAACAGGTAATAATTAGAAGTAATCTTTCTTTTCAATAGTATTGTTTCACAGTTTGTGAAAGAGCATCCCTCTGCCACAATAATATCAGCTCAAAGATATGAAATTAAATTTTGAGGTCTCCGTTTAAGAACATTTAAAAGTTCTACCTTCAGCAGAGCCTGTTAACAACATGCTTAAGTGCTCCAGTGAATTAGGGACATAATTTGATTATGTATTGCATGAGATCAAGCTAGCAATTGATTTTAAAATACTTCCTTAAAACATCCACAGATGTAGAATTAAATAATTAAGCTATTTTAGATCATTTAATGAAGTTGCAAAAATATACTAATAGTAATTTGTCACTTGGAAGCTTGTGCTGTTGGACTTCTGGTTACTAAGGCAGCCTGCCTTAGTAGAGCAGGGCAACAAAAAAAAAATATTTGTAAAAAAATGTACAACCTTCTAAACATTTTACTTAAGAGTAATTCTGCTTTAATATCTATAGTAAACAAAACCAGAGGAGTAGTATACGGTACACTATACAGGTTTTATCAATATTCACCTGAGATGACCCCTGCTATTCACTAGCATATTCAAACACTGGAAACACTAAAAAAGGTTCACATGACAACACACAATTGTATATTCTGCTTTGGTCACTCACAACATATGCACATGTCAGTGATAATTGGCATGTGACACATCACAGGATCTCTCAGTTGGGCACCTTAGCCCTAGGAGGTTTTAGATAATTATGCCACAGTAACATGACTTGCTCTTGCAATCTTCTCTCTCAGAGTTCCAAATTCAGAGTTCTTTCCTGAAGAAATCCATATTTAACAAGTGTTCCAGGGCATACAATTTACATAAAAGTGTCTGAAATCACAAAATAATGCTGACCACTGAGTGTCTGAAAAGTGCAGATTTGGTTGCTGTTCCAAAGGTAACCGGACATCATGGAAATGCTCTGCTATAGCAGAGGAACATGGCCATGTGCACAGCGATGCTGTATGCCTCTATTGACCCGTCAGCCAAATGTCTATTTCCAGTGCTACACTGCACCCATATGACCGAGATGAGGTGGACTTGCTTTTCACAGAGGGGAGAACACAGAATATAGTAGGAGTCTAAAGAAAGGGAAGAAAATATTTCACCTTTGATGTTTCACTACTTAATTACAGAAAAAAATATAATCTTTGGTTTCTGGTCAAATACACTCAATCGGAATATACATACTACTGAACGGACGGAACATGTCAGTATTCACACACCAGACTGGGAGGTTATGGGCATTCCCAGAAATAGGATAAGACAAATAAGTGAACACAAGGGGGAACTCTAAGTGCAGAGGGAGGGAGTCACAAACGGCACCACATCCATCTCCCGTGATGGCCCAATTCCCTCATGCTTTCCATGAAATATACCCTCTCAATTCAACTCCTCTATTTAAAAAGAGATCCAAACAACAACAAGTGCCCCGAGTTTATTACAGTCTATGTTCTTTGGTTGCAAGAAACATTTCTATGCATGCCCCAAAATTATGAAGTCTAATTACTACCTCTGCTACTCAGGTGTAACACACTTTGGAAGTGAGACTAATAAGCAGTGAGACGTGCCGAAAGCCCGCAGTCCATCCACATTTTAGTGACATTCTACACAGGAGCCAGTGATAATGTAGTGAGGATATGAAGACTGTGAATTGTTGAAATACAGAATTTAAAAATACATAGTATGAACAAGATAGACAATGCTGCTACTGATAGATTGTGTGTGCATGCTCAGCACATGAATAAGGAAATCAGTAACAAAAGCACTCAAAGGTACACCGTAGAAGGTATCAGCCAGTAAGATGATGTGTGATACCGTGCCTGAGGAACAGTTTTGCCTTCTGTAGACTTGGGCTTCTGAAGAATTGAAACCCCCGGCGCAGGTTTCAGTCACAAGCAAAGAGTGCTGAGCTGCTGCCTGGGGCAGCGAGTGACAAGAGGGAGCTGTCCTTGCCCTGCCTGACTGAGGGAATCGCATGACAAATTTGGCGATGAACAGAGCTTGAGGAGTGAGTCAGCAACACTAGTTGGTGGGGAAAGCAGATTTAGAGCAGTGTATATTAACAGCACTGAGGGGGTAAATTGCCAGTCCTGGAAGAGCAAGGAGAGGACAAGAGTCCTAAAATATTCCTAGTGTCCAATATGAGAGCCAGACCCCGAGAGAAAGGATCAGATGGTGTTCTGAAATCACATACTCCACATGCAGATGGTGATGATAAGCACAGTTTCCTAATTTTTATTTTCTAAACTTCCGTCCTCTACTACATTTAATCAAAAAGAAATGAATAATGGAGAGGTCCAGTTAGACTATACATCTCTTGTTACTTGTTCTGTGATACAGAGCAGGAGACAACTGAACGTCCTTCAAAGTCACACAAACACAAGTTCTTCCAAAATCTTATTTGTTCCAGAAAGGTCTCTTAATGAAAGCAGTTCACAAAAGCCTAAGACAAAGCAAAGCAAAAATTCATAGGCAAAACATGAAGAAATACAATTCAACAGCAGAGGCCACTTCGGAGGAATACAGGGATGTGGTCAGAATTTGGAAGTGTCATGGAGGCAATGAGGAAGGCTAAGGTCCATTTGGAATTAAACCTGACAAGGGAGGTCAAGGACAACAATAAGGGCTTATTCAAGTGCATCAGTAAAAAGAGGATGACTAGGGAAAATGTGGGCCCACCGCTGAATGAGGTGGGTGGCCTGGTGACAAAGGACACAGAGAAAGCAGAGTTACTGAATGCTTTCGTTGCTTCAGTTTTCACTGCCAAGGCCAGCCCTCTCTTTACCCAGACCCTGGGGCAAGAGAGAAAGTCTGGAGAAAGGAAGACACTGCCTTGGTCGAGGAGGGTCGGGTTAGAGATGGCTTAGGCAGACATGACACCCACAAAACTGTGGGCCCCAACGGATGCACCCCCGAGTGCTGAGGGAGCTGGCAGATGGTATTGCTAAGCCACTCCCCATCATCTTTGGATGGTCACGGAGAACAGGAGAGGTGCATGAGGACTGGTGGAAAGCCAGCAACACTCCAGTCTCCAAAAAGGGCAAGAAGGAGGACCCAGGAAACCAGGCCACTCAGCCCCACCTCCATCCCTGGAAAGGTGATGGAACGGCTCATCCTGGATGTCATCTCTAAGCATGTGGAGGAAAAGAAGGTTGTCAGGAGTAGTCAATATGGATTCACCCAGGGGAAATCACTCCTGCCCAGCCTGGTAGCCTTCTATGACGGAATGGCTGACCGGGTAGATGAGGGGAGAGCAGTGGATGTTGTCTACCTCCATTTCAGCAAGACACAGTCTCCCATAACGTGCTCATAGCTAAACGCAGGTGCACTACATGAGCAACCAGTGAGGTGGATTGGGAAGTGGCTGAGCGGCAGAGCTCAGAGGGTTGTGGTCAGTGGCGCAGAGCCTGGCTGGAGGCCTGTAGCTCGTGGCGTTCCCCAGGGGTCAGTGGTGGGTCCAGACCTGTTCAACTTATCCATCGGTGACCTGGATGAAGGGACTGGGGGTACCCTCAGCCAGTTTGCTGATGACACAAACTGGGAGGAGTGGCTGATTCACCAGCAGGCTGCGCTGCCATTCAGCGGGACCTGGGCAGGCTGGAGAGCTGGGCAGAGAGGAACCCAATGAAGTTCAGGAAAGGCGAGTGCAGGGTCCTGCACCAAGGGAGGAACAACCCCACGCACCAGTACAGGCTGGGGGCTGGCCTGCTGGAAGGCAGCTCTGCAGAGAAGGACCTGGAAGTGCTGGTGGACAGCAAGTTGCCCATGAGCCAGCAGTGTGCCCTGGTGGCCAAGAAGGCCGGTGGGATCCTGCGGGGCATTAGGAGGAGCGTGGCCAGCAGGTCGAGGGAGGTGATCCTCCCCCCTCTATTCTGCCCTGGTGAGGCCACACCTGGAGTGCTGTGTCCAGTTCTGGGCTCCCCAGTTCCAGAGAGATGGGGAGCTACTGGGAAGGGTCCAGCGGAGGGCTACAAAGATGATGAGG
Source organism: Falco rusticolus (assembly GCF_015220075.1). Classification (NCBI taxonomy): domain Eukaryota; kingdom Metazoa; phylum Chordata; class Aves; order Falconiformes; family Falconidae; genus Falco; species Falco rusticolus. The sequence continues at coordinate 42,306,160 of NC_051193.1, forward strand.
GGACTGGAGCATCTCCCTTGTGAGGAAAGGCTGAGAGAGCGGGGCCTCTGTAGCCTGGAGAAGAGAACACTGAGAGGGATCTTACCGATGTCTACAAACATCTTAAGGGCGGGTGCCAAGAGGATGGGGCCAGGCTCTTTTCAGTGGTGCCCAGCGACAGGCCAAGGGGCAACGGGCACAAACTGAAGCACGGGCAGTTCCTTCCATCTGAACGTGAGGAAGAACTTCTTTACCTTGAGGGTGCCAGGGCACTGGAACAGGCTGCCCAGAGTGGTTGTGCCATCTCCTTGTCTGGAGACTTTATAAATCCACAATCCACCTGGATGTGATCCTGTGCAACCTGCTCTACGTGAACCTGCTTTAGCGGGGCAGGGCTTGTACTAGATGATTTCCAGTGGTCTTTTCCATTCCTGACCATTCTCTGATTCTGTGAAATTAAGAAAGAAGTTTGTCATGTTTCCACCATCTTAGTTGGGTGTGCTGGTTTTGGCTGGGGCAGAGTTAATTTTTCCATAGTAGTTTAGGACAGGGTTGTTTTGGATTTGTGCTGGAAACAGTGTTGGTAATTCAGGGATGTTTTAGTTATTGTAAAGCAGTGCTTTCAAGTCAACGCCTTTTCTGCTCCTCATACAACCCCACCAGCAAGTAGTCTGGGGGTGCACAAGAAGTTGGGAGGGGACACAGTTGGGACAACCACCCCAACTGACCAAAGGGATATTCCATACCATATGATGTGATGCTTGGCCTATAAAGCTGGGGAAAGAAGAGGAGACGTTCAGAGTTATGGTGTTTTGTCTTCCCAAGCAACCATTAATGCCTCATAGAGCCCTGCCTCCCCGGAGATGGCTGAACACCTGCCTGCCCATGGGAAGTGGTCAATTAATTCCTTGTTCTGCTTTGCTTGCAAGCACAGCTTTTGCTCTACTTATTAAACTGTCTTTACCTCAGCTCACTAGTTTTCTCACCTTTACCCTTCCAATTCTCTCACTCATCCCACCATGGTGGACGAGTGAGCAGCTGTGTCATGCTTTGTTGCCATCTGGGATTAAACCACAATGCTGGGCCTTTAACAAAATGTACTTTGAATTGTTTCTCTGGAGACTAAATTTCATATAACACTGACTACAAAGGATGCTTGCTTCAGAACAGAAAAGTAAGGTAAAATAAATTCATCTGACCCTCAGTGTGCAAAGTATTTGGGATGTCTGTCTCCACTGAGGATAAACATAGTCTAACCTTTAAATGGCTAATGTCACATGAAAGTTACAATCATCATAAACAACCAACAAGTTATGCACTACAGGGAACCAAACTTCTAACGGTAAGTGCTCACCACTGTCTAAGGAGCCAAATACTCAACATCTTAAAAAACAAACAAACAAAAAAAAACCCCGCCACTGTCATCACTGTTTTAAAATGGGTGAATATTTTTTAAAATCTGCACATAAAGAGCTATAGTGTAATATTTGGTATGTCATTTGAAAGGCCTGTAATTTTGTCATTAAATATTTTCCGGGAGTCATTTCAAATGCAATGTTCAATTTGACAAACAATTCAAGTGTATCTTGGGTATACGTAAGTGCCTAGTGCTAAGTATTCTGTGGTTATGACTGTCTGTCTGCAGTATTCTGCAGCTTTCATTACTGTAGCATAGCATCTCAGTCTAACACATGCAACCTGACTGTATTTCTGTGAGAGAGAAAAACATTTTTAGCCAAACTCCATAAATGAGGCCTGAAACATGGAGGATTAAATCAGACCCACCACCAAATTTAGGGCTAAAACAGGACTAATACAGAACTTCAGCATGTAAGCCTAAAGAAACAAACCAGAAAGTCTGCACTAGCAGTTACCTACCCCCGGAGGAAGCAGGAGTTCAGCATCTCCCTGTTTATCTAGCAGGTTCCTTAGAGAATTTCACCTGCACAGAGTTAGTTTCATCTCAGGAAAGAGGCAACTAGTTTTACCTGAGCAACACTACTCCAGTGACAGGGTAAAACAGCATTAAAATCTGCCAAAGCCTTGAGAGGCTAGATTAATTAGGTATGCCCAAGGTACTCCTTATACAAGTCAGTAAGGCTGAATTCAGGACAAGCCACAGTTACTATGGCCATTTTCATTAAAAGTTAAACCTATATCCTTCAGTTTCCAGGCTAGTGCTCTCACATCTCCCTGGCCACCAATTCAAGAGAGTACCACCTCTCCCTGAAAAAAAGAAGATACAGATTATAACTGTCTCAACTACAGACCTAATGTTGATTCATACAGTAAAATAGTTCTGCATCTTTGCACATTCACTAATAAGTCGGTCCAAAATGAGTAAGAAAGTGTTGCTAGCAAGGCAAAACAGCTCCACAGTTCCCAACCTGCTCCACAAGAACTGCTAACTTTTGAACATAATTTTTTTCCCACAGTCAAGAGACTTCTGCTCTCTGCTGCTACACTATGCCTCGCCTCAACAGCTCCTTGTGTTTAGTGTAAGAGATTCTGTCGTGAGGGCAACTCATCCAATCCTACCTGAGGTACTTGTCAAAAACTCATGTAGTTTTCAGAAGTCCTCACTGACTTAACTGGGAGTGCTTTAGTAAGATTTGGAGTTAGTGGCCTATAGCACTCCAGAGAGAAAACACAGTTCTTCTAAAACATGGCAGAAAGTTTTCTTCAACTTTCCCACTACTGTTGAAGTGCCAAGATGTCCAGGTACCTAAGGATGCACTTCGTGAGATCACCAAAGACATCTAACTCCAACTGAGATCCAGAGAATTAAGAATATTTACTCCAAAGACTTCATACAGAATCTGTCTATATCTAGGTATTGAGGCCCTTAAAATCCCACTCTACACCCCATTTCCCCCTCCTGTTTAAGGGAATTTTTCTTACCGACTTTAATGAGAATGGAAACAATTAGCTTTTAGTAACATATCCAGTTATTTTACTTCTTAAACTTATTTATTTATTGTTGGTTTTTTATTATTTTTTTTGTTTTTTGTTTTTATTATAAGTTGTTTACTTATTAAACAACTTCTATGGACAGGGGTACAACTCACACGACAATAACATTTTGCTTTATTAAGCTGCCAATATCAGTTCCGTAGCTTTGGATGCACAGAAACAGGTAAAGGAATTAATTTTTAAGGGGGGCACAGTGCTTTCGGACAACATGCAACACAATTGCTAACGTCATCTGGCACTTTTCCACAGGCCAGGGACAACAAATACCCTCAAGCACAGAGATTTACAGTTTCTGTTTTAGCATCCGAAGTCATCTACCATGATTCAAGGTACTTCTATGCAAAAGATTGCACAAGGAGATTGCCTGGAAGCAGTTCATTTTCATAGTCTCCCTCTCTGAGAGGGAAACACTTCAAGTAATGGCTACTTTGCTTTCCACCAGACAAATCAGTTTCACCGTGATCTTTTTCAGATGTATAACCCATGAATTTTAAGTTAGCTGTAAAATTCCACAGAAATGCAGTTTAGCATCTTCCATCTGTACCAATTTAAATACTCTTCTTGAACAGCAACAATAATAGTTTTCAAATGCCCTTTCCCTTGGCTCCCCTCCTTCCTCCTACTTGTCTATACACTCTCTCATCATTTTGATGACACAGGGATATTTCAGTACTTTAACAATAATACTGAGCATGTCAATGTTTTCACTATGTAATTAGCACAGGAAATACAAACACCTGACAGCAACTCTATGATTTTGCATAATTCAATGTCAGAACTGAGTTTCACTATTTAAAATGACGAGTAAGCTTCACAGACTACTACATAATCCTACTGTAAAAGAAAAATAGTTTCACAATAAATTAAGAGAAAACTTTTCTTCTCTTTTATAAGGTGCATTACTAAGATGAATTAAGAATAATGTCTCTGAGAATGCCAAAATAAAGGATGTTTCCCTCAGTGGAATTAAGATTTTAATACTTTGCCTTTGATCTGAATTACACACACAGAGTATTCTTTAAATCCAAGAGCACAAAATTCCAGACTTCTGTAAATAACCTGGAGCTTGCTAGCACAAATCTGCCAACTAACAAATCCCTCTTCATCTCTCCAAAGGCTGCATTTTTAAAGGTCATTAGATGGTCAGCTCACACACTAGCTTTACAGTTCATGTAACTATAATAGACGAAGACATATAAAATCTCCATTCCCCATTACAAGTAGCAGTGCTTCTTAAGAGTGTATCACCCCTGATATAAATCAGAGAAACTGCATGCAGGTAATATCTGCATGTAATAATAGCAAGATCCCAGCTTCCAATAGATTAAGTAGTCCAATGCTGCATTTGCTGTGTATGGAGACATTCTACTGATGTGAACAGTGGCTTAGGAAGGGCCAGTGGGGTGACAACACTAAAAATATTCCTTTGAAGAAAATCAAAACAAAACACTCAAAAACCTTGATTCCTGCATGACTGTAAGCACCCATTTTGCCTGAACACAGGCTGAAACATGAATGATCCTTCCTGATGGATACTCAAGGCATTGGAAACATCCCAGTTTGAGAAAGGATCAACAAATCCAGGTTGATTACATGTTTAATTTTGAAGTTGTGCATAGATGTTGTACTAAATTAGAATGTTTGCTCAAGTGAGCCAACTGATATCATGAATTAGATCCACTGTGAGTATACTTAAAAATCTGCCCTTCAAACTGAAGTGAATGCATTGCAGTATGGGGTATTGTAACAAACTTCCAGTTCTAGACAGCTTTGTCCTGAGACAAAAATGGTCCCCTCCAGGAACTGCTCTTTGCATGCTAGTACCTCAACTGCAAAACTCCATTCCACACTCTCCCTTTCCAAAAAGTGGACAAAAAAAAGATGTCAATTACACGAAAAATTAATCCAGACACCAAAAGTAAGTAAATACAAACCTCTACATCTACACATACAAATATTTAGACTAACTGTGAGAAATAGGACTATTTCTGTGATACCAAAGTGCAACCATGTTTACCTGGGTCATTTCACTGTAGCTGTCACTCCAGCCTGTCCTCAACACTATGTGGGAGGTTTACACTAATCAGCTTTTTCTGAAGTTTAAATTCTAGCATCACATCAATAGCTGTTACACAACCTCAAGAAATACGATCTGTGCTGACTTACAAAAGCCAGCCTGGTCCTATTTTCAGACATCTGAATTAACATACTTTTCCCATAAAATTATTTTACATCATAAAGTTAAATGTAGTAAGAACAAATAAACACGATGATGCATCATCCTCTAACAGGCCAGAGCTCCTTCACAGTTAGCACAAACTTATCATCAATGAATACCTCACAACAGTATGTTTTTTCTCAAAACCTTAATTATGTGTTTATTATGTGTTTCTATCTTCATATATTGGAGAGTGAACGTTTTCTTAGAAGGAAGAAAAAGCATACTCCTTTCCTGAGTTTGTTTCAAAGAAAATCAAATTATCTGAATCATTTTCTCATAAAACATAGACCATAAAGCTCAACAGCTAGTAAAGACAAATTTCTGTTTTTTTAATTTTGCAGTGGTAAAGCTGCCTGGCACTCATAGCAGCATCTGAAGAGACACCCATGGAATTTAAGCCTTTTAAATTCTTTGAAAAATCTTTCAGAAAACACAATTCTTCTCTAAAGTAAAGTTAAAAAAAAAAGGTTCAGTCAAAGCACACATGTATTCACGTATCAGACTTCACGAAGAATCAAAACATAGTATGACTGGTTAATCTCATAATTGCAAGAGGCTTTTACCCATGCCTGTTAAATAATATGATCTAAGTTGCCTCTCCAAGATTAAGGGTATGAAGTCACCACACAATTAAAATAGCAAGTCATTGAAGAGTATGCTGCACCATTTACATAAAGAATAGAAAGATCATTTTTAGTAATTACCTTTGTAGAAGAATTACTGTTGTTTCCTGAAGACACAAATATATTTACTAGCAGAATATAAATGTATTCATTGGGAACATAATGACTGCAAAACTTCAGATTTTTACTCCTGTAAATGCCTAACCTGAGACACTATTTTAAGACAAGCAATCCATTTCTTTTTCCCATATTAAAGGTAAATCTCACAGGCAGAAAAGGAGAAAAGGTATTTCTGCAGAGGAAAAAAAGAATCAATCAGAGCAACAAACTGAATAATCTTAGGATAAGAAACAGGTGCCTCACAGACAAGCTACACCACATTTACACTCACTTTAAATCAGAATTTATACTATGGCACCTAAGCAGGTACAAATCTACCATTGGGAAAACCCAGATCGTCTTCATTCTCTATGGAGAACACAGCTTACTATTATAAAGGTGCTTTTCAAGTTCAGAGCACTATCTAACAGGTTAATATTTGTAGAAGGGAACGGGATCTAGGTTTCCCACTACTGTTCAATTAATTTTTTGCTCCCTGGGAAAAAAGGAAGAAACATTTTTTAATGGAGTGAAGGAATATAGGGGAAAATCACAAAGGGTAGTCACTGCTGCAGCCACAGCTAGAATTGAGGATTTCCTGGTCCCCATGCCATGCTGAAACAAACACTGGATCTAGGTCTCTTGCAGTACAGATTGATGTATAAGATTATTATGCAGCCTTGTACATTTCCTGTCAAGGCACAGAACTGCTGAACACAACTTCAGCTACTACATTAAAATAGTCATTAAAATGAAAGGCAAACATATCTGTAGCTCACCAAAAGAAAAGCAAGATTTTGTTGTAAAAACTCCAAACAAGATGAATAAAAACTCTCTCCACTTAGTATAGTGACTGAACTTAGATATCCGTACAAAACAGATGATAATAGTGATCAAGATGTCAGTTTGTGATCATGTCTGTAGGCACTCCAGAATCATGAGATATCACCCCGTACTACAGCCTGAGCACAGTGAGATGTCACAGGGCTAACACACAAGCACACAGCCAATATTGTCCAACATAGCCATATTCCACCCTACACTTTGGATACAGGGGGTCCTCATCTCTTCCACAGGTTACCAGATGTGCTGCCCCCCACAGCTGAAAACCCCTTGGAGGAGAACAGAACTGACACACAGATCACAGTTGGGCCCCTGTCAAAACATATCTGGGCAGAGGTGCAATCTCTCCTCCTCAGTGCTGCACAGCAGTGCTCAACTCTTTAAGAGTTCAGTCTGGAGTCAGTGATGTGGCATGACCAAAATATTCGGAATCAGTTACTGGATGGAAGAGATTCAGGCTCAGTTACTGGATTTTAGGTTTGAGGACAGTGATTTTATTCATTAAGAAGTATATACTACATGCATCGCTATTCCCATCCCATCTGCAATCTCATCCCAGAACAGTAATGCTAGTGGCATTTGTACAGCATTCAACCTGCAGGGGCTGGAATGGGGGAGAAAGCACTGAATTTTGGAAGTGTCCAACAAAACCGAAAGATTTTGCAAATAATTTCATGCATTCCACCAAATCTGACCAATTTCAAATGCCACTGATCTTATAGAAACAGTACTTTTTAAGGACCCTGAAGTGCTCGTTCACAGCAACTGTCCTTTTTCCAGTGTAACATCTCTTCTACATGCAAATTAGCCTTGAACAAACCTGTGGAACAGTTACTAAGTAAAGAGAATTTCACAAGCAGTTATTTAGCAGATATTTAATTAATTGCTCTTTAGCCAGTCTGCATTGTTTTTTTAAAGCAGATTTGAGTCCAGAGTACAAAATGGATAGTGATTGTTTCATAAACAATTATAAATACTCCTTTCAACGTAAGCAATTTGTGCTAGTTTTGCTACCTCCAAGACTACATCAAGAGTAGTACTATTTCTACTCTCAAAACCCCGTAATATATTAGAAAATCAAACTCTGAGTTTGGTGGGAACAGACTCTGTGTTATACAGAAGATAACACTGAACCAAGTTGACTGATTTCCCTTTACCACTCTGTTGTCTTGCAGAGAAAGCAGCCCAGCTCCAACCTTTAATTACCTAAGTAGTACTTACTAAACTTAGTTGCCCTGAATATCCACAGATTAAAGCAGTTCTGGAGATGATCCCAGTCAGTCTTTCCAAGTAAGAACTCTCCCATCAGGTGCTGTTGTTACTAATCAATCCTGGATAACCAAATACCTATAGTAAACCCATACAGAATTAACAAACGTAACTGATTAACTTCAAATCTGAAGTACTGACTCCACACTCAAAAGTCAGTTATGGCCAAGATAAAGCCTCCCCTCAACCCTCTGCCCCCCAATCAAATAAAAAAACCCCACAACCAAATACTCAAAAAACTGAGTCAGACACAAGCACAGGTTTGCTCACACATGAGAAAACATTGCCGAACTCTCTTTTTTCAGCCTGCAAGCAGCAAGAGGTGCTCATTTTATACCTGTATTGGCAAAGGAGTTTTGGTATTTTATACTGTCACTCTCACACAGTGAGAGATCAAAAAACAAAACACATTCCCCAGTGGTAGAACCATCACCACAGCAGAGACCTGCAACTTCCCTAGTCACAATTCCTCATCTTAATTCTATGTGGATAACAGTTGGCCCACAGATGGGCAAGTCAGGCATCTTCTCACCCTCTTACGGGAGCAACTGAAAAAATCTATACGTTCCAAGGTTCCTCCATCAGTCCTTCTCCCTCTAAGCGAAGAAGGAGAAATGGTAATTACTCCTTAACGCCCTGGTGTAACTGGCTGGGAAGTAGTAACCACTTTTTACTTAAGAGGCAAGCTGGATACTTCACTTGACAACCTTTAGTGTCACCATAAATCAAAACCAGTCAGCATACTGAAGCAGTTCTGGGCATATCCTTGCCCCATTTATACTAGTCTTGGTGTCTGCCCAATGTTAGTTTTTTAAAAAAAACATACAGTGGGGGAAAAAACATCTCCATTGTGAAAAGTTACATTTCTCATGCAAAAAAAAGCACAATAGAAGAGTCAAGTCATTATGAGCTGATCAGGAAAGAAAGCAAAGAAGTGATGGTAGTAGCAACAACTCCAGGCTCAATGAACTTAGTATGGCTACAATTTGTGATTAAGGGGCGAGGGCTGGGGGGGGGGGGGGGGGGGGGGTTGCGGCGCAGGGTGAACACGGCTTTGGCTACTGACACTCTCTTCAGACTTTGGGGAAGTCACCTTGCTTTTGTCAATCTTCTTTTTCCTTTTCCTTGTCTAAGGAGGACTAATTGATATGCTAGCTTTGACTTCTTCCCAGTCTAGTCAATCCTGGCTAGCCAATCTCCTGAGAGCACCATGATACTCATGGCTCATAAAGTGAGGTTCAAAAAAGTAAGGAATTATAATATTCCAGATTGTTTCTCTCACATACTAATCTGCAAGCAGCTACACAAAAAACCCCAAGAAAATGCAAATGGAATTGGAAACTCATCTAAAAGTTTCAGTGCAGGTAAAGGAAGCAGACAATGGCTAGCAACAACAGGGAAGGGGAAGGCTTGTGAAAAGCTTTAGAAGGTAAGAAAAAGCCTTACAATTTTAGATAATAGTAGCCAAAGATCCTGTGGAGGGATTTAAAGCAGCATGACATAATCAGACAAAGAATGCAACCTTTACAAAGGCATGAAAAGTATTTAAAGACAGAAGATTCTCACCAAAGAACTAAATGAGAAACATCATCACACCATCCAGCAAGAAATCTATAGGGTGGAACCTCAGCTGCTGTAAACTGTCACAGCTGTAATGACATAGTGGGGTTAAGACAGTGTACACCACCATGAATATGCTCCCAGAAGTCCAAAGAACAAATTACTTTCTCTTTGAGAGTCTGTTTTGGGATAGGAACTCACAAAATTCAAGGTACAAAGTGATTCACAGTAAATGGGAAAGATAGTAAAATAAGTATCTATTTTCCCCCATTTCTGTCTCTCTGAGCTTCTAAACATAAATTTCATCCATTTTTTTCTGTTAGCATTCCCAAAGATTAAATGTTTCCTACCATCTGTGATTACTTACATCTTGCTATTCAAAGTTTAAATATCTCTGTGCAATAGATCCCGTCATATTACCCCCAACCCGTTGGACAAGTGAGTGCATCACATGCAGGGGAAAAATCCATCAGGTTTTGGCAATCTCTGAGAATAGTCCAACAAGCAAGTATGCACGGAAACTGAACAGGCAGAGTCTAAATTATCTTCTTGCTCACAAGAAGGTACATTTGCCACTGTTCCCCACTATGGGTAGAGAATGTCACTCTCTCAAGATCATTAACGCACCACCTGTCATTAACATTAAACTATTAATTTAATGTTGCAAAAAAGGAAACAATTGAATGAGCACATATGCACGTAGCCTGCATTCTACCCGAAGTGTCTGCTCTGCTGCACTTCAACTTATCAGTAGAGTCCCAGCAGGAATGAATTTGACTTGGTTTCTAAGGCTATTACATTTTCTACTATAGTGTCTTCAATGTCTGTCAACTTTAAAGAATAAGGGAAACCATCAGTCTTTATTGCCTGAAGGTCTTGCCTCCCTGTAGAACAGCAGTGATGCCAGTTTAATTGTCAGCAGGTTCATGGAACAGTTTCAGCCTGCTAGGTGGATAACCACATCTATTCCATAAAAAGTCATTGGCACTAATGAATACAGTAATAGGTATGTATAATAAAATCTTGTAACTTCTGAAAAAATAATTCAGTTATGAGGGTTCTTATCAGAAGTATTAGCAGAACAAAGTTCAAAATTGACTTACTGTAATGCAATTGTAGACTGTGCCCAAGTGTATTTTTAAACACACTTAGTCATTTTGACCCTCAAAACAGATATTCAGAGAGACAGAGTTGAGGTGCACAAGGGCCTGGTTTCAGTGAAGCTTCCTACATTACTTTATACCTAGATGGTGCCATTAGCATAATCTCTGAAAATGCTCTTCATTGATACCCAATCCATGCTAAAAACAAAACTAAAAAAAACCTAAAAAAATAAATTAAAAATAGATATAAATTGTGAGTGCTTCCAGTTTTATGTGCCAAACACAAGACTAAAAGGTATCCCTTTTGTAACTTAAGCCCTTTTTAGAGACTCCCTTTGCTTTTCATTCTAGATCCCTTGACCATCCAAAATCAAACCTCTCACCACATTTTGATTTTTCATACTTCTTATCGCTTTCTCTGCTTACTACTTTCCAGGGCCTGCCACCATGCCCTGCTATGCCCGGGACTCTCCCATGGTTTATTAACCAAATTCAGCTTCCTTTCACTCATGTCTTTGTGTCCCTTTCCCCTACCTTCCAACTGCAGGCTCCATGACTGGATAATCTTAAGTCTTTCTACCACCCAGTTCCAATCCCCAAGTTTCTCTCTCTCTCTTGCAGCTTCTGGTGACCATTTTCTACCTCCAGGTACTTTTCACAATCTACTTCCCTGCAGCCCTGTTTTGCACAGTTTTGCCTGAATCCTCCACACTGGTGATCCAAATTATGGACTGAGGGGTCACTAAGAGCACGGAGATGAAGTAATGAACGTAGAGTTTTAACATTCATTAAATAATTCAGTGCCTCACAAAGACTCTGTCCTAGGCTGACCTAAGACTATGGATTAATGCTCACAGACTGATTTACAATACCTTTTCAACCTGCTTTCTACAACAGTAAAGCGAGGTGTGGTAACAACTGTGCATGACACAAAGCCAGAAAGCAGCATTTTCTGTCTCAACTGCAATACATGGTGATATGTCACAGACATTAAGGTAAAAAGCAAGGAGTGGAAATGAAATTGCCCTGCATAAGGATGGGTAAATTTAAACACAACTTTTATACCAACAGCACAATTTTCTGAGTGGAAAATGGAGCAGATTTCCACACACAAAAAAGTCTACCCGCATGGTCATACTAGTGAAGAACAGATTTAAATACACACACATTATCCACATTAAGGGTAAGAGTCAGCTATACCATGGAGATCTGCATGGCCAAGTCTCATTAACTTTGATCTTGAAATCCGCGATTCAGGATTTCAGAGATGTCCCAGGTGGCATGTAATTAAGTTGGTGTCCATATCAGATCATAGGAAAACTGAGGTTGGATGGAAACTCAGAAGGTCATACTAGTCCTAATTTCTGTGCAAACATGATCTTTGCAGGAGCCTAGATCAGGACTGAGGTATCTGAATTTGATTCTTTTTTCTATCACATATTTCCTCTTTAACTTCAGGTCACTAATTTACACAGCTGCTGTCTGCCCCAGTTGTCTGCAGTCACAGAAAAGGAGATGTTGCACTATTAAAACATTAACATTTGAGAAATGCTTTGGTAATGTGATTTGAAATACAGGCTATCAGACATCTAAATATTAGGGCTGGGCTAATACGGAAAACTTTAGATCTCAAGTCTAGCACACCAGGACATTCAAGCTGGTTGTGTTGTTCCACTCAAAGAAACTAAGGGCCTGTGTCCACATACGTTAAAATTGCTACACTTCAAAAACTCCCATTTTTCAAGTTTCAAGTCTGCTTCTTGGTTTCAGAGCAAAACACTTAACTGCAAAAGCCCTTATCAACAGTGTGCTTCAACTGGACTAAACCCAACTGTAAATAAATCTGACTCATATGAAATAAAGATTATATCAAGTAACATCTTTATTAGCTTTAAGAATATACAGTGATATATTAAATAGTATTTCTTTCTGTTTCATTTGACCTTGTTTACTACATCTCTAAATGCCATTTTAGTCAGACACTTATTTACCGTGTGTTAAACTACTTCCTGCAAACCCAGCACCTAGACCTGGGGAAATGGATAAATTACTGTGGAGTTCGTCTTCTGTTTGCAGCTCTCCAGGGGATGCCACTAGCAGGTTGAGCCAAAGCACAGAGAGATGTTTGTCTCATTTCTTCCTACTATTTTGGATGCCAGTATTAATACACTGCTAGAAAATTAACAGCTCAGGGAGAAGGCTGGTTATTTTTTGAATTCTAACTTCAAATAAAGCACATTTCCTTAACTGGTTCACAAAAAAATAAACAAAATACTTTTCCCAATTAACATAAATGACATTTACCTGCCAACCCCTTTAACACCCACATCAATAAGCCAGGCAAGAGTGTCAGAAGTTCAGCCCAAATCTAGGTATGAATTCCAATTAGGACATCTTGGGAGTGACACAAATAAAAAATGCAATTAAACATCTGTCATTTGCCCTCAACTAGTCCACTAAAAGTGGTTTTAAATTGTCACATATCTATCTCCCCTTAGAAACAGAAACCATACAAGTGAGATCACAATCGATTTTTACCACTCAGCACCTACAGGGACAAGAGTGAGTGCAGAGACACCAGGGGTGGGGAAACAACTCAAAACCACGTGAAAACAAATAAAACCTCACAAGCATATGACAAGTGGATACAGAAATAAGCTACACGCTAACTAGTTAGTAAGTTTTTCCACTACATAAGTATGTGCTTCTGTGCATACACACATGCTCACTGGACACTGCATCTGTTATGTAAATACCACATGCATAAAGCAACTAAAGAAATTTTTTCTTAAACCTTCCCTCATTCTAATTTCCTTCTGGACCAATGCAAAAATAGGAGATCTAAGGCTGGTAAATTTCCTGGTCTTTGAGGGTACAATACATTGGAGTAATGAAATATTTTAAATCAAAAGGCATGTACTATCAATAAATCTATCTACAACAGCTGCACATTTTCTGTGCATCAAGGCTGACAGCAAGCCTGACTAAAAGGCTAGTAGGGAATATTTGCAAATAACAGTTATTGTCTGTATTACCTCAATGACACCATGGTCTGTCTTTCTGTGTTAGATCCTGTATGAAAGCATAGTAAGAGAACCTGCAGTTTATGCCGAGCTTACCATTTTAGACTGCTCATGAAATAAAAGCTTTCAGTGAAATTATTAGTATCACCTCCTTAAAAATGGGAGTCTAAGGCATTTATCCATGCCAAAGTGGAAGTTTGATCTAGGGAAGATCATGAGCATATTCTGTAAACTGAAATACATATTATCAAACTGTTTAAAGAGAAATTACATCAGCACAAAATTACTTATTCTACCAGCAACAAAAGTATCATTAGATCAGAATTTATTAAACAAAGTTTATGATATTACATATTAAGGTGTCTAAGAAAAATAAGGATACATCGATCTAGCATATTAAAAATTATGCATTTAACTAAGCACAGCATTTCTTAAATAAAATTGATGGAAATCAATGCTTCCTGTTGTGTCTTTCCTAAAAACGCGTAAGAAATCGTTTTCTCTGTCCTTTTGGAAATTTGCTTTGAAAAGTCAGTCCTGTCTCCTCTAGTCAGTGAGAACATCATTATCGATTTTTGTAGAAAAAGTAACAGGCTCTTGTACTCTCAATGGTATGTTAACAAAACGATCTAAGACTTCTGTAGTTTCTCTACAATATATCACATCCTACCTGAAGCCACAGAATCACAGAATGGTCAGGAATGGAAAAGACCACTGGAAATCACCTGCTCCAACCCTGCCCCGCTAAAGCAGGTTCACCTAGAGCAGGTTGCACAGGATCACATCCAGGTGGATTGTGGATTTATAAAGTCTCCAGACAAGGAGATGGCACAACCACTCTGGGCAGCCTGTTCCAGTGCCCTGGCACCCTCAAGGTAAAGAAGTTCTTCCTCACGTTCAGATGGAAGGAACTGCCCGTGCTTCAGTTTGTGCCCGTTGCCCCTTGGCCTGTCGCTGGGCACCACTGAAAAGAGCCTGGCCCCATCCTCTTGGCACCCGCCCTTAAGATGTTTGTAGACATCGGTAAGATCCCTCTCAGTGTTCTCTTCTCCAGGCTACAGAGGCCCCGCTCTCTCAGCCTTTCCTCACAAGGGAGATGCTCCAGTCCCCTCATCATCTTCGTAGCCCTCCGCTGGACCCTTCCCAGTAGCTCCCCATCTCTCTGGAACTGGGGAGCCCAGAACTGGACACAGCACTCCAGGTGTGGCCTCACCAGGGCAGAATAGAGGGGGGAGGATCACCTCCCTCGACCTGCTGGCCACGCTCCTCCTAATGCCCCGCAGGATCCCACCGGCCTTCTTGGCCACCAGGGCACACTGCTGGCTCATGGGCAACTTGCTGTCCACCAGCACTTCCAGGTCCTTCTCTGCAGAGCTGCCTTCCAGCAGGCCAGCCCCCAGCCTGTACTGGTGCGTGGGGTTGTTCCTCCCTTGGTGCAGGACCCTGCACTCGCCTTTCCTGAACTTCATTGGGTTCCTCTCTGCCCAGCTCTCCAGCCTGCCCAGGTCCCGCTGAATGGCAGCGCAGCCTGCTGGTGAATCAGCCACTCCTCCCAGTTTGTGTCATCAGCAAACTGGCTGAGGGTACCCCCAGTCCCTTCATCCAGGTCACCGATGGATAAGTTGAACAGGTCTGGACCCACCACTGACCCCTGGGGAACGCCACGAGCTACAGGCCTCCAGCCGGGCTCTGCGCCACTGACCACAACCCTCTGAGCTCTGCCGCTCAGCCACTTCCCAATCCACCTCACTGGTTGCTCATGTAGTGCACCTGCGTTTAGCTATGAGCACGTTATGGGAGACTGTGTCTTGCTGAAATGGAGGTAGACAACATCCACCGCTCTCTCCTTGTCTACCCGGTCAGCCATTCCATCATAGAAGGCTACTGGGTTGGTCAGGCATGATTTCCCCTGGGTGAATCCATATTGACTACTCCTGACAACCTTCTTTTCCTCCACATGCTTAGAGATGACATCCAGGATGAGCCGTTCCATCACCTTTCCAGGGATGGAGGTGGGGCTGAGTGGCCTGGTTTCCTGGGTCCTCCTTCTTGCCCTTTTGGGAGACCGGAGTGTTGCTGGCTTTCCACCAGTCCTCATGCACCTCTCCTATTCTCCGTGACCATCCAAAGATGATGGAGAATGGCTTAGCAATACCATCTGCCAGCTCCCTCAGCACTCGGGGGTGCATCTGTTGGGGCCCACAGTTTTGTGGGTGTCATGTCTGCCTAAGCCATCTCTAACCCGACCCTCCTTGACCAAGGCAGTGTCTTCCTTTCTCCAGACTTTCCCTCTTGCCTCCGAGGTCTCAGATCCCTCAGCGCTGAAGGTCCTCAAGGTTTTAACTGTGTAAAATTTACACAGACTTTCAATTCTGACTCAGAATTCAGTTATACACATGCTGCTGGGAAACATGCTTTATTTCACTATAGAGAGCTGATTCTTTCTCAGTGCAAGAATAGAAAGCCTTGTGACAATGCACCTTTTAATTCTAAAGTAAAAAAGGGAGCACGGCTCAAGAAGAAATGCTAAACCCTGCCTTTCCCCCAACCCACAATTCATCTTTACCCACTGATAACAGTGGGAGAAGAACATTTGAACCAAATCACCAGATACTTAAAATCAGTGTAGCTTATGAACTGTCCACAGCTGACAAACCGCTGGACAGAAAATGCCACTGACTGTTACAGTTTCAAGGCAGCTCACTGACTAGTGTCAGAAGACTAATGGAAATTTATTCCAATATATTTCTAATTCACAACAAGTTGTTTAAATATTCTCTGTACTGTATACAGGGATTACTGGAAAATATTCCCAGTAGAAAGGAGTGCAGATCAGTTGCTTTAACAGCCTAACACAACCCAGTGGAGTCACACTGTTAGAAACATTGCACCCCCCAGTCACCCCAGCTTGTAATTGCTCTGGCAACATTATTCAGAGTTCTGGAGGACATGGAGTCATGGGAACATTTTGAAACAAGAGGAAAGCCATTGGAGCAGAGAAGCTATACATCAGACTTGCTGGGCAGATGGCACTGAAAGCTAGAGAGCTGATGGCAGATGGAAGCAAGAGCTTGGATAAGGCAGAAAAATTGGTTGCAAACTAATGAGATCTGTTAAGATGGTAGAGACAACTACCCTCCCTTTCTGATCACTCTGCTTTAAGCGAGGGTCAGATCAACCCCTCCTCACACAGAAATTTATCCAGGAAAAGTTTTCAGAGCCATAAGGAGAAGGTAGTTTGGTTTCTTTCAAAGAGGGATATCCACAGCAGCCATCCAGAGAATTAATCAATATGAAATAAACATAAATGTCATAATTCAAAAATCCTAGGCTCCCACAAAAGCATTCTATGTGCAATTTACAAGCCCTCCAAGCCCAACTCCAGGACAATATAAAGACTTGCATCTTTTCATAGCAAAGTAGCTTCCAACAAAGGGCACGTTTCAAGCCAGGAAGGATCTTTAATGGAAAAACACTACACAACACGTTAACTTTGGTGAGGATTTGGTCTTAGTCCAGACTAGAACTGAGGTTGGCTTGGCACTCACAAGTGCTCCACTTCCTTCCTAGAGCTGACCTACAGTTTCTTTGCTGCTGTTATGGGGTAAATAGTATCTATAAATCCGTATCACGGCAGAATAGTTACTATCAGAAAAAATGTGTAGCATCTCTTGAGATATTGATGAATATCAGTCCCTCTAACCTCCAAATGTTAGAAAAACCTTTCTCCTTTAGTTTTATATATATAAACACAGACACACAAATATATATGTATATATATACACATATATATATTTTCCTTCCCTTTGTCAGATCCTCAGGGTTCTTTTTTAAAGCAGCACTGCCAAGACTTCAAAGTTTTTTCTGTTCTGATACAACGGCCCCAGAAGCTTTAATAATGTTTCCAGAATAACACAATACAAAGTGATCTACTTCAGTAAATGAAACCATCTCAGACAGTGTAGGCTATGTGAGCTTCTAGCAGACAACAGCTTCCACAAGCTTCTAACACTACTTCTAGAAGCTTATGGAGTTTTTCTCCCAAGATGTATTACCAAGGGTGAGCCTTCCTTACCACTGATGAACTGCATGGATCTCATGGTCTTATAAACTTCTATAGCTGCCATTTCTGACAACTGGGGATTTTTTTTTATTTGCATGTAAGTAAGAAAAGGGGGTGAAGTGGTAAATAAATTAACTTTGTTGAATGCCTCTGGGAAAAGGGAAATAAAGCTGCAGACTTGTGTGGGAAGCTAATAAAGAGGGAGCACAGCAATAACACTGCAATGACACAAAGGATTAACAGCCTCGCAGCAAGAACTTGCATTTCCCAAGGTATTATGAAGTTCTTGTATCCTAAACACACATAGAAAAACATCCACATAACATAAGAAAACTGCTACATACCATACACACTCCCATGCATTTGTAGGGCCCCTAGTGCCTAAGGCACATACAGAAGTGACATAGGAAAGAGTAAATACTTCACATAAAGGAGCCTACAGAGAGCACTGTATTCATACAACACAGATACATATAAACTATTTATCTTAAGATTAAAAAGAAAAAAAGACCAGAAATAAAATCCAGCCATTTGAAGAGTTTGACAGCACATTCCTGAAATTTTCATTACATCAGGATAAGAGCATGACTGAAAGCTTGCAAATTCCAACCAAATATCTACACTCTCTCACCAATTTTCTATGCAATCTTTATCAAGTCCTGGGACTACTTTCTCCAGATGTAGTCATGGGGTTACAAAAGCTACATTCCCATGGAGATGAGCTATGCCATTTACTCCTTTTTGACTGGTTTTATGTCATAGTACCTTCTTCTCATTACAGGGCAAATCTTAATTTGTAGCTACCAGACAAGAATGGAGAGGGGAAAGGCAAACCAAATTCCACACCCCACCTACCCCGCCCAAAAAAAGCCAAAACAAGGAAACTAAATCTACAGAACATGTTACTGAGCAACAACAATCATGGGTTCTTACAGAACTGTTCCTGTCCAATAAACATGTCCTGTCAATTTCAGCTATTTTCAGATGCTCCCTTTATTTGCAGGTATCTTACATCTAGCCACTCTTGCAGTACCTAACCCCCGCCCCCCTTCAGCTGCAGCAGATACAGAGAAATAATCTGTACTAATTGCAGAATAACAGGAAGTGCCTGAAAAATGCTACTATTGCAATCCTGTGACACATTTGATCTGTAAATCTATGTTTTAACAGAAGAAACACCTTTAAAAAGAAAGGCTAACTCCAGCACTGTGACTAGAACTCCTGAATGTAATGTGTCTCATGATACTTTTCTTAAAATCTCCATATCCTGAGGCATATTTGGGCCTCTCTTGTGTCCAGCTCTTGGAATTACAGAGAAAAGCGCATTTCCAACCACCTGAATTTCAGAAAGCATATCAAAATGACCCAACTGTATCGATTTATTCCAACTATTCTTAAACTAATCTTACAGTCCTAGAGAAATGGAGGGAGCTGAGCTACTTGTTCTAAGCATCTGGAGAAGCCAGCACTGCTCGTAGTATTCCAATTTACACGTAAGCATACATTGTCCCTTGGTAGTTTTATCATATCATTTTAAAAAAGTTCTCATTCATACTAAATGGAAATCCCCATCAAGAACTTTTCTGATCCATGTTCTACAATTTTGTGGCTTGGCTCCAAACATGCTGCCAAGTATGTGTTCAAGCATGATCACATCGATGCATCCACATATGTGGAGAAAAAAGAAAGAGTGGGAAAGAACAGTATTTTCTGACCATTCATCAAAAATAATTAATGTTTCCAAAAGGTCATTTTCATCTTCTTGTCTGTGAACAACTTTGAGAGACAAATCAACAGGATCATAAGGTTACAGATGAGACAACAGCAAACTAACCTACAAAGTTCTTAACAGAAGCACAGAGAAGTTCTTGGACATCAAATGATACAGTTAAAGCTTTTGGACGCACATACTTTGCACAACATTCTTCCACTCCTCTCTCAGAAATGCATAAGCATAACACTGATCCTCAATCTGTATGACAGGCACGTCAGCATTACAACAAACATGTAACAGAGTGGGGTTAGTACCACTTCAAACCCTTCTAATGCCTGGGTCCGACAGTATCCCAGAGTCCACGCTTTCACTGTTTGCAAGAAGGCACAGACTCTGCTGTCATCAAAAAGTTGATCAAAGAGTCATATTAAATAAAAAAAAAAATTAAAAATCTGAACTTTAATTTAATTTGACTAGTGCCATTGGCAAAATGTCTCATCTCCCACACATTGTAAACCACAGGGAGGCAAGGAAAAAGAAAGGAAATACACATTGGAAAGACAGATGGGAAGATGAAAGCATTGTGGTCTAACACTGACACTAAAATGCATCATCTATCCCTGTCCTCAATCAATTATTATTGCCTGGCCAGCATAGATATCTTGAAGTAAAATGGATTCCAGCATTTCCATATTACTTACCTCATCATCCCCCTGCACACAATATAAATTCCTACTCTGAATACATAGTTTGTCATTAAACTAGCAAAACATGATAAAATGTATAAAGGTAATGAACACAAATTACAGTGCTCTGATGGTATCTCAAACACTGCATGTTTAGCTACCCATGGTTTCAAGACTACACCTCTCATTACCAGTGCAACATACCAATTGCACCACCCATGCAATATTACCAGTTCATCAACCAGACAGGAAAAATCACCAAAAGTCAAAATAACTTTTTACCTTTGATAAAGTCATGGCATTATATAGCACAAGAAACCTTATTTCTACACAGAACAGTCCTGACTTTTTTTTTTTTTTTTTAAACACTTTTATGTTTACCCTAACACATTACTGCAGCTTGGTCATGACAGCACTATGCAATACATCTCAAGAGCTTAATAAGACATCATCACAAAGTTTCTCCATCTTACCTGGCTCTGTACAGTTCTTTTGTTCATGTGTCCCATTAGGTGATGCCATTAACCTTCTATTCCTCCATATCTCAGGCAAAACACGTCTGTCCGCAATAGTTGATTCTCGACCTATATTAAAAAGAAAGAGGTTATGCCCACTGTTACTAATTTTTTCCTGCACCATCTTAACTGGACTATACGCCCCCACTAGCAAGGGGTGCGAACAGTTTGTGAATGCAGCAAAATCAAGGTGACTGGGGCACGTGCCAACATATGTATGCTAGGTACTCCTGGCCACAAAGGGTGAAACTAGCTACAAAGGTGCAGTATCAGAGCTGTTAGCTTGTTCTGGCTGTCAGAACACCTGTCTGCAACCCAGAACAGGAAAATATTCTGCAGCAAGCAAATGCTGAAGCCTGCCCCTGTGAAACTCAACACTTAGCAGTTCCTGTAGATGAAACCAGACCCAGATATGCTGATGTGAGCAACAATCACACTTCCATTTAGTCATCTGCACTTGCATATATTACATTATTGATTTCTCAAAAATAAAAATTCATATGGACATGTTCCATTTACATTTTGGTTTATTCTGAGTCTAGGGGCTGATCTTTTTGGTATTGGGTATACTTGATAATACCAATCCCTGCATAACTTGTCAAAGAAAATAAAAAATAACTGTACTGTGAATCCCACATCTCAAGAAAAACAAACTTCTTTCTAAATCAATAGAGCTTTTGCCTGAACTCATATTCCAGAAGCATTCCGAATGGAACTTGCTGAATAGAGTACAGAAGGAGCACTTGTAATAATGGAGGGTATGCAATTATAATAATCAAAGGAAGAATAGAACCTCTTAATTAAATCACTTCCATCTCAACCTTATCAATTCCAAATGAACATATTATAATAACAAAAATTCTTCCATGGATGATCTTCAGAGTTTAGATTCAGTCATCATGTAATAATGCCTGCCTTGTTACAGTGACTCTTGCAAAAAAAAAAATCTAGGTTAGAAGTTTGTTTGGCTAAAGTATTTGCTAAAATATTCTGATGCCACAATTATAAGAAACGTAGAGAACAGATGGTCAGCGTTTATGGATACAATAAACTGTAAATTAGCCAGCTGAAAAAAACCCTACCTGATGCAGCATACCATCAAAAACTAGGTTATGAGGGATTTAGCTGATAACCCAGGAGATTAAAAACTTTCATTAGTCATGACATTTTTCATGTAAACCTAAAAAAGTCTGGAAAACTGTTATCTGCCAAAAAAAACCACACACCACCCTCAAACTACGTAAACATAATCATACCCCAATCACTTGCTTTCACATACCAGTAAGTTTATGAAAGTAAATAGCTGGTGCAAGGAAAAAGGAAAAAAGAAAAAGAAAAAAAAAAAAGCATCGGCATGAGAAACAGTTCTAAATAAAGCAAGCAACAGTATACCCTAAAATCACAAGAAAAAAAAATGTTGAAAGTTCCAAGATAAGCAATATGCTAATATGGTCTAAGACACTTCATTCTTATATGGATGGTTTGTTGCCATCCTACATACATCTCAAACAACCCAGGCAATAATTTGAGCACAAAAGCGTTATAAAGTATGACAAGTTCCGCCAAATTTTTCCTCCCTACATCACACATTTTAACTTCAGCTTTAATTTAAGGAGATGACCCACTCTAGTTCTGGCAAAATCTGATTTTCTTATATTAAACGTGGGCATAGGATCTGGGCTTAGTTCGATTTTGTTCTTAAATCCTCAAGGTCTGTCAGCAGTCCTACCTAGAGACCCACGTGCTGTCCCAGCAACCTTAGACTTCATATCTGAGGGATGCAAAGCATATTCCAGGAAGAGGGCCTGAAGCCGTACACTTACAGTCCAACCTGTGCCAGCAGGCAGGGTAGAGAAAAAACCAACCACGAACAGGAACGATGTAGTTAATTATAAATGCATCAGTTTACCAACACAGCACTCGCACACAGGATGCAACAGACTCTCTCCATAAAACATGAGATTAGCACTGTTCCTTGCCTAAAAGACTAAAAGACAGAATCTTCAGTCAAATCCACACTGTAACTTGGGGGTGGTGGGGTGGTGGAGAGAAGCAGCAGTTGTAGCTGATGGAGGTTTAACCTAGAGGATAAAAACGAAAGGTGGTCTGAAGTTGCCGAGGGGACCACAGGCGGCTGGAGAGGATTCCGCTCTGATGCCGCGTTAGGGGGAACAAACTACTTCAGGGCCGCTCCCAGGCACGCAGCTGCCCCCCATTCCCCCTGGATTCCGCACCTGCAGCCCCCCGAGGCCCGGCGGGCCGTCGCCAGGGCGGGCTCGGTGCTGGGATGCCCTTGGCCACCAGTCGCCAGCGGCGCCGCTGCCAGCTCTGCCCGGGGCTGCGGCCGCGCACCTGCCCGGCGCGGAGCCTCCTCCCGCCCCGCCCGCCGGGGTACGGCCACCGGCCAGCTCGGAACGGGCACGGCCGCGGACGCCCGACCGCGCCAGCCCCCGGGACCCCCGGGGCTGCAGCCCAGGGGCCGCTCCGGCCGCCCTGCCGGCGCTGCTGATGCCCGCCGGTCCCGCCGCCAGAGCCACTCACCCAGTCTGGAGAGCAGGCTGGACATGCACCAGACGAAGAAGAGGATGGCGCAGATGAAGCCCAGCTGCTGCAGCAGCATCTCCCTCCTCCTGCGAACTTTCCTCAGCATAAGCAGCATGGTCTTCGGGGGGGCGAGCGGCGTCTCGTCCCGCTCCATGGGAGCAAGCGCAGGCGCCGAGGGGACGGCCAGGTCGGTCGCGGAGCGGGGATCACTCCTGGCGGCTTCCCGCGGGCGGCTCCATGTCGGGCGGGCTGCAGCGCGGGGAGAAGCCGATGCCCGACGCCCGAGGTGGGCAGCGGCAGGGGGCGGCAGGCCGGGGCGGCTCTCAGGGGCCGGGCCGAGCCCCGCGCCTCGCACGCACCGAGGCCGGCGGCGGAGGAAGCGGCGCGGCGGCGCCCGGCGCTCCGGTAGCAGCGGC
Organism: Falco rusticolus; assembly: GCF_015220075.1. Lineage (NCBI taxonomy): Eukaryota > Metazoa > Chordata > Aves > Falconiformes > Falconidae > Falco > Falco rusticolus. Next base: position 42,329,791 of record NC_051193.1, read on the forward strand.
CGCCCCACAGCGTGCCGCGGGCGGCGAGTCAGCGCCGAGGGACGGCGGCATCCATGCGGCTCCCCGCCCGCTCCGGCCAAGTTTAAAGTTTATCCCTTCCCTCCCTCCCGCCGCCGCCAGCCGCTGGCGGCACGTGGGAGTAGCCGGCCTGAGCCCCTGCGCTCTCAGCGCGGCGCCGGGCGGCCGCTCCCCCGAGTGCCCGGCCTGGCCCGGCCCCTTCTCCCCGCCCCTCTCCCGCAACTTTCTGGGTGCTCCTCCGGCACCCATGGCAACGCGCGCGCACCCGCCCCTCCCCCGCCTCAGGGGCGGGGGGCTGGAATTAGCGGGCTGCGTGCTTCGTTCCCCTCGGCGGCGCCGGCTGCCGCGGGCGGGGGCCGTCCGGGCGAGCCGGGCGGGGGGCGCTGCCCGCGCTGCGGGAGCCCTCGGGGCGGTGGGAGGAAGCCCCGGGTCGCGCCGCCTGCGGGGCGAGCGGCGGGCAGCCCGGCGGGGAGCGGCGGGAGGGGGGCTCTGGGTTCCGCCACCTGTCTCTAGCAGATGCGTGTCAAGAGGGGCTTCCGTGGAGGGACATGGTGCTTGTCTGGTCCCCGCTCGTCGTAGCTTGCGCTGTGACGAACCTGTGGTGTTCGGGACCACAAAGTGAATGACCCGTTTCGTGAAACAGCAGTTAGTTCCAGGCTGTCCCAAAGCAGGTGGGGGTTTTTTTTGACTAAAATTTAGTATTTACGTTAATTAAATGGTTACTGTTAGCCAGCAAGAACGGTTCTGAGAGCTTCCTCCAACAGCACAGGCATCGGGTCTGTGCTCCTTCTGGGAGTTCCAGAAATGCTGCGTGTGTCAGGAAGCTCATGTAGACAAAATGGGATTAACTCATCTGATCTTCTTTTCAATACCACATTTGGTCTACAATGGAAGGCCTTTCAGGTGATTCCTTCTGCATCCGTGTTCTTATGCTTCAGAACGTACAATGCTTCATATCTGGCATTGTTTCTAACGGTGTCATGCTATAATACAAACATCCTAGGCTACAAGAGCAAATCTTCACAAATAAAATACCATTAATCCTCTGTTTTCCCATCTTCATGCAAATATGGGTTTTTTCTTACGTTTATGAATTAGATCTGCTATAGTGAGATGCAGCAGCACAGTACTCAGGGTGCTCTGGTACATACTGCATGCGAAATTGCTCTAGATTCATGCTGAAGGCTGCCCAGTTGTTTCAAGTCCGAAAGGGATTACTCAAGCTGGAGAACCAAAGGGAAGCGTTAGTGTTGACCTTGTTGCTTGCTTGCATACACATAGCTACCAAAATTTACGTGCCTCAACTGTTCAAGCTCCAGGGGCTCCTAGGCTCTGATGAGCCTTTGACTAGGAAGTCAAAGATTTATGTTAAAGTGGGAAAACAACTACCTGTTAGAAGAATGGCACACCACAGTCTTGTCTCTTTCATTCCCTTTGTAGCTGCTGAGAGAGGAAAAGTAACTCTGAAAGCTCTTGCCTACCACAAAAAAGGTAGTAGAGAAGAGTATAAGTCAGTTTATGTCCCTTTATTTCTCTCCATGGCCAAGCAGGAAATCTCACAGCTGAACCCAGAAAAATGAAAGCCATCCCTGGCTGAAAGAACTTACAGGCTAATGAGAAGCAGAGGCATGGGAAGCTGGATAAAGGCAACTGAAGCTCTTTAGATCTGGACTGTTATTTATAGAGGACTGTTGTTTTCATTGAAGACCTTGTAAGCTCCATTGAAGTTGTTGGTTGACCACGTGGGTAGAGATGCCACTACACAGTTAGATGCCACTGCATACCCTGTCAGCTGTCGTGATGCCTGAAATCTAATTCTTCATGTGGCTTTTTATTGCCTTTTTTCTGGGACTAAAGCCTCCCCTTCCACTCTGAGTGTCAACATGAACTTCAAGTCTGCCACGCCCTTGTTCTGCGTTTAATAAGAGTTGCGGTGCTGACACGACTGCAGTTTTCTGTATGAACATTTTGTCTAGCAATAGAAGGATAGTGACACTGGAAGGGATTGCAGAGATTTAGGGTTTTTTTCAGTATCCACTCACTCTAAGTTTATAATATTCTTCACCAATAAGGCAGACCAGGGCCATGGCTTCAGAGAGGTTGTCCTGGTGGTTGGGTCTCTCCCCACAGCTGATGGAGGCTGCTTGTGATTTCTGTATTTACCAGGTTTATTCTCTTACTTGCTTTTTACACTGAAGACGTTTTCAAAGCCATGGTACTCCTGATCTGAAGAGTTACTGATATTAAGACATGCAATGACATGTTTGTAATTGAGGCAAATTTAGGTCTGGAGGTGAAGCTTTGATTCACGGATATTCCATATTTGTGTCTACAGGTTGTTTACACAAAGACCATGGAAGTGAAGCATTTTTAGAGGTCCTGAGTTTCACATGTGAGGGATTTTCATTAATTCTGTCAGGTCATATGAACATCACATGGATCAAACCAAAGCACATGGGTAGTTACAGCAATGCAAGTATAATATTGCCTTTTTTGACAAAGGGTTGGGTTTTTTCCCTTTTCTGGCTGTTAAAAAGTTGTGTGTTTTAGAGGTAACAGTTAGTGACTATAGAAACCCTGGGGCCATCCCTATGAGGAACTGAAAGCAGGAAGCAACAAAGAAAGAAGCAATGAAATCTTTTGTGAATCCTTCACAAAAAAAGAAATCTGTACCCATGAAAGCAGTTCTCAGCATGAGAGTGTGTCTCCCTCCCTGTGTACACAAATGAGGCAGATCAAAGTTCAGACAGTACTAATCTCCTAATCATACAAGCTTCTGATTAGCATTTTTAATCAGTCTGGTGATTACAAGGCAGCCTCAAAATTGTTCTTGAATACTAAACTTTCAGAACAGAGTTCCAAATCACTGTTATTTTGGTGTTTCCTGTGAAAATGTGTCGGGTAACCAGGTAACTAGGATGTCTCAAAGTGAAGCGGTGCACTGCAGAACTCAGCTCTCAGTTACCTCTCCCCCAACAGCAGGCAGGACCTGTGTCTGGAGGTTCTGTTTGAGTACGTTCAAGCCATTCACACAGAGGTGAATGTGTGACATCCATGCTGTGTATGAAAGAGTGGTGATACAATGTCCAAGGCAAAAAAGAAGCAAATGCTTTCTGCATAAGGTGGCATTAGAGAAATTTACTTCCATTTTTTAAATCTTAAATTATTGCTATCTCTTACTGCAACCAGAACAACTGTATGTAAATTCAATGGATCTTTTCATTAATAGTCTAAAAAAAAAAAAAAAAAAAGAAGAAGAAAAAATGGAAAGAGTAAGACACACATGGTTTTCTCGGTGATGCCTTCACAGTGAGTGGTTTGGTGATACTCTGAATGTTCTCTTTTTTTTCACTCCAATTAGAACAACCTGTTTTCTGGACTAGGCCTAGGAATTCTCCTGAAAGAATTATGTTTTGGAAATTAGAGGTATTTGGGAAATATCATCAAAACAAAGTGTTGAGGAAGAAAATATTAAATAGCACTTACTGTCTTAACCTAAGCCAGACATGAGAAACAATCTTTCTTTCTTGTTGCTGTGCTTATCATTGTGATTATTTAACTTTTGTGTATGTCTCACACTAAAACATCTCACTAGGAGCACAGACTAACACTAGTTTCATCTAGTACTGCCAAATTTGCTTGGGTTTCATCTCAGGTACATTAGTATCTTGAACTGATTAACAGCTGAAGGGCTTTGAATTAGGGGAGTGTCTCATAGAAGAGTCATGAAAGCAGCTCATCTGGGAAGAAAATAATTGATGCTGCTGAGAGTCAAAGGAGAAGTATAACGTTTGGATTAATTCTCTATGGCATCCTCTAAAAGGACCAGGAAAAGCAGCAGCAGCAGTCCATATCCCAGCAGGATAACTGGGAACTGAGACCCTGTTAGTTGACCATGAAGACTGTTCCAGCACAGAAGAGCTGAGAGTGCATCAGCTGCGAAGACCTGGGGATTAGGAGGTGATAGACAGGCACCCAACCAGCCCTAGGAGCCTGTTCAAGTCCAGTTTTTCCAACTGATATAACCAGCATCCCAGTATCAATCCCCCTGTCTGCAAGATACAGTATCAAAGAAAAGCCAACAACGTTCACTCCAGAAAACCCAGAAAATCTCCCATAAGCCATAAAAACTCAACTGAGAGGAAAGGCATTGGTGAGGGAGGAGACTGGGAACCTGCTTTTGCTATTTTGTCAAGATGGTTCATACAAGGAAGCCATGGAGAAGAGAACCTTAGCTTGGTGCTGTCCATAATCACCTGCCTGCCAAGAAGGGGGCAATCTAGTGCTTACTTAGGACCCAGTCCCTGGAAAAGGAGCAGACATAAATATGACTTGAGAATACAAGCTTGCAAAAAAACAAATATTAGCACATCAGTATTTAAATGTTGAACTGCAAATCAGGCCATCAGATCTCCTTAAGTATATGCCGGGGTAGCTCTTTTAAGCATTGGTAAAAGGTGCTTTGCTGAACCATACCTGAAATTTAGAAAGCAGATCCATTGTTGGCATCAGTACTGAGGGATTCTGCCAGAGTCTCTGTGATGGGTAAACCCTGAACTGAGACCACTGGATTTACAGAGAAGCTCCAACTTAGGACCCATCACAGGACTCACTCTTGTGCTAAGATCCTCAATGTCTTTCTACTCATTCTCAGATTTTTATCTCACATTCATTTTCCAGTTCTAGTGGACAGTTGCCAGCTGTGTTATCATAGTGTGCTTTTGCATGCTTCAAAGGCAGAAGTTTTCCTTAATACAGTTATTTTTGTAGTTTAACTCAGACCTTTGTTTTGCTTCCAAAGCTATGAATAACTCAACTCTGAACTGGAATTTAAATGCTATGAAGAAGTTGTCATTCTCACAATGAAATATGGAACCACATCTTCCTTTAACTTACCCAACTACTCCCTTGTGTTCTATATCTTGCAGTCTTCCTAATGCTGATTTCTCCTTAATAATCTTGGGTAATGCTACTTTCTATTTCTGATAAGCATCTGTGGTTACATCCCCCATTCCACACTTAGCTAGCAGCCACACACTCACCCAGGACCCTACTTGGGAGTTTAATGATAATAACTTAATGATAATGGGATTCTCCCACAGTATGCAGGAACACTACAAGCAAGAGTTCCTCATATCCTGCATGCCATAAACAGCCTCACATAAGCCCAGGAAGGAGGTCAGGCTGCTACTTATAATCTTCTTGCTATACAATAAGAATAAAAGGTATCAACCAGATCTAGGCTCTTGATGTGATCTACTTTAAGCTACAAGAAAATAAGATCAGTTGATTCTTAATGTCCCATGTGTGCTGTTAACACATTTTAATTTAGGTGCACTGTCTCTATTCTTTCTCTAAGCCCACCAAAATGTCTTCTTGCAGGGCAGAATGAGAGACATTATGCAGACCAGTAGGATTCAATGTCATCTTCTTCTGCCCGTAAGATTTCAATCAGTATCTATCTAAAAAGGGGAGTTTCTTAGAAGAACCTCAATATTTGTCTCCTTAAATCAGTATTGTCTAAGCCCTGCGAACTCATTGCAGCATCTATGTTTAACACCCACTAGATTTCTCAGAGATATATGCATCTGCTTAAATGCTTGCCAGATTTGAAGAACTCATGCACATGCATAAAGCCATACTGAAATGGGGTTAAATTAGAGGACTCTGTTACACAGCATATCCTCCCCTACACACATACCATTTCTGTCTTTCTCAGTTTCTCAAGCTTGCTGTCTCCACTGAGCCCCAGCTTCAGCTGATTTTACTGGGTTTACATTTTGCCAGTGATTTTCTGTTCTTCTCTGCCCTCAGTTACTTCCTCTTCTGCCTACTTCCCTGCTTCCCCTATTCTTTGCCTCTGTTTGCTTCACATGACTTTGTTCCTCACCTCTTGATCTTCTAGGCTCAGTGTAAATTTTTCATTCATTCCACTCTTTGTAAATGGAATTCCCTCCTCCTTTTCAAATCTCCTTTTAAATCTACACATGAGTTTGAGCTTAGTATTGACTCTAAGCCTTTTTCTTAAAAGCCTGAGGAAATTTGACTGTGCTTACCCATAACTATGAGGAACGAGGTTAGCTGACATAATGCTAAATGTGAGGGATTCTGGCTGGTCAAAGCTCTGCAGATTAACTGTAGCACTCTCTTCCACTACTATACAACACCTTTGTTTGTTCCCCATAATCTTGTTCTTCTTCCAGATAAAGAATCTAAATTCAGTTTTGTAAAATGCTCTCTATTTGTTTTCCTTCTAGAAGGTTTTTGTGTGTCTGTGAAATAAGTGAAATTCAAAACAGCTACTGAGCACACATCTTCACACACCTTAATCAACCACACTCCTGTTCAGCTTTCATACCCACTGGGATGTTTCCAAAACCCTTTGCTAAGTCCCTCAAAATGAGAAGGATCATTAACTAAGCAAACATTGGTTCATTACAGTGAGAAAAATATTCAACAGCTATGTGTTGTTAGCCCAAACCACAGGCTGCTGTGATCTTATGAATACACAGGAGGAAGCTGTGGCGCATTCTCACACACAGAAATCCTCAGATGGTGTCAGTGCTTGAAAGCCTGGGGGCCAAAGAAGCTCAATCAAAGTCCTGTTGGGGTAGCTGAGAGATTCAATAGGGCAGCTCCTTTCCCTCATTAGATTAGTCCATCAAAATCACCAAGAAAAGAGCAAGCATTCATCCTTAGTGACTGTGGAAAAAACAAACTGCAGGCTCCAAATGCTATATAAGCAAGTGCAGAAATGTATGTCCTTGAAACAACAATATTGAAAATGCAAGAACTGTCTTTATTCAGAGGCTTGTAGAACATGCTTGAAGGAACCCAGAGAGGTCATCCTGTTCATTCCCTTTTTCTAAGGCAGTATCAACTCTCCCTGACGTTGAGTGGGCTTGCTCTGAAACTTAATATCCATCTTGATACTGAAATTGCTGTTTGACTGCCTAGCAAAGCTTTTAAAATAAAATGATGGTGAATAACATTAAGAAAATTCACTTGTCCTACTTTGGCTGGCATCTTTTTTTAACACTGTTAGTGAACAGAGCTTGGAGAGTTCTGGGAATTTTCCCCCCTCATCTGAACACAGATTTTCAAACCCAAAAATTTATTCTATTGAAAACCTATCATGTTAAAGCTAAGAGGAATTGTAGCTGTCAATCAGAGATTGGGAAGAAGGGGAATTCTTGCCATTTATTTCTGTAAAGCTAGTAGAGATCACGGTTTTTTATAGACAGTAGGGAGAAAACAACCTTGCACTGGGAAGATAAATTCAGTGGATAGAATCATGTAAAATGATAGTCTAGTTTAGAGGAATGAAGGTGGGTTAGTTATTATAGACAACATACAGCTGTGGGCTGGCTTCAGGGGCGGTGGGTTGGCTGATGTAGATAAGGGGCAGCTGTGGCTGGTTCTGTTCAGTGTGGGGCAGCCAATGGAGAGAGAGCAGCCGAGGAAGAGAGAGGAGGAAGAAGTAGAGACAATGTATGCCCGGGATGAGGAGAGACTAGGAAAAGGCAGCAGAGGGACTGGCATGAAGAGTATGTTGGTATGAGATGGTAAAAGACCTTGTTGCAGCTGGTTAGTTTGGAGAGTGCTGCGACAGTCTAGAGGAAATGGCAATCAGAGAAATCAAGTGAGCAGGAACAGTGCTCAATGGAGTGTTTTCTATGAGGAATTTAGGTCATTTATTTCATTGCTGTTTCATGTTGTCTCCTGTGGAAGGGATAAGGAAGGAGGGTTAATTTGCTCCTTGTTATAATCAGACAAGAGAGGGGAATACAGAGAAGGCTGGTTCAGAGTCCAGGTTCAGAACAGCAAGGGGAAAGATCTTCGTCTAAGAAGGCATTTAAGGGAAGGAAGGGAGAGCTTTGGTACACAAGAACAGGGAGATGGTTCTAAGCAAGTAGGCTAGGCACAGCCATCTGTGGAAGCAGAAAAAGGGAACCTTAATCAAAGTGGATTGTAAGGGCGAGTGAAATGAGCTAAAATGGGGAAATGAGTACCACTACGTCCACTTTGAAGACCAAGTCTTGTATTTCTAATTTGAAAAGGGTCAGTGTAGCAGGGGAGAGAGACATTGCTGTAGCTGCAGTACTTTAAGAAGAACATCCTCCATAAAAGCTCCCTTTAAGTTTACAAAACCTGCCACATCTGCAGCACAGCCTCCTCCAAACCCACATAACTGATGTTCGTTACTGTTAATGGAAAGTCATGGTCAAAGCAAACATCAGTGTACTTTCAAGCATTAGCAGGAACACTTTTTACGGTATTTCCATGTTAACTTCCCAACAGACTTCACAGTAAAACACTGAGACCATTAGTAGTTATTGCGATTTTAACAAGAAGTGTTTATCACTGGCAAATAATAAATAGAGCACTCCTACAAATTAACAACTTTGCTATTCCTAACTCTTTGCAGAGGTTAGCAGCAGGCTATTTCAGCTAGCCTTGGTCATAAGTATGCTCAGCAGTCTCTCAGCACCAGGATAGCACAGGCTTAGCACAGCTCCTCTCAGCTGGCTGCTCTTTTCAGCTTGTAGTAGAACAGCAAAGGTAGTACTACCCCATGGTCCAATTTAATAGCAGCTATTGTGGGTGTCACCTACCTGTCATGGCTGACTCACCCCACCATCTTTTTGTTGTTTTCATTTAAATATTTAAACACTCAAATATTCCAGCCACTTTACATTTCACCTCCTCAGAAAGAAGCAGTGTTTCAGAGGTGTTACCATGGAAACAATGGAGTGAGGAGGCAGCTAAACATGAAAGTAAGTCATCCAACAGTAAATCCAGAGACATGCTTTGCGGTAACTTGAAATTTAAAAATGTATAATTAATTGGGATGCTGCTGAGCATGTGTTTGTACTTATTGCTTTCTTGTAAGTGACAAGGGGCCACCTTTTTGCTTGTGACAAGAAAACAGTTTCCCTGTGCAGAATTTTCAGTAACTAAAGTCCTTGTTGACACAGGAGATAATGCCACTTCTTGGAGATAACCACCAGAGTTAGTTATCGGCAAGGTCAGGCAGCTGAAATGGTATTGTTAAGGGTCAGCAACACCAGCTTCCTCAAACAAATCAATCCCTACTGATAGCAGTGGGCTGTGAGCATTGGAGACTTGTGATCCAAGATATTTGCAAAGTTTAATCAGACTACAGGAAAAAGAAGATTAGCATTAGTGGAAGTAAAAATGCAGCTAGATTTAAAATTTAGATTAAAAAAAGCTTCCAGTTATGCACATGAATACACAGAACCATTCTGCTCAGAAGTGGTATTAAATTATGCTTGTGAATAAATATAAAAGCATACCTTTGTCAATCTGTCACTATACATCATCCTGAAATACCCTAATTACCTGTCTCAAGCATGGGAAGGAGCAACTTTTGGCTATTGCCTGTGCTCACATCATAAAACATCCTGTGACTTTACACAGCCTTAGCGTTACTGAACTGTATGTTGTTTGTAGGGAAGGTAACAAAGGAAAATCCAATGTTCCACGATGTGTTAGGCAAGAAAAGCTCAAAAAACCCTCCTGTAATGAAGATCATATTCACTTCACACATTAGAAAATTGACCACAGAAAGATTTAGTACATTTAAATGTGCTACACAAAAAGTTCTATTCAGAACAGATTCAGAAACAGAACATTAGAGACTTGAGCTTTAGTTGGTCTTCTCTAGATGATGCTTAAAACCATTGTACCTCCACTTGTGGGCAAAGGAAGGGTCCTGGGAGATGTCTAAAACCTCTCCCTAGGGCTGGAAATTGCCTTATTGATTAAAAGAAAAATGGTTCCTAGCATCATTGGCCACTAGAAAAGTTCTGTCATTGCAGACTGGCAGTGTGGTTTAGCATCTCAAGCAAACTGACAGCTCTGGTTTGACTTGTACGCTGAACACCTGGCTGTTGATGCCCAGGGTGGCCTATAGTATCCACTCCAGAGGTGCCTTCCTCAGGAAGGGTGCCCAGCACCTGCTCAAAGGGTCGCCCTTGGGACCAACTGAGATTTTTACTGACTTTCAGTTTCTCAAGAGTCTTTCTTCTTGGAACAATGGTTGTCTTCTTCACATGGAAGCATTACTGGTAGAGCTTCTTGTTCAGAGACTTGCCAGTCTACTTTGTGCAGATAAACAGCTGCCACTGCACATTAGGAGCACCCTGAGGGGAGAGAGGGCAGGCCATGTCCTACAAGCCTGAGCCACTGATTTAACCATGCACGACTGAAAGTGCCTTCCTCCTGGAGGGTTCAGCAGGGGGTCAGATGGTAAACGAGATATCCACTTAGCCTACAACTTAAGTAAACTATGAGGGAGCATGAGGGGACTGGTCTACTGAGGCGTGGGACACTGGTGAGACCTTGCTATCAGCAAACTCTGAGCAGCAGATCTTACCCATACCCAGCTGGCTTCGGAGCACATGGAACTGAACAGCCAGGCCAATTCACAACAGGCTGACAGAGCATCAGGGCATCAGACAGGCTGTAATGGTCATCATAAAGTATATTCACTCCACAGCTTTTGATAAAAGATAGTTTATACAATTCTCTAGACACAAAAAAACCCAAACCAAAACATCAGTTCTCTTTGAACTAGAATAACAGTACAGCTAATTAAACGTTTATCAGAGAAAACTGATCTACTGTCCATTTCACAATCATGTAAAAAAAGTATCAAGTTGCATTTAGTCTTGTGACTGATGAAGTCTCAGAATTAGTTATGCTGTTGGCATTGACAGTGCAAAGGAAAAGAGGGGCTGTGTTTTATGCAGCTTGTTTTTCTCACTGCTGGAAATCTATCATACTTTTCCTGCCCAAATTATCAAGATGGTTGATAAGCTGGAAATAAATTGGGTCATTGAGGTGAATGTTACATAGCAAACTATTGTGTAACTGAACTGTATTTCCTATCTTAACCTTCCAAACTAACAAATCAAATTAAAAAAAAAAAAAAAAAGAAGGCAAGTATTCTGGAAGATTTAACTAGCCTTTATTTTATTTTCACTTTTAACATTAACCCTAATTAATGACTTTTTAATTATATGCAAAGCAAACCCACAAAATCTCCAAAGGCTTAGCTGTGGCTTTGCCATGAAAACTGAGCGAAGGGGCACAGCTTTGTTTTTGTTGGTTTTGTCCCCCCAGAACAGATCAGAAGCTTCCAGAGCGAGGCTGCCTCCTGCTTTCCTTCTGCTCCATGGCTGGCACAGCCTACCCCACCATGTGCCACAGCTGTGTTAGCTGCCATGGCAGACGTCCTGTCATGCCACTTGTTTGAAGTAGGAATGCAGCAACCCCCAACCTTCGGGATTTGCACTGCTGCACAGTTTGTGGCGGTTAGGAAGCTAATAAGCACATACACTGCTACTCTTTCTTGAATGTTTACATCAAGTACCCTTCCTGAACAAAGACCCATTTCATCCCTTGCCTGAAAAATCCCTTTACCCTTCTGTTTCTCTCAGTCTTTCTATCTGAGTTGTTGCTCACTGACTCAAATGGACCCTGGACCAAGTCCTAAGAGAAGAAAAGTCTTGCAGCTCATTGTCAAGTCTCTGAGCCAGCCAGTGATCCAGAAAAAAACCCACTTAAAATCACTCACAGAATAATAATCATGCCCAGGGTCTGATACTTTTTTCCCATGTTTCAACAGGCAGATGAACAAATTAATGTGAGTAGAGCTACAGGGAACCCAGACTGGGTTCTGCTGTCACTGACACAGTGCCCCTGGCTCAGAGCTTTGTGGAGGGGATTACACCGAGTTACTTGGGACCAGACAGACAGACACTGAGCATTGGCGCACTCACCAGAGGTTTTCAGATGCTGACTTACAACAGGTAAGTATCCTAGCTGCTATTTTTCTTACTTATAGGCTGTTAAAAGGCTGTAACAAGAAAATCATTACCATAGAATCCAAAACACTGAAAATCTTTTCTTTGCCATGATAAAATATCTGGCTAGTATGAATGCTCATGATTTTTCCAGTGAATTCAAAGATACTAAGGCATCATCATATTTTTAAAAATATAGTACTATTTAGCAAGTAAAACATTTTACAGTCTCAGACTTTACTGCGAAGTGGGCGTAGAGAGGAGGGACCTGTTTTAGCTCTAGCTCAACTGTACTTTTAAACTTCTCAGTCATACCTGGTTTGCTACCTAAGGAATTTTAAGGAAGTGAAATCAAATGTCTATCTGATTTTAGGTGATGTGCAATATTTATTCTGAAGGCTCATGCAGCTTCTTTCACTCTTGAATTATTTACAACATGCACACTGTCATGTCTCAATAGATCACTCTGTAACTCCATCAAGTAAAATGAAAGTAACTTGGACATTGTAAATATGTATGTGTGTGTGTATGTAGAGGCTTAGTAAGGATCAGTATTAATGATCATCCAGCAATGCAAAGGACTGAAGAATGTAATTTATTAAAGATAGGGAGAGGTTTTGCAGGTGGAAACAAATACAAAATCCACCTAGTCCAGCATGTATCTTGAGCACCAATTAGTACTGGAGCTTGCAAAACAAGGTTGAAGAAATTGAGTCTCAACAAGAGACTCCAGGTAGCTGGAAATTAGTTTAAATCCTGAAACGTAGAGGAGTTTGATCCTTCAGTAATTTTTGTTTGTTTGTTTATGACAACAAAGATACAAAGAAACCATTCACCTTTTTTAACATCTTACTTCTCTTTGCTGAGCTAGGCCAGCTGTGCCAAAAAAAAAAAAAAAAAGAAAAACAAAGCATCGCCTCAAGGCAGATGCATTAGTCTGTGCATCAGTATTGGTTTCTCTGCTTCTCCAAAAGTGATTTCATAGTAGGAATTCCAGTAGGAATTAAAATACTTTCCCACAAAAGACACATAGAGAACAAGAGCTCCATGCTGCAGAATACAGATGGGACTCAGAATCACTAAAAAGGCTGATATTTTTCCTTGGTCCATACCATCACATACACACAACCAAACAGCAATAAAAATATCTCATTAGCCAGCAAAACACTGAAACTTTGAATGGCTCCCAGCTCCATATTACAAAATTTTTGAAGAACATAAAACCTGAGGATTCATTTGTCAGTTCAGCAACTGTTCCAGCTCTCAGCATTTGAACACTATTTGTATTGTTCAATGCACCAATTGTGATCAGGACCCTGACAAGGTTATGACTAAAATGGAGCAAAGAACCTGAATCAGCACCGACAGAAATCAATAGGATTTTATTAATTTTTTTTGCTTATTAAGAATCAGATCTTTTCCTTACACCATAGCAAGCTGTAGAAAAGAGATGACATTGCAGAAAAGAGTAAGAGTAATAAATGAATTCTGCCCAATCATCATTATCCAACTATTCCTTACAGTCATTCCAGGAGGAATAGCTGCCTTGGATCAATTTGGAAACTGCTGTCTGTGGACAAGATGAGAGACATGAAAGGAAAGGCTCAGCAAACCTCAGATGATATTAACAACTGTGAGGGATCCAGGCTTCTGAAATCACCATCTGACTAGATAAATTTGTACACAGGGCAACATAAAAAATCAAAGATAATATGCTTCACCAAGTCTTCCCAGTGCTCTGTTTGACAATTTTTGAGGATTGTATAACAAGACCATTTCAGAGAAGTGGGAATTAAGGAAAACTTCTGTAGAGTACTGGTAACACATTTCTGGGTAATAATGCAGTATTAAAATTTGATTTTTTATTTGGAAAAGCCCTAACAAAACCAATAGAGTGTGTGTGGAGAGAAACTGCAGAATTTCATTCCCTTCATATATCTAAGGAATTCCCTAAACAAAGAGTCTTTCCATATCTGTAGAAAAAGATACTGCTTGTTTATACAGTAGATTTCCCTATGCACCTCTGCAATGCTTGTTTCGTGTTTTATCTAAGAAAGCAAAAATTTAATAAAGGTAACATTTCAGAAATAAAGAAATAGAAATCACATTGAAACAAGCTTAGCTGTAATGAAAGGGACCAAAACAACTGCCACAGAGCTTACACAGTTGGGATAGGAAGTCATATAATCCTGGCAAAGTTAAATGGAAAAAGGTGCTTAAACCAAACAGTGATTATCACTGCAGCCACTATTGAGAATGACTTAAAAATTGATTGAATTTTTAAATGCAAAAAAAAAAAAAAAGAATAACAAAGAACAAACTAGGACACTTACAACATGAGCCTCTGTGTTAGAAGAAACCTCAAAGGAAATGTAGCAATTCCCCTGAAAATTGGACCTCATTTATAGGATATGCCACTAATTAAGTTAGCAACTACAATGCATGAGAGGAACATGACTTTCCAAGTTGCATATATATAAACAGTAAGGGAGAAGGAAGTCTTTTCTGCGTGCACATCAGTTTCTGCTACATTTCTCCATTCCAGCAGGAATTATTAAAAGAACAGAAAGAGAAAGATATATTTAAAAAACCTTAGAAAATCATCAGCATGCACCATTGTGTTCAGCAGTGCAGAAAACACTTGACAGTTCTCTAATTACCAGGGCACACCTAGGAAGTTAACCTTTTGTATTCACACACTGACTACCGGGCAATAGGTGATATGTGTTTGTCTACATATGTCCATGGAAATATGGTTTGTATGATTGCAAAGTGAGAACAGTGTACCATCTGTCTATCTAATACTATCCGTGCGGCAAGCACATCACTATTTTAAGTCTCAAACTCCTTGGTACCAAGGAGGCAGAAGACAAGTGTTGCCATTACCTTGTAGTTATATTTGTGATGTGTGTACATTTTGCCTGGGAGTGAAAATCCAAGACTAGTAGCCAAAAATATTTGAAGACTTATCACAGTACCAGTGCTTTGGAGTTTTCATTACACCAGATGATACTTTGTTATCCCAGAAAGAGCTAAATTGTTACCCGAAACTGGCATATTCGCAAAATGCAAAATAAGAATTCTTGTCTGTTCCTAGGAAGACTGAGTTAAAGAAAGGACATTAGTAAGAAGAACGGCCCAGTGGCTAAATGTCACGTGCATAAGAAGCCAGGTAAATACCCAGATCAGCCGGCACCACACCATATGCTGGGTTGCTAAGGGTATCCAGTGCCTAAAGCTAGCGAAGGAACATCTCTGCACACTGTGGTGAAGAATGGTAATCACTAGACTGTAAATAGCAAAACTAAACATGAAGATCATGTGTATGAAAGGAGTTATATATGAGAGGAGTTAATAAATTCATATAGCAATCATTCCATGAATGTGTACCATGAGGCATATTCTGTATCCATATATATGTGTATCCGCTATGAAAAATTGATGAGTTAACTAAGCCCTGACTTCCCTTAGCAACAGAGAATATTACCCTCTCTGTTTAGAACAGTAGCTCTTTCGTGCTTTCTTACCATACAGTTTTTCAAAGTTACTTGTGGCAAGAGTGCATGTCTGCAGGAACTGCAAGAAGTCGCTGGCACTTGGTCCTGTCTCTGCAGTTCTGGTTTGAGTGCTCCCTCTGCCTATGTCTTTTCTAAGAGCTGATGTTCAAATCTCAAGACAACAAATATTTCACCATCTTCCATTGTCATGCTTTTGCCTCGCGTTTGTAGAGACTCTACATATTCATCTCTCCATGAAATGTAACTCTATCCTTTTTCCCCAAAACAGATTTTTACATGACCCCACAGTTCTCAGAGTGCTTTTAGTTTACTGATTGGCAAGTGATTCTCTCCCATCTGTGCAAGCTGAAGTAGTGCTTGTACCAGCTACACTACCAGCCATTGTGCTGGTTACTTTTACTGAGAACCATTCAAAATGTTCCTCTATCTGGTAACAGATTACTGCCCATTTTCTTTGGGGTTTGCAACACTTAACAAAATCTTAGCAATTTTATCTGCCTGTTCAGCTTTACCCATTCATGAGTCAACATTATTGCTTTGGAAATATGGGGTATTTTTGTTGCTTAATCTTTTGCAGTTAAAACCACCTTAATATTTTTGCCAGATATCCATACCCTAGCTCATTATACATTTGCTAATCTTGCTTCAGTAAAGAACTTTTCTCATTTCCAGGTACCAATGTACCAATGTATCTGGAAAACTGATAGCTCATTTTCCAAGTATCAATGTTTGGTTCGGAGGTATACTTGAAAGAATGACCTGGGTATGAAGAGTCAGTTGGGTTTGTACAGATATTGTGTTCATCTCACTGCTTCATTGATGTTTCACAAGAAAGTGGTGTCTGTATTGTTTGCATAGATTATTTTCTATTGATGTCTTTTCATACTAGAAGGCTGCTTTAAGATAAGTCGTCTGTCCCCCTGTCATTCCCTTTCTTGTAGAGCAGAGTTGCAGCTCCAAAAACATTTGGGGTTCCTTGTGGCAACACTGAAGTGCTTTGAATTGCTCCCTGTACTTGGTTTTGTGAGTCTAAGTCCCAGCATGGAAATACGCTACTGCAGGACACCCTCCATTGTGTCAAGGGCAGTTTTACTCTGTTGTCAATACAGAACCTGACACCTACAGCTCTCTGCTGAGTTCACATAAGTTTTCTGAGCATTCCTAATAGATAGCCTTTACTTGACTTTGATGTGAAAGCTACCCATCCTCTCTGTGGTCCAAAATCTATCTCACTCTGTTCTCACCATTACATCACTCCTTTCTCCTCTTGATCTTAAAGAAACTGTTTACTCCCTTCTGATGTTGCGCTACTTTTGCTTGTGTATCACTGGCTGACCTCTGCAGTTAAGGCCAGTCAGATGTCTGAAAATTATTTATCTTCCATCGCATCATACACATATCAAGTCTCATGTTTGGAGTTGCTGCATTTTGTCTTAGTATGGTGCTTTTTTGTTTTTCATTTACTTGTAAACTCTGCAAAAATTACTGCATATGACCCAAGATGCAGGACATTTTCCACTCTCCATCATATATTCATGTTTTCCTTTTAATTCAGTTTTTCTGTGCATTCTGTATTTGCACAAATATTGGTGTATATTTCTTGGTTTTCATGAGCAAACTAATTGTCTCAGTCTCTTCACTGCTTATGCTGTGCATTTGCAGATGAATGTGTTCACATGTACGTATCTATGGCTCTTAGTAAAGTTAATGTGAGCTGTCTGGACAGTCTTAGTCAAGCACATTTGTCTTGTCCCTAAATTTCTGACACATTCACCTTTTTAGAAGTGACAATCCAGGAGATTACTATTTTGTGATATGATGGTCTATTGTTTCTCCAGATCTTTTCTCACAAAGAAACCTTTTATTTATGTCATTTTTTGAAAGCTGAAATAGTTTTTAAAGCATCACTAGGATTTTACACAGTTTGTCTTGGTTTGATGCTCCTGTTAACACATGTAGTGGTTTCAATTGCAGCTGATGGTGTGGCCGAGCTTACTCTGATTTGCATTATATCTACGTACTAGTGCTACTAAACTGATCCTCCCTTAAGTCCACCCCTGCAGGGGTAGAAAATCTATGGTGTTTATAATCAGTTTTCTTTGATTTTTTAAAATTCTTTTCCTTTGTGCTATTTCATATTAAGAAAGACAGACATGCCAGGCCATGCAATGAACTAGCCCTTTCTCCAGTTACTCTAGCCACTCATCTAGCACTTCCTGAAGGTAGAATTCCCTGAACTCTGAGGTATAATCATTCGACAGCTTCTCCTATATGGAACAGTGCCTATTGAAATCCACAGGTCAGTGCCCCGCTCAGTTCTATACTTCCTGCATGACCTTTGATGAGTTACTCATCCTGTCTGTACCAACATGACTAAATATTTCATTGTGGTATTTATGCCAAAAAAAGGACTGCTCCATAGTGATACAGATGCACAGGGACCATTATGAAGTCAAGAAAGTTTGCATCAGAGGAGTCACCGGTATCTTGCACCTCAAGCTGAACCAGATCCATTACAGAACAGAAAAAATCTTCCCATTGTTTCCCTCCTTCCTCCTTAAGGCTACACAGAGATCAAGCCAGTTTTGCTCTCTATTACTTTAAAGATACTTTCAAAATAAGCTTTTAATAAAACATCAGCCAGGCTTGGATGCAGTCGCTGTGTAGATAGATGCATATAAGAATGCTCCATAAAGATGGGATTGTGTGGGCTAATTTGCATGCCCTTACCTGGTTGAAGATGCTACAGAACTATTGCAGCCCTTCCCTTCCTCTCCAGTAAAAACACTTTTTCCTTGAATCATGACCATTGTGAAGTAATTACATGAAAATAACCTCTCTGCAGACAAGGTATGGGCTCCTTTCTTGGCAAGATCAATAAAGAACGACCAAGAGAAGTGACACTGTAAAGGTTTGATCAAGAATGCAAATCTACAGATGAACTGCCCTCCCAAAACAGAATCAGGAGGTTGCTCAGCAGGGTCCCTATAGCCTCAAGTACCAGACAGCTTTTGTGAGATGAGCCAGTGTTCTCTATTGTAGGCTTAGTTTTATGTGAAATATCTGATTGGCCACATTCAAGTCATTTTCCCTGGCTGGTATGCATTTGCTGGGTTTAACCCTGAGCAACACACAGACAACTTGAGTAAAACCACGCACCAATTTGTCTTTGCAAGTCATTTCAAGTACCAGCAGGGATAAACAACGTTCAAGAACTTACCAAGCAACCAAATGAACAAGGACCTCCCTTTCCCCTGGCAGCTTTACATGTCTTTAAGCTAACTTAAATATTATGGTAAAACTCAGAGTTTGGGAACTTTCATGGGATTTGTAGCAATCTTGGAAGACTCACAGCCTGATGGGATGAGGAATGGTTCATACCTAGCCAGTCAGATAATCATGACCCACGTGGAAAGTAATTTCATCAACCAGCCAAGCAGAACTCAGCAGAAGTTACAATTTTTTTCTTGGAAGGAAAAGCAATTCTGTTTTATGTAATGTTTTCTTAGGTGTGCAAGGGAGGACAAAAGGAGGTGAAAATGTAGTAGCTTTTGGTGACATCTAGCTTGTATGTCACATTTTTTCTAAACTGAGTAGCAAACATGATCCCATCTGAAGATGTTAACACCGTTAACCAGACCTACCTTTCTCTATCTTGTTACTCATAGTTTGCCTGAATTCAAGCAGGATTTGTGCCTTAATGCACATGCCCATCCAGTCTGATTTATGAGGTAGGAGTTAAAGTACCTCCAAGTCCATGTCCAAGGATTTGCTGGCCCTTATCCATTACAGAGATAAAGCTACTACCGAAATGAAAGCTCAAGTCAGTTAACAGTGTACAGAAGTACCTTGCACAGGTGAATAGCACGTGACACTTGTTTGCTCAGTGATACACAATGACATTAATGTTGCTTAAAATGCTGGCATTACGTCCAGGTGTTTGGCTCAGGGATCATGTAAGTCATGACACAGTTAAATTGGACTGAGAAGAGATGAGGAGTTTTAGACAGGAGAACAAGTCTCAGCTGGCAGATAAACAGGAGTCTGCCAGAAGTGCGGAATGATGAGACATTGAACTGTACAGACGCCCACCAAGAAGCCAAATGGGTGCATTGGGGAGATACTGCACATGGATCATAGGGACACTATTAGAATAAGAGCCACAAAATAAAAAGCATGTCACTTTTCCTGAGAGATGTATATTCATGTGGCTCTTTTTAATGGTAATTTGCTACTGACAATAGCTTTTTCATATGTTCCAGACAGTTATTTCACTGAGACCATCAGCAGTAAAGAATCTTTGTCCTTCATTAACTTCTCATGCAAGCATTAATTAGCCCACAGTTTCTGGTAATAATAGCCTTATGAAACTGATGTCTGAATGTACCAATAACCTCTGCAGTGAGCTGTGCCATCCATCACCAAATCCAGGAAAGTAACTGGGGAAGGATATACTCCTAGAGAGTTTCTACCAAGATCCCTTTTCCTCCTTCGCAGGGCAGTTGGAAAGGGATTGAGGAAGCATATTTTCATTTTCCAGGCTCACCTTTTCCTTCTGCAGCTTTTAATCACTATGAAGCTTAGTTATTAATGTCTCTGAAGTCAGACTCCAGCCATTTAGTGTATATTGCTATGAAGTTCTTTTTGAAACAGCACCAAGCACAAAAGGTACACTGTCCCCTCCTGCCTGTTTCTGTTACTGCTGTTGTTCTATGGTGACTGTGCTGGAGCCCATGGTGTTGGGCACTATTAAACACTCAGAGCTGCATGCCCCTAGGAGCTAGAACAAGACAGTTGGTGAGGTATATGCAGGGAGCAAAGTACAGGGACAAAGGAAGCAGCATTAGTCAGTATGACAAGCACTGATTCTAGTAGATGAGCAGTCCCAACCCCTCAATTGATTACTGATGGCCCTGGTCCTTGGAAGATGCTCTGTGTGCCTGGATCACTGCATCTACAAGGTGGCCACTGAAGCTGCTGAAGATCTGTGCAGACATTGTGGTCTTCCCACAGGAAGCACCTTTCAGGACTGGGTCTCTGAATGCAAAAAACCGCAGAAAATCTCCCCAGTCTCCCCATGACCTTTAAATGGCACATTGTTGTGTAGCTGAAGGAGATATTTCCTTGGAGTGAGGTGGGGAGAGTGCTAAAGGTGTTTATTTTCTGTGACCACACACGGGGGTAGGTTTCTTAGCCCACAGCATCAGTTTTCCAGCAGTCCCCCAGGCCTCAAGCCATCCCTCCTGTAGTCAGAAAACCTGCCAGCATGCAGGTTCTAGAAAGAGGAGTCCAGCAGAGTATTCAGCAAACTAATCCTTCCCACCTGTGGGTATCATTTATATTACAGTGGCTGTTAGATGCCATAAGCTTAGAAGAGCACCCCCTTATGCTCTGAACTGTGGATTTATGTGTGATCCTTTGTGTCAGCTCTCCTATTTCTAAAACACTCATCAGATCACAAGTTAAAAATACCTGAAGTACCACTGCCTGTCTAATCGTCTGTATGAGAAACGAGTTCTCTGTTAGCAGCACGCAACAATGAAATCTACAGTGTCCCTATTTCAGTATGCCTCCTGGTTTTCTGTGATACACACACTAATGAACTGTAACCTGGGAAACCAGTGAAAGTCGGTTGGCTTAATGCATGTGAGAAGTTTGGCTAGATTTAAGGTGTCTTTCAGAAAGGAAACTGAAGAGATCTTCATCCCCCACAACCTTGTGGTCTTTGGACTGTTCCTTTAGACCAGCAAAGTTTCTTGAAACTCACGGAGCTAGTTTTCTTATTATTTTTTTTTCTACCTGTAACGAAACAACAACAGGTTTCTGGAAGTGGAAGAAACTCTACTTACCAAAATAACTTGTGAGAAGTGGGAAGAATGTATTTGCAAGACTGGGGTAAATAATACTTTACACTTTGAGAACAGGATCATGCAGAGGTTTCTACACACTGCACATGTATCAGTTAAACCTCATACCCAATTAACACTACTCTTACCTTATACAGGCAGCTGAATGACAGGGAGGGTAGAAGAGGGCAGGACGTCCACTGAAACTCACATCATGAACTAGACTTGGACTAAAACCAAAAGTCTTCAACCTCTCCTTCTGGCCCTCTGTCCATAAAAACGCTGCCCTCCTCCTGCAGCACTTCAGCTGCACTTCTCCACAAACACTTCTGCCCACTCAGCCCTCTCCCACCTTTGTTGTACTCAACATAGCTGCTTTCTGTGGGAAAAGCTGCCCGGAAGCAGCTCTCTTTTGGGCAAACTCTGTCTCTGATCCCTCTCTTCTTCTACTGGCTCATTCCAGCAGTCAGTTGGAGAAGAAAAGAAAGGGGTAACGGGTGCTGGCAGAGGCAGGGAAGTGCAAGGGCTTTCCTGTGACAACTCCCACAAAACATCTACTGTCTACTGTGGCTAGCCAAGCTCATGTCCTTAGGACAGCACCTCCTGTCTGCATGAAAAAAGGCCTTACCAGATGCCTGTTCCTGCTAACACATGCCCAGCAGAACTTGATGTGCCAGGGAAGAGTGTGATGGAGGGAAAAATATGGCAGCAGTGTACTCACTGGGATGTCTAACAACCAAGTTCAAAGCACAGCTCAAGGAGTAGCTCTGAACCAGCCTCCTCCACTGCAACCCGCCAGCTCCTGCTGGCCACACTTTTCTTCATAGCTTTGCTTCAGTGACTTCTGATTCTCCACTCCCTCCAGAACTGCTCCTTCTTTGTGTTCTCTTCACAGCAGTCACCTGGGCACCCTTTCCAGAGCTGCATCCTTGATTGTCTACTCTCTGACAATACTTGTGCTCTGGTAATTTCACCAGTTACTAACCAGCTTGTTGTCTGTGTGTAGGTATTTGACAGATCAATTCCTCTATTCCATCTGGGCCTGCCTTTCACTCACACGCAAATCTGCCTGTCTCTCTGGTACCTCCTTAGACACATGTGATCTCTAACATGAAGACAACAGTGCTACAGTCTGTCCCACCATGTCTCCTTCCTCTTCTTTAGCTCAGCTGGGATCACTCTGCCATCCTCTCACCCCACCACTCTGTGTCTTATCTTCTGTCCCCATGTCCAGGCAACATCTCAGCCTGACAAGTTGTTTTTACCAGTAACCCTGCTATTTACTTCTCATTCCGATCCTTCTAGAAAATAATTTTCCTGTGGTGCTGCCTGGATTCTTCACTTTCTCATCCTCTTGATTGCATGAATGTATTTTCTTTCTCATCTTTTCACTCCAGGCTCTTGAACCATCCACCCCATCCTAGCTCACCTTGACATTCTCAGAGGGATCAAAATATGCTTCTAATCAGACTGTCTGTCAGGACCCACTTATTTGGAGCTGTAACATGCATCATCTCTCTTTATCTTGTCCCCCATACAAGACAGGTGCTCTACAAAGTTTTACAGACATGCTTAAGTGCACCCTCAAATATTTCTTAATATTTTCTCTTTTGCCATTGTGTCATCAAAATGCTGGAGCCTCCTGCCTCTGATGCTAAGCATAGCGTCTCCACTGGATCTCACGTATTCCCATTTAGCTGTCTGCATCCTGCTGGATCATATCTTATTCTTAGATGGCAAGCATGGGGTTAGAGGCAGAAATTGCCTTTTTGTTCTCTGTTTGCTGAGTACCTATCACCCTGGGAACCAAGTCCATCATTCCTGAGTCTTTGGCATTAAGGTGATAAATAAGAGTGGAAATTACTGTAACAGAATTGTCACAGAGAGAGTAAGTGGCAGCACTGACAACAGAGCAGCAGCATCCTGCCTTCTCTTCTTGCTGTTCATCCCTCACTATTCATTTCAGTACCTCTGTGATTCTGCATCTGTACACGTGCAGCCAGTGGAGCAGTAGGAATTGTCACCATCTACAAGTCTCCTTCAGATTATAAGAGTAAGATCACATGGCTTTCTGCCAGCCAAATAGTTGTAAGCTCTTCATATACAAGAAGCTTTCACTTGAACTTAGCCACCACAATCCAATTTGCTTGATTCCAGTAAGATTTAAATTGTTCTTCCTGCTCTTTCAAAACTAATAGCCCCAGAACACTATGTTAAAAAGATGTAGATAATGTGTCTGGGAAAGATTTTCAATTGAATGTGTTAAAATCTTCCTTTTTGCCCCTAAAAATGTCCTGGCAAGAGAAAACAACTAGTTGCAGGCACATGTTTCTGTCATACTATCAGCAAATAGGCTAAGCTGATTTGCAGCCTTGGCCACTAACCATCACTCTACTTTCAGGTTGCTGAGGACTTGATACATAAGCATGCCAAAAGCTAGGATGCTCCCAAAATAGAATATGCCTTAGGATTCAGCATAGTTAAAGCAGAACATTAAGGTGAAAAAGCAAAGAGTTGATCATATTTACAGTGGAGTGTAACAGCACACTCCAAAGAAAGTAAGTGACCCAAATGTTGTATAAGAGAGGATCTCTTGTATTTGCTGAAGATGAGGGGGCAGAGGGAGAGACAGAACTGATAGTTAACCAGTTGTGTAGAGGACAGGAAAAAGAAGAGCATTTTTCCCAGCTTGAAAGCTGTGCTATAGGTGTTAAATGGCCTCCCGAGCCTAAGCAGGCACTGTGTGTAATGAATATTTTCCTTTGATGTTTCTTCAGAACAGCTAGTCAAGGGACCTGACCACCATAAACCTCTTAAATTTCAAGTGCTATTTTTATGGACTCTTTATGATTGGAGTAACCTCACTTAAAGGATTACAGGGGTTACTTCATGTCTTTTAGCCAAAGGCATTCTGGTAAAGATCAGATTGATCTGAAGTCAACTGTTATCTTTAGCTTTGATTGTTAATCATTCCCAAGACCTTTGTTCTTTGATTGTCACTAGGGAATCTTAAATGCAGGGTATGGTAATTAGTACCTGGCTTATCAGCAAGATGTGCATTATCACATACAAGAAATATATCCCTCGTATGGATAGGAAAGGTACCTGAAAGTAAATTTAAAATAATAGTATTCACCTGATGATTCCCACAATATTTTGCTGGTTTGGCTTTAGAGTTTGCCACTGGTTTATAGCAGAGGTATTTAAAAGGGAAGGCAAGTAGGGTACTCTATTTGAAAAAGGATGAATGCTCTCTAAGTAAAAGAATTCACAGCTTAAATTGAAGCGTTTAGAAAAACTAAAGCCAAATGAACAGGTTAATATATTTGCCAGGTTATTCAGTGTCAATCTATAGCAGAAATAAGGCAGACGCTTGCTGCATTCACATTAAATAGCATGTCACAGCTGATAATTAGCAAACATCAGAAAACACAGTAGTGAGTGATTACACTCTTGTACTAAAGCTCCATACAGCTTTGCAATGAAAAATACAATTATGCAGAGTGTACTTCGAAAAGTATAGTCCAACTGCCATGTCACGAGATCTTTAATAGCGTAAAGAACTACTTAGTGTCTGCGTACAGCTCTGCCCTCTGTAAGGCTGCCTCATAGTACCCTGTTGTACCTAGGCCTGCCCAGTCATTAGAGTCTCAGATTCACCCTGTGCTGAACTGCTTCTTTTTACTTTTTACTTTTACTTTTGAAGAAGGATGTGCAAGCAAGGTCCAAAGGGCTGTTTTCATGTAGCCCAAGCCAAGGTGTGCATCCAGAGGAAGTCGTGGGTGGCAAAGGATGAGCGTGATTGTATAACATGTAATCTGGCACCCAGAAATGCTCATGTTCATCTGCCACATCTATTTTTAGGCATTCTTCTTCCTGTAGGTGCTTCCTTCAGTCCCAAAGATCTCTGGCAAATGATTCCTTTAATACACTCCAGTTCAAACTATTTGATCTGGGAAAAGAATTACACCAAGAAATTGTTCTCATATATTGTTAGCTGAGCAAAGATGTTCAATATTAAATTTGAATCAAATGATAAATTCATCCTCAGCCTTCAGTCTGTTACAGCAAATGGTCACAGAATCACAGAATGATTGAGGCTGGAAGGACGTCTGGAAATCATTTGCTCCAACCCCGCCCTGCTAAAGCAGGTTCACCCAGAGCAGGTTGCACAGGATCACATCCAGGAGGGTTTATAAAGTCCTCAGAGAAGGAGGCTCCACAACCACTCTGGGCAGCCTGTTCCAGTGCCCTGGCACCCTCAAGGTAAAGAAGTTCTTCCTCACGTTCAGATGGAAGGAACTGCCCGTGCTTCAGTTTGTGCCCGTTGCCCGTTGGCCTGTCGCTGGGCACCACTGAAAAGAGCCTGGCCCCATCCTCTTGGCACCCGCCCTTAAGATGTTTGTACACATCGGTAAGATCCCTCTCAGTGTTCTCTTCTCCAGGCTACAGAGGCCCAGCTCTCTCAGCCTTTCCTCACAAGGGAGATGCTCCAGTCCCCTCATCATCTTCGTAGCCCTCCGCTGGACCCTTCCCAGTAGTTCCCTGTCTCTCTGGAACTGGGGAGCCCAGAACTGGACACAGCACTCCAGACGCTGCCTCAGTGGGGCAGAATAGAGGGGGGAGGATCACCTCCCTCGACCTGCTGGCCACGCTCCTCCTAATGCCCCCCAGGATCCCACCGGCCTTCTTGGCCACCAGGGCACACTGCTGGCTCATGGGCAACTTGCTGTCCACCAGCACTTCCAGGTCCTTCTCTGCAGAGCTGCTTTTCAGCTGGGTGGCCCTCCAGGACATATTGCATGGGGTTGTTTCTCCCCAGGTGCAGGACTTTGCACTTCTTGTCGAACTTGATGAGCTTCCTGTCAGCCCATTTCACCAATCTGTCAAGGTCCCTCTGGATGACAGCATGACCCTCTGGTGTATCAGCCACTCTTCCCAGTTTTGCTGAAGGTGCAGTCTGCCCCATCAGCCAGATCATTAATGAAGATCTTAGACAGGATTGGACCTAATGCTGACCCCTCAGATAAACCACTAGTTACTGGTCTCCAGCTTTGTTCCACTGATCACCACGCTCTGGGCCTGGCCATTCAGCCAACTTTCAATCTACCTCACTGTCTACTTATTTAGACAATACTTCATCTGCTTTTCTATGTGAATCTTCTGGAAGACAATGTCAACAGCTGAAGCCAAGGTAGACAATATCCACTGTTCTTGACAATCATCTGTAACAGTCACTTTGTTGTAGAGGTTTATCAGGTTTCTCAAACATGACTTTCCCTTGGTGAAGCCATGCTGACTGCTCCTGATCACTTCTTGTCAGAGCAGCCTACCTATGAGATTAAAAGCTATAACAGCAGTATCAAAATCCATTAGCAACTTCTCAAATCTTATCCGAGCTCAATTCAATATTCTTTCACAAGCACTGGTACAACTTCCTTAAATATAGCTGGATCAGACCCTTTATTTAAGACATTTACTTTTCTTGCATTCAGTTCTGTTGTCAGATCTTTCAAGCCATTGCTGCTTTCCACAAGACCCCTGTGAGCTATTCTAGTCTCAGTGGCAAATATCCAATGAGAAAATTTCTAAGCTGTCTTTCATTTACTTAAGAGACTGTATCTTGTGTCGGTATGTATTTTAGGCAGGTTTCTCACTCAAGAGATGGAAGGGTTCCAGCCTCACAGTTAAATATGTAATTAAAGCATGGTTACCCCAAATTCACTTTGGGTATAAGGGATGGTTCTTAACTAAGAAGCGTTTTGAAGTCTGCAGCATTAAGACCAAGAGGTAGGAATAGGATCTTTACAACCTGTACCTTCAATGGGATTGAATTTTGTGGGTTATTTACATACTTTTTTGAAATACGATCTCTATGTAATGAACAACAATCTCATTTTACAAGGCACTTGCTTCTTGTGTGGGTCTGAGGTCTTTTTGTGCAATGGAAACATATACAGATCATGACAAGCTTTTTTGAAATCCCTACTGGTAACGCGAAGCAGATGGGACTTCTACTTCACTGGCAAAGCAATCCACGGACTCTGCATTAACATTCACTTTCTGAGAGCTAACTTTACTGGCAGCTCACCACAGAATTCTATGATATCAAGTAAGTCCAGGTGAGTGTAAACTCTTAACAATTTACTTCTGATAAATGGCCTTTGTCCCTTAACTCAACTACAGCTATTACAGTGGTGGTTATTACTACCACTCTGCTTTGTGGTTTTATCTTGCTGCTCATCACTTTAGTAGTATCTGAATGTCTTACAAAATATGCAAACACTAACGAAGTCCTGAGTGTATTTAAAACTCCCACTGACAGCATTTAAAACACTTCTCTGGCCTTCTTTGAGGATGCGGTACTGGCTGCTCACTGCTCAAGAACTAAAATAATTTATTGCCTTTAAGTTTGAGTACGAGGTCCATATATCATTACAATCATTCTCAAGTGTCCTCCCAAGACCATGTGAGAATACATAATAAGGACATTTTGTACCAAGTTTTTGTCAGATTTTATCATTTTAAAATTATTAAAATAGTGCCTTTGTACCAAAGATATCTGAGGCCTGACAAATACTGTGCTAATTTAAAAGAGGCAAAAATAAAAGTTTTATTGTCTTTTAGCTCACTGCTGAGGTCAGTAATTAGTTACATTTGAGACCTGAAGGAGTTTTGAGGGTGCTTTTCTATAGGGAATTCTGAGGCCATGCAATAAAAATGCTCATCATTTTAATGTAACTTTTTACCTGTCTAACCAGGATATATACATTGGTGCAATATTTGCATTGGCTATGGCAAAGAGTGCACGTCTTTGCAGTGCTGCCAGTGTCCTGCATGACTGGGTAATCTGAGTTGTGGCTACAGCAGGTGACAGTCTTCTGATGCTTCAGCCTTTGTCTTGTGTATTTATTTTGCTCTTCCCTCTTTTTGTACCCTGCTCCTTTTTGCAGGCTCGCGCACATCAGAAACAGCCTTTGGGGGAGAATAGGAAGAACCAGGCAGCAAAGGCTGCTTCCCATCTTGAAGCTAATGCTAACGCAAGTGCCAGTCACTGCCTTCTTGCCTGGCATTCCACATCAGCTGCACAATTTGAATAGTAAATTAAGTTGTTGAACCGTGGGCTACCTTGCTCACAGCAGCCTCCTCTGGAGGAGCAGTATCTTGTCCTAACTGGTCTGCAGAAAGGTAAAATTTGGTGACTGGAACAAAGTCAATACCAGAAGCTTGGAGATAACTGAAGCTGTATGTTTTAAAGCATAGGAGGAATTCCAGAAATGTGGCCCTGGTATGTGAAAGCCCCAGGAAGTAAATGAGCTGAGCACATGCACCAACTTACTGCTTGGTTTTGGACTGAGCAGTGGTAAATGAAAAAAGTAGTAAACTGAAATGTTCCATGCTGGATACCGAGAGCTGGGTAAGTTCTGCTTAGATTAGAAGTGAATAAAATTCCACTTGCCTGCTGTTTACCCTCCGTTCTAGGAAAGTCTCCAAGGTGTAATTATTCAGGCCTTTCTTGTGCGAGCTGAGTAGACTAAAGCTGCTCACACTCCCAGAGCGGGAAGAGCACAGAGATACCAGCAGCGCTGCAAGGCAGGCCCTGTACTGCCCAGGGACCGAGGGAAGCTGAGACACGCAGAACAGAGCAGTGCCAGCAAGCACAGTCTGATAGCCACAGAGACTTGGCTAAAAGCTTTTCATTTAGTCAAAGCAATTCCTTTGCTGCGTATGGAATTGATTAGAATTGATTGCTTTTTAACAAAGTTATCACTTTGATCTGAGGCTCAATACAAAGGAAATAAAATAGGGAAACTGTATCATGAGATAAAATGAAGCACTGGAGCTCAATGAAAACATGAAGGCTTCTTTTCTCCTGGTGTTTGATTAGGGGTAACATTTCAAATGAAGGTTCACACATAAACAGTTCATTGAGATTCAATAAGATAGTCACTGTATCTATTTAAATAATGAATTTTGATGATCCTAGCTCTGCACTAGCCAGGTCCTCAAGCTGTGTTTACAAGGTGGCACTGAAAAGCAGAGAGTGAGGGCTCCTGCTTTCCTCTGTTGTAAGCAGTATGAGAACCAACGATTCCCCCACACCTCAATTCAAAACCCATTATCTCTGCTTGGGTAGATGGAACTCCAGCACAGCCATCCCCCGCCACGGCCTTCCTCTGTCTTATTCACCAAGTCCTCCCTGTTTGCGGCCACACAGGAGTTCTCTGCCACAGGTTTCCCATCTGTGCTTTGGGGTAAAAGCATTTCCTTGTGTGGTAAGAATTAAATCACTAACATCCAAAAACAGCATTTAAGAACTAATACTTAAATCAGAACAAGGTTTAATACGAATGATCTTTTTAACACATAAATAAAATCAAGGAGAAGTTTATGTATACATATGTAATTACTACATGGTTAGAAGATGCCTTGTCACAGGTTTCATATTTAAGAGAAATTTCCAATATTTAGAGGTATCACTCTGCCATTTGAAGCATAATTACTGTTATAGCCTGAGGAGCAGTAAACATTATCCACAAGCTTCATGTGGATGTGCCAAAGGAATTTGCTATCAGCTGACACATGCAGACCAATATCAGAAGTTTTCAACCAAGCAAGAGATGGAGAAGATGGAAGAGAAATATTACTAGCATATGAATCAAATCAGTGTTTTCACAAGGCAGCTGCAACTCTAACCCTCTGTGTATCAGCTAAAGATGCAGTGGGTCTAAATTACCTTCAAGCAAGGTACAGCCCAACAAATCAGATATAGTTGAAATATTACTTCAGCTGTGAAGTTTCAGTTCCAGCCTACTTCTGCCTTTCAAGAGAATTCAACTTAAACAAAAGTATTCACCAAGTTAATGTCGCAGAGGTTTTGTTTTTCTCCCAAATTCCCAAATTAGAAGAGAACAGAACACAGGTTTGAGATAATGGTCGAGAAGGGGTGTGTTTGCTGATCCTTACATAGCAGCATGTGTGCCTGATCAGAGTCAAGCAAAAGGGCATGATGACCCCAGAACAGGTGCATATGCCATCAGGACATTTTAGGATGTAGGAAATAAGACTGGGTTAATTGGAAAAAAATAGCTGCATCACTCAGCACTGCACATTCCCAGAGAGAGGGATTCAAGCCATACACAAAACTTGAAAACAAAGGTTTTAGTCAGAAACATTACTGCTGAGAAAGAGTGGCAGCAGAGATGGATAAACAGCTTGTGCTCATCTGATCAGTCACCAGTGGCTGAAAAGTATTGTTGTTGTTTGCTCTTGTTTTCACCCAGTCTCTCTAGGATTTTATGTACAGAGAGCCATTGCTGCTGAAAGAACAGAAAACTTAGTACTTTAAAATATATTTTATGTCTTTTGTTGGTACCTGAATAATTGATAACTTCTAAAAAGACAACTTCAAAAATTAGTCTGAAGAGGCTATAAGTAGCACCTGGGACTCTGGTTATTTCTTCCAGTCCTCGCTGCTTTACTGTCAGATTCCTCTTCATGATTCAGAGGAAACTCACAGAAAACAGCCACTTAGTACTTCAACTAATGGTCTACAGCCAAAACCAAACTATACTTAGGAACTTGGAACTAAGACATGAAGAAGTTAAAGAAATCACCCCAACCCCCCAAACAAGTCTGCAGGTAGCACAAGACCATGTCCTTGCCAGCCTTGGCTTCACAGCTGATCAAAGATGAAACTGGGATCTTATCAGCCCACAGTGCTGAGCTTCACAGAAAGTCTTCACAGTGATTTATATCCTCATAGGGCTACTGCCAGGCTTGTCTGCCCGGAGAGGAAAACAACCACATCTGGCTACTCTGCAGGAAGAACTGATTCAGTTTAACCCTTTCACATACAATACAGCTTTTTCCCAAACCCAAGTGCACCTCCACGTGTGATTGTGAGTAAATATTATAATCCATGAAGCTAATTAAGTAAAGATATGTCCCAGTATACCCATGGCAAAAGTAGCTTATTAGCATACCCTGTCTCCAGGGCAGGGATTGGAGACATTAGGAAGCATTTCTTTACTGAGAAGGTGGTCAAACACTGGAACAGGCTTCCTAGAGAGGTGGTCGATGCCCCAAGCCTGTCAGTGTTTAAGAGACACTTGGGCAGTGCCCTTAATTTGGTCAGCCCTGAAGTGGACTAGATGTTTGTCAGCAGTTGGACTAGATAATTGTTGTGGGTCCCTTCCAACTGAAATATTCTCTTCTCTTCTCTTCTATTCTATGCTTTATTTTCCAGGAGTGATGGTAATACAAGAAAAAGCTGTCTTTTCTCCATGAGAAGACAATTGATGGGGTAGTGCCCAGAGTACTGAAATGCAGAATGGGTAGCAGAGTCTTGCTGGAATTAAGAGGAGCACAATCCTGCTGACTTAAGAGACTGTTTGGATTAGCACAGGAAGAGAGGATCGGAAGGGAACTCTGAGAATGCTGTTAGGTCTCTGCAAAAGTCTCAGATTTGTTTAGCTCAGAAGCTGCAGTCTCCGACCTGCCCCTATGTAATGTGCAAAATTAGAGGATAAAACACACTAATGATTCACGTTTCTAGAGACCTGTTTTTTAAAACTAGGATTAATCACAAGGAAGACAAATTTGATACTTTGACCTGAGGGCTAAATCCAAAGGGGAACAGAATTAGTCCGAAGTGGAGAGACCTCACAGTCCTGGGTAAGGTGTTTGGGGCTCCCCAGTTAATGTCACGGAGCAGTAGAAAGTGGAGCTCACCTCACTGCAAACAAGCAAGCCAAGCAAAGTGCTGTCTGAGCCTAGCCAACAGGGAAGGCCACTAAGAAGAACATACAGTTATATCTGCTTAGAAATGTCAGCTGTGAGCCCATTTCTGAGACTCACTGTTTAAAGCCAAAGAGAAACAGGTCCAGCTAATGGTTAGACAATTTCAAATCACCACTTCTGGCTGATTTGGAGCAAGGACTTGAACTCCGTGATGCAAGCAGGCATGATCTCTTTGAGCTCTGTAGACCTGCTGTATGCCAAAGACACTTAGGAAATTCTAGTCCCTAGAAGACAGAGTCCTTTTTCACCAAATAATTTCCCTGCATTACTAGCTCTCAATGCAAAACCTGATATCCTTGAATCTCCCAAGAGACAAAAAGGGAGTATAACTCTTCAGCCTGCTGAGCAGATCTGTTGCACAGATGGATGAAGGGATCCCCCAGATCCTAATCCCTGCCCCATGGACTGTTTATACATTTCCTTCAACGACTTGTCCACATGATACAGTTGATCAGGACAGTAGCCAGCATCAACCTGCCAAGTCAGTGCACCACTTACACTTCCCTACCATCTCTGGTCCAGCCAACATTTAATGTTTTTTTAAAAAGTCACAACTTTAATAGACAAGGCAGAAAGCCAGACCGGTACATAGCCAACAGGGCAGGGTGGTAAGAATTTGGCTCCTTTTAAGTGAGGAAGGGACTGAATGTGTGTCATGGGCAAACAGCCGCAAGAGGAGCCATTTTAGCAGAAACCAATGCTATGGTTGTATTTTAAATCTGCTCCAAGGATGCTACCTCTGGTGGATTAGCCTCGACCAGTTGTCAAATTCCCACCCAGCTGCTCACTCTCTACCCTCACACCCCCAGCAGGATGGGGCAGAAAATAAGGCAAAAAACAGGAACAAGAAAGCTCATGAGCTGAGCTAAAGACAGGGAGATCACTTAGCAATTACTGTCACGGGGAAAAGATTCCACTTGGGGTAAGAAATGGAAAATGGGCACAAAAATGGTCAGAGGGCTGGAAAGTCTCACCATTGAATAAAGGCTGAGAGAGTTGAGGTTGTTCTGTCTGAGGAAGAGAAGGCTCCAGGGAGAGACCTTATTGTGGCCTTCCAATACAGAAAGAGGGCTTATAAGAAAGGTGGACTTGACAGTGTTAGATTAATGGTTGGACTCAATCTTAGAGATCCTTTCCAACCTAAATAAGTATGATTCTGTGGAGAAAGGCTTTTTACCGCGGCCTGTAGTGACAGGACAAGGGGCAACAGTGTTAAACTAAAAGAGGGTAGATTTAGATTGGATATAAGGAAGACTTTTTTATGATGAGAGTGGCAAGACACTGGAACAGGTTTCCCAGAGAAGCTGTGGATGCCCCATCCCTGAAAGTTTTCAAGATCAAGTTGGATGGGGCTTTGAGAAACCTGGTCTAGTGGAAGGTGTCCCTGCCCATGGCCAGGGGTTGGAACTAGATGATCTTTGAGGTTCCTTCCAACTCAATACATTCTCTGATTCTAAATTAACTTGATATCTTGCCAGTTAAAATAGATATTTAATTACCGATTTAGGTAGTGAGAAATAAGGAGACAGACATTAAACCAATACCTTTCTTGCCCCCTTTCCCAGACTCAACTTTATTCCTCCACTCCAGACTCTTCCCCTCACCCCAAGCAGCACAGAGGGGTTTCTCTCTGCTGCTTCTTCCTTGTCACACTTTTCCTTTGCTTCAGCTTGGGTCCTCCCCAGGCTGCAGTGGTGGATATCTGCTTCAGTACAGTGGAGCACGTCCTCCCCCTCCTTTTTTGACCTTGGTGTTCTCTTTGCTGCTTCTCACTCCTTTTGTTCCCTCTTCCCCCTCTGGGGCATTTTTTGCGCTTAAATGTGCTTTCACAGAGGTGTTGCCAGCCTGGCTGATGGACTCAGCTGGGTCCTGCTGTGGGTGCATTGCAGAGCTGGCTAGAACCAGCTGTGTCCAGCACAGGGGCAACACCAGCCTCTGCTCACAGAGGCCACTCCTGCATACCCACCCCCTTACCCCTAGTATCAAAACCTTGCCATCTACACCCCATACACCACCAGAACCAATCTGGTTTTCATGCAGCACCATACAGGCTGCTATGAAGAAAATTAACTCCCTCCCAGCCAGACCCAGTACAGCCTGTCACACAAGCAAAGCAGGTTTCCTGCTTGGCCCTACCAAAAGTAACTTTTGAAGATACCTGCAGGACGTCTTAGTAACAGATGAGGATGCCTATGGCGGTTAGAAACCTCCAAGGTTAGGAGGCAATTGGCAGAGAGGGAACAGAGATGAACTCTACTCCTGCAGACTGGGAAGTGGGCAACAAAATTCAGGCTCAGTCCTTTCTGGGTCTTGGTCCTACATCACTCTGTAGATGGAGCGCTTGGTCATCAGTGGATGTTTGTAGAAATGCAATAAAACATCAGATGGGCATTTGCTAGCCCAGTAAAGGCTAGGACAGAGGTTCTTGCAGTTAAGGCTTAAAAATAGTGGCAGAACTAAGCAGGGAAAGTAGGTGAGTTTTGCTTAGCCTCATCTGGTGCATGCTGCGTTGGTGGAAGGGAACCAGAACATCCACCTAAAGCCCCTGGTCCTCCCCAGGGCCTCCACACTGGCAGGCTGCACTGCTGGAGCAGGAGACTTTGGTACAATGTTTGAGCTACAGATGGGGCATTACATGCATAACCCTGATGTCCTATGGAAACATCTGCTTGTTAAAGTCCTTTCTGGCTTCTTTCTGGGAGCCTGGAAAGCTTTGTAGCTATTAGAAAAACAAGTTCCCTAGAGAGGAAGGATGTGAATGTGCAAAAGTCTAACTAAAAATGAAATTTAATTTTCTTTGCGGGTGAAATGGAAAGCTATTACTTCCCGTGCTCCTGTAGGATGCATTTCTGAAAAGAAGATAATTTTCTGAATTGTCTTAATGTCCTGCAAATAAATTGCTCTGTTTCAGGTTTTATTACAGTCTTGAGGTTCAGTAGGAAGCTGCTGAAACATTTGAGCAATGCTGATTAAACATTTCAGTGAACCTAGTGGAATTCGGATTCCAAATGAAAATCACATAAACATTTATCTCACTCAGCTTTCATGAAACAAGCAAAATAAGGGTATTGGCTTTTGATTTGACTTTATGGACCATATTCAGAGGGAATTAACTGCTACTGTACCTAGACAATGAAGAGAGCAAGGTACATCCAAAGAGTGATCTGCTGAGTCTATCACTGGGCTCAGTGGAAACCCTTTTATTGTTCACTAACAGATAATACTCAGCACAGGAATACAGGTATGATTGAGGCTGTCTCATGCAGCCCTTCTTACTTGGTTGCCTCTAGAGCAGGGGTCCTCAAACTTCATAACCAGGGGGCCGGCGTGCGGATGAAGTGGCAGGCAGCCCTCTGCGGCTGCTTGGTTTCAACCCCCAACCCCGGCTTGGGGCGGGGGGGGGTTGTTCTGTAAATACTGGGGGCCGGATTGTGAACCCTGGGGGCGCCGTATCCGCCCCGTGGGCCGTAGTTTGAGGACCCCTGATTTAAAGGAACACCACATGCAAGGTGAAGGAAAGGACAAGCAGTCCATTACAAAAGAACAAAGAAAAGGCTTGCTCAGTACGTGGGCAAGAAACCATACCCCAAGTTGGAATCTAGTTCTTCTCATCAGTGGATCTTTTCTGCAAACATCATCACTCACTGTCTTATTTTGCAGACAAGGAAATGGAGTTTCAAAAGTTAAATTAGTTACAGAGGGACCTTCACCACTGCCCAGCATTGCAAGGGCAAAGCCAGGAGTAAAGTATTAGCATTCAGTGATCTGTTGGCAGGTCCTAATTCTGCATTCATTGCTTGATAGTCTCACTAATTTCCATCTGTTAGAGCTTAAGGCTAGTGGCTTACTACTGAAAATTTCAGGCTTATGCCTCCTAGAGAGCCTTATGAAATTCAGCTACTGGGTTTTGGTACAGGTTGTGATCTACAGATGTCATGCCTGTTTATTTGCAAGACCTGTCACCTGAGATTTGCTGTTAACTTCCCACATGGCAGACATATATACCCAACTCTTGCCAGTATTACCAGGTATACCAGAGCTTAGTGCATGAGCCTCTGACTTCAGGTAGTTGATTTCAAAACATTGCACAAACATTCAAAACAAGTCTGAAACACTACATTATTTTTCCCCTCTACTTTTATTGCACCAGTTATTTCTAGGCTCTA
The DNA here is from genome assembly GCF_015220075.1 of Falco rusticolus. Lineage (NCBI taxonomy): Eukaryota > Metazoa > Chordata > Aves > Falconiformes > Falconidae > Falco > Falco rusticolus. The sequence goes on from NC_051193.1 coordinate 42,365,973, forward strand.
AAAATAGTAATAGAAAACAGTAACCACTTGTTGCTAGTCAGTAACTACAGTTGTACAGAGCACAAACCACAGAATTTACAGAGAACATGTCTGACCAAAAAGTACTTCCCGTTTTCTATTTCTGTGGGGAAAAAGCCTTGCAAATTTGCATGAACGAAAATTATCAAAAATAACTTCCCCTCTTTTGGTATTCTGATACAGGCAGATATTCACATCTGTGATCAAGTTCATTCACTCTGGCTTTGTTCTAGCTGCCAGTGCCAGAGTGTGGAGAAGTGTCAAATGTGCAGAAGTACCTTCTGAGCACAACTTATGCTGCATTTAACTCTGGTACCAAATAGAAATGGGAGGGGGGGGGGGGGGGGGGGGAAGTCAAAACAGGCTCAGGCTGTCAACTCTCTCCAGAAGTCCCAGCACAAAGGGGAGAGCTATTCATTCAAGTGTAGTTCTCTACCAGATTTCAGAGTGTGCTTCGCTTCACTAAGTTCTAAAGATCTTTTAAACACCTAAAATAGGACATATGAATCAGGTAGCTTTTGCTCTAGACTACAGGCTGGAGACCTGGACAACTAGCACAGATAAATTCCAACAGCCAATGGCTGTTTCACCTTTCCCTTCAGGGTATCACTTTTTAGCAGCACCATCAGCTTGCATAAATCCCAAAATGACATTACTGTTGGCCCAGACAGGAACCTTTTGCCAGTGCCACTGTACTGTAGATGGCTCTTCCCCATTTGTCCTAAACACCAGGAGCTCCCTCAGCTCCAGGTCTTGCAGTCAGCACCCCCATCATCTGTCCTTTTCCCACAGAGGTACCTGGCTCCAGAGCTTCAGCCTCTCTGCCTGTATCTGTACTGCTAAATAACAACAGGATGGAGGCTGAGGCCGGGTGACCCACAGCGGGTCACATCCAGACTGCACAGACTTGGCCGTGCATGTCCTCTAGGGCCCACGTAATGCTTTGTGGCCTTAAGACATCACTGGGACATGGGATGGTGTTTAATTAAAAATGTCTGAAATCATGGGACTTAAACACATCATGTGATTTCAGCAGAGTGATAATTTTATAGCGAGTGCATGTGAAATATACATGCCATGCAGCATGGCGCAAGGGCATACAGGAGTGCCTGAAGAAGCAAGGAGTCTGTTGGGGGTTTGAGGAGGGAGTCAGACACTGCACAGTGTTTTCCATCCCGCCTGTGAGGGATGGTCTTTGGAGCATCATCTTCCCTTAGCCACACAGACTGCCAACGGGCATGCCCAGCCGCAGCAGGGAGCAACCTGCCAAATAAGTGATATGGATAATTGCTGTCCAGTGCTTAAGCACACTACTGGATGTTGTTCTATTTAGCTATATGGACACAGAGTCTTGTACCCAAACACTTTCCCGGAAAAGGGCTGTATCTCAGCAAGAGAAGGACGAGTCCTAAAAGTGCAGGTAACCTTACCACCCCAAAAGCCCAAATCTCATGGATATTTTTGCTCTTACTTTCTCCTTCCCTCAATTTCCTATCAGCAAAAAGAGGATAATAGCAAATCAGGGATGGGGCAATTGATTCACTGCAGTTCACAGAGCAAGGACAGGGCAATAAGCACGAGGAAAAAGCCTGTCTGGAAAAACTAGTTCTGCTTTTAGAGGGGACTCAAAGAGCACACAGGAAATGCTGCTGCAAGCCCTACTGTGAACAAGAGCAGCCTCCAACACACAAGACTGGGTCCTGTGCTCTGTGATGCTATTTTTAACTCCACTACAGATGCACAAAGGGCATGAAGCAGTAACCTGGATTCATCCCACCACACTTCAGACATGAAACTTGAGTCAAACAGTTAAGAGCTCATTCACCCCTGGCTTTGACTGCTAATGGAGAGAAATGAGGCACAACTTTGTAAGAGCCACAAGAAATGTCAATTGAGTTAGTTATCTACAGTGCAGAAGGATTAATCCAGAGGTGAAGGGTTGGGTTTGCAATTGAAATTTTTTTCACGTTTTTCTGAGAAGGGTCATAGCTGAATGATGCAGAGCCAGCAGCATACTGTACATGAATGCGCCAGTATATATGGCCCTACAAAAGAAAAAGGCAGCAGAGAAGCTATTTAAAAAAATTAAACAAAGTTAATAGATATTTTTCCAGGCAAAATGTAAAAGGCAATCAGAGAAACAGCAAGTGAAAGTTTCTTACACAATTCCATTTTCCATCATCTGAAAAACTATTACCAATTGCAGGCAAGAAAGACATCTACAAAACCCAGCACTGTCTCTATGATTAAAAAAAAAAAAAGTAGTTACTGAATAGCATTTGCAAAAAGTTTTGAGCTGTCCTTTACTTAAGAACAGGCCCACCTCAAAGCAGAGCTAAGTAGGTTGCTCTGTTGCAGGTCGTCACAGATTTCTTCACCTGGCATCGCTTATAAAAAGACCAAAAGAGGGTATTGGTATTAACAGTTAATAATATATATGGATGTTCCCTGTCATCTTTTTGATACTGTTCTTATAAAAAGGTTTCTAGAAAACAACAGAAATCTTTTCAGAGGCCATCTCTCCTGAACTGGGGCACTGAGTAGCTAACGGCTGTGAGAACGACCAGTGAGGCAGAGCAGCCTTTTGGGTGCAATGGCTTTTTAGGTTTTTCTTTCTCTCTGAATGTTCTCAACAGATTTGTGATGGACTGAAAAAATTATTTACAACAAGATGATGGTGGAAGAAGAATAAAACTATCATTTATTATAACTAATTAATTGCTTGTTAGGAAAAATACCAGGCTACAACACTTGTTTCAGAATACACAGAAATGTCTTCAGGGTGTCTGTTAGAGGATATGCTCATTTATTCAAAGATTAGCTGCAGAAAGTGTCCTTGCTTGAGATCAGCAATGCATGACCTTCATCACCATTGATGCTACAACTCAACCAACACAGGACTGTGTTTCTAGACATCATCAGCTAAACGTGTCCTTTCACTCCAACTCACACATTCAACAAAAATACAAACTTTAATAGAAATTCCTCGCTAAAGAGAGAAGCTGATCTCATGGCTCTCCTACCGAGTTCTTCTAGACTGGATCCTGGTTGTCTAAACAGCACATGTGCACAGCTCCAGGAACACAAAGAAGCCATAAGCCTGTTCCAAGAAGCAGGTATCTTCAGGTAGTGTTGAGAAGACAAGATAAATTCTGTGTGCTGTTAATGCCCAGGGTACATGCCCTTTAGGGAGAAAGCGCTTGCAGAAGGGCACTGGGGAGCACTAACCAACGTAAGTGTAGTGCCATGAACGATCATGAGCCAGGCCAAGCCAGAGCAGCAGTGAGCTGCTGTAACACTTGCTAGGAGTACATCAGCACCCTGGGAATCACAGAAACTGTGCTAGGCTCTCTTTATGCCTGTTAAATTCCTCTATTGAGCACAACTCAGCTTGATGCCCGGGGCTTAGGTTTTCATCCTCCTAGGCAGCCTGCTTTCTTACCTGGAGAGACACAGCACTTGCAGTGCTACCTATATACAGCATAGGAGAGGTGTTTTGGTAACATGCAAAGGTGCCACATGCAAGGAACTACCAAGACAAAAATATATATGGTGAAAAACCAGCACCCTTCAGAACTGCTGGAGGCAGGTCATTTGCAGCGTGACTGCAATCGATGTTCAGTCTGACCTGAGGCCTCAGACCAGCTGCAGTGCCGAGTACAAAGACAGGCTGGCCAGCAATTTTATTTCAAAACTTTTTTCAAACAGACAGCAGTCTATTTATATGAAAGATTCATATGATCTGAAGAGAAACTAGAGCATGCTTTAGCCAAATGCTTTTCTGAGTAAAGCTCTTTTTTAAAAAATATATTTTTCTCCGGAAAGCCAAAATATAGATAAACTGGGCTAAGGTGAAAAAATGACCCTTTCCTGGAGTTCAGTTCCTGAGAATGAAAAAACCCCAGTGATTTTTCTGAATTTAATTTTTAATTAGCATTTTCCATGGAGGTAAAAGAAATTCTCACCATGTCTAAGTAGGCATTTATTTACCCAGCAGCCTTCTGGTCCTTTCTCCCGACTATAACCCCTCTTTCTCTTCTCCTTCTACAGCTAGGATTGTCACATAAACTTGTGGAGAGTAGAGACCAGTAAGAGAATTAACTGGGGGCTTTCCTCTGAGAAGCCATGTGTGACCAAAAGTAATACTGAAAATAGTCATAATAATGGGGAAAGAAAGATAAGTACTTCCTTCGGTCCACATTTCTTATCAACAGTCAGCCTGCTAAACTTTCCTAGGCCACGTAACTATTTGCAGCTAGAAACATCACAGCTCCCCAGGTTCCTGGTGCATACGTGTAACTTCCATTTCTTTAATTACCATTTTCAGGATCAGTGAAGGCATTCTGGCACAGCTTCATCTCTCAAAAGTGTAAGCACAGGGAACTTCAAGTTTTTTTCAAGGATTCAGACAGTGAAAGCTATATGAAATAGGAAAGATTTAAAAATCTGCAGCAGTTTTAAAATATGCAGGAAGTTAAAAAGTGCCAGTGGGGCTAAATATTGTTCAGATGAGAAAAACATGCAGAGCAACTTACATAGTTTGGAAAATTATGCTCTGATTTTGAAAGAGCAAGGTATTAAAATACAGCATGATCTTTTTACCTATGTTTCACATGGATGAACAAGCGGATAGCTGATGAAACATCACACAAACCTCATGATCTTTCAAGTGATCAGTCTCTCTTTCAGCAGCATCCGCAGTACCACATCCAGACTGAAGTCAGGTGCCCGGGGCATGGTCTTCCTTGCTCTTTGTTCAGGAAAGCATTTTCCATCTGATACCAAACTCTAAAAGAAGTGGTGAATGCCTTCTCAATGGCACTAGTGAAGAGGAAAAATATTTGCTTGTGACCTGGATCTTGAAAAATTAAACTACATCAATCTTAGAAGCCAAGCCCGTCCACCAGGAGCAGGGTAAAAGACATGCAGGGTTAAAGCCTGTTCCTGTTAGTAGCAGTATAAGCTAGATCCATAATACGGGAGAGTACCCCTGGACAGCAATACCGAGGAGAGATAAAGCTCTAATGCATAGCATCGGAGCAGTAACACTTGGTACTACCCTTCTTACAGAATTCCTTACACAAGATCCAAGACAATGCTTAGCCCTGAATATATCGACGATAATGTTTTCAACAAGATTTTATTCAACTATATTTACCCTGATTTTCCAGTATCTGCATTTTTTTCAGTTGTGGCTTTCTCTATCAAGGAGTGAAGCGAAAAACAAGACTATCCTTTTTGGTCCCTTAGAAGATAACTACATCTTTGAATATGCTTTCATTTAGTTCTCATACACAGCACTACTAGAAGAATTACCTAACTTAGTATTGCCAAGGTGCTCTATGAGATTGCAAAGTGTTATTAAAACTACCCAATAGCAACACTGGGATGAAACTGAGCAGTTCCAAATTCACAGCCACAGAATGTCTAATGGAAACAAGCCAGCAAAGATCAAAGCGCATTTAAGGTGATGAGGTCCCAGTTAAAGGAAGTTGGGGCTCAGTAATGACGTGGCCTGAAAAGGTTTATGCACTCAGAACATAACCAAAAAAAGCTACATAGCAAGCAGGGACTAGCAGGGGCTTTGGGGCAGTAAATTAAATTTCCTTTACTTGATGATGTGAGAATCAGGAGATCATCCTGTGACTTGTGAGCCATGACATACCACCCATCAACGAAAAACATCAAAAAGTAATTCAAACCAACAAAAATCTGACTAAATCTGTACATTTGCAAGTAATTGCTCACATGTCAGAGGGAACACACACACAGACTTAGAATAGCAGAGTTGAAAAAACAAAATTACAAATTGCTGTTTAGCCCCTAGGCTAGACGCTTCTCAGTTACCAATATTATTGATAAATATTTTGACAGCTCTTCAGTATGATAGATATCAAAGTGGAGACAACAAGCCCCTGTCATAAATATCAGATCGGCCAGAGCTCACAAACAAGGCAGCAGACACAGCAAGTGATACTACAGGAAGCTCACAGACCAACTTCTGCACTTTGGGGCAGCAATGGCAGAGCTGAGAGATTCCAGCAACCAATTTCCAGGGGCACAAGAGGAGAGGTCCCTTGGGAGACCTGTACTAGGAACACTACTCTAACGTTCTTCCACTTCCTCTCTTTTTCTAGTGGAGGGGAAAAGGTGGAAAAGAATAAAATAAAATAACTTAAAAAAAAAAAAAAGAAGAAAAAAAAAAAGTCAAGCAGAAATAACTGGATCCAGAGTGGAGGCTGGTGATGAGAACCTGCCGACAGTGAAGTTTTAAGACATCTATTAAAAAGGAGAGGAGGAGGCTAACAGAGAAGTAAAAGGAAGTTTGAGGTGTGAAAATTTGCATGCCTGTGTATTTATATAGATATTAGCAGGATCTAGAAAGAAAGAGCAGAAGCTGGAAATTCCTGTACACATTTCAGAATATCGCACATTCCCAAACATTACACTGCGTGTGAGGTTTTGACACCTTTAGTATCTCCAGCAGGAAAGAATTCGTGGTAAGTATCGGAAACTGCTGGAGATCCAGTCAACAGACTAAGAGCAAATGACAGCTGGTTTTCTTATTAAACATTATGTAAAACATTAACACGTAGGCCTGCCATGTTAAATCCTTCCTCGGCATACTTGGCCTCACATGTGTAAGCCTAAAGCAGCTTTTGCTGGAAGCAAATGAAGCTAGCAAATCTATCCTGCAACTACGTCTGAAAGCTAAAATACTAATGAGGCTCTAGCAGACGTTGCAATCAGCTATACCATACCAATCATCTGGCTGCTTGGCCTCTCTTCCATTCAGGATACATTTCGGATGTAATGAATTTATGTGATTGGGAAAATAGTGGCAGGAAAAGCTCAGGAGACTCATCTGCAGCAGTGTAACTTTTCTGAAGGAAGAGTCCTGCTGCGCTGGTGATACCGCAAGGGGGGTGACATTGGGACACCTCCCATTGCTAACAGGTCTGCAGCCGGCAGAGGGGTAAGAGGAAGAGAAGTAGCAATCCCAGCTGCTCAGGAGATGAAAACAGCACTAGGAGACCCACCGTAGTGGAGGTGAACAAGGTAGGGGGCATATCCTGGCTCATTCTTCAGAGCAGAAGGAAAATACAGAGAGGCAGGCATCAAGGGAAGGAACAGCGACGGAGTTTCCACACGTTCATAAGGAAGCTGTGATCCCAGTCATCTCTGGAGGCACTGTGGGGCGGGGAACAGGTTCCTTCTGGGGGATATGCATGAAGGGTCAGGACAACCTGCCCCGAACAACCTACCAGAAGCCTGCAGGCTCTCCAGTCATTCCTTTGAGAAGCAGGGGTGGTCTTACCCCTATTCCTCCTTTGCTACAGCAGTATTTATGCAGAGTCACAAACACCAGCAGCAGAGATAGAAAGGAGCCTCATTCTCCACATCTGCAATCCCCATCTTAAGCCATAACAATAAGAATATTAACTTAGGTATTTTTCATCAACAGATCTCAAAAATTTTTACAGAAGGAAAATAACCACCTGTTCTCAGTTCACAGATACAGGCATGAACTACTAAGAGACTTTCCTAAAGCCCAAGAGCAAGCGAGGAGACAGCAGGAGCGCCCTGTCAGGGGACAGCCAGGACTCCTTCCTTTTCCACTAGGGAGGAGCCCACAACTCAAAATCAGATCCCCTCTTTCCCACTTCTGTTCTCATGCCCATTTGCATATCAGAAGTAAACAAACGTGGCAACAGCAGAACTAAACTAAGCATAAATTGGTTTTACCATGAAGGATACACCTTTTGCAGAGAACTCATACTAATGCTTTGCTGAGCAAATATTTGAACGAAGTGGAACCAATTGGCAATTGTCATGTGTTATTTGCAAGTGAATACACCAGATCTTTTACTGCACTGAGAAAACAAATAATCAGACCCCCAAATCCATGTACTTTCCCTTTAGAAAGAGCCACATTGTGTTGTTACATCAGCAATCGAAATATGACAGGGTGCTTGTGTTTATACTCAGAGAAGTCATATACAGATTCCATCTGTTCAACATTTGGAGCAAATTTGCAGTGATTACTCAGGCTGAAAATTGCTTTGGAGTTTTGTCTGCTGTTGCTTTATTTGAAATAAATCACTGATGTGGTGCCTCACTTCTGAACACAGACACGCATGTTCAAGAGGAGAAGTGCAGCTGAACTTTGGCTGTTCTGACTTGCGAGACATTCAGGTGTTGTTGACACTCACAGGGTCGTTTTCTATAAGCTTTGGAGAAATTCAAGAAGAGCTGAAACTGCTGCTGAGGTGAGGAATTAATTTGCAGGAGCCTTGTTCTCTGCAAACTAAGTCTCATTCCACTTAGGACAAAGTCCATCCCATGCCACGGGCTCTGGGACAGAGCTGTCGATAGCAAATGCCACATCACAGAGTTGCAGCTGCACTACTAAAAGAGGTTGCCTAGTAGACTAATAGAGGTATCAGTTAAACTGAGGTGCAGATGACTCCTAGTCATTCAAGGTCATTGGGTCCAGATTTACATCCAAGCTTTGAAGCACCAGCCTCTCTCTGAACAGGACATAGCCAAGACTCTGGATCTTAGCATCATCAAGGAGAATTAAGAAACTCTGGAGTTTGCTCCAGCTTTGCTGATCGGGCTGTAAATCAGAGCAACAGAGATTAATTTCAAACTCGATCCTTGATACGTCCAAAGAGGAAACCACAAATGAGAAAAATTAATTTCAGTCATTCAAATGTAGTTGAATATGCTCAGCTGCAACTTCAGGGAGAAATCAGAGGGGAAGAATTTAGCTGATTGGATTTTGAGCCAGAAACAACTCCTATTAAAGTGCCAGATGTTCAACAGTAGTCACAAATAAGAAGAATTAAGCCCTACATCACCATTACCCAATCCTTCAAAATCCTTGACTGATGGGAGGCTTTTTATGTGAAGGTAGGCTATTCTTCCAACACTCTGCCTAGCTTGTCAGATCAAATGGAGTAAAGCAAGATGAGTAGCTACCCCAGCTAACAAATTAGTAGGATGAGAGAGCAAAAGCATGTGTTGCTCTGAGAATCAGGCTAACTATGTGGGTGGCAAAGAGATGGGAAATAGGTTGGAGGGTGTCGGTATGCATTACCAGCCCCTGATCCTCTGCAAAACTTGTTGACAATGGTACTGCAGCCAGGCAGCTTTGGAAGATGAACAGCTTGGCTGGTGGAAAAACCTGTTCTCTAACTACCCACGCCATGGAAACCAGCAAGCGGTTGGCTTCAGATGAATAAAAGGTTATTTCTATGGATGAAACACACTCAACAATTAAGGGTAAAGTGGCAAAGTTAGGCATCAACTGCATCCTAGCTAACACCCAGTGACTGCAGCACGACTTGTGAGACACTGACACCATGACACCATCTGTTTATGATTTAAGCTGAACAGACTGCATATAGAAACAGACGGGAGGTGTCAACTTTGATCAGAATTGTTATGCCGGTGATTCCGCAGCCCATTATATAGCCGAAGACTTACTTTCCCACATATTTCTATAAAAAGGAAGGTGTTTGTATTCATAGGAGCTCCATGTTACTCAGGGAATTATTCTTGCTGAATCCCCACTGGAAAGAGCCCTAAGGTTATGCAGCTGGGACAAATATTTATTATTGTATCAGTTATGTTCAAGAAAGACAGTCACTTTGTCAAGTCCGTGTTCAAAAAGTAAGGTCCCAAAGTGCCCTTTTTGAGCTAGCTCTCAAGGCCAATTAGGAAACTTGCTGAGACTGTGTTCAAGTTTGTTATGAAGTGAATCTCAGGCACCACTGTCCTTTAGCACTGCCATGCTTGTTATTTCAAGTCTCAACATTAGAAGGTTTCCTTTATGCTTGCATGACTTCATACAACTGACAAAGTTAATTTTAATTTTTCATTACTGTGGAAAAAGCTGATAAATCTAATTCAGATTCAAAATAACAAAAATGCTCATTGGAAGGGACCCCTAGACAGCTCTTGCCTAATCTCTCACTTGGAGAAGGATCATTTCCAACACTGGAACAGGTCAGCCATGGCTTTGTCTAGCTGGGGCTTGAAACCCTCTCAATTTGGAGATTGCACAGTCTCCCTGGGCAGCATGTTCAGAAGCCAAAAGGCAGATATAGAAGTACCCAAACCATGTATTTACCGAACCCAATATATGATTTTTAACACAAACCCTGGCATGGATACCTTCAAGAAGAGTTTTCTAGGATAGATATAGACCATAAGGCCAGTTTTCTGTGTTATCACTGTCTATGGGCTTTCCTTAAGCCACACAGTAATTAAAAGACTGAGGTCAATAAATATTAGATCAAAATAGCCAAAAAGAATGCTACATATGAAGACAACTGTTAAAAACTAAACTAATTCAAAACTTGAGTATCATTTTCGTAGGAGGGCAGAGGCTTTATAGTATTTCTAGTTAGCTAAACTGGAAAGCTTCTGTTATAAGAGACTCTCAGTCAGTTCTCAGAAGACAGATAGATCTATTTTTTTTTTTTTAACCTGATTATCTAGAGGCATGCTCCAAGAAGCAGTGCATTCAAAACTAATCTCACTGAAATAGCAGTTAACTATGTCCTGAAATGAACAGGGCATGAAACCGGTGCAAAACCACACCAGCGGGCAGTACAGTGCAATGGTCTGCCATAGTTTTCCCAGTTTCTGATCAGGATTTAAACGAGTAAGATACATATGTCACTGAGTGACACAGGGCAGAACAGAGTCACCCATGTCTGCTCACATACACACTTGCAAATCCACTGCAACCTGTGGCACTGAATTCAGGTAAAAGGCAAGAGTGGGACAAGCCCTCTCATCTTTCTTCTACTGATTACTGAGAACATAAAAATGTCCGTGTCTGTCAAGGTCTTAGACGCTACGCACCTTTTTGCCAGTCAATGTAAACCAGGTTTCTCAAATGCCAAGGGACTCAAGCCTGTTCGCATCAGCAGGATGAGGCCCACTATATTTTTAAGCATGAATCTGTGCCAGACCCTCAAAGTACAGGTAAGTAAAATGACACAGGCATGGGTCGTGTAGCATGGGAAAATACAGCCAGCTTTCCTAGGAAGCAAGGGAGCCCTGCTAGCGCTGCTCCAGGGTGCAGGCCTCAGGACCACTGGCGTATAGCTGCGGGTCCTCACTGTGGCTGAGAAAGCATGCACCCAAGTTACTGATTAACTACATGGCTCCCGCCAGGTTCAGGAATAAAAAGTAGCAGATGGCACAGCAAGAGCTGTTACAGAAACAAAAAACTTTCCTACTTTCTCCTGAAACTAATAAGGTTTCCTGACTCAGGTGGTGCATCTTCCGCGGACACGGACACTGCGCCTCAGGGCAGCGCTGCGGCGGGAGTCACCTGCGATGCTGGAGCTACAGACACGGGGCCACGTGCTGGCCACTGCGCTTGCAGGACACCATCTGACATGGCAATTACTTGTTTTAGGATTGTTTGTATTTACTATATAGGCAAGAAAGAATGGATTAAGAAGCAGCCAGGTATAGGCTGAAGGAGTTTTCCCACAAATTTCCCCAGGCCCTGAAGAAAAAAACAGCTATAATTCCCAAACAACTACTGGCTTGCCACAGTCTGCACTGCCTCACCTACTTGGCATTATCAGAACTGATCCTGAAGATCACCTGCTGGGTTAATCGCATTAACTTGCCAGGGCAAGATCCAATTTTGCACAGTAAAGATGCAGAGCCCAGGCCGGCCTGAAGGCATGCAGATACAGGGGTAGCGTGGGGTCTGGTGGAGAGGACACCCAGCGAAACCGGCTACGAGCTGCTTTCTCAGCAGTCAGCACAGTGAATGGTTTGGCACCTCGGGGCAGAACCATGGGAAGCAGCCACTGGCACAGAAACTCTCCCCATGTGTTTAGGGCAGAGGAGGGAGACTGTGGCTTTTGGCCAGACACCCTCCCTTTCTGCTGCTGCCGGATCACATCCCCTCTGCTCAGCCACCAGGCTGGGTGTGCTGCTGGGCTTAGCAAAGTCGCCGTTCAGTGCTCTTGAGATTGCTGGGTGTGCAGCTATGGTGGCACACCCAGTTTGCGTGTGGGCAGGAAGCACCTTCCTCCAGCACCATCCAGTTCCCTCAGTTCAGCTTTGCTGGGCCTATCCACATGCATACAGACATTGCATAGTCCCTGGACACCTAACACAAGCACAGACAGCATTAGACGGAGAGAACTTTTCCCAGGCATCTTGCAGCCAGGTCAGCAGAGCGGGAACTCGACAAGGAAGGGTTTCAAACTTGGCCAAGTGTTTGAGTAAACGAGTAGAGGGGAAATGCTTTCATTTCTTAACTTTCCCTTAAAATAATGCACACGATCTGTTCTGGGAACACCCACCCAGTGAAAATCCCTCCGGAGGCTGCCTGCCAAAGCCTGTGAAAATCCCTTCTGGGAGCTGTGTCCGCTATTTCAGACACAGCCTGTTCATAGGAACATAAATCTGCTGTCCTCACTGATGAAGATTATTTGAGCTGGATTTAATGTGCCTAGGCACATCTTTCTTAACTTGGCTCAGACAACCACCTGCTACTTCACGTGCGTTTGTTGCTCAGTACAGATCTTTTAATAGTGTCACCCATCCTGTTGACAGCAGCTGCAGAGGCTTGCACGCTTACCTTTTCCCCACTATCCAGCACAGTCTATGCACGTAAGCGGTGCTAGTGAAGAAGCCATTGCTCTCCACTCTTGAGTATTTTACCTTGAGATTCTCTCCAGTTGCAGCATTATTCCAACATGTCAAATCTGGGGCGGAGAATACCTGATGTTTATGAAAGAAGGTAACAGTATGGCATTACTCCCTAAAAACATAATAGAGATGACATGGAAACTTAACATCTGTAGAAAGTTACACATCTATACAATTTACAGAAGAGTGGCTTTCTTTTGCTGAACCTCTGTTTGGAAGGCCGCACCAGCAACAAAGTCTCTCCTGTATTTTACTAGGGCATCAAAACCACTGGAGAAGGATTCTGAATTCTATAGGATGTCTCTCTCCATTCCTGTAACTCCTATAGAACAGAAGGGAGGTGGGGGAGCAGGAATAAAATCCAGATTTCAGCAACTTTTCTTCTGCTGGCAACTTATGGAATTGTTTAAAAACAAAGGAATCTCCACATTTTTGGGGATGTCAGAACATCGGCACACACAGACCTTCGTAAGATTTGGCATAAGACAACACTGTTTTCAGCCATACCCAAAGAGTACCGCACGCTGCCAGCTGCTCCGAGCACACCGCCAGCCGCCCTGAGCACACACACCGCCACTTCAACATGCTGCTGGCACCAACTCCACCTCCTGGGAATCACTGAACAGCCCGGCTGAGTTCAAGTTTTCTGAATGCAATTGCTCTGTTAGAGAACTTGACTCTGCTAACATCCTCAGTGATTTCTCAGCATTACACCCCCTGGAATCAAGAAGTTTCATACCTTCAAATCAAGGTTTCACATTTTCCTGAATTAACTGATCAGAAGTCAATCTTTGTTCTAATGCAACAGTTTAGCTCTTAGTCCATGTTCTTTACAATTCATCCCTTTGTCCATGTGTATCAGAAAAAGAAAGTAAAAAAAAGAAAGTTTATCCTATAATCTATATTTTTAGATGATTTTAAAGACAGAATCAATTCAAACTGATTTAGTTTACCTAGTTTGATATAAAGTAGATTAAATAATCTCAATGAATGATTATTTATATCTCTCAGCCAAGGCTCCTGGAACACATTAGAAGCATTAGGTGCAATAATTCATGTTCACAATTCCCTACTAAGGGATGATCAGATATCCATGTTACCATCATCTCATGTACAAGTACTCAGCACAGAGGGTTTCACATGGTTGTTCCAGTTCTGAATGCACTATTTATAGGGCTCAGAACCTTGACCTGAAGCAAGCCTTCACAAACTATTCAGCTTCAGTCTGAATTCTACCCAGTGGGGGAAACTACCCCTGTCAACTGCTATTGCACTCAATTGTTAATTACCTTCACTGTTAACATTTTGCATCTTACCTCCAGTGTAATTTCATTTCCAAGAGATGATGGGCTATTATCATCCCTTCGGCTGCCAAGCAAAGCACACTCTATTAGTAGAAGTGTCACAATGTGGATGTTTATCAGCTGAATAAATTATCGCTTAACCTTCCCTTTAAGCTAGCCATATTTTTATCACTCTTACATTCCTGTTTTCCAATTGATGAAGAGGAAAAAAAGGGATATGGCTGAAATCTAAACAAGGCAATATAGCAGAATCAAGCATGCCTTGCAAGGATCTTCATACTCAAACCTCTGTCCCTGACACTACTTTCTTCTAAGAACAAACTGACATTCCTGCTTCTTTCCCAATACTACTTGACAGCAAAAACAACAGCTGGTATGTGTTGAAAATTCTGACTATGAGTGCAAGATGGTAGAAATTATAAAACCAGTATTTCAAATAGCTAGGAAACTGTTCACTCAGATGAATTAATATAAGGGTATCTTATGATTCAAAGGATAAGAAACTGTCATTATGAGTTTTACCAGTATATTTGGTCAAATCAAGATTAATGATTTGCAGAAGCAATTCCTTGATTCTCCAATCTGAGAATCAGCAGTAATATGAGGGTTTTTTTTTAAATCATCCAGTGTGCTGAATCCATGCTTTTCTAGATGTCCTACAACCATATTTGCTGATATCAAACACAATCATTGGAAGTATCTGAAAAAAACTAATTTAACTTTTGTCCTGAGCTTTTCAAAATAAAACTACATGAACACTCCATGCTTGCAGATAAAAGCAGGCACAAGAAGATTCATGTAATGCTGCATTACTTAGTTCAAGAAATTGCTGGCGTTTTCCCCCATAATTCAGAGATTTGGTTTTCCTAGTATACCTTTTTGCAATGGAAAGATTAAACTTGTACTTCTGAAGATACCATCAAAACACCTCCACTAGTATTCTGCACAATTCAAAGTTTTTCTTATGGCTATACACCACTGCAGTTGCTATGATGGTTTAACAACATCAGAGGTAAAATTTGTTGGTAAAAGCAGAAATCTTTTATTAGAAAAACTGATGTATTCATGAAAAGAAAGTATTTCCAAAATGATTTTTGAAAATTGTTATTTCAAAAGATATCACTTAAGCTAATAAAAGCACTGCTGTCCTTCTATGAAATTTTTAATATATCTTGAGTCAGCTTTGGATCATTCAAATATCACAAAACTTCTTTGCAGTACTCAAACAGGAAGGTAACTGCAAACATATTCTCAGAACATTTCTACCTCTGTTTACATCAACCTTTGCCTTCAAAATTATACAGAACCTGTTCTAAACTTACACTATTCTCAATGTGTTATGTTTCCAAGAGGACAGAGGCTGTAAGTTTGACTCAGTATTAGGAACGATTATCTATGATTTCAACACTTCCATCAATCTCAGGTGTCACCTATTTACTACATGAGCGGAATGACTAAGTTGTTTTTTAATTAAAAAAAACAAACAAACAAAAAACAAACCAAAAACCAAACAGGCATGAAATCTTCCAAGAGCTTTTAAAATAAGTTTCCTTTTTGTTAGTCTGTCACTTTTGGAGAGGCATTTAAGCTTTATCAAGGTGTTTCAGGTGATCATCTCAGATGTGGCAATCAACAGCAGGCACAACTTTGATGCAACACCTCACATACACAGCAAAAGGACTTTTTGGATTTTGTTCCGACAATTAAAATCTTCAGCCTTTTGCAGGAGCTGAACTGCTGTGTAAGCTCAGGAGGACATAAATGACTGAACAGCTGAAAATGCACCTGGGTAAGATCTTCAATGACCTTCCACACATTGAACATCAAGTCAGGACTGCCCAGCATCTGGTTTCAGTGAGAGCACTGTACCAACATTTCCCACAGCAGAATCTCTGTTATTGCAGCTCTTTCAGTATAGGCATGAAAATTATTTTGTGTGTGTATATATATATTTATATAATTGACTGCTGGGACTTCTCCCATCTCTGGAGTTTTATCAATACTGCAAAAATGTTGACAATTTGATAATGAGCCACTATCATTTGGGAAAAATGAGAGAGAGATTGAAAGTAAACATCTGGCAAATGGAGTTAAACATATTCTCTTATCACACATTATATGTGCTCACACTACGCAGTATCTGCTGCAGGTCTGCTGCTCAGCATACACATTTCCATCAAAGGTTACAAAACTTCTTTTCTCCTTTTATATCACTATTTATTCTGATGCAACTTAGATAACTGCTCTGAAGTTATTGGTTTACCAGCCACTGCAATACCGCATCATCAAAATCCTAACATCCTGTGGCACTGGACATTTTTTTTTTCCTTCACATTTTCTGCCTGAAAATCCTTTCCTTTCCCTGCAACGCTCACCTAGTGACTTCCTTTTACAACTTCTCCAGCACCAACTCCTCCCACTAAAGAAAGCCATGATCTTGAGCATGATGAGCCATACATCATGCCTGTGGAAATTTTTTCATCTTATTCATACCATACCTACATTGTTGCAGACTGATTTTAGTATTAGGACACAAAAACAGGCATGAATTGAAAAGACTTTAAAGTACCTATTTTTGCACCTGAACATCAGATCAAATTATTTTGTACCATAAAAATATGGTCCTGCGGTCCTTTATTAAGTTATGCCTATCAATATTATCTGCTAATTAAGCAGAAAAGGTCCATGTAATTTTCCAAACAGCTGCTTTTTGCCAAGCAATGTGTCAGTGAGTTTTCAGTTTATTTACAGCACTATCATGAAGTATCCACTCACTTCTTTAAGATGTCCTTTAAAAGATCCCTCAAACAAAGAACAGAAAAGAGCAAATTTACATTTTTTTTTTCTCCTCCCATTTTTCAGAGGTAACCTACCTTATAATAAGCTTCCATTGAACGTTAATAAAACAAAGGTTACATAATTCACTATTCAGCAAGGACTAAGCAGGATAAAACCAGATACTAATGATGGTTTGTTTGGGATTAATGGTAAGCATTGGATTAGTTGAGGGCTTCTTGGTATCTGTGTTTCCCATCTCGCAACAAAAACTCCAACTGCAAAAGACTAGTGCCACCTTTGGATGAAAATTAGTATTAGATCTCTCAGTCAATTGGATCTGTTCCCTATTAGATATTTTGCCACTCTTTCAGAAAATTTAGTAAGATTTAATCAGAAAAGCTTTTTTTTCCTTTTCTTTCACCTTCCTTTTCCCTTTTGCCTCCCACTCTAATTTTTATGCGATAAGAGTCCTTCCCTCTTTTCAGTGCTCATATGGCACCTCAAAAAAAAAAACAACCAAAAATGGGGCCGGGAGGGCAGAAATCAGTGAAACTTTTCACCAAAGTTTGGGTGAAGGTTTACCTAATGTTTTTAAAGATGGTACTTCACCCATTTCCAGACTATCCTTATTTTACCTTGCTTCAGATAGCCAGAAACGTTAATATCCTCATCAGTCCCGCAGCACCTAACTCACCTAACGAGGAAGGACTGCTTCATTTTGAAAGATAGTATCTAAATGTGGCATAGCAGGAATGGAGTTCACTTTCCTCATAGCAGGCCATGCCCTGCTGTGTTCTGAGTTTGCAATTAAAATAGTGTTGATAACACAGCAGTGGTTTTGACTGTTGCTGCACAGTGCTTGTAGGGCATCAAAGCTTTGTTGTTTGTCACTCTGCCTGCCCAAGCAGGTAGGCTGGGGGTGGGCAAGAATTTGGAAGGGGACATGGCTGGGACAGATAACCCAAACTGGCCAAAGGGATATTCCATACTGTATGACATCATGCTCGGTGATAAAAAAAAAACTTGGGGTAAGGGAGGGTGGAACATCTTCCAACATAGCCATTGCTCAGAGACCAGCTAGGCATCAGTCTGATCATGAGATTGTGAGTGCACCTCTGCAGCATTTTCCCCCTCTCCTCTTTCCTTGGCTTTTAAACCATCTCTACCTTGACCCAGGCATTTTCTTGCTTTGTTCTTCCTATGCTCTCCCCTGCCCCACCGTGGGAGGTGGTGAGCAAGCAGCTGTGTGGGTGCTTAACTGCTGGCTGGAGTCAACCCACCACACCAGGATTTGGAAAACTTCCATCTCCGAAATAGGCACATGGAAGCATGTAGTGTCTTATTTCTTAAGACAAAATGGTGTAGCATTACTGACAATCAAATCTACGTTCATGTTTGGCATTAACAAAGAGTGAAGACTGTAAGCTAAAATCCCAGAGAGAGGCAAGTGATACCATTTGCTAATTGGCTTTGGTTTTCCACCTCTGCGTGGGTTTTATAATTACATGTAAACTTCATTTGATTTCAAGGGCTCTGCTTTTATTTCTAACAGCAGCACTTTCCAGTTTTTATTGGATGATCCCCCAGAGACCCTGCACTAGCAAAAAAAAAGATGTGATCAACCAAACGCTTCACTTCATATGTTCAGGCATACTTCTATGGAAAAATGAAACAGATGCCATTTAATCTACCACACACAGGCAAGTGACAACTTGAGAAAGACAGTCTGGAATGAGTCAAATCAAAAGAAGGGATTTTTCTTGATGATTTCCCAATGCAACCAATTAAGTCCACTCCCTGCATACATAATGACCTTGTTTTTCAATTTTTCATTATTTCTTTTTTCCTAACAACTAACCCCTTAGGGGTGAATGGACAAGTGTTCACTTTCTGCTGAGGAAATGCTCTGACACCAATGCCCCTGTATGGCCATCCTAGTTTTAAAGCCTCTGATGGCAGAGCCAAGGAAAGTTTGGCCAGCTGACTTTCTGCTCTCTACAAGGATCTTCTACCACTTTAAGAGAAAATTCAGGCTAAACTGTAAAAAATTGTTTCACACATCAACATGTAATTGAAGTGTTATACCACGTGAGCCATCACATAGTAATTTACCGGGGTTAGAGCTCATGTTTCCAGTTCAGATATGACTGTTCTTCACTTTGTCTACATGTTTGGCTCTAGCCATGAGTTGCAATAAGATGCCTGCTTTGTCAGAAGCTATCCCTTTGAACTTACTTCTTACAGCTAATTTTAATTCCCCTCCTATGACAGGAGGAATCAGGGACACCAGTTACACTCCAGCTTTACTGTAACCCATCCATGTAGGTCCCCAGTGAATGATTTGCTGCATAGTCACTGTAAGGAGGTTTGATAACTTGCTCCATCAGAATGAGTATCTAATTTTGAACTCTTGTGGAAAAAAAAAGTAAGCAAAGAAATTAAGAGAGAAAACTTTATAAAAAGTAAAAAAATATGCTTGTATCCCATCACCATAACCACTTTGATGAGGCTCATTTTCATCATCTAGTATTTTTTCTGTGATCATTATAAGCAGTTACACTTATGCTGCACTACCAAACTGCTGATTTATGAAGGCCATTTACAGAGGCCATGACTACACAATTTAAGACACACTAAAAATCCAGAATTTATCCATATGCCTTACACTAACACACAAAAGCCTGTAACTCACCACTCGAGTGCAGGTCAGGTATTAGGACAGCACATGTCAGAAGACTCCTGGAATTTTTTACATGCTAGGAAGATTGAAGAGTAGCTGGAAATCACATCTCGTATAACAGCATTTCTTATCTACATTTTATTTATGTGAAGCCAGTCATAGTAGTAAAGCAAATGTGCCATCCTTCTATTCACTCTTATTTCCCCACTCCTATCCTAACGAATTTAGTACAGATCCCAAAATGAACTTTGGAGCTGCAAGCATGTCCATGTACATTTAATAAAATAAGAGAAAACCAAAGCAGATAAACAAACAGAAAATGCTGCTATTTCGTCAGTCCAGGCCCTGTTTCTTGGCCCATTTGGCACTTAAAGCCACCTTTATACTTCCACCAACCCAAAGCCATATGAACCCAGATTATATCCAGAGATAAAAATGAAGTTGAACAGCTCTAGACTGTGAAAGCTAGATTAAACCATTTGACATATACTTCATCTCCCTGTCCTGCCAACATAGAACACAGCAGTAAGCAGGCCCTCTCTGTCAATACAACCCGTTTATTTTATCACTAACCCACCACAAGTCTGCAGTTCCTGCCCAGTTTGTTTACATTAAAGCTGACATTCACTCATACATCTCGATCACACCCAGCTTTAGTGTCACGGTGGGACATACTCAGTGACTGACAGCTGACCACATTAGTATTCACAGCAGCATGGACCACCACTATTAGCTATCTTTATGACTGCAGCCAACTAGTCTTAAAATTAGTTACCCTGTGCCCAAGTCAGATTTTCAATGCAGAACACAAAATTCAGCAGAAGTTGGAAAATGCATCCAAAAAGCTGAATAAATGTTTGGCCAGAGGATCCAGCACCTGGCCTCCCAGCCCAGCTAGTTTAAAACATCAGCTGCAGCAACAAAGAAAAACATCTGTAGATTCTCATCAGGTAATTCATCAGAGCATGTAGCTCAACCAATAGGCAATACTCTACTAGACTTACAATACCTCAAACCTAAGCATACATGATAACAAAACAATGAGCTTGTAACCACATTGAAGCATCTAAATTTGGGCATTACTTTGCCCAAAAAGTCTGACACCACCACCCCCAAGCCAGGATGCCAATACAGGCAGAAGCTAGACAGCTGACAGTGGGCTTTGCCCCTCTTTTCCCTCCCTGAGCAGATGGGATTTTTCCCTTTCTTCTGCAAGCTGCTAGAAATGATGGGACTGCTCTGCTATAAGAAAAGGTAAAGGAGGAATTTTGTTCAGACTGAGGGTGGGGGGACGGTCACAGCCAGCACTATCTCACCTTGCAGTCTCCCTGGGACAGGTTCTGACAGCAGCCAGATTAACACCTCCCACCCCACATAAATGTACTTTTCCCCCTATCCACCACCCCAGAAAATCATTAGGCCTTTGTCTAACAGGTTTAATAGTAGTAGCACAACTGCAAAGGGTACAACAATACCAAAGAAAAGCATCAGTATCATGAAAGATGCAAGAGACATGTAGCTAAGTGAATTCCGATGTTTAACTAATATGGTAGGCAATGCAGTTCTAAAAGGTCAGTGAGACACACTGTAATACAAATTTAGGCACACAGAAACACAAGTGGATCCCTTTTCTCTGAGGCTCTACGTACCAGCTGAAAAAAATCTTTCCCTTGCAACTCTATCACAAATCTCATGTCTCCCAAAACTCCAGTGCTCTCAGCTTTCACTCCTTTGTTTTAACTGCTTACCCAGCAAGGATCTCTCCCTGTGCCTCCTCCAGAGCACACGGTGCACCAAAGTGCTCAGCTTGACAAGAGCAAAGAGAAAGTCACGACTGATTCTGTAAAGATGTTTGTTCCACATATGGCTGCAGCTCACACTTCGTTAGTGTCTGTTCCTAAATGACAAGTTTATCTGTTACTTTGATGCTAGCTGGCTCATGCCTGCCTAACCATGCCGCATGCAACACGACAAACCCAACAGTGTTTTCGTTCCAAGAAATTCCACATTCCATGTAATTTACTTATCTGGCGAGAAACCATAATACTGCATAAGCCTTTTAAAGGTATTCATAGAAAATGAGATGTTTAATGATGTCTGTAACGTTGCAAATCAATCACTAACGGCTGGCACCACTTTGGAAGTTTACACAAACCTGCCATCAACCATCTGTCTCACCAGGTCAGTCAGTGGGCCTGAAAGGACCTCTCGGGGTGGGCAGTCACAGGTTCCAGGGGTATTCAGGTATGGGTTTGTTAGTGTCATTTATTGCCAGTTAACACCAAGTTCTGATCACTGACCTGAGTACTGGGGAGAAAAGAAATAAAAAAAAAAAAAAAAGAGGGGGGGGGGGTGAGGAAGAAGACCATAAGCACACCCATGAACAGCTCTCCTCACCCTTTTTAGTCTCAACTTCTCCTGGGTGAACGGCCAGCCCATCTCACCTCCTCACAAAAGCGGTGGAGGCGGCAGGCAGGGTGGCACAGCAGCACTCTCCCCTGCCGCTCTTTCCTTCTCACTGATTGCACGTTGCCACTCCACATCTTTGTGTCTCCAACCTAGTGCTGCGCCCACAGCCACTGTCCTTCCTCGTGTCCCCCTTGAGGGGGACCTCCTTTGGCGCGGGCCCCCTTCTCCAAGAGTGGCCGTCCCCTCGGCAGGGTGCCTCTGGCCGCCCGTGGCTGCAGCACTTGCTCACGCATCAGCGCTGGTGTGGCACGGGGAGGTGATGGCAGCCCCCCAGCCAGGGCAGCCGGCCACCCCCGCGGCCCACAGCACACTGCCCTGCACCGACAAGCTGCTCTGCATCCCACAGCTTAAGCGTTACAGCCAAACTAAAAAAAAAAACCACACACACACACAAAAAAGGAATTCATCTACCCTTGCTCTTATACTACTAAGTCAAACATTGACATAACATTAAAGTGGAACAGCACTAATAGTTCAGCAGTCTTTGACATGAAATTGTGGAAAATCCTCTCATGATTTATTTTGGATTTGTTTATCTGTTCTAGATTTGGGATTTTTCCCCCGCCCATTGCAGATTTCCATTTGTTTTAGCATATATAGCTAAACTGGGCTGCTATTGCTATGCAAATTGTTTCATTCAGATTTCTTTTTATAGTTCTTTTTTTCCCAAAAGCTTGCATAACTTGCTAAGGAACTCATGCTTTAAAAGTATACATACCGAAAAAAATTAGCATTTTCTGCTGGAGGTTTCAAATATATGTACAAAGGGGAGTTAAAAAAAAAACATTACCTTTTTAAGTGAGGTACTAGAAGTGGGGCTTTTTAAGTTACTTGAAGTTTATAATGGAGGAGTTTGTTCAGACAGAACACAAAAGTATCATTGGTTCTAATTATATACTTTCTCCAAAAGAGATTTTGTTTTGCGCAGAGACACGCATATACCCTGCTTTTCCAAAGAAGCTTCTTTATGTACACAGTGGGCTGCAACATCAATGCCCCACTTTGGCCTTCAAAGCTGCAGCCTCAGACCGCTGCCGAGGCACAGCACATGCCACAAGCTGGCGAGCACAGGCTCTGCGTTACGGTGCCACACGTATCGCTGCACAGGACCTGAAACAGTGGGTATGAGCATGGCAGGCACGACACCACACCCAGACAAGGCATACAGACAAATGAGTTGCGTTTGTACAACGAAGGGCTAGTCTTCACTAACATTAGCCATACCAGTTTTTATTTTTGGCCAACTGTAGAGTTGGTATCACAACCGCCTTTTTTTTTTTTTTTTTTTAAATCAAAATGACTTGCACTCACAGTCATTTATATTGGGATTGCTTTTCAAACACAGGAAAAGCACAGAGGAGGTGTTTGCACTGAAATTCTTCAGTTACTTTCATCTGACTAGCAAGAGAATGTACTTTTCATCTCTCAACCCTGATGCCTTCTACCATATTCTTTAATTATGTAACTAGTAAAAACCAGCAAAGAGGATTCTGAAAGGAGTTATTGCTACAGCTACTGGATATGATGAGCACTCAAAAAAAATCTATAACCTCCTTGATATTTTATCATTCAAGATGGCAAAAGATGATCATTAGGAATGCAATGTTCTGAAAAGACAGTGTTGGTCTTAACAGTTCTGCACGCTAAATTTCACCAGAAGCCACAGAAAACAAGGCATGGGGTTTTTTTCCTCAGTTTTGTCTTTCTAGGAGTAAAAGACTTCATGGTTTAAACACCGCATGACACAGTCTTTATAACTTCTACAGATTTTGTGACTAGATTGGGATGTTTATTCCGTGAATTGCACTAGTTTGATCAGACAGCAAGGTTAAACAACAAGCAGCAATGCAGAGGCAGACAATTTCCATTAGCCTAATATCCTGTTTCTTGACTGAAGAATTCAAATCAAGAACAGCCTTGCCCCATACAGGCATCCATACTTCCCCACGGAACAGCAGCTCCTCTCTCAATGAACAGCGAATAAGCCACAAGTGTTACAAGATAAACCCCCACTTCATGAGATACCGAGACTCTACATCCTAGTTTAGGTTTGACTTCAGAACTGCCACTTCTGCAAGCTGAAATGCCTAGAAAAGTGGAAACAACAAAGCAGCATTAGTTGAGTACGAGTTCATGGAAAAGGCAAAAAGCAGAGCTGCTGAGCATCCCAAAGGAGCCAATGAGGTGTCTGAAAAAGCCAGAATGTATGGAACTGTAAACTGAAATGAGAAATTCAAGTATGCTGCTTTAATGTACTCTTCACTTGAGCTTAGTCTCCCTACTTAAAAAACCCCACACCAAACAACAAAAACAAACAAAAAAAACCCCAAAACCAAAACCATCCAATCCGCTGTACCCATGAATGAACAGAGACTCCTAAGAGAAGAAATACACAAAAAACTCAGAAGACCTTGTGCAGAAACCCAGTTCATAGCAAGGGAAGGTCTCAGGTTCTCACATTCTGAATCACATCCTCCAGTTTCCATAGGCAGCACAGGACCACCAGGCTCTTACTCACCTAAATGACATACCTGGTGGTGTAGAAGAGTAACTGCTCTTCTTCCCACACTGTAGCAGATCAAAGAGTGGAAGACTTGTAAAGATTCAATGTAGAAAAGAGAAAAAGGCCTTGTGCTTGAGAAGATAGTTATGTGAAAGTGGAGTATTATAAACATAAATCACAAATAAGGTGAAGCTGATGATCCAGAAAGTAATTCCTAGGCATATTCCACAGAAATAAAAATAGACAATCGGGTAGGAATCTGCCTGTCTTCACCAATTCCATCCTTCCCCCCCCCCCCCCCATTCCCTGAAGTATATCATTTTGTCAGCATAGACAGATGTCCAATCACACGAGGCATCACAGGTGCCTGCGTGGAGTCATAAGTTAGTTACCAATTGCAGGGCTACAAATTTGCTAGACAATGAAAAGAGACCTTGGATTCAAAACCAAGCAGCTGACTTGACAGTTTTCAAAATAGCATAAATAATGCTGTACTTCAGCAGTTCTCATCAGTCACACAAAGGATGTCAAAGCTCTGTGCAATAACACCGTGTGCTGCAATGCTGACAGGAGAGAGATGCTATGCTTGTACGTACATCAGTAAGCAACAGACTTTCAAAGTGCAATACTCTGTTCAGAGACTTCCATACATCTGCCCTCTTAGAGCCACAATACAGAGAACATGTGGCAGAGCACTTGCAATAAGGAAGCTTACAAAAGTATACGTTTAGAAAATTAGTTTTATTTTAAACACAATTTTAGAAAGCTCAAGGAATTAAAAAAGAAGTCAGTAACCTAATGAAGTAATTGAATAATAGGAAGTTTTTTAAAGTATTTAGGAGCCAAACTGTAAAAACTCCCTTTAATCCCAGATTTCCTAGAACTACGTTGCATGTGACTGAACTAGGTAATGAATTATTAAGTGGCAGAATGGTATGATCGATACAATGAAACAAAAAGCAGAAGTAAATACTGTTTACTCCAAGAAGTTACACAGAGCTGTGTATGCAAAACCTTACAGACCAGTGCTTTGAGCCGTGACAGTGAATGGAGGGCTGCATATGTTAGAAGTTTATAAATAGACAAGAAATAAGAACCCTGTAACTTGCTTTTGTTGGTGTCAACCCAGTATCAGTTGGTAAGGCGTAAGTTGTCAAGAATACCTGTGATTTGTCTTCAGTGCTCTACTCTGTATTACCAATACCACCCCTCATTCTAACTTCTCTGTACAAAGTTTAGATTTGTAACCCTGGTACCCCTAACTCTGTCCTTAGCCATAACATAAACTATAAATCAAATAAGCCAAACCACCCAGCATAGAACATGTCCTAAAGCCTTGCAGCTATCAAACCTAGACCTGCAGACCCTGCTGTGTAATCCATGAATGTGTCTTAACTCTTTCTGCTGCTGTTCATAACCCTAACCTAATCCTATCCTGGAGGGAAACATACCATTCTTTATTTCTTACACGATAGGCTTAGATACTGAAAGATCTGCCAGTAAAACTCTCCAGTACCCCTCCCAAATCTTAAACTCATGCCTAGTTCTACAGGGAACAGTTGATAAAATATCCATAATGCTCTTGAGCAAAGCAGAACATCTCCCTAGAAAAGTCACCACAGTTTTGGTTACTTCTCTTTACCTCTCAATTTGTCTAAAGCTCTTTCTTCACTCCATCCACACCTTATTTGCAAACAAAGAATACCAAGGCAGATATTCTTCCCGTCTCAAGGAGACTGTTAGTTTTGTAAAGCAGTAAACTTTAAAGAAAAAGTATTCCCCCTGTAGTTAGAAGGGTTATTTTAGAACAATTTCAACATTGTTAGAGCACATGTTCTGGCAAGCAAAGGAAAATTCCATTTCCAGATCAAAGAACTAACTGTATAATTTGGAAGCTATTTCTTTCTTACAAAACAATCAGGTGAACAGTTCTGCAAATCTAAGTGTGAATTACTCAAGTTCTGTACTCTTAGGTATACAACTATTGATTCTTGAGTATACAACTATTGACTCTTGTATAGACAGCTCACACAATGCAGCCTCTAGCTGTTTCTAAGATCATGCACACATGCATTAGAAAAATAAGCTTCAATTTTGTATTTAAAAAAAATCTTGTACATTACCCATTTCTGTATATCAGCTTAAAGGCACTCATTTTTGTATATAAATAGCAGTAAGGCTGCTACTCAAATGTTTAATCATTTCAATGTGTTCCTTGAACACGAAGCTGATTATTTCCTTCACTATATATTCTAATACCTCAATTACCAATGCAGTCTTTTTTTTTTTTTAAAGCTGTCTTTTTACAGCAAGCTGTCAGCTATGACATAACTCATGCACATGTGAAACTAAGACCATGCATCCTGACTGAACAAAGGCAATGCACAATATTGTAGGAAATAAAGTCATTAACATATGATGACATGACTTCATGGCTTTTTCATAATAATTGCTAAAACTGTAAGAGGCGGCTACACAGAATGAACAAACAGGTGCAGTTCTGCAGAATGAGGCTGTCCCAACAGGCATTTTACAGCTATTCTGTTTGGAAGGTATGGACTACACACATGATTCCTACTTTTTCCACTTTAAGATTTCATTTTCTTTTTGCCTTTCCATACAAGAGCCAGAAGAACTTAACATAAATTAAAATATCAAGTCTTATCCTCCCAGCCAATGGAGTAGCCGCCTATGGGCTACTCAAATCACATTTTAAAAAGTCAATAATTCATGAAAATAATGCCCAAAACCAATTAAAATCCTATTTCACACAAGAACAAGAGTAGTATTTTGACACTTCTGGAAGAGAAATAACTACGAAAAGCTGCTACTGCATTTCTATGATAAACATTATGTTAACTATTCAAGTCATCAATACACAGAAACACAAAAGCTGTGCTGAAGAACTGTTGCTATCGACTCCCGAGAGGAAGCAGATTAGGATCATGGTTTGCAGTACCAGAGCGTTTTTTGACTGCAACAAAAACTAAATTTAGACCCAGTTACATAAAAAATACTAATAGCCTTAACACTTTTAATCAGCGTAAGAGGTTTAGAGATACACAAATGATGTAAAGTCTGTTGACTAGTTTTATACTGCTTTTGCAATATTGTGCATTAGTAAAATCAGGGAGATTATGAAATACTGAAACATAATAAAATTACATAAAACATGAAAAACAGGTTATATAGAGTGACTCCAAACTTTGATACTAACAGAAATTTTACCAGAACACATCAAGAACGTATCTCTACAGATTCCTGCAGCATGGGGGCTAACCTACCCGGGTAACGCAACACAAGAAGCTGGCAGGTTCAGAGAGCAGGTGGGACTCTCTATAAATGCAGTATTAACACATGTGATCAAAGGGCAAAAAATAAAATGCTTGCTATCTTCATACTGTTGCAAACTGCTGATCCATGGCTAGCACAACAGCACAAGGCAATCTGGCAGGCTTTCAAATGCCAAGTCTGGCATGGTGACGGGCAATATGCTCTGCCAGCTGTGCAACTCCCTTTAGGAGCTGCGAAATGGCAAAAAAGTAATTCCCTGATGATTTTTAAGGATAGCTCATTATTATGGGTTGGCTAGTAATTTATGAAGTATTGATCACATCACACTCAGCTTTTTTTCTCTCCGCAGCAGCTAGACAAGTTCCCTGAAAACAACAGAAGATAAAAATATTGTCCCAATACAAATAATAACTTGCATAAGCTACAACTGTTGCCCCAGCCACATGGTAAAGTTGCAAAATAGGCGGCAACGTTATCATATGTCCCACCTCTCACTTTTTAATAAGTAATCTATACCATGAAAACATTTTCAGGTTCACATCTTGAAGCATACACTACAGGCCAGTTAGCTAAGTGTGAGTAATAATTTTTTTTTTACTTGAATAGTTCATTGCACAGTGCCATCAGAAAGTATTCCTTAAAAGCATGTTTCTATCACGGTGTACTAACAGATACAAAAATTAAACAGTTGACAGTTAGTCCTACCAAGTTTTACTGATTACCAAGTTCCACCATGTTCCATTATTTTCCTTCAAGGACTTTCACAAGTTTTCTTGCACAATTTTTCTACACAATTTGAAAGTTACTAGCAGTAAAAATGTTTACCTACCCCCTTCAGAATTATTTCTGAGAAACACTGGTAGTAACAGCTGAGTGAGTATACTATAAAACTTATCCAGATGGACTCAAATTAAAAAAAAAAAAGTTATTTTGAAGCAATTACTGTAAAAAAATATACCTTAAGGCAAGCATTACCACTGAGAGCTGGCCAGTCACATCTAAAGCCAATTGTTCTTCCCACAGAAATATAAAGACCTGGATAGGAAGCAGTAGTTTCTTCAGATTAGATTAACTGCAATGGTTTTACATAAAACTACAAGTTTAAACAAACCCCAATAAAAGGTTAGCCTTCAACTTCTAAGCTATTAATCATTTTTTCTTTGCAGGAACTCATTCTCAGTGATCTAAGATGGCTCACCCTAGATTAGAGTTGTTGTTCCAATTTACACAGCTGTAAAACAGTCCAGAAAATGACTGTGCTCTGCATCACAACATTATGGTTTAGAACTGGCCAGACAACTAACCGAGCTCTTTGCAGACAAGGCAACTGAGTTAAGTGACAACTCTAAGAAGGTATCAGTGAAACCACCAGCTTGACAAATTGGTCACTCCAAGTGTTGTCGCTTAACAATTATACTGCTAAGAGTTCATTCTCCATAACTGTCACCTAAATATCCCTGTAAACTGATAAGCCACAACAGGAAAAAAATAGTTTTGGTTGTATCTAAAAAAATCCTTTAAAACATTGCAGATGGAATAGTTCTTTAGCGGCAAAAATTCTGACATTGTTACTTGACATTAAATATTACGCTTTATTTTCTACACCTTAAATAGAAGCAAGGCCACCACAGCCACTACCACACGATGAACTCTTTCCACTGATTTCGCTGTCAGTTTCCAAAGTCAGCCTTGGGCCGAGTTGGACATGGCTTGGGTCTTTTTCTTTTTTGACTGAAATTAACAACAATGCAAATTTCTCTAAATCATTTGTCAAAAAAAACTTTTAGATAAGTTTTCAGCACTTCAGAAAAACTGCGCTGAAAATGAGAAATATTTAAGAAAAGCCTACACAACTGATATAATGTATTTGCTTGGTATCAAAATTTATCAATACCAGATTGCAGTTACAAACTATACTTTTTGGCAGATGCTTGGCTCATTATCATTCAGCTGTTGAACCACAGATCCAGCTTGCATCACCTAAGAGGATTATGCAACAACAGACAGGTTATTATTGCTTAAGGCTTATACACCGGGCTTGGTTCTTCATAATGTTTTGAGTTTCTATGGATTCTTCTTTTCTAGGAAAACAGCTGCATAGCTTATTGGAAGTTCTACTCAAAAATGCAGTCTTTTTTTTTTTTTGTCTTTTTTTTTTTAACTTTGTATCACAGTGGTAATATATAACCTACCAAGCAGAGTCATATTTAAAGTGCACTGCATAAAACAATCTATTTCTCCCATATTTTTATAACTCATGTATTTCTCAAGCTTCCACACTCTCACTATGCGTAAGAAAACATACTTGTCAATTAACAGATATTTTATATACTACTTCTACATTCTTCCTCTACCACTGTGAGCAAGCATTACTGAGCTGAAAGGAGTGATTAGTTCACTTACCACTGAACTGCAACCACTCTTCAGAATTTCTCTGCCACAAACACCAACACATCTTTTACAACAAGAAATTAAGAATTTTATGAGTGTAGTTAGTTTAGATCGATGTGAAACAATGTGCGCTTTCATCCCTTGATTAATACTGGTCAAACAGTGTGAGGTACACTAGAAGTTCACAGCATATACTGCTTATCATACAGGGACAATGCAATTTTAGACCCTAAATTTTAAATCTAGAATTAGAATCCAAAACATTCAATGAAATATTTGCTCTGCTGGCAACTTCATGGAAGATTATTTTCTACAAAAGTTTGTTACTATAATGGAAGCTTTCAACTTCACTGGAAGGAATAAAAGTACTTTTTTTTTTTTTTTTCCTCCTCCTCTTTTTTTCTTTTTCTTCTTCTCCAAGATCAATACTGTTCATATCAACTCTGGCTAACTACCACATTCTGTATTTGCAGGAAACAAGCCATGCAATGGACTCCCCCTTTACAAAACAAATCCTAGTGACACAAATGTTCATCTTTGTCTCATCTCTCTTTTCCAGTCAGAAAGTCGCAAAGAAGGTAAAACTGTTTGTTTTTAAAAATACTTTAAGTTTCAACAGGCAATTTACAAGATTTTTCTGATCTAGTTTCATTATCCCATTTTGAACTACCCTAGGGTCCCTATACAGTTTTCAGATCAAGACCTAGACTTCTGTTTACTGGATGCATTTCATTATCAGATTTGACTGTGAGCTCATCTTCCCCAGCACCATCTTTTTAAAACTACGAAAACATCTGTAAATGCCATGAAACAGAATACCGTGCAATGTTCAGATCCTTACAGTTAAGATTTCTTTTACCAAAGTTTCCAAAAATTTTCGTGGTTGAAGAGTTTTTCCCAGGCAATACACTCCTCTTTCCTAACTGAAATATTAATGCATGTCACATCTTATCAAAGAAATGCTTATTCTACACAAGGTGTTTCAGGGTACAACCATCTATACCAATTATTGGGGGAGGAGGGGCAGGGAGTTGGTAGGGTGTCTCTTTGCTTTAATTATTCCAAATGAATAGTGTTTGACAGCAACTAAAAGCTAGTACAGATACAGAAGAGTTCCTACTTTTCCAAACAAGTTTTTCCACCAAATAGATCTCAAATGCTCTCATGAGACTGTTACTCTCACTGAATGCAGGGCATGCTACATTTCCATTAACACATTACTTTGAGACGTGGATCCAGTTAAGTCTAAATATTATTCAGGGAAGAAGAAAGGTTTCCAGCTTCACCTCACCTCCAGTACATACTGTCAAAGTAAAACGATTAAAAACAAGACTGTCACCCACAAAGTTATTTAACTTCGGGGTAAAGCCATGTTGACAATGGGAACAACTAAAGAATTAATTCCGGAATTATTATTAAGGAGTTCTGCTTCTACGTTCCCTTATCTTTTCAAATATGTCTTCGTATTCTATCCCATCCGCACGTTTACGTGCAACCTACTACAGACCCTAGGGATGGCATAAGACAAATTATGCCTTTCCTGTGTCTCCACACCTCTTCGCCTCTTAGCTGAGGAATCCTAATTATCCAAGATGACCCTTGGAAGGAAATGTTTAAGTGGTCAGTAAGTACCAAAACTAAGTTTGACTTAAGTTAATATTCTTGCCCTCATGAGCAATAGAGCAAAGAGTAAGAAATGGTACTCCTTGCCAAGTTTTAACTGCTAATGAAGAAAATGCAGAAGTCAGAAAACACAGCTTACATTCCATGACAGCACAGACATTTTGAGGAGGTAAGGGAAAATTAATCTTTCATTTTGGACAGGAACAAGAACCAGATTAGTAACTCTAAAATAGATATAGAGAAGTTAAGAGTATTGTTTACAGCAAATTGCAGTTAAGAACAACAGAAATAACCTATCAGAGAACTGACAGCAGACTAGACAAAATTCACGGGAATTTGCCTCAGTTCCACACTGCTTACAAGCAACGAATGAATAGCCAAGCAGCACACCTGCCCCACTGCACAGCTGCAGCCTGTTTATTAAGGATGTCCTGTACCCCCTCTCACTACCAGAACTGTCCACAAACCCAGCTTTCCCCAGTCCCAGCACTCGGATGACTACTGTTGCCTCGCATATCAACTGATTTCAGCCCACGCTTATGCTGATAGACTAAAAAAATAACTAAACAATTTAGCTGTTTTGCTCATACTTGAGCCTTTTCCTTAGTGATGGCATTAATTTGGGGTTCTCTTCTTTATCAGAAGACACAGGAATTTAGTGACTGACTACACTAAACTTTCATTAAACTTAGCTGAATTTGAATCAATGGGTTAAAAAAAACCAACAAACAAAACTGACAAAGGTTTGTCATCACACCATCTTGTCTTTATCCTTTTCTTAAAAACAGCACTATTCTTAGTTTGATTTCCTAAGGGATTTTTTTCTTTTGTTAGTATATTCCATGCAGGCATGTGTGATCTCTGCCCACCCTAAGCCCTCAAGTTAAAAGTCCTAAGGCCAATACGATTTCTGTACAAAGTAACTCACTTTATAAAAGTTCATCAGTATTAGCAACAATAGTAATACAACAGTTTTCACCAGCAAGCATCCAGTATCATATACATTTACATAGCATTGCTACAAAACAGCTACAAAACCAGAGCATTTCTATGAAGTTTTGGCTGTCAATATAATTGAAAATAAAAGTTTTTCTACACTGTAACAAGAAAAAAAAAAAAAAGTGTTGAGCCATTCAGTCATTCTTACCAAGATTTTCTTTGTGTAACAAACCACATTCACACTTGCATTAAATTTTCAAAGTTTTTACATTTTCAGTATATAGTTCTAGCAGGTTTGGGTTTCTTTGGTTGTTTTTCTGTTGCTGTTTGTTTGTTTTAGAGTCTTCAGGTTTAAGTTACTCTTTTTAAAAGAATCCATCTGTAGATCAGATAGTTTTCTATCTGAATGAGTTGCAAAGTAAATTAGCTTTCCATTGACAGCCCACAGGGCTATTTTTTTGCCACTTTTTCAAAAGGTTTTATTTAAACATATACACAGAGCACGTATTACATTGCTGTTTTATGCAAAAACAAGCAAGCAACCCTCCACTGCCAAAGCTGGTGGTTCACACATGGACAGGGGAAAAAAGGATTAAATTAACTCGAGGCCATTTATTTGCATAAGTTAATTTCTGAGAAATTAAGGTGCCCAAAACTGTGATCATCTTCAACTAAGATGTAAGGTCAATTCCTAGCAGCAGCAGCTACAGCAAGTGCCACT
The DNA here is from genome assembly GCF_015220075.1 of Falco rusticolus. NCBI lineage: Eukaryota > Metazoa > Chordata > Aves > Falconiformes > Falconidae > Falco > Falco rusticolus. Next base: position 42,399,389 of record NC_051193.1, read on the forward strand.
GTCAACTAGAATGAAAAATGGCATAAAAACATGCAATTAGAATGAAACAGGGTGCAAAACCATTAAATCACATGAACTCTTCCTGAACTTAGCTCATGGCACTCTGAACAAACAGCAGGGCATGAATAAAGTCTTTAAACCTTGAAAGCATTAAAATCAGAACTCAGAAAAAAATTTTTAGTAAGCACCATTTTGCAAAATTAGAAGTTACAAATTCTATGTTTGTACAGAAGTTACTCTGAAGCACACAATTACCAGATTTTAAGCTGCCTTACAGCATTATCCAGTTTTCTTAAAGAGTACCTTTCCAAAGCAATTTCTTGATCCTGCAGAGTAATACTTTATACAGAATATGAAATGCTGTTCTGGAACAAATCAGTAAGATGGAGCAGATACAACATTGAGATGCAGCCAGATTAACACTGCGGGGAAGTATAGGTAGTTCAGCTTTAAGTGGGCTATTAAAAATGTACTTTAACTAACCTCCATTTAAAAAACACACAACAAAACTCAAGACTGTCTGTAAACCAAAGTTAGGAAAAAAAAAAACAACGAAGAACAAAAATACCAAAACAAAAAAAATAAATCACAGAGACCCCAAAAAGAACAAAACCAAAGAAACCCACAGTTCCCCTCTAATCTTATTTTAGAACAGAAGAATGACTTATGTATTTTGTACACTTTAGCAGGGAATCTATGAAACCAAAACATTGTCTTGACAAACAGAACCTTTCCTGAGAAGGGTTCATAGTCACAAACTCATTTATAATGTGTTATGTGGGAGATGGCAAGTCGTAACAGTTTGAAAGTCAACAACATGGAATGTACCAACAAATTTATGAACAACAGTAGCAGTTATTTATTTACATGTTCAGGGTAGTTGATTTTTTTTTTTTATGAATTAGGCTTCCCCTGTATAAATTAGAAAACTACAAGTTGTCGAAATGGGCGAAATCCCCAGTCTTCAAAAGTTCAAGTAAAAACATCTTTGCAGCACTTCCTTTAGACAATAGCATATTGCTCATATAAAAGGTCTCTTATCCTATAGAAGTCCTGACAGAGACAGCCTTCCAATCCAATGCGTCCTGTTTCAGTCTGAAATAAAAGACATGGTGCAATTTATTATCTTTACACTAACAAAAACTCCAATTTTCACTTAAATTATTATTTACCGAAGTTTAAGACACAGAACACCTACCCTGCGAACAGCCACCAGATTGTTGCACACAAGCACTCCTCCTACAAATTCAGCTTGTATACCTTCTCGCAAGAGAACCTGCTTGAAGTCAGACAGTCTTGGCTCATTCATAAATACAGACTGGTGTCCAAGAACCTTTAAACAACACACACAATTTTAATACTTCTGCTATTTAATACCTTCCATTTTTCCAAAGATCTCCTCGTCACTGTGTTAGCAGCAGTCTGGACTAGACTACAAGACTATAAACGGGAAGACTGGTTTTATCTCCATTGACCTGCAGCAAGGCATTTCCAGGATAGGAAGGCCTTATAAGTTATCCATCAAGTAAAGGAAAAGTTTCTTCCTTTGCTCAAATATCGAAGATAAATGGAAAGCTATCATTGAAGATCCCACTTCCAAGCCATGTTATGCAGGGACTGAACTGCAGCTGCTGATCACTACATGACTTCTATGACGTTAATCTGAACAGACTTCAGTGTTTTCTCCACATTTATCTAGCTCCTAGAACTGACTACATTTTAAGATACTGTTGCACAGTCCTAAAAGCAATTCTAGAGTTAGAAGGCACTGTAATAATTCAATAAAGAGATAGAACATCTACTCACATGTAAAGTATTTAAGAGTAAAGATGAATTTATAGAAATTATTAAACTTAACAAGCTCTCAAATCACTACTATAGAAGCAGACATATGAATGTCAAAGACCTGTACCTCAAGTATATGAAGTATTTTCCATAGCATCAACAAAACAAAAAAATCCAAGAGTGACTAAATGCCGATTAATTTTCAAATCTGCAAGTACTAACTACAAATATGTAACATGCTGATTAAAAACTTATCTTCATAAATAGATGGTACTGTATATGTTAGACACTGTTAATGGATGCAAGAGATCATCCTTGCTGAAAAGCCTAAAATACGAACAAAGCACAGTACCAGGTTTAACAAAGAGAAAATCCAACACAAAAATCCAGTTTCAGTTAGGCTTTCATTTTAGTAAGGTCACCATATCAGCCTCTAAGCACTAGAAAAATGAATACAGAGCTCTTCAAAAACAGAAGCCCAGATCAGCATAACTGCTGTACCTCATGAGGTGGCAGAGGTTCCAAAGTAGGAATGATCTCGCTCTCCTCACACATCTCCTTGTCATCGTCACCGAAGAGGCTTTTCATGGCCTTCTGTTGTGCAATGACACTAGAGTCCGAAGAAGGCATATCCACTTGCATCTCTAAGTCTTCATCTTCCCTCAACTCTCCCTCTTCCAGAATAACTCCAGTATCTACTTTTGAAACCCGCATGTCCAGAACACCATCTATCCAAGCCAGCTCAGCATCCTTGGCTTTACAGAACTGAAGGGAGCTGACAAGAGAATCTTTTAACCTGACCTGGGTTTCACAAAAATAAAAGTACTGTTAGTTTGATGGAAAACACAGAGTTTTCTTACTTCAGGCTTTAAAAATTACCAGTTTTCCTTTCACTGTCTCTTCACATGTGTTTGATTCATAGTCTTTTGAAAGGGAAAGGAGGGAATTAGTATCACCAAGGCAAGATGTTCTATAGTTTCAAAATATAATAACCCTCATGTCACTACTCAACTTAAAAAGCAGTGGAGATCAATACCTTTTTTGTCTTGGTTAAAATAAAAAAAGGACCTATACAACTGCAAACGTGAGTTAAAACTTATAGCAAGAGCAATCACTTCTTTTTAAAACATCAGAAACCTTTTTTGTGTCCAAGAAGTTCCTCAGTTGGCTTTAATAAAGTTAAGAAAAGTTTCTATTGATGCATTTAGGTTACTGAACAGCAGTTCCAAATTTCAACCCTCCAAAATTTGTAATTACTATTTTATTGTAAGAAGGGATATTGTAAATATCATGTTTTAAAGCAACCAAAACATTACCTTGCCCTGATTTCTCTGGTACATTCCAGGACTTCAACCTGTTAAATTAAGCCCTACTCTGAAAGGCTGTTATCCACATATTACTGTGTATGATCCCTATCGTGGAATCAAAGTTGCAACTATATGAAAGATAGTGCAACTAACTATCCATCTGCAGCACAGTCCACTCAAGGGACTAGGATTCTTATGCCCCACTCACATCTATTATTTTCTAATTCAATGTCTCCAGCGTACATCATCTGTTCAGAAAGCTTCAAAAAGAAAAACAAACTAAAGCTACACAGAAGACAGAATTTACCCTTTAGATATATACATATATAAAAACTGAAAGGAAATCAAAGCAATTACAATTTTACTCAAATATTTTGTGAAAAATCATGTCATTTCTTGCACACTAGCAATCCTCACAGCTTTAAAAAAAAACCCAAAAAGCCAAAACAAAACAAAAAAAAACCCCACCAACAAAATAAACACAGATTTTCACATACTTCACAGAAATTATCCAAGTTTTCTTATTTAGAGCTTAACCATGAAAATTAAGCGCAATATATTAACACAATATAACATATTATCGTAACTTCACTTTCCAAGAACCATCACATTAATTTCTTTTGGGGGGGTAGGGGCATGATTTATTTATTTTTAACAAACTTAAAACATAATCTTAACTTTACATGTTCATTCTTAAATACAAAGGTGGGGGCTTTTTTTTCCTCTTTGCTTTCTTAAGGCCCCCCCTTCAGATTCCAAAAAGAATCCTGAATTGCAGGTAGTGTACAGTGGTACTCTAAATATCAGTATTATAAATATATTATGACTTCAGTAAAGCTAACCAGTGCTCCCATGGACAGAAGCCTTGCCTTTTGCCCTACAGGTAAAAACACAAAGATCTCATGTTTAAGCTTTTAAACACTTCTTATGAATAATAAACTTAAGGAGAATGCTTACCTAGAAGACAGAAAAACTCTACTAATGTTTTGATCACACAAAACCAAGTGTACACATAGGTAATTACATCTCTCCTCTCCCAAAGAATGGAAGACCAAATTAAAGTCTGCCAATACAGCTCTACTACAGTTCACATTACTTACACAACTAACAAATTCTAGTACCTCACCTGGTAAATGTGAGTTTCACTAGTTGCATCTACTGTTTCATGCAGTTTTGGCATGTAAACCTTAATATCTTTTCCACCAAAAGCTCTGCAACATTCTGCAAGGTCCTGACTGGCCTCAGGTGGTCCATGGACAATGATGAGTTGTCTTGGTTTCATTTGGTTAATAATTTTTTTAATTGAGTCCCCATCTGAGCGTCCTTCATAGTCAATGTATGTAACTCTGGCTCTAGTTTGAATTAAAAACCCAAGAAAAACACTTTTTAGTTTAAAAGATTAAACATTTAAGTGTTCCAAAGTATTTAAAAACAGAAAATATTTTGAAGTTATTCTGTATCAGCAAAAGCTGTCAGCACAAGGTATACTATGCATCTGTAAGATACAGATTTACCAGGTATGAGCATGTTATGTGTATTTAACACTATAAATTCCCAAAATTCACTTGCATAGTTACCCAAAACATGAGAGAAGCATATTTGGGCAAGTTGTTCTTTTAACAAAATGGACATACATTTGAGTATCTATGCTAACATACTACTGTATTGTTTGTTCTTCCTCTTACTTGTCTCCATCAGATGGGGAACAAACTGAATTTCTTCAGGGTGGGGAACTATAAGATTCTGTACTGTACTCCCAGAAAGGCTAGTAAAAAACTAACCTAGATAGCTTGAGGGTGGGGAGGAAGAAGCAAAACAAAAAGCAAGCCCTTTCCCACTTTCTTAATTCCAAGCTAGCCTTTTCCCAGTTTGCACCATACCCATACACCATTCTAGCAGAACTGACAAGAACGAAGGCACTCACTTAATTTCCATGGATTCTGTTGCAGAAATACATTTGGTAGGAACATCTGATAAATCCTGGTCCATAGGCTCTTCTCCATTTGTCAAACCAGATTCTAATTTGCTTTTTTCTTCCTCTGTTGCTTGAAGTTCTGGAACTAGAAAATCCTCAGGTCTAAAGAATGAAAGGCATTTTGCTTTTAATAGTCTCACAGTAAAACCAAAGCACTACAGAACATAAAAAACAAACAATGCTGACTATTAGTACTGAAATGTCTTATAATTGTTATTGCCGACAATTTTATTACACTTTCCTTCATTATTTCCATATTTGCACAGAGTTCATATGGAAAATATCACCTTCCTATCTTAAAAACAAACTGGTATCTCGGGAAATGCTAGCAAATTGAGGTTTTCTAGCAAGTATTCATCATGCAAATACAAGTATCGCTAGATTTTTCTAGGATGAACAATGTTCTTCCCTCTCACTACAAATTCATCAAAATTATGTGTAATTTAAAGGAGAAAAAACCTCAGATTATTAAAAAAATCAAACCTTCTAAGATAAAAGGAAAATAAAAAAAGCCTGGAGTGGAAACACATCCCAAGAGGTGTGAACACAGGCCAGGGATCACCGCTCTGCAGCTTCAACCCTATCACAAGCTTCCTGTGAGACTTAGTGCAAACTGTCCTAACTGTTCAAAAGTTACTGCAGTTTTGGAAGAATATGTAACAGTACTGCAAAAGAGGCAAAATGGCACTTTCTATTACTTCTGCTTTTTAGTTATTTCATAGTTATTACATGTTAGCATGCATTTACCACCACATACTTGATAATCTCGCCATATTCATCCCATTTAATTCTTTCTTCAGGGGCTGGAAACATTGGATAAGACTTCTTTGCCTGTTTGAAGAAGCTTCCTTTCCGGCTACCTTCACCTTTCATCATCAAATCATGTTTTGTCTTATGTACAGTTGGCTGATCAATATCCTCTTCAGCATCACTCTCATCACTGGAATCAATATCTGCCCTGAAAGGACATTCATAAAAAAAACACTAGCTCTTTCCCTTCAGCTTTAGTATTACATAAACACACTGACTGGAAAGTAAGTTGATAAAACACTAGCCAAGGACAAACACATTTTGTGTATCTGAGAAAGAGCTCACAGTCAAAAGGCAGATGAAACAGGTCTATCATAAACAACAGATTAAAGACAACCACTCCTGATTCCTCAGTGCCCTCAGACAAGTCTATCAAAACTATGATTTTCATTTATCCCTGTAAATGGCTGAAGCAGCAGAATGATCACACACAAATCTCAACTTTGATCAAATCAGAACGCAAAAACAGCCAACATACTTACTCTTTAGACTGTTCCAGCTTCTTAGCTGCTTCTTTCTTTAGTTTCTCCTTTTCAAGGTATTCTTCAAGTTCTTTTCCTTCCAACTTGACACGTTTTCTCAACTGCAGACAGAATTAGAATTGCTATTATTATGAGTAGCTGACTTCAATACTTCTCTTAAATACAAATATTCTTGTCAGTAGTGTGCAAGTACAAAGGACAAATACAACTCATATGTCACATATAAGACAATGTTAGGCAAATGTATGGCACCTTAGCATGGCAAAATTATGACAATCGATCAGTAGAGTCTACTTTAACAGAAAAGCATTTCTAAAAGTATCAAAAACAATTAGTTTTCAAAAATTTCTTAAAACATCTCCAGGAAATCTAAGTGAATGCAAGTACTCTCAGATGAGCAGGCTTGCCAGTCTCACCTCCATCCCTCAAAAGGTGATGGCACAGCTCATTCTGAATGTCACCTCTAAGCATGTGGAGGAAAAGAAGGTTGTCAGGAGTAGTCAATATGGATTCACCCAGGGGAAATCATGCCTGACCAACCCAGTAGCCTTCTATGACGGAATGGCTGACCGGGTAGACAAGGAGAGAGCGGTGGATGTTGTCTACCTCCATTTCAGCAAGACACAGTCTCCCATAACGTGCTCATAGCTAAACGCAGGTGCACTACATGAGCAACCAGTGAGGTGGATTGGGAAGTGGCTGAGCAGCAGAGCTCAGAGGGTTGTGGTCAGTGGCGCAGAGCCCGGCTGGAGGCCTGTAGCTCGTGGCGTTCCCCAGGGGTCAGTGGTGGGTCCAGTCCTGTTCAACTTATCCATCAGTGACCTGGATGAAGGGACTGAGGGTACCCTCAGCCAGTTTGCCGATGACACAAACTGGGAGGAGTGGCTGATTCACCAGCAGGCTGCGCTGCCATTCAGCGGGACCTGGGCAGGCTGGAGAGCTGGGCAGAGAGGAACCCAATGAAGTTCAGGAAAGGCGAGTGCAGGGTCCTGCACCAAGGGAGGAACAACCCCACGCACCAGTACAGGCTGGGGGCTGGCCTGCTGGAAGGCAGCTCTGCAGAGAAGGACCTGGAAGTGCTGGTGGACAGCAAGTTGCCCATGAGCCAGCAGTGTGCCCTGGTGGCCAAGAAGGCCGGTGGGATCCTGCGGGGCATTAGGAGGAGCGTGGCCAGCAGGTCGAGGGAGGTGATCCTCCCCCCTCTATTCTGCCCCACTGAGGCAGCATCTGGAGTGCTGTGTCCAGTTCTGGGCTCCCCAGTTCCAGAGAGGCAGGGAACTACTGGGGAGGGTCCAGCGGAGGGCTACGAAGATGATGAGGGGACTGGAGCATCTCCCTTGTGAGGAAAGGCTGAGAGAGCGGGGCCTCTGTAGCCTGGAGAAGAGAACACTGAGAGAGATCTTACCAAGGTCTACAAACATCTTAAGGGCGGGTGCCAAGAGGATGGGGCCAGGCTCTTTTCAGTGGTGCCCAGCGACAGGCCAAGGGGCAACGGGCACAAACTGAAGCACAGGCAGTTCCTTCCATCTGAATGTGAGGAAGAACTTCTTTACCTTGAGGGTGCCAGAGCACTGGAACAGGCTGCCCAGAGCGGTTGTGGAGCCTCCTTCTCTGGAGACATTCAAAACCCTCCTGGATGTGATCCTGTGCAACCCGCTCTGGGTGAACCTGCTGTAGCAGGAGGGTTGGACCAGAGGTCCTTCCAAACCCAAGCATCCTGTGATTTTATGAGCAGTGGGAGTTTTTTTTAATTTTTGTGTCACTAACATCAAATCAGAAGAACCTGGTGAAGTCATACTAGCAGGTAAAACAATGGTAAATTTTGTTTCTTTTCTGAAAATCAGATTAGAGTATAGATCATTTTGAGTAATAGTGAATTCTGCTAACAGTCCAATACTGTAATTCTATGCTTCCAATCCAATCTAAAACTAAAATAAAGCTGCATCATCAGGATTGAAATTATCACTGCAATCACAGGAGACTCCCATAAATTATAACATTTACCAGAGATAAGTAGATACAGGTATATAAATTATTAAAAATAATTTGGAAGCATGAATAATGATTAAATGTGTCTTAATTGCTAGCTTTTGGTTGTCTTTATAATTGTGATGGGATATATTATACTAATTTGACTTGATGCTCCCCTCGTCCAAAACCAGAGTATTTTCCAATAAGAACAATCCATCGTATATTGTGATATGTATATCAACTGCAAACAGAATTTTTTCTCTAACAACAAAACCACAAAGAAAAGTGTTGTCTAAATATTTAAAAGCAGCTTCATGCTCATCTATATAGAGTATTAATTTTACCCAACCACCAAAAAGCATTTTGCAGTTACGCATGAGACCTATTTTTAAGTGAGTTTATCCACAATTGGATAAACATGCAACATACCGATTTCCCTCCTCCACTAGAAGTTTCCAATAGGTCAAAAAGGAAACCAAATTCAGTTTTGCTCATATTCCCCAGATGGCCCACAATAAAGAAATCTGAGAGTATATAGACAACTCTTACCTCAATATCTATAACTTTTTCAGAAGGATTATCAATCAGGAATCTTGCTAATGTTCCAGGTGTAGTGCGGTAAGTTAAAATTATAGAGTTTTTGGCATCCTGGCACCATTGAATGAAAAGATCTCTAGAAAACCCACACTCCAAGTCAGGCTGACTGGCAAGAACAACTTTTGGACTAGGTACTCGAGCTAGATCAGATAAACTATGACATAAGGAAAGATGGCGGAACTGAAAAGGATTGTTTCTCTTGTCTTCAAAGCACCTCATCAACTTGTCACTCATCCATTCAACCTGAAATATGTATTAAGAACAAGTTATGTATAAGAATACAAGTTCTAACGATAATGTACAAACTTTATAAGATGTACAGGATGCCATATGCATGTGATTACATTAATCATTCTCAGCAAGTGGAGAAATACTGCTGAGTGTAAACAACACAGAAACAAGTACTGTAAGTCATCTTTAACAACTATAAACTATGCTAACAAGGCTTACGATAAAAAAAGGAAATGAGCATTAAGAAACATGTGCACAGCCATGATTGGACTCTTACTTGATCACAAGAACAGAGACACACACACTATAGAGCAAGGACAACACCCAGTATTTAGCCATTTTTTACTGTTAAAAAGAACAACACAATGCTTTTGCATGCACATTCCATTACCCTCTTAATAATTGTATTTTAAAATCAAAACAAACCTGTGACTTAGAGAACTCCACTACATTGTAGCTGACGTTATTCAAAAGTGCTAGAGAGTAGACTCCTAATCCTGCATCTTTCGTTCTCCAGATCTGATCAAGAAGTTGAGCAAGTTCCAGAACTCTGCCTGCTGTATCCACGGCTATTAACACATTTCCATCACCTCGTAATGTCTCCAAAACATTAGCTAAGAAGAATAAAAAACAAAACAAAAACCTACTTATACTTTGAACCAAAATGAGAATGTTTGTGGTGTTGGGGTTTTTTTGTTTGTTATACCACACTAGCAATCACAATCAAAAGCATACTGAACACAGAAATAAATTAAACTTCAGAAGAGATACAAAAACACATTTCCACTGAAATTAAAGGGAGCTGGAGCTCTTCCAGTAGCTCTGAAGATCTCACTGCTTTGATACTACTTTTTCTTGGTTTTTCTTTTTTTATTAAAAACAACATACTGTAAAATGGGAATTTAAAAAACAATGTGGTGAGGAAGGTCAGTTAACAAATCCATTAAAGGTTAAGTGATGCTGGGTAAAATATACTGCCTTCAAATATGGTTCATTGTTTCAAGAAAATCTTTAACCCACTGGATGAGTACCAGCAGAAAAAAAAAGGTAATTTAAATATTAATAAAGGTTCTTAGCCTGGATGCTGATGATTTTCTCATAGAAAAACAACTTACAGTGGTTAATAAATGACATGACTGCTATTTTCAAGCCTAAACAGAATACATACTCAGTAGCTGTTCATCCCTTTGCTTCCTCCTGGGCTGTACATAAGTAGCATTAAATGAATCTGTAATAAGCAACGAAGGCCTGCTCAACATTTCCAAGGAACATCCATTCAGATGGCTGTGGAAAAAAAGGCAAAAAAATCTCACTCTTTGCATTTCTGTTTTATGAGAAAAAATAAGACAGCTAGCTTGCAGAAGTCTGCATGTACAGAAATCAAAACTCCTCAGCAGCTGAATGTTTCCTGCTTCAAACTTGCAAATAAATAAAACTGAGTGGAATAACAAAACCCAGAACTAATACATGTTTCAAATTGATTAATCTGAATGCAAGGGAAATTAGTGGTCTTATTAGAGCTGGAAAGGCACTGCTACTTCCATACCTGTTTATCACACACTACATGACACACACCAAACACATCCAAGAAATATGTATTGCTATGTTGAACTTACATCTCCCTCTTGTGGTTGAAATCAACTGCATAAACAATTTCTTCCTCTCCATCCTTGACAATCTTCCAGATTGTACCTCCTATCATGTGGCCAGCTGGCAATGGTGTGATTGACAAACCATGTCCTTTGCCTACAAAAGTTTTCAATATTTTAGGGACATTACATGTATTCAAATCCATTACTCTGAGTAAGAGAGAGAAATTTTAAAGAACTGAACACCAGAATTATTACTGGGGAAAAAAGTCAAACGAAGTACAAAAAAAATCAGTAACATATCTGTCCTTCTCATCTAACCAGTAGCTTTGATTTTTTTGTCTCTTATTTTGCCTCCAGAAAAAGAAAATAAAGTGAAAATCACTTCCTCCCTCCACCAGTACTTAGAGGCACTGAAGAGCTGCTGTAACTACAGACATAAGTTACATATATTTTATAACAAACATATTACATGAAAGCAAGTACACTGGTGAAAGGCAGACCTCTCTTTGGGGCAACACAAAATGTTTACTGTATCATTCACTGTCTAGCTACTTACAAACCCACATATAAAAAATTACACAAAACGGGATTTTTCCAGAATTACAAACATCTAAGCCAAACAATACCAAGAAAGGTGTTCAGGTGTTGCAGTCAGGAATGACTGATCTTTTCAGCACTGATGCCTTTTTTTTTTTGTAATGCACTGTTACTCCTTGTCATTGGAGCTAGCTCATATCTTCGTCAAATTAAAACTAAACCACCCATGACCGTCATTCACTGTCTTTACTGCATTCTACCAAGTTGAACAGAAGTGCACAGCTTGAATAATAATACCTAGAAATTATCTTCTTCAATGCATCCATTTAGTCTTTTCTAATCATCTCCATTAAACATGGGAAAGTAGGGCACTTTAAAGTTGTTCACTAAAATTACTTTTTAAGATTTAGAAGTTTGCAGCATGGACATAGCCTTGCTACAAGTATCTGGAAAAGGGTCAAAAGCCCTTCAAGGATGGCATCCCATGTCTATTTTCCAAATTACAGGGGCAAGTATTTTGGCAAGCATCATTCAGTAACTGGAAGATACATCTCCGAGACAAGTTGCTGGTGGTCAGCTTGTATATAGTCTTTGTTCAAGAACAGGGTTTCCATTTCATTCTATCTTTAAATTCAACATAAGTGAAAAGCTGCTGATTCTGTGGATGCCACAGTTGCTAGCAATGAACTACACCGAGTATCAGTCGGTGAAGATCTCCTCATTAAATCATCCACATGCTGTAACTTAATCTCTGCAACCTATTCATTCTCTAGAAAGCTTTCCTTTGTTACTGGTTACTGATGAGTTCTGAGGTATCTACCACTAGGCATGAGTACATGTTTTTGAGACACAAGAAAATTCCAAGAAAAATTCCAAAAACACTAAACAAATACCTAAATATGCTTTGGCATGACCTCCTCCCCATTAAGGGGAAACTCTACACATTTCCATACACAATTACTGAGGCAAACGTTCAGCTGATACAGATTAACACAGGGCTATTGAATTTAGGCCTGCAAAATGCACATTTCAAAACTTACTCCCTTGAAGAAAAAAAGTTACTTTAACTGTCAATGACTATGCTGTCTTTCACTAAAAGTAGTTTATTTAAACTTTGGTGACAACTTTACCTTTCAAGTTCACAATCTGAGAAAATTTCAGCTGTTGTATTTTATCAAAGGCTGCATCTACATCATCCAGAGTAAAGAGTGTGAAATCTTCAGTATTATGGCGGGACTAAAACAAATAAGAAGTATAGAGCGTTCAAGTACCTGAGCATTCTACCATACCAAAGACATTATGTAAGAAAGTGTCAACTTAAATATACCTGGTAGAGATCATACATAAACATCTGCCCCATTTTATATACAGGAATAGTTGCATAAATGGCACAATTCAACCCCATTTTTCCAACTGCATACGGAAGAGCACCGAGGTGTAGAGGGTCAGGATGAGAAAGAAGTACAGCATCAACCTGATGTACATGTCTATAAAAAGAGGGACAACAGAAGTTGGTAAAAAGAGTTCTGTATGGTGTTACATACTCCCTATTATGGCTATTTTGACAGTACATAGAAAGTCTGAATGCCAAATAAGAAAACCTAAATACTTCCAGGTTTACAACAAAGTTTTTAAAGCCATAAATAAAAGTTACACATATTTCCAAACATTTAAGGACTTAAAAATGCAAGTGACTTCTGAAAACACTATTTCAAGGTCTGAAAGACATAAGTTTCACGTCAAATCTTGATTGGAGAGATGTAATATATACTTGGGACATCAAAGAGTACAATAACTGAGGGGCCAAAAATATTATCATTGCAGACACGCTACAAATTGTATATACATCTAAAAACCTAAATCAAAACTTACTTCTTTAAAAAGAGAAAACGTCAAATACATAATTTAAGTGGCACGTAAATTTGTAGTGTTTTATTTATTTTAAAAATGTAAGGTTTTTTTCTTGCAAAGTGTTGCATAAAATAAGAACTCAGACTAAAAGCTTACTACCTATCAGACCTGAAAAACTTGAGGGCATAAAATATATGCAACAAATGCAAATACGATTTGGGCTGAAAGCTTTTTGTTTCCCTCACATATAACTATGAAACACACATCCTTCTAGATGGCTGTTATTAAAAAGTGGGTTTTACCTAATCGCTTCTGAAATAAGACACTAAAAAAAAATCTTATATATCATCCTTACTGCATAATAATCCACTGCTAAAAGACTTCAGACAATAGAAGTGTGTCAAAGCTAGAAAAGTTAATCTATAAAAACAGCATCTATTTTCTACAGGAACTTGTATGTTTCAGTCCTAACCTCATAATCAGTGCTTGGCTCCTTGCAGTAAACCTGCAGAAGTTCAGTATTAAAGTCTAGACAGGTTTATTTCTATGCAGGGCTGTAGGAAGGTAACGGAAGCTGTTTTCCTGACAGTCTATTCATCTTGGAACAAGAAGAGAGTGTCGGACCACTTTGTATTCAGCCTACATACACTAAGGACTCTTTCATTTCAAACTTAGTTAACCATTCTAAATTAGTTCAGACCCAAGGTAAGGCTCCGATAAACTCTGCTCTGTCATGTTTATGACAAAAACAAAACATCCAAGCCAAAACAAACAAAACAGTTTGAGAATTACAGTTAATAGATGTAACTCATTAGACTCACAAGAAAAGTTTTTCCTGGAAATGTTTCAGCAGCCTAATTCCCTTCATATAAAACATACTTCAAATTATTAAAAAAAAAAAAATCCACGCAAACCAGAACCTGTTTAAACCCAAAAGATGGATTTAACATCACCATACAGAAACCACTGCATGGTATTGAAAATTTTCAGAAAAAGACAAGACCTATTTTACAAAAGCATATAAAGTGAACTACTTACTTCCTTAGAGAATCAATAATGTCCATAGAAAAGTTTTCATCCCAGCCACAGTCCAAAAGAAAACGAAATTCATCTACTTGCAACAGATAGCAAAGGGCAGACTCCTCCTGCACCCCTGAAAGTGTAGTCAACTTGATAATCGATGTCATTTTCCTCTCCCAAGTATTTAATCTCCAAAAGAACTAACCTGAATGGGAGAAAAAAAGGTTTCATTGACTAATCCAAAGGAAAAGTCTATTTATTTAGCTCCAACTTCATGCGTTTCTGAGAATACACAGGATAAGCGCGCTGAATACTGTTCAATACAGCTACAAGATACCATTTCAGTCTCAGACGTTAACGTTTGTCAGCTGTATGTCTTTTGTTACTAGACAGAGAAATTTTTTTTTACCATTAAAGAGAAAAAAGGATCAGCAGGAGCGGCGCAGCCCGCACCGCCGCCCCGGGGCCAGGCGGGGCCCGCGGCCCCTCAGCCCCGGGGCAGCCCCAGGAGGCCCAACGCGGGGCGGGGCGGGCCAGCAGCTCCACAAGCCGGCTCCAGCGCCCCGCCGGGCCCCGCCGCCGGGACAGCGGCCCTAACGGGGTCAGCCTCGCCGACCGGGCCCAGCGCCAAGAGGGCGAGCCGAGAGGAAGCGACGGAGGAGAGGAGGAAGAGAGGGGCGAACTCGGCGAGGTCGAGCCAAGCGCTTCACGCCCCGGTACCGGGCCGCGCCCGCCGCCCCGCGGGGAGGAGAGGGGAGGAGAGGGGCATCGAGCGGCGGGCGCGCGGCGCTGCCTGCCTCGCGGCGCTACCTGCCTCGCGGGCCGCCCGCGCGCCGGCCTCCCTCAAGCCCAGCGGGGCGCGCGCCTGCCACCCCCGCCGCAGCGCGCGAAATGCTCCGCCATCTTGCGGGAGGCGGGGAGAAAGGAGGAGGAGGAGGAGGGAAGGTGGAAGGGTAACGGACGGCACCACTGCCAGGCCGCCGGGGGGGGAGGGCCCTACCCCACCTCCCTGCGCAGCCCGTGGGCTCTCCCGGCCTGCTGGCGCCGCCCGTTGCCCTTGGTGTGGCCGCTGCGCGGAGACTGGCGGCGGCGGCGGCGAGGAGCGGTAACGGCCGGGGCAGCGGGGCGGGGGCAGCTGCGAGCGTGTTCCCGCGCTACGGGCGGCGGCCTTTCCCGGGAACGCCTCGCCCCGTGTCCTCTCCCTTCCGCCGGGACGTGGGGCCGGAGGGGCCGGGCGGGAGCTCCTCTCGGCCCCGGGGCTTTGTGCCGCTCCTGCCCCTGCGAGCACGGGCGGGGGGCGGGGGGGGGCGGGCGGCCTCGCGGGCGGGCAGGGGACAGCGTTTCTCCGCGGCCGGCGGGGCGGGAGCGAGCAGGGCCCCGTCGTGGGTCAGACCGCGAGCCCCGGCCCGGGCCGCTATCGCGGCCGGCTGAGGGAGCGGCCGGGAGGGGGCGGCGCCGGCCGTGTCTTCCCCTGTAACCAGGTTGCAGGTTCGAGCCCGCAGCTGGGCGACTTCCTTGGTGTCTCTTAGAACTTCCAGCAAGAACTGGTTTGGAAGGCTTTGGTTAGGTTGGGAAAATGTCGCTGGATTATAGAAATGGCCTTTCTTCCTTATCTGTCAATCCCCCACTGAATGTACAGCATATTTTTCAGTCTTGTTATGAATAATAAACATCTGTCTACCAGAGTTTGGTTATACATGCATTTGTAATGTTTTACAGAATGTTTACAGAACAGCAAACTTCAGTGGGTGCATTACTCTAGAACACCTAAAGGGAAATTTCACCAGGGGTATTTTAAAAGAGATCTTCTACTTCTTTCCCATTTTAGAATAAAATCCTATTTTCCAGGACCAAGAGTGAGTTAGGACTATTTCTAAGAAACCTGTGTATGGGTTTGAGAATAGCCTGTGTCTTGCAGGGAGTGTTTGATGGCCCTCATGTTTATTACGCTGTTGTAGGATCATAGTGAGTGAGGTTAAAGGTGCCAGGTATGCAACACTTTCCATGTCCAGATCTATCTGTAACTCTTATCTGTTATGCTTTTCTTTCTAGCAGTCATGGTGAATTTTGCCCAAGCTGTGCGTGATCACTGGGTTCACATCCTGGTTCCCTTAGGATTTGTGATTGGATGCTATTTGGACAGAAAGAACGATGAAAAACTGACTGCCTTCAGAAACAAGAGCTTATTATATAGAAGGTCTACTTTATGATGCCTCTTAAATATACATATATAGAGAGAGTTACTTTGCAAAGTGCTTCTTTTTTCTTTTTGAGAGTCTAAAGTCTGAAAAAAAAATCAGGGATGCTGTCAAAATATTAAAAGAAAGAAAGCTCTAAAAATTTCAGCAAGCATTCCTGAAGGGTTTTAGGGCACTTTAACGCCTTCTGAAAAGTGGGGCTTGATTGGGGCTTGGTCTTGAAAGAGAGGATCATTAACTGCTGTCAGGTTCTTGTCATGAAATGTGGAAACCATTATTTGGTCTCTGTCTAGAACTTCAGTGGGAAACAGTGCTTGAACTTTTAATTTTCAAGTTTTCAGTGGATTGTAGCAAACTTCTGTCTTAAATTTTAAATGATCACAGCCCTTTTTAACTAAATACTTTCATAAATTTGTATCATTTAATAACCAAGTTTTTGAAAATTAACACAATATTTATGTTGGCAAGTGCTGTATCTTCACTGAAGGACGTGACTATATATGCTGTTAGTTTGGGCTTACTGGCTGACTTAGGAAGAATTGCGATAATACATTGCCTCATCTATGGCAGTTCTAATTCTGTATTAGGCCACAGTGTTAATGAAACACTGTTAAAAAAACCTCATGCTGCATAGCATGGACTAACGGTAGGAATGTTGTTATCAGTTTGCAGGTGTTTTTGTTTTTTTAACTCCCGTCTCACCTAAATTAGTTCTGAATAAGAAAGTAAGCTTATGATGTAATCTGACTTACATTAGCACTCTTCTTATTGCAGTTGCTGATGAAGTTGGGCTGGTATTTCAGTATATTGCAAAAGTCCCGTCTGCTTTCACACCTAGTTCTGTTCCCACTACAATAATATTTTTTTTTTATTTAAAAGAAGTAGAATTTTTCCTTTTGGATCCCATTATGCAAAAAGTTTGTTCAGTCCTTAGAGGTTGGCTGGTTTGTGCTTCCATTTACATGAATGGGAGTTACGAGGACTTAATCCATTGAAACTTTGGGAAGAAAGGAGGAAGCTTATCAGTATTGATTTGTAACTGATGATTGCAAGGAAACTTAAATTTACACATAGCTCTCAAAATTAAGGTTTTGTAGAATCAGTAATTGCATTTATTAGTAACAATTCTACAAAAAATACCTTAATTTTAATCTCTGCCCTGTTATTTTTTTCTTTCCACACAGAGAACTGAAGCCTGGTGAAGAAGTTACATGGAGATAAAAGGCTGCTGATGAAATGGAAAACATTTTTGTCTGATTCATCATCATGTCTCACACATCGAAAGAATAGGATTATGGTTCTTTATCTTGAGAGAATATGTAAAGCTACAGAAAGGGACACCCGCAACTCATCCATGCCAGTTTAATTTCCAATCTTGCTTTTTTGGAATATGTTTAATTACATGACTAATATGTGTCCAGGAATTCCTTTAGTCCACAGGTGTTGAGAGCTTTGTTCCCTGAAGTAATTCTCTGGAAAGGGGGGGGGAGGAAGAATTATGTAATAAAGAAAAACTATGCAAAAATCATTCATGTTGTTATTGATCTGTATGGTGTGCAATTCCTGTATTTATAGCTAATTTATGAACAAGCCTTCAAAGGAATACTTAATGTAGACCCAGAACGTGGTCGACAGTTGTCTGTAGTTGTTTTTTTTAATTGAATCTGAGCAGGTTTGTTTTCAGATTTCCTCTGTAGGCTCGGTGGAGCGGCAGCCAGCGGGGTGCTGCAGCTTTGCGGCCGAGTGAGCGCAGGAAGGTGGAAGGGCCGGGCGGCTGCTGAGAAGGCACGGGGAGCTGGCGCTGCTGGGCCTTTGCCGAATGCGTGCCGCAGGGAGAGCGAACCTTTCCGAGGGAACAGGCAGTGCGGGGTGTTCTGGAATTCGTGCTAATGACACGGGAAGAACAGGTAGTACGTGTGTGTCGAGCTCTCCGCGAAGGCGGCCTCCCGCCGCCCTGCCCGGGGGCGCTCCCGGCCAGCGGAGGCGGTGGCTCAGCCCCCTCGGCCTCCTCGCCGGCAGGGGGCGCCGCCACGGCCACCAGCCCGCGCCACGGCCTCATCCGGGCGGCCAGCCCAGCCAGGGCCCTGCGCGGATTGGCTGCAGCCGGTCAGCGAGCAAGGGAGGGTTTGATTGGTTGGGGAGGTCACGTGAGGCGGCGGTTGCTGGCCGTTGACAATAAACATGGAGTCGATCTTCCATGAGCGGGTGAGTGAGGGACGGGGCGAGCTTCTGCTTCTTCTGGAGGTTGCCGGCCGGCCTGGGGGGGGGTTGTGCCGCTGGCTGGCTGGCTGGCTGGCCGGCCGGCCGGGTCAGGAGTGCTTTCTCTGAGGGGTGGCTGCTGTGTCTCCTGTCCCTGCGCTGGCACGGGGGCAGCCCGCGATACCCACGGGGTGCGCCTGGCCCCTGCGCAGCCGAGCCCGCTGCCCCTCCCCGGGCACCCGTCAGGTGGCAGGGTGAGGCGGCGGCGCGGTTTGCTCTGGCTCGGGAGAGCTGCGGCTCTCCCGCCCGGCGGTTCCAGAGGCCCGGCCCGGCTCGGCGAGGGAAGGAAATCTTACCGGAGATCAAAGAGAGTCAGGGCTGAGCCTCAGCGTTTCCTGTCGCACGGTGGCTGCCTCTCTTGGGCCTTTAGAAGTAGACCGTGCGTACAGGAAGGTGCAGGCTACAACTGCTTGTGTTTCTTAAGGGAGAGCTCGCATGGCTTGGAAGTGAGCATGAAGATGAGCAGCGGCAGGCAGGGGTGTCAGTGCTCTCGGACACATCACCTAGCCTGGCTTGGCTGGGGTTCTGTAAGGAGCAGGGAGAGGGAGAGCTGTTAAGGAAATCCTGATTTATGTACTGTGCCTCTGAGCTGAACAGAGTTTCCTTGTTTGGAGGACCAATGTGCCTATGACCTGCTGTGGTTTATCCGGGTTCCCAAATACAAGCTATTTATGTTTTCATGCTACTCAAATATAGTTGGTTGTTTTGATATATTTGCTAATGCTTCTGCACTGCTGTTAAGATTAACATTGGTTTTGTACACTGTTCTCATGTATAATGGTTTGTTTTCTTGGCAAATAAAGCAAAATAATTGTAACTTGATTTTAAAAACCAAAAAATTTACTGTTCTGAAACCCACAGAACCCGAGGAGTGTTCTTTCAAACTAGGTTTGGGTTGCAAAACTAGGCAAGCGTTGTTGTGTTAAGCAGCTGCTGTTCAGAAGAGGAGTATTGGATTTCAGCCATTACGGCCTCTGATACAGTGACCTTGAGTTCCAGTCTAAATTTTAAAATGAGTTCAAAACAAATGTACCTTGCTGTTATCTGGCCTATCATATAATGAAATAATAAATTTTTAATGTCTAAGTTTCTTTCTGGTTAAATAACAAAACTGCTGACATTGACGTGACAGAGCATAATGCATTCAAAGTTATAAACGGATTGTAATTTGTAGTTCCTACAGGTTTTGGGCAAGTGGAGGGTACAGTCTTGGGCCTCTCACATATGAAATGTACACTGCTCCCTGGTTAAGTTAGTTATACAGTTACAAAGTTACACCTGTTTTAAATTGGAGTACCAAATATTTTTAGCTTGTTAAATTTTGAGTAGAGTAGTAACAATAACTGAACCTCTGGCTTCTTTCTTAAGGGATCATGCCACCCACCCACCACCCACCCTATCAAGCGTTGTCAAAATATTTCAAGTGCTGCACACACACTTGAATCTGCCCACCGTAGATGTTCCAATAAAAAGGCATGAAAAACATGGTATTCATAAAAGCAATTTAACAAACAAAGACCTAAGGAACATGGCATTTTAACAGGGGCGTGGTGGTAACAGAGAGTGGGTCTTAAGGAGCACATGTCTTAGAAGATGGTCTTTTCTTTGATAAGATACAGGTGGTGGAAAACATTGAAAGCAGGGCAACTGTTTTCATCAAAATAGGTTTCGACAAGGGGATTTTAGATTATGGAAATACACAATATTTTCTGGGGAAAAAATTGACGTTAATGTCTATTAAAAGCTGTAAGATCAGTTTTCTGCATTTTTCACTTAATATGTACTAATTTTGTGTATGAGCATTAAAGTTTCTTACTTTAAGATAAAACTGTACAAATACAGAAAGGTCCTTGTAGTGAAATTAAGATTTAAGCCTGCGATACAACTAATTTTCAAAGGTATTTTAATACCTCTTTGTTTCTAAATCAGTTTCATATAATTCTGGTGGAGAAACCTGTGATTCTTAAGCAGGTTCTTCTCTTATAGTTTTGTCATATGACCAGCAGCAGGGATGTGGTCCTGAAGGGACAGGAGCTGGTGTTTAGTCTTGAGTTTCTTGTGTGGGAAGGATGTGAACTGGGGATGGCTTCTGGATTCAGTTGAACCCTGGCTGTACAGCCAATCTAGCTTTAATAACTTGCTGCTCAGTTAAGTGATGAAGCCCTAGGAAGATTCTGTAATCTAGGGTTAAGTTTTTGAGGTTCCTGCTGTAAGGCAGATCATGGGAGACGTGTGCATATGATTTGTATGAGACTTTCAGGGAAGTTTAAAGAACGTTCCTTCAAGGCATGCTGCTGTATTCTTAGGTTCTGTGGATTTCCTGGGAGAGGGAGGTGCTCTTTATTTTTGTTGAGGAGTTTTAGTTTTGTTTTTAATAGAGTGCATGCATTTTAGCATTTTTAATGCAAATAAAAATGAGGACTGATTAAAACAAGAGGAAAGCAGGATTGTAAAGAAAGGTTGCTTTTCACAGGAAAGACTAATTGGCTTGGTTTTTTTTTTAACAAGGCAGTATTTTATTTGCACTTACGAAAATGTTGGAGCCTGACATGCATTCAGATTATATATTTTTTTTATTTATGCAACAAAATCATGACTGACATTGCAATTTTACTAGTTTTTAATTTGGGTTGACAGTCTAAAAATATTATATTGTACTTCCATTATTTCCAGTGTGCTGAATATGTAACAAAGTGACTGAAGTGTTTTCTGTTGAAATGGTTTATTAACAAAAAAATATTTTGATTAATATGCTAATTTCTTTTTTATGTTTTCTTGTCACCTCATCATTCTTACCAAGTTTTTAGAAGCAGTAGCATTAGCTTCTTTTACCTAGCTCCTATACGTAAATTTCACGTGGAGAATGAGCTTTACTGCTCCTCCAGTACCTAATCACTTTCTTGGCAATAGAAAAAATGGTTATAACCTGAACTGGGTGAGTAACCTGAAATGAAGGAAATACATTCTGAAAATGTGTATTTTAAATCTGTCCAAAGTCCTAATGGTTTACTTTTCTGTAGCTACATGTGGAGAGCATGTTGCTAATAGACACACTTGGCAGGGAAGAAAAGTATGAGAGAGCATCTGTTCCAGAAAACATTTGTTACTGGGAAGTACAGATCTAAACTGTTTCATTTCCGTGTGGTGGCGATTTGGAAGAGGACAGAATCCATTGTCCTGATGGCTGCAGGGTCCTTGTGTGATTTGGTCAGGCCACTGGGAATTTTTACAGTGTTTTCAAATGTAATATTTTTACATAAATTTCATTGAGGGAATAAAAGGTGGGGGGGAGGGCTGTTCACATCAAGTTGATGGGAGGGTTATATTTTATGCCTTGCAGCATAACACATCTGAAGAATATATGGCATTCTGGGCGAGTGGGTAGGGCAGGAAGTTGGCCAGAGTGAAATGGTTGAGTTGCTTTACAGAGTAAAACATTAACCTGATTTTTTGGTTGTCTTTGGTATTTTTGTCTCTTCCTATGTTAGCAAGAAGGCTCATTGTGTGCCCAGCACTGTCTGAATAATTTGCTACAAGGGGAATATTTTAGCCCTGTTGAGTTATCCTCTATTGCACAGCAGTTGGATGAGGAAGAAAGAATGAGAATGGCAGAGGGAGGAGTGTCTAGTGAAGAATATAGAACATTTTTACAGGTAAAATAATCTTAATTTGAGATTGCTTGGTATTTGCCTGAAATCTTGTGTAGAACAAATGTGTTCTTGCATAGCTAGAGGAGGTTTAATTCCCAGTGCTAAAACTTCATAAATGTATAGGCCTTTTAATTCACGTATCTTGAATCTGGCATTTTCAAATGTTACTAGTACAGCTTTACAACAATTCTACAAAAAGCTACACCATCTTTGTCTTACCGGTAGGAAGGTCAGACATGGTGAGGAGGAGGATCAGCAATTTGCTTTTTGGTTTTGTAAGCCAGTGGCAGAGACAGGAACAGAAGTTCCCATGCCTGTCTGTCTTTTAAGCACTGAGAATTTCTAATTTAAAGGTTTGAGTTTTTAATTAATAAACTTATTTAGGCATTGTAATCAGCCTTACAGACTAGGTCATGCTGAGTTGTTGCTTCAAGTATGTGCAGTTATACTTACTTTCAAAACTGAATTATTTCTGACCTTTTATGCTTACACCATTTTTCCCTTTTCTCCCTCCCAACTTCACACTGAGCAGCAGCCTTCTGTAAATATGGATGACAGTGGATTCTTCTCAATTCAAGTAAGCACAGCTTTATACTGACAGAAATTTTTTTATGCAGTATATTCTCTTATATAATTTAAATGGCATCAAGTTTTTTCATCTAGTTTCCTGTTTATAGGGTTAATGGGATTAAGTGCTGGACTTGCACATCTTCATTCTTTTTTCCATTAAGAGCAGTGACTTGCAGTTCTTCAGTTCATAGGCCCTTAAACACATAATAGCAGCATGGACTCCTGAACTGCAAAATGACACCTGCTGGCAATAAACTTGATTTCAAGTTGCTTCTGGTGGGCACTCCAGGTATAGATCTTGACTCCCATAGACTACTGGTGGAAAAGCAGAGTTGAGATTGTTTTCTCAAATTATAGACTGTAAAGCCCTTGGCAATGGTTACAGGGTTATCACAGTGGTCTGCAGAATGGAAAAAGCTGTGATTATCTCTGCATTACAGTTTTTATAACACACTCCAGACACTTTAGGGCTGGGGAGCTGGGGGTGGGGGGGGGTTGGTGGTTGTTTTTTTTTTTAAGGACCATAATGGAAAAGTAATTAATAATAACTACTTAAACCAGAAAAAAAAAAGAAAAAAATGGTATTGGACACTGAATTGAGGCTTGTGTTTAGACTGGAGCTGTAGGCAATGCTTTGCACCTTTGACTGTCTTCTGAGCTTTCAGAGGTGCTTGTCAATGTTCCAGAATCCCTTGAGAGCTTCTTTTCTGTTTTTCTATTCAGTGAAAAACCATTAACAGATTGGCATTTCTTGTGTTCTTGTTTGTGCTGCTTCCATAGATGAAAAAAAATGCTTCCTCATATTCTTTTTTTGTCCTGTTATTGCTTTGCTCATTTGCTGCATAGTCAGCTTACTGAAAGGAAGATGAATTGTTAATTTAAATTTTTCTACAGCATTATTTCAGATGCTTTAAAGAGTTATTGTAAAAGAGTTTGTTCTAATATACCTGACTGATCCTGTGACAATCCAGTGGTGCAGAATTTCAATAGTTACTGTGGGGAAAGATGACATATTGGGGGGAGGGGAGGCAGAACAGTGTGTTGAGAGCAGAGAGAGAGAGATGACAACTTATGAAGTGTCTGTGGGAGGTGAAGTTACAGCTTTGTCTGGGGGAGTAAGCTTATTAACGCATCTCAGGTAAATTCTAGTTTTGCTACTTCCTCTTAGATATGGTATGTGTGTTATGTTTGTGTGTAGATTCATGACAGCTGCATTTTGAATAATGTGATTCCTAGGTTTCCTAGCAATGTCTTGAAATCGAAGTTTATGAAAACAACATAATTGTTTATAGCAGCTAAAATGGTTGCATTGCTTACATTTGATTTGACCGATTTGACTCATGAAAAGTGCTATTTTTTGACAGGTTATAAGCAATGCCTTGAAAGTTTGGGGTTTAGAACTAATCCTCTTCAACAGCCCAGAGTATCAGAGGCTTGGGATCGACCCTATGTAAGACTTTTTTTTTTTTTCTTGGCAACCTGCTTTCATTTTACAGGAAAATAACACACTTAACCTATGGTTTAAATCATCCTTTAAAACTACTATTTCAAGCTCTGTTGCATTCTGATGTTATCTCCTCTGTCTTTACTTTTTTCTTTTTTGGGATGTATATGAGCATCTGCCCTCTGTGCCTTCATGATATCTCAGTATCTGTGGCATCACAGGTATACAGAGATTTCAGTAACATTGACAGCTTCCTAAATGTTATAAAAGCAGTATGAGTACTCTGTAACATCAACAGTTATGTTACTGAAATTTTTAATATAAGTTTAAATTAGTGGTAGCAAAGAACTTAAACATTAATATGCACTCAATTATTAGAGTATTTAATGTTATCTATACCTTTTGTTTTTCTTTTTACAGAAATGAAAAATCATTTATTTGTAATTATAAGGAACACTGGTTTACAGTTCGAAAGTTAGGAAAACAGGTGACACTGTCTTTCTTTATTTAAAAATTGACTTCACAATGGGGGTGGAAAAGTGGTTGCGAGTAGACCATGTGTTGGCCTTTTGCAAGCTTTTGCTGCGGTTTGCTTTAACAGTACCCCATATTAAAAAAAAATAATTAAAAAGTAAATGTTTGTTACATCACAAAAACTGCCTGACATTTTTTATGAATGTGAGCGTGGGGAAGGATCCTAGGATCAGTTCCTCAGTGAACTTGTCCTCTAGGGAGCTACAGCTCTGGTAGAGTCTGTGTGGTGTCTTAACTGTTCTTTCTTTTCTGCATGAAAAGTAGCAGAAAAATTGTAGGGGGTGGGTGTGGGGGTTGAGGGGGAAGGAGTCCTAGGCAAGGGTTAGGATCCCTATAGAATGCAAACTTTAATGCACTGAATTATTGATGTTGAAAAAAATAATTGTGTTTATTTAAATGGACAGTAGTTATAAGAGAAAGTTCAAATTTCAAATGTATTCATATTTATGATTGCTAGTATTTAAGAGTAACCATCAGGATAAGGTTGAGGAAAGTAAAAGAACAACTTCACACTGTTTTGGAAAACTTTCTCAAACAATTCTATTATAAGCAGGAAATAGCTACTAAAGGTAAGGGATGGCCATACAAGTGTATGGTACGTACATAATAACTCAGGTCATGTCCGTGTCCCTTGTAACATCAATGCAGTGTTCTATTTCGGTAGTCAATCATTGTTCTGAATCACACCGCATAAGCTTTTATACAACTTAAG
Organism: Falco rusticolus; assembly: GCF_015220075.1. NCBI lineage: Eukaryota > Metazoa > Chordata > Aves > Falconiformes > Falconidae > Falco > Falco rusticolus. The sequence continues at coordinate 42,424,914 of NC_051193.1, forward strand.
CTGGTTTGGTGTTTGGATTTTTTGGGGGGCTTTTTTTGTCATAGAAAATGTTAATTAAATAAGCATTTAGATTCTACAGTAGTGGACAGGAGTCTTATTTATCTATTCGGTTCACTTTGCAAGTGGTAGCTACCTATGTTGTCATGCAGATGTAAAAAAAAAATTACAAAAAATTTACCTGTGAGTAAGCAAACTAAGCTCTACTCTTCTGCTTTATGTCTAAATGTTTACAGGCAATTTTTATATATTCAATATTAAAAAGGCTGAATGGTCTCTCTTAAAAGTATGGGAATGTTTCATATTATATATACAACCATGGTGGGTGGAATTTTGTGAGAGCACGTTCTAGCCCAAAATGTTCTAAGTTGAAGGGGCGGATGTCTTTTGCTTGTACATGTGGCTTGTAACCACTTGAAGACAAAACTAGGTGTCTTAACTAGAGAGTAATGAGAAAAGATAGGCAAAATGGTTGCCTCAGGTTTGACCTGCTCCTATTACAGTTAAAGCAAAATTAGTTTGCTTTTTTTTATAGAAAGAAGTTTTTTATAGAGAAAAAACTTTCCTCTTCTATATTCCCTTTTAAAAGTTTGTCAGTAATCTGTCCATCGTATTTGTTCACCTAACTGTTTATTCCCCACTCCTATGCTGTTGGTAGTCTTAGCCTTTCCTAGTGGCAAAGGGTGTTTTTGACAAATTGTGACAATGACAGAATGGTAGATAGTCACTTATCTGTAGTCCAGGTGAATTATAGTACGGGCCTGACCGCAAGTGTATGACTGCATATATTGAAGTTTGGGTACATAAATGCATTTTTGTAAGAATGAAGATAGAATTCTCCTTCTACTATTTGAAATGGTGCTTCTTGGTTAAAATTGGATATTATTGAATGAGTATGGTATAAAAAATGTTCTTCAGATTGATTGCAATATATGAGGGGTTTTAAAGGTAGAATATTTTGTTGTCCATGTTGATTATATCTAGAAGTACTATAAATAACTAGTTGCCTTATTCAGGGAACTAGAAATGATCTGTGTATATTTATCTCAAGCGTCCCCTATTGTAATATGCTGTACTGTCAGCATATTAAATTTGAGTTCGTGTTTAGTAATTTTTTGTATTTAAAAATTGTATCAGAGAAGTAAACAATAGTTTTCAGCATCACCAGCTAGTAAAGGCAGAATGTTTAATGAAGTATTTTATGGAAATAATTCAACTTCTGTTTCCTTTATCTATTAACTTGTTAAGATACAGCATTAACTTATGGAAGGTTTCTTCCTTCATTCGTCTCTGAACAGATTTAAAAGTAGGATTAAGCAGAATTTTAGAATGATGTCTGAAATAATTCTTCTACCATTATATTTTAGTTTACCTGTTTTAATCTGTTTGCCTGGTACCAGTGTTCAGTAATGGGAGAGAGCGTGCAGTGATTTCCCCAACTCAGGTTTCCTGTTAGCTGAAGAGTATTTGAAGGGTTGCCTTTACCAGAATAGGTTTTGTGCTTCAAAAGACTTTTAATTTGATAGTTTATGTTACTAGGTTTATTCAGATATTCCATTATAGAAAATAACCACAATGTACAGAAATGGATTACCAAGTAATCTTTATGCTAATTTGTTCTCTCAAACCTTTTTTTTCTTAATTACAGTGGTTTAACTTGAACTCTCTCTTGATGGGTCCAGAACTAATATCAGATACATATCTTGCACTTTTCTTGGCTCAGTTACAACAGGAAGGTAATAGTAACTTGCAGATGTTAAATCTCATTAAATGAAAGTAGGTAATGATCATTATTTATTAGAACTTATGTATTCAGTTAACTACCCGTAGTTTTATGATTGAAATAGTGAAATAACCCAAGTCCTTATAATAAAAGGTAGAGCCTTACATTGTAATAAATTGCACATCATTGTGTTCCATATAGTGTGCGTTTTTTAGAGTGTTTATGCATGCACCTTAATGCTATATACTTATGATTTATTTTTCTCAGGTTATTCCATATTTGTAGTAAAAGGTGACCTGCCAGACTGTGAGGCTGATCAGCTGTTGCAGATGATTCGGGTACAGCAGATGCAGCGACCAAAACTAATTGGAGAAGAGACAGCCCAGCCAAGAGATCAGAGGTAAGCTAAATAGAGACTTGATTTTAATAATATTCAGTATGATTGGTTTCCACGATTAATGCCTACATGGAAACAACCCTCTTAAGAAGTAATTAGAGGTACCTTCAGTTCAATATGCTTATTTCTGCTGCACACAGTAAAAGCAAGTTGGTAGAACACAAATGGTGTATTTTAAGTGGGCAAAAGCTATGTTAATAAGGATTTAGCTTTCCATGTGCCTAAGTGTTGTATAGTGCACATTTTTAACTTCTTGATTACAGCATTTTTCCAAATACAGTAAAATGGGTTATCAAACCTTAACAAACTATGGTTAATAGTAATCAACCTATAATTAAGACTGGCTTGTGCATTTTGTCACAAGTAAAGAATGAGAAATGCCTATCTGAATTTGATATCGTATAAATCATACAGCATTCTCTCTCGCAATAATTCCACTGTAAATGTTGTGGTACTGCTCTGTTGTGGTGCATACTGCTAATATAAAACATCCTTGAAAGCATATAAAGTAGAACTTCTGCAATAATTTTATTACATATTCATAGTGAATAAATTGCATACTGATAAAAAGGCTTAAGGCTTTTCAGAGGAATTAAGTCATTATCTTTACAAAGTGGAAGAAATAATAAACTGGTTGTTGTTAATTGATGGAATAAAAACAAGATACTTGGCAATAACATGGAAAGTGTGTATACTTCACAGAGGATGTGTTCTCCTAGTGTGGTCATCAAAGCTTCCTGAGGGGACCAGATGCACTGTTCTCTGCTGATGTAACTGTTTAAATAGCAATAAGTTTGAATAACATGCGTTAGTGCTTTTTGTTGGCTTATGTTTTTGAAGTTTTTCCTATGGAATAGGTTCTTCTCAACATGTACATGCATTTGGAATTGCAGTATTTTCATTTTTACAGCTGCAAGCTGTTCACAGCCCTTTTAAGCTTTTTCATGTAGAAATGAAAATACTTGTTTATGTAACAATTTTCACAATATAAATGTTTTTTTCCAAAGTTTAAAAAAAGTGGACTTAAATCAGAAAAAAATCCTTTCAATCTCACAGTGAAAGTTAGTGTCATTTCTGTTTGAGTTCTGCTATAAATATGTCCATTTCACAGGCTACCCAGAAGTGATGTGGACCAAGCAATAGAAGTTAACCATCCCTTTGATGGAACAGGCATGTTAGATGAAGATGAGGAGAATTTTCAGAGAGCCCTGGCTCTAAGCAGGCAGGAAATTGATATGGAAGATGAAGAAGCTGATCTTCGCAGAGCCATCCAACTCAGCATGCAAGGTGCAGTGCTCATACAAATTTCATGTACAGTGTTCATGTTGCTTATGCTTTAGGTGACTACTGCAGTCGGTTTCAGTCAGCCACTTTTTTGAGCATGCATCAAGCTCTCTGAGAAGACTGGCTTTAAAGCACAGAAGGAAAACCCAGAATTACCTGTAGCTCTCCTTTCTACCTTCTGAAGAGTTGTAACTTTCATGTTAGCATTGATCTTTAGGGAGCAAGAACAAATTGGCAAAGGGTGGCAGGAGGGAAGGGGAGGAGAGACAGTATCAAGTGAAGTTAGCCTAGGTGCTTATTTCTCCAACAAGTCTCTTTCTACCTCTCAAGTTTGAAAACATTTTCTTAAACTATATTTCTTTTTACTGTAGTTAGTAGGATATGGCATGTTCTGGTTTTAGGTAGTCGTCGAAGTGAGTTCTCAGACTCTTTACCACAGAATGTTCTTCAGTCACCTCACACCAGTCAGACTGACTCCCTTTCTTCAGAAGAATTGCGAAGGAGACGGCAAGCATATTTTGAAAAGTAAAGTAGTTTATAAAAAACTGCATGTGGAAGTACATGTTGTTATTTTTCAGTGTTTTTTGGGTGTGGATGAGTTTCTGATTGAGGTACATCTTAACTTCTTTAATGTTTTCCTAACAGTACCTGAATTTTGCTATTCCCAGGTGGTTCCTATGAAGAACAGAAACCTGTAAATAAGAGGGGATCTGTTAGTAGTGCAACATCAGTCTTGTGAAGAAAGAAAACATACATGTTATAGAAGTATTTTAAATGAAATCCTGTAAATTTCTGTAATTGTCTTCCTGAAGAAAAGTACTTCTAAGACTTTGCTTCTGCTAATGATGCCTCTAGTGTGCATCACATGAAAGTATTCTAGATGATATTTTATGTTGTTCTGGAGTACCTTCTTGATACATAGTTGGGCTATTGTTGTAGCTTTTCCTTATCTCTGCCTCCTAGAAATGGACGAGATAAAGACCAGGGTGAAATGCTATGGATGAGAGGAGTTAGACTTTGCATGAGAGATGAAGAATGCAGAACATCCAGATACTGTGAAAACAGTGATGTTGGCTTGGAGTATAATGTTGGGAAGATAGGTGTCTGAAAGTTAGCAGGGTGAGACGATTGAAGAGATTTTTAGCTGCAGCAGTGTTAGTTGAACCAAACAGCTGCTAATTCTCAGTCTTGGCCTTCTTTACAATGCAATAGACTCGATTACAGGTTTTGTGTTGATGTTAATCTTATTCTCTTATAAATTTGTAACACTTTCAGGCAGCAACAACAGCTACAGCAGCAAGATCAGGCCCTGACCTTATATGATAAGCCAACTCTAAGCTCAAGCACTCCAGAAGCTGACCCAGGTATCTTTTTTTAAACGTATTTCCAACACTGAAATTTTTATGTCTTTTTCACTTTTGTGTTGCGCTGTTTCCTAGCTTTCCTTACCTGCCTACTTCCTCACTCCAGCAGCCATTCAAACTATGTAGTGAAGGAAAGGATCGCTTTGTTGAAAAGCCTGCTATGCTTTGAATGTCAATATCCTGTTTCAAAGTGGACAGCATTACTGTTAGACCATTTGAGTTCTGGCTTTGCCTTTTTTTGTTTTGTTTGGCTTGAGCATTACAAATTGCAATCTGATAGGATTTGTGCCAATAATTTGTTTTCTAAATGATTCTTAAACTTGTATGACAGTGTAATAAACTTGGAGTAATATCTGACAAATTACTGGAACCAGTTTTCAGTAGAATGTAAGTGTGTAGTATTGGGCGCTGGTGACCCAAAATTAATGTGTTTCTTGTTACAGAGCCACCATTGTGGAGGGAAAGCTAAGTGCAAAATGTTCAGTGATTTTTAAAAACAAAACCAATTTTGGGAGTGGTGGAAACACGTGGGTGTGGGCAGAAGGAACAAAAAAAAATTTAACTGCAGCTGAGAACTAGCTCTGTGTATTTATTACAACTGAAATGCATTTATTTTCTTTAGGAGGTGATATGAGTGAAGAAGACATGCTTCAAGCAGCTATGAATATGTCTCTGGAGTCTGTTAGAAACCACTTGAATAAAGAAGAGGAGAAATGACATAACTTTTGTTTTCCCTATTATTGTCAAAACACTATGTCTCCATTATAATATTACTGTGTGGATGTTGCACAAGCAGGGTTCATTTCAGAGTTCTGGAAGCAGGAATGAAAGGGGGGCTGGAGGTCAGAGTTAGAGGGCGTCTGCAAATACAAAAAGATTGCACTAATTTAGAAAACTGTAGCACTCCTACTACAAAACATCTGTTCACAAGAGTAGCTGTTATTAAAATTACTTAAACTATTCACATGAACAAAGTTAGACATGTGTAGCAGCTGTAATTTTTGTTTAAAAGCAAGTTTAAATTGAAGAATCCTATTGAAAATACAAAAGGTTCTGAAAACCAGCATCAACCAATTTCCTTCACTACTAATGGGAAAACAGAAGTAGTAAGTTGTACTCATGACTAAGTTCTTTATAAGATATCTCTTAAAATGGGAAAAATAATAAATTTCTGTTTATCTTAGGTAATTTATTCTGTGAATGTTTATTATGAATGACTTAATATCAACTTTTTGATCCTGGTGTCCACTTTTGAAATGACCCATTCTACAGGAGAAACATGAATCCATAAATTTCGTACTTTACAATTCAAGATAAAATCTTTGTTATATTCTTTATTATGATGTTACTCCTGCATCTTTCAGTGACTTCTGACCTTCTGTCGCTTTCTGGTATCACTTTAGTTCCAGCTGTAAAATTTGCAGATCCATGTTTAAAGTAGGATTTTTGCATTGCCCTATTTCTTGGCAGATAACTTGCCTTCTTTGGTTTGGTGTTTTGGTTTTGTTTTCTTATGCTTTTTCTAGTTATGCCACTGTCTTTACTACAAAAGTAGCATGTAATCAGTTGGGTTAAACAGGTTTTCTACCTCTTTTGGAATCTTTTTCCTCTTCAAGCTCAACCCTTCATTCTGGCGTTTCAGTATGAAAGAGCTGTAACTGAGTCTAGGAGAAAGGAGGAGGGGATTTAGGTGCCATAAAGTCAGTGCCACACATGTAAGGTGCATTCCTCCAGTCTGAAATGACCCCTGTGCAAGTAGTTCTTTTAAGAATGAATATTTATGTCTGTGTGGATTTTTTTCTGAAATGTTTTTTATGAGTGTCTGTCAGAATGTTGCAGCTTTTTCAGGAATGGCCTTTATTCATGCACCTTACAAATTTTTACCATGCTGTTTCTGATCTTGAGAAAAATTGAGGAGCAAAATATGTGAGATAGCATATGCTGTTGGTTGGAAGACATTTGCTTTGATACCCAGGATGAATGTGTAACAGGGTGACCAAACCTGACTTTCAACTTCATTGCAACAATTGAGATATGTTTCATTTTCCTAAATGGTGCTTGAAATACAAATTCTGTTTACATATAAATTATATGGAAATACATTGTAGATAAGAGTATGTAAGCTGTAGTCCACTTAATGCGTTAACAGCACAGGCATTCTAAGAATCTTTTGAAGATAACCCCAAATTACTTTATCAAAAAATTCTAAAGTTATATCATTGCACAATAGTAACATTTACTTAAAATTAGTATGAAATGAATGGTAGCTAGATGGAAATATACATTCAGCATCAAGTAGTACTGTACGTGAAAGGGCTCTCACCTCTCAGTAAAGATTTGTTTACAGCAATGTTTTCTTGATAGCTTATTATATTATACATAATTGGGCTAAATTCTGTTCTCCTTACCTGTGTGTTGAATTTCCATCAATGTCGCCAGAAACACTGGTCTGTGTGAGACAACATGGATTTTGACATAAGACATGACTTTTTAATAACTGATTTTAAATTTTGTCTTTTTAAAATAATCTGTCCTGCACATTATAATTAATATCTGTAATGTCTCAAATTAATACAGCTATACAATGGCTTTAAAAGTCCATGTGTGCATATGCCATTTTGAAATGCTGTATTTTTCAGGATGCAAATTTCTGCTTTCAGTTTAAATGAAACTGAGAACAGGAAAGGAATCTCTAAAGCACTGAATTATTTCTTTGCTCATCTGTACATTATCCACAGCTTTAATTTCCCTTCTTTTGTTGTGCCATAAACTGCTTCTGAAATCAGACTCTCATTTTTATACATAGTTATAAGCTGGCAATTTGATACCAGTACTTGGAACTTGGACCTTTTATCCTCTATTATGAGAATATAATAAAAATGTATTATTTCTAGAGCTATATAGTGTAGCAGCCCTGTATTAAAAAGAAATCTAAGCCCCTTGAATTGCATTAACTGTAACCCATGACAATTATGTGCTTTTGTAATCACTAAAGCATGGAGGTTTGCATTTGAACTTTCATGTCATTTTACTTCATCACCCAAGTGTTTTAATATGTAGGGAATATTAAGTAACAGTGCCTGAAAAGCACAACTGCGTCAGTCATTACAGGGCTAACCACATTACTTTCTGTGTAGCAACATTGTTGCACTAGAAATACCAGTTTGATTTTCAGAGGAATGTCAAGTTTAATGAAGCAGGAGTATCTGCCTAGTCAAGCAGTTAAGAGATAGCAATTTAAGCTATGTATGTTAATTGCACCAAAGGAAAGGACTAATAGTAATTGCTGACAGTGCATATTTTATAACCCAGACCTAAAGTTCAAAATGTGTGGACCTGCCAAGAACCTGTCAATAAAAAGCTGATCTCATTTTTTGGTGTGCATTCTTTCAGTGATAAACAGTTCTCAATGTGGCTGAACTATGCTCATAAGGCATTTACTAATTTAGAGCCTCTTTCTAGTGTTATCTCTATTATTGCAGTGTTATCTCTATTGTTCTGTCAGACTGAAGGCTTTTTCCCCACGTTGTAACTTTAGAACAAAGTCCATGGTAAAGGAGCAGAAATTGATAATTTTTTTTTATTACAGTGTGATATTAGAGGGGATTTCAGACTTCATTCATCCAACAGATCTTTACAGTCTTCCTCACAGTGAACAGTTTGTGTGATGCAGTTTGTGGTTTTCTGCGTATAGAAATGAAAGGGGTAGGGGGAATGAGTGATAATTACACTAAACATCTTCCAAAATTAGTTCTGTAAGTATAATTCTGTAAACTGCTTTCATGGTCTTGTAATGAGGGCAGGAGGAAAAAGTGTTGTAACGCAGTCATGCTTGAATGCAATTCCTGTTGGGCACCGCAGGTATAAATATAAGCTATTTAAATGCTCATGTTTTCCTGGGTTTGAAACTAACCTGATAGAATACTGGCTTATTCCCACATTTGGTGTCCTTGTGGCCTTGAAACAACTTCAAGTTTAAATGTAATTATCAGCTAAGGTACTCTTACTATTTTTCATACTTCGTTACTTTGCAGGCTACTTAAAAATAACCAATGCAAAGTTAAATCTCAAATGTGTTTTAATGTTGGACTATTGCTTCTATTGCAAGTCTATAAAATGGGAAGTTTAAAATTGCTTCTGCACATGTCTAGTAATTTTATTTCTGTATCTCAGAAAAACATTGTCATTTGCAAGTTGCTTTATTAAAAACTGACAACAGGGTTTTAAAAATTACCAAGAACATGTTACAGTTCTGAGATACCTGAATTTTTCTAGGATTTAGTTATTGTTTCAAATAATGATGGAGATGTACAAATGGTGGCCTTTTTACTGAGAAATATTGTGGGGAATGAGATTGGAGAACTCTAGAAATTGGACTTACAAAGAAGTATTGTACAATTCATGTTATCAGCATATACTTTTAAAGGAGGAATCTAAGGAAAAGAAAATTGAAGTGGAAACTTCTTTTAAGGGCTTAGATATGAAATTATGTTGCTTACTTGGTATGCTATTACTGTCTTGCATAAAACAAACAACACATGGGAAATCTTTACTAACTCACAAATCACGTAAGAAAGAGTCTTAACAGGTTAATATATACGTACCCATTCCCCATGTACACATGATCAGTTGTTCAAGTAAGAATAATACTTAGTACATTTTAACTGCCACAGTCCAATTCTTCAGTTTCAGATTAGTAGCTTCTTTGTGTTGTATCCAGGTTTGCATCTTAAAAGCATGACCTGTTTTACAATAAACTTTTTTAATTTGCAAACACACGTTTTGCCTTTTTCACATTCCAGATGTGGAGGGAATGCTTTAGTATTTAATCTGCTGTAGTCACCTGCTTCCCCAATTACAGTACTTCAGAATGTGAAAAGTATGTGTGACTTTTCAACTTTTACCAAATCAAAATACTTTTCTTAGTAAGAAAAGAAAATAATTGATACTACTACACTTTTTTTTTTTTTTTGAAACACACCGCCCACTCACCCCACTATAGCCACCGTGTGAATTCAGGAAGGGAAACATAAAAGGGTTTGGACAGAAAGGGTTGTAATATTTAAATGAAACTGCACAAAAAAAAAAAAAAAAGGAAAAAACTTTGATATTGTCTTTAAAGCATGCAAGCATTGATAAAATTTTATTTTTTGCTACATGAAACCCCATGTGTAGAAAACGGTGTAGAGTTAGGACTTTTAAGGGAATAATTTTTTTCATCTCCTGCTTAATAGTTACGTATTTTCGAAATAATTTTTAGTAACAGATTTTTCATCTTGAGACTGCTCTCATTATGTCTGGCTCTGGATTCCGATACAATTTTTGTCTATTTTGTGTATATAAAGCATATAATACTAAAGAGATTAAAAAAGATAAGAAAGCTGAAATGCTTTGTCCTTGTTTTGACTCGAAAATGGCAGTGCTGTTTGATATTTTGAAAATGCTCTCCAAATAGGCATGAATATATATATGGATGTATTTGATATCACTTTTTTAAATAAATATGATTATAGCTTCAGATGTTTCTCTTGACCTAAATATTTGCATATGTGCTTTCTCTTATATGTGGATTGGGCACAGAATCATCAAACATTAAAATCTCATCTTTGATATTCATGGGCTTTGCACGAGATGGTTGTGTATACACATTAGGGGGGGTAACTTTATGTTGCTCATAACTGACATTTCATCACCTCTGATGTCTTTTCATCTGTTGATACTCCAAAATTTATGTAAAGACATTCCCGTTAAGAAGAAAGTTGGTGCTGGTTTTAGTTATGCTACATCTTTAAAAAGTGTATGCTTCCTAATTTTAAAATAAGCTGACGTTTCCTGTTTTGCTACCAGAATGCACATTCTTTTTGTGACACAATGCACTGGTTTTGTAGCTTAGTCAATCCACAGAGCATCCTGGATGATTTCTGTGTACCTTTATCAACAGCAGATGAAGCCAGTCAGCTAAAAAAACTTAGTTGCAATGCTAAATAGCCAGTTTCTAGTTTTTCAAGAGTAGCAACGAACAAAAGTAGGGGGAGAACAGTCCTCTGTGGTACTTCATTGACTTCTTGCCTTACTTGGCATTATAAAATGAACCGCAATAAGAGACATTTTTGTCATCTCTCTGTGTTGTTTAAAAGTCTAGAGGACATCCCTGATCTTACTTGAAAAATTTTAGAAGACTGTTTCCCATAAAAATTAATTAGCCGAACAGTATTGGAAAAGATGACCTTTTATTTCTTGTGGACCCACATTTTCTGTTAAAACAATCTGTTACAGTGTGTTTTGAGCATTGTAAAATTTTAATCTCCATTAAACCTAGTATTTTAAATTAACAAAGCCGATTAAAATACATGTTTGTTTCATGCACTAATACTTCTTACAGTTCTGGTGTATGTTTGTTTTTTGAGCTAGAAATGGATTTGAAGTAGTATGTGATGTTTTCATTATGGATAATTGTAAGGGTGTGAAGTACATTATTGAATTTAAAATTTGGTAATGTATAAACTTGATGGAAGAAGTGTTCACTGAAGAAGAGGAAAAGAAACCTTTATTAGAAAACTGTTGAACCTGACAGCTATTTTGGTTACTTTTTAACTTTTAAATTCCTGGACCACATACTATGCCCAACATCTGAGTGACAGTGGACAGTAAAGCTGAGGAGGTAACCCAGTATTGCAGGCCAGCTACGAACCCTTCGCAAAGGCTCTGCAAGCTACTGTTTGGGAAGCAACAAGCAGGTTTTTCCATAGCCTTATGGTCATGTTTGTCAGCTTGTAACTCCAGAACCTGTGTTTTGTGCCTGCTGCATTCTCAGCTCCTCCCTAAAGATGTTAAGATTTCACCAGTGAAATGCTCTTTCTTCTCAGCTTTTTATTATTTTTGTTTACAATCACATTTTACTAGTGATGTGGTGGTTTAATTATTGTTTTTATGTAGTTCTCTATTATTTTTTGTAAAATTATTTTAGGTAGTTATTGCTAAATTTTACTAGCAATGATCCAGCTGCCCTCTATTTCCAATATAGGCAGTATCTTGTATCAGTATTGTCCTTACTGTTTTAATACTGCATTTTTGTAACAGTGCAGCACTCCTTATAGTCCCTAACAATACCAAATACCTCATTCGATCGAAACCAAAAGGAACTCTGAATCGGGCCAGTGTTGGGGTTGTGGCTGGAAATCCAACCAAGCATCCACTGGACCTACACCCAAGGCACAAGGAGCCTGGCGTTTCAGGAACCTGCCTATTTTTGTAAGAACAGGTATGGGAGTCGCGAAGGCTGCTGGGCACCGCGCTTCGGCCGTGCCACCGACACCGCGGGCCGGCCCCGCGCTCAGGGCTGCCCCGCTCCGCCCGGGCACAGGCCGAGGTGGCTCCGTGTTCGCCTCCGGCACACCGGCCGTGCCCGATGACCAGGTGGGCCCAGCGACAGCAGCTCTAATTCAACCACGCACCGGGGTTTTGGTTTTGTTCCTCTTGACAGAAAGCACGTTTCAAAGCCACGCTGCCCGGGCTTCCCTGCCCCGGCCGCCGCCATTAACATCCCGGCACCCCGCGCGCGGCCCCGCCGGTATCGCGGCGTCCTCCGCTGCCACGTCACGGGCGCCGCGGAGGCGCTCTAGCCGGCTGCGGCTGCCGGGCGATGGTGTTTCGGGGGGCGGTGTCATGGCGGCCGTCGAGGTGGCAGAGGCTGGAGCCTGCGGGAGGAGCCGCTGAGCCGGGTCGTGCCGGGGGGATGCGCGCGGCGCTGGGGTCGCCGAGGCCGGCCTGCTGAGCCCGCAGAAGAAGCCTTCACCCTCCCCGGAGAGGAGCAGGAAGGAGGAGGCGGCGGCCGTGCCCCTTCGCCGGCGGGAGCCAGCAGCCAGCTGCGGGGCCGTGTGAGGCCCGGAGCCCTCTGAGCGGCGGCTATGGCGTCCTGGTTGGGCGGGCTGGGCTCGGGGCTGGGCCAGTCCCTGGGGCAGGTGGGGGGCAGCCTGTCTTCGCTCACCGGCCAGATCTCCAGCTTCACCAAGGACATCCTGCTCGAGGGCGCCGAGGAAGTGGGCGGTGAGGGGCTGAGGCGCCGGGACGGGCGGGTGCTTGCCGGGGCTGGCCGTTCGCTTCGTACCTGCTAGGGCAGGCCTGGTGTGGTGAGGGAGCCAGGGAGCCCTCGCTCCGGCCGCCGGTTTCCTCGGGGGCGGGCAGCGGCGGGGCTGCGCTGCCTGCACCTGCCGGCCGGCCGGCGGGGAGCGGAGGGGCCCGCGGCCTGGTCCCGCCCGGGGGCCTGCGGCCCTTCCCGGCCTTGTTTTCCGTCCTGCGCTGCGCCGCCCCCCTGACCTCAGGGTCTGGAGAATAAACAAACGTATTCCCAGGCTATAATAGCAGAGGTGAACCTGTTCCGGGTGTATTATTCGGAAATTTCTGAACTGCGTGAGGTGCTGTGTGTCGGTAACAGCGCGCACACAGTGCTGTGCTGCCACTCTGCTTAGTGCATCAAAACCCGCGTTTGATCAGCTGCTTTTAGAGTGGGTTCCTAAAACCCCGGAGGTGGAGGAGTGCAGATGTTTTTTTGCCACTAGTGTGATCTAAGTCTGACGTGTCACACAGGTAAAGGTCCAGTGTTTCTGATGTTTTTGTTATTTGCATTTCAGCTGGACCCAGAGAAACCCATCTAGTTCTACTGTTCTGTAGCCAAATAGGAGAACATGGCCCTTGTTTTTATAGAGATTAGAAGCTAGGATGTTTTAAATACAGAACAGAGAGTTGAAAAAGTTGAGATATCGGAGTAAGACATTGAATAAAGTAAGAGTAAATTTGTTGTAGACTATAATTTCATATTTTTAGTAATGCCTTTGTTATGAGTTTTTCAATAAACATTTGAATTTTCTAGTAAAACAATTACCACTAATATTTTTACCATTGTGAAACTAAGTTCTTGAAAAAAAATGTGCATTCTCATAACAGTTGTTCTTTGTGATTGCTATTCTTAACAATAAGACTTCTGAATACTCAAATGTGAAATTAAACAATTTACATTGTTTGCAACTTCACACCTATGAAGCATTGTGACAGTATTGTATGCATCTTGTTGGCAAGCTGATACTACTGGTCTCACATGGATGGGTTTTTTGGTAGACAGGTACAACAATGCTTGGAAGAGAGAAATTTATTCTGAGGACTGTGAAGTTATCTTTTTTTCACTTTTCTGAAAGACTTGCTTAGAATTCCTTTAAATTCCAAAATCAGTTTAGCCTGGAAACTTGTTTTATGCTGCTAAACTGTGTGGTCATCTAATGTGTTTGTCTTGCCTTTTTTAAAAGCTAAATTGAGAATCCAGTTCATGCATTTGTGCTTCAGTTTGTGCCCAAGAGATGTGCTGATGTTCAGTAGTTAGTTCCAGGTGTACTTTACTGCAAGATAATGCTGTGAAAAACTTCTGTTTCCTAGAAATTTCATAGTAGTACATTTTTATGGGTTACTGTCTTTGAGGGTGTAAAAATCTAGTGGCATCAAAGTACTCCTGTAAAGACCTTTATATACTCTGTAGCCAAAGAAATGCTTTTGAAGCAGTTCCTTAAATTCCCATTTTTAAATTCTCTAATTTTCTAATGTTTCCTAATTGTAAATATTACCTCTTACATTTGCAGCTTTGACTGCCATCTGAACTGAAGATGGTGTTTGTGGATTATTGACTTTAACATCTTCAGTTTAGCAGTTTTCGTGGGTACATTGTTGCCTCTGCAGCACTTGAGCTGCATCAGTTTTAAACAGCACTTGGGAAATTATGAAATGCAGTATTTACTTGAAAACTATATGTATTTCAAATTTTGAAAAAATTGTCAAGGTTGTTATAGTCAATTCAGGATGACTTCTCTTAATAACATGAAATGGGGTATTTCTATCTTTTGGAAGTGGGACACAGGGGAAGTAAATGTAGCCTGTTTGATGAAGGTTGATCATTAAAGAAAGAGTATCCAGGGACAGAATTATGTGCTTTTCATATTAGATAAACTGGTATGGTAGATTGCATCACCTTTGTAAATTGACAGTGAGTCTCATGGGGGGGTTGTGCTTTTATGTGGGGGAAGAGTTGGTGTTTTGTTGTGTGGGTTATTTTGTGGGTTTTGTTGGGTTCAGGTTTGGATTTTTTTTCTGAAAGTTAGTCGTTGTGTGTATTATATCAAACTAATTCTTGTTTTGAAACTTCATGGGAGATTACTGAGAAACATACAACTGTCATGTCAGGGGCAAACTCCTAAATGAAAAACAGATTCAGTGACGTCAAATAATAAATTGAAATCTTTTAGTTTCCTTAATTTTAAAGCTTAAATCTGTACTTTTCAGTTGGTTTTGTGATCTGACTTAAAGCCTAGATAAGAGAGAACTAAATTAGGTTCAGAAAGACCTTCCGGTCTGAAAAATAATTCTGGCAGCGTTCTGATAAAAGCAGCTTTCAATATTTACCTAGGAATGAACCTTAAAGCAATCTGAAGTAAGATGCATGTTAATAACTGTGGTCTTAACTGATGTCTACTTAACAGATTAAAAGTAGTTTAACAAAAACAAAATTTTCACTTTCTTTCAGATGCAGCAACAGAACTCCATGTGTCCAATTCTAGACTCAGAGAAATAGAAAGTATTAATGCAGCACAAAAGTTTGAAGTAAGACATTTTGGAACTCTACTGTAATTTGTTTCTTGTAAAGGTGAAATACTGTACTTGCTTGTCCTTGGGTAAATCTAGAAATAAGAGTTGACAGTGGTGTTAAAATACGGTGCTGCTTTTGTGTGTGTGTGTGAGACAAACTGCTATCACATGGGGGCACATTTGTTTATTGGAGTGTGCATGTGGTGTGGGTTTCCATCTTTTGGTTACTGCTGCATCCTGTAACTGTTCTGACTGATCATGTGCACTTGGACTGCAGCAATATACTTGGATCTGAAAAACTTGCAAATGCAAAAATCTTTTAAGTGTTCATAAATTTTAGCTGCTGAAGAGTTTGTTTATAGCATTTCGTATAAAAACAAAGATTGAGAGTGCCCACTTAGCTGGACAGGGTGTTTTTTGCAACAAGCTTCAGAGTACAGAGTGTGCATGTTCTCTGGTGCAGTTCTCTGTGTTGCCCTGCTGTATGGTCACTTTGGCATAGCTATGGATGCTGATGCTCTTCCAAAACTGCTTACAAATCCCATGTGCCCTTGTGAAAAGTGACTTTATTTACTTTTACAAGTGCTTTTACAAAGGACTAGTTGGTCTTGTGACTTTATTTATGGCTTTAAACCAACAACTTTCATGTATGTCTTCAGCCCTCAAGAGCATTGGGAAGTTAAGGTAGGATTTTGGGGAAGTAACTGTTCCTGCTCCTGCTTGTCCTTTTTCTAGATTCTTGCTGTCTGCTATTGGCGATGCCAGAGAGAGAATATTTGACCATATGGATTTTGGCTCCCATCTATGGCTGTCCTTAAATTCCACTTGTGGATCATGCTACGGTGCAATTCAGCCCTGAATTTTTTCTTCGTGGGCATTTACCTCTGCTCAGCACAAACCTTTTTCTGAAAGTGAGCTAGAGTCCATGCCATATAAAAATGGAAAGCTTGGACGTAAACGTGATTTTGGATCCACACTTAGAAGTTACTTTTACTGTCTGTTTTGAGTGAAATAACATGAGAAATCTGTACAATTTAGTTGATTTCTTTACTGTTCAGCAGACTTAAGCTTTTCTAATTCTGTAAGAACTATTCTGAATTCACCAACATTTATCTCTCATTTTTGCTAGAATGAGAGACTGAAAAAACTTTGTAGTGATTTAGAAGAAAAACATGAAGCATCAGAACTTCAAATAAAGCAGTTATCTGTAGAGTACCGTAATCAACTTCAACAGAAAGAGGTAGGATACAGAGTAAGATATTTGAGTATGTCTAATAACCTATGTATTAAGCTGTTTAATCTCTTCGTTATAGTATCTCTGCTTTTCAGTGGAAGCACTGGTCATGGTTATGGTTTCTTGGTTTGTTAATATAGACACTGGGGAGATAAAGACATATATTTCATTGAGTCATGTAATACAAGCAGAGTTGCCAGGAGATAATTGAGACAAGAGAAAACTCCTCGAGAATGTCATGCATACATTGGAATTTCTGTTGTTTCTGGAATCACCGTGAGAAAGAACACGTAAATGGCTTTGTATTTCTGATTCAGTTATCTTTAAGGAAGACAATGGCAGCAAATTCTCATTTGAAGCAGTTATATATTGTCTGTAGATATAATTATTTATCTTAACATTAACAGTTAAAGGGAACAGAAGTAGCTTTCGTGATTTGAGAAGTGTCCCTTTGGATGGAAATACTAGCTTTATAACCTGTTATGTAACATGAGATTTCATAGCCTTTTAAAAGAAGAAAGTTGCCAGTATGCTTAGAATAACACAAAAGAGTTTTTATTTCTGCTTTAATTTGTAAATGCATGTAGGAACTAGAGGAAGCAGAATTTTGATATGTATCAAATTCTACTTATTAAATAAACAGTTGTTGTGAGAAAGTAGCATGCAGCTAATTTCAGTTTATTGTAAATATGTGAATTTTCAATATGTTGAGTTGTAAAGTCTGAAAGAAATCAAATGTAATATCAGTAACTGTGAGAGCATCATATATTGCTTAATTTTCATATCTGAATACCCTCTTTAAATATTTAATTTCTTTTAATAACCTGTTAGCCTGAATCTTGCTATAGTACTTAGGTGCTGTTGGCTGCTGAAAAAAATCTGCAAATACTTTTACTTAACTGAAAACTGTTAAAACTTTTAATATGTGTCCTTGTGTGAGATACTTTGTAAAACACCAGCTAAAACTGCTTCTCTCCCTTAAGAGGGTGATTGGGCTTTTTTCCTTCTCTCTTCAGTGAAAGTGATCAGTAATTTGTGCAGGGGGCCAGTTTGGTTGGCTCACACTTGGTGAGGTAGGGTGTATTTTGATTTTCTCATTGAAACAATGAATTTTATTTTGTATATTCAGGTGGAAATCAGCCATCTAAAAGCTAGGCAGAATGCACTACAGGAACAACTGCAGAAAGTACAGACGGCTGCTCAGTCAGCACAGTCAGGAGTTGGTGTTTTGCCACCAGCTGCTGCATCAGCTTCCTATGTTCCAGCGGTCAGGCCTTCCTCATGTTTTGAAGGAGATGACATGGATTTTGGAGATATAATCTGGTCACAGCAAGAAATAAACAGATTGTCCAATGAAGTTTCTAGGCTTGAATCTGAGGTTGACCACTGGAAGCAGATTGCACTGGTGAGCGGTTCCCCTATATCTTACCCTCCCCTCCCCCCTTCCAAATTAGTGTTTTCATTGCATTTTGTATTTTTGGAGTGGATCTTTTGAAAGTTCATGCTGTACAATTTCTAGAGGCACCATGATTTGATGGAAAAGCTGAAACCTAATGATCTTTTATAGTCATTTTCTTGCTGTCACATGACTGGGGACACATTCAGTGACTAACTTCCACATACTTTTTTGTGATACTTTTATGCATGACTTGTCAAAGTAGGACAAGGATTTCATAAACATTTGCCTAGAATACTACTGCAGCCTTCATTTTTGTGCAGCCTTTCAGAAAACTTTTCTTCTTCCTGGCTGTGATACTGATTATTTATTGGCAATAGTGCTCAAGTGATAGCTGGATACTTGCATACTGTTTGTGCTTACTCTTCTCTCAGTCCTTGATGTGTCAGTTGTAATTCATGGTGTGCTGAGACAAGAAAGAGTATAATCAAGCTGTTCTTGATGTGAGTCATCGTTTTTCAAGCTATAGCTTGATTTCAGAGGTATACTTTTCC
Organism: Falco rusticolus; assembly: GCF_015220075.1. NCBI lineage: Eukaryota > Metazoa > Chordata > Aves > Falconiformes > Falconidae > Falco > Falco rusticolus. The sequence continues at coordinate 42,443,489 of NC_051193.1, forward strand.
CGAGTGGAAATACTCAAGTAAAATTAAGCAACCCTGTTGTCTGACTAGGTGCAGTTAACACCCTCCACCCCCAATCTTTACACATTTGCAAGCAATAATAAAAAAATCTATGGAAAATTAAAATGTCTTTATTTAAAATCAAAATTACCATAGATTTACGTTTTGCTTCACATTAGCTTTGTTTTTTTCTACTTTTGAATATCAATAGAGGAAGCACTTCCATGAAAAATACACATATTTACCACAATTTTCACATGGATTTGTGATTTTTCTTTTCTCAGTCTTCCAAAGTGCAAAGGACAAATGATGCTGAACAAAGTGAGATATGCAAACTGCAAAATATTGTTAAGGTAAGAGGACAATTTTGACAAACTACTCTTCTCTTAACACTTTATTCTTGATGGTTTTCTATATGGTCACATGACTTATGAATGTAGTTCAAGTATTTACTACACTAGCATTTACATTTTTCTCTATTAAAAATGCATATGGGCTTGTAATACCACAGCAACATTTCAGTCAGCAGTACAATATTTCAAAACAGTTATACTGAGGAAGGGGTATTTGTATGATTTGACAAATATAGTAAGTCAGCTTGAAAGAATGACAATATTTATGAGGTCAAATAGCTTTCAGAACCTGTTGATGACTTAGGAGACTGAATTTCAGATACACAAAATAATTTCTTCTCCCCTCTTAGAAACATCTTGCCTTTTTTCATTGAAGATGCAAAATACAGATTTGCATGTTGTCCTTGGAAGTCACTAGAAATATGTCCTGGTGTATCCAGTTCCTATGAAAGACTTGTAGTCTCTCTACGTTGGTTTAATATTTGCTGTTGTATAGAGCGTACTGCTGGTGTAAACATATTTTTTAAAGGAATGTCTTTTAACATTTTTTTTAAAAATCCAAACCATCAAAAGCTGAGAAGCTTGACCTCTTCTCTGAGAAATCCTTTAATTTCAGTAGAGAATACTTTTTTCTTCCTTTTATATTTTTTCTTTCTTAAGCTTCTATACTGTGTTTTACCGTTCTGTTTCTCTGATGGTATTTTTAGGAGCTCAAACAGAATTTAAGTCAAGAAATAGATGAACATCAACATGAACTTTCAGTGCTGCAGGATGCACACAGGCAAAAGCTAGTAGAATTAAGTCGTCGACACCGAGAAGAGCTGAGAGAATACGAAGAGCGAATTGAAGAACTTGAGAATCAGTTACAGCAAGGTCTTTATAACAGTATGTTAATATACAGTCCATTTTGGTTAAAGCATCAAATATGTATGTAACAGTGTAATAGATAACGAATACATGATGTTTAGGAATTTGAATTTCAACTTTAGTTTATTTGCATGTTTAACATACGTGCATGTTCTAGTATCTCATATTCGCTGTGGCTGGCTTGAACACTGGAGCAATAGCATTTCAGCTTCTGATGTGTATCAGTCTAGAGGGTCATTTTCTAGACATAAAAACGTTGTGCTCTAAATTCTACACTTTCTGTTTTTTTAACTTGCATGGAATATAGGTGTGGACAAGACATGCAAAGCTGAAGATAAGAAAATCTCAGCACAAAAATAATTTTGGTGTGAAGGACTGTTTGCCAGTTGGGTTACTTGACAAAAGCTCAAAAGCTGCCATGAGGATCACACTTTACTTAGTCTGTGGCTGTAGATTGTGGGAGAAGCTCAGTAGTTCTCACAAGGAGCTTTTCATTGTCTTGTGGGTATTTCATATTCCATAAAAACGGTCACGTCAGTTAGGCTTCCTTTAGGGGCTTCTTTGCATAAATATGTGAGGTTTGCCTGTAAACCACTATTTTATTATCTGTTAAAACTTGGACTTCTAAAGAATGCATGCACTCCTTTTGGAAAGAGGGATTAATTTTCTTCTTGGAAAGAAGGGAAATACTTTCACACCCTCTTAGTTTCTAAGGTAGTACTGATAGGGAATTCATTTCTTTAAAAAAATTTGAAAAGCTGCTTATGAAACCAGTAATATGTTTAGCACTGCTTCAAATGCCAATTCTATTTAAGTAAGCTTTCTGTTGATGATGATCATCTCTTTGGTTTAGACTGTCTTCCTCTGTCAGAAGAAGAGGTGGAAGAAGAGACTTTTAAGCAAAAGATCTGCAGTGCTGGGTTTGGTTAATAGTGCAAATCATCTTTTGCGTTTTAGATGGTGTGAGTGCTGATGCCATGGATGACTCTAAAATTAGTCAACAGAAAAAAAATGCGCAGAGTCTAGAAAGAGGAAAAGTAGAAGAGTTACAGATTGTAAAGGACCTAGAGGATGAAATAAGAAGATTAAATCACAAATTGTCTTCTGCCAAAGAAGAAAGCAAAATTCTTTTGAAAGAGCAAGAATTGGCAAAGGTAGAAAAAATGCAAATAATGCAAGAATATGAAAATCTTAAATCCGACTTCAGTATGCTTCAGAGTTCTGTTGCAGAGCGAGATGCTCTCCTGAAAGAACAGGAGAAGAAACTCCAATTGAAGACATCACTACCAGAAGACATTGTCAGACTGCAGCAAGCACTGTTGGGTACGAAGATTTTATTATTTATTTTATTATATAGATTTTATTTATTTGTTTAAATTTTTAGTATATACTCACAGGTTTTCACTTTTAAAGCTCAGAGTTTATTTTAAGAATTTGGAACTGAATATGAAAGTACATACCGTTTAAAAGTTGCTGTGTTAGAAAAGGGTTATCCATTACAGTAAGGCTAAGCAGAAAAGGAAGCACAACTAGGACTAGCATTGTTATCGTAGGGGTTTATGATTACATAAGTATTAATGTCTGCCAACTGATTGAGAAGGTTTTCTTTAAAAGTGAATAAGCTTCAATAGAAGTTGTTTGTTTAAATTCTAAAAGTACACTTATTTTGTGTAAAGGTAGTCTTTCGCTAATACCTTTTCAAAGAAACACTGAAATGTACCTGTTCAAGAAGTGTATCTGTATGTAGAAAGTCTTTTAATATTGCATAACTGATATGCTGTGGTGCCAAAGTCCTCATAGCGTGGACTCAGTTATAAAGGTAATGCTGTACTTTGTGGTGGTGGTGGATGGTGCATTTTAAACTTTTACGGCACTGATGCTTATAGTCACAAAATACTGTAAAACTGTTCTCTTCTGAGCAACAGAGTTCTGTTGGGATGAGGTGGGAGAATTATTTGGTTTTGTTGTTATTTGGAAAGTAGTAATATTATGTATTTTTATGTTTGCCTTTGTAGAAGCAGAAAATGAACTAGCAAGACTTTCAAGTTTAAAACAGGTAACATAATTTCTAAATTAAACCAACAAAAAAGTTCTTAACAACAGTAACTGATGGAAAATACACATTCTGGCAGTATGTTTTTTGGAGCATTCAGACTTCTACATAAATAACCTTATAATCAAGGAAAAAAGTGTAGATTAAATAAATAATTACCTGTGGAACTAATAGAAACAATAGATTTTGACTTGCAAAACTCCAAAGCGTACTCTGTTAAAGAAAACTAGTGGAGTTCCACCTATCCCACTGTTACTTAGGCTGCTGTAGTGTTTGTTTTTAAAGTACTAATAATACATTCTCTAAAATTTGTGATTTTTCACCTCTTCTGCTTTCCACGGTTCAGTTTTGACACTTCCTGCATTCCATCTTACTGATGAAGTTAAGCAGTGGAACATAGTTTCTCTGGAACGCACCTTTAGTTTTTGTCAGGATTGACTTAGTCCTTTATCAACTCAGGCTTGAGAGATTTGGCTGAGTTTACTTTGTATCCAGTGGTGATTTTCATCCCTGAACTTCTGTGTTTCACATGCATTCAAAGAGTTCCCATGGGACTTCTCATAAGGATGTTATTCATGTGTCCTTGATTGAAACCTCCTGTCTCACCATGCAGCATGCTACGTTTGGGGTGTCTCTTGGAGGCATAATTGTTTATCTCAGCTGGGGATCCATACATCAGAGGTGGATATAAGCTTGTCAGGTCATGGCTTTTTGTGTAAAAATTTGTAAATTGCGCTCCTAAACTTTATGATGAGAAAATAAATGTGTATGCATCAATGGTAGAGACAAATTATTTACAATGAAGAATTTCTAACTAGGATAATATTTATGTAAGCTTAGAGATTCTGAAATAAAAATGCATGCTTTGCTTTTAATTGTTCAGGGGGGGAAAGAAACCATTTCAAATCTAAAAAGTTTATAAATTTCAGCAAGATAAAATCTAATACTTACAATTATTTTTTTAACTTAAGGAGGGACTTGAAAAGGAACTGACAAGTGCACAACATAAGAATGTTCTTTCTGTGTATACTGAGGATCAGAATTCAGAATTAAGTCAGTTAAGACAAGATTTGGAAAGGAAAGAAAGTGAATTAAATGAAAGCATTGCTGAAAGAGAAACACTGATAGTGGAGCTGGAAGAACTAGACAAGCAGAATCAAGAAGCTACTCAGGTAATAAATATTGCAACTAATTTTTGAACTGCTAAAACAAATGTTTACATTTTTGTGCATGTGTGTTTTCTCTTTTAAGTTGACCTTTGAACGTAGATAGCAGGGAAGTACAAGTTATCCTCTGAGCCTTAAAAAGGATGTTGGAACCAGTGTTTTTCCATATCTACTGTCTCAATGCAAAATTCTGAAGTGCAAGGAACCCACTTGTGGTGGACAAAGAAATAATATGGCATGTGAGCTATGCATAATGAATGTTACTTTCTGAAGTCCAGTTAAATACTACTTGATTTTTCCTTGCAAGACTTTTGATGGTTTTTATCCTGCTAATAGTGTGACCTCTGACTATGCATAACATGAATGATTTTTTTCTTTTCCTTTCGTTATTTTTAATTGTGCTGAATAATTAAGTTACTTTATTAGAAGTTCTTTATACTATAAGCATTTGTGGAGTAAAAAAGGTCGCTGATTACATACAATCAAAATGGAATGATACCTTCTTGTCACTGTTGTGTTTGACATGTCAACATATAGTTGCAACCCGTATGTCTTCATTGTTGGTTTACTTTATGCAATTGAACATTTAAATTGTTTTCCTATGAAATTAATCCCAGGAAGTGCAATTAAAAATAAGGTCAAACAAGAAATTGAAAATAGAATATACAGATATGCGTTCTCTTCCGTTATTTGTTATTTTAAATATAGTCCCATCCTGTTTCTAAGTAGTGGATGTTTGCTGCATACCCATTCCCGCTGCCCTGACAAATTCTGACAATTCTTTTTCTTAGGTAGTTCTCTCTTTGTTCCTTTATTTAGATAGTTAGGGTTCTTTTGATGGGAGATGGTATTCTTGTTTTTTGTGAAATGTAATCTGTCCCTTATTGATACTCAGTTTTCATTAATTTAGTATTGACTGATGCTACCTGCCAGCTTACGTTGGCAACTAGGAAACTTTTTTTTTTCCTCTCGCTTACTTCTGTTTTTTGTTGTTCAGAGGATACAAATGAATGAAACACATAGTTCAGCTGGTTCTCCTCTCCTAATGAATACTTTTTTGTGTTCATTTCAGCATATGATTACACTGAAAGAGCAGCTCTCGAAACAACACATGGAAAATGATAGTGTCGTCAAACAGCTGAAATTTGACTTAGAATTTGAAAGGAAGAAAGTATCAGAATTAGAAATAGAGAAGATGGAAACTATTAAGGAGTTAAATAGTCAGAAAGAAAAACTAAGCCAGTGTTCATGTGAACTTAATGATTTGCATCTAAACAAGCAGCAGCTTCAAGATAATATTAAAGATTTTGAGGAACAATTAAAGAAAGCCCAGGAGTGTAATTTGCATAATGAAAAAGAAATCGAAGAATTGCAACAGAGACTAAAAGAAAGAGAAGAAGAACTTTCTGTATCCTTGAGCAAGTTAACAGAAAAACATAATAAGGAATCTAACTATGCTTGTCAAGATCTGATTCTGAAGGAAAGAGAAGTAGAAATTGCAAAACTACAGAATGACATTTCAGAAAATAAACAACTAAATGAAGACTTAGAGAAATCTCTGTCTGATCTTAGAACAGAAAATGGAAAGCTGATAGCAGCTGTTGAAGAACTAAAACAGGAGTTAAGTGATGCCATTTCTGAGAAAAACAAAGTTTACTTGGAAAAAGATACTGTTGTGGAGGCTTTGAAAATGGAAAAAAGACAGTTAGAGAATGAATTAAACCAGACAGAGAAGAGGCTTTTGGAACAAGCACATAAGTATAAACAAACTATTGAGGAATTATCAAATGCACGTAGTATGGATACAACTGCATTGCAGCTTGAACATGAGCGCCTAGTTAAACTCAATCAAGAGAAGGACTTTAAGATCGCTGAACTTAAAAGGAGCATTGAGCAGATGGAAACTGACCATCAAGAAACAAAAGAGATGTTGACTACTACCTTAGGAGGACAAAAGCAGTTGACAGAACTCATAAAAGAAAAAGAGGTATTCATTGAAAAATTTAAAAATCAAGCCTTACAGGTGAAGCAGGAACTTGAGGAATATATGAAAGTTTCAAAAAAGCAGGATGTCTTAAAACACAACTTGGAGGAAAAAGACAGAAGCCTTGCAATCATGAAGGAAGAAAATAATCATTTGAAAGAAGAAATTGAACGCCTTAAGGATCAGCAAAGTAGATCTACACCTGTGGTTGAGCCTAAAACTCTAGATATTATTATTGAACTTGAAAGTGAGGTAACACAGTTAAAAGTGATAAAGAATAGTCTTGAAGAAGAAATAGAAGTTCACAAAAAAACAATAGAAGATCAGAATCAAACAACAGTGCAACTTCAGCAGTCTTTGCAGGAACAAAGAAAGGAAATAGATGAGTCTAGATTTCAGTGTGAACAAATGAATGTCACACATGAAAGACTTTCTTTAGAGAAAGATGAGGAAATTAAGAACTTGCAGAAAACAATTGAACAAATTAAAACTCAGTTGCACAAAGAGAGACAGATTATTCAGACTTATTCCTCTGATCTTTTTCAGGAAACCAAAGTTCAGACTCTTAATGGAGAAAATGGAAATGAAAAACATGACTTATCTAAAGCTGAAATTGAAAGACTAGTAAAAGGTATCAAAGAAAGGGAAATGGAGATTAAGCTTCTAAATGAAAAGAATGTTTCTTTAAGTCAGCAAATTGATCAGTTGTCCAAGGATGAGGTTGGCAAGCTTACTCGGATCATTCAAGAGAAGGATTTAGAAATACAAGCTCTGAATGCTCGAGTTTCCTCAGCTCCATATAGGCAGGATGTTCTTTGTCTTCAACAGCAGCTGCAAGCTTATGTTATGGAAAGAGAACAAGTACTAGCAGTACTAAGTGAAAAGACAAGAGAAAACAGTCAGTTAAAAACAGAGTATCATAATATCATGGATATAGTTGCTGCTAAAGAAGCAGCTTTGGTAAGGTTGCAAGGAGAAATTCAAAAGTTGTCTAATAGATCTGAAAATAGCAGTCAAGAAATGTCTAGAGAAACTATTCAGAATTTATCCCGTATTATTAGAGAAAAAGATATTGAAATAGATGCTCTAAGTCAAAAATGCCAAACCTTACTGACTGTCTTGCAGACATCCAGTATAGGTACTGATAATGGGTCAGGAGGTGTTAACAGTAACCAGTTTGAGGAACTTCTACAAGAACGCGATAAACTAAAACAGCAAGTGAAGAAAATGGAAGAGTGGAAGCAACAGGTAATAACCACAGTTCAGAACATGCAGCATGAGTCAGCTCACCTCCAAGAAGAGTTACAGAAGCTTCAAGCACAAATTTCAATTGAAAGTGATAGTAATTCAAAGTTGCAGGTAGATTATAATGGCTTGATTCAGAGTTATGAACAGAATGAGAAAAAGCTGAAAAGTTTTAGTCAGGAATTAGCACAAGTTCAACACAGCATAGGACAGCTTTATAACACCAAAGATCTTCTCCTGAGCAAACTTGACTTGGTAACACCATCTGTGGCAGCAGCTTCCACCGTTTCACAGCTTTCAGGCATTCAGTACAGTGCTCCTGAAGTACTCAGTGATGAGTCTAAACTCCTTCAAAATGAGTTGGAACGATTGAAAAGTAAGTTGCAAGAAAAAGATTCAACTATTAGGACTCTTCAGGAAAACAATCAACGATTATCAGATTCTGTGGCTACAGCATCAGAGATTGAACGAAAGAGTCAAGAAGGGACTGAGTCAGAGATGAGGCAGATCAAAGAAAAACATGATGTCTTGCAGAAATCACTTAGAGAAAAAGACATATTAATTAAATCTAAAAGTGATCAGTTACTTTCTGTGAGTGAAAATCTTAGTAACAAAGAAAATGAAAATGAGCTTTTGAAGCAAGCTGTGACTAATCTTAAAGAAAGAAATCTAATTTTAGAAATGGATATTCGAAAACTGAAAGAAGAAAATGAAAAAATAGTTGCAAAGTGTAGGGAAAAAGAAACAGAATTCCGAGCACTTCAGGAAACTAATATGCAGTTTTCAATGATGCTAAAAGAGAAAGAGTTTGAGTCACACTCAATGAAGGAAAAAGCTCTTGCTTTTGAAAAGCTGTTGAAAGAAAAAGAACAGGTATGTGCATTCATATTTATTAATATCTTTCAAAATTAGTCACATGGTAATGCATTTTTATGCTTATGTAGTCATCAAGTGTTTGCCTGAAATCTGTTTGACACCTTACTGCATTACACTACCACAACAGCCCTCCCCCTGCAAAGTTAAGAAATTAGAAGTCAGCAGGTGAGTGGTTTACAATGTTATTTGTTAATTGCACAGCCATAAAATACATTTTTCATTTATTTGGAGATTGCTCATGTACTGTACAGCTACTTAATATTTTGCTTTGGCCTTGTTATTTGTTAAGTACCCTATATTATTTTTACTGTATGGTGCTCAAACTTTTCTGCAGAGTGGGCCAGCAGGACTAATTTACCAATGTGCTTTCCTCTGATGTTTGCCATTCAGATATGATGGCTTCATAACATCCCTATGAGATGAATGAGTTAATGTATCTTGCTTTTACGGCTGGAGAAACTCCACTGGAGAAAAAAAAAAAAAAGAGCGAAAGATTGGACAAGTTAAATAAATGGTTTCTGCTCTTCAATTTGACATATGGAAAAATATCCCTTTTTCAAACGTATGTTCAGAGAAAAATTGCAGTGGCTTATTAATTATCATGTGTGTAATTTGAAGAAGAGTTTTTTAAGAGCAAAGAATTAAATGGAGTCATTGATACACAAGTCAACAGCGTGTTGTATGAATTGCTACTGCTGGAGTAAAGGAAATAATGTGTGAATTGCCACTTGTCTTTGAGAAATAGGTGTTAAGTACATTGCAAAAGTCTTCCTGCAGTTTTGACAAACACTTGACAGCAGAATATAGATATTTTTGCTTTGCTTTCTGGGCTCTGAAGGTGAATACGTCCTACTGGGTAGTCTTTTCCAAACAGATAACTTTCTTATTTTCCCTCTGTACTGTCGAGGTCCCTGTTCTCTTTGTCTTGGTCGTTCTGGTTGCCATTGTTCAACCTTCTCTTACAGGTGTCCCTGCACCGTGCACACTGTTGTTCTCCCTGTTGCCTTTAGCATCCCTTTTCATTTTCTGAAGGTTACGAGCATTGCCCATTATTAGAGACGAGTATTTATGCAAACCATTCCTAAGTAACTTGGCATTAATTTTTTTTCCTCTGCTATAAGTACAATAAAAAAATCATAGAATTATAGAGTGGTTTGGCGTTAAAAGGAACCTTAAAAATCATCTAGTTCCAACCACCTGCTGTGGGCAGGGACACCTTCCACTAGACCAGGTTGCTCAAAGCCCCATCCAGCCTGGCCTTGAGCACTTCCAGGGATGGGGCATCCACAGCTGCTCTGGGCAGCCTGTGCCAGTGTTTCACCACCTCATGTGTCTTTGAAGTGTTTTCAAACTACCAACTAAATCTGCAATGTAATTTATTTGGAAAAGCAAAATATTAATTACATTTAACAATATGTGTCATCTTAAATTTATCATTTGGATGTCTCAACTTTGAAATATGTGTGAAAAACTAGGATTAATTTTTTTTTTTGAGAAGTTTGACTTAAGATACATGTTCAGAACTGTAGAACATGTTTATACTGTAGAACTATGATGAGAGATATCATTGTCTCAAAGTACAGTTATGTTATGAAAAATAGCTTTGAATTACCATTGGGACTTAAGTTCATCAGCCTTGCCTGTATAAAGCATACTAATATTTTACAAATTCACTCTCTTACTATGTTGGGCATTTTTTATTCTAACTCATGGAAATCTGCATTGTCTGGCTAGGTTCTGTATGGCACATCTTTGGCCTGCATGCTTTCGGTCACTGGTGGCTTAGGCTTTCAGTTTCACAAGCACGAAACATTTGTCTGGACATATTTTTTGCACAAATTGAAGAAGTTGCTGTTATACTTTGTGTTTGCTATGAGGAACTAGGGAAAATAGCATTCAAACAATTTTGCATTTTGTGTGTGTGTCAGAAGGTTACATGACATAGAGAGGGAAGGTTTGCCTGCAGGTTTAGGGTTCTACTGCAAAAAGGGTTTTGCTATATTCAGTGTGATTAATAAAAACAAGTAGTTGAAGCTTATAAGTATTAGTGAGAAAAAGATTCATTTACTTTTATCCAAAATAACAAAAGTAACTGCTTTCAAAACAACACAAAGAGTACGCTGAAAAGTTTCAGATACATGTACATGTGAGTTCTGTGTAACTGACATACTAACACTTCTTTATATGCTAAGTTGTAGTAAATTGCATGTAAATGGAAACATTATTCATTGAAATTAGACATCTGAATATGGGATGGACATAGCTGTGATTCACTGAAGGCTAATCTTTGAGAGTGAAGTCATGTTATGGTTTGTTTTTAAAGATTTCTTCATGTGTTTAGTTGTCTTAAGTTCAGACGAGTTGACCTACCTAGGCTGATGCCTTACATGTGCATGACGTAATAAACAGGTAACACAGAAAATAAATTCCAAACACTGGGGAAAACAAGTTTTCAAGTATACAAGTGTTTGATACACAATGTACATGTTGCATCTCTCATCTAAAGATAGGTACGTATTTATTTGTTCACTTCAGCAGTCAGTTAAGACAATGCATCTGTATAGTGTCTTTTAGCAGTAAGTCTTACTTCATCTTGTAACATGTGGGTAAAATAACTTCAAAATAATATTTTCCTTGAATGTTTTTCTGTGTTGTAGGGCCATTGGTGTCCTGCTCTTTTCCTTGTTATATCGGTTATTGTCTTCATGCACTTGTGGGCAAAGACTGTCTCCTTTGGCAAAACTATTTGCCATGTTTGAAATGCTTGTTTGTGTCTTCAACAGGGCAACACAGGAGAATTGAATCAACTGTTAAGTGAAGTTAAGTCAATGCAGGAAAAGGCCGTTACTTTTCAGCAAGAGAGAGACCAAGTCATGGTAGCACTCAAACAGAAGCAAATGGAGAGCAGTGCCCTTCAGGGCGAGGTATGCCACAAAATAATTTACAGTCACAAGAAGTAAAAGAAAAAGAGTAAGAAATTCTGTCTGTAATATTTTGTGGATTATTTTTGGTAACAATCACTTGTAAAAAGCAGTGTGCTTCAAGGGACATGTTTTGTGTTTATCACCTTTCATAAAAATAATTTAATATGAACAACTTAAGTTATGTTCTACATAGGTACAGCATTTGCGTGAGAAAGAGCAACGCCTAAATCAGGAACTGGAGAGGTTACGTAATCACCTTTTAGAAATGGAAGACTCCTACACACGAGAAGCTTTAGCTGCAGAAGACAGAGAGGTCAAGCTAAGAAAGAAAATTCTGATTTTGGAAGAAAAACTTGTGTCCTCATCTACTGCAGTGGAGAATGCCAGGTAGTCTTTTAATTTATACAGTAGTGGTGTTAGCAAGACTGGTACTGATTGCTTTATTTTACTGAATTACCATTCTATAACACGCTAAGCACTTGAGAAAACAAAACGATAGGAACTTCTGTTACATCAGGAAGATGATTTGAAATAGACGCGGCTACTCCTGAGGACTTAAAAGTATTTGTCAGTTTTGTAGCAACTATTGAAATCTCACATCTTTAACAGTGCTAGAACTAGAAACAACAAAAATCCCTCGACCCATCAATTTAATTGTGTCGGAACAAAAATGATGGACTGGACTTACTTTGAAGTCAAATCTTCATTCATTTTGAAATAGTCTTATTTCAATACACAGATGTGACTGTCATGCTTTGAATTGCGTTCACATCCTTACTTTATAGCTGATACCGTGGAAACTATACGCTGCTGTAAACTTTTTCCTTTGTAGTGCATATATATATGAAGCAAGATACACTGAAGTTCTCATGGATAGCACAATCTGGGAGGCTAGAGCCAATTGTGGTTTTTTATTTATTTGCCATAATCGCATTTTTCAGCCAGAACAATGAAAACCCAGGCATTAAACTTAACGCCTATCTTGACTGCTTTAATACTGTTTTATTTAAAGGAATTTTGGTTACTTCAGGCAAAATAATTCTTTTTCATCTTATTACAGTTGTCAAAATGAAAAAGTATTTTAATCAAAAAATATGTATGTGGCTGCAGTCTTTCTTTTTTGCTTAAGTGCCAGAGGTGGATTCTGCTCTTAAAAATCTCTGCTGAGAACGTTGAGCAGAATTTGTTGTGAAAAATAGGGAAGTGGAAAAGTTGGGAGAAGTTTCTGTTAAAGCTGTTCATCAGAATGTTTCTTAATTCTTCGTCAAACTTGTCAAATAGCTTTCAAGTAATACTGCCTATTTGCCACCTGATATGCACTCTTTAAAAAGACTGGCGTAGGAGAAAATGGGGTTCATAATATTTTTACATAATGGGAAATTAAACGGGGCATTCAGTGGTCAGTATGGAACAAGACATACTGAGTTCTTGGAGTCTGGCTTTAAAAGTAAAAATAGGTAGAAAGACCTATTGATTCCTGTAGTACTTGAAGCAGACAATTAGCAGGATATGAATTATTTTTTTATAAAGACACTGTGACAATAATGAACAACAAAGATTATTTTTTTCTTTTTCTAATGCACTTCAAACAAAAGTAGTTGGGATTTTTTTTATTGCCAAAATTTTGTTACCAGACTTATTTAAAATATTTTGTTGGTTTTGTGGTGGTGGTTTTCGGGGGTTTTTTTGGGTGTGTGTGTGGGGGGTTTAGGTTTGTTTTTTATTTTTAAATGGATTGGGGGGGGAAATTTAAAGGTAAGCTATTTTTGCTGGAATTCAGTTTTCTCTCTGATGACTTCTGTTACTGTCTTCATAAATAATGTGTTTTATTCTTTTATTTTCATTAAGTCATCAAGCTAGCCTGCAAGTTGAATCTTTGCAAGAGCAGTTAAACCTTGTTTCCAAGCAGAGAGATGAGACTGTGCTACAGCTCACCATCTCACAGGACCAAGTGAAGCAGTATGCATTGTCACTGGCCAACCTGCAGATGGTACTAGAGCAATTCCAACAGGGTAAGTTTTGTCAAGAAATAACAAAGATCGCAACAAGCGTTTTTCGGCTGGGATACTTACCAGATTTTGGTGCTTTTTAATTATTAATTACCTGGTTTCCGTTTTCATAGCTTGAGTTTCAGAAGCTGTTGTCTTTTAAAAAAACTTTCAAAACCAATTTTGGCCCTGTGAAAACTGGTGGTCAATATGGCATTTATGAAATTGGAATTCCACCTCTACCTTATGAAGACCAGATATGATAATGCTGAGGTTTTGTAATTGCATATCCCAAAAAGAGTTACATGTTGTGAATCAAGATGTTTTGGTTTGTGTTTTAACCCTTTAGAAGAAAAAGCTATGTATTCAGCAGAACTGGAGAAACACCAAAACCAGACTGCAGAATGGAAGAAAAAAGCAGAAAAGTTAGAAGAAAAAGTTATATCACTGCAGGTAGGCTGAATAATGAAATTGAACCCTATGAAACTGAATATTAATTGTTGACTGAATTTTTTGACTACTGTGTTGTTACTGTCTTACGAGTACATCGTTATACAATTGTTCTCTCTTCCTTGGAAGAGAGGGGGGCACTAATAAGAAGGTCAGCAAAGTAGTATTCCTCTGCTGACTGTCCATTTTCTGAGAATGTTTACAATCCAGTTATTCTAAAGAACGAGTTGAAGCCTCTGCATCTGTTACGTTTTATCTGTGTTGAATTAGCATAATTGTGATAGTGAACTCTCTTGCTTGTCTTTTTGTCCCTTTCCTGTGCTTTATTCAGGAAAGTTTAGGAGAGGCAAATGCCGCACTGGATGCAGCATCAAGGCTTACTGAGCAGCTTGACGTCAAAGAGGAGCAGATTGAAGAACTTAAGAAAGAAGGTACCTGCTTTTTTATGTTTCTGCTTAAAACATTCCAAGCAGCTGAGATGACAATGTAGTATTCCTAGAAACTTTGCAAAATGTGTTTCATATGAGGAAAAGAATAATTCTCTTGTCACCTTTTGAGGACTTCCCTATTTATAAAGGATATCTGCAAAAGTATGTTTACCTTCTGTTAGGGATCTTTCTCAAAAGGAAGTCCTGTAGTCAGTGAGTTTTATGGTTGCTTGGTTTGGGTGTTATTTCCCCCCTAAATACTAAAGCCCTTGATTTACCTCTGTAAGTATGTTTTTTAAAAGTTTGTGAAATACTAAGTGGTGTCAGATTTTTCCACAGTAACTACCTACCTAACTGACAGAGACATAGGAATACAGTGAGGTACAGAGAAAGGGGGTGCTGTTGGTTAGAGATGTAGAGAAAGCAGCTCTTGCATGGATATGAGGCTGTCTGAAGAGTTTATTTGGAAGGTCTTGGACGCATCTTTAGACTGTATTTTTAAATCTCATTTCAAATAAGCTTCCTGATTGCTCATATTTAGAAATATGCCATTCGTATTGTTCTCAGATTAAGTATTCTAATATTTGATGAATCTTATTACTTTGGATTTGAAGACAAAACTTGGCCAGCTGGTAGAGGAATTTGCCAGAAGAAACATTTATGAAAAAGAGGAAAGTTATTTATGGTGAGCATGGTCAGAAATTGGAATAGGTTGCCCAGGGATGTGGAGTGTCCATCCATGAAGATATTCAAAACCCAACTGGCCATGGTCCAGGACAGCCTGCTGTAGATGACTCTGCTTGAGCAGAGGGGTTGGACTAGATGATCTAGAGGTCTAGAGGTCTCTTCCAACATAAATGTTTCTTTGATTTTGTGATTCTGTTAATGTTTTGGAATGTGGTTTGGGTTTGCGTTTTTTCCTCTTTCTGACATCACAGAAACGTGAATTATGTAGGAGATGCGTAGCCTTCTCTTTTATAAACACATTTAGTATTATAAACACATTTTAGGAAAGCCTAAAAAGGTAGAATAACATTTTACTAAAAATTGATGCCATTTCAATGTATTTCTGTTTTATGGCCCTATGCTATTTAGTCTAATCAAATGGAAAAATATGAAATTAAATTTCTATACAATGTATTTGTACATGAAACATCAGTAAGATTTATAAGCTCAGACGCACGTAAGAGATGACAGAATAGCAATGAGTAACATAAGGTCACTTTTTTCATTACTGCATTAATTTTAGTTTTTATGAGAAAGGAGTCACAGCAAGCAGGACTTAGTCCTAATAATAATTTTGCTGGATTTCTGTACTTACATTTCAGCCCTGACTTGTAATTTTGTCTGCAATGTTTCATTGAACCAAGAGGGAAAGACACTTCTCTGTGTCTAGTTGCACAATGGTTCTGATATGGGTGAAATTGTTAAAGAGTACTGACTGCTGAGGGAATACTAATTAGGCTTTTTTCTCTTTTTTTTTTTTTTTTTTATCTGTCTTTTCCTCCTTTTTACCAACTGAGTCCTGCTTTCTCTTTCCTCCTTTATTTCTGAGGGTCATGGTATTTTTCTATTATTGCAGCATCCCCTGGTCAGGCTTTCACTGAGCATATGGGATAACTAAAATCAGAGGAAAACTTGTGATTGGTTCCTGAAGTGGCTCTAAAAAGGGACCTTGAAGAGCAGAGGTTTCTCACTCTCTGTGATCACTTAACAGCTCTTACTTTCTGGGGGTTTTTTCCCCATGTCTGTGGGAAATTTTTGGATGAATGCCTTTAATTAAGGCTTGCTGGGGAAGACCTGGAACACCATCTCTGCTGGATGCTGTGGTAACTCTTGCTCTGAATATGTACAACTAATTATTGCTATTAATGTTTAAATTATGTTCTTGAAATAAACAATATTTTCTTAAGGCATACTTGCTTATGATCAAATAGTTGGTGTGAAAAGTCATTTGAAAGTCTTCACAATTTCAGCAAGAACTCTACAAAAAGTTACGACCGTTCTACTACATAATTTAATGTGTACTTACTTAAATTTAGTTGTGTCTAAGTGCAATTTGGCATCCAAATGGGCATCATAGGAGTGCGCCCTGAGTTCACATATGAATTTTACAAGCTAAATTAAAGTTCAAGTCCAACTAAATACTGACATTTTTGAATCTCTGTCTCACTACAGACATTTACAGCAAAAGTGTTCAAACACCCTGGATTGAAATTAACTTTGACGTAGGCAAATACAGCACTCTGAAATGGGAAGCTCTTCATTAGTGGTTAATTTTGCATATGAAAGCAGGAGGGATTTGAACTTCAAGAGAAAACTGAATCTCAGTATTTTATCAAGCTATATTGTATTGGCAAGCTATTTACTTGTTAAGAGACTTGAAAAGGGATTGTTGCATAAAGGAAACAGCACTTTAATGTTGTAGAATAAATTATAATTTTTACTGAAGAAAGGAGACCACTCCATTTTCTCTATTTACACAAGAAAACACATAATGTCTTATTGAAAATTGGCCAAATACATTCCCAGACACAGTTTTGTTGGCCAAATCTTTTGAAGGATTTCTTTATAGATTTTTTTTGGCAGGAGAAGTGATTTTAATGGAAAAGTATACGATGTACCAGATGCAGTTTTCTGGATTGCCATAAATGGTTAACAAATTACTGGAGACTGTTGTAAATGTCTGGTTTACAGCAGTCCATGCTGAATTTTGGCTCTGGACTTTTTTTGTTATTCAGTCTTCATACACATGAAATACATGTTTTAAGTCCTTTTCAACTGTAAAATTCTATTTTAGAAGGAAATATTCCATTTAAAAAATATGTTTAATGATAGAGTTGCATAGTCACTGTGGATGGAATATAGCTGTGTAGCTGTCCTTAAAAGTTGGTCCTCTTTGATACAAGATCTTTCTGTCAGGAAAAAAAAACACCAAACAGTAACATTTCATTTAAATTGTTAATACATTTGTTTTAAAATTCATCACAAATAAAAATTGAAAAGGAAACTCATAATGGTATTGCTTTGAAGAGCAATAGCGACAACATAACATATACTTGAAACTTGTTTTCAGATGCTGTTTGTCTTTTTGCAGCATTAGTAGTTTAGCTTAATTCTCTTACTCTGTGGCGACCCAAATAATTCAGCTACTGTGTATGCTCCTACAGCTGTTATCATTCCATAATTATATTGACAATGTTTCTGTTCAAGTATTGGGCTCCTATTTAACCACAAAGTACCATAATTTAAGTAAGTTTAAACCTTAAAACCATAGATTAATTCTGTGCCTCACCCTGGTGTTTTGAGAGGGAGTGGTGCTGAAGAGCTGTCATACTATTGGAATTGATTTCAGTGCATATGGATGTAGTTGTTACAAGATGTATTGTTGTATAATATATATAATTTTGTTTGGGTTTTAACTTGTTCTGAATAAGGAGTTTAATCTTTATGTTCCTTGAATAGGAGCTTTCCCAGCATGACACGAGTTAGTTTGTTCTACTCTGTACTTTCTAAAATTCATGTCTGTGAAGTAAAACATTTATATAAAGATGTGGAGTATTTGAACGGGACGTATTAGGTTGCATCTATTTCACAGCCTAGCTCTTTGGTGTGTGTATACCAGAAGTCTGTGCAGGTTCCATGGAGTTATTGGTGTTGAGAACCATGTTGTGTCAACTTACTTGTGGCATGCATTTATTAAAGATTGAAGGCCATGTGCAAACTAGAGTGGAATGTATTTCATGCATCCTGGATGATCTGAAGGATATAAACTTTATAAAAGTCACTTTCCATACAAAGATGTTGAGGCTTTTTAGAAATTAACTACAAGAAAAGTGTATCTTTTGTGGGTTTGGTTTTGGTTTTTAAATGAAGCACTATTAATTAGGGGAGGGACATTTAAGTTGATCAGCAGTTTTTCCATAGGATTTGAAGATAAGCATTCAACCTTAGAGAGGGAAAAGAGAAAAAGCTCGCCATTTCTGCTTATATAACTATGGGGTAGAGTTGGTTTTCACATGGATAGTCCATGTTGTATTTTTCAACCTTTTTTGTGTGATTAAGACTTACTTCTACTTTTATTAGGAAAAAAGTGAGTTCAAAGGTAGTATCTTGTAGAACCCCATTTTGGAGAAAAATTCTATTTTTACTGTGCTAAGGTATATCCATTTTTTAGTTTATCGTCTAAGAATTCTTTGTACCTTGTAATTATTTTTTTTTTCCTTGTCTGAAAACTTCTTGCTGCCAATGTTCTTAAATCCTGTTTGGGGATTTAAGTGAGAAGTTTTTCTAGCACTTTTACTCCTGTGTTTTTTGTATAAACTTGTGTAGACCTGTACATCAGATAATTTTATTCTTTGTGCCTGGTTTCCTTACAATCAGAATGTTGTAAAATATTTATGGCAAGTAAAACTTTTAGGAGAGTTTTTTTTTCCTTTATTGTGAGCTTTATTTTATAGTTTTGTGGGAGGTCAGAGGAAGCCTGAGTTACTGGCATAGAATGGTTGGGGTAATTGGGTGTATTCTGTATTTGACCTAACAAGTAATTTGTGTTAGTGGAATCTTAGAATTGTAGAGAAGTTGGTGCTGTGAAATTATTGGGCAAGAGTGAATATAACAATATCATGCCATGGTTCCTTTTATTGAAACGGGCTACTATGTTTGTATCTCCCTCATTAAACACTCTGATGTCATGGCGCTCAAGTGTGTAGATAGTGGAAAAATAATTGATTAAGGTCAGGAACTTCAGAAAGCTGAAAAGCTCTAGCAGTAGCGAATGCAGAATCTAAACTCCTCTCTTGCTGTTTTAATAGTTCCTGTTTTGGGTTTGTGGAGAGGAAAAATAGGATCCTTTGTGTAGGCCAAGAAAGCTGGTATTGGTGTTGTGATATCCCAGATGAACAGATTTCATTGCAGCCACTATAGAACAATATCAGAACTTGGAGGCAGCATGCAAAAAAGGCAGAAAATATGTGTAGTGACTCCTAACGCTCTCCTAGACAAGCTCATATTAACTAACTTATACTGGCCTATTCATTTAATTTGTAGGCCGTGATGCCAGGCTGAAAGTACTTGCCATTTTCCTCTCAGTTTTGCCTTCTGTTTGTGGTAGCTGTGGCATTTCACGTCTGCCACTTTTTAACTGAATATTTATATTCCCAAAAGTATGGGGAATCTTGCATAAAACTCTGCAGAGCCTTTCTTGCTGCTATACCGAATTGTGGAGAGCAGCACTGCTCCTAGGATACATTAGTGTGTTCCAGCACGTTGTTGCAAGAGCTTCAATCAGTTAACAGGAGTGGGAAGGAGTTGGCTCTGTGAGGCAGTAATTCTCCTGGGAGACTGGTGAACTGCGTAGAACGTCAAGGCTTTAGCAACCTGATAGTAGAATATGCAGAATAGCTGGGTTTAGGAAATACTTGAGGTTAAGTACGAAGATCAAAAGACCTGATGCCAACATACAGTTTGGTCAGGTTATGAAAAAGATTGTCACCACAGGACTATAGCCCTTAATCAAGCGTTTGTTTCCAGTTCTGTATTACCTAGGAGGAACAGCAGTTCATCAGAACTTCAGCAATTTATTTATTTTCTGTGTGTTCCTGTATTTTAGTATTATCATTTCAGAAGTTTTAGCTTCCAATTTAAAATAATGATCACTTATTAGATTGACCCTTTTTATGCAAAATCAAGCTAATTTTGTTTTTTTAAAAAAGTACCATAACAGTATTAACATATTGTTATTTTAAAATGTGTGTTATTAATAAGTTTTGCAACAAAGTTTCAGAGTTTCAATTTTTATTTATTTGTTATGACCTAACATTTTATAGGTGAGATCAGAAGAGAAATGTTAGAAGATGTACAAAATAAACTAATGGATCTTATGAACAGCACAGAAGGAAAAGTGGACAAGTAAGTCTTTAGTGAAAGGCTTGGTACACACTTTTTATTTTTATTCCTCACAGTGTTCAGATATGTTACTAACACAGCTGTAAAAGTAGTGCAGAACTGGGCTTCTGTATGTGATCTTGTAATTATACTTTGATTACTTTGGCATTTTTCGATTGGTGGTTGTAAATAGTAATTTTTATTAGTGAAACCAGTGTGTATGTAAATTTGGATTACTGATATTTTTCTTAAGTTGAAGTGCGCTTCTGTAGCTTGAGTTCTGCAAATGGAGATAAAAGTTCTTAATGAAAGTCTGTTATGTCTAAGGTGTGAACAGCAAGCCCTCCCATGTAGCTAGCATCACCTGGATGTTGTGTAAACCCCTCTTCCTGGGTTTTAGTGGTTTTTTTTGTTTGTTTGGGTTCCCCACCCCCCACACTCTGTTTACCTGAACTGAAACAGGGGTAGACAAATGGGTTCCCCTGTTCCCTTGCTTATGTCTTGATTTGGGACGTGCATGTCTGCACTTAAGTGTCTGTTTAAACAGTCTCCTGAATCAAGAATAAATATTGTCCCTACTTGTAGTACTTATGTCAGACTTGCTCAGGCACAACTCAGTTTCACCTTACTGCATAAGTATTGCTAATGCTGTCCAAATTGACACTTCTGTATAAGCAATGTTATAACTTGTAGGGGAAGGAAATTGGTTCCTTGCATTAGATTTGTTTATTTGGATTATTTTAAGTTAGGCAAGAGTATGAGGAATAATTGCATCAGTATTACTGTATAACAGTCTTCCTTTGTTCTCCAGGGTCCTGATGAGAAATCTCTTTGTTGGACATTTTCATACTCCAAAAAATAAACGTCCTGAAGTGTTAAGGTTAATGGGAAGTATCTTGGGAATAAAGAAGGAAGAACTTGATCAGGTAATACTTCGTAGAAAACTAGACTTCCCTTTTTATTTGTGGAATCCTTGCCTGAAAATAGAATGACTTGCTGCTAAACTAAATGTAACTGTCCCCCTACTTCTTGTGGGGAAAGTGTGGGTTTTGTTCTTCATCTGAATTAATTTTTTATGTGGGACATGCTGATCTTAATATAATCTTTTGATAACACTATTTTAATAGAGTGGATCTCATTTTGCTGAGGAGTGCTAATGTGGAAGGGTAGGTATTTAACTTTGTGCTGTTATGTCTTATAACATGTAATATATCAGTTACAGAAAAGTAAGCCAGTTTTGTATGTACCACTAGGTATTGTGAAGAAGGTGGGGCTTATGTTTTTAAGTAAAGAGCCAGGGTTTTAAACTGCCAGTCTTTGGGAGGCAGAGAATAAATTTTTGACAGTAATTAAAGTTTTGAGATTTTTTTTTTATTATTTATCTGTGTAATTACCATGTAGTTATGATAAATATAATGAGCACAGTGTTGCAGTTTCTTTTACCTGTTGCTTTATTTTTAGTTTCTTAACTTTTTTTGGTTTTTGTTTTTTTTTTTTTTTTTTAATACTTTCTAGTTATTATCTGAAGACCAAAGAGGAGTTACAAGTTGGGTGACTGGCTGGCTTGGTGGAGGAGCTGGGTCAAAAAGTGTCCCTAGTACACCTTTGAGGCCAACTCATCAGAACATTTTTAATAGTGTAAGAATTGTGTGCATTCTCTGTTTGAGTGGAAAAAATGGGGCAGTTGCATATTAATGCCGATGTTCGGCTCATCAGTATATTGAGCTTCACGTATTGATGCTGCAGTATCTTAAGATTATTTGGTTTTGTGCAACTGCTTTGCCATAAGGATTTTTTTCCTGCACTAAATAAATATGTAGGCATTGATGAAAATTATACAATGCTAAGTGTTGGGCTAATACAGAAATCGCTGTTCCACTGGTTCCTGGGATCACTGGCTTCTTACAGTATGGACTTGATCTTGCAAGCTGACAGGTTAAATACATGTGGGAGTCTGGGACTGTGTGACACTCAGCAGTGTAGAAGACTGTGACATCATATTTTGATGACTGTGTTCCCATGTGTCCTTTGAATTTCATTTGAAAAGCTTTCTTAGCTGCTGCAGCTAGCACTTCTTATATTCAGCATAATAAAGCTGATATTTTAAGCTTTCAAATACTGTAAAGCAACAGTTCTCGGCATCATCCATGGGAGCAGTTTATCTGTGGAACTTTCCATTTTGCAGACCAGTAAAAGCACTCTCAAGATTAGAGCACTGAGGGATTGGGCTTTTGGGATTAACATTCATTTTTTGCTCATTGAGCTAGAAAAGCACAGTGAGAACTGATTCCTGTAAATTATCTTGAAGTGTAGGGATTGGGGTTTTGCCCACAAAAACAATGCAGGCACTTAGGCCACCAGAGGATTGTGGTCTGATTAACTACAGACATAAAAGAGGAAAATCAATGCTTTTCTATGTATAGCACAGGCTTTACTAAGCAAGATTCCATTATGTGATGCTACTGACACATTAGTCATTCCATGTTTCCTTTATTCAAGACTTTTAAAACCCATTGCTTTATTTGACAGAGAAATGTTTTAAGTTCTATGTGTTTCTGGAAGAGTGATTTGCTTGAGCCCATGCTCAGGAAATACTGTGATTTCAGTAGCAGCATGGGATTCTTGAAACAATTGGCGTAAATCAATAATGCAACCATGGTGGACATGAGTGTTATCTTTAGAGTATAATTTTCACATAAATATCACTTACTGAGACAACCAAAACCTGTGTATTTTGAAAATAAATTTGTCACAAAGTACCAATACAAAGTTCTTGAGAGCCTGTTGTCAGCTTTTTGTTTTATGTATGTATTTTTAACTTAGATATTTTTCAACAGAGCATCAGTAAAATATAATAACTAGTAGCTTCTTGTAGTCTTTTTCAGAATTGTTTGTGAAATTCCTCGAAACAGAATCTTGCCCAAGTATTCCTCCACCCAAGCTGTCTGTTCATGATATGAAACTTTTAGGAGCAGCAGGAACTGGTAAAACTAGCAGTACTCCATCCAACAGTCAAATGCAAGGTAACATTTAAAGGAAATCTGAACCTTTACACAGCACATAAATAACTAAAGATAGAATCTTCAAGGGGATTTCAGTGATTCTGTGCTTCCTCACTTATGAACTATGAATTTGATTTCTCCCCTCATGCCCTTGTTTCCTTCTCCTCCCACTCCTCCTTCCCACTGCTTCTATACCCTACTTCCTAAAATTTCAATACAGAATATTAGAAGGACCAAATTCCCTTAGATATGGAAAGGATTTAACAGCACCTGTTAGAGCCAAACAGATGCTATGCAGGCAACTCCGTACGGTATCAGTGAAGAGAGTCCTGATTTTCAGTATTCCTGTTGATCAGATCACTGAGTGAAGAATGCAGGTAATACCAGCCTTGTAGTGCCTCTCTGGTATGTAGGACCGGGTTGCTCAGAGAGGACTGAAACAAAATCAGTAGATGGCGTGATTTGAAATCTCTGTAAGCTGTGCATGAGTATTGACTTCAGTTTTTCTAAGGCAGAGAGGAATTATGCTTGTATTATGTATAGTGAAATTAATGCTCTTTGTCAGTTTAGCTGATCGAGTTTGTACTTAATTTTTTACATACGTTTAAAACTTCACCTTAATACAGTCCTGCTGATTTGCAGCTTGTTTTGATTGAAACTTTTAATTGTAAACTCAAATAACCCCAACAAACCCAACCCCCAAATACTATGTATTGTATAGATATACAGAGAGAGAGATGCTAAAAAATCTTTCAATTCACCTAAAGTAGTTGGATGTCCAAGGTATAAATGTCTACTGTGAAATACCAGTTTATCTCTGAAAGCAGTATTTTTTTTACTTTTTAAATAAACCTAAATAAAACTTAACTTTCTTTTTACTCTTCTTCCTTACTGTAACTACACTTACTGTAGTGTAACAGTAATATAATAGGTACAGTACCTATTTTACTTGACAAAAAAACCTATTTCTTTGTCTGGAAGAATGAAATTATTGGTTCCTTTTCTCCGTTCAGGAGATAAATTGCTGGCTTGTAAAACTAGACACCCATTATATATATATCCCTTTAGTTTTTTGGGTGCTTTAAGTTTTTTGTTCCTTGAAATAAACTATATGGTAGCAATTTCTAAGTGCTGAACACAAATACCAGTACAATATCCACATAGAAATGTATTTATGAGAATTGGGATATTTACATGATGTAAGATCTTTTTTAAAATAAAAAAAAAAGCTGAATGAAATCACTTATCCAAACAATTAGTATGATACAGGAATGTTAGTCTGGTTTCTGTTCTACATTTGGTGTAGGAACCTTGAGAACAGGTTACACCTGGACCTGACTGATGATTTGATGGGGAAAGGTGAGGAGGGACAAGTCAGTTCTTAGATTTAGAAAAAAAGTTTAGTAATACTTTATTAAAACTAGAATTTTGTTAGAATTTGACTAATGAGCAAACGTTGTTTTGCCTCAAAACTAAGTTGCGACACTCCGTGATGTTTATTGCAGGGGTTGAGTGTGGGCTGACCCTGGGGAAGCTGTGTCAGTACACTGTGGGGTGGGAAACCCGCCAGTGTGCTGCATTGTTGTGCATGCACAAGGGACCTTGCACCTTCACATAGTGCTGGAGTCAATGTGGCAGATAATTCATGCCTGACGTTGCATGCATGAAGTGAACCTTGGCAAAAGGTGTTTGATGCTTGTCACAGAGGTGCCTGGACTGTCAACTGAATTGTAGCTGCCGATAAGCATGATGTGGTTGGCAGGTCCTGGGAGTGCCCTGATCTTTGTCAGTCTTGTAAGTAGCAGCTTGAAGTGTAGATATAGGAATTCTTCAGCAAAAGTAACAGTGGTAGCTGAGATCCAAGATGAGAGAAGAGAGAGTGAAAATCTTTGAGAGCATCCATGTGAGGTCCAGTCTATGGCAAGAAGATAGGATTGTCATGTTGCAAAAGTAATACACAAAGATGTGAACAAATGCTGTAAAATTGTGTAGACTTATGAATGCTTTCTAACATTTTCTTGCATTTTGTTTTGAGTGTTTTGGGTTTTTTTTTTTTAATATTTCAGATTCTGCAGCCTCAGCAATGAGCAGAAGACCAGATGCAAACCCATTTTTAGCACGTCGATCTGCAGCAGTGCCTCTCATAATGCCCACTAGTAATTCTGGACATCTGCTTATGAAACCTATTTCTGATGCATTGCCTACTTTTACACCACTGCCAGTGTCCCCTGATGCCAGTGCTGGTGCTGTACTGAAAGATCTTCTAAAACAATAGATGACTAAAAAAAATGACAAAAGAAGAAACAATATCAATATGATGATAGTAGCACTTTAAGGAAAAGAAGAACACTATGCTGTATATAATTTACCACAATGAGGCCTTCTGTAAAGTCATGTACTTGTTTGTAATTGTACTTTGCTTTTCTTTTAATTCTAAACTCACCAGTGCTTTGGAAATTCTGACGGTGGCATGAATAACTGCTGCCTTTATAGCAGTCATTCATTTTTGGGCATGGGTTAAATATTAAACTGAGAGAAAAAACAAAATCTATCTTGTTGCTAGATTGTCACAAGACAAAAAAAACCCTTAGTAATATTCCAATGTTTCAAGTATACATAAACATCATTAACTTTTTGGTGTTGAGATCCATTTTTTTCATTAAAGTGATCTGCCATTGGCAGTGGGCCTTCAGAACCAGAATTTTTAAAAAACTAAAAATAAATAAATCTCCAGCCAAATCTGATCTTACTTGAAATGTTCAATTAATGACACAAACTCCAAAGAATAAGATAAGACAGTGAACACATGGGAGCGTGATGACTGAGCAGCTGCAGTCTTTCCACACATGATTTATGATACTTAATGTACACTAGGACATACCTCTCTTATTTACAGGATTAGTCGCATTTGGGGGCAATTAGGCATGGTAGTCTCTTTTTGTGCAATGATTTCATCCATATACACACCCCTCCGACTAATATCTGCTTTCAGGAGGCAAACCCCTCAGCACCAAGGAGTTAACTGTGGGAGTGCTTTATTTTCTAGGGGCGTCCATGTGATGAGAGTGGGTAATTTAGCAAAAGATAGGTTCATGTTTATAAAGACACTGTATTCTAATGGTCTAAGATGTATATTTGAGAGACTTTTTATTCTGCAGGATTTTGTAGATCCAAATATAAGCTTAAAGCTTGAACACATGTATAGAATTCAAAGGGAAGAAGATGCTTACTTATCTCAAATGTGTAAATAGGTCTTTCTGAGACCAAGGCCAAAATCAGTTATTCTGTAAATTTTGCTGTGATAACTTGTACACTTTGTTTGGCAGGTAAAGAATGAAGTTGCATACTAAAGGATAAAAGTCATGCAAAAGTCATCTTCATAGTGAATGTGAGATAAAACATCTTCAATTTAAAATGTGTAATTTCTAAATCTTTTTATATGCCATTCCGTGTTTTGTCAGTGTTAAGATAACTGTTGTGCAAGTTCTATATTAGAACTGTGAACCTTCCCATTTTCATTAAGATCCTGGATTAAATAGGTGTAAGACTTATATTTAAGTAAAATTAATTCCTGAAACTTGTACAGAATAAACCAAAATAATGCAAGAAAACTTTGCATTTATTTATGTAGAGGTCAGATAGTGACTTATTTTTTGTTGACTTGAAATCTAGCAGTGTTTTTGATTCCTGTATTTACCTTAAGAACTGCTTGAGTCCCTTTCCTCCTGTGTGTTAATGTATCGTGGAAGATTTATGCAAATTTGGAAGTGGATTGACCATACTGAATTTTAATTTTAAATTTTTTATTCCATTACAGACACTTTGGCAGTTTGATTTCTGAAAGGATAGCAGCCACGCATAGTATGCCAAAATAAATTCTGCATTATGTAATAAATGTAATGAGAATTTGAAATTACCTCAGCTAGAGCGTTTCAGTTTGGTACTTCAAATGTAAATCTACATTTAAACTGGACTGGAATAGGTACCTTTTTTTTTCCTATAACAAATATAAAGAAAACTGAAATCAGATGGCTTCTGTGCAGTCTCTCCTTTCCTTGTAGTTGTGTCTGTTTAAAGATATATAGCTGCTTCAGAATAAAATGGCCTTTTGGTGAGCCAAAGCAGAAGGAAACATTTAGTGTTTAAAAATATGGCTTAGACATCTTATAAATTACAGATGTACTCATGCTGGTCACTATCCTGTGAATACACTAACTGAGCAGTTAACTTTTTTGTGCAAATTTCTTCTTTAATTGCAGAGAACTCCTAGTATGTACATGTTTCTCTTCCAGGAAGCATTATAAATGCCAATAAATAAAACATAGTAAGATCATTTGTTTCTGCATGCTGTGAATTGACTCAATTTATACAGTAAGGTATGAGTTAGAGAAGGGCAATCTAAAACCAACCAAGGATAATGAAGATCTTCGGAGTTTCTCATGAAGCTACTTGGGACAGAAGAAAATCTTTTACAGGATAGACAGAAGAGGCTTCAGTCCTTAAGTGCTAGGAGGTCTGTTGAACTGCGGAGAAAATCCGCACGGCTTAGGAGGTTTCTGTTCTACGGCTTATTCCACAGCTACATTGGTGAGTTTTTTTGTTGCTTTGTTAGAAATCAGATGCACTCTGTGTTCCAGGCAGTATTTTTGCACTGAAAAGTGCACAACTACTTCATTGCCTTGTTTCTTTCTTCACTCTGAGTTTCACAGGCTATTATAAACCTTCAAGATTTGTTTTTATTGAAAGATTAGTGGACATATTTTTTCCTCTAATTTTTCTTCTGGGTTTACTTTGTGCTTGATAACTGTTTTGTATATATTTACCTTACCGGTTTCCCACATGTAAGTACATGACTCATGTAGTCTGTCCTGTTAATTGGGTGGGTCTTTCACACGGCAGCGGGGTGAAGCAGGTGCAGTAGTTGAAGATTGTTGTTCTTCATTTAACTTAATTTTCTTTTTTGTCTTGCTCTTGCAAGGAAAAAAAGAGAATGGTGGTCCTAGTTTTGGTTTAGCAAGCTGTCGGTTATCTTCAGTGTAACGAGCAACAGTTCTAGTAAGGAATTAATTTTGCAAGCTTTACATAAGGGGGAAAAATGTGTTGGGATTTTCCATTCTCCTCTTTAGACTCATTTTTTGCTGTTGTTTACTCATCCTGCATTCTATGCAAAGGAAGTAACTGGTTGATCTTTCTAATTTACTGTAAAAGAATACAGAGTGTGTGGGGATTTTGGTGTGTGTGGGTTTTTTTTTTTTTTTTTTAATTAAACTCTCCTGCATGAAACCAGTTAGTCAGTCATTTAATTTGTCACATTGTGGTGACCAGGGTAGAAAAAAATTGTTTAACAATCATCAGTTCCCAGTCTGCATTTTATTACTGCTTCTTATATATGTTCTTGACCCATTTTGCATAGTTACTGATAAGGTGGGCTAGCTGGAATATATATATAGCAGTGACTGACTGAAGTGGAAAAGACAGAATGGAAGATTCTTGCCTTGTAAATATTTTCACCTCATGAAAGCTTTGCAATTTTAAGCCTTGATGTCTTCTTCCTGCCAGTTTTGATGACTTTATTGCCACATTATCGTATAAAAGTTCAAGAATAATGTTCTTAAGTTGTTTAATCAGACATATTTGTAAACTTGATGTTGCATCCTCCCAAACACTCCCAGTTTGGAAGTAGCTATAACTAGAAAAAAATTAATATTTTTTTTGTCACATACTTGAAGAGAAAATACAAACACTTGTTTAATATGGAGAGGTATTAGTATACTGTGGAAACACCAGGGGTAACAGCTTCATGCATTCTTTCAGAGAGAAGCCAATTTATCTAGACTTGATTAATCTATACATTCAAACCAAAGTAGTCTGTGTCAATATACTTCTGTCAGTATTTAAAAAAACACATAAAATATATATATGTATATTCGCATATATGGCAGTGGTAGCAGTAAGGCTTAAGAAATTAAAACCACTGTATTTGTTTTATTTTGGGTCTTTTTTTTTTTTCTTTTTCCTTTTTCTAGTAAATTTGTTTGTTGCCTTGAGTAGTTATCTTTCAGGTAGAAATCTTCTAATCAACTTTCTTAGAAAATAGGGTATAAGAATTACCACCCTACAATTTTTGTTCTCTTGTGTTGTGCCATTATATACTGCTGAATTTATTTGCAGCCCTGCAAAGCTTAAATATAGAAACCAGTCTTCAATAAAAAATAAAGAAATAGACAGCTGCTGCCATTTTATTCAAAGGAAAAGTAATTTGTACGTGGCATGTTGTTTACAGAGGTAGCAACACTGAGTCTTAGACTCTGTGTTTGTCTCAAGCTTATAGAAGAGTATGGCATTCTAAATTTCAGTATCTGAAAGCATCACCTATCAAATTCTGAAATACGTATAGTAGCAAGTAGTCATTAAAACATGTTATCAGCGTAAGTGTGCAAGAATTTTCAGCAGTTGTTTGCTGATCTGTTGAAAGGCTAATTTGGACAAACTTATTCCAAATTTGGGAGTTCGGCCATGCTGCTAAAACTCCCAAACTTATTTTGCCAAGCAGAAGAAAATGCTATCAAGTGATTAAAGGCTTGTTTTCCTTGTAGGAAATAACAACTGGAAGATAACTGTCCTTTTCAACATATATATATATATATATATATACACACACACACATATTAAAAGGGGCATTTATCATTAAGTGCCCATAATAAGTAATTTGGAGTCATTCTGTGCCACCTTATTGAGCTTGTGGCATTGCTGTTTAAGTTTTAAATGTTCACAGAAGTTGTACATCATCCTTGGGCACTGATAGTGAATTAATCTTTCTTTACCCTTGTAGATATGATAGCCATTAAACAGCTTCTCAGATTAGATTTTAAAATTAGTATTGCTTGCACTCCAGTTTCTGGCAGTCTGTGCCAAACTGCCTTTGGAAAGGTTAACCTTTTTTCGGTCTGTGTTGGCCAGCTAAGAAATACTACTGTGAGTATCCATTCTTAACACCAAAAACATTTCCTAGGCCTCTTAAGCAGACTGAAAACATTTCGTAGCCATTTTGAGTTCTCTTACTCCTTGGGTTGTTTGGGGGTTTGTTGTTTGTGGGATGTTGTGTTGGGGGGTTTTGTTTGGATTGGTCTCATTGGGTATGATACACAGATGTTTCCCGCTTCAAGGATGCAGCTTCCTTGCTACTCGTAGTTCTGGCTATGTGGAATGTTACACCCAGAAAGAAAATGTCCTTTTTTTAAAGTTTGCTTCTGCCAATTCTGTTTCATGCTTATTACCACTGCGGTGGTATTTTCTTCCAGTGTGAATGTACTCTAGAGTTCCTCCTAGGACTGTAAATTATTGCGAATGTCATAGTATCACAGCTGGGGTGGCTCTTGTGGTTGCAGAAGCTGAGCACGTATGCTACTAGATCATCTAACTAGAGATAAGAATGTCTTTCAAATGTTTGCATGTAGTTGTGGGGTTCGCAGCTGAAAATAGTGACATTTTAAATTGTTAAAAGATGCAAATCCACAGGAAGTCAAAAGTTCAAGGTAAAAAAGGTGTGATGGAACATCAGAGATGGCTTGCTCTATTTCTGTCATTATTTATTAGGTAGATTAGAAAAACACAGCAGTCAAGGAAAACATGAAAGTAGTAGCATGTCCCAGAAGACTTGTTTTTCAGTGAAGTGAGAATAAATCAATCTGATAAATTTAATACATTTACATGTTGATCAAATTTAACATTGATTACCCAGAAAAATTCAGAACTGTTCATTATACTCAAAAGAATAATTCCTATTTTAAAGATACAGCATCTGTTAATAGGGACTGGAGCTTTACCACATTTTTAAAAAGGTCAAACTCAACATCTTCTCAAGCTTGAAGGAACTTCACTGAATATACAAATGAGGAAATGTCACAGCTAAGGTTATGCCTTCACGACCGTTCAGCCACACGCCAGCTGATCTGAGCCCCAGACACTGACACCAGCCCAGGTAACCACATTTTCAATGGGCAGTTTATGGTCATCAATGGCAGCAGCTGCACAAACCTCAGTAGCAGTGTTCCATTCTGCCAGAATTTTGCCCTAAATTGGTAAAGAAAAGATGGCTGCAGCTTCTTATTCAACGACAGAAGCTGTGGCCTGAGCTGGGTTCCTTACCTGAGTTCGTAGAGGAAGGATCCCCTTGGGTTCTTGTTGTTTTGATTTATACTGGGAGAAAAAACTTGCCTCTTCGTTAAGTGACTGACAGACTTTGGATCTTACTGCATATAGCTAGTCTTCCACAAACTGTCTATTTGCCGTCAAATATTAGGAGTATAAACATATTTCCCTTGGAGTTATGTAGACATGAGTGTAACTTTTTTTTTTTTCTCCTACAATCCTAAAACATGTACAATCCCAGATTGTGGTTCTAATGCCCAGCCAGGTGGAAGGGAGCCGGGAAGGAAGCATGTGTGTACACAGGAGTGCTCAATCATCTCCTAGTGCGGTGTATTCTAATGGAGTCCGGCTTTGCTTTGGCAAGACCCAGCCTATCTTGGGACTTGCACTCCCTGCTCTGAAGGAACATATGGGGAATATATTCCCAGGTTCTCTTAAGTATTTTTATGGTTCGCTGCTATGTGCAGAGTCAGTGGCAACAGAGGAGTTAACATGTTTCATGAAGGTGTGAAAATAAGTCAAACTAGCAAATAAGTGGGAAAACTTCCTCCCTGACTGAAGACACATTAATGCACAATAGTGAAACCCAGCTATAATGTTTGTACGGGGCGTATATTTGAGTAGGTCAATCACATATGTCTTTTAGGGCCTGTATGCTTATGTGAGTTAAGCTTTAACCTAGCCTGTTGAAAAAAGGAGACTATGCGCTTCCTGCAAGCGGGTGAGATGAAATGCATTTCCTAGTATCCACACTCCTTTGCTGAAATCTAACTAAAATGTGCATCTGACAGCAGAAAATTTGAAGGTGAGGGTGTGTTTTCCTGAAGAAAAGGGTGTTCTTTGTCACCAAGGCTAGAAAATGTCTTTCTGAATGTATTTACCATTTGTCAGTATCAAGAAAAAACCAAAAATAACTAATATCATTTGGTGTGTGCAATGTGAGAGTTTTCTTCCTACATCTTCCCGCAACAGTAATAAAAACAATTATGTATTTAAGAAAAGAGGATTTCTTGTATGTCTTGCATCAAAACCTTCCCGGCTTCACTTTTGTTAGTACATTTGCTTCTACTGAAGCGTGTGAGACAGGCTGTGGTCTTCTGCTCATCCCCAGAAAAATACAGCTAGAGATTGCATGCTTGCCTTTTAACAGCCCTGGCTATATGCCTCAGGCTTTGAGAAGACAGTTCTTGTTCCTGAGAAAGCAGTGTTGCCGTTTAGTCTCACTTCTTCACACGGCTGCTGAACTTGTCAGCAGCAAACAGTTTTGCATGTGTACTGAGTGGGAATTGTATGAGTGAAAGAAATTGTATGTGGAGTTTGACAGGGAATAGACCAGAAATCGTAATTCCCTGTGGCTCAACCTAGTTTTCAATGCTTGCAATTAACCATTTGTTTTAGTGAGAGAACCATTTAAGTCTGTGGGAATAGTGGGAAAGGATTATAGTATTTGAGTTACGGTCAACTATTATTAGAGGTTTTTGTTAATGATTGACAGAACAGAATTTAGAAGCCCTTTCACATGTGTCGTTTCAAAAAACACTGACAGATTACAGAGCAATGATATCGGGGAAACAGACTGCTTATGCATATTTTGTGTGTTTGTTAACAAAGTGAGGACGGCTGTTTCTTGCTGTACAAGCAACCTAGAATGTTTTTCTGTCTCTGTGTTAAGGAAACCTAACTCTTCAGAGAGCGGTCTGGACACTGAATATCAACCAGTATCATGAAGGTAAGAGGAATCCTGGCAATACTTCTACGTGGTTATCCCTAAGGTTTTAATTTGCAACGTCAGATGCTGCCTGTATATCCCTCCAGTGAATTTCAAGATGGTTATGCAAGATGGGTTGAATTGCAGCATGACCAGGTTTGGGGCACAAACCGAAGAGATTTTACAGATTTGAGGCAGCTAGGAACTATTATGTCATTATGAAATAGAAACTATTGGCCATCACTGTAGCGCATCCCCTTCATATCTAATAGTTGTTGATGGAATAATTAATGGTCCAAGGGCTCAGGGAAAAAAAGCACATAACACAGTCAAGATAGTGTGTATTTTGTCATTTGGCAGCTATCTGCAAAGGCTGTTCTGTCAGGCAAGCAAAGCTGGATGATTGATCTTGACCTAGTAAAAGCAGACTGGTTGTAGCCCCTGACTGCCTAGAATGGAAAGCACTGCTAATCGCAACCCTCTGAGAATAGGAAGCCAAGAGTTACAATACTTCAAATCTAAACTTTTTTAAATTAGGGAGTAGGGAGCTAAGGACACACTAAGGTTTTGAGAATTTGACCTTTCGATGCTGCCCAGACAGACAGAAGCCCATGTTAAGTTCGGCAGAGGCAACTGGATTTACTCTACTAAATAGAGGTACCCTGAATTATACTACTTAGGTACCCAGAATCATGGTTCCTGAACAGTAAATACAGTATTATCAGTAAAAATATATTTAAGCAGCAAAGTGGCAACTGGATGTAAACAGAGCAGTAAGAGGCAGTAGCAGTTTTAAGCAAATAAAGTGAGGTAGATAGGAATATTAGTTCCTAAATGGGAACATGTGTAAAAGATGAGAGCTGCAAACGGTATTTCTCAGGAGAGTAAGTAGTGACCATGAGGGTGACCCTGAACACTTTCAGGTGCAGGTGTCTGAGAAACTGCCTATAGAAAGAGAAATAAAGGATTCAGCTAGTCATAGGGGGAGCCAACCACATGAAATGCTGGTTGTAAAATTAACCTTTATGTAAAAATGTTTCCCTGTCTCCTGCAGCAGTTTTCTCTATTGTTATAAGGTATTAAGGTATTTGAGCGATGCTTTTGTTTGTAATAAAAGGGTGTTTTCAGAATTACAAGAAAATCACAGAGTTGATTCTGGTGCGTCCGTATGTTTTGGTTTACATGCCATACCATGGTTTCAACAACAAACTGTACCAGGACTAAAACTATAGTAAAGAAAGTGGCTTGAATGGTAGACTGGAGCACTGAAAAATAGTCATCAAAACTGAAACTTATTCTGGAAATAGAATTGGAAAATATTTAGACTGAGTTTTGCTCTGTATGCTCAAGTAGTGGGTGCCAATAAAAATGAAGGCAAACAGAAGACTGCTTTATTTTTGACAATAGGAGCAGGAACAGATGTTTAACAGTTTTCAGCTAACTTAGAGGAGGCTTATTATGAAACTACAAAAATTTGAGGAGTACAGGATTCTAAAGAAAACCAATGAGTCATAACTAGGCTTGCCAGATCTGTCTGGACCCAAACCCAGACTCTGAATAGCACATTGTCTGCAGAGGACTCGGGATCAAGGACCTGCAGAGTGCCATCTGCAGACAGAGGTCTTGTGGATGGTACCTCTGTCTTCACTGGGCTCTTGACAGAATGATGATTGTGGGGTGCTGCCCAGAACCTGCCTACTTGGACTGGGAGCCCTCAGCACTCTGGCTGCCATGTTCTTCTCCTGAACTCGATAAGTAGTTCCAAATTCCTCATACTGGTACTTTTAACAGATGCTTTGCAGGCAACCTGAAGCCTGCACTGCCCCAGTGAAATGTGACTAGTAAATCTAGTTCAAGAAAAGGTTTTCATTAGAAACTAGAAAGGAATAGGGAAACATCAGAAATCATCGCAATTGATCAAAACTTGAAGGGCCAACCTTCCAGTTCAGGAGGTATAAACAAAACTCTGGTGAGAGGCCAAATTGAGCCTGTAACTCACAGGATGAAGGTTATGTGTGCTCTGTCACAGTGACGTGGTCTTGACCTTGTGCTTGGCACAGAGTCCCCTAGTTGCCCAGGCTACTGCTGCATCTATGACTGCTACCAAAAATAGAGAGTACAGAGGAGAGGAGATGGGTTTCGTGTTGAAAAGTTGCACTTCAAAAAGCAGTTGGACTTACCTTCTTGGGTCCTCCTCTCTTTCTCTCCTCCATGGTCTTCTAAAGGTGTCTCAGCAGACCTCCTAATGGCATGTGTTAGTGCCAAGAT
Source organism: Falco rusticolus (assembly GCF_015220075.1). Classification (NCBI taxonomy): domain Eukaryota; kingdom Metazoa; phylum Chordata; class Aves; order Falconiformes; family Falconidae; genus Falco; species Falco rusticolus. The sequence continues at coordinate 42,478,835 of NC_051193.1, forward strand.
TGCTGGGAGTCTTAGCCACACATAACTCGGCTTCAGTGCCTGTTCCGTGGTCCCTTTTTTGGGCTACCAAGGGTGGCCACAAAGGCTGTATATTAAATCCTAGACATAGAAAGAAATAGTATGTATTATACCTGAATTCCCAAGTTTATGCTGGAAAAATTTCATGTTTGCTATTTACAGGTGCCAGTTAGGAGTTGACTGGAGCCAGTTTCAGCTGCATGGAGTAACAGAGTAAATGTAAAACGAAGTCCCTATACCATGGATCAGAGCCAGTTTTCTGAGATGTGTAGTTGTTAAGGACAATCTCCAAGAAAATGCACGCCTAAACCACCAACACTAAGTCTCCTGTGCTGTGCTACTGATTTGCCTGATACATTGGATTTACTGTTCTGTATTTTATTAAGTGTTATATGGAAACCTATTAAATACAGTATCTTATTTGGTACCTTCTGTTTTTCTATTACTAAGGACATGTTGTGAGAGATTAGTTACGATAAATAATTCAGCTGTTACATACCTTTGCATTTAATTCACTTAAAATGCTTAATTTCTAAATGTCAGGTGAGTTCTGATGAATTGTTACTCCTAGTTTTCTTGATTTGTTTCACAACCTCTCCTGCTGGCACTTCAATTTTAGGCAGATCCTTGCAAGTATGATTTTTTTGTTTGTTTTTAGTTCTTCTGGTTTGTTTGGTTTTTTGGGTTTTTTTTTCAATTCCACTATGGGAATCTCTTGAAGTTTCTGTAGCAAACAGAGATGAAAAAGAATCACTGAACTTTCTACTATGATTTTATCTTTTCTAAGTACTATTTTTATACCTTGTTCATCTGTTGGCTTTGCAGACTGTTTGGCAGTTTTCCTGCTCTTGGTGTGTCTGAAAAAGAATTTATTATTAGCTTTTATGCCTCTTACGATTTGTTTCTCAAACTTTCTTGGCCTGCTTTTCTGGTTTTTACGTTTAACCTGTCAGAGGTTTTGTTCCTTTCTATTTTCTTCATCTGGCACAACTTCAGCTTCTTGAATTTTGCTTTGAAACAGTGGACGAAATGGGGACTGATTGCTTTGTCAGGCTCCAGCTATGGGCTTTGTTAGCAGTACAAGTGCCTCTGTTGGGAGATGGGTCCAGTTCCACTGACTTTTCACATGGCTACTTGAGGTTCTGGTCCCCTACAGCACCCAAACAGACTGGAGCCCCTGGGAACAGCCAGGCTGCTTCTGCAGGGGGAACTCCCAGTACTGAAAACCAGCACAAGCAAAGCAAAAGCCAACAGATTAAAAAGAAAGAAATAATCTGCTGTAAACTGCATCCTTATGCCAGACTTTGTGAGCACTGCAGCACACGTACAGCAGAACTAGCAAACAGCAGTACATCCCCTGCTCAGTGGAATTGCTGCCTATAGCATTCTGAATCACTTCCTGGTAGCAGCCCTCATTGCTGCACAGCAGTGAATAACGAGTCTGAAAACAAATAGACAACACACATAATTTTTATCACCCATTTTCGTAGCCAGTTTATTTCCAAACAGCATGGTTAACTTGCAAAACCCCAAAACTAAACAGGTAAATTGTGAAATGGTGTAATCCCTGCTACAGGAATAAGTAAATTAAGTGTAGTATTTTCTAAATGGGAAAAAAAGTTTATAAATGTCTTCTGGTGTTAGGAAAGCAGTTGAGTAAGTACAAAATAGTCAAAATTATCCCTCTCCTCATATGGAAACTTTCTGCCACTCCTATATTTGTCTAACATACAACCCTGGAAATCACAAGATAAGGAAAAGATCCAAAAACATGGGCATCTTTGCTGATATTTTTATTGGAAGAAGAAACCAGAAGCCTTTGCTTATATGTGCACCTATAAGAGTGAAGCATGTTTTAAAAGGGAATGTTTTTCACCACTTGGAAAGAAAGAAGCTCTGGAAGAGCGGGCTGATGTCAAGTATTTTTCTGCTCTGGATTCATCAGCAGGGTTCTGGCAGGTGCCCTTACAAAAACAGTGCACATACTTGTGAACATCCAAACATCCCTGTTGAGAGATGGCATTTTCACAGACTTGTTTGGGCTTGCTCAAAACCTGAAGTGTTTGATGGAAAATGCAGAATATTCTTGATGGTACAAAGAGTATTCTTTTGGTTGCTTTGGATAAAAACAAAGTGAATTGCATAAGCAGACTGAAGGAAATATCAAAAAGGAAAAAAAGGAAAAAAAAAAAAAAAAAAGGAAAAACAGAAGGGAGAAAGGATGCTCAACTGAATCTGGGGGAAAAAAACCAAAGCCTTGGCCAAAATGTAAATTCCACGTGATGGAAATAAAGTACCTGGGACAGGAGGAAGCATGGGTGGGTCTGATGTTTTCCTAGTACACATGCCCCAGCAGATGGGGAACACTGCCAGGTTGTCCTGGAAGGGTGAACTACTGTCTCCAGCCAGCTGCTGTAACGTGCGGCTTGGTGCTGTTGTGCTATGGATGTGCCCAGCATGTACGGTGTGGTGCGCAGGTTAGTAAAGAAGTTGCGAAACTGCAAAACACACTGCGGTCTTGAGGCATTTAAGCATAAAATAAATCCATCCGGAATAGTTCTAGGGGAGGTTTTAGTAGATACTTCTGTCTGGTTGTAGTTGGAGACCAACAGTTTACGTATCCCAGGTACTCGTGAAGACTGAATGTTGGTTTGCTCAAATAGCGAAGCGGACTTTAGTCTTGGTCCAGAAGTATTAAGAATTTAAGGTCTTTATTTATGGAAAGTAATTCTTAGCTGAAATTGGCCATAAAGGATTTACATTTGTTATTCAAGGAAGCTGATAAACATCTTGTCGCAGGATTAAAGAGCATTGTTTTCAACCACAAAAAAGCAGAGGAGAAAAGGTGGCAGCCTAGCTTATGTACATGTCAGTCTTCTAAAATAAACAAAACCAAACTGAAGTATCTGTCCAGTTTCAGGCAAAATGTGAATTGCAGTTACCAGAGCTATGCTCAAGGGTGAGATTCAACAGGGGGAAAAAGTGTAAGTATTAATGGTGGCTGGGGCATCATCATCTTGGATACTCACATTAACTCAAGGGGAAGGTGTGACCTCTCAAGATCTTTTGTCTTTAGATATAGCATGATGTTTTATGCACTTCTTATGGGAAAATAGTTTTAAAAGCATAAATGCCAGATGCGTTTACGGATTGAAAAATCAAGAATGTTGTACACTGTTGGAAATTCATAGTAATAGGAAGGGACCTGCTGAGAGTTGTCCCATGCACCAATACTCCTGAGAAAGGTTCTGTACTTTTGCTGGGTAAGTTATAAAAAGCTTTTCATTTGTTTTCTTACCTTACCTTACCTTTGTTGGAGAAAAAAAGAAACCCTGAACCATGCTGAAGCATTCTTGCAAGAATATTACTCTTTTTTTGCCTCAGGTGGCCTTCCTAGAAGATGCTGCAGCTAAAGAGGTGATCATGACTACCAATCTGGATCTCACTAAAGGTAATATACCTGAAATAATTTTGTCTTACAGCAGACGCAGTTCATTGAGCATAAGTTTAAGCTGTTTGGTATGTACCTGCTAGATTCTATTCTACTATTCTTCATTTAATAGGTTGATTAATGATTTCAAGACAATAAAGTGGAGTCAGATGCTGGTCCATGCTTAGTGTTGTGACATTTCAGAATGGACCCAGTGGTGCCTGGGTTTTCAACTGATAACTTCTTTCCTAAAAGAAATTGTGCTGTTAGAAACTAGTATCTGAGTGACCACAGACCTTTAAAGATAGTAACGACTATAAAATGTAGAGTTAGATAAAGAAAACCAAGAACTTTTAATTGTGTGGTCCGTCTGGTAGGGTCCTCTGAGACCATCTGCTACAACATTACAATGGCGCTCTGCTTACTGTTCCTGGAAAGCAGTGGTACTGTCGGTGGTGTTGCCATCCCAAAGGAATGCATGCTTTAGATAAGTGACATCCCCATACAGGAAGGAAGGGACAGATGCTGTATTAGCTCTTTTTTGGTGGTAACTGTGCCATGCTGAGGCAATTGAGCCCCAGGGGACTCAGGCACAACAGGAACTGTTATACTTTCTCCTTCCTAAAAACAATAGTGTGAGCTGCAGATCAACACATGATATCTTGGAGACTCTACATGCCGAGTACATTTTAGTTAGCACTAGTGATGTTTTTACAATTACATATGTTAATTTTCACTGTTAATTCTTGCTTGTGTTATGTTTGGCTAGGAAAGGAAAATACACGTGGGACTGTGCTGCTGAAGCTTCTGGCCTGAGCCATCTGGAACAGGTTATTGCATCGATCATGTTATGAGATGGCCATAACAATTCAGACACTGAATGAAGCAGACTTCAGCTGCTGTGTGAAGTAGTCCATCTTTGAAAAAGGCGAGGAAGCCCTCCCCAAATGCCAAGAATTTGCAATTAAGTTCTTTCCTGGGAGGTGGAAGAAACAAGTCCTACTCTTTTTTTTCAGGCAGAATTGGTGTTTGAGACCAAGTTTCCCATGTGTTTAAATCTATTCATGTGGCAGTAGGGTCAGATGTGTCTATTGCAAATCACTGTCTGTCGTGTGTTATATCAACATGTAACAATATCAAAAGCTTGCTTATTTGGCAGTCTCCAAGAACACTTAGATCAATCTCCACAGTCAGGCAAAAGGCCAATTTGTGAACCTCATGGAGCTTAGGTGCTATTAAAATGCAAGTGTATCTGCAAATGCCCAGCAGTTGTGCTCTATGTGTTTCACCAGTTTTGCTGGTAGAAATTTTGATTCTGTAAGGTTTGGTAGGAGCAAAATGGATGCTCTAAGCATCTAAAGCTTGGGCATATAGGGCCTTAAAGTGTCGCCTCCTGGCAAGTTCCTTTAGTGAATTCAAGTCTGTATGGCTGTATAAAAGATGTCTAAGACTTGGCACTTAGAATGACTTTGGTCTTGCACACCTACCACCACACAGATATGTGTGATTTGACTCTGCTCCTGCAGTTTGATGAAGTCCTTGAGAACTTCAGTTCAGAAAGGGTGAGCTTTAAAAAATGGCAAGAACATCAAAGAAGGGTGTTTGACAGATGTAGTTCTGGAGAACTGTAAGTGTAATATTAGAATTAAAAAAGGAGATGAAGTGTTGTAAAAGTTAGTAGATAAGGACTTGTTTTTGTAAGGCAGATTTTTTGTCCAGGAATGTTGAGTGTAGTTAACTTACTGAGTTTCCTGACTTTTGTACAGCTTTTGTCTTAGCATTCAGAAGCCATTAGATTATGTTCTGTAGTGTTAAGGGTCCCTGTTAACCCAGTGTTGTGCATTATCTGCAGGAGCATGGTGGGATTCATGCATTTGGACATCTCATCCAGGAAGGGTAGAGTTAAGGTTACACAACATAGTGTATGTGCCCGTTATGATTATATATTACATGATTTTTGAAATCCAAGTCTTAAATGTAATTAGAGATATAGTTTCAACCCTAGCTATGCACAAAGCAAACTTTCAGGAACATGTTCAGTTACTTAACAGGGCCCCATTTTATGCTGAGAACTGCTCTGCACCTCCTCATGAAGACAAAAAACATATCAAGGTAATCTGAACAAAGTAGTAGATTTTATAACATAGGGGGATAGTTGAGACCGTTGAAGTGATAGTGCTGCTAGATCTGAAGTTTAGCCACCATCCTGAGCATAAATGATGAAGGTGTCAGCACATGGTGATGAATGATTCATGGTTTTATAGGGTGAACAAAAGGGGGTTTATGTACCACAAACCTCTTCCTTTATGCAACTCTTCATATCAAAGAGAGTTGCGAGAAGGGTGTGGCTGCACCTCATTATTTTGTGGCTAATGGTAGTTACAGAAAGGTACTGCAGAAATTCCACTTAGCCATAACATCAAATCCTTTTATTTAGGAAAAAAAGTCACCACACTGTAAACTAGCCCAAGCTGTGGTTTGGTACACTTTTTATACTCTGGTTTTTTATCCACTCCAGCTGTCAGATGGAGACAGGAGAAATCAAAACATTTGTACAGTATTCCTTCTTAAGGGAGCCCCTTAGGTGGTCAGGTCTGGATTCACCTCCTGTCTCCAGCACTGGAGCACCTCTGCCAGTTGGCTGATGAACCAGAACTCTTTAGTCTGAAGCAATTCTTCGGGAGCAGACCAGTGCTGCAGTTGTATGGTGATCTGGGCATGCGTACAATGATTTTTACTATGTGATGGCGAGGAAAATTAAGTGGATTAGCAAACGAAGTATCAACAAGTGCATGAAGCAAGCTCTTCATCCACACAAATGGGTGGTCGGAGCATCTGCTTTGATGTAGAGCTGTTTCTCATAGTAGATCTTCACACACCTAACACACCATAAGCACTGCTACTTTTAGACTTGCTAGTTCTCCAGACCATTGAGTGTACTGAGAAACACTGAACTTTACAGAGTAATGAGAATGCTCACTGTTAACCTTTTGCCACAATGAAAATTTGCCCAGTCTTTGCTTTCTCTCTGTTGCCAGTTTTCTGACCCATGACAAAACTTTCCTCTCGCAACATACCCAGCAAGCTTCTTCAAAAGTCCCTTGTGTGAGCTTTCGTTAAGCTTTTGGGAAGTCTATTTAAAATGTTAACTGGGTTTTGTTTATCTGCAACTGTATTGACAATGTTTGAATAATTCTAGAGGAGTGTTTAATTTTCCATGCAATGCAGGTGATGTAAGCAACTCACCAAGAGACAGTGTCAGAAATGGCACTGAGCATCTGGTGCCATCATTTTTTAAAAGAAATTTGGACAATTACAGCCAGTTAGCGAGGTACAGATCCTTTCATTTCCCATTGGCACGGATAGGACTTGTGGGTGCTCACTAGTCCTGAGGTAGCTCAAGCTTTGTATCTCAAGCTGGGTATCCATACTTAGAGGCCAGTTTTATGGATATCTATTGTAACAACTCTGTTTCTCTGCCTCTCAATCTGTTACAGGGAGCTATATGATAGATTTTTATCTTGTTGGACATTTCACGTTCCTTAGGAATAAAGGGTTTTCTCAAATGGAAGATTCAACAGAAATTCAAAGTAGTCATTTAATGTCTATGTCTATATTTAATTTCAGTGTTCATCTTTGGATCCAGCATAATCTTTGCAGCATCTGATTGCTTAGCTCTCACATCTCATAAATGTTCTGCTTGACCTACTAAAGCTCTGCCTGCGGCAAAGCTGCAAAACACCTGAAAAAGTACTTTATTTCCTTCCTCTTCAGTCATAACTGGAGATCTGCAAGATATGTCTTTTCTGAGAAATATTTAGTTTCACAAACAGCTCCCGTAAGTATGGGTCAGCTTAAAAAGGGCCAGTGTTTGTAGACTAGCCATTTGTTTTCCTTTGAACGTTTAATTTGTTTATTCCTGTTTTCAAATAATCCCCAAGCAATATAGTTCCTGTAGCGGCAATCATCATGAATTCAAGTTATTCACCTCCCAGAGGGTCAGACCTTTCATCAGTATGCCATTGGCACAAAGCAGCGAGTGTTGCATATTCATCGTCCGAGACACCAGCTAGAGGGCCTCCAAAAAGCCTGACTTTTTTTTTTTTTTTTTTTTTTTTGTTCTCAGAACAAGAAAAACAATCCCTTCCCTTTTCCAGTCCCTTGATAAGGCTTTCTGTCCAATAACGGTGCTCTCTGCTCTGAGGCACTTTTAACTGTGAAGTTTGCAGCGGGAGAGACTTTCCTTCAAGCTGTTAGTGTTTTATCCTGGCAGGCTCCTCGAGGTTGTTGTGAGGAGTCTAGCCAGTTGGTGAGCTTTGTAATCTAAACCAGCTGTCCCAGGCTGAGGCCCCCATTTGCATTGTTTAACATACTTAGAAAATGAAGTGTTCATTTTTAACATTCCTCCTCCAATTGGTTTAATGCTGAATTACAGAAGAGAACTAAGCAAAACCAGGTGCTTTCTCTGTATTCTCTCCAGTGTCTGAGGAGGTACAGACGGCTCCCGATCTTCTCCATTACTTGCTATTTCATTCTTTGGACTATAAATGACTGAGGAACTGAAGTGCTAGCAGAGGGTAATGTTTGGAAAAGCTTTCTAGTTATTCATCAGCACAGACTCTGGTTTTTTTCCACCTTTCCCCAACGGTTTTGGACATGCAAGGATTAAAAAGGTAAGTGGTATGCATGAAATTTCTTTACTTACTGAAGGGAAACCTACTTGTGGAAAATATCTGTGGCAGGGATTCAGTATGCCAATCCACTTGCTGAAGCCATTTGTAAAGAGATGGGATCTCAGTGGTCAGAGGTGGGGAAAGATGATCTGTCTGTTCTAAAGCTGTGCTGTCTCTGACAAGTTCCTTCTTGATCTGTGCTTATACGCTGTGCTTTAGGAACCCCAGCATCTGCAGGAGTGCTGAACTGTGACAGCAAAAGATCCCACTGGCTACAGTAATTGATTTGAAGCTAATTAGTTACTATGCAGAAGTTAATTACTAGTTAAAATATTTTGCCTGCTGGGCAAGCTACTGTGACCAGCTGCATATAGTGTTGATAGGTTGAGCTGCACGCCTGTTAATAATTCTTGAGGGCATATGAGATCTTAAAGTAATAAGCAAGTGGAGAAGGTGGTTGCAGGCAGAACACATATGAGGCAGTAAGGTCACCCCCACACACACACCAAGAGGAAAGAATACATCATCTTGTAACAACAGAAACTAAAGACTGTCTAAAAACATCTGAGTTTTGTCTGACCAGTTTTATAGCGGGTTTTGTTAGCGTGCACTGCTCTGCAATAGTGCAGAGCACAGCCCAGTTACTAGGTATGTTAACATTCAGCTGCAACCTGTTGTATTTCCTTCTGGTGCTGTTCTTGCTATATGTAAAGCGAGTATGCAGTCTTTATACCAGTGCATGCTCTAAAATCTCTTCAAAAAGATTTGAGGAATCAATAAATGAAGTGCAAGCCTAAATGGATAACCTCGTACTTTGGATGCCTTGCATCCAACTCTAAGGAAAAGTCTGCACCCAATTTGCCTTTCCTTCTCACTTAAAAGCTGCCAACAAGCACGGTCTGTCTCTGCAGCACTATGAACAACCATTTCAGGGTTTATGTTTACTTTTCAGAGCTCTTGTCTATTGCCTCATTTCAAACAAATTTGTTCAAATGTATCGGTCACTGTTCGTGTGTGGTTTTGTCTGATGCATTTGTAGGTCTTGTTCAGCAGCTCAGTTTGCACTGGAAATCAAAGACAGCTCTAAGAGAGAAAATTGGCAGCTTGCTTGGGTAGCAGAACTAAAGCTACCTAAAATATCCCTTGCTTCCTGTACGGGTTTTGTGGGAACATATTGTATACAATTGCCATTCAGAACTAGAATCCAAGATAAGCAAGATGTGGGTCTAATTGTATTGAGAAGACGTTTTATATAAGGCAGTGGTAAAACACTGAAATCCATAGTACACAGAAAACAATAATTTCTTACTGTTCTTTCCTGGTTTTCTGTCTGCTAGTAAATACTTGGGTGTGGGAGCTTGGTTGATCAGAATTTTTACGCTCCAGGTAAGGAGTTCCAAAAACAGCTGTAGAGCTCTGTTAGCAAGGGATCCTCTTCTTTCAGTTGCAGTGAAGAGACCCAGTAGGTCCCACTAGATGCTAAGATGATATAACTGGGGAAGGCTCCATTGAAGGTAGTAACTTCTAGTAGCTGATGACCTGGCACAGTGTGTCTACTTGCAGAGCAACGTATTACTCAAGATTGAGTAAAGGGACAGAATCTGGCCCTAAGAAAATGGATTAATCTCAAATATAATCTCCTGGGGATGAAATGCGGTTTAGCGGTTAGAGCAACTGGCTTGGATTCAGGACCTCCTGCATGACATGTCTGCAGCCCTGCCAATGCATCGCACTGCGAGCTCAGGCAGGGCCTATGCTCTGGTTTACCCATCTGTAAAATGTGCATAATGTGAAACAAAACCTTTTATAGTCTCAAAAGGAAGGTGTCAGAGAGGGGCAAAAATGCTTCATTGAACATTGCACACTTGTTCATTAAAGAGCTGCTGTGTGGGGTGTCATAAAAAATAGATTAGTTAACAGACACATACGTCTGATTCCCATCCCAGTTGCATAAAACCACAGTAAAATGAGTGACCCTGAGATATGAATCTGGCCCACAGTTGTATTATTCCTCCTCCAGAGGCCAAATTAATGTTAGCAAAACTGTGGAATACACTGAAGTGTCACTAGATATTAATTTGTCCATGTGTATTGAATTCTATATAATGAGTCTGGATATCAGAATATCTTCAGCCTATTTTCTGTGCACATTACAGGATACTGACTGCTTTCACACTGGCCGTCTGCCTTTCAAGCCCTGGAAAAGCACAGGTGAGAGGTGCACGCAGAGATCTATGTACTGGTTTGTGCTGAAGTGCTATATGGCATGAGACTTAACTGGCTAGCAGGTGAATAGGAAGCTCTGTGGTCTGGGGTTTACATGAAAAGGAAGCTGTGTGGTCTAAGGGTTTAGAGGGGAGAACCTGGAGCCAGCAGGATTCTGGAGTTGAACATGGACTGAACTTATTGGCTCATCCTTGCCAGCTCAGCAAAATATCCCTGTAGAAACCTGGACCTCACTGAAAATCTGGTTCTGCCTCTGAGCTGAACACTTCTGGGAGAGGAAATAAGAAAAGCCATCCCATGAGAGCAGGGACAGCTCATTTCTGTGGTGGGGAACATCCATGCTTGAAAAACTTACTCGTATAAATAGTAGTTTTCTGTGTATAGCAGAATTTTGTCTTAAGACTGTTTAATTTTTGGACTGTGATCCTGAATGACTGCATCCTAGTTTACATTTTAATTTATGCCTGAAATCATTTTTGTTCAAGAGGCAGGACTTTTGAGGGTGTATGGAAGTAAATCAGTCCAGTTCTTGAAATAGCAGAAGCATTAGTTCTTTGTGTTCTTGGACTTTAAATTAGGAAAAACAGTTCCCAAAGGCATGTTAAGTTTGGATTCCTAGTTGATAATCCAGATATACTCAGTGTCCAAAGCTGTGTTTCTAAATACTTTTGCCAAAAGTCTCTGAAGTGTACTTGGTTTTTTTCTACTACATTGAAAATTTCCTGCACATAGCACACATTGATATTTTTGTGAACATCAGATCTGTATGGGAAATGGTTTTCATGCCCCTGGAGAACTGACTTCAAGGTTTTGTTTTTATAATTTTAAAAATATTGTTTCCATTGTGATTTTTATGAACATCTTTTACCTTAAATCAATTGTTGCTGTCTAAGCAAAAAGCAACTTGAAACCAAGATGATAGCAGTTAATTCCTAGAACAAAGTTCTAGAAAGTTGTTGAAACCAGTTCTACAGTAGTTTCATATATGCTTCTGAATCATCATTTACTGTCCAAAAGAAAGTAATTTTGTTCAAAACTACCTTAACTTTTCCTGCTAACCCAGGTGTACTGTATACACCACAGCACAGACAAGAGAATAAAAGCTAGAGTACGTACATTCATTAAAATACATGGCTGATTGTACATTCTTCCATCAGAATATATTGGCTTTCCACAACATGATACCAAAACATCTCAGAATGCCAAAATAAATGAAAGCAGAATTCCTTCATACTTGTTTGACACTTCTAGCAGTGGTGTTGTGCATTCATCTGTGCAAGTGGCAGGTGCATTCCAAACAGTACCATCTGTTTCACTTTGTGTCCCCTCCCTTGTTCCTGCCATGGCCACTTCCACTGGCTTACTCCTCTAACCCATTGCCTCCTATCTACAACCTACTACCTTTCCAAGCATGAACCCAAGTACTTTACTCTTCCGCTGATTTCTTCCACAAAGTCCAAAAATAAGTGTCTTCGTCATTTAGCTATAACAAAAAAGGAAAGTACCTTGAGCGCACTCTGTCCCTCTGGCTACCTCAGTGGTTCCTGTTCTGGATCTCTCTTGCTTGCGTTCCTCGGTATAACCTATTTACTGGCGGGATCCCATGCTTGTGTCAGCTGTTTGACCCACGGCTAAAAAGCTGGAGGCCCACCCAAAAAACTAGGGAGGAGCAAGGAACGGTTTTAGTGGGCTTTGACTCGATCACCGCCAGGACCCTCACAGCTCTGGAAGTGCTGCGGGTTACTGAGGAGGTGCCTAGGACTCAAGGTGGCAGCCCTGACAAAGACCAGCGCCACAGGGTGGGAAGGAACAAGGCCCCCAGTAACCTTGCAGGCCTAGGATGTGTCATCTAAAGGTTTATGCTCCAAAAACCAAAAGGCTTGGTGTAAATGAAAAGCCTTACTTTCATTAAGCTTGTTATGTTTTAACTGTGGCTTAAGTTCAGTCGGATGGCTGACATGTTGAAGCAGATGTACCAAACAGACCGTCCGTGGAGTTCTAGAGCCTGTTAGAAAGGTTAGCTAGTGCCTTTTAACTGAGCATCCCCCCCGCCCCGGCAAAATGAGCCCCCCCACCCCAGCTCTGGCAAAAAGACCCCAAAACACACGACTAAGTTCTCTTTGAACAGACGATGTGGAGCCCATCGCAGGTTACGGCGGGGCCTGCCTCTGAGCTAAGGGGCTGCCCTTGTGCTGAGGCCCCAGGTCTGTGCCTTGCTGGCTGCCCTCTGGGGAAGGGGCTTTGGTTCGGTGTGCTGGAAACTGCTGGACAACTGTACTAAGCAGAATAATCCAGATGAGCATTTGACTCTGCAACCCTCTCCTTTCACAGTCACTGACTGTCCTTTGTTTTCTCATTTTAGCAACAATGCACTAATGGGTTTGACCTGGACCGTGCCTCTGGGCAATGCTTAGGTAGGACTTTAATTAAACCAGTACGTTTCAATTGGGGTTCAGAAATCCTGACTTTACTGAGTTAACATTGTGCTGTTGTTAGTATGTTTTACTTGAAAAGTTCTTGCTGTGTGACACATATGTGTGTTTGTATGTATGTATATACAAAAATATAAATATATATATATATAAGTGTGTGTGTGTCTGTATGAACATGAGTTTACTCCAGTCTTTGACACCGTTGAGATACTAATGGGCTGTCAGTGTTTCTCAAATAGCAACGATGCATTTTGAAGGGAGCTTGGTCTAGTTGCCAAATGACAAGGGTTGTTCACTCTCCTCTTCCTCCTTCAAATTCAGTATTTACAGTCTTTGTTGGCAGCCTCCACCTGGAGGCTCAGATAAAGTCTACCACAGCTCCACGTAGAAACCCCAAGTAAATTGTTGAGGTGATATAGGGAAACACACCCTTTGCCCTATAGCATGTTTTTATCAATGGCACTCAATCCTCAGGGCAGCACCTTCTGCATGCATTAAAGTCACTCAAACAACAAGGGAAAAAAACAGCAACAGATTGCTTGCTCTGTTGTTGCTGCTGTGTCCCAAGAGCCAGGCAAGTCCTCAGTTTAGCCAAACTATTTGTACCTTTTTCAATTTAATTTGGCGATGATCTCAATCAGAGCAAGAAAGAGGCCTGAACTGCATCCCCAGATCTGAACATCCCTAACTTTTTCTGTGGGAGGGAGCTTAGGAGTTCCAAATCAGGATCCAAGTTTCACAGCTGGGCAAACCAAACCACCAGTGTTTGAAATCCCGATCTGCATGTTGTGGTTTGGACAGACCCTCTCAGAGGAACAGGCGGTAGCATGCTGTAGCCATGTGTAAATCAGTGTTTAAACTGAACATTTATGGAATAGCAAAGCAGGCTTCCCCTCTCCCTCCACCCTCTAATAGTGAAGCAAAAGAAGTAGAACACAGGGTAATGTTGAATATATGGGATGTTTCCTGGTTTGGTATGATCTAACTTCAAAATAAGGCTCAACAAGGAAGGATTAGCTTTTCCGTTCAAAGAGAGTATAATTTTTTTTAGGAAAATCTAAGAAAAATGTTAAGTATTTTTTGATAGGTTCCATTCAGAAGCAATCACTCATTTAACTTTTGCAATTTCTTTCCAGATATTGATGAATGTCGGACTATTCCTGAGGCCTGCAGAGGAGATATGGTGTGTGTCAACCAGAATGGTGGCTATTTATGTGTACCCCGAACAAACCCAGTGTATCGATCACCATATCTGAACCCTTATTCAAATATTTATCCACCACCCCCAGCACCAGGCCCCATTCCTAACTACCCTACTGTTACAAGACCTTTGATGTGTCGATTTGGTTACCAGTTGGATGAAAACAATCAGTGTGTTGGTAAGTAGTGGAAATATTTATTCTATATTTTTATTTATATTAAAGCTTATCTGACATTGCAGAAACAATTGTCCTGCAATTGTCCTTTTGTTACTGAATCACCCAGTCCCAGTACTTTGAAGTTCAGCTCCATGTTTTTTAAAGGATATGAGCTGTACATTTCATATGGGCATTATTCAATGCAAGCTAAGATATGATTTAATCCTATTATTTAATCAGGAAACTCACTTTTATGAGAGGAGCAATGTTTTTATGAAATAACTATCTGATGGCAGGTGGTTTGTCAATGCATCAAAGGCATGCTCATGATGCTCGTGATTCTGTCCTTGAGAGAGAAGGTGGCCCTCTATTTGAAGTGTTAGATGGGGACCGAGGAAAACTTGATTCAGTTCTTGGCCATGTGCGACCTTGTTCAAATTTCTGGACCTTGGTCTTCCTTCTGTAAATGGTAAAAATAAGAATTGTTTCCTCCCATGCTGTGCATCCTTCACTTGGACTATAAGCCCTTTGGAGCACATACATTTCTTAACTTAGAGGGTGGTACACAACTGTTAGCACTGCCATTGCTTTAATGACTAGAGACTCCAGCTGAGACTGGAAGTCCCTTGTTCAAGGCACTGTGCAAACGACACATGGGGAAAGAATTGCTGCCCCAACAGAATGCTGATGTTGTCTTAGCACCTTAATGTTCTCAAGTCTCCAATATAGAAAAAAAAACAAAACCCAACCCCAAACTATGAAAGATGTCTTGAGTTGGTAGTTTTTCTGCTTTTGCATCTTTTGCTAGATTCTGATTCTACTTATACCATTTTATACTGCGCTTAACTTCATGACAAGGCGTTACTCAAATTTAAGGGACGTTTAGATCATATCCTCTTGGTTTGCTTGCTTTTGATAATGACACGTTACAAAGGAAGGGAAAGAAAAATTCTGAACTACATGGAAGTAAATTCCACTGTCCAAAATATTTATTTTGATGCCAGACTTGGAATCCAGAGATCAGGATCAAACTGATGCCTCGGGGTAAATAGTAGCTCAGGTCTACTACAAAGTTAATCTATAACCACAACCACTACTTATTTCTCTATCTCAGATGTCCTAATGAAAGTGAGATTTTTATCTGTTAATACATGTAGCTAATTGTCTGAAGGTTTTTATCCAAATTTTTGTTGAAACAGGACTGGTCTTTGACAAGGAAAAAAGCTGAAACCACACAAGATATGAGCTTTCAATAGAGAATTTTGCCTGTCTTTAGACTAAGGAACTGCATTTAACTCAGAACATTTCTTTTTTTGAATGCTGCTGCAGAACAACATAAGAGCTAAGACTGACTTGTCTTTTAGGCTGATTCTGCCCTATTGTCTGACATTTCTGGCAGGACTTGGTTTCAGCTGATGTACTTTGTTTCCTTCCCTTGTGAGGAGACCATGATGCTTCACGGGAGCTGTGAGAGTCTGGATTTAAATTCAGCTATTGCGGCACATTTTTCTGTCTTTGAATCATTGCCCTCATTATGTTCCAAGGTGGGAAAAACTTATTTTCTCACCAGCACTAGCAGTAATACCTACTGGAAAATTTTACAAAAACTGGGGTTTTTTAATGAGGAGTCTTGAAATCCTGGGATAACTGATGAGTTTGCTGTAAAAATAAGCATGTATACTGTCCAGTCCTTTGAAAACTGCAACTAGTCCTTCTCATCTTAGCAAACTTATCAACCTCAGCTGTTTTATGTACTGACTTGCAGATTTCCAGAAGTGTTTTCATTTTGCTAACTTTGATGTAGACAAATCAGGAAATGGGACAGTTAATGGAAAAGTGCTGAAGTCAAAGTGGAAATTAAACCCCTATATTTTACTGTTTGGCCTGCTGCATGCAAACCATACTAATCAAAACAGGTGGATTTTGGAAAATTTTGCAGTGGACCTTCCAGCCTGTGAAGGGCTTATATGTTCCTATCCATGCCGGCAGAAATGTGAGGACTATTGCTTTCTTGAGTCAGAGCTGTTCACTTCTTTAACTTTCAAATACGGCAATTTAACTGTGAGGGAAAATTTGGTGAATAGAGACATTGACAAGAAAAGATTGTAAAGGACAGACGGCCATTTGAGTACCACAGTGAGATAGGAGTGGTTTTTGAAAGTCTACACTAGGTTTGAATTTGGGCAGATGGTGGATCATGTTTGTGTTAAAGGAAGAAACCCAAAACTTAAAGAAAACAAGACCTGTCTGTGCTGGGGGTAGATTTCATTTCTCATTTAGTGAAATTCTCTGGAGACATTCACTGCCTTGATGCAGTATTTATTTGTGTACCTGTGTGCCCGAGGATGGAAAGTGTGGACACCAAGGGAAGTGGTACAAGTACATGTCTCGCTGCACTGGTGGTAGAAAGGCATGATCCCCTGTTCCCAGGACTTCTGGTGCAGCTAATAGGGTGATGTGCAGTTTCATGCTTGAAGGCCTTGGGGGCAAGACACTGGGGAACCTTGACAAGGTCCTCAGGATCAACCAGAATTTTGCCCAGGTTATTCAAGAAAGTCTGAATCACATGAATCATGGCTCCAGGCTATTATAAGCTAATTATAAGCATTGCTCATGTTAATGGTACTTTAGTTGCTCTGTGCTTCTCTGCTTGTCAGCATTCAGCATGCTCTTAGGATATGAAGCACTTCAAGGATTGATTTTATGGTGGGATGGTTGAAAAGAGAAAACTGGAAGCTATGTTGCCCAGTAGCTGAGCCACTATATTAATTACAGGCTTGTTATGTTGGTGGCCTGGCACCATCTTCCAGCACCTTCTTTCCAAATAAAATTAGTCACAGGTATTTCCATTAGAGGTGATGAGACTGTTTGCTATTGACTTCAGGGGAAACAGAGCTATTCTAATGCCAATGTTTCTGAGAAATCTCCAGTTTTAAACAGCGTACACATTTTTGTCTGGTCAGATATGGAGTTACAGGTCTGGGCCACATTTTCTATTGTTAGGCCAACAGAAATCTTTACTTTCTCTTTAAATTCCAGTCAAAACGGCTTATTAAACACAGGAACCTTCCCTGGGAGATTTGCAGTCTCAGCTTTGAAGTGCTGAGCTTCCAAAGTGAAACAGAATAAAAATTTGATCTAAAAGCTGTATGAGATTTAACAAGCTTTTTTTTATTATTATTATTTTTTTATCCCCACCTTTGCCAGAGCTGACAGAAATGTAGGAAGGCTGTGAGAAGGTCGCTTTGTCCCAGCCTGGCATCTAGCCTGCCTGCCAGGGCTGTGCGTTCCCTGGCTCTCAGAGGAATCTGCACCCCTGGTGGTTCAAATAACATTCCCCCTCATGAGGTGTGGCTGATGTATTCCAACACAACAAAAATAGAAATATAAGCCATTCTTCTCCCTTTCAAGCTTTTTTGGCCATATCCGTTCTGGCCTGGATGGTCACAGACAAGGGTAAGGTGCCCACGTTCCTTCCCCATCCTGTTCATCACTCGGTCTTAGCAAAACTCTTATCTCCAGATCTCGTCCTTTGTGAAAACAAAAGCTTTCCTGGCACAAGTGCCTCCCAAAGATACCTGTCAGTGACCACTTTGCCCAATCCTGTGTCCTCTGCATGGTGCAAAAGTAGCTGTAGCCATTTGTGGCAACAGGCAGAGAAATATTTTAATGATAATTACTTTTAAAATCTTCTGTGCGTTTGATTCCCAATACGTGGTATTCTTACCCCTGGAGCTGCTGAATGCTTTGTATCTTGTATGTGTAAATGTCCTGTGTTTTCAACAGCACGAAGTCTGTGTACACTCATTCCAAAGCAGGTTGGGAATGACTTATAACCACAATTAATGCTGGAATAAAAGACCACATACAGGAAAAAGCAAAGAACATCTAGCACAAGAGCACTGCTTGAACTGTTTGTCTTCTGATGCTACTTCTCTATAAATACAAAATGGTTAGTCATTATAATGATTTTTTGTTCAAGGAACTTGATCTAGTAACTGTTGACAGGATTAAACTGCAGCAAGGGCCCGTGTTCTTGCATTATACATTCATATGATGAGGGCTATTTCCAATTTCCCCTCACTCCACCTTGCTGTTTCATGATTTACAATGATCTTTAAAACACGCCTCAAGCACAGATCCTTCCGGGCATTGTGGAAAGAGCTGTAATGGGTGGGCTCTTGTTTTTGCTTTCTCTCCCATTAATGCATGTGCACAATGTGTGGAGATGATGGGGGTGTGGAGGCATCTAAGAGAGTTAAATGGAGGAACTGGAGAAAGCAGACCACAAAGACATAGAAGTAGGTGTTAGGAAAGGTGTAAGCATAAGGCAAGATGAGTATGACCTGCAGGCAGAAAGAAGGGAGGAGGCCAGAGGTATTAATAAAATAGAAAAAAGGCATCGTCTTCTAGAAGAAAGAAGCATAAAACCAGGGAAATGGAAAGATGCTTTTTTCCAGATTTAAGAGAGAACTGTTCTTCGAGGCCTCATCTGTAGAGCAGTCATTGCTTCAGATTTCCCCATTTCTCAAAGACTGCCAGGACCTCCTACGTTCCCCCCCTACACGTCCCCAGTCCTACATTTGTGGAGTGAAACTAGTGAAACTTCTTCCTTCAAAACATTACTTTTGCACAGATGGGTTTTAGATCATTATCATTTATATCGTAAGAATACCTAAAACCCACATCCAAGCTGCCATTGTACTGACCTGCCCTGTGTGCAGCCTCATTAAGAACAGCCTATGCCTAGATGAGGTTTCAAGCAAAATGAAGGAACCAGATGTGCATGTCTGGGAAGAAAGAAGGGAAATGAAGATAGAGGGAACTGAGAGGAGGTGCCCAGGTCTTGTGGCAGGCCCACAGCTGGACTGGGAATAGAGCCCAGAATTCCTTATCCAGTGGCTTAGCCACTAAGCCAAGCTGACTCCTAATAGTGACTTTTCTAGTGACCTCTCTGGGCATATAGAAACGGGAGGAAGAAAAAGAGGGAAATGCAGCAAGGAAATTATGCCCTGAAAGGGGCTGTGTAAAGAAGAAGAAAAAAACGGAATCTGCTCCTGCCATGGCCTTTTTTAACCCTATTTGGTTCAGCTCTGTCTGTGTCTTTCCCCTTTCCTCTTGGTCTGTGAGACCTGAAGGCTATGCATGTTAGGGCAGCACTGCCATCATGTCCAAATTAGCTAGGAAAAAAAAAAGAAAGCTTGCATGAGAACAGGTTCCACAAGAGGTTTCAGGCAGCCTACTGAAAGGATATGTAATTGATGACAACTCCTCATTAAATTAAGGGCCATGTTGTGTAGTCTTTATTCCTAAGGTGGTTTTCCTATTGGGTTTTGTATGGGGAAATGTAAATTTGGACCTCACGCTGCTGTAGTAACAGAAAAGTTGCCTCTAAAGCATCTCAAGAAGAAGCTGTAGTTGGTAGCTAAGTCTTGGGTTGGAGGATTTTTCATTCAGATTCTGACTTTGCTGTAGATAAACATGCTGGGTATTTTGGGGCTTCAGGTCATTCTGCTAGTCCTTACAGTAGGGTCCATCAGTAGGGTCATTCCTACAGAAATTTGACTATCAATAAATGTATCCTTCCCCAGCAGAATTTACCAAGGAGGATGAGCGTGGAAATGCTGCTTTTCACTGAAATGAATCAATTTCTGGTGGAGGAGTTGGCTTTATACATAATATTGCTGTCCGTATCTGTCTGTAGCAGGGTAAACTGCGCCTTCTGTGGCTTGGATTATTCCTTTCATTCTTTGCTAAGTGCAGTGTGGGAGGAGTATGGTCTGGTGGTTAAAGCACAGGCGAGTGCTTTGTTTATTTGTGAAGCTTCTACTACTCACAGAGAAATAAGTAAAACTGAACCAAGAACTATAACGTGCAAGCCAGCAAGGCTGGCATGTTATTAAGAAAACTGGCATCTCCGTGCACTGGAATGCAAAGTAGCAGACTCCTGGGTATGGCAAAGTGTAACGGTTATTGCAAGTCCTTCATTCTGTATGTCAGTGCCTTTCAGGCGTCACTGACTGACTGTATTTATGTGTGATGATGTGAGAAGGGAAAATAAACACTGAACTACAGTCATTCTGTGTGGATATCTGGATAGTCAACTGGAGACCATAAACTTTTAGACCTCTGATTACAGGCGCCGTTGATTTTGGTGAAGGTTTTATGGTCTTGGAGCAGGAGTTCTTACAGTGAATTTATTTTTTAAAATAGCTAACTAAATAATAACTAAATGAGTTAAAATCAGATTTAAGTTAATCTGTCTTGAGCCTAGGCCACTGTAGCTTATGGCTGGGGAGTTTGGTACCATGTTTTCCTCCCGCCAGACTCCTGATACCATGATAAGGGTTTCCTAGACATTGTGAGAGAAGAATTAACAGCTGGTCAGAAGACGACCTTATTATTAAAAACTGTGGCCACCAGGAGTGTTTGAATTTGCTTTCACCTCTAGCTTGAGCTAAACTGATTCTGTCGGTGGAAGTGTCTTCCCCTGCTTATTGGGGTGTTAAGAAGTTTTCTGTTTTTTTCTGTGCTGGGAGCCAGCAGGAAAGCACAGTGACATACAGAGGGGGACAGCTGAATGATAACTTGCCACGTTACAAAACATAACTTTGGTTTGTATGCAGAGAAGGGGCATAAGCACAGAAGGGACAATGTCTGTGTCATCTTAGATATGCAGGCCACAGTCCAGACACAGGACGGTTAAAATCTCTCTAGACTGTGACCTCTCTGTTTGCTGGCATGTTTCAGTTTTCTCTCTTCCTTGGAATTGTATGATACTTAGATACACAAGGTGTCAAGAACTCAGGAATCCCATCTCCCTTGCTTTTTGTAGACTGCAGAGGGAAAGGGCATGCAAGGGAAAGAGGTTTAACTGAAACTCTGGGTTTTGGTTGGTTTAATGGCCTCAGTTAAGCTTGGTCTCTGAATTGGGGGTTATTGGTCACTGGGCTCTGAGCCAGATAATACATAGACTTCAGTTGTCACTAAGAGCTAGTTGGCAGGAGGTTATATCTGACTCAATTCAGAGGAGCAGTAATCGTGCCCAGCCTGCCATATCCTCAGGCATGTGCTGGCCAGGGCAGGCTCTCACCCCTGCTGTTAATCTCTGAATGATTCCTTAGACTCACTGCTAACAGTGGTTTGATATGTGGGGCTTTGTGGCCGCCTTGCCTTTATTATGTCTTACTTCCAGGGATTTCAGCAGTGCCAGATCAGTTAAAGCCACTATGTACCAATTAGCTCTGTCTGCTCTGGGGCAGATTTTGTGAGCTTTCCTTTGTGGGATAGCTGTCATGCAAGGAAGTCCCACCAACTAGACCATTGTAGGGCTTAAAAGAAAATTAAGTCATTTAATGGTGCCGAAAGATTGACAGACTTCATGAGTACCCTTTCCCAATTCATTGGCTCTGTGGCTTGTTCTCTCATTTTCCTATGGGTGTCTGGTTTGGCTGTGTTTGACAGTCCACGCCTAGCTTTCTGCTGGGACCCTAAGGGACTGTGGTTGCACGAGTGATGCCTTCTCTGCCTCCCTGTGGCATAACATGCAGAGTTCAGTACATGACAGTGTCTCTCCTTACCTGGAAGGCTTATTTATTTTCAGTGCCCTTCATAGCACCAGCAGTCAGCTCAGACCGATGTTAATTTTTGCATGCATTTGTAGCACCCACAGTGCCTAGAGATGGCAGTGTTCTCAACAACTTAAAAGTCACCGTTTTTCTTGGCCTCTCCCTTATATTTTTTGGGTCAGCTTTGTTTCTTTTCACTTGGTTCCAGCCTGAAATTGGCCATGGTTATATGTCACAATCAAGATGTTAAGCCAAAATATATAAAAAATATGAATTGGCTCCTTTGCCAATATTAATCAGCCAGATGGACCTATGTTTTGCCAGACTCTATAGGCAGAGGTAATGTGCTGGCATTGCTCCTTTGTCTTGTCCCTAAGACACCAGACCCATGACAGAGCTGCCACGCAGAAACAGAAGAGCTGTCTGACATTGTGTGGAGTTTAACATGCTCTTGACTCCTTCATCTGCCAATTGACTGGCTTCCCATTTAAGTAATTCAATGAGATGAGAGAATTTTTCAAAGTAAATAGAGCTACCAGAAGATGAATGGGAGTTACACACCACAGCCCAGTTCAGGGGAGCAGTTTCAGCATTCTGCCTCGTGGCTGCGATGTGCTGCCCGCTGGGGATGACAAGATGCCCTGAAGTCCATCTTCAGTTTTAACATCAGCAAAACCCTCTCTGCTTTTAGTTCTTTTCAACCATAACTCTTGGTTGTAGGTGCCCTGTAGTATTAGGCTATGCTGCAGTATGAGGAGAAAAATGGTCCGGATGATAGGGCAGTAGTATAGGTGACAAGACAGCTGAAATGAAGGCCCAGGTCCCCAAAGCTTGGTTAGGGCCCTCGTTCTCACTGACCTTCATCCTCAGTAGAAATTTAACACATAAATGCCCGTCAGACTGGCCTGCAGACTTTTCCACAGGCTGCCACTATGACCTCAGACCTCTTTGCTCTATCTTGTTTTCAGAATTGAAAACTTATCTGAGGAATCTCAATATCTGAGCAATCAGCTTGGAAACCCTGGAGAGGTCTAGGTTTTCAGGCAGAGGCATTAGCACTTTCTGTAAGTCAGGGTGTGACAGAGTCCTCATTTGGGTACTTGCAAGTGTGTCTATACAAACTCATAAGTCCTGGAAAATTTCCTTAGCTTTTCTATGGTTTAGCTCTACATCAATAGCATGCTGTTATAGTTAGAATAAACCTGTTTGTGTTCATGAGGCATTCAAATACTGAAAATACAAGAAATGCTTCAGCTAGACAGGGAGAGCCTAGAAGGAAGGGAAGAGGTGTGCATCATAAACTTGCAGGGTCTGAATGAATCCATGATCTACTCTGCTTGGTCTGACGCTGTTGCTTGGTTTGGGGTTTGGTTTGGTTTTCAACAAAAATAAATATGTGCTTTGTTTTAATATTTTGAGATTGTTTCTATTTTCCTTTTTTTTTTTTTTTAAGTAAAATTCTTGTTTTCCAGCCAGTCCCCTGACAGCCCCCTGAGTAAATGAAGCATTAGCTAGTGAGCTGGTAAATTGCCGACTGGTTCAAAGGCATTAACTGGTTTTGTGGTACAGCCCAACATATCTGTAGGTGACACTGAATGGGAAGATTGTACAAACAGTAATACATGGAAGTCTACAAAAGCTACAACTGTGGTCAGGAAATTAAGGGAATGGAAACCCAGCAACAGATGAAAAAGTAACCTAACACAGGGTCATCTGATGGAATATGAATGGTAGATGTCAAGAGCAGTGTAGCATGGGGCGGTTTCTGGCAGTGTTACTAAGACTTCCCTTCCCAGATAAGAGAGGGAGTACTCCTTCAATATGTTCTGCTGAGAATGGATCCAACCCACTGATACTAAGTGTAAGTACTTTACTACCAGATAAGTGTAGATAAATTTATGGAAATCTCAGTACAGAACAACAGTAAATTGGGGGCATTACTGAGGCTGACTTTGATCAAAAGACTTCAGTGTATTGTAAAGCTTGGGGTAAGATGACAGCAATTGGAACTGTAAATGCCAGAGAAGGAGCAGTTGTGCATGGTGGGTGGTACAAAAGAATGATTATTCCTGAATAGGGTATAATTTGCTGAAATGAAGGAAAACTACTTTTACACTGGACATAGTACAGCCCTTTATGACAGTGCAGTGTATCAGGTTATAGAAGAATACAGTAGGTATGTAGTGGAGGAATAGCATAAAACCTATCAGCAGAAGCATTTAACAACTGCCTGGAACAGTTGTTAGCAGGAAAGGGTCTTGCACAAGTTGGGGGTGGGATAGGTGTTATCAGGTATCTTTAAATTGCTGTGTTTATGAGTCCTTTGATGCATTTCCAGCTTCCAGTGTGCACAGAGGCACAAAAGAAAACTGTTTGCTTTATCTAACACTGCAGAGAAAAGTTCGTAGCACGGGTAAGAGCCTCCACCCGTTAAATAACATTTATTGTCACTATGATGGAGTAAGGCAAAGCTGAGATAGCTTAAATGGGTTGGTAGCCTGACATCCCCTTTCCAAAGGAGGAATCTTGGAGCAGTTCAGAGTCAGTTTGCCAGACTGCCCTGGAGCAGAAACTGGGCCAGGGAGAGGCGATATGGTCTGGAAGCTATAGCACGCTGCTCATTTCCTGCTATCGCAACCCCTGTGGGGAATCCCAAACCAGGCATAGGCTGGAGCAGCCTTGGATCATGCTCATGTATTTCAAAGGCAGACTGCAGCAATATATAATATGCTGGTTGCCAGCAAATCACTAAGCACTGCATCTGGATCTTTAATTCAGGAGCAGATTTAAATTATTTTAATTAAAACCAGGGCTGACTTTCTGATGGAATAGCCCAGAACTGTGCATTGACAGCTATCAGTTCGTTTCTTGCAGTCACCCCAAAAGACTGTAGCATGCCACCTTTAGGAAGGAGGTGTTCTTCCCCACCAAATCAGTGCTATTTGAAAATTAGGTTTTGTAAAACCTACATTATGTTATTCAGGTAGTGCATGGCATTTTGAGGCAAAATTCTCAGTGAAAACAGTGATATTTATATATTTTTTTTTTAATTTTTTTTTTTTTTTGCTAGCACCATGACAATTTGGCTCATTGACATTTTCAGGAAGTTTAACTAGCCATAGATGAAAAATGGCGTAAGAGAATAAGATTTTTTTGACAGGGTTACACGTAAGACTTCCAACACTATCTATGATTTTAATTGAAAAAAATGAACATTTTATCTCCATATCAGTTTTTTAAACCTGAGTGTAGGTTTGAGCCCAGAGAGCTATGGCATAGATGGGTCCTACACAGACTGGAGAATACCTCTAAATGTAATTAGCAGCTGACAATTTATAATATATCCATTAATGGCCAGCAGGTCATGTGCATTCTGAAGCTGTTAAGTGATGTACATTGTTACAAGATACAAAATACGATCGCACTCTGCCCCACCAAAATTTCAAGCTGACCTCTAGAAACTTGGGACATTAAACCATTTCAGGGATACATAATCCATCCTTGGCTCATTCCCTCTGAGCTGGGAGAGATGTGAAATGCTGAATTAAGCACTATCTGCAGTATTTGATTGGAGATTAGATTGATTAGAAAGACTACAAATGGTAAAATGCTAATCATGCTAAGAATTTGCCAGATGTGCTTCTGTGCTGGAGATTGTGCCTTCTAAAATGTGCCTGCTTTCTTGCATGACCAGAGACCTTGCGGTAATAAGGGGCTAATAAAGGAAAGTACTATGATAAAGGAAAAAATGTAATTTACCCCTTCACTAGAATAGGTCCACATGATGCAAAATTCACTGGGATGTGCCTTCTGGAAAGTAAGAGCAGCTGTTTGCTCCAGGGATAACCACAGACATTAAATGTTCTTGCTGGTTGGGAACATCACCTTTTTTGTTTGTTTATCCATTTACTTTTTTTCTTGTTGTTGTTACCTAAACAGAACATGTTTTGCAGGCCAGGCTACTTGGAATTGGACCATTTGACTTGGGAATGCTCAGTGTGAACATGTGTCTTTCTGAGCTTTCATGGATACTGTGAGAGCTGGTGGGTCTGCCTGTGACATTGGTAATACAACTGGCCACATGTTCAGCCTTCAGCACTAGTCAGCAGTTTTGGAATTCTGGTGTGAAGAAGGTAGACTTACCCTGAAGCTTTGGGGACAAAAATGTGTAGAACTTTATGTGTGAGTGGGCAGTCCTGATTCTAGCTGTGTTTGTACAGTATCCAATGACATAGTTCTCCCACCTCAACAGTTTCTAGTAAATTACGTAGATTCATAAAATATTGCTGCTGTGATGAACTACACGGATAAGGTTTACAACTGATCTCTACATACAAGCATTCTAAGTATTTTCTCTTAGCTACCTCCAAGAGAGGGCTCAGTGTGCAGTGAATTCCAGTTGCCTTCACAGGCACCCAATTCTCCCAGTGACACTTGTTCCCTCTTATAAGACATGGGCAAACAGAAGGGTATCCAGCAAAGGACCGCTATGGTGGTTTACTCTGCCTTAATTAAGATGATGAGGCTGGTGAGGGAATTGTATTGCTTGCTGTTATCAAGTGTCTAATGTGAGTGTATAGAGAAGATAAACCCAGGTGTTCATCTCAGAGGTGCACATGGACAGGAACAGGCAAAAGTTTCAACATGGGAAATTCTTATAAAACCTAAGGAGAAATGCTATCACTGTGAAGGTGGTCGAACATTGGAACAGAGGTTCATAAAGTTTGTAGCTAAAGGTTGTATTCTTGGTGAAATTCAAACCTCGGCTGGAGAAGGCCCTGGCTGAATTGCCCCTGCTTTGAGTGGAAGGTTGGACCATATGACTTTCAGAGCCATTGCACAAGGCATGTTTGAGTTGACTTCTGAGACTGCAGTGCCTGAAGTGCAGGAGCCTGTGTCTGGTACCAGTGCTAGCCTTTAATTTATCTAAGACACCCATAAAATGAAAGTGATAATCTCTTTGTCACATAGACTTTGAATTTTAGCATTGATTTTAAAGTACTGTACAATCTTTGGATGAAAGCTCATATAGTGAAGTAGAAACAATAATCAGAAGTGAAGGATTTTATTCTCAGCTTTTCAGTGAAGTGAATCTTGAGTTTCACAGGGTGCAAATTCAGCCAAGACCATCCAGATTAACACATCAGTTTTACGCCAGGATCAGTACAGGGGAAGATGATCTGCCCTTATCTTGATTGATTTATTGATTGACAGACAGGGTCCAGGACTCTTGCAAGTATTAGGTAAGCTTTATTAGAAATTTTCTTTGCTGCAATTTTAGCCCTACATCTTGTCTTGCCTGGGAGTTTCACAACCATCCACAACCTGTCATGGTCCTGCTCAAAACTGGCAGTTCTTGGAGCTAGACAAAACTCAACTTTCTGCTTCTAAAGGCTCGGCACATCTACTTTGGGGGCTTACTATCTCAGGATTTCACAAATCTTAAGATTTCTGTCTTAATTTATGCATTAAAGGTAACAAAATGGGGTTTAAAACAGAGAGGGGGGTGGGGGGAAGAGGGAGAGGGAGGGAGGGAGAAAGCTCTTTGAGATTAAACAATTCTTTTTCCAGGGAGCTATGAACTGAGAGTAAGGAGAGCAGGAGAACTGCCGGTAGACATCCACATCACACACTAATTGGAACAAAGTAAACCTCCCATATCCACAGTTTTCATTTATCCAGGAAGGTTTGCAACCCAGTTGGCTAGTGGCAATTTTTGGAACATTGCAAGCAAATGTGGCTCAATCATAAAACAGTGAATGCCAAATCTGAGTTAAGGCCAGTTATTTGAGTAGGGATTATAGGCCTTTTCCAATGATCACCACCACAGAAGTAAATAAATAGATAGCTTGCTATGTATACACTCAGAGGGGAATGTTGCCCAACATGCATAACTCTTTGCTATTAACAGTAATGAGGACACAGCTGTCTGAGACTGGAAGCCAGTATTTGCAGAGGATAATTCTCAAAGATTTTTCTTCTCTCCTGGCTTTTGTCCACTACCCATTCTTTGCTTACAAAAGAGCCCAAAAGGCCCTAACATTTATGCAAGAATTACCTTGGCTTTGTGGCACTTTTGAGACTGTTATAAAGCATGCTGACACATGGACAGATTTGAAACTCAGATGAAATACGAAAAAAAAAAATCTCCCCTGATAAGCTCCACAGTGCCCTTATTGCCAAACATAACACTCTTTCATAGTAAATCATGAGAGCTCCTAGAGCAGCTGGTAAGGGTTACTGCTATGGGCAGAGATCTGAAGCTCTCCCTATCTAAGAAGGACTTCTAACTCCCACTGCCTGCAGAGCCTGTGGCTGCACCTGGGCAGACTAGCAATGTGAGTACCGAGTTGTGTATAGCAAATATAAAACTGCCCATCCAGGCACGTTCTGCAGGCACTGTTGGTGCAGCCAGGCTCTTCTCCCTGATTTTATCAGCTAAGTTCATGGAATAATGTCTTAGATTCCTGCAGGAAGACAAAGCACTGCAGCCTCTATTGCATGTGTGTTTGACTCATGCAGTGCAAGCAACATGAGGCAATCTACAGCCATGCCACCTCCGGCGGGAGCCTCCCTGCATGCTCAAGCCAAGTACCTTTGAATCCAGTCGTTTCCTGAATGAGATGCTGGTGATGATTGCTGCAGCTTTGTGAGAGACTAGTTAGTAACGAAACTCATATTACTATTCCAGTTCCCCACAATGGAGTTCCCTTGTTTCTATAGATACATGGGGTCTTCTTTTTAAAGGTTTCCTGTGAGAGTGACTAGAGCATCCATACTGAGCTCTCTATAGGGGTATGTACACATTGCAGACCTAGAATCTCTCTTGTATTTTCAGATCTCAAATGCTTCACTCCCACAGTTGTTTGCACAACATGCTTGAGCAGTGGTTAAGCTTTTGTCATGTTGCACATCTAAAGTGGCTGCCTTTTAATGGAAGAAGCAACCCTTCCAATAATAGTTTCTGTTATGTCCTGCAGGTGGATAGTTGTATCCTTTTGTTTTGATTGTGGCTTTAATTTCTGGATCGATTTGGATCAATTTCTTCTGCCATATTAAAAGTAGGGCTGTTCTCTTTACTAGTTATTGTGGTCTGTTCACAGTCTCAGACCTCTTTAGCATGCCAAAATGCTTGGAAAAGGAGCTCTTAATGACTCAGTTAAAATGTACGGTCAAGAAGTTCACTTATTAGAGGAAATGTAAACTGACCACCAATTGGCTAACCAGCTGGCTGGACTATTTGTGCTCAAAGCTCCCCAGGGAGCAAAAGTTGGAATAGCAGTTCTCTTAGTTCTCTCATGTTCTGTACCCTAACAGAAAAGTCTTTGAAATAATTCACTGGAGGAGAAGCCAATAGGATTTCACATACGTGTTTAAAAGCTTTATAAATAGTGCTTTAAACTCCTATATTTTTAATATATTCCTTCTTACAGGGTCTTTTTAAACTATCCCATAGAACTGCAGGGAAAATACACAGTTCAGCCATAGAAAATTCACTTTTTCAGTGTTAATGGTTCTGCTGTGAAATTTTATAAGCCTTCTCTAGAGGTTCTTGTATAAGACTATTTCATATCACCCAGCAAAGGGAGAACTGTAAAGACCTTTTGCTAGAGGTCTGTTTTAATTTCTTAGTGTACGTTTCCTGGCTCTGATTGCACATCTTTTTCATTTCCATTGCAATAGAAAGTGCCACTTACATAACGTCCTAGCAGCTGGGAGCATTCTCAGTAAGTGCTCATTGGCTCTTCTCACGACCCTACCAGGAGATCTGTGTAGCATATGATCGTAGAAAAGAGGTAATTTTGAGAAATGGGTAGTACAACAGTAACGTTTTATTTATTCAGCTGACAAATACCTTTCCTGCTGATGAAGATGAAACCATTATTAGTAGCAACTGCTTGGTACCTCCTAATTCAGCTGGTTCAGTGTTATCGGTGGGATGCTAACACATCCCTACCCGCTCTGGCACAGTACTTGGGTCACTCTTGTTCTGCTGTAACACAGCTTCTTGGAATAGTGTAAGTGCAGCGGGGAAATAACCAAGATTCCCAAATCACATGCAATGACCATGGATTTCGTAATTTGTGCAGAATATGCAACAGGCAATCATGAATTCAGAGAATACAGTTATGCTCCAGTCCACGGAGTTTCCATGTTTGAGCAAAGCCCTCTGCTGAAATCAGTAGTTTCTGTCTCATCTCTGATCCCAGAATAAACATGCAGACTGTGCATTTGTGCAAAAGCTCTCATGGGACACTGGGAATAGTCCACACCACCAGGTGTGATCCTGTACCAGCAAGGAACCCTGAGAACCGATGGGAGTGAGGAGCTGTGGTCATGTAGGTGATGCCAAGTGTAGGAACCACGCACAGGTCTGTTCTGAGCAGAAGGAGAAGAGGATGCTGCCCCTTTTGTCCCATTGCTATGCACTTACCTGCATGGCTGTCTTACAAATCTCAATCACAAAAGCAGGACTAGAACTGTGGTCAAAGAGCAAAGTCCTTTCATGGTTTAGCTGTTGTTTATCATCTTTGAATAATGTTAAAAGTGTGCTAGCTAAAGAAAGGCTCAGATAGCTGGCAGGAGATCTAGAACCTGTGACACATGTTGAGCAATTTTCATACCAGGCAGAAGGAGCAGCATTACAGATTCACTCACACTGTTTAGTATCCACTTCCAGGCTGACTATCTATGTGGAAAAAAAACCCACTTTAATCCTTGTTTAGCAATCAACCAATAACATAATGCATATGGGATATAGATAGAAAATGAAATCAGCAACCAACAGCCATTCCTCAGACACTGAAATATGCAATTAAACAGGTGTTTAGGGAGTTGATACTGGATTGTGTCCAAGCTCAGCAGGGTCAGTCGTCCTTTGAAAAAAACACTGATCCCACACAGCAGCAGTTTGAATTTGGCTTCAGTCTGCACTTTAGGAATGTGGCATTGTTATTTCTCCCCTTTTCTTATCAAATGTAATTATCTTGAGAAAAAAAAGTTTTGAGAAAACATGTGATTTCACTGAGTAAAAATCTACTACTGAGGAAATTATTTCTTAGTGTCCAAATAAGGAGTGGGGGAGAAGTTTGGGGAAAGTGCTCCGTTCCAAGTAATCTTGGAACTGATACGCATGTTGCTGAGCTCGGATGTTTAGTCCTGGCCTGCAATTATTCCTATAAAAAATAGACATCCATTCTTTGTATTATTTTAAAATGGAGCCCTAAGGGTTATAAATGACTGAACAAGGTTCAGTGTTTGAGCAGACGGAGATTCTGGAATGAGCTTGCAGCCCTGTGCCTCTCTGCAAGAACCTTGTATCTCGAGAGTGGGGTGAACTCCTGGGGTTGTGATGGTACAAGAGCAGGACTAAAACACAGACAGAATAAAATAAAGAAGTAGGGCCCCAAAATCACCACACCACCTAGTACAAGGGGAAGAAGACTTTCCATGGCAGACTTTTTTCAATCTGCACGACCTGTGGTCTCAACTGTCAAATTAATCTTCAGCCTTATTGTGTTGAACCCCATGGTGCTAATGGCTTTCAAATAATCATGATGGCAAAAACTTACCTACTTTTGTCAATAGCTGATCAAAAGAAGAAAACACAGTCATAGCTACTACTGTGACCCACAGAAATTTGTGGCATGATTATCAGAATTCATCACTTAAGAAAGGAAGTCATGCATGCTAAATATGTTCCAAATAGAACAAAATGTAACAGTCCATCTGCAAAACAGCACACATTGCCAAAAGCATATTGTCTTGGAAATCTGCTGTCCACATTGGCTTCCCTCTTGAATACAGAGTCCAAGCAAAGTTCCTCTTCTAATTGCCGAAGTCTCCAAGAATGTGGTTCTACCTCAGAGATGACAAGTCCACATCCTTCCATGATAGCTCTCTGCTAGGGGTATTATCAGCTTGCCAGCCAGCAGGGAAAGGAGCTGTCATAGAGAGAGTGGAATGGTCACAGCACCTTGAGCATGAACCAGGTGGAGGGGTACGCGAGGTCATGGATCCCACCACTTTCAGCACCAGTGGATGGACTTAACGCAGTAAGGCAGTAGTCACCCTTGTGCCTGTGGCAGGTGCAAATAATCTCCTCGGGATGCACCTTCTTTGGTAAGCTTTCCATATGCATTTACTTTGCCATGTGGTACGTAACCACATGCTCATAAATACCAAAAGGAAACTCATTATTTTCTTTTAAAGTAGCTTTTTGCCAAAGAAGTCTTTTCCTGAACAAGTCCAATATTGTCTCTGAACTGATGAGCTGATCTTAAGGATTTTGTTTCCTTCTGTATTCTTTAATGCAAAATATTCTGTTTATTCACAAAGTCCTGGTTTTCTGACCATAAAAAAGGCAAAACACTGTCTTTGCTTATAGTTTTTCAGCCTCACCTTCAAGTGGGCAGGTGCTTCTAGTTCCTAAGTACCTCTGGTCCTCCTCCTCCTGTCTGTTCGCTTCCTCCCCTGGTTTTCCACCTCTTGGAGTCACTTCGTTTGCCAGACAATCTCCTACTTCCTGCATGCCCACTAACATGCAGTTTAGTTCTCTCTGGGCTCTTTGATTCAACAGGTTGTCTGTGATAATAATTTAGATTCTTCCCCTTTATCTTGCTTCATGCTTCATAAGAATGCAATCAGTCTATGTGTCCTTCTCCAACCAATGAAGGTGGTTGGCATGCCCAACATCCTTAGGCTAATGACTCAACATCTTCTAACGTAAGAATATTATCAACATTTTCCAAGTTTTCCATATTTTTTCTGCAGTTGCTACCAACATTAGAGGTACAATATCTCTCACCAAAAATCATGTTTATTGATAAAAATAATTGATAAAATATTGATAAAAATGAAAGTTTGCACATGCATATATTTAAATCTTTGCAAAGAAGAAATCACTTGGAAGAACTTTAAAAATTCTTGTCCCTATTTTCCGTAGTTTCACTGGCCAAGATAGATCTCCTAATGGCCTAGGAAATGAAGAAAGATGTTAGCAAGCAGAACATCTCAGGTGTGATGGTTATGGATATAGATAAAAATAACTAAATGTTGAATGATGTTAAATCGTTTGATTAAGACTTTTTAGACACCACTTTGACCATGTAATCTGTATTTTTTGTGACATAGGCCATAGAACCTTACCCAGCAATTCATGTTTCAAGCACACTGTTTTTTGCTACAGCATATTTCAAAGAAGAAATACTGTTCAGGTATAAGCCCTAAAGTAAGGGAACAGCTACTATGTGCTTTATTATGTTTTTCAATTCATTAATGTACAGTACTACTAAAGTTTCTGCCTTGTTTTTGTTTTGAATTTGTCTTCTAAACACTGAAGCCCATCCCATTCTTTTTTGCTAGCTTTAGTGACCATCTCCAGCTAAAATCTTTGTTTCCAGGGAGATGCTTATACATCACAGGCAAATATACCTTGAACCTTTTCATAAATAGATTATTAAATGGAGCACTATAATACTCTGAGACAAATTTTCATGGCTTGGAATTACTCTTTGGAGGTTTTCTGATCTCTGTAATATCGCTTTTTGAAATGTCGACACCAAAATCTATTTCAGTAGTTATTTTACTAATGCAATACGTAGTGGTACAGTTTCCTGTGTCTACTCAGTGTTCTCATGTTTATGCTTGTCCTTCAGCAACACTGTGTCAGCAAAGGTTCATGTTCAAGTGATTATCTTTAATGACCCCAGAGTTATTTTCATGACTAGTGTTTTTTACTCTTGATATACGACCTTGCATTTGTCTGTCTTGAAATGCACTTTCAAATGTGCCCACCATACCTAGTAAATTACATTTATATACGAATTCTATTCGCTTTTTAGTTATCAATTCTACCAGCTTGTGATCCTCTGCATTTTATCCCAAATGTGGAAAATGATGGACCAAAACCAGATCCTCAGGATCCTGTAGACACTCACAGCATGGTTCCACGTTTATGATTCCCTCTTGAGATTTCTGGTCTCCTAGTTTTAGCCCCTTTCATTTGAGCAATATTTAATATGTCTGGTCTTAATTCAACGAATTATTGTTTTTCTTTTTATGCTGTGATTTCTTGCAATGTTATTGACACAAATGAGAGTGGCCTCAGTCCTGCATTCTTTGTGGACATGAGTCAGTATAAAAGATTACTACATCTTCTGATAAGAATTAGCCTCCCTGGTGCAATGTGGTGTTGTGCTGCAGTTTGGCATGTAGGTTTTCTTTCTGACTATATTAATATGCTGCCCCATTTTTTTGTATGCATGACTTTTTAATTATTTCCATTTTTTTAGATTTGTCATTGTTCTATGATGTGGCTAAATTCTGAAGAATCCATGAAGATTACTGCTAGCTTTTATAGATTATAAAACACAAAGCCAGTAATTTGCATGCTAAACACAATTAGTTCATTTATTTATTTTGACATTGTAAAAGATATCTATCCAGTCACCAGGCATCCTGCCATCCATTAAGAATACAATCTGTACCAATAAAAACAAAGCATCAGCACATCACATCCCACAAAAGGCAACCAGTGAGCCAGAAATATAAAAAAACACTTTCTCCACCCTTCCAATCCCCAAATGAAACCCTGTTGCCCCAGCCACCTCACCTCTGTCAAAATGTCAAGCAAACAGAACATCACACCCCAGGGTTGCTAGACCAAACTGCCACAGGCATAAATTTTTGGGGTAGACACACTGAGCTAAGAGAGAGGGATGTGGTTCATTTTGAAGTATTCAAGCTCAGGCTCTTGCAGCAAGGGCTTCCTGAGAAACATACACGGAGATGCTGCCTACCTATTCTCTCATACAGCCAGTAAACCAAAGATCTTTAAACTCATGGCTTCAAGCCATGAAGCTGTGTGTTCATTCTAGGTGGCATTTCTTAGGAGGCAGAGAGCAGTGGTCTGGATGGGCCATGTGGTTGCTCTCAGTATTCAGCTGGGGAGTAACAAAATGAATTGTTCCCACTTCAGGTCAAATTTTAATTTCAGTCTGGACTGCTGCCTGAAATTCTGCCCTTGGAACTAGCTGTGGGAGCAGTAATATGAACACAACTGGAAGGACGGATGAGAGAATATAGATGGCTGCTAAATTGATAGCACACAGCAGCATAATCAAGAGCTGAGACATCCGGGGCCATCGTTAGCCAAGCACTCCTTGGCAAGAGTTTTGAGCAGGGATCCATCCCGCTCTGCTTTGGTTCTCTAGTGTGTTTTTAAGTGCTGAACAGCTGCTGTCTTAGAATCAAGAATGTCTAAAGAGGCACCCAGAGTCACTAGTCACTTGGGAAAATTCAGGCTTATTCAAAATTATTAGGTATGATGATCTTTAACATCCTCTTGTTTTCATATGTAATTTCACAGCAACAGTGCCAGTCTGGTCTGTAAGGGCAAGAAGAGGTGTGGTAGCTAGATAACACTTCCAGTTTGCCACTGACTGTGTCAATAGTTCCCTCTCTTTCAGTAGCTAGTGGAAACTTTGAGGTTCAACGCACCATTACAGTAGAACAGTAACATCGTGAGCAGCACAAAGTTTAGCTGAAAGAGCCTTTGATGCCTCTGAGGTCTCCTAGTAGAACGTAATGCTTTCAAAATGATGGTTAATCTTTTCCTTTAGATCTCATTAGCCAATGTAGAGGCTGCACAAAATTTCTGCAAAAGTCACATCTTTACGCGTTCATATAATAGGGGCAGCTTGTATTGGGCTATATGAAGGACTGCAAGTCAGAAATGTCTGTGACCTGTTCTTACTTCTCTCTTGTTGAGTGGTTGCAGGCTAGTCCTTTAATTCCTTAGTCTTGAATTTCCTTATTAAAATCCAGGGACACTGATATTTATCACCCAGTGGGGACACTGCAGGATTTTGTAGTACAGTTTGATTTGTATTAGGATTGAAGGCTTCAACTAAAAATGGAATAATCGTGAACTGGCTCTGCATATAAAAGGACAGGCCCTGCCCTGAATAGTTTTAGATGCTAAACAGTGGGTGAGGCTGAACTATGACAGGGATTTTGTTATCCCTATAGACGATGAAGAGCAAGGATGAGTTCCCCCTGGGTAAATTCTCAGCGCATGACTTACAGAGTGGTCACCGCTGCCATGGTTCCTTGTACTGCATGGTGACTACTGGGTACCTTAGACTGTTTTCACTGAGGACAGATCTAATTTACATTTACTTCCTAGTTCACCTCATGGTAATTCTTGTTATAGCCACATACTCAGTAATCTAGCCAAAATCACTGAAGAGGTATTCAATAACACTAGCTATTGGTAAAACCTAGACTTGCTCTTGGGATGCAGGTAATGTTTTCTAAGGATCTTGGTGATGAAAAATACTAAAATAGGTTCAGTGTAATGAAAACCATCCTTGGATATCAGTGATGGGTGACATCATCTGATGCTTTCATGGTACTGATGCCAAAATCATCAGATATGACAATCTGTTAACATCTCGAATAGGGGCCAGTGGGGTTTCTGGGGTTTCTTGCTAGCTTGCTTCACTTTAGTAACTCATCTACTCTCAGCTAATTAGACTTTACTCTGGGGCTTAGACAACTCATTATGGTATTTCCTTCCATGGTGAAGACTGCAACACAAGTTATGCTGAGTTAGAGGAACTCTTCCAGGCTCCAGAAGACTGCATTTAAGGGACTTCTTAGCCACATGTGCTATCCTTGGATTGAGTAGTCCTTACAATTTTTTGTTCTTTGAATTTGTCTTACCTACTTTGAACCTACAAAACTATTGACAACCTAGTATCACATACATTTAGCATCACAGTTTTACTCATTAACCCAAGGGCAAAGGTGGTATGAATGAGCTTTGGGGTGGTATTCCCAGGGCATGAACACACCTAAGATTTATGTCTGTATGGGACAGACGTAAGCTGTGCAACAAGAATAAGAAATTGTTTACACATTATTGACTAGTTGTCAGGTTGTTTCCACTTGAAATTTTCCACTCAACCAAAAATGCCCTGGGAGTGTTTTAATACAGTTTCTTTGCTGGCACTTAAGTCTAGTGAATCTATTATAGGCAATCTCTTGAAGTTTTATGGCTAGTTTTCTCCGCAGTGGAAATAATTTTGGGGTTCTTTTTTTTCCTTTTGGTGTCAAATGTCTGGTTTTTACTTTATCAGCCACACCAGTTCTCGCTGTATGCCGCACTTGTGTAAGTGGGCTGGGCAAGGCACCCTCTGTCTCCCAGCCCTGATGTTCTTCAAGAGGATACCTAATGGTTAGCCAGTTGTTGCACCGACATTTTTTTCAGTGCACAAATTATCAGCTTTCACTTAGTCAGCCCATGTAATGTAAACAACTGTTGGCAAACAGGCTGGGATTATACTACCTGTTTGAACTGAGAAGGCTGCTTGCCAAAACTCATTGATTTGATTGCATTGGCTGGGTCTGTTAGAGTTTAATGGCACATCACGGTGAGGGGCAATCTTAGAGAAAGCCAGAGACACTTAATATAGAACTGGGTGTTGTGTTCAGGGCCACGCAGAAAGATTTGATGCCACCAGTAAAGCTGTATATACCTGTTGGCTGCATGAAACTTCATCAATGAAGTCAGTGAGGTATTTTTCAGTGTAAAATGTGGGGAGTCAAGGTGTTCTGCATAGACAGCTTCAGGCTGATCAAGTTTTCTGTGGAGCAGAAACTCCACAGGTAGCCTCCACTGTAAAAAATGTTGTGTTTAAATGGAAATATTTCTCCAATACCGCCACAGAAGGTGAAGACTGGGAGTAAGCATAGAAATCTGTTTGGCAGATAGCAAAGAAAAGAGGATCAATGTCTTACTTTTCTGAAGCGATTGTACTGCTGCTTATGCAACTGCTACAAAGATGACTCAGGAATAAAACTGATCCTGTAGCCACCTCTTGCTTTTAGTAAAGGATGCATGTTGTACCCCTGAAAGAAAGATACACCACAGAAGAGTGGAGGACCTATAGTCTTCAAAGAGCATCGCTACTATACGTGGTGGTAAGACCCAGACCTTCATTTTGGCTCCACTGTGCTTCACTTATTAATATTACTGGAAGCAGAAAGCATGGAAAATTAAAATCTTTTAAAGCTTGGGGCAGGTTAAAAACAGCAGAATTGGCCAGATCCCAGGGTCCCACTCCTAAAACAATAAGCAAACATGATAAATAGAAAGCTTTTTCATTTAGAAAAAACATTAACATAATTCTTATTAAATCTATGGTTAGATAAAATCTGTGTTCAAATACGACCAATTATGTCTGATATGCTGTATGAAGGGAGGATCTAGAATTTTTAGCCCAAACACAGAAGCAATAGCTGAACTGAACAGCATATCTATCTACTTATATAGTCTAGACTTGTTATCTTACCCCTTTCCCACTTCCCCAGCGTTTTGCCAACCTTCATCTGGCCAATAAATACATGGGAACTGAATTCCAACAGAGCTAATTACCTCTAATTGTGCCGCTTTTGTTATCTTACCAGCTTTGACTCACCATAAATTGCTCTGGTTACAGATGTTGGCAAGATAAGAACTCCAGACTCTCTCCATATATATAACATGTATATATTGATTTATATGTCCAAACATATCAGATATGCTGCTGTGGTAGATTGGGTCAGTTATTTCGTGACTGCTGGGATTTTACAGGTGACTGGCTGTGCTAGTTGCCTCGGGGGCAGATACTGAGATGCAATTCCTGCCCTCTGCTGCCTGCACCACACCAGTGCCTGAGATACTTTTGAGTCATGACCTGACAAAGTCTGGGTTAATAAGAATCAGGGGGGATCAAGAGAGTAGCATTGCATAGATTACATAGTACTTCAGCAAAATCCAGAGCACAGTGTGCTGGAATAAAAAACAGAAATAGTTTAGATATCAATAAATAAAACATAGAAATCTGAGTTGGCTGAAAAAATGACACAATTTATCTTTTGCTATTTCCATTTCTGACATCTAGAGGAAAACCCAGTGCCAGAAACATCAGGGAAGAGACTGAGCAAGGAGGGATTCAAATTGAACTTCTGACTCTGAAAGGCATTTTTAATCAGTTGGGTTCCAGGGTCCTGGCTTATATAAATGTAGGAATGCTATTCACCTCTTTTGCAAAAATAAAAAAATTAAAAATAAAAAAAAGCCCATAATAAAAACACCCTAAAGGGTTGTAATAAAAACCCAAATACATTCAAAACAACAGAGATGGTTAAAAAAAATGAAAAGAATTTTATTGTCAGGAAATTGATTCCAGGGAAATACACATTTTTCTTGTCAGGTAAAGGTTGGTTTTGGTTGAACCTTCTGTCAGAAAAATTACAGTGAGATAATCTGTGTTGGTGGGGGTAGGAAGTAATTTTTTTTTATATGTCTGAGTCGTCTTTGTACATCTCTCAAACTCTCGTTCACCTTTTATTCTGCAGTGGGGCTATATAGCCCTTTCAGCAGCCTTTCCCTAGGGCTGAACACTGCCCTGTGGCATGGAAATCCCAGTTCAGTGACAAAGCAAAATGTAGAAGTAACCAAAAGCTTGAGGTAATGTGATCTCTTTCTTGAGGAGCTCTGAGAAACACTAGGTCATCCGCAAAAGGGAGAGGTATGATGAGAACCCTCAGTTCTCACTGCCCTCAGATGTTTATTATTATGAATTTCATTTCAGGTTATGGTCATTCTCTCTAGTCCACTGCACTTCAGTTCCTCACACGGAGCGAGTGTACACATTGTGAGTGCAAGTCCCTGTACAGTGTGAACAATCTTTTGTCGTTGCCATTTCTAATGCTTTCTTGCTATATTTCTGTGTTGCAGATGTGGATGAATGCGCTTCAGATTCTCACCAGTGTAACCCCACCCAGATCTGCATAAATACGGAGGGGGGGTATACCTGTTCCTGCACTGAAGGCTACTGGCTGTTAGAAGGCCAGTGTTTAGGTAAAAACCTCGTGCAATATGGTATTGTAGCATCTGTGTTTGTGTACCTGTAAACAGTTGAAATTATGTCACTGACCATCTTTGTCAAGGACACGGTTAAACCTTCAGCCATGTGGAAACCGCCTTTCATCTTTGTTAAGTGCCAATGGTATGCTTGGCAGAGAGACTCCCTTGAACAAAAATGTAGATGTAAATGCCACATGACTAGCGTCCATGTAACACATGGTATTTTCATGTTCCCATTCTGAAGGATTCCCTTTCATATACGAGTGATCATAAGGATGTATACAAAAAGATTTATTCCCACACAGACCTGTCCTTTCCACACTATGACAATGGGGACCTGAAGGGACCAGAACTTGATACCAAGAAAGAGGCCAGTAAGTCCCTAGATTCAACCAACCCTTTTGCTTGAGGGTGAGAAAAAAATTACCTCTGAACTGGGTGCTGTTTCAGTAGCTTCCAAGCAGTTTTATTTCAGTTTTACTATTTTCCTTGCAGCAATGTCCTATTCATCCTTTCGGCTCAGCCCAGTTGAAAAAAGCATCCCTCAACAAACAGCACAGGAAAACCTTCCAGCTCTCCTCTCCTCCAGCCCATTCCCCTCAGTTGAATTGCCCATGGGATGATGAAGTAGATGTTAATTTTAGATACACAGATAGGACTTAGGAGATAGGATACAACTTTTTGTTTAAAGTTTTCTCATTATTATTTTTTTCCCCTCGGCTCAGTCTGTTTGCCTGCCAGCTCTGCAGAGCTGGACTGTTCTGACACAACACCTCGGCTGGAAGGAGAATGGGCTTTCCCTGCCCATTCATCCCTGGAGCTTCTTCAGTTATTTTCCAGCTTTCTCCTCCCAGATACCAATTCCAGTGAAGGACTGACTCATGGCTGCTTTCCTAACTACTGTGAACAGCTGCTGTGCAACTCACCTGGCAGGGACAGAGCTGAGCCTCATCCAAGCTGGGGTCTATGCAGCCATAGCTGCTTTGGGGAGTCACTGTCTTGTTGTTCCCCTGGGATATAGTCTCCAAGCCCCTTGCTCCTTAATCACTGATAATTCCTCTTCTCTGGGAAAAAATAGATTGTGCTGCGGGTTGGACAGGAGTACTTGACAGGATGGAGATGAGGGAGGGCGGGAAGGGGATTCTGCTCTGAATCACCTGTTTTGTTACCCATTTACTTCTCCCAGTTACAGCCCGAACGAAAGGGTTGTGTGCAGCATTCAGGATTTGGACATGGATCTGAAGTACTTTACTGCTTGATGGATATACCAGAGAACCGAAATGGTTGCATTGCTGAATTGATTTGAGTATCTGCTTATGCTATTTAAAATAGGCAATAACATCCCAGTGTGGCCCACTTTAAGTAATCATGGGGTGGATTGTTACAAGGCAATGCAAAGAGCTAAAAGCAAATTATATTGGGAGTTGCTATATTTTTCCCGAAGTGTCAAAAAAGTCTCAATTTTCCATACTTTCTGCTGGCCTTGGAGAAGTGATTTTTGCTGGCATAAAGCAGTAAAAGACCATTTACTGTAATCAGTGGGTTGGGTTGGGTTTTAGAGACAGGCTTTTTTGGTGCACTGTTAGTAAACCACACTTGCAAAAAGCTACACTTCTATCATCTGTTGCAATTATCCCACTAAAGTTTATACAGGAGGAGCCAGTAGAGCAGTATCCACACGACCCACCCACAAGAAGCAGCCCTGCAAAAGCCACAGCATGTATTTTAAAGTAATGTATTGTTTCAGTGAAATGAGGTATTCATTTACTTAAAACCTATGTCATTTTTGCAGGATTTGGGCCAAGCCTACTGCTGGTGTACATACCATAGCTGGCCCTGGCCTTTAGGTTATCTTGCTATCTGACTGGAAATAACGCACTTGGTTTTCTACTGCACAAACTTAACTTCAAAGCTTTGAGAGTAGCCATTTTAAAAATCTCCATAAATCAAAAGCCAGTTGATACCAAAGGAAATGTAAAGCCTCAGAAATTCTCCAACTCTTTCATTCCAGTTCTTAGTCCAGGGGCAAAATTCTAGCACTTACCATCATATGTATCTTAGAGCATTTTCTTTGTAACAGTCAGTTGCATGTATTGCTAATGCTGCAATTCAGCCCAAACCATTATTTTGGCATTACATTTATTGTTTGCATATTTTAGAGTATAACTTGTCCGTCAAAAATTGATCTAAAAAGTCAATGTAACTATTCAGAAAAAAGTCTTTAAAGAATATCCTCTCTAAAAGATGTATTTAGTAGCAAATACTTAATGCTTTTCTAGTGAGTAGCTTTGGTATATGTGGAGGCAAAAAAGGTTTCTATCTTGATTCTGACAAAACTTTGCCACAACATTGGCTGTGCTTGTGCTGACAGACTGTGCCAGGTGTCAGGTGTGCTTCAAGGTAGCTGCTTAAAGGGACTGACTCTGGGCTTCCTGACGACGTCACATTACACCGAAAATTACAGCAATGACAGTCAGTTCATAGGAGGTACTGATAGATGTCAGTTGTGGATAAAAATGCATTACTACATTCTTCATGGTAAAGGTGTATTTTATCTATAACTCTGGGCCTGAATGCCTGAAAGTTTGGCTGTTATATCCATAACCACTATGCTGTGTTATTGGTACCATTTACTTAGTGTGTTTGCTGCTTTGCATCGTCATGTGAAAATGCAGACCACTCTACTTTTCATCTTTCCCATCTATAGATATAGATGAATGTCGCTACGGCTACTGCCAGCAGCTGTGTGCCAATGTGCCTGGTTCCTACTCCTGTACGTGCAACCCAGGCTTTACCCTTAATGATGATGGAAGATCATGCCAAGGTACTGTGTGCGGTAAACCACGACTGAAATCTTTGGTCCCAACCCAGCAACACCCTTAAAACTTGCTTAGTTTTTAGAATACAAGTAACCTTCTCAACATTGCTTTTGAAAATGTTCATATCTGGTTTGTCAACCTGAGATATTTTTGTAGTTTCACAGTATCTCAGAGGGGTACGGGTGCAACATCACCGATGTATCAGAAGAAATATGCACACAGGCCCAAGACCCCTAAAATACAGAGTTGCTCAATTCACTGAAATAACCAAGAGTTTAGGCACTGAATTTACTTTCAAAATCTGAGGCTGCGTGACCCACCTGAGACCGGAAAACTCTGTCAGATCAGTAAATTAGATCTGACTGTCCCAAATTCCAGACTAGAATCCTGAGCATTAGACCACCTTTTGCTGTGATGCGCTACTTCAATCGGAGCCAGCACAACCTCTTGTAAAGCCTCTCCTTAGCTAAACAGGGAGCATCTTTACACATGCTGAAGGAAAGTCAGTGCTAATGATGGCCAGAAGCTGCTATTGTCCTAAAAGGAAAAAAAATTAAAATTGGTTTTGTCTTAGCCCTAGGTAACCATGAGGACCATTCCTCATTGCATTATCGTCCTCAAGAAAACCCTGCTGCATTTTGTCTCAGGTCTGTTCAATGGTTTTTAAATTGCAGGATAAAGACAGAAGCATTTGTAATAAATATTTCATCCCCATCTTCTGTGTTATTTTTTTGATTGAAGACATTCCCAAAATGCTTTGTTTCCACACATGTTGTGTTTCCAACATGCTATTTCCAGGCACCAGCCTGAATCCCAATAAACGATACTGACTTGGTTATATGTTTTCAGAACAATTCATTCTGACTGTACAGCTAATCTCTTTGAATTGCTTTACTGTAGTGAATTGAAAATAGGGTTTGGGGAGAAGCCACTGATGCATTGGTTCTTGGTTTCCCATAGATGTGAACGAATGTACAAGCGAAAACCCTTGCACTCAGACCTGCGTCAATACCTACGGCTCTTTTCTCTGCCGCTGTGAACCTGGCTATGAACTGGAAGCTGATGGAGTTAACTGCAGTGGTAACTGTCTTTAATTATTTATTGTTTCAGTTTCTTTAATTCTATTAAGTTTTCTTTTTCCAATGTATTGTTTTGTACATGCTTTTTAAAAAGTTTTTTGCCTTGGTACATGGTTAGCAGCAGGATAGCAACTCATATGACCTTCCAGTTAAAGCACATAGCAAATAACCAGAAAAGCACAATGGAGGAGGGCTGCCATCTTTAAAAATGGTTTTAAAGAAATAAGCTAATTATTACAAAGCTCCAAGATAACAGCAAAACGTTAGAAAATGCTTTGTAATGCTGAACAGGAAGCTTTATTAGAGCAAGTAAAGTAGGGATAGTCCTAGAACATTCTTCCACGATTAAAGAAATACTTTGTCTGTTGAATGCATATATTCCTCTTGCTCTTATTACTGCACACTTCTGCCTGAAACCTTCCTCAGTTTCCCCTGTATGGCTCTGGCTACACTTCAGAAACAGTATGGTTTCTTAGTACAGATACTGCTAATCTGTTCAGCACATAGCAGAAGAAACTGTGCTTATGTCACTATACTTTTTCCTCTCTTGTTTTTGTTTTTATTTTATTGCTTTATTTTAATTGAAGGCAAAACTTATTTCTGTGCTTAATGTTCCCACAGCCTGATAAAATTAGAGAATCCAGCCAATATTTCTTGGAAGGAAAAATGCACTGGAAAATACTTGTTTTTTAATTTACAGTAAACAGATGTAATATGCTGTTTCTGAGGGGGAAGATGTTATATGCAGTATGTGTATAGATTAGTGTTTCCAAAGCTGTTTTTCCCTGCAAAGCTCCTTGTTATAAGGGAAGGAACAAAGACTCAAATCTCTAAAGGGTCTTTCACTTTTAACATTTTGAGCTGCAACACCTGCCTTAAGTTTTCTGCTTTCTGATGGAGTTTCTGCTTCTAAGTTAGACTCCTGCACCCTTCTATGCGCTCCTGAGCTAGCTTGAGGCCCGAACCAGTTAAGTTCAATGCAATGCCATATAAACATTGCCAGGACAAAATGGTGATAGAAGAGGTGGTACTTGAGCCTTATTCATGTCTGAGAGTTAAGCCAGCAAAAGGGACTTTCCACCACCCAGTTTTAGAGCAGAAAACCTTTTCTTGAGAATTCTGTGCAAGAAAATGCTTGTCAAAGCTGATCAGATTTCTCTGGATGAGCTTCTTTCACTTCACAAGTGATCGCTGGACATCACTGAGGCTTGCAAGGGGGGAATGGCTGCTTAGGAGGACACTCCTATGAGACACCCAGGACTCAGATGTACTTCAACAGCCCATGGTCTAGCAGCCGGCTTACCTTGAAGATGGGAGGCATCCCTATCCCAATTCAAGGAGAGAGGCAGAGATTTCAACCTGCCTTTCCCAACATAGGCATTATTTTTTAATCAC
This sequence comes from Falco rusticolus, assembly GCF_015220075.1. Taxonomy (NCBI): domain Eukaryota; kingdom Metazoa; phylum Chordata; class Aves; order Falconiformes; family Falconidae; genus Falco; species Falco rusticolus. Next base: position 42,523,750 of record NC_051193.1, read on the forward strand.
AGAGATCTTGCATATGCATTAGGTGTGCTGTGAAATACCTACCATTTGGTCCTCTGCAGGTAGTCAGCAGAATGCCAGAAGTGTTCAGGAACAGCAAAGGTGTGTGTGTCCTGTGTGGGGTGAGCAGCAGAAATGTAGGACCCTCCGGGCTTTAAGTCCCTCCAGCACCTGACAGCAGCTGAGCACAGGTTATATGAATCTGATGTGCTGGAGGTCTGGGCTAGGACACCTAGAGGGTGTGGGTGATATCTCAGTCCCTTTATGGAGTCAGGCCCCAGTCCGTGTTTTACCAGGAAGGTGTTTTTTTCAGCGAACTTGCTAGGGGAAGTCACACAGTAACAGGACTGTGTAGGTGTAGGGTTCCTTTCATCTCCTTTTTGATAATGTGGTTGCAGCCATAAAGCCACTTGGACATATTTGGACTTCAAATACTTTCCAATCCATCTGCACAAAACATCAGAAGTAGATAAATGGACTAAGCCCAATTTAGAAGAAAGGGAAATTCAGTCTGAAGAGTAAAAGTGATTTGCCTGGGAGAGTCAACATGTCAGAGCTGGGAATAAGAACTTGGGAGTTCCTGGCTGGGGCTCTGGCCTTTGTTTCTTTCTTCCCCAGAACAGGGGAAATAAGGAAATGATTAACTGCAGCCTCCCTCAGTCTAGCGCCTTTGCATGTGTTTTCCCCTCAGTCAGCGATGCCTCCTTGTGCAGCTCTGAAGTTCGTCTTTCTCGCTCGAGCACAGATCTGCAGAATACAATGACTGTTCAATTCATGAGTGCAAGGGGAAAAGAGCACAGTTTCTGTTTTCAATCAGAGATTTGACAGACTGCTTAGCTTCCTGGGTATCTGGGAGATGGCTGGGCCTTCCAGTAGGTCTGACACAAGCTGGGATGAGCTCTGTAGTCTTGCTGGAATGCCTTGGAAGTAACTGGTTAGAGGCTAAGAAACATAAAATAGCCAGGGCTGGCTGCAGGAGTTCTGCTGGGACTCATGTGGCCCTGGGAACGGGAAGTTTGCTCTCCAGAAAAAAAGAAAAAAAAGGAACGAACACCACCCTGGCAAGTCTCTCCTTTCAAATTACAGTTGCAGCTTTGTTGTTGGAGTAGCTCTATCTCTGATGTAAAACAGAACTGAAAACAGCCAACTAGTGACAGGTATTCAAAAAGAAAAATAAATAAATAAAAGTCACACGTTGTGTTCAGCAGCAGCTTTGGTTTCCCTAGGAGAAAAATGTTTAACCAACAGCTTGTTGTATAGCATTTTGCCAGGTTTCTGCAGAGCTCTAGGGAGCTGGGGGGTGTCAGCCTCCAGCTGGGGTGATGGGCACATAGCCTGGATGGCCACCTGCCTGTGGGACTGCTCTTTTGACTGTAAAGCCAAAGACACTAAACTTTGTTTTACCACTGCAGACATGGACGAATGCAGCTTCTCAGAGTTCCTCTGCCAGCACGAATGTGTGAATGCACCTGGTTCTTACTACTGTATCTGTCCTTCAGGCTATAACTTGCTTGACGATAGCAGAAGCTGCCAAGGTAAGAACATTCTTGCACTGATTAAAACCTGAGGGGACCAGAAAATAGGTCCTGTGTCTGGAAAGAGGTTTTCAGTTGAGATGCTTGGTGTTGGCATTGCACAGTGAAATACTCATAGGGGCCAATTATGGAATTCTGGTAAGAATGTCATCACGTGAATAATCCCACTGAGGTGAATTGGTATGTTGATATGAAAATAAGACTTTACTCACTAGGAAACACTACACAGGAAAGCCCTCAGATGCTCTCCTCTCTGCTGCACATCTCTTCAGTTTTCCCATTCTCTAAGGTCAGAGAGCTTGAGCAGCCAATGTCTTTTCTATTTTTGCAGCACTTAGCAGATGGGAGCACTCCAATAAGCAGAAATTAACAGAGTAAAAATTGATCTTAAAAGAGGGACCAGTTATCAAAAAGCCACTTCTCATGGTGCAAGACTGTTATGAATTTTGGGGCAATTCCTTAAGATGGAAACCAGTTTGCAAGGGTGATACCTTACACATATTTCCCTGCTTTAGCCTTTCTCTTGTTTCTTGTGTTTTAGATATCAACGAATGTGAAACCAGAAACTTCACCTGCACTTCACAGCAAACGTGTTTCAATATCCCAGGAGAATACAAATGTTTAGACCCAGTAAGATGCGAGGATCCTTATATCCAGATTAATGAGAAGTAAGTAACCTACCCAGGGCCATAAAAGTGAATTGTATCTGTGTGAAGTGTATCTAGAGTGAACCAAATACGCTGCATTTTTACGATGCAGCCGTGGACTGTGTCTAGAGAGCTATACATACATGCTGTTGCTACATTTATCATTGGTAAGCTTTATGAAATAATAAATTGCAATTCCTTACCAGGTCATCAGGTGGGATGTGATATAATGTGGTACGATATGATGATATGATACTCAGATGTGTGGGAAGTTAGACTGGAAAAACACTTTTATCAGTGAGTAAAGAAAACAGCAAAGTTTGTAATGTAATAAGAGACATTTACTTACATTACTAACTGAGTTTCACGTATGCTCAAATGCAGCCTGTTTATTAGTATAAGTATTTCCTGTAAATATTAATTAGCTTATGTCTGGGAAGTACTTTAAAATATTAGATGACAGTTATAGCAGGATACAAGTAGTTTCCTACTGCTTAAAGGTTAAAAGAGCTGAAAAATCCACAGACTGATTTGCCTTGTCCAGAAAGTGGATATGTCTGGATAGGGCTGTTGGCACTGTTACTGTCTAAATTTGGAATTACGTGAGAAAGCAAAAAAAAATAAATCCCACATTTGTAAAAATTGCCTGATTCTTTTACATTTTTGTAGGTATTTGCCTAGGGCTCAAGATATTTCATCTCCAGACAGATCTATATATATTGCAGCCCAATGGTATTTCATTCATAGTGTTTGCACTAAACCCAATTACTTGGGATTGCTTGGTAGCCTAATGTATTTTATAGAAAGGCAAGAGATGAAGAATCAGCTTCTTTCCATTATAATTTATTCATATCTTTACAATCCTTTTGGAATTAGGGCAGCTGAGGAGTGAACACATTCTGTTCTTCCAGTTCTGGGTTTACCTACCTTCAGAGGTAGCAGTCTTAAACTGGAATTTGAATATCTGAAGCCTCTGCATGTAAATTCCCCAGAGCCCAACTACAGAGTCCTTGCAGATCAGCTTGTGCCAGAACTCTTGATCTCTGTGTTTGGTGGCTTTGGCTTTGGCAGTCTAGATGTGACTGCATTCAATTTGTGGCATATGTCTAGAAGTGGTCAATATAAAAGCCAAGTGAATTCCTTGCAATTGTGTTTTCTGTGGAAGGAATTGGGTGTTTGCAATGCCAGGAGCCTTTTTATGGGGGGCATGCCAGATGAACTGTCTGAAATTGGTGTCAGTAGTGGAGATTATAGAAAAAACTGGCAAAAAGACCCAAGTCTTTTCCAGTAAATGCCCCAACATGGCTTTTCTAAAGGGACATCCTGCCTCACAACTTTATTAGAGTTCTCCGAAGAAATGAGCAGCATGTGGCTAGGGCACATGGGCTGAAGCGGTCTGTTTGGGTATTCAAAGGCTTCTGAAAAGAACCTCAAATAAGGTTATTATGGAAATTAAGCAGCCTTAAGTAAGAGAGAAGTCCCTGGTACAGAGGAATAAAAGGTTGAAAGATAAAAAAGAAATATAGTATTGAATTGTCAGCTTTCACAGTGAAGGTCTGCAGAGGTATGAGCTGGACCTACTTTGTCCAATGTATTTGTAAGCAATGTGGGAAAAAGGAAAAAACATGAGATGGACAAAGTCTGCAACAGTGTCTGAAGACAGTAGAGAAAAGGGTGGGTAGAAAAGAATGGCAGAAGGAGCTTCAATGAGTGTGCAATAAAAATGACAGGTGAAACTCAGTGTAGTGAAATGTAAGGTAAAAAGACAATCCCAAAATCACAATTAAATAAAGAGCACTGATCTGATCATAATCCGTCCAAACTGAGATTTGAGGGTTGTTACGGATAGTTCCATGATCTGCAGTACTCACTAGGGCTCAGAAAAGCAATCTGAATTTGAGGTGTTAATAGGTAGAGAATATCATTAGAGCACACACCATATCTTCAGTGCTGTGCAGCTCCTTCACCTCCTCTCAAAAGACATATAACTGGACAAAGGTTCAAAAAGAGCAATGAGGATGGTCAAAACTATGGAACAGCTGTCTTGTGAAAAACAATTAAGTTAGGACTCTTCAGCCATTAACAGGGTCAAATATGAAACCCTGAGCTGCAGAGGTTGACTGGCCTCTCTCCTTTCATTGGAATGCTGGGAGCATCAAAGTCAGCAAGGGGCAGTGCAGAGAGAGGTGAAGGGGGCTGCAGAACTCCCGGCTGCAGGGGACTGTGGATGCCAAACATTCATGTAGGTGTAAGGGGAAGCTGGACATGGATAAGAAATGCATTAAGGCATTTGTGTGATGAATACACAGAAGACATCTTTGTTTCAAGAGTTTCCCGAGTCATACCACTGGGGGCTGTTGATGGAAGTTTCATCCACTGGGCTTGCTATCCTGCTCTTCCTTAGGGTTCTGCATCTGATGCTAGAGCTTTGGTTTGGTCCGGGATGTCTCAGTGTATGTTTTCATGTAGTATATAAAAGGCTGTTAAACAAAGAATACAACATTTATGTGCATCAGCAGTGAAATTTAACATTAATTTGGGGACAGTTCAGTCTAAATTGCTACCAGAACAAACATGTACTGGTTATTCTACACCTGCAGAGCTGCTTTAAAGGAAGTACAGGTTTTCAAGGGATCTAAGGAGACAAAGGATGCCAAGACATTTTGGCTTAGAAGACAAGAAAAAGAAGGCAGGGATATAGGTAGGCCAGAATATCAATATAGAGAATACTAAAAGGGAGAAAATTCATTAAAAGTTTCATTACAAGTTTTATTGAGTCTTTTAGCTAGTAGACAACATTGTTTGTTTGTTTATTTATGCAGCTGTATTTGCATATAAAGAATCAGATATTACAGCAATTTGTAACCCCTGATGACAATCCTATCTCTGACAATTAGCCGCTGCATGTGTCCAGCTGAAAATGCCGGTTGCAGAGATCAGCCATTCACCATCTTGTACAGAGTGATGGATATGGTGTCCGGGCGGTCTGTGCCCTCTGACATATTTCAGATGCAAGCAACAACTCGCTACCCTGGAGCGTACTACATCTTCCAAATCAAATCAGGGAATGAGGGCAGGGAATTCTACATGCGGGTAAGTCTGGTGCTCACTGAGAGAAAACACAGAGTATCTTCTCATTAGCTGAATATTCTTCTGGTAGCAGAACTCAGGTTTTTATTAATATCATTTAAACCTTCAGTATAAGGCATTTTGACATGTAGACATGCAGAGCAGTGTGCTGATCTGCAGGGGCTGCTGGCTTTTTCAGGAAGGTAACCTACCCAAAGCAAACAAGCTTGTTTTATGACACTTAAGGTTCAGGCAAGTCCAGGGCTGTTCCCATGTCTAAGAATAGCCCAGGTCTCCCACACTTTTTTTATTTGATGGGCAATCAGTAATTGTCACTAAAAGAGTCAACGTTTCTTGTTTGTTTTATTAAGGCCTTCCCTGGAAATTGAAAAACCTGAAAACCAAAAAAATTAGTAAAAACCCCCAACCCTTTATCCCAAGAAATTACTTTCTGGGTTCTTTGTTTTCATTTATTATGTATTTTTTTCACTGAGAACACACATTTTATGCAGACGCTGTTAGAGGAAACACAACTACTGTTTTTTTAATCTGAATTTTCCTCAGAAGACATCTCTGTTCCCCAATCTTTGCTGCATCTCTGACATGCAGGGGTAATGGGAAGTCTCTGCACAGAATGAGGCACAGCTACCAGGGATGGTGACATTCACAAGGCTGATTTTTAGGCCTAGGCAAAACCTGACTTTGATATTCGCACTGAGTTATGTTCAGCGGCTATTGACGGTTCCCATACCTCACAGAAACTGGTAGTGTGATAGACTCCAGTACACATTTCTCACAAAAGCCTCAGATTCTCACTGTAAAAAAAGGAAAATGTTTCAAAATCCTGAAGTGAGAAGTGGTCCCAGAATGATCATTTACATCTCACAAGAGCTTTCCTGTTGCAAAGTCATTACTGATCCCACTGACCTTTCCTTATCATCTGGATCAATACACCAGATGCTAAGGCTCCAGCAACCAGCATTGCTCAAATCTGCTAGTTTTGTTTTATTTATTTATCACACACCCATTCATTTGTCACCTAAAATGACCTAAAATGCTTGCACAAGCTGTCCGTTCCCCTCTGCCAGCAGCAGCACCCATCCCACTGCAGGCTGGCAGCTAGCTGGTGGTGCCTACTCAGTACTTTGGGAAGAACGAGAGCAGCAGCAAGAAGGCAAGGCAAGGCAAGGCCAGGCAAGCAAGGGGCGGGCACTGGGGAGAAGCAGGATCCCAGGATGCAGCTCCCCGGGGGCTGAGGCACTAGGGCCTAGGGCCCAGCCAGGGCAGCCCGCCCAGCTCCTCCTTCCAGCTTGGTCAGGCTTCTCTGATCGGAGATAACACAAATGCTTGGTTTCGTGGTAAAACACGTCCTGGTTTGTGTACGTAAGTTTCTGCTGGAAAACAAATTACGCTTGTTTTTAACGTCAGAAGCTCTGATTTTTAAATTCTCATAATCTACTGTTCTGGCCAGATACTTCAAAGGTCTGCTTCCACTTACTAAAACACAGATTTTCTGAAGTGCCTTTGCATATTCAAAGGTCTCTTCAGAGGTTAAGGTTCTGTGACGTTAACATATGCAATTAGACAACAAACCCTGATCCTGTTCACATAGGAACATCTGTTCTCCAGGCTCTGCTAACATAACCCCTTCTTGGTGTTCACTGCTTCAGAGTAAGTGTCCCTCATCAAACAAAATAAATCTCACACCAAAAAAAAAGTGTCACTACTTGTTTATACCCTAAATCCATGTTTTCATCTTTTTCCCTTTGGACAATAGCAAATTTCTATGTTCAATAGCTCTTTTTGTGTGCAGGGCTTGCAAAGGCTTTGCAAACTGTAGAAGGTGATAGTTCATACAAAACATGGAAATGGAGTCCAATGCTGAAATGAAGCTCTCTCTCCCCTGAATTGCAGTGGTTTGAAACAATGCAACAGTAAACAGTTACTTCAGCTGCTTGCAGACCATAGTGAGACAATAGTTTTCAAGAGCTGTTTTTTAAAATCTCACCTGCTTTCTCTTGCTTTGTGCACAGCAAACAGGACCCATCAGTGCTACTCTGGTAATGACCCGCCCCGTGAAGGGGCCCCGTACCATTCAGTTGGACTTGGAAATGATCACTGTTAACACCGTCATCAACTTCAGAGGAAGCTCTGTCATCCGGCTGAGGATATACGTGTCACAGTACTCCTTCTAAACCTTGAGTTTGTGTCCTGGAAACATTAAAATAAAAGAGGCAGTTCCTCCTCTGCAGAACTCTCTCCTCAGAAGCCAGTACGTATAGCAGCTCCAAACCAAATCAGTATTTCCACAGACCCGGTGACCTATGCCTGTCTGAGGAGGGAGGCCTCTTCATGCACAGCCCCTACCAGGATGCAGACATCTGAAGATACATTGTCAGCAGATCCCATATGATTCTTTCTGTGGTCATATATTTTAAGGACTCTTCTTTCCATTGTAAACGCTTCTAGGGTATGAGTCTATGTTTGAAAGACTGTGAACCTTTGTAGCCCCAAGGCTGCTTAGCAAAAAGCACCAAAGAAACTGAGGAAAAAGCTGGCTTTTGCAATCTTGCCTTTTTTTTTTTTTCTTTTTTTTTTTTCATTATAAATGGAAAGCAGACAAGCAAGCAGACACAGAAACAAAAAGCCAACTATTGAAACAAGGGATCTCAGAAGTGCTAATTTACATTCCCAGTTATCTCTGGAATTATCAGTCAGGCACTTTGCCTCAATTCACCCTGCATTTGTCTTAATTTCACCAGTTTTTTCTTTGATTCTATTTTATAGTTAAAATTCATTGTAAATTCATTCCAAAATACATGTTGTACTATGTAATCTTCTACTTTCTAGCAAAGTGTCACATGTTTGGGTTCCTTCCTGTATTAAATCTTTCTATATAACAGAGTTCATAGAAATCTATCACTGGATGGTATGTTTTACAATATTTAGGATGTTATGATTATTTACACCCAGGCTGTTTGACACAGGTCTCCACTGCCAGAATAGTGTCCAGGGACTTCAGAGCAGATAAGAACCAGAACTCTATTTTTCCCTGTTTTCCTGAGTGTGATAGTTGCAAACAGTTTGCAATGGTTATAAGGTAGTGATACTAACTCTGTAGTTAAGGCTACAATAAATCTCCTGTTCAAGGACCACTCAGCTCAGACCCGTCCGAATTCCTTAGAAAAAAATGAATCGTCCTGTTCACGTGCAGTCTCTCTCCTACATTCCTAACACTGGGGAAAATACGCCAAAAGGGACTTGGACCAGTCTTCTCATTCATGCCTCTGCCATAAAGCAGACCCCACTACACCAGTACCCAGACCTCAAACAATGGGATCCCACCGTTTCCACAGGCAATGTCTTCTCAGGTATAGCTACTGTAACCAACAGAAAGTTTCTCCTAAACTGAATCTCCACTGTTGTAGTTTAAATCCATTGCTTTTTAGCCTACTTCCAGTAGAAATAAAAGAACAGTTTATCTTCCCCTTTGCAGCAGTCTTTAACATGTCTGAAGACTGTTGTCATGTCTCCCCTCAGACTGTTCCTCTCTAGTCTAAACAAACCCAATTCTTTTGGTCTTTCCTCATACATCACATTTTCTGGACCTTTGATCATTCTTGTTGCTCTCATCTGGATTCTCTCCAATTGGTTCACATCTTTTTTAAAGTGCAGTGCCCAAAACTGTGAAAAATATGCCAGCTGAGGCCTCACAGTGCTAAGCTAAATCTATATATATGTTTAGGAGTTTGGGGAAAAAAAAAAAAAAAAAAGTATAGTTTGCAGGTATAATGCTTACCTTATTGAAGCCACTGGCAGTTTGGCCTTTTATTTCAGTAGGGATGAGGGTTCTTATGCCTTGTTCTTAAATTTCTCTGAAGCAAGCTCTTTTGCTTCTTCCCTCTGCTGTATTGGCTTATTTGCTCCCCAGCATCGCTAGGGCAGGAAAGATAAACTTTGCTTCACCTTTCTGAGGACTGGAAGTGCTTAATGCTACTTGGAAAAAGGAGTTTATGAAGATTGTAATGTGAGCAGGCTGGAGCAGAGTAGAGCGTTATGTGAGGTCCTCGTTAAAGTGGAGTATTAAATGGAAGAATACAGACTCAGAAAGTTATCACATCAGACTGCGTGACACAATCAGAAAATTGACTCTTGTTCCTAACAAGCTTTGTTAGTCTGGAGCTGGTTTTCCCTAGCTTTAGTAATGACTCTGCTCCTTTTACTTGTACTCAGCTTGAAGGAAGCCCTGATGCAATGGCTCATAGCAACGAAACACTTGAGTGTGCTTTAGCAGCTTCCATTTCTCAATGGTTTAAAGTTTCCTCTGTGCTGTTACAATGACCTGGGATCCTGTGGCTCAGAGCTCTGTACACAGGCTGTCCTTTATTGTAAAAACAAATAGGCTGGACCCTGGCTCTAGAGTTTAGTGGGCCAAGCTGAGGGCAGGAAGCCAGTGAGTTTTGTGAGTAGCCGACTTGGAGGAGATAAACGTAGCAGAAATGTGCAGAGAAATATCAGAAACAAGAATGTGTTTCCTGAGTGTATCATGGCTCATCATATAGCCCAGTCTTGGTGGGGAAAACAGAGATGACCAGGAAGGAGGAACGCTAGTTTGTTACAATGGGGCTAAAAGTGCTCATGTGTACCCGATGATGGAAGTGAAATGTGGGAAACAAGCAGGCTCTGGTGGCCCGGAGAGCAGATAAGGGGCAGGCAGGGTCTTGCATTAACGATGTTAAAACTCTAAATATGCAGAAAACTTTCCTATTGCTTAAAAGCCCCTTTTCCCCCACTTTGTGCCCCTACATTATGGCTTCTTCGTGCCCTATTGAGGAGTATTCTCTTTCTGCCGTCACATCACCTCCTGGAGAGGACGCACACCCTGTTAGGCATCAGACAGCTTCTCACTTCTGGGCTGTTCTCCCATGGCCCTCACATACCAACCTGATTTAACCCTAATTTAGAAACATCAAAACCCAGAGGAATTCCATAACAAAACACTTTGTTAAAAGACTAAAGCTTGAATGCTTGGTTTTAGCAGGGTCCAGCAAATACTCATAAAACAATATTAAATTTTCTATATAAACATTCTGTGCCTTAAAAAAAAAAGTGAAAAGTCTGGAAACAAAGGAATTCAGCCACTTCTCAACCGCCATAACATCTTTCATCACTCACTATCACTCCAGCCAACTCTAACTTTGCCAAAATATATGCCAATCTCAAAATAATAAATTACTAGCAGTTTATAACATCTAAACTCTCCATTTCCTAGTCAGGGTTCTGTTTCCAATAGACCATTGCAGGCTCGTATATTACAGCAATTCTCACCAAATAAAAAAAAGGACTATGCATGTCAGGTTTTTTACAGCATGAAAGTTAAAAATGAAAACTTGCAACTGCTGTACACATTCATGTTCTCCTTTGAGGCCAGGCCTCCCTAAAAGCAGACAGAATTACAGGTCTGCTCAGAAAATTATTCTTTATTCTAACCTACTGCAGAGGATTTTTTAACACAAAGAATTTTACCGTATGGTTAACAGACAACATTCTGGCCAGCACCAGATGAGGGTACTGACCCTGGTCTGGGTACGTGTGGCTTCCCTCCAGCTCTGCTCGAACATGCTCCTTGTTCAGGGTGGCAGAGCCGTTTCCTGGCCAAGCTGGGGATGGACAGCTCTTTGCCTCTCCTGCCTGTTGGCTGCCATGTCTGTTTAAACAAAGGTCCTCAGGAGAAAGACCACCTCGCACGGTGTGTTTGTACAGCACCTATTGCCAGTGCAGTAACTGGAATAAAAGTAAAGAAAAGCAGAAATGGCAGTAATCTTTGATACAGATCACAATGATTAGGAAGGAGAATCTATTCTGACAAATTAACAAAAGGATTCATGCTGATCGGGTTAGGTGCCAGAGGCAGAAGAATGGCAAGAGCTGTAGAGCTGAATGGGTCCAGTTGTCTAACTTATTTGACCTCAAGATAGTTTTAGGGGATTGACTTTTTTTGACACAGACGACAAAATGTTATTTCACCTAAGAGTTTGCTGGATCCCACAGAATCGCTTTTCAACTTGTGCTTCTCTCACATCAATAACTTTGTTGAGAAAACCTAAGTTTCTATGAGTACCTGGTCACCCACCATCAAGTGTCCAGGGCCATTCACAGAGAGCTTTCTCCTTTTCAAGTTGGAGGCCGGCACTCATATTTAGCTTTTTTTTGGCTCAGCTTTTAGAGCAGTCAACTTTCATTTTCTCATAAACATGGTATCAGCATCCACAGAACTTACACATTCATTTTCCTCTGTCTAGAGCAAGTCAAGCAATAGAATCATTACAGTTTGTATCGTCCAAGTTCTCCAGTCTGACTTATTCACGGGATATGCTACTGAACATCTTTCATAGCATGTAGCTGTATTGGAACCCAATGAAAATTTCATAGAACAAAGATGTTAAATTAAAAAAAATGAATCAAAGTATGCCCTAATGTTATTCAAGCCTGACAGGCACTATTGTTAAAATAAATCTCTATCCTGGATGGACAAAACCCTTAGCTGGTGTTAATTTGCATGACTCTGCTGCTTTTTAATGGGAAAGATAAAAAGCATCCTTAGGATCTTCCCTGTGTGTGTGTAAAGCCCTGTGCATGTATCTGCACATATGGAGAATTTACAGAAGCTAAAACTATCTGTGGTAGTGTGGGTCTGCATTTTTAAGTCAAATAGTTGTAAGATAACATGGCACAAGCAAATTCTGTTCACTCATATGACATATGTGAGGACAAGTGATTTACACCCATCACATTTTGTTGTTTTAAGTCTTTGAACCAAGTTGGAATAGCTCAACCCCAAAGCAGGTGCCGTGCCTGAAGACTGAGGCTGATGGTCATAACTAGACTTTTTGGGATTCCACAAAAAGCCTGCCCAGAATGGTGACCTGCGCTGAAGGGTAGTGTAGGATGTGTAACAGTCCAGAAGTATGGTGCAGGGATGTCTTCAATCCTGCAGCTGCTTCTTCTCTCACTTGTTTCAGTGCAGAGTGCATCTGATGTTTTTAAGTGCTCACATCAGAGATGGAAATCTTACCCATTCCAGGTCTTAACTCAAACTTCTAAGATCCCTCTAGTGGTTTCCATTGGCCAAACTGATCCCCTCACATAACTAATTTTGATGAAGTCACATGAGGTACAGTTTGGGTACAAGGCAGATAGATACGCTTTTACACCAGCAGGTGAATAATGATGCAGTGACCTTGATGTAAGAACTGAGGAATGTAGCTGGATAGCAAATGGATCTTTAGAAAACACTTCAGCAACCAAAAATTACCAAAATATTCAATCTCTTTCAATTCCCTCCTGTATCCCAGAAGTCACTCATTCTCCCTTTTGAGTTTGTCCTGGACAAGTGATCTCATTATGGTCATGCACCGCAAGTACATTCTAAGTGAGCTCCACTTCTCCTCTGGCACTACATAACATTTTTCACTTTGCTTTTCAAAGATCACTTGTAGGCTATGTGTCTCTTCTTTAGGCTCTGACTGACCTCAGCTGCTTTCCTCACAGCCAAGGCAGATCCATTATTTCCCTGCCAGGTTCCTCTGCAGGCTCCATCTGCACAAGCTCTCCATGTGTTTCACTGGAAATGCAGGCACTGCTGTTGACCCATCTGCTGCTTTTGTACCTTCCCCCCGACGCCCCCCCCCCCCCCACTGTTGGTGGGCAGCCTCACAGCAGAGTATTCGGTCTGAATTGCAGAAGGGATTGCCCAGGCTGCTGGCAGAGCCTGACTTCATGAAGAGGATTCTAAAAAAACCACTCCCACACACAGTTTTGAAGATGCTCTTTTAGGTCTTGATGAAACACTTTTCTCCTGAAATTGCATCTGTATCATGCTGGCTTGATAGTCTCAAGGCTTTTTAAGAAGCCTGATAAGGACATGCTTACACAATACATCCTTGGGCTCTTCACAACTTGCATGAAGTTTTCCCAGTTTCCCAACAGAGTATTTGGCTCAGTCACAGAGAGTGTGATGTGACCACCACTATGCTGAAGTCATGATCAATAACCACCTTACATCAGGTCTGGATTTAGCCCGGTTTTATGTTAAGTCTTGAATCTCAGTGTCAGTGGTATAAATGTAAACAGATATGTATTATTTTTACAGTAGAGCTGAAAGATTTTTTCCAGTAAATAAACAATAGTATGATTGCAGTACCTCTTTCTCTGTGGGCACTATCTTTGGGTTCTTTATGATTTCTTGAGATATCCTTTGACACTTCAAAATTTCCTCTGGTATTTCAAGCCATTCATTGATGTGTTTCCATGAATGATTCCTCACTCCTGTTCTCCAAAGGCCAACCCAGGCACTTGACTGTACCTACTGTTAAAACACCAAGCTACACCCCAGCCTTTGCAGAGTCACAGCTCATGCATCATTTGTAGAAATTGTTCCTCTCTGTAACCTATAAGGAATTATGTTGCCTTCCCTGAGCTTCTGCAGTGTTCAAAGTAATGCATGTGCATGTGGTTTTCAGGACCTTACTCTGGAGGTTGTTCATCAGCAACTTGCTGCAAATGTTCAGTAATCAACACGTGAAATCATAGCTACAAAGGTTAGTCTTGACAAAATCCTCAAAACATAGTGTTTCCTGGCTGCCTACACACAATGCAAACACAAGTCAAAAGTCCAGCACCAGAGTTCTCCAGTATTCATTAGAAATTGCTGGTTTTAAGGAACATTTCTGTCAGTAAATTCATTTTGTAGATTATATGAAATGCAAACAAGGAGGCAGAAGGCCTGCCAAGATTGAATAGATTTGTTATTCAAATAAGTATCCCCAAAACAACCTGAACCTGGTTCTTCATTTAAAAATAGTCCTTTGGACCCTGACATCTGATGCCGTTCAGGTAGGGGAGGGGGACAGAGAAAGTGCCTGCTTCCAAAACAATAGCAGCTGCTCTACAGAGATCCAGAGCTCCCACAGGGATCAGAAATGCCTGTCAGCCCAAGCCTGTGTCCCAGGTCAGTGAGGAAGGTGCAAAACTCATAGAGACATTTTCTCAGCTGAAGGAGAGACATCTTCATTGACTTCTTTATGATGTCAAGTGGAGATTTACTTCATAATATGTATAAAATTTCTCATTGTGTTTATGCATCTATGGAGAATTTAAAGTGATAGGACCAAGCTGTGGCCTACTACATGCATACTACCTGTAGCAAGCTCTAACATATCTCTGCTGTTCCCCAGGGTTGTGCTCACCCAGAATTACCCAGTCTGACTTGGTGTGAGTTACAACGGTATAAGTGACAGTTTTCCCATAGATGAAAAGAGATAATTATTAAGGGATAAAATTACAATTGAACCAGAAATTTAATAAAAAAGAACTTGCTCATTAGTTCACCTTCAGTGCTCTGGTTATTATGTCATTTCTATGGAAAAAAAAAATCAACCACAAATCCAAAATATTAAAAAAGCGATTATATCCTTAGAAAGATAAGTGCCCATAAATAGCTCTGGAATGAAGACATCCCACACGCCTGGAAAAGGAAGAATTCACTCCTTGACCTCCAACATCCCTGTCTCCCACCAGCAGGATTAAGCATGGTTGATCCTCACGAGGATACAGACACAATAGCTTGCTGATGGATGGGCCAAAGAAGAAGCAGACATGGCCAGAGGCAAGGGAAGGACATAAGAAGATAATGTAGAAGTACTAAGGAACACTCTCAGTGTGCAGGATCTCCAAGACAAGTCTCCCTCTTGCTGCACAAAGCATTTTAGCTTTGCTTGAGCCTTTGAAAGACAGAAAAGTGCTAACAGTCACTTGAATAAAAATAGGAGGGCAGCTTTCGTGTGTTTGAAGGCAGCAACAGTTTCAAAAAAAATCACGCTGCCCTGGCCAATGTGACATCTAATGAGATGCGCTGGACACCAGAAGCCTGTAAGTACAATTTAAATTACAGCACTTATGGCACCACCTTATACCAACAGTTTCTCCTGCAACCAGTACAGGTGCAGGGAGGAGGGCTCACTGCCCAGCTCGACAGATGCTCCACAGAACTTCTGCTTCTGATTAAACAGTCATTTTGCTAACTCTTACTTGCAGGCTGTCCAGACTAAGAAACTCATTATATTTTGTAATCTTCATTCTTTTTTGGAAGAGGAATACTGTAATTTAAAATTGATGGTTTCAATGTCCCTCATCCTGCCCCTTTAACCTATAACAGTTACTTCATTTGTAGCAGAAAATGAGCTTTTAATTCATGTACTGTTTTACAACTTGTGAACAATTTACACTGAATGCACCAGTAGAGTCTATTTTAAAGCTTTTTTAAAATAAAAAATGTATTGCTAACAAAAATTATAATTTAATTCTAGTTTATTTTGATCATTGCCTGGTTTAGTGATGATTATATAGGATCATTCCAAGCATTCATGCCAGAATCATGTAACCCCTTTGCAAAACATGTTGAATGAGCATCAGTGATACTAGTATATCTATTGGTCATAAACACCGGTAATACATATACAGTAGCAGAGAAAACTTGAAAGCAAAATACAATTAATTCTCAAGAGGCTCATTTTCTTTCACAGTTTTTATGTTGTAAACTCACCCATACTCGGAGGTATATGTGTGTATTTTACCTTCATTTCCTGCTGGGTTTATGCATGACAAGCCTTAAACTAACATTATCTGTATCAAGAGCCTGACATAGCTGAGGCATTTCTTTCCCCTGCAGCTTCACTGAAGGTTGGAGCAGGTCATTACTCCTTGTCTGGCTGAGCCCCACAGCAGCCCCCACAGTGCCGTGCTTGTACTGGTAGCTAGAAAGGTGGTGATAACACACCAGAGTTTTGGCCACTGCTGAGCAGTGCTCGCACAGCATCAAGGCCGTCTCCCCCACCTTCCCCCCCCCTCACCAGTAGGCTGGGGGTGGGCGAGATCTTGGGAGTGGACACAGCCAGGACAGCTGACCCAAAGGGACCAGTGGGATATTCCATACCATATGACGTCTGATCAGCTATAAATGCTAAGGGAAAGGAGGAGGGAAGATGGTGGTGGTGGGCATTCATTATTTACAACGGTTGTTTTCCCGAGCAACTGTTCCATGTACTGAAGCCCTGCTTCCCAGGCAGTGAACATCACCTGCTCGTGGGAAGTAGAGAGTAACATCTTTTGGTTTTCTTCAGTTTAGCGTACATGACTTTTGTTATTGCTTCATTAAACCACCTTTATCTTGACCCACAAGTGTTTGGGTTTTCCACCTTATTTTCTCCCCCCACCCCCATTCTGCTGAGAAGGGTAGTAATAACAGCGGTTTGGTGGGCACCTGCCTTGCAGCTAAGGTCAACCCACCACATTCTGACGGCAGGGATGGCTCCCTTGGCTGGTTCCCCCAAGCAGCAGCCATGCTTTACCCAGCATGTGTTTGGAGGGTATATGAGAGGGTGAGCCTTGGAAGCATTCCTGAAGGATCCCAGGAGAAGAGCTCTCCTCCCAGCCTGATGCAGTGCCACTCTCCTCTCCCAGCTGACCTGAGTCCTGGAGGCACAATGTGAACCAGTGAAGGCAGGGGTTTGTACAGTGAACATGAGGCTCTTTGCAGAATTTGGCTTAGCTCTGCAGAATAAACTTGTCTCCTTAACAAGTAGTGTTAATATAAGATAACTTAGACTGAACTGGTTTCCTCGTACATAAATCATTAACTTGTAGCTAGTTCTCACTCCCACCTCCACTACATAGCTTGTGACTTTTTAGTACAAGAAAGGCTTTTCCACCCACACCACACTCAATGACCCATGCCTAATGGGGTTTGGCTATTTGTTGGTTGAGCTTGTGTTTTGCAGGTGGAATGTTCTTATTTCAGCAAATTGCAAGGGCAGCCAAGCCTGGTTCTGGTGTGTTTTGTGGGAAGTGAATGAACTTACGTCACACAGTTGCTCTCTTGCATTCTCATCACTCAGCTCACTGCAGAAGTGAGGTAGGTAATACACCATTCACTGGGCTTGTGATGATTTACAAGCCACTCAGAAAGCCGATAAAGATCTTTATAGCTGTTTTGAACTCAAAGGAACTGCCACTGCTCACTTACAGTATCACAAGGACATGTCAGTTCCCTTCACTACACTGCAAACACATTAATTCTGAATCACACGCTCAAGAAAAATTACACTGAAACAGTCACACATGCAGAGCAGAAGAGAAGCCAAGTGCAGGAATGCTGGGCTGCAAAATCTCAGGGGAAGCAAACAATTCTCTAGAACTGCTGACATAAAATGAGAAAGTAGGTCTGTGACCCATGATGAAAGACTTCTGGCTCTTCAGTCCCCACCGGGGTGCCTTGGTAGAAGTGGCTTGAGCAGTGAAGCCACCGAACAGCTGGGCTTTCCACTCAATTTGGTGGAGAATGGACACTTCAGGAAACAAAGTTGCTCAGATTTAGCTGTTGGCATGCAGCTCAAGCGGCCTAATCTGAGGTTTCCAGACCTGAGCCACTGCATGCTTCTTTCTCTAGCTGCTTACCATCTCCTTTTCATGTTCTTATTGCACATGCTGTCGTGTTTGTCTTAGATGCTGCTGCACATGGGACTGAATAGTGTGACCTCCTCCTCTTTTACTGCTCTTTTCCCAGTGCAAGACAATCTGTTCTGCCAGTATCATGCCAGCCAAGGGTGTCTCCATTGAGCAAAAAGCTCTGTGGATAAGGCAATGGTATCTCCAGAGCTGACTTAACAAGAGTGGAGAGGAGGAGAAGGTTGTACTTTCTCTTCTGTCAGTGCTTTCCAGCCAGCTGGTAAAGGACATCGTGATCGTGCTGCTTGAGAGATGGGGTTTGGCTGGGCTGTAAAATGATATCCTGCAGGGATTTAACCTCCTGCTGCACTTCCTTAAGGGTGAGCTATGAAACATTTCCTTGAGAAGTCCCATGGGCTGTACTCTGTGTACCGAAACTCCTGCTTTCTCCTCCCCTCTGTTTTTTGGTGGAACTAGTTGCTCCTGGAGCTTGCAGGTGCTGCTGAGTGCTGTTAAACTGTCCTCTGTGACAGCCTGCACATAGCCACATTGGTGATGGAAAAAATGAGCCCTATGTGGTTTTTCCAGGAAGCCAGATGGCAGCTCCCCATCTCATACAGGTGAACATTTTCTCACACCAGTAACTCATTAGGACAGCATGTGTGAACTCAGCTCTTTCACATCCATGCAGGGTTCATAGACTGTGCCACTGTTCGTAAGGTCTGCCCTGAATGGCAGCTGATTGCTGATCTTTAATGACATTTCCATTTTTCTTTTTCTAGCCTGTTTTCTTTCTCCTTCCCTGGGCTCTTTCAGAGTTCAGCCACCACACCATTACAGAATGATCACCATGGCCCACTAAAATCCAGTACTGAAACAGCCTCCGTCTGCCTGCTAGTGAAAATCCCTATCAGTCATGGGATCACCACATCAGTTTAAGCGAGGGAGCAGCCAGAGCACTGGCTGAGAAATGTTCTGTTAGGTTTTCTAAGATGCTGAAGAACTAGTTCAATAAATCCCGGCTTCCTTGTATGAGTGCACCTTCCATCTCCCACCACATTTTTCATTATGTCACAAATGCACGTGGTTTTAATGCGAAGTTAATCCCCGAGCTGCAGTGAAATGATTAACCCTTCACCCTTGAATTCCTTGCTACCATATGATCTAGTTCTTATGGAGCTAAGAGTCAAAGCAATAGTGACAGCTAAAAATACTTGAAGCAAATGGATATTTGCTCACCATAGAAGGCCAGCCTTACTCATACATATATAAAATTTTTGGCTTGGGGAGCACAGGCAAATGACATAACAAAGCTGCTGTGTCCTAAACCCAAATATTTGTACCTACAGTTATTACTGCTGACTCAGGTTTCTTGAAAATAATTTGTCAAGAGAACACTGTCGAGAATAAATATGCTGCAGTTTGCAGCTGTTAAACTTTCTGTTAAAACACAGGTTTGTGACACCTGCGCCATTCAGCTCGGGTGTTCAATCAAGTCATACCAAGATGGTAACCCACGTCAGTCTGTTCCACAGAGCCGTCTGTGAAGTATGTTTTCTCCATGAGTTAAATATGCAGAATCTTCTGCTTTGCGGTGAGAGTACACCCTTATTCCTGCCCTAAAATCCCTCGTGATATTGGCAAGGGTTGTGACCACAGCACTTTTACTTCCCGGTGATGCTGGGTGTGCTGGGTGTGCCGGCAAGGAGCAGGCAACATCGTGAGCAGCCCTGCAAAGCCAAGGAGGGCGGGCAGTGGGCTGGCTTTGCCTTATGCCGTGTATCTTCAGAGTGCTGTACGTTGGCACGTTTGCTAGGGAACAGGGCCAAACAGCCTGCAGCTGGATTAAAGCATTAAAATTAGGGTAGAGTGGGCTGGTAACCTCTGTTTCTAGTTATGGTATTTCTTCAATGGTTTTAAATACCAAGCCAGACTGTCCTGGTTTTGCCTCTTTGCCTTTCCCTGAGGGATGTGCCCAAAGCCCCAGCTAGAAGGTCACTGTGTGCTCTTGTTTTGAACTGAGAAATTTTAGATGGAAGAACAGCATTCCAGCTTCTGTGGGCGAACGGTTACTGGACTCCATGGATGTTCTTCCTGGGTCCCTCATTTCCACAGGGCCAGCAGGCTTTAAAGTGTTGTGATTTCTGGGATGGCTTTTTGCCTTTGCCCTCTTTAAGCAAGGTAATGAAGTTTGCTTTCACCTGAAAATAGAAGAAAAAGAAGAAGAAGAAAAGAAAAAAACCCATTTTACAGCTGGAAACAATAAATTATTTTTGTGCTTCACAAGCTTGGCCTATTTCTTGACTCAGCCCCTCTCAGGAAGGACCTTCTGTGCCCTTGTCCTGTGCGCAGGTGACACCTGGCTGGCCCCTGTGTCCCAGGGTGAGGAACATCTGCTCAACCTTGGGTAGGCCGGTGTCTTTTCTGGGAGACGGGCCAGCTCCGAGGCCCTGAGCAGACCCCAGGGAGATGATAGTGTGAAAACACAGGGCAGGGCAGCAGCACCTGGCCTCAGGGTCCCAAAAAAGGGAGGGAAGGAAAGGGGCCAGGCAGGCATTTGGACATCTCCTGTCTCTGGGTTGGCTGCCTGCTCTGCCTTTGGCTCAGACAGGCAGGTACCCAGGCCCTGAGGAGACTTAGAAGACCTGGATTGCTGCCTCTCGTTACCTCTTCCATGTTGAAAGAGGCATTTCTGGGCAATGTCACAGGCAAGTGGGACTGGAACAGTGTTTGTGGAGACACCCCAGAGGCACCCCAGGAGGTGGCACCACCCCAGCCCAGTGGGAGAGCACCTCCCCAGGGAGACGGAGAGATGGGGCTTCACAAACAGCCCGGGGAGCATCCCCCAAGTATTGGGAAAGGGCTGCTCCTAAGAGGTTTTTACTGGACCAAGTAAGAGAGGGGAGAGAGGGATCAACTGTAGGAGTGATGGTCTCCAGCTCCTCAAAGTCCTGGTGTCCCACCGGTCCCCAGCCCATCTCCAGATCCACGGAGGTGCCTGATGCCAGGGGCTGGGGCTGCCTGGCTGCCCTGCTCCCCAGCTGGGAGTGCGTGGGGTAGCCTGGCTTCCCCCTCAGCATCCCCAGCTACCAAGGCTCCCTGCCAATTCCCTCCTTGCTCCCTTCACAGAGCAGAGGCGTAGTGAAAATACAGACGTGCCTTTAAGTGATTGCCTGCATTTGGACCTCTCTTCCCAGCCCATTTCTAACTGCAGTGCTTAAACCCCACAGATTTTCACTGCTAGAGGGTCACAGCTATCATTCCTTGATGTGCTTTTGAATCAGATGAGCTAAAATAGTTCTGTGAGATCTATTATGTCTCTGGCTTGTAACATACAACAATTTCTTACTAGGTTACACTAATATTTCGTAATTCATTCTTAATATTATTCTTCAATAAAGCTCTGCGCAAACAATCTATCCCACAGGAGGAACTTCTGCCAGATCCCAGATGTCAAACACATTTGCTTCAAATACAGGAGTTCGTGACCTTTATGTTTGTTAATGTGACGCCATGGAAATTATTTATAATAAATAAGCATATTTCAGTCAGGTGCTCCATGGGGCCTTTTTCAGGGATACAACAGCCTTTCCTGAAACAGGTCCTTTCTGGTTTTTTTGTTTGTTTTGGGGTGGTTCCCCTTCCCCACACCCCCCTTAACAATGAAGGTTTGGGAACAACTTGAAACCCTGTTATTAAACTGAGTCCAACTACTGCACTAAAGGTAGACAGGAACTCAAAGATATGTCAGATTTCAATCTTTCCTGAAATCAGTAACAGATAAGGTTCTTCCTTTCTCTTTTATCCTTTACCCTGAAGATGCAGTTTTCAAACAGCGGACTGTATGGATTCAAACAAACACTAAATATATTGGCTTAAAGCACTGAATCAAACAGGAAGCTTACTGGAAATATTTGGATCCAAACAACAGATTTGACATGCCAAGTGATTTTTCCATGTAGCGTGCTCATTTTAAAGCTGGGGTAGCACCACGTACCCACAATCTTGCAGGTATAAAAGCTCTAGAAAATATCTGAAGGTGTCAATATGTTGGTAACATTTAATATTATTATCTTTTTTTCAGCGGGTGTGATAAAGTCCTCCCAAACCTGTGCTGGGATTAAGAGGAGCTGGCTCTTAATGAAGCCAGGCAAGAAAAGGATGCAACTGAAAAAAACTAGAAGGAGCATTCCTTGGCTCTGTTTCATCCTTCTGTCAAATGTACATGAAGGTTTATAATGCCTCCTGAGTTTACTGGATTCATCATCTTGGACACCTAGACAGGAGCACAGCAAAAAATGCCTCCTGAGGAGGAAACTGAACCATTTACTCCTGCATAAATATACACCCAGAGTCACTCATGTTTGTCACTCCAGGCTGAAGCTGATGGCTGAAAACTCTAGTCCAGGCCCAGCACAGCACCCTGTGCCTCAGTGGTTATCCACCCAGGAGCCTCACCTTGCCTCGGGCTAGGCTGGGGCTGGCAGCCTTTTACGAGTGTGAAGACTGCTATGTAGCTCAGAATCAATTGCTGCAGCCCACAGACATGGGACTGGCTGTGCAGAGACAAGACCAAAGTGTTCTGGTGCACAAAGGATGAGCCCTCCTGGGATTTATTATCAGAATGTATTAATGATGTGTGTGTGTACAAAGAAAATCTCCCTCAAAGCATAGGGCAAGACGTAACAAGCCAGCAAATCTCTTTTCAAATTCACAGTATATCAAATCTGAATGTGATAAAGAGGGGGTCTACTTTGGACAACAAGGTATTGCCATGCAATTAATTGCTCCTCTAGGCATCCTAGCAACATTTTCAAAAGATGTTGGACGTTGTGCAATAAAGCTGTTCTGCAGCACTGTGGGAGGAGGCAACTGGCCACAGTCTCAGATGGTGGACAGAATTACAACGGGTTATGTCAGGAAAGCATGACGTTAAACGTGCATTTGAAAAGGGGAGAAAACAAAAAATAATAGGCACAGACTGAATTATAGCAGCTTTCCATAATGAAGTGTGTGGACCCCACCCAGCATCTGTGGCAGAGGAGGGAAGGTGTCTGCTAAACCCAGAGGTTATGTTGGGAATGGAAAAAGCCAGGCTCCAGCTGAGAGTAGGACAGGGAGGATGAGAAACAGTTTCATGTTTCTCCCAGCAAAACCTCAAGGGATAAAGATTACTGCTGCAAAAACTTTAATGGTAGTAAAAGCCTCTGGCTGCAGAAGTTGTTTATAACAAAGGTGTATTAACCACTTAGAGACTTCAGCTGAAAAGGACTCCATGATTTCACTGAAATTTAAGTTGCAAAACCCTTTTTTTCTCTCTCAAAAGCCCCTGTATCAGAAAACTTAATTTAGTGGCTACACATGGAGTTGACTGCGAGATGTTGTATGCTGTGTGCTGGCCTTTTCCTGATAACACCCTGCTTTTAGGTCTGACAGCTGAGTTCATCACTTGGCTATTGCAGTATACGCTGAATTTTAACTCTGATCATAAGTACTTCACGTTAGTTTCTGAACCTAAAATATTTCACAAGCAGTCATGTCAGAAGCTTGCTTGCAGAGCTGGGGAAGCTATTTGCAATCATCAACTGCTTAACTGCATTTAATCTTTTGCAGACTAGGCAAGAACTACTAAGCAACAATGTTTTCACTTTTTTGCTTGAAAGATTTCAGTGTGCTCTGCGCAAACATGATTCAGCTTCTGAACTGCTTATTTTTAACATGGAAGTTGGCATGATTCAGTAAGCGTGCACAAGTGGTGGGATCAGGTTTCTGATGCAAAGGATCCTGAGGGAGAATGAAGGCTTGATTTATGCAAAGTTGCAGCCTCCATCAGCATTCTGGCTTAGAACCTTGTTCGCTGGAGTATTTGCACAAAGTGAAGGAAAAGAGACTTCATCGGTTTGAAAGCTTTTGCAGATATAAAGAATTACTTAAGAACATTTGTGTCTGTATTTATACATGGAGTTTTCATTGTTTCAGCTCTGCTTCCTAAAGGTTTGATAACATGTCTTCCTGCTTGTAGCTATTTCTATGGTCTTTTCTGGCTACTCCTCTTTCACTCAGAAAAACACTGGGAAGTTAGTTGTAATCCAATAGCACAAACAGCCTCAGCAATAAGTGAAAAAGTGCGCGGTGCAGAGGTTCAAAACAGATGAGACAGGCCTCGCTGGGGGATATGAGAGGTGAAGCATAGCCCAGACTAATAAATTCTGCTCTCTTGGCTCTGCATGGGTCTGCTCAAGTGTCTCAGCCCAGCATTTCTGGAGCTGAGAGCGCCGCGGTTTGGCACAGACAGCCAAAACCAGCCCAGTTTACTCGCTTGGTCTTAGTATGGGGGGTGCCCGGGGTGGGGGCAGCACGGGGAGGCAAGGGCAGCTGCAAAACACCAGGAACTGGTGAGGATGAGTGGCTGCAATGAGTCTGGGATGGACATGGAGGAGAGAGGGGCCAAGAGCAGGCGTCAGTGAGGCATGGGAACAGCACCAGGTTTCTCAAGCAAGGTTTAGTGACAGAAAGATTAGTAAGTGGTAGAGCAGAGCATGGGGCTCTATGCTGCCAGGAAGCTGGCAGAGAAGGAAGATTGTATTTGCAGCTGACAGAGGGTCTAGGGAGCAAAGAACAGAGGCAAACTGGTTTTACTGCTGATCTTCAGACTAGATTTGTTTGGGACAAAAGTCTTCTGAGGGAGGGGGGAGGTTTGTTTCCGACTAAAAAAATCACAGCACAGTAATGTTCTCCCCCTCCATACAAAATCAGGTCAGCCACATCCCTTACCATGTGCAGCTGAATTTTGTGCTTATTGAAACAAAATTCCCGATTTTCAAGCAGCTGGAAGCAGAATGGAAGGTGTGTCCCAAACCATCGAAAGAGACCTGGGGATGAGAAGAGGGCCCCGCAAATTACAGAGGACAGCCTTGCCTTGAGAAAGAAGGAAAGTAGCCTTGCAAACTGGTTTTTTTTCCTTTAACTGCCTTGTCAAAAGTACCATTTGTAATGTCCTTTCCTTCGTTGGAGAGGTAATCTACAGTCCCAAAGGCTAGCTACTGCCGCACTGCTGACTCCAGCGGCTGGAGAGCTGCTCAGGCAGACCTGGAATTCGTTGAAGAGCTTTAAAACCCCTTGAGCATGAAAATGCTGACATAACTCGATAGCAGCAAGCTGCATACAGGGACCTTAGCAGCAGCTGAACAATGCACTGCTGTGAACAGTGGAAACAAAGCTGTTCAATCACAGAAATTAATTCAGTGAGATGCCTTGAAATGCGCACTTAATGTGCACCTCAGGAGGACTCAGGTAATTTTGGAAGCATATCAGGTTATGCGTATTTCCTTAAAATAGTGACCCACACATAATTTCATGATCTCTCTTAAGAGGAACCAGAGCCGCTCCGCTATACGATACCCCAGAACTGTGCGACTGCCTGTGCAGAGATAACAGAGATGCTTTGTTAGCTCAAATACTACGAGTCTGTGCTTTTGGCAAAGGGTCTCCCCTTACAGTGGCTCTGGAACTCAGAGTAGCTGTGCTACGCTGCATGATGACAGGTATGAAATTCTTAGTTAACACCAGGTCCATGGTGCTATGAAATTTGAAATAAACTGTATCATCATAGAAAAACTATAGTTTCAGTGGATGGGGAATCCACCAAAGGCTGCAGTTCAAGAGCTATTGGGGCAACTGTGTGAAACTTCACTGACTGGAAATTTTAACACTTTTAGAGTGTAAACAGCATTTCCTCGAGGAAATACCCCCTTTTTCCTGTTAATGCAGCCCCGCTTCTTGCTCATATTTCCCTCCTGGGGTACTTTAGCCCTTCTGGTTCTTTATCAGAAACTGAAATTGAGGGGACGAGAGGGAGAGGAGACCACAAAACTTTTCACAAAACTTTTGCTTCCTGCAAGAAAATTTCTGAACCGATCCACCCCCGTGCGGACCCGTAAGCAATCTGTGTGTGATCCTGCAGGCTGTGCGCTCTGTGCCTCTCCCGTGCCTATGAGAAGCCTAACTTGACAGGGATCCATATTCCAGCTGGACACGGCATTTACTAAGAACGTTGTAAAAAGATAAAAATTCGCTTTTCCTCTCTAAAGTATAGGCCTGGTTATGCTTCTAGCCAAGCCAGGGGTGGCTTTGGTCCTGCCTTTGCCAGTGTAACGGTCCAGCGAGCAACAAGGAAAAGCTACCGGCGGCTGTTTGGAGAGAAGCCTGCCCCCGTGAGCGGCTCGGGTGAGGCGGTGAGGCCCGAGGCCGCGGGGAACTCCCCCCCGCGCCGGGCCGGTGAGTAAGCGCTGCGGGCGCGCACCTGGCGGGCGCGGGAAGGGCCGGCGGCGGCCGGCAGGCGCCGGGCGGGAGGGGAGGAGAGGCCTGGGCGGGAGAGGCACCGAGCGGCAGCGCCGGAGCGGGGCAGTCCCGCCGGAGCCGCGGGCAGCAGACGGCAGCCGAGGGCGGGCTGAGGGGCGGCGGGGCGCTCCGGGCAGGTACCGCGCCGGGGGAGCTGGGCTGGGCCGGGGCGGGCGGCAGCGGGGGGCCCGGGCCGGAGCCCCAGCCCGGGGCGGCCCTGAGCGGGACGCGGGCAGCGCGGGGCGGCAGGTGCGGGCGGCGGGGCCGGGCGCCGCGCCGGGAGCAGCCCGAGGCCCCGCGGTGGCGGCCGCCGCTGGAGCCCGGCACACGGCACCGAGGCGGCGCGCGTGTCCCCTGCGGGCGGGCGCTGGAAGCGGTGCCTTGCTGCCTTGCCGGGCCCTCGGCGGAGGGGAACGGTGGGCTCTGCAGTGCCGGCCGGGCCCTGTGCCGACCCCGGCAGCCCCGTGACGCGTGGCGACCTCAGGGTGGCGGCACTGCAGGGCGAGGGGAGCAAAACCTGCGGGGGCGGCTGGCTCCCGGGCTGTCCTGCCGGAGTGACTCCTCCGTGTGTGTCACTGATGGGACCGAATACAAGATAGCTGCCTTCTGCGCTTATACTTGGAGTATTTAAACGTGAATACACAGCGGTACTTCTGCAATTAGTAAGTTATTATTTTCTCACTGTGCATATAAGGCTCCCGAGAAACAAAAACTAACAGCCTTTTTTACAAACCCTGATGTTTCACTTGATGCATACAGATGGGTACACTGAGTGGGGCAGCATGGTTTTAACGCCAGAATTCTTTAAGGATGGCAGGGTATTGATGTACGTGCTTTTTCTTGGTAGGCTGAAGCCTGGCGGCCTGGCGCGGGTGGCAGAAGGTGGTGTCAGGGCAATGTGTGACAGGGCTGTGCCACCGCCCTGCAGTGCCGGGGGGGATTGCAGTGAAGGAGGACCTTGCAGTGCCAGGGGTTTGTTTGCATATGGCGGTATGAGTTTAAATTTGACGTTGTGCTTCCAGGATTTGGCTTGGGATGATGGACTATACTGTCTGTCAGGTGATGGACCTTGATAAATGGAGGCACGTAGGAAAATAGTAAAGATACTGAACTACTACAGAATTAAAGCTTCATGTAAATTACGTCCAGGATTAAATTGTACTTAAGACAGTCTCACACTGGTATTGCTATAAGAAAATATCCTTGTAACATCCAAATATTCTGTATGAATTAACAGCTAAAAATTATTATAGGCAAGAAATAATTAATTGGATCACCTTCTCCAGGAACACTTCAGGTAATTAGAGATACAGTTTATCCAAAACTCAGAAGGAAGTTGTGACTATAGCTAGAGTTTCCCTTCTGTACTGGATGAAATTAGCATCAGAAAATACGTTTTGTTTACTGAAGTTTTAACCTGCTGTCTCCAAGAGTGCTGTTAAAGGAGCACGCCTGATTGTAAGCAGTTTCAAACTGTCCTGTTCAAAAGCCACAGTGTAACTCTATAATGCATACCATACGGCTGGGTTCCTGGGTGGTTCAGATCACTGATCAGCAGTCTGAAATAAATGTAATCTTAAATTAAGCTGATCTTGTAACTTTCCTTCAGTGTGGAAATGTGCCCAATGACTCATGTGACGCATTTCCCTAGATAAGAAAACAAAGGTTGATATGGTGGCCATTCCTACAATGAACACTTCCAGTCAGTGCCATTGTAATTGTGCAGGAAGAGAACTAGATCTCAAGGGGGATGTACACTGGGCCACAGCTGTCAAGTGCCTGGGCATCTAAATGATCCTGTGGGCACCCACTCCTCAGAGCTAGATCCTTGCAGTCCTAACCCTTGGTCTCTGATCTGTGCAGGCTCAGTTTTTTCCTGGTAATATTCGCTGAATGCATTGAGGTCTGCTGCTTGATATGCCTTTAGTTTTGACAGTGTTGATTAGTTAGGTGCCCAAGCTGTCCAGGGATCCAAAAGAAAGGTGTTCTTGACAAGTTGCTCTTGGAGAGCCCAAGTGTCTTTGAATTACATATAGATGATCAAGACCACTTAAAAAACATGCAGGGGAATATATTTCCATGCTTTTTTTTCTCCTCTCCTTATTCTTTCTAGGCTTTGTCTAGAGCTGTTACCCTGATGTGAAGAGCCAAGTTCTGAATTTGTCTTTCATTTCTCAGGAGAGTGCTAGAGCCATAAACTTGTGTGTTGTTCTGGGCTGGTGGTCTCTGACTCCTTACTTATGAAACCATTTTGCCTTGCTTTCAATACAGAAATATTCATTAGGTGAGCTGTGATCCTACAGCTCAGTAGCTATGGCATGAATCCAGGAGTGGAGAGGTTTGATTTCTGGTCCTTTTTCCAGCTGTATGTTAAATATTAAAATATATATTTACAGAATACATATGTTTAAGTAATATTACATTTCAAGAAAAATGTATTTATTATTGAAGTTCCCCTTGATTCTTGCAAATACTTATAAAAATCACACCTACTGAAAACACTGCACCCAAAGGGTATGTTGGACTCTACAGAAGTCCCATCAATTCCACTGCCCTTCCCTGCACTTGATTTAGGTGATGGATCCCTAGGTGATTAAGTCCTCTTTCTCCTTATGCTATGGAAAGAAGGAATGTGAGCAGGATTGTTCAGTCAGTCATGCGTGTGTAGGCTATTAATTTACAGTGTTAGAGAAAAAGTTCAAGACTCTGGCCTCTTTGTCTTTGTTGTAATCGTTAAGCTCAGTCTTCTTACTTGTTTGTTCTGACACTTGTGTTTTCATATCAGCTGGTTGGCTTTTCCCTCAGCCTCTGTTCATCATACTTGTAGGTGTTTTAGTTTCAGATGCGTGTTACTCTGAATGCACTCTCCAGGGTTGTGGCTTGGCTGTGAAAAGGGCAGTCCTGCTCTGGCCCCTGTTTTCCTCACTGTGCATTCTGACCCCACCTTGTGCAGTCAACCGCAGGGGGAGTTGAAAACCTACTTTTTTTTAAAAAAAAATAAAATGTTATCTTGGTGGTTTAGGTTTGCATCATCTAATCAGTGAGCTGGGCCAACTCATCATGCAGCTGCATGTTTACTAGATCCACAGGAATGGTTGTAGGCAAGAGGGAACCGAGCTGCCCTTCTCGTAGCAGCCAGACCTTTAGGCAATTTCAGTTCAGGCAGATGCAGCCCCCATATGTGGTGGGCAGAGCCAGAGGACCTGCCTTAGAACGGCAGCCTCTGCTAGGAAGCCAGGCTTTGGCTAGCTTTGGCTTATACCAGAAGTACCCTTTGACTTTGGTGGAAACATTTAGTGAACTTGTTTGCTTGATTAAAATGCTATTTACTTAATTTAGTGAATCTTGCATGATGCATATCCTGACCTATTGCTCCCCTCTTCGGACTTTTGTTTAATTTTATAAAAGAACAACTTTGTTTACACTGAATTGGTGTCTCCCAAGATACCTTAAATCTGGTAAATATTCTCTAAGTAGGGCAACACCCAATCTCTGTCAGCAGAGAACCTAAGATCTCATCTCCTTAAAGTGAAAGGCAAAGCGGGCTTTGACTTTTAAGTAGGACAGCATGAGTCTGGGTTAAGGCATGTTGTCATTCTGATTAGTAATGCTATTCAGGCTTCACCAGAAAGATTGCTTATGCAGAGAAAAATTGTGTTGATAGTCTTCTGCAGCCAGAATGAATCTTCAGACCTAAAATGAGGAGCCTCATGTGGGAAGAGGTTCAAATCCTGGGTTTGATTTGAGCTCGTTTGTGTTGCATCATATCTCTTACTCATGTTAATACATCAGACTGTGCAGAATTAGTGAGGACACTTCTCTTAAGCTTAGTATGAGTATTTGTTTGCCTGTCATCACCACTGAAGTTGACATGAATTCAGTGCCAAAAAAAAATTTATGTCAGCAATCTGATGCTTATCTTTCCTGTAAATTTTACCCTGGTGATTTTGTTACGAAGCTTTGTTTCCCAGTGATTTAATAGCCACACTTAAACTGGGGAGAACAGATACTAGGTCCCAAACGAAGGCCCTTGGTGTCTGGGAGATTCATGTGTTCATTGCAATGAGCTTTGGGTCTGGCCTGAAACTCAAGTTCTGGAGTTGATGCTTTGGCAATTAAACCAACTTTGAAGTCCAAAAAAGCAGTCTATAAGGACCCGTGACCCAGTGGCCTCAAAACCTATTGGGCACTTAAGTCAATTTGGCACCTATGCTTTGGAGCCTGGAACCTGGATGTGGACTCGTACTGTGTGCTCCAGCCTGGGCAGATGGGCAGGAGGCTTGGCAGGAGCTAGAGGGGGCAGATAAAGAAGGGCTAAGGGGGGGTTCTCTTTACAAAATTCAGGCATCCAGTCCACTGTGTGTGTATCTGTTCGGTGAGAAAAGCGCCTGCCATACAGGGAGGAGGGTTAGGCTGAGGTTTAAAATAGCTTGAGCTAGCAGTGCTTCCGTGGTTAGCGGTGAAATGATCCAAAAACACGCTGTGTTTCCTGTTTCTGAGATGCATGAAATGTTGTTTAGCACTGATCTTCTAGGTGACAACGAAACATTCTGATGACCAGTTTCATTTCACAGTAGAGGAAAATTCAAAACCTTTCAGGTCTGAGTTGGGGTTTTGGTGGTTTTGTTTTTCCGATTTCCTTTTGCGAAATGGGATTGTTGGCCTCTGGGTTGGGAACTCTCTGTCAGTCTCCTGTTCAGGTTCTCTGTCTGCTCAGCAGTGACCGGAGTAGCTAAAAAGTTTCCTCCATGAAACCTTGATTAAATACAGACCATCTCCCTGAATCATCCTGTCTTTTGTTCAGTTCAGTGGTATGTGTATTTCCAGATCTAGTTTCACCAATGTGTGAAGTCATGGGTCAGAAACCTCTTGTGAAGAGTGTTGATTTAAACTCCACAAGATTAAAAAAAAAAACATACATTGATGGTGTAGCTATTGTTCCCTTTGTTGTTAAGCAAACCTTTCCTGAGGGAAAAAAGGGAATGGCAAGTTCATGCTGCCAACTTCTGCTCTCAGGGCTGCTGTCCTCCCAGAAGGGAGCGGAGCTCCACCACCACGCCCCATAGCTGTAGCAGCATTTGGCCAACAACAATTGGGATGTTAGATGCTCCCATAAAATTGAGACAGTTCTGATTTCTTCTGGGTTTTCCCAAAGTCGATGCAAAATTCTTTTGAAATATCTCTTTTGTGCAGTGCCTTGTTACCACTCATTTGCCTGAGCTGCCAGCTACTCCAGCCAGTACAGCTCTCTGAGAGGCACTGCACAGGCTGTTGAAAGTGGTTGTGGGCCTCTGGTCTGGGAGGATTCAAAGCAAAAAAAGAGTAGTTGTACTTTATAAGGATGGGCTCCTCCTGGGCTTTTAAAGTGTGTTTAAAGCTTCCTGAGCTCAGTGCCTGTGCCCTGCAAAGCTGTACTCCCAGTCTGTTTTGGATTTGAATTAATTAAGATCAGTTCCCATTTCCTGTTCTCGAGTCACTTATTTAATCTTTTTTCATATATGAGATGTACTGCAGTCACCTATTCCCTTTCTTAATCTCAGCCACAGTCTTTTTTATACAACTTACATCCTTCCTCTCAGCCCAATGCTGTAACTGGTTATAGAGTGACAGTGCGGAGCAGAGCTGCTGAACAGGTAATCCTCATCCTGTAGAAACTTCATAATCTAAAGCTTTTTGTTTTCGTCATGAAACAGGATAATTATTATACGTAAAATAACTATTAAATAGTTAATGTAAAATAACTAATAAAAACCTGCTTAACCTAAACCAAGGCAGTAGGGGTGTGGGGGTATATATACATACATACATACATACATACATACATACATATATATATGTAAAGAAATATTCCATCCTGAGTCTTGTAGGTATTCAGGGTTCCCTTAAAATGGTTTAATGGTAATGAAATTGTATTTTTCCATGCAAAACTGTTTGGGTTTTCTTCTTATTTCATACATACAGGAGGAGCTATTTTTTGTTAGCTGTCTGGATATTATATCTGTATCCATGTGTTTTTTCTGTATGGCTCTGTGGTCATGGCAGAGGCTCAGGAGTCCTGGATGCCATTCAGCGCTCTCTTTCAGTATTGCATTGAGATGGTTTCCAAGGGCCATCTTTTCAAAGGTAGACACGTTTAGCCATGTTAGGGAACTCCACTGCACAGGCAGATGCTCTTGCCTAAAATACCTTCTTCTTGGCTGTCCTGTTGAAAAACGCATCCAGATGTTTCCAGTTCTTTTCGGTATCGGGGCTGTGGAGGGACTGCTGACAGTTCTATTTTTGTGGCTTCCTGGCATTACTGCAGAAGGAGAAAAAATCGGATTAAAAACTGACACAGAATACATAAAGAAATTCTGAAGTTCTAAGTTAGATTGTAAAGTAACTATTGGTGATTGTCATGATTTTTTCCTAATCTGCTTAGAGCAAAAGACTTATCTTATGTTGAATTCTTTCCATGTTCTCATCAAAAGCCAAGTTCCTTTTACAGAGATTTCAGTCTCTTAAGTTTTATTTTCTGGTGTCCTGACTTCAACTCTTGCTTTGCTGTTTTCCGTCTGAGTCCAAAATCATCCGCAGTCCAACATAATGGATTTATTCTTTTGTGTTTACTGCCCCAATACATACCATATTGTACATCCTTGTCCAAGTCAGTGAATTTATCTATAGTTCACAGGAACAGTGTTGTCAGTTTAGTAATTGAATGAATTGGTTACTTGCCTAACACAGCATTAGGAAGAAACACTCTCTCCATCAACTTTTACAGCCCAGAACATAGGGGATTCAGCATATTAAGATCCCAAGTTTTAAGCTTTATCATGGGATAGATTTATAATGTTCCCTTCTTAATTCAAGTATAAATCTTGCGTGCGAAAAATTGGCTCAGATTTATGAAAATTGTTCTTTTGGCCCTTGTAAATGATATTATTAATCTTCTGCACACTGGGGCAGGCTTGGATTAAGTCTGCATTTAAGGGCTGCAGGTGCAAGGCTATAGTGCTGAGCCAGAGTCAGGGTGTCCCTTGGGGCTGTGTCAGGGGATGACTTTGGATCGTGTACTTGTGCCAGGGCTTGTTCCCCTTCTCCAAGGGGTGCCTTGAAAGCAGAGGCAGTTGTTCCTGTAGCACAGTCACTCAAGCACACACACCTGCTCAGCTTTATTTTTCTTCAGGGAAGTAGGCAAGAGCAATTACTTCTTCTTTGTGACACACTGTGGTGGTCTGTGCCGGGGCTGCCTGTGCAGATGCGCTGAAGGCTATTTGGCCTCCTCCAGTCTGGAGCCCTGGGAAGAAGCAGCTGTTGAGCTGAAGGGAAACCACAGCTAGATTGCAAAAGCGCTCTTTTTGTAGGGTTCAGCTCAGGGCCTGTGTGAAGTGAGACATACATTAGATCATCTTTGTCTGGGCAGAGAAGCTGGAAGGAGAAGGGAAGATTGCAGTGGGACACGGTACGGTCTCTCACAACAGCATGTAGAAAGACACGGCTGTTCCAGGCAAAGCTTCTGCCCTGGTTCAGTTAGAGCTAGACCTCTTTGGCAGGAGAACATACAAAGCAGCTCATGGGATCACAGTGAGCTCTGCTTTTACTGCTATGACAACAGCTCAGCTAAGAGTTGACTTCCGAGTTGGTTTTCTTTGCCTCAGGAGAAGCCTGCTAAAGCTCAGTAAGTAATATTTTCTACAATTGTCACATCCCAGCTGATAGCAGTGAAGTATTGAGCACTCCTGCTGATGAAAAGGGTTAACTTTATGTTCAACTGTTACCTCTAGGAGACCCCAGCAAACAGTATCTTACTTGCACGCTCAGGCAGTCACCAGAGGGACCATGGAGATGCTGTCTGTATGCTGCCATCCTCCTCCACTTGCTCAGGATATCGCCAGGAGGATGCCAAGGCAATGGTTGACCAGTAGCAGTTTGGGATCTCAATACAGTGCTGCAGGAATGAGAGCAGTCTTGCCTTTGCAAATATTAATTAATGAAATATATTCTCACCTCATGTTATCCTATGACATGGTTGAGCCTGAGGTGCATAGTTTGGTTGTGGTATCAGCCTAAATAAAACTGGTCAGAGAAGTGGGATAATGTTTTGAGAAGAACTATACAAAACAGACTTGAATGGTGTGAAACCTACAGTTTTAAACTTGTCTACATGACTTGCTTTGGTCTACTTAGCTTACTGAAGAGAAATATAAGGGAAAGTTAGATCCTAATCTTTTAAGATCTGAATGAAAAAGAGATACTGCTGATAATTAACACTCTTAATATAGCAAAGACATAAAAACTGGAAATACAGTTAAACTATTAAAAGTGCAGGCGATTAGCTATTGAAATATTTTCTGAAATAAAACCCAAATGTCTTCCTGCTTACATTGCTCAGCATCGTGCTGGAGTAACTGGTTGAAATCCAGTGGTGTAAGTAACTGAGGAGGGTGGGACAAGGGCACATAATGGGCCTTCGGGTCTTCAAAAGTAAGATTCTGCTTTAGCAAACTGTAGGTGAAAAAGAGAATTCAGCAGGGCAGGACTGTGCCGGTTTGGACCAGTGGTCCGTTCAGTTCAGTTTCCTGTTTCTGGGATCAGTGAGAGGAACCTGTGACGCTTCCCCCAGTGGCCTGTTGTGCCATCATTTACAGCACGGGAAAGTGCTTCCTATGCCTAGGCCGTTAGTGGTTTGTTTGCATCACGGAGCGTGACACTTTTACCAGCAACTTTTTACCATCTGTGTCTGTTGCCAGATGTAATTGTGTAACTGCTTACAATGCCGCTAGGCTCTTTGCCCCAGGAAGGCTGTGCAACAGTCCATCATAAAATTTCCATCGTTTAACTAGGTTAATGATGCATAGTCTTTTTTTTTTTTCAGTTTTAAATATGTAATTACACTTTTTCTTCATTTATTTGCTGCACTGGGAGACCTTTGCCTGTCTTCATTATGTTTCTGTTGAACTGTTTTAAGATGTCTCTTCACAAGAATGCCTTTCTGATTGTGTCCTTGAAAAGCCGCCTTGTAACGTTTTCTTCTGTTGTGTTATTTCAGCATCTGCTTTGTGATCTACAGCTTTTAGGGTGAAATCCTCTTCTCTTTCCAGGCACAAAAGAAAGGAAAGCCTCACGTTTTCTTTGTTTCCTTGGAAGGCAGAAGAACTGGAATAATCTCTGTGTGCAAATTCCCAGAGCTTTCATGCTTTTCCCCGAGTTGCACTTGCAAGCAGAGAAGGAAGGTGTATGTACACACACACACTAGTTACTACATAAATCATTGTTGTAGGGTTCTGCTGAAACAGGCAGAGATAGGAGCCTTTTACCATGCACCTGATAGGTGTGTGCTGGCATGACATTTTTTGTTTCCTTTTTTTTTCCTCTTCCTCCAGACAACCTACTACTACCTAGGTTTATAATGAATAGGAACAGAAACTCAGACCCACTTAAAGTGACTCTCTCTCCTGTGTGGATGTTACAAATCAGACCTGCCTACAGTCCCAAATAAATAGGGCTTTTTTTTTAAACTGCGGGCTTTATGTCTTTGGCAAGTATGTGCCCATGCATGGCACTATGTGGGTAGGTGAGTGCATGGGCTGTCCTTGCTGCTACGGTAGCAAGGTACCTGGAGGCAAATTTCTCAAAACTATTTATTTAAGCTGTACTAGCGTTTACCGGTTTTGAGATTCAGTGGTCACAAGCCACCCCGCTTCAGATGAAGAGCTGCACTCCCAGATGCTCTCCCCCAGAAATAAAACTGCAAAACAGCTGGCTGTGGAAGTTAAACCTTTTGCAGCATCTGCACCGTCCAAAGAGAATCCTTCTGACCAGCAGCAGAAGTGGCTTTTGCTGTGCTGTGTTTTTGTTAATCATCTGGAGACCTGCGATGGTATTGTTACACTCTTTGAAGGACTTACAAGACTGGGATTAACTGCATCTCCTGGATCTGAAAGGCAGAAAGGCACAGAGGTAGCATAAATGTGGTGTTTGGCTGAGGTGTGAATTGGCAAGCTTGAGCTCGCTTTCTTCACAGGGCAGATCCTCAGATACCGCAAAGTGTTGTGGCTTCACTGGGGCTACTGGAGTTGTAGACACTTAGGTCATTTGAGGATCTCTCCCAAATGTGTATTAACAACTGGTCATCTCTGATTCCGGATACTTTCTTTTATACCTCCTGCTTTGTGAGGAGTTACGGCTACTAGAAATTTTGCCATGATTGTTTCTGGAATGCAGATCTAAGAATGCATTTTATACATTTACGGCTAGCAATACATCTCGTAACGTTTGAACCTCTGGTTTAGCCAGCTTTCCTGATTTAAGATTAGTTATTTCACCTTTGTGTCTATTGTGTAATTTAAAATGTGTTACCTGATCAATTCCTATGGAGCAGTTCTGTGATTAAATGCAGTAAAATACGTAGGCAACCTACAAGCTTGTTGCAAAACATACCCTTTCATCATAAGGCAGAAAAGACCTGACAATTCTTTTCAGATTGCTTTCATCTTTTAATATTTAATATTGCAATCACCCCTTTTCTATCATGTTCTTTTTATTTAATGAGCTGTTGAAAATATTTACTTTCTTCTCCAAACTTCTCTGTCTTGTAATCTGTTCTGGAGGCATCTGGAACTGAAGTCTTTGATACTCTGTTTATCTGATTTTAGCTCATTCAAAATTTCTATCAGAGAAATCTGGAAATCATTAAGATAATTTATGCTCGCCATCTAAACCCATTAAAATAGTAGTGATTGTAATTCTCTAGGCTCTGTGTCTGTGTGGTTGGTTTTTAAACTTCGTTGTTTCCAGGATGTTCTAATAACCTTGGCTCTCCTGCCTTAAGTGTGGAAGGACTGTTGCTGAGTTACATTTGATTATCTTATTTTGGCTTGATACTAGGAAGAGAGGAATGAAAAAGCTTGCTGAAATCCATGGAAAACACCAAGAAAGAGAGAAACTTTGAGACAGAGTGACAAGATCTGGGTTCAGTTCCCTCTTCTGCTGCAAGTGATTTGATTTCTCTATCTCAGTTTTTTGTCTGAAAATCAGGAATATTTTTTTTCTCCTGTCCTTTTCCCAGTCTATTATCTCCAGAACGGAGGATGTCTTTGACATATGCATCTTGCCTAACAAAAACTGATGCCAAAACTTAGAGAGAGGGTCAAGGAGTCCTGACTTCTTGTTAAGATAGATGGTATTCCTGGGAAGTCAGTACGTTTTTGGAACTTGGTGGTGCAACTAATGAATGTCTCTACAGTTCAGGTTTTTTTGGTAAATTTATTCCCAGACAAATGCATGTTAGTACAATCTTCTAACAACTGTTAAATGATACTGAGAATTTTTGGGTAGCTGACACCAGCAAAATATTCTGGTATGTGGGAGTTTAACCTTTGATAAAAACGTCAAATTCTTTCAAGATCATGAAATACTTCTTTAATCTTATACAAGATTTTTATTCATTTTCAGTTAATAAAATATACAATAGAACCTGCTAAATTTCTCTGTGTCACACATGGTTAAGACTAAACTTTGCGTGCAGTAGAAAGTTGTATAACTACCCATAGGCAACGTGGGAAATACAGATACGAGAAAATACATGAACTGGGAGGCATGCCATCTAATTTACTGCCAGGATTGCTCTTCTGAACTAAAACAAAAAACTAAATATATTTATCTCTGTGGCTTAATTAAGTGAATTGAAACTTTAAAAAGTAATTGCGACCATCCATGTTGTAATTTCATGAACAAAGCAAAGTGCTGTAAGCAGGATAAGGGAGCACTGTGTCTAGATGATCTGTCCCTCAGCAAGTGAGGTCATTTTTTTGTAATGTGGCTGTAGTGTAAGCCTAGGAACATGAACACAGATTTTGTCACTGAAACCATTAAATTTTTAAGCTTAAAAAAACCCAAAAAGAGTAAACTGTTCTAGTCACTTACTCTTGGAATGTTCTTTTCAAAATACTGTATTTAAGCTCAAACTGGATTGGAAATTCTAAGCTATGTGTCTATATATTTTGGCATTGGCTACCGATATTGCCTTGCCTACAAAACAGTAATCTGTAAATAGTATATTCTCCTCTGTACAATAGGTAGTGATGAATTGCTTTATATTTGTTTCAGATAGAAAGAAATGTATGAATGTTTACATATTGATAAATGAGGAGAAGAAGGTAATGGTCAAAGACTATCACAGGTTACGTGCTCTTACTATGAAAAACATGGTCTTTTGTAAGGATAGAAGTGCAAATTATGAATTGCATTGTTACTGTTACATCCTCAATACCCATATGTAGCCCTTTCTTTCTAGGTAAGGCACTCAGCCCAGCGATGGAAAGGCAACTGCTTGTGACAGATGCTTTACATTTGTTTATTTGCTCACATTAATAGTTTCAGCTAAACAGTTCTGGGGAAAGAAATCACTGCCATGAACTGAATTTTCTCTGGTGCAGAGAAATTAACTTTTCTACTTTATGTAGCTGGAAAGCAGAGTGGTTACTAGCATTTGGTTTCTTCACCAGCAGTAGTGAATAAACTTAATCTGAACATTCTGAGATAAAAGACTGCCTGCACAAACTGCCACTGAGGCTTAGATACCATTGTTGCAAAGCTTAGAGCAAATGAAGCAGCTGTTTCAGCCCAGTTTAAACATGGTGAACAAGAGTAAAACATATTAACTCCAGCTGTGTCCTGATAACAGCTGGGAGGGAAAATCACTGCATGGGAACCTTAAAGTAAACTTTGAATTCTAGCAGACTTGGCTATTGTGAGTGCACCTCTCAGGGAGGAGCAGTGGTGAATATTTGATGCTTAGAGATGAGGAGAATTTGATAAGAAATTCCCGTGCCTCTTTTTGTGCTTCTGTAAAGATGTAGAGCAGGTTCTGGAGCTGGTGGTGTCACTTCTGAAGATTTTCGATGCAGATCTCATACCGTACTTACACTCATGCAATTTCAAGATCAGGGCAAGTACTGAGTGATGGCTTCTGTGCAGAGTAATGATGTCCCTTTTACAGCAAGATATTGTGCCCCTGCCCTGTCTGCTTAGAGATTATGCTGTAATTTCTTCATTAGTGTTCCATTTTCCAGAATAATATGTACCAATATTCAGGCTACTTCTGAGGTTTTTATATTCAGCTCACTTGCATTCTGTTCATTTTGGTCTGTTGACCACAAAAAGCAGTATAAAACTAGAGGAAATAATTAATGTCACTTACTGGTAAAACCAGCAAAAACCATTCAGAAGCATTGTCTTAAACGAAATATTCCCTTAAGGTCCTTGTTGCAGTCGAATAATGGTTTACTTAGGTTTAGGTCTAATGGGAATATATTTTAGGAATTTCCTTCTAATCAGTACTTGTGATAGCTCATGATTAAGAACAATTCTGGAACAGTCGTGTAGTTGTAAGAATAAACCTTCATTATATTTCACACTAGTATTTTAAAGATAACAGGTTAATTCAAGGCTTCCTCATGCTGCCACATGCTCTCAGTGACTTTGCAAAACTGGGAAGTTAAAACATAAATAGCGGTGCTGAGGTACTGTAGAGCACACAAGAGCGGGTCAGTAAGTATATGCTGCGTTTGGTCAGTAGTTGCAAATTGATACATCTGTTGATAACTTTCAGTTGCACCCTGCCTATGGAAATAATGTTAAAACAAGAAAGCCCATATTTTCCAAGATGAGATGTCTGTAGCTTAGTATCTCCACCTGGCATCCATCAGAATGTTGAGGTGCTTTTAATGAAAGAAAAGTTTTGGGGATATTAGTGTTATTTCCGCAATGTTTATGTGGTTCTGTAGCTGTCTTGGAATACCCATACAAAGAAAATGATGGCACTGTTCAAGCTGCAGGTGGGAATGACTTCTGTGCTAGAGCACAGAAGCTTTCGGCAGTTTCTTGTGATTTAATAACTGAGCAAACGTCCATTTTTATGTAATTGTCATCTTCTCTCTGTGCTTTTCCCCCTTTCTCTTAATTGCCATCCTGCATCACTTCAGCTTATGTTCATGTTCTGTTTGGTGTCTTCTAACCTTTCTGGAGTTGGAATCATGTCTTGGGTATGTTCTACAAAGAATCTCGTGTACTTTAGGTACATGTAAAAGGACTAGGCTTAGACAGTTAAGGTTTTGGACAGGAAGCAATGCAGCTGTCTGTGTCCCTCTGAAAAGAGAACATAAGGATATGAATAAAGACATTTAAATGAGGCCAGTTAGCATTGTCATAAAGTTCTTCTAATGTTAACCAGCTGTTATAGACTTGTTCTCATTCTTTAGTAGATTACATGCCTTTTATTTTGTTGGAAGTCAGTGCTCTCTTATTTCTGTATGCATAGCAGACAATTATATAATAAACCAGGTCTTCAGTTTCATATGTATACAATTATGAGAAAGCAGTAGTTCCTCAAAGAAGGCAATTTTGGCATAATTCATAAAGAGTGTTTTCAAATCTAAAGTATGGAGTATGTTGAGTGAAAAATGTAAACGCATATGGATGTATGTGAAAATAGTACATGAGTGAAAGGTGATAGGAGAAATAAGAACAAGGGAAACGGAATAAAAAACACATTTTGCAAATGACTTAAGACCACATCAAAACAGCTGTAAAGCTGAGTAAACTCCAAAGCCCAGTGGCACACTCAAATATGAGGAGAATTCTAGTGTTCCCGAAAGACAGGGACCTGTCTGAGTGGGTCACTGAAAGTACTTGGATGCCATACATTAAAATGATTGTCTCTTTCCTTTTGCTTTTATATGAAAAATAATTAGTCTCAGTGAGAGAAATCTGATGGTTCTGATCCTTTCATGTCTGAAGTAACTTTCTGATTGACCCTGGGACTGTGTCAAATAAGCAATCACATATTAAATAACTGATAAAATTGCATTTTGATTGCAGTTATTTCCATCTACTACTGTTTGGTTTATTGTGTTTTTCAGGTTTGATAGCTACACTGGATCTTTGCGGTCTCCTCTAAATTGCAACACTGAAAACAATGGCAACTGAATGTATAAAAAACTGCTGTAAATGGTGTTTCTGCATGGAAAAAGAAAAAAGTGATCGTGAGTTCTGACATAATGACATTGACTAAGGGTTTTGCTCTCATGGCTTCATTAATGATGAGATTTTCCATTAATAAAATGACTGTGTCACCCCTGATAAACTTGAATTCTTTTACAACATCCAAAATTCTTTCCATAACTCCACTTGGAGATTGAACACATGCTTGTTAGTGTTATGAATTGAAACTGAAAAATAGCATTTATGTGAAGTCTGCTGCTAGCAGCCTAGAATGCTGTCCAAAAAAGCTAGCTTTTGTACCTAATGTTGTGTAAAGGTCTTGTATCTTTCAAACTCTAAGAGTGAACACTTCTTTCTTTTTTAACCGCCTGTGGATTCACTGTTAGGGTTTTCTTTGGTGTCTTAGTTGTTTGAAGAACTCTTCTATGATACAAGTGTACCTCTTGTAAAAATTCACTTAAGAACAAAGTAGCTATGAATATAGAAGCTTGGGGGACAAAGAGCTTGGATCAGTACAGGTGTCATGAGGATGAATATCTTCTCCAGGTGCTAGTCCTGAATGCTGGTAAAACTGAATACTAACAGCTGTTAAGTAGTGTACAAGCACAGATCCTATTAAATAAAAGAAATCTGTTCATAGTATTGT
Organism: Falco rusticolus; assembly: GCF_015220075.1. Taxonomy (NCBI): domain Eukaryota; kingdom Metazoa; phylum Chordata; class Aves; order Falconiformes; family Falconidae; genus Falco; species Falco rusticolus. Next base: position 42,565,473 of record NC_051193.1, read on the forward strand.
TCAAAATTTAATGCACATGTGGACTGTCTGTTTTTCTTGCTCTTTATTTTTAGCAGTTTCCATGGTGCAGGAATCTGAAGCAGTAGCTGCAAGCAAGCCAACTATTGCAGAGAAGCCTCCATTGTCTTCAGTGTCAGTGAAGCGTCAAGTTGGCTGTTCAGAGGATTATTTGCTTTCTAAACTGCCCCTGGATGGTCAGGAGGTACCATTTGTGGTCCCTCCATTCAAATTGGCTTATGTACAGCCAAAGAACCTTCCTAGTATCTCACATGCTGGAGGGATTCAAGGTAAAATACAAAAAGCATTGCTGAAATAGTTTTTTAGCTTCTACTACTCTTTGAAAGTTGTCGCATATTCCTACTGAAAACATATGTTTGCAGAACTCTTCTAGAAGCCTGGTCTTGTTTCTTTTTTTTTAGGTTTTATGTTTTAGGTAGAGGTTTTAGGAAGGATGTCATCTCACTATGAATCTCTGTGATGTTGCATGAATAAAACTGAAAGGGAGATTTGCACACCAGTGCTCATACTTAAAGGAAATAGAAGCTTTAGTAAAGAGTTTGTTTGAGCCAAGGAAAGACCTAAAACATCCCCCAGCGTCCAGATCACTCAAGTAAAAGAGGAGAGTGGTCTGGCTTTTGTGTCTAATGTACTCTGATGTGTTTTAACATACTAACACATCTTCTCAAATTCTGCCAGTAAGTAGCATGTGCTACTACATGGCCTGTACTGTTCCCTGCTCTTTTTGCTGCTCATTGGGAGGCCAGGGGTCACAGATCTCAGTGGTATAAGGTTGCACATGATACTCCGATTCTTTGCTTTACAACAATCTTGTGCTTCAACTGCTGCCAGTTAGTCTCATGCTCAGACTGCCAAAATCATGTACATGCAGTTTAGACACAGTGGCATTTTTTAAGAATAGGAGCCTGGCCCAGTAACATGAATTACAGAGTGTGTGTTATCTCTAGGCTCTTGATCCTGACAGAAGCAGCCTAGAATTAGGTAAGGGAAAATTTTGGCAGGGGGCGTATGTGAATGGTTGCTTTCTCTAGAGATGCTTTGCCTTGAGGACGTGGTAAGATGGTAATAGGCTTTTAGTCCCATGTGATTTTATTTCCTTTCTGAGGGTGGAATTCTTAATAACTGAAAAAAAATGAACCCCAAGTTGCATAATAACTAATTTTGTGCTTGTATGGTTTTACTCCCACCTTTCTCTCTTCTCCCTAGGTCCTTGCTGTTGCTTTTCTCCTGCATGCCTGTTACCAGACTTCCTCCTGTCTCTCACCCACCCCTGCTGGCAGCGCTGGTACCAGAGCCCAGCTAATCAGCCCGGCAGAGCTTTTCCATATAGATTGGCCATTCTGTGCCCAGTCTGTTTAGTGTGCTTTATTTGTGATGTCTGCCTTACCAGCCATGGACAGACAACCTAATAGCTGGAGGCAGAACATGTAAGGCCCTTCTCATCTCTGAGCCTCATCTCCTTCAGCCTTTCCACTTGCCTGCTACTTCAGCAGCTAGCTCTTGTAAGTCCTGTACTTGGATGAGGTATGGACATGCAGGACATGCTCCTGGTAATCACCTTTCCTACTGGGTCTGGGTTCAGGTTCTGCTTTGCTTTTTCGTACTTCATCCTCAAGGTACTGTACAGAGAAGTCCATCAAGGACTCTGAGGAACTAGTGTTCTCCAGGGAGAAGGAAGATGTGTCTAACAGTCTTTAGATAAATGTTTTATTTGTTCGTGCAGTTCTACACAATCTTATCAGTCAGTGACTTGTAAACCAGTGACTTGTCTTCATTGGGAATTCTGCTTCATCATTTCTGAAGGACCTGGTGAATAGAGTGGCCCTTAGGTTATAAAGCTGGGAGATCTTCTAGCAGGATGACCTGACTGTTCATAATTGTCTCTCTTGAACAAATATTTTAATTTTTTTAACAAATATTTGAAAAGCGGCTTTTATGTCAAGTAGGCAACTTCCATTTCTGTTTCCAAATATAAATACTGAATTTTTAAAGTCTAGCTTTTTAAGCCTCATTAATTTGTGTTTTAAAATTACAAGTTTACTTTTTAGGGAGATTTACTAAATAGAGTGAAGTGTGCTGTCATTCTTTCTTCACATTAGCCAAAGCACCAGCATATTCAAAGAATGTGTTTAGAGTATTTGCTGCTTAGACCATTATTAAATATCTGTAGACGTCCAAATTCTGCTCTCAGTTCCACTCCATTTTCTGTGCATGTCTGACCATTCTCCTTTAGTGAAACAGGACATGCTCAGTGTTAGCTCTTGGCATCCCTTCTGAAAGCTATTATGTTCTGGCAGCGTTTCTCTTCAATACTAGCTGCAGTGTGCCTCGTGCTGTCACAGAAGTAAGCTAGCAGGGAGAAGCGTGTTCCTGGTCTGGAACACTGGCTTTTCCGTTATCTGCTGTGTAGCAGTTCTTTATGGCCTCACTTGTAGCACTCATCCTCATGTACATCATGCTCAAGCCCATTATACTTGAATTCTTGCTTTATCATCTCTCATGTTCCATGTCAGTGTTGGAGTTATTCTTTTTTACTTACTCTACTAACACCTGGAAGAAAGGATTTTACAGCAATAGTAGTTTGCCTTTTATGGGGCAATGCACTTGCAGAATTGAAGATACTTTATAATGGGGTAAAGAACTTTTTAACAGATAGGTTGAAGTCCAGGGAGGTGAAGTGAAGGAAGCAAACATCAGAGCATGTCAGAGTCCAGGTCACCCCATCCCCATTCTCTACTTTACTGTTCTATATGGCTTATTTTCACTCCAGACAGACAAAGTGAAGCACTACAGCAGTGTTCTTTACTGTTCTGCTGACCAGGATGTGCATGGTTTTTATGACATTATGGTAAATAAAGGAAAGAAAAATAGGGCAGCTGTGCTGTACTGGGCTGAGTAAAGGGCTGGGATTCAAGCATCCTCAGATCTGTCTACTTGTGCCTCAGCCAACAATTAAAGTCATTTTGGCCCTGCAATTTTGCCCCTGACAGAGTTCCTATAGAAACTGGATGACAAGGAGACTGCAGTTGCAGGTTGCATTATATTTCCATACAAGACCCTCCTGAAGGTCTAGGGGCCTATTAGATGAGTGGGCATGTCCTGGGGGTAGGTAGCCAAGTAAGTCAGAGTTTTTCAGTACATATGGCTTTACCTTTGCTGTTAATTTCTGTCTGGCTATCTCTGCCTTTGGAGCCTTCTGTATTTTAACTAGGTAAACATTTATTGTGGAACTCCCAAGACAGGGTATGCATAACTTTTTAGGGGCAATTTCATTCTGGTGTTTGCTAGCACACTGGAAATCTGGCATAATGTATATGTATGTTTTCTTTTCTTTTTTTGTCCTTTTCCTGAAGTAGATAACTTGGAAATATTTTGTCCTTTGCCCTGAAGGCACTCTGCCTGCCTTATGAAGCCAGGCAGCATGTGTTATGTCTGGAACTCTTGCATTTGATGTTTACTTGTGCTCCACAGAATCTACCAGAGCCTCATTTGGTGACCGGAAAGCAGAACTGCACAGCGTGTACCAATGGCCCCACTGTGACGTCTACAACCCATTCTATTTGGAGCATCGGGTTTCGCCAGATCTGATTAGGCGCTTCCCAGCAAAATCAGATAATAGGAAATTATATGGATCAGGTGAGAAGACCACACCCTTACTTTTCTGTCTTCCTCCCTTTCCCAAGGTTTATAGGTAAGAGAAAAATCCATTAGTCTAAAGAAGACATGTTTGATTATAGCAGTTCTCAGACTGATCTGTATTTTATAGCCACTTCTTGGTTGGTGAACCAGCTGTGGAGCCAGCGCTCCTTGATTTCCAGCTGTGCTGTTACTTTCTGTCTTTTAGGGGCTTAACAAGACTTGCTTGCATCACACGAAGGTGGACAAACTGGCAAAGCAAGCTAGCATGTCTGCCTCCAGTGCAAAACTGATCTACTTAACCACGTCCAGCTGCTGAGGGAACTACCCTTTTGTAAAATAAAGATCTTGCTTTTGTGTTATAGCAAGTACGTGTCATCTTAGAGTTAAGTAAGACTTGCTTTGTCTGAGACCTAGTAAGGGTGCAGAGTATGGTGCTTTGACACTGTGATCAGTAAAGCCAGGGAGATAAGGCCAAGTTTAACAGGCAGCAGGTTTTTGCCACTGGGGTCTTTACCGTGGAAAAATTTGAAAAAGGAGATCAGGCTAAGCCCCAGGTCTGGCTGACAAGATTAAAAGACAAGGCTTTTCTGTTTTGCTAAAGTATCTACTAGAAAATACATTTCTTTTGAGGAAATAACTTTGAGGCAGGCTCCCTATTCTACCATTGCTACAAAAATGGAATTGATTCAGGTATTTTAGTGGCTTGGTCTTTCCATTTTGTCATTTCAGGAGAGTGTTTTAGGAAGGGAAGGGGGGAAAGGTGCTGACATCCTTAGATGTTATTTAGCTAGGTTTCAGTTCTACCATAGGTCTACTTAAATTTAAAAAAAACTTCTTAATGATTCTTTTTTCTAGAATGTTTACATAATTTGTATTGTTTTCTTTGTCTTTTTAGTTAGTGATCTAAGACCTAGTGCTTTGCCTGGATCACTTGATGTAAGCCATTCAATGTTTGATCTCAGAAGCCCACCTCATCGATTCATGAAGGTGAGTTCCCCTTGTAACAGGTTATACTCAAACTCAGTTTGCTTGGTGTATCTGTTCCTGTTGCATTGCGTTTTCAAAGTAAAAACTGAAGGGCATTCTACTACGCACTGGAAGGGCTACAAGGAGAAGTTCAACATCTTGACAAACTTCAAGAGGCTCTTTCCTGATGTCTTCTCTGACTCCTACTGTTCTGGCCCAGTGGGGCTGTTGAGAAACATGAATAGGCTTATTAGGCAGGACAAGACAGACAAGAGGTTGTGGTTCATCATCTTGTGATTTCTCCCATCAGTTGAAAAGTGGAACACTAGAAATTTCCATTGATGCAAAAAACACTGCAATTTTTTTCAAATAATCATCTTTTACATAGAGATGAAGCTGCATATATATCAGTAAGCAAAAAACATCTGTGCTGGCCATATGTGTCCTCTATTAGCTCTTTGCATCAGAGTAGTAATTCCATGCTGCTGGATCGAGAGGTTAGTAGGGAATGAGACAATTATTTGAAATTGGATACTGGTTTTGTTCTCATTCATGCCTTGTCTGATGGTAGAATCTCTGGGGTTTTTTGCATCTCTTGCTCTGAATGAAGTGATTTGGTTTTTTTCTCCCCAGAGATACGATTCATTGTCCAGTGTACCTAGCAGTACCTCTTCCAGGAAGGATTCGCAAGGCAGTAACAGGAGTCTGGGTAATGTTGTGTTTACCATATAATGAAATATTTCCCTTTGCACTTGAAACATTAAGCTGTCTCTACTGTTGATGGGGTTTTTTTAGATTTTTTGAGGGGTTGGGTGGTTGGTGGGGTTTTTGGGGTTTTTTTGAGTTGAATCTGATTAGCAGACCAGTTGGGAGATTACTTTGCAATTTGAAATTAAGAGTTTTGAATGTGCACCTTCCTGTTGTCAGAGGATTGAGCAAATGAGCTTTCCAGGAGTCCTCATGCTTTTGAAAAATTAATCCTCAGGTTTACTACCGCAGTGAACCAAGAGAATGCAGCACCTTGGTCACAGCTCTAGTCCTTTTTCATCTATCAGTATTTTTCTGTGGGAAGTGTCTGGAATCCAATACCCATATTACACTGAGAATTAGGCAAGAATAATGCATGCAAACCTAGTATCCCTATTCATGAAAGAATGCTGAAGAAGTGGGGATACTGCAAAATAAACCCTCAAAAATTAATCAAATCCCCACAAAAGTCACCCTACTGAAAGTCAGAATTTCACCCAGTCTCCTCAAAAAGAACGGGGGGCAATGACATAGTTTCAGTCATGAAGAGAAAAACTGGATATTAAATGGCTCTTCTGACTTGGAGAAAAGCATCATAGTAAAATGTTCGCTAGGCTGGAATTGAAATATGAGAAAGAAAAAGCAGGCCAGTTCATAAACTTAATAGTGGAAGTAATTAAGGGAAGTGATAGATTATAAATGTGTTCTGGGTATCTCAGGCACATGCTTTTTGTCTTTTAGAAATGTGTTCTGGGTATCTCAGGCACATGCTTTTTGTCTTTTAGAAATGTGTTCTGGGTATCTCAGGCACATGCTTTTTGTCTTTCTAAAAGTTGTTTGAGTACAGCACAAGTTATTAAATTAAATAGGGATAACTGAGGTAAATGTGAAGGCTTTTAGCTATGCAGAAGGTCAGGCTACAATATTTTGTCCTCAAAATGTAGGTGTTAAGGTATTTCTAACTTATTTTGAGATAAGTTTTCAAAGATAAGCAGTACACCTACTAATGAGTTCCCTTATTCTTGAAATACTTTTATTCTGTTTATTCTTGGAAAATTTTAAGATGCTGCATTACTTCTAAAAACATTAATTGGCTTTCTTCCATAGATACTATTACATTATCAGGTGACGAACGAGACTTTGGAAGACTGAATGTGAAGTTGTGTTATGTTTCTTCTGTAGAACAGATTTGGATCACAGTTTTACATGTAAGCAAATACAAATAACTTTATTATTTACTCAAACGACTATTTTGCTATACTTAGTGTTAATTCTCATTAAATTTGGTGCTCTGTTACTTTACAAAATACTTTTAGGAGAAAAAGAAAATTACTTTTAAGTATTAATATAAACACAATTTAGTCAAATGTAATGCTGGGCTTCATTCAAAGTATCTTCCTCTTCCCGCCCCACCCCCATTGCAATCTCTGTTCTGCTGCAGTCAATAGTAAAGTATTATAGAACTCTTTAGGTTATTATACGTATGTTCTGATTGTGGAGTGAGGAACTGTTCAGCATAGATAAGAAAGCTGAGCGGGTCATAGATGGGTCCTGCTGTGGAAGTTTTCCTGTAGAAATCTGGAGGCAGAAAACTGGAGCAACTTTGAAGGCAGCATTTAACTGACTTTGAACCTAACAGTTCCTTCAGGGAAGAAGAGAACATGTAGCTTCTTGTGACTTTTTTGTTAGCTAACGTGATTCTGTTATGCTAGCTGTCTTATACATTTCCAAGAACAGTGAATAATTTTTAGACAATGGAACTTTAAGTAATCAGAAACCTCATAACTACATGAAGTGATAAATACTATGCAAGGGATTTAGTGATTGATCTGTTGTCAGATTGCCACATATCGAAATCATTAAAATCTGCCAAGTAATTTTTTACCCTCTGGTTGTGAAAATTTAATTATTAAATTATCTGAAGTGACATAATCATTACACTAGTTCTGATTTATATTCAGTAATACAGGAGTTATGCATAATTCAAGAACAATGTAAAAGACTGTTTCTAAGTTGTCTGAAGGCCAGAGTCTTAACATTGTCTAAACTGACTGTGTTTTAAATGTTGCAGTGCAAAGACCTGAGCTGGCCTTCTAGCTGTGGGGAGAATCCTCGTATCTGCGTCAAGGGAATTCTCACACTGCCCAAACCAGTGCATTTCAAATCTTCTGCCAAGGAAGGCTGCAACGTAAGTAGAGGTGGGGGAAACACCACGAAATCTTATTTCCCCCAAATATAAAAGTGGAATGTAAATGGATTGTTAAAATGGCCCAAACATCCATGCCTGTGCCATATTTGCTGTGGTAGTTGCCTAGGCTCAGGTTACTTACCCCCTCCCTTCCTCAAAATTCTATTAAAAGCCTTGTTCCAGTTCCTCCCCCTATACCCTGTCTTGTGTTGTACTGTTGCCGTCCTTCTCGCCTGTCTGCAGGACAGATATGCTCATAGGGGAATGAACCATGAGCTGCTGGCCTTGGCAACTCAACGGTGGGGGACTGGAGGAAGACTGGGATACCTGTAGGTGCACTTTCACCCCGGGGAGGTAGATATGTACTGCCTCTCACTAGGGCAGGAGATAAAGTTCGTACTTCCTCTCCAGAGAAAGTAGTAAGAATTGGTCGCATGGGACCACTGATAGTGGCAGTAAAGGAACATTAAGGGGGTGGAAGGTAAACCAACATAAACCACACACAATACAAGTCAAAGGTGAAAGAAAATAAAACTAGCAGGAGAGACTGAAGCAAAAGGCCACAGGAGAATTTGCTATGACCATGTGTGTATGCTGTTGTAAAGCTCCAGAAGAAATAGCCTCAACTCATTATGGTAGTGAAAAATAATCCAGAGCTTTGTCCCTGCCGGGGTGTGACAATGAGGTGGTGAGTCTGTGGGCACTTATCGCTGTAAAAGCAGACTTTTCAGTGGCAACCTAAAATGGTAGCTGGGAGCAGTGGCTAGGACCAGGAAGCCTTGGTTTCTAGTTTTCTGGCTCAGTGCAACATCAGTACCATAATGAAGTTACTCCTCTGTTTTTCTTTCTAGGATATTGAATTTATGGAAACTTTTGTATTTGCTATTAAACTGCAAAGCCTGCAGGCTGTCAGATTGGTATTTAAAATCCAGATACAGACTCCCAGGAAAAAAACGATTGGAGGGTGCTCCTTGGCACTACGGGACCTCAGCTCGGAGGAGTCAAGTCATTGGCTGGATATATCTCCTCCTTCCAAAGCACCTGTAAGTGCCAATACTGCAAAAGCATGTTGTTATATCACCTAGAAAGTTGATGGAAATGAAAGTAAAATAATTCAGTACTAATTTAATCTTAACAACAATCAGGGGGTTTCTTTTTTCCTCCTTTTCCTTTTTTTTTCTCCTCAGGAAAGGTGTTTTGATGGGGAAAAAATGCAGACTTTTGAACTCTGCACATGGATGTTCTTGTTGTAAACTTCAGCTGTTTCTGGGAAAAGAGCTAGAGCAAGCTCTTCCACACCATGGCTCACAGCTTGAGGGAGGGACGTTCTGGGGAAATGTTCAGCAAAGGGAACCAGGTGATTGCCTTTTCTGACCAAAAAAGCATCAGAAGGTCTTTAGGACTCACAGCAAGAGCTCAGACCAAATGGTATCTGCTTTTGTTATGGAAGAAAAGTGCTGAGATCTTCAGTGGCTTGAAACTGCTGAGATCGCTATATATTTAATACTCAGATTGCATGTTGTGAAGTAATAATTCAGCCAGTTCATTCCCATTACTGTAATAAGAAGCAGGTGGTTTTCACAGTGGGATTTCCTTTCCCCCTACCCTTACTTTGTTTGTTTCTTTTACAGGTTGTGTCTAGACATTTGTATTTTCAACAAATTAAACTTGAATTAGCAATTTAAAAGCAAGTTTTATCTAAGTGTGTCTGAGTAATGAGTGATGCTCTTGATATCTAACATAAGTTACACTTGACATTTTTTAGTTCTAACAAGAATAACCATATTGCTTCAAAAGCAGTAAGGTTAAGGGAAAGAAGCAGCTGTTTTAGAAATGGCTTCATCCCAGTGTAAATTCCTGAATCATCTCACAGTTTCTCTGTTTTGGCTTTTCTCACCATTATATCCAAAAGCCCTCCAGACACTTTTGGAATTCATCCTTCTACTACCCCGTGAGGCAGCAACCTACCCTACTTGCCAATAGAGGGCCAAAGCTGAGAGTGGAGTAAGCGGCTTCCTCTCGGGGCTACACAGAAATTTTGTGGCAGAGCTTCAAAGAGAATTTGGGTGTCTTCGATGAACTGGAGCCTGACTTCTCTTTATCTGACCTGTTGCTCTCTTGCTTGGTGCGTTTTGCTTCACTGAAGTGCATTAAAACTTGAAAGGAACCGTGACTAGCAAAGTCCTTTCGATTGGAGGCTGTCAGGAAAGCTGGGTCTCTACTGGCCTTCTCCTGCTGCTCTTACAGTGTTCAGGGTATGTTAGCATCTGACAGGAGAGTAATGAGGATGCCTCAGCTCAACTTTGCCGCTAACAAAAATTCTAAAAAAAATTCGGGCTTGAGATCTGAGTACATTCGGGGGGGGGGGGGGCTGTATGTATATAGGCATGTAAAACACAAGTACTTCGGTAACATAGGAAACTCCACAGCATGCAGTCACCCTAAACATCGATGACAGTAAATGATGGGGCCATGTATCTATGGATAGCACTGTTTATATCTCCATATTGCAAAACTCAAAAGTGTGGGAGGAGAACTCTAAAGGTTTTTGTGTTAGTGGAACATATCTGGTCTTTCACTTCCACACCCAGGTTTAATAGAGCTACAGCTGCATTTCTGGTTTTCCCTGTATGTGTTTGCTCTTACCACTGAGGAATCTTTCACAGATAAAAACTGAGGACTCGTTTATTTGTCCAGTATCTTTGGCTGAAGACCACGAGGGCCTTATGTGCACTGCACATGTACTGCAGCTACGACAAGTGCAAAATGCACTTACTGTGCATCTGTAGGTTGTGTACACAACACATGCTTATATTTCTTTCTAGGAAATCCCAGATAGAAATGTGGGAGCCCAAATTATGACAGAATTCCTGTTTTTCCTGAGTTTATAAGCAACTTAATCCAGATGTTATGGCAACATTCTTCTGCTTGTAGGTGTGCCGTGCAGAACTTCAAGTAGGAACTTGTTTTCAAGCAATAAACAGGAGGATACAGGTACAGATACTTGAAGCACAAAATCTTCCAGTTCCATCTACACCACTGTCTTCAAGTAAGTCACATCAGCTGTCTCATGCCTCCTCTCTAAAAGCATTTGTAACAGGTAAATTGCTTCTCAAATGGGTTGGCAATTCATAGCATTCCTTCCAAACCTCAGACTAACATGTTGTGCAGTAGATTTCCATTGCCAAGGCTTGTTTCCACAGATGTCTTACTTAATTACTTTTTTGTTTGCTTTGAAGCTACATCTTTATGTATTTTGGAAGATTTTTATCCCAGTATTAATCCTGACATACAAGAGCGTTAGCCTGCACTTGCTGTTTGGATACTGTCTTAATCAATTCAATATTATTGAATGTACTGTTTGTGTGACTAGTCAGGAAAGCTATTGTACAGCTTTTTTGGCCAGACTTTTGGGAAATTGCTGCAATTTAAACCATACATGTGGATATTGTCAGTTCCTTTTTGGGTGTGTTTGTAAGTAACCCTTTGTGTGCTATGCCTTTCCCCCTCCTTTTTGTGCTAGATTTCTTTGTGAAAGTTGGGATGTTTACTACAGAAGGGATGATCTATAAGAAGAAGACTCGTCTTCTGAAGTCCACTAATGGCCAAGTGAAGTGGGGAGAAATGATGATTTTTCCAGTTAGCCAAGCTGAACAAGGAACTGGCTTTCTCATCAAGCTCTACAGCAGAAGCTCAGTGAGAAGAAAACACTTCCTGGGACAGGTTGGTTTCTGCTAACTGGCATGATGTCCTTTACTTAAAATCCAGTTCCACAGGTTTCTTGGTATGAATTTTAAAATACTTTAAATAAGGTGGCATATGGCAAAATAGTAAATTCTGATAAACTCTTCTGGATGTAACCCAAGAAAGAATAGCACTGGACTCTCACACACTAACGTCAGAAAGGGAATTGACATTTGATTCTTCTTTTAAAAAGAAATCCCTAAGTCATTTTTGTGTGGAGTATTACTATGTGAAAGTCCTTCCAACAGACAGACATACAATCTCCTCCTTGCCTTTAGGCTTTCTAAAGAAAACAAACAGCACTCACAGGAATTTCACAACCTACAACGTACCATACAGAAAGGCTTACCGTACCAATACCATGGCTTACTATACCAATACACTTACAAACAGGTTTGTGTAAAAGGAAGTATCAACAGCTACAATATCAGACTGCCTTCCTGAGTAAAACAATGCTGAAATCAGCACAATATTCTAAATATGTATCATCAAGTGATAATACAGGTGACCAAAAGCAAAATTATTTTTTTAGCCGAGTGCTCTTTCTCTCTCTTTTTTTTTTTAACAGCTGGAACTTCAGTAGTATCTCTTTGAAAGCATTTGTACTATCAGGTTTATTTAACCCCCATAAAACTTCATAGTCTGGTCTCTTTTTATTCTCTCTTCCCTCTTCCCCTGGTTGTTCTAATTTACTATCATCCTGTCCCTTCTTTCTCTCCTTTTCTTTTTGGTATGGTGAGCCATAGCTGTTCTTAACGCTTTGTGCTCTCCCTGACACAGCTAGATTTAGTAGCAGAATTTTAATATATGCATAAATGAATAATGTAGAATTGATTTTGAGACCACAACTGCAATGTCTCTTGTCAGATGCTATCCTTAGGTACAGGAAGTGGTACTGTCCCATTCTAGTGATGTTTCTTGTGCCTGCTGAAGACATGCAGTTATAGGAGAAGCTGATGTGCTATAGAAATGATGGGCCAGCAAGAGTTATGTGAAGTCCCTCTGTTTTATGGAGCCTCATGTCACACGTGTTCCATCTTTCTGTGATTCCTGTTGGTGGAATTGGATTTGAAATAGGAAAATAAAAAATTGTTCTTTTTAGTTGTGCTACCTTGGGATGCAAATAACTGGGTATGATTTTGCAGTCACTTGGCAATATGTGAGGTCATCTCAATCTGACAAGTTACATTTAATCATATATCTTATTTTTAGGGGGAGGAAATGAGCTACTTCTCCTCAGAGGTTATTTGGAAAAGGTTATTTCAGCTCATGCAGGCAGACATTGCCACATAATGCATGAAGACATAAAATATGGCTCAGGGAAAAATGTACTTTGAGCAATTGGCTGGGTAGCTGGAAAAAGATGAGTATAGTTGGATCTATTAACTTTGTTCTTCAGAGAATGATGTTTAATTGGATGCTGTTCTAAGCAGACAATACTTAGATTAGGCTGCTTTTACAGCCATGTATTTAATCATGAGCAAGATGTATATTGAATCTCTGTGGATGAAACACCAGCTGTCTATGGTATTCTGGAAGACATTATTCTCACTTCTTGAGGACTCCTGCCTCAGCTGTGTAGGCTAAATGTACTTCATGGTGAAGTTTTCTGAGAAGTCTTAAAAGGACTCATTCGTGGAAGACTTGAGGAAATAAGAGTCCTGTAAATAATGATACCTGCTTACATAAGCATAATTCTTTTGGCAGTGGAGGCTGATGATAAATGTTCAGGGGGAATGTTTCCTACTTGTACCACATTTCCTCATTTAATGGCCACTATCTGTTAACTGAATGCTGAGAAGAAATGGACTCTTTTGGTGTGACTGTGTGTGGTATAGGCATGTTAGCAGCCTCTGTGGAATGCAAGTTTGGCCATGTCTGTTGGAGTGTGCCATTTTAAATGCATTTGAAAACACTGGACAGCTAGCTTGGGCTGCCAGGTGGCTTGTAGCCATCTGGAGTTTCAATGCATAGAGCCATCACTGGCCCTTATGAGCCCTTGACCCCAGCATGTGCATTTGAATGGAGCAAGGAATGCTTGATTTAAACCATCTTATTAAGCAGAGAAACATCAGTATGTAGTGAATTCTCTATAAACATTTTGGAGGCTAAATTTAAACCCAGACTCCCTGTGTTCCCAGCTGAAAGCCCAAATATGTTAGTCCTAACAGAACTGTCTTTGGTGCTCTCACACTTTGGTCACAGTCTACACATTGTATCTCATTCTACACTTGGCGGTATTTATTGGGAATTAATAAAGGCTGGACCTCTGTGTTACATCAGGTAAACTCAATTTTATTTTTCTTTTTGTTTCTTACTGCAGGTCTGGATAAGTTCTGACAGCAGTAACAGTGAAGCAGTAGAGCAATGGAAAGATACTATTGCCAACCCTGAAAAAGTTGTTGTTAAATGGTACAGCATTGGTCCATCTTGAAGACTGGAGATGAAACTTGGGACTGATTTTTCTACAAAGATATCCCTATGCTGTTTATAATAGTATAAATTAAAGAAATTAATTGTCTACACAAGTTCTTCAGAAGTTCTCCACTGCATCACACCTCCATGGTAACGGAAAATTCAGTTTCACCAAGAGAAATACTGGCTAAATATTATTATGAGGAAGACTTAGGATCTGAGGGAATTGCTCGTTTGATTTTTAAAAATCCACCTTGAAAAAGGTATTTTTGCCCCTTTCAGGCTCCATAAGAGCACAGAAGTCCAGTCTTGGCGAGAAGCAACTTGAATCAGCATCTTCTTCACTAGACACTGACATCATCCTCATCTACAGTCCTGTCTTTGGCAGACTCCAAAGTCCGTGGGAATCAGTCTGGTCGGTGGCTTGATCCTAGGTACCTCTGAGCCTCTGGGACTGCACCTGTGTTGACACCACTTGATCAGAGTAATGTGCCTGAGCCAGTGGGAAAGCTGTGGCAGTAGAAGGCTTAAAGGGAACTATTCAATAAGGCAGTACCCAGAGACTTCTCTAACCTCTGTCTTTGATGAAGGCAGTACCCTGACATGCCAATAGCTTGGGTTCTCCCTCATCCTTCCTTCTAAACAGACAGATTGAAAGATAAAGCGTTGCTCTGACTAACTGTGATCTTTTCAAGTGGGGCCCTCCAGACATGCTCTGTTTGGGTCAATTCCGGTTGAGATCAATGGAATAATACAAAGAGGCAAAGGCCCTGCCTGGGATCAGGGCCAATATTTTTAGATAAATTACTTTCTTATATAGAATTCTTATATGTAAACCACTTCCTATATAATCAACAATGTTCTAGCGTTTGCTTACATTGCTAAAACCCAGACTCACATGTACAAAGGAGTAGGCATATATTTACTGACGTAAGTGCCTTTTGATATTAATTAAAATGCAGCACAGTAAGGGACTCGGACTTTGTTTAAAAGATGGGCTACTGCTGCAGAAGTACTTGTTACATCTGTCTAGGATGCTGAAAAATTATGTGTGAGAATATATTTTTGTTACTTGTTCCTAGCAAGAAGAAATCACCATTTTGCAAATTATATTTTTCCTACAAAATCCTAAGATTATTTTTTCTATTAGTCCCCATTTTTCAGGAGTTTATTCAGAGTTATTTTTAAGGCAGGAAAATGCCATGTATATAACTGATAATATATACATCTAAAAGCACAGACCTCTTTGCACTACTTTAACTACTGGATTTAAAAAATATGTATGTTCTGTTAAATCCACATTTATGGTTGGCTGTCTGGACTGTACAAATATGTATGTTTGTATAGATGCTGAATAATTGTATCTTTTTTATACCTTGGATCCCATTCAAACATCTGACATGAACGGGAGTGGCAGTGAGAGCTCTCGCTGCTGGAAGGCCAAGAGTGGGGAGCAGAGGAGACACTGTAACAGGAAGGCATGTTGTATTTAAGCATAGAGCTCTGAGCATCTTTATTTTAACTTCTTTGACTTTGAGTAAAGGTCAAGAAAAAATGGAATCTCTTTGATTATGTTTTTTCTTATCAACTGATAATTGAAGCTTTTAAAACTATGACCATCCAAATTTTTGTTGTTGAAATTTAGTATTTTGAAAATGGGCAAACAAAAGGATTTTCCCAGGCTCTTACATGTTCTGCTTTTTAACCAGTTTTCATAAATGAACTGAAAAATCTTTCGCATGTTACTCAGAGAACAAACACCAGTTCTCTCTCATACTGACACTTTTTGCAAAGCTCCCCCTGGGCCCAGAGGATCTTAACTGACAGCATTAACTTTCATCCAGTTACATCACTTGGGATGAGCTTGGCTTGTTGGGTGAAATGAAAAAGGGACTGGACCCAGCTGATGTACTTGCAGTATCTTTACTTGAATATGTGGATCTTTTTTATTCATTGTGGCTAAACTGCAGTAAACAAAAGCACAAACTGTTTCCTTATGCAGAATGCTGCAGTATTTGAAAGAGAGGACAGGGAATATCCCCATGTTTTGGAGGCTTCGATTACCACAGCAGTGGTTCTGCAGAGATTGCTAACTCAGTGGATACTGTGTAAAATGGACTTTTTTGGCTGTTTTAGGACACCCAGATTTCTAAAAGCCTAGCTAGTAATGTCTCCTCTTTCCTATGTTAATATTTAATCTATGTGTTTACAAGAAAAATTTATGAACAGATTTTTTTTTTTATACCAGTGTTTACCAGCACCTCAAACTGAAGTTCAAGTCCTACCTTTTTCTCTGAGAAAATGCCAACTAAGGAACTATATTTCATGTAGTGTTGCATGTAGGGGAGCTGACTGCTACCACACTGAGGAGATACATGAGGTCTCACTTCGCAAGGTGTGCACGGGTACTGGAGCGCTCCGAAGGACATACTCTGAGGCACTGCTAGATCCTGTGCTCATTCCCAGGCTTCAGGATGTTCTGCATTTGTGTGTGTGTGTGTTCATCTAAGAATTTAATGAATTCTTAATAGCTGGCTAAAGACACTGTGCTTTTTTTTCTATGAAACTGGAGCATTTAAGTTTCTTGTTGCCACATTTGTTCCTCAATTTGTCCAGAGCACTACAGTGTTCTTCAGGAAACTGACTGTATTTCAGATTTAGAAAGCAGAAAAGCCTTTATTTGTCCCACCACACAAAATTTGGCTCCACTTGTTACTAGTCTCAGCTGACTGAATGCACGCTGCATTACTGAGAGTACGGCAGCACAGCACTGGGGTGTCTGTCTCTGTGCACTCCAGCCTTGTTGCTTGTAGCCAGGTAGAGAAGGAAGCAGGCAATACTTGGCTGCAGTAAGATGATGAAGAAACTTTATGCTGCACTGTTTTGGCTCTTTTTTTTTAGTTTTATTTTATTTTTAAACTGCTGTATCCTGCTTGTATCCTAATTACTGTCTCCCAAGATCCTGGAGGAAACCAGGAATTCTTTTTGCTTTCACTACTGAGGAGAGTCATCTAGGGGTGGAGAGGGACCTGCCCAGCTCAAAAGCCAAAAAGTGCCCATTCATCACATCAGCATTTACCTTGCAAGCAGACCAAAGCTGTGCTTTGAACAACCCATCATCACCTGAAATAATAGTCCAGTCCTCATAATAATGCCTGTTTTGGTGCTTCTGAGGATGCCAGCCAGGTAAAGGGGTTGTCCAGAGGATTGCTTACAGTGGGTTGGAAAATGAAACTGTTCTGTAGGATGGGGGCTGCCAGTGAGTTAGTTATGTGATATTATCTGTGTAAGTGTTGCAGAGGATGTACGGTAATGGAAAGCGGCTGGAAGGAAGTCTTCGTAGATTATTTTCTTCCAAGTACATGTTGAGGAGACACTGGGGTGCATACACACTGACTGACTTGAACAGAATTGGGAAAGATGGAAGATAATTTGTGGTGTAGTAGAATCAACCAGTTAGACTTAACAGCTGTCACATAAAGCATTTTTCACTGATGATTCACTGGGTCTAGAGCTTATCAGTATGGTTCTTACGTTAGACAACAGTTCTGACTCAAAAACATGAGACAAGGGGATACATGCATGTTCCTAGCATCAGTCCCAGGGTACACCTGGCTTTAAAATGGGATGATCCAGCAGATATTATTTCAATTTGAATGTCTTAAAAGGCCAGCTAGAAATTACTTGGGATGTCTTGCCTTTTAACTGCACAATATTTGCTTTACTGCTTAGTGACGGTCTCAATATAAATGCATGTAAGACGGGCTCCTCCAGATTCAGCTCCTGGCTTAGTTGAGACGAAGGCAGCTAAGCAGAAAAGGAAAATTTGAAGACCAATCCGTGACATAAAAAAGCAAGGAACTTTATGTACCCAGGATATATGCAAGAAGAAGGAAAAAAAGTGTATCAGATCACTTCTCTAATGCTGACAACTGTATGTTTTTCCTTTAGTGCACGTTCAGCCACTATTCTGACTGTTACATCCAAGTTTACTTTCATTGCAAATGCTGTTAATGAAAGCTTTGTTTTGTTAGTTCACTTCATTTGTAGATATAAGGCACACATGGTTTATAGTTGGATTTGCTGTTGCTTCTACTGACTCAGTCAGCTTCCTAACTTATAACAATTGATGAAAGCAGCAGAGGTTTAGAAGCTGCACCAGTTTTATTTCAGTCAGCTCCAAAATGGATGTAGATGAACTGGCACAAGAGTCACGATCTTACATTAAATGTAAGATCTCTCATAGAGAGATCTGTGCCTGCTTAGTTAGAAACTAACCATAGATTAAACTTAATCAGATTTTCCAGAATGTGTATATATAATTTCACTGGTTAATCAAACAGTTCTGTTTTACTTATTTATGACTAATAGCATTCTGTATGTAAACACGGCCAACAAATTTATTTTTTAAGTCTTTACATGTCAGTGGCACGTCATGGCATTCCTTTTAAGGAAAAGAATTTGAGATTCTACCTCAAAAGATGAGTGGGTTTAACAGTTTTAAACCACATTATCATAAAACATTAATTGGAAAATAATTGTATTTGAGTATCTGATCTTTTATGATCCCAACATAAATAGTGCCATATTGCTAAATCCATTAGACATCTCCGGTTCGTTCTTTTCTTGGAAGGACACTTGTATAAAACAAAAGGTAATTTTATAGGCATTCAATTAAGCACATATGCTGGTTGACTTGAAAACTGTCTGCCTGACGGAGGTTGTTTTTTGAGTTATGAGTTGGGTTGGCAGCCAAAGCATAAGGTTGTCTAGAAATTGGGGGCAGGGTTGTCCTACTTCTTAATTTTCATCCTGCCAACATATGTATGACATAGGAGGGAGGCTGCATAGTTGTGGAAAGCTTGGCATAAATCATGCTGGACATGATATACCCTCCTTGTTTTTCCAGCTTCTGCTGTAAAATTACATCACCATGTAAATACAGCCCTGTACATGATCTCTTGCTTGGTGCATGGAAAAAGCCATCACTAAAATCAGCACCATGTTCCACAAACACTGCTCCAGCAGATTTACGTTCTTTTTCTAGCTTGCACTGAGGGACAGGCCATTGTCTCAGTCTATGGCAAAAGTCCCGTTGCATCCAGCAGAAACAACCAGGCTTCAAAGCTGGTTTATAGTTACTTCAGCATTGTGATGGTATGATCTATCTAACAAAAGGTTACACACAACTTGATTTTTTTAGTATTTTTTAAATAGATAAAAATATGTTCACAGTGATGTTTCTGTAAAAACTGAGTTTCATTAAAGTGTATCTGCATCTCTTAAACGTAATGCAGTTCTTCCCATAGATTTCAGTGGTTTTGAAACAAATCCTGGGGTTTTTTCCCCTGTATTTCTGACTGCAACTTTTTCTTTCCTTTTATTCGGCTGTAGAGTGCTTTTCTCCCTCAGCATAAACAAGTCTTTAAATGACATCTGCTTTTTGCAATTAACTTTCTGCTTTTCTAGTAATGTTTCCCTTCTTCTTTATCTGGTATTGGGACCAGAATTATACGTGTCCTACCTTTGCTGTTTAAAGAACTAGCTACAAGCAGGCGGCCTTCAATCCTAGGGCTTGGGTCATGTCTGATGCTCTGCATTTCTGAGCTACCTTTGTTCACAGCTTTGATGGTATGGTTCTTTGGAGCTCCCTGAACTTCTGTGTTGTCTACCACCACTGAAAAAACAATGGGACAAATCAGTTGTAACTTCTTATGTGTACCTGGGTATCTTCACTTGCCTTTTTCCTTTTCCAAAAATTACCTTAAGAAATTGTTTTGGGTGATGAGGAGGAGTAAGCTGGTTGTGCTTCTGACCTTTGGGACAGTATGGTTGTTTGACTGCCATTATCTGTGCTATGAGATAAAGAGGAAGGCTCAAAGAAGAGCCATCAAAAGCTGCACCTCCAGGTGGAGGGAGGCTCGTACCTCCTGTATATATGATCTGGGAAACACTCATTAGCCTGGGGACTGTAATCCCTTGCCAGATGCCCAAGGGGAGGGGTTATTGTACTGTAATTTTTATCCATATCTTGCAAAACTCTGGAGCTATGGAGAAGCTAAACAGGGAAAATTATTATAGGAGGAATGGTATGGTTCACAGATTTCTATGAAAGAGAGCACTAACTGAAAGATCTTTGAAGTCTTTGAAAAAAGAAGCAAAGCAGCAGTCATAGGAATGTACTTGTTAGTTTTAAATATAGCCAAGCTTTGTCACTTGTCATAGGAGAAGAATGAATTCTTCGTTTGTGGTACCTAGCAGAAGAAGAAAATGGCATGTACACCTAAACCAGGGCTGGGTCTCATCTGCACTGGTGTTTGTTAGTCCTTCAAACACTGATGTGGACCTATACATGTTTATCTGCCGCTTTTCCTGCAGTAAGGACAGGTTGCGTGGGGGATTGTTAAGGGCAGGTAGTGAAGGAAGTAAAAAAAAGAAGCAGAGCTTTTGTTTTGAAAAACATTGTTTTTCAAAGCAATGTAACGTGCCTGTAACTATTGACAAAGCTTTTATTTGGCGTGGCTTAAAACAGATGATTACGCATTTAGATATTTGCTCAGGTTCTTTCAGTACTTCCCTGGCGTGAGACTGAATTCATCCTCTTTGTATTTAAATAATGCTTCATTCTGCTGTGTTCACTGACCTTTGAGCTCTAGACCTAATTATGCCAGATTTCCTATGGAGTCACCCCTTATGACTGATTGTCTGTGGTGTGCAGATCAGGGTAGACCTTGAATCTTTTTGCTGCACATCAGGTAGTGACAAAGTCTCTCTGCCAGGTGGGTTCTCTGATTTCTAGTAAAGAGGTGAGCCTGTAACAGCTACTCTTTCATCTGGGAAACTGGCTTTCCTTTGGCTGCCTGAATATTGTTGGGTTTGCTTGAAACCTTTGGAAACAGAATTTTCTGTGACATCTTTACCGTCAGTCACATTTGACTGCAATGACTAATAGGCTCAAAAATTATTGTGGACCTCAGAGAGAATGACAGAAAACAGGTCATGCTGCTTCAGGACCCTGGGGCTGAGCTGTGTTTTCCTCTGTTCTGCCACAGGCTGGAGAAGCTCTTCAGATCATTGCTGATCACAATTCCAGCAATACTAGTTCTCAAGGCACCTCATGCAGTTTCTCGGAAGACACATCTATTAAAGCATGGGTATTTTGGAGCAGTATGCTATGGAGCTGGCCGCTTGCTGGGGTTTCACAGTAATGCAGTTTTAAAGATACAGGTGAAAAGTTTTGATGTACCTTGAAATATCCGTTGACTAAAAGCAGAAGCAGAAGTTTAATTAAGGTTAGTATGAAGAAATGCTTTAAAAGCTTCATTTTTAGGTAATAAAATAACTAGTAGCAGCAGACATCAAGCCCCTTCTAATGTCCTGCACGTACATCTAATTAGGGCTCCATAAAAGCTCAGGGGTAATAATAATGCCTTTTTTAAACCACCAGCCTTGCTGTTTAGCTTCGGTGCAGAGGTTGAAAAGCATCGTGTTCCACTGGCAGAGTGCTGACTCTGGCAGCTACAAACTGTCCTGAACCTTGGGAGCAGGATCTGAGGTTTCTAACCATTGTTTTCAGATCTACCCTGTGACTTGCGCAGAACATAAAAAAAAATTCACCAGTGGGATCAGCTTAGTTTCACGTAGTCTGACTTGCTTTTGGAGCATGTACCTTACTGAGAGTTGTGAGTCTGTGGATCTAGATTTACTGCACAAACATCTCTAAAGAACTGGATGATTCAATGGTGACTCAGATCAAAAGTTTTGGAGGGTTTCTTGTAAGAGCAGGACAGACAAGCCCAAGGAATTCTGGATGAAACTGACAATCAAATCTGCATTTTTGATTAACATGACTGGCTCAAGCTCAAAAGCCTGTGTGGGGAGAAAAGTGGGTCAGAATACCCATGAAAGAAAGCTAGAGAAAATTAGATAAATATGCAGAGGAAGGGCTGCAAAAATCAGAATTAATACACTCCTCTAATTTCAAAGGCAAGGAAGTAGAGTCCTGATGATGTTAGGGGCACTTTAACCAAGCTCTTGTGCTAAGGTGAAGTTGATCTTTGGAGTAGAAGAGGATCTCTGAGGCTCTAGTCCTTTGCTGTCTCTCCACATTAGCATTTCTGCTGATTACCATTCTTTAGTGTAGACAAATTGCATTGTGTGTATAAATTAAAGCCTTAAGTGTGATGAATTCAACAGTACACCACAATGGGATTTCTGGTATTGAGTCTGCACGTAATGCCAGAATTCATAGAGAAAGAAACATAACATCAGTGTGGATTCAGTATTGTCTGTCTAGCAGCACTGTTCCTTGCTGTGGGAGTAAAAATCCTACAAATAGTCTTTTGGAAAGTACAGCAGATGCTGATATTCTAGTGAAACTGAGTGGTATTTATGGCATCCACTTGCTCTCAGCTACTTTATTTCATCAGCACTTTGTTCTCTTTCCCTGCCTGCACCTCTCTTAGTTGCGTAAGAGATAAAGCATAGTCAAACACATCCAGCTGTTTTACTTCCTTTAATCAGCCCTGGAAGGTCATCGGAATGACAAGTTTCTCCTGTGCTTTAGAAATGTATGTCAAATCTGTTTGCAAATGTCCCTCTGTATGAACAGATCAAAGTGCTAGCCTGGTCAACAAAAGCAATGAGTGTATCCGCCATGCCAACTGCATCAACACTTCAGCAGGAATTTTGGCAGAACTAGCCATGAATCCAGTATTCAGGTGCACATCCTCAGCTGGTGCAACACAAACTGGACTGTGCATCAGTAGATCTGAGCCAGCTCATCTTAGCTGGGGGTCTAGACATGCAAGCCACAGAAACTACAAAGCTAAAGTCTGCTAAAAAGTAAGAAAATTGTGACTGTTGCTGTTCATCCCTTGAAAACTTCAGTAGGCTGTGTCGGGGTCTCAGAAGCAACTATTCAGGGCTGGAATTACACTTTCAGCAGCTCATGTGAAAATGGGAAAGAAGAACCCTTCCTGCAGTCTGGACTGATGCAGAATTATTCTGCGTGGTCTTTCATATCCCTGGAGATCCATGATTTGCTTTCTCAGTTTTAGTGTTTCCTGATTAAAATACAGCTTCATGGTAACTCATAAGCTTTAACCACTTGTATCTCTCCTAGTAAATAGAATTTCTTGATGTGGCAGGGAAGAGGGACATAGAGGGGAAGAATATTTACAGTGATCCTTGTCAGGACTGCAATAGGCTACTTTAATACTTCTTTGAACTAGTTGTCTGTGAGCTGCAAGTGGGCAGCCACTTTGACCGTAACAGAAAAGGTTAAGAAACTGAACTCAGAAAAAAATGGGCTAATTTCGAGTCTTTTGACACTGGGACCAAGTCTGTTTCTTCATGTGATGCAACAGAGAGAATTCTTTCTTACCTTACAGGAAAGACCTAAACCAATAAATGCATAAAATGTATTGCTTATTAATTATAGTATTATGTGTCCTTACCTATGTTAATGAATACCTCAAAGAGTTATAACAGCAGTGATTTTTTCAGACATTTGGTTTTTCTTTTTTTAAGCTCCTGCATTTCTGACTTTGGGCAATGCAAATAAATTGGCCGTATTTACTTTGAATGAGACTGAACTTTTTTCATGCAGTATTCATTCAGTAACTGGTTTTCTGTAGAGGGTGTTTAATAGCTTATTTTGTTGACTGAATTTGATCTAAAATCTGAATTTTGGTTTCATTTTAATATTATATTGCCTGTTTATCTGCAGTATGCCAAATAAAAATGCTGTAGGTTGTCAGAAGTGAAGGTGGCAAAGCATTTATGGGAAGGGTAAATCTTGAAGGATGCAGAACTGATTACCGAGTTGTAGTTCTAACAGGTTTAAATATAACCCTCACTGATTATCCCTGGAGGTAGTTAAGTGTTTGAGGTTGTTCAACAGTCTTTGCAAAACAATGCAATGCTTTCAGTCCAAGGTCCAAGACTGTCTCCTCTCAGAAGGTGTCTGCAGCTGTTAAAAGAAACAATGGGAAAGACAAGAATTAAATTGGGATTATTCTTTGACTGTGGGCCTTTTGAGTCAGGCTTGAGACACAGCAGAGATGCATCAAAGCCGAATGGCTGCTACCCGTGCTGCATGAATTTTTGCCAAACCAAAGGACTTTGTTCTCCAGCTCTGTTGCCAGTCACAGAACTTAAATCATAATACATAATATCTAATAGTAAGCTTGCAAATGTTCTGATGAACTGCTTTTGTGCAGTAGAGTGGTTCCTGTGATCTTCAGTCTTTTACAGGGGAGCCAACAATGCATGCTTGGAAATGCATCTGCTAATCAAACAGCCCAGAAACCCCTCCCTTGGCATTTACCGAGTTCTGCAGCGCTCAGATTTACAGGTAATACAAGCCATAGTGAAGTAGAGCTATGCAGCAAATCTTAGTTCCAAGGATAAAATTCTGAGGATTTGAAACGTTAAAAAATACTTCTCTAACAAGAATCTGGAAGATTCTGAACCTGCAACATATAAAGGTTGCTGTCATTTCAAAGCATGCCCAGGGAAGTAGGAGTCTGGAAATGGGAGAAGCCTGAGCCTCAGGTACCACAGCCTCCTGAAAGCACACCTGACAATTCGGTGTCTAAGGCTTTTATGAGTTCTATAATGGAGATCTGTTTCCTAATTAATGGAGATTAACTTAGGCTGTCTATGCAACCATCTTACAGAAATATAAGCACTACACTACACGTAAAAGTGAAAATCACTAAATGCACATGTTCAGAAAGAGAAGGTGAAGTATATTACAACCTTTCAATTTGGAGGAATTCCTTGAGGGCCCAGGAAGAAACCAGAACATACTGAGAAACTAAGATAAGAAACTGTGACACTACAAACACTACGATTAATCTGTGATAAAACCATTGGAATCTGCAAAGCAGTGGCAGTCATCCAGGTGACAAAAGCTCCTGTACAATTACTAAGGCTATGACAGAATGTATGTAATGGGTGATCCAAAATACAAGAAGAAAGGAAGGTTAAAGAATAAGGGCGTGCAATGCTAATGAGGATGTCAGAGGAAAAAAACCATGCTGATTCCCCGTGCTGCAGCAAATGGCATAAGCTAATGCAATGTTCAGCATTTTGATGAAGATACAAAATCTGCAGTGGATCGGACAGCCACACAGGCGTTTCCTTGTGCCAGTGCCCCGTGCACAGATGAAGACAGCAACGTTGCTGCCACAAATAAATTCTTCATGGAGAAAGGATCAGGGGACCATGTTGTGACAGGTAAAGCACATGATCCTCATGAAAGCATATGGGCTACTGCCTGCTATTAAACAGCCACAGAGTGAAAGCTGAGAAACTTAATGGGACTGTGTTTATGTTGGAAACTAGTATCTAACTGCCTGGATGTCAGTTAGAGCCAGAGATGGCAAAGAGGAAAAATCCTGACATTCTGGAG
The DNA here is from genome assembly GCF_015220075.1 of Falco rusticolus. Taxonomy (NCBI): domain Eukaryota; kingdom Metazoa; phylum Chordata; class Aves; order Falconiformes; family Falconidae; genus Falco; species Falco rusticolus. Next base: position 42,590,609 of record NC_051193.1, read on the forward strand.
TTTTGTCACTTCTTGTCATGGTACATGCATTTACATACACACACAGACAGACACACGCATAGACTGGAAGACAAATGGTTTTGGCATCAGCATCATAAGAGGTGGTCCTGTGTTGAGTGAGCTTGTTACTGTGAGTAGAAATAAACCAGCCAAAAAAAAGGTGACACTTTCTTCAGACCCTACCCAGATAAACAGCATGTTTTGCCTAGGGACCCAGAATTCATATCATCTCCCTCAGTGAAGTCAGCAACTTCATAAATACCAAGTTGGCAGACATTGTCCCCACAAGCCTATACCGAGTACTTCCATAGAAAAGGCTGTCCAGTGCCTTTGTTAGAATGGTTGTAAATGTAGAAAGTGCAAAATAACATGAAATACAAAGGGGGCATACATAGTATCATGTTTGTAAGGTCAGGTATGGGGGATGCTTATAGACTCAGCCAACTATCAGACAGAAAGGAAGGCACATCTTAGGACCACCATCCCAGCCACTGGGGTATGATACGAAGGCATTGATTCTTTATATTCCATTCAATTTTGAGTGTGCAATCATGTCAGGGATAATATGTCAGGGTGATGAGGTTAATTGCTTAATTGCTGTTTATCCTAGCTGATTGCAGGCCTCCCAAATTACATTTACTTTAAAAGCACTGAAACGTTTCCTGATGTCACTAATCAATTAGCCTGCTGTTGGAACTTACAGGAAGGGGTAGTAAAGGCAAAGCTCTAGCACAGCAGTTTCTGGAGGTGCATACTGAAAGCAGCAATGGGCACAGTGTACATTTTCAGAGGGCGAAACTGGTATTCTGTGCTTCAGAATAAAGACATTTGACTGGTAATCCAGTACTGTTGCAAAAGTGGGAAATACCATCCTAAGACCGTAGTTAAGAGTTCTGCACAGATGACACAGAACTATGCATTGCTTCACTTGGTGCTGGGAAAGCCCCAGCTGGGGGATGGTGTCAAAAGCTGTAGTCATCATCTTTCAAGACAGATATAGACAAAACGGAGGGTTTAGAAGAAATTACGAGATTAAGAACAAGAAAATCTGACCTGTGAGTAAGGAGTAAGGGTACTGGGTTGTTTAAACCAGAAAAGAGAAACTGTGGAGATAAAATTATAATATATGAATATGCAAAAGTTTGTTGAAAAGGAGAACAGAGAATGGCAGTTCTTTATGTCTGCTAGGGATGAACTGAATACTCATGCCATCACAGATAACAAGAAAGTTTCAGCTAGAAAATATCCACTTCAGTTTTTTAGACGGCCCACCCAGCAGCATGTTAACCTCTTTCTGGAACACTGAAGCAAGAAGAACATGCTCAGATAGAGCCTGTGTATCTTAAAAGTTTGATTATTGATGAACGTGAATGAAAATGTGAGTTTCTTTACTTCTTTAGTTTGCTGGCCAGCAGAAGACTCTTTAGAAAACAGTTCTTGCCAGTAGTCCAAAAATTATATATGAAAAGTTTTTAGTGAAATTAACATAATATCTCTTTTAGTCTGGCTTTTTAATGCTTTCATGAAAGCTCGGCAGTTCTCAGAATCAAAACTGACAAAAGGTTAATTTTCCAAAGGGAATGTGGAGCACTCACCTCACTGAGGACGAGGAAATAACCTTATATAATTCACCCATTGGGTAGATACGTATTTCTGATACAGTCATGGTCCATGTGGTAAATGTGATGGTAGTACTACCATAAAGCACAACTTTCAGCAAACACAGCATCTCTGCCTTTTGCTTAATCCATTCATTCCTTATTGACTGTTCTATCCCATAAACGCTGTTTTGTAAAACCTTTCCATTGCGTCAGGTATGAGCAAAAAGCTAAAACAAAGGTTCAGTCACTTCCCTGATCAGGGGCCTCCTCACACATTCCTTGGGCACCTTTCATTGCAAGGGGTGTGTCAAGTACGCACAGGGTTCCTGGTCAGGCCACCAGCCAGAAATACGGGTTTAGAAAGCACTGTTGAAAAGATTTAATAAGTGCTGGGTTTTCATCTCATGTTGGAAGCTCCCTTAGTGATTTCCACTGTCCAAGCCCACTTTCATCAGTGTGGTTGTTAACAGTGACAGTTAATGAAACAGGATAACAGGATGAAGATGAGTGCAATAAAATCACGGTGGTATACAACAGGGGTGGTATTTGTTCCAGTTCTCTCTCCTGGAAACAAGCAGGACCATACTGAAATCGGTGAAAATGCTTTTGCTTTTAATTTGTTTCCTTTCTTTTTGAAGTCTCATCCCATGGTACCATCAGTTTCTTTTTGACTTAGCAGCTGGAATCTGGTATTTCTGTCTATGGGGACGGCAAGGATTTAGTCAGAGTGAAGAGCTAGTAATCTGGAACAAAACACTGGCAGCATGAAAATACATTCTGTTCTTGGTTTAAAGCTGAATTTGCCTTAACTTGGTGAACTGGTGGCTGCTTTGAACTTGAATGTGTTTTGACTTATTCACATGTACAAGGTAACCATTAAAAAGCCCCACATTCTATATTAATGGGACACATGCATGAGGTAAATTTTAAGAAAGTAGCTTTTGCTTGATCTTCTCTAAAATTACTGTAATGCACAGTTGGAAACTCAAGCAGCACCACTGGAGACTCTTAAAATTAATTGGTTTACATTTCAGTCCCAGCCTATTTACATTTATAGTATAGTCTGTATTTCCAGATGAAATTGATTAAGCACATTTTGAATTTCAAAGTCCTTCTGTGTTCACTCATTTGTTTGTCTGACGCACAAGCAGCTCTTTGCTGGTTCCTGAATGAGTCCAGGTATAACAGGACTGGGCCTACCATATCTTATGTTGATTTTCTGATTGTGGTATTTTATTACGTTTAATTTACATACTGAAACCATTTTTTTTTTTCTTTTACAGAGCTTCCTGTTGGCATTGTGACATTGTGTGAATAGCATATAATCTTGACTCCTTTTGCAAGACCATGTGGTCTAATGCCAACTTTTTATTTAAAAAGGGTGTGAAAGGATTTGACCTATGAGAAAATGATGCTAAACATTAACTGTGACATCATTTGAGCACCTGCCTCATGAATAACCCCGGATACTCTTACAGATGCAGAGTAGAATGGAATAGAAACTTTTTTAAAATCAATTTCAGCAACAATTCTGACATAAAATCCCATGTGTCCTTTCTTAGTTTCTAACTTAAGTAAAAGTTTTGTTCTTGTTTGATGAACGATTTTTAACTGATAACCTAATTACTATAAACTGTATGCTCTGGACAAAGGCCAACTATGATAACCATACTTGGCCTTAGTAAGCTTCTAATTAATTTCCTAAGTGGTGTAATGTGGTTATCAATTTCCCATCTCCACTTATTGTGCAGTGCTGCTAGGTGCTCTTGCAACACCTGTGATTCATCTCTGCTTGGCGGATTCTGTGAGTTTTCCTCTGGGCACAGAAAGCTTTTAAAATGCATAGATTGTGTTACAGCAATAAAAACATCACAACAGAAATAATGAATGGAGATTTCTACAGATGAAAATAAATATGCAGAAGATGTTGTTTATCTTCTAATTACTTAGACCTTCTACCTTGGAACAAGTATTTATTTAAATAAAAAAGCCAAGGGACATGAGTGGTTCCAAGGTTTGCATGTGAAGCACTGCATGAAAAGTGGAACAGAATTAAGTTACTTAACTGAGTACTTACTGCCATGTTCTCTTCGGAAGCTATTTTCTTGTGGATTAGACAAAACAAAATATTATTATCCAGTGCCACTTCTATTTTTTTTGTAAAAGGTTTATGTCTATAAGGTAAGATCTCAGTGTGAAAAGCTCTGCTTTTCCATCCAGTCATTATTGCACAGATTTCCTCTAAATACTGCTTTGTGTATATCTGAGGGGAAGACAGAGAATTGCACCCAAACCTGCAAGTCTTTCATTTTAAAACATTATATCCCATTCAAACAACAAAAAAGAGTTTTAATAGTGGAACTGATTGAACTGAAAAGGTACTATGGGGAGTGGGGTAGAACAGACTAATGACGTCTCAATGAATGCAGTCACTAGAGACAGGGCTGGGGAAGTAAAGAGAGACCAAAACCACATTATAATATATCTGTTATATTATATACATATTATATATTTGTTCTTTGCATTTCACAGTAAATCAAAACTCCTGTAGTAGAACTGCCCTCTTTCAAAACAGCTTCCACTTCCAGTGACTCTGGACAGAGCTGTGGTCGAAATTAACTTCAGCTGAGTAACTGCTGTAGGGACGTGTTAGTCTTTCTCCGTCAATGAGCCTGAGGAAGGTGGTCCTTACACTCCCTTGAAGCGCGAAGTAGGAGCCATTTTAAGAGAGCACCTTTTCTGTGGGGATAATGGCCCTTTGAAACCAATGGAGTTACTTTTGAAAAGTGACTTCTAATGCTATGCTATTCCTAAGGGAAATATATTTTGTATTATAAAATTACAGAATCATCATTAATTTTATGTATTTTCTTGATAAACTATTCATTGCACCAGGTACATTCCACAAGGATGGAATAAGAAAAAAGCAGAAGACTTACTAAGAATACTCAGGTGAGTATGGGGGTAGGAGAAAGTTGATACGTGCTTCTTGTCTGTGTGAGTTTACATGTTTGGCTCACGTGTATCTTTACATAGAGTACCTGTAGAAGGAGTGCAAGATAGTTGTGTGCAGAGTAAGGCACAGGGAAGAAAAGAGAAGCCCAAAAGGTAGCAGGCAACTGACACATGAGCAGTAGAGCTGAGCTTGGCTAGACAGTTATGCTACTCTGGGAATATCAACTGTTTCTGAAAACTATTTGATTATTCGGTGTACTCTGGTTGCTTTAAGATGCTCTGGAGTAAATCAAACCAACATAACTTTTTTTCATAACTATCAAGTTAATGCATGAGATGGCAAAGGCTAAAGTAATTTTCATGCTTAAATGATATATCTTCCACATCTTTAATGTGCTAGACTTTCATTAACCTTAATTCTGAGTTTCCTAGGTTTATCATGTTTAGTTTAGGTGTAATAACAATATCACTCTGAAGTCATCTGGAAAAAATTGTCTAGATTTTACTCTATGTTATGAAATCAATTTTCAAGTAGTTTTATCAGGGAATATAATTCCCAGCATTGGTTAAAAGTTTTGGCAGAAAACTAGATCTTTATTAAATACATATTTTTTCAAAAAAAAAAAAGCTTGCTTTCTGGGGAAAACCTTGTTTTCTTTTAAATTAACTAATGAAATACTCAGAACTAGTCTTTCAGCCAAAAGCTGAAAAGCGTTACTTTGGAAGTGATCCCATCTATTCCCATGGGAGTTGTAGTTTAAATGCTTCGTTGTCCTCTGTTAGGAGTTGCTCTCTCTAAGGAGACTGCAACTCCAAGGAAGCACTGCAGGCAATCCGCAAGACAGGAGACTGACAGACAAAGTCACAAGCCAAACCTGCACCCTCAGTTACAGCTCCAAGGACCCAGCAGTATGACATTGCCTAGACTCAAGCTTTTGGAACTCTTAGGGAATGGCTGGAAATGTGACTTCCTCTTGTGCTGCAAGATTCAACACCTTTTCTGCAACATGAAATTTCCAAAAGCAGTGGGGAAAAAAATTACTGTCAAATTGTCTTCCTCCTTGCTCCTTACAAACTGGCATTATTCATGTATCTGAACGTGGGAACTATACAAGGTTTCGATGTTGCCAGTGTTTGGCACCTGGTAGTACTGGTCCCACTATCTTCCAGAACTGTCATCTGACAGCTTAAATCATGTTATACCCACTGTCTGTGAAGTTGTTTGCGTATACCAACTAGAATGTATATAACCCTTAACAATATTATAAAAGAGAGTTCATCCACAAAATATCCATCAGCATAGCTTAATAAACAGCCTTATCTACATTTACATTAGGCTTCCACTCTTTCCCATTCAACATATGGTTTCACTTTGAAAGAGCAGACTTACAGTAAACTGTATCATCAGTAGGCTGATAAATGCTCTAATTCATAACAGTATGTCTGTTTGAGGAAGATTTCCCATGCCTAGTGAATGCTTAATGGCTTTCTAAAATACTAACTTACTTTATATATTTTGATACCAAGTACTGTATATAGGAAAAGAAATGATGGTTCTTGCCTATCTCTCCAAGAATTTTAGCTTTTCATTTATTTTACAAGTACATGCTGGTGTTTGGATACTTAACAGAGATGCTAACCTCAAGATCCTTTCTACTTAAGAGGCAAATGGGATCTTAATTCTACCTCAGTGCCCTTGGGTTTGCTGCTCTGGTAATGTGGCACATTAGAAGTTCTGAACAGTGTTATTTGCACTTCACAATGCAAGTGAGGTGGGATCACCAGGTCCAATGCTGGGTGCTGGGAGGTTTCTGAAAACCTACTGGCCCAGATGAAGACTTGGGCCTGCCTGTATGAAACATTTTGCTTGGAGGTCAGCTGAAGTGCAGAGTTGACAGAGGTCCTTGGGATTTTTGAGGTTCCTTGTGACTTTATTTTTTTTTAATTTCTTCCTTTTGCAAAGCAGCAAAGCTGGACATCACCAGAACACATATAAGATTAACAGCTGAGGAAGCCAGTTCCCACTTGAACCATTGGTGTCTTTTGCCCTGGGCAGTAAAAAAGATCACTGCAGTGAAACTATTTCTTTGTTTGTCGTAATTGTGGATGCATCTACACAGCCTCAAATGGAGGCAAACCCCCTTAAAATAACAAGGCTAGTGCAGGTCAATGCCCAGTGCTTTGTTCTTGTAGACACACGTGTGCAAAGAAATGCTCCCAGAAGAGTCTGTTCAAGTAAGACATCAGAGTGGTAGGGAGACTAATCACATTGTAGGGCTGGGAGTCTGCCTGGTAAAGTACTGTCATGGCCTGTAAACATGGGAAAGGATTAAGGTCATATCAACATGCTGAAGCAGGAGGTTTATGACTAGAGTAAATCATCTTGTTTGAAATGCAAACTTGTCAGAAAAGCATGTGAAGGGGCCACGAGTAGTGCCTGGAGCCAGAAATGTCCAGGTTCTGCTCTTACAGACCGGGCAGCTGGCAAAGACAGATTCCGTAAATGCAACAGATGTAAGACAGGAAAAATGGAACTAGAAAATCCAGGCACCCTTTCCCTGAGTGGTCAGAATGCTAACCCTAGCATAAATCATCAGCCTACCCTTGGTGTTGGATGCAATGACCAATGCCTCAGGATAGCAAGTCCTGGATCATTTGGCAAAGTAAAGAGCTGAACCCTGACCAAGCTTTTAATCAATCTTATTGCTTTATTAAAAATACATACATTTAGCAACACCCTGAGGCAGATGAGGTCACAGTGCAAATGCTGATCCTGAAGGTATATGCCAAAGAAATGCTGCATTTGAAGCCGTTCCAGACTCTTGGGAAATAATTCCCTGTGCAACTGCCATCGTTGCTGGTTTTGGCCATGGGGCTATAAGGGCACTGAAGTATTATTTCTGTTATGTCCCCAAATCAAAGCTTTAACAACTAATAGTGGAGACAGCTGGATATCCAAATATGATGGAATGAGCATTTTCTCCCTCAGCTCCTGACAAGTGAATACTATATCCCAATCTGGTGTCATTCTCTAGGACAATGAAGTACTGGAATGCCTAGGGAAGGCAAGATAGCTGGAAACCTCTCACTTTCCCATGTGATATTGGCATGTTCCTTTTGTGACTGACTGATATTAAAGGTACTTTAATAACACACTGAGTTTACTTCCACTCAGCATAGATAGAGCTGCAGCTCTGTCCCAGGAGAAAACAGCTCATTTCTTATCTGTGTAAGCGCTTATATTGCTTCCTGCTTAGTTAAGTGTGTCATCCATGACCAAGACTGAGAAGATCACCTGCAGTTGCCGCTGACTGTTCACAACAAAGCGTAGGTTTTACAGCCAGCTCAGTTAAATGTAGCTCTAATCAGCCATAAGCTCAGTGTCTCAGATACGCAATGGCAAATGGACAGATGTTGCTGCTGAGAAGGCAGCAACACGTACAACCTGTATGATACTCCTATGTTGGAAGTTATTTCTCTGATAAGGCCTAGGGTGTCAATGGACTGAAACATACCTACTAGGGAATGTGTTTATATGAGTCTGCAGGAAAGAACAGTATGTAGACCTGATCCTGGAGCCCCTGGTTAGCCACAAGTGCTAACCTGAAGTTACATTTCAACTGGTGCTACTGAAAGATATGACCCAGTAAGCAACCTAATCATCAACAATGTAAATAAAATCAAGCTTTGTCAGTTCTGCCTTTTGAAGAGCAACCTGAGTAGCTAATCAAAGGAAGTAGCTATCAAAGGAAGCAGGTTGTCCTGGAATACAAGCTCCTGAAAGACATATCTCTTTGAACAAGCAACAGTAGAGATAAGCAATAAATACTGACTTTGAAGCCTACAGGGAAAAATGTAAGCAACCCACTGAGATGCAGAGGTCAAGTTCATCCTCCTGGTTTTACTGGTTTTGGCTGGCTATGGACATAGGAAGCTGACACACTTGGTACGTATTTCCATGATTTCTTTGCAATCACAAGAATAGTATTTCTTCATACACACACACCCCCCCGTAGATTTTACAGTAGTTCAGAGATCTCGTCAAATTCTACAGCATCAAAATGGGGATATAGCTGAACAAATGAGCAGAAGTTTGGTACAGACTGATGACTTTATTAAGTGCTTCTCTGTCTTTCACTTTGCAGTACACAATGAAAACCAGTCTCAAAAGACTAGCAATTTAATAGGACCATGTAAAAAGATCACATGAATTAATAGGTCTTTGTGAGCTCAATAAATCTCAATAACTTTGTGGTTTCTTACTCTAGGATCTTCTGTTTGTTCCATTTGGCCGCTTACGACTACTTTGGCCATTGACAGATGGATTCTGGTTCCTCATGCCATGTGCACCCAAAATTCTCTCTTGAAGTTTAGTCAGAGGATCAGATGTCCAAGAAGTAGGATCAGTCTTGTCATTGTTATTTCTTGCAGCAGTAGTGTTTTCAGGTGACCAACACTAAAGCTTTCTCACAGTTGTTCTTCCCTGTTTATTTGCAAACCTGTTTAACCTGTAACCAGCGCAAAGTTGTTGCTTGTGAGGAACTTGGTCATATGCAGGTAGTCACCTTATCAGGTTAGCTTAATCAATTTTTTCATCAAGTTAGGTGGCTCCATTGAGACTAATGCCCACATTCATATGCTGGATATACATTCTACATGTTTTATAAAAGCCAGGCTATATACATGTTGCCTTTCAGGACTAGTATCATACTTCTGTAAGACTGCACCATGAGAAATGGAAGACAAACATTTTGGCCATTGAAACGTAGCATCAGCTTGTAAGACAGAAGTCTTCTCCAAAAAAGGTATAAGGCACAGATCCATTACAGAATTTTTAAACATTCCCACAATGAGCAAATAAGAAGTAAATAGTTACCTTAAATATTTAATTTTAATGAGTTTCTATCAAAAACATTTCCTTAAAATTTGGGTCTGAAGCTTTTGCAAATCCATACGGGTGGTTTTGTGCTTTTGCTTTTTTGTAGCTGTGGATTTCAACATCAGTTGTTCCCATGACCGTTGAACAGTGTTCAACACTGTTCTCTAAATACATTCTAGTATTGCCTGAGTGTGTTTCAACACAATGGTTTTAGTTAAGAGATGTATGTTTGGATTGTTTTGTTTGGGTTTTGTCTTTTAGCTCGTCAATACTTAAGCAAGTGTGTTGAGACTGTAGCTTATTATGTACACTATATCATAGACAATTGTATGTCTTTTATTTTTTATTACCTGTTTATTTCTGTTGTCTTCAAGCACACTAAGCCAGTGCCATCTTTTCAATGTGATGATTACTTCAGACAGGCCCTGACTTACTTCTACAGCTTTTAGCATCTAATTCAAAATTAACAAGGAAAAAAAAAAAATCACATTTTTTTCTTTAAACTCCCGATCAGGACATATATATTACATCAGTAATTCCATTCAGGATCAATCCTAAGTACGGAAGTGGAGCTAATTAAAACCCTGTTTGTCCTTAACATGTCTGTCTTGCCATTACGTGTGGATAATGACATACCAGCTTCTCAGTTCGGTGGCCAAACTAAACAAATGGAAAATAATTTTGGCTTGGGTAGAACTGAGAACATTTTAGTCAACCGAAAACAAAAGGGTTTATTTTGATTTCTTGCTATGCATCGCCTGGAAAATCCAATTTACAACGAAAACTTATTTTTAAAGCTGTAATTTTGCCCCAAGTTTGCAGCAGCACCACACATTGACCTTTCTGTATCATTTTCAGGCCTTTTATAATAAAGAGAAAAGCCTTTTATAAAAAAGCTTTTTTATTGACATCTGACTTTGTTAGGAATTGTGATGTTCTGCAAGCATGTTCTCCAGAAAATCTTGTATTTGCCACAAACAGGGCTCCCCACTCTGCGGCGAACACGGCTCAACAAGTTTTCTGTTTCTTTTAAGGAACACTGGATTGTAGAGAGGGGAAAAGCCACTTAATTTTACTCGTCGCGCCAACAGGAACTCCCTGGAGTTCTACTTATCGTCTTCTGCTGAGGGAATTATCTTTAAATTCCGTTTTGATTCTTTCGCCTGGCTGTCCGGCACGTCCAGGCCCCGCCAGCCCCCGCCGCCGCGCCGCAGCCCGGCACCCCGCGGCCCCGCCGGAAACCGCCGCTCCCTGAGCGCCGGGCGCGGCCTCGGCGGCAGGGAAATGCTGCCAGCCGCTGGCTCTGCCGGCTAGCCGAGCCAACTGCCTTCACCCGGATCCTTTCGCACCTTTAAAACTGATTAACTGTCGGCTCATGGCGGACTTGCTCGGCAAGCGGTTATCTCTTCAGCGCTGCCCGTCCCCAGCCCCGCGGGTCCCCACACGCCGCCCGCCCACCGCCGGGAGACAAGATGGCGCCTGTCCCGCGCCGGGCGGCACTCTTCCCCCTACTGCCCGCCTCAGAAAATCAGCGTCTTGATCTCTTCTGCCACACTGTGGCTCCTCTGGAGAACTGCCCGAAAACCATACGGCAGGCCTCTGATAAATCGGGAGATTTGAAGAGAGATTCGATTCCCGCCGCCCCTGCCCGCCCGTTTTGGTCAGTTCGAGGTGCAACTGCCCACCCCCTTCCTCAGCCCCGGCTCCGTCCTTGTGCTCGCACATCCACACACCCCGAGCCTTCTCCCGAGCTCCTCTGCTGATCCCTTTTAGGGGGGAAAAAAAAACACAAACGGTAAGGAGTTTGATTTATTCTAACACCGTTGTTACCCCCTAAACGGACACGGGAAAATGGTTTTAGAGCCATGGTGGAATCTGCAGGTGCTGTTCTGAGGTGGCGGGGGCAGGTATCGCCACCAATACACATGGTGCAGCAGGACTGTTCAGCCCCCTCCACGCTCACGGGGCTCTGTGTCTCCTGGGGACTGAGCTGGGGTCTCACACTGGTGCTGTGCAGCGCTGGGCTGTGTGGGCAAACCGAATCGCTCATTAGCTCCTAATGGGGAACTGTGCTGAATTGTATAGGCACCGCTTCCGGCGCTGCCAAAGTTGGAACCAGAGACAACCACTGTTAGGGAGTTGTAGAATAACAAAAGCAATTCTAGTAGGTAAGGAAGTAGTCCTGTATGCTCTTATAGTTGATTTGAAGGGAAATCGGTCTCCTCAAGTTGGTTTGGCAATTTCAGCACATGTTGCAACCTTCAGTCAGGTGAGGGAACTGCCTGCTTTCTGCATTGCAGAGGGTATGAATAGGCCGCTCGCAAAGAGCCTCTTTTGATTCATAATTCACAAAACTGGATTTATGGTGTCCACAGAGTCTTTGGTAAGGAGCCATCTCGATGCATTTTTCTGATGAGCTGGAAACACACAGATACCACCACAACTCTGACCCACCTCAGAACAGACAGATTGGTAGGTGTTTCTCTTTACCAGCCTAGTCTATCTTCCTAAAAGAGGCACGCAGAGAGACGTTAGGCTAGATCAGATTTATCCCATTGGCCTAGAAGGTTGTGAAACCGTCTTGCCTTCCATCCCATTGCTGATACTACTTGGCCAAACAAATTCCTGATCTTCCTTGAAAAGGAACTCTCTCCATTTAAGGTTGCAAAATATATGGTCAGGATTGTATTACTTTTCATTTATACTGTCCAAAGAAAGTTCAGTTTAAAAATACAGCTCAGTTGTGCCATTTCATTTGCTGGGAAAAAAAGTGTTTCCATGTTACTTGAAAAAGAAAATATGTTGGCCCTGTGCTTCCAACAATTCACATAGACATGTGCAAAACAGCTGGTTTCTGGGTTGGGTGATTGACCTCTCCATCCTTCTAGGATCCAGATTGACAACAAAGATACTTCCAATAATTTTTATCCTTGCAATAAACATGTAAAACCTATGAGACCCTCTCTTCAGGTATTACTCCTAGAGCACTATCATTCTCTATTACTGGGGATTCTCATTCATTGTCCATTGAAGCCAATGGCCAATTCTCCCATGACTTGACCCAGTGGTCACTGATGAGGGCCAGGCAGGGAGCAGGCCTCTGTTCTGCCAAGTTTCATCCAAAGACACAAAAAAAGGCAACACTACAATCTAATGTAAAATATAATGGTAGTCTGCCATTTCCTGCTGTTCCTAACGAACAGTTTGAGGGTTCATAAATTTCAAAGACTTCACTGCAAAAAAAAAAAATTCTTCAGTTTTAACATAACTGGGCCAATGTAGTTGTCTGGGACATCCTGAAAGTTTTCTCTCCCCATCTAACAACTGACATTCCAGCATTACTTGAAAGACACACATTAGCACTAGAATGAACTTTGGAAAAAAATTATTTTTAAATGGATGCACTCAGCCAAGCACTTTCCATGTTGCCTCTGCTAATTCTGGAGCTATGTATATTTGAATAGAAATGTATCTCCTTAATCTTTGTTTTCTCATTTGGCTGAGTCTACAGTCATCCTGTGTTCTATGTTTGCAAAATGAGATTTGCTGCTACAGATTTACTGCAGGGTCAAATAGGATGAAAAAGTATGTTGAGAGAAAGCCAAAGGCTTCTTAAAACACAGATGTCTTGAATATTACAGATGTCAATCATGTTTAGCAAATAGGGTAAGGGGGCTGGATAGCTGATGAGATTGATGATGAGGGATCAACCTTTCACTGTTAGATCACCAGTCCTAAACAAGCATGGAATGGTGAGAATTACCAATTACATGGCTATCATCCATTTCACAGTGGAGAAATCTACACTTCTTACAAACCTACAGCAACATAAAAACTCATTGCTTTATCACAGACACCAACTTACAGAGCGCCTTTTTCTTTCAGCGGCAGATCCTTTAAATTAGGATCAGGGGAGAAGCCTGTATTGTTCTTAGGCTGCACCTCTTCTGCTGCTGAAGAGTTCAGGCCTTGGGAATGTAAAGAGGGCACCCAGTAGTAGCAAGAAATTTAGAAAATAAAAAGTCAGCCAAAACTAGTTTATGGAAACTTATGGAGATTAGACTTGGGGACACCACTGATCTTTAGATATTCTGTGATGGGAAGGGAGTGTACTGTTTACAGTAAGTATTTGGAAATTTCTCACAACTTTCTTGAGACTTAAGAGAAATGAGTTTGGCAGTATGGACTGTGCTATGACCTTCTTTATCCTTCCCAGTGTTTGTTGGGTTTTTTACATGATTGACATTCTGGTGAGAACTGAACTTAGCAGAAAATTATTATACCTAATGATTTCTTTCCTTTGAATTAAAATTCTCTTTAATATAAAAGCTTCCTTTATTTCTGTTTTTTTCTTCAAATATACTTTTCTGTTGTTTTAAGTAGTAATTTTCCTTCTTAAGTGCAACTTCCCGCTGCTTATTTTAATTGTCATGTTTCACTGCTTATCATTACTTTTGCAACACAATGTTTGGCAACCATTGCTTTCCTACACTGGTAATATACTGCCATTATGACAGCATGGTCTTACTTTTAAGAGACCAACCCAATAGCTTTTGTAATACATAAAAATTTTTGTACAGATTACAGTGTGCTTTGGATCAGTGTTGGATATTAGAAATTGAAATTCTGAGATCAAAAGTCATTTCCTGGCTATGTCAGAGACATTTTTAGGTGAATTAGAGACTGGTTTTTACCCCTGTAGTTTATTTTCACTATCTGCTGTGTGACTGTGCCTGTCTGCATCTCAGGTCCACTGGAACTCAGCTTGCCGGCATTTGTTAAATACTTTAACACCTTTGCAAGTGTTACTTGCAATTACTATTAATTCTATGAGCTGAGCATTGTAATATATAGATGTTAAGTTGTTCTATTGTGTATATTGTGACAACTTAAGACTGTAAAAGACTGACTGCTGTTGTCACTTTCATAGCCCTATTGATGTAAGGGGCTGTTCTATATTTGTATGTATGTATAAATTAATATACACAGGGCATATATAGGCTACATAGGGCAGTAGTGTCACTTCTGTTTCTATTCCTTCAGTCAGTTTCTGCTTCCACCTGTTGAACTTCCTCATTTTGCAGTTTGCTCCAGTGGACATTTGCCATGGATGATGAATCGTTTTCTGGTTTTATTACCCCAGATTTGAAGCTCTCTCCTTTGCAGCTTGGGAGGGCAGAGGAGAAATTCAAATATGTTGACACCATCACCTGGGAATAAGGCTTTACTATGGTTTTGTGTTTGGCCAGCTGGTAGAACTGCCTACAGTCACGTCAGCAGTATATTGCTGCACAGCTGTCTATGGCACAGTAACTTGCATCCACACTTGGCTCTCCCTGTGTTCTGTTAAAAAGGGGAGAAAACACTACGCATTCAGAGCTGACTGGTGCTGTGGTCTTTAGGGCCTAGAGAAGCATAAACATAGATATTCATGAAATAAACAGTATCTTTAAAAATAAGGGCCTAAGTCTGTCAGAGGAAATAATGTAGCTCATACCAATTAACAGTATGATCAGATTATTGCAAGCAGATGTCTGAGAGCTGCTTCAGATATTGCTAAACCCTCCATTCAGCTGGCTGTGAGCACGCATCTAATTGTTTGCAGGGTGAAGTGAGACGTGTTAATCCCCCTGGAGGAGAGATTGGTGGCAGGCACCTCTGGGTGTCAACATTTTTCATTCTTTTTTTAACATTTAACTGCTCTTGCCGGTTTGCACAGAATTGAAATGCATGTGAAGTTCAGCTCCCTAGAGGCTGAAACCATTGAGGTAAGGCTGCGGTCCAGGGGGTGAAAGGAGACAGAGCTGACAGCCCTTGAGTTTGCTCTCAGGGGGGTCCATGGCTCCACTTCCCTGAAAGGGCAGGGCTGGCCGTAGGTGAGGGTTGGAACCAGTGGTGTTGGCCGCTGTGTCCCAGCCAAGGAGCCATGGCAGCTTGTTGCCAGCCCAGTAGAGTAGGACAAGGTGGTGGGGAGGTCTGACCAGGTATGGTGGGAAGTGAGAAATGGTCTCTCCTGCTGCCTGTGTTGCAGCTGTGCTAGAAAGAATGGGTAGTACCTTAAATGCAGGGAATAACAGGAATAAAGCTGAAGTAAGGTGTGAGAAATGTAAATAGAGAGGATTCACAGATGTGTAAAGGAGGACTTGCTAAAGGAGACAGGGTATCAGACAACATTTGTACTATACCTCCTTACTTAGACCGCAAAGTGCTTTCTAAACAAAAGCTCTCCTAACGTTTCCTCAGATGGAGAGTGAATAAGTTGTCCAAAGCCACATAAAGTCAGGCAAACATGGACTAATTCCCTGTTCCCACCTGCTGTTGGTTACTGCTTCCTACTCTCTCTCACACTGTGAGTATGTAGCAGCGCAGGGCAGTGTCAGATAAGTAACATGGGTTGTGTAAGAGCTAACTGACTTGCTCATAGTCAATAAAGTGTCTGAGGCAAGCAGAATCCAGAAGTCCTCAGTTCCAACAGAAAGGTATTGTGAAACATCCTCATTTATTGTAGAGCCGATGGAAAGAAAAAGTTCCTTCTCTTAGATTGTTAGACTTTTAACTTTGGAAGGTTTGTTTTGTTTTAACAGATAGAATTGCTGATTTTCTGTGTCACAGCTGCAACAATTTTATGTTTCCACTGTCTTCAGGAGCCTCATATATTAAGAGGCAAGCTGACCTTCTTAATTGAGTTTTCAGTTCTGTTAATTTGTTGATTAAGCAGGAGACATAATAGACTTAAATGCTAGAAGAAGGTTAACTTTACAAAACACCCTAGGTTTAAGGTGATATACAACTTCATAAAAGAATGATGAGTAATATGATTTTTATATGAACAAGGACCACTAATTCTGCTCACTCCTGTTTAGTTTGTCTTTCTCATGCTGGTCCCTAATTCTTTGTTGTTTCCTGAGGCTCATGCCTCTTCCTTATCACATGGGAGGCACCAGAGGTGCTTCATTGTCTAACCCAAGTACAAGTGCCTGCCGTTCTGATATTGAAGTAATTTCCAGTCCTGTAATGATGTGATGATAGGCTCTCCAGCAATGTGCTGAGTCATTCCCAGTGCACAACAGGGCTGTGCTGCCATCAAGGGGGACATCAACAAGCTGGAGAAATGGACTGATGGGAACCTCATGCAGTTCAACAAGGAGAAGTGCAAAGTCCTGTGCCTAGGGAGGAAAAACCCCAGAGACCAGTTAGTACATGCTGGGGGCTCACTGGTTGGAAAGCAACTTTGAAGAAAAGAACCTGGGGGTCCTAGTGGATACCAGGTTGAACAGGAGCCAGCAGTGTGTCCTTGCTGGAAAGAAGGCTAGTGGTATCCTGGGCTGCATTAGGCAAAGCACTGTTAGCAGGTGGAGGAAGGTGATCCTTCCCCTATATTTGGTGCTGGTGAGGCCACACCTGGAGCATGGTGTCCAGATCTGGGCTCCCTGGCATGAGGGAGACACGGACGTACCGCAGAGAGTCTGAGGAAGGGCCTCTCAGATGCTTAAGGGACTAGAGCATCTCTCCAATGAGGAAAGGTGGAGAGACCTGGGACTGTAGAGCCTGGAGAAGAGAAAGTTCAGGGGGACCTCACCAATGTGTGCAAATACCTGAAGAGAGGGTGCGAAGACATGCAGCCAGGCTGTTTTCAGTGGAGTCTGGCGACAGGACCAGAGGCAATGGGCACAAACTAGATTACAGGAGGCTTCTTCTGAACATCAGGAAACACCCTCACTGTGAGGGTAACTGAGCACTGGCACAGGTTACCTGGAGAGGTTGTGGAGTCCTCATGCTTAGATATATTCAAAAGCTGTCTGGACATGATCCTGGGTACCTGGCTCTCCATGACAGTGCTTGGCCAGGGGAGGTGGACAAGATGACCTCCAGAGGTCCCTTCCAACCTTAACCATTCTGGTAATACATATCTTTTGCATGTCTCTTCCAGATCTGTATCTTCTTACGAGTTTTTCTTGCATTCCTTGCTAATCCCAGGTGAATTCTGGTAACATGCTTTTTTGATGCTTCCAGCTTGCCTAAAATACACTTGGTTCTCACAAGGAGCTGGCCACAGCAGAACATGGATTTGTGACATCGAAGCTAATTTTTTAATCCCTTTCTCACTATAGTCCGATATAGCATGGATGTTCCTGCCTGTTCCTTCCAAAAAACCAAATAATGCAGATTAGAGAAATGTTCTGTGCTCTTGGTAAGGCTTTCCAGGCTTCTGGAAACTTCTTCTACCAACCATGTTAACCTGACTTCATTAGGACGTCTGGAAACACCTGTGTTCTTGTGAGAAGGCAGATGAGCAGAAAGAAACTAGATAGATTACAATACAGTTTGCTAGTGGCTTGCATAGCTCTAGTTGAAAGGTATTTCCAAAATTATATACTGAGCCTTTTTGGTGTGTGTTTTTGGGTTTGGTGTTTTTCCATTGTTTGGGTTTTGATGTTATTGGGTTTGGGTTTTTTCCTTTGGGGTGGTTTTTTTAAAGCTTTTTAGTTCTGAGGTTTGAAATGTAGCTTGTTCACTATTGTTTAGGGACTTGTTCAGAATTCTGCACCATTTGGGTATATATGCATGTCCTCTCAAAGACTTCATAGTGAGATAAACAGTAGAACTAATCTGAACATCTGCTAGAAATGTAACTATATCTAATTTAACATGTATCACTCTAGTTTGGGTGGATGCATAAACTACAGAGGAGCCATAAAAAAGCATTCGAAGCAAGAACTAGAGAGTCGGCAGGAAGTCTGCGTTCATGTTTATAAACATTTAGAAGCTTCTTTAATAATCACAGGAATATTTCCTGATTCATAGGTGTGACCTTGCTTTTAGAAGGTTCAGTTTCATGTAGATTAATGTATTACATGTTTGTTTTGTGAAATTAGTATTTGGTTTACAGCTATTTTTGTAAATTATTTAAGTAACTAAAATGTATTTGTTGCTTCTCTCAGAAGATGATAATACAAGATTCTCACGCTTTAGTAACAAAGTGAATGATTAGAAAGCAAAGTCTAAAGCAACCAAATTGTTCCTAGATTAACATAATCTGGTAAATTCCAGGTAATGGGGTTTGTATGTAATATTTGTGATTTATTCACTTAATGTAGAGAAAAATACATATTGTGGTTTGCTACATAAATAATACTATTTGTATTAGGATAATTGTAATGAAATACCCGTTCAAATGAAAATTATATTAAATTGGGGAGGGATTACCAGTAGCAAATTTAAATATTTTTTTTCTGTCCTAATAACTTTAATGTACCTTAATGCACACTTGAGAGGCAAACCACTGTTCTGATTTTGGTAATGACCACATGTCATTTAAAAAATAGATTTTCTTAGATATGGAACAATGTATTTCCTTTTATATGCCCATCCTTTATTTGGGTAATAGTATTATTGAAGATTTTAGTGTGTCGAGAGTAGTTACCTCAAAAAACCAGTTTGTGTTTTATGATTTACACAATCTTTGAACTGAACAAATCAATTAAATGTGAGTGTTAGTAAGTGACCTCAAAGTTCATGTTCAGTAATGTACTTCACACACAGTTCTCCTTTGAAAAAATATACCTGGAAACATGCAATTGGCATTGCACCTGGGATCCGGATGTGGTCCTGGGCAACAAACTCTAGGTGGTCCTGCTCGAACAGGGGTGTTGGACAATATGATCTCCAGAGGTCCCTTCCAACTCCAACAATTTTTATGATTCTACAGTCAGAAGCCTTTGGGCATGTTTTGAATGTGCAGTCAGCCTGTCATGACACTGACTAGGTTTTGGTTTCTTTTCTGTACAAGTAGCAAGCTTGGCAGCTGTCAGTCTTGCATCCAGATTTTGGTTTTGAAATTTAAATCTACACCTTGCAAATGCATATTTGTTACCTTCAACTAATTGCAACCTATGACCTCAAATTTGATCCTAAATGTTCTCCACTCATAAATTTGTCTTACTGCATAGAACACGTTACTTTCAGTCTAAAGTTAACATATGCAAGTCATGATGTATGTGAAGTTGTTTTCATGAAGATTATGGCCTCTGTGATCTTGGACTTGTTGCAGCATATCTGCTTTCAAGGACAAATAGTGTGTACAAAGAAATTAAACCATTTCAATCAATTGTTTATCTATGAAGTCTGTTAAGTGTATGGTCAGTTTAATTGCAGTGGAAGGATAGCAGAAGATTTCTCAAGTTAAAACATATTTTTCCTTTTTTTTTTCTCAAAGAAAACCAGCTGTTATTTATGTAGTATGAATGAGGAGAATAATATGGAAATGAGAAAAAAAGTTTCTACTGATGTATGATTCTGCAAGGCTTGCTCCCACCATCAAGATCATGAACAACATTCATTCTCACATCTTCCACTTCGAAATGAAACACTTAGCTTTTCCCCAGTACGTTTGATTAACATGAGTTATAAATTAGTTTCAATGATAATGCTAACAGGATTGTTTTACTAATTCTCTGTGTTGCCATAGAACTCATGAAACCTGTAATCACGATTGGGACTATGGAGATACCCTGCCTGTCATTTATTCTTTTTTTTTGTCAGCTAGGTAGCTGGGTTAGCTTTCCAATTCTGTCAAAATTAGAGACTAGTACATGAGAAACCTGTTTAAAAAAGGCTTCACCCACTCTCATTCCTGATAGTCTTTTGAAGTTCAGTTCTAGAGTAAGAAACTTGCTGATAGCTAATGGAACATAAGGTGAACAGTGGCAGGTCGTGGCTGTTTGTTAGAGAGGCAAGTTGCAGAACACAAAAAAGTATGGAGTGGGAAGTTAGAAGCTGGAATTTCCAGGTGGAAGTACTGAATCTCTGTTGCCCAGAACAGAATGTATGTCGTAAGCACTAAAGGTTTCATGATCTTCTGCATGTACCATTGTAGCTGCTTGGGGGAATTAAACACAGAACAAACAAGAAATTCAAGTTTGGGTTGTCCAAGTAGCTCCTTGTAATTTCTGTAAACTTTGAACAGTTCTCAAAGCTGAGAAATTCTATTCAGAGTGTAATGTCTAAATATCATGGAATTCCTTCCACTTTTACTGCTTACTTATGCTGGTATCATCACAGCAATGCAAACGCTTTCAGGTGATGAAGTTTATTTTCCAAAGGCATGTGATACTGATATAGTACAGCTGTTCTCATACAGAGAGAAGTTGTCCTGATATGGATCATCTTGGTTGGCACAATTACATCCGCATCAACTGGTCTATTTTTCCCAAAAGATAGTTATATTAGTAACATACATATACACATACACACCTTACCACCTGTGGGGTTTATATATATATATATATATATATATATATAAACCCACAGATTTAATTAAATCTTGGTGTTTAGGCTGTAATTTCTGTGTGTTTAAGGACTGGTAAAGGTACCATAGTGACAGTTCTATCAGCACAAGCTGGTCAAAAAGAAGGGGAGCGGGGATAGAATACAGGTGCTCAAGAGCACATATCCAAAAGAAGTTGACTTAATGAGACAGATACAAAAGCATAAATTATTCTGAGGGTTGTGTGAACCAGTGGGGTCCTGGTGTATCCCCACTGATTTCAGCCAGAGAGAAACTCAAGGAATGTGCCCTCAAGACTTTTGTATCCAGCAGCTTTTACCCTCAGACTTAGTCCTATAGCAGTGCAGTGAGTCGCGGGCAATTAGATATGTAATCGGGGAAAGGAGTGTTTTTTAAATACAGCATTTACAAGAAATTCTGAAATCTCTTTTAAATACTGACTTTCATTTCTAAAGCAAATTGGAGACAATGCAAGTATTTGGGACATTGTTATCCCGAGAGTAAACATGGTGTATAATACTGGTAAGAATTTTTAAATCATAGAATCATACTTTGTATGTTTTTCTTTGGATGCGACTGACTTTTTCTGTAGCTATAATGTTCTCCCATAATTCATTAACTTTGCTCTCTGTTCAATAATTTTTTTTATATTTTTATCACTCAAATATTTGCAGGTTTTTATCCACCTACTTTTATTTTCCAAAGACTTTGTTGGCAGGAATGCAGTTACTGAATGATGAGCAAACACATTAATTGTTTACTATAGCAGAAATTACTGGAGTTCAGTCTTTATAAACTATTTTTTAATAAAGATTCTCCCCACTGGAGAGTTCATGTCCAGAATCATGCTGTCATATTTGGTTTCAAACTCCTGCATTTTGTCCAGTAACACCCTATTTCTTTCAGCATTGCTGCTGCTCGTATTCGTGTCTCATTAAAATATCTGGTTTTCATATATTTCTTCTTGCAGATTGGCTTTAACTTTCCTAGATTGAATCCTTGACACCTCCTGTTTTTAGAAGTTTTTTTTTTTTTTAAATTCTAAAACCTTTAGATGAATTCTCATTGATCATTGATGCCTGCAAACTCTCCTAATTTAGTGTCTGGACACTTTAACACTACCATTTCCTGACAATATTGCAGATTTCAAAAGAAATCTGCCTGGCACTAATCACTGTGATGTTGCGTTAAATGCCCTCTTAGTCTAGGCTGTTGACAGCTTACTCCAGATGAGTGGTTTTCTCAGTGTCTCCTGCAGTGCTAAGGGTGGTATGCTGCCGTTGGGGTTAGGAGGAGTTTCTTTGCTTTTGTGCAGTTGTGTAAGTGTACAACTGATCTGAAGACAGAAGACATGTTAGATAAAACTCAGCATTTGTATATCAAAGCGATTGGCTTTCCAAACACTGTAGTTTGTGATTTTATTTACTTTGTATTCTTTACCTAGCTTTCACTTGATGTGGCCAAGATGCTTCCAGTGAATGTTAAAGAGAAGAAAACAGTATCTTTTACTTGTGTAATAACCAGGTATTTTGACTTCTTGTATTACTCACATTCAGCTAAATTTTTTAAATTAATTGTTTAGGTATGCATTTTTTCTAGCTATGTACTGATGTACGTTGCTTAATAACTAGTTGCTACTAAAAAAGAAATCTGATGGCACAGGGAAGAATGTCCCTTCTGTGTGTATCATTCTATGGTATTTTATAAGATTGAAACATTTCATCAATATTAGCTTCATGTTCAAGCAGACATTGCTCCAGTAGAGGAATAGCTTGTAAAACTCGGAATGTCTCATGGATTAAACATACTTACCACTGAAGGAATGTTACTGGATACTCTCAGAAGTAAGAATAGGATAAGACCTAGTCCTTTTATATGTTGGAACCAGAGGCTAAATTCAGTGTACTATCCCAAACCTCTTTCCATTGAAATCCAATCCTAGCCAGAGCGGACATGAGGTTTCAGATCTGGCAGTCCTCAAGCTTAACTTTGCAGTCTTCATAGTGTTCTTTTTAATACAGATGCATGTAAAACATAATTTAAGAAACAAGAAAAGCTCTTCCAAATTTACAGAGATGCTTTTTGCCACAGTATGTGTACTAAACTGTGACACAAACATTTAAAGCATTTGAGTTTGTGTTAAAAGCATGGTAATATATTTCAATGATGTTTCTTTTCTTGATACATATTTGTTAATAAGCGTATTCTTCCTTTCATGCTAGAGATAAAGCTATTTAATAAATTTATTTTCTTACATGCTCACTATGTTTAACTTCCTATCGATTATATTTGTTGTCTTATTCCCCAGATCCATAATAACTCAGGACTGGTTCATATGCCTAAAACTTATTAATGCTTTATCTGTTTAACAACGGGACATTTCTCTTCCACAGAACCCATTCTTCAGTGGGAACTTAGTGAAAAATATCCCCTAAAGACCTTGATGCTGTAATACCTTATGTAATAAATATCACATTGTCAAAATCTTGTGCTAATGATGTGATAGTCATTGCTTTCATCTGTAGTGCTACAGTTTGTTGTAAGTACAGATCTGGGCTTTCACAAATGCACAAAGAATCTAACAAGTGAAAAGCAGTGAATATGTGAAAGAACTGATATGTTCTGAATTAGCTATAACTTACAAATGACTTTCTGCAGTCTGCTGTGTCCTTTTTGCAAAATCGGTTTAACCTATGAAAGTCTGGTATAATGCTATAATTAAAATTCAGACATAGCCAGGTAAGTAAGTATATTCTCTGTGGTTTTTGTAGTTTATAGCTCATATAGTCTCACCCTTCCTATTGAGTGTTACTCCTTTATTTAAAACAGTGCAGAGCCTAAGGAAAAAAAATCTAAAAAACCAAATTAAATTATCAGAGATACAAAAAGACATTCAGAAGTCTAGGGATATTTAATGCAGGAAACAAATAAAGGAGGAAAAAAATGAATTGTTTTGTAACATAACGAACTGCACAGGAAAAGCATTTTGAGCATGTGCTTTCATAACACGGGCTCTTGATGAAGACCTTCCTCTTTGTTTTAAGGCAAGTTATAAATACTTTGTTGACATCAGTATCTCATTATGTGTTGAGACAAAGAATTTGATCTTCCTCGCCCGCCCCCCAAAGGGCTATGGCTTTTTATACAGACAACAGACCTGATCTTAATTATTGTTCTTGTTCTCTTAGGTGGAATTAATCTCTGGATTTGTACTTCTGGCTCATTGTCTAAGCTCTTTATAATCAACAGAGAGAAATAAGCATTTTTAGAGTGCAAAGTTCTTACCATCTATTAGTCATTCAGTATATCTGGATAAATTGTTGTCTGTGAAATTTGTCTTGAGTCTAAAATGATTTTTGAAACATCTAAGCTCTTCACCTACTTCTCCCCAGATGTCCTTGCAAATTCCTTTCTCATCCAGACAATGTATGCCACACGGTTCTGGTCATGTTTCACTTTGTTCTGCTGGCTTTGTCTAAGTTCTTTCCACTATTATCCCAAAATCCAGCTTTTCCAATTCCTCTGCAAAGTTGAAAGTCTCATGAATTATCCCCTCTATTGATTAAGTTATCTTCTGTGTTAAGCAGAGAAACTTTATACCTTTGCATACACTAAGTCAGGGCTAGGCGAAGGCATTTTCTTGTATTTCTCTGCTCTCCCCCTTTACTGTTACTCTAAACAGAAGCTGTTTTTTCTTTAGTGTGAAACCTCTTTATAGCCTTTCCTTACTCTACCTTGTCTCATTCAGTACTTACAATACACCTGTGATGCCCTTGTCCCTATACTGCTTGAATTTTCCACTACACTTTTTTTTTTTTTTTCCCTTTCTCTAGTGTTCCTCTTCACTCTTGGAAGACTATGCAGACACTTTACAGAGTTGTCTTACTGTTGTTTCTCAAGTCCCTCCTCAAAGCAATCCTCTGCACCAACAGTGCACCTACTATTAAGAGTGTATTTAGTCTGCTGCTATGCAGAAGACATCATCTCTTACTCTGAACACTATCTCATTGTTTCCTGTCTTCAGGTATCCATTGTGTCTCTTGCTTAGATTTTAAAATGGGCCATTTTATATATCTATTCTGTGTTTGTACAGCACGAACCAAAGGGGGACATCTCAGCCCTTTATGAGGGTTCCTAGACACTGTGGTAATACAAAAAATCCGTTACAGCAATACTGAAATTATTACAATAATATTTAATAGTTTTCATAGCACTTTCCAGAAACATGCTTGTGCTATTTTTCCCGTTTTCTAGACAGGCACCTGAGGCACCGAGCAGTGATATACCTGGCTCCAGTTACTCAGTTTGTTGATAGGTTTTTATTCCAATCTCTAGCAAGTGATCCCCTGCCTCAGAATTTGTGTTGACCATTATTCAGGTCCAGGAAAAAAGTCACAGTGTACAAAAGGATTATGCAATTGTCTGTAATATGAAGGCTTTAAAACATCCTAGGAAAGTGGGTATGATGAGCTGTTACTGGAGATGAAGGATTTGCTAGGTAGTCGCTTGAAAAGTAGAATGGCTGAATGAATTGTAAGTCATAATTCTGGAAGAACCCAGGGTGATCTTTCAGTCTTACTGTTACTTAACACAGCCTGTACAGTTTTCCAGGTTTGCTTCTAGAGGATGTTAGTCACATTGGCTCTGTCTCTTTTCACTCACTAGCTTTTCCACATATTGGTGAGTTCAGCTATGCCTTATAGACTGGTGGAGCCTGAGAGACATCATTTGCCTAGAGGTTTTAGAAAATAAATGACTGGTTGGAAAAGAGGACTTATTCATACACCAGTGAAGGGGAAGAATGCTTTAATAGACATCATGCAGGAGACCCACAACATAAGCCTTCCATCTCGTTAAACTAAGTGTCTTGTGACAGTGTGTTATTTACAGGCATATTTGTCTTTTATGTGTCTTATTAGCATAAAAAACCCCCAATATTTAGCAAATCAGTTTTATATACCATTCTATGATCTGCTGAGATGATATACAGACTTTAGTGTCTGCTCCCATTTAATAGGAAATGTAAAAACAACAGAAAAATAAATTTAATTATACTTTACACCAATACCTGTAGACATGTAAAAAGATATTTTCCCAGATCCAGAAAGTTCCAAATAGCAACTAAATAGAGTAGCGAGTGGAAGAATAGCATGTAGATAAAATTGCCGAATAATTTAAGAATTTTTTAACATGCTATTTAACAGACACAGGTGATTTATCTGAATTGCCGTGTGTTCTGTTGAAATTTTACTTCAATTTTTCAGAATGGTTTTGCAGTTGCTTACATTAATTGCATTGAACCGTTGCACTATAAAACATTTTGGTAGAAACTGAGGCAAAAGCAGTTGCTAGGATCTCTTGTTGAATTCTTCAACAAGAACTGAGAACACTTCAGCTTTTGGTTACAAAACCCAACAAATTCACATGGAAAAAACAGCATCTCAAGGGATGAAAGGCAGAATTTATGTGAGAAGCAAGCACCTGATCATTAAAATCAAGAAACTGCCAGCTAAAAGTTCTTCTGCCTACACCGTCAAACTTTGTTATATATATATGTGTGTGTGTGTACATATCCTTCCTTTGCCTTTCCTTCTTTTGTTCCCATATTTATGTTCTTCTTAAACTTTTTTGCTTCCCACCCTTTCTGGAAAAGTATGTGCTGAGTAAAAAATTTTCACAATAAGCCCCCGAGCAAGGTGCTCACAGTTCCTTAAACTGAATATTACTTGGGATGCTGCTGGGAATTGTATTTGAAATGAGCACCATCTTTTTTTTTTTTTTCTTGTACAGTGTTAAGTACAGACAGTTGGCACTAAACAATAATAAATCTCCCATGTTCCTAGCAAAAGACTCGGGCTTGACATCGGTTCTATTCCAGTTGCAAAATAAATCTGAAGCCAGTTGATGGTTTTATGTCAAAATGACTGATATTGATAAATCTAGGTAAAAGAAATAAACCTGCATATTTGTTTGTAGAAGGTAAGCACAATAACAGCAACAGCAGAGGCAGAGGTTTGAAATGAGCTTAATTTTTATTTCAGTCTCAACAAGCTTTTACTTGGGTCTCAAATATGCAGCAGTTCTATGAAAGTTACTGTACTGAAGCATTAGAAGTCTCAGAATTTCTGGACATCCACAATAATTTAGTCAGGCAAACCTGGTTAATAGGATTACAGAGGGGAAAATAAATAAATAAATATGCAAAATTATTTATTTAATTTAGAACATGTAGACCTTCTCTGAATGTGAAACAAAAGCAATACTATTTTAAGTAAAGTGTAACCTGAGAGCAACTGTTCTAATTTTAGCTGAATTTGTTCAATGATTATGAGAATTAGTTCAATGGGTACAAATCTCCCCACCCCTTTTTTTCTAAAAGGTCAGCAGAAGAGTGGAAGTTAGTTGTGGGAAAAACTAAAATGCATTATAAAAACAATATCTGTAATTTGCTATATCAAGTAGAGTTATGAATATGAGCTCTCAGGTGCTTCTTCTAAAGTTATTTTGTAAGTGTCTTTTAAGAGTCAGGACTAAAGATAAGCACTTAAATGATTGTACCCAATTGTAACTAAATATTTTTGCTATATGTCTTTGTTTGGTCAGAGCGGGTGTTTGATTTTATGGACATTATTTGGACTACTGTATGAAGAATATTGTGTATATATTCTCTATATATACACCTGGAATTACAGAGTTCTTGATGATTTGTGATTGTGGAGAAATTTAATATTTATCACTCACCATAGTCTTGTTCTTTTTAGAGAGTAACAATTTAAAGGAAATTTGCTTTTGATTCAGCTGCTAGGATGCTATTTAAAAATAGTGTTAGTGTGCATATAAAAGGAACTTCTTTGACATTGGATAGGGGAAGCAGTTTAGTTTGGATGTTTAAAACCTGTAGTAAGCTGTATTTTTAGACGTGGATCTTAGAATTTTTGTGTCAATCATTTGTCAAGCACTTGAGCAGCTGGTTGCAGGGGACAGTGTGATCTTAGACCTGCCTAGCTGACTGCATGGAGATGTCCCTCCGTGCCAGGCAGCAAACAACATGTGAATATTATATTATCCAAGCAGCGTGCTTAGCTGTACAGTTTCAAGTGTAGGTTACTCTGCAGGTTGCTTGTCTGCATGAGCCTCCCCTCTAGTTTTGAGGGGAGCTCCTGGGTATGCAAATAGTCTAGGGTAGACTTTACGAAGGGCAAATGATGCGTGAAAGGAACAAAGCAGCAACTCTTCAGTGTTCATTTTTTCCCTCCCCAAGTCTGCGATGACTTGTCACTTGTGAATATCATCTTAACAGATCTCACTATTTAATAGCCCTCACAACAATGGGTTTACTTGTCAGTAAAGTCCTATGCCATCATGCTGGAAAAATCTTAAACTAACTAACATGAAATAGCTTTTTAACCCAGTTTTGCAGAACTTCAGCTAAATAGCAAGTGAACAATTATAGCTGTTTTCAGAGAGGCATTCTGGAAATATAACACTAATTTTCAGTCTTCTGTTTTCATTTTGTAAAATACTACTTTCTGACGCTGTCAATAAAAGAGCCTAAAATTAAAGGCAGTGAATAAAGACAAGAAACCTAGTGTTCATCTTTCGAAGAAAGTACATAATGTCTGCAGAATAAATTTTATACATGAATTTACCATGTTATCAAAGTATTTTGAAAGAAGTATGATACTTCCAGCACTTGTTTATTATTATTTTATACTACTTACAGAATGAAAAACTAAATCTTGCACAGGAAATTAAGTAACCATTTATTAATTTCAGGCTGCCCAAACATCCAAGTTTTTAATGGGTTTTGTTGATCTAAGTGATTTGAAATCTAGTTAGGTTTGAAATCTAGTTTTTCTTTGTTTTGAAGATATCTTTTAATCTTTTAATTGGCATTTTAGGAGTTGTAATCAATTATAAGCAATGCAAAGGATTGGGCACTGCTGTAAATGCATGATTCCTGTATCTAATACGATTTTCAAGTAATATTCTTCCTTGTAACTTTTTTCCTGTTAATTGTAGACATGTTTCCTTTGAAATTGTGGGCATTTTCTTTCCACTTAGCCATCCTGCACAGTCATTTTCTTGACAGATCATTCTATGTATAAAGTGCTCATTCTGTGTACAGAATTGGCAATTACATTTGTAACTTGGCAAATAATATATTGCAGATCCTCATAGTGGGTATTCATAAGTATTGGTGATGTTATTTAAGGCAGCATTTGGAACCAGAGGTAATACAAGTTACTTCAAGAAGGGCTTGTGGTTCCCAAAACCTTTCTCTTCAGCTGAATTATTTGGGCTTATAAAATAGATACTTCCCATAAAAATAGCCTGCTTGTGTTCCTACACCATTACAGACACAGTAACAGAGCTGCAACAACAAAATTAACACAGAGTTCTGGTACTACCCTCCACTGTGCTTTAGTTCCTTTTTCACAACAAACCAGTTCTACCTTCGGTGCTGTCTGTGGCACTGAAGGCAGTGAAGGACACGGGACAATCTAGAAAAAGATTAGCCATGCAGCAAAGTGTATTGCATTTCTGAGACAACGTTGTCAGTCATTACAGATTCTTCAGTGTTTTTAACTGCTGAAATTGAAGGAGTCTTTCCTGAGTATACGAAAAGTTGTAATTTCAGAAAGGCTGGGGTTGGTTGGGTTCTCATAAGACTGCAAAAAGCCCATCTTTCATGCAAAGATCATCTTTCTACCAAACTTCAAGTCTCTATAGAAAACATGGTGCTACAAGAGCTTTTCCAGAAGTTGCTAAATTTATGTATTTATTTTACAGAACTAGGAAAAAAACACTGTATTTTTTTTTTCATGACCCTATCCTTGGAGACCGCTTAACTTAGCCATTATTTTCCAAATTTTGGAAGTGTCAGCCTAAGACAGAAAGATTGTAAGGAAAATTTTACTTCAAATAACTGGTTTGGCAAATTTATGAACTGTTCTGTGATTCTTACTAGAAGAATCTGTATTCAACTATCTTAATAATGAACAATGCTACCAAGCCTGTTTTTAATGCAGCTTCCCTGGTGGTGGCATCCTTCTGGAATTAAGACTCCAAATGAAGTATGTAACTGACTCCAGTTCTCTAAAGTGGGTATGTGCAGGTTTCACAACAGAAATCATGCTTGTATGATGGACAGCTATCAAATGTTTACTCAGAAAATTAAAATCAACTGCATATCCTCAAGAACTATATATTTGTGCACAGAAGGAGCAAGACCAGATCCACAATATAACCCCTCATTAAAGGATAACATTCCATTATTGTAGCCAATCTCTATGCCAATATTACTCTGTGACCTGATGATAAAAGAAACAAGCAAAGAGATAGAAAAAAGAACAAGAAAAACTGTAGAGATACCAGCAAACCCCTTTTACTGTCATTAGAATTTGTGCTGTCTTTATTGTGTGCTATTTTTCTCCTTAATTCCTTGGAGTTCTCTAAAGCCAGGCTTCATGGCTTTGAAGTGGTAAGAAACCTGGAAGTGTAATCTGTTTTCAATGTATTTGCAAATCTCCTTACATGTGTGAATATTTGTTTGAAAGTATTCAAACTCTTTGGGACAAAACAGCTTGACTGCTCGACATCTTAACATAGACACATTTTAGGGTAAGCCAAAATATTAAAAAAATGCAACTTTGTATTGTAACTCTAGAATTTATTTGCAGCTATTTGAATTTGGCTGGGATGTTACTAGTGGATATTCTTGTAAGAATGCAAAGGGATGCTTTTCAACAGCATGACCAAAGCTTTGATTTTCTGTATAATCAGAATAATTAGATCTTCAGTGGGTGGCGTTGCTGCTGCTGCTGTTTATGTTGAGACATTTCACTTTCCTGATTAGGAGAATAATCCATGTGCTATTTCCTTGGAGGTCTTCTAGCATACTGTCCAGATTCGATCTTTCTAAGCTTGAGATCAGTCAAACTAAGTGATCTAGGTATATCTAAAGGTAATGAATAATTTATTTTGCCTGCCTATTATTGAAAGCAAACTTGTGTTATTTATAGATTTATTTTTATGTCAGAGAAGATACAATCACTTTGCTGATTTTTTTCTTCCTCATAGAAAGATTGTTTCAGTGCCAGGATATGGTATAATCTAGTTTACAGAGAAATCTATGAAGGTAAAATACCAAATTTTTAAATTTAAGTGGAAGAGGAAAAAAAAATCGTATTGAAGTCCACTCAGAAGTTAATTTTTTTTTCAGCTTCTCAAGCTCAAAATTGTGAGGGAATTCATATCCCACTAAAGTTGCGTAGAATTTGGGGACCAAACTCCCTAGTTCACCTTAACATCTCTATTCTTAATTGCCAAGTATTTCTTTACTTTTAGAGCTATTTTTATCTCTTAAAAATTTTCCTACTTCTAATATTATTCCACATCTCCTTGCATCTAGAGAAAGGAACAGAAACCTATGAATCTGACATGTCAGTACAGATAATGGAAAAGCTGGATGTCGAGAATCCTGAGGCGCTTTCTGACAGTGCTCCCTACGGCAACACGGTGTCTGCTCCCACGCACGCACCCTGTCCGGCCGGCCAATGGTAAGAGCACCGCCTTGTGCACAGAGAGCAAAAAGCACTTACTGTTAACCATCAACGCCGCTAAGTGACCGTTGAGAAACTTTGCATTGCTGAGATGAGGATTCTTTCTCGGCTGGTTCATCTAACATATTCAGGTCTTAAAAAAAAAAAATAGCTTGTGCACAAATCTACGTATATAGACAGGTATTTTTAAAGATGCATTAGCGTCACCCATCCTTGACACATATTTTTCACAAGCAAGGTAAGACTTTCTAATACCAGTGCTTATTTTCTGGTTCTTAATATTGTTTTGTGTGGTCATTTGAATTAAAAATAACTACTCTTGCAATACAGATTGGAAGCAGCTTTTGAGAACTCCGCAAGTTCTTCTCAAAAGTGTCAGTGAAGTCCACTGAGAGATCCCATATGCAGAGGTTGGCATGTCTGTGTCCATGCACTGTACAGCAAGTACATGGTTGTTGGTTTTTTATGCCAAAATCAGTCTTTGTGAATATACCACTATTCCTTGTCTCATTAAAGAGATGAATCGGAAAGGACTAGAATCATGACCAGTGCAGAAAAAAATCTGAAGAATTTCTCCAAGCACAGATCTGAGTTTCTGCCTTCTTTCCCCATGCCCAAATACTAGACTAGATGGATCTTTTCTCCCTTTAAATGGCTGTTTTCTTATATACAGAAATGTACTTTTCATTTCTTTAAAATAGTTCTTATTGTTTCAGTGCGTCGAAGAACACATTACAGAGGTGCTAATGTTCCTTCTAACTGCTCAGAAATATACAAAAGAGGATGTGCCTACTGGTATGCAGAACAGAGACTGTAGCATTCATATTTGTTTATGTACGAAACCACCCAATTATACAAGATTATATAGACCCTGTTTTAAAATTTATTAGCACATAATCTGCAACTTTTTAAAAAGAGATGGTAGATGAGTGAAAGCTTCATTTATTCTAGAGGATGTTGTTAGTGTCACATTCAACAAAGATAAGATGTGGAGCCAGGTAAGAAAAGCGACTTTGAATGAACACATTGACTTGGACAATATGCTGCATAGTACAAGTTTGCCTGATAGCTTAATAATTTTAAGATTCCTATTTTGTTACCATTTCTCTGCCTGAGTCTTAAGCTTTAATGTTACTCGACTATAAATACTGGCATACTGTATCCCAGGATTATAAATCTAAAACTGCTGTTTAAAAATTGCTTTCCAGATTATTTAATCAATAAATTCTAGTTCATACTGTATCCTAATAGTCTTACTTATTGGTATAGGTAGTATCTGGTCCTTTTAGGATCACTGAGGCACCAGATAGTTGCAAGTAGCTTTTTGCATGGACTTAGATGGAGATCCAGGGACCTTAATCTGCAGCTCTTTCTTGGAAAGCATTTGTTATGCCTATAGGAAAGGCTGCTTAACCTTCACCTCCCAAGTTTTCCATCTGCTGATACCAGATGAAAGATTAAAGTTTGCCATAGTTTCAAATGAATGCTAACTTCTATGCAAGTAAAGTTCAGGACTTGAATAAATCTAATTATACCTTGATACCTCTGTGCCTTTTATGTAAGTATGTGGCACGGAGCTAGTTTACGTTGAGGATCTGATTTTAACTGTGGCATACAGAAACGGAGCAAACTCTCACTTAAGCCGATTCATAATGTCAACATGCAGAGTTTAATAACAATATGCTTCCTTTCCCTTGGGTGTCAACCCAGTTTTGTACTTCTGATTCCTTCTTCAGTTGGACAAGTTGCCTTCTTGGAGGACTCAATGACACAAGGACATCTTCCAAAAAAGTAATAACATTTCCAATTGATTATGAGCAAAATACAAGAATAGGTATTTTTATGGTTCAGGTATGTTATAGAGCCAGAGACAATTTCTCTGGCTTTGCACATCTGTACTATGTTTATAAATTAGATTAAATTGCTCATTCTTACTTGTCATTCTAATGTATTTGAGAATGTTGCATGATGTTAGTGAGCAGTTTAGGGAAGACACTTCAACCCAGGAGATCTCGGTGCTATTCTCAAGTTTCTTCACTGTACAAGCAAATCGCTTTGTTTGTGTACCAGTTTTCCTATTTCTAAATTTGGGCAATTTACAAGAACTTAGAAGAATATTTTCATTAGATGAAATTCAGTCTGAAAAGATTGAGGAAGGGTTTACAGGACACAAATGCTTTTCTGGTTTATGTTGTACTTCTGCCTGACAGAATTTTTCCCAAGAGTCTTTCAATTTGATAGCTCTGCCAGTGAAGCATTAAAAATTGTAAAACAGGAATTATATATTTTTCTGGTTTATTTCTGTGCTATTTCCTCCTTCCCGTGCACAGGACCCAAAAATTTAAGTGACAGTATTTTTTCATCAGCACAATCCTTTTTATTTGAATGAAATTTTAGATTCAGCTGGAAAATCTGCTTCTCCAGGCTTCCCACAGATTCAGCTACAACCCTTTTGGTTTAGCTACAGCACTTCTCTCTTATTAAAAACTTTTCATCTTCCAAACACAGAAAAAATACCTTTTTTTGAATATTACAGGTGACCATGGAGTACTTGTATCACTTACTGCACTTACTGTTTTCCCTCTCCCACATATGTGTACTGTTAGCTTTCTCCTGACTTTAAATTCATTCTCAGCTTAAGTGACCTGTCTACTAACTGCATAGCCATTATACTGTTATCTCTGCTATTGTTACTTAATGTGTTATTTCTTTTCAGGAAAAGTTAATGGTTGCTGTTTACAATAAAAGAGAACATTAACTGTACCAGAACTCAGAAAATTTCCAGTATTTGTATTTCCAAACACCAGTTTTTTGCCACATGGAATGTTTTTTTACCCACTGATCTCATTTCCACAAACACAGAAGAAATTACTATGTATGCAAAGAAAATAATGTTGAATTTGAGTGTAACTTAAGCTTTTTCTTTCTTTTTTTTTTCTTTTCTTTTTTCTTTTTTTCTTTTTTTCTTTTTTAAGGAAGTAAATGATTCATATCTTGTTAGAAGAGTTTTGGCAAAGTTCTTCTTGATTTCAGTGGAATTGAGCTCAAAAATATTAGTTACGCTCATTTTGTGCATTTTTCAATTATTGGATTCACATTTTTGCAGGGTTTCTACCATCTTTGTCAGTGGTTCCATTTAAATTGCATGACTTTCTGAAATAATCGTTATTCAGCATCAGTGCAATTTTCCTCTTCAGTGGGGAAATTCTTCATTTTAGGTTTTTGTAGAGACTACCTAAGAAGCTATCTTTAAAATAGTTTTTTGCTACAGAGAAATCTTGAATCAACAGGAAGTGTTTTGTTTTTTTTGATAAACAAGGTTCTGTGTTGTGTCAGTTTGGTCTATGCACAGTAGTTTATAGGCAATTACTAAAATAAATAGCACTTTTACCCTTGATGGAATAGACACGTACTCTTTTCAGAAAATATTAACTGCTAAACAGTCTCTGTAGTGGCTTTACCCTGTAAGTATGCATAATAATTCAGCAGTGACTATTTATTTAACAGGTGTGGTTATCTAGTGATGAAGGCAATTCTTTTCAATTTAAGAAGTATGGAAAATGAAAAAATTATAAAAGCAAACGTGTGTACAGTCATTCAATCACATTCATGAGTGATAGGGAAAGCATTTTCTTCACTAAGGCAGATGAGAAATTTAAACTCGCTTTTGCAGTGAAGCGAGGCATGACAACTACACAAAAAAATCTCCTGCATTAACCAATCTTCACACATACCTTGTTAATGTTGGTTTACACTAAACATGTTCTCTACAGAATATTAATACTTTCTGTTGATAAGTTCTGAGTGAACTGCCAGGTTAGAATAGATGAAAAACAGGCAAAATTTGTATAGTAGTAGTACCGTATTTTATTAGTTGCGTAGTTGGCAGAATCAAGCTTGTAATCACACAATCTTTCACCTAGTTGAAGAGCAGCAGGCTTCACTTCAGGCAAAGTATTACACTGTTACCGATCTACAAAGACAAACAAGGGAAGTGTAGTATGTGATCGTGCTAACATGAGAAGTCACATTTCGTTACTTGCTGAGAGGCCGTCAAAGCACATAGCAAGCGTGTCAGTCATATACCATATATTTGTTGTTCATCTGCTGCAGAATGCAGATGACTGTAATCAAATAGCTCCTGTATTATCCTTGTATGGACTGAATCTTAACAGGCAGACTGTCCATTCTCCTGTTCCATTTGTTGTAGTGTGCTGGATAAAATTGGCTTATATCTATACTTTCCTGATATCGTCTATATAATTTATCTGTCTTCTAATTAATCTTGCAGAAACAGTAAGCCAATGTAAGAAGAAAACTCTTTAGAAGTCAGTTTCTATGACACAACAGTGACTCACCAGGCCAAGAGCTACTGATTTTAGTTGAATGTTTTTGTGCTGTAGTTTGCCACAAAGGATAGTAAAATATTTTTTTTTTTTTGTGTAGTGACAGTCCTGTGAGAATCCAAACCTTGTTCACTGCTGCTCAAATATACAAAGAAACCTATCAAGTTAGATGTACATACATAAATGTCACTGGAGGAGGTGTGTACTGATGCATTAGCAAGATGTACGTTGTGTGTGAAACATTACAGAAATCAATGGGAATTTTGCCATTGGTTTTGCCATGCTTTGCGTTGAGCCCTAGGTTTTCCTATCCTATAAAGAACTATACAGACACAAAGCCCTTTGTTCTGGTAGAACCTCCTTGAATTTATTAGTCATAAGTATCTACCCCAATGACCAGTGCAGCATGATACAATGCATGTGTTATCTTTTGAGGTATCTTAAGAAAAAACATTCTATTTTTTTTCACTTCTTGATTTGCTTTAAAGAGGTTCTTTTCTTCTCCTTGCTAATTAACTGTGAAAGTGTTTCTTTAGGTGTCTGTCAAAGCAAGAGATCTGATTGAAGTACTGAACCTCACTGCTACTCCTGTATCTGCTTGAGCAGAGTGACTTTTATCTTCCCTTCATGTGCATTATGTACCTCTAATTTATTGCCTGTTTTTCTTCTTTGTAGGCTTGGAAACATATGCCAGGTCTGAAACTAACAGTAAGTGTTGTCAGTTTGTACTATGACCATGTGGGAGCTTTGCTTCTAATTACTTTGAAGTCAAAGTCTGATAGGCTGGAAATAAGGAAGGTAGATGTTTTAACACCAGCGGAAGACAGCTGTCTAAAAAAACTTAAGTAAATGTTGCAAAATATCCTTTAAATCTGCAAGGAACAGTTTATCACTGGGCACAAATTCAAGAAGATTTGGTTTGTGCAAGAAATTGAATCAAAAATATCTTTATTGTATGGAGAAATGCCAGGGTGTTATATATATATCAACTGTATGTACATTTTAAATGTATAAGCTGGATTGTGTGACAACTGTTCCGCATTCAGAGTAATATTAAGATAACAGATAACTAGGAGTCTGGTAGTACCAGTCTCCATTCTACCACAGAGTGAACTGACCTCTGTATTTAGAGCCCCTCTACAGCTCTCTCCAAACCGAGCATGCTTGAAAAGGCTTTTTAATCCAGCTCATGTGGCTAGGCTATACTTGTCTGGTGCAGAGGGCTTTGAGCATTCACTTTGCCCTGGGAGCACAGCTGGGTCCCCAGTGCTGCTGCATAGGCAGACATAACTGTATATGAAAATTTACATTTGACTTGCAAATTTTCACTTATCCACATTGAATTTCACCTGCCCTTTTATAATCAGTCACATAATACCACGACATCCCTCTGCAACTCTGCGTAGTCAGACGTTATATGTACTACACTTAGAATTGTGTGACATTCATCACCTTGTTTTTCATTCTTTTCCAATTCATTTTTGAGTAAATAGAACTTAAATATGCTGCATGCAAAGACTGTGGGACTCTTTAAGTAACCTCCCTCCTGTGAGGCAAAATGCTGCTAACTGTACTGGCATAGCTAAATCCTCTTTGCATACTCTGCACCTGACTGTTAGTGTTCTGCTGATAATGACATTATCAGAATATCGTACCTGCTGAATCAATTTAAGTAGTACCAACCATCATCCAGTAATACAATCCTTGTACCATGTACTTTTCATTTTTGCTAACACTTCAAATGATCAACAAGAAAATGGTCGAAAGAAATACCTTGGTTACTATTTAAAGATTTTTGACAGCAATCACACAATTCAGCTAGTTCTTTGCTATAAAAAGGAAGTATTTACGGTATTATAGATTCTACCATTTGAGAGCAAATAAATGTAACTTTTAAAAGCATAGTTATTCTATGGACAGGATGTCCATTAGAAGGCGTGGAAACAGATGCTTTTATAGAAACCAATACATTTTATTATTTCCACTTGAAAATAGTTTTTTGATTGGGTTATGTGGCATCAAAATAAGTTAATATATATTATAATACTAGAAATGGAGAATAAATAAGATAGCCATATTTTATTTTTCTGACCTTTTAGGAAGTAAACAAATTATTTGACCAGGTATTGTGGTAAAATATATCACTGAGCAGCGAATAATATTTTCTGAGCATAATTCAACCAGAAGGAATGGTGGTATCAAGGGCTCAAAACTACATACCTTTAATGATGGTCAAATGATACAGTATCAGTAAGATGATTATGATGATATATCAAGACTTAACATGCTAGTATTTAATACTTTTTGAACAGTAACTAGCAAAAGGTCATTGCTGAAATACTTCATAATTTCTATTTTTACTTTTTTGATATGCTGTTTTAGAAACTATAATGTTCTAACAAATGTGAAATAGCATAATTTGATTGTGGAAGTATCATTGAAAATGGTGTTCATTGTCAATTATTACTGGGTCCACTAGTTGTATTTCTGAGTCATCCAAAACTTTGCCAAAGCCCTGTGAATTCTCAGAGAATGTTGAGAACCATTGTCAGGTAGTTAACAGCAAAGATTAGAAATATTACTTCCTTTGTCACTTTCTTGGTTGTTGGAGTGACAGCAGCACCAAATAAACTGGTTAAAATAGCAGTCATTTGAGTGAGTCATGGTTAGTAGTTCTTGGAAAACTACTAAGTAGAATAGGTCTTCAGTAGGAATATTGTTTTATGTAGGACTGATGAATCCAGTCCCTGAAGTACAAAGTTGTGGGGTTTGTAGAACCTGTGTTTATTACTTGCTGTCTTCCTATGTGAAAACGTGTATTGAATCAGCAGTTTACTGGTGCAATACACCAGCAGACTGCCATTGAGACTGCCAGGAGTGGACCAAGACTTATTTTCAGCTGACCCATTAGTGTTTGTAGTTACATCAGCATTTACATTTTGTAAATTAATATAACGCTCATTCATACTCCTTGGCAATAGGGTCTTAATGTATTTGGCTTCTTTCAGAGACAGAGAGAGATGGCAAAACCTCCTGTTTCTGTTTTTCCAAAACAACTGAAAATACTCAAAATGCCAGAAGTCACCTTCTCAGATGATACAGCACATCTCATATACCAGTAATGAAATACATCAAGCTCTGAAGAGCCCTCTGTGGAAAGTACTTAGCAGTTCTTCTTTACGTGGTTGTTCTTTATGTGGTGGTTCTTTACATGGGCATTTTATTCAGCCCCCAACTGTCTTTCTGCCACTCAATCTCAAAGGACAGATCCTTGTGTTAGTTCTCTAAGGTCTGCATGAATAGATTTCTTGTTAAAGGAAGTTAAAGTCTATGGTTCACTGTTCTGACGTCTAAAGAAGAATCCTCCTTCAGACTAACAGTACAAATTATTTCCTTGTATTTGCATGCACAGTTAACAGTACAAAATGGTCTGACTGCACTGATGATTGTCACCTCTGCTTTGACGGGAACAAGTTCTGAAGGCAGGGGCACAGCCTATTAGCACAAACTATTGGTTCTGCGTTTAGCTCACTGTTGATGACATCACTATTGCAATTTCTAGTTCTAAGGATTCATAGATTCCTTAGTCACCGATGTGATTCATACAGAAGTCTGGAAGAGTCAGGAGATCCTTTCCTAGATGAGTTCAAGAAGTAATAGATGCCATATAGCTTAAAGTTAGAGACTCTGTCTTACTTTTTGAGTATTTAGGCAACTCAGTCAAAGCAAAACAGTTCTGTAATCAGTCCTAAAGTTGTCTCTTCTTATTATTAGCTTATAGAAGTTCAGAAACAGATGTTCAGAAACACCCAATGAGAAACAGAAGTTAAATAGCATCAGTGAGTATGGCAGATTATTAGTAGCAACAGTACTTGAGAAAATCTCTTAGGTTACCACCACTTCTAATAACCTATCATACCCACTGACAAAATCAGTTTGACAAGTATTGCAAGAGATATCAGTCAAATGCAAGAGATTCATATCCTTAGCTACCCCTTTTTAAGAAATCATTTAACTATTCTCAGAAGCTGCATAATAGTAAAATTTCCAATACATGGACACTCTACAGTTTCCACCTGTCTTGCGTCTATCTACTTTTCTTATCCTTGTTTACTAAATATGTATTTCTCTTCCACAAGAGTTCATTGGATTCACAAACACAGGATCTATGTGAAGTGATTCTTCAAGTGTGTCCACTGTTAAGCTGATCCATTCTATCTTTCTCTCTAGCTGTATCAGTTGTTAGCTATACTCCAAACTTTTATAGGTAGGTGGAGATGGGAAGAAGCATGGAGGGGGAGGTAGGGTATTCATTCCCATACGGCATATATTCAACCACTGATTCATGTGTAAACAAAGTAAAAACTTTGTGGTCTATCAACACTACTTCTCCACCATGTTCTGTCTTCCATAAAGTTTATGTGTGTACCACAACCTAACCTTCTCTGTAACATTTTACAGCTTTTGGGTTTTATTTTTAAGGAATTCTGTCACATTAAAGTAACAAATACCCACATCTATTGTCTTCCCCAAACTACAGATTTCTGAAGAAATGATTGTTTTGTACATCTCAGATGTCATTGTACAGAAATTTCTAACATTTTTCACTGCCTTTACTGACTTATTTAAGGACCAGGCAATTTCAGCTCAAGTGTGTGCCACTTTGCGTGAATGTGTGCTCCAGAACAGCTCTTTCAGAGGCCACAAGGCAAATTACTGTGTATTTTATCAAAGGAAAAGTAACTTCTGCTGTTTCTTATGAGTACTCCCTTAAGAGAGAGAGATTATGGAAGCTGTGTTCTGTGTGTATGTGCATGTGTGTATCATACCTACGTATATGCATATAGACAGACAATAAGTAATTTTAGTGTGTTTTCTTAGTTTGAATTTGATGAAGCTGTGTTTCACTCATTGAACAGCTCAGCACCTTCTGCCAGTAACTCTGCCAATACCTGTAGAATACACATGGACAAAGCCACATGAACTCTGTTTGCTAGAAGGAAGGCAAGTAATGAGTCTGTCTTTTTCAGCAGGCAGGCAAAGGGCATACAATTAAATAATCTAAGCTTGTCCCACCAGTTGGTAGCATTATGAGGACCTACTTTCAAATGGCATTTCATCTGTGCCAGTCACCTGGCATCTACATCTGTTATTTGCCAATTCGCTTTGACTTTGGAGAGTTTTTCTTTAGAATTTGTAAAAATAGTGTGAAAGATATCCAACACAATAAGAAAATTATACTTGTTGTTATAGGACAGTTGGAGCAGCTCTGGTAGTCAGTGATTTCCCACTGGGACATTCTTTGTGTTATTTATCCTCTGTGATTAAAAATGTTCTGGAGAAATTTTCCATTGAATCTGAAGGAAAATGCATAAAACATACATCAACTGTTATGAAGGGCTTAAAGGACACTAGTGTTACACTTCACATTTCTAGTCCTGGTAAACTGCAGATGCATTTGATCATGAATCATTAATTTGTTACAGTGAAAGTGTTATTAATATGTTCCTTCTTATTTCAAACAGCAAACTGCAATCCTGCATTGTAATACTACTATTTCCTATGCTAAATAGGCACACCGCTTCTTTGTGTGAGGGGAAGCTCCGTATGAAATGCAACTGCTGGAGAACAGACTAGCTAAAAAACCATTGCCCTTAGCAGATGCAAAGTATTTCACGTCTCTGACAATTAGCAGCAGCTCCCAGATCACAGCTTCTCCTCAGTTCTGAACTCAGCAGGATTCAAAAGATTCTACACCTTACAGAAGCAAAATTTTTTTCTTGGCAGTTTGTCAGAGTCCAATACTCTCTGATCAGGTTCTTTTAGATAGTCCACATGATGGTGGTTTAATGTTTAATATAAATTTTTTTTATATATATATATTTGCCATTACATGAAGGTTTGATTTAGCACAGTGATACAGCAATGAACTGAAATCCCAACACAAACACAATATAGCAAGTTGAATATTGCAATATTCAACTGTAGTTGAATCTCGATGTAGATGTGATTCTTGTTACTGGTCTCTGTATGCTTTCTGTCATGACGCTGGGCACACCCAGTCACCTGGAAGGAAGAAGTGGATTGAAGCCAGCTCAAGCCCATTGCTCCCTTCAAAGTTTGTTATTTGTTGAATTTTGATGCTTCCTGTTGGTCTGAGCTACCTATATGCTGCCCCCCACCCATCCTGCATGGTGGTCTGGCCAGCTCACAAAGACATTATTCTTTTTTAACAGTTTCGGAGAACCTGATGATTCACTGATACAGCTATCTTAACTAAAACCAAGGCTACCCTCCAGTCTACCTGGTATTGAGGCAAGTTCAGTTTGCTTTATTTTACGCTTTTCCCTGAACTCACTGGGTTTTGCCCCTCTCTGAGCTCTCCCCCACTGCAGGGGTGTGCTCGTTGGTCACACATCTGAACTGCCAAAGTCCCTGCTGAGTCCAGAAGTCAATGTACATCAGTGGCTGTGCCGCTTACGGCTTTGCCTTCCCTGAGCGATAGTAATAGGTAGCTTACAGAAGTCCTTGATAAATCCTATCACCACAAAGCCCAGCATGCTACAAGCAGCCTGGTCTTGTTATGAATCGCAAAGGATGCCAAAAGCTGTTGCCCTGTGAGTAGCAGCTCCTGCCTCACATTTCTGCTGAGCTTGTATAAGCTTCTGAAATTATAACAATTTCAATTCATAAAGATTTTCCCCTTATTCCAAGCATGCATATAAATGTGGTTATAGCTGTCTATAAATAAATAGGCCTGTACATATTATTTTCTTTTTAGTTGTGACATGCTATGAACACAGTGATATAATAATTTTAGAAATCATTATAGTATATTAAGATGTTACCAATTACCAGGTGATTATTAGCACTCCAATATTTTTTATGAGCTCACAAATTACTTCAAGACCTTATGGAAGCAAAATCCACTACAGTTCAAAGCTGCCTGCATTTTAATCACCTTCAGCAATATTGTAGCGTTTTACATCTTAGTATGGTAAGACAGGAGTGGAAGAATCATTTCTCCATCCATTTGCTTCATCTCTCTCTGTTGGCTGCAGTAGAAATCACTCAGTGAGCTACAAATTAGAGGATGAAAATGTGTTGACTTTAGATAAAAAGAATCTGAAAGTCAAAACTATATTGTCTGTCTTTCTGAAGTAAGCTGAATTTAGTAGGCATATTGGTTCAACTAAGAGAAAAAATTAGTAACTGAGCCTGGTATTTCATTATCATGTACATACAAATATATGTTCTTTGGACACAAGAGGTATTAAGCATAAACTGGGGGCTTTTTATGTCTTTCTGAGTCCCTTTCAGCCAGTGCTTAGGCCAAGAACCTTAGTGTCTCGTTTTACAAGCAAACTTTAACTCTTTGCTTTGCTTTCCGTAGGTAAAAATTCATTTAGAAACACTCATATGAAAAAGGTAGTGATTCCAGGGAAAAGTAGCTTCCTAATCACAAGAATTCTCGACAGTAAAACTGCTATAGCAGAGCCCACCATGCCTGAAAAGGTGCCTTTTGACAGAAGCTTTGTATCCAAGCAATGGTTCTTGCATGACTTCGGTACTATAAATGGAAAAAAAATGGGACCTGAATTTAAAAGAGTGCAGATAGTTTATGCAAGACTACAATAACATAGCAAAGAATAGTATTAAATACTTGGACCTGAACACAACCTACGCTTTCAGATTCAGAGCAGTCCCTTTATATTTAGGTAAGAGATTTAGCATTTAGTTCTTTTTTAAGCATATAGTTTGTATGCAATACATGAAATGGCCATTAGCTAGTTTGTGTGACTTTGCACAGCCCAATAATCTCAGCAAATTTAAACTTTAGGTATGTCTACTAAAATATTTTTTCCTTATTTTCAAAACCAGTTACCTGGAAAATATATTCTAAATGCTTATATTCAGCCAAAAGTGAATCTTAACCACATTCTGTCTCTCTTGTCTCTTCTACCGAGATATAAAAGTGCTTTAGTTTGGCTGTTATGAATTTTTTTAAGTCTCTTTCAATTTGGCAATGTCCATACATTGTTATCTTTTGTCAAATACCTAGCACTGGCCAAATTTAAAGTCATAAGCTAGCTATAAATGTAAAGTCTATACGTTTATCTGCAATTTTGATTCAG
The DNA here is from genome assembly GCF_015220075.1 of Falco rusticolus. NCBI lineage: Eukaryota > Metazoa > Chordata > Aves > Falconiformes > Falconidae > Falco > Falco rusticolus. The sequence continues at coordinate 42,634,377 of NC_051193.1, forward strand.
TGTCTCAAAGTTAATTTGAGAAATGGGCACCATTCTGTTGATTTAATTGGGCTATACATATGACTCTTTGTTTTTATCAAAGAAAAATTGCTTTTGACAATTTTCAAATTAAAAACATACAAATATAAAGGCATTTAAAGTAAAGCTAAATGATTTATTTTTAAAATGATTATTAATTTTCTATTGCATGTGGACGTAGTTACTGCTCCTGAATCACAGATACAACTTAAATGGTTGGTCCTTAGCAGATCATTGAATAAGTCAAATTAATAGAATAGAAGCAAAGAAAAAAACAACCCCATGCTCTGCCAATGAGCAAGTGCACAAGAAGCTGGTCAGGACAGCTGACCCAAACTAACCAAAGGGATATTCAATACCATAGAACATCATGCTCAGTATATAAACTGGGGGGAACTGGCTGCTGATTGCTGCTCAGGAACTGGCTGGACATTGGTCAGTATGTGGTGAGCAATTGCATTCTACATCACTTTTTTTTTTTCCTTTGGGCTTTGTTCCTCTCTATTCCTCTCCTTTTCATTAAAATTATTATTGTTTCTGTTATTGTTTTGCTTTATTTCAGTTATTAAACTGTTCTTATCTCAATCCATGGGTTTTATCTTTTTCCAGTTCTCCTCCTCATCCCAAAGAAAGCCAGGCGTAAAGAGAGCTTCCTTTACACTTGCATGTATTTATTTCCATGCACTAACGTGGATAAACTTAAAAAGAAGTGCATGTGGGGGGGGCTGTGTGCTAAAAAAAGAAACAACAGAAGTAAGGAGGGAGCTGGCTTATAAGAAAGAATTAAACCCAGGGGCTGGAAAGCTCAAAGCAGTGGAAGTCAGAAAGAAAATTTTTAAATCAACACTTTGTACAGATTTTACAGTGTGAAATAAGTGGAGATGGAAAGGCTACAGCCAAAAAAGTCAAATATGCTTCCACAGTTACCTTCATTGTGCTTGGCTACAATACAATAAAGGACTAGTTAGCCAGTCAGCCAAACTGCCAAAGAAGCTGTTAGTGGTGTTGTGGAGGGAATACACACAGAGTTATGATGAAGAAAATTTCCCTATTCCATTCACACAGTTCTGAGTGGAAGTAAGTTCTAAAATCTGAAATAATTTATTTATTTTCTTCCCTTGGGATTTTCAACTATGGAGTACTGATTATGCACCTTTGCTTTCTTGCTCAATTTCACAGCCTATCCAATGTTTCAAATACAATTAATGAACTTTGTTGTTGGCAATCCACCACCACTGGAAGTGAATGCAAAAGAGGACTGGGATGAAATGGATAGTTACACGCTGGAATTCTGTTTGCAGCAAACATTACAAGCCGGTAAGGGTAGACAATTAATTTTGATCAATGGCTGTGCTTCCACCATTCTTTTACTCTGAATGGTTATTCAAGTACAGCATTATTTTATTCTGAACAGTTTTGGTAAATGGGGGAGTTATCTTTAGATTGAGCCTGGAAAAGTAATCATTTATTTATGTAGTGTAAAAATAATTATGTAAAATTTTACTGAAATTTCCCAGTCGTCTTCCTCAGTCCTTGGATAGAACATTAATATATATCACAAAGCATTCCTCTACATAATGAACATTATTTAAAAAATTGTTATGGTATATGAAACTTTAGGTAGGAATACCTTCTTCTTCTGTTTTTGGTTCACTCTTGTTTCTTTGTTATTACTTGTTGCAGTTCCTTCATATCATTCTCTAAACAGCCAGTTTCTTTCTGAATTTTCTCAGTTTGGAGTCCTTTTCCTATTTGATTACATAGAGGTGTGCATTTAATTATTATAAATATCTCGTGAGATGTGGTTCAGAAAGATTGAAGGTGGTCAAACTGTAGGCATTGGGTGAGATCAATCTTTGAAGAATGTCTTCTGATGGAATGGGAACTACCTTGGTATAGCAGGGAAGTCTTGGATGGGCAATGGGAAATTTCAAGAACTGGAAAATGATAAGAGAACTCTCTCACATTGAGATGTCATTAGTCAAAGTTGTAGAACAAATCAGTCCAAAAAAATAGTAAATAACTGCCAGTGCCTAGAATGGTCATTCAAGAATTTTGAATGTGAATTTCCTCACTTGAAAATTGTGGTGTGTAACCTATGATTTCAATCAGTCAGAAGAGCCGAAGATGATAGACATGCCACCAGTTTCTAAAAACTACTTCAGGGGTGATCTGAGGAATTACAATACCCAAAGTCTGACTTTCTTGGGTGGCAAACTGATTGAAATTACTATAAAATAGAACTAGTAGAAATTTGAATAAATTAAAATATGAGGGAAGAATCAACATGGATTTTGAGAAAGGAAGTTGTGTAACAAATGTAGCAGCCATGAGGCTGAGGTAGTGATTCTTGCATATTTGGATTGTAAAATGCTTCTTTGAGAAAGGTACCTTACTAAAAGCTCTCAAAGAAACTAAGCTGTCATGGAACAGGAGCAAAGTTCATCCATGGGCTAGCAACCAGACAGGAAATCGGAGTAAATGATCATTTTTCACAAATAATGTTAAAGGAAAAATTCACACAGACGTGGGTACCCCTAGGCTTGCTTTAATCACAACTCAGAGTTGGGCTGCCACCTCAGTAAATGACAGAGAACAAAGGGATGCAGCACAGCTTATATATACTTATCAAATTATTAGTCAATGTCTGAAGTTTTTAGAAGTTTCCTTTGGTCTTGTCAGTCCTGCGAATCCATCACCTGACTCTGTCCCAGTGGATTCATCTATTCGGTTCCAGTCTCTGCCTCATTTCCAAGGTCCTCCTCGGATCATAACCTTCTTTCTTGCCTGCTTTAACTCACACAATCCTTCAAGCACACTTAGTCTTTGAACAAGCAATTCCTATTCACATATACTAATTTTTCTAAAACCACCTGTGTTTCTGAGAGCACCTGTGTATACAAAGTGATCATCTATTGTTTCTCTATTCTCCTACTGATTAACTTGACTGATTTTTAAACCAGCTTTGGATTAGGGCTATACAATGGACAAGGCCTGGTTCTGCTATTTAGCAGCTTCAGCACTTTAGATTTCTTAATTCAAAATACCTTTTATTTAACAAATAATAAAGAAAATATCCAGTGGAGTACCAGTGGATCTACAGAGGTCCAGATCCTTCTGTACAAGCAATTCACAAATGACAACGAAAAGGTGTATACTGAAGCAGGAAAGTTTGGGTAAGATAAAAAGTTGTGCAGCAAAGTCATAACTAAAGCAGACAGCAAGGAGTTGAAGAAAGTTTTAACCAATGCTGAGCAGCCAGATAGTGAAACCTCTTGTATAATGCATGCTTAACAAATGCAAACAAATGCACTTAAAAGAAAAATACAAAACAGGGAGCTCTTAGCTGTTACCTTATAAAAAGGATTTCGGAGTTATTTGGATAGGCAGCACCATGCTCTGTGGCAAGAAAAGACAAACTGAATATTACAATTATTTCCTTGTGAAATGAACAGAATAAAAGAGGAAAACATGATGCTATTGTATCGATCTCAAATTTCAAATGCATCTGCTTCTGGTCATTCATCAAAAAGACCAATGTAGTAGCATTAGATAAAACACAGAGAAGTTAAACAGGAGTGATCAGAAACAATTAGGTTTTATACAAGGGAAACTGAACAGGACATTCCTTCACGGAAAAGAGGTTGTTAAAGGTAGCTAGGACATAGAATCAGTGATATAAAGATGGTGTTTCATTGTTTCTCAGTAGTGGAAAAGCTATCTAGTAAATTGAAACAAACAAAACACTTTTTTTACATGTTGCTTAATTGAATAGCTGAACTCATTGCTAGAGGATGCTTTGGAAACCAAAAGTATAGATGGGTTTAGAAAGGGAATAGACAAATATATAGAGGCTATGTCCACTGTTTGCTATTGAATTCAATGGTCCAAAAAGCTTTAACAAGTGATTGTCAGAAATAAGGACTGCTTTGTATTACCCTGTTTCTTGCACATGTTTTCTGAGCAGTCACAACTGCTCACTGTACAGAAAGCTGAAATAGATGGTTCATTGCTCTGACCAGTCTGGCTGTTCTTACAGTCTTGTGACAGCCACTTTTTCTTTGACTGTGTTCAGTGTCATACTGAGGCAACATCAGTTGAGCAATATGAGAAGTTCAGTATAAAAATAACATCCTTTTCAAAGTATTCTTTCTGTTTGTATCTGCCACCCCTCTACTGTGGCAGGCATTGCCAGTAGCTAAAAATACACAAGCCCATAAATAACATCAGCGCTAATAGTGCGTGGCAGTGATCTGCTTGTACCGTACTTGTCCGCATTGTTTCTGTTATCAGTTTTACTAATTCATAATTGGCAACCGCTTCCACCAAGTACTCCAGTATAAGGATGGCATTTAGTTACATAGACTAAAACCTAACAAAACCGGGCTTTGTTACATTAAAAGTAGAACCATGAATTCTTCAAAGACACCTCACTAAGCACATTCTGCTATGAGGCCATTCCTAGGAAAAAGACGGATCAATTAAATGATCTTCTGATCATTACTGTAGGAGTATTATAAAGGGAGAAAGCCTGTTTTGAAATGAGTGGCTACGAGATAAACAAAATCAAACCAGTCCCTTTATACTCTTGCACCAGGTTAGTTGGCAGAAGGAGCAAACTTTGCAATACAGATATATCTCTCAGTGAAAAGTGATATTTACTACATTCTTTTAAATAGCTATCTCTGGTTTGGGAGTACTAATTTATTTTCACAACATAACTACCTATAGGGTAAATCTACGATAGCTATAATTATCCCAGGACCCTCATGTATTTGTGTTATGGTAGGATATATTATAACACTGAAGAGTGGCAGCGTACGTGGGAAGACAATTCATTACATTTCTCCAGTTCCAATGACTGCTAAACTGTGGCTACAGAAAGATCAAAAAGGTGAAAATGGTTTTCCTCTCCTAAAAGAACTGCTGGTAAGAAAGCTAAGCAGCCATTAGGTGGTGCCTAGGAATTGATATGGAATGGGAAGGACTTCCTACCTTATGCATTCATTTTTGCAAAAGAACCGGGACCATGTGTATATTTACATGCATGTTTGTCTGACAAAGTTGTCAACAACAGCCTTACAATTTCAATAGTGAGAATGCATCATGCAGAAATAAATCAACGTACAACATCGGACACTAGATTGAAAAAGTGCATAAAATGAGTCTACTTTTAATGTAAGCTAAAATACGCCTTTTGCTTTTTAGGTTGACTAAATTAAACTGCTACTTTCCATGTAACCCCATGACCTCCCAGGGGTTTTATTTTCAGTACAGTGGTTTGTGTAAAAAAAAAAAAAAAAAAAAATTTCTCTCAGGATCCTTAAGTTCTCCTGCTATGAAAGATCTGAACAGAGATAGCTGGAGGTGAGAAACAGCACAGTTCCCAGTTCTGATACCATTCACTGTACTACTATTAGAAAAGTACTATTTAATTGTCATTCCATAAACATCTCCTGTTTAAATGGCTGAAGATTTCTTTTGCTAACAAGTTTGTTTCATTTTGTGAAATGTATGGTCTTGAGTTTAATGTACTATAAAATAACATATGCCCTGTGTTTAAAATGCAACTGATTAACAGAACTTGTATCTCATATTAAACTTGTATTTCTGGTTTCATTGCCTAAATAAGACATACACTCTGTTCGTCTCTTTGGTTTAAACTTAAGACAAGCCTATAAAAGTAACACACACACTAAAGATCTCTAGCGTTCAGTTACAGTGAACTGAAAGCATCTGATATTTTCTGAACATAGTTTCTGAGCACTGTCAGGTAGAGGTGAAAGATCACCTGAAAATCATGAGTCTGAAGGACCCAGTCAAGAAATCATGGCCATGTATTAAATGACATAATTCATATGAGCATTCATAGTAAACACTTAGTGTGCCTAGAATAGTAAGTTGTCACTGCTGAGGTAACTGCTAAGAATGAAAAAGAAAACATAGTTCTTTTTCTCTGAAGGACTTCCTGAGAACTGAAATATTTGATATAGATAGACTTGCTTTGTTTTGTGTGCTTTGGAGTTTAATACCATACAGTTTCTCTTTCTCTGTTGTATTATCACAGAATGGTTTGGGTTGGAAGGGACCTGAAAGGTCATCTAGTTCCAATTCCCCTGCCACAGGCAGGGACACCTTCCACTAGACCAGGTTGCTCAAAGCCCCATCCAGCCTGGCCTTGAACACTGCCAGGGATGGGGCATCCACAGCTGCTCTGGGCAGCCTGTGCCAGTGCCTCACCACCCTCACAATAAAGAATTTCCTCCTTATACCTAATCTAAACCTATCCTCCTTTAGTTTAAAACCACTAACCCTTGTCCTGTCACTACAGGCCCTACTAAAAAGTCTGTCCCCAACTTTCTTATAAGCCCTCCCCCTTTAAGTATTGAAAGGTTGCTATAAGGTCTGCCTGGAGCCTTCTCTTCTCCAGGCTGAACAATACTAGCCCTCTCAGCCTGTCTCCATAGGAGAGGTGCTCCAGCTCTCTGATCATCTTCGTGGCCCTCCTCTGGACTCGCTCCAACAGGTCCGTGTCCTTCGTATGTTGCGGTCTCCATGCAGTGCTCCAGGTGGAGTCTCACAAGAGCCAAGTAGAGGGTGAGAACCACCTCCTTCAACCTGCTGGCCATGCTTCTTTTGATGCAGTCCAGGATACGGTTGGTTTTCTGGGCTGCAAGAGCATACTGTAGGGCCATGTTGAGCTTTTGGTTGACTAGCACCCCCAGGTCCTTCTCAGCACTGCTCTCAATCCATTCTCTGCACAGGGTGTCCATTATTCTGACACTAAGAATAACTTTTTATCATTTGTTCTGCACAATAAATATAATCTTAATCTATATTTCTCTGTCTTATCATGCAGGTATACTACAGACTTGTATCTGAACAAAGAAAAGGTATTCCACTTGGTGAAAACATTTATAATGCAGATACCAGCAGACTAAACCCGAGAAATTATCATGAGGATTCAAAAGTAAGTATTTTCTAATAGTTTAATGGTTATTGAATGTATCTTAAAATGAATTATTTTACCATCATTCATTTCATACACAGTGTTCTTTCTTTTTCTGCAACATTCTTTAATAATCAGTATTTCAAAAAGCAGATTGTACAGACAGGACAATTTAGTGGTGTGTGCTTACTGCAGCCTATTTTCTTTCAAGTAAGACCTTTTGGTTACACATGATTGGAGGATACGCATTTTTATATCAGGCTCTGAAGGATGTGATGGTATGAATTATTAACAGAGAGGATAGACAATGGGATAGAACAGGAATTGAAATATAAAATCAGGTAACTTCATTGTAAATGTTTAAATCATAGTCATTAATGAGGAAAGCACCTGTGGCAGACTTTCCACTTCAAATCTATTCTCATCGCCACTGGCAGAGGTACTGATAAGATGTCATGAGTTAAAATAGACAGGCGAGGATATCTGTAAACCTAGCTCTTCCCCTCCCAAAACACTGTTGTTAAAACAAGTGGCATAGTGTGCCAGTCATGATAATTCTGAAATTGTAAGACATATGGGAAAAAGTAGCTTTTTAATCAAAACTTTCAAATTGAGACTTTTAAACATATCTTTATTTTGTGTGTTAATAAATCTAAAAAGTTAACACAGAGTTGACACCATACCAACAAGCAGTAGAAATTTTGTGGTTCCTCTGTGAAGAAATGTCATGTAGCATGTGCTCACAGGTGGTTTGTTAACTCATACCCGCCTCTCTATGTTCCTGGCTTTTCCCTACACTACAAAAGGTTTCTAAGCTTTAAATCTCTTTATAGACACTTCCTAACAACTAAAGCACGGGTTCACTTTCTGCTTGTCCCAGGAAAGGGAAAGGCCCATTAGATTGTTTGTCACCGTATTGTGAGTCTAAAGAAATAGAACCATTGGCAATGAGATAAGGTAGGGCAGTCTAAAGGAAATCTCAGGTGAGCAGCTGGATCATTCAGGCAGAGCTGGGCTTTGGCATAAGTACAGAAAGCAGTTGCTTAGGCCAGAAATTCACCCAGACAGAAGAGGAGCTTCTGCAAGACCATCCTCCCCAAAGAGCTCCCTTAGTACCAGTAGGCTCTGGACTCACTGCTTATGCCCTTGGCCACAGTATGCATCTGCCTTTATTTTTTACTTCCACGCTACTAAGGGGAAAGGCCCATGCAAACAGTGGTATTCTCTCCAGCACTTAGAAGTAAGAAGATGGCAGAGGTTCTTTTTTCCCCCCTTGTCTTACATTCTCCTCCTTGGTTTGGGCAGGGGGAGTTGTATCCATCCAGCACTGGACTTTTTTAGTTTCCAAAGGGTCTTTTAGGAATTTCAGACAGTTCATTTTTCTTCCCTAATGGAACAATTTTCTGCTGGAAAATCTTGTCTTATAAAAACAAAGAATGCCGTCAACATTTTGACAGAAAATTGCTGAAATTTTAAAGGTCGGAATTTTTTGATGTTGTAATATTAGTGGAAACAATAAAGTACAGATGACATTTTTAAATCTTAACAAAAGCATTTTGTAAGTCTGAAAACCTTTTTTTTTGTTGGTTTTTTTTTAAAATCAGTTTCTTTGAAAAATCCCAAGATTTTAATATTTTCCCTGATTAAAAAAAAATAAAGTTTTTGGCCTGGTATCTGCCAGTATCTGACTGACTTGTACAGATATTATTTTGAAATCACCTACACCACATAGGGATAGTTACATTGGTTTGATCATAACTTATGTAAAATCTTATATTCAGGATTTAGTCAAGAAACTGAGCTAAAATCAGTTTTCATGGCCTCTCCACAGATTCCTGAATTGTATACAAAGCGTGCTAATAAGTCATCTCAAGCTGAATGCAACTGTACCTTGGCTGAGAAAACATCTTGATTTTCAGCTTTCTCAGACCATATAGAGAAGGTAAGAAATAAAGGAGAAGTATGAAAATTACTGTCTCTAAGCTAAATTCTGGTACCTGGCCAGACACCCACCAGCATTAGAGTGAGAACTGTTCAAGGAAAATTGTTCTTGAATTAGACTATAAAGGAGACATTGCAAACCACAATCAGGGATTAAAATTAATGAATTCCTGAAATAACCAGAAAAGGTTTTCCTTTAAATGTAGCCATATAACAATATACAACTTAAATTCCAGGTTCTAAGAAAGAAGTATCTAATTACAATGCTTCAAATATGTTTCCAACTTAAGCATTTCAGGTCCATTAGAAATCTGCCATTTCCTTATTTTGTCACAGTTACTGAAGTCAACCAAAGGAAGTCAAAGATAAGGATAATCTGAAATCTGAAATTACAGTATAATTTTGACCCCAATGAATCCATGGCAAAACCCTGTAATTACAGTGAAACCAGGAATCACGTTCTTTAAAGGTCATTGGATAATAACAGAACCCAGAAATCTTTCTGAGTATTACTCTAAGAAAAGCATCCCTTTTCCCCCATACTGTTACTTTTCTTGTGTCCATGCTTTCACCATAGCTCGTGGTTACAGTGGATTCTCTATACAGTTGTTTTGAAATATTATCAGGAATCTTTTTGCTCTTGCCTACAAAGAGTCTGGACTGAACTAAATGACAAGGCTGTGTGCAGGAATTCCCAAAAAGTCACTTCCTGGGAAAACTGAGAACAACATTTGCAATGTGAAGAAGTAAAGGGCACTATACATGGGATAAAGCAGAGGCTGATACATGCTGATTGATAAGGGAATGCTTTCAAGGCAGTATAAAACAGCAAGGAGAGGGACAGCAAAAACACTGAGAATGTATTTGGCTTGAGGAGGAAACCAAGTTGTGTAGGACCTTGTGAGTGTAGAGATTAGTCCTATAGCAGGGGACATGGTAAAGCAGAGATTTCAAACTAGTAATAGGTATGAGCAGAATGGCCGGTGAGAACATAACCTAAGCACAAATCATTTGGGTGTGCTGAAAGGAGTTAGGAGAAATGCAGTGAAGATAGAAAAAGGGCAGCTGCATGGGTGAAGGAGGAAGATGAGCTGAAGGAGGGAGATGAGCATGATTGGATCCATGGTTTCCTAGGTGAGAAGGTCAGGGAAGGCATTTAGTGCTGGTCCATGTGATATATAAAAGGTAACAGGAAAGCATAAATCATAATCCCAATGATTTGGGATTATGAGAATTGAGAAGCACAGAGGAAAGCAGGAAGGGATCAAGGCTGCAGCTTTACTGGCTGGAATTAGTCTTGTTTTCCTTTATCTCTAGTTGCCCTAGAATTCTCTCATGCCTACAAAGCACTGTAAGATATTTAGGTGATCAGGAGTCTAGGGTAGCAGTGTCTCCAGTTTCAGAGGACCTCGACAAATGCCTATTGGCAGCTGTCAGTTCTGTTGTCCCCATCCATATGCATTAAATTGAATGGCTATCGTACCACATGTTTGAAATACTAGAGAATGTCTTGAAATCAGTGAGCCTCAAACACCTATGCAGGCTAACAAAAATCAGGAAATGCCCAAAGTCTATAGGCAACAAATGGAAGTGAGGAAAAAATCAGACCCACAAATTTTCCATGCCTTGCTGCAAGAATGTGAGGAATGCATCTGACACCTGCTGCTGTTTATATTCTACATCTGTCAAATGAGTGGGGTGTTAGACTGTTTATCCAGCTCACCCTCCAGTATTGGACTTCCTAGAGCATGAACCGCCCAGCTTTCATAGCATCCTGAGCCAGCTGCTGACCCAAAGATACAAGTCCATGGCTACTGAAATCTCCGTCACTATGAACAGCATCTACAGCTGCCTGCAAGGAATTTGGACTTGTTTTGTAGTGGGTCTCAAGAGTGTCCAGCACTGATAGTGCTTGATCAGATTGAACTGGAGCATATGAATGGTGACTCGGGTAAGGACCCTGCATGACATGCTGGGATTTTATTCTCTTTCTCATGATGCTTCACTTTATACATTTGGACAATCTCTTACAGTTAGCAGCTTGCACTACTGATCCTTGAGCATTGTATTAGAGACAGGATTCCAAACAATCCCAAATGCCTCTGTCAGTGGTTAATGTAATCTGTCACCTAACAGGAGACAGTGCTCAGGTGCCTCACAGGAATCAGTTAGGGGAAAAGATAGAACAAAAAATAAACCAAAACACCCCCCTCCAACTAATTCTTACTCCCTATCTGTCTGTGAAACCAAAAACTACATTAGATGCATTAAATATATCTGGGGAAAATAAAAAGTGGAATAATCTTTTTTTAATTTTTTTTTTTAATTTTACAGGTATCCATGAAGCACCAGAAATGTTAAAAATAAAAGACTATTCAGGAAAAATACTCCAGACTACTGTATATAATCCAGATTCTATGTTCTTCAACATCTCTGTAAGTTTTATAATTTCAAATTAAAATAAGTATTATGACCAGAAATGGGTATAAACCGCAGTTCTGGAACTAAACACCATTTACCTCTGAGGCAGTTTCAATATGAATTGAAATATATTTTCAACACTTTTACAATTTATAACAATTTTTATTATTAACATTTATCATTTTATAACAATTATCCCATATCTAGGTGGGATAAATTGGACTTTATATATCATGCATCATGTAATCTTTTAAGATGGTAGTCCCAGAAACAACAAAGGAAACTTTTTAGGAATCTCTTGTGTATGAACCTTTGGAATAAGTTGCTTTATGCATCTTGTTAAAAATCTTGCCTTGAACCAGTTTTTTCTATACACTGTCACCTAGATTTTTTTGCCTTAGAAATATGACTTATTAGTCTGTGTGATAATATTGACATACAGATTTTAGAAAAATAAGTATACCTTATGGGAATGAATTGTATGAATTATACTAGTTGATTCTGAACCCCCTAAATGCCTCTATGGAAGGCTGTCTTTTCCTGATGCACTTTCCTATGGGAATTACAGTCTGGGCCCGCATCACCTCTTTAGAGCTGGGCTGTGATGATGAGACTGTATCCCCTGCAGCAAAACGTGGCCCTGCTGCCCAGACCAGGAAACTGCACTTTTATTTTGATCTGACTCGTATGGAAACCTTTCATATTGATCAAGAAGAAACAAAGTATGTAAAGAAAGCAGTGACCCAGGTTTCGGTCTGCTTGATAGCAGACCTTTTGTGAGCACCAGAATGCAAAAAATACCCACTACTAGACAAAAGTGTTAATCAGTTGAAGGTCCTTACTTAAATCTTGTTTGATTGCTTTTAAGAACAACATACGTATGTTCTTTCCTAGCCTTATTTTTGCTCAATATTATATTCAGAATTAAGCAGGTCTTATGGAACTGATTGAAAATGCTGTGACCTTTTCTGAAAAACATTTTATTTTAATATTAACAATTTTATTATTAGTGGGCAGTATCTTTGCAGCATCTCTGAGACAAAATTATGATGAAAACATAAAGAACAAAGAAACAAATTCAGGGGGAACAACAAAGGATCACCATTATAAGCTTCAAATACTGCAACTGCTATCTCTGCCTAGATGGAGGAGCAGTGTTTTTAAATTACGTACAAGATATCCAAAGGATAAATTATTCCTTTCCCTGTATGTTTATTTAAACCCTTACAGATGCTTTAGATTAAAATTAGCTCCTAATTTGATAATATATTACTAATCTTCTGATTTTTTTTTTACATATGTCAATTCTCCATTAGAATTTAGCATTCCCAAATAGTTTTTAAAATCTCCAGGAGATATGTTTGCGATACTTTTTATGCAGAAGATTTCAGAAAATGTAAAGAATTCTCTTCTCACCATACTGTTTTAGACAGTATTAAACACAAATAAACAGGTAGAACTAAGATACATTCTTATAAATTATAGATTCTCTCATGATTATTTTCTCAGCTTCTATCACCAATGAAAGCCTCATAAATAAATCCTGCATGCTAATTAGTTTAAACGATTGTCAGTGAATATTTAATAACTAATTTCTACGTAGTGATAAGCTGCAGTGATGATTAATGAAATGGTATGCACTTACACTGTCTTTGGTGGCAATGTCCAAGTGTGCTCTTAGTCACATTTATTTAGAACTATTTATTATTCCTGTTTACTTAATCCTATTGGCATGTGCAGTACAGCCGTACAGTAGAGGCCTTAGGGCCCTGCAGCACGCGTAACGGCATTCACACTACACGCTGGGGTGTGAAAGCTACCATACCCCCTTTGCACCTCACTGCTACAGACCTTACTAGCATGCACACCATTCCCAACCTTCTTCCTCCTGCGCATCCGCTGATAATCCCCACATGCCACTAATGCCTTTGCCCATTAGTCACTGAAAGTCTCTGACTTAAGAGCTCTGCTCTGAGCCTATCCATGCTCTCTGCAAGACAGCCTGGTAGTACATTAATACGTTGGACTAGTAGGTTGGACTTCAGCATCCATGTCATTGCAGCAGAGCATTTCATCACTTCTTTCAATGAAGTCTGAAAAAAGAACTTTTTCTTGTTTTGGCAATCCCACCTACTCACTGGACCTCTTGCTCCTCAGTTCTCATATTGGAGAAGACATTAAACTGACCCTTGCTGACTTCCTTCGTGCCTTTCAAGATGTTACAGACATCTGCTACATCCTAGCTCTGCATGAGCCAGAAATAAGCCAACATATATGGAAAATCTGGGGACTAAGCTGGGAATGTTGAATCAGGATAATTTCGACGTGACTACTGAGGCACACCCACTTCAAAACAATTTAGGTTCTTATTTCTAGGTGGCAATAAGAGCAAAAACTGCAGTTTTGCATGTGGCCTACTTAGCTTCACTGTTGGCTAGAGAAGAGATGCCGTGTGCGGACAGGGTGTGCTTCCCTCCCTGAACGCCTGTTATTCTGTTACTGCAGAGCTCATCCAGACTACAGAGCCTGGGTGTCAGGTTCTCACCTCTGCTTCATGTACAAAATGGAAGATACTAGAGCCAATTTGGATAATTGGTAATCTCTCTAGTAGTTGGGTGTGCTCCCAATCTGCCTGCTATTCATAGTACCTAGTTGCAACTTGTACCGCAATCATTCCTGTTCTGTGCAAGTCTCAAATGATTTGCATCTTTAAGGCCGTCATTGTCATGAACACTGAAGTGACTCGTAACTTTCAAAACTGAAAAAATAAGCCTGTATTTGAGTTGCTGTCACTACAATGGCTGATTCTAAAACATTCCTTCAGAAAAACTCACCTTCCTCGTTTTTTCCAGGTTTCTGATGGTTTTTTTACATTTATCACATTTTATTACATACAGAAGTATTTTTAGTTTCACCAGCTTTTGTCCAGGAACCTGATCCTAAATTTACAAAGGTCCAGTCCTGTCATCCTGGATGACCATGCTAATTAAAGTATCAAACTACTGAGACTCTGTGTGTATGGATGAGTGTTTATCTTTCTATGTCCGTGTGCCATTGTCTTGCTTGGGCTCTGACAGTGTCCTTTCTCCTCCCCTTTTGGTCTTTCCCCTTTTCACTCCAAATCCACCTATGCAGTTCTTACTTACACAAACTAGTTTTAAAAGTTCCCACACTCACCCCAGGATGTGCCTAAGGTAATAAGCTATTTATTTTAATGAGAGTACTGCATTGGTTAGCAATTTTTTAGGTGATGAGGTAGATACATAATAGGAAAATGGGGCCAGATTTTTTCTCTTCTGGATTTCTGGTGGACTTTCAAAGCTTCTTGGAAACAAGTTTATGATGTGGATCTCATACTTACTGCCTCTCTATCCATCATTTTCTCAAAAGACCATCAATTGTATGGGTCTAGGAGAAGCCTCTTGCAGTCAGAGTTACAGATAAAGTACTGGAAATCTTGGTTGGTTTTTTGTTTGTTTTTTTTTTAAAGATACACGTGAGCAAAAGTTTGCCATAGGAAGTCAGGAAGTCTGCCATAGAAAAAGGAAACAAAGTACTCAAGTAACATCTTACCGAAAAGGTTTACAAATACATTCAACAGGCACAAAAATAAATGTAAAAATAGAAATATGCATTGCATAGGGACAGCTAGCATAAATTAGATGTCTCGGAGTTCCACTCAGAAAAAGGGGAATTTTCACTACTGGATGAATAAATGACCCAGACATGTTCTCTGCATCCAATAGCTTCAGCAGTGCTTTGAAATTCTTCACTCTTTGATGATGAGGCCTATGTATTTAGATAAAGTGCAGCATTTCCAGTGATGAATACAGGAATTCAAAACAAATACAGATTTGCATGACTCTGCAGTTGAAAGAAAGCTCTGCTTGGAAGACTGGGGGTCTTTACAGCACTGTGAAAATTAAGATGACAATATGGGTTGAAAGAAAAGACATGACATTTCTGTTGAGGGGATTCATATGCATATTATGTAGGAGGAAGAATTTTAACTGCTGACCTACACAGGTTCAGGTTTGTGTTTCAGGTACAAGAACAGGGCTACTTCTAGGGGATCTGCAGGAGGATGTGAAAACTGAGCAGCAGCATCTGAGAAGCAATTCATAGGGTATGCTGCAAAACAGTGCATGCTGCAGGAACCTGAGATGTTGAAGGGCAGCAAACGGATGTGAAGAAAAGTAAAGTTCTTCAAAGCAGTCCTTTCTGACCCTTTTCAATTTCTTAGAATCTGTTAACAGTGAAGACACCAGAATTACAGATTATGGCATTAAAGCTATTTTTAGTCCTGATGTTACACTCTTCCACAGCTTACTAGCTTGCAATATACCTGCATTAGATTTTATAGGCACAGTGTGATACAAGAAGTTTGTGTTGGGTTTCTTGTTTAGTTCTTTCAAAGCTGCCTTACTATTTATTCCCATGGGTGTGACCTTGTATTTGGCTGTATCTGGATGGTGCCATTTGTGAGGTGTAAGTCGGAGCACAACCAAGCCATCCCAGGCTGACCGTGGTGCCCCCCATCCTGGCTGCTTGAGCTTGGAATTTTAAGTTAAAGTGCCATTGTTTCCCTTAAAATTGCAGTAATGACTAGGAGGTGCTTATGAGCTCACAGACACTTGTAAAGCTGGAATAAGCCAGAAGCAGCTGCCAGTAACCTTCCCAGCTGTCCCAGGCTAACCCATTCCTTCTCCTTCATCAGAACCTTCAGCAGGTGAACCTGTCTGTTTCTGACCATTCTGCCTTCAGCTGTACATATAATTCTTCCAGGCTCTATGAGTCATACAGAGTTTTTATTCACAGAGATTTTACATTGACTTTCTAATAATTACTACAAATTCTAAAGAGCATCACTCTTGATTTCTGCCCAATCATCTAGAATCATCTCCGCTGATCGATAACTCCTTTTGAGCTATGCCAGTCACCTCACATCTGACCACAGCATGGGCTTTCTTCATAGAATAGTGTTGACTTCCCAGAAAAATATCCAAGAAATATCCAAGCATATCTGCACCATAAATTGAACAATTTTTCCATAAAGCCACATCAGCTGCTACTGCTATATTTCTATCTTGTAATTCCTTCTTGCATCCTGTATCAGTATTTGTCTGTAATTGATGTCAGATAAATAAGTCTGTTGCTGTATTTTCACTTGTCGGATTTGAATAGTCGGTCTTCATGTCTTGCAGAATTTCGGCAATAATTTAATCTTTAATAAAAATTAATATGGTTTCATGCTTCCTGAGATCACACATGCAAAATCCTTTAGGACTCTCGAATTCAAGTTCTTTAGGATCTGTGTATTTCTAAGAAAGGTTCTTCAACACCCTTCTTAAAAATGATAGGAAAACACTTCATCATCATCATGTGATAAAAATCCATCACACATTCAAGTATAGAACAAATTGATTTATTAAACAGTTCTACTTTTTTGCATTGACTTTTTTTTAATATATAATAGGCCTATAGTAGTCTTAAGATTTAGAAAACTTGAGCTGTTCCTAAAACTACCAACCATGCATATTCCTTATGTTTTCATCCATTTTCCTATGCTTTATAGCTTGTAATGATGGCTAGGTTTGCCTTTTTTCTACTTCTTGTATTTATTTCAAGCTGCTCTGTTTGCTTCCCCACTAAATTAGAAATGTATTTTTCTGAATGTCCCATTTCTTCATTACAATAGACTAACTTATTTATAGATATTTTCTTCTTTAATAGACTCCCCCTATTCTGATAGTTTTTCTACGTCATATTTCTTTTCACTCAGTCATTCTCCACGGCTTTTTTGAGAACAAGTCAAAACATGTTGGGAACAAGAGGACATAGCCAGTGTCCATGTGTGTGTATATAGTTTGTTTCCATGTACTGAACGTAGCCATGTCTAAATACTCAGGCAAGCACTGACTTTCATTCTAGCAATTATGATTACCATAATAAAGTCTGAAGTTATTACTTGCCCTACTAGGAATTTTTTTGGTCAGAAAATAATTACCTAGGATTTTTAGGACCTCTAATAATGCTTTAGTGCATAGCTCCAAGTTATATGTCTGATCTGAAGTTCCTCATACTAACAATGCAATTTTCTTTCCCAAAATTATGAGCAGATATTGAAAGAAAAAGTTACCTTGTTCTTTAGTCTTGACTGCTGTGCAAGAGGCCCTTGCTGGTAAATCCAGTTTAGGCTTAATCCATCCATATCGATCCACATGCATTTACTTTCCTATGAATAGGAAAAGTTTAAAACTGTATTCAATACTTCATTTCCTCATTTATTACTCAATTTCTAATGGGTGAAAACCTCTGCCAGGGCAAGGTCCTTTATTATTTACAGGAACTAAGGGAGCCTAACCTCAGCAGTCCCTGAAGATACTTCCCCCTGGACACAGTCTGTCAAACCTCTGGAAATGGAGAGAAGGAACTGAGGTGTGACCTGACACACTTTACCTTCTCCCTCATGACTCCAAGGAAAAATAACCTGAGTGTTTTTTTCTTTCACATCTCCTTTTCAGCATGGGAAGTTGCCCTCCATGGCTAACCTTTCTTCTGGAATGTCTGGGGTGGAAATGTTTGAAAAAATAAAGCCCCTTGCCAAAAATAATGAGAACTGGGATAAAACCTGACAAGCAGGCACTGTTGGGCTGAGCATTGTTCAAACTGGTATAAAAATAATACAAGGCCAATTAAAAGAAGCTGAACCCAAATTTTCATAAAGCAAACTATGCAAACTGAAATGTGATTGAACTTGTTTTCAATTCACAAAAAGCCCTGAAAGAATCAAAAGTGCAGCGAACAGTGGTCTATACTTAATGTGATGGCCACAAGAGGGTACAGTTTGTAAATTGGAAACGAGTATAATGGTCCCACAGAGGTTTCTCTAGTGACATCGATCTTCTTAGAAGTCTCAAAAATCCATCTCCAGAA
Source organism: Falco rusticolus (assembly GCF_015220075.1). Classification (NCBI taxonomy): domain Eukaryota; kingdom Metazoa; phylum Chordata; class Aves; order Falconiformes; family Falconidae; genus Falco; species Falco rusticolus. Next base: position 42,652,642 of record NC_051193.1, read on the forward strand.
CTGTGTAAGAGAAGTTCTAGTGCAGCACCTCCCTGGGCACATCCCCTTGGGGGCTGCACTGGTCTCCGAGTGAAGGTGACGAGCACCTTTCTGTGCAGGTGCGGCGTGACAGTTCCCCTCCATTGCAGCCCATGGTCTGCAGTTCTCAGGCAACTGCATCTTTTCAGACCTTTCGTTGCCTCAGCCAAGAACACTACCGAGAACCGCTGAGCACAACACACCTTCAGCTGTGCTATGGGTACCCAAAAAATACTCTTGAAGGCATTTGTATTGTTAACCAGCCTTCAGGTGTCAGAGCCAGGCCTGAAAGCAAAGGCCAAAGGGCTTCACCTGAGCACATCAGGGAACTGGGTACCAGCTCTGGAGCTGGCTGGCTTTCTCAGTGGGCAAGCAGATGGAAAACTGGTCTTGACCAGAGGCTTCCAAGTGATGTGTCATTGATTCTGGGGTGAAAGCTCATCATCTGTGGTTTTGGCTCAAACCAGCCCCTGTATAACTCACTTTGATAAACAAGTATCAATACTTGTTTTAAAGTATAAAATGAAAACAAATGGACCTAGTTGAGTACTTAACTCACAGTGAGCTCCCATGTACGCAGCGTGGCAGGGATACGCTCGGAACACACACAATACCCTCTGATGCAGTGGTGTGTCAGTGGGGTGCTGAATGCACTAGTGCTTTTGCACATTTTAGGGAAATCCCTCAGACGTATGTTCAGATGTTGGCAGCGGCAGCAAAAGCAGAGCCTCGACAGCTTCTGTTTGTTACGGCGACTGTTAGATCCTATCTCTGCTGCGGAGCCCCAGTAGCCGCTCAGCCAGAAGCTGTTTAACTTTTGGATCAGTCAGCAACGCGTGACAGGAAAAAAAAGGAAGATAGGAAAGGCACCGGCAGCCCACCCTCTGGCGAGCGGCCCCCGCTCCGCCGAGCGGCGCGCACGAAGACCCCGGAACACGGCCCCAGGTGCAGCCCCGGGGCGTCCCCCGCCGTGGGGCCGGGGCCGCGCGCTTCCCGCCCCGCCGCGGTACCGGTCACCGCCCGGCCCCGGCCCCCCCCCGCCGAGGTCCGGGGAGGCAGCGCGGGCAGCCGGCGCCGCCCCTCCGCTCCCGGGGCCCGCGGTCCCGGCCCGGCCAGGGCCCCACGCGTGTCCCGCCCGCGCGGATCCGAGACGGCGGTGCTGGCGGCGCGGAGCATGCCCCCACCCGCAGCCCACGCGGGGCGGCTGGCCCTTTAAACGCTGGCGGGCGGCCCGTGCCGCCGCTGGCTGGGAGACCCCGCGCCTCCAGTGAGAGGTGAAACCAAGATGGCGGCCGCGCAGTGACTGAGGCGGAGACGGAGCCGGTGGGAGCCGGGCTGGACGGGCCGCGCTGTGCTGTGTCGCGCCGTCGCCGCTCGTCCCCTCTGAAGGGCTGAGCGTCTCTCCGCTGGCAGGGCTGCTGAGCGCCTGGAGCGCAGCCACGTCGCCGGGCGCGCTGAGGAGTCGGGACTGAGCCGCCGCAGCACCGGGAGGAGGAGGAGGAGGAAGAAGAGGAAGAAGAATATGGCGGCGGAGTCGGGCTGGGAGTGAAGCTGCCGCCTGCGACGGGAGCCCATGGGGGAGACGGGGCTCTGAGCCCGCCCGCCCGCTTCATCTCGCCCCGGGACAGGCAGTGCCTGCAGGCCGCGGCCAGCCCCGGCGGGAAGGACGGCTCCCGGAGCCCCGCGCTAACGGACGGCGAGCGAGGGGCTTCGGGCCTGGGCAGCTGCTGCACAATAGAGCCGAGCGCCGGGCCGGGGCGAGCGGCCCCTCTCCCGCCTGCCTTCCCCCGCCTGCTTCACCCCGGCCTCGCCAGCCTCCCGCCTGCTTCCCTCGCCAGGGCCCCGGCCTCCAGGCTCGCCTGCTCCTGTCACCCCGGCCCGGCTGCCCGTTGTCGTCCGTGCCATCTGCTGTCCACCGCTGCTTCCACTCCCGTGGATCCTCTTCTCCTCCAGGATCCATTCTTCACTGCCTGTTCTGCCAGCCCTTCGCCCTTGCCAAGAGCCTCTTTCCTCTCTGCGGCTCTCCCCTGCATAGGCTCACTCGCCTTTTGTGCAGCGCTTGACGGTGCCTGGAGCGACTCCCCTTTCATATCTTCACCTCCTGTTCCCCCTCTTGCCCTGCGCCCCCCAGTCCTCTGTTACCCTCGATAATGAGGATCCCATTGCAGCACTGAAGAGGAGTAAGAAGAGCTTGCTTGGCGTGCCCGTGTGGGGCTGCTACCTTCTTTTCTGCTCCCCTCCTTTGAGGGGGGCCTAGCCCCCGACCAGTCTCCTGCTCCTCCAGCGGTTGCAAGCCAGAGTGGTGGCAGTGGTGTGGCAGGCGGCAGGATGACTGACACCCGGCGGAGGGTGAAGGTTTACACGCTAAATGAGGACCGCCAGTGGGATGATCGAGGCACAGGGCATGTGTCCTCTTGCTACGTGGAGAGGCTCAAGGGCATGTCCCTGCTAGTCAGGGCAGAGAGTGATGGTAAGTGTGTGTGTCTGAAGGTACGCTCTTTCCTCATCCTACCCAGCAAAGGAGCTGGGCCTAGCTTTGTCTCTGTTGCTGTAATGTTTTGCTGCGTAATTCAAATGCGATTCTTAAAAGCAAGTAGGCACTAACCGTAGTTCATTCGTGTTAGGCCAAGGGTAAGAAATGGAAGGTTGCCATGAAGTGCATGCATAGTAGGCGCTTGGTTCATAGCGAGTACACAGTGTTGCGTATAAAATACGTTCAGGTCTTGTAAGTCTTGTATGGTTTATGTATCTAGTGTTCTATCACCGGGTTCCCAACGTATTTCAATTTCAAAACTGGTGATTGTGATGTATCCTTCCTTAGATATTTCTGGAAAGGATCCACTCATGAAAGCTGTTGTTCAAAACTTTGATCATGTTTTTTAGTAGTAAATGTTTAAAAAGTCATTGTATGGCTAACACCCCCTCCTCCCCCTTTCTTTGGTAGCAAGGATTATGCAAGACTTTAAAAGCTGTCAACAGTTATTAAAGTACAGTTGTTACAGTAGTAAAGACAATACAATGGACAGAGCAGCATTTTCAGATTTTTTTTTTATGGAATGGTGGTTCTTAGTCATTAAGCTGTTCTAGATCTTCTTGTAAATCAGTTTAAAATGATACATTATCAACTTCCTTCACATTTTTGACAACATATGACAGTAGTACAGGCTGAGTAGCAGAATCTACCCCTGTAGCTGCATGTTTGGGCTAGTCTGGATTGTTGATTGAGTGAGTTCATGGCTGCTACGATCAGAGTAGATTTTAAAATATGCTTTGCCATATCTAGCATGTACCATTTTGCTAGTTAAGTCTGTCGGTGCACAACTTATTACTTCATCAGATACATAGCTACTGTATCTAGTGACTTGTAGATCTAGTTATAGCTTGTGACTGTCAACAGACCTTGTGATTTTCTTTATTTGGCTTTTTCATTTTAGGAGCTAGGATGAAAAGCAACTTGAGAATGATTAATTCTTACTATTTGAGAAAGTTCTGACAAAGTACAAAGATCATAAACTGATATTGATGAATCAAACTTTCATCTGAGCAGGGTTTTGATAATTGATAAGTGTGAATCTCGGGGTTTTGTAGTTTCTTGATTATACAGTAAAAAATTAAACCAATACTTGATTTTATCTATTTTACACTGAAGAAGATGCATTTCTAGTTTGGTCAACATCACAGTGTAAGAGAAAACATTCAAAATGGAAGTAGACTTAGTTTAATTTCAACATGCGGGAGTGAGGTAAAAAGAAAGGTTATTTTTAGGCTAATCTTTTATTAGGTTTTAAATTCAATTTTAAATTAACAGTTTATTTTTTTTGTAGGTAGAGTCCTATGTGGCTGATGTGCTTAGGTTTAAAAACTATCATGTCTTCTATACACTAAACAATTTTCTGTTTTTTTTGTGGTGTTTTTCGTTTTTTTTTTTATGAAAAGAAAGTGAAAGAACTGCAGTTCATAACATGCCTGTGAAGAAATAGCCCATTCAAACTAAAACCCAGTTATTGACTTTCAGTGGAATATGTATGCTTAAAACTGGCTAGAACCTGAATTGGACTGCTGTTGCCAGCTTATTTGTTCTGAATGAACATCTGTAAGAAGGAAAATACAAATTAGTATAGCTGATCCCAAAACAAAGATGAAGACATTACTTTGTGTTGCATAGTGAAGATACTCTAATAAAAGCAGAACTTACTAATAGCACCTAATACACAGAAGTATATTTAATAGGATACACACATTATACTTCTCTCAAACAGCACACATGTACTTCAAGAGTGTTGAATAATATACAGAGCTAAAGTTCTTAATTTAGTATGCAATATCAGTCCTGGGTAAATGTGCACTCTATTTATAGGCTGGTTTTTCTAACTTGCTTATGTAAACGCCTCATAAAACTTGATTTATCGTTTGTTTACTCCCGGTGTCAGTTGTTTGTGGGTTGGTTTTGAGGGCAGATATAGTAATTTTTGCATGTGAGCAAGTGGTTTGGAAAAAGATTTGTGTTTTCGGCATCACTCAATTTCTGTGTTCCCTTGTGTGCTTTAACTAAATGAAGGAGCTGACTGTGATTTAATTTTTTTCCTCTCTAGTTATCAAAACCATAAAAGAAGTAGGAGCCTGACCTATACACGATTTGCCTCCATGTTTCCATTGCATTCTTGTACTGTCTTTCTTCACCAGCTCCTCCTCCTTCCACAATGAAACCGTCTTCCTTCCTCCTTTTCTAAACCAGCTTTTCCTAGGTTTGAGCTGAGATTCATCCTGTGCACGCTGGCATGTTCTTACTAACTTACTCCAGGAAGCTGACTGAAAACCTCCGGATCTGCCTGAAGCTGAAGGCTCAGTTTCCTGAGTGGGGGATGCCGAGGGGATGTTACCAGTAGTTCCTGCTGTGTATGGGAAATTCCCACTCCTGTTAAAGGGCCAGTTTGGCTGTGCACAGAACAACAGCAGATTTACCAGAGAATCGTATGGCTGACCACGTGGGCTAGCACATAGTTCAGTCTCTTGATTGCACAGCTGTGACTTGGTGTAGCTCCTAAGTGCTTTACAAGTGGTTGAGATTTTATGACAGGGTCAGGGTGTTCAGATAAGGGAGCTACAATCAGTATACCAAGTCCAAGGTAAGCGGTCATCTGGAACGAAAGTAATAACTGAGTAAGAGTGCTTTTTTTTTTTTTTTAAATACGTAGGAGTGGAGTTATTTTTCTTGGGTTAGAGTTTTATTAACATCTTAAAAGAATTTAGAGCAGATGGGCTATTTGTGTTGCTATCTGGGATGTCTAATGCTCGCAGGCACTGAACTTCTAAGAGTCATTACAGGCAATTTGGTGTAATCTGTTATAGTACAGAAATGCCATACACTGCTTTCAGATCAGATAGGTTAATCTTTGAAACAGTGAATTGTATTTTTTTTTTTGCCACTTAACTGTTAACTTTTTTGACTTGAAACCCTGAAGTTTCTCTGTGTGATTCCTAGTAACAGTGTATTCTACTTGAATTGCAGTAGAGCAGTAGTGAACTCTTGTTTTACCAAGGGTCACCTTCCATGTGAGTTTCTGTGTGTAATCATAAGCCTTTGATTTCTTATGACCTGTTTCTCACATGGTATTTTAGGCTGCTGTGGCCTGCTTAATTTTTAAAATGTCTGTGTGCTTCTAGATTTTTCACTGCATGGTTTCATATCACTTTTGTTGTTCTGAGCCCAGATGGCTGAAGAGACCTCTAAAATTAACTTTTCTGTTCAACTGTTTTCGGTTAACTTGAAGGCTTAAACTTTTAATTAAACTTTACTAGTCCTGTAACTAAACTTCTTGACAAGCCAAAGTGAACTCCCACATTGGAGGCCATATTTGCCAGCTATCTTTTAGGAACTATCTAATAACTTTTATTCAGAAGTTGTAGTTTGCCACTTCTGAATTCTGTATGTTAATGCCTTCTGCCACAGGGCAGACATCTACATCTCTGCTGTTTCTTTAGACTAGGTATCAGTAGCCCCATAATACTGGCAGAAGGCTTAGCCAGAATTTGGCTTAAGTTTGCTTTACCTTGCTCAGACTCAAAGGATTACTTTTAGTTAGTTAGTTTTAGGAAAGCAACACTGAGAAATTTGTGGCTATATATTTACCTTAGGTTAAAATGAGGGGAAAAAAAACAACCCAGAAACATGGGGGATGGGGGGAATTTTTTTATTTGTTTTCTCCTGGTTCTCCCCTCTCCTTAATATTTGGGTTTAACCCTTCAGAAATGTGTGTTAGATGGGAGAATAGTCACTTGTGAGTGCAGACTGTGTTCTTGGAGTTCTGTTTCAGCTGTTAAGTTTCTGTGATTCAGTAGCAGCAGAAGTGACTGCAGAACTTAAACCTCTGAGTGTATCTTGGGAAAACCAGCTCTTGAATTGAAACTTACTTAAACATGTTTATATTGGTGAAGGGTCATGCAACACTGTACCTTTTCTGCTTTTGAGGAAGGATCCCCATAATTTGATGGGAGAGGAGCACTCTCATACCAGCAGGTCTCCTCCATATGCGTACACGTAAACAAGTCTTCAGATTTGTTGTTTAAGACTACTGCATTGGGATATTTGATGTTCTTTAACTGTCTTTGAAAATAGCGTTGTATATCTGTATGTAGTCTGTTTTGAGCAAGTCTTTCCCTATACACACATTCCTTTCACAGCACAGAATGGTGGTGTTATAGAAACAAAAAAACCCAGCTGTGCTATATGGCATTACAGTGGCAAATAACATAATTCTGCAAATCAATTTTCATCTTTATAGGTGGTTTTAGATGTTACTTTCTGGCACCACTGTTTTGCAGTTACCTTTACAAATTCATTCAAGGCTATAATTTAGAAAATAACTAGATCTGCATAATTTTCAGGGCTTTATTAAAACTATGGCTTGTATTAAGGTGAGTTTTCAGGTCTTACCTAACTTTGAGTAGAGTCATTGTGTCAATGAAGGTAAGATTTTGTTGGCGTATTTTTATAAAGTAGACTGGATAGTCTTAATGTATTTTAGTATAGTACCAAGAGAAAAATACCTCCATAGAAAGTAATTGCTTATGACAAATGCAAGAGTAAGCATCTTAAACTGTATTTAGGAATCAGTACTGATACTGACTTTGGAGAAGAACTTTTATTTACAGTATGTAAGATTTTTGTAAACTTTTTCTGATGAATTTATTTTACAGATGTGTTTCTGTTGCCTGGTTCCCAGAAGCAAGTAACAGAGACTGCCTCATACCAGGAAGGGGCCTGAATCTGTAAAACTTACTGTACAAAAGTAAACCCACTGAACTAACTAGTAGAATAGTCACAGATTTTGAGTTGTTGAACCCTTTTTGGTGAACAAATTGCACAAATGGAGCATCAGATTATTCAGAAGGATGGATTTGGGGCAGCTATTAGTTGTAGAGCAGAATTTACACTTCAGCATGTTTCTATCTCCAAATTCATATTTTTCTAGTTACAGTGAGGAGTAAGTTGAATCATGTAGTGATGAGAAGCAAGTCAAGCCTTGTAAGGCTTGATTTGTCTTTCCTGCAAGCATCAGGTTTAGCAGAGAAGAAGAAATAAGTCTAGTAAAGAGGTCATTCTCTAGTGTCTGCTTCTGGCCTGGAAGATGAAATGTCTGCATTCAATTGTCTTCAATATTATTTTTTTTAATAGGGGTTTTTCAAACGTGGCATTCAAGTTGTGTGATACTCGGCTAATTTCAGGATCTCATTGTCTGTAGATCTGTGTTTAGCAGTCAAAATGTTTATCAACTGCTTTTAATTTTTTTTTAATCTAACTATTTAATTCATACTTGATGGTATTAAGTATTTCTGGACAGTAAAGACTTTCTAGAACCTAGTCAACTAAGTTAATAGGACAAAATAATATTCTGAAACTTGTCGTTGAAGCTGAGCCTTTGAAACTGAAAGTAAGATTGAAGTGAAATACTGCCTATAACTGATGATTGTAATAAAGGGAATACTGTTCCTAGATGTTCACTAGGCAGACCCAAAAATTCAAAGCTTGAGACTGTGGCCCAAGTACTGCAGTGTATTGGATTCATGGTAAAGCTTATCTTAGATGTTTTCCTTCTCTGCCCTGCTCTATAGTTTGTGATTATTTTTTATTTTTTTTTTAGTTATGCTACTGCACTTGAGCACACAAGCAGTTTTGTTCACAGAGCTGGTGCAAGTTAGAAAACTGGAAGAACTCTTAAGAAAGGATAGTATATGTGGTTTTGGGGGGAGACTGCTTTTCCATTGTGTCTTGTTTTCCCTTGAGGGCTGTTTAGTTCTGTTTTGTTGTTGGATTGTGTCTGAGTTTGTAAACAGCTCAATGCAAGAGCAGTTGAGACAAGGCAATAGCTTCTCAAGCCGGCTTCATTAGTGAAGGCTGCTTCTTGTAGAACAGACTTAGAAATTAGAAAGAAGTAGACATCACATGTAAGTTGCTTTGTTAATTAAAAAAAATTATTGTATCAGATTATCACAAACACAGTAAGCTAATGAATATAAAAATCTTTGATAAAGCTTCTAAATTCACAAAGTAAAACCTTTCTTATTAGACAGCAAACTGTTACGATACTTACGTAGTTCTTTAGTGATACACCACTCTTTCAGCAAGTAAGATTTTGTGATCTTGTTGTTAAGTCTCTTCCCTCACCTCCCCCACCATAACATTTTCATCAGTGACAGACAGTGGGATGGAGTGGACCCTTCAAATCTGCAGATCACACCAAGCTGAGTGGTGTGGTTGACACACCTGAGGGACAGGATGCCATCCAGAGGGACCTAGACATTCTTGAGTGGCGGGCCTGTGTGAACCTCATGAGGTTCATTCAGCAAAAGCCAAGTGCAGGGTCCTGCACCTGGACTGTGGCAACCCCCGGTATCAATACAGGCTGGGAAACGAAGGGACTGAGAGGAGCCTCACAGAGAAGGACTTGGGAGTACTGATGGGTGAAAAGCTGGACATGAGCCGGCAATGTGCACTCACGGCTCAGAAAGCCAACCGAATCCTTGGCCGCATCAAAGAAGCATAGCCAACAGGTCAAGCGAGGTGATTCTGCCTCTCTGCTCTGGTTGAGACCCTACCTGGGAGTACTGTGTCGAGCTCCAGAGTCCTCAGCACAGCAAAGACATGGACGTTGGAGTGGGTCCAGAGGAGAGCCACGGAAATGATCAGAGGGGTGGAACACCTCTTCTGTGAGGAAAGGCTGAGAGGGTTGGGATTCAGCCTGGGGAAGAGAGGGCTCTGGGGAGACCTTACTGCAGCCTTTCAAGACTTAAAGGGGATTTACAAGAAAGATGGGAGCAGACTTCTTAGTAGGGCCTGCAGCAACAGGACAAGGGGCAATGGTTTTAAACTGAAAGAGGATAGATTCAGACTTAGCTATAAGGCAGAAATTTGTTACGATGAGGCTGGTGAGGCGTTGCACAGGTTTCCCAGGGAGGTGGTACATGCCCAATCCCTGGAAATGTTTGCAGTCAGGTTGGGTGGGGCTTTGGGCAACCTGATCTAGTTGAAGATGGCTTGGTGATGGGAGTGAACTGGGTGAACTTTGGAGGTCCCTTTCAATCAAAATCAGTCTTATTTTGACTGATCGCAATATGACCCTTCCACATGTTACTTCCTAGTAAACACCTAGTAATTCTTGAAAGGAGAGTGGGATTGTTTTGTAAATATAACCGATGAGATTGAGGATGCTAAACAAATTTCGGTTTGGGATATTTTTTGCTGTGGATTTTGTAATGGATATACTCTTCAGATGGTGAAAACTAGCTACGTGTTGATCCTGCTGTGAGATTTGGAAGTATAGTTTTTGATTCCAAGTATGTTTTTCAAATCCAAGTAATTAGTTTTCTTGTCCTGTCTTAAAGTTCTCAGTCTTCTGTATTTGAGGTGGTTGAAGCATTTTTTTATTTTTCTTTAGTGTAGATTTTGTGGGGATGTTTGGCAAATGCTATAGTAATATAAATATAAGACTGCCTTCTAACTGTGGCTATGAAACTGAGAAGTTGAGACTTTTCTTAGAGTTTGGACTTTATTCTTCAAAAAAAAGTGAAGCAGGTAAATAAATGGAGAAGTGTCTCTTTCAAGGGTGTGCTTGCAGCCTTATGGTTTCTACTACAAGGCTGATCATGCAGGTGAATTTATCAGTACTTCTTCATGTATGTTAAGTGAAGCTCTGCAGGTATGTAAGTTTAAGTCATGGCTTTAAAGAGTCCCTCATGCACTGGCATTTGTGCAGCTGAGCAGCGAGGTGGATGAGGGAAATGATTGGACCAGAAGTAAAAGTGGTTTTAAGGGTTGTTTTGACCTAGATCAACCCTCCAAACCATTTAAACATGACAGGTATTAACAGTAATGCTTATGCAAAAGGAAGGACAAGAAAACAGACATGAGAATGGAATTGCTGTTCTAATGTCTTAAATCAGTGTAAGCTGCTGTGAAACCGTTGTTCCTAAGTTTATCATGTCTGAGTGTTTTGGTGGTGTTACTTGCAGTCATAATGGTTGCTGTTGTAAGCATTGGTTTCTAGATATGCTTTCCAGCACAATAATGTAAGGGTTTTAGCTAAACTTTGAGAACAGTTAGCCATGTGATTAGCAGATTTTGTACAAAACAACTGTAGGTGATTTACAGAGTGCAGTTGTGATGCTTTTTATGTGATTATTTTTTGTAGAGTTTATAATAAAAAAAATATCTGTGGAAAAGTAATTTCTCAGAATAAGAGGTTAAAACTCCAGTCCTCAAAATACTCTTGAATGTTCTGTACTATGTGAACAATATTTTTGAGGGGAAAATGAAATAGAAAGTGTAGGATATGGGTTTAACAGGCTTATTGTTGGGAGGAAAGGTGTTAATACATACTTGAGGAAGAGCGATCAGAAAATTCATGTTGAGATTGAAATTCTAGTACACATGTAAATAAGTGGAACTTTTTTTTTCTAGGCTCTCTTCTTTTGGAGTCCAAAATTAACCCGAACACTGCGTACCAGAAGCAACAGGTAAACATACTTTTTTTTTTTCCCCTCACATTTAAAGACAGGTTCTTTAACTTCAGCAATACAGTATTTTTTTTGCCTGTATTACACATTATATTGTATGGTTTTGTACCAAAAATAGGAGGCAAATAGTTCTCATCATTTTTGTGCATTTCATAATAAGTGTGTGTTATTTATCTGCATTTTTCTGAAGTCACATAGATAACTTGCACTCTATTTTACATCAGAAAATGCTTTGGAAGAGACAGGCAAAGCATAGTTCTGAAAATCACGAAATAGCTGAGGTTCCTGAGGATTATAGTATCTGAAACTTGATATCTGGCTTTTTTTGTCTTTATATTTCAGATACTACAACTTTCAATGTCTTTTTTTTTTTTTAAGTGAAGACTAGAAGGCTTTAAAGTTATATCCATGTTTACCTTTGTTTGGATTTTACTTGGAAGATGGATATGGATTACTACTGCTTCAAAACATTTTGTATACATAAAAGAAGCTTTTCACCTCTAGTTTGCACCTTACTTCAATTATTTAAGCTATACATTATGAGCTCCTAAAGAGCGCTACAGAGATGAGTGAGAAGTGAACTGCTGGTCTTGCACTTTGCTGTTCTCATCTCACATGCTGAGAATTACACTTAGAGGTTTAGAAATGCTGAACCATTAGCTGTCTGGTCAGCTCAGACTTGCTAAAATCCTGTCAGGTACAGTTGATGTATTAAAACATTTTTCAGTCTTCAGCTTCAATAATTTATTATAACCATAGATACAGTGTAGTTTTGCTCACGGGCAGTCCCGGTGGTTGTGGAGCTGCAGCTGCTTGTAGGATTGTATGTTGAACTGAATGGGGAGAACCAGTCTGGGTTAAAATTACCCTCCTTTGGAAAATTCAGCCTGTATCTGCCCCTTTATAGAATTCATCGTGCACCGTGTAAGCAGTCTGGTAAGGCCAGCCTGGGGTGGAGAATCAGTTTCAGGGAGTAAGAAAGGACAAGATGAGCAAGAATGTGAAGGAAACTAACTTTCAGTTGTAATCCTGACAAGCTTGAGGTCATGCTTTAGGATTCCTAAAATTACACTGAATATTTCACACCTTTATGGCATAAAATGCTGATCTAGTGTAAAATTGCTTTGCTGGTTCAAATCTGTTCAAAGAGCATTGAGGGTAAGCTTTATGCCAGATCAAACATAAAGCCTACTTAAAGTAGACATAAAATTGTAAGATTGCTGCAAGTGACCACACATGCCTGTCAGTGCAACAGCATTTCATATCTGTGCGCATTGCTACTCTGGGTCAGACATGTATTGTAATCTTGCACTGTAGAAATCAATACTTGTGATTGTGAAAATATGGTTAGAGAAATAACAATATTGAACATGAATCTGTCCTGTTAGAACAGCACTGTATGTTTTCTGTGCTGGAGAAGGAAAAGCACTGTTCTTAAAATTTCAAATCCCACGTAGTCAGAAATTTATATTTGCAGGTGTTCATATTATTTAAGCAAAGCAGTGTCTAATACAGATTGAATGTAGGGCTCCACCCTGAGCCTTAGAAATACCAAATCTTTCTCGATGTGTGTATCTATCGTACTTTGTAGCACGTTATCTTTCAGGTGAGGCCTACTTACCCTTTCCCTTAGTAAAAGGCCATTTTAAAGTTTAAACCTGGTTCCGTATGAGCTAAGCTTGGAGTTTAGCAGCTGAAAGGAAGGGTTGTTTCTTTCCAGCTCTGCTTATAGAAGTCTGAACTGACTAAACTCACTAAACCACAAGAAAATTAAGGTGATACTCCAAATCACTCTTCAAAAACTGGTTAACTCTCTATGTCAGCAGAAGTTTCAGGCCACCTCACACGAGATCCATTTGTGGAACTGTGAGATGGAAGTGTGAGAGAGATCTTTCCTTTTTGGCTGCAGAAGGTCACTTAGGTCAACTCGGCTACTAGTGGAATTGCAGCCTGAAATAGATTTACTTTCGAGTTTGCCTGCAGTTGTCAGCTGTGCTTATAAAATTTCAAGAAAAATCTCCTAGAAATGTAAGACTTAACAGTGTAAAGTTACTTTAAAATTTTATGGTTTTGTCAGTCTTTTATCTCAAAATTCTGTTATGAGGGTGAACCTCCATTCTATTTTAAAGGGGTACACAGCAGTACACCTGTTTTTACTGTGACATACTTGGCACGTGGCTTGTGGGCACTTCGGGTATCTAATGGCACAAGTGGATGAGTTCTGACTTTTGTCTAGGCTGATGTGAGGCTTGTAAGAAGAAACAATTTTTATTGGACCAACTAATATAATTTGTGGTTGGGAGGAAGCAGATATGTGATAGATAAGCTCTTGGGGAAACTTGCTATGCCAGTTGCTTTGGATTCTATTTGGGATAGAAGTTCTTCCACTGGTGAAAGAACCTTCTACTTGTGCTGTGCTGTTAGTGCCAGCGTGAAACAAATTGTCTCATTAATTGTTGATACCATAAATTATGCAGTTTCCGGGGTCTGTATATTTTAGTGATAACTGTTGCAGCTTAGATCATTATTTGTCAGAATAATAGTGTGAAGACCTGAGTACAGGTTTGCCTTGCTTCCTCTGTTCTCTTGACATGTAAATCATCCATGGAAACTAGAAAACCCCAACCCCCCCCCCCCCCCCCCCCCCCCCCCCCAACCCAACTGAAAAACAAAACCACAACAAAAGCCATGCCCAGTGAACCTGGACTTCAAGTAAAATTTTGTCAAATTGTCTGCTTTAGATTTCTTGGGGGTTAGGATTGAAAGCAATGACTTCCCTTTACCATGGTTTAGTCAGGTCTCTGTGTGCACATAAATGTTGATCCACTTTATGGCAGGTACAGCTGTCTGCTTTTCTTTTTGGAGTGGAAGAATATTTGGCAGATCTTGAGACCTACCTGCTCGGGGACTCTTTTTTTCATACATCAACGTGGTCCAGAGATACTTCAGCTCACACAATCTAGCCTCCTGTCATCCCAGACTTACCTGCCATCTAGAGATTTGAAATAATTCCTTAAAGCATGAAACACATAGGCAGTCTTTTAACTACCTCTGCACTAGTCGGATAAATTAGGTTAGTCTTTCACAATAGAGTCATTTTCTGCTCTGCATTCAAAAAGAAAGATATGTGTGTATATATCTGATTCTGTAGCATAGAACTGCTACCAGTGGAAGTCTTTGGATGCTCTGAACTGATTGGATTGGGGTATATACTTTTCAATATACTTTGGCAGTGCTTTGCCAATAGAACAGTAAAGAATTATCTTCAAGTTTATTTTAGATACATCCATGTACATCCTGTAACCCTGTTATGAAGTATGTATTGCATCCCTTTTTATGCCTGAAACGAAGACTGGAGTTGCTTCCACCTATTGTGTCTTGCCTCTGCACCAGAATCTTCAGTGTCTCATGTTCTTAGCTTTTGCAGTCCCTTTTTCAGTTCCTCGCATGAATACAGGGCTTAAATTAATCCAGAGTACCATCTGTTACCTATGTAGCTTGAAGGTGGCTATCCTAGAATGGTGAGACTTACTAATAACAAAATAATAAATAATAAAAAATCTTTGACAAGATCCCAAAAGGCACTAGCAGAATGTGCAGAGAAGATGAAATTCCTGCCCTTGCTGTCAGGACAAGCAAGCCAACAGTGAAACTATTTCAATAAAATTTCTGCTTATTGTAGCTATGACAGTAAGGAAAAACATGTCATTTGTGGGGTGAGGGGAAAAACAAGGGGAGTGATTGCTCTTGCTTTTGGAGTGGGTTGGTTTATCTGGTTTAGATGATCACGTGTTGCTTTATCTTTATGCATGCTTTCCTGTGAAATCTGATTTTTCTGCTATTTCTGGGTATGGTCACTAGGCCAGTGAGCTGAGGTTCTGTTACAGAACTAATAAACTGATTTATTCCATGTGATTAATGGGAATGCAGCTATGAAATTGCTAACTGAAAAGTCACATACATTTGTTGAGCTTTCACAGAAGCTAATAGAATACATTCTGCTGAAAGACTGAGTGTGCCTTTGATATGTTATTCCAATTTTTGGGAAACTTATTAGCCCATCCAGATATTCAGGTTCTAGGTGAACAAATGCACAAAACCAAATGCAGAATTCAAACTTTATATTACATTATTGCGGCAGGGGTTTTTAGCCTGAAGATTCTGCTGGAACCTACCACGATACTTATGTATAGTTAACTTAAACTACTGACACTACTCTGGCTTTTTGTTTCATAAGCAGAAGGCTTCTTATTAAACTGTATTTTCGTTTGTAAATATTTTGCTGGCAAGATGCTGAAAGGTGGCATGGCATGTCCAGAGAAGTGTCTGTAACTGTAAACAGTGTGAGGGCTTAGTTAAGGAAGACTGGCAGTCAGGCAGTCCAGGAGGGAGAGAACCAACGTTTCTGTGTTGAACTTCCAGTGGGGGCTAGGAAAGTCTCATAGGCCTAAACTGTTTGAGGGCGAGTAGGAAGAGATTAATTTGCTTTTTAAGACCAAAAGCAAGAATTTATGAAAGACCTATCTAATTTGGGGGATCACCGCTTCTTGAGAGTAGCCCACATTTCATAGGGATGCCAAGATACTATTTTGGAGCTAATAAGGAGACTAGTATTCTCCCTAGATGTGAACACCAGTGAGGGGGCACTGTCAAACAATAACAACTTTCTTAATTTTATCACATTGGGAAAAAATCTTAAATCAGCTTTACAGCAGAATAAAATCCTGAGTACCAGTTGCTCTGAAATTCTTCACTATGAAATCCCAGGGCTTGCTTTGGAGATTTTATGAATGCTGTACAACACACCTGCTAATAAATGAAACTAATTTAATGTCTTAATAAAAGTGACTTCTGGTGAGTGTTATGGTGAGACTGATAGTGTGTATTCAAGAACCTTTCTATTAAGGGAAGCGAGCCTTTTGGAAATAATTTCAAAAAGCAAGGAGAAATCATACAGTAGATGCTAAACCCTGTCCATCTAAGTATAAGTGCCACTGCTTCCTGTCTTAAACTATTGCAGTAGTATTTTTGAAGGTTAGCTGCCTAGGAATGAAGCCTCAAATAAAGCTGTAGTACACAGTAGTGCTGCAGAGTAGTAGTTCACACAGTGAAAACCTGTAACTAACCAGAACTTGCTCCATGTGGACTTGATGTAGCCAACAATGAAACAAGCAGCAGAGAAATCCCTGACTATTCTCAAGAACATAGCTTCATGCTGTATCTTTGTAAGAGTAAGAGTGCAGAAAGTTAACTTCCATTGGTAGAAATGATAAATACCTCTCTATGGGAATGTTGAATACATACGTCTTCTAAAAAGAGGCCATAGTCAGGATTTTTGCTTAAAATCAAGAATTCTTGATTATATCTGAGTAGTCACAATGAACAATAATATGAAAGAAGAGAAATTTATAGAAACGGCTATAGGGGACAGCAAATTTGGTATGGGCTAAGGTAGTGATGACACAGCATTATTGTCAACTTTTTTTTTTTTTTTTGCAAAGCAGCAAATTATTTTCGAACTTGGAATAAGATTGTGAACTCTACCTAGTCGTTTCCTGACTGTCATCCTATTTAAAAAAAGATCTTGCCAAGAGCTCTAATGCATCCTGAAAAATGTGAGAAGTTAGAATGCTAGGATTCTTGCAGAGCCCTCAGTATAAAAGCCTTCAATGATAAAACATTTGTCCATGTTTATGATTTAATTCACACAATGTGGCTATGATTTAATACTGCAGTTTCACATTTTAATTGAGTTTAATAACAACCTAGATCTAAAGAACAAATTTTACATGTTTGTTTTAGTCATCCCATCCAGTTTCTTGTCTAGAGACTTAACAGATATGTTTTTGATCAAACTGAGTCAGAACTGCTTTTATGCATCGTATAAGATTGAAGAGATTATGCTCCTAGGGGAGTAATATACAAGAGTCATCTCCTTAGCCCTCTAGCCGATAGCTACTATTACTAAGCATATTTATTTACACGCCTGTTTTCTCTTGGAATGGAGGAGACAGTCTTAAGAAATTTAAGAAATTTCAGTTGCCTTGTGGAGTTGCAAGAAGTAATGTTTGGCATTTGGAAGCCACAGATAGTCCTATTGCATAGTTGAGAGATCCAGAGTAGTTAGTGGATTCACATTACACTGAGGAGATTTCAGATCAAACAAGAAAGATTCCTTTAAATAAAACGAGCAGAAGCTAGACTTGTAGTCATGTGTTTTTACCTTTACATCCAGAATTTCCTTCAGTCACTTCTCCCTACATGCGTAAGTCTTGTACTGCTCTTTTGTTTGATGAGTATAGGCTTTGTGGGATTAAGAAAATGAAACTACATTAATATCTGCATTTAACAGTGATTTTAAACTTCAGCTGAACTGTGGATTATGCAACAGACTGAAGTGTTTTTCTCACTTTGCTTCATTTTCTGTTTTTAAAAGCCCTTTGAGGCAAGAAAGGATGTACAAATAATCTCGTAAAGATCCAGAGTAGCAACTGATAGGTTTCTGTTGAGGCACTGATAATAATCTATAATATGAAATCCTTGTGTGGCAAGATAACAGATAACTAATCATTTGAAATTGTTAGTGTTGGTAATTGGAAAATAGTTTTCTAATATTAATAAACAAAACTTCTAGATTATTGTTCTGCTGCTCAAATAATTTCTTCCAGCAGTTTTTTTGTTTTGCTTTCCAGAGAAGAAACAAACAAAAAACTCAGAATGTGTAGAGGTGAAAAAATACTGTGTGAACTTCCATATATGATAGTAGATGGCCTTTTTTAGCAAGAACAATTGCTATACTATGGCCAAATACACTTCTGTACATCTGTGACCATAGTTTTCAAAAGCAGCTTTACCTTTGTGTCTTCCCTTTTGTTTTTCTCTGCCTGCCTTCCTCCCTCCATCCCTCCTCTCCCCAGAGGAAAAAGACAGAACTGTCTTGGTCCAGTGCTGGACTGTATTCAGAGACTTAGAGCTTTTGTTTACTTAGCTTACTGAAGTTTATGTAAATAACACGGTCCTTATTTGTGTTCTTTTAGTCATTTTCTTATTGTTGGTCATGTTCTTTATAAAGAAGAAAATATGTTTTGATCTTCTTTTAGAAATGGCTTGCTTAGAAATTTAACTACTTCCACTTAAATGGAAATTAATTAGATAGGAATGTTGCAAGTACTTCAAGGGTCTATTTAAGATTTAGTATTAGGTTGATTTTTTTAAATTAAATAAACACTACTCAGTGGGAAGCTGGTGAGACAGTGGCCTTGAAAACTACAGCAGTATAAATACTAATTGCAAAGATTAACATATTAGATTTTGAACCTCATGGCGTACAATGAATATTGCAGTAAGGTACATATTGTTTTTAAAGGTGGTAAAAAAAATAATTTTTTCTATTGGACCTTTCTGAATTTTTTAAACTGCTATTTTTCTTGCTCTGTAGGAGTCAGCAGTACTAGGTGCTGTCAATCTGTTATTACCAGAGTATTTGCACCATGACCTGTCTTGTAGAGAATAAACTATTAATTGTGACTTTCTTCTTCCTTTTGTATTTTGGAGGTGGTCTTCCTAAACCCCTTTCTTCTGTGTACCACCTCTTCCTCAACCCTTTGGAAAAGGAAAAGGTAAACTATTTGCCATTTGCAAGGTAAAGCCATTAGTGCCTCTGAAGCAGTATAGCTGCTCTGGTAATGGCAAATTGATTGTATTGTATTGCTTGACTGAATCCTAATGGAGCTAGCTGATCGTGCTATTTAGATTACAGTTTAGTTTAAGGAGTTTTCTAGTAAGTACATATTGAAATCTAAATGTAAGATTTCTCTTAATCCTCAGTGTTCATTTTAATATTTGAAATAAATTTAAGTCTAATTAATAAACTGTCTTAAACTTTATAGATGTCTGGCAACTGTGGTGCTTTTGCAAATATTTAAAATTAATTCCTTTAGGAATAATCACTATAAGCAAAATCTATACTTAATGAAGTAAAAATACTTTTATGTCATGATTGTCATTGAAATATAGATAGAAAAAATTTAATGTCTCTTGTCCTTAGTGAGTAAATGCGTGTTTTAGCACTTAACTGAAATAATGCAGTATCATGGGGCTATATATAATTAATGTGGCTGTATTTCGGCTAGCTTTTACAGGAGGACAAAAGACATTTCAAATAAAACTTGATTCAGTATATAAATAATGCATATTATATTTTCTTCTCTTTCCATGTTTTGGTGTTTTGTTTTTTTAATTCTAACAGTTATTTAGTAGACTGCAAATGACTGCATCAAATACCTTATCAGCGTGTGATACTGCTGTTTGCAGCATCAGCTTCCACTTCCATGTATTGGTTTTGCATGCAGTATGAGGGCTCTGATAAACTCTTGAAGTATTTAATAAGTTGGTGGAGCTTAAGTGTCTGGGTGGTAAACGTAGCTAAGCACGGTTTCAACTTCTAGAAATCTAGGGCAAAGCATTGTTTCAGAATTGTAGTTTGAAATGAGTAAATATGGTGTGCTGGTGTCAGTGTAATAAAGATCCATGCTCTTAGGCAATTAACTGTGCATATTTGAGTTTCAGTTCTTGTTTAAAGTTTGTAGGCATCTTGGGGCTGCTTTTTAAGCACATTCTGTGCATCATCACAGTGTCCTTTGGGGCCTGTAAAAATTAAAAAAAGATATTACAACTTTAATCCTACAAAAGATATGCAGTTTCATGTGGTCCAGTTGAAACAGATTTTAAAAAAGAAACAAAACCTGTTGCTTTTGTTACCATATTTTATCAGAGGATGCACTGAGTTAGAAGTACATATTCCAGATGAACCTTTTTGGGATTTGCAATACCATGGTCCCATGAATTAAGAACTAGAATCTTCAGTATCTTTCTGGAACTTCCTTATTGTGATTTATGCAGAAATGGTTTTAATCCTAAGAATTTCAGAACATATGAAAATCTACAAAGTATGATGATTACAGTTGTATTGTAATACTGTCCTGTTATAGTTAGGTATCAAGCTGTTCTTATTTTAAACTTTTACTCTTTAAATACTATTCAGGTTTTTAAAATCTGAAATACAGGGCCTGAAAATATTTTTCCTCTCTTTAAAGGATACCTTGATTGTGTGGTCTGAAGCTGAAAATTATGATTTGGCACTTAGCTTTCAAGAAAAAGCAGGATGTGATGAAATATGGGAAAAAATATGTCAGGTAAGTTTGATAAATCTAAGATTGAAGCAACCTGAATAATTTTAGTATTTGTGTTCAAAATTTTTAGACTGTTCAAAGAGGTGAATCTGAACACAGTAGATGGAAAGTATGGAAAGATACTATCATCGTTGCTACCTCCCCCAAATTTTGCATTTTGAGTTTGAAAACTCTCCTTCCTCCAGAAATTTGATATGAACTTAAACTATGTTGAGGTATTTTTTTAGAGCGTTTTCAGGTCCTTTTGCTCAACATAACTTTTTAGCTCTGTTATCACCCAAGGAAGTTTTAGCTTAAAATGAGTGCTTAAAAAGTTTCATAAAAATTAGTTTTATAATTAACTTTTTCCAATTTTGCTAGAAGGGAAAAGGTTATCTGTCTGAAGTTTTATTGTAGAAAGAAGAATGTATGTGAGCTCTTGCTGAGTTTTATAATGTATTTTTCATGGCTTTAACCATATCTTATTCACATTTCTTTTTCTACATTTCTCATACTTCTCTTTCTCTTACCTCATTCTCCTTTCAGGTGAGGGACTTTCTCAACAGAACTTTTGTCCGTGTGAATGTGACAGCATGCTTCTGTTGAGTGTTAAGATTATGAAAGGTTGATCTAATAGTTGAAGCAGGAGATAGCTCTATCCCTGTATTATCACCTCAGGGCTATAGTTCTTACAGTTTAAAGAAATAAAACAATTTATTTATAGCATGTATATATTTTAACATGTGCTAATTAACTCATTATGTTTTACCATTATGACCGGATGACTATGTAGTCACTGAGTCAGTGTTGTTGCTGGGTAACATTTGATCAGGTACTAACTATTGGTCAATACCCAAAAGAGTTTAGTCAGTTAGTTGTTGTTGTTGTTAGTTCAGTTTGTCAGATCTTTGGGTTTTTTCTTCCATTCCAAGTTTTACATTTTTTCTTAATTTTTATGCTGTATTAGGTGGGATTTCTCTAAATCTGTTGAATTCTTTATGTGCACTCTTGAACAAACATCTGCCTCTGTCTTTTGGAGTTTGTTGTCACTCATTTCTAAAATAAAGCAAAAGACATCTGGTTTTATAGTTGCATGTGTATAGATCATTCCTTTTTTCAGGAATGAGGCTTTTCAACAGTTTACCACTTACGTGAATAAGTACAGAAACTTAGGTAAACCAGGAACCTTAGCAGTCAAAGGACCAAAAGCTGGGGACAGAAACAAAATGGGGGAAAGGGGAAACTGTGTTCTTGGGAAAGAGCCAGATAAGAAGCCCAGCTTCCTCAGCCTCATGTAAAGATCCAGTATTTTTGTAAGAAACCAGTGCCTTTACATCCTGTTTTGAGGCCATGCTATTGTATTTGTGTCTAGTGTATTTGAAAGATCTTAAGCTTCCTCAGTCATTAAAGCGTCTTCTAAAAGGAAAACTTTGATACCACTTATCCTGGAAGTGGCCGCAGTTGTATAAGCAGAACAGTATGTGGGTTTTAACAGCATTTTGTATTTTAATTTTAAGTATAGGCTTGCTGTTATCCATGAAGAATTATTTCTCCCAGATTTTTTTTGCTGATTTTCAGGATTAAAAAGAACAATACCTTCTACTGTTCCACACAGCAGTGCCTTTCTGGATTTCATAAATCAGGCTCTAAGCAGATACAATTAAGATGTCATTAAAGCTGAAACGCTGTGGTGCCCAAGCATCTGTCTCTGTTTTTTTCACTAATTTGTACTTCCTGCAGTTTCATCGTCGTATCTCTAGAGAGATCTTGCAGGTCCTGTGCCTTGTTTTTCTAAAAGCTCCAGATTTCCACTACTCTTTTGTTAATGTTGGTTTGCGTTTTGTGTTCTTAAGAGGGGATTCTGTGCCTCTATGGAGTATTCAAAAAGTACGGGGTAACAGATTGTGACTTGCAGCTCTCCAGAACTGCAAACATAACAAGGCTGGCCTTTCTCTTCTGTGTGAGGTAGTGGAAGCTTTAAAAAGCACCAAGGGCAGTTAAACAGCCTATAGATAAATGTTTAAAGCTGTCACTGCAGTAATGTAATACTGATTTGCATTTGAAAATCTGCAGAAAATAAAGACTGAAAGCAAACTGCTTAGTTCAGTAGTCTCTTAAAAAGTTATCATCCACACTAATGATTATGAATGTCTTTTTTGAGGTACTCAAAATTTAGCTTTATTATTTCTCCTTTTTCTAGAAAACAAGTAGAATTAAATATCTAATGTAGAAATAATTTTGTAAAGCCCTCGGTTTGAAGAAATCTTTTAATTATCTCTTATTTTCCAAACCAGCTGTAAATGTCAACATTAATTTGCCCTTCGATTTTGGCCGTACAAGGAAGAAGTGTGTGACAGTTGTAATTATATTTTTTAAAAAGCATTCAAGTAGCAGTAAACTGAACATATCTTATTTTGTAGGTTCAAGGCAAAGACCCTTCTGTTGATATTACTCAGGACCTTGTCGATGAATCTGAAGAAGAACGTTTTGATGATATGTCATCACCAGGTCTGGAATTGCCGTCTTGTGAATTAAGTCGACTAGAAGAAATTGCAGAACTTGTGGCGTCTTCATTGCCTTCACCATTACGTCGTGAAAAACTCGCACTAGCACTGGAAAATGAGGGCTATATTAAGAAGCTCTTAGAAATTTTTCATGTGTGTGAAGACTTGGAGAACATTGAAGGACTACACCACTTATATGAAATTATCAAGGGAATTTTCCTTTTGAACAGAACTGCACTTTTTGAAGTCATGTTTTCCGAGGAATGTATAATGGACATAATTGGATGCCTAGAATATGATCCGTCTTTATCACAGTCACGGAAACACAGGGAATTTCTGACTAAAACAGCAAAATTTAAAGAGGTGATACCTATATCTGATCCAGAGCTGAAGCAAAAAATACATCAGACATACAGAGTACAATATATTCAAGATATGGTCCTACCCACTCCCTCAGTTTTTGAGGAAAATATGCTCTCAACACTTCATTCTTTCATCTTTTTTAATAAAGTGGAAATAGTTGGTATGTTACAGGTAAGTTTCATGTTTTCGCAGTCTCTTTTATTTGTGCTTGAGTAGAGAAAGTTGGATATTTTTTCCTGGAAAAATTGAGGTGCTTCGGTGGAACCTTCAGTTGTGTGATTCTGAAAGTAATTTTGAAGTGTGACATAAAAGGCAGGGATTTGAGTGCTGAGCTGTTAGATATATGTTCTCATATTTCCAATTTTGGACTAGATTCTTTGTAACTGATTCAAATGCAGCAAACACAGAACCCTGAATGAGGTTGTTTGGAATGAATAGTATTGTTTGCATTTTGAAGCGTTGAAGTTAGTTTTGGTTTTTTTCTGTATTTTGAACCATGACACACACACACCCCACCCCACCCCCAAATTACTTCAACTAGATTTCACAAATACTATCTCATACCAGGATATAACTGTTTCTAATTTTGAAGTAATTTAAATTAGTTGTTTGGAGAGTACAGAACATAAGAGTGCCTTAGGTGCTTGAATATTTTCTTAGTTTGTCTTGTAAGTCGCCAAATAATACTGCTTGGAATTACCAGTTTTTCATGATCTATGTCTTACTGCAAATATAAATAGATTCTACGATGCTTTAGATACTTTACCAGCATGTCTTTAGTATTCTGCACCAACCCATGAACTTCCTGCATGGTGTAGAAGTAGACGGTACATCTCTGTAATGGGAGCTTCCTAAAGCTTGCAACTAACTCAGCAAAGTGTTACAGCACACATATTTTAGTTTGTAGAAGTTAACTATCATTATCTTAATTCTCCTAACATTTAATAAATGAATAGCCACTCTTTGTAGGGGCTATCTGATCTGGAGAAATAGACAAAAATGCTTGCTGCTGCTGATTACCTTAATCATATTTCTCTTCAACTGAATCTCAGAACGCACCCTGCTTATTTTCATGGAAAATACAGCAAAGGAGAGAGAATTCCTTCTGTCAGAACTAGGCCTCCCGACTTTTCATCCACCACACTCAGTTGATCAGAATACTATTGTTTATTAAAGCTCTTGGAGCTTTAATCTGTCATGTCCACACATGTAGTATTTGATAAGTGGCAGATGTGCAAGACATCACCCGGGGCTAGTAGCTGAGGCAGGTGCCTTTTGGTCTGACCATTACTTATTCGAGCAGCCGCTGGAGGCCTGGTGGAACACGTGGGACATCTTCAGTAGTACTAGACCCCACCTTATGCCCAACTGAACCAAACTCCTCACGTCTGTATGTGTGTCCTTGGTAAACAAAGGCACAAATGCGTATCTGAAACAGTCAGAAGACCCTAATGGTTTTGGAGCGGCCAATTTGAGAAAGCTTACAAGCCTGACTCGGAGAGAGTGCTGAAGAAGATTCAGTTAAGGGGTCTCAACTTGAGTATCCAGTATGACTAGTGTCTCTAAAATATCTGGACCTCTTCACAAGGGTTGCTAAAAGCGGAGTCCTGAGGGTGATACATTTTGGTTTGAGGAAGAGAAGGGGCTTGGGAGTCTTGGGTTTCGGTGGCCGATTCTGAGAGGAGTCTTGAACTTTGAAAAGGAGGCTGGGCAAGGAAAAAGGGGACCTGTTCCTGCAGAACTATTAAGGGCATGTTTGCCAGTAATCCCCAGGTAACTTGATGGAAGACTAGTGGCTGATTAGTTTCCTTTTTTCTGTCTCTTACAATCTGTGTTACATTAATAGACAGAGGGTAAGCTGGTGTTAGAATATCAAGGTTTAGTGTGGTTGTGAAACTTGTTAGTTGCCATTTACAGTTGAAATAAAGGTTCAGATCTGATGTTGGTTGTGTGACTGCAAGTTTCTGAACCTTATTTTCACTTCTGTTGCTTTTGTCTGTGGTTGGGAATAAAGTATACTCCCTGTGTGTTGGAGCCAGAAGAATTAGCACTGCATCACTGTCAAAGTTAGGTAAATATTTCAAATTGTTCAAGTGCTTTCTACAGCTCTGAGGAGCCAAGAGCTGTAGTGCACAAGGAAGAAAATACATCCTGTGCTATATTACATTTCCTATTCCTTTCACAGTACAGCTCTGTAACATGGAGGGGGAACTCCCTGAATTTATAAACAAGAATCTGTTGGAAATTGACATTTATGATCAATTCTTGGTTTTGAGAGAATTAAAAAAAGCTATCACAAATTCTATGCCCGTTGCATTTCTAAGAGATCAAAAGGCTTGACTTACTGATTTTTCAAGTTCTCACAGTGTAGCTCTCAACCAGGTTTTAGACCTACTTACCTGGCATTTATTTATTTATTCATTTCTTTATAGAGCAATATGTCAGGTTGTGCTTTTCTGTAATCTCTGCCGCCTAAAGTTCCATTTTTCCCTTTCCTTTTTCTACCCCCTCCTTTCCCACAGTCCATGTATAAAATATATGATTCTGTTCCTTCTCATTTCTTTAAGCAGAATAAATAATGTTCTGAGAGCAAAATTAGAAGACTGCTTTTGTTGATTGCACTACTACAACTAATTCTTAAGGCCTTTCTTCCATTATGTATGGTTCAGCACCTTTTTCTGTAGCTGGTTGTGTTATGATACTTTCGTGGAGGTGGAGGTGTTATTTCATGAAGGATTTAAAGTTGTCTAATTGGAGTTCCTGGCATTCATTATTTTAGATGAGATGCTGGTGGTCACTAACTGTATGTGTGTACATTAGAAGCTGTTTCTTTTATAAGTCATTATTAACTGCACGGTTTCTGGGTTGCTTCATGGTAGTTTATTGGTAGCCATGGATGAGTCTCAAGTTTGTAGTTGATGCATAATACAGGTTGTTAATGCTTCTGCTGTTGATTTTAGGTTTCCTCTCCTGGACCGTTGAGAGTGTGACAAATGAGTGATCTTTTTAGGAAATTTTACTTCTCAGATTAAAAGTAAACTCCCTAAGCAGCTGATACCCTGCGATATACTGCAACTGTTGTGTGTACAACTGAGATGTTTTATTTTTTTTTCTCTCTCACTGGCTGTGAAGGAGAAGAAAAACTTACTTCTACCATGAAAAAAGGATGAGCTCTAAGGAGCCCTTTTCATGTCCTGCTGTGTATCAACTACAGTGGCACTTGGCAATATCCTCATCTCAAATTAACTCAGCCATACATTAGTTACAGAAAAGTGACTAGAATTGGCTACAGATTGTGCCATTTTTATTTTTTTTTGATAGGCCAGGTGACTTTACTCAGAATTACCACTGTGTCTTACTTAAGGTATTTGGTGTCAAGATAGGACATCTAAGGTCGCTGACATTTAAGGTTGGTTTTTCAGCTACAGCTAGTGAGTTCTGTAAATAACAATAGGCTGATTCTTAAGAATTCTGGTTTTGTTAGGAGAGATTTTGGACGTCTTTAAAAAAAACAACATAAATTCTATAGTCATGGAAGATACCTGCTTCCATGATTTTGCTTTCTTCAGTAGGCAAGTAACTTCTGCCCATTCTGTGGTAAAACCAAAACCAGAAAATAGGTCACCTTTGGCATTTAGGGTTATGAACTGTATTCCTCGTTCTGTGTTCATTAAGGTTAGCTTTCCCATAATCTTTATAAAAATACTTACACTGATAGGCTTTTCCAAGAAATGGAGGTTAGCTTCTTTGTGTTTCATTGTCTTAAGATCTGTCGCTTTAAGTAACTACGTCAAAATCTCACTAAACTAGATACTGTTGATCACGATGGATAATAAACCCATGATACTACAGAATTAACTGCTGTGGAAACCTACTCAGTTGTAGGTTTTATGATTCACTATATGTAAGATATGAGAGAGGTATATAACTTTTTTTTCCAATTTCAGCCCCTCTTAATATGCTCTTACTGCTTGGGGTCCAGCCTGTTCTAGTCTTGAGATGTCATAGCCACCAAGAAACCTTGCTGAAACACGGAGTTCACCAAGTGTTGAGTGTGGGGGTGGGACAGGTAAGTGGTGTTTCTTACTTTATATGACGCTCTTTTGCAATTTGAAAAATACATACTAATGTTCACACTGGAGGCCACCAGTTCTTTCCCTTTGTATTATTAACTAGTTCTTAAAAACAAAAACTTGCAAAACTGCGCCATAGAGTGAGCAAACACTGTTTCCTTCCGTTCTGTCCCCCCTTTCATTGGCGTATTCTTTTTACCAGCAAGATCCTGCGGTGTTTTTCCAGAATATGGAACATTGTTAGGATAAATTTTGTGCGGTTAGACTTCAGAGTCTTTTATTTTCAGGAAAGTACAGAGTAGAAGGGGAAGATTGGACGTATGTTAAAATAATATATGTGCCTAGTAGAGCAATGATCACATGGCATTACTGTACTGGTAAATCAGCTTTTTAAAATACAGAAATCAAATTACTGATAGTCCCCATCTCCCTTTTCAATAACTAAAAAATCGTAGGCATTTAGGTGTATCTGTATATTTTACTGTATTTATATATAACAATGGGCTGGGTTTAATTTTGAAAGTGGTTTTACGGATGGTTACTTATAAACAGAAGAACCCCATGGATGTAAATGTAATTATTGGTAGTTGTTTTAGAGGAAGAATTTTGTCAGTGCATGTTGGTAGGTTTGCCCAAACATATTAGGACTGGAACATCTGCCAGCCTGCTGTTTTTCAGTAGTTGGCTCAGGAATAACCCTGGAGATTACTTTCAGCAGAATTTACCTTGCAATAAAGTACAAAAGGATGTCACCTTCTGGGTGAAATGACTTAGTGAAAGAAGTTTGCAAGTGGTGCATGCTAATAATTTCTGACATGAACTTCTTCATTGTAGCAAATTATTTTCAATGTGTACAGAAACTGCAGATGTGATTAGGTGGATCCTGCTGGTGTTTCAGCATGTTGTCTCAGGTGGAAATAGCTTATTGATAGCTCATGAAGGCATGTGTGGGAAGGCAGTCTGAGATAAAAGGGACTGAAACATTTTAAACTCTAAAATCTTCCAGTGTGGTATCAGGAAGGAATGTTCTGTTTGATGGTAACGTTTTATGAAACTCACTTTCTGGGCTGAAATATTATTTCTGCCTATAATGAATATGGAGGTAGAAAATAGCATGGAAGATATCCTCTTTTTCCAGGTTAGGTGTCACTGAGTTTCTTGGATTTTTTTGAGAAAGGGATGTTTTTCGTCATTTTTCTGTAATCGCACACATGAAGTATTGGATAACTGAAAGTTAATTTAAGAGACGCCTGCTTTTGAAAATGCTTTAAGTGCCTTTTGGGAGGAGGAGAACTGCTTTGAAAGTTGAATCAGAAATTTGAATGGTGTCTTTTTTTGGATCCTACTTTGTCTGTGGGTTTTCTTGTTTTTAAAGTTATAAATGATTGAGCAAGTAGATGACCCGGCTCAATTTTATCTCATGAACTTTGAAGCGTATTAAATCATAGGAGCATCTGCTTAGATGCTGCAAAAGCATAATGGAATATACTTAGTGTTTGATATATGCATAGTTTAAGTATTGCACATTTAATGTGAAGTACTTAATGGGAAAATAGCTAGCTTCTACAATTACCCTGTAAACTGTCGTTTGCAGTTTCAGTTTCTTGGAAAACAGTTGTGACGTTCACAGCCTCTTATGATACATCCAAATGGGTTTTGATACTTCTCTGCATGAGGAGGCCAGATACTGCAAAGAATTAGGCGTTTGGGCCGTGTTCATTTCACAGATATTTTTGGGGGGATTTCTGCAAGTTGGGAAAAAGAAAACAATTGAGCTTGTGTAAATCTAGCATTTGGTGTTGGTGCTTTGTGACTTCTAAAAGATGTGAACTCTGCTCTCAGACTGCATTTCCATAGATTCTGGTAGTGTTGCTCAGGAATGTTGTCTTTAGGTACGCCGCCCTTGTCAGTAATTTTACAGCTTGAGAGAGAATGTCTTGTATTTAGAATGTTCACTGCAATGACAATTTCTCTATAAATGTCAGAGAATTGGGGGTTTTCCCATCAGTAACAGCCTCTCTACCTTTCATTAAGTATCTGGAATGAGGTAACTCCTAAAAGCATTTCGGGGCTAAGGTGTAACTGCAAAGGTAGTAAGAGGTTGGTTTTGTTTTCTTGGAATAATTGCCTACATATTTTTATTATTAAATTATTAATAATTTACTACATTTTATCCATGTAAGGGGAGGGGGGATGCTTCGAATCACTCAGATCTATCTTAATTCATCTGATTTTTAAATAGACTGTAGTAGTTCTGAAGTCTAGAGATTTCAGATAATCCTATTAATTTAAGAATGCAATGGATTTAGTAGAGTTTGGGAGAGGAGGTGGTGTGGGAAATGATTCAATGTTATATTTAATACAGAAGTGTAAAATACTGTGTTATAGTATGTATGTGGAAGGATGAAAAATGGTTACATACCGAACTTCTGCAGATTCTTCCTGAAATGTCAGCGTTGATGTCTTTCATCACTTCCCAATGTTAGGAAGTCTCCTCTACAAATCCAAAACACATGCAAGCCCAGTAACAGGGTGAGTGGGTTGGCCTCCTCTGTGGATAGCCATATCTTGACCCTGGCAGGGATGTGGCAAGATCTGGTCAGAGCGCTGAGCTGGGATCCTGCCCACGCCTTCTCCTGCCCAGCGAGGCCCTGCCTGTCGTGCTCTGAGCCGTGTAGTGCTGCAGGTGCAGCTTCCCTGGCTGCCTCGGTCACCGGGGCTCTGCAGTGGGTCATAAACAAGACCCATGTATCACCAGCAGCAGTGTAGGGGCTCCTGTCTTTCCACATTTTGACTTGAAAAAAATAATTTGATGCTTTGGGTAGTATTTGCACCTTTTTTTTACACGGAAGCACACTTAATCATGGCTCTGACATATTGAAATACTGAAATTTGCATTCTTTTTTTGCAGTGATCATTCTGAGATATTCTGTGGTACTGACTTGCACTTACTGTCAGGTATTATGAAGGAGGTGAAAAGTTAATTTCACACTTAGAGTGGAAATAGAGGTTATGCTTTCCAGTTGGTGATAAGCATGGATCTTGTCAATAGTTTTGACAGATAAGATTAGTTTTACATCTTGATCAAAATAGCAAACAGATAAATGGAAGCAAACTACTTAGCCTTTTCTTAAATGCACTGCTAATGATGGAGAATAACTTGATGTTCTTCAAAAGAACTGGTTTTTTTGTTTCATTTTTTCCATTTTGTGTTGGTTTTTTAATTTTACTGAACAACTATGTCAGTATCTCTACTGTGTGTTAGTTATGTTACCTGTGAATGTCTAATGAATTAAACAACAGAAACTTACCAAGCCATATAGCAGCTGGACAGCAGGTAGTCAGGTCACCCTTGTATGCTTCACAGCTTAAGTTACGTTTCTTGAAATCAAAGACCTTAATAGTTGTTTTGAACATGTTTGACAGTTGAAATGTTGAAGTCAAACTTTACATTTCCAGCTCTCTGTCGTCTGGAGCAAATTTCAGGAAACTTCAAATGAGGCCTCACCTCTTATTTTTCTTTTGATTTTGAAGCAGTCACAGAAATACCACTGAAATTGTGTCCAGAAATCATTCTTTTTCATCATCACTGTTAGGTCAGGTTAGAAGCACAGCGCATTAAACAAGAGGAAACATGGGGCGTAACCTAAATACAGGGTTTTCCTCACAGTGTGGTGTGTTGAAATGCCTTGTAGGGTAGTAGGTCATGCCAGCCTATCTGGGGTTGATTTGTGCTGTGCAGTGCCATGTAGAGAGCGTGGATTGCGTTGTGACAGTCCTGTAGCTGCCTTAGCGTGGTGTGCTGTTGGAACTGAGGTACTCAGGTTCTCAGCAAGGCTGCAGGGTGAGCCTGGATGAGATACCTAGATAATACGCAGTTGTAAAAAAGTTCATGTGGATGTATCTGAAGTACTTTCACGGTTCTGCTTTATGCTGCGTAAACATAAGCAAGGCAACTTTGTTTTCTAGCACTATGGTTTTGGGATGGAGGGATGTTGCACATGGTGTACTGACTTCACAAGAAAGAACACTGGCAGCTTAGAAAAAACCTGTTCATATCTGATGTACAGGTATCCTTTTCAAGCAGGTGCTGTCTTACTACTGTATAATATTGGGGAAAGGATGGGGAAGGTTTTATTTCTGGTTTAATCTTCTGGTTGTTAGAACTGTGAAGGTTATGGGAAGCTGAGTATTGCTGCTGCTTTCAGGCTAAACACGTTCGTAATGCCTTGGCTGTGTAGTTTTGCTAAGGTACAGCAGCATGAAAAATAGCAGCATGGTTTTTGATTGCTGCCAGCCAGAATGCTCAATAAATGCTGTATGTAATAGGATCAAAATAGTTATTTTGATTTGATTTCTAGAATTCACCTTTCACAACATTGGGGGGAAAGAATCTACAACGTTCTTACTGTTAGGCAGCTCACCCTTCATGGTATCCGTGCTTTAGTTCTGCTGCAAGGATCTCGTAACATTTCAAAGATATATGTGTGTGTAGGGCTGAGACCATGTTTATAAATGTATGTAATGTGTATATATATATAAATAAATATTTCTAAATATATGTAAACAGTTGAAGCAAAAGTATTGTAGTGTGGTTTAGGGGGATGGGCACGTTACAAGGAGGAGGGAAGTTAAAGAAAAAGTCATAGACAAAATGATGAGAATGCCAGTAGAACTAGAAAAAGGACAACCGAAAGGCAATGCAAGATATGTAGGAACGGAGAGTTAAGTGTTGGGGGGTGGAGTGGTGCTGAACATAATGAAAGCTCAAAAACAAGATTCATATTAATTTGTTTGAAAATTGAATGATTAATTACAGTACACAAGCATATGTTCTCTTAATTGCAGGAGGCATGGTTTAGAAGAACTTTATATTATACTTAGCTGCCTTTTTGATTTTGTCAAATAAACAAATGGTATTGTTTTGCCTTTGTAGGAAGATGAAAAATTTCTGACAGACTTGTTTGCACAACTAACAGATGAAGCCACGGATGAGGAGAAAAGACAGGAATTGGTAAGAAGACTGTAAAATATACATGAAAGGGACAGTTGCTACAAAGTGATACATGCATCTTTTTTTTTCAGTTACTAACTAGTATATTATTACTGGTTTTCAGGTAAATTTTCTGAAAGAGTTTTGTGCATTCTCTCAAACACTGCAACCTCAAAACAGAGATGCATTTTTCAAAACCTTGTCTAATATGGGCATACTGCCAGCACTAGAAGTCATATTGGTAAGTCAGTTCAAATTTATTTGTGAACAATTATCTCCAGAGAGGTTTTTTTAAAAAAGTAAGTATGCCAAACCTCAGTCACATGGTTTTCTGAAGGGTTTGCTTTGTCTTAGCTTAGCGTGAGATTCAGAACATTTTAAACATTTTTGTAAAACTTGAAAAGTAGTTAAAATATGACATTGGTAAGTGCCTTGGCACTTTTATATTTTTGTTTTCTCATCTGCTTTCCTATCTTCACATGCTGCTTGGTGTACACTTAAGTAAAAAAATAGGGAACTAGATCAAAGGGCAGGGAAACCATAACATTTATTTTGCCCCACAGTTGTCAAATGTACAAAGAGGTTAGAGTCAATTATGTTTTAGAATACAGTTTAGTAATAGGTATGACTTGTAAGTAGGAATTAAAAGATACTTACTTTCTTTTCTTCATTCAGTTTAAGCCTTTATTTTGAGGAAACATAAACGGTTTTATTTGACTTTTCAGGGTATGGATGATGCACAAGTACGAAGTGCAGCCACTGATATATTCTCATATTTGGTTGAATACAACCCATCCATGGTACGAGAGTTTGTCATGCAGGAAGCACAGCAGAATGATGATGTAAGTAGAGGGTCCTCAGAAATGTGTGTATTTTTTTTTTAAATTACTGGTTTATATTTACAACTGTATGAGTGACATGAGTCCTCATTCTGAAGAAGTATGGAATGTAGTCATGATGGTTACAGGGTACTGAACTACTGTGGTTTTAGAAGTTCTGTTAGTCAGGGGACATGAGTGTTTGCCCATTTACATATTCTTGTTCTATTGAGTGTAAAATAAAGCAGCTTAGCATAAATCACCATTTTGGTAAACATCAG
This sequence comes from Falco rusticolus, assembly GCF_015220075.1. Lineage (NCBI taxonomy): Eukaryota > Metazoa > Chordata > Aves > Falconiformes > Falconidae > Falco > Falco rusticolus. The sequence continues at coordinate 42,685,875 of NC_051193.1, forward strand.
CTGTCATACAAGCAAAAAAAAATGTTTTTTAATTGTGGCTTCCTTTAAATGCAAAGTATAAATTTCAGTCTTGATCTTAGCATGTACACGTGTTTTTAATTTACTTGTAAGAAACCTGTGTTCATTTTAATGTCGTGCACATTGAAAGTGGAATCATGGTCCTAAGTGTTCAAGACTAAAGGCTAAATTAGATTGTTAATTTCAGAACGTGTTTTAGCTGCTTGCCTTTTTACTGTTGAATAACTTAACCAGAATGTGTCGCTGGGCTGTAAAGTTAATTTGTTTCTGTTAAGTTTAGGGTTGGTGGTGTAGTTTACATTGTACAAAATTTTGATAAAGCACCATCTCTGACCAGGTGGGGTCACCCTTTCAGAAGGTAATTTCTGAATTCTGAAGACTGGGGGCAAGGGAGTAGCATTAGAATTGACTTTTGCTTTTTTTTTTTTTTCTTTTTCCCTCCTGTTAGGATATATTACTCATTAACCTCATTATAGAACACATGATTTGTGACACAGATCCAGAACTTGGAGGGGCAGTGCTACTCATGGGTTTACTTCGTACTTTAGTTGATCCAGAAAATATGCTTGCCACTGCCAATGTAAGTAAATGCCTTCAAACAAAACTACCTTTGGTGTTTTTAGAGTATTTGATGATATGTATTACATATAGTTTGTTGGTTGTTTTTTTTTTCATTCTTTAGAAAACAGAAAAGACAGAGTTCTTGGGTTTCTTCTACAAACATTGTATGCATGTTCTCACAGCCCCTTTATTGGCCAATACTACGGAGGACAAGCCTAGTAAAGGTAATGGCACGCTGGCTTTTGGGCACATCAAGGTGGTTGAATGTCAGTGTTTAAAATAGAATAACAAGGAATGTTTTTTGTTTTAAGGAGAACCTGAGACTGTGATACATAGTTCAGAGTAAAATGTTGATTCATGATTTAGTCATTTAAATAATTTATAAGTAAAATCAGCAGACACCTGCTTTAAGAACTGAACAGCATTTCCTGGAGATTTTGCTTCAGCAAAAATTAAAGTATTTGTATAGTTTTTAGTAACTCAACGGGACTGTTCATTGACACAGAATTGTAAATATGCGTAAGAGTTTTTTAAGGTCAGGAATTACTAGAGAGGATGCAAAAGTGCCCCTGATAAGGTGTGTATCACAATACTGTGCTGAATTTGAGGGTATTGGTTCTACATCAGACTAAGAACACAGAGATCTGTGATGATAACTGTTCTTGCTGGCTACTAGCAGCAACACTGTTTGTTTATTAATAGTATAACACATCTAAAATGGAGGTAAAATGAGAGATGTAAATGAGACATAAATGTCCTCTCAACTTTTTAATTTATCGTATAGTTTTCCAAGGGATTACTTAAATTAATCTGTTCTATTTCAGCTGGCTCCCGGATAGATTGGGAGTGAGATTTTTTACCATTTAAAATACTTGTGTTCTTTAGCGGTAGACAACCTGGCAATATTTTTAAAAAGGTAACACTACATTTAAAAAAAAGAATAAATCTAACGTTTATTTATTATTTGTCTACTTAAAAGCAGGGTTTGTGTTGTTTTGTATATGTTGTTATGATTATGTCCTAGAAGTATTAAAAGAGCCCGAGATTTCTTGCATAGTACTTTTGTTAAAAGGCATAATAGATCACATTTTTAGTACAGACTGAAGTCAAGGCACTGCATATAGGGCAATACTTTGATACAGACGTGGACATCCTAATGAGATTTGGTTAAATAAGCCTCGCTGCTCCTGCTGGTGTGAAGTTCTATGTTCTCTGAACTTTCAAACACTGATTTAAGACAGACAAAATGTAATTGTTTCTATAGTTTAAGAGGATTTCCTGCCATGTCTATATAAATAGAAAATACTCAGTCTATAATACGTTTGTTCAATTTCTGTTTTGAAGACTAAACATACCCTGCAGCATGTTCCCTAAGCTATCTGTGGGAATATACAAGAACTTGGAAATGTTTACAAGACTGCAGTTGAGTATTAGAAGTTTGCTTCTGGAGGCAGTATCCTAGATATGTTTAATTATTTTGGTTTTGGTTTTATTACAGATGATTTTCAGACAGCCCAACTCTTGGCATTAATACTGGAATTGTTAACTTTCTGTGTAGAGCATCATACTTACCACATAAAGAACTACATCATTAACAAAGATATCCTGCGAAGGGTACTTGTTCTCATGGCCTCGAAGCACGCTTTCTTGGCATTGTGTAAGTTTGAAAGCTAAAGAATAAACTAGTATTTTGTGAATGTGGAGTGTTGCATCTCTTCGTTCTGCTGGAAGAAATCTTGTGTTTTGCATACCAATTTATATGTTCGTCAGCTAGTATTAGTAAATAAGTTTACATTTATAGATGTCTTTTTTTCTAAAAAGCAGAAGGATTTTTGTTAATCTCAAGGTAGAGGTGAATTGAAAAGATGGTATCTCAGTACTCAGTATCCTAAGAGAACCATTGTAAGTTTTGATATTTTTTAGTAGACATTATCAAAGGTATTTAATTAGAGATACAGTTATCTGATTGCATTAAAACACACAGAAGCTCATTGTGCTGCTCTTCAAACTCTAGTAGTTCTTGACCATGCTCTGCACAGTAATAACAAAGCAGTGTGACTTAATTTTGGAGGCAAGGAAGAGATTTTTTCCATTATTCTGTTGTGCACATAGAGTAAAACAAAGTCTGAAGTTGACTGAGCAGTGCCATGCAATAAGATGGAACTTTTAAATTTGTGACTGATTCACCTGAGGTTGGGTTTAGAAAACTTGAATAATCTTTTTTCATGTGCATCTAGCTGCAAACCAAAATGTGCTGCCTTGTAGTGAGATGACCTTCTGCTTTCTCTTTATGCGTGGACATTCATGTACTTGTGTATGCTTTCGGGAAAAGCTTTAAACTGGATGTATATTAACTCTTTGGTTTACTACATGTGTGAAGAAAATGTAATTTACAGATTTTAAAATGAGATAGTTTTCATCCTAATCAAACAGGGCTTCATTGAATGTAATCAAACTTACATTTGAATAATAGGAATGATAAGCAAATTTCCCAGTTCTACTGGGAAAATATTTTCCCTTTATCATAAGTAATTTAAAAAATGAAGATACACCTTTATGTTAGTAGTAATATAGTTAAACAGTAGTATATTATTTCTTCAGTGAACAGAAGTGGTTTCACTTGTACAAATATATGGAGAATTTCTTTATGATAAAATAGACAAGTAATCTTCAGCAGTATAGTCAAGACTGTTGAGAAGCATAGAATTAGCTGAAAGTATTGTCTGGTTCTAATAATGTAATGCTGTATAAAAACTGAGGTTGCAGATTGCCCCGAGTAATTTCTGGATTTTTTTTCGTCTAAATTTAAAAATTTTAAAATTCTTATGGCAATATTTCTGTTTCAGGTGCCCTTCGTTTCAAGAGAAAGATAATTGGGCTAAAGGATGAATTCTACAACCGTTATATAATGAAAAGTTTTTTGTTTGAACCTGTGGTCAAAGCATTTCTAAATAATGGTTCCCGTTATAATCTGATGAACTCTGCCATAATAGAGATGTTTGAATTTATCAGAGTGGTGAGTGCTGTTACGTACTGAAGATACTTGTTGGATTGGTTAATCTTGGTGGTTCAAGATGACTTTTCTTTTTACTTGTTACCCTAAATTATGCTGTCATAATGGGACCATGTGATACTGTATTTAAATGAACTTTCTTTTATATCAATGTTACATATTTGTACATGTTCTTTCTTACATTCAAGCAGTACCATAACTTGAAAATTAAATTCAGTCAAGAGTGTATTCACAGTAACAAGATTTGCAAAGGCAGTGCTAAGCAACTTTCATCATGCAGATTGGATGATACTGTTATGACAGGAATGTGATTTGAAGCTATTGCTATAAACCCATCAAATTTAGCTGTGCTTTGTGATGTCAGTTAACAGAATATGGAAATATACAGAAGAGATACCAGGGGTTTTTGTGTATACTAAAGGAGTGATAGAAAGTTTCTTCCATGGGGAGTCTCTCGAAGTGCTCATGCCAGTTTGGCTGTCTGCACAGTACTGTTTCCTCACTGCTGTTTGCATCCAGATTCTGACAAGATTCTGCACAGACCATAAATGTTGTAAGTGGGGCCAAGCTAGGGTGCAGACAGTTGTGGAGGGTTAAGTAGGTGAGGAAAAAAGGAGGTTTTGTCACCTTTTGCTGTCTTCCATGCTGATGACCTCTTTCCTCTTTAAGCTGGGACTCAAGGTGATTTAAGACTGAGATGACCTAATCATCATGGAAGAGTTGATGTAAAAATGGTTTTGAAGCCATGAAAAAAGTTAATCCATATAGGTGATGGCACTGACTTCTGTGCTGTGGTCTTTCAGTACTCCGTGAGACTGGGTGCTGATTCTACAGTTTATGCTATGGGGAAATAAATGATCTTCTATTTTGTTATCCTCTCTTTGACATAGATACCCAGGTTGCATTTCAAGAACACTTCTTGGCATCTCCCAATATTTTTTGTCAACTTTTTTTATCTAGGTTTGTTTTTAAAGAGAGAAAATGTATAAGAAGTGTGGTTTTGTTGTTGCTGATGTATTTACCTTTCATAAGAGGTGACCTTTGAGCATGTAGCCAAAAAGGAAAATAATCAGTGTATTAAGATTTATGTTGCTTTGTTTGTCCTTATTAGATGATAATTCAGGTGTTCATTCTGCAGTGTATTCCCGGGGCTGTGCGGTGCTAAGAAAGCCAGACAGTGCACAGGAGCAGTTTTCCTGCTGCAGTGTGCAGAGCTGTGCTGCTCTCAGCTGCCTAGGGTGGCTTTGGGCAGCCACAGCGCTAAACTGAAATAGCAGAACAGCTGGGAGGCTTTTGTAAAGGACCTTGACCAGCACTGTGCGGCAACAAAGGAAAAACTTGATGTTTGTTTCTAATGAAAAATGTCTTCCTTGTTCTCATCCTAAACGAATGCATTGAATAATTATTTTTGTATAAGTAATTTATTTGCAGCAAGGAAAGAAACAATATGAATGTGAAGTCTGTATCTCATAGACATATTTTTTCATCGAGTGATTACAACAGACACCAGTTAATCTATCAGTGTAAAAATATTTACAAGTTTCATTGGGAAAGACCTGTTAGATTTGGTTTTGGTATAATTTTCTATCGGGGTTTTAGAATCCGTGTTCAGGAGAGGATACTGCTAGAAATTTGCTGCTGTTATGCCTGTTTTGCTAATCAAATATTTGAAGCTCTAGATTTTTAACTACACTTGTATGTGTAATATTCATTTTAGCATAAGTAAATTAATAGGGTGCTTCCTATGGAATGTTAATAAAAAATCCCTCATTTGAGTTATTTTCTATTAAATAAATTCATTTCAATTAAAATAATCATAGCATAAAACAATTTGCTTTATGTTTGTTCATTCCTGTAGGAAGATATAAAATCGTTAACGGCTCATGTGATTGAAAATTATTGGAAGGCGCTGGAAGATGTAGATTATGTGCAGACATTCAAGGGACTGAAACTACGATTTGAACAACAAAGGGAAAGACAAGATAATCCAAAACTTGACAGGTAAAATGCACTAAATGCTCTTACTAGTATATTAGTGCTTTACTAGTTTAGACTCCTGCTTGCATCTTAAGCACTGTTGAATTTACCTGTTTAAAAGTGTGATTTTCAGATGTGTCGCTTCAAACTCTTGATCAGCTTTCAGCTAGCATTAGTTGCTGGACCCCCAGTAATAATGCTAAGTTGTTATATCCTAAACTTATGAACACTATTTTGATGAGGCTGGAAGCCTGTCAAGTGAAGTTCATTTGCCCAAATAGCAGATTCCCACTGTTTCTTTTAAAGGATTATTCAGTTGTGAATTTCCATTCTGTGGATTTTTCCTTCAAAAATTCACATCAGATTTCCTTTTATTTTAATTAGTTTGGAGAGTAGTTATTTAGATAAGCTCTACCAAAATGATTGAGAAATAGAATATACTAAGAAATTTTCAGAGAATGCTTTTTTGTCACTGTTAATTTGCTGATGGAGTAAAAAATAATTTGATGTAACACGTGAATCACTCCTCCTGTTTGCCAGAACAGAAGTTCCCTTCCTTAGTACGCAGTTACCTAAGGTTAAAAGGTTAGGGTGTATAAAAATAGGAAGTTTAGGACTTTTTACTCCATTTATTTTTGTCAAATGTTATTACTACAAATGTGTAGTTTCATTAAAAGAAAACGTACTGCTTGTGTGAATAAATGAGTTACTCTTTAAGAATTGTTAGCAAGACCTGTTCTTGTTCGGTTGTCCCAAGTTTGTGTGAAAACAGTTTAAGAAATTAATCCTAAATAGTCATACTAGGACATCCTTAAATTTCAGACTTTTAAGCTATTTTATTTTCTGCCACAAGATTTCTTAACCAATATTTAAATTTCGGACTGGTACAATTAAAATGAGAGTGTAATCATAGATTTGTTTTTAAAATGTTGAAGCATTTTCAAAAGTATACATGGGATCTGCAGTTTTGGGTAGTAGTATTTTACAGGTGAGACGATCTTGGCTTGTGTCAGCTTAAGCTTATTGTTTTAAACAGCTGTGAAATTCAAGCCTATGATTCTTGCATTAATGCATGTGTTAGAAAGAGCACCCAGCCACTTCCTTCAGTAACTTCCATTTAGTATAGGAAGTAAAACATTAGGCTTTTCTTGGCTTAAGTTGAGCTAAGTTGATTGTGTATAGGGGTGTTGCTTGACTTTATCCAGCAGAAAATTATAGCTTCAAGGTCTGTAGCTCAACCAGCCAGCTTTTTACTTTCTTTCTTCATCTTACATAGTGGCTGCACAAGCCCCATTCACAGTCCATGTAATTTCTTAAGTGAAAACCCAGAAATAATAAAATGCAAAACCCAAGAATCTGTTTACCCGTTTTAGCAAAGAATAGTTCAGTAAGGAAGGAGGCCAAAAAATTTGTTGACGCAGGCCACAAAAGTATTCAGAAGAGTGCCACTTAAGTAATATTTTTACACTATTAGCAGAACTTGAATGTAAATGCAGTGTAAAGTGATGCATTGTGTATAGATCCAGATTATAATGTTGGCAAGCAAATTATTCAGTATTAAGATTTTTAAAACTACATTTAGCGTTCTTATTTAATACCTTGTAGTTTCCTAATTTTTCCATTCTGACTTTTTCCTGCAGCCAGTAACGCAAGACCTTTTCTCTAAATAGAATAAGCTGAGACTATATTATTAACATTTTGATTCCAGTAACAGAGACTATGAAAAACATCAAATTTCAGACTTAATTGTGACCAGTGAATTTTGAAGAAGTGCTACAGAAAATGTGTCAACCGTTTCATGCTTTTGTTGGAAATTGACTGTTAAAAATCAACATTAGCAATAAAAAGAGTGTTTTTAACCTCTCTTCCACTTCTCCTCCCCCTATTCTTCAGGGTGCACATCACTGTCCCTCTCCTCCAAGGCCGTAATACTGCTTCTGTGAGAGAAAAGAAAAGGAAAATGGAGCTGAGATAGACCAACACTAGTAATAGATCAAATGGGGAGGGAGAAATAGCACTTTGTATCCAAGGCTCTGAAGAATGCAAAAGTTTGATAGTGACCAAAAATTTAACAGATGGATGTAGCAGAAAGAAATAGCTGTCTTTTTAATGTGTCTATTTTAAACTGAAGTCACATTTAAACTAGATTTGAGGTTGGGTTTGTTTTTCTCTTTAACACATTGGACCCCAGATACTGACAAGTTGTAAAGTATTTTCAGAAAAAGTCTAGTTTCTAAACTCTTTGTTTTACTACTTTTTATTTACCAGTGCAAACTGCTAAACCTAGCCTGAATGCAACTTTAGTGACATTTATTAAAATTACTTTTAATAGTGCTGTTTGTAAGCTACAGAATTTTGGACAAGGTAGAGTAGCCTGAATGTGCTATTAGCAGAGTTCTACCTTATTTGATTCTTTATAAAGAAAAGTTTTTAATGCTTTTTGCATTGAAAATACAAAGATTTGCATTACAGAATGATTTGCTGGTGGTTTTATTGCTCTACAATATTTGTATCTGTAAGCTGTCACTGTAAATGTCAAATAGAATTTTTATTATTAATATGAGCTGGTTTTTTAATCATAAGTTTTAAAACTTACTGTTCTGCAGCATGCGTTCCATTCTGAGAAACCATAGATACAGAAGGGATGCAAGAACCTTGGAGGATGAGGAGGAAATGTGGTTCAATACTGATGAAGACGATATGGAAGATGGAGAGGCAGTGGTGCCCCCTTCTGATAAAACTAAAAATGATGAAGATATTATGGACCCTATCAGTAAATTCATGGAAAGGAAAAAATGTAAGTGATGAGAAGAAGAATGCCATATGGTTTATGTAGGAGCAGTAACTCCTATTCTTTAGTCCTACTGCAATGAAGGCTCTGCATGTATTTATTCCGAAGTTCTTAGATTTTGAAATCGTGACACCAAGTTGGTAGACGACCCCTTCAAAACAAGTTTTGTTGTCTTTAAAATCGGAATGATCCAAAACGTTGTTGATTTCTTAAAGCATTTGAGTGACAATCTTAGCTGATAGCCACGTTTTCCTGTGTTTTATTCAAGTTTCTAATTAAAAATCTTCTTGAAAATGTTCAGGTGATATCATTGGTAGAATAGAAGTGTTCATTCCTGGCCAATGGCAACAGCTGGTAGGTGGTATAGTCGTTTGGAGAGGAAAAAAAAAAGTCTGTGATGACTCACTTTACCAAGTTGTACATAAAATATTAAGCCTTTTCCCACACAGTAAAGTCATTTGTAATTACATTTTTTGCTTGATTATATTGCTTTACTTCCTCAATTTTTTGTGTGTGTATTTTTTTCTCTCCAGTGAAAGAGAGTGAAGAAAAGGAAGTTCTGCTGAAAACTAACCTTTCAGGCCGTCAGAGCCCAAGTTTCAAGCTTTCCTTTTCCAGTGGTACAAAATCTAACCTTACCAGCCAGTCATCTGCAAGTAATCTGCCTGGATCACCAGGGTCTCCCGGATCACCAGGGTCCCCTGGGTCTCCAGGATCAGTTTCTAAAAGCACATCTCAGATGGCAGCTATTACAACTAAGGTAGTTTTGAATGGACATAGGTTGACTTAATTGTTACAGACTAGAAATTTGCTTCAGCATCTCTCCCAAGTTTGTGTGAATTCTGACGTGTTAAGTAATAATGGACTGTCTGGTTTGTGTGTACTTTTTGTCTGGCCTTCAGCATTTTTAAGGAGATCTTTCATGTATATAAAAAGAAATAAAAGCTCTTTTAACGCCCAAACTGTTGAAGTATGAAGCATATCATTAGCTGCTCTTTGCAGTGATCTTTACTGTGAAATACAGACAACACCTGGCTTTTGTTAAATTGCACAGGGTTGTTTCGCAGGTAGAAATACTTTGGAAACATTGCCAAATTTTGCCAGGCTCCATGATGTCCCATGAGCTCCATTGAGAATTTCTACTGTTCCATTTTTAATATTGTTCAGCATGATAAAACTGGCACGTGTGAAAGAAAGAAATTGTATTATGAAGGGGTGGTTGCTGTAAGCCAGAACAAAAAGTAATTTTTAATATCTTAGCATGACTCCTTTTACCTCTTGAAATAACGTAGTTTTGGGTTGGAACACACTGAAATAGAAGAAGAAAGCCTGTTTAAATAATTTTAAAATACATTGTAGGATGCTGTAAGTATTATTTCCATTTCTGTGGAAGGTCAGGTATGTATCTCAGTTCTCAGGTGGCCTTGGAATAATTCTGATTCCTCCTTATTTTTTAATGCCACCATGCTGCTTGTTCACCTAGTTTTTAGTAAAGGCAAATGGGGTTTTAGGGTTTTTTTCTTCCTTATAGTAAACACGACTTAAGTTTGTGTTTGGGTTACCTTCTGTTGAAAACTCCAGTGTGAGAGGAGTTCAGCTGATGGAAGAACTAAGGGACACTTCCTTTAAATTCTTCTGTGTAGGAAGAGGAAGCAGACTTATTTCATTTATTAAAAAAACACAGTAGTTAATCAAGCACTTCTATAAAGGCATAAAATTGCTTGGAATACAGTTCAGTCTATTCTGTATTTCTGCTGGAGGCTTGTTCTCAAGCGTAATTCCTTGAATCTGAAATGGACTTGACATATGGAGCGTATTGCATACAGTATTGGCTCCAGAATTCCAAGTTGTGATGGGAAAAGAAAAATGATCAGGTTACACTGAATACACAGTGTACTGAAAAAAACTGTTCATGGGTTCAGGCATAAGCTATCTTCTTTCACTGCAGTGTGCACTGTTCGTCAATGTGCTACAGTTGCAAACTAGAAACTGTTAAAATTGGGTTTTTCATTAATTACCTGATCCTATTATTTTATGTGTAGTATACTCAGTGTTATGTTGTATGTGACTGTTCAGAATGTGTGTAACTGGCTGGAATTTTCTGGTTTGGATGTCTGTCACTAGACACCCAAATAAGTAGTATGATCTTTGAGTAAAGCACCAGTAACTGCCATTGTAGTCAAATGCTGGTTGAGCTTCAGAAATTGCAGCTTAGTGTAGTTGGAGGAAGTTATAGAAGTTCATGCTGCTTTTTCATGGGTACAGACCTGCCTAATCTTAAAATTTGTGGTTATTTGCAGTACAAGGGAGTTTTTGATATTACTAGATATGCTTTCATCTTTAGTGGCCAAGTTGTTTAAATTCTGTAAGCTGTATACCTCATTTAATTGTATTATACAAAAAATTCTTTCAGCTATTACACATTTAAAGTAGCTTCTGTGAAGACAGCCTATGTTTTGCAAGTATTGTGATTCAAAAATTCAAATTTAAGGATATTCTGTATTTGTTTCTGAAATGCTTCCAGATTGCTCATTGCTGCAGTCAGCTATGCTTGGTACAAAACAAAGAAAAAACCCAACACCCCCCCCCCCCAAAAAAAAAACCCATCTTTACAGATAGAGCTTCAGGGGCACTTACAGTGGCACTTAGCAAAACTAAGTAGACTTGTGGATTTTCTTAAATTTCAACTGGAAATACTTCTGTCCAGTTCGATAGGTAAAACCCTGTTTTGGACTTACTCATCTAAACATTTTCCAGACAATGTCATTTTCATCCATACTGAAGGATTTATTTTTATTCATTTTACTCAAAACTTCATGAATCAGTATGTGTATGGCAATATTCTGTGCAAACATAATTTTCCAATACAAATGTGAAGTATCAATGTACAAACATTTTCTTAATTATAGTAATTGTGTCTTGTCTTTGTAGGGAGGCCTTGTGGGGCTTGTAGATTATCCTGATGATGATGAAGAGGATGATGAAGATGAAGACAAAGAGGAAACTTTACCTTTGTCAAAGAAAGCAAAGCTTGAGTCATCGTAATGGCAACTGCTGAAGAACATTACCAGTTGGGGGAAGGATATTTTTTCCAAAAACAAAACAAACCCACAGCAAAGCAGCAATCTTTTGTGAATTACTGTGTGTGACACAGATCAACCTATACAAACAGATTTCTGCCAATCAAGTGCCAATTCAAAGGAGCAGAAGAAGGGGAAGAAATACTTCGTTTAGGGGAAGGACTTAACGCCTTTGAGCTCTCCAGCTTGGACCACACATTGCCCTTTTCTCAGGGAAGGAAATGGAAAACAAAACAAAACAAACAAACAAAAAGCCAACAGGGCAGGAGTTTTGTTAGTGGAACTCTGGATTGGCTGGTCAGTTGCTACAATCAGAATATGCTTTCTTGGACCATGTATGAGACTTCTGAAGAAAAGGCATTTTTTGCCATAATTCTTCACTAGTTAAGAATGCCAGCAGTTTCTTTGTATAAAAGAGACCTGCCTTTGAAATCATACATTCTGAACATTTTAGTCAAGCTACAACAGGTTTTAAAACCTCTGAGGGGGAGGGCTGAATATAAAGTTTTCTCTTTTTTTTTCTTTTTTTTTTTTTTTTTTTTTTTTTTTTTTTTTGTTTTTGTTTTTTTTGTAATCTGTTCCCTTTGCCCTTTAAACTGCAGAAATTTTTTTGGAGGTGGGGGATTTGTTTGTCCCTTCTTGATTAAAGATTGAGTGGAATTCTAGATGTGGTCACTTTTGTGTCATAATTTTTTTTTGCCCCCCTGAGTGTATGCTTAGTTGTTGAGTATATATTTGGGACCATTAAAATTTTTTGATGTAATATAATCTCACTGTTGTGCTGGTACCTGTTTCACCCTGTGTAATTTTGTTCTGCATCACAGTTCTTAATGTGTTTAGGATTTTATGGAAGATGGTATAGTTTTTACCGGGGGAGAAAAAAATCTTACCACAATGTGCATAAAAGCAATACTATTTTGTGACTAAATATTTTATATGAAATTTTACATCAGCAACTGTCGAGAAAAAATTCAGGGAAATAGGATGGGATAAAAAAAGTGAAACCTATAAATATGAAATTAGTATTCCAAAGAGACTTTGAAATTTCGTAACTCAGAACAATGATGGTAGACCAATTCATCAACGTGCAAGGTGGGTGATTTAGGAATACCAATATATTGACTCATTTGACTTACAAAAATAAAAAAGACGTAATTAAAGCTGAAGGAAAATGGCATTAGTGGTATTTTTTTAAAACCTCTGAATCCCTTTGGAATACCAGTTTTAGTGAATCAAAGATGGTTGTAGAATACTCTTTACAAGGATACCATCTTTCAGTATTCTCATACTCAGTTGAAAAACAGCAATTAATCTTTGGGTCTAACTCAATGACTACATTCTTCCCCCTTTTTCCAAAAATCTAAATAATATTAGTTGGTAATTTGAAACTGAACGTTATTTCCTGCTTCCTTACTACTTTTACAGAAGATGGCTTTGATTGCACAGCAGTGCTTCCTAAGAAGGGGAGTTTATTCAGTTGCTTTACAAACGAGACACCCTTACATGTATTTTCTAGTTGGTTTCCTTTTGGACATTCACAGCACCAATGTTGCAACAATCATGATGTTACACGTTAACGTATCACATACAAATAGAAATAAGAGAAATTAAAATCTGAGGCTGGATTATATGTGACCACACCCAGGTGTAGGTTAGCACTTTTGTTTCTGAAAAAGGTATGTTTCGTGGCATATTCTATGCAAACTACAAAAGTCAAAGCTTTTGTGCTTGGACTTCGTATTAATACAAATTAGTAATCTCAGTTTAAATAAGAGTGTGCATTAGGCAAGAATAATTAGCTATCTTTTCCTCAAAAAGTTCATTTGAAATTACTTTCCAGGGTTGAGTTTTTACAGTGTGTTTGAAACGTCTGTGACAGGGCAGTTCTCAGCAATAAATTTTACAGAGAGGGCGAGACTTGAGCACTTGGTCACTACAAGATTCGATACAACCTGCTGCTGCAATGTGAGAGTCCCCATGCTGTCTCAGCGACGTATCTGAAACGTGATTTTTGCAACTTTGGTGTCAGAGCAGACATCGTGATAAGGAAATCTGTCATTTTGCAGGTTTTCTTAAGCAGCCTGAATTTAAATCCTTCCCAATCTGTCAAACTTGCCTTGAGCGTAAAGCTCTTAAAATCTATCCATATCGTCTTCATGTCCTCCAGGCTGTATCTCAGGAAGTCAGTTTGTCTGAGTTGGTTGAAGGAACATTCTTTGTTAACATTTTTTATGTTCCTTCAGCTATTGAGTACTTGATCTTGTGATGTCTGATGCTACGGTCTTCTGAACTTTAAGATACTTTCATAGTCGTTATAGGAATTCTGGATTTTGGACTTGTAGTACTTGAAACATTACATTTAACAAAAGAAATGCTATCCTTGTTACTGGTGTCAGTCAGAATGATAGTGGAAGTAGGAATATTTCTGAGCACCGTATGTTTTCATGAAGCTCTAAAAGACTGGTAAAATATAGGTTGCACATCTTTTAATGCTGTCTAACTTGCAGTTAGATGGTTAGTTGTCCTCCCAGTTACTTAATGCTTGTGGCCTGACAGGACACGTCGACACTTAGATGATATATTCATGGAAGCTGGAAGTGGTAGGTGAGTTGGAGACAGTGGTGGGTATGCTTTTGTCCAGTGACTTTCACTTTTTACATGGAAATCTTAAAATACATTTCAGGAAAAAAAAGGAAATAGTGGGATTCTGAGAAGTGATAGGTATAAAAAAAGAAAGTGGTCGTGACTTAAGAGGTGAAAAAATTATGTTACGAAACAGTGTTCCATTCTAGATCTTTCTCTGGGCTGATTTTTTTATTTTTATTATTACTAGTTTTAAAACCATTTGTCTGCATCCCAGTAGAGTTGTGTGTATATATTAAACATGGCTTGATCATCTTAATTGCATCTTAACTGTATCCTTAAGTATAGTTTACAGGGCAAACCCTTAAGTATCATACAGGCAAGATGCAACACGCTTGAATCATCAGTATAGGCTCCTGTATTCTTTCAGTGGCTGAAAGACTTGATGCTGGGTACTCTGCGGTACACTGCCCAGCTTTGAGCCTAGGTTTGCTGGGAATACCAGACAAAAGTATATGGAGTACCTGGTACCCCAAGGAAGCGCGCCCTTACGTTAAGGAAGGTAGTTCCAGGTAATCTGGAATATTTCCAGATTTTCTTCCACTGTACGTAGGGGCTTCATTCAGGTAACAGTGCACATCACCAAAAGCTGTTCTCTCCTATGTCGTGAGGATGAAAGGATCTGAAAGCTGGTGCATCTAACAGTAAGTTGCCTCTCAAATGTACCTGTCTGTAATGTACCTGCTTGGTAAACAAGGTCAGACTGTTCATCCACCTCATAGCCCAACCAGGTGAGACATCAGGTTCTTAGGGAATGAAATGTCAAGTAGGCCAAATCCTTTTAACGTACCATTGGGCTGTGGCTTTGCATCTCTGCAGATTTCAGAAACTTTTAGTAAGAGTTTTATTGTTTAAGAGTCAGAGTCTGTTCTCATATTGCTACTGTGGCTCCATTAGAGAACTAGCTACCTTTCAAGTTACAGTGGTTGCCTTGCTAAATTATGTTTCCTAGCATTTGTAGAGTGGCCACAGCAGTTCAGCCTTGCCTTTATCCACTGTTTTACAGCTGTGGAGGTATCCTGGAGTAATGCTGGTGTAGTACTGCAGTTGCCTTGAGGATATTGAGACCCATTACAGGTAAATTGTGAAAGTAGGAGGCCGGATGAGTTACTGCTTAGGCTCACCCACAGCGTAAGTGTAAAACCAGACAAGCATTCAAAGAGGAGAAGTTGCCAACAACTGAAGTTTTTCAAGCTAAGTTGTCCATGTGCACGTTCTCCACCTGCTCCTACTGCTTTCTCTTGGAGTCCGGAGGAAATGAAGGTAATACGCAACTTACAGTTCAGTCCAGAAAGGAGGCGAGTCATGTGGGCATGCTACAGATCGAGCAAAACCATCTGTGGGAGGATTTGTAATGCCTACCTTCAACCAGAGCCATAATTTAAAGTCTTGTTACTCTTGCGAGGGAGGCACAACTTACTATATTTTCTTAGGTGGCTGGCTATCTGGCAAACAGTTATCTCAGTGTAATACTGCTTTAGTTGGAATCGTGTTCATTGGAGACAGTGAGTCTTGTAGGGGTTTTATATAAATTGAAATTAACAAAATTACTGAAAGCTGAAATAAAACCCTGCAGACTGCTGGAAGAAAGGCAATCAAAAAAGGGACCAAGGAGATGTAGTCTTCTGTATGCAAATTGTATTTATGAACAGTGTAAAAATATGTAAACCAGTGGGTAACATCAAAGAAAAAAACAACACATAGAATGCTACTGGCAAATGATTGAAATAGTTCCTGATGCACAGTGATTTCAGACCTGTGGCAGTAGCCTCGCTGTGCACTGTTGCATCTCCTGGAGATGTAAGGTATCTGTCTCAGAACTCTGAAATGGCTCTGTGTGAATGACTGCTTGTAGTTTAGGTTGAGACCTGGAAATTACTCGGTGTAGGGTAGAATTATGCTCACAAAGTGTGCATCAGTAATAAAGACCAGGGATGATTTGGGCTGAACAGCATTGATTTTGATACTCCACTTGTAAGCAACTTTAAAGATACTGTACGTGGGCTGCCCACCAAAAGGGTTCAGAAGCATTCAGTAGTTGCGTGTATATCGCTGTTCATTAGCATTGCTTCTGGAAGCACGTGCACGCCACAGCCCTTCCAATATGCTCATGAGTTTTCCGATGAGGCTAGTGTTTTCTCTTGTGTTTCAGATGTACACCTCAGTGGCTGAAATCTTGGAAATTTGATTTTAAGGTGTGCTTACCTCAGTAAGGCTTATTTAAGCCTGCTGATACTGAGTGGCCTTTGGACGGCTTTGGTGTTCAGGTGGGAGGTTGATGCTGTTAGGTTGGAGAGTTCAGTACAGTCTTCTGTCCTCCTGGTGAGGCCAGAGACAGTACGACTGTACCTTCATCCTCACTGAACTGGTGTTGAAAGGTCAAGGATCCCCAGAGGCAGCTGTGATCGGGGATGTGCAATCTGCTAATGTCGCCATTTAGCAGGATTTGATCAACGTTGTGACTCAGGATGTGGAGGTAACTGGAAGCAGCTCCTGATGAACAGAGTCACAGGAGTCTGTGCTAACAACATTGAGCATTTAGGAGAAACTTTAAAAAAACCTACATTTCAAATCTGCTTCTACTTTTACACATCTGAAAATGTGTTAAATTATCTTACCCTGAAAAAAAGCCTGTTTCCTCCCCATGGCTCCGCTCCCCCACCTCCACAACCCCCAAAACAGAAGTGACTTCTCTGCTGCCGTCAGTCAGGATTTTTTAGGTCAGCCAGGAGAGCTAGAAGCTGCAATTCTTTCTGAAGAAATAACTTCATTAAAACCAGCAAGAGAGCACAGCTTTTAACATATTTCAGTTTAGTCTCAAAGCAGAAATAAACCTACCTCTTCAAGGTCTAGATTACCCGCGGTAAGAAACAAGGAAGATGTAAATGTTTGTTTTTCATGGGTGGGAGAACCGAGTACCAAAGCTAGTAACAGAGTAATACAAGTGTTTGTCCATCTTCAGAAGTTTTTGTATGTGTCTGCTCTTCATAAAGCACCTTTCAAATGTTCTTAGTACTTAGATAAAGATATAGCTAGCTATTTAATATATAGGCCCCATTTCATCTTTAGAGCATGTGTTCCTTTGGAATCAAGTATGGAGGTGCGTGTATTTTGTTAGACCAGTTGTGTTGCAGGATTTTTTTTTTATACGGTTGTCCCTCAGGGCCATACAGATGTTCTGCACATCAGAGTGAGAATAACCAGTCCTTACTGCTCACTGTTAAGAACAGGACACCAGGTAGAACCTCTCAAGTACTCAGCTGGCTGACCTTTGGACTTTGCTCTTGCTCCATTTGGTGAGAAAGATGCACTTTCTGTACTTGGACATTCAAAAGAAAACCTCCCTGTAGAGTGAGGTGCCTGGTACCAGTGACCTAAGCTAAACTCAAGCCTCTAGAATCTGAACTCCACGCATTTGATATGTTTAATTTTCCTGATTGAATGGTATCTAATTCATGTTAATTTTGTAGTAAGGAAGAGCTACATTTGCATGACATGTTTGCATACAGATCTATCTTGACAGCTCTTTAGCTGAAAGGTCCGTTACTGTGGCTGCACCATGTGTGATGTGATTCCCGAAGGGAATGGTTGTAGTAGTTGTGTAGTTTGTTTGGAGTTATGAGCTGTCTTTTGCAGCCTATAGCTAATGCAAGGGTACTCGATTGTAGCCCTGAGGAAAAACACATTCCTACCTCATAAACTAGTGGCTCCAGATGCCAGATGAGGTGCGTGGCGGCTTTACGGTGAACACACTTTGCCCCTCATCCCTGAGCACAACTTGGGTCAAGTTCTACCCGAGACACTGCCCAAGTATCCTTATTTTTGACATCTAATAACCGTGTTGCTTTTCTACCTTTTGACTCAAAGAGGTCAAGATGAGAGGGAGACCACATGCATGGCAGTAGCATAAGGGAGGAACAAGGTGCTAGCCTTTGGCTATCCAGCTGCAAGAAGTGAATCATTCTGATACCTGCAGCCGTATCTTCTTTTGACATCCAAGAACAGGACAGAGCTTTTCCCAGTGTCACTATCCATCCGAGTTAGGAATAACCAGAGTGTCAAGTTAGCGCTCTAGTCCCAAGAACAGCAGGCTAGTTACAGCATCTCTGTCGCAAGACAGATCACCTTTGTTTTACCAGACAATTATGTTAGCCTCTATACCATGTGCTGACGTTTCCGTAATAAACTGTGAGATCTCTTGGTTCTTACCATAAACATCAGAACAATAGCAGGAAATCTACAGACATTGTGTGTGCGTTTGTTTATTTTGATTATATCATCATCCCTAATGAGATCACTATAACTATTTCCATCTTCTGTGTGCCACAAGCCTCAATGGATTGTTACAAATCTTGTTCATCTTGCAATTTTCCTTCACAGTGAAGCAATATTACTCAGCCTCAGGATTGATGTTAATACATCATTTTAAAGGAAAAAGAAATTAAATATGTGCCTAAATATATGGATCCTCCTAAAGGGGTCATTTCAGGAATGAAGGATATCCACTTAGACTACTACAAGTGTAATGACAAATATCCATAGACTGTGAAAAATGAACTCCTTTTTGTGTATGGAAAGGTGTAGAGGAATGCAGGCAGTGGGTTGATTAGCACTGATAACATGCAGCTGTGGCCTTGCCTCAGTGGCAGTGGGTTGGTTGACATGGACCATGTGCAGCTGTAGCTCGTTCCCACTAAGTAGTTAAATAGACCTGAGGATTGTCTGACAGAGGAGCAGTGTGGTCTGACCTCTGGAGGAAGGAGAAGCAGCATGGACAGTAGAATCTGACGGATGGTAAAAACCTTGTTGCAGCCTGATAGTTTGTTTGTGCTGCAACAGAAAGGATCAGCAGGCTACTGGTGATGAATAAAAACTAGATGAAGAGAGCCAGGTGGCTGCCAGTGTGCCCTTTGGAAGCCACTTGTACAGCTCTGAGAAGAGCCAGCTACAGACGGCTGTGATGGCTGTTAAAATCCAGAATACCAAAAGACACCCAAGATAGAAGATGCCACATTCAGCATATTATAAATGAGGGCATAAAACTGCTCACCGGAACAGCAAAGTGTCTTGCTCTGCAAGACCTGAATTTGTAGTTCACTGACGTTTTTGGGGAGTCCTTACAGTTACCTGCTCCAAATGTGAAAGCAAGCTTCCATTTGCCTGTCCTTCTCCCGAGCTGTACCTGACAACTAGAACCTTTGCAAGCCAGATGTGTGATGTTGATAGCTAAACCATTCACATCACCTCATCTATTTCTAGCCATTATCCAGACATTTAATGGTAGCTACTATTTCACAACATAGCCCACCTTTTAATAACTGGTTGGTTGATAGATCTTTCTCACTGAGCATCAAGGCTTTCTACTGCGGCAATAATATGCTATGGCTGTTTTATGGTGCTGCTAATATCAAAATGTGTCTGGCAGCTTGCAGATTCCTGCTGGCCTTTGTAAAATATTAGTGAAGTATGGCTTGGTGGCTGACGTAGATCAGGTATGATAGTGTGTACAGCGTAGTGAATACAATCACTACAACATGGGTCTGATCTTTGTGCTTTTTGGACACCCCAGCTACTGCTACATCAAAAAGTGAGAGAATTGAGTAATGCTGATGGATAATCTGCCTACAGCTCTTCCATCAGAATATGAGGACAGGCAGGAAGGAGGCCTGTATAGCCAAGGAAGAGGATGGCTTTTGAATAGTAGACTTACCAAAATTGTGTGCTCTACAGTGAGTTTACAGTCGCTACAGCATCTGTGAAATACCAGTGTTATAATGCAAATAGCAACAATAACAATTCCCTCAAGAATCCGTAGCTGAAAAACAATCTATCTCATTTCTAAAAGAGTCGAGCCCATGTGATTTAAAGTCTGTTTCTCTTCACGTTGACCTTCTCTAAATAAGATTTAACTTTTACATAATTCAACTAGAATCAAAGCCACCTTCTGTGTTTCAGCACGTTAAGTCTGTGCACAGGAAACATAAACCAGTTTTTACCATATTCTTGTAAAATAGCTATCTCTAACCCCTTCTTCAGTGTTATCACTGGACAACCTCAGTTTCGGGCCTTCTGTCACAACCCCTTAAAACTGGAGTCTTTAATTTCATTAGTTCCCCAGATTCTTAAAATTCTTCTACATATGTCTGCAGAAGTGAATTCAGGGTGATGTTTGAGCAGGTAGCACAGACACAAATTTCCCCATTCTGCACATTGTTCACTGTTCAAAAAAATGGCTTTCCTTTTGGTAGATACCTAAGGTGGTGGTCCTGGTCCTACCATCATCTACCTCCACTCTGAGGCTTTGTCAACTTCTCCATTGAGTGTTTTCCTTGCACATGAATTTACACTTCAACTTTAGCCAGCCTAAGTACTTTCCAAAGCCACTTATCTTTGGTTGTGCTTGCCTGTTATTTTCATATAGCCCCCAGTGTCGTCAATATAGATATTGATACACTTCTGTATAACTAAAGTGCCAAAACAGCAGTCTGAAGAATGAACAATTCCCTAAAGCACTGGATCTTCAAAATCATGTTCTGTTTTTATAAGGACGTATGCTAGTGATTATTGACAGGAGTTGATGATTTGAAAATATTTTCAAATCACCAGTATTAAATCTTTAACATAGTCAGAAGATGTGCCATTTCATACATAGAAGTTCTTTCTATGCTTCCCTTTTTCCCTTTAGAGCGGCCAGTAACAGTCCCTAGCACAGTCCTGTTGGTGCTTCTCTTCTCGTGATTCCCAGTTAATGCTGCTGGTGCAGTTCTTCTTTCGCTTCCTGCCAAAGAGAGAAACTGAGGAACACACACGGCAACCACCTGCCTCGGTTATGTTCTGTGCTTTGATGAGAACCCAAGCTTCAGGATAATCTCCCCAAGCCTTTACACAATTACTTTGGTCCTTGCCTCTTCAGTAATCACTTTCTCAACAGACCAGGCCCTATCACACCTTTAAAACCTACAAGACACCTTTCCCTCTTTGCTGCTCCTTCAAATGATGTCTTTCCTGATTTGCTGGACCTGTAGTTCCTAGCTCCTGTACCTGAGCTCACCGCTTTAGATCACCATGACCAGACTTGTTTCCTTTGGCTCCTCTTTAGCTTATGACTCTAATTCAAATGTATTTGTTCTCTTTTCTTTCAGGCTCACGAGCATTCCTTGACTGCTGTGGCACTCATTGCTTCTCTAGAGGGTTCAAGTGAAGGAGGTTACACCATCATTCCTGTGTTTGCCTGAGCTGTGAGTACTCCTCCCTTGCTTTCCAGTTCATGCAAAGAGCCCTAAACCACTGCTGCCTCTTCATCTTCTCCCCCACTTTTGCTCAGTATTAACTTTATTGTTTGCCTCGTGTATTTGACTCTGCATCTATGAACTCAGATGATTATGAGATATTCTGCCCAAACTCGCTCCTTGTATTTCAGATTCTGTATTATGTTAATCTCATCAGGAGCCTACGCAGCTGGCTTAATTTCAGTGCTGAATGAACACCCTGTCCTGTACCAAAGGTTAACACTGGGTTTTATGTGAGTTTCTCTTTGAATCTTTTCTTTCAGATACCAGCCACACAGACACCCTAAATCACCAGTATCCCCCCACCCCCCTGCCCCAATTCAGATGGGTCGAAGGCACATAACCAAATACTTTTGGGGCTTTGTGTGTGTTTTGTTAGCACATACAGTTTTGTTTCTTTTCATTTTCATTCAAATTTCTCTAACACTTTCTTTATCACCTTTGTCCAAACAAAATGAACTATACTGAAAACAGCATTTCAGAATCGGATATTGCAAGGAGCAAAGCTATCTTCCGGCCACCTTCTTTTTTTCCTGGCACCCATTGTTTACAGCTTCAGAGTCTATTTAAAGTAAACTTGCTTCATAGCTGAGAAGCTGGGTGATGAGCAGTAGAGTCATATTTAGAAGAAAGCTACTTAATAACAGTCCCAAGCAAAGGAGGAGAAAAAGCCCTTTTCTGATTACCATGAGTTTAACTCTCGTATTGTAACCTCGTGAATTCTGTTATTCCTATCCCTCAGCAACTTACACTTCAGACAGCAGAAGAATGGTGGAGCTTTGTTGATGGTTGTAATCGTTGCTAGGGGACAGTCTGAGGGAGGTGAATCATGCCATTTACAGTCAGCCTAAAGGAACATTTGGGAATGCTTGAGCTTAGAAATTTCCTTCTGTGGTCTGTTGTTGAGAGTTGAGTGCTTTGTGGCTGTGAAGACTGCTTTAGAAATACACATGATGACAACAGAGGCATTAAACATCCTGGTGTCCTTAGTTGCTTGTACCTTTGTATATGTTTTAAATTGTTGTTCTGATACTTCTTACTTATTTGATAATTATGGTTTTAGTTAAAAGCTGACTGTATAAAAATGGTATGAAAAGAAAGCTGTTGAAAATCACCTTAAAATTAAATGCTACAAATTTTCATAATTTCTTTACTGTAAGAAGCATGGCTTCCAAATGCAATTGCATGTACATGTCTGGATCTGAACTTTCTTGGATATATTCACAGGCATTTGTTTTATTTTGTCTGCTGTGGGAAAGCAGCAGCTTCAAATACCACCAGAAATGAGAACTTAAACTGTAGGTAGGCGAGGTTTTACAAGTGACTTCTCTGGTGAAACACAAGGTGGGTAAATAAAAGTGCTCACACTGTGAATGCTAAGCAACAGTTTGGAGAGAACATAGAGGAAGCAGTTATAGGCCTCGCTGGGACCAATGGTATGATACAGAATCACCGAGGAGAAAAAACGCCGAACGTATATAAATTTGAGGGTCTAATGGCCAGAGTGTGGATTTTGCCCAAGGCGGGCAGCCTGCCCTGCCCAAGGCCCGTGCTGTGCACCCAAGGCTGAACTCTGCAGGGCTCCAGGGCGAGCCTGGGCTTGTTCCTCTTCAGGTCAGCAGGGTTTACTAGCATGCAGCACTCTTGCCTGGCCAGCGAGAAGTGTGTGGCCCAAAAGAGCGGTTAGACACAGGGACTTCAGAGGACTGGCTGCTGGGCATCACTGAGCGCACCGCCTGCAGCCTTCCAGCTCTTCAGCCAGGGGCTGCAGACCCCTGGCAGCACTTCGGTTCCCCCGTGTGCGTGCTGGAAGAGTTTAACGGTGTTTTTACACGCTAGGCCAGTGGTACCGCTTTTCCAACCGGCAAGTGTTACTTCCTGCCGTTGTGCTTTCAGCACGAGGTGAGAACGCAGCCGCCCGCCGCAGCCCCCTCTCCCTCGCTCCGGCCCGGGCGGGACGCGCCTCCTGCGACATCGGTCGCGACCGGCAGAGGGCGCCCGGCCCCTGCCCGCCGCGGCGGCGGCGCCGGCATCGCCGTCCCCAGCGCTATCCCCATCCCCAGTCCTGCTACTGTGGCTGCACCTCCAGTACCTGCTATGCTACTGCTAGAGGCCAAACATTTTCTGTAACGCAGACAGTACCGTTGAATATCGTGTGAGCATTTGGCACCTAATAGCATCCCCAGCAGGACTTCCTGGATAGGAAGTTCGGGTTTTGTAATCATGTTCCATGATGTGCCCTCCCTTTTGATTACCTCGCTACTGGCACACCTAGATTGAACCACGCAAATGTTGCTTCATTTCAGGAGTTTGTGGAGGTGTACTCCTACAAATGAGTTGCATCCAAGTTGTGAAAATTAGGAAAGCATTCTTGTATTTGTATTCCATCTTCTCTGAAGGGGACTATATATTTTTCAAAGATTCAGTTCTTTTTCTTTTGACTCTGTTGATCAACACACCCATCCTCTGTTGTAAGTACTGCAGTAACAGCTTATAAAATTTTATTTAATGAAATCTGTTCACAAAATAGATCATAAGGCTTCACGAAGTTAAAATATAGCAGTCCATCTCTCCGAATTGAGAAATTATTAACCATCCTTCTTTCTATCTCCACACCTGAGCAGCAGCTGCTGCGCTCACAACCTTACCTGTTTCTCCTTCCAACTGCAACAGATGTTTCCCTTGCAAACCTTCCTTCTTTCCAGGTTCAGAAATGTTTGGACTATACGACTCGCACAACAAAGAGTTAATTTAGCTATTTGTACCTTCCCGGTATATCCTCCTAAGTCAGTCATAGGAAAACAGCTGTACCGGCAGTTCACGTGGGCAGCTCCAGCTCGCAGCCAGGAGTTACCCTGCCCCGGTCTACACGTTTGAGGATTAAAACTGAATCGCATGCCTCGAACAGCAAGTTCACCAGCTAATTTAGGGCCATTCCCGTGCAATAATGGTATCCATCCAAATGCAAATCAGAAGCCCGAAACCCGGGCTGCTCTTGCTTTCTTCAAGGAGCACGCAGTAGCTTCCCCCGCCGGGCGGACCCGAGGGGGTACCCGGGAGGACCCGAGGGGCTGCGGGGGAGCAGGGGCAGCCGAGGAGCCATACAGGCACACAGCACCCTCTCCCGTGGTGGCAAGTGTCCCTTTCTGCCCTCTTAGAGCCGGTCAGAAGCAAACACGAAGTCCGACCTCACTCCTGTATCGGAGTATCGGTGACCGATGCTACCAGAAGGCGCAGGGTCCTCGATACGTACAGGGCTGCCTAAACCCAGGATCCTCAGGGAGCCTGTCATTAACACCGCCCCTCAGAGGGACAAACAGGCCACGGCGAGGAACATCGGCGTCTGTCGCTTGGGGACAGACTGCTTGCAAACTGCTCGGGTCCCTCGGGCAAAACAACAGATGTCCGCCCCTCAGCCGATCCGCAGACACGCACGGCCCGCCCGCCTGCTCAGGGCGACGCGCGGGAGGCGAAGCGGTGTCGCGATGGCTGCGCCTGTGAGGAGCGAAGTACGCCGCCAAACGCCGGTCCTGACAAAGCCGAACCTCACCGCGCAACGGCTCGGCTTTATGCCTAGATTACACATATATTTATACATAAAATATATATTTACATATAAACATACATATAAACGATATTTACGCCAAGCCGGAGACGGGGATAAACGAGGCAGATATCTCCCAGATTACCTGGGGTTCTTTTTTCCTTTCTGTCCCCTCAGAGAAGATTCCGCGCCCGCAGGAAGGCACTGGGCCGCACAGGCCGCCCACAGCGACACCCGTAACGCTGCCGCGCCTCGGGCAAGCGGCGCTGAGGGGCCCCGCCAGCGTCTCGCTGCGCTTCGCCTCAGGCGCGCACGCAACAGGTCGCGCCTCCCGCCGTTCTCGGCTTTCCCGCTACCGCGCTGCACCCGGGCGCTGGCGCGGCGGGCGTGCTGTGTGCCCCGTGCAGCCCGCCGTGCCTGCTGTGCGCCGTGCAGCCCGCCGCGCCCCGTGCAGCCCGCCGTGCCTGCTGTGCGCCGTGCCCCGTGCAGCCCGCCGGCACGCGGGCACTCTCGCGCTTTTTAAAGCGGGAAGTTCCAAGCCGCGCGCCAGCGTCCCGCACCCGCGCTGCCCGCGGAGGAGCGCACAGAGCCTGACGGCTCCGAGCGACGGCTGCGAGCGGGCGCGCAGCTCTCACCCCCCGCGGCGCGGTCCCGGAGCCGCCCGCGCCGCCACCTCGGTTCAAACGGGGGAACGACGTGCAGCCCGAGGGCAGAGCAGGGTCGCTCCTGCCTCCCGCCTCCGCGGCGCTGGCCCCCCCCCCCCCCCTTAGCTCTGGGCCCGGGGACCTAGCCGCCGCGGGGGCGGGGCGGGGCGGCCGCTCCCGGGAGACGCTACAGGCTGGTGCAGCCGGGTCGGGCAGTGCACGGGAAACCGCCGGCAGCTCGCCCCGGCCCCGCACGCGTCCCGCCCGCGGCCGCCCAGAGGCGCCGCCCATTGGCCGGCGCCGACCCTCTCCGCACCTCTCATTCGCGGCGGGCCGTGCCCGTCATGGCGCTACCGCGGCCCGGGTCTAATTGCTGGGGCCAGGGCGCGCCCCGCCACAGGTAGCGCCGCGGTGGCGGCCGGAGCGGTGCAGAGGAGCTTCACGGAGCCGCCCCACCGGAGCTTCGCGTCTTCGCTCCCGGCCTCGGGCGGCTGCCCCCCCTCCCCCCTTCGCGGCCCCTCCTGCGGCTGCAGGGCGAGCGCGGCGCGGTGGAAACCGGCCTGTTGCTGCCGGGAGGAGGGACCGCAGCAGCGGCGAGCGGCCCCGCGTCTCCCCCCGGCGCGGGGGCGGGGGAGCGATGAGCCGCCGCGCATTGTTCCCCCTGTAGGCAGAGCCCGGCGGGCAGCGGGGCGGCGGGCCATGGGCTCCGCGCCTTTGTCTCCCGAGTGAGCCGGCCCCGCTCCCGCAGCCTGCCGCCGCCGCCAGCCGGGCCCCGGCGACATGGACGTGACCGTCTCCGAGCTCCTGGAGCTCTTCCTGCAGAGCCCCTTGGTGACCTGGGTGAGCGGAGCGGGGCGGTGGGGCGGCTGCCGGCGGGGCGGCCGTGGCCCGGCGTGGGGCGGCCGGGCCCTCCCGCCATCCCCCCAATCCCGCTGTCCTTCCTCCCGGCAGGTGAAAACCTTCGGGGCCCTGGGAAGCGGGGACGAGGACAATCTCGGCGTCTATATGGACCTAGTGGATGGCGTCGTCCTGAACAAAATCATGCTGCAAATGTGAGTGGGCAGGGGGGGGGCAGCCCGGCGTGCCGCCCCCCCGGCCGGGCAGCGCCTTTGTGGTGCGCTCGGGAGGCTGTCGCGGCGGCCAGGCTGGGGGGACCGGGGGCGGGGGGGGGCCGAAAGCTCCCGGTTTGCGTTTTTTTTTTCTTTTGGTTTCTTTTTGAATTTAACAAAAACGAAAGAAAAGAAAACCTAATCCAGTTCTGTAAAACCTGCTTTAACACTTTTCAAGGTTGTTGATGGTATGTGGGGTTTTGCTCTTTTGTTTGTTTGTTTTTTCCCCCCAGGCAGTTACTTTTCCCTAGCAGTTCATATATGCTTTAGGGGAAGGTATGTGACAGTACTTCATCATATGAAGCTTTACTAGGAGGATTTCATCTGAAATATCTCGTGTGAACTTTCATGTTAAATACAAAATTTAAGAAAAAAACCCACCGAGTTCAGCGATACCTCTTTCGGGCAGCACTGTGAGGAGATGTCTTGAGGAAACTTTATAAAAAAGGTTAAAATAGCAAACACTGAAAATACTGTAACATTTAATTGCTGATCGATCAACTTGTACTATTTTTAACCACATTCTTTCCCATTGCTGGTCTTCTGCATGCAGATCCTGACTGTTTTCTGTCATCTCTGTATTTGCTTTTAAATACTCTGAAATGTGACTGGTAGAAGAGTTTGTAGGGAGAAGTATTTGACTTACAGGGGAGGAGACTTTGGGAATCACTCCATTTTGTCACTACACTCTTTTAAGTGAATTAAATCAATCTGAAGCTCGACCAGTGATTTGCAATGTCAGGCCAAGTCCAAGCACTTAAATGAAAAATTCAATATTAGAGTCTAACTTAAAAAAAAAAATAAATAAAATCTTGGCAGCCTGTGCCCCACCCACTCAAGTTGGCAAGTTTGTTATCTTCTGGTACCTGGCTAGTCCACCTGAAAAGGTAATCAAGATTTTCTTCTGCTTTGATGTTACTAACATGGAGAAGTTGTGAACTAGAATTTAGCGAAGCTAGTGGAGATGCATGATTTGAAACAGTGTCCAGATCAGTCGGCCCACTTGGAGATACCAAGCTAGTGGTGGTAAATGTTAGTGAGGATGGAAGCCTGATGTAAAGAGAAGACAATTTCCACCATTTCTCAAGGAGTAGTTACACTTCAAAAAGATAACTCTCTTCAAATTAGGCTTGAGTATGAGCATTCCGATCCAGACTTGTAGCTTCCCAAGATGTGAGAAATGAGGTTTTGATTTATGATCGTTGTGTTTGGCATGGAGATAACTTACCAAACTATCCAGGAACGGCTGCAGCTGAGTCTGCTGCAGGTTAACTAAACTACCAGTCTTATCTAACATGTGAGAGAATCTTGTTATTTCAAAATGAGAAAAATGAACTTGATATTCAGTCGCCCTTGATTTTTTGTTACTAAATAGGCTGAAGTTATGTAACTTTTGAATTACTGTGGCATTCTTAAGAGTGATGTATTTGAGAAGTGTTTTGTCAGGTGGTGTACACAAACTGAAATGTTTTTTATTTGGCCACCGAAATATATCTAAGGAGACATTACATTATTGAAGTCTGTGGAGCAACATAGCAATGCTCTGGGGACAAGGAGTAAATGATAGGATCTCATTGAAATAAGGAAGACAAGCATATAGGCTGATGGAGTGCAGTGACACTAGTTGGCATTTTTTTTGGATATCATGCGTCTGGAGAAATGTTCTGGCATGTTTACTGGCCTTAAGCAGACAGGTAAATAAGTTGTGGTGTTTCGGGGTTTTTTTTACACCACCTCCGCCCCCCCCCCCCCCCCCCCCCAAAAAAAAAAAACAACCAAAAAACAACCCCCCAAAAAACCAACCAAAACAACCAAAAAACCTCCAACCCATCTCTGCCAGCAGAGTTGCAGGAAGCGGGGGAAGCACAAGCAATGTGGAGTAGGAAACTGTCCCATCATACGCAGTTAGGCCTCCCCCTCTTTTTAGGCAGCTTTGGCAGTGCTGCTAATGGAGTATCAGGAGCTTGAAACCAAGTTTTCTGCCAAGAGCTTTATGAAAGATTACAGTTGTATTGTATGTATCCCAACCCAGCAAGGTGCTCAGGAGAGGTGCTGACTATGACCTTCACTTTTTCCTAACTTAACCTTTAGAAATTGCAATGCAATTACTGCTTGCCTGTAAATCAGGAAAGCCTTGCAAGGTGTGTTTCTGCCCCACAAAGCTTTCAGAATAGAAAAAATAAATGTGTGTTTTAAAATGCTTGCTCATTGGTTTTTGAAGTTCTGGTCCCTGAAGACGACTGTCAGTCAGAGTGCTTGGCTTGAGATTTCTTCTTGCTGAAATTGTATTAAATAAGGGCCTTTGATAAATCTGTGAGAATTTGATATGCCATGTGGTGATGGTGTTGATTGCCTGAAAGCACAGGTGCGTGCACAGGCAGAGAGCTGGGGGTAGCAGAGTGAAAGAGCTGAGCTCCTGGTGTGGATAGCTGTGCCCTCGCTCATTTGTTACTTTGCTTTTAGTGTTTTGGGTTAAATGTCCTTGCCTGCTCACTGGAACACAAATAACATGGGCATATGAGCTTGCATCCCAACACCAGATGCGATGCAGTATTTTGTTGCAGATCAACAAGTTTCTTTTAGTGAATATTTTGAAAGCCAAATTCTTGGGAATTCCATTATTTAAAATGATTTGTCCTGCAGCTAAGCAGATTTTAATCCATGGCCAAAAAGACAGGTGGATGTGTGAAGAAATCCAGATATACCCGTTGAGTGGAGATTGCTAGTGAAAGTAAGGCTTTAGCTGTTTGAGGTGTGAGTGGGCTATACAAGTTCAGTCAGCCTCTAGTTTCTGTTGTAATAGGTTGGATTTTGCTCGAATGCTGTCTGGTAACTTAAGAGTGGGTGGAGAGTATCCAAACTGTTTGATGTTGTGGTGTCAATGTTTTTTAGGTGGTGGGTTTGTATCAGCAAGGCAGCTGTGTCACCAGAGAGATATGTGACATCTATTTCTTTTCCTGCCTGCCAGGGGTCTCCTGGCTTTGTGACAGGAGGTGAAAATAAGGCTGTACTGTTACTCCATCCTCTTCAGAAATGAACTTCCTCCAGGAACGCTGGCCCTGAATCCCCTGAATAACATGTAGTTTGCTCAGGCACAGGGGAGGAAGGGAATCCAGCCTGGGGTTGGGCAGATTCTGACCACGAGGTGGTTGGTAGGTAAGCAGCTGTTGGGCTTTGCTGGTGATTCCTAACAAAGCAAGAGCTTTTTTTAAAGGAGGCCAGGGACTGCTTATTTCTCAGTAGTGGTGCCTAGCTGCTTAATGAGTTAAATCTAATAGGAAGAGACAGACAGTGGCGTTTGGTTTCCCCACTTACATTTCAAAACAAGACAAACGTTTTTTTCAAGTCATTTTTCTATAAATGAGTGGTTTCCTTTTTCCTGTGTTCTGTCCAAGTGTATACCCTAACCTGATCATGCGTGAAGGGCACTTTGATTTTTGCAGACGTGCAGTACTAGCTGAATACTCTGCATACAAAAATGTTTGTTAACCTTCGAAGTGGAACTGCTGTGTCCTGAGCTTCTGTGTTTCTGATGGATTTATGTTTATCAGGGTAATGAGCTTCTCTGTGGACAAATTATAAAGAACTCTCTTAATTTTTTCAGATGGTTGTGCGTCACTTCCTGGTATGAAACTAGCATGTGGTGACACTGCACAGGCTGCCTTTGGTTTTACAGTTGCAGCTGTGGCATAATACCTACAAGCATAAGCAAATATTTGCCCTGTTTAACTTCTTTTAGAAAGTTTTATTTGGGAAGTGGTGTGGGAGTTTACATGTGCAGGCACCTAAGTGTTTTTATATCGACTTGTTCTAATTCTTTTAATTGATAGTAGACTCTGCTTTTCTGTTAAAACATTTAGCAAACAGGAATGTGTATTAGGAAAGCAGCTGATAAAACTGCCTCTATTAAAACCGCATAATAAAAATGCACAATAACAGATTTTTCAATTGCCACTGTCATGGCTTGTGGTACTCTCACTCTGTTGTCTTAAATTTAGACCATGTGACAGGAACAGTCACATTGTGAGTGCCCGCTGCTTGTGGTTTGTAGCAAATGGCATGAATAACGGAACGTTAAAGATAGCATCCATTCAATTTAAAATCTTACTTAGAGGTGCTTTTTTTCTACCATTTTCTAGGCAATTTAGAAACCCTACCAGCCTTAGTGGCATCACCCCACCTGATGGTAAGGGAGTTAGACTGGTCAAAGGCTGGTGTATTTTTGGTTGAGTTACCTGCAGAGCAAAGTGCTGAAGGGTGCTGGGCACAGCCAGTTCCTTCTGGTGTCTCATAACCCTTCGGCCTGGTTTGTGGGCTTCCCCCTTGCTCATCAGAATTACTTGTCAGAAATTGCTCAAATGGGATTGTAATTTTGAGTTTGAAAAATGGAATGGTTTTTTTTTGTTACTGTTATTATTTGGTGGCTCAAGGGGTTCCAAGTGCTTGAACTTGTCACTTAGCCTCTGTCTCCAGACCCTTTCTATCCCCTGTGCTCCTGTGAAAGTCATGGTGTGCAGCCCAGAGGAGTACTTTAAAATATTTGGGAATATAGTGAGGTTTGAGACTTTCCTTCTGTTTATTTGGCTTGGATGTTTTTACTGGTTTGCAGAGTACCTCCCTTAGTCACACCTTGGTAGTGCCACCTCAGTCTTATTTGGATAACTTTTTTTGATCTTGAGGAGTAGGTGGCTTGAAAAAACAAGAGTTGTTTTCATTACATTGGTGTGCAAGGGAAAGACCAAACATCAAAGGACTGGAATCTCATTGAGGTTGTGGGCAGGGATTTTTCAGATGCATTCAGACAGGAGTTCGGGTTACCTGGTTAGTGCTGCAGAAAATCTCTTTACATTTTCAATGTGATCCTTGGAAAGAGTTTTTCTCTAAAATTCTTCATAAACAAGTTCTACCAGCCAAAATAGGTGCTGTAATGTGCA
The DNA here is from genome assembly GCF_015220075.1 of Falco rusticolus. Taxonomy (NCBI): domain Eukaryota; kingdom Metazoa; phylum Chordata; class Aves; order Falconiformes; family Falconidae; genus Falco; species Falco rusticolus. The sequence goes on from NC_051193.1 coordinate 42,717,478, forward strand.
GAGTGTGGTACCAATAGCTCTGTCTTCTTTAGGGTAGAAACATCTTTAAACACAGAATTTCTCTCACAGCATAATTTTAGTCGGGTTCTTTTTTTTTCCTTGAGGACTCTGCTTCTCCTTCCTGCTTTTCCCTGCTGTACACCAGGCTGTTTGGGTTCTACTGTTTTGAGTACCTTGATCTCTCTAGGTTTTTAACCTTTTTCTTTCACTTCCCTTGAGGTCAGTGAGTGTGTGTGTGGCTGTGGGTTTTGTGGCAGCTCCTTCCCTGGGTGGCACCCTGCTCCCGGGTGGCAGGGTGCTCTGCTCCCCTTCCCGGGGAGGCAGCGGGGCGGTCTGGGCCTGCTCCTGCCGCAGGAGCCTGGCTCCTGTGCCTCACCCCTTCCACATCCCACACCCCATCCCATCTCTGGAGCCAGGTGAGTGGCGAGGAGGCAGCAGGACCGGGGTGGATCCAGCTGACCTCATGTAACATGACATGGTTAATTCTAGACCGAGGTCTGATGCAGAAAATGCTTGAAAAATGCAACAAATGTATTCTTTCTGAATAAACACATGCCTGGAACACTTAATTCTTTTAAGTGCTCATCTCTGGGCTTATTAGGTCAAAAGATGTTTTGCCAGTTCAGTTGAGCTTACCTGGTAAATGAAAAAGAATAAATGTGTCCTTTTTTTTATTTTTATTTATCTTTTTTATTGTGGTGACAGGACCTCCCACTGCCTCCAAGTGCAACTTTCTGTAGCTCCTCCAAGTTCTCAGCTGTGGGGCTAGGACATCTGTAGTTAGTACTTGAGCTTATCAGATCCAGGATTAAGAAAAAATATGGTAGCAAATGAAGAAAAAGGGCAATATTGCTTGTTGAGAAGGAATAGTTTGGTTTTCCCTGTGGTAGTTCAAGGCATAGGCTGTGTTGGCCTTCCATATGCACCCACGCAAAGGGTCATCTCTGAAGTGAGCTGAGGTGCTGCCTAAGTTTGTTACACAACGTACTCAGAAATCTAAACCATCATTTTTTCAAGCTACATTCTGTTTTCAGCAAAGCTTTTCACTTCCTTGTCTGTGGGGAGGAGGCAGGACTGCCAGAGTGACACTGTGCTGCAGCTTGGCTACAGATTAAGAGGACCTCGAGGTCAGTGGCATTAAAGGCTCTTGGGGTGACCAGTTACCCTTAATGAAGATGATGGGATAAAAGCTCCAGGATTCCTTCCGAGGGCCTGGTCCTGCCAATGCTTATGTTCTTGGAATGGATGACTAGCTCAGTTGTGACAAAAGATGAGCAGGTCTTGTCTGGGAAGGAGGAGTTGTTTAAGGCTTTTGAAAACCTCATCCAAGTCCTGCAGTTACATGGCCTACAGCTGTTGAAGAAATCTCTCCTTTGCTGTGGCCAGTGGGTGCGTTTTGTGGATTTTTGCCCCATTTTATGCAGTTTTGGGAACAGTCGTGGGGTGTTGCTCTGCTATGCAGTTGGTGTTCTCTTCCTGGCTGTAGACCTGGGTTGCTGCCAGGCAGTGGCCTGGTAGTGTGCCACCTATGTGAGCTTTCATGTGGAAACAAGAACTGTAGGCTGACCCTTGTCTTGCCAGCTTCTCTTTACTGTACATTTCTTCCCTTTCAGCTTCCTAGTTTGTGGTTGTGACCTTGCCTAAAAAGGCTAAGCATTCAGCTTCCTTCAGGATCCAGCATCTGCTTGGAGAGTACTGAAGGCAAGGTACTCTCCGAGTTCAAGCCCAGGTGCCACTTGTGCTTCTCCAGCTTGCTGTCTTGCTGAAGACCCATACTGTCAAAAAATGTATGGGTATGGCTTCTGCACTCCTGTATCCAAGCATCAATGAAATGGAATGCTTACTACAGGTTTTACTTTAAAAGCTTGTTACAGTTACCTTTCTTTGTTATCTTTTTTTTTTTTTTTCCTCCCCATAATTTATCATGGTGCCAATCAGTATACAAAATCCTTTGTTGCTGTAAAGGCAGTGTAGAGTCTTGCTAGCTTGCACCAGTGTCAGTTCTGGTCATCTGTACTTCAGTTTGCTTGAACCCTGGTACATAAATACTGTGTCTTGTGTTACCTGCTGACAAGGCAGTTTTCTCTCTTCTCTGGAGTATCTATGCATTCTGTCATATCTATACCCATAGCACTGCTTTCACTGGAGAGGTGCTTTGGGATGGTGGTGCATTAAAAAAATAAACAGACCAACCACCAAAAACCAGCAAACCACCCTACATGCCCCCAAAAGCCCCACCTCTTTGATATACCTATGTAAACTTTGGCAGATATGATTTTAAAAATAAATATTGGATCAGTTCCTCTTTTATTTTCTTGTCAACGCCTGAGTTCAGTATTTGGCCCTGGAAGAGCTGTGAATGGCTTAATTAACAGCCAAAGCAGAGCTCTGGGAGGCAGGTGTTTGGATTGTGTAGGAGTTTGCTGATAAGATTCTTTATTAGACGGGAAATGCAAGGCTTTGATCTATGCTATTGGCAGATAAAGGTTTTCAGGTTCCTTTTTGTGCAGCATGTTAGGGTGTACACAGTATCTGAAGGTGTACATTCATATTAAATTATTTGCAGCTTTTTCCCCCCATGTTTCCTTATTTTAGAAAAAAATAGTGTAAGGCACAATTTTGATTTGCTTCCTTTAAAAATCAAGCAAAAATTTCAGGCTTCTTTCTGTAAAGTCTTTCCACCAAATTTTTCCTCTCTTGCTTATATCTCTGCATATGGTTATATTTTGTTCATATCTCAAAGCCTAGTAGAGCTGTTTTTTGTGACACAGTGGGTATATGAGAGGTCTAGTTAGATGATATGGGTGTAATAAAAGTGCAGTGCTCCTTTTTCCTTCAGTGCATAACATATCTGGGTTTTGCAGTTTGCACAGTGATCATTAATAAAGTGTTAACACCCTGCTCTTGTCATAAAACTCCAAAGCCAAGGAAGGCATGGTAGTCTTTCCTAGGCTTCCCTTTATTTGAATAAGATAAACCCCTTATCAGGGACTGCTTTGATCTAGTGTGCACAAACTACACATGATCTGTTCTTTGGGGAAATAAATAAGGAGGGAAGCAGCCCTGAATTGCTGTGTGGGTTAATTTAATGTATGTTCTTTTGTGGCATGCGGGAAGATCTTCAACTTATGCGTAGGTGCAAAGGTAATGAGCTCATTCTGTCACAAAGTAATGTGTCCTGTATAGTTATGTTAGTGTATTTAATGGGTGAGTTTTTAAGGGTTTTCCTAATGGTGCATTATTGAGATGCGGTCTTAGCACAGAGTAAACTAGTAATACTTTATTTTCTTTTTTCTGTTTTAATAGAGATCCTCGACCAACCAACCAGCGTGTCAACAAGCACGTGAATAATGACACCTACCTTCGGGTTCAAAACCTGACCATCTTAGTCAGAAACATTAAGACTTACTATCAGGTGAGATTTCTGCTTTCTGCTCATTAATCTGTGGTGATTGCTATAATGTTTCAGTTAGTGCAGGGGCTGGCGGCTCAAAAAGAAGCTTGCTACAGGAAACAGAGGAAATTGTGTTTGTGTAAAAGTACTTTTAGCCATGCTTTCCTTATTAAATGACAATGCAGCTACCTTCTCTGTCTCTCATGGCCAGAGGCTGCTTCCCTGCCCCTGTCTCTAAAAAGAAGTGTGCTCAAAGGCTGTCATAGCACTTGGAGATACATATAGTAAAAAGGCTCTTTTGTGGTGGTAGGGTATGTTATGTGAAGGGGTTTTCTAAAATGGCAAGGCAATAATGCTTCTGGGTATAAAACTTTTTTTAAAAAAGTAAGCTTCTCTTAAAGCGGCTGCCAGCAAGTAAATCATTATGAAGAAATGTCTTTAATGCTAGAATATAAACCTCGAATTGTTATACTACTAATAAAGAAAACCAAACTTTTACTTATTTTGAAGGTAGACTTCTTATGCTGTGTACCTGGTTTTAGGTGTTAAAGCAGTTTTGCTCTGAACTTTCTCTAAGACACTGAAGTGCAGGAATGTGCACATACTCACAAATAGTGCACTTCTTAGGTGACATCCTTGAACTGACTGTCAGTGTTCCTCTGCTGTAATAGTGGCTGCTCTAAAACCAGGGTGGTGACAGCTGAGCTCTTTTGCAGACTAAGATAAATGCTGGATGATGCTGGAAAGCCACAGGAGTGAATTCGGTTACTCTAAATAGAATTTCTGTGTACACACTGTTGTGTATATTTAGACTCCTTAGTGGGAGGGGTAACTGTTCTACTGTTTCCTTTCACACGTGTTTTGCCAGATTTGAATGCTGTGCAGTGTAAACCAGGCTGAAACCACCGAGGACTGTTGAAATCCTTCTCTGTGTGTCTCAATCATGTAATAGACAAAACAACTGAAATGTAGGAGTTGATGTCAGTGTGCTCATCCTGGATGCTTCATCTTTTCTGTACACGTAGGAGAGACTTTTGTATTGGCTTTGTCTTCAAAATACAGAAGAGATGTAATGCTTAACTACAGTAGTGCCTTTGATACCATTCCTTTCCTGAGCTTGCCTACTGCTGTTTCATGTTACTGCCACTACTCTGCTTCTGGACTTAGGGAAGCCTAATAGAGAGAGACTTCTGAAACTGTCAGATGCGGTGGTGACTCATCTGTGCAAATTCCAGTGGTCTGCTAGAAAAATTAAGTGTGTAACTCGTGTTTGAGATGAGGTAGGAGGGTGTTAATATATTTCTGAAGACAGCTGACCTGTGTCTCAATTGTTGAGAACTGGCGATGCTGATGCAATGTGATGTCATTCCTGAAACTTGTGATTTCTAAGGGGAAATTCCACTTGCGCTTAACTAGAAGCTGAAGGGTTTTTTTTGCTTATTTGTTTCTCTGTTACCCACTGAGCAGTGTAAACGTATATGGAGTCTACAAGGAAAAAGGACCATGTTTAAGGAGAGGAACAGGACTAGTCTTTCTCTCCTCATCCCCAGAAGATTTACAGTCTGAGAGTCTCTGGTCCTTCAGGTGTTGGTACTCTAAAGCTTTTAATTCAAGTGACTTTGTCTTGGAGCTGATAATCTGACCTCTTTTTAACAGTACCTGAAGAGAGAAATCAGGTTCAGGAAGAAGTGGTCCAGAATCATGTGTTATGTTGCTTGGTGTCTTTTTGACCTAGCTGTTCAGCTGCGTCATCATAATCCAATAAAGCTAGCAACAACCGAAATAGGTTAAGACATAGTTTTCATTGGTAAACAGTAGTTAAGGCTTGCAGTAGCAGGCCTAACAATGATATTCCTGTCATAGTCCAGAAATTAAGTACTATGAATCTTGCTGCCTGAGGACTGTATATCCTGTATGTAAACAAAGCAGTCATGAGGGCTGGTCATTCTTTGCATTTGGTGTTGAAAACATGTAGTTACAACAAATTTTTAAATAAGATTAACTTTTTTGTGATGATAACATTCTCTAAGAAACTTATTTGTCCTTGTCACAATCACATCTTCAGGGCAAATCCAGGGTCTAGATGTTAATATGAGATTCCCTTTCATGTGGTGGTGTGAAGTCTTCAACTCTTCATAGTCTGGGAGAAGTTAAGGCCATCTATGCTGTGACAGAGCTCTGGGTCTGATTGATGCCGGGGATAACGTCTCACACCTGTACTAATGTCTCTTGTTGGGTATCTGGAGGGTTTCTTGTGTTTTGGTGTCTGATGTAAGTAGCTTTTACTAGTGTGGGTTTGTTTGTGGTTGGTTGCATAGGGGAAAAAAAAAAAACAAATGTATGCTTTTGAATATGTTAAATGTTGTTAGGCCTCTTCTCTCCTGAATGTTAGAGATGTTTTTAAATAGGTTGAAGTAGTGGGCATTCTTTGACGAAGTAGTGTTTGTACATTAGCTTAAGCTAAAATGAGGGCAGTGTCTTCCTGACTGAAAACATGCCGTCAAATTTGGTTGCAGACTGGAAGTGGGAGGGAAAATTTCCTGACAAACAATAGGAACGTGAATTTGCTGCTTCCTCAAGAGAAACAAAAGCTCTAAAAATGCAGTGTTAGCCTTGACCTTTGACATTCCATTTCACTTAATGGACCCAAATGAAGTATATGGCTTAATTACTGAATTTGCTAGACCAGGTCTCCTAGAATGAGGAAAATGCCACCTCATGCTTTACTGAAGGATATTGGTAGATATCAAAGAATACTTGCCTCTCTCTGCATGCACTGGGCAGGCACGATCAAGAAGGTGATGTAAATTCATGGTACTGTAAACTGTATCTGAGGAAGGTGACACAAGTGGTTACTAAAATTAACTCTGATATTCAGAAGCTAGTTGACATTTCAGATCATAAAATTGTCTAGTGTATCTGTATCTAATATCAGGTTTCTCATATCTGTATACCTAATATCTTTGTTAAAGCAAAATTCGTATTAATACAGATTATAGTACTTCAGAAAACAAGGACGGGTCTAATGCAGAAGCTTGAATCCAGTTATCCTGCACAGTGTTAGGGCTTTCCTGATCTCTTAGGTTGAGGGTCTGTGCTGGGAGTGATGGAACAAACTGGGTTATTGGTGGAATTTGGCTTTGATTTGAGCCATAAAGATCAATTCCTATCTGTGCTTCAGCAGGCATAACTTGGGAGGGATAAATGCAATGAAGCCTTTTTCCTAGTTTGAGTAACCTTGCATTTTCAGATGATGAATGAACAAATCAGCAAACAATTATCTGAAGAGTTGCCTTCTCACAGCTTTCAGCTGCATAAAACTGGATTGCTGATGGCTACTAGGAAAAACATAGTGTAAAGGCTCTTAAAATGGGAGAGTATTGCTTGCTGCAGGCTTTGGTGTGTGTGGTTTTCTTATTTTATTTTATTGGGTATGTAATACTTGTTACTGGTAGTAGCAGGCAACGTCTGTGTTTCCCACTCTCAGCAGTTGCACCTTTGCAGGTCTGTTACTGGCTTGAGAGGTCCCTCTTGAAACCAGGCAAATGAGTCATTTTGCTGTGGGATTTCGTGAGCGTTCAAGAGAATCTGTCACTAATTGCATTTAATAACTGTTACAGCACTGGTTCACTGAAGAAATGGCTGGTCATAAAACTTCTGGAATTGGTGCCGTATCTTAGGAAAGGGCTGAGCACAGCAGAATGTTTTTATTGCTCATAGTGTGGGTTTTATGTGTCTCTTCTTGCTCTGACTGAATTCAGACACTTGGCTGTCTTTAAACTGGGGTTCAAAATAGTTTTGTAGGGAATAGTTTAGTACTGAGAATTACAGGTTACTGCCTGTCACTGCGGTGAGGATGTTGATTAAAGGAGTCAGTAGAGAACTGAATGTATTGAAGAGATGCTCATCCACTGTTCACTGGTGCAGGTGTTGTGCATCCTGGTCAAAGAGTGAAGTCTTTATGACATCCTACAGCTAACCACTGTATAGGAATGGATTGACCTCCAACTGTCATCTGTTGCCTTGTGTTAACATAGTTGGGAATGTTGGTCCTTAAGTTGACACTGGGTAGCCCTGTGCAACACAGATGAAATTATCTCGCTGTTCCTGAGCTCTGCCTTCACTTTGAAATGCTTCTGTTGTGAGCTCCATTAAGGCTTATCTACTGGTCCAATTAAATTGGCTTGAAAGTAGTTGAGGTGAGAGTAGTGCAAAACTGAATAATGTTTGGCTTCACTGAAATAAGCACTCTTGACCCTTGTTGACAGTGACTTATGGCCTTAATTCCCTGGGGCCTTGTGCTTCTTTTCCATTTAATTCTAGCTGTGGCAACTGTCTTCATAGTTGTGTGGTGCTTTCCCGGTTTCTGGCAAAGTTCATTGGCAGTGTTGAAAAAAATAAATAACCAAACAGGAAAAAAAGGAACAAAAAAAAGCCCCTTAAGTTGCAACAACCTGTGCAAGAGCTATTACTGCTGCTGGTTCTGTCATTTCTGATGATGGAAGAAGAAAGCTAGAAAATCTGAGGAGTGTTAGCCTATCCCTTTGCCATGCTGTAGAGACTATTTAAATCCTGTAGGTGCTGGTACTTGAAATATCTGTGTAACAGCAGCTGCCCTGATGTCTGCAACGTTTGGAGAACATGCTCATACCTATAGAGTGCTGGAAGAGGCCTGAGGCAGGCTGGCAGGGGAAACTTGAAGTGGCTTTGCTGTGCTTCTGCTAATGTGTCAATCCTTGGGTTTAGTGTTTTTCTAAGGAACTGAAAATCAATTTTGATACCAGTTTATAAAAAATTAAATTGGTGACAGGATCTGTTTTGATGTCAGCTAGTTTCCTTACCTTCAAAAATGCCAGTAATCACTCCAACAGTATATACTACATGCACAAGGAAAAATACCTACCATTTATATGCAATGTAAATAGCGGATGGAGAGAAGAAGAAAAAAAGATGTTATCATCCCTTGGCTAGTCCCTGCATGGTATTATGGCCACATCTGGACTATGTGGATGAAAAATGCTGTTGTAAGAAATGCTGCAACGTGGTCATGGCTGTAATTTTTTATGCCTGTATTCCCTGAAGTTGTGGCCACTAAATACCTAGCAGATTGCTTCATGTTTCTAAATAGGTTAGAAATATCTCTTCATTTAAAAAAACCCACAAAGTACTGAGAGACCATTCTGAAACCAGTTGTGACTGTGGCTTGTGCAGCTTCAATAAGAAACAAACCCCTTAGCATTTCCATTTAAATGGTGGTGTGGGGGAATGGGGATGAAACCGTTCTGTGACTTTTTGGGGACTGTATCCCCACAAATTCTACCCTTCCTACCTAAACTCAGTTAGCTGGGCTCAGAGATAAAGGCATGTTTCTTTAGACCTATGTCCTTCTTTTACTTGGCTGCTTTATATTTGTGTAAAGCCAGTACAAGCAGCAGGGTTTTTGTCAGGCATGTTAAAGGGAGTTGCTGCCTGTGAGCCTGGCTGTTGCTGTGAGCAGTTTGGTGCTGGGGCTGCCTTTCTAACCTCCAGGAAAGAGTGACAATTTTGTCTTCAGGCTGGGGCAAAAGCTGGTTTTCCTGGTGGGTTAGCGAAAGTCTTGCAGATCAATAGCTTCCAGATCAATAAACAACTCCTGTAGTTGAAGCATTGAGTTGAGTTTAGAGCTCTTAACTGTACCGCAATCAATTCTTGGAGTGCCAGATTTGGGCACAAGTTATGGACTGGCAACTATACTCAAGCTGTAAATAAAGTTCTGGCAGTAGCAATGGTCCTCTTCTGTGAGTTGAGATCTTCCCTACTAGGCAGGCTGGTTCTAGTGGGCTAGCAGTCCAGTCCTTAGCAAAGTAAACACCAAAATGCTAGAAATGCATGTGAATGTGTATTCTTAAATCAAAAAGCATTCTTCTGTTCTGATGGAGGAGAGTTTGTACCCACAGTGACCTACTGAAATTAGATAAAAATAAGATTTTTTTGCTAGCCTTGTCAGTTTGGTGTGTTAAAATACTACAAAATGCCTGGGTGACTGCTTTCATTTGGATTGCTGTTCCCTAGAGATCTTAATTTAGTAGCTCAGCTTAGGGAGAACCTTTCCTCATCTTGAGCTTTAAATTCCAAGATTATTAACTGAGAATGTCAGCTTTCTCAGGAATAACATATTGGAAGTTGCAACAGATAAGCTTTTTCAAATTCAAATACTTTGCTGATCTTGTGCACTCTTAAGTGCACGTTCTCTCCCTTTGCAGTACAGTTGGTGGGCTATGTGCATACAGTCTTCTGACTTGTTTCTGCACAGCAATTGTGTTGTTGCACTTACCAAAGGTAGCGTGCATGTTTTTTGTGCAGCTGTAACTTAAGGCCACAACAAACAATGGTGAGCAGCCACTGAGCCTCTTTTTCGCAAGTCTACAATAAATAAGTTCGTATTAAGGTACTACTGTAGAGGTGCTCAGTGTTTCAGTAAGGCAGTGAACTAGGCTTCGGGCGATTCTGCCACTGGCATAACCTGGAGCAGGACCTTATTAGCTCTGGATTTGTTTCCAATCTTATTTTTCATTTGATTTCTTTAGTTAAACTTGCTACACGCACAGACTGTTTATTTATGCAGTACTTAGCTTAATGAGGCCTTCTCAGTTCTGCTGCGGCAAAAATGTTTTGAGTTGAGTTTTCTGTTCTGCAGTAGTGTGGTTGTGAGCCTTGAAGGTTGTATGTAAGACTGGTATTGTGAAGACATTCAGTTACTGCAGTGGTGAGTGCAGCGCAAGGGAATGACTGACCTTGGCACAGACATTCTGGGAAATGCTGAACCAGTAATTTTAGTCCTTCACCTGAAGATAGTGGTACCACTGCTGCAAGTGGAACGAACATAAGAATCACAAAGGTAGTGATCATTTTGTATGGGTCCTGTTATCAAGTGTTTCAGTGAGAAAGAGGCTGAGACAGGTGACTCATCACGACCAGCCAGACTGGTGCTTTTTAGTGAGAATTGTCTTGTTCATTTCCAGAACAACTAGGTAAATATTTCTGCCCCAGAGTTGAAATAAGATGTTTTCCCAGGTTGGTGAGAGCTACCATTTTAGGTGGCTAGTAGCATGCTGTCTGACACCTGACTGTTATCATTGGCTGTGATTCTAGGATGCATTTCAGCTGGGATGTTGAATTATGTCTGGAAGCTTAATAGAGGACTGGGCTTGGTGACCTATTTTTTCCCCTGAGGCCCCACATGCCTTTTAATACAGAACGAAATAGTGACCCCAAACAGATGGAAGAGAATAGGTTGGCTTTTAAACTACTTTATTGCCTTTAGTTTCCTGAAGCTAGAATATGGGAGAGGGCAGAATAGGCTGGCATGTGTCTGTGTAGTCTTGTCTTTGTTTTGCTTAATAAGCTAGAGGGGTGTGAATTCATTGTGCAGACAAATGAAGAAACCAAGCCAAGAAAAAAAGAGCAGCAGTGTCCTAAAATATGGAGGCAAAAGGAAGTGACCTGTAAAAATTTTACGGTATGGAATAACTGCTTGGTTCCCACCCAGCAGTATTTACTTAACCTCTGACATGTTAATTGAAAACAATTCTTGGGATGTCCAAATTACAGAACGCATCCACTCTGTCCTTTATATGGCTTTAAAAAAGGGTAATGTGAGAGTGTGTGTGGCTTTTCTTAATGAAAGCCAAGGCCTAACGTTAATCTCCTCGACTATTGCTGTGATTACCACAGGGTATTTCAGTCCTTTACTACGTATGTATCTTTTGGATATTAGGTTTAAGACGTAAGCCAGTGTTCAGACAGTCTCACCAGATAGCCATATTCAGTACTGCTGCCTAGATTTCAGCTAAATGTCCAATTTTTGTCAGTTGAAATTTTACAAAGGAGGGAATTAAGTTTCGTAGAGCCCAACAATTTTGGGTAAATGAGAAAATAGCCTGCATGCCACTTATAGTTGAAAATAACTTTGAAATTTAGTTTCGGTAAAAGATAACAAATGAAAGTTCAATTGCTTTATTGCTTGTGTTTCTCTAATGAATTCCATGTCACTTAGTCCTTTTCATTAAAAAGTCTTCAAAGAGACAAGAAGATGAATTTCACAAATTAATAAAGTATGATTACAAAACAACCCCCTGAATCATTTACCAATTCCCAAAGCAAATAACTTCTGCCTTTTTAATGCCAGGTAGTAAGTGAATGTGCTTCATGTGCTTACCTTACTTACCCATTCTGTCTATTAAAGTGTTGTTTAATCCAGTGTGGCATTTACTGAGGTTATTACCACATGCTGTATGGTGGCACACTGGATTCAGTCCACAGTCTTGCTCTTGTGCAACTCTGACTCTGGATTGAGGTTTGGTGTCAAGGCTTGTTCCAGTGACATCTTTGACTCTGGTGCGGAGTGAGCAAAGGTGTCTCTGTGCTTCTAACTCAGCTGGGCTAGGCTAGGCTTTCTACTCCAACAGCATTGTAATCAGCTTTTGTTTCAAAGATCTGTAACAAACTCTCACCTCTTTGTACACTGCTTTTTTTTTTTTTTTTTTTTTATGACTTGTTAGACCTGTAAGCAATTCCTCCACACTGTGTTTTCATCTGAGGTGATATTTGAGATGCCTTTTTAAGCAGTGCTTGTCTGTCATTTTGAAGGATTAATTATCATTTTCAGGAGTGTATAGGAGATCTTGGAATAGAGCATCATATTGAAATGCTCATTTGTATTTACTTTTGAAAACAAAATGTGGTTTGCATTGTAAAGATCTGCTTAAGCTTATGTTGACCTCTGGTACTTCTGGCAAATGTGAATGCTCTTGGGCCAAGAAATGGGCATGCTGTTGTGTAGTCACCTGTTCTGGTTAAGAATGACAGGATTTACCCATCTGAGCAAGCAACAGAGCTGGGGACAGGAGGAAGTTCTAGTGTACTAGCTTTTTTGCTGAAGACAGACCGCAGGAAAGGGTATATTTCCAACTTTATATGGTGTATGGACTTTACACTAGCACAAATTAGAGAAGGCATCTGCTCATGAGATTGAAATGCTGTCACTTGCTGGTGTATGCATACATCTTCCATTTGCAAATATGTTGGTTTTAAAAGGAGGGATTTTTTTCAAAACAAACTCTAAAGCAGCAAATTAATGTGTGTATTCACTTTAAGTAAGCAGAAGGACTTTTTTTGTAGCTATTTAGATGGGCTGTTTGAATATAAGCTGTGTATGAGCTGGTGCCTCTCTTGTTTCCCATTATAATTAAGAGATGGAGCTGGAGAGGGGAGTTAAGTGTTTAAATTCTGCTGGGTCCTCATATGGCCAGTAAAACTGGCTAAATAAAAATCTGCTCAGCAGGCTGAAATGGCCCCTGTGGAGCTGTCACTGTCTGCTCTTTCATAATTAGCATTATTAAGACTCTAGATGTTTAGTTTATTTTTTAGACTTAGAATGACGTAGTTTGTGCCCGTTAGGTGATCAAGATAACTGTGATAGACATCTGTTCCTTTGGGGGTGGGTAGGAAAGACTTGGGGCCTTTGCACAAAGGAAAAACATTGTATGAATTCTATTTAAATATCTTCCTGTCCTGTGAAAACGATTATGTAGTTGGTTATTAATATTTTTTGAACTAAAATAGGTGGTGGTCTTCCTCTAGAAAGTCACCTTTATTTACCTGATGTTAAAGAACTGATTTTAAAAGCATCTGTAAGTTGTTTACTATATTGAGAAGCAAAAGAAAGATAAATTCCCTGTGGCACCTTTAAGAGTTGTTTTGTTTTTAAATGGTGATCCCATCTGTAATATAACCACTGGGAAGATATTTGTGAGGGAGTGCAGCATCAAATTTGTATCACAGAAAGACCTGTTTGGCATGGTGTGTATTAGAAGACAAGGGGAGGGTGGTACTGAGGTTAATGCCTGATTTATTTTAGAGCAGCTGTGTTACAGTAAAGCTAAGTGGATAGGGTCCCGCAGGAGGCATAAACATTTGCCACTAGAGACTGGAAGGAGGTGAATTTCTGTTAAATTTTTGATACTAAATGCAGAATTACTATGTATGTTAAAAGGCTCATTTGTAAGGATGCAGGTTCCAAAGAAACATAATCAGTCCTGAGAAGCAGATTCATTAAAAGTAAAGAATGCTTCACTTAAAAACAAACCAACAAATGCAACCCCCCAAAAAACCCACCACACGCAAAACCAACCCCCAACACACAAAAAAAACCCCAACCACCACCCCAAACCTCCAAAGAAATAAAAACCTACAAAAAACAAAAACAAAACAACCCCCCACCAAAAAAACCCACAACATAAAATAAGCCCACCCCCCATTTGACTAGTTACATGTTTGAGTGAGTTGGAGTCTCTTAAGACTATGTAGTTACTTCAAAGCAGAACTACAATTTAACCGTAAGGAGTTGCCTTTTAATGTAATAAATATCTTAAGGTCGCTTACTCAATTTTGATCTTTCAAGAGGTGGAAAAATCCCTAACCAACCAACAAACCCAAACGTGACAACCAAACCAAAACCCTCACCCTGTTGTGTTCTGTGTTATCCTGAATATGAAGAAGCTGTGGGTCAGTATTAGGGTTTGTCTTTGTTTTCAGTGTTTGTGGCAAATGCTTATCCAAACAGCACGTGGACGTGTCTTGACAGTTTTACTTGCAGTAGGAGTGAGACTGTAGTAGAGGACCACAAAAGCTGCCATTATCAGAAGCCTTGCTTACACTTCAGTGCTCTGGCACTTAATCTAGTTCCCAGCTTTCAGTCATGCAGAAGAAACTAAGCCGGAGTGCTGTGTTTTAATTCTCAAACTTGGTTGAGCTGTCTTGCATTTCTTCCAGTATGCATTTCCTTTGTAGCCTGAGCCAAAACCTTCATTGGAAAGGTGATTGTGATCTCACTTTTTCACTTCGCCCTTTCTCTTTATAAATTGCTGGGTCCAAAATCTGTGCAATTGAGGGATTCAGATTTGAAATAATTTGTTATTGCTTGAAGACTTGTCTCCATAAGACACAGCTGCAGTTTGGCCCCTTGTTTCTTAAAGCATCTTGGTTAACATGCAATTGTACTTTCTTTGTGATGGTGTAGGACCTGATTTTTAAGTGGCACTGACTTGCTCAGACTGACTTCATATAACCTGAGATGCCGAGCATCTTGCACGGCAGGGTCTGTAAGCAGTTTTGCTGTGATACCCTTGGATATTGTGAAACCAAAGTTGTCTGCCAGATCATGGTTTGCTTTGGCTGCTCTTGAGAGCATATTGCAGCCTTTAGCAGTGTCAAGGTATTTATCACACCTTATGAGTACTTGACATTTTGCAGTGTTTGTGGTAATGGTTTGAATATCTGCAGAAGGACCCATCCTGACATGCTTCCCCAGTCTTGAGCTTAGCAGGACGCCTAGTTTTGGAGCTTTCAGCATTCTGCCAAACCTGCTGGTAAGACAGATGCGCTCGGATGAGAGAGCCGAGTTGGTGTGACAAAGTAAAAACCAGTTGGGTTTATGACAATCTGAACTGAACCGCTGTGTGCTTCCAGCAGGCAGACTTTGCAGCCAGGCCTGTCACCTGTTTATAAGGGACAGATCATGTCAACATACTTTGCAGTTTGCTTATAGACAAGTAGAAATACACTTTAACTTCTTGACTCTAAAGGGATAGTCTTAAGTATCAAGTACGTTAAAAAAAGAACAATGACCAAACAAAACCAAACCACCTTGATCTTACTGATACTCATGCCAGTCTCTCCCATCAGGTTGCATTAATCTTAATTCCTCAAAGTCTTCCATAAACCAGGAAACTTAGTAGTGAAGAGCAATTTATTTTTAGCTGGCTGAACACTGTAGAACAGTACTTAAGAACAAATCAGGAACTTTTGTTTTGTGTCTGTAACAAGTAGTGTACAATTCCTAGCTTAAAACTGTAGTATACACTGGAGTCTTGGCTGCTTCCACCAACCATATTTAATAGACAAAGGAGGTGGCAAGCAGATGCATTCAGCACATTTCTTTTAAGTAAGCTTTTTTTATGGCAGTCTTTAATGTACCTCTGCAGCACCACAAAACCAGAAGCTATAGCTTACTGGTTGTGTGTGTGATGTTTGCGTAGGTGAATCTGAGATTCTAAAGCAGCTGTTTGAGCAGTGTGCCAAAGACGGTTATCAGGTTAGCCCTAGATTTAAGTCATTGTAGTGGTTTTTTCTTTTCTTTTCTTTTTTTTTGTTTTGTTTTGTAGTATATAGTGTTGCAGTTCTCTGTCTGTGTTTGTGTAACTGATAGAGTGGTGCTGCCAAAAGATAGATCTGTGTCAGCAGAGAAAAGGCTGGGAAAATACTTAATCCTTGTGTTTTTCATCCCAAAACAAAGCCATACTTCAACCCAGCCCCTGTATCGAAGCTTTGTACCAAAACTTTGCATCAAAGACTACTTTTTTTGAACTGTAAGTTTCATTGTGTTTGGTTGTTTTTTTTTTCTCGTTTTGGGGTTTTTTGGTTGGTTCATGGGGGCTTTTTCGGTTTGGTGTTTTTTTGGTTTTGTTTTTTGTTTGTTTAAGCAAGAGTGGTTTTGTTTTTTGTGTGTGTGATTAAACAAGAGCAAATGCACTGTGCAGGTATATGCTGTGACCTTACAGCTGCTTCCCTGTATCTTTCCTGTCTGCTGGTGCTAGTGATGGGGGAGTGGTTGACTACCTACCACAGTATTCTGCTGGGGGGATGTACAACCATTGTTTTTTCTTTGCTGGGATGGTAAGGAATGGTTCCTGCCTCATACTGCACCAACAAATTGTGAAAGGGACAAGTGCGCAAGTCTGGAGATACCTGGAACTCCTTTCTCACTGTGGAGATGTGTTGTACTGTCAAGTTACTCATAAAAGTTATAAAGAAGCACGCTTGAGTCCAAGGGAGGAGAACTGAAACTGCAAAAAATACTGCTAAGTATTTCATAATGGTCAGTTCAGATGTAAGATGTTCCTGAGGCGGTTACTGCAACAGTTTTTTTAGTATTGCAAACATCAGTTTGATTCTACAGTAACAAAAATTAGATATGAATAAATAGCGTGGATTTTTTTTAACTTTTTCATGTGCTATGGTAATTTTAACTGTTGTCTTACTCTACTTTTTTTTTTTTAAGTCCTTCTTCCCCCTTCCTACCTTCCCAGACATCAGGTGAAATGTTTAACTTGGCCTGAAATGTTTTGTTTTGGGCACTCATAAGAAAAGCAGTAGGAAAGAGCTAGTTTTACAAAACAGGAAAAAGTGACATTAAAGCACATCTGAGTGCCTTTATATGAAATAGGTTAAGAATATGAAATAAAATAAATGGAGCGGTTGTCAGAGGAAAACACTGTGAATGCTCTGACCCCCGAATACTTGCACTCTAGATGTTGATAGATTTACTTGGGAGAAAGGGAGAATCTGAGATGTGATCTCATTTGCTGGGTTCATGGCAGTTAATGCACCAGCAACTTTGATATTTCCGCTTTATTGCCAGGTAGACTTCTTGATGTTGATGGTGACTGTGACTTACCTGAAGTATGAATCCGTATGAACTGGAAAAGACAGCTTCCCAAATTTCCAAAACTTGCAGCACAAGCCTTCCATCATGGGTGCCAGGTTCTAAGAATTGGTGTTCTCCATCTGTTGGATATGTTATGACTGGTGGGCATAAATGTTCCCGAGTCAGTTCATGCTGTGTAGGGCAAGACAACAGAGAAACCGCCTTCAGGAGCAGTGATGGTGTCCCCCTCCTCAGATACATATTCAATCAGGGTTTAATGTTCCCTTGTGAATGCTTACACCCATGCTGCCTCTGGAGACCAGAGCTTTATGGAGGCTGTTTGCTATTTTTGCTGGCCGTCTTGCTGTTTTGCAATACAAAAGGAAGTTCCCGTTGAATAGACTTTTCTCTTGCACTTAATGGCTTGAATTTCTACAGTTAATAGCTTCAGTCACTGGGGATGGCCTATTTTTTCCCTCAGGTGTGGCAGTTGGGAACTGCTGCTTCAACAAGGCGGCTCCTCCCCACAGAAACTCTGAAGCTTACTATGCTAACATATCTTAATACGTACCATCAGTATCTAGCTGCCTAGCATAAGACATGTCATTTAATTGCATATACATTTAACTCTGTATATGCAAAGAAGCGTTCAAATGGCATGCTGGAATTACGGTGCAGTAGTGCTTATTGCTGGGTGCTCTGAAAAGCCTGCTAGATGGGTATTCTCAGGTTTTTCTGCTAGTCTGAAATTATCAAAGGTTTTGAAAGGTTTTTGTACCCTGTGATGCAAGTATCAAAGCTTCAGGGAAGTTGTGTGTTCATAAAAAGGCAGAATTCACTGAGATCCACTTGCTGCACTTACTGTTGTGAGGATGGGCAAAGAGGGAGGTTTTTGTGTTGGTTTAAGCACTCTGTTTGTTTAATCGTCATCTGCTCCATGTGTTATGGACAGTTTTGAGCTCTGAATCTTCCGGCACACACTGCTGCTGTATCAAAGAAAAATGAATGGAGTGAATGTGTTGCCTGGCACTTGGGAAGCCATCAAAGTTTGTATTTAACAGAATAACCAGGCTGACTAATGTAATACAGTATTAAATATGCAGCAGTCTAAAATAATCTCTGTTCGCAGGAACAAGCTTTTTTTAAAGCATATCATCTAAACAATTATTGAACAGGAAAATAACATTTTTTTAAAAAACCTGTCCTTCTAAGGAACCAACTAGGAGAGGGTAGAGTTTAGCTATACTTCTCACCTTTTTTTAATGACAAGTCATTAATTTTCCTTTGATACCCAGAGCAAGTTTGCTCCAGTTCCCAAGACATATGCTGTACGCCCTCGAGGGGAAAGGCAGTTAAGAATTACAAGGAGTATTGTGCTGCGGCTTCGTAGAAATAAGCAACCTGCTGAAGTAATAACCTGCTATGTGCTCCTAAGTCTCTCTGTATGAATCAGGGCTTTAAAGTGGTGACTGATATATGAGGAATATGTCATCTTTGAGATTAAGACAGCTGTGCTTGAAAGAGGAGGAGTACATTTATTGTCAAGTTCTGTAACTGACCTCCATGCAAGAAGATTCAGACTTGAGTAACCACTTAAACTGTTGCCACAATTCTTGAGATAATATGGCTCTTCTGCTGAGCCAGATCAGGATACAGGTTTAGCTGAATGTACTTCATTACACTGTAGCTCTAGCAGTGCAAAGGCTCAGTTCCTGACTGTATTAACTGCCTGAAACTTCTTTCTGAGCCGCCTTCTGTTGCAGAAATAGTCGATTTACACTAGTCTTGCTTTCGAAATATGTTAGATAACTGTTCTCTATAATGATTTCTGTAGCTTTCTCTCATTTGGGTAGGTAACCCTGCTGAAATGGTTCTTATGATGTTTCAGTGCCCTGTGGTATTATATAGGAGCACCTCCTGCTATGAAGTAGTGTCTCATTCTTGACCACTGGATTTCATGCAGACTGGCTTGGGAAGACCTTGGGAATGCAGTAATAAGCTTTGAAGTAATGCTGTGGATCTGTGTTTCATGCCTGTCTGGATCCAGGAATTCAAACACAGTCTTTAGCATTAACCACTGGACTGCCCTCTTCCTCAGTTAATTGTATACATGTGAAGAAGAGCACGTTTGATTAGGCAGATGCATTGAAAACACACATCAAAGTATATGTTTTAACATTTAATTAAAAATTTACCTAGTGAAAAAAGCGTTAATTAAAGAATCTGTGCGTATTAAGAGTTCAGAACTTAAAGTTCATGTTGTTTGGCTGCTAAATCTTTAAAAATAATTCCATGAGGTGTCCAAAAAAAAAAAGTAAAGAGTTTACACATCTAGCTCTATATAACTGACGTGAATTGTTATATATGTAATGGGGAGTTGTATGTTGCAAAGCAGTAGAAAGCACTTTGCATTGTGTGCATTCATAAAGAGGTGCTCATTAAAAATGCAATTTTAGTCACCACCTGTTATTTGTTTAATATGACAGGTCCTTTACTGCAGTGTTGTATTATTTCTGTCATCAGTCTTTTCCAAAGTGCATTATTCATCACTTTGAACCATATGGGCAGGAATATATTCTGAACATCTGATTTCTGTACCGGCCATTCCCTGAGGAAGGACTCTAATGTCCATGTTTATGACCAACCAGCAAAGCCTTTCCTGTCATCTTTTCTGAAGATTTCTTACCTTCTGTATACCAAAGATGCAATTAGGAGATTCACAGCTGCGACACTACAGCAAGGGGGCTGTACTTGATAAGGCAGTAAAGGCCTCTTTGCTCAAATTCTTAAGTAAAAGAGCAACTATTCTGGGAACAGGGGAGAGCTTTCTACAGATCCTGTGTCCTCCACAAACCCTGTTTTTTCTTCCCATGGCTTGCACCTGACGGTAGGCATGTGCTGAGGTGTGTGTGGAATGAGATGTACACTGACCTGGCTGCTGCCTGGTGTGGTAACCCTTGCTCTTCCCTTGCTGGGGGAGAATACCCAAGGGTCTCCCCTGTCAGCATTTCACAGAAACTTGTGAAAGTTTGATTCCTCTGGCCCCCTCTCATAAAAAAACAGGACGAAAAATGCTTGTTGAGTTGCTTTCATTCCCCTTCCTTGACTGCTCCGAATCTTCTCCCAATGTACAAGTGTAACTGGGAATAAAGGGCCCAATTAAATGTGCCATAGTACTGCATTTCAGCACTCTGGCTTTTTTGTGTGTATGTATCTCCTCTGCTTTGTACAAAGTACAGGTACAATGTTTGTGTCTCCCATTTCTCTTTCATGATAGTAGCATGTCCAGTAACACTTGCACAAGTTGTACACACTGAGTGGAGTATGCATATAGTGTATATATATTACCATATATTTTTTTCTTTAATGGGGGGCAAGGGAATGAATAGGTGGCAAAGTGTCCTTTTCTTTCAGTATGGTGTGGAATCTTTTATTTAACACGACCAGTGGACAGGTTTCATTCTCATTCTTCTGCCCTATGCACATATCAAAAACCTGCCATACAACCTGGTGTAATCAGCAGTCTGCTCACAGGAGGGCCTGAGTTTGAAACAGCAGGAGTTTTGCAGCTTGGAGCTGAATGGTGTTGGCAGAGCCATTTGAAGAAGTTTGTTTAGTTCCTGCCCCATTGTGCTGAGCTGATTTCAAAGGGACTGTTGCCTCTACCTCATGAGAATGACTTGCAGTCAAAATTCACAAGCAGTATTCGCAAGTGTATCTACTGATCTGAAATGCAGCAAATGCTCTTTTTATTTTCAGTTTTAGTTGTGCCTGTTTCTGTGTTGCTGCTAAGAAAGTGGTATCAGTGGCTGCAGATTAGCTTCGGGGAAAATGTTTTTTACTACTTGTACATTAATGTTCAGTAGTAAATTCTGGAAACCTAGCTGATCTGCTTATTTATGCTGTCAAGAGAAATTGCTTAGCTGGAGTTTCAAAGTTAAATGCCTGATTTTAGCACCCTATATTTACCATGTGTATTAATGTTGTGGAGATACAAGTATTGGTTTATGCTGAGATTTAGAGGAACGGTGATTTTGGGTAGTGTTACTGAGGTGCCAGATAATCTAGTCTTGCATTAAGGTACTGTATTGTAACTGCTGGATTTCCTTTGATTATTTCCTCCGGATAGCAAGCATCTGTTTCTTCCTTTAAAATTAGCGGAAGCTTCGTCTTTTCTGAGGACTGAGAAGTAGTAACATTAGTTTAAATGCCAAGCTTCAAAATGCAAGCTATTACTGCAGGTTGGAAGAGCACAAATTCTTTTTTTGCAGGATTTCTTTTGGTGAGTAACTGCTAATTCCCATAGAGCTCCAGTTTCTTATCGGCCATTCATCACTCAACCAATTCATGATGCTTGCAGCAAAAAACAGGTTTGTCAAAGTAACTCAATGCCTCCCCCAAAGTATGTTTAAACAATTATGCAGAGCCATTTTAGCAAGTTATGTGAAAAGCTGTGTGTAAACCAGAACAAGAGAGTCTTTACTCCAGCACTTAAAGCCATCAGCATTTCAGAGTTTGCAGTGGACCTAGCATTGTTCCTTTCCCTGTTGTACAGCTGAATCTCCTTGCTAAGGTTTTGTGCTTTACTGAGGTGAAGGGTGTAAACAGTCCGTCTGCTGATAAAATGTCGGTTGTGCTACCTTTCTCTGATCATAGGTCCCCTTAAAATTTCTTCTGAGGCTGCTTTGAGGAGTCAGACTTCTTCCAGACCAGCAAGGAGGTTTAGCATGGTTTGGAGGCTGCTAAGCTTAGATCTGCTGCTCAGTAGTTGCAACAATATAACCTTTTTTGTAACCTGTGTCTTCAAAAATTCTAATAATCGTTATTTTCACAGAACAAAGCAACCCTCATGTGCAAGATGTAGGCTGGAGGAGGTGGTGCTGCTCTCTGCAGCCTGAGGTTTGAATCGGTCTTGCCCAGCAATCTTTCTGGGGATTTACCCCCTCCTCTGCTTTCATCTAGCTGAGAGGCCAGTCCAACACGGTTGCACTGCTGTTGTTTTGTGATCTGGTTGATAGGGAGTGTAAGTCATTCGATAAGCCATATTAAGTTTCCCTCGACTATGTTGCTTAAATAGTGAACCTGAGCTCTGCTGCTTTAGGTAATGGATAGAACCTATGTGTGAAGCAGCTTGGAAATTGCCTAAAAACATACATGCCTGCCACCTTCACGTGCCGTTAAAAGATACTGAATGTTAAGAAGTAGAATTGAAACATGACACTAATACTAGAAAAGGTTTTTGGTAGTCTGCATAGTTCTGCCTTTTCTGCCTGTAGCCAGAGCAGCCCCATGTATCTGGGGGGCTCCTGCTGGTTTTGAAACTTGTGACCATTTTTAAGTTGTTGTGGGTTTGTTTTTTTGGTAAATACAAGGTCTTGAAAGTTGCTTTTTGTTTCAGTTATAGGTGAGGCTTTTGTATGAGCACGTGGTAGATGAGACTTGCTTTCATACAAATGCTAAACATCATGGCTTAAAAGGAAATTGTATTTTGTTTACATAGAAAATCCAGTGGTCAGAAGCCTTAAAACTGGCATAGCAGGAGTATTAGAAGTTAATCTTTCCTGAATGTTAATAATAGTGATAACAGCTTACCTCTATTTCTGTCACAGATGGCATAAAGAATCTTCTGGGATGAAACTGCACCCTTCACATTTTTTCTTATGATATGGGTATTCCCAGGATGTTGTGTGCAGTGACTACCAGCAAGTACTGATGAAGAAAAGTATTTAAATGGGGAGAGAAAGTTTTCTTTAAAAACACGCAAATTATTTAACCAGGTTTTCTCTATCAGAAGCTTGCCATTGCTGCTTAACTCTGCCTAAGCTGTCTGCTAGGGCTGTAGTTAGAGGACTCTTGAACTGAGCTCTGTGGTATGAGGGTGGTGGGGAAGCAAGGAGAGTAAAGCTCTGCTGATTTAATTAATGTTAACAGTTTTGAGTTATCTGCAAGATTCACAGTAGATTACACAGATTGTATTAAGCAGGGTTAATCAGTCCTTTCAGATACTTAAAGGAGCACTGTTCAGAACTGGCAAGACTGAAAATTCTTCTTCAGAGAGTGTTTGCTCCTGCAAGTATGTGTGTGAATGCATAGTCTGGACTGATGTTGATAAATAAATTTGCCCAACAACTACCACACAGGGACATTGGCTATTTCCTGTTCTGTGTATAGGTGAAATGTGGCAGCTGTTGGAAGTGACTTTTTCCTTTCTTGCAGCTTTTTTTTTTTGCCATAACTCTCTTCTTGCCTAGGAAGTATTTCCCGTGCTGTACAGTTGCAACAGCAAAGGGATCTTTGTTGTCCTGTGATTGTGGACTCATTGTGGTTTGGTGGGTTTTCACTGCTAAGTGTTAATTATTTTCTCTTGTACATGCGAAATAGAACATGGATGGGGACTGGGTTTTGTAAGTATGTAGAGGATGAATCAGTCGTAAGGGAGAGTTCAATAATTGCAGTTTTAAAATCTTAATGTACCACAGCACCTTGTGTTGTGATTTTCCGTACTTGTTCAATATGTTTGAGTGTTCACTTTTTCCCTTTTTTCTTTTCTTTTTCTTTTTTTTTTAAGGAAATGTTGGGGCACCTCATTTTTTGCGTGATTTCTCAGATTCAAAATAGCTTGAATAACTGAATTTTCTTGACCCTTGAAAGACTAACCTTGGTGTCATGCTTGTTCTTTACTATTTTGCAGACTTTCATGTTTAAGAAGCCATCTTGTTGCTTTGTGGTGTGGCGTGAAAATCTAGTGTTCTTGCTGCTGAGCCATGGGTTTCTAAATACTTGAAGATGGGGCAGTCTTATGTATGGCAAATCTAATGGCATTTCCAGAAGGATTTTGCTTGTCCCAGGTTTGAGCAGTGTAGTAATTCCAGAGTAAAAGCAGGGAGGAGTAGCAGAAACATGTATATATACACACATAACTGTGTGTGTATATATGCATATAGATACATATGTGTATATCCATTTTTTTCTAGAGCATAGTATTTCTGTTCCTATGTGATGCCAAAAAGGCAGGGGCAGCAAGTGAACTTGGCTGAGATGGGGATGGCACAGATTGGGACCTGAGCCCTGGTGCCCTGGGACTGAGGATGTACTGGGGCTGTCCCAGGTACCCTCTTGGACTCTTGTCTTGAGTCGGTGCTGAGGACTAAGTGTGGTGAAGCACCACCCCGTTTGGTTATGGTAGCTCCAGGCTGGCCGTTCATAAAGTGATCAGATACCAGGGAAAGGTCGTCTTGGGGTGGAACCAAGGAGGAGGCTCCTTTGTCAACTGCTCAGTGGCAGCAAATTGGGAAAACCAGGGAGGCTGTTCTGGCAGCCTGACCTGGTAAGTGCCTGCTCTGCTGAGGTGCAAATTATTGGCAGTAAACTCTGAATAGCCAAGTGTTAACTGCAAATGTCTGTGTCTCCTCCCTGTAGGTAACTGTTCCCCCCTCCAAGGGGGACCCAGTAACTGCAGATAGATAGATTGTTTGCTTTTGAAAACAAATGAGTGTAGGAAATCCAGAAAGGGAACAATGAGAGGCCTAGAGGCTATTTTGAGGGCATGACCCCCGTTTCCTCTTGCTGCCCCTTCCCACTTTATTCACCATTAGTTTTTACCACTGTTAATTTCTGTGAGGTGTTGTCCTACACCCCCCACCTCACCCCCAACTACAGCACAGTGCTAAAGGTAAAACTGGTGATTGACACTAAATGCTGGGACTGTTTTCTTTCACTAGGCTGCTTAGGTTAGTTTGGGGAAGCCACATGAAATTTACTGCGGCTTCTCCACTGTACACTGCAGGAAGCATTGATGGTCTTTGAAATCCCTTGGGTGTTACCTGCCTGGGGCAATCTGCTTGCTACAGAGAGAAACACCACTGTACATTTGTGTGTGGAAGAACCATCCCATCTGACTTGAAGCTTCTTCCTCTACCCACCTTAAGAAAAAGTTTGCAGACTGTTACTACAGTGGCAAATCTTCTGGGTAGGGAGGGACTGTCTGGGTGTTCCTTGAATGTGTTGGTATTGGGTACATTAGATTATATTGATAATGATGTTGCATATAAATTCTGCTTCAGAATAATTGGAAAACTCATAACATTTATCATGCAATGATACCCCTTAAAGTTTCCTGGGAGTGTTTAACAGGGGTGTGCCTGAACTGAGGACTCTCTGCATTACTGGTACTTGAGGTCTCAGCTGGTTGGTAACAGGGGTTTGTCTGCAAGAGAGCTCTGTGATGAGGTCAGGTTGTTGCAGGAGATGAATGAGAAAGCAGCTAATGTAATCAGATGGGTAGCATGTGTGAGCTCCTTTGTTTTTATTTTAACCTACAGATACTGTCAATACCACCTTTCCCTCCCTATACTTCCCCAGCCACCTCATTTGTCCCATAGCATCTTACTGTCTGGTCAGGCATCCTTGCAGGGTAGAATAGCTTGTTCTTCTACTCTTTCTGTCTTCCCTTCAGACCAGCTGAAAGCTTTCCTGGTAAATCCAGCATGGATTTTTGCACGGTTGTCTGCAAATGCTGCAAGACCTTTTTCTTGCCCATGCTGCTGTCCTCTGTTGAAGTTAGATAATAAACTGATGACGTAGTGACTGCACTCTTAATGAAATGTTAATTTCTTGTTCAATACTAGGTGGCCCATAAGCTGCCCAAGCATGAGAAAGTTTGTTTGTTGAAAACTCATGGTTAAAAATCTTTAAATAAGATTCTGGAAATTAATCAGTTTAAACTTAATTGATTTTTAATTTTTTTTTCTTCACATATATGTACATGGTAGAGGGTTGGGTGAGAGAGCAGGACCAAGTGCTAACAGACCAGTTGCTCAGTTCTCTGGTATTCCTTAAGCACTGTCACAACCCTTTTCTTCACTGGGAGGAAAAAATTGTCTTGGGATTACCATTTTTTCTTGAGTTTCAGGCAGAGTTTTTTCATGCGTTTCAAAGTGAGTTAACCAATACATAAGTGTGTTATCCTGTAAAATCTCTGTTGGTCATCACTGCCTCAATGCTGTTCATGTGTATACTGTTCCTCAGTTTCTCGGTGGTGTTTTGTGCATTCTCCAGTACCATCCATAAAAGTTTCTCAAACGTAACATGAATTAAAACTTGTTTATTCAGGGAGTGTGATCCTGGAAAAACTGAGCATGTTTGTGCTTGTTTCTCAGCATTTAACTACTTCATATTGGAGCAGCTCTGAGGATGTTTGGATGTAGTGGAGGCGAGGCATGGCACCTTTTGCTAACAATGAGGAATACTTTTCTCTGATCTGACCCCACAGCAATCGAGTGGGTTACTGAGACAGTACGACGTTACCCGGTGTTAATAAGGATGGCAGGGTAAAGCGGCTTGTTGGTTTTGGGGACTGAGGGGTAGACTGAAAATTACTAGCAAGTTCTGCTTCGAACAGGATGTAAGAGTATCAGCTTAGTAACAACCAACCTGGATGTTTGTTTTGCTTAATATTACCCTTAGTCACTGATGAAAATTGACTCATACACTCACATTGAGCTCGGTTGCATCTGTTACGCCTTCTGTTTGCTACTAAAATATTGTTCATAACAAGGAATTCATTAGAAATCCTGAAAGTATCCCATTCTCGTGTGTCCCCTCCCTGCTTCATTAATTTCTTTCTAGTTTCACAGATTTGTTTTCTTATTTAAACAATTGGCTTTGGTTTGACTTTTCAATATTTGTACTAGAGAATCTCAAAATGGTTCTTGTCACACATTCCTCTTCTGGGATTAACAGTTTGTTTTACAGAGTTTTCCCCCAGATGCATCTTTCTTTCAAGTGACATTTACACTAGTAGATTACTTGATACTGACAAAAGTGCAAAATATGCATATATTTATACTAGAGAAGTATACTACAGAAGCAGCTTCTGCTCATTTTTCATCTTTAGGAAAGCAATATTGCTGTGATGTGTAACTAATATTCCTACATCTTCCTGTCTCTTAACTCCTTTGTTATTCCTGTACTTTTGGCTGCTCTTTTTTCAGACATTGCATTATGATTGTCACCCCAGTGGGTGGCTGCTTCTTTGGAGTTCTTGGTATTTTTTTAGAGCCTGGGACTTATATTGCAGTGTTGAAGTTACAATGCAGATCTGTAGCTCTGAACCTTTAAGCCCCACGACTTGCCATATGCTTGCCTTGGGTTAATCATTTTGCACTCTTTCATGGCAGTATAGAAACTGTATTAATGAATTAAATGTATTTTATGTGAACTAGTATCATTTGCCCATTTAGGGTGTGTGTATATATATATAAAACCCACAAGTCTTAGAGATACTTGTACAAAGGGAAATAGTAGAAAACACCTTACGTGTAATTTTTCTAGAAGTGCTTTTATTGTATTGGTGTTTTTCTTGATGGTGAGTGGTATTTTAATATTGTAAATTTTCTCATTTAAATTTTTTTGAACATGGGCGGTGGAGCAGTTTGTTCTTTGGAGTTCTGCATGGCTAATGTATTGTGGTCAGGCTTCAGTGTTAAAAGCTGAAATATACTTGTGCAGTTTTAGTTTGATATGAAAACTTTTGTCTTTATTATCCCAGCAAAATATGCTTAAACTGTGTATGGGAAGACTGACTTCCTTTAAAAACAAGTGAGTGTGCTTGGTGCTGAGTTTTAGAGAATTCAGAAGTGCTTCAAGTCTGTTCTGATGGCCTGTGGGGTTTCTTTTTAATGTGTGTTAGGCTAAATTATTACGGCCCTTGGAGACCACCATAGATTAGCTGGAAGCGTGTTCAACAGATGGATTGCATTTTAGCTGGTTATATTTGTAATGTAAAGTGACAGGCCTTTAACACAGCACATTTCATATTCCCTGTTACTGCATAAACCACCCCAGGACAAATCTAATGTGAAATAAAATAGAAGTCGTGAGTAATTTGTCTGGATACTGTTATAAACATGTGAAGTCACTTGCACATGATTTGAAGAGAGTAGTTGAGGATAAATCAATAGGCTTTTTATTTTCAGCAAACTAGGTAAATTAGTCAAAGGTGCTGCTGGCAATAAAAGCAGAGCACAGTGCTCCACAATTGGATTTTCTCCTCTCTGGGTCAAATCACTATTGCCACCAGGCACAAATAGAGCTGTATGTTGTATTAGCATAAGTGATTCATCTTGGAGTCAGTGAAACTAGGGTAGCAAATCTGCTGTTACATAGCTATTGAACACTTCATACTTTAGAAGTAAATGCACATTTTTTTAAATTTAGTTTGATTAAAAAAAACCTATTTCCTCTGAAACAGGTGTGTGGGGGTGAAGTTTCTCTGTTATTTATTCTACTGGGCTAGAAGTAAAACTGTGTCCTAAAATACTTTTACATATATAAAAATACCTTTATTTAAATATACATAGAATTTTTGTTACACCTTGTAAACAATGTGCACTGTAAACAATTTGAATTGATCTTAAATCAAATACTTTTATCAGGACTTGCCTTGCCCTCTGATGGTCTGGAGTGATCTAGTTCTGTGCCAGCCTGGAGCAGTTCATTTAACCAGTTCATAAAGCAGCAAGAGTGTGTACAATGGATCACATTATAACCAGGGAATCTTACTTTCATTTCCTTCCTTTGCTTGTTACTATTTTTTTGTCAGCCTATTTATGCCTTACATATATATGACAAGCTCTTTGTTCCAGGTTTGTCTCACTATGTATCTTTACAGCTTGCAGTGGATGAGGCTTTGCTCTGGGCTGGGGCCTCTCCACTACTCTAATACAAATAACAAAACCTGAGCTGTAACAATGAATTAGGTGGATAGTTGTGCCAGAGTCCTTTCTAGGTGTTGGGTTTTTTTATATGATACTTTGTGCTATCCAAATTGCATATGTGTAATTTTTTTGTAACAAAACCTGATCTTATATACTGTATATTTACACCAAATGACAAAAAAATACTGAATGTATATCTGCACCCCACACATGCTGAGCATGGCTAAGACTAGGTATGATTCCTTCACATCCCCTCCCACTGAGATTCCAGTCTACAGTTGTCAGAACTGATTATTTTCAGCAGATGAGGCAACAGTTATTTTAGTGGCCTTTGGGTTTCCACTTGAAGGGTCTTCAGAAGCATGCTTTGTAATTTGCTGGTTTTCAGGAGAAAAAAAAAATCCCTTTAAAGACAGTTAATCCTTCAGTCTGTCACTTAACGAATACAATTGTTGCAGAGATGAGCAAAGTTCTTAATCAAATTTTATCATGTATATGATGTGTTGGCAGGGAAACAGTGAGTGCTGAGTCACATGTGTAGTGTCATCAGGCATGCTCGCATGGTAAGATGTACGTGGAAAACTTCTCAATAAAAGACCTGTTTGTGTTTCGCTTCCTTGTCATTCCCCAGCAACGACTTGTTTCATCTTGTCTAATCTTTTGTGGGACCCTGTTGTACAGTTTACAGAATCTTGCTATAAATTTCCCTCACACCATTCCTCATAGCGAAATAATAAAAAAAAAATCCCTTAAAAATTATATATATTGGAAGACAAATATTTTTTCTTTTAAAACATAACCTCCTTGTTGTAGGCTGCAGAATAACTTGTTTTCATTATTATATTGAAAATAAACTGGAAGCTTTGAAACCCCGTACTTAAAAAACAACTTTTGTGACTCAATTTGTTTAAAATGTTTTGATGTTAGAACTTGTCCATCAGTGAGTGTTCACTCTTTTTTAAAATTCTGATTCCAGAAAGGCTTGAGTTCATTTGTCCCTTGGACTTGGAGTACAGCTTGCCTGAGAAACACAGCTCCCAGCCTGTCTTTGTGGTAGCATCCAAAAGTACCTTAAGATGTGTAGAGGCAAAGCTGCCACCTCATGCTGGTGCTGGGAGGCTCTGAGCTGGTGCAGATGGCTGCTGACTCCTGCTGAGACCTTATCCAAGTGTAATGTGTCCTCCTCCAGTTGTTTCCTACTCCAAGGATGTTAGCGAGATCATATCCATACTGAGGTTATCGGAGAAAGATGTTGGCTTTGCTGAACAGGTAGGACTCTGCTGAACTTTCCTGCTTCATTGGCCTGAGTTCCAGCTGAAATGTAAGCCAGATTCCCTGGCTAGGGTAGTGTTTGCTCTTGCTGGTATAAATAAAGCTGGTGATGGTTTTTCCTCGTGGGCATTTTAAGTAGGAGAGCACCATTTGGCTTCCAGTCAGCTGGGCAATTAACATTTTATAGCCAAGCAATATACTTAAATGGAATTGCTTGGCTTGAGCACTGAATTACAATGGCCGGTAGACTGCCGCTGTTCTTACATAATTTATTTAGCACTTGCTTCTTGTTTAGGATTCAGGCAGAGGTTAATTTGATTCTGCATGAGAAGCTAGTAGTTACCGTACATTAATGCTGTGCTGTACTGCAGTGCAGGGGAAAGTTTTTATGTAGTTTGTGTTTGTCTGGTCTCTCAGCCATGGAAAGGACAATTTTACCTACTCCTTTCCTAGCAATGCATTGTTTGCAAGAGCTGTTGGCTTGCTTACATTGGCACTTAAAAAATACAGCCAAGAATAATACCTTAAGACCATTTTATTCCATGCTGTTGCACATGTATTTTTAAGAAGTAAATGTGTATTGAAGTGTAGTATGGACCAAGAAGACTTTGTTCCTACAAAATTACAAGGGGCCCACTTACCCTGTTACAGGTAAATAAAACGTTAATATATGACCATGGTGACTTGAGTGTGGGAGCTGCTGCTGCATCTTTTCTGATGATCTGAGGCAGAGAGCAAACATCCGGGGTGTGTGATCTTGGAAGGATAAAAAGAGTAGGTAAAATGTGCCTCAGCATTCCAGAAGCAGGTTAGGAAATTTAGATGGAACAATTATGTTTGTTCATGCTCTTAATACGCCTAAGCACTTAACTCACTGCTTAGAATTTTATCCTGGGTCTTGTACTTGTCTTGGTGAGGGTCTTTTTGTGTGGTGTGTTTTGGTTTTGTGTGTGGTTGTTTTTTTTTTCTTTTTTTTTTTTTTTTTTCTTGAAGCCGTCGACTGCTAGAATCAATACGGGGGAATTTTCAGCTCTATTTTTTTTTAAGCTCCTTTCTTAACAAAGTAATTGCAAACAGCTTGTAAATGTGAAGTAAGTGTGCAGCCAGGGCTTAGATGCCAGAAGGCTGCTAATGAGAGCACAGTATTTATTTATGTTTAATCTCGTGATTTCTAGGTAACTTTAGTAATGTTTTTGAATCCTTGGGGTACCAGTCCTAGAGTGCCTAGCTGCTTTCAGCAAAATTTACCTCTGGCTTAGGCAGTATCCTTCTTGTTGCTCAGATCAGCTGATTGTCTCAGCCTGCTTCATGCTTTGGGCAAGGACTGATCAAAGACAAGATCAAGGACTGAACACCCAGTTTGACCTTCACTTAAAGCCCTCTCAATCAGTACAGGGTCATGTAACTCTGCATGCAGAAACCTTTTTTGGGCTTTTTTGACTCAGTTTGGGGGTCTGGCTCAAGTAGTGTAAGACTTGACTGTTGATCTTTATATTTTACAATGGTGTTGGGTGTTGACCTGCCAGCTAGAAGCATCATCCCTTCTTGCAATCATCGCTGCTGTAAAAAGAGCTGAGGTTTTGGACAAATCTCTTCAAGCTTAAAATATCATGGCCTTTGGCAGAGGGGCATTTCAGGCACCTACAGATGCTGCACAGATGCCTGATGGGGATTTATTCTGAATTGGATTCCTTAAATAACACTTCCGATACCAACATTATTTTTTAATGGCAATCTCATTAGCAATGACAAAACAAAAAGGGCAAACGGTGGTCTGAGGGAAATGATTCCTGCAGTAGCTGGCCTCCAAGTTAGTTAATGGTGTAGGTGTAAAGCTGGCAGCTCAGACTCTAATTGTTCTAATAATCGGGGAAGTTGTTACCATATGTTGTTGCTGTAGCTTTTACTGTTTTAACCAAGGTTTAGTTGTGCTGTAAAAATGATTAAAAGGTTTTTCACAGGAAGAACTGGGGTTTTTTTTCTTGTACAGTTGCTTTCTGGAGTACTGAGGGGTTTTGTGGGCTATTTAAAGTGTTTGAAAACCCTGCTTTGCTCTCCAGCAGCTCCTGGCTGGGTGTGCTGCCCCTAGCCATGCTGGTCGCCTGTGGCAGAAGGACACATACATGCTAATTCTGCCTCTGCTGCAGGGTCTTGCAGCTGTGTTTGATTTCAAGCATAACACCATCCTTATTATATAATACAATTGCTGCCCTTGTGGGGGAATGTTGCATTTTATCTACAGTCTCTTTTGCTGGCTGGGCTTCAGCAGCGTGTCCAGGTCCAACCCACCATCCAGTGTAGCTTATCCTGGGGGACAGTTGGGTCTTTGGAGCCTTTGGTCCTC
Source organism: Falco rusticolus (assembly GCF_015220075.1). Classification (NCBI taxonomy): domain Eukaryota; kingdom Metazoa; phylum Chordata; class Aves; order Falconiformes; family Falconidae; genus Falco; species Falco rusticolus. Next base: position 42,749,670 of record NC_051193.1, read on the forward strand.
GGTGCTGGTTCACAGGCTGTAGCAACACAGCTCCCTGCCTGAAGCCCGAATTTCTCTTTGTGGGGTCGTCAGGGTGGGATGGTAAGATGGTGAGGGAACCAGAGAGGCTCAACTGAGGCACAGCATTTCACTTGTCAACCTGTGTTATTTTTGCTTCAGGTAAGGAAAGGAAAACAAATTATTGATAAGTGACAGTAGTTGAAGAATTCTGGATTTGCTGTTAGGGGAGAGGAATTTGGTTCTGTTTCCAGATGTGAGATTTTTAGCAATGGACCCAAGACATGGTCACATTATCCCAGCTACTGAGGCAATCCCCTCCTGTCAGCTGAGCCTTAGTAACTTTGTGTTTAGTCCAAACAAAATCTGAGCTACATTCATCAGTGTCAGTGTAAGAGCTTTCAGTTAACTGTGAGATGAAATGCGTTGTAGCTGTGTGTGGATGGTTAATTGATACATCCCTGTTAACAGAGGATAGTTTATGAAACAGAAGTAACTTTGTTTCTTTAATTCACTTTCTGTATCGTGGAAAAGGAGGGCAATGACATTGACTTTCCTCTATAAAGTGTTGAGATCTACCAGTGAGATCCACTGCATGATAGCTAGGTATTATCATCACAAGCAGTAATCTGAAGGTGAAGGCATTTGGAACAATATAGATAATAATCTGTTTAAATAATTTCTTTTAAAAATAAATGGGTCAGAATATCAACTCTTGCAACAATTTGAATCTTTCAATCTGAATTAAGAAATTGCTCTTTGCAGACTTGGGGCTTTTCTGCTAGTGTTTGATGACTGTCTGGTTCTTGCCAGAAAATACTAAGTTCAAACAGTTATGAGAGCATTCAGTCATGGTTATGTTGGATGGTATACTCAATTTTACAGAAGGAGCTCATGGGAATGTTAACAGCATAAAGGTTAGCTGTAATATCTTTTGTGTCTGCCAGTTAAATAGCTAGCGATCTGATGATTACACAAAGACAACGCAAATTCCTTATGCATTCCTGCCTCAGTGCCGCTCCACACGCTGGGTGACTGGAAGCACAATTCTTTTTTCTTTTTTCCCATGGAAATTGCTGGTTAAAGCTCAATACTTTGGTATATGCGAATTCTGATTTTTCTGTTTAAAACCTCAGTGCCAAGCTGTGTTGTCATAGCAGATACTGCAGTCCAGCCATGTGCTGTTAAATCCAATAGGTTTTGCACCTGTTTTGGTAACAGATGCAAAGAAACAGTTTAATGTGTCTCCAGTGCTCAAACTATAAAATGCATTTGGCTAATGACTCGGTGAATGCTTGGTCCACATTAGCCAAACATACGTTGCATAAAGGTCTGTAGAGCTGTCTTCTTAACAGCACTAAAAACCCCATTAGCTGTGACGCGGAGATACTTCCATGTATGTTTTGGGTGTGGATCAGAGGAAAAAATAATGAAATGTGTTACCTCCAAAACTTTTTTTGTTACAATATCCACTCTTGATTACTTATGAAATACTGCAGGCTCACAGAAATATTTCCTCTTTCAATTAGGCTTAATTTTCCTCCTGTGGTAACTTTGAAAGCGAAGAAATAACAATGGGATAACTCAGAGGGGAAGTGTTTGGGTGAATGGGTGATTGTTTCAGGAAATGTGTTTCTGTGCTCTGCTGCAGTACTTTTCCCCCTGGCTCTGAATGCTCTGCAAGTATCAATGCGTGTGCCCTCCCAGTGGCCTAGAGGTAGGTTGGGAAGTTGAAACAAGCAGGGAAAAGGCACTTGCCAAACATTTGGTGGAGTTGTGTGTGCGAACCTTTGTTTCCTGAATCCCAGCACAGTGTGTTAATCACACAACCATTCTCTTCCCACGCTTTTTATGTGAAATAAATACTTGCCTGAGAAATGTTTTCTTCGGATCATCACAAGTGGATGCTGGTAACTGCAAGTTGAAGCTAACAACTCCACTCCCATGCTTTGTATTTTACTGCTGGCTGATTGTATTACAATGCAGAGTCCCCATCGTAATACATTTATTTGTCCACCATCAAGGATTTTGCCTGCACCAGGGCTTGTAGCCTTTCCTTTAAGGCCATTCTGTCATTTTGGAGTAGCTTCAGGCAGCTGACATTCAGATGTTGAATCTGACCAAGCAGCGTACCTCCTTTCTCTCACCTTCCCCAAAATAAAATGACCTTTAAGTGAGGTTCATGACATACTTAAATCTGTTTTAGTCCCCATTAAAAACAACACAAATCTAGAATTTTAAATCCAGTTTCTCTGAGCAGTGCTAGATGCCTGTTCAATAGCTTTCTCCCACACCCATTTCCCCAGCCCATCATTAAAATCTCAGACCCATGAAATAATTTGACCAATTATTTGAATTACTCAAACTTAACAGAATGGCTTAGGTACCTTTGAACCAGCTGCATTTATATGCCCTGAAATGTGACAGCAGCTGTATGTTGAACATCAAATGAATACAGGTCATGCCTGGGGTAACGGCATGACTGATTGGTGTGCCTGGCATGGCTGTGCATTTATCCTGATTAGTGCCATGGGACCTTTTAAGTTCTATATTAGCCATTGTTAAAGGACGCAATTAGGGTATGTTAGCTGTGCAACTTGATGCTGTCTTCAAATACTGATTTCTCTGTCAAGTGGGGCTTCCTCTTGTGACCTCTGACCTGCCAGTATTTTAAAAGCTTTGTAATCGATGGTGTTCTGTATTCTTTGTGGTGTGATTGATTTGGATTCCTTCATACTGAGCTTTGCCTGTTCTTCTCTTTTGTTTAGGAGGTCCTTCAGCAGCTGATTGTAATGAATTTACCAAATGTTTTAATGATTGGCAAAGATCCTCTTTCTGGTGAGTAGTTTATTGGGTTCTTCACCCCCCTCATCTGAAATGTTAAATAAAAATTGTATTTGTTTTCTTGTGTTAAATTAGAATAGAATCATAGAACTGTTTAGGTTTGAAAAGACCTTTAAGATCATCAAGTCCAACTGTTAACCTAGCACTGCCCAGTCCACTGCTAAACCATATCCTTAAGTGCCACATCTACACATCTATTAAACACCTCCAGGGATCTTGACTCAGGCATTGGAACAGGCTGCCCAGGGAAATGGTTGAGAACCCATTTGGTAAAGAAAGTTTTCCTAATATCCAATCTAAACCTCCCTTGAGGCCATTTCCTCTTGTCGTATTGCTTGTTACTGAGAAGAAGAGACTGACCCGCACCTTGCTACAGCCTCCTTTCAAGTAGTTGTAGAGAGTGATAAGGTCTCCCCCGAGTCTCCTTTTCTCCAGGCTAAACAGCCCCAGTTCCCTCAGCTGCTCCTCATGGGACTTGTGCTCCAGACCCTTCACCAGCCTCATTGCCCTTCCCTGGACACGCTCCAGCACCTCAGGGTCTGTCTTGCAGTGAGGGGCCAAACCTGGACACAGGATTTGAGATAGCCACACCAGTGCCCAGTACAGGGGGACAGTCACTGTCCTAGTCCTGCTGGCCACACTGTGTCTGATACAAGCCAGGATGCTGTTGGCTGCCTTGGCCGCCTGGGCACACTGCTGGCTTGTATTCAGCTGGCTGTTGACCAGCACCCCCAGGCCCTTTCCCACCAGCAGCTCTCCAGCCACTCTGCCCCCAGCCTGTAGCGCTGTGTGGGGCTGGTGTGACCCATGTGCAGGACCCGGCATGGAGCCTTGTGGAACCTCATACAACTGGCCTCATCCCATGGGTCCCGCCTGTCCAGATCCCTCTGAAGAGCCGTCCTGCCCTCCACCAAGATGAACTTGGTGTCGTCTGCAAACTCACTGAGGGTGCACTCAATTCCCTCACCCAGATCATTGATAAAGATACTAACCAGCACTGTCCCCAGTACTGAGGCCTGGGGAACACCGCTTGTGACCGGCCCCCAGCCAGGTGTAACTCCGCTCACCACCACTCTTTGAGCTCAGCCATCCAGCCAGTTTTTTACCCAGGGAAGAGTGCACCCATGCAAGCCGCGAGCAGCCAGTTTCTCCGGGGGAATGCTGTGGGAGATGGTGTCAGAGGCTTTCCTAAGGTCCAGGTAGACAATGTCCACAGCCTTTCCCCCATCCACTAAGCGGGTCACCTTGTCATAGAAGGGGATCAGGTTAGTCAAGCAGGACCTGCCTTTCATAACCCCATGCTGGCTGGGCCTGAACCCCGATTGTCCTGCACGTGCCACGTGATGGCACTCGGGCTGATCTGCTCCATAACCTTCCCCGGCACCCAGGTCAGGCTGACAGGCCTGTAGTTTCTCCGGATCCTCATTCCTGCCCTTCTTGTAGACTAGTGTCGGGTTGGCTAACCTCCTATCTGCAGGGACTTCCCTGGTTTGCCGGGGCTGCTGATAAATGATTGACAGTGTCTTGGTGAGAGCTTCTGCCAGCTCCCTCAGCACCCGGGGTGGATCCCATCTGGCCCCATAGACTTGTGTGTGTCTTAAGTGGTGTAACAGGTTACTGACCATCTCCCCTTGGGTTATGGGGGCTTCATTCTGTTCCCTGTCCCTGTCTTCCACCTCGAGGGGCTGGGTACCCTGAGAACTGGTCTTATATTAAAGACAGAGGCAAAGAAAGCATCAAGTACCTCAGCTTTTTCCTCATCCTTTGTCACTGTGTTTCCTCCTGCATCCAGTAGTGGATGGAGATTCTCTTTAGCCCTCCTTTTGTTGCTAATGTGTTTATACAAATACTTTTTTACTGTCTTTTATGGCAATAACCAGATTAACTTCTGTTTGCCTTTGCCCCTTCTGATTTTCTGCCTGCATATCCTCTTAACGTCCTTGTGGTCCTCCAGAGTTGCCTGCACCTTCTTCCAAATGTCACAAACTCTCCTTTTTTTCCCCAAGTTGCAGCCAGAGCGCTCTGTTCACCCAGACCAGTCCTCCCTGCTGGCTGTCTTTTGTCACACGGGGACAGCTTGCTCCTGTGTCTTTAAGGTTTCCTTCTTGAAGAATGTCCAGCCTTCCTGAGCTCCTTTACCCCTTCAGAGCTGCCTCCCAAGGAACTCTGCCAACCAGTCTCCTAACAGGCCAAATTACAAACATGTTTTTAACTATATGTGTTTGTAGCCAAACTACAAATAGTACCTCTGAGTCTCACAGTTCAATGTATCTAATATGTAACATCTATATTTACATACCTGTACATAGAAATATATCTGTGTGTTTGCATGTCACACACATGTCATAGTGATTTCTTAACAAAGCTAGAGCAGCAACTGTTTGCTGAAAGTCCTGTTTCTTCACTCCTTGCTGCAAGTGACCCAGGATGTAGTCTGCCATAGGTGAATCATTTGTCCTCCAGCTTTTCTGTCCTCTGTGCTTGTATGATCAGTTCAGGTGTACCAATATGTACATGCCAGAAGGCTATTGTAGAATTGCCCTAAAGTGCGAGGAAACTGTTGCAAATGAAGTGTGGTAAGAAAAATATGTGGAGAGAAAAGTACATATATGACAAATTGGAAAAACAGTGAGGAAGAGAATGGAAAAGGAGAAAAACATCTATCTGGCCTAGTTGTCTATGCAAGGACATCTGTCACATGAAGTATCACATCAAAAGTGACCTGGAAGCCAGTGAGCTCATGTCCAGAGTCCATTGTGTTTGGTGAGACAAAATTAAAGCTCTTTAGTCTGAAAACAAAGTTGATTTCTCCTTAGAACCACATTTCTGAAATGAAAGGTTTTGTTGCTGTGGTTTTTACTTTCTTTTCCATGCCCATTCTTTCTCTGCCTTAGTCCTATGCTAGTGCCAAGCACAATGTATTTGTTTTTACCAAAGAAGGAAAACTGGATGAACCCTGTCAGCAGTGATGGGGTAGTTGGCATCTCCAGGACAAACAAATGGTAGAAACCTTGGCTGAAGCTTTTATTTTGCTGCTCTTAGCAGCATTAGTGTGTATACATACAAAAAAGGTGTTTATATCAGAAAAGAATATTGACTTAAAAATGCTGGACCACTGAAGCTCATAGTCTTGGCGCTTCTGCAGTAACATCAAGCTGTGAGTAAGGCATGTACTTCAGCTGGCAGATTAAAATCTGCAATGCCAGTCTTAATTCTTCTGTACAGGCTACTGTCATGGGTGGAAAAGAAAATAGAAACAGAGGAGCTGTTGCTTTTCTTGGTCATATGGGGAATGGACAGAGCCTGGGCTGCTAGTGTCAAGAATGCTAGTGAATAGAGATGTCTGGGCCAACAAGGCAGTGTCTCTGCTGGCAAAGTGTCAATGGAAAAGGCTGGCTGGTTTCTTGTCATGGCCATTCCTGAGCGACAGCTGGCAGGAGGCTCATAATGCATTAACCATAGTGTTGGCTCCTGGGGAAGCTGTGCACTTGAAAACTGTCCTGTATTTAGCTGTAATTGCCCATCATTGACCTGCTGGTTTTTTTTCAGTACCTTAGATCGATCTTTCTTAGAAGAAAGTACCTGATGTGTCTCTTGTAGGAAAGATATCGGTCCTCCATGTGTTCCTTTCTTCCAGCTTCTTTGCTTCGCTTTCTGACATCTTTTAAAATGTGGTGGTTTGGTTTGGTTTGTTTTTTGTGGTTTTTGTTTATTTTAAAAATGCAGTCTTCTAAAATTTGTATTTTATCCATTGCTGACTTTGCATTGGCATTATTCAGAACACAGGAAGAGACGATAAAGAATGCAAAAATGTAACTTCTCGATGTCTAAAACTAATGGTGTGGGTGTGTATAAAAAATAGGAAGTTCTTGCTTAGCAATATTACACAATGGTCTTGAGAACCAGTCCAGGCTTAGACACTACAGAGGAAGGTGGTGACCAAAGACAGACTTGAGATGCACGTGCTCCAAAGAATGTGTTTCTAAAGGACAGGATTTCAAGAGCTCCTCATCTTGATCTTACCCTTCAGTAGATGGTCACTGGTAAGATGTGCTGAAGGAATGGTTAGAGAAGTGGAGAACTACAACTTCCTTCAGGAAGAGGAACCTGGCTGAGGGCTGATGGGAAGCTTGGAAAGAGGGAACAGGGAGGAGAAGGCTGTTGGAGAAGTTAGTAAAACCACTGCAAAAGGCTGAATGCAGGAATAGGCTGGAGTGAGCAGTGTGGGTGAGCGATGGCCAGGTGACTGTCAGGTTGATGTCTTTGTTACTGAGTGTGTTGCAGGGGGAGGGGAAGGCAGGGGTGCTTGGGAGGGGAGAAAACAAGTGAAATGAGTGATTCTCTCTGTTAGTGAGAGAGCTAAAGGAGGGCTGCAGATAAGATAGAGATGTGAGGATAAAGCAGCACAGGAAGCAGTGCTTCTGGCACGAATACAGAGAAGCACCAGGGGAAACTCACAGAGAATCGAGGAGACTGGGGGTGACAGCAGTACGGAGGGAAGAAATGATGGAGACAGTTATTGTAAAAGTGTTGTAAAGCCACAGCAATGGTAGAGGAACAACCTCTTTCGGGATCCATTATCCAGTCCAGGACAGAGACTCAGAGAGTAGGAGGAGAATCCTGGAGGAGGTATCTGCAGAGACAGTGCTGGGGCGATGCAAGGAGTACTGGGAGCTGGAGAGTGAGGTGCAGGCGGTCTGCAGGGTTGGGGTGGGTCTGAGAGGCAGTGGTGAAATCCTAGTTTTGCCTTCTCTACGCTGTAGGTAAGTTATCTGAATGAAAGGTTCCTCTTGACCAGAGCAAGAAAAATAGATCCCACAATCACATGCATGGAATGGGTAAGAGTGTGGCTTTGTACTGTTTGAGATGGGAAGGCTCCTGATGACTATTGATTCCATAGGTCCAAGACTAAAGAGCTGTTAGATCATTCAGTATGATTCACTGTGTAACAGTTTCAGTGACTTACTCCTTGTAAAGAGCCCATGTGATGTTTTGCTATACGTGTTTTTCAGAGCTGTCTGTTCACCAGTGCTATCTGCAAATCTCACTTTTCCCTTCTAAAACACAGCCAAAAGTGTTGTTACGTGTGTTAAATTATGAACTGAACAGCTCTAAAGCTAAGAATGCTGTTCTTGCTATTTAGCTCTCATTTGGTACTCAACAGTTGGGACAGGGCTTCTGCAGCTCTGCTTTGAACATGAGGCTATCGGAAAAACAGAGCTGCCAGCAATAAAAATAAAAATGAAGTAGCAGTCGGGCTTTTGCATAGGAGAAGGCACATGTCTGCTGGGTTTAGGAATTTTACTTGCTTTCACGTCCTCTAAATTGTTTTGTTCTAGGCTGTGGCAAATCTGTGCTTCAGTTCATTTGGCCATGGGCATAGAAGTTGCAAAAATATTTGTGAGAAGATGAAGGCTTTGACTTTTCTAAAATATAGGGAACTGAAAAGAAACTTGAAAGTTTAATTAAAGGATTTATAAAATTTTCCCGGGAATCTGACTTGCAGAACTATGCAGCTGATGTTGCAGGATTTGTTCTCTTCACTGCACTGTACAATAGACAGCTACTACTATTAAATTTCCTCTCTGTTTTTCTCTTCCTCTGTGTTTTTTCTTGCTGAACAGCTTTTTGAATTCATTACTGCACCACAAATCCCCCTGTGCTCTGTGTGAGAATCATCAGCATATTTATTATCTACACAGTCACTGTAATCACCTTTTATAATTACCTCTGGTTTTAGCATGCCTTATAAATGGCAACTCATTCATGTGCCCACACAAGGAATATCAGTACACAGTACTGGTCCTGAAACTCTATTTAGAGACATTGTTTAATTCCTTAGTTTCCTAGACATGCTTAGTTTAACACAGCTAGTGAGTGTACTTGGAAACTGATGGCAGTTAATCCTTTGAAACAGTCATAGTTAATTGGGAGGGGGGGAATTTTAACTTTTTTCAGACCAAGAATGGAAATGAGGTTTTATTTGCCTGAAGTAGGCTCATTTCTGTCTCTTCAAAAAGCTTTGCTATTTAGATCCCCTTTTCAAATCACACGTTAAGTTTGTGAATGAGAGCCTGAAGTCCATGCTAACAAGTGTCTATAGAAACTGTTTTATATCAAAATCATAAAAGATGTCTACTCTCAGTGGGGTATTTTTTCATGTCTGGTTTCCTTCCTTATTTTGTTTCACAATCCTCCAGAAGCACAAAGGTTCATAAAATGTAAAGTTAATAACAAAACACTGCCCCAGTAGTGTAAATCTAGCATTCAGCTTTTCACACTCAGGATGTTGCGACAGTTGGGAAAAATGGCACTTGTGTTTCACCCCTTTCCACCTTCTCTGCACATCCACCAGCTGCCACGTGTAGCACTACACGTGCTGGCACGCCCTCTCCTCTGCTGGAGGAGCATCAAAGTAGAGATGTGCAGAAAGAAGTGGCAAAAGCTCAAGATTTCACATGCTTGGACTGTCTTGTTCCTGTTTTCTCTGACATCCTTCCTACCCCCCCTCTTTTTTTTTTTTTTTAATAATTTGTGGTCTTTGTACCTTGATCCTCCTTTTACTGTTGTTGTGTCTCCTAATCCCTCTGCCTGCCTTCTCCCTGAGTCCTGCCATCTGTTTCCCACCCACTGTCGCCCTGTGAGAGCAGAGGGGTCTCCTGGCTCTGACACAGGGAGGCTCCCAGGATGCACAGGTGGTGCTCGGGCTTTCCCTTCCTTTATTTTCCAGAAAACCTGCTGGCCCTCTCTCAGGGTTGGGAGCAGATGGTCTTTATTCAAATCCCCCAGGTGGCTGGCTCCCTTGCAGGCACAAATACATGGCCTGAGAGCATCTGCCCTGGAATTTTCAAAAAGATGTAAAAGAAAAGAGGGTGTGGGGTTTTTTTTTGAATGGGCACCTTTCTGTTTATGTGCTAGTTTCAATCCTGTCCATTTGTTTCCAGCTTGTAGGTACCTGTGTGAAAGGAGTTGCCCCAGACCTAAGTGTTTGCATCCTAGGTTGTAGGAGGACACTGTCTTGGTAAGGCTTGCTAATAGGCCTGGGTGGACCCAGCAGACTTTCTTCCCAACCGTCTAGGAAGGACTTGTGTCATCCCAATGTGCCAGCCTAGGGAAGCCTGCACATTCCTGCTTGTGCGGTTGCACCACCTCGCCATGTTAGTGCAAATCAAGGCTTTTGAGAAACGCTGCAGAATCATTCGCTGTTCAGGAGATGTGACTGAATTGGGAATAAAGATCGCTTGCTTTTGTTCAACATGCATTACAGGATAAATGCACTGTCCTGAGTGCAGAACTTAGCTGCTGTGCTGTGTAATAACTGTAGATGGGCTTCCAATTCACTTAGTAACCCTGGGCACTCCACCTAAACTTGTGGTATCTCAGCTTTCCTGGGGGATGAGATGAAAGGGGAGGGGGGGTAACTAATCCCTTCCTGGCTCATTCAGAGGTTTAATTGAAAACTCTCTCTAAAGCACTTTAGATGGATAGTGAGTTTTTTTTCATACTCATACCTTATTTCTTCTGAATATCTTCTGTAAATAATGTTATTCTATGAGGCTTTAAAATGTTACTCAGATCTAGCTTGAGTGAGAGTGATCTTGGAGTGTCTTAATGCCAACAAACTGCCTCCACCCCATGAGAAACAGCTTCTGAATGAAGCCCAAGGGATTGAACTCTAAGCAGTCATACGTGGTCTTCTGAAACACTTCTGTGGCTGACAAAGATCTGCCAAGTAGACCTTCCAGCCTTGAAAGTGTTTCTAGTGCATAGTATAATCTAATTTTCCTTATACGTGCATAGCGTGCCTGCAAGCATAAAATAATTTATTAAAAAAGAAATCTTGGAAAAATCCAGACAGCTAAGTTTTCTGTGAAAGCTGCCAGTAGGGAGAGCAGACTGCCAAATGTTGTGTTTAAAACAGTAGCAAGCTAATAATCTCACATTTACGTTGAGTCTTTACATTTCTCACTCCTTTCTATAAACGTTGGCTTGGCCTTTGCTGCCCAAGGGGCTTGCTGTGTCTGCCTCCTCTTCGTGATGGGAGGGCTCCCGTGCGGACAAGGTCTTGGCATGGTATTTCCAGGCAGGGTCAGCCCTTGGTGGCAGAGCAGGGTTGACCTTGCTAAGGTTCTCTGCAGTATTAATACGTGTAGGTGTTTCACCTCACAGGGTCATGCAGCATCGCTGATGCCCATCTGTTATCTCGTGCAGAGAATAGCAAAGCCTCCCCCACTTTTGGTGCGGAGAGGCAGAGTATGGCCTGAATGGCTTAAGTAGCTTGCCTGTCTTGAGGATGGTGTAGATGCTCTCACTGATGGAAAGTAACCCTGATGTTTTCTAAATGAGTGATTTCAAGCCACTAGGCTCACCCTGAGGATAGTTGTGATGCTGTGGTGCGTGGATTGGGATATATGGTCAACAGGTGAAGGTGCCCAGAGCGTGCAAGGGTTAGAGTGCTTGTTTGGTGTCTACTCCTTCAGTCTGCCATAGAGAAGATGCTTTGCCCTTAGTAAGTTCAGAAGAATGAGACACACACGCGCACTGAAGTCACTTGCTCTCCATAACTTGGCAACTTAATCTTGTGTCCCACAGGCATGCTCTTTTTAAGCCCTGGTCTGAATCTCCTCTGAAGCTGATGCAGAATGAAACCCAGTGCTGAAACTCTAATGAGAACTCAGTTTCATGAAAAATTGTCTTCTGACCAAACTAAGTTTCTTCTTGGGCTAGTAGTGCCCTCAAAGGAACTGTTCATGAAGTAACAGATACTTTTTTGTTGTTGCTGACAGGTTTTTTTTTGACACTGTCTATGTTTAAGGTTGTGTTTTTCAGAATCATACACAACAATCAGACTTTCACAGACTGAAATATTATTTGTATATTACATTGTAATTTTTCAGGAAAGAGCAAGCCATGGATTCTGCTAGATATGGAGAGAAGAGTAAGAATGATTGTATGACTTTCAAAAACAGTTTTAAAATATTCAGGGAAATAAACAATACTGTATTTACAGGGTGAAGTGTGAACTAGCATATTTTAAATATGTCTGTTTCTGCAGAAGGGAAGAATTCCTGCTTGCAAAATCTTAACAGTTAATAATGTGGGACTTTGATATTGAGAATTCCAGTGTTGATTCATACAGTATACTGGTAACTTCTGTAGGGCATTCTTGAAATATTTTAAAGATCAACATTCCTAAAAGTAGAAAAATTTTATAACAGGTAAGGTACATGCAAAGAGTGGTTTAGAGCATTTGTGTGCTCTAAAATCAGGAAATTGGAAAACAAGTTAGTTCCTAAGCTGCCTGCACGTGGCTGCACTGGCTTGCAAGGTTCTGGGAGTGGAAGTAACCCCAGTGGTAATATAGGTCAGTGTGCCTTTGTGTGTCTGGGGGGGCTGCAGCAGCTTAATTGATGAGTCAGTTTAACTCTGGTTCCCTGGCCTTGGGTCCTGTACATGCCTCTAACTTTGCCGGTGCAGCCTTACAAGGGCATGGTGTTGATGGAGGAACAGTTGCACTCAGAAATTGTCTGTCTATACAGTGATAGGAGCAATTGAACACCCAAGTGGGGTATAGAATGGAAGCGTTTATCCCACAGTTATACGCTCTGTGTCAGGAAGTATAGGGATGAGAGAAAACTGTACACGGCCTGTTTCTCTCTCCTCTTCTTCCCCCAGTGTGGATGAGGACAAGCTTTTCCATAATGATTTTTTTAAATTTCCATATTGAAGCTCCTTGCCTTCCATCTCCCTTTGTCTGACTTGGATACATGTAACTTTCTTTACTACCCAACAATGGTCATGATAGTTTTGTTGAAACAAGATCTGGGGTTGGCTGCTTTCTCTCTCCCAGCTTTAGGAGGCAGCCAGCAGGGCTGTTGGTCACAGCAGGATTCCCTGCAGTAACAACCTGCATGTGTCTCCTCCTCCCCACCGCTCCCCAAGCATATGGTTAGCTGCATATTCTCCCTTCTACGTAACTCACTTTTTATTCCTCTTAGCACACGAGGTTTGTGCTTCAAAGTGTGAACAGGCTTTGATGCAGAACAGAGGCAGAAATTATTTGCGAAAACATTTCTTGGAGATAATTTATGTGCATGGAATGGCATTCAGCTTTGGGAAGTCTGAGTGGCAACTATTTAACAGACAGACAATTTAGGATAAGTTCTTTTTTTGAGACTAACCCTTCTTCGCTTCTGCCTAGGGTGTTTTTGTTTTGGTGGGGGTTTTTTTTGGAGGTGGTGGTGGTTTGGTGGGCTTTTTTGCACCCTCGTCAATCACAAAACAAAGGACAAGCATTAGGCATATGTGTTGAACTATTTTGAGGATTTTTTCCCCCCCTTGCATTGATCAGACAATGTGGGTGAGGATAACACGTAGAGGAAAAAAAGGTCTTACTGGATTTTATAATGGACACATATATATTGTTCAGGCACTTATTCAAAGGTCTTCTCTTTCCAGGAGAATGTTTTGAAAAAGATCACTTGCAAGCATGCAATTTGTTGTAAATATGTACTGATTCCTTTTTTTCCTCTCTAGGTAAAAGTATGGATGAAATCAAGAAGCTGCTGTTGTTGGTTCTGGGATGTGCTGTACAGGTGATCATTCATTAAGGCTTGAAAAATAAGATTTTTTTGAATCTCTTACTTTTTTCTGGACTGAGAAAATCCATCCAAAGATCAGTGCTGTATGAACAGATCTCCAGCTCAAGACAGCTTGTGAGCTGAAGTTGTGAGAAGACACAATAGGTGAATGAAAGAAATGCAGGGGAAAGGAAGCACACTTTATGATAGCAGTAGCCTCAATTTGTTGCCAGTGTGTAATCAGGCACGGATATGTGTTCTTGCAACTAAGTAGTCTACTTTTGATAACAAAGTGGGAAGAGATAAGCTTTAAACAGCGTTCTTGATACCAATACTGTTGTTAGTTTTCTTACCATTTTAAAATACGGAGTGGAACAGTACATATTAATGATAAACAAATAGATAATCCAACAGTCTAAACATTTGTTTAATGAATCCTGATTTTATTTGCATAGTCTTTTGATTGAATATTATGTGTAGAAAATCCAAAATTAATATATACTTTGTATATTCATGTGGGGATTTTTATGGGGCATTTGTTAAAATAAATGGACAGGCAATCTATATGGGAAACTCCCCAGAAATGCACAACTGTTACTGGATAAAGAAATCAGTGTTCTGCTCACCAAACTCTGTGGGTGATAAACAATAGACGTGTTGCAGGCTAGCCTTTGCTTATAATTGACCTTGTTTGTAGGTCTGTCTAGTGTTTTTGTCATGCCTTAGGACACTTACCCTGCTCAGCTATGTCAAGTCAATTATGTCAGGGTAAAGCTGTCTACATATGGCTGCTCTGAACTGTCTCAGTGTTGCATTGCAGCACAAAGAATAAAGGTCTAATTTGGCAAGCTGCGGTGCATCCTCAGTCCCCGTTTATGGGTCTGAGGTTCTCCCTACTGGAAGGGATGGTTGAGACTCGGAACCAGGCGCAAAAGTATACTAGAATGGATTTAAAAAGTAGCGTGTAACTTCTCCGCAATGCAGAGTTGTTACAAGAAGGCAGTAATGTTGGTAGTGTACAATCACAGATATACAAATAGCAGATGTCTGTCTCTTCTAAAACCTTAAGTAAAAGATTTACTAAAATCTGTTTGTCTGAAATGTCACTCATTTCTATCCAAAATGTTTCTCAACCCCATTTTTCATCTAAAGCACATGTTGATTTAGTCTAACAAGCAACATTATGCATTGATGTGGCTAGTATCTGAAGTGATGCATTTCTCTTCATTGCCAAAACCAAGCAAAATGCAAACAGCAAAGCAGACAGGTTAAATGATACAATGTAAATGCAGGTTTATGTTTGTGCAGCTCTATTAATGAAGCTGTGATGATTTTCTCCGGCTGTTGCCCCACCTCTTGATCTCATTGCATGTTGAACTTGTTTTTAGAGAGCAAAACCAGTCATTTAACTTAGCCTTAATTTTAATGACTGTAAAAGGTTTAAATAATTTAATGCGTAGTTTGGTTCATGCTCCATATGGAGCAATGAAGTATTATACCTTCTAGCATGACAGAGTGTAGATCTCAAACATTTTGTTGTTAGCAATGTGTAGATATTTTTTTTATTTAAGTGAAAAATGGTGCAGTAGGTTTTAGGATGGGTAGCACTGTTTCAGGTTGTCTTTTTTTCTTTTAACAGTGTGAAAGAAAAGAAGAGTTTATTGAAAGAATAAAACAACTGGATATTGAAACCCAAGCTGCCATTGTATCACACATTCAGGAGGTGGGACTCTCAGTATTGTCCGTTTTGACTTTTTACCTCTCCCTTCCTTGATGTAACAGGGTTGTGGTTTTTTGCTGTGAAATATTAATGCTTGGAATTTCTTAATGGATTAATGAATTTCACAAAAAAAAAAAAAAAGATGGAATATGTTACTGCAATCAAATTATAAGATGAAAATGATAGGCATTTGGAACATTACTTGGCTCAGTTGGCGTTTTAAAGAGATGCAGTGGTAAATGCCTTGCTTGCCAGTTACAGGCTGTTTAGAAGGAATTGTTGTAAGGATATATGCATAATATTTCCAAAAAGCACGTATAGCTTAGAAGCTGCAGTGTCCCCTGTAGCAATGGTGTAAGCACTTAGTCCCCGAGTCCTGTGGTAGGTGAAACACGGGTTCCCCAGTGGCTTGCTTCAGACAGTGGCCTCTGAGCTCAGATGGTCTTGAAGAGTGTACTCTGCCACTACAATTGGGCGTATAGTCTGGTTTTAAAGAGAAGTTTGTTTCAATGACAAGTATTCTTGGATTTCTAAGGCTTCTGCAGAAGGAGCCAGCTTGCTTTGGCGACCCGAAGGAGAGCTGTATTGAAACAGCCCCTGCTGGATGTGCCTGGCCGGGAGCAGGCACTGGCTGTGGCTGATAGTCAGTGTGTACAGGTGTAGAAAGCCCAGTACACTCTGATTTGAGAAACAAATAGTGAAAGTCTTAAGACAGGAACTTCTTTCTTAACACTTTAAAAAAATAGTTCTGGTTTAAAAATAAATAATTTGTGATGAATTAAGCACATGGTTATGACAAGAGCGGGGACAACAGTCTCTAACTTAGCTTGAGAGACTTGCCTGACATTTCTGCTAAATGATTCAGAGGAAATCGGTTTGGGTATGATGGCTGTTGAAAGGTACACTGCTAGCAGCAACCAGACAAAGGCAGCTCCTCCCAGCTGTATCAGCTGCAAATTGCAAATTCATGGAAAGCAGGGCTTCTTCTCAGTGAGACACCAGCCTAACTGTTCAGTGTGGTCTCGGTCCCTTCAGATCGCTGTGGTGACCACCTCAGTGCTTGCAGTAAGACAGTTGCATACTTCTGATACGCAAGTACATGTGCTATTGATCACAGTAGGTATCTGATAATTTTTTAATTATTATTTATTTTAATTATTAATTATTAAAAGCCTTAATTATAAATAGAAAAAATTCTGGGTAATGTTATGTTAAGGTAGTTGTGTTTGTTTTTTACAACCTGTTTTTAGTGAAATGTGATACGTTTTTTAATCGATCAGTAGAAGAACCTGGAGGATGCAGTGTATACGGCGAACAAATTCACAAATCAACCAGTAGAAAGACATCTTTTTTTGTTCCTGTCCCTAGGTAACTCACAACCAGGAGAATGTCTTCGACTTGCAGTGGCTGGAGCTCCCAGATATGGCCCCAGAAGAACTAGAGTCTCTCTCCAGGAATATGGTTTTCCACCTCAAGAGGCTCATTGATGAGAGAGATGAATGCACAGAAGTACAATGACTTCTCTCTCCCATTTAGAGTTGATGTGAAGCAGCAGATGCAGGCTCCATTCCTTCTCTTGTGTCATGTCTGTGCACTGGGTTTCTATTTCTTCTGTGCCTTTCTACTACACCTCTGAAAATCTGTAGAAAGATTTTTCACTCTTGATTCTTGCATAAATACTAAGGTGTGGTGAAATGAGTGGTACAGAGGAGTGGAGTGGTCTCTGCACTTTGTGGAGAGAGTAAAATATTTGAAGTTGCAACTGTGTCTTGAGATTGTTGTCTCTGCGTGTCTGCTCAGTCATTTGTCTTTGAGTGGCTGCTTGCCTGTCTCTTCATTGTATCTACCATCATGGGTTTCAGTGTCTTCTCTAGTTTTTTTCTGTGTGAAGACAGCCCTATCTGTTGCTGACTCATACATTTCCTTCCCTTCAGATTTCTGGAGGAGGCTTCTCCCCTTCTTCAACCTGTTAATTTTCTGTCATGCTTTTGACTATAATTGCATTAATTAAAACTGCTACTTACTATAGGTTTGTTATGAATTCTCCAAGCAAAACAGGCTGCTTATTTTTAGCATTGGAAGGGGAATATTTTAGTGGTCTGAGCGTAGTGGAGATTGCTTTTCTCCTCTGTATAACCTTCCCACCTGGTATCACTTGAACTTTGTATAATGCCAGGCTAATAATTTTCTACATTTATAAATAATTTTTAGATACTTGAAAAACAATGTATAGTTATACTGTTTGTCTCTTGACACTACATACTTCCCTGTATTTCTAGGTCATTGTAGATCTCACTCAAGAGAGAGATTATCTGCAGTCTCAGCAACCACTAAGTCCTCTGAAAGCACCAAGTCCAGATTCTTCACCAAACCCAGCCAGCCCTCTTTCTAATGAAGACAAGCAGCACCTTGCAGTTGAGCTGGCAGACACAAAAGCTAAATTGAGAAGAATCCGTCAGGAGCTGTGAGTCATGAGTGATTTATGCTTCTAGAGAGACTTGTATATTAAGTCTTGTGCATCCTGAAAATACAGGTGCTTGTTGGCTTTGGTACGCTGGCCTCTATGGGAGCTCTCAGAATCACATCTTTTAGAAATTTTTTTTATTGATGAGAGTAGGAAGCTTTCTTCTTTCTTAAGACACATTGTATCTTTAAATACAGAGTGATGGCTACTTCCATTTTTCTTTTTGCATCTTATCTCTCTCTTCTGCTCTTCAAAATGTCAACTGCTAGCTGCACTTCTTAATTATTAGTGGAAATTCCAGAGGCCAGTGAAGCTAGCTATGACAGCAGTAGCAGCAATGAGATTTAAACAGAGGTACTTAGTATAAAAACAGAGTTGCAAGCTCAGAACCCTGATAAAGGTTCATCAGAAAAAACCTCTTGCTTTTATGAAGCTGTCATGACAAAGAGGCTTTATGTTCAAAATTTGATAGGAAGTTTCTATCTTCCTTTCCAGATTTCTAGTAGAGTCCATATAATCAGTATTGTTTGTGTGTGTGTAATTACTAAGATTTTTCTACCTTTTCAGGGAAGAGAAGTCTGAACAGCTTGTAGATTCTAAACATGAAGTTGAGCAGCTCACTCTAGAGCTGCAAAAAATAAAACAAGAGGTAAGATGGGCTCATTTTACTGTGACAGTCTTCCCTATTTAAAAAAGCTTCTTTCCGTGTGAGGCTAAAAATGCAAGTATGTCTGTGTTTTAATGAGGAAATCGAGTTACTCCAGCAACCTGTTTGATTATGGCTATGCAATGCTAACACTTTCAGCTTAACTGGTGAGAGCAGTCTCATCTTGGGCTGCAAATAGCCTAGTAATGCCTGAAGCATATGCAGCATGAGGCATTAGAAATGTCAGGGTGCCAACAGGCTGAACAACCTCTCTGCCACAGAGAGAATTTACTGGCTAGTGGAAGAATTCTCTTCCCCCTGAACTAGGGGAATGGTATTTGCCTATGTTTAAAAGAAGTAAGTATATAAATAAAAATAAAATTTAAAGAACCTGCTTTAAAGTATTAACTTAAGATTTTTCTCCCTGCTTATTCCTCACTTCTCACAGAATATCCACCTGGCCTCAGATGCTCGTTCTGCTCGAGCATACAGAGATGAGCTCGACTCGCTGAGAGAGAGGGCAAACCGTGTGGAGAGACTTGAGATGGAACTTGTTCGTTGCAAAGAAAAACTTCATGATGTAGATTTTTACAAAGCTCGCATGGAGGCAAGTGAAAATTGGGAGAATAATTTGCTGAGCAATCCTTAATGTTTGGCTTTTGTTGTGTTACCAGTTCATGTGTCATTTGTCATTGAGCTGACTGTAGCAAAACATCAGAGCAAGTAGAAATTTCATAATGTGTGTTACAGTCGTTGATTTAGCAACATTAAAACTTCTTTCAGGGGCAAGAAGGACTTGCTAAACTAAGTAGTTTAGCTAAACTATTACTAATAAATAATACCCATTGGTTTTAATACACTCTGCTTAGGTCAGCATTATGTGGCTAAACAGGACAGACCTTTCTAGATGCCTCTTGTAGAGAATCCAGACCTTTAGTCTAGCCTTGAAAATTTACTCTTAGGTAAAATCCCTGTGTTTCAGAGTTGTTCCTTTGACCAGCATTTTAAATATCATATATAAATTAGCTGAATTAATGTCTGGGTGTTTTTCCTTAGGCATTTGTAGCAAATGCAACAAAGGCTGGGCATTTTTAAGCATGACCTTAGATGACAAATGTAAGCCACCCCTTTTTGCAGCTGTTGCTTGTAGTAGAAAGGAGATAAAATTTGCATCTTCCCTAGTGCCCTGTGTAAGGTATGTCAATGAGAGACTTATAGCTTTGTTCCAGCACTAATGCTAGTTACTCAGCTTACTCACCCGCAGCTATGCCCATCCTGGAATTATTAATTAACTCAGGTTGGAATGAACCCTGGTGATCATCTAGACAAACTCATTGCTCACAGTATGGCTGACCTTAAATTTAGGTCAGACTACCCTAATGTTTGGTTCTTTCAGTTCTTTGAGCAGTTCTCACCTAAACTCTTGCCAATCCACATATGTAACACTTCAAGTGAAGTCTCAGGACTTGCTGAACACACAAAGGTTCAATAATTGACACCCTCACTATTAAATAAAATCCAGGTCTGAGGTAGAAGAGCGGTGTTGAAACTCGCATTTGCCAGGCCTCTGGCTGAGAACACAGACCTTATTTCTGCTCTATAAACTCTTTGTAGGTGATTTTTTTTCCCCTCTCTGACCTAAGGGGCCAGCTAGCTGCTGCTTCTTATGAATAGGTTCACTAAAATGGGTGGATATTAAATGTAGTAATAGACCACAAAAGCCTATCTCCCTGCTCAGTAATTCCAAGTTTACATTAGGAAGTATGAAGCTCTGGCTGTCTCTATTATCCTCCCTCAAGCGGGCAAATCAGTCGTGCATTAACATGGCACACTAGCCATCAGCATGGCATCCTGGTATTTCCCTTTTGGCTGTGCACTGGAGTAGCTTACCTGCTGCTCAGATGGTTTAGTTGGAGCTAGGAAAGGAGTTTTTTAGTCTTGTCTTCATCTGAGATCGAGGGAGTAGTTATTTCTGTTCTTGAGTTCTCAGCCTCCTTGCTTGTCCTAGAGCCAGCAGTTTCCTGCTCTGATGCCTGCGTTCTAATCTTGCTCAACATACCATTCAGTAAAGAAACCTCCACTTCAGTTTCAAATTTGTTCCAACTTCCCTTACTCCCTTTTCTATCCTGTCAGTTTTTGGTGAAAATATTGAATGTCAGAGATGAGTGCTGGCTCTCCAAGGACACCTCCCTGAAATACAATAGTGAGACAAAGAATATTTCCCATCAATACAGCACTTTGCTAATTCTGGCCACAGTGTGGCCTCTAGTAAAAGTTGCCGCTGCTGTAGGGGCTGAGCTCTTCTAACCTGCGGCAGGCACAGCTGTCTGCAGGCTGCTTTGTGGTCTAGAATAGCCAGAGGGTTTCACATTCTCACCACTCCCTCTTCCATCACTGATCAGTCTTGGCACAGCCATAGACTGCCAGTGTTGAGCAGTGGCAGCATCAGGCAAGCTCCACTGGTTTTGTACTGATACAGTCAGAGGATTCCACAGGGCACTCTTCTGTATTTTTTTAAGGTCATGAGTAGCACAAAGGCTGTGCATGGTAGCCAACTTGCCATGGTCCCTCAGTTTTCTGTCTTTGTCTGAAGTCCTCCACCCCTCCGAAAGAAGAGTTAATGGCTGGAGTCAGTTCAGTGACTGCTCAGTTTCCTCCCACTCCCTCAAAAAAACTGGTTTACCAATCCCAAGCTGCAAAATTTGTGCAGGAATGTAACGTGGTAGAGATTTTTACCACTAGATGGTACACTGCTGATTCATCTCATGGCATTTACTGGTTGCAGCTGGCTTTCTAAGCTCTAAAACAAATCTTAGGGAGGCGCAGCAGTGAAAATGTGTGTAAAATACAGCATAAGCTACTCTTCTATGGTAATGTGATGTCTTAAAGCTCATAGGGTCTTGACAGGGTTGTTAATAAGCAGTGTCAAATCGTTAAGTGGGAAGAAAAAGTGGATTTACCGTTGTGCATCAATGCAAAAAGCTATTAATGAGCATTTAAAAATCTTTTCTTTCTTTTAGTTCATATACATGTTTGGTAGTTTGAACGAAAAATATGGAATGTACTCTGTGTATGATACCGTAACGAGCTTTAGGAATTACATACAAGCTTACAAGTAGTTTCTGAAAGCACACAACACAAACCAGCAGTGGTGGTAGGAAGAGATTTAAGGAGCTATTGCAGAAGGATTGCAAAAGGAACAAGTCTTTCTCTAGTGAGCATAACACGTTTAGGCATGTGTGTTTTCCTTTTCTGTATGTCTTGACAAAGTTGTTCAGAAATGTCATTTTGGTTTGACCATTCTTCAAGGAACATGGAGATCAATATGCTCTGGAGACCTTACTCCTGGGGTGGCTTAGTGACATTGTAACTGTGAATGCGGGGGAGCATGCTTAATGCAGGGCTTCCTCTAAGGAGGTGCTTCTCTCCAATGTGAAGCTTCCCTCCAGCATTCCTCTCCATTGAACCTTGCACTACTGCAGCAGATAAGATTATTTTCTGAGGCCAGGGAGTCCGCTTTGCCTCTTCTTCCTCCTGAATGCAATCATGTTTCCATGCGGGATGATAGGAGGAATTTCTGTGAATGTTTTCATCTCACATTTATATGTTTTCATATAGTTGTCCAAGGCAATGTTTGATTGTCACAAGATGATTACTGTGTCATGGCTCAGTAGAGGCAACTCCTGAACTGCCAGAAAGGAGGGGTTTGAACTCTAATAACTAGGTCTGGATGGTGTGCAAATTCTCTAGTTTCAGATTTAAACAATCTCATTGCTACCTTAGTTTCTAAAAACGTTTTCCAGTAGCAGCACACCCCGATTGCGCAACTGCCTACCCTCAGAGGTAATTGTGAGCATGTGAGTACACAATGCACATTCTGAAAGCTATTTCGAATCACAGTGATCCAGGATCAAACAACAATATATAATTTATGTTAGAAATTACAAAAGCAGGATTTGTATATGTTAGATATTAAATCATCACAATTTAAGTGATATAAAATGAAGAGGGGTTTAATCCCTTGCCTAGTAAATTCAGTGTATTTAAAAAAAAGTAATGAATCGACAGCCAACTATTTTTGCTGTTGATTTAAAAATAAACTCAAAGTTACAAAATAATGTTGATAGGTTTGTTAGTTAAGAAAAAATAAACCTTAATCCCAGTGGAAGCACCGGCATCACATGACCACCTGGGTCTCAGAAGTGTGATTTGTAGCCAGACACATCTTTAGGTCAACTATGTTATCCCAGCAACTTCTGTGAGATGTTGGTGCTGACATTAGTTAGGACAGTTTTACCTTCCAGGCTTTGAGATGTAGCTCTACAAAGCTCTCATGGAGTAATTATTTAAATTATACAAACTTTTCAATATTAAGACAACCTCAGATCATGGATACACCAGTGAGCAACATTGACCTCACCATTGCAGGCAATTCCACCAGGTTATTAATTTAAGATTTCATCAGAACTGCTTTGAACTGACATGTCTGCCCCTCCTGGGCACTCTATGGAAAGTGCTTCAGTCTTCCATGTATTGCAGCTCCCAGGGATGCGTGGTTTGCTCCTGGATATGTGTATGTACTTGGCGCGCATAACTTGACTCTTCATGAAACACTGAAGTAACTAGTTCCTGCTTGGTAGGCAGTTTTGGGAATAGTTCTGACACCGTGTTTTTGAGGTCAGACACCACCTTTTTAAGGCTGTGGTCCAGATTGAGCGTGATGATCTAGCAAAGTAAACTCTTGTTATGTTGCTGTTTCATTACAGGTATTCTGGCAGCTTACATGACACCCAGCACATTTTATGTCATATATTTCCTCTGGTCTGCCATCTGGTTAGTGTCAGCCTTTTCAGGTTGTCCACCCCAGAGTGACCCTGTTGGGTCAGACTTGGCCCAAAATGCAGGTTCTGTAAAATTAGAGTTTCGATATTGTTGTTATTATTTTAGCTACTTGCATAGTCAGACATTTTAATTGTGGTAGTTGAACCGCTTCACAAGCACTGACATACTTGTCCTTTTAATGCTACTGTAGTAGGGAAATTTTTCCTCTCATGTTTTCCAAGTTGGTAACTGACCCACTGAGAGATCAAGGGCAATATGGTACCACATAAAGTAGACTTTCTGTATTATGCCATCTCCAGTCAAGATCCAGCAAACAACTAATATTACTTGCTAAATAAGGCTATTAAATCATGGCCCCCTGCAATATCAAAAGACAAGAGGAGTGGTTGTCAATCAGACACCCTTAACTTGTGCTTTACAGCTGTCTTTTTTTTCTTTTTCTTTTTTTTTTCCCCTCTGAATTCCAAATAACTGAGCCACGTAAGGCTTGTTAAGGTTGATTCTACTACCAAAAAAGAGAAGGTGGTTGCTGATTAAGCAGTGAAGGTCATTTGTTCATGCCTGGTGATCTTTCAGGAATCTACTTGGTTGGGATTTTTGTGGTCTGAGAGGGCAGATGTAAGCACTGATGTCAGCGGAGAGAATATTTTGAAGACAGTTGCCCAGGAATAAACTTGCCAAGCCATAAGCTTTTCATCCTGCCTGTGTGCACGTCTTCTGGTTTAGCATATTTCATTGGAGCAGGGGAGGGGATAGGGAGGGACAAAAGCAAAGAAAGACGAACGGAAATTTTCTTTAGAGAATCATATGATCTGCTTCTTGCCCCATTGTAACTTTTCTGGGCAAAAATTCTTCCTGTACCCATTTAATCTTAATAATTTCATAAATGTGTTTAAAACATGACCGAGAATACATGGCCAGATTTTATGCTTTGGACATTTCACATTTCTGAAGGTGAGATACATTAATGCACAGACCTTCATTTATTGCTTTGCAAGGAATGTTCAGAGTGCAGTATAATTAACTTGTTTCTAATGCTGTGACTATAGCAGAATAGTAAGTTAAAGTTTTTACTCAGTAAAAACAGATACACAAACTGTAATGGATAAGCAACATGGGCTTGTGCAGTTAGTGCTCTTGTGTGTGTGTGCGCTTAACACACAGGGTGTGTGATAAGCGATAAGTATAAAACAGCTTCTGTTGTGTAAGTGAAGTAAAATTCTGTCCATGAGAGAAACTTTATTAAACAGACATTTACATGTAAGTGTACTGAGGCAAGGATATGAACATAGTATATATTGATGGATAGTGCTCGCCAATGTGTTTTGAATATGCTATAACATCCCTTGAAAGTAAATAATCTCTTTTGAACTGGGGACTACAGTGAATTGGCTAAGGAAATGGTATTATAACAGTGGAATTGGAATTGAACAATTGTTCTTCTGCATCTTGAGTCTCTTTGGTCCACCTCTTGACCTAGTCTCATATAAAGCAAAAGGAACTCCATTAAACTTACAAAATTCAGGAAAAAACAATAAGAAATACAATTTTACTTTGCATTAATGACTCACATATATTTAAACATAGTATCATCTCCCAGTAAAATACCAGGTAAAAATATTTCTTATGAAACAGAGAAACATATCAAATTTCTTTCTTCTGTTTTGCAATATCAGTTTATGAAAGTCACCTGGTCTATGAAAAGTCAGTTTTTGTAAAGAGGTTAACATTGCTACTTTTTCTCTCTAGGAGTTAAGGGAGGACAACATCATATTAATTGAAACAAAGGCTATGCTAGAAGAACAGCTAACAATAGCAAGAGCTCGTGGTGATAAACTGCATGAATTAGAGAAGGAAAATTTGCAGTTGAAGTCCAAACTTCATGATGTAGAGCTGGTATGCACTCTCTTTTTCGTTATGCTATTTTTTTAAAGTTCTATTTTTATGCTAGACCACTGATTGCAGTGACAGAAACCAGTGGAGAAAGACAAATAAATAAACATTGCATTTACAGAGGTCTTCAGTTTGAAATTTGTGTGCATGAATTCTTGAAATATTGTAATGTTAACAGTGTAAATACTGCCAGTACTGCTTTGTGTGAGACTGATGATTTAATTTTATGCAAGAAGGTGTATCTCAATTTTAAAATACAGGTTGCTCTTGTACATATAGATGAAAGAGATACGAAAATCTGTCCATTAAGTAGAAATCTCATGGAAGTAGGAAATGAAATCTACTGTAGTAAATGATCTTTCTTATTGCAAACAAAACCCCCAGTGACTTTAAGAATCTATTACTGCTGTAAAAGACACAAAATTCCAGAATCCTTTCTGTGTAAGTCTGAGACATGGCTTATTGCTTCATAGAAAAGGAAACGCAAGAAGTGGCAGATTGTCTGCAAACAAAAAGAATATTGGGTTTTATAATCCCACTTGAAATAATAAATACTCTTTAATCTTATGTATTTTACTTAACAATCCTTTTATCTCTTATTATATATTTTGAATTCTTGTAGATTTGCCTGTATAGGGTTTCCAACAGGGTCTGTTGGAAACAAAGATGTTGAGGATGCTGTGTGGAGTTAAGTTTAATGACTGATTCAGGGCATTATAAGGGTCATGTCATACTTTAGCTTTTCAAAAGTGGCTGGTGATTTTGAATTATGCTTTTTTGGGTGAATTGATCAATTTTTGGGTAATGCTTTCTGAAAATTTGGGGTCGTCTGAGGCATCAGTTCAGCTGCCACAAGTGCAAATGGCCAAAATAGTCAGAGGATTTAGATTCATTCTCCAGATCTGTTTTCTGGGTATTTTAGAACCCAGATTACGAGGCAGATGTTACTTGCTGATCCATACGATTGGATCCAAGTTTGATGTGATGAATTGAAGAAGCTTGGTAGAATTCAAGATTATATCTGCAGAGTCTCCAGTGTGTCAGTGCATGATACTACATGCTTTTGTAGAGCTTCGCTCTGGAGACAGCTTGAATCCAGCCTGCCTTACCAGTCCTGGCTTGTACTGGCCCTGTCATCACCCAGTATGTTCTCACTCCAGTCACCCTCCCTCGAAGTGTGTCATGGACCTGAGCTGACTGAACAGGGCCAGTTGGGTATCTCTGCACTGTGTTCTGTGGCACATATGGTAGCCCACAGCAAACGTTTAATGGTGTACATGTATTTCATTGTAAAATCACCCAATGTTTCAGGAGAGTCTTCTGTTTTCAATGTGTGTTGTGTGTGTAGCAGTTCAGCTGACCCAACAGTCTTACAGATAAGCTGAATATGCATTTTCATTGATGCATGTCTTGCACAGGACCGGGACACGGACAAGAAGAGAATTGAAGAGCTGCTGGAGGAGAACATGGTCTTGGAGATTGCACAGAAACAGAGCATGAACGAGTCTGCACACCTAGGCTGGGAGCTAGAACAATTGTCTAAAAGCACAGATCTTGCAGATAGTGAGTACCACCAGCTGGGGTAGCTGCTGTTGTTGTCTCTTTCAGAGTAGACAGAAATGTCACACTGGATATTTCTAACTGAATGGCTGGGAGGAGTCTGTGATCTTTAGTATTCTTTAGTACAATTAGTACAGACAATTAGCTGGTCTTTAAGTCCCAGGAAGTAGTAGTGTATTCTGAAGTCATTTATTTTTACTAGGTACTAAAAAATGTAGGCAGTTAAAATAACTGGCTGATTTTTGGGGGTGTTTTGAATGGTTGATTTGATTTCCATAACTATCACAAACATAACTAATGCTTCCTTCACTAGTCAGGTTTTAGCATTGGTTTCTGTGTCTAACATTCATTCTGTCTGTAATACCAGCTTAAATAACAACGCTAAATGGAATTGGGAAACACAAGCTATTTTGTGCAGGTCAATGTGCAGCCTCTATTGATTACTTACCTGATTCTGCCAAGACTTGCATGTTTGGCTTTGTGTACCAGGAACAGTTTAACTTGAAGACAAAGGAACAAATTAAGAGTAAGCAGATGTTCAGTTTTCAGTAAAGCTATCTAAAAGAAAAGCTTTGTTTTGTATAATAACTGAATGTGTGCCTGACACCAATTGTCAAATCTACTTGCTGTCTAGGATCTGAGTTCTCTTTACTAAGATTAATGGCTAATTAATTCTTACTTTTAATTAATCTTGCAAAGCAGGTTTACTTTAGCCTGAGAGGTGAACGGCACTCTATATCTCCTTATGTGTAATCAAGGATATTGCTGATTATATTAGTGAGTGGGGAAAAAACACAGTTCTCTCAAAACTTACTCCATCTCAAAATTTGGATGGAGAGTATTTCAGGAAAACTTAAAACTAATTTTCTGGCTTGTTTCAAATAGCAAGTTTAGTCCCCTTCCCGATTTGGTTTCACTAGTGATGTAGTAGACGGAAGGATGCTAGTTAAATTTTGTTCTCTTATTTATTCATTTCCGTTAAGCATAACTTTCAAAATTTGCTCAACGGAGTGGTTTAACAAAAAATGGAAAAAGGTGAGATTCCTTCGCTGCACTGATGCTTAGGGTTTCAGCACCTCCAGAACCTCTGATTAAGCAAAGAAAAAAGAATAAGAGGAACTGAGAATGAGAATGTCAGTAATCTTTCGTATTCAGTAGGGGATAAAAGAAAAACAGTGAAGGAAGCCTGAATTAAAAAAAACCCTAAGAACATGAAACTTAAAATTATTTCACAGAAGTGCTATCCTATTTTTATAACAATTCTGTTTAAGAAGTTCCATTTCAATGCATGTTGCTGTTCTGAATGCAGCTTGTTTGTACAAATAGAGTCAGTCTGCAAAGCTCCTTTGGAAAAGAAAAAAAATTCCTGGATTTCAAGTTGAGTCTGCAAGGGTGGCAGGTAGCAGATTATACCTGCTGGTTTAGAATATTTTATTCAAAATACTTTTTCCCATGCTTATTTTTTAAATTAATTTAGATGGGCTTTGCTTCAGGACAAAACTCAACTGGAGTGTTTAGTTAGCTTACTATTTGAGTCTTCATTTAACCAAAACTGTATGAGTGATGCTCTCCATAAGAGACAAATGAGATTTTCCCATTCTCAGAAACTTGCTGGTTCTAAAGTGCTCATTTGCTGTATGTAATAGTGCTGATTATTTAGGAGGAATAAATGATTTTCTGAGATGTAAAGACAATGTTAAAGTCAATTTCATATGAAATGTGGTTTTGCGGTGAAGGGTAGCAATTATTCCATGTGAAACAGAGGGTTGCTCTTATGATTATTAAGGTGCTGAGCAAAGAAATGAACAGAACAATGAACCTTTGGTGCTGGGAGTTAGGGCTGAGAGGTAGTGAAACTTTTGATCTACAAACATGTAGAGTAAAATGAAATATCTGTGGTAAATCTTGCATAAATTTTGTTAGTTCTGAGGTTTCAACTTCAGACACTTCTCTCAGATCAACATTCTGATGGATGTCCTGTGCCTGGGTACCTGGGTACCTGACAGCATATTCTCGATGAAGTAGCTGTGAAGATAAACTTTGGAACTCACTTTTGTAAGAATCTTTTTCCATGGCTAAATATGATTGAATACCTAATATTCACTAGCTTCTGAAAATGCACCATCTTGCTGGTTTTAACACACACTTCACAATTGTTCACTTTCTACCTCAATTTATTTCCTCTGATGGAAGCTTGAGAGGGTATCAAAGTGTATTTTGCTACTAAAATTAAACATGCTACTAACATGGCTAAAGCAACTTTAAGAAGAGTTAGCAAAGTAAGTACCTTCTGAATTTTTTATTTGTTCAGTTACTTCTTTATTTATTAAAAGTCTTAATTGTTATCTGTGAAAATGGGTTCTGTTTTTAACAGTGTTTACTTAGCAGTCAAGCTGAAATGGTGAGGATCTGACTGCAGTTACAAGTAAATCTTAAGGACCTGGGAAGGGAGATGTTTGTGAATTGGTTGGTGCCACCTTCTGATTCTCATATTTCAACAGCCAGAAAGTCCTTTGTGTTTGAGTTGAATGAGTGTGCTTCCAGTCGCATACTGAAGCTAGAGAAGGATAATCAGAGCTTGCAGAACACAATCCAAGAGCTGAGAGATGCCTCCGTGACCTCCAGAGAGAGCAGCCTAAAGTTTGTGGAACTGGAAAAGGAAAATCAACAGCTTAGCAAAAAGGTAATTTGCTCACAGGAACAAACAGTGCTCTTTGGTTTTTAAACACAGTGCACACAGGGCTGTAGGGCATTCCTGGACTATGGGGGATTGCAGGGAATTCCCACATCTTCTCCAGAAGATTGGGCGTGTTTTTGGGCCCATCTATATAATTGCATCCTGACATTCATGTATTCTATTGTCTTCTACTCCACTGCCTACTTAGGTGCATCATTGTAAGATCAACCGTTCCTGTTTCATAAAAGATAATCTTTCAGTGCTCATTTACCTGTGTCAGATTATACTGTTGATTATGTCCCTTTTTGTCATCTAGCAGTCACTACTAGATAAGGAACTACGGCCACACTGAAGTGTTCTGTTTGTTTAAAAGTTTTAATATTGTTTCCATGTAAAGCAAATAAACCACACAGGGTTTTTTTATTTTTTCAAAAATAAAGTCTTTTTTAAAAAAAGCTTTTAAATATTCCAGGACTAGGTCTCCATAGTCCTGGATCAACTCTTTTTGTTTGTTTTGTCCTTTTGGCTATTAGATGTTCTCTAGTGTCTCCCTCTCTGCAAAGATCTGGGTTCTTTTAATCTTTGTAACAAACATGCAGGTCATCACTTTATAAAAATAAATTTTAATATAGGTGTGTTACGCTTGTCGTTAACTGTAATTACATTTAGCTCAAATGCCAGCTCGGTGCTTGTCCTTGTGAAACACAGTGATCAGTTTGCCTCCAACCACTAGTTTTATTTTTGTCTGGCTAGTAACTTGCATCCTGAACTCTAATTAATTGAGCCAAGTGCTGATGGGGAAGGAGGGTGCTTGCTAGTCTGACTATAAAAAAAATTCCATGTCAGTTTTTTCCACATTCCTACCTTTGCTAAATTATCCAGAACATGAGGCTAATTTCTCTTTTCCCATTACTACTGTAACCTGTGTGTGTGCTAGACAATAATACAAAGATTTTACTCTTCTCTGGTCTGCCTATGGGATAACTGAATGCTTTAAAGGACAAGGGGAGAAAGAATTTGGATATGAAAAGTTGTCATGGATTATCAGATTGTAACTAGCAGAGTGCCAGTTTCTCTACCAAGGAGAACAGATATCCATCACTGGTTCATTCTGGCTTCTGGAGAGATTCTTTTGCCAGGCTGAGAGACCGGTTCTGGTTCTTGGTTTTTTTCTGTGAACAAGAAAAACTGTAAAAGTTCAGATCACTCTACCTCTCCTTCCACGCTCCTGTTTATGACCTGTTATGTATGAGTAATTCACTCCAGCTTTAATTTACATGCTTCAAATTTGAGATCAAGGCATATAAAGCACTCAGCAGATACCTGTGGTGTAGAGTAATTTAAATCATTTGAACAACTGGGGGCAAGCTCTGGCTTTGCCTCAGAAAAATTCCTGTGGGCACCTCTTGTTATGGTACTGTACTGGTGCCAACAGTTCTGATTCCAGAATTAGTCTGATGTTTTTGATGATGATGAGTGTGTTGACATGATGGGGTCACCTACATGGTCTGGTAGTTACATAAGGCAAAAAACTGGTGGGGAGTGCCTGTGTGGTGAAAAGGGGGCCTTGTACATATCAGACCAACGAGGAAAAAAATGGCGGTTAGAAATAATTGCTATTAAAAGCAATTGTAATGTTTGAACTCTTCACCAAAGGAACACAGAATATGATGGGAGCTGTTGACTGAATGCCACAGGCCAGTTAGTTGTTGATGGACTTCACCTATCATTCAGGGACATTTGGAGGAAAAAAAAAAAAGGAGTAGATAGTATTCTATAGTCTGTGAGGCATGCAGTTACCTCTGAATGTACAGAGACCTGATGTGTAAAATAATTTGATTTGAGATGTTTGAATTTGTTGTTTTGTATTGTTTTTTTTAAAAACTGTTTCTCTAACGTTGTTTTTTTTTCTCACACATGTATCCTTTTAATTAGAGGGTATGCATGCCCACAGGGGAGTGTGCTAGGGGAAAGGGAGATAATAGGGGAAGTCTGTCTGATTCATTAAAGAATGTTTACTACAGTAGGCAGAGGAGAGAGCAACGGTTCTTAAGGACTGTTAAAGACAAGCCTGTATAAAGTCACAGGACAAGAGATAAAAAGTGGTTTTCTCAGATGTTGTGTGCCTGTGGAGTTTTTTTGTAACTCCTGAGATACCCATAGTAAATTCTTGCCTCCCCAAAGTTGTTTAAGTGGGCTCAGATTTCATCCACTGTGTGAGACTTTCAAAAATCATTGTTTGAGTATGCTTGGCTATCTACTGATCTAGTGTTTGGAAGGATCACCTAGCCAGAACAAGATTATTCAGGTAGTAGAAGAAGAGATGATACGAAGGAAAAGTCATGTACGTCCTTTTTTCCTTTCTTGCAATCTTTTCAGAGGAGCTAATAATAGAAAACCCTCATTTCAGACACAGTCAAGTAGTAGCAGTCCAAGTACCTGTTTTCTCTGCGTTCCTGACTTCTTGGACTGAAACTAGCTGTACACAGTAGTTTCTTGCTTGCCTCCAGTTTTCTGGGAGGTGCTAATGAAGACCAGCTATTGCTGAGTTACTGAGTTTGTTCCAGCTTTCTCTGAACAGCTCCTCTGAGAGCAATGAACCTTAACGTGGTTAGGTTTCTAACTGTTAAATCCTTCTTATCTCCAATCTGGGCAGCCTCTGCTTGTTTAAACACTTCCCGTAATGAGGCACATGTTGACATAGGCAGAGCCCAGCCTCCAGCTATTTCCCACTTGTAAGAATTATTGTTAATATCTTTTGCATTGACATTTTCACTGTTGGCAAAGTTTGTAATACAACACAAGAAGATGAGCTGGTACTTGTGCAGAGCTGTAGGTGCTCACAGTACTTTGGAAGCATAAAAAAGAATCAATCCTGACTTGGGGAGCCTAGCTTTCTGAACCTCTTCCTTCTAAATACTGAAGAGCTACTGCTTTCCAGTGCTTACTACTTTGAGTACAACTTTCAAAAGGAGGGAGTAAGAAGACATTGTTCACTGTAGGACTGGGACCTTATTTGCAAGTCTTTCAAATCCAGTATTGTCACCTGCTGGGGAAAGCAGAGGGCTAGCAGAGCATAGAGAGGGAAGGTAAACTTGGAAACTCCAGTGCTTTTCCTCTGTTCCTGATCATTATTTTTTTTTTTTAAATTGTGTTGCTTCCTGAATTGTCTTAATAATTTCCTCCACATTCACTGGTAGATTAAGGCCATCAGTGATGGAGAGGCTAGGAGGAGGGAAGACCCTCAGAAGGGTGAGCACCAGAAACTTAATCAGTCACTGATGACAGGACCAAAACAGGGCATTCAGGCAGGCAGGTGAAGCATTTCTTACTTCTGTACCTTATACGCTCTGATCTTAACAGGCATGAAGGAGATTCTTGTCACTGTGAGAAAAACAAAACTTCCATTTCCTCTACTGAGACTGGCAAGCTGCAGAAGGGAATGATTACATCTTTCAGCCATAGTGCCCATCTTGTTCCTCGCTGGTCTTCAAAATAACTTAAAGTTACTAAATAGTCATTGTGTTAAGCTGTGGCTAATGTGTTTTGATGCATTCTGTCCACACAGATTGAGAAGCTGCAAAATCAAATTGAAAAAGAGAAGCAAAGTAATCAAGATCTGGAGACCTTGAGTGAGGAGCTGATAAAAGATAAAGAACAGCTACAAGTTGTCATGGAGACTCTAAAAGCTGACAAAGACAGACAGGTACAAACTTCACAAATGTTAATATGAAAGTGTATGCCCAGTAGTGGTAATTAAGTGATGCCATTTAGAACATCTAGTTCTCTCAGGGAAGGCAGGGCAATTAGAGAGCTATTAGGTGGAGGCTGAATTTCATAGAATCATTTAGGTTGGAAAAGACCTTTAAGATCACTGAGTCCAACCGTTAACCCAGGACTGCCAAGTCCACCACTAAACATGTCCTTAAGGGCCATATATATGAGTTTTTTAACCACCTCCAGGGATGGAGATTCCAGTACGTCCCTGGGCAGCCTGTTCCAATGCTTGAGCACCCTTTCAGTGAAGTTTTTCCTAATACCCAATCTAAACCTACTCTGGTGTAACTTGAGGCCGTTGCCTCTTGTCCTGTCGCTTGTTGTCTGGGAGAAGAGACTGAGACCCACCTGCCTACAGCCTCTTGTTGTAGAGAGCGATAAGATTCCCCCCTGAGTCTCCTTTTCTCCAGGCTAAACAGCCCCAGTTCCCTCAGCTGCTCCTCATGGGACTTGTGCTCCAGACCCTTCACCAGCCTCATTGCCCTTCCCTGGACACGCTCCAGCACCTCAGGGTCTGTCCTGCGGTGAGGGGCCAAACCTAGACACAGGATTTGAGATATGCAGCCTCACCAGTGCCATGTACAGGGGGACAATCACTGTCCTAGTCCTGCTGGCCACACTGTGTCTGATACAAGCCAGGATGCTGTTGGCCCTCTTGGCCGCCTGGGCACACTGCTGGCTTGTATTCAGCTGGCTGTTGACCAGCACCCCAGGCCCTTTCCCACCAGCAGCTCTCCAGCTGCTCTTCCCCCAGCCTGTAGCGCTGTGTGGGGCTGGTGTGACCCATGTGCAGGACCCGGCATGGAGCCCTGTGGAACCTCATGCAACTGGCCTCGTCCCATGGGTCCCGCCTGTCCAGATCCCTCTGCAGAGCCTTCCTGCCCTCCAGCAGATCAACACTCCCTACCAACTTGCTGTTGTCTGCAAACTCACTGAAGGTGCACTCAATTCCCTCACCCAGATCATTGATAAAGATACTAACCAGCACTGTCCCCAGTACTGAGGCCTGGGGAACACCGCTTGTGACTGGCCCCCAGCCAGGTGTAACTCCGCTCACCACCACTCCTTGGGCTTAGCCATCCAGCCAGTTTTTTACCCAGGGAAGAGTGCACCCATGCAAGCCGCGAGCAGCCAGTTTCTCCGGGGGAATGCTGTGGGAGATGGTGTCAGAGGCTTTCCTAAGGTCCAGGTAGACAATGTCCACAGCCTTTCCCCCATCCACTAAGCGGGTCACCTTGTCACAGAAGGGGATCAGGTTAGTCAAGCAGGACCTGCCTTTCATAACCCCATGCTGGCTGGGCCTGAACCCCGATTGTCCTGCACATGCCACGTGATGGCACTCAGGCTGATCTGCTCCATAACCTTCCCCGGCACCCAGGTCAGGCTGACAGGCCTGTAGTTTCTCCGGATCCTCATTCCTGCCCTTCTTGTAGATGGGCATCACATTGACTAACCTCTAGTCCAGTCAACTGGGAACTCCCCAGTTAGCCAGTAGTTTTTTTCAAATGTAAGTAAAATGCAAAAAAGTACAGCATATTTTGCTAGCTACTGCTCCTGTTACCATAGGGGGATCTTCAGGCTGTTGTAAGGACAACGCTTCCCTCTTCGCGGGGAAAAAAGGCCTGAATCTTACTAAATGGGACACCGGTTGGTTTTAGGATGTGCAAATAAAGCCCTATTTTTATTGCTGAAGATTGGTCTTCTGCCAGCTGTGTGTCCTCATTTGGTCTGGTTGGGGGTTTTTTAGCCACCCAACATTTTTGCTGTATTTTAAAAAGATGGTGAGAAAGCATTTATGTCTTTTGGGTTGATATTTTAAATGCACCTTAGCTTTTACTGCTGTGCTGCAGTTCATATGCAATGCCTTGAAACTATCCTATTAAAGCTTAGTGCAAGGTGTCATCTATATTAATCTGACTAGCGAGGGAAATATAGGCACAGATCGTTGAAGTCTGGTCTGTATATTTGCAGCCTCTATTAAAATTTACTCCTAAGTTCTGTGGGGTGAAGGTTAAATAAGAAGATACCTTGTTTGGGTAGTGCTTTTCATCTTGATGGATTCTTACCTAGACTTCTGCCTGGGAAACTGCACTTTACCACCAGACTCCTACATTTCGTTAGAACACATACAGACTTTGTAGTAGTACTGAATGAATGCTTCACAGGTAGGGCAGGAAGTAAACCCAGAAGTATTCTTAATTGTCAGGAAAGGGCAGGGTCTGTTTTTTCAAGTCTTAAGTTCCTTTTGATTTATGTGGATGTGTATAGGTAAGAATCAAATGCAAACTGCAGACTAAGTCACAGTTGCTTCAGCTGAAAGGTGACCAGTTGGGGTAAGTGTACTGTTCTTACAGGAAGTGTATTCTTAATGAGATCTATAATTGCTGTAAATTTTCAAATGTTTTGGGGTTTCTGACACCTTATCGGAGATAATCTGTGTCTTCGGATCCCAAAGATGAATGTAAACCTAGATAGAAACATAAGCTTTATTAGGAATGGTTCCTAACAAAGCACATTCTTCAAGGTGTTCTCTGAAGGTTTCCTGTCTACTTTCTCCCTGTCTTGAACTTTTTGGCTGGTAGCAGGAATATAACACTTTTTAATTTTTTACAGTGATGGGTTACCGGAGGTAACAATTTTTTTCATTAGTTTTGGTTTCTGGGTTTAGTCAGTGAAAACTGTTGAGAAATTTGTCTTGGATTAAATGGATGTGGTTTTCTTAACAGTTGTCTGCTTCAGGACTAATTTATACTGTGCTTTGTAAGGTAGATGAGTAACACTTGCTTGACTTTTTTTATTGTTTATGTAGATAAAGGACCTTAAACAAGAAAATGATCACCTTAATCAAGTGGTCTTATCCCTGAGACAAAGATCTCAAGTGAGCAGCGAGGCAAGAGTAAAAGATATTGAAAAAGAGAACAAGATCCTTCACGAAACAGTTACAGAGACTAGTAGCAAACTGAACAAGCTGGAATTTGAGAAGAAACAATTGCAAAAGGATTTTGACCAGGTTAAAGAAAAAGTGGAAAGAGTGGAAGAAATGGAAAAAGAGCTCCATCGGCTGGAGAGAGAGAATGAACAACTTACAAAGAAGGCAGCAGCGATGAAAATAGTGACAGAAAAAGTGGAAGTTCTTGAGCAGGAAAATGGGAATCTGGAAGTGGAAAATAGGAAGCTAAGAAAATCCCTGGACACATTGCAGAATATTTCTATCCGGCTTGGGGATCTGGAAAGGGACAACAAGCAATTGGATGAAGAAAATCTGGAGCTTAGGAGAGTGGTGGAGACCATGAGATTTACCAGTACAAAAATGGCACAAATAGAAGCAGAAAATAAAGATTTGGAGAGGGAGAAAGAGGACTTAAGAAAAAATGTGGAAATATTAAAAGCAATGAGCAAGAAATCGGAGAGGTTGGAGCTAAGTTATCAGAGTGTCAACTCTGAAAACCAGAGACTTCAGCAAATTGTGGAGAGCAGCAGCAAAAAGATCCAGGAGTTAGAAAAAGAAGTACAAGGAATGGAGAGTGAAAATCAGGTCCTCCAGAGAAACCTTGAGGAGCTAAAGATTTCTGCCAAACGGCTGGAGAGGTTAGAAAAGGAGAACAAAACCCTAGAACAAGAAATGTCTCAGCTTGAGAAAGACAAAAAAATGCTGGAGAAAGAAACGAAACGGCTTTGGCAGCAAGTGGAGCTGAAAGATGCTATTTTAGATGATAGTACAGTAAAGTTGGCAGTTGCTGAGAAAGAAAACAAGACACTAGAAAAGGAAATTGCTCGATTCAGAGATTCATCTAATAAGCTGAAAGAATTTGAAAAGGACAATAAAGATCTCCTAAAGCAAGTTACAATTGATAAAAGAACACTAGCTACATTGAGAGAGGTAAGGAAAAATAATACTAATGGTTTTTTATTTCAGCTCTTTGAAGTACAAAGGGAGACATCTGTCCCATGACTAGTTAATACATGAGCTAGGATATCTTCACAGCCTTAACAGCCATTGCTGGATAGTGTGGCCTTGGAAAGTGGAACATACCAAAAACTGCAGTGTACCACTTGGTGTCTGCAAACACGTCTCCAAATGACATCTTTTCTCATGCAGAATAGGGTTTTAACACAGCTCCCACATGGTAGCTGTAAACCAAAGACTCTGATAATTTTGTGGTCACAGAGTTAGATAAAGTATTTGCTAACATGAGAACTCCAGCAGAGAGACTGACTCTTAAGTGTAGAAATCGGAGCACCTGTTGAGGATACATCCCTGTCCTAAAACAGACATAGCCAAGACAAGAACCATCCCAGATGACCAACCTAACACTTTCAATAACAGCTGCATCAAGTTTTTGCTTTGCAGCTATCTACAGTGTTCTCCTCCAAAAGCTTCCCTGTGGAGTGAGAGCAGCTCTGATCTCTTCCAGCAGCCCTCTCCACTGCAGAATGCCCTAATTGCACTTTTCCTACTAGTGATCTTTTTAAGAATACACACCTAGCATTAGGATATTGGCAAACTAATGATGTGTGTGCCAGAACCTGACACTTTTACAAGTGGCCTATGAGTGGATTCAGGTTATTGCCATGTGCTCTCATTGCCTGCCCCAGCTGCTGTTGTCCTGCCAGAAACAGGATTCCTGTGAAAGAGCATTCAAAAGAAAATGGTCAATGCTGCAGTGAAATAAATAAGTTTAGCCAGACTAATGCAGTAAGCAATTACTTACTTGGAAGATTTACTTTTATTTTACGTTTGGAAGCATTAGTGTAATTTTGAGGAGGGTAACAAAAGTTCTATCACAAACATTTGAAAGTCCTGAGTTGTGTTTCTATCCAACTTTCCTTAAAAATAAGTAAATAATAGCATTTCTGAGAAGGCTCCTTTTTAATCTTTCCCTTCTCATACTTCTGCAAATTTCCAGTGGTACAGACCCATACAGAAGCGTATCTTCTTTTCCTTAGTTACTTTGTATAGATACTACAGAAGGAGTTCATGGATGTTAAAGGGACTTGTTCACAGACCATGGACTGGAA
Organism: Falco rusticolus; assembly: GCF_015220075.1. Taxonomy (NCBI): domain Eukaryota; kingdom Metazoa; phylum Chordata; class Aves; order Falconiformes; family Falconidae; genus Falco; species Falco rusticolus. The sequence goes on from NC_051193.1 coordinate 42,787,689, forward strand.
CTGACCTTAACCTTACCTTTTTTTTGCTGGCCACGTGAATGAATATGTGGCTAAATTTGTGATATCAGAGTATTAGTGAATACCTACAGTTTATGTTTAACAAAGGATTATTTTAAGTGTTATTCTCGCTTCTGTTTGATATCCAGGATAATTTTCTTCCTTACTTGAAGTGCTTTGGTAACTTTGTCCTTTCTTCATGCCTTATTTAAGAAAACTTCTGAGCAGCCCCATGAGCAATGTAGTTCTCTATGGTACATTTGCATTTCAGAGAATTTTGAATGGCAGGGATCTTTGAACTTGGCTATGCACCAAAAATGATTTGTCCTTTCTAAACATGCAGGCTGCAGTTATGTCTTCTCAGGCCATTTCCACGCAGCCCTCGCTTTACTGGCATAACAGCAAATCATTTTCCCAATATACCTTCACCAAACTCCATCAAATTTCCTCCTTGTCTGGTTCTGCTTAGGTTTCTTCCAAAGAAACCTAAATGAAACCAGAATGGGTGAGTAGATACCAGAATAAGTGACAAAGCTCTCCTGTCCCTTACACAACAATTTAATTATGCTTTTTAATTTTGGCAGTAGTTTACCGTATGTCAGAACTCAGAGTCAATAGTGAAAATGCACTATTGCCAAGTCCCTTTGTCCCTTAACCATATTATCTCAGGAAACTTTCATACTGATGTTCTGTCACTCCTGTGTGTGTGTGCCAGTGTTGCTGGGCTTTTTGTCCTAGCTGAGAGGTGGGAACTCCCTCTGCTGGTGTTCCCTCCTGACCTGCACACATCCCTTCTGTGCCACAAGGGCAGGATGTCTCCTGGCCTGCACATATTCCTTGTTTTGGCAGATGGGCAGGATGCCAGTGTTGGCAGATGTAATTCAGTACAGTGAGTGGGACAAAGGCCAAAAGTAGCATTCTTCAGATTTATTCCAAGTAAACTATAAATAAAAGCGATTAGTTTAATACTGCACTCTGCTGTCACCAATAAAGAATTTTAGCTGACCTTCTTGGAACTAGGATCTTATCCAATCACTTTTTTAGCACTTTTTAAAAAAAACTATAGTGCTGGGTCATTATCACTACCCTTTGCACAGCAACTAATCATGTGAGTGCTCTTACAGGATTTGGTCCTGGAGAAGCTGAAGAGTCAACAGTTGTCTAGTGAGCTGGACAAACTGAGCCAGGAACTGGAGAAGATAGGATTGAACAAAGAGCTGCTGCTACGGGATGACAATGGCAATGGTGACACGTAAGGAAACTGAGCTCTCACAGTCATTCTTCTGGCTCTGCAGGCTTTTCCTCAGCCTAACGCAAGCCCTTTGCCTTTTTTTTTTTTTTTTTTTTTTGTTAAATTGGTTCTTACCTGTCTTACTCCAGTTACACTTAGTAATTTTGAAAATAAGGCTTACTTTTCTGTAGCAAGCTTGGCAGTATACTGCAAGTTTTGCAAAACATTTTCTTGGATGGAAGGAAGGAAGAAATGCCATTTTCTCTCTCCATGCTAGCCAGCATTACTACAGTCCCTCTCTACCCCCTCAGCAGCTGGGAGAAGCTGAGTAGCTATTTCAGTGTGTATTCCTCCTCATAGTCTCTTTACAAGTAAGAACAGTGCCTATTGAAGTGTCTGTCATTACTCTGTAATTGGTGATCCAACCACCTCTTAACGTAAACACAGATGTTGCCTAAGAAATTCCTGATTGTAAGGAGTTCTTTTGCAGGTCCTGTAGTAATGAACAAAGAAACCTCAACAACCCATGTCTACATAGGCCTTTTGGTATGGCCTAAATAGAGAAACATACCTGTCTTGTAGGAGTCTTTAGAATCTACTGTGGATTTTTCTCCTTGTCAAGAATGTACAAAAGAGCCATGACAATAAATTTCTGCACTGTAATTAGGGGAAAAAGAGAACTTTCTTATATGTAGCTCTTCATTTTCTGTAGAACTGTACTGGCATTACCTCTATTAAAATTGATTGGTTCCAAAAGCAGGTTCCTCAGCTATAATATATCAGTAGTAATCTGCGGCAGTAAAGGAAATAATTTTGCTGAAGAAGCAAACACATAAAATGTAACATGTGAGATTCAGAATGGGTGAAGTCCTCTAGGTAGATGGTGGCTCATATCCTAGTGGCTGGCACTGGAAAGCTATTCTCATGTCTTTCAGAAAATACAAGATTCTGGAGAGCAAAACTGAATCAGCACTAAAAACAACACTAGCTGTGAAAGAGGAAAAGATTGCAGTGCTGGAAGCTCAAGTGAAGGACTTTCTGAACTTGAACCAGCAGTTACAGAATGATCTAAATGTGGTAAGAGGTTAACTGAATTTTAATTGTTCACAATGTGGTTCTGCGCATGCACATGCATATTTTTTTAACTCATCAAGAACAAGTTATCTGTTACAGAAATACTCCCCACCCCCCATCCCATACGTGCACTTCCCAGAAACCTTTTATGACTAGTCTGCTTTCCCTTGTCCTTTTCTATATAATGGCACCAATTTCAGAAAAATTGTTGGGCTGGGGGCACAGCAGGTTTTTTTACATAACCACCATTTGCAGATCTCTGTTTTCCCATGTTTTTTCATTGCCATGTTCTTGCTTTTTCTGCATTGTTGAATGAAAGCATAGGCTGAGCAAGACTGCAGTTGGAACATCTCACCTAAGAACAGCCTGTTTGTTAGGTGACAGTGAGCTTGAGTCAAAGGGCACCTGACTGGAGGTCAAGAGACATGGATTCCTTCCTGTCTGTGTCTCTGCTTCCCCATCTGTTGAATGAGGGTACTGGTTGTTGAACCCCTTAATGTCCCTGCAGGGCAAGAGAGGAGCTGCATATTCCATCACTAATTTAAAATCCCACTGATAAACCAGTATTGAATGTTGGCTTTGCAGATAAAGAAGGACTTTGATGCACTGAAACAGACTCAACAGGATGGGCATTATGCTCAGAAGTCACTGAGGTATTCTGCAGAGAAACTCATTCCCAACCACCAAATGAATGAGAAATTGGAAACGGGGCACCGGGAAGCTACCGTGGAGCTGCTGAAACTGAAGGACAGGGCAATTGAACTGGAAAGAAATGTAAGCCTTCTCCTGTTACCTCTCAGACTTCCCTTGCGACCATGAGTGGGTTGCTGGGAACTGGATTTTTGAGCTTATAGGAATCTGATGGATTTATTGGAGTTTTTTGTAAGTTTACCAAATTCCTCAGGTATTTCTTAGGACTGCATGGGATATATGCTGTATATGTCTTGTATAAATGATACAATGGATATATATGTGTGTGTCTTGTATGACATTATTGCAAGGATTAATCCTGTGTATAATATCTGTCCTACCTTCATTTAATGCTGGGAAGAGTTTGCTTTTGCACATCTGTTGCAGAATGGTTATTGTTAATTGGTTCTCATCTTGGATAGAACTCCAAATGGTCAGGACAGCTGTTCCATTTCTTCCTGTCACCCCTTCAATGCCACCTCTCTTTCAGAATGCAGCCCTGCACACTGAGAAGCAGCTGCTTAAAGAGCAGCTGAAACATTTGGAAACACAGAATGTCTCCTTCAACAATCAGATCCTGACACTACAGAAGCAAAATGTCTTCCTTCAGGAGCACAACACTGCCCTGCAGACACAGACAGCCAAACTCCAGGTCAGGACAAACTTGCACCTCTGTGTCAGGAGCCTGGATTTGATTATAGTAATGTGGAGAAGATGACTGCTAATAAGAAATTGTTTGTATTGCTAGGCTGATGTTGATGATGAGGCCCATAAGGTGGAGCTTAGTTTGAGGTCTGAATTTCTCCAAGCTAGGTGGGAAATAGGCTCTGTAGCTAATGTCTAGTAGCCATCTTCATTAAGAAGGTAGGTAGTTAGAGAGAAATTTTTGAAATCAATATAGCAAAATCCAGATGTGGTGTTCCAGGAGCTGCATTTCTAGAATAAAAGATCTTTGCTCTTTTGTTCTGTTAATGCTATGCCTGTGAAAGAGCTTGGAAGAAATGGGAAGAGGACACAAGTCAGCTCCCAAGAGGCATTGTAGCAATGAATTCCAATCACAATTTTCATACTTTCAGACAAAATGTCAAAGTTGCCCGTGGAAAATGAGCACTCTTAAACATTGCTTTCATTTTTAAAAGATAAGCTTAGCTTGAGAAAGAAAACAGTTTTAAAGAACAGCATTGGATTAGCTCTGATTTTTTTTTTTAATGTGACTTTCCCTTTTCAAGCTTTTCCTCTTGCATGTTCACAGATATTTTTTTGTTCTCTAATCATTTCTCATCTGTAATTGATGTATATAAGCAACATATAAACGCACTACTTGTGTACTGAAATCAGAGTTAAGAGTGCTGCTCCATACACAGTAGTGCAGTTAATTTTGTTGAGTTTGGGTGAACTTAATTTTTCATTACTTGTACACAAATATAGGATAACTTTCAGCTTTGTACATGATTGTGGAGATGCAGTTCAGTTGCAAGTATTCTAGCTCATCTTGGTCTTCAGGCTCAAGAACTTTGCTGGTAAAACAGTGTTTTTTCAGTTTGGAGGTTATCCTGGTAGTTTTCAGACTGCTGATAGCATGGCCTTGTATGGTGCACACTGCCAGCAGTAATACCAAAATGATTCCAAATTGTCCACAGATGCCTTAAGTCTACAAAGCAGTGAATGAGTTTTTGAATAACTCTATACAGATACAATCTGCTACTACGTGTGTTGTATGTACCAGTAAGTCTAAATAATGAGTATTTGCTTTTTATTTGAGAAACTTTAGGTAGAAAATTCAACTCTGAGCTCCCAGAGTGCTTCACTGATGGCCCAGAATACTTTACTCCAAAATCAGCAGACAATCAAGGAGAATGAGAACGAAAATATACTGAAAGAGAAGGAACAGCTGAAAGCTGAGTATGAGTCGTTGCTTCAGGACCATGAACACCTTGCATCACTGCATGAACGGCAGTCTGCAGAATATGAAATGCTAATAAACCAGCACAGCTGCCTGAAAACATTACACAAAAACCTGGATCTGGAGCACAAAGGTCTGGGTGAGAGGTATGCTCAGTGCTCAGGGGTGTATTGTAGCCGAAATGTGCCCACATTACAATTTTAGCCCTAAATGTTGGTCTCCAATTACAAGTGGAAACTGCCAGGTTGTTCCCCTGAAAAAGTGTCTCCTCATTCTTGCTATCATTAGGAGATTAGATAATAGTATTTGCAAAGCTGTGGTTGTTAGACCTCTAAAGGTGGCAGACCACCAATGAGTCAGGTCACATTTAGGAAATACAGGCTTAGGTCTTGGGGATGCTTTATCAGAAGTAGCTTAAATGCCTTTACTACATTTAAGGATCTGTGCTGTAATAACATGCAGCCTTAAAAAGATTCTCCTTGTTCTACTGTGTGAGGTGTCTTTTCTAATCATACAGTAAGGTCTGCAAGTCACCTAGGTAATTACCTATGTGTGAGTAGTACATGTCTTGAGAAATTTAAATCATTGAAGATTGTGTGTGGCATCAGCATCATGACAAAGGAGGTGCTCTGAAGGAAGCCGTATTGAGCTAGTTGTGAGGTAGTGATGTATTACTTATTTTCTTCTAGTTCTCACAATGTAAGGCTTTTGCTTCAGGCCCTTCAACAGAGTTGTGAAATCGGAGTAGTCTGCTGTTTAGTTTCAGTTACTGTCATTTTCTGACAGTTGTGCATGGATTGAACAATATATATGCTGTACTACTACATAAATACCGCTCTGCCTGTGCCTCAAAACTTTTCTTACCAATTCAGTGATTTTCCTCAAAATACCTGTATTCAGGTTCAGTTTAAGTGCAAGACCGTGAGTCGGGTTCAGAGCAACTCAATGATGATCTTTGAGGGTGTACTAAGAACTGGTGCTAAATGTTCCTTTCCCAAAGACTAAGGAGCTGGCAATACAATGTGTGGTAGATTTTTTTATAAAGTACAGAAATAAGCATATTATGATTAAAATATCCACCGGGGCTGTGTGACAGGACAGCTGCTTGGCTGTCAACTAAATGAGCTGTAAGTGATTACACAGATGCTGTTCCTGTTTACCAAGTCTTTCTGACTGATAAATGGTTCTCATTGATTCAGGCTTTGCTTGAGATTATCGCACTGTGGTGTGTTGAGGCAGTTTGCTGGGTTCTTTCTTTTCTTGATGAGTACCAATTATTAAACAGTTCTGGCCTAAGGAAAAAGTGGCTTTCTAAAAATAGGTTCTCTCTAGTGGTAAGTGCTCAGATCACCATTGTAAACATTAACAATTTACTGAGATGTGAATGCCAGTGAGAGATGTTGCAGGGGAGCAGATGGTGGCCTTTTCTATACTCAAAGCAGGTTGATTTTGGCGGTTCTCTAAATGCGGTGTCCTCCTCAGCAGATCAGTCTCAAAAGATACTTATAAAGGTGATTTGTCCAAGGACAGCCTGTGTCTCCATTTGGCTGTCAGAAAAAAAAGAGATAAGCCACTCCTATGTGTATTTTGTTTTTCTTCCATCATGTGCTACATGCAGTTCAGCTGGCTGAGGGAACAGAGGGGGGAAAAGTTAGAAAAACAGTTGTAAGAAGAAACACTTCTTCTGCCACTTTGAGGCATTTAACGGCTAAGATGAAATACCTCACTTTCAACTTCAGCTAGAATGCACCACCTGCTAAATTTTCCCAGAGCAGCTCAGGACAGCCAAGAAGTTTGTTTGTGCACTGTCTTAAAACACAGGTTTTGTTTGTCCCAGCTACGAGGTGTTGGGTTTTTTTCAGTAGGATTGCACTCCTGCATAAACCTGTGACTGTAGCTCGTCTAGAAAAATCCGCAGCAACTTTAGTTAGCTTGTGGACTCCTAACACCATGTACAGCCAAGGTCCCCAAGGTTTGTGTAGTTCACTCTGATGCATTCTAACCACAGAATATTTTCTGCACCTGAGCAAACTTCATTAAGCCTCCCTTGGCATACTGTCTGCACAGTATTGGTGCTGCAATGGGGATTTAATAATGGGTTGTGTGTAACTGCAGTGGAATGGCCTGTCATAGCCCAGCAAACCACAGACATGTGTGTTTGACTTAGCAAGGAAAGGAGAGTTGGTATGTTAGGATCATTTACCATTAATAGCAGTTTTTTAACCTTGTGGTATTTGGCTGACTGTCTCAGTGAATGCAGAAAGGCTGGAACCTTTTGCTGCATTTTTTAGATTGCTTTACATATTACACTGTCTTGGTTTAACCCCAGCTGGCAACTAAGTACCATGCAGACACACAGTGGGGTGGGGGAGAGAATTGGAGGGGAAGGTAAACCCCATGGGTTGAGATAAGAACAGTTTAGCAATTTAAATGTAGTAGTAATAATAATAGTAATATTAATTATAATCACTAATGAAAAAGGAGACAACAAAAAGAGAGAGAGGAATAAAACCCAAGAGATGCACAATACAATTACTCATCACCCACTGACCAATGCCCGGCCAGTTCCCAGTGATCAGCCCCTCCTGGCCAGCTTCCCCCAGTTTATATACGGAGCATGATGTTCTATGTTATGGAATATCCCTTTGGCTGTCCTGGCTCTGCTCCCTCCCAGCTGCTTCTGCACCTCCTCACTGGCAGAGCACGGGAAACTGAAAAGCCCTTGACTTTGCATAAGCAATACTTAGCAACAACTAAACCATCAGTGTGTTATCAACATCATTCTCCCACTAAATCCCAAACCAGAGCACTATAGCTGCTACTAGGAAGAAAATTAACTCTATCCCAGCCAAAACCAGGGCATACATGTTACTAAGGGGAGGTACTAAGTTACTAGCTACAGTTGATTCCCAGATCATTGAGCATTTCTTTGGGTCTTATTCTGGAGAAGTGTAATCCTGCAGAGACATTGGAAAAACTCATCTCACTGGAAACACAGAACCCCTGCTAGTGGAGGGTTACATACAGCATGGACATGCATTATTATGGTACTAGAGTTCTGGCTGGTAATTATTTTTCTGGGTTCCTTTTACCACCTGTTTTTTATCATAGCTGAGCATTTTTAAATTATCTCAGTCACAAATACCTATCCACACAGAGTATTTCTGCTAACAAACAGCAGAAAGAGTGAAAGCCAAAAGGAGTAAAGAGGGATATGGTTGTTCAATCCCAGGAATGGGTTGCATCAGAGCCAAAATGGATTTTATTTGCATGTATAAGAGAATATTTTTAACCCCCCCCCCCGTCCAAGTGCCTGATGCTAAAGAAATGGAGTGTTGAATAGCCCGTGGGGTGGGTAACCTTGTGCCCTGTGGTAGAGCTTGTCAGGTTGCACATATCCTGCTCAAAAGGTAGATTCCATGCTGAATCTGGTCTACAAGAAAATTTTGCCTGGGGATTTCATTAGGGCTTCAGAGATGCAGAATCGCTTGCATTTTTGCAGACAGTATCTTCTTTCTTACCTTTCACCTAATACTTAGGGGAGCAGCTGTGGGTCTGCCTTAGGGCTTCTCATGCTCAAAGGCAGCTTGTGGAGCTGGGCCAAGGTGGTAAAACTGGTCCAGTATACTGCTTCCTTTAAGTAGCCCTCTTAAAAAAAAAAAAAAAAAGAGGGCTTGGATAAAAATGGAGTAGCCCTATCATACAGAAATGGCGAAAGAATTCACAGCACAGTTTCTGCAAAGGCAGCCATGGTAATCTCTGCCAAGGGACTGACTGTGGAGTTCGTCTTCTCAGGCTCTGGATTGGCACACAGTCTGTCTTAAATCCTTCTTGGAGCTGGATATGAAACCTTCCTCTGCTTTGGTTCTTCCATTTGTTCTATGGACATTGAATTTGAAATGTCCTGGAGCTGAATGGAGGAAGAAGATAAATAAATAAAGTTAATTAAGCTCCACTGTTGTTACTGGGAATGAATAGCAAAAAGCAGCTTTTGTCTGGGAGACAGGTACTTTTCTGTGTGGCCCTGGCCCTTCAATGGACTGGAATTTGGGACAGGCTGGAATTTGGCCCTGGGATGAAGGGAATGGTAGTCTGAGAGAAAAACAAGTTGGCAGGAGTCAGTGTAGTTGGTGCTGTTGGCTGCTTTTGTTTTTGTTTTGAAGTTTTCATGACTGCAGAGTAACTGCCCTGCATTCATCTCTGCTGGGACAAGGGTCACAGATGATGTTTTGTTCTCACTAGCTTTTTCAAGCAATGCTCCATCTCCCACCTAGTTGCTGTTTTCCATTTGCTTAGAAGGCTATTTCTTTGTGACTGGCACAGGTGTACCTGCCCAGGGGTATTTCAGGGCAATACCCTTCTATCACAGTCACAGAAAAATGTGCTGATGACTTCTGACATTGACTGCACCAGTGTCCCCAGCGGCTTCTGCGTGTGTGTGTATGGGCACAGACCTGACAGAGGTCACCAGAGAAAAAAGCCTTCTGAGAACAGCTTGCTGTTTTGCGAACTGGTCTCAAGCCACCTTGTTCTTTGCAGCATTTTCCAAATGCAGGGAGGCTGAGCCTGGCTAATCAGTGCTTGTTCCAAGTATCAGGGGCATTGTTCCACAGCTCTGGGTTTTTTTAGCATTCCAGAGATTGAAATTAAAGACACAGTTGGTGGCACCTGCCCTCTCTCTCTGCCTGTCTTCCCACCCTGAGTGATTCATGCACAAATTGTATAAGCCAAGTGGTAGTGGAAGCCTGGACATGAATACTGGTGTTACTCTTGGGCTTCTCACTAGTGAAAAAATAGAACCACTCGAAGCAGGTGGGTCAGCCCCTGCTTAAAGATGTTTTGCTGTCAGCTCACTGATATTAGCCTCATCATCTGTCTGGAATATGCAGGAGATTATTACCTATGCAGGATGCTATTACCTATGCATATATCCTAATATGCATTAGGTTGTTGTCTAATAACCTGTTGCTCATTCCACTGCTTTCTTGGTGCTTTTTGGCTGCTGCTTTCTAGTCAGGTTTTTGAAACCTGCCACTGACAATTATTTGTGAATGGGATTCCAGTTTAATGGTGCAAGTTTCCACTCGCTCTGGAGACTCATATGCTCTTTACCAAATGATCAGAATCTGGAATTGAAGTCAGGTTCTGGCAATTGCATATCTCTTTGCTTAAAAAATGCTTTTGTTTTTTCTAAAAGCCTCCCTGTTGACTTACAGACTAAGCTGAATTCCCTTGCATGGTGTGGAATTCTTCAGCCTTGGTAGATATTTAACCACACAAATGTGTATGAAACTAAGCAGGCAGGAAAATATATTCTTTCTGGTTATTGTGGTATTATCTATTAAAAATCTTGAACTAGAGGAAGAAAAATGTTTATATGAAAGCTAAGAGTATGCTACTCCTCTTTTTGCAGATACAATAGTTTAATGAAACACAAGGCAGAACTGGAAGAGTTGGAAATAGTTTTAAAAACTGAAAGAGAGGTTTTGCAACAAGAGAGGAGATCAAATGCAATAACCACTGGAGAAAATCAGAAGCTGAGGGAGGAACTGGACAGGTATGCTACCATTGCTAAAATCTGTATATGTCGTCAAAAAGTAAATTGTGCAAAACACACAATTGTTTTGGTGTGTTAACTGTAGCTCCAGAATACCTTCATTAACGTGTCTGTTAATTTATCTCAATTTGTCTTGTTAATTTGATCATTTTGTTTAACTCGGTTAAGATTATCAGCTTCATGGACACTGTCAAGAAATAACTGTTACTCAGTGCTTCAAACATGGTCTGATCCTGGGACTTTTGCACATTCAAACTAAGCTTCCACATGTGGTTCAGTTCACAAGTTTTTCTGTAATGAGTTGTTTGCAAGCACTTGTCTTTAAGTAGAACTACAAATGCTCAAAATGCCCAGATACCTTCTAGAGTTGCATGAAAAGGTTCCTACTAATTTTTTTTTTTTTCCTTAAGGAGAATTATATTATGCTTTTCACATAATATGATTTAGTTCTAGGAGTTACTATTGCTGTTTATTTTCTGCGGCCTAGAGAAAGCTGCTATTTGTTAGTACTTGAAAGAGACTTGATTCTTGTTATTAGAAGTGGGCTTAGTGATTCATATGATCACTGAGTAACTGTTAACTCATGTTAACCCCTTCTGTGAGCTAGCAGCTGAACTTTACGTAATGCAGCAGTAAAATGTACCCAAACCTGTATCCCTGCTGGGGCGCTCTCCATTATAACCAGTTCAGTGCCTCTGTTCATACTACAAAGGCATTTTGAGAAACAGTCTGGTACAAATAAGAGGCCAATGTACCAAGTTAAAGCAACATCAGATTGAATCATATTTAAAAATCACATTAAGTTCAGTCACAAAAGTTTCATATGCTGTCCCAGTAATACACTTTAGAACACTGCAGAGCTCTGCAAAGGTTTTCTCAGGCTTGCTGTTTTCAACTCTGTTTCTCCAGGGACAAAGGAAGATGTTGAAAACTGTTGATTGCAATGCTGGCAGAGTAAGGCTTAGCTGATCTGTCAGCAAATACGGAACTTAATCTTTTTTATGTATCTATTTGTTTAATGTTTTGCCTTCGTGATTTGTAGACAGTTTTAGATTTACCAAAAGCTATAAAGGAATCATCTTACAGCATTACAGTGTTTCCAGTTCAGGACGCTTTAATACTCATATTTCATGCATCGGGAAAAATTCTGTGAGTGTTCTTTATTTGTGCAAAATAGAGCTGCCTTTATAGCCAAATGCTTCTAAATACATTGTGCCTCAGAAATTTATGGTGTTTCTTGCACATTGAGGAAATAGCAGTTTTAAGTTTCATCTATTTTTCTTTTAGTTCTTTTATAGATCTGAAATATTTTATAAAGCTATTACTACTTTCTTAATAAAATTTTATTATATGCTTAGAATAAAAACGTCTTTAGGAGTTAGTCTTTGGAACTTAATGTTTGATTTAGCGATAGCTGCACACTGATGATGTGGTCTTGAACGTGAGATACTTTCTATGAAATGTCCTTCACAAGCCTGCTGGCTTCTTTGTCTTCAGGGTGAATTTCTTGCACAACCAGCTAAAGGCAGAGTATGAAGGGCTGCATTCACACACTAAGGAGCTGAAAACTTCCTTGAACAACTCTCAGCTGGAGCTGAATCGTTGGCAGGCTCGCTATGATGAGCTAAAAGAACAGCACCAGTCCATGGATATCTCTCTGACCAAGCTGGATAACCACTGTGAGGTGAGTAGCTATAGACTGGTATACTGCTGGGTTCCTGTTAGAGAGCTGGCAATCAGTGTGTGAAGGTTTTGGCACACTATATATAGAAGGTCAAGCTATGCAATCGTAAGAATACCCCTACGTGCTTTGAAGTTTATCAATTGGTTGCTATGCCATTGTGTTAGCTTGATTATGGTGTACTCCCAGAGAATCCAGATGCAGAGGAAAGATTAATTTATCTTGTTTAATAGCTCCTGTCCCGTCTAAAGGGAAATCTGGAAGAAGAAAACCATCATCTCCTGAGTCAGATTCAGATGCTGAGCCAGCAGAATCAGATGTTACTGGAACAGAACATGGAGAACAAGGAACAGTATCACGAAGAACAGAAACAGTACATGTAAGAAACTAAAGATCTGAACTGTAAAACCTAAAAAAGTATTTTGTTTGTCTAGATGACAAATCATCTGTCAGGAGTAGAAGGACAGGCAGGGGAATGATAGGTCTACTTGATACTGGCTAGAAAAGGGGATGTTTCAGAGAAGGTATATGTAATGGGGAGAAGCTACAAAATTTCTTCACATTGCCTTACCACAAAGGAATGTGCAGGAGACACCTGGATGAGCACAGCTCTTTTTAAATGACATAGATGAACCCATGTGGAGAACTTAGTTACAAAAGATGGAATGCTAAACCCAGCAGTACTTCTCAAAGACGTCTGAAGAGCTTGGAAAACAGCTGAGTTGCAAGAAAAATTTAGTCTTAGGAGAATCATTCTATGTTCAGATTCCTGAAGAATAGCATATATTAATACTCCTAGTTTTTGTCATTTTCATTTTAAGAAATACTTCTATGTTGTTTTTAAGCATGCAAGTGTCAACATCTGTAGCTGCATCCCCCATGCATAGGGTGACATTGCTTAAAGTGAGATACCCTGTTTAAACATATTGGACATATACAAAGAACACTGTTCTCACAGCAGTGAAGTTCTCTTATAGGTGTGAAAGAAGTAAGAAAAGTGTTCTTAATCCCAAGAATTTAAGTCTGAGCACCTCAGGATAATGTGGGAGTTACTGACTGAGTTTTATTTCAGTGCTGGATTATATGGTTGAAATGTTAGAAATTGTTTACCAGAATTGGCTGAATACAGTTCAGATATACTCTAGGCATATTTATCCAGGTGTCTTGGCAGTTCTGTGATGGAGGCACATTAGACCTGCTACTTGAATGAAAGATGATTTCATCCACTGTGCAGGTTAACAAAAGGAGGAGTAAATAAAAATAATAAGATTACATGGCACTCATGAATGCTTTGACACTGCTCACAGGAGACCACCACCACAGTAGTCTTAAAAAAATCAAACATTATTTATTTCTCTAGTTAGAACAGAGTAAACAAAACAGGAATTAAATGCCCAGTTATTGTGTAGACAAGAAGTTCAACTATGTAAGTAATAACCTTGAGTAATTGTCAGTGATCTGTGAATAAGACTGAACAATCAGCAAACAAATTTTCAAAAAAACGAAGTAAGGTTAATCTCAACACCCACCAACAAACTCTGCCTGAGTTATTAGTGAGTAATCTAGCACCAATCTATTGTTCTTTCACTTTTCATGCTATGGCATAAAAAAATAACATGTCAGCAAGTTGGGTATGCTTTTTGCATTTGCACTCTCTCTAAAGAGACAGTGAATAAGTTCAGTAGGATTCTGAAGGTTATGCGATAGGAAGATACTTCAGTCTCTTTGTTCTCTTGGTGGCTTTTGGTCTTTGATTTTTTGATTATGCTTCATTTCATACAGATGGTTCAGAATGTCCTTTCTCCCCTTACAGTGATAAATTGAATGCCTTAAGGAGACACAAGGAAAAACTTGAGGAGAAGATAATGGATCAGTACAAGTTTTATGATCCTACTCCAAAAAAGTAAGTCTTGTATGGGTTCAGTTCTGCTATGTAGAGATTTGTGAGGGTGAGAAAAGGCTCTCCAGAACTGGAGATAATAGAAATTTCATCTGAAGTAAGGACAGTGTCATCTCCACTTTCTCTTCACTCTCACTCAGCAAGCCATTCCCTGAAAAAGCGGGTTGTGTTACAGTAGGTTGTGTTAATATAGAGCACAGTACTTCACGTGGGGTCCTCTTTTAATAATGGGATCTGAAACAGTATTAATTCACTTTGCCCTGTTGAATATCATCTTGTTCCTGGCAGAGGGGAGGGACCCCCAGTACGGTGACTAAGCAGCAGAAGGAGATTCCAGAGCTGTTCTTTCAAAGGGGATAAGCAGTCTGTTGGAGAGAAGGGATTTTAAAAAATATATCAAGAACAGAAAAAAAAGAGCCAAGCTGTTTCCACCACACAGTGCTGACTGATAGCCTTAGCAAAGAGAGGGATTCATCTTTAAAAGAGTTTTAATTTCATTCCTTCTCTGTCTGTTCCTGTAGTAGAGCTTTTTACACTTGAAGTGTCTTATGTGGGTCCATATGTGTAATTTAGATTTCTAGCAAAGGGAATGGTTGTCTTTCTCACATTTCTCATGCTGAAGAAACATTTCTGTAAAATAATTTTGACTTTGGGAGAGAAATGGATCTGAAGCTCTGAAATTCATGCTGCATCTTTCAAACCAGTTCGTGACAGTGAACAAGTAAGAATGTAGAATGGCTTGATGGCTTTAGCACAGCTGTAAACTTCTTCAAGGAGCATTTCTTGTAGTGTTTTATGAATCCCATTCACAAAACCTGCTTTATCAGGAAAAACCACTGGATTGGAGCCAGAGCCTTAGTTAAACTAATCAAGCCAAAGAAGGAGACTACAAGGGAGCGGTTGAAACCAGCAGCAGAAACCCCTCCATGGCATTCTGAATCCCCAGAGACTGTAAACTCTCCATCTGCCTCCCAAAAACTGAAACATCGGCAGGAGACTCAGGATAATATCTCTCAAGGGTCAAACTCTATGGAAGAGAAAGAAAACCCTGGGGCAGCTTCAAACAAAGGTAAGGAATGCCCAGCCTCAATTAATGAGCTGAGCAGTATTTTTGAAAAATATTAAAAAATGTTTTAAAAAGATTTAATATATCAGATATGTTAATACTCCATCTCATTATGCTTTATATCCCCTTTTTAGTAAACTAAAAGTTTGAGTAAGCAAAAAACCACTAAACTAAAAAGCTGAATAAACTAGAAGGTTGGAGGTGTTTTGTTTTGGCTTGGTTTGGTTTGAGTTTGTTTTGTTCCTCTTACCTGCTTCTCCCTTCAGCTTTTGTATAGAGTTTCTTGGTTTACCTGAATGTATTGCATGTTACTGAGTAAGCTGGTGTAAATACTTCATTTACTGGGTTTCTGCAGCAAAGCATTTTAAAGTTGGACTGTAAAATATTGTGGTTCATTAGCAACTGCTCTTCAAGTGGTTAATAGCTGGTCTTGCAGCCACTGCCAGGAGATGGCGCATATGTAAAAGAAATAACATAGAAAATGCTAATTTATTGTAATCTAATTATTTTGGGAGGTTGTATTTTGGTTTTTGTATCAAACTAAGAATTTTGTAATGTAAAATGATGAAATTATTTTTTTGAACGCTAATGCAAATGTAAGAAAGATGGAGTGATACTTTTTTGTTTAGTTAGTTCATGCAGTAAATCAGGTGTTCCTAATTATTGGAAATTTAAAAGAAAGCTCCTCAAAATAAATACATTGCCTTTATTAAAGACCACAGAATATCTCAAGCTTTGCTTATTCTATTGAGATCACTTCTGTCAGCTTCTATATTAGATCGTTGTCCTACAGGAGTACTTTTCAAGAAGCAGTTTTTAAATTAAACCTTACATAGTAATTCCTGTCTTCACACTGCGGAGTGTGGGAAATGGAAGCGGAGCAACTGGGGGCAGTAGAACTGTTGCTATAAACTGCTGCCAAGTGTCTGGCTAAAGTTTTTGTTTTGATTGGGGTTTCTATTCTATTTCCTTTTCTCTATTCTGATTCTTCAAAGTGGTTGATACACTTAAAATAAAAATGCATATCTCAGATCATCCATGTGATTCCAGGATATGTTAAGTATTTAAGGTGCATCCAGAGTTCAGCCTGGGAATTTGGGCTTGGGAGTGCCAGAGATAACAGAAAGTCTCTGGGGCTTCATTCTTTCTGATGTTATATGAAACATGCTTATGTTGAGATGATGAGCATCAGTATTAAAGCCTAGAAGACACCTAGGAAATTTGAGTATATTATCACCAAGTAACCTATTTGATTTTACTTTAAGTAAAAGCATTCTGGGTGATTTAACAGTAATTTCTTAATGGACTTGCTTTTATTTTATGTATATGTGTTAATCTATGCATTAATCTGAGTCAGATTAACTATTATTAACTATGCATTAATCAGTCCTCTGAATATATGTGTTAGTCTTTGTTGAGCCTTTTTTGTTTTTTACTGGTTGTGTAGTCTTTAATCTGTTTTAAGACAAGTTTAAGTTTTATTTATAAGGGTTTTTTTACTTTTTTTTCTTCTTCTTTTTGGGATACCTGGGTGATAACAATTTAGCTGCGCAGCGCAGAAAGATTGCCTTTTTGAGAAGCAAAGTGAAGGATAAAGAAAAGTCTCCTAAGTCTCCATCGAATCATCAGTCTCTCTCTAATCGGCTCCGGTTCTGGTCTTCTTCCGACATCCCATCCTCTCCTAATGAACCTCTTTCTTTCCCGGAATTGGGATATTTCTAACACCTTCTCTTTAGCATTTATCTTCATTTATTTCTGAAAAATATTAAAAAAAAAAACAAAACAAAAAACAACACAAAAACCCCAAACCACACGTGCCTTAAAAGAACACACACCTTGATAGAAACACTCAGCATGTCTTTACAATACTCTAAATACAAGCACAGATTAGTGAACATGGACTTAAGTTTTCCTGTAGAAGATGAATCACTATTGCACACTGTGGATCATATCTTCAATGCAGCACATTTTTAGGGGACCTCATGGCATACAGTTTGCGTATGTATATTGGCTGTGGTGCTGTTGTAAGTAAGTGAAGTTGCTGTGTGCTTCGATATTTTCTTGCAATCACATACTTGCATCGTGTCCAGTTAAAATGTTGAACTGATTTGCTGTTGCTATGCTTTCTACAAGGCTGTACTCTTCCTAAAATATAAATCTAATGTGTAAGCAGACTCAAATCCTGGAGATTTTTTTCAGTATTCTGTGCTCCTAAATGCTAAAAATGGCAGGGGTTTTAGCATCTTTTTCTGCTTTTATATAGTCTAGCTTTGAATGTAGATTGGAAGCTACTGGGAAAATTATTCTCCGCAAAGCGTCTTGACATTTGCATTCAAACCTGCTGTTTAGCAAGGTTTTATGCTTCCATCTATGAAAATTCATCTCAAATTGAGCTGCAGTTTCATTTTTTGCTGCTTCAATTTTGAAAGAGCTTTTTTGAAAGAAGAAAGTAAGATTGGGAATAACCTTCATCGTGGATCCATTGCCCAGTATTCTTACTGTCTGATAGCCATGACCTGGAGGCTTCTGAAATGAACCTCCGAGTCCGGTCCCCACTCTGTGTTAGAGAAATGTGTGGAGCACAGGCGGCATGCTACGGGGAGCTCAGCAGAGAGGCCAAAACATCTCATCTTTCTTCTCCCTCTGAGAAGTGACCCTCTGTGGCACAACCAGGGACACTGGCACAGCAGTCTGTTGCTGCCCATTTTGGGATTTGTAAAGAATGTTTGTCTCCAGGGCAGTTGATAATTCTGGCATCTGTGGAAGGTGTGCATCTACAAAGTCAATTGGAAATACAGATTTGCATGCCAAGTTTTAGCCAGTAATTGCCCCTACAGGATGCGATAAACCTGGGAGAAAGTGCCAACTCTGTGCTATGGAGTCCACACAGACTGTGGGAGAGAAAACATTGTTTCTGAAGTCAGCTTCCAGGAATCATCTAGGATGACAGCAACTTGGTCCATTTCTCTGATACAACTTTGCTGCTGCTCTGTGCTTTAAACTAACTGTCTGTCCATTGTCTCTGCAAGTTGTTAACTTTGACCACTGCACTCTGCTGTGTTTTTAGCATTGACTTACTATTAGTTAAGCAAGTACTCCATAGAAATATATAGAAAACTAGAATCTTGTCTCATTAAGAGTGTGTTTCCTCTAGTAAATTCTTTAAATTTTGCTCTATTTTATGCGTGCCTTAAAGTGTTACATCTGCATTACAAGAAATTAATTAACCTACCCCATCAATAGGAAAGATGTCTTCAGCTTTCTGAATCTAAATAGTATTCTAGTGCAGGTAGTTTTTGTTGTTCTCATGCTAAGATACCAGGAATTCCACTTAAAAATCGTTTCACTAGAACATCATAGGAGCAGCAGAGTTTTAACCTTGTAGAGACTGACCCACAGGAAAGATCTAAACCTGAAAGCAATTAGCTTAGTGTGTGGATCATGCTAGATAATTTCCAAATCGGCATTATTTCTATTTGAGTAAGAACATGACTACTGTCACTCTTTCCTTATTCTATTTTATTACTGAAGTAATTGCTTATAAAATGTACCTGCAAGGAATAATGTTACAGGAATGTCACACCTCCCTTACCTTTTCTGCATTCATGTCTTTGCTCCTTTTCTTCCTCCTTTCACGGTAATTGTTGCATGTATAATATCAACCCTCCCACTAGCGCTAGGCAGCCCTTGTCACTTCCACACTCTGCAGAGAGAGCACACATGATTGAAAAACTGGTGGCAGAAATTTCCTATCCAGTACTGGACTGTTTATGGAAAAGCTTGCAAAACTAGTGCCTCTATTGTGCGGTTTCTTTGTGCCTGCTTGTCATGTTTGTATGGGCTGATAAACACAAATCTCCCAGTGCTATTTTCCATTGACTCATATTTATTTACTTCTTTCCTCCTCAGTGCTAATGGACCTGAAGCAAAAGAGGAATTCCCATCATGGAGGCAGCAATGATAATGTTGAAGTCTCAGCAGACTCTGCAACAAAACACTGCTGTGTGGAGCTGGGTCCTAGGACTTACTCGACCTCAGCTATTCATCTGCACACTTCCACCCCTATCTCCAGGCTCCAGAGCAGACCAAAAGGTATGCAGTGCATTTGATATACCAGCTGTTGGTACAAGTCAGGCTAATTCATAGTTCCTGCTTAGCTGAAACATGGCTTCTAGTGGCATTCAAGTACAAACCAGAGCATTAGTATTTTCTCTTCTACTTTATCTGCTTAATAGTTTAATTGTTTATATTTAAATATAGTCAAATAGTTTAATTGATCAGGTACAGGGTTTTCTTGCTCTTGTAATGTCATCAATTCAATAGAACACATTTGGATGTCAGTTTTTCTGGGGTTCCCTGCCCAGTGGTTCACAGCAGAGGTTAGAAGATGGCTCATCTTCTAGTATTGGCTTAATAAAACCCTCTTGATCACCTCAGTCTTTTACGCTGCTGGAATGCATTGGAGACTGACCTGAGGGATTAACCTTCCTGTGTTTAATACTGCCTTTTAAGTTTTATGGTCTTTTCAGGCTATAATTCAGAAGATAATCTATGTGAACAGTCCCCTGAGGTGGAGTTTGCAAGCACCAGACAGCATGGTAAGCTTGTAGCATGTATGAATGCTCTAAACTTCTAAACATTAAGACTTATTTCATTCTGTCCACTTGAACTGTCCCGGAGCATTTTAGTTAAATGAACGTGATAGAATGAGATGTAGTAATGTAACACCATTTTCGGAATGTGGGTCTAAGTACTTCTATTTTTCTGTTGAGAAACTTTTAATGGACGTTTTCCCAAAATCAATTTTCAAAACCAATGCTGATGTTGAGATGACTTGCCTTGGCCCGTAAACAGACCCTTTAATGCATGTCCTACAGATTTGTTGCTGATTTTTCTGGACAATGTTCAATTCCTTCCTGAAGGGATTGAATCGGCAATAAAAAAAACATTCAGGGTTGGGGGTGTGCCTGCATGGTAGGAACACTGGTGCAGCAGCAGCACTACCTGCTAAGAGATTTGTGGAAGACTTAATTTGCAGGCTGGTTGCCTGCTGCTTCCAAAGAAACAGAGAAAGAGACAGCAACTTATGGTTGAACTTCTTCAGTATTTACATTTCTTTGTTTATAGTTGCTGTAAAAGCAAAACCCAGAGCACACTACTTTGTGCAAAAAATGAGTGAGAGAAAGAAGATGGATCCTGAACAATTTGACTTGAAAAATGAAAATGGCTTCTACTCTGTACAGACTTTGGCATCATGTATATATTGCATTGTTAATGTTTCCAAAGTGACTTAGTTGCACCCGTCCTATTTTCAGAAGGCAGACTGTAGCCAAGTCTTTTAGAGAATCAGAGGTACTTGAGATCTGTTTGTTCAGTGCTTGTTTTGTATTTTTCAGTGTCCAGGCCAAACAGTTTGGAGAGCAGTAGAAACGCTTCCAGCAGTAGTTCGCCACTCAATTTGAAAGGTAAAGCTTTTACAGCTGAATTCTGACGAACAGGAAGTGAAATCCCATGTAACTGTGTGCAAAATGCTATTTTCCATCCAGTAAAATTTGAAGACTGTTTTGAAATTGTAACTGTTATGCAATCTGGATATAGCTGTCTCGGGAATCAAAACTGCTGGCAAGAAGTATTTTTCTAAGATTGATTCTGGCAAGGGGTAGCTTTTAAGACACGCAATCTAGTTTTGCTTCAGTCTGACTGGCATCGTATTGTGGGAACTAATCAGGCCACTTTTAGACTTTTACGACAATAGGTCTCTGCTGTTCTTACTCTGTACACAACTTGTGTATGGAATCACTGTACACTGGAGATTTGCTTTAGCTGAAATTGTGCATCCTTGAAGGATGTGGAAAAGCCCATTTTAAGCTTTCCTACTGGCAGGTGCTGGCTCTCAGATCACACACGGCCAAGACTGGGAGATCTTCTAGTGGCACAGAGGTAGTAAAGACCCCTTTACTATCTGTGTTATTCCTGTCCTTTGGACAAGTAGTTGTGCTTGTTTATCACAGGGGCTCAAAGTATGTATTGTAAGACATTTACTAGTCCTGATTTTTCAAAGTTCTGACTGCCTTGAGTTCTATAGGGGAAGAAAGTAAGGTCAAAAATGCCACCTAGTCTGTGTGGAAATAGCCCTGAATGATAGCCTATCTCAGTGAGACATCTACTGCAGTGAGGGAAGAGCAGTGTCTTTAATGATATTTATGCTTTTTCTCAGGTTCCTTAGATCATATCCATGGCAGAACTGAGAGCCTCAGCAGTGAAGATACGGTGCCAAGCAGAGAGACACCAGCCTTGCTCCGAGACACCTATCCCTTTCACTCCGCTTCTGCTGTCTTAAGCCCTGGCAGCAGGCATGAATCCTCCTTCCACAGGAACAGTTTGATCTCTCATGATATACCTCAGAGGAGTACTCCATCACAGTCTTATACAGGCAGGCAACGGTCAGCCTCACCTGGCAGTGAGATGGTGACTTTGGAAGAGTTCTTGGAAGAGAGCAACAGGCTGTCCCCACCAAGTGTAAGTAAATAGAGCCAGATAGCCCATCACATATGTCAAAAGACTGTTCAAAGCTGATTTAGGGGGATGAGGGCATGGGTAAACATGGAAAAACAAGAAGATCCTTGTTCATACATGTGGAACTTAATCAAATCTGGCAAAATGAATTAAACAGTTCCGACAACTAAGGCAAGATTAACTTTCACACAGCACTGCTCATTTATTTTGGTATATCAGCTATGGCAAGTCAGGCAGATAATTCACTGCAAGTACCCTGTATTGAACTGCTGGGGCTTTTTAGTGTCAAACACTTGTGGTCAAGGTTTTATATTATAACGTTAGTTTTCAGCTTCAGGTATTTTTATTTGTGAATTGGTAAATTTTCAGTGTAATTTTCAGCTGCTAAATCTGTAATTAGAAATGAAACGTAACAGTTTTCAATTGAAGTGCAAAATACGCAGTTGTTCAAAACATCTCCTAACCTGAAAATACCATCAGTGTGTTTGAGAGAGAATATTTTTCTTACCGAATTAGGTTCTTTATGTTTTCACCATGCTGTGTGCTGACTGGCATGTCAATGTTGGTTCAGTGACTACCGTAATATGTTGCACACTGAAGTGCTTTGTCAGAAATGAAATGTTTGGGTTTTAGATGGCATTTGTCTTTTACTGCTCAGGCAGTAAAAGGCATTTTGTCTTTTACCTCTTATTGCCTCATTATCCTAAATAAAATTATTAGCTTTTAGGGATGTTTAAAATTTGATAATTTTTTTGTTGTTTTTTGTTTTCATCTGTGACTACCTGACCATGTCTCAGTTTTCATTCTTTGTGTCATCCTTGTTCCTTTTCAGTGTCGGCGCAGTTTAAATGAGAGTGAAATGATTTCATTGCACCAATTTCTGTTAGAAGCTGATGCACTATATCCCTCTTGCTACTCCCTATGTCCTTCCCTCCGTCAGGAGCCTTCACAGTCACTTGAATCGGTCCTCAGTCATTCATGTCGTGACAGCATGAGGCACAGAACAGGCAGGGGGAATAGGAGATCTGCTTCACTGTATATCCCCAGGGTATCCATTGTTCTTGCTATGAAGGCAACAGCTCCCAACTTACCACAGCTTTTGCTAGCATATTAATACCCATAGAAGCATACTGTAACTCTTAGCTGTTATTTTAAAGGCTGCCATAGCACTTGCGTTAATTGCTTGTAAAGTATTTCCAGTGCTTGTTCATAAACATGCGTGGTTTTGGAGGACTAGTTGTTCTGTAATGTTAATGTGCATAACAGCAGTTTTAAGTGAATTTAAAAATAACCCTAACATTTCAACATCTAGTTGAGCATAGAAATCTTCCTGCTGCACTATTACCATTGACAGTGTTCACTTCTACCAAACCAATTTTGTGACTGGAAGAAACTTTTGGAATGCTAGTAAAATGAATATATTAAGCTTTAACATACTGCTTGGAGAAGAGTAAAGAAATAAATTCCATGAGCTTGTTTCAGCATGTCTTTTGTGAAGACAGCATGTCCCTTAACTGTTCTGAGCATGCCTTTACACTAATAGTCCAATGGCAGCTGATCAAACATTACCATTTTTCGATTGCATGGACCATCCCCATGAAATGTTTATTGTATATTTTCTTTTACTGCCAGGTTAATTGTCTGACTTGAAACATGTAAGTTAATCATGGGCAAACAATTATATCTCCATTTTTGTAAGGATTTTCTGTGCATTTCATTATATTGTATATGCAGCTTTTAATACATATGTAGTATATTGACTGGGAGAAGTGAGGGGAATCAGTGGAGAAGCAATGAAACTTTCTTGAAATGCTAACGCATCTCACTGAGTTATTCTCTCCTGTCATAGCCGTGGAGTTACAGTAGAGTGTTACCCAGATGAACTGTATTCTGGAAGACAGGCCATCTTTGATATTCCCTGATACCCACAGCTCATGGCATTAATACGGTACTGATGTTTCAGTGACAGTGGCTGATGTGAAAGGAAGCAAAAGAGCTGCTGCCCAGGTTGCATGTGAAGTGCAACTCGACAAATTTATGACAATTAATCTGGCAAACAAAGCTGTCATGATCTAATGATGATGAGTATGTTATCTCTTGATTTGGATTTATACCCATTGTAAATTCATATCTTCTGTTCCCCACTTTAAATATAAAATCTGTCATTGTGTTTTGGTTGAATTAAATGGGAAGGAAGATTATCTACACAAAGCTCTACATGATTCTTTAAACAAAAAATGTCATTAACGTAGCATGTACATGTTTTCTCACACCAGGACACCTCCAGTAACAGAGATGACTTGCTCAGCGATTATTTTAAGAAAGCAAATGAGCCTTCAGCTACTGGGAACCTGCTGGTTCAGCCATCCAGAAAGGAGGCTGCTAAGATGCCCACTAGTCTTGTTGCTCCAACTGTAAAAATGACCACCACCAATGAAGAAGGAAGAACAGCGAAGCCTGGAAATCACATGAAGCCAAACCTCAGACACGTTGAACCTGAGACTCCAGTGAACTCCCAGGGGTCCCTTAAGCTTCCTCACACACCGCAGCACCAGCCTGCCAGTGGGATGCGGCAGATGGCACAGCCTCAGCAGCCTGGAACTGTGAGCAGGAGGAGTACATCCCTGAGCAGGGCATTCAGCTTAGCTTCTGCAGACCTCCTCAGAGCCACTGGCCCAGAGACTTACAAGCAGGAGAGCCCTCAGAAGTCAGCAGCAGACCTACGTGGGGGCAAGGACACTGTCAGTCAGACCTCTGGGGCTTTCACGCCAATGAGCTCCCAGGCAACTTTAAGAGAGAGGCCACAGTCTGCAAAAGTGGCAGGCTCCTTGCAAGGTGTTGATTCTCGCTGTCGGCAGCTTGATGCAAGGCGCCTTTCCCTGGCCCCACCGAAAGATGAGAGGCCACTCTCCTTCCATCAGTTCTCTGCCTCACCCACTGCCTCCACCAGCAATCTGAATGTCCAGCAACAGGAGTGCGTGAACCCTGGGCAACACTATTCACCCACACTGCACGTCCCCTCCAAAGTCAAACCAAAGCCAGCCCCTCGTACTGGGGAGGTGGCCGCAGTGGCCCCTGCCAGAGCTGTTTCCAGCAGCACTGAGGGAAATATTTCCCTAGGGCAAGGCCAGGGTGATGCCCTACTTACAAAGTGCCAGGGTAAGCTGCCGGAAGGCAGTGCTGGGGCTATGGAGGAGCCTGTGAGAGGAAGCAACTCCAACAGCACTCCTGGGTCTCCAGACTCACAGGGGGATCAGCAGACAATTTGGTATGAGTATGGGTGTGTGTAACCCATGGATGCAACTAGTAATGTGTGTGCTTGGCATTAATGATGTCTAGGTAGCATTTGTCTAGACAGGTCTTAGAGCAGCATGCAGGTGATGCCTTTTCAGTGTTCTCCGGGAACTGTTTTCTGTTTGGAACAGGTATGATTAAGAGAAATAAGGAGGAAAACCCCAGCCCTACTTTTGACACAGTTGTGCCTAAAACAAAGTGGAAGCTTGACCTAATATCACAGCAGGTTGGCATGTGATTTTCACAGGTGTTGAGCATTCCTCACTCCAGGA
This sequence comes from Falco rusticolus, assembly GCF_015220075.1. Classification (NCBI taxonomy): domain Eukaryota; kingdom Metazoa; phylum Chordata; class Aves; order Falconiformes; family Falconidae; genus Falco; species Falco rusticolus. The sequence continues at coordinate 42,812,870 of NC_051193.1, forward strand.
GAAGCTTAGCAGGGTCCTCTGTCTTCGCTGCACTGTGCACCCCTTCTACCTGCATTAAGTAAGAGTTTCACAGGTCGTGTGTGTGTGTGTGTGTTGAACCCCACCCAACATTGATAAAACTTAACCATACTGAAAAGGTCATATAAAAGCCACACTTCTCCCCCAAAGACAGATCAGATACTTGGCTTAAGTAGTTTAAAGGTAAAGCTGAAGAGCAAAAGTATGTGGCTTTAGCTGTGGATCTGTTAAAATCACTTCTTGCCACAGCCATATTTTGTAGAGGTAACGTGCAGACTTCAAGGGTCACGTCTCAACCTTCCCCACTGGGACTGTGTAAACACAGAGGCACCAGCGCAATTACCCCAATGCCTTCACTATAGCTGCAGTTCAGTGGATCCTTGACACTCTGCAAGCCAAGTGGTGCTGCCTTTTGAAACTTGTTTTATCTTTTATACAAACACTGGAACTAATGCAGCCTTTCAGGGAGATGCCATTTCAATTGCAAAGGTGGCATCTCATGTACAAAAGTGTCTTGTAAGTATGTATATAAGAAGCTCAAGTATTGTATAGGAATGCTGTGTAAATTGTATTATTACATCCTTGTGTGCATGACTGCCCACATACTAAGTGGTATGTGGGATTTTGTCTCTTAGAAATCCTTGTTTACATCTCCAAGAACTTTGCTCAGTATAGAAAGCAAAATAATTTTGTATACATGTGAAAGAAATATACTTTTAAAGATCTATTTATGTGCAAAGAAGCTCCTTGTATGTTTCTGTCCAGAGTGTCATCAGCTGCTTATGTATATATGATCAAATGCTTATCTTTAATTCTATTTCACCTTTGTAAAGCTGGTTTTTTTTTGCAATAGACTAAATCCTTAAAAAAAAAATTAATACTTGTTTTGCTGGTTCTGACTTAATCTAGTAAAAGCTAAAACTGATTCATCTGAGGATGTTTTTGTTATCTAGTATGTAGTAATCCCATTCCGGAAACTACAAAATTGTTTATAATAAAGATTGAAATAAAATAGATGGATGTTGTACTTTTTTTTTTTTTTTTTCCTTGGGGAAAGAAAATTCCACGATTCATGGTGCTGGATGGAGATCTGTCTGCAGTAGCTTTGTGTAAGGCTCAATATTGATTTGCATCTCTGTGTGGCAGAGTTGTGTTCATCTTTGAACGTGAAGGGAACAGCAAAAGGAACTTTCTGACTTCTCTGTTATTTTAATGCTAACTACAGTTTTGCAACAATTTTAAAATTATGTGCTATGCAGCCATTTCAGAACATAGTGTTTTTGGTAAACTAAATTTCTCCTTCCATAAATTCCCTCTCAACATTGATTCTTGGCCAGACCACTCAAGGTGAAAGGCTGGCGTTTCTCCCTTGTTCCAGCTCCGTTTTGGAGGCATGTGCTCGATGGCTCTGCAGGCTAGGCTCCTGGGGAATTCATCTGTTAGTCGTCCATTACTGCAGATCTGCTTTTGCTGTAAGTACCTGCTTGGTCACTTACACTGTAGTGATCGTTGTCTTGAGTTATTTGCAGTTATTTACTTTCTCAGTTCTAGTACATTTGAATAAAAATGTATGTAATACTTACGTATTACCTTTCAAGTATGGAATAGTTTAAAATACAGATGTTATAACATGGAACAACTTCAAGGAAAATTTTGGCCTAGATGCCTGTGCTGCTGCGGCAGGCGCAGCCATTTTGCAGTCTGCCCTGCTCATTAATGGTTTTCAATTCTTTGGTAGATGCATCGGCTCCCGGGGCGGCGTGCGCCCAACACCTGCTGCGCCATCAGGTAAGAAGCGGGGTGGGTGTGAGAACAAGGCCTGCCTGCAGCTAAGGTGCTGCTAGTCTTGGGTGCCTTCTGGGGTGCCTTTCTGGGTAAGCGGGTGCTCACTGTCGAAGCGACATGGGGGGAGACGCCTCTTGTGTTCCTCAGAGGGCAGCGGCAGCAAATCCTCCCGCCTTCGCGCTGGTGGAGCTGCCGTGAGGCACTGGCTGCCGGGAGCTGCCAGGAGAGGTGTTTCTATGAGGGGAAAAGTGGAAAGGGCAGAACTACCAGGCCATTTCAGGCTTCTCATTCCTTCCAAGAAGAAAAGGGAAACTGGTGAAACGCCTGTTTCAATTTGCATGACTTGAAAGGCTGTTGGGACGTGCTGTGCAAGGGCAGGCAGCCGGGCCTGGCCGGTGGGACTGCTGGCAGCAAGATGGTGAGTGGCCAGCCGCAGCCATGCAACCCTGTGTGTTGGGCACAGGAGAAAGGTGCTTGTCTCTGCAGGAGCCCTAAGCTTTGGCACACTGGCTTTTCCCAGCTCTGTGTGGCAAAGGGCCGTGGGATGCCGATACTTTACGACACGGAAGGGTAGGCACCAACTGTGTGCCAAATAATGCTGTGAACTGTTCTGAACCATTTAAGTAACATTGGATAATGGAGTGCCTCAGTTGGTATATGTGGCTCGTTAATTCTCTAGATGATGTTTTGTATCAAAGGACAGGGTTTTGAAGGGTATCGCACGCCAAGGAGGCAGCAGTTGCCGATAGAGAGAGCCCAGGGGCTGTGGTGCCTTCGGCAGCACACGCTCCCTGCAGCGCGCTCAGAGGCTGAAGTCAGTGAAGCTGTTTGACACGTGCTTAAAATTGCACACACTGCATGATGATGGCATTTGCTTGAAGTATCAGAAATGGTTGATGTGGAAATTGCTTCTAGGGAGTTGTGTGCTCTGCAGCATCTCCTTACCAAGAAATCTGAAGCCTGAGGGGTCATTCACAGAGATTCCATGTCATGGTTACCTTTTTCCTCTCAGATATTGCTGTTCCTCAAACTTGGTAGGTAACCATGAAGCGAACAGACCTTTTCTGATTTCAGTTAATTGAGTCTAGAACACAAAATCCCCAGAAGAAGAATTAAAAAATAGAATTTACCTTTTTCTATAACAAGGGAAATTCCAACTGTAAGTGCATTGTAAAAAGGGCTAGTACTTTGGTTTAGAGAAATGAGGTTTCAAGGAACCCGTGTGGTTAGCAAGTATTTCTGATCATCCAGATGTTTGGGTTCAGCCAAAGGCAAATGACTTCAAGACAGAACACGGAAGAAATGCTCCAGAAATAATTACGCTGAGAGCATTTGAATTGTGGCTTTGCATTTTTAGATGAAAGGGTGCAGAGGGGGATCAGTTGTGGTAAGCTCCACAAAAAAAATTTATCCTAACAATTGCTTCTCTGCCTATCTGAGTCCTGGAATATCAGATTCTGGCAGCACTGGAGCTGTTCAAGGGAAGGTGGAAGCCTTGGGAATGTTTTTACAGACCACCAGTACTAGGCAGAATTAACCTGATCTAACAGTGCAGAGTGAAATAGTTCAGTTACTAAAAATAACAAATGAAGTTATCATTATGAAGGGTTGCTAGACGGGAGAAGTAGACCAGGCTGTGAAGGTCTGTCTTGAAAGCTGGTACTAAAGGCTTCCGTAAGAACTAAGAGAAAATGGCATCAGCTGGAAAGTGGTGAAAAAAAATCTAATTTAAGAGAGTACTGGTAGGAGTTCAAAGTGACTGAGAGAAGCTATGGCAAGTTGTACAACACTACATGGTGTTTTACCAGTCACAAAGATCTCTTCAAAAGTATGAAGAGAACAGTGGACAACAGATAGCTGCTGTTTAAAAGCTTCTCAAATGGGAAAATCCTTAAAAGGCTAACTTGGGGCCTAGAGGGTGAAATGTGACTTCATGAAATGTGACACAAAGTTGAGGTTAGTTCAGATTTGGAGAATTGTGAAGGACACCATTAAAGAGTAACATGGATGAGCGGGCACTTCAGTGGCAGGCTACCTGTACCTACCTCTGCTGAAGTTGTGGAAAGGACAGTTTATTGATTGTTGGAGGTTTTGGGGTGAGCAGTGGTAGGGGAGCAAAACTGGTTTTTCCTCATAGCTTGACAATGAATATGTGGTTATTCCATAGAAACTAGGAGCCTAAAACATGTCCAAAACAAAACACAGAATGCCATGGAAACTACTGTCAGCTCTCTATCATTCCCAGATGCTGTTCTGCTCAGCTGTAGTTAAAACACTCGCATGTTTTTAACCAAAGATTGTCAGAACTGAGGATTATGTAGCTCTGATGGTGAGGCTGTGCCAAAGTACATAATGTGTGTGTTGCATATCAGAATGGGGAAGAGCAATAAATCTAAGTGTTGGCATTAGCCATGAAAAGCATGTATTGCACGAAGGGAAAACGGGAGCCCAGCTCCCTCCTCAGTGAGTGACACCCTGTGGTGTGACCTGAAAGTCATGCTAAAGGAGAGAGTTCTTAGGAAGGGGAAAACGAAGCTATTGGTGAGACACAGGGCACCATGCTCTTATGGAATCAAATAGATTAATGTAATAGCCTCATATTTTAATGCTTTGGGTTTGGTATGAAATAGTTTACAGGAGAGCTAAACAGCCTCTGCCTTGAGAAAACATCATCAGGTAAAATAAAAGAGGCTCCCTCTCCTCTCCAACATCAGGTGGTGGCTGTCTTCAGATTCAGGAGCTGGGCCAGTTCCACTAGGAACAGTGGGCACCTTCTCCATGTGAAAATGCCTGAAATTTGCAAGTCAAAGATCACGTTATGTTTTTAGTAGAGGGCGTGCTCTGAAAGTGTGAGATATTAATGGCAAGTAAAGCACAGTTTATGTTTGGAAACATACTGCTAAGAAAGAACATGAGAGTTTGAGAAGGATATTCCAGCTGGAGAAGCACAACTCCCCACCGGACTGCTGAGGCATCTCTAGAGACTTGCACTGGAGGGAAGAGGGAGTTTTCTGCAAGAACTAAGTGGGAAAGTATGTCTGTGAAGGACCAAAATGAGCTTTCTGTAGTGCTCCTAGTCTGATTGTTTTACCATTTGGCAGGGTATTTTGAAGGTTATGGGATGTAGAAGTGTATGTTCCCTTGCTGCTTTAAATATGTCTGACCAAAGTTATCCCATTCTTGTTAAACCCACGTAAAATGCTTTCCTGCACCTTTGCAAGTGGATTTTTTTCTCTAGTTATCCAAAACTGGAAATTTGCTTGTGTGTGTGTTGTGAGCCCACAAAATACCTAATCCACAGATGTGCGTGTTTCAGAGCCACTGGTTACCTGGGGATGTTCAGCTGCAGCATCTGAGCCTTCTGCAGGGATGGAAAACTCAGTGGAAAATTTCCAGTCAGTTTGAGAGTGCTCCTGTAGGACCCTTTTGGCTATTTGTGAGTGAAAGTAGAAGAAATACTGAGAATCAGGGAATGTCTGTGAAGGTAAAATCTTGGGATTTTTTTTTTTTAAAACTGCAGTCCTCTGAACAAGAGTAGCTTGCTCATAGCAGTGCAAAAGCCTGTCAGAGTTCAAGGAGCATCTGAATGATGCTCTTAGTCATACAGTTTAGTGTTAGGTAGTCTGTGAGGAAAAGGGAGTTGGGCTCAGTGACCCTTATGTGTCCCTTACAACCTAAAATATTCTATGAAAAGGCAAATAGAGAAAACGGGCTGGCACAAGCTGCCTGGGATAGACCTCATATCGATTTAGTTGGGATTTAAATAAAATTAAGCTGAAGCTGGTAACCGTTAGTTTCTCTTGAGCTTGCTTACACCTTTTTTTGGTCTGTGAGTAACTGAGACAAAAAGGTAGAATGCTTTGGAAAGCTGCATTAACAGCATTGTGTAAGCAGGACTGGACAGCTTATGTACCCCGTTTCCATTAGACCTCCTAGCTATCCACATAATTTTTATTGTTTCAGAATTTCCTTCCTTGCTTATTTTGGCTTCTTTAATTAAATGAAACCACCTTGAATCCCTGAAGCCAAATCCTATTACTCCCACGAACACAGATTCTTTTCCTTGTTTATTTAACCAGCCATATCAATGGTAACAGTGTGTCCCATTTGGCAGATCCTGAATTCCCTTCAGTCTCCCACCCTTGTCCTATATGAGCATGTGCCTGTTTTCTTCTTACGTAATCAGGCAAATGAATTAAAACAGATACTAGCAAGACTTTATTGGGTCAAATTTCACCCACATAAGGTGGGTGTTTAACAGGTTATACTTGTTTAGCAGACGGTGTTTATCCGGGAAAGGAGAGTATACTTTCAAGTAAATCTAAAACTGAGAAGGAAAGCAAAAAGTGAACTCGGTAACCACAGTCTATTGTTTTTAGCCCAATGTCTTTGTAGCAATGTTTTACGGGAAACACCAGTATCTGGAGAGCTATGTACATTCAAACTTTGACAGACCGCCTATTGCAGTTGCTGTAGGCCAAGGACATTTTTGCCCTTGAAGTACTGGTTCAAGGGCACTTAGGCCCCATCTTCCCCACTGCATCAGAACACTGGCATACAGACCAACTTATGACAACTGTTGTTCTCACATAAAATTCCCAGATCTGTGGTAACAGAAGGAAGAGCAGCAGCACAGGAGTTCCAAGTCCACATGGCTATCCATCTTCAAGAACTTCACTTACCTGTGACCAACCTTCTTTTCCACATCTGAATGGAAGTTCATGCGTGCATTCATGGTGGGTCCAGCTGGTTACTCCCAACACATGCATAATCATCCATGGGTCCTCCACAGCAGTTGCAAGGCCACACATCAAAGCCAGTGTCTCTTAGTGGCATAACAGCTTGGGAAAGAATGAATTCAGTCTGTTGTTCTGCAGCTAGTAAGAACAGAGATACTCTAGCCTGGACTCTGGAGTAGCTGTGATGATTACGACAAATTTCTCTGCCCCTGCCTTCTAGATTATGACAAAACTTTTAATTTTTATAGTCTTTGCACAGAAGTTCCTGCATTCTCAACCTGCTTTGTGTCTGTGTCTTTGCATTGTTCAGTGCTGTGAATAGAAACAGGCAGAGCTCCTGGACAACTGTGTATTATTCCTGTCAACTCGCCCTTCACTCTGTAAGAGCGAGGCCTTTCTCCCTTTACAAGTGAAGGGGAGAACCAGGTACCTGCAGCTTTACCACAGGGCTCACTTTAAGACAAGTAGACTCACCCTCTACAGGCCCTTAATTCTCTTCAGACAGTAACTGGTAATTCACACGTAGACATTAGACACAGTACTAGTACGGCCCCAAGTCCAGCCATGCAAAGCCCATTTCTGGTGTGCAAAATGATGTCTGTGTTGGATGTTGCACACACAGGTGCAAAAGATGGTTAAATTACACTTTCAGTGTAAATGAAACCTGTTCCCTGCCTCAGGAAAAACTACAGAGGTATAGGCTGTCTGGCAAAAAACCCCGAACTTTAACCTGTGGGGTTGGCTTGCTGTCCACAACTAGTTTACTGAGTCTTTGCTGCCCTTCCAGGTTCCTACCTCTGCTGAGGTGGGCAGAAGTAGGAAATTAGGAGCACTTCTGATCATACATTTTGAAGGCGCTTGGGAAACACCAGCACGGTGAGGATAGAGAGAGGATTTCCCGCTGGTTATGAGGCGTGGACATGTTCCTGTGATGAGCTGAGATGGTCTCAGCCTGTGTCACACTAATGCCGAGCTTTAGTTTGTGGCAGAAGATCCCCAGTTTTTCTGAGTTCCCAAAGGTGTTTCCAATCTTTTTTTCACCTTCCAGAAAGTAGCTGCTGAAGGTGCCAATTGAGAGCTGGTTTGGTAACCTCTGAGCCAGGAGGGAATTTATACCTGCTGAGAAGGACACTCTCACAAGGAGAATCCCTCGAAAGGGATAAGGTACATTGCATTAAGAATGTATCTGTACCCCAAGGTAAATTATGTGACCCCAGATTGCGTTTTTGGCCCTGCAGAGCCTGGCTGATACCTGGCCAGAGCTGTGCTAGCCTGTGTGAGATAGAGCTGAGGCACCAACCTACCAAGTCAGCCCCAAGGCACTGCTCACTAGCAATGGAGGTTGCAGAAGGGGTCCCCTGCATGTCCTGACATCGTCTCTTCCTCTGCGGGGTGTGATGGTGAATGGGATAAAAGTCTGGTCAGCAGACATTACCAGCAGAAATGAAAGTCTTTAAAATAGGGAAGCTGGGAACCCCGTGAAGTCAGATACTGAGGGGGAGGAGAGGGGTCTAACCTGGCAGCTGCTAGCACAGTGGCAAGGGCAGACACCTGAAGTTTCTTCTGGAGGTAGAAGGGTGGCCTGAATGTTTGAGCTTATTTATGAGATGTGTGTTAAGCAATGGCATTTCCCACTGGTAACTCTTGAAGCCAAGTTCACCACTTGGGGCACATTCTGGGCATAAATTCTAGGACATTGGTCCGTGTTCCCAAAGCACCTGGAGTGCAGATCTGAGGACTGCGCATGTGCCCTGCAGAGTGAAAGCTGAGACCTGTGGAAAAGGTTAAAATAACACGTAATGCAGTGCAGACTGGGACAAAACAGAAACAAGAGAAAATAGGAGAACAGATAGATAAAGCAGGGTGCCTGGGCTGCAGTGAAATCTGCAGCAGTGTTCCCTCTTGCATGCGAAGCCTGGTGTTGCATAGCCACCCGTCGGTGCAGTGTAAGAGCTGGACCTGCAAGGGCTCTTTGGTGGTACCAGGATGGAAGGAAGAGCAGTAGCAAGTTCTTGTTTCTCAGCTACGCAAAATGGGAATGTGCATGTGGATTATCACTGCAAAAGAGAGATAGAAGTTATTGATTTACCTTCTATCCTCACAAAATGGGTGCTTGAAAGGATTTAAAACAAACTTCATTGGAAACTTGATCCTTAAAGGCAAAACATAGATCAGGTAATTGGAATTAAATGGAGCCAGTGCTGCTAGAAAGGGCCTCCATTGGAATATGCTTAGAGAGGAGTGCTAATGACTGGAAATGAGACCGACGTGGGTGAGCAGAGGTCTGGAAAACGTGGTCTGTGAAGAAGACTGAAAAAATGGGATTGTTTAGACTACAAAAGAGAAGTCTAAGAGGAACAGTATGATTAATTCTCATTTATACGATTAACTTTGGAAAAAGTAGCAATAGACTGTTTTTCATGTGCATCCACAGAAGGACAAGAAAAAATAAATGAATTTAAACATGGAAACACAGATTTTTGTATTAGTGCAAGCTTTTTAAGAATGAACCTAGCCAGGGGATGGAGACATTGCCAGAGGAGAGGCAGAATCTTCCTCAGTGGCAATTTAAGAGAAGGTGGTAAAGCTCTGGAGGAGACAGTCTAGCTTTCTTTATTGGGGCTCTGAGTAAGGAGATGGTCTAGATTACCTCCTTTCTGATGCATTTCTGTGGCATCTGTGACATTGGTAGCACCAGTTTATCTCCATTTTTTGAAGCTTGCTGCTTCTGGTTCTGACACATGCAAGCCAGGAGCTATTCAATTCAATGGAGTTACTTAATCATCACACGCATTAAAATGATTTGACCAAATCGAGCAAAAAGCAAGAATTGCCACTTGCACAGAATAATAGCTATTTGTCAGCTTTAATAGCTGCTGTATAATTCATGGAGATAAAAGGCTACAAAAACTGTCATTTCTTTTCATTTTTAGAATTTTAAATACAGACAAACATGCAGTTGCTGAGTGTGTGTGATGGAGGCTGTGGTCTGCAGCAGACACTGTTCTGCCCCCTTGGAAGTGACAAGGACAGGTGACCGAAGCCACCAAATCCCTTTATTTTAGCAACCTGTTTTACAGCATATGCATGCTAAGTCAACCAATATATAGTGGCTGGGTGAAAGAAAAGCAAACCAGGATTTTTCTGGACTTTATTTTACTCTCATTTTTGTAAAAGGAGGTTTGTGGAAGTGATTGTTTCTGCTCCACTTACAAGGCCTGATTTACCAGCTTTGCTGGTCAAGTGCTGCCTTTTTAACATACTCTGATAGACATGTATGTCTGATGTGTCTGATGGCCAAGGTTCTGGCTCTGCTTCCTGGATATTCTGGTCATCTGTATCTAACATCTGTCTAACACATCTCTGAGCACGTTTGCAGTTCAGCGTTGACAGAGAATTGCAGCCAGGGTGGGAACTGGGAAAGAGATACTGCCACGTGTTACTTCCACTGGCTGTCTCTGCTTTCCCTGGCACCCAAAGGGTTAATCACTGTCTGTGGGTCTTCTCAGGGCTTGTTCCCTATCTGTAGCCTGCACCCTGCAGGAGGTGGAAATGCTTTCCTCGCAGCCACCAATGAGCCCTGGATACCAAAGTGATCTCTGCCCCTGGGAGGCTCTCAGGGAAGGCAAACAGTCCAATGCAATGCCCTGTTGTTCCTTATTGAAGAGTAATACACATATTACTAAGGAAATAACTGCATTTCATTTTCTTAATATCATCTATTATAAATTCTTTAAATCTAATAAAAAACCTGTGATATCCAAGGGTACATAATTGTGGATTAAAAGGCACTGGAACAAATGTTTTACTTTGCTTCCTGAAAGATCACACTCAGAGTGATTTTCTTAATATATGTATATTTTTATATATGTATATAACTAAATAGTACTAAATAATAAAATAAAAAAAGACAAAACAAAACAAAAGACTGAGCATTCCAAATAGCCCTGATAAATTTGATTCAACCCTTCATATTCTTCAGTATTGCACAGGATGTCCAGCCCCTGGTTGTGCTCCCGCGAGCTTGTGCCTTGCCTATTCAGCTAGGTATGCCGTCTGCATCTCTGCCATCCTCCAAGCAGCACAGTGAGCCGGCAAGGGACTGTTCTGTGCTTTTTGCATCCTTTTCTGGCCATGTTCAAGAACTCCCTATTTTGTTCTGCTGCATCCCTCCTCAGAAACCTAGAGAGGTCCCTTAGCCCTGCAGATAATCTTAGATCTCTGATCTGGCAGAGGAAGGGCTCTGCCATCTGCTAGTCTGCCATACCTGAAGAGCCCTTTGCCTGTGTTTAGAATGAGGAGTTATCTTTGATGCTGGTTCTGATGTTAGGCATGGGTGCTCCTGAGTATTTCCAAGTTTTGTAAATGTCATTGTATCTTCTTCCTGGTTTTTTTGTTCTGTTTTGGGTTTGGGTTTGTTTGGTTTGTTTCATTATGTTTTGTTTTGGTTTTTTTTCTGTGCTTATGTCACTTTGCTTTCCACCAGGTTGAAAATGGAGAACGCCTCGGAATACCCCACACAAGACTCCCATTTCCAGACTTACTGCCTCTGGCCACCCTTGGACCACTGTTGCCCCATTACAGTAAGTAGATGGGAGCTCTCGCTAGGTGCTGTACTGGCCTCGCAGTGTCACAGGTGTCCCTACAGCAGCATGGCAGAGCACACTATATCAGGTGAGTTACATACCAGTTCAGAATCTGAACTGGTAACAGCTTTTGTTCCCAGCTTCAGTGCTGTTTGGGGCTTTGTTTGTTTGGTGTTGAGAAAAAAAAAAAGTTTGTTTACTTTTTTTAAGAGTAGTGCATTTCAGTTTGAATGACAGACACTTCAATATGTATCCCATGGTGCAGCTTTCACTCCTGTGGGAGTAAGACTAGTGACATGAGTTAGTAGGAGGTCAGATTTTACATATGCTACGGTCTTCCTGAACGACCTTGGACAAGCCCTTTGATCTGTTTATGCCTTAGTCTGTCTTGCTGCATAGATGAGAGAGGAAGACACCTCCACCACCACCACCCCCTGCAGCCCTTGCTCTTGCACAGTCAGGGAAGATGCTCCCTTCTGCAGAGATCAGCTTCAGCTGTGTTTGGACATAACTAGATCTGATCTCAACAAGCTCTAGAAACAACTTACTGTAAATAATAGTAATAACACCATTAATGCTCTGTATACTTTGTAATACGCCTGCATGAGGCTACATCTGTGTGTGTTTAGATAAGCTGTAAGCAGCAGTATTTGGGCTTTGCACCAGCTGCTGTGATCAGAATGCGGTTATCTGCTGGTTTGTGCTTGTGACGGTAGGTAGGGATGGAACACCACTCTGTGCATTGCAATCTCTGTATTTGGTGTCTGCTTTTGGCACTCTCATCTCTTTCATTTATGAATGAGGGAGGGAGGGAGGAGACGGCTGGGCTGGGCCGACTCCTTTGCAGTTGAACTATAAAGAGCACAGGAGCTGAAATGCAATCTCCTCCTCCTCCTTCCCTGCGCTGTTTCACTGACAGCCTTGCTCACAGCTGGGAGGAGGACAGCCTCACCAGTAGCCTGAGCAGGAGCTGGGAGAACTGAAGTTTTGTGCTTTTCGCACTGCAGGGAAGACCTCTTTGCATAAACTCTGCTCACAGGTGAGTTTCATTTTTATCTCTTCATTCTTAAAAGCAAGTTAATTTTCCATCATTGAGCCAGGTTATATTATACAAGGTTACAACCCCTGGAAAGGTGGAAGGACAGGATTTTTGGCTGTTTTTTGGCTAAAGCAAAACAATGAGGCAGTCTAAGGACTCAACCAAAATCCATGTCCAAAAAAAATTTACAACTTCATAATTAATTGCCTTGGCAAGTTCCCACTAATGGGGACTTCAATAAAAGTTCTTCTAAAAAAACTTTCTTGAGTTCCACTTAGGCACAAGGAGAGCTGATTGTTGAAGTTGTATTGATGAAAGAGATTTGCTAAGATAAACCAAGAAACTATTTCATGTTTGCAGCAGCGAACCAGAGCAATGGCCTGTAGATAGATTCCGCTAGTCATTTTCAGAAAACTTAGTAGGACCATATAAGCAGACTAGATAAAAGATATTTTGAATGACTAATAAGTGATTTAAATACCTCATTTTGCCTGAGAACACAAGGCAGAAGTTACGCCTAACAGGAAACTGCTAAACCACATACCTTGGTGTGTGGGTGCTCTGTGTACGCCTATATAGATTTGTCTTTGTATCTCACAAGTATGTCATTACTGTATTTTCCAAACAATAAGACACTCTTATTGCTGCAGTTCAGAATCTGACTTGGGACAATTCAGATGTGAAGGTTTGTTTAGTGAAATTAAATTTATTCAGTCAGAAATGAATCCATTCTATTATTTTTTTTAATAGGATTTAAACCCCTTTGTTCATTATCGTCGGTTGCCTGTGTTACAAGTACATTTTTCTGGTTCTTGACAGTCTTTGTAAAGAAACTAGAAAAGTAAATTGCAGAGCAAACAGCTTCCTGTGTGCATAGGGAGAGGAGCTGAGAAGTAGAGAATTTGGAAGAATATAGCGGCTATGTCCTGTCCTTTTCTGTTGGGAACGTACGCAGGTATTTATTAATACAAATTTAAGGAAACTTAACAGTGAGGCAAGGAAAAATAACTACACTTAGGCTCATAAGACATGACACTGTCATTTGTGAGCACTATGGGACTTTCTGAGCAGTATGTTAATCAGTTCCTTCCGTGACTTTTTCCACATTAGCACCCTGTGTTCACACTGGCTCCAGAAGAGTATGGTGTCTGACCACTTCTTCTTTCAAGTTTGCTTTAACCAAGAAGCCAGTAAGAGTGAGTCAATCCTGTGTATTTAACAGCCACTCTTTCATTCCTTCTCTGAGGAAACGAAATTTTTTACTGTCCTCATCCCTATCCTTCTTGCCTCCCCATCTTATTGTTAGTATGTTGTTCCCCCATATCATGCTGCTTCTACACATGCAATTGTAAAGTCTTCCTGTTATATGAGGGAAGAAGCAGAAGGTACTATTTGAGCTTATTATACACTTGCTGCTATACAGCTGTAATTTGGAAGATAACATAGAAGGAACATCCCCAAAGTTTTAGGAGTCTTCCAGGGTTTGGCGACTACACCATGATAAAATACTTGGTTTATAGAATGGAGTGGTATGTTGTTCTGCGATAGCGGGCCACAGCCGAGGAGGTGACAATGTCAGCATCACAGCATTGTGGTTTGAATATTACAGTTTCAAATGAAGAAAGCTGTGACAGTTCCAATATCTCATTAAAAAACCTCATGTCACTTGTCAACTTCAGTGAGATGTATTTATCTCACTTTGTGGCTGGTGAACAAAAATTGACTCCCTTTGTTCTGGGACCTGAGGAGTGTAAGCGGTCCTAGACAGTAGGAAAATAGAGGGGAGGGAGATGTGGAGAAAGGGGGGAGAAGGGAGGAAAATGAGTCCTCGTCAAACTAGGTGTACATAGGTGCCGTCATACTAGATGTCATTGAATAGGGTCAGCCGCAGGGATGGCTGGTTCCTGGGGTCAGACAGACTGTAAACTTCTCACCTGTGGCTGAGCACAGTTGCACAGGGCCAGGTGTACAAAGGTAGGAATATTAAAGTAAATCTTCCTCCCCTAACCAGCCCTGTGGATATTGTTACTCAGATTAACCAGCTGATGCTGTAACTGAAAGTTTTCTTGGCATCCCATTGAACAAGCACATGGAGAAGAATTTTTTTTTTTCCCCTGCCGGTTTTTCTAGACCTGACCTGAGGGTGCATTCATGTTGCCATGGGGTTCACTGCCACTGACTATTCTTGTTTTAGTGTGGTGATAACCAAAGAAAAAGTTATTTTGGACTCACAAGGACATTTACACAACTTGCTGATTATTTTTAAGTGAAGAACTGTGGGAAGAGAACTCCAGACATAGCAGCCTTGTGAGGCTCATTACCTTATAATTAGCTGAATGTCTCCTCTAAGAGGTTTGTTTTTCCTATAAAGCTTATTTTGAGTGGCTTTTAATGCTTGTTATTAATTATTCTGCCAGCTGAAGCATTTGCAGAGCTGCTGGCCCTTACAGCTAATGGCAATGGTTTTAAAAAGACAAAGAACAGCTTTAATGTTTAGAAGAAACTGGCTGATAATTTGAAGGAAAGGTATTAGTAATCAGCAGAAGCTAAGAACAACACTGCAGTTTATTCTCTGAGGGATGCATCCACTGTAATTCCTGTTTCTCCACTGGAAACCACACTTTGAAATCTGTTAATCTACTGGGTAGCAAAAGGAGAACTTTTTAGGCACTTCATCTGGAAGCTGTAGCTGATATGCCTGAAAAAGAAAAGACTAAATAATAGGTTTAAAACATTGTTAGAGGGAGTCTGAGAAATGAGCTCACCTAAAAGTGTACTCTGTTCCTCTCCATGGAGCCCTTGTGCCAGAAATTGTTTCTGTGGCAACAAATTTGTTTCCAGCTGGGTTGTCTTGGAGTTTGATCTGGGGCTGCTTAGGCTCAGATCTGTCATCACGCCAGGGGCAAATAGAAATGCAAACCCGATCTGGCCTACGGTGATGGAGAGGGAATTCTGCTGCTGTTACTGTCTCTCCACGAGAGATGTTGTCCTGACATTCTCCTCTCAAAAACTGCTACGGACAGCTATTGCTGTTAGGGTAAGCCTAGTTTCTCATTTCTGGACATCGTTGCTTTCTTCTACAAGCTTTCAAGCTTCCTTTCTCTCACATTGCTATGGGTCGACAGTAAAGACAGCTTTGAAGAGAGGTCAGATAGCTAACAGAGGAAAGGGAGTTCAAACCTGAACACATTACAGAAGCAAATGCAATCAAACTATCAAACTTAAGTCACTTTAATGACACCTGAATAAAATGCTAAAATGGGCAACTTCAGTAGGGAAGAATGGAAACATTATTACAGAGATGCTTTGGTTTGGCTTTCTTATAACTCAGTATTTTTGTAACAATTGGAATTTGATCATTTTATATTTGGAAACACTTTGTCTTTCATCCATTTTATGGTCCAGGTTTAAGGAGCGATCAGACATAGCTTTCAAAATAGTAACTGTCTTTTAATCTTGCAACAAGCTTAAACTAAAATTCCTTAACTTATTGTGTCAGGACATAATTATTTGGAATTTGAACTTGTGTCCAAATTTCAGAGATGGTCTTACACTTCCACCCCAGAGTAGGTCCTGGATTTCTGAACATCTCTCAACTTGGGAGTCCGTCTCCTGTGCCAGCTTTTCCATTTCCTGCCCAAGAGCTTGTGAGAGCTCCCCTGTAATGAGAATTTGATTCTCTCCTGTTTCTCTAGTCAGATGCGTGTTGGCAAGCAGAAATGGTTTACAGTAAGGTTGTCGCTTTTGCTGTGAGTTGCTTCTCTGATACTATTGAAGAAGGTTGGTTTTCTTTTTTTTTTTCATTTCTGAAGTCATGGTTCTTAAACTATTTTTTTCACTTTTTGTGTCGAACCTTTTATCCAGATTAATACCATTATTATGGGCATTTTATTTCTCCCAGTTTTCTTTGAAAGAAGAGTAGAGAAGGGTCAGTCAGTTTTCAGCCATATGGATAATTGAGTTTGTGCCCCCAGGCTGGATGCTGGGATTTGTCTCCCAGGAAAGAGATGGCAAACCTGCTGGGGCTCTGACACAGGGGAAGCAGGCAGTCACTGCTTATGCAGATACCACTGTCATCCAAAGGGTGGGATGGAAAAGTGCTGGGAAGAATATTTAGGCTCTTAGGCAGGATGCTGAAGTGCACGAATTCAGCAGCACTGTGCTGAGGAAGGCTTCTCACACCATATGCAAGGCCAGACAGAGGTATAGAGAGGCAGTTTCAAGGTATGACTAAGAAAACGGAGGAGGGAAGATGAATTCATGTACATCAGGAAATGAAGGCACTTGGGAGTAGGGAAAGGCCAGACTTTGTTTAAATCTTAATGAAAACAAGACACTAACAAAATCATGTGACTGGTAAAATACTTTTAAAACTGAAAATTAAAGGAATTAAGGAAATTAAAGTTCAGGAAATGAACATGTAAGCAAGCCTGCCGATACAGATGCCAGCACTTTGTTTAGAATTATTTATCATTTGGGGACTAGGTTGTTGGAGTCCTGTATCCTCAAATGAAAAAAAAACCAACCAAGAAAGGACCAAAGTTTTCAATAGTCATCTAGGGAGTGAGAACAACAAGGGAAAGAGCACAGAGGAAAACCTTCTGCAAGGCGTGCTGCTTCTACATAATCGTGAGAAGTCTGAGAAATAACACTGGAGAACACGCCTCACATGCGAATATTGACTTAGATCTACAGGAAACTTGGTAAATCTCCAAAAGGGAAATTGCAAAAAAGGAGGAAGCTTAGTATTAAAGGCAGCAAAAAGGAATAACTTAGAAGAGTTAAATCTCTGCAGACTAGATGGGGACTATTTGAAGACATGCACAAATGCGTGTGCATGCAAGCACACCCCCACCCACCCCCAATGCTGGATCCAAGGAAGAAATACAGAAATACGGAACTGGAGACAAAAAAGACTCAACTGAGTCTGAAAGGAAACGAGCACGGCTAAACAGTAATGCGTGAAAGGGCAGATGGTGTGCTAGACTAGAAAGAACTAGATCTAGAACAGAAACATGTCTGAAATGCAGAATGGGGATCAGTGTAAGCCAGAAACACATAGGACAAAGGCACAAAAGCATTATTCCAGTTTTAAATGGCAACAGCATGCATGCTTCAGTTGAACAGGCTCCTATCCTATGATTAACTTTGTCTCTTCGATTAAAATAAATCCAAACAGAAGAAAAAGAATGAAGTCAAAGAAAAATGAGGGAAGGGAAAAAAATCTCCAAATATTGTAAATAGCTTTTCACTTTACCATGTCTTAAAACTGTTGCTGCACAAAATTAATCATATAGTGAATCATATATGCAGAAAATAGCATTTTAAAAAGAGACGACTTTATAGAATATATCATTATTTGCTGATGCATGGAATAATGAAAGCATTAATGTTCTCCTTGAACAGGAGATGTGCTCAGTCTTTTTTAGACACAGCAGAGTTTCAACCACATTTCAGTTAGACCTAGCAAGCAAAATTTTTCTCTGAGATTGCCTTTACCATTTGTCAAACATTATTGGTCAAAGACCGATTATTGATGTCCCAAGCTACTGTTTGTCAGCAGCACTGCAAAATCAGTTCTATCCGCTGAACTATCAGTAGAGGAGGAGGAAAAATTGTACTGATGGATGTTTAGTTGCTTTCCAAACTGCTTTTGGTTAATGTCATAGCTCTGTTTGGGAGGGTATGATGTGCTGATACTTGGGTTTAATTATACCTTGCTCTGTCTGGAGGCGGTGGCATTATAAAAGGTGCAAGCAGAAAGATATTTTGGCCCAGCTTTGGTATCCAGCTTGTTAGTTTTTGAACAAAAGTTTTCCCTTGTAACCAGAGAGTGATGCTGGGGAGTCTTGGCACAGGGGACTGTCTTGCATGTTGTCGGCACCCCCTCCCCTGTCTGTGAAAGCATATGGGTACAGAGAGCAAGTTGCTCTCAATATATGCATTGACTGTATCTGTATAGTGCCATAAGCATCTGGGCAAAGGTACAGGCTTAATATCTGGCTGGCTGTGCTCAGCCTTGGTTTGTGACTGCTGACTGGTATGGGATGCCAGCAGTGTGCTATGGCCCATGTGCTATAAGTGGGTGGCCCATGCTTAGGCTGCTAAGAAATCTGTGGGGTGACTCCCACAAGGCTATGGCTCCCTTTGGGCAGTTGGTCTGTGATGCAGGGGCTGTATGGCAGTGCTGGGGGTAGAGGGGCATGCTGGCAAACCAAGGAAGCCAAAAATCATGGAAATTCAATAGAAATATGACCTAAACTTTAAGTCACTGATCTATATGTAAGACATCTGGCATTGTCTGATGGAGCACAGTGCTTGGTGTCAGAGCAGGCTGCAACATTGAATGAGGCAGTAATACACAGTTTGGGAAAATGAGTCAGAAGAGTGATTTTCCCCAACGATGTAGATGGTAAAATGAATCAGAACTCTTTTAGTTCAGAAGGGTAAAGTTCCTATTTCTCAATCACAGGCTACAACACTGTTGTTCCAGTCCTTGTTCCTTACTGGTAATATTGCATGTTGATCATGGTTTATATGGTTTCTAATCAGTAAGACCTGTGTAATCTTGGCTTTTCTTGCATTGTCGTTTTAAATGAGGATCAGCGCACAGATTCAGGATTATAAACAGTTCTGTTGTCTGTGATTGATCATTACTTACTTGCCTGCTGCTTGTGCCAATAGAAACAGCACAGTGCTTTGGCTTCTGCATCAAGGAGGCTTGTGAGGACAGGGAATTTGACTTGGCTGAGGTTTTAGTTGAGGGGAAAGGAAGACTTGGAGTTGTTCTCTGAGGAATACAGGGATTTAAGATTTCTGCAGAAATTGGTGTTGATGTGTTTTCCTCCTCCTGCTGTCTTGTACTCGGGCAAGTCATCCACAAAGTCTTGGAGAGATGTTCCATGTGGTAGGAACTAATCGCAACAGCTCAGCAGTGAAATACTTGGAGGGTCATGACATCCACCTGGCTGATCTTTAACAGCAGGAAGGAGGGGACAGATGAGGGTCATTTTTAAAAGCTTTGAGGCAGCTATAGCATGACTAATTCCTCTTATGTGATTCACCAATACCACTTGAATTGCTTGCCTGAAATTAGACACTGTATGAACTTATTACCATAAATAGGGATTTTTCCAAAGTGGTGTTTCTTTTTAGCACTTCCCTGTGCTCAGCCGGTTGTTCAAATCTTGCATTTGGTAAAAACATCCTAATCCTAGATAATGACTACGAAGTAGTCTGAGATACTGCATTGACTGTGCCTATTTTCCTACCTGCCTTCCTTACCCTTCGTGTCAAGTTGTCCTTCATATGTGCAGGCCTCATCTAAGAAGTCCAAAGTCATAAAAACCTGAAATGAAATGGTTCAGCAGCAGAACATGGGTTTTTTGGTACAGTTTTTGTGCATGTGAACTTAAATAGATTTCACTTTGCTACAGCTTTCAGTTCTAGGAAAAACCTTTCAAAATGAAAGCTATTTCATAAAAAATAATTGGAAAATTATGATTTGTTTCAAAACACAATTCCTTTGTGGAAATTATTTTACTTCATGTCAATTGTACAATACAGTTTGTTTCCATGCTATATTGCATGTCGCTAAGAGGGACGAGTTGTGCCAAGTTACCTGGCAAACAATAGTGGAGAACAGAATGGGAAGGCCCTGAGAGCTCCCCAGATATTTCTTTGCCTTCAAGGGACATCAGCTGAACCATTCTCAGGTTGTCTGCCAAACTTTAAGACCTTCTGTGATGACAGCTCTACTTCCACGTACCATCTACCCCAGTGCTCCATTTGCCTTTGTTAGTGGAAAGATTTTCATGGTGTTTAACCCAGCCTCTCTCATCTTTCCAACAATCTTTTACATGTTTGAAGGTTTTGCTGTGTTGGCCCTCAATCTGGTCTTCTTTAGACTAAACAAGCCCAACTGCCTCATTCTTTGGCTTTGCTAGACTTCTGACGTTTCCCCTGCATTTCTCCTAACCACACCCAGCAGATCCCAGAGGATCTGTGCACCTCTGTAGAGCCTTGCAGAGGTGCACAGGGCAGAGGTCTGGTACCTACAGGCTGCTGAGATGTCCCAATGTGAAATGAGTATGTGGGTGTTCTGTAAAATTGTGTGGTTGACTTCAGTTCAGTATGTGACCCCTGGAACACCCACATCCTTCCTGATGTTCTGCTGTAAAATAGGACATGCTTTATTACTGACTTCTCGTATCATACGGAAATACATAATATGTCGTATACAGCAGTTTGCACATCAGGTAAGAAAGAAGCTGGGTAGTCAGTGCTCTAATTAAAATGACAAATGTGAGCCTAGGATGATAACCTCTTGGATTATTCAGGGCTTTTTCTTCTGAAATATTGACATTTTCCAGGAATATAAGTTTTGCGTTTCAGCAAGTCCTCCCAGTGTAGCTTACAGGGTACTGTGTTACTATAAGTTACTGGTGTGTGGTACCTTAGCTCTTATGGCCATTCAGAAGTGCTCAGCTGCTTGCTTTCTGGGTGGCTTCCTGCTTAATCGAGAATTTGTTTGTTGGTTTGACGTACGAAGTGAGTTGAATATAGAACTATTAGATGTGCGATCCATACTGATTCAGCTGTTCCTTACAGAGCTTCATGATCTATGGGCCAAGGCACTTGTAAGATTAAACTCCATTACCATGTCATTACTGATGGGAAATGAGCATTGGAACTAGATTTAGAGGTCATTAAATTATTTTAATTAATTATGTGGCTAATAGACATGGGCTATTTTCATTGGCTTCTAGTTACATTCATTCATCAGCCCACGTAGCTCATGTTAGGCTGCACAGGTCAAATTTCTCAGTTTATGGTCATGTCAAATCTAGTGCTTTCAACAAGTGTTAAATTCACTATGAGGAAAAAAAAAGAATGATTCAAGTATTTTAACATGAACCTTCTACTCAGATCCACATGATCGGTTCCTAATGACAAATTTACAAGTTGAAGGCATGAAACTCTCAGCCACCCCACCACTGTGGGCCAGATGGCATCTGAAGTTTGAGTGATGAAATATTTAATGTAAAAAGCTTACTTCAGACTTTGGAGAAATTTGGTAAACAGAAATTAAGAGGTTGGGACAAATTCCCAGGATTTCAAAGTTTGAGCAAATGGAGTGATTTACCCAATGCTGTGAATAATTGCATGTCTGTGCTAGGGAAAACTGGACAGCAGTGACTAATTAGTCTTTTGTTTATGTGGGTTCTGAAAAAATGTTGCTGGCTTCCTTCTTTGACAATAGGTTTATAAATGGAGTTATACAATGACAAAAGTAAAGTAATTTTGTAAAGTAAAGTGATTGCATCCCTATGAGTAAGAAATGAAGCAAAAGGGGCAGGAAACCTGCATGGATGAGCAAGGAGCTTCTGGCAAACCTCAAACAGAAGAAGGAAGTTTACAATATGTGGAAAAGGGGCAGGCCACTTGGGGAGAATATGTGAACATTGCCAGAACATGCAGGGATGCAATAAGGAAGGCTAAGTCTGTTTGGTGAGGGATGTCAAGGACAACAAGAAGGGCTTCTTCAAGTATATCAGTAGGAAAAGGACGACTAGGAAAAATGTGGGCTGAATAAGGTGGGTGCCCTGGTGATGAAGGATACAGAGAAGGTGGAGTTACTGAATGCTGCCTTTGCTTCAGTCTTTACTGCCAAGGCCAGTCCTCAAGAATCCCAGACCCTGGAGGCAAGAGAGAAAATCTGGAGAAAAGACGACTTTCCCTTGGTTGAGGAGGATCAGGTTAGAGATAATTTACGTAAACCTGACACTCACAAATCCATAGGCCTCAATGGGATGCACCTCCAAGTGCTGAGGGAGCTGGCAGACGTTATTGCTAAGCCATTCTCCATCATCTTTGGGAGGCCATGGAAAAGAGGTGCTTGAGGACTGGGGGAAAGTTAACGGCATTCAAGTCTTTGAAAAGAGCAGGACCCAGGAAACTGCAGGCTGGTCAGCCCCACCTCCATCCCTGGAAAGGTGATGGAACAGCTCATCCTGGATGTCATCTCTAAGTATGTGGAGGAAAAGAGGGTTATCAGGAGTTGTCAACATGGATTCACCCAGGGGAAATCATGCCTGACCAACCTGGCAGCCTTCTATGATGGAATGGCTGGCTGGGTAGATGAGGGGAGAGCGGTGGATGTTGTCTACCTCCATTTTAGTAAGACATTTGACACTGTCTCCCATAAGATGCTCATAGGTAAGCTCAGAAAGTGTGGGTTAGATGAATGGACAGTGAGGTGGATTGACTGGTAGAGCTCAGAGGGTTGTGGTCAGTGGTGCAGAGCCCGGCTGGAGGCCTGTAGCTCGTGGCGTTCCCCAGAGGTCAGTGGTGGGTCCAGACCTGTTCAACTTATCCATCGGTGACCTGGATGAAGGGACTGAGGGTACCCTCAGCCAGTTTGCTGATGACACAAAACTGGGAGGAGTGGCTGATTCACCAGCAGGCTGTGCTGCCATTCAGTGAGACCTGGGCAGGCTGGAGAGCTGGGCAGAGAGGAACCCAATGAAGTTCAGGAAAGGCGAGTGCAGGGTCCTGCACCAAGGGAGGAACAACCCCACGCACCAGTACAGCCTGGGGGCTGGCCTGCTGGAAGGCAGCTCTGCAGAGAAGGACCTGGAAGTCCTAGCTTCTCCTGTCTTTCTGAGGTAGGGTGTGAAGTAAGTGCTGTTGCCTATCCCAGCCCAACTTCATCTTCTCCAGAAGTATGGCAAGATTCACTTGAGGTGAGTCTCCACGGCTGCGAGTCAGTCTGTAAATGCATGGATATTTATATTGATTGTCTGATGTCTTGTTCGGGTTAAAGCTAGGCTTAGTGTTGTATAATTATCCAACTACTCTTTTTTTACAAGACAGGTGTTTTGTCTCTTTTACCCCGGTCCACCATAATTTCTGAAACATCATCAACAATAGTTCACATACTGCTTTAGCTCATTCCCTCAGAGCGCACATAGACTTTCAAAATATCTATTAGCCTTTGCTTATCTATTTTTTCTGTGCTCCCATCCTACTGTTAAAAACAATTCTGTTAGATGCTGGGTCACAGTTTTGGTTCTAAAAATTGGAATATAAAATATCAGCAAGTATTTCAGCTATGTTTAGATCTCTGTGCCTCATATGTTCTCTCCCTTTACTTTTCTTGTGTGTTAATAGAAACATTCTTCATTGCCTCTTATAGCTCTACTTGTGACCCTTTTAGAATCACAGAATCATAGACTGGCTTGGGTTGGAAGGGACTTTTAACAGTCCAAACCCCCTACAACGAGCAGGGACATCTTCAACTAGATCAGGTTGCTCAGAGCCCCACCCAACCTTATCCTGAACGTTTTCAGGGATGGGGCAGCTACCACCTCTTTAGGTAACCTGTGCCAGTGTTTCACCACCCTCATCACAAAAAAAATCTGCCTTATAGCTAGGCTGAATCTAGCCTCTTCAGTTTAAAACCATTGCCCCTTGTCCTGTTGCTGCAGGCCCTATTCAAAAGTCTGTTCCCATCTTTCTTATAAGCCCCCTTCAAGTACTGAAAGGCCTCAGTAAGGTCTCCCTGGAGCCTTTTCTCCAGGCTGAACAATCCCGGCTCTCTCAGCCTTTCCTCATAAGAGAGGTGTTCCATCCCTCTGATCATTATTGTGGCCCTCCTCTGCACCTGCTCCAATAGGTCTGTGTTTTACATCATAATTGTTCCTTCCAATTGAATCCAGACATCATTGGGCCATTTCCTCATACTCAGCCGTGTACCCCAGTTTCCACTTTCTTCTACATTTTTTCCCCAAACTTACTCTAAGGGTATTAGCTGGTTTCTGACCATTTTCTATTGTTGGACCAATCCCTAGTCTCTTCTGCTGGTCATTGCTTCCCAGCATCTTTACATGACCTTATTTTTTCAGGCTTTGTGAACCAGGATCAAACCAAGCTGACAAACCCTCAAGCGTTGTGGGAAGCTTAGTGTGTGAATTTAGGGGCTGGTGTTTGTGTAGGTAATGATCTGAACCAAATCCTAAACTGAAACAACCTCTGGTTTCTGGTTCCAAGACATGCAGCACAGTTGAAGTCCTGCTATGATAACCAAGTGACTCAGGCCTGTCTGCGGTGTGTGACAGGTGCAGGGACAGATTAAACAGCAAGAGAGCTACTGTCACATAAAGATACACGACTACATTATGCTCCCTGTTCACAGACGTGGGTACTTTGCGAATGAGACAAGCTGTGTGCACAACTTTTGCAAATTCCTACAAAGTAGTCCTTTGGTGCAGTCCCATTTGTCTCTGCTAAAAATACGTAGGTCTAATTCCAGGCAGATTTCTGATGAGGAAAATTGTAGCAATGTTCACTGAAACTGGAAAAAATCCACCCAGACTCCATGCTAGTACTTGGTCCGAGCTGAAGAGGCTGTTGTAAGTGGCTCTGAGCTATTTCCTGTGCTGTGCCAGCAGGCAGCACTTAATGTCTGAGCTGCTCTGTGGTTCGGTGCGTTGGGGAGTCATGATTTTGTTCAATAGTTAAGGCACAAAGAAACTGGGAAGAAAAGAACCTGTTGTTAAACTGCTCGGCAAGCAATGAAAGTTGGCTTGTTTAAATCAAGAAAAAGTGAGGCTTGTGAAGCCTCCTTGGCTTTATTTTTAGTCCAGGAACAAGAGAATTGTTTGGAGCTGATGTAGATGGCAAGACTCTTCTAATTTGTTTCCCAGACTTCAGTTTAGATGTGTATCATCTAAAAGATGCGGGCATATACGAGAGAGAAATATTGCCTGGAAGTGTCTGCAGACTTTGTGATACTGAAGGTGTTACATAAACTATGCTCTAAAAAATCACAGCTGCATGATTTCCACATTAAAGCTGTCTAAAAGGAATGCCTGTGTGTACCCGTTCATAACTTTCAGCTTTACAATTATCTGCACCCCAGATGTTTTTCATACAGCAGCTTTTTCATTTTTCTCCTCTTCCTACCCAGACAAGGTCAGTAAGGAACGGGGGGAGCTATTCTTCTTTTCTCTCCTATACCCTCCATCAACTTTCCTTTAGTTTCCACTTTTCCAGATGGCTTGTAAAGTATTGTGCATTATGTTTTTAATAATAAGGTGGGCTCTTCTGCACCCATGTGTTTAACACTGCTATCGCAGTACTTTGATACCAGGTTTCTTGGAAAATCATACAGTTTCACTCCCTGGCTGGCACAGAGCCATTTTTACTATACTTAGTGAGATGGGAAAGAGGAACTGCCTTTATGTTTTCCATTTGGCTATTGAGCCTCTTCCTAGCCAGGCACAAGGGGTCAGAGGGCACTGAGGTGCCCCAGAGCCCATGTGCTGAGGAGGCTGAAACAAGGGGAGGATTTCCTGGCTCGCTGCTGCTGCTGACCAGAAGAGCAGTACAACACATCTATTGTACAAGCAAGAATCTGGACCTTTTGTTTTTCATCCCCATCTTTGAAACCAGGGAGGGTTTGTTAGCACAAGGCAAAGAGATTCATAACAGCCAGCCTTCTCTTCCTGCCCCCTGTCCAGCACTTCCTCCAGGAGCAGGAAATGTTGCTGTAATAATAAGTGTATATTATATTAGCATAATGTCATATCAATAAGACTTTTGCTGTTGCCTCCACTTTCTGCATTCTGGCAAGACTTCTAAGCTAAACAGAAATGAGTTTTACAATCATGTTCTCTGTTATGTAAACATAATTTAATAAAAACATTTTGAGTCCTTAAAGGAAAAGAAACATTTTCAAAAAAACTGCAGCTGTAGGGTACATCTCCTTTTTCTCATACCACGATGCATACTGACTGGTATGTAACTGGCTGGGTAACACTGAATGGAACTCAGCGCTGTTGAAATATGCTAGACATATAAAGACAGTGACTTTTCAAAATTGTCAGCAGCTTTTGAATTACTATTTGGCTTCATCAGCAAAAGCTGGACACCGCCTGGACACTTTTAGCTGGTAGATCAGACAATACATCTCAGATTTTTAGGCATTTTAGATGAGAACTAGGTGTGCCAATCATTCTGTGCAGGCTAACTCTTACATGTAAAAGTCACCAAATTAGCATACAGAAATGAAATGGTATCAAATACAAACTCAAATACAATTGTACTTGTCCTGGAGCTCTGGATTGGAAAAGGTAGGTGATGTAAGTAGGTTATCAAATCTGCCTTGGCAAAGATTCTGTGTGCTGTCCTTGTGGGTGTGGAGCCAGGTCTCCTGTAGGCAGAAGAGTTGCACGATGGTTATAAAGCCATTAAGAAACTGGTTAGTGTTACAGGAGAGCTAATGGCTCCTAAGTAACAGTCCTTTGGGAAATTTATACATAACTTTAGTGATTAATTTCTGCTGTATGTGTCTGCACTGCTAACATTATCATGCTTATTCTGTGGGAAGGTTATGGCAGCCTCTTGAAGCAAAATTCAAACTGAACCAGTTTGGTGACTCGCTCCTTTAAGGAGCATTTCTCCTGCTCTGCTTGATTTATCCATTATAACTACTGTGCCACCCACAGTGGAGAGAATGAGTCTATTAACCCCCAAAGGAGCTGTGTGAGAGTGAGAGGAGCTTGCACTCTGCTAGGGTTGACCAGTCTTTTGCACAAGATCGCTGGACATTGAAGTTAGAAGTTTTGAGAGAGATGAGCTTACGTTGGCCTGTTGTTTCATGATTGAAGGTGTGTGAAATCCCCAAGAATACTTCCACCAGAACTCGGGCTGATGTTCTGTCTTTTGGTAAGAAAAAAGCAAACGAATGAAAAACATGTTCTAATTCCTAAATAATTACGTGTGCCCTTGAGTTTGTTGTGATTTTTGTGGGACTGTGCTACACTGTTTGAGGCTAAACACTGAAAGTCTTTGCAGGTTTGGTCAGTTATTTCAGCCAGGCAATTATTTTCTGACCTAAAGCAAGTGGTTTTCTTTTCAGTTTCTGCAGGAGCAAAGGCCATCAGTATTAAAACAAAACAAAAAAAAATATTTGGCAGTAATATCCTCAAATGCTGCAGCTTACAGTAATTTTACTGTCGTTTTCATAAGGATTGCCTTGGAAAAAATTCTATATTCCTAGACAGGACAGAAGATGACAAGAATACGAGTTAGGATACTAAACAGGAAAAAGCAACAAGGCATTATGTTTGTCCCCGAACAGTGTTGTCTCCTTTTGAGTCCATATTAACTGAAGCTGTAGGAAGAGCACACAAACTGTTAACTTTACAGAAGTATATGCTACAACCATGTATTTTCTTGGAAGAGACTGAAAGAAATATAGTCTCACTGTTCTGCATCATCAGGTAAAACATACATCCCCTTCAGAGTGGGCACAGTCTGCCCCACTGTTTTCCAATTTGAAAATTTTTTTCCAACTGAGCATTTGTGTCAGTGTGAATATATCACTTGAGGTCATAAAATGCTGAATGTAATACTTCGTTTACTCTAGGGTTTAATCACTGTGGGCTGCCTTAAGGCTGAATGCTTGTCCTAGTTGAACTGAGTGCTAACCCATTGTCAGCAGTGATGTTTGTGTCTTAAATAGTAATAGTATAGTATAGGAATGATTTGTATGGATATGTGCATTGATTAAGGAAGATTCTTCAGGTAAAAACAATCACATTCATATTCAATGAAAATGAAAAGGAAAGATACAAATGTGTATGTAGTAACAGTAAATGAGTGTTTTTGAGAGTCAATGGCAAATAAGGAATCCGTAATAACATATCCTGCAGGACTGAGACCATGGGGTACACTGTACCAGACTTTTACAGTGTCCTTCTGACAGAAGGACAGCTTACTTTTGGGGCTGTGTTTACAAGTAAATGTAAGAGAGACTTCTAAAAATTCCATTATTTTTTTATCCTGATGGGCTGAACAGCATATTCCATGGTATCTTGTATCTAAAGGGAAATCTAAGAAATGGAAATTCAAAATAAATTTTTTTGTGCACCCTGCATCCTGTAAGGAAGTTTGAGGGGACTTCTGGTTTGCCAGAGGCATTTTTTCCATCATGGAAAAACCATATTACTGTATTACTGGTTTTGTGTCTCACCTGCAAAGCAGAGAGAATATTTCTTCACCTTTTAGATACTTTAGATAATCTAAAATGACAAATGTTTGTAATTTGCTTTGGGATTCTTGGACAGAAAATTTTCTGGTACTTTTCTGCTAAGTACTAGGACTTATATGAATCATGATTTCCCAGCAAGGCTTTACCTTCTATCAAAGACTGTAAGAAATTTAAGGCTAGGAAAAAGCAGCTTACTGAAAATGGTACTATATATTTGACAATCGTATCCCTTCTGAAGATTTTCATGTGTTTTACCTTCAGGTTGTTAACATCCTGCAGCAAGCAAGTCATCACTTCAGCCTAAAGGTTTGTGGAAGAGATGAGCGATACATGAAACAGAATAAAATTAAATTTTACGTCTGTTCATTCAGGATCCTGATGAGTGATACACGGGGAGAGGTAGAAGATGGTGAATTTCACAGAGAATGCAACTGAGAAATGCACTATTAATCATGATATTCACCAGACATTATCCCCTGTGGTATACGTATTTGTATTTGTATTAGGCTTGCCAGCTAACTGCCTGTCACTGTACTACGGGTATTTACAGATTAAGGCTAAAAATGAATTGGGTGTCTATCTTTGCAATTTGACCGTAGCAGACCTGCTCTATCTATTTTCTTTGCCATTTTGGCTTCAGTATGTTTTACAGCATGACAATTGGACCTACGATGAGCTGCTGTGCAAGATTTGTGGCATCATCCTGTATGAGAATATCTATATCAGTGTGGGCTTCCTCTGCTGCATCTCCATTGACCGCTACCTTGCAGTAGTGCACCCTTTTCGCTTTCAACGGTTTCGGACAATGAAGGCTGCAGCGATAGTAAGCATCATTATCTGGACCAAGGAAATAATGACCTGCTGCTTTGTCTTTACGCATGGGGATATCAGTATGGACGCTGACAGCCATGTGGTGTGCTTCGAGCACTACCCCATCAAAGAATGGGAGCACAATGTCAATTACTACCGGTTCTCTGCTGGCTTCCTTTTCCCCTTCTTTCTGCTGGCCTTCTCTTACTGTGGGATTTTACGGGTTGTCCACAAGAGTCCCGGTACTCAAAAGAAGAAGAAAATCCAAATTAAACGACTGGTTTCAAGCACCGTTTTCATTTTTTTAGTTTGCTTTGGACCATACCACATCCTTCTTGTGGTTCGCAGCTTGTTGGAGAACAACTGCTCATTTGCTGAGAAAATATTTAATATTTACCATTTTTCTCTCCTGTTGACTACTTTTAACTGTGTTGCTGATCCAGTATTGTACTGTTTTTCCAGTGAAAGCACTTACCAGAACTTTGCCAAGATGCGAGACTCTTGTTTAACATGTTTAGGGTGTCTGAAGACTGAGACAAAGGAATGTTATCCACTGAATGCTCCAGAAACTCCCAACAAGCCACAGCATGAGCAACCACCAGGATTATTACAAATATCACATGATGGTACTGGAATGAAGGACTCCTCTGCAACTAACGTGGGCAGTTTATAACATTCATCAAAAAAGATATTAATCTAAAATCTGCAGCTATGGCTTTGTTTGTGTATCCATCTGATTTATCCATGTATTACAACGGTGTTACCTCCTAAAGTCTTATTAGCAACGCAGTACAGTGAGGTCATTTCTGGAGGTGTTTGGGCCTTGCCAATAGCGAGGAAAGCACATACTGAATCAGTTCAGTTACAATCACATGTCCATTGTCATTGTCGCACCACTCAAAACCTGTTGTCTTGATGCCTGCGTTGACTGGAATAAGCTAGTACTCATGGGGTGTGGGTCTGTTGAATTTGTCTTTAACTGCTTTCTGTTTGCCCCTGTAGCATCTAGAGAAATTAATTGTCTGCAAGCTGTCATCATCTGTTGAAAAGGTTGGAGACAGAACACATTAATGTCCCCATATGTACTTTTTTTAAAAGAAAAAACCCTGCATTTCTGTAACTCTCTGAAATAACTTCCCCTTCAGCTAGTTTTGAGGCTGGCAGAGACCATGCCAGAACCAGCCTCCTAAAACAACCAATTCCATTCACAAGGAACTCGGCATCTGCTGAGACCTTTTGTCTGTTGACTGCTGAGTCTGAGACCGCTGAACCTCAGCGCAAGGTTGCTATTGACTTCCAGAGGTATGAGAACTCTTGGCTCCGATGGGGATAAGTAGTTTGGTCTGTTGACTTGGAAAAGAAACAGGAGGTTGGTAGTATGTGAGGCACTTTGAACCCATGTGCTTCTCTGAGTCACTGTGTTCAAAGACAAATTTAGTTACGTCTAAATTCTACTACACCTTCCTAAGGATTTGATTGTGTCCTTCACAATCTGTGTGTCTTGTGCAGAACACACCATGTAGGCAATTAATTAACAACACATTTGTCAGGGAAGCTGTTAAATGGATTCTGATCAAAGTCTCTTTTCTCCCACAGATACTATTGCTTAAGGTTTGGTCATTGTTCAGGAAATACACTATCAGAAATATGATGTATGAATGTTCTGTTTCCTGGTTTAGGCAGAAACAAAAGACAGGAATAAGCGGAGTTAATAGCAGTTAAAGATGCAGTCGTGCTCTACAGAATTGTTTCTACCACCATTTCCTCTCTAGTTTCGTCCCATCCCCCGCCCCCCCCCCCCCCGTATTATACTCATGAATCCTGTATGATGATTCTCTGTATGATGATTCTTTGTGATCTGCTCCTCACACCTTCTTGTATCTGTAACCATTACACCATGAATGTTGCCTTGTCCTTTCACTTCTCTGGTTTGAAACCTTTCTTGAGGCACCTCTCTCCCTGCAACCTGGAGCTGATAACTTCCAGCAGTATAATCAGTTTAGTTTCTTGCCCGCCCCAAACGTCAAAAGATTCTCTAGACAGATAGTCTACTCCTGGTATCTGAAGTATGTCACGGTAATACAGCCTTGCTTGTCGTCGGTTTCTGAAAGGATTATATTCTAACAGTTTTCTGGAAACCACCTTGAGAGTGCAATATTAGAAATAATTTAGGGATGTGTTTAATAAAGGATGTTTTTATTATTTTCTTCATATATTTGTTCACTCTTTGTTTGAAATAACTATCTTATGAGTTTAGCCCACAGTTTCTATTTGTGAGACTACAAATCTTCTCCTGTCTCTTTCAGAAAGGGTTCATGTCCCTACTCCCAGGAGGGGATTAGGTTTGCATAGGTTAACATTTGGTTTGTTTAATTATTTTACATTTCTTTATCCTTAGACCAGTCGCCAAGCTGGATTAATTACCTTATATATGCATTTTTTTTCTTGTGATCATTAGTGCTGTTTAGCTTTACTTTCTCCTAATCTTTGTTCTGATCTCCTGTATCGACGGGGTTGTAAGGCCGGGACTCGCCACTGCCGTAATGCCGTGCTTCTATTTTGTTAAGCACCGAGCCAACTGCTTGGACTCCAATGACCTGGCAGGCGGTTAAGACACACACATGGTTTGTTCTAGGATGAAATATTTGTTTTCCTGTTTATGCTTTACTTCTTTACAGTTACCCACGTTGTTTAAATTAGACAGCTGGAATGCAGAGCATGCCATATTACATCAAATTGTCATCTGAGGGATTAAGGCTTATTTGAATTTGTACTTTGATGTGGCCAGCTTTTGGTCAGCTGCTGCAGTTTCAAATCAGATGGAAACTTGTGTAATGAAGTCCAGCATTCTGCTACAGTTCTCAATGTTTAACCTGCTAGCCCACAAGAGAAGGGGGAGAATTTTTTCTTCTTTTTTTTTTTTTCTTCCTTCTCTTTTTTTCCCCTGAAGTCAATATTTTATCAATTCTTTCTATAGTGTAACTGTTAGGCTTAGGCTGCAGAACTGTAACCAATGTGGGAAGAAGGTAACTCTCCCTCAGAGCTTTGCTTTCCATCTCAGCCAGAAACTAGTCAACCAAGGGTCCTACTGTGGTTGCTAGAGACATGCTACACATTGTTATTGGATTAAATACAGTGCTTGGGACTGCACATGAGAAGGGATCTTAAAAACACATTAGAGAAAAAGACAAATAAATTATTACGTTCTATATTTCTTATTGAAATCTGAGTGTTAAAACTTGTATTTTCAGAAAAAAAGAGCAAAAGCTTACTAAATGAAGGGTTTTTTGACAAATGTTAGTGTTTGGAAAGAATAACATACATTGCACCTGTCAGTGTAATATGTCAGTAAGCTACTAAGCACTTAGCACACAGAGAAGGAAATCAGCTGCCTCTTTTCCCAAACAGACTTTTTAAAATTATGCCCATTTCATTTTGTGGGTTCTGTGCAGCAGTGAACATATGCCATCCTGCAGGCTTACTGGCTTTGGCAAAAAGCTCAAGCATTCATAGGAAATATTTTGCTTAATAGTTATAGTTTGGAGAGTTGGGAGACCTCTAAAGGAGCTATTTTCTAATTATGAAAGTTCAAAGATAGTTCTACCGCAACATCGTTCAAGAAGGTTTTAAATAAAATGAATCTAAAAAAATGTCTGATCTATAAAATATACATTGGGAGCCTTGGCGAATCTGAGTGTCTAGCAGCCTGTCTGGCATTAAGATTTCTTTCTCTCATGTGTTCAACTGTTTTAAGTCTTTAAAGGCTGTGTGTCCTCAAGGACTTCAGAAGATTGATGTTCAAAATACACCAGTGTTTGTGGTAAGAACTGATTTTTCTCGTTCTCCAAAAGTTATGTGCTTGTCTTACATAAAAGAAGGAACCTTCCTGGTAAAATTCACCTGCCAGGAAGAAAAGTAGATATAAGGTGTGGAAGTCCACGGTGCTTTGGAAAAAGCAGTGGCTAAACACAACTGCCATTCTCATCCTGTTAAAGCACAGTGGTTTGATGCTCGCTTTTTGTATCATTATAATCATTTTAGCTAAAGCATCAGTGCCTGAGAGGTGCATAGATACCCTGTCCTCTCTGCTGCAAGGGCTGACAACTAGCAGAAGTTCAGCCCTGACATTTCTCTAGAGTTAAAGTAAAAATCACAGCTTTAAATGACAAAAGTCAGGCACAATTCACAACTATTTGTCATGTACTGGTTCAGCGTTAGTAGGCTTTTAAGATACAATTTAATTTTGCTTCATTTAGTCTTTTCAGGAGCTGAATTTCTATAACTGGAATTAATCCAAATGTTCATTTCCATAGTTTTATTTCATACTGAACGCAAGTATTTTTTAATTTCCAGGAATGCTTTCATTTTTAAGTATTAATTTTTAACCACTATTTATGTATTTAATTCATTTATTCTCAACGGGATACCCTTAAATGTATACCACCTTTCTGTAATACCCAGAAAGGGACAAAAGATACACATGGTAAACTAGTAGTCCGAAGGAGGCAAATGGTATACCCTACCTTTTACGTGGGAAGTTTGCAGTGCTGCCCTTATTTTCATTATCTCAGTTACAGCTCTCCCCTTATCTCCTCACACTTCCACAAAGTACCCACCACCACCACAAGACGACCATGTTAGAGGGGCTACAGGAAGCGTGCAAGGGAGCTGTGTCTAACAGCTTTCCCTACTCTAACGCTGGGGTTTTTTGCTCTGAACCTCCCCACTCCACTGCAGCTGTTTTCCCCACCACAAGGTATTTTTAAATCCAAGTTGCTACAAGAGTTACTTCCTGTTGCAGTTATAAGGTTAGTAAAATTGGAACAGCAGTGCAATATTTCATTTTATAGTGACAAGCTTTCTTTGTAAAAGACGGATCACCTCTTAGTATATAATACCATTTAATATCCATTCTCCATTATATAATTACAGAAAAGAAAGGTAGCCCAAAAAATCATCACAATGACATCATATCCCCTTCTTGCTTCACAGAGATGTAACACTGAAAGGTTGTGGGCAGCCCAGACACCAGAGATGAAAAGTCATCTTTTTCTGATTTTTTTATACCTTGTGAGAGGCTAGGGAACAAGGAACTAACATGGGGGCAACTCTCGATACAGAAATCATCAGGGGCAGTCACTGCTGCGCTTCTTGAAGCAGCTTTTCAATCATAAGCGAATGGGTGTTGTAGAAGGGCAGCCCATCCACTTCCATTTCTAGACTGGCAGTTTTTCCACTGCGGACCCCATGCTGCACAAGTGCTTTCAGAAGCTTTTCTTCCTTAAAACCAACATAAAAAGAGAATATAATTAAGATTCCGAATCAGACAAGAGCATTCATCAAGATCTTTCTTCTAATTCTAGGGGAGACTGACCACATCCTCCATATTTATTCTGACAGCCGTTTGCTAACAACTTTTTCCCTTGTCCCAAAGAATGTGTGTAGCATCTGGAGCTTAGGGAGCATCAAAAGGCTTACATTCTTGACTTCTATTTAATTGTTGAATGATCTTGTTCTCCACACTCCCTCAAACAGCACAACAACATCAATTTAGTAACACAAATCCTTTTTTTTGCCTGGTTTCAAGTTCCTATATTGCATAAATCAGAATCAGAGCAACCTCCTCCCAAAGTATCTCAAAAACCACTACCTATCACTTCCCCAGTGTACCAGCTGGCTGCAGATGCATTTTTAAAGAAAAAGAACAGAAGGGTAAGAGGATACATCAGGAAAAAAGGTTACAGGGAGTAGGTACATTGGCAATCACTTTCCTTTCCTGCAGCTTCTGTGATCTGTGTGCCTTTTGCTCTCTGTCCACTTTTTTCTATTGATTTTACGAGAATTTGGGTTGCTTAGGAATGGGGGAATAATCCTGAAATTGTGCTTCCTTGGGATTCTCTGAAATAGTGCATACTTTTGTTTAGAACTGCAACTCAATTTCATGTTTATAACAGTTATTTTCTTGCTTAACAGTAATATAAGCAGATAACAAAGCATATTCCAAATTGAGCTGTTAAAAGTACACAAAGGGAACAGAATCCTTGGTTTTGAGTACTACCAAAACAGCCCTGCCAGCATCCTTGACAAACACTTCTGTACGTTTAATTACTTCTTGTTTGATATTCCCATCCAATAACCTCTAGCAAAGTCCTTTATCTCCTGGACACAAATTGACAATGAAAAAATTATGATGTTAAACTCTCTAATATTGTCTTATTAAGTGTTCCGGTTTTTCCTAGGAAGACTCCTCAACCATAAAGATTACAATAGCTTTAGATCTGAATTTTGACACAATATAGTTGTATTTTAAATAATACAGTATATGGTCAAAATATAAGAATTTCTGAAAGAATTAAAGCATACTTTGCATGGTCTATTACCAGATAATTTAGTATAATTTAGTAACCTGTTTTCTGAATGCACTTTATCATTTGCACTTTATTATTTGTCCTGTATTTTCTCTTAATGCATCCTGGTTCTTAGCTGCAACAAAGTTACATGAGGCACCAGTGTTCTATTAAAGAAAAATTATGCATAGTTACATGGTGTCAGTCTTGACATCATGTAACAACACTGCAATGATACAGCTATTTAAGGAAATTATCTGGATACATCGGTAGCTTTAGAAGTGCTACTTTTTAATTTATAAAGCTATAAATATCCATCAGCTTATCTCACATGAACGATCAAATATGTGAATGCAAATATAATCAACTGATCTTTCTGCATGAGAGAGCTTTTTCTTAGCATCTATATGCAAATTGGCAAATTAGATCTCTTGTGTCACGGAAGAGACACTTGAATTGGATACGCAAAACATCATTTCTAATTTGAATTCTTCTCCCACATGCTCACATGTTAGAGCACTCTGATCTGCTTACGTGGGAAAAAGGCTTGCTTGCTTCATACTGCTTAGCTATGCCTGATAAACTGCATCCTCTCATCGAATGCTGTTCTTTCCATTTGAAGGAACAATGTAGAGCGTGCTTCCTTAGCTGTAAAGTGCTGCAGTTTGCTCAGAGTTCTCTCTTTAGCAAATCATTATGTTGGGAGTGGGGTAACCAGAAAAATAACCCAATTAATAGAAAAAGAACTTGTTAATTTGCACTTTGTTAATGGGAAAAACTCCCTTAGACAAAGCTTATACAGAACACTAAAACAAACATCATATTTGAATATATTTCTCATTTACAACGTAATTAACATTCTTATAGGTCACAACTTCAAAATCAGCACCATACAGTTCATTTCTTAACATTAATAAAGAGTTCAGTAAAATAATGACTGCCTGATATATTAACCTGGATGTGAGATGCAAGGAAATGCAGAGCTGACTCTGGGATGTTTAGCATTAGCTATGTTTGGATATGTATGAATTAATATATTTCCCTAGAGTCACTTCAGTGTAAAAGTACCATGAACATCTGAAAAATCAAACCAATGTTGTATTAAACAACACAATTATGATTCAGTTCCACAAATGAAAGGTAAGTGAAGATTGTTTAGATCCAATTGTTTCTTGTTCATCAAGTTCTCAACAAGGAATAAATGCAATGCAGTGTCTTTTATTAAATAAAATATATGTAAAGACTAATCCATGCACTTAGAACTATCTCAGCATTCTGTTCAGTGGGAATGTTCAGCTCCACAGTTCTGGGCTTTATTGCGTGCAATCCTGACACTGCTTGAACACAAGGCTGCAGAGAAATAACCTTTGTGTTTCAGGGGAGTTCTTCATCCAGTAATGATCACCTATAGTTTTCGCGGAAGGAATGCCATTTTTGGAAGAAAGACAAAACACATTACAAGAAAGCTGTTCGGTGCTTAGGCACTCCTTCAACTGTCTTCTTTCCAGTTACAAACAGAGAATATGAACACTGACATGGGTATGTGTGGTGGTGCTCTTTAACTTACGAGAGTAATTATTATAGCATTAAAAGAAGTTGGATTGGGCAGAAAGTAGCCATATAAATATAAGTGGTCTGAGGGTTTTTTATATTAATGGAGTGTGTGAACACTAATGTGTTCAATCATCTGCATTGTTTACTGTTGTGTGATTTATAATTAACGATACCATATTCTCTTGTCAGGCATTTTGTAATTTCCTGTCCTCCACAAAACTGTTTCCATTAATTTATCTCAATAGATTTTAGTTTTGCACTTTCAATAGCCCATTATTGAATCATTCTCAATATTCCCAGCTGTATAGCTTAGTAAAAACCAAGAAGGATTTCCTGTACACAGTGTCACATTTAATTACAGTAGCTCGTTACCAGGAATTTTGATCATAGTAGTTTTAAGGATACATTAATTTAAAGGGCAAAACCACTGAAAGATGAAAAGTAATTTATTTTAGGAAAAGATTGTGCTGAAAGGTGCCATGTGCTTTGTTAAGTCAAAGGATAGGTGGCTATACAGCTATGCTAAACATAGGGATCAGTGTCAGTTTTGTGACCTTTAAATGAAAAATCAAAATAGCAAGAATTTTCAAAAAATGTTACCTATTCTAAAATACTTAAGAGGTGTTTTGCTGGCATGTCATGCAGAACGTACTCTCATCAGCATAAATTCTCCACTGTTGTGAGCAATATCTATGGTAGACATTTTGCTTAGCATTCTTGCAGGTCATAAACTTACTGGTTTTGCCCAGGTGTCTATAGAGGTACTCTACCAGTAAGACTGAAGTTTGAAGTTCCTAAGTTATTACAAGTATGGTGGAACAACCTTGCCTGATTGTTGAGTATATATATATATGTATATTAAAAAAACCCACCCAACAAAAAACAAACCCTGCCAAGTTAAAAATAGAGCCATGTGCTCAGCAGGATGAACACAGATCACAGTCATTTCTCACCCCTCTCGGTTATTTTACTTTTCTCAGTCTGAAACCTTTGTATTCCCAGAATATCACATTGTTCAGAGTTGCATTAATCAAAACAGATTTAAAAATATTCACCTGCAAGTCTTGAGTTTAGAAACATTCAAAACTAATTACAGAAAGTTTCTAACATAACTAGAAAAGGTGGAAAGATCAGAAGGTGCAAATATCAGAAATATGGAGTGGCTTCTGTATTAGAACTCTATGACTTTTGATTTTGGAAGAGGGACATCTAAAGAAGGCTACAACAGAGGTTTATAAAATCATGAACAATACGAAGGAAGTGAACAGGTAATTTTAATCACTGTATTGCAGTGCAAGGAT
This sequence comes from Falco rusticolus, assembly GCF_015220075.1. Classification (NCBI taxonomy): domain Eukaryota; kingdom Metazoa; phylum Chordata; class Aves; order Falconiformes; family Falconidae; genus Falco; species Falco rusticolus. The sequence goes on from NC_051193.1 coordinate 42,851,106, forward strand.
TTCTTGCACTGCCCATAAAATTGTAGTGCTGTCTTGTGCTTGAAGTCACAGCACACGTACACATGCATTTTTGAGGATTTTTACATTCAATCAGCCTTGAAGCCTTTGTGGAATATTCTAAATACAGTGTGGTTGCTCATTCACCAGTGACTTGCAAAAGTCACCAAAAGACCAGGTGAAAGTAAGCTATCGAACTGGACTAGGCAGGATTTAGCAGCTGGTAGCAAATCCTATCTGCATGTCACAAGCAAGTCACAACTCCTTGGTCCTACAGAAATTACCTTGGTAACAGAAGGAAGTGCTGATAGCCAGACCGTCTTCTGTGATAACTGCGGAAATCCAATGGCTTTCCTCAGATAGCGGTCATGTATTTCACAAGTGCTGAGAATATATAGAGCACAGGCGATGGCATAGCCTCCCCAGTTAGAGACCCCTGCAAAAGAATGGCACCAGGAAAAAAATGGAAAAACCCCAATATCTATTGCAAAGATACCTAACCTGCATAGGTCGGTAGGCACATAAAACTGAGTCTCATGTAGCGTGGTGAAACGGAACATGAATATATATTAAATATTGACACGAATTTGGAACATTTATTTCAGAAATACACAATTGCTTAACATACTGAAATGTTTTCTAGTATTATGTATTCTAGTATTTCTAGTACAGATTGAATTTCTCTAAGTTTCCATCTAGTTTAGTTTGTGGTTTGTCTTTCCAACAAAGCAAAAACTCAAATGGGCATGGTCTGTAGCACGGTTCCCCTTGGCTTAGTGTGATGTCCATGAACTGTCAGGAGCCATGTTACAGCCTGGTGTCTTTTGTTTCTAACCACACAGAGGTAGAAGATTTTGATAAAGTATCCTAAACCAGGCAAATTTTTACTGGTGTCAGATTTTATAATGGAACGCTGTACCATTGCAGAGAATCCCTTTTTGGTCACAAAATGAGGCCTGATTAAAGAGTTCAGCTATTTTGTAAGATACGAAGCTATGGTGAAGCTAATTGTCTGTGTCTTGATGATGTGTCCTTGGTGTAAGTGTCATAAACAAAAGGACATTCTAACACAGTTAAGATCCATAATTTTTCTGTATGCTGTTATCAAATCAGTGCACACAGTCTTGTTAGACAGCTTCTTTGTCAAGACTCTATTGGGGATCATTAGATTTGAAACTTGCTCTGAGAAGTTGTCTCTGCTACCTGATACCTTTTCCAGAGATGCAGAATAGCAAAATTTTCAAGAAGTGTGGAAGTTGTTTTAGTGCATGTAGTTTTGCATACTTAAACATGTCCAAAGCTCCACCTCACTTCCCTTTGCAGGGTCTGGGTGTGACAGTTGCTTTCAAAGTAAAAATTATCAGAATTGCCAAAACAGCCACTGTAGATACTATATACATATAGCCATAAGAAGTAGATATACTTATCACCACACTCTCATTTCTCCCAGAAATTGCTGTCTTAATATCAAGATTGTTAGATACCTAGGTTAGAAACCTCAAAACCTGAGCCTAAGTACCCTATAGTCCATGCAGTTCAGAAATCGGCCCCTGCTGAACACAGCTCTTTCACTTGCAAATTTTACTTTGCGCTACTTAAGATGTTAAGGTAGCAGAGAATTTTAACTATAACATTCAACTTTTGTTGTACATCAAGAATGTACACCTGTCCTTAAGTGGCTGGTAAAAGGATGTACCATCTCTTCATGTAAAAAATATAACTGATTTAGGCCTGAAAAGGTCACACCCACAGAAGCTCATGAATTATACTGAAAATCCATATCTGCACAGGTATTTTAATTCTCACACAGATCACTTCCGCAGTCTTCCTTGTTATTTTATTTAAGGTGTGATTTTTTCAAGAATATTCAGGATTTGCCCTCCTATTTCCAATTAAATGCGCTTTCTCACTTCAATTAAATGCGCATCCTCAATTTTCAGTCAGTCCTGCTGAAGCCATAGTTGCTTAACTCTTCAGAAAATGGACATAATACAGAGACAGATTTGTTTGCCCGGGATGACTTGGTCATACAAATAAAGGGCCAACACAAATTAGTTCGAGAGACAGATGTTTTCTTGTCAATTCTGTTCTCAAACATCAGCAACTCTCCCACCCCCCCAAAAAAAATCCCTTACCAGCTACAATAGTAAAATCAGCTTCAACATCACAGGCTATAACATCTCCATTTTTTATGTACTTCTTTACAGCACCTTTTACTTTCCCCATTCCCAATTCATTTCCTCCATCTCCAACACCTTTATGAAAAGAGAAAAAGACCAAATGAGTATGAACCCAGCATATAACTAACAATCCTTTCAGAAATTTAGAAATTTCTGAACAGCTCATAGCTTCACATAAGGCGATTTATCCTTTTTCATCAAGTGTCTAAAACCAGAAGGTTGTGAATGGAATGGCTGAAAGCATCACCTATCACACACTAACCTGTAAGCGTATATGTGCAATGTATGCTGTATTAGTGCATGCAAAAGAAATAAAAATTATCAAGTGCTCAAGAACTGCAGATAGAATTAAGATAGTAAACTTCGCCTATGGAAGGCCTTAAACAAGTGTTCGGTATAATGCATTATCAGAAGTACATTAGCACAAATAAAGAAGAAAATTAATCCAAAATAAACCTGAGGAATTTGTCCATGACTATAATAAAGCACGCATAGAAAACTTTGGCTTGTTAAAAGCTTTAATTAAAAAAAAAAGAGATTAAAAGTAGCAAATATTTCAGAAAGTTAAGCAAAAATATATGTAAGGACTTTGGCAGAAGTAGGACTTGGCAATCTGTTTTACACAATCATTGCGCCACAGTATACAAAGAGGCCAACCCTGTGCACTATAACTGTTTTCATTTTTTCTAATAACTTATGAAACACATAGCCAGTCTTCCTTTTTTTTTTTTTTTTTTTAGTGTTCTTATATTTGGGGTGTGGGCCCTTGATTTTTGCTGGCCAAGTAGAAAGGCTATGTATTTGTCTCAGTGATTTCAGTAAAATCAATGGGACCTATGTAATTTCAGGAAAATTCTGGGCAATCCTGTGTTTGGGACATAAAATTGTTAGATGTCATTCTGAGATCTGGAGATAAGGATAATACATAAATTAGCAGCTTACATGAAAACTGGATAGTACCTCTAGTCTCTTACTAATGTATAACAACACCCCCCCCCCCAAAAAAAAAAAAAATTCCATCTGTTTAAATGAAAATCAACATTTCTCTTTCACCTGTTAGTCTAAAAATGGCATTTTCTCAACTTGGAAGGTTTTATAGAAAATTCCTAGTTCATGTCTCTGAAACAGAACAGTCAAGAGCTCTAAGTCCTCACTGCAACATATCGTATTTGAATTTGAAATGTGACTATGAATAGTATGTGTTACAGGAGAGAATTTATAGTATTTATAATTTACACTTCAAGCCCTGAAAAGTGATAAATTTAACACTTTGAGTAACTGCATAAACATCTCACATAAGTCTGTAGCAAATTTCTTCTCTAAGAGAAATAGAAAATTATTTCTCAGCAGCAATTTTTTATGTAACTCCTTAAGTCTACATAGTCAAGGAGAGCATAACTGAGTGACACAACTTATATAAAAGGATTTAAATAATCTGTTCACAATTATTTCGGTGTTCAGACTTAATGGTGGTTTCTAAAATCTGCTTGTTGGTAGTACTTTTCAAATAGGTAATGACATAATCATGGTGCCTCTATCATCATATATAAATATGGTAGTTACTACTGGGTTGTAAGAATCCATACAACGTTCTGATTTTTCTTATATTAAAAATCCAAAATTTTGCTCTTAATAGTCTTTAAACATGCTAAAATGAATTCTTGTCATTTGAAGATCGTCACCAGTTTCTTTAACTGAAAGATACTAATCTGTTTTTCAGAGGGTTTTTTCTATCAGCCTTGCTTTGCTTTTTCTTGTCTTTGTGAAAGTCCTGTCACCAGGATGGTTTTGCAGTTAGTAGATCTACAGCTGTGGATAGATCCCATTTGCATTACACTGGGAGGAAAAGAACACCACGCTGAAAATTTTTCCTGTACCATCTGTTTTCTTCCTCCTCTACACATCAGCAGAGGACTACATTTTACTCTAGATTTCCAGACTGAGATTCACCTGACAAAATACAAGCCATCTACCCATGAGCTGGTCAGCTATACTTCTTTTAAAGTCAGCAGAGAGAAACAAACCCTTCAAACATTCAGTTCATCTCACCCCAAGGCAGACATTCCAAATATAGATGCCTAAAATAGACAAGATGAATGCTCTTCTCCTAAAGGCCTGAGTGCTTTCCAGGCAGAGAAAAAATAGCTCTCTTGGATTTTCCATGAAAGTTTTCACTGACTACATTGGCTTCTAAACTGCATTCATAAAAAACACATAAGATGTCAGTCTTCTATGATAAAAAACATTTGTATGAAAGGGAAATGTGTGACAATATTTTTTCACGCAGCACTTTGGAAAGCTTTTCATTAGCTCCTTTATAAGTAGCATATAGCTAGGTCAATTGAATAAGCATATAGCTATGTCAACTGAAAAAAAATAGCATGTGGTTTCTGTAACGTCTTAAACTTTTACTTCAGTCTTTAGTGGAAAATGAGCCCTTCCAACCTCAGCCTTTCATGTCTTATTTTTTATTTTCCTGAAGGCTACTGTTTACTCCATGACTTTTTATGATACCAGTACCCATACAATTGTAGGCATTGTTCACAATTTGTCTGTAGTCAAACTCCTAGATCAGATTTTTTTTAAACAAAGACCTTGTTTTAAATGCAAATCTTGACAGCCATTAATCAGCAGGTAACAAATGTTCTAACATTTCCCCTCTCCACTTACTAACACAATACTTCTTGCCACCGAGCACACTATGTAAAGATTTCTGTAAGGCTGAAAATTTGATCTTTCTAGTATCCTTTTCTAGTCTAGAAAGTTATCTGAATACTCTGCCCTAACATAGTATAATATTTGCATTTTATTTTGGAACTAGACATATGCCTCCAAATTCCTGCTGACCACGAAGAAAGTCAAAGATAGCCCCACCAGAAAAATTTACCATAATCAGTAGCACTACATTGTCATCAGTAATGAGATATAGGATGCAAAGGCCACAGCGCAGATCGGTGCCTTGTTAGGCTAGGCTTTGCAGAAATACATTGAAGAAAACCAACAGCCATTCCAAGAAATTGTAATCAAATTAAAAGAAAAAAAAGAGACACAAAAAGATAGCATGATAAGCAAAATAAGAAACGTTAACTAGGTAACAGACAACATAAAGAAACAATTGCATTGTTTTTCATTAGATACTCAGTTAGTCATCCAGCACAGAATATCCATATACACAAATTCCATGGTAATCAGAGCAGGTACTTTCATTACCTTTTGAAACTTATGACTTGTTAAATCATTTCCTATGCAGACATCTCTTTAGAGAAAATTCACAGCAATGGGACACAGCGAATCTGGATAACTGCTTCTTCTTAACAAGTCCGTGATATTTTTAATTAATGACATTTCATAGTATATTTGAATATTCAGGGAACGTTTAAAACAAATTCTGCTGAACAGATTTAAATTCCCACCTTGCAGAACACTCCAAACTCTGCCAAATCAATAACATTCTTTGACCTGCTCTGGCAGATATTTTAAAAGATTAGGGCATTTTTATTAAAGGAATCAGGATGTGATATTATATAATAGCTGGAAAGACCAAGTCCCTGTATCAACACTCTAAAAACAGGGACAAGAATTGAAATCAGCTGCAGCAGATCAAGCTCTGAGGCATTTTGCTAAACATCTTTATGAAAGGGAGTTTTCTCTATCTTTATTCAGTCAATCTTTGGCTTTTCTACCAAGATTGCCAGCAGAGTGCCATCTAGAGTGCTTCTTTTTGAATGATGAGAGTTACTCCTCAGGAATAGGAAAAAAATGGAATTACATCTAAACAAAACGTACTGCAAGTTTTCAGAACATACAGAAACACCAGGGAACTCTTCTGCTATACAGCTTTAAATGATTCCAACACACTGAAATCTGACTATGCATTGCCTCTGCAGGAGCTCTGTAAATTCTGTGGAAACATTTGAAAAACGTCAACACTGAGAAGTCAAAGTTCCTGTGTTTTTGGTAACAGGAGTGAGTCCACAGCACTACAAGAAATTAAAAAGCCAGACTGGCAGACATGTTTTAATGTGAGTGAAATCAGCCTGACATGGGTACTTACTTGTTTTGTGACACTCATTTCTGATTTTGTTTCTAATAGTTACACAGATTAAAGATCTCCAGGCTCTGTTTTGGTCCACACAGAGTAGCAGGAGGCATCTGATTGTACAAGAGCGTTGTACAACACTTGTATAGATACACCTTGATCTATGTCATATTTTTTCAAAACCAAACGCAATTAAACTTCCAAGAAAGGACCACTGGCAAAAGAGAGGAGCACTATGTTGACAAAAGCATTCTTATTAGAAGTGTTAGCGAATGTCGATGCAGTTGTGACAGAAAGGACAATGTCCTCCTTTAAAGATTATTACCGTATACATATATTTTGTTAGAGAAGGCACTATTGTAGTAGATGCAAATATGCAATCTCTGCTTAAGAGAATGTACTGCTAAAAGACAAAATAAACTAAGATTCCATTCAGACTGCTGTTTTAACACAGGTATAATATTCATAAAAATAAATATAATATTTAATATGTAATGTTTCCATTCAACAGTCATTTGCTTTCTATGCTGCCTTCCACACATAACATGCAAAATAAAGTCTGTGTTAAAAACTACATTTAGAGAAATGTATGTACGCACACTGATGTATAGATAATACATCTAGGCTTGGGTTTGGTTTTTTTGTCCTTAAATAACTTTGAAATCAACTCCCTTATTTTTTCCAGCTGTGAGAACTTTTCAATAGAAACTTGTACTTTTTCTCCAGTAACGGTCTCTTTAAATTCAACCACAATGAACAGCTGTAGCCTGCAAGCAGTTACTCAACATCTGCCTCCTGCTCCCCTGCACTTCCACTAAGAGTTCCCATTTTGTGCTTCTTTCACTTTGAGAATATAACACAAACTCACACATACCTGTTGTTGTGACTCCTGGAATGGTTTGTGCAGCTAAAAACAGGTCATCTATGGGATCCACAAGGTGTTTAATATTCACTTTCCTGGCATTGTAATAATTGCCATCAGCAGCCATCCCAGCACGCTCTATTGCTATCAGGTGATCAAATCTGGTTAGAGAGGAGTGAAAAAACAGAGGAGTTGAAGCTGTGATTTTCACCTAGCAAAGTTTTCTGTTGGCTGCTTCTCCTGGTGTGCTTGGTTCTGTGTTCTGACCGTTTTGGGATTCAAGGTAAAACTTGGAAACTGTTTTGTTATTTCTGAATGTAGTTCTCTACAGTTTATTTTAAAAGGTTAGTCTATTTCTTTATAGCTTCAGTGCAACTCCCTCAAACCACATTTGCCACCAAGAAATGGAGAAGTTCCTGAAATCCTCCTAACCAGCAATCCTTTGGGTCAGCCATCTGGCCATGCTCTGTTTCATGTTAAAATAGGCAATACCTTGTAAGACAGTAGTCTATAAGTGTTTTCAAAGAAAACAAAAAAGTGGAAATTAATGATCATCTAAATCCTTGGTAGTGCAAATATAATCTCTTCTTAAAGTACACTGCTTGGCAAATATTTTTTTATTTCTGGTTAGGGATTTTTTTGGTTTGGGTCTTTAGATTTGGAGGATTTTTCTTTAAGTCTATGGCTGTTTTGCTACTTATGAGAGTAGACAGATGTGCTACAGATGTCCTACATTTTAAGCAGAATTTTAGTACTCAGTTCTGCCACTGTATGTTAGAATTAAGTTGTTTTGCTTCTGCTTCTCCAGTTTTACTGTTAAAAGGTTACTAATTCTGCTGAATTACTTAATGTTCTTGTGGGTGGGTATCTACGGTGGTTCCAGAGACCTTAAGCAGGTTAGTTGTCTACTTTAAAGAAACACTTCAGCTTTTGGGGACTGAAATAGAAACTGCCTGTAATTACATTATGCATAGCTATAAACTATATTTGTAAAACTATACGTAAAAACCTAAGACATCACGCATACTATTACAGCATACAATTATAGCATAAGTAATCTGTGGAAAGAAATGAGAATTGAATAAGACGGTGAAGCAAATACCAGGGTGAAAGATCTTTTTATTAAAGAGAATAAACTGAGGGTAACTACATTTAAATGCTTTACAAGGAAAGATCAATAGAAATGAGCAATGTATGCCTGCTTAAAGGAAATGTAAGTTGCCTGCTAAGTAATGAAATGTGCATACAGCTACTTGGCAAATTCTCCAGTGCATTAACACTAATCACACACTGTTTAAATTTGAATGTTTCCCTAACATTGTACACTCAGCAATACTTATGCAAACAGTTTAAATAATCAATATTCAGAAATGCATGCATACATCTATGATGTCGGTTTTGGCTGCCTAAAGACAATAGGATGATCACCTTCACACTATTACAAACACATGACATTTTATTAAATCAAATTGGATTCCCCACTTGTCACACTTGAGCCAAAGCTCTGGAAAGTGAACACACTCCACAACTCTTTTCCTAGCCCTTTCACTGACTCTGACATAATAATTCCCCCTTCTGATTTTCTCAGTGATTTAAAAACTGGTAAAATAATATACTCTGTGAGTGTATATATATCTATGGAATAACAGCTGAAAAGCTTTTGGAAATTTTTCGAAGGAAAAGAGCTAATTGATGTATGAAGTATCATTTCTTTTTTTGTACTCCAGAAATGTGTAATTACAGGATAATATGGAATTCTGGGCTCTATGTGTGCTCCAACACTGGTTTCTAAGGTTTTTTTCTGTTCACTTGAAGTGTTAAGGATTTACTTGTAACTGTTATGCCGTCTTAGATCATGGTCATTATTTTTATCATAACTTTACATAGTAGAAGTGTGATCCATTCTAAAAAACTGAGTACACATACCTAGGTCTTCCAGGATTCCCACCTTCACACAAAAACATCAAAGCTGAATCGGCACCTTCCCTTTGATAACTCAATACAGGGACAGGTCTCTTCAGGATTCCTACAAGGGAACAAAATACAATTTGGATACTATGTACCTCTCTTTTTTCATTATTTTTTAAAATGTGTGTTTGAATAACTTAGAAAAAAAGTAGAACAGTTAGAATAGTAAGGATTTGATGTCTTTACACAGTTCCTGATAAGCTCCCTGTCGCCTTACTTCTAATTTAAACTCATTTGGATGTTAGTGCTAGTAAATGGGACCTTGAGAGGTCTGCGAGAATGAGAGCAGACATCCAGAGTTCTTCACAAACAGCTAATCCAGAACCAGTACCCAGGCACATAAGTACTAACTTGATGCCAGCTGGGTTTAAAACCATGCCATTGTGGCAAGGCTGATCAGAGCTTAGAGGGTTCACCCCGGGTCATCCTCTGAAAAAAAAATAAAACCCGGTACTAAGTGACAGTGAGAATAACTGAAGTAAACCTTGGCTCAAATTGGCAAGATAAAAACTGGAAAAAAAAGGTGTGTCTTACCTAGTTGAACAGCCTCGTCAATAATCTTTTTATTGAGATTCACGGCTCTCTGATCTGTTACTATGGCAACCTCTTTCTCCAAGGCCTGCAGCATGGCTGCGACAGCCAGCGTGCCCGGCGGCCCGTCGTTCTCCTCGGGCGGCTGGTGGGTGCAGTGGGTCGGGAACCCGGTGGTCAGCAGCACGGCCCGCGCATGGCAGAGGGACAGGCCAGCCTTCAGCAGCTCGTCCTGCCGGCGCAGGGGGGCTATGCCCCGCTCTCCTGCAAAAGGGGGTTTAAAGAGAGTGGTACGCTTCAGTATGTCGTTCTGTTGAAGTTTCTGTGTGGGTGAACCTGCATACTTTAATGACATAAAATGGGGTTTAAAAAAAAAAAAAAAAAGAAAGAAAAACCTCTGGTCAAGGCAGGAATTGGGGTAATTTCCTCAGGAAACCTAGGAAGGTGTAGGATATGAGTAATGCTGATAATGGGCTGTGCTTCCAGGTTAGGAATTTCAGTTAACTGGATTTTGTAAATTACTATACCTAGCATTTCTAGGTATTGGTGTAAATAGCTTTTTCTTTTTTTTTTGAGAACTTACTGCACATTGTTTCCATTTCTTTGGCCCTCTGCTTTCCTCTGATCTGCTGTGACAGTCGTGCTAGACCACATCTACCTACTGATGCTAGATTGCAACTCGGGCACCCCAGATCTTACATAGGTTTTGATACAGACTTCAGATGAGTAAGCTGGCCCTTTGTCTCTATTTAACTCTGTCTGCATAGAGAAAAGTAAATTCCCAAATAAATCCCACTTAATGAAATTAATAACCAAGGAAGTGAGGATTCAGAGACATGGTAAGTTACCAAGGGACTTCATAAACTCAGTTAATACAGAGGTGACTGCTAAAAGATCTTGTAACACTTCATGTAGTAGAGAATTTTTACCTGACCTTGAGGAACAGGTAAAAATATATTAACAGATGTCTCTTCTCATGGGTCAGCCCCTACAGAGGCAACGCGGTGCTATTGGTGTATGTCTGCCACTGTTCAAGCACCTCCTATCCCCTCTCCCTTCCCTGGCACTGAGAAAAAAATGTTCACAGCATAGTCCTTCTGATTTGCTATCGTTCCTGACAGCCATGAATACCAGTGTGACGTGCCGATATTCATGGGCTGATGGTGAGAGGTAAGTCATCACTATTGTTTTCTAGCCTACCCGCATCTTCATCTTTCTCACCTTCCCCCCACCTGCACTTTCCTATTTTTGTCCTCAGTTTCCCCTCTGCCATTTCTCCCTTGGTTCCTCCTAAATAACATACAGGCAATGTACAGATAGTGGACATGGAAAAAAGTTCTGAACAAAACATAGAGCAAGAGAAGCAGGGAATATTAGTCTCTGAGAAGTGGGGCATGTTAACTGAATTAAAGTACTGTACTGTCCTTGAGCAATAAAATGAGCTAGCTCTCAAGTTAGGTTCTGTGTTTCTGCAGAGCATGGCATCGTGCCAGGCTGAACTCCAGAGTGGGAAAAGGAGGGGCCTTGTGAGTAAAAATAAACAGACCCAAACATGCACACAGCCCAGACCTGGAGCTTGGGAGAGCTGGACATAAGCTGTTTTCCACTACTGCCTTCAGAGGATTTCAGAAAACTTATGGGAAACTGATCAGAATTTACAGCAGACAGAGGGGGCTAATTCAGTGTGTATTACAGGAACGGTTGCACTATTCAGTTTGCTTTTATGTCCCTCTCATCTTCCTTACGCACACGTGCAGCCCCACCTCTCAACCTTCTGTGGTGGCCGGGTCACTTCAGTCCATCACGAACATCTCTGCGATGAGTATGTCAGCAGAGTTTGTTGTAATTCCACCCATCACAGAGGGATGTTTGAAAAGCATATGCAACTACCACAACTTTCTGGTAGGAGCACAGGGGTCATAAACATGTGTAAAGAAACGTGCTATTTACTCAACGGTGAATACCAGTGTAGCTGCTACCAGCATGCTGTGGTGCCATGTACTTTACATACCAATTTCAGTTTTATTCAGCAACAGTTCTTATTCCCTGTGGACTCTCCAGTCTGCTGTAAACATTGATGCTTCTGTGTACTTTGAAAGTATACAGTCATCAAGATCAGATCTTCCATTACCCCTAAGGTGGGATGGTTTTGGCCAGACTCTGATATTGAGTAGAGTAGCAGAAAATGTAAGGCCTAGTTATATTAGCTCACTGTATTCCACAAATAATATTTTAAATCTTAAAATTGCCTTTAGATTTTGTGTTCTTGAACTTTATGAATATCTGAAAAAGCATGATAGGTCATATCTACCTCGTAACAAATCCACTAAAGGAAAAGAGGTGTCTTACCGGGATCTATTCCAATTAGGGTCTCTAGAGTCCTTATCTTTTGGGCTGCTTCTGCTGACACAATACTGTAATGCAGAGGATCTTGAGAAATGCAGTGGACTTGTGGGACTTCTCCTGAGGATCTGACTGTGACATCATCATTCTTTAGGTCAGTAACGAACATGCAGCCAGGAGAATGAGTAAAAGCTAATGGAGCTCCTAAAATAGGTGAAAAAACTTCAGTTAAACTCTTTGAAATATCAGAATGACAAAGTCACAAAAATTTATTTAATTACAAATATTAATATAATAATATAAATAATTATATTAAACATTATAAATAAAAATATTTAATCACAAAAAAATATTTAATGTAACAACACCGAGTCTCTGCCTGATGATACTTCTAAAAACAGGTGATATTTTAAGTTACGCTGCAACAGTTAATGCATCTTGAGAAAGAAATTTATGCATTTACATCTGAAAATGTTTTCACTTTTACAAAGGTCATATGGGTAGTTGATCAGGTTTTTTTACAATATACTCTTTGGCATAAATCTGAGGCAACTTAGGAACTGAACACTAGTATCCTTCAAGGAAGTCTGTCAGGAGCTGGCAAATCTGAAAATTGCATTTGACACACATGAAGTGCATTGACATAAGAACAAGTTAATGCTTAAGTTTGCACAGCGTGTTGGTGATACCGTTTCCGTAAGAAAAAACCCTAATTTTCTAGGTTCTAGTGCTGCTGGAAGCTATTAGAGTCTGTCTTGTACCTTTGAATATCCCTGTAATAGGAGTTGACATAGTTTTGTCATACTACCGCTTGCTGGCTAGGAGTAGTCCTTTATCAGACTAAGAAAAGGGGGACTAAGAAAAAGCATCTCTGCACAGTGTCTTGCCAACCTAGCTAGAAAACCTGTAGACTGGCAAGAAATAATGACAAAAGGTGACCAGTAAGTCTTAGCAAAGGGAATCTGAGCAGCATCAAACCCCACAGTGAACAATAAGCTTATTTAGACCTGACAGCATAGTAGCTCCCTAAACTGAAAATATTTGCTGTCTTTATGTTAATACCAGAAATGTTGATCTAGATTATACCTGATTTGGCAAAATTGGTATGTTGTTGGATAAATCACAGCTAGTATACTTAAACAAGAAAAACCTTACTTTGTTAGGATGGTGAAATGGGAGGAGATATTTCTTTACAAGTATATATGTGCTCGGTCTGTGCTAGATCTGTTGGGAGCTAGTAATTTAAAAGCAGCTGGGGAACACGGCTGTTGAGGTTTAATATACCTCACCAAACCATGTGACTAGACAGTATTTCTTATGAGAAGCTAGCAGATTATTCTGAACTACCTAGCTGAAAAAGGAGCACAGCAAGATACAAACTGTCCAAATAGTTCCTGGAATGCATTAATGAAGACTGGTTTTAACACAGAAAATGGCAAAATAAACAAAAGTGAAAGTGAGTTCCAGGCAAAGCCAGGATAGACAGCTGCTTTGGGCAACAGGCTGTAGAGAGGTTGGCAATTTTTTTCTCTCCTTTTTCTGCAGCAAGGGTGCATGAGGTAGATGAAGAGAACTGCTGGAGAACATAGGAATGAGCAGGATTTTCAGCTCGGATCTGGGGCCAGAGAGAAGGGATTGTATGTAAGAAAGAAAAAGAAGTGTCTGCTCCTAGTACTGAACATATTTACAGCAGGTGTTGGGAGCAGTTTAGATAAACATCTGTAAGGAGCCACAAGGTTGTAGCAGACCCTGCAAGAAGGACAAAGCAGATGACCTCCAAATGCTCTCTCAATTATACTGTCTTTGATTATTAAACTTTTCAGTAAAAACTAAAATATGATATTTCATTCCACACTAGTGATTTAGAGCAGTATATAATACTGTTGCTGTGGTTTAGTTGCATCTTCTTGCCCTTTGTGCTCATGTCTTTTATAAATGGTTATACATGATTGGATAAAGTGTAGGACAGCTCTGTGCAGAGGACAAAGCTTCATTTATGTAAAGTGTGTCACATTCACTTAATTTTAGAACAAAACCTGAAAGCTCAAAATTCTTCAAGAAACAATTATGAGCTGTTTTCCAGGTCAATCAATTTGGCAGCTCTTGACAACACTTTGGAAAGATTTCTGGCTGCCTCTTTTCTTTTTTTTTTTTTTTTTGTTTGTTTGTTTTGTTTTCTTTTTTTACTCCCTTTATTATTGTTTTACTGCAATGTAATAGAAAATACTATTTTAAAAGGAAGAAACATAAAAACAAACGCCTTTAAACTTTTAGCTTTTAATAATGCTTAAAAAAAAGATGTTTGGATGCTGCCAGACCTTTAGACTTCTGCCTTTAAAATACTGAAACAAAAGTGATGAAATTTGAGTAAGACCTGCCTTTAAGGCAGACCTGTCTTTCACAACTGAAAATAGTCCTGCCAAAGGTGGGTTTTGTTGTTTGCTTGGAGTGGCTTTTAGCTTACTCTAAAATCAAACCTGCTGATCAGTCAATGCATTCAGTCCATGTTTTTTATAACAAAAGAGGGGGGGGAAAAAAAAAAGAGAGAAAAAGAGATTGAAGGATAATTTGAAAAAGAGTCTCCAAACATAGTACGTACTGCAGTTGACTACTGCTTCTATTGCTGTTACTCCACAGGCCCAAAACACTGGAATATCACCAGGGTGAAGGTGAACTGGGTCCCCATAGTCTGGTTTGGAAAGATCGTTTATTCCCAGCATACCTGGAATTGATGAAAAATTAAATCATGAGAGATTCCAGTTAAGTAGTAATACCACAAAGCTGGGGGAGGTAGACCCCAAACATCATTGAGTGACACTAAGCTAGGGCTGCAACACTGGCAAGTCCCACTGAAGTGGCATATTTAGTTTGCCTTCAAGTGCACGTCCACAGAACCTGAGCTGACTTGCTTTCCCTTTTTGTACTTGATGACACCAGTTAAAAATTTACTCACTGTATTTCTGCAACAAAATACAAACTAGATATGTATGCCAAGTTTCCAAGATATTATAAATCTTCTCTACCAACAGAAGAATGATATAACACTGGCAAACAAGAATAAATGACTGCAATGCAAAACGAGCTCTTTCTAGAACACATTTTCTACTGCTTTATCTTCCTACATTCTTCAGGTAGAGAGATAAGTGCGTGCTCTTTTACCTCTCTGGGTTAGATAACTACATCTTGCTCTTACCCAGCATCACTAAATTGTCTTTTGTTTTATTCCAACATCTACTTGTAATATTCTGTCAGAATTATCATTCTAAGCATTTGCTACCTTCCCTTGGTTTTAAATTTTTCACATTCTTTAATATGCCACTGTCTTATCTGGAATTAATTTATATAACCTGTATATATAATCGTTTATTCTTTTCTGTTAAAAGTAAAATAAACAGCGTGACCCTCACTTGCCCAATCAGCTTGTTGCTCTACTGAAAGTAAAGACTTCTTACTAGTTCCTCAGATTTAAGAACTCAGACAAAATATACCACTGGGGTGTACTGTTAACGATGACATCTCCTTCCATGCTCTGCAACGTGATCCTTCTGTATATGCAGCCCATGAGTCTACTGATCAACAAATTTCTGTCAGCAGAGGGAATTTTTTTTTACTGTGAACTATATTCATCTGACAGGTGTTTGTCTGATTTTGTTCTTTTCCAAACAGCCACCTCCTGCCTGCCCCCTGTCTCCATTTTCCCTTGCAATGACTAGGCCTATGTTTGTTTGAGCTGAGTTTTTTGAAAAAATATAGTCTTGTCATCTATTTATTCTGTCCTAAGCGTTGTGCTCAGTGTATCCTATTTCAGTATTTTTAAAAATAATGTAGTATTTACTTTCACAGTCATCTTCTAAGACACAAAATGCAACCACACATACTTCTCCCCATGCTGTCAATCATTCCTACCCTGTCACTGGAATCTCTGACAGCAAGAAAGTATTCACATAGAGATGAAACTGCACACATTCTAGAAAAATGTTACACTTTTTTTACTAAAACCACCCCTGCCATATAACTTACCTACTTCAGACAGCTATCTCTTAATATCCACAAAATCTCTGTGTTCAGCTCATTAAAACCCCTTTTTTTAGGATTTTTTTCTTTTTCTTTTTTTTTTTTTTTTTAATTCAGGTTTGTGACCATTAGGAAGGATTAAACCAGTAAATTTACTGGTGCAGGTATTTCAGTCCTACCACTTCCCATGGTTCCCCCTTCATTTGTGCATGTAGAATGAAAAATGAAAATCACTGACCAGGGTCACCGATGTGAATTGGTGCTCCGTGGGCTTCTTTTAATTCAGATGTTGCTAGCACAGCTGCTTCCAACTTCCTTTCAGGTATAGGTCTCATTGTGACTACTAAGTTGCAGCAAAAAGTATAAATGCTGTAGCAAGGCACAGCTGTCTGGCAGTTTAAAAGAATCCAGAGTATTAGTAGGAATATTGAATAATAACTCTGAAGTGTTAGAAGAAATAAGTCTAAAACTTTGTATTGTACTTCAGTTTAGAAAGGCCACATAATGACATTAATTATAAATACTTTTGAAAAGAATTCTTAGCATAATTTTTTTTTTTTTTTGTGCAGGAGTGAAACATTCCATCCTTGAGCTTCTTCATATAGATCACTAAAATTAATTTTATAAAAATCATTATGCATTTCCTGCTTCGGTACATGCAACATATGGTGTGGTAAGCTCAGTATATTCTGAATATTGTCAAACAACAATGGTGTGCTCCCTATACGGAAAGGGAAAAAGCTAAAAACCCAAAAGTATCAGACAGTGACAAATCTACTTGATCTGAGTCTACCATCTGTATTTGAATTTAGGGGAACTACAGCACTCTGTAATATGCAAGGGTCAGGAACTCTTACTGCTGCAGTATCCACTTCTCTACAGAAGCAGCATGCCACTTCCATGCATAGAAAATCTTTTGTGCGTCTAGGAAGGCTCTGTGGAGTTCCTCATCCTCACTGACTGGGATGCTGAAGCACCTTTTCTGTTCAGAAATAAACCAGCCCGGCTTCTTAGAACAACGTATCTGATACCTAAATTGCATTTGAACATAAACAAGATATGTAGACAGCTAGAGCTGTATAGAATTCATTAACAATCTTTATAATAAAAATCACACCTGTCACTGAAGAAACACACTGTACAGTTCTTCACAGTATTGACATGCTATAAACTGTAATATTGTTCTAATCCTGAAATATTATAAGCAGATACTTGTCTTTTTTGGTTTGTTTTTTTTTCATTAAGCTTGGGAGAAGAACTCGGATATGAGAGACATTTGCACCTTCATTTTGACCGGGAGTATAGTGAAAAGATATATGTGAAACGGTAACACTGAAAACAGCACTCAAACTAAATGAAAAAGGCATGCAGATGTATACTTAAGTGTTCTTAATATTAAGGGTCTACCTACTGGAGCCAGAGACTTCTGTCTATGTTAAAATCTACACTACAAACTTTCTGAGGATGGTTACAGTTTTCAGTGCTATGGTGGACACCTCAGGTCTGTGAGAACATCTTCTGTCCCAGTGGTCTGCGTTCATAGTAAATATGCAGTTTAAAGGCTCTGCTGTCACAGGGAAACCCCAAAATATGGCTGTCATAGCTGCAGAAAAAAATGCTGCTGCCATGGCTCATAAAAGGAATATTCCTATTGCAAGCAAGAGCTGGTATGGAGAGCAGGATGTGTATAAAGGCATGGTCAGAACAGTGCATAGGCTACCAGGTGAAACAGAAGGCAAACGAGAACAGATCCAAATGAAATGGCTGCCACAGCACACAGGGAAAAACTTTGTTACTGTAAATTAATAAAAAAGTAGATCAGCCTTGCAGGAAGCTGAGGAAAGCACTGTAGTGAGGCTGGGTACATTTTACCCTATATTTTTATGCAGTCAGCACTAGCACATGCCTAAAGTTACTATCCAGGTAGGAAAAAAATTTCTTATTTTGAGCAATAGGAATATACACATAATGTGAATATGGACAAATACAGGCAAAGTTACAACAAAGACTCTGTGTGTGTCCATATACTTACCTTATACATGCTTACATTACATTTTTGCTCAACATTTCGTACAGGAACGCCAGCATTTTGGACTGCTTTTTCAAAAGAGAAGCTGCAGCCTAAATAAAAAGTCACCATGTCCTTAAGTTGTTCAGAATACTCCTTTAGGCTTTTCAGTGATCCAGTATAAGCTCCATGCTCATATCTTCTGTACTGTAGGCAGTCAGTTCTAGTGAAATAAGAAGTTATCACAGCTTTATCATATTTTTTGAAAACACAGTGAATTTTTTGAATTGACGTTAACCCAGTATCAAGCCACAAGATAGAGCCTACTTTATCCATTTATTTCCTGAGGTACAAAGAAACAAACACATGCAAATACCCCAGAACACCTTATTCTGCAGAAAACCAAGCCAGTAAACAGAACATGTTAGAGTTTGGTATTTTTTAGGTTTCACAGGTAAATGTCTCTTATACGTATGTTGTTTTACCTCCGGGCTTCAAAAATTAGGGAGATGTTTTAAGTCTTGCTTTCAGTGTTTACTATAGAAATACATCTTTCAAATTTCAGAGACTACAAATATCATGTGGTTACCATGCTTGCATTACTACTAAATAAAACAAAGGTAAACCCCTGTTATTTAATTCTGCCAGCTCAGACTGCAAAACATTTAGAAATTACACAAAATTTCACTTTTGCATTAAAGAAATAGTTGTAATACTGACAATTATCATAACGTGTTTCTCAAGAACAAGATGATTAGGCTGTTATCCACAGTTTTCATTCAAAGGTGTAACACCAAGAAAAGAAACTTCTTCAAAATGTACAACAGCGTAAGCAGGCTGTTCCCTGAAACCCTCCTAATCACCACCAGCATTCACTGCACAACAGCAAGCGGAGCTGGTCTGTAGTTACCTGATATCAGAATCACTACTCAGAGGACATTTCCAGTCACCTGGTTTACTTCTGTACAGCAGCGGCAGGGGTCCGTTGTTTGCATGGCAAAACTTCTCAAATTCGTCAGCAAGGGACTTGTGCAAAATCACAACGTTGGCCTGTTTATAGCCTGAAAATGTGAAAGGTAGGTATGACTGGTTATTAATTCGGCCTTTTGTTTGTGAAACAATAACTTTTATATAGATTTCTTACATGGTCTATAAAAAACTACCTGAAGGAAATTTTGGTTCAGAACTCCGTAATAAAATTAATCAACTTTTTGAAATGTTTCTAAAATCATAGCTAGATGTACTCTGTGTGTGAAGTTATTCATAGGTAAAATAGTTGGCAGGCATGTGTAATACTGCATAATTACTTCAATAAACATTTATATGCATTTATACATAAGCATAGTTTATTACCTAACCTGGGAGATTAGTATTCTATAGGAAAATGCTTTACTTTGCAAATGTTAACACAAAGACAAAGAAAGGCTAGTGTACCATACTTTCACCATTTTTTTTTCATTTAATACCAAGCTATAAATCATGGCCAGTCCAACAGTAAACTCCTGGTATCTTGGTGTTATGTAGCCCATTCTTTAAAAGCTGTTGGCCATGGAATTTTACTGTGGGCTGCAATTTAACAGACATAATTACAGCTTAGAAATAAATTCTTGTGTGAATCTCAGTCATTTCTACTATTTCTAATTTTAAAAACTAAAATTAACAGAACCACTACACTTTCTTCACTTGGAGTCAACTTTGATTTAAAAGGTTGTTAACTACTACCATGTGATAGCTTCTAAAGACATTAACGTTTTTGCAATGAGCATCAACGAAGAAAGCTCACATTCATCTATTCAGCAAAAATTTATTTTCTGAACAGTAGTAGTTAATACCAATGCCATTTAAATTTTCCTGCATGTAAATACCAGCTGTTCAAATACAGAAAGGAAATTTGGAGTACAACTAGTCTGTGGCGTATAAAACTGCCAATTAACAGTCCCTGACTCCTGTGTTGATACTGTCTTGAAAAGTTATTACTGTGTCTGATATCATACAGACAAGCAAGAGGCTGCATAGAAGCTCTCACTTTCTTAAATGCTGTGGTAGTCTGTCAGCCAAGAGACAATTGTTTAGTTGAAATCAATAATCTCCCTTAAAAGGCAGAAAATCAGCCACATCTTACTCTTGACAAAAGCTAACTAAGAAATCAAAAGATAAAATTCTATTCCTGATGGAAAAATGCAAAGCAAAGGCTGAGGTAAGCATGTATTTGCATACTGAATGTGCCCACAAACTGCTCCCTTGGGAGTACTCAGCACAAAAATTCATTTTATTACTAGCAGAAGTTACTAAATACAGGAACAGTTTCTTGCTAAATACAGAAATACATTTTTGTTAAATAAACATACTAAAGTTACCACTGAATAAAATACTATATTCATTTATCCTTGAACTTCATTCCCTGCCATCTATGTGAAATGCATAGGTGCTTTCTACTTTGCTGGTGATAGTTATGAATCCTTACATTATGGTTTTAGTCAATGCATTCAGCTCGGACTACACAGAATTTAAAATATGAGTCACAGCTGACAGACTGAATCTGCAGGTTACTTTCAGGTATTCTGTGAACTCAGGAAGCTTCATTATAACTCTTGGACAAGTTTATTGCTCCTTCCAATAACTAGCCTTACTTTCTTTATAGATGAAGAAGTATTTTACCCTTCCTATATCTTCTTACATATATACTTGCATTACTATCGATCATTATGAATATATTAAAGAGCAATGTTAGTGAAGCTAGCCATGCTGACTGACCTGTGTATTAATTCAACACACTCATGTCCCAGTTCAGAGAAGTTTAGAAAGAGCTTTTAATTTCTTTGGTGAATGACAGTGAGGGCATTAAGAAATAATTATTTTACAAACAACATAATTTTAAAGGATTCTGAGAAATACCAATTACCCTAGTCTTTTTTTTGTCTTTGCATAATGTAGTTGTACGCTCACGGCTGTAAGTCTGAACTTGGTTTGTATGTACACAACACTTTTTTCAAATGTTAAAACTAACACATTTAAAACTACTGCAGCAATACATTCACTTAAAAATACAGTTGGAACAAACTGTAGATTAGTAATACTGTAACATGTTTTCTGTTAGTATTTTTCAACTTATGTTCTGATGGAAAAGAAAAGCATAACTTCAAGACTCACTATGATTCTAAAAAATGACCCTTAAAAGTTCTTATAGCAATGCTACTACACACAGCTTTGTTGATTAGCTACTGGCCACAGTATTTTTAGTTAAGTTACATGTTAAAGTTGATGGCGCGGACTTCTCTGCTTCTGTGAAAGTCCAGCTATGAGAGGCAAGACAGAAATCAGTTTTCCAGAATGCCTTCAGTTATCTGAGTACAAAACTATTTTTCCCTCCCCCTTACAATTTTCAGTCTCGCCGGGTCAGTAATTTCCAGCTTCTGTAACAAATGAAGCAGAAAACCACTTCTGTAACCATACGTCTCTAATTCTTCCCCAAAGTGTATCTGATGAGCTAAGCAAGGTCTGTGTGAAAAACATGGTATGCCACGCTACAAACATGATAACATATGCACGAAAAGCCAGATTTAGTGAAAGATTTTTCAAATATTTTCTGCATCCGTAGTTTCTCAGTGACAAAACTGGGAGCTGAGGGATGCACTTCAAACATTGAAAAGTCCATGTACTTTGCACAGGTAGGATGACATCTTTTCTCTGATACAGCTTTATGATTTAGTAACACATTGCCAGGTGCTTACAATGGGATTTCAAGAACACCAAAGTGACCTAAGAACATAAGTCAACATTTTCTTCTGTTTTACTTCAGTGCTTTTGATATTCCTACATTCCTTCACAAACAAAAACATAAAACACGTAGCTATGAAACTAAAATGGAGTCACTTTTGCACTTAGAGCTGTTAGATTTACTTACTTTCTGCCACTCCAGAAGTATTACTAATACTGAGTCTGCTGCATCGAATCATTTTTCTTAGCACATGGGGAAGGAGAGATCGCAAGCCACCCGTCAAAAACATCTCTTCATCCTTAACAGAAAGGTAATTATAAATATAAACACAAAGCATATTTTTTTTTGACATTTTAAATTCTGATTTATTGGAAAACTTAAGCTTAATTTTCCTCCTCGTGTCCCACCAAAGTTATTATCACTGGGAAATTCTAAGTTATAACCCTAAAGGCAGATCAAAGTCAAAAGGTTGTTTCACTGACATTTTATGACTAAAAGCACTCTTTCAATAAATTAGCCAGAGACATGCACTTGAACATTCAGGATGAAATATAAAATTTTGCTAGCCTGTAATGTATGAAACAGATTTCTTTCCTCCCTGATAACTATTCATTTCCTAGAGTATTCACTTTTCCAAAACTCATTATAATTTTAAAATTGCAAAAGCACAAATGGATTAACCTACCAAGCTCTAATCTGTCATATTATTTCTCTGCTCAAAATGCTTTTAGACAATTAGCAATGCAACCTTGCGGTAAAGGGAGAACTATTTCAGAAAATGTCATTTTAATGTATTCCACGTGCATTATACTTTTCAAATATTAATTATGTAGAAGTGAATACTCTTGTGGCTACTCTTCCACTGGGAAAGCAGACATATAGATGTTTAAGTCACTTGTCATACAATCTGGAGTAGGAGCAGAGATAAGTACCCTAATTAAAATCAATATCTGACTCTTTTTATATCTTTTGGAGAGTTATCTTTTTTCTGCAATCTAGTCAAAGTTCACACAAAGTTTTTTCCCTCAACCTAAACTACATAATAACTAAAAAGAGTTTATCACATCGCTCTTAGGAAAAAGTAAAAGATAGCTCAGAGTAAAATAACTTGGCTGCTTATGATTTTAACCTTGGTTGCTTTTGAGTAAAGAAACTGAACTGTCCTCCAAGTAATCAAATTACCAACCTCCAAGTTTTTCTTTAATTCAGAAGAAGCCATACTTGATGTCATTCGTAAGAAGTAATAAATAAGATAGAAGCTGTGCTGCTTTCTTTTAAAAGATGCCAGTAAATTAATGTACAATGAGATGTTACAACCTTCTAGCAAAAGTTAACTTTTCTGTTAAAGGCCCACAGTTTTCTTACTATAACTATGGTAGTACAAAGTTTCACTCTCATGGTGAAGTGGAATGTAAGTGAAACACTTTATTGTGAAAATTTATACCTCTGAGCAACTAATTCTTTAATTAACTTGAAGTAAGAGCAGTGATAGGTTTTGACAGAAATTATACTTTCATTATAGGTTGCCTGTCCAAATGTTTCCCAAAGCTTGCAGAATTCTGAGAGGTTAAGTAGGGTGCACTGAAATTTGGAGTAAGCTTTGTATTTTTCTTAATTCTGAAATCTTTATATAACATTGTCAGCCAAAAGAAATCAGTCTGGATTTTTTTCTGAACTCTAATTTACTGCTTTCTAACTATTCTCATCTTCTCTGCTTTTACATTATCACTCTTTATGCTGCAAAAAAAAATAGTCGTCATTACAAAATCATGAACAATTCCAAGCACACACTTTGAAGATAACACGAAGTTGGATTTAGAAATGTAGCTGAGCTCTAATCCAGGCCTATAAGTGTGAATTTAAGAGACATTATTCTTCTGTAAAGAGTATTTCTAACACCACCCTGGAATCACTATTCCAGCAGTTTCAAATTAAACACAGTGATCTTAATAAAAATTTCCAGATGCATTCATTAGGTTGTTTCAGATTGTTTTTCTTTATTTCTGAGCATCTTTGAAACTATCTAAGTAATCTATAGGATTGACGGCCTTAAGAACTACTAGCTTACCTGGATTTGAAAGACAGTCTGAAGTTCAGGAACTAGTTTGGCACAAAAGCTCTCTTCAGCTAGGTATTTTATCGCAAATTCCCTGGTCTGATGTTGGGTAAGCATGATTCTGCCCTCATAAAGTACATGCCCAGTAGCAGAAATGGAAGCACCTATGAGATTTTACCAGCATACTTTTAGGGCCCTAGAAGTTTTAGGTTCATATGACAGTGAGTGGCTAACGAACTACAAACCCATGAATATCAGTAGTGCTGCAATGTCGGCTCCAAGTCCTTTACAGAAACACTTGTGCTTGTAGTTCCTACGTGTGACCCTAGCCCCTAGCTGCAAAGCAACACGTATTGTCGATGGCTGGTTAGGAATTGAATAATTTCAATGTTAACTTTGTATAAAAGCAGACTGATTCAACACTTCCAGTTGAGATAGAAAACTCACCTTATGGCCGTTTGCTATCACTAAAGTTCCTGTGGTGATTTTATAAAACTATAGGGAAAATCCAATCAGATTAACATTCTGAGTGATAACTTTAGACCACTGTATTGCTATACAATATCAGTACTAGATTATGCTGCTGTTTTTCTTTTTATCATCTATCCAAATTTAGCAACTAATAAACTCTTAGACGCTCATAGTAAAACCTAGCTTTTGCTCTTTGACTTCCTCAGGGAGGGCTAGTTTCGATGCAGTACGTTATTTCCCTATGCTAGGGGGCATCGTCAGGTTTAGATTTCCCAACCACCTCTAGGACCACCTGGAAAATTGTTGGAGCCATCGCGACCATGGCCTCTTTGGAATGACAGGGGAGAAGCACCACAATAACTCAGGTCTTACAGCACCTTTTCCACTTCGTCCCATTAGGATGCCTCATGAGGTGCACAGGCTGGCTTCATGGGGCCATCGAGCAGCGCTCTTACTAAATGGTCTGGTACAGCTCTTAATCGGTTATCAGGATCTGTCCCCTGGCATAAGTTTTTTTGACTCCTTTCATTTTGTTCTGAGATAGTTTCAGATCACGGTAAGTATCAGTTATCTTGTGGGGGTATGTTGGATGATGATACAGCTAAAGACAGGGTGCAGGGTAAGTATTAAAAAGCTCTTAGGAGAAGATGCTGACAGCTTATGAGATAGTTGTTGTGCCATCCTGTGTGGTGTCCCCTCATTAAGGGACCCGAAGATCTGGCTTTCCAGTCTGGGTTGCCTTTAATGGAATGAACCTCTAGATACAGTCCTGGGTAACCAGCATTTGAAAATCAGGTCATTTAGTGGCTGTGTAATGACAAACTTCATACTTAACACAGACAGTCTGAAAAAATCCTTGCTCTAAGTCATGTTGCTCACATCAGACTCCCTGACTTACAATACCAACAACCAGTATTGCAAAGCTTCGTAGCACTGAAGTATCAAGATCACTTTTAAAGAACCTTTTCTTAAACATTTTGTTCCACGTTACAAACACAATAAACACTTTTCTTTTTAGAGAATTACATGAAGGTTCAACATATTTTGAGTTTTACATATTCATGTGAATAAATACTAAAATACATTCATGTCTGACACGTTAAGATGGCACTTACTATTGATTTGTGGGCACTACTGTGTCTTGAGCTGCACTTCCATATCTTGACAAAGACAATGGAACTTCAATGCTGGAAAGAGATGATAAGGTACAAGAATGGTCTGTAAGAATGATGTATGGAGCTGTGTGATCAGACAATGATGGCAGTATGGCATATGCCATATCAGTTGCTCAGAATAATGAATTAATTTGTCAGAAAAATATTGATTTAAATGACATTATATTAAAAAGACACGTATATTCAGAAAAAATTTGCATCAAAGGGGCAGTCAGGAATTACAGATATGTACCAGCTTTGGTAAAAGTTCTAAATAGATCTTGGGTCTGGTTTTAAAAACTAATGTAAAATTTTTAAGTGACATCTTAATTTTGTATATATCTGTGTAACGTCACTTCAGCAGAGTTAAGCACAGGTACACTACCTGATTAACTTGGCCCAGCTGATTTGCAAAATATCCCATTACCTAGACAACAACAATTTTCAGGAAAGCCAGATTTGGAAGGTATTTTTTTATTCAGAAATTGTGATCAATTGTTGCCATGTGAAGCTCTAAGTTATTAACAATTTCTACATGCTGTTCTCAGCACACTAGTTGAGTAACAGGTGACTGAGTACTGTGTAATGAAGTGCTGATCTTTGCTGAGGTGATTGGAATGGGACTGGTTCTAAGCCTCATCTTCATAACTGATTGTAAAGAATATGCTCTATTTCCCCTGAATCCTACAACTCATGCTAGGAAAAAGGCATCTTGAGAGGAATGTTACTATATCCTGTTACAAAACCCTGTTGCTCTCCGGAGGTGTACCCTGGCCTGTCATATCGCTTCCAGATTCACTAATTCTATCTTTAAGTCACCTCTGGTAACAAAGTTAGTTACTGTATATCAAAGTAAGAGTTAAATATTCAACAGTAATGCTTGGAAAATGTGACAAATGCCATCCACCTTTGCCAAATAATCTGCAACCCAACATGGAGCAAGAAAAATGCAGTTCCAGACAAAATTCAATAAAGAGGTTGTTCAGATGACTTGCATGATGGACTAAGTAGCCTCATTGCACCACCCTATTTGCACATCCCAGGGTATTTCTTGTTTCCTCCCTCTTTCTTTTGTCTGCAGTGTGCCTCTGTTGCTGCCACCTTCCTCCCTGAGCTCAGACCTCTAACTCCATAACTCCAAGCTTGACTGACCTTTGTAGGGCTTCCTTCCTTGGTTTGTCTGACTGCATCCTCTGGCAATATGGGATTTTGGATGCCTTCTCTCTTCTCACTAGCTCTTTTTAATTTACATACTTGCTGTATCTCTAAGTTGTACCACAAACTCTCTCTCGATTTTCAGCCTAAAATCAGCTTTTCCGGTTCTCAGTCTCACACAAAATAATCTAACTTCAGAAATCATAAAATACAATAAATGCACAAATAGTTTCCTAGACTTGTAAGATGCAGAATCCTGTGAACCTCATTATCTATACTTACGTGTGTGTGTGTATGTGTGTGTGTATCCCCTCTTAATATTATAGATAAGCTTGGATTAAGCATAGGTTTTGTAATTATTTCCTCCTTAAATTCTGACAGCAGAATCACTGACTAGCCTTGCAAAGTTATGTAACTTTACATTCAATTGTTGATTGACCTATAGTTTATAAAGCATTTTTACAATCTGCAGAACATAATCTCTTTAGAGAAAAAGAAATTAGTGCAGTAAATGGAATATTTTGTATTACATTAGAGCTTTCAAAATGTGAACCTGCACATTTCTCAGATATTTAAATACAAGCATAGATGCTTCACAGGCCCAGAATGTAAGTTATTCACTACACAAGAAAATGGAAAAATGTCCTTTATGTGTCAGAAAGATTACACTTTGAGATGCAGTGGATGTGTCCATACAGCTGTACTAAACTACACCAGATAAAAATGAATTTAAAAAGTACATAATAACACAGAAGGATTAAAACATTCTTCAGAAGTGTCAGTGTGACTGCTTCACCTTTACACGTGTCAAGTAAATTCATGAAGTAAAACTAAAAACATATACTTATTTCTGTTGGTTTAAAAATGGATCACCTGAGAATAAACAGCCTGTAAAAAGTACTGGTGAAAAAACTGACAAACAAGTAGGTTTGAAGATTGCAAAGTAGTTAATACCAGTTTCTGATGTCACTGATTACAGTGACTGTCACAGGTCTGTTTCTCCAATGGTACTGATACACTGATAAGAATATGGTTTAATGCAGTGATTTTTCAAAGTATAGTCTAGAGACTTGTTTACAAGGAGCCTAAGGACTCTTACGAAATACAATCCTGCATTGTTTATATCACTTTTGTCCTATTTTCAGTTTAAAGTTTGATAATAAGAATGGGTGGTGGCACATACAGGTTCATTGGTCAAAAAAGTGCAGGGGTCACAACTTAACGCTGCTGGGCAGGTTTTTTTAGATATGCAGATAGCTTAACCAAAGCTGTTGCTCTAACAGGAACAGCAGGGTAACTTGAAAAATGAGCCAGCCCATGGGCTGCCTCTACTGATACATAAAGTCATCTAAACTAATTATAATCTAACAAACCCTTTGTGTACAATGCCTTGCCTAGTATGAATATGGTTACAGAGGTTTGTTAATGTAAACATGGTTTAAAATGACCTGCTGTTTAATCATCAAGCTGATTTGAAATTCTGCCAAGAGACTACTGCAAAAAGCACAAACTTCTCTGAAAATTTACTCCATTTGATTTTCCAACTGAGTCTCTCAGTAATACTTGTGATGTTTTATTTGAAGAATCAATTAATGATTCTTTTTCTCCCCATCTGCTATGAATCATTTTGAAGTACAGAAGGGCTTTGTCTATCATTCCAAAGAGGAAGTGCTTTGTGTATTTTCAGACAGCAGCTCATCCAGCAAATTAGGATTTAGCTTTACATTTGAAATACAGGGTTTTTGCCTTTGAAGTTTATGCACCTTTAAATGAGGGCTGCAAATAGAAATTTAAATCAGTTTCCACTAGTGTTCCCTCTGCTTCTTAATGCAGCTAGCCTATACTAGAGACTGTGCAGATTGTGTCAGGATCAGAAACTGATGATCCATCGACGTATCTTTGATGCAATCTGGCTTGCAAACAAGACACAGGACATTTAGTTTATTCCGGTATACTAAGAACAAATAACAGAAAGCAATTACCAGCTCCAAAGCAGCCATTTCAGACAGCACTGTGTGTCAGTGCAACATGACTTGCACAGGCTCCCTGAAACTTCTGCCACCACATTTGCATTATTTTATACTCCGCTTCTGCTCTGGGACAAAATAAATTGTTTTTCAGGTGGAGAAATGTGGGCAGAGACTAGAGAACAGTTCACACTGGGCCCTACCCTTCCACAGGCACAATCTGTGCAAGATCTCAGATGTTTAAGCTTTTTCATCCTGCAAAGGATGAAACATCATGACTTACACCCTTCCAACACCTTTGGTCATGTCCTCATACCTGCATACCCTGCCCCATCATCTTACAAAAACACATGACCAACAAACTTTAGAACAGCTACCTCATTTATGTACACCATTGGTAAGGTATGGTACACGCCTAAGAGGAGACAAGGACCTTTACCAAGATTTTACAAGGCCATTTTCATGCCTTTGACTTTTCTGACAGGAATACTCACCAGCTGCAGTAAGAAGAGACAGCAAGCAATCTACCAGAGGTTGTTTTCTTAATAAGATGACAAGAAGTGCTTATTCAACTTAAAGAAATTGGGGAAAAAACATGAAGGTGGTATTTAAATATAGTTTCCCAATCTACATTGAGCTAGAGAAGATCTTTAGAATTGCTCCACAATTCGCTGGGCTGGGTCCAGCCACCAGTTCTCTGTCTTGGCCTCTTGTGGCTCTGAGCCAGCCCCGGAGGGCTTTGCCCACAGGCCGCCGCTGTGGCCTTTCCCCTGCCCCTCAAGGCAGCTCTGACCAGGGCACTGCACGCTGCAGCCAAGGTGACCAGTGTTGGCTGGATGAAAACTCAGAAAGGGAGGAAAATTTTTCTTCCCACTCTTACTCATGCAGAATGAAAGCAAAGGTCCATGGGACAAAGTACAGTGACTTGTACTGCTTTGTTTGCAAGGCAGCAGCCACAGGTGCTTATTTTGATAAGAAAGTATGTCACTGCCTAGGTTACACCCAGTCACGTCATGCATGGTCACAGGACTTGATGGGGTGCCCGTTCCTCCCAAGGAATTCCATCTGGAGATAAGCAGGTGAGTGATGCTCTGCTCCTTACACACCATAAAATAGCACCATGGTCCCCAAAAAACATGCCACACCCCTATTGTCAGGTCGTCCAAGCTGCCCCCAGGATTACGCCGCTTCTTTTGGCCTCACGTCTGCCAAAAGGTGCTAAATCACTGCACCCATTGCTCCTCACCAAGCAATTCTCCTCAGATATTGTCACTGAAGGAATGAATGCAGACTGTGTATTTACACAAGGATAGCATCCTTGAAATGTGGGTGTCTCAGTATGCTGTGTCTGAGGAACCTCCAGTAAATTGTACCTTTCCAAACACTACCAAGAACAAACACCTTTGCCTCCACTGATACCTGTAATGGAGAGATACTGACTTTTGTTTTTCCACTGCTTCCTTCAGCTCTTAGCCCAAGAAGTACTTGAACAGCTCAAAAGGACAGAGCATCATTTCCTTGATGGAACTCCAGGCTTAAGTGCTATTTGTATAACCAGGTGAATTAGTAGCAGGCTCAGCAAGGATACCTCATTGCAACCTCCAGGAGCAAGCGTAGATTAAGTGCTGTTAGCTATTGTGTTATGCAATGGCAAACAGTATGCACTTGGACTGCTACTTTATCTTGGGGCATCTACGCTGCTCACATATTACATGTTAACCTGCATCAAGGATGCCTGGACAGCTTTGTTCGGCAGCATCCATTCCAATTGGAAAGGCTCCGTGAAGTTACAGACAAGTTACGGCTGCATTACTGTGTTTTCATTACTGTATACCTGACAACTATGGTACTGTGTGGCAACTGTAGTTGTTACGATGTTGCTACACTGATCTGATTGTCCAGTTATCTGTAGGAATCAGGAATTAACTGGTTTTATAGACAAACGGCAATCACACTGACCGTGGGAAGGGAGGTTCTGCAAGTGGTATGCTGGTGCTGCAGAGTACCAACAGTGCCCCCAGTTGCCCTCTCCATTTATGAACTCATCACAGTCATTCCATTCAAGACCAGCATATGATGTAATCCCACTGGGCAACTGTCCTCAGCCACCAGAATAATCCTTGGTGAAGCAGAACATGAGTTACCCTATATCCATAGGCTAAAATAGTGCCTACTGCCTAGAAGAAAGATGGGTTTGAACTGAAGCATTGTGTTCTGAAAAGGAAATTCCCATTGACATGACACTTTTAAATTGCAGGAAAGGATACAGGCCCTCTTCAAACTGTCCTTGGACAGCCTGACCCCACAGCACATGGATGTTCTGGGGCAGTCAGTCCATCAGGGTACCCTCAGAGCCACTGCTGGCGGCAGATGCATCACGGCTGTGCAGCTGTGCAAGGGAGAAGTTCAGGAGCTCTGCTAACCTTGGGTCCTAACGCAGGTCACGTGAAGAACTTCTCATAGAAGTTTCTGATTACAGACTAGATCAGGTATCAGATGACTAAATGCTGTCACTCTGTTAGCTGTTCAGTGGCTCATACATTTCACTACTGTGTTCAATGTAGTTACAGCAGACAAGAGTGAATATCTCAAACCGCTGCCTTCATATGCAGCTTTAGCAGAGAACTCAAGATGTTGAAAAAATACACAGTTCACCCTTCTATCTCAGAGAATTAATCCTGTACTTTTACTGCTTCTCTCTACATTCTGTGGGTAAATAGAGTAAGACCTGTAGGCCTATCATCCTCATACCTTTTATCATACCATTAAAATATGGTGGTTTTTTTTAAAGCCAGCTCGGTGTTAAAGAGATGACTCATAATGCTGCATCCGTTGGCTGACTTGAAAGAGATGTTAATGTCATCATTTCAATTTTCATTACCAAACAATAAGAAGGTAAGGGCTGAAAATGTCTTATGTATATATCACCTCATTTTATATTTTTAAAACATAAATAAGCTAAACAGGTTGGTGTATCTTGGTGTGTTCTACTCCCAAAAATCCATTTTGATACAGATTTGAGCCTCTATTTTGTACAAAAGCAACACAGAACAAAATTTAAGCTATTAGTATTTTTTGTTTATTTATTTATTTAAGGGTTTTGTTCCCAGGTGTACTTGAGGTAATATGCATAAAACCTTGTCTCAGAGCTTACAGTTTAAGTACTCAAATATATAGTACTTCTATGAATATAAGTGTCAGAGATAAGTAGTCTTATTGAGTTCAAGGACAGATGAAGTGCTGAAACACTTGCTGTATTGCACTTCATCTGCATAAGTGTTTGCATACAAGCCATAGATTATACACAGATCTGAGTAAAGAAAGATGTGACAAAAAAGTTGTAAGAAATACGCATAAGTAATACGTACTTTTTATAAACATGTGTGTATGGAGCAAGCTAACACCCTTGATACAAAATAAGTTATAATTAGTATTGATGAACCATACAATTTGGAAATAAGGGTTAACTTTTTTTGTCTGCTTAGAAACTATTTATCCTCTTTTCTGGTGTTGGGATGTATGCCAGACAGCCATTTGCAATAATGTAGCTTAAAATTACACATTCCACCTATTTAGAATGTGCTTTATGATACTAAGTTTTGAATAACCATTTTTGTTCTTGGATTTTTTTCACATAACTTACTATATGTCCTAAGTATGGAAGAGTGTGTGCTAAGTTCTGTTTTGTTTTCAAATGGGAAAAGAGTCTTTGCTTGTTTAAGCATTAGGTTTTGATCTGGCTGAATTTCCCTCCTTCTCTGAAATGGATCTTCACTTTCCATTACATCATAGTGCCTTACGAGTTCCATGGTATGGATTGATGCATGAATAAAGTCTAAATAATTCAAAATATTATTACAACAGTATTCTTCAGAAGATAGGATTAAAGTTACATCAAGCCCAGTATCCTGACTTTGATAGTGGCCAATAATGCATACCCAAGGAAGAGGTTAAAATCAGAGCAAACATTGACCAAATTTAGCTAGTATATCCTTCCAGCACTCTATGACCTGTGGTTCAGGAACTTCAGAGCTAAGCACAATTATTTTTTTTGCAGAGGTTAACATAAAAACTCATAGACAGGTGGACTTACTGCAGTTTGCAGCATATCACATGTATTCCAGTAGCTACCTCCTAAATTAAATTACTTGGGGAACTGTCTAAATGCAAAAGCCAAGAATTTTGCATGGTTAGGATTCCAGTTCCAAAGCTAATATATTTAAAAGTAATGAAACCATCTTTATATTAGAATGCAATCTGCAAACATAGGCATTCCTTTTAATCCTAATTCCATAAATATATATCCTCTTGAGACAAGCATCTTAGAAGGGTGTTCCAAATACACTTACTTAGCTATCACCAGCAATATCTTCTCCCAAAGAAGGGTCAGAATACATAGTATGTGCAATGAAAAAAGACAAGACAAATTAAAAGCACTCAGAACCAAGTCTGAATGTACAATTAAAATAGAGCATTCACATTTGCAAAAACTGAACTTGGAACATCTATGGGTTTTGTCTCCAAAAGATTAGTCAAATGTGTTGGATTTTGGTTGTGGGGGAAAGGGAGCAGTGAGTTTGGTTGAAGCCTAGGCCTATTTAACTAGTTTCTCTTTTAATATAACTAGTATGGAGACGCATTTTTGGGACCAACTGGAATTTTGAAAATTGAGTGAATATTTGGGAGCAGCATATCTGGACAGAGAAAGATAAAACTACAAAATGGGTAATTGCTCAGCTACTTGGAAATAAAAAAAAAATGGTATAGAGCAGGGTATGTTGTATGATATATTGCTATATCATACCTATCAGGGAGTGTTTTGAATAATATGCAAAGATGGAAGAACATTATCATTTGAATATCGTCTGAAGGTGTTTTCAGTACTGAAAGAAGAGAGAGGATTTTGATTATATAAAAGGAAGATGAACAGGCATCCATTACTAGAACCTGCTATGATTTCCAGTCAGACTGATGGAGCAGTAAAAGGTTGCTATTAAAAAAACATAGTTACTACTGCTAAAACATTTGAATAGATGATGGTAGCTAATGACTTTCAAACTCCATTCTCTACTGATAGATCTTTTTTCCCAATGGAAATCTCTTCTCTAGTCTCACAATACTTGTCTTTGTAAATTAAATTACTTTGATATAGAAATTTTGGTATACAAGGCTAATTTTGAATCTATTAAGCACTTCAAATTGCAGATATATGAGATATACAATCATTGTGTCCATGGGAAAATTGTCAGAAATTGTGCAGGTTCACTGGAGCGTGAAAATACACGACTGGAAAGAAGTGAGACTTTCTTGCCTGACATCAAAAATATAGTTTACCAGCTGGCATATAAAAGAATATAAAACCATATCTAAAAATTAGCAAATCTGTGTCCTCCTGAACAAACAATACACATGCTTTTTTCCCCCCATTTACTGGAAAGTTTAAAAACTAAGCATTCTGAGTAGATCCAGCTTCAGTTTGGAAAGTATTACACAACATTTTCCACTCCTTTTTAAGAAGGAAACTATTGCAATCAGTACTTGGTCTCAAATTCTAGGGAAAAAAAAAAAAAAGGCAAAAAAAAAAAGTGTGTGCATATATATATCTATGTATATAAAATATATATCCATTCATTCCATGGTTGATCACATAAAGCAAACTGTTCTCAATTAAAGAGAGCTATTTCAAGACTGCATAAATTTAACTGAATAAAAGACAATCCAAACTGACCATCTTATAGTTCAAATAATAGAATTATTTGTATGTGACTTTTCCACGGTTACGAAGTATACAAAAGAAAATATGCAAAACAAAGTGCATTACGTGGGCATTGTTTAGGATATAATCTATGTATATTAAAAATAGCTAAGAATATTAACAGAAATACATCCAACTTCCATGGCCTTGGGTTCATGAGCTCTGCAGAAGAGACACATCTCAAATGTCTGTCTTAAAAATGAACAAGAAAAAAGAGGACATCATGCTTATAGATGGCCCATTTTTTTCCCAATAGACATGTAATTTTTGTAGGATAACCAATTTCTGACCTTTATAGTAATTTCAGTGAAAACATCAAAGTTTTCCCAGTTTTCAGTTGAGCTCTAAGGGCTTTCATCATAGCACATTAATGAGAAGGTTTTTTTGGGGGAGCACCTTTTTGTTCTGGGTTTGTCTGTTGCTCAGCACCGAGTGCTAATCTATAGCCAGGGCTCTCCAGCATCACTGCAGTGCGACGCAATCCCTCACCTGCACTGAACACTTGCCCTGTGACTAAAGCCATAAGCATAGATTGAAACTTCTGCTGAAAATAATCTCAATTCTGCCTATAAAATAACATTTAGAATTAATTCATTAGCTCTTTTTGTAATAAATCAGAATACATTTGTGGCTTCTTTGAAAAGTTTATGGATATCGTAGGTAACTTGACTGCTGGGATATTTACTTCATGAATAAGAGGACTTAATAGGTAGATGCAACACAAGCAAATAACCTGGAAAAAGATGAGCCTCTCCTAAGTAAACAGCTAGAGATTAGCAATGAACATTCTATGAACAGGAGATAGTAAGATTATTAATAAGATGGATAGGCACACTTTCTTGAAATGTTTTGGGTTTATGGTCATTCTGGACAAGGTTCTGTTTTAACAGGACTATATGACTTCTATATTTGTCACTTTCAAGAATCTTAACAGGTATAAAGTTTCCAAAACCAAACACAACAACCAAATCAATAGAGCCAAAATAGATTGAATTGTATCCCAAAGCTTCAACTGTGTGAGAGGGTGCACTGTGAAGCTCCAACCCGGAGAGGTAAAAGCATTAAGAGATGAGTGATGACATGCCGATATGCAGCATCACCTGCATGTATGCAGCTATGACAGTGATATCCTTGACACTGTAACTGAAGACAAGAGAGTGTTGCTGCTACTGTAGCAGAAGTCATGGTGCGGGTGGGGAGTGGCAGTGCGAAGTCTGCTCTCATGGCATGAGTGGGTGGGGTGTGAAGGCATTTACTCCTGCAGAGAAAGGCACTGGGAAGATAAGGCAACTGTTGCCTTAGAGGAGGAATGATGAGTTTCTCACGGAATATCTGAAGTCAGAAAGAGTACATAAAAAACTACAGAAAGCACTGTCCTGATCTGGCTTGAAACACAAGATTAAATAAAGGGTTAACACTCGCTCTGTGTTTGTCAAAAGCAAGGAGAGCCTCAAGATTTTTGCAGAAATCCCCTTTTTGCAGAAGTACCAGGACTGCAAGTGGGCTCATGTCCAACCCCAGATGATTCATAATTCTGTTTGCTTTTGTACTTGCTACCCAAAAGCAATTATTTTGTCTTCTGTATAAACCAAACCAATATCTCATGCTTGTCCACTGTCTTCAATCACATGGCTTTCTAAAGAAAAACAGTGTCGCACAGTGGAACAGTTTAACCAACTTATTATCTAAAGACTTAGGAAATAATGGAAACCATCTCACAACAACTCACTACCACCCAAAACCAAATACTCTGGTGGGAAGACAATGTAAGGTCACGTTGCAGGTATATGTTAGATTAAGTTGAAGTCATACCCTAACTCCTCTGCATATTGCAAGTAATTCTAAAAATCTGTGGGGTTTGCCTCATTTGACTTCCCATTTTGAAGATGCATCTCATTAGAGTCACAGGAAGGCAGCGCTGAGTCCAGTGGGAAGCAAATCACTTACTATGGAATTTCTGTAATGACATGGTGGGTTTGGTGTAATAAAATCTGGTTGAATAGGAATGCGCTCTTTTGAAGCTGGAGTGAGATGTGGTATTAGTGTAAACCTTCATTAAATCCAAGAAAATGCTGGGGGGTGAGGGGGTTGAAGTAGCTTAGAGTTAATGGAGTGATTTACAATGTCAATAATCTGCACTGCTGTAATATTACCCATCAATATGTTAACAAGCAGTCACAACAGAAAAGTAACTTTGAATGTGACATGCAAGGAGGAGGATGCCAAACCTCACTCTTAGCCAGACTTAATAAATGACAGCCAAAGAAAAACTGCTTAATGGGGCATTTCTTTGCATAGAAGTCTAACACTTCAGAGAAAATGCAAATCTTGAGGAATTTACAAAAGGAGTGTAAAATGCCTTCCAACCAACTGCAGTTCTGATATACTCTTGAAAGATTGTCACTCCAAACACTTTACATTAGAAAAGAGGTGTATTGAAACTGAGGGTTCTAACATCTAAATAACCTAGTTTTCCCTATAAGCCCTTTCCTTAAGAAAAGTGAAAGAAATGAGGCTGTGGATGGATTACTGAAAGCTCAAAGAACTGCTTGTGCCTGGTGCATAACCTGTACCTACAGCAAATATTTTACTGGACATTTTGAGGTGGGGGGACTAGCGCTTCACATTCTGGGTTTGCCTGTGAAATATGGGCAGATCCAACAAAAGTATGGAGGAGATAAAAGGTAACAGTTCTTCACTCTCTTTTTTAACTGAATCATTATGGAGGTTTTGAGCAACTTAGTCTAGTGGAAGGCTCATGGCAGGGGGTTGGAACCAGATGATCTTTAAGGTTCCTTCCAATGCAAACCATTCTATGATTCTACGGTCAGATGAAACTAGCAAATAGCAAAGTCAAAGATAAACAAATGGCGGGTTATTCATAGACTGCATAGCTAAACCTTAGAAGTTTCTTACCACAGTTTGCTGTAACACTACTCAGCTGCTATTGGCCAGTGCTGGAGACGGGATGCTGAGCTAGACATACTCTAGTTTGTACCCTATATCTCAATAAATCATTATGGGATGAAAAATTTAAGAAAAAAGTAATGAAATGGTAGAATTACTGAGTACCAGTTACCGGTTATCTCTAGTCCCAAGTCATACAGTTTATAGTTCCAGTGTAGATGATGCAACTTCAGTTAAAAATCCCCATTTTTTTTAGTCTTATTGAAAATTTGCCATTTATCATTTTAGATACTGGGTTTAGGACCTGATTTTTCACAGTAGTGTTTTATATCTGGTGTGTGTTCATGGAATCATGTTTATCTACTTATTGGGTTTTTTCAATCCTTTATTTTTTTTTTCCCATTCTTTATAACTAAAGGTAATCTTTCAAATCTTTTCACCAAAACATTTTCCTGGTCCTTTTAAATAATTTTTTTTAGTTGTAATGCAGCTTATATTAAATCATATTGTATTATATTATATAATATTCTATTACACTATGTTAAGAGGTGCTTTCCAGTCACCTGATATAGTACTTGGAACTAATGGGAGTTTTAGTACTTTTTCTGAGGAGCTCCAAGTTCCTTCCAAACTCCAGGAGGCATATCACCTGAGTCTGGAAAAAATATATATATAAAATAAATTTATCCATCTGTTTCAGAATTTTCTCTTCTGTTATTTCAAATCATGGGAGCATCTTATCTTTTTGAATTTAAAAGAGTAGATTCAAAATCAATAATTATACAACTTTTGTCAAGGTAAAGGGAAAAGGGAAAAATGTATCTCTGCAATATTGTTCACTTTGTTAAAACCCTTTTTTGCTCTATGCTAATTTAACATATGCAATATCTTTAAATATGTCAGTAGCAATAAAAGTTGTGGAAATGAACTTACTAGTTTTTATTTATGCTTTAAAAACCTGCCTTTCCCCCTTCATTTTATGTGGCACTTCTTTTCACTTATCTCCTTTTTGGTAGGATCTCTTTAAGAACTACAATGCATACCTTTAAGCTCTGCTATTTAATCACTTTTTTCCTCATGTTTTTGCTTCCTTCTTTGGGGGTGGAAAGCAGCTGCATGGCTTCTGCAACTATCAGGATGTACTCATGGTCTCCATGCTGAGTTAAAAGTTTTAATTTCCTCATCTCTAGCTTTCAGATCATCTTGATTAGCTTCTCCTTCCTAAAGTCCCCTTCTCCGAAGTTTACAGTCAATTTTCAAAATAGTCGGAATTCATATCTGAGTCTTCTGAAAAGGATTTTGAGTTTAATTACACTGCAGTCAGTATTACTCAGCGCTTTAATAACACCATTATGTAGAACAGCGCTCTATGTTTCTTCCAACAGATTTAAAAATGATATCAAATTATTATGAGTGAGTGAGGATTAGGACCCAAAAGCCAATTCTTTGTATTAACTATAAATTCCATCTCTACCTAGCTTAAGCATTTAAGCGGAAATTGAAATAAGCCCCTATTTCTGTTTTAATAGATAGGTCTTCTTCCTTTCCCCTCTGGACAGCGTTCATTCATTTTCATTCTCCTCATCAGAAACCGAGTAACATAACGAATATTTTTATCATTTCTCTTTTATAGCCATGTAGATTTTTTAACAATTAAACTTTTGAAAGTGTTGCCTGGAATAGTAGTTGTAGCTGTACTGTTACTGAAGAAAAAAACGCCCAAAACAAATGAATTTTCAGCAAAGAACTGAATAGTAACTGAAACAGGACTTAAGTTTAATCAAAGATGTAACCCTAGAATCAGTAACACATCTTCACTTACATGCACTCTTTCAAGAAACAATCCATTTCCTGACAGAGTTGTACCACTTCCGTTAAGAGAATTATTAGGCTTGGATGCTTAGCATAACTTCTCCTTTCATGGTAAGACATTAAGTGGTTTTAAAGAGGTAAAACTGCTGCCCAGAGCAGTTTCATAAAAAAATGCTTTAAACAGCGAATTTACCGACCTGGTGTGTTTTTCTGATGGTTATCAAGCACAAAATGTTCAATTGCAGATTTTTAAAAAGATCACAGAGAATATATGTAAACTAGACACTAGAACTAGAACTAATACTGTGCTAAAATCTCACACAAAAGCTGCTTCACATCATGACTGTCTTTCATGGGCAGTCCTTCCCTAAATTCATTTTGTGGTTTCCAAAATTTTATCCTCTTTTTCCCCTGCTGTGCAAATGCTCTTCCTGGAGTGATTAAGGGGAACACTGTGTATCATCTGGCTTTGCAACATTTGTACTCTGAAAATAACACCTATTTCTGTAACAATTTGATGACCACAGGAAAGCCCCAGACGCCCCCAACTTTAGCTCCATAGAAACTATGTCTTCCTTAGGCAGATGCCCTTCAAAAAGAAAGTAAATCAGGTCCCTCAAAACTGTAAAGTAGTGAGCCCCTGGAAGTGTGCAGCTATCGCACTCATTTTCTCCTTTCTCTCTTTCTCTCATTTCCTCTCAGAAGTCTGTACACTGAGCATTTCAATTTCACCTCAGCCCTCAAACCATCTTGGCACACCACCTCTTTCAGAACCGAAAAGGAAATGTTGTGACACTTTTTCTTAAATGAAGTTCAATAATATCTTTCCATGTGGGTATTTCCCACAGCATTTTTTCCTCCCTCTCTTCACAATTAGGAATGGCAAGTAAAGACGCATATTTTTGAACAGTTGTGTTGTGGGGTAGAGAAGGGACATCTATCTTTAGAACTCTGTTACTCCATGTTCCCAAACTTGCAGCACATGCTCAGCCCAAACATTGAACTGTTGGTTGATTAACCTGTCAGGTTGCTCTTATTGTACACACAAACATGAAAATGCTATTTACAAAAAACACATCTAGACTATGGAATGAGAGTGGCTCTGCATTACCCCATAGTTTTTAGTAATTTTTACATCAAATGTTTTTCCTTTTAACATTGGAGAGGTGATTTAATGAATGCATATCATACCAATAGTAATTTTTTGTTCAGTGTTATAGCACACACAGAAATGAGTATTTAAAATGCAAATAACATTTTCAGTCAGTTAAATTGCACTCAGAGCTGCACTTCTAAAAGCACAGTTTACATATCAAGGGTGGTTTTACTTCTCCAAAATACAAAGGAATCTCTTACAGACCATTTGTACCCCCCGTGGGTCTACAGTCCACCATTGTTCTGTACTTTCACATGTCTGCTTTGGCTGCAGGCTCAAGCCAAATTTCCTCCCTCATCTGACTCTGTGACTGTCTGTGTCAGTGATTTAAATAGGACAAAGGCAGAATCTGAGCTCTGACACATGACTATCCATATTTCTGACTGCTGGCATGCTTTTCGGAATGGCTGGGCCCCTGACTAGTACTCTCCTAGGCAATGTCCTCATACAACTTGGGGGCTAGTGTAGCTCAGTAACAGTTTTCAATCTGCATAAATCCAGGAGGCAGTACGGAAAAGGCCACCCTGTTTTGAAGGGGAAAGAATTTAGCTGTGTGCATGCAAGCTATGCCATGCCATGTCATGCCACTTGCCCTGACAAGAATGAGTCCTATCTGCTTTATTTTCTGGTACAGATATAGATGTATGTTTCCACCTATCTGTAAATCTTGTCCACACTTAAGGCTGACAAAACTGTGTCCTTTTACAACTGCAAAGCCACGGGATACTGCTTCAAAGGCAAAGGTGATGGAGGTAATGAAACCAGCCCACTATGCCTGGACCATCCAACTGAAGGTAGGTCCACTCTTAAATCAAGCACACGACCAGGTTTAATCCTCCACTGCTCCCAAAATTTTAGTTGAAATGAAAACTTGAACATAGTCTTGTACTCAGGGACTACTGACAAGGGGTTTAGGATTTTGGTGCAGTTATAGCTCTTTTGTCTGTCAAAAGGTGGGATTCTTTCCAAACATTCAATAGGGCTGCTTTGCTGTTCCTGGATATGACACAAGAAACCCACTACAAAAATGTTAACACTGGAGAGACTGTAACGTTAAAAAATCTTGATTTTTTAAATGGAATGACCATGTTACTCAGTTACTTTTTCCAAGGTGCAAGCAAATCAGTGGGTCCCTCAGTGATAACAATGAACTTTCAGCTCATGCAATAGTACTTTCCAAGCCCAGAAAACTTCAACCTAAATATATAAGGTAATCACTCTGTCTTGTTATAAGCATAGCCAGCAGCTACAACAATCAACCACTAACCATGGTTTGATGTTTTTAGGGTCATGACCTCATTCTTTAAAGCTGTTTTAGCTGAAATTTAAAGGGAATGAAGAGTAGCTTTTATCCTGAGGCAAATAAGCAGATAAAAGTCTGTCAAGCTATGATTGTCAGAAACCAAAACTATTAGCAACTACTGGATTCAATGCCAGCTCCACTCACACTGAGCGGTAGTAAGGAACAGAGTGGAGTCAGATTTCAGTTTCTCTCTTCTGAGGCTGCCAGGGACAGGTAGTCCAAAGCGTAGGCTAGTACAGCCACTGGATGAAATACAGTACTGGTCTCTTCAAAATGTAACATCTGGGACACAGAATAATCAGAAGTGGTTGTTACTCCTTGTAAAGAAGAAAAACTGACACTCCCCGCTAATTATACAGATGAGGCATTAGTTACAAAGATGCAAACATTTAATTTAAAAATTAACTTTATCAGTTTATTTTGTATTTTCATTATTTTCCCTTTTGTGGTTTAATATTATGCTGATGTAACATTTACTGTCTCTGCAATAGAGAGGCTTCTAAAATCAAGTGACAGAAGTTAGGGAATCTATTTTTCAGTTTGGAAACATCTTTTGCAAGCTGACTTTCTATATTTATAGCCTTGATATAATACTGTTGGAAAGGCAGTAGCTGGATGGATGTTTTCAGGGAAGTCATGTGTGTATCATATGCTACAGGGAGATACCTCAACAGAACACCTGCAGTGCTTTGTAGAAAAGACCTTCGAAAGTTTTACCAGGAATACTATGAAACCCTTAGATAATATTTTTAATTTCTGGGAAGAAAACTCATCCCAGAAGCACCCTGAAACTGAGGTCTGGTATTTAAACGATTCTATAGTAGAAAGCCCTTATCAACCTCAAATAGTTCAACCCAATCTCTCTACAGGGAACTGTAGAAATGCGTGTATGTATATATACTTACATGTATTTTTTATGTATATGTATACAAATGCACACAAAAAATATACGTAATACTGGAATGTGAATAAAGGATTAACAGAGGACACTTTTTTCATTGATGTTTGATGTACCAGAATCAGACTCTGCTTGAGCAGAGCTGTCCTGTGTGACACGGCATTGTAAATCAGCTTCTTGTCACGCAGTGTCAAATGACAGGAAGCCACAGCATTCAAAAGCAACAAGCCAGAAATTACTGTAAATAAGAAGTGGAGAGAAAAGTGACTTGTGTGACCTGTCTCAAGGAAAAGTAGATGTCTTTAGATGTGTCAGATGGCTTCCACAACTTTACAGGCCTGAGAGGCTTAAGTGAGATGAACAGGCCTAATGAGATTCAAGACACATCTTCCTCAAAACCAGAACCAAACCCCACTCTCAGGATAGCGTGTCGCACGCAACTAATGGCACCACATGAGAATGCCCCGCGCAGTGCGTTGTGAGCAGGGTACCCGGCGGCACCTGCCAGCCCCTCACCCCGCAACCAGGCAGGCCGCCCCCTCACCAGCGCGCCCTGAGCCACCATCACCCCCAAGCCCCGCTCTGCTTTGTGACCTTTCAGCGACCTCACAGGTTGTTTTAACTTGCAGTAAATTCAGCCTCTCCAGCCCCCAAGGCGACGGCTCCGCCCGTTGCCCAGCGGCCGGGCCGCGGGGCCGCCTGCTCCCCCAGCCCCGGCCGCCCCCCCGCCCGCGGCCTCCTCAGTGCAGCCCGGCGCCGGGCCTGCGCTCACCCGCCACCCACGGCCCCGTTGTGCGGGACTCCGCATCCTGCGTGCCCCGAGCGCGTACCGCACGGCCGCGGCGCTGTCGCCCGGCGGCGAGCGCTGGCTGAAGGCGGACATACCGACGTGCCACACTTACGGCGGCAGCTCCCGCGCTAACCCCGGCCCAAGGAGGCGGCCGTGCCGCGCCGGCGTGCCGCCGCTGGGAGCCCGCACACGCCGCCCGCGCCGCGCGGGGAGGCGCAGGTTCAGCGGGCGGCCAGAGCTCTGCGGGAACCCCCGTCCCGGCCGTCCCTCGCTCCTCCCCGCCGCGTCGCGTCCCTCGGCGAGGGGATGCCCTGCTCCCCCATCCCGCTGCCGCCCCCGCCGCCCCGCGCCAGGCTGGAGCTCTGCCCGGCTCCCCCCTGCCGCCACCGCGAGTGGGGAAGCCCACGGCTGCTCCCCCCCACAAATACGATGAAAGCAGCCCGTAACCCGCAGGAAGGGCGCCACCGCAGCTCCCTCAGATGATTGCCGCTGGCAGTGGCCAATCAGCGCCTTCCATTTTCTCTAGGCAACCCAGCGCCCGCCCTCAAGCGGGCGGGGGAGTGGGAGAGGCGGGCGGGAATGTTTACAAACAAGATCAGGGAGTAGAAGGGATTGGGGGAAGCCGGGGGGCGGAGCCAGCGCCTGGCGCAGCCGGTGGCCCAATGAGGGAGCGCGCCGCTCGGCGGAAGGGCGGGGGAGGCACGTAGGACGTTCTCTGCCCAACAGCCGCTGAGGTTCGCGGGCGCGCGCGCCCAATGAGCGTCTCGGCGGGGGGAGGGAGGGGGTGTGAGCGCCTGAGTAGGAGCCGCTCCTCACGGCGCCCCCTCCTCCCGTCTGGCTCAGCCTATCCCGGCTGGGCCGCGCCGGGCTCGGCTCGGCTCCCCTCGGCTCCGCGCCCTGCAGTTGGGCGGGGAGGGCGGCCGGAGCAAGGGGGAGGGGAGCCGCAAGGACATGGGCTGGCTCTGAGGGCCGGGGGAGGGAAGCCGACGTGCGTGTGCCTCCCTGTATTTTAATAACTGTTTGTTGTTGGGTGGTGTGGGTTTATTGGTGTTTTTTTTTTGTTGTTGTTGTTTTTCCGTTTTCCCCGAGGCGGAGGGGAGAACAGCCGCCCCCAACGCGCCTGCATGGCTCCTCTC
This sequence comes from Falco rusticolus, assembly GCF_015220075.1. Classification (NCBI taxonomy): domain Eukaryota; kingdom Metazoa; phylum Chordata; class Aves; order Falconiformes; family Falconidae; genus Falco; species Falco rusticolus. The sequence continues at coordinate 42,895,326 of NC_051193.1, forward strand.
CCCCGGAGCGCCCCTGGAAAATAAAATCCGCCTTAGGCCAGGTGACGTCCCCCCGCCTCCACGCTCACACACACGGGGAGCGGCAGAGGCGGGGGAGCGCCCGCCTGTGAGAACATGGAGGGACCCTCGGGCCCGGCGGAGGAAGCGGAGCTGCCGCTCCTCACCGTCAAGCACGAGCTGAGGAACGGTGAGCGGGGCGGGCCGGGGGCCGGGGAGGTCATGGCCGGGGGGGGTGTCGGCGTGGGGCGCTGAGGGAGCGCTCCTGCCTGAGGGGAGGGCGGCAAGGGGGTGGCGGTGGGGGCCCGGGCTGCCGGGACTGGGGGGAGAAGTGCTGAGGAAGGAGCTTCAGGAGAGTTGATCGGGACCAGTAGGGAAATCTCGGTGAGGAGGAAGAAAAAGAGGATGAGCTGAAAGACATGGGCAGGAGCGTGTGAGGTGGGGGCGGGGGGGTCCCTTCTTTTATTTCTGAAAGAAGTATTTCAGTTGGACTTCTACTGCGTATTTGGCTCCTCTGACCCACCGCCCCAGTGGTATTTGGCGCTTTTGAAAGGAGATAAGGGTTAGCTGCCTTTTTTTTTTTTTTTTTTTAATTATGTGTTTGACTTTTATGGCTGTGTCGGGGGCGGAGGGGGGGGGGCGACGGTTGCTGTTTGTTACAGTCCTAAATGATGTCGTTTTGTGTGACAGCTTTTCTCTGACTTCGGTGAAATGCCAGAATTGTAGGGAGGGGAATGTGCTAACATGTAGCCGCAGTTATCTGGCTTTTAGGTCTACGAAATCTTCTTTCAGCTCAGTAGTTACTTGTAGACCCTCTGGAGAAGTAGTTCAACGTGTGAAATATGTATGATCTTTCAAAGATACAGCAGAAATGCTCTGTCGTAGGTTGTTGTGTTGGGGAAGATCTTTATATATTTTTAATAGGGACTCAGTGCTGCTCAGAAGTTTCCAGGCAACTTGAATATTGCAGTAACTCTAGATTTTACTGTAAATTTGAGGGTGCGTGTAAAACATAATCAGGATGTATATTCTCTATATGTCTTAATAGTGAAGGTGCTATTAACCCATGCCCTTCATTTCTTTTCTCTCACCATCTTTTTTTCTCCATGATGAAGTAAAAGTAAATATACTATGGTGTTCATCGCAGAAGTTTGAGAGAACCGCCCCCCGGGTTAATGTAGTTGACACTGTAATGGGTCGATGGGGAAGGCAAGTGGTGGTACTTGGTCTCTTCGTCGTGTTCAGCCTTCTGTCCCCCTGTCATTTGGGTCTAGGGGCTCGGTGGAGGTGCCCCAGCGGCACGTAGCTATCACTGCAGCTTTTAAAAAAAAAAAAAAAAAAAAAAAAAAAGGCGGTCTTCCTGATAGCTACGCAGAAACCAAGAAACCAAAGGGACTGTAGTTTCCTTCTTTCAAGAAGAAGCAGTACTGTTGGTGGAAAACATACTTGTCTCGTTGGGAGTTGCTAGATTTCAGTGTGCAGGAGAAAAAGGGGTAAGGGGAAAGGAAGCATAATACATTTATTCTATATGTTTACCTAGCTATGTCTAGTGCCTTTTCTAAAAGTTGAGACAGCACATATCCCTGTGGGATAGTTATTTAAAGATAGTTTGAAGAATAAAAATATTCATATAATCTAGACAAAGAGCTGTCTAATATAGCAGAATAAGCAATTATCATTTTAATCATGATCTTAAAGCTTTGCAGATTCAGGAAGTACCAGTACTTTTAATTTTAAATTTCTCAACCTTGTTTGTGCCTTTTTAAGCTTCTAAAATTCAGTTTAGTGGGACTCAGTTGCTTCTCCCCTCCTCATTTGCTCTTCCTTATTAAGTATTTAGAAAACTGCTTTCTGAAAAATGCTTTCTAGCAATGGCTTGTCTATTTCTGGAGCATTAGGGTGGAGGAGGGAGCTACTCTGTCATGTACTCCTGGGAGACTCCTACTCCTGAAGGTGTCAATAGTGTCATTGCTATGCAGGATTTATCAAGATACTGTTTCAAAACTTGTCCTTACACAATGCACAGAGGTATGGTAATCTGAGGATAAAAACTGCAGTCAGCTTCTATTGATATGGAAATACATAAATAATCTATAGCGTACTTTGGATATTTTCCTCAGGGTTTTTTGTACTGGGTCTGGCTGTGTGGGTGCCCAACTACTGGCTAGGGTCAACTCACTACAGTTTTTAAGCATGCAGCGTGATTATTGTTTCAGTTTGAGAAAGAGGGTGAGAGGATGTGCAAAATTAGAATTGAAGCCAGAGGATCTTTGTTGTTCTTGAATAGTGACGTTGTATACCATGAATATCTTTTTAATGTGTGATTTGTTTAGATTGTAGTGTTCCTCTAGTGGAACTCTTCTCAGTGTTCTTTCTTTGGCGGTGCTAGCTCTGTGACTAATCATATGATTTAGAATTACATATTGAAAGTAGCTGTCAGTTGGAAGATGAAAAAGAGGTCAGTCTCCACAGTGCTTTGAAAGAATGTACTATTGTGGTAGAAATACTGCCTTCTTTGAGAAGGGAGTGTCTCATTTTCATATTGTGGAAGTTGCTTGAAGCTCTTGATAACAAACTCAAAGTACAAAGAATTATATAGTCAAATAAACTAAAATGCAGGTGAACCTACAGTTATACTTTGCATTTGATATTACTTGTGTCTTGGAATGGCTCTAAAAATATTAAACGTGTTAGAGGCATTGGTTATGGTCAACTGAGTAAGTGAACAAACTATAAAACTTGAATTTAAGATGAAATTAGTATCTTCAAGAATGAAACAGATGATTGTTGTTACTTTCAGGCAAGTAATGCGGCATATGAAAATGCACAGTTAGAGCATATGCAGTGCTATTTCTACACAAGCTTCCAGCTGATTGTTATCTCTATCATACCATGGTTTGACCTCTTTTAAGCTTTGATTTTGAAATTACAGTGCTGGCTTTGATATGTAGGGTCAACCTTAATTTTAGCTCTGTATCCCATATTCTTAGGGCCCTGAAACTCCTCTGTTGCGTGACCAAAAAGCAATCGCTGAGAAAACATCACTTCATAGGCATGTAGATTGGGTTTGTGATAGGGAAGGAACTGTGGTGCATAACATTTGAATGCCTCTGTGAGATGCCATGTGATTTGTTGTATTACAAATACTGGGCACCACTTTGTGTATATAGATTTTATTTTAATGATACAAAGAATCAGAATGTCCCCCTACTGCTGGGGAAACTGTAAGCATGCCTGTGCTTCAATGACTGTTCCTTCAGTTGGTTGTTTTACAAACCAGACACAGCAGTGACTTTTAGGACGCATTTCAGTTAATAATGATTTTCTCCTAATATATTTAGCAACTTTTTTTCTTTTCCTGTCACACAAACTAATTCTTCTTTCACAGAAATCTCACAATTCAGCTACTTCAGAATTATTACCATCTGTCTTTGCTCACTTCGGGAAAGAAATGAGTTTTTGAGGAAAGTGGAGTCACCTTTTCAGGAAGTAGAAAAAAAAAAAAAAAGCCAAAGATCAAATGGTAGGAAGTGGTGACTGTCTCTGTCTCAGATTCTCACTGAAGTTGTACAGTGAAAATAATGAGAAAATGAAATTTTCTCCAGTGTCTGTTTCTGGAATGTTGTAGAGGCAAAGGGTTTTCTTTTTGCTTTTTTTTGCAGGTGAACCTCAGAGTTAGTAAAACTTCTAATCTCTTTGGAGACCTAAGAAGTTATATATTCTTTACAGTGAAAAAAGAATATAGTTGCTTTTTCACATTTTCTGTTTCCTGGTAGTGCTTTGGAACTGAACAATGGGAAATGTAAAGGCTATTTGAGAAAAAAAATTGTGTGATAGGGCAGGATTTGGGCAGAGAGGGAAAGACTTGTGATGTAGAGAGGTAAGAAGGAAATAGAACTGTTAGCAGTGAGATTTACCCCCCATCTCCTGTTGGCTATTGTCATACCTCTTGTTTTGGGGAAAAAATAAAATAAGGATCAAAGGATCCTGAACCTTCAGTGTATGTGACTAGGTAGGAGTTTGCCCGTCGTGCAGCATGCATGTGTACTCCCTGCTTTGCCCAGTGAGAGGCAGAGAGTAGCAAAACCGGGATCCTGAAGGGAATTTGTGAAGCATTTCATGAATGTATGGGTGATAGGCTGTATATATGTTGTTTGTTTTGCTTTAAGACATTGTTCTTTTCCTTTTGGCAAGCCCCTTTTGAAGAGGATACTGGATTCATTTTAGTGCTGTCACAAACTTTGGGCTAAAGAACTTGCCTTAGTTTGCAACTTGTCTGACTATAACACATGATGTGCAAAAAGGCATGTATAGTCCAGAAGTCAATGTAGTGATGGGCTGCAGGGCTCCAGAGGCAGAAGAATTTGGAATTTCCACTTGAGTCAAATAGTCTAGTTTATAATTCAGTATGAAACTGAAAGGCTTCAGACAATAAATACATGGACTATTTGAAGGGTTTAATATTGCAAATTATTATTTACTCCTTTTTGAATGAGAAATTAAACTAGAATGGATTTATTTGTAAACTATAAGGTTCATGTTACTTTGTAAGGCATTTTGAAAATTCCAATGGCTAAAAAACATGATGAATCATGCATTAAATAGAGTATTCAAACTTCGCTATGGAGCTGTACCTGTCACCTTTGCAGTTTTTATTTTTAGAAGGAAAGCTTTATAAGAAAGATACTTTTAAAATTTTTTCCTGTAAGACAGATTTGACTCTGTACTAATTCTGTATATTGATTGGAGATCAGGAGATATTAATAGTTTAATATTTCAAAACTTGGATTGCTTTTACTTCTACTTTTGTCTTTTGAGCACTAAAATATATATTTTTTTCATATTGCTGTGGGAAGTATAAAGAGTGTTTTAAGAGGGTTAAGTTTATGAATCGTCTTTAATACAACTTAAATCTGTGGATTTTACTCTTCACAGAATCAATACTTAAAAAAATTTTTTGTAGTGTAGGAATTTATCTTCTGGTAACTTTGATTATGATAAACTTTGATTATGAAGGAGGAGAATAACTATTGATCTCTTGGTCTGTCTCCCCATCGTTGTCCCCCTGCTCCAGCTTTGGAATGTAATAAACCCGATTAAAATGATCTGTAAAAGGGTCTGGTACCATTGCTCATTTTGCTTTCATTGCTTCAGTGTTGTTCTATAAAATGTATGACTTAAACAAAGACTAGTAGTCACAGTTGTCTTTGTCAGCTTGTTTAGCTTTCCTCCAATGTATTCTAAATATGATGGTTTAAAAGCTCATGCTGGATTCCACAAGAGTTAGGAGAATTGTATGCGACTTGAATACACTCCGGGATTTTATTCAGGAGGCAATTCAGAAAAGACTTGCCAGAGTTGATTAAACATATGAGAAAGCCTGGGTATCTGAGGGTGTGATTTGATCCCCTTCATTGCTTGGCATCTTTTGGTATCTTATGTTAAACATTCTCTTTCCTGCATGCCCGCACACGCTTCCCCCCCTCCAACTCCATGATGAGGTGCAAAGGTGCAAGCTCTGCTAAGATTTCTTTGCTTCTGACTCATTCTGTAGGTAGGCAGATGACTCTGTTTATGAAGGACTCATGTTACACACAGTCACTTTATTTGGTTTTGTGTTTTGTTTTGGGAGCTATTGTGACTGTTTCCTCTTCCCATTTTTTGTTGATGCCTGTAAATATTTTGTGCTGGCTTGGACAGATGGTTATAAAAACTATACCTGAGAGAGGATAATTTTGAAAATAATTCTTAGTTTCCTGGTTAATGTCTCATGAACTAATATGTAAATACCTTTCACCAACATTGAGGTTGTCAGTTGCTCTTCTTTTGTTGATAAATTAACCTACGTTTTGCTACTTTTTAACACTGTTCAAAGTGTCTGTGATTGAATAAAGTGTTAGTGTATTTTTTAAGTGTTGTACTGATTTTTGATGATTGATTCATATCTTATACTTAGATACAGTTTCTTGTTTGAAAAGGTATGCAGAGTCTTTAGATGTTTTGATCTGTTTCAATTCTGTTTGGCATTAGATTACCCATAGCAACTTTATTCATTAGCATTTTACCTAATCTCATTCTGGGATTTTTTTGATTATTATATGATGTATTGTATTACTGCACATTAAGCTTCTAGCTAACCACGGAGGTGCTTCTAGGTTGAATCTTAGTGATTCATCTCACAGTAATGCTAAACCTCATAGCAAAATCACCTCTGTAATAGCAGAAGGGCTACTGCTGATGAACACAAATGAATCTTAACATGGAACACTTTTCAATTCAGACTATCGTGAGTCTGGATTGTTAATCTCAGATATCTACACTTTTATCTTTACTTTGTCTTCTGATGTACAAATGGTAACTTTGGTGGGATAGTCTTCTGCAACTTCAGTCTGTTTTCATAATGGTAATGATACTTTCTTGTCATGTTCCCCATGGCATTTCATGCTTCTGAATTTCCATATTGCATTCAGCTTAGCTAGTACTTCAGAGGTCTTTGTCATCTTTGGCTGTGTAAAGTTTTGGCTTCTAGGCCTTCTAGAATGGGATCAGCAGCTTTGGGATCTTGATTGTTATTCTCCCCACCCCCACCCCCCCTGTTCAGATGGTCTCCTCTTTAAGCATCTAATACAGAGAATGAAGAGTTGTCACTCCCGTTATCTTAGTTGTGATCCTGGAATTCAGAGTAATACAAATTGCATTTTCTTTTCTTTGATGTGAGTTCAGAACTGTGTGCATGTTTTATTTTTGCTCTGATTTCTTTTTTGGCCTAAGAAAAATGCAGGTAATCTTTGAGATGGTATGCTCTTTAAATTCCATTTTAAATTTGCAAGGTAGCTCTCTGTCCTGTTTAAATGATACTCTTGTTCAGATACTCAGTCTGTCAGATTTGAAGGGCAGTGGAATGTTTTTCACTTAACAGATAGCTCTCAGTTGCTGTAACCAGTTACAGTCAAAGTATAATTTTATATATAGCAGAAAACCAGTATAACATCCTAGATGTATTTTCTTTGGTGTCTAACAAGCAATAGTTGTGTGGTTTCTATTACGTGGTGGGTTTTTTTTGTTTTGGCTTTTTTTTTTTTCAGGAAGGAATTTGCTAGTTTTGCTTAATTTCAAGGAAAACCACCCACTCTTCACTCTGAGTAAAGGATAATCTCGAGTTTGTGTTCATACAACTTTGAAACCAGCATCTGTTCTTTGTTGCTGTGACTTAAAAGTAGATCTGTTAGGTGAGTGGAGATGGGTCATTCTCTGAAGAAGTTAGAATAAAGTTGGTCTTGGTACCTCACATTGGACACGTAATAGAGAAGTATTACAGAATTTCTTCTGTCCTGTTTTCCTTCTTGCTTCCTCTGTGCTGCTTTAAATTGTCTGAGTTTCATTGTTCTGCTCAATAAAATAGCAGAGCTGTCTCACGTTGCAGAGCACAGCAGAGACAAGTCACAGCTTTTGGGCAGAGCTTGTCTTTGAAGGTTACTTGAATCTAGTTCAGTAGAGGAAGCTCTACTTTCGTTTGTTTGCTTCAAAACCTGTATGCAATGGAGTCCACAAACAGAGGACACAGCACGTTTTAACTTGAAAACAACTGCTGTTGAAATGTTATTTCTTAAGAAGTACAAGTAAAAACAAATAGTCTTTACACAGTACTAGCTTGCACAGTTCTTAGCTCACACATGGCCATTTCAAAGTTCAGGTATATTGCAGGTGACAGTCATGTTTCTTATGTCATCTAGAGATCCTCCATCAAGCAGAAATATTTTGTTCTGGTTCCCAGAGTTAAACAGACTGTCCTACTTCAGGGAGCTGAGAATGACAGTACTGATTTCCACGCATTGGTGTCCTTGCATGTAGAGGTTTGTCTTTACAGTGAGAATATTTCTAGATATTTGCTTTCTTTTTTACTTCAGAGGTGAAAATTCCAACCAGTACCACTGTTTCCTCATTGTTTTTATGGATGCCGTGATGTCTTGGGCTTTCCCTTTAGTCTTTGTTTCTGGGTTGATCTGTTATATCTTGCTATTGCCTCAGCTGTATACTCACCTGTGTTGGTCTAATGCTGCTTACTGTGAACTACAGCAGAAAATCAGTAAATGGAAGCTCTTCCTAATTGTGCACCTATGCAGTTAGCTTGTCTCCTAGAGGGTGTAGGCAGGTTACTGCTTTTTATTCCATGATACACCACCATCCCTTATACTGCTGTGTCATGTGTGACTTCAGATCATTTGTGGAGAAATGCTCATCCTGTTGACTTGGGCAGTACTTTCTTCCTGTCCAAGCCTGATTCCCTTCCTTGGTACTCTTCAGCTGATGTGTCAACAGACTTGAAGAAAAAAGGGCATGAAGAAGTAAATTTTCCATTTCCAAAACTGCTTTCTTTGTGCTCAATTGTTAAATCAAGAGCATTCCCAAGCCACTGTTTCTGAAGAGCATCTTTGTGTACACTGAAAGATTACGGTACTACTTGCTAGAAATAATGCTAGCTAGATGCTGGTGTGTACATCCTGTTGCATTCTTGACATTTACATTGTCTTCATGCAGGTTGCATGGGCAGTTGTTGGGTCATGTTCTGATACTGATCCTAGCATGGTGATGCCTGTGAGGTGGGAGAAGCCTTTAACTGTTCTGTCTGTAGTAGCAGTAGCCTTCTTGTTGCAATCCTTTAAAGCTTCTAAACTTGCAACAGTTGTCTTGTAATTGCGGAAAGGATTCCTTGTGAAGATCTTCCAGCAGTGGTCAGTTGGGTTCCTGGGAGCAACCGGTGGATAGGATAACTGATCTTTGGGAAATTACGTATACTCCTGAAAGCAAGTTGAAGGAAATGTTGGTGTGATGACTTTAGTTCCGGAGAAACTGCACCTCATCTCAGCTAAAATGTTGAAAAGTGCTGTGCCTGGTTTCAGCATATGAAGACAAAGAGCTGCTCTAGTAAGTGTTGTTGGTAAGCATATGGCACAAGCTCTTCAGCTTGCTTTTCTTGGGGTGTGACTTTCAGAGATGGACTTGAGTGCAGTAACTGAAACTGTTGGAGCAAGCCATGGTAGTATTGGGAGAAGCACTTTCTGGAAATTTTTAATCTTTTCTTGTAGCTTTGGAGATCTGGGTGTGGGGTTTTGTTTGTGTGGGGGTTTTGGTGGGTTTTTTTGTTTCAGTGTTTGGTTGTTTTGTTGTTTTTTTCTAAAGGGTCATGCTACTTCTTGCTTTATAGGGAACAATAAAGTTTGTACATCTCAAGTGTCCTATCATACCTCTGTGTTATACAGCACCTTTTAGCTATCTGGTCTTGTGGGATGGCTTTTTTCTCCCAGTATAATGCAAAAAGGAGGAGGTGGGACTTATTTTATAGTGATCATATGCTGATCTGTGATGTAATTTTTCCCTTTTACTATGAGAATAATATTACAATAACCTTCATACTATTTAATTTTTCTTTTTTCTTTTTTTTTGATAAGGCAATTAAATATCCTAAATGGAAGTAAAAATGGGATTAAGTGGATAGTGCAAAATTACTGCTGACATTGAAACAAGTACATAATAGTTCAAACTAGGTATCACTCAGCTTTTTATTGTGTAACTTCATGAAAGTTGTTGGAAAGGTTTTACTAACACTATTGGATGTGGAATACCAGTTAAATTGAGTTTATGATACAGCTTAGATTAATGAATTGAGTTTAGGGATTGGATTGCTTTAGGACTGTAGCCAGCACTACAAATCTTCAGCTTGTTACTGGAGATGCAACATTTCTGTGTTCCACTCTGTCTTCCTATTCGGTTCCAAGAATATGATAGGATTAAATGACTGTTTTCTTTTCTAGAATGATGTTTAATTGAAAAGCCTTCTGCTGACAGCTCTTAAAAGATGTGAGATGATAATGCTTTTTTTGGAGTACTCTGTAACAGAAGATCCAAATCAGTGGATTTCTCAGTGAAAAATTGCTCCCTGCTCGGAGTTCAGCAGTTAGCTTATATCTAGAGAAATTTTATGTCCTGAATCTCTTCGGTGACATCCACTGCTTCATTAAAACCATGGGTGCTCTAGCCCTGGTCTTGTTAGGATAGTCCGTGACTCCTGTTCTCCCTGGCAGGAAAGACACTGTTTTGAAACTGTTCACGCTGAGTACCATTCTCAGTACTTGTTAAGAAGAGCAATATGTAATACTAAGTTGCTTCAAGGCAGACTGCTTTCTAACTGTGACACAAGGTACTAGTCTAATTATATAGACACCAGCTCAGTCTGGCTTTGCCTTACCTGCTGTTACTCCTTTCTTGGCACATGAGGGCATCTTCCTTACTGCAGACTTCAGCAATGACTGTGATGTATCACTAGCAACAGTGTTTCTTTTATTTGCAGTGAAAGTAGTGCAGCAAGCTTCAGTTCAATTCATGTGGAGCATATTGCCTCATTGATTTTTTTTTAATGATTCTGATACAGTCTTGCTTAGTACATGTTATTAAAATGCTACTGATCACAAAAGTAGTATTTCTCCAATAATAATTCCACTGTGCTGTGTGGTTTTGAGCTTTTTTTGGTGGGGTTTTTTATATGTAATATTAGGATAGCTTGTAGATTCCCTCAGACTTGCAAAAATCATTGTCATGTGTACTTCTGTTTGTACAAGAAAAAAAATCTGAAAGCTCTTTTAGACTTTCTCATCTCCCAGTGATTTCAAGTGGTCTGCCTGCACTTATTCCAAGTTTGATTAATCTCTTGTAAAGATAAATGGTAAGAATTTGAAATAATATTTTAGACATCAGTGCCTTGCATGAGAGCACTAATGTTACCCTATCCCAACTGGATGCAGTTTGAGTATGTGTACAGGTTCCTAGGATTGTTGGAATAAGTAGTGAACCTTGCTTTTAAATTTGTTTAATATTTGTATTTTTTGTACTTGTTCCTTCTTTGCAGAGATGTGTATTTCTGAAGCTTTAAGTTTTCTGTTTGTTCTGAGTTAATGCAGTTTTGTGAATGGAGAATAACTGTACATTTTGATAATTGATTCAGAAAGTACACTGTCTTGATACAGCTACTTAGAAATATCAAACCAAATGAGAATTTCAATTGAACAGAGTTAATTGCAGCATCTCCTGTCAAAGAGTTTTCCTCTTGGTTAAGAGATCTTTGTACTTCAAATCTTTGAAATCTGTGGTGCTGATATGGAAAGCTTCTTGCACATCTTTCCTACGCTGCCTTTTTTTTAACTAACCTTTAGACATACAGTTTGACTTGAAGTTGCTCTTTGAGAGGCATTCTTTTAGCAGCCATGCCAGCTTCTGCTGCTTGATGCTGCATCCTTAATTGTGCTAGTGCAAGTGTTTATGCAGCTGCTCATTAAAGTGTATCAGGGAACTGAGCTTAGTTAAGAGTAATCAAACTTAGTTACTTTTGCCTTACTGCTTTTAACTTGGATCATTTCAGTGAGCAGCTTTGCTGAATGGCCTGCAGTCATATTGATGCAAGTGGGTGGATAATATTATGCTAGGAATGAAAGATGTTGCTTTTAGCAACTTACAAAAGGAAAAAAAAACCCACCCCAAAACACAACAACAAACCAATCCAGCACAATTCTTGCTTACAATAGGGCTCTTTACCTCCCTGCTTAGAAGAATGTCTGTTAGACAAAAAAAGAAAAAAACCAAAAAACCAACACAAAAAACCACAAAAAAACCAACCAAAAATTCAAAGTTGTATAAGATTTGTATAAATGTAGAACCTCCTTCTTGCAAACTCCCCAAGAAATTAAACAACTCTGTAGCAGCTTAGATTTTTCCAGACTTGTTGGTTATGCAAGATCTTTCCTATTTGATAGTAGTGGGGAGCTTTTATAGGTTTAGTAATACTATGTTAAATGCTGAATAGTTAGTTACCTGAGCTCTGCTTGTGTCATCCCAAGCACCATATAATCTAAGAACATGAGAGTATTCAGGGTGCTAGGGCTAAGGGATGGCCTCATTGCTGTCTATAACTATGCAATTAGAAGTTACAGACAAGGTGGAATTAGACTCTTTTCAGAGGTACCCAGTAGGATGAAAGGCAGTGTATACAAGTTAGATGGATTCCAGTTATGATTTTGTGATTTTTAAACCTCTGGAAACACTATAGCGTTTCATAGCAGCAAGAAAATGGATTGCTCTCCCTTACTTTTCAAACTGAAAGATTATGGTATGCAAATGGAGTGTCCTTTTAGTGCTGCTTATTTTGTTGATCTGATAACTTTTACTGAAGCTGTAGTAATGTGTCAGGATGATGTTTCAGTGTACTGCATATCTGATGTGAATATATTTTTTTTTTCTTTTTTTCTTTCAGCAAATTTGACAGGCCATGCAGAGAAAGTTGGCATTGAAAACTTTGAGCTCCTGAAAGTTCTTGGAACAGGGGGTAAGCTGTACTCTTTTTTTCTAAGTTGAACATTGGAAGCATTACTTTTAAGCATAAATTTTTTCTCTAGCAGAAGCTTTGGTAACTGGAACATTGTTTAGGAAAATAAATCACTTTGGTATTGCATAGCATAATATCTTTTTTCTCCCTCACAAATATTGTGCAAAATTGGAGGTCACATGTTCTAGCTTACACCACTTTTGAAGATGCATTTTTTCAAAAAAATGGAAGATAAATGGCTTGACATTTGTGACAATTTAGTACAGTTTGTGAAAAAATCTTATCTAAGTTAAGCCACGATCTTGATAATTTCATTAGATTTTCAGACTACGTTTTCACAAATTTCTGGAAAAAAACCAGTAATGTTAGTACATTATTGAAAAGGATGCTCTAACTATGTATGTGTGAGGGCTGGCATTGGCTCTAGTAGTCTTTTTCTATCCTATTCAAATCCCAGTACTACTTAAGATGGAAAATATTTGCTGTTTTATTTTGGATTTCAGCACAATGTTGGAGATTTGTAAGATGTTGTAGGATTGCTGACTAACGAACAAAAAAGCTTTGTTTCCCCTTTCTTAAAGGGATGCATACACAAACTGAAAGTAATGACTTTTATTTTTCTTAGTGTGTTTATGCTTTTTCTATGTCACTATTAACATCAGATGCAGTGTTGAGTAGATTGGGATAATCATGAAGGTAGACTATCATCAAGGTCTGTAGAAGCTTTTAGTTATGATACTAAATTTGGGGTGTTATTAGCCATTAATGGCTAGCAGTGAGGCTATAATTGCACAAGCTGCTATGTCACTGAAAAGAGCAAAGGGTTTTGATTTTCACATTTAGCTGTCATATAGATTCTTTCCTAAATTCATTAAGCTGTTAAATCAGCTGAGAATAAATTCAAATTTTTAAAAAAATTACTTCAGAAACAGAAAAATATAACAGGCTTAAAAACCTCAACCCTTGCTGTTAAACATCAGCGCTTGGTGGTAGAGGCAAGGAAGCTTTTAATATTCTTAAATATATGTTCCATATTCATAGGTGGAAGCAGCTGTGCTGAAGTGGTCAGTATTAGTCTGAGTGGAGTTTACAAAAATGAAATTACTTATTATGCATTTATGTGAGGATGTCTCTCTCCTGCTGATGGAAACATTGGCCGGATTTTTAATTATATGTGTGTATGAAAACCAGTCCCATATTTGAATTTTTCCCTTTTCCCTTACCACTACCATTAGTCTGAGATCACTTTAAAATTACTTTCAAACTCTTACATTTGGAATACAAACTAAGTTTTGGTGGTCAGTTTTCAAGTTCAGACTAGTAGTAGCCTGTCTTCCTCCTACTGTCTTTAGGCAGTACCTCTGAAGTACTACTTTTGCTGTTGTTAAACTGTCATCTGTCATTCGTTGGTACCTTCCATGCTGTCTCTTCTTCATGAACAGATGAGGCAAATTTCTCTTGGCTTGGCAGACTCTTAATCATAGCAATTAGTCCTTAGGCTCATAGTGCAAAGCCATCCTATTCACTCAGGTTAACAGGGTAATTTTTGAATGACCCCTTTCAGAAAAGGCTGCTTAATGGGTTGACAGTGGAATTGACTGTGTGTACATGTGAAGAAAAAAAAAGCTGAGGAAGCATGCTTGCCTGTCTTCATCCTGTTCTTGCAGTCACATTGCTGCAGAAACATCTTCTGTCTTAGTAGGCTTCAAACTATTTCAGGAACTGATTGAAAGATTCCCACTAACTTTAGGAATCCAAGGACACCTTGGGTATCCTGGAATGGCATTTGTAGGAAGAGTAGTACTTGTTTTGTCAAGGAAATGCTGGTTGCACTTTTAAAAATACGTATTTTCAGTCATAGCCCGAGGTTCTCTCTTTCGATATCTAGACCATCAGGGCAGTCAAGAAGTTTTGTTCAGTCTTAAGCTTACGACAGCTAAGACAAGTGCAGTAGAGGTGTCAGAGATTGCTGTTTGCCAATTTCTGGGCAGCATTAAATGCAAATGACCTGGTCAGAAAGGAGCTAGTTCTGTTTGCTTTTGAGGAAGTGACCATTGTCAGTGTTACCATTAACATGGAATTGCTGAAAACAGGACTTGAATGGACTTGACGAGGTTCTCTAATTGCTTGGCCCAAGACACAGTCAGTTTACACTTGCATCATCCCTGACAACAGTTTATTCTTAAAAGCCTCCAGTAGTAGAGATTCTGCAATCTTCCTAGATGTTCTTGCTGATGATAGTTTAATTTCCTAGTTTGAGAAGCATTCTGGAGATTGCAATAAGCAAATATCCCCTTTCATTCTTGCAAGATGTTTTTCTGAAAGAACATTATTTCACGATAGGATATACCTGTGTTAAGGTATTTCTTCTGTAAATATCATCCAACAAAAATTTGATGCAGGTCTGAACACCATCTTTACTTCCAGTATATTTCTATTTGTTATGGTCAGAAGAGTTTCTGTGTCCTTTTCATTGACTTGGCAGAGCAGAGCAGAACAGAAGCTGAAGGAAGATACTGTCCATTTGGCAGAGATGATCCTGAAATGTTCTACTGTGAAATAAATTTTTGTAAGCATTGGGACTACTGTTACAGAACCACAGAAAACTTGTACAAATTGACTCTGGTGCTGCTAGTTTAATGACATACAAACACATTTTTACAAACTTAGTTTTTAGGAAGTTCTAGAGCTACCTTATCAATAGCAAGAATTATTGTGCGAGTGCTCCATCTTAAGTGCCATAGACCTTGCAGTATCTGCTGCATGTGAAAAGTCTGGGGCTATACATTCAGTTATTTAGCTATCTAACTGACTATATGTCTGTCTTTGCAATGTACCTTGCTTTTTTTTCCCCACAACTCCCAAAGCAGAGAGGTTGTTTTTTCAGAAAATTCCTAAGACACTAACCACCTGTTTGCATGCAAACTTTGCTACAAGATCTTAAATATGTTGTCATGAGTTGTGGGGTCCTGTTAAGCCCAGAAACTTCTTATTCTTGTACTTGAATTGAGGTTGGAGGGGTGAGTATAGCTACTCTGACTTCTCAGTTCTTTGTTACCAGCATATATGTTTACTTGGGGGAATGAGATGAAGCATAAAGAAAACTTACATTAGTGTGATTATAGCAAGTCAGAAATATTTAGAAGAGCAGGCTCTTACTGCAGACTTGCCTTCAGTGATACTATGCAAAGGTAGGGCCTTATTTAGAATTTGTACTCTCTTGTACAAAACTGCTTGTCTGCATTTTAGTTGCTGTCCCTTAGGCCTGTTCTCACAAAAAATGAGAAAAATTCAGAAAATATTTGCATGCCTTCTGTATTGATAGTAATGATCTTATTCTGTAGTTTTTATTGTATTAGAAAAAGAAAGGAGGATATTTTCTTCAATGTATATCTAGTTAATTTTTATCTGTTTATACCTGGCAATCTAATTATGGTGAAGCTATATGCCATCTCTCTCAACAGTAACTGCCTGTTGGCTAGCCTGCAAGTTGCAGGTGCTTATTAGTTGCCTTTTACATTTCAGCCAGAAAAAAAGCATGGTAATTTAATTATTTCAGAAATTTGAAGTATTTCAGGTATTTTTCAAGTGGTGGTGTGTGTGTGTGAGGCTGATTTTTGGGTATTTTTCCTTGTCTTTTTTTTTTTATTCCTTTGTTTTTAATCAGGCCCTATAGGGAAGGCAGGATGATTCCTGGAACCTGGAGACCTCTTCAAATACCCATTGTATCTTCATTAGTAACTTGCCCCAAAATTATGGGCGGGATAATAAAAGAAAACTGTGTTTTCTTGGTTTCGGGGTGTTGGTTTATTTTGATTTTGAGAACTACTCTTCCTTTACGCTAGTAAATTCTGTAAATTGATCATGGGGCTGGGGGTTGAGGTCATCTTAGACAAAATGATTCACAGAGACAAGAGGGATGCTAATGCTTTTTTTGGGAGCAGTTTAAAGAACAACAAGGAAGAGGGCATCTGGCCTCTGTTTCATGTTGTTGTTATTTTTAGGCAAGAACTCTACTCTGGCAGTGAAAGCCTTATCCTGGTGTTAGCTTGTAGGTATTATTGATATTACTGTAATATAGCTAATGCTAAACGAAAGCTATGATGCTGTTTTAAAATTCTTCGCTGTAGTTATGCAGCATGCAAAGTGTTTTCAAACTATCTGATAATTAAATGACCTACAGTAATGCAAGGCAGAATATATTGAAACCTCACAGTCATATTGTGTTGACTGTAGATGCTATTTTAACTAATGACAGTATTTTAAGTGTAGTCTGTTATGAAGCAACTGGAATGACTAAAGATGATACAATATGTTAAATTAAGTGATCACTTGTTTAAGTATACAAAACTGTTGCTATTACATATAGACTTGGTGTTGGTTTCTTTCAGGTAACAGCAGTGAAAGTTAATTTAAATCTTCATTTTTGTTTTATCTTTTAAAACCCCCACAAAAATACCAAGGTTATTAGAAATAGTATCCTTGTGTACTGATGTTTCTTGTGATTATTCATTTTTTTTGGTGACAATGTTTTCTTCACACTATGGTTTGCCATAATTTCATAATTCTTTCATTCCTTTGTCTGGTTTGTTCTTGTATGTGCTCAATTAGAAGCATGCTTGTTGTGTTTTGCTTTTTGGTGTTAAAAGAACATCATAGTATACATGTTCCTCTTTTGACCTGAGCCTCACAGGAAAATACAAGGAAGCAAAAATCTGAGTTTGCCTTTTTAATCTGAGTTGGATCCTTTTATGTTGTGTTAAGGAGCTATTAATAGAATAAACTTGCCCATTTGAGTCAGTAAAACAACATAGATGACAGTATGCCACTGCTAAGAAAGCTATTAAAAATGTACTTGTTGCTCTGGGAGCAAATTGCTGCTTACTTGACTTCTGACTTGCCTGTGTTCTACTCGGTATATGCTTTCTGAAATGCCAGTCTCTTTTTGTTTTTAAGTCCTTTTTTCCTGCTGTCACTGTATAGCCTCCCTAATTTGGAATTTTCAGATTTCCTGTCCACTGAATTAGTTTCCAGCTGTCCCTCCTATCTAGTTAAAGCCTTTTTCCTGTAACACAGAAAACTAGTGTCTATTCTATAGAACAGGGTTATGTAGCAGCAAAGAAATCTAATTGCTTCCCAAAGCCTCAAAGGGAACAGCAAGAGAAGGTTGCTGTGTTGGTGTATGTATGCCCACTTGGTTTATTTGCTTCATTTTTTGTAAATGCGTTTTTAAAATTAAAAAACATTAATGTAGAGTGCATTCTGGGTCATACATTTTTCTGCACGTTGATTATTCCTTTTTTTTACTCAATTGTTGCCTCTCATGATTTTAATAAATGCCACTTTCACTCAGTCTTTCAGCTGTGCTTAAGAAGCAACAATACAAGTGGTTCCTGAGCATATGCTCTAATAATACAGTCTATTGCTTGAACTGTGGTGCACTAATGAAGACAAAAATAGTTAGAAACAAGAATATAACAGCCATATATAAAAGAGAATATTTTATACACGATCTTTTGGAATTAAGTGCTTATACAGGAAGGGTATTCTCCTTATGTGGAATATACTTAGAATCTGAAAGGATATATTCATATGAAGGGAAGAAAACTGGTAGGATGAATGTCAGATTTAAATAATCAGCTCAAAAATCTTGTTATATAAGAAGGTATAATGAAGTTACATCTAAGAGGTCAGAAAGTATTCTGATAAAGTTAAGGCTGAAAGCAAGTTAGATCTTTCAAAGCATATTGAAGAAAATATAAAATATTCTCATAAAAGGAGGAGAAAGAAAGAAGTGCGGTTACTCTGCTCAGGAGAGTGAGCCAAAATTAGGCAGTGTCTAAAAATAATTCCAAACTCTGGTTAATACTTTACTCAGTTTTTGCTATGGATAGCTATAATGAATGCTGAATGGAAGGTGGGATGGATAATCAGAGACAGAGTTGGGAAATAGGAAATTTATTTTTCTGTATGGAGAGCAGACTGAAAAGTGGGGACTGTGTTCAATCTAAGAACCTGGACATATTTGTCACACTCATCCATCAGAGACTTCTGAAAGAATCTGGACATTAGAGATCTGTAGCCAAGATTCTTACTGGAACTAATATCAGAGGTGGTTCAGTATAACTGGAGAGAATAGCAAATGCAATCTTTGTTTAAGAAAGAAAGCAGTAAGAAGATGATCCAGGTAGCTGTTGGTTTATTGTTCTGACTGCATCTGATTTCAGCAGTATGCAGTGCCTTCAAAGCAATTTTGAAGAAAATTTACCTTAATTTTTTGTAATAATTACTCAGTGTAGATTGTCTTAGATATGAGAGCCACCTTCTAAAAACTCATTTTCTTTAAAACAGAAAAATAAGTTAGGCTGTATTGCCTGCCATACCTATTTACTTTAACTTTTTTTAAAAAGCCAAGGGTAAAAAAGCACAAAAGCAAATGCTGACAGAAAGTACATTTTAAGATGCATCTGACCCTCTCCTGTCACTTTCTGCCTTTCTTATTTATCATCTTATACTCTCTTGTTCAATGGGACAGGGAACTTGTTCTTGGGGAAATAATGATGTTGAAAAGAGTTCTTGCCTATCTAATATTTAAGGAAGGGTGACAATGCCTTATCTTTGACAGTTTGGTGGTAGACAGTAAAAAATGGAAATACTTGTTCAGAATGCTATTATTTGATCTTTATTATTATTAAGGATTTTGCTTGGCTCCTTTTTTTTTCTTTCCTGTTTTTAGCTGCTAGGGCTGTATGCCTTTCCAACTTTGCCACATCCCAGTTTTTAATTCATGTGGACAGATACCTGCATAGTGAGAATTCTGCCTCCAAATTCTTTATAAGAATAAAGTGCGGAGGAAAGAGGTTATTAGGCAAATATCATGCAAGAATACAGTGAAATTTATTCAGATCATTAAATGTTTTGTACTTCTGTGCCTTTTCCTTTGTTGTCTCATGATTATTCTTACACTCACAGTAAAAAAGTAATTTAAGAAAGATGTGTAGCTTATGTGAACACTTGAAAACATTGCTTTAAAACTCTCTGTATACAAACATCAAGTCTTGATGGATTTAGAAGTCCACATAAACCATCCTGTGTGCTATAAACAATAAGAATTACTTGGTTTTTTCTCTGTAAGAAGAGAATGGTGTCATGATGCAATGGCTTAAAGTGCTTGCCTTTCTATAGAAAGAATAAAGTAGCAAAAAATACTTTATATTTTTAATTAGTTGTCTTTCAGCAAGTGTGTACTTTAGAATATTCTAATGATTTGCTGAGTTGTTAATTAGGGTAATGTGTATTCATGAAAAAGGCAGAAGTGAAAGGAAAGTTCAATTCCCAATTAAATTTTTCTGCCTCACAAATTAAGTGGTAATTTGGTATAAATTACTAGTATGAAACCTCTTATCTTACAGGCCTCATATCTGTCAATCTGCAACTTAATAATTGCTTTTTTCTTTAACTTGACACTTTTATTTTATTCCTCTTAATAAACTGCAAGGCCTGTCTAACATAGTTTGTGTGTGTGTGTATATATATATATAAAAAAAATGTGATTATAGAGTCTTTTAGTTCTTCCATAATTTAAAATATTTTTAATGAATTTTGGGGGTGAATATTTGGTGACTCCATGTGTGTTTCTTTATGGGGGAATATGTTGCTGGCTAAATATTTCTGCCTTGGAAGTAGTTGAGATGTGCATCAGACTTTATGAGAACGAACATTAAAAAGTGGCTGAGAAGTTAGAAAAGCTTTTCTGCGGTAAGATTGTCAAGTAAGGGTATTCTCGCAATTAATTAGCTTATGTGCCTTCTTGCTGCAACTCAAAATGAATGACTTTTGCAGTGTTGTCTTAAGTAGATTTCTCGTGGTGATATCTGAGATTCTGGTGCTGAATATATCATGAGTCATTTGATTAAAATAGTGCTACTTAAGATTTATTCTCATCAAAACTGCTGAGAATCCTCATCATTCTGTCAGTCCTTTTCAGATTCCTAAAGAAATAATTTGTACCATGGTAAAGCTTTATGTTGCGGATTCATTTATAACACCAGTATAGTTTCTAGAGATTTCCTTACAACTGTTACACTTAATGGATAATTTTACCCTATGCTGTATGTAAGGCTGTAGTAAGTGCTGTTAATATGCTACTAGTATTCTGCCACTTAAGATGCATTATTGTGTGTTTTTGTAAAGTGTGATTAAAGATACAGGTAGCAAAGTGTTAAAATCTAGGGGCCTTTATTTTGATTTAGCTTAAGTTTCTGTTCTCCCACACTTGATAAAACTACCATTTTCCAGGAACCTAAGGAAACTTCTGTATAATACTCTAAAGCAGGCTTCTCAGAGAGGCACAAGGAAGTTCGGTGCTAAGTTCCAGCTGAAAATCAGTGAAAACTAAGGGGCTGCTCCCTCAAGCAGTTGAGAAATGCAAGCTAAGGCTGTTCCTAAGTGCTGTTTTTGTTCTATGTTAGTAGAATGCAGAAGTATTATCTACATTTTTAGAGAAGTAACTCCTTAAAAAGATGAACTTACTGCTTTTGGAAGCAGTTCTTGAAAACCAGTGCTTTCAGCAGGAGGGGTCTGTTTTTGAGATGCTAAAAATAAACATCCAATATTGGAAAAGTAGGTTAATAACATTAAAATTGTGTATATGCATGACAGTATTACTTTGGTCACAATATTTTGGTCTGTATAACCTTGATTCAGACCACTTCTGCACATCATGACAGAATTTATGACCCGTAACTATTTTACTAAAGTATTTTTTTATATCTGTGGTTATCGATTTCTTGATAACCAGTTGGTGACCATTGAGCCCAACTTAGAATGCTTGAGATCTCGTAACTACAATTAGAGTTGAGGAATGCAATATAATACTGAACATCTTGAAAAAAATTGTCTCCCAAAGTAGAAAGATATGTTTACACTAACCTATTCTGACTCTTATTTGCCATTCTTGAGAGAGTTGTTGTGAAAACTTCTTTTATGAAAGCTCTTATTGAGAGTCATGGGTTCTGTAAAGAAAGCAAGCATGATTCCTTAGGGTTTGATGAGTCAGGTTGAGAACTTCTTACAAAGGATTGTTCATTATGTGAGCAAAACCACTTCTGTATACTGAATAAAGCAGATCTTGGTTGTAGAAAAAAAATCAATGTCATTTGGTAATTTAAAACTCTCTATTACCTGTCTTGAAAAAAACAGGATAAATCTGGAATTACATGTAATTACTTACTGGGAGCAGTGTATGCTATAGCATTTTTAAAGACCGGACTAAATTTGAGTGTCTTGCATCAGGACAGTATACCCTGTCTAGTGTATTTACAGGTTTGAGATGCTCGAGCATTCTTTTTGAGAAACCAGTGTGAAGATAGTTACAGAGGTTGGACGAAACATCTAGCTGATGCAGTTTTCTGTCTCTCGTGATGGCTTAAGGAGACCCTACAAGAACATGGAGAAGGCATACAGCGGTGTTCCTTAGTGAACTTGTAGCAGCCTGCAGTTTGGGGTCTGCCTGAGCCAGAGATTCTTTTCTGTGTTTAGCAACACTTGGTATACTTTCCTCTCCCACAAGGATTTATATAATCTTCTTGAACTTGTCTACATTTTTGACATCTGCAGCATAACGTAACAGTAGCTCCACAGCTTAACTGCGTATTTGTGAGTTTTGGGCAGTTCTTAATCTTGATACCAAATGATTTCGTTTGTTACCTTAGTTAATTTCTAAAAGTAATAAAATTGTTCTTTACTTACCTTCATATAGTTTTTTATTTTTAACTGTCTAGCATCATAAGTACTCTACTTTTTCAGAAAAAAAAAAGTCTTAAGTGTGTTTAGTTGCCTTCATAATGAAAAAAATTCTTTTATGCTTTTATGTATTTTTTTAATGTTCTCTTATACTTTTTTTTTTTCTGATGGGGGGGTGGTGGAGCTGGGAACAGAAGAGAGGAGAGACTGAAATAGTGTGCATCATTCAAGATAGGACCACACAAAGGTTTCATACCACAGTGTAAGGGATTTCTGCTTTTGTGTTGAAGGCTTGGGGGACAGTACATACGTGTTATTTTTTCCCTTCAATACTTTCCTTGGAGTTCTACTGTTCTATTTACATATTGGTTTACCACTGGTGTTTTCTAATAAGGTTTTTGTGGTAAGTCCAGGTATTTTATTTTTTTCCCTTGATTATAACACTGTGTACATTTAATTGTTATCCTGCTTCATGTGGATTACTCATTTACCTATTTGGAATCTTATCTGCCATTTTATTTTTCAGCTACTTAATATTTTGATACTGTGGTACAGTTTTCAGTGTCAGCTTTGATTTCTGTTGTATTGGATAATCTACTAAACCAAGAAAATAGTCTTCCTCACTGTTCATATATGACTGAATCAAGCAGAGTGAATTCTTTTGTTGACCTCCTTTCACTGAAAAAGCTGAATATTTTTAACCTTTTGGGGTTTTTTGACTGCTAATACAGTTCCTCATTCATCAGAGGACTCTGCACTCATGACTGTTCAGTGTTTTTAAGACCCTTTTGTAAGGGAACTTAAGTACCTTGGAAATATAAATAAGTCAACCATATCATTGTTCCTTACTCCTGATTCTTCTGAGCAATTATTAATATAAATAATTATTACTGTCTTCAAAAGTAACACATTTGTTCACATAGTATCCTGTTTGTGTATCTGCTAATTCTGACATTTACTGTTTCTACAGGTTTGCCTAGTAGAGGTATCAAATTTCCTTCTGTACAGTTCCCAGGAGCCCTTTTTATTAAAAAAAAAAAAGGGACACACACACACACACACAAAAAAATGTCTACACTTGCCACTTATTACTCCAGTATGGAGTGTATTTTTAACTGGATATGAGAATAAAACACAATAGATTCAATGATTTACAACTCTGGAAATGCTACCTTTTGGTCCTGGTGACTATTTCTTTTACTGTTTTTGTTCAGAAACCTTTCTTCTTGAGATAATTCCTCTAGTTTACTCTCAGTTTAAGTTCAGGAACTTAGAATGTTCTTATGGGCTAAATACTGATGGGAAGAATTCATTGGCTTTTCTATGGGTTTTTAGAACTTCAGTGCTATAAAACCAGTAATGAAAGCATGTAAGTTGTGCAATATGGGCAAACTATTTTAAGGTCAAAAAGTAACGTCTTTCTTGCTCCAGACTAAATTCTAAATTCTAGGTATGGGAGTTTTAGGTTATTACAAAGGAAGAAATCAGCAGTGTTTAAATTAGTTTTAAAATACTGAAACTATTTTCCCCACTCTTGTTTTATGTCATTAAGGTTGTTTGGTTGAAATTTTGCTCAGAAAATCTCAGTCTGAAACAAAAGAAGTGTTCTGGAAGATTGTAGCCGGAGTGCTTACTGTTTACCATAACAATGAATAATTGAAAATAGTAATGGTATCAGCCAGACCTGTAGTATGAGTACATGACTTTCTTTTTTTTTTTCCTCCCCACTTTTTCTTTTTTTAAGCCTATGGGAAAGTGTTCCTAGTAAGGAAAGTAAGCGGCCATGATGCTGGAAAGCTGTATGCCATGAAAGTACTGAAGAAAGCAACAATAGTTCAAAAAGCCAAAACAACTGAGCACACAAGGACAGAACGACAAGTGTTGGAGCACATTAGGCAATCACCATTTTTGGTCACGTTACATTATGCCTTCCAGACAGATACAAAGCTTCATCTCATTTTAGGTGAGTAGTTGTCAAGACTCTAGTCTTGTGTTAAAAAAAAATAAATATATATCTGCCCTTTTATCTCAATGTTTTGTAGGTTGGTTTTTTTTCATGTGGTTTTATGTACTGTATTTGGAGATTGCATGAGACACCATATAGGAAGTAAAATACTGTTAATCTTCAACAAACAGAAAATCCACAAACACAGACACTGAACTTCAGTGTGCTACTCTGACTTGGAGGTGGGAGGAAGTATTATCAGTGACTTATGTGCAGCAAAAAAATGTATCTGACCTTAAGTACCTAAATCAGAGAAATACTTTCTTGAACTTACCTAGAAGATGAAATTTTGATTTGCACTTTTTAAACCATTATTATATACTTCATTAGTTTTCTACAGACTTTCAAACTGCTACCATGAATGAAAAAGTTCTTAATTTGTACGAATGCGGGCATTAAAGGGATTCCATTTCTTTTTCTTTACGTGCTGCCTTTGTGTATGTGGCACAGAGGTTATTGGTAAGGAGGGACGACAAACATGACTTTGTTACTGGGATTAGTTGGTAGGAAAGAAGAAAAAAAGTACAGAAATATTTAAACAGCAGAAAGCCCTGTCATTCAAACATGCTGCAAGTTTCACTCTAAGAACAGTTGTATATTGTCCTCAATGTGATTAGTGTTTTTGAAATGTCATCTGTCTGAGAGGATAGGGCTACCTGTCACTATGCTGATGAGTTAACATGCTGTTTTAGCAGTGAAATGCTGCAAACTACAAGGTCATATGAGGCAGGGTTTTTTTCTGAACAAATGCACTTATAATGTGGGCCATGACAGTTAATGGTTGTGCTTTTGTTTATTTCTGGTCAGATTTCTTACAACATTGGGATTTACAAGTTGTTGTTATGGTTTCCTGCTGTAAAATGCTGGTGAAAATACTTGTATTGTGAATCAGTTTCTTGTTTTATGCTTTGTGATACTTCATTTCATTAAGTTCTACCAGTAACTTTCATAAATCTCCATTTATGAGATATGCTTGATAATGAACTACTGTATAGCAAGCCTTATTAGGATGTTCTTCATTGCACTTATGTCCTTACCATTTTGCTTTCCATCTTGATGTGGAGAGCCACATCTCTTTCTGTGGCATTTGCAAGGCTGTCAGAAGACTGATCAGAAGCTTTCTTAGGGTTTTCAACTAAGATAAAACTTCTGCATGTGTGTGTTTCTCTATTCCCTACCATTATCCTTTTTCAGGACAGCAACATTTTGCTGAAAGACGCTGAGGGTAAGGAGTTAAATTCATTTTGCTTTGTTCCCCAGTTTCATTGTCTTTGAAGAGTCCTGCCTTTTTGAGGAAGATGAAGGTTTTTTTCCTGATAATGAGAAACACTTCAGGAGCTAGAAAAGAATATTAAAATCAGCTTTCAGCCTTACTGCTCCAGGAAGCATTTGCTGCCAAAACTTTGTTATGAAACCATTTGACCTTTGAGTATTTGAGATACTTGCATGTTTCAATTTTTGGATATTAAGAGGCAATCCACACATTTCTGTGCTGAAAGTAGAGCTTGGTTTGTAAGGCTTGGTACCACTCTAAATTTAGAAAAGTTTTAACCTTTCAGATCAGCAGCAAATTTTGTTTGGTATATAAAGATGGATTTTTAAGAAAATTACAAACAATTTTAAAGACTGCTTACTTGGAGTATTTAAAAAAACTGGAAAATGAATTAACAGTTTTATGCTTGGATGCAGAATACATTTTTGTAGTGAATTATTTGAACATGTAGGTGGTCTTTTAATTGAAGTACAAGTTTTGCAATTTCTTTTAGCTCATAACTTCCTTTTATTGAACCTTTATTAACAGGCTGATTTAGATATTAAATTAATAAAATGTTATTAATGTTATATGAATCTACACCACTGGCCATCAATTCTTAGGAAGATGTTCTGTGCTTATACCTTAGTTTTAGATACTGCAGTGAGGAGCTCAAGCTTAAATGGGGTATTCACTAGATTCCTTTTGAAAATGGGAGTTGTAAATTAGTAAGGATTCTTACAGAGTCCTCTGACTAGGACATTAAAGAAATGTGTAAAGTATTGTCATGGACTGGAAAATGCTAGACACAAAGTTAGAAATATATAGATAGCTTTGATTCCTTGATGTTAACTTTTAATAATTACGATAATCATATTTTAATTTTTTTGTTTTACATTATTGATTAATAATTTAGAAAAATATTGAAAGATTAAATGAGACAAAATGTGAACATGTATTATAAATATTATAGTACTATTATTTAAATCAGATATTTTTAGGTAGAGTGCAGTTTAGATCCCACTAGAAATATTTTTAAAAACCCCAGCAAACCAAAACAAAAAACACCTCATACCAAAGATGGATGTAGTTACCTAAAAATAAATATATAGTAATAGCGAAATTTAGGTGACAACAATAATTAGAAGGTCAGAAAAAACTTTATATAAAGGCAAAATTAAAAAGCTTGGCATCATAGTCTCGTAAGAGTCAGAGGAGGGAGCCTAGGAGTTCTGAAGAACCTTGCATTGCAGATAGTACAAACTGGGCATATGCTCACCATAAAAAAATGTTATGGTGATGTTTAAAGCAAGAAATGCAAAACTAATGTATAATTAAAGGCATTTTGGTTTGGTTTTTTGCTTTCCCACAAAGCCTACATGAATCCATTCTCAGAATATCAGCTAGGGCCAGAAAGGTCCTATTTTCCTTCTTTTTTAGCAGAAAATGGGGCTAATTTGTGGGGTTTTAAAAAATACTTTTAATCACTTTTTGTAACAGTGAAGATGTCTTCTACCTAATATGGCCTAAAGCTAATTTATAATTCCATTGGGCTTTGCACCCTCCCTGACCAAAAAACCACAAACTGTTTGTTGCAAGTTTTTTATGTCTCATTATGTGAGTCTTTGTAAATCAGTCCTCTGATCTAGTTTGGGAATTTGTGTTTCAGAGACTTCTGAATTTTTGGAGAAACCAATCTCTGCCTTTTTTTTTGTACCTAGTTGAACTTGGTGTATGAGTAACATGTCATTTCAGTTTCAAGAGGCTTTAGAATTGGAGCCTTGGTGCAATATTTAATACAATTCTTTGCTGTTGAGTTATATAGTCTTAGAATTTAGTCTGGAACAAGTGCAAACATGCAGCTGCATTTCTGCCAGATTTCCAGAATACAGGGTTTGGAGTTGATTCCAGTTTTTAGGTTAACTTTAAGCTGTCATTGAAAGAACAAGTATTGTATCAGTGTGAGTACTGGTTCTATGGAATGCTTGTCACAAGAGGTTAATCTACTAATACTTAAAACAAACAAAAAACCCCAAATTCCTGAGCTGTCAGATGAAGTTTATATTGAAGTAATTGATAATATTCCCCCACCCCACCCCCATTGTCAGTGATGCATTTGATCTAGCATCAAGAATTCGAAGGCTGGTTGTTTCATTGGGCTTTGGTTAATGTTATAACCTGAATAGAATTAGGCTTGTTCTGCCACTCCTGTGGCAGCTTTGGTTTGTATGTCACAGTCCTTAGAACAGCGCTTGGGAATTAAGCTTTTACTGGTACTAAGTTAGCAGTTCTGATTAGAAATATTTTAAAAATTTATTTCTGTTACCTTTTTCTCCATGATTAGAATGCTGAGATTTTTTTGGAAGAAAGCAGTTGTAAAATGTGGATTATTTATACTTTTTTATAATTTTGATATGCTTACTGATCTTGGTAAATCTTCCTTGCGTTGTTTGTTTCTGGTAATGCTCCTTCCCAAACAGAGAACGGGAAAACTAAAAAGAGGAGACAGATCAAAATATCTGTAACTTGTATATATGATTTATCCTTCAAAGTATTAACTTAGAAAAGGATTGGACTTTTTTCATGGATTTGTGTATTATACCAATGAATCTGTAGAAACCACATGCAAGAAAATATTGAGTAAGATGTCTTGGGGCATGTTCCCTGCTCTGTACATGTAGACCTGAAATACAGTATGGGGGCTATGGGCTTTGAAATTAATGCCTTTAGTGTACACTGCTAGCATAAACAGGTCCAAATCTAAAATGTTTGTGTTGCAGTGGAGCTCTGTCATAATAATTTTTTCCCCCTCCCTGAATGTGAGAGAACCCTTGTGTCATAGCCTGCAAAGGATGAAAAGTGTTGTTTCCATGTCGGAATGTATGTGGAAATAATCTCCTTCAGTGAGTTTTGCCATTAAAGTTCCCCTTGCAAAGAGTATAATTTGTAATTGTCCATAGTTTATTATTTCACCGAATATGTTTTCTGAATTGCCTTTCTTTAAGTCAGTCTGCCTTGTTGCTTTTAAGTATTTCATTAGTGTACAAGTATTCAGTTTGTAGATATCATTTGTACTCCTTACTTTTCATTCCTAAACAATGAAAAGTCTGATTTTGCAAAAAATAATCTTTATAATTTGGGAATATTTGAGGCTATTTTATGGGTTTGCTGCTTATTTAAAAGTTGGTTGTGTTCTTCCATCCGTCCTTTAAGGAGGAAATTGTGTGTTGTACAATGTGTTGAAATATTACTGAATTACAATAAATAACATCTGATCCCAGAACATGTTAGTTAATAACTTGCAAAGTACCTATTAATATTACACTAAGAAAATTAAGTTGTCAGAAAGTGAAATTAAAAGGTTATTTGTTCTACTTTTTAGACTACATAAATGGAGGAGAATTGTTTACTCATCTGTCGCAGCGAGAAAGATTCTCAGAAAATGAGGTGCAAATTTACATTGGGGAAATTGTTTTGGCACTTGAGCATCTCCACAAGGTAAAGTAACTGTATTCTACTGCTCATTTTGTGGAACTGCAACTGTATTCTTTTCACATCATATAAAGTTAGTGAGGAGAACTTATTTTTTAGATTGCTTTAAATTCAAAGGAACTTGTCTATTTTGTCTGCAGTGTGTTGTTATTGACAAATGATTGTTAATTTATAGTAATCCTCATGAAATGGTGTATGTCAGTAAAACTAACTTGTAGTCAGTATGAACAGGGTTGGGTTGCACTATTGTTCAGTTCTCCTTGGTTTGATACAATTAAACAGCAGAGATCTGAAATTTTGATGTAACTTGTAGATATGAAAAGTGTTACGGTTTTCAGAGGTAGTAAGTAGATTTGTAGACTATTACAAAGCACGTATGGTCTAGAACATATGACAGAAGTGTCCATTTTCATTCTTAATGAAAGCTGAACTGAGTTTTGCACACCACAGCAAGTATTCAGTCACTTTTAGATTCAAGGGATATAGTATGTCCTTTAAATTTAAAGACATTAATGCACAGTGTAGTTTCTGAAAATTTTAAAGTCATGCAAAGGTATTTCTTCAAAGGCATTTTTAAACTGTTCTTTTTGAGGTGCAACTTTCAGGTGTCAGATTACCTTCATATTTAAATGGATTCAACTGTCTCATTGGTGTGGTAATGCTGATTTGGAAATAGCTTTTTTTTTAATGTTCTGTTTGCAGTTGGGGATTATATATCGGGACATAAAACTTGAGAATATTCTCCTCGATTCTGATGGCCACGTGGTGCTCACAGACTTTGGTCTGAGTAAGGAGTTTCTTACCGATGAGGTGAGTATTTGAGTCTTCAGTAAGTGTGGACAGAATCCAGCAAGATCAAAGTTAGGTTCTGTCTGATTGAAATCAGAAACCCATTTGAGAGGGGAGGAAAAACTGCCTACTAGATTCTTAATTCATAGAACAAAATCTAGTAGTCGTTTTACTGCGTTTTGAGCTTTCAGTTCATTTGTCTTTGGTCTGCCAGTGTTGTCAGACACGTCTGTCTGTTCTAGTTTTCCCTGAAATGACTTCATGCACCCTTCTGCTGCCCTTTATGTGAAAAAGGAGAGATCCCCATAAGTCTGAAAAGCCGCTAATGTTATCATTTTCAGATGCCTTGTTAAAAACTTGACTGTGCTAATACTTTGCAGTGACTAGGCAAATGGTGTGCTATGACTCTTCTTTCTGCTAATAATAATTAATGTATTATTATCTTGTCTTTCTCATGTCTTTGTGTCACTTGATAAGCTTAATTGCAAGCTTTTAGGATAAAAGCTTATCTCTTATTAAATACATGCATAGTATCTAACATAGTGATCTCTGACTGTTGATGTTGGTTGATAATTATTTGTAAAGTACAGTTTTATGTCCAAATACACTTTTTAGATTTCAGAGTGTTGAAATTGCACAGGCTTTTACTTCTAAGAGAATTTAAAAATGGCTAATTTTTGGCTTTCACATCAGGTACAGGGGTATTGAAATCTGGGATTGCAGATCTGAAAGTCTTTGTTAGAAGCAGCAGAAGGGTTTTCTAAAAATAGATAACTGGTAGTTTCCTCTAGAATATTTGCATTTCAAATGGAGTCTGGTAGGATTTGGGAGGTACCATTTTAAGAGCTATGAAATGTTACTTTCTGAAGCAGGGAAATAGTGCAGATAATATCAGTATATTCATTTTAAATTACGGCATGAAACCAAGGGGAGGTTCAACTGGCATGACAAGGGATTAGCAGCAGCTTGCCAGACCAGTGCAAGAGAGGAAGTACAGAGAGATGCAGTTTTCAGCAGGAAGGAATGATGGTAAAAGGTGTGGCTAGGGAGAGTAGGACCTCCTCAGAGTTGTGAGAGAAGCTATGTTGGGCACAAGAGACAAAGTACATGGAATGGTACTACTGCACTGATGTGCAGGAACAGTCTTGAGCCTTTGAGCTGAAGTTGAATGAAGGTGAAATTTTCCCTGTAATTAAGAAGGTCCTGATTCATTATGACGTTCTTAAGTCTTAAAACAGATGGTTTTAGGAAATATACTTTTTTTGTTATTTATGCTCACCTTTGGAATGTCATTTACAAGCAGTGCAAGGAAAGGGGAGGACTTGGGGTCAGCATCAGAGATGCCTGTCTGCTTTTCCCACACTCTGATTCGATTCCTCTTTCTCCAGTCAAATAAAGCAGTCTTGCTGCTTGGTCATTTATTGTTGGTTCATCTGACTCTAATCCATTCTGTTTTCAGTATATACCTCAGAAGTCTCTTCATTTAACCTTTTTTTCCCTTTTTCTCATACTCTCTTTCACATTTTATATTTGTCTTCCCTGTCAGAAAAGCTCAACATTTCTGTTATTTCTTTTAAGGAAAAAAGTAATTGCTTTCCAAATCTAAGAAATTGTCTGCACTTGACTAGTTTTCATGTGTGTTATTGTAATTTAGCTACTGATCCTAAACATGATTAGAATGATGCATTTACACATAGAAGTTGATATTTCATACTATTTTATCTGTAGACAATTCGGCTACTACTAGAACACTTGCAATTTGCATTACAAAAGATACTTAACTTACACTTCTGAACTAATGTACTTACAAGAGGTAAATTTTCCCTGTTTAACTGCATAGCTTTGTTTAAGTTCATTGGGTAGCACTTTTAAATAAAATTTCACAACTTCGTGAATCAGATGTAGCATTTGCAATTTAATCAGAGCAGTATGCTTTCTTTTCTCCCCCTTTCTTCACGCTTCTTCCCTGGCACACCCTGCTTTTTGCAAGAACTTTGCATTTAGAAAGTATACTTATCCAAGTGGAATTTATTCTAGTAACCTCCCCCCTCTTTAGACTGTATTTTCTGAAAAAAAAAAGATATATTTAGGTTAAAAATGTATAAAAATCATCAGCAATTACAAGCATGTATCATGTTTAGAATTCTTATCCGAGAGAATTCTTATCAGAGAGAATTCTTTACCTTGTATTTATGAATTTTGGATGCTTTTGTAGTTAGGGATTCTTGCTAGGAAACATCATAGCTCAATGTTTTCATTATCCCTGCTTTAATCTGATGGTTGTTAAATATTTCCAGGTACTTGAGCAAGTATAGAAACTAATAGAAGGTGTTTTATAATAAAAAGTGTGTACTATTTCTTGACTATAATAACTATAGCAGATTAATTGATTTGTCAGCAATGAAGAGGTGGGAAGCTGCTTTTCCTGGGCATTGTTTGAGTGAAAGGAAGCAAATGCATGTGGCTTCTAGGAAAACAGAAACAGTGATTCTACCATGCAGCTACTGAAGCATGAGTGTGAAGAGTGTGTTGTCAAGTATCCTCTGTTTTACAATTATTATGTGAAAGTGCTTATAACATGCAAGAATTACAAATAAAAGCTGAAAGCAGTGTGATTTTAAGGGCTCTAAAACATTTTATACTACTGTTTTGCTAAAAACTGAATTTTGTCTTGTACAAGTGAAATGACAGTGTGGTTTTGCCCTTGTTGTATCTTTAAGTCCATATGCTTGCATTTGCATGCAAAAAGAAGAAATGACCTGACTGGAATAAAGTAGTTGAATAAAAATGAATTTTCACATAGGATAGGTCAGTATCACAAGGTACTTGGGTATGAAATTACTTCTGATACTCAAATTTTATTTATTACCTCTGAAGATCTACCATTGGACAAGCCTAACCATAGCATAGGATTAAGTAAGAGATGAAGAGATTGAAATGGCTAGTACCTTTTTAGTATTAAGTTTTACAACATTTGCATTCTTAGTCCTATGATGAATTTAAAGCTAGTGTACTTTTTAGCTGTCATCTGAGTTGCAAAGAAAATAGGTGTAAAAAAGACAGTTTTTAGCCTTATGTTTTCATGCATCTCAGTTGAGTTCCTGTCTGACTGGGTTGTAGAATATATTTGCACATGACATAAATACAAATTATTATCAGGGTCGGAGGGAATTGATAGAACTGAGACAGACATTGTAGTGAAACTTCTACAACACTGTTTTGTTCATTGCGTAAGTGCGATCACTTTGGTGCTGCTATTTTTTTCAAGGCTCTTGCTAGATTAATGGTTGAACTCTCAAAGGTGTCTTCCAACCTAAATGATTCTATGATTTCATTTACCTTTAAAAAAACCCAACACCCCTAAGGTGGGTTGTTTGGGGGTTTTTTGCCATTTTATTTCTTGTGTAGTATCTTTATCTTCTGGAGTTTTTAATTTTTTTAATCTTCCCCCCCCCCCCCCCACATTTCCTTTATTTCTGTAACTACACTAAAAATCATACTTCACTATATATGGAGACCTTTATATCCTAGAAAAAATAATCTGAACACATTCATTGAATTATGTAGTAATAATCTATTTTATTGGACCATGAGTAACAATTAACTTTTTTCTTGTTGATTAAATTCCACAAGTATGCTTCCAGAGTACAGTGAAACGCTCAGTTCTTCTGCATTAGTGCATTTCTTCTGCATTAGCTTGTTTATTTTGAAGCTTTTTGTGTTTGCTTAATGAAGCTTGAGAAAAATTACGTAGTGAATACTGAATGTTGTCAGTCTTCAAACAATGTATCTGAGAGCATACAAATACCTTAGTAATAAATATGTAATAGTAGATAGTCTGTATTGAGGGATGATTGAATTGTAAATAGGTCAGTTGGATGGATATTTGGATGTCTGTCTGCATAGAATGAATAGTTCATATGCGTTATTGTTTTCCCATCTGAAAGTATCTTGATCAGAGTTGCAAATTTAGTTATAACTGTCAGGTGCTTTTCACTGTTGAATTGTTTGTTTTATTTATTAGCTGGGTGAGTGAACGTTTTGTTCAGGAAGGAAAATTAATTTTAAAATACTTTAAAGGAAATTTCATTAAAGGAAAAATGATAAAAAGGTGGTTAGCCTGCTGCAGATTTTGGTAGGTGAAGTAGGAGGAGATTTGTACACATTGCTAGAGCAATTCAAAGGTAGTCCAGAACAGAGGGAAGTGAGTACAACTTAATTCTTGTTTAGTGCTGTATGAACGGTCATCTCACTTGAGTGACCTGTTAGATTATCTGTGCATTTACCTTTACAAGACCATTTATAATTGTCCAATTAAAGTGGTAATGTCTGATCTTCAAAATCTGATAGTACATCCTTTGAACATTGCTCGCTCTTTTGCAAAGATGTTAGAATAATCCATGCTGGGGATGACTTACTACATCTGCTTGCATTTTAGTTAATTGTTCAGTGATGCAGACATCACACAGTCATAAGGGGTAGATTTACATGTCTACAAAGAGTAAAAAAGTAAGAAAGAATAAACTGAATAATGAAGTTAGTTGACATATGTTAGCATTGGTTATAGATCTGTCTGGACAATTAGTCATTGTTTCCCTTATTTTGGAAAAGGACATGAAACAATGGCAAAACCTTTTTGCTTTAATTGGTGTACTACTGTTGGTGTTTTAAGTGTTCTGAAATTGAATATTGAGAACATACCAGGCACTCTAAAGGCACACAATTGAACTGGACTCATTTAATTGCAAAAACAGGTCATCAGTGATCAGATGGCTGTTTGTGCCTTAGCCCAGGAGGTGTCCCATTTTCAATGCTTATCACAAAAGATGGTTGTGCTTTCTCAGCTTGGAGCACTAATGCAAAGACTGGATCACAGAATACATTCTGTCCAGACTTTGATGCCAAAATCCCAAAGTGCCATTAAGAATTCATGCAAGTCAGATGATATTTCTTACAGGGACTGCTCTAAGGATACTCTTTTGGTATTGTAATATGCCACTTAAAAATCACATTTTGGGAAGAAATACTGATCTGTGTGTTAAATAGCCTGGTATCTTCTATTGGATCTATAAAATACTATGTTGCTAGTCAACTTGGGAAAATTCTTTCTCTGTTTTTCAAGGGAAAACAAAAAACAATGTAACTTCTTGAGGGGAAATGCTGCCATCCTCATTAATTTTTTTTTCTCAGAGATTTTTTTTTACCTCTTGAATTACTGCAAATACTTCAATGAAACTGGGGCAACCAGGTGTGAAAACCGTAAATGACCAGGAATTTGTGGCGATATGAAAATTAATTTAGAACCAGATGGATTGCTTTTGAGCAAAATTGGCCACTCCTACTCATCTACCTTTTACATGTGGTGCTCTTCAATGCTATGAATGTTTATTTTCAATCTCCTATGCATTTTTTTATATTCTCTTTCTTAAAAAAATACATTTTTGAAGACTTGTGGCAGCTAGTACAGTTCTTCCCAGAATCAGTACTCTTTTCAAATAGAGGCAAAATTATAAGGTACGAGAAAGAGGATATTTTTCATGTTTTGCTTCATATACCATTCTCTCTTTTGGTACTGTTACCCCTCTCTTATCAAAAAGTGATGTTTCAGAAAACAAGTCTTCCGAAACCTAGATTTTTGAGAAGACCCTAGTACAAAATGTTCATCCAGGATGACAGTGGTTTCATACTTGCATTCTTCCCACACAATTATGTGCCGTTTCTGATTTTTTTGATAATTTTTTGTCCCTATGGAGCTGAGACTTGTTTTCTCTTGGTTTTTTGCTTTACAAATCCATTATCATGAACTGGTTTAAAGAATTCCTTGAAGAATTGCAGTTGCATTACACTGCGAAAGCAAACATAGTTGTTGTATAAATCAGTGGAAACTGTTTCTTGAACCTCCACTTGACATTACATAACAACATAACCTTGCATTGAGTTATGTTTTCGGGCCACAGCTGTAGAGGTCACATGTTTCTTGGCTGGCATACAATACCAGGTTTAGCTGTTCTTGCTGTCCCTTTTAAGTTCCTGTTCCAGTGGTAGCTGCTGGCAGGCAAATCTATTCTTCCTTGAAAAATTCAGTAGCCTGATTCCATGTCTGTTTTGGAAGTAGAAGTCATTGGTGTGTCTAGCTCTGGCATGAGTTATAGTAAAGAACATGGTATTTTGACTTAACTGGCTTTAAGTAGGAACAGCCACCAGGATAGGATTTGTAATTCATTTCAGATGACCTTATATGTTTATTCTTTGAAATGTCATCTCAAGAAGAATTAATAGTTTATCTACCATATTGCAACCGTTCTTGGTCTAGTCTGAATCTTTATTTTTGTACTACAATCTTCATTATGATTTTTGTCAAATGCAACAGAGCAGTCTAACTAGTGTACCACTAAACATTTTTCCTGTCTTTGTTCTTCTTCTTTAGTCTTCTACAGAGATCATAGTTTTGGTCCTGAATAGAAGTTACAGCTGCACAAGCAACAGTCTGCAGCTGAGAGATGTTTTGGGTGAAGTTGTACTCTTTTTCTTATGGACAGTTTTAAGTACCCAGTGTTATGTCTGGGTATTACAACCAAAAAGGTTCCCAAAGGAATAAAAATTTAAAAAGTGAGAAAAAGGAAGAAACCACTTAGTCTGGCATGCACTCCGTTGGAACAGACTTTTTATTTCTCATTTTAAGTCTACATCACATCTTTGAACAAGGGGGCTTTTCTGTCAATTTTCATATGTCGTCTTAAGTTGACAGTATTTTTACTCTGGACAATTAAAATGATGAAGAACATTACAGATCTGATTTGTATGGAAATGGGCTTTTTTCCTGGTGTATTTTTATTTTTGAGGTAAATATCAATAAGATCACTTTCAGATAGGATGACCTCTAGGGTTCACTGAAGGTACGAGGCTTGTTTCTGCATGGAATTTAGGCTTTTCAATCTTGTGATTTTCCCGAAATGCGAAATCCATGTAGCAGATCAGCTTGTTAGTAGCACCTTTGTGTCCTCTATGGCATTTCAAATTTCCATTTATGACAGTATTCTTTTGATTTATCCTATGGTCCTGGTTTTCTCAATAAACTTGCCAAGGGACCTCTAATGGCTTGCTTAATCAGTAGCTTATAAACAGTTTGCTGATAGTTGATGTATGAGATAATCTGTGGAGTACTGCTGAACTCTTCAACTGCTTAAGTTCTTCAGTCATAATCTTTCTAGAGGAACTGTGGTTCTTGACTAGTTTATCAGGGAGCAGCAGGATGGGGAGACTGCTCTCTGCATTACTGTGAGCTAAGGGTGGCAGCAAGGCAGGTGTGGATCAGCAACTCCAGTGGTGGTAAGACAGGCTCAGACAACAGTCCAGTGGTTGTCAGACAAGCTTGTTGTGAGGAGAGAGGCTTGAGGTCAAGCCAGGATTTGAAGTTAGTGGGTCAGGATCTGTGAAGTACACAGCCAAGTACAGGCATACCTGCAGCACAGCTGACACAAGGAATGAAGAATGGGAGCCTGAACTTCTGCTCCCAGCTGAAGGTGGAGGAGGCCCCTGACAGGGTTCCATACAGGTTGCTCAGCTGCACTGTGTCAGTGTTGGTCTTGAGCCAGAGATGCCTTAACCCCTGGAACTGGAGAAGGAGGTTGCACAGCCTGTCGATAAGCTCAGGGCCCTGACATGGTTATACTAGGAGAGTTTTCACCATTTATGCTTGTAGTCAAAAGCTAAGTTATGACTTCCAGAACTCTAATCACATCCACTTGCAGCTGTACAAAATAGCAACAATAATGATACTGTCCCTTGTATTCTAGAAAATTGCTATTTTTTTTTAATGTTTCTGAATGATGTTATTTGTTACAGTACCGATAGAGCCCAGGGAAGGTGTAGTTAATGCAACCTGGAAGTTAACTTTGACTTTCTTCCTTTGTTAAAGGGATTTCAAAGACAACTTTGGACTTGAAACATTTGTTTAGAGGTGTAAGCAATTAAGGAAGGTAGTTTTACTCTAGCATATTTTCCTGGGTTAGTCAAATGAAAAGCAACAGTGAGACTTCCCTAGCAGAGGTACAAATGCTAGGATCTGTGCATACCTAGAAATGAAATGTTCATAACTACCACTTTGGGCTTTTGAGGAGATTAAGGGATGGATTATCAATCTTGTGCATGTCTACAAATATTTTAAGAGCGAGTGTCAAGAGCAGGGGTCCTCAAACATTTTAACCAGGGGGCCGGCCTGCAGATCAAGTGGCAGGCAGCCATCTGCGGCTGCTTGGTTTCCCCCCCCAACCCCCGGCGGAGGGGGAGATGGGGTGGGGGGTCTGTAAATACTGGGGGCCGGATTGAGGACCCTGGGGGGCCGTATCCAGCCCACGGGCCATAGTTTGAGGACCCCTGGTCAAGAGGATGGGGCCAGCCTCTTTTCAGTAGTGCCAAGCGACAGGACAAGGGGCAACGGGTATAAACTGCAACAGAAGTTCCATCTGAATATGAAGAAAAACTTTACTGTGAGGGTGCCAGAGAACAGGCTGCCCAGAGAGGCTGTGGAGCCTCCTTCTCTGGAGACATTCACAACCCTCCTGGATGCCAGTCTGGTCAGCCTACTCTAGGAGAGCGTGTGTTAGCAGGTGGTTGGACTGTATGATCTCCAGAGGTCCCTTTCAACCCCAACCGTTTTGTGATTCTATGTTGCAAGAAAATTATTTTATTTGTTAACATGTGAAACTCTTTAGGTGGGCCCATACTCATAGTTAAGTCT
Organism: Falco rusticolus; assembly: GCF_015220075.1. Classification (NCBI taxonomy): domain Eukaryota; kingdom Metazoa; phylum Chordata; class Aves; order Falconiformes; family Falconidae; genus Falco; species Falco rusticolus. The sequence continues at coordinate 42,933,718 of NC_051193.1, forward strand.
TACTCCTGAATGCCTGTATCCTTTTTAGCCTTTACTATCTGAATTTGCTTATTTCTCAACTAATTACTTTTTTTCTTCAATGACCTCATAAAAATGGTAGAATGGATGATGTTTCTGTCAATTTCCTAATATGCATTGAATAAATTAAAATAATTACAAGGGAGAGTTTAGTATTTATTGTTTAAAATGTTGTTCCTTGTTAATGAAGAAATTAGTAAACCCATGAAATACAAGGGTCATTTGCCATATTATTGTGGCTGAAGCTGTTCCTATTGTATTGATACTGATGAATATGCACACCAAGAGACTGCAGGAACCTCACAAAACCACATTAGCATTATTCTTCAAGAGGATTGACTACCTATTTAATGTATTTCCAGTACTGTTACCTTTTGTGGCCATTTCTAGTTCTGAATTGGAGTCTGCTTTTCTGCCTTACCTTTTTGAGTGAGACTTCCTGTGGAAGTGTAACATGCAGGTTTCATTTGGGATGACTTGTTCATCACTGGGTGAAGTGTCACACACTATCCTAGTTAGGTATCAGTTAAAAGTATTTATGCAAGATGTGTTGGAACTTCTGCACATTCAATTTAAATTAGTGCCAGGAGCTGTTAAATACTATAATACAAAGCTAGATAGATCTTTTAGGACAGTGTTGCTCTCCTGAGCTATTGTTTTCTACTAAAGCCTTTGTGAGAGCATACTGGGGATGTTTGTTGCCATCACTGAACCTTCAAAACAGTGGTACAATCCATTGTATGCCTTTTGTTAGAGCAGACTGACATTTCTTCTGCTAGACACTTGTAGCTGATGCAAAAGAGAGTACAGATTTCACATGTAATTAAGACCCTATGAGAAGTATAGGAGAAATCATAGAAATTTTTCTGTGGGTTTCCTGTTCAGAATTTATATGAAGCACTAATTTAGAAATAGAATTTTTCTTAGGTACAGTTAGTGTATTGATAATCATACCACAAAACAGTCATTTGGGGAACTTCACAAGCACTTCTGGATTATTCCAATCCTTGCAGTCTGTGACGGTATCCAGCACAATTCACAGCAGTCGTTTTGCAGATACCAGAAATACCTGGCTAGTCCAAATCTTGTTGAAGAATCTGCTGTGTGAAGTCACCTTTCTTAGTTTCGTAAAGACTTGTTGTAGCATTCTGTATACCTGGAGATTTTTTACATCAAGGAAATGTTTCCTGGCACAGTTGAAACATGCTATGCTCTGGTCTCATTGAATCATAGAATTGTAGAAAACCCTGAGTTGTAAGGGGCCCACAAGGATCACAGAATCTAGCTCCTGACTCCACACAGGGCCACCTGAAAGTTAAACCATATATCTAAGACAGTTTTCCAAACACTTTCTTGAACACTGACAGGCTTGAGGTCATGACTACTTCCCTGAGGAGCTTGTTTCCAGTGCTTGACCACCCTCAGTAAAGGTTTTTTTTCCTAATATCCAATCTGAACTTCCCCTCTTGCAGCTTTAAGCAGTTCCTTTGCTTCCTGTCACGGGACACCAGAGAAGAGATCAGCATCTCCCTTTCTACTCCCCATCATGAGAACACTGTAGACAGCAATAAGGTTACCCCTCCATCTCCTCAGCTCTTAGCTGAACAAACCTAGTATCCTTATCCACTCAAAAGTCATGCCTCCTGTCCTTTCACCATCTTTGTTGCCCTCTTTAGATGCTTTCTCATATTTATATATCCTCATCATATATTGGAGCCTAAAACTGCACACAGTAGTCAAGGTGAGGCTGCACCACTGATGTGTATAGTGGGACAATATTTTTTTTTTTTTAACTTGTTAGCTATAACATACTTAATGCACCCAGGATATGTTTGGTCCCTTTTTTCATCCGGGCACACTGATGATTCATACTGAGCTTACCATTAACCAAAACCCACAAATCCCTTTCTTCTGGGCTGTGCTCCAGCGTCTTGTCACCCAGTCTCTACATTGATCTCTTATTGCAGGAGGGATCAACTGCCTCTGGTTTCCTTCATTACTGATCAGTTGATGTACCTAGGAAACATTAATGACTTAGAGAATGAAGGTTCTCTCTGTGTGTTTCTCCTCTTTGTAGTCTGCGGTATTCAGCTGGACCAGTTGATGTACCTAGGAAACATTAATGACTTAGAGAATGAAGGTTCTCTCTGTGTGTTTCTCCTCCTTGTAGTCTGCGGTATTCAGCTGGACTTCCTGAGAGCCAAAAGCACAACATCACTTATTTACTTTATAACATAAGTTGGAAGTGTACCATCTTGTGCAAGAATTATGATACTGTGATGTCAAAGAAACTTTAACATCTGCCATTCATTTGCATTCCTTGTGATCCCTTCCCCAATTATAAGTCTTATCACTGTGTGAAGACATCTTTTTTTTTTTTTAGCATTTTTATTTCCCAAGAAATTACCTTATGCCATGCATCTGGTAATATAAGATGACTTACTGTCTATCAGAGAATATTTGACTTGTAAATACTTATGAATAACAATTGAGATTACAGATTTGCATGTGCTAGAGTGTTTATTTACTAAATAAAATGAAGAGCAAGGTCTTTATATTGATCATAACTTTACCAGTTCTAAAAGGTTGGTTTGAAAGTTTACATCTGGAGGCTGGCTTTCATTTTGTCATATATATTCCATACAGACTGCTTCCAATTTATTGTAGGTGAGAGGCATTTTCATGGCAGAGTGGTGGATCTTACTTGTAGCTCTGGGTATTTATAAAAGCTGAAAACATGGTAGTAGCTTGCATGATCTATATGGTGTACACATTCACATTAGGCGATTGCTTGAAGAGAAGACCCAAGATAACAGAGTTTTAGCTGAGCTGTGACTTTCATCAGTTTGATTTTTTTAATCTATATATCTGATCTAAAAGTTGGTATGGAGAATTTTACTATTCATGAAATAAGGAGGAATTATCCTTGACTTTAGGAAGACCATATATGTATTAGATTAAAAACCTTGTTTAAACTTGCTATGGTATTTCAGAGTACTTCCAACAACAGTTAAGCATTTCTCTTGCTTTACTGGGTTGTAGTGTTTTGAAACCTTCATAACATTGAGGCCAGATTAAGTGAATGAAGCAATTTAATTTGTCAGCTAACAAGTATGGACAAGCATAGGAACCCTGTAAGAATGTTGCTGAAATCTGTGGAGGAACCCAGCTAAAACATGCATAGTAATTCTGTGATTTCTCCATTTAAAAAATGTGGCAAGAACCAGTAAGTAATCCTTGTCTGGACTGGAGAGTTTTTCAGTGGATTTGTGGAGAGTCAATCCAGTCCTGAGAGCAGCCCTGAATGCATTCAGTGAGCTTCTGTTTGGCTAACTGGTTCCCTTCTGTTTCGTTGAACCCTCTTGCTTTGTGTCACCAGGTGCTACTCACTGGCGGAGTTGTTGCTAATAGATGAAATACATGCCATAGGAGACTGCAGCTCTGACTCCTCAGCTCTAAGGTTGTCTGTGTTCTACCCAACAGCACTTAGTGTTTCTACGTTTTGGTTTTGTTGTTGTTTTTTAACACTGAATACACTACAGGAGTAATTCTTAAGCTATTTGATTATGTTCATAGATTATTTTATATGAATACAGAATACAAGGAAGTTAAAAGTCCAAACCAATTTAATAGCCAGAAAGTGCCCTTTCCCTAATATTATGTAGTTTCTATTTCTTGAAATTCTTATGCTAGAAATTATGTACTCTAGGATTTATCCAAGCCTTTGGACTGTATCCTATCATCACTTTTATTAACAAGGAATTCTTATTAAAGAACACTTAGAGAAGAGTAGCTTTGTTTGTTTTTTTGTTTTTTTTTTTTTTTTTTTAAAGTTGCAGAATTCATTTGCGTTAAGTTTCATGGTTCAAAGGAATGTGGTAGTAGTATGGTTTCAGAATGTGTCGTATCTGATGTTCAGGGTGGTAGTCCAGCTCAGCTAAGAATAAAGTATTTGTGTATTAAGTAGCTGGAGAACAGAAACAGTCTGTTCTGTTTCAAAGGTGACCTTTCCATGCAGTTGAAGTGGGTCCTAATTGTGAATGCTGAAAAGAATGGCTTCAAAGAGTACTTGGCTAATCCTCTGGCTAAAATGTGTTTGCACAAAGACTGTTGTGAATAAAACAAGCTGTAGGATTTTAGGAGCCATCTCGGTTGGAGCAGTGGCACGTGCTGTTTGAATGCAGTTTGTCAAGTTGAAGTAGTAAATACACAGTCAAAGGCTGTGTATTTAAATGTTAAATAATATGTCTTCAAATGACAGAATGACTGTCTTAAGACACTTGAGTGCTTTCCATATCTGCATTCACACTTTGGAGATAAAATCACAAATGCTTAAGCTCTGAAACATTTTCCAAAGCCGTATTTGTATGGCAAGTAGATACTCTCCTTAGGTTTGGCGCACACAGATGGAGCAGTGTACTTGGAATATGCTTCAGTATTCTGAGCCAGATACTCTAGAAAGAGCATCTGGTTATTCTTTGTGGGTGTGGTTACTTGTTTTGTTTTGTTTTACCTGTTAGTATTCTGTTAGCTAGCTTTAACTCAACTCACCTTTTCCAGCATTCACACCTCTATAGTCTTCTTTCATGTTTTTGTTTGGGTGCTTTGCTTTGGTGTATGTTTTGTTTCCAAGGCTTCTGAAAAAAAAAATCTTGTGGGTTCTTAAAACTTGCTTGATCTTTTCTTTGTTTTGGTTTTCGCTTCCATTTTTCCAATAGTCAAATGGCATGCTCCAATTTGCTCAGTTAGTCTTTTGTACAAACAGCCAATTTGGCAACAGATGGGGGCATTTTGTGCTTAATGTTTGTATAGATTGTCTGTTTCTCTTGATGCAACTTCTAGCTATCTGCAGAAAGCTAAACAGAAATCTTTTGCTTTAGTGCTCAGCAGCAACATACTGATGACACCATTGACTGAGGAGGTACTCAACACATTAGCCCTTGCTTGCCCGAGTCTTGAACCTTTCAATGTGGGTCATCATCTTTTGTTCTGGGGATGCTTTGGAGCTCTGAAAGCTGTTCTCTGTACTTCCTTCAAGCTGACTGGGATGTCCTGTCTGCCATGCTATTATGAGTAAGCATGGCAAGCACAAGATACCCAATTATATGTATCTCAGTTTCTAGAGGGTTAACTTGATTTTTTTTAATTATTTTTTTTGAGGCCCTGAACTAATGGTGTTCTCTGCTTGTTGAAGGAGTTTTAATGCCATTTAACAATCCCTTGGGATCTCTATGAAGACTTTTTTTTTTCTTTATTAATACTAGTTTGGCCCTGACATTCAGACAATTGTCTACCTGTGTCCTAGTTGAAGACTTCTTCAGCCAAGTATTAAATGGAGTTTGTTTCTCAGATGCACATCTTTGCGTGCATGTGGTAAAATAACATAGGCCTTCATCCCCTAGGTGTTGGGAAACACCTATCCTGAAACTATTGTCTATTTCTTTGCTCAGTTTCCGTGCCCTTTTGGATGTGTTAGGACATTGTATCAGACATTTTCTGTGCATCTGGGCTGTGTGAGGTTTTTTATAACACTGGATTCTAATACTATCCTTCCAGCACAGTAACTTCTTAAATTGGATATAATGGAGTAGGCCCTTCATACAAATAGTTTGATGCCAGAAGACAGTTTGGCCTACTGTCAGAAATGAGCCTTTTAGGAGCATATTGTGCATCTATGATTTTTTGGCTCTCTTGAAGTCTCATCTAATTCCTGTGGTTCACTTTGGAATTACAATTCTTGTCCCACATATCCTGTTATGACCTGTTGAACAGTTAAGAGACTTAGTAAGTCTCTGAGCTGCCATTACATGTGTTGCTAAACTGAATTTGCATTGCTGTAGACTAGGATGTGTACTCGAGAACACATCTGTGTATTATAGTAGTGACTTTCTCTGTTGGGCAGACTGTAGGTGTGGTGAGTTTCGATTAGTCTTTGCAGAGAAATGGGAGTTCCTTCATCTTGCTTTTTTTGCTACTGTTTTTTTTTTGGGTTTTTTTTTTTTTTACTTTATGAAGGAGCTCAGAGAACTATGAAAGTGTAAGCCTTCTCTTTGAGGAGGAAAGTTTGCATACATGCTTTTTACAACAGCAGGGAGTTTCACATCCCTGCCTAGCATTACTTAGTTATAAAGCAGGGCCAGGTGATGATATCACAAGGTCATCAGGAGCTGGATGGTGCAATACGTCCATCCTTCCGTTGGCACTTTTGATTGAATTCTGGAGCTAGGTTTTTTGATCTCTGGAAGTGGTGTAATTGTGGTCAGCCTGCCAAGGTCAGTGTATGTAGTCGTAACAAAGAAAGTGCTCGGTGGGTTTTTTTTTTTTCTCTTTGGTGAAGTGACTGTCTTCCAGGAAAAATGCTAATCCACATTACACTTCTCCATCTTGGACAGTCAAGGAATTCTAATTCTCTGTCCTAAAGCTGCTCAGTGCCGTTTCTTCTTTGATGAAGGAAAAGGAAAATGGGATGCTAAAATAGATCATCTGGAGAAAAGGCTGCAGAGGTCATCGTATACACATGGTATTGAAAGTGCCCTAGCAAGTTAAAGCAGTTACATTTCACTAGGATGCTTAGACCAGCCAGAATGATTGCAAGGAACTTGGAAAGAGGGCAGTGCACTAGCAGTACTAGAGTATTTATTAGAAACAGTCTGGTAATACATATAGGCCCATCCACAGTGTTGGTGTATAAGCTCATCTCAAAGAATAAGTCTTAAGGGAATGTAACTTGTTTTTCTGTTTTAACAGAGGGATGGTTTAAGTAAGTGAAATGCCTGGCTGTCCAGGTGAACCTATCCGTTTTCACTGATCCAGAACTCTTAAGAAAATTCTGTTTGTATCAGTGGCTTCATGAAAAGTTGTTGCACTCATAAGCTGCTAACCTGTTTGAAGTAGCCACTTTGTATACCTTTAATAAAAACTATGTTATTGTATAAACATTCAAGAATAATACTGAACTTGGTAAAGGAAAAAACAGAAACAGAAACCAACTCTTGTGTGCTAGAGGACTGAAGACCATCTCCAGGTTATCTGTAAACATGGAAGATCTGTAAACATGGTGATTTGCAACAAACGTAACAATGCTGTTTCCAAAGACAAGGTTGATATTGTCATATTGAGTTAAGAGATGGGTTAGCCACACTTCTGCTTCTTTTTGCTAGTGTCTGGTTGCTTGCTGTTCTGCAACTCAGAAGAGGGAACGACAATTTTTTAAGGCATGCGTGCTGAGTGAGGGGAAAAAAAGACCATTCTGCATTACACAAAAAAATTTTAAGCTCTAGTATTTGGAAGATGTGCATGTTCAGTGAGATTTCTCCTGTAGGTAATCCAAGTTCCATTGTTTATTTTTTTGTCTTATATTTCATAACATGGAAGTGTTAATAATATGTACTCTGGAATTTGGATTCATGTTATAAGGTTGAATGAAATGTAAATTGTGGGGGCAAAATACAAAAAGAAGTTTGGTTGTGGTTTTTGAAATTTTGGAGGGGGTTGCATACTTGGTATGAGAGTAAAATGTGATTTCACAAATGAAAGGTGAAATACAACTTACAGTCACTTTTTGTCACAGAATCACATAATGGTTGAGTTCGGAAGGGACCTCTGGAAGTCATCTGGTCCAGCCCCCTGCTGAAACATAGTCACCTAGAGCCAGTTGCCCACAACCATGTCCAGAAGCCTTTTGAATATCTCCAAGGTTGGAGACTCTTCCACCTCCCCGAGTAGCCTATGCTAGCGTTCAGTCACCTTCACAGTAAAAAAGTGTTTCCTGATGTTCAGAGGGAACCTCCTCCGTTTCGTTCTGTGCCAGTTAAAGAGCCTGGCTCCCTCTTCTTTGCACTGTGCCTTCAGGCGTTTACATACATTGATGAGATCCCCGAGCCTTCCCTTCTCCAGGTGGAAGAGTCCCATGTCTCTCAGCCTTTCCTCGTATCTTTCAGTACCTTAATCTTCTTAGTAGCCCTCTGCCGTATGCCCTCTCCAGTATGTTCACGTTTCTCTGGTACTGGGGAGACCAAGTACTGGGACTGAAGAGGAAACTCGTATTGGAAGTTAACTTTCTTTGAAAGTGGTTTTAAAACCTCATGTAGCACATAATAGTAAAGACTATTAGTGACTCCCTAAAAAAGGTGAATTTAACAATGACAAATTTATGTAAGTGCTCCTAGTGAACGAACTTCATGCCATAAAAACTGTAAGTATCAGTTAGATTTAGTTGGTGGGGCTTGTAATTTAATAAAATGCAATGCAAACAGAGGTGTCATAACAAAGAAGTATCCAGATTTTCTGACCTCAACTGTCTAAGGTTGAGACTTTCTACAGCATCTTATAAAGGCAAATCTGTGTCAATTTGTAGTCAAGTTTGAATGCTTTGCTTTCAGACAGTTGGATTTATTAATGTTCTGGGGAGTGCTATAGGCCTCTGAGATTTTTACGTGGTTAAATAAGAAACAAATATTTGGTTTAAGGGTGCTTTTTCTTAATGGTCGCCCTGTAAGAGTCATAAGCTGGTACTTGCAGGGCTTCTGGAATATGACGCTAGTATATGTGATGGTAAATCAGTGTTGATTATGAAGGAAATGATCAGTGGGTCCATTTTTTTTTTTTCCTACCTAATGCTGAGTTCCAATTTACTACTTAATTTCTTGCTAAGATCTCCGCTTGTGATGATAATCTGCTTTCTTTTTCTTGGCTCTGTTCAGCCTTGAGTTTCGGCAGTAGACCAATTCTAAAGTGAAAGGGAAGCAAGAGCTAAAGGATACAAGTACTTACCTATGTGGATTAGAAATTGAGGTTTTTCTGAACTCATTACAAACATATCCCAGAGTGTTTTCAATTTATAAATGCCTGTCTGTGACTTACAGTGTGTGTTTTTCATATTGAAAATTAATTATAAGAAATTATATTACACAGTACCAATTTTTTTAAAACCTCCCTAAATTACTTTGGGGGTTTTAAACACTGAATTTTGTAAGGGACAAAAAAAATACCTTAGACATGAATTTAAGAAAGAAATCAAACTAATTTTCAAATACCGTTTCAGAAATTCTATCTTCCATATTAAAAGCTAAAATGATTGTAAAAGGTAGTAAAGGTAAAAAGTAGATAAAATTGAAAATCAGAACCACCAATTATGTATAGTAAGGATTGTAATTGTTCCTCAAAAAAGCTACTACTAATAATTCTGCATGTTTTGAAATGTTTTGAAATGTTTTTAGTGTGCCTTCTCACCAGCAAAAGGTACCTGAGATCATAAGGGTTCTGCTGTACCACTGTATACGCTCATTACAACTCCCTAGTCTGTTTTTTGTCACTGTAGTGTTTTGTAGCCTAGCTTTATTACACAATGTGGAGACAAAAAAAGACATAATTTTGCAAATGATTTGCTGAATTTGCAGCTAACTAAATGATAGTAGTTTTATCCATTTCTTTTGGTACATTAGCATTATAAATTGTTTTCATAAATCTCAGCTTGGCTGCATTGTCTTTACTCTTTGGAGAGGTAGCAAGTGAACAACAGTTTCGTTTTGTATTTTTCACTCCCCTTCCTTTTCCTTCTTCCCCTCTCCCTCCTTCCCAGCTCAAGAAAAAATGAACAGAGGGATATACGAATAGCTTCAGGTTGGCTGATGCCAGGATGGAGGGCTAGGAATTTCTGATTTTTTTTTTGTTTGTTTTTGCTTTATATCACACTATTTTCCTTGTAGATAACAGGTACTGCAAAGACAATCAAAAAGAAAAAATAGTTGTGTAAAGAGAAAGTGGAATCATGAAAAGTTTATTATTTTATGGTTTTGTCTCAGAAGTTAATATTTCAATTTAATATTTGAACAAAATGAGGCCTATAACTATCTTGAATTCAGAATTTGACCCCAAGAAACCAGTCACAGTATATGTATTTTAATAAATACAATTTAATAATATGCTGTTGGACTGTTTAATTTTTATGCCTCAGGGTAGCACTGAGCACTATTTCTACTTTTAGAAGCTTCCTCTTGTTAGTGTAGTACATTCTCTTATATAGCACCTGTTTTAAACTCCAAATCTGAATCTACAAATGTAAAACCTGACTTTTGAAATATTTGCTTTTTTGAACACTCTTCTTTAAAGGACCTATCAGGATCTCTCCCCAAAATGCTAGAAGCTTGAAGGATAAGGGAGGAACAATGTTGCATGGCCCAAACACATGTGCTTTCGTCATTAGCAAGGTACAGCATGACCTCATGTTGACCTCAAAGGTAAATCGCTAACAGGGAACAATTATACATGCCTGTGAAAGCAGCTTAGTTTTGAACATAATCAAGACAATAACTTCAGTGTGTAGAATAAAATTAAATTTACAACTCTGTCTGTCTGTCTGCCTTTCTCTTTCTCTCTCTTGTCTCTCTCCAAGTCTCTTCTTGAGAGGATGTTGTGTTTTTGTATATGTGTGTGTTGCAGAAGAAAATTATTTTTCTAGAGGTCATAATAAATTCCTAAATATGGGGAACCCAAAGGATCTTGTATCCAATTTAGTCAAATTGTACAACTTAAAATGAAGTGCTCTCTTTAATGGAAAAGTTCCATTTGTTGTCTAGAGTATTGATACTGCAGCCTTCAGAATGTGTGTCTATGTTACCTTGGGGAATCTTGTGTAGTTCTGAAACGTATAGATCATTTAAACTTAGGGGAAAGTTTTTTAAATATCAAAACATTAATTTTTGTGTGCTTATCTTAGACTGCCACACAAACCTATGACTTTTTTTTTGTAGAAGACTAAATACTCTGTAGCATTATGTGGTACATCTCTGCATATGATGGAATATGATTTAGCTAGCAGTTCTGAGCTATTTGGAGAAGAATTGCTGCCAGCATCTTGGAACTGTTAGCCATATCTGTCCCATACGATTTGTATAATATAGTTGTTTGACGTGGATTTTGTTTTCTTTTTTTGCTAGAATGAGAGAGCATATTCCTTCTGTGGAACAATAGAATACATGGCTCCAGATATTGTAAGAGGAGGAGATACAGGACATGATAAGGTATGTTCTATCTAAGTTTATTAGTGAAAAGAAATTAATTTATTAGGCAACAAAAACAAATTCAGCTTGAGTTTTTTTTGTAAAATGTGATAGTGTCTTATTTAAACATGCCTTATTTCAGATTGTCCTAAAACAGATTATAACTTATATTTAAAAAATCCAGTATGATATATTTTCAGTTTTTAATCTTAAATAGAACGCATATTTATAAAGCTATTGAGGCTTATATGTGTTCTATTCAAAATTTGTTCTAAATGTGCAGTGGGAGAAAAAATGTAGCTGACAATTTCTTCGAAATAAAATAGTTCTGAGTGGAAAAATGACTTTGTGGAAAACTGATATATATTTTTTTTAATTGTACATCGGGGAAATCTGTTATCTTCAGTATGGAGTGGGCTATTAATGTCATAAATGTTCTCAGACTGTAAACATTTTTTTTTTAGCTTGAGGCTCAATTTTTTACTATGAATTAAAGTGTCAGTAATTGATGGGATAGGTCAAGAAAACCATAACTTACAAGTGATATTTGCAACTAAAAAAACCCTAGTCTCCAAAAGAATTGTACAGTGTTCCTAGATAAATTATTCTGATTGTTCACTATACTGAGAAGTTTTGGAGAATATTTAATCTTCAGGTTTTTTTGCTGTAGATTGAGTTGACTTGTCTTTCTTTTGGGGGTCATGAAATATAGTTGATCACAGTTCCTTTCATGACAACCTTTTTAAGCATTGAAAAATACTACTTCACCCTCCATCTCTGTTTTCTAGACTAACTGGACTCAGTCTGACTTTTGCCTGAGAAGTTGTCCTTCTTTTTTTTTTTTTTTTTTTTTTTTTTCCCTCTCCTTCTTTATGCATTCTGTGTCTCTTTTGGTCTTGAGTTTGCCTGTATATTTCTTCAGGCAGGGAGCACTGTAGTGGGCACAGTGTTTCAGCTGAGAGTTCACAGTTTGAAGTACAGCGGAATGGTTACCTCCCCAATTCTTCTATTAAACATTAAATAGAATGTGCTTTGTCTTTTCACATAGTCAGTCTCACACCTGCTTTGTATTCCACTAACCTTTGCATCTTTTTCTACCGTACTGTTTGCCTAGTCATTATTAAAAATAGAATTTTACAAACTTAAGAACCAAGGCTCCTTCCTGTACACTCTCTCTTGGTTTAGTCTCACCAGTTTCAGAGCACCTCTACAATGCTTCAGTCACTTTGAATTTGTGATTCTGGCTTCTCAAGTGCTTACAAATTCAATATTGTTGTTTTAAAGTGTGATCTCTGTTCTGTTATCTTTGATTGGTTCTATCTGATACTTTCATTAGATACAGTGCAGAGCCATACAGTGTTCTATAAGAAATAGCTTCACAGTTTGGTACCAAATGTTAGCTAATAAATAAGGGTGACTTTGCAGTTACCTATGTGATGATAATTGTTTACACCACACACTCTTTGCGTCACCATTAGTAATGTCATGTGATGTAGTGTTACAAGGTTTTTAGTGTATTTCATACTTACTGTACATCAAGCAACTGAAAGATGTTATTTTTAAAAAAAGAGGAAAATGATTACTTAATGTGCTATGCTCATTGTTAATCAGTGTTTTTGATTTGTAATCTCTTCTAGATAGCTGTATTGTTTGCCTATAAGTTGTGCTCTAGTATTTCGGTATTTATGGTTTTTCTAAATTTGCTTTCTGAGTCTGCAGATCATCCTTTCCTTGTGAAAAAACACATGCCAAGGAAAAATTCTTTGGTATTTTCTCTGACCATTGTGTATTTGCAAAGATAATTATTAACAATACGGAGACTTCTTCAGCTAGTTCTTCTAGACTCCTGGCTGAATATATGAAACATCATATTTTGAGTATCTTGAAGCAAAAAAATCCTGGAATATGAGAGCAAATTTTCGTCATTTCACTGATTATCTTCCTGTATTGTATTAATGTTGTCAACATAAGTAAAGCAGAACTTTCATTAATTTGCAAATTTCATGGAAGTAAAACTGAGAAGTTCAAACAACCTGTAGTTAAATTAATTTTGTTGAAATGATTGAACTCCTTCCTTTATTATTCATAGTAGCATCTTTTATTTTGAAAGAGAAATATTTTTAAGTTACGAGGTATTGGAGATATGAGCAATATGATTAGTCTATTAGAAGTGAAAGATGACATGTGTTACAGGGATCTATAAGATAAAATTGCATAGCATTTTCAGGTGCCCTGATTAACTATGACCTGTGCTCTTAAACTGCTTTTTTGACAGTTCCTTAGTTTCATTCTCAAGCTCCTAAAAACTCAGGTTCCACTACTTCTCTTAGCAAGGCTTAGGTTCCTCTGTTATTTCAAATAAGTTTTAGAATTCTTACTGCTTCACAGTGGTAAAAATAAAAAGTAATTTGTGAGCAGGACAGGGAGAGGAACTTTAGTAGTCAGTAGAAAGAGTTCAGTTTGAGAAATTAGTTCAAGCAGCTAAGTGGAGAGATTTCAAAATGAACTTAATTTATCATAGGAAATGCCTGCAGTCAGTACTGCAGTTGTTTATGCCTTATTGTATCCAGATTTGCTTTTGTATTGATATGTAAGCTCTTCCTTTGCTAGTTGCTTTCTGGGTGCATTGTTTTGTTCCTTCTTTTGTTAACAATTTTACTTCAATGTATTGTAACATACATAATTATTGTTGTCTATAGGCTGTTGATTGGTGGAGTGTTGGTGTTCTTATGTATGAATTATTAACTGGAGCATCACCATTTACAGTTGATGGAGAGAAGAATTCCCAAGCAGAGATTTCTAGGTAAGATTCAAAACAGTAAAATACATGTGCTTGCTCACAAAGTGATGCTTATGCCATAATATATGTTTTGTGAGAGTTTTAATCTAGAACTTAAGAAGAAAGTGCTACCAGGGTAACATTTTAGTTGCTCCAGTTCTGTTTAAGAGAATAACATTTAGAAGCAGATGGGTTTTATTAACCTCAGCAGGTTATTGAAGTAGTAGAACTGACATTTACAAAAGACCTGTTGTGTTTAAACTATAGTGGAACCACAGCTTTGTAGGCACTCAGCCCTGCTGCATGTATACTGTTGAAAAGGAAGTCAAATGAAAAATGAAATTATACGTAAATCAAATTATCACATTCAAAATCTTGACACACTATGAAACATATTCAGCTACAGATATTTTTGTCACCTCTTGCTACCTTACTCCATCAGAACACAGGTTTAAAGTGCCAGGATGTATCCTACTCCCACGTTTTTGTCACAGGTAATACTTACTTTATTAGTGTGTAACGTGAAATTAAGAACATGATCTTTTCTAGCCATACTTGCATATCTGAGAAAAAATGAATATGATACCTACAGAAATTAAATAACCTATGCCATTGTTATATTTTACATGTACCTTTTTCCTGATTATCAGCTTTATGTTCAGTAATCTATACACTTTAAAGGTTTGTTTTCAGCCTTGGAGCGTTTTAAAAAGAAAGCAATAAGCTTGCCCAAAAGACTTCACTGAAATCTCCCCCCAAAATGAGCATTTCCTATTACTGGATTTCTCTTGGAACAGGGAGTTGAGGGCTTAAATTTCACAAATCAGTAACCACTGTCAAAATCAGCTTGTAAATCCAGTCTGAAAACTAACAATAATCTTGCTCTTGTTGGAATGCATTACTGTGGTTCAACTTTTACCTGAAGTCACTTGGTATTTAAGGTTATAATGTGCAACAGAACATACATCAATTATTTTGACAATTTATTTTACTTCTGTTCTAAATTCAGACAATTTTTTGGAAGGTTGAGACCCGTTTATTGGTTTCTAGGTCTCTTATCAGAACAGGGAACTTAAGAGGGCTACTAGAAAAACCATACAGGGAGGGAGGGGAATCCAATAACAAAACAAAATTCAGGACTTCACCCTCCTGATGGAGTTAAAACTTCTGACATACTTAAGGTTAGGAATTTTGTTGATTACTTATGCCATGTCTGAATTCGTAATTTTGACTCCAAATTTACTAAATGGAACTGCAAAGGAGTTACAAATATTTTAGAGAGAACTTTGACTTGAATTTACATAGCTTTTCCCCCAAACTGGGAAACTTTTTAGGTAACTATTCTACAGGATTTGCCTGTCTTTTGGTAGGTCCTTCTGTGGTCTGTAGTATCTTAATCTTTCTGATAATGTAAGATTAAATTGAAAGCCGAGAAACTGCAAGGTTGCTAACATCCATCCTCTGATGGCTAATAACCTGATTTCTGATGTAAATTTAGTTGCAGGAAGTTTACTGTGTTGTTGCTCAGTATGCTTTTGGTTGGTGTTTATGCTACACACTTATGGACAGCAATCCTGTAGTCTTTCAGCTTTTATTTTAATAAATTTAGAAGGTAAATTCTTACAGTTTCCTTAAATAAAGTTTTTTCACAATCTTCCTGTTTCCTGAAAAAGCCTTTTCTTAAATCAGTTTGTGGTGCTATTTCTTACATATGGACAATTTATTCCTGTTGATGTTTCAAGAGGATCTTGTTAAATTGAAGTAATAATTCACCATCTGAACAAAAAGATATTAATTCCTTTTTACTTGGGTTTTTCTTGTTGATGCCAATGGTGGACTGATAGAAAAAGAGAAGGAACTAGATCTATCACTTCCAACTGATAAGCCCCTAGTTTATAGCTGAAACCTCATTAGTCCCAACTATATGACTGCATTTCAGACTTTATTTCATCTGTCCTGTTACTTCAGTACTTGTAAGACCCGTGGTTTCTGAATCCTTTCCATTGATAGCAATTTCTGTGCTGGATGATATCAGTTTTTTGTGTTTGCAGTTTTTTATGTAATGAATGTTACGTTCCTTTTAAGAGTGTGGCTGAGCATATGAGAACATTGCTGTTTTCTCTGTCCTGGCTGCTGCACTGAGTCACGTGGAACTTTCTGGGGAGTGATGGTTGCTGTGTGCCTTGGGGAGCAATGGGAGCGTGTTTGGGGCTTTCCTTGAGGGTGGGATAGAGCAGGCAGAACAGATGTTAGGTATCAGCAGGCCCTCATGCTCCTGCAGCCCAGGCAGAGGGCTAGAGGAGTAGGAAGCAGAAGTACATCTCGGAGAAGATGGAGAAACCCACCTTTTTTTAAGGATTGAAGGGGTCTGTGTTTACTGCAAATTGGGAAGCTGTTGAGTTACTCGCTTGAGAGCATGCCTGAAAGAAATGATCCACCTTTCCTGACATGCATGATTGATATATTTAGAAGATACTGTTACCATATTCATGGCTTTTCAGAAATGCCCTCCATGTGTTTATCTCTAGCATGAGAACACAGAGCTCTTTCAAGAAGCAACAGTGGAATTTCCAGTACCTGTTTTTATCCTAAGCCTGTCTGGCCTAGAAGCTATGATCTTTATTTCCCTTTTTTCTTTGATAATTTTGTCACTGAGGATACATTTACAATATATACTTAATGCCCTTTTTTTGTTGTTGTTAATTCTTTCAATGCTGTCTGCAGCCTTTTCTATAAAGTCTTCTGTTGAATTGAGGTGCAGACTCTATAGATATGTCACACCTATAATTAAATAGGTTCCAGATTCTCTCCGTGACTATCTTTGTTTTCAGGGCTTGCTACTGAGTAAGAGAAAACTCAATTCTCTAAGTCCGCTGCAACTGGCAAATTAAAAGTCTGTTTAGGTTAGGGAATATAATTTCTATTTAAAATAACTTTGCCATCAAGAAAGAAGTTTATACCAACTGGTATCTCTGTGCCAGCACTAGTAATTTCATTACCATTGGCAATTGTAGAATTTCATGAAGTTGTTGGCAATTCAGTTTTTCATCAATTTAGAGAGGAAACTAGAAAGATCAGTTTCCATCGCCTTTGATTTTTTTGAATTTAAGGAAAAAAAGTAGTCTTCTAAATGAATCCAGGTCCTCCTTTTATTTTACCTAGGTGGGAAATATTCTTAGGTATTTTTAGATATTGTGCCACACAAGGAAATAAATACATGCTGTTAAATTAGAGTACAAAGTTTTGTTCTGAAATATCTCTGTAATGTACAGTTCAGTTCTGTCAGAAATAGTTACTTTGTGGTTTGTATCTTTTTTTTATGAGACATTACGTTCAGTTCTTTTATGATAACCTTTTTGACAACACTCTGGACTTCTCTTTCATGGCAAGTGCATACTTAAATTTCCCTTATGTCTCTGTCTCTGAAGACCATTGTTCACGTGCTTGTTGTTACAGGTTATTAACATGGGTAAAAAGGAGGCACAGAACTATTCAAGTATCTCTCCTTTTCTAGTATGCCCTCTCTCCTTTCTTCTCCTTTCCCCCCAAATCTTCCTTTCATTTTTGAGATTTCTGGAATTCCATTGTTGCAGAGCTGTGGATGGGACCCGTCCTGCAAAAGCATAGGGAAGGGCTGGGTTTGATTACAAACCCAGTATTTTCAGTTTGACCATGAGTGATTTGTAGGGCCAACTTGAAAGACAGAGAGATCCATTTTAGGGTGTTGACTTTTGAGGGGTCTTATCATAGATACAGGGATTTAAAATGAGCCTGAAGTTTTCAGAGTAGTATTTTGCTGCTGTGCAGCAGCTTAGAAAATTACCAGCTTTGGGGTTATGAATAGATAGATATCTATCTATCTTCCATTTTCATAGGTATATACATCTATAATATAATCTGTAGAAGCATATGATGCCATATTAGCATACTAATGCTAATAGCAGCCTATGTCCTTTATTTGACATGGTTGGTTAGTCTTTAGTTAAACTTCATGGAGGGTGGCTGAAATTTTACCATTCGTCATTAGATGCTATGAAGATACTTGCAATTCTGCAGGAAACATTTCCTTGATAAAACGGTTGGGAAGATGCATAGCAGGTGTATGCTGGGATTCCCTTCTTTATTCTTTTTCTGTTAAGACTTCAGCGATTGCTAGATGTTTTAAAGGTCAGAGCAGTCATTAAATCCAACTTGTAATTTGCATGCTGTCTTCTGGAACTTTTTCTTGAAGCCTGTAGCTGTCTACCTAGAATGTACAGCATTTATGTGCTTAGATGGGAGTCCAAAGTCCAAGAACTGATAGACAATAATGTAATGATGCTTTTCTAACAGATAGCAATGAGTCAGGAAATCTCTGACACATGAAGGAAACAATTTGATGCAAAAGTTAATGTGAACCACATTGCATCAGTGACTCTGCCTACAAATCAGTCTAACCTTTCAGTAAAGTGGATGGTTTCAAGAAAGTCATAAGTATGGCATCAAAGTCTCTGACTTGCCTAGAACTAGAACTGCTCAAAGCTGGAACAAAAGAATTGGGCATTAGTAGTTCTGGGATGGCAGGCCATTCAGAAGAGTCATTCTGGAATGTGAAGGTGAAAACTCTGGAAGCTTGTCCCTCTGCCTTTTAACAAGGTTACAGCTTGGCATTGCTTTCTCTTACTCCTTGAACATCAGGATGGATATGTATCTTTTTGGTGGTGCTTATAATACAGTTCTGAGGGCACTGATAATAATAGACTATAGTAACAGTTCTAGCATAAACAATGTTTCTGTTGGTCTGCTATGGTGATCCTTTCAATTTTTCATGATCTGATTGTGTCTTTTACCTGGTGGAAGCAAAAAAAGCTTCAGGTTCTGTACTTTTGAGGTTTTATGACCAAGCAAGAAGCAATAGGACAAGAGGAAATTGCACCTTGCACCAAGGGAGGTTTAGATTGGATATTAGGAAAAATTTCTTCAGTGAAAGGCTTGTCAAGCATTGGAACAGGCTGCCCAGGGAAATGGTGGAATCACCATGCCTGGAGGCATTTAAAAGATGTGTAGATGTGGCACATAGGGACGTGTTTAGTGGTGGACTTGGCAGTGCTAGGTTACTGGTCCGAAGACCCATGATCTTAAGGGTCTTTTCCAACCTAAATGATTATAATCATAGCTAAATCACATAGCTAAATACCACTTTATTGTTAGTTCTGCCTATGAAAAGAAATAATTTGAAACTGTAATCTTGTCAAAAGGCAGGAATTACTGATGTTGCTGCCACAGAAGTTTTCCATTAGGCAAAATACAGTTTTATACCAAACTTGTATTGGCAAAATATGTATGCTAATTTTTTATGTATGCTAATTATGTTTGTTCTCTTTGTTACCCATGTTACTGATCATCCCAATACAGCATTTTTTTTCAAAGACATTTTCAAGTTTTTATCTGACTTGGCTGTCTGTAATTTCTGATATTTTTCAGACAGGAAAATGCTCTGGAATTTCCATTTTGGGTTCTAAGGACATCCCAGAGTCTTAATCCCATTGCTTTAGAAATTAACTTTAAAAAAAAACAAAACCCTGACTTAGGGTTCCCCTTCTGAGAGCCCAGACAGAACTAGTCTCTTTCCAGGACCTTTATTATATACCTTTCTGAAAGGTTGATAAATAAATTTCCTTGGACTCCTCTAACTGAAGTGATTTTCAAGCTAAGGAGATATTGTAGATTTTGTTGGCCTTCCTGTAAATCAAATAATTTTGCTATCAAGATGTCCTGCCTTCTGTCTTAGAACAGGAAGGTTTTCTTACTTCCTTACTCACTTCCTCTTTCTGAAACTGGATGCTTTCTGCAGAGGCTGAATCTTTACTTCTCCACCAGTCCTACAGTGTAAGAATCCTCTTGTTTAGTGATGTTGAAATTTGGTTTTAACGTCCCTAATTAAGAAATCATTCAGCAATATTGTGCTTTCTTGTCCTTTTCTGTAAAGTGAAGTATGTCCAAAAGTTGGAGGCAAGGCTTGATTGCTGTTACTAGCAGAGTGGCTGTGATTAAGACCTTTATTGGCAGACCATCCTTAAATCATTTAAAGATACAATCCATCTTAAAGCTCAGACTGTATTTTCTGAACTCATTTCAGTGTTAGTTAAACCAAGAGGTTAGATTGCTTTCTCTCTTTGTTTGCTTGAAATTGGATACTATGTCAGTAGAAACAAGTCCTGGGGTAAGTGCGTATTGAACTTGGTTTTGTCATTCCACACTGACAGGACAAGATTATTTAGGAAAAAATCAGTTTGCATCTATTTTTGGTCTAATCCCAGAAGTTACGTATTTCGAGATAAAAAAATTTCCCATGGGATAGCTGACTCTAAGGATATGTCATGCAGTAACTTTAAACAAAATTTAGAAATGGCCTGCAGTGCTCAACTTTCATGTCTCCCTCTGATAAAAGTTTAACAAATGAGATTTCAGTGCTGCCACAACCTCATATAATTTCAGCCTCATGGTCTCTTGTAGAGTCAAAATCTTTCAGTCTGTGTTTAGTGGAGGTGCTCTTAAGTCCTCCTTCTATGTATCGTGCTTCCTGAAGTCACCACAGTGAGAGTAGCCTGTACATGTATAGACACTAAGCTGAACATGAGCCAGCAGAGCGCTTCTGTGGCAGAGGCAGCAAGTGGCATCCTAGGCTGCATTAGACAAAGTATCAGCAGGTTGAAGGAGGTGATCCTTACTTTCTACTCAGCAATGGTGATGCCACAACGGAGTGCTGGGTCCAGTTCTGATCTCCTCAGTAGAAGAGAGATGTGGACATACTGGAGAGGGCATACAGCAAAGGGCTACTAAGAAGATTAAGGTACTGAAAGATACGAGGAAAGGCTGAGAGACATGGGACTCTTCCACCTGGAGAAGGGAAGGCTCGGGGATCTCATCAATGTATGTAAACGCCTGAAGGCACAGTGCAAAGAAGAGGGAGCCAGGCTCTTTAACTGGCACAGAACGAAACGGAGGAGGTTCCCTCTGAACATCAGGAAACACTTTTTTACTGTGAAGGTGACTGAACGCTAGCATAGGCTACTCGGGGAGGTGGAAGAGTCTCCAACCTTGGAGATATTCAAAAGGCTTCTGGACATGGTTGTGGGCAACTGGCTCTAGGTGACTATGTTTCAGCAGGGGGCTGGACCAGATGACTTCCAGAGGTCCCTTCCAAACTCAACCATTATGTGATTCTTTATACTAAAGGGTTTTGTGTATGTATTTTTTTAAACCTCTTGACACGTTTTTGGTGTGTGTTGTCTGTGTGTGCATTCTCAATTTTCCTTCAGAGTCCTTAGCTTCAATGTCTACATTTGGAGTATCTGAAGGAAAAAATGACTTTCACTTTATATAAAACTGTGGGAGCTACACATGTAAAAGACAGATATTGAAATGTGTTTCCACTTAGGCTTTCAAGATTTTGAACTTCCACTAGCATTATTTGGTGGCTCCTAGTTCTTGAATCGAAAGAGTCAGAGGTCCCTATCCACTTTATCTTTAGCAATCATTAATTTGGGCGGAACACTGTGCCCAGTTGCCTTAAGCCCCCTTTTCACTACGCTAGATAGTCCTAGTCTTTTTTGTAGTTTTTCATATTAAATGCATTCTGCATTTCTAGTTCATCTTGCTACAAAAGTTACAGTGTCTCCTTTTGAGAGCAGGGCATGAGCACTGAACACAATATACAAGGTGCAGGCAAACCTCAAATGGACCATGTGGGTTTTTTCTCTTTATTTTCCGATAATTTTTAACTTTGGAATTGTTTTTGGTTTTTTTTGACAAAGTTGATGTCTTTGTGGAGCTGTCTGGTATAGTAAACTCAGTATGTATGAAGTGAGGATTGTTTTTCTTTTGTGGATTAAGTTACATAATTTATCTCCTATAAATGTCACGTTTCATGTCTGTTTCCTCAAACCTTTATTTATTAAAACAAAAACAAAGAAAAAAAAGTTGGTTTCACATTTTTCATCCTCCTGTCTTTAGCGGGTACAATAGAAGTTTAAGTGAAATGTTAAATGCTACCATTAGTATGGTAACTCTTTGTTTTAAATTCAACACATTAAGTTATTACTAAATTTTGTTCATTTTACAGGAGAATATTAAAAAGTGAGCCACCTTATCCACAAGAAATGAGTGCACTGTCTAAGGATATAATTCAGCGTCTTTTGATGAAAGACCCCAAGAAGAGGCTAGGTTGTGGTCCCACTGATGCTGATGAAATCAAACAGCATCCCTTTTTCCAGGTAAAACAAACAATAAAATTCCTCTGATACCACTTCCTCTGTGTTAGTGCCTTTGTAATCCAAGTCTAAAGAAATTCTGTTGGTTTGTTAACAGAATAGCTTAGAGGCTTGTTAATTGCATTAATAATTTCATTGAAATTGCTGAAAATACTCACATGCTTATATGTATATGGATTTTGTGTGTACATTACAGGAAGGGCATGGGAGATAATTAATGTATTCTGTTTCTAACAGTTACTGGAAGCAGCTAAAAGACACTACATAAACCAGAAGGTTTAGGTGGAAAACACTTAAATTGTATGTTGATGGGCTTTTTTGAAAAGACAGTTTGCTACTGTCATTACCAATTTTCAAATTTTACTATTAAAATTCACCTTTAGTGATAAATGCTTCTTCTGTATTTACCTTTGCCTAATGAAATCTTTAGTCTTGTTTAGTAGATTTTAATTCTGTTCACATTTCAGTATATTACCATTTAGTTTCAAAAAATTACAAAGATCGGATTTGCATACATTTGTACTGTTCCATCCATTGAGGTTGAAATTGTTTGTGTGCTTTCTTTGAAAAAACTTAAGTGTGTATTGCTGGTGCTTCTGAAGTTAAATGCATTTTTTATATAACATTTAATATATATTTATATAATTTTAAATTAAATTTGTATAATCCATATATTTTATATTTCTATAAAATCATAGATTTATATAGAGAACTTTTATAATAAATATATTTTCTGTGTGAGATTAATTTAAAATATAATTTATAACAGATTATATACATATATAAATTTCAAGTTGGTAGTATAAACTAAACGTTACAAATATTTTCAATGTAATTGTTGTAACATTCAGCATGGGCAATATCTTGGCTTTTTAACTCCTGAATTTCTTCTTCTTATAAGAGAGTCTGACAAAGTAGACTTAAACCTCCTCATACACTTTCTAATCTTGACTTAATTTCGAGTTTCACTCCTTTACAGTAATAAGGCCCTTTTCTCATAACTGCTCTATCTACGCATCATACTTCTAGCCATACATTTAAGAAAGAATCCAGAGGGTGTTATGCTCTCAGGGCTCTGGAAGCTGAGATTAGTAATTAGGCATATAAATCAGCTATGAAAAGCTGAAGATACTGCATGCATGCACTATGGCTTACAAAAATATAGATGATGTTTCCTCTGAAACAGAGGAAAAAAATTAAGGGCTGTCATGCTAATTGTTTAATTTACCTCCACTGTTAAGTTTCTTTGTGTTTAATTGGGTTCTGTCAACTTACAAATAAGTATGATACTTCTTGCCTTTACCTAAGCAAACGAATAGGGCACAATTTTAGTGCTTTTCATCTGCCCATGGAAAAAAGCAAATGGAGTCAGGAGATTTGTTTCTGGACAAGTCTCCCTTTGCAGTATGTGTTTCTGTTAAATTTTCATTTGAATCAAATTTATTTTCCTGTTTTTGGTTTAGAATATAAATTGGGATGATTTAGCTGCAAAAAAAGTATCAGCTCCTTTTAAACCAGTAATCAGAGATGAGTTGGATGTCAGTAATTTTGCAGAAGAGTTTACAGAAATGGATCCGACATATTCTCCTGCAGCAACCCCGCAGACTTCAGAAAGAATATTTCAGGTATTTTAAGATCTCAGATTGATTTTTAAAAAATCATTTATTGAACAATTCCACGTGTTTAGCTAGCTTTTTTTCTTCCTGCCTTCTAAATTATTGGGAACGAACTATGTAATTCCCATCCCAGTTCCCAGGGCTGTTTGTTTAGGAATTGCAAATTGAGAAAGGTGGAAACAATCCTACCACATGCATAAAATGTCTCCATTCCCAGCTGAATGTCCTACCTGCTTTATTGATTCTTCACATCTTGTGAGTCTTGTCACCTTGACTCCATCAGCCTAGGCTACCACCTTTGACAACAGCAATGTAGTTTGCTGGTGTCCACATTATGATCTAGTTGAGGTATTCATCTGGGAAGTGGGAGCTAACTGCAGAGTTGAAAGTAGGTCTTCCATGTTGTGTAGGAGTGCTCTAATTACTAGACTACTCTATACAAATCAGTAGCAAATCTTTCCTTATCTTCTTCTTCATGGTATTAAAGAATGATCCCTTCTTGCACTGCACAGTCTGGATGTCAAATGGGCAGAAACAGCTCACGCGCAGCCAGCTTGGTACCAAAGCTGCAGAGGTGAACGGCAGTTCACATGGCGTTCTCTCCTCCCCCTCTTTGTGCTTTGTTGTTTTTTTATTGCCTGTTTTTGAGCACCTTAGCATACAGGAATATAGCAGCGTATTTTAGAAGTTGTTAGATTTATAGTGACTGTAGCAAGCGATTTATGCATGTTATAATATGATCTGATTCATCCTGCAGTGGTAGTCACAGCTGTTCTTGTTACAATACTCAAACTCGGTGCATCATTAATATGAAGCTTATTTTGTTTTGCCGTTTAAAATGATTTGATGCTTACATCACAACATAAAAAATATTTCATGCTTTAACTAAAAGATGTTCTGAGAAGCTAGCTAGTTTGAAGTATGAGCCTTTATCACTATTGCAAAACAATTGAAGCTGAGCCAGAGTTTTAGCATTATTTACCAGAATTTTTTGTTTTATCTATAATATGGAGAATCATATAACTAATTCCAGGAAGATACCTGTTCGCATTGAACAGAGTAATATGTACCTATCAATGAGCCAGTTACCATTTCTGTGTTATGTTGAGAAAATTCTGATCTCTGATTTTTTTTTTTTCTGAAACTTCTTATGTTGTGTATGGTAACTTGTGTGTGACAATTTTAAGCCATGCCCTTTTCTGATGTCTTAATTTCATAGGGATATTCTTTCGTTGCACCTTCTATTTTATTTAAACGCAATGCAGCTACAGTAGATCCTCTTCAGTTTTATATGGGGGATGAGCGGCCTGGAACTACAACTATTGCCAGAAGTGCTATGATGAAGGTAATAATAATATCAAGTGCTGAATTAGTTTAGTTAACTTGGAACTGCATATAACTTTCAAAACAACAATCACAGGCTAGGCTACAGTTACAAAATAGTCATTAATCATTTATCTCTTCTCTGTCGTGGCTCCTCAGATGATCCAAGCATATAATTTGCATGTGGTACTATTTAGAAGTGGTTGAAGTTTAATCTGAAAAATGAGATGGTTGTCTATTTTTCCAGAAGACTGAAGTGTAATAGTAATTTGACTCCTCCTATGATGTATTTGCCCAAAAGTATGTATAGTTGTGTGAAGCCTTTTAAGAACACATGCTATTGTGATGTCTTCAAATGAGCACATAGTTTTGTGGATAAATGTATGTAGAGCCATCTCTGATCCTGTTTGTCTGAATATTTTGTATCTTAAGCTATTGTAGTAGTAATTATTTATTTAGTGATTATGTTTGTTTAATGTAACATAAGATCTACTCTTTGATAGAATAAAGTTTATGCATTTTATTAAATAGAAGTTAAGATTTTATTTTATCAAAAAGAGAGCTCTTTTACAATTTTAAATATAGATGAAAAATTCTCACAAAACTTTACTCTTTGTCTTTGACTGTGTATACTAAAAGTATTCTGCAGAACTAAATACAGACAGTTTCCTAACAGGACTCTCCATTTTATCATCATTATGAACTGGATCTGAAAGAGAAACCATTGGGAGAAGGAAGTTTTTCCATTTGTCGAAAATGCTTACACAAGAAAACTAGCCAAGAGTATGCAGTAAAAATTATTAGCAAAAGGTATAAATATTCTATAAGACAATAAAAATATTTTCTTTGCTTACTGTCACCCATGGATTAGAATAATGTTCGCTACATTTTTGGAAGTGGAAAAATAACTTTAAAATTATTTCCTATTTGAAGAATCTACAGAAACTTGTAGTAACCTTATGACCTTTAAAAGATTCCGAGAGACTTTGAAACAGAATATTATTATTGTTGGGGAGGACACAAGAAGAAACCTAAAGCAGACTTTCCTGGTTCCTAGTTGTATTCTACCCTAATTTCCCCTGATTTTGCTTGTAACCAGAGTAAAGTGTAAGTAAGGTCTATCTTCAGACCTAAGTGAAGTGGATGTACACTTAGGCTAGCTCCCTTTCCTAAGCAGCCCAACTGATTGCCTAGAAGGATCTGTAGTGTGGGTTGCCTTAGATCTAATTAATTGTGTGTGTGTGCGCAAAATGGAATTAATTATGGAGTTGTAAGTGGCATATTGTTTCCTGGGTGTTCTGAAGAGAACACCACAATGGAGGCAGCTGACTTGTTTTGTATATGAAGACTGTCAGGTCCTCTGGCAGAACAGATACCACTGCCAGTTTCTGCCTGGAGAAAAATAGAGAGAAGGGATTCTTTGAGGGGTGGGTGGATTTTTACCTTCATTTTGCAGTGTTCATTAATATGTATGTCCCTAGTGTGTTGCAGAATGCTGGCAGGAAAGGGAAAGAAAAGTGTAAATGTTCTGCTATCAGAATGATAGTTCACAGTGATCTCTTCTCCAAGACGTTTGGCTGTACCTCTGCTTTTCCAGACTGTAGAAGTAACTGTCCACCATACTTAAGTGTTTCATCACATGCTTTTTGGATAAGCTAAGTTCAAGAATAAGACACCTAAATATAGGTGTCTGAGTTTTCCAAGGTCTGCTATGATTAATAGCACCTACTCAAAACTATTAGTGGAGCCTATAGAGAGGCCTGAATGGCCAGGCACTAGCAGTGGGATTCAGTAACTTAAACATAGGCATCTACGTAGTGCCATTTTAGCATCTGTTGGTGTCCTCTCTGTCCTCCAGTTTCCATCAGTCTTGTGACTGCTACCTTTATGTAGATGTCTTCATGGCTGATGTCTTCCAGGCTCTCCTATGCTTAGGCCACTGAATCCTTCTCTAGGTATGTATTTTACAGTGAACTAGTTCACCCTGTAAGATTTATTAACTAGAATTTCACTTGTTATAGTGAGACCTTAGACAAATAGTGTGCAGTAGATACCTACATGGAGTATTTTAACCTGGAAATCTCTGCCTTGTGTTTACATTCATATTTTTTTTCATGGTGCATGCAGAGCTGAAGATCAGTATTCCCATCTCATCTTAAGCTGATGGATTTTTTTGTTTGTTTGTTTCTGGATCATTCAGCAAACTAGTATTGACTTTTCCCATAGAATTAAATTTACAGGAATTACGTCCCTACATGTAATTATTCATAGGTTCCTTTGTTCTTTTTCTTCATCTTGGTGGACCAGGCTAAATGAAGGTAAGAAGTGGTCTGTGTACAGAGATTATTTTTTTTAGGATTGCAGGTTGTCAGCAGACTCAGAGCATGTTTATGTAGTACTTAGAGATAGCAGTAAACCCACACTCTGAATGGTTGGACACAAACCAGCCTTGAATAAAACACTGTTAAAACTGTAAATAATACTGCTCTGAGGACCACACTCATAAAAGGAAAAGTGTAATAGGTTTCTAGTAACTTCTTTGCCTCAAAGTCAGGAAGTCCTTCACTCTTATCCATCAAAGGTGCCAGAAAAGCGAATCCTACATCTAGGCAAACGTTTTCATGATAATTATGGTAAAAGCTCAGATCAAGAATTCCTCTGTGGTCTTGCTTTGCTAGTAGTGCTGGACCTGCCTCCATCCAACAATCTGAGATTTATCTATGTGTCTGAAGGCCAGGGAAACAGTGGGGTCCTGTAAAGTTACTGTTTTAGAGCTTCCCAGTTGCTTTTCATGATACTGTCTGTTTAAAATCTGAGATGGTAATTGTTTACAGAGGGGAAATACTCAGAATAAGTGCACACACAAATTTCAAAGGTTTATGTTCATGATCCTGATCCTTGTTCATCTGTTGCCTAGGTTCAC
Organism: Falco rusticolus; assembly: GCF_015220075.1. Taxonomy (NCBI): domain Eukaryota; kingdom Metazoa; phylum Chordata; class Aves; order Falconiformes; family Falconidae; genus Falco; species Falco rusticolus. Next base: position 42,961,629 of record NC_051193.1, read on the forward strand.
CTTCTGATAGTAGTTTAGGGGGGAAAGACTATCCAAGTCAGATTTTTTTAATTTCTTGAGGACCTGAAATCACTTTCAGTGTAAACGATACATTGGCAGAGATGCAGGTGGGACAGCTTAGTTACCCTTTGATTATATGAAGCATGCAGAAAACCAGAATTCTCTTACAGAAAAATCTGGTCCTGGTCCTAATGGGGGGTGAATTAAGAATACATGTGGTGAGAGAACTTCTGTCTGTGTTATCCATAAGGCCATTCTCTGAATTGGTACAGGATTATCCTTTCTTAGAGAGAGTTTTGGCAAAAATTTTCAGGCATTATTTGCCCAAAATAGATCATCATATGTATTTTATAGAAAAGAAAACATACTGCTCTTTTCCCATTCACGGAGTTTTTATAATGTTCACCATGTTTACTTTTTTGGCTATAGATTTCAGTTCTCAAAAGAGAATTTGTGTGATTATTTTTGCTACAGAGCTAGTCTCTTCTTATCTCTTCTATTTCAGATTTTTACAGTGGCCTATTCAGGGGTTCATTTTTATAACACATGTCATATATAGATGATGTTACTTTTTTTTTTTTCTCTAGTAGGGACTCATAGTTTCCATACACTTTTGGAAGTACTTATCTCCTATAAGAATGGAAAAGGATTGGGCCAATAATTTGACTTTTAAAGAAAGCTGAGCTAACCAATATCTGTAGGAACAGAGGTGAAGTCAAATTGCCCTGGACTAAGGGAAAGGTTTAATTTAGATAGAAACTATTCTATAATGTAATTTCAGCTTTTGCTGTAGCAAGTTGCAGTTGCATCAAAAACATTGTTTGATTTGGGTGTGGTTTTTAATTGTCCTGACTTGCAGGGTTTTGTGGAGAGTTTTGTTCAGCTTTGAATATGCTTTTAATTGTATTTAGAAGGTTGTAATATTAAACAAATCTGGATTGCAAGCAATTAAAAAAGACAGGTGTAACACTTTGAATGTGCAGTTTGCTCAGTAAAATTGGTACCAAATGACTGCTTAATTTTTCCAGAATGGAAGCCAACACCCAGAGGGAAATAACAGCTCTGAAACTCTGCGAAGGACACCCGAATGTAGTGAAGTTACATGAAGTTTATCATGACCAGGTATTTTGAAGAAACTATAATCAGCACTTGCCAAGCACATTGCCACATTTTCCCAAAAAGCTTTTAGGAGTTAACCTAACTAGAGGCAACCTTTTTCCTAGGGCTTTTGTCTAGTCAGTGTAAAATATGAAGTAGAAGTTCTGCGTTCAAGAGAACTTGCTGTTACTCTAGCAAATCAAAAAAATATTTAGAAGAATGAGAGTCCTGGGTTCTGGTTCTGTCCTTGGTCTACTTTGTTAATCATCGTACAATATTTTGATGGCCCAGTTTATCTATGATACTGAGGTTATTTAATCACCTTTCCTTGGGTTTGTCATGAACCTTAAATTAATATTTGGGAAATAATTTGGAAATAATGCATGTGAAGATTACATACCTAGCATTTTTTTCTTACATATTAGTAACTTCGTGGTGATAACAAAGTAGCTTACTAAATTACCAAATGTGAAATTACAGCCTCTGTTTGAAAATATATCACAATCAGATTTAGGGTTTATTTAGAGACCTTAGCTGTCTTTTTCCTTAGTGTATGCAAGCTCCATAGCATGTAATGTAATAAGCCATAATTTGATCTAACTTGGAAGCTGGTCCTGGCTTGAGCAAGGGGTTTGGACCAGATGTCCTGCAGAGGTCCCTTCCAACCTGAACTACTCTGTGATTCTAGTCGATAATTTTGTAATAGAACATGGGCTCTCTTGCCTCCCCATGTATCCAAGTCTATCCCCATCATGCTGTTTATACAAGGACCAGCAGAATGTTCATGTGGACCACTTCTAAAATGAGCTGAGAGGATGAAAAATCTGTGCTGTAATCTTTAATTAGGATGTCCTTTTTTTTTGCATTTATGTACATGTGTGTAGAACAAGACACTTTTCACTTTCCTTAGCATAAAATGACTATACTCAGGAATATCTAAAAAAAAATGTTCTTCAGATAGCTCTACAGCTGAATAGGCTATTCTCAACCAGCCAAACCATTTATTTTTAGTTGCTCCTGGAGCTCCCAGATATTTTCTTCCAGATTACTCATACATAATTTTCTAAACACCAAAACTGATCAAAATTTTCTAGTTTTGTCATTTCTGCAGTTTGTCTTAAAGACAGTCCAATTTCTAGTTTGCTCTGATATCAATCTAATCAAATTCTGTATTAATACTCCAACCATAGATTATTGGGTTGCAGTCTCTTTTGGTGAGCCACAAGTTGTTTTCTAGCAGAGAAAAGTCTCTTCAGCCTTTTCTGCTTTTCTGTCAGCTATTCCTAAGACAAAGAAAATTTGCAGGAGAGGGTATCTTACAGGCACTACTAGCAATGTGAGTAATGGACACTTTGCTTGTTCTGAGAAGTGTTACCACTTTCTGTCCACATAGTTCTGCTTCTGTTCCTTTATAGCTAAATACTGTGCACCTTCTGTTCCTGACTGTTTCTTTGAAATTTATTTTTTGACCAATTCCCAGAGCTTTTTTTCTTCACGTGCAAATATTACTATTGGTACTGTCATTTAGGGGAAGGAAACAGTAGAAGCCATCACATGCCTGCAACCATTGCCTTTTTGAGAATGCTAACATTGCTTTTCTGTCCTGAAAAGTCTGAAGTTTCTTTAATGGCAAGACATTTGAATTGCAGTTGATTGTGTACTAATGTTGTCTTATAATCAAGGAAGTCACTGCTTATTGATTGTCTTGGGAAAAAACAACCGTCTGAACAGCCATTGGTTTTTAATAAAAAGATACTTTTTAATGTTTGGGAAGGTGTCTGTTGTGATTCTAATGATAGAGTAGCTTTGTTTACTACTCTGTAGGGGATGAAATCAGAAGAAATTCTAGATAATCTTTGATTTCACAGTAAAGTTTCGGGGTCCTTTTAAAGGATTTGATAATGTAAAATGGCTAACTCCTTGTGCATATTAATAAAAACATATCCTTACATCAGAACAGGCTTAAAAAGCAAAAGTCTAGCTTTTAAAAACACCTTTATTTGTTAGCCTAAAGAGAAAGGCTTTTCATCTCCCCACAGATTTATCCACTTACATGATGGCATTGCGGTTTTGTAAATAAATATGGATGGACATGGGGAAGACATCAACATTCTTCAGTACCACTGAGGTTGATGGGGAAAAATGCCATCTCAGATGACAATTTGGTGCTTCTTACTGGCCTTCTGTATTGCTATGAGCAGCAGTTTTATTTCTTCAGACTTTGAGAACCTGCTGGAATAGCCCCTAGTTCCTGAATGAATGTTGTTTGTAATATTAAATTTCTAACATTCCACATTTTTCTTTATTGTTGCAGCTTCACACGTTTCTCGTAATGGAATTGCTGAAGGGAGGGGAATTGCTTGAACGTATTCAGAAAAAGAAACATTTCAGTGAGACTGAAGCCAGTCATATTATGCGCAGACTTGTTTCAGCAGTGAGCCATATGCATGATGTAGGAGTAGTCCATAGAGATCTGAAACCTGAGGTATAGTAACTTGCTTGTATGTGTTCAGACATTAAGTTATTAAATATCTGGAATGTGACATATTTCTGTTCCTCCAGCTTTTATTACAGATTTTTCTACTTCTATATGTTTAATAAAATGTTATCGCTCTTACTTAGCAAATTCTGTAGATATTTTTCTGTTCGTATGGAAAAGTAACTGTTAGTAAAAATTTTTAATTTTGTAAGCAATTTACACTGTAACTTGTTCTTTGCCTATTTGGGACAGTTTTTACTAGTGATAAGTATGTATTCTTTGTATGAAACAGTTCAAAAGCAGAGCTAGGTTGCTTGGATGCTTTGTCTATACATTCCACCTTCTGTGTGATATGAATTCCCTCAGTTAGGGCTTCCTTTGGAGTTAGCTACAACACCCTTGTACTGTCTTCTGTCCCAGTTAAACACAAAATGAATGCAACTAATGCAGCCAACTAGTAAAGGTGTGTGATTTGAGTTCAGTGAGTTTAGTAGTTTCCCAAAAATAGATATTTTTTCAATAATTACATGCTCCAATATTTTTTATTGTGTAGCAGCGTCTTGCCTTCCAGACAGTTCAGTTTACAGTGGCAAGGTTGACCGCTGGCTTTATTCTGCTTCCTGAAGCCAATATTTGCTCCTTTTTCTTTGCCAGCAATGGGATACGTGTTAGTTTTCTTTAGCCCAATAACAGTGTAGATTGATGTTATTTCATCCAGTGAGGGTGTTACATTGTATTGGTGATTATAGTCTTTGTACCTCAGGAAATAGCTACTCCTTTTGTATCTGGAGTTTGAAATGATCCACCATTCCTACTGATGTTTCATCCTTTTGTGACATACTTTCTGGTATATTACAAACTTACTTATTTTGTAGTAATTCCAATTCAACAGGTAAAAAAGTCTGCTAGGTGTGGATATTAAACTGTTTTTGAAAAGCAGTCCAAAATGTATGTGTTTGAAAACATGTCTGTACTGGACTGTCTGTACTAAATAAAAAATTAAATACAGAGGGGCTATTGTGAAATTGTAATAGGTCAGTTGAAAATGTGACTCTTGGAAAAAGTTTCCCTGACATCATCAAGGGAAGCAAGCAGTTTTTGAAACAAGTCTTTTTTTTAAAAGGACAAAGCCCAGAAATCATTTCTCTTTTCCTATGTTCGTCATTTTAGTCTTATTACAGTCTTGAATATAAAGGCAAGATTCTGTAAAGTAGAGCCTCAACTGTATGGTAAATTAGGCAGTCTTCAATTCAACATAATGTTCCAAGAACAGAAGTCTGGGAAGTCTGAGGAAGGTTTGCAAACAGCTTGCAGAATTCATTGCCTCCACAAAGTTGGACTTAACTAGCCTGTCTCCTTCCTGCTTGTTATTTTGAAAGCTACTGTTTTAGGTTCAGGTGTGAACTTGGTATGGGATATGCAGGTTTCCCAGTATAGATGTGGTTAGAGCACCTTTCTGTAAAAAAGATGTAGGAAATTCTGTTGCTTTTGTAACACTTCCTATCAGATTTGATTGACGTTCAACTTTGACATCTAATGTGATATCAGTAAGTCTATTTTAAAAAGTATGGCTAGTTACATGTCACTAAGGGTGAGGTTTTTTTAATTGCCTGAACTGGAAGACTTTTCTGTTTAAGCAATAGTCATTAGATCACATATATTGCTCTGCAAAATAGACGAAAAGTACTGGATAGAAGGTAGAGAATTCACAGAAATAAAGAATTCATATAGCATATGTGACCATATGGAGCCTCTCAGTAGAGGATTTGAGAGCTGTTTCTGTGAAGTGACCATTAATCTGTAAACTGGGTTATAAGGATATTAGAAAAAACATAGCAAGGAAGACATAATATTGTTTATATATCTTTTAAATGTATTTTATTATAGCTTTAAGTGTGGGGTTTTGTGGAACATGCTTTATTTACCTAATCAACAAAGTAGTCTGAACCCAACTTAGACGTTTGAACTACACCTTTATACAACTAATTTCATTTTTGCTTTAAGAAAGGAGGACTTTTTAAACCAGTGTTACTTAAGTTCTTTATTTATTGGTTATATAACATCACCGTAAAAAAACATTATTGTTTTAATCACCTATCCTCATTGTATAAATATTTATTCTGGAATTAGGCTTCCTTCAGATCCATTTTGGCCAACACTTTAATATGGAAAACTGACTTCTAATCGTGCATTAAGCTGTAACAGCAGCAGAGAATGCAAAAATACTGTTTTGTAGCAGCTATTCTCTTTTATCCATAATGAAGGCTCTCAGGTTCTCCTTATTAAGAAGGGGAGCACACAGATCAATAAGTTTGAAATTAATTTGTGTTGTCATTCACCTTTTGTATTACAAAACTACATAGGGCTATAGTATTTCTTATACTGAGACATTTTCTAGTGTTGCATAGATGAAATGGCAAAGGCAATAGCAAAATTTTGCTCTCTTCTCTCAGAAGTTCAAGAGGGGAGTAGAAATGATGGCTTTGGCCAGTTCTTCTAAGACTTGCTTCACTTTTGTATCTTTCTTGACAAATATAAATACTCAGGGAAGAGAACAGATTGTGTTAAATCCGCCAAACTGATAATAACTTGTCTGTCTTCAAGTCCAAGATGGACTTGAAGATTCCATCTGTAAAGCTGGAATTCTTGGGGACTACTGTACCCAAGGTTCTTTACATTGGTGTAAGGAGCAGGCCATTAGTTTGAGGCTGGACTGCTATGTGGCCTTTCAGTGCTTAAATGCTGTTAGTTCCAGGTCTCTTCCAGAAAGTATATCTGTACTGATTTTGAGATCCACGTCAGACAGCAGTTGGTACAACTACTGAACTACTGGTGCACTTTCTAGTCCACCATCCTTTGCTTTCAAAATAATTCCTTTGCCTTATTGTGCTCATTGCAATATGGCTTCAGTGTGTTACCACTTGAGGACCAAAGACTATTTGGTCACAAGACATGCAACAAGTTACACACACAAGCAAGCTGTCATTCACATCATGCCAGAAGGAAGTGGAAGCTTAGGAAGATTTACCGTTGTTTGAGGAAGAAGGCAACTTTCCATTTATGTTGATGTCTTTGCTTTTTTTCTTGTTAGTGTTCCTTGAACTGTTTTCCCCACTGTTCTCTGCTAAATGCCCATTTTCATTAGTAATCTCAGACAGAACTATCTTGACTTGTAGATATACAGGAGGCAGATAAACACATCACATTTTCTTACAACCCAGAGTACTGTTGTTTCTACTTTTCCATTTTTTTCTGTCTCCTGGTTCCCCTTTTCTCTAGATAATGGAAAGTTTTCTGTAGTAATAAATGTAGGGGAAGAGTAACTATTGAGTATTATAACCAATTTTCTACCCAGTGCTGGTATAGATTTTGTCTTTGTTTTTCAGAATTTATTATTTACAGATGAAACTGATAATTCAGAAATAAAAATAATTGATTTTGGCTTTGCTCGTTTAAAACCACCTGATAATCAGCCTCTTAAGACTCCATGTTTTACTCTTCATTATGCTGCCCCAGAACTCTTGAATCACAATGGTTATGACGAATCTTGTGATCTGTGGAGTTTGGGTGTCATTTTGGTGAGTGATTGATGTTTTTAATTGTAACTTTACTGTATGTATTTACTTTTTGTTGAAATGTGAAGGGCTTGACACAATTTCAGATTTGAATTGAGTAGATGCTGAATTCAAGTGAATGCTGAATTCAGTTTCTATTCCAAGGTTCCAAAGAAATGTTTTTCAGGGGTAGAGATTTTTTTTTTTTCCTTCTCCTAAGAAATGAACTAAATTCAACATTTCTGGGAATGGAAAAAATACTTGATACAGTCTGGCTCTTAGAAAGACACACTCTTGTTAGGAGATTTTACAGGCATCCATATAGTCTTCCTACATTTTCAATTCAGAACAGGAATGAGCCTGCATTCTGATTTACAGAAAATTAATTTCAGTAGATATAAACGGGGTAGAAATACCATTGTGTTTTGTTCATAGTTTCTTGAAACACATTCATGTTTTTTTCTAACAAGGACTCCAGAAAGTCTTGTGTATCTTAAGTTTTCTATAGCCTTGAAGTTATGCAAGTCAAAAGTTTTATTGTATAGCACTGGGTGATTCAAGCAACAGTACTCCATGTTTAGTAATATGGTTGCTGATAAATATACTGTGTTTATTAATAGTACTTTTGTTCTCATGACAGTATACAATGCTGTCAGGACAGGTACCATTTCAGTCTCAAGACAAAAGTTTAACATGTACCAGTGCATTGGAAATTATGAAGAAAATAAAAAAGGGAGAATTTTCCTTTGAAGGAGAAGCTTGGAAAAACGTTTCTGAAGAGGCTAAAGAGTTAATTCAAGGTATGTATTCACAAATATTTCACGTACCTTATATTTTTATCTCAAAAGATAGAATTTAGAGAACCATACAGTATCTGGATGCTGTGATCAGCATCAGAGTGCCTAACCTCTGATATAGTAATATTCCACAGCTATGTAATGAATCCCACAATACAATGGACGCATCGGAATGGCATTACAAATTCCTTGTACACCTACCAGGGAGCTTTCTAATGTAGTGAAATGCCAATAGAAAGTTAGTGGGGTTAGAAGTAACTAAAGAGCTTCAGGAAAAGTGAAGTCACCTTTTAAAACATTCAGAAGCATGGTTTTTCTTTTATGTTATTTTCTGCTTTTGTGGAAACAGCAGGTTTATGACATAAATGTTTAAAAGCTGAGCTTTTGCAGGAAATGAATGTATTAATATCTTTTTTTTCCTCAGGCTGTTTTTGAATACGTGTACCAAGACTACTGTATTTTTGAGCTGCTTCATTCACATTACCTGTGCTTTGACTCCCCTTAAGCTTTTGAGCATCTAATTATATTTTCAACATGAGATAGACACCAATCTTAATTCTACCAAGATGGAGTTCTGAATTTCTTGAGAAGCAGGCTTGTAAGGAATTCTTCTGTCAAAAATGCAGATGTAGCCAGGTTCAGACTTCAGTGGATTGTGCAGAGAATCTGAGGCTTACTCTCTTGGACTTCATCCTAGATAGGTTTTAAGTGAAGAAATAATTCGGGGGTTTTGAGTTTGTGTGAAAAGAGGTATGAGTTATCAGATAGTTAAATAGCATTTTTTTGCATTTAATGATTCTTCTGGAGAGGATGATAGTATAACATTGTGCAAGTCTTATCTAGGATAAATATTGGCATACCTATTGTAAATATTGTCATTACTTATCAAAGCAGTGCCTGAGATTTTCTTAAAAAATAATTCTACTTCCTGTTAAAAGAAGATAAAGAGCTCACAGCTTAAGATAATGTAATATATTTCTATTAGGACTTCTAACAGTGGATCCAAACAAAAGAATTAAAATGTCCAGCCTGAGATACAACGAATGGCTTCAGGATGGCAGCCAGCTGTCCTCTAACCCTCTAATGACTCCTGATAACTTAGGCTCTTCTGGAGCTGCAGTGCATACCTATGTCAAAGCCACTTTTCATGTAAGTTCTAAGAACTCTTATGTCATGCTAAAGTTTGTAATGTGTTAGTCTAGGTTTCTGTATGTTTTCTCTTAATTAGAAATGGTTTTGTCCTTAATTCAGTGATTGCTTATAGCTGCAAATTTTTTCCACAATACCTAACATCTGATTGAGTAAAGTGAAAACATGAATGTTGAGGCAAGAATAAATTTCTTGAAAACATTTATACTACTGGGGTTTTGGGGACTGAGAGACAGCCGCTCATAGAGTAGCAATTATAAATATTCTGTTTCTTAGAGAATTCCATTGAAAAGTCTTCAAATGTTTATAAAAAGAAGAAATTTTCTATTTAACTTGAGGACAAAAAGTCAAACAGTTACTTATGGTTAAAAAATTGAGGTAAAATTTCTGGGACATACCTAGTTCATGGCTTTAACGTCTTGGATGCTTTATTGTCTTGTTTGTCTACCATTGTATATTTACTGAAAACATTTGAACTGCAACTGTATTATACAAATGTAGTTTGATTCTCATGATTCTTTCTACAGAGAATAAACTGAAATTAAGCTGGTTTATGCTGAAATACTTGCAGACACTTACTACCAAGAAGAGAAAATGAAAGGAATTGTTACTTGGGGAGGTCTTGATTAATGCAACATAATTTGGGCTGGAAGAAAAACTAACTTAACAAAGTGTAGTTTGTGAAAATGTAGTCATAAATAGGTTTAAGGCTTAATAACAAATACTTCCAAATTAAATAGAACAAGGAGGGAAGATGTCAATTAATAATGTTATGTATTGGTTCTTAAATACATGTAAAGTCTAGTAAAGTTATTGTTACAGTTACAATAATAATTGGTATGGATCTGCCAAGAGATTACAGTTTATCTTATGACTTAGCATATAACATTCATTAAAAGCTGTGAGCCATAAAATATCTTAAACCTATTGAAAAACTTAGGATTACCTTTTATTTTTAAACAGGCCTTTAACAAGTACAAAAGGGAAGGATTTTGTCTCCAGAATGTTGACAAGGCACCTCTTGCAAAGAGAAGGAAAATGAAAAAAACAAGTACAAGCACAGAGACACGTAGCAGCTCCAGTGAAAGTTCACATTCTTCTTCCTCTCATTCTCATGGTAAAACTACACCTACAAAGACACTGCAGCCAACAAACCCTACAGACAGCAATAATCCAGAAACCATCTTCCAGTTCTCTGACTGAAAAGCAAAGAATATCCTGTCTTGAAGATTTAAGTGGTTATAAACTTGGTAGTACCTATGTTGTCTTCTTCTCACCCTTCTTCCCTGTGGCTTGCAGGCTACAGGAATATGTTGCTTTAAAAATATATTTCAATCATAACTTTTTAGCTTTGTATTTCAATACATTTCTTTTTAGCATTAGGTTTGATATCACTGGATATGGTATACTACTATTATACAGTCAATATTGTATTCTCTTAGGGCTAAATGACTAGTGTGCAGTTAAGCTCAAGGTAAGGAGCTATGCTGCTTGTGGTACAGTTTGGAGGAAGACCATTTCTCAGTGTCAGAATCTTCCTCCCAGTTTCTTCCCCACTGTTCAAAGAAAGGAAGGCTCTGTAACATGTATAGAACACTTCGGTCTTCTGCTTTTTCCCAGCTCTGTGAAGAGTGTCATGGAATTTGATTCTTTGTGCATGTAAAATCATTGGTACAATGCACCAAAGCAGTATAGTACTTTAAGGCCTTTTAAATCTGTGGTTACATTCTATCCCATTTATTTGAATTTTAAGAGCAAAAGGAAGCATTTATGGAGCTCTTACGTTGTTTTAAGAAGTAACTCCATAGATCTTTTTCTAAACAACCAGGAATATCAGTTTTGCTTTTTTTTATTTATTTAATTTTTTAAAAACGTATAGGGTAAAAGATATCTGATAAGGTGAGGTGTCTAGTACTGTGATACAGTAATTTTTATTTCTACTTTTTGACGTTATTAACTTTTAAAATGTTTTAAAGATTCTAAAATGCAATGCTATAAGAGAATGAAATATCATATTGAATGCTTTGGAAAATGGTCACATGTTAAAATATCTATTTCAAGAATTAATTATAATTTATATTTTCTTTTTATATTTACACAATAACTTTAAAATACTAAGATTTTTTTAAAGGTGAAAGTACTCCAGTTTCAACATTTGTTATTATAGGGTCCACACAAAATGTATACCAAGTTATTTGAATTTTGCATTGTGCAAATATGGCAGTTTAATAGTGACTGTAAAATATTAGAATGTTTTCTGTTTTGCACTTTATAGCATCAAAAGGAGATGTTTTATAATAAAGTGCACGCAGATCTCTCTTCCTACAAGGTGCTGAGCACTGTTTTACTGGGTTGAATGACCTGAAATCCACCATATTTGGTGTTTGTGGTCATTGTGAAGGAGAATTCCGTACTTTGCAGGAGTAAATCTCTGTATATTTATATTACCCACCGTTTTCATTCCTTACGTTAAACTGCAAAGCTCTTTCTATCTTGCTTTTACATTGTATATAACAAATACTAGACCTGGGCACCTTGTGTAGTGTAGATGTTAACAACTTATGCACTGGGAATACTAAAGGGAAATTATATTGAACACTGTGCTTCACAACTTGTTCACTGTGATGTTCTACAGTGAAGTATTTCCTACTGTGATAGTATAGTATGTACATAACTGTTTGGAATCATAAATGTGACTTACAGAAACATCAGCATAAACTTTTAAATCAGTATATTTTATAAATTTATGGAGAGCTCTTTTATTGCTCATATTCTGAATGACTAGGGGTAACTTAAGTGCTAAAGATGACTCCAGTTTTGCAAATGCTTACATGTGTAAGTTTCCACTGAAGTCAGCGAGACTCCTTGTGTAAAGTTAACCACATGCCTAAATTAGTGTGATGGAAGCCTAATTGACTAGGGGGTTTTGTTAACAGCTTGCTCCTATCTTAAAGTAACCTTAATCCAAACCCTATGCAAAAAAGGTTATAGGAATTGTTTATATCAGTGGGTTTATTTATAGAATTATGTCAGATATCAGTATTGACAAATACAATACATCCATGTTTACAGGGATTGTGTGTATCAAAACAAGGCTTTGAAGCCCAACATGTTTGTTCTGTGTTTCTTTAATATTAATAATGGCATTCTGAGGTTTTGGAATTGCTCTTGTGAAATAGTTTACTACTTTCTTGATGTGAATGTCAACAGTAATTGCAGCATTAATTTCAGGTTGATGTGAATATTGAGATTTGCACTGTTTATGTAGAAGTAGTATATTTAAAGAACAGTATATGTGCTAATAACACAACCAATTCTAAGTGGCCGATGTTAAAATATTGAATAATAATTGTCAATGTAATATATTCAGGTTTGCTTTCTGAATGCTCTCTTTGGAAGTAATCTCAATAGTGAACATGGCTCATTTGTAAAAGAATACTTTCCCTCTCCCCAGTAAACTTGCTGTAAATACAATAAACAATCCACCATTCAAACTTGTTATGCAGACAGTGCAAGTGAATTGGGAAGCTGAAGAACAGGTTGCTTGTAAAGTTTGCACTTTGAGGAGTTCTTGGAATTTGCTGTCAGGGTGAGGACAACAAAAAGCACTTTTTGGTTTGATTTCATTTAAGTGTAAGAAACTTTTGTATACCAGGTGGATTTGGAATATTGTTGCCCAGCTGAAATAACTTCTTAAAGTTACAAACAGACTACAGTTGTTTCCCTCTTGGGAAATTTAAACTGTTGCTTTACAAACTGATGAAACAAGAAAAAGAATGCTTGCTTAAGATACTAAATGCTAGAGATAATGGCTGTGTTTTCAGAGTGTTTTCCACACAGGTTTTAAGAGACTGTTATGAGACTGAAATAATTAGAATACATCACTTGTATCAAAGACAACTTTTATATATGAGTATTTCTGTGTCCTCTTTGTGCTCTAACAGTAGTTATTAAATAAAAATTTTAAAACAGGGTAACTCTTTTGGGCAAGGGTGAGTACATTTAGGTATCACCTTGCATTTGCTTTGAACCAGTTACCTGGGGTAGCTGAAATGTTTATCACCTCTGACTTCCTGCTGCCTCCAGGTAACAGCTCTTGAGGTGTGTTTGACACTAAGCCCTTTGAATTTTTAGATTAGCATCTTTACATAAACAACTGTGGATCTCCATTTACATTGATAAAATGGATTTGCAAACTAGGCCACTCAAGAGCAGGTTCACTTCTTGTTCGAATATTCCTGCGGGAGACTAGTTACTCTTGGCAGAATTACGTTGTTTTAGCTTAATCTGTTGCCTAGCCTGGCACTCTAGGGCATAGGAAGACCACGGGCCAAACATCTAATACTTGTACCACTGTTTCAAAACAAAGTGTACAAGCCAATCTTCATTACTACTATATATACTTTATACTGCCTTGGTAAAAAGGTGTTAGACTGTGAATTATGTTTATACTCAGATGGTTTCCTTCACAGTGCTGCTATGCATAAAATAACTTTAATGTGTAGTAGGGATATCTCTCTACTGTCACAAATGTAATGCAGTCAGCAATATTGTGAGCAGATTTGTTTAAAAAATCAAATTTCATATCAGTAAAGATTTAGATAAGTAGTGTAGTCATTAATTTAATCTTTGAAGTACTGAATATTCTGTAAAACTATTTCTGTGATACTTTAAGAAACACAAATATTAGTAATTAAGAGGTAATTCTAAAGGATTTAGAGAAGTACAAAGGAAGTAACATGACTTACTGTTCCTCTGACTTAGTGAAATTTCTAAGAAAGCAGCTGAAATATTTATTGTTAATGGAATGATCAGTGCATTTGGTGTATGTATGGTTTACGGCTACAAAAAAAAAACACCCTTGAAAATGCTTTATTAAACAGTCTAGGGGGGTTAACACAAAAATACAATATTGCATCAGAATAGATTGTTTCTTCAAGTTGATACTGCTGCTGTACATATTTTCTTAGCCCTTTTCCATGGCTACTTTTCTGAACAAGGTAACAATACCTGTACAGCCATGTTCCCTAGCACTCATCCAGGAACAGAGTAAATTCTTGGCAGAAAGCACTCACAGAATGATGATGTGTGTTGTTTGGTTGTATTAAGTGTTACACAAGTGTCTTACCTTTTTAATATGTGCATGTATTATGTGCATGTATGTAGATACACGCTGTATTGCACGTATAGGCCTCAGTTTAAAGTAATAGGCCTTGTTTAAGAGAACCTGCTTAAAAATGAGTTCTCAAATCACACAGATTCAGAGGATCAGACAAGGGGGCTACCACAGAAGAGGAAGAAAGTTACTGCAAGTCAGAAATGAGAGGCTTCTGGGAAGATGTTTTCAAGGGTAGATTTCTCCCCTTGCTAGCTCCCTGTGTGTGTAACATTCACCAACACTGAATTGCAAGTTTTCTTGCCAGTTGCCCTGCATAAATACATTTCCTAACTTTGCAGGTCTGTGAGAGTGTGTGTGTGTGTCTACACACATGTGTATCTTTATATGACATTTCGGTCTTCAGTTGGAATTTTTTGTTATTCCTCAAGTATAGTTCCAGGTGTTTTTACCAAGTTTGGTGGTCTTCATTCTTTTCCCCCATATCTAACAGTCTTTCTCAGCACTAATTTTTACATTGCACAATGTGACATTGCCTTTCTTCAGTCAAGGTAGTTGACTGAATATTCTGGATTGAGAGAACAGGAAATAACATGGCTGTTTCTGCTGTAAAGAGATAAACCTGCTTTGATCTTTGTCTACCTATGAGAAATGCTTATCAGTTTACTCCTTTGACCCACAGGGCATTGGATCCTATAAAAAATGAGAAATGCAGAGCTGTTTGCTAGCTCTTGCCTGACATCCCGCATTTCTATATACCACTTGTTCAATAAATTCTAGATGTTCAGTACACCTATGTAGAAAAGAAAACTTAGGATGATTCCTGTAGTCTGCACTAGTAAATAAAGTGATGCTTTCAATTACACAGACAAACTGGAGCAGTCTTGTTTGTTGTACCCTGAAGCAGCAAGAGCAGAGAAATGTAGAAACCCCATGTATTTTGACAGCCTTCGTGTTCTGTGTGACAGAAGGGGAAGTCTGCAGCTACCTGGGAATCAATGGTAAGTATTTAGTCAGGCGAGATGGTAGGGCCGGTCTGACAGCTTACTGTCACTCACAGAGCCATTCCTGATCCTTTCTTCTGGCCACGTGCTCTACCGGTACTTTTCTTGTTTCTGGTGTTTGTATCATCTCTCAGCCAGCAGAGACAGGGGAAAATAAGTGGCCTGTTAACTTGTTTAAGGCATTTTGGTTAACACTGGATTAATTGCTTTCATAGTTAATCCAAACTAATAGTAGTAATGAAGCATTGCAAAACCTAGTATGTTATAATGGTGTCATTCTTGAAAACTAATACTTTTATTCAGAGGTAGAAAGGAATCCATACTATTTACACATAAAATCACTTTTTAAAATTGGCAACCAATCTGGCTGTATTCACAAAATCCGTGCAGAAGTCTGCTAACTTCCTTTTGAAATGCCAACAATAAAGCAGAGAAAAATAGAAATTTTCAGTTGCTCAGGAACTGCTCAAAAACCTATCAGGAAATTGCAAACCAATTGCAGACTTGCTGCATTTTTCTCAATAGATATTTGTCAACAAATCAAGCTTCAGGTCTTAAAATTGGCATCTCATTTATGTTGATTGGACTTTCCTTGGGGGTTTTGCATAGTTGTATTAGTATGATTGTGATCAACTGTTCATTTTCATAAGTGAGAGAAAATCTAAGGATTTAGGCTAAGGCCAGGTGAATAACCAAAAGTCATCTGCTGGGAAAGGTAACTACTATCTAGTTTAAAATATATGTACGTATTACCGATCCTTGCTGATGTAACTACATTTAATCAAGTATATTTTACATCAGTTTTGTGTGAGATTGTGTGACACATAGAGCTATGTTAAAAAAGCTTTCAAGTGTAAACTAGTTTATGGAATTATGGCAAAGTGAGAAGAAGGGGGGAAGTTGTATTTGAAGACAGTGATGCAGAGGGGACAATGCTCAAAGTTTGTCTCCAAGTTATGCTGACAGAGGTGACTAAGCAATAGTATCATTGTCTGTAGAAGCTTACTCATTAATAACAGTATGTATCCCTTTTCCTTCAAAATGAATATAAAGTGGAGGAGAGAAACTAATTCACAAAAGCAGCAAGTAGCTCAAAGCTTTTCTCAGATGACTCCTTAATGAGTTCTCATCCTTTAAATACTGTAGCTCTGGTGTACATAATAGTTATTCTGTTGAAGCTATGCCTACTTAAGGGAACAGGATCTCACTGTCTGGTGATGTGTTCATTATACAGCAATTGTACAAATTAGAACTCAAAATGCTCTATTCCTGGTGCTTTTAAGTTCAAGCGTTAATATTATTCTACTTAATGTGTATCGCCATGTGTCAGTCCATCTGTATGCAGCCCTGGCAGGTCACTTAGTTCAATTTTAAAGCTGTCAGATTAAAAGGAAAACTTAAACAGTGAAGTGAGAATAGGCCTTTAATCTTAACCTACATCTGGTTTACAAAAATGAATAAAAGCTTGGCATTGGCTTTCAAGCTTGACAGCCTTATCATTAAGATGCTACTGCAGCAAATTCTGATGCTTACAGATATCTTTACTGTACTGATCTCTTCCACTTGCAGAGAAAGAAACCTGCAAAATTACTTATCTTTTGCTAGAGTCCCAGCAGAAGAGATCATCTGTAATTTCTGCCTTACCTCTGTAGCTAGAAATGGCAAGCTAGAAAGGCAAGAAATGAATTGGTGACAGATTCTGACAGCTGGTTATAAAGGAGAAGGCTGTGGTAATTTGCAGTAAGTGAAACGGTGCATGCTGTTTCTTGTGTCAGTGTGCAGAGATGGGGGAGAGGACAAAAAACAGGAAGAAGGGAATGCTGAGGGCTTTGTCACACCATAATGTACAGGACATCCCGGCTGCAAACCATTGCTTTTTAAGAAGTAACGGTCTCTGCATTTAATCTAAAATATTGAAGAAATTTAGTTTTAAATATTTAAGAAAAAAACCCCAAACCAACAGATTAATCAGCTTTTTTCTTGGAGGGAAATAGTGCCATTTTCAAATGGTAAAGGCAGCAACATGGACACTGATTTCCCTAATTCACTATATGCCAGTTATCAAGAGATTACAGTGAAGTTTTCTTTTTGACAAGTATGCACTTCTCTAAAATTCTGAATTACATCAACAAAGTGAAAAACCTTGTGGTAGAAGTTTACCAAACAGCAAGGTAAGTAATTGCAATGGTTTATTTTACCCAATATCGGAATATTCAGAAAATGAATGGGGATAGGTTCTGATTTTGAAAGAGCTGGAAGAGAGGATGATCTTGTGAATGCAGTGGTGGAAGAAATACAAGAAATCTTGTTTTCTGGAAGATGCTCAGAACTCGTCAAAGATTTGTGGAAGCAGTTGTCAGCTGAACGCTCCTCTCTAGAGCTGTTAAAGCCTAACCGTGCTGATCTGGAGGATGGTAGGCCCAGCCTTTGATAGGCAGTCCTGTTACAGCTACAGGTTTATGAAAATCTATTGTCAAGGCTTCTGTCTTGGAGATATTTCCACTTGCTTGTAAGTCTTGCTAACCACCATGGAATAGACAGTGTTTGGCAAATCGGGTTCTTCAGCTGTGTTGGAATGGTAGCTATAATGATGGTTTTGATCTTCAGTCAGCCCATTTTTTTCTTCAGGCCATGGTGTTGAGAAATAAGAAATACATTTTTGTTGTCCTAAATTGTGTGGTAAGCCACTGTGGTGGCTTCAAAGTTAATGCAAAGCAATCTAGAGAAGTACATCATGTCAATTATTAAGGAGTCAACCTTGGTTTCCCTTAAGATAGTCTTGCCAAACCTGTGCGCTGCGCAGTGCAGAGCAGCAGCGTGGCTATTCCCTTTGGACAGCTAGTGGTCTGCAGGTCCATTGTTCTTCAGACTCTTGAAGTTGTGTTCTCACAGAAGAATTAAAAAAAAAAAAAAGGCTGAACATCTGAATGCTAGGCAGATAGTACTTGGCTGAAGGCAGTTTTGTAGGTAATAACCAAGGATGTTTGTGGCAGTAGGGAGAAGTATCTGAACAAGTCTCTAAGACAGACTGTGATAGTGTTTGAGCTATTACTGATCTCCAGCACTGTCAGGAGCTTGGTTTTGCAGAAAAATGTGTGAGTATGCCTGTATGTTTAAGTCCTGATGTGTAATGCTATCAGTATACCTGAAGAGTCCTGCATTCTTCTAGCATGCATTTGGGTTAAGTAGGTTATGCAGACTCTGTTTGGGGTTTGGGTTTTTTTTTAAATCATTATTATTTATTTTTACTCCCCATGTTGTATACTTCTGTTCCTTTCCTAAGCTTTCTATGTTAACCCTTGTAGCTCTTTAATTTCTCTAGTCTTTCTGCTTGCCCTGAAAGGCAATTGCATGGAGCTTTCTGCCCTTAAAGAACTGTAGATTCAAATGTCCAATACATAGAAGGAATAAAAATATGAAGGAAGGCTGTGACAAACATTTCCCTTTATCAGAAGTGTAGAAATTGCTAGATTAAAATACAGTGGTCAGTGAAGAGGTATCTTACTCTTCAGACAACTGTTACATTTGATAAACAGAATGAATAGTGTTAGAATTACAAAAAGAACCATTTTAAAATTATCCCGAAAAACTTTTTTTGGAGAAAGAGTGCAAATCAAAAGGTACAAACTCAAATAGCACCTGCAAACTTGGATCTAAACATACTCTGAATCACTGGTGTCAGATCTGGCTGACTGGTTTGCCTTTTGCACTTTGCTTCTGACCTAACCCTACTTCATGCAGGAGAAATCTGCTTTGTCCTACCGATGTGAAACTTCAGATTTTCAAGAACATGTACTTGGACCCAGCAGTAGCACTAAGACGCTGAAAGCTGACAGTTATTCTCCAGAAACTTTGCTCATGAATCATCTTTGTGAATTGAAGATGGATAAAGCCCACAGGACAGTAGTTCACATCCATCCCAACCAACTGTAGCCACAGTAACATTACTGCTTTCTACTTCAGTTTTTATCAAGCAGCTAAACAAATCACAGATGTTCTGGTTTTACCTGGTCTGTGCTGATAGGTAGAATGATCTCCAGGGCAGTGAAGCAGACTGGAAATTATCTGTTCTGTGGTTTGAGGCAAATGCTAGACCTTTTGGAGACTTGTTCCTGTTCCTGTATGTTAAATAAACTGCAGCTCAGTCCTAACCTTCTGTGGAAACGTCTAGTTGAACTTTTCACAAAAAGGAGTTATGATGTAGAGTACGTGAAGAGGAAAAAAAATGATTTCTGGACAATCTCAAAGAAAGAAGCAGAACTTGTCTTTCTGCTAATGAAAGGAAGTGTTAGGCAATAGAGTTCTGAAAGGTTGAGTAGGGCCAGATAAAGTAAGTGCAGTGTGTAAAGCCAACTGAATTATTGCAAGAACATATGAAATGTCCTACTGAGTCAAACCAATGAGACCAGAAACGTGTGCAGCACTCAAGGTGCGGGTGTGCCATGGTTTACAGAGTAGCAGAAGGATGCCTGCAGCTTTGTTCTCAGTAGCCTTCCTGGTGATGCCCAGTATTTTGTAGGCCGCCACTGTGCAATACAGCAAGGATTTGGGGGATTTCCTATCTGACATCTTGTGTAGAGAAGGGTATCAAATGTAAATCAGTTAGTCTTCCATAGAGCTGATAGCTTGCGTTTAACCAGTTCGTGTTACCTGAAAAGCATCCAGTCTTGTTTTGGAGACATCAAGACTGATGGATGAAGAATCCACTGCATCTTTGACCAAATAGTTAATTATCCTGACAGCTTTTTAAAAGATCTAATTTCCTACATAAATTTGTCATGTCTCCAACTTTGTATTCTTACCTTATTTTCTCTATTAATCTGTTTGTAAATGTTGTCGTCTTTACATAAAATTTAATTTCCAAAACATAAAGCCAATATTTTGTTGGTTCTGCCAATTATTATGGCTGGGCCTCTTAACTCATATTTGCTGTGCAGAAACAGCAGCTGGCACTCCTGTTACTGGTTCTGCCCAGTTGAAGTACAGGTCTCTTGGAATTTGCCCCAGCTGATCCTAGGAAGTCTTCTCCCCTCTGCTAAGGACCTTGCTTTTGGAACATCATAATGTAACCCTGTATGCAAATTTCCAGGTTTTTCTCTTAAGGTCACATGAGGCTAGACAGGCTGCACTCCGCCATTGTTTTCTGCCTTCCTTTGGCAATCGGGCACAAGCCAAGTGTCCTCATGGTGCCCCTGGCATTCCAGGAGCTGTTCAGAGGGCTGTGATGAGACCAAAGGGGGCAATCTTTGTTTTAAGACTTTTGCGTACCAATTCTGGATCTACTGATTTTTAAGACTTCTCTCCAGTTATTAAAGTAATCGTAAAATATAATTTAAATTCATGGGTTTCATTCTTTCAAACACAGACCAAAATCAGTTGCTGAACACTCTATTTCACAAATATTTTTTTCTTACCTCTGGACAGTAATGTAATAATGAGTTTGCTAGATTTTTTTCATTATCTTTAGCCTCAGCAACTCCTGATCTCCATAGATTCCTCTAATTTATTTCATCTTTCTTATCAATTTGTCGTGGTATTCACAACCTACAGGAGTTTCTGTTAATGTTTTAAACTAGCCTATAGGTTTAGAAACTTTCAGAAATTATATGTAGTTTTAGACTCCCTCTGGTGGTCTGGCAATGTAGTTGGCAAGTTGTTTAACTGGTAATACTGGCGGCAAGGAAAATGTTTGAATGCGGTGTGACACTGTAGATGCTTCAAATTTAGCCATCGTTTGTCCCAGATGTATTTAAATAGCAATGGGGAAAATATTGATGTTTATTAAATACAAATTACTTTTACTGCCAACGAGTAGCTAGTAACAGTACAAAAATAAAATTTAAAAAAGGAAGAAAAAGTGAAATTCAAAGCTTTGCTTCTATGTAATAATTGAATTTATTTAAAGGTATTGAACTTAGGAACTGAATAAGAGATGTAACTGAACTGATGCATTCAAATTCAATGTGAGAAACACTTGATCTTCATCTTCTCTTAAGTGGTCACAGAAGTACAGTTTGAAACAGCAATTTATGTGAAGACAGTGATGCCCTGTGTAGGCAGAAACTGATCTGGGAATAAAACCTATGTACAATTTTAGCCAATAATGTAATGAAATCAAACAATTGTACTACACGGAGAAGAGCTGCCATTATTGCTTTGCCAGCTAAAGAGACTTTGCTCAGATTAAGAGGTTTGTATTTACTAAAATCTGGTTTCCTAATTTCCTAACATGTAATAGGTATCTTATTTTTGCCATTAAGAAATAGTTTTAAATGGTACATGACACTTTCTATGCTGGATATAACAAAAGGAACTGAAATGCAATGGGCTAATTAAACTGTAAGAAGCTTGCATCTTTCTAAAAATATGTAATAATTTTTTAAAATTCAGAATGATTCTATTCTGAACACATTTTGCATAAATGAATCAATAAAGAATAGGAAAATGGCTTCGCCACTGAGGTTCAATTTGTCTGGGAAGATTGGGGGTTTTTGGTTGAAGTCAGAGATTAAGCTACAATCTGGATCACATCTAGAATTTTGCTGAACTGTATCTTACCAGTTTTCTTCTGCAAAGACAGTGTGGAGACCCTCTTTACCTGCTATCCTATGGGCATCACTGTGTGGGACAACAGTTTGAAATACAGCGGGAAAGAGGCTTACCATGAGTGTAACAAAATGGAAGATCCATGATTAGATCTTACCTTGGTTCTTCCCTGAAGTTAAAAGTAGCCAAAGCATTGATTTTAAATCCTTAGACCTGTGAACAAGACTGGAAAGTTTTGCACTGTCACAATAAACATGAGAAACAGCAAACTATGGTATTTTTCTTCCCATTTTGTGTCCTATTAGTTACTACACGTTAATATAGGATAGCAACTTCACTGGCAATATAGCTTTGTGAAAATACACTTGTGGAATAAGTAGCAATTCAGATAGAAATACTCTATTCAGCTTATAAACACCAGTGAAGTGTGCTTTTTTTTTGATTTGGGGAGATGACTTTTTTTAAAATGCGTAAATATATGTATTTGTGATGTGGAGGATACTTCTAGAAACAGTATGACGTAATTAAAATGCAGTATGAAACATTGGGCTAAACCAATATGATTTTAAATATATATTACTAGCTGAGTGATACTCTTTGTTGCCCTTTCATTGGTGATGCCAGCTCCTATTTAGTATAAATGAGCTTGGAAAGGATTTCTTTGGGAGTCTGACTTTTATCTTTTGCAGCACAATTAGTAATTAAACTTCAGATTCAGCCTATCAATAGTAATGACTGTTAGCATTGTCATTTATTAAAGACCAAGAATTAACATCAAGAGATTTCATACAATAGTGAAAAATAAGTATTTGCCTGATTGTACAGGCATACATTCCTTTTAGTATCAATTGCACTGTCCATTATTTGACAAGTGCAGTATGAATTGAATCAGCTTGAAAGCAACAAACTACAAAAAAGTCCATTGTGAAAGGGGGAAAAAAATGCTTTCCAGGTTCCCAGGTTTTCCTGAATTGTTTTGTGTGTGACTGTAACACTCAAACAGCAGTGAGGGCTTAATGGTTTACAAAATATTGCACATTCACAGATGTGACTGTTTATCTTCAAGAAAATGAACTAAGTACAAAACCTTGAAATACTTACTATTTTGATAAAGCATATTTCAGTACTTATATGACTGCATTATTCCTTGCTATGAGGTAGGGGTGGCAGGTTTTATAACGTGTGTCATCAAACTGTTGATTTTATGGACGCTGCTCAGTCTCACTTCTCTTTAAATTGCATTTTGATATTCTCAAAAAGGAACAAAGCGTCACTGTGAGATTAATTTCTCTAACAATTTTCATATGGTCTGATACAAATTTTATAGAGATTACTGGCTTCAGTAGGAATAGAGAACTCTGCAGTTACCTTGTTTCACTAACAGTGTTATGCTAACTGAAGAACAACACTTACATTCCAGTATAATATTTGCTTCTATAATGTTTGAGTTGTGCTCTTCACTGTAGAGAAATTACTTCTCACATGAATGCATTTTTGGCCTGAAAATTTTTGCACTTTGCATTTAAGAAAATGGCAGACGGTAGTAGAAATTAAACATGATTACTTTAAAAATAATATTTTAATTGCATCTCTTTGATCACTTGCAAATAGAGTATGTTTAACATCTTAATAGACACTAAAAATGTTGATTTGAATCAAAAGATAAATTGATAAAATAAGGACTTGTGCTGGGGAAAAGGTGCCTTTTAATTCTATTTTACACTTTGTGGAGATAAACCAAGGATTTTTGTGCTGTCTTCTCTAACATATTTCCCTCAAAATCATCTTTCTGTGATGTAACCTATAGAAACTGAGGGGCAAAACTGTTGTCATAATTAGCACTTTGCTTAGCAGCTTCAGACAAATTCTACTTGGGGAAAAAATCCCAAACCCCTGGCCGGTGTGGCAGACTAAAACCAGAGTAGTAGATAAACTTGCATATTAAACACTTTTGCTGTAAATAGTGGAAAAATGCTTGCCATTAAGCATTGATAGCCTTTGACACAAATTAGATGTTAAGCTTTGACTAGCCTGTTCTCTCAAGCCTCCATACCAGTGAGCTGACTTCAGCAAAGCTGTTGTGAAAAGTTTTAAATTTTTTTCATTTTTTTTTTAGAATAAAGGAAAGCTAGAACAAAGGTGAGGTTTGCTTCCTACCACTTTAGCCGTGAATAGTGTTTGCCTAAGAAGCCAGAAAACCTCACTGTAGAATAAAAACTAACGATCTTGGAAGTTTGCGTGCATATTTTTTTCTCTCATATGAGTCCCTAGCATTCTGTTTGACTATGTTGCCTTTAAAAATGCAAGTCCTTTTTGAACTGGTTTTTCTGATTCCGTGTTATAGAATGTTTAATACCTTTGTAGAGATTAAAATAGTACTTTAGTCAGTTTATATTCACTATAACTTTTACTTTTTTTACCAGTTTTAAACCTCCATCACTTCTGTTTCTCATAGTTCTGTATGGAGTGCTAGCGCAGACAACTACTTTAACAGGTTTATTTTCACGTTCCCAGAAGTATCAGAGCAGTGAATTGGTGTGTTGCTGTGTATTGAAAGTTCCTGTTTCTTCAGTCCAAGCTCATGAAATCAAACTGAACATCCCATCGTTTTTCTTACTGCCCTGTGTTTGGGAGGATTGGAGTGGGAGAGATGGTGTAAGGAAAAATGGTTGACCAATATATCTTAAGTTACTTTTCTGTAATTTAATTTTACATCCTTTTCAGACACCAGGTATCTCTGTACCTTTGAGCAAGCCAGTTATCTCCTCTTAATAAGCAGAGTGTTTCTCGCAGAGTACATGTATGCTGCAGTCTGTGCCAAGGGTTCACTAAACAGGCCCATTTCCGGCAACCAACGCTTTGTTTCATTTTGAAAAATAAGTGGCAATTGACAAAGTATGCAGGATCAGACTTCGGGATCACTTTTACGCTGTTCATTCCAGCTCAATTGCTTTATATGATTATCGGTCACTTACAATGGCATCTTCTCCGAGCAGTCTTAGGTGCGTGCACGTTCCGTTAATGTTAAAGCAGTTTCCCCATTGTTCCAATGCATTTGGAAATACACTGATTCTTTTTGCATAGCTGTCTTGCTTCAGGAGTAGTAGCTGGCAGGATAACGTGCCTGATGAACTGTTAGGGAAATATTTTGATACTATTCTTTTGCTGGTAGCATTTACTGAATTGATGTGTTCAGTACTAACAAAATGTGCTAAAATTGGTGTGAATAAACACGAATAATCTTCATAAGCAAACGAACTCTTCAGAAGTTGAAATATTAGTTTTTATAGTCTTATGTGTAAAAGAATGAGTAGTCACGAGATCAGAGGTTTTGAATTATCGTTCCTTTCCTGCCTCATTTTTCATTTAATCGCCTTCACTCCCCAGTAAGACGCCATGCTGTGAGCCGTTCGGCGTTCTCTGATCCCTACACCGCGCACTGGCAGAAAGCGCTTCCACCGATTTCTTCTTTTGCTGTTGCAGTAGGCGAGCTCCGTTCCGCTCCCGCGCTGCGCCATCGCACCGCTGCCGGCGGGGCCGGGCCGGGCCGCTCCGCTCTTTGGAACCCGCCCCCCTCCCGCGGGCAGCCGGGCGGGCCCTGCCAGCGCACAGCCGCGGCGGACGCTGCCGCCTCAGGCCGCGGCCACGCCCCCGCCGCCCCGCCACGCCCCGCGCCGCCCGGCGCCGCCCCGCCCCGCGTCGCCCGGCAGGGGGCGCCACGCCCGCCGCTCGGCCGCCAGCGCGGCGCGGGCCGCAGCCCTCAAGTTCCGCCGCTTCGGTCGCCGCCGCTGCCGCCGCCCAGGCGCCCGACGCCGCCGTCGTCCTTTCCCGGCTGCGGCCCCAGCTCCTTCCCGCCGCACCGGCCCCTTCCCCCGCCGGGGCCCGCCGGCCCGGCCCGGCCATGGCCACCAAGAAGGCGGGCTCGCGGCTGGAGACGGAGATCGAGCGGTGCCGCTCGGAGTGCCAGTGGGAGCGGATCCCCGAGCTCGTCAAGCAGCTCTCGGCCAAGCTCATCGCTAACGGTGCGGCGCGGGGAGGCAGGCCGCGGCGGGGAGGCGGCCGGCGGGGCTCTCTTACGCCGGGCTCGGCAGGTGCAGCCGGGCGGGCCGGCGTGAGGGGCCTGCGGGCCGCCCCGCGGTGCCCGGGGAGGCGGCGGGGCGCGAGGGCCGCTGGAGGGGCGTGGGGCGGGTCGGGGCGGCCCGGCCGGCGCGGCCCCGCGGAGCAGGAGCCCCGGGGCGGGGAGGCGGCGGCGCCCAGGGCCCGACCCCGGCGTGCGGGGCGCCTCGGCCGGCGGCCCTGGCAGCAGAGCTGGGGCGCTCGCCCCCGCCTCCAGCACCCCCGGCGCCGGAGGGAGGCCGCGCTTCGCCTCGCCGGCGGCGGGGCCGTGTGGATTTACGTCCTGGGCTGCTGAGCAGTCCGGTGCCTTACCGGGAGTGCTGCGGCTTTGCAGGCACACACACTGACAGCGTGCATAAGGCTCTGAATGCCCTTCTGGCTGCTGTGCACGGCCGGAGCGTCTGTGCCCAGCCTGTCCTGTGAAGGCTTCTGTCCTGTGAAGGCTTCTGTCCTTTCTTGAAAACGTACCTCAGCAATATAGCGCAGCTTCGTTTATTTTCTTGTGAAAACGCCGAGTGGTTTGCTTGGCTCTCTTGGTTCTTACCTCACAAACTTTTAAACGTTTAGCTGAAGGAGGTGGAAAGCAGTGCTTCATGCTGAGGTATGGAAGTGCCTGACAAACGGGAGGTGCAGGGAAGTCCTCTTTGGCATGGATGCCTTCCTTCTGTTCGTGAGAAGGGAGGTGGGGATGGTGCGTGTCTTTCTGGGCTCGCTCCTTTGCTTGAGGTGGAGCCGGGGGTATTTTTCGAGAGAAGTCAAGTCTGCAGAGGGGTGCAGAACGTGGGGTGAATTCAGAGGTAACAAGTTAACAGAGAGAGATGATGAGGTGTAAGGTTGGTGTCACTGGTGGTATGTTGCAAAGGCAGCGATAGCTTTGCATGCTTAGCCAAGGAAGAAAACTGCGTGATTCAGCTCTGTAGAAATACAGATACAGGAAAAGTCGGGATCAAAGTAAAGAGAAGAGAGAGAATTTAAGAATAAATGGCTGGCTAGTAGATAACCTTACACGCATTGGCCTTAAGAACAACTGGGTGATGATCCTGAAACACACTGGTATTACACTAACTAAAAATAAACACGAGTGAAAAGATGGAAGGTATTATGTTTAGTTTTAGGACGTGCTTCATTGGGTTACAGACTATGAACAAGCTAGAGATCAATTCAGGCCAAGGCAAATGTTTTTTGGCTGTCTGGCTGAGAAGTGTGTTCTTCATAGTTTTAAGATACGCTAAGGTATTTCAGACAGGTAGGGAGAGCTAGGTGGAAGATGTTATTGACAGTTCGACTTAAATTTCTCTGACCTGAATACTTTTTACCTAACAAGCATATCGGAGAAGATTGTGTAGTCTGCTTAACTTCACACTTAAGTGACTTTCCTATTATGGTAACTTACAGATTCTGTACCACTCAAAATACAAATTATTGGAATATTTCCTGATCTTTACAGCACGGGAAAGCGTCATATGTAGATGTTGTTTCTTTCTGACAGCACAGGAATGATTAAGTCAATGTTGATGGTTTCCAAGTTCTAGCTGAGAACAGTAACAATCACTAGGCTAAGTGATCATAAGGGATTCTTTCTTTTGTGGTGGATTAACACAGGAAGAGAATAATTTATTGAATGAAGTACCTGCCCCTGCTGTTGAGAGTGTCTAAAACTGTAAGTTTTTGTTCTAGATCCTGGCGTACCTAACAGTTTGCAGGCCACGGTTATCAGCTAGTGAGACTATGAAGGAGAGGCAATGTCTCTGTTCCACCTGTGAAGAGAGATATGAACTGAAAGGCACTCTAATGCGTATCCACGTTGTTAGTTAATCTGAAGCAATTAATTGAAGAAAAAGTACTCAGAACTTTACTGCTTACTTCTGTAGTAATGTTCAGTTTTACAAATCAGCTAGGGAATATATAACATAAGATCTGGTTTTTGGCTGAATGTGTACAGTATGTCATAGGAGTGATTTAAAGGTCTGAGAGGAAGAAAAAGAGGGGAGACGATCTTCATTCTGTCCATGTATTGGTGTGTAGGGAACTGGCTCAGACTCTTGAATACTGGAGCATTTTAGCTGAGGATATCAGCGTTGCTAGGAATAAGTTTTATTGCTCTTTGAACACAGATGGGAAAGAGTCCTTTGGGGAAGCCCTCTTGTAATCTCTTCAGTCTTGCACTATTGCAAAAGAATAGATTGTTACTTCACCAGGACTTAATTACCCTTCTGTTTGGAGATGGGGTTTAGAGAACTTGACAGAAATTTTAATGGGCTGGATTATTATTTGGGCTGTCTTGCATTGATAGAGTATTTTCTAGTATCAAGTTCCCATCCCTTTAAGCTTGCAACCCAAATTAGATGAAGGAAGAAATAGCAATGACAGCTCCCAGGACGAAGGTCTGTGTGGATGCATAAGGCAATAGTATATACTTCTGGAGAAGTGCATCACTTGAGAGGTGCAGTATTCTGCGTGGACTTGGTTATTGTATTGCTTATTCTGTTCTGCTGGTGGATCCTGTCTACTCCCTCGTAGAATTATGAGTCTGTATAAAACCTGACAGTGGATCAAATATAAATGACAGTTTTATGTAGGATTTTGAATGCACAAAAATGACACTTACTAGAACTAATTTCTGCATCTGATGGATCTTATTTGAAAGGCTTTGTGAGCTTACTGAGCTTTAAGGTAAAGAGTGAAGACAAATGTTAATGGATTGGTCACCACCTTTGGTATTCCATAAGTAATAGCCACAATTTGGAGCATGGAAGGTGTGTGCTCTGTGTCAAGCTGGTGACTTGCATTTTTTTTCCACAGAGGATAGATAGATGAAAGAAGGTTCTTTAACTCAGAATTGTCAGGCACTTACCCATTGCATTTTCCTGCTTCAGAACCAGGATTCAGTAGCAGTGGTGAGACTCAGGCCATTTGTGCTCAAATCTCCATTTGAGCTCTTGCTTCATCAGCACTCCTGTAAGAGATTGGGTCAAAGCTGTTACATGCAGGTGTGGTGGGCTGGCCTTGGTTAACAGCAAATGCCCACTCAATTGCTTAGTCTCTCCCCTTCCTTAGTGGGGCAGGGGCAGCAAATAGGATGAGAAGACTTGTAGCTTCAGAGGAAGACAGGGAGATCACTTAGTAATTACTGCTGTGGGCAAAACAGGCTCAACTTGGGGAAAATTAATTTAATTTGTTGCCAGTTAAAATAGATTCAGGTAGTAAGAAACAGAAAGACAGACATGAAAGCCACACTTTTCATCCCCCCTTTCCCAGGCTCAACTTCATTCCTGTGACTCTCCCCATGTGGTGCAGTGGGCAAAAGGGTTACAGTCAGCGCGAGGTGGTTTCTTTCCACTGGTCTTTCCTTCTCACGTTTTTCCTCTGCTCTGCTCTGGCGTGGGCTCCCTGCTGGCTGCAGTCCTTCAGGAAAAAAAACAACCCTGCTCTGGCACAGGCTGTCCATGTGCCGCAGTTGCTTCAGGGCATATCCACCTGCTCCAGCTTGGGTCCTCCCTAGGCTGCAGGGTTGGATATCTATCTGCTCCAGCACAGTGGAGCACTTTCTCCCCCTCCTTCTTTGACCTTGGTGTTCCCTTTGCTGTTTCTCACTCCTTCTGTTCCCTCCTCCTCCTCCCTGTGGCATATTTTGCCCTTTCTTAAATGTGCTTTCCCAGACGTGCTGTCACCATGGCTGAAGGGCTCAGCTGTGCCTTGCTGTGGGCCTGGTGGACCTGCTGGGCCTTGGACAGGGCAGCCCTAGGCCTCTTCCCATGGGGCCACTCCTGGAACCCCGCCGCTGCCAGCACCTTGCCGTTTACACCCCGTACAGTAGGATTTACAAAAATTGTAGCAGCTGGCGTAGAAATCATCATGCTGCTCTGAGGTTCACAAAGATGTGGTCGTTGGCTAGCCTGGAGGCTGTTTGGTTGCAAGAAAGGTGCTGTCCTGAGGTGTTCACATCCTGTGTATCACATCTGAAATGGAACTGAGAGAAACCCCAAGTTGTTAGAAATAAAGCTCTTTCCATTGATGAAACTTTATGAGTGTTCTCAACTAGTCTAACTAACAGGAAAAGGCTCCTTGTAAGAAAATGATATGAAGAAATTTTGATTTGTTTGTTGAATTTTGTCTGATATTGCTGATGAACAGCATGGTGGCAAAGCATGGTCATGAGAATTAGCAAAACTGCAAGTACCAAATTAACTTGTTCACAGATTATTGGAAGAGGTAAAATAGTAAATGGTGAATATCTGAGATTAATGAGAATGTATTTTTAAGTGTACCCAGAACTGGGAAGCATTGGCTATGTGATTCTTTTATATTTTAAGCCAATCTGAATGGGCTTTATTTAATATTTATTAAATAAAGGACTTAATCTGTAAGACAACCATGTACAACTTCATTTGGAAAACTTGGTTGGCATCAAAAGCACAGTTGTGTGAATGAAATACATAAGAGAGATATTTTCTCTGAGACCACAGTTTACTGTAGCAGTCCCCAAAATAACTGGTGATGACCACAACACTCTGGTGTTAATGATCACATATACTTTAATGTTGAAACTTATGAAATACCAGTGATGATTTTTTTCAGTAAGTTTATCAAAACATGTTGGTCTTACAGACAACCATTGAAGTGTTCAGGTTTATGAGGGTTGTGTTTTGAAACCTCTCTGCTACAGTCTTAATGAGAGTATTGTGTCATTCATACCTTTGGGATTTGGGATTCTCAGGGTGCCTGGAATTCTGTGGTGTTTGAATGATAATTTTGGAAGCTAGCAATGACATTTCAAAGCTGATTGCAAGTTAGTCGTGAGTTTTTGATGAAAGAGTAGCATCTCGAAGGAAGCAGCTACAATGGACTTAAGTATGAAGGTTGTGTCTGCTCAGAGAGTTCCCAGGACATTAGTGCTCTAATGCTTTCTTTCCTTCCTTTGAAAACACAGTGAGGAAACCTCAGGTCAGTTCAGTGGCAAACCTGAATGGATAAAATAAAGAATCCATGAATTTCCACGGGTATTTCCGGTCATTCATTGTTTCTGTAATTGTAACATGACCTTGCTCAAGTTCAGTGAGATGTGTGGCTCTGTCTGAAAAAGCACTGAGGAGGTGAATTATTATAGTTCAAGCGAAGTGGAATGATGTAGTTCTGTAGAAACCTTAGCCAGTATTGCATTACTGGGGGAAGAGAATGCATGCTCTGGAAGTTTGCAGACCTGTATGCTGCCAAGAGCATTGTGACCTTACCATGAAAGCAGAATGTTACCAACAGGTTATCAAGTTTGGTGATGGAGATACACTAGCCTTTTAACACACTGCTTTCTTACTAATTTAATTTCTTACTACCATTATATCCCATTTCTGTTTGTTGCTCTTTTGTTTTGTGTGTGATCTTTTCTCTGACTGCCTTTCCTCTCAACACCTTGTTTCTATAGTTCCTTACTATGTCTTTCCTGCTATTTAACATTGCAGAGTAAGGGAGCAGAGAAGCAAACCCAAAGGAACAGGAAGTATTTTATGTGTCTGTTTTTTGTTTATCACTTTCTATGCTACTTCTTTGCCTGGACATAAGTAGCAGGAATAGAAACATCTTACCAGTTTTCCTTTGTTTTGCTCCCTTGTGAAATACAAGACCTCAGATGTATGGTTAAAGCTTATTCTTAGAGTAAACCAGGGATTTCTAAACCTCTTAGGACTCATGCCCTACTTAGAAGGTGTTTATCAAATTTGTTTGGTTTTTATACATACAGTGTGTAATGCAATTTATACATGAAAGCTTTCTGAAGAGATCTACCTCTCTACCAGAGAAGTTTGTAGACTGTGATGTGAAATGCCTTTGCATTTCGACAAAAGTAGAAATTAACTCTCTTTTCATTTGATTTTTGTTTTCCTTCTGTTGCGTTCACTATCGTATTTAAAGAACAGGCATACTAAGGACAAACATTTTTCTGGATGAAGGCCAAAGATGGTGACAGTACTAAGATGTGTTATCTTATTTTTTGACTGACAACTTTGATTCTTCAGATAGCCAGGAGTGTTACAACAGTGTAAGTGGTGATGTAGGTCTGCTGCTTGTATTCCAACTGACTTTTCATCTGGAAGAAAAAATGCTAGCATAGTCAATACGATCTCACAGGTAACCAAGCTGGTCTAACACCTTGCTGCTATTGCATGTAGGAGCTCTTCCTACCTTCCCTCAAGCTGTTCCTTCTCTATGGAGTGTCTCCCAGTTATGTGTTCCTGGCCTCTCCCTTGTGTTTATGAGCACCAGAGGTAGGATTTACTGTGCTGGACCAGCAGAAAACTCTGTGCTCCTGTTTCTGGGGTTAGCTTCTGCTGGCTTACTGAGCTGCTTTGCCTCCCACAGGGGTCTGAAGAATGTAACAGCTAGTGGAAAATGAACAGTGGCAGCAGCCAGTGAAGGGCAAAGGCGAGGGGAACTTTATTCTTCTCCTGTGAGCAAGCATGTAATTGGTCTAAGTGGAATGAACTAAGTACTTCTGGTTATTTGGAGCTTATGTCTGCTTGCATTTATAAGGATACTGCTAATTTCTAAAATAATTACATTCATAATACACATCTCATATGTTAATGTTAGGTTGATTGCATTCTGTTGCTTTGTTTGAAAGTCACAAGAAGAAATGGTAGCCTGACTTATCAGTGTATATATACTGGTATATGTCTGTATTATAGCTGCTCTAGGTTCCTTTAACCTAACTTGAAGGGTTAAAGGTTAGTATTAACTTTTCTGTAGGGAAATAAGTTCATTAGCATAAACTCAGGTTCATTGATACTGCTTCTGTTTGAGTTTTATTTGCATGGTAGGAAAGAAGGCACAGAGGGTCCTTAACCACACCAGATGTGGGCCATTCTCTTCCCTGCCAAATCTGGGCTGTTCCTGCTTCTCACAAATTTGTCTTCTAAATAATAAGAATTTAGAATTTTCTCTGCACTGAACACAATTTAATTGGTGATCTGATGAGGAGAGACCGAAGACAATAATTCTGTAAAAAGCAAAGTGGCAGGATGTTGAGATAAATTGGAGAGGGCAAGGATATCTGGCCAATAGTGCTGTGTTTGTTGGTAGCAAGACCTTTCATCATTGGAGAGCATTTGATCTCTGCTCCAGGCACTGGAGGAAGAGTGCTGAATCTTGGAATTTCTCTGGTGTCAGCAAATGTGTGGCAGAATGCATAGTGGCAGTTAGTAAGCTGCTCTGATCAGAGATGTTATCAGTTGCTCTATTGCTTCGGGAGATGTATGAGTTTCTGCAGGTTCCCACCCCACTGATGATCTGTGTGTGGTTGGTGTGATTCCACTCAGAATGTGTATGCATAGACAGAAATCCTTTACTGTAATCTCACATTATCTTCAAGAGAAGGGAATGCATGAAAGGTGGTAGGCTTTTTTTAAATGTAGTTGTAAAGTAATTTTAAATATCCATTTTACAGATTTTGCTACAGCTTTGTAGTGTGGTGCTGTTTTTTCCAACAGGATTGTGATTCATTCAGTTCACAGAATAGACTGGTCTCTGGAGATAGAGCTGTAAATTTGAAGGCCAGAATCAAATATTTCGTCAAGTCATTCATTCTGTCTTTATAATTATCTTGATCACTGCCTGTGGAATTACCACATAAGAAATATGTAATATTGTAGTAGGAAGAAAGCTGCTTGCCTTAAGCACTCTTTACTAATTGCGTCACCCATATTAGTATTCTGTAGAGATGGCATATTAACAATGATTAATCAACAACTTGAGTTTTGATACAGCTGCTCTACAACAGATGTTTCTGGTGTGTGACATGTAAAGGGCAGTAAAGCAAAGGAAGAACTTTGAAGTATGTGCTTGTATTTTCTGGAAAAGAGGGAGATGATCAGGATCTGACCCTAGCAGATACTTAGGAGCTGTTTTTTTGATAATGAAAGTAGATCCTGAATGTTTAAGCTGCACTGAAACAAAGGAGGAAATAAAAGAGGACTTCCATGTTACAGTATTTGGCAAATGCTGCTCCTCTACTGTTAAGTTCCCTGTGTAAGCATTTAATCTGAAATTGTGAATCGTTCTGTTTTGGTTACTCCCTTGGCTATACGAATTAGAGTTTCCCCTTTATTAGAATAAAGGAGTAGGCTTTTCAGCCTTGAGCTTGTTAGGTGCTGGACCCCTGCTGCAGACAGCTGCTTGGGGTGCTGACGTCCCGAGGTGGAGGGTGTTGACAGGTTTCACAGAAGACTTATCTGTTCTTTTCCCAAAAGGAAGTGTAAAGATCCTTCATTTCACAGAAAGTGGGTGGGAAATCCCTTTGGCTCCAGACAAATCCTGAATGCAGCTCACCTGAGCCCAGTAACCTGTTTTATCTCCATAAAACTTTTGCAAAGGCAACCAAGATATGAAAACACCAGCAACTTCCAGGCTCTCCCCTATTTTTTTCTGCAGTTAGTTATGTGAACAAGTTGTTGCTTATCTTTCAGCTGTGCCTTGTTTCAAATTCAGGTTTGCCTGGGCTTTGCTTCCAGTCATGCTTCTGTTTTTCTTTTTACTATTTAGTTACAGTCTGTAGCATTAATCCAGGCTGTGATGAGATTGGTTTAGAGCTGGGATTAAGGACTGGCAGAAGTAGGGGACCTACTGCTTTTAAAACAGGTGATAGAATTAAAAAACCAAACAAACAATGAAGTTGCTAAAAGATGCTTTCTGTCTTAAAACTGGGGGTTATGTCCCTGAGACAATCATCTCTGAGAGTGACGTGTAGGTTACTGCCTTTAGGAATTTACTTGGGCTTTCCCAGATGCAGCTGGCGGGGTGGAGAGTGTGGGGTGCGGGGGGGGGGATGAGAAGAGGCTGTTTTTTGTGAGTGACTGGCTTTTGGAAATCCTAGGGAAGTGCATGATCTCCTCTTCTGGGGAACAGAGGCACATCTGTGGTTTTCATCTTGAGCTTCGGGTCATCTCATAGATGAAAAACTTTCTGACCTGATAATTAATCACTGATTAATACGGAGAAGGGAGTGAATATGCGAATCAAAACCTCTGGATGGTGAGGTTTAGGAGTAAGGAAGTGTTCCTGCTGTATAAGAAGTTGGGCAGAGTCACAGAGTCAGGATTTCTTCAGTCTCTTATTTCTTCTTTTTTGTCAGCTATTTTGTTTACCTTCTTGGGAGAACAAAAACTGGATTCCATTGTCATCATCTGTCAAATTTGCACTGTGTTGCAATGTAGCTGTTTGGTGGAACATGGACAAGAGCCATTGTCCCCATTACATGATTTGGTTTTTGCCTTCCATCTACGTAGTCTAGTCTGTTGTTGTTGTTAGTAGTGACAGAAGAACTGGTTTGTCCTTTGAGAAACAAATCATGGCAGGAAGCAAGATCGAAAAGAATTCCTAGATATCACAGTGTGTGCTTTTCCTGTTCTCCAAGTCACTCTTTGATCTTCTTTGTAACCTAAACAAAGCGTACTGGGGGAGAACGATCAGAATTTAGCTTCTTTCCATGTGTGGTTACTAGAACTGTTTCCAGTTAAACACACAAAGATGATGGTGATCCTGTTTCCCACACTTTGTGCTTCCCAGGCTTGGGTATGACCTGCATTCTTATTTATTAGTTTTACATTGCATTTGACTGAATGGGCCAAGTTAAATTCAAACATTAACCATCAATAATCTAGATAATACATTGTGGCTGTCCAGGCTTGATTATTTACTGTTCTGATGGTCTTAACATTTCACAAAATTTGGGAGGTTGAATATATATATTTCAAAAAGCCATAAAAATAACATGATTTGAAACAATTGCTGCAATTTTCTGTTCTTCTTAATATATGCCCTCATAAAATAAATCTCTGTAGTAGTGGTACTTTGGAAGTACATTTGCATATGCACAAATAGTCTGGGAAGCCTGTATTTTTCTTCAAAGTGAGTTTTGGCTGTTCAGCAGGAAAACTGCCTAGATACTGCATAGCTGCACAGTAAAAGGGTGCCATGCCTTACAGGGGCAGAGGAGTGAATGACCATGTATAATTAAGGGTGTTAATAAGTAGAATTAAGTTTCTTTGAGCAGGTGACTGTTTTCTGTTTCTGGTTTTACATGTGTATTGTCTGCATCAGTCTGCAGCCTTTTTGCCAGTAGTGCATGTTGGGCTGCACATGTTCTCTAGCTACGCTTCTGCTGTCCCCAGAGACCTGACTGGACAAGATCCTGGGCAACCTGCTCTAGCTGATCTTGCTTGAAGCAGGGGTGTTGGACTGGATGATCTCCAGAGGTCGTTTTCAACCTCAGCCATCCTGGGATCTGTGAATTCTGGCTACTTAGTAGTCAGTGTTGGAATCATAAGTGACATCTCTATATCCATATATTGTTTTTCTTTTCAGTAATGTAAACCTTATATAAATCTAAGATTAGTTTTAACATTCATTTTCATTTAAGTAACTTCTGCTCAGAGTTACTTGAATGAGTACTTGGAGACTTCTGCTAATACTCCTCTTCAGGTACAGCCATTGCTCTTAATGACTGTTACATGCGTTATGAACAAAGTAAATGTCTCTGTTTTAAGTTATGGCCAACTTGTTTCCAGTTAGAAAACAAGTTTTATGCTGTTTCTGCCAGATGAATATGAAATCAGCTCTGGATCCAGGATTTCCAGATCCTCCTCTGGAAGAAATCTCCATTTCAAAGTGGCCTTCTAATAAATGTTCTGTGGGATGCTATAAGATTTTTCTCATCTTCAGCTGATTTTACAGAAACTTTACTCTGAAATTTTTGCCTGGGTACTATATGGAGCAGTTGACCGCTTTGTGATCCTTCTTGGTGCATCCCACTTCTGGATAAAAATTCCTCTGTTTTTTAGATTTAGGTGTGATGATAATCCAACATGTTTCAGGAAGTCTGAGGAAAAATCCTCTCCAAGTAATGCAACATGCAGCCCTTCGGGTACTCTGAGTCTTCAGTTTTACCTTTAGAGAGTAAGACTTCCAGGGATTGAGTAGGAGGAGTTTCCTTTCTCACTCCCAAGCTAGTTTCTCTCAGGAAAGATTTGAAGCACCAGAACGGGGATTACAAGGCGAGTCTCAACTTGCTGGAATCCTGCACATAAATTTATGGTCCCGTTGGGATGATGGAAATATCATACTTGTTGTCTTTACTCCTTGACCCTTTCCTCCCCTGCTTTTTTTTTTTTAATTATTTTTAGTCCTGAGTTAAGATGTGAGGTTTTTATTTCTTTCTCTTTCTGGAATTCAGTATGGGGCAGGTGAAGCAGCAGCGTCGTTTTTTCTTACAACTCCATGCTTCATCTAATTGATCTCACCTCATGCAGTATCTTCATTTGGAACTAACAGTAACTGTGATCTTTTGACTTCAATGCATTTGGACAATTGTGCTTTTTAAGAGTCTGAAATATGTTACCTGAAATACTGAAGATTTTGGTGGAGAGTGGGTGAAGTGATACAACATGCTTCTAAATCTTATCTGCTTGCTTACAAGGAAAGATTAAGTTTGTTTGGCCAGTCACCTCAGGTTCTGTAGCTAGTTTGCTCTGTTTCCTATTCCTAAATACCTCCTATACAAATTCAGATCCTCAGGGTTTGAGTTTGAGATTGAGCCTCTTTGCTTAAATCTTTGTGGCAGATTTTATCCTAATTCAGCACATTTTGCTTGCAGCTGTGTATCTCAGAAAAGAGTGCCAAAAAGTACTAAAAATGCTTTTTTAATCTATGACATTTGGCATACAAGGAAGAAAACAATGGTTTTCCCCATATTCTTTCTCACATTAGATCTTGAGCTGTCAAGGCTCCATACATCTTTGTTAGCACAGGATCATGAGTATTCTTGCCAGTGTACACAGCAGTAGGACATGAATGTTTCATTGCAGAGGAACATCTTGTGCATGGAGCCTTGATACCAGGAACAGGGTTGTTGACCGTTGTTGCCACAGAGGTGATAGCAGCTATGCTATCTGTGAGAGGAGTGCTTGCATTGTGGCTTTCAAGTGTATCTATATATAATTATCAGGCTTTTTAAAAAAAATGTTACATTTTCTGCATTAATATTAGGAACACTTGAGAAACCACATAGGTAGTAGTTGTGGCCTAGATAACCTTCAATGTTTTGCTTTGTTTTTCATCCAAGAGAGACAGAGCTCCAAATCTGTATCCTGTTTGAGCTTGTTTTTTGTTGCTGGTTTTTTGTGGTTTTTTTCTGTGTGCAGTTTTGCCATTCTTTCGTTTCTCTCCCCTTCTCCCTAAGCTTACTTTTAGAAAGGAATTTAGAGCTACATATTCCTGTCACCTAGGCTGCTAACAAACCCTGGGTTCTTCAGCAAATGCCTGGAGGTTGTGGTAGCATTCATTAGGAAACTGATTATTTTGTATTTTAGCAGGTGATGCAGTGGATGATTCAAGATGAACCATGTTTTTAAGCTAGTAGTAATAAATATTCTTCATCATTCTTGAGCCAAGATAAAAGAAGATTAGTCCTCTGTTTTAATTCACTGTTTTTCTGCGAGTAACTGCTTCAGATCCCAATAGCGTGGTAACAATTTTGCTTCAAAAAGCAGATGTTAAAAATCAAGTAGCAAAGCAGCTGTCATTATATTTTTAGACACCATTTTACGAAGACATGTCATCATGTGCCCACCCTGTATTTATGCCAGCCTTTATTCTTATTTTGAAGATGGTTAGGGTTGATCCATATTGCAAAGAGGGATATCCATGCCTGCACAACTTTCTTCTCAAGACATTATGTATGAGTGTGTCTAAGCTTTCTCAAAGCTGAAAGAAAACAGCTTGCATGTATAGAAATGTCTGGGTTTTTTGCTTTTGCTTTCAGTGCTAACAGAAATGGATATTTTACCTAAAGTATCCTTCATTTTATCTTGCAGTTAGTTCCAAGGTGCTCAGACTTGTTGTTTATTATAGGCAGGTGGATTATTTCAACAGTACTATGATGTTGCAGAAACAAATGGGCAAGCTAGGCTGTCCTTCTCCCGTTAAGAGATGATTCTGCAATACAGTTGTGATAGAAATTGTCAAATACTTCCTAACTTTGCTAAGTAATTGTTGATGAACTCTTC
This sequence comes from Falco rusticolus, assembly GCF_015220075.1. NCBI lineage: Eukaryota > Metazoa > Chordata > Aves > Falconiformes > Falconidae > Falco > Falco rusticolus. The sequence goes on from NC_051193.1 coordinate 43,000,537, forward strand.
AGTGGAGGAATGGATGAATAAGAGGGAGTCTTCCCTTTCATCAAGAATTTTATATTTATTCGTAACTATCTCAATTTTCCAAAAGTGGGAAACCAGTTTTCATGGTATCGCAACTGTTTACTAACAGTTCTTTTTTTCCTTTGAAACATCTGTTTAGACTGGCTGAAACAATGCTAGACTTCAAGGTGTCAGAAAACTTTACAGAGTTTAAATCTGTCTTTATAAAGTGTCTTACAAAAGAATATAATCTAGATCACTCATACTGTGCTGGAAGAAAAAGAAAAGCAATTTCTTTGCAAAAATTACATGCGTTATTTCAGGATGTCTTTAAGGGATAGCTAAAACTGATTAAAAACTCTGCTATATGGTTTCATAAACAGTTTCTTTCAGAAATGTCCACATAATTGGAATTTTGTTGTAAGCACTGTGGAGGCTCAATCTTACTGGCACAGAGTGGTTGACATGCCTCGGGCCAATGCTTTCTTAATAAAGTGCTCTCTCAGTCATAATTTGATTTAAAAATTTGTTGCCAATGTCTGGCCCCAACTGGCTGACTTAGCAGATGAGTGACTCAGTAAATAAGAAAAGCCTGCTTTGCAGTAGCTTTTATGGTTTGCGTTCTGTGACCTGTTGTCTTTCAGTGCTAGTCACCAGCAGCTGAGCGAGTGCAGCGCTCCTGTGATGAAAGCCAGTCTGACAGTCTAACTTTCTCTGATGGTGCGGTGTCTCATGATATATAGCAGTGGTACAGGGAAAGGGTGAGTTGTGCTGTATATGGGTGACCTAGAAGAACACCTTTTGTTTTGATGGTTAATCTGATCTGTGTGTAAGTTTCAGTTTTTGTTTTCTCCTCTCCCACCTTTCCTCTGAAGGGAAGTATGTGTAATACATGCTGCTGCACGGTGACTGTCCCTAGCTAGTGTATGGATCAGCAGCTTCTCTAACTTGCATGGATGATGGGAACAAAATATCTGGGTGCTGTAGACTATCTGTCTCATCTTAAAGGTGTCTGGATAGTTTCAGACTATGCACCAGCATGAACTTAAGGCTTTGCTTTTGCGTGTGTCCTGTATTTAGAGACAATGTCTTATTTTCTCCAGTCGTTGTCAGAGAGAAGAAACTTAGCTTAGGTTGCAGAGGGGAGGATGACAGAGGAAAGAGAGAGAGAGGCTAAATTAAATTTTCCAGAGGTGGCTTCTTGTTTGTCTCCTCTTACTTTCCCCAGTTTGAGAAATTCTGCTGTGTACAAGAGAGGAGTAACCTTACAAACTTTCTGCGGAATGTTAGATCTCTGTCTATGCCTGTCTTGTTCTACTGTGTTCCCACAAATGGGTGAGCATTAGAGCTTCTAGAGCTGGTCTTCCTCTTTCTGTGGTGTAGCTGTTGAGCGAGGGGAGTATGGCTATACTCTGCTCTTGCATGTGCCAGTGCTGTTCTTTAAGTGAACCAGGTAAAGTGATTATTTGCCCCTTTAGTAATAGGGATGATTTCAGCACTTCGTTTTAAGAATCCTCATGCCTCAGGGAATGCATTTTCACACCTGACAGTGCAAGGTTTATTTTCATTTTCCTTAGTGTCTAACCTGTTCTTGCAAGATATGCGCTGATCTATTGTAACCATCCAAACTAGTTGTTTCATATCCTTCCATGACAATTTAGCAGAGTATATAAACAAAACATCTCTGGAGCTGGTGTGCAGTCTAGCTGTGTTTTACAACTGTCTCCATAAGGATAGATCTCCTGTATTTAACTTAAGAAATGCTTGTTACAGGAGTATGGGTGAGAAGAATTTTTGAGACTTACTTAAGGAATGCATATGAGAGGGAAGTCATGCATGATACTTTCCTCTTTGGCACGTTTGAAGTTCTGCTCTTCGAAGTGTTGAAGAATGTCAATGGTAGACCTCACTCTCTTCATTGCAAGCAGCCTTGATGATATTCCCGCTCTTGAACGAAAGCACTTTTTTTAGAGTGTCATTTGGAATCCTTGCTATGTTTGATGTTCGTGTTTCTTTCTTGGAAATGAAGTTTGCTCAGTGAAGCATTAAACTGAATAAAAGGAAAGAGGAATGTTGCTTGTTTGGTTTTGATGAGTACAGATCAGGAGGGAAGTATCTACTTGCACGTCCCTTAAAACTTACAGTTGGACATATTTTACTTCTTTTTAAGTTACCACTTAGTTTTGATTTTGCTAATTGTATTTTTAATCTTCATTGTCCTTCTCCGAAGTAGTTCATTACTATGGTGACCTCAAGTGTTATTTTCAAGGCCCACTCTCTGGGCTTTTTTTACCTTTTTAAAGAGGCTTGTAAACAAAAATTGTGCATTGGGAGCACTCTCTGGAGTCTTCTGAATATTATTAGTAAAATACCTGTGCTGAAGGGACCCCTCAGTGACCTGTTCTTTGCAAGGCAAATATCTGCATCCTGTGAACATCTTCTGAAGCACAGTTTTGTAGGTTTGGAGCAGGCCTCTGATCTCTGAGACCCTTTCACACAGCACATATGAAACTCCTTACACCAAAGACTAACCTGCTTTGCATTGGTGGAAAAAACCAGCTGTCTTTTCTGTGCACACAGTTGGTTTCCAGCGACAGAAGAGTTGCAGGAAGTGCAGTCCTACAGAGTGTTATGCTAAAACTGTCTTTGAGCAGGGTAATGTTAGTCATAATATCTGACTTTACTATTTGTTTATAATAATGCTGTGGCTATGCTAATGAAATATGGAATTTGGAATAAGGCTGTAGATTTTGTCAGTTTAATTCTTGTGGAGTCTGCAGCTTGAAACTGAAGCTATGCAAAATGTTGATTTTTATCAATTATGATAAAACTTCTGTTTGAAGGAAAAGAAAACATGCAGAAAATTAACAAAATAGATGCTGAGTACCTTTAAAAATAAAGAGATCTCATTTTATCATATTGCTTCTCTTGGAGAATTTGCTTTATTGCAGCAATTGACAGTTTTCTGTACCATTTGTGCTTTTTAGTATATGTATCAGTGCTTGCAGAAAATCTGTTGATATTGATGGAAAATTACTCCATTTGATGGAAAAGTCTCATGAAATGAAGCATTATGCCCTGACAGAGGATGACTCTGTTGGGCAAAGGGAGCATATGCAAGTCTCTGATACCCAGGTGGGATGTGTCAGTGCTGAAATAGCTGGCCAGTGTCACTGCAAGGACACAGTCATGTTTTTAGAGGTCCTGGTGACTGAGGGTGATTCTTGATGACTAGAAAAAGGCACATACGACCATTTGCAAGGTCGAGAATGAGAATCTAGGGACTACAGGTGGATCAGCCTACCCTCACGCCCTGGGAAGATTAGGAAGCATATCCTGGAAACCAGCTGGAAAGATAAGGAGGAGATTTGGATCAGTTGACATGGGTTTATCAAGGACTAGCCAAGCAGATAGCTTTTTGAGACATGACTGACTATATGGATAAAGTAGGGACAGTGGATATTGTTGGCTTCAACTTTGTCTAGACTTTGGACATAGTTCCCCATAGCATATCTTGTTAAAAATACAGGTGGACTAGGAGGTAGGTGGAAAACTGGTTGGGCTCAGAAGTTTGATCACAGGTTAAAAAGACACAAAAACCAACAAACATCTGTGATGTCTTAGAAGTGGAGCCTCTCAGGGGTTGATACTGCAATCAGTACTGTTTAGTGTTTTTCTTGGTGACTTAGACATTGAGAATGTACCCTCAGTGGTTTTGTGGATGTTAGAAAACTGGGGGGAGTATATGGCTGCTGTTTAGAGTGATCTCAACAGGCTGGAGAAATGGACTAATGGCAAAATTCATGAAGTTGAGCAAATGCAAATGCCATGGTACTGTACTTGAGAAGGAATAGCTGTAATAGTATAGTCTGTGGATCAACTGGCTAAAAAGCAGCTTTGTGGAAGAGGATCTGAAGGTCCTGGTGAATGACAAAGGGAGTGTGAGTTGGCAGCAAACCCATGCAGCAATGAAGACCAACTGCACACTGCGCTGTATTAGCAAGAATGTAGTCAGCAGTTTGAGAGAAATTATTATTCCCTACAGTTTGTCACTTGTGAGACCACATCTGGTCCATGAGACCGTATCTCAGCTTGGGCTCCCCAGCGCAAGACAGACATTGGTATAGTAGAGCTAGCCCTGTGGAGGACCACCAAGATGATAAGGGGGTAAAAGCACGTGACCGAAGAGAACCAGCTGAGAGTGCTGCATTTGTTAAATCTTAGGAAGGGAAGACAAAGAGGGAATCCTACTGCAACCACCTCCCACCCTCACCCCCCGCCTCGGGTATGGAGGTAGCCTCTTCTCAGAAATGTATAGTGAAAGAATCAGAAGCAGTGGACAAAAATTGCAAGAAAGGAAATGTGGAGTGGATAGCAAGGAAACAATTTTCACACAAAGAACAGTCAAATGTTGGAAAAGGTTGTCTGGAGGGGTTTTTTAATCTGTGGAAATGCTCAAAACTGAGTATGATCCTGTGTTGCCTGCCCTAATGTTGAAGTATGTTTTGAATTTCTTTTTCTTCACTTTTAAAATATCTTTTATTTTTCTTCTTTGCTGATTCAATTAAAGAGTACCCACATCAGTGCAAATTGCTTCAAAAATTCCTGGAACTATAATATTGTGATTGTATGGGAACAAACTGGGTCCTTGTCTACTTTTATTTTGTCACAGGATTTAAGATTTCAGGTATAATACATTAGAAAAAAACTTAAAATGATAGGTGTTTTTTATAGCCTATGAACTTGAAAATGGTAGTTGTGCAGGTTACAGATGAGTAGCATGGTACAGGATGATGAGCTGGGTGCAATAAAAGAGAACGTTTTTGGCTGGCTCTCTTCCTCTTCTCCAGAAGGCAAAGTGTAGTTGTTTGTCTTTGGCCAATCTCAACCTCAACCCAGTCTTCAGGCAGGCCTGTGGCTGCGGTGGGAGGCAGTCTGGGGTCTCTGGCTTGGGCCCTTTCCTAGGGCAGTGCAGTTGACGACAACTGTCAGAGCTGGTGGCTGCTGCTGTTACAAGGTAGTAGAGTGATGGAGGCAGTGGGCAAGGTATTTCAGAGCTTGGTGTTGGTCCCTCCAGGTGCTTATGCTGAGAGCATCTACTGCCCCTTTCCCTGCTTTTTACTGTGCTCTTATATAAAGTATGGGTAAAACTCATGCTGTAGTAAAGAAATATTTGTTTTGTGTTTATTTTCTAAGCGTAGGAAGGACTCTGCAAGCCATATTAAGTCATAAACAGGGTCAATCCTGATAGATCAAGTGGTAAAGTCCTCTTTAGCCTGTTTCCTGCTGCAGCTAACAATGGGTCTCTTGTGCATTACCAAAACAGTTCTTATTTACTGTAGAACCTTCTCATTCTAGTTCTGTTCATAAACGTTAAATTTCCAGTGTGCAAGATGATTAGCTAACCTTCAACGCAGTATACCCTAAGGTGTATCTAAAATACTATAGTGTACAACCTTTGAGCCTTAATGTTTGTCAGAACTGAAGTTTAACTGCTCTTATTTGTTTTGTTAAAATGTACATCATATGTTTGAGATGAAAACATTTCAGTGAGACTATAAACTGATCAACTTCTTTGTTAAGGGATGTACAAATTGTATGATAGGTTTACTGATGCATGTCAAAATGTGCCATTTGCCATTGAATAGGTAAAGAAAAACATTTTTTTGCTTGGCAATTAGTGAGTAATAAAATGTCAATGTTATACTATAGGTGTATTATCAAGTGGTAGTAATATTTTAATTTTTTTTAACTGGAAATTGTGTGCATTTAATATGTATTTGAGAGATGCCAAGTGTCATGTTGTAGTAATATTTTAATTTTTTTTAACTGGAAATTGTGTGCATTTAATATGTATTTGAGAGATGCCAAGTGTCATGTTGTTTTGAAATGTCTCTGAAGTAACAGTGTACCAGGGAGATACTTTGTTTTCCTCTTCCTTAGCTTTCAGAGAACTGACATTTTTGGCTAGCGTGTGTGGAATCTGTATCCAGAGTGCATTGTTGTGGTGAGGATAAATTGAGCAGAAGGTGCACTGTTAAGGCAAAATAAAACACATGTGAAGAGGCATAAAGCTGCTCTTGAAAGAAGAAAGTGCATGCAGAAAGTGACACTTCAGATTATTTGGTGTTGTCTGGTGTAGGGATGAGATGAGTGTAGCTGAAGCGTCAGGAGAAACTTTGATGGGCAAAGGAATGGAACTGCTACTGCAAATTTGAGATTGATGAACTTGACAACTATGATCTGAAAGGCAGCAAGTTAAGCAGGCTGGCAACCAGGCTGCATCTGTGGTGTGGCTTGCCTTCATCTGGACCCTGAGAACTTTCCCTTCTGCAGCAGTGTTTAAACAGTAAAATGTAAGTGAATGATAGCTGAGAACAAATAAATGTCTAGATTACCATGGATATCTTTCCCAGAACACCAAATAAAAAACATAAATGGAAAAATAAGCACTCCCTTGATACTTTTGCTATTTGTCTGGTCTCAAACTCTCTTGAAGAAATTGTGGTTTAAGAATCAGCAGTTAGCTGGAGGTTTTAAGGAGAAAAAAATAGGGGGTTTTGTCTTAATACTTGATAAGACATATTACAGGACAGCACTGGTCTTTATAGCTTGCTGTACAATGGCATTGTACATGGCTTATATACTACTCCAAATGACACAAGGCTGAAATTTGTTGTACTTAAACAGCCAGGTAATGCTGATGCATTTATACAGCCTGAGGGAAAGCTTTGCTACAATAACACTGACTTTTGCATGTCCTAGTTTTTCTGACCCTTTACATAACCTCTAAGACCAGTGCTAATGGTTATAGGGTGGTGAGCTTTTTTCTGCTTTTTAGTTTTTGCCTTTCCCCATTTAAAAATCTATTTTATTTATTGTTAGTTCAAATTTTGGTTATTCAGCCATTGTTTGTGAGACATGACCTGGTCTTTTCAATTTGCACATAGTGAGGCGATAACTTTTCCAGCTCTCTTCTCACTAGAGGAACTACTCAATGTGTTTCAGTAAAATAAGTTCAGTGGTCCTGGATAAGGGCAAGGTAGAGGATGACCAGATTATGAATGCTGGATGAATTCCAGCAAACATGCTAGCTGCAGCTTTGCTGGGACGCCTGGTATTACGTTCTACCTTCATGTCTGAGAAGTGGTGGTAAGCCTCCTAAGAAACAGACTGATAGATGAGAAATGGACTTTCATGCTGGGATGGCTGGAGCCTTAACAAGGTCTGAGTGATACCTACATTCTTACAGCCGAGATATGGGTGGTGATGAAAGGCATCGTGAGGGACATGTAACATAAAACTAGTTGCATAAATTAGTTCTATGTCAGTATTCATATTTGAAACTACAATAGGCATCTTGTGAAACACACACCATTTTTTGGGTAAGGTGAATCTCAGAAGTGTATATTGTGACATTCACAAAAATACATAATCCTTTTGAATCAAGTGTTGCTTTTTAAGGAGGAGAACAACACTGACCAGTTTAATGTCCTAAATCATTATAGCTTAGAACACAGGAGACTTGATTCTACAATGAATCAAGCAGGTAAAAGATAAATTGAAAAGTACCACATGACTTGCGTTAAATCTGAGTACTTGACACTGTTTGTTTTGGTTAGTTTGTATTTAAAATCCGTGCAATGACTGCCTCCACTGAAATGTTAGTGAAATAAAATTCTAATATTTCATGTGTTTGGTTTTATTTACAGATGATATGGCAGAACTTCTTCTTGGGGAGTCCAAACTAGAACAATTTTTGAAGGAAAACACTCTTAAACAGAGTAGTAGTCCACGTGGCCCGCAGCCGAAGCTGACTGAGGTCAGGAAACATCTCACAGCAGCACTCGATAGAGGAAACCTAAAGGTATGTAAATCAGTCTAAGCAAGAATTAGAAAAGCTGAATTTGGCTGGAGTGCTCTACTGATTATGGAAAAATATGTGGAAAGTGCTTGTGTGGTGTTTTATTATCATTGCTGTTCCCAGAACATCATCAGCACTATGCTATTTCATGGCTCTGTGTTTCTCCATGGATTTTTATTCAGTTAAATTTCTCAAATTTTCTTTCATTAGAAGAATAAGAAAATTGTCATTGACTTCTGGGATGCTTAAGTGAAATACAACCTGTTTTGTGGAAGTTTTTCTTGGAGTATATAACTATATTGTTCTTTGTAGTGTCCATTAAATAGAAGTGTTAAAAAATGCAAAATACATTACAAACTTCACAAATTTCTGTAATAGTCTCTTAAGTATTCAGGAAAGGTTCCTTAAGTTATGTTTGCAGGTGCGGAAGGTGAGGTTAATACTTGAGAGCATATTCTGTCATAACCTTTTGATGTTCTTAACCATACTGGCCCTTCTTTTACTTAACTGTTGTTGTAGCTACTAAAGCAGCTTATGTTTTCTGTACTCAATGTCCATCCTTTGAGACATCATAAGGACCTTGTTTTGCAGTCATCCTTAATGTTTTGTCTCCTATGATTTGTGGGAGTGTTAATTTCTCCTCCTTTTCTTTCTTCATTCCTCCATAAATTCTTTTTCAATTTATACTTTGAAATTGTGCAAATTCATAGGCTGTGGAACATATATCATTAAGTTTTGATGCTATGTTATTTTCAACTGTACTTGTGGTGTTAGAAAAAAATCATTGGAGGAGTTGTAATGATAGGCTGCCTTTAAATAGTTCTGTCACCTGGCAAAGCTGGATTCTGACTGAGAGGTATTTCTGGTGCATGTGTAAATAAATGTGTGAATACAAAATGACTGGTAATGCTTGTTGGTAGCTTGGTGGATTGAGGTTTTGTGGATTCATCCCTTACCACAAGCTTCCCAAATATTACATGAAGAAAGAATTTTGTTGGTTTGTTGCTCTGTCCTAAGAAATACCCTGTGGATTTCTACAGTGAATATATACAGAAAATAAACCAAATATTTATCAGAAAGAATTAGGTGTGTTTTCTCAGGAAAAAGAACCTTTTCTTATTCCTCTTCCTTCTAGCCAGAATTCCTACAAGAAGCTAACCTTATTATGGCCAAGTTAAACTATGTGGAAGGTGATTACAAAGAAGCTCTGAACACATATGCCAGAGTTGGAGTTGATGACCTGCAGTTAGCTGCAGTGCCACCATACAGGCTACGCCTGATTGCTGAAGCATATTCTACTAAAGGTAAGATTGCTCTTTCCAGTATAATAATGTGGAAATAGTGTTTAAAAAAGTAAATTCATCTTTTGTCCGAAGGTAAAGAATTTTGTGGCACGCATATCATCAACACAGTGATGGAGTACCACATTTGCAGATAAATAAGAGGATAGTTTAGCCTCTAAATTATTCTGAGTTTGTGCTAGGTTGACAAGACTTTTACCTCAATTAATATGTTAACTGTGCTGTCACCCAATCAAATTTTTTGATGCGTGTATCCTTCCATATGTAAATGTCACAATAACTGCAGATAGATGTTAAAGTATTATCACTATTACTGAAAGAACTAGTACAGTTGTGCACTCGCTGTGGTCAGAACTGGAGAACCTTGATTCACCGTGATGACTTTTACTGAATGTTAAAATGCTCAAAACCAAATGGCTTAACTAAATTGCTACTTAATTGAAGAAAAATAGTAATAACATGATAAAATTACTTAAAACAGTTAATTTCTTGCAGTTTTATTTTTGAATTTTTCTTACATGAATATCTTTTTTTTAAAAAATCAGAAAGGGCAGATAATTAGATTTTTTTCTTTAACCAATCTAGTATAATGAAAATTGTAATGCTGGCCTTATGTCTTAAGGTGGCAGTGCCACTTCAGTTTAGAAAAATCACTAACAGACTGTAAGCTGGGTCAGTGTGTTGAGGAAAGTGGCAGTTGCTGCTGTAGGTGTATGAGAATTTACTGTGTCCAAGTGTTTGCTTTGGTCTGCTGTGTTTAAGCTTGGGTTTGGTTGCATATGTCGAAAGTTTTTTGTTAAGTATCAAAAGTCAGCAAACACTATTTATGAGAAACTTCAATAGCATTCACTGACAACTGGCCAAAAATTGTTTCTAACATTAGTCTTGGAAGAGTATAACTGGTTTGCACCAGCACAGTCCTTTAGTAAATGACAGGCATGAATCATCCTCTATAGAGATGTCAAGGAAATAAGAGAACTAACTGATAGCAGAGACAAAAGGATGTTTCCTAAATCTAGGCAATATTTAGATTAAAGTGGGAAGGGAGTACATGGGGCATTCTTACATATGACGTAGATCTACCCAGTTCTCTCATACACCATCTGTGTGGGCTTTTTGGCAATGTCTGATATGGGTAGACTTCCACTCAGCTTTGTGGGGTTTGGTTGTGTTTTTTGTTTTGTTTTTTTTTGAACCTGTAGGACATCTGTTGAATTTGTCATGTTCTTTCCAGGCAAATGAGATCTTGGACCTGATCAACTTTAAGTACCTAAATTTGGTTTTATCTCCAAGGAATCTCAGTAATTTAATTGAATCTTTTCCCAGAGCTCGTCTCTTCTGACTGTTTTATTTGATCTCATAAAGACCTCTAACAGTTGAAACGCAAAAGCATTCATTTTGCAGAAAGGAGTAGTATTATTAATTTTACTTAATGTAAAAATTTATTAGGAAATAGTAAAATATGTATCTTTTCTGCTCTGGAATGTTTTGTAGGTTCATCATATTGGGGGGGGGGGGGGGGGGAAGAGAAGAAAACCACCATGTCTTCTGCCTAGACATGATGGGGGTTTTTTTGCTTCTGATTTCAAGTGTTATACTTAGACATTGAAATCTGTCATATCAAGCCTGACCTAATCTTGATTAGACTTCATTGATTTGGTCACTTCTAGTGGGTGACTGGCTACCAGTTTACCTGAGCAAACTATTGGGGTTTTGTTCTTTGTCTGTTGATGTTCAGAATTATTTTTTTTTGCTACCATGTTTCCAGTATGAATGGAAACTTCATAAATTTGCTATGCCTTCTCCCCATGGTAGCAGGTTGCAAGAATATAATCTTCTGTGTGTTCTGAAATGAGGTAGAATCCCAGAGCAGTCTTAAATTTAGTATTCAAAGTCTAGAGAAGTTTAGAGTAATTGACAGCTAAATAGCATATGCACAGTTAATTCTCACTGTGTACCCCATTTCCTGTAGAATTTCTTCTTTCTCCTTGTAAGAGTGGACTATAAACTTTTCAGTCTTAGTTCAGGCTCTCTTCAGAGGTGATTGAGTCTTGTAGGTATTACCCAACTAAATGCAAGTTATTTGTCCAGGGATTTTGTGTTTCTGCTTGCAAGTTCAAGGATAGCCTGATTATTTAAAGATAAAACTTCTCAGTATTTAGATCTTACTTTTTTGGCAGTCATGAACATAGCACCATGTTATTAAGCAATGAGGGACTGTCTGTGCTGCCTGTCAGCGAGCATCAGCACAGCTGCACTGTTCAGTGTGGCAGCCTGCACGGAGGCAGGTAAATATACCTGGTTTAGTTGTCCCATTTCAATCGAGTTTGGGGCAAATCCAGTTCCAGTGGATTTGCAGTCTTGTGTGCTATTGTGTAGTGGTCTGATACTGCTTACCTCTGACAAAAGCATAGGGCAGATAACTTATGGTAGTTCTTAATTGCCTTAGAATTTTTTTCTGTATTTAAGGTGGGGCAACCTCCAAGGGCTTACTTTCTCACTCTTGAGGTTTCATTCTGTAAGGTAAAAGGCGATAGATTATTGAGTGGGATGCTTGACTTGACATGTTCCTTCTACAGTTGTTCCAGGGTACTTAAATGAGCATGTTACGCTGTAACCCTAGGCAGTTAGCAGTTCACAACAAGCCCTTTGCATTTACCTGCTTTCCCTGTGTCCCATGTTACTCTTGCTTGTGGAACATAATAAAATACAAAAAAAATACATCTTTCTGCTCTTCACAGTGAATGAAAGGTTCAGTATGTGTGTATGGATGCAGTGAAGTGCAAAAATGGGTCTAAGGTTAAGGTCAAGCTGAATTTTGCTGCAGTTTTATCTACTGGTGGCTAGAAAGAAGGAGAGGAGGAACAGCAGTAGTGACAATTGTGGGGAGGCAAAATGGAATCAGAACATGGCCAGGGAAATGAGATCCCCAAATGGTTGGCTGTGGAGGGTGTGTGTGTGTGTGTATTTGTTTATGTGTATATATGTTCATTTATGTGCACATATATAAACATATGTCTGCATGTATTTATGTTGTTAGAAAGTAAAGTGTGAAAAAAACCAGAAGAGGAAAATTGTTATTGCCTCTTCAGACTCTCCAGAGTATGTCTGAACACATTATCCATCCAGGTTGTTTGTAAACCTCACTGCAAAATGTTCATTAAATTACAATAGTCTTCATTACGGTAGTCCAGAACATGAAATTTAGTGTCTTTGCGCTCCTGCAGTCATCAACTTAGAATAACTGTCATTTAACTAAAGAACTAAAGCCATCTCATCTGCTGCCTGCAGTGCACTCACAAAGGGGGTCCTCAATTTTTTTATTAAATAGATGAATAAATGCAGTATATCTTTAAAAGAATGCTTTTAAGACTCTGTGCTGCTTATAGCTTTAGCTGAAGACAGCATATTTAGAAGAATATAAGTGAGAGGCATAGTATGGAATGAATGTAAGTCAAGTGAAGGATTCAAAGGCTCTCAAACCCAGCAGGGAAGATTAAATGTTACTCTTTTCTTGGAAATGGCTAGTTAGTGCAATGATGGTTCTAATCTTCCAAAGAAAGCTCCTTGATAGATTTGCCAATATGCAACACAGTAAAATGTCAACAAAATTCTAAGAAAAATCCTAACAAATTACCTTTGAAATCTTCCATTTCCTTTATGTGTGGCTCTTTGCCAGTTTGTGATGTGCAGGGAATCACAGGGCCCCAGTGCCCAAGCAGTGCCGGGAAGTGGTTCCTGTCTGTTGCTCCTCCTAGGGAAAATGTTCAAAATTCTTAGTGCGGTGGTAAAGGCACTGTTGTTTCATCAGAACCAAAAGCTCATGGGCAGTTGAACCAAAAGCTCATGGGCAGTTGTTTATAATGGTAAGCAAAAAAAAAAAAAAAAAAAAAAAGGCGCTTTGGAAAGAAATTCAAGGAACAGGACAAGTTCAGTTGGGTTGGCTTTTTTCTGGCTTCTGGCAACAAAAGCTGCTGCTAGCAGTGATGTTTTATGCTTTATCTTGACTAGAAGATGCAAGAGTGGTCTCAGGAAAAGTTTTCTGCTGCTGTGTCCATTAAAACAGCAGAGAGTAGACTAGCCATATGAATATGGATGAGGCAAAGTGTCAGAAACTTGATTAGAGTAGGTCAGGACTCAGCACTGTTCAGATATCCCTCACGCTAAAGTTGCAAAGCAGTAACTACCACACAGTATACTGAATGTAGTGTAATTCTGTTATTTTCCCGCCTTTCTTCACCATTTCCTCAAATTCACAAGTTAAAAATAGAAGTGTAGTGGAGGATGATCTTCTATGTGGTTAACTTTGTGGACAGGCATCCTTTTTTACCTTACCCTGATTTTTGTGTGTGTGTGCCCATAGAATACAGTTCTGGATTAGATCTAGTGTTTTCTTTACCTGAAAGAGCTGATTTTGATACTGTGCTACTGAGTAATGACTCTATGTGTATGTAGAAGGTGATGTTATAGGATAGAGTATTAATAAAATCATAGGTTTGATATTAAATACAGAATTTTCTTAGATTCAAAGACTTGAAAAAATTGGGGCAATTTTTAAATGTCATATAAAACACAGGAATTAAACGATGGAGATTTTCAAATCAAGTGCTTAGTATTTGCAAAAACACGAGAATACTTACTTGTGTCTGTTGGTTATTTTTTCCCCCATCTGCTTGTAATTACATTTGACATGAATGTGGAGGAGAAGCATCCGATAAAACAGTTTTTTTGTAGTAGTTTATTTCAAGACGATGTTATGAGGGAAAGAAAAATGGGCATCAAAGGACGTTGTTGAGGAGATGGGCAGGTTTGCACGACTCTGTTGTGGCAAAGAGTTAATCTGAAAGCAGATGTGTGAATGTTCCTGGAGCCAGCTCCCTGCAGCTGTTGCCTTCCCTTCTTTTGTACTAGCACTTAAGATAGTAGGTCACAGGAGCAGGTCATACTTTTAATATGGAGTTTTAGGAAGCAGTACAGAAAAAAGCAGATTTTTTTTTCTGCCACAAATGTAGCTTGGACATCAGTATCAGTTATTAGAACTGTCCTATGCAGCAAGAGCAAAGCTAAGAGATGAGGCTGGGCAGAGGAAGGAGAAAGGAAGAACAATCTTGATATTATGGTGGTAAGACTTGGCTCAAAGTAAAATGTAGAGGGATTTTGCACATTTCTGGCTGTGTTACATACTTGATGTTTAAGTATCTGCTTGGATCATTTATTTCTGTCATTCATCATGTGGGAATGACTACCTTCTGGTAAGTAGAGCAGGTTCCCATGTTCCAAGAGGTTAATTTTGTCTCTAGTACCCATTTGTTTACTTTCTTCACTAGATCATTTTAATTGGCAAAACTCAGTTCTGAGACTGAGGAAAACCTTGACTTACAAAAAAGTTGAAATGTTATGAATCCATAAATGAGTAATTAAAGACTGGATATGTCTGACTTTTTTCCTTTTTCACTTTAGGCTTGTGTGGCTAGCTGCAACTTTTTCTTCTCCCTTTTACAAGACCAACCAGAAAAACACTCTATATGCTGTTACCATACAGAAGTATATATTTAGAGTCCATTTTAATAAAGGCTAAAGCTAATATTCTCCTAGGGAGAAGGCATCTGGGAACAAGACTGTTAATTTTCTGCAAGTTTTCAGCATTTATGAATGAGGTAGTATGCTGGAAAGTACACATAGGTATTATTCAGCTACTGTGTATGGCAATATCTTCAATGTTTCTAAGTGATTTTTGTTTGCTTATGGAAGCAGAGATGAGATACATGCACAGTGGGATATGGACATGTTAATTTAGGAAGGTGCAGCTTGTCAGTAACTGAAATAACAAGTATATATTTAACTAGGAAATCAGCTTTTTAAAATCTTAGTAACATGATTCTGATACTGCTGCATAAGTAAAAAGACAATTGAAAAATGAATACTTGACATTACAAAGTAATGAATCTTTCTACACATGCTTATAGATGAAGATAGAAATTTACAGATCTGACATTTCTTAAAGTCTGCAACTTTGTAAACTTGATTTTAGTAAATAAATTGTGTTTATGTTTAATATACTGTATAGATGAGTAGACTATTCCAGGTATCTGTCAATGTGGCTGTGTTGTATTGCAGTAACAAATTCTTGTTAAGTATGTGAGGGATGTCATCGGTAAGTTAGACATTACAGGATTGTAGTCTTATTGCTGCAGGCCCTTTTACATCTCATATTGCCTGTTCAGATAACTGTGTTTATATTTAGATGATGTATGTTGAGTAAGGTGAGACTGTCTTTACTACTGCTGACCCATATTCAAATTTAATGTTGCATTTACCAAGTTAAATGATTGGCCGTTAATTAGTTCTATTTACAGAAACATGGAAATACTCATGAGGTTCAGTGGAAGTGTCAGGTGCATGTGAATTGCTACTTTGCCATTGGCACAAGATGCTGCTCTGAAGTTCAGTTGAAATGGGATCTGCCCCACTGCTAGCCTGTGTCAGCAGACACCAAGAAACTCTTAGTGGAAGAATGCTAAATGAAAGCTGTTTTAGTAATTATGCCAGGGATCTCTAGCCTCATTAGGCAATGGGTCAAAGACTCGACTTAAGTTCCCTCCTCCTGTATTGCTGTGCAAATGTTGCAGCCCATCAGCAAACAGTTTGCAAACCAGGGCTAGAAAGCTTGTCCCATAGATACTTCAAGCTTTGTCTGTTAAAGCTTGTCTTTCCCCAGTCTATTTTTACAACTTCTGCCCTGCTGGAGCAGTGACTGTGGGGGAACGACCCCAGGAGTTTGTACTGCTTTCCTCAGTGCTGCTTTTAGCTCCAGTATTTGAAATACAAACACTGAATGAAAATAATATGCTTCTTATTATAATAGACTTCTTTAGGACTTGAGTGTTTTGGTGGTATGGTTTTCTTGTTCTTAATTTCTTCCAGAACTTTGGATTTTCTTCAGAATCTTGCCTTTGGCAGGGTGAAGAGAGGGAGAAAATGTTGGGCCAAAATTAAAAATCAGCGATTATGGTGTTTTTTTCTCATGGCATGGGAAGAACTGGCATCACAGTGGAGCCTGGACTTTTTTTTTTCCCTCAGAGGTGCATGTAGGAGCAATCCTGACAATTTCAGCAGACAGTGTAAATTCTGTAGTTAAACTATCTCTTTTCCCCTGAGTGAACACTTCCTTGATGACCACTTCATGTACTGCTGTGCAGCTCTTCTGCTTTGGGGTGTGTGTGTGTGTTCTTCAGAGATTCACTCAATCTTTTTGCAGCTTTTAGCTCTAGTTTGCACTGTTTCAGCCTCTCTGGAAGGTGCTTGTCTGTGAAAGGGCTGTACTTACAGCAAGAATTGTCTGGCACATGGTTCTTAAGAAACATATGCATATGTGAAAATACTGATCTTTTCTGTTTAGAAGTATTGTAAAAGTCTGTTTTGTACTCTTGAGAAAATACAAAGATTTGAATATCATTATCTTTAGAGGAAAAATGTGACCAATCATTTCACAACAGTTGTGTCAGACGATACTATACAAAATCCCTAAATATTCTTATGGGTTTATTGAGTGCTTGGATTAATAAGTAGGCTTTGTTTTCAGAAAATCAGACGAGTGGTGTTTGTTATTTGGTTTTTGGGGTTTTTTTTCTCTTTTTAACTTTGAGAAACTTCAAGATACTTAGAAGTACTAGCATATCTATGGCATTAGAAGAGCTGTACTAATGAAATGATGTTGCAGTGTGAGCATACGTGACAAAACACTGTCTTCAGCTCTGGGAAGTTGTGTTTCTGTTGCTCTGGGTGTCATCTAGAATGGAATTTAATTCTCTGTAAGTAGTCTGTGTTTAAAAGAGTGGCTAGCCAGAGCAGCTTCCCTTAAATCTAAGTATGCTGAGAGAATGGGGGCTTGACTTCTTTCTGATGCCTTTTCTGGAAACTAGCCATAGAGATCCTGCATCCTGACAGATTCTGTAGACTTTTTTCCCTGCCTGTATCTTGGCATAGGGGGATGGGCAATAGAAGGTACCTGAAAAATCAGAGAAGTTAATTGCGTTTCTTTAGATTGCCGAAAGAAACAGGAAATTCTTACTGTGAAAGATGTAGCTTGTTATCGATATATTTCCCTACTCTATTCTTACTTTTCCTCCTTTGCTTTATAATGATTACTTTACAAATACCACTAGGGAATTGAAGAGGTTAAGAACTCATGCTTTGCTTTCTAAATAAATTCTTTCACAATCTTTGAGGACTTATAGAAATAAGTCCTTCCCTTCAGTGAGATTAGAAGTGTTTGTTCTAAGCTCAGAAATAAACTGTAGGAATTCCTTGATAGCAGTAACTCAGATTGTTTTCAGTTCCTCTTTTAAAATTACTAAAAAATGTTTGCTATAGTTTATATAATTGTTTGTTCTAAATATATAAGATAAATATGACGTTTTTTTAAAAGGAGATGAAGGGGGATTATTGTTTTTTGTGTGTGTGTTTGCAGCATTTGGAACACTTACCAGTGTTGCTTTGCATATTATATAGGGAAGAGAAAGTACTGTATACTCATACATACTTGGATTTTTTCTGTCCATTTAAGGAAAACAGGAAGCAAACCAGAAAACTTTATCTATTGATGTGTCACTCTCTCTCTCTTGCAAAAAGCATGTTTGTTTACTTAAGTATAAAATAATCTTCCGCTGTTTTTCCTCTGTCCTTTGACTTGTCTACTGAAAACAGTAGATATACCATGGGGTCCAGTATTATTTGTAGTTTGTAAAATTTAGAGATAAGGTACTGGCTGGCATCATGGAAAATCCTCAGATATACAGTGCAGTAAATGTGATAGGCTTTTCTTAGCCTTGTGTTTTGATTTTTTTTTTTTTTTTAAATGGTCTCAGTAGTGGTCTGAGTGGTAGGAGTACTTAGTAAAGATCTGAACTGTGCTATGGATTCACTTTTAACCTTAAGAGTAATTTTGGTTACTGTGTATAATGAAATGGGAGTGTTAAGTAATCTATTTTTCTACAGAATTGATGTCTGCTTTTTTTTTTTTTTTTAATGGTTTGTAAATGAAAAGTAATTACTGTTATTGTCCATCACAAAAAATGGCTGCCTATCTAAAATTAAGCAGATCTATTCCATGGGGACTTTTTAAACATTGTAACATTTGTTACTTCTTCTTACTGAATCCTGCTTGGTTTTGGGTAGTGGTCACTGAGTGCACATGTGGTGGTAGGGCTGGTCTGTTCTTGTGTTTGTGAAAAATAGTTTACTTGGTGGAACCTTGGCCACTGATTTGAGACCATAAGCACAAGAATGCCACTTGGAATAAGTGACAAAACTATCTACGGTTTGCTTTCTGAATCTTTTGCAAAATACACGTAAGTTATAAAGTTTTTGAAGATAGAAAGAAATCTTTGTGAGTTACAATGTAAATGCAATATCAGGCATACTTTTTTCTTGTTGAAATACAGTTTGTTGCTGTTCTGTTCTTTTGACAAGCAATTTTAGAGTTACTTTGAAAAACATGTAAGCTTAACTAGTACTGACTTGTATTCATTTCACTGCTTCTCACTTTCTTGTCCCTCAGGAGTCATCTTGCTTGGTATCAGGACTAGATATGTATGAGATAAGTGTCTTCCCAAAATAAAACTGACCCAGTTTGTTGGAAGCTTTTACTTGAAGGTGATTTTGACTGGAAGGGCTTAAACTTAAAAGGAATGAATATCAAAGTCAACTTGCGATATCAATTGATGGGATATTCTTGAATGCAGAATAAAACAAAATAACCAATGAAGGTTGTTGTCATGGTTTAACCCTGGTCAGCAACTAATCGCCACACAGCTGCTCACTCACTCCCAGATGGTGGGATGGGGGGGAGAACTGGAAGAGCAAACGTGAGAAAACTTGTGGGTTGAGATAAATGCAGTTTAATAAGTAAAGCAAAAGCTGTGCATGCAAGCAAAGCAAAACAAGGAATTAATTTACCACATCCCATCGGCAGGCAGGTGTTCAGCCATCTCCAGGGAAGCAGGGCTCCATCAAGTAGTAATGGTTACTTGGGAAGACAAAATGTTATCACTTCATATATCAAACCCTTCTTTCTTCTTCCCCCAGCTTTATATGCTGAGCATGATTCCATATGGTATGCTTTGGTCATTTGGGGTCAGCTGTCCTAACTTCATCCCCTCCCAACTCCTTGTGCTCCCCTAGCCTGCTCAGTGGCGGGGTTGTATGAGGATCAGAAAATGCCTTGATGCCGCGTAAGCACTGCTCAGCAGTAGCTAAAACATCCCTCTGTTATCACCCCTGTTTTCCACACAAATCCAAAGCACAGCCCCAGACAAGCTACTATGAAGGAAATTAACTCTGTCCTAGCCAAAACCAGCACAGTTAAATAAACCAATAGCTATGACCTTTACAACAAATGCAATAATATTTTGTAGCAGTATCATGTACCTCTTTTCCATATATCTCAAAGCAGTTTATAAACAGTTAAAGAAATTCCTGCCCTCTTGAGGGACAATAGCAGAGATTCCTGCCTGGCAGCTGTGGGAACAAGCACAAAGGGAAGAACTGACTTGTCTGAATATATGCAAAAGTCTTCAGTGGGTAGTTCAGGGTGATATGTATTTCTCTGAAATAAATGTGTTCCTCAGTTCTGTGTGTTACCACTTGCTCATTCTTTTTTCAAGGGCATAATATAATAATCCCTATTTTAATTAACTTCTTGTCCTCTCACAGTATTCTTACAAAGAAGTGGGCAGTATATTATGTGGTTGTTTTTGCTATGTCACTATAGTTATTTAAAATTAAACAATACTTTTATGTACTTTAATACACTCTTTCTTAAATTTCATCTGTATTTAAGAAAAAAAATAAATTAGTAGTCTGGAGGAACTCTTTGATTTTAACCTGTTATAGAAATTATAATCTATTCAAGGTTTTTTGTCTCATTGATGTATTTTTAATACAGTATTTAATAGTAATTATTTGTTCTGATGATGCAAGGAATGAAGCATCCAAACCATCCTGTTATGTTGTCATTTCAGGATAGCTCTCCACATGAACTTCCTGCTCCAAAGCATCGCATGCTTAAAATATACATACTTTCCCAGGCTGTAATAAACATGCCAGGAAAAATGCAGTGAATACTAGTTGTATAATAAAGTTACTCTAAGAAATAATATTATATACTTCATCAAAGGACACTTAGAATTTTGTACTTCCCTTCTGCATTATTAAAGTTCCTGGCAGAGCACCGAAGTGCTTTCATATTTTAAAGAAAATTCTCAGCTAAAATGAGAGAATGTTTTTATAATGAATTTTTCAGATTAAAAAGATTATAGTTGTGGGCATAAAGTATAAAAATAGAAATAGTAAATCCAAGTCAAATCTACAAATAGCTGGTTGAGTAATCTGTTTCATGTAGTGAAGGATTACTGTGGGGCACTGGCTGTTCATGTCATGTGAGAGATGGGGTGGGGAGGAGTGATCTGCTTACAACTATCTGGTGCTTTTAGTGATGTGACTTTTTATTGCAGCACATTTATTGTATTTTATGGTCACCTCTGAGTTTGAAAGTGTTTGTATAGGGCACTGCAAACTTTCTATCTGGCATCAACCTTACATTTAGATCTTCTTATCGGGGGTCTGGTCAAGCTTACTGCAGTAGCAAGATAACTTGACCTTTTTTTATAGCTTATAGTTAAATCTTGCTGCTTTTGAGTCTATGACTTACAGTTAGCAAACCCCCCCCCCCCCCCTCAGATATTTTCTATTTCATTGAAAATTTGAAAGAAAGCAGATTAGCTTTCTATTTTCAAATATTCTTAATTTTTAGAGATACATTAGGTAAAAACCATAACATGTCAGGGAAGTTCAGTGTCTGTTGTACTCAGGTTTGGCAGGTTTTTAAAAGACAGACAGACTATTTGTGTGTTTGCTGTGCTTTAGGAATGTGTAGGTTTTTGAAAAGTATATTGAATTTTATTTTGTCTTTAGTGGAGCAGTTAGTACTGGAGTCAGGATTTTGTCTAAACTGGGTGTATAGCTAGCAAATACAGCTGTGGGGTGTCTTGTTCGTACTGGTAAAAGGGTAGATTGGAGAGTAAAGGTGGCCCAAAAGCTGATACAGACTTCAGGCATCCTCTCAAGCCAGAAATACGGCTTGATGATGGTGTTTTCTATACAGATGCGTTATACTTCTACAGGGAGGTATTGAAAATTAATAGATGTTTTAAAAGAATCTGGAGGTCATAAATATTGCATAGTTTTGCGTTTATCAATAAACTCCAGATCCCATGGCTATGTCTTCTCAAGTTGTTTTAGTAAGAAAACTATTGTAATTCCAATGAAAAATACTGTCCCCACCATACATTATTGATGGACAGAAATCCTTTGATAAACTATTCTCCAAACTGGGTCTTATACTGCCTGGCATTCTACAGACATCTGTTTTGTTGTTGGTTTTGGTTTTAGTTTCTCCAGCAACAGACTCTCAAAACCTTGGATGATGAATTGAGAATATGGTCATTTAAATTGTGAATTACATTAACGTGGGAGCAGTTGAGGGCACTTTAGGATCAGCATTTACTGCTGACAAGCTGGAGGGATGACCTGAAATAAATCTCTTAAGAACATATGTTCTATTTGAAGTGCTACACTTCAAATACAAATAATTATGCAGATAAATATAAAATGGGGTAACTGATGAGGCAGTTGGCTTGCAAAATATGATCTGTTGCAGGTCAAAACAGAAGAGAACATTTTACTAATATGTAAGGGAAGACACTAAAGTTCTGCCGATTGTTTTATTTTTTAAAAATACCCTATATCAAAACCAGGAAGTCTTTAATCTCTGCTCAGTGCTATTGAGGCCTCAACTGAAGCTGTGTTTCCAGTTTGGGCACAGTGAGACAAGATAGAGGTAACCAGTTGGAGAGTGTCCAGAGGAGATAAAAATTATCAGCTGTCAAGGAAGCATGAAAAGAGTGAGAACTGACATTCTTTGTTGCAGGTGTGTCTGTCTCTCTAGAGAATTATTGAAAAAATGTTTTGTAAAGAAAGGAATAATCTTTCTATGAAGAAGACTAGGAGTGATTTAATCTAGGGAGGAAGATCTGGACATTAAGAAAAAATACTAATTGTGAGAATAGTTGAGTTCTGTGATATGTTGTGTAGGAAGGCTAAGGCATCCCTCTTGTCAGAGGCTAGGCACTGGATAGACAGCTGTCTGGGGTTGGTTGATTCTTCTGTCAGAAAAATGGATTAGTATTCTTGAGGTCCTTTCCAGCTGTTTTCTCTAATTATCTGGAGAACAACTTTTTGTGTTTTAAGCCATAAGAAGTGGCTTATGTAGGAGATAGCATTGATTAGTAAGAGTTATTGAGTTCTTACTTTAGACAAGCAAAGACCTTTTTTTTACCCTTCAAAACACAAGATAAATTTAAATACAAACATTATGCTTTCTAACTTCTTTTTCTTTTAAAATATGTTTTTATAGATCTTTCTGCCTTGCACTGTTAATAAGTTTGTTATTGCCTTGAGTGCCTTTCTTTACTCTGGGAAAGTGAAGATACATAAAGAAAATACATTTACTTAATATATTAAGTAAACTGGTATAGAAAGACACCAGACATTTTTGTGGTAGGCTGTCATAATGTCTTTTATATCAAGATTGCTTTTTAAAAAATTGCTACTTCTGGTTTTATAATTATTAAGGAGTCACTGTTATTTATATATTTATTTGTGTCTGTACCAGAAGACCATATCTTCATATGTTTTTGGTATTTTTTTTCTTTGTTTCTTCTCCTGACCAAAGGGGCTTAGCCTGGACTATTTTTTAGGTATAGCATTATATGACATTAGTTTTTAATGCTTCATTCGAGTTTTATTTCCCACCACCACCAGGTCTCTGTCTTGAGAAGTTGCCAATTTCTTCTTCAGCTAGCAACCTCCATGTAGACCGTGAACAAGAAATTGTTACATGCTACGAGAAGGCTGGGGATATTGCTCTTCTGTACCTTCAGGAGATAGAAAGGGTAAGCTGGGGTTATTTTCTTAACTGGAGAATTGCGTGGCTCATCTTTCATTAATATATTTTGGTAGCTCAACTAAAAGGTATCTATATATTTGTTTTCTTAGGACTTCAATGCACACTTACAGTTGGACAATAAATTAGTACGCCTTAATGCATGTACGGTAGCTGTTCTTCTGACTGTTCTCTTAGAAAATAGTGCTAGTAGTCCAAAAAGGGACCGAGCTCCTCTGAACTACTATATGTATTCAAGGTGCTGATCTGTGGCCTCTTGTTACCCTACAGTAGTTCATTTATGGACATGGGATTATGGTGTCTTTCAAATACACATGTTGGTGTATGTACAATGTATGCATATACTTACTAGCTTTTCAGATAATTGTTAAAAAGAATTCAATTCAAAATGAAGCTATGAAGATTGAAAATTGATCTTGTTGGTGTTTATTTGGAGCCAATAACTTAACTGCTCTTAAATCCTCTTTATAAAACTACTTGAAGGTAAAATTCTGAAATAACTTTGTACTTGTCAGCAAGACACTTGACATAGCAGTGGGATGTCCAGTATAGTAACTGAAAGTGTGTTTACTTCAGCTAATAGGTACAATCCTGGGACAATTAAAAAATAATCAGATATGATAGCCAGTTAAACATATGACTTTAAAACATAGATGAACTTCAGATGAATCTTAGCTTGATAAATTGGATTAGGACAATGTTCTTGGACTTGATAGCCCATTTGTCGTTTTATCTGCTCAATATATTTTTTATTATATGTATGAAACTACAGTTACAGTTAAAATCTGAGGTACTAGATATGCGGGAGACCTGTTTTTTATTGATGAAAGCTGATATATCCAAGCTTCATATTGTTAGACCAAATATAACCTACAAACAGCTGTGCAGAATATTAGGCAAGTTACTGTTTTCCCCTCTAGTTTTATGGATTATGAATTATGAAAAAATAAAGTTAGGCTCTTTATTTGTAAAGAGCATAATGCTTCATGATCTAAAAGCTTTGCACTTTATCTGGATTTAAAGGGATACACAGGCTCTTTTATTTCCTTTTGTTTTCTTTGATACCATTAACCTTGTCTTGTTCCTTACCACTTAAGCAGAAATCCTTCAAGTGTTATGATTTGGGGTTTTTTTAAAGAAAAGAAAATGTTTGATACCCTTTCTTTCTAGGAGTTAAACACTACTGCAATTTATTTAGACTTTGAGATCTGGTTGGGCAAAATACAATACAACTGGGGCTCTGTTCTTGGCTTGTAAGTACTATTAGAATGAAGCGAGCCAGCAATATCAATCTGACCCTCTTTTTCAGACTTATTGCTTACAAGCCTCAGGTCTGTCATTTGACAGTTGTCTTTGAAGGGGTTATTAGATACAGTATAGGGTCACACAAGCAAAAGGAAGGGGAAAGAAAACTTTGATACGATGGGGGAAAGAAAAGTAACTCATGCTTTTTTAAAAATATATACACATTTTTATTTTCTTAGAGTTTTTTGCTTTGGGTTTTTTGTTTGGTTTAAGATTGTCTTTTAGTGGCTGGTACACTGTGTGAATGTGAAGGCAAATGAAAACTGATAGCTGTCCGTTTTAAGAGAGCATTTTTACTGTTGATGCAATACAAATTCAGTTTCTAAATTGTTTTTTGGAAATCACTCTGGAGATCACTTCTTAATGCTTTCTGCAGCAGTCTTTCCTAAACCTATCAGGGTTTTAGATTTTGAATACCATCACCTCCTGCTACTGAATAAGGTTGCCAATATGCTTTTTTGTATACTTCTCTTTTGTGTACCATTCTTCACAAAAATTTCTGGAAAAGTATTCTACAGTTTTTCTTAGTGGCATTTCTGCTTGGTGAAGAAATTACCTTTTAAGGGTATAGCCAAAAGCAAAAGGATTGGTATTTAGTTGGGAAAGGAGGTTAAGTATACAAATACTCTACTAGCCACCGTGTACAAATGAAAAAGATTTCTCCAACATCAAGTATTAACTTCTGTGTAAAAGTACACAAAACTTTAATTTTTTTCCAATAATTTTTCCCCCTTTTGTTCTTTTAGATAATTAATGCCAATATACAAAACAGAAGCCCTAAGCCAGGGCCCACTGCACATGAACAAGAACTTGGTTTTTTCCTGGAAACAGGACTTCAAAGAGCACATGTTTTATATTTCAAGAATGGGTAAGATTGGTTTCTCCTTTTTTTATATTCACTTTTTTGTTCAGGCTTTGTATTGTATGTATGATCTAACTGGGCATCATAATTTTTAGCAATTGTAGATTGTGTAATCATGAGAACTGTTATTAATAAAGTAGTAACATTTCAATTGAAATAATAAGGCTACTCATATTGTATTTACTCACCTATTATTAAATCGTTTTATCAAAGTATATTAAACAGAAAGCATTTTACATTTTCACTTACTAAATGTGAACTTGAAATACTTTAAACTTTATTTGAAATTTCTTTTACTTTATTACTAGACACTGTTAGAAAGTGTTTTATAACATATTGAAAGTCTTGATCTGTGTAATTTGATTTTGTAATTTTTTTCCAAATCTCTTCAGTTATCACTTATTTTAACATTATGCTGCAGGATAAATGTGCATGAAGATCAACAGTATGTATACAAGTATACAATCTCCATTGTACCTGCTCTAGAGATACTTTTAGATTCTGCATGGGAGATCCTTTATAATTTATTTTCAAATAGGCTTCCCTTAAAAGCCTAAAAATAAATTCAGATAACACAGAAAATAAAAAAAAGGAATACAATTCTCCATTTTTAACAGCTTCAAAACTTGGCACAAATGGTTTTTAAGTACATTTCTGACATTTGTTTTTGAAATCACATAGTTTAAAAATTTGTTTGCAGGGCTTCTTATTTCACCAGGAAAATGTGGTTAGATCAAAATATTGGAATTCTTTATAGGACTACTGTTTTGTACCAAAAATGTTTGTTATTCTTTCAAATACACAAACAGGAGATGAAGGGAAATCATGCAGTGTCTGTAAAGAGTTCGAGATTTTAATGTACTGATGGTAGGGTGACAAATGCTATACAAGTTTTCAAACTGTTTAGGGATTTCAGTGTGGAAATGATGACTAAGTTTTTTTAAATCTCATTCTTAAAGTAATGAACTACTGCTGCAATAGCACATGATCTGACAATTACATTTTAGTTCTGTTTTCATGATTTAATTGCAGGAGGAATGGAATGTTCTGAAAGCTAATTTTTTTCATTTACCACAGCTAAAAATAGAATTTCTGCCTTGATGTGTGCACAAAAGATACATAAAATATACTTAATGAAAGAATCCCAGTGGCAGTTGTGGTTAAGAATAAGCTAAAAATTCCACATTTTGAAGAATTTTGATTGAAGGCCAGGAATGGAAATGGTTCATTTAATCTGACATATGCATAAAAGGAATCAGCAATAGATGTAGCAGATTAAGGTTAATGAAGAAAACAAAAAAAAGCACAGAACAGTTGTACAGTGGGTTAAGGAGCATCCAGCCCACAGGAGTGCTTTTCCTTGAACATTTTGGTTGGTCTGGTATGAACTTTGAAAGGTTGATTGTATTCCATGTACACTTTCACACTGAAGCTGTTGGTGATCTTGTTAACTCCTACATAAGCATGTAATCTTTTTTGCAGTCTTTAGTACAATGGACACTTGCAGTTTACAAGCTAAATGCACATTATATTTTTAATTTTAAATTTCTTCTTTCCATTTCATTGGCCAGTGCTACTGTTTTTTGTGGTATGAGAGGAAGCAAGGTGGTAGGAAAAACAGCTCTTTGCCAATCGTTATTTTACATATTCCTGACATTATATCCTTTAGTTTCCTCTCTTAACTTAGAGCCAATCTTAGTTCCTCCAAGATTTCCTAGTATGGTCATTGTTCCAGGCTGGTAGTTATGTTGCTGCTTCTATGAGTGTCTTTTTTTTTTATTTATTTTTTTCTTTTTTTTTTTTAATTTTGTTACTTATGTTTACCAGAACTGAACAGAACATTGATACTTACCTAATAGGAACAAATTTATAGCATACTTTTTAATACATTCATTTGAAGGATGCTTTGCTTGGTTTTTCAATTTGTCATCTCTCCTGGTGTTAGGCTTACAGAAATCGGTTCAAGACCTTTCCATTAAGCTTTGCAACACACTTCAAGTTTGAATTTAATCTAAAATTGTAAAGATTATATGAACATTTTCAAGGAGAGGAAATGTAGGTTAATTATAGGCAGTTTAGAAATGGAAACATTTCTTTTAAATAAACTGGTTTTGCAAATGAAACTGTAGATGTTAGAAAGGCTTCAGTCCTGTGGAGGAGACAGGGAATCACCAGAGTTTATCTGCTTATGAGTGGGGGGGGCGAAGTAGAAGAGAAAAAGTGTGCCCATCTGTTTTTACAGGCAGACTAAATCTGCTATTCGTATTGCAATGCAGTAAAATATTTTTGTGTATGTTTATGAAGTGAGGCTTACATTCAGAAGAGTTGAATCTTAATTAAAAGTTCCTTTCACCAGACTATAACCTGGCATTCGTTTTGAGTCCGTTCAGATGTTACCCTGTTACCAGCATAGTGGCTATAGTAATTTATGTGTTAGAGCAGCTTAAAGATCCAAGGAGATGTTTATGTATTTTTTGCTGGGTTTTTTAGACTTCAGTTCCACTCCAGTAAGTACTAATAAATAACTCTCAAATTCTGCTGGATAAATTGTATTTGTCTTAAGTCCTTTTGCTATGGAGTAGGTTTTTGTTGGTGGTGCATATCTAGAAGGCAGTCAGCTAATCACTGTTTTTAATTACACTTCCGCTAGAAGTGGAAGCATCATTTTTGTGCATGTATGCCACTTCAAAACTAAAAGATAAGTAGGATAACTTTAATACTAACTGAAGGAGTGTAATTTTAGCAGTAATGTAGGGAGTATTGCTGCCTAACAAGAAAGCTGGTTGATCCATTTTAAATTTCCCCTTTGTTCACTAACTGTGCAGAGATTTTCTTTTAAGCCAAGAAATCAAGTTTTTGTGGAGGATTGAGTGACTGTCTTTCAGGTATGCATTATCTTATCTGAAAAACTACAAAGTGTTTGAAACCTAACCGCTAAGTTCTGGCATCTTGAAAATACATGGAAAAGCAATTATAAAAAAAAAAAATAAAAATATGGTGGCAATAGTCTGAACAGAAGAATGTTTTTTTTTTAGTGCTGTATTAAGACACATCTGAAATTAATGCTTTCTCCCAAAGTGTACAGAATTCTAGTAAAGTATCAAACTACGTATCTATTTTTCACTTGGGAGCAGAGGAACATTTCAGCTTGGAAATGAGTAACAAAGAAGTTGAGGAAGCTGTTCGAAAAGTAGGGTTTATGTGCTTTTTAAATACATTCTGAAATAGGTAATTTTAAATTTCTTTCTGGCTGATTATGCAACTTCTATTTAGTGTAGTAGTAACTTTGTAATTTCGGATTGGAGGAGTTCAAAGTCCTGACGTTGTTACAAGAAAAGCTGTGAGCACAGGAACTTTGACATTAGACCTTAACATAACTATTTTCAAGTAAAATGCCCCTGAGAGAGAAAGGACAGCCATTTATGTACCCAGTAGTTCTTCTGTCCTAGTATTTGCTTTGTATTCATGTTACGAGGTAAACAAGACAAGCTTGAATTTTAAATTATTTTTATTTTAGAGGTAGTAGTGTTCAGAAATGTATGGGAACTGTATACTCTTAAAGCAAAAGAGCTTTCTGGTTGAAGTCTAAAACCAGGAGCCTGTCATGTGAAAACCAGACTTCACTAGCTTTCAGAGCTCTTTTTTGTAGCTTCTCCTATATTTCACAACTTCTCCAAGGACATTGCTCTATCATGGTCCAGGATCCAGACTGCAATTTGGTCTAATCTCCATAGTGGTTCACATGCTGAATCAAAACCTGAGGGATCTGGACCAAATCTGTACTCGTCATGCTGCCATTACCTGTGCTTGCACAGCTGCAGTGAAGCAAGACCGTCCCAGTCTTCTCCATTAAGTTGTTTCTCAGTGACTGGCATTTTCTCAATGAAAAATTTACCCACCCCAAGACCAAACCAAAACAAAAAATCTCAACCAGTTTTTCTGCATATAATTGATTTTTATTGGCTTACAAAATGTTTGACAAGCACAACCAAAAAAACCCAGACTCTAAGCAGTTCCTCATGTATAGGAGTTGTCTATGTAGAAGTTGTTTCTTTACCTATTTTTCTTTTTCCATCATAGCATCAATAGGAAAATCATAGGAATATAGCTTTCATGTTAGTAAATGGGGGATGGTGGATGGAAGCCAATTCATAAGTGCTTCTTTTGCACACATGTACCTGTACAGTATTCACAGCTGGGTATTTCGCAGTGATTAAATCCATAAGAGAAGGTTTTATGTAAATGTTTTGACATAAGTGCCCATCAAGACACTGTATGACCAGCTGTCATAGAATACAGTGCTAGCTATCCATCACTCTCTGAATCTGTTGAGATGATGTTGCATATTCTGCATCAGTCTCAAAACAAATTGGTCATTAAGTAAAGAATAGAAAGTAAGATGACATTCAAAAACATTGAAATCCTATAAAGTACTGTATTCTTTATATGTGAAATATCATTACGATATTGAAAAATAAATGAAATTACTTCTGTTGCAGTTTTCAAAACAACTTTGTCCTGGAAATAAAGCACAAACATGCTTTCATGTTTGTGTGGTTAGGAAATTAACACAGAATACATTCAAGATAGAGACAAATATCACTGGTTTTTGATTGCTAACAAAAATGAGTTTTCAAAGGACACTTTAATATCTGCCTTATCAGGTGCTTTTCTTATCCTTATTTAAGATACTGTTCTTACTCTGTTAGTTTTTGTTGAAAAACAGTATATTTGAATGTGAGGGGAAATTACCATTCTCTCAGATATTCAGATAAAATCATCCATCAGGAATGCTTTCTCTTTCAATCTTTGTTTGTGTTTATTGCTCAGAATTGTGTCTTAAAGAGTTTAAGATAATAATGCATTGTGAAATTATAGAAAACCTGTCAGTTTTACATGGAGGACTAAGGTGAATATAAACATGAAGGAATCACTTCCATTCAAAATAATCTCAAATTACTTTTGTAATAGTTACACAAAACACACTGAAAGAGCAATGTTAGTATCTGAGTTGATGTTGAATTTTGATAATTTTAACAATTTGCAGTTAGTATTCTGACTCTAGCTCACTTTTTCCGAGAAGATACTTAGTGGGTTTTAGCTCGTGTGCTACAGATCTTGCTGACTGTGGCTGTTGCTTGCCTTTGCAAGCATCAGATTCAATGTTTTGGTTTTATGTTGTGTTGTGATGGGCAGCAAACAAAACGGTATTGGATTCCTAAACTGGGGAGGGACTATTTAGTGCGCTTCCTCTGCTCCCGCCAAAATGCTTGCTTTACTGCTGCATTTCATGTTCTGGTTTTTATTTCCTTCTCTGGTTTTGATACTGTTCTGAAGAACACTGCTTCGCATGTTAGGTGTTACATGATGTGGCTATGCCACACATTTTTTATTTTTTTTTCTTCTTTTTTTTTCTTTTTGCCTTTTTCCTTGCAGCTTCTAAGATGTGGATTCATAGGATCACACAGGTTGAAAGGGACTCTGAGAGGCCATCTGGGCCAGACCCCTGCTCAGAACATGTCTGGTGTAGAGCAGCTTGCTCAGAGCCTTGGCCAGTTGGTTCTGTATGTCACCAAAGATGTAGGTTCAAATTCTGATGAGTTTTGGGGCTTAGGCATTTTGTGAACAGCATTCATGAGGTATATCACCTGAATGTGAGCTGCAGTAACTTACAACTAATTAAGTCTTTTGAGTTTCTTTCTGTTAATATACTGATTTTTCTCTAAAGGACAGTTAGTCCTCAGATGGTAGTTATTTTCACCAAGAAAAAGGTTTCATTCTATGAATATAGTATTTGGCTATTTCTGTTAAAGCTTCAGTAACAGTTTAACATGGAGCTTTTCAGTATTTTGTACTACGGGTTACTATTACATTGTTTCTTTTTTAATATTGAAATCATGGTTTTGAACTGATTAAAAATTATGGAGGCTGCCAGTTTTAATTGCAAAAATGTTAATTGACCCTGTTAACTTCAAAAGGAGGAAATTAGCAGGTAGGAGAACTAATTGGTGCTAGATTTTTTTATGATAGTAGTAGAAAGGGATTTGCTAAACTGTAAGGTAAGTTTGCCAAGGAAAGAGTGCATGTGTTTTGGTCACAGTAGAGATAAAGGGAACTGGCTCTTGGAAAAACTAGGAGACTAATTATGTACAGACCTTTAAAAAAAATCACCAAAAAACCCCCTAGTACTAAAGGAAATTTCGTCTTCATATTAAAAAGTAGTAACTATTCATAAGCTATTTTTGCAAAGAGTTACCAGATTACTTGACTTTTCAACACTATGCTCTTAAGCTGTAGGTACTGCTGTAGCAATCAAACTGTACCAGTATGTTTATATATTCAAAAATCAGTGAACAGAAGGCTGATACAGTGCTAAGAAAAGCTGAATACTGTGCAGGTGTTTGAAGCTGTGTGTGTCTCTTTTTATTTGTTATTGAGATTAAAGGCTTTTGGAAACTCATCAGTTCTTTAGTATCCATTACTCAAATGATTTCCTTGCCATTGGCCAAACAACTTATAAAATTGTTTCTAATTTTTTAAGGTGAAAAGCAGTATTACACTGACCATGGTGAGTATTCACTACTGTGAATACCTTGCCGATGTAATACATGCTACAGAAATGCTAGCCACCAGCTGAAACTTGAAAGGCAGGCAAGCTTTACTTCATGTGTTCAGGTGAATACTGGAAAATTTCCCTTTCCACCTCCTGATTTCCACATCTTTTTACAGCACATAACTGCTAGGATAATGTGTTAAACAGCTAATTTGCTGAGGAGTGCTTGTAATTACTTTTTTTTTTCTTGTTGATATGCAGGCATTTTGGTGTTTGTACTGAAATAGTTTTGTTTGGGATTGGTACACCTCTTACATTTGACCTTTTAGGCCTTCCTAATTCTCCTTCCAATGCTGACCCACTGTCCCAAATGACCTTTTCTGGACTCCCATTTCCTACACTGTATTTTAAGCATGAGAAGTTGGAAGTAACACTTCCTTCTCACAGTGTATGGTCCTGCCCTTGTGCATTTTATTCCTCTCCTGTGCATGAGCATAGCGCGTATGTATAAATAATTTTGACAAAGTTTCAGTGCCTTTCTGTTTACCAGATCCCCATGTTACTGCAGCATGGGTATTTTTAAACAGTTTCTTTGGAAATTAGTAGCTCCTCAGAGATTACATTCAAACAGATGTGTGTCTGGTAAGCAACTCAGCAGTGAAGTAATCTCAATTACTTCACTGTGACATTTTTATAAGACTATTGGCAGGATGTTTTATAGAGGTGGTCTTATGTTCTTCCTGAAATGTGTTGCTGTAAGCCTCATGCTTAGGAACACTGCATGAATTTTTACCTGCAATGAATGAACAGAGGAGGAGTATAAAGAAAGGTGTTTACTAACAAATATTCTGCTTATATATTTTGAAGTATTAGCAGAGGCTTTTCTTTCCAGAAAGTGTTGTCCCTGTTTGTAGCTACAACTCACATTTTGTGTGTTGTATATAGTGTGAATTTGAAGGGGTTTGGTGTTCTTTCCCTGCCTTTCCCCAAGTTAATGTATTCAATTACACTGAACACTGGTTCATGATTAATGTGAAGAATATAAAAATAAAGACAGCTTAGTAAGTGTTTTCAGAATTGCCATTGTGTGCAAAGCAAAAAGGAAATCTTGCCCTCCATTCTACTTTGCTTTAGTATTACAGCCTGATAGCAAATATAAGAGTTGGCAATAAAAGGCAAGACTGTTATTAATTATACTGATGAATAAATGGTACATAAACAATTTTAAAGTAGTGGAAAACTGTTTTAACATCTCTAGCTAACCAGAAGCAGTAGCTTCAAGATTAAACATCTCTGGGGTTACCAACAAAGAGGTTTGATAACCTCTTATTTTGATTTGTTGGGGGGTTTTATTTTCTTTTTTCTTCTCCCTCTCCTAGTTCATTTTTGCTATCATTTTTCACACTTAACATTACTGTTTTGACACTGCTGTCCACACTTTAGCTCTCACATTGAACAGGCATACAGTGTCAGTGAAGTATCAGTGCCCCCCTTCACGACTCAGCTTAATTCTTCATAGGTGTTGTCCCTAGTTTTCTTTCATTGCAAGGGTGGCTCTCTGTTCCTCAGCTTTTCTGTTCTTTGGTGTCACCACTGGGAGGGCTGAACCACATACGGCGCTCAGGGTTTAGCCTTGTTTCTCCTTGCTCAGCACTGTCTCTGATAAAATATTTGATCTGTCTTCAGATTAGCTCTTTGGGTTCTATGAAATGTTACACTTCCATTGATGCATCTGGCTGCTTGTTGCTGCTTAAAATCTTGCATCTTGGCAGAGTACACTGCCTTCATGGTTTCTGCTGCTGATTTCAGACCTTTGAATCTTTAAGACAGGTTGTAAAACCATGCCCGTGTTGGTCACTCTGCTGAAGTTCCCCATGCTT
Source organism: Falco rusticolus (assembly GCF_015220075.1). Taxonomy (NCBI): domain Eukaryota; kingdom Metazoa; phylum Chordata; class Aves; order Falconiformes; family Falconidae; genus Falco; species Falco rusticolus. The sequence continues at coordinate 43,034,322 of NC_051193.1, forward strand.
TTATCATGCTTGGTATTAAACTGAGTGGCCTCCTAGGTCTTCAGTTTAGCATTCTAAATAAAATCACTGTTTGGTCCTGCACATTCTTCCTTCTAGTTCCGTAAGAGATTTTATATTTTCTTCTAAATAAAGATAAAATAACCTTATAAATTTTATAATATATAAATCGACTGATGTGGAATACAATATTAAATATTTACCAGGGTAAATTCTATTTTGTTTATTTCCTCTGTTAACTTCTGTAGTAAAACTTTCTGGCATGTTTAGCACTTCTTTCTTGTGAATTCAAGAATGGGCTTTTTTTGTTTATGATTTCTTTTGGCACGTTCTTAATCTACCCCCATTTCTTTTTCTGACAAGATCTCTGCTTGAAAGGAGAAAGTTGCAAAATAATAGGAGGTAAAGTGCAACTAACTGATGCACTCAGTCTCCAGTAACTGGAGAAGCCCTTTTGTGAATCCGGTCTTTGTGCCTTAGTAGTTGAATCTGGTACTTAGTGTACACACAGGCACATATATACACACGTATATAGTGTGTTGTATATATATATACACTTAAATGAAAGAACATTCTGAGGAGGAGCTGAGGTGGTGGTGTCAAGAGCAGTAGTAAACAAATCATGTAGTGTCCTGACACTGTAGAGTGGGATTCCCTGCTCTCATCTTCCCCATACCTACTCTTCTGGCATGCATTTTTCTTGTTTGCTTTTTGATGGTTCAAATATTTGTTTGGCTCCTCTGTGGAGACATCTCATTCTCCAAAACAGCAGAAAACAAGCAGCAAAAGAATTGTAGCTGTCATTTTAGTGAGATTAATTGATTTACTGGAAGGTGTGATAATGGCTAATGTGGCTGTAAGAAAAGAGGATCATGCAAGTGAAGGGTCAGCAAGAGGTAATAGTTAGGCTAGTATAAATAACTTAGCCTGTTTACTGGCATGGCTTTGGGTTTAGTTTTCTCTCTTAAATAGGAGAAGTACTGAAATTTAGCCACCAAATTGCAGAGCAGGTGAGGTGTGCTCTAAGTTCACTAAGCAAAAATTTACTCTAATTCCATTTTTGATCTGTAAAAGGCAGTTAGACTAAATATTTGGGGGGTTTAGTTTTAAGCATAAGGGAGATGCCTGCCAAACAAAGCCATTCTCGCACTAATGGGGAAGATATTATCAAAATATGCTGCAAATACAAAGTAAATCAACCTTTCTGAGAAATTTAAAGTATTTCTTTTGTAGCCTGTTTTGAGTAGATAGTGATTAATCTCTCTCCCTCTGTTATAAGGAATAGTGTTTGTTTTTTTCATCCTAACATCTTTCTATTGTAAACTGCTTTTCATTGAGTGGTTTCTTTCATTCTATTCTACTTTGTGTGTGTGTGTGTGTGTGTGTGTGTTTAAAAACACAAATAGAAAAAGTATTTGTCTGGGGTGTGAGGTTTATCTGCACCACTAATGCCAAAGCACTGTTGTCTGATGCCAAAGGAAGAGACCTCTTGGTCGTTGATAGTGACAAACATGTTGTGTCAAAAGTTTGCTACTGCTGGCATACATACTTATATTCAGGTGTTCTGATCCTGCATTGAAAGTTTCTCCTTACTGTCCCATAAGAGCACCTTTGCATAGATGCGGTTAAAATATTTTCAGTATTTTAAACAGAAATGCTGCCTGAAATTTTCAAAGAAGCATAAAAGTTGATCTTGCATCAGAATAATTAATAAGGTTCTAACATAAATTGTTGGGGTTTAGGGTCCAAATATGTAGACACAAGGATGAAAATTATTCCAAAGGTCATCAATCCATATAGATTTTCAACAGTAGATTATACCTTTAAATCCTGGTTCTGTCTTTAACTGTTGTAGTGCTACTTAAAGAGTCAAAGTAGCTTTTTTTATCTTGAAGATTTAAAGCAGCAAACATTTTAATTGGTCTTTAAAAACTATGAAGGTGCAATTCAAAGAATTTGACTCAAACATGTTCTGATGGGAGGCAGTCATAAACACACATATACCTAACTAGCGATATCTGTCTGTGGGCTTTGTCTTGTCTGAAATTACTGAAAATGTGTAAGCTCTGAGTGCATATTAATGTACCATAAAATTCCTTCTCTTGAGAATGGAAGGGATCTCAAAGTCGTTTACAGACACTGTGGGACATGTTTTTCTAAGTTAACCTGCCCTTTTGCTCTGGCATTCAGTCAGAATGGGCGGAACTGCTAACATGAAGGCACATGGTAGTGAAATTCAGGTGAAAGTTCTTCCTAGGCTAGGCAGAAAAAGTATGTGCCAGAATAGCTGCCACTCTCTTCTCTCTGATGTTACAAACTGCTAACAAATACAGGAAATGTACTTTGCTAAAAGCAGTGCAGTGTGGGGATCAACCATACTGTTCATGGTATATTTTGCTTCATTACTCAAAGCATTTAACTCAATTTTTGGGTGATTTAGATTGTAGTTTTGAAGTGTAATTTTTTTAGTATTCTTCATGTAGAAGATGCTCAACAAATCTGTATTGTATTTGTGGTTATTTGTGCAGTGGATCAGTGTTAAATGCTTTATGAAGCAAAAAGTAATTCTGTATTTTAAGTTGATTTGGTTTTTTTTCTTGTACAATCTTACTGCTTTTTCCATGATACAGTAGAACTTCAGTCACAAGTTTCAGTCCTTTGTAGATGCTTATAAAAATGTAACACGTAACTAATAACAACCTGTCATGAGGTTCTTAAGGATTTTTAAAGGTTACATACTTTTTCATAGGTACTATTTTTTGTAATTTCGTATGAAAAAATGCTAATTCCTAGTATTTCTTAAAGATTTAAATTATTGTGACTTGAAGTTCTATTACATAGTATATGTTTTATCTGTACTGGGAAATTAGTGCTTCTAGCTGCAAGCTCTTGCTCTCATTTAACAATTTTGCAGGGAACATTTCAGTTTAATTTTTTTGGCAAGTCTGTCTGTCTGGTTTTTTTTTTAAAATCTTGTTACAAGGACACATCTGTGACTTTGCAATACAGTCCTTGAGAGAAAGCTCCATTCATGGGAAACATGCGCTTAGAGCAGAGGACTTAAAGCTGGGATTCCAGTGGTCTGGTTTTGGCTCTCTGTATGTGGCATGTGGTATTACTGAATGGTATGTGTTTTGGCTTTCCAGAGGTGCTGAAGGTATACAGCTTCCATGGAGTTCAGAGGTTTTCTTAAAATTTGGCCTATTGACTTTCTGTATGTACTTCCTTAGGATATGAAGTTGGTGTAATATTCATTAACTATTAAGAGGCCTGCCTGCATGAAATATATAAATAAATGTGATCTTTAATGCAGTTGTTTCCATGTTAGATGTATATACAAGATATGTACTAACTGGTCTCTCTATGGTCAAGCTCTGCTGTGACCTGGACCTTTTACAGTCATCATTTCTTGTGTGACTGGTGATTATTTTTTAACTGACTGGTGGCTTGCTTTGACATAACTTTCAACCTGTTCATACAGGTTTTATTTGGAAATGCTAGTCCTTTCTAAATGAGCTTTTATATAAAAGTATTTCAGAAGATGAACCTGGGCTAGTGAAAGATGTCTGTGCTGGAGACTAAAGTTTCTGAAATATGCTGATAATCCTTTATTATATAAAACAGAACAGAGATGACGTCTGTCATGTAATGTCAAGAGTAAAATAAATGAGTAGATCTCCAGGCAATAAGTGGTAAGAGTTCTCTTGATCTTTGCATCTCTTGATGCAAAAGATCTCTTGCATCAAACTCTCTGGTTTCATGTATTCTGCAACTAAATTTAAAGAAAGTATCTGTGTAAAAATGCTGACTTTTTTTGAATTTGTATAAAGTTGCAATTCAGTAAATCAGTATTTTAAATATATTTGTGAATAAAGACAGAGTAAGGAAGGCAATTCCAACATCAGCTTTATAGTGCAGTGGAGTAGTGCTTTTACTTAGGAAAAGCTTGCACAATGTGTAATGCTTCTTTTCGCTTTTGAGCCTGTGCAAGTAAATGTTGTGCAACTTGCGCATAAAGTTGCATCTTTAGATACTACAACTGTATGACATAACATCTATGACTTAACACAAAACATGCTTTTGATCAAATAGTTTTGTTTTGCAACCAAACTTCACATGGTGAAATGACTGTCCTATGTTATGTGTTGAGGTTGCAGAATTTGGTTGTTCAGCTCCACAAAAAGCCAACCCAGTCCTTCACCAGTTCAAAGACAAACTATAAATATTAAGTAAAATATTCTCAACTGCATTTAAGTGCAATACAAAAACAGATAGCTGGGATACAGAGATAAGAAAAAAGATAAAGCTATAAGACCATTTAAAATAACCTAGTTCGAGAAGAAAGTTCAGATCTGCTGAATTTGTTAGTATGAATGATGCTTCTGGGGGTCATAAATCTCTTTGTAAAAAGCTGTTCAGGCAGTAGTCGTGGAAGAAGCATAGACAAAGAAACTTGAGTTGCAGAAGCCACACCAAAAGTCAAGAACAGAGCACTGATCCCCCAGTCCTCTTCTGGCCACACAGTGGGCCTTGCTGTTTGTGCTCTCTCCTCTCTGAAAAGAAGTTTAAAAATTTACATTGCTTTCACTGAGGACTACAAGATTTACTTGTTTTTTATATCCCTATTTTAAGGTGTCAGCTAAAATGGAATGTTTTAGTTGGGGTTTTTTTCCCCCAAGTTTATACTTTGAAGCCTAATGTAATTGAAAATTAAAACCATTGTATTAGCAAGACCAGCTTCAGTTTTGTTTTTTCCCTTTTTTTTGAGTGGTCACTTCTTACACTTTTCCTTGCTTTCTCTTGAACTATCTACTGATCATGAAAATGTTTCTTTTTTCAATAAATTGGCAGGGAATGTTGTTATAGTCATCAGTGGTGGGGTTCTCAGGTGAAAAAATAAATAAATGTATCTCTCATCAAAATCCATTATGATATGCAGGGAAAAAAATGATAGCATGGATTTTAACAACTTTATTGAGTAATATATTAAGGTGTTACTACATCCAAGTTGGAATACTGTCAAATTCTATGTTTTTATACAGGAACTTGACGAGAGGAGTTGGTAGATTTAGAGAGTTACTAAGAGCTGTTGAAACAAGAACCACACAAAATCTGCGAATGGTAAGTTATATTAAACCACATTCCTATTCCAGCCAGATTCCTACTTTAGTAGACAGGTAAAGTATAAATACAGTGGATGAGTTAGAGACAAATAATCAGATACACAGTGTATTGATTAGGATCTGTTACCTACCACTTTATAAGGTTACGTTTCCTGGCTTAAGTGAATTGCTTAAAATGGAAAGGAACGTTTGCTACCCAGTCTGTCTGCTATTTCTCTTTCCTATTTGTGGATATGGTTAAAAACTGCTTGGTCTCTGACAGACCATACTTTCAACCTTAGTCATAATTGCCCTATTTATGAATTACCATAATTTCATAAGGGTGTTGTTTCATGGTTTTGTAAGGTAATAGGAGTGAGGACAGAATGCAGCATCTTTATATGTGTTCTATTAACTTGGAAGTTATCAAGTTATCATTTCTTTATATTTATTTTTTGTGTGGTAAAGCCTCTCTAAGGAAAACAGTGGAAGCAAAACCATGAAGATTTGTTATTTATATTATCAGACAATAAACCTTTACCAAAAGGGTGATGTATCTTTTTGCATCTTTTATATAATGAAAGGCCAGTGCTTATATCTTTCGCTCTAACGTAATGATTTTCAAAATATCCTGGATTAGTTTCCTAATACTGGGCCTGTAAAACTTCCAAAGTGATAATAAGGAAGGTAATTTGTTTCTTAATTCATTTAGTAACCGATTCCTAGAAGGGTATTAAACTTACTAAATAATGGATGTTCAATGGAGCGGGATAATATTGCAGACTTTAATAGAATGAAGGATGAAGGGCTTCTTATGGTATAGGAGTTAAGGCAGAAGATGCAGATCATATGGTGCTTTCCATGGTTTAAACATTACGCATCTGTTGCTGGGAAATACTGCCAGTTCTGATGCTAATGTAGATCTTGTCTTCCTTCTGCTGCCTTGATACTAATCTCTTGAGTTTTCATCATCGTGATATATAGTCATGCAGCTTGTATGCACATGTATTAAACATTAAAGAGGAGATTAACTTGATAGTTACAGATTATGGGATGACTTAAAAGCTTTAATTTAATATTATCTATTTAAATAATATCTATGTAAGTGTTAATACACTTAAATATATGGTGCCAAGAATAGTTGGTTAAAATAAACTTCTTCATGCTGATCTATAACCTCATTGCACTCTTGCTGAGCCTTACCAACAGTAGCAAACAACAGCATCTTCAGGTACAAGTTTTCAGAAGCCCCAGTCAGTTGGGGTTTGGGCTATAACTGTCTGTGGTCAGTTGACCTTGGCTGGCTGCTAGATGCCCACCCAGCTACTTTCTCACTCCCTTTCCTTACAGGCTGGGGAGAAAATAAGATGGAAGAGTTTGTGGGTTGAGGTAAAGAGAGGGAATTAGCTTGCCAGTTACTGTCACAGGCAAACCAGATTTGACTTGGGGGAAATTAACTTAATTTTCTGTCAATTCAAAGAGAGTGGGATGGTGAGAAACAAAGACAAAAACTAAAGGACCCTCCCCCCACCCCCTTCCCCCAGGTTCAACTTCAGTCCTTCATTCCTGACTCTTCCACCTCCTCTCCCTACCCTCATACTCCCTGAGTGGTGCGTGGAGGGTTGTGGTGAGTCCATAACAGTTCCTCTCTGCTGTTCCTTACTGCTCACGTTTTTCCCCTCCTTCAGCGTGGGGTCCATCCCATTGGCTGCATTTCCTTTAGGGAATATGAACCTGCTCCTCCACAGTCCTCCCAGTAGGCTGCAGTGTGGACATCTGCCTCTGTGGTCCTCTCCATGGACCACAAGGAAATATCTGCTCTACCGTGGTCTCTCCAACAGAAACATCTGCTCCTGGCCTGGAGAGGCAGTAGAGGTTATTTAGCAAAACATATCTGAAAATATACTGTGTTCCACTCAGGTGCAACAGTTGGTATTGTTGATATATCAGATGTATCTGGATTTAACTGATAAAATTGCCGATTTTTTTGTTATTTCCATTTTTTTCTTTGTGTTTAGAGAATTAAACTGGGCACTTGTACCTTTCAAACAGCAGTATGCCTGGTTTGGGGGATGTTTTAAAATAACATAAAATATATTCTACATGACTAGTCTTCACTAGAAAAAATCTAAGCATTTTTGAAGAGTTTGTATTCAGTTTCTAAGGAAAATATTTATCTTTCACTTTTACAGACGATAGCAAGACAACTAGCTGAAATTTTGTTACGAGGCATGTGTGAACAGAGTTATTGGAATCCACTGGAAGATCCTCCTCACCAATCACCCCTAGATGATCCACTTCGAAAAGGTTCAAATACTAAGAATTACGCGCTCAGTAGAAGACCCCGGGTATACACTGGAGAAAAGTATGGCTGAGTTTATACTTCTCTTTTTTCTATAACTGCAATTGTTACCCAGTGCACTGGGTAGTTTAGTTTATATTTTTGAAAATTTAGAAGGAATTGGGCAATATGAATAAGAGTGTTTCCCATGCTGTGTGTATATATATTCCCTGAAGAGAAGCAGGGAAGCAACGTGCTTCTCCAAACAGAAGTTTGCACTGTATGCGTGAGACCTTTTGTTCTCAATTCTCAAAATTATTTTTTTTGTTTTTGTTTTATACTGGCGTATATGGTAGAGTTGATACCTCTTATTATACTTGGGGTACAAAAGAAAACATGAACTGAGTGGCCAGTCTTGAGACTGCACATTTTAAAAGTTGTGTGCTGTTTCTAGACCTCTCTTCTTCTTTATCATAGAAGGAGAGGAAGTAGCAATATGGAAATTCAAATTCATCCCTGAAATATTATAAAAACCCAAAACATATCTAGCAATTTATCTAGCAGCTTCAAAGGTAGGGTTTTTTCCCAAGGCTGCCTTTTAATCTTCTTAGGTTAGTTTTGGCATTTCTCTATGATGTCACCTTTTTGTTGAACTTTATTCTTTCGCCAATTCAGGTAAGTGCTATGCTATGATCATTTTTGTATAGCGTATTCCATGGTTAATTCCAGAGTAGCTTTGGTGTGTATCTCTTCCTTCTTCAAAATGTGTGGATTTTTTTGAAAACTGATCGCCATTAGTATTATTATTAAATGTAAATAGCAATTTCCTTGAATTTGAACTTTTTATTAGAAGTTAATAGTTTGCTGATTGTTTGGTTAAATGAAAAATGGTTTCTAAGGTAAAGCTGTTTTCTTAGACACAGTCTGACAGTGCCAAAAATACATACAAACAAAAGTTTGCACTTTATTACAGTCCTTGGGCTTCAGGCTTACTGCCTGAAAGTAATGTGCTAGTACCAAAGCATACTGTTGAAATCTTAACAATTTGGCAGTCTTTTTTAATGTATTTTTTTATTTCATTGATACTAAGTTTGGTCTGATGAAACTTTGTTGCGTGCTTGGTTTATACAATCTGCAACGTTTGCACCGCTCTACTTGTATTCTACACCCAAGTCCTTCTGGGATCTTGTATTTAATATGGTCAACAGCTTTTGCATGCTTGTTTTGATACATGCTGGAAAGCACTGTGAGCCAGAGAACTGAGAAATAGATGGTAGCAGTGGAGATAATGATCTAGCCAAGATTGTGATTTGCTGTAGTAGGACAGTGCTAAGTAATGCAGATGGAGAAGATTGAAATTACATTTAAATTTAAGAAAAAAAAATTACAGAAGAGATTGTGGAGTCTGAAGAATATCCCTGGAAATATTCAAACTCCAACTGGACATGGTCGTGAGCAACCTGCCAGTCACCCTGCTTTGAGTGGAGGGGCTGTACTAGACAATCCCCAGACAACCCCTCCAACCTCAACTATTCTGTGATTCTGTGAAATCGGTGTGATCTGGGAATCTCTTTTGAGGAGACTGTTGTCTGTTCTATATGAAATTTTTAAATCCTTTTCTCCAAGGAATTATTTTTTTATTGTTGTCCAGCTGGATTAAAACCCAGGTGTTGTGAGGTTTTTTATTTTCAGTCTTGTCCAACTATGTCTAGGATGTATAATCATTAAAAAGCGGTCTTTTGAGCTTTAGGAAAAGGTGCATACATAGAGTTGAACATTCAATTTGCCAAAACAACCATTGTGTTTCTCTGCATGTATGTAGTTAGCAAACTGTACATGCAGGCCACCTTTTTGGTAAAAAGGAAGTACCTAGTTTGTGGATACATCTTGATCACTGTATTTAAAAAGTATGCATTTATTGCCCAAACATGAGGAAATCTCTTTTATGCAGTCACACATTTTCTCATTCAAATTACTTGATTTCACACAGCAAATCCTAAAGAACAGTCTGTTCCTCTCTTACAGTGTATGTGCCTTATTAATTAATATGAAAGTGTTTTTCCATAATGTGAACTTCCTGTTATGTGCAAAAGAGCCTGCTTCTGTGCTAGGTTGCTTATAGAAGCAGTCCTACCTTAAATTCTGAAGAGATGTTTTGTTTTAGTGTTCACAGTATATTTACATTGTAATGTAAAAGGTACTGTCATAGGGCAGGTGTTTGTTTAGCTGCATTTATTGCAGTTTCCATTAACACTTTATACAGCAGCAAGCCCACATAGTTATGGTGTCATTATTACTAGCAAGCAGAATGGCCTTTATCTTCAAGAATTTCTAGCAATTCTCCTTCCTTGATCCTGAATACTTATTAGTAGGTTTCTCAGGCTCAGTCTTTCAAACTTATGTTCTTCATTGTCAACTCATCCTTTTGTATAAACATGCCTCCTGGCAAAAGTGGGGCTTTGTTCAGGGTAATTTTCTTGCTCTTGGGACACGGAAGTGAGGAGTTCCATGGTTTCATCAAAGCATGTAATTAAGTCCTTTTCTTTCATCACATCAGAGTGCTTAATACCAGATCAGATAAAACATATATAGCCAAGTATCTCTTCTTCAGCAGTGATTGAATGTAACTACTTAAGACAGTGAATAGCAAGACAGATATGTAGGAAACTTCTTCCTAGGTGTTCACCTGACCACCAACTCAGTTTGAGTCTGATATGTACTGTTTTTTTCTAAATATATTGCCTGATACATTAGGTAACTTCATTGTGGCCTTTTGAAGATGGTGAATGTGATTTGCTTGATACCATTCATGATTTTGTAGATCTCATTGTTACTGCCTCTTCAGTTTTCTTTATCCTCGCTTGAAGAACTGTTATACTTCTTGGTATCCCTTCGGTTGTTAGCCATTTCATGTTTCCAGTTGTGTCTTTTGCTCTGCCCTGTTGCCTTGAAATTACTTTACTCATATACGTGCATCTGCCAGGAGACACAGAAAATGTCTGAGTTCAGTCAACTAAGTTGAGCTTTTTGCTTACACAGGTCAAAGATATTTCCCAGTAATTTCTGCATGAAGAGGATCTTCACTGAGACAAACATCAACTTATGTACCAAAATACCTTCAAAGTTGTAGGAGAAAATAATGTTTGTCTTGTTTTGATAAGTGACCTTTTAGTAGTTCTTTGTGAGGCAGCTTCCATTTTCTCTCTGAGAAAATAATTTCTCTGGCAACTATTTCCAGTCATTACTCTGCTTTCTGGGAACCATTGCCAGTCCGTCAGGTTAAATCTACTTCCAGGTTGCTGAGTTCTGCGTTGAAGACTGGATAGATAAATAGAGAGCTCTGTGATGCTCCCTCTTCTCCCCTCATTCCCTGTTCTGGGTGGTTCTTATTCATAAGTAACTGTGTTTTGAAATTTCTTTGTTATGTAAAAATAAAAATGTCTCCTAAGATTTAAAGTACTCTTCAAAAGCTTGTGAGCAACTTGCATTGATTAAAAAAATAAAAATCTGACAACAAAACAACCGCCCTGGGTTCTTACCGGCTGTATAGTGCCACAATGCAGTTCACAGTGTTGCTTTCAAACCGCCTGGAGTTCAGATGTGTTTCAGTTTCCATTTCTTTTCAGGCATTTAATTACTGCTTAAATTTCTAGTGTACTTAAAACACCTTTGGGTTGTTTTTTTTTAATCTCAGGCAAGTTTTGTTTCCCATCTGTAATTTATTGTTGTTTAAGCACCCTTGGGACTATAGGAGTTGCTTATTAACAGGAAATTTTCTACATTTAAACAGTTAGTTGTGGAACTATTCATCTGAAATAACAAGAAATAGTACTTGTAGTAATTCAGAAACAGTTTAGAGAAAGAAATCTGAAGAGTTAAGACAGTCACTGGGTTTTTTTGTGCATGTGAGAGAGAATGAATGAATTCCTACCAGTTGTGTATCCAACAGATTATTGTTGTCTGTCCACCAGCATAGAAAAGTATCAGAAACTATCTAGTGGTCAGAGAAAGCAGTAAAGTTTGCAAACTAGTCCTACACAAACCTTCAGTATTGAGTCCTAAGGCAGTGTACTTCATTAAAACCAAATATTTTAACTGTGTGGAAGTTAACAGCGGTTTTGGCAAGCAGGCAGAGATTGCCATGGCTCTATTTAAAAATATTCACAGCCATTGAATGCATCAGGAAGATAGTTCTCAAGGATATCTGATGAAAAACCAATAGAAGTATTTCTCCACATATTGCCTAAAATACAAAAGTTACCTTGTTCTTCTGAGAGAATTTCTTATTGCCGACCTTTGGATCAATGATATAGATTTGGCTCAGATAGATTAGGTGCCAGAGGCTAGGTAAACTATGGGTACAGTTTTTACAGTTGTCAAATTATGTGCCGTTTTGGGATATTTAAATATGTTCAACTGACAGCTGTGGTTGTTTTGTTCTCATATGGTGTTTGGCTAACTTTTCTGGAATGCAAATTTAGAGCATATCAGAGAAATGCATTTTAACCAATCAGCTTTTTATGCAAGTTACTCTCTGTTCTCTTTTCTGGAAATTTTCCATTTTTTAGAGTACTCTTACTATATTTGCATAAGCTATTCCTAAAACTAATGTGTTCTGCTTAAATAATTAAATTTTTGTTTTGTACAGCATCTTTTGTCCTCAAGAAAATACAGAAGAAGCCTTACTATTGCTGCTTATTAGTGAATCTATGGTAGGTAAAATAGAGTGAATGTGTGTGTGTGCTGTCTATGTGTGTGTTTTGTTGGGCTATTTTTAAAATGAAATAGAACTTTTTTGTCATGCCTTACTTTATGACTTGTGTTGCATTTTCTGTTAGGAAAGCAGGCAGTTACTTCTGAAACTCAAGCTTCTGTTCCTCTAAGTCAGCAAGATGAAGTTTATGAATAGGAGTTTATCTCCTTTAGAGTGGCTGAACCTAGTCTCCTTCTAACCATAGGCAGGTGAACACAAAGCTAGATCTTTCATTTGCATCACTTGTCAGTATGAATCACTGTTACACCAGCTGTTTGCCCTTCAGACAGTTTCAAACTGTAAGTTATTTTTGTTGTAAAAACCAAATCAAAGACTACTAGATAAGCATAATAAACATAGCTATAAAGTATTTTCCATTGTACATTAAATCTTGGATGTCACTCAAATTTGTAAATAATTTTTGATGATACTGCCATTCAGCCTTTGCTACTGGATTTTTTTTTTTTAGTGTACTCTTTTCCTCAATAGGTGATTCCTTTCAATGGCCTACGTGTACCTTTTATCAGCCTTTCATATTTTCCTCTAGTATGATTTTACTAGTTATCTATCAACTGCCACATATTGACATTCTCATACCAAGCCAGTTAAATGTTCTCAGATAGCAGAAATGAAAAGCTGGAGCTGGAATGTTTGCTGTTTTTCTCACGGGAGGGATGGAACCTCTGAGGCATCATATGGTACACTGCACATCAATGAGACTTAATGTTTTAAGTTCTATAGGTGATTCAAATACTTTCATGCTCTGAGATAATTTCTGTTTTGATACATTTAAATATGATCAGAACATTTTAGTGAACAATTGTCCTACTTGAACTATTCTGACGTGGCAAACGTTTTATGTTGTAGCATGAGCTACTTTCCTTATTCCTAGCAATATGCTTTGCAACATTCATGACAGAATCTGTCATGTTGGTTTTTCTGCAGTATATGCTTACCACTGAAAGGGGCACCTGTGCCTCTGTAAGGTGCCTGAGCAGCTCATGGTGATATACAGAATTCCAATGTCTGCTGTGGTCATGGTGTAAAGTGGAAGCAGTCCCAGTTCTGCAGGATCTGTCTACCGATTACTGTATTTGCTTGTGTACTTCCTTGCGTATCAGCATTAAGAAATGAAAAAACAAAAGTACTGCCCTTTTAAGTCTTGTTTCAGGTTACTTACAGCTTTTCCTTTGTGAATTAGATCAGCCTAATTATATCAAATGCTTGTCACTGTAGAGCATATACCCTTAATGAGCTTTCAGTATGGGGTGTTTTATTTACAAGTAATTATTGCTGGTTATCTGAAGCAAAAGCATTTGTTTTGGGGGAATATAAAATCTTTCACATGATTGACTTTGGCTAAGTTGTCTGTTCAAATTAGTTTTGTGGAGGGGAGGGGAAGATTTAGCATAAAAATATTAATCACTACAAACATCTTTCTGAGAGTTGAGAGCTGTTGCTTCAGTGCGTGCTAGCTTTCTAGGTGTAGTAGTCATGAATACTATGTGGTTTATGATTTTGAAAGTACTATTTGGGAAAGAAGAACAGTTACAGAAGGGTGAGTAATCATTGGTGTTTTGAGATGGTATTGTGTTATTAAAGTAGTATAAACCCATGCATCGTCTGTGAATTAGTAAAAACATGGATAAGGTGTCAAGACTTCTGTCCTTCAAGAACTTATTCAAGCAAATGTTGGAAAACACAACAAGGATCTGACATATAAGTAGCATTTTGTGTAACTAAAAGTAATCACATCATTGTGTGTATACAAGCCCTAGATCATACTGCTAGTTTCAGGGAATTGGTGATCTCTAACATCATAACTACTTATTTGGGTTAGAATTAGTGCAATATATATCTAGAAAATTGAATCTTGTTAGTGGATTACAAGTGCTGCTTTTTTTGTCACCTTGATTTCCCTTAATTTCTGAATTCAGAAAGGATGCTTTGCGTAAGATTTAAATTGTAATGCTTATGAAAGAACTGCTCTGGGAATTACAGTTCTCTGCTTTTCAAGTGTTTAATTTTCTTATATGTACATTTCAGACTACAAAATGTCTCTTTTAGCCCCATGACTGCTGTTACAGTGTGTTGTCATGCCTCATGAGGAAAGTCAGCTGCAACTCTGCCATCACTCTTACTGTAAGATGCCCTTGTATTCTAGCTGTTACACTTGTATAGACCAGCCTTTCCTTATGTAGGCAGGAATGAGTAGAAAGGTGTGATCTGAAGGACTGGCATCTTTACATTACAGTGTATGTACATGTTGCTGCTTGTCAGCTGAGCTGTAGTAACAGAATCACAGAATGACTGAGCTTGGAAGGGACTTCTGGAAGTCATTTTGTCCAAACCCCCAGCTCAGGCAGGATGACCTGGAGCAGGCTGATCTGTCTCCAGAAGCCTTTTGAGTATCAACAAGGAGGGAGAGTCCACAACCTCCCTGGGCAACCTGTACTGGTGCTCAGTCACCCCCAAAGTAAAAAAAGTGTTTCCAAATGTTCAGAGGGAACCTTCTGTGTTTCAGTTCGTGCCCTCTGCCTCTGGTCCTGTCCTGGGCATCACTTAAATGAGCCTGACTCCATCTTCTTTGTACACTCCCTTCAGGTATTTGTACATAGTGATAAGGTTCCTCTGCTGAGCATTCTGTTCTCTGGGCTGAGAAGTCCCAGCTCTCAGCCTTTCCTCATAGAAGAAATACTCCAGTCCCTTATTCATCCTAGTGGTACTTTCAAGGTACAACTTGATAGTTGGACTATCTCCAGTAGCTCCAGATTTCTCTTGTACTGGGGAGCCCAGTACTGCACCTGTGGCCTCACCAGTGCTGAACAGAGGGGATGGACTGCCTCCCTTGACCTGCTGGCAAGACTCCTGCTCATGCAGCTTGGGATACCCCTAGCTTTGCCAGCACATTGCTGGCTCCTGTTCAACTTAGTGTCCAGCCGGATGCCCAGGTCCTTTTCTGCCAAGCTGTTTTCCAGCTGGGTGGTCCCCAGCCTGTGCTGGTGTCTGGGGTTGTTCCTTCCCAGGTGCAGGACTTTGCACTTCCAAGTCTTTGTTGAAGCCTTTGATGAGGTTCCTGTCATCTCATTCCTCCAGCCTGTTGAGGTCCCTCTGGATGTCAGCACAGCCCTTTGGCGTATCAGTTCCTCCTCCTAGTTGTGTATCATCAGCAGGCTTGCTGAGAGTACACCATCATCCAGATCACTGATGAAGATTCTAAACAGGATCAGGCCCAGGATCAGTCTCTGGGGTACACCACTAGGTTACTGGCCTCCAACTAGACTTCATTTCACTGATCACCACCTCCTGGGCTCAGCCTTGTGTGTTACTCTTAGCTGATGGTAAAATGGCAGAGCGTATCCTTTCTTCCACTGTGGGTGAACTAAGTTATACTGCTTGCATTTGCCTCAGGCCTAGTGTCTGTAGGGTAAGTGTGGCCAGCTAACACGTTGCAGTTTAACTAATTGTCACTTTATTGTGTTTGAGACTGTGGCAGTTCTGAAACACTGAGCACTTAAGTTTGTACATACATTCTGTTTTATAATTCTGAAGAAAATTATGTTCAAAGATAGGATACCTTTTATACTTGCAAGGCATCCCCTCCTATAATACTGCTTTGACATTGTCAGCCATTTTTTCACAAGTTCGTGGCTTGTTCTGTGCTTGCAAGGAATTAAGTCAAATAGTGATTAAATGTGGACTGAAAAAGGAAGAAGTTGTTGAGGCTGACTAAATATTTATGCAGTGTAGAAAGGAAAAGCCAAAGACTTATTGATCAAAAGAAAACAAAATGTCTGTTTTGGAGTGTGTGTGTGCGGGGGTGTGTGTTTTCAAACCAAGCTGTGGATTATTCAGCTGATAATTCCTGAAATGTCTGTGCAGTTTGTGTTCCATACATCTCTGAAAATTTCTTACAGTATTTAATTATTCTGATTGTAAAGATGTATTGAGTATGTTTAGAGCTATAAATGTTATCATGTTAAAGCTGAGAAACAATTCATTATCCCTTAATGCGTGTCATGCCTTGCCTCTGAAAGAGAAGGGAATAAGCTGCCCATTAAAATTGGGTGTATCTAAGTAAATGTATTAAGGGGGCCATACCTTGTGTAATTAAAAAAAAAAAAAAGGCGGTGGGAGGGGGAGGAGGAGAGAGAAGGATCTTTAACTTCTGACTTCAAGCTACCAGATGTACTAGCATTTGTACCAGTGGGCATATTAAACATCAAAAAATCTAGAAATAGGTCAATTTAATCCAGTTCTAGCTATGCTTTCTTCCTTCTCAAAAGGAAAACTTTAATTAAGGAATTAGGTTTGCAATGTGCCTTTCACAAAACAGGATTGAAAGTACAAAGCCTTATTGCAAACATGGCCTGATTCCAAACCTGTGCTCACAACCAGGGATGGTTTTCACTTCTGACTAGTAACTCCTGAAGGTGACTGTGTGGTTATCCTGGGCAGGTCACCACTCACAAGTGAGAGGACAGTGTCATGATGTTATGAAGAGAGAAGAAATCGATTGCTGCCTTTTACAAAAACTGGAATAGAGGATTTGAAGATCCTTCTAATGTGTTTTACTAGCATACAAAAAATAAAATTAAATTTTAAAAGATATTTTTTAAAACCCTTACTTGTTTTTGAGAACTCTTCAATACTTTTAAATGATTACCTAATCTATGTAATTAGAGTCAAATAATTAAAAATAGATCCATATAGAAACATCAGTCTTGCCACTAATGTATAGAAGCGGTGATTCTTGCTATTAGTAGCAGATATTCTCTCTTTGCATCATATATCAGTTGCTGACTGAATAAGTCAGTTTGAATAAAACACATGTTACTTGGCTGAAAATATAGGATGGATTACAATGCCTAACTGTTTCTTTTTTTGTGGTATGTTTCAGGCTAACCGTGATGCTGTACTGAGCAGAATACCAGAACACAAAAATGATCGTATCATCAGTTTGCAAAGTGCATCTGTAGTCTATGATTTACTTACTATAGCCTTGGGAAGAAGAGGCCAATATGAAATGCTCTCAGAGGTTTGTTGATAATAGTGCATATTCAACTTATTTCTGTTAATCATGTTAATTGTGGTAGTACTAAGGGCTAAACAAACATAGGACACTGGCATTCTGACTGCTGTGTAAATGCAGTAAGTAGTTTCCAGCTCAAAAAGCTTACTGTCTAAATTATGCAAGTGACTTGAGGTGGCCAAGCACAGAAATTGTGTGAAAGGTGTGGCAAATGTTTGATGGCACAGAGATTCACATGGTTTTTAGGTGAGGAGGCATGGATCTGCTTAAAAGGATACACATTAAATGGAGACAGCAGGAAGGAATGGCAAAAGATAAAAGCTGTTGTGGGTATAAATTATAGATATAAATACCTAGAAAAATTATTTGTGGTGATGTATTTCAAAAGAAAACTTTCTTTTACACCTCATAATATTTGGAGTGCTCCATAGTCCTTGAAGTTTGGAAAATGGCCTTGAAGTTAATAAAATAGAAATCTATTCTTTTTTCAGGTCTGTAGGAAAGTGTGTTCTCTTATCTCAAATGTTTTGTGTTTGATTATGCAATTTGCATGTGTTTTGTTAGATTTTCCAAAGGATAGAGGAAAACCTAGACTTTATCTTAAAGTCTTACAGTTTAGTGAGTGGTTAGAGGTTATCTACCCTCAAATCCTATGGCCCATAGTCTGCAACTTTTATAACTCAAAGTATTACAATAAACACAAATTCAGAAATGTGAAAACATTCTGTTCAGTTATGTAATAGGCATACAATGTTTTGTTGGCTTTGTTCTCTGTGACCTAATGATGATTGCTCTAGTGGAGCTGTTGCAGCTTCAAGTCAGAAAACACCATTATTCCAGCTGTGGAAATTATACTCACCCACCAGTTCCAGTATCTCATTACCATCTTCTGGTTTAGTTGTAGCTGATTACTTACAGAAGTAGTTGTGATATAAGAACATTAAATTATCAAAAATCTGTCTCATCCTAAACTGTTCTAATGCTGTGTCATGTTCTTAATTGAAGAAGTCTCATTTCTTTATGGAGTTTGTATACAATAGGATTTCAGTTTCTTACAGCTTCTTCAACTAGATCAAGGAACTTTCTACTGTTAGAATTCTTCTCTAAACAAAAGTATTGACTGTCATCAAATTGGTTTTTAAGCTCGGTAGGATATCATATATTGAGCTTATTAACGACCTACTAGGAGAGACTGGAAATTTTCCTAGATACTCATCTTTCAACTCCAAGCATATTCTTTTCAGGAGGACCACAGTGCTAGGCAACAAAATTCAGTAGTGCATTCAACACCACCTGCCCATATAGTGATTTGTGATTATTAACAAGGCATTATTGACAGTTGCATTTCTGCCTGCCAGGAGAGGGACAGTACTGAATGTGTTTTCAATTAGTTAAGTCTGCAGTTTTCCAGGATTCTGTTGCTTGTTTTGTATTTCTCTTTGATTTCTTGATGGAGCCTGTTGTTCTTTGAAATAAATTGTTACTTGGCTCAGAAGAACCCAGTTCATGAGGTTTTCATGGTGCATAGGTCACGTACACATATATGCACATATATCGCTTACCCCCGCGCATGCTAGCCTCCAAAAATCATATAACTTGTCACATTTCATGCTGAATGAAGCCAAATAAATAGAACTTGAAGTCAAGGAAAAAGAGAGGTAAATAGATCATGAGTATGTTGAAACTCAGGCCTTTTAAAATAATCTACAGTTATATCCTGTGTCCCTTACAAACCCTGAAGTATCAACTTCTCCAACTTCTTTATTTTCTGCCAGTTACAATTGGCAATTAATTTTTAATTAAGCAAGGCCTAGAAAATATAATTTTTATTTTTCTAATTGTGAACAAGTACCTCTATATAATTAATGCACATGCATACATGTATGAATATGTAAAAATGGGAGAAGAAAGTATGATTAGGCAGCCTAAAAAATTTATAAATATATTTTGACTTTAAATATTAAGTTTCCTTGCACCACTTTTTTGGGTGAATCGCTGGAATTATATGGCTGCTGTAGGTCAGAGTTCTGGAAGAAGTGCTGAAATTACTTAAATCATATGTAAAACAGTAGTATCAAAATAAGCAGAGTGACTTGTATTTAGAAATATTTTTGAAAAGATAAACCTGAATTCATTCTCTTCCATTTAGAGGCACTCATTTTAGCACCACAGTTGTACAGATCGATGGAAAGAGAGGGGAGAATTTTGCAACTTTTATTTTCTGCCAAGTTCATGGAGGGAGATGGAGGAGTATGCCCTAGCTAAGGCATCTCTGTGATGGATCCAAAGTAATAGAAGGTGTCATGCGTAACTTACTTATTTCGTTCTTGCTGTGATCTTTTTGCTTCCACTGATCGAAAGAAAGTCCAATGGGAAAATAAATCCTGTGTTGTTTTCTTAACAGACATTTAATTAACTAACTACACATATGATCTAATGATGAACTTTTAAAAACAGTACTAGAAAGAATTTGTTTTTAGAAACTTCAGTCCTTTATAGTAATTTAATAAAAATTCTATTTAATAATAATCTTGATACTGGACATTGTATAGTAGGAGAAATTCTAGCATACATTACATATGTGTAGCAAATAATGCACTTCTTGTATTTGTTTGGTTTCATCCTCAGTACTGTTCTTTCCTTCAGGTTCTGTTAAAGTGTGGGAACATGGCTGTGTTTTCTGCATTGTTAAAGCTGAGTTTGAATGTGGGAAATAATTAATGATATTGTGGTTTAGCATATATATTGGTAGCTATCAGAGCAGAAAAGCCACTTCATGTAATTGGACTCTGCAGACTAGAAAGTTACTTGCTAAATAAGTTTAATGCAGAAAAATGTTCCACCTTTTGACTCTCTGGAGCTGGCCTGATTAGTAAAAATGAGCACAGCAAAATGAAATCATTCTTATTGACAACAGCAGATATTAAAACTTCAAAATTATTAATATAAGTCTATTAATAATTTAATATATTTAATCTCTGTATAGTAATAATTAATTTCCTTTTGGCATTCAGTTAGTAAGTTGAAAATCTTAGGAGAATATTGTGTGTGACATCAACATTCTTAAAAATAGAAATAACACCATCAGGTGAAGCTTTACACCACCCCACCCACCACCACCACCTTTTAAGTGGTACTTGTAAGTACTTGTGGTGCCATTGCTTGTTAAGTATTCACAATGTAGGAAGAATGTGTGTACAATTTTCCTTTTCACTTAAGACTTATTGCCAGCTTTTTGCAGCTAGTACCTTCAGTAAGCTGGTATTTATCATTCCTTCTTTCAGACTAAATAGGACAGTACCAGCAGGAGTATTTAAACAAACATAATAAACGGGAAATCCATTTTCTGTTCAATTCTTTTTTTTCCCATATAGAATCTGTCAGCTGTTTTCACTTAACTTATTTGAATGATTTAAATTTTGAATTACATGTATTTTAGATATGAGTCTATAAGAAAATTTTTATACTAATATGCCTTCTTAATAATTGAAGAATGTGCCCTTAAATAAAAATTTTCCCCCCAAAACTAGTGTTTAGAAAGAGCCATGAAGTTTGCATTTGAAGAGTTCCATCTCTGGTATCAATTTGCATTGTCCTTGATGGCAGCAGGAAAAGTAAGTCGTAATATTTTTATGTAATTCTTCTATTGATGGCTTTTGATAACATTTTGCATGTCCACAGTTTTCACCTGTGGTGTTTTTGCAAAGAATTGCAATCCTTAAATCAGCTAAGTACACTGTACTCCTGAATTTATGCCGAGTGCTCTACAAAGAATGTTGTTGCTTCAATAGTTTCTAACTTAGGAAGGTTGAAAGATGCTTATAGGCAGGATAGTTTCTATCATCTTAAGCTAAGTTAATTGAATGTATGTAGTGAATTATACTGGATCATATTATCCAGTAACAACTTGTTTCAGTGCTGTTTCCATGAAAGAATTTTACATTTAGGTACAAATTAATGGTGATTCATGATGCTCTTCTTTTTTTTGTTCTTTGGGAATTTCTGGTTATGGCTTTTTTTAATACTAGAGTCTTTGATACTGTATTCTGTTCTATTAAAGTGAGATGGGTTTTTTTTTGTTTTATATAACATAGGAACTTATGTTATCAGATGCAGTCTTCTATTTTCAATTCTTTTTGCATTTCCCTGTCATGTTACAGAAAATAAATCACATTCGTTATATAATGTAAACAATACTAATTTTCTAAAATATAATTTTCAGTGGGGGTAATTTGCTTATCTCCACTTTTGGAGAAAGAAATTAATTCTTTTTTCTTTAGAAAATACCTTTAGAAGCACATTGGTTCTGAAGAGGGTTGATTCTTCTCACTGTTCTCTGTTTACTTTGAGTTATCTTCTAAACTGTGATTGCATGGAGGCAAATTGGTTAAAAAAAGAGAATCAGTGCCTGTCTGTTATACATCCTTATATCAGAACTATTTCTAAGTGCTCTTGTAACTCCCAAGGAACACTAAAACACTGCTTATTCTGAAGACTCTGTCCTGTTCCTGCTCTTTCATTTGCCTGGCTCAAATGTTGTGAGCTTACAGGCCTAGTAGAGTTTTAAATGCATCTCAGAACAGTTTTCTGAATTATATACCATTGGAATTACATTCTGGGCAAATGTTTCACTGGGGACACTTAATGATAGTTCATAGGGGTTGGATAATGACAGCAGTGCATGAAGACTTGTGGTTCGCTTGCATGAGGAGTTGTGACAAATTGTCAACAAAATGTTTAGTAGTGTCTCCTTCATATGGTGAAAGTAAAGTAAATGATGGAAATAGGAATCTTCTATCCAAGAAACATACTTATGCTTTTAGTAATTTCAGTGGAAAATATTTTTAACAGTCTGCTCGAGCTGTT
This sequence comes from Falco rusticolus, assembly GCF_015220075.1. Classification (NCBI taxonomy): domain Eukaryota; kingdom Metazoa; phylum Chordata; class Aves; order Falconiformes; family Falconidae; genus Falco; species Falco rusticolus. The sequence continues at coordinate 43,056,353 of NC_051193.1, forward strand.
AAAGTCTTGAAGGAATGTATACGTTTGAAACCAGATGACGCAACCATTCCACTCCTTGCTGCGAAGCTCTGTATGGGATCTCTCCACTGGGTAAGCTTTGCCACTCTTTTATCTTTTCAGCAAGAGCTGTGCTGAAATGCAACAAGAACTTGGTTTCGGGATGTAGCAAATGCTTTTGCACAGTGACTACATTCACTTGGTCATCTCTAGAAAAGCAGCACAGATATGTTGTACATCTCTGTTTGCATGGCTAATTTAAAATATTGGACAGCAATGGTTATGTTTATCAAGGTAGCATATCTTGATGCTGGTCTAAAACATAGCTAAAAATATATTACAAATTGAAACATTGTTGGCACACAAAGATTAAAAACGCAACTTAGACTTCTGTTTCCTCTGTGCAAGAGGAAAGTAATTTTTTCTGATGATAATGAGACAAATCTCTTCTTCGGGAGACTCTTCTGGTGATATGTTTGCAGGAAGCTGGGGTTTATGAATTCCTGGTAGAGACAGGGTGTTTTTAAAAAGTATTACTTAAGTTGTGTTTTAGATAACCTTGAAATTGATGTATCTGTACAAAAAACAATAAGGTGATCAAAGATCATCATACAGTTTTCAAGATATATATGTGTAATTTTTAGAAGAAAGTTTATTTTTAAAAGGAGGAAGAGAGGAGGGAAACAATCAGAAATTGATAAAATGGTACAGTAGCAGAAACATGACTTGTTCAGGCTGACAAAAATGCAGTCTTAATAATTAACATAGATCCTAGTTCTGTAAATTGTTCCCTATGGATTGACTCCATGTGGAGTAGCTTACTGTACTTAGATTTGTTTTTACTGGAATGGATCCAAATTTTGGTGGGGTTTTTTTTTTTCCTTTCTAGATTGTTAAATAAATGGCTGCGTGGTTAAAACTTGATCTTTCACATGTTTGTTTATGAGTTTTCATACATTCAGCAATACTGTGTGTGATGCAGAGTTCTGCATGGCTATACTTTTATTTTGCAGGGTTGGAGCTATAATTTTTGCAATTGATTTTCCTAAAGAAATGGTTCATGGGGCAAGAACTCTTATTTATGAAATACAGAAATGGTAGATGGCATATATGGACCAGAAGTGCCTTTTTTATTTAAAAAAAAAAAAAAAAAAAAAAAAAGGCAAACCCACAGTAAGTTTAGAATGATCTGTTTGTTACGTGCCAGGGTTTCTCTCAACCATAGGAATGGGTGCTTCAGCTTAAAATCTATGTTTTACTCAGTATGTAGCAGGAAAACTAAGTCTAATGAAAAACTAAATAGTCCTTAAAAGAATCATGCCTGAGATTTCAACAGTATAGTGTGCATAATACAAATGCTGTGCATTCTTCTAATTCTAACATAAGATTTAACTAGGTTTCTATTTACATGGATGTTCTATAATATTTTCAGTTGGAAGAAGCTGAAAGATTTGCCAAAACAGTTGTTGATCTTGGGGACAAAACATCAGAGTTCAAAGCAAAAGGCTACTTGGCACTGGGATTGACTTACAGTCTGCAGGCTACTGATGGTAAGATAAGATTAAACATTCTCATTTGGAAATTCCCATGTTGCCTAAAAAAAGGATACGTAGCAGCAAGCTAATTTTAAAATTAAAGCTTCTGTGTGCAACTGGTTTTTCAGTCAATGTCTTAAAACTTTATCAATGAGCGTGTGGAATGAAAGCTCTTGATCTTGCATATTACTGATCAAATATATCCTTTTTAGCATCTTTGCGAGGGATGCAGGAGGTCTTGCAGAGAAAGGCTCTTCTTGCCTTTCAGAGGTGAGTGGGTGTTAATCTTTTCATTTCATACTGCTGTATGTAGTGAAAGCTTTTATTATGTGTTAAAAAGAGAGACTTGTAAAAGATTGTGTAATGAGGATTTTACCTCTGGGAGTCTCCCTTCATGACTACACAATGTGTTTCTTTAGCATTTACTTCATGGTTTTTTGTCAGAAATACCTAAATTGATTTCTAAGGATTTCCTTTTATTTCATTTTGAATACTTCTGTGTTGTGCTGTATAGTGTAAAATACTTGCTCAAAGGAGTATGTTGTTCTGATCTAGAAATCATATGATGCAAGGTTTCAAGCCATTTCAATCTGATAGTGTTTCTGGAAGAGTTTGTCACTGATCAGATTGCATAGCAGCCTCTGTAGAGGCAGAGCAATAATTGAGGCCATGCTGCTGTGCATGAGGGGTTGAATGCAGGTGGTAAGCTAGGGGGAAAGAAAAAATTCTATCTGGAGATTTAACAGCATAGGCAGTGACAAGGTGAATGCCTGGTCTTCCAAGTGCCTTACACAGAAGTAGCGCTGTTGGTGATGACAGTAGTTCATTCTCAAGGGTTTGACTCTGAAGGAAATGATAATAAACAGGTGAATGAGAACATCTCTACCCTAATTATAGAAGAAACAAATCTTCATGGCAAAGCTGGCAGAAGTGGTGCAGCATCTAAATACATCTGTTTTTATGTTTATATACCCTGGAAAACCCTGCTTTGGTGAGATAGGCATAAGTGCTTCAGGAAAACTAATTTGTGCATTAATGTGAATACGAAGTTTTGGATTTTTGTTGGAGATTCTATATCTAAGGGGACAGGGTTGAGAAAGTGTCTTGCCGGTAACTTTGGAGTGAGGCTGGTATGTATTGGTACTTCCTTTTTATGTATTAAGTATTCCTCTGTATGTAAAAATGTTTTAACATATGCTCTTCCTGTTCCTTCATGGGTTTAATAGCTTCTTATTACTTCAGCATTCTTTCTCCATGTTGAAACTGAATTTTCTGCTTCCTGGTTTATACCATAGCTCCTCATCCATCCCTCTTACCACTGACTTAATCATGACTGTTTCAAAAATACTGTGCTAAACATTTCTTGCCATTTCTACCCATTCACTGCTTTTGAGGTTCTAACAGTGAATTGCTTTCTTCTGCTGATTCTTTGAAACAGCAAGGGATGAAACGAACCGCAGCTTGAAGCTAATCCATTCCAGTTGCCTGTAGACTCTACCCTCCAGTTTAGTACAGTGATTCCCCAAATTCTGAGAGTCATTCCGTGCTATCGATCTGTCTGGAAAATTTCCATTTTCTGAGAGCTGAGGTTATACAGCATTTTGACCATCTGTAAATATGAGGATACTTTTATAGGTAGCATGCTGCTTATTGTAGTATTTCATTAAGTTGCTCTAGAAAAAGAGTAAGTGGTTTGAGTTAAAAGAGAATAAGCAATACACAGTAGGTTAGAAGTATTTTTCAATCAATATTCAATTTATCGCTGCGAAACTACTCTCACACCTTCTCTTGGTTTGACCCCAGCCAGCAGCCAAGTACCATGCAGCCACTCACTCACTCCTCACCCTCCCAATGGGATGGGGAGCAGAATTGAAAAAGGTAAAACCTGTGGGTTGAGATAAGAACAGTTTAGTAATTGAAATAAAGTAAAATATTGTAATAATAATAACAACAATAATAGTAATGGTAATCAAAAGAGAGATAACAGGAAGAGAGAGAGGAATAAAGCCCAAAAGAAACAAGTGATGCACAACACAAGTGCTCACCACCTGCTGACTGGTGCCCAGCCAGTCCCTGAGCAGTGATCAGCCCCTCCCAGCCAGCCCCCCCCCCAGTTTATATACTGAGCCTGACATTCTATGGTATGGACTATCCCTTTGGCTAGTTCAGGTCAGTTGTCCTGGCTCTGCTGTGCCTCTCAGCTTCTTCTGCACCTCCTCACTGGCAGAGCATGGGAAATTGAAAAGCCCTTGTCTTTGCATAGGCACTACTTAGCAACAACTAAAACATCAGTGTGTTACCAACATTATTCGCACCAGAGCACTACACCTGCCACTAGGAAGAAAATTAACTCTATCCCAGCCAAAACCAGGACATACTTTATTCAAATATTGTTGCTTGGTTCTATGTTATATTGTCTTTCACCCAGGAACTTTTCTGTTTCATTCTCTGCAGCTGAACAGTTAAGTCTTTAGTTAGTGTCAAAGACTTCCTAGCAGCAAATAGTGCCAGCTGAAATCTGAAAACATACCTAGCACCTCTTCAATGAACCATTACACATGTCCTTGAGCCATATGTAAAGTTGAGTGGAACTTCAGTTTTGTGGCAATATTGAGCTTTGAAATATTTGTGCTAACTAGTAGGATATAAATTTATACACAGGAAGTCTTGGGAACATGAGGGTTAACTGCATCTGCTTTCTATGCATCTTTCTGATGCTTTGGGTTTCCTTTGTTCTTTTTTTTTCTTCCCCTTCAGTTGATACAGCCTCCTAGAAACAAATGTTTTGTATTTTAAATACATGTGCAAGGATATCGATGTTCAGTTATTTGTTCATCCCTTCTGCTGGCCTTTCTCAGAATGAAATTGTACATAGGTTTTTAATTACAGTATCTTTCAGAGGTTTTATTAATGTGCAGGATTTACACTATGAAAACTCTAGTGAATTGCTAATGTTACTGTTAGTGATATTGCTGATATAAGTAGCCTGGACTCCACGTAGAATTTTGGGTAGGATTGTTTGGCCCTCAAAAAGAACACAGTTTCTGCATCTCAAAAACCCCACAGCTACCTTCTAAGAGAAGGGAAAAAGTATGTTTTGAAAGGTGACTGTTCTGCTTATTACATGTTTCCTCACCTGTGTTCATAGAGAGACACACACCTGATAGATCAGCTGTACTGGAAATACCCTTCAATAATAATTAATTATTGGTTAATAATGTTGCTGGTTCCTTATGTTGATAACATAGGATAGGATGTTACTGAAAATTTGTTACCACGGAGAGTAAGTTATGTTGAGCATATTAGAGTCATGCCCACTTTCTCTTCCAGTATCTTGAAAATTAAAAATGTTTTCCAGGAGGTGGAAGTTGAAATTCTCCCATTTGTCTCACACAGTTTATAAAGCAAGCAGCAGTACTGGTCTCAGTATTTTGATGTGCCAAATTTTTTTGGTTTGTGTTTTGTGGGGTTCTGTAATCACTTACCTAGAGGACCAATTACTGAAGAAGTAGAGGTCCTGAAGAAATGGTTCTGTTTTGGACCCTTGCCTATGCTGAATGATATTGGCCATTTGAGAAGATGCTTGGTGCCATCTTCACACAGTGCTGAGGGGTGTTTGTTTCACTAATTTCTTTTTTATTGTGGAAGACTTTCAGTGCTTTTCCTGTGGCTGCTGTGAATTGAAGTTTCACAGAACTCACCAAACAATTGATAGATATTAACAGCTTTATTCTTGCACTAGCTGAAGCTTGGGTGACTGAACAAGTACTCTTTAAGTTAAAATCTCTTGTTTTCACTTAGTCTTGCTTAATTTCTGAACTTAAATTTTTAAAAGGACTGGTCCTGGACCGTATTAGGCTTTCTATTTGACTCTGATCTCCAATTTAGAGGTAAAGTTAACAAAATATGAAACTGTCCCCTAATAACTTAAGCTGCTTTGATACGTGTTGGGTGTAGTTGTTAAACTAATGGAGCTGTCATCTTTGGACTTGGGGAGGACAGCAATGCACATGTCAGAAGCAGAAGGTTCCCTTTGTGGTTGTAATGGCTTAAAGGTCAGTTTTGTTCCTCCCTCCTGATGGAGATGACTCATTAGATGTTTTGAAGATGATGATTACCCATCCTATTTCTAAATTAGCCTCATTAAGAGAATGCAATAAATATAAATAAAAAAAATAGTTCCAGGTTGCAGCCCAGTATTTACTACACATCATTTTGGGGTACAGCCATAATTTTTTTTCTTTATGCTTACGCATCCCCCCCCAAACACACCCTTATTCTGCAGCAGAAAGAGTATTACAGGGGAAAATAGTACAGTGTTTTACAGGGGCATCTTCTGTAGGATAAATTTGAAAATGAGTACCACAAAATATGTGCATTTGAGGTAAACATTAAGAACAAACAAACAAAATTTTACAAAAAGGTGCAAAAAAGTTATTTCTTTGTTTTAGTAATTAGGGTTGCTTGCAACAGCAGTAGTTACAAATATTTTGAGAGTGAATGATCACAAAACCCTGCTGCTGTTGTGCAGCTTAACTTTTTTGTGGACAAGAGTTGTATTTATAACAAGATCATCAGTATAAACTTCATCTGAACTTACGCTCATGATGAGTCAGGCCTTATACTGCCTCTTACTGTAATGCTGTGACAAAGAACATGTCCAGCCTACGTTTCTTTTACATTGTTGCACAGCAAGGTGCTCTGCTAATTTAATCTCAAAGCAACTTAAAGCCAAGAAGTAACTGGCTTCCTAGGAAGTTCAGTGTGCAGGGCTGAAAATGTGCTCCAACTTCCAGAGTCTGAAGAGTGAACAAAACTCTGATCTATGTTGCTGCTGCTGTTCCCCTTTGAGTTCTGTGCTTCCGAACCATCCTGGTCAGGGTCAGCGCGATTGATTGCTTGGGTACTTCTCATGCAGATGATGTAATTCTTCTCTCTGAAGGCATGTTGTTTGGGGGGGATATTTTGTTTGGGTTTTTTCCCCTTTTTCTGTAAGAAAACTCTGCTTAATGACTTTTTATTATAACTGTTCCAAGATAATTAAACCTAGTGTTTGTTTCTGAGTATATTTTAATTGAAGAATCATTTTGTATTGCTAATTTTTAAGATTTATACTGAAATTACATAATTAATTTTGATTAAAAATTACTTTAATGGCCCAAAGTTTCATCATTTAAATCAAGAATTATTGAGAAGTATGAGGAAAGTCACTGGAATGAACACCACTTATATCAAAATATGAGCTTATGTGTAGCGAAGAGGTCTGAATATGGATACATTAACATATATGTTTGTGTGTGTCTGACCTGTATTAACAGGAGAAAAATTCACTGGTTTTTTGTTTTGTTTCTTTGTTTTTAAGGGCTCACAGTTTGTCTCCAACGGATCATCTAGCAGCATTTTACTTGGCACTGCAGCTTGCCATATCCAGACAGGTTAGTTACATTTTAAAAGTGCAGCCTCACACTGTCTTACCAAGATTAGAATTTGTATCTGTTGATGGATACAGATGAAGTTTTGTTTAATGAAAACCTGCTTTTTTTTTTTCCTTGTGCATATATGCATATATATGGCAAAAACCCTCCAAAATACTCTCTCTTGAACACTTTCAGTCTCGTACATTTCTCCAGAGTTCTGCCCCAGTATTTCCAGCTCTAGGGTCAGAAAGAAGACATAAGTCATTTAGTTTATTTGTTTCAGCATTTCTGTTGCTGGATGGAGGGGGAAAAAAAATAATCTATTTTTACCCTGTTTTTACCTTTTATGTGTAATCTCTGCTCAGACTGACTATGTCGAGAGCGGGACTATTGAATCTAGTCTTTAATGATCTTGACAGTACTTAAATCTTGAATATTTGCTAAGATCCATGCTGTTTCTAGATACTTGTAGGAGGTTTGGTTATTGTGAACGAAATTACATTTAGAGAAAACTGGAAAATATTTTAAAGCTATAAAAGAGATCACAGCTCAGTCCAACTTGTACAGTTGTTATGTTTAAGGGATTTAGGATTCTACCATATATCACATGCCTTTGGATAATGTGGAGGTGCTTTGTGCATGTCATGGTAAGCCTTTTCCTGTGTCATGTTTATTTTAGTAAATAGTTTTGGGTACAGTAGTTTACATGCTGTAGGTGACTTTTCATTGCTAATGAGTAGCAGACGTTGGACTATGTCACATTAGAGTGGAATGGATTGTCGCTTTAATAGCACAAAATATTTTACAGTAGCAGGCTATGACTCTGTACTTCTGAATTCCAAAATTCTCATGTTGCTTAATTAAATTCCCTGGTTTTAACACTTAGTGTGTTTATTTGGAGCAAAAGCACATGCAGCTGAGGAGTTCTGGAAATTCCATGTAATAGAAGAGTTATTGTTGCAGTCTAGCTGTAAATTCTACTTAATGTGTTACAATTAAAACATTTTCAAAATCATATAGAAATAAAACTGATACTTGAAGAATAGTGACTATTTTAAAGGGCTGAAGGGAAGTGTTTTATTGAAATGTACTATCTTATTTTCCAAGGTTAATACTTTATTTAATTTTTACTATTCACTGTAAAGCATCAGGTCCATTTTAAAATTCTGAATAGTGTCGTAGAGTAGTCTATAGAATTCTACATGGTATCCAGGTGAATATTTTGAAAATTTTATGGATTTGCAATCAAGTAATAGGCAATACTTCTAACAGTGATGCTTTCTTTTTCTGCCTTTTTTTTTTTTTTTTTTTTTTTAAATCAGATACCAGAAGCTTTGGGTTATGTTCGTCAGGCTCTGCAGCTCCAAGGAGATGATGCCAACTCTCTTCATCTCCTTGCACTCTTGCTATCAGCCCAGAAACACTATCATGATGCTTTGAATATCATTGATATGGCCTTGAGTGAATATCCAGAAAATTTTATGTGAGTGAATGTCATGTATTTTTTTTATGTTTTCTCTCATATTTATTTTTCTTAGATTCTCATCTCATTCGTTTCAAGAGAAAATGGATTTGAAGATTGGTATTGGTGTGGGGTTTTCGTCCAGTAGTCTTCCCCACTGCCCATTTAGTGCGTCTGCTTTTTATTAAAGGCTTGTTAAATAGTGATTAAGGATTTGGTTTTGGAAGGGAGGCTAGAGGTGGATAGTTGATCTTATTTATTTTTTCTACAGACTCTCTGTTTAGATAATTTCTCCCTGTTGCACGCTTTAGAGAAATTTTCTATTTTCTGTTTTTATGCAATATTCTAAGAAGGATAAGCAAGACTTTACTCTTAGCTGGGATAGATTTATCCCGTCCTCCAATTAACTGTACGCGTACTGTATGATACATGTTCTGTAAAATACATCGTAACAAATAATCTCCTCTTTTGCCTGTATAATAACCAGTCATCTGAAGTTGGCTGATAGATAACTAAACAAGTGAACAGGGAAGAAGCACAACTGGTAGGTTTTCTCTTGTTTTTAAGAAAGAAATCTTTCTTTGTATTTATTCTTCATGTTAGTTATATCTTAAAATACATTTGGATTCTGTGCTTTTGTAAGGGTATTTTTAATTTATTTTCTTATGAAAATCTGATGAAACACTTAACAGTGAAATATCTCAGGGACAACTTTCATTAACTTCCAATGTTCCATTCTGATGCTTTACCGTCACTGAGATTGTAATCCATAGTATTACAAATATCCTCAATGCTTATTTAGACAATTTTTTGAAGCATCTCAATCTTAACTTTTAAATGATTGTATCATAAATTGTTACTATGTCAACACACAAAAAATTGTTGCCTTTTTCCTCTTAAATCTGAACCAGGAACTCTGCTAATATTACCTCTCCTCAGAACTTCTGTGGCTCACAGCCAGTTCTGTGTAACTGCTTTTGTGGCCTTTTGCTGTTTCTCACTTCCTAGTTTATCCACACACATATAACTTGTCTCTGTTATTATTAGGGGTTTCCATAGGCACTTCACAATTTCAGAACTGTCTAGCAGTTCCTCTCCCAAACCTGTCTGTGCTCTCCTCAGGGCTGAGGGACCTGTCAGTAAGTCATGATTTGAGGCAATTGAAGCATCAGCTACCTAATTTTATGTCCTATTATTGTTAGAACCAAGTATTTTCAAAGCACCATGATCTGTCATCTTCTGTCTGTTCTTGTTTCATCTTCTGCCACTTAGTGGCAATGTAAATGACAGAGAAGCTGCCACTCTGTCTCTCAGAATAATAATAGTCTAGAAGAAGTATTTCTGAAACTGCAGTTCTCCATATTCTAGTAAGAGAACAAAGGGTCATTCAGTAAAATGTTTAAAATTACTCCTGTGAGCATTCAAAAGGTATTTATGGGTTTTTCAAATATGGTCCATGGCCTTTCCATACTTGTTTATAACTGCATCATGTGGTTAAACATGTTGCTGAGTTGTTTTAAATAGTACTAATTGATCTGTTAACTTATGTGTGTATATTAATCATATGGGTTATAATAGTGGTTCTAAGTTGTTAGCCCTGTTCTATAATACAAACACCGAGGTAATAGTGTACTATGTTACAACCTACTGGTACAGATCAGGGAATGTAAGAGAAATATCTTGGTGGTAGGAGTCGCCATCAGATGTGGCAACAATTGTTGAAGAATCCAAGATGAAACACCACTATATATATCTATAGACAGTCTTCTAGAGTCTTGTTTTTAGTACTGTCAAGTTACTTCTGGTTCCCAGAGAAGGATATGATTCGGATTCCTTGTATACTCAGTGCAATTGATACTGGCAGCCAGCCAGACACATCTGGTGAATAATATAAATTTGGATTGATTCCTTCATGTAACTGCGTTATTTTTGCAAGGATTTATCAGCAAAACCTCAAGCTTTCAGTCTGTTCTTGTGCACTATATCTGGTGCTTTTGAAATGGTTGACGATGTGTATGTGCATGTATAAAAAATATAAAACACAAGCGCTTAGCATATATTGTTGATTCCATTTTCTTATCCTGCAACTTCCGTAACAATACAATCTCGTGGTACTTCCTAGAAGACTGAGAGGAGAACCTCTTGTGTTCCTCTAAGGCGTGCTAATTTTTAGATATACTGAAATATTATTTGCCTATGATATTTTACTGGCTTTTGTAAATACCTCAAATATAATGTTTTATATTTTATCTTTGTTATGTCTGCAATCCCGGTAAACTAAATAGTACAAGTTTCCTTAGTATTCTCTGTATTTCTGTTAAAATCTTAGCTCAGCCTTACGCAAAATGATACTTCAGTGGCTTTGCAGCATAATAAATTGTTATACATGGAAAATGTGGAAGTAAAACGTAATGTTATTTTTTGTTTCTTTCATTGTTGTTCTTATCTGCATATGTCTGTATGCTGTAATTGCATTGCTGCCCTGAGCGCTGTCCTGCCCTGTTCACAGTTGTATGTTCTCTTTGTTTTGCTTTTCTTTGAAAAGAACCTAAATTTTCAGAAGTTTATAATACTACATCTCTGTAAGATGCCACAGGTTGCAAGGAAAGCATAGAATACACTGAGTCGTGCTGAGAATTGGATACTTTCCAGCATTCTTCTGTTCTAATCAATTAACAAATACGTTGTCTGTCAGTATTTAACATTTGAAAATCTGATTAATTCCTAGGATTCATGTACAATGTTTGAGGTGTACAGCAAGCATACATTCATATCTTAAATCATTGTTAACCTTCTTGCACTATAAAGCTATGGAGTTGCTGAGCAAGCATGGCCAATCAATGATTTTGCCCTGTGTGGCCTCTAGGTCAGTAAGTAGAAAGAGATTCCTCAGAGCAAAAGAATTGTCCCATCATTATCTAAAGGAGTGGAAGGAATGAGCAAACAACACGTTGTGCTGTTAGCAGCAAGATAATAGCTTTTTCTTTGAATAGAGGGTTGATTATTCTTCCGTTGTTCATTATATTGGCGGCATAAATATGCAATCTGCTCTGAGACCTTAAGGGGTATTGGAAAAACTATTGGTGAAAATCTAAGAAACCTCTAAAAGTGAAATAGATATGTAGTAATGTTTTCCAGAAAAAATAAAAATATAGAATATTTCCTAAATAACTATAGCACTATAATTTCAAACTTTTTGTAAGCCTAAAATGCTAGGTTGTAACCACTCTATTTACAAACAAGTAAGCATTGTTTTTCAGAGCAATACTATCCATCTACTTTTAAGTGCTAGCTGACCTCTGAAGCCTTCTGAAATCTGAGAGAACTTTGATCCAGGGACAAAAAGATCTCTAGATGAAAGATTCCTGAACAGATTAAGATTACTTAAAAGATTATGAATACCCTGCTTTGGTGAGGTGGGTGGGAGTAAGGTGGCAGCACCAAAAATCTGAATAGTTAATCTCAGTCAGGTCCCATTGCATTTGTATTCATCTAAAATTACACTATTTTTTTCACACCTTTCATTAGACAACTTGTCCCTGTAGTAGAAATGTGAAGTTTAGTTCTTCTCCAGCTTGAGAGGATTTGATCCCACAGATGATGCAGCTCAGAATCCTAACCATCAAACTCTGTGGGACAGTGGGTGAGATGATCCATTTCATGAATCTCAACATGGCCCAACAATGTCTGCTTGCAGCCCAGAAGCCAACTGAATACTGGGCTGCATCAAAAGAAGCATGGCCAGCAGGCTGAAGGTGATTCTTCTCTGCTCCCATGAGACCCCACCTAGTGTACTGCATTCATGTCTGGGGCCCCCAGCCTAAGAAGGACATGGAGCTGTTGGAGCGGGTCCAGAGGAGGGCCACAAAGATGCTCAGAGGGCTGGAGCACCTCTCCTAGGAAGACAGGCTGAGAAAGTTGGGGTTGTTCAGCCCGGAGAAGAGAAGGCTCCCAGGAGACCTTTTAGCACCCTTTCAGTACTTAAAGGGAGCTTACAAAAAAGACGGGGGAAGACTTTTTTTGTAGGGCCTGTAGCAATAGGACAAGGGGTCATGGATTTACACTGAAAGAGGGTAGATTTAGTTTAGATATGAGGAAGAAATTCTTTACTGTGAGGGCGGTGAGGCACTGGCACAGGCTGCCCAGAGCAGCTGTGGATGCCCCATCCGTGAAAGTGTTCAAGGCCAGGCTGGATGGGGCTTTGAGCAACCTGGTCTAGTGGCAGGTGTCCCTGCCTGTGGCAGGGGGTTGGAACTAAATGATCTTTAAGGTCCCTTCCAACCAAAACCAATCTGTGATTCTATGATTTCTCTGCTTGAAACAGAAGAAAGGGCCACGCTTCCCTGAATGCAAAGAGCGTAGGCAGGAAGGAGCCACAATATATCCAGAATTACTGGAGTACTTAACTGTGAGGGAGGCTTGAGGTCTTAGATGCTTGGGCTTTCCTTGAATTTATTTTATTTTAATCCAATGATTGTCAACTCTGTATAAGCAGTCCCAGAGGTGTGCATTACAGTCTGAAGGTGTATTCAAGGTGATGCAAGGTAACGGTGGCTGTGTTGCATTGGTTCATATCAGGCTTGTATATCTTGTGCAATAGATACAGTAGAGTTTTATGTACAATTATCTGAAGACCCTTATTTACAAACTCTTTTCCATGACTCCTTCCTGTCTTTTTATCTGCTTGTTACAATGAACCTGTATCTGCTGGTCTTTTGAATGATATGAAATCTCAAAATAACCGTGGTTAGTCAAAAGTAGATTCTCAGTCAAGGGAGACAGAGTTAGGTTTCTTAATGAAATAGTTGTGATTGTTTACTTAATCTTAGCTCTTTGGGGTTCCCTCATTATTTCAAGTGTTGGGGCACTTAAAGATGAGTATAGTGCCTGAAATTAGTGTAATTAGACAAAACCAATAATAAATATTAATTGCTGGTTTTATGCTGAAAATTGAACTGCAATGGATAGCAGCTGACAAGCTTTTAAAGTAACAGAAGTAGGAACAGCAGATGGGTTATTTGAGGAGTGCAAGCATGTTATTTTAATGTTAAGTACACTCAGAAAGGAAAGTCATATGGTAACAGGTTTGAAGACAACTGAAGACTAAGTTCACAGTTTAAACATTTACATTTGTTGAAGTGTGATGGAAATTTTTTTCTTCCAAGAATATTTCACAGAAGCATCAAGCCAATATGTCACTCCTTTGAAAACTATTAAATCCTTTCCTTCCTGACCCTCAAGGACTCTTTTGAGCTGCAGTAGATTTCCCAGAATCGCAAAGCCTTTTAACATCCCCCTCAGTTCCTTGATTAACAAACTTGTTTCCTTCTGGGAGTTGTCCGGGTGGGCATAACAGAAGAGTGGGTTGGTAGGCGCAGTGTATGATGTTACATACACTGATGTTTTGTGGGACAGGCACGTATTTATCAGTTAAGGGAATAGACTACACTATTCTGTTTTCCCAAGGTCAGTTGTAGTTGCACTAGTGGTGGTGCTTGTTAAACTTACCTTTTTTTTTTTCTTTTTTTCTGTGATAAATAGAGCACTGGGAATTATTTGAGGAAAGAGCAGTAATACATGATTGGACAAGAAGTAGTGGTCTGCTGAGCTTGCCAAAATCATGTCTTTTGGTATATACATTCTTGTCAACATTTGAGATCATGCTTTTTGAAATCCCTTCCATTTTGACCCTGTCTGTCTTGGGAGTTAAACGAATTTGTTCTCAGGAATGATTTTTCTGTAATTCATGAAAGATAGTATCAGTTGCTTGTGTATTTTCTTTTCATGCTGGGCTTGTCTTTCCCCCCCATTCCCCCCCCCCCCCCCCCATCCCTTTTGGTTTTTGGTGGTTGTTACATGTTTTTACAGAATTGTCCATTAAAAAAGATGTTGCTGATAGGTAGATACTACTTTATATAATAAATTGGTCATTGGCCTCAGGGTCTTATTCCTGAAGCATATTTGCTAGGCTGTAGATTCTTCTCTGAAACTTCATTGAAAGAGTCTCAGTTTGGGTCATGAGCTGGCTGCTGCAGGGTGTTCAAGGCAGGAAAACACAAAGTTTTCAAGTATAACTAATTTGTTCTGGCTTTAGTCAAAAACTATATTCATTATAGTTTACAGATTAACATTTTCTTAAGCACATTGAGTTTATAAGATGGAATATAGTATACATAAACTCCACCAAAAGTCACAGGACTGACTGCTGCTTTTCCTTGCAAAGAAGCAATGCTACTGCTTTGTAAACAAATATACGGGGAATAATATTTCAAATGGTGCAGTAGAGGCTGTCCAGTGCACACCAAGGATACCTATTCATGGTTTCAAAAAAATTGTGTTATTTTAGGGCTTGAGAACTATTTTTTTTTCATCTGTTGCTTGTTTGTGAGCCAGGCTTCAAATAGCAATCTGAACTGCCTATTTTTACTTCATCTATGTTTCTATATGTATATGGGCTTCCCGCTAGTGAGGATCTGTGCAACCAAAGTTGGAGGTTACCCTTATGGTAACCTTATAACTTATTGGCACTATAGAAATCTGCCACATTCCCTGAATTGCTTGAAACACGTTTCACATCTTTTGGGTATGTTTGGTCATTGTTTGAGAAACAGTTCAGGAGAATTTTTTTATTAAGTTAAATGATTTTCCAAAGTTTTTACAAAAAGTAGATTTGGTTGCTTGACCTCCTGTTGCTGGTGTTGAGCAATTAGTGATTCAGTCAAATGGATTTCCTGAAGGACCAGATTGGTAGAAGCAGCTAAAAAAAATACATAAGTAGACATTGCTGATGGTTGTGTTTGATACCTCTTCTCATTAATTATGTCTCGTTAGCTTGCAAATGCAGCTTGGATAATGGAGACTTATTCCTGACTGTTGAGACTTTGAACAAAAATGAGAAGTGAAAGTGATTAATGGGGAAAGAGGAAACTGGCTTCAGGATAAGGCAAGAGAAATTGATAGGTAGCAGTGTCACAGAAATTCAGAAGAAATTGCCAGGAAATAGATTAATTGTTCAATCATGCCAAAAGATATTTCAAGGTGTTTACAAATGGTGATTTTTTCATGTTTTGTAATGAACGACTTATATCTTTCCTGATAATAAAACTTCCCTTGAATACTCAGAATGAAGTAGACTGACTGTGCAAGTGTTCACTTGGCAATTGCAAGCAGACACCTCTGAATTTCTTTCTGTACTTCAATTATCACAGTTATAGAAGCAATGAACCTAAAATCAGTAAATGTGTAAGTAAATCCTTTATAAAACTATATGTATTACATATTCTATCTAGTTTCATGTTGTTGTAGGTTAAATTTTTGCAATTGTGTCATTTTATTGTTTGTTTTGATGATCATGTAGATCATGTACATGTCTTGGAGTTGACTAATGTGAAGCTTTAAGCTTTCTACAGGAGGCATTAAAGGGACAGCTGTCAAAACTGGATGCTCAAATTAATAGTTTGAAGCCAGTTTTAAAACTCCTGACCTTCTATATATCAGAAGTCACTAAATTTGCTTTGGTCTTTCTGTTAATGTAGGTTTAGCTAAAGCATACCTTCCAGAGGACATCTGATCTTGATAAGTACGCATCAGAAAGTGGGGAAACCTCTTCTTTTTAAAAGAAGCTACAAACTTTCAGACAGTAAACTGCTGTCAAATTCTGGACTGTGAATGAAGTAAATGCTGGGAACCGTAGGATTTTCTTTTAACTTTTTTCTTCTTAACCATTTATTTAAGAGTAAATACAAGACTGCCAGAAGGACACTTGCTGATGGTGTGTACGAAGAGAAAGTGAATTTGCTAAGGCTTGTCTTCCTCCTATTTCCTCATTTCTTTTATGTTTCCTGTAACAGTCAACAGAAGTTTTTCCTATGTATGTAATTGTTGAGTGCAAGAAGTGACTTGCTAACATGTCATTTAGGAAAGGTGAATAGATTTAGTTTCTTTCAAATCATTAATGTTGCATAATATTTGTTCAAACTTAATATTATGCATTCTGCATACTGCTTTCCCGTTTTATTTACTCTGTGGGATCCATCAGTTAAACTGATTTAATTTACACAAGCAATTGACACTATGACAGTTTGTTACAGAAATGAGATACAACGGTACAAAGTATGCATGTCAATGTGAGCTTTACAGCAACATAATTTTTTCCTTAAATTCAGATCATATGAAAAAAAGCTTACATTTTCTGTTTAAATAAAAAGTGTGTATTTTCAGACTTTAGTATCTTTCTGTAGTGTTACATTCTACATCAACCTTTTTGTGATTTATTGATTCATTTTAAAGACAGGATCATTGTCAAACTAGTTAGTCTAAGATTTCACAATTCATGCGTTTAGACTTGGTGAGGGGTTTTTGTGGTTGTTTGTTGGGGTTTTTTTTAACATATTTCCTAGGTTTAAAACCAGAACAACTTCTTTTGAACTTGCCTAGCATTCCAGGATTTAAAGTTGTGGGATATATGAAATGAGCACTTAAATGTGAAACCAAAATGAAATATTATATAACTCTATACAGAACTGGTTATTTTTTTTCTTTCTTTTATGCTCTAATAAGTAACAGGCTGTCAGAGTTGATTATATATAAAGTTTATTCTTACATTTAACCTATTGCAGGAATCAATGTGGTTTTCAGGGAGACCAAGCTATTGTTTGATAATTTCTGCATAGCTTGTTAGTTGGCTGTTACCATATTTATGGGACTACCAGTATGTTTCCTACCATCTTTTAATAAATTATTAACATGTAAAAATACTGTTAGCTGAAGTTAGAAATGCAAACTGTTAAATTACTTTAAAAGGTTCCCTTGAAACTTACTAAGTTTACTCAAAGTTGGTTAAACGTAAGCCAAAGGTAGTTGTGTTTTCAGTACTGCATTGTAAATAAGTGGATTTGATGCATCCTTTTAAATTTTAGCTTCTTCAAGTGGGCTAGCTGTTCACTGTTGTGAAGGGTGTGCTTAGCTTGACCTCACTGCATACAGAAGCGTTATTAAAGGGTTCTCAGCAAGGCTCTTTGGTGTGTTATGCTGAAGGACTAGTATTTTTCAAAGCACATACATTCAGTGTTATGCACAGCTCTTCCTTATGTTCTTCAAGCCGTGAACAATGTAAATAATTTATATAATAAGAGAATAATAATGAAGTTTACTCCCAGTCCTAACTGAAAATACAGCATTCTGTTCAGTTTTGATCAAGATACAGGGATATGGACCCTTCAGAAGCAGAAGTCTAGTGGAATTAAACGTTTGCTGTAGAAGGTTTCTTAGTCTGAGGGACTTCAAGGAGATTCCTGTTTACCGCTGTGTTGAGTGACACTGCTCTAGCAGCCAGATTGGGTGGAAGAATAATAGATACCATGTCATATTACCAGATTTGAAGAAATAATTGGGGAATGAAAGGCAGGTCTCTTCCATGGAGCAGTGTGTGGAATACAGATATCCAGCTATGGCTAATCCAAGCTGGCGTGCTCATACAGTGCATAGCAACTTGCAAAAATTATTTACTTGGTTCCAAAAGGAAAGCAGCTGGTTTTAAAGTGACACCCAAGGGGAGCAGTACTTGTTCACTGAAAGAACTTGAAGTTCTCAATACTAATAGTGTTACTTACCACATAACAGAACTTGGTCTTCACTGCTTTGGATTTTTGCTTCATTTTACAGAATAGAAGTATCCTTAACTTAGGCCAGTATTGGACAAATTAACTCCTCTTGTTCTCCTGACATTCCCGCTGTGGAAGGGAATAGGTGGTTGTATCGTCTGGGTATTTATTTCAAAATGGGAAACAGGCTGGCTGAGAAGAAAAAGACATAATTAAGATGGTGATTTTATTTTGGAGATTCACAAGTTGTTCAGTGTGCTACAAATTCCACTGGTTGGCGGGTAGGGAAAGCTTCAGATCATGGTTTAATAAATTATCACAGAATCACAGATTGGTTTTGGTTGGAAGGGACCCTAAAAATCATCTAGTTCCAACCCCCTGCCATGGGCAGGGACACCTGCCACTAGACCAGGTTGCTCAAAGCCCCATCCAGCCTGGCCTTGAACACTTTCACGGATGGGGCATCCACAGCTGCTCTGGGCAGCCTGTGCCAGTGCCTCACCGCCCTCACAGTAAAGAATTTCTTCCTCATATCTAAACTAAATCTACCCTCTTTCAGTGTAAATCCATGACCCCTTGTCCTATTGCTACAGGCCCTACAAAAAAAGTCTTCCCCCGTCTTTTTTGTAAGCTCCCTTTAAGTACTGAAAGGGTGCTAAAAGGTCTCCTGGGAGCCTTCTCTTCTCCGGGCTGAACAACCCCAACTTTCTCAGCCTGTCTTCCTAGGAGAGGTGCTCCAGCCCTCTGAGCATCTTTGTGGCCCTCCTCTGGACCCGCTCCAACAGCTCCATGTCCTTCTTAGGCTGGGGGCCCCAGACATGAATGCAGTACACTAGGTGGGGTCTCATGGGAGCCGAGTAGAGGGGGAGAATCACCTCCTTCAGCCTGCTGGCCACAGGTCAGATTAGCTGTACTCATCAGGAAATAAGCACCGGCAAGGACCTCGGATGTCACAAGGCTGTGTTATTACATTTGTCTTATCTGTAACACTTTTCATGAGCTTACCAGCTGTCTCTTAAGAACAGTTAGGTTATTTGCTCCACTCTTCTGCAGTCTATCCAAAACATACTGTGAGGAAGCAGTCTTTTCTACAATTTCATTTATTATCTTGAGACCTAATTGCCACCCTTAATGATTTTAGTCTATATGGCCTTTATATATACTGGGTTTTGTTGAAACTTTGTCCTCTAGATAAATTTTTCTTTGTCCTTCTTGGTGCTTGTCTCATCTGTATTTATAGATAGAATTTGTACCTCTTCTTGGGTTGTTTGTGGTGGGATTTTTTTTTTGCTAGACTGATTAAGTGGAGTATTTTTCATACTCTGCAGTCTCCAGTGAGCCGATCTGCCTTGCAGCCTTTCTCTGCGGCTGCTCCAGTTTGAAATTTCTCATGTGTGTGTTTTTAACTGTTATAATGAGAATTATGTATAACATACCAGATGTATTCTCAGCAGTGTATTGTACAAGGGCACTGTCTCTCTCTTTCTGCTTCGAGTACATTCCAGAATCGCATCTGCCCTCTTTGCAGCTGTCCCACCTTGATGAACTTGGCTGTTAGGCAGCTCTGGTTTGAAATAACTGTTAACCTATGTAACAGGAGTTACATTTGATTTAATCTTTTGATATAATCTTTTTATTTGATATAATCTTTTAATTAAACTTGAACTATAACCCATTTTTCCATTAACAATGTTATCTAACACTCCTTTACTTTTCGTATGCTATTTTTATATAAATTTTTGCATGTTATTAAGATTGTGTATATTCATCTTCCCTCTTGAAAAAATCATTGGCAATGTAGTTGCTGTTCTCCAGTCATTACAAAAGTGAGATTTTCTTTAAAGTTTTTATTATTGAAAGGACAGTCTTATGTGTCACTGTTTCAATAATTCTGGGAAATGGATTATTTTTGACTGCATTAACTTTAATCATTTTTAAAGTGTTCCTGTTCTTCATTTGTCATTGTTTTCATATCTGAGACAGCATAGATAAGGATTATGGTGGAGGCTGGGGGCTCGTTCCTGAATATCCTTAATCTTCGTCCCATTGTCTGTGTTTATTATACACATTTCCATTTTTTTTTCCTACTTGGGTACAAAAAAAGCCTTTACAGATTGTAGGGTTTTTTATATAATATATATATATTTATATTATATATATATATTATAGTTTAGCTTTAATTTTTACTATGTACCTAGATGCAGCATTCTATGCTGATTTTTCTTCCTTTTCTCTCTCCCCTCTGTCCCCTGCTGTTAGGATCTCTGCATGTTTCTGACGTCTTACTTGCACAATGTTATCAATGATTGGCTTGTCAAACACATAGGTTTACCCCTTCAACTTGAAACGTGGATCCTTAAATGTTTTGGCATCTTTGTGTTAGATGCCAGGCTTCTGCTGTATCTCGGATGTCTTTGCTAACGTTTGCGATCAAATTATTTGGGTGTATGCTGCTGAAATTCAAAGACCTGATTATAAACCCATTTGGGATTTTTCATTCTTTATTTAAATAAAAATCCAGTGTTATATGGATTAGGTTACAGGCAGCTGTTTTATAATGTCCTCATTAGGTAGTGAGAACAGTCTTGAAGTAATGGAGTAATTTGCTGCCTCAGTAGCTATTTCATGAATTTATCAGCTATTAGCTCCAAGAATAACTAAGCCTTTCCACTTAGGAGTTTGATTTGTTTTCCATTTTGTGTCTGAGTAATTATCTCCTAAAATGATACAATTCACTGTATTTTTATCTAATGTTAAATATCTGCATCCGTATCAAACACTGATACAAATGCCCTGTTAATCTAATGTCTTTAGCAGAACCTGTTTTACCTACTTCCTTTCCCCAAAGGATTTGACCCAAACAGATTTCTGTTCTTGTGTTGTATTTATGTGTCTGACACTTTGATGACACACCTTGTTCTACTCTTCATTTCTGTTTTGAATATTGTCTGTTCCTCAGTATTTGCGTTCTTATTCATGAGTGCTGTCCCACCATGCTGTGGTTGCTCTGTCATGTTTTGTTCTGCACCGTGTGCCAGTAATTTAAACCTCTGACTCTTACAGACACAAACAGATAATTCATGATACTCATAAAATGTAGAGCTTGATTTTCATCATCCTATCTCTTGAAGAATTATCCATTCTTCACCATTTTTAATAATGTATTAAAAACAGGTGTGAAAAGGTGCCAGTAAAGTTTAAAACTCTGTGTCAGTAATGCAGGCTGTATTCCAGAAGAGTTGTTTCCACAGATGCTTGACACTGACCTTTCAGAAAATCATTTCTCAGATGACCTACCTTACGGTTTATAAAACTTTCCTGATAAATAGTTATCCCTGAGCTGCTTGTGTATCTTGTTATCAGCTCCTACCTCCAGCCATATTTCAGGGGAACTTGGAAGAATTAGGTTAATTTGGGAGACCTGTTTGTCATATGGTGTTCCTTCTGCCCATTGCCTCCTTCCTTTCTTCCCTTCCTTCTCCCGTGTGTTAAGTAAATGTTTAGTTGGCAGGTTTTTTTGTTATTAACATCCCATCTCAGTTTTCTGAAGTGTCTTAGTTATCTTGTAATTTATAGTCAAAATATATCTTGGACCCAGTGAAACTGCTCTGTGTGACTTTATAAATGCAACATTTTCTATTCAGATTATTTTTGGTTTAGTGTGGAGAATCCCACACCAGTGTACTACTTCCCCCCACCCCCCACCCCCCTTAGATACAATTGCCTACCCTTTCTGTATTAGAATTATGACTATTTTACATCATACTTTGTTTATTGTTTGTATTTTGGGAAAGGTGCAACCATCCAGTCCCCTTGATTGCTGTAATGCACAAGAGGGATGATGTTGCATGTATACCAAGTGCATCCAAAAGCATCAAACTCTGATGTGTTGCTTTAATTGTGACACATTGTCTTCTGCTATCTTGCTTTTGAATCCTGCGCTAGTAGTCTATGTTCTTACATTTTTGTTGCACAGACTCCTGCTATTTTGTATAAGTGTTTAAGTATTTTCTTACGAATCAAATCCCCTGCCTTTTTGTCTCCTGCTCAGTTTTTCTTGTAGCTCTTGCATGCTGAATCTTGGGACCTTGTCCCTTCTCTCTGCTACAGAATTCCTGAAAGTCTTAAATGCTTGAAAGCTGTTAATGTAAATTCAGTCTATCTGTACATAATAACGTATATATTATTATTATCTTTCTAGAATGACTTATAAATTCAGTGCTTCTGAATTTATTATGTTTCGTAACTTTTGTAAAGTGCTTTATGATTGCAGGTTTTAAAAAATTGAACTTCTATAGGCTGTTCAAACTGTAAACCCCACTCTTTTTTTTTTTTTTTTTTTTTTTTTTTTTTTACATACGTACAAGCAAGGAGATTGTAGAAGGTAGATTCCCGTGATTTTTGGTTTGGGCATTGATGCCTAAGCCTTGTTGTTTGGTGCAGGGTCTGTGTGTGCATCTGTTAAGGGTAGAATAGATACAGCAGTGTGAGGGGAGGAGGAAGTTAGTAATTTTCCCTTCTCTCTTGAGTAAAATGATGGACAGACCTGGACATTTTTAATTCTAGTGATATAGTAACAGGTAAACAAATATCTAGAGTGGGCGGGTCTGCCAAATGAAATATGACTTCAAATTATCTATATAGTTCCCCGTACAGCCAAATCTGATTTACTGATAGGAAGAAAGCTGAACTAGTATAACTGATCACTGTTCTGCATTCCTACAAGACATCAGGTGAGACTCCAGATGACCTTATTTACTTTGCTTATCCGCAGGTGCTCATTCTCATAAACTAACTCAGCAACCTGCCTTTGGTTTTACCTCCACACACATTTTACAACTAAGCACACATTGTACAATTAAGGTAGTGTGATTCAGTTTTAGATTTACATGCTGGGTACTTTCTGCAAAGGATGTTCAATGCAACACTGAAGTTTTAGCTACTGTTAATTGCTGAGGCACTTGCTGTCATTTCTTATTCTTGAGAAAACCCTCTGGCTGTTTGCAGTTACTATTAGCAGCCTCAAAGTTTGTATTTGGGATAAGAAAGTTCTGAGCTTTCACACATACCCACCCTCTACACCCTTCTCAGTCTTCCCACACAAACCATATGACCAATCATACAAATTTTTCACTTAGGATGATTAACTTTGCAGTGGAATAAAATGCCAACATACACCTGGGTTTAAAAACAGAAAGTAGGCTAACATTTTTATGTGTACTGTCATCCTGCTTTCTGCTCTTTAATCTTGTGATTTACTAAAAATTGCTTTTAAATTAGTATTTTTCCAGTGTGTTATATGTTTTCAGATGCTGTGACTCCTATCGATGTTGCATACAAATTGACTAGCTCCTTCATTGTCACATTGCATTTATATTCTTTAATTATCCAGGAAAGTGTCTAAGTTCATCTCTGTGGAGAACCTTCTATTGATACATGGGATGTAAAAGGGATATGCAGTCATCATCTTCAGAGGCTGTGCACCTTATTTGTCTTGCTGCCATTAGAAAGAAACATCAACTTTGAAATCAGAATTAATTTATAGTGGCTTCTGGCAAACATGTTTGCTTCCATTAGGAATAGTTTGCTGCATATTTAATGAGTGATGTGCTTTCCTCAGGTCATCACTTGTGCATGTTCAAAATGTTCACATTTCAAGTCAAACATCAATTTTAGTGCCTACTGATGGCAACATAATGTAGAGTGAAGCAACTTTTTTTATTGACCTTACCAATGTTGACTACTTCCCATGAATCTGTCGGGGTACTGATATCTTTTTCAGTATAGTGTCTTCCTTTTCCTATAATAGGAGTTGATATAGGAAATTAATTTGCATCAATAATGAGTTTTCTTTTGTGAGTTATAAGTTATATAACTACCATCTGAGCCATTTAATGGAAGGTGCTTTTCTTTCTCATAAAAGTAGTGAAGATTTTCTTTAGTGAAGATTTCTCTTTTCAGCATATGAAGTACTGTTTTTAGTGGTCCTGCTAATTTCACTAAGTTATGTTGTCTTGTTTAACTTTGAAAAATAAAATCTCGTTTTTATTTTGGGCAGAAACAACTATTGTTTCCACCCAGCTGAAAAGGCCATCTTGCACTGTTATTTTGATGATGGTGGATATTTGGCTGTATTGTAATTACTTCATGAAACAGTTACTTAAATTAATACTGTCTCTGAAGTTATGTTTTCTCCAGTTTGGTGTGATGTTGGCTATCTTTAAAAATGTTTTGCTTGAATTGAAATCTCTTTCATTTCTCTTTTAATTTCCTTTTCCTTTTCACCAGATTGCTGTTTACAAAAGTCAAATTGGAGTCACTGTGCAGAGGCCCAGATGAAGCACTCCTTACCTGTAAGCACATGCTCCAGATTTGGAAATCCTGCTACAATCTCACTAACCCAAGGTAAGATGCTGTAGAATTCTAGGCTGATCGGTACCTTGCTCAGTAGCTTTTCAGGGCAGTATTAGGTCAGGAGTCCTGGTTTTACTGGGTCTGGTATTTCATATGAACAAACTGATCCTCTGGGAATCTGGAGATTGTAGTGCAAAGATACCAGTTGATGGACTGATTACAGAGGTTGAGTAACTGCCGTTCTCCATAATGAGGCTCAATGTGCTGGTATTGTCTTGATTTTCCCCCTGATCTGGGTTATACAGTGTTTTATATTGGCTACTGGAAAGATTGCTGTAGTGGAAATTTTGTTCAAGGACTTGCACTAAGTAAACTGAAGGAGGACTTGATGTTAATTAAGACTACAGAAAGAAACAGCAGAAATCACATGGATAAATATGATGTGGTTGCAAAGTCAGCATGGTTTGTTTTTTAAGGGGAAATCTTGCTCATGAACCTATTCAGGTTCTTCAGAGGCTATAACAAGTATTTGGATAAGTTGTTATAGTCCTGTTTGGGTTTCCAGAATGCTTCTGTGAAGGTCCTTTGCCATATTTATTTAGATAAGCTGTGAAATAAATGGGAAGGTCGCTTTGCAGAAACCCATGCTGGTACTATTCAACATGTTTGTCAAGTGCCTGGAGAAGAGGACAAGCAGAATTTCCTGCTGTGTGGTTGTTTGAAGGGTTGACAGTTTCTGGAGAAGATATGCTGCAGCAAAAGAGCTTTGTACCAGGTGGCATCAGGTACCTGTATAGCAGTATGATAAACATTATCTGTTCAGTTTTTGCTCTTACTTTTTTTGATCTCAGTTACGTAAACACATGCATCTCTTTAAGAAGACTGAGAAAGTTGGCCTGATTGCAAAAGAAGGAAAATCACTTCTCTCCTTAGTGAGTTAATAAGCATTTCAGAGCGGCAAAGTTTGGGGGATGTTTGGAAAAGTTTGGAAAAGCCTGGGAAGGGACCTGAGTCAGTCACAGCAAGAGAGACTCTGTGGAGCAGGGAGCAGGACTCAGGGGTTATAGAAAGCAAGTACATCAGCAACCAGAAAGGTTTGAGCTGAATTATTTCCAACTTGGAAGTCACTGAATTACCAGCAGGGGCTTGGGAGAGAACTTCTCTTCTAATGTAGTGAAGGATGGTTTATTTTATTTGGCTGGTTTTGTGTATGGGAAGACGGTTTGAGAGTCTATTGCCAGAATGCTGTGCAGAATAGTTACAATTTCCATGTAAGCTTAATTTCAGTGAGGCTTTGCATGTACTCCAGCACAACTTTTCACCTTCCATCTCTGCTGTTACATCCCCCACACAGATCAGGGCTCTAATCATGGCTTGTCATTACTTTTTTTGTTGTTCTTGTGCTAAGAGCTTCTGTGCTATGTTAAATACATGTTAAGCAGTGCTTTCTTCAGACATCAGCAGTGACTGTGAAAACTTGCCCTTGGCTGTGTAAGCTTCAAACAGTAATGTTTGCTAACTCTCTTGTCACTGTTCTCCTTCAAGAACACCTAAGTGGAAAAATTAATGAGGACTACTTTGCATCTAATGGTTTTTACTGCATTTTTACTCTTGACATCTAAAGCTTTTCTTGAAGTTCTGTTTTATGGTAACAAATAAAAATCAAATTAGGAATGGAAGGGACAGGAGCTGTCGATAAGTGTCCTGATGGAAGGAGACAGGTTTCCTGAATCATACATTCAGAGTTATATCCGACAGTCAATAACGGATACCAAGCTATAACCTTACTTTGGGTGGCCTGTGTGAAATTTAAGGGCTGAATACCTTCACATTGTATTACTGTGATCTAGATGTGTCTGACTGGGATGACAGTTATCACTCAGACCTGAAGCATGACTGGGAAGTTCTGTTCACCCAACAGTGCTCCAGATGTAGTGAAGAACGATGATGCAGGATTGTTGTGAAAACTTAAATTTTCCAATGTCTGTAATTTTAACACAGACTGAAGCAACATTTGAAAATTATGTCTCCCACTGGAAATAATTGAAGGTTTATTTAAATAGTTCTTTAAGCCAAAAATAAAAGGTCTTTTGATCATTTGAAACCTTGTCAGAATGTTGTTTTTCAAAGATTTAAATATCCTTTATACTTATTTGAAACACACTTTTCTGTTCTGGTTTAGACTGAACACTGATTTTGATGTATCATTTTCCCAATGAGATAAGAACTCACTTTTTTTATAAGTCGTGTTTTATGTTAAGTATTTCTTCTTGCAGTTAATCAGATTTTTGGAGTAAACTTGGGTTCTGTGTCCCAAGTAATCTTTTAATAATGAAAATAAATTATGTGTAACTAGAGATACTACACAAAGTAAAGACTAAATGCAATACTCTGCCTTGCCTTTGTTCAGCTGATTTAGAACAATTTTCTTTTGTCTTTAATTGGCATACATTTTCCTCATGAGGTGTTGCATATGATATTAAAACTTATTTTGTCGTGCAAGGCTTGGAAGGTTTAAATCTTTATCTTCAGCCTGCTGTTTGAAGTTCATTAGAATATAGTTCAATTCTTTTCCAGTTCTTAGTTTGCATTAGGAAAACAGAACAAACCACAATGTCAGGGCTGTGCTTAGAAGATACTTATGCTAAGTATGGTTCTTCTTCTCAGCAACATTTGGTATGTCATTGCTTGTAGATTGAGGAAGTAATACAGTGGTTACCAGAAAATACACACCAACTGATGTAACAACTGTAGCTGATAGTGTGTGTCCCAGAATATTCCCTTCTGTTTCCTGTGGATTTCTATAGTGCCATCATTTTGTAAGGAAATCAGTCATGCAATAATGTTAGGGTAATGCAAAATTTTATTTATACTATATTAGTAACAGCTGTACGAGGAGAGGAAGTTATTTCAGTGGGTTTTGAAGTGTGCAACTATAAAGAGTTGCTGAAAGGTTTTTTTTCCCTTCTCTCAGTTCACATTTGGAAGGAGGGGATTTTAAAATTAAGGCAAACGGAAAGATGTACTGCATTCCAGTCTTGCCATTTAGATTGAAGTCTTTAGTCACACTTTAAGTTAGGAATTTTCTAGAGATTTTTCTCGTTGGTGAGAATCATACAAAAGTTTGCACTCTGCTAAGCTGGGCTAACAGCCCATTTGCTTTAAAGCTTAATTATTTTTAACTTTGTGGGGTGCTTTTTTTTTTTTTTTAAATGAGGTTTTAAAAAAGGTGTTAATGGATAGTGAATAGTACCAGATTTACAATCCTAAAAGTGAAATTACTGCATTAACCATAGAATGTTAAAGAAAGAGTACCCCTATGTGCTTCCTCACAGCTTTCTTTTACATATCTCAATACACACACCTCATCTTAAGGAGAAGGAGCACTTAGTTCTTCACTCCCTTTTCTGCTGAATCTTTAATAGTAGTTCTAGGAGCAATTAGTTTTCCAGCAAGTACATCAACAAGAAGCCTGAGGGACAGATACCGAGTTACAGCTAAAGTAGAGGTTAAGTGCATTTGTCCACAGGAGCGATCAGTGAAAACCACTACTACTGCTTAGGCTCCTGAGGTCTTGGAAGTGTTCAGAATGTTCCTACCTGTGCTGTTAGGGTCAAATTTAACATTAGCAAACAAATGTTAAATTTTGCATTATTTGCAAATTAAATTAAATAAAAACAAACAGCAAACAACCCCCCAAAAAACTCTACAGATAAAAGCAATACCTTTTTTATGTGAAATGTAGTTACAGTATTTTTATAATATCTTTACCTAAAATTAAATGTCCTCAGTTTAGTGTTTCTCTTCAGCCTGGGAGGCCTTTCAAACTTATATCTGCCATCCCAGCTTCCTGTGAGAGCTGTACCTCATATTACATAAAAGTTTAAGGTGCAATAAATTCTTTTTGGAAACCTATTAGCTATGAGTGAAATTAAAAGCCGGTATTCCCTTCATGGTTGCATTAATTATGGAAACAGAATTGCTTAAGTAAATATGGATTTAGTTTTGCTCATCTTAATTCTGTTCTAATGTTGCTGGCTTAATGCACTGTAAATGGTTAGTGGTGCTTGGTACTAAATTTGTTCATAGCAAGAACTTTTATAGCAAGAACCTTTGTGGGAGGAGGGCACCAGGCAACTTGTATCTCAGTATATAATTTTGTATTTTAATAGCTTACAATTTCTATACTTCATTACAGTGATTCCGGACGTGGGAGCAGCCTGTTAGACAGAGCTATTGCTGATAGACGACAGCTTAATACAATTACATTACCAGATTTCAGTGATCCTGAAACAGGTAAGAACTGAATTTGAACAATAAAATAGGTAAAATGGTCTAGCCATAGCTATATTTTGCATCATTTTTGGTTTATTTTGCAAAATGAAATCATATTTTTATTGTCTTCATAGAAGTGGAAATAGACATGCAATATAAGATTTTTTACTTTTTTATTTATGAAATACTTGCTGACCACATTCTCTGTAAATTAAAGTATCTATAGTATGGATATTGCGGAGCTTAGAGGTATTTTCTTATGCAAGGTCTGAAAATTACTATGCTAAACTAACCTGTTTACGAAAGCCCTGTGCTTTTTTGTCCATTTGATATTTGCACATATTTTCTTTTTAAATAAGTCAGAAGAATGTTAATCTCAAAAACCTGAAGACATCATTGTAATTAAATTCATTAAAATCTCTAATATATATTAAAATATAATTACATGGATGGGTTGGCTTACTGTAGTCATAGCTTTGACATTATAAGCAAAATGCATTTATTACAAATCATATATACTGTGACATTTTGATATACATATCAGAAATTGTGGTGGTGCACAGGTACGCTACATAAAAGCTAAGATTGTTACATGCCAGTAAATATTTACAATATGTAATTTGCCTATTTTAATACATTCATGTATCACAGTGCAAATTGATATGCCTTAAAAGTCATATAACCAAAAAGCAGATGAGCCATGTGTTCTGAGAAAATTGCAGAAGGAATTACCATGATGTTCCAAAAATCTTTACTGTATGTTACTTGCATTCTAAATGCTGAGAGTTTTCCATTTCCTGGGTTTTAGCACAAAACTGTAGCATGCTTTACCTGCCACCTTTCAGATGCGAATTTCTGTTTAATCACATTTTGACACAATCCATTTATGAAAAATCCTGCCAGCCTATGAGTTAGAATCCAGTGACCCATAGATTAAGATACACCAAAATGTGTAATGCATCTGTTTAATATCAGAATTGTGCAGTAGAGAAAAATTTAGTTATCTAACTTCTGAAAATTAAAGTTGGATCAAAAGTTCACTCAGTTTTGAAATCATGTAAGTAAATAGAAAGCATTCTGGGCTTGCTATAGTGTTAAACAGTTTTGATTACAAAGATCAGGTTCCCTGATTTCAAAGAACTACAGTATGATCTGGTCTGAAGTATGGCATAATTTAGAGGAATTTTTTGTTGTCTTTTTTTCTTATAATATGGATAAGATAACATACCATTCTATAGTGATCATTGTATATTCTAGTCTAGCTTATTGTTTCATTTTAAGGACATAACTGGATTTTAAAGGTTTTATATACATACAGAGATAGACATAGATATTTTATGCCTTCAAAAAAACACTTGTTGGGAGGGGTGTTGTGGGAGGGTTTTTTGGTTAGTTACGGGGTTTTGTTTGGTTTTCCCCCATGTGGACATAACGCTCTTGATCTATACCTTGGGGTGTCCTATTTCGTGTCTACCACTCTTGAGAGCATCATGAATTGGTGCTTTTTAAAGACTGCATATTCCTCAACACTTCTAAGTAAAGATCCTCATCCAAAACTGAGTTTTTCAAGAAGCTTACCCCAGATTCAAATCCTGCAGCCAATATCTTGAGTGGAAAACAGGATGTATACATATGTTCTGATTTTTCCAGAAGTTCCAATTTGTCGTTTTTTCCCCAATCTCAGCTGTGTTGTTGGAGCTTATCTCTACTCTAAAGGAGGACAAGATGGGAAATTAAAAATAGGGGGTCCCTTTTTGATTATTTAAAAGGTAACTGTGGAAGATGGGCTGGGAGGGGTCTCTCTTTTTCTGGTTTTTTGGGGGGGAATTTGGTGGGGTTTTTTGGTTGGGGCTTATTTTAACTTGAGCAAAAGAAACCTGGTTGCAATACCAATTCTGGTAAGGACTACAGTTTTATCATCTATTGTGTCTATACAGTAGTATACATATAAAGCTCCATTTGTCCAAAACTCTTCATCCAGAAGATTATAGAAAAATTCTGCAGAAGTTAGAAGGTTATGGTACTATAAGAATAAAAGACGTCAAGCTTGTATTAGTGTTTGAGTGAGAAAACTTTAAGCAGACTGTTAAAAAAAATTGTTCACAACAGGTAGATGATAGGAACAATAGGAGGTTGAGATGTTAGACCTTTATAGGCTGAAAAAGCTCGTGCAAATTCTGTGGATCCCCATTGTGTAGCGATGCAGAAGGAATTTGACATTTAAATAAGTTAAAATGTTAAAATAGGGGTGGGCAGGAAAGATATTAAAAAAAAAATCCTTTTAGGATGGCAATGTTTGCTCCCCTCCTCTTTATACAGTACAATGCTACCATGTGTATGCATTTGTGTGTGTGTATTCACATGACCATTTGGAAATTTTCACCTTCCTAAGTTTGCTTCCCACCTGGGATGATGATCCCCTGTGCCTGTCTAGTCTGAGTTCAGTCAATCTGAATACCAAGAAATGAGAGCTAAAATTCAAATCTGAAGTCTTACATACTTGCAATTTGAACTTTAAAATCCTTTAAAAAAACCCACACCTATCTGTAATGGGTGTAAAAAGACTATTTTTCTTAGATGTCTCAATTAAGCAGGAGTTGAAATAAACAAAAAAAAATATCTTAAACAGTTTTATGTAGAGCTCTTACCAATCCCATAATCAAAAGTGATTAAATGATCCAAATTTAAATTTGTGTGACCTTCGAATTATGTAAAGAATGTATTGGGGACTTCTTACAAGGCTGGACTGTTAATTCTAATGCCCTGATGAATAACTACGGCAAATCTACTTTAAGTTTGCCTTCTATTTTAGCTGGTTTGCCACGAGTGGCAGGCACCCATATTTGTATTTATTGATGAAGGAAATAAATATGGGAAAAAAAACCCATTTTGATGAACCAATCACTGAAATAAAATCTCACAGGGAGGCAGGCACGTTTCATATCCAAAGATAGATATACATATGCAAATCACTTAAAACTCAGTTGGCTATTTTGGTTAAGGTAAGTTGCACTCAGTCTTTTTAAAAACAGATTATCAATTTGTTGTGTATTGGTTGCAGTCCACTGAGCTTATCATAGGAAGAAAAAACAGTAGCTGAGTTTTAAACATTGTTTTTACTTCCCCTTAAATATATTTTACAAATTAATGCATTAGAAGATAGTAGAAAAATATTTAATTTGTTTTTTTAATCTAGTTTATTATGGAAGGAGAGTACTTATGAATATAGGGTATTGGGGGTTTTTTTTGCTTTCAGAAGAAGTGATATTTATCTTATGTAGAAGCCATTTCCATCTTACTGAATGGTGAAATAAATGCTTTGCATTTTTTGGCATCCATGAGTCCATTAAACCCTGTTGGATCTTTTTTCTTTCCTGCCATGCCCCCCCTCCCCTTATCATTCTCTTTGTTTCACTTTTTAGCCTCTGATACTTCCTCATCTTCTCTCTCAAGAACAGAGTCTCCTCTCCAACTGTTTGTATCTTCTCATCTTCCTCATCCTCATCCTAAACCAGATACCTTTGTCTGGCCCCATGCAGCTGCTCCATACTGTGACCAAGTTCCTGAGCCCTGTACACCTTCTCGCTGTAAATTGGCTTTCTGTTCCTGATGGGCGTGTTAGTCTGTGCTGTATTTTTCTGATAATCTTCAAAACTGATAAACTGTGTTTAAACAATTTAAGTTTCAAGAGAGTGTCAGATAATCTGGCCTTTCAAGATGCTATTCATTAAATACTGAATGGGTTTTTTAATGATTTCATCAGAATAGACTGTTTTACTAATCCCAAAAGAGGTAAAATTACAGACATATTTAATACTCTGTTCTCATGACTGTTACAGAAAACGATAGGTGTTTGATAAAAGAGGTTATTGCCCAAGACTGCTTTCTAGCATTTACTGCTGTAAATTATTGTCATTGCTGGCATCTTTTGCCTGCTAAGACTTGTCTTTTTCACAGAATTTCCTTCTTATCTGTACAGTTTCTAATGACTTAATTTTAGAAAGCCTTTAGCTAATTGCATTCACAGCCTTCCCTGAAAATTCACATGAAGGAAAAAATTGCCTAAATATCAGTGTATATTTTCGCATTGCAGGTAGGGCATGTTGGAATGCTTCAGAGGTATTAAAGCAGTGAAAGTCGGCATTACTCTATTTCAAGTCAAAAGCCATTATGCTCATTGAAGTGATGCCAATTTAAACATGCTCTAAGATCAATCCCCATGTTGTTTGAATACAAACTCTACAGTAATGCTGCCAGAGTAGTTCAGGTGGCAGGGTAAAATCAACATAGTTTTTCAGCCATCTCTTTTTATCTTCTTTCCATTTCTGTTAAATTGTCCTTCGCTCATAGCTTTATGCATAGCGCTGGTTTTGTCACTGCATTTACTATAATCCAATCTTTAAGAAATTTATTTTTGACACCTAGCCTTTAACTGATATAATGTCAAAGATATTAATTCCTAACAAAATGTAGAAAATAAAACTTTGAGTATTAGCAAAATTCAGTTGTTAAAATAGCTGATGTAAGACCAGAGTTTTGAAAACACTAGCTCATATACAAGCCTGTAACTGGAAATTAAAGAAAGTGCTTCCTTTAGACTCCAGGAAATGTGTGTCCTACAGAAGTTTACCTGGTTGAAGTCTGGATTTCTTCTTGAAGCAACTGAGTAGCTGATTGATTGCTATTACAGGTTGGGTGTCATTGAGTTGAACTTGCTCAGAGCTACTCTATTAGCAGTACATCCCAGTTAGCATTAAATTACTTGTTCTTTGCAGAGCTACAAGTTAATAAGAACCCGCTCCAGAATGAAGGCAAACTGAAAGAATGCAGAAGCCCAAGCACGGATTGCATTATGTAAAGCCCAAGTTTTCCATTTGCAAGCTACTGTATCCTCAGAGAAAGGAGCTTCCACCATATGCATGAGAAGTAGCAGAACCACGAAAAAAAGAGATATTGGAGTCCTTTGTATAGTTTAAATAATTAATGAAAGTTAAAGCTCTCTATCTGTGAGTAAGTAGAGGTTTGCCTAGATGCTTATAGCATGTTAGTGTAGTTACAAGGGCTGAAAATTTCATGTTCTGTGTCTTGCACAGTTCAGGGGTTTTTATAGTGAAAGAAGCAGAAGGCACTTCATATTACTGACCTGACTTCCAATTTTTGTTGAAGAGGAGCATGATTTCAGAAGTATAGCAAAGGCTCTATGAAAATATTTATTGTAAACAGTAATCTTCATATTTAAAATTAATCTTTTGAAACCCTGTAAACCTGATTTACAGTTTGAAGATTATTAGAAATCCTCTGGCTTTCTTGGAGTTCATGGTTTAATATATTTAATTTTTTTTTCTCCTTCTTACTTTGGATTTTAATTTGTGCTTTGATCTGTTCAAAGGCAATCCATCAGATGCTTACTTTCATGGTTTTTACTCCCTTTTTTTGGTTTGTAAGTAGTATTCACTGTGCAGTTCTATTAATTTCTTCAGGACTTAAATCACCTTTTTCTTTACCACAAAACATGCGTGTTTTCTCCATCAGTAGTGGAAGTTTGATAGTGTGTAAAGCAAGGCTGATGCTCTTTGCCCATTCAGTCACCCCAAGGGCTGTAATCTTACAAGATCTGAATGCACTCAACTAACACTTGCATTTAATAATTAAAGAGGCAGTATTCATTTCTAGAGGACTGCAAATAAAGTTATATTAGGAAGGTCTTGTATAACATAATGGCAATCTGCCAGTATGTTGTATTACAGAACATTTTATGCCACTGCCATTCCTAAGGAGTATGTTGGTCCAGAATGCAACATTACAACTGCTGTCATGAGCCATAATAAAATACTACTTTCTCTTATGGTACAAATTTGGCTTGTGGAATAAATCTCTTAAGAGTACACTTTAAAATTATAAAATGATGAAAACAAGCTATGTAAGAGAGAATTGAGAACATAGCTCAATTGAAGTCACTGCTGCTTTAGCCAGGATGTGAAGTAAGGTTCTTTTTCGCTAATCAGTTGCATTATAAAGGTGTGTGTTTAGCCCTGATCATTAAATTTTGTGATTTTTTTTTTTCATTGATTACTTCAATTTTTCATAGATTTTTATGAGGTATTACAGGAGACCAATTTGGTGGAGGAGAGAAAAGTAAGAAGAGACATAAAACAGCAGCATGTTTGACAGTGACTAAGCACAGAAAATCTTTTTCAAGGAGCTGAGAGGATGCTCTATGAATGATGCTGTCCACACCTGACTGCTAATATCTCCATGCATAATTTTGTACCAAAAGATAAGCTAACTTTGTGAGTGTAAAAGGTGTCTCAGACAATTAATTTCATTGGTAAAATTGTTAATTTTGGCTAAACCTGCCAATCTATACATCACTTGAGTGATGTATTAGTCCTGCAGAAGGTACTGCCTCTTTGTATCATGCGATTTGCTTTTTTTAGCACAGAGTTCTCTGTATGTCACACCACTAATGTTCTTAATGCCGGCTGTGTGTGCATGTAAAGTTGAAGGTCATGGGGTTTTTCCTCTTTTCTCCTGCATGAGCATTGCTGTTAAAGCATTTTTTTTTTCTTTATGTAACTGTTGAAACATTGAAAATGTGATGAATGTAAAACTGTTTAGTAATATTTTCTTCTATGGTATAAAAAGAAATCCTGTTACAGTGTTTTTGCCAATAGATATGATCATGTTTCATGAAGGATGATGGTCCATTCTTTTACTCATTTTCAGAAAGAAAATTTGATATACATAGGAAAGTGATTGTTTTTCTCCAAGCCTGTATGTCAGCTAAGTGCTGATAGAGCCTGTGTCATAGTTCATGTCCATTAGGCTATGTTGTGAAGAATTTATTGGGAAATGACCAAGGAAAGAACTGTGGAAGTCATAATGTGCTTATTTACATGGGGGATTTAAATGGTATTTAAAAGATGAGTTTCATGTAGACTCTCCTGTAATATTTATCTTAAGAAAAGCCTGAAGAGAAAGAATTGAACATATCATTGTTCACAGAAGTTGAACTGTAGGTATGACTTGGAAAGGAAAGGCTTCTGTGAGATGAGAGCTTTGTGGTTAAATCGTGTTTGTACAAGGCTGTTGGTAGGTTTTCTACTTGAGATTGAATTGAAATATTGACATAACCATGGTTGTTGCAGATACTATGTTAGTATGGTGAGTAGAAACTGTAAATGCTGGACAAATGTCATTATAGGGAGCTTCAGTGGGAGGTTATACTTTTTTGGTTTAGAAACATTTTGTTATGATTAAGACCTTCTGTCACACCTGACATTGTGCAATGTGAATGTGATTCCAGATGTTAATCAGTAAGTAATTTTAAGAGCAAATTTTAGATCCTGTGAAGATAGTCGCTGTTTTGCACTTAGCCTTTTTAGTATGAACAAGCTTCATAACAAAATGAAACAAATGAAAGTGAGAAGCCAGGATCCATTTTGGTGATATATTACTTTTCCAGACCTCATGCTTTTATATTTCAAAATACACACTCTTTGCTGCTTGTGATATTCTGAGGGATTTTTCTTGATTCTTAAGTGTCACACTATAACAGCAGGTCTAGAACTTGTCTGGGAAGAGCAAGGGTATTTGTGTGCATGAAAGATATGGTAAAATTTTAAATCAGAAAATGCTGCAACTGTATCTGGGCATCTGAAGGAGGCTACAGCTGAGTACATTGTAACACTGGAAGTGAGGATCTGTTTGTGTTTGGCTGAAGGTACTGAACACAGACCAAAGAAAGAAAAATGCAGACAAGGCTGGGAAGAGGGAGCAGAGCTTATGACAAAATCAGCAGGGAGCCACCAAATAAGTAACTGGCTACATAGGATCTGTGAGGCCTTGAGCAGGCTGTAGGATCCACTCTCTGCCCTCAGTTTCTCGCAAACCACTATGTATTTTTACCCGCTGTAGTTGAAATTACTATACATTTTAGAATTGTGATGTGACTATAAAGATCTGAATTGGGGTAGGGGGGTGTGGGGGGGTGGAGCTGGTTTAGAACAAGGAACAAATAGTCCCGATAGTTATAATAAGAAAAGGATTGAATAAAATTTGGAGGAAGGTCAGAAAAAGCTTTTTAGTACACAGGATCTTTAAATGACTTTTAGTCCTGCAAAATAAAGGCTTACTAATTGTATTTTAACAGAAGGAGCCAGAAATGAGTCAGATGACAGCTAATTGTGGCAATACTAAAGAGGCATTTAGGGGTTTATAGGTTAGAGCTATCAGCACGAGTGTAATGTACCTGAAAGGTGCCTGATTAGGCAGTGTCAAAACCTACTGTTTAAAAAAAAAAAAAAAAAAAAAAAAGGAAGAAAGAAAAAAGATAATAGCTAAGATTTAGAAATGTGATAATACACATAATGATACACTGGCTGTGCTAATTAGATATGCAGAGCTGAACTAGAGGTCATCCCTCCTCCTTTTGGAAACTGTATAGCCCTGTGCTTGATGTCTCTCTTAATAGCTGCTGCAAGGAGGATTTTAAGAGAAACAAAAACCACACAAAAAAGCCCAGTTACCGATGCTCCTGTGCTGTTCCACAACATCCTTAAGTTCTCTACACTTTAAATAAGACTGAACCATGAAGGATTTCAAAGGCTGGGATTTCCAAAGAGCCCTGCAGGAGATTACGCTAAGTTTCTTTGTATGTTGCTTAACATTGATCTTCAAACATAAACCCCAAGAATCCACTTGTTTAGGTTGTTTAGAGACATCTTAAATTTAGTTGATTGTGTTGAATAATCTGCAGCCTGAGTTTCTAAAACAGTTACTTGGTCCACATTGAATACCAAGATTAATTTAGAATATGTTTTTCATCAGCTGTATTAATTTAGTGAAAGATAGGAGGTAACTATTTTCTAGTGGTTTGATTAAAGTAAGGACACGTGAAGACTATTGCTTTGAATATGTATGTATTTTCTTCAGAGAACAAATTGCTGCAATATGTTAAGGGATAACTTTTTCCTAAACAGGAAATATAAGCAATTTGAATAATGACACTTTGAAAAAAAATTCTGGAAATATTTTTTTTAAAGTTTTTTTCTTTTTTCTGCCACTCAGAATGAAGTCCAGGATAGGGGTTAGCTAGCATAGGAAGCTCGGTATCCACTCCATTTTAACATTAATATAGGTGGCACTGCAGCACATAAGAATTTTATCACAGTATGGTTCTTAATTTATATATAATAGATGTACAAAAAGTTTTGATAATGTATTATCATATGTACTTTAGGATTAAGTACTAGAGGCTCAAAATCTAACAGCTCACTTTCTGTATGAAAATATTTGTGACCTGGTTAGCAGCCAGAGTCCTTGTTTTAAATAGGAAATATAGGCCCTTTCTAATACTACATTGCATACTTGCTTTTCAGAAGGAAGGGATTACATTATATCCTTTGTGTCAGTGAATCACACCTTTTCTTTACAAATTCTTCTGGAGAGATGAAGAGGCTCTTTCACTGTTAGCCAGTGCTAGGTGCTACCTGTGACAGGCTGCAGTGACATGCATTTACAGAAATGGATGTTAGGCAAGAAAAGGATTGCTGGTGACTAGTGCTTGTTTACGGTACCTTTGCTGGTATTTTTCTTGGAATGTGCTCCCCATGCTTCTTGTTTAGACTTGCCTTCTGTATTTCTTCAGAAATTAAGCCTTAAAGATAGGACACACAAAAACTTAGTGAATGTTCAACTCTGCAGGCTGGAGTTTGAGTTGTTTCGTCAGCCAGTAAAGGAAAGCAAACTCTACACAGCAATCAGATCTTCACAGCAATTCCTTGTTCGTAACAACATACGAAATGCTAATTATGTCCTGTGCTGCTTTTCCCCTGTTTCTGTCAGTTAAGGGAAACATGATGCACACTTTCAGACAAACATCCTCTTCCCACTGACCCATGTGCTGGGAATTTCTTCTGCTTTGCTGATTTATCTCATCACACTTAAGAATGTATGTTTTATGTGGCTAATCCCTTCTTGTTAAAATTCTTAGAAAACCTGTGATAATGAGAGCAAAGGTTTCATTTATTTCTTAACTGCTAGTGATGAGGATGATCTTGTGGGGTGTAGCTCAACTTGTAGAGGGTTCGCTACTTTCTTTTGGAATACCTGCCATTGTTGACCATTACAGATATACTGATGGGCTTAGAAGGCTTCTTGTCTGATCCAGTATGGAATATTTCACTTCCGTTAGTTATTAATCAGGCCTAGTCGGTCTGAGATTTTGTAATTTTAATTATAAAACAACTAGAGGTACGTTGAAGCTTAGATGGCAAGGAGTGTAGCTTAAAATAATCATGATCTTGATTTTTTCAAAAAAAAAAAAAGCCATGACTAAATATGCTGTCAGTAATTGGCTATCCAAAGTACAGTTGCCACTACATATTCTCTAGTCATAGAAGTTTTTCTAATTCCATTAATTTGAAAAGGGTAGCATTTGCCAATGAGATTCTAATCTCACTTGTACATCCTTCATTTTACAAGAATTATGCTTTACATAGTATGCTTTGGGAATGTTCTTTATGCAAGGGACTTTTTTTGCCACAAGGCATTTTAACTTGGCCTTCTTGATTAGCTAGGGTTTACATTCAGTGCAGTTTAATTGTGTATTTGTGGTGGGGTATGTTGTGATCATCTTGTGTATTTTAGTTCTCTCTTTTTGTACTGTTATTAGTCTAAAATAGTCTTCTAATTGCACTCTATGGAAAGACGTAGCAATTACTAACATCAAAGTGCATGCAGCAACCTGAAGATTACAGCATACGATACCTTCACAAATCTTCTTTTGGATCGTACATTGCCAGAAAAGAGATGTTGAATTTAATAGAGAGTATACATAGTAGCAACCCGAAAATGTGTCAGGTATAGTTACCAATGTTCAGTGTGGGTTTTATATAGTCTTTCAGACCAGTATAAAAGCTCTCATAACAAGGAAAATTAACCTGACATTTCAAAAAACTTCTCCAAAACTTCACATATAAATTAAACCTTTTGGAGTTTGGGGTGAAACATCTCATGGAAAGGGTTATGATTAAATGTTTTATACAATGTGTATGGCCTTCATTCTTTCTGTGATGGTAAATTTTTTATCACTTCTACAGGTTCAGTCCATGCCACATCAATAGCAGCTTCCAGAGTGGAGCAAGCACTATCCGAGGTTGCTTCATCTCTGCAAAGCAGTGCCCCTAAACAAGGTCCCCTGCATCCTTGGATGACTCTGGCTCAAATATGGCTTCATGCAGGTAATGTGAAAGTAATATTATTTCTTGTTCTTTCCCCTCCCCTTGCTAGCCTAAGGACTTGCAAAAATCTGTTGGTTTCATTCAGAATCTGTTATCACTAACAGATCAAACTTTTTCCAGTTGTGTGTGTGGCACTGAGGCAAGTCAAGAAATAAAAAGCACATTAGAGTTGCTCATGTCTAAGATCATTTATGTAAGATAAGGCAGTAGTTTTATTGTTTTACTTCATGCTTATATTCAAGAAATCAGTGCTGTGTTTCTTAGCATTTTCATTTACCTATTTTGCATTAACAGTTTCATTGTGTGGAAGTGATTACAGGGCAGTGGCTCCCAGTTATTAATTAGTGTTTTAGAGAAAAAGCACAGAAGATTGGAAAGAGCAAGCTATGATAGTGATTAATAATAGTGATCTCATTTGGGGTGGAAGGGCTCCTCGAAAGCAACACAAATTAGAACAAGACAAGGTCCACCGAGACGTAGTGCAGTCACCTGTCCTGCATTGTGCCATCATCAATTTTAAGTACTTAGAAACCTTCACAGACAGCCCTCCACAGTAACTCTTAGCATCTATAATGCTGATAATTTCTCAGCCTTCTGTGACAGCTAGTTCCACTGCTTATTTTCTGGGTTTTGATTTTTGCTGGTCATGTCTTGTTGCTGCTTATCCAACCCATGCAAGTGACTGCTGCTGTTTTTTCTACAAAGGAGTCTGGACAGTCTCTGCTGATTCCTTTTTAGTTCACAATATAGGTTTGCATACATGTTGGTGGTCTGCTGTTGCAATCTGCTGCACAGTCCACTTTCCATCCCTAAAAATACCTATCTCAGCAAGCATGGTCTTTAGGCCATATTCTTGATTACCAGCAGGAGGAAGCATGGGTGGGAAGCAGGAGAGAGTTGGGTTAGAAAATAAACTAAAGTGTTAAAGATCCAGTGGAAGGACACAACAAAGTACAAAGAGTACTCTGATTCTTTGCACATGGGGACCAATGAAAAAAAAAATGGCAAGAGATGAAAGAGAGCTGCTGTCTGCCTTCAGAGAAGATCCTGCAACCTGAAGTCTACTTCTTCTCCGCTTTGGAATGATCCTGTTCCTGATACTTCTGCTGGTGATTTGTGCTGCATTTCAGAGTGTTTAGGTATCCTGCTATTCAACTATTTGTCCTGCTACAGTAAATGCCCTGAGCCTTGAGAAAGGAGCATCCTGTAGGAACATTCATAATAAAGTTTTCTCTCCCAGAAGTACAATACAAAACAGATACTCTGGAAGGTGTCTTCATCAGTATATATGGGTTACTTGCATAGAATACAGCGATAAAATTACTTAACGCCTGCCTTACAGCACATGTTCTTTAAATAAAAGTGAAGATTTACCACTGGGAAATCACTTCCTTTTTGAGACTCATGCCATGTTTAACTGTTTGACTCCCTGTATGGTTGTGCAGTGTTTTACTACTTAGTGTGGGCGGTGTGTGTGTGTGAATCTTTAACAAACTTTAAATCTTAAAATACAAAAATTCAGAATTACTCTTCCCTGTAAGATTATAGAGACATGGAAAAGTTACATAAATATGTTCTAATACATGCAAAACTTAGTGGAATGTATTTACCCAAACTAATACATATGATGTGAAAAGGAGAAAATGCTTGTTCTTCTGGATATAGTGTCATTCCAGCTGTCATTAGTGCAAATGAGCATGGCATTCGGTTCAAAGAAGTTGTTGCACACAGTAACTGGCCTGTAATTTTTCGTCTTAGGTTTATTAATGGACTGTTTCAGCCTTTCATTTCTGGGCATACAGTGTAGAGATGGAGTATCAGGCTAGGGCCTGAAATAAAGTAACTTTTGCAATTAGTGAGGCACTGGAGAATGTACTATTAAAAACTAGACCTGTCCCTAAATGATCAATTGCTGTGATCATCCTTTGAGAAATGCATCAAGGCTGAACTCAGTATTGCTATGCAGTTTGATTGGAAAATATATTGGTTTCTCAATAAAATGCCAGAAGGCATTCTTGGTGTTCTCTAGGTGGAGTCACTGAGAAGAGCACAGCAGACTTGTCACCTGGTTTCTCTTCACACTGCTGCTCCCCTCTGAGGTTTTACTACAAAGTCTGCTGGCACTTGCCAGTTTTCGGCAACTGATGTATTTGAATTTGCTGTGTAGGTTTTTAACATTTTCATTCAGTTTGAAGTCATTATCTCAGAACAAACAGCTCTTCTTCAGTTTCAGAAATGTCTTTAATGAGCTTTCATGCTTAACAACTAGCCACAAGCCCAACTTTCTATTTATTCTTTCATAGCTTTTCAAAAAGCGCATTGTATGTTCTGTTGGGGTGGTGGAACTTCTGGTAGAGAAAAAGAGAGGTTATTTTTAAAATAAATATAATAGCTTTAAACATAAAGGAATTATTTTGTTTAGGTTTAATACTTTTAGGAAGGTCTGATACTAGCTGTCAAGTTTCCGTGCTGCAGTTAGTAAGCAGCACAGCAAGATTTAGTATCTCTTACAGTAATGTAAGACTAATTTATAAGCAGTTTTGCAGCCTCTGTTGGCTAGTGTTAAAAGCCATTGCTATCGTACTTGTTTCCCCTCAAGGAATACAGAATTTCAACTGCAGTCTGTTAAATTAGGCAAAGTCTGCTTATTTTTCAGTCTATTATTGTTGTAGCAGATAATAATTTTTAGTTTCTGCATATCGATTGCTAATAATTACAGCTTTTACTTAGTACCTTTTACAGTCTGTGTAAATTATATTTTTACTAACTGTCTTTTCAACAAGCAGCTTGGGAGTGTTTATTTGAAACTATATTTCAAGTCTGATGGTGCTGGAGAAGAGACAATAAAACCAGGAGAGCTCAAATAGTTTGCATTTTAAAAATGTAGTGTATTTTCTAGTTGCTAAAATCTTGTTTCTCATGTAGTACTATTGACCATGTAGCTTTTAGAAAAGCGCTCAAGAATGAAGTACCCACAGCAATACCAAAATATTTTAGGGTTTAAAAAAACCCCAACTCCCATTACAATTCATATTTTTTGCTGTATGTCCAGCTCTCAAATTATGGCTACAACTTGCTCTTCAGATTCTGCCAACAGTTAGTAAAAGTAAAATCCTAGAAAAATGTAATTTCTCCCAGATTTAGATTTTTATTTCCAAATTGTATGCCTTCAGT
This sequence comes from Falco rusticolus, assembly GCF_015220075.1. Lineage (NCBI taxonomy): Eukaryota > Metazoa > Chordata > Aves > Falconiformes > Falconidae > Falco > Falco rusticolus. Next base: position 43,099,412 of record NC_051193.1, read on the forward strand.
ATCTTGCACGATTGCTATTCTTTAGTTATAGAGTACCATCTCTGACTAGATGAGATGGTTTTAGGGAAAAAAGAAGTGTTGCTGGATCTACAGTTTCATGTGTTAGTTCTTTTTGTGGATGAGACATGTTTCCATAAAAATGCATTTCATTAGTTTCTAAAAATATACTGCATTAATCCATACATCCACATGGACAGACTATTTATGTTAGGTAGAATGTGTTCTGTGAAACACTTTAGTCAACTGAGGAGCAAAATAATGCTCTTCTGGTAAAAAAAATATGTTCTCCCATCAATAGGATTAGGTCTTAGAGGAAGAAAATAATTCATTCCAGCAACCCTACAAAAAACAGTTAAAAACATAGAAAATGAGTAGGACCTTTAAACTGTATTTGCTCACCAACTGCTACTGCAAGTCCAGGTTTTGTTAGTCACTGTTATGAAATGATGTTGATGAAAGTAAGTATGGATGTTCATAGCAGGTGTCACCTGGAATATACACTCTGCTGTACCGAAGCTGACTAGTTAGGGATACTGTTAAGTCTGTCTGATGCAATTATCTCGGAAGAAAGCTGCTTTAAAGACATTCAAGCATCAGTCTCATTCAGAGTTTTATGCATAATCCCAGATCCACTACTGTAGTGTGAGATCCTGATCTGACAGCCTGTAAACCAAGATGGGTGGCCTGTACTGTACAGTGAGAAGCACGTTTTGAACTAGTTCATTTTGCTCTTTTGATGGAGCATTTTGATTTAAACCTTAATCTATAAGGCTTTTGTACAGAATGATACAATAGAATGCATTTATATGATTATTTTGAGGCTCAGTTTTTCTGGCGTCTATACCAACATTAAAAAAAATGGATAACTCAACCCAGAATCTTTAATATTTTTTTCTTGCATTTAGTATCTCTTTATTTCCCCCTTCTCCCACTCATTCAGCAAGAGATTAAGATAATCCAGCAGGGTACTGAAATAGCAGTCTTGAAGAGTGTTCTAAGAGCTATTGAAGGCAAATATTTCTTCTGTTGTTAATTGTTAATCACTTACTGAATGAACCCTTTTTTTCCTGTATAGTCAATGTGATTTAGACAAGTGTGTGTCAGGCTACTCAAGTGCTTTCATCAGAAGTGATTTATGTTAAATTAAATATAGCTTCTTTATTATTTTTTTTAAAGCTACAGAGTTACATGTTCTTAGCTTCTAGAGGATATCTTGGATAAAATACTTGGAAATATGAACAGATTTTGTTAAATCAGAATGCTGATTAAGGATTTCACATATTCTTCTAATTTAACCAGGAAACTTTACACCAAATAACATATTTCTTTTAAAGTGCTCTGAAGTATGAAAGTTACCGCTTTCATACCAGACTTGCCATTTAGTGATCAGTAGCTGGAACAATTACTACTGCTTCCTTAATGGGTGAAATGTAAAATTCAGAAAACCCTGTAATTAGTTGTGTTCACTTACCTACTGTAAGGTTCTCTGTGTGCTGGTTTGTGTTGGGTCTTCTTTTCTGAAATAGTACTGGAATACTGGCATGCTCGTATCTTAAAAATAAAACAAAGATGAAAGAAACCCAGATTTCAATTAAAAGTAACAAACTGTAAAGAGTTATCTGGTGTTTAAAACAGCTATTTAGAGGTTCAAAGTCCTGTTACATTTAGAAAAGCAACTTTCCTAAAAGAATAATTAGCTTAAAATAATTTATGTAATAATTTCTCTTGAGATGCAAAACTTTTTGAGGAAAATAGTCTTTGTTTAGAATTAAGCTATTTACAAATACAGCACATGTAACAACATCTAGTCATGGTACAATGAAGTAACAGTCATTTATTGGTCCTCACATTTCTTCCACAGCTGAAGTCTACATAGGAATTGGGAAGCCTGCTGAGGCCACGGCGTGCACCCAGGAGGCAGCTAACCTCTTTCCGATGTCGCACTATGTTCTCTACATGAGAGGTCAGGTGGCTGAACTTCGTGGAAATATCGATGAAGCCAAACGCTGGTATGAAGAGGCCTTATCTATTAGTCCTACCCATGTGAAAAGCATGCAGAGGCTGGTAAGTCTTGAGTCCACACTCGTAAGAGCTGTTGTCTCAACTGATAATATTATGTTATGGAATCTTAACTTGGTATGGGTAACCCACAGTTTTGGATCTATATTCTTATTAGCAAAATAGCTTTGGAAACCGTCTTTTCTGGGTTTTTATTCTCTCTTCTGTGTGTATTGGGACATAAAAAAGATCTGCAGGCAACAAGACTATTTTGGTCCTGTTAACAGAGACTACAGAAAAGCAAGTCATTCTCATCTGCCTAATGCTCAGTGCTGTTGGGAAATAAAGGTGGCTTATGGTAAGAGAAGAGTTGGATACTGTAGTCTACTGCTACCTAATGCCAAATTAAAAGTTTAATTCTACATGTTGGTTGATTACCTTCATGCTATGTGATTTCTTGGATTTTTGAAAAGTAGGGAATCAGTCTTGACCTCAAAGGAATGTGTAACTTCAAGTACAAAGATGCCGTCCCCAGCATAAATACCTAAGTTTGCTTATATACTTCATATATACATACATACATGTATTCCGTGCTTACTATGTTTGGAAACCTACTTTCTTTTTTTAATCTAGTTTTCCTCCAGATAGAGGAGAGCAGAACAGCTGTAATCAGCTTCTTACCCAATCTTTTTTTTTTTTTTTTCCCAGAAGTAGAAGCTGTTTTCTGCCTAGGTGCTTATGAATTATTCAGAGAAATTTCTTGTGCATCCCTGAGGGGAACATATGAGACAAAGGATCAGATAGGAAGGCAGCACAGGGAAAGTTTTTTGTTCCACCTTTTCAGCATTTCAAGATATTTGAGCCTGCTGACAAATGCCAAAAGCTTCCTTTTTCTGAGGAAGCAGACAGTCAACCTAAAGCAGTGCAGCTCAGTGAAATTGAAAGTTTATGTCTTTCTGGGTATCTTTTCGCCCCTCTGAATCAACCTTTGAATAAATAGTTTGTAAACACGCAATGCTTTTTAGAATGACTGAGAAATTAGCTGCCTTAAGAGGCATGTGACATGAGAATTATTGTGCTTCCGATCTGGGTTCCCTTTTTATGAGCTTTTCAGCATGAGTGCAAGCTGGAGGGTAACTATTCATTTAATCAGATTGGCCAGTCCTTTATAAGGATTCTTATAATTTAAAATTTTGTTTTTAAAAGCCTACCTTTTTTTGTACTAAGATGTGTTGAATAGATGCTGAGACATTTATGCTGCTTAAATACAGATATTAAGGATGTATGCCATAAAAATACTTGCCTATGTAATTCCATGTGAGAAAAAAGCACAAGATTCTGTGTCCTTCTTGTCTTTTGACTGTTGCAAAAAGTATCTTGAGGAGGAAGTTTACTCTTGCCTGTGTGTATAGATGAGTATCTGTATATCTCAACACTTTGTTTACGTATATTTAACAATTTATTATAAAGAGATACGATCTCAGTGGCAGCGGAATTATAGCAACAGCACTGTGGAGGTACCAGCCTCTATAACAACAGCTGAAACATTAACTTGTAGTATTTGCAGTCACAATTCTAAGTTCACGATCAGTTTATGAACCACAGTTATGTGAAAAAAATACCTTCTTTTCTGTGATTAATTTGTTATTTTAAAATTATTTGATATTTTTTTTAGCAATGCTTAGAAAGCAGTATAAAATGGTACTCTTTCAACATAACAGTTACCTTAGAGCTTAGATTTATTTCATAAGCCTTGATGAGTTTCTTTTATGGGCAAATACAAAGTATAGCTCATAGTAAGTTTATGTATAAAATGCAACAAAAAGGAAATAAGATTTGAGGATGGCACAGGTTCTAGCATGTAGCATAAACAGCCCTGCCTGTCAGAGTAAAAGTACTTGAAATGGTTGAAGCTGAAATCATTTTCTAGGATTGTTTTTCTTTTAATTAAAATTTTAGAATGAGTGACATCTGACACTCAAAAAAATTCCTGATGCTAGTGGCTTAGAAATCTGAATCTTTGATTTGAGATATTATTTGCAGTTGTCCAGAGAAGAACAAAAACTAAATAAAATGTTCAGATTTGTATGAACAAGAATTGCTTATTGGCAGTAATTATTATTATTCTTTTATAATCCATCCATGATACATCACTCTGGTAAGAAGGAAAAAAAAAATTAAACTCTGAAGCTTTAATATCTTTCAATATGACTTTTTGGCCATACCTCTCTTTAAGTACTTATTCCTGAATCTACTGTTTCTACACAGAAAAAAACTTATTAATCTAAATTACTGAAGAAATGTGTGAAGAAAAACTAGGAAGTGTAGTCTTGTGGCTTGAGAACTGATGTGCTTTCTCCTGTGAGTTGCAGCGTGTCCTGTGCTTTGGAGTTTCTGGGCGGACTCTTGCATTTGTCTCAAGTGCAGACTCCATATCCTGTTAATGTGACCATGAAGACATGGTCTTTGCAGTAGTCTAATGTATTGTCTGGGTGTAGTTACCTTTTATTGGCTAGTATGATCTGTTAAAAGACTGTATTTGTCGAAAATTGCAATTTTCTAAAGGAACAAGTTATTATTAATAATGCTGCTGTCTGTAAGGTCTTCACTGATTTATTCCTGTTTTAAAGATGTACTAAAATGAAAAACAGGAGGAAATGGTGTGAAAATGGGAGCAGTTCAGAGGGGTGGAAGAGATGTGTTTATCAACAAAATGATAATGATAAATGGGAGCGTTTGGGGGAAGAGGTTAACTCTTGCTGTATTTGCCTTAGTAATGAAATGCCTAAGACAGCATGACATCAAATGGTGGTGGCTTGATTCACAAATAAATGATAGTTGGCTTAGCTGTATTCTTTTTAATTAAACTTCTTGGGAAATGGAACTGATCGGGTTATACTGTTACATTACCTAAGATACGAGATATTCTAACCGGAGACTTGGCTGCAGGGGGCAGTGTGTTGGTGTTCATGCTCCCGGCTACCAGTCCCTGCTGAAACGCTGGGGTTTTTATTAATTAAATCAGCTGAACAACTAAACTAGTTCTTTCAAAGAGAAATGCTGTTAAAATTCTCTTTAGTTCCTTGTGCAACTAAACTATTCCTCATACAGTTAATGCTTAAATCCATACATTCATTCACTGTATTCAGTTAAGCAATTCTCATTTTAAGATCTGCCTTGTTCCCAGGTGCTATTTGGTACCGTTTGTCACTAAAAGAAATTTTCTCCAAGCCCGGGGTTATACTGGCTTGCTATTTGGCTGGCTCTGACTGCTCACAACTTGTCAAGAGCAAAGCAGTAGCCTGTCAGCATCAATGAAGTGTACTTCACAGGGTGCAGCAGCAATGCTTTTGAACAAATGCAGGGTCCTTTCTGGTTTTTAACGGTTGTACAGTGCACTCAGGGAAAACAACACAAAGTTGTGTTCTAAAGGTTTGAAATACTTCAGTTTGTGTTCTGTGTTTCAAATCGCTTTTTATAACACCCAATGAAATCTAAAATTTTCTTCAGTTACTGAACTGAAAAATGATTTGCACTTCAAATGAATGTCATATATACTGGATTGTCACCTGCCTGATTTTGGCCAGAACAGATTTATTTGAACAACTTTCTCCATTCTCCCTACCCTTTATCATCACCTCCAGATTTCTGCATTACTGCTGCCTTCCTGCTTTTGTCATTGTTTTCCTCCCCTGTGAAAAAAGAATAAACAGTCCTTTATCTCCTGCAGTCAGAGTGCTGTTGTGGAAAGTAGCCCTTACTGCTGATGTCTGGAAAGTCCTGAAACAGGCCATCATTCAGTAACGCCTGAAATGGCAAGGAGTATTTCAACCTATTGTCCAGGAAACAAATCTGTGTATTCTCTCTCAGGCTGAAAATTTCTGATCTGAATGTAGCTTTGACATGAAGTAGTTTTTCCAGCATCTGTATATCATTATAATCCTAGAAGACTAGTATTAAGTAATTTATCATAGTACTTGCCAGTTAATCCTATTAGTAGTTTAGCTTCTAAGAGTAGAAAACTCAAACAGAAGGGGAGAAATTACTTATCCAAAATTACTCATGTAGAAGTTAGTTTTCAAAAAGCATTATCTTAAAGAATTACATTCCACACACCACACTGTTAGATATCTGTTAGTTTCCTATTGTTATGCAGAACTAAGTCAGATTTTTTAAGGCTTAGATTAACTATATGCGCTTTACTTCTCAGTTACAAATATATTGTTATTTATTTCCAACTATATTGACTTCTCACATTTTATTTCAGCCCAAGGACACTTTGCCAGAAAGAAGCCTGGCAGTAGTATTGGTAGCGTGTGCTTAAGAGCCTGTCAAGGATGAGCTGACCGAAAGAAAGGAAAAGCAGAGAAGACTTTAGGAATGTCAGTTCAGGCCCTGTGTGAAGGGGTCAGGGGATTTAAAGAAGAGAAAGACCAAAGACAGTCACCCAAACTAACTTTTTTCCTGCAGTGAGGCGGTATTCTCTAGTATTTATTCTTCCTTTCATAACAAAGACCTCATCTGGGGAACATTCACTAACTCCAGGCTCATCCTAAGCATAGTATACTGGTTCTTGTGGGTGGTTTGTATGTAACTGTCTACTGTAGAGCTAAATGCCAAATCTCAGTGCTCATTTGACTCACTCTCTGAGTCCACCCCTACGTACACAGTGGTTGAAGAAGAACGGAGAAATAACGGAAATTGGTTTTGTTAGATTTGTTTGTAAAATATTTGCCCTTCAGAAACTTCAAGGCTATTTCATAGAAACTAGAGAAAGCAAAACATATGTCCAGCCAAAATCTCACCACTTTTTAGAGAAAGCACTTTACTGTGATTTGACTGCTGTCACATATTTTTCAAGTGGTTGTGTTCTCTACTCTTAGAAAACAATGCCAGTTCTACTTGCATGTTAAACTGGAGCATTCAGTTCAAGCGTCTCAAGGACCATTTCAATACAATTTAAATTCTTCACATGCCATGTGGCCTTGAAAATATTATTTCCCATTTTAGCCTTACAAGAGAAAACCATCGGTGCTTAGTGCAATAAAAAGTACATAACACCAACTTGCATAGTCATTAGCTTTTGAAATACAATAGAATGTGAATCAAGGTGAATAATCAAGAAAGTTTGTTTTTTCCCCGCTTGTTTCAAAGTTACCGCCGACTGTTTTTGAGCTCAAGAACAGCTGTTAAGCATTTCATACGGATTCACATCTTAAAGATTACCATTGGAGGAAGATCAGTAAAATTTCTTAATTCCTGGATGCTTTAGCTGAGTTTTACCGTGCTCTTTTAAAGCAGACCTGGTTTTGTTTAGTATTTGACAACAAAAATTGCTACAAATTTGAGTTTTAACTAGAATTTAATTGCTCTTTTGGAAACAGAAAGTGACTATGGGAATTTACTGCACTGATTTTGTTTATAACGTGAAACGGTGAGCTCCCATTTACCCAGGCAGGACTGTCTATGCTGATGCTCTGAAAGTGGTATCTTGGGGCTGATGAAACATAGGGCCTACTTCATAAAAGACTTTCTCTTCACATACCCTGTATTTACTCCAAATGGCTTAAAGCAGCTGTAGCAGGAGCAGATCTCTCAACAAGAAATACCTCCACTCTTGGATACTTTTCACCACCTGAGAGTGAGCTCTACAAGGACTCTTCAACAGGTTTCAGCTTGTCTGGGCTGTCCTCAGCCGACAGCCATTATGAAAGGGATACTGCAGCTGGGCTTAAATTAGTTGTTTGGTTTAGACAATCTGTGAATATCTGAAGATGATAAGGTAGTCTGTGTGTAGCATACACTGTTCTTGCACTGGACAGAACTGGAGTAATGATGGAGAATCTAAGCTATTGGGGTGTAGTATTTATTGGGAGTGTAGTAGCAATGGTTAAGGCAGCTTTCTGCAACTTTTCTTAAGTGTTTTTTACATAGATTTTTTTAAATTAACTTCCCTGAAATTTCTATTTGAAAGAGAGTTTCTCTCTGAATTGAAAAGTGGGGGTTTTCTTTCTTTCTTTTCTTTCTTTTTTTTTTTTTTCACAGAGGGATTTTTTGCCTGGTATGCTCAGCTTTAACTTTCTGGTTTCGTCTGTTTTTGTGTTATCTGTGTAATAGATTTTTCCACAGTTTATCAATTCAGGCTCAGCTTGCCAAAAACCATTTTATCACTTCTATTTGTTCCCATTTTTAAAAATGGAAAATGAATTAGTGGTAGATGCTGGCAGAAGGAAAGGATGCTTTGGCTACGGTTACTCCTCTTTATTTGGCAGGTCACGAGTCATTCCAGTGTTTTTATTGTATTGTGTGGAACTGATAAAATTCCACCCATCAGATAATTCATCACAATTTGCTGTTGCAGCAGATCAGTCTATAGTGTGCAGTATTACTCCAAAGTTACTTTTCTTTGCTTAGAAGATTTTAAGAATCTTTGTTTTCAATATTCAAAATACAAGTAGCATTCATTTCAAGCTTTTGTTCATGTTTTATAGCATTAAGTCTTTGAACTGGGTCCTGTTACCAAAACTGAGCTATTACCAATTCATTTCACATAGAGCAAGTATGGGTTAATTATCATAATTGGGTAGGTAGCAACCAAGTGTCACTTCAAGTTCAGGGAATAAAATCCATAGATCACAACGGCCTAGCCTGGATCAGAGGTTTGCTTTTGCTAGACATCTTAACAGATCATCTGAGGAGGGATTCCCTGCCCTACACTGTCCGTTTCAAGTAATTGGCAGGCAAAGGGCTGGAGAACAAGAGTGCAATCACATACCTTTTGCATAAAGGTAACAGTATTTCAGATAGGTGTGTAAGATAGATCCACTTGCCCAGATAGTCTGGGGAGTCTCACATATGTGGACATATTTAAAATCTGACAGCACACAACCCTCGACAATCCACTTGAGGTGATTCCACTTTGAATTTGGATGTAGGTCCCTTCCTACCTCAGTCATCTTGTGATTCTAGGAGTGCCAGCAAGACAACCTTTGTAGATAGAGGTAATGATTTCTGTTAGACAACATGATGGGAACACTTGTTTGCAGACAAAATAGTTGCAGTCTTCCTATTATGCAAGACTCTCCTTATTTTTACCAGTAGTAAAAATCCACAAAGCACAGATTTTGTTTTTTCTTTCCTCATTTCCATGGTGCATTGCCATAGCAATCACGGGGAAGGAAGATGCAAAAGATTAAGATCTTTCTCAACTCTATTCACTCATCTTACATAAATGCATGGATAATATATACACATATTCTGTTGTACAAGCCTGCCTTAGTATTTTGGACACATCTTAGTGTCTTTGCACTATAAAAGTGAAGTGCTGCCAAACCATGTGCCATGCAACCTAGTTGTTGTCCACTGGTCATTGTCTTGCAGGCATTGCAGTACCCCTCAGTTCCATAAAATGGCCTGTTCTGTGATAGCTAGTTAATAATGATGCATTTCTGATTGTTGTCAGTCTGATATTTTTATATGCTCGATTTGGCTAGTTTTTTAATACTTGGGCTATTTAATGATTTTTTAGGGGTTTTTTTAAGCATGCAGATACAATGCAACTGCAAGAATGGGCAGTTTATTCCAAAATATTTCTAGTCATGCTCCTCATGCAACCTGCTTATGCAATATGGTTGGGAAATGTCCATACCAAAATGTCAGCAGCAAAACGATGCAACTGAAAAGCCTCAGATGGGATCTTCACAAATAAAGTTTTTTTGCTTCTGTCTCTTTCTTGATGGTTTTCTCATGGGACATTCAAGGATGCCTTCATGATCTGCATTGAGGCTTCTATAGGCAAAGATGTCTAGCATTATTTAAAGAGCATGAAATATTTATGACTCTTTACAGTTGTTTATATGGAAAGTATCTCCTTGCTTCCTAGTACCAAACAGAGATGATGAAAGACCAGCAAGCTAGTAAAAGCATCTGATCTCAGCATAATGAAAAATTTACTTTTTCGGCCTTTATTGTAGGTGTTAGGGTAATTCTATCCAGAGTCTTTCCAGAGTCCTTCCATCTCCTTGCACATTTTACCATCTAAAGGGCTGACTACACGTAAGTCATTGTCACTTGGGTTTTGTTGATATCCAGAGTAATCTTTGCCTTTTCCTCCATGTCTTTTGCTGTGTAACTGGCCACCTAAAAGAGGATGGAGGGAAAAAAATAAAGATTTTTAATAGCGGAAAAATACTGACAAGCAAGACTAATGTAACAGAATGAGAATGTCAGTAGTCTTGGTCCCAGTAATTCAGGATATGGCCAGGAGGCCTTGTGTCAGTAAAGTGCTAATAGTTGCTCTTGATATTTAAGTTCTCCTTGTTTAAAAAAAGAATAAAATCAAAACAAGAGAAGGCCTGGAAGAAATTGAAAATGTGTGCTGTCCCCTACTATCCTTTGTAGTCTCCTACATCCCTTTTTGTGGATACTTGCTGGTGTTTTTTTGCATGGATCTCAAAAATACAATTTTTATTTCACTCTGTGTAATTGCCTTTCAATATGAGAATTGCTTTGCAAAACACTTTTTAAATTAGGTCATTCTGCTGAAGTATGCACTGTGCTAATTATGATTATTTTGCTTCTCTGGGCATTTTTGTGCTCATTGAATTTATTAAAGTATTACTTTATGGCTGGAGCGGAGAACTTATACAGCAGTCAAGGCTATGTGGTACCTGGTATGCATGGCTGTCTTTACTGTAGTCTGTAAGGGCTTTTGCTTGCAGGCAACATCTGGCATCTAATCACTTATAATTTAATTTCATATAATTAATAATGACAAACTTTTAAGGATTTATTTTGGGGTAAATATAAAGAATATGACAAAGGCTGGAGAAACCAGCCATCCTCAACTTTAAATGAATGAAAGGGATTTTATTTTCTTTTTCCTGAGAGAGGTTCTGTTGCAGAATTCAGTAGGTGAGAACTCATTAACTACAGGAAAACATTTAAGGCATGAAGTCATTGTCTACACACGTCTTTTTTTTTTTTTCTTCATTTCTTGTGCTGGGTAACTTTGCGTACTGGTGAAATAGAACTAAATGCTACTATCAACAGCAACCTGAATGAGATAAACCATTTTATGTGGTTTAGTTGTGGTTGTTAGTAAATGTGTGGGAGAGACTTGCAGCGCTGTAGCCAAAGTGTCAGGCTGAGCTCTTTAGCAGCCCCTGTTATAATAAAATGTTATTACAAAATTGCTTATGAGTTATCAGTGCATGTATTTTGCTATAAATCTCTTGCAGTTCTCAGGTGCATTTCTGGTGCACTGATGGAATTAGCTTTTGCTTTTTGCTTTACATCTATCATAGCAGGGCTTGGCTTTCTTTAGCACAAGCTGTTTCCTGAGACAATGGGCTGCTTTTGAGAGGACCAGAAGTTACCTAATCAATGATGATTCCTTTTTTCTGACTAGGAACTAAAATCCTCTTGTTCTTAAGAACGGTGCTTTATTGTACCCTCATAAAGCAGAAGGTGGCCTACCGTAATGCAAAACTAGAGATCTGGAAGCCACTGTCCCTCAAGAAATTATTTTAGTGCTTGCTTTTGCCACGGTTATGTCAAACAGCTGCATTCCCCAGATAAGTTGTCTACTCTGGTACAGAGTTTTTTCTGCAAATCCCCAGCCTGGTACAGTCTTCTTATGTCTCTTTATCTCTCCAACTCATCTCATTTTAAATTTTATTTGAAGACCTTTTTTCCATTTCCTGAAGCTTTACTTCCCTGCTAGTCAGTGTTGTACTTAGCAGTCCTTCCCTTGCTCATGAGTCTACAGCTGAAAGATGGTTTGAGCCTTGCACTTTGGAAGGATTCAGCCAACTTACTGTATATGGAGAGCATAATGTAATTTCTCCAAGATTAGTTTTCTTTAAACACAGACTGTGTTTTCTGGTAGCTAACTGTTTTAGATGGAGTTAAAGTATTGACCTTTAAGGTTAGTGCCAGGCTATTTTTTATGTCAGGATATTTTTTTAATCTAGATGATCAAACTAACAGAGGAGGCAATTATTTCAGTGAGCTTTAACTCATGGGAAAATCTGAACTGTGTTTTGTCCAACTGGAAACTGTTCCTTTCTAAGGTTTAATGGTTATTTTCCCATTATTCTTCATATTAGAGTATATTTTTTCAACAAGTAACAGTAAATGGTATAAAGAAAGTTATGTGCAGCTACTGTTCTTCAGAAAGCCGCCATCTCTTGGTTTCTCAGTAGGGGAGAGGAGATGAGCTGTTTGGCCACCTTGCATACTGCATCTCACTACAGAAGGCCAGTATTTTCTCTAAATAAAACTGACTGCTCTCTTCTGTAACAAGAGTTAGAGAATAAGAGATGAGAATGGTCTTTTATGTAAAACCATTGTGGCCAAAGCTGCACGTGCCACAAAACCAAAGTGGACTGCAGCAGCTCTTTACTAAAAGCCTTTGGATTACTTTCTTCTCTACTGTAACTTCATTGCAATCAAATTTCATTGTCACTCTTGATACTTATGTGCTAAGACAGTGTTTTAAACTAAGGTATGGCCTGAGGCCAAACCTGGAAGTCTACTCACCATCATCCATCCCTTATGGATGGATGGACTAGTGGAAACTAGTTCTTAACTCGTTTTTATATGCTTACGCTGCTGTATGCCATCTCTAGTTTGATTAGCTTTCCTGTATTGAGCTATATTGAAACTTCACTGAAATCCAGAAAAGTTAGTTTTGTAAGGCTTTTTTCTTTGGTTTTGTTTGTTTGTTTGTTTGGTGTTTTGTGTTTGGTTTTTTTTTGTGGGGGGTGTTGGTGGTGGTGTTTTGGGTTTTTTTCCCCCTGGAATTAATCTATCTAATCAACTACTGTACAGGCTAGCTTAGTGTCTCACCAGTGATAAACACATAACTATTTTATTCCACTTTTCCCTATACCATACTGCTAACCATTCCTTTCTTCAACATTTGCTCTAAGGAACAACTTAGACAGAAAATAATACTTTTCTTTTTGAAATACAAACAGTATACTACTTTTTGGTAGTAAAAATGCTTCCACTATTAACTTGCTAGTTAGTCTTTGATTTCTTTTATTTTTCTTTTCTCTCCTTTTCTAGGATGGAGATAATCCATTTCTCATAGCTTAATTATCTGGATCTCTCTGTTTTTGTTTTTACATTGGCTTGAAAAAGAAAATTCCTTTACTTTTACTTTGAAAGTCTGGATGCCTTTTTAATCTGATTCTCTGTTGAGCCAAAAGGATCTTTTCATGCTGTTGCTATGACGTGATGTAAAATTAACATCAACACTAAAGTTACAAGCCAGTGTCTTGGTAAACTGGTGTTGATGCTGTACTTCTGGCATTGTGAAAGAATGGTCTGAATTTCAATTGCTGTTGACTTAATTGGGTAACGATTGAAAAGTCTGGTCCACCCTGCCAGCTCACTGAAGCCATAGTAAGCTGATCATGTTTAACCGGGGTACAGTCTATATCTAAATCAGAGGCTATGTGGTACACTTTATTTGCTTGAGCCAGTTATCTAATGTGTAAAAGCACAAGGATCAATGTTTTCTAAAACTAGACTCTTTCCAGTACTCTGCTGTCTACAAGTAAATATATCCACCATGTCTTTAATCCAAGTTCATTTTACATGAAACATAGTGAACGCAGATTTAGTGTTAATGCTTTTAATGCCACTTCTGTTGTGATACGCTACTTGGCTAAACTGATATGAGTGGGAAAATACATCATGAGTGAGACTTAGTAATGCTAAACTTGAAAACAGAACGCTATTTTAGGCTTTCATCGCGTTTTCAGTCAGCAGTGCAGTGTTGATCTGCATCTTCTTAATTCTGATACTAATGTGCATGGATTTTATAGAGAGCAAAAAGGTAAGAGCTTTTTAATTTCAACGGTTAATCATGTATGTATGAATCCAGTATGTATGTTTTTTTAAAACACAGACTTTGCAATCAACTCTTGGCATTTGAAAAAAGTACCATTAGTTATAGTCTTTTTTTTTTTTTTTTTACCTTCACACTATAAATTTTTCCATTGTTGAACCAAGACCTGATTTAAGTCTTGAATTCAATATTTGACATTTGGTTGTATAGCTGCATTTTTAGTTTCAGATCTTTATATTTTTAAGCATGAATATTTAAGCATCTGAGCACGTTTAGAGGAATACGAAGTAACTGGCTAAGCTGAGTGGATGCAGATGTGGCAACTAAGACAGTTGGTGTGGCAGATAGTAAGACAATGATAGAAATCTCTTTTACCCTTTTTCTAAACTTAAAGTCTAGATATTTTAAAAGGGTTATAGTATTTGTTTTCATAACAACTTTGAGTGGACAGCGTGTTGCAAATACATTTGCCCTGAAGTATGTATTATTTACTCCCAGTCAAGAAACGAGGAATCTGAGGCATAGATGCTGCAATTTACCTAGTTTTAAATACAACACAAGCTTCCTGATTTCTCGTTTTGAGCATCAGATTCATGGGACTCACATTTAATGCCTGTGCTTATTATTTACAGTGCCTGTCTAGTCTCAAAAACATCGTTTTCCCTACAGGGATCTCCAGTATATCAGCCAATCTGGTTAAGGCAGCTGCATCAATATTCCTGCTGCCTGTTGAAGGGAGCCTGCAGGGTGTCTTACGTGGGTTTTGACTTGCAAATGATTGGCAGGCTTTAGGAGGGTTTTCCCTTACGATACTTAAATTTAGTAGTGTCGCTGATAGACCTCCTATTAAAATGTAGATGATTAAAACAGTTCTGTCATTTATCAGTGAAAGTTTATGTTTTTGATAGTGCCTTTGCATGCAGTTTAGGTAAAGGGATATGGGGCAGTTCCTTGATAGCCATTTCAGCTCAGCCAAATAAAATGAGGCCCTTGTCTCAAATCCACTCCAGAACTTTAAATACTTTTAAATAATAAATCAGTTTGTTTACCTACATCTCTCTTTCCTGCAACTATCTTTCTTTCTGGAAGATTTTGTCAATGTTGTCTTGGATTTGCTCAATGAATATAATATTTCTCAAGTCATTACAGTTGAGATGATTGAAGGAGATGGCTGTTTGCATGGCAGACTGTTTCAGAAGTATCTGTGGCAACAGTACTTTATGATTCCTTTTTGATTGGTTTTGAGAGCTCAGTTAAACCTTAGCACTGTTTCATAATAATGTACTTTCATAGGTAATGAGGGTAAATGGCTTCGATAGATCTTTGTTTCTTATCTTAAGTTATTACTTGGTAAAAAGTTCAAAACTCAAGAAAAGCTAACTTCAAACCAGCACTAAGTATGAAGTCTGTGGATATAGAGATCTGAAGGAAAACAGATTGCCACTTTTGTTATAATGGCTTGTTAGTTTTTGTCAGATGTTCTGTTCAGATCTATGCTTTGATGCATCTTCCTGTCCTACAAATCAGACTCCTACTTGGGTTTGAACAATAAAGAGCTAAGTCTTGTTTTACATCCTTGGGGGAAATTGGAGGGTGTTGTAGACCCTAACACGAACAGGTGAGCACATATATACTCACGTCAGATTGGAGAACTAATGTCACAAATTTCCTTTGCTGTTGTTGTTTGTGTGCTCATGTAATAACCATTATATGCAATAAATACAGTTTTGAGTAAGATTTCTCAGGCTAGCTTTTTCTTGAAGAGGGATCATATCCTCTGGGAAAGGGGATCAGTTTGGTAAGGTGTGGCAAAACATAACTCTGCTCCCACTCTGTAATTAGTGGGTGGTAAACAAGAGAGGGCAGTTTATTACCTTGAAGTTTGTCAGAACGGTTGTAAATAGTTATTATTGTCCAGATGTTGAAGTTGAATGTAGTTTTGTACTAAGATGCACTTCAGAGTCTGGGAAACTAAAAAACCCCTTTGCATAACAATGCATTGCAGCTTGTTTCAGGTCAGAGATTTGCAGAAAGATTTGTGTAGTTTATACTTGTGTGGTGGCTTTTTCACACAAATCTGAGAAATCCTGCATTTTAATAGATGCTGTTGTGATGCTTCAAGGAAGCCGGCTTTCAAGAAACAGCCTTTACATTGAGTTTAAAGTTGCTTTTAGAAACAGCTTTTCTTCCTTAAGAGCTGGCGGAGAACTGAAGAGAAAAGAAGTATTATCAAAACATTGAGATGTTAAAATGGAGTGCTCCTACTCAAGAGCCCCATATCTTCACATAAAGCATTTGACCTGGAAGAAATCTTCAGTCTTTAGTACTGCTCAGATGAACCAAGCAAAGCAGTTCATTAGCAAAACACTTGGCAGAACCGTTAAAAGCTAAGCACTGTGAGGAGTGACACTACCTACAACACTTGAGCAATACAGCATGGCTTAGTAGGCCCATTAGGATGCAGACATTTGATTCTTCAGTTTTTTTCTAAATACTAAGATGTTTTTAAATGCTTCCCTCTTATTCCAGGAAACTTCATAAGTGAAGTTATGGTTGTTTCTTCTATGAACATAGCTGAAATTAACATTTGAGCCCACATTTTTTCTAGGTTTTAATTCATTGATTAGTCTTTTTAATCAGTGATGCTGGTGAAGTAATTCATTGCAGCTCAGTGTGCTCAATCTCCCTCAGCCACTACTGATACACTATTTATATCGCACACATTGAACTTGCTATTTAAGACTGATATCCTTAGGAAATCAGGCTTACTAAATCATTACTGTTTGTTTGTGTGTCAGCTTTGCCTTCATGGCTAAATGGCTAAATTCTTTAGCCAGTTTCATCTGGACGGAAGAGGGAATGATGTAAAAAAAATAAAAATAAAAAACACGCAAGTATTACAAAAATAGAGGCTGGAGTAAAGGCTACCAAGGCTGTTTCATAATTTCTAATTTTTATTAGATATCAGCAAGTGCACATAAGAGTGAGTGTGTGTAAATTCTCTGCTGCAGGGATATAAACCACAGAGATTAGAACACCAAACCAGGCTTCATAATGGTCAGTGCTCATGGAGATAGTTATTAAAAGTAAACTTCTTAAAATTATTCCAGAACATAACATAATGCATTCTGCTACATTAGGTTAGTTAGCTATACGACTCGATAGCGTAACATATTCAGACAAAATAGTGAGTTGTGAGTGTTATAAAGACCTTATCAGTGAAGGGCTATGGAAATGAAAAAATTTTTACAAATCATGCAGTTCAAAATTTTTTCTGTACAGTACAGTGTGACAATGGTTTCAGAGCTCTAAATCTACATGGTCAACGGTTGTGTTAGGTAGAAATTCGGAAAAATTCTTGCCTTCTATCAGAGGTGGTCTGACTTATTCAAAGAGAGGACTGCTTTTGCCTTGGTTTCTGAATTAAATTTTCTCTGCTGGTAAGTGGTTTTTGCTAACTTGAAGTAATTTAAAATAAAGAAATAGTTTTAAAAGTATATCCTCTTATTTTCAAGAAAAACCCTTTATTTTCTAAATGGGGGCAAGTAATAAATTAAGGCAGACATTGTCAAGTGGGTTACAAATGTTCAGAAAACAAGCAAGTGAACCTATATCAGCTGCACAGCCATTTAAGTTCCCAATTTTGTCATGGTCCTTGTTAGTTTGTCCTGACAGCTGACTGTAGCTTCTTTGGGATTCTGTCTGGGTTTTAATTTATGACCATTTGAAAAAGTGGTAGCCACAATGGCATCGGAACAGATGGTATTATGAGGGTCAAGGACCCAAAGACTTACCAGAGGGCTACGAAACCCTATGACAAAAATACAGTCTGCGATTATGCTTTGTCATGTTAATGGAACGCCTAGCCAGAAGTTGGTAGGTTACAGTTGCCAGAAATAACTGTTCTTGATATAAAGTCTGAAACAATATGAAATGCTGTCAGATCTATTAAAGTAATTGACACATTGAATTTAATTTCCTTTAAAAATGTGATATGATAGCGTGAGCAGCTGGTGATCTCTATAGAAAATAAACCATGTAGCTTTAGGCTGGGCATCCAAACTCATCTCATTTGCTGCAGAATCAAGCCCTAAGCTTCCTAAAATTGGAGGAGGTTTTATTAGTAGGTGTAGTCTTTCTGCTATGTGCATTACATTCGATTTAATGTAACATTTATTTCTGCATATTTTTGCTGAAGATAAAATCCTCAGATGTTTAACACAATAGCCGGTAGGAAATGTTTGTATCTCACCTCAGACTCAGCGACTGCCTTGAGTTCCAGAATTCCCACCTTCCCCACCTAACCACACTGTTGCTGTAGTCCCTATCCTTGAAAGTGGAAGCTGCCACTCTGCATTTCAGTGCTTCACTCGGTGAGCATTAACTTCCCAGTTTGCTTATTCTGATCAAAACCTAGCTTTGTGTGGGAGTGCCTCTTCTGCCATTCTTCTGTTCTTCCTGCCAACTGTGCTCCAGTGAACTAGAAAAGTGGCTCAAATGGAAAGATTCTGACACTCTGGGAAGCAGCTGCCTGTCAGCTGACAATAGTTAACCGAAGGAAAGGACTGGGGGCGAAACAGCATTTGGAATTACATTTTCTCTGCAGATTCTAACCTTGTGCCCTAATTTATTATACAGTTTGGAAAATGGATTTCAAAAGCCATAAACCAACCACAGCATATGATTTAACATGCTGTGTCAATCAGTGCAGTGATGGGTAACCATTTATAAACAGTCCATAACTGCATTAAACTCGTCTTTTGCCTCAATCTTTCACAGGACTGTGATATTTATCATGGATGGCAAAAGTAAAATTAGTAGTGGAAATGAAAGTACAGAAATGGTGGCAAGTACTTGCTGGTGGAAGAGTATAGAGGAGTTGGCCAGAATTCTGGAAGACCTAGCAGATGAAATAACAAGTCGTTAGTCCAGTAATATTTAGTGAAACCTAAGTTAACAGAGATTGTAGCATAGTTAGTATACTACCTCTGCTTGGGAAGAGCAGTTGCAGGAAAAAGGCATCAGTTTGATTAAAAGTGAGAGTTGGAGACCCTTCAGAAAAAGAAATACGATGACTCACAAATATAAAACGCAAGAGCAACACTGAGTATGGAAATGACTGGGGAGAACAAAGAGCTGAGGTACTAGTTGATCTAAGCTGCATCTCTGTTGTTCTGCAAGAGCTACATCTTCATTGTTCATGAGTTAGTCAAGCCCAACACAAGGCTTCATGTTGTCCCAGTTATCAATGTCACCATCTTTTCAAGAGTGTAGTCTCACCGTTAATTTCGTAAGTCTACAGATTTCTCCTTCCTTATGGAAGGTGGTGTTTTTCATGCTCCACTGGCTGCTTCATGTCCCCAAAATACAGAGACTGCCATACCCAGTAAAACCAGTTGAGACTGGCCAACAGGGCAAGCGTTCCCTCCGTGTGAACTAAAGCATTGGTTTCATGTGGGGTTTCCTCCTAGGCTGGCTAGTGACTCTCTTGTAAATCTCAAGTGGCTGGGTGACAAAACTGGCCTGTAACTTCACATCAGTGTTGTCCTTATACACGGTGAGCACCGAGGTGACTGCACTGGAAAGTCTCTGGAGCACTCCCTGGGAGGAGTAGGGGACTTCAGTAATAATTTATGCTCCTTGTAAACATGAGAGGAACATGCATAATCAAAATAAGGCTAGGTGACATTGGCACTGGAACAAATGAAAGCAAACTGGCTAGGGAGTAGTTTGGGAAGACGATTTGGAGTGGATTCATAAAACTTACAGTCTAAACACTGTGGAACAAGAAATACTGTGCTAAGGTTGTCTGTAACAACAGAGGAGCAAAATGAATGACTTAAGAGGGCTCTTCTGAGCTGGTGTTAATTAAAAGGAAAATAACCTTATTTTTTGGCAAGTTTTAAGTAAAAAAATTACAATGATCCACAAAAAGATAGCTGTGAGTCAACCTGATGGGCTTCTGTGGAGTTGGATTATAAAAGGTAGGTGATAATGATATTTATCTGTTTGCTTCCAGATTAGTATTACCAAAAGCTCATGTGTTAAGGTACATTAATGTTATTTTTAGTGCGTTTAATTTTTTTTTTTCCAAAATACCACTGCTTGGATTTCTCTCTTTAAATGTACAAAGCTTTTTTTCCTTAGTTTTCAGTATATTCGACTTTTTCAGGTTTTGTGAGAGGTAAGTCAGTATATAAATGTTTTGTTTTATTTTTCTGCAAGTGCTAAAAGCCCGTTCTTAGCCAATGGTTGAGGCTTGGCTCTGCTGCTCTGCCTGATGGTGCGCAGATGGGAGGGTGTGTGCCTTCCCTTCACACTGAAAATAGCCTTCCCTTAAAGAGGGATCTGCTGGCAGTTGTCCTGTCAGACTGACAGGTTAGCAGTCTACATACAGCTTCTGCCTTTCATTTAAGAATCTGGTGGGGGGGAGAAAGGAGATGCGTTCCCTTTCATGCCGCGAGGTTTTTGCAGACTGCCATGAAGATGGCTCTTCCCATTGTAGTGCATGGAGCCTGAGGAGCAGATGGCAGTTTATGTCAGCTTTGGCGGGGAGGAAATGGGCCATTTCCTGAGGATGCTCTAAAACCATATTTATTAATGTTATATTAAAAATAACCTCTTTTTCTTAGAGGCTACTGCAATGCCAGTGTAGTATGTGCTGCTGTGTCATAGCACTTTTGAAACAGTGACATTAGCCATAGTTAGAACGTATGTATGTATGTACTTCTACATGCAAAAGTCTCTTTGGCTAAGGGCAAAAGGAATAAAAATGTGAATAATGTGCTTTAATCTTTGAGTTTCTGTTTTATTTTAATAATGATAGGACTGGTCATCTTTTATATTATACTGCAGTTCTGACTCTGAATGTTTAATGCAGCATTTGTCAGAATATATGAGAGTAACGCACGTGATAAATGCAGAAAAGATACTTCAGAACAGCATCATTCACTTCTGATTCCTTTTCCATAGTCTCAGAAGTTCAGACAAGGAAGGGCTAGTTTCTGTAGCCTTGAGTGTGTATGAGTCTAGACTACAAGTGCTAACTTTCAGTACAGTGACAATCTAGCTAAAGATCTCCGAAGTAAGTGATTTGACCTCTGACGGTTCTAGTAATTTCAAATTTTAACCACAGAACCTAGTGCTGGATCTGCAACTCTGATTTTTCTTTTTGATACACAAGCTATTCCCCTGACTCAGATTGATTTCTTCATTACAACATTTGATAAATTTTCCTAATTACTATTTCCAGGATCCACACACTACCAGTATGTTCATTGTGATTTTATAGAAAAGAAGTCATTAACGAAAAACAGCTTCTTAAAAAGTTGTTGCTTGCTGTTTCTTATTGTTTATTCTTTGATCCTGTCAGCAGTTGAGTGATGGACAAAAGAACATGAATTTCTTGACATTATGATAACTTTGCATTGAGTACAAGCTTTCAAAACCAGGAACCTTGAGATGTTCTAAATTGAAATCTAGTCTTTAGGCAGTGGATTAAGGACACTGAATTCCCAGTATCCACAGTTCTTGTGAAAAACCCAGCTTTTACTCAAATGCTTGAATATTGACTCAGTGGGCTGACTTGGAGGCTTCTTCTTTCAAGAATTTTGGTCAGAGGTTTTCTGTTTCTCTAGTGTATTCTGCATTTTGGAGGATTTGGTTTTTTTTTTTCCTCTTTGGGGTATTGAAAACACTTTTATATTGGTCCTAAGTCTCAAATAACAAAAATACAATTTTCTCTATTTCTGACCCTTTGACTCAAACCTGGGAAATAATGGCATCAGTAACAAGCAGTACCTAGGAGTCTCCGTAGGTAGCATAATGATGCAGTAGTAAACCTGGCGTTGCTTTTGAAACCAGGCAATATTGAAATACAGCCACAGATTAGACTGGTAAAATGGTAGGATTTCAGTAGTGAACATACTGTAGTTAGGTCATGCGCTTGCATCTGTAAAATGTCTGCATAGGGGAAAAGGGGTGAGTGTATGAATGACAATATACTCAATTAAGGAAATTACTGTGGGCCCATTTCATAAGCAGCGCTGTCTGTAGCCGTGATCTCCAGCACTGGTTTTCAGCGCACGTGTATATGTACTTGAAGGATGCTGTACATCTCGGAAATTATCTTTTCTTGTTTGTGGGACAGGAGAGAAGACACTGATGTGGTTTCAGTGCTGGGAGGGAGGGGAGGGAAAGATACATGGCTGCTGAGTTTCGGGATGGAGGGAGGTGGTTGAGAGATGAATCACTTACACTTCAGTGTCACGTCATGGTGTCACAGCTGGGAGGAGGTGTAAAACATCTGCACCAGGTGACAAGAACTGCAAATTCAGGACGGGCCATAATCTGAGGACTGGGATTGTACGTAACTATTCCCTGGTGCCAGTAGTGATGCAGTACTTGCCAGAGCTGTAGCCATCCGACTTCTGAAGGGAGAACTGTTGTGGTTTTACCGTGCATGTAGATAAAGCATATGAAATAAGACCCTCAGTATAATTTTCAGATGGTGATAAAAAGTTAGATAATCTCTGGAGTCACTAATGGTTTCACTCTATCAGTAAGGCGTTTTATTTGTTTCCAGTATGTTTGCTATAGTCGATTTCTCGCAATATATTGTGGCAGTCATTCTGTGTTTTTATAAGCTGATAGGATGTTCCCATAAAGTGTAAATCAAAATTCCAGGAGGCTATCGCAAGATCACGTTGTCTCAACAGGCAATGAAGTCCCCCAAGAGCTTCCATTTTGGTGGAAGGCTATGATGAGGAATTTTAAAAAACAAACTTCAGTTTTGAAATTTTCTGCATTATGGGCTGTGAACAGTAAGGAACTAAAAGGCAAGCACATCCCCGTTGGAAGGGGTCAGATGTTTTCAAGGGGGTTATAAATACACAGATGCACTAACAACCATGCACGTTCGTTATTTCATGCTGGCAATCTAAAGTTCAGTGAGTAACAAAGCCAAAGTTGTTTTAAAAATCTGTTGCCAAGCAGTAGGTTTTCTCCTAGCAACAAGTGTTTTGCAGAAGGGGAAGCAATCGGATACCTTAGGGGGTGTGTTGGCACTGGGGGAAGGGTAAAGAAATAGCAAAGTTGCTGCAGCGGTGGCACAGCGTTCTGGGTGCTGGGGTCCAGGAGGGCAAGTGAGGGGGACAGGGCAGGAGGGGACACGTAGTACAGGCCATGTTTTGGGACAGGCAAGGAACAAAACTGTTGGCTGCAGGCACAGGTTCATACTTGTTCTTCAGTTGCTTTGCTTTGGTTTAGTGAGTGATGAGCTGCAGTGTTACTAGCTGGTTGTCATTTAAAAAAAAAAAACAACCATACTGAGCTGCTAGGAAGGTTTATTTTGAGCATATTTGAAGAAACGCTTTTTGTTATTCAAAAGAATTGCATTTTTAGAGGAAAAAAGCTAAGGAGTTTTGGAAACAAATTATATATATGTCGCATTTTACTTTCCAATTAAAAAAAAAATACATTCAATTATTTTATGGAAAATAATCTTGTAATCGTTGGTGGTCAATCCAGTTGTTTTTAAACCTTGTAAGATGGGCAACCTTCATAATCCCTGCATTAAAATGCATCTGTGTCTGTCATTGCAGACAGAACTATGTTTACTCATCATTTTTCTGATGGAATGGCTTATTTCAAACTGATGCACCATGTCACAATTTTTTCGCACTTGCAGAAAATAGTTACTTACAATGACTAAATATGCAACTGTTCTTGGTATACACCTTCAAAAGAAGGAGTTAATAAATGATTTCTTGTGCAAAGTCATACTTCCATTAGATGGGCATGTTTCAGCACAAATTCATCAGCTAAGGGGAAAATAGGAGAGCACAGTATATAAATAATGTGCTATTTCACTCTACATAAGTGTAAAATATTGATTATAGAATACATTAAAATGTGTATTTTTATCACAGCGGATGGGAAATATCAGCTGCAGCATTTTACTTATTTTTCCATATATCATGACAAATTCTTCTCATTTTGCCTCACTAACACTTCTTCTGATTCATTATTATAGCATAACACTGTCAAGTCTCTGGTAAACCTTCAAGTTTGATAGATTTGTTTGAAAATAGCAGCCACCTTAACACATGCAAAATAGGCTGAAAAAGCAGCATGTAACAAGGGGCAGTTTTGTGATGCTAAAATTACAGTGCATATGAATTTGCAATGCATACGTGGCATATTAAATTTTGTAACTGTTTATGGTCATAATCCTCAATTTTCAAGTTTTTTAGATAAGATGGGATGTTTCTATCATGTGTTTCTGCATACCACAATTGAAAGTTGAATCTCTCTTAGGCAGACCGGGACCTGTTAAAAGAAATAAAACAGTGAACTGGGAAAATTACTGGAGAGTTGGATGTAGTGCGTTCTTTAGGCCTTTTATTGTAAGTTTTAAATCATCATTTTCCACATCTGTATAGCTCTGTATCTAATTGTACATTTACAGCTGCTAGCTTACTGGGCTTAGCAGGTCGTCAGTGAAGCAGGCAGGTACAACAGGTTCCACTGTTGTTCTGTCTCCCTGCTCTCATCATTAAAAGCAAAATCGGTCCATTTTGTATTTTCATATGCTTACAATGTTTTCTTATAGCTGTTGTTTTTGCAAGGGAAACTTTTAGCTCTGAGGGATAATTTTTAGCTAAATAAGGTCTGCATCATACAAATTTAGAAGCTCTTTAGCAAACAAGTCACATAGATGTTAATTTTTTCCTAGTAGGTCTGATCTGGTAGAACTCAAATCTCTATAACTGAGTCTTTTGCAGGTCAACAGGCTGCAATTCTTAAACATCGTAAGCATCTCTGGTGCTTTTTTGCATGTGGTTCAGCAACATTTCTTCTGGTACTCTCCATTTCTCCCAATTACCAGTTTTAGTCAGGAGAGAGTTCAGGGCTGAGTTCAGCATTCTCTCTGAAGAAGACAAAGGTGCAAATGGACTCATGGTCAAAGTTCCCATTATATTTTTTTCACTTTGAAATGAATTTCATTGCTTTTGAGAACATCTCCTGCCTATAGTCTATGTTTTTCTTAGAGAAAATGAAATAGTTCCTCTTGATATCAAATGAATAAAAGTAAAAATCACAAGTGGTACTCCTGTTGAAATTGAGAACTGTTTATTTTCCAAGAGGAGTGGAGAAGTAGTCAGACAGTTAAACTTTAAGAAAACTCTAGCTGTCTTGAGCAGAAATTTTTAGTCACATTGAAGAAACCACAGTGATCTTTATGGTGTTACCTTTTTTTTTTTTTTTTGCAGTTACCGCAAATCTTGTTTTGCACTTTATTGTAAAGGTCTGGTTTGGTGAGACATATGATGGGTGATAATTACAGCTTTTAATTTTAAAAAAGTTAGTTCCATGGAAAAAATTTGAATGTTAGCTTCTCATTTGCCTAAAAGCAAATTTAAAAAGTGACTTTACCAGACTCCTGTAAATGGCTAGTTTTAATCATGTTTTCAGAATTAGAAATTAGCTATTTTAAGTAGTTTTCCATTTGTGTCCTGTGTTTATTTTACTAGGTGTCTGTTTTTCATTGACTGTTTAGTTAATCATTATGACAGAATAATTTGCAAAGAGAGAAAGCCTATTTGCAGAAAAAAAGATGCCTTTGCAGTGAAGACTACACTACATGCTTGTTTAAGCAATTACAGCATTATACAATTGATTTTTGTATCAAGTTGTTCAGATTCTTGAGTGATAACATTTTATTAATAAATAACGATGCCTTTGCTAACCAGAGGTTTTACTTGGAGACTGTGTAAAGCTGCATTTGGAAATGAGAATTCAGTTGAATGGTTTTCCTTTTAAAAATGCTTACATTTAGCTAAATGAAAAATAACCTTAATATGTTGAACTTGAACTCAAGGGAAAATATAACTATGCCAAAGTATAATTTTGACATGTGCAATATATATCAAAATATAATTCTGGCTTATTGAAGAAGGTATTAATTGTAATTATTGCTTTTATTGTGCCACCAACATAGACCAAATTTTACAGGTATCTTGTTTATCTCGGATACAGACAGGTGACATACTGAAAGTTAACTAGGTGGAGTAAGGATTCACATCCTGTTGAAGTGAATGCTGATTAAACATCTTGTCTGACGTGCATTTGAAAGTTTTGTTATGCATTTTTCTGTGCCCAAAAGACTGTGAATATGGTGTGGGGTTAGTTGTTTGTTTACTTTTTTTAAAAAAGGCCTCATGGATTGAAAGATTTCAGAATCCATTAACTTTGTCATGCTAGTTTTCTTCTTTCAGAAATAGGCTGTATATCAACCATAATTTTGGTTTTTAATCTTTGTATTCATTGGTTGGACACTTCTCTGCACCTACTTCTTCAGTGTAACCCAAGGAATCAAAAGAAGGTTGTACTTACAACAGAAGCATTGAGTAGCAATATCCTATAGGCATGAAAATGTTGTCACTCTCCTCTTAATACAGTTGAGAGGGCACCTGATACTGCAACAGGAGTAGTGGAAGCTCCCCAGGCCCCCTGGACAAGTCTCCTCATAACCATCAGAGCGTGTGAGCTTTTCCTGTAGGACTCAGTCTTAACACTATTTTGTGCCCTGCTACTGCAAATAGAAGGCTGTTCCAAAATCCCTCTGCTCCAATTGCCAGGAATGTTTTCACCTTTTTTTGGTAAACTTACTCACAGCCAATTTATACACATGTATTCTTGTGCCAACATTATTCTCTAAAATAGTTTTTCTCTGTTCTGTTCTCTCTACTGTTTTTATAGCCTTCATCTCCTCTCAGCTTTTGATTTGCTAGGTTAAACAAACCAAGTCTGTTAGTCTCCTCCTGTAAATGAAGATCTTTATTGATTGTGTCTATAATCATTTTTGGTGCCTGTAGCAGTTTGAATGACCTTTGTTGAATAGAAGCGACTGCACAAGGTGGACAAGGAGGCACAGCTGCTAACGTCTCTGCTCTCCTACTCTCTACTGGAAACCTCTCCTGATGTCAGTTGAGTTTTCCCCTTTCACACTGGCACCTTTTCACACTGTCGTCCTGTGGTTGCGGGATATATCCGAGTCCTTCTCCCACGCTGCTTGGTTGACAGGCTTCTACCATGCTGCAGAATTATTGTGTTACCGTTGTGTTATTTTCCACTTTGTTTTACTGACTTTTGGCATATTTCTGTTATCCTAGTTCTCATGATCAGCCTGTTGCCTTCTATATCCTCTTAACTTTTTCTTAGCTACTTGTATCACCGCTTTCATAATTCTTGTGATGTGTCATTAATTAAAACACTAAACATGATTAGTCCCAAGAGAATATACAAAATACAGAAGTTAAAATTCCCATTCCTTAACGCATGCAAGGTAAGTATAAATGAAAGTTATTCAGCCAAATGTTTTGGATGGTACATTAAGATATTCCTGCCTATTCAGACTCAGTAGGTATTTTTCCGGGCTGTATTTGTGTAGGTGCCTAGGAGATACTGAGGAATAAATAACAAATTACTTCTGTTCTGACAACAGTGCCAAGGGCCTTCAGTCAGGGGTAGGGCCCTGTTTGGCTGAGCAGTATAAAAACAATCCTTGGACAGATGCTTTGGTGAAATAAACAAAGAACAGCAGTTTTGTATGTGGGGCAACGTAAGGTGAAGCATGAGGGTGATGATTGAGGGAGAAAATGTGTGAAATCATTGACCACCTAGAGGGAGCCCATGCCTCCAGACTGGATGGGGATAGAATTGGCAAGATCTTGAAAATAACCTGTGGCAGAGAAGAAAGTTGGAAGCACTTTCCCCTCCTGTTTTTTATTAATTCCTAGAGGGTTTTGTTCTGTTCGTTCTACGCAAGCTTCACATCACTTGTTTGTAGTGACTACAGTGCTCCCTGTCACAGGCAGTGCACAGTGATGCTCTTTTTGAGGAAGCCAGCCCCTGCAGGGTCTCCATGAGTATTGTGGATTATTCAAAGTGGCTGGTATAAATATCAAGGAATTGGAGGCATGAAGCACTGCTTTCACTTCTTGTGATGATGACACAAAAAGGTCTCTTGTTTCTTCAGAGATTCCCTTCCCTTTCCACCTGTGTGCCACTTCTGATTAGAGTTTTCTCTTGGAGTTTTTTGAGTTACAAACACAATCTCTACAATGTAGAACTGGCTGGAAGAAAAGTAAGATTTACTTAGAGAGTTTAAAACATAATAAAATCCTGAACACACAGAAGCTGGAAGCCTTAACACACTTAGGGAAGATGAGTGGTTTGCCAGAAAAAAAACCAAGAACAACCCTAAAAGAACCCCAGAATTCTCAGCAGACCAAACACAGGCGAAAATAATAAACAAAATTTGTACTGAGCTGCAAAATGAAGAAGCCCACACACATCAGAAGCTTTAATATCTGTGTTAGAAGCAAATGTCATAAATTTATTTGTCTTTCATGGGAAAGAGGTGCGATAGCAGGAAAGATCCTGCTTTCTCCTAGCAGGGTGCCAGCAGTTGTTTTAAACACCTGTCAAGTGCTGCAGCACACAAAAATGTACAAAGAACAAACAGGTTGCCTAGATTTTTGTAATTCCTTAGGAGCTTACTGTTTTCATCCTCTTTTGTAGAATGGGTGTTTTCCTACTTACATTTCTTATTATTTACTGAAATTATTATATAGCAGTTTTTCTAACTTATTCACATTCCAGAATTCCTATCATATTTATTTTTTTAAAAGTATATGTGCCTGTTTATAAAGAGGATATAGGGAGAAGGCATTCTGCTTAGGTTTTAAACTAAGATGCCAAGTCTGAAGGTGCGAGCCATATGTCACTTAGGTACCCCTCTGTGTTTCTGCAGAGTCGATGGGTTGTTCAATCCCATCTCCAGCCATAAAGCAAGAGGCGTAAGATTATTCTGCAGATAAATGTTGTCTGTACATTTGCTGCTAAATAGGTAAAGGCCAGAACTGGTAGCTTCGAGATTTTGTTTCCAGTTAGGAAGCAAAGGAAAATACACCGTGAAGGACTAGGATAATTTGTATTGATTTCTGGGAAGTCTTAGAGGAGTTTTGGTTTGAGAATTTTTTTAGGGTTTTCTTGTTTTAGTGGTTTGGGTTTTGAGTTTTGTTCCTGAAGGGTTTGGTGCAGAGAACAAGCATATGCTGACAGCTGGTAATCTGGAGGTCAGTTTGCTTGGATGAGTGATGGTGTGAAGTCACTGAAGGATGTTGCTGCGAGATAGGCAGGCCTGCTCCTTCTCCCTGGGATCTGCAGTGTAATGCTTGACAGGGCTAAGTCAAACAAGGACCATGAATGATATGAAGTGTTCTGTGCCTTGGAATTTTAAAAGTAATCCAGGAAGATCTACAAACTGGACACTCACAATATATGATATCTGACCATTATTCTGAGAGAACTAACGAATCAGAGTATTATGTCTTCTTTCTCTAGATCACTTGTTCAAGCTCTGCCTACATCTATAGTGACCAAATGTCACTGACCTTTTGATGCTCTGTGTGAAACAAGTCTCATTATCTCCACATTGCTTCTTTGGAATCAAAGCTCATTCTCCCAGTGCTGCTACCCAAGGCAGGATTCCTCATACCATCCCAGCCTGAGACACCCGTGACAGACTGACTTTTGGGAGACTCTCCCTCTAAAAAGCTGTGCCCTCAAAACGTGAGGGTACAGGATGTGACCTCATTGCCCGTGCAAGAGCAGGTCCTTCACCAGTGCTAAATAGCTTAAATTCTTTGAAAAGAATAACAGCAGGCAAACAGCTCGTATTTGCCCTAGTTCTATCACCTGGAAAATCTCAGCCACGCTTTTTTCCATACAGAATAGGGCAGATGTGACATAACATGTTTCTGTTCCCATCAACAGGCTTACATCTGCAAAATCTGGTTGTTTCCTTTGGCCTTGAAAAGAGCAGCTTGTGTCCTTAGCAAGTGGGGAAAATACTCTGACATATTTAGGAAAAAAAAGTATTATCAATATTCAAAGAACTCACATGTTAATTAGTATGTAATATACAAATCTTCAAATAAAAAAGGAAGATTTTTGAAAATCAGAGAAACTTGTCTTGAAAATGAAGAACACTTTAATTTTACTAAGGCTAGGTACATGCAGCCACACCACCTTTATATATTCCACCTCCTTGCTTCTTTTTTTGTAGTTTCACATCTGATACCTACCAGTCACTGACAATCACTTTCCTGCAGGGAAAAAACACCAACCCTGAGAGTTATCTGATTTTTTGATTGGAAGTACTGTTCACTTGCTGTGGAAATGCTGACTCACTTGACAGCTCCAAAAAAACAAAACCAGAAAAGCCCTCTAGCACCTTTATGTGAGAACATCTGCTAGGCTGATAGAAATTAGCCTTTATTGCATTTATTTATTTACTTGCCAATACTATACAGAGTTCTTTATATCGTTCTTCAGAGCATGGTCTGCTCTGTCACACTGTAGGATGGAGTTAGCAGTCTGCCCATGCTGAAAGTCAGCCTCGTGGGCAGAATTCCAGAAACGTATGGTGGATAATTCAGGGTTTGCATAGAATTTTAGTACTTTCTAGTCACCAGCACTTAGGCTGATAAGGATTTGAGGGACAGAGGTACAGGAGAAATAAAAGAATCCATGGTCCAAGGAGTGGGGGCTGGGAGGGGAGAAGTCACAGAGAATCCATAAGCATGTAATCAGGACACCTCTCTGGGAAACAAAGGTTTGTGGTCCATATGCCTTTTGTAATACAGAATCACAAGGAAAAAATGCGTAACATTGTTAGGATTATTATAATCCTGGAATAAAGCACTCTTACTGCATCATTCCATGACTTTTCTGTTACAGTAACATAGCTGAATGTGATGGATGGAGATTTCCACCGCCTCATTCAGCCCGTATCCTAGTGGGTTTGGACATCCTCTTGGGTTGTGTGGTATTGATTTTTATCCCATCCCACAGAAGAGGATGAAGAATCTCTGTCTAGGAATCTCTTGAGGAAGTTCTCTGCCTGCTGGACCCTTACACGCACTACTGGTGCAGTATTAGTCCCAGCATGCTTCCTGTTCCACAGATTGAGTCAGATACTGTGGCTGTTGCCCATTGGGCTGAACTTGGTTCTGTTACTGCCATCCCAGAGAGCGGATGGTGCCACGTGTATGATCTCAGATGCTATAAGACATGAGCTGGGTGCTGAGGTGTGCAGGTAGGATACAAACACTTCAGGGCACACGCCTTAGCAGGACATTAGATGTGGGATCTTGCCACAAAAGCTCAGGTCCTTACGATCTTTGCTCCAGTCCTGCTTCAGGTTGTTTCTTTTATTATTTTTTTTTAAAGAAAAAAAGAAAACACAAACAAAAACCTATTATATAGTCTGTAACACTTTGAACCCAAGAGCTACCTATGCTTATTTCACTGTTGCAGCATACCATTTGAGCTTCAGGAAAGTCCTGCTGGCCAACCTCAACCATTTTTCCTTTGTTTTCTTGCAGGCTCTGATACTTCACCAGCTCGGGCGCTATAGCTTGGCAGAGAAGATTCTCAGAGATGCCGTCCAGGTGAACTCCACGGCCCATGAGGTCTGGAACGGCCTGGGAGAGGTGCTGCAGGCTCAAGGCAATGATGATGCTGCCACTGAATGCTTTCTGACAGCACTGGAGCTGGAAGCCAGCAGTCCTGTGGTCCCTTTTACCATCATCCCCAGAGTCCTTTGAGAGGGCATCTCGATCAGCCGATTCTGGTCTGACTTCTGGGTGAGGAAACCCAGTGTATCTGGCTGCCTGGTAACTGGTTAGTTTGCAAAACTTTAGCGCTGCAGGTAACAAACACCAGTCTGTTGTGGGAAAGTGGCCAAAACAGTGATGTGATGCAATATATTAATGTTAGACTGAGAGGACAAAACGGCTAGCCAGAACCAAATCACTCATATCGCCTACATTTTTGCCCCGGTAGTTTTAAAACATCATTACATTGTTCATGGATGATGTGCCATATTTTGTTAGTGATACTTGATTGTTACATAAAATTATAATGGAATCAACTACCAAATGTAGAATAAGTTAAAATTCAGTGGCAGAGCAGACTATTTTTAACAAGGCTGTTAATAAAACCGTTCTCTTCCTGCCTCTCAACCTCTTTTGGCCCAAAGTCAAAATGTGAATTTTCTGTTTCCATCTCTATTTTAGTCCAGGCCAGAAAATCAGTTGAGTTCTTGGTTTTAGTTGTTAATAACTGTGATGTGTGGCTAACTGTTATCTCTATTTAGAGCAAAGGCTGAGTACAAGAATATTTATATTTTACCAATGTATGCCTGTTACAAAAAAATATATTAGTTATTTAAGTTTAACTTTTTTATGTGAATTCAGAGTTTATTTATCAATGGAAATATGTAAAAAGAAGCCTCAAATGGAATATTTACTGACATTCCTTATACATGACCCACACTTGGCTAAATGGGAAGATTATGTTAATAATAAAATGATTTTTAAATGGAACCTCTCCTGTGTCCTGGTTAAGAACCCAGGGGGAAATAGGTGGCTTGTGAATGCATTTTTATAATCTGGGGCCTGTGGCTGGCTGGGCTTGAAGATTAATGACACCAGAATTAGATGCCCTGAGGCCAGTCTAGAGAAAAGAGGCTGCTATACTCTTCGCTAATGGTATTGTTAACTTAGATTTCAGGTTTCCTTAAATGTTCACACTTTTTTATTCTTTTCACTCCAGCTCTTGATGAAGCCAGATTACTCTGCCTCTACATAATACGTGGACTTTACATATACCTTGGTAGTGCTTGGGAGGAGCATGTTAAATGTTTACCCACTATTTTTCAGTTTTCTTTACCTGCCTTTGTAGTTCTTTCTCAACATCTCCTGCACTTTGCATCCCTTGAAGGAAAGGTTGGCTGGTAACATGTTACTGCCATATTAGTAGTAATAGGGCCAGATGTTTAGGAGGTGAGTACTTGCCAGAGTTTCTCTGGGATGCGTGGAGAGGAGTCATTTGTTGCAATGGATATTCACGGGGTGTGAGCTGGGATAGTCTGGTGTCTGGTCTCTTACAATGCTGGGCTTGTATGGAGCCTGGGAGGAGTTCCAGGTTCCCCATTAGAATGGGTGCTTCTTGGTATTTGCCTGATTTGTCACAAGAAACAGTTTTAAAGTGCTTTGCCCTAGATAGCAGACGATTCAGAAAAATAATGGCACATGTTTTTCTTTGTCACTTACCAGAGAGCTTACTCACCTCAAATGCATGGAGGATCCTCGCTGCGACACAGGCTCTGCACGCTCCACTGAGCATCTTCAAACTCAGGCAGAAGACTTAAATTTGGGGGAGCTCTTCAGTTTTGCCTCTCTTCCCCCCCGCCTGGCATGGCTTGAGGCTGCTTTCAGGTTGTATCTGCTTAGTGCTTGGACCATATGTTCTCTGTAAAATGGACCAAAACCCTGTAATAGGTAGCGTTGTCAAATCTATTTAAAAGCCAGTAATAATTGTTTCACTCGCTCACTGCGAAAACATCAAAGTTTTCCTTCCCCTTTTAAAGTCCCTGGTTTGTATGTTTTCTTCCTACTGTCCTTGGTGCCTTTTTTTTTTTTTTCTTTTTTTCCCCCCTCCTTTCTGTTTGCCAGCTGTTCTCTCTTTTCTAGTCCCAGCTCATAGTATATACTCTGGCACTGCTGCTGTCTTTTTAACACCCACTATATGATACCTGATGTACCAGAAGATACTACAAAACCTTTATTTGTTTAATTCAATTCCTCCTGAGCCTTTCTGCTATCTCAATTCAGTTACTTAAATTTGTAATACCTTTCACAGGCATGCTCCACAATATTTAGTCACTTTTTATTATAATATCAAAGCTTTTCTAACAAGGCAGTTTGCACCTAGATCTGAGGCTGGTGGTCTTTCTCAAGAGGACTTCAGTCAAAAGTGGAGGATAATTCTGTAGTAGGAATTAGCTTTAATTCTTCTCATTTCATTTAAAGTCCTGGCCTCTTGTATTAAACTCCCAAAGTGGAAAGGTTAGCAATCTAATTGTGTCATGTCTTTTATTAGGGGAGAAGTTGTCACCACTGTTGTGCATATCAGGTGAACCTGAATATCTGTTTCCTTTTTCTTACACTGGAATCAGTTTCACTGTAAATCCACAAGCTTCTACCTCTTGGGAATAGCTTCAGCTGCCTATTTTTAAAAATGGATTATCACTGTAAGACCCTACATTTAGGAAATTTCAGGCAGAAGTGGAAATCCTTGCAGCATATGAATTAAACAGCAACACTTGTTTAAACATAGTTTTCAACTTAAAAAGAAAAGTTACTAGGTTTTACAGCTGTAATTTTTTTTTTTTTTAATTAAGAAGGCCAAGAATATTTTTGGGTTTTTAGCTGATGTACAGAAAGATCTGCCTTTTGCAATCTGCTCTCGGACAGCTGTGGTATCATAGTCACAGGACTGTAGCAAGGGATGCCAGTGTGAACAGCCAGTCCCAGGGAAGTATTCGCCTTGGTGCCAGTGCATCAGTGTCATCTGCCTGAGGGTTGCTCCTGGACTTTGTGGCTGACCAAATCCATGTGTGCTGTTGCTCCCCCAGCCTGTGTCACAAATAATAGCTGTTGAGATGAATGGTGAGATCAATCAAGGATTGATCCAGATGAAAACTAAGCCAACCCCTTGCTCTCTTGCTCCCTTGCCCCAGGGTTTTACCAAGCTTTGAATAGAAGCCTAGTAAAGGTTTCAGGTAGTTCTTTTGTCTTATTTACTGCACGGGTAGTGACACTAACATGCAGAAGAGAAAACAGGACTTCCGTACTTGCACCGGTTTAAAATGGTTATTAAATTGCATTGTCAAGCACTCTTAACTGTATCACTATAATGACAGATTGTACAAGCTTGAGATCTCCAGCCTTTCAAAAGGGACAAAATACACTTCTCTTATCCATAAGACTGGAATAGCAGGTTTCAGAGGAGACTTCCCTTGCTCCACGGTGTGCTTGTGCTACTCGAAATTATTAACATTTGGTATATTAAGCACGTGCCAGAGTGTAACAACAAACTCTGCTGCACGTGATAAAAGCTCTGACTCCGCAGTGGGTTGGTGTGTGTGCCCTCGGGCTTGCCACCAAAGAGAAAAATGGTGGAAAAATACAAAAATTTTTTGTGATTATTTTATACACACGTGTACGCACGTGCTCACCAGCTAGAGAAAGTGAGGTTACAGGTGCATTTTACACTTAGAGCACAGAGTTTTGAGAGGCCTCAAAGTTCCTCTGTGAGTTTGCTTCGGTACCTGTAGAGCTGCCTCTTTGATAAACAGGCTTTGCTTTTCCGATAGAATGTTGGCGGTACCGGAAAAGGAAATTCTGACCCCAATTTTCACCTCCAGCTTGTGTCAGATGTATATCAAATAATGAGCCTGAGATATTATTATTAGTGCAGGTTTTCCCAGGGTTGTTGTTTTCCAAACAGCACCAACTACTAATGTAGGACTGGAGGGGGCAACAGAGGCCATAAAACAACAAGTGGCTTTCTTTTCAATTGTCTGGCAAAAATAGCTCTTTATCTGGAGTAAAACAGCAATCTTCTGACTGAACATTTTTTTTTTAAGGGTCCCTTCTAGAAGGTTTTCTTTTTTATTTCTTCTTTTTAATCTTGCAAGCAAGCTTTTAAGGTAACAAACTCCTGGGTGCTGGAACGGGAACCCTGTAACCTGCAGGGCAGGTCCTATGACCAAAGCACCCAGCAACTGCCTTCATTGATACAGGACCTACAGGCTTTTAAGCTAATATCGCTTCTTCCCACATATGTGCTTTGGGGATAAGTCCCTCTTACTTGCTGATCCCACTGCCCTGCTTCCGTGGTACTTGCCCACGCTGGTGGCCAGCCTGCGGGAAGCCAGGTGTCCAGGGCAGGTGCTCCTGCCCACGGCCCTGCCTCCCCGGACAGGAGTTGCACAGGGTGGCAGCGCTGCATGAAGCAGTAAACCACAACAGCTGTTTGCCAACAATTTTCTTCATGATGTGTGCAGACTCAGCTAGCATTGGCATCTGAGAGATTAAAAATAAAAAAGGGAGTAGGCACAACCTCTGGCTTATGAAAAACCCCAGAGAGAGCCCACCAGCAGATGCAAACAAACCTTTGCGCAGTTTCCATCTCCTACTGCCGGGGAACTCTGGCGTGTTCTTAATTGCCTGGTTTGGGTTAGAGGCTTCACCTGAAGAATCCTGTACTGCAAGGCTGAGCTTCAGCAACAGAAAGGGTTAACCAAAACATGTCTTAGATGCCAGGTTATGGTGCAACTTCATCTTATGCCTGACCCAAACCAATGGCAGCTGCTGTTGAACAGCAGACCTTGTCCCTGCATTTGCTTTGCTCCTGCTGTGTTATGCCTGGTGAGTGTGAGGCTACAGTGTGAGTCAGACCAGCTCACTGTGCTCATAGCTGGTACTTTTGAGTTTTGTTTTTTTTTACTGCAGAGGAGGCAGTGGAAGCGGGGAGGTGGTGATGTGAGCCCATTTCAGAAATTGCCAGCGATTAGGTAGGTTGGATTATACCTGTTGAGAACCCGCACTGTTGTCTCCCTCACTGTTTTCATCAAAACAAAGGCTGAAGTGGGGTGGCGGAGCACAAGTTAGTTGCTCTGGCAGTTCCCAGCTGGGTCTCATGTACTCACAAGGTAGTTTTCTTGTCCTGGCTGCCTCGCCCTAAGGAACACAATAGGAAAGAGCATGGTGGGTTTCTGTTCCCAGCTGAGATGCCTTTGCTGTGAATAGTAGCCTGAGGTGTTATGCTACTGTTACATTATAGTTATGCTCTTGTTACATTATAGTTTGAAAAATAGAGACTGGATGATAATAGAGATGCTCAGGGAAGTTAAAATGCATTCATTACAACTGTGATGCTGATAATCTGTAAGATAAAAATATACTGCATGCCTACGTGGATGTTCTTGTTCTGAAATAATGTGGACTTTGCTCACTGTAGCTTACAAATGCACCACAAGAATTCATAAGTTGGTGTCTAGCAGTAACCTAAACCTAGTAGCTCCCAGCCTTGTTAGAAGTGCTGGAGGAAAGGAGGCACAGATCACCTAGGCCACAACTGAGAAGACACAAAACTCTTTAAGGCCAACATACCTCAGTGAGTATCAGCCTCACCCTGTGATTCTTATCTCGGACCTTGATTCCCTGTCTGTAGAGAATTTGAATAGGAAATGATGCTATTGCACAACTATTTCCTTTCCTGGCCCCAAAATGGACTTAATTTGTGATTCTTGGCCATTATCACCACCAAACATTCAGTGCTGCGTATCATGGATTGCAGTTTTTTAATCATTCTCTCGCTGTAGACCCAAATTAGGCCAATAGAACACAGGGCTCTGGCAATGATGGACACTGTCCCAGCAGTCTAGCCGTGCTCGTGAGATAGCTCTGTCAGCATCCAGCCTCTGCAGACATTTCTAATAGGATTTTCACTGGGTGTGATATACTGCGGCATTTGGGATGCACTTAGCTATGTTTAGAGATGTAGCAAGGCTGTCTGTGGGTCTTACTCTCGTTTGAAAGAGAAGGGACCTGTGCCAAGCCTTGCCTACACCGGAGGTGTTCTCCAGGTGACAATCCGAGTGCACAACAAGCCTGCAGTGTTGCGACATCCAGAGATCCAGCAGCAACGAGATGGCCTTGTGATGTGGCTATACAAACAATGGCAAGCAAGAACTTTGCCTGAATAGCCTCACTCCATCTGGGAAAAGAGGCACTGAATGTACTTACCCACCCAGCAGCTAAATGCCTGAAAGGCTCCAGCCAAAGGTGAGACAATAACACATTTTCAGAAGTATTCAGCATCAGCTCAAGTCTGTTCTCACTAATTTAGTGGGGACAGTCATAAGACAGCTAACGAGTACTCCTGAGGGCTGGCACATGCTCCAGGAAAGCTGGAATTTCCACCATCTTGGAGGAAGTATGAGTTAGCTTTTTTGTAAGCAGTTCAAATGCAGACATAGATTCTGCCTCCTTTTTGTTCTGCTCCCCGCTACATGTGTTTCAATGCTCTTCTCATGTTCTGATGCTTCAGCCTTCTTTCTGTGCAAAGGGCAACAGGGATCAGTGACAAGCACTGCCTCCACCCTGCTCTCTGTCCTCGATTTCCCCTTTCACTGGGAGATGCCGAACAATGCGCTCCAACGGCTTTTGTGTCCTGATTCCTAGAAGAAAGCATCCTCCAGAGAGCAGCTCGCTTGGCCTGAGACTCTCGGGCACAGCGGCAGCTGCAGCCTACATGAAGTGGGGGTGGTATAAATAGCTTGCAAAAAGAGAGGCAGGAAAAATTACATGGTATGGCAGTACGGCCAGAGATGCAGCATTCAGGTTCAGCTTGGTTCTGCGATAAGCTTTTATTTAGCCAGCATCAACATTATATTGAGTGGCCCTAAAATTGCCAGTTTTCCTCATTTGGTAAAATTCAGGTTTTCTGAATTTTTTGCAGAAATTTTACTGTGGTATCGGTGACTCTGTTTTGGAGTTTATCTTAGTCACTGACTTAGAGAAAAGAAAAAAAACCAAAAATGTATTCTGCCAGTCAGGGACTCTGTACTCGCCAGGTTTCACACTCGCCAAGTTTCACTCGCCAGGCTGCTGGCAAGGGCCTTACTCTGCTACACCCTGTAGCCGCTGTGAGCCCTGTCCTGGCAGGGCAGCTAGCTTCCAAAGGGCGGTGCTTTCTCCTTCAGTCCCCTCCTTACCCTGCTGCCTACCTGCCTTCCTCTGCTGTGGGTCCAGACAGCCCAGCCTGGACTATCCTACTGACTGGGTGGAAGCTGTGACTTCTGGGCTGTTGTAGCCCAGCTGGCAGCTCCAGTGGGGCTGGCAAAGGTCGCTGCAGCCATGCCTGGGTGCTGTCACTGCTGTGCTGGTGTTAGGAGGCATGGTCTGGGCACATCTGCACACCAAGCCCAAGGGGACTGCAGCAAAGCGGTGCTGAAGCTTTAGGGGTGGGAATTGCATGTCTAACAGGCCCAAGCTGAGCACCTCCAGCTGTATGTGGTGATCAGTTTATATGGCACACAGACTTCCTTACTGACCACGAAATGCTCAGGGATTTTTAGTGCTTTGAGCCTGCTGACCCCTGGGAATGTAGGCTGCTGCTCTCAGCGGCCACCTGCGTTCAGCCTCCCGCTGCGGTCAGCTGGGCACTGCCCGAGCCTGGCTGAGTGCCAGCTGACCGTCCCGGGGAGATGAGGGTTTGTTAACTAAACCCTAAACCTTGGCTGGGGAGTGGAGGTGGCACTGAGGTGTGCAGTCTGCCTGGAGCAATTCCACAGGCTGACACACCTGAGAGGTTTCACAAGTTAACGCCGGGTTAACCTGGTTAACCCTCATCCATCAGCCCCATGTGGAAATGGCAGCAAACCCTCGGCTGCGGCCTTGCCTGTGCCCCCAAGGGAGGGACCCCCGAGCCAAGCCACCTCAGCGCTGCCAGCTCCCTTCTCCAGAGCCAGGGGTGGGCAGGCGGAGCATTGCAACCCACCGGTAGCTGCAGCTGGTGACGGCTTGTGACCATCACTGCTCTCTGTACAGATCGCCGTCAGATAAATGCACAGCATTTGTAAGGAAAACTCACACTGAGGCCATCCCTTAGCAACAAAGCTCATGCGGTCCTTTTACTGGTGCAATGGCTGAAGGCTGGGCACCTTCTCTACCACCTGAGCTGCAGAGCGGTATGTGGCACAGCTGTCCCATGCAGTGAATCCGCAGCCAGGCACTGCACCAGGAACACTGATCCATGTCAGCTGACCCTGCTGTGTGAAAGGCTTCTCTGGGTGTCATGCTATACGTACACATATCCTTAAATGATGCTCTATAAGGCGCATCTATGTCCTTCTTAGTCGGCACGACTTGGCTGCTGGCTCACTGCTGCCTTGGAGAAGCCAGCCAGGTAATTTTGAGAAGCACAACAACTAGTCAGCATCCTAAAGAAACCAGTGTGACACAGTGAAGCCCTTCAAGCTCCTAAACCTGAGCAATAAAATACCCACAAACGAATGTAAACTCAGGCAGAAATAAACAGCTCAGCTTTTGCCCAGATCCTAGCTGAAAGCCCCAGCAACACCAGCACGCTGGATAAAGGCCATGTAGTGATGGTTCCAGTAACTTTCTTATAGTTTCCGATGTGTTTGTCTGGAGCAGCCTGAAAAAGCAATGCCACCATGATTCCAGTTTATTCTCCTCCAGCAGGACTGAGAAAGTCTTCACCCATGAGATGCCACCAAGATCTAGATTTATACATTGACTACACACTCCAGGTTCCTTAGCACCGTTTGCTCCACCACAGGCCTCCAGCACTCAGCAAAGGTGAAATTGCAAGCCAGGAAGCCCGAGTAAATTTAAATAATCACAAATGTATCAATTATATCTACTATTATTTGCACATGTACAAACCCCCATTTCACTGCTATTAGCAGAGCACTCAGACCCTTACGTGCTAGGGATTTAATGTTTCCTCAGATCTAACTAGGAGCCTTATAGGACAAGACGGAAGATGCTAACCACCTTTGACCACCTTTGTACGTCCATGGACTTCTACCTGAGGGAGCTAATGCACAGCAACCAGGCTAACGTCCCCGTGTGCTCGCTGCAGCAGGCTGGCTGTGGGAAGAGGCTTACTGGCAATCACTGAGCAAGGAATTTGCAAGAACTGCATTAAGCCACAACCTTCTAGAAGAAAAGCTTACATTTCATTAGCCCTGTAGGGTACCGGTGTGCCACACCTGGTGGACTGTAAAGTCACCATCTAGCTTGCTAGTGAAAAGTCTCCCAGAGCAGAGATCAGAGTAATCAGTCCTAAAAAAAGTGAGATTCAAGAGGCTTGCAAGGGAGCTCCCCCACCTGCGTGGCGTGCTGGGGTGCATTACCAATAGCTGCCCAGCGTTTCAAACACTTACTGCCGAGTGGCTGATGCTTTCTAGAATGGCTGACATTAAAGGAGTCCTTG
Source organism: Falco rusticolus (assembly GCF_015220075.1). Taxonomy (NCBI): domain Eukaryota; kingdom Metazoa; phylum Chordata; class Aves; order Falconiformes; family Falconidae; genus Falco; species Falco rusticolus. The sequence goes on from NC_051193.1 coordinate 43,140,219, forward strand.
AATATGTATGTTGCCCTCTCTGCTGACAGCTGAGTCTCTGATGTAGTGAAATGCAGAACATCTGCCAAAGAAGCAAGCCCTCCTGGATAAATTAGCATCCACCTGGGATACAAGCTTGAACCCCTTGACCAGCTGAGACCAGCAAGGGGACATGGGGGCATCCACAGCTCACTTGGCAAGTCTGTAGAAGGCTGGTGAAAGTCAAAACCGTATTGCATGCAGGAAGCACCCAGGGGAGCCCTGTGGGCCTGGCCCATGTTCAGGTCCTTTGTGGCAGCCTGGGACATGTTCATGGCAATTCCCAGGTGACAGCAGGAAGTAAAGGACCACCCCAAGCTTAAGGAGGGAAGGAAATGCTGTGTGGTGCGGTGCGGTTTCCACCAGCCTAGGCTGGAAAATACAATTCCTCCTGCGTGTCATCGAAAGCCCACAGGTATTAGCAGGCACACTGCTGGGAACACAACCCAGCCTCTCCGGTGTTGTCCCTTGCTGATGCCCCATTCCTCTGCATCGCTGGAGGACAGGAATAACAGAAACAGACTTCCCCCTTACCCAAGGTCTGCATGAGGAGCGAGCGATTCCTCCTTGGCCCCACAGGTGACCAACAGAAGCCCTGATGCACCGGCTTCAGGCATATCAGGAGAGTGCAGGCAGGATCAGCAGAGACATCATCTGCCTCTTTTTCAGCCTGTCCTCCCTTGAAGCTGGGGATCTGATGCTGGAAGAGAGCTGCGGGTATGGCATCCCTTTTGTCCATTGCGGGGCAGCACTGCCTTTTCCTTGCTGAAGCGATGCAGCGGGGTCCTCTGAGCGACAGGCTCCGCAGACCTCCCAAGGAAACAGGCCATTCCCGGAGGTTTGCATCTTCCTTCGCAGAATTTATTGTCCAGGATACAGCTCAGGTCGCAGCCCTGGCCGGGCGGCTGCCTTCGTTGGCTTGGTGGGAATGCTCGCTGCTAGGGAGAGAAGGAAATTCACTGAATTTTAATCACATTTTGGCTGCCATTGCCAAGGCCAGGAAAACGCTTGTTTACATGATTAGAAACAAGATGTGTTACATACACAAAGTCTCCTCAGCAATTAGTGCCTGAGCATAGCAGACAATAACCTCCTGGCTGAATACAATGCAAATCCCTTGGCTTCTGGAGTGACTTTACCGCTAGGTAAACCCTGATGTTCCCAGAGCTCTCACAAGGGAATGGCACCTGAACCGATTCCTGGTTTGACCAGGAGAAAGAAAACGTAGTGTGGAGCTGGCAAGCCCTTAGCAGTAAATGCAGCTGAAAGAAAGAAGGAGGCTACTCGAGTGTGGCTGTGTTTGGTGAGGGGCAGTTTCAGCTCTGCCTCAGGAGCAGCTCAGTGGAAGTCAGTGAGCCACAGGGGCTCAGAGGGAAAGCAAATCGACCTCTTGGTGCCCGCGCAGTAAGACACAGAGGAGAGACTCGAGGCAGCCACAGGCTGGGGTTAAATCACTGTTCCCTTTCCAGTGGGGCCTGGACCTCAGGTAGAGGTGAGAGCTCAGGGAAAACTTCAGCGCTGCTCTTTGAGGTGCTCAGACTGCAGCTCGCTGAGGGGTCAGGCTGGAGAAGTGTTTAACCGGGTCGGGCAGGGAACTGGTCATGGGCAATGTTTTTACCTGGCCTGCCCGTAACACAGCCAAACCCTCAGTGACAAGACTCCTACTGCCAAATCCCCACCAGATCTATGGGGATCTTTGCAAATGATAGAGTGCAACCTCCCTCTTATGGGAGGGTCTAGAAATGCAAAGTACCTATACAGCTGCAGCCCAATTAATGAATTTCTGAGAAGTTACACAACTTATGACCCCAGATGCAGCACCACACATTTGTTGGGTCTCTGTCCCTCTCTCCCTCTGTCTCTCTAACATTAAGGAGGAACGTGCTTCAGCTTTTACTTCAAAAATCTTTAATGCACGCATCTAAACCCAGCCTCCCTTAGCAATGCTGCCTATTTAGGTATCACTTGCAGCTCATCATCTGTCACAAGAAATGCAGCACATTTGATTTTTTACACTGCAAGAACTGGCAACACCCTCTGCTTCCTAAATCTTCCAAACTGAGTTGCATGCATCTCCGGATAACTTGCAGACAAACTAAAAATAGGAAAAGCCAACCTCTGAAATCAGTTTCTTGCTTTTCATTCTTTTCTTGCATGTGCTCCCTGTGTTGAGCAGTTGCACTTCCTGTTAGGTCAGGCACTAGACAATAGTTTTCCAAAAGCCTGGAAATGAGAGAAACCTATAAAACAATTCCACATCCAGCAGCACAGAACTGCTGGCACTCACTGAAAGGTCTGCCCTGGAAGTGGCCTGGGTTGTCTCTCTCCTGTCTGCCTCCTTTATACTGATATTTGTCTTCCAAAAGTATTCCCAAGCTGCCTGCTTTTATCTGCTCCTGCTACTTACTGAGCCTTCCCAGTTTTCTCAGGCTGTTCATCCCTCAGTGTCTTGCTCCCACTCACTGCTGAGATTAATGCTGTGTAATATTCCAGAGCTATCACATTCTGGTACTTGGAGCTCATCTCGTTCTTTCTCAAAATCAAATTTAAATTAAAAAAAAACCCAAACACAACTGAAAGCCTGTATAGCTAAGTGGATACACAGATCTAGGGTCAAGTAGTGGTTGGGGGGTGATGAAGAGGAGGCCATGTTAGACAAAATGGGTAGTCTTTTTGATGTGAGAAAGGTTCTCCGCTTTACGTAGCTGTAGGTATGCCAGTTGTATGAGCCAACACTCCGTAGCATGCAGGGAAAAGCTTGCCTAGTTGGGAGCACCCAAGTGCTTCAGATTGCTGTCTGCAGGTTTCCCGACCAGGTCAGCAACAAAGCAGGGACTGCACCAGCCCAAAGGCTGAGGCATGCTAGGACGTGGAGCAAAGCAGCCATCCTGCTTCGTGGACACACTGCTGTCGCGGTCGATGAGTGGTTGGCTCAGGGCAATTCTGGCTGCAGGACTGTGGTGCTGTGATTCACCCCCTCAGGCTGGGAGCCAGCTAGGAAACAGCCAGGAAATCAAATTCTCGCACTTCTCAGGACACAGGCAGGAGGTGGGTGGGAAACCGGGCAATTCTTGCTAGTGAATAGCTGCAGAGTCAACTGCTGAGTGCCTTGGCCCATCTGTCTCCAGCACTGGCAGTGCCAACTCAGAAGATGGGCACCCTGCTGATGTCTGTTCCCAAAGGGGCTGGATTTGCCCTTCCCATGCCCCACAAATGGATGGAAGGATTTGCTTCCCTTTGCCCAACCCAAGGGCCAGCTCCAGAGCACAGCAGCTGACTTCACCACTCATGGATAGAGGAGGCACTTTCTACCCACACTTGCACTTCCCTTCGAAACAGATGTTGCTCCTTTGCCTTTTAGTGGAATAAATGCCATGAAGCACTACAATGGTAGTTAAAAATGTACTTTCATACTACGTCATGGAAGAGTGGGCTAATTGGCTAATGATGACTAATTCCAGTGTTTCAAACTGGCGGAACTGAGTTCCCTGGAAGAGCAAATTAGGTGGCATGTTACTGACAGCTCCTACAGCTGCCCAGTTGGGTACGTGGCCGGCAAGTCTCACGAGCCAAAGGTCAAAATGCAATTTATGTGGTACAGAATAATGTTTTTCCTTCTAGGAAGGGCAGTCACTGTGTGCTGAGACTGATGAAATCTGCTCTGCTTCATACCTTTTGTGGGCAATACTTGGCTGAGCAAAACCTCTCTTCTGTGCCTTTCTGGAGGAAGAATAAACCACGTTATTCCTGCATGTATTGAACTCAGCTGCCGTTTTCAGTTTGTTGCAATAAACTGAGAGCTTCTAAACTCTGACTGGCATAACAGTCCAACAGCAACGAGGTCAAAAAGGAAAGAAGCATTCTGCACTTTTTAAGAGGTCCAGGATATTTGCCAAGAACAACTTTTTCTCTAGTGGGTCAAGGGGGACAGAAGCTTTTCCAGATGCTGTTTTCCAGGTCAGAGCAGTTTGGCCAAAAGCAATATTCTGGAGGAATCTACTCTGGGCTGAATTCGGATTTTATTTTTAGTCAAACAGTCTGCCCTTCATCGCAACGAGGAAAATACCATACGATCTATGTTCGAGCATCCACAAAAATACTGCTCTGAGACATACTGCAGCAACAGCAACACCACCACTGATTCTCCTTCAGGCTGGACATGTCAGCCATGGTGCCCATCATCAATTTGCATGGCGTCCAAGCCATTCCAGGGTATGGAAGCATAGATGTCTTTTCAGTAGGGCTCACTCCCTGGCTCCTGCAGAAGGTCACTTTTCTGCCACTAGCACTCTGGGTCAGGAAGAGGCAGCAGCAAGCAGCGGGCCTTGCCCTCTGCTGTCATGGTCCAGGTGCCCAGCCTGACCTTCTCCCTGCCTTCAGGCACACCTCCTGTTCATCGCAGCAAGCAGTTTTACAGCAAGGGCCCACCGCTTATTACACACTGCAAGCGTTTCTGCTCCATGCCTGTGATTGACTTCTCCAGAGTGGTGAAAATATAGAATGGACTCTTAGAAACACTAAGAGGAAACCAGAAACACTTCTCAGTTTTCTGTGTGAAGTCTTCTGGGACGTGTCACATTGTCACAATAAAGTCTACAAACCCTGGTGGCTAGGGATCTGCTCCAATGCAACATCACATCCTGACATGGATCCTGTTCCATTTCCACCTGCCTTCACAAATGCCATCCTTCTCCTTCCTCCCCCTCTGCCCTCGGTGCCCCATTCAAGGGTCACTAGACCCTGAGCTTGTGCCTCTCAAGACAGTGTTAGGAAAATCATCTGACCGCTGGGAGCGGTGCCCACCCAAGGCTGCCCTAGAAGACCAGCGCGTTAGGCCAGCTCACTGTCATCTGGCAACATAATGAGGTCTCCTCAGAAATGTAGTTTCAAAATAGATTACCTGGGCTGGCAGATGAGCTGCCCTCTGGTCACAAACTATCCTATTTAGGAGAAATATGGGCTCAACAGCAGTACACAGGGACATTTCTATTTAAAACTATGCTAAAAGTCAGTCTGAGATTTTTGTCTTTTACACCTTTTCTGGATACTAGTTTGCTAATTTCTTTCTGTTTACAGCAGGTCCTATCATGTAGACACAATGTAGGCAATTACAAACTTCTTGCAACCCCTTTGCGGAGGCATCCAGCTGACAGATGCAGAGTAGCCATTGCCTGCACTTGGTGATGCTCAGTGGCAGCTCTGTGTGCCCATTGCTCTCAGAGAGTGTCCTGCTTGGCAGATCAGATCACATACAAATGAATGAAAGACAAGGTCTCAGAAGGACTACAAGTGTTCCCTGGACTTTTTGCCCAGAGCCTGCATTACACCCAATCCTGCAGCATGCAAAAGAGATAGAGTTTATCATAATATTTTTTTTTCTTCTTAAAAATAAGAATTTGGACCTTCTCTTTCATCCCCTAATAATACATTAGCTGTAGGTATAGGCGTTTGCAGACAATAATAGTCTTTCTACTTTTCTATTTCAATGCAATAGAATAATACAAAGGTTTAGCTAGGAGGAGAGTTTGACTTCTCCATGTAAAAGCTGTCACAGTGAAAATAAAAATGAATCCAGCAAACGGCACAGCTGAACAAACCCACATTGCCTCCGTTGTAGCAGAGCAAGTTGCTGCACCATGATGTCGCTTGGGCACCAGTGCCAGTGTGCAGGCAAGCTGCCAGGAGCAGCCACGAGGAGTCCAGAGGATGCACCACTGCCTTGTGCGCAGCAGGGAGCTGCCAGCGTCTGCCAGAGCTGCCCCATTTTTCACAGCTGCCAGTTGTCCACTCTGTGCCCAAGAGGCTGCAGAACCAGGGCCATCAGCCTGCCACCCATAGGACTTAGCAGGACAGGAGGCAGGAGGCCACATTTAACAAAGTAAGAATGAACATCTGCAGCTGGTGGTATCAAAACTCTCTGCTAGCCTTAGACAAATGTGTTCTGCAAATGCAGAAAGCAAGAATCCAATTTTTTCCCTCCTTACATCAGTTTAGAAAGCCAGAGGTATTTCCGCATGTATAAAAATTAACATTGTTTTAAACTACCAAAAATATTTATATATATATATATATATATAAAATCATATGAAACTCGTTTCTTATTATTACCTATGTACTTCTGAAAGGCAGCGGTTTAATCAAGTACTGCAGACAGCTTTGGGAACCCTGGATGAAGGGTAGCATACAGGGAACTGGGTCTGGCAGCCAAAAGAATTCAGTGAGGGCACCAACAAGTCCAAAGCAATGAAGACACGTGTTTCTGAAGTGGGGAATCTCTCAGATGTGCAGGTCTCCTCTAAATCAGCCAGAAAGCTCCCCCGTCCTATCTTCCCACCCAACCTTGACAGGGTATTGCGGACACCAGCAGTTTTTATATTACCAGGGCAGCCAAGCCCTTTCTCCTCTTTCAGGGTCTCTGCCTAGCCAGACATGGCACCCAAGCTGCAGAGGCCCTCTCTCTGCTGGCGCAGTGGAGATCGCCGCTGGAAACTCCCCTGGCACAACTCCTGGCCCAGCTCCAGTGACACATGTGGAGTCACATCCTCCCTGCGGCTTGTGAGCCAGCACTGCCTTCCACCATGCACTATCACCACTGAGCTTCCTTCCTCTGTGCACTGAAGGGAGGAAGTGCTGCCTCAAGCACTGCTTATGACGCACACATTCATCCAGCTTTGCGAAGCTGAAAGTATCCGCTGCCATTTCCTTCTTGGTGGCCCAAGAATTAGCCCACTTCTTCATGCAGCCGTACGTCACATCCCTCCGTGGCTTCACTGACAGGAACAGGCTTAAACTTTCCCTGTTTGCAAAACAGGATTAAATCATAGTTGCCTTGTGTTACGCATCTATTTACTAAGCAGTAAACGTTCAACTTACAGTAAAACTAATAATAATTAAAGCTGACACAGTGCTTTGGTGAAATGGGCGTTGCTCGGGCATGGTGACCCAGTAGGAAGAGGCACTAATGGCAGGGCACAACCATGGAGAGCTGCACCACCCTCCAGGCCCTCAACCCAGCACCCCACAGCTGGAGGCACTTTATTTCTCACCTTTCCAGGAGCTGTAAGACACTCAGTAAGGAATTGGCCACGAAGTTGAGAGTAGCCACGGCTTCACAAAAATATCCTAGTGCTACCCTGCAGCTTCACCGAAGAATGCAGCCAGTGGGGTTTGGGAGGGGCCATTTCTGGGTGTGTTTCACAGGCTCCAGGGCAGGTTTCACTCCCCAGGCAGCTCCGTGAGAGAAAGGCAGGAGGGAGAGGATTATCAAGATCTTCTGGAAAGAGACAGGAAGGAAGTGGGAGTGCAACTTCCTACTCAGGACAGTAAGACTTGACCCCTGCTCAATTTCCCTATGACTCAAATGGTATTTCTTAAAGCAGCCCTCCTTCCAATGACTAAAAAATAGCAACTGCTAAAGTAGAGGAGACTGCTGACTAATGCTGTACTAGAGGATACATCTTTCTCTTGACAATAAGTTGGTACAAGCACCAGTTTTTGGATGAGCTAGACAGGACTACCAGGGCTACCCCGTGACAGCTGACCTACAGTTCCCATGCAGACGGTCTTCTAAAATATGGAAAAGATGACTAAACAGGTCAGCTTCAGTAAAACAACTTCAACAACAACTGTATGACAATCTACATAAATGACATTTCTAAGAGATCTATGTTTTCGATGGCAAAAATTTTTGCGGTCCTCAGATGAAAAGGGCATGAAATCTGCCAGCAGAGACCACAGGCCTTCCCTGAATCAACTCCAGTCGAACACGAGCACACCATTTGGAAAAACATCCGACCGCAATGTTGAGTGACCAGTGAACACAACCCTTGGCAAGCTGTGGCAAGGAGAGGTTCCCTTGACCGTGGAAAATCTGGGCTTCATTTTCAGGCTGAATTTGTTGGGACGGACCTTTCCCCCATTTGCCGTTACTGTGCTCTTGTCCGTCAGACTGAGGAGTCCTACAGAGGTGTGTTCCTGGTGGGAGTACCTGTAGACAGAAAGCTTGATTTAACCAGAGAGACAAAGATCCAGCATCTCCCACAGTCAGGCAGGGCTCTCAGTGCACAAGCAGACATTTCACACTGTGCCCATCCTACTGAGCAGTCCTGGCTGCGCCTGTATCAGTAAGCAAATGTCCTCCTTCTTCACTAGGCTCCAACTTTTATATCACCCACAAATGCGACCAGTGCAGGATTCATATTGTTGCTCTTTGGGCTATTGACAAAAGCCATTAAAGACGTGGGATTAAGGAACAGCCATTGTCAGCAGGGGGAAGCCCACCAGAAAAAGATACACGCACACATGCAGAGCATGTGCCACAGTTAATGCAGGAGAAGAGGCAAGATTAACACTGCAGTGCCTGCAGGACCCCACAGGAGACTGGCCTGCTGGAACCATTCCCCTGTTACGGTTACACAGGAGCTCTGGCAGTGAGTCACCTTCCAAGCCACTGAACATGTTCCACTTTGAATAATGTATCATTTGGGAATTTTTATCAAAACATTGTGGTTTTGTAAAGAAAATGCCTGAATGAAAAATAAATTTAAACACTTAAATATCTTTACCTTTACCCACCAAACTTATTATCTCAACAAAGAAAGGGTCTCCAGTTAGTTTGACAATGGCTGGCATTTATTAGCCCCCTCTCCCTTTGTTTTTTAATAAAGAATCCCATTCAGCTATTCCATTATTTTGCCTGGACTCAAATGTCATGGATGGACATCTCATTTATACTTTTAAAACTATACTAGTAAAAATCACGATCTTTCTTCCACTTTTCTGGCATTTCCCTAGTGGTTCTGGTGACACTGCAAATCAGTGTCTTCAGTAGTATCTGCTCAAAATACCTTCAAAAGTACCTTTTGAAAGATTTTTGGACAGAAAACATTTCCTCATTGTCATGCAACATTTGCATCTTCATCTAGCTTTCTCCATATTCCTTGCCCTGACCAGGTACTCTATTGAGTATTGGGCTGGTACCATTGGTACCATTGATATAACTAGTTTTGCCCTGGAATATGTTTTTAAGGAAAAAAAAACAAAACAAAACCAAAAACCAAACCCTTGAAGAAATGCCTTATTTTTCTTTACTTGGCTCTTACAGAATCATAGAATCATTTAGATTGGAAAAGACCTTTAAGATCAAGTCCAACCATAAACTTAACACTGCCAAGTCTACCACTAAACCATCTGCACACATCTTTTAAACACCTCCAGGGATGGTGATTCCACTACCTCCCTGGGCAGCCTGTTCCAATGCTTCACCACTCCTTCAGTGAAGAAATCTTTCCTAATATCCGATCTAAACCTCCTCTGGTACAACTTGGGGCCATTTCCTCTTGACCTACCACTTGCTGCCTGGGAGAAGGGACCAATACCCACCTCGCTATAACCTCCTTTTGGGTAGTTGTAGAGAGCAATAAGATCTCCCCTCAGCCTTCTTTTCTCCAGGCTAATAGTGTTAATAGAATTATGGTTCAGACTGGTTTCTCCCTTTTGACTTTACCTATTTGCCACCATCCTGCTGTCACGGAGTGTGCCCATTTGCTGCATTTCAGCTGTTGCAAGAGGCTCCAGGTGCCATCTGTGCATTGGTGAGGTGTCTCTTTCCCAAGCAGCACCCATCCAACACCTCAGAGGACAACAGGTACGGGAGATGCCTGCCCTGGGGTCATGCCAGGAAAGGGAGAAGCCTGGGGTAAGAAAGATACAGGCTGACTCAGCTTCCATCCACGGCAAAACACTCTTCTGGTTAAAAAGAAACAGATCTCCCTAGGGAGAGCAAATTAGCAACCAGTATCTGACACTGTTTGTCTTTCTTCTGACGAATGAACCATTTTTTCCTCTCTTTCAGAGTAATACTTGGCTGTACTTTCCTTTTAATGAGCTTTTGGACCAAAGCCCAAAATGGATCAAAGCCATTGGAGGGAGGGGCAGGGGGACATATGACCCAAACCTTTATCTTTTTTCTCTTTTTCTTTACAAACAGAAGTTGCACCTTTCATTATTGAGGTTAATGTCAGCAAAGGGGCTCGGTGTTTTGCTTCTGCAGCAGTGGGTGACCCATCTGCCAGTTTACTGGTGATGGACATCAAGCAGAGGGCTGCTGCTGCCTCCCTGCTAAGAGAGCCCTCCAAAGAGGGGCAGAGAAAAGGTGGCTGCTGCCGATGGGCAGCACTCGCCTGGGGGAAAAACAGGAAGAAGTTTAATGATTTTCTACTTCTTGTGTGACACAAGGGCCCTAGTCTCAAGGTGGCGAGAAACTGCAGCTGTCAGGAAAGACAGGAGCAAGGCAGGGCAGGCAGGAGATCATGTCACATCTCCGTTCTTCCTTCCCTGTGTCCCTGAAGTGTGATTAGTGAGAGTCCGCTGCTCTCAGCAGACAGCTTTGAGATCACTGGGTGGAAAGCACCCCCACTGCCAGGAGCTGTTGCTGCTCTGACAGCCCAGTACAGAGTGCAGGCCTAAGAACAGGAGATAAATAGTCCTGCACGGTTGCAGCCATCAGGGCTTGGCTTCGCTTTTTGAATAATTTTTCCCCTTTCCCAATAGAAAGCTTTGCCAGGAGTCTGGAAACTTGTACTTGCCTGCATGTGCCCGCCATTAAAGGGAGCTGAGCACAATTAGGGTGCTGATGAAGCTGGGAAAGTTGAGGAGGGACAAAAACCGTATCATCCAGCAGAAGCAGGAACAGCAATAGCTGTAAAGAGCCCGCAGAGGTCCGTCCCCTGTCATGCCACCAAGAGACTTGTGGCTGTGGGGGTCAATGTGGGGCCCCCGGTGGCGAGCCAGGGGAGGGGCACAGCCCACTGGCTCGGCAGACGGGGGGACGTGGGGACACCCAGGGGCTCTCCAGCTGAGCTGCTGGGGCTCTGCCGGCTGCCCTGCGCCAGCATGTAGGGCGACTGGGGATGCCAGGATGCTGCTGGCTGGGATGAGCAGCTGACAGAGGCTGTGTGTGATGAGGAGCAAATGAGCACCGTGGGCAGCTGTAGGGTGGGTAACAGGGCCATTGCCAGCCCCTCTGCCCTCCCCCCAGCTGCCACACTGCTTTGCCTGGCATTCGGACTGGAGAAAGGCCATTTCTAGCCCAGCAGGAGCCAAGCATCCTCTCATCAGGCTTCAGCGGTTTTTGCTCGCTGTTGATATTTCTCCTGCTCTCTGAAAGTCTCCCTGACACAGAGTGCCAGTGGCACTCAAGCAGCGTGCTGAGGGTCACCCCGCTCCCAAATTGTAGGAGGGAAATACTGCTGATAAGATGCAGGCTTTTATTTCCAGGAGACCTCTCACAAGAGGCGGTTGCCCTTCACCGAGTACATTTTATGTATTAGGCTACAAGTGTGACTGAGCAAGAACAGCCCGTGGCTGCTGGCAGGCCCTCGGTACACTGCCTGGCTTGTCGCAGACTTGCAACACCTCTGGTACACAGACCTGCTCGCGGCATACTCCAGATGGCAACTCAGGACGAGGGGATTAGCTGTATGGAGCACACTCCTACAGAAAATGAAGACACTGCCAGGCTTATTTGTTGGTGATTATGTGCAGAGCTCTGGAACATGCACACTTTGTTCTCCCGGTTTCCTACCTTTGAAATGTCTCTTCCCAGCGGAAGACAACCGCCGTGCCTTGTTTGGTTTCCATGCTCCCGTTGGAGGGGGCAGGGAGCCGCATAAACTCATATACATAATTCTCTTCCTCTTCATTTAGTTTTCTTTTTCTTAGGGTAAAATAAGAGCTATTCAAGCTGGAAGCATAGAGCTGCTTCATATTTGCAAATCTCTTTCCTCTACCCCAAAATACAGCAGTTTAAAGGATTTTAAAAAATGTTAAAACCTTATATCTGTCCTTCTCAAATATTAGCTATGCCAAGCATCTAAATACAAAACAAACATAATGTGGTTCCATAAGATTCAGAGTGTGAAACACACCCAGGAGAAACCCAGTGCACACTAATGGGCATTCCCTGGAGTTTCTGACTCATGGACGTGTTTTGTATTACTTCTGTAGGGCAAACAGCATGAGGAGGAAGACAGCCACTAGCAGAGGTGTCTGCAAGCTGACTGCAGAAGTCAGTAATGCCAGAAGACTGGAGAATGGCTAATGAAGCATCTCATTTCAGAAATGACAAGAGGAGACTCCAGGGAAGTGCAGTAGTGACCTACATAGAGCAGAAGGATACAACAGAAAGGCCTGGAGAGGTGAGGGCAGCCAGGAGGCAGCAGAGGAATTGCCAGGGCAACCCAAGAAGACTATCTGCATAAAACAGGATGCAGTGAAGCAAAGGAAAGCATCTTCTCTACTGTGAGATAAACAGGCAAGATGCACTCTGAGATGTGCTAATAGCTGATGTTTTGGTTCTTTCATGTTAAAAAAGTATTAATAAAATTGAATCTATGTTGGGAATTCAGGTCAATCACAATGAAAAACACAGATATTTTGTGCAAACCAAAATGTGGGAATTTTTTTCTTATCAGTTCAAAGACACATAAAAATGACCCAGAATGTTTTGTTTGAGACTTCAAAACAGTAAGGAAAATGTCTAAATAAAGTATTGCTTCAAATGAAAAGAATATTTGAAAGCATCTCAACAATTTTTTTGTATGTTTTAAAAGGCTTTTTCAAGGTTCCTTCCCACTGAAGAAATTAGTAAAATTGAGATTCATTTGTGCTGCTTTACCTTACTGTACATATTCCAGGGCAAAAATAAAAAAAAAAATATTAAACAAATTAATTCAGCTGGAGCCAGAAGCTGTTTCTAGAGTTGACATTGCCTATTGCAGCTCCCAAAGCAAAACAAAAGTATCTTGTCTCTGTTGAGTTAATTATTGTGAAGAAAAATCACCCACTTCTCAGCAAAAACTATATCTGAATATGCAATACTCTTTCCTGATGAACGCAGACAACTGGAGGGAGATTTCATGGCAGACTAAGCACTTGCCCTGTGGCAGGGACAGTAGAAGTGGCCCTGTGTCTATATGACCACTGCCCTGGCTTTCAGAGCTGGCTTAAGCTGATGAGGGGAATGTGGAGCAAGTGAGTTAAGGTGGGAGCAAGTACTTCTTCTCTTCCACTACGAAACAGTAAGTCCTAAAAAAAAGGGAGCTGCAGATGGTAAAGGCTTAAATTACCACGGCGAGCTCTGCTGGAGAGTGCCTCTAGTCCCCTTAGATGGAGCCCGTCTGCAGCTGATTCACAGAAGGTCACTTCTGCTAGTCCTACCCGACTCCCAGGCCTACTCATCTAGTCAGCACGGCTGACGGGGTGAAGGAGTGGAGCTGGTTGGAAACATTTGATATGGCTCTAGACAGGCAGACTGATCCGCGAACTCAAAGCACAGGAGAGACTGAAAGCTATTGCAATGGATTACAAATTAGCTTGGCAACACAGACCTGAGGCATGAGGAGGGAATGTGGCTGGAGCTGGGTGGGTGAATATCCTGATGAGCTTTCCAAAGCTCTCTGCCCCTGCCAGCTCCCGTTCCATTAATAATTTGCTCTGTCAATTGATACCATTTTGCAAGCCCAAGTAACTCTGCACACTCAGCAACAAGGTATTCTTGCAGCTCTTGGGGTATGTACACACACATACCTTTGAAGCGGGACTGCGCACCAAGTTTGATTTTGAATGTAAGCATCGTGCTACGCTGGGGCATGGCAGCTCTGTCGGGAACACCTGCAGGAGCCCAGCACCAGCCATTGCAAGCCCTGTGACTTACGTGGATTTGCTCCTCACTGCAGCACTGTACTGCCCATCGGCTGACTGCAGGTATCTCACACTACGGACAGCCGGTGCCTCCTGGGCCACAGGTTACCACACTCAGCTCACTGATAACAGCACAGGGTTACAGCAAGTCCAGCTGAGGGCTTGGTAGGATCTTCCATGCTTCTAAACAAGAAAGCAGGATCCAGCCTCCCTAATCTGCACTGCTGCCGGGTCACAGATTGGTCACTGTCTCACAGCCACAGTCCAGGGTTTCTTAAGTCATCACCTTCTTGGGGCTGAGCTCAGTTTAGAAACAGAGGCCCTGGGAGTAAGAAAAGCCTCCCCCTGAAGGGCAGGCTGGTCCCTGCCAGACGCAGGGTCTGGCCAGCACTGGGAGCCAGCTCGCTCAGAGGCAGCTGCTCCCTTCAGGCCTCCAGCTCCTGGTGAGCTCGACAAACCTGCCTTTCTATAAGCACCAAGGAAATTGCATAGGAGCATACTCATGATGTGGAAGTCTGGCATACAGCTGCAGCTCCCGAAACGGACCCTTAGCTGTGATCCTACCAGCCTGGTTCAGCCTTGTTTTAATCACATTTCCCTTCCTGCTGCGGTGAGCCCTGTGGCTTCCTGCTTGCTTCTGACCATACAAAGCGACACAGAATTTGTTTTGGGCAGGAGCCCCAGAAACCCTCCATCTGCCCTTTGGCAGCTTTTCTCCCCTTTCTTGCCCATCTCCTGCTCTGTCATACCTCTCCCTTTGCCAGGCAAGTCTCTCCTTTCTGAAAATCATATTTATTTGACACGAATGGAGCTGGGGGAGCCAGGGGACTTGGGAGAGGTGCTGAATCAGAGGTCTCAACTGTTACAAAAAGCAATGAAGGGAAGTGTGATTTTGAGGATGTGGAGGCTGCTAAAATGTCTATTGGTGGGTAGGCCAGCAGCAATAGGGAATTCAGGAAAACTATCTTTCCACTGGTTAGAATTCCCTGATATGATTACAAAACATGTCAGTGCAGAGAGAAATCACAGTGAAATGTGAAGCACGTGGTTCAGCTGTGGCACTGTGCGGGAATCACAGCAAGACCTTTGTTACAAAAGCAAACTGCAAATCATGGGAATGATTCACTGAAGACTTCACGCTGTTGTTGCCATGTGTTTCTGGCCAGGCTATCAGGACCGTAACATCTATAGACATGTTTAATGCTGTGGGTGGTAAGCCAAATAGGTAACCATAGATAGTATCTGACTATAGGTCTGTCTACCATCTAACACTTACCATCTGCAGCGATTGTCAGAAGAGGATGCTCAGGAAAGATCAAAGCGAGGTGTGGACAGAGCAATCGTTTTGTGGCAACAGCCTCCCAGCTTCAGTGGTGAGTATTTGGGAACTTTCTGAGCTGCAGACTGCTGCCAGGCTTTGATATCTGATAGGCTCTGAACGACCTACCCTTCCTGAAGTTGTCTAATCACTTTCGGAACTTTTGCCCTCCACAACAGTTCATAGCAATGAGTGTCATGGGTTTAATATTGGAACTATTGTGTGGGAATGGATTGTGTAGGAAAAACAGACTTAATTTTGTTTGTTTTATGTATGCCAATGGATAATATCATTAGCTAACTCATATTGCTAGGGGTAGTGAATTTCCCACTCACTTTCTTTACCACATCTGTGATAATATCAAATTTATCAACTCCACCCCAGTCATCTCTCTTCTAAAACAAAGAAGCAGAAGCTGTTTGATTCTCCATGCAGAGAGCTGTTCCCAGTGTCTGATTCCCCAGTTACACTTGTTAGTGTGCCACTGAGTCCCATGGTTCCTCTTGCCAGGTTGCATGACCAAAGCTGCAAGCAGATTATATTGAAGATACCAGCAACCTATGATATATGCAATGGTGTATTAGAGGGTTGTTCCTCGGTCCTTCTCTACAAACATCTATGTGTATTTTTGACAGCTTTTGAGATGTAATTTTCAGAGAAATATCCACTGTGACCCAAAGATCTCTTTCCTGAGTTGTGCTTCATTAATTTAAGGTCCTCACTGTCTATGTAAAGCTAAGATTATTGTTACAGGATACAGTTCTCTTAAACTTGATGCTAATCTCCTTTACCATGCAAGGTACTTGTTCTTATTGAAAAGCTGATGTGAGAAATTGATTCTTAAAGGTAATAGCTAGAAAAAATGGTATGAAATCTCTCTTTGGCATGAGAATGGCATTCTTAAGCACAACATAGTAAAGCTTGGCAGCAAACTCTTTCTTTAACCTTCCCTTTTATGGGAATTTCTAATACGTTCAAGTTCTTTCTCTTTGATCAATTCCGTATCAAAATGCAGCTTAGGCTGATGGCTGAAAGTCATCACTGATGGTTGTGAAATGAATTGCTATTTTTAGTCCATTTCAAAACTCCCATTAGTCCAGCTGAGGCACGTGCTGAAATCCTCAAAAAGACAAGAACTGAATTGACAGATAGAAGAAATTGTTCCTGCTGCCATAAGATTAAATGTCTGAATGAAGGATCATTGAGGGTGGGAGATTGCATATATGCTACATCTTCTGTCTTTGTGGGTAAAGAAAGAACACCCTCTAGTAGCTACACCTTTCCATAGACGACTTATTCACCAAACACCATGAAGAGTAGAGCTGAGGTCCCTCAGTGCCTTACAGAAGCTCCTAGTCCCCAGCAACCAATTTTTCACCAAAGCTGTGAGTTGGTTCAAAAATTATGTTTTTTCTTCAAAAAATCAAGTCATCATCTTCCTAGGTATTAATACTAAGCTCACATTTTCTTCTCAGCTTCTGTCCCAGCAGGAATAACATAACCTTCATTGGTTTGCAAATTACAGACGGCTCTCTTACACCTACTGTAGCTTCCCAGCTCTTTTTTTCATACTGAAACTTTTCTGGAGAAGGAATGGAGTGGGGGCTTGTTTCCCCAGAAGAAAAATAAGAAAATATTTGCATGCTAAAACTGATGCCTGTTGCATGGTAGTTTAAACAAAAGAACCCTACTGTGGACATTTTCTTCTGTAGTGCAGAGCAGTTTAGAAAGCTGTATAATGTGTCTTGACAGCAGTACAAATCGCTAAAGGTCAAGGGCTTGGGGATTAACCACATCCCCATACAATAGGCTGGTATAGAAAGGGCAGGACCATGAGGGTTCAGCTTTAGAATGAAAGGTTTTGAATAGAGCTGATGAAAATGGATTTGTGGAAGGGCGAGACATCAGGCTCACACCCTTCGAGCACTCAGGCAGGCTAACAAGATCACAGTGCAGAAGCAAATACGATGCTCTACGCTCTACCCATTCTTTTTTAGTGCAGTCAGCATCTGATTATGGGGACCTACTCCTGGGGTCTTTTGCCATTCTCCTCAAATTCACTTCAGCTGCAGACACTCCCCATTCAACTACAAATTTCCAGAGAACTTTGCCATTTCTAAAGTCTACGTGAGGATAAGACATGGGATGTCCCACTCAAAACCAATGTTGATCCATAGTGACAGGCAAGCTACTTGATTAGTCTTTGTCCCTGTATATAACAGAAAAGAAGAATGATTCTCTTTTCTTAGAAATACTGCGATACTTAAATCTTGCAGAATTTCTTGCAATTACAATGTTATAATGTACAAAGCGTTATATATCAAACATCTTGGTTTGACAATTAAGGTCTGTTTCTCCATGCTATTGAAAATGACTGCTGAAGAGATAGTCTTGCCAGTGGAAATCCCCATGGTTTATCTGGACTGAGGTAGATGATATGGCATGCAAAATGCTATCAACTTAAATCTTAATCACTGGTGATGTTTTCAGCTCAGTAACATTAACTCTGTTCTTCAAGTAAAAAGCTGTACCGCAGCTTGGATAGGTGATGTTTTTTTAAAAAAGACACCTATCACAAATAGTTGAGGTTGAAAGGTACCTCTTGAGATCACCAAGTCCAACCACCCTGCTCAAGCTGGGTCAGCTACTGCAAATTGTCCAGGACTGTGTTTGGTTGGGTTTCAAATAGCTCCGTAGATGGAGGATCCACAGCCTCTCTGAGCAACCTATGCCAATGCTTGAGCACCCTCACAGTAAAAAACTGTTTTCTTGTGTTCAAAACATCTCATGCATTTCCGTTTGTGCCCCTTGCCTCTTGCCCTGTCAGTGGGCACTACTGGAAAGTGTCTGGCTCACTTGTTTTCATTCCCTTCCATTAAGTGTCTACACATTCTGGTGAGATTCCCCACAAGCCTCCTCCAGGCTAAACATGAGTTTAATGAAGTCTTCATATTCTACAATCTGATTTAAAAGCATTAAGTCGCTCCTCTAAGATAAGCTGTGGGACTGGAAAACTCATGGTTCCAGATCCCCTGAGAAGAGAGGTATATGAAGTATTGCTTACATAGTCATATTAACACTTAGGAGGGTTTTGAAAGAGAGGTTTTTTGGTTCTTTTACTTCAACTTTGTGATTGTAGCATGTGTCAACTGCATCATCCGAGTTTTCTGCGGCGTGCATGCAGAGCAGACACAAAATACCTCAGTTCAAGCCTTTCCACTTCTACATGAAGAGAAAATAGCAGAGATTTTTTTTCCTGTGTTAGATATCAACTGAGAGGAGTCTGCACCAGAAAAGCCTATTGAAATTACTTTTCCCCCACCCATCAATGGAAGTATTTTTCCCTGGAATGAGCAGTGATGACATTATTGAGCATCAGCAGAGCGTGGAAAGGACAATGAAGCTTTCAGGGGACACTCTTCTTTTAGTTGTACTCACTGGCTAATAAATAAGTTAGCATTCTTTGCCAAAGAGCAGAGCATTTTTTGCAGCTCTCATTTCAGTAATTCTGCTATGATACTTGTGCTCATTTTTGAAAAAAACCCAAGAAAAGTAAAAACACTATAGACTACACAAGCCTGATGAGTGCATTGACAGGAAAGATGTCACTGAATGCCACTATTTATTAGTAGCATGGCTCCATGAAAAAATTATTGTGTAGGATTTTTGTTCACTAATTATGTGCTAAATTACATTAAATTATCACAGTAGTGCCTCATAATTACAGTTATTATGACAAACACCAAACAAATGAGTAAAAGAGTGACCTCTTTCATCTGAAAACAGGCAACATAAGTCTCTCACCAATGCCAGCTTTCTGAATATGCAGCATTAGTGTCAATTTTCATTTGTGATTTGCAATTGGAAGGAGTTCTTCAATTAGTATTTTTCAAGACCCACTGCTCAGTGAAGGTCTCCCCTGTTTAGCTTAGATGGGAATGCATAAAACTGTTCCCACCAGCTGTCAGTCATTTGTCCCTCTGTCTTCCAGGTGGCTCCCCCTTGCCTGCACAGTCCATGGTGCAGGATTTCACAAGCCTCCTGGAGACATCTCTCAGAATTTGTATTTTAAAAGCCACATTAAGGTTACTATTAAACAGAGTAAATATATTTATATTTGATGTTATATATAAACCCAATATTAAATTATGACCAAAATGTAAAGCTAGGACCATTCTGGACTTTTTCTTAAATTCATGGGTTACCTTTGATGCCAATAACTAACTATGACAAATCTAGATTAGAATTAAACTCCTATTTGCCTACAGTGCATTTCTCACACCTTTATCCAAAATGCCTGATACATGAGTTTGTCAAAAATAGGATGCTAACTTAGACTGAAAATATAATCTATAGTGATATTTTTTATGTTCCTCTGTTCCTTCAACACCTGTCAACAGTGTTCTCCCATTCCATACCTCATCCACAGAAGAGTTAACAAGTCACACTTCTTACAACAAAACAAGGAGGAGACAGTCATCATTTCTATGCAACTTCCAGGCTTCTAATGTGGCCTTGCCTAGACACACATACACAAAGCACGTTACATTTCCATTCTATCTAAAGACCATTAATCATACAATGCATAGTTTACTGGCTGATTTGTTTCAGGGAATTGTGAAATTCCAGTGAATGTGTATTGTTCCTACTCCTAAAATAAGATTAGGTCACAGGGTAGTTACTAGCATGAATAAAAAGAATGACCATGTATGCTTGAGACACATGGATATTCAAGTACTTATGATACAAGTACACATACATTGAAATGGCAGTTTTTATATATTCGTTTGGTACAGGCACAGAAATGCTGCTGTTTGATTGACCAGCCACCATGAACAGACAATATGAACTGCCACTATCCAGACAGTGATTATTGGTTGCCTAAGACTCTAACCTGGAAGAAACTGAGTCAGCACAAGTGAAAAAAAGATCAGCTAAACTCATCAGATGACATTTTTTCAAAAAGATTTTGCAGAAAGAATCAACTAGGTAAAAATCTAGCCAGATGGAATTATATGCTCAGAAATAATATATCTTATACATGGCAGGGTAATTTGTATATTAGCTGGAGTTTTTTTGAGAATCAAAAATGGGATGTCATGTTATAGCTACTTAGGGATTCTGAAATCCATTAACCAAGTCCTTTCAGCAAATATCCTATAAGCTATACTTACCTAATTCCAGACAATATACCTATTTGTACTCTTCAACAAAATTTTAATACAATAGGAACTTTCAGTTACAGGGTAGCTTTTAACTCAGTGCTTTATAATCAATATACACATAGGTGTGATTTCGTCCATTCTTAAAACACAGCTCTCTCTTAGCTGAATATGTTGGCTAATCAGCACAAACGTTAAGGCTGTGAAGCAAGTCTGGTGTATAGCATACATTGGAATTTGATGAAGATTTGAAGGCCAAGAGTACAGTATAGAGAGCTTAAATAGAAAACCAGCTACCTATACTCCCAGAGAGGAATGACTGCTTGCATTATTTGTCAAAAAGATAGCAGCTTTTGAATGGCACCACTCCTTAAAAGTATGTTGAACTGAATCAAAAGAAAGAGGATCCAATACTGTTTCCCTCAGTGCCTGATTTACCTATTCACGATTCATTTAGTTACAGACCTGACTAATTTTGCTTAATCTGTCAAGATCAGAGCCCTAATCCAATGACTCCAATCCATTTTGATCTATTATTAACAGAAAGGAGAAATCTCTTTCTTCCCTGTCCCCTTCCCCTGTACAATATTAAAGGTATTTTGTGGTCACGCTCTTGAAGTCTTAAGTATCTGTGATACTCTGTGTGTTTGCAGAAGGATCTGTCTGAAGCAAAATGAATATAGAGCAACAGAGAGCTGAGCAAGACTATAGCTAGGGAGTAGCCGGCATAGGTGGTACAGTTCCTAGGAGAACCCAGCACAGAAGGTTTAGTATCTACTGTTTATCAGTCTGAGCTATTTATTTTAGCTGTACATTTTATCATCCTCACACAATCCCAGTTGGTATGTATTAAAAATACACTGCTATGGCATTAAGGTATTTTGTCCTTCTATAGGATTGAAAGGGAATTAGATTTGTAAATAACAGCTAAACCCAACAGCATGCTTCACTTGGTATACTGAAAGGTAGTATATAATACTTATGTACATGCACATAGTTTTTTAGCATGCTTATCTTATGGGTAGTGCCTTGCTGCACTGAACTTGGCACACCGAACCATTTCTCCTTCCAGAGATAGTCAGTATAATTTCCCACTCAAAGTAATACATTTAAAGAGATGTTACTCTTGTGATAAAAGATGCTACTGAAAACACACCTGGTATTTCATTATCACAATCATGATGAGATGACCCAGTCATAACCCCCCCTAAACTCCACCTGACTCATCACTTTCTTAATTGGTTTCATCTACTCCAGTGCTATTATCAACAACTTTTTATGAAGCATGGGGCAGACTTACCATGTCACTCAACTCTATTACTACATTATCCTGATCTAAACATGAATGGGTTCATCCTTCATAGCCTCATTGGTCTACCTGCTTATTTTCAGGTTATAATCAGATTACTCCAGCACATTGTATTGCATACCTTCTTCCAGACTGGAGTCACAGGTAATTATTTTGCTAGCAGTCACCTGGAATAGCTATATATAGAGCCTGTTCTCAAGCAGTAATAATTTGCACTTCCTGGTTAACAGAACATTGTGAGTGAGTTAGAAAAATTCCCCCAAACTATCTTTGTTCTGCTTGCTGCTGTCTACATACATTTATTTGCTCACTTTTAGGAAACAAGGAGCTCCAAAAACTGTTAGAGCTGATCTTTTCTAGTTTTCTCTGTATTTTTAACTGATAATTAATCTTAGACCATCCTGCTCACTATCAGATTTTTTCTAGATTCTTCCTTTCAGCACCCATACTTCAGTCACAGGTAAGGATAGCATGCACTGAATTTGTCTATATGTATTAACATTGTCAAATTATTATTTGCTAAGAATGATCCATCACTAATCTCATAAAGAAAATGGTTTATTGCTTGAAACAGAGCCAAGAAAATCTTTTTGATAAGTCATTTTGCAAAGCCCCCAGAGGACACTACAACAGCCAAGAGGCAGGCCTGTTGGTCCTCAGGTAGCTGCAGACACCTGCACGGGGGAAACCACCTCTCTCATGCAGCAAGAGCGACCCTGTTAAGTGACTCAACAGGCTGCGCAACAGCCTCCGAATAGGTAACTGGAAGTACCACAAGGTGGGTTTGTTAGCAATGTCAAGGTCTGACGGTGTTGTGATGCTTGGGTTACTGCTCAAACCCAGAGGTGGTTCAACGCAGGGCAGAGTCGATGCATGCCATGGAGAGGAACAGGGAAACTCACAGGCATCTTCCTGCCCTATACTGCTGACAAAGATCACAGACCCTTGGTGTCCTTTTTTTTACCTTTCAGAAGAGTTGCCTGCTCCTGTTTCGTCGCTGTTAGCCCAACCAGCAGATATTTTAGGATAACAGAACTCATTTCAGCTAACTGGAGAAAGACGTACTTCTGTGCACTAGGAAGCTTCAAAGCAAATGATGCAGAATAGGGACAGTCAGTCTCCAGCAATTTTGAGAAACTATTATAACTAGCAGGACTGTGCAGTCAAGGCCAACCGGAAGCCTAGGTAGCAAAAAGTGAGGAAAATGACTGCTGAAGAGATAGTCTTGCCAGTGGAAATCCCCATCTGGACTGAGGTAGATGATATGGCATGCAAAATGCTATCAACTTGTCAGCTGAAGCATGCTATGTCTGTGCTTGTGGACTGACTGATGCTCTCATTCATAGCAGAAATGACTGACAGAGTTGACACTGTCCACAGCTTTCAGGCCTCACAACTGCACCATCAGTTACAATAGCTTTAATTGCTGTTGAAATTCCTTCCTCTGTTCCATTGAGGAAGACACTGCATTTAGCTAGCAGGCTTTAGGCTATTGTTATATTGCATTCAGGGTTGTTTGGGCTTTGTTAATCAGCAGTTCAAAATTTGCTGGCTTGGACATATCCTTGTCATTCTCATAAATAATATCACCACATGAACTAAGAAAACATTTTAAAAAAAAAGAAAAAAGAAAAAAGAAAAAAAAAAACTTGAGAACTGGGATCTTGGATAGATTTTAATTTCCAGTTCCCTGGTAAAGGTCCAAAGCAGGTTGAAGGGAACCTCCTTACCCACAGATAAACGGTAGGTGAATTACACAACAGCAATGAAGGTACTTAAGGTTTGAAGACCATCTGTTCTGGAACATCCTTATATACAGTGAAACATACAGAAAATTACTATCACAGTTTAGGGTAGGAAATTAAAGTAAAAAAAAGAAAAAAGCTTTCTGCTAATTAAAACTGGTAAGGAATGTAGTCAGGAAAAGAAAACCAAATTGGTCTTCAAATTGGCTGTGACACCAGACCTATTGATTTTGTAGCTGTGAACATGCAAAGCCAGAATCCCAGCAGGTACAAGCAGTGAGCACTCTGCGTGTGCGTCTCTGTGTGTGTGCATGCCATTTTAAATACCGCATCCCAAAGATAGCAGACTCCTACAGCACCAGGCCCTACAAACACCATACGTGACAATCATGTAGGGCAAACTCAAAGCACGGCTGCTAAGGATTTAAACATTGCCCTTCTTTCTTCCAGTACTGTTCTCACATCTCCCTCTGCCTTTCCCATTGAATTTTCATTTATAATTTTGCAGACTGGAGGTTAAAAGCTTTCACACACAGCAGGAGAGATCTATATTCCCTCACCATATTACTCACTGAGTAAGTGGCAGCAGGGGTGCTGCGCAGGGGACCTGGCAGCTCGGGTGGCCATGAACAGGACAGCTGGTGAATTAGGAGAAGCTGGCTGGCTCACTGAGGGCTTGGGGAGGAAGAGGTTTGCTTCAACAGGAGATTTGGACTCATCTTGCTTGGCCCCCACCTCCTTCATTTCTTCTCACACAGATTCACTCCCCTTTGATCTTGCATGAAATGCCAGGGCAGCCTTAGAGCAATGTCAGAGGACAAAGAGGGACAACCAGCCATTGCAAATCCTGGCTGGCCTGTGGAGGAAACATGGGATTTGACATTAGGGAGAGAGGACTACTCCACATGTACAAATATTTAGGATTTCTCATGAGTTCTTCTCTCTTCATTCTGCAGGTCTTTTTCCTCCTATGTTCTTGTAGCTTACACTCTCTGTTGGACTGATTCCCAAGGAGTGGCCTTTCTGCAGGTGCAGTGTTGTAACAGCTTTGAAATGTTAGTCACCATTTTATCAGTGTTCTCCAGACAATCCTTTAAAGAGAACTGTCACTCAACACACTCTCTAGTAATTCTCTCTGTTGCAGCAAGTCAGAATATTAAATAAAACCTTCCATTCATGTTACTCATCTCACCTTGTTCTGTACCCAGGACTGGACTGAGTGAGGAAACATGTCCCAGTTGTAAGGTGCTCATGCTTACATTGCAAGAGTTCAGTGAATCTGTTCAACTTCCAGTAAGAAACGCCTCTGTTTGTGGCTTTCTTACAACACCCTGAATAATGCTCAAAGCACTCTGCAGAGGTTTCTTTTAAAGATTCAGTTCTAATTTAACTGATGCATTGTGAAAAAGGAATAGCTCCACTAAGTTGATTTTATGTAAGATCTAGTTCCTATTTGCATGCAGTAGTGATGGGAGTCTTATGAATACTGAGGTAGAGGAGTTAAAACACACTTACAACAAGCCCTATAGAAATATGGTAGTTCATTTGCTGGAGATGCTGATGCCCATGTCTTACTGACTAAACTGAGTAGTCCAGATCAGATTCCAGCCCCACTGAAATCTCTACAGATACTGCTATCAAGACAACCGGCACAGGATTTCAGAGAATGCATGTTTACTAGGGACTGCTTGCTAAGAGAATTCACATGTGTTTTAGATCATTCTGCAGTGGTAAATAATTAATACCCAGAAAAGGTTCAGTATTTCTTTCTACAAGGAAGCCAAGTCAGCAGCCTACTGGATTTGAATATGCTGCTCAAACATGAATAAATCTCCTGTTGCAACAGCGTTCCCTGTGCCTGCAGCAGAGTGGTCCACACTCCCTCTCCCTTCCCTGCCTCTGTAGTTTGTTTTCTGTGGAAAAGAGTTTACACTTAATAATACCACTAAAAATGGGAGTTGCAGATATCATATCTGTCTATACCAGAGGCAGCTGTTGTCAGAGTTGAAGGAGGAGACAGAAAGGAGGTGACGAGATCCCACACTGCCCTGCAGAATATGGATGCCAAGAGGGAATTTTTATCTGGGACAGTTCTTCAAAGAGAAAGGCATGGGAAATGAGAAAGGCAATTATTAGGAACACTTGAGAGAGACAAGACAAAACATTAATTTGAGCCAAATCTCCAGGAAATACTTTGCATTTGTAACTGCTGTTCATGCATATCCGCTTTCTTTGCCTTAGAAATAACATGTGAGTGAGTGGAGAGCTAACCTGCTTGGCTGTGTGCAGAGGCAAGCCGTAATAGTGCCAATTCAGATGAGCTTCATCTTCTGAAACTGAGTAGGGAACCTTTCCTTCAATGAGGAATCTTTTATAATTAGCCCCTCTCATTTAGGCCATTGGCAGGTAGCTTGGATCCTTCAGGCTCAGAATTAACAAAGCTTCATGTTGCTCTGTAAAGTTAAACAGATACTGAAAACATAGTAAAATCCCCAGTAAAAGAGTAAAAATCATTTATTGATTTTTATAGGACTGGAGAGTGCAGTTGTAGAGAATCCATGTGTAATCCAAGGAGACTGCCATGCTGCCTTGTAACTGAGGGATCCTTCACCAGGGTCTTATCCTGTTATAAAGCAACTTTTAATTATCATTTGTGTCCTGTTTAAGGCACTGCCTTTCTGGTATGCAATGTTATACACAGCAACGTGATGGTGTCTTAGGAAGAGTTGACTGTATTGAAATATATGCTTTCAAGATATCCAGTCATTTTGCTTCCAGTTGTGGCTCAAATGAAATACCAACTTGAATATTTCTAAAAAATAAGCATTATACATTGTGTTTAATTGGATGGGAGACTAATTACATGTGAGAAAACAGAAATGACAGCCTGCCGTGGAAATCTCTTTATCATTATTGGAAATGACAGAGCATCACAAAATATTAGACAACTTTCAGTGTGACAGTTCAACAGTGGATAAATGGCAACGAATGTGCCAGAGTTGGCTCACCCTGGCAAACTAGACTGTTCAGGTACTGAATTAGATGAGTGAGTGAAGTGCATGTGAGTGGGAAGATTTTCCAGTTGCAGCGAGAACATAAAACTGTTTGAATAGCAACAAGAAAAACAGAGAGTGAGGTTGCCTCTCAGTTTGACAGGATATTATGAATATAAAATGACCAAAATATTTTTGCCTCACAAACAACAAGATACCAGACTATTAAAATGGAATATACATATTTCTTCACATAAAGGTGACATATAAGTTATTGTTCCTTAAATAACCCAGATCACGATCACTAGATTTAAGCATCCAATTTACTTTCAATGCTTTTAGATCACAAATTCCACAGGACACAGGTTTGGGTATGTTTTATAGTCACCTTAACAAGCTTAGCTGTATTTATTGTTACTTGCTTGTTTTGTTGTGTTTTTCTGTTATGTCTAAAATAACAAAACTAGACTGCTCGCTTCCACTTCCTTGTTATCATTTGTTACTGTACTATGATCATTCAAGCTGACAATACTTCAGACGTTAAAAAGCTACAAAACCAGATTTGATCATTGTACCTCTAGTGGGAAACTGGGGACAACCTGAAGTGTTTGAGACCACCCAGGCCCCTCCTGCCTTGTATGCTTTTGTATTATACCTGTTATCTGCCTTTGCAGGTCCAGGACCAGGGAAGTTTGCTGAGATAAGGCTTTGGAGCATAGTGAGCTGCCCTCATGGTGCTACAGTCTGGGTGGCAATGAACAAGTTTCCAAGCAAGGAAATGTGCATTTGGTTTGCAACTTTAAGATTCTTAATAAAAAACTGAACGATTAAAACATTTCTACCCTCTCCGTGGTAAACATTTTACAACAAAAAAACCTGAATCAAAGCAAAATTGGAAACCCAGAAGAGAAAGAGGTAAAATGAGCCTATGAAGGAGCTTAGTTTATGTGCTCCACAGCATTAAACTAAAGTTAAAACTCTGCAGGGAACAGTAATTGACATAACTATATTTTTAATTAGATACACTAACATACTGACTACATGAACCTCAAGTGTACTCAGTTTGCCCTGGTTGTTTGGAGTTCATGCTACTTAACTTGCAGATTCAGTGAGAAAAAGGAGGTGTTTCTCTCTGAAGCAGGTGATAAAGCTCCAGTAAATTTAGATCATTCTGTGCATAAGGTGAGAGCAAATTCCAGAGAAAAAAGGAGCAAAGTATAACACTAAATTTGGCCGAGTTCTGCAGGGGCAACTCAGCACAATGATAGAGAAGGATATTTTGCCCCTGGTAAATAACAGTATCTAAAAGAATTTAAAAGTCATGATTCAAGCTCAAGTAATGATTGCCTCCAAAATCACTGGAGTTACGCTGGGTTCATGTGGTCATATTTCGGGCAGGATCTGTCTTCTAAATGCTTTGCCCATGCCCGTCATGCCCTACTGTCAGTCCAGTAGTTTAGCAGACATCAACTTCCAGCTCTGGAGCTCCTCCAGATCGCAGTTCAGCTCTGCCCAGACCTTAGCTCTTACTCTATCCCCATCTCTACCTCTCCGGCAGGAAGCCTGGAGGGCTTCCTCGTTGTGTTGCCCAGGCAAGTAAGGGCTTACTCAGCTCACACATCCATGGCATCCGTGCCTAGCAAGATGAGTATATGGCACAGTGAGCCTGGAATCACAGAAATAACTGTCAAACAGTTCATGTGTTTTGGATGATGCATTGCTAAAAAGGCAGTGCTATGTTTCAGACCTGAAGCTCACTGCTCAAGTTCATCAGCCAAAGATGACTTTGGAGGGAGCACCATTCCCATGGGAAAGTAGAGGGAGAGGATGAAAAAGGACACACACTGTCGTCCTTGGCAATTCTCCTATAGAAGCCAAATCTTCACCTGATCCTACATAGGAAACAGATCAGCCAGTTAAGTGACAAGCGCTGCTCAGATGGTTGGAGGAAATAACCAATGACTAGTGCAGATGATCACAAGGGCATGCAAAACGAATGTTAGTAGTAATCTAAATATGAACTGACATATTTGCATGGTACTTCACACACTCCCACAGAAGTGACTCTGACAATTATAACACTAAGATATGCATCCATGATACAGTGAGACGGAGGATGTTCAAAAGTACAGCCAGTACAGTAGGGTCTCACAGCCCCAAAATCACTTTGCTGTCAAGGGGATTCCATGAGCACGTATCTCCTGCAGTTCAGAGACATCAGCAACATCAGAGAAGCATAATGGAGTAAATTAGGCCAAAGAAGCTCCATTTTCCTGAAATTTCTTTTTTGTCCTAATTTACCAAATTTTTCTCTTATTCTGCCACCTGACTTTGCCGCAATTCTGGCCAAATTCCAGTTGAGTAATTCCCTTTTGTGTTTCTGATCGCTTCCTCTACAAACTGAAACAGCTGCAGAGTTCTATCAGAGCAGAAACCTACACTTCTGAGAGTGTATCTCAGAGGTATGTTGTAAGAAAATTAAGTTGATAAAGATGACAAATATCGGGGAAAAAATTTCTTTCAGAATGTGTACAGTTTATTTTTTCTTAAGCTTAAGCGCATCTCGTTTATGTGGTGTTGATTACTGTTGTCATAGGACCAATAATCTTCTTTCTTACTTTATGGCTTTATTTTAGTGGCTTTCAAATCTACAAGTATTCCATAAACCTAAAGTAAATTATCCAGAACTGGTCTACTAAGCCATATTAAACAATGAAACTAGGATGACCTCTGTCAAAAGCCTTGTCTAAGGTGAATGTCATCCAACAGAAAGTGTAGGTACTGATTTGGGGGCCAAAAAGCCTGCAGAGTTATATATCAATAAAATTCAGGCAGCTTCAACAGGATGATCTTGATTTATGCTGGAACAAATAAAAAATTAATTACATCTCTAATTTATCACCTGAACAAAGGAGAAATAAACCATCCTGGAATTCACAATCCACTATATTCTGAATAAGAAAAGTCCTTCAAGCAATCCAGTCTAAAGCAATGCTGAACCTTAGCACAGCATTACAAAAGAGAAAATATCCCTGCGCTGCAGACCAGATGTTATTTCAGAGTCTCCTTCCTGCTGAAGCACAACTTGCTTTGGTATTGCGGGGTCACTCCTGTATGTGGCTGCTGCTATACGGAGACCATTCAGGAAAAGAATTAACCAGAGAAACTACAAGATCTCACTATACTAATTCTGCAAAAGCAAGTAAAAGGGCTGCATAGCCCACAAACATGCAGTTGCCTGTAGCCAATATGTTGAAACAAGTCACTCTTAGCGCTTTGTCCTCACTGTGGTGAGATGTGTCTCCTTTTGACAGCTGAAAGCTCCCTAATCATATGAGCATTGCAGGGCCAGCAGCAAGGGGTGCGGGATCAATGTCAACCAAGATGCCCTGCATTTCATTTAAAGAGCCCCCTCTCAGCAGAAGGCACTTTCCTGCACGTGGCTAAGGAGCTGCTGGGAGGTCCACCGGGACCCCCTCAGCTTGGGGCTGCCTCCCCAGCCAGCACTGCTGCGCTGGGCATACGGCTCCTCCCGTGCCTGTTGCACAGCTGGCAGCAGAGGGAAGAATCAAATGCCACCTTGGATTGAACAGTGAACGTTGGACTAGCATTTTTTGCCAAAATTAGGACTTCCCCTACCTAAGCCGCCTTCTTGACTCTGTGGTTCATATCAATCATTTAGGTTACTTCCTCAAAGAGGTTCTGCAAGGGCTTTCTAGCAAAAACATGGGCATATATGTATTTTTATATATGTGTGTGTACATGTGTATACACGATTAAAGTGACAGTGTGTGGAGCAGGGCTGACTTATGCACCCACACACCGGCCGCTCCCTTCAGACACTGCTGCCAAGAAAAAAGCCCTGAACGGAGCCTGTTTCCCCATTGTCATGGCAACGCGGGTGGGAAGCAGCTTTTCCTACAAGGCATTGCAGTAAGCCTCTGTGAGATGCTGCCAGGCTGTGGTGACCAGAGGCCAGGAGCTGTGCCCACCATGTGCTGCCGCCACCCCCCAGCCTCCCACAGCTGCCCTGCTGTACCAGCCAGCACCACCACTTCTCCTGGAAGCCGGTGGGCACCAGCGCTTGCAGATGCCCCAGGCTTGCTCCAGCAAAGGGCTGGAGAAAAGTGTGACAGCTGCCCATGAAGGCCGGTGGGGATGGAGGGGATGGATGGAGGGGCCCCAAGCAGCTG
Source organism: Falco rusticolus (assembly GCF_015220075.1). Classification (NCBI taxonomy): domain Eukaryota; kingdom Metazoa; phylum Chordata; class Aves; order Falconiformes; family Falconidae; genus Falco; species Falco rusticolus. The sequence goes on from NC_051193.1 coordinate 43,170,658, forward strand.
CCCTGCCACCTCCTACCTGCACTGCCTTTACCCTAACCCACCTCAAGGCGCTTTGTGGTGTGGGGAACAGTTTATCTGGAAAAACCCCAACAATCTGAAAACCCAAAAGTGTTGCCAAGCTTTTGACCTCACACCATGCTGGGAAGCTGAGCAAGACTGGACTTTCCCTGAAATAATTGGTTTCCTCACTGCAACTCTGGCAGCTAAGACTAATAAATTTGAAAGTGTATGTAGGTTCACTCAAGTTATTTTTTACTTCCTCCTCTTACTTCTGAGTAACATCTGACTGCAGTAACAGAAATTTAAAACCTTGTATTTGCTTTGTAGCATGTGCATAAGTCTAAAATCTGGGTAAATAATAAATAAAATTCATCCACCCTTTATGATACCAACCCACTTCTGTGTTCTTGAGAGTCTGATGATTACTGTAACAATAGAAGAATTAAACTCAGTGTGACTAGGTATAAATATATTTTTAAAAATCCGGATAGTTCTACCTTGCGTGAACATATCTGGGTGTGGATGGTCTGGTATTAGCAGGTAAAACGAGTGGTGAGCACTCTCACAGCTACCTTAGGCACTACTTCAGAGAAAGTCTTCATAATGCAAGGTGTGGTCTACAGAAAAACGTCCAACACATCCAGTCGCTAAACATAAATTACCTGCTCAAAGCAAACCAGCATTAATGCACTACTTGTTCCTGTCAGTCCCCTATTAGACCTTGTTAGTTCTCCCACCAAGGAGCGCTGAAACTGAAGCTCAGCCCTTGTTCAGATGTAGGGAACCCACTCAGCAAAGAGGTGCTGTGGATTCCCAGCTGCTGGAAAAAAAATGGTAAGAGGTTGCACTGGAAAATTTGGTACCAGGGTATTCAATTGCAGAACACAGATGTAAAGGATTTCATTAACTCTGACACTTTGCAGAATATTTTGTTTGTTTTCCCAGGCATCTGTATTTATTCCTTATTTCATTAGCCATTACCTCATTTTCTTGCCTTTCCTTTTCTATGCTTTCCCTCTCTTTTAGGCAAGGTCCTTCAGCATGCTCCCAATTGCCCTGCAGCCAAGGCTCTCACCTCCCCTAGGGTTCTTGCCCATGTCCTGTTCTATTTACACCAGCAACTACTCGCACCTCAAGCACAACTTTGTTAGAGGAGAGGATCTTTGCATTACTGCTCAAAACTAACAGAATAGTTCTATAACACAAAAACTAAGAAAGCACAATTTCATAGGGATTTGTCTGTCGTTGTTGGCGTATCTCATGCCTAATAGGCGCAAACTCAGAGCAAAGCTGGCTCCAATTGCAGGAAATTTGTGGTTGCTTTTTCCTATGTGACTTCTCTGGTGTATAAAATCAGGGGCTTCTCAATGCAATCCTTTTTCTCAGTGGAGATGTCACCAGTGTCTCTTTCCTCTACACGTATGACAAATCATCTTGAGAATTCACAGAATTTAAATCCAGTGTCAGCCATGTACACCGGCTGCAGTTGGACATGGATTAAAGAGCCAGACAAGATGAATCAAAAGACAGACACCTATCTGTCTCAACCTTCTTTTACTTAGGAAATCCAGTTGACGTCAGCTTACCTCATGTGTCCTGTAGCAGCAAAAGCAAAACTTTTACAGAGTTTGATGAAGGGGCTGAAGTAATAGCACCCTTGTGCTGAACTTCAGTGATACCAGTACTGTTACCCTCCCACCACTGTTTAAAATACATTGTTCCCAACCATTATGGATATTCTTCAGAAAAAGGTACGAGAGTGTGGTTTGTAATAGTACAACAGGCACCAAAATCACCACAATCATTTTCTGGTCAAAATGGTCAACTCTCAATTCCTAGTGTTGTATTTGATCCTGAACTTGGCAGGTTAGAGACTAGTTAATCAAGAACTGAGGTCTCTACAGGTCACACAGGTTACCCTGAAATCATGAAATTAGACAAAAAAAAAAAAAAAAAAAAAAAAAGTTGTTTCCTGGGTTCTCAGCATTCAACTTTTAGCCTTCCTCTTTCCATTTTTTTTCCCTCCATGATTATGAAAGCCGAATCTTTGAGTTAAAAAGGACAATAGTCACCAACACGAATTCCCAGCAATTTCATGGATGGCTTTGCCTAGTACAACTGAAAAAGTCATCCTCTTAGATGTCTAAATATAACAGAAGGCTCAAGAATTAGAAAGTGATTTTCTGATCAAAGAAGCTTTAGCTGTTTCTGAAAACAGATTTCTGAAAAACTATCCTTTGGCAACCAAATTAATTTTCAACTTCTTTCTCAAACTGGGCAGACAGCTAAGAACTGATTTCTTTAGTCATTTTCTGAAGCCTAAGTTTTAAAAAGTTCATCTTTGGCTTGCTATGAGAGAAGATTTAGTCTCACAAATCAGAACATTCAGGCTTCAGTGAGTCCTAATTATCCCTGCTCCTGCTACTTTACAGCTGTATCTCTGTACTTCTGTTTGGGAGGGCTGTTTTTCCTCATGTGTTTAAATTCAGTTCATGCCTTTGCCAAATAGGGAAGGTCAGGATGCACAGTCAGTCATTCTTCCATTGCAAGAGGTTTTTGCACCTTTTATTTTATATCTAAAAGACAATGAAACCTAAACAAGGACCACTGGAAAGTTCATTTCACCAAGGTACCTGTGCTGTAAATGCCAAATCTCTCTCTAGAGATTTTTTCCTTAACCTAAAGATTGCTTGAATGTTCTTTTAAAACTATTAAAATATTTAAATGCTAGATCAGAACTCTTGGCGTTAGACAGTAATTACATAGTTAACTGTCCATCACATCTTAATGGCAGCCAAACATCAGCTTCTTCAGTGAAGAAGCTTCAGTGTCTATTTCCTGATTTCTACCCCATTCCATCATCTTTCAGTTATTTTCATGAGAGAACAAGAGTCAAAATCAAATATTGAAAGGCAAGATACTGTCTGGTAATAGCTGCTGGCTACTCCTCAGGCAGAGGAACAATGCTGGCATGCAGTTAGGCACTAATTTACCTGTCATGACTTACACAAGGCTCATCACAGACACACACTTACCAGGAATCACAAAATTTGTAAAGGGAAGTGAGACTATTAGAACTATTTAATCTTGTCTCCTCACTGAAAAAAAGGAAAGCTGATGCAATTTCATCCAGGTTGCATTCAGGTTAGTAGCCTGCAGTTGCACGATGTTAAAAACACATCCAGTTTTTCACTAGGAATCTCTTCATCGAGCACATTTACGATGCTTTCTTCTTTTCCTGATTCTTACCAAAAATCACAGATCCCAAACTGTGTTCTTGTTTGGTACCGTACTCAGAACAAATTGCCGTACTGTCCAGATCCCTCTCTCTGTATACTGAGGTTATGCTTTTTGCCTTATGCTCTTTGTAGGGAACTGCATTTAGTTGGCTATCAGTGATGACTCCCTAGGGCCTTTTAATAACCAGAGCTCAAGTTTCAGTCCTCTTTCTAATCATGGTCTTGCATTTAAAATCAAAGGCAAAAGATACTAGAGCAGTTGCAAGTTATATGCTGTCTGCCTGCACCTTCTTTGGATACTTAGGGATTAAGGGTAATCCCTTGTACCCCAATAAATGTCCACATTTGGCTAAGTTACAAAATTGATCGGTTAACCATGTTAAACATCTTTTCTTGTATATAAAGGCTTCGTGCCTTGCTCAGTGCAATATTGAGAAGCATTGATAACATACAGTGGTTAGAACAATATAGACCAACTCAATGTTGAAGAGTATCAGGAGTCTACTTGATTTTGCTGCTTGAGTACAAGAGCACAGACCCTTAAACAGGTTTCACTGTAAGGCATCAAGCTGTCACCCCACTTTCAAGTAACTGTATCCTTACAGATACCACAGTGGAAATAATCTTTACCATGTCTGAAGGGAGGAATTGTTGCAACAGAGATTTGCTGCAAGGGGAATGGTGCAAGCAGCTAAGTCCAGCAGGCCTCACAAAGGAAGCAACACACTTGTTTTTGTATCAAATGAGGCCCCACTCATAGAATTGACTAAAGATGGTTTAAAGCTACTGCTGGTGACAGGAGAGACATCACTGTGGCATTACAGTGTTCCAACATCCATGATTCATATTACCGCCCCTGGTGACAGCTGGACTGGTGCAGTGGCCTGCTGCATTGGCTCCAGTTTTTCCTGTGTACTGGGCATGAGCAAGATGGTAATACTGAAGTTTCGCTCCCCTTCCCTTCTCCTTCCTCTCCTCTGCTACAGAGTCCCAATAACCAGGACTCCAGCCAAAGGAAAGACATCTGTATTCAGCAGCAACAAGGGCAAGCCTTTTCTATTTTTGCTGACAGAGTGTGACCAAGAACAGCAGTGAGTATAAGAAAAATCCCCATGAAAGTTGCATAGATGCAAGCAGAAAAATGAAGAGCATTTTCCGTCTAGCATGCATTCAGCTCCTCAAGGAGCCTAACACACACTGATATGTTGTCAAGAGCATGGCAGCTCCTCTGCGGAGATACTTGGGTAAGCTGAATCAGTAAGTTTTATTTAAATGTCAGCCCTTCTTACGGCACTGTATCAAACTCAAGAAACAGGCTTCATCCTCGTCTGACTCTCGACAAATACTGGTCATTGAGGTACTTCAGGCAGGGAGAACCTGAGCCAGGGTTTGGAGGAATACTAGCAAAGTTAGTAGCTGATCAACAATGTCTGATTTTCAGAAAGAGCTGAGCCCATCCCAAGGAAGTGAAGCCCTCCACGGAGCTGGTGGGAACAACCAGCAACTGTTGGAGTTTTTCTCCCTGGAGGTTTGTGTACTGGCAGCTGAATTCTCAATGTTTGAATTTGGTCTTTCAGGCCAAAATATGACCTCACTTTCATTTAGTCGAAATTTTTCTGAGCAACTCATTGAGACTCTCTGCCTCAAAACATAACACAGGATAGTGGTAGTCCTCCATATAGCCAGGTTATCCTGCTGAGAGGCAGAAAAATAGACTGCACTGTCCCACCAGCACTTGAATCTATTTCTAGTGATTTATTTATAGGTGAAAAGGCAGGAAAATTGTCCTCCTAGCTCCATTCAAAAATACCAATTGGCTATAAATGTTCCCAGCTTTCCATCAAGAGATTATTTTCCCTCCTTCCAACTGCTCTGCAGTTAGTGGTATCTTGTACTGTCTCTCTAGATGTACCCGTTGCAAGGCTATGTTGTCAACAGCGAAGAAAGCAAACACTCTGACAGGCTGTTCACCCCTTTCCTCTATTAGGAGAGAAATGTTGGTTATAGATGGGTTAATTATTACATTCAATGTTATCCTTCTGGGAAGCAATGACAGGTTACTCTCGAGATTGTTATTGCAGATAAACCCTTAGGGCTCTTCCACTTACCCTACAGCTGGAAGTCCTTGAGTGGCTCCCTCCTGAGCAGCCTTTCTGAAGACTTTTTGAAACATAACTTCCTTCATTTTGGTGAAAATCTTTTCTTGCCGACAGGCAGTTTTGAGTTTGGCTTAGTTTATTTTCTGTGTTTAGTTGTTTTATGCCTCTGAACTGATGGCCTGTTACAGCCAGTGCCATTTTTGAGACTAGATTCATGCGACACTTTGCAAAACACAAACTCTCTTCCTTTGAAAACTGTTCTTGCTCACATGTTATTTCTCTTTAGGCAAAAAATAAAGTCATTCATCGACAGATCTTCGATTTTTTTTGTATACATGAGACACAATGTTAGTCTTACCATGTTTCAACATCTAGATATGGGTAACTTGCCTACTTCAAAGGATTTTTGAGCCAGATTGTAATCGTATGCATTACCAACATTAAAATCCATTTTAACTTAAACTGACTCCAGCCCTTCCAAGTAGGCCTATATCATAAATAAACCATTCAGACACAGTCATTTCTTGCCTTCTGCTCCAGCTTTGCAAGTGATATCTGGGAGGTGGTTTTGGAGAAGGAGAAAAACTAGGACTCTAAACCAATTTTAAGTGGCTATCCACTGATCTGGTACAAGTTCAGTAGCACTTTCCTTAAGACTCACCCAGACCTACCTGATTATATATATAATAACTCATTATCGATAATCAAATGTTTTTCTTACCTTTACCTGATGCAGGTATTGGGCATACGTGCCTGCTTTGTTCTACATTACGAAGTACAGGATGGTAGAAAAAGAGGGTCTGCACCTTAAATTATTAGATTTCCAGTAACATTGACCCCACCAGGGGTATAAATCATACCTGCCAACAAACCACTACCTGAGACCCTGCAGCCCTACGGCCAGACACGTCCCAGCATTGGTCCCTCAGGGGAGCTGGGGCAGCTACTGCATCACATCATGCTGTGAGCAGGTCCAGCCTCAGCGAACTGCCAAAACCTGGTGCTGCCCAGCCACACTCACTGGCAGTGCTGTCCCCATTGGTAAAGCTGCCCATGCAGCTGGCCCTGCTGTCAAGAAATGCAGCCCCAGCCCTGGCAGTGAGGCTGGTCATGAGCCACCAGTGTGCCCATCTCCTCCACCTGTTTCAGCAGCACGGGGGCAGGCCAGGCACTACATGATACTGAAGTGACCCCATCCCAAACCTTGCCCCAGGTCACAACTGGAAATCACCATTTGTCCCCAGAGACAGAAGCTGTCCTCACACCCTATGTCCCCCACCCCTCCCCAGGGCACCACAGTGCCTGTGGCGGTGTCCTCCACAGCCTGGGGAAGAAGGCGGACGACATGAGGCCACCCAGCATCAGCTCCCCAGGGGTGCCTCTTTGCCTGTGATGGCAGAGGGAGGCAGGAAGGAGCGCAGCCCGGAGGGGTGGTGGGGCTGGGGGCGGTGGTGGAAATGGAGGCCGCCACAGGTCCCCTCCACTGCTGCTGCTGCTGCCTGCGCTGAGTCACCGCACTCCCACCCCTGCACCGAAACGTTTCTTAAATAGATGACTGGGAGTATGTGATTTCCATACCGATGAGTCTCCCTAACGCAGCCTGCCCCCAGCTCCTTTTTCCCCTCATGTTAGCAGGAAACTCACATAAAATGAATTATTAAAAGCTGTGTTAAAAGCACCTCGGGAAGGGCTGCCTCCTCTGCCTTAAGCAAACACAAAGGGCAGTGAGGCAAAGACACAGCTGTCTGTTCTGCAGCCTTCCCACACGGGTCTCCTGCCTCTGCCATGCCACATGGCTGGCAGAAGCATGGCACCGCTTCCTAGGTTTTTTGAGGTAATTTGGAAATGCTTTTCCTCCTTCCTCCATGTGCTTTTTCAGCCCAGCTGCCCCAACAGTACCTCAGCCCATGGGGCAGACAGCCCCGGTCACCAACCTCCCACCACAGTCCCACAAACTCCTCTGCCCCAGTCTTTTCTTCTCCCCACTCCCCACCCCCTCTTTTTCTTTTTTTTTTTTTTTTTTTTTTTTTTTTTGGAGGCATATCAGTTAAACAGCTTTTTAACACCTGTGCTTTTTGACAGGACAAGACCTATCATGTCTTTTTGTTGCATTTTGTCCATGGAAACTGGGTTTTACAGATCCCTGTTCAGTTCCAAAGGGCGTCCACAAAATCCACTATTGCAGAAAGATTTAATAAAAAGGCAGGTTTCTCCATTTTCTTGCACAAAAAGCTTCTGCATTCTCCTGGCTTTCTGCCATAGGTAACCATTAATTTGAGCTTTTCCACTGCTTACAGCACATATTCTTGCTCATAGAAATCAAATCCTCACTCATGTTTTCCCTTTGGCCACTGCTTTGGGCAATTCCTTCAGCTGCTTAAATCATCTTGCTCAACAAAGGGGCTTTGATGCCAAATGTCAGACAAATAAGAAGGTGGAGGACAACATTTTTTAAAACCTCAGCTTCTTGTGGATAAGAAGCAGCATCAAGCAGAATTTCAAAAAGAAAATGGTTAGAGAGGAGCCTTGTTCCTGCATGTAGAAAGTCAAGCTCTTTGGAGGGACACAGAGGGCAGGTGGAAGTTCTCCATGTCCTACTAGAGCAGGCAAAATTATTAAAGAAACGTTTCTGGTGTGGGTTTGGCAATCATGAACAGGAAATGCACTTCTGTGACTATTCTGTATCACTTAATTAAAATGAGCTATTTTTGTGAATGCTTTTGACCATGAACCTTTTTCTTGAATATTCATTGACGATAGGAGGAAAGGCATGAGCAGAATTTTTGGAAATTAATTTAAAATCTGAATGACAATGCTTGAGATTTTTTAATTATATTCATTACCTATTTGTTACATATTTTTTATTTCTAATGTTGGTTTCATTACCTGGAGATAGATGGACAGCCACTCACACTGCTTAACAATTGTTCAGTTATGACTGTAACTAATTATTCATGTTACATGAGACACCTCTAGATTTTTTCTTTAGTGAGTTTGCATCAGTCACAATTCGAAAATCATTGGAAATCCAGCTGAGCAGTGGCAGATTGTGCCCTCGGTCTTGTCCCAGCGCACATTTCTAAAGGCACACGTGGACTGGAGCTGAGTAACTAAGAGACAAGAACAATCCCTGCTGTGCCTCCAAGACTGATGCTTTATGAGGCCCAGCAAAAAATGGCAGGGATGACAGGAAAACCACTAATTGTAGAAAATACTCTGTAGCATATGCTGCTCTGGTGGCTGTGGGCTGAGCTGGGCTGTGGAAATGACTCTGATGTATGCCAGTGGCTCTTCTGGTCCCTGATATAGCTTGAAATCCTCAGGCACAATGATGCCTTAAACTTCCCCCAAATCCCTAGACAACAAAATGATTACCCTAAAGTTTCTTAGCCTCTAGAGATGAGGCATGGTCCCAGCTCAAGAGTCTTCTCTTACAGCACTGGAATAATGCTTAAAAGAATGAAGCAGAAATCCCAGGGCATTTGAGCAGATCCTAGAGGACTCAGACATCAAGTTAGGACAAAGACAAAGCTTTCTGATCTTCTCACTCTATTAAACTGCACTCTTTCAGAGACTGAAATAGCAGAGCAATGCCTGAGGGTACAATGGTGAGGCCTCTACTGGGATTACAATGCATCACTTATTTCATTATATCTAAAAATATTTAAAAGATGACCAATCTCAACACAGTTTGGTACAAAAGAGGGAACAAATAGTGAAAAAGGGAAAGGTTTATGATGTGCTTTTATCTTACATTTCTGTATTAAATGTATCAGTATACACTTTGTCTGTATTTCTCTTAATTCATTATCCAGAGACCATTAATCTCTTTAGGTGCCAGTATACTATATTGGACATCACAGGACTATTTAGGCCTGGTTACATGAGCATCAGATCTAGGTTTGTAGGAAGCATAGTCCAAGATGATGATGCAAGGAGAGCCACAGGGTGCTAGCACTGCATTAGCAATGATAGCAGTAGCCAAAGTGAGCCCATCTTGGACTTTGTTCATTTATTTCATTTCCACAAAATACTTTTCATACAGAACAAGAATTCAATACAAAACTAAAAGACCACAGTAAAACATAACACGAGAAGGGGGACTTGACCTGAGAATATCTGCCTCATTAAACTTCTGTCTGTTGGTTCCTTTACCTTGTAAAGGATAGTAATATCTGCTTCTCCCAGTGCAAGCCATTAGAGACTGACATGTGCCTGAGAAAGGTGCCTTGGCAGGGCAATGTGCTCCTGCCTTGGTAACTCAGTGCCAGCGCCTGCACTTGGGATGGGAATGGACCAGGAGTCTGGGCCTGTAGTGTTAGTGCTCTTTCAATTCCCTTCTAGACTTTGGCCACTCCTGATCCCTTTCCCATGTTGTAAGTAGTTGTCCTTTCCTACAGCAAGCAGTCATGCAGCCAGGCTCCGTGCTTTAGTTTCTCTGTGTGGAAAGAAAAGAACACAGCATGGCAAGAATGCGAGGTTGAACTCAGCGTGATGCCCCGCATTTTCTGGAGGGCAGACAGTGGCTTTAACTGTAACGCCAGAGGTAGGCTTTTCATCCTGATAAGAATGACAAAAATATCCACAATTGTATTAGACAGGATTAAAAACATTTTAAAGGGCAATTCTTTCCCATGTTTTTAGTCTAGGCTAAAGGCTAAGTAGGAGTAGAAGAAACCTCCCCTACTGGCAGATTATTCCATAGCCATTCAATGCATTTTCCTATGGCTTCCCCAGAGGGAACTGATCTTTGAATGGGGATAGTCCCAGAAGCACAGTACTGGCTAACACCAGCTCTGCTGAAGAGTGAAAATCCTTATTCCTAAAACCAAATGGAGTCTCATTATTTATCTACTATTTCTGTCTGTATTGTACTGCTCGAAAGTCAAACCACACAATTCATCAGGATGGCGGGCATGTGTTCACACGGGCATACTGGTTACTACTTAAAGCTATTCAATACCCAGTGATGAACTGAACACATTTACCAAAGTTAAATAGGTCTGACTGCTACCACCTATTTGTCCCTAACATGTTACAGGATTGCAAAAAATGCAGAATGTGAATTTTTATGTATTCTAGCACCCCAGCTATATATATGTATTCCCAGGCTCAGTAGAGTTTCTCACAGATGGGTGTATGCAAGGAGAAACACACAGAAATGTGGAGCAGCTTGAACTCAGTTCCTCCCTTGCACATCTGCAGCTCTAGGGACAAAAGAGACTGAACTTAGAGCCTGTTTCTGGGTCTGCACCTCCTGCTTTCCTGTACCTGCAGCCTGTGAAAGGAGTGTCTAGGTACTAAGGGGCATCTCAGAGGCCTCTAGAAATTGAAGCATCCAAAATGTTTAGTCACTTTTGAAAATCCAGGTATGGAAGGAAGCAGGAATACAGCAAGACATAAACGCAGAAAAGGAATAGAGACTGGGAGACCTGGCTGCCATACAGAAAGCTTCTGGTTCTGAACTGGAAGGTTCTTTTCTATCAAGATACTCTCCAAAACAAGTATGGTTAAGACAACTTGCTACATCCTCAATAAGGTCATACAGATCACTTTTAATCAACTCTCTGATTATTTTAGTGTTTGTCTGATTAAGCATACCAGATAACGTCACCAAACACCCATGATTTATCAATACAAAAATAACTACAGTTTACTCTTTTTTTATATTCTTATTCTGACAAACACCTTACAAGGGAAAGATGTCTTTTACTAATGTGTAGTGGTTAAGTAACATATCCAAGGTCACCCAACTCTGTAGCTGGTCAGGACTGTTTTGAGCATCCAAGCCAGTGTTCTAGTCAATGAACAGCTTTTCCAGAAAAGCATATAGCCTCCTAATCTGTGTGTGTGTGGAAATAAATTTTAAAAGTAATACTCTGTCAATGTCTCCAGTCACTGTTCTCCTTCACCAGCAATCAAAGCAGGCAAAACAGACATAAATTCCCTATAGCAAACTTTCCACAAAACCTGTTTTAGGGAAAAGAGCTGTCCAAAGGAAAATGAGACCTATGCAACTTCTAGGAGCTTCGGGAAGCTATGGTTATATGCTTACATTATGCGTTGCTATAGCAATGCCCCTTTCCTATTCAAAATTCACCCTGTGCTGAGATCCACAGCACAATAATGGGCTTTGTGAATGCTAACCCTTTGTCTTTCCATTTTAGAAATAATTGGGTAGCCCAATGCCAGATGTACTGTACCTGCCATCCTACGAAGAACATACCCAAAAGAAAGAGAAGTTATTTCCTTCATAAACATGGTATTTAAAAACTAGGGATTTTTAGGAAGAGGAAACAGTACACAAAGACCAGTGGTTACCTACCCAGCCAGTCCTTGGGACAGTTTCCATTTCTGGATAATGTAACCTGCACCCTATGACAGGGATGCAATGATGGACATACCAAATACCTATAGCTGCCTGGCACTGCCAGCATGCTCTTACTCATCCTTGCCTGCATAACGTGTTGCTGTAGCATTGTCAGAGAGCACGGCAATAAATGGCAGAAATATACTGTGCTGCTCTGAGCTGACAGGGAAGGTGTCTCCCCAGACCAGCATCAAGTAGTATGTAGCCAGTTCCTCTGGCTGCAGGATCTCCAGTATGACTTTGCTCCCGTTTCAGGCACTTCTGTAATCTCTTTTTTATTATTTAGGGCCTGCCTAGGGACTGTGGTTGGCCCTAAGGCCTCTTGACTGATGGAGATTCCTGCCGAGGGGTATTGTGCAGGCACAGTGTGCTTCCCCTCATGGTGTGGACTTCCCAGTGAGGTGAGTTGTGGCGCTGGGCTTGATGCTAATGTTTGTGCTGTCCTTACATAGCAGAGGTGGGGATATGGCATGAAAGGATCCTGCTAAGTTTTTTGTCATTCTGGTGAAGGTGGAACCCACCATTCCCAAAGTAACCTGTCCCTGGTGTGTAAACATGCAGGGTGAAGTACAGAGATTAGCTCACAACAAAAAATAATACTTCAAAGAAATACTAGATAATTAGTAACAGAAAGCTTGTAGACCTCATGTACTTTCCATCTAAAAAACCCTAACCTTTTGGGTTCCTTCCGTCTATGGATAGGTTTAGCCTGGGTCTCTTGGGAACAGCTTGTATCAACAGAGACCCTGGCATAGAGTGCTAAGAGAAGTGTTTATATCACCTAGTGGCACCGTGTGTATGCTGTCCCTGCGCTTTGAAGTTGCTATGTTAGCTGCAGGATGTATCATGTACCTTCAACTGCTTCTGAAAGGCTTGAATTCATAAGGATTACATTATTAATGTTATTCTTAGATTTTACCCAGTGGGATAACCAGTGTTCCCGCTCATTGGCAAAACGCTGCAAACATAGGCATAATTTTCTCATATAGACACCAGGAAGAAATGGCTGCTGCTGCTGCTGGAGGCCATGGACAGACTTATCAGTCCTTGGCACTGGAGAATTTCAGACCTTCCAGCCCATGAGGGCTCACAGGTGGGGTTAAGCCCTAGCAGACCCCACCTTCTACAAATAAAACTTTGTATTTACGTGTTTCCCTTCACCACAAATATTTCCTTGTCATCCTGACTGCAGCACATTGGTGTCACTGTCTACTGGGAGACTGTCACTGTCCGCTGAGAGCCTGTCACTTCTCTGCTGAAAAGCAGGAGCTTTTTTATCAGTGAAGAGCATGCCATGCCGTGTCTGAGGACAGAATATAATAACGAAGGTGAGTTAAATGGCCGTAGGCAGATTATTTTTATTACCCCTTTGAAATGTGACCTGTACACCAAAACCAACTGCTAGACGGAAAACTGCTTTGGATATTTAATATCATTGGGTAGTCATGACCGTAGTTGTCCATTTCATAGGTTATAAGGCTTTACTGCTGCCCATATGTTCCTTATAACTTCAAGTATTTGACAGTAGTTGTAAGCTCAGGCTTGTAATTACTTACAACTCAGTCTTCCGAAGCACTGTTCACTGTGAATCCCATATGGCAAAGCACATCTTCAACTTCCAGCAGATGAATAAGAATTAAAGGATCTAGTATTACAATATTTTACATAAAATCAATGGAATCACTCACGTACAGGACGCAACACCCAGTTTACTGGGTCTCTACTCCATCTTGGATCTCTTAGTAGTTTTGCCTCCTCCTTGTAGCTTCTTCCTACAAGCCATTTGCCTTGTAGTTCTGTCTGTTGTAAAGAATAAAGTCCAGATAGCACAATCTAATAAATCTGTTTGTGTTTAAAAAACCTAGTTTATGACAAGGGCACTTTACTAAAAGAAAAAAAAAAAAAAAGAAAGAAAGAAAAAATGCTGTCAAAACCCCTTAATAACTGGGTATGTCCTTTTCAATATATTTCTTTCTACTTGTCAGCTGGAAAGGATAAAATATGGCAGGTTTTTTAATTTGACACACAATAGGCTCTGAGTGGCTTGTTATGTAAATTACATTTCATTTAAGTTCAGCTTTAGAGTAAAGAAAGACTAAGTAACTATTTAAATGAAGAAGGAAATTTACAGGTTTGTGGGAAATACTATTCAATGAATAGGATCCCTTAGCAGGGGGAGTATAGTATGGTGCAGGGGAGATATTGACTTTCTGGTCAGATTTTTAATGTGTCATGTATTTTTAATTGAAAACCACTAAATTTAGAGTGTAACAGAAAAAAGAAGTCTCCTCTCAAAAAAATAAAGCCTTAGATCACCCAGTCCAACCACAATAAATTAAGCTAACTGCTTTAGAAATATCTCCGAGTCTGTCATAAAGCTGTGTTACTAATAGGTTGTTGAGACAGGCTTTTTCTGAAAAATCTTTCATGAACCTGCTGCACAAGCCCTTTTCAAAATAAGAAAGTCTTCTTCCCTGAGGACACAGGCATTAGACAGCACTGCAAAACTGCACATTGAGCTCAGCATTATCCACAGCCCACTAACACATTCCCCTCCCTTCATGTTCGCTTCTCTGTGCCTGCTTAACACTCTCCCCAGGACGTGTGTGCTGACGGTGCAGGATGAGGGGAGGTAGGAAGAGACAGGGTGCAGTGGAGTGCATGCCCCAAATTTCCTATTGTTTCCACCAGAGGTTCATTTGATGTTTACTGCAAAGCTAGCGCTGTGTATGTGAGCCTCTACTGTGTAGACAAGGCTTCTGGTAAAAGCAACTGGCGCAGATGTAGTTTCATTAATCATAACCCATTGGTGCCAATGGTAAGGCTCTTCCTGACCTCAGTGGAGCCAAGATTTCAATCCAGACAGTCTAAGCAAGTATACATTAGACAATGCTTAAATCATCAACAGGAACCAGCTGACTATGAATTCTTCTTGAACAGATGAAAGAAATAGCAAAGATTTTTGGGTCAATGCCTGTAAAGGCAAGGGTTCAGTCTTGCTCTCCACAGACTGAGAATTCATGAATTTCCACTCATTCCTAGAAAATGAATCATTGTGTGGCATTAGGCAGATTATTTAAGCTCCATCGAATACAAGTTTTCCACCCATAAAGTGGGAATTGTCAAGTCTGCGCACATCATTTACAGCCCTGAGAATTAAGAACACCGTTTCAGCCATGTCTGGTGTAGGTGAAGGTCTATGCAGGATTTCTTTAAGTCATGTCTTTAGTCACTACCTTGCTGTTGAGATTCGAGTCCTGCAGAAGATACAACTATAAAATACTCATGGATTTCAATTTGTAAAGGTGGCAGCTGTTCACATACACAAAATTGGAATAGAATTCAGGCAACATTATGTTAGTATCATTAGCTAACCTGGTCTTCATTTAGCAGTTAATAAGAAGTCAAGCTGGAATGCTACACTTCCACTACCATTGACTTTCAGAATCTTTTCTTTCTGGTTCATTTTGTGAGCATAGTCTAAATGTTTGAGACTCTGTGTGCAGGAAGGAACTACAGCTGAGAAAAATATTAAAAACACCTTGACAAGCCCTGATTCATCATTACTTTTCTTTTTTTTTTTTTTTACAGAATTGTCAAAAGTGAATAAGATGAGAAGCTAAAGTTATGGAGTTAAACCTCAGTTTCTGTATTTATTAACACACCAGGCACAGATTTTTGCACTACAATGGTCCGTGGTCCATTGAAGTGAAACCTTTAATGGTGATCAGTTGAAGCCCTAAAATATGTATTTTCCACTCTTTACAATGGCATTTACTGCTCAAAACCAGGCAACATTCTTGTCTTTCCATCTGCTTTTGTTTATCAATAAAGCCTTTCCCTTTGACGGTTTAGGAATGACTGAATTCCACAGTCATTTTCCTTGTCATTTGTTTTTTGGTCTGAAAGAGAGTTAATGTGATACAAAAGACAGAGACTCAGTTGCATACTAGTATAAATTCTCTATACCTCACTGAAATCTGTTTTTTCCTGCATTTACAACAGTGTGATTTCACTGATACTAGTGGAGATCTCCCCTGAGCTGCAGCAGGGCCACGAGGAGCCCTGCAGGCTTAGGTACTATGTGTGGAGAAGGGTTTCTCTCTGATCTAAGTCAAATGCTGACCAAGATTAACACCACTGACAGCAGCTAGATTATATATGCACAACAACACCCCAGCCAGTCACTCCAGTCTACACCACACACATAACAATACAGCTTTGTCCATTATATTTCAGTAAGGTATTATTAAAATACTTTCTGTAGTATACAAAGCAGGAATGAAAACAGTATGATGTGCAAGGGAATAAAACCGTTAAAAGATTTACATTAGCTGAATATTATAATGAATAATCCCGACCCTAGAAAATGGTGGAAAGATCCCTTTTTTCCCCCCAGAGCTTTAAGCCTTCCATCTTACTCCTCCTTTGTCAACAGCACTAAAAAAAAGTGAATACCCAGAAGTAGGTCATGATTGCTAATATCCAAGGATACCATGTTTCTGTGGTTACCTTAGTGCTCCCTCCCTTTCTCCCCCTCTCTCCCTCTCAAACCAAAGCACAGCCTCCATATCGCCACTCCACATCAATGCTGCATCACCCACTTCAAAACCACTGCTCCCAATTTACACCCACGTTACCACACAAGGTCTGCACCACAGCTCCGGGCTTGGATCTGAACCTGTGATCCCTGTGCAGAGACCTGGGAGCTGGGGGGTGCCGGGGCCGGGTGCCATACTTTGTCTGTCAAGCTGTCTGTCCCCTGCCATGCTGCATCAGCACCTTCCCCAGATGATGGACAGGATGCAGCAGCAGAGCTTCCAGAGACCAGCATCCTGGGACCCACAGCCCAGCTGTACCTGATGGAGTGCTGGGTGGGAATAGGCAGGCTGGCCAGTAGGAGGACACCCCCTTGCCTCACAACAGCACCCAGAGTCAATCAGGGAAATTAGGTGCGATCCTATGATGCCACTGCAGCCCTGATGCCCTCCCGCATGGCTGGAGAGGATGTTTATCTTGCACGTGTTCCAGCTAGCATGACATAAAATAGACCGAGGGCTGTGGACACGGAAACAGAGAGGCAAGGCTTGAGGCATAAACACAAAGCAAATCACACCATGGCAGCTGTGTACAAAACGGGCCGGCTGTGCATTTGAAAGTGTAAGAAAGGAGCAGGCTGTGCACAGAAAGACACGTTTCTGAGATGTGACAAGTTTAGCACTGATTCATCGTGGGGTAAATTTGCCACAAGCGGGGCTGGGCCAGAGTGCTTAAAGAGCTCTGCATTGGTTCACATTCGGGCAGGCTTTGTACCAGGCTTTTGCTCAAATGGGATGTTCTTTCCCTTTTTTTCAACAGGACCCACAGAGTCATAGAAGTTGCTGAGACACAGCCTGGCAGCTGCGTTTCATTTTCAGCAGTTCTATGAAGTACTGTGACTACTAAACTTGCTGGCTCTAAATTTGGGACATATTTACCCTTATTTGTTGTTGACATCATGATTCATGCCAACCAGCTCCTTTAGACTACTCAGGGAGCGCCCACAGCAATGGGAGACCCACTGGTACAAACAAATGTGTTGGCAGTGTTTGGGTTGGAGCTCCTGCTAGTGCATACCAGCACAGCCCAGTGGCGGATGTTTTAGGACCATATGACTCGAAGCAACTGAATTACTGAATCCAGCCATGGTTGCAGACTTCACATAATACTTGCTTAATCTTGAAAAGTCCAGACGGCATCTACTCTACACCAAGCAGTTTCCAGCACCCTATCAGCCACCCTCTGACAGTACTTGCAAAGAACTGTGTGTCAATTTTAACCATTTTAGGTACTGCTGAGTGCCAGATTTAAGCAGCTTTCCACTTTGTCAAATTAACACTTCTGTCCAATTTTCGCCCAACTTGTATAACCTTTGTATCTGCCTTCCTGTTGCTGTCAGCCCCCAAAAATATAGCTTTGGAAGTCAGTCTTGACTGAAACTGAGGTTGTAAGTGTTTTAACTTTTGATTTCTGTTATTTAGCATGTGAACCAGAGGATCTCCAGGATTTGGGCTAACTGCTATGCAAACATGTACAGATCCATCAGCTTTCTACCTATAAGCTAGTAAAGAAGAAAGTGATCACATAAAGCACATAGAGTAAAAAGCTTTGAGCTCTTGTGGATATGTAGGCTGTTCATGGAGTTCTAGGCAAAAAAAGACCAGGGAAATACATCACAAACCATCAACAAAATCCCAGTGTCAGCTGCAGTGAATCACAAAAACTGTGTGTTCGACTGAACCTTTCAAAAAGGAGTTTAGTCCTCTTCCGGCACATCCAGAGGTGAAGAATATGGAACTTAAAATCTGTTCAGTCAGAAATCATTCCTACTGTTAGAAAAATAAATTATACCTAATTTCTCATTTAAATTTGTCTGGTCAGCTTCAGCTTGCAACTATTGTTTCTTATTATGCTTTTCTTCACTAAATTAAAGAGTTCTTTAATACCTGGTATTTTCTCACCATGAACACTGTAATCAAGACACTTCTCAATCTTCCTTTTGATAAATGTAACACTGAGTTTTTTACTAGAAAGTATAATCTCAAATTATTATCCTGATTTTCTCAAAGCCATTTTGAAACTCCTTTCTGCAACTTCATTTTTTTCACTATTCTGCTGAAAATGTGGAGATTGAAGCATTATCCAGTAGTCCACTGAAGTGTCACATTTACAAAGGAAAACCTGCATTACTGCAAGTTGTTATTGCCCTCTCTACTACATCCAAAAACCACATTCAGCCCTCTTTTTATATTAACATTTGTCAGCTAACGAGTTGCCAATCCAATTCTTTATGGAGATTCATTTGTAAATTGTCCAGATATACTGATTTAAATTGTTAGCTGCTTCACACACACCATTTGGCATCTCTAGCTCCTGGAACTCAGCGGGTCACTTCAAGGGCTCATTTTTCCATCCGTACGCCTCTAACATACAGGAACACAATTGTACATGCCTGTCCATCTGTGTCTTCTCAGGTCATACAGTCCACTTTCCCCGCCACATCCCAGATCTGCATTTTCCAAACCTGAACATACAATCCTTAGTGCTAATGTAGCTTTTCAGTTTGCATGGCTCTGGCATTATGCTCAGTCTCTACAACCGAGCCAAGACTTCCAGAAAGGAGGCTAAAGGCTGCCCTTTCACAAAGTTTGGGGTAATCCTCTGAGCCCAGGAGGACACGGCAAGCAGGGAAGGAGGCACCTTTCAGACAGAGAAACACTGCAAGGGAATTGGACTGAGTGCAAAAATGTGCAGCAGCAGCAACAGACAAAATGGGCAGGAGACATGCAGGCAGGGAGGATCTGCTGTGCTGGCTGCCTCTTTGAGCAAACCTTATTTTTTTCCCCACCATCGACCTCTGTTCTTCAGCTTGTCACTTATGGTTTTACCTTTTCCTCCACCCTGCTTTGCCCTACAATGTCCTTTCTCCTGCTGCTTTTTATTCCCAGTTGGCTCATTCCTGCTTAAACTCACCCTCCCCTCCCAAAGCTCTTCATGGAAACAGATTTCTCTTGCTGCTTTCACACCCCTCTTTTGGCTCCTGTGTGTCACCCCTTGTCCTCCTCCTCCAGGAGATTTAAATGTGTTTGGGGCAGGGACCACCTGGAGCCATGTTCACCCAGTTCCTTGTGCAACTGGGTCCCTGCGCTTGCTAATTTTATTTTAGCCACTATCCTAATAAATGTGACTAATCGCAATAGTACTGTGATGTCTAGTAGGAGAGACTGATGAAATAATTGTGTAGTGGGGATGAAACAGCCGGGCTGATGGTGAAGCAGAGCAGGCATTAGCTGTGCCAGCCTTACATAACATTGCAGGCTGAGTGAGAAGCACCCAGAAGGAACTCACTTCTTATCTCACCCCTTCCTTCCCCTTTATTATGAAGAAAAAAAGGGGGGGGGGGGGGAAAGGAAAAAAATAAAGAAGGAAGAAACAGAATCAATTTCCTTTACTGCTGCTGCATGCCTGGGTGCGGGTCCCTCAGCTGGCAGTGGGATGGGAGGGAGGGCTGCTGCTCTGCGCCGGCTCAGGACTTGATCCAGCTCTGATCCCACATGGTTTGCTGGGCACAGAATCAGGTGTCACTGTTAAAAAATGGTTCTCTGCCTTCTGATTCATGATGGCTTTTTTCCCCCCCATCTTACAGTGGATGTGAAATATAATTTGAGTTTCAATATATGGCTGGGGGTGCCTTTCTTCTCTTGTTAATTAGTTATAACCCTTGGCTGGTACTGATGTTTCTATTGCTTTAGATGGCTGATATCTGATAACCACCCTTCTGAAAGATTTCAAAAGAGCCATGAAAATGAGAACAGGAAGATGGATGGATGGACGAGGGATGCCTCTATTACAAGGAGTGAGCACAGAAAGCTTGGATTAGGGTGAACAGCTGGTGTGGATTCAATAATCAACTGCTCTGAAAGAAAAGCCTATTTTTTCTCATCCCATGGCATTAGAGAACAGGATAGCAGAGCTGCCAACCTTACAATTGAAATCTGCCCACACAGAATAGCAAATTCCCTTTGGCTTGCATTTAAATGCTCCTGGCTCATTATAACTCCATACAGCCTTTAATACATACATGGGGTCTGCATATTATCCTGCAAACAGCGCTGCACTGCTGCTCTCAGCATGTCTCTGCCATCATTTCAACACCAAAGGGAGGGGCGGGGCGGGGGGAGAGAGAGGAGGACAGGGAGCTTATCAAGTTTACAGCTGCTGCCGAGAACATTGGTTTGATCCTCACTGCTGGTCAGGATTCATGTCCACAACAGGCAGCAGGTTGGAGCGCCGAACATTGCTTTAACAGGCTTAGGAAGCTGTCATTTGTGACAGCCCCTCAGGAATAACACACCCCATCAAGGAGCCGGCTCGCAGCTGGGCGCCATCCTGACCAGCCATGGCATGAAGCAAGGCTGCGGCACCTTTGGCTGTCAGGATCCATTGGGGAACAGCAGAGCTGGTACACAAGACTCTGCATGAAAAACAGGGAGGCTTGTTGCCTGATGATTTTCCCAGGCGTTTCGGTGATGCTCAACATGGCAGAGTTACAAAAACTTTCTCCTATCCTACCTGCAGCAGCAGGAGCAGCTATAATTCACTCTTCTTCCCTTTCTGACAGCATGCCTCCATCTCAGCCCAAGGAGCCAGCCTGGGAGGCCAAGATCAAGTCCCTCTGTTGCTCACACGGTGCCTGAGCCCTCTTCTTGGGCTGCAGACCTGCGCAGGTGCCTGGGGATGTGCTGTGGTCTGGAGAGCAGAAGTCTACCTGAATGTTATGGTGACAAATGGGACAGCCAACAGCTGCCAAGTGGGGACATTTTTCTCTTCATTCTGTCAGATGTGAATAAGAGGTTAAAGGCTCGATACACCCATTTGATCCCATCAGCCAGACAGTCACTTGACTTTTCAGTAAAAGCAAAGGAAATGTTTTGGTTTTAATACCCTCTTTATTTTGGAAGATAGGGATAACAACAGTGACCAGAACTCTTGTTACCAAGCAATTTTAATCCATAACAGGGTACTGAATATTCAAAGGGAGAGAGCCCAAAAGCATGAGCTGCGGGTTTGCAGCTGAACACCCTATTAATAGCCACGTCATATTCCTACTTATTCAGTGGCCTGTTTTTTAAGGGAAAACACGGCTTGTTCCTGCTGCCCCAAATACAAGGAGAAGAATGGAAGGGGCTACATGAAACTGTGTCAGGCTGGGTCCCTCCTGTGCTTCTTGCAGAAAGGAAAAGAAGATATTAATGCAGATGATTTTGTTACATAAATACATGTTGTATCAGGGCCATTTTTAGCATTTGTGGGGGTGTGAAGATCTTCTCCAAGCTGTGTATCTATTTCATAGGATTCAGCTGAACTGAGGAAAAGGACAGAGAGTTTTAAGGTAAACTATCAAGATACATTTTATTTAAGCCCACGCAATTCTGTACAGGGCGCTGCATGACAGAAACAAGATTTCACTAGCACCTCTCTGGCCTCAGTAGTGCTTTTTAATGCTTTGTAACAGAAAGACCTCTTAATATAATTGGACAAAATTAAGGACAAATTTGTCATCAAATTTCAAATAATATGTCTGCCATTTGGCTTCAGAGAGTTTCAGTTTCTTTAAATTCTAAAGGGCTGCAACGCTCAATTAAAATGGAATTTTAAACTCCAGAAACCTAATTTTTAGTTTAATCTCAAAGTCATTTAGACTTCAAATATATAATTTTCTAGTCAGGAAGGAGCCCATTTTTGAATAAAAAATAAAATCTGGGGGTAATTTAACAAATCAGTTTAATAACATACAAAACCTCTCTTGATTTCTGAACAGTTTTCTATCACCCCTTCTGCTTTAGCCTCATGTCCCATCTATCCTTGGGGGGATGCACATGGCTCACTTCACCCTCCTGATGTGTCCAACCCTACAGAAGGCAGAGGGAACTGCAGCTCTCTGCACAGCCATGCCAGCTGCGGACATGTTACCTCCGTTCTAAAAATTGGTCCATGTTCTTTTTGTGCATAGGCTGAGGGTGGCTGGGACTGGCATAGACAAAACTGGATTTTGCCCTCCTTCCACACTGGAATTGTCCAGCAACTGGAGCAGTAGAGAGATCCTCTGAGGTTTTTGCCTGCAAATGGTTCAAAAAAAATATTTTTTCATACCAACTCCATGGCCATCTGAGAACTTCTGCCTTCTGGAAAGCAGTTTTGAGGGACTGCATTTTACTAACAGGAAGGCATCGCCAAAGGGAAGTTTTCATGGGATTAAATAGTGCTGTATTTCTCATGCAAAAGGATCTGATTGTTTTGAAAGGAAAAAAATTTAAAAGGAAATAAAAATCTAACTTTTTATAAGTCACCTTATCTTGGCAATTTGGCTAATTTCCAAACAGTGTCTACACCCAATGCTTTTCAGAGCTTGCTATGCAATCTACATGGCAGATACTAGCTGGGCCACTAACTGTCCAAAACTAGAGGGAGGAGGAGGGTTACCTAAATAAGTCTAATGCAATACTTGGCACATCCATGGCAGCCTTGATCCAGAGTATTTTACAAACATGGTAAAGAATGTTAGGCTCATTTAATAAAAATCAGAGACACGAGTCCATATTTTGGACACTACAAAGTTTAGGAACTCAGCTTTTCTGCCACAGGGGTCAAGTTTCTCAAACGGATATTTTAAAGCAGTAATTCACAGGTGGCAGCAGATTCAGGGTGAATTTAAGAGATCCATTTAAAGCCACCCTCTGAACTGGTGGTTTAAGTGGAAAAAGTAGTCAAGACTTAATTTCACTGGTTACAATAGTGCTTTTTGGTGGTATAATGCCAAGGAAGACCCAGGAACCCCCTGTGCTCCCTATATTTCCTCCTCAATACTCCATTCCCTCATTCAGTTGATGACTTTATCTTGGATTTATTTTGGAAAGACTAAACTCCAGATGAAAACCTGTCCTGCTGTTAAAGGGATGAAAGTTTTAAAATTATTGCTCAGCATTCATCAAAGAAGTAGACAAGCTAAATGCAATATATCATAATGATAAGGATTCCTGGGTGACCCCTTAGACTCAAGAGCCCAACTTTGGTCACAGTGTTAGTAGTAGGAAGAGATTCAGGAGTTCAGAGAGACTTCAGAGAGTTTGTAATCTGTGGGGAACAATAAACCGCTAAAACTATGCTTTACACAGGCTGACTGCTCAAAGCCAGTTTCTCTTTTTGGAGCAGGAAATCAAGATCTTTGGGATATGCATCTTAAGGCAAAGAGTAAAATTCATTTGCAGTAATAATGCATTCAACATGAAAGAAAATAAAATAAGAGAAGTCTCATCATTAGGAACACCTAAACCTGGGTCAACATAAGATACACACTGGAGAGAGGCGTGAATGGAGAGAGTAACACAAAGACAGGTCTTTCCTACCTTTTGTTTCCATTAGAAACATAGTTTCTCTGAAACGTTTGTTTAACTGCTTGCCACACAGTAACAGCACAAAAGCACTTTTCAGTGTGTGACAGCCCAGAGGTTTGCAAAACCCAGACCTCACCAAACAAGTTACAGCCGCAAGCAGGTTAAAAATTAACAGGACCTGTAAACAATAAAACCAATGAAATTATCCTCTTAGACTGCCACTCTGCATTACAAAAGAGAAAGTAAGGAAAATATAGAAAGGAGGGAAAATGCAGTTCAATGCCTTCAGCATGTGGCTGGGAAGCATGAATAGATCAATGTGAGATTTTGTGAAGTTTTCACTGAATTCAGTATCTGTAGCAGCAGTCCTAGCTTGGATATAGTGCCCCTGGGAGAGCTGGGAGCCACCACTGCAGACAGAGTGGTACCCCCTGGCACCAGGCATCTCACCAAAGTCTTTCTGCAGTCATAGCAGTCATGGAGGCATCTCTGAAGGGTGAATCAACACAGCTAGTATTGGCACGTAACTGTGGAAATGCCTATTCTGCCTATTCTTTTCCACCTAAGGCACTTAAGTTAGGGGCTTTGAAGTTCTTGTGTTCCTCTCCAAGCAAGAAAGAGAAATAGGGTGCTTCAGTAGGTGGTTTTGGCTTTCTTCCTATGGCCATTTTTCCTGGCAGCTAAAGCAATGTAATCAGACACGTTCACCTCCTTTTGTCCCCATCCACACCATCACAGTAGGTAGTTGACAGCAGAGCAATGTGGTGAACTGGGTTGGTGACCCTGTCTGGGTTAAAAGAAACCCTGCCAAAAAAACCAGCCGACCACAGATATTAGATAAATCTAATCAGTTTAGTGGAGGAAACAGCCGTGCCCTGATAATGGGAATGTTTCTTCTCCAGAGACATAAATCATCCTCATAGATTTACATTCAGACTACAGAGGCGCACAACAGGTACTGAACCCATTCTGCAGAACCTTTTCTGAGGGACCATGACATTTGGAAGGGTTACATGAACAAACACAAAAAGGAAAAAGTAAAAGCAGGTAAGTCACAAGTTCATAGTAAATCAATGAGAAGTGGAATGACCTTCACTCTTCTTCTCTCATCCTTACAATCAGAGAGAAAAAAAAGCTGATTTTACTAGGTTATCTTAGCTTTTTTCAACAGACACAATGGACTGTATTTTGTTGCTGTAAACCTACCACCATCAAAAGGACATACTTGTCCTAATGTGCTGCTTTCTCAGCACTGTACAAAAATTACATTATAAGGACACAGACACAGTATCTATTTAACCACTGTAATACATTACATTCCTAACCAGTGATGTTTCAATATACCCACACAGGAGTTTAGAACAGAAAGTTTCCTTACATAAATGTCTTCCTCTTTACTCTCTTGTATCTATACCTTAATGTTACCCTAGATGTCAATATATACGTATAAACTTACATTGTGTTGTTTTGGTAGTGCTGTACATGGTTGTATGCACACATCTTTGCCTGTTCAAGCAGCACCAGCAGCCCAGCTGTGTTTGATAAATATTACCTAACTCTATTTGATAAATGCTCCCTTTAAATTTTTTCCTCTATAACATGAAAAGTCAATGTCCTAATTTTAAGTTGCCCTTTGAAAGTGAGCCAGTATTCAGATGGATATCGACTCCAGGCCTGCTGGTTGCTCTGCAGCAGTGTTTGGAAGGCTGCTGTTCTAATGAATGTGCTAACATTTGATACACACACTAACAAAATCAATATCACTATTTTTAAAAAAGCATGTGGCTTTACTAAATACACTGTCACTACCCTGTTGTGCAGAAATTTAGTCATATAGGGAGGTTTCTAGTAAATTGATTCATCTGGCTCATTTCTCTACTTGCTTGCCAGAATGCCTAATACCAGACTTCAAGGACATTCAAAGTCAGCCTCTGCAGCAGAAAAAACTGTGCTTATTTAAGTTTGAAATGTATGTGCTAGCCATTACCTGAAACTCTCATGCAACTGTCAATTTTTCCTCATTTCTACCTTGCTGTTGGCACAGAAGAGACCTAGGGGACCCAACACACCTTTTCACATCAGAAATTCCTCCTCCTGTGGTTTCTGAATGAATTGGGTGACTATGGGCAGAGAATAAAATGTGTTTATAGTCACTGTTGGATAAATTAATCCCTGCTCTTTTGCTCCTTAAGTAGGCAAATGCACTGAGAAGTTCTTAAATCTAAACCTCAGATCTGCTGCAGCCCATCTAAGTCACCCCGTTTTCCAAGCAGCTACTGAATGTGCAAACCCTGTGAGTGAAGAGTCTAGAAACCTGTAAGGGAACGTGTAAGAAGCAAACCCAGATGAAGAGCAAATGCAGAGTACATTCAAGCCCTTCCAGTCACACTGACTTGATTCCAGCTCTGAAAATATGTCATCTTCTTCTTAAGGAACTGATCAGCCCTACAGTGTGTGGGCATGTACTTGAACCAGAGACTGAATATAGCACTAAAGAAGTCAACAAGGCAAGATAGATCAACCTAACAGGTAATACTCTAATATTATGTTCAAGCATGTCTTCAGTCTCTGATAAACTTCATAATCTGGGATTATAGAACTGTGTGAATCAATCAAAACTTGTTATTTCCATCATTTGAATCTTCAGTGCTAGTTGCCAAAACATGGCACCAATTTAATGAGAAGCAATAGAAATTTCTTCATATACATTTGTATATGCCTGTACCTGGCATAGACTGGCTAAAAAGAAGGCAAGTAGCTACATCTGAGAAGAAAAATTCAAATTTTCAGGCCATCCCTATGTGCCAAAAGATGAACGGGTAGGGAAGAAGACTGGCTTGGCTGAACAGAGAGCTTTGGCTGGGACTCAGGGGGGGAAAAAGGAGAGTGTCTGACCTTTGGAAGAAGGGACAGGCAACTCGGGAGGACCACAAGAATGTCATGGGGTTATGCAGGCAGAAAAATAGAAGGCTCAAAAGCCAAAGAGAATTTAATCTGGCTACTGCTGTAAAAGACAATCAAAAATGTTTCTTGTTTCTATAAAGACGTTAGCAACAAAAGGAGGGCTAAGGAGAATCTCCATCCTTTATTGGATGGGGAAGGAAAAATTGCGGCAAAGGGTGAGGAAAAAGCTGAGGTACCCGATGCCTTCTTTGCCTCAGCCTTTAACAGCAAGACCAGTTCTCAGGGCACCCAGCCCCCTGAGGTGGAAGACAGGGACGGGGGGCATAATGAAGCCCCCATAACCCAAGGGGAGATGGTCAG
This sequence comes from Falco rusticolus, assembly GCF_015220075.1. Taxonomy (NCBI): domain Eukaryota; kingdom Metazoa; phylum Chordata; class Aves; order Falconiformes; family Falconidae; genus Falco; species Falco rusticolus. The sequence continues at coordinate 43,197,563 of NC_051193.1, forward strand.
TGACCTGTTACACCACTTAAGACACACACAAGCCTATTGGGCCAGATGGGATCCAGCCATAGGTGCTCAGGGAGCTGGTAGAAGTGTTCACTGAGCGATTGCTATTTGAGTTACAGCGGTCAGAAATAGCGCAACACAAACAAAATAGAAAGGAGCAAAAAGCTTCACCATTGGGCACCACCATCACCACTCTTTACCCACAGTCTCATATAAACTTCAAATGTCCAAATCAGTTCACCTCACACAGGGCACAATTTGTTGCCATTTGAGTTACACTGGTCAGGAAAATAACATGACACCAACAAACTAGCAAGCAGCAAAAAGCCTTACCATTTGTCAGACTCTACTGTCCATGTTGTTCCTCCAGAATCCAAACTACACTCCTCTCTGCTTCATCCAGGTTTTTAATCCTACACTCCTCTGAGCTATTTAACCACTTTGCTGTAGGATCACAGCTGCACATCATCAAAGCAAGGCCACGGCTGCATATTATCAATGTCAATCAACCCACTGCCTTCATTCCCCTACACTGAGCCGCTTTCAACCATTTACCAGCAGTCCTGGCTAACTGAGGAGGTCCCCGCAGACTAGAGGCTAGCTAATGTGCCTATCTATAAGAAGGGCAGGAAGGAGAACCTGCGGAACTACAGGCCTGTCGGTCAGACCTCGGTGCCAGGGAAGGTTATGGAGCAGATCAGCCCGAGTGCCATCACGTGGCACGTGCAGGACAATCGGGGTTCAGGCCCAGCCAGCATGGGGTTATGAAAGGCAGGTCCTGCTTGACTAACCCGATCTCCTTCTATGATGAGATGACATGCCTAGCAGATGAGGGAAAGGCTGTGGACGTTGTCTACCTGGACCTTAGTAAAGCCTTTGACATCATCTCCCACAGCATTCCCCTGGAGAAACTGGCTGCTCACAGCTTGGGCAGGTGTGCTCTATGCTGGGTTAAAAACTGGCTGGACAACTAAGCCAAATGAGTGCTAGTAAATGGAGTTACATCTGGTTGGTGGCCAGTCACAAGTGGTGTTTCCCAGGGCTCAGTGTTGGGGCCAGTCCTGTTTAATATCTTTATCAACAATCTGGACAAGGGGGTTGAGTGCACCCTCAGTGAGTTTGCAGATGACAGCAAGTTGGTAGGGCGTGCTGATCTGCTGGAGGGCAGGAAGGCTCTGCAGAGGGGGCTGGACAGGCTGGACCCATGGGGCAAGGCCAGTTGTATGAGGTTCCACAAGGCTCCATGCCGGGTCCTGCACATGGGTCACACCAGCCCCACACAGCGCTACAGGCTGGGGGAAGAGCAGCTGGAGAGCTGCTGGTGGGAAAGGACCTGGGGTGCTGGTTGATGGCTGGCTGAACAAAGACAGCAGTGTGCCCAGGTGGCCAAGAGGGCCAACAGCATCCTGGCTTGTATCAGACACAGTGTGGCCAGCAGGACTAGGGCAGTGATCGTCCCCCTGTACTGGGCACTGGTGAGGCTGCATCTCAAATCCTGTGTCCAGGTTTGGCCCCTCACTGCAGGACAGACCCTGAGGTGCTGGAGCGTGTCCAGGGAAGGGCAATGAGGCTGGTGAAGGGTCTGGAGCACAAGTCCCATGAGGAGCAGCTGAGGGAACTGGGGTTGTTTAGCCTGGAGAAAAGGAAACTCAGGGGAGACCTTATCGCTCTCTACAGCTCCCTGCAAGGAGGTTGCAGCGAGGTGGGTGTGAGTCTCTTCTCCCAGGCAGGAAGTGATAGGGCAAGAGGAAATGGCTTCAATTTGCACCATGGGAGGTTTAGATTGGATGTTAGGAAATATTTCTTCAGTGAAAGGCTTGTCAAGCATTGGAACAGGCTGCCCAGGCAAGTGGTGGAATCACCATGCCTGAGGCATTAAAAAGATGTGTAGATGTGGCACTTAAGGACATGTTTAGTGGTGGACTTGGCAGTGTTAGGTTAACAGTTGGACTCAATGATCTTAAAGGTCTTTTCCAACCTAGATGATTCTATGATTTCAAGTGCTTGACTTCAAGTCAAGAAGACTCTTTTTCTTCTAGTTTAGCTAGCGTTGGCTATGGTAGGAAAAATATGACTTTTTTTTTAAAAAAAACCACAACTTTACTATATTCCATTTCAACACTGAGGCTCCAAAGGAAAACATAATACTGGAAAGTTTGTACAGCACACATATATCCTTCTGAAGTCCTCTGATGCTGATAGAGGAAAAAATAGAATATTCTTATCAAAGATTCAAAGGATATTCACTAAATGGAATGTCTGGTAATTCAAAGCCTTTCAAAGAATTTTTTTTTTCACACAATGAATAATTAGGCAGCAAATTTCATTGTCACAGGCTGTTATCCAAGTGGAGAAGAGAATGAAAGTGTAGATTCAAAGGGAGACTAGGCACTTTAATGGTTTAAAAGTACATCATAAGCACAAAATCAAAGAATTTTGGAGGGAATATAAATCATGTTCCATGTAATATCTCACCATGGGGGATTAGGAATAGTTTTTTCTTGGTGGCAGATTGCCACCATTGGCCTTCTGTGCTGCTTCTTGCCTTGTCCTCCTAGATGCCTGGTAGGTGTTCCTGCCAGACAAAATACCAGGCTAGCTGGGTCACAGTCACATCAATTCATTGCAGTAACTCCTACCTCTTCAAAACATTCCTTTCTCTTTTGAAAAAGGGAAAACTAAGAAAACAAAACACAGTTTTGACAACTTGTTCTTGCTTTTCTTACGAGGAGCACCAAGCAGCTCCAGACTACCCCACAGCACGACATAAACAGGCAGGGCATGCAAGTGAGCCCGTACCATTGCTGCACTGCTGCCTGTGGGACAGACAGCCACATGGACACAACCTGTGAGCAGCCAGCACAGTCAGTAGGAACAGGCTTCAGGGCTAATTATACCAGTCTTGCGGGTATCTTGGACCATACTTGTGTGAAAGCCTGGGCTGAAATCTCTTGCTACCAGTGGCAGTGAGCTTACAGCTGTGGTGATGCAGCGGTGACATTCTGGTGACTGCTGCAGCGGTCAGCTCTGGCCTGCTATGATCCTACACATCTAAATGTCATTATCCCCTCCTAAAAAGACACTTAAGATAAAAAAGAAATTAGCAAAATTATCCAGTTTATCTGTATATCAAGTGGGGAACTGATCCCAGTGTTCTTGAGCCTTAGTGAAGTGCTTTAACCCTACCTTCCCTCCTACAGAGACACTATAAAATTAAAGTGGCCTCTATGCATTTGTAAATCTCTGATACTGGGAATGAGGAGAAGAAAAAGACTATTCTGCCCGGCATGCATAAGCAGTATAATGTAAACCGGAAAGAGTGGGAAGGCAATCTTCACTGCAGGCCTTTCTGATGAAACTGTACTTGTGAAACTGCAATCCAAGGCAGGAGAGCACAGGAAACCATCTATAGATCCACAGCTTATTCTGATCCCACATTATTCAAACTGAAACAGTAACCTCATACAAGTCCAGAGGCTGGTGGCTGAAAAGGCACTGGATGCTGATGCCATGTAAATGACAGCCAACCGAGCAGCTAGGCAGTCAGGTTTTGAGGCAGTGTCGACCATGTCTGAAGAAGACCCCAGAAGGTGAGGGGAAGCCTGTGGAGGCAGAACATCCATACATGAGGTGGCAGGGTGGAGCAGCAATGAGGTCTGCAGACAAATCTATAGCTCACCGAGCTACCATAAACATTTGCTGAATTCTTCCTCACATTCTTCTGTCTCATTTTTTAATCTACTTCAGTAAATACACTCCTCCACCAAAAAGTCAAACTATTACAAACTGTTCTGTGGCCTAGGCATCACGCCAGGGTTTCTAGCACACAGATATTAGGTTAGCTTCTGGGCAGGTATTCATCAGGTCTAACCTGATAAAGTACCAGCTATTTTTTCTCTTCAGCTGACATGCCTTTCCACATATAAGTAATATAAATGTGCACATTTTTGTGCAGATCAGTAGACAATATCACTTTGCACTCAGAACATGGGCTCCACTGACTTTTTGAGCCCCTTCCATTCCCCAGGCAGTTTGTTCAATCATGATTCATGTTAAGCAGATGATTTCCACCATGCTGGACAATTTATTCCTTTTTTATTACATGATCCCTCCAACTATAGAAGACATTTTGGCACCGTGCAAAATTTTGTTATGTACATGGATACATCCTGCAGGTTGTAACAATACCTTTACATTATGATAATCAAAGACGTTCCACAAAAGGAAGAACTTCATTATTTATAGCTCAGGTTTTTATGAGAAGTACATCACAGCTGATAAGTGTTTCTCTAAGATCTGATACTTTACCCATTGCTGAAAGAGAACTAATAATACTGGAAGACATTAATGTCTTACCTAAAATCATAGATCTGATTAAAGCACTAAGAACACTCTCTTCAGGCTCAGCTAAGATCCTTAGAGTGAAACACCAGATAAAAGTAACAGCCATCCAACACAATGGGCCAACCTCTGGGCCCAGTGATGGGCAGAGGGTTTCTCTGGCCAAAACCAGTGTAAGTTCAATGTGTGTCTGTGTGAGTGTAAGGGAAGAAACAGCAATACCTGCCCAGCAAGGTGGGATGTTGCAAGGATAGCCCCAAGGAGTCAGCAGGAAGCTCTATGGGCACAGAATACAGGCAGATTTGGGGTATGAAAATGGCCTGAATGTTTTTTATTCTATTGCAAACAGAAAAACAGGATTCTATGATTGTTAGCTGTAAATAAAATGTTTTTGTTTAAAATTAAACCTCATAAAAACTTTCAAAGGGGGGAAAAAACCCCACAAGCAAAAAAATCTGTAACATCTCTGAATGTTCACTAGCCATTCAGAGGGACTGTCGTGCCCAAAGGATGACTAGTCACATCCTCCTGCCTGTGTTAAAGGCACTTCCATCTGGCAGCTCTTTCCCCAGCACCTGATGGTAAAACAGGTACCAGTGTAGGATACCAACCTGTTGTTAGATTTTGTGGGACTGATGGAGCATGGCCTGCATTAGAGTGGGCAGGATGACAGTGCACATCTTGTGTTGCAGTGCTGATTGTGGAATCCAAAATCTACAGGAAAAAAGAAAGGCCCAGGAATTCCTGTAGATGAGATGTTTTAATTTGCACAAACACAAGTGACAGGCACTTTGGAAGTTTCCACTTTGTATTCTGCTCTCATCTTAATGAGTATTAACTTATTTTTGCAATAAGGGAAAGCCCACAGAACACTGACCAAGAGAGGGAAACTGCAGTAGTTCTAATATTCCCCTTCACAAAGTTGTTAATATTGTATTGAGATGGGTATCCATGTAGGCACATACCATCTCTAATGGCCGGGTTTCACTGGAAGGAGCTAAATTCATTGCTGTGGCAATTAAGGAAAGCTCTAGCAGGATCACACCCAGGCTGAATTAAGCCACAGGACTCCTTAAATCTGTTCACCAAAAACTGTGAGCAGCACATGGGTGCTTTTGTTCCTTGTCAGCCTGAACCCATCTAACTGCAGGTTCCTCAGGCTTGGCTGTTTGCTGGCCAGCTCCTGTGACTTTGGACATGCCCCCTTTGGTCTGGTAAAAAAAGGTGAATACCTTTCTGCCAGTTTAGCAGGCTGAAATGGCTGGGCACTGGTTAGTACTGGAGCTGTTTGAGGGAGGAGGCAGGGTTCCATGGCCAGAGAGGGAAGAAAAGCATGACCACAGCAACTAGCTGATATATGGCTGAGGTTCTTGTGGAATTACTGCCTGAACTGTCCAAAGCAATAGTTTTCTTTCTGTCAAATGAAGCCACTAATACCAACTATTAGAGTTGTGGCAATTTTTCGGGTGACTGCCTGTAACCTAAACATCTGCTGCAATAGCGCAATAGAAGAAAAAAGTGACTTGGTCTATCTAACATCTAAATTGCTTGGGTTTGTATTAACTGATCAACTTCTTCCAAGACATGTTTACTTTTTACAGAACAGCATATTGCAAAAACCAAGCAATTCTTTTGCAAGCTGTAAAATACAGTCATTGCAAGTGGGCACGAGTGCAAATGTAGCAGCCAGTGCCAGGAAGCATTATACCCCCTGCCAAAGAGCCCCTCTCCGTATTTATTACATGTTAAAACAAGCTGCTCTCTGCAAGCTCAGTTTCAGAGCCTAGAGGCGCAGGATTGAATCACACACTCTGATGGTGCCACTGATATGATGGAGGAAGCCTGACACTGTGCTGTTTCACTTCAGACCAGACCTGCCGAGCGCAGGAAGACCATACCCCAAAAGTAATGGGTACTCATGGCTAGTGCCAATGGCAGGACAAGGCACAGCTGCCCCATGGCTTCTGGTGCCAGGCTCTGAGGGCATCTCCCGCTTCCCCCTGACAAGTACTACCTGGTCAGCCTTTCCATTTCCAATTAAAGAGAACATTATGTTTACAGTGATGTTCATTACAGCTGTACGTGTATTTTGGACCTTTCTGCGCCACAGAAACATAGTAGTTTATGCAGGCATTTGGACATCTCTGTAAATGAATCTAACCTCTCAAAAACCTTCTCAGGTAGATACTGTCTGATCGCCTTCCCCAAGCAGAAATCAAGTGCTTTGCATCTGAGTGGCCTGCTAAGACACGAGCATGTTTGTGGTACAGCAGCAAGGGGAACCAGCCATGTATCAAGAGGGCAAAGACTCTGCTGTGTCATTGGGGCACCGTGACCTCCCACAGCCCCTGCTCCTGTGCCCCGTGGGTCAGCCCTAGGCTGGCTCTGCCTGCGGGCTTCAACAGGCCAGAACAGGATTTGCCTTTGCCTTGTTCTGCCAAATGGATGTAATGGCAACAGAGAAAATGCACAGAGAGGATTTTCTGGCCTGTTATCCAAGTAGAAAAAGGAACAGGAAAAAAAGAGAAGGAGAAAGGAGATTAACAGAGGAAGGCAAAATGAAAGCAAGCAGGGGAGATAGGGTACAAATATACCTCCTAGGTCTTTGGCCCAGGTTCCTCACTATTGCAGCAACTGTGTCATGTTCATCTCCTTAAGTTCAATCTCACACTTCTTTGATGACTTCTGAACCCCCCAGCTCCCACTGGAAAGCTGTTTTGGAACCCTACTCCTCTCATGGCTAGAAGCCTTTTAATTTCTAGCCTAATTTTATTTGTAGCCGTATGTCCACCTGTTCCTGTGCCAGCCTTGTATCATAGCTTAAATAGTTCTCCCTGGACTATGTTTACTTCTCAGTTCTGGTTTCATGCTTAGCTTAAACTGATTCTATGGACGACCTGCTGAAAACAGGCATTCCCTCACCCCCCTCCAGCCAGTGGCACGGGCACATCTCGCATCTCTGCTCTTGACAATATGGTCACACTTCTTTCTCCATACCGCACTAGTGTTCACACTATTGCTGGCCTCATGGTCAGCCAGTCTTGGAAAACTCATCTAGCTGAAAATTGACTCAGAAAAGATCCCTGATCCCACAGTTATCCAAGCATAGGCATTGGGCCAAGGGAGGTGTCAGGACTATGCAGCACAGGCAGAGAGAGGTCAAAAAGCCCTGTGCTAACAGCCTGAACGTTGATCAGTTTCAACCAATTGTGAATTCGCATCCAAAGAGAGCAAGACTTCACTCTTAACCTTTCACACTGCCAGGTAGGTAATAAGTCACACTTTGAATTTCTTCTCATTAGACAGGTTGTTCAGGTCCCAGATATCCTCTACATTTTTTTCTGTTGGAGTTAATCTTTCTGGAACAGGGGATAACCAGACCCAGACACACTATTCTGGAGGAGATCCACCCTCTTCAATGGCATTCATACATCTCTTTCTGGGTTAGAAAAACCTTACTTGACATGTCCTGAGACTGCAGGGCTTTCTTTCATTGAGAAAGAGAACAAAAAGATCTGAAAGATCCAGTGAAGTGGGCAGAGGAAGAGGACACAACTGTAACCTGGAATGAAAGCTGAGCCTAGAGGTCTCTCAGTCCTGGGGCTTCGTGTGCTGAACCCTGCCCTAACGTACTTTTAGCAACTTTGCCTTCCCCAGAGAAGTTCCTACGTAATTAAAAACCTTTCCTTGGGTAGTGGTGTGAGCATCCCAGTGCCAGGGGAGATATGAGGAGATGATGCTCAAAAAAACAGGTGATGGCAGTGCCTTAGCTAGCTGTTTCCTAACATTGTATGGGTGCTTCTGTTAAACACAAGAACCATCTAACCACGTACGCTTGTAGTCAGGCATTGGTTTACGCATGTTGTTGACATAGAGCCTACATGTCCCTTCAGATGAGGTTTTTTAAAATGCAAGAGATAAACAACTGAAACAGTTCTCAGAAGAGTAATAGGAGGAAATAGATGGGGGGGGGGGGGGGGAACTCGCTCTCCAGAGACAAAAAAGAATAAAAATAAAGAGTCCAACCACTCTTTAAATGGTTTTGCATTTTAAACTCTGACGTGCTATCTGGTCCTTGGGTTTTGGCGCATCAACACCCTCTTCCAAGCCTGCAGCGGTGCAGTGTGAGTGACAGCTTTCCTTGGGTCCTCTGTTTTCAGGAAGAACGTAAAATTGTACCTCTCAGAAATCACTTCACACTCAATAAATAATATGCATACAGACAGATGGGATGTTTCCTGGTCAGAAAGTAGCTGAATCACATAAACCCTGTTGCAGCATTGATGCAAGACCATGATCTCAGGAGCTAGAAGACAGAGCCTGCTTGAAGCCACAGGCTGGCAGCACAATGGATCTGCAGCCTCCAACTGCAGAAGCTCCCTCTGGATCACGTCAATCATACCTTAACACCACAATCACTTCTTTCTTTCCCTCTCACAGCCCTGCCCAGTGCAGAACAGTGAGCTGAGGGTCCCTGTTGCAGCTTGAGTCCAAATCAGTTTGCCTCACACAGGACACCAGTTGTCACAACAAGAAGAAAAACTAGGAAGCTGCAACAAGGCTTTACCGTGGGTCAGAGTCTATTGTCTGTGCTCTCTTTCCACCCTTCCAAGGCCAGACCACACTCCTCCTTGCCTCTGCTTCCTCCAGGCTTTTCTTTCTCCCATCCAGCTTCCCCTCTCCTGTACTCCTCAGGGCTATTTAACCACTTAGCAGGAATGAGCTACAGCTGCACATGGTCCATGTCAACCAACCCACTGCCATTGAGGCAAGGCCACAGCTGCATGTTATCAATGCTAATCAACCCACTGCCTGCATTCACCTGTAGGTCCCTGTCAGCAAGGGGTGTGTGAGTGCTGGGCAGGACTGTCATAAAGAGACCTGAACTCCCTGGTATGTGCTGTGATGACTGAGCTGGATAAATTTAAACAGCAAGTTTACTGCTCATCCACAGACCACCTGGGCTTCATGCATGGTCAGTCTCATGAGGGACACCTCAACCATCTGCACACAGGCAGTGACGCTGCTCTGCATCTGTCTACAAACACCACTTAGTCTTCTGAGGTTTCTGGACATCTTACTCTGAATGGAAAAAAGGGCTTGTCCCACTTAGGTTTTGCCCTTCAGAATATTAGAAATCTTCCCCTTAAACTATCTTTGCCTGTTTACAGAAATAAGTATTATTAATATAATTCAGGAAACAAGTAGGAAATAAATAAGAGTTACTGGTAATACTGTTTTAATAAACCCTACAAATATGAAAATTACCTAATCCTTAGATTAAAACCATATTAGGGGACTGGAGGGATATAGAAGTGCTCTGCTGTCTGGATTATCTGATGGAGTAACACTCAGAAGTACTGCTTGCCAACTGCATACACAAACCTGGTTTATCACATCCTCAACAAAGTAGATTATGGTTTTGTGGTGCCCTTACCCACGTGTTCAATCAACAGGACTGCATTACCTTCCTCAGTGACCTTCATATTGTTCTCCCAAATTAAACAGCCAGGCATTAGTCCCTAGCTCCAGCTAAGGTAATTGGCTGTGGTACAGGTGATGCGACCTGGGGTACAGCTTCATGGTGGCGTCAAGGTCAATTACCTCAGAAGAGAGAGAAAAACCCACAGCAGAGGAGACCTTCACCTTGAACCTGCTGTGCCTCACTGGGAAGGCTCAGTCGCTCTGAGCACTTCGTGCTGAACCATGGTCCTACCATGAGTGGCATCAGGCACCAGAGAAGGAGAAACCAAAGAGCAGTTTCCCCATGCTGGTCTAATTAAGCAGTTAATTAGGTGTGAGCTGAGATGGATGTATTGCTGCAGACTGTGGGTTCGAGGTCCTGGTCCTAGTCAGAACAAGGGCAAAGGGACAGTTAGGCTCAGCTGGAACGAAGCTGGAAACTTAGGATTTGATCCAGCAATAATTTCTCCAGTGCTGAAGGACTTCACCTGTTTTACGGGTCATACAAACTTCTGTTACAGTAATCTGTCTCCTTGATCTCCTTTGACATTTCTAACAGTGTCAAATCTGAGGGACTTCTGTGTTTTAATCCACCTGCATTTGGCAGTTTGTGGCTTCCCTAAGGCAGACTTCAGTTCCAGGAGAGACCCTCTTAGAGGCCCTTCCTGCTTAACTAAGTGCTGAAAAAATGAGAAAAGGAAAACGTTCTCTATATTACAGTATTTTGTCTTGCATTAAAGAGGTATGTATTTTAACTGAACTAAAAATGTTTAATGTTAAAGTTTGTGGTTATTGATAACTATCTTAAGACAGAAATCCCTAGATATTTTAAACCTCTAACCATATTGTCCCAGCTGTGTTATCCATAGAGAATATGATACAGCTATGTAAAGCTGCTATGACTGCTAAATGTATTCAATTATCTCTGCTAGTTTTTTTCCCCACACACACACTATCTCCATTCATCTCAATGTTCACTAAATATTTTAAGTTTGTTAAGTGAGTTCATGCATGCATTACAAATAAGCACTTTGGGGAAAAATATGGCTATTTTATCCACCTCAGTGTATGGGCATGAACATACCGCTAATCTGTGCAGAGCTGTAAAACAGTGCCCCTTTTCCTCTTACCCTCCCCCTTTAGGAAAAAAGTACCAAAACACCAAACTTTGGAAAATGGGTCATGGGAATGCTGTTGTCTCATCTTCGCACACATAATAGAGGCTTTGCCAGTGGGGAGTCCAAACGGAGAGCAAATGGATGGACAGTAAAGATGGTATCACCAGAAAGTGCAAGAACCTCCTTCTGCTTCTGTTTCTTTCAAAGTCTCGTGCATAGTAATTCCTCTCCATTGTGGTATACATAGGGTAGACATTCATAATATGCTTGCTGAAGAAACGCTGGCTGTGGTCAGCAGAGGTGGCTGTATAAGTGGCTTTATTCCACCAGCCCCTTGGAGTTCAAACAGTATGGCATCCATGAGTGGGGAGCAAAACACCAACTCTTATGTTAATGAAGATTACAGTTAAGAATGGAGGAGATGAAAGCCCACTGACAGCGATTCAGGGGATTTTCCCTTACAACAGCAGAGTACTCAACTATAGCTGAGATTCATCAGAACTTTCTTTACAAACCACTACAGAGGTTTCACAACCGGGCTGGAAAAATTTACATGGAGATAAACCCTTCCTGTCAGGCCTCAAACAAATGTGAAAAAGGGCTGGGTTTTTTTGTGAAAGACCCAGAGATGAAACCACTAAAGCACTGCAAATACACATAGGAAAAGCTATGTAGTTAGAGACAGAGCTGGTACACATTCAAAGAGTTGCACAGAAGTCAGATTAAGTTAATTTACCCCAGCTGATAACTTAGATTGTGAAAATTAACACGTCTTTTTTCTAGTACTTTTAAGCCACATTATGCCAATTTGAAGTAAAAACATTATTTTCTGTTAAATTCTGTGGGATGACTCAAGAAGTTTGTAGAGAAGTGATCAGTTCCCATTCACTTCCAGAGGACTGTTCCCCCAGGGATTTGAAGTGGCAATCAGCAGCAATAGTAGTTCTTCTACCCCTTCCTCCATCAGTCTCCTCCACAAACTGCAAGCTGTGAGATTTTAAACACTCCTATTGCTACAAGTAGAGAAATAAAAGATATTGCTGAAGTATCACTTTTCAGACCATTCATCAGCCCTCAGTATATTTTTGGTCTGGGAAAAAAAACCCCACCTACATTAATTCTTTTTTCTCCTGACCTTTTGTTTTCATAATGCTTGATAACAAGATCCATACCAAAAATTCCTTGAAAACTGTAAAAGGCCTGTTCCTATTTATAAAGCTGGGCATTGGTAGCAAGATGAAATGTTTTTAACCTGTGTCTCCTCACTGGCTCCACCCTGGGCTAATAGTGATGGAGCATCTTTATCCCTGAAGGACGCAGTGGTGGCCCTGCACAGAGCAGCCTTTGCCTTCGAAGTCATGGATCTGAAAATTGGTTTCACTGTGGGTAAACCGAAGATCACAGAAGAGCTGGAATATCTCTTCACTCATGCAAGCCGACCCCTCCGAGGAAGAAGGGAGTCCGTGCGGAAGCCACAGCACTGCCAACATGCTACCTACTGTGAACTTTAAACCTGTCTTAAATAGAGGAAATTAAAACCAAGCACCTCATTTAAATGGCATCTTGTTTGGGACAAAAGCCAGGAAATACAAACATTGGTTTGCTCTGTTCATCACTCACATGACTGTGCCTTTTGTTTTTCAGCGTGATGAGCAGCAAGGATAGAAAATCAGCCCCAGCTCTGAATTTCCTGGCTTTTGTCAGTTGATGTCACACCCATAACATTATTCAAACAGGGCGGGGGGGGGGGGGGGGGGTAACAGATAAATGTCGACAAAGCCCTGTCTAATGCCTTTTAGGTTGCTAGGAAACCCGGCTCTGTAGCCACCACAGAGATATCTCCAGCGAGGGGCTTAGATAAGCTCTGACTTGTTTTGATTAGGTGAGCTTTATTGCAGAAAAGACACCAGCACGCTTGACATCGTAAAAATATGACCTGCTACAAAAACGATGGCACAAAGATTGTTTATTGCTTACAGTCACATCCATGGGAGGACGCTAAGAATAGCTTTCTAGCCCACCAAATCACATCCCCACAGAAAAATCCACACCTCCTAATTAAGGTCTGCCATGGTCGCCTAGGACTTGGGGCGGCTGCTGCTAACACCTTTGTGTTAAATAGTAGTGTGGTGAAAAGTCATCATTAGCCTGGCTTAATTTCATGTTTCAGGAGAACACCAGTATTTGTGGTCTAGTGGGCAGAACAGGTAACTAAGAATTAGATTACCTGTGTTCTTCTCTCAGCTCTGCAGTTTCATGATAGTGCTTAGAAAATAAGCCTGAATGAGTTATACCTGTGGCAGATATTTATGCAACATTGTTAATGGAGACAGCAGAAGGACAAGCCTCTCCGCTGTTGCTTGTGGTGACCTGGGGTTGCTCAGGGGTGCTGAGGCTCTTGTCCTTTCAGACCCAGCCTGTCTCTGCCTGTCTGTGCTATATCGATGCCCTGCCCCTGCCTATGACATGCCCAGCAGGCATTTGGTGAAATGGTGGAAACACCGTGCCCTCCTGAAAACTGGTTTCAGTCCTTCAGCTCCTTACTGATCGGAAGGTTTTCCCTTGATCTACCCTACTGCAATCCAAACACCTTTCTTCTTGTCTTGTCCATCGCATGTACAATGAACAGGTTATCCCTTCCTCTCTGCAATGACATTTTATATATTTGAAAACAGTTATCTTTTCTTCCTCAGTCAACATTCTTCTAAACAAAATAACCTAAACTTTCTCTAGTCTTTCCTCATAAAGCATATTTTCCTGAACCTTTTTAACTCCATGACGTATTGCCTGTGAGGGCAGGGCAGTTATTCTGCAAGCTATAGACAAAACCAACAATATTGAGGTGAAAGCACCAGTCTGACCACAGGCTTAGTCATGCTGTACCTATGAGCTATGCAGTTTCTGCCCAAGTTGCTGCAGTAGCCTGGGATCACATAATCTACTCTTTAATCAGGAAAGGATGAGGCAGACATGTCTGACGATGTATTGGGTTGCCAGGGGTTAGTTGTGTCCAGCTGGAGCATTTGGAACTACATGACAGAGACCCTGAGCTCATGCTGGGGTGTAAAGCAGACTCACGACTTTCAGTTTGATCTAAGTTTACATTTACATATTTACATTTAATAAAGTGCACGGCTCGATGAAATACCCTCATGCAGCAGACGCAAGTTGTACCAGTCAGAAGAGACAACCCAGCTGAATTGCTAATGGAGTTTAAAAAGGTCCTGCCTAAATTCATGCCCAATTACATGAAAAGTTTCATTCACGCAAAAAGTGCAATCACCTTGTAATCATAGCATTGTTACAGAAATCTCCCTTCATCAATCTATCTCAGGTGAAGCTATTACAGGAGTTAAAATGTGGTCCAAAGGATGAAAACAGTCAGGCTTTTTCCAGCTAATTGGGAAAGCAAGTTTCAGAGGAACGAATTCTGCACCAAGAACTTTGCAGCTGAAGTGTTTCAGCTGGGAGAGCTTGGTACAAACAGGTACTTTCCACATCATTCAGTATCTAGGTGAATATTAACATTAGGTATTGCACATTTAACTCAACAGTCTAGGAAGCACTGATCTGGTATGCTTCCCTTCACCAGTGATTAAGCCTCGGGTTTGAGTATTGTATTCAAACACACCATTATGCACCGGGACCCTGTTATAGAGGAGACAAAAGGCCAGCTCACACCTGGAGCAAGCCCTGGTCACCTGGCTGCCCTGTATGATTTGTCTGTGTCCCTCAGAAGCATGTGAACCATGACCACATTGCAGTGCTCTGGGAACAAACTTTCATCCTACCAGTCTCCACTGCTGTCTGCCATTGGGGGTGAGCAGCTCCACACCTCACCAGCATTAGGGTCAGAATGCACTTGCCCCATGCACAGCAGAAGACCACACCAGCATCCTCCTCCTAAGGTGACCAAGCCAAGTAAGTGCAGAGGCTGTTGCAAAACCACACTGCCTGCTTCTGCTATGACCATGTCTGCTGCCATTGCTTCCTCAGCACACGATGTCAAGAGTCCCACCACAGAAAACCTCATGCATCAGGGTGCACGTAAGGCCAGCTCAAACTAAGGCTATGGATGGCTACACACAGATGCCTGTTAGAGCCGATTTTGGCCAGATGGTGTTTGTGCACTACTGTTGCCCCAATTATATGCCCGGCTCTTAGCTGCCAGCCAAGCTGTGACATAGCAAGTTGTTACATGGAAGTGCTCCCAGGGCCTGGATGTCGTTGTTGGCACACAGGAATGGGAAGCTGCTGGTAGAAAGGCTGCGTGCCTGCATGTGTCTGTGTGTAAGCATGGGGTGAGATGAGTCTTTTTTGTGCTGGCCCCTGAGCTGCCCATCTCTGCTGAAGAATGCCCAGATTGCAAGGTGTATCTTTCCTAAACGTATTTATTCCCATACATAAACTTTTACTCTCACCTCTCCAGTAGATGTAACTTAGGCAAGACATCTACCAGAGCTAGGAGCAATCCAGAGGCATGACCTCCTGCTTGGGGCCCTTCCACTTGTCCTGAGCATGGCAATAAATCTGGAAGGAGTGGATGAATGGCCCCAGAGAGTCTCACAGGTCTCAAGGCCTGCCAAGGTCCTAGATCTCTCAGATTCAGCGTGGTGCTCAAGTCCCAGAGGACAGTGCAGCACAGGGCATATTGTTACGGCACATCAGTCCCAGACTGGTGTAGTTCATGATATAGACATGTATGTCAAACTGCACCAGCATGATGGTTGTCATCACAAACTGGCCTGATCCGCTGGTATGTGGACATCCTGGAAGTCCTGAATTTCTTTTTGCATCTGACAAGCTTTATTCACAAGGTTCAGTAAAAGAACCCAAGTGGTCAAATAATGAGAGGATTGTTTTAGAGCCCCCCAGATGCCAACTAGGAGTCTTGTGAGCATAGTTGCATGAAATCTGTGTAAGCCTATGGGCACTGGAGAAAACTTTTGGGAGGAGGGAGTGAACAATGCCCAGGTCTGTATAGGTAGGGTCTGTGGTATGTAGATCCTTGAGAACAACCCTCTCAAATTCATCCAAATTTCTTCACAGAGGTAGCTGTTTAGCTTTAAACTCCACTGGTTCGTACATCTTGTTACTGGAAAACTAGGACTCTGTACTGACCGGATGCAGTGGAAATTAGTTACCTGTCTGTGTATCATCCATACACTGATGGCATCTCAACCCAATTCCTCTTAGGCTCTGGTCCCACAAGTAGGTGAGATGCCTTAGCTATGCATTGCTGCCAAGCATTGGTCTTGCAACCCAGCCACGTGCTCACGTTTCTTTCGCTTTTGCATCCCCTTTCCTGACCATTCACTTCCTGCTCCACCTCACATGTGAGCTTGGACAACCATTGGTCCCACATATAATCTCATGCAGCTCCTTAAGCCAGGAGAAAAACATCCATTTTCTTTTTGCTGGGTTATGCTTCCTCTGAATTAGTAAATGGATTAGATCACAGGTGGGTCTGACAAGCACCAAAGCTGATGCAAGGTGAACAACAGGTGAGCACAGCTGGAAATGCAAGAAGTCAGGAGGCAGCAGGACCTCCCCCTCCAGTGGCGGACAGCCATTAAATCAGCTCATCCTGTCTTGCAGGATTGCACCTCTCTGTTTTGGCCACACATTGAATAGATGTACTGATCAGAATAGTCTAGGGGATATTAAACAATTTCCCCTCTTAAAGTCAGCATCTAACAAAAAAGGACCCCTCACAACCCATCCTTGTTATACAGTAGGTGAAGACAGCAAAACCCCCAGTTCAGTGACACAACAGGCTCTGCTGTAGTTAAAAGGACCAATGTGAACAGCTGACTGACTTCACTGTTTGTCATATATCATCCTCCAAACCAATGCAAACCCCTTGGGTACACAGAAAATGAAGGTTGTCTGTGCACTCTCAGATGTGTTTCCCAACCTATTTACCAATCACCTCACTGAAAGAGCTCAGACAGCAGAGAGGTTTGTTGTCAAAAAGATCACAGCAGTAAGAGGTGATGTACCATGCCCATAGATTTCAGCTGCTCCTTCTCTGACTTAAGTAATATAAACATGGTTCAATAACAGGCCAGATACCTTCTGGACAGTTTCCACAGGCCTTAAAGATGGTATCTGACACAGAGTAAATGGCTGAAGTTCAACTAGAGTCAGTGAAGAGTTTGCCCAATTTAGAAATGGAGCTTTCCTCAGGGATGCCAGCCAGCCCCGTTCAAATTTGTGAAAGCATGTCTAATTTACACACTTTCGGTGTGCCTGTTATTACTTCTGCCATGAGGCTGAACTTTTTAATGAGATTAATGATCCGTAGGTCACCGTGATCAGTGATTGATGAGGTTCTCAGCAAAAATAATTTACTGTTTCTTTCTATCAAGGGTAACTGCCACTCCACTGCATCCCAAACTGGGTCACAATTAAGACGAAGTAGTTTGGTCTGATTTTCCCTGACCAGACAGTTCAATTCAGTGCCTATAGTTTGCTGAATACAGTTTTCTGATAACCTCAAGGGAACCTAATGGCAGCAGCATGCTAACCCACTGATGCTAATTTGCAGGACTGGGTATCAGGATATACAAATTAATTAAATTAGATCTTGTTTTCAAAGGGTATCATAAGCTGTCCCCTGAGCTTTATGTGCTTTTGGACATGATTTGATACATTAACATTTAATTTCTGCCAGGTGTGGTTCACCTTCCTCTGAGGTAAAGAGCTCACAGTGTGACACAGATCTTGTGCCTCCCTCCTTCCTCTGCCAATAAGAACGACAAGATCCAGTTTCTCTCTCCTCTACTTTCCCTCACTGCTTTCCTCCCACAATGTTTTAAAAATCTGACAGTAATGTGAAAAGTAGTTGTCACAGGGCTCTCTCTTCACTCAGTGACTCCCAGATCGCATTTGCTACCTTGATGTGCCAGTGCTGTGGGGAGCTGAACAGCAAGACTGTTTTTGCTGCTTTTCTTCACCCTTGTATTGCCCTGGGACAGCTGCTTTACCTCGAACCAAACGTAAGAACAACTAAGAGGATAATTTTGCTGGAGTCCTGGGCTTGTGTTGATCCCATCGCCTGCTGGGATGGGATTTGGGGATATTAGTCAGCCCAGGGTGAATATGTGCCCTGTGCAGGCCCTCCAGACAGTTCACAGCTTTGCAGCTCACTGCACTATTTGATTTACGGAGTTCCAAGTGACCCGGGACAAAACCGTTGCCAATATTTAAGATCATAGGCTTTAAAGGCCAGTAGGGACCATAGCTTTTATTATACCAGAAGACAAATAATTTAATTCAGTAAACTCTGTCTCAGATTTGTATCTTGTGGTTGAGCTGGAACATATCTTTTCGGAAGCTGCTCCAAACTCAATTTAGAGATTTCATTCTACTGAGGTATCCCACTAAGCTCTCTGTGCCCTTGTAGGCCTCCTCATGTGCAGCACCATGTGTGATTTCCTCACATCTCCACTCTTACAGTAGATTTTTGCTTAAAACATAGCTGATTTTGGTTAGAGCAGCATTATATACTAAGGGCCGCCAATGTGTTCTGCCTTGCTAAAGTCATGGGTTTATGATGTAAATTAGACAGATAATACTGTTCGTAAACCATACTGCATGATCAGATGGCAGACTAAGCTTAGCGAGATAGAGAGTTCCTTTTTAATTAAAACTGCAACGCTTCTGTGTGGTGGATTAACACTGAAAGGGTCACTGGAGGAAGTGAATTAAAGCAGGATTTGAATGACAAGAGAGTGGACATTTTTGAGCAATTTAACAGCATAAGGACTGTGTCACTTCCCAATGTCTTCCTTGCAGGACTCCTAAGATTATCTTTCATTAACCTTTAAAACTCCTTAAAGGTAGTAAAATGTCAGCCTCATTTTATTAGTATGAAAACTGGGACATGGAAGGTTAAAATAATAATGAAATCATATTGGCCTCTCTTTTGTGACCTTCATCTTGATAATGAGACTTTGGTTTTGGAAGCACCTGGTACCCAGGGCTCCCATCAATTTCTACGGGAGTCGAGGGATCTTCAACAGCTCCAGAAATCAAGCCCCAGTAGTTCATTTTAGGTAAATCATGGTTTTCCCTCAGAACACGTGCACTCAGCAGTTAAGCTGCCATATGAACATGGAGCTTTAATTCCCACAATACCCAGTCCTGCTGGCCAGCTTGTCCCAGAAGACTGTCAGTAACCAGTGCTGCCACAGATGTCACACTTGCGAAACATCCTGGCTTTTTGATGAAAAGCAGCCTAGAATATTTTCTTTTCCCTGAACTCTCCCAAGCTACAAATTCTTGAATCAGACTGATGTGAGTCCACCTTCCCATAGGCCTCAAGATTAATTTCTCCCCATTAGACTCTATGTGCTGTTCAGCTGACTTCTGTTAACAAAGCCAAGTATAATGGAT
Source organism: Falco rusticolus (assembly GCF_015220075.1). Taxonomy (NCBI): domain Eukaryota; kingdom Metazoa; phylum Chordata; class Aves; order Falconiformes; family Falconidae; genus Falco; species Falco rusticolus. Next base: position 43,216,882 of record NC_051193.1, read on the forward strand.
GGTTAACTTCAAATCTAAAACTTGCATGTGAATTCTTTTGCTAAATACTCTGCAATTAGACATAAGCTGAGTAAGGCAGAGACTGCAGTATTGTATCACTAGGAAAAACATAGGGAGAAGAAATCTGAGCAATCCTTGTTCCATTAAAAAAAAAAAAAGCAACTGAGATATTTGCCCTTGTATTCCTTAGGTATGTAACAAATACTGAATCAGCTGCTCACAAAGAACAAAATTATTATAATTAAATTTCCACATGCATATTTACAGCTGTAGATTAGAAATGCCTAACAATTCTTAAGTAAATACCAGATTTCTTTCAGGAAAAAAACATCTGTTGAAAACAACAAATCCAAAGTGGTTCCAGGCATTACAAAACAGACCAGCTATTTGGTATTAAACCTCAATAAATTATTTGAATAATCAAATATTTCTATGCTGGCACAAAAGAAAAAATACACCAAAACATAACCCTGAAGATGGGATTATTAGGGGGGGGAAATGAACTGAACTCACCACCTATAATTTCAAATGAAAGTGACTTCATCCTGCTCAAGATTCTATGTGAGACACCCTATAGGAAAACCAGAAAGCCCCTAATACTCAGGCTACAAGCTCCTTGAAAGGGGGCTGAATTTACTTTGAATACATACTCAACCTTACAGAGGATCTCTGGGCAGAGACAAGGTTAGTTTATAACAATAACAAATAAAATTATGCTTACCCCATCAAGTACCTCAAAGGAAGTTAATTTTTAGGTTGATAGAATAATTGCAAATAAAACCCACATTAAGCAGCATAGACCACACTTGAGACTGGTACAGGCAATGCCAGCTATCCAGACATTTAGGAGCTGGAAAGAGAGCCCTAAATGTGCATATTTTGCCCCCAGCCCTCTTCAGATGCCCTGTTACAGAAATCCACGAGATTGCAGATGCAGGCGGGCTGAGGGAGGACCCAAGCCTCCACCTGCGATTACCTACCCCCATCATTTTATGCCAGTAAACTCTGCAATGCAGCAGTGAGTACTCTGCACTTGGGTAAGTGTTTGCTTGTCTCTCGATGTCTGTGCCAGTGAACGTGTACAGGCAGCAGGGAGCTTTAATAAAGCAAACTCCGCAGTAGACTGCAGAGCAGGCTGATTAACAGTTTCAGTGGTACTGGGGAGCGTGGCAAAGCACTCTGCCTCCCTTCCTCCACCCAGCCTTAAACCTGATAGATCAAATCTTTGACCAGCATCAGGTGGTTAAAATGCAGTTCATTAACTCATGGTGCTTCTATCTGCTCACCATAGAAAGGCTGCAGGAGCTGCTTACAATGATCACATACTGAATGTGTTTACTGGAGTTCAAAACAGCTTGTCTCCCTCATGCCAATACCGCCCTTTAAAATGATATTAATTAAGTGAGCAGCTACAATACAACAGGCAAATAGCATGTAATCAGTGATTATAGCAGCAGGCAAGGACATGATTTCCCAGAGATTTAGTGAGAAGGGGACAAAAGCAAGACCTTGTCTTCCCCACACAGCTTTGCCCGGGGACCTGCCCCGCTCCCCTCCCTGTTCTCCAGGTCCCATGGGTGACCTCCACCTTGCACCAAGGTCTCCAGAGAGACATCTGAGTCGTAGGGGAGAACAGTTTCTCTTCCCCTTCTGTAACAAACCAGCTGGGGAAGGAGACACATTTCCCCAGCCTGTTTTTTCAGACCAAGGGAAGGCAGAGTGATGCAGCAACAGCAGTGTGCAAGTCACAGTCATCCCAACTAACCTCACAGAGCAAAGTGGAGGGCAGCCAGCTGGGCTCAGGTCCTTGAGGTGAGAGCAAGCACCACTGGTGAGGTGATGCTGGCAGGAAGGGGCAGCCTCTAGCACTCAGCAGGGACTCCGACCCCAACACAAGGAAATGCTCATCAGGCAGAGAGTGATCAACAGGCAGATTCACCCAGCTGTAAGTTGTTTACCAGAATGAGATGGAAACCAAATTAATAAATTGTCCCAACTCCTGTCCCCACACTCCCACTCAGTGTATTTGCTTTTTTCCCTTCTGTCTTTGCTTCTGCCCTCCCACATGAAAAAAGCAAATTTCTTTGTTTATCTTCCTCATAGTCCTTTATAATGCCTTATAAAACCATTACCTAGGCTTCTGGGCCAAAACCCCATTTTACAGCTGTAGAAAATGCAGCTCAGAGAGGCAGAGTGACTCAGTCGGGATTTTATAGCCAGCCCACATCAGAACTGGCTTCCAGTAAGCATTTTCTTTGGCTCCTAAAATGAACCTTCTTCCACCAGCACCAGAACTTTCCACTGGAGCAAGAGTTACCCATCTCACTGAACTTGCTATCTTTAGCCCCTTGGTTGTATATTTGTTCTTTGTTTTTCAGAGTCCTAGATGTTGCAGGATGTAAAGCCCAGTGTATATTATTGTTCACTTCAGCTTTGTGCTGGTGAAAGAACAAGCACAAAGGAGGAAGAGAAGAGGAGAAAAGGGGGCACTCTCTTGTATAAAAGGCTCTGAAATCCCACGTAGAAAAACTCCGCAGAAGTGAATAAATGTGATTCTAAAAGCCTATTGCCTTTAAGAGAGAATGATTTCCTTCCCACATGGTTTTCAAACACCATACAGACTGGTGCAGCATTTGAGCATCTAGAGAAAAGAGATGTCTCTTTTCAATGTTATGGATTTATCTATATAAAACTATTGCTTTCACTTCCACTAAGTACCTTATGGAAAAGGCCTAGGGGAAAGGGTGAAAAGATAACTAGGAAAACAATTTTGGTTGGTTTGTTTTGGATTTTGAAGTAGTTGTACAATAACATTTCTTCTGATTCTCAATGGTATTTTATTTGTTTATTTTGTTTATAGGCTTTTTTTGTGGCAATTTGCTCTACAGCATCGGGCAGGGAGTTTTTAAAATAGTGTGAATGCTTGCCTAGATGTTCTTTGAGATGAGTGGCTTGCCTGAATATTTATCTTCACTACACATGGAGGAGGCTGCGCTCAGAGGAAGGCAAAGTGAGTCTTCATGATCATTTATCTTTCTGGATGAAAAAGCAGTGAAACAGCGGTATGTATTATATCATCTAAAGCCTCTTAGGGGAGGGAGAGGGCTGCAGAAGGCAGAACTGCAAACAGAAGGCCTTTACCACATAGCTGCAGGAGGCACAGGCTGTTAGTCTGCCAGAAAGGGCCACAGCTGTGCCAGATGTGTGGTGATATGAGCACAGTGAAATTCAACGTGGCATTCAGGTAGACTAATTTCTCCACACAGAATTCATCAAAACTGTTCCCAAATCCTCCTGCACATATGTGCATGTGTGTAGGTATGTTACATAAAAACAGTGTTTACCCTGGAAGCCCAGAGGAAACATTAAATGACTGTGTGCACTGCTGACGATGGACACCAGAGTGCCCAAAGGCAGCTTTTCTATGATAAATTTATGTCAGTTTTTATATACTACAACATCTGGGCCCAAAATTGGAGCTAGCAATCTAATAAGACAGCTTGGTTATGAGCAGTCACTTCAATATCTTGACCCTGATCATCTCCCTTTTTTAGATGATAAAAAGCTTGGGCCGCTCACTAACAGACTGTTCATCTGAGCTGCCCCCAGGTTGTGCAGTCTTGCTGGCAGGAGGCAAGTCAGCGCCAAATCCTGGGTACCACTCCTCAGCCACAAAAAATTCCCTGCTGGTGTCAAGCAAGTTGTCTATCAGTCACCATGTGCCATTTTCTTTGTCCTGGTGTGCAGTCCCTTTGCTGCTGGCACATGTGTGATGAGACAGTCCCGTCCCCCTGAGGAAGCCCTTGTGACAGGCAGATACCCCACAACTGCTGGGCTCTTTCCTAGAGGGATGGCTGGGCTGGGAAAGGCCATGGAAGAGAAAAGGGGAGGTTTCCTGGCCCCTGCCTCTGCCCTCACCCACTCAGACAAGGCTGGGAGCAATCAGCCTTTCAATTCCCCAGGCCTTTGCTTATCCAGCCCTAAAGCGCGGATAGCAATCACCTTTACCTCCCGGCAAGGCTGGGAAGCTTTCCCTCCTAATGCTTATAAAATGCCGTGCCTGAAAGGCAGTGTAGAGGGCAACATTTTAATTAATCATTACTGATCCTTTAAACGTGTGGAAGGAAAGGGCTGTTGCAGGGAGTGCAGTGGCACCTTGGTAGGCTACAAGTCCACTCTGCACCATTTTGCTGCCGTGTCTGCCAGGCAGGCTGCTCCCATACACCACAAACTGGCACAGCACAGTAGCCTGGACTCACCAGGAAACCGTGGAGTAAAATAATGTACTGGATCGTTTACAGCTTCTTACCTTTTGGATGGCATTTTTCCACATTTTTTCCATCTTATTCTGGACCTCAGAGCTAACAAAGAGCCAGGCTGCTGGACAGGGCTGAGGCCACCCCCAGGCTGTGGGGCTGGGCCAGCACCACAGGTGCGTAGGGCACCAAGAGAAATGGTTCCTGTCAACAGGTTACCTCAACAGACACGATGCAGAGAAGCAATGGTGATAACACTGTAGGTAGGGCATATTTTGCTTTACATATGGGGCTCCTTCCACAGATTTCACTGGGTTTCAGGTCAGGTCCCTAGTGCAGCTGCTGCTTTCAGGCTGCCCCAGCTCTCCCAGTGGCTTCCAGCTCTGACAGGCAATGGTGGCGAGCACACCACTTGGAGACCTTCCTGTTCCCGGGCCATTTTTGGCCCTGCCATGAGAGGCTGCACGGATCTGCAGTGAGCTCAATTAGGTGAGATTAGGACTCTGTCTCAAGCACCATCATCTACACTGTGAGTCCCCAATATGCCTGGACTCCAATGAGTCAGTGCTGGGTTTTAATTAATCATGAAGTTTCAAGGTTATTAATTAACCCTGTTAATTTTGCTGTTACATTTCTTAAAGAGAAAATCTGAGTGAAAGTTTCTGGACTTTTTCCTGCATTGTCTTTTGCACCCGCAGCAAGAAGCAGCTGTGCTGTCCTCGTGGGGTGAGGCCCTGTGTTTGGGCTCTGGTTCTAACCAAGGCAGGCATGCTGGCATCCATCACTTCAGTATTCGCCTCTTTTCTTACCTTGACAGGTTTTATGAAAGACATTCATGGAGCATTTGCCAGCTCCATTCATGCTCTCTGACAAAGCCACTGTGTGTCACAGTGTGAGCTTCTCTTCCCACCTTTTTGCCCCTCTGATGTTTTGCTATCTGCTTGCAAAGGCAGGGAGTTTATTCTAAGCATGCATATTATTGTCTGGCTCTTTGCAAACTCCAAAGGATATCTGTGTTCTCATCATACAACCTGACACAATTTCCCCAGATGGTCCAGATACTGTTCTGTTTCATTACCATGTTTCTCACTATTGCTAGAGCCCAATAGAGTTGTAGGAACAGTGGCTAGAGAGTGCAAAAGGCAGTAATGAGATTTTTTTATGTGCGCCTTTATGGCATTGAAGAGCTTTATGTGTCATCTTTCCATGCATCGTTCTCACTCAGGCTGCTGTTGGTGGACATGTTCTGTCTGACTCCTGCATCAGCCACACTGTGTCTTGATTTCCACTTAAATCAGTCTCCTACCATTTCAACCCCACCAGCCTTTGAAATCAGGAGGCCACTGGAAAATAGACAGAATTTATACTGCAGTTTTCATCTTCACAGCAAGAATGAATCAATCTTTAATGCTCCCTTATGCAGGACATGACAAAAGACTGCAAGGCTGATTTTACAGACTTGGCTCAGAAAACCTGAGGGACTTGCTGAAAGCCACAAGAAAAAATATGGCCCAAACTGCAAAAAGAACAGATGTGTTTGTGGTGCCCTGTACTACTGAATTTTTACATCCACATCATGTTCCCAGACAATACCTTTAAACTACTAGGCAGTTTATTTTTTGTCTGTCCCCTACGCATTGCATCACTACCAGCGGAACCAGGACATTCACCGTGTCAATGAAATTCACTGATGTAACATCTTCTTCCCGTGGAAAGGGAAATTAATTATTAGAAGTTATAGGTCATATGAAGACCCAATGCCTGGCAATGCTGAATACCTTAGTGGAGTGCAAGGTGTACTCAAGGCTACACACAAGGGGAAGGTCTTTGTGTGGAAAATGATTCCTTAGACGTTGGGAACATGCTCCCTCCCTCGCTCCCTCATCATTACAGAATGCCACCAAGTGGTTTCCCCATGCTGCTGAACCTGCTGCTCCCCACTCCTGTCTCTCTCCTTCTGTTACTATAGCTGAACAATTTGCAGTTTCATCACTAACTATGACATATCCTGATTGCAGACTAATATCAGTAGGTAGCTTTCTCATTTTGCAGACCAGGATATATTTGCACTGTAGAGATTACTTTGGATTATCTTTTCCAAACCCTGTCCACAGAATGTGTCTTCGCGGAATAATCATCCACTTAGCTCTTTAGGAATAAAGATAGATTGGGAATAAAAGATTTATATTGTATATTACTGAGCTGAATCTGCTGTGCTATGATAGTCAGCCTGAAAGTTTGGTTAAGCTAGTAACATGGCAATATAAGAAATCAGACTGATAAAACATAGTTAACAAAGGTGAAGGACTGCAGGAAGTTCTGGAAGGTAAACATGGTTTAAAGTCTAGAAAAACATGGAAGGAGCCCACTGACCGCAGACCCAGCTCTGACACCTTGAGCTTGGATAAAACAGTTGTTACGCTTTGCTGTAAGTAGCTTCTGATACTTAGTTATGGTTAAAAGGTGGGTTATGAGATGAAATTATTAACCATCTAGAGTGTTCTTATCACATAAAATGAAGAGCAGAGGATTTAAAAAAAAAAATTACCTTTCAGGTCACTGAGAATCCCTACAAAACCAAAAAAATTCCCCCAAAGGAACCAGAGCAGGTAGAGGTTTGTAACACAGCTTCTGCCTTTGGCTTGCACTTGGAGACAAAAAGGACCCATATAGAAGAATGCAATGGCCTCTCCCTGACGCCCTGAGTGTTCCCTGAATGTTCTCAAAAGATGTGGGTTCAGGAAGAGCCAACAACCTCTAGAAACTGCAGGTGCATCTTACGTTCTGGCACAAGTTGAAATAGTCTACAAAGGGCTCTGTCAACACAATTTTTCCTCAACAGATGTGACCTTGTATTTTCATTTGGGCAAATGGAATCATTCTAGAAAAAGACAAGGAATTTAAAAAGTGCTCCAGGACAGAGTCACATAATTTGCTAGAAACTAACGAATCACATACAGTCATGCTTCCTTTTCATTCTTATTGTTAGTGCCCACACCCATGGTCCACCTCACTTCAGTTTATTAAAGATCAGAGACCCTGTTTTAACTTCAAAGTCAGGGACATTAAAAAGACCCAAATCTGTCAGCAAATCCTAAAGGAATAGTACCACTTTTCACCATTTACATATTCACTTGCTTTTATTATTTTTCCGATTTCCCATTAAAGCTGTGGGAGGCAGTGATGCCTTTGGACTATTGCCCTGTATCTTTTCATTCTGCCTTTTTCTTTCCTTTCTGGCCCATTCTGGAACAGGAAAACAATGTGGGTGGCCGAAGGGCAGCTTCCACTACTTCATTAAAACAGCTTTTTTTTTTTTTTTAATTGAAATGTCTTGCAGAGGCCTATATATAAGACTTCACACCATTCTTAACAGCATTTGGCTATTATTATTTTAGATTCAAACCGATGCACTTTTGATTTAATACATTAAACCCATCTAAATCCCCATGTATATATTGTTGCTAGCCAGTCAGTAGCTGAGTAATATATATCTACATCAATGATGTTTTAATGATGCATTGTTCTAATATATCACCAAAAAGATAGTGCTTGCATGATAAATTAGTGCCATACATCACTGTAGAGAGGCATTTTTTATGATGTATTGCCCAAACAGTGTCATTGGAAAGGAAGAAAAGACACATAAGAAATGGTAGGTTTTAATTTACTACATTTTAAAAAACACTTCTAATATTCTTAACACAATAATAGCTGACCTGGTCTGAAGTAGAGGAGACATGATATTAAGAGAGGTCTGAAGTAGATATCTGAAGTGCGATCCAGTGGGTCAGAAGGCATCACACAGACTCTTAAGATATGTCCTGTATCTATTTACACCAGCAGACAGAAAGGAAATGGAATAAAGGGGGAACCTAATGTTTTGTTTTCAAAATGGACATGCGTCTGATTAGAGATGTGGGATCTTTTCTGCTCCAGGCAAGATGCCTTTGTGGTACAAATACCAGCTGATTCCAGCTGCTTTGATCCATGAAACATTCCTGCCCTGGAGCCGGGGTTGGAAGGAAGTATCGTTTTTGATAGGGTATTTATTGCTTTTAAAATTTTTTTTGCAGTCAACTAATGCTGATCCACCAGAAAAGAAAAAAGTTAAACAGGAGTATGGCCATGTTGATGAGGCATAATTTCACACTCTATGTTGGCTAATTAAGAAAGATCGATATGGGGGCAAGGTTCTGGCCAAAATACAGCTGGCTTGATCCAACTCTACTGTTGTTTGGCTTGGCGTGACCAGCTGTGCCCTGATACATGTGCTTGTTTCGAAGGGAGAAAGAATCATGGAGCTTCCAGCAATTCACCTTCTTTATAACTCACACACAGTTGTGATGCAAGATTAAAACCCATGGTTTTGCAGCTATGGACCACTGGTTTAACCTTTGCTGGAGCAGAGGGACATGTGATTGCAGAACTGCACCCTATACATGCTCTTGCAGACACTTCACAGGTGTAGCGTATACAGTTCATTGGTTGGACCAGCATCTTACCACCTGGAAGGAACAGGATTTCAGTGCACACTGGCAGCTTCTGTGAAGAAAGTATTTCAAGATGACTGCTGAAGGCTCTGATAACTACTCACATATAGCAGGAGTGCATATTGGGACAGGAAGAAAATAAAGGGGAGAAAGGAGACAAAAGTGAGTGAGCTGAGCATTGAACTGACAAGGGCTCATCATAAGAGCCATCCCTAATCATATGCCAAGTACTACAACTTCTGAAAACTGCCATGACCAAAGAATTTCTTTCATTCCATGGTTGTATATACCCTAGTGCTCCAAATGAAGATGACAAGAAATCACAAAAGCCACCTAAAAACTAAAGCTGGTGTGCAAAACCCATTTGTTTCTTCCAGAAAAATACTGCTGCACATGAAGTATGAAGTGCATTGAGTTGTCTGATCACGCTTTTCCTATATGTGTCCATCCACTGACATCAGCTGGAACAGTGAGTGAATAATAAGGAAAAAAGAGAATTATTGGTATTAAAGAACAAAATCCCTGTTCGGTTTTAATATCTAGTTATGTAGCTAATGTGTACCTAATGTAGAAAAAAAGCACTAAGTAGATATTGTACTCCAGGCAGAAAATATTGGACTTTCATTAAATGAAATAAACATCTCATTAAATGTCTATTTTTACAGACACTAATGAACTTTATTGCTGAAGGGGCAAAGGAAATAAGACAATGAATAAGGTAAAATGTATTCCTTTAACAATTCGGAGTAGTAAATATTTCCTGTGATCTAACAAGGCATAAGAAGAAATCCTACTATATTAAAATACCTTTAAGGATGTAAGAAAACTGATCTCCGATCAACTCAGCTAGAAATTAGACCACGCATTTCTGCCTGGCTTTTTAAAAACTCCTACTCTGATTATAATGCACCATTGGAGAAGATAGCGTTATTTATTTTAGGGTATTTCACACTAGGAGAGCAGAAGCTCTCAACTGCAAGGCAACCTTGAAAAAGGTACAGAGAAATCTGAGCAATAAAGACCTCAGTTTTAGAAGTTTTCTTTACCTTCTGCTTATTCTTTCCAGGCAGAGTAGCCTACCTTTTATCCTACCTCTTCCTACAGGCTGCATGGTGAGATTTGTACTCGTTCCCCTTAACCTGCAAAATTCAGGGCACACATCATTTTTGCCCAAAGTCTGCCTGGTACAGTGCTGGGCCTTGCAAGGTGCTGCCTTTTCCCCATCCATTGTGGGATGTGGCTTATCCCTCCTCATATCTGGTGCCTCCAACCCAACTTTGAGAGGGGCTGTACTCCCCACCCTGCCTACTCAAGCTCTCTCCTGTCTTTTGCTCCTTTCCTGGTTTCCCTTTCCCACTCTCCCTGCTGATTTCATGACATGCCACGAGACGAGAAAGATCCCCAAAGCTGCCAGGTGCAAAGTGTCTGGACCAGGATGGGGATCTTTCATGGCTGCTGGGACCTTCTTTTCTGCCCCATTAGCTTTCATCTTTACTCTGCTCTTCAGCTGTAGGGAACACGGCCTTTGCTTTCTGCATATTTTTCCCACATCATACCCAGCACTGTTCTCTGTCCGTGATTTTAGAGTGTCCAAGGCATCAGTGGGCTGCTGCAAGCCTGAAGACCCTCAGGAGCTGTGGTCACCCCGGTGCCCTGCTGCAGGCAGGCAGTTCTCCTTTCCCCGATGTGCTGCAGCACCACCAGCTTCAGCACAGGGTTTTGATCAGCTGTACTACTGTACAGGGGGAGGTACAGCTTTGTAGATACATCTTGCATTACTCATTCATCAGAGCTCGCCTGTGTGGTTGCTGGTTATTTACAGGAGACCCTGTCTTTCTGTCATACCCAACATCGTTTGTCTCTGAAGTGTCAGATATAAGGCATTGCTGGAGGCAAGATGCCCGGTGTGGGTGATCAAACCAGCTTTGCTTCTTCCCTGGAAATCAAGATCAGTCATGGCTTACGGTCCTGCGAGCCAGATGGTTAGCAGGGCTGTTAAATTCATTTCTTGGTCTTTCTGTGCATAAATCCAACAAAATGCTTTTACCTTCCGACAGCTGGCATGTGTGCCTAACAATTTGATCTTTTGCATTTTAAATATTTATTCAGTATTTAGTTTAAACCCCTGAGACTAATCCTGGTGCTTTAACTTGGCCCTCACCTAGTTTCACCACAGTTCAGCAATCTTCAACAAATTGGCTTCCTATACTAGCAGGGCACGATCCTTTCTCTATTTGTATTTTGGGGGTATTTCAGAAAGAGCTACTGGTGATTTTTTTAAGTATTACAAGGCATTAAACTGTTGTTTCTGTCTTTTAAATTATAGATGGTCTCCATAGAGACACTGAAATTCTACATTGCTCTCTTGAATTGCCTGAAGAAGTGGCACTTAGAATTACATTCGGAACAATACTAATTAGCAAATGCTGAATTTTAAACAAGCTTCACAGCAAGGTTTTTGTCTGATAGGAGCAGCAACCAGCAACTGTCTGACCAAACTGACAAAGCTGAATTACAGACAACATGCTATTTAATTATTCATTAGACATTTTACAGGGTTAACTACAATAAGCACCATTCCCTTTCTGAGGAATCACCGAGCCAAGCGTAAGTGCCTTAGAAATCCAGCATAATAAACAGTCAGACAGAATTGGCAAAATGAAATCTGCTTTCCAAATTGCAGATTTATTGAGGAGGAGAGAGGCAGAAACAGACCTCTGCAGCCATTTGATGAGAATGGCTCAGCACATGTATGGGATAGAAATGACTTGTCAGGAGCCCAGTCCTGCAGACAAAGCAGTAAGAGGGTTTTGCTGAAGGGAGCCATTGCTGAACTGGGAAGAGGACAGACACACGACCCCAGTCTAGAATTAGGCCTGGACCTTGCTAGGCGAAGGGAGATGGAGCAGAGCTCCGCACGGCCCCCTGAATTTCCCATTTCTGCCCAGCACCACGGGTGTCTGCCTTGCGCATGTGTGCACAGGTCCTCTCCTCCCTGCACCGCTCCCCTGCACATCCAGCCTGCTGCACAGGGGGTCTTCAAGGGCTGGCTGCGAAGTAAAACTGGGCAAATATTTTGCCCACAGCAGAGATCAGAAACTGCCAGTAGCTGACCACAGAAGCCGGATGCTAATGCTAGAACTCATTAACCTGGCAAGGTGCATGTCAGGAGAAAAGAAAGCTTTGGGAAAAGCTTTTATATTAGTGAAGACCTTGTCACTTGCAGAATAAGCCATGGTCAAAGGTAACGATTGCAAGAAGGGAGAAGACTTGTGGATCCATGCAGAATCCACAAAATGTCCAGAAAGACCTTGGATAGATGATGAGCTAAACTCAGATACACTTTTGAAATGGAGATTGGGAAATACATGTTTATTCCACTACTTGGGTTTGGTCTATGTATTTCTTGTGCTAACTAAAGCAAAGACCAAGTCTGATCCAGAAAAACCAGTGAATGAGAACAATGTTCTGCCTCTCTCAAGCCAAAGGAAACTGAAGAGGAAGCACTGCTTGCTTGTGGAGACCCAAACACAGGAGCTGCACACAAGTCCCCGTGAGCAGCACTGCCAGGACTTCCTCAGGTGGTACTCGGGTGACTGTAGTTATCTCTGGTTAGATGCATCACAGACCAGATGAATAATTTTGGGCCACACTTTGTGCCAAGAACCATACTTGGAAGAGGACAGGGTGGACTGCTGGCAAGCTATGTCCTTTCTCTGCAAGGCAGGGGTAGTCGTGACTGCCAGCACTGCAGGCGGGAAGCTCAGTCAGCACGATCATAAGTGTATAATGGTGTAAGTGATGTTTGTGGAGAGCACTGATCCTTAGAGGGAAAAGCATTTTTAAAGAGTATCAAAGTAACAGTTCAGTTTCAGTAGTAATGTAGTGCAATCTCTTACCATCTTGTATCAGTCTTTGTTGTGAATTTGTTACTTAAGTGGAAGACAATGACAGTTCCTAGGATTATCTCTGAAAGCCTTGATTTGTGGAGCTAAACCTTCTTCCCTTAATGCATTCAGTGTTTCTGTAACTCTCTCAAATGCTTCTCATGCATTAGACATGACACCATTCTTAATGATGGGTTCAGAAATGGAAAAATGAGCAAGTCAGTAAACCAGACTTCACCTCACATGCACGTGTCTGTCAGCCCTCCAGGATGGATGCAGTACCCAGAGATGCCATTCAGCACTGCAACAGGCATTTACCTGCCACCTGCTCTGCGTGGGGAGAAACGCAAGTGCAAAATGGGATGACTTTGAAACAGTGCATGCTCCCTTGGCTGGGACGATGCATTATGTATCAGGTATTTGCATAAAGGGATTATGTTTTTAAAAATGAGACAAATGAATGAGTAGGATGAAATCTCCTATCTAGTGAAATGGAATAAAATGTGACTGGTAATGTCATTCCCAGCTATGGTGATACTTCACCATCCTTATTATAGTATAGCTACCTACATACAGGCTGAAACTCAACTTAGTATAATAAAATTTATCTCTCTAAAGTGGTTCACAATCTGTAGTCAGTTATTTTCCTACTACCACTTTTTCATATCACCAGTCACTGTACTTGCCACAAGCATTTGAATGATCTGTCGTAGGAGAGATTGCCTTGCAAACAGTCTCTATACACTGCAATTTTGGTACATAATTCCTGCACTGAATCTGACTATAAGAATGATCTCATCCTCTATATTGCTTTTGATGTAGTGTCCACCTTTGTATGACTGCATGTCCCAAAACACAGAGAAGGGCTCACCTAAGGATACAATTCTTTCCCTTTTCCTTTCAGCCTGTGTGTTTTATACTTGCTAGTTTTGCTGGCAGAATAAAAAAGCTGTGTGCTGAAGACTGCAGACTTCTTGTTGTCTCCTTGCACTGAATCCCACACACATCTCCAAGAGCAACTGGTGTCCCTTCATGTGTCCACTAAACACAGCACTGTAGAAGTATAAGGGAAAGCCTGAAATAGGACCTTTTAATTTGTCAAATGGGAACTACAAAGATGCTGGGTTGCTGCCGTTGCTGGTTAAGACAGCTACTCTCAGCAACATCCAGGCACACCTGCTGAGCTCAGCACAATTATATAGGTTTGAGTGAGCATGCAATTTCTCCTAGTCACCAAAGGGTTCATAAATGATCACGCAAAGAGATTAAAAAAAGAATGTGGTGTTTACCAGTACCTTTCTCTCTCCACTTATATGGCGCCAGCTATATAAATACCTACTTCTCCATTATGTGATTGCTTTCTAATCTAGGGTAAGATCCTGCCTCGGGAATGGCATCCACAAGTGAATTTGCCCTGCTTGCATGAAAAGAGAGACACTTTGTAACAGCCCCAAGTCCCCAGACTCCAAATGCTATTTCATGGTCTGAGATGTTTGTGGAGAAAAAGGGAAAGGCCATGTGAAAGAAGGCATTGGCATGCTGTTCCAGGGCCACTTGCTGAGCCTGTGCTATGCTCACTTTAAAGCAGCCTTGCTGGGGTTGTGCAAACGTAGGGCAGGCAGCAGCAAACCAATCCTGGTCCACATGAACCTGGGGGTGGGCAGGGGAGGTGGAGGAAAGGGTCTCAAGAGGCTGAGACAGCAAACACAGGTGAGGGGTGCCACAGCTGGGGTCAAGGGTTCTCGCAGGCTCTGAGGGTTTTAAGGGTGTAAACCCCCACTGAGTCTCTGGTCCCTCCTCCAGTATTTCCCAGACTAGGAAAGGAGGGATCTGGGGTTGGACCACTTGGCTGAATGAAACGAACAGAAGTGAGAATGAAATGTTTATTGAATAGTTGTATTCACTTTAATGTGTTTTCCTGTTACCTAGGAACAAATTAGCAATTGCTTCAGATCTGATATCCAAAGAATGCACCTCTGGAACTGATCTGACTGCATGGGTTCTGGCTGCACCTTGCTCAGCATGTGGATTTGAGCAGTTTGGCCTGTGTCCCAAAGTAATCTGAAGCCAAACTATGCTTGTTGTTTTATAAGAGTGGCTCTAATTGCTGAATTAAACAGAAATAAGAAAAAAAAAATAAAGAAGCAAAGGAATTTTTAACTGCAATACAGCCTGTTAGCCTGTTTGGCATTTCTGTATTTATTTTTGTAGTGACCCATCACTTGGACCCATCATTTCAATCTACATTGGTCCAAGAACTATGAAGCAACAGTACTTTTTACCAAAAGCTGTATTTCTATTACAATGCATTAGCAAGAGAGCTCACTCTCTCAGAGCTGAAGATGTCTCCTTAAACTAATGTTCAGCTTCTGTATTTTCTGGCTTTTGGTTGATTTATCCATGCAGTCATAATATCACAACGCTGCAGGCTTTTATGTTTCATTTCCTAGCTTTCTAAAGGAAACAAGCAAAATAAAAAGGTGATTTAATGCACTCTGCAATTACTATTTAAGCATTACATCATCAGAGAGTCTGTCACTAACTAGTAAGTGGTCCCAAAGACAAGACAGCATTACCTAGCAACCGCAGAGAAGTCATTAACCCTTTTGTCAGTACCATATCCACCACTGAAGCTGGAAATATGCTGCAGGAAACAAATGCATATGTCCAAGTGCCTGAAAAAAAACCAACTTCTTTCATTTGGTGATTATGGTGTGAACATTTTGCTTTGTAATTCTGAAAAAATGCCCAATTCAGTTCTGTGAAAGAACATATGAGGACCAAACGGCTGTGAAGGCAGCTTCTGAGAGATAAGGGAAGCGTGATGAATCATACTAGTGCTATATGTGCAGACACAGGGTGAGACAGGTTTTTTTCTCTAGCCTGAAGAAGGATGACTGGTTAAAATATTACCAAGAATTTCAGGTTTGCAGTTTCTTATATAGTTCATGGGTCTTTGCAGCCCTCCAGAACATCATCCAATGTTTTAGGGAACCTGTTATATTCCTCCCACATTCTGCACAGCAGAAAGAGGTAGAGTTAGCTATATGCTTTAAATTAAAGTAAGATTGATGTGAAGAAAACAAAATTAAATCTGAACTCTGCTATGATTTACAAGGGAATGGACAGGTCCTGAGGGATGGAGCACCTGTGGGGCACCTCCCAGGCCCACAACCTCTCCAGATAAACACTACCAGCCCCTGAGTTTGTGCACCTCCCAGGAAACTTTTGGGATTGTTCTTGATGTAGGGCTGATATCTGCAATCCACACTGAGAAACAGAACAAGGACCTTCACTGCAGCTGCAGCTTATATAGCCACATTCCAAGAAACCAACAGCAGAAGGAAGCGACACAGGCAGGAGGGATCTGGAAGAGGCACCAAGAACCAGGTCTGCATGCTAAGGACTAGACTGACTGCCAGCACAGCAGCATCTCCGTGGACTGTCATCTTCTTAAACATCTGTCTTCAGTTTCAAGAGCATGCCATCTTTTCCTGTTGTGGTCTTGCACACAATGTTTACATCCAGGAGATTGCCAGACACAGATAGATCTCAAATCCTGATGTTTTCTGTGTGAATAAAGAGTGGAGAAAAAAGGTGTGCATCCTCCTGTTTCCCCTCCTACACTAGGCGGCTTTCCAGGCTCTCAGGAAGACCTCCATGGTGTTGTCAGCAGGCTCTGTTCATCTTCAAACACTGCCTTTTATTTTGTTTGAATACAGATGAATAGTAACAAACACAACAGCTTTATTTGTAGGTCTTTTCTTAAATTGCATGGCTTGCAGTAGCCATGAAAGCAAGAAACCCAAGAGATTAAGTGTGAGGAGAGAAAGAAAAACCCAGAAAAGAGCAGCAAGAAGAGCACAATATTTTCTTTTCAAGTCCAACAAAGATGGTCTGGACAAACATCACTCTAATTGGCGCAATTCTTCAGTATTTTATTTCAAATAAATAAACTGTTCAACTCTGTTATATATGATGGTGCATATTTGTTCCAACAGTCTCTGGCTGGGTACTGGGACTGCATCGCTTTGTGTGTTTCCATTCCAGATGACTAAAACAAGCATTGTAAAATCCCCCCAGAAAAATATGATGTCCTACTAAATCACTACTCTGATATGATTATAAAAAGACTGACTTTGATTACTCTGTTACTTTGTCATAAGCAATAATAAAGCAGAACAGTAACTATCCAGCATGAAAGAGTGAGCATTTTCGGCAGAAGTGCAGAGAAGCGGATAGGACCTAATTTGTGTTCTGCAAAGGCTCAAGCCAGCCAGGAGCTGACACTCTGCCTCTCTCTGATTTCACTAGAAATCTCTCAGCATCTCATAGGACTGCTGAGCACCTGGTAATATTGACTCTATCAGCACAGTTCCAAGTATTCAGTGTCTATATCACCTGTTAATGTAAATTATAGTCAAGGGGATACAGTATTTGTAAAAGCTGGTCCAAACACTGGTGAACACTTTCACTATTTTACCAGGTTAAAAATGATGCACCCGCTCAAGCCATCAATTAAAGTTTCGTCATCAGCACCATGAGGATCAAACCACGTAAAGTGATTTTGCAATATTTTCATAACATAAAAATATGTACAGACATTAAAACCACCAATCTTGTTGCCGACAAATACTGCTAACACCTCAGAATTTACTAAACTACCCATGGAGCTTTGTGAGCTATCTTTAGGACCTGACCTAAGCCAAAACCCAGACCCTGATCCTTCTTTGATGTTATGACCACTTTCATAGCGCCCAGATCCAATTTTTTTTTCTTAATTTAATCAGTTTCTTAATAGCAACGAGACACTCTATGCATTTCACTGTGAGGAGATTACTACACAGTAAGTTTGTTAAATTAATTCAGTCTATTACCTTGCATCCTCTAACACCATCTAAGTAGACACTGGATTTACAGAATAGCACTGTATTGCCTGCAGCATCCAGACACCTAAGCCCTTGCACCTCACACAGAGAAACTCATTAGAAAACCTGCCTGAAGGAGCAGAAATAAAATTAAAACAAAACATGGAAACTGTTGTTGCAAAGTAAAAAGTGGCCCAAAAGAGGGTAATTCCATTAGTATATTTGATAACATAAGGCAAAATTGCAACTCTAATGGAGACTTTCAACAGCAATCATAAATGAGCAATGAAGATACTGGTCTTTTCCAATGCCACACGGTTCAGTAGAGAACTCACAACCATTTAATGAACAATTTGTTAAAGAAAAGAGAAGTAGCAAATTTTTCTCTCACTTAAAGTCAATGGGACTGCATGTGTAAGTCATCTGTAACTCAAAGTGACAGTCTTGTAATATTAAATATTCATTGAAATTCTGCATTAATACATGTATTGTTCTAACGGATCATTTTATTCTCTGTGAGTGCACAATTCTCTTTCTTTCAGCATAGCACCATATACTACCTAATAACATTAAGAAAACATACACAACTTCAAAATAGCGCACTGTAGAAATTTGTGATACCTCCTCTATTCATCAGGGGAAGCCTTGGCTACCTAAGAAAGAGGCCAGATCTTTTTCAAAAAAAATCACTATTCTGCAGTTCCTGTTCTCTTTTCAACTGAACTATCGCTGACTTTGAAAACCTGACCCCCTGGATAGTCTGTAAGGCATGAATTAAACTACAGATACTATTTTGTTTAACTATATATTAAACCTAACAAAGAGAAATGCAAAATGCTGTGTCAGACAATGAGGTGGTTAGAAACTTCCCTTTTGCATATCCTGGCATTTGTCAGCTTGAACACCTTGCATTCAATTTCTTTGCTTGTTTTCTTTTTAAAGAAAAAAAAAACCAAACAAACTTCTGGGTGAAGGCAAAAAGGTGATAGCCAAACTTCCCCTAAATATTAATATTGGGGAGTGACCAAATCAAATAAATTTGCTTTGAAGTTGCTGTTTCTGTTTTTATTTTATTTTCTAAGTTAGAAACGTGTGAGAAAAAGAGATTGTAATGGAAGCTGGGTTTCATTCTTGACCATAGCAGGTACTGGCAAGATCTCACTATGATTTATGTGCATACATCTTATGTTTCATTCCCTTATCTTTTAAAACGAGTTGTGAATAATTCAGAGAATGACTGGGTGGATAACAGAGTTTGTGCACCTCTGAAGATTGAAATCTTCTAATTACCCAGTAACAGATAGAGCTTGGAAGTGGTAACACCAGGTTTCCTTACCTCACCTATCTGTGGCCCAGGGTTCATCCCTATGCATGAGCTCTTTGCTATCCAGCTCCCAATTAGTTCTCAGCTTGTCCTTCTAGACATCCAACAAGGCTGACAGTGAATATAATGTTCATAAGAGGCTACTTGCCCTGGGGGAAGTCAACTGTCACTATCAAACTTGTTACAGCAAAAAATTAAATATTTACGGTATGGTAATAATGTACCTGTCACTATTGCATCAGACCAGGCTTCAGCCTCACCAGAAAGAGGCTCATAAATCCTTACTGAGCTCTTATTTCCCAATAAGTCCTCCTCTTTGAGCATTAGCTCTTGAGCTCATTGACCTGAGTACACACTTAAGAAACTTTGTTAGTTGTCTAAATTAAGATAAAATGAAGACAAGCAGAAGTTGAATTAATCATTTGGACTATGGAAACAATGTGGTAATGTTGTTTATACGCATGCAGGCAGTTCACTAATAGCATCACTGCAAAACACTCAGAGGTTTTTAACTGGGGAAAAAAACCAAGGGAGCTGCACAAGATACCCAGGATTCAATGGATTTGATTGAAAGCTCCTCTTCCGTTTAGTTTGCTGTGGGCATAATGAACAGGCTCTGTAATGGCTAAACAGCATCAAAAAACTGCAGCAAGATGCAAAGCAAAAAAGGAGGGAACTTTTCCGTTAGGAACAGGGAGACTGACTGGACAGTGGGAAAACACCAATTTTACCATAAAAGTCTTCCTGAAGTACACTATAATAAAGAGCCCTGGCTATTTAGCCCCACTGCAAGTGCCATTACGAAGACAGGAGAAAGACTTGGGGCTGGCTTTTGGGAAATTCACAATCACATTGTCTATTCTCTTTGGTAAGGCCTGAGCAAAAATTAGCCAATTCTTTTTGTCCCATGGCTACCTAGGGAGCGGTGGATCCAGAGCTACACTCTTCTGATGCTAGGACACCTTTAATTTGCAAGGCTGATTTACTCTGGGGCCCTTCCTACCCGTTTGTCCTTCTAGAATTCTCTCTTCACTTTCATGACTCTTCTTTTCTGGTATTTGTTTCCCTGATAATATTTGTAGAGACCAATCATAAAAGTATTAAAGATGTTCATATTGATCCAGAAAGAGGGGAAGAAAAAAATAAAGGAACAATATGCCTGGCATACTATAAACAACTTGGGGGGTGGGGGGCTGGGGAGGGGTGGGGGAGGTTTAAAGGTGTGAAATTTCTCTCTGCATCTGAATTTCAAGCCTACTGCATTCGCGGGCGAGAGGGGAATGGGGGTGTTTCATTTTATTAACAAGATAGAGGCCACTGATGGAGTTTAAATCTGAATTTGGCAGAAGTTTTGGGGGGTTCAGCTGCCCATGCTCAGTGCAGGCAGCTGCGTGCAGCCCGCGTCCCTTTGTGAGGTGCTTCCTCCCCTGTGTTTATGTCCTGGGCAGCTGCAGTGGGAGCTGCTGACCTGAGGCCTGTTTCCTCCAGCCCCTCCAGCCCACAGCGTGCCAATGTCCCCACACATTTCCCTGGGCCAGGGTGGCAGGTGCCAGTGGGCCACCAGCGATGGGCCAGGGCAGGCTGCCAGCTGGCTGCGTGGGCTCCGGCCTGGCGGCCGTGCTGCTCCCATGGGCACAGGGACGTTTCGGTGGGCGGGAAGGAACCGGCTCCACGGCTGACTTCCTCGTGAAGGGCAATAAAAAGCAGTGAGTGGGGAGCTCACACCAGCCTGTTGGATCCAATGGTGGTATCAGTAACAACAAATCCCACTTTCCACCCCGGCCCTGTGGAGCAGCCAGAGCAGACTTCGAGGGTGTAACCCCCCCGCAGCCGAGCGAGCCGTGGTGCAGGGCTCTCCCGGCTCGTTCCAGCTGGGTCCATCAGCCGCCAGCACCGGCAGGAGCAGCAGGGCGCTGGGAACCGGCTGCAAAACCTGCCAGGAAGCAGCGAGTGCCTGGCAGGTCCCTGAGCCCGAGCCTCAGCCAGGCCAGCACGGTGCCCACCACAGCAGCAAGTCCCGGCACCCCCGCAGTGGGTGACAACGAGGACCCCTGGCAGCCGACAGCCACTGCTGGTCAAGCAGCCCCCGGTCACCGCAGTGACACACCGAGCCTTGCGGCCTCCAGGCGCAAGGTGGCCTGCAGAGGCGTGGGTTTAAACCTGGGAGCCATGTGTGCTCTGCCTGCTGAGCACCGGGACGTCTCTTTAGCAGCTGCAGCACCACCAGGGTGGGACACTGGGTGTTGTCCCCTGCCACAGCAGCACCCGTGAAGGGGAAACCGGCAGCCACAAGTACTCGCAGAGGGCGAGGTTACGTGCGGCCTCTGCAGGCTGCCAAGCAGGCACTCGCTGCCCACCACTTCTGTTAACTTCTTGCAGGTGACATCTGAACCGACGAACCTGGGCTGGGTGGCTCTGCACCACATTCCTTTCTCTAGACTGTTTGCTAAACTGGTCAGAATAAGGAAAGTGTTCACATTCGAATTTGTCACACACTGTTAATCTGGAACCCGATACACCTTCTGTGTAGTCTCTATTTCACTGGTTTTAAAACTGATGTGAAAAATAAAAAATTAGAGCTAGAGGCTAAAGAAAGGAGACAGAGAATATCGTGCTCTATTTTAAACTGTTCACAACTGTTCCAGGTACACTTCAAAGCTCTCGTCTGGCAGTTTTCAATGAAAAAGCCTGTATTCAAGCTTAGTGCCATGTAAGGCTTCAGTCCCAAACTGCGATCTGCTAATATTTTAGAAGTTGAGGAGAACTGCATGTGAGCAATAACTGGATAGAGAAAACACGCTAAAAAAGCAGTACCCAAGCTTGGTGACATGGACTGCAGCACAGGAGACAAGGCCAGCTTTAAAGACTAGGCAGAAAGCCAAGCCACCACTAGAGTCATTGGTGGAACTGGAAACACAAAAGGATTGTGTCCCACTCCTCCCAAGTTACAGTCCCCTAAACCCCTGCTCAGCTGCTACCTAAAGCCTATGGTGTTGAAGATAATTTTCCAAGTTCTTGGACATGCCTGTAAGCTCCTTGGCTTCAACATTTACATCCAATATAGCCCCTGCCCCCTTGGGATCTGTGCAGTGGGGTTCCAAGTCTGTTTCCTGACGGCCAGGGTACGCAGTCCTGGGCACCAGTCTTAGGTCCTCTGACAATTTCACCCTCCTAAACACAGCATCGCTGGCACAGAGACTTCAGATGGAGCTTTCCCCTCTACAGAGAGAGTAAGCAATGAGAGAAGCACTTGCTTGCGCATGTTGTTTTCCTCTGCACCGCGTGGTGGTCACTCATTCTGTGCAAGGTGGGAAGCTGCACAGGGCTGGAGAGAAGCTGTACCCTGTTCCCTGTATCGAAAAGGACAGCTTGACCTTCACGGATGGCCCT
Organism: Falco rusticolus; assembly: GCF_015220075.1. Taxonomy (NCBI): domain Eukaryota; kingdom Metazoa; phylum Chordata; class Aves; order Falconiformes; family Falconidae; genus Falco; species Falco rusticolus. Next base: position 43,239,100 of record NC_051193.1, read on the forward strand.
GCTGGTGCAGCCCTTGCTGCAGACACACTCAGAGCACTGACTTCCGTTGCAACGTAGATGCCTTTCAGCATCCCAGAACAAAGTAGTTAAAGCCAGGAGACTGTCAGGGTGTAAGGCGTGATCCCAGGGCTGACCTCAGTGATGTCTGGTGACAGCAGCTGCATGGTCCTCAACTGCTTGCCTTCCAGACAAGTGGGAACAGGCATGACACTGGACAAAGCTTGTACAGGGGTGCAGCTTTCCCAGCACCAAGTCTGGGATCTCTTCATACTTTTCCCCCAATGTCCACATTAAACAGGTCCCTCCTGTGTATTGTTTTTTCCCCTCTAATCCCTGCAAGGAGTATAAAGCAGGCCGTGGCAGCTTTGCTTCTGCAGCACGGCTGCTATAATTTGTAGCAGGATGCATTCCCAAGGCCATTTGCATGTTTCACGTTTTTTCATCTATTTTAGATCTTCCCTCAAACACTTCTGCCCCCACTTGCCTCTCTTCTCTGCAGGGATTCTCCCAGAGCTGGCTCTACAGAAATCTCTCATCATCCCTAGCAGAGTTCTTCTGTGTGAGTGCTTTGCCAAACACACTCATCTTTTATTCCTCCCTAAGTCCATCAGTCCAGCTTTCCTGCCTTTGTTTACACCAGTAACACCTTTTTCCTTTTAAACCTTTTTTCTTTTTTATAAAGGGTATAATAAAAAATTAAATGAAACCACAAAACCTCATTTTGTAAAACTTGGTCTGACCTACATCTCCAGAATCAAAGAAATTCTGAGCTAATGATGAATCTGCCTTGTTCAGCTAATCCTGCCTGATTGCCAGAGTTCATGGGCACCGGGTTGGTAGTGCAGGAGCAGAACATGATGATTGTAGAGTGATACCTTCGCTGGTTTTCGTTGAAAAGAGTGATGGAATTTTTCATATTTGGAAACATAAAATTGGGATAAAATTTGCTGTAAGGTGATAAATTTGCAAAATGGGTCAAATCCCAGACTGAAATATTTAACAGGAACCTATTCACTCAGAAGGACATCTACTCAATTCATTTGAAAATTTGCATGTAAAAAGACTTTGCCAATCCAATAGCATAAGACTGAAGAGATGAAATAAATTCCAAAACTAGCAGTCAATAGTGTACAGCCAGCAACAGCCCTAAAAAAATGGTTCAGTTTTCTCACCAATTCAACGACATGACCTTAATGCCTACTCCAATTGTTATTGTATTAACTGCTCAAATTAATTTAATCTGGAATTTGGTCAAGACAATGCCTTACAAGTTGTAAATCACTAAAAATACCCACACTGCCATACAAGTAGATTCTACAACCTGTGGGTAATAGCTTAGGAACTAAAGCTGCACATGAGATTCAGTGTTGTTTTAGTAATTAACAATCCACAAACAGATTCATTGCATACTTTATCCTTGAAGAAATTATCATAATTTGACTGGCAGTGTGAAGTCACTTGCATGTGATCGGCATTAATCATTATTAATGATCTGAATTCTTCCCTATCCTGTTAAAACGAGAAGCACTAAACTACATTCCATTATTTCATAGTAAGCAATGTACTGCACAAGTCTGAAAAAGTACCTAGCTATATATATTTTATTAGATTTTACTTCTCCATTTGTACATATTCACTAATGGCAATAGCTTTGATATGATGAAGCTTTTTGCCACATCAGAGAAGGAAGGTTATTTTTCCCCAGATAGTGACTACCTACTGTATGGAAGCAAGTCTAATGTGTTTAGTACAGAGCACTAAAATGACATTATTATAACTATTGCTTCATAAAACTACAAACTACCATAATAACATCAGTGCAATCAAACTTTAGGTGACTTTTTCTGCAGGCATACTTCTGCAATCAAAAGCTTCCTACTTGTACTTTTTTGGGGGTACTCCTGCAGTAGTTTAGCAAATATAACTGATCTCCTAATCTAAAGCTTCCTACCAACAGGTGCCCTTTGTAGAATAGGTAAATTTAGGCTCATGAAGCCTAAGAAGACATGGAGATTAGGTTAGATCGGAAGAGAGAGGGAGAGGAGAGTTGGTGGGAGAAGAGGGCTGTCAGGGATCCTGGTGTCTTGGGATAGTCTGTTCCTGGTCCCACTTCCCTTGTTGTCTTGGACTTATGTCCTGCACCATGTTATGGCCCCAAGTTCAAAACCTGGTGCATCGATCTTTGCTGGAAACAACCTATGGGCAAAGATGATCCCTTAAAAAAATGAATTTTAGGCTCAAGATGGCTGGATGTCAGTGGTTGGTGAAGTGACTGCTTAATCTGACATCTAAAATTATTCTGGTCAGCTGTGGACAACAAAGCTTTTCCTGAATGCAAGGACATATGTGTGCATATATATGGGAGAGAGCGGTGCACTTCATGTTTTCAAAAGTAGTAACTCTTCTGAGATGAAAGCAGCATTTCAGGAAAGTGGTGAGGCAGGGCAGTGTACCCTCACAGCCACACTCATGGCCAAGGTAGACTTCCAGCAGCTTACCTCTCCCCAGACCAGGTACCCGCAGTGTGAAGCTCGGGACAACCTGCTCTGTTATCTGGTTTTTTGCAACCACTGCTCCCTGCTGCTGCAAGGCCAGTGAGGCGCAGATCCAAGTCCACGGCCTGGGGCCTGAGCAGAGCACAGGAGGGCTTTCTTCTGTGCCCTTACTTGAGCGATCACCCTGTCTGGGGCAACACAGAGAAGAAAGTTGCTTGGTGGGAAATCAGCAGGTTGGGACAAAATGTTGGTAGGTGCTTGTGAGAATGGAGATCTGGAAGAAGATGCATCATTGTCAGTCCTGGTCAGAAAGAGATATAGATGAACTGATGTACTGGTTTGGGCTGGGATAGAGTTCTTTTTCTTCATAGTAGCTCATACAGTGCCAAGTTTTGGATTTTTGACCCAAAAAGCGGTGATAAGAGAGGGTTGTTTTAGCTATTGCTGAGCAGTGCTTACACAGAGTCAAGGTGTTTTCTGCTCCTCACGCGGCCGCACCAGCGAGCAGGCTGGGGGTGCACAAGAAACTGGGAGGGGACACAGCTGGGACAAGGGATATCCCAAACCATAGGATGTTATGCTCAGCAATAAAAGCTGGGGGAATAAAAAGGGAGGGAGGACGTTCAGAGTGATGGCATTTATCTTCCCAAATAATCATTATGTGCGGTGGAGCCCTGCTCTCCTGGGGATGGCTGAATACCTGCCTGCTGATGGGGAGTAGTGAGTGAGTTCCTTGTTTCCCTTTGCTTGTGCACATTGCTTTTACCTTCCTGGTTAAACTGACTTTATCTCAACCTGATTTTTTGCACTTTTACCCTTCTAATTCTCTTCCTATCTCACTGGGGGGGTGGGGATGGTGGTGGTGGTGGTGGTGGTGGTGGTGGTGGTGGTGAGTAAACAGCTGGTGGAGCTGAGCTGCCCACCTGGGTTAACCCACAACAGCAGAGAGGATGAACAAGGGGCAAGGAAACCTGGAAAAGTCTGACAGGCACAAGCCGGGCCTGATAAGGGTGGAGAACAAAACAGAGAGGAAGGGAGGGGGTAGGACAGGCAGAGGACAGGAGGTATGGGGTCACAGTTACAGTAAAGGGGTGGAAGAGCCTAGGACCATTAAAGCACAGCCTCCTGCAGGGCCTTGAGCTGCCCCCACAGTCCTCGAATCCACCTTTCCTCTGCAAACCCGTGGGCAAAGTGCTCCCTCTCTGTTTGGGGTTGGCTGGGGAAGCGGAAGAGCTTTGCCTGCCTTCCCTGTCACCTCACGTCACGGCCTGTGCTGAGCCCAAAGGCAGTGGCTGGGACGATGGCTGATAGGGGTGTCACCATGATGCCACACAATGGAGTTTCCTGTGCTGGGAGCACAGTTCTGCTTTCACTCTCACAATGGTAAATTCCAGGATTGAAAGAGCCATGAAAGTACAGAGTTACACCTCAAAGTTAGGAAGTGCCAGAATTGAGTTTCTTTGCCACTTCTATTCTCCTGCTTCCCTTCCACCCCTATATTTTATGGTCCTACCACAAAAACGCCCTGTTTATTTCAGCTTCTCCTCCCTGGCACAAGGGGAGCTGCTCTGGGCATGAATCAGCACGGTGCAATGAAAGAAATGCTGTGTAGTTGATCTCTTCTGTTGCAGTGAGTGATACAGGGGCTGGGAGAAGAGAAAGGCTGGCCTGCTGGATGAGGCAGGCTATGGCTGCCCTGGAAAAGGAGAGCTCACAGTCTCTGCGTGGATTCGTCGTGCGGGGTCGGCTGCTTTGACCCAGCTACCTACAGGCAGTTGCTACAACTGCTTGACCCAGAGGCTTAGACTGATTTTCAGACACAAAGGGCACCGTTAATGACGAGGTCTCTTTGTACCAGACATAAGTCACAATTATGATTCTGACAAATGCTCTCAGAAATACTGCTTTGGACTTCAGTGACTGCACCTCAGCCCTTCTGTTCAATGAGGATAAAGCATGTCCTTACTTCACTGTGTGTCCTAAAAAGAAAACAGTATTTGTGAAGCACTCGAGTGTCTCAGTGCCATACAAAAATTTGAAGAAACCAGTAATTCTGTCTTTGGAAGAAGAGCTGGGTAATGGGTAGTGACTGCGGTATGGAATAATGCATTCAAAAATAAAGTTGCAATATTCAAAATAATTTTTTTTAAAGTTGCAAATATTCAATACACTGATGCAAAGATGCTGTGGACAGTGTAGTAGGAGGCAAGACAGTGTCATCATGCTTTGCAATCCGGTTTGCAATAGGCCAAACTGGAGTTTCATGGATAGCCTTAACTGGGTATTTTTTAAATTTTGATTGCTTAGTTTTGTAGCCCTAAGACCACTCTTTTGCCACAACTATTTTCTGTGTGTAAAAATGTTTAATATAGAAAAGAATAATAACCCAAGCTAGTAAAGAAATTACTTACCTTCCTCTACAAATTAATTTGATGGAAAATAAATCAGCAAGGCAGTTTTCACACTTTAGCTGTGCTTTCGTAACTGTGCTGTAGAGCAAAGTATCTTCTTAGGTGGTGAAAAGATGTTTTAGTTATTGACCTGATTTACTGATCGACTTTACTTGTCTTTAATTCAGCTATGCAGGGTGAACAGCATCATGCTCACTTACTAATTGTCAGGGCATCTGGTGTATGTGTGTAGGAATTTGTACTTAATCTAAAGAAACAAAAAAGTTATTAGGAAATATCCATCAAATTTTATGTTAAAATCTGTGAGAAACTAGTTTTGATGATGCTGCACACGGATTCCTATGTATCTAAATACTCCATGTGTTAAAGTACTTTACTTAACAAATGAAGTTCAGCAAAAAACTATCTGAAATTGTGGTTGTATTTTGTCTCTACCAGAATGTCTGGAGGAAATTATTCTTTTTATTGTATTTGTAAAGAAAGCTCAGAATAAGCAGAGCATGTTTGGCAAGTTCTGGACTGCAGCAGGCTTACAACTAACTTTTCCAGGTTGTATATTTTCAGGTATATGTAGAGTTAGCATGGCAGGGCTTTGGGGGGCAGGTTAGAAACGGACAATCTCAGTGACAGCACCACTGCTAGGAAAACATAATGCCCAGGGAGCTCACAAATGTTTATAGCTTTATGGGCAACAAACACCCCCCAAGACAAGACTACACACCAGTTCCATGCTCAGGTATTCTTATTACTTTCACCCTACCCATTTCTTTCACCGTATCTTTTTTCAGAATACTTACTACACTGGCAGCATTGTAACTGCCCAGTGCAAACTAGTAAAATGCAGAATGCTATTTAATGCCTTTTTATGGATTTCTCAGATGATCCAGTTGGTTCCTGTTCAAATATTGTGTTCATTTGAAATGCTGCAACTGGTAGGGCAAGTAGAACTTGTGTTCAAGAATCTGTTTTTTAAATACATCATATTTAGAGATCTAGAAATAAAATAAAAATCAGAAAACATTTTGATTCATTTTTAAGTGATTAGCCCAGTTTTCATACTGTACTTCAACTGCTAATTATTTTAGATGTTCTTGCCAGGAAAAGGCTGCACTATGAATAATTCTTTCAGTATTTCTGGAGATGCCGACTTCTGAGGCAACTGAAATGGAAGTGGCTCTTTGGAGGAGATCTGTACAAGATTTCCCAGTCAGTGAAGCTTCTATGAAAGATCAGAACAAGAAGTCACCACGTACAAGGCTGTGGTACTCATCGCCAGCTGAAGCCAGCTTTGTTGAACACATACAGGGATGCTGGAAAAGGCAACTTGCAACCTCTTTCTTAGGGTCTGGTGGCTATGCTGGTAGAGCTGCTTCTCAACTGTCTTTCTGTAATGTTGCAACTCGTTACTCAGTGCTGGTGTCACACAGCATCTCAGACTCCATAGGGATCTGGGAGAAGTTTAACCCCCTGCTGTAATACACTCCTTTTTGCACCAAATGTGGGTTTTTTCTCCTGGGGTTTAGTAGTTTGGTGGCCAAAAGGGCTGTGCTATGCTCTGAAGTAGAAGTCTGGTCTCTGCAGAGCAAAGCACTGCACAGGGAAGTAAGTAGAGGGTCCTTATCAGTGCTACAGAGCGGAGAGCAGGACAGGCTGCTCTCTCTGCTCGCGATTACCGTCGCTAGTAGGATGGAGAGCAATACAAGCACTCATTTACTTCTAGGTATCAGCTATGTTTAATCATCCATGGGACTATAAGAGATTTTCTTAGTGTCTACCCAATTAGCAGCTCTGCCATTTGCAGGCATATTTGGCCACTTCAGTTCAAAACCAGATTTATTAATATCAAACTTAAAACAAATCATCAACTAATTAAAAATATCCTCTGAATGCTTCCCTAGGATACTCACTGATAGGGGTTCTTAGAAAACAGAAAATCCTTTAAGTACTTGGGCCTTCATACGAATTTTCTACAGCAAATAACACCAGGAGTCTTTGGAACTCCAGATCCATACACAATTCATCATGTAATTCATTACTTCAAAGTCTTGTATTTGGATTTTTTAAAAACCCAACCCTCTAGTATTTTGGAAATGCAATGCTGTTACGTAAAAACAGCCCCACAACTTTTAAGTGTTTGTCTTACTGATTTTAAAGGTCCAGCTGCACTGTTTGCAAGTGAACCACTTGCTTTCCTAAATGTCAGTCAGGAGAAACACATCATCAGCCCTCATCACCTATCTTCATTTGACAGCTAGATGTCTGTGGCCAGGAGACATGCCATGGTCCCACCACCGTCCTTTCTGTCAGATTTCATTTAGTCATTGAATTTTAAAACCAAACCAAAAAAACCCACCAAACAAACAAAAAAACCCCAAAGAAAACCAAACCCTAACTGAACTGCAGTAAGACAAGTGTTCCAGTTAGTTTCATGGTAAGGGAGAAGCAAGCCATTATTAACTCTTGTTATTTCTAAACCCTCAAGACTCTGCTTTTAGTTTAGGATGGTGTCACCTAGGAACAAGGATCTGCATTCACATCACATGCGTACTGCAATGTAGGGACCAAGACACAGCCTCACCCCCTCCCCACTCACCTGGGCAGGGTGCAGGAACCGGCAGCTGCAGCACTGTGCGCTGCCCACAGACCAGACCCACACCTGCCTTTAGCGCATCGGTAAGGTGTAAGGCAATTTCTTGATCAGTTTTTGATAGCGCCTGTGTTTCTGAAGCTGCACAAGTGTGACAAACGGTTGGGGATAAGAGTCTTCTACCACATAAGTAACCTCCCCCTCCCCCCCCCCCCAGCAAACAAAACAAATGCCCCATACCTGGAGACATTTCAGTGCCTGAATTATTAATAAAATAAGCATGATAATGAATAATCTATGTTAAGCATTTTCTTACCCTTTATTTTTTCATTATGATCAGAAGAGGAATATGATTAACAGCAGTTTAAACTTTAGCAGTACAATTTCAGTATTAAATATAAAACTACACTGCAAGTTGATGTGTTTTAAAAATGGTTATGTATACTCTAGCCTTAAATTTATGTATCAAATACAAGTAACTCAGTTGTTTCTTGCCTTGACAGTTAACATATCTAACAAATTTCAACAAGCCAGACATCCATCTTTTCCATTAAAAAAAATAAGCAAGCACACCAACTCTTATTCATAGCAAGGGGATGTAAAGATTCAACACTTTCCTGAGTGTTGTTCAAAGAATAACAGGTTTGAGAAAGTCAGTTAAATAAGTGTAATGATAAACCTAAAGCTAAGCTGGAGGACCTTTTGATTAACTTCATATTTCATATATTACTTGCATCAGTTGAGAGCAACATGAGTTACAGAACTTCCATGAAAACAAGCCACTTACAAGCAGGTGGTTAAGCTTGATCAGTTTATTAAAAGGAGTATATGACACGGTTGCCTGCAATAGCAGGGGACTGGATCTGATGACCCAGGAAGTTCTTTCCAGTCCCATGTTTCTAAGCCATGCACCAAGTGTATCCAGCCCACACTTTCACAGTTGGAAAAAGCCAAAGCCACACACGCACACTCACAGAAAAAAAAAAAAAAAAAGGTCCTTGATGACACCATTTCATTTCTCTAGATAGTCACTATGCAGAAGGGAACAGAGCTAAAGTCCTGTACAGAGAACACATTTACTCGAGGTTGATGTGGTACTGAAGTCAGTTAATAATTAGATACCTCCAGGCAGATTCAGTTACAGGGCATACCGACACTGCACACTGCCAGACAATTTCTAATCAAGCCAAGAACCTCTTGCAGAAATGAGGTCTCTTCGCTAGCAAGCACAGAACACTGAGTAAGCTAAAAGCAGCTGTTCTTAAATGAACTACCCTACCAACCGTGAGTGAATGACAGATAGATGGTAAGAAGCATTTACCTACTAGACAACATCTCTCTGCACACGCAGGCAGAAGTAATTAGTTCAGAGCAGCAACCATTGCTCCTACCTTGCCTGTCTCTTGAGTATTTTCTCTTTAAAAGCTGGTCTACAGAATCAGTGCAGCCATTCTCAAGCACTACCAAAGTAGCAGTTTGCAGCTGCCATGCAAGACTACTTTCAAATGGTAGTCAGACATTCCCATCATCATGGCCAGTTTGCTAGACAGCATAGAGCCACAGCAAAAAGCCTTTGCAACAACTAGAGATCTAAACAATTGCCTACATTCAGCCCATCTAACTTTTAGGCACTTGGTTAAGGTGTCTGGGTCCCCAGTCACCCAGAACTCCCCCACCCCCCCCAGGGGAAAAAAAAAAAATCACTGAAGGCATAGTTCCAGTTGCCTTCTGGAGGTGATGGTTGACCCTCACTGAGCAAATCTGCATTTCAAGCAACCAAATTCTTAACACAGGCACCTCAGTTAGACAGGATGAATGGAGACTTGCACCTCTTTCAAGAGATAGTATCAATACTCTCCAACACCAAAGGCAATTAAGCAATTAAGGTTTGCAACTCCAGTTACTGTTTGGAAACAAACTTAAGTCAAGTAATTAAGCTGCAGTCCCTCCCTCCCAAGCATAAAAGCCTTCCACATGGAGGCTCTGCTATTTGGGGGAAAAAAAAAGAAAAAAGCATTCTTTCAGACAAGGAAGAGTGGACATGGCTGCTTGGCCACTCATTCACAGGGAAGCTGAAGGGATCAGAGAATACTTACTCAGAGACCTGGAATGACTAAGCACTGCTAGTGCATGCAAAGCAGAAGTAACAAGATGGTTTTTAAATTAACCCTAGTCCTCTTCTCCACCCCACAAAATTCATGCAAGTGTTTGAGAAGGTAAGTCAAGACATAATAGCCCCAGTTTCCAAAAAGGCTTAGTTTTTTTGTTGTGTTTTTTATCTTTTTACATATTGTAAAATAAGTGTCCTCTTGTTTTCTGTGGGTAGAGAAATGCATTTTTGGTATGTTTGATAATCATAGGTATCTATGAAGTCCACACTGTTTAAATTCTCCAACTAGTTTCTATAACCTGTCAAAAAAACTAAGCAACCTATACATGTTCCCCCAGCATTGACATGCATGCTCAGAGCTCTCTACTTTAGTGAAATGAGGTGTTACTTCTGTGCTGATAGTTGACGAGTCAGCATTACACGACTTTGAGACCAACTAAATTAACATTGTCGTAATATGAAAGGCAAGCACAAGTTCATTTATTTATAGCAAAGGTCTTGGGTTACAGGAGGTCAGTTCTTGCCATCTTGAAAAGATAGGGGATAACTTATTGCATACATGTGCATTATAATTTAGCAGCAAGTCATTCATAGAAACACTTCCCTCCTACTGCTTTTTTTGGTTTATCATCTCAATTATATATATATTTTAGCTTTACAAAGCATTTAACACCACCTTTAAGTTAATGGTCTTTTATTGGAAAAAAAGACTAGCATTTACAACTTGGAATGGACATAAATTGTAGTATCTTGAACAGCGATGTTGATAGTTGTGCTGAAGTCCATAGGCTACTCCGCCAGCTCCAAGTCATGGTACAGAAGGTTTTAAAAATATGAGAGTCCAAAGATGCTCCCTTGGTGAAGGTTTCTTTTAAAAATTTTGTGAACGGTAACAGCCCGACACCCGTTTCACTATAGTGCAATGCAGACAATGTTAAACCAGTATTTCAACACAGACATGCCATCCATAGTTAAGATCATCTTATTTTTGGAGCACACTGCTACGTACAGGAGAACCATTCAACCTTTAGGGCATTTTCTCTAAGTTTTGCATCCTTCAACCATTTTGCTGCATACCATCCTGAGGTATAAACCAATTTTAAAGTAAACCAGCTATGACAATTTATACTACAAATTGAACTAGAATCCACTGTTGAACAAAAGAGTGGATCCTTTAGGTTGGTTTTTTTTTTCCTTTTAATACAAATGTCTGACTGTGCTCAATTGTCAAGCTGCATGCATGAAAAACTGGCCAGCCCAAACAGTGTAATAGTCATTAGCAAATGGAACTTTTGAGTTCACTAAGTGCTTCCTTTTATTTTCAAGGTAGTATAATTATTTATATTGTAAAACTGATGTTTATCTTTTGGGGACAGGACCACCAACCATTACATGCAGTTTGTGGACAGAAGGTATTTTGACATTCAGTTTTGCTATACAGAAACAGAATGAATAAATGAACATTTTTTTTGCAAGAGGTAAGTAAAAGATTCAATTTGATTCTTCTAGAGGAAAAAAGGTGTAAAGGAGGTCTCTTCACTTTGCAGTCATCATCTGTACGAATTCTGTAAAGATAGAAAGTCACTGTGATTTATTGTCTCCAGAGTACTTCAACTGGCAAGTCTCTTAAACATACTTGGTACAAAAACAAAAAAAAAAGCCCCTTTCACTGCATCTATATTTTCATTCACAGCAGTGGACAACCAAATAAGCTGGCATCTCAAGTACTAGAAATGAATGCCCTATGCAACAGGCTTTCACTCGAATAATGGTTTTGAGTCAAGACAAGAATCTTTTTACCTTCATAGTTGACTTGCCCATCCCCATCAATGTCTGCTTCTCTGATCATTTCGTCTACTTCTTCATCTGTTAGCTTTTCTCCTAAGTTTGTCATAACATGACGTAGTTCTGCTGCACTGATATAGCCATTGCCATCCTGTGAGGAAGGAGTTACAGAAGATCATGATCAAAAATCCTAACATTAACTCAAACTACATTCCAGTAACCGATTCCAAACGAGACTTGCAGCACTTGGGACAGACAGGCAGACCTGACTGTATAACCCTATCGTATTTACTAGTCCCATTGCCTTACAAAGAACACATGCCATCATATCCTTCTATACAATTACTGTACTCTAAGAATAACTGCATGCCCGATTTCTAGCTGTGATAAGGTATATTTAATACTTTTAAAGAACTTTCAAAAACAAACACAGAAACAGAATTAGTTTTGTTTATAGTGTCCACTGCCTAAGCAAGGCCAAAAAAAACTAAACCAAAAACACCAAGGCTGCTAATTTCCCCACCAGCAAGAATATGAAGTCAGCTTTCTCTTCTGTGTAATACTACCCTCTATAACCAGACTGCAGGTGGCTATATAATCTTATCCAAAAAGCCTGATGTAGAACAAACTTTCAAAGAAAGCATTTAAATTCTACTCATATGGAGTGGTGAAAAGCTTCGTGAGGAAAAAAACCCACTAAGTCAGTGTTCCCATTAGTATCATTCCTAGCCATTTCAGAAATTGTCCTCTTCCATGTACAGGAAGAATACACTAGCTTAGAGCAGGAGTTCATATGGCCACCACCAGTAGATAAGCTACCTCAGTGGCTTTAAATTCAAAGCTAGTCTGCAGAAATAACTCCAAAGTAGATGAAGTACTAACCAAACAAACAAAACCAATTTCCTCTAGGACACTTCCAACTAAGTACTACAGACCAGCACTTTTTTTCCATAGAAAGAAGTAGTAAGGCCTTCCTCCACACATGCATGTGCATCATCTTAGCAGCCACATGACCCATTATTCAAAACAATTCTCTTTTAACATCTGTCATCTCCACACAATCCAGAGGGGAACTCCTGTTCTGAAATAATTAACCTTCATCATGTATGCCCAGGTATCATTAAAGGAGACAGGAAGTTGAGCTCAAGTTTTCCTGAAAGCAACCTCAGAGCCCACATATCTTGAAAACAGAACATGCAATGCTTTGTGTCCCTCTTAGCTTCAAAAAGCTTCTATAAATAAGTATAAAACCTCATGCATTCATGCAAATGTTTCCCCATTCCCCCAAAGTCAGAAGGTACAGAAAAATCACATTCTTCCACCTCCCCACCCTCAGAAAAAAACACAACACTCCACAAGCATTGAGTTCTGCTCATGTCTGCTCCTAAGGCCAGAAAGTTTTCCTCATGGATGAGCCTAAAGCTTTGACCTGCTGCGTAAAGCAAGTACAACCAGCCTACAACAGTCCTGGTTCTGTTTCCAGAACAGTCCCGGTTCTGTTTCAAGATCCTTTACTTCTGTTAGAGGATATTTTTTTCCTTCTAGACAAGGGAGAAAACACTGAGGAAAAGATGGACATCATTACTGCTTCTAAAGAGTATTTGTACTTTTAATAATACCTTGTCAAAGACTCGGAATGCCTCACGGATTTCCTCCTCGCTGTCTGTGTCCTTCATTTTTCTGGCCATCATGGTTAAAAACTCAGGGAAGTCAATAGTGCCATTGCCTTAATGAAAAGAAACTTCCAAAAATTAAACTTCCATGCTTTTCTTTATACAAAACCCCCTGGCATTTAACTCAACCAGGGACAAGACTGACAGATCCTCTATAAACCATTCTTACAGAGAACTGCATCTTCTCCCGAAATTGTTACCACTGACTTTTTGCTATTACAATGTGTGGCAGCCACCATCACTGCAGTGTTTCATCACAATGCGTGATCAACTTGTTGCCTTCTCTCCAGGTCAAGCCATATCATTTGCCACCCAAGTAGCAAGTATTAACATCAGCCTGGTGCTCTAAGGTTAACCAATACTAAGACTTACCTTTACTTCAAATCACTCCCCAAAATTAATCATTTAGTTTCTTTAAAGTCTCCCAATTGCTGTAGGGAGATTCCAGAAAGGAATGCATTATAAAGCTGGCACTACAGATCTAGGATTCTAAAATTTGAGAAAATTACACTTCACTGAGCTGCTCAGATTTGTTCTTTGTTAAAAACCAACTTCCTTAACATACACTGTGCACCACAGAAGTAATGCACCATTTTAAGGGGCAACAAGGATCTGCAGATTCCAGTGACATGAGAAAAGCTGCCATTATTTGACATTTCTGATAAGCCTATAGTAGGTGTTCTTGTATGAAAAACTAAAAATAGCTGCTAATATCCAGGCCTTACCCCTAATATTTTTATGTTCTTAATTCTAAGTAAGGATCCAAACTTCAAGCTGCCCAAAGATATGAGAGAAGTGGTACAGTAAAGAACCAAGTTCTTCAGAACAGCAGAAACTAGATCTGTATGGTCAGGACTCAGCCCTGTATGCAAAAAATGCATTAAATTGTTCACTGCGCAACTACAATCTACCCATTCCCTAAGTACAGCAAAGAAGTTAAATAAATGCAGCTTAAGAGAACTTTCATAGCTTAGGGATTCCAGATGGAGACATACACAGCTAGATAAAGCTGGCCATGATGACATGTACCAGCTAAATCTGAATACAAGTCCTGTACTCCGCTTCAAGAAATCCTCAATGAACACTTAAATTAACAGCAAAGCATTCTGCCATAAAACAACTTTAAGCAGATGGACAACCATACTTATCTGAAGTTTTCAGTCTCCTTTCATTTTGGATCTACCAGTGCAGCATTGTAGACTGCAGCCTAGAAAGCCACTACACATGAACTCTACACAGAGCACCTCAAACCCTGAAGTTTTCCAGTATCTGCATCTAGGAGTTAACAAATTAGGTCAACTTACACTTTTAGGACCATAGGTGTAATTACTGTAGTCTGGTAATCAGATAATCTATATTTATGCCAATATACTTTCACTCTTTTACAGAGGTATTCGAGAAAAATCACTATCACCACCAACATACAAGATCAAAGCCTTGACATCACTGATCAGGAAAAACATAACTTACACTTTTTGGCATCCATTGAAATTAATTCTGACAGACTTAGTACTGGAAGGTTTTCCTTCTTGTCCCTCCAATCCCTCTACCTGATCTATCAGTGAGCTAATACACTGCATTAGACTATACAGATCTCCCTGTTGTGTTTTCAATGCTTGGAAGTTTAGCACTATTCCGCTCCTACCACATTTTTGGCACTCCTACCACATTTTTGGCATTGGACAAAACCACAGACATTAATACAGCTATTAAGACGAACATGGGCTGACGAAACATGTATAGAAAAGCTGGGTGGAAATGCAGGTTAACAGCAGGTCACAGCAAGTCAGACAGCAATAGGAAGCCTGTGGCCCATAAAATATTAACAATAAACAGCATAATTTTGTCTCTGCCCAGCCTCTTTTTTAGATTCTCACCAATACTGCCAGCATCTTCAACTGCTGTGCAGACAGCAATCAAAAAATTGATACCACTCAAGGTTTAGGTTCTACTGAGTATTTTGAAACTACCTCAAGAGATCAATGTCACAGAATATTCTCTATGCAATCCAAGCCCAGGTGTGGAGGTCATACATAAGACTATCACAGCACTAAACTATTTTTCCAACACTTACCATCAGCATCTACCTCGTTGATCATATCCTGCAATTCTGCTTCTGTTGGATTTTGACCCAACGACCTCATGACAGTTCCCAGTTCTTTTGTTGTGATAGTACCATCACCATCTTTGTCAAATAGGGAAAAGGCTTCCTTGAATTCTGAAGGCAGAAAGTCCCAGTGTTTAGTAACATCACCAGCATGAGAAAACTGCATACTAAAAATGCACACCACTGACAACGCCTGGTACAATTTTAAGAAACATTTTATCTAACTGTCCACATATTGAGAGAATGAACACTTTCAAATATAAATAAAACTTACAGTACCATAACATAATTTGCATAGCATATTCAAACATTTCATGTGGTGATTATCTGCATTACAACTCTCTAATGCATTTCAACATCATCTTGCTTGAGGCACTGTTGCACCATAAGCAGGAGCTGCTTGGGGTAAGTGAAAGGACCCACTGAGTTCCCTTCACCATTAACAGACTTACGGTGTTGTCATTTACCACTTATTAAGACACCAGACAATAAGAACAGATGTCAGCCACAAGTAGGTGACTGGTCTCCATACAGTCAAACAATGCTCCTTCTCCTAACCAGCTTGATTTACAGACAGTCTGTTAGAAGCCATTTAAGAAACACAAGCTTATATTAATTTCTAATAAATCCATTTTAGGTTTATTTGTTGCCATTTCATCTTCACTTTACTAAAAAGGAAGCAGTACCTATAAGAAGTTCACCTGTGTCTAGCAATTATTTCTGTTTTCAAGAAATCTAGGAGTACTTGGCTCCAGTCTGAAAGTCTAAAAAAAAAAATCATTATCTGTGGTCCAAGGAACAAGCAGCCTAAATCAGGAGGCAACGAACCAATAATTTTCCCAAAGTTTTTTTTTTTTAGATGAGTTTTTAAAAAAGTGTTAGTACAGATTTGTAATTGTCAAAAACTTTTCCCCCATTATGTTTGGGACAGTTTTTTTAAAATCACAAGGAGTTAGCAAAACCCAATCATTTCTCAAAAACACTTACCAGCAATCTGTTCTTCAGTCAGCTGATCAGCCTACATGAAGAATAGAACATTTTAGAATATCATTTACCTCTAGCTATGTCAAGCAAGAGACACTTCCCTTAGATTCCACCAGTGATTTATCATTACTTTTACAAAGCCGCTTTCCACCCCTGGAATTCTGCCTCTGCAAGGAGATTCCATTCACCTACACCACACAGCCATTTCCAAAAGCATATAAGCTAACTTGTTTTGAAACTGCACATGAAGGACCAGGCATGCCATCCTTACATTTGGAGAATCCAATTTGGTCAACTGAAGGACACCAGGCAGACTCCTTGCAATTGGTCACAGAGGCATGAAATCCTTAATACCATGTGTTTGGGGTTTCACATCAGATGTCAGTTCCAGCAGTACAGTGACCCTAATAGTGTGTGGGGGGGTGTATTTGCACATTAGCGGACTAATGACAAGCATGCCACCTAGTGATCTAACACTACTGAGAGGCCCATCCTCCCCCACCACATTGCATCAAGTATTAGCTTACTGTAAGCTTAACAGAAAGAACCGTGCTGTGATACTAGGAGGAATTACTACTCAGTATTACGGAGATTTTTGCCATCCATGACAGAAAATGCCAGCTTTCTAGCATCATGTTATTTTTCCATTCAGCCAAGCGGTTTAAGGTACCTCACTGACATGCAAGGTGTTTTATGCATCATTTTAAGGTGGCAAGGCTTAAAATATGCCTGCTCATGACCTTCCATACTTCAAGAGGCCACTGCTGCATCCAAAGGTATACAGCTCAGTGGGCAAATTAAATGGGCTTTCCCAAAGCTTAACTGTGCTAAACACATCCTTCCAGAAAAGCCTCTCCCTTCTGTATGACTAGAGCATCACAAAAAGCTCCACTGTTTTGAGTCAAAGAAGCTAACCAGTTATTTATGGAAGAATATGCAATTTCCTAGTAATTAAGGAAAGAAAAAACACCTGGGTTTTTTACACACACCTAGTCACAGATACTGAAGAACACAAGGTACTAACTCCTTTTAAACTCATTTTACTGAGCAACTTTCACTAACAGAACAGAATTTTGTAGGTCAGAGAAAGCAGGCATCCTGTAACCGTTTTGTCCTAAAATACCATTTTTTGAGTATGAAAACTTAACTGCAGTGAAGAGCAACAAATACAATGGAGAATTAAACGCCTATACAGTCTGTTAAGGGGAACAGGGTAGGGTTTAAAGCCTGCTGTGTACATTAAGTGACAAACATTTCACCTGTAAATAGGTGTTGGGTTTTTTATTTATGTTTTCATGTCTGTATGTAATGATTAAACAATTCCCCATATGAACGGTGAGCTGGGGGAAAAGGATAGAAACACTAACAGCTGAAGACAGAGCTCAAATTTAAAAAATGTTCTTTAGTAACAGCCGGAAACCTGCGTTCAAAACCCAGTTCGACTTCCTGCACGCTTCGTGATTTTCCAGAAAATACGAGGTTTTACTTAAAGATTATCTAAGGAATTTACATAACAGACTCGGTGCCCTGCAGAACAGGAAACAGAGCCACTCCTCGGCAAAACCCTCCGACCCACAGCACCGGCTCGCCACCCCATCAGTCGGAGCTCCCTGCGTGTTCCTAAAAATCGTATTTCGAATTAAAAAAAAACAAGTCACCACCCTAACCTGGCACACCTCGCGGTGCCCGAGGCGCGCCGACCGCCCCCCGCCGCCGCGGGGCTCTGCCCGCCGAGCAACAGGCACGGCCGCTGCGCTCCCCCCGCCGCGGGAGCGGGGTACCCGGGGCTGCAGCCACCACCCCACCCAGCCAAGTCATCAGATCCTGCCCTGGTGATGTCAGCCTTCCCCGACGGGAAAGGGAGATGGAGAGACAGAGCCGAGCAACACCCAGATTGCCAAAACGCGATTAGAGGTCAGCCCGCAACTGTTTCGCCGCTCTCGTAGGAAGCGACAAACCGCCGGGAAAATCCCAGCCCTTCCTCTCCCCCTCTCCTGCGAGGAGCCCGGGCTGCCACCGCAGCGCCCGGGGATGACGGCGCTGCTCCCGGAGCCCACGGCGATGCGGGGGCCGGCACCGCCCGAGCGGGGGAGCTGGGGCTCGCAGCCCGCCGGGCGCAACAGGCGCCCTTTCCCGGCCGGCTGCCGCCCACTGCTGCACTGCGTCCCCGCTTCCCCTCCCTCCCCGGCCGCCGGCCACGCCACGCTCTCATCCTTCAGCCGGGAGGGCGCCGGGGTTCCGCAGCCTTCCCCACACCCTCCCCTCGGCGGCGGGGGCTGCGGCTCTTCCCCCGCAGACCCCTGGACGAGAGGGAAGGCTGCGCTCCCCCCTCCGAGCCCGCCATGCGGGCGTTGGGCCGCTTCCAGCCGAGCGACGCGCACTGCGCCCCGGTCCCCCGCAGCCGGGGGGCGCGCGGGGGCCGGGGAGGAAGAGGAGGAGACATGATGTAATGCAGGCAGCGATGGGCTTCGCCGCCGCCGCTGCGTTTTTTTGGGGGATGGGGGGGGGGCGAGGGCGCAGTAGCTGCAGCGCGGTGCCCTCCCCCGGGCGCCCCCCCGCTCCCTGCGCAGTGCAGCTGGTGCCGGAGCCGAGCGGAATCCGCGCCCGCAGCCCCGCGCCCCGCCCGGCGCGGCCCCCACCCGCAGCGCGCCCTGCCCGGCCGAGGGGCCGCGGCCCCGGGGAGACGCGCCCGGCCCTTTCCGGAGGGGGGCGGACGCCACATGCGGGGGAAGGCGAGGCGGGGCCGCAGCGGGAGGGCGCGGGGCCGGGGCGCCCACACGGCAGGCCCCGGGGAACGGGGAAGGAAGCGGCGGAGGAGGAAGGGCCGCAGCAGCGCGGCGGGGGGGGAGGGGGGCGTCCGCAGCTGCCGGCCCGCGCACCCCCCGGGCATCCGGGCGGGAAGGGCTGAGAGCTGCGGCCTCCCGCCTCCCCCTCCCTGGGGGGCTTACACCACCACCACCCCCCCGAAGGAAAGCCCGGCTCTGCCGACCCCACCGTCCCCGGCACCGCAGCGAGTCCCCTGCGCGCCAGACCGGGCGCCGCGGCCGGCCGAGCGACCTACCATGGCGCGGCGGCGGCACGAACTGCGCGACCACGAGCGGCGGTGGCGGCTGCTCCCTCCTTCCCGGCGCGGCTTGGCGAAGTGCTGAAGATGTGAGCCTGCGCCGCCCCGCTATATATGTAGGGCTGTATCCCTCCGCCGGAGCGGGGCCCTCTTTTCTCTCCTCCCCGGCGCGGTATGTGTGAGGGTGACTGCGGCGAGCAGCCCTGCCCCCTCCGCGGCCCGGCCCCTCCCCTCCCCTCCCCCGGCGGGCCTGTTTCCCCACCCCCACCCCCCGCAGCCGCTCTCCCCCAGAGGCGCGGTTGGCGGCCGCCTGCGCGCTGCGGGAGCTGGGGCTGGGGCCGCGGGCTCCAGCCCCGCGGTGCTTCCCCCTTCCCCCTCCCCCCCCCCCCCCCCCTCCCCCGTGTTTCTCTCCCCTTCCCCTCCTCGCCCCCGAGGTAAGAGCCACGCAGGGACAGGTGGGTGACAAACACCCCCCGCCCGAGGGGAGGCCCTGCTCCCAGGGCGACAGGGCTGCAGCCCGCCGCGGGCTGCGCGGCCGCCCCCCCGTCCCCGGGCCGGGCGGCGAGGGACGAGGGCAGCCTGGCTCCGGCAGTGGCCATTTTCCGCTGAGCGCCGGTGCCGGCGGAGGCCGCGGGGGGCGGCGGGGAGAGCGAGTGGTCGACCCCGCTCCGAGGTTTGTCCCCGTCTCCCCATCGCTACCCAGGCTGGAGCCCCCGGGGCTGCGGGGAGCTTTAGCCGGATTGATGCTTTTTTTGGTTTGGGTTTTTTTATTTTCTTTTCTTTTTTTCCTCGGCAGCATCCCCGGTGGCGGCGCGGTGGCCTGCGCTGCCCTGGGGAGCCCGGAGCGGCAGCTGGGAGAGGAGGATGGCACGGCGGGGGCGGGGGGCGCGTCAGTAAAGCACAGTCTTCGGGGATGTCTGAACAAGGCGGGCACGGCAGAGACTGGCAAGCTGGTATGGTGAAGCGAGCACCGCTGCTTTTTTTTTTTTTTTAATCATAGGGTTTTTGTCAAGCACCAAAATCTAGATGACAGTAAAATTCAATCCAGAATCGGTGGTCTACAACTGACGTGTCACTTCAGCCCCTTCTCAGCAGAACGGCGGTAGCCTAGAAGTGAGAGGCAGCAAAAGCATGTCCTGATGTCAAGTGGTTTTATTCATTTCTCCTCTGTCTGCTCTGGGTTTGAGGAGTTTGGCCACCAACTGATAATAACCCAGGTAAATGTTGTAGCATTTGCACTGTGCCTCCTTTCATATTGGAAACACAAACAAACAGGGACCCACACTGGAATCAAGGATTTTGCTTCTGTTCATGACAAGTACCCTTAGATTTTTAAGCTCCCTTGTAATTCAAGATATTTTTAGTTAACGTTTTAGTCTGGGCCTCTCTGGATTGGGACGCACACTAGCAGTATTTCCAGTGTGGTCATAATTTTGATGATCTACTTGCAGTATAGCAGAACTAAATCTTTTAAAATACATTTTTCTGTTTTTGAAAAATAGCGCATAGTTTCAGTGTTTGAAGTAAAGACAGAATCAGTTGGGTTCTGTTTGTTTAACAATTTCAGCAGCTCTACCATTGAAGTTACAATTTACTTGCTTGCCTTTGTGGAACACAGTGATAGGTTGGCAAACACAACAGTTACCTGTTTACAATCCAGGAGGATTTCTCCTAGAAAACAAAATACCATATTTATTGTGTCATAGTTTGGTCCCCAAACCGTTCTAACATTTGTGCAGGAACCAGTATATAAAGTGGTGTCAGAAAACTGATTTGCAGCTGGGTAGTCTGCAAATGATAGGTTTCTAGACAGCTTCCATTTTAAATGCAGAATGCCCAGCCTCCTATTTTTAATATATATTTTTTTAACTACACTGCTGGATTATTTTTTTTCCCTGTGGAAGAACATGCAAATTGATCTATTATTTTCAAACCAGACCAACAATTTTAAGTTCTTATTTTCCAAGCTTAATTTCTTTCTGGAAGACATGGCACAATGTTTAACTGATGTGGGCTACAAGACCTTTTGCTTGGATAAGTGAATCTTGGAACTCCTCAAGCTCAAGTGTCACAAGCATGTGTGAAGAACAATGTTCACATACAAACCATTCGCCTCACTGTGCTGGTCTTGCACAGGTGAAGATCTCATTGTTGAAACAATGATTTATAGATCAACATTGGGCTAAGAAATTTGTACAATTATCTTGCAAAGATAAATAGCTAATGCAGTCTCACGGTCTTTGGCCAGAATGTGTCTAACATGGAAGCTGAAGGTGTTATCAGGACAATAATCTTACCAACATTTAAATATCACTGCTTAGACTCTGGGTTCCTTATTTGAGTC
Organism: Falco rusticolus; assembly: GCF_015220075.1. NCBI lineage: Eukaryota > Metazoa > Chordata > Aves > Falconiformes > Falconidae > Falco > Falco rusticolus. Next base: position 43,260,660 of record NC_051193.1, read on the forward strand.
TCTTTAACGTTAATTTTAAGTGCATATAATAATATGTTCCTCCATTGATCCAAACCTTCACTTGTTAAAAAGTGAAGGATGGGATTAGATTTATCTGTTGAGGAGAGACTATGAGATAAGTAATTAAAATTTATGTTGATTCTTTTACAAACTATCAGCATTACTATGTTTGGACATACGTGAAGAAACTGGGAAATGTGAAGTTAAAAGCCACTCAGCCACATGTAACGAACGTTGCCAAAGATTAACAGGGCCTTTTAGTAGAAGGATTGCTGTGCATTTATTCCTATTTCTTTTTTTTTTTTTAACTTCTTTTTGTGTCTACTTTTGCTAAGTCTTGGTGGTTCACGCTAATAATTCATTTATATTAAAAATGGAATTTTAAAATAAAGTTTTAAAATAGTTTGGAATATAGTTATTTTGCTTTATTTAAGAAAAAAATCAAGATGATAATTAAGGTGCCACAGTTAGGTTCTGCAATAGTTTCTGTGAAATTGCATCATTCTGTATTTGAAAATACTTCACAGCTAATGCTCCAAAATAACATTTCGAGTAAGGGGAATTTTTTTCCTAATTTGACATATGGCAGTGATAAATGTAAACAAAACAGAATACTGATGTTTTGCTGCTGCTTACTTAATGTAGAAAAAACCTCATCTGAACTGGCATCTGCCTGCTCCTTGTAAATTTGCTTTCATTCAATTGTACAGCTAGATTTTTATGAGTATTCTTTGTTCTCTTAAAATTTACATTCAGTTGTGGGCAGGCAAGAAATGGCCCCATCATTCCAATGACATACAATGTCAAATGATTTGCCAAGATCTTTTACAGTCTCATTCAAAATCTCCAGGATCTCAGTGGGAGCTGGACCGGGCCATGGAATTACTCAGTGTTTGCACCTAAAACCATAGAACTTGGCCATCCCATTGCTACAGAGATTTTTTATGAACAGAGGGCTATGTGATAGCTATTGAGATGAATTTCTGACTGGATAGATTCACTGTTCTGAATTATTTTACTCTCTATCACTAAGCATGCTTTTGTTGACTTGTGTTTAAGCTGTAATATTAACAAAATATTATTTTATAAGTTTGTTAGTTGCAATGGAAGACTTACAACCATTCTACCTAGTATTGCATTTCTAAATTTTGCCTTAATATGATAGTAAGGTTACAGTGTTGGTCTCTGTTTCTGCAGACTTAACATATCCATGGGTATGGACAGGGAATATTAGAGTATAGCCTAAGATATAAGGAGGAATTCTGTTAAGAACTTGGAAGAATAATAAACCTTACTACTTACATGCAAGGTGTGCTCTTCAGCCTTGGCTTTGTTAACATAAGCACTGAAGAACACGGCCTCACATATATCAATTGTTTTCTCATATTCTATATATTCATATATATATTCATATATATGAAATGAAAATATTTTTAAAAAATCAAAATTAAAACATTTCACTGACTCTGCCCCGGGAGAATGGATGTGAGAACAGATGGACAGAAGTTTGTCATATCATTTAATGCACAGCTGGGAGATTGATATTATGGTGATAAGCATAGATAACCAGTGTATAATAAGTTAGAAGTATAAGAAGCCAAGTCAAGTATATACATGCATGCAAACATCTGTGCAAGTGGAACAAATTCATAATTAGTTTTCATGGCTATAATATTGCCGGTTATATGTGTGAGCTACCCAAGCTGGGTTTGGATTTGTTATACTGTGTTTCAAGTCAATTGGAATTCTGTTGGTATATCAGAAAAAATAGGTTTTTACCCTCTCTATTAAACTCTGTTCATATAGGCAATATTTTTTTGGGAGATCGTTTTGCACAAAATTAACGTTTCTAAATACCATTGGAAGCTATGAAAATCTAAGCCAGTATCCTTATAAAAATACTCTTATGAGCTTCACTAAGATTGCAAATAAGTGGGTGGAACTCCACTGAAATAAAAAGCTAGAGCAGAATTGAATTTGACCACACTTATACAAGATGTGAAAATAAAAATTGCTTCAATCTTAACATTTCAATTTCCAGACCTGGTAGCTCTTTTAAATGGGAAATTACATGTTCCTGTAGATTAATGTTTCTTTTTTTTTTTCTTTTGAGACAGAGAAAAAACCCCAAACTCCCCAATCCTTTAGACGCTCATGGTTTCTTTATATTTGCCTCATTCCCAATGGTGTGTATCAAAATCACATGCAATTATGGAGTTTCACTGAGTACCAAGTGTTAGAAAACCATCTTTGTAATTGAATAATAGTAGTTGCTACCTACTTCGAGTGTCCGTTGTCTTGTAAAATTTTAGATGGCAATACAAAATTATTTAGCTGTTGGTTAGAACTAAATTATTTACACATTACAATTAAATTAGTGAATTTTCTATGTAGCTATGTAAATTGGCATCCTTGAGGCCAAATAATTTGAAAAGTTTCATGTTTTAAACTGAGGGCAGTTTGAGTCGGGAACCTTAAAGATCCTATCATAAAAAGACTAGTACAGATGGGAGTTACAGACCTGCTCCTGTACATAAACTCAGTCATAACATCTTGCAGATTAAACATTATAAAGTAACTATTTAAGCCAAAGTGCTTTTCCCTACTTTTTTACACTTGAAATGTAAAATAAATGAAAAAGGAACAAAACTTTTTCACAGTCTTAAAAAAAAACCCTTTCTTCATAGTTCTATGAAGAGTTCTCTAGAAACATTGGAGTATGTGAAAACAAGATTTTCCTTCAGTTTTTGTAATTGCCAGTTTCATTGGAAGGTAAACATTGGATGATTCATGATATAAACAGAAGTTACTGGTTCCATTTTTCTATTGTTTATGTTTTGTTAGTGTTTTTATGGATAAAAGCCAAATTGTATCCACTATTTTTCAAGAATCAAATGCAGAAGAGGACATAATATTTATATAAGCATTTCTTCAGTATTTCATATTTTTACATAACATTGCCACGCGTACCTAGGTCATGCTTCTTCACTGTTGGGTGCGTGTGTGTGAACTGTATTACCTGATGGTGATTCCAGTTAGTACATTGTCAAAGAAAGTAATCTATTTTTACCACAAATATATTTAAAAATATTCTGTATAGAAAGATGCATATGGGAACAGTCATTCTAATGATAGAAAAAGTTCTGTTTCTAATTTCAGTAGATAGATTCCTCAATATTTTAACTGATACAATGTAACAAACAATTCTTAGTCAGATTCACCTTATTAGGGATGGCTTGAGTTTGCATTTCATTTCTCAAGAATATGCTGGAAAACTGAGTGGGCCAAAACCTGGTTTACTTTATAAGTTCTAATCGCTGTCTTAGAACTAATAGATAAAAGCTGAACAGCTGTTGCTGTTAGCTACAGATCTTGAACCAATATATAACTTATAATGGTATAATAAACAATGGTAAACAAAAATGCTTCAGAAAGTCCTGAAGAAAGGTTGCAAATCAGTTCGTTCAATTCCAGTACCATTTTCTCATTTCAGTTTGTCCTATTTAACACAGAAAAAAAAATAATCTTCAAAGACACTCAGGATTGCTTTTTTATATAACAGAAATTAGTAAATGAGCCATTTGCATTGTTTTTTACACCTCTCCTTTGTTCATGAGTAATTCATTTTCATCTGAATATTCCTGTGGGGCAAACTGGGCCATAATTTTGCAATAAAAGTCCCAGCTAAATTTAATGTGTGTATATATATGAGAATATATGACTTAGGCAGACAGGTATGTGAAATCCACAGATACATCCTCTAATGGCCAAATCTCCCTTACTTAACCCCAAACTGTAATTTTGTAATAGGTCTATGTTAAAAGAATTTTCTTTGGGTCAGGTAGGGCTGTCATAAATCTTCATGCTACAGCTAGAAGTAAAAAATTCAACAACTCCACATACGCCTTTCAAGGGTGATCATAATTTTAAATCAGATCATAGTTTCTGGTACAGATTTTCAGCAACTCTAAACATGCCCTGAAGACAATAAATCCATGCTCATTTGCATCAGTTAGGGATTTATTCTTCCCTTCCTTTCTCTCACACACCCGAAATGAAGAGTTTCTCAGTTTGTCAAATTCCTTGGAAGAAGAAGCTACAAGATCAAAACTACCTGAGTTAATGGGTATCAACTACTGCCATCCAGGAGACATCCAGTATGCTTATCTGCCATGCTGTGGAGCTGGCCTGAGGTGAGAAGTAGTATACATACATCCGAAATTACAGGCACTGGAAGCCAGAATCATTGCCAGATGATATTGTTCATTTGTCTTAAGAGCATGAAGAAAGCTATTGAATCATTACACTTCTTTGGACAGTTACTTTACATTGCTTGTGCCTGCATCAATAATAAACCCACCTGATAATGAATAAATTCTCCAGCTGCCTGACCACCATTTGGGGGGGGAAGCCCTAAGTTTTTCAAAAACCTTGAAGAAAAGATTAATTTCTAGCATCAGTTCCCAGAAACTGTAAAAATAAATTCCAATCTCCACAGCCTATTGCCAGTGAGCAAACAGACTGCCTCTCCCCCGGGAACCTGGCATGGCAGTACCTAGGAAATCCTCTACTGAAGGCTCATCTTTTTCAAAGTCTTTTAGTGAAAAGAATTTTTTAAACAACAGGAATGTCTGATGCTTTCTGAACACAGATTCTGATATCCCCCTTAAGGTTTCTCTTTGATCCAGTTCTTTGTCTAGAATGCTAGGTGTCTACCTACTACTAGCATGTGTGAAGTCCAGCCTTTTAAAATGCCTGACCCTTGGAGTATGCATGTGCCTCCTTCCTAAAGCATGTCACATCGTTGTTGAAATTCCAGAAATGGCACCAAGAAAACCCATCTTTCTTTGTAAACCTGGAAAACAGAGCTGTCCCACAGAGCCTGCTGTTCTTCCCAATGTTTTTGTGAGGGTACAGTTCACATCAGCTACCTAATTAAATCTGTGTTCTGCCTGCCTTATTCTGAGGCTGTCAGCTTCTGTGAGGTAAGAATATGCCTGAAACAGGGTCTGTCCCAGGCGTCTAGCACTTTGTGCACACCTTTCCTGGCAAGCAGCACTGACCTTCCCCACACTATGGCTATTTGTTATTATTTTTGTGGTACCAGAAGTATGCTAGATGCTAATGAAGTACTTTTATTTAGTAAGTGCACTGTTAAGTGCTGGCTGTGAAGCTGTCAGCAGTGCTGTTAAAGGGCACAAGCCTGACACAAAGGTGCACTGCACTGAGAATGGGATTTTAATGCTATATATAAGGGAAACACATTTAATGAGTTTATTTTGGTTAGCCTTCAGTTTAGTTTCAGGTCTGCCAATACTGACATCATTTTTCCAAGCAGGGAGCACCATCTAAGACTTCTCTGCATCACTACCCTTGGGGTGGGCCCGTGTGTGGGCTGATGCAGTGCTCAGCACTCCAGATCATTTCACTTTGGCATCCATTCTGCTTCTGCTGTCTCTATCTCCATATTCTATTTTAGGTGCTTACAGAGTACCAATCTCCTTAACTAAAATATAACTGAAACAAGATATTCAGCATTAAATAAGCAAAAAGTGAAAGACTCAAAATAGTCTATTTTATTATTATTATCAGGTTAAATCTCTTAAACATAGATGTCTTCCTACTCCTCCTCCCACTTCTTTCTTTAGTTTGTCTCATCTTGTTCTCTCCTCAGCGACATACTGCTGGCCCACAAGCTTCTGCAAAAAAAAAAATACAAAAAAATTGAACTCTATTCTGTGATGGGTCCATGGGTGCCAAGTAGTCACCTAGCTTAATTCTTGCAGAAAGCACGTTGTCATTATAATCTAGGCTGTCCCAAGGTCCTCGGTCGATCCCTCAGCCTCCAGTGGGGCCAGGGAGTGCCCTTTGGAGAGCGAACCTCTTCAGATACTCTTGCCAAGCCCCCACGCAGGTTGTTCCAGCTGGATGTTCAGGAAGGTACAGCACCTCGGCCACTGTCCCAGGCCAGTGCCCACAGCGTTGTGTTGGCATGAAGACATGGCTGCACCTGAACCTGCACTTCAGGGCGTTTATTACTTGGTCTGTGGGCATAGGGAAGGGGCTGGGTTTTTAACCAGGTGCCCCAAAATAAGGATATAGAGAAGCAACTGTCGATGTGCCAGGGACTTCAGTTCGCTGTAGGAGATCTATGTGATTTGGGAGGCATCGGGCTGCCTTATCACTTGCACCTTGCTGCGCTCCCCGCCGGCGCCCTGCGCTCGGCCCGCGGCACCAGGGCGCGGCTGGTCGCGGAGGTGCCATGGCTGACACAGGTCACTGACAGTCGCTGCAGGGCCCGCAGCCGCGTCCCGAGCAGACGCCGTTTGCCGGCTCGGCGCAGACGGCTCGGCAGCTCCTCCGCAGTCACTCTGAAATAGGCCTGAACTGAGGCTTTGGGTCGGCTCGGCTCTGGTGACTCCCCAGGCTCCGGGTCTCCGCGCAGGGACCGCTGATGGCGACCGACACCTTAAGCGGCCGCCGGGACGCGGGAGGCGCAGCACAGCGCGCTGCCGGCCCAGCGCCGCCCGCAGCCGCCCGAGCCAGGCGGTATTTTTTTCCGCCTTTCCCGCACCCAGCGGGGCCGCGGCGGGAGAGCTCTGCGCTGGGCTGGGGCGGCGGCAGCACCGACGGCAACGTCGCAAGTAACGCTAGCGCGGCCCAGCCTATCTCCCTCGGCGGGCGGCGAGCCGCTCACCGGCGCCTTCGCCGGTACCAGGGCCTATATCCTTTCGCGGAAGGTTACCGATCGCATGCACGGCGGACGGAGCAGCGATGCCGAGGCATCTGAGGCAGCACTTTGTCAAGGACCGCCTGATTGGCTACAGGGACTCTGCAATGGTTAGCTGCTAAGAGTCAAGCCCTCTGATTGGTTGCGTTGTACCTGCAATGCGTCAAGTGAAGATGCTGGAGTGCGTGTACTGTCGGGCTCCTGTGGGGACGGCAGCGGCTGCCCGCGGGCATGGCGGCGGTGGCGGCCGCCCGGAGCCCGGCCCGGGCCGCGCCCGCAGGGGCTTGCGGCGTGCCTGTGGCTCTCGGGCCTTCCTTGGCTGTATCAGCAACCCTAGGGCTAGGTTTCCCGCCTCTTCACGGTGCTGCAGCTTGCAGCAGTAGCAGTTGCTTGGCTCATGAGCCAGAGCTGGCAGGAAAGAGCTTTTCCTCAGTCAGTCAGTTATCTCGGTAGAGCTGGGTTGCTGTATCAAAAAGCAGCAAAAAGACAAAGTGTCCTTTCTCATTCCTTCTCCACAATGCACGGTGCCAGAGGTACAAGATGTGGCAGCACAAATTTGCTTGTTCTGCCCTTCCACTGCCGGTGTGAGAAGCGTTTCTTGGACCATTGCTCAAAGTGACAGTTTGAGTGACAGTTGGAGGAGGATACGCATGATAAAGTGATGAGTGATATCCTAAATATCTCGCTGAAATGCTGCAAAGTCTTTCAGCACAAAGAGATGCTTCTGCAAAACGGGACTGGAGCTGCAGAGCTCCGCAGAGGCACGCGAGGCTGGCCTGCCGCCATCTGGGGCTTGTGGACACGGCTGGGTGGCGTGGGCCTGGCCAGGGCCCACTGCAGCCCTGCTTGTTGCATAAGGAACCGCAGCCATGCCATAACCACTCCTGTGGGTTTTTTTTCTCTCTCTCTAATTGAAATAAGCTTAGTTAAACCAGAAGCAGACAAACAACAAAGCCTTCTCAGCACCAGCTTACAGGACCACTTTGAAAATGATGGGAGTTTCAAACCAACAAAAACTTCCTGGGGCTTCTGCAGAGCTAGATACCATAACCATATCAATGTAGAAGTAGGTTACAGACACTCATAATACCTAAATTCTTCAGTATTTCTGTTATTGGAGTGGTTTCATTGCTCTTTTTCAAAATCACATTCTTGAAGAATGAGTCAGCTAAAACTCTGTGAATGTGTCAGGGAGCAGTATTTTAAATAAGGTTCACTGCTAAGGAATTATTAAAAGACCATGTTTACATATGAAAAAATTGCTAATTTGCATATGAACATAACGGCCCAATTTCTTGACTCTAGTGAAAGTTTTCTTCCTAACTACAGTTTTCAGGATGACATTCCTGATGTGCTATTGGAAGGATTTTGAGTCAAATTCCACGGCAATTTGTTTCCTTTATTCCATTTGCTTACAAGGAAGTAGAACACTTTTTATTTTAAAATTATCATGATTTCCTTTTCACAGCCTTACTAAGTACAAACTGCTTTCCTGCTGGCATGAACACTTCTTTTTTCCAAAGAATTCTTTCAAAATGTTAAAAAAAATCTAGCCACTTTTCCTTGTAGTCCTAGCCAAGTGGAACAAGTCCAATGAAACCTTTATGGGAAAATTATATGCCTGTGTAATTATAATTATAACGTTTATGAGTGAGTGTTTGCTGAAGTGAAACATAACAGTGAGATTGTAAGCTCATTACATTTCTTGCTTGGACATTTAAACTATGATAGCGTTTTTGAAAAATTCATGTTTGAAAATTTTAGGCCTAAACTTGAGGTCCTAACAAATGGAAAGGAAATGGGTATAGAGCACTGGTAAAGGCATCACACAGTAAACACCAGAACAACCTTAAACATTGTATATTAGTCATAAAGCCAATTTGTTGTATTCATTTACTATAAGGACTGTACAAATAATAGAACTACATTAATGTCAGAGAACCTGAAAAAAGCTTTTAGAAGTAACATTGTCATTCAATGGGAAACCAGTTTCAAGGTTAACAGCTAAATCATTGTTGCCCCAAAAAGTCTCCTATAAAGCGGACTGTTCAGAAGATTAACTGAAGAGCTTCAGTGTGTTCAGGACAGCAATTACATTCTAAGAACTGGCTTACTTTGAGCACAAGTTGCTAGAATGAATCAATGGGAATAAATATAAATTACATATTTATTGGAGAGAGTTACACTGATGCAGTTCAGGCAATTCAAAGTCAATCAGCTCTTAGTGGTAAAGCTACATTATTTTTTTTTTACCAGTGCTCTATGTACAAGGCTGTGTACAAAGCCATCAGTGAGTATGGGAAAGGTGATACCTAGTAGTAATCAGAGTTTGTTACGGTTCTAAATATATCACATTTGAAACATTCTGACTAAAAACATGCACCATTCATAAAGCAACCATTTTAAAAGCAATGTATTTACAGAAATGTCATTACACTAACATCTGTTAAATATATGCAGGCCTGCCATCTTATGGAGCCTGCATGGTACTACCAAATAACAGAACATGGAACTACATGTTCATATTAGGAGAATAATTCCAATTTTTCCTTTTCAAGTAATGTGTTCGTTCTTCTAAAACTTGCAGCATTTTGACTCATTGCTTCTACTTGATGTGTATATTTATTATGTTTTTGTATGCATGGAGGTGTACACATGTAAACACACAGTCAAATAAAGGCATTACAGTTGCAAGTTCAAGCACGGAAAAGCCAGGAAGTGTTTAAGTTGGTTGTTTACATTATATTACAATCTTGAACAACATCATCATGTGCTATTTTTTTCTTCAGGACCACTGTCTATTCAGCATTCAGTTTAGTTGGTGCTATTTAGTGAATAGCTGTTCAGAATTTTGCTTTAGCCTCTTTGTTTGGAGTGTGCCTATGCTGTATTTGCTGAAAGCTAGTCAAGCCCTATTCTAAGGAAAAAATTATTAATTTCTGTATGGACTTTTCTGTAGCTGTTATTAGAGTATTATTATGAACAGTTTTGAATGAAGTTTGTATAGGCCAAGGCAGACAATCATCATGGAAATTTTCAGCCCAAGTGATTAAAGTTTGGCAAAGCTATTAAAGTTGCTAAAGTGATACTCTTTTGTTTGTTTTTATTTTCTATTTTTATAAAAGCTGATGTCAGATAAACTTGATAAGTGACTTTTGGGTCAGCCAAGAACAAATGCACAAGAACACAAGAGTTTTATAATTAGTAATATCACATATTGTTTGAATTTTTGGGTAACAGGTCAATATCAAGGTTACAACAAATAACAATACAATGATTATTAACAATACAAGCATAAGATGTAACATTAGTTTCAATAAATTGTTAGCTTTTGGTAACAAACCCTTAAGGATATACCAGTGATGTTTAGTAAGGCTAGTTTCTACCTTCACAAATTGAGTGAGTTCATTGTTATCATATACCACTTGTCTTTCATCTAAACATTTTCCAGTTTCAGACAGATGTTGGGCAACCTTGGCATTTTGTTTGAGAAAGTCATCTTGTGGATCAAAGGTCATATTATATCTTAAATGATGTGAAATAAGACATCTTTTGTTCAGTCACGAAGAAGTTAACCTGTAAATCTGATTGGTTATTTGGTCAAAAATGTATGTCTCATTATAGCAGCTAGTTCCAAAATTTACATATTCTTCAAAGTGGATAGTACTGAAGGTGGATACAGACATGCATCCAAAACCATGGCCATATACTCGCATCTCGTTACTGTGAACGTGCTGCCAGAGGCAGATAGTCGGAGGAGTGTTTTATACAGTGTAATTCTGGAGCTCTTAGGCTTGGTGGGGAAGATCTATCCTCAGCGTGATAGCCAGTAGATGTAGTGTTTACTAATTTCAGAAATGTCATGTGTATTACAATGCAATCTCCTGCTACTATAGCTATCTACATCTTTTTACTGCACTTTGGGAATGGCAGCACGTGGTATAAGGGTATGTTTTTTGTATGAGTGGGATTTATCTGTTGAATTCCTAGCAACTGGAATACCGACTCCTCTGTAGCTGCATCATAATAATAAAGGCCCTCAATAGTTTTAAGCCATCCTCCTTCAAAATTGTCTTTTACCAAGTCTGGGAACATTGGTTCTAAGGTTTGTCTTTGACTACTTACACTGGCTACCCAAATCTGATCAACCTGGTATATACTATTCTATTGAAATAGAACACAAGATAAAGCCGAGCTGGCTTCTTGTGGTATGTTTTTGGTGGTTAGTAACAGGGACCACAGCAATACACTAGTGTGTCTCAAAAGGTGCCAAGTACATTGTCAGTCTTGTATGGAAGTTTGTAAAGCTGTTGGTAGCCACCCTGCAATCATTCTGGTTACACCAGTTTTCATTTCTTCATTTCTGGTAGTTTATTTTATAGAGTTTCACTATCAAATGAATTCAGTATTCCTGATCCTGTACCAATTCCACCCAGCAAAGTTTGCATGATACCTCTTCTAGTTCTGTGTCCTATTGGTGTATGGTCTTGTAGCCATGAATCATAGAGAGGGTCACCATATGCAGCACAAATCTTGTTCCATGCACTAGTGCTTACATTGGTTACGTTAAAATGTGTGTTCATTGCCATTAATTTTGGAGCCATAACCCATCCATTTGGAATTCTCATCCATCATGCAATTGCATTAAGCAAAGCAGTACCTTTGTTAAGCAGTTGTTTTCATTGCTTTATAAGATATGCAGTCAGGAACAAGTGGTGTCTTAATTTTGTCCATTCACATCAACTTTCTATTGAATGGAAAAATTGCTGTATATTATTATATTGCTCTCATTGTTTACAACAGGAGCATAATTTTTGGGAGCCATTAAGGTATGATTATTTACCTTATATGTCTGCAGTACCCATTTCATTTTATTGTTAAAATCATTTGCAGTTTCCCATCCAGTATTACATATAAATTACATATAAAATTATAGGTAATTTTAGACCTTAGGATTACTGTAACATTGTCACCTACTATCAGTCCTTGACTTTGGGCTAATGCAGACAGAATTCTTCTTGTAACTAGTTTCAAAGTTGCGTTGCAACTGATGTTAAATACCTGAGCTGTTCCAAAGGCAATGTGAAAATGCAGAACCTGTCAGAGACAAGTCTCGGGCATACCTTCTCATTGCCGATATTCCCATGGTGATGAGGTAATCCTGTATTTTCCTGCAAAAGAAGACATACAGGTCTCAGACATAATCCAAGCCCCAGTTATTGTTAACATACTCTCCCTAGTGCCTGCAGAATCCCATACTCTTATTTCCTTTGTAAAACTTCCTTTTATTTATTTTTTTTTTTAAGGTGTGATACAGTATCATATTGTATTTCTCTGGGCAAAGGAAAAGTAGCAAACCACAGGTTTAAACCAGCAATGATTGCTGGACCAGTCACAGCCTGGGTGGGGTGCATATTCCTTACACCACTGTTTCTACTCCGCTGAGGATGTATTTCCATCCTTCAGGTGTTCACTTTAAAAGACCAATATAATCGACTTGACGGGTTTCTCAGTTTACCTTCCCTGAGACTGGCAAACTATTGTCCTTTTGAGAGGTTACGTTGTTTAAAAAAAATGGCATGCACCTACAATGTGTATTGCCAGAGCTTTTGTCACAGGCCACCCTCTCCTTACAGCCTGTGGAAATAACTCATAATTCCCAGTGCGTCCTAGCCATTCCTGTACCCACTTACTAGCCCTTCTGCCTCAAGTTTTGCAATACATTTATTTTAGCCAAATGATCAGCCATCTGATTCCAGTTTGCCTCAGGGTTTTTGTTTTTTTGGTGGGCAGATACATGTCCAATGGATATGCACTTAGATTGGTCTGTGTCATAAATCTTTTTCCAGTGAGTTTTTCTTTACCTTTGTGTCTCTACCGTTACTTGCCGATTTTTTTTTCCCACCCAGATCTCTAGCCACTGTGAACCAAACTTTTTTGTCTCCCCTTCCCAGGGCAGCACAAGAGGAGGGCAGATGGGAGTATTCAATAGGCATCCCAATTTGCTCTGCACTCTGATCATTTGTTTTCTTTATTCATCCCATCACTTGTCACCTAGTAAAGTACATATAAAGCCCATAACTGCACAGCAGTTTCCTGGGCTACCGTAAGAGTAATGGCTTGGTTTTAAAATAGAAATGGAGGCATATAACCTGATTTCCCTTTCTTGAGTTAATGGCTCGGTAGTTAGCAGCCCCTCATATGCAGCTAATTGGCACCTTCTCAAACAGAGTGTAGTTGGGAGCCTTGTCACAATTTAGAGCAAAACTAGTAGGTAAGCTTTTCTACCTTGCACATCTTGTTGCCATAATTCCCACTGATATCCCTCATAACCTATGCCTATATGAAGTGTACATGGGTGTGCAAAGTTAAGGGGTCACATAGATTGGTTAGTAAAGTGTCGTCATTTAAAGTATTTAATGTTTCATGATTTTCTTCCCAATTCCATATTGCATTTTTCTTCAGCAAATTGCAGAGATCCCCCCCCAGAATACTGAATCCAGGAATGTGTGGCCTCCAAAACCCAAAAGTTCCTAATAAAGCTTGTAATTCCTTTTTATCAGAGGTGCTTGAATGCTTTGTATCTCTGCTCATACAGGTTCTGGAAAAGTTTTCTGTCCTCCTATACATCAAGTACCTAAAAATGTAAATTCTTGACTTGGTCCTCACCATTTCAAGTCAGGAACACTAGTGTTTAATTTTTGTAAATGCTGGATGATAGCATTCACACTTTAGTGAACTATTTCCCCATCATGTCTTCCAATTACAGTATCATCTGTATATTGCAAAATTGCTACTTCATGTGGGAGGATGATTGATTCTAGCTGTTCAGCTAACACGGTGTGGGCAAAGGAGTGGCTGTGTTTAAAACCTTGTGATAGGCAATAAAAGGTATATTGTCTTCCACCCCAAGTAAATGCCAACTGTGGCTTGTCTTGCTCTTGTATGAGGATCATAAAGACCATGCCTTTTGTCCCTAACACTCCCACCCACGAAAAAAAAGCATGTTCCTAACTACTGTGCTGGGAACAGGGGCTGCTAAAGGGCCAGTTGCTTTATTAAAGCCCTATAGTCAATGTGCCATAACCTGTCTGGTTTCTTAAAAAGCTATACTGGGCTGTTACATAGTGGGTGAGTTTTTTCTATAGTACCCCATAGCTCTAAGTAAACTGTTTGACTAATACTGTCCCAGGTTTTATGGCAGGAGTTTATGGCTCTGAGCCTTCTTCCATTGTGGGGGTGTGTTGATCAGTCACAGCGTGTGATTAACTTCCTGGGTGTAAACTTTAACTTGTGTGTTATCCATCCTAGCACTGATTCCATGACAACAAAACAGACTGATACAGAGCAGGGGCTCCCAGCCTTAATCCATTGGATAGGGACAAGCCTTTGGTGCAACTGGTAGCACCAAATTTCTGTCCCCAGACTGGTCTGCATGGATGTGCTTCCACACCTGCCCTCTTATGCCGCTTCACTACCTGTGTCTGTGCATCACATACTGAAGCCCCAAATTTTAATGTGCCTCCCTCATCTCCACAAAAAGAAGCCAGCTCCATTCCCTCATCTACCTCCACTCCATTCATGTCACATTTGCTACCTTGTCTTGCTTCCAGAATCTTGAAAAAGGTGGCTCTGGCTAGGCTTCTATGGTGTGGCAATGATGGTGGAGAGGCAAGAGCTGCTGGCTTGTACTGCAGCAAGTCACTGCCCATCAACTTGTTGGTGTTAGCTGCTGATCATACACAGCTCCAGGTGTAGAGGAGCTTACTCCTGGGTTGCACGGGCTGTTTCAGAGTAACAGGTCTGCCAGAGCATACTGGAGACACAGGGAGACTTCACAGTGTGAATGGTTAGTGTCTGCTTGGAACTACTTCTGCAGTGGTGATTGTTCCACTGCTCAGTTGAGTATGTATCTTCCACTTGTGTTGTTCCTTGCAATTTAAAGAGTGTTAAAAAGGCAAAAATAATGTTGTTAACAGGATTATTGATCTTGTCCCAGCTTAAAATGATCAGAAGCTGGTCCCAAATTAGAAGTGAAAGCAGAATGTGGATCAAGTTTTTGTGCAAAGTTGCATTTTAAAAGAACTCTGAAGGCACAGTTTAAAACACAGTTGAGTCGATATGTTGAGAAAAAGATGTACAAACTGGTGTCATTATTTATGCACCTCATCCTTAAAATGGTTGTTACTGACAAAGCAAAATGGTAAAAAAGTAACTGAAATGGGAATCCACCCTGCTTTCCTCAGCTCCCAAACAGCAGGGATGTCACAGGAAGCTCAGAGGCTGATAGGTAGAAAATACTGTTCTGAATCAGACTCAAGATCAGACTGGGTCAGTGTCTTTCTACAGCTATGGCAAGATCAGGTCCTTGAATGAAGTACTCACTGCTCGTAACAGGAGACAGTCTGTTCCCCACAGAAGATTGTATTCTAAACTGTAACAGTATGAGATTTTCTTAAATTTGGAGCATGACATGTAATAAGGCTTCCAGAAGTATTGTGAACAACTGCAGCTCTGGGTAGTTTGTTATTCATGACATTTTTAGAATTTACTCAGTTCTTGACCTGCGTGGGTCTCTGTAGCAATATGTTTCACCATGTAATTACTCATTGATTTGGCAAACACTAATCAAGCACATTACTTCTTTTACAAAAATTATACAAGATTTTATGTACCATTACAAAGAAGGCAACATTTCATCCCTCATGTTTTGTCTGAGAAATCAACACACAGTAAACTGCCTTCAGCTGACTGTATTTTTTCGCTTAAGAAATCATATTGGGATTCTGATGTTAATTTGCAGTGTTCAACATATATTAAGCTGGATGCTTAGCATTTTACTCAAACACAGAGTTTTCTGGGTCTTCTAATAACTCAAACCAGTTTTTTCTACTTATTTTCAGCTTTCCTAATTCTGTGTATTTTCTTTCTACTGAAACGCATATATAAATGAGTATCATTTAATCCAGAATTTGTTTTACTCCTATTTAACAATAAAAGCCTGCACAGATGGCTGCAAAACAGAACCTTCAAACACAGCCGGATTTGTACATTTGTGCTATTTCTTGCTTAAGGGAACTCGGTTCAAAATGCTGTACTGCCAAGTCCCTCCCTGCAGTAATTCTCTTGGCTTCAGTGGATGGCCACATGGGATTGCCTGTGATATCTGGCTAAGCTAAGAGATTCCATGCAGTTGCAAAGGGATTTGTTTGACAATATGAAAAAATGAAGTCTGAAGGGCATGGTACTGTGTTTGGTGTTGGACAGTTCAATCATTTTGTTCAGAGTAGGGGCCATGAGAGCCACTTTCCATTTAGAAACCACAATAAACAATTAAAATTTACTTTGATTTAGATATCAGGCAGTAGAAAATGTTGTACTGACACTGGGTCACATGCAGGTGCTGACAACAGGAGGGTCAAACAGTCCAACTGTTTTTTGAGGATTTAGAAATTATTTCAGAACTAAGAAAGTGATCTGGAAGCTGCTGTAATTCTGTCTTGTGTGGCGTCAGAAATACTGGAAGGAAGATTTTTGGAATACAGCTGCTTACAGAGAATCGGGGAACTGCAGGTAAATAAATTGCTCCTATTCATCTCAATTTCTTTGTGCTCCATAAATGAGGATGTTATGCCCATTCTTCCTAAATAAAGGGCATCATATAAAATGTCATCAATTTCTTTTCTTAACAGAAACAACCTTAAAGGTGTGAAAAGCAGGCCAACAATTTCAGCCAAAAAGAATTGGCATTACTAGATAATATAATACACACAAGATTGCAACACAGAACAGGCCAACAGCCTGTTTGGCTTCATTGGTACTGCTTATATGGGGAGACAAAACACACAAAAATTGAAACTCCAGAAGGTAGCTGATTTACTGAAGTTGTACACCATATCTGAATATTTGCGAATCATTAAAATAATTAGGTTTGCATTTTTTGATGATCCATTAAAGGCACAGTGATAGCAATTACATTAGAGTAAAAATACTTGTGTTCACTTGGAAGTCAGCTTGCTTTTCTATGGCAAACTATATTCTTTTAAAATAATCCAAAACGGTAAACAACCTTATGGTGCAATATAAATAATAGAGAATAATCAGCTGCAAAGCTACTATCTAGCATTGAAATGTACTTCCACACTGACAGGTGATTGTTTTATGGTGGTTTGTAGGAAACTACTGTGCTTGTAAGCTTTGTGTTAGCACTGCAACAGGCAAGCAAGAAATAATCACCTTATAACTTCAGCTGGATCCTCTGTCATCTAGCTCAACTGGGCTGGAGCTGAGCCAAAGACAGAATGCTCCTCACCATCCTACTCCTAATTGTAATGTTTCCTGTTTTCTTTTGCAAGTAATACTTTATGGTGTAAATGCCTCACTGGCGGTGTCACCTATGCCATTTTGACCTTTTCATTCTGCTTCCATACTTTCCTCCAGAAACTGGCCAGGCTTCTTGCTGCTGAAATTTCAATGCCATCTCCTTAGTTCCCTGCAGGAGAGTTTGTCGGGTCAGATATCCAAACTGGATCCGTGCATGTGTATCGTATTCACCTGACCTAAAAGGCCTCCCATAGTCCCACGTGCTGGGGATCGTTCCAGCTGTCTCCACATGGAGTCGGCCGCTGCTGGCCTGGAGCCCAGCTGGGTTTGGGCTGTTTCTGCTTGGAAGCGGAGAGATGTGACTGCAGCATGCGATCTGTCACTCCTGGTTCGGAGGACACGGTGGGGAGAAGCCTCAGCTGTTTATTCACAGAGGCAACTTTGTTTTGACAGAATTTCTGATCTCTGGCTCTGCATGAAGGTGTGTGTATTGTTCCCAGGTTCCGCACAGTCTTGCAAGAGACATTTGCACAGTGGTTGGCCTCAGCTAACACCTACGCTGGTGGCAGGGTGGTTGGGGTCACATTTGTGGCGCAGATAATCTGCAGCATAGATAATCTAATCATAGATAATTGAGAATTGGCTCAATGGGTGTTACAAGCCCACTCTCACTTTTTATCTTGCATAGGCTGTTGTTTTACTGCTGTCCAAGCAGCAGTATCAGCTTGAGGTATTCCTGCTTCCCTTTTTTTGTTCCCTCTTCTGCCTGTGGCATGCCACCCATTTGGTTGTGCTAGCACAACTTTTAAAGATCAGTAACTTTGTTTTAAAAATCAAATCAGTTCCCAGAGACAACTTCTAATAAGCCTTATTTAAGAAGCCCTCCAAACAATTGTGTTGGCACAGCTGAGGGGCAGAAGGTGTATATAAGAAGGCTTTAAGCTACTATTGAATTTTTTTTAATCTTGAAACAATAGTGACAGGGCAGCTACACTCCTGTAATTCCACTAATTTAGTAGCTGTACCATTGTAAATGAGGAGTAACCTCAAACAAAACAATGCTTCCCAGATCACCAAACGTGTTTGCTCTGAGAAGATGAAGTATTAAAAAATGGAAAATGGTGATAGGTAGGTGGAGATTTGAGGGAAGGCTTTTTCTCCCCTGCAAATAAAATAATTTAGGAACGGCATTAATAGAAAGAATTATTTCATTTTAGTACATGAAAATGTTTTTTAGTACTGAACTACCACTTAGAAAATGGCACAGCTGCGAAATTACAAACCACACACAGTACTCTGTGAAAAGCTAGATGGCTTCACCGAGCTGCATACATGCACTTCATGGCTTGTTGGGAATGAAAAACAATAGAGCCTTGGGTTTCCCAGTCACCTTTGTCAGCGACTTCAATGAAGAAAAAGCTACAAAGTAAGTGTCTGCAGCGGGCTCTCTGCCCCACAGGGATGGTATCACAGGAATTGCACAGAAATATATCCCTGCTTGTCCTCGCTTCTGCCTCCTCTTGCTCCACCTCACTTGTGGGGAAAGAAAATATATGGCATGGAGGGGAGAGAGGTGATCATAAGGCTTCAGAAGTCACTTCCAGGAGTGGCATGGGATAGGTCTAACCATGGTTTTCCTTGAGAAGGTGAGAATCCTTTGTGTGCGAAAAACATCATTGAAAAGGAAAAGAAATCCAAACAAAGAGAATAAATACAGAGCAGGCACTTTGCTAAGGAGCAAAAAATTCCCTTGACAAGCAAAGGAACCTATGGCTGTCAAGCTGTTTCCTCAACAGGGAAGAAAGATGTCAGAATCTGCCGCTGGAGAAATCTCCTACCCAATCTGGCTATCAAAACACAGCTGGCAACCCCAGGGAAAGAGATCCCCGAACAACAAAGATCACCTGAAAATAGAATAATTCTCTTGACTTGAGAAGAACAAATTCTATTACCAGGAAACTCTCTGTTTGGCTACAGCTATTAATTTACATTATTGGCATTCAGCAGCTTCATTTTCTAGCTTTAGCCTTTCTTACTGCCTTCCTCCCTCCCTTTCCTCCTTAGTCTCTCCTTGCACCCCTCCCCAGTTTATCTATGATCCTGACAACTCACTGAACATACGGTGCTGATTATCTGAATATGCTTATCCCCAGGCTGGTCTGCCACTGCTAGTCCTGTTAATTTACCTTTCTCAAATAGTTATTTACTGAATGGCAATAAAAAGCAATTACTTCTAGCAGCCAAAGGAAAACCCTGATCCTTAGCATTTTAAAACAGGATGCTTTCTAGACTAGGGCTTAGTCTTCAGGGTGCATATTTCAGTAGTGGTACTCTACTGCAGGGCATCCATTAATGATTACGTCTGTTCAGGTTCTTCTATAATGTCAACATCTGAGTTTTTTTCTTTCCAGTATATTGTTACTGATTTGTTTTCCAAGAAATTTGGGATACCAACTCACAAACCCAAGGTACAGTGTTCTATAACTGAACTTGGATGAACCTAGCATAACTTGCTTTATGCAGCTCTTCCTAAATGAAGGCTGCTTTGACAGTGTTTAGAGATTCCACAGTTCATATGAGGCTACTGTATGCTTCTGCCAAAGGCTGTAACATAGTTTGGGGTGGAGTGCAGCTTCCCCTTCCAGCATGTATGTGCCAGAATTTTTTGATTTAAGCGTATGTTGTGCTTTCTTCATTAAAACTGCAATATGCTTTGCTCAAAAGAAGCACTTCATTCTAAAACTCACTGGCACCCTTTTGGTAGCAAAGGTGGTCAAATACCATTTCAGTGTTGTTTAGATTTTAGGACTTTTGAACAGTCCAAATTATCAGGGATCAATGGTTACATTTCCTGGGAAATACAGCTGCAGTGTTTGATTACTTCCAGTACAAGATTGTCTACCATGTTTGGCTATACTTTAAAAATTAATGAAGTTGTTCTGGATATACTGATGAACACTAATAAAAATTTCCTAGTTATTATTAAATTGCATAAATAGGGTGAAGCATGTATTTCTGTTAGTTGTATTTCTGATTACTTCTCTATGGATTTTCTGTATTTTTTTAATATATGATTTCTAGTTTGGAATAATAACTTAGTGTAATTGCTAGGCTAAATTATACAGAGAACACCTCATATCTAATGCAGATAATAATGACAAGAGTAGACAAAAATTAACGGACTAAGGCTGTTTATCAAAGTAGAGTGTAAGGAATAATAAACTTTCACTAAGGCATTTTAGAGGTTTTCCATATTCAAATGATACTCTTCCACTTTTACAAAAAAATTTGACAAATAATACTAAATTATACAAATCCAGTAGTGTTTTACAATTTTCTGACTTTTACCCTTTTCTATCTTCTAATTATTTTTCACATGCTCTCACATTGCTCTAGAGAAAGACTTTATTCCTATATCTACATGCTACTCATAGTTCATTCTCTCATGGCTTTTGATCAAGAGGAATAATATACTTGAGGTACTGAGATTTTATTGGGTAATTTTCCCAATGTTTTTCCCTCAATAAAGTAAGCTTTTCATTTGTTAGAAGTGGAAAGGAGATAATACATAATGGAACTTTAAATTATTTTTCCAGTGTAGTATTTTAAATATTAAGCAACCTTAGTCCTATAAAGTTCTGAGATCAAACCTCATACATTTCCAGGGGTGTTTAACCTTTAGTAGGATAAAGGTTAATGTTTCCTTCCTTTTGTATTTTAACCTGTCCCCTCACAAGATCTCAAATGTCAAAATGAATTCTTTCTCTTCAAATCTATAGTCAGAAGTGTGATAACCTATGAAAACAAGATAAATCAGGTGTGTGAGAGGAATTAATCCGCTTGAATGGAGGTGCAGAGAAGCTCATACTCATTTCAGTGGAAGGGAACTGTGGCTTCATTTGTTAGAAATACAGGCGGAACCTATGCCTCACCACTTATCTATGAGATGGCTAAGCAGATGTTAAGATGTGTTTAGATGAGTAGTAAATGCCATTGCTCTCCTTTTAGTCTAATGGAAGGATGCTCTGTACTCAGAAGTTGTTGAGAGCTATCTACAGTGGTCCTATACAGGTCTGTCTGTGGACTTGTGCTGCAGATCAAACATGCCTAATTTTTGCTTTGAGCTAGACACACTGGCTTACCTTGGTTGATATTTAACCTCTCAGAAACTCTCCACCTTCTGGCTAATCAGTATTGTGGTTTGGACCAGTAGATAAGGTTGGGGTTTTTTTTCCTCTGCAAATTCCTAATTCCTCTAATAATGGACAGTGGAAAAGAATCCAATCCCCAACCTGGCAGGGGTTGAAATTTGGAAATGCTTCTTTGGGAAATGGGAAAATCAACAATGCAAGATTGAACAACGTAATAGGGACTGTGTGCCTAAGCTTTGTTATCTAAGTATCATTTTCCGTGAGCAGTTCATATTCTACAGGAAACAATTGTTATGTTCTGAACCAACCTGGACCATAGTTACTGCAGTAGTTTTCTAAGGCCTTGAGCAGTGTCAGAGAGTCTTGCAGGGAATGTGCTGCCTGTGAGCTATGTGCTCAGGAAAAACTACAGCAGATCACACTATATGTGGGGTTATGTCTTACAGAAGAAAGATTCATTTCAATATTTTGTTTGTTAATATGACCTGTAAATGAGAAATGTTTTCATTTTCATTCCTTTTCCACCTAAGTGAATAAGAAATGCTTTAGGTTGGCTATACCACTCTGTATCCTAAATTTGTAAACAAATGATACTAGCACAATAAATTGAAGAGGAATGATCTATAGTGTTTTAATCTACAGTGGTAAAAGGAATGCTAAATCTACTCCAGTTACCTCAGTGAAGTAACTGAGACTACGTTATTAGAGAGGGGTCATCAGAATGCTTGATGTATTGACAACGTATTGACACACTGACTTAGAAGAATTTGAGGAAAAGTATTCCAGATGATTTCAATAGTAATGTAAAACATTTTTTAAGCAAATAACACTGGTTACAGAAATCAATCTTCTGGCTTCTTCATTCATGGAGTCATTCATTACAAGCTCTGGAACACTGTTTTTTGTTGTCTGTGGGCTTTGGTTTCCACTGCTTGACCTCTCAAGAATTATTAGATCATCAGAGACATCTTACCCATCAAGGCCACTATGGCTACCTGCTACCTTGCTGTTTAGCAGAGATGAGCACAGTATTTGGGAAGCACACAGACAGATATGAGTAAATCTTTCACACTCCATGTATTTATCACATTCCTTCACCCATCTGAACCACACATAATGCTTCAATTGCAAGCTATTGAGGACTAGCCTGGACTGATGCAGCGTTTGTTGTTCCTTTGTCTTAGTAATGCCTTGGTTCTATCCCAGTGATATATCCAAGCTTGTATTTCTGAAGGTGGATTTCATGTGCTGCCAAAACTGAAGTCATGAAGATAGGTAAGAACTCCTCTGACCAAAAAGGACTGATTTATAACCAGATGGGTAGAAAGTATTTCAGATAATGGCTGCAGTTGTGAAAATGAGCTCAGGGTTCATGAAAGCCCAATAGCTTTGAACAAAATTGATGGTCTGAGATAAAGTGATGAAGAATCTGAGGGAAATTAAAAAAGGAAGTGACATTTATTAAGGGAGGAGAGAGTATGTGGGATAAATGATTGTTGTACAATGCTGAGTCTTAGGAAAAAGAAAAGGAACGATATATGACTGGCCATTTGTAAGCAAATGGTCATGGTGGTGATGATCATCCTGAATTTGGGTACCGGAAAGGAAATATGTGTATATGGGAGGCAGATTTATGCTGTGAGTATTTGACAAAGGGTTGTTATCTGGTTTTGTGTGTGTCTGGATGGGGATCAGTGGTTGTGAGAGAAAAGCTTGTGGAGGGAGAGAGAATTTGTACAGCATCATAACATGGGTTGGCTTGGAAGGGCCTTCAAAAGGTCCTCTAGTCCAGCCTCCTGCTCACATGGCAAAGAAGGCTGTTGCAAACATTTTTATGATGTTGTGCATGTTCAAGCTTGTGGTACAGACTGAGTACCAGATTTTTTATATACTCAATTTTTTTGGAAATTTTTAAATTTCAAACTGCTCCACTTCTGTATGTGTATATAAAATAAGCTATGAAATGTAAAATTGTATAGACATGTGGGGTTTTTTTCCACTTATACCCCGATGAAGGTGCATGGACATCCAAATTATTCTGGCTTAGGGTATTTTACTGCACTAAGAAATAGGTTTGAATTACCATTACCCTCACTTTTCCTTCTAATACTTCTAATGCCTGTACTGCTGGTTTTTTCCAGCCTTCTGAGCCAAAAGAACTGATTCCAGTGGGTGCAGGAAAACACTGAGGGACAAGTCAGGTGAAAAAGAAGTGCATGGAAGAAGCACAGCCATACCTTTGACGAAGGACTATAAAAATAAAACTAATGTCTTTTCCTCTTTACATGAAGATTACATTTCCTAATGCTATTATAGCACTTACCAAGTATACTTGCCTATGCATTTTCCTCTTCTCAAGGTTGTGCAGCATATTGCTGCTCTTCAGGTCAAAAGTAACAGCACTTCAGCAGAATAATTGCAGTTTGTATAAAAAGACTTTCACTGCTAGTAAGATATAGGATTTCATTTTAATAAATACATAGATGATTAGTCCCAGTTAATATATTATTGTGACTTAGTGATGCCATCCATGATTTAGGTATTAGACTGGTGTTTTTATAGGCATAATAATCCTCAGTGCACCAAAAGAACAGTCCAATAGTTCAGGACAGCAGGATTCTAGTGCATTATGTTGTTGGCGGTGGGTGGGTGGGCTGGGTTTTTTTTACTGTCTATTTATCAGCTAGTTTCAATGTCTGTCGTATTGGTTGTCTAGTGACAGTGACCAGCATTCTGTCAGAGAAGTGACAATGCATACAACTCAAGCATTATACAAACTGTCTGGTAATAAAACTTTTTTATATCAATAATGGATACCTATGTGATATTATTTACCAATTGAAATTTTCTAGTAAACTGGAGAAAAGTTTGTGATTTTGGTGGCAGCTGAATTAATAGAATTTTGCAGTACAAATGGAGATGAGAGAAAGGAAAATCTCCTGCAAGCATCATGGCTCAGTTGTTGGTAAAACATGGGGATGAAGGAGATTTCTGATGAGGTTGAAGAGAGATTAAAAAATGCAGATGTAAAGTGGAAAATATGAGCTACTAATACCAGTACATCCCAGATATTTGTGCAAGTGACAACCAAAGCATTATTTTTTTTTTTTTTACTGGGCACAATCTGATGCTATTTTAGACTAATTTTAGGTAGGCAGTAAGGATAGGGAGAGAGATGGTTGCATTTAAAGTAAAAACAGAGCAGTCTTTGTTTGGAAGAACAAACAAAACTGTTTCAACAACTGAAGTTTTGGAGGGCTTTTCTAATACCTTAAGAAAAAATGTTGGTAGATTATAGTAATTGAAGTATTCAAATGGTCTGAATAAATCAGAGGCTTAAACATGACAGAGATCTGGAATTTATCTCAGACATGCAAAAAACATCTGGAATTTACATTCCAAGTATGGAACTGGGATGAGTAACCACTTCAGTAGTCAGAGTAAAAACAATGGAAAACTCAGTATGGAATGGAGAAGGGAAATGAATGAATGAATAAATCTGTGACTTGGAGACTTGGAGATGCAGGACTCAGGGAAGGTTTTCCAAACCTAGCCCAGAGCTAGATCATGCAAAAGAGCAAAACAAAAAGCAAAAGACTATTTAGCAGCATAGGGAGCACATTGCAACTACCACAAAAAGAAGTGGGAGCTCCAAAGCGCTGAGGTTATATATAACCTAGCTACATTTCCCAGCCTAATGAGTAAATTTTGCAGCTTGCAGAACAGACAAAGATGTAGAAAGGAAAGTAAAAGCTAAGTTTGCTGTTAGAAGAGAATATACACAAAGTGAAAAGAACCATGGCATGGAAGCTAAACTAGGAGAGCTCAACTTACTCAAATGGGGAAACATTACTGAAATAATGATTGAATTAAATAATGAAACATAATGAAAGAACTACAGCATGAAGTTTTATGGCTTGTGGTAGAGATTTTAATCCATGCATTGCATTGTGGTGGTGCTATATAGCAAGCTTAACTTTTCTTTTTATAAACTTTTAATATATTTGCAATTATTCTGTTAGTCTACAATAACACACAAAGCTTTAAAACAAAATTTTAAAATAATGAACACTATGAGTATAAATGGAAGATGGGATAAAATGCAGCCCAAGTTTACTAAAGGTACATGGGTATACTTCAATGGCAGCAGAATATTTATGGATGGAAACCTGGTAGATACTATTGATTTTTCTCTCAGTAAAGCACTTGATAACGTAGTACTTGTGAGATTATTAGTTGAAATGAGAAATAGTACAAAAATGTAAGTTAGATAAAGAAGTGGCTAAAAGAGGGATGACAATAGGTCTGTGCTGGAAAGGATATTATGAGACTAGAGAGGGATTATAAATGTGGCTCCTTATACCAGACTTTGGCCCAATCTTATTTAATAAATGCAGTGCATGCCGATGCTGATGGCAAAAACTGAGAGGCCTTGGCTCACCTCACAACAAGCCATATCAAGAATTTCATTCCTACAAACAGGTGACCTAGGAACCTGGAGTAACAGAAGTAAAGTTAAATTTCATACAAAATACAAGGCTGTGTCCTTAGGGATTAATAACCAGATTTTCTGGTATAATAGGGGGATTTATCCAGGGGAAGCAATAGATTGGAAATGCCCAAGTGTAATTATTGATCACGATCATTACAAATCACTAGTATGATTCAGCCAACTAAACGTTAAATACAGGGCTGTAGAATATTTTCAGTAGAGGATGAGAAGTAGGCCATTCTGTGGAGTACCACTGCCTCTGGAAGTGTGTACAATTCTAGTTCAGAATATGAACTGAGAAAAGTGCAAAAAAATCTTACAAAATTTTTAAATTCCTTAACAGAAGAAAGACTGAGTGGCATATGTTTACTGTCTGTGCATAGATTAGATCCAGGTTAGCACCCTGGTGAGGCAAAGAGCTATTTAAAGCCATAGAAAAATGCTGGGTCAGAAACAGATGGATATAAACAGAGCATGAATGAAACTAAGGAGGAAGTCAGGATGTTTCTAAGCATTGGAAAATCAAGGTTCTGGACCTGTCTTGCAACAGGAGTTGTGTGTAGAAAAGCACAAAAAATTTCAAAATTGAATATATGAACAGACTTATGTGGTAAGGTTTTCAGCAGAGAAGACTGAACTCAGTGACTCAGACCATCCCTTCCAGACCTGTGTTCACAAAAGGTTAGAGATGAGGGATAAATGGCTAGATAAACTTTATTTGGAGGAAAAGTCTAATGAGAAATTACCATGGATTTTACATAAGAAAACATGAAACCCAAGGAAAAGCAGAACGATAATAGCAATAGAAAATGGAAAATCCTGTCTATTAGACAGCGTAACCTATTTAGTTTTAAATACCAACTATTTAAACATGCTAACTGTGTTTCATAGGCTGCATTTTGAAAGGTTCATCAGGCATACTACCCCTCCCCCAAATTAAAACATCTGATCCTATGATCCCAAGACACAAATAAACCACCCCATTGCAGTAACTGGAAGCTTTACCTGTGGCTGCATGATGAAGCCACAAAGCCACCTCAAAATGCTGCAGTGAACAGAATGCCTTCCGTCAGAATGGCATGTAACGCTTACTTGTTTTCATCTGAGAATAAAAGTAGTATGTCCAATGCATTTTTATTACAGGAAGATCTATTGCTGTGTTGTTTCAAAAAGAAGGATTGTAGGACTCTAGGGTACCAGATATAAAACCAGCCCAAAAATAAGGGTGGAGGTGAGGTGGGTTTTTTGGTTGGTTTGTTTCGTTTGGTTTGGTTTTTCTCAGGAATCAAACTCCTTGACTCTGTCTCTCTACAAAATAAACTGGACACATTTGCATGGTTTTGCATATATAGGAAGTTCTATTCATTCAGAATTTCTTAAAATTGTCTAGTCTTCATAGTGAGAAAGCTCGTATAAAAAGCTGGTGGGCACTTCTAGCAAACAGAATGCTATGTTTGCAAAATATCTCCTTCCTCTTCTGGGTGTAGTTTTGTTCACAACAAAATTCTCAGTAAATGTAATGGGAACAGTATCGAGATCCTCATTTTTTGTATCGATATAGAAATACAGATGTATATTCACATATGTAAATATGCATGTACAGCAGAAGTTAAAATATTTTAAAAGTCTGAGGTTTATGTCTAAACACCTAAAAGGCCTATCTAGAGTATGGCTTTGAAACAAAGGTTTTTCATATTAATTTTGTTGCTGTTTCTGTTTTGTGTTATGGAACAGTGTATACATATTTCATACATGCATACAGGGTCAGTCTGACCATGGCTTTAGTTCATCACCCCGGTGCCCCCGGAGCCCTGCTCCTGGCTGGAGAGCTCCTGTCCTGGCCCCCACAGCTCCTGGTCCTCTGGGAGCTGCTGGCCCACGCAGTACCCTGACAGCAGGGTGGAAAGGAAATAAAATGGCTATGAGGACCTTATCAGGCATCACTGAAGTCCTAAATTCATGATGTTCCCACAGGAGATCATCTCCACCATGTTCTCCTGGCGAGGCTGGCCACGGGCTGGTGCTGAGGCTACAGCCCTGTGGCAGCGCGCTGCACCGGGCAGAGCTGAAACCAGAGCTCTCACCGTTCCGCCTGCCGAGCGGGTCTCTAAAAAATTATCCCTTGGTAAAATTACTCAGTGGATCTCAATACGTCTGACCAGCATTGGCACAGACAAAAGGATTTCTTAGTGAAAGAAACCTGAGAAGGGGCTGGGGAAATGTAGAGGAAGGCTGGAAACTTGGCACGCCATGGGAACAGGAACCTGTGTTATTGGAAACCCCGTTGTGCTCCATAGGTCTCACTGCAGGGAGATACAGCTACAGCACCCGCCTTTCACATTTGCCCCGTTCCTCCCACCCTTAGAGCATGCTAAATGTGTCATATTTAAACCACGTATTTTCTTACTGGAGTAAACTGCATAACGTTCTTATCACGATACCAGCACATGCTGCAGCATTCGGTATGTCAATGAGGTTTGAAAAGGCTGGTGGAGTACAGAGGTGGAAGCCTGCTAATCCATCCCATATGGGTCCTTCAGGGGAGCCAAAGAAGGCACATGTGAATACACCTGATTGTCCCTCTAGCTTTGCGGTCAGAATTCATCTCATGTCCTCCCTAACGTGAGCTCTGCTCTTACAGTCTTACACAATTTTACAATATATTAGGGATGCTTATTTCGTTAAATGAGTGCAGTGCAGCCCTTACTCAAAATGGTTGCCTTTATTTTTGATGCTTTTATTGAAAGTACCCAATGCATATGCATTAAATAACACCATTTACAGTGCTGTACTATAAGGCTTGTTCTTGTAAGTTTTTGCATACGAGAACAAACCCTCCTTTGTAAAGAGGATAGTCTCTTGATATCTCATAGAGGGATGAACCTACTTCTAGCAGGAGCTCCTCAGAGCAGAACAAATCATCAGAGCAGAACAAAGAACTAACTACAGGACTTACTATAAAGTAGAAAGTGTGGAGAAGCAACAGAAAATATGAAAGGTATGAGAGATGTGATATCACAGGCTGTAAAGTTAAGTGTGGGGAGAGCATGACAAGAGCAAAATGTGCATGTGTGAGGCCAAGAACCAAACTGGCCTGCTGCGGCCTTTCAGGCCCTGGTGAGGGGTCCCAAATTACTGCTTCATATGGCACACATTTCACAAAAGTCAGATTCACAAATATCTGCTACAATTTCACCGAAATAAGGAAAATATTATGGACCTGATAAAAGGGGGGTTTTTTTGGTCCCTAAATATAATGTTATCATTTTTCTCAAAACATACAAAAGAATTCAAGTCCCAAATCTACTGAAAACTATCAGTCTTACATCTGCTTAGGTAATTTAGTACATTATTTACCATAAGTCTTTCCAAAGAAGAAAAATCTTTAATATGGATTAGTAATAAAAATATTAACCATACCAGACTTTAAAATGTAAATAGGTAAATACAACGCAAAATGCAGACCAGAGTGTTCTTAAGTAGGGAACTTGTTAGTTCCTCTAGTTGGTTTGTTCCTTAACAAGGAACTCTTGTTGCATACAGCTGCTGTGGTTTTGTCTGTATTGTAAAAGGCTTGCTGGTTTGCTGTTATTAGGATAGAACTAAAGAAACAGTGCAGACTGTTTGAGGTAACTTTATTCTAGACATCAAGAGGTGTTTTGGTCAGGTTCTTCACTAAATCCTAATAAAAGGATTGGCTCAACTGTGTTGAGGCAAATAATTTATTTATAATAGTACTTTTTGTCTGTAAAGGCTTAGCAAAGTATTCATATGATATTATTAAAATGCATTTTGCAGAGTTTTAAGACAAAAGCTACAAAATAAAACTTGTTGGAGGTGGAACTAAATACATTGCAGAAAACTACATTTCATCAGAATGGGCATTGCTCACTCAGTAAGTCAAGGAAATGTAATTGTAGAAGATTTTACTACATAACTAATTTCTACTAATGATAAATAAACTACTTGTACAAATATATGCAATAATCTAAAAGCAACGTTCATACAAGTTTGACTTCCACTTGTAATAACTGGAAATACCGCCTGCATTTTTGTGGTAGTGTTAAATATGCTGGGGTTTTGTTTTGTTGTGTTTTTTCTTAATGTCACAGGGATTAAGTTAACACCCTTTGTTAACTTATCCCTCTCTTTATCCATACTGGGGCTAATTTCCAGGGATGCAGGGCATAAATATCTACTTAGGATTCTTAAAAACTCTCTCTTTGGTTATTTGCTTTACTCTTAAAAAGCCTATTTTCTGTATTCTCTTAATTGTGAAGCTGTTAGCTACCATCACTATAAGCAGCTAAGAGACAATGTGAATAATGACATTCAGCAAACAAGCTGAATGCTTTTGTTGTGAAATCCATTTAGTTTATACTGGATCTAGAACATCAGTATCTTGAAAGGGCTTTGAGTCTGGCTCATAATAGAATAGGGAAATAATTACATTTTCTGTAGATATGTGGTAGTTTTCCCAGTGCTGAGGTGTGCAGAATAAACACATTTACAATTTTCAGTAACTATCCAAATACGATAGTAGCAAATATTTCCATGAGCAGGAGACTTCTGACTCAACTTTCCAAATATAAACTGCATGCACACTGGCATTTTCCTCCCACTGAAAAGCCTGCTCTGCGTTGCTACCTGTTTCCATGTAATTTGCAGCAATGTAATAACCTGTAACCTTCTGTTAAATTTGGTTGAAATTGGTCATGACTTCTAACACTACCTGGAAAAATTATGCCAGGCAGACAGAAAACCAAATGCTTGTTCAGGTAGCACAATTACATAGGTTTTATCTTCTCAGGAAAAAGGTTAAAAAGCACATGTGACAAGATACATATTTTTTAAAATTATCTCTTCAGAATTTGGTCACAAATCAGTAATGTGCTTCTTTTAGATTTTTTCCCTATCTTCTGTATCAGTTCTAGGCAGATACGTATTTCTGTATGTTACATACCGCATGTAAGCATACATTTTAAAGCCCATTCTTTCCAAGCTGGCAATCAGGCCCCACTCATTTGATGACTTCCAGACTATCAGTGTTCATAACACTGTTTTGTTCTTGAATTCTCTTATCTCTGTACTTACAGTCTTCACTCCTGTTGATAAAAATGAATAGCATTTTATGGATTAATAATATATCAAAAGTAGGAAGCAAGGATTAAGAAAAAGTTTTATAGTTTTTTAAAGGATCAGAAAACAAACCAGTTATAATTCTGTATAATCCCTAGACCCATTGTACACCTGTAATTTAATCACTGCATGAAATTCTGGTCATGCAGCAGTACCAGTGTAGGAGTTAGTTAGAAAAGCTAAAGAAATTAAACAAGGAGAACATTATGGAGTAGCTTTAATATATGAAGAAAAAAGGCACACTTTTGGGTCCAGCTCCTTTATGGAAGGCAGGATCATGGATGCTATTAAACATGATGGGTGACTCCCCGGTCAGGAGCCTTATAAAGCACCGACTTGACCGCTGGAGGGTTTTTCTTCCCTAAGCCCCCCGTACGGGTTTCAGCATGGTTCTTAAAACATCCTCCTCTACACAGCTCAGCATTCCAGTCTCCAGATGTTACTCAGGTATTCCCTCACGGGGAACCCCATGGAGAATGACAGGATGGTGGGAAAGGAAAGGCTGGCTCTGGAAACCCCAATCCTTACTTTTCCTCCATCAGTTCCTCTCTCCGCTCCCCTTAGCAACGGCGGCGGGTTGCACAAGAAACGCGAAGGCCTGGAGAAGGCAATATACCCGCAGCCGCCTCCCGGCCCCGCCGCCATTTTGGGAAGGCGGGGGAGGGCGAACTACGTCTCCCAGTACGCTCGGCGCCGCGGCGCCATCTTGCCCCGCCGCTCCGCGGGGCAGTTCGGGCCGATAGTAGTGGCGGTAAGCTGAGACATGGCCCTGTTCCCGGCCTTTGCCGGTGCCGCCGAGCCAGGGGAGCCCCCAACCGGCAACAGCGAGGGCTCCAGGAAAGGTAAAGTCCTGGGAGAACCCTCTTTCGCCCAGCAGCCCGCCGCGGCCCGGCCCTCGGGCAGACCTTCCGCTTCCACTCGCCTCAACGCGGAGCCTTCTGCACTGTGCCGGCCTCCCCGCAAACCCCAGCGGGCCTGCTCCGGCCGCCAGCCGGCCCACCCTCCGGCGGGGCAGCCCGGCCCGCCCGGGCGCGCTCCGCCCCCGCCATGCAGTTGCGGCGCGGGCGGTGCTGCCGCTGGGGTCCGGGACCCCGGGCCGCGGGGCTGGGCAGCGCGGCAGAGGGGCTCGTCTGCCCGGCCGGGCGCTGTCGCGGGGGCGGCGTGACCCCGGCCCGGCCCGGCCCATCCCTCCGGAGCGGAGCGCAGCGCGTATGGCCCGCACAGGCGCACTCCGCGCAAGGCGCGCCGCTGCCCGTGTGAAAAAAGTTACTAGTTACGAATAAAGTTAATTTCTGTGAGATAACTCGCGGGGAACCCGAAATAGGGACGTTCCCATTCCCTTCGCATTGGCGGGTTCTCAGGTGTGTTCAGATTTGCTTCCAGCTAACTGCTTGCTGACGGGTGCTGGAGGCATGGCTCAAATTTGTATACATTCTGTGTGGTGGAGAAGGTTCGCTTTATGCAGAGGCGAGATGGTGGGATTTGTGTGTGTGTGTGTGTTCGGTGTTTGGGTTTTTTTTACTACTAGCCTTGGATAGCTTAAAAAGTGTTTTCTCATTTCCAGGCTTATTAAGCCAAATTTTAGTTGTAAAATTTATTTTTTGAAACGTCACGAGTGAGATTATAATTCAGTATCATTTTGACTGTCATGGTGGCTGTCTAGCAAGTTATATTTTTATTAAATGAGTGAAGAACCCTATCTGGTGTATTGCCAAATGCTGAAATATGCATGACGTTTATTAATTCTACTGGGAGATGTTTTTGAACTATGCTGTTTGCTTGCCAGCTTCCACCACCTTTTAGTCTGCCCATGCTGTAGGCAGCACAGTAAGGGGAAGCATCAAGATAATTGTTTCCCTGGGCTAAATTTCTTGTGTATTTGGTACAGTCAGTGTGATGATTTTTTTAAGCTTTTAGCAGCACAGTCTGGGGTTAGCTTCTTGTTCTACCCAGTTGTGTGTTACCCCTGATGGCATTGCAGCTGTTGATACTGTCTGCCAGTATCGGGGTGTTCTAGCCATGTTTAGGAGCCTTTCTGGTAATGACACTAGGTGCAGTGAGTAGTGGATGCAATAAGATCCCGAATTACAGCTTCTGACAAGAGAGGAGCTGCTCTGCCAGACAGAGGTACAGTAAAACTCTCTAGTAGTAAGACCTTGCTTATGTTTTAAAACTCTGTGATTTTAGCCTCTAGGTTTGTTACACATAGTCTGTGTCGCTGCAGACCATCTGTCTGGAAGATCTAACATCACAGAAGAAGATGTTAAGACTGACTTTTTGGATCTAGAATGTAGTTACTAGCACTGTTTATGAGTTACATTTTGGTCTACTGGAAGTTTTTTGTATGAGAATTATTGGCAAAGCATTAAGAAACACAATTTGTTAGGCTTATGTTTTAGCCAATATTGTACTTCGTGTTTTAACGACTGTGTTTCAGTATAAGTTATAAAAATTAAGTATTAACTCAGAACCACATTTACACTGTCATATGTCAAATTTCACACGTTCAGCTTGTGAGAACTCGATGGGCAACTTTGCTATCTGTCTGATAGATGACTCTCTCTTCTCAGAGCTGATGTGAAGCCAAAGTCCATCCTAATACAGAGATCACAGAGTATGTTGTATTTAACATGATATGCAAAAGTGAGGTGTCTTTTGCAGTCATTTAGGACTGTTTTGTAGTTCTACTGTAAAAATTGAGGTAATAATGTAAATATGCTGGCCATGTTTCATTCCTCCAACCACCTCTGTCTCATACTCTTTACAAATCCTCCTAAACCACTTACAAGTGCTGCCTGAAATATAAGTATTGATGTACACTTCCTATCCTGCTAGAATGCTGAGTTGCAGCAACCTCTAGAATGCAAAGTAATTTTGTATATGGTTTCTTACAATTATGTTGTCAAGCTTAATTAGTTTCTGGTAAAAGATAAATTACAAATTTATCAGTAGCCATGAACTGTCATAATTAACTGTACTGACAGTAGTAAGCATTATGCACAGCATTATTTACAGTCTGTAACTATTGTATAGGTAGGATGGT
The DNA here is from genome assembly GCF_015220075.1 of Falco rusticolus. Lineage (NCBI taxonomy): Eukaryota > Metazoa > Chordata > Aves > Falconiformes > Falconidae > Falco > Falco rusticolus. The sequence continues at coordinate 43,294,538 of NC_051193.1, forward strand.
GCAGGGTTTTTTGCTGAAAGCAGATTTTCAGGATTCTGAGAGGCAACAGAAGGCTTTGCATAACTCTTAAAAATTGTCTCTGTAGACATGCATGGTAAATTTTAAATTTTTTTTCCTGCTTTGGAAGGTATAAAAGGAATGGTATTGGATTGCTTCTAGTGTTGTGCTCAAACATGTGGATGGTAAACCAAAAACAAGTACATGCATATTATGACAAAAGTCTTTTACATCTTTTATACTTTATGTTCTTAAAGAGTGTAAATATGGTCTGAGAAAGTGATAAACTTTTTAGACATCTGACAAGGAAAAATAAGAAATTGAAAAGGTAAATTTTTAAAGCTTGGAATGCATTTTGATAATTGAAGTGCTTATATTCAACTAACTGATTCAGTGGAGATTATTTACAGGGAGGTTTGGACTTGTATGTTGTGTAATGGAAAAAATTTCGGTTCTTTCCAGAGTATTAGGTCAATTTGATTAAATTGTTCAGAAAACACTAGCTGAAGAATTCTAAACTTTTCCCTGGTGTATCCACAGAGGCATATTGACTGTGCTACAGGAGTTGGTCCTTGCACTGTGGTTCTTCAGTGTTTTAAAAATGCAATTTGATGTCATCTGCTCAGGTAGTACCAAGCTACAGGCACAGTCGGGATTTTTGACTCCATTTCTCAAAGTGAGTTATTCCTTGGAGGTCCCAAAACAATAATTTAACATATAAAAATAAACCTTACCCTGCTTGTGCTCACTGTTGTGATCATATTGCACCAAGTTAGTGAGTGACCTTCACATCTGTAAGGGAATAACAGATACTTTCAGGTAAAGTTAGTTCAAAATGATATTTTGGAACTTTATTTCTAATAATATATGGTAATATATAATTATATATATAAAATATATATAATAAAAATATGGTAATAGGCATTATTTTGCTATATTTAAGGCAAATTTCCTAAGGAAATGTATCTCATGCATGCTTGCAGTGCATGTGTCTGCAGGCTTACTTGCTCAATATCCCTCTCTTCCTCTTCAGGAGTTTTTACCCTTTCAGTCAAATTTGTTGTGGTAAGAGAGAGAAATGGCAAAAATAGAGAAGGTTATAGAGGAGGTCTGTGAAAATCTATGTTTGCTTAGGAAAGGTAAAACTAGATAAAAGTGCCACTGCTGCAAGAGAGGCTATAACATGAATTGAACTGTAACCAGGACAGATAGGCTTGGCAATGAGCATCTGTACCTTAGCCAGCTAACATCTTTGGAGATCACAATCTGACACAGCACAGTCTGCCTCTTGCCCAGCCAGTAATTAAGGGATGTGGCAAAGTACTGTAGAAGGGTCTAGAGATAATTACTGAAGCTGTGGCAGCCATAGGGAGTGTAAAGGGTGGAGGACACAGCTCAGAAATCCAGGCTTCATCCTTTTGTGAGCTGCAGGATTAATTTGCTGGAAGAAGGAGGGGAATCAAAATTTTGCCAACTCACTGTTTTTATTTAAGAATATGGTTCTGGTCTTAGAACAGCCTTCTAAACAGAGAGATCTAAAGATAACGGCTTTCCCCTCTTCTGCCAGTTCAGGTGTAGCCTCTTTTGTTTAAAGTGTGTTTTGTGCCTCAGGGAAATTTATGTGGTTGGTCAGCTCCATGTTTTATTGTGTCTTCAAAAACAGCTGGAGCTTTACTGCTTTCTTTGTGTATTTTCTTCTCTGTTCATTTCATCAATGTGATTAATCATGCTATTTTAAAAAGAAATGTAGCTGTTGATTCCTATTTTCCAGTTTTTAAGACAGAAGCTCTTAATGCTGCTATGGATCTATATCTCCATTTGGAAATCATTTGGCACTGTAGTGCCATAAGGCTTAAAGTTACAAAGTTTTAGTGTACTTTATACATGCAAACATTTTTTTCCTAGTTTGGGCTGGTCCGTATCTAAAGTGTTTACACTGATGAATAATATTAAAAAATGCATTATTGCGTTAATCTTTGGAGGAACTGATATTGTGCTCTTGAAATCAATGAAAAACCTGTTTTGATGTGTACAGCATTTTAAAAGAACTTAGATCAAGGTCTTAAACATCTTAGACTTCTAAGTCTTGAATTCTGAATTTTGTCATCAACAGCTGTATGACTAAAGGTAAATTATTTAACTTGAGCTTACTTTTAAGTGTCATGGGTTTTAGTATTAATATATTTAAAGTGATTTTTGAGCTGTAATTCTTCATTCAAATCAGTACAGGACTACCTTTATTTCTACCAAAAAAATAATACTAGTAAATGATTTATTAGACATTACAAAGGGAAACAATAATTTATTGAAAAGAAGAGAAGCTCAAAGGCTACAGAGAGTATTTTCAAGCCTGAAGTTTGTTATTGGAGGTCTGGCCAAAGACAAATTAGGTACATTTTGTGTATCTGGAACACACATAATAACTTTAAAAAGATATGTCTAGCTAGTAAGTTACACTTCTGTGCTGTTACGTGATACACCTTTGCAACAGAAACTCTGCCAACCAGTAAATTTTTTCTGTTTTGTTAGGTGGATCTTGGTAGTACAACACAAATCAAAACAAAGATGGATTTTTTTAAAGGGAATTAAATGTCTCCTTTAATTCTGTAAATAAATAAAAGGCTTTATACACAGATTAGTTGTACTTACTGAAATCCGGAGTGCTCTGGACCATTGGACTTTCTCTGAATCTGTTTGTTAAAGGAAGACCAGAGTGTGACCAGCAGAAAGACATTGTAGGGTTGCAGTTTGTTCCCACCTTCTTTTACACCGTATATTCATTACCAAAATGAGCAGAAATAATTGAATATAAGGAAGATAATTTTAAAAATCAATATCACAAATAATAAATATATGTCAAATCCTGCAGCATTTGGTATACTGCATGACATATATTGAATAACTCCAATTTGATTATGCAGTTATCAGGTGTATGCATTTATTTAACTGCTCTGTGTTTTAAGTAATATAATGTTTACAGAATTATCCATGAGAAACATGTTGGGTTATTTCATGGAAAATACATAATACAGTTTTTCTAAGTAATTCCAATTTTAGGTTGGTTCTTAATACATCTCTTACAGGATTGAAATAAGACATTAAGGTACTGTTAAAAACACTGTTCCCCAGCAGGGGAAATAATTATTTTGATGTTGTTTGGATATTATCCAGCATAAATCTTTCTCCTTTAAGCTCACTGAAGAGTTTGGAAGAATGCTTTGTGGTAGATTGAGTTTTAGAATCATACACACCTACCTAAAACGAAGACGTTTCTGCCAGGGTGGATTAATTTATATGAAATAGTAGATTTTTATCATATTTTAAATAGGCAAGTAAGGATTGTGGTTTTAAGGTTTCAGTTTTTGTTCTAATTTTACATTAATACATCTTAAGTATTTTCCTGAAAGGGAGAAAAAAACACTGTTATGTTGATTTGCACCGAAGTAGGGTGGTGTATTTGCCTTAGGTTTGGTGATTCTGATTGCCAGGCAGGAAGTTACAATAATATGCATATATATTATACAGCTGAATTTTTTTTTCAGTCTGTCCTACATTTTGGTGAGCTGGGAAATGGTGTGTAGCAGTGTTCTGCAGCGTATTGGTTGGGATGCTTATGGGAAGTGTGTTTTGGTCCTGACAATGTCATGAATTGTTGGTTCTCCTCTGCACAGTTGTGGAGGTTCAAGATGAACCAGGGAAGGTGACTATCCCTACAGGGCCTTTGGTCTTTGGTAGCAGGGGCAGTCTCTTGGGAAACACACGCTGGAGGTTTGCTTCATTGTATGTAGTTCTTGATGAGGTAAATTTAGGTTAACAAACTGTTTTGCAGCCTACTCCATTTTAAATCCTCTTGTGGACAACATTTGAGGGATAAGAGAGAGAAGAAAGAATTTTGGTAGGAAGAGCTATTTCTGAAAGAAACACTTAAGAAGGTGGAGAGGTGTATGGCTTGGCAGGCAATTAGTTCATGCTATTTAAGGATTAGAGGTCAGTGTGGACAAAAGCACAGACACAGGAGTGTGACAGGAAGAATGCTGAGGCAAAAATGATTGTAAACAGCATGGAGAACAGACAGACCAAATTTAATGTTCCTTTTGTTGTTATCTCCTGTGGTCTGGCACTGAAGAGACTGCTGTTAAATTCTGTGCTAATGCGAAGTAACATTTGTTGTTTAGGTTAGAAAACTTCATGTACTTGAAAGAATTCTAGAAATGAAATTTATGACAATAGTTATAGAAGTTTCAATATCAGTAAAATCTTGGCAAAAAATTCCCCTTCCTCATACTGTCAGTATCTGATCTTATCCAATGACTGAAATGGCTGAGGTCTAGATGCGGAATGATTAATGCTGACTAATATATCAAAACTAACATAATTTAGCTTTTTTTCACACTACTTATAAGCCTAATGGTATTTTGGTGGTTAGAGAGCTGAGAATCCAGTGACAAATTTTGACCTTGTATAAAACGCTTGAGTATTCTTACCAGTAATGGGTGTTGGTATCAATAAAATAGTGTTAAAAATATTTTCCATACAGTGAGTAAATACATTTTTGCAAGTTTACCTAAGTTGCATTACATTAACTACACCTTTCATTTAATTATGTCCTGCTATAATTTTTTCAGTTTTGCTTGTTGAATATGTAAATACCTGTATTGTATATAGTGATTATAATTATTTAATAATATAAATATATGAAGATACACTAGAAAATCTTCTTACACACATAACATGTAATATATATGTAGTTAGAATTTTTATGTGGTAAAAATTAATATTAGCTTTGGGGTTTTTAAATTATATAACAATTTATGAAACATATTATCTGCTTTCAATATTAAATTGTAAGTATTATTATATAGTTTCAAGCCTAGATTTATGTCAGGGGAAGATTCTATCTCCTAAATATTTTACCTCTTTACAGCCTAGTGTTCTGCTAAATGGAAATCGCATGGACTGCTTTCCAGTATGCTCAGTTATTACACATGACTTAGTGACATTTGCTGTGAATTTAGCTGTCGGCTGACTAAATTAACCCCCAACTTTAAAAAGCACAGCAAGCTGATTTGTATTGATCTCACACTTTTCTTTACCTGCAGAGTTGGACTGGCTTAGTAACCCAAGCTTCTCTACAGAAGATGCACTATTACTGCATCAGCGCACTGCAGAAGCTGTAAACCTCAGTCCTGAAAAATCACCACTAATAAGGTAGAATATGCTTCAGTATCTTTTAAAATAGCCTCTTTCTTTTGTTCTGCTTATCTTTTTTTATATGAGACCAAAATCAAGAGCTTTTAGGGCTGCTTTTCATTCCACTGTTCAGTATTTAAAAAGGCCTGAACTGAGTCATATATAAAAGTATGAATAATGCTTCCATGTCCTTTAACTTAAAGTAATGAGAAATTATACTTATGCAATTACATTCCCATTTTCTTCTTCTCACAGCTACATTTAAATCATTGTTATTTTGGAACTGGAAGGGAACTGAGTGGTCATGAGTCTTCATTAGCTTTTAAATGTCCTAAGTGACCCTTGAAATAATTTAAAGATTAAGCATCATCTTTGTGATTTCTCTGTGAAAACCAGCTCAATCAACCATTTCACAGCTAAGTTTTTTACTTTTTAAAAACTAGTTGAAGATGTGAATTAATGAAATACTACATGTATCAAGTTGTGTGGCTGTGTAGAACATGCTGATCACTGAAGTGGGTGATTATATTCTTTTATAAAAATGAGCTTTAAGCAGCCACATTTGCTGAAGAGCTAGTTTTAATACCTTCACTAGAATAGTTGCTGTACTCGGCATATAATCACTGTAACTAGCACTTAATAATGAATGGAATCAAGTTGCAGTTGCCAAGTTAAAAAACTTAGTCGCTTTTAATTTGATACAAGCTCCTGTGTTTAGGATATCTATTGATGACAGAGAATGTCTATAACAAGCACAGCTGAATACATCTTTCTTATACTTATTCTTCCATTTATGTGCATTGTGCGATGAAAATGCCATCACTGTTCTGTTTATCAGTCATACGCTATATTTCTGCTTATATTTCTTCAGATCTTTTCAGGACTTTAATGTCATAAAACTGACGAATTTACAAATTACCATTCAGATAGAATTACATAGCAAACTCACCATATTTAATTAATCTTCAAAAAAGAATTTGTCAAAAGATAGTCTACAGAGATGTTTGATCTTTTTGCCTACTACTAGGGTACGTTTTCAGTTCAGTAAAAACTAATTACTCCAACATAGTTGGTGTTTTTTGGGGGGTTGTTCTGTATGTTTCTTTTAAAGGCCTGCTAATGGTTCTCTCATGGCTTCTCTTTTCTTAGTGCCCTTCAATAAATTGAGTAAGGGTTTTTTTTGAGGTACCTTGTTTCTGAAATGCTACATTTTCTTCTATTGACATTAGGAATACTAAGACTTGTCATTCCTTTCTTCGATTAGAAAGATTCCAGAAAAACTGTTTAAATGGAGCTTTTGCTTTAATTAAGGATTAGAGAAGACCTCTGTGATTTCAGTTGATTATTAAGTATCAGCGTATATGTAGTATGTACAATGATATACATGTGTTTTGACAAAACCATCTGTCCCTTGTGTGATCTCTCAGCAAGTCGGTTGTCTGTTGGATGTAGTTTGTTACTGCGTTATGTTATATGGTAACATTTATTCAGTAGTCATCAAAAATCGTTCCTTGACTGGTGAGGTTTGAATTTCTGATCAGAAGTGATTTTAAAAGTGTGCTTTTGATAATTATTATGTAAATCATAAAGAAACAAGGAAAAAAACCTGCAGACTTTTTTCTTTTGCAGGTCACCTTGAAAGATTTCTTATCCTTTTAGCTTGACCTAAGTTGTCTTAGCAAAGTTATGAAACTTTATCAGCTCAGTCCTCTTTTTTAATTTGGTGATGGTAACAGATGGATATTTATACAGATCACACATCAAAATGCCTTTGACAATTACAATTTTTAAGACTGGTTGTCATTAATTCCAGCAGCTGAAAAGACATAGTTGCCATTTAATGCAGATTTGTATCACTTCCATGGTATGTGTTGCTGCTAACTCTCTTCTCCAAAAATTCAGGGAGAATAAAAGTAAAGGGTAAAATTTTTCTAAACTTTCTCATAGTGGTATTTCTTTACAGTTTTACTACTTGGATATATAGGTGTATATATAAATATATATACTTGTTTCCAAGCAGGACTACTTCAAGGTCAGAGTTGTCAGAGGAAAGTGATACAGATGAGACTCTGAAACAGTCAAGTAAGAAAAGAAAAAAGAAAAAGAAAAAACATCACCACTATAAGAGGGCAAAAAAGAAAACCAAAGGGGACTCCAGTAACAGTGAATCAGACCTGGACACCAAGTACATCAAGGACAAAACCACAGGAAGTGGGAGAAATAACGAAAAGGAAGCAGCAGCAAAGTATGTATTTATTAATACTATGCAAGATGTGAATTCATTGTGTTCTTGTACTTGTTTCTTCAACCGCAGGAATTAAATTCTTACTGCTTGTGGGTCATTTTTTTTTTTTTCTAAGCTGTATATGAGTAAACCTGCATTCAAAGCAATGAAAATTGAATTAGAACCACTTTTTTATTCATACCTGAAAAACTGACTAAAATATTCTGTGAAGTACTGTTCTGCAGAACAAAGCATGGGATGGCAGTAATGAAATACATTCTAAATGACATGTAGATACTTATGTTGAGTTTTTGTAAGTATCTTGTTTCCTTTCATGGATCTTCTTTTGGGAGAGTTTGAAGAGGGATTGCATGTTCTTAATTAGTGCAAAAGTCAATATATAGCTGTATTTGCCTTGTAAAACAACTTCCTCCTCACAGACTTAATGTTTCCTTTTTTTCATATTAAGACAAAGTTTGTTGTATGATTTAACATTTCTTTTATGTCCAGCCATTTATTGCTGTATGCTGTGTTGCTTTGTACTTCTTGCTCATGGTACATCTAGATGGGTATTTAAACAATTGAAACTGTTTTGCTAGAAATTTTTTGTTAATTCCCAGAGCCTTAAATTACTGTGTAATTAGTGGATATATAATTTTTTATGCAACAAGAAAATAGGCACGTGTGACTAGCATGATTTTTGAGCAGTAAAAGAGGTCCTGTGAACACACTGAGTGTTCAAATTTGCCATACCTAGCTGTGCTTTCCTCAGTCTGATAGGTTTTGGTCATTTCATTCAAAGTGGCCCAATCTAACTGGCTGCGTAAGTCAGCTTTCCCTGTTTCTCATAATGTTTGCTAGTTTGAGCAGCCAGTTTGCCTCTCTGATTCCCTAGTTCCTGTTTTTCCTTTAGCATCAGCAGCTCTGGCTTTTAATTCACAGCATTGCAGCTGCTTCTGGGGACAGAGTGAGGATTTGGTGACATTGAGGAATTGTTCTCACAGCTAGGGGTAGTCCAGGCAGTCCTTGAGTTTACCTCAGTTTACTACTTTTCCCAAGGCAAATTAATCAGGAGCTGAGAGCACAGGCTTGTGGGCATGTGTCTGTGCCAAGGGTTTTTAACATTGTTTCCCCATGGAAAATCATTGGGATGCCAAGACCATTCTGCTCTGCCCAGTCACTCTAGTCTTTGCTGGAAGGGTGTCTGGGCTGGATGGAAAGGATTTATGTGCTGAACCTGGTTTATCTGCTGTTTGCTAGGCTGGCCCAACCAGCCAGTGCTTTGCCCAAATGAAAAGGCTGAAGTTCTTTCAGGATGTCTGGTTTTACTTCTTTCCATAAATTGTTGATACTGAGAGAATACTGAGTTTTCAGGAGACTGTTTTTGAAACCTGAACCACAAAATTGCTGTAAATGCAATAGATCTTGTGAAATTTTAGAAAGCTTCTCAAGACTATAAAACCCGTTTACTGAGTTACATATTTGTGAATTCAGATTGGAAGTTCATAGTTGTCTACAGTTCAAAGGCAGGTGGCAATTTTCACTTAAGTTCATCTGTATAACTGTAATCCACAAACATCTTTGTGTGCTGTTTTATGAAATGCGTGGGTATAATTACAGCTAGTCAACACAATCCTCTTAGAAATTATCCTCTTTTCTTAATTGTAGCATCTTAGTAAGACAGAAGTAAATTATGGAAGTAGTAATATATGGCTTTTAGACTGTTTGCCAAGCAATTGATTGGCTATTACCTTTCATAATCATAAATCCAGTTTTTGGAAGTGCAAGAAATGTTTGTGTTTTGTTTTGATGGTCCTATTAGTGTATTTCTAGTTGTTTTCCCAAGTGTGTGACTGACTTTGCAATAATGGATCATGTACCATGACTCTGCATTTCTTTAGTTCATAGTAATTTAATTTACTCAGTGTTTCCTGGATTTTGTAAATACTGAATATGTGGACAAATGCTTAGAATAAATACACTACTTCTTTTCTGCAGTCCAGATAAGAAAACACCAAATCTTACCAGCAGTCGCTTGCTTTGGCTTGATGATATCCAGGCTTTCACAGCAGAAACCTTCAGAATAGACAAGAAACCAGACCCTGCAAACTGGGCCTACAAATCCCTGTATCGAGGGGACATAGCAAGGTACAATGTCTTGATTTCTATTGGTATTCCAGCTATCATGGAGTCACTGTCTCAGGATTCATTAACTTGAGTCTGGCCATGACGTTTTTATGTAGAAGGTGGGAAGATAAGGTAACTGAATAGTTTACTTCAAAACTTGACTTTGCATTAGGCGTAAATATTTTAAAAGGTGAAAGTTGGCATGAAACAAGGGGCATAAATTGCATGATTTTCTTTAACAACACTCTGTGTAGTAGGCTGTAGGCATGTGAACTAGTAGGACTGCCATCTGGAGGTGACAGCATGGGGCAGATTCAAAAGTATGATTTTGAGCTCAGAAATCCCAAGTTCTGTTACAGGTCGTCTTTGGGCAAGTGTCTCTTTTGCGCTCTCTTTATTGTTCTGTTTCTGTGTCTGAAAGGGAAATGAAGGTACCGATTATTTCATACTTGATTTGTGAAGAGGTTCACTTACTTGAGTAGTTTGATGTCCTTGCAAAACAATGTACAGGTACTTTCTTAGCAAACAGGTTCTGTGTTAGATGACCCAGACATTGTACCAAAGGTTATCCATCTTATGCATTGCTACGTTTCAAATGAGTATGAATGACATTGCATATTCAAAATCCTTAGCGGGTTACTGATACTTACTGTGGTGACCCTTCAGGACATTTCCCTGCATTAATGGAGAAGCTCATCTAAAGGAGCCTACACTGGGCTCGTGCATTATGTGTGTACACTCATTCTTGATGTTCTCAAGGAAAATTCTATATAGAAAAATACTATATAGAGGAAGTAAGGAAGGAGGATTTATGGGTTTTATTTTTGTAGTGTATATACCTTTGCAGTAAAATTGCCTGGTTACAATCCATTCCAATTTTCTGCCACCTTTGGATTGTCAGCTATTGTTTGAGAGGCAAAATGTTATTTTAGCATTGCACATCACTATGTTTGCCACTGAAACGATATTATTGGTAATATTTTAAGATGGTATTTTCCTTTCTTAATCCGTAAGATTATTGTGGTCTTTATGAACCTCATCTCTTCTTCCTCTCCACCCCCTGCCCACTTCTTGGCATATCAACTGGACAGAGGCTTAGGGATACAGAAAGACAGTACCAGACTGAACTACTGGTGTCTGATTTTGTTTTTTTTCAGTTTGAAATAATCTAATCTAAATAGCTTTAAATAATGCGGTCTGTTGTTCTTTCTCCAGGTTTGTCTACATGGCTTAAAATGATAGGAGGAAAAAACCCTTTCTTCTGCTGAGTATGACAGATATTGTTGAACTCAAAGGAAGCTTAGTATGATAATAAAAGTTGTGTTGGCACTGAAAAAATATATAAATTAAAGTCTTCAATAAGGAGAAAGTTACCAAGTTCTTTACACTTTTGAAGGTCTATGCATACATTACTTGGGTCAATTTGAATTAAAGTACTTCTTCCATACTTTCTTTCAAAAAGGAGGTACCTTTTCTAACATGTATTTTAGGAGATACTTAATTGTATTTTTCCTTCTAAGATACAAAAGGAGAGGAGAGTCCTGTCTTGGCATAGATGCAAAGAAACAGTGTATAACTTGGGACAGTTCTGCATCAAAAAGGAAGCAGTTACAGAGGCGACCTGAGCGCTACTTCACAAAGAACAATGTGAAGATGCTGAACACAGATGGGATTCTTGTTTGCAGTAAAAGTTCTTCATCTGACCCAGCTGCTTTCGTACCAGTTTTCCAAATGGAAGCTGAGGATCCTTCTGACACAACAGAGGTAAATCCTCTTGGGATTTATGATCCATCAACTACAGTGTGGCTACAAGGGAATGGGAGCAAGAGTACAGAGCCTGTAAATGCGCAGCAAGCAGTTCAAGAGCCTGTGATAAACATGAACTCCATTCTAATGACAAAAGTGGAAGAACATAACAAGAAAGTCAGAGAAAACCCAAGAGATATTAATGCTTGGATGGAATTTGTTTCTTTTCAGGTATGTGTTCTGACAGATCTGGTTGCTTGTAAGAAATACATGAACATTATATTGTAATTTAATTTGTTTAGGAGTGTGTATCTTCTGTTGGTGAAGAGTGAGCTCTTAATTCATCTTCACATGTGCCAGCATTTTTCTTGTGATTTTAGTGACGATTCTTCCTCATGTAATGATTTTTCTTTTTGTTTTAAGGATGAATTAATGAGAGGACCTAGCCCTTATGCCAGTAAGGGAGAGCAGGAAGTAAGAAGAAAATCACTGAAGTTAATCTTGGAAAAGAAACTGGCTATTTTAGAGAGGGCAATTGAAAGCAATCCAAGTAATGTTGATCTGAAACTTGCTAGGCTGAAGATTTGCGCAGAATTCTGGGAACCACCAGCTTTGATCAAAGAATGGCAGAAGCTAATTTTCTTACATCCCAATAATCCGGAGTTGTGGAAGAAATATCTACTGTTCTGTCAAAGTCAGTTCACTACCTTTTCTGTTTCAAAAATCAATAGTCTCTATGGAAAGTGTTTGACTACACTGGCAGCTGTACAGGATGGCAGCATGGTATCACACCCTCTACTGCCTGGCACAGAAGAAGCTATGCTGGGTAAGATTCTGTTTCATGTTATGGTCAGAACGGTCTTCATAGGAGTTGAATACATTCTCTGTAATAAGAGACTTCCCCATGTATTACAGGAAGATTTTATTTTTTTTAAAATGCCTGACATTCTGATTTCTTAGCTGAGAATTAAAGCAGATATTCCAACCAAATATGGATATAGCAGATGCTTTTCTTCCCCAGGAGAGTTTGTGATATAATATCCAGTAAAGTCTAATGTGCTGAGCGGTTTTATAGTACAATGTCAAGGCTGGAGAATTGCAGCCAGCAGTTGAGATGTGCTTTTCTCTTTGAAAAAAAATTATTATTTTTTAAAAAAAGGTTGGCTTGTGAAAGAAACAGTTATATCTTGTTCTAAAGTTTTATAGTTAATTACTTTAATCCAGAGAAGAGAAGGGACATGGGAAGTCTGATGTGAAATTTTGAGCATCCCAGTTCGTAGATGGGGAATTCTGAACTGTAATACCATGTGATCATACCTTTTGTATTTATTATATGCGTTTATCTACCACTTATAATTTATTATATAATTATTCCTGGAAGGGAAGCTAGTCAGATGGTTAGGATGCTAGACTGGATCCAGGGAAGAAACAAGTTCATGCTCAGTTCTGCCATGGGCTTTAAATTTATCTGGAGCTAAATGACTTAACCTATCTCATCTCAATTTTGCTTCTCTACCTCAGGGGGTCATTGTGATTATTAATCTATGAATACACTGAGGAGGCAGAAATATTAGTGTCACCAGGAATATGTTTGGGGTTTTTTTCCCTTTTAAAATTTGTTTTATATTTAGAGGAGACTATTATAAAGTGGTCTGCATTTCTTCATGTGTGGCGTAGTCCAAGGAACCTCTGTTTGTACCCAAGTCCTGTAAGTGCTGTTTGAGCAATGATGCTATCTGTTATGCAATAGCCAGTCTTAGATTAAGAAATTAATTTCAGGTGGTCATATCTGTTATGGTCTTGGGTTGATTTATCTTGGATTAGGCAGTGGTAAAAGTGCTGTAAAGGAAAAAACCTGTGCTGGCAGGTGGATATTGTTGTGCTTGATGGCTTCTAATTGCTTCAACTGTTTCTGTTTTCTAACACAGTCACTTTGTATGCTAACTACAAGGAATGATTCTCAGGACAAATGTTTTATTCAGCATCTCTCTTTTTTTTTTTTTTTTTTTTTTTTTTTTTTTTTTCCTAACAGAAAGGTTATTCTTTCATTTTGTTTCCCTGCACAGAACGTTTTTTGACTCATTAAATACCGTTTGTGAACTGTTAATGAGAAGTTTAGTTTAATAGAGTTAAACTTTATTTAGTTAATTATATTAAATTGACTGACGTTTTTCAAAATACTTGTTTGCTGGCAATGTCTATATACAGGTTAAAATGAAAATGAACTCAACTTCATTTGTGTTCCTGTTTGACTCTTAATGTCTTGTTTTTCTGTATTAAGACTGTAGTGATTTGTTTATGAATGCAGTTGGGGGTTTTGTTGTTCGGTTTGGTATTTTGTTTGTTTGGGTTTTTTTCCCCCCGCTTTGGAATTCAAACAATAGGAGTGGAGAAATTTCCAGTGGGGAGACTTCTTGATCGGAGATTATTATTTTTTTTTAGTGACTCAAATACCTATTCTTGGGCTGAATTTGAACTGTCAGTGTACTTATTAGGAAGATTACCAAATTGTTCGTTAATATAAATATGCAAAGAGTTTCACAAATTAATTATGAGGTGAGTAGCAGTGTAGGAATATGGTAGGCTTGTATCTTCAACCTTTGACCTTTGCTAACCACGAAGTATGAGCTAATTTTAAATATTGGTGGACTGTGCCATCTAGTGTTCAATTCAGTATGCAGTACTATCTGCTTGGAAATGGGTGTGTGTTTTTTAAAACATGACATTTAAGTAACCAGGTAAGAATTGATTTAAAATTGTACATAACTTTTTACTTTTTGAGGTAATTCATAGTGTTTTAAATTTACTAGGAACTGTTAGTGTAAAGCAGATGAAGGTAAACATTCTCAAATTTTGTTGTGGAAAGAGTCCTGTTTTTCAAATTATACCTACTGGTTGGGGAGAAACATCCTAAAAAAACGGTCAGTTCAGCTGCAGAAATGGCTTACCATCATGGACTAAATTAAATATGTATTCATGCTGTTTTCAGCTTTTACCACAAAGAAAATGCTGATCTTTGCATTTCTTCAAATATCTTGGGGGTTTTTTTTCAGCATGCAGAAAATCTTATGCTATAATTTATTTTTGGCTCCAGTTTGGCAGCAAGTCCTGATGAGACATTCTCTACATTCAGACTATTTAAATCAAAGTTCATCTGTCTGAAGCTGAGAGGCTAGGAAAGGACATCTTTTTCAGTGTCCTTTGGACACAGTGCCCGAGTTGGTTAAAATAGTTAAGAAGATTCTGTTATATACTTAATCATACTTGTGGTGTTTAAATATCTTCAGAAATCCTAGAGTCTTTGTTATCAGAAACAGTCGCTGACTTTGCAGGAAAATCTGCTAAAATGTCTAGTTTGCATGTTCTAGCTGAATTCAAATTTTTATGTACACACATCTGATTTAAATTTGAATAAAAGTTAAAGGGATTAAATCATTTGTCATCTTTTAGTTTTAAAAAAATAAGGTGATCATTAGAAAAAATTGCTGCTAACCAATATTACTATATGTATGTATCTAGACAATTAAACATTTTGACTGTTTTAACTCTCCAAAGCCAATGCGTTTGGTGAAGAAACAATAGTTTTTGAAGAACTGTTTTTAAAACTATTGATGAATTATTTAAGTCTTGATTTATGGGTTTGGGGTGGTTTTGCAAGCCAATCAAAATTTTGATTTAAAGCAATTTGGGGTTTGAGCAGCCTATTGTGTTAACTCTTGAGTGTAATTTGGAGTGATGGAGTATCTCTGAAGTCCTTGAACTGCCTGCTAATAGAGGTGTTTACAATACCTGTTATTTTCCCAGCTCTTTCATTTAAGACTCTTGTTGGAAACACATGAATAGAAAAATGGGCTTTGCTTCCCTTTTTAAGTTGAAACTTGGGGCTAAGTGTGCAGTAGGGATGTGGCAGTGATTACAGAAATAATTTGTTGGAGAGCAAGGAATAGGACTCTACTTTCAAGCAGTAATACTTTGATGTAAAGAGCAGACTTCTCTTAACTGAGTTCTTAAGCAAAGGAGAAGAAAATGGGAATGACAGTTGGAAATAAAATGGTATATTTTCAACATATTACCAGTGTAACTGTCATGCAGAAATTGTTGTAATCACTTACTGTGTGAATCATAATAATGCCCAGCATCTTCAAAGAGGACTGTGGCCCACTCTGACAGGTGTTGGATAAACTGAAGTTGGGACTATTGTGTATAACTCTTACTCATCAACAAGGACAATGCCTGTATGACATGAATAAAAAATCATCTCTTTGACACATTTAAAGTGGGAGGTCTTAAAGTTAATTAAAACAATTCTGACATACATTTATGCTAGTTATTTGCTGTGTTTTGGATTTTGATACTGTTATGTATCAAAACCATTCTCTATAGCACTTGTGTGTGTCATATTTGGGCTGTAGCAAAAATACTGTGCAAAAAATTTATTTGAAATATTAAAATGTTATCTTCTTTACTTTACAGCTATATTTATTCAGCAGTGCCACTTTCTGAGACAGGCTGGCCACTCCGAGAAAGCAGTGTCTCTGTTTCAGGCTCTGATTGACTTCACCTTCTTTAAACCTGACAGTGTAAAAGATCTGCCAACAAGGGGACAGGTAGCAATTTCTGTTTAAATGGGTGTATGTCCTTGTGAATTACAGAGAATGCTGTAACAAAAGAATGTTGGTAAATTTTTAAGGACATAGGGAAATATTTTGAGTCGCAGTGTTCTTTGTGGTTCTTCAAGGTGATGCTTGCATTGGAAAAATGCTTGTGGGCCCTCTGGAACTACATGCTAAATGGCTGCCTCTACTGTATATAATAAAGTGTGATAACCAGTCGTTTTGTATCTTCTTTCTTGCTAATCAGAAATGAAAAAAAAAATAATCTGGCTGACCAATATCTGTGTCTAGTTAGCATTTCCCTTACTTCTTTTCCCCAAAACTACTGCTGTTTTGTTACTCTTGATGGAGAAAGCTGATAGAACCTACAGTTGCTTTCTGTTCTTGACAGTTCTTGCAAGCATTTCTTAGGTTCTTAGCTACCTGTTTTCAGTAGTTCTTTGATGGCTACATTAGGAACACCTTCATGCTTTAAAGTATCTTTTATTTGGCCCATGAGATTCCATTCAGCTATTTCTGTTGAAGTACTAAATCACTTTTTCTCTTGATTTTCTCAGGATAATGTTGGGTTCGCACCCCAATAATAATCAGTACATTAATATTTACAGCGGGCTGTTGCCAGTGTAGCATCATCCTACTAAATTTCTGGGAGGTGCTTCCTTTTTAGGGGGGGGTGGGGGTGGCGCACCAGTTAGGCAGCTGGGCTACCACAGAGGACAGAAATTGAATTTTCTTCTATTACCTCACCACCTTCTCCAGCAATCACTACTGATGCTCCATTGTTTTGGTCTCTTTATTAATGGTATTACCCACCAATGGAGCAGTCTTGTAGTTTAAATAATAATGGTGTCCTCTTAAAGAGCCAAAAGGTTAGAGTTAAATCACAATTACCAGTTTGAGACATTTGTTGTGGTTACACAGATAAAGCTCAAGTTATACAACACTGCAAGATTATCTGTAGTGTTTAAAAACTCATAAGAAACCAGGATGAAAAGGAACATCAATTTAAAAGGACAGTGTTTAAGTTGGAAAGTGCAGTTCTTGAAATAGGAAAATGCCAGATTTACAGCTGATTGCATATTGCCCTCTTACAGAAGTGTTATGACTCAGTCTTGAATTACTTGTTTCCATACTGTTTTCACAGTTCACTTTCTCACTTGGAGCAAAGAATAAATCTATGAGGAGCAGAATTAGATTTTGCAGTTGCTCTAAGCTCTGCATTTTCTGATATGTTGATGCTTGATTTTTCTTAGAGTAAATTTTTTTGTTAATACTTGTATGAAGTCACATCTCAGTGTCCAAGGTTTGGTACACAGCAGAAGCATATAATAGGACAGAGTCATTAGAGCAAAGTATCCACAAAGCAGGGGAGGAATTGATGAATCTCAAGATGATGGATTGCATGCAGGCAGTGACAGAGTCAATGATTCACTGGAAAATGCCCTGAAGTTGTTGACCACCCTGAAACCTGAGAAATGAAAGGCCTTACAGATCTTTTCCTCTTGTCCTCAGTCCAGTCATATTTATGTCAAACTGTAGCATTTTGATTTGACCATAGGTGTATGATTGTCTGAATTATCATTCCATTAGCCAAATTCTTCGTAGTCTCATGGAAGATAGGGAAAATGAGAGATTTCATTTCTGAAAGCCACACTTTGGGGACTTTGGATCCTTATCCTTGAAAGATCTGTATTAGGGCATTTGGCACACAAGTCTTCTGCTTTCTTTAAAGCCCAATACCTTTTAAAAGCAACCTGTCTTCATGATTGATGACAGTCCTGCTGTGTCATAGGCATAACTGAAGTACTCAGTCGTTCCTGCTGATTCTTAAGCAGCATCGAACAAAGTCTTGAGGTACAGAAGTTGCACCCAGATATGTGATTGTAGGGTCTGGAAAATCTAAGTTGACCCAAGCAGTGTCTGTACAACAGCAAAAATGATTTTTCTCTGTTTTGTTTTGGTTGCCCCTGCCCAAAACAACAGGTGGAATTCTTTGAACCCTTTTGGGATAGCGGGGAACCACGAATTGGAGAAAAAGGAGCAAGAGGCTGGAAAGCATGGATGCACCAACAAGAAAAGGGTGGCTGGATTGCTCTTAAGCCCGGTATGCCTATGTCGATATGTGTAGTTGTATGTCTATGTGTTCTTCTAAACATTTTGATTAGAATGATACAAGCTGTTTGTTCTTATGTTTTTGCATAGGCGTTTTAAAAAATACTTAGCGAGATTAAGGTAAAGTGTATCACACTTCACAAGGAAAAGCATGTGTTGAGTATTCTATGTATGATATTGTTTATGGAATATTGTTGTCCTTCCTAGGGATAAGAATTAAGGAACAGGGTATATCCTCCACTCTGTGCGGAGACTGAAGGTGTGAGTACTTGGTTGAGACCCATGCCCATCTAAGGAAGCTACTTCCCTTAACACCCTTTCATCAGACTGGTAGACCAGGTGGGGTTATAGTGTTAGATGATAGTTGCCTCAAGGTTTCCTAGCTTAATGATACCATTTCTAGAATCAGGTTTCAGTTTCTTGTAGCAAATACATAGTAGAAACAGGAGGGAAATCTTTCTTTCTCTTTGTGATGCAGAAAACAGAGGAATTGTATCCTCACTTGGCTGGAGTGCTTCTGGGTGAGCAGGGACGCAGAAAATGCCTCCCTGTGCTTATTCCCACCTTGTCTTCTGGTCTGCAGTGCTCACCGGGACTTCCTCAGACAGATGTATCTTGAAGGGGAGCAGGGGGCTGGAATGTATCTGACCAGAGATGAGCTGTCTCTGCTTTTGCTGTTCCTGCTGCAGTAGCAACTCTAATGAAGCAAGTTTGGCTCAGCTTTTAGTAAACGAGGGAACTGAAAAATGATCCTGTGCTTTCCTTGTCCCTGGATTAAGATGGAGTTTCCTTGCCCCTTATGGCTTTGACCATTTTGTCCACAAATTGAGAAGATTCAGTACAGAGAAGATGACCACTGTTGGTCTTGGGCAGGTCCAGCATATATCAGTGCTTATCCCCATGTGTGTCAAGTCCAAAAGTTCAGGTACAATCTGTAATCAAGTGTAGTCTCTGAAACTGTCAATTTCTTTCAAACTTTGGTTAGATTTTGGAAATACTGTCATTTTTCATAGAGTTGCTAACTAAAGGAGGAGCTCTAGAATATAAAAAATAGAGAGTGAAAGTCTTGCCATCACCTGTTTGTTTTACCTCAAATTTAAGAACTGGGAGTGGGAGTGTTTCACCTAGTTAATTGTAAATGTCAGGATTAAAAATTTGAAGGTGGCATAGAAATGGCCTGGTTTTGTACTCCAAAAAATAGTACAGGTAACCATAAACTTTGAGGACCTTTTTTTTTCCCAACAAGAAATAAAAAATATCTGAAAAATCTCTACAAGCTTTCCCTTAGCTTACAGGTGCTTGTCAGTTTCAGCACAGTTAATACATCGCACAGGAAAAATACATTAATTGTGTCTAATAGTCCAGAAGGTTCATCATAAAAGTGGGATGTGGTTAAGCACTTCCTTTTGTGTGTGTTTAACTACATTGGTTGTTTCAATTGCACCTTAATTAAAATACTAAAAATACCAGGTATTTTAAAGCAACATTGTCAAGCTTGGTTTGCGATGTTTAATATTATAGTACTACTTTTTACTTCCAGTGTTTTTTTCAAAATGTTTTATGCATGTGAGTATTCATAGAGCACATTTGAGATTGTATGCCCAGGTATGAAGTAAAGAACCTCTGTTGCACAAAAAGGTGACTGATTCTTGGCTGTTGCTTGTAAACCGCTTTTGATAAAAGCGGTCCACAGCCTGTCAGTGGTTTATTTTCTCCTCTGTGAGAAAGTTTGAGTGATGACACTGATTCATTGGTTCAGAAAGTCTGGAAACCTCCTACTCTTACAGAGTTGGTGTCAAAACCCAGAACTGTGATGTGGAAATTTTCAGCTCTGTCTTGTGTCTGTTTTATTAACACTTTATTTGTTTACATTTTTAAAGCAGTTAAATTGTATGTTGAGTCTGGCCTCTGGATTTGGTGGATTAATTTTTCTATAATGATTTTATGTGGGGGTTTGTGTCTTGATTTGGTTTTAGATGACGATGACGATGATGAAGAGATAGATGAGGATCAAGAAATAAAGGATAAAACTCTCCCAAAGTGGCATATTTGGTTGGATGTGGAGTATTCTCGTGAAGCAAGGCATTGGTTACCTTGGAGGCCAGACAAAACCAAAAAGGAAATGGAAGAAGATTGTGAAGATCCAGAAAGACAGGTCACTGTGATATAATAAAGCAAGGGGACATGATAAGATGAGTTATCATTTCCTTTGAATTTATTGCTAATGTGTATTTTAGAGGAGTAATACTTTTCTTTCTTCGGAAAAAATATTATTTTCTTTGTTTGGAATTCAAAATTTACCTGAGGTTTTGTGCTGAGACTTCTGAAATATATGGGAAGCTCATGGTAAACTTTGGAAAGGGCTGTAGGCAAATAGTCTGTCTTTGCTGTTTTGTGATTTCTTTCATCTGTATGTGGAAATGTGACAGAAATCTGTGTTTAAGAAGATATATGCATTAAACAAACAAATGTTTTGTTGCCTTCAAGTCAGGTGGATTTTTTTTCCTTCTTGGGAGATAGGTCAAAACAGACATTGATTTTTTTAAATAAAAATATCTTAGAATGGCCTAAGCAATAATATCTTCCAGACCTTTATTGTGTAAGTTTTCTGTGGAGGTCTTTGGTACTCGTGGGCAAAGAGATCTTGATAGCAAATTTACAGTCTGACTGGAAGAGCACATTGCTTAACTTGTCTGTTTTTAATTTGAATGACTGTTACCATTTAAATAGTAATTATAAATATTTATTGACTTAAAAAGGTTCTCTAATTACATAAATTACAGGTGTGCTGGTTTTATTTGATTGCATAAATTAATGGAGTTTGTTTTAATTTGGTTTTTTTTTAGGTATTATTTGATGATCTTGGACCATCTTTAATCCAGCTTTCTAATCCAGATCTTCAGCGTCAACTACTCTACTCATTTTTGCAATTCCTGGGAGTTCCATGTACAAGTAAACTCTTCCCTTCCAACCTCTATATTGCCATGGATGAAAATAACATCTTTGAGAGTGTGCTTTCTGATGAAAAGCCACTGACTTCTGTTGAATTTCCACTTTCTGGATTCAACAGTATTGGTCATATGGACACAATGCTACGAGGGAGACATCACATAGGCCACTATAAAGAAGGAGAGGAGTTCATACAGAATGTTTTTCATGTTCTATTCCTGCTCTTTTCAGGAAAGGAAAAATCCAACCTGTCCATTTGTTGGTTACAGTATGAAATATCTAAGGTAATGAGGAATCTGCATATAATCACTTTTTTGATATGTGGCTTTCTTGTGTATTAATGTTTATATTGACTTTAAATATTGATGAAAATCAAGTCTTGTAGAACTAAGTATTCACATCAGGAAATGCCGGTAAAGATTGCACTGGGAGTAAAAACCCCCAAAACAAACAAAACCACCCCTTTTCTTCAGTATATGTTACAGTGGCATACATGTAGCAAAACATTTTTTGCCGTTTTGGATTAATGTTATATGATACATTGTATGCCAGACAGGAATGCATGCAAGTGATTTTCTACATGGCAAAGTGAGTCAGCTAGGTGCTTTCACCAAACTATTCTACTAAGTGCATAATACTCAATACTATGATAAGAGCATCTTACCAAGAAACTACATCCTATACAAGTTACATTTGTAGTGTTGTTGAAGGAAGTAGCACTTTATCACTTGAATACGGATCTGTTTAGGTAAAAATGCCCACAGGAGGATGAGAGTCCAGGTTGTCTTCCTAACGCTTCAGGAAGTTTAGTATTGTGTTTCCTTACAGAGAAGTTCCCTGTCTCTTACCCAAACTCTACCTGGCCAGAAGATGTGTGATTTTCCCACCCCATGTGCAGATTTGTCTGTCAGCACATTCGTCATTGTGAAAAGCTGCTTGGTGGTTTAATTGTACTAGTCATAAATTGTGTCTGGCCAGACAAGTTAGTTAATTTTCCTTTTCTCAACCATTACAGGTTAGTAGCACTTTATTTGAGCAGTTGGCCCTTTAAAAGAGTGAAATTTGATATTAATGGCAGAGGCAGGAGAGTGAGAATTCTCTGTAATTTGGCTGTGTTCAGGGGACTTGACAACAAGCAGTTGTGACAATTTACAGCACTCAGTAGCAACAGATAAGACTGTGGTGAAATATGGAACCATACAAAAACAAACACAGTAATGAAATTAAAAAATGCTGTGAGGTATGGTGGGTTTTTTTCCCTTATTTCTCCCACTCCTCTCAAAATTTGTTCTGTTTTTTCTCCCCTGCAGGTAGTTCAGTGTCTCCAAGCGAAAAAGAAGAAGAAGCTGAAAGCACAAGGGAGGAAGAGCAAAAAGTTGGCCAAGAATCTCCTTAAAGCACCTGACAACCGAAACCACCTTTCTCTCTGGAAATTGTATGCCTACCTGGAATGGCTGCTTGGTAACATTGACGATGCCAGGAAGGTATTTGACACAGCTCTTTGCACAGCAGGGACAGAAGGATTGAAGAGTCCCCAAATCTGCAGCCTCAGTCTGCTTTATGCTCAGCTGGAAGTTGAACTACTAGAAAGTATAGAAGGAGCTGTTATGTCACGTGCTGTTCATATATTGACCAAATTGGCTGAAAGTGGACCATATGTGCCATATAGTGGACAAGTGTTAGCTGTAAATGTCTTGAAAGCTCGTAAAACATATGAGCATGCACTGCAAGATTATTTAAGTAAACCACCAGTTTCTGATCAGGTTGGTGATGCTAATCAGCTGGTTAACTTGGTTGGTTGTTACGCACTGTTCCAGTATTTGACTGTTGGGATTGATGCTGCAGTATTAATATATGCACAGACTTCGGAAAAACTTGAAGCTCTTGGTCCACAGAAATGTGAAAATACTGGAGAGAATTTTGGCATTCGAAATTTTTCCACTGCTCTTGAAGCTGTCACACTGCTGCATACAAATTTGCTCAGATTCCACATGAAAATTAGTGTTTATCCTTTGAATCCTCTGCGAGAGGCACTAACAGAGGCTCTGAAACGGTATCCTAGCAACCGGTCCCTTTGGAGGTCATATATCCATATCCAAAGGAAGTCTCACAGTGCTAGCAAAGCACGAAGATTTTTTGATGGTGTCACAAGGTCTACTAACTCTTTAGAGCCATGGCTGTTTGCAATCCAAGCAGAGCAAATGAGAAAAAAACTCATTGAGAATGTCCAGAGGTAATATCTTGCAGCTCTTTATGATTATGCTTTTTTTAATCTGTCTAATCACTTAATAGAGGAGAGAAAATGCTATCATAGTTCTCATTTTGTGGATGAAGAGGCTGTAGTTAGGGAAGGTTATTTGTTCAAGACTGAATGGTGAGTCAGTGGCAAAATCTGGAACAGAATTAAAGATCTAGGTGATAGTCTTACGTCCTTTCTACTGGATCAGATTGTGTGTTGCTTTGTGTTTACTTACTTGGTACTGACATCAAGATGGTACGCATTTGAGTCGTTTTTAAATAGCTAAGAGTTGCCTTAGATGGCCAGGGTGGACACTGTGAGCTTAGAAACTGCTGCATTTTAATACTACAGCAATAAGGAGTGTAATACGGAGCTACGCTGCAGTTCCTGACTGAGCTCACTGCCCTGCTTTACTCCTGGATCACGGAATACAGTTGTGGCAGATCTGTTTCCATAGTGAGTACTTGAGAGCTTGGTTTTCATATGGGTCTGTTGCTAGGTAGAAGAGGCTGGAAATTTCCCGAATCACAGTGTGGTTTGGGCTCCGCTCCTGGGAAAGGAGAAAAGGACAGGATATGTGGGGAACTGAAGGTTCATTCTTAAAGCTTAATCTCGAACTGTTGTCTACCCATTGCTTGGAACTACCTCTCCTACATCTCTCTAATAACATTGGTGGCTTCGTTCTTTGTGTCTGCACATAGCAACAGAGATTTCTAGGAAATGTTATCTGGAAGCTTTACATAGCTGTAAGCTTATAATATTCATGCTTGATGAAATTACAGAATGATCACTATACTTTAAAATGACAGTGTGCCCACTGCTTTGATTGCCACAGTCTGGCAACAGGCATGCATACATGACAGTGACATTCCTGAGCTGTCAGTATACTTCATCCTAAATTGTAATAAGAATTCTACAGCCACCAAATATAAAGGAGGATTATAATTTGATTTACTGTTAATTACAGACTGACACTATGATATGGTTCATTATTGTTAGTGGAAACTGATGTTAAAATTCCAGAATGATGATTTCCTCTGTGACATTCCAGATTGTTCTCCGCCAGCATAGCCTTTCTTATAGGTTGTATTTGTACAGAGACAAGTTGGATGTTGCAAGAGCAGAGTTGTACTACTACCACACAGACATAAATGGCCTGTCACGCATAAAACACTAAAACTAGTGGTTTATGATGTTGTGAAAAACTAAGAAAATATCTGTACTATGTGTGAGTACTTCCTATTTTGTTTTGGTGCGTGGAATTCCTTTAAAGAAATGAACGTGAAGGGTAAAGCAGTAGTGTGTATGTTAGTGTGAGGTACAGTGCTCCCTGCTGATGTCTGACTCTGTGCAGGGTAGATTACATAGTTTTCCCTCATGGCAAAGGTTAAGATGAGAAGAACTATGACCTCAAAGACCCTTGGAAAAAGAGGCAAATTGGGAGCAAGTGTTGAGGTTGAGTGGAACAAGCTGGCAGGCCAAGAGAGTGCACACCAACAGAAGTGATACTGCTGTGAGTGCTCCAGGCTGTTTCATCAAGCTCAAGCATCAAAAATAAGCCAGTCTGTATCAGCTGTACATGAAAATCAATGCTTCGGTGAAAAATACATGCCTGCTTTTGTGTTATGCCTGGAACTTAGGGGATTTGAATCTCTGGGTGAAAAAGAAAGTTACTACTGTAATCGTGGTTGAGGTACAGAGCCTTGACCTGAGACCAACATAATGGTCTTACAAAGGTGATGGGTAAATGTGAACAGGCTTGCCTGGGCACCAGGAGGCGGCTTGCTGACCTAGACTTGGATTTAGTTTGAGCTGCTGTGGCAAGTCTGGAATGATACGCAGTCTTGAATGAAGATTAAGATCGGTGTTTTAAGATCGTATGATAGTGGTGGATTATTGTACTCCTGTTGGACAGGATTGGTTTTTTACATGCCAAAAGAAATTTCACAAAAATACCTCGTTTCTGGTTTTTTTAACTGATTTTTTTCCTGTATAGAAATGTGTTGATTAGATTAACAAGTGCTGAAAGTCTGGTTTATAACATTCAGAGTTTGTAGCATGAAATGCAAAAACCTGGCTATATACAGTGCTATGTGAACAGGGACAGCACATTGATTTTTACCCTCTCTTACCTGGATGTGGTCCTTTAGCTTGGGTTTAAGGGTTTGTGGTTTCTTTTTTCCTCTGTTACAGGGCAGATGTTGGTGAAATACATTCTACGATTCCTGAAACTGGGTTAACAAATCGGATTGTAGCTCTATTTGAACACGCAGTTCAGAGTGAAAATGGTACCCATTGTCCACTGCTGTGGAGAATGTATTTGAACTTTCTGGTAAGAAGACTGTCAGGTTTTTTGATTTGTTTTTACCGTATTTGGAATTTCTCATGAACACAGCTGCAGTACTAAATGCTGCCATACCTCTGTGATTTGCAAGGTGATATATTTGAATTGTAATGCTGCTTACTGCTGGGAATATTAAGGTAAATGTAGATTAGATGGAGTAATAGCTTCTGACAGTTTGGTGTTAGTATAGATGCAGGCAAGTTATTGTGGCTGCCATCTTACGTAGATTAAAAATATGTCATAAGATGTCAATAGATGCATTTGACCCAGCATTAGTCACAATATAAAGGTAAGTGGGCAGGGGAGCAAAATTCAAGAAAAGAGGAAAGAAATTGTAGGGACTTAGGATTTTATTATTGTTATGTAAGTAAAATCAGCACAGATTACGTGTGTTTATGCTTTAGACCTACTTCAGGGTTCTGTAAGGAAATTACAAGGACTTTGATATTTTGGTCAAATCTAGATCCTGATTTTGTGTAACTTTACAGAACCACAGAATGGTTGAGGTTGGAAGAGACCTTTGGAGATCATCTTGCTCAACCCCACTGTTCAAGCAGGGCCACCCACAGCCAGTTGTCCATGATGATGTCTAGATAGCTTTTGGATATCTCTAAGGATGGAGACTCCGTAACTCCAGGCAACCTGTACCCCTTGCAGTATTGTTGTCAAATACAGGCAAAGGCAGTGACTTTAATTGAAATACTCAACAGAGGCTCTTTCTGGTAGTCTTTGTTCCATTATTTGTAGGACAAGTAAAGTCCTGACACTCCTTAAAGACATCTCAATTACATTGAAGAGTGTAACCAGTGTCACCAGTCAAATTGCATAGCTACCACAATATATAGTAATAAGGATTCCTTAGCAGAAGTGCTGAGTTTTCCAGCAGTAACTTCTTTGTCTCAGAGATAACCATTTTATTATTTCAGCTATTACTGCATTGAAGTATGAACATTTTTTTTCTCACAGACTTCACTAGGAAAAAAGGAAAAAAGTAGAGGATTGTTTTATAAAGCACTTCAAAACTGTCCTTGGGCAAAGGTAAGCATAGAATAGAAACCTGTCATCATACTCTTAATTCTTGGAGTTCTGTATTTGGGGGGAAAAAAAAGTTAGACTTTAGTAGTTGTCATGATTTCTATGCAATTGAAATGAGAGATTTCTGAATGAGAAATACTGTAAGATTTTCTGCAAGTAAAATGGAAACGGAAAAAAAAATAGTGGTCAGTGGTGTTTGCTTTTCAGAACAGAAAGATGTTGCGTTGCATTGCATGAGGCAAGGAGATAAATTCCTGTCTGTGTCATCTAGAAGTGATTGTGTCTTTTAGACTTTTATCATGAGCATGGTAGTAGCAAAAATATATAGGCAAATAAAAATGTGTTTAGTTAATAGTACAAGAAATTGCTCAGGAACACCTGCAATTCCTCAGGTAACATCTGTATATGCTGCAAATGCTCCAGCACCCCTTGACCTATGTTTTATCTTTTTGAATAAAATTATTTAGTGGGAGTTGGAAAAGATTTGATTAAACATTACATTGCTGTCACTGTAGAAGTACTAATTTGGTTTGTATTGTATTAGAGAAATGTACGATACTTACGTTCTTGCTATAGAGTTTTTCTGCATATCTACGTACTTTATACTGTTTCTTGCTATGATGGAGAGATGGCACAGAAAGTGTTCTCATTGTCTTTCTAGGTGCTCTACATGGACGCAGTAGAGTACTTCCCTGATCATCTGCAAGAGACGCTTGATCTAATGACTGAAAAAGAATTGAGAGTGCGGGTACCTGTGGAAGAGCTGGATCTACTATTAGAGGTTTAAAAGACTGTAGAAGAGTGGCGAAAGTACAGAAGGTAGTTCTGAAGCAAAGTTAGACCTGTCTCTTTTCAAACAGGAGCTCTGTTGAGAATTGGGTACTATGTACTTTTTTTTAAAGCTTTTATATAAATTGCTGTCAAAATGGAGTTCTGCTAGCTGCAAGTATTCTGGAATAAAGTACTGCATTTTGCCCACAAAAATGCATCCATTTCTTTGAAGTATTGCTGGCTGCTACAGGAGGATACCCTCTTAGAAGGAGCCTCCTGTTGAATGTTGCCCACATTTCTTATTCTGTTGTTTGAAATTACATTCCCTAGAGTTCAGCAGGAATTCAGTACGTGCCAGCTATGGTTTGGTGAGCAGCACAGGAAATAAACATCTGCCAGATGGATGCTCCACTGTTCTCCACTTGGCAGGCTTCAGTAATTTCCTTCAGCTTGGTATGTGTGTGTGTGTATATGTAACTACCAAGTCAAACAGCTGTTAAATCTGTACAAGCAGTTACATTTGTACATATACTGTTAGTAAAAGCTAAGTCTTTGCTTAAGCAGGCACCTGTTTTGGACTTGTATGTTTTAACAGATGACCATTTTAATATAAATATTTATGAGAAATATACCTGAATATTTGAAAATTCAAAAGGAACTTGAATTATTTCTTAATTTAATAGAACTGTGAGTGTATTAAAAATGAAAGTGTATCTATAATGCGTCTCCAAGCAGCGCGCTTTTAAACAAATTTTTGTAACTGATTACTTGCTTTTGACCCAAATGTAGGCATTGTGAGAGAAACAGAGGTCTGGATTTATTCCTCCCTGAAGAAGGCAGAGTAGTCAAAACATGATTAATTAGTAGCTTCTATTCCAAGAGCCTTTAGGCATTCTCCTACAGAAGTAATATGAAATATAGTAACAATTTAAAGATACAGTTATGTTCTGTTTTTATAAGACAGAATATGCTGAAATATGCAGAAGACAGTTTAGCATCTCTACTCTTTGAGACCAAGTACTCAGAAGCTGGATCTTCATCTGACAAGAGGATACCTGCAGCCACTGAATACCCAAAACTGTTTCGGAGAGTTTTTAGGAAAAAAATATTACTAACAGCACTAAAACAATTGGGATCATCCACCTGGTGAGATCTGTGTACATGGAAAACTATGGCTGGAGAAAGCTATACAACCTATGGCTCAGTTTTGCCTGTAGCACAATACAGGATACAGTATGTTTTAGTTTGGGCTGCACCTCATTTATTCCTTTCCCTGCAATATTTAAAATAATCAGAATGTGTGGACTTTTACATGGCATTACACTTCTTAAGAACCTTAGAATATTGCTGTGGTTGCAAATGATGTTGATTTTGCTAGAGAATTGATTAGTCTTTGTAAAAAAATACATATTTTCTTTTCAAAATCCATGCTTCTTCCAGAAGTGAGAGAGCTCCTGAATTGGAGGTAGGGCTGTGTGCTGCACAGTAACATTGCAAATTTTGTGTGTGTGTGTGGCTTTGTTCCTCCATCAAAGCAGAATGCCCTTCCCCCTGAAGACCTGGAAGGCACATGGAGAACAGGAGAAGCTTGGCTGTGCTCCTGTTTGTTTCTCTTCAGAGTATACAATCACAGAGCAGTCCAGGTTGCGAGGGACCTTGAAAGATCATCTGGGCCAACCTTCTGTGGGACAGCAAGCCTAGGTGAGATTATCTAGCACCCTGTTCAGCTGCATCTTGGAACACCTCTGGTGATGGCAGCAATAACTCGTTTCAGTCACTGTTCCATGCATCCCTGCCCCTGGGCCCCTCCCTTCGCACAGCTTCTCCCAGTGCTGCTTCCTTCACTGGGGGTGGGCGGAGGCCGCTCACACACCGGAGCCCCTAGGCTAAGTCCTGCCTTTTAATTCACACCCCAGTCACTTTTTCTGTCCCTATGGGGAACGTACTCACTGTTCACTTTCTCCTTTTGTCATGATCTTTGTGACTCACGTTCAGAAATGCTGGAAAAAGTGGCAGAAGGTAAGTTCTGCTGCAAAAAGTAATTTTCAGCTATGTTTCTTTTTTTGGTAACCGTTGTGGCAGACAGTTCTGGGTTTAGCTTAATCCCTTGCAGCTTTCCTTCAGTCAGCTGAACGGACCTCTCTGGGGTTGTTGCTTCTAGCCAGCATCAGCAGCCGTGTCCCAAATAAAAAAAGCCTTGCTTGCCACACATCATAAAACTCCTCAGCCCCTCAAGCAATGATGAGATCAACTGCCATGATTAGAAAGTGCTAAAAAATTGCTGGCTGCTTGTGCCCTTTCCAAGGAGATGGATCTAAGGTTTATAAGAATGGGTAATAAAACTTTGCTTGTTGTTTTTCTATCTCCAGATGAAAAACAACTCAATTTCAGGGTTCCTGTCATCCAGATTAAATAGACTCCATTCATCTGTAGGGTTTGTTTTTAACAATGAACCACATAATTTTTACATGGAAAACCAAAATCTCTTGGCCTTGCTGCTGCCATTGTTGTTTCAGCACTGGCAGTCAGAGGGACTGCGCTGCGTGTTAACTCTCAGATGTCTGTTACTGCCCAGAGCATTTGTTCCCACAAAACGTTTCCAGAACAAAGACTGCACACATTGCTTAACTGCAAACCGGAACTTTATATAAGCCTTAAAAATCACATGTACAACACGTAGAAATTTAGTTCTTAGACCTTAACAAGCGCATGCTACACAACGCTCAATAAGCAGCATATGCACCACTGCAGCTTAGGAGTTTATGTCTATTTTGCTATGGGGATGGAGCTGCAGGCAATAGATTTGTTTGGAAGGGAAGAATTCATTTTAAGACGACACTGCAGAAGTGTCAAGCGTGTGACTTGTAGTTTGAATTTACTCTCTGCATGTCTGCAGTATGACAAACTGTGCACCTCCAGCACGGGGGCTGTTCAGCGCATGTCCCTGAACAGTACGCACATCAGGCCTGGGGCTGTGGAACCTCCTGCTGCGTGGGTTCCTTTCAAAGACATTCTCTATTGCAGTAAAGCAAACAGGTCCATGTAATGAACGTAGCCCTCTTAGGAAAACAAACTTGTAAACTCTTCACCATTACAACTACCTCACCCAAATGTGCTTAAGTCCCTAAACTATGAGTACTAATGAGACGAAGATGGATACTGCCCTGCCTAAGGACTGACGGGGGGTGCCTGCACCCCCTGCAGCTGTGGTGTGTCAGCAGCATGCTGTGCACCACGGAGGCAAGCACTCACCTGGCACTGGTGCTTCTTCTGGAGAGTCGGTCTGACTGAAGCAACAGACAGGTCCATGTACACAGCAGGTCTCTGCTGCCAAAACAGTTCAATTCATGAAAGTGTTTTATTGGGAAATGAAGTGTTACACTCACCCAAAACCCACTGGGATTTAACCTCTTCAAGAATGAAAATCAGCTAGACTATGGTTTTACACAAAGACCATCATCAACACAGAAAGAGTTCCTGACAGTCTGCAGAGACAGAGGACTTAAAGATACAGTCCCTCAGGGGTTCCCTCCTGCTTCTTATACAGAACATTTTCTTTAGACTTTTTGAAATCTTCATTTGTTACTTTCATTCGCCGTTCCCTCAAAGCCATCAAACCGGCCTCTGTACAAATGGCCTGCAACAAAGAAAGCAAGGGTCAGCAGCTACGCAACCCCTCCAGCCATACCTTAGAAGACAGCATCATCATCATACTGCTCCAACTGACTGTAGCAGAAGTGAAGAATGTTAACGAAATGTGCACTCTGAAGTTTGATGCTGTTCAGAAGCATGTGAAACCACCTAGCCAAAGCTCACTGAGTATGCCCTTCTGTAGTCAGAGCAATGCTCCCACGGCAGGAAGGCACCTTCGTAACAACAGTATTTCCCTCCTGCAAGGAACAGATGCATCCAGCTCTGTCAACAGCGGGCTGTGTTTACCCTTCTGCAGTGAGCTGATGAGTAACGTCATGTCCGGTTAAGCTCATTAGCCTGGCAACTCTAGCAAGAGCTCTGTCTGCTTCCGAAAAGCAGACATGCGTGTCTGGAGCTTCCTAATCTACAGTTGCACTTTTATCTGCTTGCCATGTAGTGCAGGATAAGAAGCATCTTCAGGGACTATCCTGAGTAATGTTTAAGATTAATCCTGCACAAATGTGCAAGACTCCATGCTTCGCTTCTAGTGTCCACTTCCATATTCAGGTAACAGGTACATACTCTTACTGGCTACCTCATAATTACAATAAATTTCCCACTTGTAAAACCAAGCACATGGCACTCATAAAAGGTATTTTACAGCCATCCAACTGTCCCTCAGTGATGTAACCACAGGTAATTAGAGAACAGTTTCAACAGACCATGCTTCCACATGCAGTAAAAAAACCCCAACTGGTTTGATTTGTGTTTTGAAGTGTAAACAATAGTGACATACACTTACCTTAATGTCCGCACCACTGAGATCATCTTTTGCCATGATCAGCTCATCCAAAGTCACATCATCAGCCAATGTCATCCTGCTTGTGTGAATTTGAAAGATCCGTTTCTTGGTCTTTTCATCGGGTAGAGGGAACTCTATTTTCCTATCAATACGTCCTGTGCAGAAGAAAAGTTCAGTCTTAGGTTTTTTGCATGCAGCTATGGGAAACAGAGCGGGAGGCACATTTCAAGGGTAGACAGACAGTCACTGTTTCTTCACACCACAGTCAATCATGTCTTGGAGTAGGTGGTGAGATCAGACTATCTGCAATGAACAGGAAGGTACTGGAGCTGAAAGACACCTGCAACGACACCACCTTTTTCAGCAGCGTGGTAAGAGACACCTCACCTGGGAAACATGAAAAACCTTCCCCGAGTCACGTATAAACGTAAAAAACTTGATGTGTCACAGCACAGAAAAGCAATAATCAAATACTTATGCTCTTGTTAATAAATTTTATTCTACTTGGAGATTACAGTTAGCTCTGAAGTTTTAATTTTCTGCCACGTACATACACACAACAGAGAGAATAAATCACTGCGGCAACTTGAAGAACCCTTCCTCCCTGTATGACCAATTTCCTAAAGAACACCCCCAAAACCCAAAGCCCTAACTGAAGAAGGAAGGTTCTGCATAAATAGCTCCATTGCAAGTCCCTACCAGATGTGTCCTTTATGTCAGCAGGGACTTTGGATGTTGTGGTACTCATTGTTCCAACTTCAGTGAGCAATCTTTTTGAAGATATTTTCCATCTCCAGATCACTCCTGTTTTTCTTTAGTTTTACAGTATCTTTTCTAAGAAGGGTCAATGGCACCACATATGATATTCCAGGCTACCACACACAACAGTAAATCGATCTACTGAGCTGCCAGAAGTGCCTTGGTTGCTCAAGCAATGGTTGTAATTTAAATACCCAATAGGTATAGGAAGCTTCCACTAAATTTTAGATCATCTTAGCTTGTCTCTTAATACTGGTATAGTATTCTCTCCTCTGTACTCTCACAAACAGCACTGGTTTTGATTTGGAGGGCGTAAGGCTAAGACAGTGACAAACCCAGACCTTTTTGAAAGAACACACTCCTCAGCAACTTCATACTGTGGAGTCTGTTTTTCTAAACTGCTTGGGTGCACACAGTCTAGTGGCTCTTCATTGTTCTTTGGCAATTTCATCTGAAGTTATCTTTACCTCTTCCACTGTAGGAGTATCTTTACCACCCTCTTCAGTACTCAGGATTTACTTGAGGACACTAGTGGGAGGCTTAGCTTTGATCTGTGTTGCTTCCTACCTTCCGATTTAACAGACCCCACATACCTACAGAAATGTTTTGGTACATTGTTAGGGGCCATCTAAAAATACTGCTTGTGCCTGTCCAAGCTCTTGGCTCAAGATGAAATACATGTGTCAAAACAAGGTACTACGCCCTCGCTCAACCCCCAGCCACAGTAGTATGGCAGGCTGGTAAGGAAGCAGACTTGTTTCCTTCCACCAAAACCCAGGCTCCCATTGTTAAGGCTTACATCCTCACCTATGAAGCACAAGTGGTGCTGCCCTACCTGCCCCAGCTGCTGCAGAAGTGAACGAAACGCTCTGCATTACAGTCTGCCTTAACAATTACTCCAAATAGCTATGTCATCTTAATACAAAGGAAGAACATTCAAATTGTTCATGTATACGTAAGGGAAACCAACATACTACTTCTCTTCCACAGGTTTTTCTGCCGTTGGGAAACTTGTGAAGGGGTTCCAATTTTAACAGCCACACCAACACAGATGAGACTGTGAATGAAGACTACCCAGCAACTTGCGTTCTTTTTACCAGCCCATGCTTGAGAAGTCTTTCACAAAGAAAAGCAACTTAAACGTACACAGTAGGAAGACTCTTACCTGGCCTAATTAAAGCTGGGTCCAGCGTTTCTATTCTGTTTGTAGCCATGATAACTTTAACATCCCCCCGAGAGTCAAACCCATCCAGCTGGTTCAGCAGCTCCAGCATTGTACGCTGGATCTCTCTCTCACCACCTGAATTTGAGTCATACCTTTAAGTAAACAAGGTAGTCAGATAAAGCACTATGCAAATTTAAGAACATACTTCACATAACTGCCACAAATGCATAAACAAAATAGTATGTTGTGGGTTGGTTTTTTTTGCTTTTTTTAAACACCCATAACAGATTTTTTTTTTTTTTAAATTTAATCTTCACCTACAGAAAACAACAAAAAACAAGTTTTCCGAATCATATTGTGACGTCTAGGTTAAAGAGACAGTGAACTGTTCTTGTAGCTGGGGAAAGCAACAGCAGTCATGTGAAGGAAATCTAGACTAGAAAATCTATATCCAAACAGGTCACCCATGTTTAGGAACAGTTTGAAGTGACATAACATTTATGAAGAATTCCACGTTTCTTTCTACATATACTGAAACACATGGGGCAGAAGCTGCCTTACACTAGAGCTTCAGGCTAGCAGCCTTATAGTAATATGTAAGAGCACCTTTTTATTTATTTAAAAACATTTGACTACTTTAAAGACTATTTGTATTGGACAGTTCCACCCAGCCTACAGAACTGTTGAAGTAATACAACTTGGATACAGACTGAACAATAGCTTAGTGTGGCACAAGCAGTGCTTCTCCATGACATCACATGCTGTACCTTACTATATAATATTCTAAGAATCTAAGTATTTAGCCACCTATCTGGAGAGGCAAATGATAAGTGGATATATCCTGTATCACAGACGCTGTGTTACTGCCGAATCACTGAAGCCGATTACTGTCTATTTGGATTTGCACTTGGAGGATACCATACGAACTTCTACACAGCATCTCTCTCTGTTAAGACGCTTTATCATAGAGATATTACTAGGTAGCAAGAGAACAGAGGTTAAGTCCCTGATGGTATCTATTCAGTATGAAAAGGTTATGATGTATTTTAATTTCAAAGAAGTTATTTGAAGTTTTACTTGATAAAAAAGCTTATATCAAAAAGACAATTAGGAAAACGGTAGCAGAGCCAAGAAACGGAGTATCAATATGGTTGCATAAGAAGTGTTTCTAGGAAACCTTTTATTGCCCCTGGCAACCCTTGCATACAAAGCCGGAGTTCGAATACTGTACCTCTTGGTACCAATGGCATCGATTTCATCAATGAAGACAATTGAGGGCGCGTGCTCTTCAGCCACACGGAACAGTTCACGCACGAGCTTTGGACCATCGCCCAAGTACTTCTGTATAAGTTCCGAACCAACCACTCTCAGGAAGGTTGCCGAAGTCTGGTTTGCCACTGCTTTGGCTAGTAAAGTTTTACCTGTTTTTAATTGAAAAGAAATACTGTAGTTAGTTTGCAGAGGGAGGGAGGGAGGGAAGCGCTTTAACAAAATACGAAATTTGTGACAGACTTAACTGTGTTTTAATCCTAACCAAGCGTAATTTATTTCACTTGCGTTCGCTCAGCACAGTTGTTACTGTACTGTAAGATACCTGTGCCAGGTGGGCCATACAGAATGACTCCTTTGGGTGGCTTTATACCCATCTCTTCATAGTATTCCGGATGAGTGAGAGGAAGCTCCACAGATTCCTGCAGCACAAGAAAAACAAACCTGAGTTTTTATGAAGAGCGGGTGCTCTCCGCAGAAGTTCTGCAGGGATCTCAAGAGCAGCATTAATAAAAGTAATCAGGGCAAAAAACTTAACTGATTTCTAAACAGACCTTGAAAAGCATGTGTCTCTGCTGCCTCCAGTTCTAAAGGCAGACAGCTACTCTATCTGAACAGGTCTTCCCAGTGTTTCCACTCAACATGTGGAAAAGAACCAGTGAGTGTTCCCCCTTCCTCCAACCTCCTGACTCCCAAATGCTCATGGAGGACCCTGGCGTAGGAGAACCCTTTATGGAAGGATGCCTTCCTTTCAAGAGCATTTATGATTTTGGACACCTACACAAAGCAAAAGAGTTTCATTTTACCAGGGTTCATTTTACCAGATAGAGCTCTGCTGGTAAGGGAAAAAAAAAAAACCAAAACAGAAAACCCCAAACAAAAAACCAACAAAAAACCCCAACAATCAACTACACTCCCCCCAAACCCACCAACAAAAAAATCCCCCAACCTCCCACCAAAACCCCCCATGAACAAACAATATAACCCCAATGTTACAAACAATAAATGCAAACACAGAACAAGCCAAAAAAGCCCTACCCACAAAATCCTTAGATTGCATGGCATCAGACACTCAAAACAACCTCAGCACTTTTTACAATTTAACTCTCATCTTGCAACAATCAATAACTTTACAATTTGCAAAATAGTAAGGTATTGCAGGGATTGTTATGAGCTCAGGGCTCTCCAGGTTCCACAGCAACTGAAAAGTTTTGCGCGTACGGTTTGTGAATGGGTACTCTACCCACTGAAAAGATTTAGGTCCAGGCGTCTGCCTAGCCAAGTCAAACGAAGAAGTGCAAGACACAAAAGAGCACTCCACGAACAGCAGCTGGTCCTGCTCTTACACTTTCAAGCTCCCAGCACAACAGCTACGTTGCTGGCTTAACACAGTAAATTAGTACAGCTGAATACCTTGATTTCTTGAATCTGGTTGTCAAGGCCACCAATGTCAGCGTATGTTTCTTGAGGAGCTTTCTCTACTTTCATCACAGTAACTAAAGGGTCTGTGTCATCCATCAGAACTCCTATCACAGCATGAACCTAATCCAAACATTAAGAGTTGTCAAAGAAAGCACGCAGCATTATTAATACAAGCTGAAGCCTAAACCCAATGCCATCTGTTTAGCTGTGTGAAACAAACAGCATTGGCTCTACTGTGATTCTCAGAAAGAAAGGCTAGTTAAAAACGGTACAAGAACTTTGTGCTTCATTTTATAAAAACAACTCACCTTATGATTTAGCAAAACAGAACAGCCTGGCTCTAGCAGATCCTTGTCCACAAAAGACAGAATACTGACATAGTGCTCTGATCCTACCGACGTGGACACGATAGCATGGTTGTCATCAATGATCTCCTCCAAGGTACCCACAGACATGGGTGTTCCCCTCAGATCATCCACCTTTGACCTTTCTTCCTGTTGTCAAGAAGAATCCAAGAAAAAACCCTCAAGAACACAGGCAAAACATTCTTGTACAACACCGGCTCAACAGTTCACAGCAAACATAACAGAAACGGTCTTTCCCCAAAAGGCATAAAAGCACAGGTCAGTAACAAATGCATTGTTGGTTTAGTTCTACCTGTGGATGTCACTATATAGATGTACATAGCTAGAACAGACTTTCTTTCTCTACTGATGGATATCTGGGAGCTGCACTTCAACAAACCACTAACAAAACAGAAGAAACAAAAAACCACTGTGGCCTCATGCTTGGGCCACAACCGTTACACCACTAGAAAAAAAATCCTCTGTTCTCTGGACAGTAGTTGTGATTTAATGAAGAATATTAATATACATGGTATTTGTACTGACTTTACACATTCATAGCACCTTATTTCGATTGCTTTTGTATGAAGCAGTTTAGATTAGAGCACTTACTGTAATATTAGAAGTAACAGTTCACTCAAACCTCACCTCTTGCTTCTCTTCCAAAGGTTTCATCTGCTCTTGATTTCTGATAAATTCTTCCTCCATTAAGAGGTAATCTTTAATTCTCTCCAACTTTAACAATTTGAGTCTGCACTGTGTGTGAGGAGTCACTGTAATCAAAGTACAATCACAGTATTTTACACCAAGTTTGACATGGTACCTATTATTCACTAGTTCTTTACCAGAAATTCTGCTTTTGTTTTCTGACAGGAACTTCTATACAAGCAGCAGTATTTTACTTGTCCCACTGTAATTCTAGGTTAAAAGACAATGTTCCTCTGCATTTCTCCTCATTTCAATTTCTCTCTCTCTCTCTTACCCAGTAATCCATAGGCTGCATCTTGCATAACAACAACCTTAGTTTGTGTTTTTATGTTAGTTAGAAAAAACCTACATTTGGCCTTCTGTTTAATCAGTTATGACCTACATACAGCCAGATCTAGGGGAGAGGACGGCTCTGTACTTCTCAGTGAGGGGCCAGCCCACAGCACTGCTGGGGCAGGCAGAATCCTTACCCAGGGGGAGTTTGCTGGCAGCGTCTGGACCCTTTGTTTTCTTCTTCTTTTTCCCCACTCTGGTTGGAACAGGAGGTTCATATTTCTTCTTCTTATCCTTATTCATAAAGAGCATTCCGGGGAAAAAAAAAATCAGGATATTAACAATCGAAAAACACACACAGATGTTAGGCGCACAGACTGAGAGCTCAGCTTAAGGGTCTAATTATGATATATAGCAAGAAATACAAAATAAATATTATTCCTAGTTTTTAAAGGAAGTGCAAAAATTTCTTCTCCTGCTTATTTTACATTCCTCTCTTTAATTTAGATTTCTGTCAATTTTCAGTGAATATAGAACTTACAAGGCTAAAGCCTGAAGTAAATCACACCAAAAAAAATCATACGTGAAAGGATAAGGAAAATATTGAGCCTGAACATTGCTGTTGCATTTTAATAAACACATAACACGCATTCAGTTTGCCAGCTTAGACATAGTTTGCCATGTGCATTACACTTCCATCCAAAAAGGAATCTGGAAAGGTCTCTAATAGTCCACCACATGAAGTACAGATCTTGTGGAGATGACAGCATGCTGCCACTTTCAAATCAAAGCCAGTTACTTAAGTGACAGTTTGAAGGCAGCTAGTCTTTCCTAGCCCAGACAGATTTATAGTCTTATTCTTCTTAAGAATAAATTATTACTGAAATAATTTCATTTTCCTTTATAGTTAAGTACAACTTTCTGGTTTTGAACAGCAAGCTATTTTCTCCAATGTACATCCAAAAGAGATGACATTTCATCCAAGCTAGCAAAAGCATATTCTTATGCAGTTCCAAGTACAACAGCAGGAGAAAAAAATAAGTAAAATAAAACCTACTGCAACCAGCCTCTGTAGCACACTTGTACCTCGCCCTATCAGTAAAAGCATTTGTTTTGGTTTCAATTACCTTGTCATCCTTCTTGCCACCACCAGGACCATGCCCACCACTTTGGCTTTGACCCTGTGTAAAAAGAAAAACCACAAACCAGCCAAATGTAAGTACATTGCTATGAACCTCAACGCCTATGGACAGTTCCACGTAAAGAAATGCCATAATAAGGCTTCTCCTACCTAAACTAAGTACTAACATATACCAATTAAATGTCAAAAGCCAGTGAATTAAAGTGTGGACTTATGAGGCAGGGCAGGAGATGTTCACCCGTGTGGTTCTGACTCACGTAGCACTGCACTGCTTTGCTACATCGTAGTTTGAGTTCATTCCCTGCTCCCTTAAATTAACGAGCGCCACTAACCGCCGTGCAGCGCAAGGCAGCTCTCCTGCGCGCTCCCGCCGGCCCACTCACCTGCGCCCCCCGCCAGCCGCGCCCCGCAGCGCCGCTCCCCGCAGGAGGCCGCCCGCCCCCCGGCCCCCCGGCCTCCCACCGCGGCGAGCCAGGCCGCGAGAGCCTGCAGCGGCACCGGGCCCCGGCGCGCCGCCCTGCCCGGCCCCAGCGCCACCGGCCGCGCGGCCCCCGCTGCTGCCCCGCCGGGGGCGGCCTGGAGGCCCAGCGCGGGCGGTGACTCCGCAAAACCCCGGCCGACGGCAGCGGGATGCCTGAGGAGGCCGCGCCGAGCCGTGCCGTGCCGAGCCTGCCCCCCGCTCCGCTCCGCTCCGCGGCGCCGGCGCGGCCCCCTCCCCTCCCGCGCGCGGCCGCGCCCCCGGTGCCCCGGGCCGGGCCCGTGCCGCCCGCTCACCATCGCGCCGCGCCGGAAGTGCTGCCCCGCCCGCGCCCGGCGACGGAGGCGGTGCCGCCGCTACGGGCTCCGGCAAGGGACAGACAAGACGGGCGGGGCGAAGGGCGCGACGCCCGCGTAAGCGGCGTGGGTCACGTGACCCCGCGCGGAGCCTCCCGGGCGCTGGGGCCGCCGCTCGGGCTGTCACGCCGGCCCCGGGCAGCAGGGGGCTCCCTGCCGCCGCCTGGGCGCGCCGCGCTCCCCGGCGGTGCCCGTCGGCCGCGGGGCTTTGGCGTTCGGCCACCCCGGCGGCCCGGCTGTCCCCCGCCTGCAGCCGGTCCAGTCGGATGCGCGGGCGTCCTCCTGGCCGCAGTGAACCGCTTGGTGGAGAAAAAGCGACTTCTGCCCCGCTGGGGGCCACTTCGTGGTCACATTTCAGCTACTACTTCAGCTGCAATACCTTCTGAGTACAATTTCAGATTAATAACACTTTTCTTAACAGAAGAAGCATTTCATAGCGACTAAGTGGTGGAGGCATGTCCAACAGCCTGCCAACAGCGGGACTTGCTTCGAAAGCATGGCACTGCCCCACCACCGAGACCTAGAGGAAAGCAGTTCGTTCCCTGTGAGATGTTTCTCAGGTATTTTTACAGTTCACATCAATACAAGAAGCTTATGATACGTATTAAAGCTCATAATGGCCAGTTGCCGCAAGGTTAAAATTCATAAAAATGGTGTTAAAACCTCTGAATATGCTGGGAAAGTATGCCTTAATCCTGGTGGTTTCGCTTATGTCCCTTAAGCACTGCTACTTCACCACAGAGAGATGGGTCTTCCTGGAAAACCCAAAGCACTCTGGCTGTGTTGTGCCACAAGTGGGAACGTTAGAGTTTGCAGCTCTTGCCTGCTTTGTACGCCTGCCTGGGCCGAGGTCCTGGTCCCATCAGGTACCGTGGGAGGTTCTTTAAAATATGCTGTCAGGAAGAATTCATCAGTCACAACACAGCCTTGCACATGCTGCAGACTCTGCTTTTAATGTGTAGCCTGGTGCTGTGGAAGAAGGTATGTGAACACTGAAGAGGACAGAATTTTAAAGCTCAGGAGAGTAGCATGAAGTATGGAAAGGAACAAAACCAGCTCGTGTTTTACAACACCGATGGAAGGATCTTTTACTGAGACTGTGTCTGGTACTGAGTACTGCTTGTTTTCAGAGTGCTACTGGTGCTGGTGGTTCTCCACCTGTAGTGTGAGCTGCCATGTGTTTTGACTGTTCCAGCAATATAAACACACATTCATTCTGTGTATAAAATGCCTGTAACTCTTATTCCAAAAGTTTGTTTTCCTGTAACGTTTTCCCACCTGTGTTTTCAAAATAAGTGAAGACATCCAACCTTGTTTTAAAGTTATTTGCAGAGGGAGCAACCAGATAAGCTTCTCAGTAATTAAAAAATGGAAATACAAATCAAAGAAAGTGAGAGTTGGTGTGGGGTTTTTTATGTCTAGGAATGAAATCTAAGTTTCAGGAGTCTTAAATGCCAAGCAAGAAGAGACACTGTGACCTTTCTCTTTGGACTTCCTGCTGTAATCTGACCTGTGTGGGAGTGTAGAAGCAGAGGAGGAAGAGTGGTAAATATTCTTCATGGCCTATATTTAAAGTTATGGGATTTTTTTCCTAGGCCTGATGCTTCCTTTCATCTCTTGCATTGGCTAGTCAATATAAAAATGTAAATTTTTTGTGTGTAAGACTTGCTTTGCTTATGGGTAGCACTGTAGGAACACCGGTGAAGTTCAGGAAATCCCTCCCTCCAGATAAACATAACATTTCTACTTACAGTGAGCTCTACCAATCTGTAATACTCCTGGGGAAACTTTTGGTGCCAGCTTTTGACATTCCCAGAGGTAAAGCACAGACTGAACACAAGCATGTGATCAGTTTGGGACCAAATGCCGGTTTTGGGTCAAGTGTGTTTTCCCCTGTGTCCTTGCACCAGAGGCCCCATCCTTGCTGGGGGCCTGCAGCGGCTGCTCCGTGGCAGCTTGCTGCAGAACCGAAGTGCCTGCTGCCTCTGGGAACCCTGGCTGTGTCGCTGATGAACTTGGGGGATCTTCAGATACTTCCTCTTCTTTGGCCTGAAGTTATTGCAAGTTTGTGTGGGGAATCAATATGGAAGGACAGGGCCTTTTGTCAGCGTCACTATCAGCACAAAAGTTACAATCACAATGAGGATGTAGTCTAAAAATACTTGTATTCTGTATAAATCAACCAGCATAGAGATTGTATTTACATCCATCACTGTTCTCAATGTAAAGATCAGTGTTCATGAAAAACGCCTTCACTATAGAGCAGTCAGTAGGGTGTGAAGTATGATTTGCTGTTTGCTTTGATGTTGTTTCTTCTTTCATGCTTTCTCTAAATCCATGTCTGAGTAGGGAATTTTATTTATTAAATATTAATGTAACTGGCGGGGCTGTGTAAAAAGGTGAGATTTTGATAATTTATTTGGGTTTGGTTTGGTTCTGTTTGTTCACAAGGGTTACTGTTTTGCACTGTGGATTTAATCTGACTTCTCTATTATTTTTATTTTTTTGTGAATTAGCTGCATTTTTGTTATGCTATCAGCTGTTCTGTAACTTCTAAGGACACTTGGAATGAAATGAAATGAAAACAGATGTTCTTTGCTTTAATAACATACACTTTATGGAATTTACTGTCTTATAGGATTGCATCTGTATTTCTTTTAACCTTACAGTGCACAGATGCTAGAACATCCTTTCCCTCAAATATAATTTCCTCTCTTCAACTTCACATTAGATTCAGACATACCCATATTTATTTAGAATTATACCTGTAATTGGTAACGGTCAGTATGATTCAAATTTGTCGTCACTTTTTTCTTATAAAACCCGGATTTAGTGGCTTGTAGCTTTGCAGTCATTTGAAGTGGGAGAATTATTTCATAAGCTGACCTAAACAGTAGGGGTGTTGGGTGAATCTAAAAGCTCAGCTTCGCATTTGTGGGCTTGTAAGACACATCTGCGCCAGCATATCTGGTTTTATAGCCTTTATAAAAATTAGGAAATTATATATGGGAGCAACAGTAAAAGGATGCTGTCAACATTGTCTCCCAGCTCATTTGCTTAAATACATGCTGTGGCAGAAAACATGAATCACAGAAGGGAAATGCTGTGGGTTTTGAACCAGCTTCCTGATTTGGGGCGATCTGGTTAACGGCTTTCAGCTCTTGGGGTCAGTAATACTGGCTAACTGTAAGCATTACAGAAATGCGGTTCTGTAACCTGGCTGCTTGTCTTAACTTTCCACATCCAGATTTTTGGTTTAGCTGCAGAGTATGGATAATATCAAATTAGAAAGTTTAAACAATAAATATGTTTAATGATCCAAGCACCTCTGATTTTTTGTGTGTGTTATCCTCGCTAGAAAAAAACAAAACAGCAAGCAAAGAGGAGTAACAGGAAATAACACACAGTCTTTGTTTGCTAAAGACAAACATAGCCTTGGGGGCATCAAAAAGCTTCTCTTCATATCAAAAAATACTAAAAGTTGTTCAGGGAAGGTGGGGTTTTTTTGTGCTTTGTTTTTCTTGCTGTTTTCTATACCCTTTTCTTTATTCTGAAGTAGGCTTATCTTTTAGGCATATTGCAAACCCCCACCTCTGTTCCCAGGCTTTTGAGGAGGAAGAGGGCAGCTGAGGGCTGGGGGAATATTGGGGTTGGGATTAGTACATAGCAAAGAGGTTTATTTTCCCTTTGCACACAGAGGAAATTACTAGGATTGCTCATATTAATTTGTCTTTCTTAATTTATGTCTAGGCGCCTAGAGCTTTTTATGTTTCCAAAAGTTTAAATAAACAAACCTACAGATAAGAGGAATATTAATCTTGCTATTGTAGCTAATATAGTGGGTTATATTTTCAAAAGTTGCAATTTGGCTCCCCTTGTAAGTGGGTTATGAACTTACATCCCCTTCAATAAATGAATAAAACTGCAAGTTATTAAGGACCATTTGGAAATACATATTTTTTTTGAGTCTGTGTGTGTCTGAGTACCCAATTAACCTTTAAGTTTCTGTGCTGCTTACAAGTTGTTCAAACATTTTAGTAATGGAAGCTATTCCCACCACCTACTAACTGGCATGTAACTATGTGGAGGGTAGTTATCCGCAGGGTATTTACTCCATGTAGGCTCCCCACAGAGTCAGTTAAGAGAAGTTTCTCCCCCAATTCAGAACAAGGCTCATCACCTTCTGGGAGAGTCTTTCACTTTACATTGCCCACCCAGGGAACTAGGGACAGGACTTTTTTTAACTAAGCTGCTCAAATAAGTGTCTTTGGATTGCTCACCTGAGTTTCCAGCTACTGACTCACCTGCATCACTTTATCTTCAAGTATTTGTTCCTCTGCCCAGCAGCTCCCACTGATACATGTTGGTGTTGTGAAATCTGAGTACCACTAAGAAGTAGACTCCTTGGAGCAGGAGTTATTTAGAACTGGACAAGCAGAATTCAAAACATCCAGAGTGAATGGACACTTTTAAAAATGTTGATAATAAAATTATTGGGAATCTTTCAGTGCTGTAGCAAAGTCTGACACCTTGAAGACTGACTCACACATGTTTTTAGAATACTGCAGAACAAGTCATTATATTAAAAGCTATGCTTGTAATATGCTGTGTCTTCATATGGTCTCATTTGGAAGTCTCAAAGCAACACACAATTCCCCTAAGTTAAACCTCATCGTCTTGTAGGCAGGCAGAGGCAGGTAGGTGAAGGAGACTGTTTCAGTCCTAAAGTGAAATTGTGTCTTCCTTAGTATAAGCAGTATCAGATTCTCCTCATTCACCTGGTGGCAAATGCATTCCCATAAGTGATGGCAAAGTTTGGCCCAAAGGGTTCCGATGAGTGAAAGCAGCACAAGAGGAAAGGTGCATCCTAAACCCAACTGAAAGTGAGTGTAAGAAGAAAATGTCTTTTTTTCCTGTTTTTGAAACAGTGGTTGGCAAAATACTAGGTGGTGTGGCTTATTAGTTCTTGTATTTCTGTAAGAAAAGAATTTATAGTACTTCAGCAGTG
This sequence comes from Falco rusticolus, assembly GCF_015220075.1. Lineage (NCBI taxonomy): Eukaryota > Metazoa > Chordata > Aves > Falconiformes > Falconidae > Falco > Falco rusticolus. Next base: position 43,339,243 of record NC_051193.1, read on the forward strand.
AACAAAGAATGATGTTGCTATGGTGACTTTTTGTTGCGTGGCAGGCAAATGCAGCTGATTTGTTTGTGAGGTCTAACATACTACCTAGTCTGTATTTTGTAGGGCTTTTGGTAGCTTTATGAAAGCTGATACAAAAGACTGCCTGATGAGAATACTACTAAATTTGGGGGAAAGAGAAAAAGAGAAGTGATAAAATACAGAGATGCCATCTAAACAGAATACAGAGTTCTTCACCTGGCCGATTAATAGTTGCTGATGTTGAAAAGGTGCCATCACCCAGCACTCCTCAGGGTCGACCTATCAATATACTAAGAGCCTGGAATAGTTTTAACAAACTGAATACTTCATCATCAGTTACATCAGCCTGCACATAAACTTAGTTTGTTCCAGAGCCACTTTGCAGGACTCATTCAATTGAAGGAGAAATACTGAAATAATTTTCATGGAAAGAAATAGACTTACCCCCTCATTATACAGAAAGTAATGTTTCTAAAGACACTTATGAATGCTTTCTAGATGTTACACTGACTACTACTTAGGCTGTGATCCTGAAATCCTTAGACAACAATAGATGTTTGTCAAGCCTGTGCACTCCATGGAATTATTAACTGTTAATGATTTGTATTTTTTTTTCTCATGAAAAGGCAGAGTTGTTATAATTACTTACCTAATGCTGCAGATCCTCATGCTTTGCAAAACCCAAGAAAGGCATTATGCCTGCTCCATGGGGCTTCTCCGCACAGTGCAGTGCAGGAAGGAGGCCAGAGGGCAAAACAGATCAGTGCAGATGCACTAGCGAAGGGTTTGTTAAAGACAGTAGTTTTGAGAAGTCAGAAAGCATTTAGGGACAGTCGCAAAGCCCACTGAATTAGATAGAAGGAAAGGCTCGGTATAACAATGAATAGTGTGAGTGGACATAATGCACCGGAGTATTAAAGGGAAGCAGAAAGTGGAGAGAAGGGAGAGAGCTATCATCAGTGTAAGAGAATGGGAAGTCATTATCTGAGACATCAGAAAACAAGTGGAAAAATCTTAATGTCCCTAGTAACCTAGGGGTCACTAGCTTCACCACCTTGCCACTGGAGTTGAGATAAAGATATGCTGGTTTTAATTGCTCCTCACTGAAGTACTGGTTCTACATTAATCTGTTGGCTATAACGTAATCACTCCTTTCTGTCATTTCCTGCAGCACTGTAATCTAATACTGCTCAAGCGTCCCACCGTGTTCACATCCTCTATTGAGTAATTGTGGCTTCAGTTTCATGATGCATAGTCTGTTCAATCAGCCTGTAATTGCAGAGCTATCTGGAGGTATGGTTGATATACCTATGTAATTATGTTTACTGTTAATAATGCAAATTGAATCTGTTGAGTTAGTCAAATCAGTCATCGTCACTTGCAAGCAGTAGTTTCTACAGATTATTTCTTCAGCTGCTGAGGGACTGTTTTTTCTAGTTCCACTTTGCTCATTTACACAAAAGATATTCTTATTGAAAGAAAACTTCGAAAATAAGAACCAAAGCCTCATCATGGAAGTTCCAGTACTTACTATTGAGAGTGTGCAGAAATCTTGTCTATTCAAAACAGCTGGAAAAGGCCCTGAATTCAGTGGAATGAGTGTGGTAGTGGCATGCAGAGTGAGAAATGAGAAATGCATGAATTTCTGTTTGCTTTCGGTATTGCTTCACATGGGGTTTTCAAATAATGGGCAGGATGATGAATTCAGGAGTATTTGGAGATGCCAGTCTCCTCTGGAAAAGCACAGGAGCCATGCATGTGCTGTATTCTGTCTTCTACAATTCTACAAAGAAATCTATTGAAAAAAAACTTTGTCCCTCCCTGATACAGATTCTTTCCCCCCCAATCCCATATAAAGTCAGCCTTAGCAAAGGTTTTCAGATACAAGTTTATAGTTAGTGAAAATTTCCATATTCCCTGCTTTAAAAATAGCTCGCTATTTCAGTTTCCTTGGGTTTCATTCACAGCAGTTTCTTTTGTACTGTATCATTCAGATGTTATATCTGTCAGGATAATATACTTCATAATCTAGTCTTTAGAGAGTGTATGAGTTTGATTCGTAGGATTATATTGTTTTTCAATAACACCAAACTGCACTGGGGTCATACTATGACATTTTGGGCGTCACATCTTTCATAACCTTTTGGTTTAGAAGCTATGCTATTTACTCTTAACTGCATTTGAAACATGTAAAATCACCTGTTATATTAGTGACTTCTTGAATGGCAACACGAGGAGATTGTAATGCTTTGGTGACAGGCTGATGCACACAGTTCTTTGTGTCAAAAGCACTGCATCAGTGTGAGGACTGCAACTGTCTGTGCTGTGATTATTTGGTAGGATTTGTTTGTATCCCCTCTAACAAAAGAGAAAGTCTTCAACCAAAGATACATATATTTATACAGGCTAGAGGTAGAAGAGACATTACTTTTTTTCAGAATATGTTTTTCAGTCTGGAAAAAAAACCCTGATGTAACCTATGAGAGTACCCCCAAGCTCAGTCTGAAGTGACCTATCTGACACAGGCTACATGTGACTCAACATCAAGATGCAAAATTCTCTAGTCCCTTATCCTGCTTTCATCACTCTTAACACCTAAAGACAACTTTCTGTAGCAGCAGTATATTGCTGGCAGGTCTCACATCCAAATAATGGTCCAGCCCACGCATATTTATACATGAAATGTGATTTCATTGTGGCACAATCGTGGCTGCAGAAACCTCATGGAAGTGTTCCAGTTAATTAAATATGAAACAGGGACAGTAGTTAAAACAATATCAATGTATTCTGCTGTCAGCTCTTAAAAGGAGACATCTTAGGTCATGGTAAAACAAACCTCCCCAGCCTGAGAATGAAAAAGGCAGATGCCTGCTCAGAGAAACAATGTTTCTTTGCAAAACTAAAAGAATTCCAGCTAAAATGATATGTTAAACACAGCACACCATTGGCAATAATTACACAGGAATGTCTGGACCTTTCAAACTACATTAGTAGTATATTTGGTAGAAAATACACATTAAGAATAGATCATGCATTGTAAGAAAAAGTGCCATGACAATATTCCTCCACAAATACGCAAGTGATACTTTATGGTTAGAAGTAAAATTCATTAAACAGTGTAATAATTTGACTCTCATTTTCATCTCAGTGATTCTCAAATAGAGCTTAGAACTTGCCAGCCGAGATCTTCATGTGTATGTGTGCTGCTGTTTTCACGAAGAGATGCACTTTTTGCTCTAGGTTATCCTGGTTTTCCCCATTAGTCATTTATTGTTTGCTGTTGCTCTTACTGACAGTGCACACCTATGCAGCGGTCATACAATCTAAGTAAACTGTCTTCCTACACAGAAAGGTCACAGCTGCAGAAAAAAGTGAGATACTTATAGGCCGGTTTAGCTCAATCCTAGATACATAATAAAGTGAGAGACTAAACAATGACAGAATGGGATGTGATAATAGAAATCACCAAGGAGGAAATATTTAACATTGCAAAATCAATAATAGAAAACAAAAAAGATCTAAGGAGTATTTACATGTATGTCAGGGTATATACATGGCAAGGGTTGGGAAGAACAGAATAATAGAAGAATATAAGCACTAAGAAGTGAGAGGTAGTATGTGAATAGGAATACCAGGATGACAGAAAGAAGCAGAACATGATGTTACTGCACAGACAAAGCTGCCCAGAGATGAGTCTGTCAAGTATTCTTCTAAACAGAGCATTGGAATAAAGACATTTAAAAGGACAATGAGCCAAATGTTTAGGCACACACCGCTGGCAATGTCCAGCTGTGGCTGTGAGTGGCTCTGGGTACAGCAGTGACTTTCTTCTTCCCAGCAGTATGTGGTACATCGTTTCCTTCTGCCGAAACCTGCTTTCTTGGGACTTCCCTGTCAACAGGAATTACTCACATTGTGTTCTTTTTTACAGCTTAGGATACTCCTTTTGTAAATGAAGAATTGGTCAGACAGTATGAATAACATCCGCAAATGGATCTCTTGAGCACATGTAATTGAGAGTGAACATAGCACCGTTGCAGTAAAATAAATCCAGTTCAGCCTCCAACAGCAGGGAAAACTGCAGTTTAAGGTACACAGTCCCAGAGTTCTCCCCCCTTTTCTGCATTTAGAAGACTGCTGGAAACTGTTGCTACTGTATTGTTATTCTGGGCAACTATTCCCTATGGCTCTATAAACTCCATGAAAAAAATTATTAATGACTCTGAGTACAGCTATTTACATAATGTTTGTGGAGTTTTCTCAGGAAGTGTCCTCCAAACATGCAAATCTATCCTCATGTTGCCTGTGTGGTCCCTCAGCTCTGACTGACTCCAAACATCATTTCAGGTTCTCACGTGATGCAAAAGTGCACAAAGGAAGAACTGTCAAAAATGGAGCTTTTCAGGGAGTGGTGTTACTTCGTTTACACAAATCTCAGAAGTGCCCCTCAAGGCACTCTCCCTCTGTCCTCCTCTCTCACAGCCAGCCTGCTGGACCCGCAGGTGTGGGGCTGTGGCCACACTGAAGGGTCCCTGCCCAGCTGGTTGGAGTTGGCCCTGGCCATGCAGCAGCTCTGCAGGGGGAAAAGCCTTGCTGGCTTCTGTAAGGCAGGATTACAGAAAACGTTAAAGAAAACAGCCAAGGGGAGCCTGCCAAGCCTACCAAATTTGCTATTTTTTCTTTAGCAGTACTGTCAACCTGTTTCATACTTCATTCCTCTGTCCAATTTAAGCTTTGAAGTTTCAGAGTATTAGGAAGGACTTCAGGGCATTTTCCCAATAAATCCAGGCTTTTGGCTTTTCAGATTGGAGCATAGTTACTACTTCATAAATTAGAAGGACTTCCAAGTTGGTGTTATAGCAATTAAATGGGAGCTATCACCATTTCCCTGGAAGCTAGACAAGAGCCCTCTCCCACTGTTTTTGATTTCCACTGTTGCTCTACCTCCAGTCTGCTCTGATGTTGGGACTTTGTATGGAGATGAAATAGTTTTCTTCACTACAGTATGGGTGACAATATTTATTTGTCTCTTCATTACATAGTCTTGATAATGAAACACTATTTGCCTTTTTTTCCTAACAGAAGTATCATTCCTCTGGAGCAACCCCTGAGTCCTTGAAGTAAGCATCCCAACAAAGGCAAATGCCAGGGCTTGGGTAAATGCAGACCGTACTCTCTACAAACTGTTTTCACAACAGAGAAGCAGGGCACTCCTTCGAAACCTAGACAGCAATTGTGTGTTCCCAGAAAGCCAGTAAGTCTCAGAAATCAGCCGTGATCGTGGAGCGTGAAAACTTCTCCATTTTTTATCCTGGTCTATTCTTTAAAGAGGCCACACTTCTTCTATAGCAGATAGTACACAGCATGTCTTAAACGTAGCACAACACCTGTGAATCTCATTCTGGAGGTCCTGACTTTTTCCTATGCATTTCCCAGGGGAGCCCACACATCCAAGTCAAGGTCATGATTTCTAAGAGGGGATGAGAAAGAATTTAGAGTAATGTGATTCCAGAGGATTTTGGTGGGGATCTGAAGCCCAACTTGGCATTTACCCATTTGAGGATATAGATTTGTAGCCTATAGTAACTACAAACTGCCCTGTACCAGTATGAACCATACCCAGGCAGAGAAGAAGCAGGCATGTTACTGTAAGTAATTTTGATACCTATGTAAAACTCATAAAATTGAATATCTGTTCTTTAGCCAGAAAAATCAGTAGCCTTCATAGCCGTGGTCTTTTTCACTTATGCTAGATTCTGAACTATTAATAAGCTGTCTTTAAAATATAAGGGCATTTAAAAAGAATGTAATATGACTCATTGCCTTGTAAGGAGACAGTCTCTCTTTTTATTAAATAACTGCAGTCTGTGTCTCCTCAAAGTATTTGGAGCAGTTGATCTGTCTTTCACCTCCTGACTGGGTTATTGGCTATATCATAACAGGAAAAATGGCATCAAAATAAACGGTACACAAATGATGCATTTGTACAGTGAACAGCAGCACTGCCAATTATGGCCTGTGTGGACTTCATTGAAAGTCTGCAAATTGTTCAATATCATAAGCAAGACAAACTAGGAGGAGGAATCACTACAGCAGGTGGATTCACTACCCCAAACAGATGTATTTGTAAGAGAACCTACTGCCAGTTGAAAAGTGATTACTGATATGATTATGAATATTAGATCAACAGGCTGACAATAATCATGGTAGCCAGATTTTAGTCTCTGGCAGAAATGAGATTAACAATTGAGGAGTCCTCTCATGCAGACTAACCAAATTTCCTGTACGACATAAGCATTCTTTACTAAGCTTGTCAAACAAAAAGGCTACAAGACATCCTGAAATAGCAGTTCCAAGAAAACTATCATTTCATCTATTTTTCTTCCTCTGAATAGGTCAATGCCTGACACTCCTGTCAGTTTGTTCTGTAGCCCACTCATGCATTGTGGAATGGGAGCCAGGTTTGATGAGTGATCCAGACGTGGCACGGAAGGCAGCAGAGCTAGATCACTGCTGGGTGAGGTATCTCATCTGAATCTGGAGTAAGGCAACTCGCATGGGTACTGGACAAGCAGGCTGGCGCATGGGCTGTTCAGGGAGCAGCCAGGTTTGAATTGCAGTGTCAGAAGTCACCACTGTCCATGCTAAGCACGCAAAGGTTTTGGCTGAAGGCAGTGCAACCCCTGGGGAGGCAGCCAGCACCACTTGCCTTGGAGTCTGCATGTTCGTAGCGCTGGGTACCTTCTGCTCCTGCCGGTTTGCAGAGTCAGAACATTCTTCCCCCTCCTTCAGGGATGCTAAATCCCTTTTAAGAGGCTCTTCTCAGAGCTTCCTGCTGTCTCCTCCTGATGACTTTTCTGTGGAGGCTACTGACAATCCAACCCCATGTTAACAACTGCTGGCTGCAGTGCTTATACGTAACATTCACAGCACTGCCAACCCCAGATCTCAAAGCCATGCTGTAAAACACCGAAATGAGAATCACAATCTTCTCCATGATTTTTAGAAACACATTTTAATGGCCCCTCTGTCCTCAGCTTTATGACCTTACAGAGTGCACCAGAACCTTACGTTCAAGGTTTACTCTGTGACCATGAGAGAGGACTTTCTTTTATAAAAGAAAGCTGAGATGCTCCTGGATCACAGTAATGCAGTGGCTGGGAGTTCCAAGGAAAGTGTTCAGTATCCTCAATATACCAATAAAATAAATGGTGCTGACAAAAACCATGATTATTGATGGCCACTCCAGGAGTGAAGTGAAGACTTTGCAAAGCAATGATAAAACAGTTAGAACTGGTTGGCTAGACAGAGCAACAATAGCTGAAGCAACGAAAGGAGAGGTGCTGCCTGGCTGCTGGCTGAAGCATGAAGGGATTCAGATGATTCCTGTCACCTATAGCCGGAGAAGGTTTTTCCAGAAGAGGAAAGTGTCTGAAGATGTGTAACAGCAAATAGAAAAACAATGAGACCATTGTTTCCTTTTCATCATTAGCTTGTGGTAGAAACATGGGTAACTCACTGTTTACATATACCCTGAATAAAAAAGGAGCATTGGACAGGCAGAGGTCTGACAATTAAAACAAAGGTCCTCAATTAAAACAAAACCAGCAGGAATATGACATCTTTGTCTGTGCTGTCAGACTCCTTGGAAGAGACAAAAATTGCTGGAGGAATCCTTAACCTTTTATTTGCATTAATATTCTGAGTTTGTAAACAATTCTCTTCCTCCCATGGTAAAAGAGATGCAAGGAAGGAAAACAGCCCTGAGAGTTTTGGAGCTGGGGTGAGATATGTCCTCTGGAGCCACCCTAGCCAGGCTTCCCAGAGACTTGGGGCTACTAGAGAACTCCTGCACTTGCTGCTGGCAACTAAAAGACAGTATCACACAGAAACATGAGTGTCCAAGTGTTCAGAAGGACCAGGAGGGCTTCTTTTTTCCTTCTCCTTTCCATTCTCTGTGCATCATGGCTGAACATACTCACTGACAACCTGATGACTGAGGATTTCTATACATGCCAAAGACAGTCTGGATTTCCTCCCTACTTGTGTGACCTGGAGGGAAGGATACACTTTGAAACAGGCAGAGAAGTTCAGCTTTCATGACCCTATCTCTTTTCATCCTTTCCCCTCAGCTCATGTGGTGGCCAGACATCCCAACTGCAAAATACCCTGAGGTAGGAGCATCAGCCCCAGAGGAACTGGGCACAGACAACTCACTTCTCAGAATGGCTGATGAGGAACAACCAGCTACTGAAAGCACTCAGACCCAGCAGACACATGGAAACCTGTAGTGACCAGCCCAGAGGGAAAATCACTGGTTGTTACTCTTGTGCTCCCAGTCCTCCAGAACAGATGCAGAACAGACAAGCAATAAGGAGGAATGGAAACATACACAGTATCACCCACAGCATGCCAGGAAACTCCCTGCACATGATGTTCAACCATAGACATAGGCAGCTGGGCCATTTGCCACACCAAGGCACTAGCTCATTGATTTACTTTTCACTGTGGAGAAAAAGAAGAGACGAAACTTTCCTCCCATGCGGCTTGTCGCAAATGATTATTGTAGCAACTCACTGTGAGACCATGGAAAATGTCATATTAACATCTTTTTTTATATTTAAATGCAATACCTGTTTGGAACATATGAGCTGCTTGTTGCCTTTTTGGCCACCTCCACATTATCGCTGGCACTGTGGAGAAGCTCTCAAGTCCTTTATCTACCCAGGTAATTGAAAATAAACTACCACTGTCTGAGCATGAATGCAACACTCGGGACCAGAACTGGTTTTGGTCATTAGGCTAATTCAACTTGCTGAAAGTAAGTTTACGCCAGGTCTGACTAAGAGCCTGCCTGCAGGAAGCAGTGGCCAAGGCTAAGAGCTCAGATGAAAAGTCCAGAAACAGCACTAATACAAATATTTTCTCACTAAAAAAGTGGAAGTCTATTACAGGCCTGTAAATTCTTTCAGCTAAACCTAGGTGCATGAGACCAGAAGAATTTCATGCTGCTTGAGGATTATGTTATTGAACAGCTATTGTTGCCATTAGCCTTAATAGAAAAATCCTCCTTGAAGCATATGTCAGTTCATTGTCTGAACTCTGCCTTTAGCTCAGTTATAAATGTCCTATCTAATTACCAAGTCAGAATCAAAAAGCTACCAAACACATAACATATTCCAACAAGTTCAAGAAGCCAGAAGGGGCTACTTGGGTCATGAAAGCCAGACCCTATAATCCCAGCCAGCCACACAATAGGCATTTAATTCACCACATTCTTCAGAGCATCCCCTCTGTGCCATAGCTCTGGCCTGGACACATTTCCCATACCCTGGGATAAGTATAACCTCTCTTGTACACCACCAAAAGTCCGCAGGACTGTAACATGCCATGGCAAAAAGGCACAGGAGATAGAGTCACCACAACCTGAGGTCCCTGCAGCAGTGGGGCTTTAATTGGGTGAACACACCAATCTGGTCTAGAAACTGATGGCAGCTCATCTACCCTTCAGTTTGGGTTTTAATCTACAGATTCTTTCTTTTGTCACTTGGGGACAAGTAATTTCAGTGACTGTTTTCTCCCTGTAAATTGCATGGGTAGTTTTGTTACTGTGTCTGTTGCCATCTTTGTGCCTCTGGTTAGAAACTGTCAAACAGTTTCTTACTCAAGCACTTCTGATTGCAGATTTCAGATTGTTTACTTGCTTTTGATTTGGTTTCTCACAGAAAGCCACAGCCAGAAACCATGTCCACAAATGAGAGAACAGGGCTGTGTTGCTAATTAGCGCCCTGCCAATTTATCATATTTTACAAAGCCTAATCTCCCGGCACAAGTGGCCACATGTTACACTGCTCTAAATTTGCCCAAGAGATCAAATGAAAACTCCAGTGGTTCTTTTCCAAAAAATGGAAAATTAAAACAAATGTCAAAGATGCTCTGAGGCCCTTTGTCACACTTAGAATACATTATTCCTATTGATTCATCTAGAAGGCATGAAGCATGCCTAAGCCACAGCACAGAGTGAATCTGAAGTCTGTCAGGAGGAAACTGATCTGTGGAAAGACAAAATGATGAGCAGATGAGCATAAGCCCCAGTGTTCCCCAGCACTGCAAGCAAACCGCAGGGGCACCCCTCACCCAGGTAGCTAACGCTGGTCTTCTGGCAGAAGCTGTGCTAGAAGGCACATGCGGCGGAGGGCAGAGAGCCTGTCACAACAGAAGTGTCTATACAAATGCTCACCCAGAGGAAACTATAAGATAGTGATGAAGCACAACAAAGGCAGTGCTGACACTCCCAACCTTTCAGTTGCCTTTCTGCTTTGTATGCCAGTCCTACAGAGATCAGCCTGAGCTTCCCTGGGAACACGCCTTTTCCCACAGCTGAGGTCAGGGCAGCCACCTGTCTCTCTGCAGTGGCTGGTTGTCTTCTTCTCACTAGGATGGAAAGCACTGTTGACCCCTAACTTTGCAGAAGCTGCTGCTACTGTCCTAGCACTGAGGTGCAAACTCAGAGCTAGAGATGCAAGCTGAAGGAATAACTCACTCCCCCAGCAGCAACCTCCAAGCCTTCAGTGTGAAGTGAGGCATGAAGGAAGGAGCATGCCACAGCAGAGCAGCTACCAGGATTTTGTAGTACAAGATGTCAGTGCACCTGCCTGTCCATGGGAGATGTGAGAGCGCTTTGGGGTTAACTGCAGTGAACCACCTTATGTCTTTCTCATACCTGTAGAAACCTCTCTGAGAAGTTAGCACAAGTACATCCTAGCAGGCGTATGTGCCACTACTGCTTGTGATGCCAGCTGGGGAGAGCATTTAGATTTGAAATATCTAGGAAGGACTGAACTGCCTCACAAAACTGGGACAGCCATGCTGTGAACATCTTGCACCCCAGATCCTCAGCTGCTCTGCAACATCTGTTAATTCTCACAACATGCTATGGCATCGATTTTTATTGCTTTTTTTTTACAGGAATAAACAGCTTGAAGAACAGGTGACTGATGCTAGAAAGACAGTTCTGTTTTGTATAGTTTTATCAAGTCTGTAGATCTTCTTCTTAAAAATTTGAGGAAATTTTACATACTGGTACAGAGCTCTGGAGCTGGGGTGTGGACAAGAATGCCAGAAAGGTACCAGCAGGGTGCAACCACCCCAAAAAGTGTAGCTATATTGCAATTGGTAGCTAATGGTGCCATCCATTGGCACAATGTGGAGAATGGAGGCTTTCAGAGAGAGGATTTCCCTACTCAAAGGCAAAAGCAGTCACTTAGATAACTAAAAAGAGTAGTCACATCAATCTGATGCCATTACATTTAATGGAGCTGAATGTGAGACTTCTGCTGAAATAAAATAGTCTTACAGCAGTGCTAGGAGAGAGAGACACATTCTACATTGTAGCAGCCTCATGGGAAGGAGATCAAGATGACGCTGTGAGCTTAATCACAGAACTGTGGTTATTTTGCTCATTGCAAAAGTGAACAGGAGATTGATATTTACATAAATTCCCTAGGAGAGCTGAGCACAGGTGGAGTGACTGGCTTCCCCACCAGTATGGCCCAACAGGCACACACATCTCTGGCTCTGTATTCTCTCCTTTGTAATTTCTCTTTGCTTCCAATGTCATGCTGTTACAGAACCCTTATTACCATGATAAGGGCTTGGTAAAAGTGACTTTCACAAAAGACTAAACAGCTTCTCTCCTAACATTTCAGAATTTTTAAAATAAATAGGTTAAAAAATTGTTGTTTGGACTCTCTGGTCAGAGATGCAAGTATGAATTCTCCTTCTCCATTCCCATACACAGTCTATATTGGACTAATGCACGGTGGAAAAATGGAAGCAGAGAGAAACTTTCCTCCTTCCCCTTAATGCATGGTCAGGGTCTCATTCTCTGGCCCCACACAGGATCTTACAGTAAAGTAAGGTTTAACTCTTACTGTTCCCCACTGAAGGGTATCTATCTAACACTGACCCTCTGCTCCCAGTTTTTTCTCTCAGCTCTTCTTCACAGGGCAAGACTTGCTGGCATGAGTAACAGTTAGATCTGCAAAGGATTTGTGCCTCAATTCACACAAATGGCCATGACATGACAATACAGAAAGTCTGAGTTGCTAAACTGTAAACACAGTTGCTGCACAGCCCTGGAGGTGCCTGGAGTTATTTCCATTATTATATCCTCAAAGTGGGTCCGTAAGCAGCTGCATTTTGGCTGAGCACCTGGTTTAAACTGTGGGGAATTCAGATGCTCCAGCTGTTTTATCTGCAGATGTTTTTGGAGCATACCTGATTTGGCTTGGGATAGAGTGGACCTGGGAGCAACGGGATCTCCCAGCTACCCTTTCTTCCAAACGTGGCAGTACCTGTAGCACTCTGAACACATGCTGTTAACACTGGTTTGCCTTGGACGTCAAACAGACATGCCTTTTTCTGCCTACCCCAAAAGCATAAACAAATCTGTACTCATAGAGGAGATGGCAGGGTAAGAGCAGCTAAAAACAGTCTTTCATAAAAGTTACCCAAAATCCTAGTGTTTATGGTCTGCAGATTATAGATAGCTGCTACCCCCCTAGATCAAAGTCCAATTCATAGCCCAATTAGCAATTGTGGCCTTGCTTTTAGTGCCACATACATGGGGAGGTCAGTAACAGCGTTGGTACAGGACAGGAAACATCCCAAACTAAATGCAAAATGGACATTAGCCTCTGGTCATCTTCCTTCCTTCCTACCCAGACTTGGGTAGCTAGAACAAAACCACATGATTCGGACCATTTTTGGAGGAAATAATGCAGCTACCACCTGGCTTTGTACCATGGCTCACTGCAATCACTCTTTCCTCAGTGCATTTTTTTACTGTACCATTCAAGTAAATTTTGGAACAATAGATGATAATGTGACTGCCAGTCAGCTTTTTCACCCTCTTTTCTGCTATAATTATGGGCTTCTGTTCACTTCCTTATTACTCAAGAAATCTTTGGTTTTACATGACGATTTAATTAATCCCATTATTTTCCAAATTACAAATCACATTTTCAATTTCTGCATTTATCAGAGTGGCAAACCACTCAATTAGTTTTACAGTACAGAATTCCCATAAGGTCTGATTATTATAGATCAGCTCTGCGTCACTGTGTTGCATTTATCACTTGAGGTTCAATCATTTCAATAACCAGCAGGAAAAGAAAGCATTCTGTATTTAAATTAAATCATTTCGTTCCCAGTTCAACAGAGCATTTAAGCCCATGCTTATGGGCTAGGAGGTCACCAGGACTCAGCAGGTGTTTCAGCAGATGAGTGATGCATTGCTGTGTCAGGAAAGGACCTGAAAGAGCTCAGCTGTATGAAAATGATGTATCTAGCCCTTACAGCACACACTACACAGGAGAGCTGCAATGCACCTTCAGCAAAACGGCTTATCCTACAAGTATTACACAGATGTTTTCTGCAGGAGGTATGGGGTGTTGGTAGAGTCAGCAGCAGCATTTTCAGCTGATTCATGTTTCTGAGCTTCTTGGCCCCAGATCAGTATAGTAAGAATGCATGTGTAAATGCTGCTGCAGATAACTGGGCTGAAATCCATGCTGACGTGAAGGTACACACTAGCTGGTATTGCTGCCTTCCACTGCAATCCTGCAGGGTTGCATGCTTGCTTTCCTGTACAATTCGGTGGGAGCTACTGGAGCCCTGTCGTGGCTCACTCCTACTCTAAGACTGACAATCTTAACACCTTTTTTTCAGAAAAATATTTGTCTCTTTGCTAGCTTCTGTTCAAAGGAAGAAGGGACAGCCATTAAAAGCTGCTTTGCATGTACCCTCCACAGCACCATTTTACCCATTAGTTGTACCATGGCAACTGCTGATGTGGGTCTGGGGTACAGGAGATCTGCTGGCTGGCAAAGGCTGTGAAAATTTATCTGTGCAAAAAGGTACCAAATGCCATTAAAAACCTACACCTGACTGTGGCAACCTGTAAAAGACACAAAGGATGCCACCCAAATTAACTAATTGTTTTATTAATGATTATTATCCTTGGAACTCATTCAGTACTTTGCAGTTAGTAGACTAAAAAGCTGTAATCAAATTTAAATTCCCACATTCTTTTTCTACTGCATGGACAAGTTACTGCAAGCAAAATACCATGTGAGTTTCTTGTGTGGAAGTATTGGGGTTGAATGGCAGGGGTCGAACAACCTTGCAGTCCCTGCTGGCTGGGCATCTGGGGTGGAAAGTCACATGGCCAAATGTTTGTACCCCAGCATACACCCTGCTAATCTGCCTGCTCTGCACTGGCTGAGCTGTGAAGGAATAACTGTGATGCTCATACAATAGGAGCAAACCTGGCAATGGGCTAACAGATCTCCTACCCAACCCTGCAACTCTCCCCTTTGGATAAAAGAGGGCAGATATAAAAAATTTTCTTCTGAGAGGATGAGAAAAATGTTTTTTGCTTTGTTTGTGGCTTTTTTCTGTTGAAAATGCAAATTTCTAACTCTTTTTTTCCCCAGGGAGCTCCTCACTCAACCTTGCCAGGATGTACTGTATCGGTATAGCATTATGAAATCAGCTTGTATTTGATGTCTCAGTTCTTCAGACCACGGGTAAATGTTCTATCAAGAAAGGAAACAATACTTTTTCCCCTTTCACTTATTAGTGATATGACTTACCATGGGTGTAAAAGAAGACCACTCTACTGGTATGAAGACCTATTTAAACATCTAATCTGTATTAAGACATGGGCCAATCAGTGATTTCATCCCTATGGACCTCAGTTTGACCTTTCTTGTGAAATTCTGTCAACTCCAAGGATAACAGTGTGCTTTGTTTGGGAGCTTGTTGCTCTCATGTGGTTCACTTGTGCCTTGAAGATTATAGTCAGATGCAGAAAATACTTATATAACATAGTGTATCCTAAGCCAGATCCTGCAAGAGCAACATGTGCTCCCACAGCTTGCTGGGATTCTCATTTTGTAAAACTCTCAATAGAATCATATGATAGCTGCAAATTTAAAAAAAAAAAAAAAAAGTCTTATAATCTGGACTCCCCAGTGAGCCTTTTGCAGGTCTTGGCCTCACTGGTCTGACTCAACTGCCCTTGTTGGATGAATCATAGCATCCACTTCATAGAGAGGAGCCCTGACACAGTGCTGCTGCCAAAGCAGTGGGATGTATTTGAGAATAACTGGTTGGGAGCAAAGTGCTCCAACTTCTGTTTGGTTATAGCCAACAGGTCAGTGTGCTGCTCCTGCAGTTCAGAACAGCCCCTTCTGGAGGCCTTTTGATTTTATCCAGGGACTTTCAAAACTAACTATTAAAGTAACAGCTACTGTGAGAAGAGTTTTTGCCTCTGATGCTTCAACAACTAAGCACATTGATTTCTCAGTGAAATGTACTCTGCTGTTGAATCATGTAGTCTGTATTATCAGGGTTTCTCCCAGAAGAGACTGCATTTCCTACTCTCATCAGCTTTTGTATTTATTAATCTTAAGTCTCAAAGTCTTCAAATTGATAGGCAGAGGCACAAGAACACACTGGAACGGAGTAGAAGTTCAAATACCGTCTGAACAATTATATTAATTTGGAAAGACAATTTGTAATTAGTTTAAGGTCCATAAAGACAAATCAAAAGCATTTAATGCACAACTGCAGTGCATATGTGCTGTTTATTGCCAGTGCTTTTCTTGCGTAGTTCTCAATGCATCCTACAGAAGTAAGCTACTGCAAACCATACTACAGGTGGGGAAAATTAATTATAGGGAGCTTAAGTTACTTTTCCAGACCAATGCTCTGAACCAACATCATACAGGCAAACTCCAGGCTTCATAATTCCCTATCTGATGTACCATAGTGCATGAAATAGTAACCACAAATAGAAAAGCAGTGGAGTTGTGTTCTAAGCCACAGATTTCACATCTCAGCTTGGAGCCCAGCCTACCCGTTTTCCAAACCTTGGGTGCACTGGTGTTTTCATAGGGGCAGGTGTGCTGGAAGTTCCCAGCTGAAAGCCACTAAATGCAAAATGCAAAGCAGCTTAAGTGCCAAAGTCCAATTTTTCCAAGGTCCAAGGGAAAATAAGAGTGAAACAGGTAGCCTGAGCCCTAATTTGGGTCTGCACATCTCGAAATTATTATCTAAAGCACCCACAGGACTTGAGCTTCATCTGAACTGAAAATGAGCTGGGATCAGAAGATACATCAAAGTTCACCACTCCTCCCTCCTTCACCAAGGCTTTGGCTCCTACAGGATCTTCTGGTGAGGGTCAGCTGAGATTTCTGCTGCTCTAGTGAATAGACCTTTCTTTTCCCCAATGCTTGGATCATGGACAAGAGCCCTCCCTTCCTCTGGCAGCATGCTGTTCTGGTCTGAGTGGCCTTGTCAAGCTGTGTCCTGAGACAGCTTGCACTTTGGCTGACTGTGGTTTGAGGGTCTCTAGAGCTGGATCT
The DNA here is from genome assembly GCF_015220075.1 of Falco rusticolus. Taxonomy (NCBI): domain Eukaryota; kingdom Metazoa; phylum Chordata; class Aves; order Falconiformes; family Falconidae; genus Falco; species Falco rusticolus. The sequence goes on from NC_051193.1 coordinate 43,355,694, forward strand.
ATTGTCTCATAATGCAAACCCAATCATGAAGCAAATTACTGATCTGGTAAGAATTCACCCAAGCAACTGAAGTTCCTTCAAAATATTTGCACTGGCAAGCTTGCCAACCTTGTATTTTCATCTCCATGAAGGCAGGAAGCTGGTATAAACTCCTTGTTCTGTGCCCTGGCTAATATAATAAAAATGCAGTTGCATGTATGTGTTGGGGCTGTGGTATTATTGTGTGGTATATGCTTCTGCTGTTAACAATCACAGACCGTGACAGTGGGTCTGATCACGAGAATAATTCCTTCAGTCCCTTCCAGCTTCTCAGTAAAGAAGGACATTCAACAGCTAACCTGTTAAACTAGGGGAATTTATTTCCCGTGGTTATCTGAACTCAGACAACCACAAAAAACGTAACAGACTCCTGCACCCTCACTGAGGACAGGACTCAACTCACAAAAGAGAACCATGGAAAAAGCCACATAGCCAAAACATGTACACTGATTTATTCACTGTATGGTGGGATGATAAACTCTTCTGCTTTTATACCTCAAGCACAACAAACCTCATTTTAAGTCTATTCACAGCTCGTAGCAAGCTATAGACTGAAAAAGAGTCAGTGTACTTCAAGGGAGGTGTAAAGGCCGTTGTCAGTCAGCAAAGCTATAATTAATCATGATCATATTCTTTGGTGACTAATGAGGAATTAAATTATGTTATTATTCTTGTTTTTCAAACAAACCACGGAAGCTTTAAATTACTGAAGGGAAATATTAGCTGTGATCTTAAGATATTGAAATGCTGTGATAATACTCGAGTATTTATGTTTGAATTCGCTTACTGCATATGGCTCGCTCTTGAACAGATGGCAGGAATTTTTGCTTCTGAATGTTGCTGTGATGGTGGAAGGTCAAGAATCCCTCAGTTACAGCAAACCATTGCGAAGAGTAACAGCGATTGAAAAGTGACTACAGTTGTTTTCCTGCACAGGCAACCAACCAACCAAGCTGGAGTGTGTGCTTATGGCAAGACAGCCACCCGCAGCTGCTGGCCATGCATCTCTCTCCTTTCCCCTGTGGTGCATGTGGAGGATGGAGGTACAGAGAGAGTTAATGTGATAAATATGTTTTAGCTACAAAAGTAAGATGCCAATTCCCCAAGGATATTGACTTGATCAGAGACATCTTGTTGGGCAACACTTGTTTTTACAAGGAAAGGTTACCTCTGTCATCACAATAAATCTTGATTCAGCCACAAATACGCTCAAACATAGACTCTGAGAAGAGGATTCTAAGGCTTATAAAATAGGACCCAACAGGTGACTGATTTGTGTATTTCTTAGAAAAAAAATCAAACATTTCTTTTTAAAGAACATCCAGTATTATTCTTGTTGTAAGAAATAATTGCCCAGACAGGCCTAGTGGTTTGGATCAATGCAACAGCCATTATATCACTAGGTATGTTCTGTCATTATTCTATATTTAAACACTGGCTATAGTCTTCCCCCCCCCCCCCCCCATCCTGATCAAAGCTACCTGTATATAATAAGCTCTTTCAAAAGTCTCCCTTCTCCTATCATACATGCTACCAGCAAGCCTTGTTGTCTCATTTCTCACAAGCTCAGGTATGCTTGCTTTTTGTATCAAGGAAGTTTTCCACCCAAACAGAACGCAGCTGCTGCACTGTTGCCTCTTGCCTGAACCCACACAAGAGCTGCTGTTCTCACACCCTTCACCAGTGCTATACCATCCAACTTGTTCAGTTCCTGCCTCTGCTGCCTCCCTTTCTGCACTTTGCTGTGCAAAATCTGCCCCCATGCCCTAGAATGCCTGTGTTTCCCATCTCACACAACACAGCAGTTTGTGTACTTTTTGGACCATCAGCCTCTCTTTTGTTCTCATGGTACATTTTAGGAGACATCTTCCCCAGCTAAGAGCCAAAAGGGACTGTGGCATTTGCTTATGACACAGAGCCTGTAGTACACATAGGTTCCTGCTAGGAACTGGTTGTGCCAGGAAGAACCTATGAGAGTGGTGCATTTTTCCCTCCCGGCACCATGCCTTTCAGTGCAGGTCACCCTGCTCATGTCTCAACACAAAGACCACAGCAGATGAGGTCACCATGCTGCTGCTGCTGTCACTCCTTCGCCTCTCAGGACAATGAAGGAAGAGAGTAAGAGGCAAAGCAAACTCACCTTTTGCTGTGTCACACTGAGGAAGTTGTGCCTCGCAGCACGCTGCCAGAGTGGCAGAAGGGCTGTTGCAGGGAAAGGCCTGAGCGGGCAAGCACAGGTGCACATATGGCAAACTAAAGGACCTGCAGGTATTAGAGGTACTGGTTAAAACACCTCACTGAAGGGAATGGGGTCACTGCTGTCACCAGTGTAGGGCAGTTTGGTCTGTTTGTCTGAGGACAAGACTTACCCATTTTCAAATTGCCATAGAACTAATTGCCTACACAAACCAAGGGGTTTTGGAGGCTTTATTGAGGAGGCGGCTTGCTTCTTGACAAGCACACATAGCTGTCACCTGTATTGCATAATTAGCTTCCTACAATCCAGTCTGTGGTGTTTCAGAACCTGATAGATCCCACATCTGACAAGGCCATTCCTGTTTCTACGCCATGCTTCAATTGTCTCAGTTTGCAGGAAGCATTTGGATGTTAAATTTTATTTAAGCCATTATGTTTCATTTTTATTGAGAATCTTTGACTCACCACTTATTTAGCTGCTTCAGTTGCTTGTATGGCAGGCTGCCCATTGCCAAGGCACCCAAGCACCTCATCACCAGTTTAAAAGTCAGCAGACTGACAAGACCCAAATCCTGAGAGACTGGGCCAGATTTTACAGGTGGTGATTAATCTTTCAGTTGACAACTTCCAGCAGCTGATACTGGGAGGTTTAGTTCTCTGTATTGACAGCACAAATGTCTCAGCTGGTCTTAGCCATTTTATGTGACATGAAGAGATAACGTCTAAACTAGCTGATCCCTGATGCAGAAGGGCCAGTCCATGTTTATTGGTAATATAATGAAGGCTATGTACTCTAGTGCCACTGATAGCCCTTGATGTCAGTGAGAAAGGAGCAGAGGGGTCTGTGTGGGTCATTTTCTTCACCCATGGTATCACCGCTGTGAGGCATCTTGTAATAAAGTAGTATGGCTGGGAGCTTCATGGAGGGCCATGCATGGTACATTCCTTACAGCCTCAGAGACACTAAATCAGTGAGTAGATTGTGGGAGACCCTGTAGTTGATTTATAATTATCCCGATGGCAGCCTACTCTCCAAACAGTGTTGTTAAGAGGCAGAATCATTTCACTAGACTGTAAAATGCTTGAACAGCAGACAAGATTTATGACACATTGTGTGTGAGCAATGAAGTTAGTTTAGTAGTTACAAACATTGTCAGATACAATGAGTAACTGAGATTTCCAAAATTGGGGTATTTTTTAAAGTTATCCTTAGAAAGCCTCAGAACCATTAAAAAGAATTGCAAAATCAAATTATGGACTTCAGAGTAGATTCACAAAGTAGTTATTGTTAGTTTTAGATAACTATATAAAAAAATTTAGATTCTCAAAATTAATCTCCTGCTACTAAGCAGCTCTTGAGGATACACAAACCAGATCCAGTAAACATACAGCCTATGGGCATGTGGACAACAACCAAGATCTGAGTGGCATCCAGCCCCTTCAAGCCTACAAACTGATGGTACACTGAGTGTTCCCCAACCCACACTGCTTGCAGAACCTTCATCCAACAAGCTAAGAGTGTTACAATGTCAAAACACCACACATTTGGGAAAAGGTAATGCCATCCTTTTTGGCCAATACTTACAGCAGTCTCCATGAAGTTTTTCAACATCCTATGAAAGTGTAGTTAACACAAGCTATAAAGCATACAGGAACATCAGCACCAAAACTGTTGAGCACTCCTGAGGCATTGTGTGGTGTTTCTGGTCATTCCTGCTCTCCTCACCAGCTGCACAAAAGTGTCAGCCCCACATAGGGCCATGCTCTGAACTTGGGGCTGCTCCTGCACAGCTTTCTGACCCCACCAAATCTAACTTTTAAAGCATGGCTGACAAATATGTGTTAGGGCTGGGTGTGCCAGGGGGAACTGGCAAGCTGCTATTCGCATCTGTGCCTGCCCAAATCACCTATGAGAACCCAGGCATGAGGCTGTCCTTTGCTCAGAGGGCAACACACACAATTTCATCCTCAAGAGTCAATGTCACAGAGGACAAAAAAGTCAATAGGATGACTAAATAGCAGGATGTGCATCCTGAGAGTCACATAAGTTTTATGGCACAAGTGACCACTGATGTACACAGCTGCTGAGTTGTATAAACACCTGCATACATTTTTTAGAGGATTTGGCCACCAATTGCCTGTTTAGTGGCTTGCTTGCCACAGACTCTGACTTCTTTCCTGCACCTTTTCTTAAATTTCATTATTGTATTTGAAATACATAGGAAGAAGATGCTTTAAAACTGTTTACATTACTAATTGAATCATAATTAATATCAAATTTGTGCAGGATGATGAAACAGAGCAGAAAGTAACGCTGAATTTGGATAAATTATTTTTTTAACACCTTCAGTTAGGGATTTTTTCTGTTCTACATTGTTTGATAGTGTTCTATTCAAAATCCAATTCAACCACAGCTATATCCAGGCAAGCAGCCACCATAGGAGCCTGATGATTGCTAGCAAAAGGTGAAAATCTGTTTTCTGGCCCCCCTCCCAGGAAGGGCAGGTATTATTGGGCTGCAGGGGAATGGTGTGCTCTTTCTTAAATATGGTTCTTTCACAGTTATCCCTAGGGTAGAAGTATTTATTGATTTATTTATTAAGTCCTAGTTCAAGGATGTTAAAGTTACCACAAGGAGAAATAATTTTATTGGATAACTATCCAACAAACAAGTAAAGTGATTTTCTGCTTCTGGAACTTGCCTTCCTTAAATTAACCGCTTCTCATCTCCAATCAAAATACTTCCCAGTGTAAAAACCACCTGTCCTGTTTATTCACGACTAACAGGGTGAATAGGTCACTCACTGGACTCTAAAGGAAATCATTGTAAGCATCATCTGCAGCTGGACAAAGCTGCCCCAGGGCTCTCTGAAAGTCTTCCCTGTCTATGTTTTTCTGAGTCACAGCATGGCCAAGACAGCTGAAGGGTTTCTGGCAGGGGCACAGCAGACAGAGCTGTGGTCCATGAGCCAGGAGAGTCAGGTGCTGCTTGCAGTAATTTGCCTGTTGTATGGCCCCAGCCAAGATACTTTTTGCCCTACCTCCTCCATGGGTTGTCTGCTGCTGGGACAGGGTGTTGGTGCAGCAGGGGCTGGATGCAGCAGAATGAGAAAGGATCCTTCCTGAAGCCATGGAGCAGAGGAACAGGTTTGTCTTACTTGTCAGAGCTGGCAGCGTCCATTCCATCTCTTGGAGGTGTTCACAAACCAAACACTATCTTATGAAGTGAGGCTGGGGACAGCTTTCAATATCCCCTAAAGGCTAGGATGGTCATCTGAACAATTCAGAATTTCTTAGCCTACAGGACAGAAATGGGTAGCACTCAGTGTAACATTGTTTGCATCATGGTTTTCCTTTACTGTTTTCTTCCAAAACACTTTTCTCTTTCCAAACCAAAAGTACAAATCATAAGAAAAATATATCAAAGGGGGCAGGAGGGACATCTGTCTGCCAAGAATCAGGAGAGAAGAAGCCTTGTTCTGGAGCAGGAGCCAGGTCCCTTTACACACAGGGAAAATCACAGAATCAGAATATCTCAAGTTGGAAGAGACCCATAAGGATCATCAAGTCCAACTCCCTGTTCCTCACAAGGTTACCTAAAACTAAACCATATGACTGAGTGTCATCCAGATGCTCCTTGAAATCTGACAGGCTTGGTGCCATGACCATTTCCCTGGGGAGCCTGCTTCAGTGGCTGGCCACCTTCCCAATGAAGAACCTTTTCCTAATGTACAATCTGAACTTCCCTTGAAGCAGCTTCATTCCATTTCCTTGTGTCCTATCACTGGTCACTAGAGAGGAGATCAGTGCCTCTCATTCTTCTGCCCCCCCTGATGAAGTTGTAGAGTACCATGAGGTCACCCCTCAGCCTTCTCTTCTGCAAGATGAACACACCCAGTGACCTCAGCCTCTCCTCATAAGTGTTGCCCTCAAGATCTTTCACCATCTTGGTTGTCCTCCTCTGGACACACTCTAATCGTTTGATGTCATTCTTATATTGAGGTGCCCACAGTACCTGAGGTGGGGCTGCACCAGCGCAGTGTAGAGTGGGACAGTCACCTCCCTTGACCAGCTAGCTATGCTGTGCTAGATGCAGTTTAGGACGTGGTTGGCCCTTTTGGCTGCCAGGGCACACTGTTGACTCGTATTTAACTTGTTGTCAACCCAAGCCCCTAGGTCTCTTTCTGCAAGACTGCTCTTCAGCCTCCCATCCCCCAGTTTGTATGCATAAACAGGATTACCCCATCCCAGTTGCAGAATCCAGCTAGATTTTGTATGGCTGGTAATAGCCCTGTTCTCCAGCCTGTCCAGATCTCTCTGTAAGGCCTCTCCATCCTCAAGGGAGTCCACGGCTCCCCCTAGATTAGCATCATCAGCATACTTACTTAAAGTACGTTCAATTCCTGTTTCTAGATCATTTATAAAAATATTAAAGAGCATTGGCCCTAAAACTGAGCCCACCAAAATCTGAAGAGTTGCTCATAACCACAAAGATAACAGAGATTTAACTAATTTTCCAACTAATCTTAACAGCACTCACTTTAAGACAGTCTTTCAAAGCTCTGTACTAAGCTACCTCACTGGTAAAGATCTGGATATGAAGTGTCAACAGAAGATTCTACTTTCACATTCTTCACTGTAAGCTCAGTTTATAAAACACTTGTGTCAGTAGTCAGTCTCATTTTGGCTTGATTTGTTAATGCTTTTACTAGCATAAGCTTCATCTCACATAGGCTGCTTGGTTTAATTGTAAATAGGAAAGTCTGGGCTAATACCCCGTTCAGAGAAAATAACACTTTTAATAGAACTTGAAATTATTTTTATTAGGCAACCTATGAAAGAACTTGGAGAAGAGAACATACCTTTGTCCTAATATTCTTATAATTTTCTTGAGGCAAATTAAAAAAAAATCACAGAAGGGGCATCACACTGTAAATTCTAAGAAAATTTTCCCAGTTTTTGTGCCTTGGAGTATCTTTTAAAGGATAATGTCTAATGCAAGTTCCATTTTACAATACCTAACTGAATACCTACTGAAGCTGCTAAACCAGCACAGAACTGTTAGAAATGCTAGGTTATCTGATCATGATTTCCTCTCCTTATTCAGGTGCATTAGGCTACAATTTTTTATTTTATATCAGTTTTGGAAGAGTTCAGTAGCCCCAGTCAGAGTCCTGTCTCCGCAAAGAAACATCCAAACTGTCTACAGGTGCTTATGAAAACAAGCAAAGAGCAGGCCTGCTCCTCAGCCCCAAGCAGATGAGGCATACCTACATGGGTAGGGCAACAACAAATCATGGAAAATCAGTGTAATTCCTTTCTGCAAGAGAGGACATTCTAGCTGAGGGAGAAGAGGCAGAGACCATACATCTTCACAGGTCTCTGATGCCACCTTTCCACAATATTTTCATAAGCAATCTGGGGAAATATGGCCCAAGTGAGACTGCTTAAAGGTGAATCAGAACTAACTGCAAACTGTCAGAGATATAGTTCACCATCAAAATGCACGAAAACGGGCTTGCTATAATTCCACATTTTCACCAGTGAAGAGATCAGAGTTAATACTCCCTTTTCTGGGATGAGCACTACAGATGTCTTGGGATTTTTCTGAATAGCACATGGCAGAAGCAGTGAGGAGCTGAGGGCAGAAGCATTGAGAGGGGTCAGACTGTGGCTCCCTCACCCCAAGTTCTCTGGAAGCAGCATCATGAGGCATACTGTCTTGTTGAGAGTAAAGGCAGCAGTTACTCAAACAGGACGGACCTGCACTGCAGAAATAACTCTAAGGTGGTTATTTTATACTTTTCCTTGAATACAAGAAAATGTGTGCATCAGATGTCAGGAGTGATTATGGTAATTAGATGAATGATTAGGTCAGATCAATGATTGCAAAGCCTCACAGAAGCTTTCTCATTAAATGGAATAAAGTTTCAACCTAATTTTCCTCCCTTCAGCTTCAAAAACATAGCAAATATTTTATGTAACTAAATTCCTTAAACTTAGGGGTTTGGAACCTAGCCAAATATCTTTAAATTAGATGAGATTATCTAACAGTATCCTAGTACGGTTTTGGAGTGCCAAGTTTATACTGCACAAAGAGCTGTGCATGTAACATAAATAGTGTGCAGAACACTTCACGTTGGTACATAGCTTGCCCTACATTGCAGAGCTCCTGTTTGTGATAGTACATAGCAAAGACAGTTTGGGAACCCCTGGTGTAAAATTAAGGAGTAGAAGTCCAGAGTAACAGCCTGTAACACTAACAATGCTCATTAACACTTCTCACTCATCATTTTGCCTACAGTAAACTATGACATACTGCGAACAGGGGATTAAATTTTAATGAACAAGTGCCAAAACCTCCCCCTTCCCACATGTTAAAACTGGAAAGCTGAAGTGGTAAGCAATGAGTGTATAGCTGCTGGAGCTCAGGGAAATAGATAACAGTATGTCTTTCCCAGGGACTGTCACATGAGCTTAAATTCTCCTTGTTTGACTTAACATTAGTCATCTGCTGATTTCATTACCCATAAGCAAAACCTGGAATTGTGCTTGCAGCTAGAGCAGTAATATAAGGAGATTTTATAGCACAGAACAAATAATGCAGTATTGAACTACAAGTATTTTTACCAAGAACTTTTTAGAGCAAGAGCCAAAGCTGAGAAAACTCGCTTGAAACCAAGTACTGACGGCAGACTGATGAGCACATCAACATTGCGAGTGTCTGTGCCAGCAATATTGTACTGCCTTGGAGTGTCTCACACAACAGCGTCAGCCTTTCAGCCCCAAAATTATCCATACAATGTTCACGTGTGTACACATTTCTGTACTTCTTGGCAGTGCTCAGAAGCTACCTATTTTGTGTTTTTACTACACCAGGGTAACACTGGGGAGGACAAAAAGACCTTGGATTTTGTTCTGTAGCAGGTTATGTATGGGTTCCTCTGGGAGCAATAGATACTTTCACATCCCTCCGAATGGGCCACCTGCTCCCTTTCCCTATGTGTGGAGCAATGTCCTACTGCTACTTAACGTGTGGCTTTGCCATACAGCTTTGCAATGCAAAGAACAGTTTTTAAGTTCAACATTTTGTGGGTTCAAGTTCCAATAGCCTCAGACTGATGTCACTCTGGGCAGCTCATCAGTGTGCTGAAGGCCCTGTTCACAGCCATAGGGGGAAGATGCTTCTTTCCCCTCTGAAATGCTATGGTGGCAACTGTCACCAAAAAACAAACCAGAGGGAAAGTGTATAAACATCAAAATGAAGTTCCAGCTCTCCCTAGTCACTTGCAAGTCTACATAAATCAGTATATTACTGCTTCCTCTTACACTTGAATCTAATGGTTTCATGCCCACCATATTATTAACTTTAGTCCTGCTAGCAGCTCTAAATGAGCTGAGCTGGGACAGAATGCAAACATGCACAAATTACTGTTTCAAAGCAATAAAACTAGCCTTCAGATGAAGGATGTGCATCTATTATACTACGAGAAATCAGAAAGCAAAACCAGAAATCCACAGTACAGTCAGACACTTTAAAATGAAATGACTGGTAATTTAGTGAGTTCATAAAACTTAGGTGTTTTTTCATATGAAGGATGATTTATCAGAAGACAATAAAATATCTTTGTTCTTTTTAATACTCCTGTTATCACCTTATTGAAGTAGTATCATATGTCATCTTGCCTTATAAGAAAAATGAGTGCTTTGACACCAGCTTTGCAAAGCGTGTAGCCGAAAGATATACAGGTGTTTACATAGGTGTAATAGAAAATAATTTATTATAATTAAAAATCTGTTTTCCCTGTGAATTTGGAAAGACAGGGAAACAGGAAAATGAGTGAGATCTTTCTAGGCCTGCTAGAATATTCTATGATTAGAGTGAAGATGGTGAAGATGGTCCAGGGCTTAAGGTCTTGGATATCTTTATCAGGAACATTTTCCATGAAAACATCCCAGTTTTAGTAGCACTGGCCTTGTTCTCCATTGCTTTTCTCTTTATGCACTTTGTGTAGATGTTTAAAATGTTACAGTCCACCCATGAAACTCCAGTGCATTTCTTTTACACAGAACAAAGTAAGACAGGAACATCCATCTGAACAGGGCAATTCAATATAAGACGTGACAACTTTCTAAGCAATATAAACTGTACTGTTTCTGGACATAAGCTGCATTCTAAGTGAAAGACTTGAAAGAGAAGTTTCCAACATAAGCAGATTATTTCAGTTATTCAGGCAGTCTTCTCTAAGCCATCTTGCACCAGTTGCTCCCAGATACAGATCTGAATACATCATTCATCTGGTCCAGCATTATCTTCTTTTCTCCCCATAAAGACAAATGAAAATCCTAGTTGTATATTCTGGGATTTTTTTGGAGGGTGGGTGTGTGGAATGAGACAAGGAGTTGGAGGATTTATGGTTTTGAAGATTTTACCTCAAGATGCTCCATACCACCTCTTAACTTCAAATGCATTACATTTATAATAGAAATAGTTTAACTGCACTGCAGGGGAAAAAAAAGATAAAATAATCAGCAAGTCCAAAGCATTTCCACCCTTAAAAGTATTGGAATTTGGAATTTAGGTACAGCAAAAGAAAAGAAAATTATTACATTGTGATAACATTTTCCCTACGCAAGTCTTGACATACTTTAAAATATGGATTCTGAAAGGCATTATTTTAAAAGAGAGTCTGACATGACAACAGATTTTGGATCCAGACACACTTATGTTGGAATTGGATGGGATCATCACACCCAGGATGCCTTTATACGGCTTAATTGAGTTGCAACAGAGCCAGAGCTATGACAGGCACCAGCACTAGCTGCACAAGCCTGCCAGAAAACTTTGATGTTAACTCCTACATCTAGGGCATACCACAATGTTTATATCAAAATTGTTATTCAGACTCAGTGGACTGAGGGGAAAGGGGGTCACTACAGTGACTGCAATGACAGCATTGGTAGCAGACTCTTTAAAGCTAAGCATATACTGCAACCATAGAAACTATAAGATTACTATCAAGGCTAGCCATAAGAGAGGGCTTTTTTATTGCTCAGCTGTGACCATTTGGCCAACACCTGAATTTTATGACTAAGACAATTAAAATGGGTATTTTTTTCTTGTCAATGTACTGCTCTGTTAAATTCCCATTACCTGGGAAGATAATTAAGGAAAAAAGTGAAGTACCAAGCAACAGATCACCATGATACCAGGAGCTGGCTGAGAAAAGACAGGCTCAGGAAGAGCATTCCCACCCAGACGGAGCTGTGCAGGGAGAAGACAAATGCAGCTGCAGAAGTGCCCAAATGGGCAATGAAGCTGGTGGGGCTGGAGGCTGCATATGGCAGATGGCGGCATTGCAGTATAATTTACAGATGGAAACATAACATTTAAGTCTGGCATAGCATCTTCCTAGTCCATACAGGGAGGGATAGAGAAAGGTTTGGAAGTTAGATGGTGAGAACAGAGCTGTGCAAAAGGGCTGTTGCAGATCTAGTCTGTAGTTGGCAAGGCCAGGGAAGGTTTCTTTAGTAGTTTTGCATAATCCCTATCTCAGTAAGTCCAAATGTTGTGGAAGGGTTTCCACATCTGTTATGAAATGTAGGCACAAATGTAGAGAATTTGAAGGAGAGAAGGTGTTGGCACATTCATCAATTGGAGCAAAATGGCACCGAAGCAGACAGCTGCTGCTGTTTCACCACAGTTAGCAGAAAAAGGTGTCTCCAAGTGACATCACAGAAGAAATGTTGTTGCGCAGTGAAAGAGATTTTCAAACTCACAGTTCCAAGTAGCCTGTGTTAACCATAGGCAGTGTAGCACTCACCACCATACTTCAGCTGCCTCTATATGAATGCACATTTGAAGAGTCCAATTAATTAATGGATATCCATAAGCAAGAGGAAGAGAGAAGCAACACTCTCCTTCTAAAACGTTTATCTGAGAAGCAAATGAATGATTTTGTAAGAGATGGAAGTACCTTCTCCCCTTATAGGCCCCATTTTATAATCATCACAGCCAAACTGCTCTCTGAAGGCTGAATGTACCATTGTGTCTTTTTCGCTAGACTCAAATAATTCTAGCCAAGAAAATATTCAGCTGAGTCACTTGAGATTGATGAGATTTCTGAGTCTTGTCAGGAAGAGATGTACCTGCTATACTTGGTGAACAGAAATTGCAGGGTCTTACTTTGATAAACAAAGATGGTCCAGGCTTCTGGGGAAAAAAATGTAACTTCCATCTCATTGGCTTCAAAACACTTCATTAATAAATACAGTTTTGAATGTAACTTGTTTCACATACAGAAGAGATGGCTTGGCAAGGCCTGAGGATGTTTAACCAGCTCCTGTCTTTGCAACAACATTTGCACTGGTGTAATGATTAGCACAGAGCCACTTGACTGTTTCAAGTTCTGATCCTTGATGACATGACCTTTACATTTAATGTGTTAGGATATTCCTCTTTCTTCTCCACAACCCAACATCTAGAAACTTGTCTAGCATCCCTACCTATAGTCTATGTTCAGTATGTCTGTTAGACCTAAGTTTGATCTAACTTCTCTTCAGAAGGACCAGTTTGTTGTCTTGAATGACTCCCTACCAAATACAAGCACAAGCCACTCCAGAGAAACACCAATAAGTATGATGTAAATGCAAAACACTTAATATACTTTATTTGTGTATGGATGTAACCCATTACTGTGCATGGCTAAATTTAATTCTCCTTCCTGAGATGAGTGAGGAAAAGTGCACTGGAAGCCAATGTTCTCTGAATAGATTCATCAAGGTAATCGCTAGTGACAACAAAAGAGAGGTTTCTTAAATACAGCAGGGAACCACCTGCACTGTGGTACTTTATTAAAGCAAGTGCTAATAAGGTGTCTAAACCAACTCATCAAGAGGCAGAATATCTATAAATTACCTTGCAGCTTTGTGATATATTCTCGGAATCTTAGAGCTATTATAGATCAAGGCTATTTTAACAAAATGTGTGCTTAAAGTAGTGCTACTTTAGGGTTAATTGTGCAAGTACAATAAGTGTCCGGTTATATACTTAATGGCCAGATACAGGTATTCTTTTAATATTGGAAAGCGTATTTGGCTTGCTTTTACATTTTTGCTGCAAGTGGAATTGCTCAACTTTGTGCTATATTGCTAAAGCTGGAGCAAAGTTATACTCCTATTGCTTGAACAAAATGTAACCACTTTCGAAATAGGATGATCAGATTTTTGTTTGCTGTCACTGAGAAATTTCAGATGACCGTGACATGCTGCATGGTGATAACCACAAAGTGCTAGGTGGACTTAGATTTGTTAAAAGGCTTACAGTTAAATGAAATTGTCATCCCTTTTCCTACTACAGATAGTTCTGTTACTTCTATCTCCAGGAGATGAAATGGTAGACTAAGTAACTTTAAGTATTTTTACCATAAAACTTGTTGGCTACCAAATTGTTAAGAGGCAAACAATTCTGAAAGTTGAGAGGAGAGCTGCAGAGCAGTAAGAACAGTGAACACGTGAAAAAGGATTATGCAATGTGAACATATGAAGATTTGTTTAGAGCTAATATAAGGCACAAACATACATACAAGAGAAGAATCATGCAATTTTCAGAAGAAGTTTGGCTGAATATGCCTCTGGGATCATAGAATCATTTAGGTTGGAAAACATCTTTAAGATCATTGATGCATCTCAGTCATTCCTCTTGCACAGTCTGAGCTATGATCTTATACAGGAATTTCAGTTCAGCCTCATTTCTTAAACTGCTACAGATATGATATGAAAAAGCATTACCTCGCATAGCACTGCTGTTTAATCTATTTAGTATTATCATTCTCTTAACATTTGGCTAACATCCCAGAAAAAGCACATAGATAAGGGAAACATTTGCAAAATGAAGGAGAAACCTTGGAGGACTTAATTCAAAAAGCTAAACTGTATTTTTTTCTGCAGGAATCTTAGAAAATCCACTTCCATAAATTCAAGCAACTTTAACATTAGGAACAAGCTGATGTTTTTACTGTAGGTATGACAGTAGCATGTGCAAATAATAGCATGTGCTAGTTTTTAATTAAATCATCTATCTGGACAACAATGGCAATGAAAACACATTAACCCTTAAACACATTAGCAGATTGCCTGTGCATACGGCAATTGCATTGGCAGAATCCCTGGGTGCATTGTGCTCTAGTTCTCAGCTCACAATAAACCCCAGACTGCCAGATCTTTACTCTGTTGTTTTCCCTACTGCAGTCATGCCTGAAACTTCTTATCTGAACACACTTGAGATCTCCTCAGTGTTGTTACTTTTACAGTGACTTCCTCTTGGAAGTCACTATAAAACTGCCATAGGAAAAATATCCATGGTTTTGAACTGTGTGCTTATAGACTTGCAAAGATGTGCGCTCCAGAACTGCATAGACATCCTCACTCATAAAACTGGCAACTCTGGAGAAAAATACTAGACTTTTGTCTAAGGCAAAAGACTTTAGGTAAAATGACATGACTCAATATAATTTTTTCCTGTGGCTGTTCCTGGAGAAGACAGAATGAAGTATTCTGTATTTTCTGCAAATAAAGAATGGAAAAGAGAAACATGTTTCCTTGTTCTTTTGAGGTTATCTGTCCTATCACAAATTCTATTTAAACAGGCTACAAGAACCCTGGTATAATAATCAGGGAGAAATGGAACCTTCAATCATCTCCTTTTCAATCAAACATTTTAATTTAGAAGCAGAAGACTGCAGTGCAGGAAGATATGGAAACTCGTTCTGCTCTGGCATATCAGATAATTAATTCATAAGGCTGCTACATCTGCTATATGCGGGGGAAAGAGGGAGTGGCATAAATGCAGAGTAAACTGCCAGCGTACTAAGTAGCAAATTTCCATGAGTGTCCACAGATTTCTATCAATCTGCATATGTAGACTTCCTCTGCACACAGCTTCTGACATTCAGATAAAAAATAAGTCAAGAGAGGTAAATGAGACCTCTTACATTTATTTTCATCAGCATCAAGTGGTTTTAAATTATCACAGTGACACTGGCATGGTATGAAAACTTCTGAGTCAATCAGGAAGTAACAGGAAGTAATCAGTAAATTGTGGGAGTCTTAAAAGTATAAAAGAGGACAAGTTTAGCAGGAAAGTCCATAAACTTGACATGAAGGACAACTGTCCCCTCAGCTGTGCTCAGTATTGGTAAGGACAAATGCATTGTCAAAAGTTAATCTACTTGGCTACCCCTTAGACCTCTTAGAGTAAGAACAAGGCTTTCAGACATGATGAGACAGAGCAGAAGACATACAAAGTGAAAAAAGCAATCCAAAATCTGCCTTACTACTTCATTAGGACTATACTAATAAGCACTAAGAGAAACCAGTCACCCAATAAATGTCAGAAGTAACACTTTTAATTGGAAACAAATGGCAGAACCTGTGTTTATTTCATCTGAAGACTGAGATTCTTAGAACTCAAAAACTGGGAAAAAAACCCAAACAACAAAAGAGGTTACTCACTAAAGGAATACAAGTTAGAATGCAAACAAAGAGTACAAACCCCATTTCATAGCCTCTTCTATTATCTTCCATTATCATGCTAGTTCACTGGCCCTGTCCAAAGATCTAATCTTTTGGACAGGCTTTCAATACCGACTCTAAAGTTCACTGGAATTGATGAAGATTCAGTGCCTGGAAGGCAGGATCCTACACTTGGGATTTGAACGTACCAAAAAGATTAAAGGGGCAGAGCAGGAATCTTCAATAGCTTAGCTTCCCAGAAGTTCCTCATCTCATTAGCACTGATATGAAGGAAGGGTTATATCAGGTAATGACAAGCTGGTGTCACGTACTCAAAGCTATTAACATCAAACAAGTCTGCTGTTCACAGTGTAAAGCACAATGCATTTCTAACAGAGTACTTGTTGGTTGGTATCAATTGCACTGGAAATGAGAAACAGGGAGAGGAAATGAAAATAATATTAAGTTCAAAGGTAGTGACAGCCAATGAATAAAGAACAACCAGATTCACACCGACATTTATATGTGTTCGTCCTGTCTCAGCTTGGGAAGTACTTATCAGGCCTGCTCCATCACCAGTCCATTGTGCCATAGACAATGTGCTACAGTCAAGATGAAAATGGTGGGTTGTTTTTTTTTCTCAGCTAGCATAGCAGAGTCCTTCACCACCCCAGCTATTCACTAAAATAGATCACACAGAATTTTATGCCTTAGGACAAACTCTGTCTTGGTAAAAAAAAAAAAAAAAAAAAAAAAAAAAAGACAGTGGAGTAATGTCTACTGTGACATTAGTTATTGCCTTTCCTCTCTATAATTGTGCTAGGAAGATAGAGAAATTGAGGATGTGAAACATGCCAACCACAGTCTACAGGACTGAGTTCTCCCAAAACCTGTGCTGCAGCTCTGGTAGCTCTGGGCCCCTAGCTTTCCCTGGCTGTGCATCTGTTTCACATCCAGAGACTGGGTTTGAGTCCTACACTTACCTCCAAGTTTCCTTTAAAAGGAAGCAGTGGCACAAGTGAAGGGGGTGATTTGAGCTGCTCTCCAACAAGCCTCCAGCAAAGCTTGGTGTGGAGGAAAGGGCAACCTGAACAGTGGGACATACTAGGGAGAGCTCTTGTCCCACCATGTAGACTCAGCCTCAACAAGGATCACAGCAGTATCACAGAGGTTAGTTTTCACATAAGTACCTGGAAGCACCCTTCCTTCACAGACCTTTTCCTCACCAGTTTGCCTAATTCTCCTTTGAAATAATTTTAAAATTTTTGTCACTTACTAATTGGAGAACTTTTCAGGCTTGCAGTAACATTTTGCTAGAACAGATATAACCCAAAGAAAGTAATCCATGATCCTGTGACTGAGACACTAACCTGAGATATAGGAGTCTGGTCTTTAGAAGAATAAAAATCAGGTCTGTTCATTTATTTCCAGCAGGGATTTCAACATGAATGTTTTTCCTCCACTTAGACAAAGCCAATGCATCTTCCTGCAGCATTTGTTATCTTATACCAAGCAAAGCAGGAGGAGAGGCCTTCAGGAATCTGTAAAACACAAACCCTAGGTTATGCTCTGAGAATAACATCATTTACTTCCCATATGAGAACTGAGTTCTCACTCACCACTGATACTGTATTTGACAGAGCACAAACTCAGCCACAAGAATAGCTTTCAGAAAAAATAGAATTGAAGACATAAAAATCGTCTTAATTATAGCAACTGAGTTTCAATGAACAGAAACATCTGCCTTTTGGCAGACAGCATGCCCAGGAGCTGTCGGCGCTGATTTGATACATCACATTAGGAGGGACAAGTGTCTAATTTAGCTGTTTGCTGAGACCATGAGAGCATTTTGACAAGCTGTGCTAACATACTAATAGACTGGGTTTGAGACACTTTTGCACAAAATGGCCCAAGTCCGTGACGGGCAAATTAAATTAGAGAGCATTTAACTGACAGACTCTCGCCTCGGCAGTGAGCGCTGACTGTTTCTCCTGTCACGGGACATGGCGGGGCCTCACAGCGCTGCAAGGCAGCAGCCAGCTCCTGCCAAGCAAATGGCTGCTGCGGTCTGGGGGATCACTGGTAGGGTTTATCTGGGGAACCGAAACTGAGCTGAAGCAAACCACAAACCCTGTCATGATCTTGCTGCCCTTTGAGAAGTTCCTGCCTAAAATGGCTGCTTCTTACCTCTGCCAGCTGACAGACCCATGCTTGGGGGCAGCCATGGCCACCTGAGCTGGAGCTCTCACCCTCACCAGAGCAAACCGCGCATGAGTCAGGGCGCTGAGGGCCCCGCCGGCCCTGCCCGGCCTCTCGCACCCTGCCCATGGCCCAGAGGCCTGCAGCGGGCTGGTCGCCGGCTCCCCCTGCCCTGCCCACATCCCGGCCTCGCCTTGGCCTGTCCCCATCCCCACAGCACTGCCCAGCCATCCCAGGGCCGTGTCTGATCCCGGCTCCCTTCAGCAGGGTCTCACCCAGACCCACCTCACCCTCGGCAGGTCTCGGGCAGGTCTGTCGCAGTGCCTCGCACTTGTGCTTCTCCCCAGCCCTCCTCACTGAGCGTAGCCCTGTGGGGGACAGGCCAAGGCATACTGTTCCCCTGAGGGACTGACTAACCGCTGGCTTTGCTCCAGAGCATCAGGGGGTTGCCTGGTGCCACCCCAAAGCACCTGGAAGCTGGGGGACACACCAGGGCCTGCTTTGGGGGCTGCTGTGGGGGCCAGGCTGCATCCCCATCATAGGGTGGGAGCAACAAAAAGGCCTCTCACTTGGACATCTTGTAATCTGTGCTCATACAGCAGCTTTCTGACTTGTGCAAACACTTTTTGTGTGGTGCCAAATCCTACTCTCGCCACAAACCACCAGCCGTACATTTCTGTGCCTTGTAGCAGGGCCGCTCATCCTGCCCTTACACACTCTGAACAAGTGTTTGGAAAAAACCCAGCATGTTTCCTGATGTCTGCTGCTTTGTAGTGTTAAGCAAGTAGTCATTTTGGTCAATGCTACCTGAAAAAAAATTAATCCACGCACATATGGTAACATTGCTGTCTTTTATTGAATAGAAAAATACCAGTATCTTAATTTTCAAATAACTTGCAAACCATTTCTGGACATGAAAATAAATGGATTGCATGCTATTAATATTCTCATAGCTTCTCATTTGCAGGAGCCAAACTTGGTGACGACAGTGCTTTTTTAGGGACGGATTTTCTACTTATTGCTTTCAGCAGGCTCTACCAATCTTCATAATAGCTGGTCAATAATTGAATATCTCTCAATGAGAAAGTGTCAACAAATGAATACCTAATTAAAAAAATAGTGGGAAAATCACTTTGAAAGACTTGAATCTCATAAAATGTGAGTTTTGAATGATACATTATCACTGTTGCCTATCTTCATGGAACATTACCCTAATCCCTGATGCTAAGCTTATGTACCAATATATGCAAAAAGCAAATAGCTGTTAAAGTAGAATAAGATGATGAAATACAACACTTAAAATACAAGCTAAAAGATTCATACAGCTACATATATTAGCCACACTAGTAGTCATTTCCTTACAGGTCTTTTAATGTAAATTATTCTAATATCTAATTGCTGCAAAAATCAGAAATGTGGGCACTCCAGAAGGCTTTGAACAGAGCAGTCCATTATTTTAGTGGGAAGGAGCTGGGTGAATATTTAGGCCCCACAGTACCGAAGGCTAAATCCTTCTTTGGTGTAAATCCATCAGTTTACCCCCACCTGAAAATCTGTTTGTATAACTGCTTTGCCCTTAAACAGTCCTCAGCATTTACCAAAGCTGGAAAGGAACTTGGTAGTTTACATCAATTTGTAACAAACTTGTTGATTTCCTGAGCATTTGGCAGTGGAGAAGAAAATCTTTAAATGTTATGATATGGTTGCAGTGTATAAAAACATACATTTTGCTTTTTCAATAATTATTTTTTTATGGGATCCATGCTGCTATTAGCACGGATAAATAATTATTTTTTTATGGGATCCATGCTGCTATTAGCACGGATATATTTTCAAAGTAAATTCACTTTGTTCAAGTACTTCCTGAGCAGTTTAGTTACATGGGAACTGCAGAGGCTTATTGGTATGGTTACCAGTCCTTAATGCAAACTGCTAAAGAGAAAACTTTCACCTACACTTCTTAGAAAAATTTATGTTTTCCAGGAGAGGGAAATTTTTTCTTAACATTATCTGCCTGGAAGAATGATAATTCTGAAGCATTACTTTATATCAGATAGCACAATTATTATTTATGTAGACATCCATTTTTTAAATTCTACTGCATTTTTACATTATTATTGTTCTGCTTTAACTAAACACAATCTTAAAAGTGCACTTTTTTCCCTTTTACTTGCCCTTTTTTGGCATTTTATTCCAATTCAATCCTTTTTAATGCTTTCAGTGAAGATAACCAGAAGGGTCCCAATATTTATCTGTTCTGTTCCTTTTATTCTGCAAGTGGTCATTCTGCTGGCCACCCTGGGACTTGAGTTAGACGTGTGAGCCTTGCTCCTGTTGTACCTGCACACAAGGGAACAGTTGCCCTCCTGAGCACCTGGTGAAGCTCATGCTGAAGGACTGGCTTTTCTCAGTCACGCCCTGTGCCCCTTGGGTTCCCTCTTCTCTCCAGCCATGGTGTAAGCAAGACTCACAATTATTTCATGATTCATCTGCAACTAGTCCTGACTTTTTGTTTTCCTATGTGTGTGCCTCAGAAGTAAGCATTTGGGGACCTCTAATTTGGATTTTTTTAATTGCTTTTCCTTGAGCTTTTTTTTTTATTTTTTACTTTTACTAATCATCTTGTTGTCAAGCTATTACAATAAAACCAGGATGAGGACATCTAATCTATATAGTACAATAACACATCTTAATACGGTTTAACATGCTACTTCTTTTTCACTTGCTTTGTACCTTGAGCAGATGTCATCACTGAGCTGCCTTTGGAGATACAGGCAGTAGCTTTTTTACTTGCTTCTATAAATATTGCTTAGAACCCATCTCGTGCACTTTAATGTTTTCTCTTTAAAATAGAATATACTCAAGTACTTTGTGGTATTACATCTGGTAATAACACAATGTTGCTGGAGTACCTCAGAGTTATTTCTAGCTCTATGAATGTGAAGTATTATTCTTCAGGTTTTCCACTGTCCCTGAAATATTCTGATATTGTTCCTGGAATACCCTAGTTCTAATTAGTTATTAGAGCATTTGTGCTGGCAGTTGGACTAAGTCAGATGCAGATTCCTTTCCCCCATCACAATACCTATTTAGTATTAGAGCTGTGTCATGGCTACAGCCTCCTGCTCACAGTTTTTGATGGTAATGAGCTGGTAACGCAACTGTTGGGACTCTTTGAAAGCATTTGAACCTCTTGGTTATTTTTGACCACATTTGATACAGGGGTAGAAATATGAAATATATTAAATTTCTACAAATTTTGTGAAGGTAATGCCTAGAAGAGAAGTGTGCCTGAGGGAAGGGCAGGGCAAGCTGCTACCTGGCCTGTTAGCAGCCTGCCCAGGCACTGCCAGCTTAGGATGAGCTGGCCAGGGAGCAGGGGGCAACACAGGAGACGGGTATTAAACATGTGGAAAACAGGATAACATGGTGGGCTTGCTATGGCTACAGGAGGGAGCTGAGACTATCTGAATATTTGATATCCAGTGGAGTATTGGATTAGGGTGTCATTGGGAATAGAAGGAAAGGGGCTGGATTTGTTTGCTGATGATATAGGGAATACGAGGATGTTACAGTCTTTACAGGGAACAAGTATGGGTGACATAAATTTGTATGACACAGGCATTATTAGTTCTGCTGCTCACTTAAAAAACTTGTTTATGGTGATCTTTAATAGCTATATTAGTGGAGAGGCTTTTAAAGTAAAGGAACACCTGAGCAGAATCTTACAATTTCATCCTTAAGCTCTTCCAAAACTGCCCATCCCTGTGAGCACCTGCCCCAGCAATGTGCAGGGGGTCAGGGCACTTGACCTGCTGGCTGGGCAGCGAAACCTCCATCGGAGGCCGGGCAGCCAGCTGAGGTGCAGCATTTTCTGCCACAGCAGTGCATGGACGCAGGGCTGCAGGTGGGTGCCCTGGAACGTGGTGCCTGGGAGGTTACCTGGCTGGCAAGCCCGCTCCCTGGGAAAATCACCGCTGGATAACTGTGAAAACAAACAGCAAGAGTGGGGAAATCCCTTGCTACTGCAATCACAGCAGCCTTTGTGGTATGGGGCTGTGTGTACCTTCACCCCTGCAAGTCGCAGAGGGTCCCCAGCACAGTGAGTGGGAAGCAGGTGGTGGCTGTGTTCATGTCAAAGGTGTTTGGGGTGACATGACCACACTGTGCAGCAGGCTGGTGTTGGAAACATAGACACTGTTTTAAAGTCACCCTTAGAACGTGACTGAAAATAACTCTAATTTCAGGTTCAGGCACCTAAATAATTTAGATCTTTTGGAGATTTTATTTGGGAGGAACCCAGTCTATGAAGATACTTCAGTCCTTCGGAAGAATACTCTGTTCCTGTAATAACAACTCAGACATGCTTTGATTATCACGTATCCTCCTGCTGCAGCTTACTACAGCACCAGAATTATCAGGATACTGCATGCAGCAGGCTCATTTGCTTACACACTTAAGGACAACTTCTGGAAAAAGCAGCCCTAAAAATCTCCCACACTACCGTCCACCTGAAAGGAGACCAGTGCTTCCCGTTTAAAAGTCCCAGCTTACATCTAGTCCTCATCAACATCCAATGTCACTTTTAGTGAGTTCTCCTCACTTTCTTCTCTGTGGTGCTGTTCTACACTGTCTCTGTTGTTTACTAATACTATTAACTTATATTTGCTCCCAGAGGCCCTGTGCTGTTCTGTGCTGGAAATTGCAGTTATGACTGTTGCCAAACAATTGTGATACAACTCCTCTCATGTTGCCAAACAGTTGTGATACAACTCCTCTCATGAGCCCATTCAAAGTTTATCAAAATCAAGAGAGTGATGTCTTTACTGTATTGACCTACTTCCCACAAAGCGGATTTTGTATATTTAATATATAACTCTCCAGAGTTCAGAAAGGGAGCAGCATGACTTCTCTCCAGCAAACCTTAGCTCAGACCAGCTTCCCTGCAAGGAAGATTTCCTTACAATGAGTATCTGATGGGAACACAAAGTACATTTTACACCTTTTTTGGTTTTTTTGCTGTCAGACAAGCATTGCCAGTGGACCATAAGCCAAGATGCCTTAGGCAAACAAATAATTAACTCCCTCACATTCAGCCTATTCATTATCAATCCACAAGGTTTGTTTTGGGGATTGAAGCAAGAAAGTTTCTGTGATATGCTGGTCACACAGCTCTATTCCTGCTCTCCTCCTGCTGTTTCAAAAAGATAATCAACAGCCTCACACATCAAGGGAAAATTGTTCTTGAAAAACCTTTCACTTTTAGCCACTCAGGATGAATATTTCTAGCATAATATCACCTAAAATAGGATTTGATGTACAAACTTAAATTAAAATTGAACTCATATTTATAGAATAATATTCCGTGGTGATGTTTGATTTTTTAAATGGATTTTAATCAGTAAAACAGAAATACATGACATGGAGGGAAAAACCCAACCCAAGTCCTACTGTGTTATTGCCAAAGTACTTTTGTATTTTTCAGACTGAATTCTTCCAGGTAGTCTTTCAAGTAGTTTCACCCACTTCTGTAGCTCTGGGAACACAATTTTTTTATAAGATGTGACTGTAAAAGGACAGAGCAGGGGTTTATGCTGGAGGCTTGGCAAATCAATATTTACTTTTGTTTGATTTTAAATTTTAACTATTCATTCCCCTACTAAACACTTGTGCAAATTCATTCAGGGATCTGAAAGCTATTTCTGGCTCATATTTCACAACCTGGAATAAAAATATTGCAACTGCAGCTTACTGTCATTTACGTTTGATGAAACTAGCATGAGATGAGTGCAAAATTGATTGGGAAACATTATTTGAACAGCAGCATTTGCAGAGTGATAGTTTAGTTTCAAACTGGAGGAAGGTATCTGCTGGGTTTTGCAAAACTTTCCCTGGGTCAATATTTTTATTAATAACTTGGATGATGGAATAGAGAACACAATTTTTAAGTCTGAAGATGATCTCAGACAGTCATATATAGAGGAATGAAGCTGGGTTTATTAATATTGATAACATAAAGCTGTGGGCTGGCTTCAGGGGTGGTGGGTTGGCTGATGTAGATAAGGTGCTGCTGTGGCTGGTTCTGTTCAGTGGTGGGGCAGCCAATGAAGAGAGAGAAGCTGAGGAAGAGAGAGGAGGAAGAAGCAGAGAGAAGAGAAAGAACATGTACCCTGGATGAGAAGAGACTAGGAGAAGGCAGCAGAGGGGCTGGCATAAAGAGTATGCTGGTATGAGATGGTAAAAGACCTTATTGCAGCTGGCTAGCTTTGAGAGTGCTGTGACAGTCAGGGCTGTCAAAGATGCTGAGGACTAGAATTCAAACCCAAATGGCTATGGAAAAGTGATCTGAAAAACTAGAAGCAATTCAACAATAATGTAAGATGGTACACAGGAATAATCACCTATGTAGACTAGAGGCACTACAGTGTAGGTAACAGTTTTGCCAAAAATAATTTGATGCTAATAGCATATGACAAATTGAAGATCAATCAACAGTACTTTAAAATAGCAAGCAACAGCCCAGAACCTAAATGAACAGGTTGTTGTAAGAAAGATGTGGAAAATAATCATGCTGCTCCATGTTCCGTTAATAAAATATTTTCTGAGTCACTGTATCTGATTTTGAGCACCATATGTCAAAGGGGAAAAAAGTGGATCTAGCAGATAGTCTGGAGTACAGTAGAGCAACTATAGGAGATGTCACACGTGGAAGGGGATTTTTCTAGTCAGACATAGTGAAGACTGAATGGAGATATTGTGAAAAATCACTTCTTTTGGAAAAGGAAGGGAATATTCTAATCTCCGTATTCAGCATGGCTAGAATGCAACCGATGCACTTTGGCTGTAGCTAGGGAAAGTGAAATTAAGCATTTAGAAATTTTTTTTTAAAAAAAATTTGCAATAGGTTGCCTGGGACAACTGTAGAATCTCTAACACTGGAAATGCATGAAAAGCACAACAAAGTTCTCTGATTTCTTGTTGTCATGAACTGTGGTCTGTGGATACTACTTGCTGTTGCACAGATCCGTGCATGGTGTCAAACATGGACCAAATCTTTTGCAGATAAGGTGACACATTTCTGTAGTTTCAGTGGTTTAAGCACAGGGCATCCAAGGAAGGTAACAGAGCTCAGGGTAGGGACTGAGCTATAAATAAAAAAGTTAAAATCTTGGCAGATTAAAGAGATCTTTTTTTTAGTGATGCTAAAGTATCACAACACTCACTGTTCTCCCTTGGGATCTGTGCTGCATGTCTGAGGAGGTGTAAGCTCTCTTTGACACCTTCTCGGCTGACAGGATATTCAGAACATCATTCTCTTTGTGCATCTCACTGTTTTTCCCTCCTGACCTGTTTTGTGTGGCTTTTCTTGTATCTGACAGGTTGCGAGCCTGCTTCTCAGACTTTTTCTCAGGTGAGGTGTTAACATTTATGAAAACTTCCAGGATGTCAATTCTGTGTGAGACTTCTCCCCCTTTGGCATTTTTTTTTTTTAAATTGGTCCATGTTTAAAACAGAGCGGAGGCACACAGACACATATGCACAGTCTGATCACATGCAATTTGTTTCCATGAGGTTTCACGCAAAAATGCTTTAAGAACATCTTATTACTGCCTCTGGTACTGGTGCAAGAAATTGCACTCAAATGCCAGTGAAGTCATGGCTGAGAAGATGATGAGATGAAAGTCTTTAGCCTCTATGCCATGGTTGTGTTTTATAGCAGCCATGAAGATTAGTCCTCAGGGAAGAAAGTTAAAGTCAAGACTATTGCTTCCCTAATACGTGGGGAAGTCTGGAGTGTTACTGATTGTTGCTGTGCTCAATGAGCAACACAGACCCATTCGTTTATTAAAATGTGGTAAGCCGAAAGTAATAATGACTCTACCAATCAACTCAGCCTCTACTGAAGGCATCATTCGATAGTATATAAGTGTGTGCAAATTGCAGGCCAAATGGATGTACAAAAAGAAGCAGAATATCCCTTCCAGCTGCCATGGCATCAAAGTGACTTCTGCTCCTCTCCATCCCAAGTACCTGCATGTGATACTTGTATTCCAACTCCCTAAAAACTGTCTTACTACTCTCAGTGAAAGCAGGAATGAAAAATAATAAAAACACATCTTTATGATTACATTTAATGGATGAGGTAGGGCTCTGAATCTACATTGAATAAAGAGGTGTTTGTTTTATGACAATCTTTTTTTGACAATGAGTCCACTTCCAAGTGCAATGTTCAACAGAGGCAAACCCCATCGTATATTTGGCTGGGAGAAGGATTTGATGAACTGACAGAAAGATGAAGGGGGGGGGGGGGGGAGAAGGCAAGAGGTTCTTGCAGGTGTGGACTGAGGGAAGAAAGCTGAGGGAAAGAACAAGGTGATACAGGCAGTAAGCACAGAGCGAGACCTGTCCTTGCAGAACTGAAGGAAGTTTCAGGGAAAATGAGAAATTTGTCAGAGTTCTCCAGCTGAGGAAATGAGTGACTACTAAACAATTCTTAGATATAATAATCTGGATACTTTCAATTATAAGTAAGTCTTCCTTATAAGTAGATTATTATTTTGTAGACCAAATAATGGTCCCTGGGTAATAAGCTGGTGCAGAACTCAGTATTGCATGAGTAGAAATAGTATTTGCACAGCTGGAGGTAAAAGCAAAGCTAAAGGCTAATCAACATTTCTTTGGATTATTTTGTAAAGTGAAATTAATTCTTGTGAAAAATGTCAGATAAAGAGCCCAGTAGCAAAGTCTCCATTGATTTCAGTGGAGAAGAATCAGTTCCTGAGCCAAGAACGGAGCAAAATCCAACATGCAGAGCTAAGCCAAGATGCCATGGCTTTCTTGCCAAAGGGTAATACCCTGCCTAGAAGCCTGGGGCTGATAGACTAACTGGCCTTTTCATATAGTGCCATCTGTAATAACACCACCAACCATAATGATATCTAAGGATCAAAATACCCATCTGCTATGTATTAGGCTGAGAAAAGCAGCTGCCTAGATGCTATTTACAAAGAAATGTGTAAGCTAAGTATTTGCCCAAATGCAATAGCTGCAGAGGAAAGGCATTTTCTCTTGGTATGGGGGGCTGGCCAGTATTTCATGAGAGAAGGGCACTCCCAGCACACCGCAAGAGTGCTACACACAGCAGCAGCAGCACCCAGCAAATTACAGATATTTGCACTCATGGGCAGGAACTAGCTGGACCTGCTTTGGAAAATGGTTTGGAGACTAGATGGCATCCAGAGGCCTCTTCCAGAGTAAATTATTCTGTGAATTTCTGAACTGGTGGTTCTGGAAAGCATTATCTCTTGTTTACTTCTGGCCCAGTACACTAGATGCAGACAATACGACGCCCAGAGGTTAATAGCCAGCAATTGCTGCTGCAGCAGCAGTATGGACTTTACTGGTCACACAGCATCTCCCTGACCATTGCAGAGATGACAGCAATGGTGATTCCAGCCTTTTTAAGTCTAACAGACTTAGCACAATACCCACTATTCAGACCATCAGCTCATTTCTAGCATGTAGAACAGATGAACAAATGCAACTTTAAGGTTCTTTGATTGTATTTGTTCATCAGTGACCTGGATGAAGGGACTGAGGGTACCCTCAGCCAGTTTGCTGATGACACAAACTGGGAAGAGTGGCTGATTCACCAGCAGGCTGCGCTGCCATTCAGCGAGACCTGGGCAGGCTGGAGAGCTGGGCAGAGAGGAACCCAATGAAGTTCAGGAAAGGCGAGTGCAGGGTCCTGCACCAAGGGAGGAACAACCCCACGCACCAGTACAGGCTGGGGGCTGGCCTGCTGGAAGGCAGCTCTGCAGAGAAGGACCTGGAAGTGCTGGTGGACAGCAAGTTGTCCATGAGCCAGCAGTGTGCCCTGGTGGCCAAGAAGGCCAGTGGGATCCTGGGGGGCATTAGGAGGAGCGTGGCCAGCAGGTCGAGGGAGGTGATCCTCCCCCCTCTATTCTGCCCTGGTGAGGCCACACCTGGAGTGCTGTGTCCAGTGCTGGGCTCCCCAGTTCCAGAGAGATGGCAAAGTACTGGGGAGGGTCCAGTGGAGGGCTATGAAGATGACTTGGGGACTGGAGCATGTCCCTTGTGAGGAAAGGCTGAGAGAGCTGGGCCTCTTTAGCCTGGAGAAGAGAACACTGAGAGGGATCTTATCAGTGTCTACAAACATCTTAAGGGTGGGTGCCAAGAGGATGGGGCCAGGCTCTTTTCAGTGGTGCCCAGTGACAGGACAAGGGGCAATGGGCACAAACTGCAACACAAGAAGTTTCATCTCAGTGTGAGGAAGAACTTTACTCTGAGGGTGCCAGAGCACCGCAACAGGCTGCCCAGAGCAGTTGTGGAGCCTCCTTCTCTGGAGACTTTACAAACCCACCTGGATGTGATCCTGTGCAACCAGCTCTGGGTGAACCTGCTTTAGCAGGAGGTTGAACTAGATGATCTCCAGAGGTCCCTTCCAACCCCAGCCATTCTGTGATTCTAACGGTTGGACTTGATGATTTTAAAGGTCTTTTCTAATTAAATGATTTTATGATTCTGCAATTTGAACTGTGACTATTCACTAATAAGACCAAACCACTTCAGTGAGCTGGATGCAAACCTAGTTAGCAAAAAAAGGAGGATTTCTGCAGCCTCAAGCAGTACATGTAAAGGTTATGTAAGGTTATTTTCATTTTTATTCATGTGCATCTTTTTCTTCTAAAGGTATCAAAAAGCAAGGTTATGTTTTCTCAGGTAAGACCACAAACAGAAAACACTGACAGTGTTCTAATGCTTTGAAAGGGGAAATAGATCTGAAAGATATTTAAAAAGATAATTGAAAATTAGGCCATCTTTCCTCTCTCTGGGAGCTTCTGCGTGAACACCTAATAGAAAACCCATTTGGAATCCAGAAACTGGCACACTTGCTTGGAAAGGAAGCTCGTTGATTCTACTTTTATTTAAACTTTCCCTTTCTAAAAAGCTAAGTGACCTGAGGAAAAGGATATTTAATTTTAAACAAGTCTCACAATTGTGCTCTCAAAATCTTTGCAAATTTATATTCTTTATTCTATTATCACAAATAATTTCAAATAATGAAAACGGAAGGCAAATATTAGAGTGGAACTGTAGAAAACCAAAATATACATTAATGTATCCATCCCAAAAGGTTGTCCTTACATTTACTAATGACTTTAAAAAGCTGCAGTGTTGGAGTTTTTCTCTGGTCTGACATGAAACAGCTTTATAAACATGGGCCATATCAAAAAGCTTCTGACTACTTGGACCTGAAGCGTCATTCTTTGTGTTCACACTGTGTTTCTCTTAAATCTAATAAAGAATAGGATTGTGTTAGTCCACCTTGATAAGAAATGGCTTTAATTTTCCTAGTGAAATGTGACCTTTTAAACGGTAAGCACAGAGTACTGTGTGGGCATTGTTGCCAAGATATGTTTGGAAGATAGGGAAGAGGGAAGGGATTGTATTCTTACTTCCTAGGTTAAGCAAAAAACTGCTGTGAAAGTTCTCAAATAGACAGATTGTACTCGTATATTTGGCAGTATTTTCTGCCCAGGGCAAAGACAACACTTGGTTCCACAGCTTGTAAATTAAATTGGAACAAAATAACTTTGCTAGTTCTTAAAGAGCGCAAGAAATTATGGTATTATCCAAATGTTAGCAACTGAAATCAAAACAACAAAAGATGCAAACTTTATTGATTGAAATGCTGACCCTTCTCTCAGCTAAGGCTTGCTGAGCTGCTGTTCCCAGAGTGGGGACATCAGTGGGTCATATCAAATGGCTCCATTTCCGCAGCTGTTGGGAGAAGAGTCATCCAAACCACTTAATACCCTCCACCTCCTGAGGAACTTTATTCAAATATAATGTTAATCAGAAAGCTCTTTCCCCAACCTGATCTCTTTCTCTTGATTAATTCCATCTGAGAAATGAAGCTAGTTTGGTTTTCATGTCCAGCCCAACCTTCTCTTTTTTATTCAATTTGTAAATGTGTCAAATATAATTAAAACTGGCAGAGGCCAAGATTAAGTCAAACAAACTGTAAACATTGCTTGTGCTATTTGGTTGATGCAAAGAGTTTACCATAAAAGGCTTTTAAATAAATGAATTCAGCTATTACTGTCCAGCAGCACTGAAACCTTGCTGCAAGTGTTTGAACTTTTCAGGGACACTGTCAGGTCAGCTTAAATTCAAAACCTAATACACAGTCGGGACTCTGAAATTGCCTAAGGGAATTAGGTACTTGGTTTCTACTGAAAGTCAAGGTGAATTGAATTTCAGCAGGAATTAGATGCCTTCAAAAAGCCTGTTTGTGTCCTTGTAAAGAGAGGACCGTGTCCTTCATGGAGATGAATGTAGCTTTCTTTACAGCTACATAGCCAGCAAAGCATCTGCAAAACCTGACTAGCCAGAAAACCCTAAGGACTACCTTTACTCATTTGATGGTATTTTGGTTAGCACTAAATATTTCCTTTCAATGTGCAATAATTGTTTTGTACAATAATAATATTATTAAGGTGTGGCATAACTATAAGCCCAACTTCCAGATTACTCCATTAAGGACTTTCAGTTTCAGTCTGCCAGGCTGCAACTTGCAGTTTAACCCACTGATTTTAGTGGTACTCCTGACCTGTTAAGTGCAGATTCAGAGCATCAGTACATCCAGGGTTTTCCTTAAAACATTTTTTCAATAAAAACCCCATACCCATATCTCATTAGCCATCATGCAAATTCATAGCAGGCAATAGGGAAACTCAGTACTTTTGAAAGCAGGCTTCTGTCTTGTTGAGTGAGATTTTAGTGCTA
This sequence comes from Falco rusticolus, assembly GCF_015220075.1. Taxonomy (NCBI): domain Eukaryota; kingdom Metazoa; phylum Chordata; class Aves; order Falconiformes; family Falconidae; genus Falco; species Falco rusticolus. The sequence continues at coordinate 43,386,453 of NC_051193.1, forward strand.
AGCAATACAGCATTAAAATTTAGATTGCACAGCTTTGAAAATAGATCCCTGGCTATTTGACACCATTTCCTTTAATTCCTGATCACTACTTTAAAAAGTAATGCAAGAAATGTGATGTTGTCTGTATTTTTATTGTAACTAACATGATGCTAAATTATGAAGTGAGCTTTTTGGGATTTCTCTGTCCAATGCCTTTAACAAAACCCACTGTAGTAGCACCATTGGACTGGAGTCAGAATGTCTCTTTCCAATCTTAAATGTCTTCTTATTTATCTCCAGATGTTCTCTACGAATTCTAATGGTCTCCTAGGTAAAGCCACCTCACTCAGCATTCAGTGTGGCTGCTACAGAGGGAACTCAATGACAAAGTCAGAGGTCTTCTGGGGACAGGATGACACCATAATACAAGATGGCACAGTCACAGAATGTACTGGTCCATCTCTGGAATAGCAATTCACATCTGAATAGAGACGATGAGATGAAATTAGTGCACTTATTCCCTCTTTATCTTCAGTGGACATGAAATCAGACCACTGCAGAGAGATTTACAACTGGCAGACTCGGGTCATGGGGAAGCCAGTGCTTGAGATCAGGACTGATCAATGAAGGCAGAGCTAGCAAACACCAAAGGTCTCATACAGCCTTGCCCAATCTATTTGATCAAGACTACATATTAGTCCCTTGATTTCATAACCACAGATGTTTTCAGATCTGTTGAAAATAGGTGATAAAAGATTCCTCTGTGGTGACGAATAACTGAGGCTTGGTATCACAAAGAATGGAAAGGAGCAACGTAACTTCCTTATGTCTTGGGAGCAGCTGAAATCGTCTGAAGACTGTCCTAATGATTTGCTACTAGAATGTGTCATATTCTATAAGTTAAATAATCCCTGTTGAATTGACTATACAGGATGTTTATCTCTTTCCCTCAATGTATACGATTTTCTCTCCTTCTATTTGCTTTCTCACCTTTTTGCTATGAATTTTGCTCTGTGTTTAGACTTCCAGAACCAAATTTTGAAAGCTAATTACATATGGAAGGATTTGAGTGAAAATCCTATATGGAAGCCAAATCCTTCATTAACAATGATACAGAACTATATAATAAAGAAACTTGCATGTTTTGTTTGTCTAAAATGAAAATGTGTATTGCCTCAATCATCTGGAAAAGGTAGCAGTGTTGAGTAACTTCTGCCTTTAGTGGTCAGCAGAATCTGATGATTATAACTTAAGAGTTAATGATCGGCATAAATGGAGAAGTTGCACTTTTCAAGACTGTGGCTGTTCTGCCTGGGATGAGAGCCCTGCTTAAGCAACAGGTAAAGTACTAAACAATTTCTGCTAGTTGGCAGCATGAGGAATACTTCTGTAACAAAGGTATCTTAGGTTTGCAGGCAGTGAACAAAGGTATTGCTGAATGAATTTGGAAAGAAGGCTTCAGAGCGGTACTTTTTTTATATCCAAGTATTTTTATTCAGTGAGGTTGAGACAAGGTCTTGGGAGAAGAAAAAAGGTGTAACAATAGAATAGATCTTGGGTACTATAATATCACCTAAAATAACTTAGTGGCAATTTTTGCTAATACATAACCCCCCTCCTCAAAAAAACAAGTCAGACTGCTTTTCTCACCAAAGTTGGGGTTTGGGAGCCAATTCAGATTTTACACGGATGCAAATGTGAAGGGATGCTCTTAGGGGTATTCCACTGCTACACAGCTGAGTTGATATCAAAATCTGGACTAATGGCTTCAGCTTGAAGCTCTCCTTGTAAGGACGGACAGCAGGATTAGACTTTTAATCAGGACATTTTAGCTGTAATATGTCAAAAGAGCTTGCAATTCTTTTCACTAGTTAAGTAATATCTGGTTTTACTTTATCATATGAAAGGATTCCAAGAGGTATGTTTTTGTTTTCAAATTCATATATTGCTTAAAATAAGTACTAAAATGTTATTCTAAAGCATTTGGAACCTAAATAAAATAACTTTTTGGCCAGAATGAAGAACAAGGATATGATATTAGTTCCTAATACAATTAAGCTGAAGAGGCTGTCTCCATCGTTCCATATGAGAGAAATTAAGAACTGCATAATGGTGTTTTAAATTCCCTAAACCTGTAGTATTCTGCAATATTTTCTAGCTGTGAGAAAACACTTGGTCCTGAGGCACGCAGTATTCTTTTCAGGGGGAACTGGGTCAGGTCTTTCATGACCAGTTCTGCTTATTTACACCCTCATATACTGTTTAGCTTTAATGAATTGCATGGTTAAAGAAGAATCAGGAATCCAGTCCAGTCTTCCTTAAATTCTTGCCAGACTTTGTTAATTTAATCCCTCATTTCTCCAGTTACCTAATAGAACGGATGATCTCATGGTCATTAAAGATCAGCTCTTTTCCTGTTTTCATGCTCTTGTTATTATTCTTCTCATTGAAATCTCCTTTCTAGTCATAATGAACGCTTGGAGCATTTCATTGAGAAAAATGAGGAGTTAAATATTTTCTATGTCCCTAATCAAGACCCTGCCATTACCATCACTGAAAACCAGAAAAGCAGCTGAAGAAGGACAGAATTACATAAAAGGTAAAAAGGACACTGCCAAAGTGATTTTGTGATCACAGTAACTTATAATAATACATTGAATGTTGGCATGGCAATCTAATTGCGTACTAAAGATTGTTGTGTAAACTCAGTTACTACTTGCATTTCATAATGCTGATTTTCAATTGCTTCAGTCACAATTGAGCAAAATATGAACTGGAATTTGGAAGTTTCTGATTATTCTTGTGGAACAATTCATACAACTCATCAGTGTGGCAGTTTTCAATGTCATTTAATATTTTTGAAACAGAAAGCCACAGTGATTTAGTTCTAGAAGAAAAAGTAGCCTAGAAAAAAAATCATTTGTTTTGCAAATGCAGAGAAGAAAACAAAAGTAGGATAAATTTTGACAGGGAAAATGAAGACTACATTAAATTCTAAAGGCCAAGGCCTCTTCTCACTCACATCACAATAGCTCCAGAATAGTCCTACCAACTTTCATATTATTTTCCATTAAATTAGATCTACAATATCACAGAGAAAGGCTGATTCCTCTTTTGGTCTCAGGTAAGCTACTTTCAGAAAACAGGTATGACGAGAATAAGACAGAAAGCTCAGAACAATCTTTGAATTAAGAATGTGTTCAGTAGACACACTTGGTTTCTTCCCATAGCACAGATTTCTTATCCTGAAATCTGTATTTCACATAAATTGGGGAGAACAGGACATGGAAAATTGATCTGAAGGCTAAATTAGATTTCTTTTGCAATGATCTGCTTGAGGAACAGAAGGAAGGAGAAGAAGGAGGGCTGAGACTGTGCAATTCAAAAAGACATTGACAGCCCCAAAAAAGTGTCAGAGGTCTTCCAGCAGGAGGTATGCCATTCATATCCATCCCACCCTCTTGTGACACTCTTTCCCTAGCTAATTCCACTTGATTCATGTTGTTTCTATGCTTGTTGAAATGGTTCACACTGTTTCACTATCACTGTAATTCTTTTACCTATCCACACTTGTCTCTGCCAGTCTGTTATTCATAATTGCTAGGGCTCCAACCCCACCAGAGAATCCATTTTGCTTTGAATTAGAGCTCATTTGCCTCGGATAGCCATTAGCAGTTTCCGACAGCTGTTTCTGCATGATGGCCAGTGAGACTTTATTGGAGGCCAGGAAGTCTTTCATGGAGATCATCTCGCCTGACAGCCGGCGTCCGTCTGTGTCACTCTCATTGACAACATCAGTCTCGATAGAGATGTTTCTCCGGCTGCGCACATTTCCCGGCATTACCACATTCCTCCGTGAACGAAATAATTTTCTTTGGCATCTGTGGCAGCACCTGCAGTCCAGCTTCTTTAATATCCAGTTTATGGATTGTTTGATGACAATAGAGATCACATTAAATAAGGAATAGATGCAGCACACCCCCATGAGTATGAAGACAAAATTGCCAAAGCGATAAAGACCTTGGCTCTCATAGTTGATGTTCTGGCTACTGACCAGATCACCGAAACCGATGGTGCTGAAGGCCACGAAGCAGAAGTAAAGTGAGTCAAAGTAACTCCACCCTTCTATCGGTGTGTACATTGCAGAGGCACAGCAGGAAATGATGAGTGATGCTACACATAAAATCAGCATGACATAGTACACGGAGGGCTTCCAGCCTGCCAGGCTGTCCACCTCAGATGTCCCTGAGCCCCGCCGGCTGTTGTGAGGGAGAACCCCTTTCCTCCTCAGCTGTCTTTCATGGCAGGACTTCATGACATAGGCTATGACAGTGATCAAGCGCTCCAGGAACAGGTTAAAGAACAAAATGGTCCCTGCACATCCTATAAGGCCGTAAAATATCAGAAAAATTTTGCCTCCAACGGTGGCTGGGGTGGTCATGCCAAACCCTGGAAGACAAAACAGAACAGTTGAAAAAAATAAACCTGTAGTTATCGTGTCAGGAGTTTTGTCACATGCAAGACCAACGAACTGGCAGCAAATCCCTGTAGTACAGCTCAGCTCTGGGAAAAAGCAGACACTCTCCACAGCTGTTACCCACTTGTGCTTGACTATGTCCCAGCACTAAGGGGAAGGAAATTCATGTCAGCATCTCCTCCAGAATCAGAATGAAACAAAAAGCAGAAGAAAACACAGAAAAGTGTTTTCAAAGAAAACATTTAGTGGAGGTCTGAATTTTGGTCTGATTGCTAGGCTTACTGCATCCCTCTTTGTGCCTTGGATCACATCCAGGCTTTGATGTTATCACATCCACTTCCTTCTCTCTGGTGCTGTTCTGCACCATGGGTCTGACCCAGAGGTGGCCCTGGCCTTGCAGGGGTCCATTCCCACCATGTTTTTTTAATGCAAGGTGAAATTTTTCTGACCATCACTTAGCTCCTGCTGTAAGTGCAGGTGGCATATCAGCCAGCACCAACACCCACCCCAGCCCAGCCAGGGAAGCCCAGTCTGGGAGCGCACACTAGAGGGTACAGCCCCTGGCAAGGTCAGCAGCCCCTTACAAGGGTCCCCAGCAGGCATTTGAGCTGCCCAGCATCTGACCCTGGTGTCTGTCACACATTATCAGGCCTTTTAAAATCAGCATTGTTGAAGTTTTCCAATTTCTCTGTGTCCCACTCCACAGCTCAAGACTGTATGTGAGTCTTAACAAAAGTCTCCTCTGGTCTCATTTCCTATCATGGGATTTCTCAGGCCAGAGGTGCTTCAGTCTTCTCTCAAGTCCCTCCCTTCCTAAAGCTGGCAAATAGTAATTTTGTTTTGGTTAAAACTACTCATAAGACAATCTTGCTTTAATAAGATATTACTAAAGAATAAAAAGCGTGTCCAGAACATCATTGAGGAAACCGGAGTAATTAATACTCATACATACATACAGATAAATGACTTTGCCACTGTTTTATTAGGATTAATAAGGGATTACATAAACGATCAATTAAGCCAAAACACTGGCTGAGAGGACAGAAAAATCATGTTGGACAAGAGACACAGTTATTTGTTTCCTTCTCTTTGTAACTGTGAGATGCTAATTATGAAATCAAGACATTAGGCTCTGGGAGATAAAGGAATCCTATTCAGCATGATACACTTGTGCTTGGGACACACACAACTGCAGTGTGAAGAGACCACGTTTCCAACAGCCTGAACCACACTCATCCCTTCCCCGGTAACCTGCTACCAGTGCAGGTTCCTCCCTAAGACTGCTCCTGCCTCACACAGCTCAGTGACAGCCCTCGCCCTCACCCTGCCGGCACAACCCACTCTGAACTGCAGACCCAAGAACGGGCTCTCGCGGGTCACTGCATCTGTGCCTGCAGCCAGAGCCAAACCGCGGTGTCTAGGGGACCTACAGGAGGCTCAAGCCTCCCCATGACATTTCTGTGATAGAGAGAGCTGGGCTGCAGCCCTGTGTTGTGGGGAACAGCATGACAAGAGACAAACGTTCTTTGTGACAAGAATTGTTTTGCTGTTGTGCCCCTTGGCACACAAATATTTCCACTTGCTTTCTTCCTTCCCCTTCTGCTCCATGACCTGATCCCCCCATAATCCTGGTTTTGATGCTCATTTTCTGTGCAGGCTGGCTTATATGCAAGTCATGACTTCCACCCTGTGGACAGACACATAAAGACCCATGGACAAGAGGAACCTTTGCAGCTTGTGGGATCTGCCCAAAGCAGCTGGTGGGGTGGGAGACGGGGGGCTGCCACATCCCTGGCCCACCTTGCTCATTGAAGAAGAGAAGCAGCTGCAGGCTGGGCAGAGATGGAAAGGTGAGGAGCCTCTGGCACTGGGTGAATGGCATGAGAGACTGGCATGCATCACTCATGGCATAAAGCAAATGCCCTGACACGAGAAATACAGTTATGGCTCACAAGCAAAAGCAGTATTTATCCCTTCTCTTCTGCTTCAGGTACTCTAGCAGGCAAGGGACTAAAAAATGTGGATTTCCTCCTTTGCTTGTAAAATGCCTTTTTTTCCTTCCATTATAGAAAAGGAAAATGGACTCTGGGGTGCCACTACAGGATTTAAACCCTGAAAGATTGCAGATTATTTATTTTTTTTGCAAAAATATAATATGAACAAATGCCTAGCAGGTCTCTGCATAGCAGCTGAGGCTTTCTCTGACATGCCACATGAGATGCTACCTACCTGACAAACTGAACCAGAGACGAACAGGATGGAGTGTATCTGAATTACTATTGATGTGTTTGATTAAGGCAGAATTTTTAATCCAAAATACTTAATTTTGCAGCAGAAAGATGTCAGTTTCAAGTCTTGGCAGAATGGTAGGACACCTGTTGCTCAGCCTGGTGTCTCTCTCCAGTCCTTGCAGCATCCCAGGAGAATTACACTTCCCCTGTTTCCTGGTGGGATACCCTAGAACTGGGCCAGCAGTCCCCATTTCCATGCCCATGACCTGTACAAGCAGAACTGCCCCTGAACCATCCTCTCTTCGTAACTGAGTACAGCCTTAAAACCAGCAGACGCTTTCTTTCCAATCCCTTAAAATGTTAACCAAAGGCAAAGTCCTTATAACTTCAATGATTCCTGGAGACGCTAGAGAAAGAGTGTGCATACAGATGTACTGGTTCATTTTTGCTGTCGCCTTGAGGTAGCTGACAGTGTCACATGCAAGTATTTCTCCACCATAATTACAAGATCAGGTTTATTCACAAACTGGATCTACGTATCTTTTATAGCTGCATGTTTATCTGAAAATGTAGCTATTGGTATTGTCATTGTCAAATCAACCATCCAAATACATACTAGAGTTGTGCAACTAAGCCTTCCCAGGTGCTTGGCTTTTATTACAACAAAGAATAATGGGTTTAGAAGAAATTGCCATATTTTTGCTTGCCACCTACTGCAGGAGGTAGGCATCCATGTTCTGTGTGCCAGCTGAGGGGTGTCAGCTGCCCTGGGATTAGAGACTTCAGCAGGACCAAGCTGCAAGGACACAGTATCACCATAGTGGGTCAGACTGCTGCCCTTGACAGTGAAAGAATACAAGAAAGCGTGAAGAAAATATGAACAGAGTGGTCTTTCCCTGGGACATCCTCCCAGCTTGTGGAAATCGGCATTTTAGAGGCTTTGAGGACATCATATTTAATAACTCTATCATCAGTCTCGTCAAATAATTTTTCAAATCATTTATACTGTTGGTTTCCATTAAACCTGAGGCAGTAAGTTGCACAATGTAATTATAATTTGTGGAAAAGTCTTAGTCTAACCTGCTGCCTGACAATTCATTTCAGGCTTCCCACTTTTTGCAGATAGCTGTAGCACTCATCATTCTCTATGCACTTTCTTACTTCACCTTCCCTCTTCTGAATTTTATAGACCTCTATTATTTCCTTCTTTCTAATTTCTTCCCCAGTATAAGGAGATCTATAGCATTTAGTATCTAGTTTTCAGTCTGCCAAGACATACTCCTGACCAGCCCTGTTGTCTTTCTTGTTTCTTTTCTACCGTAGTACAGTCTTTCAGAGGTAAAGGAGCAGGACCAGAACTATATACAACACTTGCAATACAAAAGTACTTTGAATTCATGCAGGACATACTTATGTGTTGGGCTTTGCTCTCTTTTTCAAAGGAATTCCTATTTGTCTTTTTAGTTGCTATTGACCACTGAACTGATATTTTCAGCAACCTATCCACAGCGGATCTTAGCTCCCTTGCTCAACAAGTGATGGCTGTCTTGGAGCTCTTCAGTGTCTGGCAGGAGCTATGCATTACTTTGCATTTGTCATCACTGAATCTCATCTAAATTTTTTACTTAGTTATTCAGTAATATGAGATTAGTCTACAGTTCATTACAGTCAAGTTTATAGTTGACTATGCTGAATGCTCCTCTGTCCTAAGAAATGTTATTATCTTTTTATTTATCTCTTTTCTTACATTGTTTATGACGGTTGAAATGTGCAGGTGTCAGCAAAGACCCTCAGAGACCCTGTTATTAACCTGCTTCCATCTTTAAAACTGAATATTGATACCTAGACTTTTTTTTTCTGTTATTTTTAAACAGTTATTTATCAATGGTAAGACTCCACTGTTCAGCCCATTAGAGTTTTATTTCTTTAGAGGCTTTGGTGAAGATGTTTGTGAAAAAGCCTTTGGAATGTCAAGATACACTGTAATTTTTGTGAGACATTACTTTCCTCTGCAAAAGCTCTATTGCCTTTTTTTAAGTCCTGACTAATTGTACTCCTGTTTACACTTTACTAATATGCCTCTATGGAAGACAGACTTACTGGCCTATGGTTTCCAGGAATATCTCTGCAGCCTTTTCTACAAATCATTAAATTTGCTGTTTTTTCTTCTCCTTGCAGCAAACCTGATTTTAGGCTATAAACCACACTTAGTTAAGCAGCAGTCTCATGTTTGAGCTCTTTTGTAAGTCCTGCGTGGAAAACTTCAATCCTGGCAGTTTGAAAGAGATTTGTCAAATATGAGAAACAGGGGATAAACCAACAGTCTAATATATAGAAGGGAAATGACTTAGCGAGCAATTAGAGCAGCAGTATGATCCATACAGCATAACTCTGAAAGAGCAAGAAGTTAAATTGCAGACCGGCAAGCAAATACAGAATGAAATTATGAAATCACATGAAAGAGGAAATAAAAGCAGTTGCTGACACTGAGATTATTTGAAAATACAAGATAGCTTCTTGTGATGAAGAAGCAAAACCAGGAAACTGCAGAAAAACAATGCTAGTGATTTTTTTTTTTACAGTATGAGAGAACGCTGATGAAATTTAGTGAACTTTATGTTACAAGTTGGGTGACATTTCTTGAAAAATAGTTACTTCAAGAAATAGAGATTATAGTTAATCAAGTGGAAATTTCTGAGTTGGGAAAATTGAATGTTTTTAAGGTACTGAAAAGTGTTTCAATTGATTTGTTAGATATGTCTGCAGATATGGCACTATATTGTCACCACTGATAGATATGCATGAAAAATCCTAACTTTGCCAGCCCAGCACTGAAGGACTTCTTAGTAAAAATTTCAGATTTCTGTTCCGAGATGTGTATGATACCGACTTGCCTGTGTCCCATGATCCATTGACTACTGTAAACTCGTGTTACCTTTTCTAATGTTCAGCTGAACTGAGCAACTACATTGTACTACTTGTAGTTACTATTTGTAGCTTCAATTTTCGTTCAACTATTGTGGTTTGGTTTCTTTCACATAGTGCTTAAGCAAGAATTCAGATTTGTTTGCTGACTATTCATACTAATTCTGAATTTATCTGTGGAAAAGCTATATTTTCAGAAGTTGGAAGGAATTTAAACTCTAAGTTAAGTCAGTAAAAGTTTTCTAAAGCACTGCACACCGCCTACGCAAAGCAATTTTGCAGATTTTGTCTTGGCAGCAAAACTTCTGTTATGAAGACTGTTAATGCAAAGTGGTCTAAAAGCCACCTGTGTGTTCAGGCTATATGGTGTGCATATTCCAAGAAGATAAAGGTTACTTATAAAAAAGAACAATTCAAAAGTGTAAACACATTGATAGCATATTACAATAGTCCTTCAAGATTTCCTGAAGCAAGTACTGGGTATAACCAAAGAAAAGCAAGCACCTGTAATTCTTATCAATAGTCAGTTTGATAAGAATGACTGAGGTCCAACAAGAAGTTATCCTAAAGCAGAATCCTCTGACAGAAGGTAAATATTGGATGAAATTAAGCAAATAACGATCTCAGTCCAACAGTAGCATGCTTATATTGAAATCTAACAAGTGGAAACAGGCATCAACTTTCTATAACTAATTAACTCTACAAAAACAGTCTAGTTTATTTTCTTTCCTCAATACCTTGATTTATCAACCTCTGAAAATCTAGAAAAGCTGAATTAAAACGTGCCAGCCTCCAAAAGCCAGACCCCTGGGACAAGGCTGTGCATCAGTCCTGCCCAGCTGTTCTAGCTCTGCCCAGGTCCCCCAGCCCGATCACACCCTGTTCCTCAGACAGTCAAATGGGCACAGCCCAGGGGACTCCGCCACCCATGTCCTGGCATGTCACACATGACACACAGCCTCAGGGAATCCAGCTGCTTGCTCCAGGCCAGCACTAGGTCATTTCATCTTTTCTGTTCTAAACTACTCCAGCACTACCAGTTGCTATAGGTGTTTCTCCTGGATCATTACCCACGCTTATCTCCCTCTGCCTGGTGATACATGGTTTGGCATGTGTTTTAATTCTGGATGTCCTGACATTCACAGGTTACATTAATTAAACCTTCAGTTTTCATTTCCTGGTATGATTGATGCTGTGAAAGTATATGAGAAACAGTACATCAGTCCTAATCCCTCATGAATGAAGCCTGGAGTGCTGAATATAATGTGTGTGTAGGAAGACTAGGACAGACATATTGATTTTACAGTTAATTTTGGATCGCGAGATGGGGTCTCTTTTCTGAGAGGTTTCATTTCCTTTTTGAACGTGTGCAGTTCGCTGCTCCTGCCTTTCCCACAAAGAGGAAGTGGGTAGAAAGAGGGGGTAACACTGTAGCAACAACAATGAATCATTGTGATGTTAGAAATATAAATATCATCATGTAACAGCTTTCCAGTTTAGCCTACGATCAGTGCTCTTTGTCTGTGATATTGTGGTTGTACTCCTAATGCATTTTCTATTTATTTGATTAACTCTTTTCCTTGTTTTTCTCTATCAGTTCTACTTTGGTCATGACTCACTGGGGAAATTATGAATTTCATCAGTGGAACAGTCACTGGAAAATGATTGAGGATATCATGACAGGTGTGAATCAAGCTAAACAGGGTGAAGACTTCCAACTGCAGTGAAAAGATCATCAGTAAAATAGTAATTAGGAAAGAGGAATATAGAAAGTCTTAGATACCTGCAAAGATTCTGATCCTGCTTCCCTCAGACACATTCCGAACTGTCTACATAAGGATAATTTGTGCTTCTAAAAAGAGGCACAAGAAACAACTATAAGAGAAGCTGTACTTCAGAGACTTTATTGAGAAAATGTCCTGTGCTGCGCACTGTTCCTACGGTGTGCAGACACCAATAATTGGGCAAAATTCAATTCTGCCGCGATATTTTTGCTCTCCGAGCAGAATAAGTAGTTCTAGAAAACCTCTAGTTCTGCTGGAGTGATTGTTACCTGTAGGAACTCTTGTTGGAACAGCTAAGGCACTCTCAAATCATGTCACATCAGTCCCATTAGGACTCCGAGGTCAGCAAGCTTGTAACAGAGTCCTGTTCTAGAAAGGAATGAGGGCATTAAGTGCTTCATCCCAGGAAGAGAAGAAGATGACATTTCTGTGAAGACTTTCACTGTGTGAGCGGACACATCTATGGAAGCAGACACGGTGCTGTCACAGCTACCTGACAGCAGTAAACTTGGACTTGGATCTGATTTCTGATGAAAAAAAATGTCTAGCATGGTTCACGTTGCTAAGTGTGTGCAGAAAATCACACACACATGCATGTACACATCTCTGATTTCCCATCAGTGGAAGCTCGGCATCTGAACTGTGTGGCTGGCTGGCGAGATGTGTCTGTACATGTTGTCACGACCATTCATTTCAACATCTTGACCTTCTCTCTGACGAGGAGGGGAAAATGAGCCATCCATGTCCTCAAACTCTCCTCTACTGCAACAATTATTTGACAAATAATATTTTATCGGGGACAGCCTGGTGTGTGGTAGCATTTATTCCATCGGCAATGCTATTTGCTTGTGCAGATGGCTATGTGGTGAAGGGCTTAGCCTGCCCAGGAAGGCAAGGATATACAGCTGTAACAGCATTCCTTCATGCTATATGCTCTTCTGTTTCCAGATCTTCCTGCCTGAGTGAGCTCTGTGCCTCCCACCTGGGCATGCTGAGCATTCTGGAGCTGTAAAAGCTGGAAATGTCTCCAGGGCTATTAAGAGCTGAGTCATATCTACAGATATACTGCTATGCCAAGTGATGGCTCCTTGATGACCTGGGACCCTGCCTGGAGTGCCATTGCTCCTGCTTCCTTCTGTGCCCGTCTGCACCTGCAATGTTACGCTTAGGCAGGCTGAGAGAGATGCAACTATCTGCAGAGCTCCTAGCGGGGTTAAGTCCATCCCTAAAGGGCACTATTGATGTTGAAATTGCTGGTATAAGATGCTTTGATTAAGTTAATAAGTATAAATAATAAAATAAATAAGTAAATACATAAATAAAAAATAATCATGATAATAATAACAGGTACCCACGTACAATCTATACATCCCCACATATATTGAGATATTTTTCCTCTGACTTGCTCGGAGCGTTGGCAGACAGCACTCTCACCACTGTTTCAATGATGCTTAAAGACAGGAGGGAGATACTGCTTCAAGGACTGCACGAGTCCCCTGCTCAGTCTGTGCCACCATGGGAATATAAAAGACTGTGTAAGTGATTGTGCATAATGCTTCTTTGCCTCTGAGAAAAGCCTTCTGAAAACCTGATCTCATAATGCGGATGTAGGTTAGTGTCACACCAAGTGCCTGAATGGGACTTTGAGGGTAGAAATAGCAAAATCCTGGGCTTTCACAGATTATTTTTTTTTATAGCATAATAAAAAAATGGGGGTTTTTTGTTAACGTATGTAAGGCAATGTCTGTATTTAACACAGCAAAGTTCAGCTCACAGTGAGTCACTGTTAAAACCTGTCTCTCTCATTTCACATATATAAACCACACATTCTGCCTTGAGCAGAAACCTAGCATAAGAAAAGCTTCCAATGTTAAGAAATCTAAAAGACATAAGTAAAAAGAATGCTAAAGGGACAACGTTTGATGAAAAATATAACAAAAATTCAATTTTAATAGACATCTCTATGGACCCATAGAGATATGGGTCCATAGAGATATACCTCTGTTATAATATCTACCTAGTCTTTAAATAATACATGACTCTTCGGGAGAGAGAGCCTCTGTAATTTTCATTATTAAAAGTTTTTCAGGTAAGATAATTTATGGAAACCTTGCCATTATGCTTTGTATAATTAAGGTTATATTTTATTTAAGGTTCATTCCAGGTCTTGTGTGAGAAATGTACACAGCCTTGATACAGCTCCTTGTATTAATATTCCATGTACAAATATTTTACACCTATCTTCTGGTTTCCCTTTACAATTTTTACATAGTTTTTGAAACCTGAGGTGCTATGCCCAGTGCCTTTCCATCAACCCTAGACAGAATTGTAAGTCTATACACCTTCTGTATTACTATAGGGATAGAAAACAGGGCTTAGATTTGGAAATATATTCTGCTTTGTGAATTGAACAGTCATTTAAACATTTGTGTGCGTTTTGTTTAGTCTTAAAACATAGGAACATTTATCTAATGAAATATTCTAAATTTCATTAACAAGTTTGTATTTAATATTTAATACTAATTTTATTATGTCATCTGAAAAGGTCCTTAAGCCCTACATATAGGTGCAACACCATTTCTGGTCCAGCCTGCACACCCCTCAAAGGCAGCCATCAATAGTTCAGCAGGCTTGAAAAGGCAGAATAATATCGGTAACCCTGCCAGGGCTGCAGGAGCGTTCGAGCACTCTATCACATCTATAGCACCACTTCCCAGCCCCTGGGAAGGCAGTAAAGGTTCAGTGCCCACAGCTGTTTGCAAATGCACTGCAGACACCAGCTTCCACCTCTCTCCTCCACAAAAGCAACCTGCCCCAAAGGTGACACCAAGCCCAGTGCAGCAGGGCTCAGACACCTCTTTGGGTACAAACCTGCACCTGCGTGACCCCAAGATGGTGGGAAACTGTGCTGAAATGTGCGCAGCAGCTGTTCCCTTGGTATGGGTAATAACGACAAGGGTTAGTTCTGGGGACAAGTAGCATCAACTACAATTCAGCGAGTGGAGCTCTTTAGCACTCCTGCCCCGTCTCAGCCCCTGGCAGAGGCTGCAGCCCTAAGGCTGCTGGCGGAGTCTATTGGGAACCAGTGTTTTGCTACTTCTTTTTGGAGAAATGAAAGCCCTGCGTTTTACAATGAAAAAAAAAAAAAAAAGTTCTGTTTGATGCCTCCATAAAAGCAGGATGCTAAAGCAGTAGCATTTCTCTCATTCAAAATAAATAAATTAAAAATAATTAGATTGCTATGTGCTGGAAGGATGCTCAGCCTGTGCCTTGAGGGGAGAATGTGCCTGTTTGTCCAGCCCGACTGCACCAAACCCAGGGGACTCATCTGACCCTGTCACTACACCAATGCATCCTAGAAGTCCTCTCCCCGGGGTGGGTGCCAACACACCTCACAGAGTTTGGCAAACCTGCAGTAAATAAGTGTCTCAAATTCAAACTATAGCAAAGTGTTAGACCCCCCGCAGTGGGTCAGCAGATTGTTTAACACTAACTGGTTTTCCTTAAAATTATAATAGCCACAATATCCTAAACTCAAAATTACGCACAAATTTATGGAAGGAACAATAAGGAAATATGACAGAATGAACCAATACTTTCCCTGGTTAAAAAATGTCATGGCTGACCAGGCAGTTTATATAGTACAGCAAAAACCAGCAGTATCACCAGTTCCATTCCTGTTAAAAAACACCGTAAGAATAAAAGCAAATAAAATTTTAATCACAACAGAAATATATTCAATTTGAAAGCCAAAGGCATACACTTTTGGATTGAAGGTCATTGAGAAATGCATTAGCAGTCTGATTTGAGATGTATGTTTGGTTAACATTTAGCACTAAAAGAAGTCCCTGTAAATGCTTTAATAGGAGAAAATGCTTTAAAATATTGGCCTTCTCTTACTGATCCCAGAAGACTATGTTCAGAAGACAAGTATATATATTATTTACTCTGTATATATGAGGTGTCTGTGATGTGTTGAAGAATCAAAACCAGACCTAAAGATCTTAAAGTGTGACTGAAACAAGAATAAAAAAATATTTCTTTCTCTCAGTTCTTTACAGCAAAAGGAACTTAACACAAATATATTTATATATACGCAAAACTCAAAAATATATGTAAGTCTCAGAGAAGCATGTTTCTATGTGATGAATACATATACATGTATAGAAACCTCTTTTCTGTTTAATAATTTATCTTACTAACGATATGCAGTAACTTCAAGTCATAATTCATTTTGGCAGGATAATACTTTGAATTGTGAATGTAATTAACACTGTTTCGAGGTTTTGTTTTCAGTCAGTGTAAACATAGTAACTTCAGCTATTAAGGAACACGAACATAATGTTGTGTACTAATTAAGCTATAGGTTCATCTACACTAAATCTTTCCTTTTAAATAGTACAAATCTGTCTGTATTTTAAGTTTTCAAAGGTTAGCTTAAAATTGCTTATTGTGAATTTTATTCTTGGCATACACAACTTTGCTCTGGAGTAAAGCTTTAGTGTTTCTTCTCATTTAGGGGTAAAACTATGGGAACTAAGGCAGGTTTTTTGGTTTCCCCCAATGGAAAAATGTGAGCAACTGTGATGTCTATTTGAATCCTTTTGGCAACATGACCCTGGGGAAACACTGTTAGTGGCATACTGCTGAAGGAGATTTGGTAAAATTAAAGCTCTTCCTTGGCTTTAAATACCAACACAATCAGAGCAATTTTATGCAACTGCATCACTTTTAGTTCAACTAAAGCAGAAAGACCTTGGCTGTGAGCGTTAAGCTGAAAAAAAGTAAGGAGAAGAAAAAAAATCTCCAGCATTAGAGTCTGGAAGGAATCTGGACACAGATATGGAAAACTAACTTTTGGTAACATGAAGGAAGAGTATATGTGCGTGTGTGCTTGTGTGTGATTACATTTTCCTAACCTTTCAAGCCTTATCTTGATGATGGAGAGGGAGGTTGGGAGCCATTGCTACCAGAACCACCACGTGCCAGTGCCTCAGCATTGGCTCCAAGGAGAAGCAAACATCACCTAGAAAAGTAGGTTAGCCTGATGCTTGGATACATCAAACTAAAGGACAGATCAAAGGAGCATAACATAAAAACACTGCTTTAGTTCCTTAGAGACTGACAGAGAGCCCCCAAAAGCTAAGAATAAAGACGAAAAATCCACAGTTCCCAAGCAGGTGCTGCAGGGACTGCAAATGTAAAGCAAGGGCCGTGAGCTCACACCATATAGAAAAGGCTGCTGGCATGGTACATGTAAATATTCTGTATAAAAGCAGAAATTAATATTGTGATTAAAATAAAAACTGGCAGACAATGCTGACAGCAAACATTATGAGAGATTTCAGTGAATATTTATCACTGGAGAACTGGTGACAGAACTGAAAATTCTGGGAGCACTTGCAACGAGCACATGATGACGACCTTAAGACCTGTTTTATCAACTTTGAATTTATTACCCATTAATCTGTGTCTCATGAAGGGGAAAAAAGCTACTTCTCACCCTTTTTTGATATTTTGAAAGCAAAAATTTATGCTGGGGGCAATTATAGATGGACACTTGGGAATAAAACCTGAGTTTGTGAAGTAATCATGGAATCACCGAACAGTTGGGGTTGGAAGGAACCTTTAAAGATCATCTTGTCCAGCTCCCCTGCCATGGACAGGGACATCTTTCACTTGATCAGGTTGCTCAGCCTGAATCATGTCAGGCTACTCCAAAGAACACATCACTTACAAAAGAAATATTATTGCCACCAGGTGCAAAAATGTCAAGAAAAACTTAGAACATCATAGAGAACTAAAAAAAAAAACCAAACAAATCAAAAAATATAAAAGCAATAGAAAGCACAGTGATTTTGGGTTTGGAGGAAAGAATAAGTTTTGCTTAAACAGTGTGCTGGCTTCTATGTGCACAATGACAAGATGTATAACTTTGTTTTCAAAATGCCTGGCTTTTTCAAAAGGCGAGGACTTGCTAAGTCCCTTGCTCATGGATGTCCTAACTGTAATGCATGTGTCCCTTCCTTGTGACGCCAGAGATGCTCCTTTAGTGACAGGTCTAAGTGGCATGTCTGTAAGAAAAACCTAAGTTCAGTGACCCAGCCTACTCAAATGATTTTACAGCTCCAAACATTTATGTAGAAATGATCTATATGTAAAAATAGGACGGGAAGGTTCACACTGCACTACTCCAAATCTTCCATAGCAAGTTTGGCTTGTTGTCAAAGTATTGTGCCATTGCAAATACTAAACTAACCCACAACAGAATACCTACTGCAAGGACTGATAACCCTTCTTGACTATCTGGATCATGACCATTCCTGCTCTCTGTGCATCAGGCATACTCAAAATCTCAGCATCAGATGCCTTACCCACACAAACAATTCAACAAGAAGACGACAAGCATGCAGAGCAGGGTAGAACTGAATGAGATTGTAACAATATGTTAAAGAGTGGTCAAAAGCTACAAAGCTGGGCATTTTCCAATATAACTGGACAAGCAATGTACTAAGGTCATCCCCAAATCAGAGGATGGCTGAGACTGGAAGGGGCCTCTGGAGATAGCCAGAGCAGCCCCCTGCTCAAAGATTTTTTTAACTTTTTTTTTTTTTTTTGGGGGGGGGGCGGGGCGGGGGGGCTCCCATGCACAGCAGGTGTCCAGTCAGATCGGAATTCACTTCGAGGATAAAAGGGATGCCAGGCTTTCCAGTCAGTTATTTATAAATTTGTGAAAATAAAATCATACTGTAATGATGCCTGGAAACAGAGACACTCATATATGCAAAGATAAAACTGTAGTGAGTCCTTTCAGGAGTAAAATTGTGAAACTTTCTGAAACACTTTTGATAAAAGGATTAAAGCCCAAGAGCAGCCTTTGAGAGACCCACAGATTCTTTATTTGCTTTCTCTCTGCTTTGCGAGGCTTCCGTCTGCAAGTTTGTTAACTGAATCAACAGCTGTTGTTTGTGAGCAAAAAACGCGCTTCTGTTGGACATGCAACCTGTTCCAGGGGGCTCTGACCTCTGCCCACAGGTAGCACCAGCTACCTGGCTCAGCAAAGGAGATTCCTACCCGAATTCAGTACCTGTGAGCCTCCAGGAGAGGGAAGCTCTTCTCTGAGCCATTACTTGAAGAACGACAATCACTGAGTTGAAATCATAATGCCGAAAAATATAAGAATAAAAACTTGAGGGGGGGAACGCCTGGCTGAACTTACAAGACATTCCATGGAATTTGCAGTGCAACATACCAACTCACTTTCTCGAAGCCTGAAAGATCTAACCTAGGGCTATGTCCTGGCCTTCGTGCTAAGAAACAGTCACTTAAGAAATGCCCATCATTTCAAACAGTGTTAAATAAAGGAAAGACATTTTAAAAGGCACAGAGAATCATCCTAGAGATTTCAGGTTATTTTGGAAGATAGCTTTTCCTAGTCTTCTGGAAGCGGTTAAGCCTGGAAGCAGAGAGGTTTGGCTGTTGGCAGTTTGTGTACAGCACCCTGCTTTGTAAATACCTTTTTCACAGATGATCCTGTTCGTGCTGATCAGTTAGATAACTATGTTTAATGAAAATTATTTTTCACATTCTGCTTATGAAAACCGTGAAGCTGAGAAAACTTTTGCTACATATGTTTATCCCAGGAACTGGTGTCACCTATTTAGTTCATAAAGCATTCTGCCAGGGGAAGAAGAAATACATGAATAACTTGAAATACAATATACCTGGTTCATTTAAAAACCCTTGAAAAAATGACAAAGTCAAGTCCTGAATCTTTCTAGAAGTTTTGAAGATGTCACCTGTGCTGGTAATTGGTTTAAATGCTTCTAACCACATCACTCACAGAGCTGATTCCCCAGCTGAACAGCAAGTTCTACTTTGGAAAAAGAAGCAAATAATTAAATGACAGCATTTCTCAGGACTCTAAGTGACCAATGCCATGGCTAACTGTGTGAAAATAAATCTGAAAGTTTTAGAGGCCATTTACCAAGTCCTTTCTGCAATAAAAGGATTCTGCAGTCTTTTGTCTCTCTATAATGGCTTCCTGGAAGCCATGTCCAAACCCGTTTGCCATGAAAAGGAAATAGTGCTTTGATACAGCATATAATGTACATGCTGAAAAATAGGTGCAAAAGCCTGTGTCACAAAGGAATGTCTTTTAAAATAGGAAGCCTGTCAGTGGAGTAGTTGGAGAGAGGGACTTTATCAGACTTCCATTAGAGGATCATTTTCTTCTGAAAACAAGGCTTGTGAACTGCATAGGAGAAAAAAAATAATACCTTTTTTCCACCCAGACAGGAGCTGAAGAAATTAATGGTTTCAAAGTCACAGCAACTTTCTTGACAGGTAGAAAAATAAGTGATGCTCTCCAAAGGACAGTTTCAGATGAATGGGAAAAAATTAAGCTTTTACGTTTTTGTGTTTTCAAAAGTCTCAACACATATGATGCAGAATGATGTAGACAGAAAAATTAACCGTGTTGCAACAGAATAGGCAGACCATAACTGCTGAAATCCCACAAGTGCAAAACAAGGCAAAAAAATCCCAAAACTACAACAGGATGTTGCTAGGAGTATAGTATGATTTGAGTATGTAATAACATTAAAATGCTGAACGACAAAATTGGCTGGTCCAGTACAAAAATATTTTGTGAACTAACAAAAGGGAGCTGTAGACCAAAAATTAGTAATTATTCCAGTGCACTCTGCTTCACTGAAACTATTAGAGGTCCTGGGGTGCGGATGCTTTAAGGAAAACTATGGCTGACCTAGTGATGCTGCATTTTGCTGTGCACTGAGTATTGCTGCAGTCCCAAGAGCAATGTTTTACTTAGAGGCATGACAGTGACGTTCTTTACCAGATGCATGTCTGGGCTTGCTAAAACATGTTTTTAGATAATCTTAACATGCTCATGGCTTTATGATTTATCTTTTACAAAATGCACCACTAGAAGTCCTCTTTACAGAAGCACTGGAATAACAAGCTTTAAGTATATTCAAATGATAAATCCTCCTGGTTGAGGTAAGAAAAAAAGCATCCAATGCTGTCCATGACTAAGAGGTGTTTTAAGTATCCAGAGCAAAATATAACATAAAATGCACTCTTACTTGAAGATTTAATGACTATTCTGGGACAGTATATACAGTTCAGGGAAAGAGGAACGAAGACATCCTGACAAGTAAACAGCAAACTAAACTCCATCCATCTCTGTGAATGTGCATTGACGGATGAAGTTTAAGACACCCTGCCACCCCAAAGAAATTTTCGTTTGTGTAAGATCCGGTAGTTGCCCATGCACCAGCAACGGTAAGGTGTCATCACGCAGAAGATTTGATACATTCATGTAACCATTGGCTAGCAATGGCAGCTGCTTCATATGCATGTTATAGCTGATTCATGTTCTCGTCCTTGTATCTTCTGACCTCATATTATGGTTTTGAATATCAGGATCTTTTCAACACCCACTTATCAGTCTCACAACTGACAGAGTAACATTTAAAGCTGAAGATGTCTTAGCAGACTTTCTGCTGAAGACATAACTTCCAAAAAAACTGACACCTAGCTTAGACAACTACCTCAAGATTTGTATTGCTGGTAACTGGTCCAGCTGCTCGAACATCTGCGCATCTTTACTGTACAACCCATGCAATATTTACTAGTGAGGAGGCCTAGCAATACTTTCACCTCCTTCCCAAATCCTGGTGTGGGTGCAGTCTGTAATTTACCATGTTTGGTTAGATCCTCACTAAGCAAGCAGATGAGTTTATTGAAAGTCATAATAATTTCCCCTTCTATGTTATTAGTAAACTTTTCTTGAAAAAGACCTGGTGGCTCAGGTAACTTGAAAACTATTTTTCCCACTCTGGCAATGAGTTTTATGTATTTCTTAAGTCCTGTTTCCTATTGTCCACTTCTGCTGTTATGTGTCACCAGATATATTTATAAAATAGACAAACAGAAAATTGTTAGGTGAAATGCTGATGCTGAAGTTAAGCATCAGTCTTGGCATGAGCAGTAGAGGCCACAGAAAATTTCAGAAATGGAATAGCAATATTCTATTTAAAACCATATAATTTATGTAATTCCCAGGAATAAAAATGTCAAAAAGGATTCCTGATGAACATCTGTAGTGTTAGAAGGGAAATTATCTACTTATACTTGATGCTGGCCTGCCAGGCAGCAAACTGGCACAACCCATAGAGTCACGGGGCAAAACTACACAGGTGCTAAAGGTTTTTCTTTCATCCAGGAAGTTCCCTCTTTTGCCCAGGCATCCTCTTAGACTTTCCTTAATGGCAGGTATGACAGCTTAAAGAATTGAGAAAATCAGGGGTGTCAGCATCCTCTCAGCCCAGATCCTTCATCCTTCCCAGTCAAAAAAAAAAAACCTGGGCAAAGTGATGCACTAAATCCTCAGCTATTTTGGAGATGCTGATTTTTACATGGCTGCCACTTTCAAAAGAGCTATAACGCTGGCAGGAGGCATTGGATATTCCCACCAAACACACTGATTTCAGGCAGCACAGATGGAGGATGTGCTCAGCCTTTGCTTTGCATTAGCTCTTCATTTCTAGGATCTGGAGTCGAGGTTTTGAAGTCCTAGCACACTGCAGCAACTTTGCTAAAGCAAATGGGGATGTGTCACTTCTGCTCTTTTCTGAATGATCATCAGGTCAGGGTCACATTTATTTACAGATGCAATGCAGTCTGCCATAAGAGTCTGCATGCAGCCTGGTAATGTATTTATTATTTGTTCTTTAGAGGGTAGGCAATGCAGTAGGATATATATACAAAAAAATCCTCTATAAGTGGTTGTTACTTGATTGTGTACAGAAACAACAGTTTAAATCTGTAGTAATTTTTACTGAAGATGCTGGATAATCCCAATGGATAAAATCTACAGATAATACTAAACTATTAGCTAATAATCCACTTTATAGGAATCATCACAGGATTGGCATCTAACTTTATAATCCCTGGGTTTCCTTTTATATATAATAATGCAGTGTTGAAAGGCTTCCCCACAACTGTTGCATCTATTGGATCATCCAAAATAATTAATCATCCAAAGTAATTAATGAAGATGCACTTTTAAATGGCCTTTTCTTCTCAGCTGGAACATTTTAATCCCTGCCTATTTGGGGGCTAAGTAATCCTTTAGTCAGAAACAAGAACTGTTTTACAATATTTATACCTGTATTCAAGTCTCAATCTCTTGCTTAAGATACCATTCATGATGAACAGTTCAGCAGTAAACACCTGTTCACAACCCTTTCAAAGCCACCTTTGATTATGGAAGCGGGCTCAAATGATCTGCTTTCACAAATGGGGGGTTATAGACAGGGCAAACTGTCCCCATAGGCCCTTTCCATGCTCAGAAAATGTGTAGGAAAATGTTAGTACATCTGTGACAGACATTGGACAAATTTTGTGTTAAAAATCTTGAAACTCCAACAAAACTCTTCTTCACAAATGCTGCTGTGGATCAGGAAATGCTTCTACATCCTAGATATTAATCTTTGTTTTGTTTCTGTGATTGATGATGCAAAAGCTTTTAACAAATTGCTTCACAAGTTATGAAAAATATCCCCTCTCTGTTTAAAATTTTTGACCTGTATCATCTTCTGAAAAGGCTCTGAAGAACTGGGGTTCTTCAGCAACTCTTATCTTTCAGACCTAAGGACTGAGTTACTTAGAGAAAACGTTTAAAATTTCACTCAAAATTTCAAACTGTGCTTGATGACCT
This sequence comes from Falco rusticolus, assembly GCF_015220075.1. NCBI lineage: Eukaryota > Metazoa > Chordata > Aves > Falconiformes > Falconidae > Falco > Falco rusticolus. Next base: position 43,409,595 of record NC_051193.1, read on the forward strand.
GCCACCACAGATGCTTGTCACTGAACCTCCTTGCCTGAAACGCTTCTCTTTTTAAGTGTGTTTAAGCTGGTGGTTACCTCCTGGCTTGGAAACCAAGCTGTTATCTGCCTGCTGTTTTAGTAAGTGCTTTTTGGCTGCTTGTAAAAAACATTCACTACTTCAAAATTCCTACTCCATCTGAGGAATGATACATTATCTTTAAAAATGCTTTCTGTATAAATGTATCTGGATCTGAAATGTTGTTGACTAGTGAAGACATATTGATTACATAGATTACAAAAATATTAAATACAAAAAAAATCTTTAATGAGGTGATACTATATAGTGGTTTACAGCTGTTTGATAAAAGCTACTCTTTCCCAAACTATTTTAATATGGTGTTTGAGATTATTTTCACATCATTTATTTCATACTCTGTCAGGCATGACCAGCCATGGAGGGTGAACAATATGTCGACTTCTGCAGGACTGCCAGCGTGTTATTTGTGAAAGGCTTTAAAAGTCATCATCCAGCTATTGAGAACGAAGAGAAGAAACAACAATTCATCACAGCTTCTGCATTTGGTGTAGCTGATCAGTGGCTCTCCTGGCTGCACGCTGCCTTTCATTTCTAGCCCCTTTTGCTGTTTGTTATCTATTTGCCCATGCAAATTTGCTCCTTGGTTCAAACCATTATATGGATTCACTGAAACATTTCTCCAACAAAAGTTCAGGCCAAGAGTGGTCTTTCCCCTTGCTGCCTGGAATGCTGTCACTGATCATTGGAGGTAAAGTGATGAATTATTATTTTTTTTTAAGAGCTGCTTTATAGACATCCATATTTCCATATCCCATTCCAACTCCTGGGGAGGAAAATCTGTCCTTCTGTTTGAAAACTGTTGCTTTGGAGCACAGCCCCAGCCCGAGCAGCTCATTGCCACTTTCTGTTCCAAGTGACCACAGAAGGAAGGGAAAGTTTGCCAATTGCAAAATGTTTATGTTCTTTTCCACAACTTACAAAAATGCATTTCCTCATCCTTATTCCTAGTCCTTATTCTTAGCTAAAAGACTGTACAAAGACAGAACAACACACTTTGTATTCCTGCATCATTTCTTATCACTGCTTGTAAGGTCTCACACCCAAAGAGTTCTTATATTCTAGATAAAGAACATAATGTGATAGGTACATGCTTCCCAGATTTAATGTAACAGAAACATCAGTGTGATGGGAAAGATAAATGAATTAAATAGGAAGACAGAGCATGGGTCAATACAACTATATGCATATGCAAACCCTTCCCCAAAAACTAACTGGCAGTAAGAGAAGCTAGTTAAGTCTTTCATTTCAACAAGAAGCTTTGGCATTAGCAAATATTTGCCCTGTGTTAATCCAAACATCAAGGAGAATTCTGAACTACTAGTCATTATTTTCACATTTGCAGCACCTTCCTTAGTAAAGCACTTCCATATAAATTGTCCTTGCCATCTCCATCCCAACCTTGCAAGAAACACCCTTCCGTTTCAGTAGGATGAAATTCAGAGGGAGTTAATCAAAATGGATATAATCAGTTGAGGCTGAAAATGTTTCTTAAAATCATGTTAAATGCTTGAATTTTGTTGCTTATTGCTTTTATTTCCAGTAGGCAGGAAAATCCAGTTGACAAAGCAGTAATTACAGAGTAGTTCTAGTCAGATTTCCGTACCCTTAGCACATGACACAGTATCAGATAAATTCACTGGGCAATCAGATTTTGGCCTTGATACAAACCATATTCTACAAATTAGACATAAATCTATTAAGATTAATGTAATTACAGTAGTTTTGCAGCAATAAGTGAGGTAAAATTTGATCCACAGCCCTGGGATTTGTTGGGAGCTACCTATTTATAATAAAAATATCTTTGCAGATAGAAGCATAAATGCTAAAAATAGAATGGTTACTTCGGGCAGCATTTTATCTTGTCTAGAATTTGGGGGGTTGCCTGCTGCTATTGATGTGAAATTCCTGGAATTTGCTACTCACATCTTACAAAGTGAAGTTTTGCCATTAATTTTTGTGATGCGAGCAAGTATATTGCAAAAACAAACTGGAAAGCGAAGGAATAATGCACAGCAAGAACCATATATACTGATGTTGTGTGCTTGCTGTTCTTGCCTTTCCCTAGGTTTATATAAGCTTGCCCAAGATCATTCAGCTTCTTAAAACCTGACAGCTGATTCTGAGGAGTCAACAAAAAACCTACATGACATCCAATGATGATTCAAGGACTCTGCATAAAGCAAGGTTAAGTAAGTTCAAGGGTAAATTTCCAATTGTATAAAATTATCTGTCTCAGTATGTAGCAACTCAGCTCATGGCTGACCGATACCAACCTCCTCTCTGGAGTAAATAAAGAAACAGAATAAAACAAAGAAGAACTTGACTTCAATAACCAAATTCTGGGTAGCTGATGAAGATGCCAAGAAGAGTCTAAAGCCAGAAAATAATTATTTAATTCCTTTCCTTCTCAGGGAAAGAACAATATATTATTGCACATCTTGCAAAGGAACAAACAGAACTTTTTTAAAGAAAAAAAGTCAAAGGCTGTCAGCAGAAGAAAGGTCTTTAAGTCCCCAGAGAGCAGGAATTTCTGGGGAGCAGAAGGAGACATGTTTCTCTAGAGGAGACTCCACAAGGAAGAAAAGTCTAAATCAAAAGGGGGGGGGGGGGGGGATACTGGAAAGATTGTGGGCCAGTTCATCTTAGCAAACAGATACTTTATCTCAGTTTGAGTATTTCTTCCTCTCTTCAGAGAAGGCTGTGGTTGATTTTGAACATTTGAAGAATTTATGTGGGATGTGCTTCACTGTGTGGTCCTGGAGAGGTAAACCACGTATCAGAGCTCCCTGGGGCCAGAGCTCTGGGAAGGGCGTGCGCTCACGCTGACAGGTTGTCTTATAGGATCAGTGTCAGCCCTGGAAGCCATACACTGAGATCCATGAAACAGAAAAAAATGAGTCCTCTCCTCAAAACATGCTAGACAGGCCAAAAAGGTTTTAAATTCAAACTCGGGAATGCCCAGGAAGTTGGGTGCAATCAAAGAGATTTGGTGAGAATGCAAAGGAGGTCACATAAAGATAGACTGTACAAACTGATGATTTTTCTTGATTAAAAAACCATCAAACCCAAAACCAAATAAAAAAAAGCACACAACTTTTTCATTAACATTCTCTGGAAATAAACACAGCTGGAAATTTACTTGCTGAAGTAAATACTCCTGCACCGTGAAGAGCACCTTGCAGTTGGATGTATGTCGAAGAACTATTGGCAGAAGACAAGAGGATATATTGACTGTAAAGTGCATCTTTAAATACTTACTGAAGACCAAAGCAAAAATAGTACATCAGCACCTAAAGTGTGCTTCATGAAAAATCTAGGTGACAAAGTTTAAGAAAGAGATGCACAGAACTCCAGGTATTGAAAGTCTGCAGGTAATTATCCTCCCTTCCTCAAAACTTCTCTAGATGCTTTGTTTTGCCATGTGACTATAGATGCTGCTGCCTCCACTAGCCTGAGCATTCCTGGATGCACAGGCGAGGTAGTCGTCCTGTTAAGCACCCTGCAGTGCTTAAACCACTGGCTGTACTAACCATGGCTAATGTGCAGCGGCAGGACTGGTTTTAGCACAACATACAACAGCTATTGCCACTTCCACTTAAAAACCTGGCTGGCGATGTCTGCCTGTTACAGAAGTTTGAGATTTGGATTCAGTCCTCTTGACATTGTTTGCTCGTGCAAAGCACCAGGGTGGAAGCAGTGTACACGGACCTTGTGTAAAACATGGAACGGGATGCCCCACTATGCTGGGAGGAGTGAAGCCAGTGTTAGGAGGCACGGCGTCCCAGTCCAGCTGCTTCCCAACACAGCTACTTTTAGCACCTCACAGCCAAAGCAGCTGATGCACAGCTGCAGCAACTTCTTCCTCTGCCTGCATGTCATCTCAGAGCACACACATACAGGGAACCCCTACTCATGATGCTCAGAAAAGGATTTGTGGAGTAGCTGCTGCAGGCAAACCGGAACATTCCTCCTGTGTGTTGCCAGCAACCGGTAATCAAATTCCACGGGTGTTGCTGGTGAGTGAATGCTGGCAGCGGAGACTTCTTTAGAGGAACTTGGCCCCTCGTGTTACCCACATTTAAACTGACCTTTACAGCACTATATGAAATGTGTCAGGCTCCCGACATCCTCTGAACATGTCTTGAGTAGAAGGTGCCATCAGATATACCTACACACCAACTAGATAGCTTTCGTGAAGAGTAGCATGCCAGGTATCTCCAGGGACTTTAGCACAAACCAAGAATAGGGAAAGGAATAAATCACAATTGTTTTAACAAAGTATGAGGTTGCACACCTGATTAGAGGACCAGAAAAATATTACCAAAAAAAAAAAAAAATCAATCATCAAATATTTACTTGGAAATGTCTCTGCTCAGACTCAAGTTTTCACTTTAGGTGTCAGGACTATGGACAGAGCCTCATAAACATCCTTCTCTAAGAGTAACATTTTTTCTTCCTATATTCCTTCTTTACTAGATATCAGTGAGTCCACCTGAACTTTCAAAGTGAAGCTGGCTTAGTTCTTTATTTTTATTTTTATCATTACATCAGTGTCAGCAAAAATATAAAAGAGAGATTCTGTACACTGATATAGACAGGAGACCTTCTGAATGCACCGATTCCCCAGGGATCGGTATTGGAGCCAGTTCTATTTACCATCTTCACCAATGACCGGGAGAAGACAGTGCACTCCGAGATTCCCCAGGTTTGCGGGTGACACTAAGTTTGTTTGGGTAATCAAATGCCACTGATAGCAAGGAAGGATTTCACAGAACACAGTGAGTCTGCAGAAAGGTAGCAGATGAACTTCAGTGTAGTAATGTAGGGAAACTTAGCAAGGGAAAAATAACCTAAACCATGCCTATACAGTGCTGAACACACACCTGGACATTTCACCATGGGAAGATGATCTTGGAGTCACCATTGCCATTTCTGTGAAATTACCGGCTCAATGTGCAGCAGCACTCAGAGGAAAAAAACTCAGGAAAAAGCACTAAAAATAGTGCATCATTTGGCTGCTATAGAAGAATCTTGCTGTAAACATCTTGAACTGCATTCAGTTCTGGTCTCAAGAAGGAGAGTGGAGTTAAAGAAGATATAAAGAAGGATGACTAAAGTGATTAAGGGAATGGATAGCTTTTTTTACGAGGAAAGAACTTCTCCATTTAGAGACTAATGAGCTGAGGCTGGGTATGATTAAGGGTTGCAAAATTCTAAGCTGGGTCGGGGTATGGTATTTTCCAGATTCTGAAATACCAGAACTAGCACACCATTTAATGGAACAAATAAGAAACGGCTTTAAATCTTAAAGTTCTTTTTTACACAAAGAGTTCTGAATGTCTGGAATTTGCCTCCAATGGAGACCATACAGGCAGACAGCGTGAGCAAACTCAGAAAGGAATTTGACAAATTCATAGGGGAAGGGTCCGTGAGGAGAGAGTAATTGGATAGGGTCAGAACATATATTCTAACATCCACATCCAATGATTATAGATGCTGAGGGAGTACAAGGGGAACAGACCTGTGACTGGCCAGGCTCACATCCCCAAATGGCATCACGTCCTGTTGGTGTCAGAACATGACACAGGACTAAAGGGACCGTTGGTCTCGCTTTGTTGGGAATTTCTTGTGGTTTTACAGGAGCCTTGCTTCCCTGCTTGCCCAGTCAGGGATTGCATGTTACTCCAACTCTGCTGAAAATTTGAGAGGAAGGTTCCTTCTGTCCTTCCTCCCACCTTGTCCTTTAGTTTTGGATTAGTTGTCACATTTCTATTGTGTTCTGTGGCATATGAAGACATGGACCCCAAGTGAGATCCTTTATTGCACACAAGTGCTGGTTACATACAATCACTTATCCACCCAGGTTCTGCCCTGGAATATGCCTATGTGCAGCAAAGCACCTTTGCAGCCAGTTCACACTCCACCAAACTGTTTTCTCCCTCCATGCTCATCTGAGGATTTCTCTTCTTCCGTGGTACTTTGGGCACCCCCCTCATTGCAGACAGGTGTGCACAGAATGGATTTGCAGGTGAGCTCAGAGAACCAGATTTAGTTAGTTGTTTCCTCACTACATTTTAAGGCATAACCACTCTGCAGTGCAGCCTGGCACCCATACAATAAACAGAGCCTTTTCTCAGAAAGGGCCCTTACAATTCCCCCCTTTCTGTTTGTTAAATTGAATAAATTAAGACTGTGTGAATTTGAACCATCATAGCTTGATGGATAGCCCTCTGTATCACGGCTCATACCAGGTTCATCAAACACAGTAGACATAACAGTGGCCAAACCCCCTAGCAATATAACAAACCCACACATCAATATTTTTTGTATCACATCCTAACTTATTCAACATGGTTAAAGCTTGTCAGTGATGTCAAGTGCAAGGAAAGAAACAGGAAAATCCACATTATTCTGACTTGTTCTTTGGCTCATCGTTGGTAAGAGGTCTATGACCAGCTAGTCAAACAAGCTGAACAGGGATCCACCAAAGCCCTCGATCTAGATCTTTCATGTTCATTAAATTATCCATTGTCTGCACAGTAGCTCAGTCCCAGTACACCATTATCCAAACTGTACACTGCATAAAGTTGAGTCATATGACACAGCCCTTTGCAGTCATATTGGGTCATTACATATCCTTCTGCAATGGCAGTGTACAAGCTCATGGTAAATGCTGATTTGAGTCCAGAAAATCTTTAACTCAGCATCTGAGTTCTTTTACAGCTTCATATGGGAGCTGTTCTCACACAGCTGGTCACTGCCTGGTATCAGACAGGGAATGCACTGAATAACTCCACATCTCCCTTTTGCATAGCCTCCTTTCTGCACTGATCTAAGGCACTGTAGTATACTCTCTCTTGCTTTCAGAACTGCTTCAGCTTAAGTCTCTCTTCAGGTCTTTGTCAATAAAACTCATAGTACAATTTAAATCTACAGATCTAGTCACACTTGCAAAACAACACAGAAAAGATTCAGGTTTTTCTCTTACTCCTTGCTGCAAACACATGAATAAAATTCATACAGCCTCTACTGGACATGATATCTTACTGTTGCAAGAGGATAAACATGATTACCAAGGGAATGTTTGTTTCAAAAGACTAATCTCAGACAACTCACCAGAATGTGATAACCCAGTTGGCTTTGCCCAAAATGCAGAATCTGTGGGTGGGGGTGATTTCAGCTGTTTTGGTCCAAAACATCCTTATGATTTTTCTGTTCAATTTTTCTATTCCAATATTAATGATTGTCCCATGGCTCCCAGCTGCTCACCTACCATCCTGCAGTGGTGATGAGAGTGTTCACATGTCCATCTTCACATATCCATCTTCCCTGGCTCAGCTGGGCTATGCCACCATTTTGTTGGGGTTTTTTGTTGGGGTTTTTTTTCCCCTTTTTCCTCAAGTCCCTGTTCAGGCATCATTTGTGGCATATGAAGGCACAGACCCCAGGTGAGATCCTTTATTGAAGACATAAGTGCTGGTTATAAACAATTGCTTATCCACTCAAGTTCTGCCCTGGAATATGCCTACATGCAGCAAAACACTTTTGCAACTAGTCCACACTCCCTCCATACTCATCTGAGGAGGTCTCTTCTTCCCCGAACTTAAGCCATGGGAGGCTTTGGGCACCCCCTCATTGCAGACAGGTGTGCACAGAATTCATTTACAGGTGAGTTCAGAAAGCCAGATTTAGTGTTAGCTGTTTCCTCACTACATTGTAAGGCATAATCACTGTAGCCTGGCACCCAGACAATGAACAAAGCCTTTTTTCAGCAAGGGCCCTTACAGTGTTCCTTGGCAAAAGTATTAACTCAGGTTCAGGAAATCCTTTTTATCTTTTGTCATTACTTAATAAAGCACATATCTTAGAAAATAGATACTATGAAAACACCTTAAAAACACCTAATTAACCAGCTTCCAGCAATTCATAGAGATCAAACATGATATACTGACTGACACAATAAAACCCAACACTGAGACAAGAGAGGCTGGGTGACTGACATCATGCACATGATTAAATTTTGGGTACCTCCTCCCAAGCAGGTTTTGATGTGAGAACTAATCTGTTTTCACAAAATTATTAAGGGATATTAGCAAACCAGGATTACTTTACTGCATGTCAATTTAAATTTGAGTACAAGATTCTATGGCTAAAGACATATAATTTGAACTGTAAATCACTGTAGCATCTCCATACATTATTAAGGTACGTATTTCCCTTCAACACAGAATAATCATGACTACACATATTTCAGTTCTGTTCACAACTCAGTTATGAAAGTACACAGTGCTGTGCAGATTACCTCCTACGTCTCTTGCCACATCTGAGGCTTTGATGCTTGTGAGGAAGAGGATGTGCAGTTCTTGCACTCTGTCTTTCCACAGAATGTTCACAGCTTCAGTTGAAAACTTTGCTAGTTTCACCTTGGAACAATTGAATCTGAGGAGATCTCTGATGATTCAGGCAAAGACACCATTTGCTTTGCAGCCCATTCAGCATGAGGAATGGTAACTACTTTCTTTTTTCAAGGACTTTGCCCACTGCAGGTTTATTGAAGGCATTGATGCATATGATACTCTCTTACTTTGGTACATGACAAAAAGCAAATTAAAAACCCCAAACTGCCATGTTTTATATATCCCCATGAAAAGCTAATGATAAAAATCTGAGTTCATCCTTTTAAGGAGACTGTAGAGTTATAGGTCTTATACTACAAATAAGTATTGCTTTACTTTTCTACTCAGATTAGTAAATTCTGAGTCTCTATTATAGCATCCTCCAAGTAATGCTATTTTAAATAGGCTGAAGTGACTGTTTTTAAACTCAGCAGTCTGAGAGCAGTAATTCAGCATAGTCACAACTTAGTGATGTGAGCAGGTGTGAGGAAATTATGGAGTTATTCCAGCGCTGTATGAGTAGGCGCATGCTAGAGCAGCCTGCTCGAGGATCAGGTCTTCCACAGTATAACGATACTGACCGACAGGGTATGGACATCTTAAAAATGACACATCATTTACCACTTTGGCTTGTAAGATGCTAGTATATAATTTAAAAACCTCTGAATTCCCCATTTTACACAGCCTTTTTTTGCAGCAATGGTCTCTCTGGAATGAGACAAGGCATACAGCACTGCCTGTACTGATCCCCCGAGAGCTGCATCAGGCATACAAACAATTTTGCAGGCTGAACTAATTTAAACACTTAAAACATGAGTTGACTACTTTGAGTAGGAAGGTATCTGTAAGTATCTGAGCTTTTCTACCCACTGCACTGGCTAAGGAAAATCTAGGTTCCCACTGCCATAAGCTTCTCCTCCAGAATGTACACACCTACTGCGTATTTTCTAAGTGTCTCTAAAAGACATGCTTTACATAACAAATAGAAATTCACTTTCAGTCTGAAAAAACTATAATACGCTTCTATTTTGCCATGTTTATTGGAGATCTGCTACATAGACTTCATTTTGTATTTGTATTTGGACATAAGAAGAGCCATATCTGCAAGAACAGAAATAATAAACTCCCTCCTATTAAGATAATTTCAGTGTAATGCACACCAAATAAGAAAATGAAGGCATCATTAGCATTGATGAGAGGCAGGCTCAAGGACTTTGGAGCCCCAGTGCCCAGTTCTGAGCTGTACCACTATTCTGAGTTACAACATACTAACTTCAGCAGTTCTTACTCAGAGACCTCACTGCATCTGGCCTTGTTAAATGCTGCTGCAGTTTTGCTATTTCAGTAAATGGAACGTGTTTAATCTGATGGATTAAAAGGTACAGATCCATGGTTTCACGTAACTGGCAGGTGGTGGCATATGTTGGGGAAGCAATAAAGAAAAAGGATGCAGAAGGACCTTGGCGTAAGGATGAATGACCTGTTGAGAGCTTAGATCTGGGTCCAAACATCCCAACTTTAAGGTTGAAAAAGTCTGGGACTTGGATGTCCAGAAACACAGACTTGACAGATGCTGGCTCCTTATCAGCATTGGGCACCTTTTACCAAATCCTTTATATTCTCAGGTGATGGCAAATTTGGGTGCAGGACTCCAGGAGAAGTGAGTCCCACCTGCCAAGTTCTGTCTGAGCCCTGTTGCTGCAGTTACACCAACATTGGCAGCATAAATACGGTTGTCAGCTATACTGAAAAAACGTAGCTTTCTCAATTTACACTGAAGTTTGATAAGCATTTATGTCAGTGGCAACAGCAGCAGAGGCAGCTCTTGCCCACTTAGCCCTGGCGTTGGCTTTCCTGTCATGCCAGTGCAATTGTCTGTGGCTGCACATTGATCCAGAGGAGAAGGTAAAAAATAACACTTTTGTCAGAGTACTTTTAACCCGATGAGTTCTTTGACCCAGCTAATTGCACAGCCCCATGAGAAGCAGGTAGGTGGGAGAGAGGACGTGGTTCTGGGTGTTGGGTGTGGAAGGGCTCCAGGGCTACGGGGTGCAGCACTGCCTCTGAAGCAAGATGCGCAGCATTAGGAATATGGTCTTTTCACCAGACCAGCTCCTAGTGAGTGAGCGATTCATCAAATGCTTTTGGGTTTGGACATGCTGTCCTTTCATTCCTGGAAACCGTTGTTTTCTGGAGGTATGTTTCCTTTGATCCCTGCTCACCAGGGGAGGCTCAGAAAGCTAAGCTCTTCCAGTGCTGCTCCTCCAGAGGACTGGAGAGATAGCACTGGGGGCCTTTTCAAATGGATGTTGCTACGGGCAACTGTATATAGGAGAACGTAGGCAGAGGCAGAGAAAGCTAGGGGGATGCAGCAGAAACAACAGCCCAGCAGGATCAGTTCTCAGAGTGGGTATAAATGCTGATAAAATGGCAACTCAAGCAGTCTGCCAGCCATTGCAAAAAATCACCACCAATGCACCAGCAGGCTGAAAGTCATCCCTGCTGGCAGCAGATGTGAGTTTTTGTGCTTCCTAAAATGAGGGTGCAGAGGTGCCTGTTCCTCTGGGGATGGGGAGCAGATGGAGCGGTGCAGAGGCTCTGCAGAGCAGCAAGCCCTGCGCCTTCCTCTGCTGTCTTCCCTCCTCTCACGAACGATGAGGAGGAGCTGACATCTGTGTAGGGAGTGTTGTCCATCGTGATCGATTTACTACCTTCCTCATATCTAGCTGGGCACAGCTGTGGGGTTTTCTTAGTATTATTTTGGATCCATTAGGAAAACTAGTGTTTAGTTTCTCTAAAGACACTTACAGAGCATCTGACAGTCACTTGTACAAGTCAGTTTGAAGTGAGCAGTTTAGCTGCCCAGGAAAAGAGCAGATAACCTTCTATGCAACCCTCCGCTGAAGAAAAACATTAGTTCCTTCCATTAACACAGAAAGGAGCAGAAACAGCTATGATACACCTTAGTTTTAAAGCTGACTTTCACCTTCAGTTGCTTTGCCATTGCACTTCCGGGTCTAAGGTGGACAACTCCATGTGTGCTACAGCTTTGGTAACTTTCCCATATAACTGTATAGCACGAGGCCAGAAAGCACTGTGGAAACAGGCTATCAGGTACGTCAGTGCTACTACTGGAAACCAGCAACAGAACTTTTTTTCCTCTGCATCCTCCAGTTCACCGTTCTCTGCTTCCCTGGTCTCATCCTCAGATACCAGCCCAGGGGAGCCAGGAGTGCAGTACTGCAGCTGCCATCTCAAAGGCCACCTGGACAATCAAGTAATTGATTTTGCTTAATTTAATAGTGCATCCTGTTGCTGTTGCCTTTCTCTTCCCAGATCCAAGATAAAGTATTACCTTGCCTGCCTGTTTTACTTTTCCTTAGGCGCTTCGCTGACGGAGGTCCATCCGGCTCAGAGGAGGGGGCTGCACCATGACACACACAACTAGGCTCCTTTGGGGGACACTCATCCAGATTAGACTCCATCGAACTCTGTTTTATATGAAAGCGGTTCGGCTAAATCAACCTTTTTTTCAAACACAGCAAATTACTCACTTTTTAACACAGGCCAAGTAAAACTAAAGTCTCCTCGGCTCTCATTCAGCCAAACATTATTCATGCCCAGCTTTGAGTTTCACACATTATGACATTTGTTTCTAAGGCAAGAAATCAATTGCAGATATACAAGAACTTATCCTGAAATTTGCAAGCAGCTTTTTAATTTCATATAATTTATTTTAGTCTTCTATTTCCAAGAGGATAAAAGTAACCTCTGTGAAGAAGTGATAGTGAAATAGCCATTGCCAGATTATATTTCATTGCCATTTTTTCCAATGAACAATGATTTTATCCAAGCCCAACTTTAATAAAATGAAATAAATCATATCAGGAACTGTCACATCTTCACATCTACAATTATTTTCGAGCATCATTAAACAGGTATGTTAAGAAGTCTGCTAGAACCTCATGGACAAAAATGAGACTTCTTCTAATTAGGTGTGATTCTACCTGAACACAACCTCCAGCTTTCCTGACCCTGTTTTTCCTCTCATTCTTCTCACATTTGATACAGGCATAGTCTGCTAGAAATGAACAATCTCACATTCTTTTCAAGCTCACCTTCCCTGCTATTTATGTACATGTAAACTAACTGGAACATTGCAAAAGAGAATTAGAGCTTCATATAGGAAATACAGATGAGGACAAGATTTCACTTTAAAGGAGATGTACAGCACATGCGCATCCACAGATGAAGCACTGTGTTTTAGCACACTAGATAAGATGCAATTGTTGACACCAATAATTAACAAGTAATTTCTAATGTTTCCCACTGTAGGACAAGTGAACAATTCCATTAATACAAACTGAGTCTTGCCAATTTAAAGTAACAAGATGCAGAAAACTGCCATATTTGCTTTTACTGGGAAGTTAAGCATATCTCCATGGGTGATGGACACTTTCGAGTCTTGTTCCCATATGCTAAAACTTCTCTTTTTCTGACAAAGTCTTTTCTTGCCTTCCAGGATGAATCCTACTGAATGTCAATGAGCAATATTGAACTGCTATGAAAGGATGCTTCCTTTTAGCTTGACAGATAGAAATTAGAGCCTTGCAATGAAATGTGCACAGATGGCATGGGGCTTATGACTTGAAAAAAGTGAACTGGTGACAGGAAACAGGAACTTCAACTCTTTCAAAAAGAAAAACAGTTGTTGATGTCACATGCAGATTAAGTGAGCATGCAACGTGTGCAGTGACGCTGAGTCTCAAACACACAGACCTCTCCTTGAGTTCCTCACCGAAGGGTGAATGACTGAAAATATTGTCACTGCTTTCAAAAACTTGAAGTGCAGGGGTCTGTCTTTGAAAGACAGACGAATAAACTGATAGATGGCCATTCAATCCCACTGAAGATTTTTTAGTGTGCTTTCAGTTACAATGAATGGGTCTGCAATTTTCTTTCAGTGATACAGAAATCTGATGGTCTGTGCTTCTTTTTTTTTTTAATGGTTTAAGCTGATCCTGATAAAATCATTATTTGTTCTCCCAGAGATAAATTTTGTTTCTACAATTCAAATCAAAACCAACTCAAAAGTCAAGTATTTCTTTTTCTTCTTCAGTGTTAGTAAGACAGCCATAGACTACTGAAAGTGAGAACAACAACAACAGCAACAAAGCATTTCAGTAATTGTCCTCTGTGGCCCTTCTGAGGGGTTTTTCAGTGATTTTGCAGTTAGTGAAAACAGGTATGAGTTCTGCTTTTATATCTGGGCAGATTCTCAGGCAGCAATATACAATGCCATAATATTTTGGCTGCAGACACTACAGAAAATTATTATTTTTAAAAAATTTCTATTAAATAATCACCATGCCTGCCACAATAAAGTATTCATCAGCATATGGGGATTAAAGGCTAGAAGAAAACATTAAATTAGCTTTCTTTCTAGGATTTAGACTGTCCCTGGAGACAAATACCTTCCATAGAACGTCTTCTCTTGTATTTTGATAGAATGCAGAGAAATATGGGGGAGTCACTTTTTTTCCCATGTATGACACAAAGTTTGGAAAACATGCCAAATAAAAAAAGGAAAAACTGTTCCTGCCTCAAAGGGAACATATTATGTAAGATTGAAGATTATGTTTAAGACAATAAAATTATTTAGATTAAGAAAAATAACACATAGTCATTTACTTTCAGTTATATCAATATTCTTGCTGGCAATTCTTATTGACATGGGAAGGTAATAAAATCTTCAACAAGCAAAAAAATCCTTCTTCATAAATTCTGAATGAAAGAACCCCTAACTGTAAATGCTGATGGATGAATTCTGCCATAACTCCAGTAGCTAAAATCAAACACTGAAAGCCTGGGCTGGCCAAACCTTACAAACCAACCTGCTGGATTGGCTATTTCTAAAATAGGTTTTCTGTTCCTCATGTGGTCACAAAAGCACCACACACACCCCTTCCTTTGTCATAAATTAGAATGAAGTCAAGACTTTCTTTAGAAAACAAGTCTCTTCATACTCCACTGTTCCCGTGACTCTTTCCTAATATCTTCTCTCCCGAGTCTTTGTATGTAGTTTGAAGTAAGAAAGATAAAGCATAGCCTTGACCAAAGGACAGAAACCTGGAGAAGAATTTACTAATATATCTCAGGTGTCTTGTGGACAAAAAATAAGTTCAAAACCCCAAGCACCGAAGCAGGATATTAAAAAGAGTCTGTCATAATAAATGACTATCAGTGCCTCAACATTACTTAGTCTCAAATAAGGTGAGGCAATAGGCACAGAATTTGCAAAATATTTCTCTATAATTGTAAACGTGTATGGGGTAAGTTAAAGGAATCCTTCTGTTGCGTTAAATGTACAAAAAACTCCTGCACAGTGTAAAATCTCGGCTTGGCTGAAGTCAATGGCAAAGCATCACCTTGAAAACTGAAGAAGCTACTGAAAATTATGATTAACAAGGCTTTAACACTGGCATTTATTTGTACTTTTTGTAACTCATAAACTCAAATATTACATTCCGTTATGTATGTGATTAAACTGAATCTCGCTGAAGTTGTGTTAGATAATAAAGCATTTTTGCCTAATTTGGCAGATGTTTAAACTGAGGCAGAGGAGAGGCAAAGCCTGTCTATTAGTTAGTGGCAAAACTTCAAATAGATGCTAAAACCTTTTGACTTCTATTTCTTTGAAGAACTTGCAGCACTAAGCAGCTTCCCCATGAGTGTAAAATGAATGCTTATCAAGAAAACATAATAAGGTACTGAATGAAACAAAAAGACTGCACAACTAATTTCATCTAACAGATTAATCACAGTAGTGCAAGGCATCTCACGGTAGTGCACAGCTGACCTCTGACTTCCCACGGACAAGTTATTCTGCATTTGACTCCATGTACACTTCCATTGTTAAAACTTCAGTACATGGCTGCTGTGGCATAAAGGATGAACTGCAAAAGGCCACAAACAGCAACAGCCTCACATCTTTCTGGTCTGTATTCATACATCTGCTCCCCAACAAGGCAGCGTGTTAACTCTGCAGCACAGTCCAGATTTCTACCTGTCCTGTCCAGGTGTGGAGACCAGTCTTAGCATCTGCCTTCACCCTTGTGTGCTGTTCCCCCATGCTGGCATCACCCAATTACAGCAGTTTTCAAAGAGACTCAGACATCGATGTTAAGATACTCTGCCAGTTACACAGTGCGAGGCAATATGCTTAGCATGGGAGCCCTGCACTGGGTCATCACAAGCTGGAAAAGATTGCAAATGGCATTAAATAAAGGCAAGAGCATGTTTTTAAAATTGCATTTGCTTCACCACTCCTGTACTACTGTTCGGTTTCCTGAGGAATATAGATATGGCATCATGGTGTCTGCATGCCCAACACAGTGTATCCTGCCTCTGAAAATAACCAGGTAGTTAGTCTTCAGAAACGGAAGGACTGTAAGACTCTTACTGTATGACTATAAAACAAATCAGTCACAGAAAGTTTCCTTCTGTCTATGTCAGATAGAAAGCAGTTAAGACCTCAAAGCATACCTATGTACACAGCTCATAAAAAAAAAAAACCCAGCCCTGAAAAATTGTTGCTATGTGTGTATATTCTCATTAGCCATGCACAGATATTCACATAGAAAAATTTTACACTAGCCAAAGCTTTTTGTCTAGTGCTATGTTACTCCTTTCTTATGCCTTTGTAACTCCATTAGAAAAAAAATCTGTTTACACTGGGGAAACACAATGATGAGTCAGACACCAAGATAGCAAATTCAGTGACATATAAATGTGGTGTGAACAGCAGATGTAAAACTTTGCACAAATGACTCAGTATCTAGCAAACAAAATAAATACTATCTGATAGGGATGACAAAGACTGGGGGGAAAAGCCATCAAAACCCCTAAATAATTTTAATAGCCTAGTTGAGTAATAAGTTACATAATATTTCAGCTACATTACTTTTCTGTTACACAGAAAAAAACTGAAAAGATTTAGGATTCTGAAAGCTACTTGTTGGGCATAGCTTTTCCATTAAAATAAAGTTACATGGTATTCCCAAGTTTAAAGTGGGATCCTTATTAAATCAAAACCTCCAGCCCACCGAAATTATTAAATGAGCTAAAATATATCTTGTAGTAGGACCTGCATAACTTCTAATAAAATGTTCCTCATCAGCTCATAACATGTTTGAAAATCTTTTCCTGTACAAGAACCACATCTTACTAGAAGAGATGTTTCATAGCTGCCTCTTCTACCTGTGACTGAACATGTCCTTTCCCTCAGCGTTTGCAGTCATGGTCTATCCCCATGCCCAGCTTGGCACAATTGCAAACTTGGAAGGAAAGAATAAGAAAAGATTCGCAAGACAATTGCTTCAAACACAACAAATGAAATAACTCGAACATCTAACAGCAAGCATCTTCTAGACCACTGCTGATTCAAAACCACAACCTGAGAGATAATGCCAAATAAAACTTCCAATTTTTCCCTAATATTCATCTTAAACTTTTTCTTGCTTAATTTTAGCCCATTACTATTAATCATATTATTTTTCATGCTAAGTAAATGTACTCCTCCCATAGTACCAAAAAACTTATGTTTACATTTCTAAATATTTTAATTGCCATCAGTTTATCCTGTACTGTCAAATATTTACAGGATGTTACGTAACTGCCTCTTACTGTGCAATTAATATTTGCTTTTAAAAATCCTCTCTCATCTATCCACACCTTGACCTGCTGGAAATCTGTGTGGCTCTCCCCTAGACTCCCTTTGTTCTGTAAAAATTTTGCTCAAAGTAGAAAAAAAAAAATTATCTCAAAGGTCAAAAAAGCTATGTATGTTTACCCAGACAAAGTTGTGAGTAAACACTTTGGAGCCCCGAAAGCCTCCTCCGCTTTGGCCAGGCATGTGGGGGGACTGGTTCAGTTGAGGAGCTGCCACAGCTCGGTGTCCACCATCCAGCGCTGTTTGCCTCTCCACTGCCTGGCCATGGACAAGGATGGTGGCAGGTGTGCAGCCCACCAACACCAAAATGAGTTTCTGGGAGGCATCAAGAGGCATCGGCCTGAGGGTTTTCTAGAGAGGCTCAGCGCTAGACAGACAGTACGAGAGCTGGCACTACCTTGCTACTGAAATAACGGAGGGTAAGAGGTGCTCTAGGCAGAGCTCCCGGCTGCAGGCATCTGCAGAGCATGAAGGACATCTTTCCTCTAGCTCCTTGTCACGTCCACAAAACCCAATGAATTGACCAAGCAGTAACTGAGTTTTCTAGTTTCTAGAAGTACAATGGAAAAAAGTTGCAAAAAACAATTGTATTTTCCTTGCCATTAAAAGCATTTATCATGAGGACGTGGTATTACTGATTTTAGTGTTGGTGACTCAGACAGGGAAGGGAACTTGGGTTGTTTTTTAAAGAAAATACTTCCTGGAATACTTTCTTAGTACAGGGAGGGTTTATTTTAAAAATTCTGTAAAATTCAGATTCCTCAAAGCTCTTTCAGAATTACTGAAATGTGTGAAATATTCATACCTACAACAATTACATGAATATATTTACTAGAAAATTCATGCTGTCTGCAGCCTAATACCATCGTTTGCTCTAAAACTCAGTTTCCACTGATGTTCGTGTTCTGAACAATGATCCACTAGCAAAGTAATTCAGGGCAGCTCTAACTACCACACAGGAGAAAAGTCTGTACGTAGGTCCCTGTTAAAGCCTGTGGTGACTTCAAAATGCAAACACAGCATCAGTGATAAAATGTACATTCAGCAGTAAATTTATCCCTCCAGGTGTCCTGTGCTTTAGATTAAGTGGCATTTTTTCAGTTTTTCTCTGAAGAAGACAGGCTCTGAATAAAATCTTTATTTCCAAGCATTGATTTAAAACCACCATTGACAGGTATGCACTACAACCACTATTAAGGGCTACTTTAATAGATTGCAGACTTTCTGATTTCATCACATAGCCTGGCCACAAGCAAAGTTAGAAGACATCCTAAGTGCTAAAATAGCAATATTACAAAGTATATAGAGGCTAAGTTAATTTTACCACTAGCAATTTCGCTGTTACTATGGTAAGTGTGAAAGCATTCCCGTTATTTAAGGCAGGATTTTGCAGTGCTGTAAGTCCTCATGCTGTTATCCTCCCAGTTCTGTAAGAACAAACCATCCCAGAGATACTTAAACCCCTTTTTCATATATGAATCACTTCTACATCTACCTCTGGCTTTTCCCTTGTGGAAAAACATTGCCAGCCCATGTCCTCATATGTCGGTTGCACCTCTGAGGCTTTCATGACAGCTTCAACACAGCATCTGGATCTGATCCTGTCTAAAACTCTGTGCATTACTGGCTCTCCTTCTGATTTCATCCTCAGCCAGAATGACCTCAACTGGGCCTTGAATTTTGCTGAGGGAGTAGCTCAGTAAAGAACCCCCCCAAAGAAACAGAAAACATCATCAGACTGCGGAAAAAATAGGAAAATATATACGGAAGAAGAGGCATAAACTAAAATAGAAAAAAAAGAATGGTTAATGAACTAAATCAGTCTAATACAAACCTGTCTAATACTAGTCAAACACACGCCTCTGGAATGAATGATGAGAGGACACAGCCTTCCACAATGAAAAGAGATGCTGATTTGCCACACCAACTTTTATAAGTAAAAAGATGTAGAGCCGAGTAACAATCAAAATAGCTAACAAATGCTAGAACATAAAGAACAGGAGTTTAATTTAAAATACAGTACAGGCTAAGGTACCATATATATAATTAAAGTTAAGCACTTAATGTAAATTGCTAGAGTTGGGTGTCACGAGCGTGCAGCACTGCAAAGCACTAGTCCACATCACTGGAGCGATCTCATCATGGTTACTACTTTCAAGCTGTGGACTTCTCTCAGCGTAGGAGAAAGAGGATTCGGGGTATTAACAATAATGATGAAAAGCACAGGAAAACTGCTGAACGAAAAGAGATTGAAAAGGCTCTGGCTGTTAAATATGAAGAGAAGATATACTAAGACAAACATTAAGATACTTCATGGTGTAAGGAAAATGAAACATACTTGCTTATGTTTTCTAATCCAAGAACAAGAGGTTGTTTCTTTAAATACCAATACTGCTGAAGAAGAGAAAATATTTTCACATTATACAAATCACCAGAGACAGGGGTTGGACTTTACCACACACTTGCAGAAAGCAGCCCAGAAGTGGGTATGAGAACTCTATGTACTACTGCAATTGAAATATGAATAAACCCAAAAGGTCATCTCATCTATTACCCCATCCAGAGCAAGCCTAAGTAAGGTTGTCTAATTGCTTAGTAAGATCCAAAAAGGCACTGAAATATATTTCTGCGGACACCTAGCCTGAATTCTTCTCAGTCCCCCTAGCCCACCTGGTCCTGCTCACTGGACAGAGAGCAGACTGCTCCCTCTGCCTTTGCAGGCTCCTTTCATGTAGTGGGAGATTCTTACCCCATTTTCCTTCCTCCTTTCTTCAGCACAGTCTTAAATCTTCACTTTTTGCTAACAGATGACGTTTCAAGGCTCTGATCATTCTCAGCCATCTCCTCAGGACTCTCTCCAACTTAGTTCCACTTCTTTCTGAGGGTGCAGCGCCCAGACCTGAGGAATACTCCAGCAACAGCAAACAGGGTCCAAACAGACGGCAGCGCTTGCTTTGCACACCTCACAAGCAATGTTCTTGCTCACATACCACAGAGGGAGACCTTCCTTTTTTTCCAGCAAGATACCTTTTCATGTTCAGTTCATGATCCTCTGTAACACCCAGGTGTTGTTACTGAAAAATTTCTACATGACCTGTTGTCCAGCTCCCATACTTGCACACTTGGTCATTCTCCAGTGCAGGATTTTGCAGTCCCATGTTATCAGATCTCACCCCATTCTTGCACATCTTACCTCTCATTTGTGTTCTCATCCTGCCATTCAAAAGGCTTGCACCCATTCTACCATTACGACAGCTGTGATTTCAATAAGTAAATTATCTCCTTTTTCATGAAAAGACCTCCAGCAAAAATATATATGTACACATATCTTATGTATCTCGTACGATAAACATATACATATATCATGCCTTAAAAGCATGTAAGCATTTTTTCTTTTTATTTGCATTATGTACCTGGCTGATTCATAAAATATATTCTCTGACAATCCCTGAACGTTTGGAGTACCATCTCAGGTGCACTCAGGTTTTTCCCCAGTGCAGAGCCAGACCCGGAGCCATGAATGGGAATCTCCGCCTGGTGCGCAGCCCAGCCACAGCCGTCCCATTTCCTCTGGGAGACTGACACAGTCCCCCGGTTCAGGTGGCCACTGCAGTACTGTGGTGATGATGGGCCGCATCAAGACCATAAAGGCAGGTACTCTCTTCATTTTTAGCAGAGATATGGGGCAAGGGGGATGCAGGGAACAAACCAATCTGAGAATAGTTCCTGCTTCTCACTTCTAGCAAAACACCCTGCGATGCCTGCTTAAATTTCTATAGCATTTTCTTTGTCATACTCATATTTGCCTCCCACTGACAGTGGACTTCAGCACTTTCTTCTCCTTAGTCTATTTAACCCTTTGGAATCCCACGGTAGCCAAATTTTACATTGAAAATTTCGTTTTGGCAGTATAAACAGGATATAATTACTGAATATTTTGGTACTCTCAAAATTTATAATTGAAGGATTGTTTTGATATTAAACTCAGATTTGTTCAGTTGCACATCAGCCCACAAAATATGAGCTAAGCTTAGCCCTTTTCTTTTCAATTATAATATTGCATGGCACAAATTCAATTTTCTTCCCTTCTCCTGCTCACATATGTGAGGACTGATCGTATGGTGCAGCATGCAAGATGGTATGGTATGGCCAGTTGACATTATATAGTAGCAAGGACAGCAATTTCTGAGCTGCACCATGTGACAGGCTCTCCTTTGTAGGTGATACAGTTAACAACATACTGTTGAAATAACACCAAATACATATACTCTTATTAACAAGGACATACTCTAGCAAGCTTTAAATGAGGCAGCAATGCAAAGTACAGTGTAGTGCGATGTCTGTGACAGTGAGTACAAGTTTCTCTTGCAGAATTTAACTGCTGTTCAGCTGACATATAGGAAGAGAAAGACATCAGAAAATCTTGGTTTGGAGAAGCACTAGCACAACTTTCCTATGTGATGTAGGTATACACAGGGCTTGGTTCTTTGCAAAGAAATCTTTAGGCAAACAAGATGTGGTCTTCCGGTGAAGTCAGTCAGCCTCTATTTCTGTTTCTATTTCGAAATATTCCTGCAAGGAAAGATGAGCAGCACTTATGTAAGGCCAGAAGGCAACAAATACTTCTCCTCAAGCTGAGATATTAAGCCAATGTTTCTTCTATTCATGTGTGGTTGCTGTGGAGGTGGGGTGTGAATATCCTACAGCATTTAAAAAGCATGGGGAAGTCCTGCAGCCCCAACCACACGCCCGTCTTTCCGTCTGCTGAGGCACCGATCACTTTCACTCTGAAAAGGGGAAGCCCTGAATATCACCACGGTATGAGATCAAATTTGGAAAGACAGAAAGATCTGCTGGAAAACATCACTTAGAGCTAACTAAACACTAACTTTCAACACCTTGCAAATCACACCTGACTTTATATAAAGGGGAACTCTTTTTTTTTTATACATAAAGGTATCGGAAATTGAGATCATAGCGTAGTCCACCTTAATTTTAATGTTCAAGACCATCAGTAACAGATTGACAGCAACACCTTGGCTGCCACATCTGTCCAAGTGTGAAAACTGATTTCAGGGTCTAGTTTCTTCCACTGAGATAACCAAGACCATATGGTCCAAAAGGACAATTTTATTCTAATTTTCTACTTAAAATACCTTGTCAAGGGAGGCACCTTTGCAAGATGACACTGCTTACAGTATCGTAAAGATCTCTGTCAGTTCATACCTTTGAGCACTACCTGGCAAGCATAGCTTGTGGATTTGTTGGCACATGTCCCATTCCAAAGCACTCAGCCAATCTTACAATAATCCAGGATTAAATACAAATCACTGCAACTAACACAACTGGATGCATCACCATGAAAACATGAAATTATCCATTCCTTAAAGACATTTCTTTCCTTCCAGATGACATACTTATTTTTAAGAACAAAGCACCACCTCTCAAGGAATATATCCAGTAATATAGAGTTTACAATAAAGAAAAAAATATGTAAACCAAACTTGCATAGGTGAGAAATTGATATAATTTCCTTTTCTTCCTTCTTTATTATGAATTGACTACCAAGAAATAAAAGTGATGCTGACTTTGCAAATTCAGGACTTTCTAGACTTAGGCAATTACCTCTAATCTCTAGGCTCTAATCTAAAACAGTAGACCTGTGGCTCAAAGCACATTCAGTTCCCAGCAATAATCAGTGGCACTGCCTCTATCAGTGAGAAACTAAAATAACCATTAACAGTGAGTTTCATATCCTAGTGTCCTAAGCAAGAACATTAGCATTGTAAAATGTGCAATCACCATTTTTTTCCTAATGGCAGAGCTACTCATTTCCTTGCTGTATTGCTCCTGAAGTGAGGACAGAAGTCTTAGGATGATTTGCATTTCAATATGGAACACAGAAGAACTTGAGAGCCAGCCTCATAAACTCATATTTCCATGGGTACAGGACTGCACTAGCAGTGGCATTTTCCTAGAAACTAACAAACATTATAAGAACAACAGGCTTTCTTGCCTATGCCTGCAATACTATTCTTTCTAGCTGGCACTGTACGTTGGTTCTAAATGATGGTATCCTATTTTAAAAGTTTTAAATACCTGGGTGAATCACTGAATTGTTTCCATTCTTTACATTTCAAGGCTGATTATTTGTCCTGGATTTTGCCTATTGGGTGCTGAGAACTCTGATAATTTATGAGCCCCAGGATTATACTGGCGGATGGAAGAGTGAAAATCTCCCCTGCAGAATTTTCCTCAACTGACTCAAAGGCTGCTTTCTCCAGTAACTCTTTTCTTATGGCTGCTGAAGAAGATCCATCGTGATCTTGATTTTCATTAAATGCAATCATGAGCAATGTGTAAGAGTCAAAAATGATTCACTGGATTTTAGGCAGGGAAATCACAGCTGTTACATTTTTACCCAGCAAATTCTTTCATAGTCCCATAGCAATGAGGAGAAATGGAATTTTTCAGCAGAAAAAAAGGTGGAGGTAACAGTAATGATGGCAGATGATACTGTCTGAAAGATTAAAGTTTTGTCTTACATATTTTCATATGCTGCTCAGGAGTTTCTGAAGTTTTAATCCAAGTGTGTGTGAACGTCCACAATCCATGTCTTTCCTGCTTATCCTTTACATTCTAGTTTATTTAGAGATTATTTACAAAGCAAAAATACTCTTAGGCAAAGATTACATTACTTTGTAAAGATTAGAACTCACAGGTTCCCTGCCTAATTCTGCTATGAGAAGCCCGCCATACCTGTGTTGAACCTATGTTATGTACACATAAAACATGTACATGCAAAAACATTCTTACTGTGCCTAGCCAGGAATTAACAAAAAAGCACTTACACCCACAGATATGTTGTGAAGCTCAAACCTTTTAGAAATCTGAAGAAAAGCTTGGCATAGGACAGTCCAGTAGTGATAGCAACAGTAAAAATAAGCATATATATCGTTTTAGGGCTATTTAGGGCTTTGCAATAAAATGGAGCTTACATACCCACCTGCCCATCTCTGATTACCTGTGAGTGATATTCTGCTTGAGTAATTTTTGGAGCCATTGACCAGTCTCTGTCAAATCTGAAACAGGGCTAGAAGTCTCCAAGATAATTACAATCCTACAGGTTTTCTGACAAGAGTTTGGATAACAGACAGAGATGCTAATTCATGTTATTCTAAAAGAAAAGCAGTCTGAAAAACCTTCTACATATTCTCTTTGACAGCAACTAGCATATCTGCATTGCCCAGCATTTAGCAGTGTAGCTCTTGATAAGACATAGTATGTGCATGTGCTTTAAGAAGAACAGAAGACATTTAACAGTTACTGTAGAGTGGGTTGCCTGAGGGAATAAAAGGAATAAATTGAAGGAAACTGAGTTCAAGTAAAAATTTAAAATTAAAAAAAATCAAATTAAGTTTCAATATATCCTCACAAGCATCTGGGCCACTTGGGATGCTATACACTCCCAGTTCAGCTGAAACCTAAGTTATAACCTCAGCTTTGTTTCTGAGGTTATTATCAGATGTCCAGATGTGTGAGTGCATCAGGTACAGACAGAACCATCTCCAAAACCATCCCTAAGCTCAGTTCCTCTGTGTGGATTTCACAATCACCACTGGTCTCCCCATGACTTCGATCAGACACACACATCTTGGTGTTCAGTACAGCAGTATTACTCCTGCATTCCAATTGCTTGCCAAATACAGAAGTCAGCCTAAAGATATATATGGTTTCTATATGAAAACATGCTTTCTGAAAACAGGAAAATCCCATATCAAACGCTGATAAATTTCAGGAGAACTTTGCAGGTTTGTTTCATTTCTATTTACTACTTCACTTGTTTGTGTCTAGGTGTGTAAATGAATACAGGTCTTCTGTGGTGTGGCATGTGTCAAATACACCTTCACACAGAGGTGTCCCAACAGCCTGGGCAGCCTTACTCTGTAACTTCTGCAAGGAAGATTCTGCAAGATTAGAAATCTTCACATCTAAGTGCTGATGCACTGAAAAAAAGTAATTTCTACCCAAGCCTAAGCTAATATCGGAGCCCTGCACTCACAGATTAGCACAGTTCATCAGCACGATGGCCCTGGCAGTCAGGCTCCTGGTGGCACATCAAGGCAGTTCTTGGCAGCGCAGCAGCTCATGCCCAGACCCAGTGACATCAGGGCAGAAAGCAAGCCACGCAGTTTAGGCTTCACCCTTCATGCATCCAGTTGACTAACGGCCACAAAACTTTTATCGCCATGGTTCACTATGTTATGTCTAAGGGGACAGTAACTGTTTTTCCAACAAAATGCTCTTAATTTAGTGAAACTAAACTGGTATCAATTACAATCCAGAAAGGTTCAAAGGAGATAAGCATCTCTCAGGTACTGCAGGGTTGTTATTTTTTATTGGTAATTTGTGCGTGTTTTGACAGTAATCACTGAACCCCTTGATGTTTCCAGAGGTTCCCATGGTGCTGCTGGTAGAAGTTTTGGCAGATTCTGCAGTCCTCAGATCAACAGCAGGAGGATTTATTCAATAGCAAGTATTGGGTTTATTCTTTTACTTCACACATCAGAGCTTCAAGCCTACATATTTTCATCATAATACCTTAAAAAGATAATTGTAAATGTAAAATTAAATGAATACTAAAAACTTGAAAACTAATTGATCTAAAAAATAGCTATCTTTTTATCTTTCTGAGATTGTTTGTGGCTTTACAGAAGACTTCACGTGCTCTTCTGTTTCACCTTGCTGTAAGAAATGCCAGTATGAAGAAAACTAGCTGTATTTCACTGTCCTGTGACGAAACAAATGGAGGAAAAAAAGCAAAAAAAGAAATTTCAGCTACATTAATTATATGTTTTTAATGTAATTGCAGAAGGAAAATTTTAAACTCATTTCTGCAGAGACCTGCTTATACATATTACTTGCCCAGAATAAGAAAGTAAGTAGTTTCATCACTTCAGGGTGATTACTGAGGATGTGTAAGATTAAGCAGCCACACAAATCTGGGTTGTTTTTCAGATACTGTCTACAGTACCATCTATTTTAGGCACATTTTCAACACAGAAATTTGAGTACTATTCAGAATATTTCCCCTCTGCAGATACCTGACTTGCAAAATTCCTAGAGCCTCATTGTTCCTCCACAAAGTACCCAAAGTTTCCTCCCAAAGTGCCATGAATACTCTACAGAGCCTGACTATCCAAACCTTGCGCTTGAGGAGTCAGGCAAAGAGATGTCTAAACTCTGCATCTCTTGACTTACATTTGTTAACTTTCCTAGGCACTGGCAATTATGAATTCTGTCCAAAGTCACTAGTGGTGGTGCCTAATTGTATTGCATATAATGAGCGGGCAATGACTGAAGTAACCAATCATCTGGGAAGTCAGCAGCTTCAAATCTAAGTCCTACTTGGCCACAGGGAGGTTTCAAGCATTGCTCTCGCTCCCCTGGAGCAGTATCTAAACCACCAACTTGAACACAAGGCTGGGACAGAGCCTCTTCTGTCCTTCTTAGGGAACCTGTGCCACAGTGCCAACGATAACAGGAGGAGAAATGGAGCAGGGATGTAATGCTGCTAGGGAAGATAATGACCATGTTACCTCTGCTTTTTTATTTTACCAGTATAGCAAAGTCCTGACACTGACTGTCACCTCTTACAGATGCTGTTAAGAGGTCATCTTTCATCCTTGCCCTAGGAAATAAGATTCTTCAGAGGAATCTGCAGCCGGAAAAACTGCTCCTGGCAGCCCCTTAGCTTATCACACCTGGCAGCTGGCTCAGGTTAAGGGCCCCAGGGGCTTCTCCAGAGCTGTGTCCTAGAAGACAACTCTTCAAGAAAGACAAGATCCAGTCCAACACAGCCTGAAAGCCTCAGTCACGCCTGTGTTGTCATCAGGGGCAAGGCAACGGTCAGGAACAAATGAACAAGTAGACAATAAGGAAAAGAGGGAGGGAAAAAAGAAAAATCAGGTGCAAAGCCTGTGGTTGTTGAAAAAGATTTATATAGAGTGGAAAAAACATCTGAATGAAACCATTCATAGCAGTGTCTGTTGGACCTCTGCTGTCATCATACCCCACAGCTTTACAGAGTCCTGAAACAAAAAACAAGACCCAGAGAGGCTCTGAGGGGGATATACTTCACTGAATGGACCAGTTGTAAACACTACATTCTACATTTTAGAAATAAACTTCTGAAATTAAAAGTCCTACTGCTAGCACTTCTATTTAACCAAACTGAATTCATGATTTTAGAAAACAAAACCTAACCAGTTCATGGTATTTCAGGGTCTGACCCATCTTGTAGCACTAATTGTGCAGTGTTTAATTATGCATCTACTCTGCTGAGCATCTTTTTCTTCTACATTGCTTAGTTTTGTGGGATCTTGCATAGATTTATTTCTTTGGATGTCCTGAAAGGGCAAGTGCTAAAGAAAGTACATTGCTAGAAAATCAGTATTCGTATTGTTAAAAAATCTTTGCCCTTTCTTTTGAAATGGCTGTTATTCTAAGTACTTTAAAGTTGTATTTGTTGTAATTGAGGCTTTTGCTTCTATCTACAGGTTTTTGATCACCTCCTAATTAATGAAGTAATAACAACCAATGATATTTACATCTAACACAAAACATATCGTTAAAGTTTGTCATACCCACTTCACATTCCTTTCTTGCATGCTGACACTATGTTGTAACCTTAACATTTTCTGTCTTTCTGCCTTACTGCTGCTGGGAGCATTACTCAGTAAAGTTATTCCATTTTAACATTTTAATTAAGTGGCAATTAAATGCAAAGAGCTCAAATGTCTGCGTAACTCGTCTCTCAGGATGCTTCTTCCAAGCAAAGCCTACAAAAGACTTAAAATGCATTAGGATGTTGTTGTTTTGCTATGGACAAAGCCTCATTAAAGCCATGAAAGGGAGCTACACACCTCTCTGCAGGGCTAAATCTAAGTTTTATCACTGATTTGAGTTATCTGTTCTCTGAGTCAGAGCCTTGCAAGAGCACGAGCCTCAGAATAGGTGGGGAAGGCCAACTTCACTTTCTAATGTTCACATCCATAAGCACCGTTGGGTTTTTTGTAAAGGAGAATTTGAATTTGTCTCTGTGGCTAAGGCAGAGGTTTCTGACATCCTCTATGGAACAAAAATGTTTGTTTGTTTTCTTTGGATTCAAGTAAAACTCTGTTGGCCACCATAGATGATTCTTCACTGGGTAGAACAAACTGGCTTCTTACCAAGTCCCATAATAGTTACTTGACGTGAAGAAAAGCCCATGGTGCCAGATGTTTGATTCATTTCTAATTTTAAAAATAGAATATTTTTTTTAAAAAAATTAAAGCCAATTAAATTAAAAGTAAAGGGAACAAAGAAAGAAAGTTACTTATATTCTAATTGTTTCTGTGTAGTGGAATTAAGTAGGAATTTTCTAACAAAACATTTTTTCATGGGGAAATAACAAAGCATCAAACCCAAGTGGTTCACTGAAACATTTTGGTTTTGACATATTTTTCCCAAAACAGAAACAAGATTCTGACAATTAAGAAGCCTCTTCCTCAGTGGTCTGCTTAGAGGCCCGGCTTCCTTGCATGTGGCTGAGAGACAGCTCCGCTCTGTGGCTTGCCCAGTGGCAAGTAACTAGTAACCCCAAAACAGCCTGTCGCAGAGCCAAAGGTTCATGACAGCCCAGCCACACTGGCGGCTCTCAGATGCACAGCGCTCCTCAGGCTCCCTTCAGCATGGGAGAAACTACCATTATTCCAGGAAAAGATCTCCAACTGTCCCAATACCAGAAACTTTCCAGAAACCACTCTCCTTTTTATATTCAGCAAGTGGAGTCCTTGGCGCACTTGGCAGCCTGCAGAATCCTTGACATTACATATCTGGCTGCTCCACATTGCTTTGAAGGAGAAAAAAAAAAGTATTCCTGCAGACAACTTTTTGTGTATGATCTGTAGAAACTTCTGGAGTCTCTGTCCAAATGGTATCTTGAGCCTGAACTAGGTCCACCAGGTCACCTGCTTCCCCTAACTCACTCACTCCCCTGAGCGTGCTGCTGTTGCAAGCTGTCCTCTAGCAGCCAGACTGAGCACTAACCTGTGTCCTGGGACAGTTCCAGAGGTCAAGGGTTCGGTGGGCCAGTTACTACCTATCTCCTTTCTTAATAAAGCTGAGCAGCTGTTTTGTAAAACAGTTCTGCCAAGAAACACGTTTTCATTTTATAACTTGGTCTGTAATTCTGAATTATGCGGTAGCGCCGCAGAAATGGAATCACAGATACTCTGCAGCCCAACTTACCATTAAAGGGTATATAAAATGATGATGAACTGTTTGGATTTACAACAGCTCAGAAAGAGGAATACTCATTATTCCAGGTCATACCATGAAATTCAGACACAGTCAGGAGGAGACTGCCCCCTTAATACCCATCTCTTGGTAGCTGGTTATCTGCACATCATGACTTTCACCTTACAGCAGAATACAGGGCCAGGGCCCACTAGACATTACACAGAAAATAAGACTTGCAGAACAGAATGGAAGAATGAGGATGAAAATATTTTTGCCGAAAGCAAGTCCTTCCTCAGCTACAAGAAGCATAATCCCCCGGCAGCTGGGGAATAGTGGGCTGGATACTGTGGGCCAGTAAGACACATCCCGCATCCCTGGTTACAGGAGACTCCTACAGCAGCCAGCACTGGATAAACGCTTCTACACACTGCTTTGCTGGGAGCACCTTCCTTCTCACAAATCACAGGCATCAATCAAAGCACCAGGGTCCAGTTTTTCCAGTTCCATAATTTGGGCATGGCTCCAGTGAATAGATAGAAAAACAGCCAAAACAGCATGGGGGGGAGAAAAGCAGACTGCATTTGCAACCAAGACACTATTTAAGATGAAATGTAAATAAATGATGTGATTAGAATGTTTCAGCGCAATCAGACAAGTCTCCCCTGCTGTGGATGCTTAACTGTTTTCCCGTAAATTCATAGCCTTTTACACTTATTCCTTTCTTCCACAGCTGTCTGAACTTAGAGCTTAGTCACTCGACATTTCTGATATCACAGCAAGGCAAAAGCCGGCTTCTAGATGCCCGCAGCCTTCTTGCTGCAGACAGCTGCACCTCGGAGTGCCGGCCTGCGCTGGGAGCAAGTGCTGGGAAGTGCTTGTGGAAGTCAGAGCAGTGCTTCTTCTCACCCGTACTTCTTGCTTTGATTTTTCTCTATGCTGATCAGGTGCGGATTCTCTGTCAACTCTAAAATATCTTAAACTAATACTTAAATGTGTTTCACACTTTTTTTTTCCCCGATTACTCATTATGTCAGGAGTTGACATGATTTTGTCAGGATTGCAAACACTTGCCAATGCTCCCCCTTTAATCTGTCAGGGAGGCAATTCTGGGTATGAGACTGTTGTATCTCACAGCTCTAGCAGCAAATAAACACATCGGAAATGGAGCTGGTATTTTTGTATTCTTACGAGCTGCTCATTTTCATGCTAGATCTGGGCTATTCCCTATTACTTCCTTCTTGCACAACTTGTTCTGTCATGGAAAATAATGATCTGTTTGCAATTGAAAGTGCTGCTGATATAATGCACTGCTCTAAGGGAAAAAAATAGATGAAGAAACACAACTTTAAGTCATTTTTTCTAGTCAGCACTTGATTTACCCTTGCAGGATCACTCCAGGGACCCCACTGAATTGGAGTAGTCTTGAATTTCAGCTAGGATTGCACAATAGACTCTGAGAAAGGATGCCCTGAAAGTATGCAGAATCAGTGGCAGTTGACACACTTGTGCCCTTTCCTCATCAGCTTCAGCGACTGCTTAAATACCAATCTGACTGCATCAGAGCAACATGACTCCTTGTCCTGCAGGAGAATTTTCTGCCACCAAGGCAGTGTCTGTCAGCAGCACTCATGGAGCATCTATAGCAGTATGATCTAGCTCTCTGCAGCAAGGAATGTGCAGAAATCTGCACAAGTCTTTAAATCCTTAGGAAGGTTCCCAGCACACTGGGACAGCATGTGAGAGGGTTCTGAGCAGAACTGCCAGGCTGAATCTGAGATAGAGGGATGCAATGCATAGAGTGAGATTGTTTTTACTCTAATTAGGTTCCTGGTTCATGTTACTTCCTTATTCAGGAAATTCTTACAATGGTCACAGGCTAGATCCCATCCCTATCCATACACATAGATGAAGTTTAAACTTCTGTGCTCTTGATTAGGATGAGATTGTGCAAATTTTTAACCTTTCCCACAAATAAAAGAACACACCAACATACCCACCCCAAGTAACTATATTTTCTACAAATGCTCTAAATGATTAAAATGCTTCCCACTGAAGTGGTGAGAAGAAAAACAGGCATTCCCTGTGTGAAATAAATGGACAGGCACCATTAATGAACGGACCCTTTCATTATGTTAAAGGTCTTTCCTCTTCAGGAATTACAGATATGCCAGTTAGCAGCAAAGCCTCAAGCTCTAAGTCCTTAACGAAGAAATGAAATGTTGTAGGAACAAGCCCCCGTACAATGCTGTAATTATCATGTGTAAGGGATGAAATCTCTCTTAGGATTCATTAAAGTAAGCAGTCCAGAATACACAAGTCAAAAGATTTTGAGCATAGCTTTGCTGTTGAAAGGCAACTGCCTATATTTATAATGTTCTTTTGCTGGATCTGTGTCTTCAAAACATCTGGAATACCTGTGAGTGAGGGACAAAGGCATTTAGCCTGGATAATATTCAGTGGCACCAAAGACAGCTGTATCAGTTCAGTTTGAGCAAGCGGTAGTGAGTACCTGTGTACTTTTTTTTGAGTAATTTTTTTTTTAAATCCTTAGGAAGGTTCCCAGCACGCTGGGACAGCATGTGAGAGGGTTCTGAGCAGGACTGCCAGGCTGAATCTGAGACAGAGGGATGCAATGCATAGAGTGAGATAGTCATTTTGAGTCATGCCACTGTTTTCTTTAGAAGGTTGTATAAGACAACCTGCAGACAGGTTGTATAAGACATTGAATTTAGCCCCTTGAATGCTGGTAAGATAAAAAATTAATCTTAAAATTATCTGCCCTTCAGTGCAACAGCCTCTCCAAGATACAACACAAACTTTTAGACTAAATAAAATGGTATTTCAAAAAGAAGTATTTTGTCCTTGATTTGAGTAGCAAAACACTTTACAATCTGTGTAGAAGTACACTACAAAAGATGGCTTTTAAACTAATTGCAAACTCACATACCTTGTTATTTACATGCTCAACTTTAAATACCTCAGAAAACAATTCCAAAGTTTCTGCAATAAAATCTCATTCAGTTCATTTCTTTTCCAGCACCCTCCTGAACCAGACCTTGAAGCAGGACATAATTCATTCTGGGGGAGTGTCTGAGGAAAAACATTGCTAACAGGAGGATTTCTCCTTATAAAAGGACAATTTGCAAAGCAGTAACCAGCTCTTGCTGCATAAATCACAAAATATTTAGCACCTAGTTGTGACAAGCCTGTTACTTGCTACCTTCTATTGCTCTCCTCTTGCCAATTCCAGACAAAAAAAATTTAGAAGGAACAAATGTAGAGAACCTTGAAATTGTCACTAATGGCCTTCAAGAGTAAATGAGGGTGCTCAAGAGTAAATGTTTTATTTCTTTGCAATACTTCAATACTA
Source organism: Falco rusticolus (assembly GCF_015220075.1). Classification (NCBI taxonomy): domain Eukaryota; kingdom Metazoa; phylum Chordata; class Aves; order Falconiformes; family Falconidae; genus Falco; species Falco rusticolus. The sequence goes on from NC_051193.1 coordinate 43,442,452, forward strand.
GCAACTTGTGAAACACATTTCCTTCCAAAATTATATTTTTAGGACTGTATAGGGGTGTCTTGTCACTGGCACTGAACTATAGCAGTCCTGCCAGGAAACAAGGCTGTAATGTAACAGGGAACATAACCCCACGAGGTATCAGAGAATGGTGTCAGAATACACTGTCCAGCTGAAAATGTGGGCAGAATTCCTTTTATGTACCTGTACCAGGAACATCCCAATTAAAATACGGGCAAAGCTAAAGTCTTACTCTTACAGAGAGTGCCAAGACAGTTGTAATGATAAGGGGCTTTGGTTTACAGCTCATCTGAAAGGCAGTGTCTCTTTCAGCACTAGGATGTTTAAATTTGTGGTGAAGTAGCACTTCAGAGAAAGGAATAGTCAGTACTGCTCCCTAAAGCATGTAGGACAGTCTTAAGAATTTTCTCATTAAACCACAAACCCAGCTTGCACCTGCTTACTCAGTGAACTAGGAATATTGCAGCCTGAGACGGACAGTGCAGACTCTAGTTCTTTGGGCAGATGAAAATTCCCATTTAAAGCATTACACATAAAAGATGAAAGGAAGAAGGGCAGCCTGTATAACAAAATTAACTCCTACTTAGAAAAACGAGAGAAACTGTCCAGTACAAAATCTTTTTCTTACAATAAACAGCACCACAGCACCAGTGCAGAGCACAGGGAATGGAAAAAAGGTGTGATGTAGGAAGAAGACAAACGGAAGGAATTAAAAAAAAAAAGGAATTAATCTGCAATATGAAAGAAAAGTTGCATTTAAAGAGAAGTTTCTACTGTAACAGCATTATCCTATTTATATTTTTATAGAAATAACTTCAGAAAAAATCCAGTTTCTGCTTCTAACTGGACTATAACATTTCCTTATTCTCAAAATAATTAATGGACCATGGTGGTTTTGGTAACTACCTTTAAGATTTTTGAGCTCGACTACATAAACAACTTTATGTGTGTGCGTAAGAACACGGAATTCAGTACCATGCCTATTTGGTAAGCATTATCCTCTACCAGACAGAACCAGCAAAGCTCATCTGTCTGTACAGGCTACATCTACAACACTGGCATGAATAAGAGAATCAGAAAAACAGACGTACACAAGGAACAGTCTATTTTAGCAAGAAGGCTGGACAGCTGTTGCTGTGAAGTTCTAATTACTGCAAAATACCATTGCAGAAAAGTACAAAATGGATACAAATACATGCTTAAAATAGAAAACTTCTTTTAGTCTGCATCCTTAGTACATTTAAAATCACTTTTCCTACTTCTTTTTTTACAATGTTACAGTTTTACACTGAAGTAATATGCACTTTCCACTTTTTTAGTTTTTTTGGTAACTGAAGACTACCAGATTTTCAGCAGAACTGCTTCCTATTAAAAAGTGTTATGCTTAAAATACTTGCCGTTTCTTCCGTGTGAATAAAATCACATTTAGTGTCTTACTAACATTCTTACTATGAGAACAAAACCACCTCGAACTCAAAATTGGTTTGAGGCTACAAAAAGCCTAGGCTATATTTGCAATCAACAGAAACTTCTGATATATTGAATTTTCACATGTCAAGAAGACTGAAACACTTCCACAAGCTATATTCTTCCTTCAGGGATGGAAGTGTGAAATCAATGGAACTCTTTAGCCACATGAATGCTATAAAAATCCCAATATTATAACCCTAAATATTTTTCTTGGCATCTGAATTATATAAGAATATTACAAAGAATACCATTCATGTATAAACCCATTTTTTTTCATTTTCAATATTGAAACAATTCTGAAGTATTTTTTACTGTGCTAAAAAAAGGTTTAATGTATTAACTGTTGGTGCATCAATCACCTGAACAAATGCTTCATCTTAACAGCTGAAATAATTACAGTGAATAAACAGTTCTAGCCATGTAAATAAACATAAATGGTAACCAAAGCCTTTATTTTCAGTACTTTATATCTTGACTAAACTATTCTAACATTCAGTTAAGACAGTCAGCTAATATTGGGATTTAAGTTTGCAACCCTTCCCCCCTGCATTTATGATTTAATTAGCACAACTTTCCCATTTGTTTTATATGTGGGCTAATCCAAGTCAAAATAATTATTTTATATTAATAGCTAAAATATAAATCATTATTTGAACTGACTAGTTTTTAATCACTTAAGTCAATATAGTCTTTTTTTTTTTTTAATGATCCCACTATTTGGGATCAGCCCCCTTCATTCCTAGAAGTCATTCACTGGACAAATTCAGACTGCTCCCACAACCAGCGATTAATTTGTTTAAATTAGTATTTTTCTTTGCTTTGTCCAATTTATCCCACTTTGTGGCATGTCTAATGTTCTCAGCCCTGATTAGGCTTTTGCTTTCAATTAAAAAAGTAATTTTCCCTCCAGGAAACAGGAGAACTTAGTACTGCATGTTACCACTCCAGTCAGAAAACTCTCATTTGCTGTGTGCTCCAGTACATTGAATTAACCTCTAGCTCAGCCTGCACCATGCTCCTCAGGAAACGTCTGGCTTGGAAAATTATAGGTGCCTTAGAAGTAAGTATTAGGCAGAAGTGGTAGAACGATAGCGGGGAGATCTTTTCACAAGGTGAGTAGGCTGGAGAGCGGCCTGTCTGGAGAACGGAGCTATCCTTCAGCTGGCCCATCTGGAGAAAGCCAACATCTACCTGAGCTTTCCTTGGCTGGTACTTGTATGCTCAGCCTTTGCCAGGGAGATGCTAAAGCAGCCGTGACCACGGTGCCTTTCCCAACCTGCTCACCTTTCTGCAACGGGCTGCAGCGTAAGCGGGGGACACTCCGGCTCTGCCTGCAGCGTTCCCTCCACCTTCACCTAGCGAACGCGCAGAGTTCCCTTCAGACACACAGACCTCCTGCGAAGGTCCTGCTGCACGTCACCTGAAGGACTACGTTCCATTTTCAGCAGTGTTTTGTGCAAAAAATGCCTTAGCTTGGGAGTATACGGACTTCTAGAAGCTTTAATTGTGTTAAATAACTCCTGAATATAGGATCTGGCCATCCAAATCATTTAGGCCTTCCAACAATTTCATATTCTAGGACTTATCTGCCTGTGATTGAAAAGTGGCATCCCACACAGTGGCCCCAGCCATGCCTGTACGTGTCAGCAAGGTCTGGGCATGCCCAGCCACCCTTCATTTCCACTCATCCCCTGGTGTCTGCAGGAAAACAACAAAACCATATTGCCCCAAAAATGAGCAATGGTTTCTTTTGCTAGGTCTCTCTTTTCAACAAGTGGGAGATGAAGAGAGCAGTGGAGGGCACAGTGGAGAACATCCACCACTCAGTTTAAATGGAATTTCATTGCCTTCATTCTTCCCCTGTTGAATATGGGTAACTGCTTTCCTCATGCTCTTTTGTCTCGAAGTCACACCAGTACATGTAACAATTAATTACAGCTGCCAAAACAGAGACTTCCAGCAAAGTACTTGGCTCCTTACAGGACCAAGTTCTTGAAAGTAAAGGGTCTGTTTATTTTTAGCTGTCTTTTGATGAGTCTTTTTCCATTCAGGTTTTTTTTTTTTATTCCAGCAGCAGTAAAGACATTGTTATGTCTGATTTCACTGGTTTTAATTAAGTGCTTCTTAGTCCGTGATCAGTTCTATTTTAGGCTTTTTTTAAAGTTTATTTAATTTGAGATTTATACTAAGCAGGGTAACATAAGTGCACATGTTAAAGCTTCATCCTAATACTAAAATGTTGCTTTCATTTCCTGAAGGTTTAAAAAAAAAATCTATGAAGTCCCACGTAAACTTGTCACAAAATTCTTTTTATCGATACTTGAAAAATACAAGTGAAAAATTACCAAAGAACAAGATTCTATATGCAGTGTGCTGAACAACTTGCCTTTTTTTTTTTTTATTTATTTAAGGATAACAGGGATAATGAATACATACTATGAGAGAACCTGGGGAAAAAAGCTCTGGCAGAGGCATCAAAAGGTCATCTAGTCCATTCACTGCCCAATGATGGAATTAAAGATTCCAGCGTCATTCTTCCGGGATGTCTGGTTAAGCTGAGTGTAAAGGTGATGAAGTGTCTATGGCATTCCTAGGGAGGCTGCACAACTGCTTCACTTTACTCAGTGTTAGGAAACTTTTTCTCATGTACGACCTGAATCTTCTTTGTTGCAATTTAAGCCCATTGATCATTGATCCTAGCTGCCATGCACTTAAAGAACAGTGTGTTTAATCCTTCCTGCATTGTATTTTCATACATCATACTCTCCTTCACTAATTCCGTTCTTTCAGCTGTGCAACTTCCTTAATTTTTTCAAATTTTTGCGCAAGTTCTGTTTTCTAAATGCCTCATCATACCAATCAGTTCCTTCTAGACTCTGCTTCCAGAGGCGAAGCAGCCGAGATCTGAAAACTGTATTCCAGGCAATGCTTCCCAGTGCAGCACACAGCGGAAATATTACGCTGCAGTCTTCCTCCTATATTTAAATGTGATCTTAAAAGAATTTTTTTTACAAAGGCATAGAAACAGTTCTGGACCGGAGACAGGTGGCAGGCCCCTGCAGAACCCCATCTGAGATACCCTTCTGTTCCGACAATGATCTGGTGAAAACTGGTCAATAAATACAATTTCCAGCTGGTCCCATTGCTAATTCATTGGAACCACATTTCCTCAGGTTGCTTATCCAACGTGAGGCAATGTCAAAAATCATGCTAAAGTCAAGCTATCTGATATCGGTTGCTTGTTTCTTATCCACAGGGTTAGCTACCTTATCATACAACAAAATAGACTGACTTTTATGAGATCTACATTTGGCAATTTCATGTTGATCATTACTTGACTCCTTGTTTCCATTTTAATGTTTACAAATAGTTGATCTGATTACCTACTCAAGCAATGTTCAGTGAATTAAGGTTGTTTGGGCTATAATTTTGTTTTTTAATTCCTTCCTGTCATCATCTTTTTTAAAGACTAGCAAAATATTTGCTATTTTAAGTTGCCTGGAATTTCAGCCCCTTCCATGAATTGCCGAAGGGCTCCTTATAGCTTTAGTAATTTGACTATAGAATGCAGTTGAGTTGGCTAAATGATTTGAAAAGATTTGACAATTTTAGGGATTCTAACCCATTCTTATACTTTCCCCTTTACTACAAGTATTAGTTGTACCACACATCAGTTCAGAGTTGACCTTTTCAGGAGACTGATGCAGAAAAAGGCAAAAAACATCAGCCCTCTTGCATCATTTGTTGAGATCTCTTCCTCTTTTCAAGGCAGACACGTCGTTTTCTCAACAGTATTGCGCTGATGAATGAGTTCACATCACCCTTGACACCCCTTGCTAATAGCATCATGTTTTGAGAGCTGGACTTCCTTTCTATTCTTGAATTTCCACATTATTCCTTTTATTTGTCTTCATTCTTGCGACTGAAACCAGTAACTAACTTAAATTTTGGACATACTGGTCTTTTATTACGGTACCTGTCCTCCTCCTACATTTGGATCACTTAAGTCAGTATCACTCATACCTTTTGTCCGAGAAACTGCTAGCCTGCCTTAAGTAATTTTTTCTTTAGTTTTGGTTCCTCTGAGATTGCACACTGCAGATCTCTGAGTTTATTACAAGTTTTGCTCTTGAAATCCCCTGGTTTTCTGTTCTTCCTCATTCTCCTTTAAAGAATAATGAGCTCTGCCACTCTGCAGTCACAGTTGTCTTCTACACTTTCATTGAAACTAGGCTAAAATCAAATCTGGTGTGCTGATTTGGTTCTGCTACTGCCTGGGTTCCCATCTTTAGATTGCTAGGGTGGGATTTAGAAGACCTAAATTTCAACTCCAATAGTATTAGTATCTACCTTTGCACTCAGCATCTCAGCTGTTTTTTTTCCGGGCAGGGAAGAGGAACAGACACGTTAGGGCATATTAATTTATCTGACCTGTATTAGTTATCTTCTGTAAAATTGGATAACTTGAAGACTCTGGCACTAACAAGAAAATTTACGGAGGAGAACTGACCTGGCCCTTCCCCTAACCTTGTGTGTTACAGCCACATGGTTTTCCTTGTGTTTTAACCAGTATCCAAGACAGAACATGCTAGGCTATCACACTTGTACCTTTTTAGATCTTGCTTGTAAAAGAAGTTCCAGGCTGATTTAATTTTATACTTCCTTTCTATGACATGGTTTGCTTTCTTTGAATATTTCAACTTTGTTCTGCAGATAGCAGAGGCTGGTGGCCATCCTGTCATTATAACCACTGTCGTCCTTTTCACATTTTTTCCTACATCTTTGCTTTATACAGATCTGTCATATATTACAGAAAGCTTTCAGTAAAAGTTACAGTGACCCATTTACTTGAGCATGTAAGTCTTTCAAAGGTGGGGAATGTTCTAGTTTATTAACAGATGCAGTCCTAGGTTGGTAGCAATTACAAGTTAAAGTGAGTTGACAACTACTTGGTAGTCTCTGTAAAGCAAGTAAATGGCCTCAGTTTACCTGCAACTTCCCTCAAGCATCAGCCTAAGCAGCCTTTATTGGCAAACACAGAACAAAGCAGGGCAGGGGGTGGCGATGAAGGATGGGAATGAGAAGTGAGGCGCCTTCTGCTCTAGAGAAGCCTCTGCTGAGGCACCCTCCCAAGCCAAGGGAAGGGAAACAGTCCCATCCTCCTCCCACAGCATATATATCTTTCAGGCTCTCAGGGCTGTCAATGCAGGAGTATTAGAATGCATTTTAAAGATGACCTATAATTAATGAAAGACTTTTTTATATACACTAGACAAAACTTTCTTCTCCAAATATCAAAACGAGAGAGGAACATTTTTGCCCAATTTGTTTGGTGGGGTTTTTTTCTTCACTGCCAGCTCCCTGCATGTCAAATAAATTTTGTTCTTCGCTGCCTCTAATTTCATTGTTTATGGCTGCTGTGTCCTCTTGTTGGCATCAGGCAAGTCTTGTTGTTCCTCTTTCTTTTGTAGCTCCAATTTTAAGACATATATTGGGTGAGACACTTTTTATCTTTAATTAAAATCCCCTTTGCAGTCCTCTTAATGCAAATGCTACACTATTTTGAAAAAAAAAACAAACCCTGTTTACTCAATGTAGGCCAGCAGGATTGTTTCAATACCTTCTGAAAAAAACAGCCTCCAAAGCAATCAGTGTAACTATTTTTCATTTTGTTTCTCATACATCTCTGAAATATTTCAAAGCAAGATCTTCTCTTCTAAACTTCATCTCCTTGTTCAATGTTAGTTACTCAGCCAAATGCACTTTTCACTTTTAAATTATCACAATGAAGTTGTTGATACATTAATTAGCACAATTACTTTTTTAAGAAGCTGTTTCTTGCATAATGTTTATGCTCATCAGAGTTTCTAGTTTTCTGCACTGAAACTATGAGATCTTTGAATATTTTTTCATCCTGGAAAAAAATTATCATTTTTAAAGTATGCCAAAAAGGAAAGGACAGCAGACGTGACATTCGGTAACCTGTACCCCATCTTTTCAGGGTGTAAGTGGACCACGCCTGTCAAGTCAGAGACTGCAGGATGTGGTAGATTCAAAGGAAAAAAGAGAATATGTGTCACACTAACTTAAGCAATCATGACCTGCACTGATATTTGGAGTATTCCTATCCTCCTGGTCACTCCACAATAGGAGAAAGCAGGGAAACCATCAATACATTACCTTCATCAGAGCTCGTTGGAACTAAATCTTTTATTTGTAAGTGGTTATCTTAAAGAGAATCTGAACAGCGTGGTGCAATCTTTGCACTTCTGCTGGTGAGTATGGCAAGATGACAGAAACTACTTTATATCCAGGAAAGGACTCAGAGGCTTAGTGGCTCGAGGAATGTAATCCAGTCCTTGCATGCTCTGGTACTGTACGTGGTACCAGGGAAAGGCAGGCAGCTCAGCAGGGTGTCTGAAACAGCCCCCATGATGAACAAGTTCTTCCTCATAGGAATGTCTCCATCACCGACAGCAGCCTTGGTGAAAAGCATCCTGGAATCAGTAAAGGATCCATAAAACTTAAAATTATGTACACATTGCCCTCCACTAAATGTAGCCTCTATCAAGAATAGGCAGAATGTGAGAGCTGTGGTCAAAGCAGGGACCTGAAACCCAAACTCCCCTTCTTGTGGCAGAACTTTAATCACTATGCTTTTATTCAACAGCTGCATGCCACTGTTTTTAAGGAAAAGATGGATCTCTTTAAAATCAAATCTATAGGGGGTTGCATTCAGGACAGGATTCAGGGTCTGATGCTGTCTTCCAAAGTTCGCAGCTAGGCAACTGACATTCAAGGACAAGAATGACAATAGACTTTATGGGCGTAACAATGAGCTTAGCCTCTCTCAGTCAAAGAATAGTTCTGTTCTCACTGCTGGCCTGGATAAAGTGAAGCAGCGAGATGACACGCTTTATTAATGAATGAGGGGTACAGCTTCAAGCACAACTAAAAGATTCTACTTGTATTGCTTTCCTCTAAATGGCAGGACACGCTTTCTGCACATGCACAACTTCCTTGAAGCATCAGCTCACCAAGAAGCAAGAGAAGACCAGAGTCTATGATTAGAAAAACCCAGAAACTGAATGAATCTACAAAAAAGGGAACACTAGCTCCTGTAAGCTTATCTCTTTGTCCCACCTGGGATTACGGAGCTGTGGTTATGGCTCAGTGGCTGAAGCAGGTCACTTGGAATCATTAGGTCTGCTTGCGCGTAAACAATACTTAAAGAAGAAAAACGTTAGCTAGGAGAACAAAGTACCTTGTGCTGTACAAGTTCAAATAGCTCAGTATGGTTAGGCAATGGCACATCCTTTGGTCTCTGTGACTCCAGGAGCAAGCCTGGTCCTTGGCCTCAGGTGGATCGTTCAGTGCAGTTGTGTTCACTCTACACATGGTAAAGACAGGGTAATCTCAAGGCTACAAGCAGTAGCCCAGCTCTCTGGTTTTAATGACCTTGGTGGTTTGCTGGGCATTATCCCCATGCACACTTTTCTCTTGCACAGCTGTAACTCCACTCAGTAGTAAGTACTGCAGTTACGCAGGTGAAAATGAGGAAACAGGTACTTACTCCGACATTGGTCAGCACTCCCTCCTTCATGCCATTACAGACTGCTCTAACAGGGCCAGTGCAGCTGCCTCACACCATGCAGATATCCCTGTCAGCAAACAATGCTCTTGTCAGCAACCCTCTCTAAGCTGCTTGAAGAAGATGCTGTGACTCCTTCTACCCCTTCTGTACAATAGGCTCTGTTGTTGCTTGTCACTCTGTGGTAAACACCTCACCTGTCACTCCAGGAGATTTTACCTCTTTGGCCTCAGGTAATGCATCAGTGGAGAAATCTCTTTTCTCACCTTGCAAGAAGACTTTACACCTCTGGCCCAACATGCTGCAGCTTCTTGCAGAGAAGAAGGATGCAAATTTTGACAATTTCTCCAGAAAATGTGCCTTGTTTTGTGAGGATGATGCAACTTCCTCCTTCACCTCACTGCTCGTGAACAGTTCACACAGAAAAAACACAAGAGGCAACAGGCACAAATTGAAAATACAGGCAATTCCATTTAACAGGAGAAAAACCCCCTCTTTTACTGCGAGGGTGGTTGAACACCGGCACAGGTTGTCCTGAGAGCTTATGGACTGTCCATGGAGATACCCAGACCCCAGGAGGACACATCCCTGCACAGCTGGCTGCAGCTGACCCCGCCTGGAGCACAGGCTGGACTAGAGCATCTGCAGAGGATCTGCAGAGACCCTCTCCAACCTCCATCACCCCGTGAAAAGGGCAGCTGTATCATACGCCAGTTTGAGGAGTTGCTTCAGGCTGTGCCTTTATGACAAGATACATTTTGTGCCATTTACAGTTAAAATAAACAGGTTTTAATCAAGATCATAATATGGGCTGGGGTGAGCATAGGTGGGGTTTTTTTAAAAGAAAAAGGAAACACAGTCCTTTCAACGTTCTTAAGTTATTCAAAGAAAAATAGCTGCTCATGAGATAAGGGTGTCTTGAGGCATTGACAAATCATTCATTTGACGCAACTGAAGTCAGTAACAGGTTTTTTCCAATGGTTTCAAAGAGCAGAGGAGGATCTAGATGCTGCAAATATCCCAGTATGCTAACCCTCTGTATTGCTCAGGGGTCGTAGTGTCCACCTATTTCCAGTGGAACTGAGGGTGCCCAGGTGTCTGTCACAAAAGGTAGGCAGTGATCCAATGCACTGATCTTCAGACACCTGGGCAGCAGCTCCCTACCTCTTGGAGGCACTACTGTCACAAGGTACCACAGAGGTCCTTCAGTATCAAGAGTGCCTGCTGATGACTGCAACCCTACAGTCTAATGCTGCTGAACACCCAGAGCCTACCAAATGCTGTACCCGCCTCTATAAACCAAATAAACATTCACTGAAGTGCAAATCAGGACTTAGCTTGTACTTTCTAGTCTGCAGAATATTTTATCAGTCTCTGCAAAGTAAATGAGTTTCAACAGAAAACACCGAGAATCCTGGCTTAAAAATATTCCCCAGACCGGTGGTAAGGGCACTCTGCTGAGACACGAGGATGTTGCTTCAAGTCCTTGCTGAGAAAGAAGTTGCTTTGATCTCTCGCGTCCTGAGCACTACTACCACCCAATTTCTAAGCAAAAGGGACACTACACTATGTGACAAAGGGCTGATCAGAAACCAAAGTGGGCTTATGGAGGAGCCCAATACACACCTGTGGTCTCCTTCTGCAGGTTAGACTTAGGCATCTGCCTTCATGGGATGGAGAGGCTTCGACCCCATCTTTTTCCTTGGGATCACCTCCTGGCTGGTCTACAGTGTCCCAGTAGGGCAGGTATTTGTCGCTACCTTCCTACATTTCTAATAGTAGCATTAATGCTGGGTCACACCTTCCAAAAATCATCAATTTGAGCATTAGTTAATAAGCAGACAGTGCATACGTGTCCCAGAGCACAATCGTTAGTTGCAATGTATTCTTCCCCTTTAGTTAGCTAGCAACCCTGGCACAACCCCTGCCACCACTCCTCAAAACAACATTAATAGTAATTACATGGGCAGTGTGTTTTATACTAAATAAAACAGAATAATAGATCACAGGATCATAGAATGTTTTGGGTTGGAAGGGACCTTAAAGATCATCTAGTTCCAACACCCTCCTCTAGACAAGGCTGCTCAAAGCCCCATCCAGCCTGGTCTGACCATGACAAACATGTGGCGTTTATTCCATAATGGCTTACACAGAGTCCAAAAGACATATTAAAATTTGGAGTTACAGGCTGAGTACTGATAGGAATAAACCCTTTTATGGAATGAACTCTAAATTAGTAAACTAAGAAAAGACAAACTATTTATTTCTTATTAGTTCAGCTCTGTTTAGCTTTGTTATTTTCTTGACAAATAAAATTAGGCTGGTTATATTTAGTTTTGACCTCTTGACTTGAAGCACTGACACCATGCTCTGATACCTATGTGAAAAACATTTCATGTGAATCTTAATTAAAAAGACAGTGTCATTCCCTTGGATATCGCAAAACTCTCTTCTTTCCTCTGAAACGCAAAAATACATGATGGTATTTCTAGCTAAAGTACAGGAAGCAGTAGATGCTACAGGTAACTTTTGAGTGATTCTTTAGCGGTATATCAAAGTGTCTAGGTTTGCATTATTGACTGCAGAAAAAATATATTTATGCTGGTGGAGTAGCAAAATAATTTCCTCTATGCCAAAGAGAAAAAAAGAAATTTACAAAAGAAATAAAAGATGACTGCTTTTACAACAATTTACCTGCTAAATCAAAAGCTCCTATACCAGCACATAGTGCTGAGTGTAGAAAGTTAGCTGATACTAGTAATATGCCATAAAAGCACCCATTCCTGAAAAAGTGCTTTTAGCTGAAGTCACAAAATTCTATTTAGCTGTAGAAATGTAGAAATGTAGAAATGTAGAAAAGCCACCAGAAGTATAGACTGAAAACCACATGGAATAATCCTTCCACTTTCCTCAGAACTAGCAAGGTCACAAGATGGAGTAATACATGAACTTTGGGGCACTATACTGGGGCATGAAAGATGTGGACCATTTGGGAAGGGCTGACAAGACAGCAAAAATCTTGATTTGAGATGCATAAAACAAACCCTATTGTTAGGACCCCAATACAGTTCATAAAAATGAGCGTGTGGTTGCAGAGCCTGCAGGAGAACCCTCCTGCATGGCACAGCTGAGGGGATCTGGCCAAAGCACAACAGTCTTGTGTACGTCTGGAGAGCACAGCCTGCAGCACAAGCTAAGATCAAGAGCTGAAACCCACAGTCTCACAAAGTAGCAATGCTACTGAGAAGATTAAGAAAGAGGGATGCCACTGATATGACTGAAAGAGTGCAATGCCACTGACGGGATTAAGAAAAAATGATGCAATTGATAAAACACACCCAGAAAGTGACACCATTGATAAGACTGAGAAAAAGCCATGCCAGTTCAAAAGAAGGGACAGGATGTAAATTGCCAACGTCTATAGAGCAGACACAATCTGAAGCAAAAGGGGTCTCAAGGATATTTTCTTCAGAAACATTGATGGAGCTCTAAATTGTGGGCTATGGAAATCAGCAAGCCTGAGAAACTACCAGAAAGTGTGAGTGGGTAAGTGGATGCTTGTGTTTGCAAGCAGCTACAGTTAGTAAGACCACAGATACCCCTCTCTCCTCTACAATCTCATTTATATATGATAAATATGAATGTTAAGAACTACCGGCATCAGTTAATATATGAGAAGTAACTGTATCACTGCAAAGCGGGGTTACAACATTGGGGTTTTCTGAATGAGAAGACTGAAAGGACACATGACAACGATCTTTGAGTACCTAAGAGGCCATTCTCTGGGTATGAAGGATGGTAAGACAGAAATGCAAGTCACTGAACTGCAGTAAGGTAGGCATCAGGAAAACCTTTTTTTCTAGTGAGGATAATAATGCACAAGGCTGGATTCCTTGTGGAAGTTGTGGGATCTCCAACAGTGCAGGTTCAAGATGGCAGCTTGGCCAAACTTCTATTAGGTAAAAAGAAGTCACATATAATTGTCCTCCTCTGGTAACAGAGGTGGACCAGGTGCACTTTGGAGACCTGGTCCCAGTTCTCTTTACTACGATTCTGTGACTGTAGCAAAGGTTAGTATCAACATGTATTTTGCTCATACAAGAAGCACACCTTACAGGAGATGTTACAATGCCAAACGGCTACAGCAGTTTGCAAAAATGGGTTTAACAACGTTAGAAGTTATTTTAAATTACCAGTTCAGCAGAACATTCAAGCATAGTTCTTGGTCTTACAGACAAGGTCTAAGGACACAAACACCCAAATCTTGATGCCCCGAGGAAATATAAAACTAGTGTGATGGCATCTTTCACGATAAAATTAACTGCAGACCTAAGAAACTCAGTGTTTAGGGACAGGCTGAGCAGAACCACCGGAAAGCATCAGGTATTCTACAGCCTGCAGCACAAACTCTCACATGTCCTGCATAAAGCAAGGCATCTCAAAACTCTGTCGGGGAACGAGTGTTAACGGAGATTTCCTGAAGAATTGCTGTTGGTAATTAACCAACCATTCCTCAGTGTGCATTTCAAACGTGGAGGAAGACTGATGTGCATTGGAGATAGCATTACCAAGATTTAGTGACTCCATTTGCCCTAGTGGTAAACACACACAACATCGCCTGTCTTTAGCTAAAGGTCTGTTTCTCCAGGCTTTCAGCTGCCCGCAGCTGCCCGAAGGAAGCCTTTCTGTTGACACCCATGGGCTCCCTGGGGTGCGTATGTCAGTGCCTGGTGCTGTCCCTTTGCATCTTGATGTACTCTCGTAAGCCCCCTCGGAATTTCTATTCAGTATCGCCTTCCTCCCGAAGGCTCCTTCAACCTGAATAAACTCGGGTTTATTCCCAAACGAAATAAGCAGCGCCCACCCACTGGTTGATTTTGTCTCTGAAAGCCGGAAGAGCAAAAAGCCAAGTGGCTTGGAACCCAACATTTCCAAGTTGCATGCTTTGTAGCTGGACGCTACAAACCCTATTTTATGGTTCTCATTAAGAACTAACTAGATCCTCAGAAAGGTCCCTTCCGAGCTCACAACCTACGAAGCCACCTACCTCCCGATCTGAGATTCGCTATAATAAGATTTCCCAGCATTTAAAGACATACAGCATTTGTTTAAAGCTTTCGGCTCTGGGCGCGACTGTTCTCCCACAAAATCTGCCACCGCATGCCAAGGCCAAGTTGCTCTGCTAGGCAAGCGAGCCCCGGGGAGGGGGGCTGCCGGCCGGGGAGCGGGGGTGCAGCCGGGAGGGGAGGGCGGACAACCGGCCGGAGCGGGGGGGGGGACAGCCAGCCGGGGTGGGGGACAGCTGGCCGGGGAGCGAGGGTACAGCCGGCAGGGGAGGGGGGACAGCCGGCCGGGGTGGGGGGCAGCTGGCCGGGGAGCGGGGAGGGCAGCCGGCCGCCGCACGCTCCGGGGGCCGTTGCCCGGGGCGCGTCTCATCTCCGCGGCGCGGTGCTTCCCCCCGCAGCGTCTCTTCGGTGGGCGGAGGGAACAAAGGAGCAGCGAGGGGACAGGACCCTGCCCGGCACGGGCACGAAGCCCGCTGAAGCCCGGGGAAGGGGAGAGGGGGCTGCGCATCCCCGCCCGCCCTCGCCCCGCCGCCGCTCACCGATAGTGGAAACGACGGTGCCCACGAAGTAGAAAGCGCCGGTGAAATCCCACCGGGGCCGGATGTCATCGACGCGGATGCCGGCCACGCTGGCCTCCTCGTACTCCCGAAGGAAGTGCCGGAGCTCGGCGCGGCTGAGGTTGTGGCGCCGGGTGAAGTTCTCCAGCCGCTCCTCCCAGCGCTCCTTGGCCTCCCGCTCCGTGGGCAGCTCGATGGCCGAGAAGACGGCGGCGCCGCACAGCATGTACAGCACGATCAGCACCGCCAGCAGGAGGAACCGCGCGTTGTCCGCGTTCAGGCGACCCGCGCTGGAGCAGCAGCCGCCGCGACACGCCATCCTCCGCCCCGCGGGACCGGGCTGCCTCGCCGCCACGCTACGTCGGGGCCCTCCCGCCGCCGCCGCCGCTGCCGCCGCCGCCGCCGGGCATCACGGCGCCGCCCGCCAGGCGTGCGCAGGGCCGCGGCCGCAAGCTCAGGGTGCCGCGGTGCCCGGCGGCGGCGGCGGCGAGTGGCGCTCCCGGGAGCCGTCCGGCACCTCCGCCCCGGGGGCAGGGCACTGCCCCACCGCGCACGGCACGGCCCCGCGGCGGACGGGCTGCGGGCTGCGGCGCATCCTGCGGGCGAGGGAGCCGCCCGTCCCGTCCCGTCCCGCCCCGTCCCGTCCCGTCGCGTCGCGCAGAGCCCCTCAGCCCCGCCGCGCCCCGCGCCGGGCTCCCGGCCCCGCCGGTTTCATATCCCCTTCCTTCCCCGCCCCAAGCACGTCGGAGCGGGGCGCAGGGACAGGCAACCGCCAGGCGCCTCCTGCCTGCCGCGGGGGGGGGCGAGGCGGGACCGGCGGCAGGTCGCCGGAGGGCAGCTCGCCCCGCCGCCCTCCCTCGCCGGCGCGGGGCTCCTCCGCCCCGGTCCGACGGAGGCGGCGGCCCCCAGCTCCGGGCTGGCCGCGCCGTGGCCGCGCCGCGCCGCGCCCCGGAGGGACGCTCCCCTCAGCAGAGGCGCGGCCGCCGCCTCGAGGGTCTCGCCGGCGCTGCGGGCAGGGCGGGCCGGGCCGGCACCTGGCGGGGCGGGCCCACGGAGGACGGCTGCCCCGCGGCCTCCGCCTCTCCGAGGGGCGGGGGGTGCCCCGCCAGCGGCCGCCGCCTTCCCGCCCGTCGGGGCTGCCGTCCGCCCCGTCCGCTGGGGTCGCCGCGGGCACGGGGCCTCTCACAGAGCCCCGGAGTAAACACCTGCGGCCGATGAGGTGCCCCTGCTATCGAAGCAACACAAATGACCCCCCTCTGCCAAAAGAGGGCACCTCTCGCTCGGCAGGGCTGGCCACCGCTTGCTGTCGCGACAGGTTGTGGCGTCTCCGTCCTCCAGAATCGGGCAGTCGGAGGGCCGCGGAAGGCAGAGGCAGCTCTCCAGCTGCGGTGTGGCTTCAAAACGCATCGTTCTCAGGGGCAAAGAGCTCGCGATCCAAACCTTCTGGAAAAATCCGTGTTACTATAAGGAAAAAAAGCTAAACTCTGCAATATCTGGCAATTACTACAGTGATGAATTCTACTTTAAAATCATTCAGAGCTAGAATTCAGCTCTGTAAAACATATTAGTATATAAACACTCTTTCTTTCTAGTGAAAGACAACTTTTAATTTTAGAAAGCAGGTTAATGAGGTATTACTACAACAACTACCTTTTTTTTTTTTCTTCCCCCCCAGTTAAATGCAGTTAAAAAGCAATGGGAGCTAACACTAAGGTCTTAGCAGTTAGAAATCTCCCTTTGCGGTGCACAATCATACACGCTCAGTGTAAGAGTCACTGGTGGTCTCTCAGCCTGAGGCGTATTCAGGTATCGGGTCAGAGCCCTGGGAGGGGGCTGCGGGCAACTCTGTGCCGGTGCTCGAGGGAGGATCACCAGCTGCGTGGCAGCGCATCTGCTTGGGCACCAGGCACAGAGGAAAGCTAAGTCACTTCCTCACATCGCACAGCAAAGCAACAGCCGAGGATGAATGAGACTCACGCTTCCCCTTTGTTTATTCCCATTGGTTTTATTTGTTTTATTCGTAGGTAATACAGAACACATCATGTTGCAGGATTTTATTCCTCTTTCATTAGTCTGCAGCATAGACTGACATATGGCAATTAAAATTAGCAGCAACACTGGAAGACATTACACAGCCAAAAAAAAGAGGAAGACAAGATGCCAGTCAAACTAACCACACTCTGTGCCAAGTGCTAAAGGTAACCACATGCTTCCATAAAAAATGCTGGTGTATCTTAAAAACTATTGATAGTTACTATTAGAGGAAAAAAAACACACCCCTGTATTTCCCTGCTTTGCCAGAAAGATGGCTCTCAGTGAGTGCTCTCGCAGCCAGCAGAGGCAGAACTGACTGAGCACCCTCAGTGCACACTGAGGTCTTCATCCATCAAAGTTGTCCTTGGGTGGCTTGGAATAGCACGGTGGGAACAGGAACTTTAACTGCCATTACAACATGTGATTATTGATCTGCTTTTTGAGGTGTGTTTGAGGTGTATCTGAGGTGTATCATCTTTGGCTAGTGTTGGATGCCTGTTTTGGAGAAGGATACATCAAAAAGGTTGGCAGTCTACTTCTATCATTTAAAAACCATGACATCAATGTGATTGCCCAAAGGAATGTGAACAACGATCACATTATCCCAAGAATTTTCCCGGGAAAATTATTCAAGGCTATTGAGCTCCTCCTATTATTTACATACTATTTTGTTAGTGAGGAAAAGTTATTCTTGTGTTGGTCTTGGGTGTAGGGGGAGCAGGTAAGAATTAATGCAGATAAGAACATCTGGCATGGTTTTGAATGACAATGAAGTGTACTAGTGTCACTGGATATCAAAAATGGCAACTTCCCTTAATTTGTCAAACCTGATCTTCACCAAACTAAAACACTGAAGGATGTGCTGTGATTTAACCTCTTGAGAAAGCAGCTTTTTAAGGACATGCTTACTGTTAAGGGATCAAGAAAGCGTGAGCTGATATTGACTGGAATCCTGAAGTGGAAAATGAGAAGGTGGCTGTCAAATATCACAGGTGTGGCACCTTTTATTGTTTTAAGCTCCTTTTCTTCCTTTACTTCCTCTGTTTTAATTAAGGTACTTATTCTAAAGAATACTTTCTTGTATAAAAGGTCATTAATTCCATTGTTGTTGGGTAGGTAGCTGGAAAAACTGGAGTGTGTGGAAAGCACAGACAGTGTAATGATGCAGTCACCCATTAAGAGCATTTAAGCAAGGCTGAATAAAGAAAAGCAATGTATTCACTGGCATTAGGAAAAAAAAATAGCTTTTCATTTCAGGTAAAAAAAAATGGTTAAACCTGTTGCTGATGTTTAACTCCAAACCAAAGTTAACACCTTGTGAGCACAAACACTGCATTGCCATTAACCTCAGTACAGTCCCTGGTGGCATCGTTATCAGGAAACCTGCTACATGTGCCCTACCTACCCCTCAGCACCAGCAGCACACAGCTCCCTAGTGTCTATGTGTGCAGGTATTTCGTGACAAAGAGACTGGTGGTGGTGAGGCTTAGCGTGATTGTAAATAATAGGAAAAAAAATCAGTGTCTTTACTAGTTCTGTTGATAATGGTAAATGAGAACCCTGTAATTAACATATTTACAAATATCTTAAGGGCGGGTGCCAAGAGCATGGGGCCAGTCTCATTTCAGTGGTGCCCAGTGACAGGACAAGGGGCAATGGGCACAAACTGCCACACAAGAAGTTCCATCTCAGTGTGCAGAAGAACTTTACTCTGAGGCTGCCCAGAGAGTCTGTGGAGCCTCCTTCTCTGGAGGCATTCAAAACCCACCTGGATGCAACTATGTGCAGCCTGCTCTAGGACAACCTGCTTTAGCAGGGGACTGGACTAGATGATCTCCAGAGGTCCCTTCCAACCCTCACAATTCCATGATTCTGGGATTCTGTAACAAAACTACAGTCACTGAGCACCCTAGTAACGATTACCAACAAATGTCTGGTCAGAACAGAGCTATTATTAATGCATCAGCAAATTACTTGGAAGCATCACACAGAGATTTACTCTCGTTCGTTGACAGTGTTGGTACTTTTTGATTAAACATCTCCTTTGGAAGTGATAAGGTGGTACATTTAAATAAAATACACTGCTTATCTATGAGCTGCTATAGGAGAGCTGCAATTTACTCCTGAGCAAATTTTATACATAATAAAACATATTGCTAGAGAGGCAAAGGAAGCAGCTTTCTGTTACCTTTGATGCTGAACAAATCTTCTTCTGGAACTTAATAACCTTGATGTTAACAAACTAAATTGGAAAAAAATTCCAAAACCTCATGAATGTGTAACACTTGGGGCATCTAGAATACGCTAAACTTTTCAACATCCCCATTGCTTTGCTAGGAGTTTCAAAGAGATTGTATCTCTGGGGGAGTCCTACTGAATGTGAAGTAAAAAATCATAGAATCATCTAGGTTGGAAAAGACCTTTAAGATCATCGAGTCCAACTGTTCACATAACACTGCCAAGTCCACCACTAAACATGTCCCTAAGTGCCACATCTACACATTTATTTTTTTTTAAATGCCTCTAGGCATGGCGATTCCACCGTGCCCCTGGGCAGCCTGTTCCAATGCTTGACAACCCTTTCACTGAAGAAATATTTCCTAATATCTCCCCTGGTGCAAATTGAGGCCATTTCATCTTGTCCTATCACTTGCTACTTGGGAGAAGAGACCCACACCCACCTCGCTGCAACCTCCTTGCAGGGAGCTGTAGAGAGTGATAAGGTCTCCCCTGAGTTTCCTTTTCTCCAGGCTAAACAGCCCCAGGTCCCTCAGCTGCTCCTCATGGGACTTGTGCTCCAGACCCTTCACCAGCCTCATTGCCCTTCCCTGGACACGCTCCAGCACCTCTACATCCTCCTGCAGTGAGGGGCCAAACCTGGACACAGGACTCAAGGTGCGGCCTCGCCAGTGCCGAGCACAGGGGGACCATCACTGCCCTAGTCCTGCTGGCCACACTGTTTCAGACACAAGCCAGGATGCTGTTGGCCTTCTTGGCCACCTGGGCACACCGCTGGCTCATGTTCAGCCAGAATGTTGCTTCTTGCCTTTATCTAGTGTGCACATCCCTCCCAAAGCAGAAGACACTTAGCAGTAAAGACAACTGAGCCTTGCTGTATAAAAGAGATTCTCAGGAATGAGAAATGTGAAAACTTTTTCCATATCTTTCACATCAGTTACTAAAGCGTGGCTGATAAAGATAATTGTATTCCAGTCTACCTGAGGAAGACAATATTTCATTTATACTTAGAGAATACCCTATAGGTGGGGTTTTTTTAAAATATATTTGGAAATTAAATTTTACAATTGGGAGAGTGAGGCAGATAGACAGGGCTTAAAAGCCCCTACAAGGGACTGCTCGAGAGCTGTCCTTAAGAACAACTTCCACTTTTGGAAGCCACTTTGCATTTGCATGCTGTTTATCTTTCAGCATTTCAGCAGGTAAGAAAAACCTGGTCGAGTTGATAGCTTAGTTTTCCAGACTGCATACCAACCAACCACAATTCAGAGCAAAGTTGTTTATTCATGCTAGAACTGTGTCCGGTAGTGATTTGCATGTTAAGCGAGAATCAGAGACACACAAATCAACTAGTGTGAAGTCAGAACAGAGTTAGTAAAAGAATCCAGGAGCCCGCTTGCAGTCCTCCGTTCTAAGCAATGGAAAATACTTTCAACTAAAGGATGAACTTTTTATTCTGATTAATACAATGGGGTCACAATACCTTGAAAGCACTGCAGCAACATTTAGAAAGCAGTACTGGGAAATAGTCTGAACAGAGATAAAATCTTGATAAGTGGAGAAGCAGAAAAGAGTATATTACAAAAAGAAAAAAAGCCAAGGATATAGAGACTGTTGATTAACATAGGAACTTATTTGTCTGAACTTTCACATCTCCCTTCAGTCTCCAGTGCTTTTTGCTGTGTTTCTTTCTTTTGCCCTTTAGGATGCCAGTTACAGTTGCTCAGATTAAAAGAAGCTCGGAGGTAAGAGAAAGGGAATGGTGTGACTACTGTCAGTGTTCTGCTAAATTTCTGACATCCTGGGTCACAGTGATTAATTCTGCAGCTGTAAAATGTCAGCAACTTTACCGATGTCAGTAAAAATACCTATGGGATTAGGTAGCATCTAGCATTATAAAGAACATTACATCTCCATTCTAGCTTTTTCAAATACACACGTTGGGTAGCCAGAGCATGTCACACTGAATATCTATATATGACATTGATCTACCGATTTCAATATTCAGTTCTTGGTATCACATCTCTCTAGTAATTATAATTTACCTGGATTTTTTGTGCAATTATTTCTGTTACTGTATTCATATTTGTTTACTGGAAGACAGTCTGGAATATCAAAACCATAGTAAGCCTTAGCAGAAGAAAGTACAAGGAATTAACATATCAGTAACTGCTGAAAAAAGCATGTTGAAACGTTTGGGAAGGTCACCAAATGACACAGTTATAATATCGTAGCACATTTGCACACCTAACATGGAACAAAATGCATGGTACCTTCTATGCCTTTTTACCTTCTGTGATGCTGGATTTAATCTCAAGTACGGTGAAAAGACTCTAAATAGATCACTGTATCATGGTCTTGAGCAAACCAAAATGAGATCATTGTTTTACTATGTGACTCCAATAAGAAACTGCAAATGCTACACTGCCCTTGACAGAAGATTTAACCTTTTCAGAATCATAAGCAACAACCAAGTTTCCTTCCTTTTTCCAGGAGGGAGTAAACTTTTATTATCCTATTATGTTAATGGCTACAGCAAAGCAGTCCAATATTGAAGTGCCATTGTGTAACCACATTTCTAGTCGTCCACCTTGATCTCTCCTACAGGGTGTATGGCAGCTCTGCAGAGTTCACTTCCCTTCCAGGTTGTGATGTTTGTGACGCATGGTTTATAACCCCAGTATGGGACCTTGTACAGCTGGGGCTTAGGAGTCAGCTGAGCTTTTACAAAACGTAAGCAATTATATTAGCCCTTAAAATTGGCTAGGGCTTGATCAAATTGTTTGAACGATTTAGGCACAGAAAAATGCACAACTTCCTTCTTTACAACCTAATTAGCAGCACTGCAGAAATGCATGCACATTGTTTGCACCAGCACATACTAATATATATTAACAATAAATTCTGAAAAGCACTTATTTTTGAAGGGGAACCAGAACAGATTCATTCTCAGCAACAACAAGAAAAATTAATCAGCAATTTATTGAGTAAAAAAGATGTTGTACTGAATAACAATTACTTGTATAATGCTATTGCTTTTTTCCTATTTTTTTTAAATTTTAACTACCTTTTAAAAATAAAGAAGCACACAGGTCTCACACCTAAATATCACTTTAACCAAAGATCCCAGAGTCAAATTCAGTTACATGTCAGACATTCTGCTGTGGCTTGGACTACTCTGTTTTCTCCTTCTCTTTATTCAGTTTCACTTCTAAATGCTAGGGACCCTGACATGAAATAATAAAAAATAAATATTAGGGTGGCATGAAAAATGGAATTTCAAAATATTCTGCACAAGAAAAAATTTAAAATTTTATTTGGACAGTTAAGAAGTATTCTTAGGTCTGTCCTGGCACCCAAGAGGCTGCACATCTAGAAAATTGTTATTAAATAGCATTTCCTGGCCAAAGGTTTTTCAAGACCCTTCTGTCCAGCTCAAGTATGTCATGAAGCCCAGCTGTGTTTGGGTTGCACAGGACTGACTGCAAAAGACTGTTGCCACCCTGGAGTTTTAGTTGTCTTCAGTTTCTTCAAAACAAGTTTTCCTTGCAGTTCTGGAAGAGCATTGCTTAGACAGTTAGAACTACACACGTTATCTGTTTCAACCAAACTCAACCTTGATTTGAACCATTAGTTTGCCCAACACCACATATTGTCCGGCAAACCAAACCCCCACCCTTCACTCTTACCTCCACCTCTGCCACCAGCAGTGCTCCACTTCCACGCTTATACCACAGTCCGAGTTGCCTTGGGTCATAGCTGTGTCGGAAAGATTTCCTGAATTTTCCTAGCAGAACTGATCACTTGGTTTATTGGTTCCCACCAATGGGCTTTGGAAGGACCTTCTGACACTACATTCATCTGAGCCCTGGAAAGCTGAAGTTAAATCATGCCAAGTTCCTGGAAACTGAAAAATTCCAGCTGGAATTTAAGCAGTAATGCCTCAGAGCTAGTCAAACCACTCTGTGGCAAAATCAGAAACACTCATATATGGAACACTAATAAATCACATTCTTCATAATTTAAAGATACATGTCCATTAATTGTTAGCTCACCTTCTGGAACTCTTAAAGCTTTCCTCCTATGAAGATATTTTACTACTTAGAACTTCTAATTCTCATAGAGTCAAAATAATTAAAGTGATAATACTCTGTTAACAAGAAAGTACAACAATGGCTGTGAAGTTGGTAACTCAGTTTTTAGAGCTCACTGCTCCATTTTCATGTTACCTTCCCTGATCCCTGTCTCTTCAGGCTCATCAGGGGCAGAATCAAAAAGTTTTTGTGTGTAGCACAAACAGTACAGATTCTGCATACAGAATCAAGGGAAGGTGAAAACAGGAAGCAATCTTCCTGTCTGTTCCGTGGACATCCCAGCAGCACTCTGACCCACACTCAGCTAACATTACTTGCAAAGTTCTCAAAACCAGGTGAAGCAATAACAAGGACTACTGGCCTTCTAAATTGCCAACATGAACTAAGAAATGAGCGACCTAAATACCTAAGTTCCTGGTATTTGCTGTGAGGAGCAAGTGTAAAATTTCTCTGTGTTATACGCAAGGCTATTTCGCTCTGTAGTTCCATTTACTCTTCGAGTAAGAGACTGTACAATAAATTCCCCAAAAACAACTCAAAGCTGTAACCTTTCCGATTTGAAAGACCATCTGCTAACTGCACCAGAGAACTTGAATGTAACTAGAGGGTAGAAAACAGGGAAAGGATATGAAAGATGGAAAAGTAGCAGAACTTGGAGTTTCTCTATGGATTGTTCTGTGACAGTGTAGGAAAAAGAGAACTTCTCCTTGGTAGGCAGACAGATGCCATGACCATTCCTAAACACACACCATTTCTATGGTGATTTTTGAATGAAACAGGGATAAACACTAGATAAACATTAGGAAGTAGCGCACTCCCAGCGTACTCTAAACCGTCCTGGGGAATGACACTGCAAAATGAATGAGATAGTACGGGAACAGCTTCCCTGTCAGATTATTTGGGATCCAGAGGGAATTCTGAACAAAGCATCACACTATATTACAAGATTTCCAGGCTGCAGGACCAGTTGTTCATACATTCCACAGCACTACTTAAGACTACTCTTCAGTACCCAAGCCCATCCACTGCAAATTAGTGTTTTTGACAGTACTTGGATGTCTGCAAAGTGGCGTCGGGGGGGAAAAAAAGAGATTAGGAAATAACTGACAAGAAGCCAAATGCTGCAAAAAGCCAAAAAAACAAATATCAGAGTTTGCATTAGAAGTGATAATTACAAAGCAAAGTTTCAATCCAATTTGAAATGCACACACTTAGAAGAAGATGGAACAAAGGATATATAAACAAGATTGACTTTATTTTTATTTAAATTTTACATACAATAGCTTCTATTCCAGCTACTGGGGCCAAATAAGTCTTGCAGAACAGAACATTTTTAATTCATTACAGCTAAAAATGCAGAGAGAATCTCTGAGAACAGTCTACACCTGTTAACCTTGAAAAGTATATTAGGAACCACAGTAAGGAAGAAGCATATAAAAAGGTATTTTAAAACATGGGCTCATCTGTAATAATGTGGTTACAGATTCTCCAAAAATCCTCCCATTATCAACATTTTTATGCTTCTTTCAACTACAAATTACCCATTATAGCAGACAATATAGCTTAAAAAACAGAAATAAGCAGTCTTGCAAGTAGCTTGGCAGGGTCAGTGTCAGTAAGTGAAATGTCACAGAATACTGGAAACATTCATGATGGAACCCACATATTTCCATGCGTATCAGGGGCATTAGTGTAAGGAATATTCCAAATCCATGGCTGATCTGTAAACCAAAACAAAAACATGCTCACGATAAATTCAGTTATTAAATGTAAAATTTTGATCCTCTTCCTCCCCCACTCCCTTTGGAGGAAGAGGAAGGTCAAAATTCCCAGTGATTTTCACATAACCCCATGTGCAATTTCAGTTTACTGAAATTCTTATTCAGCTATTTTTTAAAAGGTTACAGTTTTCAAAGGGCTTTGCTTCCCCCCCAAGTATTATTTTAAATATAATTTTCATAACCCAACATACTCCCCCACCAGCTATAAAAGAATGGTATTTCAGACAGTATACAAAGAACAGTAATGCAGCCACATTTGGTTTGGCCCACAGGCAGCAAGTTTTGACTACGTATCTCTTAACCAAATGCAATTATAAATAAGTGCTGTAACGTATTAATATTTCTCACACGGACAGCAAGAATTCAGTATCTAAGAATGACATTGTCTGAACTCTGAAATGTTCAAATTCACACCTCACTTCTTCAAACATTACATCTTTAGATGAATAACACGTTTGCAGCTGACATTTCCCTCCCTCCACTTCTCAGAATACAGAAACTATTCCCACTTTTGGGAAGGAGAAAAGGCAATGCAGCACAAGACAACTGCTTGCTCTGCAACCTGCTCTAGGCTCTTCCTACCATGTACATCTTGCAGAAAAGCAGCTGGTCTATGAAGCCAAACTATTATTCTTCCAACCCAAACATTCTATGATTCTGTGATTCTCTCAGGCTATTCCTACTGGAATACAGAGAAAACTCCTTAAATTCTTTCAGTGATTTTTCTCCAATAAGTTTATATAAATCTAGCCTTGCTTCTTTTCTCCATCTACAAAATGAGCCCTGAAGGAAGACAGTGACATTAATCTGTACGATGCAGAGATTAAACCGAAAGTACTGAGGATGATGAGTTGTTCATTTATCAAAACCAAGCTACTCATCTACATGATACATGTATACATGTATACATGACACACTTGCTAAAGAAGATTTGCTACATGCTTGTCAATCGAAATTTTAGATAAGCTACTGATGATTACTGTTGTCCAATTTTAAGTTTACAGGATCCAATGCCAGCTCTCACAGTATATGAAGTGAGAATTACTGTAGCAAGAAGAGGAGAGTAAGAAAGTGACAGAAGCAGTAGTGAAGGGATGTACACACAAATTACACAACAGCGCACTACAAGTACCGCCAATTAAACATGGGGCAGGGAAAGCATTCCTACCAAGTCCTATTAACTTGCTAACAGAGTGCGTTTAATTCTAGTACTGTAGTTCCATATGTTGTACTGAAACATATCCCAACTATGCAAAAGTTGTACAAAAGTGTCTGTTCACAGTAGTAAGAGGGTAATAGGAAAATGCTTTAAATTACAACAAAAGTGAATCTGCTTGACTTGAAGAAAGACTTTCAGTTTAGAGTTTATGAAGGCTGATAGGGATTTTACAAGTCACAGGAATGTGATCACCAGAGAAAGAACAGCCTGTGCCACAAATGCCATCTTTCATATAATGTTATTGTAAGAGGACAATAAAAATAAACATCTGTGCTTTCCCCTGATCTAAAATCATCAGCTTCTAGGTGGAACAAGTAGTTGGCTAGCCTTTGGTTACAGTGAATTGGTGACCTCCAAGCGCAAAACAATAAAAGGCATCAGAAACTGGAAGAAACTATAGCACTTAACTCAGTGTACTGCCAAAAAATGTCTCTAGGTTTCTGGGTCAATTGCATGAATGATCTCTTAAAACCCAAACCAAAACAAAAAAAATGAGTAGCACCATTATTTTCCTAAGCTGCTCCTATCAGTCTCCTGCTTGACAGCCATGGGGTTTTTTTTTTTATTTTAGGTGGATACCTTACTGCATAGTAAACATTAACAGTTATAAGAATGGGTAAAGAATAGAGCAAGTGCTGGAAAAAGCATTGAGGATTTCGAGCACACATTGAGATTTGATCATTGACCTCCATCTATGACATCTGAATAAATCCAGTCCCACTGAAGCATTGGAATCTGTCGCTTGGAGTACATTATGCAGCTTGGACCTATCCATCTTTGTTACCATCTGCAGTAACCATTTAATTCAGCAAAACATACATACAGGCAGAGGAAGACGTGGATGTACAGGAATTATTTCAGTCAACCCTTAAAGCACTCTGAGAGGCTTCAATACTTACTTTAGTTCTTTTTTATTGTGGCTATCTTAATAAAATTTTTTAAGGTAGCTATTAACATACTTGGAACTTTGTTCTATTAATGGAAATGCTATTGTTTTTGTGAAACAGTGGATATTATTTTAATAAGATGTGTAAAACTATTGCTGAAACAAATTATAATTCAGTCATTTTTAAAGTGTCAGATGCATTTAAAAATTATTTATCACTTTTAATAGGAGCTATATCAGCAAAAGAAAGACAATGACTGTGTAAAAATACTGTATGAGCACAGCTACTTACTGTTGCACACTAAAATGATAGCCAAACATTTGAAAATTAAATCCTTGGGGGGGGGGGGGGGGGGGGGGGTAACTTCCCTATTTAGAACCCTGCTATATGTATTTGTAAAGCATCCTCAATGTACCTATCCTCTACACATTTCAAATTCAGCTCCTCATTTCTGATAATGCTAATGCCAAGAAGATGCAGTTGAGACAAAATGTGGGTATCTAGTGACCCAGTACCACTGCTTCCTTCTTGCCTCATAAGCAGCAGAACTCTAGCACTAGTTAGCACACAGTAAAATGAACGGGGCCATTCCTACCCCATTGCTACTTTAAGTTTATCTGAAATCTCAGACAAAGCACTGTTTCAGTTATACTCTGGCAGACTTTTGAAGATTCTTCCACAACCGAATAGACTATCACATTTCATATAAAGATAAAGAAGCCCTGAAGAACAAGACAAGTTATTTTTCAAGTACACCTGATTAATCACTCAAAGAATGCCCCACATTTGGAGATCATGTTACAGAATATGAAATCATGAGCTGACAATGGTACAAGAAGGTTATTTTGCAAATTTTAACAATAGTATTTTATAAATGCAGTATATTGTGTAGGTCAAAAACACCCTAGCAAGCTATCTCAAAATTTCATGTTCTCGTAAGTATGACAGATGGCAGTATGGTATGTACAGCCAAAACCTGAAAAGGCTATGAATTACAGGAACATGCCACTGAATAGTAAAGTATAAAACACAATTAAAGCATCTCCGTGATCCTCTTCCTACAGTTTAAAATGCAAGTGTCTTTTGCATTGTGAGTGGAGATCTGGATGAGAGCTATTCCTGGCTGATTTCTAAACACGGACACTGGAGTCTTACATCATCTTTCACAATATTTCATGAGTCTCCCAAATGAAAAACAGCTTTGAAGTAAAAAGTGTTCACCTATATAGAAAGGTTACTCATGAATAACTGGAGTTCTTCAAGTCATTCTACATATACATTGTAATGCAGCAAACTTGCTGCCTGCTGCATGAGGCTGGAAAGCTCTCCCTTTCAGCGCTTGCAGAAGGTGCACACCATACTTCAGTCTCTTTTCTCCCCTCCCTTTGGATAAGCATGGCATATAGAAAGGAACTCATCTTGTTCCTCTCAATGCAAAAATCATACTTGAAAGATCTCAAAGAAAGGGGAAAGGCAGACAGGGTGTAAATGTAGGGTCTATAATAATATTCACAAACAAGGTCAGGACAACGACCACTTATTGGGGAAAAAAAAAAAAGAAAACAAAACCCAGTACTACAATTTAAAAGCAGCATTTGCTTTGTTTCTCAAAGCATTGATATGATGACAAACACACACACACACACACAAAGACCTTTGCACTTTTCTGATGCCTTTCTCAAGCTGTTCTATAATACATTAGTACATCAAAGGGATTTTTTAAGTTTCAAGTTCCTCCCATATAGATGACTTCTGTATGGGAGCGTACAAAGCAGATGATTTCCTTTACAGTCAGTAAACTGTGTAATATTTAAACCACAATTTAAGTGATAATCCATGACTACAGCAAGCAGCTTGCACCTCTTCCTATGCAAAGGTGCAAAAAAAACCCAAAACCCTGGGGCTGTATCTCTTTGTGTAATGTAAGTCTGTTCTAAGAAACTTCTCAATAGGTTGAAACAAAAATGATAGGGGGAATCAGTTCTCCAAACACTCTAAAAAAAATACTGTGCTTTCATGAGAGGATCAGGTTTTTGATCTTTGCAATTAAATTATTTCCACACACTAAGGAACTGTTTTTCTTTCACTTTGTTACATTATACAATTCTGTAACATTAAGTGTGTCTGGTCCAAGATTTGAATTTGCATGTGTACAGGAAAAAACAGCGTATTTTGGTATACCTCAGTTCTACTTAGAACTTCAACATGGCAAATATATGGCCCTGCACCTGACCATCTATTCACCGTTCCACTTGCTTCTCTTCCCTCCTGCTCCTAATAGGATTTTTCTGATTATATGAAAGTGATGTGTACTTTGTTTTCCCATGGTTAGAGGATCTAAGTTCATGGAAAATCCCCCCGAGCCTTTTCTCCTTCAATTATAGGGATCAGTCAATATGGTTTCTTTAGGGAAAAGATAATTACTTGCATTTCTGCTTCTCAAGACTTTAAAAATACAGTTATCAACTACCAAAGTCTCTGGAGTGATATAAATAGGTTTATTTTGATAAAGACAGATTACAGATTATTTTATGAGTCCATCCCATAACATGGAAATTCTTTAAACAGCTTTTCCACCAGGAGACTGAGGAACTGAAGCAGAATATTCAGGAACGAGATGTGAAAAGGCACAGGGCAGCTGTCTTTGCTTCCATTGCCAAAGCCTAAACAACTTGAATTCTGACATTTGTTCCTATCATGGGAGAAAGCTGAGATCCAAAAGCTGAACTACAGACAAATGAGTTCTCTACAGAAGTAAGTTTTCCATGCAAATAGTGAAAAAACTTATTTGGAAAAAAATCTTAACATTTAGTTGAAACATGCATAAAACTCACTGCCACAGTAGGTTAAATGGAAGACAACGTATGTAACACATTTGAGAGTGCACATGGATTCTACTTTTTAATCATTGTTTTAAATTTTCAACAAATTTACGTATGAACTTTTAGAAGAGCCTTCCAAAAATCATCAGTCAACATTAGTTAACAAGCAGACAGTGCATACGTGTCCCAGAGCACAATTGTTAGTTGCAATGTATCCTTCCCCTTTAGTTAGCTAGCAACCCTGGCACAACCCCTGCCACCACTCCCCCAAACATAAACAGTACTTCAATGGGCAGTGTGTTTTATACTAAATAAAACAGTTTAATAGATCACAGAATCATAGAATGTTTTGGGTTGGAAGGGACCTTAAAGATCATCTACTCCCAACCCCCCGCCATGGGCAGGAACGTGTTTCACTAGATGCTGTTGCTCAAAGCCCCATCCAACCATACGATACATTTGATTGTATTATCATTCCTATATTGAGCCAGTATTTTTTCTCTGGGAAAACTGAAATAGCAGTTAAGAATTCTTTAGGTAAGTAGCAAGGTCTTAAAGCAGAAAAATCATCTTTGCAAGTTACAAAAGTAACATTTAACATATTGAACAAGTGAATGTCTGTATGCAGCCGGTGCTATACTCAAGGTCTGGCTTCTATAATCATGGATCTACCTGTGACAAGCCAGGTTTCTTGGGAGCTGATGGGATTCACCTGACACCAACTGGGGCAAGAGCCTCTTTGCCAACAAGCTGGTCAGACTTGTAAGTAAAGGTTTAATCTAGACTCCTCAGTGGTGGAAGGGGATGGAGTTTTAAGCAACACAGAAGGGCCAGGGGACTGCTGATGCCTTAGGAAACAACAGGGAAACACCTGTGAAATGCTGCAAAGGGATTATGGCTTGTTCCTCTAAAAGGGTGACACAGTCAACAGCCCAGCTGAAGGGCCTCTATATGAATGCCACAGCATGGATAACGAACAGGAGCTGGAAGCCACTGTGCAGCTAGAAAGCTGCAATGTAATCAATATCACTGAAACTTGGTGGGATGAATCACATGACTGGAGCACTGCAATCAATGGCTATAAACTGTTCAGAAGGGACAGGCAAGGAAGAAAGGGAGGGGGCTTGCTCTCAGTGTAGAAAAAAGTAAACTGACTGCACAGAGCTGTGTTTGAAAAACAGCGCTGGGTTGACAGCTTATGGGTAAAAAAATCATAGGACAAGCCAACAAAGAAAAACACATCATTATTTACTACAGGTCGCCTGACTAAAGAGGATGCTACTGAAACATTCTTACTTCAACTACAGGAAGCACCATGCTTGCAGACTCTGATCGTGCTGGGGGACTTCAGTCACCCTGAAATGATGTGTCTTTACTTTTATTTACTATATAAGACTCTATAAATAGTCTATTTACTTCACAGCTTTTAAAAATTCTTTCTCCCCACATCATTCGTTAGTTCAAAAATCTACAGAAAGATTTAAATTGCAATAAACACCATCTTTCCTGAACTCTTTGTTACTCTCTATTATTTCAAACTCTGCTGCAGATGACAACTTTTCTAGATCATGGCTTCTCGAAGAAGTTAGTTACAATCTTTTAGCATTACTCAGTGTATTTTTAGGTTTTCAAGCCTTAGGTTTTCATTACCTCATAGCAGCACTTACTTATCACTTTCCTGATCTGAATGTTCTAGAGTCTCAGAAGCTGAGAAGGTTGAAATTTTTACCATCTCAGCAAGTGTTATGAAATATATCCCCTCTGCCCCTCCAAGGAGGATTCTAACACAGATCTTCAAGAAAATGGAAGTCTGAAACTATGAAATACAGAATAGAACAAATAGAACTCTTCTTTCTTCTGATTTGCAGCAATTCTTTTACATTTGCTCTACAGTATTTCTTTCACACCCCATTTTTTCCTGACACCTGCTCTTTTCTAAACATTCCTCTTTCAACACTCCTTCCCCCATTAGTTCTGCTGAAGAATATTTTGATTCCATAAAGAATATCTATTTTCCTAATGCATACAAGAATCCCAGAAGAGGAATGAAAAAATATTTAGGTTGCTGACTCAAACCTTAAACAACAATACAGAAAAAATTTGAACCACAAGACTCTGTAGTTGCTTGCTTTGAAGTCACAAGCAGAACGTGGGACTGATATAATCTCAAATGGAGTCATGCCACAAAAATGTTAAAGCTTTGGAACATCGCAGTGTTCAAATGACTCAAGAGTTACTCAAATTAGTTTACTCCATATATAACACACCTACTTTTCTTCTGAAGTCATGCCTTACCTTTGCTTCCATACTGTTCTGGTGGCAGGTCATAAGGTACAGGAAAATATTTTGCTGAATCATTACTTTCTGAATGCATTTTCCCTCTCACATGAAAGTAACCTTTGTCCAATCCCTATGAAGGAAGTGAAACATACAGAAGACAGACTTATTAGTTTTTGAGGAAAAAGACAAACTTAATCCACAATAGATTCTTTCTCAGTAAGACTTACTTTAGTAAACAAAATGTTTTGGCTCTGTTACTTAGATTAGATACTTTAGCATCTTCCTGTCCTAAGAACTCAGCTTCTATTAGTGCTACTATTTTAGGCTCTTCTCTTTCTTTTACATTCATGTGTGTGGCCCCACAGTCCCACTGGATATACTTCGTTTTCTCTGTCCCTTACGCATATATCTATCTATTTACATGTTCAATAGGTAAACACACTTGTGACTTTGTGTAAGCAATTCTATATAAGCTGCACAAGTCTTTGCTAGTACAGTATGGGCAGCATATCTCGATACAACAAGATGTTGCTTCTTTTGCATAAACTCTTATGGATGTTGGAATCAAATTTTAATTATTAAACAAAACATTAATACCTTTGGTGTTTAATATTTAACTAAAGGGAAAAGCTTTAAAAAAATTCTCTTTGTTGTTCAGTTTCATCCTGACCATATTAGTTAGATATTCTGCATCTTTCATGAACTGAATTAAAACTCAACTTGTGATACAGACACATGACTTCAGACTTAAGCTTTTTAGATAACTTGGACAACACCATCCATGTACACTAAAAAAATTTAATGAGGATTTGACACTGCTTGAGTAAAGGTTTCAAAGACTACGCTCATATTGGAATGACAGTGAACTTCAAACAAGGTTAAGAACTACCAAAAAAAAGCTGTAATGCAAGGCAATACAAGGGAAGATAGACTTAAAGCTATTAAAATAACTTTGGCAGACGATATTGCTTAGCCACTTCTCCAGAGAAATTGGATCCCATTCATCAGTTGTAATGAGCTATATAAAAGCAAATCTCTAACACTGAGATTTCCAATGGCCTATTGTCAATCAAGTACAATTAGATTAGAATAAACTGAAAGTTTAAAGGCTATCAAGCTTTTATTATTTATTTCTAAGACATTACTGAACAACCATACTTTTCTTTCTAAATTCATAGAATCATACAATAGTTTGGGTTGGAAGGGACCCTTAAAGGTCATCTAGTACAAACCCCCTGCAATGAGCAGGGACATCTTCAACTACATCAGGTTGCTCAGAGCCCCATCCAACCTGACCTTGAACCTCTCCAGGGATGGAGCAGCTGCCACCTCTCTGGACAACCTGTGGCAGTGTTTCACCACCCTCATCATAAAAAAATTCTTCCTTATATCTAGTCTGAGTCTACCTCTTTTAGTTTAAGGCCATGACCCCTTGTCCTGTTGGTAACAGGCTCTGCTAAGAAGTCTTGTTCCCATCTTTTTTGTAAGGCCCCCTGAAGTCTTGAAAGGCTGCTCTAAGGTCTCCCTGGAACCCTCTCTTCCCCAGGCTGAACAACCCCACCTCTCTCAGCCTGTCCTCATAGAAGCGGTGCTCCAGCCCTCCAATCATTTTTTGCAGCCCTGCTCTGGACCCACTCCAACAGCTCCGCGTCTTTGTCGTACTGAGGTCCCCAGAGCTGGACACAGTAGTCCAGATGGGGTCTCACCAGAGCAGAGGGGCAGAATCACCTCTGTCAGCCTGCTGGCCACACTTCTTTTGGCCTTCTGGGCTGTGAGCGCACATTGCTGGCTCATACCCAAATATTAACTTATACTTTATCCCAGCTGTACGATCCATCAGTCCAAATTTTACTGGATTACTGTAGCACAAGCAAGCTTCTTATTCACCACTAAATAATCCCATTTGAATAAAACGGGATACACACTGGCTGAATTGATAGTCACATCTATATATGGTACTTTTACCATACTGTAAATTCTTCTTTATTGAAGTTTTACTTCATCAAATGCTAACACTGTAAGCTAGAGGAAGCAACATTCATATGACCACAAAAAGCACAGGTTACAAAGCAGCCTTACACTTACACCCTTTTCTTTCATGCCCAAGAAGCACAGTAACAGAAAATAGGCAGAGCTGCCAAAGACAACATCAAGCTGTATTACAGCAGTACTAGCAAGTCAGTTCAAGAAACTCCTTTAGAATATAGATGCTTCTTTTGTCTCATGACCCAAAGTAATGGGAAGCTACTGGTTATAATCTACGAAAAAATGTGTATTATATCAAAGACTAGGTAAAAGCCACTGCCTTTTAAATGAAAGAATAGGGGAAACAAACAAGGTCCATGCTAAAGGACTGTATGAATGAAAAGCCATTTTAAACTTCCCCTTCTTATGCCATTAAAGTCAGTGGAATTTTGATTAATTTATTAAAATCAAATCAGGCTACAATCTTCTGTAGAGCTTAGCCTTTAAGTAACAAGCAACATCTTCAAAACAAACCAATGCAAAGATAAGATTATTTTTAAAAGCTCATAAATATCTATGGGTTTGAAATTGACTGAATAGAAAGATAAAAAATTAATAACTTCAGGGAAAAATGGAACAATCTAGTTGTACAGCTTTACTTCCAATTAATTTGAACCACTGATAGAAATTTCATGTAAAAATGCAAATAACCACACTTATGTCTGTAGTGGAAAGAACATGAAATATGCCAAGGATACTACAGCTCAGAAAGAACTGAAACTGTGTAAGTGGTGGTAAGAACTTTCTTTGCAACTCATAGTAGTCAGGTTTCAGCTGGTGGAACGTCTGGGTGGTGTGCAGTCCTAGATACTACTCATAAGGTCATTTTTATGTTGCAGATAAAGTGGCTTGTATGAGGTTTGATAGCCCCAAGCACCTGTGAGCTTTTCCCTTGTTTTCCACATGCTGCTATGAGAGAAATGTGGAATGGTAAAGAAGGCTTCTCTGCTGTATTGAGTTGGTTCTTATTCCATTATGAACTTCATATGCATGCCTGATCAAGGCCACCAAAGCTACACAGCTGTTACCTGGCACAATCTGAGTGAAATTTGTATAATCATTGCTATCAAAACACATAGTGTAGAACACCACCTACTCAGGCCTCTACATACATACATAGTAATCTCAGTTTAAGTATCAAGAACATGCATGCCGTTCTGAAGTTCATGGCAGTGGCTGATTTTCCACACAAGACAAAAAGAAAATCCCCACCACTTGTAGACATTTTCCATCTTATTTTCCTCCCTGTTATCCATCTTTTTTCCAGACCCATAATGTTTTCATTTCTGCTTCACTTCTTCTGTCCCCTGTTACTACTTCAGTGTATTTCTTTGCAGGCATTTTGCTTCCTTCTCTTGCCTTCCTCTTCCTTGTTCTTCCTCAGTAGCCACTAGTTATATTTTCCTCTTCTCTGAGCATATTATTTCTTTTCTGATGCTGTCCTCCAACCCCACTTGTCTCATCAATTGATCCCTAAACTGTTTTATTTGTCTGTCAGAATTTAACCTGTAGAGATCTTCCATTCAGGAAATGCTATTCTAAGATACTTAGTTTTCCTTAAAACATCCTGGAGTGAGAGTCTAGGTTATGAAATACGTTCTTTAATAAGGCCCTCCAAGGAGATTCACATGCTTTTAAAAATAACTCATGTCTCTATCTGCACACAGAAATTACAAGTCACACATTTTGCCTGTTTTGAGCATTTCCTAAGTGTTCACAGCTCTCATTGCTGTTTCCAAAAGCAAACCAGCAGGCTCTTGCCTAAAAAAAAAAAAAAAAAAAAAAAAAAAAATAATTCTGCCTGCCTCAAATTTTCCTCAGCCTTATTCTATTCTTTCAGAATTTTTCCCTCTGCAGCTATATTTTGTTCTTTAACTGCTGCTCACAGCAATACGTTTTGAAATGTCGATACAAATTTCTCAGTTGGGAAAGTATATTTTTTTTTGTACTTATGAAACTTCAGATGCTGTTGTGGGTTCTATTAGTGCCTTAGCATCATACATTGTAAAAGCAGGCACTGGGAGGATGAATAGAAAAAGTAGAACAGCTTTTAAAATTCTGCTTTCCAACCATTTTTGCCCCAAACCAAGGCACACCGCAGACTATAGGAAAGCATCACACAAGAGAGGCAAGAATGGCTATCCCTACATCAGTGGGAATTAATACTGATATCACTACAGTATTTTGTTACTACTGAAGTAACTCCTATAGGAAGCAGCCAATAATTCCACTGGATGATTATGGGACTATCCTTTCCCATGCTAGTAAACATAAAAAAGCCTGCTCTTCAGCAAAACTATTTAAAAACTTAGTAGTTTAGGCAGTAAAGAATTAAGGATGCACACAAACTTTGCAGTGACCATGCTCTTCTGGCCAGGAGAGTATACAATGAAATCCTTCCTCAACATTGAGGCGCATTTATTCAGAACAGTTTTACTCAATTTTATCAGAGCATTTTTTAAAAATTTTTTTCTGCAAGCAGCCCACAGTGCCAAATTCAGGTATCTAAAGCCGAAGTTCCTTGGCATGGAAAATGTGTCTCTGGGTGTCTCTACCACTGGAGTTTGGAAACCTTGTGGCCGTTCTGTGAACACTAAAAGCAAGGTTTAACGTCCTAAAGTCCATACATAAACTCTTGGTTTGCCTACACTGTATTTATTTTCCCACCCACACTCCATCTCATACAGGATAGAAGACTTCACCTGAAACCAGAGAAACTGAAGAAAGTGGTACAAAGAAAAAAATTAATGTTACAAAGAGCTTAACCTATTTATTTCTGTTCTGGTCAGAGTTGAGCTATGACTGAAGGTACTCAGTTCAGTTGTTTGAACTCAGCAAAAAATTAAGCAGTTCAGTTCTAATGATCACACACATATACATTACAGCTAGCTGTTCTCTGAACAAGATTCAGCCCATACACCACCCCCATAGGCAAGTACATGAGTATTTTACTCATTACCAGTGAGTATACACCATCAAATACAGCATTTCAGAACTTTAAATACTATTAGTTGTCTGTGACTGATTATCTAGATATAATTGTAGCACTGATAGCACTAGGTAGGCAAGCATGGGTAAGTTCTCAGTTTAATAGCAGCTACTGTATTTCTCTGAGTTTATGTTACCAAAAGGTGACTGGCTAGTACCGTATTCTTCAACAGATCTTTAAAAAGATTTAAGAATTCCACAAGCTTTTATGTTGTTTTACAGGTCAAGTTGAGTTTGTTACAGCTTCATCAGACAAGGGCTGTGAGGAGGAACTATTTGTTTAAAAATCTTTTCATTAGACACTCCCAGGCTTTTTCAAATTACTGCAACATGCTTCCCAGAAGTTCATTATGTTAGGTGTTTTACATGTTAAAGATGTAACTTATTTCAGCCTCTGGAAAGGAATCCCCAGCAGCTGAACAAGCTGAACATGAGTAAGAGTGAAGATGTAGGAGGTGAGAAATAGAACTGGAGATAGAAAGGGAAATGCAGTTCAAACACAGGACACAATTTTTTTTATAAACATTATTTTTTAATCAAGGGAAGCTTGTGATCTGTCAGCATCAGCTAATTTCTCCCTAAACACTAAAACTGTAAATGATAACAGCTGCTGCTATGTTGAGAACAACCATTCAACACATTCCTGAGAGTCTGCATCAGCACATCAGGCCAAGACCCAACCACAAAGCACAAGTACTGGAAGCATTTTAAAAACCAGACAAAAAACTTGGCAGTCAACAGATGGCAAGTGAAGAACAATTAACTCCCGAATTTGTATTCCACAGAAAACAGAATGCACAAACTGCAGAGCTAGTGGCATTTTTAAGTTTAGGAATATTAAGTGTGTGCAATACCAGTGCAACAGGGTAGCGTGGCCGAGCGGTCTAAGGCGCTGGATTAAGGCTCCAGTCTCTCCGGGGGCGTGGGTTCGAATCCCACCGCTGCCAGAAATGTTTTCACTGTCCAACTCTATTCAAGGTCTTTTCCAACCTGAACGATCCTATGATTCAAAGCCTTAACTTCTACCAGAGTGTCATTAACTTTGTGATCAAAATGTATGAAACAACCTGAAGAAACAGAACTATCAGAAATTGGCAGTATTAAATTGTCCGGCCAATAGCTAGAGCATGCTGTCTCTCGAAGTCTAAGAATGCTCAGTTATGTTTCAAAGCACTATCTAGTTTGTAGTCTATTTTTAATTGCAAACAAACTTCAGAAAATTCGGTTTCTAAAAATGTTAAGTCTATTCCCAGTCCTCCATTATTTTCATGTAAGACTAATATGCCACATAGGATGTTAAAACCACACTGAACCAACAAAACCCCTGACAACTGGACCAAGTTATCAAAAAAGTAGTTTTAACGCAGAATTAACTGCAGGGCATATACACAAGATAAGCACTGCAAAATATCAGATGACTGCGTGCATATAAAACAAGTACTAATATTTGTGTCTCTGACTACCACCTAGTTATCAGGTGTCCCTGCAGTCACTTTGCAGTGTAATGAAAGACAGACACAGTCCCTTTCCCCACTTTGCTCCTATATACACCATATCATGTGACTACTGACAGGTGACTTTTTTTTTCTGGTTGCCAGCCTGCACAATTAAGCATCAATATTAAGGAAACAGAGAGGAAAAGAACTGAGTACTCTCTTCAAAAATATGTATTGCTACACATTATTCATGTAAGTTTTAGATGAGCTTCAATTAAGTTGTGTTCCAAGAGGTCTGAAGCTCAAACATAAGACTGTCTCATACACACTGGCATATTTTACTACACCCACCTGTATATGAGCACGTATTTACATGCTTTCTATAAATTTACATAAGACAAAAGTTGTGAGGTCTGTAGAGAAAGCACTGTACTTACAGAAAGTATCTTTATATTGCATACATTGTCATTATGCCATTTGACAAAAATCAAACTAAATTATCACAACTTGCAACATTAGAATTGTTTCTCATGCTATACACTTCTGTCAATTCTGAATGAACAACTTCCTCATTCACTTGTTGAAAAACAACCTAACCTATTACGTACCGCTTTGTTAAAAAAAACCAAAAAACAAAACCACCAAACCAGCACGCCAGACTCAGTAGGTGAGAACATCATTTGTCACAGGTTTACATCTGGATCTGTTTCTCCATATTTATACTTGCATCTCATGTGTGCTTTTGTCCCTCCACTCACTACCCTCTCAACCCAAATGATACAGAAGAAAAATAGAGAACAGCAGTAAGAATGATCAAACAATCTCTACCCTAGGAGCAACAGGCTAAGGACTCTTCAGCCTAGAAACAGCTAAAGTCTGCAGAAAGAGTGGTGTGGAAAAGGTGATCACAGACCACATTGTTACTGTCTTTCAATGCGAAAAGGAAAAACCATCAAATGAAACCAATTCTCACAACACTCTGCTTCATGTGACATTAAGTTGTTCTAGCCGAGTTCCACACGTTGCGAATGCTAAAAGCTTACAGGCATTTAAGAGAATACACGAGATGCTTGCAAAGGAGGCTTCTAAGTCAGGAAGTCTTCAGGGATAAACTACTGCATACATGGCTGACCACTGTACTTTTCTATAAGCATCTGCTTTTGGTCAGAGTTTTGAGATGTTCCTTTGATATGACAAAGTTAAGCTTTCTTCTTCCCCAACAATGGATATTTTAAAGTAACCACTGTGACAAAAAGGGAAAGATCTGGGGGCTTGGCTCTACCATTTATAATGCGCAATGTATTTTCCTCAGCCAGGTCCTAGCCATTTATGCCCATTTTAATTCAAAACTTCACCGACTGGCCGTCTCCATAGGCTCTGGTTCCATAACCTGGCCAAATGCATGCTATCTCAATGTGATCCTACACTCACCTCCCTGCTCTCTGCCCCCTTGAACCTGCCCTTCCTATTGCTTCCTTGCATTAGCAATCAACTCATCATTTTGTGCTGGTTCATGGAACAACACCTGAAAACTTGTGCCATTTGGTTTTGGCCAGTCCAATCCAAGCTGGTTTAAAGCACAAGAAATGCCAATAAGCACCAGTGCCAGTACAACTAAGGCAATGAAGACAGCCATGCACAGGCTGGTGTCATGGTACAGCCAACTGTTGATGCAGTTCCATGTGATAAGGTAGGTTGGAATCTGGCTTCTCAAACGTCTCAAAGGAACAGACTAGCTTAGGCGTTTAATTCTCTAACAGACTGATCTGCTGAGTGAAACAGGTACAGCAACCTACCTGTCACCAGAATGTGATCTTGAGTTGCAGCAAAGCTTCACTATATATGTATTCTTCCTAGGCTGAGAGTCTAAGCCTGCAGCAGTTGTAGGTTTAAGAGAGGCCTCGAACAAACAAAAATGATTGCCACAATCCCAGTCTTGTCAGCATCCTTTCTGCAAATCTGAACTTGCCCTACAACTACTCAGCAAGATCAAGATCTTGGCTAGGTTTGTATGAGTAACTTTTGTGTTTTGATCTGCTGTACGTATAGAAATGAGATTATTTTACTCTTATGAGTAACTAACTACAATCCTGCTGAAGGCTCCTTCTGTACTGGATATTGTTACAAAATTTCCACAGCCTTTGATGACAAAGGATGGCCCAGTAGACAAAATCTTCATCTCTAGCAGTTAATGACACCTTTGAAAGAATGATTTTTGACAGTTAGACTTCTCAAAGGTCAGATCCTATCACTATAAAGTCTAATGCAGAGTATCATTAGACTGAAACACAGCCTTAGAACAGGTTATCTCAAGTTATGGAAGCTAAATTAACTGTCACCTAAAGATATTTGGAACCACCTTCTTTAAATGCTGGCTCCTAAAGCTGCATAAAGGAAAAACTGCCAGAGGTATTGGTGTCTACTAAAACATTACAAATGTATTTAATTAATGGAAGGCATGTCACTAATGACAGCGGTTTGTATAGATATACCTCAGGAACTCTTATCTACCATGGGCACACCACTAGTACATAACATAATACTTACCTTGGCTCTCTAGTAGCTCCATTTCTTGGACAGTTTTGCCAATTTTTTTCTGAACTCCATTGCTATAACAATCAACTG
Source organism: Falco rusticolus (assembly GCF_015220075.1). Classification (NCBI taxonomy): domain Eukaryota; kingdom Metazoa; phylum Chordata; class Aves; order Falconiformes; family Falconidae; genus Falco; species Falco rusticolus. The sequence goes on from NC_051193.1 coordinate 43,483,583, forward strand.
GCAATTCTCAAGAAAGAAATATCTTGGGTGCATTAAGCTATTTCTGGTTTTCAGATAAAAGATTGTTATGCATGCATCATAAAGGTAAGTTTACAGTGCAATAAAACACCAGCCATTCAAATTCTTGATGCCAACAGTTAATTTGTTTCCAGCAGTACTTAAATCACTTGGTGTTGGTGATTGATCTTGCCAATATGTATGTTTCTTGCACTCTGAAAAGCTGTTTGGGTCCCAAACAGCCCCACTCTACCCCCTCCAATGCTGCTTATTTACACTTCTGTAACTATGTTAAGGGTACAAGTGGAAGTTCAGTTTTGAGAATAGCGGCCCCTAGCTTTTGCATTTGACACTGACTATATTTAATATGTTGTGTTTATTTTCAACTTTAAAAAGAAATTACAAAGCAGCACAGAAACTGTATTTTCTCAAGAAGAAAATTGTCATGAAAAAGGTGGACACTCTCAAGATGAAAACTAGAACTTCATTATTGCTGTAAGGTTGACGGCTACACAAGTGTTACATAAGAGCACAATAACACTATTAAAGAGTCTTAAAGCCTGAAATCTTTTTCTATGGGAAAATCACAACAATCAGACAGTAGGGAGCAGTGGAATAAACTGAGAACAGACAAATCCTACTCCTGTAATTAATACGATTCTACCTTACAGGCACACTGTACAAGATTACAGTTCCTGCTCCCAGTGTATGAAATTATTAATTCTTCCTCCTTTTCGCTACTACAAACAATAAAGCCAAAATAAACATTTTTTCATCTGCTTACTTAATAGTCAAGTTTTCAGCAGCGGCCCTTCACACTGCAGGAAGTTTTCACACTACTTGCTGTTTCAACTAAATAATATAAAGCTATATAGTGATAGGTTAATTTGATCTTTACCTGAACATAGCAGGGATTAGAACAGGACCACCCCTGACTATCTTTGCCAAAACACTGATTAAAAGGAAAAACCAGAATGTCAGAAGTCGAGGATTCTCACACATTTAAAACCCACGTTCTCTGTGGTTCATTTCATGAACAGATTTAGAGTGAGCGTATGACTAGAATGCAGTAAAAACTGCTGAAAAGCCTTTAAGATTCAAAGCAATGCAACCACCCTCCCACACCAAGAATTATCTCTAGTCCCTAAACAGAGGTTTGGCAAAGGAGGGAGAAAAGAGGTTAAAATTTTGCAGTGTTTCAGTGGAACTTTTTCTCTTGTTACAGCAGACCCAGCCAATGTCTTTTTTGCCTCTCACCCTGATGACCACAAGGCATAAGCTTCATTAGGAACTGTTTACCCAAAAGTATTTACCAAACCGTTCTTACAGTTCTCATTACTATTAGAGTACTCGTATTGGACTTATAGCAGAACGTATCTCTAAATTTTCTTGCATAAACCAGCCTGCAGACTTCTGCTAAAAGCTGGAGCAGATGCTTAATAAGTATCCAATGTGTTCTCAATCATCAGTAAACTTAGCTTAGACACTGCATTTAAGTTTTGGTTATTTTGATGCAACAAGAATAAAAATACACTTCTATTTTTAATAATTCTCTATCTCTTAAATGACTAGGTGGATTTTACTCCAACTGCTAAGACTGAACTACAAGCAGAAACAATTTTGGTCTAACACACCTAGAATGATAAAAAAGTCATTAAGAGCAGAAAGGTTAACTAGTTTGCAAATAGGGTAAAGGCTTCAGATTGCTGAAATTTTCTAAGGTTCAAGTGTTTCAGAATCTTTTATATTTCTGATAAGTTAAATGCTCCTGAACAAATAATTCTGTTCATCAAAATGATATTAGAATGAAACTGAGTTATAGAAAAACTCACAACAATGAGATCAAAGGCATTAAGACTTACAGTTTTAGGCACAGGGAAGAAAAATCAAGATCTTTTTACATAGGTTTTGGCCCTCTGAAAATTATTCTGGTGATGCCCCCTCCCCTGCTCCACGTGCAAGAAATCTTGTGTAGAATGCAAGCAAGATTCAGAGTGGAATGCAAGCCAAACATTCTCACAAGGTTTCAGTTCGGGTTTGTTGGGGTTTTTTTGAGGGGCGGCCTTTTTTCCTGTTTGGTGGGTTTTTTTTTTCCTTAAAGCGAAAGTTTGGCAGATTGCTCAGATCTGAAACACATACGGTCAACTCTTGGCAAAAAGACTAACTCAATTATTCCTGATTTTCTATCTATTTGAAGTGTGTTTTCCAGAACTAGCAATGCATGGGAAGTCCAGGGTCAAAACAGGAATATTGAAATTATTTAAAATTACTGTACAATCTGGTGATCAGTTATGTTAATACAAAAAACTTCATTCATTAAGCACAATCACATCAGTACTGTATGTAAAATCTTTGCTTGACAGCATCCAGAAATAACAGTAGCCAGCTTAGAGCATTATTTTACCCCTTGATGTCAGCTGCTGTTAAAAGTAAAGTCTTTTTGCACAAATTTTTTCCTCAGTGCTTCATTATTCTGTTATTAATAGCTGTTTACACAAGTGATGTTTGCTTTTTTTCAGAGCACAGCGATATCAAAACCAATGCTTTCTACTATAGGAAGTTGTTGGATTTTTTTCTTGTTTCAGTCTCTGATCAATGCATTTTCTCTAAGTTTTCTTCCGCATAAAAACCATGCTGGAGAACAATGTCTGAAATTGTCTCTAATGTTCAGAGCATCAGAGACCACACTACTACATCAACTCCTTAATAAATGTTAAAGGAGTTGTTTACAGAAGTAATGAGTTCTTTTAGATACAGCCAGAAACCATCAATCATAATATCGTGATCTTAGGAGACTACAGTTATACAGTTACGGTAGGTAACTTTTAATATCATAATATTAGTAAATTTTCATTTGGGAGTATATCACTAGTCAACAGAAGCGAAACGTTATGTGAATATCTATGAATATTATCTAGGAAAGATGTATTCATAAAAAATATTTTTAAGGACTTATAGCATACTAACATTTCAGAGAAACTTCCAATTTCTCCTCTGGAAAAGAAGAAATTCCACAGGAACGAGTTTGAATGGTTTGTCATCATAGATTAACTGCTGTTGGTAACATTTTGGTACTAACAGGTTCACCAGAGAGAAGGAGGTATCAACAACAGGAACAAGAAGCTCACATCCCCACTATCGGGCAGTAGATCCAAGTACGACAAAAACAATCTAAACAAGAGAAGGAAGCTTTTTGTTGTCAATACAATGCACAATTAAGTCACAGGACTCACTAGCACAGGATTCTGTAGAGGGCTAAAAACCAGCAAGAGTAGTTTAATAAGGAACTTGATGTGTTAAGAGAATAAACAGTGTTGTAGGTACTAGCCATCATGGTCTGGATATAATTTTTATCCTAGAAAGCCTTTAAAGTAAATCATAGGGAACATATACTAAGAGATATTACATACATACTGTTATACCAAACCCCATGGCACCTGCCACAACTGCACTAAGACTAGACTACAAGGTAGATGGACCTTAGTTACCATGAAAACCTTTCACGTCTCCCAGTCCTCTGCTTCACACTAGAATAATAGTTACTTTGGGTCATACTTGTCTTCTACATACTGAGACTGCTGTCATAGGCCTGGAAGATACAGTCCTTCAGCTTTTAAATAGCCTTTTATGAAGATGTTCTTGGAGTTGTATCAGAGGTTTTAGAAGACACATTTGAGAACTCAAAGCAAAAAGTTTGAGAAAAGTCACATGGCTTTGCAAATGCATTTCAGGGAAAGAGCAAGAACAGCAATCAGTGCAACATTAAGAATTGTTTTTCAAATTACAACCCAGACACATCACTTCAATATGAATATGCACTCAGCCTAGTTTTAAGAAGCACAGAAGAGATTTGATCATCCTTTTCAGCAACGTTTAGTATATGTTACAATTTCAAAATATTTTTGTAATTTCAGTAACACAGAGTCAGATCAATACCAAATCCATATTTGCTGCGTAGGAAAAAAGACTGCTTCTATTTTAAAGAAAACCTTGTATAAACTCCACTTGCTATCAGCTTTCTAACCCAGAAATACAGAACCTAATAATTAGATTATTCAGTCATATTTGTACTCATCAATATTTGCATATTCTCAGTACACTCCAGGATTTATACTTCAACTATGAACTCACAAATGCTGAAGGCAAGAAAAGGACTCCGAGTTCGTAAGAACGGATCATCAACTGAGTGCCGTTTTTCTCCAGCGCTCCCCAAGCTGCCTTAGATAGATTGGCACTGCAAAGAGAAACAAAGCATTTCAGTGAGGCATAATCTTCATGGCAGAAAATGTTTAAATACCGCAGTTGTACCAATGCACTTCTGATTGAAGTGAAGCTTTACTGCTAGAACAGTTTTTTCATGAAAAGTGATCTGGGTGTTATTCCTTATTGCTATTTTTATAGCACAGTGGGAACAGCAGAGACAATATGTAGAAGGGTATCCGTACACCACATGGATAATTATAGAAGTCTATGCCATACAGATCTACAAGACAAATTCAGCCTTTTGAATCTTCCCTGCACATTTCAAAAAAGGAGGTTGATACTGGTAAATAGCTTGTTTGATGACTTTGGAAGATTAAAGGCTAGCTCAATTACGACTACCTACATTATAATACATTTAGTACAAAGCATTTTTGCAAGGGTTAAACAGTATCTTTTGCTCCTGGCATTTTGTTCTTTGAGATATTTATGAAAACAAATATTAGAGGTATTCTCGTTTTAATGTGTTATTCAGTACCATGTTGTAGATAATCCTTCATCAGTATCTGCTATGAAGTGTATCAATTTGGGAGTCAAAAAACCCCTGCAATTCTGTTGTCAAGACCTACTTCTACAGCAAAGCACAAAGCTTAAACACTACATTTAAACTGAGAGAAATACTGCATGCTTCTTTGATAGTATCAAATGATGGAATAGAAGAAACATGAGAAAAAAATAAAAGTGAATTTCTGAATTAGGTGGACTCAGCATCGCATCTGAATAACTTAAAACCTTTAAAAGCACCTTAATCACTACTATCATTGCAGGCAACTGTATTGATCAGCAATGAAATTCGGAAAGACAGAATATAAGAGTAAGGATGCAAGACCATCACCTATAGCATACAGGTTTGCACAAAAATCAGTTTTGGCAGAACTGAAACATCTGTATTTTTCATTCACAGTAAGACATTCTCCCCTCATGTCAAGAAATTTCTTGCTCCCTCTTTTGGCTTTAAAAAACAACAACAGAAGTACAAAGCTAGACTTCAAGCTAGACAGCTGAACAGCTCAGTCTAACAAAAGGTCATATTCCAAATACTAGGTATCTACATGTTTCATAATAAGGCAGCACAAGTATAAACTTTGGCTTAATACGCATCTGTTTCGTACAAACTAGCACATTCAAGTGCAGCATGTGTTAAAGAAATTTAACCCAAGGTTTAAAAATACTTATCACTTCAGTTGACGCTGAACCAGCCCAGACAAGATTTTGGTGACTACTGCCAACAGTTCCTGACTTAATCATTTCAACCTGCAGCCCTCAAAGGGGCAATAAAATGAAGAAACATTAAATATGGACAAAAATTCTTGTCACTACTTGTAATAATATTATGAGGATTATGGCAGTAATTCACCTGGACCTGCAATTGACAAGAACCTTATATATGACTTTTTTTTTTTGTGAGAGGTGTATGGTTAGTTGTTTACCTTGTAACTAAGAACCATGCAATCTTCTGGAAGTCAGGAGAGAGTCTCATGTATGTCTTAATGTGAGGCATAGCATGACTTCGACCCGAGACTTCTGCTGACCATTTACTAGAAAAAGAAAAGGAATTGTTTTCATATATAGTTTTATTTTAAGGCCTTAAAATTACCATACTACAGTGCCATGTTTTCAGTGATATTACCCTACACTTGTTGCATTTAGTCTCATTTCCCCTACAGAAAGGCTGAAAATGCTTTAACTGAATTTTTATCCTGAAATCTGATCTCAATAGTAGTCACAGGGCAGGATTTATTTTTTCTTGACAAAGCAACCATTTTCCTCAGGGTATCAGCTCTCCTAACAAGGTTTTCCACTCCTCCACTCCAGCTAGTACTCAAGAAACTGAGTCCAAACTTCCAGCCAGTATTTCTTCTTTGAAGACTACCAATGGTTATGCATTTAAACAAAAGAGCTTAGGAACAAATTAAATCTCACAAAACTCCTCAAGCTTATTAAAATTTGTTACACATGAAGTAAAGGCAGGGAGCAACGAATGAATTCTTGATACTGCCCTTCTTCCCTTTTCTATGCCCCTAAGCCACTGAGAAATTTGGGGGCTTAAGAGAATAGAGCTTGTATCTATATGTATATATAAAACCAGTTTAAAACAGCAAGCCATTGCTGGGGTAGTTCAGCATCAGTGTTACAGATCTAAACTGTAAGCAAGCAGTAAATATATGCACATAACTGAAGGGTACATAATCATGGTAGTATTTAGAAGCATTTTCCATTCGCAGCTCTTAGGTCTGACTCAGTCAGGAAGGAGGCTTTTAAATACATACACCTTCCTCCACCTAGAGACTTCTTTCCTCAGTTTGGAATATAATAGGCTCTGGTTCTGCGTTTCTCTAATTCAGCGTTCTCCTCTAAAAAGCAAATCAAAAAAGAATCAATCAGCTCTGAAAAGCCCTCCTAAGTGAACTGCGTTCATTTAAAAGCTTAAGATGACTGAAGTGGAAGGGCTGGAATTATTTACCTAAGTTGACTTTCAGGACTAACTTGCACATAGCTAAGCCAAGAAGCTTTGCCGTTCAGGGGTCAAGACCTACTTCAAGAACCCCATCCTGTGATGAAGGAAAGAAAACTGTTGCTGAGAACTGGTCCTGTATTCCTAAATGGCAAGAGAGGAAACACTGTATGCATGTTTGGAGCAAACAAGACATTTTTATATTTTGTTGCAAGCCACACTGAAGTCTGTTTCTGAAGAACAGACTAAGATATACATGATACAGAAACCTGTAAACTAAACTTGTGTTCCCCTACAGAACTCCACACTTCCCATACATACAGAGTATAGGGCTATACCTCAAGAATTCTTGTTAACAGCTTTTATCTCACAACTGACAGTTGAGGCAAACGTTATCTACGAGTTTAAAGCACAAAAACCCCTGGGTAACTCCAGCAACATTGTAAAAATGAAAGCCAGGAAAAACAGTAGAATTGGGAACCGAACACAGACTTTCTTTAGATCTATCTTGCTGCCTTACTGAGGGATAAAACTCCTCCCACTATTAACTGCAATAATTTTGAGCTACTGTCCCCGTCTACTGCCTTTCTGCCTCCTTATCTTTGACAGATACAATTAAGTACTGTGTTTTAGCAAGAGTACCACCACTTCTCTTCCATTTACTAGCTACAGTAATCTAATTGCAGTTAGTTTCAATTATAAACTGATTGAAACTGGTATTCCAGAAAGTTAAAATCAGAAAAGGGAGCATCTATTTCGGCCATATTTTCTTTGTAGGACAGCACAAATACATAAAGACAAGAAGGGAAAAGAAAGTGACTATGTTCTCCAACTGGGTTTGGGTTTATTTTTTCATTTGGTTAGTTGGTTTTTTTTTTAAGTCATTACCCCATTGAGAAACTCAGATGCTTTTAGTAAAAGCATTATTAACAAAGAAGTATTTAAGAAATGTTTTCTCTTCAGCCTAAAAGCTTATCTCCAGACTACATAATGACATTATAAACCAAAAGAACTGGAAGGGGTTTCAGATGGGTACAATATCACATTTGATTTATTCTTAATACAGCTAAATTTCAATTTCAACATGGAGCTTTCCTGGCATATTTTAGGAAAAAAAAAAAAAGCCAAAACAGATTACAAAAACCCTAAAGTAAAATTCAAGAAGTTGCAGAGCATATGTCAATATAACAATTTCAGGCTACTTCTAGCCAAATTGACTTAACACATTTTAAGCAGTAAACTTTTCATCAGAATGCAGCTGGCAGATGATGTACACAGGACTGATCTCATGTTGCAGTAAACCTCAGGCATGTTCAGTCTCAAGATAAATACCGTTAATTAAATGAAACTAGCTTTGACAAATCTTACAGAGCAAAACTACAGCTTGAGGTATGTTGGTTTGTTGGTTTAGGGTTTTTTTGACAGTTAGAGGTCATGGTACCATGTAAACTAAAAGCTCAAGTGTGGGGTAAGGAAAAGGAACTAACAAAAGCAGCAATTAACAAATCATTACGCACTGCAAATCTCTCCTTATCAATTAGCAATACTGAAAGGAAAAAACAGCAACCCTATCAGAGAGAAAACTGAACAAATTGCACCATTTACACAGTAGCTAATCTAACAAAGCGATCTAGTAATCATTTGGTACAATCAGAAAAGTAAAATCAACATTATGTTTAGTTACCTAATTCTTCTGAGAAATTACAGTTCAGAGCTGCATTATAGGTTAAATAGACTCAGCCAGCAGAAGAGACAGACAAGCAGCCCACACACATTACAAAAACTGTTTGCCTGGGGCAGAGGTTCTACCTCTTTGGGTGAGACTACAGGACACCACTTTCCAACTCCATTACTCTCTCCCTGCTTGTAACAAGGAGCTATTCCTTCTATTTAAAACAGCCCTTTTGTTGCCAGAGCAGGACCCTAGTATGCCCAATGAGACAGGTATGTGGGTGTTTTCTCATTAAACAGGAATAAATCAATGAATGATCTCATCAAGTAACATTCTGTACACTAAATAAGAGACTAACTGAAAAAAGCTGTATTTTTCTTCCAACAAGATTCTCATGAAGTATATATAGAAACTGAATTAAAACTGTATGAACACCCCCAGTTTTACTGTCTCCTCACTTTTTTAATCGTAACTGAACAATCTTGAAGTCTTGAACATCTTTGTAGCTTTCTTCCTTGCCGAATGTGCTCATAGAGCACACTTCAAAGGCAGGAGAAACAAAGCCTCACATGCTTTCTGTTCCAGTTCCATTCCTTGGACATGGATCAGCAAGGCTCACAGCAGCAATCACGTTCAGTCCAGAATGGAGAATGCTCTCTGCCACTAGCAATTGTATTCTCAGCCCTCTGAATATATACACAACTTTACATGCTATTACTTAGATATGGGGAAAGTATCTTACCAGAGCAACTCCCACCTGGAAAAATTAAAAGTTTCTGCTGAAAGGAATGGGGAGCTGTGGTCTTATAAGAGGTTACCAAATTATTATTTTTTTTTGATCTGTGCAAAACAACTTTTCCCATTGTTCTCAAAACATGCTTAAGTTTTTAAAAATTCAGCCTCAGGGAGACATCTGGCATGGAATGTGCTAGATTTAGAATTTGGCAAAATTAGTAGCATGTGAAAACAGAATTCTTAATGGAAAACGTCAGGCACCTTTAAGAGAAGATATTACCATGAGAGACTGAGAATTTTTGCACTTAAAAAGAACCCAAACACAAAAGCCTTCCTAACCCTGTCGTGGCTCACTTGAAATCCTGTTAATACTGATGCATAAGTGGGAAAGTGAAATACAACTGTAAAAAAAAAAAAAAAAAGAAAGAAAGAAGAGTAACATTATTCCAGTTCAGAGAAGGAAAGCTTAAATACAGAATCCAAAGTCTGGTAGTGGTCTCCATTAGCAACAGGTAAATAGCATGTTTTGACTGTTTTAGAGATAAAACCAGCAGATAAAAAACTAACAGCTTTTCTTTTAAGGAGTTGAAGAATATCATACTCCTGAATGCTTCCCCTTAATTTGCTTTTGAAACTCAAACATTACAGCATTGTAAGTTTAAACATACAGTCTAAGGAAAAAAAGAAAAACAAACAACAAAGCATTGAGCTCTACTTACTGAAAATAGGAATGTAGCCACAGCTGTTTCTGTGCTGTCTGTATACTGTATGGAAGCGAGCCACCAGCTTAAGGAAGAAATAGAACATGTACATTTGTTTTTTGAAAGACATACTAGAAGCAGCTTATTCCTCCAGATGCTTGCTATCTATATTATCTTCATTGCTTATTTTCAGAAAATGGTTAAATGCTCAAGTAATATAAACTAGTATGTAGTTGGATGGGGATTTTTTCCTCATTCTTGTAGTTTAAGAAGTTTCTAAACACTACACAGCAGATTTACGCTAAGAGAAACAATATACAAGCTATAGAATTAAGTACTTTTATAAGACAGATATTTATGGGTAATTTTTTGTTACAATACCACTTGATATCAACAAATCAGAATCATTACTCATACAAGCTAGAGGGAATAAAACAGGCAACTTTCAGAAAAACCCCAAAACAAAGTAGACCACCAAAAAACATTTTAAAAAGCAAGAACTTCTCTGATGAAATTATATTTGTATTGATTTGGTCTTTGGCTAAGGCACGTTGTGATTTCTCCAAATGGATTTAAAGAAAAAAAGTCAGCCATGGCATACTGAGTTATATTAGTATTGTTTATTACAAACATGATGCAAAACCTACTGCATTCAACCTGTCCTAGAAGATACCATTGAGACCTGTTACAAAAGCTTTACGACTCTCAGGAATGCACTAACTGCACGAGTCCATGGAGCTGTTCATGTGTACAAATACAGAGTTAAGTAACTCACCAAGTTATTTCACAATGTGAAAGAAATTACAGTAAGAAGTCATTGCACTTCTTACCATTTTTTTTTCCTAAAAGTTTGCTAAACAGATGCTGAGACAAGCAAAAGTATTTCAAAAGACCCTAACTAACATCTATAAATGCACTGGCTGCAGTTTCTACATTTGTCCAACCACCACTCAATTCAGATGAAAAAGAGAGCTGAAAGCATGCCTGCTAGCCCTGTGTTCAAATTCTACCAATTGTTAGAAGAGTTCAACACCTACTCTACTTCATACTACACAGGAGTACAGGTATTCAGCTTGGAACAGGAGCACGTGTTTATGAATTCACCAATGCCAAAGAATTACTGAATTGTTGAAGCTGGAAGCACCCGCTGGAGATCACCTAGATTAACTCCCTGCTCAAAGCAGGGTCAAACAGAGCATATTGCTCAGTACAGTGTCTTGTCAGGTTTTGAATATCTCCGAGAATGGAGACTCTACAACCTCTCTCTCCCAGCAACTTTAAACATCAGAAAACATTTTTGCTATAAGATTACACTGGAATCTCCTTTATCTCAATTGATGTCCACTGCCTCTTGTTCTTTCACCAGTCAGCATGTGAAGAATCTGCCTCTACTTTGCATCTTCCTATCAGGTATTTATACACATTATCAGATCTCCCAGGAAAGTTCTCTTCTCCAGGCTGAAGAATTACCCAGCTCTCTCAGCCTTCCCTTGATGCTCCAATCCCTTATTCATCTTCGTGGCCTTTTGCTGGGTTTGGTTCAGTATGTCCATGTCTGTCTTGTACTGGGAAGGCAACAACTGGACACAGCACTCCAGATGTGACCTCACCAGTACTAAATAGAGGGGATGGGTCACCCCACAGCAAAGTGCTTCCTAATGCAGCCCAGGATGCTGTTGGCCTTCTTGCCACAGGAGAGAATTGCTGGCTCATCTTCAGCTATGTGACCAGCAGCGCTCTCAGGTCTTTCCCCAGTCACCCCTCAGCGTGTACCTGGAGTTATTCTTGCCCCAACACAGTACTTTGCATTGCTCTCTTTGAACTGCTCAACATTCTTGTTGGCCCATTTCTCTAGCATGTACAGCCCCTCTGAATGGCAGCACAGTCATCTGATACACCAACCGCTCCTCCTGAGTTTCTATCATTTGCAAACTACAGTGTATACTCTGCCCCACCATCCAGGTCATTAATGAAGATATTAAATGCCCCAATATCAATGCCTAGCACACACCACCACTACCGGCTGGCCTCCAGCTAGCTAGCCTTTGTGCCACTGATCACAACCATTGAGGCCTGGCAGTTCAGCCAGTTTCCAAACCACCTCACCATCTACTCATCCAGCCTGTACTTCATCAGGTTGTCTGTAATGTGTTAGGAGACTGTGTCAAAAGCCTTAAAGTTAAGACAAACAACATACTGGACACTCCTGTCATTCATCAAGCCAGTCACCTTGTCATAGAAGGACATCAGGTTAATCAAGCATGATTTCTCCTATATAAACGCATGCTGACTAATCCCAATCACTAATCCTCATGAACCTCTTCCAATTGCTTTGACCTTTTGCAGACTAATCAAAGACAGCTTCGCACTGACATCAGCCAGGTCCCTTAGGATGCAAGGGTGCTTGCTTTTGAGAAACAAAAGCTTTGCTGCATCAGAATACTACAGTACTTCTTCCTCTTTCAGGCTGGCTGGGGCTATGCTTTCTATACAAACTACTGACTTTATTAACACAAACATGAGAGGACTGAACAACTGCATACTGCAATATTAAAAAAATTACTAATGAGTAGTGAAACATCTTATTCTCTATTGTATCTGATGTGCGGGATGGCACTGCAAAGACATCACAAGGAGAACTTGGCACACTCAAACCTGAATTTTCTGTCAAAATGAAAGTATGATTAAGTTAGAACAGTAGGCAAGAGCTGATTTTTCCTTACAGTGACATATGAACATGGTTATACAGACAAACATTTTACAACAATGCCCATAAAGCTTTTTCTATTCAATCACAATAGGAGAGCTAGAGTCAGAGCTCCAGCAACAGTAATAAAATGATTCTACTGCCACCTATTCTACCAGCTTCTCAGCAAGATGACAACTTCAGGTTCATTCAAAATCAACCACTGAAGTGATTTTGCAGGACATTATGACCACAAAATGCTAATAAATGGGGGTTCATCTGCTTACCGGGATAGCCTTCCAGACTTTGCCTCACATTGTTCACGGTAGGATAAACCTTGGAGAGGGGTGGGGGGTGGTGGGGGGTGGGGTGAGAAAGAATAGTTTTGATGACACAGCTCTAAATACACAAGCTCTCAATTTTCAAACAAAAAAAAATACCTTGAGGAAAACATTAAAAGCTTCATTTTTCAGAATAAAATGACAATGCAGCCTAAGAGAAGTTGTGTGCCAGTAACACAGGAAGTCTGTAATATCTTTACTGCTTTTGCACAGCTTACCAAAATTAGCTAGCAAGACTCAAACAATCCTGCTTCAACCACTTCCACAGTGTCAAAGTAAGCCCTTAACATTATTTTATGAGATTTTAGACTCATCTCTTAAGTATCAGTATGCAGGGGCAATTAGCATATGGTAAGGTCGTAGTTTGACAACATTTTCTCCTTGATTTAACAAGCTCCTGCTACAAACTTGTTTCTGCACATGCCCTTAATTGTGCTAATAACCAAATAACCAGGTTAGAAAATAATTTGGCTTAGGTATTAATCACTCAGGCTTCAGTTACATCTCAGTAGCAGATACAAGACTCAACGGAAGACAAAGATAATATAATGATAATGTAACACTCTAATGTCATAGAGATGGAAATTACAGTACGTTTCTATAGTATTCCATATACAAGTTAGTATGTAAACTAAAACACTGAAGTGGCATCCTTATGACTTCACAATGGAAAGTACATCAATGCCTTCCAAAAGGTAAAAGCAAACCAATGACCAAGATTTAAACAACAAATGAACAAGTGTTAAGTAAAGGTCACTAGCATCTAAAAGACATACCAAACGGAGTGGAACATCACATTTAAGGAGAGCTGTCATACTGCTGCCTGCAGCCACCAGGCTCTCCTGGAACTCTGAGCACAGCCATTTGGACCCATCAGCTCCCATTGAACCAATGCTTGAGAACTGTCCAACGACAGGCCAGGATTCTTGTGCTGGTATTGACAAAGCATGCTCTTTCAAAAGCTAGTGAGGGAAATCAAAACATTGTTAGACTTCAACAGGCAAAGAAAACCTTAATTAGTGGTTTGACATTGCTTCTGATATAATAAAGCCCCTATAACTCACTTCTGACAACAAAAAAAATTAACATTCAAACTATCTAACTTTGCAACAGAGAAGTCATAAGGCTCTCCAAATAAACCCACTTTTCCTTCAAGAGAAGGTCAAACATTGGAAGTTTTATCCAAAAGCACTGAAGCCCACCATTAAATAATGAGTAAAAAGAATACTAGCAGCTCTTCCTAAAAACATGAAACATTAGCTTTGGAATCACAGTAAATTAAACAACTAAAACTTTTTATATTTGGTGGTTGCAGGCCATAAAATTCCTCTCATATCCTAAAGCCCCAACTACAATAGAAGCCTACAATAAGATGGGAAAAAGAACAGTTGGAGAGAAAACTGAAATAATCCTTTTAGAGGAGTTCTTTAGCTGTGAATGAAATTTAAAGTCACATTAAAACCAGATGGATATAGGCATATATTAAATTGGATACAGTGGCTACCTTTTCCCTCTGCAGAGAGGATACAAAATTAAGTGACCTCAGTCACTAAAAACACAATCTTTTCAATCACTTAAGCATCTGCCACAAGACCATCTTTATCCTTTACAGGATTTTTCTGGTTTATTTTGCTATCATTTAGTGTCTTGCTAGGCAAAAAAACCCATGCCAACAACACATGAGAATGGGCAAGCACTTTATGAGCAAGGGGAGGTCTAAAAGAGTAGACTTGTTTTGGAAAGCACTACGATATATAGGTATTTTTTGTCACTGAAATTTGGCATGGACAGAATTAGAATGTCACATAAAATTCATGAGGGAATTTCAAATAATGCCACTTCAGCAGGAGGTGGAGGTTGAAATTTCCCCAGTTCTGAGGCACTTAACAGATGATATGAAATACCTTACCTCATTCTAAACAAATACAGAAAAGGAGCCCCATAAACCTGAGAAATACAGTCTTGTATGAAAATTAAGCATTATGGCTTGCCTAAATAAACATACAATTGTTTAGGTTGGGAAAATGCCTTTAAAATTATCAAGTCCAAACATTAACCTAGGACTGCCAAGTCTAACACTAAATCGCACCCCTATATGCACCCCATCTATAAGTCTTTTAAACACCTCCAGGGATAGTAACTCAACCACTTCCCTGGGCAGCCTGTTCCAATGCTTGACCACCTTTTCTCAGTAAAGAAATTTCACTTAATAGCTGAACTAAATCTCTCCTGGCACCAGTTCAGGCTCTATCGCTTGTTACTTGGGAGAAGAAACCCACACCCACCTCGCTACAACCTCCTTGCAGGAAGTTATAGAGCACACCAAGCTCTCCCCTGAGTCTCCTGTTCTCCAGGCTAAGCAGCCCCAGGTCCCTCAGCTGCTCCTCATGGGACCTGTGCTCCAGACCCTTCACCAGCCTCATTGCCCTTCCCTGGACACGCTCCAGCACCTCAGGGTCTGTCTTGCAGTGAGGGGCCAAAACAGGATTTGAGGTGCAGCCTCACCAGTGCCCAGTACAGGGGGACGATCACTGCCCTAGTGATCCTAGATCCTTTTACCACTTTGAGACAGGTGTACCCCATCTGTTGCCAACAGACCTGCTATCATGTGAACTGATTCATGATCAAAATACCCAAAATTCTTCCAAAAAAACAAATGGGGGGGATGGTGGCGTTTAAAAAAAACAAATAAATCTATGTTCCTAATTATTCAGTTGATTTAAAAAAAATAATTTAAAAAATCAAGATCTTAGAAAGATAACAGAACAAAACTAAAGACCTGACTGAACTGATGGCATCACCTACATGCAAATTTGGTGTTAATGTGATTTTTTGTCAGGTCAATAGGAAAGAAGAAATTGTAATAGCCCTCTGCATTTCAGTAAACAAAATAAGCCTGTTCCCTATGTGCAAGCAAGTCCGTATCAACACATCTTCACTCAGTGAGTGCCTTTGAAAAAGGCTGTATTTGTTTCCCAGTCACAAAGTTTTTATGGTGTCATACCTGTTAGAAAAACCAACAGCAGACAAAGACATTTGAGTCATGGTGACGCCTCAGATATCCATTAGTACATTCAGACCACAAGCTGAGCATGGTAGTAATTCCCAGGAATATTACGTGCAAAGTCTACGCTGTGATAAGTTGGAAGCTTACGTTATTGCTAGCAAACCGTACCAATGTATTAAAAGATTGCTGATCATAGCTGGAAAAATTGAACTAAAGAATGCTCCCCAAAATTATATTTACAGTTAAAATTATATTAACAAAAAAGATTATAGTTTTAGTACCTTCCTGAGCCTAAGATGACCCCACTTCTCTTTGTCACTACCTTGATATCGTCCAGGGGTAGAACCAAGCAGATATACTCTACAGAAAGGAAAAACACAACGCAAAGTTATTTGCAACTCTGAAGTGTTTTGGTTTGCAAAGTATTAGGGTATTTATGTAAAACCTATCAGCAAGGCTGAACATAGAAGTACAACTAGAAATAGTTAATCTTTCACATTTAAGCTTTATAATATAAAGTGGATTTTCAGCTGTGTAATTTATTATTAGCATCCTATACAGCTGTCATGCACCACCAGGCTATTCTATAGCCTACACAAGAACTGCATCTATTCCTGTGTACAAAAATGCAGAAGACAGATCATGTTAGCATAAATGCAAAGAGCTCTTATTTGGCACAGAAATAAATATGTAATTTTGAGTAAAGCCAATCTATTGCTACATCTAAATTGGAAGATTCATTCAGTATGAGATTTCATTTGGTCACCTAATAGTTCAGATGCAAAGTACACCTTCTTCAACTGTCTTCCTAGTAATGGTTTAGTATCCTGTTTGACTTTACCCTGAGAACAGACCTGCTCAGATTCAAAACAATGCTTTAAGCAGCTGTTCTTTACTGTACTCATGCCTAGTTTTATCCATAAATGAATGTCCCCTACATATTTTATCTGGCAAGGAACTGATCCTTATCTTAACAACTGACTCTTCCCTAACCCATGCATAAACGCACATCAGTTAGGGCTCTACCAACCTCTCCAAGCTCATGTAGATGACAAAGTGAATAAGAACAGCAGCTCAGGGTGTTAGCTCACTTGATTAAGACAATTATTTTTATTTTTTACCCCTTCCAATCTTCTAAGAATCCACATAAAGAAAAAAGGACTTTTTTTTATGTATTAAACTAGACAGGATTTCAGTCTCTATTTCCACCAAATTTTTTGCCAGCTTATAAAACTACTATTAAGCAGCCAAGGAGATTTACACTCTCTGAAGCAAATGCCACATTTCAGTAGAAATGTGGGATGTATCTATTAGAAGTAAATTAAGCATCCTGAATTATTTTAAGTTATATCAGCAATGCAATATTAGAGAAGACCATTTCAAGACAGAGTTATTATTTAACATAACATTGCCTACCAGACAAATCCATGCCTGTAATGGACAAATATCTATACATATGTATACAGACTGTACTTATATGGTAAAGTTCAGAAACCTATTCTTAATAAAATCCCCATTACAGTAACCTTGGCTTGTATGATCCCTCTTGCACAACAAACTAAATACAATGCAGTTTTGTCTACTGATAATTTTATTGGAGCAAATATTTAAGCTAGACTGACTTAAATGAAACCGAGTATCTATTACGTATATCTACCTTGTGTCAAGTTATTGCTGATGCACCTTTTTTCATTCCTTTAAAACATATGTTTATAAAACTAAAAGCTGGTCAGTTCAACATAACTTACATAAGATTTAAAAAACTGCCTAAAGTTAGACTCATGTTTGAAGACTTAAGTCTGTAAAAAGGTAAGCTTACAAACCAAACCCATGGTCTAATAGATCCTAACAGAGATGTTTAAATTTTTTGGAAAAGCAGCATGCAAGTTATTATAAACACAAGATAACTTATACCTTGTTTCTGATAAATCATGTTCTTGAATCAGATCTATCCATTCCTTGAGCGTAGGAGAATTGTAAGCCATCAAGTAACTTATTAGGTCGGATTTAAAATTAGTTTCAGATTCACCAGCAGAACCAGTTGTTCCCTGAGGTAGCCTTGGATATAAAGGGCTTAGCCATATTCTAAAAACAAAGCCACAAAAATAAGGACACCACACATTAACACATGGCTTTAGTAAGTGATCAAAGCACACCTGAAGGTCCCAAATGAGTACTAGACAGATCTATTGTGATACTAACTACAAAGTGACTTGCCTTTATTTTACAATTACAGAATCACCAGGTCTTATACTCAATACCATAGAGCTAATACTTCCAAATGAAGACAATCTCACACTTATCCATGCACCTGTTTACAGCTTTCACCACTGTTAAACAGGCCAGGCTCAGACTTACCAACGAACAGTCCTTTCAAAGATTTTCTGTACGATTAGAACACTGTAATGAATTCTTCCGAGGTATTGGCTTCCATAATGATATAGAAAAAATGACCAATTACAGCATTTCAAAGTTCTGCACAGTTTGAAGAGTAACCCACAGTGATAACTCGCTTCTCCAGAACTTCCAACAGAATAAAATAGGGTGGGCATTATGCAGGGAAAACATCTAGCATTTCTTTCTAGTCACACATTATTGTAGCCATGGAAACCAAAGGTTCTGCATTATCAACTTTACAACACATTGATATTATCCTCTGTAATTCAGAAGCCTATAAAAATAAGAAGCCAATGAACCATCACATTCGTGATACTGCATATTATTGCAGGGTGCAAAAGCTAAAAAGAAAAATGGTTTTCATTTTTGACAAGTAGGGCAACTTCTTAACCATCCCAAGTAGGTATTTTCATGCCTTCTTCACTTTCTGAAAAGCTAACTACCAAAAGATACTAAAGCCATCCTTAAGTAAAAGATCTGAAGGCAAAAAAATCAGTGGTTTTATTTTGCCACTCAAAACCCTTGAGACCTTCCCCCAGACAAGTGAGAAGCATCAAAACCTTGCCACATTTAATGGCAGCAAAATGGAAGTCAAGGTGAGAGTAGTTTCTGAAAAGCCATTTTCAATCACAGATTCATTTAGGCTGGAAAAGACCTTTGGATCATCAAGTCCACCTGTTAACCCAGGACTGACAAGTCCATCACTAAACCATGTCTCTAAGCACCTCATCTACATGTTTTTTTAAACGCCTCCAAGGATGGCCATTCAACCACTTCCCTGGGCAGCCTGTTCCAATGCTTGACCACCTCTTCTCAGTAAGAAACTTTTTTCCTAGTACTCAATCTAAACCTCCCTTGGCGTAACTTGAGGCCATTTCCTCTTGGCCTGTTGCTTGTAATCTGGGAGAAAAGACCGACCCCCACCTGCCTACATCCTCTTTTCAGGTGTTAGTAGAGTGATAAGGTCCCCCCAAGTCTCCTGTTCTCCAGGCTAAACAGCCCCAGGTCCGTCAGCTGCTCCTCATGGGACTTGTGCTCCAGACCCTTCACCAGCCTCATTGCCCTTCCCTGGACACGCTCCAGCACCTCAGGGTCTGTCTTGCAGTGAGGGACCAAAACAGGATTTGAGGTGCAGCCTCACCAGTGCCCAGTACAGGGGGACGATCACTGTCCTAGTCCTGCCAGCCACACTGTGTCTGATACAAGCCAGGATGCTGTTGGCTGCCTTGGCCGCCTGGGCACACTGCTGGCTCATATCCAGCTGGCTGTTGACCAACAACCCCAGGTCCTTTTCCGCCAGGCAGATCTCCAGCCACTCTTCCCTAAGCCTGTGGCATTGCGTGGGGTTGTGACCTGGCACATAGCCTTGCTGAACCTCATACAACTTGGCCTCAGCCAGTCAATCCACCTGTCCAGATCCCTCTGCAGAGCCTTCCTGCCCTCCAGCAGATCAACACTCCCTACTAACTTGGTGTTGCCTGCAAACTTACTGAGGGTGCATTAGATCCCCTCCTCCAGATCATCAACAAACATATCAAAGAGGACTGGCCCCAACACTGAGCCCTGGGGAGCACCACTTGTGACTGGCCACTAGCCAGGTGTCACTCCACTTACTACCACTAGCTGGGCTTGGCCATCCAGGCAGCTTTTAACCCAGCATAGAGTCTAAATAGCTGCTTCAGATTTGTATGAAGAGTACTTCATAGCTAGGCAATTTTTTCACAAAGGGACAGCATGGCATAATAGAAGATCTTAAATCAGCCAGAACAAGTTTAAGGTAACAGCCAGCTCAGGACATAACTTTGTTTACAGTAGAAAGCAAGTAGAGTTCAGGCTTAGACACCTACCACAATTTTAGGCTTGATTTTTGGTTTTGCAAGATAGCTGTATCTTAGGAGTGTAAGACTTGTAGCACTGGATAATCCAACCTAGCATCTTGTCTCCAGCAGTAGCAGATACCTACTGAAAGTATTCAAGTAAACATACACCTGCTAGAGATTGTTGCTTACCCCTGAGTTTTCTGGTGCCAGTCTTCAGCAATAAGATTGGATGTATGTATCACAACTCGAAGACCTTCTTCATATAACAACAACATCATTTTCCTTTTAAAAGAAAAGGATACATAATACTCAGTCTATTTCAAGTGTATTGAGTGTAGGAGATAAATTAACAATTCATTAAAATGCTCCAAGATAGTTATTATCAAAACCTTGTTCTGCACAGTGAAAACAGTAAGACTTCAATCCACGTGCATGCCAAACTCATGGCAGTTATTAGACCACCCCCAAGTACTTTTGTCAGCAGCATCTTACAATATATTCTGGAGTACAGCTTAATATCTCATGCAACTGATTTCCCCAAACAAAAAATTAATACTTGCAGAACACTTTCTATATTTGCTACGTTCTTTAGATAAAATTATTCCTTTGCAGAGAGTTAAAAAATTAAGGAACACTAAATGGCCTGTGCTTATAGCTGAATTAAAACCTAGTTCTTTTCTCAAACAGAACTTTCAAAATAAAAGAAGGTATATAGGTAACTAACCATTGGGATAGCAAAAAAGGCTATCTATCATAAATCTAAACTCAAGCTACAGCACAAAGGCATTTTAAAATTAGTAATAGAGTTAAAAACAAACATCTGTAGTTTTGGTAACATAAATGTTCAAATTTTCACATACAAGTTTTCAATAGTTGTGTAAATACAGCATATCCATGTGACCCTGAAGGATGAGATGGTTTTCATAGAAACCAATGCTCAAAAATGAAAGCTGTAAGGAAACACACTTATTTTCATTGCTGTCCCATAGCAAGATAATGCTATGCAAATCATATCAGGCTCAAGTTTAGACAATGATTTATTCAGTAATTTCTGCTTTTGATGTTAAGAGCTCAGCAAACTAGTATTCAAGTACCTGCACATTTTTCCTGTGCTTCCTGCATAGTTTATGCAACATGCAAGACTTCCTAACTATAAAGTAGTTCCCCACGTGTTATGCCTTGATCTAAGCACAAATAGAGTTGACAGTAAAATAAGTATTTTACAGCAAAATAAAGATTAAGGTATATAAGTGATAACTGATTAAAACATCACTACCTCAAAAAGGTCACCAACTTGTAATTTAAGTTTTACATCATACAACAGGAATGATGTGAATTTAAGTCTTTATATTTGATGGGGTGGAAACTGTCAAGCTTCTCTTCAAACAAAATTGTTTCATTACCCAACAATATCCAGATTTACTGGTCTGCTACACACCTGATGTTTTCCACCTGCAGTAGAACATGCATTCAGAAATACTACCCAGAACAACCCTTTAAAATATAGAGCTAAAGAACTGTAGCATTACACATCACTATCCATTACTTATCCCAAAGCGTGGTAGAAGAAAAAGTTTAAAGTTGGGCATACAAGAATGAGAGCTGCTGCTTAAACTGCTTAAGTGAAAATAACCTAAAGCTTTAAAAACAATCAATTTGAAAAACCACCTCAATTCCATCCATATACCTCACTAAACCTGAGAAGCAACATTCATTTTTCAAATGCTGATTTTTCCCTTATTTGCATATTCTTCTCCAAGTAGGCAATGAGGTCAGTTTGCTTTCTACCAGAAACACACCACAAATGGCTCTTTAAGATCAATGTTTTAGCATAATATTATGTTTTATAAAGTGAGTTTATGAAAGGATTGATTAAAAAAATACTGCAGTGTCCTGAATCCAAAGATCTTTGCTGTAAGATTAAATTTGTTCTTATCGATAGCTTGCAATCTACAAAATCCCCTTTGTGACACTTCTACAATACCAAATTTAAGTTTTTTTGAGAAGACCTCAGAATTCACTCTTCCCAGATCCTCCACATTAATTGCAAAAACTGAGTAAATCAGTGTTATGTCTGACCTGCCAATGACTGATCAACTCTGCATTACCGTTTTGGTATTAAGGCACGAGTTAAGAGCCAGGACCTGCACTTCACTGACTTCAATTTTCTAACTTGTACATCTCATATATACCCAATAAACTGATTTGCTTTCTCAAACTAGAGCAAGCCTATAATCTATAAATACAAAATAATTATGGAAATTTTTCTTCAAGACTCAGCAATTTCTATGAAGGCCAGTTTTATGGCTTTACAGTAACTTGCAGATAAATGAAACTGATACATATAGAACATGAAAGGTACTACTTTTAAGTTTCATTAATATATATCAGGCTTTCAGAATTATGTTTTCACAAACAATAATCTATCTTGCTATGCTATAAATACTGTGGACTACTAATTAGTCTAGAGTCTTAATCACAGTAACTGCATGTACCAGCTCCACTTCTAAAGATGGCCAGTTTTCTGCTTCATAGCTGTTACTTACGTATGATGAGTTCCAAATGCTATATCCAGCTTCGCCTATAAAATTAAGAAGTTGATCATTAAAAATTCCTATTGTGCATTCCTATATGCAAGAATGTTAAAGGAGAGGCGTTTCTTCATTTTGTTTCACTTCACTGCTCTCTAGCGGACAGATCACAAAATACATTTCTTCCCCCCCCCGCCCCCCCAACACCTTTAAACATATTCCCTAATTTCTAGAAGTTAGACTTCAAACAGCCACGCAACTCTTTGCTGGAACTGCTCCAGCAGAATTTCTGGTCTCTTACCAGCAGTATTTTCAGAAAGAGTCAGCTTTGCAGAGAAGGACCTGAGGTTCCTGCTGGACGCCAAGCTGACAGAAGCCAGCAAGGTGCTCTTACAGCAAAGATGACTAACAATGTCCTGGGCTGCATCAGGAGGATCATTGCCAGCAGGTCACGGCAGGTGATCCTTCCCCACTGTTCAGCACTGGTGAGGCCATACATTCAGTGCTGCGTCCACTTCTGGGCTCCTCAGTACAGGGAAGACATGGGCACACTGCAGGGTCCAATGAAGGGCCACCAAGGTAATTAAGGGACTGGAGCATGTCTCCAATGAAGAGAGCTTAAGAGAGCTGGGCCTATTCAGCCTGCAGAAGGCTCAGAGAGGATCTGACCAGTGTGTGTAATACCTGAAGGGAGCGTGCAAGGAAGGAGCCAGGCTCTTTTCAGTTGTGCCCAGTATCAGAACCAGAGACACGGGGCACAAACTGAAACACAGGAGGCTCCCCCTAAACATCAGGAAACACTTTTTTACTGTGAGGGTGACTGACCACTGGCACAGGTTGCACAGGGAGGTTGTGGAATCCCCATCCTTGTTCATATTCCAGACCTATCTGGACAAATGGATCTGAGTGACCCTGCTTGAGCAAGAGAGGTTAACCAGATGACCTCCAGAGGTCCCTTCCACCCTCAAGCATTCTGTGATTCTGAAGTATACAATGGCTGTTACAAGCAGCTTAATGGCTAACATTACAAAGAAAAGCATAGAAGCCAGACAGAAATGCTTTTTTATTAGTGCTTTGCTCTTATTAAAGAGTATTTACAGCACAATTTCTAGGGAGAGAACAAAACATGAGTTACAGATGTTAAGAAAGTACTTTTAGCCAGTGACAGCTTCAACATTGTTCGTTTTGGGGTACTAGCATGAAAGAACACATGTAAGTCTACCAGAAGAATCTGAAGGAGTTTTCCTGTCTGAGAATACCATCACAAATGCCATTTCCCCCTTCTTCCTTAATAAGACTGAGTGCAACAGATGGCTTAATTTCAGCTAAAGGATGATACAAATTTCAATTACCTGACAAAAGCTAATGTTCTCATAAGGGCGAGCCTGTGCAAGCAGTTCAGCTTTGGATTCTCTCTTTTCACCATGAACTATCAACAATGGCTTCTTCCTTAAATAAAAGGAGATTACTGTTAAAACATAAGTGAATTAGTAATCAGTCTAAACCACTCCTTAATGTAGCTATGATTTGTGGCCCCTAAATCTGATAGCCCAGCAGGAAGATAGCACTAAAAATCTATATGCCTTATTAACTAACTCAAAAGGGCAGTTAACTACAATAGAACCTGTAAGAGAAAGATACTAGAAAACTTTAATGGGGAAAAAAAGGAAAACAGGGAACACAGTAAATTAAACATCACAAAAGAAACTAATAATACAAGATCTTGTAAGGAACTCCTGCCTATACGGAGGGAAACAAACAAATTAAAGTTCTCAGAAGTACTGATACACACACTGTGGATCTAAGACAATGTAGTAATTGTTATCTTACAGAGAAGGTGGGAAGGAAGAGGGAAAAGGAAAGGGCTAGGTCTACTGCGGCAATAGTTTCATGTTCACTTCCTAATGCTCCATTATACTGCATTTCCAGTAAAAAAAAAAAAAAGATAGAGAGAAAACTGTACATCATACACTTACTTCATCTGCAGTAGGTTGCAAATACCAGAAAGGAATTTCAAGCAAACATAAAACCTGCGTTCACAACAATATCATACCCGTGATATATTACTCCGATCACTTTCACAGTTTTCTTGTGCCCTTCCCACATTCCCTCCTTTCTCCTGCATTACCTTGCTCTTGGCTCAGTAAACCGTATGGCAAAAAAGTTTGTTATTCTGTCTTTATTGGTCATCTACTGCATTGTTATCATGGCCCACAATGGGAACTCCTAGGTGTTAATTAATAAAATGGTCAGAGTTCAATATGGCTAGTTTCTGATTTAACAGTCTTGAAAAGAGTCAAGAAATCAATAGAGAACTACAACTGTGGAATAAACTTTCAAGGAAAACCAAGAGTCTACACATACACAGCTAGTAACAATTTGCAAATGCAAACAAGTGTTTATCATTCACTTATAACAGGAACTTGCATGAACAGAATGATTTGGAAACTGTATCATTTCATCTTCATAAAAATACCTGAATTCCTGCGGATACTGTCTCACAAGCCATCCCACATCTATACAGTAGTTAAACTTGTACATAAGGAAAAGAAAGCAGACTTATTAAAAAAGAAAAAGCAGACTTTGCCAGAACAATGAACTACAGCAAAAAAAGCTTCCTACACAGAGTCATCAGTCAATATTACGTATCATACATAGCATGTTTTCAGAACAGGTGTATTTTTGAATTTGACATGCTTTCTTTCATGTCTCTTAATTCAGGAATAAATTTAAGTTATTAAAAAATATATATTATTTAACTTGCAGAAGAACCATCTCTTTGCCACATACTTATATCATGAATGATAGCAAAAGCTTCTATGCAATAACAAAAACATCACTCCTAGATCACAAGGTTATTCTCTTTAGAAAACATATTTACGTGCATTTAAATATGCATTTTTCAGTTGCACACTCCCCCAATAAAGGGGAGAATGCCATCTTACAATTGCCTTAATTTTAAGTAGAACATGGAATGATTTTTGTATTTCAATAAATTGTACAGCTGAAAAGATTTATAGTTTCCTCTGTATTTTAACCAGGTTCCCTGCTAATACCAGTTACAAACAAGTGAGAAGACATGAAAACATTCCCTCAGTTTAACAATCCTGGGTATCTTGTGTGAACATGGATTATGAAGTTTAAAGTGAAGTAAGAAAGTGAGATCAATTTGGCAAACAGAAAACTCACCTGGGCAGAAGATACCAGAGTCCCAAAAAGAGGAGACAAAATATCTATTAAAAACATTAAAACATAATTGAGTCAAAAAAAAAAAGTTCAAGTAAACTTCACATCTCAAACAGTTTGATAACTACCACAAGTGCCAGACGGTTCACAGACTTGGTCTAACAGAGACATTCACACTTAAGTTCACTATTCTGAACACACAGAATTCTCCTGTGAAACTCTTATGGTCTTATGTTTATAAAAAGTATTAATCCTCTCAAAGTAGAAAACAAATTTTAAGAAGATGGAGACCAAGATCATATGGAAAAAAGGACATCAAACTACTCTCTCCCCTATAGAGAGAGCTTGTACAACTGTGGCAGAGTAGAGCAATAGGGGCACAGGTAATACTTAAAGACTTGTTGCAGACTATTCTTAGGATATGTGTATCATTAGCTCAATCATGGTAACACAGAAAACTAATCCAACTGAGGATTTATAACCCCAGTAACAGAAGCACAACAGCAAGTTGAGAACAAATTACAAATATGTTCTAGGATAGACAAAATATCTCATACCCTATCTCTACAGAAACCAGGTTTTGCAGGTTAAACTTCTCAGCCCCTTCACCAGCTCAATTAATCACCTAGTGGGACAACTACTGCTAAGATAGAACAAGTCAAAAGCCACAATGAATTCACAAAGCGGATACACACAGTAGTAAAGCAACTGAGGTCTCTGACACAAGGCTGCCATCAATAAT
The DNA here is from genome assembly GCF_015220075.1 of Falco rusticolus. Taxonomy (NCBI): domain Eukaryota; kingdom Metazoa; phylum Chordata; class Aves; order Falconiformes; family Falconidae; genus Falco; species Falco rusticolus. The sequence goes on from NC_051193.1 coordinate 43,510,113, forward strand.
CAATGCTCATAGGGAGCACATGAGGTCAAGGAAGAGTTATAACCTACTTGTATAGGTCTTCAGTCATTTGTTCTCCTTCAGAGAACTACTTTTTTTTTACTACAACTACACAGCATTCCTGAAGCATCAGTACTGTACACCAAAGACTTCATCTTGACTTGTGCTCACTTCTAATTACATTGAAATGGGCCTACGAATCCAAGCCACAGAACTTCAGCTGTACTGTCTTGTACTGCACCATATAATAGTGAACTACTAGGTCCAAACCACTCAGCAGCATAAAGACAAGTACAACTACTCAGAGATGGTTAGGCACCCAAGAAAAGCACCCCTTTAAGAACCAAAGGCATATGGTCTTCCCCAGATTAACTGACAGAGAAAGCAGCAATAAGCAGCACCATATGATTTGCCTTTGCTAAGCGCACAAGAGATTTCTAGAGCACCGTTCCGAACTCACAACAGACTCGGTATCAGCAAATTAATGCTTTATACATTATACATCTAAAAGAGACAGACAAAGATAACGGAACCAGTTCCTACAACTTGGACATTTAGAATATGAAGCTTCAGCTACAACAAGGAATACATGCACCTAAAAATAGCCACAAGCTAAAAATAAGCACTCTCTTGCAAACAAGTCTCCCAAAAGCCCACTTCAGTAGAAGCCACTTGTTCACCTTTTATGTGCAGGGCTCCAGAATTATAGCTCTGTTCAATTCCTTTGACTTTCGTGAGAAAAAACCTGAAAGGGTTCCCTCCATTCAACAAATCCCAGGTATCTTGGGCTTCATTGGGTGTTTCATTATACTCCTCTGCTTTCTCATCCTCTAAGAGTTCATCATCTTTGCAAAGATTCTGAAGATGCTCTTTGGGTGCATCACATTTTTCTTCTTTCACTGTTTCTTTGTGGGCATGGTTTTCTCGATCTTCAGGCTCTTCATCACTACTAGAAAGACACCAACCTAAGCCTTCTTGGCTAATTCTCTGTTTTCCTGCTGGAGGTATTTCTGTAGAAAAACTTTTATCACTGGGCTTCAGGGGAGAAGCTTTTCTCTTATGAGCAGCCTTCCGAGCTTCGGAGCATGGATATTGCGGCCCACTTGCATTGCCACATGCGGCACCCAACAGTGAAGATGTAGATGGTTTTTCACTGTCTGAATTCTCCTCAGTACTTTCATCACTGCTAGATACTGTCCACTTTCCATGTGCACCTTCCTGAAGCATGTTCCTAGGGATTACAAAAAGAAAACCCCGAACAAAAGTTGTGCATTTTTCCTACGCTTAAGCCTATTTCCCTTCGCAGTTTCCATTTGCTGATTACCATGGAATCTTATATTTAGCAGAATCTCCATGCAACTTCTGACTCGGGAATATTTCATAGTGTTCAAGGGTTATTTGTGTCAGTGCCCAGGAAACAAAGAAACACGCGCCATGGGAGCAACCATCAAGCGGGAAGCAGCTAAAGTGGAAATCTGCACATGGAAAACGGGCTAGGAGAGGGGCACGTACAAGAAAGCACTTCGAAAGTCAAATGAATAGTTTGCCCGACGCAGATCTTTCTCACAGCGACCCCACCGCTCCGGGCTCCGGCGCGCGGAGGACACGGGAGCACGGAGCCGAGCCAGCGCCGCTCTCTCCGGGACCACGGCCTGGAGCCACAGACCCCCGCCCCTGCCAGGCCCACAGCCGCGCTTCCCCCCTTCGGCCGAGTGCGGCAGGAACGCCGTCCGCCGCCGCCCATGTGGACGGCACCGCTGCTCCCGCCGGCTGCGACACCGCCCCGCGGGGGAGGCGGAGCCCGCGGCCGAGGGAGGCACCGCAGCGGGGCGAACGGCGGCCGCCATCCCGCCCGCCTCCAGCTGCCGCCGGCTGAGAGAGGGCGAACCAGCGCGCAGGCCGCGGCGCCAGGGGCAGCTCCCCCCGCCCCAGGACCCCGCCACCCGCCCCGCCACGGGAGGAGCGCGCCTTACCGCCCGGCGCGGCGCCCGGCAGCGCGCCCCACGCCCGCCGAGAGCCGCGGAAGGCCAGAGCCCGCCTTCGGCCCGCCCCGCCCCGCCCCGCCCCTACTCCCGAGCCAATGGCACGCGGCTCATTTCAGCCAATCGGCACCGGCGCGGCGCCTGCCACGCGGGAGGTGGTGGCGGCCCAGCGGTGAGGCGCGGGGCCCGGGCCCGGGCGCGGGCGCGGGCACGGGCACGCGCACGCTGCGCGCCCCCGATGCCGCGGGGCGCCCCCTGGCGCGGCGGCGTGGGAGAGGAGCTGTGGGGCGCCCGGTGATGCCTGAGGGGTTTCCCGCCCTCCCGGGGGCGCACGGGCGTCAGGGGGCACTCGGGCAGCTCTGGTATCTCTAAGGCTGCTAAACCGGCAGAAACAGCCCCGTCTTAATGACCCGAATTAATCTAATAAATTTGTACTTGACCTTAATATTAGTTTAGGGAAAGTGCGGTATTTGCATAATCGCTCATTGAGCTCGGTGTTAATGACTGTGTCTGAAGTGTCCCGCTAATGAGGTAACTGCCTGACGGCTACAAGAAGGGAGCGGGAGGAAAACAGGTGTAAAATTAATCAGGGTAAGAGCACAGGGGACATCAAAGCTTCCTCCCTCTGCCAACACGAACTGCCTCAGGTTTGGGGCTTGTTACTCCTGATTCACCTCAAGCTTGTGACTGCAGTTAACAAATAACGTGAGTGTCTTATATCAGCATGTGATAAAATCAGCAAGCTATGCCAAGAAATACGTTAATAAAATTTCAGCTTGGTGGTGTAATTTTATTAGTACTTTTCTGCAGAGTTGCGTGTGGTGCCTCCTGAAGCAGCCTGGGGATATACTCTTCAGTACTACGGGGTTAAACGTTTTATCAGCCCTTGCTGAAGGTGGTCTGTGGGTAAAAAGCTGTTAGGAAAGCTGCATGGTTTTGTATGTTATGTGTGTAATCTCTTGTCTAAGTATAGCTCTGGAAAGAGTATTTGTTTTCTAAAAGTACTTCAGGAAAATCTGATGGCTTGTGATGATGCTCGCATGGCAGTCTCTCCTTGTAGTTCCTGTCTATATAGCGACTTAACTGAGAATTAGAGATGCCTGGTATTTTTCAGGAAAAAAATTCAAGGTCTTGCAGAAACAAGTTCAGTTTCTAGAAGTCTGTACTATATATAGTTTGCAAACAGCTTTCTAGTAATAAGCACGTGAAATGTAGAAGTAGGAAATCTTTAGTTTAACCCAACAAAAATTCAAAATTAAATGGACTCAGTCCATTTTCAGCTACTGTAACAGAGTAGATGAACAGGGCTCTGCCAGAGATGCGACTAAACTTCAGCAGTTTATAACTAGCACAGTTTCTTCAGCAAGTGTCTATTTTATTCTTCCCATAACAGTTATTCAAAGTAAGAAATATTAGGTCAGGTTTATTGGTTTTTAATGCAAATCACTTTCTGTAGGTTTTTGAAGCATGTGATGAAGATAACAAAGGCTGTTTAAGCAGAGAAGACTTGAAAGTTGCTGTAGTGATGTTTGGTTATAAACCCTCAAAGGTATTTATTTTTTGATTTATATTCTGAAGATCCAGCTTATGTAGATGTCTCACTATTGATGTATCTCTGTATTGACTGGTCTGCACTAATTGGATTACTGTATGTTTGGTAAACAAAAATACCTACCAATTCTTAAAGTAATTTTCTTATCTGGGGGTATTTATTTCAAAAGAAAATAATCAAACCTCTACCTTTCCTATTACAGACTATGATGAGCAGAAGGATGCGTGTGGTATTTCAAATGTGTACGAGGTTATGAAATGTGACTTACTGAGCTTGTTATGGATCAGTTACTGGGTTTTATTAGTGGTACACTCCATTTCTTTACTCAGTGGTTTCGGTAGATGTGAAACTACTGCATGTCCTAATAATAAACATGTGTTCTCAAAAATATAGCTATTTCTGGTTTCAAGTAATAGCTGGGCATTTTTAGTCTTGACTTTTCTAATATAAATCTACAGCTGTACAAAAATCTTAACAAAAGAAAGGTCTACTGAGAGAAATCCTGTGTTGCATGCTCACAGGAAGATACAGAATAAATTGTATGGCTTAATGTAGGTCTGAAGGTTGTTCCTACTGTAGTGCTGCAAGCAACTGCAAAAGGAGTATGAAGAAGACACATGCAAGATTTCAGAATAAATACACATTTGTTTGTCTGTGAGTTTGTCTTTCTCATGGCATGTTGATACAAGCTTGACCAATATGCTATAAAGTATATTTAGCATAGAAATTATGATTCATCTTTCTTCTGCAGTCTGAGCAATCTTCTTCCTCAAGGACCACTTGTGACTAATTTAATTTTTATTTTTTTTTACTTAAATACATCTTCTAGGAAAATAGTCTTAACAAGGTCATAAATAAAATTTTGTCTATGATCGTTTAAAGTAAAAACCACAGAATTTTTTTATTAAACTGTGAAAATAGTCATCTCTACACTCCAGCTGGTAAACATTTTCTCAGTAAACTAGGGTCAGATCTAAAAACAATTTAGACTTCTAAAGCAAGTCTTAACTGCAGAATTATGAATCTGAAAATGCTCAGTTTCTCCCTTATATATCTACTGTCTATTTTTACCTTCATGCAAAAATTAGCTATTTTGTTAAATTCCACGAATGTTTCTTCCAGTAAGAGTACTCAAAACATGCTTAAGGCATTCAAACAAGAGCAGGTTCTGTGTGTAAGTCACTGATGCCTCCTTCTTGGAAAGAGACTAGAAATGAAGGACTCCTGTGAATAAAGGAGGTGCAGGTTTAGTTATTTCTTCCTGAGAAGGTGCCAAGTCACACGTGCTGTGTCTCTAGGCAGTGCCACGACCACCTGGCTGTAGACCATTTTGTCTGTGCAGCTGCACAAAAATTAATTAAAAACGGTTGTTCCAGGGCTGATTCCGATGTCTAGTAGTTTTGCTAGCTCCTTAAGTAGGCACAATTTTTCTTTGTGGCTTTTGCTAATGTGCATTAAGGATGGCTTGTGGCACAGCCACACCTTTTCCTTTTGCTGATGGCTAGGCTTTGTAAGTGTTCCTTTCAACATCTGGGTACTTTTTAATCTGGTTCTGAGAAACACACCTTTCTCTGTGCACCAGATAGGAACGAAAAGTGGTAGTTACAGTCCTAAAAGCTGCTTTTTAGGATCCTGTTCTTGAGCATATTACTGTGCATTTTACTTTGTTGTCAAAATTATTACAATCAGATAATTTTATTTCTTCAGAAGTCACTAAGAACAGCCCTGGGAAGGAGAGTACTTTCAAGAGCTTTCCCAAGAAATAGAGAATGGTGTGCACACGTTACTACTTAGTTAAGGTGAAACCGTTTCCTCAGCTACACTACACACTAACATAAATTTTTTAGTAGAAATGGCAATTACTTAGCATCATCAACTGCAATCAAGCAACTGCATTTTTAGTAAATTGTTGCTGCATCTGTTTTTTGGTCATGTTTTCATTTATTCTGTAAATTAAAAGTAATACTAACTTACCCACTAGATGGCACTAACGAACTCTTTTACTGGAGAAGCGACAATAATTTGAATCTCATTTCTACTGTTTTTTCAAAATAATTTGTTAAAACACTTCTATGTTATTTTTCATAAAATATTGTTTTTATGTGGTTATTCATAGAGATTCTGAACTTACTACTGTTTAAAATTAAGCCTTCTGAGACAAGTACTTGGGGAAACATGAAAGTAGAAAGAGATTAACCTGATTGTTGCACTGATCTGTATGTATATTTGATGTATTTATCAGCATATAAAAATCATCATTTCTGGGAACTAGCAATATTGTGGGAATAATGTCTGAGATTTATCCTTTTTTTTTTCTCTGAAAGTTTGGTTCAATGATCCTCTTTTCCCCAGAATTATTTGAACTTATCCAAAATGCTCTCATAAGTCAACAACCATTCAGCTGGCTAACTGCACATTCAGGTGTTATGTGTTTCAAATGAAAAGGGTACTGCAGGAATAGTAGTCATGAAAATATGTAGTTTCCCCAGCTGAAGTTTCATTTCCAGTACTGTTACATTTAGATCTAACTAAAAGCATTCTACATTGCCTAGGAGGCCAAGTCCCCCAAAATGTCCAGTGTTTTCCCTGACCCTGTCACATCAGGACACTGGTAGGTTGGCATGTGCTGCTGAACAAGATGCCAGCAGCAGGGCATCCTGTCATCCAGAGTACCGACGGGCTGTCTGAGCTCAGAGCTGCTTGCAACTTCCAGCTGCTCTCCTGGCACATCTTATCAAAACTTTCTGAAAAGGACTCCCTAATCTATTTGTATGCCTGACACAGTCTATGTGAAAAGTGTTGCAGGCCAAATGGAATGCGCAGTCGTCGGTTAACCAGTCACAGTATGTTTGGCTTGTCCATTCCCCAGAATGGAGTACACTTCGGTTGCACTCGAAGCTGCTAATGTGTCATCTCCTCCCCTGTGAGTTGTCTCAGTGCTGCAGCTATGTGCAGTCTTATATTCTAATAGCACAGATGTGAGAGTTTGGACTCATGAGCGCTCAGTCATGATAAAAAGCAGATTAAATATTACCCAAAGCAGACCTCTGTGCTTTCTTGGCTATACGCTCCCTTTCTGTTCTTATATCGTTCAACTATCTTTTCCGGTGATCTCTTGGTCACCTCCTAATTCAGTTCTGAATAGTCAATTTTTTTTTTTTCATCATGTCATTTAGTTTTTTGCTTTCGTACTACTAATGAATCTTGGTAACACACTAATATTAGTGAGTTTTAGTGAATCTTGGTAATGCACTAATCAACATGCAAGTGTCACTCATGTTCCTATTAAATAAAATTGTGAGTTAAGATGCTATTGAAGGACAGTAAAGGAGATACGTAGTACATAAAATGATATAGTTTTCAGGGTAATTGTAGGAGCTGGATGATGCAAACAGATTTTTTTTCCTTCTGATTTTCTTCTCAGTTGCTTATTCTCTGCCTTTTTGTTAAAGTTTTTATTTTAGACAGATTTACCAAATGAATTTTGATCAAAGTAGGTTTCAGGAAATACTTGGTCTCCAATTTATATATTGAAAGAGAAATTTCTTTCATTGTTTAAAGGAAATAAATTTGGAGGCTGTGTGTTCCTGTGTGTGCATCTGAACTCTAATCTGTGTAAAGTTAAACATGTTTGTTTAAGCGTACCTAGTTTAAGATTTGGATTGACTAAGATTCTGTTAGGACTACATATATACTTAGTTAACTGGATGCAAGAGAGGTGGTTTTAATTAGAACAAATTTTTTTCTTACTTAAATGCCATAGGTGACACTGTTATGTAATATGTATTATTATGAGATCAGTATTTTGTGAAATTGCATACTATTGATATCAAATGGAAATCCTACAGGAATTCAGATTTATCATTTCTGTAGAAAACTACTGTGGCATATCTTCTGTGTTCCAGGTAGAGGTGGATTTGGTGATGTCTTCTGTGATACTGCAAAATTCAGTTAATATGCAAACAGCTATCAATGATTTCTATTCATTTTCATTCATAAATTTTAAAATTTTAAAGCTTAGACTCAATAATTCTCAAGAACCCGATGTATATTGATGATAACGTATCCAACTGTATGAGGTTCAACAAGGCTCAGTGCTGGGTCCTGCCCTTGGGTCACACCAGCCCCACACAGCGCTACGGGCTGTGGGAAGACCTGCTGGAAAGCTGCCTGGTGGAAAAGGGCCTGGGGGTGCTGGTTGATGGGTGGCTGAACATGAGCCAGCAGTGTGCCCAGGTGGCCAAGGAGGCGAACAGCATCCTGGCTTGTGTCCAAAACTGTGTGGCCAGCAGGACTAGGGAAGTGATGGTCCCCCTGTACTTGGCACTGGTGAGGCCGTACCTTGAACACTGTGTCCAGTTTTGGCCTCTCACTGCAAGAGGGATGTAGAGGTGCTGGAGTGTTTCCAGAGAAAGGTAATGAGGCTGGTGAAGGGTCTGGAGCACAAGTCCTATGAGGAGCAGCTGAGGGACCTGGGGCTGTTTAGCCTGGAGAAAAGGAGACTGAGGGGAGAGTTTATCACTGTTTACAACTCCCTGCAAGGAGTTTGTAGTGAAGTGGGTGTTGATCTTTTCTCCCAAGTAACAAGCAACAGGACAAGAGGAAATGGCCTCAAGTTGCACCAAGGGTGGTTTAGATTGGAGATTATGAAAAATTTCTTCACTGCAAAAGGGTTGTCAGTCATTGGAACGGGCTGCCCGGGGAGGTGGTTGAGTCTTCATGAGGTGTTTAAAAGGCATATAGATGTGATGCTTAGGGACATAGCTTAGTGGTAGATTCAGCAGTGTTAGGTTAACAGTTGGACTCGATGATCTTAAGGGTCTTTTCCAACATAAATGATTCCATGATTCTATTCTGTGATTCTGTAAATGAGTTGACCATGGCTATTAAAGAGGATCATATGATTTCATTTAGTTTTGTAATGTTTTTAGTGCTCATATGTTACATTTAGGTTGAACTTACTCTTGCTTCTCAAAGTGATATTTCTTAATAGCAACATTATATAGATTAGGGATTGAGAAAAAGAATTAGTAATTTTTAGTGTTCAGGTTGGAAGTGATGAAAAAGGTTCTGTCAGGTTTTTTTTATCCTGTTCCACTGTTTACTTGTGCAAATAGCGGAGTCTTACACCCCAGTTCAATAAATCTCTTTTTGTAACTACCCTCCCATTTATGTAGCGCTGCCTTTTTTTTCCTTCTTGTCCTTGACCTTATCAATTATGCCCATACATCTGTTTTTGGGGTCATGTGGCAAGTCTTATTGAAAAAACGATTCATATAAAAACAATGAAGTGGCAAAAAATATAGTTGCTTTTATCAATAAATTCCCTCATCCCTTTTGCCATGTGGCCCCACAAGTACCTGTATCAATACATTTGAAGGGTATTGTGGAGGTTGGTACTGTTTGATCTAGCATTGATGCCCAACCCCATGTTTATTAAACCACACCCTCACTTTTAAATCTTTAATTTAGGCAAGAAATACAGAACAAAGAATTTACTCAGATTTTTTTTTTTCAGAGAACAGCCACCTATGAATGCCTGAACCAAAAATAGCGAACTAAGATGTAGAGATAGATTATGGGCTTATTAATACCTAATTGGCTTGAACAGTTTTTTAAGATGACCTTTTTGTGTGTTGAGATAGCTTTACAGCCTGTTCTAGTAGAACATGAATTGCCAACTCTCCAGATCAATGAATAGGCGGCACTTTATTATAGGAGTCATTTTGTAAAAGAAAAAATGTATACTATAATTTTCTGGGCTCGTATGTTACTCTGAAAGAAAAAATAAATGGATGGACAGCTTATATTGCTTTTTATGGTTTCAGTTCCATAGTTATCCAATTCAATGGAAAGCTGTTCATGCAGGCAAGTTCAGTATGTTTAGGCAACCTCTGTTATTAAAGAAATTGTGCATGTACAGAACCTAGCAGTTGAAAGCAGCAAGACTTCATAATCCTGGAAACCGAGACTATAACAGTTCTTAATACATGATTTTTCAAGAAGAAATGAAGAAAATAACCCCAGAAATCCGTAAGCTTGTCGTTTAACACTTACATTGAGACAGCAGGTGGAGCTGGAGGAGTTGTGCTTTTGAACCACTGCAGAAAGAATAAGATGTGAATGAATCACAAGAAATAGAAGTGCAGAGCTTTTGTTAATGTATTTGATAAAGGAAAATTCCAGCAGGATACAGTCATGTTGCCTTCTAAAGGAAATTAAATTGTTTAAAATAAGCGTAAAGCATATATTAGAAAGTTATGGGAAAAGAGTATTTGTGTTTAAATACCAAGCTGAAGTAGGATTCCCACCCACCCACCCCCCTCAAAAAAAAAAAAAATGCCCCTGCAGAATTTTTATTTCAAGACCTTTGCATGTTTCATGGGGAGGTCTGAAGATCTGTGGGGCAGATTTTTGTTTCTTAATTTTTATGATTTACTTTGATTTAGAAGAAATGGTCAATGAAGAACTTACAAACTATGTTTGCATTTCAATTTTTTTCATTTTTAATTAATTAAAAGCATAAGGTAAATGTTCAAGTAAAGACTTTCATATAGTATGCAGGGGAAAAAAAACAATCCAGTTTTACATTCAGTTTTATTATGAATTTCATAGGAATCTATATCTGAGGTTATAGATTATATCAGAGTTCTCTCACTGCTGGGAATGATGTCAGATAGATTGTTTATGCAGCATGAATCTTTATCCATAGCATGCAAGTGCTATTGACATAAAAAAGTCCATGTTTCTCTCCAGTGTAAAGAAACATGAGATGACAGGTAACAAGTAGTAGTAGTAGTAAACAGAAGCATTATATTTAAGTATAGAAAATATGTGAGAAAATTTAAATGATATTGTTTGCATGATCATGAGCTAACTTTGAAGGCTATTATTTCAGTTTTGGTTTTCTGTTTATTTATATAGTTAGAATTCATAATTAGTAGACCACAGTTATACATATTTTTAAGGAGAAAAATAAATCTGACTTTATTGAAGGGAGATTTATTTATATTTTAAATTTTTCTAGGTCTATTATTTGGAAAGTTTTTAAATCTCATGAGTGAGAAGAAGGATGCACAGTTATACAGTAATGAAACAAGACAAAGTTTTATAGCTTTTGATGTGCAAGGTAAGTTTTTTCTCCTATTTTGAGTATTAATTTAATTCTAAAACAATTAGGCAAAACAGAACATATGAAGGAAATGAAAGAGACATTAAGATGAGATGTCCTGGATGCTACAAAGTTAAGTATAATAGTACCAGACTAACAAAAAATCATGATGATATTGCTATAAATAAAGTCAGGGTTAGTAGGCTGCAGCATTTGATGGTAGCACTGGATTGTCTTTTGTTCTGTGAGCTCCTCCAGCTGTGGAAAGAAAGAAATATCTAGCCATTCACTCTATCTACTTGCTGTTACTATCTCTCATTGTTTCTCTATTACTCATACATCTCCACTTGCTTATTTGGGCTACATATTTTACAGATTTCGGTCCCTGGTGATGGCTACAGATATATCTTACTTCTTATGATAGACCAAGGAAGGGAAAGCAAAGCAACAAGGATTTTTTTCTCTTGTTCTTGTTGGGAAGCATATGTGGTGATTCTTATTCATGCCTGCTAGGCAGCAGAGGATCTCCCATCACAAACTGAAAAATGGAAAAGTTCATCAGGAGCCTGTGAACTGATGGACATTCAGATGATCCTTTTAATTTTGCTTCCTGACCTGAGGATAGGTCTATGGTCCTTGAAAAGAGGGAAAGCGAAACATACGGCAGATCTGATGTTGGGATGATCAGATAAGCATGAACTGAGCTTTTTGCATGAGCTAAAAGTGACTTTTGAAGTGTTATTTTTAGTGAATTATTTCAAAGGACCTGAGTGCTTCAAGCACTGTGCTTTTGTTTGTCTCACTCTCTGCTGTACACAATCTGTGATAGCCCTGTTTGAGATGCTTTATTTTCCAGTTGTATCTGGAAGTGAATTCATAACCTAAGTGATTGATCAGTTGGTATTATTCTGATACAATACAATGTATTCAGGATCTTAAGTCTGCAGCAGGATTAAACTGAATAAGACATTTTTTATGACAGAAAAAATTTGACACACATTTTGCTCAGAGTAATTATGTCAGTAAAAATGATAGACTTGAAATGTAATTTTGCATATTTTAGAGTCTGTATTTTCAAAGTTTTACAAATCTGAACTTTGCAAATCAAAATGTCTGCTTCTAAAGTTAAAATAAGAGAGTTGTAGATGTTGTAGGCACAGTACTTCTGAAACGGGTTCACAGTGGCAAAAAGGATTAATCTTCCTTAGACTGTTCGTCTATATAATGTAGCTATCCTAAAATATTTTGTGACTACAGTAACTTAAAAAGTATATAACCATTTCAGAAATGTGAATCGATAGCTCACGTGCAAACATAATTGTATTAAGTATTTTTTTAAAAAAAACTTAATTTATATTATTTTTCTCTTGTCTAATTTTGATTTAAAAGATGGAGGATTTTCTACTTTTGAGGACTTCAAGAGAGCCTGCAATTCTTTTTCTCCTAAGCTGTCTGAAAAAATCATAGTTGAAGCCTTCAGGTAAGATTAACAGAGAGATCCTTATTCCTGGATAGCAGGCTTTTTGTTGTATGCGTTTCAGTTAATTGAAATTATTTGATTCTATCATGCAGCTGAAGATATAAGCTTCACCACTTTACTGTTTCAATGCCTTTAATGATAAATACTATAAATTTAAGTAATGTGTAAATAATTAATATAAATTATATAAATAGAAATAATAAAAATAATAGCTATAATTAAAATAATAAATATTACCTGATACATAAAGTAATTTGTTGCCTGTACTGTTTCCTAAGAAGCCTAAAATTATTTGATTTTACATTTTCCTCCTGTAATCAGGAAATCAGCATTCAAGAGCTGTCTCTTGAAAAATTCAGTTAAACTGTAGTGCATATTGCAAGACAGTAGTGATGAGATTTCTTGCAAGGTGAGATTGGCTCCAAGTGAAAGGATAAAATTTTGAGGCTAATTTGCAGCTCATAAAAAATTGATCTTCTGCAGTTGCTAGTAAACATTATTTTAAAAATGTTTTGGAAAACACTGTATTGCAAAGGGTAGAAATTTCTTTTTGTGATGTCAATGGTTTGTTTGGAAGTAACTGAGTTATTGAAAGAAGTCCTTCACTTTTGTAGACATGGTGTCAGATAGCTTGCTCAGAACCATCTTTAGAAGGCGGGGTTAGATTTTAGGTTGTTCTTCATTTTGCAGTATCTGGAGCCATGGTACAAAGCATTGTAGCAGGACAAGAATTGGTCTGTACATATGTCAAGCCACTGACATACAGTCATAAAATCAAAGTGTAGCATGACTCATGAATGTCTTAGATGGTAATCTTGCGGTTTTGCACTAAAGATGTAACACATTTTGGGGAAAGTAATTATTTTAAGAAGGTTTGCAAAGTTGTATGGTGTGTTTTTCTTGATGTCCAAGAGATTTTACTATCACTTTTTGGTATATTGTCAATAAATAAGCAGGAAAATGTAGACAGAATAGCTGTAGGTTTTACCTTTTAAAAATACTTTATTTTAAGGACTTCTATGAAGACCCTAATGTCCAATTTTTCTGCCCTGTGAGTAAAATGTTTTTCTTGAATATTAATGCTTTTTAGGTCAGAAAAGCATATGTAGTTGCTATTCGTATTGTTTTATTTTGCATTTTTACATATATTTTTTCATTAGCTTTCTCATTTGAAAAATTGTCAAATAAATTCAGACTTAGCTTCATATTGTCAAATAGTTCTGAAAATTTGTGGCCCATTTTTCTGTCAATGAAACTCCCCAATTTCAATTTTAAATCCTAATCATGATAAATTTAATAAATTAAGGAAAGTTCAATCAAATATTATGGTATACTATGTATCTATTAAAGATGACATCCCATGATCAACAATAGCTCTTAATGCTAGCATATTAGTCTGTAAATAACCCAGTCCAGCAAATGAAACTTGTGATTGCATATTTATGAACAAGGTATGGAACCTGAAGAGAAACACACAAAAAATTCTTTTTCAAGAACTTTGCATGTTTTTTCAGCTACTCTTGAAAAAAATTTCACAATAGTGTGGTGTAATACAGATCTCTTTATGACTGAACAGGCCAAATCTGCATGGATCTCTTCAGAATTGTAATTTGAAATTAGAGTCCTCAATACTCTTTTAGGTACACACCCTTTTTGGACAGTTCTTTTAACTGTTGGTGTATATGTTGAAATTTATGTAGGGAAACAGAGTGAAGACTTTTGTCCTAAATTGAATTATATGATTAAAACTGTATGAAAAGAAAGCCAGAGGAAATACTTTGGATATTAGGTATTTGTCAGAAGCTTCAATGTATTTGTAGCACAAAATCCACATCACAATGGATTACTAAAACAAACAGAAGATATATAATTTCATATTTATAGCTATGTTTCTTGTTCTTCCCTCTTTTTAGTACAGAGATCAAAATTAAGTTTTGCAACTGAACATAGTTTTGAAATATATTTTTGCATTAAGTGAGATAATTTGCAATTCATATACATTTGAGATGTTTAGCATCTTTAGGTGTGATGACTCTGATCAAGTGTGAGTTATAAAACTGCATATAGAGCACACAGAGATCATGTCTGTTGAGCAAGAAGTTTATGCTGGGGACCCAGTATCTGTATGACATTTGTTGAGGGAGTTACTTGGACTAATTCTAGCCTGGTCAACAGACTGAATGATCACTAGAAGTTTGAGTGCTTCGGATGCATGCCGGGAGCACATCTTTCAGTGTAATTTCATCTGGAAGGGGTGCAGTTTATATACTGTGATCACTGTGATGTTAACCGTAGTACAATCAGTGGGGAAGACTGGGAGTCTTCAATGTTCAAAAAGAGCATTCCAAATCTTAAGTAAAACATAGTGACATATGGAGATGAAGAAAACAAGAAAGCTTAATTGGTGTATTTCAGAGCTTTTTGAAATTGTTATATGAAAAGGGTTTTTAATGTTTATAAAATTTTCACTTTGGTGGAAATGCTTTCTCCAAACCAAGTCAGGTATTGGTGGGATCCTTTAATTTGGAAGTTTGCATGTATTATTTTCTTATACTTAGAATGAATAAAAATGTTACAGCGCAAGCTAGGTCTCTGGTTAGTGCCAGAAAGACTAGAAGGAATCGAAAGGAAAGGGAAGTAGGAAAAAAGTTAAAGGCAAGTACATAATACTTAGCTTCTCTACTTACCATAGAGAGCAGAGAATTATTTTCTGCTACAGAGTGTAATTCTCAACATATTCTTACACGTAAAAATGAAAAAAAGTGTAATTCTACACTTGTAGAAATATCAGTAATTGATTTACTTAAGAATGAAGGGCCCCACCAAAGTAATTCGGCTTTCAGATAAAACAGGCTTGATTTGTAGGCGTTCAAAATGCTCATAATAAGGCATCCATACATGTTGAACTGATTTTAAGAAACTTGAGCCTTGGTAATGGAATTGCATCTTTCATTCATGTATTTTATTAATATTAAAATAGTCTTAAAATATTTAATATAATATAGTAAGAAGCTAAAGAATAACAGATTATTTTTCTAACCTACCGGTAAACAGCTGTTATGCTCAAAACCTTTTTGTGACTACAAAGGAGACACAACTGATACATAAAGCCAGTATTTGTTTTTACTATATAGTGAAATCTTAGAAGTCTAGTCAAAGAATTATTGTTAGTACAGATTTAATAATTGAAAAAAAAAAAGAAGGAAAATAACATACTAATAAAAGGATACTATGCTAAAAAAAGTCTCAATGTGGTTAAAAATATTATACATCTCCTATCATATACCCCTCTTCCTGTGGTTATTCTCAGCTTTCCACTGTCCCTCAGTCCTGAGGCTGACAAGTTCAAGACAGGCATGGTAGGGTGAATTGCCATTATCCTGAGTTCTTCACCAGAAGGAGTATGATATTCATATTGATGTTTTCTTCTCTCTCACTCTAGCATCTGCTTTGGGTCACTATTATATGTTTTCCAACACAATTTACACCTTCCTCTTTTTTGTTGGACTACAAGCCCACATTGCATCATTTTATGTATTTTAGATAACTTGTTCTTTGCTCTCTTTGTTATCCATAAAACTACTTCTGTCCAGCTCCTGTGTCTGCATTTCTTTAACTGACAATTGGCGAGTTGTTTATAGTCTTGGTCCTCCAATGTCAGCCTGTGCCCTGTATCTTAACATCCTGTCCCTGTACTCCTTTACTCTATATGCCGTGTCTTTACTTCTGAAGGCCGCTGCTATCATGCCCGGTCCATATTTCTCTACATCATTATCTTAAACTCATAAATATTTCATTTTACATAGAAAAAATTCTTGTTACTACTGTTTGTATAAAGGTGTTTATACTGTATAAAGGTAAGAAGAACAAATTAGGCATAGCCACCTGGTCCTTAAAAGAACTGCTGTTAAAGGTAAAGCGAGTAAAATCTCCAGGCAGGTCAAGCAAGTTCAGACAAAGTCTGACCAGCCTCAGTCCTCAGACCTTGCAAACTCAGTACAGAGTTTGTGGTCTATTATTAGCAATGGCTGTACTGTATTTACTGGAATACAGGGCTATGAAACATACAGTTACTATCTCTACTGTACATTAACATTGTATATTCCATTATAAATGAGTAAAGATGTAGTGAGTTAATCTGAATTGGTAATAGAGCTTCAGGATGGAGTGGTTGTGTTAAATGCTCAGTTTTATGAGAGAAAAAAGATACCTCATTCAGTAGTGTTTCTAAGTGTAGTGAGTGAGTGATTTAGGTTTTGGTGTGTTTTGTTTTGTGTTTTTTTTTTAAATTCCATGGGAATAGGACCAAACACAAACATATTTTCATCTTATATTGACAAAATGATATTTAATGTAGACATTCTTTCTCCTGAGGGATTGTTTTCTTAAAAATGTCAGTAATATACTGCACTGAGCTGTCGCTAAATTTTGCAAAATGTGGGTAAGTTTTCAGTTTATATTTGATTGTATCAACTGTCCATAATCTTGCCTGAACCATAGCGTAACATTTATTATTTCTGAGCTAATATTGCAGTTATATTGAACAAAATGCTCAAGTACTTATCATGCACCTGATTAAAATGCCGTCATACCGTAAAAAGTCAACATTCTTCTCACAGGAGTTGCAGAAATACCTGCTAAGGTAAATGATGTGATATGTTCTTTCATGGTGGGGCCCTTTGTAATGGGTAACACACACAAGAATTTCTATAATGCTGCTGTTCTGCTTGTAGCTACATGGATATGAAATGTGACAAGTCCTCTGCAGTAATAATTTGTGATAAATGGCTGTCTGTAAGTGAACATGATGTCTTTTAAAGTGGGATTCAAATTCTTAAAAAAAATATTTCAAGTACTGTTTTCCTTTTTTGTTGAGAATATGAATGTCATATTTGAATTATACAATATTATTAATTACTGCTGCTGAGAAAATATTTGTCTTAGCTGTACCATTTGTTTAGAAAAAATAGGTTATTTGTATGCTAAATCCTGAGACCATGATAATGGAAATAGTGACAGAAGTAAGCTGAAAACCAATCACATATGAATGTGAGTGAACCTATAAATGATGAAAAATGTCTTACAAACCAAAAGTAGACAGAAAAGTCTCATACAGTTTTTAAAGCTAGCAAGCATAAATCAGATCTTAAGGAAGAAAAGAAGACGTTCATGATCTGCATTTTATGCTGCTGTGCCTTTAGATTGATAGGATCACACACAAGAGGTATATTAGTACTTTTGTATGTATTGGTACTTTCCATACAAAAAGATGACCTAATTGTCTCGTATTTCTTTCATGTAATTATCTAGTAATGAGAAAATAACCTGTTTTTCAGAGCCACCCCATGGAAGAAATCTTATGCTCCTTTATGCAAGTTTGATTTATAGACATGTACTGCAGAGCACAGTGAATATGAGACATTATTCTTCCTATGGCTAGTTGCCATGGAAACATAGTACACAGTACAATGTCATTCCAGCTCTAGTGATGCCTGCAGTAGTTTATTCCTTTGTTATTCTTGTTTCTTAAGCAACTGTCTTGCAGCCTTTCATGTTATCACACTTCATCACCTATACAAGTCCTTTTCCTTATCTCTTGAGAACCATCTCTAATAGAAAAGATCCATTTTTTTTGTCTACTCATGCAGCTAAGTGTATGTACCTTTTCTTTTTTCAAATCATGGGTTAAAAGCTTGTCCTGTGCCCACAAATAATATACCATTGCCCTAAAACTGGTAAAAGAAGATGGTAAACCAGTCTGAACATCAAAGTGTAAAGGACGTGGCTCAGCATCTTTATTTACTCTCTCCTATCAGGGACTGGAGTTGAGAATGTCTTTCTGTAACTGGTATCTCACTCCAGGAAGACAACAAGTACAAATAATCCAACAGCTCCTAGCTCTCCTTAGCTGGCATTTGTGAGTTGGACAAAAATCCAACAGCTTTCTTATAATACCCACTGTGTTTCATGCTTGTGAGATGAGAGGAACTGGAAAGGGGAAAAGGAGATCACAAATTAATCTAAGAAAGTACTAAGTGTTCAGGAGGAAAAGAGTCAAACTGAATGGTTTTTATATTGAGAAGCTGTACCCTAACACAAGTTCTTTTTCAAGGCAGTACCTATTTCATGATGCATTGCACAGGGAACCAATACACAATTAAGGCTGTATGTATCCCAGGTACTGCCTAAGTGGGGCGATACTTGGAGAGAAAACACACATGGTTGAAAACATTTTCTAGAGAATTCTGAGTTAACACCTAAAGATAGATGTATCTTTTGGGTAATACTAACAATGAGGTCTGCGTTGTTTTTTTGTATCTAGAACCCTGTAACCAATTTTGTAATCCAATTACTTAACGACGTACTTTGCTACTGATGGTGGGTTGACCCTGGGCAGCAATTAAGCACCCGCCCAGTCACTCACTAACTGCCCCCACAGTGGGATGGAGGAGAGAATCAGAAGAGTAAGAGCAAGAAAACTCGTGGGTTGAGATAAGGACACTTCAACAAGTGAAGCAAAGTTGTACCTGCAAAAAAACCCGAATATAGAATTTATTCACTACTTCTCATTGGCAGGCAGAGATTCAGCTGCTTCCTGGAAGCAGCATGCCTAATAGTTACTTGAGAAGATAAACACCGTAACAACAAATGTGCCCTCCTTCCTCATCCTTTCCCCAAGCTTTTATTAATGAGCATGTCGTAGAGTCATAGAATGTTTTGGGTTGGAAGGGACCTTTAAAGATCATTTAGTCCACCGCCTCTGCCACAGGCAGGAACATCTTTCAGTAGACCAGGCTGCTCAAAGCCTCATTCAACCTGACCTTCAATACTTCCCAGTGATGGGGCATCCACAGCTTCTCTGGGCAATATGTTGCAGTGTCTCATCATCATCACTGTAAAAAGTTTCTTCCTGATAGCCAATCCAAATCTACCCTCTTTCATTTTAAAGCTATTGCCTCTGTCCTGTCAATACAGGCCTTGGTGAAAAGTCTTTCTATGGTTTACTTATAAGCCCCCTTTATATATTGCAAGGCTGCAAAAGGGTCTCCCTGGAGAGACTTCTCCAGGCTGAACAGCCTCAACTCTTTCAGCCTTTCTTTTATTGCAACAATAGGTGATGTAGGTCTCTTTACAGCATGAGCAACAAATTTCATATAGTATGGAACATTTGTTTTGTCAGTTTAGGTAAGCTGTCCTAGCTGTGTCCCCTCCTAACTTCTTGCCCTCCTCCAGCCTACTCACTAGGGGAACAGAGTGGGGAAAAAGAAAGCCTGGAGGTTATGCAAGCACTGCTCAGCAATAGCCAAAACATTGGTGTGTGGTCAACATGGTTCTACTCACAGATCCAAAACACAGCACCATTGGTGCTACTGTAAGCAAAATTAACTCCATCCCAGCCAGGCCTAGTATACTACTGTAAATTCAAATTATTAATTCGTTCTAACACTCGTCTAATAAAAACCATCGCTAGCTAAATACTGCAGGAACTGGGCATACTGTTCCTATGGATCAGTAAGCTGTTATACATCTATTTCATATCTAGTGAAAGCACAGAGCTTTCATATTAAAAAAAAATCTGACACCAAATCATCCCAACAAAAATTTTAAATAGAATTTCTAGCAGATATGACCCTGGTCTTTTTGTTTTTCCAAACCTACAGAAAATTAATTTAAAATGTTGAAGTTTTTTGTGTATCACTTTATCTGAAGAGAAAGGGACTGCTAAAATAATTGATATAAGTACACATATGAATTTTTGCATGTTTGAGAGCAAAACCTAGCACGCAAGTGTTATACAGTACATGCACATTTATATGCCCATTCCTTCTAAATAGTTCAATCATATTAATCATTGGCCAATGCTCCAATCTATCTAGATCCTTCTGCAAGGCTTCCTGTCCCTCAAGAGTCAACAGCACCTCCCAGTTTGGTGCCATCAGCAAGCTTGTTAATGGTGCATTCAACTCTGGCATCCAGGTCATTGAAAAATCTATTGAACACAACTGGCCCTAGAACTGAACCCTGAGGAATGCCACTGGTGACTGGTCACCAGCCACACGTAGCTTTCACTACAACACTTTGAGCTCTGCCCTTCAGCCAGTTCTTCACCCAGCACACCATAAACCCACTCATCCCACAGCTGGATAATTTTTCCAGAAGGAAGATGTGAGGGACAGTATAAAAAGCCTTTCTAAAATCCAGAAGAACTACATCCACCACCTTCCTTTCATCCATATCATACCATAGAAGTATATCAAAGCAGTTAAACAGGACTTTCCCTTTTTGAACCCATGTTGACTACCTGATGATTGCACTATTTAAATGCCATTCAATACTACATAATTTTTCTAGGAACTGAGGTTAGACAAACAGGTCTGTAGTTCCCTGGGTCTTCCCTCACACCCTTTTTGTGGAAGTGGAATAACACTGGCTGGCTTCCAGTCAGCAGGGACCTCCCCAGACTCTCAAGACCTTTGGTAGATGATAGAGAGGGGTCCTGATATAACATCTGCTAGTTCCTTCAGTAGTCTGGGGTGAATCACATCAGGCCCCATGGACTTGTGAACATTAAGGTGAAACAGCTGATCCCTTACAATTTCAGTGTCTGCAAAGGGAAAATCGCTGTTCCCACAGTAGTGGTCCTCTAGCTTAGGGAACTGGGCAGCCCAAAGTCTATCATTACTATTAAAGACTGAGGCAAAAAAATGCATTGAATATAGTAGAATAATATAGTATGAGTAGTAGATAATATAAATAGCAATAACTCTTTGCAAGAGCAAAGGAGGTTTGCAAAGCCTAGGGTCCCTTTATAGTAGAATAAAACCGTGACAAAATAAAAAAGAGCCAGTTTACAGCATAATAAAAGAAAAGGCTTCTGTCAAATTGTTAGCCAGTTTTCTTTGGGTTTAGATTTTGTTCTTTTTTTCTTACAATTTCTGCTGCATTTTGAGAAAACTAATCATCATCAGAATTGCAACACAATTGAAAAAGAGATATTGTCATATTACATCCTAACAAAAATTAATAGCTAGTTTAAAGAAATACCTGATGACAGCACTTGTTTTTAACATGACAGACTAAGTTATTACTTGATTTAATAAATGCTTTTGAGTTAATTGGCAGCATGTACTGTTTATTACATAGCTGCACAGTGTCCATTTACTTCATCTTTAGTATTTTGTTTGAATTAAGGATGAAATATTATTGATAGCATTTAAATTATGTATGTGCTCTTACCAATACTTATATTCCTTAATTGGACGAAGTTTATAAAAGTGTTCATGTTTCAGCTTTACAGGAATTTCTGTGAGTTTTTTAACTGACTTCTTATAAGGCTTGTAAGATAATGGGTGTCCCCTCGCTGATACCTTTGGAACTTAGAGACTGGTTTCAGCGAAATATCACAAAGAGCTGAGATCAAATAAATAATTGAATTTCTGGAAATTTCCTAAAAATAGGTGAACAAAGAAGAAGAGAGAGATGCTGTAAGTACCTCCAACAGAGGAAAAGGCTGTTATGTGAGTTAATGAATCTTAACAGTCATCACAGAGTCTACATGGAAGCAAGACCTCATAAAGGCCCAACTGCAGAGAAGCTTCAGACAAAGATTTTATCGTAGACTCTGAAGTCAGTCAATCATAGGGTGGAAATCTACAGGAAATCAGGCATTGTTAGCTCAACTATTCACAGAATTATTTGTTTCATATGATTTATAACTGATGTATTCTTCTGTTGTAATATTTCCCTTAGAAGTTTGAGAAGTACAATGCCATAAATCCTGAAAGATAATAATCTAAGATGATTTCTGAATTTTTAAAATGTATCCATTGAATTTTTCCTCCAAATTTTGTAAATTGTGCAAATTTTCTTAAAATGAATTTAATGGTGAGAAGATTCATTTTTAATCATGGAATCCTAAAAAAATAAGTTTACAGATACCCTTGAGCATATGCTGGATCTTGTGTTATGGTACATTGATGATACTTGTCCTGGTTTCGGCTGGGACAGAGTTAATTTTCTTCTCAGTAGCTGGTACACTGCTGTGTTTTGGATTTGGTATGAGAATAATGTTGTTAATACACTGATGTTTTAGTTGTTGCTAAGTAGTGCTTATTCTGCTCTGCCAGTGAGCACGTGCACCAGAAGCTGGGAGGCAACATGACTGGGACAGCTGACCTGAACTAGCCAAAGAGATATTCCATACCATAGACTGTCATGCTCAGTATATAACGTTGGGGGACAAAGAAGGAAGGGGAGGACGTTTGGGGTAATGGCATTTGTCTTGCCAAGTAACCATTCACCTGCTTCCCTGGAGATGGCTGAACACCTGCCTGCCAATGGGAAGTGGTGAATAAATTCCTTGTGCTTGTGTGCCCAAATTTTGCTTTACCCATTAAACTGTCTTAATCTCAACCCAGGAGTTTTCTCACTTTTAGTCTCCCAGTTCTGTCCCCCATCCTGACACGGGGGGAGTGAGTGAGTGGTTCTGTGGTGTGTAAGTTGCTGGCCAGGGTTAAACCACAACAATACTACAGAAGAGGAGTCATCAGTACACAAATTCACATGATCATGAAAAAGGCCCCCGCACAGCACAATGATGTACCATGGCAAGAGGCAATGTATACAAGTTCTGGCATGGGAAATTCTATCTGCATATGCGAAAAAAGTCTTCATTGTTGAGGGGAATTATCATTGCAATAGGTTACCCAAAGAAGTGGTGGAATCTCCTTCCTGGAATAGACAGGACCCTGTGTAAGCTAATCTGAGGCCCTTCTTTCAATATAACCAGGTCATGCCCAGAGATCCCTTCCAACCCAATTGTATGATTCTGTGCTTCTGTGATTTCTGTTGCAGCACAAGAACCTCAGAAGTTAAAGTATATTCAGTAGCACTTGAGAAACTTAACTAAGGACTAGGGTCACACATTACACTAGGCAATAGAAAAATACTCAGCAAAATACCATTTCTTTCCCAAAGATCTTGTGACTTACCACTCAACATGTGGTAATACATATGAGAGGCAGTAGATTCCAGAACCCAAGTTCTTCTCTTCTTCTTAGAGAAATGAGCTATGGTTCTCTGGGAGCTGAGGACATTTTGCAAATGCAGTACCTCCACAGTTTTGACCTGTTCCATATAGCTCAGTTAGACAGACTGATTATCCTTAATGTTTTTGGAAAATGATCTTAAGACTCAGAAACATATGCACCTGTCACAGAACACAAACTGGAATGGTAAAAGAGAAGTCAGTGTGCCAAAGCAAAAGATTCTCCTGCATTAGATAGAGTTGAATTACTGTCATTACGTGGGTCAGTAGTCTGCATCGGGCCTGAAGCTATGTTAGGTAAGATGTGTCTTCTGCCAAAAAGATAGCAATAAATGGTGGGTTTTTATTCCCAAAAAGATTGTCTAGTATGAGCGTTTGGTGATAGATATTATAGATAAAAGAGTGATTAAGAGTGCTTCACTGATGTGCTCTGGATAAAATTTCAGTGTTGAATTGTTGGTAATTTGAGTCAACGGATTTTTTTAACTTCATAAGGAGTTCTTTTAACAAACTGTGGATTTGTGGTCGGTATGCCTTTGCTTGCTTTTTTCTTTTACAAATTCTAATGTAAGAAAGAACATATGTGGCTTTCTCACAGAACTTCAGCTAGTACAGAGAAAGCTCTATTCAATCACTGATTCAGGGGAGTCAAGAGGATTCCATTTCCTGTCATTGTGAACAGTTTTCAGATATTCCAAATAAAATGCTGGCCATTTAGGATCCTTTGTTAATATCATCCTTGAGCACTTGCAGTACTTAACTGCTACATATTCTGGAGAAATATACCCTCCTGTGTTATTATTTTGTTTGAAAAGAGCTTTCCGTGAAAGGCCTTAATTGCCCCACTCTAGGCTTGCTTCTCTCAGACATGACCAGAAATTATGGCTTCAGATTTCTTCACTTTGTGTTTGTGTACTGTAGCAGTTGTAGGAAAGGTAATTGATTCACACTAAATTATCTTTTCCTTTGAAAAAAAGATCCTTCATCAAAATTTCTCACTCCATTTGTCTTTGGTTTCTAGACTCTTAAAGGCTTACAATTTCAAATCCTTTCATCCTGTCCCACCCCATCCCTATGAATTCACAGCTTTTTTTCCCCCTAATTTTCTTTCTTTGTCTATGTTGGTTATTAACTAGGAATAGGAAAAAAACTTGTTAGTGAGTGAAGTGCTCAGTAATTATTCTTAATTTGGAACATCTGATGATGCCCACTGTGGTAGACAGGTAATGGGTGAGGAA
This sequence comes from Falco rusticolus, assembly GCF_015220075.1. NCBI lineage: Eukaryota > Metazoa > Chordata > Aves > Falconiformes > Falconidae > Falco > Falco rusticolus. The sequence continues at coordinate 43,534,520 of NC_051193.1, forward strand.
GCTGTTCATTTGTCAGATACTCTGTTGTTATTCCCGTATTTCTGTAGAACAACATTCTTTTTCCTAGCAAGCATGTCATACTTTTCAAAAACTTTTAAATAATTCAAACTGTTACTTTCCCATATGAAACTTGTAGTTCCATTTCAACCAGGAACTGTCCGTGTCTAGGTGCTGTATCCTAGAATTGTGCAACAGCTGTAATTTCAATCTCTGCCTTGAACATAGACCATTCTAAATACTTTTTATGTGTTTATTTTCACAGCCAAAGTTGTTGAAGGTTTAAGTTAACAATTCTATCATGTGATATGGCATCTGAGTAACCTGATGTGACCTCTTCTCAATATTACTTATATTGTGATCCAGACGGAAATCAACAAGGCAAAATGAGCTGAGGAGCCTTTTGCCAAAAGCTGATGTACTACCAATGCTCTATGTCCTCTATTAGGGCTACTTGGCAGGACATCATCTTTCTATCTTGATATGGGAAATGCCATGTATATGCTGTATGAGTATGGCAGATGTATTCAATCTACTTCCAATTCTTACATGTGTTTAACAGACACTAAAGGTCTAAGAAATTTGTTCAGCAATTTGGATCATGGTTTCTTCTCTTTCAGGATGTTTTCCTCCAAGTTAATGATCAAGTACTGATAGGCTTTAGAGCTTTAAAGCACATTGCTGATGTCCAGACTGTTGCTTAGCTCAAAGCAGGGGTTCCCCTCCTCTTTTCCTTCCCCAATTCCAAATTTCTGCTAATAATCTAGAATTCACCAAGACTTCCTAGCCAGACAGGGTTGTGGTTTTTCCCCACTGTGGAGTCTCTTATACCAGTTAAAGTGTTTTCTTTACTGAGTTTGATTAAATATTTGAATCTTAAAGGAATTATGAAAGAATTGGTTTGGGAACTGCAAAGCAATTTGAACAAAACCAAACTTTTGCTGGATTATGATGTTTCAATCAATTACTTGATCGACTGCCTATTGAAATTATTGTTGGAATTATGTTAAGTAGAAGGCATCAGTATACATGTTCACTTTACAAACACTAGAGTACATTCCTGGGGTTGCTCAGACACATGCAGAGGTCATATTTTTTACACTCAACAAAAGCACAGGGAAACAAGTTTGGATCTTTCTATCAAGGTAACCCATTGATCCATATAGCCAAACAGCCTGCAGAAACAGGTAAAGAAATGGTTTCAAGTCTCTAATGATTTGAAGTTTTATTCTCCAAGGTAGTTGTGGGTCTTTGCTGAAAGTAAGCCAAATTCCATAATTAAAATGCAGGTTTACTGTTGAGAAATTGATCAATCATCTCTGTAATTTAACTGCTAAGTATATTTAGCAAAGCAAAAATAATGATCCTTTTAAAACTATCTTGTATTAAGGAGCTGCGTTTTTTGGTTGATTTGTTGTGGGGTTTTTTTAGTATATTCCTAGTCAGCCTGTCTACTGTATATTACGTGTGTGTCTTTGTCCTCTAATTATAAACTTCTGTACTGTTAATCTCTTTCAGAATGAAATAATTTTAGGAAATGAGTGAATGAACAACCCTTGTTTTCTTGACAGATAATTTTGATTCATCTTGTGTACTGTAACGACAGTGTCTTGTCCTTCACCTAATAAATACTAAACTGTAGTATCTTATACGTTGAAATCGCAAAGTTGGCAGAAAATTCTCTTCTTCCTCTATTGGTCTTTATCTGCTGTGTTTTTCTCCCATGAGTAACATTAATATGGTGTAGGGACTACAATGCCAAATGCAATGTTAATCCTTTACTTAAGTTAGTGAATATAAATACATAGTGACATTGTCTTCTGCTTATAGATATACATAATATTCTGTGAGTAGAATTTTTGAGCATGAGTGTTACTCCAATTTAAGGACCTAATAGTTTTTTCCTTATATTAATTCTAGAGTGAAAAGTAATAATTCTGAAAAAAATTAAACATTTTTGTGTAATTTTAAAGGGCATATCAAGTTTTATTTGAAAGAATTATGTCAACTGTTTAGTCTTTTCCTCTTGGCTTCCTGTGCTGGAAGGTTTATAAGTTCTTCAGCCGAACTTTTTTGTGCTGACAAACGTGCTTCATAAGCATTTCAAATGGAGTTTTGTCTGGAGTCATCTAGTGAAAAAGGTCAGTAAGGAGTCACTGATGCATTTAATTAACAAGACTGTAATTAACTAACTTGTTCTCTGGCCCTCACCTTAATGTCATTCTTTTTTCTGAAGATTGATTTTAGTAAATGTGTGTTATGCTTATTTTCATGTATGTATATAGCACAGCCATTCTCTTTTACAGACTCATTCTTCTGCTTTTCATACTTTTAAAATCCTGACTGTTCAGGACTGGGAGCTTTTAATAGCTGGCTCCTTAGTGAATTTCCTTTTGCATTTGCTGATATCCATCATTTAGAACAAAGTAAACAATGGTCATGCCTCACATATGCCTAAAGATAACTGAGGAGGGTATGAATTTTAGTGACTATAGCTTCTGAAGTCAAGTGACAAATATTACTGGTGTTCAGAGATCATTGATTTCCCCCATGCAGTGTCAGTAGTTAAAATTTAATGGATTTGGAAAATACTGTTCTTACACATTAACTGTTCTCCATAGTAACGGCTTGTAATAGTTCGGACATTTTGGTCTTTTGTATTGTTTTATACGTTCACTTTTAGGGGTGGAAAACCTAAGTACTGACACAGAAATTGGAAATAACTTCTTTCTGTTCTTTACTTAATACAGTTTTTGGTAGAGGCAATTGCTAATTTAAGTCCAGAGCTCAATTAATAATGTCAAGAAATCTGTTGACAATCTCATAAAAATCTATAAAAAGTTTTAAATCTGTTTATGAAACATGGTAAGGCTTTTTTCACTGGCATGAATTGGAATGATCCTGTCTTGCCGAACTGAATGTATAGTGAAGAGGAACATATATACATTGGCTTCATATTTAGTGCATATGATGTTATTCCATTTTAAAATCTTCATGACCTTGCAATGTAATAAGGTACCATGTATAGCCTCCTGGTCTCATGAATTCTTTCATGGTCCTGTGTCTTGATAGTAGGAGGCCTTTTACATGTTAAAGGAGTATTATCTACTACTGCAGCTTTAATGGGGAATCATTAAGCATTCTTGATAGTCTTTATGGTCATTCAGGTTAAATTGGTTTAATCTTCTTAAACTTCGGGAAAATCCAGCATGGTGGCAGATGTCCAGCCACAACCAGCAACAACCATGATTTGTCTTCGGTGACTAGAGAAATACGGGGTCTCTGGTCTGGTTGGTTTGTTTGCTGAGGCTGATGCTGCCAATGGTTCCTGATGGTCTGGGAAGAGTTTGTTGGCCAGTATATGCAGGGTCAGCTTTGCAGTTTTTACATATATAAAGATTCAGTCAGTTGAGACATATACTGCCTCTTACTCACCCAAACAACAAGGGAAAGGAAAAAGGTGAGAAGCATGAAGAGTATTGTAAAGTGAGAAGTCACTGAGGAATCAGGTTATTGTGGTAGGTAGATGAAGGAAATCTGTACAAGGCTAGATTCATTATTTCTCTACTGATTAAATGTCTTGTTTCTGCTCCTCTAAGTAATTTTTTTTTTCTGAAAGAGAAAATTGGATTGATGCTGACAGCATCTGCTATTTGGCAAGGCTAATTCCTCAGGACGTTATTAACCCCTTTCTACCCTGTCATAACTCTGTGTGGCTTTTTGAAGAGAATTTATTGAAATATTCCATGACTCCGAAAGAATGTAAGAGAACAAAATTGAATAGAGTTAAGGGAGGCTGAAGGATGGTGGGGGTGGTTTTCAATTTTCTTCATTTTCTACAATAGTTTATAACCAAGCATTTTCAATTTTTAGTGTTAATATGGACCCTTAAAAGTAGACACCTGTGATGCCTATATAGTAAGTCTTAAAAATGGTTCAGAGAAAGCTTACTAAAGTTAACCTGTTTGCTATTCTGTGTAGCTTTCAGGAAACATACAGGACCAAAGCTTTCGATTTCCTAATTGCTGAAGTAATCAGTTTATCCAAGAAATTCTGAGTTTAAATCCTACATTTGCTCCTGTGTCTTCATGACATCAAGTTTACACTTTTCTTTACCACCAAGACCCCACCATATTTATGAAACAAGGTCCATCTCCAGATGCTAACTCATGTTGTCTTTTGCCCTTCCTGCAGGTCCATTTTTGGTAGCCTTTTTCTCTCTTTTATTCTTGACTTCATCGCTCTGCCCAAATAAACAGATGCATTTCTTCATACAGAATATTTTCTGTATCATCTTTTTTGTTGTTAATAGAATAGAAACAGAAATGAAAAAAGAGCATCAACATTGAGTGTTAAAACTGTATCGGCTGTTGAGGAATTATTTTAAAAATTGTATAGATAAGCAACTTTGAACAAGGTGTAAAAAATCTGGAAATCAACAGCAATGTTGAATGGGATAAAGTATTGGAAAAGAATGACACAAATAGGAAGTAGAATGTGTTCAAAGATAAATGAATGTATCTCCTAATGTTATGCATGTTGCTTAGCAACAGGCAGTAAAAGTGTGGATGAACCAGTAAGTACAGAAAGTAATTAAAGGAAAGAGGCATGTGCATGACATGGTACAGTATAATAACCAGGAATACAAAAAAGATGAGAAAAGTCAAAATGGAGAAAAAACAGCTTGAAAGAATGTTAAGAGAAATATTGAAACTCTTTTTATTCTTTGTAGACTGATTTTTTCCCTGTACCATTAGCTAGAAAAAAATAGGCAGCAACTTCCTCTATAATAATGCCTTAATATAATACAGCTTACCCTAAGGAAACAAGAATTTTAAAACGTGAACTGACTATAAAGAAAAATATTTTAAACCTCCACAAAGTAATAAATTTTAAATATGATAAAAGTTTATTTTGCAACAGAAAATTAACACAGATTTTTAATTATTTCAGTTAACTAATCAGCATTTGAAATAATACTGTTCTCTTTTAGCAAGAATCCAATTTGCTCACAGTTTCAGCCTCTGAATCACTTCTTGAAAGAGTATGTTTGTGAGGTTCCTTTTACAGCTTCATTTTCTAATGCTTAAATAAAAATCCTTATAGTGGAGTCTTTCATTTAACTGTCTTAAGATATGGGTTGGAATTTATTATAAAAATAAATTTATATATAAAATATTTTTTTTATAAAATTCTACCAAAATGCATATTGGGCTTTTTTTTCTGCACCGTTGAATTAGAAGATTACAGAAGGGGCACCTAACATACACAGATCAATGAATGTGTTTAGAATTATTGTCTTGTAAGAGGAGTGAGAAGATCTGTGGTTTCTATATCTGCCAAAAGTTATTACATACTCTTCTGTGAGTTGCTGTACTGTTTGTGCCTCAGTTTCCTCATCACAAAATGATGTTACTCACCAGCCACAGTGAACACATTAATATCATAAACATAAACGCTTTGACTGTTTGACTGTTCATACAGTGATCACGTCATAATCGAGGACTGCATAATATTATTGTAAGGTATGCCTGTTATTACAAGAAACTTACTTTCATAATGTACATGATCAGTAAGAATGACTGAAAACCAGGCTACTTAACAATAGAGGTCAATCTAAATTAAATTCTACTCTGTTGTTCAGATGTAGTTTTTTAATATAAGTTATGGCTACAATAATTTGAATGGGGATTTGAATAAAGCCATGTTGTAACAAGGGGCTGAAATCTAAAATTGGTAGGAAGGACTCTACAGTAGGCATTTGGAAATTTGCACCCAAAAATATGAGACAATCTGGAATCCCCAGACTCTTGAGATTCTGTATTCCCCTACTCAGCAGGTATTTGTGACATCATTACAGTGTTTCAACTCCACATACAAGGATAAATGTTGCTAATATATATAAATATATATATATATATGTATATTCGGTTGGCTCAATTGTAGGATAGATTCCAACTCTAATCATAAACTCTCTGGATACTATTCTACCCGTGTCTGATTTTTTGAAAACCTGGAAAAACTGTGTTTTAAAAGTTTGTTTTAAAAGGATATTAAACTTGCAGAATCAAGCAATCAAGGATGGATTTGCTGCATGGTTTTATTTGAGCTATTTGGAGATTATGCATTTTATAAGGGTCTTCAGTTATGTGACTACATAATGCTGTCTTTTCTAAAGAAAGAGTTCTCGTTTAATTGTTTCACTCGGAGTCATCAAGTGAAATTGTTCAATTAATGAGCATCTGCTCAATGTTATTGCTGAGTGCGTGGCCTTGTGCCTAGTTTAATCCATACCATTCAAACTCTGCAAGGTTAATTCACGTGTGATTAATCAAACTGTAAAGCCATTTTCATGTTACTGTATCCCTGGGTACTGCACCACCAGTAAATATTGAGACTTCCAGAGTCACAGACCGTCATTCTTGAAAGAGTAACCTTCTCTAAAAAAACCCAGTTAGGTGACAGAAGCTTCTTTGTGACAAGATAGGAGGATTAATATCTATCTTTGAAGGTTTGTAAAAGAACAGTATTCAGGACTAAATTTGCAAGAAAATCCCGTTGTTAACTAGGCCCTTTAAAAGCTTAGTCCCAGGTTGCATATAGAATTTATTTACTTGATAGATTCGGGTGGCTGTTCCAGTGGTTTCTTCATTCCAGTGTTTGCCTCATTGTCTGTCTTCCACTTAGCTGGGACACAGTGAGCAACCTAAATACAGTTTTCCAGAGTACTAAGGTACAAGCAAGTCTCAGGACTGTTAGGATATCACAAATTTAAGTGTGAAGATGGCATTTATTTAAGCAGAACAGTTATATTATTTTTTTTATTTTATTGGATATAACAATGTTCTGTGTTAATAGCACTGCAACAGAAATCTGCTTTAAAATCAGTGATAAACTATGTAATACAGTGCCAAACTAAGTTGGCCACTGGTCTTCAAGTACTCTCTGTAAAAATGAATATCCCCAAAACATCAATGAAAAAAACCAAATTATTCCTGTTCTCGAGAACACAACATTACCTAAACCCAAAAGAAAATCCTTTGTCGGTTGTAATAGTGCTGGCTTTCCTTCCTCAGCCTTGATACGTTTGCATAGCTATTGCTGATTCCAGTTCTGTGATTAAGGGCAGTTCCAGCAATCCTGTTTGTAAATACCTGCAAATCTCTTTGCTACCTCTTTGCCCATGGAACACTGTTCCTAAGCCTAAATCAGAAACAGGAGCAGCTCAGCAACAGAAGGGCCATTGTTCCTCTTTTGAGCCATGAAGGCAAGAGAGTAAAGAATGGAAAACCAACCAGCTGAAAAAGATCTAAGACTCTCTGTTCACAGTTCACAGCTAGTTTACAGAGAGAAAAGAAAGAGATTTAAATGAATGTTTAAAGCTTACTGAAGTTCTCCAAGGTGTATCGGTGTTCTAACAAAACCGTCATGAATATGTATATCATTATCAACTTATGCAAGGAGCCAAAAAAAAGCAGTAAGTACCCTTCCTCTGTTACTGTTTGTGCTGGCCTTTTTAAAGGTGCACTATCAGTAAATGACAGTTCCCTTCATATTATATAATTGGTCCCTATGAGGAAAATCAACTGCTTTGTGTGGAACATGCTCTAAAATAAAAGTACTTATATTCTTATAAGATGTAGGTCTGCCTTGATTCAGCAGCAGTGAAATAATAATTAAAAAAAAGAATACTTTAATTAATCTGACTTGCAGAGCACTTGATACAATGAGCTCTGTATACAAACATAGCAACAATAAGTCTCCCAGAGGAGACAGCTCAAGCTCGTAGAGTAACTGGATGAGAATGCTTAGAAAACAGAAGAATTAGATCCAGTAGGTTCCATAATACTTTCAATCAAACACTGGAGTGGGTTGCCAAGAAAGTTTGTGGAGTCTCCAACTGCAGAGATATTAAAGAACCAACTTGCGACAATCCTGGACAACCTAGCTGGCAAGGGGGTTGGACTAGATGATCTCAAGAGGTCCCTTCCAACCTTAGTAATTCTGTGGTGGCATTGAATTAAAAGGTAGGTATGTCTTTTCTCAAGAAAGATTATGGTTCCAAAGAACATTAACCGATGTTTGAAGGCTTTTTAGAATAACCTTTTGGAGAAACTTAAGCAGTGTTAGCTATCAGTTAAGATGTTTTTCTGTACATCAGTGAATGAGAATAAAAAAGTAAGAAGAATTAGGCCAATTTCAATTTTCAGAAGACGTAAGGAAATCTTAAGGGTTTTTTCCAACCTAAATGATATATGGAACAAGAATTGATTGAATAGATTTCAGAAAGTCATTGGAAAATTATCATTGAATAGAGGTGTTTGCTTTTTGGTTTTTCAGTTATTAATAGAAGGCTTAATTTTATTAAATATTTTCGTGATTTGTCAGTGCTGGTAGAGTATGTCAATGACACTAAGATGGGCAACATAGCAAAGAACAATGGTGAAAAGGCAGTTTGAGAGTGACCATTGGAAAAAATTATTAGGAGAAATAGTGAACTGTTATTTTAAAATAAATGTTGGTTACTTTATCTACATAGAAGTTGACTGAATGCAGCCTGTTAACAAAAGAAACTGAGGCATTGCAGTACCAGAAGTCACACTAGATTTGCTAATGATTCCTTTTAAATTTAAAATTTATTAATCTGTGAAAAACTGTCTTAATAGCCAGTAGTCATATTGCCTGTTCTAGTATCAGGAGACAAATAATTCTGTTTGTATTGCTTTTAGGAACAGTTGTGATCAGTCAGATTAGCATATTAATCTCTGTGATAACACTCAGACAGCCTATATGGGTATGCATAATAATGTACCCAGCTACTAAGTACATCCATATGCATGGACCACCATTCTCAGAGAATGTCTTCAGGCTACTCCTAAGGCCACTGTTGCAGGTGCACAGGATGATGTAGACAGACATAGCCAAGCCATCTACTAGCAGCAGCACCGTAAATGATGTTAGCGAGTCAGTCTAGTGAGATGCAGAATGTATCATTTCTAGATCTGGGTCAAAACCAACCACCTGCTTTAAATTCAAGGTCCCATACCAACAATGAGGCGTAACTGCCAGAGAGTTCACATCTCATCTAGCCTGGACAAAAGGAGTGAAATTTAATTATAGTTTTAATAATATTGTTTGGTTAATGAGTTTCTGAAGTGTCTGGTATTTTTGTTTGGCTCAGAACTGAGCTTTCTAAAACATTACAAAGTGCTATTAGGGTTTCTTTGTAAGTTACAGTAAAGAGTCTACTTTTTGCAGCTACCATTTAGAGGCAATCTGAACTATCAGACAATATATCCAGGCTCTTCACACTGCTATATTCTCAAATGGAATTATGCCAGAGCTGAGGGAAATGGGAAGTTAAATAGATATGGGGTTTAATTCTTATTTAACAGATAAAAAAATGAGTCATAGAAATGAGACATACAGAAGATAACACACTAAATCTGTAGGTGAAACAGAAACTAAACACAGAATTTATGAGTGTAGGGAGATACAGTGACCCCAAAGTCATTCTCCTTTCCTTGGACAGGTCTCTTTTCCCCCACTCTTCCGTGTTGCAACTATTTTACCAACCATTTCAACTTCCATTGTCTAATGCTGTAAAGAAGACATTCAATATCATAGTACTGTTACTGAATGTGCATGGGTCTATGTACTTTAGCAAAAGACAAATTCAGAGCTACTGCATGGCTACTGCCATCTTTCTGAAATAATTACCTGGGTTTTATATTTTGCCTCAGGTTTTGTGTGTGCCTCACCTTCATTAACTCTGCTCAGAAAGCAGAGTAAAGTGCCAACCAAAATTACTGCACCATAGTTGCTAAAACTAGGCAAAGTTTGCAGTTTTGTCATTGGAGTCCTGATACTTGCCTGCAGTTAGTCTTGCTACCTGGTTACAAAAAGGTGAGCACTGAACAAACATAGAAACACCAAAGACCAGCATAAAAAGAAATAATTACCTGCTTGTTATGCTAATATTGAAGTACAGTTGAAACTAGCCTCCTTCTCCTTCCATCTTCTCTTCTCAACACCAATTAGTAATAAAACATGGTTCTCTCCAGGGAGTCTTGAGTCTTAAAACATGCTTTGGCAGGGTTATAGGTGATATGGTAATTATTTAAAGATGAATCAATTATGGACACTGGGGCCGTAGGCAACACACAATTTTGACTTGTACTTCAGTATTTGCCCAATTTTCATTAAAACAATTGGTCATATAATGCCCATGATATGAATAGATTCCAGAGTTTTTAACAAGAAGTAAAACTGTGATAATTTGATCTTTGAGCTCCAGAGGTCAAAAATGTGACCTTTTTGTAGAGCTCATTAAAATGAACATGATAGATATGTGCAACTATATAAGAAGTTTGGAAGACTGTCAGTAAAGAGACTTGCTTTAAATAGAAGCCCCTACCTGCCCTACATGTGTACTTTTTTATGATTACCAGCCAGTAGTAATTATCTTACCCACCTCTTCTCTTCAATAAACATATATAAGCAGTAGTAGCAGTTCTGCAAGATACCTGGAGAAAAACATGAGGCCTGAAGCAGTTTCTTTTATGTGTGCTGGATATGACTGCGGATATTAAGTTTAATATGTGAAATTTCTAGTCCACATAAGCTCATTAATATCTTGCTTTTATGCTTTTTTTTTTTCTGTAAAATAAATACTGTGAATGTTAAGGTTCCCCAGAAGCATTACATTTGAAATCTTTACATGGTTAAAACTGAAGAAATTGTATGGAATCTGCAGGCTCCAATAACTTGAAAATCTGTGCTCTGGTTATGAAAACTAAAAACATAATGTTGTTAAAGATCAAAAGAATACCAATGTTTCAAAACCATGCTACCAGTATACTTTTCCTTACTAGTTATATGCAAAAGTTTACTGGGTAATAGTTTAAATTGAGTAATATTTTATTGTATTAATGTGTTATACAAATGAAGCAAAAATAATTCACAGCTCTTGTTTCTTTGTAATCAAACTAAATAGTCTGAAATAATTCCATAATCTCAAATTATTCAAACCAAGAGATCTCCTTATCTTGGATATTCAAGATTTTGCATGAATATAGCGAGACCGTGCTTACATGAACATATAGAAAGACTGCATATAAAATTAGATGAAAACATGTTTGATTTAACTGAATGATGTATTTATAGGTACAGTTCCACTGCTATTCTACACTGCCCATTTCTTGTGCTTTAAGCCTAGGCTGGAGGAGCCCACTGTAACAGTAAGAAAATATCCCAGTTTTACCACTTGATTCCTGTGGTTTTGTAGCTTTCAACCCCTAGTTTCTTTGCTGAGGCTGCCAGCGAAGTTGTTGCAGAGTTGTTTGGCAGAGGCAATAGCTTGTAGGGAACTAGACTTAACACTATCACTGGGTAGTCATTGGTTTTAACAGTTTTAAGAATTTTAAAGAACTTAGATATGTTTTGGTAAATTGATGGTGGAGTTCTCTGTCCAGTTATAAATCTCTTCCAAGTCAGCCCAGTTCCACAAAATACACAATTATTCAAAGTACTTACTAGTATGAAGAGTGGAAAAAAAGATAGAAATTCCATGCCTCGTTGCATTTTTGAAGTTTTTTGAGGATAATGGCATTATTGTACACAGGAATTTGAGAAGTTTTTGCTTCTGGAATAGATTCTATTTTAACATGATCACGTGATAGTTGTTACGTGTGAAGAAATGTGTGGATGTTCTCTTTCAGCTTGTATTATGTTTTCTGAAGTGATTGCAATGAAGTGTTTTATATTTTATACTGTTTCACCTTATCACAAATAAATGCAAAATTAAAACAGTAAAGAAAATGATTGAAGTTGCACAATGTTTGCGTTTTGAATTAATCACATGAATACTTCAGGAGACTGTAAATATTGTTTTTTAAGAATATATGTGGATACTTGTCTTGAAACATTATTATATTCAAAATATTTTACTATTTTTAATCTACTCCCCACCCCAAGCAACATCTACAGAAACTGAGATCAACATAGTAGGTGGGTTACTCTATGAATCAGTTCAGTTCTTCAACTTAAGAAAACCACAGCAATTTTCAGACTAATGCTTTCCTCATGTAACCTATAATATTAATCAAAAATCTTGAATTTTATGTAAATAGTAAACATTATTACTGGACAAGGTTAGTAGCAGTCTGAGGCTTATTCTTTTTTTCTCTAAGATACCAAGTTCTTTAATGTGTTTGTTAGAATCTCTATTCCTGGCTAACCTTGGCTAATAGTAAGAATAAATAATAGGAGCTGTTCAGCATTGCTTCTCTTAGTTCACCAAAAATATCAGCTCCAAACATAAATATACCAGGGAGATGCCCGCCTGTAGCATTTCTGCCCAGCAGGCTGAATCATCACCATCTACATACACACTCAGTTAAATAATTAATTCCATCCAGTTATGAATTCCTATTGGCTTTGTGGGACAGGATTTCATCCAAAGAGATGAAATGGAGTTCTAATTTGGTCACTTGTGCTCTCAGTAGCATCTCTTTAGATTAACTTGGAAAGATCTCTCCAGTTTATTTTTGTTGTAATTTCTGTGGCAGTTTCTAGTGCTTCAGAGGTCAGCTGAGAAGAGGGTCTTTCATGCAGGCAGAACTTTCTCCAATTGCTAAATCATGTTTAGTGAAGGCAAAATTAGTGTATTCTCAACAGAACCTCTCAGGTGGGGTTTTTGGACTTTCTCTTCCCAAAAAAGAAAATGACGTTTTGTAAGGTACTTCCTTTTGGAGCAAGTTCTAGTTAGACGTTTCATTATGTAAGTCTGGATTAATAAAAGAACCTTACATATTTCTACTATATAGTTCCAATCAGTTGGTCTAGTTTCTGCCACCTTTTAGTTCCTTCCTGTTCTATTACTTACTTTTATTTACTTAGTCCCACAGATTGCTTGAGATTTAACAGGTTTCTTCCTTGAAAATTCATCCTGTCATTGTATCTTCTGAGTGCTCTGCTGTCAATGAACCTAGCACCAAAGAGCTAAGAACATACGCCTACAAAAATAGATTTGCTTATCCTCCTCTTCAAAGTCAAGAGATTCCTCAACACACGTTTATAAAAAGATATCCACAAAACAGGCCCATTCAGCTTTGCTGAGTTCTGTTTCTTCCTTGATTTGACATTTCTCTGTGCCCCTGAATTTGTAAAAGGCAAGCAACGGATTTATATATTGTAATGGCTAGGGTAGTCTATTTAAATGCTTTTCCTAAACAGCTGCCTCATCAATGGCTAAAACCAGGGAACCTCTCAGTGCACATGCAGTTCCGCAGCATTCCTAAAATCCTTATGGAAAGTATTGCTTTGCTAAAAATTGTTGTTTACTATAAAATCAGTGAACTCATGTTCCTGCTGAAGCACAGCTATCCAAATAGAGACAGGCTAGTATGTGGTTTACATAGATATGCTACAATTTAGTTCTGCTCCTGAAGAACCTGTCAATATTAATATCCTCAGAATTTACATAAACAGATACAAAAGCTCTAGATCTTACCCCTGTATGTGTAATCTTGATTATCTTTTCTGTTATTTCAAATGTGTATAAGAAAGTAATATTGAAGTGCTCATTTTATTTGTACAGATATAACTCTTAAAAGCTAAGCTGGAATTCACTTTTTGATATGTCAGTGACTTGAAATTATTTATGTTAAAACATCTTATGAAGGTTTGATAGTGTAATTCATTGTCAGTACCCCACTGCTTTTCTTCCTCTTGCAGCTTTTTTTTTCATATTCTGTTACACACATGAAATGTAGTTTTCAGATGTGTGGTTATTGCAGCATGCTGCTTTCCATGCCTTCCTCATATTTACATCAAAAGTTTCCCCTCACTTGGGTGTATCAGCCATTTATGACTAGGTTGTTTCTTTTTTTTTTTTTTACTTAGTTGAAAACACAAGCAACATGTTTCTCCTAGAAAACATATTTAGTGAAATTACAGTCTTGTTTGCCATATGGTGCTTCATACAGATGGATGATTATTATGCAAATCCTTTGATTAGTGAGTTTCTGCTATTCTAGGAATCGTTTGCTTTGTATGTGTTGGCTTTGTACACATTTAGTTCCACTCTTGGGATGATCTGGGACCATGCCAAATCGTTGATAATCTCAGTGATACTTTTTTTGCAATTTAAACTTTTTCTTGTATTTATGGTTTATTCCATTTTCTTTGTTCATCAGGCAAAAGATTTAACTTTTACTTCAATTTATCATATGAGAAATACAATGCAAGAAGCATCACTCCATGCTGACTGAAATCAATAGCAAAATTTGCGTCTTTCTGTCATAGACTTCACTTCCATGGCTATAGGCATGTAAGATTGGTGAGGGGACCTGTCAAATAAAATATTTTGTTTCATATGTAATGTTTTGTATGCAACCAGAATCTAGTCCGATGATTCCTGCTAACTTTTCTCCAGATCGCAAGTTTTGTAGTCAAGCACTGCACAGATTGATATGTAATGCTAGGGCTTTTTTATTTCTACACGGTTCATAAAGATTTTGGATAGCAATTGTATCTTCAGCTCTTCATCTATGAAAATGGAATGTTAAAAATGTATGAGAAAAGAAAATGTTACTTTTTGTAGCTAGCCCTTCTGTTAACTTTAGATTCCTTAGATCCAAGGGGCAAAGGTCTGTGAGTGATGGAAAGCATTCAGTATATGTTTAATAAGTCCTTTACTAACATTATATACTCTATTATGGTTTGTTCAGGCTGATGTAAAAAAACAGAGGTTTTTTTCCACTGCCTTCACCAGGCCTAATATTCATAAAAATTAAAGCATTCCTAAATGGTATAGTTGAGGTGCATGGACAGGAGCGTCAGATTTCTTGTTTCTTCAGAGAGGTGAAAATTAGACCTTAGTGCAGCTGAGATCCAAGGAGATATGAGAGGTATCATTTAGGCTCTCCCACAGAATGTTAATGCTGCACATCACAGTATGTGCTCCAGGAGTGGATTTTTGTAAATTAAGCTAATTTTTTATCTTTGTCATAAAACACTCTAATGATTGAGTCTACTAAACCAAAATTTAGGTTTTTAAATGTTTTATTTCATGCAATGTTTTGATGTTGTGCAAATATTTCAGACATAAACAATATAAAATGATACAGTTATAACTTAACAGTATAAAATGTTATAAAGTGATATCCCTTAACTATATAATTCAAGGTTATAGTGAAGGAGATGGTTTCCAAGTATGAAACAGTATTTTATGATCAAAGCTGTTGCCTTTCATCCATTTATCTAAATCAGCTCATTGAAACATTTAATGAATATATAGATACCTGTCCCATAGAAAGCAGCTCTTATTTCTTCAAAGCCTGTTGAAAACAAAGCAGTTTTAGCTATATCTAAGGTAACACTCTAAATTGACTAAATTGTTTTTTTGCTACCTGGAAACCATTATACCTATATGAAATAATGCTCTTAATTAACTTTTCAAAATGTGTTTCAATACTTGGTAATCTAAATAGTGAAACTGTTCCAGAAGTGGGTCCTATTTTGAGAGACAACAGAGCCATCTTTGGACCTTCTTTTTCAGTCTGATATTGTGTGTGAATAATTTTATTGTTTAATGCTAGATATTTATCACTTTGCTTTCTCTCTCTAGAAATTTTCACTGTGTCAAAATGAGATGTTAGAAAGTAAGGACTTTCTAAATGGCCTGTCCACAATGGTAAGCAGATAGGGCAACAGCTGAAAAATAAAGAAACCAAACCACTTGCTGAAAGGTTCAATATCAAATCAGCTAGAATTTAGAGAATTTCTTTAGTAGGGAAGTAGAGAGGCTGGATTACTTAGTTGCTCAGTTTCATATCTGAACCTTATACATGATTCCTTATGCCTCCTAGTTGTAAGTCTCAGTTCTATTGTCAGTTTCTCTATAATCTGCTTGATGGTCCTGTCTGTGAGTGTTAGGACCTCCAGTTTTGGCATAGCACATGTCCTACACTGAAATATTATAACATTGTTCTCTGGTTCTTGCCAAGGCTTACACATAATACTGTGTAGTGAGTGTTCAGTGTGTATTAATGATTGCTATGAATTGCATTAGTAACTGCTAATTTTCCCAGTATTAAAATCCTTACAAAAATATCCTTCATCAGAATCTTCTGATACACTAGTTTGGATTGCTCCTATAGCACTTTACTTGGAATAGTATTCTTATCAACCCATCTAAACTTGGGCAATTTCTTACCCCCTCTGAAGACAATGATTAAACACCTGTTGCTATACATCCAAAATATTAATCATTTGACTTAGACCATTTAGCAATAATTATTTTCCAACCAGTACATGACAAATTTTACAACATCATAAGTTTCTAATATGTTTTCAGCTGGAGTAGCAAGGAAAAGTGCATGTAGGTGCTACTGCTCCTGAATACAACTCTTACATTTTATTAGGAATTTAGGAAGGAGCTGGTAAGAAAGAGTAATAAAGGGGAATATATTTTCTTTGACAGTATTGAAGATTTGAGACCTACAAGGAAAGCTAAGGTAGTCTGGAAACATGAATATGAATTTAGAAATATGAATTTACAGAAAGGAAAAAATTCAAGAATGATAACAGGGGAATTAGGTTGTAAATGCCACTGTGTTAACAGAGGAGAAGCAGATGGCATATAGATTCAAACTATGTTGAGACATTACACCGATTTTTTCTTTTTTTTGTTAGTTTACATTTCTGCTTTCTGACCCATTTACATGTGAGAAAGTTTCTTTTTCTTTCTCTAAAACAGATCATACAAAAAAGTTAGTATTAAAACAATGTTGTCTACACAGAAGTATTTAATAAGTAATCTATTGGAAAATATGGTCAACATGACCTGTGAACAATGCTCTAATTGGTAAAGGCGTAGTAAAGGTTTCACAGTATTTTGTACCTTTCAGAAATGTATTTTCTTTCTGGATATGTTAGAGTGTATATGAATTTGGTTTTATTGTTCTCTTTCATAGTTATGAGGTTAAATCTGTATTGTGATGCCACTATCATTAAAATTTCAGTAGGCAGAAATATTCCTTCATTACAAACAAATTTATTGCTTCATTGGTTTGCATAGTAAAAATGTGAGGAGCTACAAATTAAAACCATGACTCTGCTCTATAACAGAAAAATGGTTGGATGGAAGGAAGATAAATACCACTTACTACAAATGTATAGTGTTTGTCTTGCATAATTACCCACCAGAATTCATAGACAGCTATACACTTTTCAGCACTTAACTTTAATATTTTGTTCTATTGGACTGATATTGGTTGAAAGTGTAATTTCTAAAACACTAAATGCACTATGTTCTGCACAAATGGATGAAGCTGGTCAGACACAGTGAAGAAAATTACTTTTGGAGAATGATGGTCAGCAAATATTTTCCTTCCATAATCCTACCACTATTGTCAGATATTGACAAAATAAATATTCAAGTGTAATTTCTTCAAATGTAATTTCTTCAAGCTTAATTGAGAATTAATATCTTCAATAACTCTAGTAAGAGTTGAATAAATCAGATATAGCCAATCTTTTAATATTTAGACCTTTATTTCTCATTGTTTTTCAGAGTAGTAAGAACTTCATGTACCTTAGCAGTTTAGATGTCATACATAAAAGAGATTTCAGTGGTGGCCTCCAAATGTGCTAAAATCTAGCATGTGCTGGTTTTGTTTTTAAAAATTCTTGGTTTTCTTAAAACTGCCCTTATCTTACTTCCATTTAAATTATAGTATAGCATTTAATGTATTGTTTCTGTTAAAAAACCCCCAACAATTCATTTAAAAGAAACAAGATCTGAAGAATCTGTATGCTTGAAATTTGCCTGATTTATCCAGCTGTCTAATGAAATATATTACTTCTTCCCACAAATTTCTTAGACTATCTCAGTTGTGACAACATGACATTGATTTTATCATAACTGATAATCTGAAACTAAAAGCTTTTTGTCTTACAAAAACTGGATGTTTGAGTTCCAAATTAAAGAACTGTCTACTCATTTGGAAACACATTGAGAACTGTTCTTATTCAGAGACATGAAATTCCCTTCATAACATGCCTTTTACTTTCCAAAGTAAGAGAATTGAGCAGTCTGGCCATGCCTTATTTACATTTTCTGCCTTTTTAGCAACTGATCAACAATGAAGGAAAAAATTAGAATACAGAAAAGCTGCATTAATTTTCTATAAATATCTTTCCTTTTGTCATTGAAAATAATGATGAGCAGCTTCTCTGTAATCACAAAAAAATTACCTATGGAATTCAGAAAGTCAGTTTTTCTTTCATTTTCAATGCTAAGATTAGGCTAATATTGTCTGTTGAGACACGGCAGTCCTTAATGTCAGCTCTATGCGGTCGTCATCTAGCTCTACATCTCCTTCACACTTGTCACAGATAGTGCTGCCTTCCAATTCTTCATCTGCCTGGATGAGACTAAACCTAAAACACCTCTGAAAAGAAAGGGTACACAAATAGTATTAGTAGGAAGAAGTACTTTAACTTAGTAACATTTGTTCTACTTCAAGGGTGGATTAGAAGAACTTTTTCTCCAAGCTGCCAAGTCACCTTACAGACTGCAATTGATACCCTTCAGAATCCACGGAGTTGCTGGGTGAGCTATAAATATGCAAAAATCTCTTGTGTTTTGAACATATGCAAATAAATAGAAGACTGCATTCTGTCTTGCAGCAGGTGGTCTGTGCTACAGTGATGCTTGCCTTCATGAACTAATGAAGATATTCACTGCAACCCCAATCTGTTAGCCTTTGCTGTAGCAATCCTTGTGCTCAGATAAGCTGTTTAAGACCTTCAGTCTGATGTTACCTACCCAGCAATAAAGTTTTCTGTTGTACTTAGCTGAACTTGGTGGTTTAGTGTTTGTATTAAAGACGCCTTGATAAAAGGTGCTGGAGGTAGGGCTTCCCAAATTCCAATGATGACTTTTCAACTCTTAAATCCATCATGAACTACAAAGCTGAGTTTCGTCAATGCAAGGGAAGATGCTTTAAAGCTCTTACAAGAAGAGAAAAAGTTGACCTAGTCTTGTCTTCAGGACCAAAATACAAATTCCTCACTTCAACTCTTTTTCATAGCTCCAATGAAAAACCAGCAAAAAAAGAATTAAAACAGAGAAAAAGATGCACTGGTAGGTATGCAAGGAGGAAAACAACCCCTTAACTGTAGCTGGCTCATGGTTAAACTACTAAGCAGCTGTGATTTTATCTATATGTTGGACAAAATGGGGAAAAAAAGGTCTTATGCTGGATATCACAATAATATTATGAATTACCTTAGTGATGAGTGTAGTAAATTACTTCAGAGCTTTTATGTCCTCAGACTAGGATCTGAGTATCTTACAGCCACTTTTAAAGTGAATAATAAGAGATTTTTGGAATGAAGTGTTGCATTCTCTCTGCGTTGTAAACAGGAATGTTGAAGCACAGAGTAGATGAAACGGCTTGGCTGGTGTCACACATGGAACGAATAGAAACACCAGTAACTGAACACAGGCCACCAGTTCTAGACCATCTGTCTGCCAGCCATATTTCTTCTTCATGATTCTGTCTGTGATTGGTTATTAAATTCATATATCAGTTTTTTAAGTGGAATGTCACATTGCAGTGTTTATGCAGTGCCTTTTCAGTTGTATATGATTTACTTTTAGAAACGGATATGTAACTTATGTACAGAGCAACTGCAAGCCTTCATGGGAGACAATACAGTATTTATATCTAAATAGTAAAATAGACATGACTTGCTACTCTGCTTCCATTTGTTTTTCTGTTTTGCTTATAGAGCTGTTGACAGTTTGTTTGCAGTATTTCAGCATAAAATAAACAGTTGCATCTGAACACAGAGATTTTATGTCATTGAGAAAACCAAATTCTAATAAAGATAATTGTAAGTAAATTTACATGTAGATCAATAATATCATGTGGTAGAAGATTTGCTACATTTTCTAAAACATTTACCATTGCAGGTTGGCTGTCTCTTTCTTTCACATGATCTTTTTGCATAATCCACACTGCTAAATAATGGCATCTCTTAACTTTCCTTGGGACTTACGGATACAGGGGACCCAGTGTACTTAACTGCTTTTATGTATTTAATTTAAATGTTTTTTTACCTAGCCTTGGCAGGTGTTGAAGTAGGAGAAAAAGCATGCTTACTTGCAGAAAGAGAGTTTAGGGTGGGGGAAAATGTGTTTCTTTCCACAAAGACTACAGATCCTCTGTGGACACTTTTTGTTCCATACAAACCTCCATGCTGATCAGAGCTTTGGGCACTTTCAGGATTAGCACTATGCCTATATCTGAAAAGCAGAAAAGTACACGCATAAAATAAAGAGTAAACTGTGAACATGAGACTTGAAAAGTGGGGTGGCATCTGATTAAATCATTTTTTAAAATACCTTTTTTTTATTTTTTAAAATTGAATTGAATTGAATTTTTTTAAAAAGGAGGTGAATACTGAAGTTACTGTTGATAAAGAGTGTCTCATTATTTATGTTGGTTGAGATTGTGTGAGTTTATCAAGACATCTAATGGAACCTTCAATGAAAAGTAAATCTGTAGCCCAACAGGAGGTGAACACCATTACCTAAGGAATTAATGATATATATAGCCAAAGGAATGGTTTGCAATAGTTATGTGCATTCTCAGTTCCAAATTAACTCAGCGACTGCTCAAGGAAATGGCCTGCCTACTGTCATAGCCATGTCACTGCATATCTCTGCTTGTATTCAGCAATATCAAAAACATATGGGGATGGTTTTGGGAAGTAAAGGGAACAAGAAAAAAAAAGCAATATTGTAATATTGTAACATACTGGTGTAAACTGCTGTTATTCCTTTCCTTTCATTGCTCCATGTGATTCAGTGGGAAGTCTCATCTCTCATCTTCTTTAAAGGATTATTTACAGGGGATGATTCATCCCACCTGTCTTAGATGCCTGTGGTAGGATGGGATGCCTTCCTCTCAGAAAGTGCCTCTCCCCGTCTCCAGCATGCAGATGAAACCAAGATAACTAGTTTCAACTAGACTGAACTTTTTGATGACAAGTTAGACCAAATAAATTCTACCTTCTGGCTGAGGAGGGCTTTGTTTCTATTGGAAAAATTCCAGAAATGGCAAAAAGTATTACAGATAAGTGCAAACTTGCATGTCAGAAGAAATTGGAAAGACCGGGATCAGTTAGCTTAGATAAGAGATTAATAAGAACATGCATGACTGAAAGAAACATAAAAAAGGATGTTAAAAAAGACAAGGAACTCCGAACTAGTACTTATCTTTTATTTTAACGGAAGTACAAACACCATGTCAAAAAAGTGCAATGAGGCTTGCATGAACACAGAACACGTTATATAAATCCTAATATTCAACAGTATTCAGAAAAGGCTTAATAATCCTTTTACTCCTATGAGGAGTAAAACCACAGAAAGTTTCATTAATAGACTTTTATTTAGGTGAGAAAATACAAACACTTAGAGTATAAGGCATCCAAATATCAATGAGCACTGAGAAGAACATTCCTCTGTGAATGCCTGTTTCAATACTTAGGACTGTTGGCAAGTACTAGTATATTTTCCTGAAGTATCTCCTATTGATAAATCTTAAAGGCTGGGTACAAGATAAAACCGATTATTTGATCTACTGTGGCAATTTTTGTGTTTGTAGTCTTTATTTCTAATGTGAAGATTTGAGATTTCAAGGTAAAGCTAGTTAATTTCAGATGCTATGCAAATGATTAGGTTTTGCATTAAATCCTGTTATGGTGTTAGAGGGTACACTTGTACCAGAGCATTTATCCATAATATGTGAAGTAGCTTTCTATAGATTGCTGTAGGAATGTACGAATTTTGGAAAAATGTGAAGTGCCGGTGAAAAATTATACTCTCTGAGTCTAATCAGATTCTTGTTTTGAAAACATCATTTTGTTATTTTTACTTTTTCCTATTAATTTTCTTACCTATGGCAGTCATATCTCAATAGCAGAGAAAAAACTACAGAACTGGTTCATGAAAGAAAAAGGAATTTTACCAGTGGGTGGAAGAATTTTAGTGTAAATTCTCTGATTTTCTCACTTCTTTAGGGCTTTTTTAAAATTAATTCATGTGTGATCCCCTATGGCAGCAAGGAACATAGCTTTTAATGAAACTCAGTATAGAGTATTGTATTCATGATGTAGCACACACCTGGTTCACAGACCTCTGCTTTCAACAATGAAAGCCTGCACTTCCCAGTAGTGGGGATTTGCAGAAACAGAATACTTTAGCTCCATAGACTGGTAAAGAGCCTTTTTTTCTGTAAAGAATTGTGAATATAGATGTATTGCTTCTCTTTCTGAGGCATAGCATATGCTCTTATTGTGCATCTTGAAATTACTTTAATAAGATATTAGTAAAACCAGTATTATTCTTATTTAGTACATCTATAAAGTCTTTTTTTAACATAAAGTCAGTTTAATGAAAATACGGTTTGGCCAGTGTAGAATAATGGATTCTATAAAATATATTTATTTAGTAAGTTTAGTAAAACTAGGATTTCTACTGAATTTATGGTTTCTATAAATCTGAAAAGAGATTTGTTTACCTCTGCTGTTTTCTCCTTAAACCTGCTTTTAGCATGCATTTGTATTTTTGTGCTTTGATGTGTATCTGTATTTCTTGTTGAATACAATACTGCTATATAGCAGCACACCTAATGAAGCATGCAGGTTTAATGATAGTTTAGTTCAGTGTTTAAAGTATATAGTAACATATATATTAATGAAATAGTCTAGATAACTGGCCTGGTTTTCTTTAAATAAATACTAAAACTTCCTTTTTATAAAGAAAAAGTATGTGCATTTAAAGATTATGTTTGTATGAGTCCATCTGTTTTTATCAAAGCAGCTTTTGAAGCAGTTTACGTTATCCAGCTCTATGCTACCCTTATGTGATGCTTCATACTGAAACAGATGGTGAATTCAGTTGATAAGCAGGGAGAAAAAAGAGAAGAATTAATCAGAAGTCATAAATATCTGAAAACCTCGAAGTAAAAAAAATTGACACACAGTTAATGCTATTTTTACCTCTTATACAATTTTTTTTTCCAATATTATTTAGTAAGTAGAAAAAAAAGAAGCACAAAAGTGATTTCAGATTCATTGTAACTACATTTTTTTTCAGGCACTCTTTTTTAAAATAGTTTCCTAAAATAATTTCCTAAGCCCTCTATTAATATCTAGAAAAATTTACTTGCTGGGTTCTCAAATTGAGATGAAGGTGCATAGGAAATATGTGGGAGAACAGAAACACTAAAATATTAAATCTTTGAGTAAAAGTTTTTATTTTAAGGTGTCTGTCATGTAATGTGCTCTTACTAGAGGGCAGACAGCATCAGTGAAAAGTGTAAATTCCTGATACAATTTTCAGAAATCAGTATTACTTCCTGACTGATGTTCCTTGAGATTTATGCCTCAAAACAAATGATATAATCTGGCCCATAGGAAGAAAATTTATGACTTGCAGAGTAGAATACAAATACTCTTAGAAACTTGCACTTTTGCATTACTTTACATTTCACAATCATATACGCAAACTCATTAATCCATCACTGGAATAAAGGCACCTCTGAGGAGACACGTGGCAGAAACGTATGGTAATGCAAGAATCAAGTTGGAATCAATACGTAAGGCCTACCGTATGCAATTACAGAGAGTTGTTTAGGTAGGCAGAATGTAGTAACCAAAGGTATAAGGTTGACTGCGTGCTTCAGTAATTCTTACTTATCTCATGGGGGGGTTATATTTCAGGTAATGCTAGTCACAGAAACCATAGTGCCTATAGTTCTGAAAGTACATAGAAGACCAAGAAGTCTGTTCTGGTTACTTTGTAGTATCAATAGCTGATTGCAAGGAGACTTTCTGATGCAAATAAAATGAATTGAGAGATATTAATATTTCACTAAGTGTAGAAATGTTTTAGAAAACATTCTTATTAAAGCTTACAAAATCTCATAGGAATGCCAATGTTTTAAAAAGGGGTCTTGATGACATTTTGCTTTTTCCAGTACTGCATGTGAAAAATGGTCACATTCTTTCTTTTTCTATAAAATATTATGGAAAAGCTGTGTATCTGAAGTTGACCTCAAAAACTGAATCTTTACAATAATATTATAGTTCATGCATAGTTTAAGAAATTAATTCTGTAAATGTGAAGGTAGAAGATGCAGTGTGCTATGTCTACCAAGTGAGGTACTAATAGCAGACTATTATAACTGTATCTCTGTGCTTCAGTAAGTCAATGGTAGGTACTAATTCCAGCTGCTGTTAACCTGTGGCAATATTAAGAACCAGAGCTTTATGATGTATACTGTTCCCTTCATGTAGCACAATAAGTGAAATTAGTTCCTGTTTTCCATTGGGTTTGTTTCATTTTGTTCTTTGAGGAAATTGTGTTGTGGTTTGAAAAGGATAATGTATGTTGAATGCTGTCCTGCCTAGACCACATATGATAGTATAAGAAGAATTTAAATTAGTCAGAAATATTTGGTAACCTGTATGCAAAACAGATCTTGGGAATCAAGTTTAATCACATATTGCTGTGCTAGTTGCTTTAGTGGTATTTTTACTAGTTTTCTTCTTCAAACTAGTCCTTTAGACTGTATGCAAGTTTGATTTGAATCACACCATGATGATAGTTCTGTGTTTACTCAGTCACTAAGTAGCATGTGGTTAAAACATGTTAAAACATTTTGCAGTAATAGACAAGCTTCTCCAAAGTATTTAAAAATTGGAATTGAAAAGGTAAAAGCAGTCTTAGCAAAAATTACCTGATAGGAAGGTTACAGTCATTTTCATGCTCTTTTAAATACATTGTAGAAAGGGAGCTCTCTGCAGTGAGTTGTTTCTGAAGTGATGTTCTGCTGCTCACCCTGAGGAAGGTGCTGGCGATGTTCCATGGGAACAGCACTAACAGTCCCTGTAGACCTCAGGACATTGCAGGCATGCCTTTCTCGAGCTATATCGTCTGTTAGCAGCAAAGAGCTCCAGCAACTTGGCAGATAGGTTGTACTTGGTCAGACATCCTTAAGGGGTCCTTGAAACTCCCTTTTGAGCAACGGCACTTCCTTTTCCCACAGTCCACATTGAAGCTGCTTGGGAATTCTGCCTGCACCTTCAGTTTGGGAGTCACGACTAAAATTTCATGTGACTGTATCAGTGAACGTACAGTAGAACTGTGCTGTCTCTCATCCCATCCCGTCCCATGTGCATATATCTTCAGCATCCAGGATTAGCAAATATGTATTAATCTCTGCTACATTAGCTCTGAAGTTACAAATCCTCACCACATCTAATGATATGAACTCGTCACTGTCAAAGACTGCATCGACACGCTCGTCTATGACACCAGCTGTTGAAGTGGCCAGTTTTCCTATATTGTTCCTTTTGTAGGACTTCCTGTTACTGTGAAAATTCTCTGTTACTGGAAACATAATTTTCCTCATCATTATGTTTCTTTTCTAGCTGGATCATAGCATACTAGAATACTGTTGAGCACAAAGTGAAAAGCTCTTCAGAATGACTGTTCTTAAGGGATTAAATGATTATCATCTCTGTCCCATTTCTTTCATCTTATAATCAATGCCTAGATGGTATTGGATAGCTCAGTTGAAGTAATTATATATTTGAAATAGAAATTATTTGATCTCCTTTTTGGTATCACAGTGTTTCAGACAGATGGATTTCTTGCCATTAATTTTAATATATTTATGGTTCCTTGTAACTGTCCCCTTACCTGAAGACCTGAGTGACATTTAGAGCATAAATCTAACAGGAACTGATATGCTAAAGGTAAGATTTCAAACTCTCTTATTTACATTGATACTAATAAGTACAATTAAGGAATTAAGAAATGTTTCTGTACCTGAACTGGGCGTAGAGAATGGGAGCTTGATGCCTTAGAGAAGGCTTAATGGGAGACAGGATCTTTCACTTGAGTAATCATCAGTTTTCAAAAGCTTTTATTGCATCATTATTATATAATTGTTAGTATTCCTAAGGTGAATTGATTATAGAACAGTTTCTGTTGATAAACCTATAATATTTTAGTTAATATTGTATGTCATCCATTTTGATGATTTGTACAGAGACACTAAGATTAGTATGCCCCTGAAGAAAATTTCATTTATATTTGTCCTTTGCTGAATAGAGTGTTTCTGGATTTCCAGTCCTTTTTTTAATTTAATCTTTGCATTTGAGATGAGGCATGAGAAGTTCAGTTTTTTATATCACCTTAAATATAGTACTGTCTAATAAAATTTAAATGGAATTATTAAAAGTGACTAACAAGACACATTACTTTCTGGGTCTGTTAGGCATCTACAATTCTGTCTCACTGAAAATAAATTAAACTTTGGTCCTCAAACTTTTTAAGCGTTTTTGAATTTTTTACATAGCCTCTTAATATTTTGCTTTTTTCCTAAATTATAATATTAGATCTGTATTTCCCCGCTCCAAGCAATTTCACAACAGGTTTCTAAAACACATTGCTCTGATGTATTTTGTTTTTTAACAATTACATTAATCATCACTGACATAGAATATCCTGGTTCATGTAAGATATGTAGTGTCACTACAGTTGGAAGAAACAGAAAATGCTCTTCTACTCAGATATTTATATGTGCTTTATTATCTTTGTAGCTGAGTCATTTCTAGAATAAATATGGGTAGCACTTAAGTGTGATTGTGTTTTCCTTCATTGCCTGCTATTACAGCAAACAAAAACTTGTTAGATGTTTTGGTGAATTTGTTTCAAATTGCTGTATTGTTATTACAAAAGAACTAGTTACTGAGATTAAGATCCAAAAAGTACATCTTGTACTCGATAGCAAGTGATGATGCTTTAGACATTACGAGCATTTTTTCAACTGTTTTAGACTATTCTCTGTCAAAGCTCTATCTACAGTACATAATAAGCTTTGTCCTTAATGGGACAGAGCTGCAGGTTCTCAGTTGATCCTTTAGGTATTCTGTTCCCAGACTACTGGATACCTTAAAGATAATGACAAAGACATAAAACTTGGCTCAGTATTTTAGAGGAGCTAGTGTGTAAGATGAAAGCAGGTTTGATGTGCTTATAGTACCCCGGGTTGCTGCGGAAATGTGTTCTGTACTATATTGAGTTTCCTAAGGGCTAATGGCTTCTTGCCCAGGATATTGCATTGCTGTAGTCCAGCTGAAAGGTGACAAAAGCATGTATGACAGAGGCCAAATCATCCACAGCAAAGACAGGATGAATTCTTGTGACTGTTTCAGAGTTACTGTCAGAGAGAGAAGTCTGGCATAGTTCTAAATTATAGACTGACTTGCCTAAATGGGGTTGTGTAAGACCAGCCAGTAGGTACTTCACTGTGCCACAAGCTCCTTTAAGTGTTTCTTCCTGCCACCAAGTGTGACTTACCTTTTTCTCAGTTTCTGCTTCCACCTTCTGCTTTTTATCCATTGGCTGAAGTATTGAGGCAGTTTGGTGACATTGTGTTACTGTTAGCAATACAATATGATAAAAGGGTGGAATTCTGTAATGCCTACATAGTGTTTTCACTGGAGTTCATGACAGCTTTCCAGGTCTTTCTGCCTCTGTGTCTGTATTTGAAATAAGGTTGAAGAAAAAGGGAACTGTGAGGTACATTTTTCTGCTGCTCCTCTCTGGTTATGGCTCTCTTGAAATAAACTGTTTCAAAACAGTCGGCCTCTCTTACATACAGTTCATAGTTCATTAGCTATGTCAGATGCTGTAGAAAGGGTGGAAAAAAGGAGCAGGGATGACTGCGGTATTCATAGTGTGGATTGTCTGGCAGTGGCAGTAATGGTCTTTCAATCCCATGTCCTGCAATAAATTCAGATCATGACAGATGATTGGTAGTATCCAGTTGAAAGTATAGGCAACAAGAATACAATAATCAAGCTCTAGCAGGAATATCTTTTGAATGTGTCGTTGGATTCAGATGTGTATTTGCAGTGCTACCATGTCAAGGTGCTGTCTTAACTTGCGAAACTAAGCATAAACTTTGCTGCAACATGGCAGCTGCAAAGGGATGAGCAGATGTGCATTTGAAAGCATGAGAAACAAGCAGGCTGTCCATGAAAGGATTTAAGACATTAAGAGTGTGAGGAAATTGCATCATTCATCAAGGAGGGCATTTGTCACTTCATTCAAAGTTTGCATCGTGGGTTTGCAGCTTTGGACAAATAGGAGAGCTCAGCTCACCACCTCTCAGCCTATTCATGTGCCTATGACCTTCAATACTCAACTTTTAAATCTTTTTAGAAAGACAGCATCCTATGTCACAGAGCATCTGCTTTGTCCATGCTAGAACATCGTTTCAGGAATGACTTAGGGGAATGAGTATTGGAACACTAGTATTACTTCATTCTTTTCCAACATATGAATTTTATTTGAAGCTTTTCAGATCTGATCCTACCTACCATGGAAGATTTCAGAGTGCAGCTTTAAATAATAAGAAAAAACATGTCATATATTTTTTTTCTGAAGTCTGCAAGTTAGCTAGAGAATAATATTCTTCTTTTTCAGGATTAGAATAAAAAATATTAAAATATAATGGAGAAAAACCCTGGATACTATTTAGTTACATTTAATTGAGTTGCTTAATGGTGTTTAATTGTTTTAAGTTTTCCAGGGAACACAGGGAAAGTGCAGGTGACCATCTGCTCAGACTGGAGCTTTAGGTGGGTATGTGCCCTCCTCTGTTTCTACCAAACCTGAGTGACCGAGGGTAAACAGTTGGCACACGGGCAAGATGTCTAACTAAGCAGAGATGTCTAACAAGGCACCTCAAAGATTCGGCAGCTCTGGAAAGCAGGGTGACTGCTTGCCACTTGGAGTTAAAGGAAGTTTTAACCAAAGTTCCAGTTGAGATAGCACTTGAATGAACTAGGACTCCTCTACACTGATTTGTTTTTTCCATGTCTTCTTTTTTAGGTATAAGCTCATTTTTTCCAGGTTTTGTCTTTTGTACTTTATAGTTCCTTGTTAAATGAGACCTCAAGCCTGACTGGGGCTTTTAGGCAACAGCAGAAGGTGCATATTAATAACAAGAATACCTTACCACTAGGTAAGGTATTTCATGTTTTCAAATAAGTCTATTCAGAGGAGGCAAAAGGATGAAAATTTTGAAGACATCAGATATATCTAAACCCAATCATTTTTAAACTCCCTTTTTTCCTCATCTGATGAGTTAGTACTATGGAGAAAATAATCTCTGAGTCAACCTCAGTGCTTTTACTGAGTAATTAAAGGCAGAATTAGTAACTCTAAAGTTAGGTGTCTAGTCGTCAGCTAGGATGATGATTTTAAAGCAGTTGCACTTAGTAAAATAAGAAATGAGGAATTAGCTGAACTTTTTACTTGAGTATAGTGATTAAGGTTTTTTAAAGATACTAGCTTGAATATTTGTACATTGCAGGCTGTATAATTTGGCTAATTTTTTCCTAAACTTTTTTGGTTTATTCTTCATTTTGCCTCTTCTTAGCCTTTGCCACCGGTTCATGTTCACTAGCCTTTGATATTAAGTATCATCTCTGTAGAGGTATGCTGTGGTCATGTCAACAGTGTCTGGTGGAAACGGAGTAACTGAATTCCTTTGGGCAATTTCTGTTTCTCAGATTTTTTGGCAGGTTAGATTTCTGCATCACGTAATGTTTTAAGTCTTCTTTTCGAAAAAACAGACACCCAGGTTGAATGTAGTATTCCAGTATTGGTGTTATCCATGGCATTTTGCATCTGCAGCATATATAACACTTTTCCCTTATTTGTGTAACTAAGGATGGGTTCAGTACATGGCTTGACTGCTCCTTAAAAGCTCACACTAGGTTGCTTTTCCACCAAGGATCCAGAGCTCTTCATGATCATCTTTCTATGATAAACCTCCCGGCTGGGATATAATCTGCATTTCTTTTTCCTAGGCTTCTAGTTTTGACTCTGCAAAAAGCAATTTTGTTTGAACAAGCAAACTTAATGCACAATTCAGACTGTTGTGTCCAACTACCATGCCTTCCACATTACATGCTGTTGCATCATTCTCTGAATCATCCATCCATTATGTATTATTTATAATTATATTATAGAACATTATATAGTTATATAATGATTATATTACTAAATACTACCTATTAAGTATTATATCACATATAATATATTAGGTGCTATATATAATTATATTACTAGATACTATTATGATACATATAATATATTATAAATTCTACTTAATTCCAAGTCAGGAATGAAAATATTTATTAATGATGTTGTTCCTAGAACTGCTCATTAAATAAATCCACCAGAAACATACATTTGGTAGTGATTCCAAATGGCAGTTCTTTCTTGAGCTCTGCAAAGCATTTCTTAACTCACTTATAAACCTAGAGATCCTTGTAGATTTCGGTAGATCTTTTCTAACAGGCAGAAGCTTAAGAACAAGCAGTAAAAAACACTGACATAAGCAAGGATCATTTATATTTGAAGGGTACGTTATTTTTCCTAAGTGAAAGAGAGTGAGAAGACACATGACAGTTGACAGTTGCACACCAAAAAAAAAATCAAGATGAGCTAGAAAATATACTCAGAGAAGTAGAGGCTCAGAAGTTCTTCTGTGGAGTTGTCCTGATCAACAGAAAAAGGCAGAAGTGATTGAGAGGAGAGGGACTGGCACAGTTTGCTCACTGAGAAGCATTCAGAGAAATAAACTGAAGAGTTACTCTACCCAAGTACCACTACTAACCTGATGTGATCAACCATGGCATGAATGATAAAGACTTCAGAAGACAGAACCAGTTAAAAAAGAAGGGACAAAAAGGACTAGGGTGTCCAAGTCTATTTCCATTGTTCAGAGAGAAAACCAGGGAAAGCATACATCAGTGGATAAGGAATACTGCAGGTAGAAAATTGGGCATCAAGAAGAAAGTATATTTCAGTTATTGAGAGCAGTACTCAGGCAGCAAAAAAACTCAGAAAAAAAGGACAGTGTTTATCCCAAGGAAGAAACAGCTGAAGGTAGTACATTGTTGGTGGAGTTCTCCCCTCAGTAATGAATTTGTTCTCTACTTCTAAAAATAAGTTTTAAAAACTAAACAGCATTGAAGGTAAGGTGAAGTGCATTTCTACCGTAGTAGTAATACAATTCTGTGACAATTTAAATGCTTCCTTAAGCTCTCCTACCTGACCAAAACTTCTGACTGCTAGTACTCCAATAGCATGTCCTATTTCAGGAAGCAAAAGCAGGAGTGTCTTCATAAATCTTCCATGTTCACTAAAGATCAGAATGGCTTTTCTCAACACATAGGTTTCTAAAGAAGTGAAATTAATATACACATTAGTAACAAAGCAGCTGTGGAGCTCTGCAGGAATCCCATCAACAAGGAAGCAAGCAGGATGAGTAAAAAGAACCAGCTGGTTAATCAGAAGAGAAGGCAGCTTGTTGAAGAAGCTGTCATCCTTGAATCTTCAATTGGTGGGTCATTTTGTCCTCAGCAGGGACTCATTGCGTGAAGTCTAATTTTTACTCTCACTGCTCAATCAGTATGACAGCTTTGGTTCTAAATGCAGGGAAAGTCTTGTCTCTGATTTAAATTATTCCCCGATGGTTTATTTAAAAATATCAAATAAATGTAACATTAATAAAATTTCGATATAATCAATTTAATCAACTTAAGCTCAGTATGTGAAAACTTTACTCTTAAACTGTTGAGATTATATACATGTGATCAATTTCTGCAGTTTGTAGCAATTATTTTTAGGTTATTTGGTGGTGGTAGTTTTTTCCTGAATAATTGTGTGAATACTGAATAAAGTAGTGAGTTTCTTGCTCAGAGCAATTCAAAGTGTGAAATACGAAATTTCAGCTGTTGTAGACCCACAAGTTTGTATGATCATTGTAAAGTTTAATGCATATTCAAGCGATATTGCTGCTTATTCTCTGGAATTACATTGTAACCATATGGAATATTTTTATGAATGTGTTTGTTTCACAGACTGGTACTTTGAAAATTCTAACAAATGTTCTGTTCTTTTCACTGCTGTTTCAATAAGCAGTTTACATAGCAGAAAATAAAAGGGCTTTTTCCAGTTAATATGACTTCCTTTTCTAGCTTACATTCTTTTTCTAGCTTACATTTTTTTTTATTATTGCCTATTGGCCTATTGGAGCCAATATTAATTTATAAAACTGTGACCAAATATTAGGAAAACATCTTAAACACACCGGTATTTGTAATTTTTTTTTTTTTTTTTTGGGGGGGGGGGGCGGAGGCGGGGGTGGTGTTATTATAATTTGAACTGTAATTCCCAAAGAAAGAAGTCAGGATTGAAGGTCTTGGTCAGATAGGGAAGACCTAAGAACAAATTTGGAGTCCCATGTTCTTAACATTTAATCTGGGGGAAAAGGCAGTAAAGCAGTCATCTCTGACTCATGGCTGGCAGGCAACATATTACCCTACAGATCTTTCGACATTGTTCAAGTCACAAGGAATAAGTTAAAACAAGGGCCAGCGGGCTGAGAGCCAAGTATCATTTACCCATATTGCTTTGAAGCTCAGTGCGTCAAGGAAGGTTGGGAGAACATTGTAACAAGTGGCTCTATAAAGCAAAAGAATGTGGAAGGAAAAGATGTCAGTAATAGGGTTAAAAAGAATCTGCATACAGTAGAGAAACATAATTTGGAAAATTTTATCACTGGGGTACATACAATGGATGATAAAAAACAGGAAAGATAGTTCCCTTGGAAATTGAATCACGATTTTCTGACTGAGGCAGAGGAAAGATAGTGTCAGAAATAGTAAAGGAGCAGTAAAGGAAGATCCCTGCATCACAGGGTAAGTTGCATTTCTTCAGTACTTCTGCTTCCTTGAAAATACAAGTTAGATCAAAATTTATCATTTTGTATTAGTGAAAAAAGCAGTGGGGTTCTTAGATGCCTTCTCCTCATGGAATCACCACAAGTTTCTAGCATAGGCTGGCTCCCTATGACGTTCATATTAGATTTCCATAAATAATACCATGAGAAAATTTATTTTAACAGAAAATGGGCTTTGGATTGACACAGCCAGATTGGAAGAGGGAAGGTAAGGCAGATGTCAGACCTGAATGGTGCCAGGAACTTAAGCATAAAACTACACCCAGAAATATTTGCAACAAGGACTCCAGGCCGGAGTCATTCATAGCCAGCAGTCCTGCTGGCCTCTGGTGTCTAGGTAAGATACAGAAATTGAAATGTAGAAAATATTTAATGAGACAGTAAATGTATTGTGAGAGTTGCAAGGCAGTATAGCTGAATGGCGCACAGTACTTAAAAGCAGTTTGGATACAATCTAGCATGGCAATTCAGGAAACTGCAGTTCTTAGCACTTTTCTGAAATCATTTAAAGAAAATGCACTTCTCTTTACTCACAGTATACACCTGAATAATGAGATAGCAGGGAACTTGATATATGTAGATTTCAGAGATTTATGATAGAAATGTGTATGAATGCTTAATCTCATTTGTATGGCTAGAATAAACAGGGAAAGCCCACTGCTGTTCTTGGTATGTCCTAAAACCAGGGAAATGTAAATTGCAGAGAAATCAGGATTTGAAGACCCAGCCTTGTGTGCCTGGCATGCTTTTGTCTCTGATTCAGGAAGACTAATATATAATATTGCTAAGTCTTTCAATGTGGAAGAAAAAATGTGGACAATTAAGAAAATCACTCTAGTTCATGGACTATAATGAAATTATGGTTTCATCTGTTCTGAGAAAATCGTGGTTAGATTGCAATACATAAAAGGCCATGTATTATGCCTCCACATGTAGGCATTTGATAAATTGCAACTTTGTATAGAAGGCTGGGGCCTCTGTAACTTGTTGTTTCTCATAATGCCTTTGTTAACTGGGAACTAAAATTGTTTGGGAACAAGTATTTAAAATAGCTCAAATTTCTAACTTTATTTGTAAACAGAAAGTAGTCTTTTTATATTTTATGAGTTATGGTAACTGTTAATGCTGTTTTACCCAAACTTAAATGTATCATTAAAGTTTTTAATTCATATATTAGACAATAAATTATTTGAAAAGTCAAGTAACCATTTCTATCACTGTAAAGAAATACTCTTTTTTTTTTTTTTTGGGGGGGGTGGAGGGCAGGGACCAAAGTGAACCCCTATTTATGTAGAATGCTGTGAGAAGGAACCCTGAAGTTTTCATTCTCAGTGGTATATGCCATATTTATATTTCTCTTCCTGCATTTGACTGATGTAATATATCTGGCATTTTCTTCTCACTAATCTCTAGGAAAACTTCTGCATGCATAAAACAGATTAAATGAAAACTTCCTTCCCAAGGCTTAACTTCAGTTCTCTCAAAGTCAAACTGAGGACCATTCATCTTTAGCAGTATAATTAATGACCTCTAAAGTTATTTACATAGTGGAGAAATCTAAGCTAGTTTTAAGCCATCTTGTTCACTTGTATACATCTGATGTACAGCCATGATATCAGAGATCTGAGCAGAGGTTAATTTATCCTGGCTCTCATGTGACTTCTAGGGTTTGTCCTACTGAGCTAACCAGTTGAAACCCAACTCAACATCAGTTTCTGCTGGCTCTGCAGTGCATTCACTACTCTTTTTTTTTTTTTTTTTTTTTTTTTTTAAATGGAAATGATTACTTAATTCTCTGATTTACCACTCAGGACAGATATTGAATTATCTAGAGAAATACAGGGTAGAATCAAAATCTTTGATCTATATTTTTTATGTTTTGGACAGATATGATGGATTAATGGAAAAATGATGTATAAATCAGACAGATACAGTATATTTCAAATTGTGTGCCTGCTTTAAAAGGAAATGCTTATGTAACAGTCTTTCAATACAAAAAGAGAAATATGACCAAAGTATTTGTGTTTTTGTCTCAGGAACTACAAGATCTGACTGTATGTAAATTGTTGTGGGGTTAGTTGGGAAAAAGCTCAAGTGACTGATTAATACATACAGCTATTTATAAAAAAATAGGCTAGGCTGTATTTGCATTTGGATACTTTTTTGATAATACTCATTTCAGTGAATTAATAAACATGAAACTTAAAGAGGCAACTTATATTAAACATTAGTCCTTTAGGTTATTCATTTACTCTAGTCAGATTTATGGTAAAATACTCCTGTCAGAAAGAAAGTACCATTTATCTAATCCAGTTTCCTATGAAAATACACTTAGGTGGTTTTGGGAGTCTTCAATTACCTAATTGTATAAGAGAATAATTTATATCTCACAGTCAGTAACTTGTGATGCTGATTATTACTCAATTTTCAGTGAAAGATCAGGCAATCTACTTGAGGCACTACATACCTTGAAATATATATGTATATGTATTTTACTAAGAGTGTTAAATGAATAGTCACCTGTGAAATAGAGATCAATATGCTGTGACATAGTATTTTGATAATCACAAGGATGAATATATCATTTGCTTCAGCTAGATGAAAATGAGAATTTAACAGTCCAAGGTGATTCTGACTTTCAGATTACTTTTGGCAAAATTCCAAAAATCCATAACATTTAAATAAATGTTGTGTTTCTTCAGATTACAACAGCTAACTACTTACTAGATTATTTGTCATTTATTTATCACCCAACATAATTTGCTAATCTCTGCTGAAAGGTTCAGAAAGTGATTCTTAATTCAAAGAGTCATTTAGTGGCTTTCAGGGTGTTGAACAAACACTGTGTAAAGTTGAGGGCCATTTTTCAAGAGTAGCTTCCAATCGTAGTGAATATAAACATTAAAGATATGATTTATGCCCATAACTCAGTTACTTTGGGTGAAATCTTTGCCTCCTGAAAATTAATGGCAAAACTCCCATTAACTTCAGTTTAGCCAGATTGTCAGCACCGACTTCTAAAACACTCATGAAATGGTCTTCCAGAAATAAATTCTGAGAATACATCATAATATTAAAAAAATAGATTTTTTTCTATTTGATTATTATACATTCTCTCAGGTACTTAAATCTGTGCATTTTCTTTGAATGAACTAATTTACTTGCAAGTAGCACAGGTTATAATGATTATTACTGTCATTAAAATAGGCTTTTTGTTAAAAATGCTTCAGTGGTTGATCCTTTTATGCACCCTTTTTATGCAGATCCCTTTTATGTACCCTTTGATACATAGAGTCTCTGAGAAGGGTACTTAAATTATCAGGAGTATTAAATGACTTGCAGGTTCAAAACAAATAAGAGGCGGTACTTAATCACAGAGCAGGTGTTTTAGCCATGGACTTCACATTGGTTCAAAAGGCTGTTAGACAAATCTGTGTAATAAATATACATCATGAATAATTACATGCAGACATATGTGTGTGGTTTAGGAAACTCCTGAACATACAGAGAATACACCAAGGGAAGGTAAACCAAGGTAGTATCACTTCCCATATCCCTGGATATGTCACCTCAATAGCTCAACAACCTTATTTAAAAAAAAAAAAAACAAAAAAACCCCAAAAAAACCCCGCACCTTACTTAAGTTAGAAATTTTTCTAGCTTTGACTTCACCTTCAACCTATCATCATGTTTTTCCTTGTAATCTTAAAAAGATATTTACTATCTAAAATATTTTCCCTAGAGATATACTTATATGGTCTTGATTTGATTGGATCAGTTCTCCAAGCTTTTTTTGAACAGAGTATTTTAATGTCTTGTTATGAGGCATGTTTTCCAGAACTCGTGTAATTACTGTAGCTATTTTCTCAATTCTTGTAAGTTCCCCAGTATCCTTTTTGAAGTGTGGGCACCAGAAAGTAGACACAGTATTTCCCTCATAATTTTCCTAACGCTGCATTCTGAAATAAAATCAGTCTTGTATTTGTTTTAGGTATTATCCTGCTTATACATTCAAGGATCATATTCACCCTCTTATGTAAAGCATCACAGTAGGAGATAATCTTCATTTGATTACTTTCTATGACTCCTCAGTCCTTTTCAGTCACTGCTTTCCAGGACAGCATCTCCATTTTGTAATTATGACCTGCATTTTTTCATCCTTCACTGGTGAATAAGTTTGCATATCTTTGTGTTATACATGTGGTGTTTGAAAGGTTTCCTTTCACAAAGAAACTGCATGACTTGTCCATCTCCAGCTATCATGTTGTCCCCAAGGACTTGATTAAGGGTGATCATCATCTCAAACTTGTCCTTATTTGAAAAGCAATAGAATATCGTCATGACTTTGTCTTAATCTAGAGCCAACAATGAGCTGAAGGAATTAATTTCATTTAAATATTTCCATAACGATAGCATCATTTCATACATTTATGGCCCTGTAAGGTTCATCATTGCACCACAAGGCTTGAATTCTGTCTGACCAAGCCTTCCTCACAAGAGGTTAATAGTTCATCGATAGAAAAGTTATGCACTGGTACAGATTGTTTACTGCCAAGAGATAAGAGGAATCTTACCAAATGATGTTAAAAGTTTCAAAGAGGTGGGAAGTTGGTAGTTTGAAGGATTCTTGAAAAGGACAAAGTTTAATAATTTTTATTGAAGAGGGGACTAATAACATTTTAATCCAAATAGTACTTCTTCAAGGAAAGGGGAAGCATATATTCCAAATTGAGACCCTCTTCTGTGAAGACAAAATTAAAGATGTTGTGCGTTTTTCAGAAGAAATCTTTCTTTAGTCCCATGATTTGATAGTCATTGATGTCTTGAAAGCTGGATAATCTAGAGAAACTGCTTGCACGTGAGGTAAAGAGAGGCAGATACAAGCAGTTTTCTGTTTTCTCTTGTCTTTGTAACCTTTGTAACTGTGTTTCTGTATTTGAAGATGTTGTAAATAAATTATTTTCTTTTACCTTTACCACACTTTTCTCAAGACTGTGTTTAGAATAAGTGTCAAACCGGACATCCTATCCCTTTTGTGAGGCTTTCTCTAAAACTGAATTTTTTAAGGGTATAGAACCTCTTTGAAATGTCCAAGCCATTCAAATGATGATAAAATGTGTCACTGCTAAACAGCATTGATTATTTTGGAATTTTCAATTTTATCTATGTAGAAAATACATCCCATTTTGCATGCTGCAAGGTGGTAGGAATGTTACCATTGAACACTAATGGTGATGGCAAAGTTTGCAGCACTATAATTCTAGCAATCTTTGTGTCATCTGTAAATTTTATCAGTAATAATCATAAATTTTATTCCAGATTATGAATAAAATTGTGAAATGTGCATTGGTGTAAACCAGTCACAGATTTTCCTAGATGATGAGCAAATGTTGAGATCCAGCAATTAAGCAGGTTTTTTACTTTTAACTTTTGTGTAAGTGTCATATTTCTAGTAAGAAGCCTAGGCAGTAGACAAATAGTTTACAGAATACTATTTTGTCAGCCTAATTTGTAACTGCATCAAATAATTTTGCAAAGTGTATTTGATAAAACTTAGCTGTGTATGTTAATGGCATTAATTGAATTGCCATCTTCTATCAGCTTATATCATGGAAATAAATATTAACAGCTCTTACTTTTCAGAGACTTTTTTTTTACTATTGGAATATCCACTTTAGCATATACTAACATACAAATTTGCTTTTTTTTCCTTACAACCACAAGGAGTAGTTCTTCTGTTAACATGGTCTTTGTTTCAAAATAAGTTGCTTTCAGCATGTGGAAGGCCATGGAGCAATTTGAGAAATTTTAAATGTAAGTTTGCAGTATCTTCAGACCTAGAAGTCTTGGGTTGCATGTCATGTTATGGAACTTTGAGGATCTCGATGAGGTGTAAGAACTAAATCTGTGCTGAAAGTGCTAAATTTGCAGAAGTTATATTGTAATGAACTTTTACCTCCTGCTGGATACACATAGCAATACTTGTTTTTCTTTTTAAATAGTTTTGAGATACTCATATAGGTGTAGTACACAAAAAGCATTTTTTAGTTCATTAATTTTTTGTATAGAATTTCAGTGATAGGACTCTTGAGCTTTACAAAAACAATATTGGCGTTGGATATCTACAGCTAAGTATAACGTCTGTTTTACACAATGTCTTTTGGGTTTTAAATACCAAATCACTTTTCTCCTACAAAGGAGTCTATCAGGATTCTGACGGCTGCATCAACTTCAAAGAGTTTGAATCTGCAATGTAGTACGGACAAGATGAAGTATCACCAGTGTACTTGGCCTAAAGAATATTCTCTGGTGAAAAGACAAAGTGAAAACTTCAGATCTCAAGATATTTAAAAATCAATGAAACTTCATTTGTTTCAGCCAGCATTTCAAGAACTTTGGCTAGAAGTGTAGCTCTGAAGAACAGCCTTTGAAGCTTTACTGTTGACAAGTTGGGTGTATTAATTTACATGTGTTTGTGTGTGTAGAATACTTAAAATATTTGAAATCTCAATTGATTCCCAATCACCCTAGTTAGGAACTGCAACTCTAATTTTCCTTTTTGACTTAACGTATGAAAAAGGAGCAACTCTGATTTCCAGTTACTGTGAAATGTATTTGTTCAGTTTTTCCAACAGCCCTTTGTTGACAAACCAAAATATCTCACATGTATAAAACTGATTAAATTTATGGCTGATAATGCCTGTTTTTTAGAAATCAGTAGTATGTTTGTTGTTCCTTTATTGTTTTGCTTTCAGATATTGTTCTTTTTTATATATTACACATTATTTTTCATTTCACATGTATTGATTAATTAGCTACATTATTTAATTCTGAACAATTATCAAGAACTGTGTATGTAAGGAAGTAAAGTAAGCATAAATACTTAGATTATTTTTAAAAAACAATTTTATAAATGGAGATAAGAATAAATCTTTGAAGTGTACATCATGGACCTCAGTCTTGCAGGCTGAAAATTCTATGTATTCAAACCTTCAGCTGACTTTAGGGAAGAATTTGTATATATATACTTCAGCAACATCAGAGAATTACCCAAGAGTTGAGGGGAAGTATAAGGTAGTATCTGTCATTGTCTGCAAAGCTATCTTCCCTTCTCTCTCTCTCTCTCTTATCCAGTAACTGGGAGGTGTTCTTGCCTGCTGTAACTTTATATACATCCATCCAGGCTGTGCTACAGTGAGATAAATCTTTCTTATTCAATTTATTTTATCTGTGATCACTTACTTCCTACTGCCTTTGTGTGTTCATATTAATAGTAACAGATAATAGAGATTTCATTATGGGCACTGTCTCTGATCCTATGGTCCACTCTATTGCTTCATTTCTGTTTACCTGGCAGTTGCTAAATTGCGCAGATTAGATATTTCTTTTGAAACTGTCTAGAAGCAGTTCCCTCCTCAAGTGAGCTTACAGACGGTAGCACGTACTTAATACTGGTGTAAATAAAGTAACAAATAATAATGATCAGTGAGAGGAAGAAAGTATCAATTCTACTCTAAAGTCAAGAGAGTCTCCAGTTTCTTTCAAGTTTTAGTGAGGCATTCCAGAGTACAGTTTACAGGTGATGTATTTATAAAATGATGTCTATGTTTTCTGTTCCCATCATCTATGTATCTCACTAGGTACAGGCAAAGTGAAATCTTTCTTATTTTTAATTCCAAGACAGATGATGTATATAAATGATGGGAGGGAGTTGCAGACGGTGAATATATCAGTAGATATATCTGATTCTGTATTTAAGAATCAGATATCCATTAGATTAAATGAGCTGTTAACTCAAATAGCATGCTTTATGTGCTAATCAGTGGGAGCAAACTGGTATTAACTTTGAAAGGTGATGGCAAGACATGGTAGTAGATTGGAGGTTTTGCCTTAGAAATACCAATTCCCAATAGATGAATGTTTCCATAAGAGAATCATCACCATGGATGTTAATTAGCAATATCATCACAGCCTCTTCTGAGATGCAGGACATTGAATTATTATCCCACAAGGACAGTTGCTACGACATCTAGACACATTAATGAAAAAATGTATGACAGTTTGCTGTGGTATTACTTATGTTGTATTTTTTTGTCAGTAGACTTCAGGTTTTATGGTGCCTAGACCCTGTATCCTTCCTAAACACTGAATCTATGCAGTATTATTTTATTATACTATATTATTTTATTATTATGTATTATTTTACCTATTTAAAAAAA
Source organism: Falco rusticolus (assembly GCF_015220075.1). Taxonomy (NCBI): domain Eukaryota; kingdom Metazoa; phylum Chordata; class Aves; order Falconiformes; family Falconidae; genus Falco; species Falco rusticolus. Next base: position 43,575,651 of record NC_051193.1, read on the forward strand.
TATTTAGTTAATAAGGAGCACTGAAAAATCTATGGCCTCTTGTTTATATTTCTAGTCCAGCTGTGGTTTGTTGACTAAACATCTGACAATATATCTGCTATATTGTGCAAGGGTAGTCTTCTGTTAAATACTATAACAGACAGAAATGTCTTTGGGTGCTTTTCATTTTAAGAAATATGTATGTCTTGTATGTATGGCAAGGAACTCTGGAGAGGAAAGTGCTCTCTGTCTCCTTTATTTCCATATGCTGTCAATCCTAATTTTCTCAAGGACTTGAAAAGTTTCTATGAACTTGAATTACTGAGAATAGAAACTCCAGGAGAGGCCAATGAAATTATTCTACCATGCTGGAATTTTTTTTTATAAAAGAACAGAATGGTATTAAAGGATTGTAAGTGTTCTCATTTCTCCTCCCGTGGGGACTGACAGAAAGAAACTGCAGATGACCACAGCGGAGTGGAACTGAGTAGGCCCTGGTGACACTCTTTCTACTGAGTAGTTGAATAAAAATTAATTACTAGCTAGTGCTTATCTGGGTTTTGGCTAGCAAACTGCAGAAACACTTCAGCTATCACTACAAATTGATAAAATTAGGAATGACATTTATTAGGTGGGTTAGGTGGTGGCCTATTCTCAGTAATGGCTTGGGAAATACTAAAAGTAATCGCTACCCAGCTATCAGATGAAAGAGACCACATGCTTTTTATTTTTGTGTGTTTTCTATTGCTGATGTAACAGCTCAACATGAAAGGTCAGCATGAAAGGATCAGCAGAGCTAAGAGCTATGATCAGCCTTGGCTTACAAACTGCAACTCTGACAACTCATGTTAAGTCTAGAGTGACATAAAATGAGTCTGTACACTCATTAGCAGGTTACATTCTTATCTGCAACATTTCGAAGCCTGTAAGGACATCAATTATATGAATGATAAGAGCCCAGATAAGTTTCATTTGTTGGTACAACCCTGGGAAATGAATTGTGGCTGAACCTCCAGCACTGGAAAAAGTGAGTTACAGTAGCTGAAGTCATAGCTCTTTAACAAATAATTATTCATGTACCTATGGAACAGCACAGAGGGGGATCTTCAGAATTTACTTACCGAATATCATACTGTCTTTTCCAAGTTTATGAGCACATTTGCTTTCTTATAATGTAGACAATTTGTGGTTTTCTTATACCTCAGTTACTTAACAAGTAGGATTTCCTTGTTAAAAATATCCATAAAAAGATTATTTACTTCTCTCAAGTTTTCAAGTGAGGAATCATCTGTCTAAATTATTTGCAAATGGATTCTTTATACACAAGCTTATTGCTACCATTTTATAGCAAACAGATAGATTATGTAACCATAATTACTATCAAACTATATTTGTTTTGTTCCCCTGGGGCTTCTGTAATTCAGTTTGGCTGTTGAAAGCCAGTAATCTGTGATTTCCAAAGAATGTGGATGATTTAGAATTTTTACCAAGGTCTGTAGTGACAGGACAAGAGAACGGTTTTAAACAGAAAGAGGGTAGATTTAGGTTGGACAAATTGCCCAGAGCAGCTGTGGATGCCCCATCCCTGGCAGTGTTCAAGGCCAGGCTGGATGGGGCTTTGAGCAACCTGGTCTAGTGGAAGGTGTCCCTGCCCATGGCAGGGGGATTGGACTAGTTGACCTTTAAAGGTCTGTTCCAACCCAAACCATTCTATGATTCTATTGTTTTATCCATTGAATGAACAGTTGTTGAACGATGGTCTTTGAGAAGCATAATATTCCTGGTAGACTGCACAGTGCAGCATGCTGAAATCTCAGAGAGCTTTGACTAAAGAAGATTTCAGACAACTAAGCCCAATATCAAGATTGTCCTCATTGAAATATTTTGTTTACTTTTTTCCCTCATGTATCAAATAATGAGGGAAATAATATCATCTCTTTATTCAGTAATCAGAATAATAAAAAAATTACGTGCAATACATCATAGAATATGCAATATATCCTTAAAAGGTTCCCAAATTAAAACTTCATGTAAAGATAGTACATTAGGTTTGTGACAGTGTTGCTGTGTCTTCTTTCTTTAATCAGCTGAGCGGGTGGTGGCTGACAAGTCAAACCCAGTAACCAGCTGACACACAAAATGTCATAGTTCAAAGAAAACCTTTGGCATGACTCTCATTTACTGTAATGTACCATTTTTACATTCCTCTGGTGTTGTGGTTTAACCCACGCCGTAACTAAGTACCACACAGCCGCTCGCTGACTCCCTGCTCACCCAGAGGGATGGGGAGGAGAATCCAAAAGGAATGTAAAACTCGAGGGCTGAGATAAGAACAATTTAATAAGTAAAGCAAAAGCCACGCATGCAAGCAAATCAAAACTAAGAGTTCACTCATTTCTTCACATGGGCAGGCAGGTGTTCAGCCATCTCCAGAAAGCAGGGCTCCATCATGCGTACCTGGTTACTTGGGAAGACAAATGACATAACGCTGAATGTCCCTCCCTCCTTCTTCCCCCAGCTTATATATACTCAGCATGACATCATATGGTATGGAATATCCTTTTGGCTAGTTCAGGTCAGTTGTCCTGGCTGTGTCCCCTCCCATTTTCCCATGCCCCTCCCAGCCCTCTTGCTGGCAGGGCCCAAGGAACCCGAAAGTCCTTGGCTTAGTATAAATACTGCCTAGCAACAACTAAAACCATCAGTGTGCTATCAACATTGTTGTCACGCCAAATCCAAAACACAGCACTGCACCAGCTACTAAGAAGAAAATCAACTCTATCCCAGATGAAACCAGGACATCTGGCAATGAAATGCAGTCTTAAAATTAGGATGAATTACAGCTGCATCCCTGCTTTGATTCCTTAGCATGTTCTTCGGGAAGGCTGCCCAAATGTAAAAATGATTCCGACCTGTTGGTATAACTTTTTGTGTAGAGATTGCCGGTAAAAATTTGAGAAAATACAGTGCACCATTGTCTATAAGAAACAAGAATAACAAGTGGGATTTTCATCATAGTTATTAAAGGATCCAGATCTGAGCCTCTTATTTGCAAGAAATAAAAAATCAGTGATGAATTTTTAAAAAGCCTGGAGGTTGCACATGCATTAACATTTTGGCTCAAAACGTAGTGTGGTTCTGAAGTGAATCCCCTGATCTTTTTCACTTTCTGTGTATTGGTTCAGCTTGCAGAGCCATTATGGTGCATGCAAATCAAGAATCAATTTGGAGAAAGATAAACTAGAAGACCACTCTGGGTACACATGAAATGTGCTTCAGTACCTAAGGAGACATGTGTCTGAATGATGACTAGTTTGTACCACCATGAAGGTCTCAAAGTCCTCCAGCATATACCAAGCAGTCTATCTGACCATCAGCAAAACTGTCACAGCAGCAAGGCATCCCATTCTCCACACCTGATTTTTCTTTTCAAGGAAAAGCCAGTCTCACTGCCACCGCAGTGTCCTCTTGGATTGTTTGTATGGCTCCAGGCCTTCATTAGTTCCTTTCAATGAGACCTTGGATGTGATCAAACTTAGAGTAGCAACAGAGTTTGGCAAACAGTATCATGGTGTTAGCCAGAAATAAGCATGAACAGAAATAAAGCTGTTTTTAAATTTGAGACCATAAGCAGACAGGGCAGTGACATGCTACCGTCTTTGCATGAGACAGACAAAAGGATGGCATGGAGTTTCCTAGGGTGGAGGATCCTGTGGACCAGAAAGGCACAGTTCTGTGGCATAGCTTCTGTTCAGAGAACTTCAAACAAAATGTGTGGTGAGAATATTTCATCTAGTGACTGAGCACCAATGGCATCGTAATACCTACTGCTTTTGCAGTGAAGTATTTGCTAATGTAGAGTTATCCATGGAGTGTGGTGTTTAGAATTCCTTTAATACTTATGCTATGGTGAAAATCTCAGCCTTAGTCGGATGAAATCTCTCACTGACACCAAGGAGGAGTATTTCTATGCACACTAGTCAAGTTTGCATTTAGATATATAATTCTGTTAGTCATTCTAATTTAAATAAATTTAATATGCAATGTGAACATTTTATTTCTTTTACCATTGACTTTACCAAATACAAGAAAATATTGAAGAATGTAGATAAAGATGGCTTACAAACTAGTTATGAAGAATAAGACACCTATAGTAGTACATCTCATCTTAGGATGAGTTGCTGTAACCTGAGAGTGGTCTGCTGAGAAAACCCTAGTAGCTGCAGAACATTTACGCTAGAAAGAATTTTGAAATACTTAATCTTTCTTGGAGAAGAAAGCTGTGATAGATGTTAAATAATTGTGAAATATTCAGTGACATATTGAGATGTAACAGATGTTATGGAATCAAGTCATAGTCAAACATTGTACTAATTTTGTAAGTGTCATATATTTGTTAGCGTTCCTATTTCTGGCTAAGGGCAATCTTGAGAGTCAGTAATATGAAATTCCAGTGATAAAAGAGTGCAAAAAACAAGTCATTTGAAGTTCTACTTACCCACTCTGTTGGGAAAGCAGCACACAGGCACATTTAACTGTCTCAAAAGGCCTCAGAAGATTAATTACATGAAATTCAGACTTTTGACAGTATTATTTTGGAAGAGGAAAGCCCTATTCCAAGAACCAATATGCTGTGCCCAAAGACAGCAGCCCTGAAGAAGGACCCCAAGCATCCTAGATTTTCCAAGTCCCCATTTGGAAACCAGGTCACTGTCTGATAAGCTAGCAAATTTATTAGCAACATGTTTTAAGCTTTCTTTTTTCTGAGAGGCTCTTGATCTGCATTAATATGTTTAATTGTTTTGGGGATTTTTGTTTGGTTTTTTCATAGTTAGCTTTGTGCAATGAACATATTTTGCTGGAGATTTTAATACTGCCATGTAGTCCGACCTACAGGGACAATTGCAGAATAGGGCAGATGATGGAGCCCAAAAGCCCCGTCTGGACAGAGATAGAATTTCAAAACATAAAAGATGAAAAGCAGAATCCTGAAACTTAAGCTAAATGCCAGATAATTGTAACTGTTTTACAGGAACAGACCTAAGATCCACCTCTTCCAAAGTCCGGTCTCCAGCAGTTGGCAGAAGTGATTAGCCATATAGCAGTAGAGACACAGAAAAGTGATGCTTCCCTAGCACGCTCTGTGTGTCCAGCAGCCAGAGGTTTATAGCTCCCTTCCACTGTGGCCCATACTATAGAAGTGATTCTGTCTTGAATCACATTTGCTTGTTTCTCTGGGTGTTTTTCAGTCCTACTACAGTCTGTTTGAGATGACTAGAACTCTGCTCACTACTGAAATTGTAGAAATAACTGTGGCTTTATATAGCAGCATAATAATGTTTCCCATTTTATGTTCTATAGCTTTCATAATAATAATCTGAAGATTCAGTAGTGAAATGGATGTATAGTTAACTGAGAAATTGCATTAGGAAGCAGTTAGATTTCTCTTTATTTTTGCCATGATCTTCATTCATACATTATATAACTTCACTACCACAAATAGAAATGCATATATATGTACATATATATATAAAAATTAGAAATAAAAATTAGAAGACAGATTATCTGAAATATTTAAGCACCTAAATAAATAAGGAGATGGCTCTTGTAATCTGCAAAATGGTTGAGGCAGCTGTGTGCTAGCTTCTACTGAACCGAGTAGTTCATGCACTAAGTACACAGATTTGAAAATCCTGCAGGAATTTATAACACAATCAGCCTGCTTTTTTAGATTTTTAAAATTGGACATTTCATATGAAAAAATAGGAAAAAGAAGACTTCTAAAAATCAGAAACATATCATAGACAGCCCCTCCTGCAGTTCACTGAAAACATAAGGTAGATCCTCAAATTCAGACTTGGCCACTGTTGTGTTTATACACTGCAGGGCAGTATCATGCAAAATGCTGCCTAGAAGCAAGGTTTGGGTCCTGTACTTTGCTGTGCTGACACAGATGTGCTGGTCCAAACAGTGGCACGCTCCTCAGCGTCTGCTGAGAACCTCTGCAGTGCTCTCCCGTGCTTGATCTGCCTTATCAGGCAAGCAGCATTCAAATCTTCATGCGGTGCCACAACCTTCATGTATTATGATCAGACAGAGACTACTTCATAGAGAGATTTTCTCTGTTCACAGGGGTGCACGAGAACAGCTGTGGATTTCTAAACTTAGAAAATCACTTAAATTTAATAGAGCTTAAGAATAGTGAGACATGGAGATTTATTGAAAAATCATTAAATACTGAAACTTATTAGATGCCTTTGTCAAAGACTGGTCAGAAACTTTGATTACATTGTTGCCATGATTATAATATTTTACTCCTAATTGTGAAGGGTGTCACAATCTGCAAGTTGGTATGATGTATGAAAATTTAGACCAGGAAAAGTCCAATTTTTAATCATATAGAACTGAGGACTGTAAGTCAAGGGTGAGAAATCATGTTAGATCTCTGGTTGAGAGCCAGTCATGGCAAAAAAACCAGTAGGATTGTAAAGAAAATATTTGTAGCTTTCTGATTTGTACTGGTTCTCCATTGCAGTGATTCATCATTGCAGTTCTCTGTTCTCTGTGGCAGCTCTTTAACTATAGTATGGAACAAAAAAATTTAGAAATGGTGTACATAGACCAAGGGACATAAAGAAGTTCAGGCACCTTTGTCCTACTGAAATCATAAGAATGTTAGAAATGCCCTGTGGGGTCAGGTCCATGGTCCATCTCTTTCAATAGCCTGTATCCAACTGTGCCCATGGGAAATACTGTTTAGAAAGAGCACACAAGCTTGGACGCTACCTGCGCTTCAGTTCCCTCATACTGCCACAGCATCCACAGTCACCAGATTAAGAAAGCTGGAGGGCACACTGCTAGTCTTAAAGACTTATGAGGGAAAAAATATAATTTACTCTTGCAAGAACTGCTAAACACAAGCTAAGCTAAACTTGAAATGGCTTGGGCCCTTCCAAGCATCATTGAAAAAACAAAACCTAGACTCTGGCATAGGAAAATGTACACAGTCAAAGGTTTTCTAAGTACATTTATGATCTTTTATATAGATAAGCTACTCACTGCTCTTTTACAGCATGCTTCTTTTTTCTAGGAAGCATACAAATGAGATAAGATTTTAACTGCTAATTAGTAGTGTTCCATAGCCTTCTGACAACAGAGGAAATTCTTCAGTGGCAGCTTTGCTTTTCGTTACACCTACTTTCTCTTGAATGACTTCTATTGTGCTTTCAGCAAAGTTATAGTTCTTAACAGAGACCTTGGTATCAAAGATGCAAGGATCCAAAGGTGGACTTGCACACAGAAGAGGTGGAAAATCCTTCAGTTATATTTTACTTCAAAACCTCTAGCTATTCGGGCTGAAAAGAAGAAAATTATTCTTTCCTGGTGGCATATGCCTGTATTTCACAAAGAAGTGCCCGATGTGGTTTGTGTACTGCTTCAGGTGTTTAAATGTGGTAAAATATTATCTGTCCACTTGATTATTTGCATGTCTTCATTAATCTATAAACTAACACAACCTTTAAAGAACAACACACTAATAAAGAAAGATCACAAAATGAGTCTTCTAGAAAATAATTCAGAAAAGATTCCTTATAAACTCATAAATGAGGGCATTTTTGGAAACTTGAATCCCTTTAATGGATTCTGTGTTGGTTTTATACGGTAATTTAAAAATCCAAATGTTGTTTAGTACTGAGTCAAATGCCTCAGAGAGGCTGTCATATCAGAAAAACATTAATACACCAGACTTGTAATTTCACAGAAAAATCATATCAAGTTTATTTAACAGGATCGGATTTTTAAAAATGTGTTGACTGGTATAATACCATCCCGTGATTTCTTATTGACTGGGTATTGTATTTTCTCATGCATTATCTGCAATTCTTATTTATATATAGGGCTTTTTGTGTCATTCTCGCACTGTGAAGGGATGTTAGAATGAGTGTAAATGTAGTTTATACTCTTTTGAACATCCATTTATATTCCTAAAATGGTATAAAATGAAGAAATGAAGATCATAGGCATGGTTATTTTTGTGTAACTTTGTATGTGTTTCAAGTTGCGAGCTTTCTGAAAGGTTGTACAGAGTACCTCGGATTCCAGGAATTATTACATCTTCCCAAGTGAAGGGCTATAATTGAAGTACCTATCTTCCATCTCTCACTTTAGAGGTTTTCTTCACTCTTTCTGTTACACAATGGTTATGGACATGACATACTGTTGTTACATGAAAAAGTGGAGATTTCCAGGTGATAAAATCTCAATTAACGCAAAGACCCTTTGAGCGTATATCCCTGGGAAGTCTACCTGAAAATTCTTCTGAAGGAGAATCTGAAGCCAAGACAAATGTTAAACAGATTGTATTTTGATGTTTTCCAGACGTAGCCTGAATCTTCATGTTCTAACATGAATGACTTCAAATTTCTTTCTACTTTCTTTTCTATTTACTTTCCAACAACGTGTATTCAGTTTACACGAAACAAAATCTAGACTTTTGTTGATAAAATTGTTATGCACAAAGAGAAAGTTTAAATTTGATACTGCCTTCAAACAGCCCTGATGGTTATATAGCAGATATTCTGACAGAGACTTACTAAGGACAGCATTTTGAAGAATTGAGCTGAAAAGGGTCCAGAAATAAACTAGATCAAGCCTGTCAGTGTCATGTCAGACTGACCAGAGCATCTCAGGAGAACTGAGAAAACCTTGGAAAATTACACTAGAAATGCATGTAAAGTACTGAGGGAGATACACAAACAAATGAAATTGTGGTTTTCATACAAAAGCAGTTATATTAATGTAATTTTTTTGATATATTGTTATTCCACAGGCATGATTGCAGTAGCAATATTAATTGTTTCTGCTGGTTTGTAATCCAGTTCACCCAACACAAATCCAACACTGACAGGACTACATAGGCACCAGTGGAGGTAAAAGAGGGATTTTCAAAAGTGTCTGTGAAAATTAGTGGTATGCCTCGCTGAGGTTACATACAACACATGGCTGAATACCTTAGGTCTTGACTTGGGACATAAAGATATGCATGAGCTAATTTATGTTAGTGAAAAGTAGCTGAAGTTAAGCTGTTTCCAATATCTGAGGTAGTGATAACTGCAGATGTCTCCATATTGTGCTCCACAGCAGAGAAATACCCCTGAACATTTTTTAATATCCCATCCATACTCAGTGGAATCAGAGGTGTCAGTGAAGACTTTATTTTGTTGGCAGAATCTTGAATTCTGATGATAGTGCATGAGAACAGTAATCTAGTTACATGTCAACTTCTTTTGAAAGTTTTGTTGGAAGATTTGCAACTACATGAAGCATCTTTTTACTTGCAACTTATATTTGATTCAAAAATCATTGCTGCCCAATAAACAAAAAACACCACGATATCATTTTATAGTCACATTTCAGAGCATAGCAGTTAATCTAACTCTACAGTTACAAAGTTACTGTATATTACAAAATACATGTGATGTTCACTTACCTGCAATATAGGGCTATGGTTATCTTAAACTTTGTATTTTTATGACTTTTAAAGCCTCAATGCTGGAAACTGCCCTTGATCACTATTTCAGGAATATTTACTGCAGCAGCATCTACCCTTGCACAGGATCCCAGCAGGCAAAGTACTCCACAAACATGTCTAAAGGTCTCTGTGCCTCTAAGAACAGGGTATGATAGTTCATCTTTCTTCCTGCTGAGATGACAACCATACTCCACTGTTTTCTGACTGATTTTACTTATCTTCAGCTATGTGAATACTGCATTTTTTGCATGTTTTGCAACCCCCAATTAATGATCCTTCCTGAATCAACAGAAAACCTAAATATTTCACCTCTGTGAAATAGTTTCTGGTATTATAAAAAACACGTGGGCAACAGTAGATTGGCAAGCTATGTTTGATGTTTCTCTTCCCTGTGTGAGATAATATATGTGCATAATTGCTCAAGTGCCATCTGGTTGCAACTTAAGATGTGTTGCTCATTGATAATGAAAGTGCTGATTTGGTCCCACACATGAAGTAGAAGTGTGTTTAATATAAGCCCACATGATTTTGTAGGACCCTGATATAAAAAAAGAGCAATGCCTTGTCAAAACCTTTTAAAAAATGTGCATTTGATAATGATTTTTCTAAATGGAATGAAAATATGGCTGAAATACCTGACAGTTTGGGGATTTAAATATTTATTTTTTACTATGAGCATGGAGTGGCAGTGTGAAGCCTTCAGCCCTTTTCATCACACACTGCTAGGGCTACCCTGGCACAAAGGAAATGGCAGGGAAAAGCGGGGTTCAGAGATGACTGGGTCTCAGGCCAGTGTCCACTGCAGTAAATGGCAAAACTCCCTTTGACTTAAGTGTGTATGGCATTGCCCTTGTCTCCCCAAAGCAGGGGGTGGTGTCAGAATAATTGGAAAAAATCCCAAGAAGAAGTGAAAACTGAGCAAGGACGTGGTAACATCATTCAAATGTGCAAAAAACTTGCAGATATGAGGAAAAAAAAAATCCCTTTCTTCTTGTCCATTGATAGTACAAAAAGTAATGTGATTAAACTGCAGCAAGTAAGATTTACTTTAAAGAAGGAAAAACTCTTTAATGATCAGGGAGTGACTGGCAGGGATCTATTGCCTGGAGCAGTTGTCAAATGCCCATTAACAGGGAGGCTCTAAGAACAGGCTGAACATACACCTGCCAAGAAAAGCTTAGGTATAGTCCATTCTGCTATGGGGCAGAGAGATGAAAGGGTGACCTCTGAGATCCTTCCAGACCCTGCTGTGGTCCTCTGTGTTCTGCGTGAAGACTTCTCATCTCCCATGCCTTTATACCAACATTTGTACATAACTTGTCATTCAAAAGAGCAATGCCCTTAGCAGTTCTTCCCTTTGACCCATATTTGAGATGATAAACCAGTGAAGCATTATATATTTGGTTTTCTTAAATCGGTTTTAAAATTTGCTTGTCTACCTGATAATGTCCATTTTAAACACAGATTATTGTCATTTCAAATGTGTGCAAAAGTGATAAGGGAGGTGACTAGAAGCTTATTATTAATTTGCTGCTTTTAATCTTTGGGAAATTAACATTCTGGCAAGGAATTTAATTGGAGTTTTTTGTTAATTCTCACAGTGATGCTTTGGCTTTTCCTTTTGGGACTGGAGAGAAAAAACAGCATCTGGTGTTTGAGGATGCTAGGGATTTACACCATATTATGTGTAATGTCTCTACTGTAAATAAACAAAATTAATAATTAAGTGAATAATGAGATGTCCTGAATGAAGACTTCTCTGACTGCACCTATGGAATATTTGTACTCCTGTTGTTTGTTGTCTGTTGGGCATCTTGGGCATCACATTGCTGATATGGATATTAGCAATGTATTTTTTCAAGCAGAAACCAGAAATAATATTGATGAAGGTTATCAGATATGCAGAGAGGCTTTTGCTCTTCAGGACTGTATCTGTACAAGCAGGTAGAACATAAGAATAGTAGAATTTGTCCCTGAGGATGCTGACAGGCTGGACTGCTCCTGCCTGGCTTCCCACAGGGCTCTCCACCTGGCCCAGGGCCCCACGTCACCCCCCGGGGCCACCAGCCCCTGCCCTGGCAGTAGGACGAGTCTCCAGCTCCCCACAGCCAGGCCTGGCCATGGGCTCCGTCAGGCTGGGCTCACCTGCAGGCCCATGTCCCATCCCAGCCTCGGCCAGTCCTTGTCCTCAGGGAGGTGCCTGATGCCCATGGCTAGGGCTGCCCCTGTGCCTCAGCCCACCCTGCCCACCACTCAGGGAGCTCCCGCAGCCCATCACGAGCCCCCGGCCCTGCTGCCTCACCACGGCGTGGGTTGGCATCTTTGAGTTCAGAAGGGATGCATGGGAGGTGTTGTACGGTCTCTCCTGACACAAAACTGAGTTCCATGAATAGATGGGGTATTTTGGCTTTCTTGCCATGGGGACAGACCCAAGGGTTTGTCCACCCCCTGGATGGAGGAGGTCTCCTGCACTGGTCACCATGCACAGCGCTGGGTGGCCGCACGGTCCTGCCGTGCCACCTGAAGCAACGTCAGACCTCCTCCATGGCAGAAAAGTTCAAGTCCCCATCTTCACATTTTTAGGACCCATGAAGTAATGCTGCCATTGAGGGAATCAATGAGGGAATCAGCTCCTCCCGAAAGCTCCCAAGGCTTGGCAGCATGTTGGATATAGATGCCGTCTTCCATACGTAACCATTGTGCCGCGGATGGTGGTAGGAAATGTTCAGATCACTGGTATGTCAGTGGCTTGAAGGACAGCTCTTCTCACAGTCCACACAGCAGTTAAGGACAGAACGAGGGGCAGGAGGTGCTGGGTTCAGCCATGGAGACGCCTCAGCCATTGCCAGACAACTGCTTGTTTTATCTCTTCCTTGCATTTTTTAAGAAATAAATTGGAAGTAATCTGATTTGTTGCTTTCACTTGCTTTTACAGAGAAAATAAGGTGACCACACGAGTGAGTGATTGGTACCTCTATAAATGTGTGGCATCAGACAAAGTGAAAGCATGATTATTTTTTTTTCCTTTGACACTTTATTAACATGCTTGTGATTAGCGCTGAGCAAGCTGAGACCTGGATTTCTGCCACTGTGCTGAGGCAACCAGGAACACCTCCCTCAGCTGGATTTCAAGTGAAATTTCTGAAGACTATAATGGGGCAAGAGCCACAGGAGTCCACAAGAGAACATCCCCATCTCTTGATTGTTCTTCTTTAGGTAGATTACCAGGTACACCTGACACTAGGGCAGCTGGAAGCTGTGGCTGGAATTAATATTATCTCAATCTCAGCTTTCCACCTTGAACGTAGCTGCATATAAGTAGAATGTAAAGTGATTTTTATGCATATGTGATATGATAATTAAACTTAGCACCTTCTCAGTATTTGCTATTCAGAACTGCAAAGGAAAGCTAAATGAATTGCCAAGGAGCCATAGTGAAAATTAATGATGGGGGTAGGACTCAGAAGGGCCGTTGACATCTGGGGTCAGTGCTCTGCTGAACACCCCATTGTTGGTCAAAATCTGTCAATACCACGTTATGTGAGCACCCTTAGCTTTTCCCTGACAGCTCCACTGACTGCTAGCTATGCGCTTGTACCTTCGTTTCCAGCCCAGTGCCAGGCATGCTCTTCTCCTCCTCCCTGGGGAGAAGGCTGAACATTGGCAGATGACTGCTGCAACTCTCCCAGCTCCTTGCTCTGTCCCCAGTAGCCCGTGCCCACTGTCAGTGGTCAAGCTACCTGGTCATAGGTAGTCTCCTGACTTCCTATGTGCTGCTTAGTGAGGATAAACTTTAACACCTGTGTCAGAAAACATCCGAAGTCACAACAAATAATGCCACTGTCAGTGGTAGAAAACTGCATGAATTTCCCTCTGAACCACAACTGTACAAAAACATGTCAAAAAACACTGGTGCTCTGCCACATCATCAGTAAGTTTTGATGAAATGACAGTTTTTGAAAAAAGAATAAAAGGTATTTTTGTGTCTGCCTTAAAACACAATCTTATATAACAACTCATATTCCCAGTAACATGGCATGAAACTACATGATGTGGTTTGTCCAATGTTAAACCACCAGCAAGGACAAACTATTTTTAGAGCTGTCATATATTATTGCACCTGAGCTTTATTTGTCTTCTGATTAAAAGAGGTTTTCCTTCAGAGAAGTTCACTTGAATTTTATTCTCATTTAGTAAGTCTTATGTTCCTATTCAATTTATTTTAAAGCAGATTCTTTGGGGAAAATTATAAAGCTAATTTGAATTGATTCTTTGGAGATTCAGGCTTAAATGAAGTGCCATAAAATTGGCAGTCAAAGTGAAAAAATAGAATTGAATTTTATACTTGTACTACTCAATGGGCACAGGCACCTTGCTCTTTGCTGCTGCTGAGGGTTTTGATGTAGTATATTTCAGATAATTTAAACACACGTAGGAATTATACTTCACTGAAGTTTTGGTTACTAAGGAACCAGAGTTTTCCTTCTTCAAATATATTTTATCAGTTTATAAATTTATGGCTGGCAGGTTCACAAAGTTAGTCATTATCTCCAGTTTTTGAAAAGTAATTCCCTAAACTCCTAGTGGTATTAATCCTAATTTTGGTTAAGTAAAATCAAGTCCTATACCTGTAGGACATCTGGAAGATGGCACTTCAGCATCTAGTTGTGGACTTGTCAGAGTAATGTTCCTCACCAAGAACCTCCCATTTCTCCATTTCCAAGTCTACCAGCTAACATTTGGGTAAAAATACTGAGCTGTTTCCGGTGTCCAACAGTTTGGACTCCCAGTTTAAAACATTGTGTAAAAAGTCTGAAGTTTGGGTGAAGGTATGGCATCTTTTTTCAGATTTTAGGATCCCATATTACAGGGCATCTAAAATCATTAATGTTTTCAGACAATTTAGGCCACCATGGTAATTCATTATCAAGTGAGTAAACATTTGGTCTTACAGGTTTTCTGTCAACAGGTTAATTATGGAGGGGTTTTTTTCCCATAAAGCCTGTAGACATACCTAGAAAAATGAGACCTTCTGATTAACAGAATTTATGTTTTTCTGTTTCTGTTTGATGCATTTACAGCTTGAGAAGTTCACAGAAATAGTAGTGGCTCAGTTTCTTGTCACATAAATTACTGGGTAGATGTTCATTACTCCATCCCAGCACTGTGCTTCCAACCTAATCAGAAGCAGAAGTGAGGTTATGAAAAGACATGCTGGAGAAAGCTCTGGTCCACTCTATTATTTGCTCTGCACCCATGGTCCTATGTTAGAAATGACTGTTAATTTGTATGAGTAAATACATTAAGAAATACTTAAATGAAAAAAAAATAATATTGCTTTTTTCCAGTAATCTTTATGTGAAGCCTTGATTTCCAGGATTATTTTCTGATGTGCTCAGTTTTCCAAAAAGTACTAGTCAGGAGCAGACATGCTTATTTGCTTTGGCTCTTATTGTAAGCGTTGGACACCTGAAGTTAGATACCAAAGTTGATATTTAAATGTGGAGATTAAGATCCCCCAATCTTTTGCACATGCTAAGCTGCTACAACCCTCAACG
This sequence comes from Falco rusticolus, assembly GCF_015220075.1. Lineage (NCBI taxonomy): Eukaryota > Metazoa > Chordata > Aves > Falconiformes > Falconidae > Falco > Falco rusticolus. Next base: position 43,590,720 of record NC_051193.1, read on the forward strand.
ATCTCAGTGGGAGCTGAGGCTTCTCAGCATTTTGAAAATTTTGCTGTTTAAAGTGAGGTGCTTGGTGAAGGAGGTAGATGTCTGACTGCCTTGATAGTGCTCTACTGCTCCCTGGAACCAGATGGACGTGAGGCGGATGCGATGCTGCTCTTGTTTGTTGTGCTGCTGAGCTGATGGAAACCCACGGACTGCTCTCCCCTGTGCCCCCAGCTTTCTGAAAGCACCTGCTATTCAGAAACCTTCTTCTACCCACTTTTTGCGTAAGACATTGAGCAGAATTTGCCAAGATGCTGCCAGTTACAAACATATCTAGCTGCTGGGCCCTGGGAAGTGGCACGTGGTACCTTATCTCACTCATAGGGCAGAATTCTGATAGACTGAGCTGATCTCTGGATCCCTGGAAATGCTTTACCATTTTTCATGATTACAAAAAGAATAATGCTTGCTCAAAGACAGAGACCTGTCCTTGGTTTTTATCAATGGCTGAGAATCTGAAATTTCCCTCTGTTAAAGATGGAATTGTTCCAGAATGCTACATACATTAAGAATGTAACAACATGAAGTATGAAGAAAAAAAGAAGAAAAGTAAATTTTATCCAGTTGTGTCTGCTTTGCATTTCTGTTCACCAGAAGCCTGAGTCTCTCCTCTCCATTCAGAGTAGCATGTTGGAAACTAATGCTGGAAACCATGATGGAACACTGAGCCAGCACATCCCTCTCTTTCTTTGAAGTGAGCATGTGAAAAGACACCAGCACTGTCCAGTCCTTAGACCTTCGTCTTACTTATATGCTATAATATTAAACTGAACCAGGATAACATTTTTCAATGGATAAACTCAGCTTTCTAGCCAAAAATGGAGCACAAGGTTTGGAAACCAGCCTCCCCCCTGCCCCCATCTCCCCGCAGGGTACATCTTTCCCTCAAGCCTGGCTTTCACATCCTGTCATTCTCAGTGGCTTTTTAGGCTGAGCAAACCCATGAAGCTCTCCCAGCCTCCTGGGGAAGCCTGCTGCTCCCTGGATCCCCACAGTTCTGGGTCTGCTTCCTGCTGCCAGCCCCCTGATGTCCCCCAGGGCCCTCCCTGTGGCTCTGTCTGGTGCCCCCAAGCTGAGGAGGCTTCCCAGCAAACTTTTCTGCCAATGTACATAAAGATGTGCAATCATTTGTTAAGAATCCTTTTTTGCTCTTGTTGAATTCAGAGTAAGTTACAAGTTTCCTCTTTTCACCCAGTCTCACTGGTGATTATTTTTTTTCTTGGAGAAGGCAAGTGGCTGGCAGTTTTGGCTGTTACTCAGTTGTAAATAACAATATGTAAACTGTTATTTACATGATACTTATTAATCTGCTGAAGGTTTGTAAAGGTCTTTTAAGAACCCCGGCAGGTTTGGGGGGATTACTAAATGATATGGTAAAAGGATGGATTTATACCTGATTCTAAGGGGCAAATTAATTCCACCTAAGGTCTATAGAAAGCATACAAATAGAAGGAAAGACACTTCATATTTTTATGAAATAAGCTGCATGAGAACAGGAACTCATTGCAAATAATTAAAATAATTTAAGCATTTTTCTAATTAGATTTTATCATTTTAGTGAATTGTCCCTTTTGCATAACTGTGTCTAGTCTCCTTTCTGTTCTGAGTGCTGTCCCTCAAAGAGGGGGTCTTATGTCTCATTTGTCTAAGGATGAGAACTCATAGTTTTCTCAGGTTTATATCAGAATTTAGGTATAACCATCTATTTTCCAATCATTATTTTAAATAGACCCAATTGTATCTGGGCATTTGTTTGATCTTGTCGCCAGAAATAGCAGCAGTAAAACCAGGTTTGTTTATTAACTGATGGAACTAAACCTTAGACAATATAAGCTCAAACAACAAAAGAGATCTCGTATTTATTTAGCCTTATCCAGTCCTATGCTTTGCTACAAATTAAAGTAGATACCGAGTCAAGCAACAGCAGATGCAATGCATATTCTTTTAGCCAGCACAATCATTTTCATTAGAAAACCTTTTGGAAATGTTCTTTTAAAATGTTCTCTTTTTTATTCTCATCTCTTTTAGGGGCAATCTGAAAGAAGTAAGAGAGGAAATCCAAGTACAGGAGGAGAAAAATGAAGAAACTCAGGAGAAACAGAAAAATGGAAATGCAAAAAACGTAACAAACCGTTTCACAGGAAGCTGAGCAAGTACACATTGTTTCTTTCAAAACTACCTATAGAAATAGTAGCATAAATGAAAATATTTGCATCGTTACAATCTGCCCATAGGTAATCTTACTCTTAATTATTTCACTCTGTGTATAATGCTAAGATATCATACCATAGAGATAAGTGCTTTAGAGATACCAATAGGTAGATAGGCTTTTGATACTAAATCACACAGTATTCAAGGTGAGAAACAGTACAATGGAAAAGCCTTTATTTGAGAACCGGGAGCACATCTCCATAGCAGAGCTGAGGGCAAAACAGAGCATGCATTGCACAGCACGGGGTGTCCTTGTGGTCCATGCTGTTCACAAGAGAAGTGGAGAGCCTGGCTGGGGTGCTGCTGGCACCCAGTGTCCTACCCAGCAGCTGTGGAGCCCCATGCCTTTCCAAGCATATTGACAACTCATATTCTGATGCATTCCAGGTATAATTACAATGGGACATCAATATCCAGTTTCAGCCACTGCTGCCTTTGCTCTTTTTAATTATCTAGTGACCTTGGTGACTCCGTTTATTTTATTATTTTGTCTAGCTAGCTATCAGAAAAGTAAAATCTGAAAAATACATCTGAAAAACCAGAAAATGTAGAAAATAGACAACTTTACAAAAGGCACATTTGTGAAATGACTACAGATAATTATCACAGCATTTACAAAACAAGACTTAAAAGCAAGGAAACTAATACTTAAAGACTGCAAGCCTCACAGTAAATCTTGTAGGTCAGTATACATAACAAACATAAAAGCATTGTCATGTCAAGTAACAAATTCCTTTCTCCTCATCATGTAGCAAGACCTCTGATTTGAGCTGCCCTCCAAAATAGTCTGACTTGTTCTTTGCTTGTTGTTCACATTAAATCCAGCACCTCTGTTTTGAATTTTAGGGTTGATTTGACATTTTATTATTAATGATAGTAAGCAGAAAGCAGTAACAATGGACTTTAACTTAACAGTTACTTCATTGTCCTACCTGACAATGAAGACATACATTTTTAAATACCTATGTATAAGTGTATTCCAAGATGCAGAACATTTTTAGTTCCAGGAGTCTGTTCCCTTTCTTAAGGCTAGTACAAGTAGCTGAACAAACTGATCTCCAAGGAAGCCTGAGCCACTTCAATGGTTTTACAGCAAAGATAAGTTACAGCTTCTAATCTGATACATCCTCTGAAAGGCTGAGGAGATGAAAGACATGATTCAGTAGACTAGGGTAAGTGCTCCAAGGAACGTGGAACTCAAAAAAATTATACGTTTCTGTGACAAAATGCTATGTGCTTTGTCTTTGCTTAGTTAGTAATAATGGTATAATTATTAGATTGATTCTATTAGGTATAATTATTAGATATAAAACTAGAACAATATAGAAATATCAGCATGCTTAATATACTTCATTCACAGAACTAAGTGTAAGCTGTGCTTAGGCATGTTTGAAAACTCGACCTGCCTCCTGTAATTATAATATACAGAGGATCCAGGGTGCCATCACAGGTGCCATCCCCCTTAAATTGCCTGGCCACTGCACCATGTAATTGAGGGCAGAAATGGACCAAGATCTCTCTGCTCGTATATGTCAGCAAGGAATTATCTATAATGATTCTTTCCCCATTTATCATTCGGTAGAAGATTCTGCATTACTTTCTTCAGCCATCATCTATGTCCACTACACAGTCATGTTTGCACCCTGTTTCATTGGCATGTGTTGAAAACAGTCATTAGCACACGTTGAAGACTATCAAACGGGATGTTTGCAGCTGTTTCAGAGGATTATCTTTTGCTATTCCCTCCCATTCTGGCTAATTATGTCTGTTGTCACCGAGCAGTTGGAGGATTGTGTAACAGGGGCCAAATGCAAGACTTTCCTCATCAGACAGTACTTAGGGGTAGGAAACCCAAGGGAAATTAATGCAGAGGACATGAAAAGAGCAAATGAGCACAGAGAAGGAACACCAGAGTTTTATTCATAGCTGAGTGATGTTTGGTAACTCCAGCATAATTTGGCTTTTTGATGGAGTTAATGCTTCATTCAATGCAATTTCATTTTAAAATTATCTACAAATACAAAATGGTCTTCTGACTATATCGTCTGGTCTGACTCAGACGTGGCAAATATGGCTATGAGCAATTTCACGTGGCTATGGCACTGCAGTCTGCAGCTGGGGAAGCCTGAGGCATTTCCTCAAAATCCCACTGAAGTGGCCAGGAGGTTTCCCTGAATGGGGGAAGTGAAGTGCCTGTGATCAGACTATGCTTCTTACAGCATGAGGATGTGCCAGGAGAAATCCCTTGTATCTGAAGGCTTGTCAAAAGTACAACCCACAGCACATGCAGTGTTTCACAGCTGAGAGCCAGATGGATGTTGGATACTCTTCACCCAGTCCCCTTTCTCCACATTTGTTTTTGTCTCAGGCAGGGAGAAGGGAGTAAGTAAACAACCATACGTAGGCTGGGAGAAGTGTAAGGTATTACACTCAAGGGGTAAAAACGCTCACAGGCACTTGATGTCTTGCTGCACTGAGAACTACTCACAAGTTGCTGCTCCTAAAGTCCAGCCATATGTGTTAGGAAAGCTAGTGTGAAGTGTTAATGTGCAAGTAGATAGTTAGACAAGCACATTAATATTTCATGGAGACCCAGATAAATATGCAAGAGGCTTTTATTCAGATCCAAATTTGCCTCTGCTCAGGCGCTGAATTCAGGAGACAAGGGGTTCAATATTTGATGCTTGAGTGTAAGTATCCATATGAAATGATGTTTCTCAGTTAGATAGTGGGGGTTTCTTTAAAATAAATCCTCATTCTAATATAGCTTAAATTAAGTCAGTGGCACACAGGATGTGCCGCAGGTAGGAGAATGATAAGGCAAGTATGGCTCTGCATAACACATGCATCTTTTATATTGTACTCTTCAGCTCTTCAGATTTTGTCTGCAAGAGGAGTTTGGTGCAATCAGCCACAGCTCTTACAGGAAAACAGAAATTTGTTGACACTAATAATCCTCCTTAAAACAGAGCTTTGTATCACTCCTCCTTCATCTCCCCCTCCTTGCCTGCCAAAATGAGAGCAAGCATCCGTGTGGGTTCCTGTGGGGAGCTGTTTTGGCTGGAGCCTGGCAGGCACAGATGGCCGACAAGCTGCAGCCCCCGGTCCTCCTTGGCTGAAAACCACACTGGGTCATCTAATGGATCCTCAGCAGTCAGTGAGAGAACTGATTTGCTCTGAACCACAGCTCCCTCAGCTTCCTTGGGCTGACAACAACAGGCACGTTGCATTCCCTCTCAAACAAATCCTCTGCTGCCCATTTCATGCTTGTAGCAAGCCTCATGGCTTCCTCTTCCTCCTTCCACACAGAGTCTTGAAAAAGCCTCTCCCCCTTGCATCCACAACTCAGCTTCCAGGTGCTGACCCTCTATACAAAACATAGGTTGTTAGGCTGTTGTCCTGGGACTCCAGCTGATGATAGTGCCTGCTCCTAAGTCTGTGGTCAAAACTGGCAGGGCAGGCTCATGGCATGGTCAATGCAGGTGCCCCAGGCACTGAAGAGGCTGCTAGCCCACCAGCATCTCCCCCTTAACATATGTAGTTAGGCAAGGGTGGCTGAAAAGGAAAAGCCATGGGAGAAGGGGCAGCAAAGGGAAAATCAGAGCGCTGTAGAATTAGGGGGTATGAGGGGAATGTGGGCACTGTGGTGAGGCTTTGAATATGGCAGCTGGTGACAGGGAGGGGATCAGCTGGAGACAAGGGCAGCAAAGATGGGGGAAGAAGGTCCATTCAGGGTGGAGGACATCTGACTGCAGGGAAGGCCTCTGCCATGGTGGCTGCAGCCACTCCTGGTTCCCTCTGCTGCTGTCCCAACTGCCCCACAAGCCTGCTGGGGTCCCAGAGCCAAGCCTGGGGCCAGGCTCCAGCTGGGTCCCTTCTGTGCCCTTCTTCCTGGTGCCACATCCCTGCTTTAGCCCTGCATGCAGAGAGGTGCTGAACCCCACAGGGCCATCTCTTTTCCTCTAGTTCATTCCTGAAATGTAACTTGTTGTATGAACTAAGCCTGGTTTTCCTTCTAATACTCATGAAATGAGCAATGCTGCATCCATCTCTCTCTTCCTTGTAAGCTCCTGTCCCCTCTAGATTGAGAATGTGTCTTCTGTTTATCTGGCTCCTGTCTGTGTACTCTGACACTGGGGTGTTAAATGAGTTTCTGGGAAGACTGGCTTCCTACTTCCCTTGCCTTGAAAGAAGCTGGCCTGAGGGTAGACATTTCAGTATGCAGTGTGACTCTTCTAAAATTCATGATAACTCTGTGCACTCAAGGCAATTACATCTAGGCAGTGGCTAACACTGCAGTTGCTGAGGTTTTTTGTTGCATTTCTTTCTTTCCCTATAGAGTTTTTTCTCCCCTCCCCATTTTGTACTTCCCACCAGATCCAGCCCTGCAGTCTCCTTGTCCATGCTAGAAAAAGGAGGAATCTGTGGTAATAGTACAAGAGTGTCTTGTGACTATGACACAGTGGTAGATGGCTCTGACAGCACAATTATGTTGAAGACAGTGGAATTGAGCCTTTTTTATCCCACAGCTGAGAATCTGACTCTTATTTTCAGAAGATTAATTCTTTTCAGGTTTACAGAAGTCAGCCAATGTCTACTTCTTGCTGTTGCTTTTTCTTGTCAAAGCACTTTACATTTCTGTGCTTACAACAATCTTTTTATTGGGAACAGTGAAAGAGCTTTATAAGAATAATGGTCTTGTGTATGATGCTCAATCAATCTAATTTTCTAGCCTCTTCACAGTTTGCCAAGCTCTACAGCTTAAAAATCCACACTCTGGCTTCTCACAGCAAGTGTGAGATGCTGCCTAAATTTCTGAGCAGTTGGAGCGTTTGCTGTCCTCAGGCAATGTCCATTTGTCCATTACCACAATGAGCTCAAATTGCTCTCTGTGGTTTGATTCAGTTCCAGGGGCAAATTATAAGATTTAGGCACAACTGAGAAAATATAGGTGGGAGTTTCAAAAGTTCCTCCAGCACCTACAAGCTCAGCTTCCCTTAAAACTCACGAATACTTGCGCTCCAGGTCAGTCAGTAACAACATCTGCTCACATAACACTTTATTATACCTCTGCTAAGGTGTGTTAGGAGAGCCCAGCAGGCATGCTTCTTATTTCTCAATTGAATGCAAGCTAGTGAATAGACGTGATTCCCACTACCTTCCTTAAAAGCCATGTGGGTAATTTCACCTGCGGACATGAAGATGAATATTTACTTGGTGTAGGCAAACTACTTATATCTGCTACATTATTTCTCCTGGATATTGTTCTGACATTGTCAGGAAGGCCTTTACATTTCTTGGCCAAAGCATCTCAAACAATGATTCTGTGGATAAACTGAGTATGGACAATGAACTCATCTGAGTGATTTCTGACTATGCCCCCAATCAGACTAATGAGACTACACACTCCTGACATGTGGCCATTGCTCATGCAGGTAATATTTCTTCAGAGGCACTAAAATGTGATTGAAAGAAATCCCCAACATTTTGGCATAAAACACATTAAAAGACACAATTCCCTAAAGATTATGCAATTCAAGTAATCATAAAAGAAATAACATTGGTACTAAACCAAAAACGAGTAAAAAAAAGAAAAAAAGGTTGCTACTGTGGAGCAGAGAGCTGGAGAGCTGAATTCCAATGTAATGATTTTGAAAACAGAGGCTTCTCTGTATTGCTGTGCTATGAGAAATAGTCATATAGAGCAACACATTTTAGACTTTCTATTCTCTTTTTCTTGTGACACTGCAGCTTAGAAAACTGAGATGAGGTCTTAATTCCTTTTTACTTAGCCAGTTTGTTTACTTTTTACATTTTCACATTTAGCAACATTGCACTTCTGTTTCTATCTGTTTCCTGTCAATGTTACTTCTAGGTTTTGATGTTTCAATACAATAATATATTCTGTATTCTATTAGAAAATATTGTCAGGGCATACTTACTTGTCTTTAAATACATTCAGTGGAAAGAATTAAAAAGAAAGCCCTTAAAAACATGCCTGTTGATCTCTGGTTATGTGAAACATCTTTTATCTCAATTGCACACTAGATTTGTGCCTTTAACATTGCTTTTATGAGAACAGGAAATAATACCATTCAAAATACATTAAAGAGTAGGGAAACAGCTGATAATATTCAAATGACATCTCAAGCATAAAACAAAAGGTGAAGAGTGAGTGAATATCTTGTAAAGCACAGAAACACAGAATCTATCCTTTTAAAATGGTCCCATGTGTGGACTTTGCAGTGGGAATCCCAGAAATTATTCACTTATGAAAATCAGACCAGACCAGTTTAACCAAAATACCCAGGAGCTGATGTGCTACTTATACACCTTTGAAAGCTCAGGAGTAAAGTTTAGCCAGCACCCCAGAAGGTGCCATGTGGGAGCAGCACTAATTAAGGCTTTAGCGTCCTGTGCTTTGGCTTTCCCTTGTTCTTATGCCTGTCTTTGCCTTGGAGGCAAGGCTGAAATTTGGTGCATTGAGCACATGTCATTCTTTGGCCAGCAGCACCCATGTGTCACATGCCCGTGTCTGCGGCTCACTGCTCTGGGAGCGGGGTGGGAAGCGATGCTGGAGGTAACCACGGAGGGACTGAGCTGCAGAACATACTGCATAGCCTGGGAGCCCCAGGAAAGGTCCTCAGCACTCCAGGAAATGTCCTTCTCCTTGCCCTACAAAAGCTTGCTGTGAGCTCCTCTTTCTAATCCCACTTGTGGATGTGCACTGTAGTGAAAGGTACAGGGAAGAGATACCCCAAGGCTCAGCCTGACAGTGATGGCAGTGATGCTGAGCATGTGAAGCATGACCTGGATGCCCTGCAGAATCTGTGCCCATGCTTTCAGGACCAGACAGACTGAAACAGCTGTGGAGCCCTGCCTTGTACTCACACACTGGCCCTCGATGGGCGATGGTAAAGCATACTCCTGTCTCTCCATTAATCACCTGTAAAGCAGCTTTCTTCTTTATTTAGTTCCCTGGGCAAACCATGACACTTTTCTGTTCTTTTGTGGTCCAAAATATTATATATATCTGTAAACACAAGCCTGAACTCCCTGCTGTGACAGGATCATTCACCTTTGCATACCTCCACATGCTGCTCTGTGAAATAGGCCCAGCAATACCTCCCTTCCCCAGACACTGTGCTAGTGTTTCTGAAGTGCTTCATGCATAGGTGATTTTGTAAGGAGCTGTTTTAGGGTAACTGTGGAACACGTCTGTTAAGGTACATAGATCAAGTTTTGCATATGAAATGCCAGTCTATGCAATCGTGCATTAAACCATTTCTATTCAACTCTTTATGGTGTTTCTGTAGCTCTAGAATTAGCCTGAGTCAAGGTGCCAGCATCTCATGTACCCCACGCTCCTAAGGCTGGCCTGCTGAACTATGTCTGTGTCTGCTCTGAGGACCATGTGAGCTCCACTTGCAGGTACAAGCTGAAGATCCAACATGTCATCCTCCCTTGCATTATTTCTTTCCATACAAAGAAAACTGGATGTGTAGGAGGCCAGAGAGGGTTGTGGAGAACCACCCCAGTAGCCCAGGGGCCAGACAGCAAGACTCACTGCAAAGTACTCATGCCCATAGCATAGAGGCTGCCTTGGCACTGAAGTGTCCTTAAGAGCCAATATTTAGAAAGAGAGGTTTTTGCGTAGTTTCTATATAAATAGTAAGCTTCTCACACCATAACTGCACTTTGTGCAATAACACTTGCACTAAGGGAACTTGGCAACAACTCCCCGTGTCTAGGGGAGGACCTCTGGTCATTCCCCTCGTTGAGCACCCTCTAACCCTCATCCCAGTTTAATTTCTTTGTCAAAATTAGCAGAGTTATTTGTGTGCAATGTTCTTCTATGCTACTTCTTCAAGTACAGAACCTAACCCTGGGTTTACAGAGACGTTCGCTTGTGGCAGGCTTGACAGGCTAGGGCTATGGCCTCGGCACATGGCCCAGACAGGTAGTTACAACTTGACTTTTTCATATGACCAAGATAGGCAGGTTTGGGAACTAACCACTGAGCATGCAAAGTAGGTCATTCTATACACTTTATGTATGCAGTGATGTGTACATGCTAACTGCAGTAAAAAAGGTATTCATACATGTTTACCAAACCCAGCAGTAATTTATGGACCAAATGCTTTGTCTTGAAAAAGCTAAGCAGATGAACAGTCTCTCTGACTACCTTTACACTTTCTTATCAGCTTGGAGTTGAGCCAACCTTTTCCCCACAGCCCACCTGCATTTGTCATTTCTGCATATTTGGTTGTATATTGCAGTATGTTTGCAAGCAGCTAAACCTGAGCTGGTGTGCAGAAGCTGGCTAGTCCACAAGTCCCAGTCATAAGAGTGATACAAGTGCCAGCAGCACCTGGCTAGCTAGATCCAGCTCATCCACACCTTCAAATGTGCCTTCAGAGGCAACTAGAAACACTTGCCCTATTTGCAAGGTGTGAATGTGTAAGGTTCCTGCTAATATGCTGCCTCTTTAATAGAGCACTCGGGACTGAGGTCTAGTTAAGGTGACTGTGAGCTCCTCTGGTGTGAAAACCTGGGCAGTCTGGTACTCTTAATCTTCATGATGCTACTTGCAGCAAGCATAGATGCTGGCTTGTGGCAAACAAGCCAGAAGATACTGCTGCACAATGTCTTGGTTGTATCAGAGTGTGTAAAGTGGCCTGGATGTTCCCCAGGCCCTTTGAAGTGGGGCAAAGCAGTATATTTTATTTTTTGTATACACATAGTACTAGGTTCCTCTGGGCAGACTGCTACAGGTCACTGATATGTGTATGCTGCTTCTTATGTAGTTTCCAAAGCCATATTAAGTGAAAGCACTAAGTGTTTGGCAATTGCAAACACTGGATGAAATGGTGCGTCCCAGGCTTTCAAATGCATCTTTTGAAATTGCAATGGGCTGCTTCTCTCCGTGCTGGGTTTTGTCAAGTTGAGGGTAGCTGCGTTGTCTAGGGCAACAGTAGAGTCCTGATATACAGAAATGGCTTTTACTCTGAACCTTATTGAGAAAAATTGCTCCGAGATGACCTTTCAGTTAGGTATCTCTGTGTAATGGTACCTGCTCGTATGGAAGGGGCCATCTGTGCACTGAGAGGCCAAAGTGGACAGGACACTTGTAAGAGGCCTTGCTGGAGATGCAGAGCATGACACATGCTGCCTGCATGTCCTCAAAGGTCCCTGCATGCAGAGACAAGAAGTACAGGCGATGGGAGCCAGCCTGCCAAAATACTGCACATAGCAGCTGCCAGAGTGCCTGACCACAATGGTCTTGGGCCCCATGGCCCAATGAACCCGAGTCTGAACTTTGATGATTTTTATAGCCAGGAGAGATGTAACCTTTGGTGTTTCTGGGCAGAGCTATTTGCAGATTAACCTTGGTAATCTTGAATTCTAGTAATGCAGTCACTTTAGGGCTAATGTAGCAAATTTAAGTAGTGAAGATCTTCCAGGTGATGCTTGCATAATGATTCCACTTTAAAAATAAAGTATGGATTAGAAAGAACATATTAGTTCAAACATTTTGCAGCTATTTGGGACTTAACATCATAATTCTCTTGAATTAATGAGGGTTGTCTGTAATATTCTGGCAAACCTTTCCCTCCCTGTTCCTTGTTTCTCAGCTGTATTGTATATTGTCATGTTTTTAGTCTATGCTAAGAGGCTAATCAAAAGCCAGATAAAATAGACCAAAAGATCTCGGCTGATTTCAGAGGTCTCTGGAGCAGACTGTAATACTATTAATCTCTTAGAATAGGGACCCAATTTTGAAAGCGTTTATACTGATGGAATAACTGCTTGCTCCAGGAAGATACTCTGCATTTCCATAATTTGAACTCTTCCCCTTTTATTTACCTGTGTATCACCAGGCAACACAACTGTGCTTTATAAATAAGAGCGAGTAACAGACAGTGATTGTATCCTTATGCCCTCTTACAAGGACTTTATTTTCTATTAAGTTCTAAGCAGTTCTGTATGGGTAAAAGCTTTATGCTTCAGATTTACTTTTTATTTGTGCCACTTAAATTTTTCATCTATATAAAATCATTCTCCCTCTCCACTCCTTCCCAGTCCTCTCTTGCCCCTAGCTGCTCCTTAGTGTTTTAGTCAATAGGAGCTTTGTGGGTGCAAGCACATTAGGAATTAGCCCAAGAGCAAGTGTGTTATGAGAAAGGAAATAATAAAAAAACAAGAGAAGATAAAAGCAAAGGAAGGAATCAAGTATACACTGAGCAAAACAAGGACAACAGACAAATACAGGAGTGAGGAGGAAAGATCTGTTAAACGTGCATTCCACTTGGTGGAAAGAGAATGGGGCCAAAACATAGTGTGTCTGCAATTAGCATACAGTGCTTTGGGACAGTGATTTCCAGTCTGCTATTTCCCATTTTGTTTAATTTTTAATTCAAATTGTGTACTAAAAATAGGGAGCATTTTGGAGCTGAAAAGATGTGAATGGCATAGGGATAAAAAACAGAAACTGCAAGAGGAATGCTGCTGTAGCTGTAACAGCCCTGCTGGGATTTCTAGCTTTGCGTCTCAGTCAGTTATGGTTACAAAATGCAGATTTGCCTTATCTGGGTCATTTTGGCTGAGAGAGCACATGGTAGTGCCTTTGTGAAATAAACAATAAGCCAGAGTGAGTGGTCATCTGTCTAACTCTTTCTGTAGCTACTGCTATTCCCTTTTTTTGTGAAGATGTTTGCATAGCTGATTATTAATAGCAGGAAGCTTTTAATTTTTTTGAAGTTTTATTAAAAATACTGGAGAATCCAGTTTTCAATTAGTATCACTGCAGCATAGCTTGTTTGTCTAGAACTAGAAGGTCAAGAGACTTTTATCTGGATAAAATTATGAAACCTTATGCTTATGCATTAGCTTTCTCTCCAGAGAAGGCTGGAGAACTTTTTGCCTGAAGTCCCAATTCAGCAACTACTCAGAAGAGATCCCTTAAAAAAACAGATATATCTCTTCTCTAGGCTAAGCGAGAAAATCAGCTGAAAAATCAGAAAGCAGCCTCATCCAATTTTTAAACAGTTATGCTTCACAAGCCTTAGAAGTCCCCCAGCATGAGTATATGCATGTGGTGTAGGAAACACTCTTTCCAGCAGTCATTTGAGGTGATGCTGCCACCTCTGGCTTTGGTCATGCAATGTGTTGAGACTAGCATCTGGCTTTCCATAAAACAGCAGACTTGGGGTGATAAAGACACAAACCAGGAAACTTGCAGAACTTCCGTCTTTGTTTTAGGTCCAAGTGACACAAAATTTTGTGACTTATAATTTATGTTTGTAACATCACTGCATATCTTTGCCTCAATTTCTGTGGACTTCTGCTTGAATGATGAAATGCATTTGCCTATGTCATATTAAATCTTATACCCAGGGAGGCTGAGAAAGAATTAATTATCCTGAATTTTGCAAAGCCCCATCCTTCTTTCTGGAGGATAGGAGCTGTACAGCTTTTCTAAGGTTCTCCAACCATGTCCAACTGGAAGGATTGTTATACCCTAATGAACCAGCTTCTCCCTTAGAAAATACTGGCTCATCCAACTAAAGCAGAGGGTATTTTAGAAAAAAATGTTCCATATGTTTCATTTTATGCCATTTTTAAATCTAATAATCAATTTTGGTTCAGAGTAACTGAGGAAAACTAAAGGGATTTAAGTCAAGGTTTGCCTGTAATTTTCTGATTTACAATGACATTGATAGAAATTGGGTACCAAGAGATACCACCAAATGCACTACCTAATGGTATTTTCCAGATCCTGCTTAGCTTTGTAAAATCTGCCCCCCTGAGTGTTAAGACTGAGAATAGTACTTGAAATTCCTCCATTGCACTGCCAGTCCACAAACTGGGTTTCTTCTCCCAGAAAGCTTAGGAAAGTTTTCTTTTTCCTTTTTCTATCATCAAACGTTGTTTCCAGTTTCTAATATGCTTTGGAACTGACAGTTGTTTTGGAGTTACAACCAACTATAAGCATCCAGGGTTGAATAAGGATCAATTTAGAAGAATTTCAGCTCAGAGTTGAACAGGGTGATAATTGTGTCCAGCCCCGGTATGACAGACCACTGGCATGTGAGCTGCAGCTTATATGGTACAAATATTATATGTATCTAGGAAGGGGTACTACAGATAGGTACCCTTATCCTTCTCTGAAATTTGTCTTTATAGGTGAATTGGTTGCCAAACCTGACAGTCTCTCTTGTTTTCCGTCACTTGTTGAGGAAGAGATAGTAGGCACAACTGAAAGCAAATTACTGGTGTGTTGTGTATGGCTGGAACCGAGCAGTCAACTACAAACTGAGCTTCAAAGCTGTTCCAATTGCATCCCGATTCCCCAGAAGCTGCTCCACAGAGGTGTCTGTTTGGACCAATACAGCATGTTGTCGCTGCGGAAGAGGAAGGCAGGGATAGGTGTGCTACATCTGCTCTTCTTGGCATCCCGACAGTGTGATTTCTCCTGCAGTAAAGTGTGTTGGAAAGCTTAAATAAACCTTTCAGGAGCACGGCTCATGACACAGTCTTGGGGCAGTGGGGACATGGCCCATGTAAGTGAGGGGAATCTAGGATGAAAAGAAAACTCTTCATCGTTCACTGAAATAATTCCCCAATCAAGTTTTATGTTTAGCACAAGTGGGGGAAAAACAGCTTGCTGTGTAGGATCACCTGAAGTAAATGCACCTTGCAAAGCAAGAAGTAACTCCTTGATATCCTGATGACACATCAGGACAGCAATTCTTTAACACTTACGGAGCGCTTTTTATCTTCAGAGCTCACAAAGCCTGAGGGAGTTACGTATGTATTGCTACAAACCATGGACCAACATGCTTCATGCTGTGGCTACCACTGCCATCAGCCAGGACAGAAATGAAGATCTTACTAAAAGGCACTCGTCTTTCCTCCCTCAACAGGTGGCAGTTAAATGAGTCTCCACAGTGATGTAGAAACTGGGATTCAGAATTAAGCTGGGCTACTTCTATCCATCACAGTGTAATACAGCCAGTCACAGCTAATGTCTTTTATCCAGCGGGCTGTGAGCAACAGCCTGGGGAACTGGGGCATGGAGCCTCCAGGGGTGTTGCACAGTCAAAATCCCAGAAAGCCCATGCCTGCTCTTACAGTGCTGGAGCTAAAGATACAGCACTGAAGTTTCATCTTCACACCTCAGGGAAATGCACAAGTATATCCATAGTAGAGGCACACAGAGAAACTGAGCAGCATTGTGGTAGCTCTACAGAAACTGTAGATTTGTCCTGCCTCTCTTGCTGCTGCTTCTAGAGCCATGATACCAGGGGTAAAGCAACAGCCTTGGAGCATCTTGCTGCTGTGATAGAAAGAAAATGTGCTCCTCCTTAGCATAGATAAGGGCCATCTGTGCATGGCTGAAGTGAGATAATGTTTAGGAGCCTCCCAGGATAATAAAGACTGCACTTTCTTTAACATCTTGTGCTGTTTGAGCTCATGGCAGTGCTCCTTTTGAACTCGCTGTGTTTTGTAGTTCCCCCCACTTGCATAAATTGAAGTAGGATGCAGTGGTTCATATAAATAATATGGTTCAGGGAGGGCACATGTAACAGTATACATGCTGATACAAGCCAGTTGATGCTTGGACATCACAGGTCTCTGCATAGTGTACCAGGAGGTTTGACATCTATGTTGCTACATCTGTCAGTCAATGACCCCCATGCTGCCCACCTTTAGAGGGTGTTACACGTGGAGAACTGTTTTATCTGTAG
This sequence comes from Falco rusticolus, assembly GCF_015220075.1. Taxonomy (NCBI): domain Eukaryota; kingdom Metazoa; phylum Chordata; class Aves; order Falconiformes; family Falconidae; genus Falco; species Falco rusticolus. The sequence continues at coordinate 43,606,718 of NC_051193.1, forward strand.
TTACCAGGACTGAGAGCACTGGGATTGTGGGCACTTGTGTGGAAACTGCTGTAGTAGACATGGCTCATGGAACAGAGCTAGATGTGGCTGCAAGGCATCAGTCTGACTTCCAGTCAAGCAGAAAACTATGTACCCTGAATGATGTTTGGTTTAGCCTGTTGCTAAAGACCTTCTTTAATAGTGATTCCACTGTCACCTCAGTGAATCTCTTCTAGTGCATTCCTATACTGTTTAGGGTTTTCCTAATATCTAACCTAAATCTTTTTTTTGTCATTGTTGCAATTATATTCTTGTCTGTTACTTCTCTGCAATTACTTCCTGTCCGATCCATCATGGGCATGGAAATTACTGTATTTCCTTTCTCTGTGCAACAGCCTGGTTGTGCTTAAAGGATGCTCTTCTGACCCAGCTTGGACTTCCCTTTGGTTTAAACAAATCCAGTTCATTCAGCCCATACTTGCAGATTGTGATTTCTAGACAGCTAAACTCTTTTGATCCTCCCATCTGGTATATCCCTGATAGTTCCAGGTCCTCCTTGGGACAAACTGGAGATGTGAACTCACCAGTGCGGAACCAACAAGCAAGAATTCCCTCATACGTTTTTAAGGTTACCCAGCGAGAGATCTCTGCCTTTTGAGCAGGTCAGTGTTTACTGGGGGCCCAGGATGGGCACGGACCCACGTGCCAAGGAGGGACAGCATTTCCCAGTGGTCCAGAAAACAGATCACTGATATATTTATCATCCTATTTTCAGTTATTCCCTTTTTTATTAGACCAAGTGTAGTAGCAAAGGAAACTTACCTCTGTTAAGTCTCTTCTTTTGTATCTTTTGAATTTAGGATTGCTGAAACACAGCAGCACTAGTGATGATATCACAGATGTGGTGGAAAATCCATTCCGAAACTAACATAACTCAAGACTCCACAAAGTGAAGCAAGCTTATTGTAATGGGTGAGTCATGACAAACTAGAAAAAAGGGAGTTCAAGATATTTAGCAGAAAGACCAAAGGTCACATGAGAAAGATGCAGAGGTCACTATGAGAATAATTATGTTATAACATCTTAACTTTTGCTCCTTCAGAAAGTAAATAATGTCATTCTAATTGTAAGTTAATTGAAAGTAAAATGCCAGTATCGTTTTGGAGGAAGACAAGCCAAACCAAACAGAGAGACACAAGTATGCAGAAACATATCAGTTGTTACCAATTTTCTGAACATGGCCAAGGGGTGTTACATTGGTGAGTTGCTGCAACTTGACCAATATTGATTTCCAAGTGAAATCAAAGGCACATTTTGACTGGGAAATGTCAAAAGGGGAAAATAAACATCACTGTAAGAGATAGGGGATGGTGTTTCATCAAAAGCAAAGTGGTGTTTGGTGACCAGAAAATTTGGCACTTTGGAAAAAGTAGAGGGGTTCTCAACAACAGGGGAGTGATCTCTATGTTTCAGGTACCTCTTCCACCTCCCCAGTGCTTGCCAAAGAGGCTGACAAACACTCCTCCCTACATTTGTCTCTACATGTTGCAGTAAGTCTTTATGGAAAGGGAGGGTGATTTTATGTTAAACAAATGTATTTCCAGTCTCCCATGTTCATTCTCTCAGATTGCTCATGTAGGCACACATGCATTTTTCACATGTCTTCACACACACTCAAGAGCTTTCTTCCATCTGTGCCTGAGAAGGCAGGGACAAGGGATGCCTTGAGCCCTCACCAGGTCTCTTGGCTTCCTCTTTTCTGGCAATGACAAACTCCCTTTTGCATACTCCTTTTACACTCTCTAGGAGTTGAGAAGTTACTGTGGTGTAATACACTGGCCTCAAATCTTGCTCAGTCCTTGCTCCAAGGATGTAAAACAAGGTTGCTCCCCTTTGTCTTTGCTTCCCATTTTAAGATTATAATCCTCTTACCTGTTGAGACAAGAGGAGGACAATGGCAAAAGAGTTGTGTTATGTCCTTGCTCCCATCTTACTGTTACCAAAGCCTTCTACTGGTTGAACCATCTCTGATGGGCCCTTATTACAGAGTAGCCAACCGGTCTTCATGGGTACGCACTCCCCAGCATTTATCTCAATTTCTGCTAGTTGCATCCTTGGTAATCAACATGGGATATTCTTTTAAACCTTGCTCTCACTTCTTGTGGTGCTTTGACACAGGCACTTCCATTCATATGTCAGCTAGATTAATCTTAATATATTCATCACAAACGTCCACATAGTTGATAGTCTGCAGCCAGGACCTTGCAACTTGAGAAATGTCTCCAGACTCCCAGAAACTCCTAACCCAGGAGAGGCTGCCAGATGGAAAAAACAGCTTGATACAGCCCAAACACACCTCGCATTCCAGTGAGGAGGTGTAGAGGAATTATAGAGGAATGAAGCTGGGTTAGTTAACATTGATAATATACAGCTGTGGGCTGGCTTCAGGGGCAGTGGGTTGGCTGATGTGGATAAGATGCAGCTGTGGCTGGTTCCTGCTAAGTAGTTAAATAGCTCTAAGGGGTATGGAAGAGATGGACTGGATGAAGAGAGACCTGAAAGAAACAGAGAGAAGGGAGAGGGCCTGGGTGAGGAGAGGCTGGCTGGAAGAGTATTCAGGAAAAGGAAAAACCTGGACACAGCAGAAGTAAGGAGCAGTGTGGACTGGTCTCTGGAGGATGAAGACACAGCCCAGACAGTAGATGAATTCTTGAACCCTTGTGGGGGACTGATGGTGGTGCTGAGACAAGGCACTAGAACTACTTATTGAAGTTAACCTGGTATGTGATGGTGAAAGCCTTGCTGCAGCTGGCTAGTTTTGATAGTGCTCTGACAAGAAGGGAGATCACTGCTGCCTCAGCACTTGCTGTTGGTCCTATAACTGGTTAAGATTAGGCAAGAAAGGCATATGTTTATTTTATTTAGGAAAAGCAAGGGCCAAACATGTAGGCTGGCAACAGTGAAAGCTGTTACCAAAGAGCTGTAAGAGAAAAATGCAGTTCTGTGTTATCAGTTAAGATCCTCCTAAGATGTTTCACCATTTCCTAGCCTACCAGATTTGCCTCCTTGCCATCCCACCTGACCCCAAGACAGGAGCTGGGTCTTTCCTGGGGCCACAGCTTTCCCCTCCTCAGTGCTGAGAAATCCCCCTAGATGGGCAGGTGAACAGCTGTCCCTCTCTTCTCTTCCTGTGACCCAGGCTACTTTGTGTGTTTCCTTCTGACTTGCAGGCTTCTCGTGTTAAGGATATGGTAGTAAAACTTCATAAATTGCAGCCTTTGAAAAAAATACATTTTACAATCACTTTATTAGAGTTGCACTAGCCATTCTACACCGAGCTTTTTTTAAAGAACAGAAATTATGTGGCTGGTAGCTTAAGCATCCATCTCTGTACACCTATACAGTTAGTCTTAGGGTGACACTCTTAGCCAAGTCCATCAGGAGAAAAAAGATAGCACACTATTAAAGTTGCAATTATTGTATTACATCAAAAATATAAATCCATACACCAGCTGTTATAACCTGGCTAAAGAGCAGGGAGGAATCTGGCAAATTATTTTCGTGGAGTTTTATATAGCTACTCATAACAGTGAAATTAAATGAATGCATGTGTATGTGTGTACAGCTAGATTTATAGACCCCTTAAAATGGGTTCCAGTTCCCACTGAAGTAGCGCAAAAACAGAAGCGAGGATTGTTTCACCTGCATAGCTGGCTTCAGCTCACGTGTTCAGATATGCTTGGCAATGTTAGAGGAACTCACCTATGCTTTGTGCAGCCATTTCCTGGGGCAGTTGTGAAAATTTGGGGATATGAGCCTTGCAGCACCATGAAGCAGAAAGGAAGCTAACACTGCAAAAAGCATTTCCTTTGGCAAGTGCTTCCTCCCTTCTCTGCGCCAGGACCCCTCAGTAAACCAGAGCCTTTGGGGAGTGTGTGTGGTAGAAGCTATAACACAAAGCTAGCTACACAAAGCCCTGTCTAATATCTGTGGGGTTTTCATGTATTTTCTCTCCTCTGATAGATATTTTTGGCTAGATCTGTAGCTTTTCTGGTTTGGCATACCTGAAGATGTTACCCTCAGTCAACAGAAACTAAGTGCCTTGTTCAGCTGCCAGTATGTTCTTCAAGCTGCAGGACAGTGTATACCTAGGAGTACGCACAACAAGTGAAATAAATCATAAATATGCCAAACTTCGATATCTGGGGTAGTGGAGAGGGAAAGGAGAGATTTGAGGCAGTGTCCAGACTGGCCTGGATCCACAGCAGGGCAGGCTGCTGCAGAGGCATTTCTGTCTCTTTGCAGGAATCCAGTGTAGGCTCTGTGGGGCTTGCAAGCTCTGGCTCAGGCATCGCTGCCTTTGTGCCGCATGCCACCTCCCAGTGTTGTTGCATGTGCAATGGAGGGGGCTGCTACCCTGCGATGGCCCTGTGCGCCCACCCTGTGGGACAGGAGGTCTGCTTGGGCTTGGTGAGGCAGGTGGCAGCAAGCCCTGTTCTGAAGGACATCTCCTTGTTCCTAGTCACACAGCCCTATGAGTCTGGATGGCTTCACCTCCAGTATTGCCCTGTGCGCAACTGATTTACTTTGATATAACAAGTTGTTCTTGCTCCTTCATATTTCACCTCCTTACTGTGTTCACTCCTCCCAGCCTTGCCTTTCTTTGAGCAGAGCAGCCTCCGCTCCTCCAGACTCCCTGTGCAGGACAGGCAGACCTTGGAGCCTGGCAGAAGTCCTTCCCCATCTGTTCAGGTCTGAATTCCTCTTTGTATGTCACCTGCTACCCAAACAGTACGGAGATCCACAGGGGACTCTTCTCAGTGGCTGCAATGGCACAGACACTTCTCCAAGGATGTGAAATAACACCTCTGAGTTCATTTACCACAGTCTAGGACCATATACAATCATCTTTTAGAAGTACTCACCCTGCAGCCGAGTACCCTGTAATTTTGTTGTCTTTAATTTTCAGCTTTCCACCTTACCACAACAGTGTTGTTACCAGCCTTTGCTTTTCCAGGTAAATTCAAGCTATTTCTGTTTTTCAAAGTCTAGGCCTTTCTGCATGATATTCTGACCCTTTCCTGCACTGGCAATACTTCCTAAATTTGTGACATCAGAACATTTTATTAAAAGAAATATATATTTAAATATTATATTGTAATATAACTTCCTTTTTGGTAAATGCCTCTGATGAAGTTACTGCACAAGAGCAGCCCATGGGCATTACTTTCTTTGCTTCCCTGTGCAGAAACCTCTCTCAGCACGGTCCTTCCTTCTTCAGTAAAGCCTGTGGTCCTGCTGCACTGGCCACGTCACTGCCTGCTGCATGGTTGTGCTGTGCATCGCACAGGGTGATTTGAATGGTAATTTTCCACATAACACTACTGCAAATGCTTTGCCGAAGTCCAGATATAATTTTTTACTTTTCTTTCTCAAAAATGTGTTATCTGGTAAGCTCAGGTTACATTTTATTCCATTTACTTTAATGTTCTCAACTTATTTTATTCAGAAATTGTCCTAACAAATTGCACAGAACTATCTCAGGCAAAAGGACATGTAATTGTCCAGATTACTTTTTTTTTTCTTTCTGTAGGTGCTGCTAGTGCTGTTATCCAGGGAGGCAGTGCCCCTTGACAGTGTCATTTCTTGTCGTGGTTACTGTGCTGCATTGCTCAGAATTGGGGAGGGACATCACCTCCTCTCGCTCCCTCCTTCCCTGCCTGAACACACTACCTCAGACTTCCAGGTAAGGACCTTCTTTCCTATTGCCCATCCAGCTTTCTGCCATTAAATTCAGTATTGCTGTCATTACAGAAAAATGAAGTACTCGTTTAGATTTGGAACCGTACTTGAATTACCTTTAATCTTCACATCATTCCCATTTCAGAGCAGCTCCATTTTTTCCTTGTTCTCCTTTTATTTATATAGCTGAGGAGACATTTGTTATTTTAATTTCCTTTGCTTCACTTTCAACAGTTTCCACTGTATCTCTACACTGACCTCCAAGTCAGTTTGCATTGCTGATCTGTCTCTTTTTCCATTTCTTGTAAGTGCTTTGATTACTTAGACTTTGAGTTATTAACTTTGTTTTGTTATAAAAGGGGCATAGGGTCTTGTGGCGAGAGGCATGTCCCTCATGTTGGGGTGTGTGACCTGGCAGGGGGCTGAAGTTGTCCCTGTCTTTCTGTCATGGTGCTATTGGGGAAGGGGTCTTTCTCACTGCCTAGGGGGGAGACAGGGAAAATCCAGAGTTCCATAATGTCTCAGATTTTTGCCAGGATATATATGTAGGACAACTGCTATATTTCAGGATGGCTCTGGCAATCTGGGAGTTCTGATCTCCCTATGAATAACAGCCATTTTGAAGTGTTTATTCACCCTGCTAGATCTGAAGCCTTTCACTAGAAGCTGTTGTTTTTCCCCACAACTTATTTGAAGGTTTCTTTGATCTAAATTTCAAGCCCTTCCTAAACTGAAGACCCTGAGTTATTTGGTCAATTTATTTTCACTAGTTATTTCCTGGTAGTTAGTTCAATAAATAGTAACAGACCTATTTTTGTTTGTTCTTTGATTTAATTTTAACTGAGCCAGCCCATGCCTGCTCACTGCAAAATTCTTGTCTATGATTAGCTCTTGTGATCCTTTCCCTGCTCACCAAAACCAGGTCTTAACTGCCACTCTGTGTATTGGTTCAGTGCTCTTTGATGAAGAAATCTGAGTCTCCTGATCCAATATTAGGCCATAATATTGCTGGCAGTGTTTGTTCTGCAACCAAGGTATGGGACATAATATTTCTGTGAGAGCATTATGGAGAACAATAACTTTTCCTGATGCTGTTCCTGGGAGGTGTTAGAGGTGTAGTAGAACCAACTTTTCATGTCCTTCCTCAGACTCACTTAGCCTGAACAGATTGCCTCCCATCCATGCTGCCTTTTCTTTTTCCTTTAAAATGGTAGTGCCATGAAGTGGTTGTTCATAATCTGCCATGATAATCTCTAGTTCCATCTTTCCTGAACAGCATGTACCTTCCAAGGTTTTGTGAAACACAAGCAAATAGCATCATTTTTAGGATAACATTTTCCTTAGGCCTTTAACCTGCACTAGTAAAGTCTAAGTAGCCCTTTCTCTAACTTTTCTTAACCTTATCTTCTGCCTTAGGCCAACAGGAAATAGAAACACACTTTTGTTTGTGTGCTGAATCATGCAGAGCTTCAGTTACACCCTTTTTCTTCTTGCAGTGAAGTTTACTGTGAGATTCCAACAAATATAATAATGCTAACTATTTTTTTCCTCTTTCTCACTTTTTTAAAGCTTAGTTTTCAGATTTAAAAAAAAAATACAACCAGGCAGTAAAGTCTTCCCTTGGAAACTTGTTTGCCTTGCTTGAGGAACGGATATTTCAGGGTCTTTACTGGAAATATCTGAGCTGTACAAATACTATGCCAATGTTCACTGCCCCTCTGAAGGAAAGGAGAGCTCCTAGCACTTTTACCACATCATTCCTGCCTGAGGCATGCCAGAGACACCAGCTTCCCTGGTTTTTCCTCATCCTATATTGTGCACTCCACTATGTATCTATTATGAATCACTCATAAACCTAACCTAATCATGACAAATATGTGAAGAACTAATTTGCTGTTCATAAGATGAACTGAAGTGGATTGAATAATGAAGGCACTGATGCCACTAACTTGTTTTGATTTGTATGTGTTTAGACACATTTTGAAGTCGACAGGGAAGCATATACAACTTGCTGAGCTCAAATATTTCCTGGTTATTATCTTCCCTTTTCTAATAATCAAATTCATTTGCAAATAACCACAAACAAGCAACCCAATAACAAAAGATTTATACCATGTTGGCAGTTGAAATGGTCATTTGATTTCCAGTAGGTGTCTGTTGCCAGGTAGATCCTCAAGTGATTCTTATCTTCAGATCTACCTATTCACACAATCTTTATGATTTACCACGTCACAGAGTAGAATCCATTACAGGTTCTGCAAGTAAGCTAGATACTACATTAGATAACCAAGTTTCCTAGAGCTATTAGCCATATATATTCCAGATAAATTGTTTTCCTGGTGTTATGAAGTCAAAGTAAACCTGCTAAAACAGTAACACTGTATATCAATATCCTAAATTTCCTATTGAGTTCCAATTGCCTGCAGCTTTTCAAGCTGGGGGGAGAGCAGGTTGAACAGCTCAAGGAAGTAATGTTTCTAACATCCTAATGCAAAACAGTGCAGGGCCATATTGCGAAAGGAAAGCTTGTATGTCATGAAGAAAGTAATGTTTTATTGAATCAAGAACTTGATACCCATCGTGCTTTTCAGTTGCAGAAGCCTGTTGTTTATTGCAGCAGCACATTTTGTGTAAGTTCCTTCCTGATTTACGATGATTCACATTGATAGACTTCTAGCCTATAACACTGCCATCACAAACGATAATTTATAACAGCTTCAGCTCTGCTCTTTCAGTGTTGGTTTTCAAGGACTAGAGCCAAGATCTATTCACCAGAAGTAAATCTGGGAGGAAGTTCACTTACTATGAATATTAATTAATGTTTGTATACTATGGTTTATTTTGTTAAGCAGTGTTTTAATTCAGAGCATTCAAAATGGTGCTGTGTGGGTGAAAAGAATCAGCAGCCATGTGCTCAATTCATTTCAGAGATAAACCGGGTTCCATTCATTTTCTTTTATAGTGAAACCTGAAAACAAGCTTTAGTAAATGTGGCAGGATGGAGAGTGCATAAGCCAGTGACAAGTGGTGCTTCTCTGTGCTCTGTAATTATGCAATAAAGAGAAGATGTTCAGCTTTGCCTCTAAGTCCTTCTCCTGCATTGCTCTTCCTATGCAATGGAGTGAACCTCTTTACTTTGCCACTTTCTTTTTATTCAGACTAATCGTATCCTTGAGGAGATTCTAGTGGAAGTGATTGAGACTAAGGGGTATAGCATCATCTTGACACTGAAGAGCATTCATGGAAGCTGAGTGCATGACTCCCCAACAGAATGAGAGAAGAATACACAGCAGAACCATAAGAAAAACAGGAATGGCCAAGTCATTACAGATCGCTAGTATGCTTGTATTTTTCACATTATAGCATATAATAAAGGTGTTCCCCGCTTTTTGTTTTATAAGGTTATGCTCTCAAAAGCATTTGTATCAATTTATGAGATGAGTAACAACCCCATTGGTGGAACGGTAGCTCCAACAGGTAGCTCTCTTCTGGCACCAGCTCTCCCCTCCCTGAAAGTATAACCCTAGAGGCCAGTACTTCTCATGGAAGTGGGCTGAGTGTGAGTGGGTGATGCTGTTACCACCCTGTACCAGCTGCCTGTGCTGCCTTTGTGGCTGGGTTGTGCTCCTGAAACAACGTAGCTGGCACTTCCCTAGCATGTGCTGTAGAGTGGTGTGGTAATGCTGTATATAGCCTCCTTCTCTGCTTCTGGTCTCTCGTGTACCACCAGGTGTGGCTGGCTCTCCCTTTCCTCGGGCTGCTCCACAGAGCCACCTCCTCACAGGATCAGCACAAAAAATCTGCGCCCACACAACACCAACAGGCTTTCAGTCTAGCTACTGTCCTCCTTCACAAGCCAACCCCAAGTGCAGCCACCTGTCCAGCACCAGACAGGGGTTCCCAAGGCATGCCGCTCAGCAGAGCCTCTTGGGTCCGGGTCCTCTTCATAAGAGGGTGAAGCAGCTGCAGTTCCCGATAGCTGGTGACCCTGTGCTGGAGTGCCTCTCTTCCCACCAGCCCACATGCAGAGGGCTGTCCCTCCTCAGCCACCCCTTTACAACTGGCTCTTCAAAAGGCCTCTTGCTCTCTGCTGCTCTGTGAAGCTGGCATTGCTGGCTGTCCTCACCCGGCAGGCACACCAGCCTAGTGAGACCTTTCCTTGCAATTTCCATGCATGGTATGTGTTAGATAAGCCTTAAATAGATTGCACCTACTTCAGTAAGTAGCTCAAAAGTGTAGCATGCCACAGCTCCTTATTCCATTAAATTACCTGTTAGGCATAATGTGAGCTGCATTCCTCCTTCATCTACACCCAGATTTCCTCACTGAAGTCAATTGGAGCTGCACCTTTAGAAATAAGAAAATCATTTGACCCAGTTAGGTGTCACAGAACAGACTTCAGTGGATTGCACAGACTGAAGAGAGAGTAGAATGTTGCCCATTGTATTTACTATCATGTTTGTTTTGGGAGCTAAATTATTCCTCCTAATTCTGCTAGCAGTGTAATACGCTGTCTCAGTAATGGAAAGCATATGAAAGCAAGCAGATGGTGAAAGCAGAAAAAAACGCAGCATGTCCTGATAATGTAGTAAGCAAGTTCATTTTTTTGGCATTAGGCTTTCATAACCAAGGCATGGTGATAACAAGTACAGACACATTTTTAGAGCGCAGTTCATCAAAAAATATAGCCAGTTTCATTGCGGGGCAATGGAAGATTACTTTTTGAGACTTCTATATAGATAAAAGCTAGATGTGAATGTTGTTGAATTAGACCCATAATTTATTATTGCTAGAAGATGAGTGACAGAACAGATACTGGTCAGAGTGATTCCATCAGGGCTCCTGTGATCTCTGGTATCATTAGGAATGTAGAGCCTTTCACCCATTGATTTGCAAATATGCAGCCATCCTGCATTCCAGAAATACCACAGACACTTCGATATAGGTTGTTATCACAGCGGGTGGTATTGGAAATTCAAAATATTTTATTTTGCTTTGTAAGTAAGCAGCCTTCAGTTTGAAATTCTGAAGTTCAAGGTTGTTGCTTCTTGGATATTTTTGTGCGTGTATCTGCAGTACATGAAGCTCCCAGCCTGACTCCAGCAGCCCCTTGCTTCTCCTACCCACTTGTCCCATCCTTCCTGAGTGGAAGGCAGAACAGCCTCAGTGGGAAACACTCCCATTTGTTTAGGAAGACTGAGAAAACAGACAACCTTGACTCACTGCCTGAGCAAAAGGCCTTGAAATGTGGTTTCTGGGGAGGATGCTATCCAGCCTGATGACCTCCAAACTACACTTTTAAGTCTTTCAGAACAAAACATGTGCAGAAAGGAGGCCAGATTCATTGCTTATCATTTTAAGATTCTTCAAAGAAGGGATAAATTAATCTTTTTCACAATTTTCATTTGAAGCACTGAAGCCACATCTTCATGTAGCTGCAACATGGACCTTCTTTCAGCTTCCCGGAATTTCAGTTTCAGAGAGAGCAAGGGAGGAAAAGCCACAAAAGGCACCACTGCAATTGTAAGAGCAAATGCTAGTGTACAATCGAGGGAATAAACCCAGATCTGAGCACACCAATTTCTTCTGGAGGGAAAGGGGGTGAGGAGAGATGGCCCCATTTCTCATTAAACCATATAATTAGTTTCAATACTGTTTTTTCACTGTGCAGTAACGCAGCATACTAAGTAATGCAAGGGTTTGTTTTTTGAAAAATATTTCATATGCATCTGGTTCATTCCTGACTTGAAGAAACAAAGGCGAAAGAGTATTTTTGGTTGCTTGATCCCTCTGAGGATCCTGTGCTTGCTGCTTCCTGAGTAAAGTTGTCTCCCTTTATCATTTTAGTAATGGCTTGCTGATTTAACTCTCAGCAGATAACTTTTTTTTCCTTCCAGATTGCTTTTAGTATCTCTGGGAGGTTGCGGGTGGCATCATTCAGATTTCTTTGATGTCCCTGTGTCCTCTTCATTTCATTACCTGGGCAGGACTTGGAGCAGGGAGGAAATGTGATTGACATCACATCCCCAGGTACCAGCTGTTTTCCTGCTCCTCTGCCTGTGCCACCATCTTTTCCTGATGTCACCTCCCCTTTCCAGGTCTTGGGGACATGGTACAGCAGCCAGGTGACCCGGGCCACCCTTGCTGCCAGAGCAAAGCCTGAGCATTTTGCCCATCAGAGACTCAGGCAGGGACCAACCTGGGGACAGGCCCCAAAATGCCCAGCTCAGACCCACAAGCTGGGCTGGGGTCAGGGTGGCAACAGGCTCTGCTGGGCTGTTGAAACAGTTGGTGGGTCACTGGCAGTGGGTGGCATTGGCATGTTGCTTCCTTCTGCTGCGTTGCCCTTCTGTAATCCGTGTATCTCTTAGAGCAAGAGCCTGAGGTCCCTCCTGCAGTGAAATAAGACCTTGATCCCAAACTGTTCAGACTGAGGTCAGCAAGCCTGTTTTCAAAGCAAAGCCCTGCTCTCCATGAGTAAATCGCCCTCAATTTTTGCTTGACAATCCTGCAGCAAATGTCTTTAAATGCAGTGTCTGTATGTAACTGCTCTTTTTGGTAAGTTTCTCCTAATGAGTCATAACATATGTGCTGTGTCTTTACACACCTCGGAACAATGCTATGCAAACATTAGGAGATTTTTCTAACAACTAGTGAATGTGCTGCTTTTCACAGCTCACCAAAGCACTCCTGGCTGATAAGCCTGGCCACTGAGGGATATTATCTGTATTTCTAGGATCAGAGGGAAAGCAAAAATAGGTGGAAGGCTATCTGAATATTTTAAACAGCTGACTGATGGAAACAAGTTGCACAGGGGACACTTCTCCCGTGGGGAGGCCTGAGGAGATGTGTTTGTTGAGCCATAACACTGTCCAGAGAAGAAAGTTCAGTGAGAAGTTGCAGAGAGCCAAACTCTTTGCTCCTTCCCATCCCTGTGCACCCTTGAGTGATTTATTCAGTTTCTCCCCCTGGCAAGCGCAATGCCAGTATATCCATAGCAGTGCTCCGATATTTTGATGCACAGTAAGTTAATTAAATCCCCAGCACCATGTGTACCTGTCACATGTATATACAGTGCAGGAGATATATTCGTCCCAATGATGTCCCATCTTTGTTAGGGAAGTGCAGTACACACATGGTGAAGAGCCATCACTCACCATGGCATGAGCAGCCCGTTCAGAGCTGGGTGGCTGGGGCACTCTCCCTCAGTCTGACTGCCTGCATGCTCCCGAACTAGCCCCCCTAGAAATGACCTAGCCCTAGGGCTCAGAAAACATCTTTCTGATGAATGAGATTTTTGCTGCTTTTCTGATTTGTACCTGAAGCAACCCAGCCTACACTAGCTAACAGGCACTTTTCAGAAGGATTTTTAGGCCGAGTCCCTCATATTTTGGTAACAGAGCTGCACCGTTATTCAGTGCACTGCATTTTCCAGAAGTAGACATTTCCAGGAAAATACAGTTGGATGTTTTGGCCCAGTGGTGCTTCTTCCATCTTTGGTTGTGATCACGAGCTAAAGACCTTGCATTGTCCCGGCAAGGATGAGCCCCTGAGACATGGTGTTCCCACAGCAGGAGCAAGAGGGGAAGCAATGCCTGGTGGTGGAGGACTGCAAAACACGTTTGCTGGGCAAAATACTACGTGCATCTTTGTTGAAAGATCATCTAAGTCCAATTCCAGCTTTGGCAGACACACAGCAGTTCCCCATGACCATGCCCAATGCTAGCACCATCTCCACAGCCCTGCCCTGCTCCCAGCTGGACCGTGTTACCCTGCACAGAGATTTTTGTCTGCACCAGAGTTGGGAAATCCCTAGTTGTAGGACTCACAAAAACTATAAAACCAGGTATTCTGAATGAATACTGTAAATTAAAACTCTGAAGTTACCTCCACAAGTGTTTCTAGGTGAGCATGCAAGGGGCCCACTGTACAGCAGTTGGGAGGTGCTGCCTGCAGCCTCCACACCTGCCCCTGCAAAACTTGAGCACAGCTGAAGGAGGGGCTTGGAGGTAAAACCTTTTGGCGGCTGATGCCGGGCATTGGATATTCTGGGGTAGCTGTGGAGTTTCTGGTGACCTGAGGCTACAATAATTCCATGATTCTATTGAAGAAGGTGGTGACTCACACTGTATGTCAAAGCTGATGAGCAACACCCACTCCGAAGCAATCATCACACAATGCTGTATCTTCTGCTCTATTTACCACACTTAAGTGGCCTTCATTGCTTTGGTAGCTGAGGGCTTCACACTTGTTAATGTGTTTATCTGTGCAGTGGCTCTGTGAAGTAGGGACAAACTGTTATCCCCTTTTCACAGGGAGGGACTGAACCAGCAAGAAACCAAACACCAACTCTAAGGTCTCTGAGACTCTGCAGCACAGTCCAGGCCTCCCAAGTCTGAGGGTCATAACCTCATTTTCCAGTAGTGACTGAATAGGATACAGAACCAAAATTTCAGGGTGTGCCAGCACCTGCTGGATGGAATCCACAGGCTGTCACCTCCCATCTCCAACAGCAATTGTATTTTCCTCTGCTATTTCTGTTACTTCAAATATTGTATCATAGTATTATCTTGTCTGCTCTAAACAACAGTCCCCTCTTGGAAGTTGTACTTTGTGAGGGAAAATGTTGACAAATGTTATCATTCCCAGTGTTTGGCCCCAGACACAGAGGGGTGGATGCACCACAGTCCATCCCTCTGCCACCCCAGCCTGTGCTCTTGTTACAGATCTGCTAATAAGTTAGAATTAATTGACTTTATTTGATTTTATAAAATCATTTGGAATAAGAAATATATGTTAATGAAACTTGTAGTTGCACAGCAAGAGCTGCTATGAAATCCTTTGTACAGCCCTGTACCAAGGCCAGAAGAATGGGCTAGAATCATTGTTTAAAACTTAGGTAAAAAAATTGGGATTTTACAGATTTCTTTGTATTTGACTAGTCTTCTGTATGTAGAAAGTGTACTGAAATGTCAGAATATAGAATTAATGGGAACTGGGGAGAGTCAACTGGAACAACTTGTAGTTACCTGCCAAGAAACCGTGAACTTTAGTAAAAGGTAATTCCGTCAGGGGGAGATCGCGACCACTGACTCATATACCACCTACCCAAATCGTACCCTAGACCCATTTCTGGACCTTTCTAACCTTTACTGCGCAGAATCGGATATGGGAGGAGAGTATGTTACTGATTTTCGGCAAATACTATGACTATGCATGAATACTTAATGAATATGCATGAATAAGTTCTATATATGGTGTATGATTTTGAAACTTGGTGTGCGTTGATTGTGAGAGGACTCACTCATGCACCCGGCTGTTAATAAAGAAGTGTCTGCTTATCTACATCACATTGGTGTTGATAAATTGTTCATTCCGAGATTTCAGTAACAGTTTTTGGCTACCCAGATGGGACCTCGCTGAAGGAGACCGGAGGAGTTGGGGACCTGATGGGTTCCAGCCAGCACCGAGGGTTTCTCGGGGATACCCATCAATCCCCGATCCGTAAGGCTCTTCACGACGTTCCCTGGATTTTGGTAAGACACTTCTTTTTTTTTGTAATTGTAGTAAGTGGGTTAGAGTCCCAAGTGCACTGTAGGAAGTGGGTTAGAGTCCCATTGTATTAGTCTACCTGACAGATGCAGCAAAAGCTGCGCAGGGTAGGACTAAAGGAATTCTAGTGTAAGTGGAAATTGTCTGCCTGTAAGACATAAGCGAAAGCTATTGCAGGGTTGGACTAAAAGGATCCTTGTGGAAGTGGAAGCCTAGGCGTCTGCCCGTAAGACATAAGCGAAAGCTATTGCAGGGTTGGACTAAAAGGATCCTTGTGGAAGTGGAAGCCTAGGCGTCTGCCCGTAAGACATAAGCGAAAGCTATTGCAGGGTTGGACAGTAGTATAGACAAGAGAACCTATATGCTATAGTGTTCTCTAAGGTAGCGCCTCTAACAAGAAGTTAGAAGGTTTTTTTGTGTTACCGAATTGTTTACTTTGGTTGTGTATTGAGAAGAAAATTCAGAAGTGTATAATATTGTGTTACATACCTTTGTTTAAAGTAACAATTATGGAAAAGTGTGAGTGTGGCTGTAAGGGTGAGACGTGCAATTGAGCACGAAAGCGAGTGTGGAGTTCGGATCCACGGATCGGAGTGACAGATTTGAGTGATTATGCATTGTACTGTAAAGTGACTATACCATGGCATCTAAGTTAACTCAGTTGTTTAAAAGTAAAAGTATGGGTAATCTTGCTGCAAATGACAAAATCCTGAAAAAATTCTCTGTTGGGATGTTTATTGGTACATTGGGGAGATTTACATGATGATTTGCGAAAGAAACAGATGATTGAGTATTGTAATAATTGGTGGCCTCTGTATACATTGGATAATCAGGAAAAATGGCCCATGAATGGGACACTAAATTATAACACTATTCTGCAGTTAATGCTGTACTGTAAAAGAGAGGGGAAACGGAGTGAAATGCCATATGTGGATTTGTTTTTTTCCTTAAGACAAAGAAAAGATTGGCAGGATGAATGTAAGCTAACTATTAGAGATAATTTGGTAATGGCTATAATCTCTGATAATAAGAAAGTGAAAAAAAAAATGTTGCTCAACCTGTGAGATTGGGAAGGACTGTTTGAAGAAGAGAATTGCCTCTGAAATTGATGAAGGACCAGAATTAGATATATCCCCTCCTAGGAGAGAAAGGAATTGGGGTTGAGAATTTAGGGAACAGGAACAGGTGGAGGAACCGGACAGTAGTGGAATAGAGGATGTGGAGGAGGGACCGTCCGAGATTGTAATTCATACCCCTGTTTCCCAGAGAACTTGACAGCAGACACAAACAATAGCTCCCCTGTGACAGGGAGTTGGTAACGATGGGCCAGTGTATGTGAAAGTGCCTTTTTCAGTTATGGATTTGATGGAATGGAAATGTTCAGCAGGAGATAGCCAAAGTAATGTTTTTAGATGATTGAAGGGGACCGGAGGGGAACCCAGTTGAGCCTCTGGTTGTAATTAAGCTGGGAGAAAAAGAAGTTAAGTTTTTAGTGGATACAGGAGCAACATTTTTGGTATTAAATACCTGTAAAGGAAAAATTGGAACAAAACCAGCCAATGTAATAAGAGCAACAGGGAAAGAAGAAAACAGGCCATTCCTGCAACCCCTGGATTTGAAATTTGGAAATAAGATAATTATATATGAATTCTTGCATGTACCAGAATGTCCGATACCCTTGTTAGGAAGGGATTTGTTATCCAAATTAAATGCACAAATTGTTTTTGAGGAAGGAGAATTTTTCTTGAAAATACCAGAGTCAAAAACGAGAGAAATCCTGATGATACAAGAAAAATTAAAGGAGCAAGAAATTCCACTGAAGGTGAATTTGGCAGTGATCCCTACAGTATGGGAAGCAGATATTCCCGGAAAATCGAAACTAGCAGAGCCTGTCAAAATAGACTTAAAGGAGCAGGGACAGTAAAAATTAAGCAATATCCAATCAAACCAGAAGTTAGACAGGAACTAAAGAAATTGATTGATAATTTTTTTGAGTATAAAATTTTGGAAGGATGTGAACCTGAGTATAATAATCCTATTTTACCAGTCAGAAAACCTTTGGGTGAATATAGGCTGGTGCAAGATTTGAGAGCAGTGAATCAAATAGTTAAGGATATTTATCCTGTAGTAGCAAATCCTTATATGCTGTTAACAGCGTTAAAGGAGACTTACCAGTGGTTTACAGTGCTTGATTTGAAAGATGCTTTCTTTTGTATACCTTTGGAAAGGGAAAGCAGAACACTGTTTGCTTTTGAATGGGAAAATCCACAAACTGGGCGAAAAATGCAGTTAACATGGACAAGATTACCCCAAGGATTTAAAAACAGCCCAACAATTTTTGGAAATCAGCTGGCAAAGGAGCTTGAAATCTGGAAACAGGACAAATCAAGGCCTGGACGTTTACTTTTACAATATGTGGATGACATACCAGAAGAAAGGTTTACTTGTATACAGTTGACTATTGACCTCTTGAATTTTCTTGGACTAAATGGGTACAAGGTGTCCAGGAAGAAAGCCCAAATAGCCTGCCAGACTGTGATATATCTGGGTTTTGAAATTTCAAAAGGGCAGCGACAATTAGAAAAGATTACAAAGAAACCATTTGCAGTATACCTGAGCCAAAAAATATTCATTAACTCAGAGTGTTTTTGGGAATGACAGGGTGGTGTTGCCTTTGGATTATGAACTATGGGCTAATAGCTAAACCGTTGTATGAGGGCCCAAAAGAATTCTCCCTTTGTATGGTGCCCACAACAGCAAAAGGCTTTTGTAGAGTTAAAAATGTGCCTTAATGTCTGCACCTGCTTTCGGACTTCTGGATGTAACCAAAGATTTTCAGTTGTTTGTTCATGAAAGACAACGCCTTGCACTGGGTGTGTTAACTCAGAAGATAGGAAACTGGAAACGACCAGTCGGATACTTCTCCAAACAACTGGACACGGTGAGTAGAGGGTGGCCAAACTGCCTTCAAGCAGTGGGGGGCAACAGTAATGCTCATACAAGAAGCTCGGAAATTGACCTTGGGAAGAACAATAACAGTCTATGTCCCACACATGGTGATAACTGTTTTAGAACAAAAGGGGGGACATTGGCTGTCTCCGAGCCGAATGATGAAGTACCAGGTGGTACTGACTCAACAGGATGATGTGAATCTAAAGACAACTAACCTGGTAAACCCTGCAGTGTTTTTAAGTTCCATACAGGAAGAAGGACAACTGGAACATGACTGCTTGGCTACTATCAAGTACGTTTATTCCAGTCGTGAATATCTGAAGGATGTACCACTGGAGTGACCAGACTAGGAATTGTATATTGATGGAAGCAGCTTTATGGAGCAAGGAGTCCGATATGCAGGATATGCGGTAACAACAGAGACTACAGTTACAGAAGCAGGAGCACTGGCGGCTACCACATCAGCCCAGAAAGCGGAACTTATTGCTTTGATTTGAGCCCTAGAATTAAGTAAAGACAAGAAAGTAAATATGTGGACAGATTCAAAATATGCCTTTGGGGTAGTGCACGTCCATGGGGCTTTGTGGAAAGAAAGAGGGCTATTGTCCTCTCAAGGATCAAACATTAAGCATCAAAAGGATTATTGCAAGCAGTTCAGAAACCAGATCAAGTAGCAATCATGCACTGTAAGGCACATCAAATTGGGAACACAAAAATAATTTGGCTGACAAAATGGCAAGAAAGGTAGCAAAGAAACAAGCATTACAAATGGCAGTAATTCCTTCTAAAACAGTAACCCTTCCCAGGGAGAAACCAAGATATTCAGAAGAAGATGACAAATTAGGTCAGTTATTAAATGCTAAGAAAAACCTAGCCGGATGGTGGGTAACCCCTAATGGACAAATAGTGGTTATACCTCTTTTGATGAGAGAGGTAATTCAAACAAGACATCAGGAATGTCACTGGGGAGCGGAAGCCTTAGTAACTTCTTTACGGAAACAAGAATCATCAGTTAAAATGTTGGGAATAGCTAAAATGATAACTGCAAAATGTGAAGTATGTTTGAAAAGTAATCCAGCGATTAAGAAAAAAGTTTAAATGGGTAGATTGAAATCTGGTACAGAACCTGGAGATTATCAGCAAGTAGATTTTTCAGAGTTACCTAGACAAAATGGGTACCGGTACATCCTGGTGGGGGTTGATACTTTTACAGGATGGCCAGAAGCCCTTCCCTGTCGCACCACACAAGCAAAAGAAGTAGTGAAGTGGTTACTACAAGAAATAATTCCAAGATTTGGAGTTCCTGTTGGAATTTCTTCTGACAGAGGTCCACACTTTGTTGCAGAAGTAGTTCAAAGTATTAGCAAAGTATTGGGTATTATTTTGGATTTACATGCGTCCTGGAGGCCACAATCTAGTGGGAAGGTAGCAAGGATGAATCAGACTTAAAAAAGACAAATAAGTAAAATTTGCCAAGAAACTAATCTAAAGTGGCCTCAGGCGCTTCCATTGGCATTACTACGAATCAGGGTACAGCCAAAGAATGGAACCTCAGTCAGTCCTTATGAATCATTATATGAAAAACCGTATGAGTCTCCAGAACCAAATCCAAACATACATGTAAAAGGAAAACAGGATGTGTATAACTATTTGCTTTCTCTAGGGAAAACTTTGGCTGCAATTTGGAGTGCAGTAATTTGGAATAGACCTTTATCCCTGGAGAATTCAGTGCATGATTTCCAACCAGGAGACTATGTCTATGTGAAGACCTGGACCTCCAAACCTTTGCAGGAACGTTGGAGAGGACCTTTTTCAGATACTGTTAACCGCTTTTACAGCTATCAAGATTGCAGAATCAGGTGCTTGGATACATTATACTCGGGTGAAGAAAGCACCTACTCCATGGAAGATTGTTAACCATGACTCAGAGACTTTAAAATTGACTTTGAAACATGTCTATTTTTTTTATATCAGGTTTTGATGGTTCTTTGGATTTTATTTTGGTCGGTAGTGTTGGTAGGATCATGGACTGACTTGGTGGACAGGAACAAAAGACAATTAGAAACAGAACAAGTGATTAACGTTCCCAAACAAAATTTATGTTATGTAAATAATGTGAAAGTATTGAAATAGTAATTTTCAACACTTTCAAAGGAGGGAAATGTTACAGATCTGCTAATAAGTTAGAATTAATTGACTTTATTTGATTTTATAAAATCATTTGGAATAAGAAATATATGTTAATGAAACTTGTAGTTGCACAGCAAAAGCTGCTATGAAATCCTTTGTACAGCCCTGTACCAAGGCCAGAAGAATGGGCTAGAATCATTGTTTAAAACTTAGGTAAAAAAATTGGGATTTTACAGATTTCTTTGTATTTGACTAGTCTTCTGTATGTAGAAAGTGTACTGAAATGTCAGAATATAGAATTAATGGGAACTGGGGAGAGTCAACTGGAACAACTTGTAGTTACCTGCCAAGAAACCGTGAACTTTAGTAAAAGGTAATTCCGTCAGGGGGAGATCGCGACCACCGACTCATATACCACCTACCCAAATCGTACCCCAGACCCATTTCTGGACCTTTCTAACCTTTACTGCGCAGAATCGGATATGGGAGGAGAGTATGTTACTGATTTTCGGCAAATACTATGACTATGCATGAATACTTAATGAATATGCATGAATAAGTTCTATATATGGTGTATGATTTTGAAACTTGGTGTGCGTTGTTTGTGAGAGGACTCACTCATGCACCCGGCTGTCAATAAAGAAGTGTCTGCTTATCTACATCACATTGGTGTTGATAAGTTCTTCACTCCGAGATTTCGGTAACAGTCTCTGTGTGCAGCCACACAGCGTGAGAGCCACCACCACCCGCACAGTTTTTTCCCAGTCATGCTGGGGCTGTGCTCCTTCCCTAGCACATGGACACAGCTGTCTCTGTAGTGTGAAGGAGCTGTCTGGCCTTGGTGGTATCATTCCAGATACATATTCATGGAATAAGAGAGGAAAAACTGGACCCCATCTTCCAAGCTGCCCCACTGTAAAGAAAGATCCAAGCTGCAATGTTCCTGCTGTCTCTTAAAGCAGGCAGCGGTTCAGATCTCTGGCTCCAATTCAGTCCTGTCCCTTTATAAAAACCCAGGTGTTAGTGAAAGTACCATCCGTGTCTGCTTCAGCATGTGAAGAATGTGTCACTTGCCTCATTGCCTTAAAAGCAATAAATCTCTCTTTATCATGATGGTCACTTAGTAATGAAAACCAGTGGCCACATCAGTTATCTGAAGGAGGCTAAATGACAACTTGCTCCACGCCCTATACAAATCAGCCAGATAGCTTCAAAGCCCTTACCGGTTCCACGCGGCTGGATATATCCAGAGTGGCTGAAACGGGCCAGCATACAGTGCTTTGTCATCCCGGCACATCCTACCCATCCTGCTGCCAGCTGAGCAAGGACACACAGGGATTTCTGAGTTTCTACTGTGATTAGACACAGCACCCTGTAACAGTTTATGTAGAAACAGCAACTGTATTTAATCATGCCTTAAATTTGGTAAATGTCCCACCCAGCTATCTCCGAGCATTTCACGAGCCTGGTCCTTCTCTTGACTCAGGTATTCCTCACAGTGGGTAGGACCCCTTCATAGGGATTTGCTTGTGTTTTCCATTTTTCACCTGTAATTCGGGAAGAAGGCTATTCAGCCACCCTTTTAAAGGGCTTTGGGAACTCTGCAAGGAGAGTGCTATTTAGGTACCAGCTATCTGTAGCAGCATGTCACAACAAATTCAGCTGGGGAACAGCTGGCTCTGTTGTTGCAGCACTCGTTGAGGACTCAACTCCCAAATGTATTAAGACTCCATGTGTGGTCGAGTCTTTTTGCGCCTTCATGCCTCACCTGTAAAATGGAGACAATAATGTTTCTCTGCATAAATGTTGAGAGGTCATACGTTAATGGTACTCAGACCATCACCATGCAAATACCTGAAACAGATAATTCTGCAAGAGCCACAGACAGCATTCATTTGCATTTGTATTCTGCAAACTACTGAAGGAACCAGGCTATTAACACCTCTGTTCTAGGGGGAAATGCCTGGAGACTCAGACCAGACATCTAAATGGAACTTCATGGGGTGTGGTGTCCAAACTTGGATTTGAATGTAGATTGCACGGCTATTCCCTAATTTATTTATAATAGCCCAAACCTCATTGTGAACTCCAACCACTGATTTACTAGAAATCTGAATCTGGATTTGGCTGCCCATTTTGTAGCTTGGGTCTGTCTTGAGACTGCCCTGTAGTCTGCTTTAATCTACTCTGAAGCTGGAGATTTATTTCTACAGGAGACAGGGAAACGTGTTATGTTGCCAAACTACTTCCAGTCTTTTCCAGAATTACAAGTCAGGGGATGGGGGGTAGGTCTTTGTGATTTCCATCCTACAATCTAAACCAGATGAGCTACCCTTGCAGCAAAAACATTTAAGCAATAAAAGCAAAAAATAGGCAGAAAAAGTTCTGTTTTCCGATTAACTGCATTATTATGACTTAATTTTTTTAATGAGATGCACATAAAGCAGGTTACAAGATAACTTGATCACTACCTTTGATTTATCCCAATGAAATATACAGGTTTTGTTTTGCCAGGGACAAGGAGGTGACCATAGCGTAATACAGTGGTTGTGCTTATTAGAAACAGAAAGCTCTCAGGCTGCAGAAGGAGACTCAGTAAAGCTCATGTTACATTAATCCAAATATACAAACAATTAAACATGATCCAGCAAAGCCATGTTACTAACGTCAGCCCAGGTGAGATTAATAGCACAGAGCATAAACCTTAGCAAGTGAGAAAGAGGGAGGTTATGAGGAAATCTGTCACCAGTTTTCTCCATTCTTCTCAAGGTAGAACAGCCAGAAGGCTCTTGTCTTCTTGCCATACAGCACTCCAGTCCTACTGCTTGTACCAGGTATGAGGGCTAATACCTGTGAGTTTTCCCTCTTTAGAAAAAACAAAGTGAAGATACATAGCCAAACAGCAGTCTTCAGCATAGCGGGGCTGAGATAGCCCGCGGACTCTGGGATGTGAGTGGGACAGGAGTTGTTACAGGCAATGAGAGTGAGGATTTAACCTGAATCAAACTTGAACGCAAAAATGATAAACCCCCAAGCCTTACACTGTATGTTATTGTTGCCACCATGTTGTTTACCTGCACTTCCTTCATTTTGATGCCGGTATCAGTTTTTTTTTTAATGCCTGAAAAGTATCGAATGTGTAGCTGGCATATTGGACTAATAGGATGGTAGTAAAAATCTCTCTCCTGTTCCTTTACTCTTTACGTACATGAAAGACAAGACAGTATCAAAAGCAGAGGAAAAAACAGAGACCCAAAGAATCAGATGGCATTCATCTCGAAACTTGAAAGCCCATGAAATGACTAAGATGCTGGGAAAAAAAAAAGTGCCATAATTAAAATGGCTGATTGAGGAGAGATCCAGTGAATGCCAGGGTATAATCTGCTGGGAGCCTTGCTAAAAACATTGCTGGAAGAAGCCAGTTGTACATAACTGGGAAACACAAAGCTTGATGAAGTTGCACAGGAATTTCAAAATGCAGGCTTGCTGGATGAACGCTTAGTTTCAGTGGCACACAGCAAGTTAGCACACCACCAGAGCAGACCCAAAGCTGCTCCCCCACAGCCCTGGGCACCAGTAGATCTAAAATTGTCATCACCTGCCCACACTGAATCTCAGGAAGCTGCCAGGCATAGCCGTCACACCAGATGCAGTCCCAAATTTTGACAAATCCCAAAGTAATGGAGATTAAGAGATTAATGGTCTGATTTTCACTGTCTTGACTTCACACATGTGCTGCTTTATCCAGGTCTGAGGCATCGTGGCAGCCCAAAGCCTCTGTGGTGGATTTGGGAATGGGGGCGGCTGGATTTGCTGAGCTGGCAAAGAGCTCCAGGAGGTCTGTTGGGGCAGCTACAGAAGCCACTTACAGCATCTTCATAGCATTTTCTGACTGCTCCTCAGCTGCAGCGAACTGGGATGCTCTACATTTTTAATCCATTTCTATGCTAAAAAAAGTAGATTTTCTTGAACTGCCTGAGAAAGTGGTCTGGGCTGAAGCGGGTTACCTTTTGCAGAAGGGGACTGGTGCTGTCACACAGGGCATGATGGTGGCTCAGCAGTGTCACTTCAGAGGGGGAGCAGAACTACACCAGGGAGCAAAAGCCTTAAACCCCCCCAGGTTAGATGCAGGAAAGTGCATCTGCCTGTGTTCAGCAGCATGGCAGGAGGGCAGCGCAGAGGGTGTCAGCCTGAGAAGGACTGGAAGAAGTGGGAGAATAAGGGAGAGGAGGAAAAGGCCTGGGGAGCAGATGCTGTTGTGAATGAGGAGGCAGAGTGAGCATCCCTTTGGCTCATGCTAGACCTAGAATAGCTAGAAAAACTAAATCTTAGTGGTTGCAACTAAAGTAACACCTTTAACTTTACTCTGTAAATTCCGAGATGATTGATCAAAGAATTGAGAAGAAAAGGAAAACTAGTTTTACAAAACATCACAAACTACAATGCTTCCCAAGAATACCCTCACATAGGCAGGTAGGACTAAGTTTGGCAGTACCAGAACAGCTTCGTCAATGTTTTCTGGTGGTTTTATATTATTCTAAACTCTGCCTCTGAATAGTCATCAGTCTTTTTTCCACTGTCCATAAAGCATATGCTATCTTGGATCTTAGTTGTATGAGGTTAACAGATAACCTTCTTATTTTTTGCTTTCAGTCTTTCAGCACTTCTGCCATTGAAGATCCTCTTCTGCATCTTCAAGTCAAAAAATCTTTGTGGCAGATTTGGCATTGCCTGTAATAATTTATGAATGTGATGTGTTGACATGTTTACTGTGTGCATACATTGAGCTACTTCAATAGCTGGATTGTCAAGATGTGTACCCAGGAGAGAGAAGATGGATTCAGGCATACATTTTTGAGGAAACACTTGGGAAACAAAGCAAGCACTCTTCACTGTTTTGGCTGGGGCCCTGCTAGGCTTGCTGGAGAGGTTTCCCTGGGAGGAATGTGGGCTCCTGGAAAGCAAGACATGAAAGACCCCAGAGAATATACAGAGGACCATTTAAACAGAGGTTTTTGAGAGTAAGACTCCAAAAGGGGTCGAAAGTGCTCAGATCTGTAGATGTTTACTTTAGTAGACATTGGCAAGACTACAAGATAAAGTGAATGTGAAACAGTTTTTAACCAACATGCTTTATTTCAAAGGTTAAATGGCTCTTCTGTTTTGAAAACATTGTTTGGGTCACACAGGAAGGCTGAAGGTCTCTGTTCTCACATGAGCCTGGAGAAAGTATGGGGTATGCAGGCCAGAGCTTGCTGTAAGTATGTGAGAATCAGATTATCCCATCCATGGAAGGCTAAAAGCTCAAGGCCCGACATAAGCAGAGGGTAAGTTAGAAAGACCACTGACAGCCAGAGATACAGCAGTAACCATAACAACACCATCATCTTTCTTATAAGTCCTCACACGTAATTCTACTAATGACTTGTATTAAACATTTAAGCCTTAGCATTCAAGTGATTCATATTTGTTACAAAAAAAATGTCCCATTAACACAAAGTACAAGCTGAAACAAAGTTAATGAGCCCTAATGCTTGCAGGATAATTCAAAGTTTAAGGGTGATATTAACAAAAATAAAATAAGGAAGAGTGGAAAAAATCCACTTTCATTGTCCACCAGAGAACCTGAGTTTTATCCTTTTGGTTCATAAAATCAAATCTATTGCTCAAGTGACTCTTACGCTGTTATTAAAGTAGTAGAAGAACACATATATGTGCATAATTAAGTACCCCTATGTGACCATAAAAGGTCTGCCTGGCTGTCCATGGGGAATGCGAGTGGGACTTGATTCATGAGCACGGAAGAGGGAATGTCATTACTGTAATGCCCCTGTGTTTCACTACTTTGTCCAGGGCTCAGCCTTACGTGGTAGAGTGCTCGGGCAGGCAGCACCAGAAACAGGAGTGTTTCGGTGCAGAGTCTGGGCCATATGCCCTGTACATCTGAGAGGCAACAGTAAATTGACCTGGAACTGCATGAATACTTGTCCTATGAAAATCTTAAGTATAACTCAAGTCAGGCATGCAAAAAACTGAGGCACTAGGTATATTAGGAATATCTGAAAATTTAGATGAATATTTTTTTATTTGCCTTCTGGTTTTGCACTGTGAGATACAAATGGCAAATGGGTAAGTGGAAAAAAAGTCACTGACATCTTTCTGCCTTTGAAAATGGGTGATCTGGCTTAAAGCATTGGCATTTTCATCTTTGTGTTCAAATGAGGAGACCAAACAAGTTCAAGAAATTAGAAGGGTAAAGAGTACATCTATAGAATGACGTTTTGGAAACAATGAGCAGTTGTATGGTGACCAATTTCCAACCACAGTTATGTTCACTTTCATGTTGCCCCCATTAATCACAATACCTGGCCTGGGAGCCCCCCAGCCATCTCAGTCATGATAAACAAATTTGGAAGCAAAAAATTGAATGGTAACAACACAACACAATGGAGTTGTGGCGCAGGGCACGCATGGAAGCACTGTGCACATCTCCTGCAACGCCTCCTAACTCTGATCCTTGGTAAATAATCACATGGTGCTACAGCAAGTCCTTGAAGAGATATGAGGAGGTTTATAGCAGGACCTACAGCTACTTTGTAGATGCAGCCAAACTCCTTTTGAGCTGCATCCCCCGCGGGACTGGATTTGTTCCCAAGAGGGATCCCTGTGGCAAAGTGCCTCTCATCTGTCTGTCCCTGGAGGAAGCACGGTGCTGTGCTGGCAGCAGAGAAGAGGCGGCAGGGGCATTTCTTCTTGAGATAGGAGGGGAGTCACCTGTGCCTTGGGGCTGCTCTCGGGGCTGTAAATTCGGGCGAAAGGCTAGAAATCATCCAGGCGCTGCCAGCTGGAAAGCCTGGATTTACAGGCTCTCCAAGAAAACAAGGCTTAATGAAAAACTTCAAGGAAAATTAGAGAAAATGGACTGACATGGACATGAGAAAACATTCTACAGTGTAGATCGTAAATTTTTTCCCCATTTGGAGAGAGGCAAGAATTTTATATTTTATCCGACAGATACAGATAACAAAGCAGTCCTCTACATGGGAGAGTTAACATTGCTAAGATTGATACAGGGAGACAAGATGCACTTGAAGACATAGGAAAACTGCACCTCTGAGAAAGTCTCCACTATTAATATTTTTCCTTTGCAAACGTGGGTCTTCTAAGACACTCTTTTCTTTAGGAAGGATCTAAATGAGGAGGAGGTGAGAAGCAGAGCTACAAAGCATGTAAGAAAGCCTCAAATACATGAGTGGGAGGAAGGAGGAAGAAAGGAAAGAATAATGAAGCTTGCATCACTGGGAGCAAACAACAGAAGGGAAATGCATGTATTTGTGGCTAAATTTTGCAGGAACTTAGGCTGAGGTTTAAAACTGTTGTGGTTAGCACAGATACAGGCACAAATTAATTCAGACAACCTGATCAAAGGACAAAGAAATGGTATTACCGATTTCATTAGGAAAATTACCTGGCTTAGAGTTAATGGGCAAGCACAGGGAAAAATGACTTCTTTGTAACGTTGATGTGGAGGAGCCCTGCAAAAAGTAATCAGCACCCATAGTGTCTATGATGATTACGTGATTTGGGGATTCCTTCAATGGGGCCAGGATTTTGCCTTTCATGGAGACTCCTGTTGGCATCTGTGGGATTTCCTTATGTGGTGATGTTGCAAACAGATATCTGTAATTTTAAAAACAGTTAATAGATATCTTGTTATTAACATGGTGCCCAGGGTCCCCAGCTCTAGCTGCATCGTCAGCTGAGCCCAAATGCTCAGCTACTCGTGAAGTGTTTTCACTAAAATTAAATTAGATTTTTCTACTTCAAGAGCAGCTCCAGTGGCTACCACACCAATGGCTACCCATCTGAACAAGGAAAACAAGCCTGGAAAAGGATCCTGGGATTAAGTTTATTCCATACCTTGCAATTTCTTGTCAGTGCTTTGTTGTAAGGGCACCATTAGGCATTCAGTGAGCAGGGCTGATCTCTCCTGCTGCAGTCTTATGGATGTTGCAGAGCAGTCAGTAGAAATCTTCCAACCAAACAGAATGAGGGACTTGCATGTCTTAAGCAGGAATCCTGTGGGATGGCAAAGCCTCCGTCTCCATGTCACCAAAACCACCTATAAAAGGAAAAGTGTAACTTTGTTCAGGAAACCCCAGGGCTTTATACACACTTTGGAATACACTGAGCCCATCCACCCACTGAAGATGCTAGCATCAGGGAATCAACAGGAGGTTATGGCCATCTGCACAGACGAGCAGTGCACAGGGATACAGCTAGGACCAAGGTGGGAGCGGGGAGACATTTCATGCCAGCAATTTTTACGAATGAAAGAAATGCACTGCTACTTCAACCTACGCAGGCTTAATCAAAATCCATCCTGAGACAGCAAGAAAAAAGGGCAGAGAAATGATGTTTCCATTCCCTTCTACCAATAAAGCTGTATTCCATACAGATACAGAAGAACATTCCTTTTTTGTTTCAAATTGTATCATCAAAATTCAGAGTTGCTAGTTTTTGTGTATTGTTGACCTCCGAAGGTCATGCTGGTGCAGAATCTGGGTTTCTTTGTGACATTCCCACACCAAAGCGTGTTGGGGCTGGGAGCCCCATATAATTGAGTAGCGGAATTTGGGTAGGCAGGAAAAAGTGTTGGCAGGACACAGCTCTCGTCCTGCCCTCTGTCCAGACTCAGTGTCAAGGAAAGGATGTATCCTTCAGGGAAAAATAAATCCCATTGCGTCCCAAACCAGTCATTCCCACATTACGGCACAATAAATTGAAAGGGATAAAGCTAGGCTTTTCCTATAATCGCTGCAGCATTCGCACGTACCTTGAGTTATCACTCTGTGGGGCTGTTTTGAGAAAGGTAAATTTACAGTGAATAATTACATGGCCTTTACAGGCTTGATAGTTCCCCGGGCACGTGGCAGCGCTGACGGCACCAGCTCCTTCCCAGCCCCTGACGGGCCCCAGTTCGGTCCAAAGCTCCCTCTCCCTGCTCCATGGGAGCCAGGCAGGAGGCAGCCGGAGCAAGCTGGGATGGGAGCTGCGGAGGGGTAGAAGAGCGAGGAGGAAGGGGCAGGAGCTCTCCTGGCGCAGGGGATTGTCTCTGTTTTCAGCTGTAAAGCACACACGATGGTGAGGTGCCAGGCCCCGGCCGGAGCTCCCAGCCGGTAAAATGATAAGGAAAATAACTGACAGCTTTAGTTCGGCGTGTCTCCGTCTCCAGACAGCAGAAGTCCGGCTCCAGGGCACGGAGGTCGCTCAGAGAGTGGTGGCGCGGGGCTACGGCGGTGTGCCAGGGGGACAGGGCGGGCACACGCGGGACAGCGGCCCCCCGGGGGCTTCGCCCTGCGGGGAAAGGCGAAGGCAGCGCGGGGCCGGCCATCCGCCGCCTCCCGCCCTCGGGCGGCCGCGTCCCCACGCACCCGCGGGGAGCGGCGCTCCCGGCCCGCCCCGCCGCCCGCCCGCTCCCACGCTGACCCCTCTCCCGAAGTTTCCTTCGGGGAGGCCCGGCCCGGGCACCCGCCGCCAGCTCCGGCGGGCGGCCCGGCGGGGCGGGGCAGGGCGGGGCGGGCGGGCGGCGCTAGGGCCCGGCGGGGCGCGCCGCCGCCGCCGCCGGGGCTGGGGGGGGGCCGGCAGGCGGCGGCGCGGGCTGCGGCTGCCTGCCGCCGCGGGGCGCGGAGCGGGGCCGGCCGCGGGGAGCAGCTTACCCCCGCGGCGGCGGCGGGAGCCACGGGCCGCGGCGACGAGGTAACGGCCGCAGCGAAGCGTTTCGCGGTGTCATTGGGAGCGCGTGCGGGCGAGTGGGTGCCAGCCGGCCGGTCCCCGCGGCAGCCGCCGCGCCCCGTCTCTCCCGGGGCGGGGAGCCACGGCCAAACTTTTGGGGCTGGCGGCCGCCGCCCGGAGGCCGCGGCGGGGAGTTCGTCGGGGCTGCCCCGCGCTGCCCGCACCCGTCCCGCCGCCGGCGACGCGGAGGGCGGCGGGCGGCGGGAAGGGCGCCCCGGGGCGAGCGGGGGACGGCTGCGGGGCGGCCGCCGGGCCGCATCCCGGGCGGGCTGTGCCCCGGCAGCGCCGGCCCCGGCTCGGCGCGGGCGCCCGGACGTGGCCGCGGCGGGCGGGCTGGGCGGGAGCGACGCGGCGGCGGCCCCAGCCGGGCCCCGGCGGGCGCTGGCGGGGCAGCGGCGCAGCCGGCGGCGGGCAGCCACCCCGCCGCTTCCCTTTTGTTCCGGCGTGCCGCCGGCTGCTGGATCCGCGCCCGGCAGGGAGTCGCTCGGTACTTAACGGGCTCCGTCCGTGTTTGCCCACACGCCTGAAGGGCATCCTCGGCGGGGGCCGGCCGGGGCCGCCAGCGAAGGGGTTTCCCTGCGCTCGCACCGGCTGCCCTTTGCCTGCCCTTAAGCTGGCGCTGAACTTACCTGGACTTACTGTGAATTAATTTCCTCACACTGCGTGCGTGTGTCCCTGCACTCGGGAGGAGGGTTTCCTCGGTGACCCGCCGGCTATGCCGCGGCCAGCGGTTACCGACATCCTCCAAGAGGTGCCTGTGGACACGGCCGGCGTGCGCGGTACCGCGCGGCGGCTCGCCAACCCAGTTTACCGAAACTTTAATTGCAGCGAGGCGCCGCTGCGCCGCGAGCCGTTTGCGTCAGAGCGGCCCGTTACCCCGGTGGGATAACGGCGCCGCCGAGGCGGGCGGTTCTCGCGTGGGGAGGGCTCCTGCTGTTCCGCGGGGTGAACCAGGAACCGCCATGAGCGAACAATGGCGGTGGGTTTGTGTGGGCTTGAGAACCCCAAGGCAGTAACGGCTGTGGCGGGCGCGGTAGGTCGGGCGGCGGGGCCCCGGCTCCCGCGGCGCAGCCCGCCCCTCGGCCGGCCACTGGCACGGCGGCCGCTGCAGCCCCGAGGACCGGGCCCTGCAGCCCCGGCCGCCCCAGCGTTACCGTCAGCAAAGTGGCCCCCGTGGAGGAGAGGGACTGTCCCAGGAGCTGTGCAATCTATAAACACTTTTCTGATTGGTTTAAAAATTTAGACACAGGAAGCGGATGGTATCTAATAACAGACAAGTGGAGACACTGTTGTCATGGAAACTGAGAAGACTACCCCCCCCCCCCGTGTATTTAAGAGAAAAAAAAAAAAAGGGCAAAAGAAAAAAAGTCTGCATATCATCAGAAATGCCTGCAGACCGCCTTGCCTGCAGTTGCCTTTCCCACAGCATCTGTTGAAACTCGAGAACGTGCCTGTCAAATCAAGGTCATTTTACAATAAAACCCCGCGCCGCCGCCTCCCCTCTTCCCTCTCTGGACATTATCCCTATCCCGCACTTTCCACCCAAGGAGGAGCCTGGGGGGTGCAGACCCCCTGCCCCGTACCCACCGGCTGCCCTCCCTGTGGTGGCTGTCCTGCCCCAGCCGGGCCTGCAGTGGGAGGACCACGGGGATTAATTCCCAAAAGTAGCCAGGGATGACTTTTTCATTTAATCAAATGACCAGGCCACCTTGTGGGAACCTGTGGACTGGGAAAGAAAGCTGGAATTGGTTACATCTCCCTCTGTTCCTCTGCATTACAAAGGTATATTAAAATGTAATGATTGGGACTTGAATATTAAGGGTGTTTCACAACTCTGCCTCACCTGGGGAAAAAAAAAAAGGTGGCAAATGGCTATGGGAAGCCCTGTGCAATTGCTTTTAATAATAATAAAGAAAATAACCATTCAGTTATAGCATGCTACTTAAGGACAAAAGCAGAGATACAAGAGTAAAATATATTTCATTACTGATGAATGCAGCATGAGAAAATCAGACTGTTATTGTGGTAAATTGAAGTTTTACTTTGCTGGACTATTGAAAGTTTATTGTGTGTGAAGGGAGAGCGCTATTTTGCTTTTGGAGCAGGAGAGAAGTATTTCACAGCAAACTCACAATGAAGGTTTTAATGCTTTTACTTATGTTCTTGGGCAGCAGCTGTTGATTTTAGTTTGTGATGGAGAGATGTCTTTGAGCATTCACTGCATTTTCTCTGAAACATTTCATTTTGTTGCTCCCTTTAATCTTCATTTTGCAGTGACCAAGCTGAGAAAAAGCACTTGAGTGCTTTATCCACTGTATAAATCATCACTTTGAAACCTTTAATGACCAGTTTGACCTCTCTTGCCCCTTTGCTTGCATTTCACTTCTTGCATTATTATTTCTTAAGAAAACCAGAGAATGGTGAGCAGGTCTTATGGATCATGAGGTAAATTCTGCAGGGCGCTGAGGCAGAGGTGCTTGGCATCCTCTCTACCCACACCCTTGCATCTTGCTGTCCAAAAAACCCAAGGCCTGGCTTAAAAATTTGGTTGCGGGCAGAGCAGCCTAAAGGGATGGTAGAGCTGGAGAGAGCAGCGCCCGCTTCTTCTCGAGGAGTCCCATGGAGCTGGGGGTGCAGGAGCTGGGACCCCCCACCTTGTGTTGGGGAAGGGCATAGGGAGCTGGGTAGCTGCGTCTTTAATCCCGCTCGTGTCTGATTAGCCAGGTGCTGCTTTTAATTGTTGTGGAGTTCAAATGGAGAAAGTTTGGCTTGGTAGCGAAAGTGTGCTTGCTTCTAGAAGCGAATTTCCTGTTGTCGGGAGCAGCCTTATCTGCAGGAAGGTTTGCCGGCAGGAAGTGTGTCAGTTACTTGTTTTTACACAGTGAAGGAAATGAGCTGGATTAGGTACTTTCTAGATTTACCCTTCACTGTCCTCTGTGTTTGTGCTACTCTATTTATCTCTAATGGTTTTAGTTTGTGAAAGTTTTATGATGTCAGTGATTCCTGAGGGAAATGCAAGAAGTTAAATGCTTGTGTTGCCTTGCCGTTTTTTGCCGTGATAAAAACCCACCCCACCAACCTCCCTGGGCCACATTTTCAAAAGTGTCCAGTTTGCAAT
Source organism: Falco rusticolus (assembly GCF_015220075.1). Lineage (NCBI taxonomy): Eukaryota > Metazoa > Chordata > Aves > Falconiformes > Falconidae > Falco > Falco rusticolus. The sequence goes on from NC_051193.1 coordinate 43,639,986, forward strand.
TTATACTTTTTGAGCCTCTTTAATGATACTCAGATAGGCTTCCCCCCCCCCCCGAATGAAAGATCAAAAAATGCACCAGTTACTTTACTAATAGGAGCAGCCCTTACACTTCTGAACTGCCTTTCATCGTGGATCATAAATCACTTAACAGAAATTAATTTTTTAATATCCAGAGAAGTTGTATGAGTGTAGGAAGCCAAAACGTAGCATTTCACATGGACTGCACAAAATTGCAAGGCAAATTAGGAGCAGAGCTTATAGTCAAATTAATTGCCCTTTAATTAGCAATTGCTTACGGATTAAAACTTTGAAAATGTGTCTACCTTTCCCGAGTGCACCTGTGCTAATGCGCCAATGCAGTGTGTATATATTTGGGTTGTGGGGTTGGGGGTGAGAATATAAGCAGTGGTTCCAGAAAATACCAGTCATTTACTGGTCCTTGTCCAGCCTGGCATGGCGGGGATGCCAGGTTGGAGGTTGTACGATTAGACACAGCTTTGAACGAAGGTCCAGACTAAAGGCAAGAGCTGGGATTCAGGTCTTTGTGTTCTAGTAAGCAGGGAGGTTCAGGGAAATAAACATTATTTCTCCAATGTTGGCTTGCAACAGAGTATTTATGGTGTTACCCTGAACTGTCACAGAGGGTTTTGAGAGGTAAATGTGGAAAAGTTACATAAACTTGTAAGAAGCTGCCTGGCATCCTCTGTGGCTTTAAGTAGTGATTTTTGGCATAGGAGCTGTCTTGGTGTTAGGAGATGTTCCTGGCAGAAGAGGCTGCCAGGGCTGTCCAGAAGCCTAAGCTGGGCTGGAACGGGACCATCCTGGCTGATGCTGGTTTGCCAGTTCATGACTTCAGACATAACAGAGTGCAGCATGACTTTGGCCACAATTTTGAAATGTTTCTAATGAAACCATGTTTGGCTTGCTACCTGGTCTCATGGCCAAGCCCAAGTAAAACTGTAACAAAATAATGAAGGGCTGGGAGGTGGCGGGGGAAAGACTCCAAGAAAATTTCATTTAAACCTAAAAGTTAGGGCCCTGTATTTTTTTTAGAAGCAATCAGCTGATTCTGGGAAACTGCCCTGAAGCTCTGGAAGGCAAGACAGTACTTGGGAAATTACTCTCTTCTAAGCTTTGGAAATACTACTCCATTTAAGGTGCTTGAAGTTGAGCTGCCAAGCATCAGGGCAGCTCAAACCCTCCTTAACTGCACTATAACCGTTTAGCGGTCTTGGGACTTTTAATTGATCTGGGCTGAAGCTGGTTGTCTAGCTAAAGTTTGCACCTTGCCTGCCTGCATAGCCCATGAAGGAGTGAGTCTCCCTGCACCCTGGTTGTCCTCCTTGAGGATGGGCACAAAGTGGTGGGATAGCTCTGCTCTGGAGGTGGCTGGTGAGAGGGGCCATGGCTGGACACATGACTTTCAGGTGGTTAAAGTTGTGTAGGACCAGCCTTGTGTTAGCCCAGGCACTGGTGCACGTCTGCTCACCGGGGGTCAGTTTTTCCCCACCTCTCTCGGGGAGGAACAGAAGTGGCACATTATGCTCTTTCAAAACTCTCCATAAAGCTCATCTATTCTGTAATGTCTGCAAAAATTGGATTGGGCTAAGTATGCTGGCGGCGAAACTTGTGCTTATTATGCTGGACAGTATTTTGTTGTGCTTTCCTTTGTATTTCTCTGCCTGTAGTCTAAGAATGTCTTTGCTGGCGGTGGTGTTGCTCTGTGTCGGCGCTGGCTGCAGGACGGCTAGCCAGCCAGCAAGGCTATGACCTGTGGTCAGAGTTGGTAGGTGCCACTGGATGGAAAGATCTGCCTAGCTGTTTAACGCTGTTGCTTTTTCCAACATTAGCAGGAATTTACATCAATGCTAGTTGATACGATGAAATTTCCAACCCTGGATGTTTTTACCTTTCACTGAATATAGGTTAAAACCAAATAAAGATAGGTATTATTTAAGGACCAGGATGGTTTTGGCCCACAAATCTGCCTTCCTTTACCCACCTCCCACATGCTGGGTTGTGGTGGGTCCCTGTATGTGAGCTCTGTTTGCTCAGGCTGAGCGCGAGGTTCCCTGGTGGGAGCCTAATTGCAAACTCCTTACCTGGCACCTGTTTGCAGATACAGCCCACTCACGATGTCTTGGCGTGCTTATTTTTGTTGCAAGGAAAATACACCAATCTTCCTAAGAGACAGGGCCTTACGTATGAGGCAATCTAAGCTAGATTCTGGAAAGCATTCCACAGGATGGCAGCTTTATTGAAACTTGCTTTTTAATACAGTATGGCAAAGCTGTTGCTCTTTTTAGTGTAGTTCTTTGCGAGACCTGCACCCGAGCAGTGGCCTCGCATCTCCTGTGACCCTGCCTTCTGTCTCAGGCTCACAGGCTCCTGTCTCCAACCCCTGGCAGCTCTGCGGCTCCCCAGTACAGTGCTGCTTTTTGTTTTTTCTCTTGGGCTTTGTAGAGAGGCTAACTTTTTCCCTGGATAAAGTTGGCTTCTGGCACACCATGCGGATGCAAACTCCCCAGCCTGACCCATCCTTGCAGAGTTATGCTCAGCTTTACTCCCCTCAGTAAGATTTTCTCATTGCCAATTTAATTGCTGGCTGGGCTTGCTGCGGAAAGGAGCAGAGGCATTAGAGGGGTTACAAGAGGTTATTAGAGATGGGAGGAAGCTGAAGGTCTGACCCATCCAGATTTAACTGGATTAAATCTCATTTTACCCCCAACTCCAACGTGTTTTGATCTGGGTTTTACAGTAGATCATTTGTAGAAGCTACCCAATTAATATGTTAATTTTAACACCAGATTTTGTAAAGCTTTTTTGTTCGAGGTGGAGAAGGGATGCAAATGTTTTGATCCTATTTTTATCATTATCTTCACTGAGTTTTTCTCACTCTGTGCTTTGCAGAGAGAAGCGAAATTTTAATAATTCACTAATATACTTTCACTTCATTAACATTTTATCATTCTGGCATTGTGCATATGGTGAACTGCTTAGTAGTCTCATTAAGGGGCCTGATCTTGCCCCCATACTCTCAACATTTCTCTAGGTGTGGAAAACCCTAAATGTAGGATGCAGGTGCCATTCTGCTTTTTGGACAGAGTTTTTCTCTTTTTCCAATAGATAGTAAACTGAAAAAAATGTGCAAGGTTGGAGGGTTTGTTGGTTTTTTTTTTTTTTAAATTATTATTATTAATTTACAAAATGGAAACATTTATACAAAGATAGCAGCAATGTGTGGGTTGGAGCCACTTAAGCACCAAGCCTCCCGCCATTACAAAACTTAACTGTGTGGTCTAGAGAGCATGAAGGCACAGGGTGTTATTGTGGTATCATTTGCATCGTTTTATACTGTGGCATGTTTGGTTTAAGCAGGGATTTAGACTGGTGTTAAAATGGTTATGAAACTTTCAGGTGCCTTACCTGGGATAGCATGGTGCTTGGTATGAGGATGGCACAAATAACATGTAACACTTCATGTAATCTGGGTGATTAAGTACATAAATTTGCAAGTAAGTGCCTGCATTGTGTTGAACAGGTGTTTTTTAATTGTGTTCTAATCTGAAATGGGTGTTGAACTTTCATGGGGACTCTCCTTCCCTTTTTTTTAGCATAAAATAAACTTCTGAATCAGTGCATGATTTGTTACTGCTAATTAACTGCTATTAGCACACCAAATTACTTTAGGCCTATTCAGAAGACATAAGAAGCCAAGCATGGCTGAGGAGTGGAATGTGGGTAGGTACAAAAGGCTTGAGAGTGGAAGGAAAATTTCTGGGTTGTGAGCGGCAGAAAACTTAAGGCCAGGTAAGAATTTCTGGAGGAATGTGTGTGGCTGTTGGGCGACCAGAAGACAAGAGATCACAGTAATAAATACAGGAGATGTTGAGGGACCGGGCTGGAGGTTTTTACTTGTCAAATAGAATATATTTGCTTTTAGAGGCACCAGGACAGAAACTCATCTCTTGTAAATTGATATAACGCCATTGGAGTTAGTGGAATTACACTGACTTACACCAGCTGATGGTCTGTCTGGTGGTATTGAAAGAAGAGTTAAGATGTGAAGGATGGGGGAACTCAAGAGGCTATAGACCTGAACAACAGGGAGGGTGGGAGTTTGTTCAAAAGTGAGAGAGGCTGGGCAAGTGAAGAAAGATCATAAGGTCCATTGCAGCTAGTGCTGGGTTTGCTTTGATGATGAGATGCCCAGCCAAGAGATGTCAGCAAGGCAGGCTGAGTGATGGGCTTGGCTGGAGAGGAGAGCTGGTGACAAAAGGTAGGTTTCTCATTGGCATGGTAGTGATTGGTGTGTGGGTGAATAAGATCACACACAGGGTGAGGAGTGGGGCCGGGGAGGAGGCTGAGCCACAGCAGGAGCTGGAGGAGACGACTGTGGAGGTACAGAGCAGTTGCTGGATGAGGATGAGGTGGGCCGGAAGACAGTGTCTCGTGAAGCCAAGGCAGGACAGAAGTCCTTCAGTCTGGAACAAGGAATAGAAAAAGCTTACCAAATATTATTTAGGGTTAAGAAGAGAAAGGGAGTGACATTGACTTATTTAGAGACGCGAGCTGTGAATAATCCTACTACAATTAGTAAACTTTGAAAAGCTGAGCTATAAATAAACTACCTCTTTAACTGGTGTGTCTGATTACCCGCCCCCCTGTCTTCTGTTGCTGCAAAACACCCTCCTGTCATGGTGCAGCAGACCTTAATGTCCCGGGGGTGGTTGTGGCAGCGTCGCTAATGGCCACGGTGCTGCTGTGGCCGCCCATGCCCAGCTGTGCGCCTCGCCGTGCCGGGGGTGAAGGGGCCAGGTGCCCCAGCTTCCCCGGGGACCTCCAGCTCGGTGCTGTGCCCACTGCAGCCGGAGTGTCAGGGGAGGCACTGCAGTCAGGTTATTGCTCAGGAAAGTCTAACAGGTGCCGGGAAGTCACAGGGTTTTGATCAAATACGGCAGCGCTGTAGCTGTGGTTGCTGTACCCTGGTTATTAGGCTTTGTGTGGAGGGGCAGCAAGCTGAGCTCCCCTCTGGTCTCCGCGTCTGGCGGGAGCAAGGCTGAGGCGTGATGGAGAAGGTCTGAGGAAAATACCGCAGCTTCAGTCTGTGCTGTGACAGAGCAGGTCTTGCTTTGGACATACTTCACCATGGAGTAACTCTGTGCAAGGAGGAAGAAAACATGGACTGGAAAAAATGAGGTAAAATGTAGGGAAAAATGAGCTAGAATATAGAAATTAGGCATGTGTGTTAGGATGATCACCCTTATTTACAAGCAGGTCTCATTACTGGAGCAACTGAACCCGTTTGCAGGCCCTGGGGCCTGCTGCAATGACTGGAAATGAGACTGGCTAATGGTACCAAGACAAGAAAAATTTTTAAAAGCCCCACAAACGTATCAAAAGTGAAAAGTAAAGTGTATTTTAAAAATGGCTTTGGTTTTTTTTGTAAGCCAGGGTGCCATTTCTAATAGGTAGGGGTATTCCCGTTTCCTGCTCATGACTCTGGAGATCTCCCTGCCCAGCACCTCAGAGGCCACCAGCCTGGGTTGGAAAGTCAGTGTCTTTAGAAACAGAAAACATTTTGGCTTCTCAAGTGGAATGATTTATTTCTTTCCTAGTTATATCGAAAGCACATGTTGCTGTCATCTCAGCAGTTTGAGAAAAGAACTGAGCATTTTGAAGTGAAAATAGTTGAGCGGTGACACCTGGGGAAAGCAAGGAGGGGTGTGGAGGGCTCAGAGGCGCAGTGATAGGATGTGATGCCTTTCACCACAGGTCACTCAGGTGACCAGAAGGCAGTAGTTACCCTCTGGCAATGGCTATCAGCAGTTGTAGAGCCAAGGGGCTCTTGCCTGCTGCTGGTCCCACACAGCCCCTGGGATGTTGAGGGTTGGCGTGAGCTTAGGCAGTGGCCTTGCTTTCGTTCCTTATGGGCTCGCAACAAGGCTGTGCATGCTCAGAAATCACCCACACTGATTAAAGATGCTGGCTGTAGTATCAGGCTTCCTAGTGGTTTGCACCTGTATAGTCAGGTTGGAGAGTTGTACAGAAGTGTTGAAGAGATGCAACAGATGAGGGAAGGGGCAGGCACAAGTACATAGGCCTTGAGCCCCTTATTGAGGGGATCATTTTGCTGTGCTAGTAGCAAAGGCTTTTTTACCAGAAAAGCTGCGTTATCTTTTGTCAAGGGGCTGCACAAAATGGCCTTTGCTATGCTGATAAGAATAGTATCAGTCTTGCCCACTTGCCCTTTCTCTGTGAGGGGGTTATGTCCCAAGATGGTGGACTCTGCCCACTCTGCATGGGGGCTGCGCTTGGTTTATTTAGGCCAGGCTTCCTTCCTTCTTGCTTTTTGTGCAAAGTGCTATCTGCTCAAATGAGGATGCTTGTTCATGGTGTGACGTGTGCATTTCAGGAATTGCTTTGAAATCTGGAGCAGGATTTTTTTTTTCCCTCATAGTAATTTTCATTCTGAGTTTGTGTTCAGTCTTGCTGCTATTAGCTACTGCTAATTGTGTGGGGGGGTAAGAGATGGGGCCACAGAGCAGCAGGGATTGAAAGGACACAGCTCTGTCATAGACATAGTGTGGAAAAAAGATTTGCTTTCTGACTCCAAAATCCTACAGCCTAAATAAGGGATTTGGAGCAAAAATTTCTGTGATATAGAAGTCTCTACACCATTATAATTATTTGTCCTGCTTTCATATTTCGCATGCTTTATATAAGTTCCTGTCACCTGCTAATAATATATGAACACTGGGGAAATTTGGAGGGTATGCACAGTGTTATGGGCATTTCTCGAGCAGCTGCTAATGGCCTGCTTACATTCAGCAGATTTCTTACTGTTAAAACCACTTTCAGCACACGAATGAATGGGCAGGAAACCAGGTAAGTATCAATTAATATAGACAGAAACGTCCCACCTCTTGCTCATTCAAAACAATGCTGACAAAGTCAGGCAGCAGGACTCAGTTCATGGGTGGTTGGGAAAAGCTTGTTTTACTTCAAAAGCAGAGTTTTGTTTTGATGGAGACTCTCAAGGTACTAGTGCTGGGAATTAAACTTTTCTTTCTGAACTCAAGGGACAGGAGTTTCAGCCCAGGTGCAGCATCTGTAGGTGAGGAAGCACCTTGACTTCTACAAGTGTTAGAGCAAGCAACATGGCACTTTGGAGAATCTAGCCAGTTGTTCCTTCTGGTGCCAATGAGGGCCTGAAAGCTTGCAAAAATTTAAGCTTGTCCCTTTTCATGCCCAAATCTGTCGACTCCGATTGTCTTAGCTGATTTCAATGAAGATTTTGCCCAAGCAAATAGCTTGGCATTTGATCATATAGGTTGTTGATGTTTAAATTCCACCTTCATGTATGCGTGGGGAGCTGCCGTTGGGCACAGTGGTGGCTGCCTCTGATTTTATGGATGCAGAATTTGGTGCTCCGTTGCTGTCATTGATACAGTGATGGTGATAATGGTTATTATTAACTTGTATTCCAGTGATAAGGTAAACAGTGTCAATATTTGACTCTTCCCCAGCATCCTCACTCTCTCAGGTGTGTTCTCCATTGATACCAAAGGTGATCTATGCGAGTATTCCCACTCTGGCAGTGTAAGTGATGCACATATGGCTCTTTGGAGCCAACAGATGAGAAGACTTTTTTTATACACAGATATGCTTCAACATAGATTTATATTGCTGTAACTGTGTAATCTATATCTTATTATCCAACATGCAATACATTACTTAGATGCGCAAAATTCAGTGCTTTACCAGGCAGTGAAGTGAGGAGCAGAGGGCCAGACTCAGCACTCTAGGTGCAGTGTATTGGCCTTTTCTGACCTGTAGACCGGTAAGCCCATAGACTGGTCTGGTGACTACGAGAGCAAGTGAAGATGGGGTGTCAATGCTTTTTTCTTGTGGTGATAAACGGATGTCTAATGAACTCAGGTAGCAGCCTTTGCATGAGTTAGCCTACTCATTAGATCTCTGTCTTGGCCACTGTGCTTTACAGAACCACAAGAAGCTAGTTGTCTTTATGTTTAAATTTAATTGGCCACCTTTGTTAAGAAGGAGATGGACAGACAGACGTGGACAGCAGGATGATTGAAGCCTTATTTAATATCCAGTAAAGCTAACCCTCTTTGCCTAAAATGCCTAAGTAGCAGCCTAAAGAACTGCTTTGTCTGTGAGCTGCAGAAGAAAAAACATAGTTAGGTTACAGAAATGCGTGTAATGAATTTATTACAATCTGTAACTTACCACTGCCAGTAGTTATCCTTCATTACTAAAGCAACTTCCTTCAAGATAAAGTAACAAAACATACATTTTCTTGTATCTTTGTCAGTCAGAAGCCCAAGAAGTGATTTCTATTCCACTTCTATTTTGTGGTATAAAGTAATGCAACTCAACTGAAGTCAGAGGTGGATAGCTGGGGAGAAGGCAGCGTCCTTTTTTGACTAGAGAGCTTTAATGCAGCATTGTTTTATTTCTGCACATTAAAGTTAATAACACAGCAAGTGTATTTTGAAGTTAAGTCTTTCTAGGATCTCTGTATGTTAAATAACTGCGAACAAACTTTATAGTCACTCTGTAGGCCCTCATTATATATCATTTTGAGCTGCCTTCTATCTATTACGTTTTATCTGCCTGCAAAATCCATTTCTAATTCTAGCCATATCTCCTTTGCGATCACTTGCCAGAAATCTATTCCCAGGATTCTCCTTATTTTAGTGAAATATCTCGGCTTCAGCACCTTTCCCAAGGTGGCTGATCTAATCACAGCACTATCAGTTATCACTTCTCATTTCCTTTGCTAGCTCTGTCAAATGCAATGCACAGCCTAACAAAGTGACATTCAAATACACTCAGTGACCAAGGCTGTTGCCCTCTTTTTTTACACCATAAAACTGGAATTGTATGTGGCTTCTTAAACCATGCCCTTTGCTCCAGGAATGCAACTTGTAAGGTGCGTTGTGAGAAGAGTTAATATTAAGTAGATGAAATAGCTGCCTCTCTGTTTGTCACAGGTAGGTTCTGTTTATAGTGACCATCTGGATATTAAACCCCACATCCATGACCTCTTTTTTTCAGGTAGAGGAGAGCAATGCTTCATTCCTGCCAACTGGCAAGAGAGCACTACCTTACTGTCAGAGAAATAAAATTTGTCATCTTCCTGTTCCTAATCTCAATTATTGTCTGTTTTCATTTATATATGTATGTTTCTCTTTTAAATATGAGTGTGACTGCATGCAAAGGTCTGCACATATCAAATAGGGTGCTTGTGTTTCTCAAGTAAGTAGTCACCTGTGTAGTGGGATCCTCTGTTAAGGTTAAATGTGGTTTCTATGGACACAGGTCCAGCAATAGCATCTTTTTTCTTGCCCCCCCCCCTTTTTTTTTTCTTTTTTTTTTTTTCTTTGGGTGACAGACCTCTTAGTGTTATCTTAGATTGCTATCACAGACTAATACTTGTTTTAATAAGTGTGTGGCTGACTACTCCATCCGCTCTGGAAGATAGTTATCCACGTGTGTCCTCACAGCCCTTCCTGCTTCGTGCCATTTAACAGATGCTGTTGCTTTGCAGCAGTCTCATTTCTCCATTGGTTTTTGTGAGGGCTGAAGCCTAAAGCCTAAATATTGCTTTTTTGGAGAAAGCAGGGAGCAGACCGTCACCAGACTTGCTAGGAGTGTGGGGAGAGCCCTCTCCATGCACCTGTCCTTGCTCCAGAACACCATGAAGTACAACACTTGCATGGTGCTGGGAGTTTACTGTGGGCAGCACAGTTCTGGATTTCTTCTGAAATCATACAGCCTGGTTTTTGGGTTTTTTTTTTTCCCCACTGTGTGAATCGAATAAACCTATCTTGCAGTCTGCAACAGATCAACACACGTATTTTCCCTGTAACCTGTTAATAGGTTGCAGAATTGAGTTTATTTCAGAGGGCGAGGGGAAAAATTAGGAAGACTGGTTCTTTTTGTCAGTTTAAAACCTGTCTGGTTTGTTTATGGCCCAGCATACAACACAAACCAAGTGCTCTGCATTTCTGTTCTTTGGCACATGTTTTAATGAGCTGTGTCACAGCCTGGCAAGATTCCAGGGCAAGGTGTTTGCTGTCCCTTCAGTTGGCTGCAGAGGTGCAAACTGGGGAGCATCTGCCCTAACAGGGCATGGCAGAACAAGCTTCTGTGTGTCATTAAATGGTAATTTCCAATGCAGCTAAATAACAGGGGTGGTGTCTAATGGCTTAAAAAGCTCCTCATTGCTGCATTTTTTTCTAGCTATTTCTTCACTGTAGGAAGGTAGAGAAATCTGTGTTAAAATAATAATTAGATGCTGACAGTACTAAATTTCCACCCAGTGTGAGTTGGCAGCAGTTGCAAACCAAAACATTAGGTCATTAAAGAAAAAAAATAACTGATTAAATACCTCTGTATGATTAGCTATTCTTAAAAAGAGCATGTGGCTGTAGTAGAAGGGTGTACTTGACAGCAGCAATTGCTTTTTTGGGGAAAGGTAAAATACTCAAGTTGTAATGTGTATATATGTGTGTTTGAAAGGATTTCTTGCTGATCTCTAGTTCTGGGGATTTATATCTTACTAATCATCCATTTTTAAAAGCCACCACGAAATCTCCATGCCAGGAAATATGTAAAATCCTTTCAATATTATGCTTCTGGAAAGAACAGTTAACAGTGACTAATGTGCTCGGGGTTTTGTTTTGGTCTTTTTTTCCTCTTCCCTGGCTAGACAGAGCTGATTTTATACTTGAGAGTTGAACGGCCATGGTGGACCTTGCTGTAGCATTAATGATATTGAAGCACTACAAGACTCAGAGGCTGGCTGCAGTGCACATCCTGCAGACATACAGGTAGAAGTGTTTCTGTCCCAAAGAGCTTGCTGCAATGGGGAGATACGTGAAATCGGGTGAGGACATGGATGAGGGAGAGGGGGCGATGTTGGGAACAGAAACCCCTGTTTTCCCCATACCCATTTGTGGTCAGAGGTGTCCACTGCTCTCAGAGGCAGACTGAAGCTGGCTCTCTTGACTATATTTCATAAAAGCACTGTTGGCTTAAGAGACTGCAAAGTAAAAATTGTCAAAAGGTGCATTTATAGGCTGGCACGTCTTACCACCTGTTTTCTCCTTTGATGCACTTTACCATATATTTGCTCCAGTGTGTTCTGTAGCAATGTTTTAGGGGCTGATACCTTCAGGACACATATGTCTGGAGCTCTTTCTGGGTCCTCTTTTAAGGGATGTTGCTGGAGCTAGTTGCTGGGGGGAGAATCTGGTGCTGGTGGGGACTTGTGCCACTGCAGGAGAGCTGTGGCTGCTGCTGGCCCTGTGGGAAGCCCTGGAGCTTGAGAGGGGTTGGTGGGCTGCTGAGCATCCCCTCTCCGAGTGCTGAGTATCTCTGAAAGCTGTATGACCTCTGTGGCCAAAACATACTTCCCAAGCATGTCCTGAGTGTGGAAAGATGTCCTGGTTGCTGTAGCTCCTGCTCCCATTGTATCAGAGCAACTCGTGGTCTGTGGTGTGTGTATTACGGTGCTAGCCCTGCAAGGCACCACAGGGTTGACCTTCCCTCTCCCCTTCTTCTGGCCCTTCCTTCCAAACTTACATTTGAGAAACTGAGGAGTAGAGGGGTTGAGGGAGGTTTTGTAAATTATTTCATGCTATTCAAACTATTGTTGTAGTGTAGGGTAATACAAACATTTTTTATATTTATAAACTCCTGTCTCCACCCAGAAGTTGCGTATAAACAGTGGTCTCACAAACATAATTTCTGCTATCTGAAAGATATAGGGAAAAGGTTCATCTGCAGGGGTTCGAAGGAGGCTCACATCATGTGCTTACAGGTTTACTCAGCACTTTTACTGGACTCTCTTAAGGTCAACTGGAATATTCATTTTTCCTCTGGGAGTTGTATTAAGTTACATATGTGGGTTTTTTTCTTCACTATGCATTCCAGAAGGTGATTTCTCAGGAAGAGTAGTTCCAGTTTAATCTCTGGATTATCTATTGTTTCTTTTTCCCCCAAGATAAAGCGGCTGAATAATCAGGCTTAATTCAGGCAGAGCTCGGGACTATGTATGGGCATATGTATAGGGATCCAGGTTTGAGGAGTACTGCTTTAAGTTGCAGTGTTTCAGCTGTAGTAGCCTGAGCTCATCAATTTTGAGGTGAGTGCAGGTGCTCCAGTGAGCCTGGCTGCTACTCAGGGGTCAGGTCCCGAGTCCCCTGGAAACGCCCCAGATTTGGAAAGCAAAGCAATAAGCATATTTCTGCAAATGTAGAGCAGTGAATTTTTTGCAATTAAATGCAGTGACCAAGAGCAAATTTTGGCCTGTGTCTCTCTCCTGTACGAAGATGTGCCAAGCAAAGAACAGATGGGGTCACGGGGCTGCCTGCGGTTGTCTGAGTCCTGGTCTGCCTCCATCCTGGCCCTGGTTGGAGACAGAGTGACCTGCTCACGCTTAGTCTGCTGCCTTTCCTGCCCTGAAGCTTCTGCCTCAGTCACAGTCCTGCAGGGTGGCACGTGCAATGTGTTTTGGCCGGAATTGTCCCTCCACAATGTGCTGTAGGGGAGATAAAGTCCCTCTGCATGGGGACCCTTCCTCATGAGAATTTGCCACCACTAAACCTTAGTGACAGAAATGACTCCGAGAGCCTGGCCTTCATCTCCAAGTTCATTGCGTCCTTGTAGTACTAGCACAGGGTTGAGACAAACTGTTTCTCTGCTGACATTAATGTACTTGACCCTATAGACTGCAAGGTAGCCAAGCAGTTACAGGCCATTAATCTCCAGTTACTCTTGTCAGGTATTACATTCATTAATCCAGGGCCAAACAGCAGTTTAATTGTCAGTGTAGACCATGGTGGGATTTTTTTAGCTCCTAGTTAGTGCCAAGTTAGAATCTTGTTAGTAGTGTTTGCAACCATGTGGACAGATGCCCTTGAATTTCATCAGTTGCTGCACCAAAGCCAGGGCTTAGCATTTGTTTATTCACTAAAAGTGTTTTCAGAACCAACCCCTTTTCCTGTGGTTGGGTGACTGGTTCAGTGAAAGCCAGTTGCTGCTCAGGTACCTGTAATAGGGGCTGCCTGCTTTTAGGCCTTCTACGTAGTGCACCGTGTAGCCTGAGATACCTGAGAGGCAGCTCCCAGAGAGCTCTCAACTAGCTGGTCTGGTTTTTCACCCTGTGACCCCTTTGGGCACAATTGGGATGGAGATGGGTTGCGTTAGTTCAGCACGTTCACACACTGATTTTATTGCCTCACTTTGCAGAGCAGAAATGCTCCAGGCATCCCATGGCAGAAATTCCCTTTATTCTTGGATGCTGCCCAAGGGTTACTCATCAGAACAATAATTGCTAAAAAATAATGATGCCGAGCACCAAGACTTACGGAGTGCTTTGATATGCCAGGCTGTGATGATTGTGTATAGAGGGGTGTCCTTTTGTAGCTTGAATTGCTATAAAAGGCTTCAATAGCCTTTCTCTGGCAAATTGCTGCTACCCATAGTCGGGAGTATGAGCGGATTTTGCAAGCTCAGTGCCACCATATGCATGTTGATCTGCGGCTGCTCTGGAGGTGAAAACTGTTTATGTTTTAATACATTAAGTTCTGCTCGCACCATTCTGTGTGGAAGTCTTGTTTTGAAAGTATGAGGAAAAGAAGAATGTGGAGATGTTTTAACACAGCAAAAAGCATTTTCTTCCTACACAGTGCCATTTCAGAGAGGGAACAGCTTCTCCTCCTGTTCTGTTTTGGTGTAGGTCTCTCTCTTCTGAGATTTAAACATATGCTTATAACAGTTCCTCAGCTGGTGTGTGTCTGTTGACATAGTATATCTACTGACATAATGTGCTTTCTGTGTTTACACCTGATGTTTTTGCTGTGCGTCTTTAAACTTAGCAGACTCCTCAAGTTTTAAATGTGGTCCTTTAACAAAGCTGCAACATGGGGGCTTCAGATTTTTTTTTGTTTTCATGAGAAGAATGTTGGCATAATTACTAATAGGAAAAGAAAAATATTAAGAAGTTTCTTTTTATCCTGGTGTCTATAGGATTTCTTATGTCCCATGAAGCAATTGCCCTTATTCAGCAGATGGGGACCATGATGCTCCAGGTAGCTGGATATCACCTAGCAGTCTGTAGCATACCTGGAGCAAAACCCAGATGTGCTGGGTATCTGTGAAGTGTTGTCACTGCAAGGCTTACCCTTCTCTCAGGAAGCAGCCTACAGCTGGAGGCAGGTCCACACTGGGGAGGCACACAGCACGCTCTGGCTTTGCAGCTGGTGCTGCTTCAGATCTGGGGCAAAGCAGGGATTTCCAGAAGTGAGTAGGTAAAGCTGGACCACAAATCCATTGAAAATCTGTGTTTTCAGGGAAGTGGCTGAGATCACTTGCAAACTGTCACTGTCCTTAGCAGAAACAGAATGGAGAACATCTGGGAACTGTTGGGGCTCCTGTGCCTGACCATTGGAGGCTTTGCTTTCAGGTTTTGTTTGTGGGATTTTGTCCTAGCTGAAAAACAAAATTCGAGGAGATAGAGTAGCAACTTCAACCTCTATTCAGGCCATCTGCAGAAAAGATGTTTCTTTTGATGAAATGAAAAGTGAATGAAGGATCTCAATGACTTTTTGGGATCCTGAGATCATCTGTAGCAGGATGACCTCATCACCTCTGTTAGAAACTCTGAAAGAGATTTTGACAGGCCACAGAAACTTAGTTCTTTAATTTTTGTCCTCCTGAATGCTCCTGATGTCCTGTTCATCCTATGTCCCATGCATGAATTCTTCTGCTAATGAAGAAAAGGAAAGAGTCACAGATTTTGGTCTTTAAAAAACAAGAGCATCTTGATTTTGTTATATTTTTGGGCAGGCTGCAAGGCTGAAGCTGAACTTGTGTGAGGATAAATGGATACTATGATAACTGAGAGTTTATTAAGTGCAAATAGAAATAAGGGGTGCCTAAATTGTGTTGTTTGGGTCTAAGACTTAAAGCTAGTTCATCACTTACTAGGACCACTTAAGTCCTTTAGGCTGATGTAGGTGACTTCCTGCCGTAAATACCATGCAGTTTCCATTTTATGTGGTTTAATTTCATTACAAAATTTCTGTTCATTCATCTGCTCTACTATGATTTCTTTGTGTATTGTTTAAAGGAACATCCGTCTCAGGGTTTTTGCAGGCTGATACAAAACCACCTTGGTGCTCAAGACCTGCCCTCATGCCACAGTTGTTCCCACTGTTAGGGTAAGGCAATCAGAGGATTTCCATCCCAAGGATCTGTCCTCTGCTACTGCGACTTGTGGCCTGCAGTCTGTTTTGCTGATTGACTGGATACCAGGCAAAAATGAGTTCCAAATCAAATATAAGAATAAATGAAGTTTCTTATATTACATTGTAATAACAGAAAATAGTATGCAATATGATAAAAAGAAACAGTACTAGTTATTATGCACAATATGATAAAAGAGCAACAGGCATGAAGCATTCAGTCATTACTGCAAATCATTACAGAAACTAAGAAAAGGATACATTATCAATTACCACCTTAACTTCATCCAGGCCCATGCTTCAGCTGGGAAGCCCCATTGCAGCCAGCACCAGGAGTCTCTCAGTAACTGGGAAAATTCCTACACGGTGTGTCCACCCATAGGTGAGTCTTCTGGCCCAGTCCTGGAGCTTGCCCGCCTTTATACTCAGTGAAAACCAAAAATAGTTTACATACCTACGGTATGCAAACTTTTAAGTTTAGGCTAAGTGCAGGTGTGCACTATCTCATAATTCGTAAGGTTCACGCATGCCAGGGATGTTGGCCAGATGCCTTAGCATGGTGGAGTTACCGTCATGACATAGCTGCATGCAATATTTATTGTCTGGATCAGGGGTCCTCAAACTACGGCCCGCGGGCTGGATACGGCCCCCCAGGGTCCTCAATCTGGCCCCCGGTATTTACAGAACCCCCCCACCCCACCCGCCGGGGGCTGGGCGGGGAACCAAGCAGCCGCAGATGACTGCCTGCCACTTCATCCGCGCGCTGGCCCCCTGGTTAAAAAGTTTGAGGATCCCTGGTCTGGATGTTCCTGCTCATATCTTGATTGTTCACGGGGCTTAAGACAAACACCACCTGCTCATTAAAGTTGTCCTTGAGCTCCCTAAGCTCACTGTCCATGTTAAGTGATCCCTAATTAAAGACTTTTTCTTAAGCAGTAATCAATTTAATAGATTTTCACCACACAATCAAACAAGGTGATTTCACCTGGCTGGGTTCATGGCGGTGCACTGACTTCGGTTACACTGCTGGGAACTGTGTAATCAGCAGCTCTGGTAATGAGAGTTCTAGGTGTTTTGTCAAACCTAACAGTGAGTTCCCCGCTGCTGGGTTTTTGTTTGGCAATTCATTGTAGCTACAAGTTTCACTTTCCATAGGGATGTTCCTTTCCCACCCCCCCTGCCTCCCCCGGCCTATCCTAGGGAAGCTGAGCAGAAGTTGTTGGAGTGTGTTCTTATCTGTGGCTCATATCGATCATCGTGCTGTGGACAGTCATGCTCTCCTCTTCCATAATACGGAAGATTTCCAGTTAATTGCCTGGAAATTGGGGAGGGGGTTGTTTTTTTCCCTGTGGTGGTCTTGTTACTCTCTTGTGTACAGCTAGTCATTGTTTTGCGTTAACTGTTCATACTTGAAGATTTCTAAGAAGATGATTGATACTGTGAACCCCTGAACAAGATTAGATGAGGTGGAACTGGCTTTGGTTGGCACTTTTGTCTATGATGCTGTGCTCTTTTCACTGCAACATGGCTGAAAGTGTATGTCTATTCCTAAAATAAATAATAATCTGATGCTCACGCGAGTTTAGCTATTTACTTAGAGGAAAAAGAAGTTTCCTTAGAAATGAGAAGGCTATTCAAGAATCAGTGTTGGGCATTTTAATTGCAGTGTGCAATGAATCCTTTGAAGTTTTATTACCTATTATATACTTGATTCAAAAGTTGCCTTTTGCAATAGCTTAAGGTTTTTTATTTGCCTGAGAATATTAACATTTCTGTTTCAAGCTCTGAAAGAGCAAACTTTCTGAGTATGATTATGAACATTAGGTTAATGCATAATCCCCACTCAGAGGTTCTCCCAGATTTGCATGTGCTTGTTTAGAGGCTGTTCAAAGGTGCTTAGCTTTAATTGCCATTATGTGAGCACACAGAAATAAGGACCCAAGCGTCTTATCAATTATTCTGTTCACAAATTCATTTTTAGATCATCTCAGAGCTGTTCTAAATTGAATTTACATTGAAGTTACTGGGAGGGGTAAAGTTTTTTATCTAAATGGGGAGAATGTTCTGTTGTCTCCTTATTTAAGTGATCAGTGGTTATACCTTTTTTTGGTCTTGATGTAATTGCTGAGGATTTTTTTTGTTTTCTGTGACACAGTTTTTTGCAGGTATCTGACCTGCCTTGCATATGCAAACTTTTAGCTGCCCACATAGAAATAATAATAATGATACAGGTCTGTTAGAAATGGCACGAATGACTGAGTTTCAGTGGCTTTCAATGAGCTATAAGATCTTAAATACTTGAGTTGGAATGGAAAACAGACCTTGCCTTTTAACAGCTTTTGAAAATGTTACTTGGAGGGCTATAACTGGGGCAACATAACTGAAAGGTCATTGGACCTACAGCTTTCACCATCCAAGAGAAACCTTTCTGTAATCACAGTTCCTGCTTCAGTGTCTTATCTAAAGATCTGTGAAGTCCACAAGGGAATCCAGAGTGAGTCATTATTGAGTAAGAAACTGGAAATAAGTTTCTAGAATGCAGGAAAGGACTGTTGTGTGGGGAAGAGCTCTCCAGTGCAGCCTGCCCAATACCAGAAGGTCACAATAAGACAGAGAAAAAAAATCAACCATTCTGTACATTACACTGCAAAACAGAGTAGAAAATATATTTTTACATGATTGTATTGCAGAATCAAGAATTGATTTCTAGAGATTATGCAGAAATACCCTGTACTTAATGCTATGGGTTACCCAAATTATGAGCAGCTTCCTGGAACTGAAGATACCAACACCAGTATCAATAGCAATAAAACACAACAGGCTAAAATCTGTTGCATTAGAAGAATTCAAATTGTCACTGACCTTGCTTGTCCCACCCATGTGCATCAGCTGTGCATGGGGTACTTCCGAAGTCGGGCTCCACAGATTTGTGGTCTCTTAGCTAAGGAGAGCCAATCGTGCTCTTGGATGTATATTGAAACAAATAATGGGTGTTGGTGAGGAGTACAGAAACGCTGTTTTGAGCCCTGCCACAACCAGGTATTAAGAGCATGGGAAGCCCCCAATCAATTAAAATTAGTTTGTTGAGCCCAGTGTACTGCTGTCAGCTGGGCAGTGGGAGATGCCATGCAGCACCTGCATCCTTGTCCCTGCTGGTGGCCCCAGCCCTGGTGGTGAGTGTTCATGGTCCCCTCCAGCTCAGTCTCAGCAGTAATGTCCCTGCTGCTGCCTGAGGCCACTCTGCACTGCACCTGATGCTGGTCTTGGAGAAATAAATAATGCATGTGCAGTGTGGTTAGCCTCATCAGCTTCCTTCGCCTGCCTTGCAGGTCTGAGTTGCTTGTCTTTGAAGTTACCAGGTTCTGCCTGGCTCCTTATTTGTACCTGCCCAAAGCCTTGTGTGTTGCTATATCCTCGGCATGGCATTCACCTGCTGGCACAGCCAGCCACCTTGATCTCAGATTCCCATTCAGCTCTTAGGTAATTTTCCATTTTGGCTTATCATCTACTTCTTTTAAAGAACTTTTTCAAACTCAAGAGTAACTAAAACTATTTTATTTTTTTACATTAAATATCTTTGGTTTAGTTAAAATTCTCCCCCTTTCTGACAAAACACCCTCTGTGTGTTTGGTGGAAGAAGGTTGGTCAGTTTTTCAGTAAAAAAATTCAGTTAGAATAAATCTTTGCAAAAAACCAGGTTCTGTTTTTTGGATTACAAGCCCAATACACATTTCCAGGGTATCATGAAAAACAGTCCCCACCAGCCTTTCAGAGCTCTTCAGGAAAAGTAAGTGCAGTTTGTCATGTAACCCAGTTAATTTATTCCCCGTTCCATAAATGTTATCCCCTGCCAGTCCAAAGGCTGTCATTACGCTGCTGTCTTTAACCATCTGTTTAGCATGTAAAACTCCTTGGGGCAGGGATCGTATCTTTGCTTTGTACTGTGTAAAGCTGAGCCTGTAGCTGACACTTGAGAAACAATTAATGATAATGCAGCTCAGTAGGGTACTTGGATACCAAGCTAATAGGAGTGGTATAAATGCCTGGCTGGATGGGATTAGAGGGAACTTCTGTGTCCCAGTGGTGCATCTCCAGCAGGTGAATGGAAGTAGTCTTAAAATGTCATCTGACAAGGAGCAGTGAAAAAATAGATGGCGTTTCTGAAGGATGCGAAAGAGTCAAGGATGCAAGAGAATCACAGTTTGGGCATGTATCTGCATTTTGCTTTGTTGTTGTTGTTGTTATTATTGTAAGATTTTTTCCAACTGAATATTTTTTCTACCATAGCATAAGGGATCACTTCAGAGCATTAATCTCATTAGTGCCTGCGTATTCCTTTGCATGGTCTTCTGCACGCATTATAAATTGACGCTTTATCGTATTTTCCTTTGTATCTTAATGATCCCTGTGTGTCGGGGTGGGGAGAGAGAGAGAGAAGCGCAGTAGATTTTCATCTTATGTTAATCCATCAAAATCAAGTTAGTTGTGAGTGGTGGAGGAGGCGCACATGTACGCACAGACGTCAGCGCCCAGCCAAAAGCTTGCCAGTTGCCCAGCAACCTTCCCGGAGGAAGATGGATGTCCTGCCACCCGCTCTGCTTTTAGCTGAGCCACAATATATTCCCAGTACCGCATCCTCTGAGCACACAGGGAATGGGCATGCCGGCTCAGCTGGAGGGGGATGTCGAGTCTCTCAATAGTTGGCTCTGGTGCCAGGACCAGATAAAATGCGTTTCATGCCATCCTCGTTAAAACTGTTAATTCAGTTGACTACATCATGGCAGTCTGGGAGCAGGTGCTGTGAGCTCGTTTACATTGCTGGTGTTGCTCTTTCCATCCCTTGGGCTCTTAAGAGCCACATTGCCAACATTAATTTCTCCCTCCTTTTTAGAAAGGCCCTTATCTGTAATAACAAAACTGCGGGCTGTAGGAGCTCAGTGCATGCTGTATGTGTCACTGACCTCTTGCTCTTTGATAGTTTCTTTAGTTCCTGAATTGGGCTCATCTGGGGCAGGGCTGAATCTGACCTACACTTTGGCAGTGCTTCCTTGTCCCATGGTGCCCAGCGTTAGGACTCCTGGCCATGCATGCAGTGGGACAGGCACTGTCAAGATGCAGTCTGAGAAGCCTCTGAAGAAATCAAAGGGCTCTTTCTGTTGGAGAGTTTTTTGTAATGCCTATGTTTTGAAGCCAAATAGGACCTGATAATTGTCTCTTTAATTTTTATGGCATATTTAATTATTATAAGATGCATTTATTTACTATTTGGATTTCTTTAGATGAGCCAATCTTGCACTCTAGGATGAATTTAAAATTCTTGCACATTTACAGTGGTTGGAGCTGAATCATGCTGAAAAGCTCACACAAAATCCTACCTGTGTAGTCACAGATACCTTTCATGGTCTGGCTGTGGTGCCTTTATTTATGTTGACAAGCTCTTTATGTAGGGTTTGATTCAAGAAAGCAGTTACGAATGTACTTGACTTTAGATCTTTTAATAGTCCTGTTGAAGCTAATGAACCTCTTGACAGGTTTAAACCTGAATGTGTGCTTTACTGATCTGGGCCTGTGTGAGCAGTGAGAGAGCACTGGGAGCCGGGGAGAGACAGTAAGGGCTATGTTGGCTTGGGTGCTGTTGGATCAGGTTATTTGACCACTGCAAATTAGGGTGTAGAAACACAAAAGGGGTATCAGGGAAAGCATCAGTTGTCCTAGGGGAAAAATATTTGCAGCCACGTGATGAAGCCCCTTAAATGGAGATAAATCTGCCCCAGCCCAAGAAACATTGCTCCAGTTTCATCTGTATTCCTCTCTCCATTGCCCCACACTTGTGCACATGCAGCTGTTCTGGGGCTCTTCCTCACATCCTTTCCTGGGGTAACTCTGTCCATATGCTTGTGACCTTAGGGGAGCAGGAACTGCCTCTGAGAGATGGTTGGTTGTGTTAGTAGGTGGGGAAAACATGCAACATCAGCGAGCTACACGTGGAATGCTTCAGCATGGCCCTTGCTTACCCTGTGCCTATGTATGTGGCAATTACATGCCATTTTGAATGCACTTTCTGGTGGCAAGCTATTTATCAACTGACTATTGAACTGATTATTTCCTACAGCATGTGGTGTATGGCTCCTGATTGAAAAGCTGCTGTTCTGTCTCCTTGTTATTCTACATTACATGGATCTTTTCCTGTTTGTTTTGTTAAAGTCCTTCAACTCTAGATTGGTAACTTCCATCACCTGAAGAGTGGAGCTTTGTTAAATGACAACGCCATTGTTTTTGTCTGTGCTGTTTCTAAAATGGCTGTACACAGCGTGGCAGAGTGAAGTACCTGAAAACAGAGTATCAGATGCCTGAAATTCAAAAGGAATGTTTTCAGAAAGCTGGTGGGCTCATTCATTGGGAAACAAATAAGGACAAGGAAAAACTAACATCATGTTTACCAGATGGGAGCCTGGAAAACAGCAAAAGGCTACATAATTAAGGTTGTAATTGAATGAATCACTGGTTGTTGGTGAGAAACATTTATTACAATAGAAAGTGTGATCAAGGAACAAGTGGTCTTGCTCTCATCCCTGTTTGAGCCCAACTCTTGCCATATTCATTCTTAATTATGAGAGATTGGTGTCTGGTCCTCTCTTCAGCCACATCCAGCAGGGATGGGTTCTGCTCCTTTTGCCAGAAATAGTGGCTTGCTGCCCATGGCTTCCCATTTCAGGGAAAGGTCAAAGAAAGACTTTTGTTCCTATGGTTAGATCGACCTCCTCCCCATCCCCCATCCCCCATCCCCCATTGAGGAGTCAGATGGGAGTGTGCTGTGGGCCTCATACTGAAAAGAGTGTCAGCTGGGATCTATGTGGGTGAGCCTGCTCACCATTGCCAGTGAGCAAGACCGGTCCTGATGAGTACATTAACTTGCATTGTAAAGACTCTTGATGAGCCTGATTCTGACCTATGCTCCTGCCATTGCTCAGTCCCATATAAACATATAAATACAAACCAAAAAGGACCATTTCCCACCTTAAAGGGTTTACATTATAAGAAACTGCCTTGTAGTACACACAGGTAAACTGTTAGATTAGAGCCTCTATTACAGGTAGAGAAAGTGTTTCAGCCCTGCCATTTGTCCTATGCGATGGGACTCACCTGGCTGCTGCGGTGTGGATGCCCTGTGTGCTTCACACTGTCGGCACTCCTCCATAGTTTGCAGAGAGAAATGGGCACTCGGGGTGCAGAGCAGCTCAGCCAAAGGAGTGCTTCTGACTAGGTGATTGCCTCCATGAATGTTGCTCTGCCTCTCTTCTGGAGCCCAAGTGACCAGTGCAGCTGTAGGCCAAGGTCCGCACTCTGCAGCATCCTAGAGTATGTGATACGGATCACAGATGTAATGCCAAAACACGCCCGCAGTGTGGTTTCGCTTAACTGGGATGTGTTCAGAGCTTGATTCTCCTTGGTGCAGGATGTTTCTACTTTCCCTTAGGATGAGGAGGAATTGAGGTCACCCAGTGCCATCCAGCATGGTGTCCTAGAGAAGCATGGAGGAAGGATAGAGAAGCCAGGTAGCTGATCGCAAAGAGCTACTAAAGCAGCAATAAGAATATCTTCTCTTATTTAAGACCATTTAATCTTTTTGAATGAGTAATATAATATTTATAATATTATAGTAGCTGTAATAACTTGCTTAAAAATTAAAAATTGTTAATGGGTGAAGTGGAATAAGCATGTTTAATGCTTCTCACTGAACTGCTGCTGTACCTCATGCTAGAAGAGTTTTATTTAAATGCGTAATTTTCTTCCATTTTAACAGCACTGACTGGAGCAAACACACTGGCTCTGTATTCCCTTCTGGGTGCACATCAGGTTGATGGTATTTATGAATTTCCCTGTCTGATATGTGTCCTAGCTATCTGGAGCACCACCTCCTACCATCAGATGAATTATCCCTAGGCAGAGGAGGGCATTTCAGTGAAATGTGTTGATCTATTGGGTACCTTTTTGGGATGCAATACTTTTTTGGTCTTTTGTGGTAGGTCAATTTTGTGTATTATTAGAGAAGTTTCCTTTAATTCCTGGGAGGTTGGCCTCAGACTCAGATCAGCTCCCTGGAAAGTGCTGTTTCCTGCATGCTTTCCCAGTGCAGTAGAAAGCTCTACTGTGCTTGAAGACCCAAACTGCAGACCACAGCCCTCAGCTGGGCACTGTTGGAGATACTGTAGATAGCTTGGACCTGTTTTGTGGGGGACTTGGTGAACAGAAGATGTTGGTCTGGATTTGATAGACTTGGGTGGTAAAAAGCTTATAGGACAGCCATGTCTTGTGTTGCTGAAGAGGTGCACTGAGGCATTTTGTATAAGTAGCAGTGCTCTCCATAGCACTGAAGGCTTCATGCCTGGATAGATTGCATGACTATTGTGAATTAGGAGGTGGTAAAACACAAAAAGTTGCAGCAAGGTCATAATCTACTGGAATAGGGTGGAGATTCCTACCCAAAGTTAATAGAAAGTATTTTGTTGCTCATAAAGATTGCTGCAGGATAGTTTAGTCTCAGTGTGAAATGGACATAAGCCTGGTCACAGGCTGGATTGACTGATGGGGATGGTATAGGGAACAAGGGAGAACATTCCTGAATTGAAGGACCTGCTTAGTGTGAGCAGACTCCTCAGAGTGCTGTCCTTTTCCCACCAACCTCATCTCTGCCTTCTCAGATCTTTGGCTGGTTGGTCTTTATCCGTGGACCAATCCTGCTGCATGTGGTGAAGGCTAGGTAGGGCTACGTGTCGTATTCACAGCATCAGCAGTTCAGTCTGTACAATATGGTAAAGTGAGGTAGTGTATAAACATTTTCTGATGGCCAGATAACTTGCAGTCAAAAATCCTGAAAGAAGTTGATGCGGAAGTTCTTTGGTCTGCTTCTGTTAACTTCTTCACCTCTTGAAAATTAATGAGTGAATGTGCACAAGAGGAAGATCCTGGGTAACTGCAGACAGCTTAGCATGGCATCAATCCTGGGCAAAAGAATAGAAGAGCTGATAGAGGATTTAGAGAATTAAAGGTAGGGAATATAATTAATGCCATTCAACATTCTTTTTTGGAGAATATGTCTTGTCAAACAAACCTGATTTATCTGATGAGATTGCAAGTTTGGGGGATAACTGTGTTGATATAATATACTTAAACTTCTGTAAGGCGTTTGATTTTATTCCACATGACATTATGTTTAAAATATTAGTACTCTATACTTCCACTGAAGCACGTGTTAAATGTATTAAGAACTGGGTAACTGACAGAGCTCAAAAAGTAGTTGTCAATAGGGAATCTTCACTGAATGGGAACATATTTAATGTAACTGTGCAGGGATCAGTCAGAGCCCCCATGCTATTCATCATTTTTGGCAGTTATCTGGAAGTAAATATAAAATTATTTCTCATAAAATTTGTGACTGACACAAAGATTGATGAAGTGAGAAAGAGTACAGTAGGATACAGTGCTCTCGCTCACTTGGTTAATTGTCCCTAATGAAACAAAATTCCTTTAAATCTAATTAAATAAGTAAGTTGTGCATCTGGAGGGGAGTGCAGCACAGAGCTGTTGCCCAACTTGGAAAGCAGAAGGTTTATGAGAACCCTTTCAGCCTGCTGGCCTCTCTGGAGAAATGGAGCTTCCCTAGGGCAGAGGCTGTTTGCCTGCAGGATCCCTCAGCCTCCATGTGACAGCAGTGGTGGTCCATGGTTCGGCAGTGCTGCTCCTCCCTGAGGAGGCTGCTGATACAAAACAACTCTTCATCTGCAGTGCTGTGGAAAGCCTCGGAAAAATAGAGATTTGGGACTGGTTAAATTTCTGTGTTCAGTTGTATGTCTGTGAGATCCTGAGTGTATTTTCTCATTAACCTTTGTCCATTGGAGGTATTTGAAGATGTGCCTACATCTGTGTCACAGAAACGCAGGAACCAGACTTAGCAGTAGAGTTTAGTCTGAATATGGAGCAGGGTCCATCCTGGTATGACTGGCTTGTAATTCTTTGTTAGCACCTCCAAACTTAAACTAGGCTACAGCAGCAAAGAGCATGCAGCAGTGAAATGAAAACACAGAGGTATTGCATACTCATGTCATGGCTATATTAATGTTAGTGGCTTAGTGTGTTACAGAGGCACCTCCTAAGTGCAAAAGCTCCTTGCATCCATGGTTACTTGCACACCACAGGTGCACATGTGTGTGCTCTATGGCATGCCAAAGCTTTTCCTGCTGGTGGCACCAAGAAAGAAGTTGTGTACCCAGGTGCCATGTAGTACACCTCATTGGCAACAGCGGTATAAGGTATCACATTATGAAGAAGGGCATCTCAGTGCCAAGGGCCTTCAGCAGTGGCTAGGGATAAATGCATCAGCAATAAGATTCTGGAAGTGTCTTCAGTTTTTTTACACTAAAGTTTTTGAAAAGGCAGAGGATGTAACAACTCTTCTGCTACTGCCTTTCACTTTGACTGAGATGGATCCGCTTATGTGTGTAGTGCTGGGACCTTCTTTATTTTCAAAACCTGAACATAGCATCACAGAATTACAGAGGCATAATTTAGACTGGAAGGGGCTTTGGCCATCGTTTGGTCAAACTGCCTGCTCAGGGCTGACAAGAGCCAGTTGCTTCCAGGTGGAGATTTCACAGCCGTTCTGGGTGGTCTGCTCGAACACCTGACTACCCTAATTGTAGTTTGGTGGGTCTTTTTGTTCATGATCCAACTGGAACTTTTCTATGTTCAGCTTGTGTCTGTTATTTCTTGCCTTGTTCCTGTAGACCTCCAAGGGAAATCCATCTCAGCCTCTGCCTTCCCATTAGGCTGTTGCATACAGTAATAAGCTCTCCCTAGAGCCTTGTCTTATGTAGGCTGAAGAAGCCCTGCTCCCTCAGCCTCTCCATGTTTTGTCCTTACCCCCCTGACCTTCTTTGTGGCCCTCCACAGGACTTGCTCCAGTATGTCAGTGTCTGCATGCAGTGCTCTAAGGTTGTCTCACAGATGCTGGTCAGAGGCGAATGGTCATTTCTGTCAACCTGCTGTTACGCTTTAAGAGGGGAGAAATGAAAGAAAAAGTTTGTCTTTTTTGTTGTAAAGTTTAGCTTTTCCCAGCAGGATCCTGACATGTGGCTATTTTAAAATACATAGAGGGAAAGTGGGGTTCAGTGAGGCCAGAACAAGATGAAGCTTGGGGCAAACAAACCAGCAGTGAAGTGTCCCTTGGAGAGGTCCACCTCTCAGCCAGGCCTCTGGGATCCTCAGCTGCGTAACTACCTTGCACTGGAGGTACAGTGAAGACAGAAGTGCCTGTGATGAGACTGATGGAAACTTCAGGTCCAAATAACAAAAGTGCATCAGGCATGGTCCTTCCTTCCCTGTACTGCACTGCTGCTTAAGGTCTGATGCATGCAGTTTCTCTGTCACTGTTTGAAGGACTGGGGGCCATTCATAAACAGACCAACTTTTGGTGTAGCTTTCCAGCCACAAGTTTCCCTAAGCTAAAAGAAAACAGTGTATCTTACTAAATAAATGATTAGACATCAATGATTTTCTGCCTTCTAGAGCAGAGTTATTTGGAAGCCTGAAAGGAAATGGCTACAGCAGTATAAAACGTCTGCCCTTTGCACTTGCATCTTTCCCACAGAGTAATCCTTCATTCATTGTTTACTTAATGAAAAAAGAAAGAGGTTAATTTATAAAACCAAATAAAAAGCAGACAGAAGACTTTATTTGTGGAACAAAAAATGGAATTGAATGAGTAGTCTATCCATTAATGCTGCTAATTGTGCCATGCTCCACTGAGGAAAATACACAGCTAGTATTTCACTTTTGCTGGTGGAGTCCACAGCCCCTCTCAAATGAGTGTCCAAGCCAGCACTCTGTGGCAAGAGTTCCCTAAAAACTTTTCTTGCTTGGTGCATTAAATTCAGCTCTGAGTCTGTGACAGGCTCAGCCTCTCAGGGCTTTCTTAAATTTAATAGATAGGTGTAGAAATAATTGGCAGAGCTGATCTTACTGGTGAGTTCTACTGTCTGAATCATTTGCAAATTTTCATGAACATCCGCAGAGAGCTGCTGCAAGGAAGAGAAAGAGGGACACCTTAATTCATTTTCCCTGCTCCAGGAGAAGTCTGTCATACCCCCGTTAAAATTTAGCAGGCTATTTCTGTTGTCTAAAGGCTGTTGCAGAAGTTGGAATGAAACCCAGGTGGGGGAAAGTTTTGCATTTCACCCAAGTCTCCTGTGGTAGCTGTTGATCTTTGTTAGTCAGTGCAGGTCTGAAATCTCCACCATACTGATTGGGTAGCAGAAGTTAACAGGGGTGGGAGCAGGGTAGCTGTGCTGTGATCTAGATGGGAGCAGGTTATATCTGCATGGGTGATGGCTACTTGATGCTGAGGCTGGCTGGAGGCTAAAGCTGCTCTATCTCACTCTCTTTCTTGAGTAAGCCTGCAGAGGAGTGAGGGGCAGGGGAGACCTGGGCAAGTGTCTCTAATGGCTTGGAAAGGGTGGTCAGTTCATGAAGACACCTAGGAATAACGTTTGATTCCCTTTGGGAATCTAGGGGTTACTGTAAAGTGTAAATGAGGAAAAAACATGCCTGGAAAAAAAATTAAAAGTTGTTTTGCTGGAATTCCCTGTGATGGTTTAGAAGATTTTGTGTTGGAAAAGGCACGGTCCTCTGGACTGTGAAACTAAAGGAAATACATAAAGAAGTTTATATACTGAACTTCACCAGTTACCCTGTGAATGTTGAGGCTCCATGGTCTGTCTTTACCAAGGGTTTGTAAATCCCAGTTGCCACCCTGCTGAAAGGACCTTGGGAGAGTTTTTTCCTTAGTAACTTCTCATTGCCTTTGTCAGCCAGTCCTAAACATTTATTTTCAGATTGTGATAGCAAGTGTGAAATGCAAATTGTGAAAAAATAAGTAAAAATTTTAACCAAATTGGTACCACAGAGCATGTGCAGATTAATGCGAAAGAAAAACCTGGAGCAGAAATGTTTTTCCCATCCTTATGTCAGGCTGAGTCATCATTCTTGAATTTAATCTGCAATTTGTTTTATTTCTGACATCATAAAATTCTACTTCTTTACTTTAAACAAGACTTGTTTCTCTATATATGTGTTTCGTGTGTATATATAATATATGTGTATAGAGTATACATGTTTATGAATATAAATCAATATATATTTATTAGGAGTATATATGAAAAAGTATGTAGTTGTTGCTCTGATGTAGCTTACTGGCACACAGAATTACATGTAGTCTTTCAAAAGTGGATTTTTTGAAATGCAGCCATCTGTTAAGTATTCAGAGAACATTGTTAATTATCGCTGTGAATATCTTTTAAATGTTCAGTGGAAAAAGTTGCAAACATTTTTGTTAGAACATGTATTTGTTTGTAACCTGTTCAATAAATCACCTGTTTGTATGCCAGCTGGCTTCCTTTCAAAAGCGTACTATTGAGAAGATACATACATTTTTTTTCTTTTATAATTGTGATATATTTTTATGCTATTGTCACACTTCAGTGGATATCCAACCCTTCTATAATATCTTCTGGAAATATTTGGGAAACATAAGACTATGCTTTTTCTGGATATAGCGGCAAAATTGTTCTTGGCTTCAGTTGGGCATGCAAATGATTATTTTTTTTTTTCTCCCAGTTCAAAGTAATGTAGTTGTGCTTGCCAATGGTTACATCAACACAGCAGTGTTCATTTTGTCTAGAAGGTACGTAAGCTGTAATGTCTTCGTGTCTAAAACTGGCTCTGGTTTTAAAACCCCAGGGTTTGGGTCCTGGGGATGGACTGGTGGGCAGGTGGAGCCTGTGGCTGATGGTGGCTCCTAAAGCAAGCATCAGGTCAAGGAGGCGCCTCCAAGCACCATGTGCTTGTTGCATCTCTTTATCTTCCCGTGCAATGACCTGTGGTTGTGTTTCTTCTTTGACGATGCCACAAGCTGCTTGCACCTTGCTTGAGGTTTTGAACATTTCAAGACACGTGCCATTTTCAGTGTTTGTGTTTAAACACAGGGCTGTAAGTTGAGAGGGAAGCATCATTTACAATATAACCAACTTATGTATGTGTACATCGTTTTGAAGGAAGTCAAGGGTTGTGATGGTAAAGCTGAATCCCTCTCCTGGTCAGCAACAGCCTCAGCTCGTGCAGGCTGCCCTTCTGCCTGTGTAGCCCATTTCGGCTGGGATGTGGGCCACTGTGTGGGGCAGCTGGGTGAAGCCTTTTTCTCGTGAAACCCAAATCAAAGTAAGGATCTGTAAGAAATCTCCATTGGTTCCCCTGCCTGTGGGCTCGGGCAATCAGCTGCTTTGTCCACTCAGTTTTGGTTTTTAACTTTTTCAGTTCATTTCTGAGAGCAAGGGTGGTACATTTTTTAGTGGAAGCTGAGATTCTCATCTTTGTTGTTCTTCCTGCACAAGTCCTCCAGGGCTGGAGGCTCTCCAGCACTGGAGGTCATTGGCTGATAGCTTTTCTCCCTTTTCTGGTTTTCCCTGCTCGTTTAAAAAGCGAAGCTGGCACCTCTTGGAAAACATCTTTTCCATGTTAAAATGACGTAGCTGTGCTTTTGTGTCCTTCATGGCCCTCCAGAGCAACCTCTGAACAGGGATGAGGAAACCACCTCTGTGGTGAGCTCAGGCAAGTCCCATCCCCTCCTAAGCTCTCCCTGGACTGTGGTCTTGAGGAGGAGGCTGTGGTGTTTTATGGATGCATTTAAAAGAAGCTCATTTTTTTTGTAGGCTATTCCGCTTAAATCTGGAAGAAAACTGTAGTAGGTTGAGATAGCTAAAATTGCCTGTCTGTAGTTAGTGTGGCGGGGATTGTGGGCAGGATATCCTCAGCCCCCGCCAGCCGGGCTGCGTCATCCTGCCACAGCGAGCAGCCGGAGAGTGAAGAGAAACTCGAGATGCACAACATGTAAATACTCCATAAATACTAGGAATTTGGCAAGGAGGCAGCAGCGGCTTCCTCTCTCCCTGAAGATTCCACCATATGCCCAGAGATGAATCCGGTTATTTCAGCAGCGTGGGCAAAACTCAATTTCGACTCCCCACTGTTCCTAGGCTGGCACGAGCAATGGCCTTGTCTTCTCAGGGCTGGGGGGCTGCAGGGTAAGGGGAGACCAGGCAAAAGCACTGCCGCAGGAGGACCAGGACCCCTGGTGATGGTGGTCGGGGTGCGGAGCACGCAAGGTGGTGCATACAGCAGCTGACTCGGGTGAAGAGCATCACTCAGGCAGTGAATCCTGAGGCATGCTGCGCCCCCCCCCCCCCTCCCCCCCCTCGGTTTTGGGGCACAGGATTGGGGCCAATGCGGGGGTGGTGAGTGCTGGCAGCAGGACACACATCTGGCAGCCTCCTGCTTTTGCCCTGTGCCACCCCCTTTGGGCTTTAAGATCTGATAGGATCATGGCACAAGGTGGAATAGCTGCAGGCAAATCACTCATGACAGATATATTACTGCAATAAAATTCTAAATTTATGGTAGTCAGAGATCTAGTCATGTGCCCAAACTTTTCCTCGCTTCTGTGTATTGTCCTAGTCAAGTGGCATATAAACTAAGCCAAGCCATAGAAGAAAGAGATGATACTGGTCGCTGCGCCCTCCTGCTTAATGGCTTGGGCCTTGGTGCTCTGCCCAGGCGCATGGCACCGCGAGGGGCTGCTGGAGCACCAAAACACAACAGGGGCTTTTGTGTGGGTTTGGACAGCAGGAAACAAGCTACAGCTATACCACCTCCTCTGAAAGGTGTTATTTATGGGTCTGTAGCAAAGCTCAGGCTCATGCTCTTCAATGACAGCACTTTTCTAGCCCCATGTTACTACTACAAATGGAAGGTGCAAGGTGGGGTTTTTTTTGTGAGATTTTTTTTTATTTTATTTTCTCCTCCACAAAGGGAGGTAGTATTTCAGTGGGTGAAAACGTCGAAGTCAATTCACATGCAGCTCCTCACTCCACTCTTCTGTACATAGCCCTACTCTCTCCATACCATCTGTCTGTTTATTCCAATGTTTAAGTTTCTTTTTAACTTTTAGGATTAAGCTGGAGTGCCCAGGCATCCTCGTGGACTGTGAAAATCCCCAAGCTGGAGTGTCCCAGGCTCTTGAAAAGAAGGAAAATGTGGGAGATACTGGTTTCTCCTGCATTTTCCTTGGCTTGCTTTCCTAGCTGCAGCTCCCAGGTCAGGAGAGGGGACTGAAGCCCTAGTCCTTGTGGTGTGAGCCAAAGCAGAGGCACATTTGGTGTGCAATGCCTCAGGGTCCTGACTGGTCCCACATTGCTGCTCCTCTGCTCCTGGCAGCCCTTCCCTGTGTGCTGCGCTCTGGAGTTTGAGCACAGTCTTCTCAGAGTAACCTTGGAGCTGTGAGTCTTCTGACTTATATGTTTGGGCTTTTGCCTTCAGAGGTAACTAGAGCCTCAGGCTACCCCACAGCAGTACTTTTTTGACAGAAGAAAAGTATCATAATCCAGACAGCAACAGGCCCTGCATTTCTCATCTTCATCTGCCATTGGGAGCATTTCCTGGGTTGAGCTCAGGGTTGTTTGGATCCCACCTGCACCTGCAGTCTGTCCTGGAAAATCTCTTCCTTTCTACTGCCTGTAGTTTCTTTGGTGTATTCTGTTTTCTATCTGTGTGTGGGGAGTGTGGGGTTTTTTGGCTGCTACAGCCTAGTGTGTGACACAGCACTGCTGCATGTTTTGTTCTGCTGCTGGTCACTGCATCTCAGAAACCTCCTGGTGCTTCCAGCTGATACCACCAAAGTGTGACACCCTAAGTCCCTGGCTTCGATCTTCCTGTAAGACACCCCACTCCTTTGCCTGAAGAGGTCTTTGCTCAACCATGCCAGCCCATGGTGGATACCACCTTGGTCTGGAGATGGGTGTGCTCCTTAGTCATTGTAGGGCTAATCGCTTCATGGTAACTACACTGTATCAAGCAGGGTTCACGCAGACAGATTCCCCTGCTTACTCCACCAGCCTGCCCTGGCACGCTGTGGGTGTCCGCTCAGCTGCTGGGGAGCTTACCTCCTGCTGTCAATTTGCATACCTGGAGATGGTACTTTCTTTACCATGTGTCTGGATAGAATATGTCCTTTTTATTTTGCATTCTGGAGCCTTTAATTACTCACAACAAGTCTGTTTCACACTTAGAAAATCCTGTAGCAATTTTAATTTGAATTGCTTTCTCTGAGGTTTCTGTTTAGATGAGTGCACCTGTTCTGGGGTTCCAGTGGTAATTGGGCTGTAATAGTTATGATCCTTTAAATGCTCTTAAGGTACCATGAGCTTTAAGAATTGATAACGATGCAATCTGGCATCTCGGCACCAGTTTTGTCTTGTCTCTGAGCTGAGCATTCTGGTTTTAATTGTATTGTTTTGCCATTTGTGAAGATTACAGATATTCACAGGTTGTAGAACCTGGATGTATTTAATTAAACGTTGCCCAGTGCTCACATACCCACCCCACAGCTCTGAGTCCTGGGCTGCTCCTCTGTTCCCAGTTTGCCAAGCCCCTGCTGAGTTCAGTGGGAGTTTTGCCAGAACAAGGCCCTAAAAAAGAAGTGTGGCTCATTTGAGCAGTTGTGCTTATTTGTGCAGTCTAGGCTCCTATTAAAAGGATATTAAACAAAAAATACTACAGAACCTACTTGTCTTGTCCTTGCCCAGAGCAAACCTTTATCCTGGGACTGGTCCAGCAGGTTAAAGATGGAGTTTCCTCTGGTTCATGTGTTACCTAGGATTTTGTATTGTGGATACCGTGAATAGATCAAAGCTTTTAAGGTTCTCTGCTGCTTTAATTCCCCTCTAAGGAGGGGGCTGAGGGGAAAGAAAAGAGAAAGACATCTCTCTCAGGCATGTCTCAATACAATAGCAGGAGGTGTGCAGCCTGTAGCCTGCTGCCACACTTGGAATATAAGATTTCCAAAATTACAAGTTGTCAGTGTGATAATGAACTGAAAGTAAATATGGTTCAGCTTGCTATGAATCATTCTTTGAGGGTTTAATTGGACTCAGATGAGCTGGCGTTGTTGCGGTGCGAGAATAGAGTTGTTTCAGAATTAAGACAGGTGGTGTTGCTCGGCAGACCAAGCTGCAGCATCTGAGTGGCACCAGGGAAACCTTGCCCTTAAAGAGGCTTCCCAGGGCAGATTAAAGGTCTCCAGGTAGGGAAGGTGCCAGCTCCCAAGCTCCTGAGATCAGATGAGCACTATGAATGAAGGTTATTGATGTGAGATTGCAGGCTTTCCTTCACCCTAAAAGTCCTCTAAGCTCTTCTGGCAGGGAAAAAGGGGCATGAAACGATAGTAATGGGAACTGCTATAATGGGACATTACAGCAAATGAAAATAAGGATTCTGTGCTCTTCCTTCCAGCAAGAATTTAAGATCCCAAAGCAGGACCACCAATGATGCAGGCAGCATGTTGTGTCCTGGCAAGGACAATACTTTCCTTAGGAAAGCAAATGCCATTTGGCTCCACGAGAGATAGAGACCTGGGACAATACCCCACCTTGATGTTTGACTGGTGTAACTTGACTGCACTGGGGATGTACAAAGAACTTGGAACATAGGAACTGGCCTGTAATGTGAGGAGACAGAAATTGCATATCACCCTTTTTAAAGCCACAGTTGTGATTATGGAAGGAGGTTCTTAACCTGCTGCAAGGAGATTTATATAAGCGATTCTCATTAATACCAGTGGGAATTACTCAGAGCTATACAGGTGCATCACAGTAAGAAATGTGCCTTGGCAATTCACTATTAGTATCTGAAGATGGTACAAGCAAAGTTGCCTTCTCTGAATCAAGTGGACAAACCCTAGTGATATTTTTTTGGGGGGGAGGGGGGGGAAGTGGGGAAATCTGTTATTTTAGTTTTCTGAGAGGTTATAGGAAGGTGAACCATTCATACTTACAGATACTCAAAAATAAGGAATTTCTTATACATGTGACATGTTAACTGTTCCCATGATTATAACTTCAGATGCTTAGCTATTCTCTGCTGGTTACTGATGGGCAACAGCCCAGCTCTGTTTTTACATGCTGCTGGCCATCTCTGCTGACCCACTCAGTCCCAGGGCTTTGGTCCTGTCTGTTGCTCACCATGGGACAGGAAAGGTTGGTCCCATTCTGTCTGCAGTTACATTGTGTAATAAAATGGGATGGGGAGACTGCAGGCTGCAGAAGAAAGGCATAGGCAAAATCAGAATTTGTGATTTCAGTCTAGTGAAATATCTCAAAGAGCTTACTTCTTTTGAAGTGGCCATTGAAGTGGGTAGAAAGGACTGTGTATTTATATGAGGTACAGAGAGAGGCAGACATTGACCTCTGCTTGATGTTTCTGAGTTAGTCGCTATTCCTCTGTTCGGTTTGTATCAGTACCAAGCTTTCAAGTTGGTTTCATCAAATTTTGGATTTTTTTTTTTTTAAAGTTGGCATGAAGTTTGAATCTTAAAATCTGGGTTCCAGCAGCAAGCATTATTTTAGGCACAGGTCCTGTCCTGCATTGTACCAAGTGTGACCATGCAGCCTTTGTCTCAAATTCACCTTCCTCCTGTGGACGGTGGGGCTTGGGCTGCATCTGTTAGCAGTGTGTTGCTGCAATGCTTGCCCAGTCCCCATAAGACCTTTGGCTAATTGCTGCCATGCTGTTTCAACTAATTTTCTTTATTATTCTTGGCATTATTTACATATTTTTTTTATGGAAGCCCATTTCACTTAAATGAGAGAAAGTAAAATTTACTATTCCTGACAGATGTCGACAGCTTTGGAACAACGCAGGACACGCTGATTGTGTCCCAGCAAAGACCAAAGCAGATGGGTCTTGCCTCTTGCCCTGCAGATCATAAATGCCAAAGCTAACCTTTATAACAGCACATTGCAGGTGGCGGTTCACCCCAAAGCCCAGGGTTCCCCACTGAGAAGGTCGTTGCTGATGGCTGCACAAGTTGAATTTCATCAGTTTTCACATTCCCAATAAATAAACTGGTGAGGTAGAAGTTAGTGCTGTGGATGGCTTGGTGTAGATCTTCAGGAGCTTCTGGTAAAGTCCAGGGTCTTGGATATCATCAGCTGCTAGATGTAACACCAGGGATGGTGGTGTGTACCCTCAGGGTATATTCCAAGTCGAAAGCAGAGTGTGGAACTAGAAGACAGCCACAGAAAAAGTACATTTCTGTCTTTCACCTGAGCAGTGGCCAAATCCTGGCCTAGTGTCTATACATCTTAGCACCCCTGTGGGGACAGGTACTCTGATAGGAGAGTTTGGCATTACAATGGTATGTGCTGTTTTAGTACTTCCAGAGACATAACAGAATACCTAAAAAAACCCTCCTGTTCAGTGCTTAGATAAGGATTTTGTGCTGCTATGTCTGTAGGCAGATACCAGAGTTTATAGTTCACTGTCCAAGGATTTGATCCTTTCTTTCACTTCTTTTGCATTCCAACTTGCACTAATGTAACTGCATAGAAATTACTTTAAGAAAATAAAGAACAATCACATCATAGTTGCACAGAATAAAGTTAGCAGATAAGGTGGTATTGGAAAACACAGACCTAGGAAGGTCCAGCTACTTGCTTAATACAGTTATTTTAATGGACATTAAAAAGTATAAATTCTTGTAAGTTCACTGCTTTCCTGTTAAAAACCAATCAGACAAGGATGAGACCTCATGAGGGTGCATGTCTTCCCTGCCCTGCTATGTGGCAACAGTTACCAGGTATTTTACAAAGAATTCCCAGAACACCCTACCACTGTTACGATATCTGCTGCTTGATAACTTAGCATCAGCCAGGCCCAGCCAGGAGCACCGGTCTCCTAAGGCCAGAACAGCTTTTAGACTACCATGCTAATTAAACTGACAGAAGCTGAGTCCAGCTGTGGGATGGGTATGGCTGCAGGAGCCTGGTTGAAGTGTGGTTTCCTCCCAAGTGCAGGCATGGGTCAGTGGTGGCAGCTGGGGACAGCTGTGAGCACCAGGAAGGGAACCCAAGCGAGGGCAACCAGGCTGTTTGAAAGGGAAAAAGATATTTTTATTCCAGCAGCTAAAACCCTTTTGTATTTTGGTTTCTCTTAGCAGCTATTTATCCAAAACATTTGGGAGAAAAGCTGTCTCTTTATTAAATATTTAACACCCTTGCCTTCAGCTGTGGGCTGAGAAAGCTTCCAATCCACATGTGAGTCACCAAGAACTCCTCCGACAAAACCAGAGGAAGTCCAGATTGGAGATTGCTACAGGAAAAAAAAAAAATGTTTGCTGATTTGGAAAAAACCCAGAATGGTTCACATCTCTCATATATCATAAAATGAGCACAACAGTCACTCTGTGGACAGGGAGTCTTAAGAGTCCCAGATTTTAAGTGGAGAAGATCTCAATATGCTTGATAGCATCACACCCTTTATAATGCAGATGAGCAGTGCACCCAATAGTTGGTCTTTTATAAAATACTGTTTGCATTCATGTCCTGACATGTTGGACAATATAGAGATCACTGCTTCCCTTAGTAGTTTGTTCCATTGGTAAATTAGCGCTAGTTTTAATCAGCTTAGTTTTCACCTCCAGCCATCAACATCTCTCTGCAAAGGAAGGAGTTTTGAAGGTACCTGGCTCTTTCAAGGTGACAGCCTGGGACTCATCTTCAGGGGGCAGGAGTGCAGGCTCCCGCAAATAGAGCATATGGTAAAAATCATGTGATAAGAATGAGCTGTGATAACAAAACCCGTTATAGCTAAAATTTAAGCTATTGTAGCACTGCTGGTGGCGAGTACTGTTACGCAGTGTGCTTACAAGTGCCATGCACACATGGTGCTTGTACCTGACTCTGCTATTTCTTTCTGTTGAAGTGACAGGAACTGAATAAATAAAATTAAAATGAAACTTGTTTGGCATGTCTCTCCCTTTGACCAAACTATTTATTCAACATCCAAATGGATTTCAGCTGCAGAGATAGGTGGCAATCTCTGTCCCTTAGGCAGTTACAGAGACATTTCCAGCAGTGCTTTTACACCTCTTTCCACTGTGGACCACATTTTTACTGGTGATGTGGGTTCCTTGTATAGCAAAGGTACACCCCCTTAAAAAAAGGTTTACTCCTCCTATTACTGCATTATTATTGCAGATACCTTAAATGTGGTTCACAGTATGTAACAATATTTTCACTGGTTAAAAACCATTAGTCTGTGACACAGGTAGGTTCTGTGCACTCTGAGATCACTGCTGCAGGGAAGACATAGGACACTTTTTTAAGCTATGCGCTCTGAGTACTTTTAAGCAACTTGTAGCTTATGAGCCTGATTCTGATTTATGAGTAATGTTTCTGTATTGGCTTGTGGTAAGTTTGTTCCTGATTTAGGACTATGAAAGGAAGATCCTTTTTTTCCCAGCTTTGAGCTTAGAAATACAAACCTTATAGCCTCCCATGCCCACCCCAGCGTGGTGCTTATTGGAAGATGACGGGTGACACCAGTAACATTCTCTAGCAACACATCACCAGCTGAGTTGCACTAACTGGCCAATGTACTCTGGCACAAGTCACTTGGCTCCTTTGACCTTTACTGCCTTGTGCAGGTGGGACCTGGGCAACTACCTCTTGTATGTGCCTGGCTTCTGGGTAGGCAGGGTTAATGCATATGAGACTTTCTGTAGCTGGCCGGTGCTATGTCCCCCTTTCTGGGAGGAGTGAACGAGATTGCTGAAAGTCAGTTTGGACGTTAAGGACTGGAAGCAATCAGATACCACTTTGACAGGCATTCTGCAAATACCCAGAAACAAGATGATCAGGAGACCATTTGTACCAGCATTGTGGAAAAAGTTAAGACCCTTTTTAAAACTCATTGCTCAGATGTGCTGCAGCAGGTACCTGGTTGAATACGTGTATAAGGACTCCTCACTGAGGGGAGCTGGTCCATCCACCTGCGCCTGAGCTGGCTGATACAGCTAGCAACCTGATTCCCTACCCATTGCTCAAATTGCCTAATACTGCAATTGCCAGCTTCTTTGATGAAAGGCAGGTTTATGGATCAGATTGTTGAGCATTAGGGATAGGGGATTAGATTTGCAGTGTAATCTTCCAGTAACATTCCTCTTGATCCAGAGACCGTGCTTTATGAAAGAGCTCTTTTCTCTCTGACATTGTGGTGGCCTGCTAAGGGACGACTATCTTCCACCTTCATTTGGAGATAGTAAGGCTGCTGCTGACCTGATGTTCGTGAAGGTCACAGCTGTACTGGGCAAAATTAGTTCTGTGCAGGACAGTTAAGTAGATTGGATTTTCTCAGTTGTAGCTGATTTGCTTTCATCTGGGTTCCTCCTGCAAAGCCATTTAAAGTCCATTCCCCTCTGCCCCCCACTGCCCGTTTATGGGAAAAGACTGAAAGGGGGAGATTTCTGCCTGGGCTCCAATTCTGCTTGAAGCTTTATTCTCATATCTTTCCAGGAAAGTGTCTGGATAGAGGCTGGGGCAGGCTTTGTAGTTGCTCTGGAGCCTCAGACTATATTTCATTCCATCACAGATGTTGTAGGGCCAGTAGGGATGGGCTTCCCCTGTGACAGTTTATACTGTCTGCTTTGGATCCAGAACCCTGTGGGGACCATTCTGCAGATTCCTGGTAACATTGCTGCAAATGTGGCTGAGCCCCATTCCAGGCTAGCCTTTTTCTTCTTGTGGCTCAGTGTGCCTGCAGATTTTGGAGCCTGATGGAACCAATTAATTTCGGTCAAAAGGCATGCAAAGCCCTTGACTTCTAATCAGGAAAAAAACTTCTGCTGAAGTCAGTTGAGTACCAGATTCGGCCAGTTAAGCCTGGCCACCAGGAGATGTGTCAGATACCTGTCTGTAGTGGCAAAAGGTGACATACAGTTGTGCACAGGAAGCACTGTGAGCATGGTGAGACACAAGAGGGAGAGTGATTTCCACCCAAATGCATTTTACTTCAATGACTTTGCCAGCAGGGTGTTATGGTGCAGCTTTGCCTGCTGCCCTGGGTTGCAAAGCAATCACTGATGGAAAAAAGCCTCTCATTTTCCAGGCATCCTCCTGGATTTGCTCCCTTTCATTGTATATTGTGGTGAAACCTGAAGTCTGTGCAGTTGCCGCCTGTGAGTTTGGGAAGCAATACTGGAGGTTGCAGCAGACAACTGACAGAGTGAGGGCTATGATACCAGTGGTGGACTGTGTGATCCAAGTTCAGCTCTGCGGCACAAATGGGGAAAATTCATAGGGACATTTGCTTGAGTGCCTGGGCAGGGGTTTGTGAAGGGTATTTCCTCCTTTACAAAGTAATCTTCAGCCTGTATCAAAAAATCCATACTGTCTGGAACTATATGGAGAAAAGGGGTTATGGCTATAATTGAAGCAAAAGAGAGCTGCTGTATGGTATGTTCTCTCCTCCCCAAAACTGTAGGTGATGTAGAGTTAAAAGCAGATGCGCCTCAGTTGTTCACAGAGCTCCATGTGTCTCCTCTCTGGGTAACAGAGCAGTGCCGGCAGCACCACTGAGTCCACCACAGCAGGGTCTGGCACTCATGGGGGAGCCAGGACTGGACTCATGGGGGAGCTGCAGAGAGCAGGTCTGTGTCCCTGTCCCCTTGTGCTAAGCAGGTCTACTTGACTTGGTCGCACTGGTCAGCTGTAGTAACACAGAGTCTAGCTGACTCCAAGATTGTAGCATGCTGCAGAGCATCCTGTAACTGATGTTGTGATGTCCTAGTGTAGAAACTTGCGAATGAGAAGCACGAGGTCAACTGATCATACATGTAACCAAATCAAGACTTTTGGATTCTGTTTTCTTTTCTAAAAGCTTTGGTAAATATAATTTTCCTGTACTGCACTGAAAACATGCAATGACCCTGCTTTGTCTTCATGCTTTTTATTGGCATCTCCCTTTATGTTATAACAGTATGTTTTATACTGGATTAAAGGTTTAAATATTGCTTTGGGGTTTGGACTTTTTAGTCAACATGCATTTGGGAAAGGTTTAGCAACTGTTGAGGGGTCAGCATGCAGCATGTGAACATGCAGTCTACTGGAAACATCAACATCCTTTCTGTTTCGGAACAGATCTGAGGCATGAGGATTTTAGGTTTTCCATTCAGACAGTATTATATTAGAGATATGAAGTATTTGATAGTTCTTTTATTTTTACTCTTTTAATGTCAAAATGTGTCACATCTGGTATTAATTGGTGGAAAATTATGGCTCTAATTTACCAATTTGATTGTCTGGGAAAATTGAAAAGAGTGTAACATAATAAATGAACGCCTGTTAATCTTCTAAATTTGTCTGTTTACCACCAACTACTATCTGCTAAAATGGCTTCTTATGGGGTGCTGTAAACAACTTTCAGAAATCCTGGTATTCATGGAGAGGAATTACTACCTGGGAGGGCTGTGGCAAATATGTTTTGAGCTCACTAAGGGAAGGATGTGGCCTGGACAAGTCCTGGGGCCAGCAATGGCAGAGACACCCACCTGAGGCAGGGTCCACTCCAGGCTGTCCTCTCCTCTGCGGGAGGAAGGGGGCTGGTGTTTGGTAATAACCCTGGGGGTGTGCAGGTACGGTTTTCCCATTCCTGCATGCATGCCAGTCTCATCCTCCGGCCCCCCGTCCTGGGAGGTGCAGGGACGGAGGTGCAGCTTGCTGGGGACATGTCCTTTGCTCTCCTCCTTCCCTTCATCTCACTCTGTCTTCTCCACGTGGATTTCTTAGTCCAGGGCCCAGGCTACCACATTGTTGATGCCCAACACAAATAAGCTTATTTGTGCGCTGTAATTGTTTTAATTATTATTAATGAACATTAATTATTTCTAGCCAGAGCTTTCCAAAAGCCCTGATTTTTTCAGACTTGCCAACAGAGGAGCATAGCTAAAAGAAGTCAGGTTGTTTTTCCTGTGGTTGCAAATGAAATAGTTTGTCTTGCAGGCAACATGTATCAAACCCAAAGCATAGATACACTTCGGCAAGGCACTGTCACTCCGTTGTGACACCCCCAGCTCTAATGAGATGGGTCGCTACTGCCTTTCCAGCCAACACGCAGGCGAAGCAAAGAAACAGCACACTGTTATTTGGGTAGCATATGTGGATGGTGACAAGCCTGGTAGCTTTTCTATCAAAAGACACCCGTGTGTTTGTGAAAATACATTTTTGGAGGATCAAATACCAGGTGCTTATTTTAGTAGTAGAAAGCCCTGAAACATGCCAACTCTGGAATAAGCTGATTCTGAAAACTGACATATTCTGTATGATTATTCCAGTATATGCCATCTGTCAGTAGCATATCCAAATATTTATGTATTTTGATTAATTTAACTGTTACGAGGATGCTGAAGTTCATAAATAATTTCATTTTCAGCAATCATTTTATTACCCTTTCCTGGTTTGATAATGACATTTTACATGTGCCTGTTCAGGTTCTGACACAGGGAACAGAGTCACAGTGTGGCTCTGCAAGTGACACTCTTCAGACAAAAAGCCTGTGGCTGGGTTGCCTGAGCCCATGTCTGTGTCCCCTCTGGGTCTGTGCCAGCTCTCACTCATTTCATCTCCTTGGGCTTCAAACTGCGCTGTGCTTTCATTGAACTCCTTCCCGCCTTGTCAAGTGACTACACTTAGATTGGCAAATGATATAATATGACTAATTATGTTTAATGTAGATAATGTCTTATAATCAAAATAGAGTGGATTGCAAACAGATCCTTAAAGGGCACCAGGCACAGAATTGTCACCGTATTTATTACCAATAACATAGCTGAAGTGGTAACAGCTGCTCGGCTCCAGCAATTGCAGCCCCTTTGCAGAGTTTTCCAGAAGAAGGGCTAAGTGCATCGGAAGCGCATTATTGCTGATAATAGTAATTAGTTCAGTAGAGCTTGAAATGTTTTGTAAAATATTATTATCCCAATTTTTCAACTCCACAAACCCTGACACAGAGGAACAGCCTCCTCATCTCTGAGGAGTGGCTGCCGGAGGTGGGGATGGCCCTGGCCCCAGGTGCAGGTCTGTTGCCCCTCTGGTTGGACCACATTGCTCTCTCCAGCTGACTTCAGAAGTAGAAGGGATGTCCCCTCTGCATCTCTGCCTTCGTTTTCACAAGTGTTAGCAAAGAGGCTTCAGTAGATGCAGAAATGCACTGATGTGAAAGCAGATGTGGGTGTTAGGTTTTTGAAAATCCATTGTTAAGCTAAAAAAGGAAACCACAAGCTGTAAAGGTTGACGAAGCTTCTCTGTAAGGGACTCTTATTTTGCTGTGTACATTTGTTTTCCCTTGCTTACTAAAGGGATAAAGTGCAATCTAGGTTTCAGAGAGAGATGGCTGATTAATCTGTCTGCCAGGTACATATGGAAATAAATTAGCAAATGGTGCATCTGGGATTAAACTACTGCAGAGATGATAAATTATTGCCGTCTTCCATGGCTGTATTACTGAAGCTTCACTGGGTTCCCAATACTCAGTTAGTTGCTATTCACATGGTGGCTGTGGATTGGAAAGCCTCTATATTTGAAGCAATTTTCTATGATACGCTAGTTTGAGAACAGATCTGGCCAGACTTATAAGGATATGTAGTATACTTAGATTAAGTTTAAGTGAAGAGATTTGATTCGGTCCTTCTGCTCTGCATGAAATTCTGCTGGTTTCTGAGGGCAGGAATGCTTGGAAAGGGGAAAGGCAAGGAGCTGCAAGAGGTTTTTCCACCGTCTGCAGTCATCCCCCACCCTTTATTCCAGACAGCAGTTATTTATGCTAGCATGAAGTTGTGAGGGCCTGGAAGTGAGCATCCCATGGCCCCAGCCTCTCTCACACCCTCAGCTTGACCAAGATGTAGTTCCAGATTGCACAACTCCAGTTTATCTCTGAGATCAAGACTGAGATGAAATACCACAGAGGTGGTATTTGCATTGAATCCTGATACAGGCTTTTCAGCCGTGTCTCTGCTTCTGCTGCATTTTTCGTGTCTGTTTAAACTGATGCGTAGGTGATGGGCTGGCAGCTGGGACATACTGGTGATGCCTACAACAGAATGTGCAAATGGAGTAAGTGTAATCGCAGACAGGTAGTGTGTTGCCTTTCTGGAGGAAGAAAGGGTCATGCAGAATTTCTCGTCAAGGGTTCTGCACTATAATACTTAGCAAGATCATGGTTGTGTCCACAGCGCTTGTTGGGAGCTCTCTGTGGATCACCTGGGCTATAATTTTTTTCCCCATCCACATACTTGGATTTCATTTCAAAAGAAACTAGGACAGCTGCAGAAATGGTATAAAAAAATGGTAGGTGTACTGGCTAGGCCAGGAGA
The DNA here is from genome assembly GCF_015220075.1 of Falco rusticolus. NCBI lineage: Eukaryota > Metazoa > Chordata > Aves > Falconiformes > Falconidae > Falco > Falco rusticolus. The sequence goes on from NC_051193.1 coordinate 43,683,576, forward strand.
GGTTTCTTACCTACACAAAGCTGATTTGTGATAGCACTGCAGAGTAACAAAATTTCTTGTTCTGGTTTCCTTATTTCGTGAGATCTTTACTTGGGTTCTTAGGATTTGCTCTGGGGTCGCTTTTCCCTAGAAAGGAGTTGAGGGAATAAAGCAACTCTGTGAATGGTCACAAAGAAGTCTTGGAGGGGGTAGGTAGGAGCAGTGTTGGACACAAATCCAAGATTGAGTTTTGCTTAACATGCCTTGTGTTTAAAAGCTTGAATTTTAGTTTGAGAGCATATTGAAAGAGTGGCTTGGCTTTTCCTAGGGCAAGTCTGCAGCACCTAACAGTCATGGTACAGAGGGGCCAGATCCTGCGGCACTCCGGCAAGCTGTGGGAGGAGGGGCAGCATTGCTGAAAAAGCTGCAGCCAGACTTTATTAGGGAGTCTGCAGCCTGGCCTGGAGAGCTGGTGTCTCCATGTGACATCCCTGGCCCTCCATGGGCCTGCCAGGTCTCTTGAAATCGGTCCCTTTGCAGGGAGTTCTGCTGGGATCTGATGCTACAGGCTGATTTTGGGGCACTGAGTGGAGGTAACACAGGGGGGGATGCTTGCGGAGCTGGGAGCTGCCAAGCACTGGTTGTCATTCAGCTTCCACTGGTGGCACTGGTGACTGAACACCAGCAAGTCACAGGGCGCGGACAGCTGTGGGGCGGCCCCACAGTGTCATCAGGCTTGGCAAGGTGGAAGAGCTGGACTTGAGGGACAGTTACTGGGTGACTATGCCCTCTGGTTCTCTTCTCCAAGTCACTCATCATGGTCCGTGAGTTAAGCACAGTTAGGATGTATGCATTCCTAATTGAATAATACTAATGAGAACAAGGCGTTTCGTTATGAGATGCATGGGTGGATGCTGGGCTGTAAATCTGAGCTAGCAAGGACTAGCTCTGTTCAATTAATCCAAACACAGAAATGTTTACTAGAAATAGATTTATCTTCCAATGACTTTATTTGCAAATTTTGGTTAACAACAACAGTTTGCTTGTAATATAATCATGTCAAGCAGCAAGTGGGACTTACTGTCGTTCTTGGCCTTTCTCACAAAGTGTTTGCAGCAGAATGTGGAGTGAGTCAAAGGAACCACCGGCTGATGGATGAACAGATTGCAGCACAGCCATCTATTCTACTGTGCAGTTCCAGGGAAACCCCTGCAAATTAGATGTGCAGATTTTACATGTACAGAGAAAACTAAAGAAATTATATGAAAAATGAAGATTTAGATGGAAATGTTTATTCCTGTCTCATAAACAGTTCAGGAATAACTCCCTCTAAAATATTCTGCTTTAAGCACACATTTAATTTGTGCTCTGGGAGCAAAATAAAGTTGCTAAGAGAAAACATTCTAATAATGATTTATGTAAATTTATTTGAACAAAGCAATGATGTAGTTGCCTATAGCAAATTGTCTGGAATGTGAAATGGTATTTACGAGCCCTTCTCTATATATGAATACAATAGATGATAGGAGATACTACATAAAGAAAACACAATTGTACATTCAAAATGGACTCTGATGCCACGTTTAGTAAGCAGGAAAGCCAGCTGAACAGATTGCTGAGTGTTTGATAAAATAATTTCCAGCTTGATTCTTGCTAGGCTATTTATAGCACAAGTTTAATTTCAAATTTAGATACGTGCCACAGATGACCGTAACAATCATGCCAGGGCCATGTATGATAATACAATTTTTTTGCCTCGCATCACACATACGCAAAAATTTCAACTTGCTTTACAAGCAGAAAATCAGGCTCTGTATCCTCAAAATATGGATGAAAAGAGGAAAACAATTGTAGTCCCCAGCTGCTATGGGCATATGGGGCCAAATTTATCCTGTCTGTTGAAGGTTATGGAGTTCCGCCAGGGATGACTTTGATCCCGTATGTCTAGCAAAGTGGAACCAATATGTCAATATAAGACATTCTGCTACTTCTTATGTTCTCCCAATAAGGACATCATTCAAAGTGGCTTGAATTTCCCAAGTGCCCAAGTCACAGACATGATCAAGGGGGATATTTCAGAAATGTTCTGTTTCTTGCTAAGTTGATGTTAAAGCAGTGACAACAAATAGGCTTTTTTGTCAATGAGGGCTTAAGCCTCGGAGTTGCTGGTGTAAATAAGCATGCATCAGCCCTAGGCATGGAAAACCAAAGGCCATTTGAAGCATTTTAACAAAACTCTGCAGGACAGAGAGCTGTTCCTGCATTCAGGTAATGCAAAGCATGTTTCACTTGAAAAGCTTTTTTCAAATCAGGAATGAGAATGCCATGTAAAAATAATAGGGTTATTTACTGTATTTGCTTTGGTGTACCAAGGCATTTCTAGGTACCTGGTGATGGTCTGAGCCACAAGCTTTGCATTCAGCTCCAGCCATTTACAACTTTTAAGAGGCATTTGAATCCCTTGCTTTGAACAGGGCTGATTTCCTAGTCCCCAGCAGCCACTCTCTTCAGGACATATGGCACTTGTAAAGTAAATTCAGGTGACCACCATATGAAGATACGCACATCTGGCTATCGTACAAGAGCTGAGAAGTCTGTGTGTGCAAAATTGTGCACGTAGGAATCTTACAGGGATTCAAGTAAAATAGTGCTCTGTCATCTGATTAGGGTTCAGGTGACATTTTTACAGAGTTGTTCTCCATTTATTCTGGACTAGCACTAAGTGCCCAGTGTAGGATAGCTATGGCTGCTGCTCAGGACTTCACTGGTGACGACACACTGGTATGTCCAGCACAAGACTGGCCTATTAAAGGCAATGATGAACATGAAGTATCTGTCTTTGGTTTCATGCCTATAGGCTGTTGTTTTAGGCTTTTCATGTGTGTCAGAGTCAGGCTAGGAAAATCATATAAATGCCGGCACAGACAAACCTGCAAGTGAGAATCTCTGACCAAACTGGTGTTCATTTCCAGAGATGCTATACTGGACTGTATGAAAGGCAGATCTTGGTAAACACCGCTCCTTAACATAGCTGTTAAAATTTTACATAAAATGATCCTGGGAGATGATTGTAGAGTTTTAAATTTAACCGCGGACATTATAATCAAATTACTTTGTGCCCATTCAGTATACAGTGCCTTATAAAGAGGGTTTTGAATGGCTGTGGACAGAACCACTACAGTCTCTGCTTATAAAGTGCATAGGGACTGTTATCCCAGAGTAGAGGTGTAAAGGCACAGTGGAGTCACCACACAAGCAGCAACTGGAAGATCATCTACTTTGCTCTGCTTATTCCTTTGTGACCACTCTCTTCTGCCTGGGGCTTTTGCCTCTGCACACTCTGCATTACTTATGGACTGCCAGGCCAGATCTCCAAAGACATTTGAGAAAGTCTGACAGGTTCACTTTTGAATCTTGATCAATGCTGATTTGCCCTCCAAATCAGAATTAGCTGCACAGACAGTAGCCCCTGGAAATTGGGGTGAAGCCATATGCTATGCACCTTTCATTTTGCTCTTTGGGAAGCCATTCCTTTGCCACAGCAGATCAAAACCAGGGAGATCGCCAGATTTTTGAGACTGTGCATCTGCCTTCAGAAATCTGCAGGACTTGGTTAATTTTAATAGCTCACCTATTTAATATGCTGGGTTATACCTTACACCATCTGTTACGTGTAATGAACTAAACTGGGACATCTCTGTCACTTGAGGGTGCTACAGCTGCAAGAAGGCTTTCAGAAGAAGCTCTTGATCTGTTGGTGGCAATCGTAGTTCAGGCGTCTTCAGCTGAGATAAAAGCTTTGTTTGCTTAACAGGATCGAATTTTCCTCAAAGAAATAATTGAAAGAATAGGAGAATCACCCAAACCTGTGCTTAGCATTAGCAGATGAGCTGTTTTGAAATCGATCCATTTGGAAAGGAAATAATGTGCAGATTGGTCAAGGTAATGATGGTATTGGATGATAAAGTAGATGCAGGGGTGGAGAAAGCTTGTGAGGGATATAGTGTCACCTAAAAGCTTTTCAGAAGTGCTTTTATTACCCTGAATCAGCTTCGCTTTGCACTGACACTTAGCTGTTTGCAAAAGAATTATACCTGCTTCTGAGATAAATACATCTGACAGTGAACTCTTAACCCCTCTTTCGCAGGCCCCTTCTGGGTAGTAGCCATGGAGAATGAGATGCCTTCAATTTTTCTGACCACAGAGTTAGACAAAATGGGGTGCAAAACTATGGTACATAATTTTCTAGTGAGCAGAACGCTTCAGGAAAATTACAGTCATTATTGAATGTAATGAAACCTGACAAATTAGAGTTTCATAGGCCCTCCTTGAGATTAGCGTGATCCATTAAACATGCTCTCTGACTGCTAAATGGCATTGTCCCATTTCACTGTAAGAACTTGAGAAATCCTGAGGTAACTGGCTAAAGGCTGATTGAAAGCACCCAATCAAGAGCTCTTTAAAGTAAGAGGAGAAATTATCCTGATTAACATTATTTCCAAGGAGGTACTCTCCAAGTAGGCTGTAAATTGTGTTAGAAGCATTTGGGTATTGCAGGGAAGACCACATTCGACACTGAAGTGGCCACAAAGTAATGTACGAACTGGAGTGATCAAGGGAGGAACATTTTGTTGATTGTGGTGGGAAAACTGAATTACTCTCAGTTGCATAGCTATTCAGAGTATGTATGTTAAAGTGAATGATACTCAGTTTAAAAGAAGAGTAAGCAAATATGAAGAACAGAAAAAGCCTCTTTTCCAAATCCTTCTTGCCTCATGATTTACATCTTAAGAATGTTTTTGCAGGGAATAGATAGCATGTTGCAGTGGCTATGATTACCTTATCCGTTATTCTAAGACATCCCAGTGATGCAAACTAAATCAATACAGTAGTATTCCTTAAAATGATTGCTTTTTCCTTGACTGGTTGCGCATTAAAAGCAACCTTTAAATGGTGGACATTAGTACCTGAGACCTGGTCAACTGGTGCTGACTGGGCTGACATGAGATAGATTGCGAAGGATCTGTGCGATAGTTGGTACAATCCTTCTGAATTTCACAACAGAGCCTTCAAACAGGGAGTCAGTGAGACCACAGGTAAGTCATCAGTACAGGATAAAGGGTCTTTAACTTGTGGAAGAAGTAGCACATGGATATACTCTAGTGCCTGGTCCTTCAGGGCACTAAGACCACCTTAGACAGGTTTTATAGACATAAGCATAAGAGGAGGAGAGTGCGCTGTGGCTGTAGGTGAGCATAGTAGCATTCTAGCAACAGATGAGCCTCTCCCTCAGTAAACTGTCTAAAAATACAAAACCCACATCTAAAAACAGTATATAGCATATGTGCACTGGAGTGATGCAACTGCAATTTAGTTTTGCTTCTTCAGTCCCATCACCCGTCTCATGTCCCAGTTTGGGAGGTGCTGCATACTGCTAGCTCAGTCTGCAACATCTTTCTGAAGCTTCCAGTGCAATGATGCACAACACTGAAATGCAATAAAAATCCGGAATAATGGCAAGCGTTAATAGATATTTCTATAGTTCTGAGGCAAACATTTAAGTGAAATTCTAAATGTCAGATTAGAAGAGCCACATGACTACAATTTAATGCTAGGAGCTGTCTAGTCTGGTAATGTCATCTCATTTTGTGACATCTTCAATAACTAGAGCTGATCCAGAAGATTTATTTGTTGTATTTTTCCAGGATCACTTACTAAAAATGTCTCTGTGGTGCTTTGGGTGGTGTTTCAGCCAGAGCAATGACACTGGTATAGTGGTAGAGTACTACCATGGCATATAAAGAAGAGTTGAAGCAAGAAGCATTGAAAGGTTGGAAAGGAAAACAAGCACTTGAAATACAAATTCCCATAATCTTACCAAAAAAGATTCCCATGATCTTACCAATGCCTAGAGGAAGGAGTCTGTCAACATAGCTGACATGGTACAGAGCAGATCATGATGAATGTAAACACAGTCCCAGAGAACTTAAAAGTTTATTTCCCCCTAATCTAACTGCTTGTAAGTGTTTACAGTGCCCATCCCTGTAATATCTGAGCTATATTTGACATTGTTGTTCAGGGCTGGCCGCTCATGTCTGCTATCAAGAGTAGATCTTTAAGGAAGATCTCTGTTGCCTATGATGCAGCTTATACATAAAAATATTTATGGAAGCTGCTTACATCTATCCTCTTCTGAAAGATAAAGCACTTGAGTGCACACTGAATGCCTCCTACCTTCTCATCTCCCTGACGTTCATTATAAACCGAGAAGCCAAGTTTTTTAAAAGCTATTTAGATGTTTTGTGCTGTAACTTTCTCTAATAGATATATTCCTATTGATTGCAATGAAACACACAGAGTAGAACAGAACAGATCAATTGAAAAGTAAAGTTAAGACAGCAAGTACACTTCTTTTCCACTTACCTTAATGGAAACAGTTACAGCTAGATCTATCCCAGGTGTAATGCTGCTAAGTCAATGGAGTTGTATCAGCGATGAATTTCGTTCCTAGTGTTTTGTTTTGACCTTTTCAGAAGGTTGCTCTGCAGGAGCGAAACTATTAAACGCAGCCAGCGATACCTTAAGTCAAAATACAGAAAAGGCAAAGCTAGAGTGCATAGCACCTTTTTCACTAAGAAAGAGGCCTGACGTTTATAGAGTGAGGGCGAAAGAATTGATTCCAGGTAAGTGCTAAACTTCGTTTCAGGTTTCCCTGGTGAATAACAGTCCCAGGTTGGCCTGAGAGTTGGACACGTCTGCTTTCACACACAGCTGTCTGGAAGGGGCTGCATGGTCTTTCTGTACGTCTGCACGTCAGGATGGTTTTGAGTTGGATGTCAGTTCCTGCAGATACACTATTCATCTGCTCACCAAAGATCCATGTAAACCAACTGAACATACTAACAGTTCAAGTGACCTGAAATTGCCTGGCAGTGCTCTATGTGATGGTCTTTATTAGTAGGTACTTCTGGATTTCAGTAGACAACAGAGATTCTTCATGCACTGCAGTTGTCTCAGGAAGGCAAGGAATAGCACTCTGATTTTGGAGTATTTTCAGCCTTAAGCCATTCTGTTTTACACCTTTGGGAGCACTAATCCAGGCTAAGAGACAGCAGCATGTTTTGTGGCAACTGACAGGCAGCAGTGCAACTGCCAGTGGGCCCTCGGTATTGTCACCGTCTTGCTCCTGTTGCAATGTCCTTTCGTTCTCCACTGAAATTTCCAACTGTCTCCAAAAGCAGTAACAGCAAGCCATGCACGACAGGGACAGAGGCTTTACTAACAAGGAGGGAGAGACAGCCAGAAAAGCTCTGTTTCTTCCTCGGGTAGCTGGATTTGGAAGGATGGCAGAAGCCCAGAGAGGTGTATCGGAGGTATGTCCTGGGAGTCCCCTTGCCTGCAGCAGGGCAGTGGGAACAAACACCCAGCACTGCTGCAGCAGGTGCTATGGGGTGGGGTGGCCAGAGATGCACCATGCTGTCGTACCGCCTTGGCTCGGAGGCGATGCTGGATGGGTGCTCCTGGGGTGGCAGGCTGTGTGCTCCTACCCCTCTTCTCATAGCTTCTTCCCTTTCTCTTTTTCCATGTCCAGGCCTCCCTGCCTTTTCCTTTTATGGGCTCCTTCCCTGCTTTTGTCCTCCCCAAAAAAGCTCGTCCCCAGCTGTGTTAAAGCCATTGTTGGCACCAACCTGACATTTGCAGACTGGCAGTCTGCTCATGCAGGGTGCTGCTGAACTCGGCACCAATGCAGGCTGGGGGCTTTCTGGGGGCAGTGTCTGATCCCACATTGCCTGGCTTGGATGGACCAAGGCCTCCCCATCCCCTTAGCTACTTGTATAGTAAATACACTGATTTGCACCAGCTCCCGATTTTCCTGGTGGGAGAGTGAGTAGGAGCAGGTCTAAAGATTCCTTGAGTCACTTGCACCTACTTACCATCCTGCACATGTAGGTGAGGTGAGAGGATTTCAACACTGACAGCTCAGAATAACACTGTTCATGTTAATGGAGTTTTATTTATAATATTGCTCACTGTTTTCCATGCTAAATTTTGGTGGGTTTGGTGGGTTTTTTTGAGTCAAATACAGCCTCACATTCCTCATTTATCCTAATCCTTGTACCTCGTAACTGCTTTGCTAAGTGAGGTGTGAGTCCCTCTCCCAGTGGAGGTTTCAGATCAGGAGGCCACAGAGCAGTCTCCCACAGCAAAGGCTTTCTTTCTTTTATAGAGTCTACTGCACCATGTTTACCAGTTTATTCTGAAGTGTTATCATAAATAATTGAAGCTAAATTATGCTTGTTAAACAAATGAGGAATGCACATGTTCAGCTGCATTATCTATGCTTTAATTGCAATCATTTCTTGAGTCCCTCCTCCTGTAAGAAGACAGGAGCCTTCTGCCTGAACAGAGGGCTGTGGGAGCTGCAGGATCTGGGGTGAAGTACTGGGCCCTCATTTGTTCGCCCAAGAATTTTTAAAACATGTTTTTAGGGTAGTGGTGTACGGCATCCATTGTGGTGAGATGATGTTCCTGGAGGCAGGTGCCATCGTTCTGCTATGGGCTTTAAAAATGTGGAGAAACTCTTTCATGGGGTGAAACCTTTACAGAGGGAGTTTCTTATAATCCAGGCTGCTGTTCAGCATGTACAGGACAAGCAGATGGAGCCCAACGTCTCACATTTACCGTCACATAGGTTTGTGCTGAGTGCTTCGCAGTGCACGCTGCTCGTGCATGCCTCTGTTAGACTCACTGAAGCTGGGCTGTGGGGCTCCCTGATGTGTCCCCCTGTGCTGCTTCCTGCACATAGGTCCTGGGTTGGTTTAATTTGTCCTACAATCTTCTCATGTGCATTTAGTCCTTTTATGCTTATTTAACACACCTGTGCTAGTGCACATGCTGCATATGACCTAATAGGTCCCCCATAAGTTGCTGCTGTGCAGCTATAGGCACACAGGGCCCCTTGGGGTTCACTGTTCTGCGGGCTGTTACATCCCTTTCAGAAGGCAATCCAACTTCATCTTAAAACTGTTTAAAACTAATTGCTGCATGGAGTCTCACAGCCATCCTGATTAGTGATTTAAAACTTCTGGACTCAGTAACTTTATCTTCATTAGGAAGATCTGTTTTCATAATAATTGTCTCTAAAGAGAATCTGGGGGATTATTAAGAGATGGTATTTGTAATCAGTAAAAATACCATGAAGAAATTTCCTAGACAAATGTTGATGTTCTGGATGATGTTAATTTTTTCTACAGGGAAACAGAATTTTATGTAAAAAGTATATATTAATAATTATCTTTATTAAAATTGGATTTTAAGGCTTAGTCTGTGTTTTAAGCTTGGTCAGTATTCCTAGGTGGTTGACATCTGCAGAGCTGAGGAAGGCTAAGGCTGGTTATTTGGGGGAAGAAACAAACAAAACAACAGAAAAAAAGGGTAAGGAGAAAGAGGAGTAGTAGTGTAATTGGTAAGGAAAGGCTTTGGTAGGATCTGACATTTAGGAAGCAGACTAAGTTGGAGAGATGTGAACTTGGGGAGCAGAAACCAACTTTGGAGCTTGAGGGCTGAATGCTGGGAGAATATCACAAATGAACAAATGATTTCTGTGGGAGGGGTTTTTATTGATTCTTTTTTTTAACTAGGAGGGTTACAAGTAGCTAGAAGATCTACTACAAGACAGTGTGATAGCTCAATAAATGGCAAGAGGACTCACTGGTGGCAGGAGTGAGGCTGGTAGATGCAGGTGCAGTAAGGCTACCCTGGCTTAGGAGGAGATGGATCAGTGGCTGATGAATTTCTGGAGGCTTTCTCACTTTACAGAAACCAGATTTGGTGCAGATCAAAAGCAAGAACAATACATGGATGCAAGGCAGTTGTAAGATCAGAGTCTGATGTCTGTCTCTACGGACACCAAAGGAACATAGCTACCCCTAGATAATTCTCACAGCATATAAAATGTTTTTTGTTGAAAGACTTATGTCTTTATAGAGGACATAGTTATAGAGCAAGAGGGAATGAATGATTTGCTTTCTTTTTTCTGTACCTCAGCTTTGCGTTCTTGATGTTTATTTTGGTTATTGTGGCTTCTGAGGCTTTTTTAATTAGTGTATATTTCTTAAACAGCGTGGCTGTGAATGGTCCAGAATCTCACGTCCAAGGCTGCAGAAAATAATATTTTAGTGAAAAGGAGTGGGAAAGTGAATTTTCTCTGAGGAAATAAGTTTTTGAATGATTGTTTGTATCTGCATCTAGAAGAAAGGAAATTAATATTTCTTATGGCAGCTGAGAGATGGTCATGAGGAAAAGGAAGCCATTATTAATTAATCATCAATTATTATTTTAATATTTATGTAGCACTGTGTGACTGGCGCCCCACAGGGAAAGAGGATCAGCTCTCTGCTTGAGGAGCCTGCATTCTAAATTTAACCATGGTTAGGACTGCTCATGGCAAATGATGTGTTTTCGTCATTCTCTGCTCTGCCTCAGCTTTTCGGTTGAATCCCATTTTAATTCCCCATCCCCAACAGAGGGGAGCCTGCACTAAGCAGGAATGGCAAGATCAGAGTCTAAAAGAGCACAATCAATGCAGTAAACAGAGAGGCGGGATTAGAGGTCTGATCTCAGAGTTCTGTCTTGCAATCCTTACCCGGAATTGCAATAAGGTAAATAAAGCCTTTCCAAGAATAAAGAGTGCAGGATTTCATGCCAGTTTGGAAAGACTTGCTCTTTCTGGGCCCTCAGACTGGCATCCAAATAAATTTTTTGTGGTTTTTTTTTTCAAAGTCTTTAAATTGACACGCTTAATGGTGAGACCTGGCCTGCATGGGACTGGTGGCAGCAATACTGGGATGTTTCTGTTACAGATGTTTGTCCTGACCTTACCTCTTGCTGAAGTCCCATTCCTATTTCTGTGCTTTGAGGCAGTTGTTTCTAGATGCTGTGCCTGTACCTGATACTATGCTCAGCTGGCAGCAGTCAGCACAGTAATAAACTCTGACAGGTGTACTCTGATAAAACCTATATGTTTAGTTCCTAATAATTAGCTGATAGATCACAAAGGTTGTATTGTAAGGAGGTAGTTCCATGAAGTGTCAAACTGAACTCTTTGATTTAAAGAACATGTATATGTGGCAACCCACTTGGAGTGGATTTGAAAGGACGACTGAAAATATGTAATACTGAGAGAAACCAACGTTTATGTAAAGTACCTATCATTGTCAAAGTGTCGTGTAGTGGCTAGAACAGAAAATGAGAGTGAAACAGTCTAGGGTCTATTTTTGGCTCCAGCATATCTGTACTGAAGTCAAACTAATTGGAGCTAAATACAGAAATCTCTCCTTATATAGAGTTTTTGATCCACTTTCAGTACTCTTAAAAGGGATGTGCTATTTTGTTTTTCTAGAGGATGATCTAAAAGCATGGAAGGAAGTTACTATATGTTATATTAATGTATGCAAGAATTTTCCATAAACATCTGAGTTAGCATCAGACATATGACTTCTGTGCTGGGAGGAATGAATCTGTGGAAATGTATAGCTATTGCCAGATGCCAGTCTTGATCAGAAATCTGTTGGCTCCACTGGAATTTTGCGTAGACATTTTTCCCTGTCAGGTGACCTATTTAAATACAAGAAATAGAGAAGTTTCTGGGCAGAGAATCCCTATTCTATGGTGTAGAAGCCCAGGACAAAAAGATAAGTTTTCATTTATTAGTACACTTGTCTTTATTTAAATAAAAAATAATACTTTGAATGTGACTTTTGCTTGTTAAAAGCAGTTTTTTTAAACAATGAAACCCAAACAATCTGTTGTCTCCACATGTGTGTAGTGCTCTGTAAAGGTACCCTAGTTCTGTCTGAAGGGTATCCCAGTAAACTCGAGAGGAGCTCTCTCAAGGTTCAGCCACCTGGATGGTGAGTTTATCTGTGTGCTAGCGTGGGGACACTGCTTACAGGATGTGTCGTAGTTTGGCTGTCTCTAGATGATGCTGTGCAGAGGGTAGCAGATAGGTCCTTAGAGATTACCACATGAGAGGACGTTGTGATTCCCCTTTGTTTCAACTAGCTTCCAAATCTAGGTGATTGCTCATAGATGCTCCCAAGAGTGGATGCTTGCTAATAGAATCATAGAATCATTTAGGTTGGAAAAGACCTTTAAGATCATTGAGTCCAGCCATAATGAATAGTTACAGAGAGGAGACAATCTAAGCATACAGGAAATGGACTCTGCAGAGGTGTGATTTGACAGTGGTTTCATCCTCTGGACTGGCTCAGGCCTCCATTGTGCTGTGTGTGCTCTCTTAGTCTCACAGAGCTGGGTGCATCCCTTTTGGGGATCGGTACCTCTAGGAGTAGGACCTAAACCAGTACTTGCAATGCACGGTCCTGAAATAATTCACAGAATAAACTGTATATTAGGGTGCGTTACCATCTCGTCCACCTGAGTTAGAAATTAAAAACAGAGCTATCAGAGGAGAGAGAGGCACTACATTTGGTTGTCTGCTTTGCCGTCTCCTACCAGCTGTGGAGCAGGATGGGTGCAGGACTAACAGCAGCCACAGGCAGTTTGGCCATACTGGTAATGACTGAGGCCCAAATATACCCAGGATCATGCTCATTTCTGTGCAGGACATTGCCCCTAGGCAAAACAAGTATCTTGTAAGATCTAGGGTTCTTGTAAGATCCCACTATAAGCGTGTGCTGTGTCAGCAGGGAGCGGCAGGCAAACCTTTAGGCAGGGCTTTAAGATGACAGTTTTGGAAGTACCTGAAGGCTGTAGCAATACTAACTTCACTGAAAGTCAATTGAAAATCAGTGAGATTTAGGCTCTTAGATCTTTCCCTGCTTTTCTTATAAGTTACCATCAGTCCTTGAAAATCTAATATATTGGCTATGCCTCCATTGCACCATTCATCTGAGAATCTCTAACCAAAACTGCAAATATCTGTAATTCTGTAGTACCTTCTGAATTCTCCGTATTGACTTGAGTTTTGGGATGTTTACTGTATGAGTATATTGATTTAGGTTAATAGGAAAAATAACCTGGTCAGTAATAAAAGCTGATGACAAATCACTTTTACAGGAGTGTGGTTCAGGTTGGTGACAGGCAGTGCAAGGATGGAAAGATCCTGCAGGCAAAGGCCAGCAAGTCGGTATGAGCAGCTTGCGTGGCCAGTCCTGCATCACTGTTGCAAGGGAGAGTCCAAGGGAGAATTGCTTAGGGGAGAGCAGGGTCTCCTTGGGAGCTTGTGAATGAGTCAGCCTTAGCCATGTTACCCTCAGGTGACACAAGATACACCTGCCTGTTCTGCTGTATCTGCCTGTTAAGTAACAACTTGAATTTAAAGGGGCTGCTGTGACTGCTGTTGCAAGCCTTTGACACAAGTCCAGCAGAGTCCTCGCGCTTTGTCAGATAAGCAGGGTTCTTGCTTAGGTTACTCCTTCTCTGGGCTGCCTCTCATGGTGAGAGCAGCTGCAGGGTTGTGCCCTGGGAAAGAAAGTGATTCCTCACATCCAAGGAGGGTGCAATCAGAACAGCAGAGGTATCACCAACAGCAGTATGCTTCACCTATATCCCACGCTTATGGAGGAAAACATCAGTAGCTTATCCCATCCAGCTGTTGATATGGATCTGTACTGTTTTGCCTGAAGCAATTCTGTAGACTGCAGGGAAAAATATTAGTGATCCGCAGGAAAAACCAGGCTGCCTGATGTGGATGCAACGTTAGGCTTAGCCACAAGATGGGCAACAGTAGAATTTGTAACCAGAGTATGTTTTTTCTGGTCAGGCTCCTTGGGATACTAACTGATACTGTTCTAACTCAGTTTCTTGTCCTTGTGGTTTATAAGGCAAAAGAGCTTTTTTTCCCCTGTTAATTTCCTAAAGCACAGTGTATTGCTTTCCTGTTTTAAATAAAGCTCCTGCTCTATTTTTCACTCACATTATGAGTGAAAAATGACTTTATCCATCCTGGTGGCAGGACAGTAATTTGTTATGCTGCCAGCTGGAGGACCTGGATCAGAAACAAATTTGGGTTCCCAGGCCCCACGCCAGAAGAGCTGAGACATATTTTTGAGGTGATGTACTTGGACTCTAGGGGGAGATTGTTGACTGAACTGAGCTGCTTTCAAAAACATCCTGCCAGCTGAGCCACAAAACACAGCTTGTCTTTGCCTCAAAATGGACAGGTCTTATGCCTCGCACTGTGCACAGTGGTTAGGAAGTTCTCACAGAAGCTTAAAGTGCAGGTGAAGAAATCAGGGCACTTTGAGCGGAAATTTAAGTTCCTGCATTTATGTTCACCCATATTAGTTATTATTATTGCATCAATCCAAGCACAAGGAGGTAATGTATAGAGATGAATGCAGTTTGTTGGAGGTGGGCTTGCCCTTTTCACATGGGGACAGAGCTGAAACTTGAATAGAAGATGATGCAAGGCCATCGCTTCCCATATCACCACCCTGGACTCAACCTAGCCCCACGCCACTCTTTCAAAGTGCACTCTCTACCCCCTCCCCATAGCCCTTCTCACCATGCTCCATGGTCCTTCATCATCTCCCAGACCTTCTCCACCTTGGTCATGCTCCTGCTGTCTTAGGCAGGTGCCAGGTGTAAACCAGAGGCTGCAGCTTGCACTGGAGCACCCCAAGAAGTTTGTAACTCTGAAGCTGCAGCTTTTTGAAAGGACTGAACTTGCATAGGGCCTGATCTGTTACAGCTTGTGTCTTGTGAGGTAGCATCTTCCAGCTGCTGTTCTCTCAGTGGATAAAGATATCGTCAGCTGGAATGATCTGCTTCCACATTTTCTGTGGACATATTAAGTGCTTGGAAAATCTCCAGGTACTTCAAGTGAGACTATAAAGGGAAAGCTACAGAATGAGACGGCAAGAAAAGCATGTTGTTAGGACCATTTTATTGAAAAAGAATACCCTTTTCTCTTGTCTGGGTAGACACAATATTGATAATTATGACTGTATGAGTAGATGGTTATTGATAGGTATGTTTGTGTATTACATTTTATTGTCTATGTATACCTGTAGTTACTTCAAAGAATGAAATACAGAATTAAATGTATTAGTAGTACTGTCTGAACAGTAAAAAGGCACTATAAAGTCAAGAGAAGTCTGCATAGACATGAGTCACATGTCCTAGATATGCAGTAATTATCATAACGCAAGAAACAGGGGTTTCAAGTAAAGCTATCAGATGGCAGGTTTAAAGCAAAGGAAGAACTTTTTTCACACAGTCAGTAGTTAAAACGTGGAACTCCTTGCTACAGGCTGTTGTTGATGCTGAAGCTTACATGAACCTTTTTAAGGCTGGTTGAAGAAAAAGTATCTTTGGGTTTATAGCACACCACAGCATCTGGACACATCTTTAGCTGAAGCTTTTAAGCAGCAGGTCTCTGGAAGTACAGGAGAATGCTGCAGAGTACCACTGTGCATTTGCGCTGCTCTTCCTTAGGATGTGTTTGGAACCAGGATGTGAGCAAGAGGAGCTTTGGTCTGACTGGCTTCTTCAATCCTGCAGTAAAGGCTAAATAGAGATGTGATAGGGACATAACGGGATAAATAAAGGTAGAGGGTTGGATGCTGATTTAGTTAGAACTGGTAAGTCCAAAGGTATAATCAAACAGTGCATGAGAGCAGCTTCAGCCCACTTCCCTAAGGACTCTGCAGGCAGTGGTATCACACTTCCCACTAAATAAGGCAAGTACAGGTGTAAATTTCCATCTGCACACTTTCAAGATCTTATTCCATTTGTCTGACCTATGAAAGAAGAAACTCTGCTCAAGTGGAACCTGTTAACTTCAGTAAGGAGCCCCTTCAGATACCTGACAACTAACATCCCAGTCTTGAAGAGACTTCAGCACATACGTGCCATGGCATGCATGCCCACACATGCCTCCCTGCACACATGTGCTTGCTCACTCATGGAGATCAGCTGCTTGAAAGGGGCCATTCTGCAAGTCCAGAGGGGTTTCCAGATGCCAGGTCAGTGTGTACAGGTGTGTTAGGAGAGCCATCAACAAAATCCAGTAAAAGTACTTAGTCCATCTCCAAATCCAGTGGTGTGCACTTAAGTGGCGAAATTTGCCTTATTGTCCTCGTTTCCCTGTTGTCTCTTGAACTTGGCTGATAAGCATGTTGATGCAGAGACAGTTGCTCTTCCTTTGCTTGCTCAGTACCTTACACCACAGGATCTTTCTTGGTCCACAGCTGTGGAGCACATACCAGGATTACTTTCCCAGAGCAGCTCATGTGCCAGGGACCCCTCCCTGTACTGGGTTTGTGGGGAGTCTCCAGACAGTGTCATTAGGCCCAATTGTAGTCCTGTGCTTCATGCGTGAGTGCAGTATGTCTCTGGATTCCTAAATCTAATGGGTGTGCATGAGAATCCAGAGTCAACCACGGCTGTATGAGTGTGCAATACCAGCGCTGTAGCAGAAGAGCAAGTAATAAGTTACTGATGGCAGTGCTTGTTCCAGACCATTTGTTTTGCCCTCTTCACTATTGCAGAAGTTGTGACAGTAGCCAGAAATAAATAAAAGTAAGGGTGATACATGTATTGTCTAAAAGTAAGGGTGATACATGTATTCTCTGGCCTCATCTGGCCAGCGCTTAGGGACTTTCTCACTCTGCAAAGCTGGGTTTTCCCACTGACTACTGTGTATTCACTGGAGTGTATAAATGTTAGCTTCCTTTGGATTAGGACCTGTGTGTGGTTATGGATGAGCAAAGAGGCAATTTCATATATAGGGAGGTAAGCATTATGCAATTCAAAGGGGCCACAACTTTTCCTTTGAGTCGAATATGTGAATTTTTGCTTTACGAACGTCTCAATTTGCTGATTTCTGGTAAGAAATACCTATACTTTCTTGTAACAGTATGACCATATCACAGAGGAGTCCAACCTTCCTGACAGGTGGACACACACTGAGGTCCTGAGAGCCATGAGATTAGTTTGGAGAGCCAAGAGGAAGGAGGAGTTGCAGGAGCAGTTTTTCAATACAAGTAACAGTTGCACATGGCTTTGGACTGGGCTGTTTTCCCTGGTACCAACATGATCTAGCTGCCTTCACCTCAGTGACATCAGCTAGCCCCAGAGTGGTGGTGAGGATTACCTGGCTGGCCAGTGCTGGCTGTGCGCCCTACCCATGTCATGGGAGTCTCACATGAATTTGCTGAGACCCTGTCTCAGGGCCCCCAGGTGACCTTTTAGGCCAAAGCCATCCAGGGCACCCTCAACAAGAGTAGTGGCATTGACCAGTCAAGAGATTCATTTGCAGTTGTAGCCAAGTGTTGGCTGTGTTGCACGCAGTTAAAAGCTGTGTGTCAGTTTGTTTGCTCATCCTCCCCCAGATCTGGCATTCCTCTGTTTTTGTAGCCGACTGTAGATTGTTTTTATTTGGACCAAATCATGCCTTGGAGCAAAACTGACATCACTGCTGGGCCTCGTTAGGGAAATGAGGAGCAGGGTGTGGGCAGTCAGCTACAGGAAGTGCTTCTGTTTCCCACCACTGAACTGGGAGGTGAACTCCACTTGCCAGGCAGGTTAGTGGGGTCCAGCATGTGACAGGGTTTCAAAGCAGCCTTTTGCCAACACCCTTTAGCTATGAGAGGCTCAGGAATCTTGTCAGGTGGAGAGTTTTTGATAAGTTAAGACTTGCATACTATGTGGTGTAGGCTGCTCCGTTGCTGTCTTGTGTTTGTCGGGGGATTTAGGTGGGTTTTTTTAATCACCATTTTAAAGAACAGTATGTCATGGTTTCAGCTGGGATAGAGTTAATTTTCTTCCTAGTAGCTGGTACTGCTGTGTTTTGTTTTTAGTATGAGAACAATGTTGATAGCACACTGAGGTTTTAGTTGTTGCTAAGTAGTGCTCACCCTAAGTAAAGCGCTTTTCAGTTTCCCATGCTCTGCCAGTGAGGAGGTGCACAAGAAGCTGGGAGGGAGCACAGCCAGGACAACTGACCCAAACTAGCCAAAAGGGTGTTCCATACCATAGAACATCATGCTCAGTGTATAAACTGGGGGGGGGGGGGGGGGGGGCACGCTGGGTGGGCATCTGTCAGTGTGGGGTAAGCAATTGTAATTATGCACCCCTTTTTTCTTTTGGATTTTATTTCTCTCTCTCTTTTTGTTGTCTCCCTTGTTGTTGTTTTTATTATTACTCTTCAACTTCAATACTTTATTTCAGTTATTAAACTGTTCTTATCTCGATCCATGGGTTTTACCTTTTCCTGATTCTCCTCCCGGTCCCACTGGGGGAGTGTGAGGGGAGTGAGCAAGTGGCTGTGTGGTACTTAGTTGCTGGCTGGGGTTAAACCACGACACAGTACTAACAGGGCAACAGGGTTTCTGTGTGTCTCATAAATTCAGAATCATGGATATAAATAAATGAAGACTAATCACATGGTTGTTGGTAGGTGGTAAAGTCCTTTTCTTCAAGTAGTGCAGAAGTTCCTACTCGGCTTGCTTACAGCATTTCCAGCTTGGGAGAAAGCGAGTGATTAGTGAAAATTGCAATGATTATTTCATTTGTAAACTTCCTTTCCTAGCCCCTTTTCTTCCATGTGTTTAGATATCGGTATGATGCTGCCTTATGTCTCCTACACTTTACCTTCTTTTATACCTTACACAGTGACTGGACTTTAGCAATATAATTCCTGGCTTTCCCTTTTATCTAGTTGTTTCCGACCTTTGGAATTGGATTGTGTAACCAGAGGTGCGAGTAACATTTTTCCACTGAACATCAGCCACATGTCATATAAAACACTGTCTTTAATGTTACTTTGTAGTTGCTACTTCAACATGCAAAGAGTTACTAAAGTTGTGAATATAGTGAGCAATTTATCTTCCAAAGAAAAGTATGGTTTGAAGAGAGCCAGTGCCTGTTCCAGCTACCCCAGCAGCAAACACCACCGCTCGTGCTGCTAACATTGAACTATAACCTGTCTCTTACTTTATACTAAATGGGATAACAAAATTAGTCTTAGAAATGGGTTATTTCTAAACATATCAAAAGCTTGTTTGGTCCAGCACCTAAAAAAGTGAAAGTGTTTTTTAAAGTCCTCTATTTTCATTTTGGCACACATCAGAGATGTTCACAGAAATACCAGTAAGCACAGGCTCTGGAGATGGGCTGCTTCTCATTAAGCATGCACGTGCCGTTGTCTTCTTACTTCTTTAGGCCTGGCCTTCATTTTGAGGTCAGACTTCTAATTTTTGAAGAATGTAGTTTAAAGCTATTCATGGCACTTCATGATTACCTGCAACTACTAATGAAAAAGACTCGGCAACATAGAAATAAATAATGTAGCAGCTGCAGCTGCTTTAACTCTGGTAGAGGTAGTAAAAAAGAAGGCCTAAACATCATCTGAGCCAGTTTAATGAGGGGGTAGAAGCAAGTGAAGTGTCTGCTGATCACAAAAAGTTTTACAGGCAGAAGCCGACAACACAGGAGGCTCCAGATCCCTGTATTTAAAGTTTACTTTGCCATTTGTCTTGAGTGGGGTCAGTGTTGTAGTGAATAATTTATAGGCAGCATGAATGAGCTCATTAGTCACCTTTTCAGAGCTTAAATGAGTTTTGTGGTTGTTATTACATGGGCCTTCTGTTCAACGGCATGGCAAAAGGATGGCTTGGCGGCTGCCTGGTTTGTGACAGGACAGCCCATCTCCTTCCAGCCTTGACTGGCCTTTGTATTCTACTGAAACCCCCACTCTGCTGCCCAGTGCTGGTCCAGTAACCTGCAGGCATTTTTCCAGTGATAGCTGTTGTTTGTTTGGTTGGTTTTTTGTTTTTTTTTGTGTGTGTGTGACATTTGGTTTGATATTGTGTTGTTTTCAAGTTGTATTTCCTTTGTACATTACAGAAGAAAATACTGAAGATTATGTGACAAGTGATGTGGAATAAGTAAAACTCTCTACCTGCATACAAGCAATAAATACAAGTGACTTCTCTCCTCAAATGTGCTTTATAATTTTGTTGTAGCCATAGCATTTTTTTGTCCTTGAAGTGCTTATGGAAGTGCTAAGCAGTGCTGGAACTAGCTGAACCTTAGAAGAAGACATATATCAATATTTACAGAACTGCAGATTTAAAGAAAAAAAAATTCCCAAGATTATTTCATAGTGCTTTGGCTACTGAGGCCCACTCCATCCTTGCGGTATCCTTGTGAGAAACCAGTGGAATGAGAAATTTGCCTGCAAAAAATCTGAGAGGTGTCAGATGCACTGTACCTCCCAGATCACTGAAGTTACCTGTTGCCAAAAAGACTGGAGAAGTGCCAAAAGACCCAGCATAAATTAATGCCTCAGTGGATAACTCAGCCCATAATCATAATGAACTTTTGTCACCACACAGAAGCCAAAAGCTGCTCGCAGGGAAACCCACCTCACGGGACATGAATGTGGCAGCTGGGGGGGGGTAGTTCTCTGGCTGTAGCTGGCAACAGAAGTTGCTGCTAGGATGCAGGTAATTTAGGTGTGCTTTTTTTTCTGTGCCAGCTTTCCTCCTTCCTTCCCAAATCTCACTTCCCTGCTCTTCCCAGCAGCTGCTCTCTGGTTCAGCTGCGGAGCCTGCCTTGCCTGTGGCTGTGTAGGGGAGCATAGGACAGTGCAGAAGCTTTCTGCAGGTGCTACTGACTCATTTTAGTCCTTCCACTTGCAATTTTTGATTGCTTTCCATTCCTTGCTCCCTCATGCATTTGGTAGGCTGGTATGTAGTACTAAAAACACAGCAAAGGTAGAAGTCTGCTTAATCATTATATGACATTTTGCGTGTTTCCCAAAACCTGCATCCTCTTGGCATCCCTTTGCCAGCACACTGTAAATCAGCTGTGCTTGTGCTTCATCACTGCATCACCTCATACAGGTTCTTGTAGCTGTCTCTGTGTTGCCACAGTCTGGGAATCTGGACCCACATCTCACAGGATTTCCTTTGGGAACAGTGTTCAAGAAATATACAGGAAGAGTAGTGCTGAGTGGTGAGTAGAGGAAAGCACCCAGGAATATCCTGTGCTTCAAAGAGCTGGAAATCAAGCTGGGACACAGTACAGTTGTGGCTAGGAAATCCACCTGGCGCAAGCAAATGGTCTGAGGAGAATAATTAGCAAATGGTATTTAAGTGTCACTCCCCGAGATCCTCAGTTGATGAGATGTGAACACAAAACTTCACAACCTGTGAGGTCCTGTTGCAACTTAATTTTGCATGCATAGAGACACAAATAAATTATAAACTCCTGAAGTCTTTGATGAAATGAACAGCTTGTATTCAGGAAAGCTGAGGTGGGACTTGAGTTGTCCAGAAAGAATTTTGTCTTAGTTTTAGAAATTCAATTTGGCAATACAGTTTTGGAACTTTATTAAAAACCCTTGCTTCTCCATTATAGTTTTTCCCAAAACTTGTGATCTTTACTTCTGTGCAGTGTTGGCTGCTGCTTTTCCTCCACCTTGCTTTTAGGAACAAAAATACCGTTGATTTCTGGTTCTGCTGATTACTGCAAAGTTTGACTTCAGCTGCCAAATAGTGAATACTAATGTTGAGATAACTCCAGGCCACATTTTGTGGCATTACACCTGTACAATAGATAGCCGGGTCTGCACCACATCCCAGTTCTTTTTTCAGCCTTCTCAGATACTGCAACAATACCAGAAATACTGGCTTGTATTGCAACTGATGTACCAGCAGTGTTAAGTTAGGTGTGATTTCAAACCAATACAGCCTTTATAGCAGAAGACTCCAGTAAAGATACGTTTATCCCAGCAACGTTTTGCTTTCCGTGTGCTGCACTACTGAAGTAAGATGCACTGGCAGAAGCTTCCCTTTACCAGTATAAGCTAGGTTTGTGCTTGTGGTGCTCATAAGTTGGTGTGATTATCACCATAAGCATCTCTCATATGGACCTGTTTTAACAAATGTATGTAGGACGAACTAACATGCATGGTACTGTCCTCCCACGGCACTCATGTACAGAAACACACTTGCTGGTAGCTTGTCAGCTGTATATAATTTTAGCACTAAGTATACTCATTTTCTTAGAAGCTGCAAGCGTTACTACAATAACATTGTGAATGTGCATACATTATTTTATAAAGGAACTATTTCATAAAAACGCTGGGGTTTATTGTGAGAAATTCATTACATTTTAGCCTGTGAAACTGAAATGCTGTAGACACTTTTGTTTGCTCACACTTCTGATAAAGCTCTGTATCAGTGCTCTTTTTCTCAATGTCTGTTTCTGTTGGGTTTTGCCAGGTGAGGCAAATGAGAAACTGAGGAGTAATTAAATGAAAGGTTGAGAAAATGCTCTGTAAATCTGATTCCATGGTCTCAAGTGAATAATCAAAAGATAGATCTCCTATCAGTAAGCTGGAGTAATCTGGGCCTTCACTGCATGTGCAGCTTCTATCTTCAGCTAGTGCTTGGGGTGGGAGAAGAAAGGGGAGCACATGCTTGTAAGAGGCGTGGGGCAGGACGGCAGGGTGTGATGGCACTCAGAGCTGCTGTGAGGCAGGAGCTGCTCTTTTTCATGGGAGCGAGGTGCTGTTAGTCAGCCTGTTAGGTGTTACCTCTGGGTGAGGCAGAGACTCTGGCTGTTCAGGTGGGAATTCAGATACAGCTGTTTCTCTGCCCCAAAAGTGGCCATAGTGCAAGTAACAAAACCAGGCTGTGGTTAAAAATAAAAAAAGTGTTGATACTGCAGGTTCTTTATGAGGGACTGGAGAAGAATGTTGGGAACAGGCGTTGTGAAAGAGGAAACGGGCAAACACAGATTGTATTCATGATTTAGTTTGATGAAGGTGTTCGATGTGCTTCTGCTCTGTACAAGATTAAATCCATTGCCTCAGAGGAAACATAAGTTTAGAAATAGCAAGACTGATGGGAGATGCCAGTCATTCTGCGTTGGAGGAAGACTGGGAACAAAACAAAATGGACAGTAAATGGTGTTAGAGCCTGAGATATGTCCCCATGTGAGGGTCTGATCACTGATCACAAGGGGCAGCAGCCCTGTCCACTTCAGTCTGAAAGGTACTTAGCACATCAGGACCCTTTCAGAATTGGGGAGGTTTTTGGGTACAGCTGCATGTCAAATTATAAATCGTAATGAGCAAGCTTAGTTGGCAAACTAGCAGCAGACTTCAGGGAAGAAATTTGACTCCAATGTAAAGAGAATAAACATTGACAAGGATGCCAGTCAATGAGGACATTGTAATTGGAGATCAGGTTAGGAATGGGTCTTAAAGGTGAGGGTAAGAAGTGCAGGTCTGTTGAATGGTGAGACTGGTGAGGTCAGAGGGCAGAACACAGAAATATTTAGCAAGGTTATGTGGCATGGTCATACTACTAGCAAAGAAATATGTTCCCAGCAGAGATGAAGGGGGAAAGAAGAGCTCTGGAGGGTTGGTAAGAGCCCATGACCCTTGCTGTGCTGTGTGCTGGGTGGCTTTTGGGAGGTTATCAGGGATTCCAATCTAGAGGAGGATAAGAGATAAAGGAGTATGGGGAGATGGCTGGGAGTCCTCATTAAATAAGATACTGCAACATCTGCAGTTGCTATTCTGAAATCTGAGTGGAAAGATTAGACTGTTGTATATTAGCCCACAAGGCTAAAGTGCACTGTTGGTACTTGTAATCGGCCTTCAGTACAGCAAATACTTTGGTCTTGATGTACAAACAGTTTTCATCTGTCAGTGTTGCAAATCTTTTGCTAAATGAGTTAGTACTATTCCTGTCCTAGAAATGGGGAAATCAACACCCAAAGAAATTTGGTGGCTTGCCGAAGATTACAGTGAGTTGTTACTTGATGGCCATATGTTAGATGTTCTGATGCCGCTATAGTCTCTAAGCCAGCAGTTAATGATCTTTCAGGGGTGCTGTGTGAGGCTATATTCTCCTTTCTTAAAGTAGCCATATTAAGTATTCCAGTAAAGGGTCAGAAGAAGCTGGGGAACAGTCTTCCCAAGAGGCAACATATCAGTGTTTACCTTGCTGCGTGTGTTTTACTGCTCTGCAAGTCAGCAGCTCCAGTTGCTGCGGAGCTCAGGAATGAGGGGGAACCAGCAAGAGGCTGCCCTGCACTGCTGCCTCTCACAGGGCACCTCAGTGGGGAGCCCTGTGCCAGTCCTCTGAGCTGAGCCGGCACGCAGTCTGTCCCCCCACTCTCCTAGGCTTTGGCATCACCTGCTGCTGCCCCTGCACTCGATCATGCTGGCTTTTCTGTCTACATAGCAAATCACTGTAATCCTTACTGTGCACTCTGGGGAAACCTGCCCACCACAGAAAAGGTATAAAACTCTGGAACTGATATTACTCCACAAATATTGATGAAGAATTTTGCCACTAGTTTTGAACAGAACTGAGCTGTGTACCTGAATAGGATATGTACATAATGTATTCAATGTGTAGTATTCTTTGCGTACTACCCTGCCTCTCATGAGGCTTCCCCCTTCTCACTTCAGAAATACTTCTCATTAGCTGAATTCTTGGTAGTCTGTTCTAAGACACTTGACTTTTACAAGTGATGATAAATGCAATAAATCTCCTTGCTTGCCGATAAAGAGACATGTTGATTCACTCAGAAAAACGTCTGAAGCATTTGGAGTAAATGGGGGTGGGTGGAGTTATGACTTGGTAATTTAGTTTGGGTTTGAAACCAAACGGCCATGAGATAAGAACTGTGTAAACTAATGGTCTGCTGACTGTTGGAGTGTTAGGGCTGGTGGAGTCACAGGGCAGGGTTACCAGTGGGTAAGGATGGTACTCAGCTTCATGATAGGTATTCTTCCCATTCTCCAGTCCAGCTGCTGGCTTCTTGGAAATATGCAAGAATGTGAAACAGCAGTTCACTGGGTAGGGGAGGGGAAGCTATCGGCAAAAGAAGGTCTTAGCGAGTTATGACAGGAATTTCTAGTTTGAGAGAATCAACGAAATGCTTTTCAGCTCTGCACTTTGAGAATGAGGTAGTTGCCACTCTTGTCTAAAAATGTGAATTTCACAAGTGTCAAGAGAGATTAAGAAAGGTAACCAGTTCTTTTGGAAATGACCAAGTACAGACACAGACATGCAGGAGGATACAGTGGTGATACTGGTTAAGTGGGATAATATCGACTGTGTGGGCCAGCACAGAATTCCTGCAAGGTCTTGAGACAGTTGTCAGAACTTTTCTAAATAAAACACTAAAACGCTTTTCTTCTTGACTTAGGGATAATTACAGTGTCCAGAGCTTCATTGGAAAGGATCTACCAATATACCTGTATTTTTAACTCATTTTATGTTGTTTATACATTTCTGCAGTAGACCTTTTCTAAATGGAAAGGAAAATTACTTTTGAAATATGCTAAATCTGCAACCCTTGTTTACCTGGAGTGGAGAAACCTAGGTTCTTATGGATCAGCTACAAATCAATTTCATGTACTTGTTTTGCAGGTGGACAGCCATACCGTAATTGTGTGCTATGTATTGCTGAAGCTGCTTGAGATTAAGCATGTTGCATATGGGAGACTGTACGTTTACTTAGTGCTGTCTAGACTGGGCAACTTTTTTTAAAAAATCAAGTTAGTCCCCTCCAATTAATTTAACTGATGGTAAGGGGTTTTTTACTCAAGTTAATACTAGTTATGTCAAGGTATGGTAGCAGAGAAGAGAACGCACCATTCTTCCTCCTTTCTTAAAGCAAATTTTCTTTGACAAAAGAAAGAAACTGGTTTATTTCCTCGGTAGTTATTGCAGATTTCTGCAACACGGTTCTTTACTGCACGACGTGGAGACAGCCCCTCGGCAGAGGCCACAGCTCCATGACCCACGGAGGCAGCAGCAGGGACCCCCGCCATCACCCCCGGCTGCTGCTGGCCGCAGGCGCCCCCCGCCCCGCAGGGACATGGCAGCAGGACGTGCGGGCGTGTGCGAAACCGCCTGGCGGGCTCCGTTAGTACCGCTCGGGTCGTGTGCCCTCGGTGGGCTTGCAGGTCTTCTCTCCTCGGCAGGAGCTAGCCGTCTGCTGGGAGACGTGCAGGACGGAGCATGGCGTTTCTGCGCTGGAAGATGTCTCCCTGCTCCTCTGGAGCGGGGAGGGAGGGAGCAGGCAGGCTCCGGTGTGTCCGTCAGTGGACTTCTGGGGCTCGGCGGTGCCTTCCGTGGCGACCGCGTAGTTTATTGCAGTGTAGCCGGGGCCGGTGTGGCCGGGCCTCCTGTCACCAGCGGCCGTCACGCCACGGGTCGGGGGAGAGACTCGTACAAGTGGGAGCGCCGCTGCCGCCGGCGAGGGCCGGCAGCGCTGTCACTTCGCTCCACACCGGAGGCTGTTCCCCGGGCGCTCCCCGCCTCCCTCGAACGCCCGCCCGCCGCCGACAAACGCCGTCGGCCCGGCGCGACCCCGACGCCGCTAGGCCCGCGGCGCCCTCCCGCCTCCGAGGCCGCTCCGCGCCGTGTCGCCGGGCGGGGGGGGCCGGGGCGGGCGCGCCCGCGGCAGGAGGCACATCCGAGCAGCTGGCGGCGGCCGCGGTCGCGGCGGTGGCGGCGGGCCGGGGTCCCCGCGGCCTGCCGTGAGGCGTGCCGCCCGCGCCGCGCCCTCCCCCACCGCCGGCGGCCCTCCCTTCCGCGGCTTCTCCCGTCTCGGCTGGCCCAGCCCACGTTTTCCCTCTCTCCCCTCCCTCCCTGGTCATGTGTCGCCTTTTTTGTTTGCAGTGGAAACAATTTCTCGCTCTTCGGCTCGCACCGACGCGGACCGCTGCCCGTCGAGAGCGCGGGGCGGGCGGGGGGCGGGCGGCGGCCGGGCCCCATGCTGGCGGCGGTGCCCCCGGCGCCGGGACCCCCGCGGCACCCTCGGGGCTCGGGCTGAGGCGGGGGGCGCGCGATGCCCGGCTCCATCAGATGAAAGTTTGCGCCAGAGCCATGAAGGGACCGCGGTGAAACCACCGCCGCCCCCCTCCCCCCCGCCAGGTAAGTTGTTGTTGTTCGCGGGGATTGCGCAAGGCGCTGGCGCGCCCGCCCGGGGGGCGGTGCGGTCCCGCCCGGCCCGGCCCCGCGGCCGCTCCGCGCCACAACTTGGCCAGGAGTTGGTGCGTGGCCGCGGCGTGCGCGCCGCCGCGTCCCCGCCGAGCCCGGCCGGCCGCGCCGCGGGGCCGAGCCGCGGGGCCGCCTGCGGGCCGAGGTGGTCCCGCCGGGGCTTCCGGGAGCTGCTCGGGTAAGGACTTTGGAATAGGCACGCACACGCACGTACGGATGAGAAAGAGGCTTCATGGGGCGCCGCTGGGCGCGCGGCGGGCCGCGAGCGGCGGGGCGGGCGCGGGCAGAAGTTGCTTTCCTGGCGCGGCGGGGCCGGCGAGGGCCGGTGACATCTGGCCGGCATTGGAGGTATGCGCGCCGCCGGCCGCCCTCGCCCGCCCAGCCGGAGCAGTCCCGGTCTCCTAGCAACGCCATTGATTGGCTGCGGCGGCGGCCAATGGGCGTCTGCCTCTACCTCCCCTTCCCGCCTCCCCCCCCTCCGTGCGACAAGTACGGTGGGAACGCTGCGGGGGGGGGCGCACCGGGCCGCCCCCACCGGGCTCGCTCGCCCCCGCCGGGCCGCGGGTGAGGCGGGCGGGCTGCAGCGTACATATGTGGCGGGGCGCTCGCAGTTGGCAGCGGATTAAAAATGTTCTCCCAACTGCGGGCTCTCATGTGACCGGCACTCCTTTGTCTGGCGGCGGGGCGCCGCGGCAGCCGCCACGGGCCTCCCTCACAGCCCCCGCGCACGCCCACCGCCCGCAGTCGCGCCGGGCCCCGCCGCCCAGGCCCACGGCCCCGGGTGCCCCTCCCGCCCGCGGCGGCCCTGCTGGGACCGCGCTGCGGGCGGGCGCCGCCGGCTCTTCTTGCAGGCACCGGCCGCCGGCCCGAGGGGGCTCCCTGAGGCCGCGGCCGCGCAGTCACCACCGGCAGCCGCGAGGGCCCCTGCCAGGGGAGGGGAAAAAAAGAAATAAGGGGGGGGGGGGGGAAGGAAAAAGGAAAAAGGGGTGGTATGATACTGCCCTTTGGGAGGGTACTGGCAAATAAGCAAATTAAACAGAAAGAGAGCAGCATGTTGTCATAGCGACAGTGCAATTAAATTACTTTACTGTCAGCCATCATATAATTTTCCTGTTTAGAAGCTCATGGGACGTAACTTCCATTTGAAGTCAAAGTTGAGCTTGCGGCATAGGTAGGCGATGCCGGTGCCCCTGGATCCTGGCAGTACTCATGTTTACCTTCTGGCTGTGCTGGACACTGTTTTGAAAGCTAGGAAGTGAGACCTACGTAAGTTTGGCCTCCCAGTGTTTATATCTGCCTCGGTATTTTTTCCTCTTCCAGATACTTGTGCAAAGCCACACGTGTTTGCTGAGCTTGTTGGGTGATGATGTGCGTTAATGGGCTTCTGCATAAAAGTTCTGTGTGTTATTTTTTAGTAATGGCTGCTTTGGTGTTAAGTGTTTGTGGAAAGACCCGAGGAACTTTCCTTTTTCTTTTTTGCCCTTTTGTAACAACTAAAATGAAGTCCATCGTTTCTCTTTACCAGAATGGCTGTCTTGCTCTTTTTTTTTTTTTTCTTCCTGTAAATAGCTGGGTCATTCTGTTGTTGCCTGTAGTTTTTTTGCTGTTCTTTGACAGTATTGACTGTGTGACTGCATGACTTAAGGGAGCTGTTGAGTTTGTTTTAGATACGGGGAATCATTTTATTCTGGTCCAGCGTTTGTGCCAAAAGTTTTGTCATTTTTAAACCTGTTATTAACTCCTTCCAGTTTTTATTTCACTGCTGTTCACATCTCCAGACCTAAATTCTGGCAGGTTTACTGTATGGAGAAGCTAAGGGAGCATGCCTCCTGCTTCTGAAGTAGAATTGGGCTTCTCTTTGCTTCTTTTGAGTTGGGCAGGCACCCAAGTTCACCCAGCTTCTGAAGGGCTCAGGTCCTCATGAATATTACCACTTGCAGGTGTAATCCTGGGGGCTTGCTTGCTGGTGTGGTACCCTTGGTACCCTTGACAGCTTGTCCCAGTTCGCCCGGGCCACTGCCAAGCATCACAGCACTCTTTCTGACTCTTTTCTACCATGTGTGAAATACAGTTCAGTTTATGTTAAAATCTCTGTTTAGGTACAAAGTGCTTCATTTCTCTGGTGCTTGTTTCTCTGTGTCTTGGCCCAGGTCCCAAAACTACCATGCGTTGCTTTCCCTCCTCCCTTCTCTCACCCTTGCTGGTTTTGAAGTTCTGCTATCATTTCTGAGTTCTGTTGCAACTGGGACTGTAGTCAGATTGGGTGCTTGCCTGACTCAGCCTTTAGCCAGAGTAATTTTAATCACGGTGCTGTTGTATTGTCCTTAAAAGTGAAACAGCTGAACTTAATCTGAAGCAACTGGCCTTAAGCCCCTCTATTTTATATTTTATTTTTTAAATGTGGGTTGTTGTTTTTTTTTTTTTTTTACATGCTTACTAAAGTGATACAGTCGGAGTATTCAATGATTATATACATGTATTCATCGCTGAAGGGATATATCTTTAGGATTTCCTGTGCGTGGCTTCATGTACATGCAGAACTGAGGTGTGTTGGGATTATCATATTCCATTGACTGAAATTTCTTCCCTTGTCCTGACTTTAGATTATTTTACTCAACAGTTGTGGATAAGTGTTTATGTGAGTCTGTCATTTTTAATACAGATGGCAAAAGGCCAAGTGACCAGTTAGGGAAAAGCTGACAAAATGTTATGCAGCATCTTTCTATGAGTTAACTTTTCTCTCTGTTTCTTTCTCCCATTCCTTTGGATTCATTCTCCTAGGAGCTGCTGTCTAAATGGGTCCAGTCATGCCTCCCAGTAAGAAGCCAGAGGGCTCAGGAATTAGCGTTCCCAGCGGATTGAGCCAACGTTACCAAGACAGCGATCTATCAAAGGCGCTTCATGATGACGAGGACCTAGATTTCTCTTTGCCTGCCATCAGATTAGATAAAGGGGCCATGGAAGATGAAGAATTAACTAATTTGAACTGGTTACACGAGAGCAAGAACTTGCTGAAAAGCTTTGGGGACTCGGTGTTAAGGAGCGTGAGCCCTGTTCAGGACATTGGTGATGACACGCCGCCATCTCCTGCCCACTCTGACATGCCCTACGATGCCAAGCAGAACCCCAACTGCAAACCTCCTTATTCCTTTAGCTGCCTCATATTTATGGCCATTGAGGACTCGCCAACCAAAAGACTGCCTGTAAAGGATATATACAACTGGATCTTGGAACACTTTCCGTATTTTGCAAACGCGCCCACTGGATGGAAAAATTCTGTGAGACATAATCTATCCTTGAATAAGTGTTTTAAGAAAGTGGACAAAGACAGAAGTCAGGTAAGTTTGGAACTATGGAAACCTATCTGGCTCTGAAAATACTCACTTGCTAAGCCCAAAACATGTCTGTGAACAGTGAAATG
This sequence comes from Falco rusticolus, assembly GCF_015220075.1. Lineage (NCBI taxonomy): Eukaryota > Metazoa > Chordata > Aves > Falconiformes > Falconidae > Falco > Falco rusticolus. Next base: position 43,713,984 of record NC_051193.1, read on the forward strand.
CAGAATATGCAATGCTGTCTCTGCTAATGTAGCTCATTAAATTCAGAGAGCCAACATTTCTTCAGCATGGTTCATTCTGATTTTATTAAATTCATTGTCTAGACATCTGTAAGAAAGTACTCGGGGTGTGTGTGTGTTTTTTCTTTTCCCCCCAGCTGGTGTCTTCATACATAGTGGTTAAATATTGTTTTTAGTTATCATGCTGTGGTAATGGTTTCCAGCTATACTAGATGAATGTAATCATGTTATAAATAGGCTGCTTGCTGTTCTTGGCTTATACAAATGTATAGTGAAAGGGTATGCCTTATGTAACAGTCCAATGCTTTTTCTCTGGTCTGTGTTGTAATCTGAAAAAAACCTTTTTTTCTCTTAAACAAACAGAAGTAGTTCTGACTTCTGGTGATGAAGCTTCATTGCTAGAGAATCTCTTCAAAGAGAGGAGATAGGTCTGGCATCGCCATTCAATGAAATTTCAGTCGTTCTCTCCCTTGGCTCGTATAGCTTCTGTGACTGGTGTGGTGGCAGAAGCCTGGGGAGCACGTTCTTGCTTTTGGATCTCTGTCGTTGTCGCCTGGTTTCATTGCTGAATTCTCAACAGCTTCTGCAGGAAGGGGCTGTGTGCAAGGGAATGGGGAAGCGAGCTGAGTGGTGGAGGCACTCCTTTGCATAGCCTTCTACTATGTCAATCTGCCTGGGAGTGGGTATCAGTTTCCAAAGGAGACAGTCTCAAGAAGCGGTGGGCTGGATGAATCTTTGGCTAAGTACGAGTCTACTGATAAAAATATCAACTTGCAGTTTAATTTCACAGGCCTTCTCACAGGTTAGTGAAATAAATAGTGGGTAAAATCACATCACCGAGTGCCAGTCTCTAAAATTGGCCAGAGATCAGGAAGCAGACATTTTCTCCTGGCAGAAACAATAGATGCACACACTTCTGTATTTCAGTGAAGTAAATCCTGTGGTTGTCTTGTAACTGGTTACCCTGAAACTAGACTTCTGTTGGTGGTGCTGTTCTCCCTATTTTGTGTGTGATTTAACTTTAAATACCGTGGAGTAGGAGCTCAAGTAACTCTAGAGGTAGTCATACATGACCCTAAACTAGCAACTTTTCATTTTAGATTGCTTAACTTTCTTTAGTCTGGAGCTTTCCTTTTTCAAATGACTGATGCCTTTTATCTTTTTTTTTTTCTTTTTCTTTTCTCTTTTCTTGCTTTTTCCCCCCAAATGTTATTCCCTAGAATCCACTGTCCACATATAGCTGATCAAACGGTATGTTGGTATTTTTATACGTTAATTACTGTGGAAGATTGTGTGTGAGATTAAAAAACCCGTTCCTGAGCTGGATCTTGTTTTGTGTAAACCAGAGTCTTCAATTCTTGTTTGGAAGTGAGACTATAGCAACAAATGGCACATCAGACTTCATGATACTCTCCCAGACCATAAGAAACCTTCACACAAAACACTTAAAGAAACCCAAAATACTGTAACCAGCAAGGCATGTGTTCAGCATTGCCATTTGTGTTTAGTTCTATCCCTCTTCCTCTGTTTACATGTTGACTATTTAGATTACAGTTTCCTTCCTGTGAGGACCTTGTCTTCATGTCTATCTGTCAAATATCCGGCAGTCTGCTGAGCTCGTATGAACAATACCACGACGTGCTGCTTCTCCACAGGGAAGTGGCGGAGCACAATGCATGACTAGTCACCTACGTCTTGAATTCGTGATTAGAGCCATGGTTACATAGCTAGACAGCAAGGTGTTGTGGGAGGCCTTGCCTGTATGAATAACGAGGTGGGGTTTTATTCATTCCTGGAAAATCTCAGGTTATGAGAAAGCCTCTCCAGGAGATGGAAGAAATTCTAGTAACTGCAGGTAGCCAGCATTAAGGTGAATGAGATGAGAATATCAAACATAAAATGCACCAAGGCAGGCCATTTAAATCCCCTGCTGGGTTTTTCTCGTGTCCTGGCCAAAGGACGTGGCAGACAGAGTCCCGAGTGCAGAATTGGCGCTTGGTCAGAGTTGCTGAATCAGGTGCTTGACAGCTAATTGTAGACTTGGAAAGCTGTAAATGTCAACTGCTGGCTTTGAAAATACCTTCATGTGTGTGCACACACACACTTGGGGTTGACTCGAGTACCTAGCAGCTAGCATCTCTGCTGTTCATAAGGAATGTGGCCATCTGAAGGGTTTTCTGTCTGGAGGACTTTGCTCTGTAAGGAATCATTTCATGCCACTTCTTCCCCCTTGCAGCCAGATTCTGCAAATTGCAGGTTTGGGGTCTGCCTGTCTTGCTGTTCTTAAGTGGAAAAAAAAAATAGTAGCATTTAGCAAATGGCATGTTATAAAATGCTAACAAGATAGGTTCTGAAACATGTACAGTATGGGGGGGAAGGAGTTGATCAGTGCTGGGAATTGCAGGCATTTGCCGTTGATGTGCATTGACACGTGAAAAGCTAGAAGCTTTTTCTCTCATAGTTGTGCTTTCCAGTGTTTTTGTAGCCTTTCAGTTACCGTTTTTCTAAAAAAAGTTCTGCTGAACACTTGATTCTTTTCAGAATTCCCTCTGCATAGTAATTTTCTCAATCTTGGGTTCCACTAATTTATATTCTGGGGTTAAATATGTATTTAATAGTATGTAGCTTTTTCTGCCTGCATATGAACGCTTGCATTTCCTGATGTGAGATCCTTGTAACAGAAGGGGGAAAAGAAGGAAAAAAAAAAAAAAAAAAAAAAGACTTAAAGGGCTGTGTGTCTTTAGTTTCTGACTTGCCCTGTCCTGGTGCTTTTAGGTCTGTTGTGGAACGCCAGGAAAATACATTTTTCTCCTCAGATTTGTTTATGCACTGCTGCTATTCCACTTCAGCTGCAGTGCCATCAGGCTTACCTGGCAATCTGACAGTGACTGTTCATGTAACTTTGCGATGGGGCTGAGACCCGGGATTGAGACAGAGAGCCAGGCTGAGACCCTGGATTGAGACAGAGAGCCAGGCTGAAGAGGGAAAACGCTGAGCCCTTGATTGTACAAACCTCTTTGCATTGAGCTCAGCAGTTTAATAATAGTTGGTTAGAGTATGAAGTGTCACGTGATGAGGAGTAGATGAGGAGTTCCCTGCCTTTGTTTATACTGCCAGACCTGTGAATTCAGTCATCCACATTAATCCTATTGTGAATGTACAGATCTAAATGTCCTCTAGTGTGTGTCCCATTTAGTACAGCCAGTTAGCCCATGACTTCCCTGACTTCCCTACCATCTGGTCCTTGGCTATAGAGAGGAATTTTTCTTGTATATGTGTCTCCATAGCAACGAGTTTGCAGTTGATATGGAAAGTAAGCAGTTGCCCTAGCAACGGAGTTACTGATGTGGCAGCTTCTCTGCTTGCAGGGAAAGGGCTAAGCTAGTTCAGACCCATTATGTAGGTTTGCTGTAATTATAGCTGCGCCCACTAGTGCTGCTCTAGCTAAGGGTCTGTTGAAAATTTTTGTGACAAGCCCCAATTTTTTTCCCCCTTGAAGATTTGTTTCAGTTGTGTAGGGATTCCTGCTTTGAACAGAGGTTGGTAAGATACATGATATGTCTGTGCCTTTTAGGAATGCAAACTTTCTCGATCATTATTATCAAATGAGTGGATGAGGGGAAAGGATGTTTGACATCATGGACTTCTCTGCAATTTTTTTTCTCTCAGTGGGCAGCCCACGGTTATAGAAGCTGGGGCTCTTGTCCCATGCTCCTTTCTGCTGCTCTGCTGTCTTTTCCCCGGTCTGTGCTTCTTTGGGCATCCATCATATCAAGAGGATTCCTCTTTGTGTCTGCTCTGCGTTGTCTGAGATGGGGAGACACACACATGCTCCTGGCTGTGTGCATGCTGAAGAAACTCATGTGTCTCAAACATTTGTTTGGCACTTGTGCTAAGAGACGTCTTAATAAAAATGTAATGAGGGTAAAGGATATGTTTATGGTGATGGGAGAAGAAAATTCTCCTCCCTTGATGTGGAAGTTATTCTTAGAAGTACATGGTCCATAACTGGGTCATGGAGAGCCAGCCAGGCTCCTCCTCTGTCTGGAGCAGGCTCCGAGATCTGAGGACTCCTGAGTGGTCCTTGGGTTCTGTGAGAGCTGACATCCAACTTGTCCTAGTCCAACACACTGCCTCTGGTAACGCTCTGCCAGGGCACCTGATAAGAGCCATGGGGGGACCCTTTGGGCACAGGAGAGTTTTCAGGACTCCCTCCTGCCAACGTCTTTCCTCTGATGTGATAATGTCTGGGCATTTGACAGGTAAAACCCTGCAGAAAGATAAGTACTAGTTGGAGTGAGAGGAAAAGGAGCCTGCTTGTTCTTGCTTAGAATCTCCAAATCCAGTCTGCATCTATACACAAAAACAAGGGACCAGGGGCCCTGTCCTCCCTCTTTTAATGGTGCTATTCAAGAAGACCTCCCGGGAAAGGTCAGTGGCAGCCTGGGGATAGAAATTACCCACTCTGGTTTTGATGTTATCACCTAGACTGACCCAAATAACACAAGCATCAGAATTTCACTGTGTTCATAACATCTGGTGGAGCTAAAGTGTAAAATAATAATAATAATAATAAAAAATCCCAAAACTCCTCAGATTCATGTTAAAGACTTCAGATGATGTTGACTCCATTAGTGCACTAATGTCTTAAATAAGCTGGTCCAACTTAATTTGCCAAATTATTAAAAGGAGATGTGTTTTTAAGCTGGAATTCATGTAGTTTAGCTTGAAATCCATTTTCTTGTACTCCAGTCTGTCATACTAGAGCTCTGTAGTATCAGAAATCTTCTCATCAAATCGGTATGTAGAGGAATGAGGGTCATCTCATTCCAGAGCAATCATAAAAGTCTTTAGAACCATACTGTAAAATGTGGTTTCCAGGTACCAGACAATTTATGGAAAGGTTTTCTTGAACCGTTTTAGTTTTACTTTTGAAGTGAAAACCCAAGAAATTATACAGAATATTAAAATAATAGATTTTGTAAAGCTGAGCATGGAAATAACACGCTTCCATTCCCCTGGCTTGTAGCTGGTGACTTTACATTAGAGCTTACTCTTTGCAGTGGAGTCTGCCTGTATTAACAGGTTTTGAGCTGTCCAAAGCATTAATCAGTTCTTTTTCAAGTAATGAGGAAGAGCTGGCAATATCTGACAATAACCTTATATGTTGAAGGTATTTACATTATCTTGCTCTTGGTTAAGGTAGCCCGTGGGCAGGTGGCCTGCTGGGTAGCTGTGGTGACTTATCAGAGGGGGTTGGTTAAATAAAATGGATAACTGTTGGTGTCTGTGCTAACCCACAGCAAAGATGGTACTGCATTAAGCAGCATTGAATAACCCAGACAGGAAAGTCAGGAGTGAGCTGCTCTTTCATTGGGCTTGGGCTCTGGTAGGGTTGATGAGTCTGTTTTTCAGCTGTGATCAGAACTCAGAACTGTTGCTCCTGGATGTTTGCTCCAGCACCATCTTGGTGTGAGAATTTTTTGTGTTTCTGTGACAAACCATGGATCTGTTTGGAGATCTGATCTGGCTGGATTTTTCTCTCTCTCTCTTTTTTTTTTTTTTTTTAAATTCTTGAGTTGCTCTTCAGCTTAATTCCCTGATTCAGGTCACAGTGTAGTCCAACAAACAGTTGTACTGACACACAGGGAGTAGATCATGGGGAGGCTGGGGAATATCTCTGGTTGGGATTGTAAGGAGGCAAGTCATTCCTGACAGGAGAAAGGCCTGATAGAGGCTGGCAGCTGCAGGGAGAGGTGGTACATGATGGCTTGGTGTGGTAACGGATGTGGTCCCTACCACAAGTTAAAGGCTAGGGTGAAATGAGAAAAAAAAATTAAATACAATGGCAGGCTTTCTTCTGCTGGAGATGTTTCTTTCAGTTTTCCCCTAGGAGCAGGACTGTGCTATTTGTTGTTCCAGTGGCCTGTGTTAGTGGCTCTTCGTGGTGTTTTACAGCTGATTTAAAATGATCAAAATCTGAGCTGCCATCACCGGGCATAGTCCCTGCCCAACCTGGCTGCCTGTTCCTTTCCTGGGGGATTGAACTGATCTGGAGCTGTACTGCCAGCCCCTCTTTAGCTCATACTGGCATGTGTGTCACCGTGCAGTGAGTGGGCTGAGAACTATTTGTGTTAATTTTAATTTGGGTTATTTTTCAGTGGGCTAATTTAGTTGGATTCATTTTCATCTCCCTGCTTAACTCATGGTTACTGTGGTCAGAGAACCACTAGTGTCGGCACAGGCTGCGGGCTCAACTCCATTTAATCTTGCATGAAACCATGCCCATGGCTTTCAGGCATCTCAGAGCTGACCCAGCGTCAGCAGGAGAAGATGAGGAAGGGTTGAGGCAGGGAATGCTCTTGACTTTGAGAGCACAGACTGTGCTTAAATCACTGGGGCTGATTGTATGTTCAGTCAGATACACGTTTGGTGCTGGATTGGGCCCATACAACACGAGTGAAATGGTCCTAAGAAAACTGCACATGGGTGTGTATGTTTTCTCATTTTCTCAAGGTTTGTTTCTTTCTGTTGCCTAAAAGTCTTAATATTGGCAGAGGTGGCCGTGAGTGGAACTGTGCTGTGGATCCTCTGAAAAGCTATTATGGAAGAGGGAAGGTTGTCCATAAAATCAATTGTCAGGCTTTTTGATGCTGCTGTCTTTACATCCTCATCACCACCTAGGTTTTATCCTAATTGTCAGAGTTAATGAACTACTGTTGTCACTGCCAGCAAAGGAAGCACAGATCCTGGGGCTGTGCTCTGGTTTGAGCACAGGAGGTCTTGCTGATGACAGGGCTGGCGTACGTATATGCACAGGAGCGCTTCACATGTCCATCAACAAACTCTGGCTCATGAGGGATCGCTGTGAAACTCCTGTGGCGGTAGGCAGGACGTGCCCCTGAGCACCAGGCCCGCGATGGTGGCTGCACTACCGCTAATTGTAGCTGAACGTCAGCAATAAACTGGGCTTGCTGGTCTGGCTGAGTGTGTGCTTTTCTCTCTTGCACTTCAGTTCTTCAGCAAAACATCAAAGAATTACTTTTAAATACAAAATACATGTCCCTTAGACTTCCTCCTTCCTTTCCTGAAAGGAAAGGGAAGTGTTTTACGTTGGCTGAAAGAGCACAGCAAATTGTGCTGTGTGGCTTCTTTTCCTAGGTGAAGACCTCATGAAAAAGCATTAAAAGACCTGATTGTAATGGAGCAGTTGAAAATAATTGAGGAGTTGAAAATACTCTTCCAGCAGCCTGAAGTAGCCTTTGAGTTGCTGGAGAGGCTTCCTTTACTTGCTCTGGTTTCAGGCAGGTGCTGCATTCCCCTCACTGAAACTTTGGCTCATTCCTACAGCAGTTCTGTGTTTCTGGTAAAGTCATTCGGCTGGCTGGCCTGGTGGGGTCTGAGAAGCAGTCTCCAGGCTGCTCATACCTGTGCCTTCTGTGTTATTTTCAGCTAATTGCTGTTACCTTCATCATAAATCTAGTCAAAACAAATGAATGGCCTGGGGTAACACAAGCTGGAATCCTTATGAAAAAGGGACTCAGTGTGACCTTTTTTAATTTTGTTTGTTGGTATTTCTATGTTGGTCCGTGGTGGCTTAGTGTATAGAAGTAACTGACTTCTGTCATTTCAAGACTGAACAGAAGATCATTGCTAGATGAGGTGGTGGTGCAAGCACCCTGTGTAGCTATAACAAAGCAATACGTTATGATGCAGTTAGCCTTGCGAACACAGAATTGCTTAAAAAAATTGCCATGTGGCTACCTCTGCTTAAGTTTTGCTCACTGTGCATCTAGGGAGAAAGACTGTGTTGCATGCTTATGTATTTTTTAAGCTAGTAAAGATTTGTCTCTAAGTATTTGCTGTTATCTTTTGATTAATAATCTGGTTGTTTGAACCAGTATAAGTCAAGTCTCCTGTCTTCTAGGTAAAGGAAGATACTGAAGAAAGTTTAATGGGATGGGTATGAATCTTGTTGGTTTTCTGGTACTCTTGGTTTAAGTCTTATTAAGTAGTTTAGAAACAATGAGGTTTTGGTGTCTTCAGTAGTAGCAACTGGTTTGTTATGAGTCAGTATGTAAGATTTGGTCTTAAGGCAAAAATGTTTAATTTTGCTTCCTAATGTCTGTCATTTGATCTAATTCCTGGTTAATTTCAGTCCCTCTCCCAACCATCCTCCACCTGCTCTGGTGTCTTTTAGAGCTGGCCAAAAGCAGGGTACCCGCTCAGCTCCAGAGCCAGAAAATTATTACTGGTGGTCTGAGGAAGAGAGGAGGTGCCAAAATTAATTGTCTGGAAGTGCTTAATTGACAAGCAGCAGAGAAATGCAGGCAGTTGGTTCAGGTGCACTTATGAGTCCCTGTCTTCAGCTTGCACTCTGATGTCTTTAAAGGCAAAACGGATTCTGTACATCTGCTTGAATGCTCTTAACAGTCTTGTATCTTAGTTTTTCTGGCTTAATTCCTATGTGTGTTTTCTCCGGTTTGGAAGAATTCAGACACAGAACTAATAATGTGTGTTTCTTTAATGGAGGCAAGGGCAGCTCTTTTGAAGGAGCAGAGATATTGCTGTTGGACAGTGGCCCTGTGGATGGCTGCTGGGACACTTGCCATTCAGTAGAGTCTGGCTGGCCTGGGACTAGCCAGCCTCATAGATGAGGGCAAGGAGCACTCTCCTCAGCTGTGCTACTTTTAGCAAGAGCTTCCTGAAGTGTTTTCCCTTTGAGCGTAATTAGTGTCTGGGACTGAAGTTCACAGCAATTCTCACCTTTAATTACACAAGCCAGTGCAGAATGCTTCAGCTCTGCTGTGCCGTCGAGTCTGTGATTCCTCTTAGCCTGCCTTCAGATCTTAACTGGTGAAGCAGCTGGAGCTGCTGAAATACCCAGTAGTTGAGACACTGCACCCACACCATGCTCATCATTGCTGCTGTGTCTGGTCATTTAGTGCAGATTATTGCAGTGGCAATAAAACTGTGGTTATCTTTTCTGGAGATTAAGCACACTTATAACAGTCTGGATGCTGACAAGATTTACCTACTTGCTGGTAACTCAACTGGCTTCTAAAAAGTCCTAAATTTCTTGTAGCTTTAAGTGGTGTCAGACTCATCAGTGCTAAAGGTCATGTAAGATAAGCAACAGTAGGGAAGAACAAGGGGAGTGACCTTGCTACTTTGGCATAATTATTTTTTTTTCCTCCTGATGTTTTGGTAGGTCACTATTGGCCCTTCTGTAACTGGAATGTTACTTGTTTTCTTCTGTTCTCCCACCAGTTTGGACTCTTGACTTCAGAGGAGCTGCTTTTGGTTTACTCCTGAGTAAACAGCAGCAGAATTGGGACTGAGGGCTGTGGAAAGTACCAGCTGTGGCCATAAATGATGCGTCTGGACCTTACTCAGTTATCCATAGTAGTAATTTTGGAGACAGTACATTTCAATTCGTTAGTTATGTTTTCCAAATTCCATTCTGGGTGTTATGGAAATTTGTGTTGGGAACTAACGTAGGAATTTGTGGGAGGACTCGTTCTGAAGATCTTAATGTGAGGGGTTTTCCTTGCTACAGTAGAGAAGAAACCAAATTGCTGCCTTTAGCCGGTGACTTAAGATACCAAAACACTATCTATGGCATGCTGAATTGCTGTATTTCATTGCAGCAGTGAACGGTAGCAATTTTCTCTAGCAGAGTACTATCAGGATTTTGAAATGCCGGTGTAACTTGCTGAAAGATGACTGTTGGTAAGCAGAGGAATGAATGGGCTCCTGTATTGGGGAAGTTTCGATGGCATGGAAAAGTGTCGATGTCAGTATGCGGAGCAGAAACTTACTGATGGGATTTTGCATAAGAGAATCTAGTTGAATGCTGAATTCACACTCATTCAAGCTACGAGCAGAAAATCAGGCTCTGTTCCAGAGCTGTACTTATGAGATCCCATGGCTGCCTGCTGTAGGAGGGTACTCACTGAGATGAAGCAACTATTGTAAATGTTTTTCTTGAGTTTACAGTTGGAAAAAAGGATGCCTACAGTGCAAGTTGCAGGGGCTGCCTGGGTTAATACAAGGTCAAGGTTAGGTACTGGGATAGCTTATCTCTTTCATTTACATACTTTTATCTCCTTTCCTCACCCCGTAGGGTGGAGAGTGGGAACACACCTCTCCTTAGGTTATGTGTGTTCTGGTAAAAATAGGGAAATCGTTCATGAGGTGTTCTGATTTTAGATTTGGGGGAAGGGGGTAAACATCGCTGTTAAGTGGTACAGACCGTAATAAATATAGTGGTTTTGCAGTTAGATCTGTTTTCTTCAAATTGCTGGGGAGAACTAAATAGTTCTTGCATAGTTTATCTTTAGGAATAAAGTCCTAGCCATGTAGAAAAAGCTGTATTTGCAAGATTCTCCTCAGTACCACTGTCTTGCAGTTGCTGTCTGTGTGCAGCCTCTTCTAGCCTTCGGATGACACAGAAGCACTGCACTTCCAGAGATCCTCACTGCTCCTGGGAGCACTTCAAAGGATTTTGGAGAGGAATGTTTGATGGCTTTAAGAACTGCATGCTGCCAGCTCAATGGAGCTACAATTACACTTAGACTTTGAGAGAAAATGGTACAGAGCTCCTGGGTCAAAAGGCATTTAGTTCTGCAGGAATCCCCTTCAGAGATTATTTGTAAATTTAACTGGAAGTAATGATATGATTCTTACATAATTCCACCCTTCCTGAAGTACTTTAGGACTAAGGAGCTGTAGATGAATAGTGTAAGAAAGACACTGGTTTGTCCACATAGCTAAGGTAGGAAGCAATGCATGGTGTGCATGGGAAGTAAAGGTTTCCAGTCTTCAGTTAGAAGATGGGAAGCTGGAGAGTCAGGATGTGGCCAAGATGACAGACTCAGACAAATGGTGGCGTTTTCAGTGTTGCATGGTTTGTTTTGAAGCAGTCAGCTGAACTTGTGCAGTATGTTTTTTCCTGTTTTGGCAGTTAATGTAACGCATTTATTGTTCCATAATTGCCTTGTTGCACTAATTTACTTGGGTTTTCTCTGTTTTGCTCTCCTGCTCTGCAGGTGAATGTTTTCCCCCCTCAGTGCTCAGGGTTAAGTATGCAAACCTTGCTGTTGTAAGAGAGGGCAGATTTGTTTTTTACAATTTTATATCAAGTTCTGATACTTTCTAGACTTCTGGCTGCATGGCAGAGAATGAGGAAAGAAGCTGTCATAGAGACAAATTGCACAGAAGACTCAGTACAGTGCTAGCTTCCAGCTGTTGAGACAAATGGGATTTTATTGTTAAGGCTGTACCTCCCTTTCTGCTTAAATTCATTTATTTTTCTATCTATCTGTAGATATGTGTGTATATACAAATATATTTTATATATATAAAAAGTCTTACATAATCATATTGTTTTTCAGATCATCCAAACACTTTTAAGGTGAAATGGGAGGAAAGGATAGTATGGATTTGGGTCGTCAAACAGAGCTTTCTATCTACTTGCATCTCTGTACTAGGGAAACATGATGCTGTCACAGTGGTCCATCTCTGCAAGATTTCCTTGAGACAGACATGTTCTGTTGCCACAGCTGGTTACCAATTAGTCTAAACAATCACTCCAAATTAAGAGTCTAACTAACCTGAACAGTCTCTCTTGCTTTTTCCAGAACAAACCAGCACTTGAAATTTAATAAAACACCTTGACTTTGACTAATTTTTTTGTTCTTTTGTGTTTTGCTAAAACACCTGTAAGTATGACTTAACTGCCTTTTGGGCAACTCTGCTTTTGTTCAGCAGAATGAAGTTCCTTGTTCTTGGCTTAGCAAGTCCGCTTTGATGTGTCATTTGCTATTGGCTTTTAGAGCTGAATAATTTTGAATTTGGAAAAGCAGAAATGTAATTACGACCCTTTCCATTAAGAGGCAAGCTTTTCTGTCAATCTTGTTTGAGAATAAATACAAAATATTCATTTAGAAAGCTTTGATTTTAATTTGTAGCATTGAAATTGTAGGAAAGATCTTGCTTTTTCTCATCCTGTTTTTCTGCTGACTAGGAAAAAAATAGGAAAATTTCCCCATCCCCCTCCTTCCCCCCAGCTAAAATACTTGCATTATTTTAGTTTCAAAGTAAACATGCTTATGATCTAACCACTTTTGCTAATTACCATCTGCTCCTTCACCAGTACTCAAGTCCCACTCACCCTCCAGTGTCTAGTGTGCCAAAAATGCATTTGGCTAGGCTTGAGCTGACGGGACAAGAGTCCGTGTCTTAATTATGGCAGAATTATCCACTTGTGTGCCACATCAACTTTGATTTATTTCCCTTGCAATTTATAAAACAGGGTTCACAAACTTGTTGGATTTGCACTCTGAATCTTTAATTTAGACAGGCATTAAAAGGGGAAGAATTTACTTCATCGGTAAGCTTTTGGGTTTTTTTTTCTTGTTTTGACTATCTGTCGATTCCTGTTGTTTGGCATCAGGTTAAACAATAAAATGGTTCCAGAGCTGGTTTAAATGGCTTTTCAATCCATGCCATGTGTAGCCTCTGCCTTCTTGCACTGTGTACAGAGACTTGCTTTTGTTTGGAAAGGGAGAGATAACTGCCCAAATAAATTCTCTGTGTTTGTGCTGTGTGGCTTTTAAGTTAGACCAAGTAATGTTAGCATGTGGAGGGTGTGTAATAATATGAATAGATGTGATGAGGATGTTGGGGGGGGGGGGCTATACAGAGATTTGGGCCTTAGAAGTTATGAAGGTGGCTTAAAAATCATGTTGTCATTTAAATTAATGGGGGAGGGGTGTGTGTGTGCCTTATTTTAGAGCCTTTAAGAACTTTTCCAGGCTCTTTTACAGAAGTGAAGACAGCTGGAAACGTTTTGGTTTGTGTTGCCCCCCTGCCCCAAGTCGTGGTTTTGCACCATCTCATGACTTTCTAATAGAAACGCCTAGAATCCCAACATGCTAAAAATGCTATGAATTGGCAATTTTAAGGCCAGATTCTGGAACTTAAGATAAAGCTGGAAGTTGTAACATCTTTTGGTGGTGGTGTGTTTAGTATTGCCCCTGAGAGTCTTTTGCAAGGAATACACAGCGGTTACAGAAATCCTCTTCTGTACAGTGCAGATGTCAGCATTTGTGGTCACTGGGTGTGACTATGAATAGAAAAAGGACCCTTTGGAGAAGGCCAGCCCTTTTCCACGGGCTGGTACTTTGGAGCTGGTATATCTGGCTTCCTTTTGTGGGGCAAGCAGTGGTGGATTTTCACACCACCAGCACGCTCAAGGGCTGATTACTGTTTTTCAGCAGGGTTCTGCATTATACAGCTCTGCTGTCAAAAGTTTTTTGTCATCAGTAGGATGAATGGAGTCAATTATAAGGTGCCCTTCCCTTTTTGCTCAGCCTTTGAGTAGGGCCTTCAGCACTTTGGACCTCATTTTCTAGCTACACATTTTTTTTTTCTGTAAGGGAGTTTGTATGTTATTTTTGGTTGCTTTTCACATTCAGGTGTTCATTTCTGACTGCTGTTTTTGTTGGTTTTCTCCTCTTAGTTATCTTCCTATTTGTATCATCTAGAAATGGAATCGTTCCTAAACATGTCAGAGCAACATGTGGCAGGGGCAAGTGCTTTAAAATATTATTGCACTGTGCTGAAAGTGCATTTGCATTTTGGAAAAGAAAAAAATAGCAACTTTTTGAAGCAAGATTTTCATTTATAAACCATCTGCCAAATACGAAGGCTTCCTGTGTGAAACCGATAGAGAAAAAGATCACAGGAGACCTGGAGCAGTGACTCAGGTCCCAGCAGGCCTGTTTGCATGACACCTGTGCCATCAAAATAGCCTTACTTTGGCATCCTTAAATGAGATTTTCTTTCCTTTAGATGGTAGATCTGTTCAAAGGCATATTTGATCATGAATAATTTGGAAGAAAACAATTTTCTGTCCTTCTGAAAATATCATTAATTTCCTTCTTGTTACTTCTGAACTCTTCACAACATCAACCTCTGATGTTGAGCAAGTTGTCTGTTTTCATTGCTGTGGTCTGCTCAGAAACTGTTTCTCCATTTCCTTCCACTTCAGGCATGCTAAGTCAGACAAATTCATACACTGATGTTTAATCACTGAGTACTAATCACCCTTGTGCAATATTGATCACCAGCCTTTTTGTATATGATAATCAGAATGAGTAATAGCTTGCTAGTAAATACTGAGGAGTGGGAGGGTGAAGATGGTGAGTTAGCCCAGTGTAGAAGTTGATATAGCTTTTCTAATTTCCAGAGGTTTCTAAACTCCATCAGACGGTGTTGTCTTCTCTTTTCCACTCACCTGCTCCAAACTGTTTTTCTTTGTGTTCTCATGTTTAAGCCAAGCCGTAATCCTTCCTTTCTGTGGACAGTTTGTCTTTCTACAAGTGTCCCTGTCCCTATTCTCAAGGGTGCTGGCACTGCTGAGATTGTCCATGATCTCACTGAGGGTGTCTGTGGTCTCGTTTTCCCAAGGAGCCTGTCATTCCTCCTCCTCCCAGCACACTCGAAGCATGAGCAGGCTTCCCGTGCAGCCCTGTTTCATGGGGGCTGCCTGTGAACTTCGCACTTGAAAATGACTGCTTGTGAGATAATTCAGTTAAAAAGAAGCCGGGGAAAACCCAAGTAGGCAGGGCTGCAGTGTGTGGGTTGAAGGCTTCCCCCCTGCTTCCTCCCACTCTTTCCTTACCGAGTGAAAGACCCGGTCTGTGCCTGAACTTGCTATTCTGAATAACGTCCTCTCCACACACAGCGACTGATGCTCACATCCTGTTTGCTACCAGCTTAGCTGAAAGAGCACCCTGAAGAGTGACATTTCTATTTCTGTGGGGTTTGTTTCGGTGAGCTTGCAGGCTGGCGCTCTGCTGCTGCCTCTGTCACGTGCCTTTTGATTCTCTTCTGTGAATTTGAGGAAACCTGCTTTTCCTTTTCTTTTTGTATGAAATAGCAAAATCACTGTGGGATTTGGAATCACATCTGGAAAAATGAGGTGGACTTTTAAACAGAGGAAGAATCTGTATTGAGTCAGAATCCTTAAGTATTTAGACTTTGATTAATGCTCTGCTAATGCAGAACTAGTCTGCCTGGGAAACAACATGAATAAACCTGTAAATCCTATTCTTGCCAAGCTGTAGGTTTTGATCAGGGACTTGCTAGCTTCCTTGGAAAAAATCAAGATTTGAATATTCATTTTCTGTAAATCCATGTACACCAGTGAGTGTGTTTTTTTTTCTCTAATGTAATCACTTTGCCATGTTTAATAAACTATCTGCACACTTTCAAATCTGTTTTACTGGTGAAGGTGCTCAGGGAAGCTGAAATGCAGTATTAATGATCCACTCTAAAATATACTTGAGTGGCTCATGCTGCAGAAGTTCCTCATGCCAAGCTTTGTTGTATCTGCTGCTTTTAGTGTTTTGCCAGTTGCAGCCCGTGCAGCCATGCTTGTAAGTACAGACACCTAAAAAACCCAAGGCAACAAAACCTTGTAATTGTCAAATCTATTTTTGAGTTGCTGTGTGGAGAAAAGTAGCGAAGGAAGTCTTCTTACAGTTTTAATGAATCTTACTGTGAATAAGTCTGAAGGCTAAGCAAGTTCATCTTCTTTTACAAACCTCTGTTTCTATAGCAGAAAGTAAAAATAGGAGGAAATGCAAGCACATCTGAATTAATTGTTCCCATAGTGAAAAGGTCCCGTATTGTTCCTTTTAACTTACTCCACCTTGAGGATGACTTGGATGAGACCTGGCAACATCTCTTGCTTTTTCCCCCTTCTTCCACTGCATCCTTCTGCTGAGAAGGACAATTCCTCACCTACTTCTCCCTCCGCAATTTTTGTGGTAGAATGCTCATCCCCTGGGGCTGGGTCCAGGCTCCCCAGCACAGTGGGGACTGGTGCCATACACCTGCACGGAGGGGGCAAGGGGGACTGCACTTTCTGCCTGTGTGGCCAGGGTGGAAGGACATGCTGTGCTCAACCCACATGCGACAGTGTCTCCTGTTTGTGCTTGTAGTGGCATCATAGCCCTGGCTGTCTCCTGCTGCTGGTGGTCTGGGCCATCTCACTGGCTGGAGCAGGAAGAGCCTTTGTGTACTTCTGCGCAGGAGGGCTGCAGGGCAGCTGCCAGAGCAGACCGAAGTTACAGCTAGGTTTGGGAGAGGGTGCTTTTTAGAGACCTGCAATGTGGTAGTCGGTGGAGGCAGGCAGGTGGCTTAGCAGCCTGCTCCCTGACTCTGCCTGGGTATGCAATCCCCTTGCACTCTTGAGATTAGAGCCTCCCCACTCTGGAAGGCTTTGGTGCAACTGAGGGGTGTTTCTGCCTCTCCTGGGAAGGCTTTTGTGGCTGACTGTCCAGAAGACATGGGAAGAGGTTAGTATCGAAGGTGGTGATGGTCCTTCTCTGCATCTAGGCCTGGCGGGGGCTTGCTGCTCCGTGTTTGGGTCTGTGTAGGTCCCTGGTGTGGCTATCAGGTGGGATTTCTTGCATGTTTTGTATTACAGTAAAAACAAGATGTCAGATCCCACCAGGTGAGGAAAGCTGTGTCCTTCAGACACTGCTGTTTTAGTCCCACCAGGATGCCCAGTGTCTAAGAAGGAGCATGCTTACCGGAGCAGCTGGGTTTTGACCTCCCTGCAGGAGGGTGGTGTGCTACTGGAGCTAAACTGGTCTTACCCTGGTTCACCTTCATTGTAGAGCCATTGATCTTACTGACTAATTTAAGAGGCATTGAGTCTTGTGACAGTATCTGGTGTTTGGGAGGAAGTAGGGTTGGTGTAGGCAGCCTGCAAAAGTGCCAAGTCGTGGGGAAGTCCCAGGCTTTTCACAGTCCTGAGTTTTGGGCTTGTGACATTTGGGCTGTTCAGGCTCCTGAAACCAGGCTCTGCCCTGGCGGGTTTGTGTTTATTTGAGGCGTGTGAGCGAGGTGAAGGCTTCAAATGCAGTCAAGAAGTTGCCTCATTTTAGAGCGTGTTTGCAGCAGGGCGGGGGCGTTTTGTTTTGCTTTGCTTTCTGGGATTTCATTCAGCTGTGGGAAAGAGGAGAGGGAAGGAGAAATGGTAGTAAAAAAATGAGTATTCTGAACTTAGTGTAGAAACGGGATGCAAGCAGAGTGTGTATGTAAGTGGCAGAAGTAATTTGTGTGTTGATAGATGTGCAGTAACACTGAGGCCTCTTGCAGGACAATAGTTTTTTCTTCAGCGCATGCTTGCTGCAGGTGACAGGGATCTGTTGAGGCTGCTGAGCAGGGCTCAGGATGGAGCACAGCTTTGTTTCCCTAGAAGCTCAGGGACGCTTGGAAACCCCACATCCAGCCACCCTCTCAAACCATTTATCAAAGTGCCTGTTTTTCCCTCTGAATTCATTGTGCAAACTGATATTAAATACTAAGCAAGGAAAAACCCTACATTAAGTAAACAGTTATGGGGTAAATGGTGCAAATCCATTAGCTTTTGTCAGGTCTTCCTTATTTCTATTTTTATTTGTCACTGCTAATGGATTTAGTGCAAACTGCTCCCTCCCACCTGTCTCTACTAGCTGTTAACCCCTTCTCCTGGAAATTCACTCACTGGCTTATTTCATCATTAATGTACTGTTAGACAAAAAATGGCCTGCAAACCTTTAGCACAGATGCAGGTGTTGAATGTTTTTTTTAATACCTGCTGTGTGAAGGGTTGTGGTTTAAAATTGTTGCTAGGTTTTCATATACAACATAACTATGTATTTGTAAGAAAAGGCATTCCAGTTGTATAATCTAGGTAATGTGAGGAGTATCAGATGACCAGCAGGTATTTAAATGAGTGTTGCTCTGACGTGAAATTAGCAAGTGCCACTGAATGGGCAGTTGGTCTGGAGTCTGAGGGATTTTTTTTTTTCCTTTTTTCTTTTGCCTTTGATTTTATAGGTGACCTTGAACACTTAACTTCTTTTTTTATTCTTTTGTTTCTGTGTCTCCCCAATTTTCTTTTCAACAGAGTAGGGGTAATTACACTTTCCATGTATATACAGAAATTCTGTAGACTGAAACAGCATTATTAATGCTACTTGCTACCTGATCTCCCTCAAGTATGCCATGTGACAGCCCGTCATGCTGACAGGCTTGTCTTCTGGGCTGTCCTGTCTTCCCACAGCCTAGTCTCCCTGTGTCTGTTTGATCTTGTACTTGTTCATCTCTAACAGTGTCACAGCCTGTCTTCTTCAGTGCCTGGACTTTGCCTAGCCTGGGGAGGCTTTGGGGAGTGTCTGGCGTTGCTAGGTGCTAGCATGACATAACATACTACTACTTTATATAGGAGCCAGGCATTGTTTAATGTTTACTGTTTAATGACACAGCTTTCTTCAGTTGCTTGCAGGATTTCCATGTGGCAGCCTAATAGCTTTATAGGGTGGTTTGCATATAAACTCAAGGAGATATTTTACAGGCTAAATATGATTCTTGGAATTGGGTGTCATAATGCAACACCTCCTGAGCCTGTTGGAGGAATCATTTTATAGAATCAGTGGGAAGCTAATGTGGTGCGACAGATCCACTGCCCGCTGTTGGCAGGAATGTTGTGTGAGCTTACCTGTTCTAATGGACACACTGGTGCTGGTGTGCTGGAGGAGCCGTAGACCAGCAGTGCCTGTGGTGTTATCTGGCAGTGGGTCACTATGGTGGAAACAATGACAGAGAATTGTTCTAGACGTGGTGTTGAAGTGCCCATTGTGGGATCAGGAGCCTGCACTCTGGAGACATGCCTTGGGTTGGTAGTCTTTGGCAGCATCTCAGACTTGTTGGATGTCTAAGTCATGCACTAGGAAGACATTTCTGACTTCTCTGTACTCGTGAGGGGGAGTACTGGGGTAAAAATTTGCTTAAAAGCCCACAAATGCCTTCATTTGTCTTAAAACCTGAATGTAGCTACTCCTAGTCCTGTCTCGCAGCCATTGCTGTGGGATGTTACCCGCTGTTTCTTTGTGGTACTTGTGGCAGGTGGACAAGGCCATAGGACCTGTGCCTGTGGCTCTACTTGTAGGGCACTCTGTGGAGGTTTGTGTGTGGGCCAGCCACTAAAGGCACCGTTGAAGGGAGCGGGGCCCTTCGCTCTGATAGCACATACAAGTCCAAAGGTAAAAAGAAAACTTACAGTAATGTGTCTTGTATTGGTGAGACGTGAACACCTTTAACACTGGAAGGCCACTGGACAGTGTGCATTTTGGTAGCCCTTTCTTGTGTTGCAGAATCTTGCACTGCATCTTGCCTGTGAAGTAGTTTTGTAGGATTGTTTTGTTGGGATTTTTGACTGTGGAATACCACAGCCTTTCCTTTTATCCAGCTGTTAGTTCACGGTGCTGGTCTGGCCTTTTTATTCCTGTAGCATTGTTTATTTGCATGCTTGGCTTCTCACTTGGTTTGTGGGTTTTTTGTTTTGTTTGTTTTTGTTTATTGTTTATTTCATTTTGAGGCTAAGTTGTCCTTTTCCACTATAATCATGCTTCTCGTTCTCGGTGAAGTTGCTTACCTACCCAACCTCTCCAGTCAGAAAGGCAGTGCCCATTTTGTAACTGGAAGGGCGTAAGAAGCATTGGAGATGGTTAATGCCCCTGCACCACTTGGGGCAGAATCAAGGCCACTTTTCTAAAGGCAAGCCAGGGGTTTAAAAGGTTGATGGCTGTGTTGGTGTCTGGGGTAGCTCATTGAAGAAGTGAGCTAAAATACTGAGAGATGTGCATGAAAGCAGAGGCTTGGACTTGTGAGATTTGAACTAATGGATGTTTTTACTTGGAGCAAAATAAGACTTAAAAAGCCCCAACCTTTTGTTTCCTTGAGAAAAGCCAGTGATTTCTTGATGCAACTGGTTTACGTGCATTGAACATTATACTCCAGCAAACCTTCCCAGCAAATCATTAATTTCATGCATTAAATGAGCGTATATTTATGGCCATGTAACTGTGTTTTAGCTAGTCAGAGCTCTTTTTCAGCTTTGTGCTTGAGCAGAGCTGTGACTGCTAGTTTACTGGAAAAAAGAGTTGAAAACATGTGGGAGAAGTGGGTGTGAGGTTTTGTTATGCTGCGTGCAAATGCTACTTTAGTTTTCTCTTGGTGTTAAGCTGTCACATAACATTGCCAAATTTTCCTTGGAAGTGCAGGGGAAGTTCCTCACTCTTTTGAGTTCATTGGTAAGGGGGATTTTGTGTGAAGGTTTCTGAAACATAAAGCTCACCATACAGTTGTTACTGTCATTAAAATTGCTGTTAAGGTCTATAGTGCAGTTCTTTAGAACTGGCCATATAGAATTTCCCTGGTCTGTGCTAGAAACATTGGAAGAGAATAAAGGAAATCTACCCTTAAACTGCATGAATAGTTATTTGTAATTTTTTTGTGAGATTACAGTAGATCTAAGGAATGTGTTTTGTAATAATAGCAGCCATTGGCAGTGGCTTTGTTTTTCTTTCTTTAAGAATTCCTTAGTAGTTGTATTTCTTTCTTTTATTTTTTTTTAAACCAGCTGACCTTAGATCATTCAAATGGTTTGTTTGTGTCTTTCTGTGAATTACTTCATTCCCTTAAGAAGAGTAACTAGAGAACCCACCAGCCTCATCTGCATGCAAAGTACATGGCTGTTAAACAGGATGAGGCTTTCCTATTATCTGTGACCACTCATAAAAACTATTTCAGAACTGGAGAACCAATGTAGGTGAGCAGAGCAAGCAACATTATGTCTGTCTTGATAAACTGAAATACTGATGAGTAAAGATAACCAACAGTTTTAAACAAACCAACAGACAAACTTTGGCATCTTAATCTTAAAACTTCCACAGTGTTTGCCAGCTGAATAGTTTAAAAATTGTTATGTAGTATCTTTCCCCAGTTTTGATACTAAGATGCTAATTCTGTGTCATGTAAATTACAGCTCTGAGTTGGTCCTATTTTAGCAGTGATGCCTTTCACAGCATGGTCAGGGTTGGGAGGGACCTCTGGAGGTCATTTAATCCAACCCCTCACCTAGAGGAACTCAGTACTAAGGTGAGGGATGGGTGGCTCAACTGAAAAAGTAAAACACACTTTCTGGCATCACTGTCTGCAAGTGAAGAGCACAGAACATGCCTTTGAGTAGTGTTCCTGGTTGCACACTTTCTCTTCAGATATTGAAAAACCTTTCTGCCCGTGCTGTTGCAGTGCTGGTTGCATCACTGATTGCAGTAGACTTGCATTTTTTTAGTCTCAGTGAGTTTTGTAATTGTGAACCCCTGGTTTCCCATAGCGCCTGCACAGCATTTGCAAACCTCCAAGAGTAATGGCATATTTGGTAGAGGGATGTGTGAACTATGCTGTATTTTGGGATGTTTTTTAAGTGACCTGGCAGGTGTCTCTGCATAGTGCAGAAAAGTTATTTAAGCAAGTAATTGTCTCAAGGTGGATTTTGGAGTGATAATTGCGGTCCTCTTGGTGCGTTTCAGAGCTGAAGGCAGGGTGTCGCGAGGTGCCACTCGGAAAGTATTTTACTTCCCTTTGTCCTGCCTGTCCATCTACTCACAGTAATGCCTCACTTATGAAACAGATTTTTTTTTTTTCATATGGGGAGAAGAGGGGAATTTGTGTTTAGGAAGAATTCTTGTTGTTAGTTCGCTGTCCCTGGGAACCAACCAGGAGTCAAGATTTCCAGAATCGCTCTGCATTTTGGGTGATTGCGGTGGCGGGTGGTGTGTGAAATAGCGTGCTCTTTGCGTGGGTAGACATTTCCATTGTGCCTGTACTCTTGGGAGCTTGTATGGGTCCTTGCTGCTTGACAGCCCTGGGCACGCTCTCGCAACCCCCAGAGGTTTCAGGTGCAGGTGTCAGCAGTCAGCAATGGTTCCAGAAACACAGCGTCTGTGAAGAGGAGGCTGATGACATTGTGCTGCCACATTAGATGTGGTGCAGGCATAGAAATTGAGAAATGTTGTTCGTTCTTGTACTTTATATGCAGAAATCTATTTCTGGTCTAATACAATTACTTTTTCAGATTCTGTTCTGG
Source organism: Falco rusticolus (assembly GCF_015220075.1). Classification (NCBI taxonomy): domain Eukaryota; kingdom Metazoa; phylum Chordata; class Aves; order Falconiformes; family Falconidae; genus Falco; species Falco rusticolus. The sequence continues at coordinate 43,735,996 of NC_051193.1, forward strand.
CTGTACTTACTCAAATGGTTGTTTTAAGTTTTGTGGTGACATCATGGGTATCTGTATCATCCAATTCTTGATCCTGTAGAAACAATTCTGTGCTTACATGGCATACTTGGACACCTGTAGAAGCTTGGTGGCAAATCGGTGTGAAGGGTTTGCCTCAAGCCCGCTGTTGCAGGGTAACTGGCACAGTGAGTTCAGGATAAATACTTCTTTAGAGTAACAACCTTTGATACTCAGTAATCTCTCCACTATTACTTGTAAAGAGGTCAGTTGCTGTAACAGTAGTAGGTTTCATCCATGAGAGCAAATGCTTAGATCAGTAATGGTGGATACTTGACACCGAAAAGTTCCTCATCACTGTAGAAGGTGTCCTTAGTGGTATTCGACTGCAACAACTTACACTGAGCTAGGCAGGGACTGATAAGTCTCAGTGGTGTGATTTGAAGATTTGATAGGTTGGGTCTGTAGATGATAGTTGGAAATGCCCTTTTTTCAAGTAATAGGACATTTCTGCTTTTTCTGTTTGCTTTTACAGTTCCTGAAAACCTCTGTAATCAGCGCGGCATATTTCTCAGTTGGTGTACATCTACACCACTTCAGCCTGGGTAGTTGCTATATACCTAATGCATATTGCTTCAGGAGAGTCTAGCCATGACCACTCATCCCTTCCTGGTTTGGTAGTCGAGAAGAAAAAGAACAGATCTACTCAGTGGGGAGCTGCTGGCTTGGTTTTGATTTGGGTTTTTTTGTTTGACATAGCAAGGTCCTTAAAGAGTTTAACGATTCTCAGCTCGCTGGTGTAGCCTGGGTGGCTGTACAGAGCTGTGGGGTCACTCACACACTCGGGGTTCTCTTCTTTTGTTTCCTCTCCTCCCAGCCTCAGAGCCTACCCCTGTGTCGGTACCCAGCATCTCGGTGTCTCTGGTGCCTGGCTCTCCTGGTCTTTCCTTTGGGGTCGTGGCTGCCAGCCTCGGTGCTGCTCACCCCAGCTCTTCCATGTACCCCTGCTCTGTGTCACAGTGGTTTTCCCATTCCTCTTTCGAGCTGCTTTGTGTGCAGCCAGAGTCCCCTGCTGCGGAAGGAGAGAGCTCCCATTCCCCTCCCTGGCTCCCTGCATCCATTCCCCGCTTTACAGCAGCAGTGGGTGCTCATCAGACCACGTGAACCAGCTTGATGAGTTCAAATGACATAAAATTGTACCGGCAAAACAGTTTTCTTCAAGGAAAAGGACTGAAATGGGCTTGTGGAAGAAGGGCCGGGTACATGCAGGAGGGCAGGGAGGAGAACAGTGCAGCGAAGACCAGGGAAGCAGCAGCTCACACCCCTCCATCCACTACATCCCTTTTGGGGGATGTTCCCTTAGGGATCTGTTCCCTTTGGGACCCTCTTGGTGGTGGTGCTGCTATAAGAGATGTGGGTGCCTGAAGCTGCCTCTCCTGGTTTCAGTGCAGTCCAATGCAGATTCAAAGTGAACGTGTGACTGAAGCTTCAGAAGGTACAATTTGAAATTGCCAGCATCCCTCTGAGCCCGTATGTTTTGCGGTTCCTGTGTTGGCTCTTTTTGCAACACTTTATTTTGGGAAGACTGTATGGCAATGAAAAGAACAACCCTGGAAAAAAGCTGCGTTCCTGACACATTTCAAGTCTGTGCTAAAATAAACAAGGAACAAAATTCCTCAAATAAACATTTTCTGGAATTTTTATATAGACAGGGCATGTGTTTTTTCACGGGCATTGGTCTTGGAAAGAGCTCAACACGCAATTTTTTTTATTGAGCTTTGAGCAGATGGTAGGTGATATGTAAGGCCAGGCAGTTAGTTGTGAGGTACATGGAAACAAAATCTTTATAATGAGGAGTTTTAATAGTGGAAATGCAACGATAACAACTGAAAAAGCTGACTAGCAGCATTTTAATTATTTTTAAATTTGAAACTTTTGTTCAATTCTACTAAAAGATGACCAAACGGTTTTGTTTGGATCCTAACAGGTTGTGTAAAGTAGGATTTTAAAACTTCATGTGCATTCCATTGAGAGAAAAATCAATTGGACACAGAGTGTATTATGTACCTTTCATGGCAATGCACTGGTTTTAATTGTTGGGGGGGAGTCAATTTTGTATGTTTGAGACATGAGAAAGAGCAAATGAATTAATAGGTTGGGATTTAGTACACAATAACCTGATACAATCTACATACAATGTTGACGGAAAAGGGCATAACAATTTAATAATAGAAAAGATAATCAGCAGGTTTTTTAACAGGAAAATATTCAGTCATAAACTTTTACATGGTAACTTCTATGTGTTGCTTTCTCTCCCCATCAGAGAGAACAGCTTACCTACAACTATCATTTACTCTTGGACAAGGTGAAGGAGACTCATAGTAACTCTTCTTGTTTTTAATAACCTTAAATGTGACTGCAGAATTAATTAGTAAGTAACCTGTAATTGACGAGAGAGGAGGAGGTGGCTGTGCCTGGCCTTGGGAGCAGGTGGCATATTTGGGGGTCTGAAAGCACTGCAATGCTGAGATGATCAGGGGGCTGTTACCCACTCCTCGGTCACTTGTTGCCTGGGAGTCAAATGCAATCCAGGCATTTTTTCCCCCCTTCCTTGCTTTTTTTTGATTGGAGCCACTATTGACTTTTGACTTGGAGGAGTTAGCAAGCGCATGCCAAGTGTCATAAGATGGAACTTAATTACTAACTGATGGGTCAGAGTTCCAGTGATTTCCTTTCCTGTGATTGCTCTGTATATGGGAAGACTAATGACACACCTAAATAGACAGTTAACAAAGCTTTTCACACCTCTGACAGTCAAGAAGGACTTTGAACCAGATGACATTCAGTTTTCTTTTTATTTCTGCTCTCTTGTGTGATTGTGGAAAAACAAAAGTAACTATCTTAAAAAAAGGAACTTTAGAGAGCTTTGCCTTAAATTGCAGGGGGGGGTTTGCTGCTAAATTAGAAGTCAGCTGAGTTGGACTGAAAATACAGCAAATCTGCCTTCCTAGTGTTTCTTTTAACAAGGAGTATAATTCTCAATACTTCTTGTGTGAGAGTTTCTGGTTTTCAGTGAGATTATTTTTGGCTTTTGCAAGAATATGGACAAGCCAAATAAATTTAGCTTAACAGTAATGAAGATTTTTGAAGTTACTCGTCAGTAGTGACTTCATCTTGTAAGGCCCTTAACTTGAACTAATTCTGATGGGTTTTGGGGGAGTAATCTCTTCCATGTAGATAAAAAGTCTGTTTTGGAAGTAAATGAAAAAGCAGAGAAGTTTGGAAACAATATATTCTGTTCCAGTAGGTACAAATACGGTAGATGGTATTTAAGTGTAGCTTTTTTATTTTACTCTTATCCTGTGCTGTAAGGAGTAAGGAATCCAGCAAAAGTTTTCTCCTAAAAACATTCCTAGTTTTGCATGTTGCTTGCTTAAAATGAAGCTTCATGTTCTTCTTGCTCTGGCTCTTGAGTGGAGCATGAAAGTGGAATTTGAGAGGTTTGGATTCTGTGTTCAATTCTGTCCTTTGCCTAAAAAGTTACTTACTAGGCTTAACATGTGAAGTCTCTGGCTCGTTGTCCCATATTTAAGAGAGGGCTAAACATAACAACCTCTTTTTTGCAAACTGTTTTGAGGTGTGTGGCGCACAGCTTCTGCCACTGGCACCAGTGGTACATCTTTCGGTCATCTGCTGTCGTGCTTTGCTGAGATGAAAGCCAAGAGTCTTGCTTGCTCTCTCTCTCTCTCTCTCTCTCTCTAGCCCCATTAATCTTGAGCTTTTTGGCCACGCAAAGGCCTTACTTCACCTTGAGAGCTGGAAGATGTCTTTCCTTAGGCTGTTAAGTGGCCTTTCTGCTAGGGTGCCTTTGGGGAAGCAAGGGGAGAGATGGGCTTGAACCCTGCTATCTTGTAGAAGAAGCTTGACCCCATGTTCCTGGTTCCACCAGAGCAGCATGCAGAAGATGGTTGCTTCTTCATCCCCTCCTGCAGATGTGCTTGTTTCTGAAAGAAAGCAGTTGTGGCTACTGTGGGTTGTGCCAACCCCTCTCCTTTTCTTTCAAGCCAGGTCTCATGCAGTGCTGTGAACTTGCTACATGCTCCCGCACAGCCATTCAGTGACATTGGAGGAGATTTTTCTTTTTCATTTTTCTGTTTTCTTGAGGGAATAATTTAGTGCAGATATGCTGTCTGTAAGCTTGGAAGGAAGGTCTGTAAGCACGTTGCACATTGCACCGTGTATCCTAAAGTCGTCCACGAGGTAGAGAAGCACTTAGGAGTTGGTTGGGCTCCACAAAGATGATAAGATTTTGAAAGGAAACAACATCTGATTATGGTCTTCCTTGTGTCTTTAGAAAATAAGATCCCACTTCTGGTGTGATTTTTTGCGTGTCTGTGTGTGTTCTTCAACACGCGAAACAGAGAGCCTTGCTTCGCTGACAGAAGTTGAAGTTGAGAAGAGGGATGGTCCTGGGTTGAAAAGCAGCTAGAGGCAGTAGCACAGCCTTCCCCGCCTGCTCCATGGAGTATCAACATTTGCCAAAAGTCTTAACCTTAATGCCTTGAAAGCCTGCTAGTGGAGTTCAGTCAACAGTCAGGATTGGTATTTGTTTTTATGTATGCTCAAGACCAAGGCTGCTCCCGAGTTACCATTTCATATGCTTTCATAGTAGAGCCGAGGGAAAGTTGTTTTTCTGTTTGTTTGAGAACTCGCACGAAACAATTTAAAATATCTGCATCCTGACCTCTGATGGGATTGAGGCAAGAATTGAAATTGCACTGTTTGTAACTGCAGAATAAATACTGAGTTTCAGTGTAGTCTTCACATTACAGATTAAGTTGCTCCATGTGTCCAGAAAGGGTAATTACAGTAACTGTTGTTTTAACTGATCACAATTTCACAACACCCTTAAACAGTTTAAATTCTGATTATACTGTAGATTTTTTTTTGTTTGATTTGGGGGTATTTTTTTTTCTCTTTAGGGGAGAAAAGATGATTAATTTCCTCTTGTAGTATAATGGAACTGATGTCATATGAGTTGAAGGATGAAGTCCTTTTATTTTTAAAACAGTTGCTAGGGTGTTTAAACCCCTCCTTCCTAGCCCTGTTTCTTGTCAGTAAAACAGCAAAAGGAAAAGAAAATCACTTTCAAAAAGCATCTACTTTGAAAAAAAGTTTCCATTTAACAGTAATTGTAACTTCTTATTTTTCCAATAGGGGGTGATGGGGAAATTGCCAGATATTATTAAATCATATTAACTAGAAAAAAGAGGGGGCAGGGGGAAGGGAGCAACCAAACACTCATTCTTACTCCACACACACCCACCCCCCCAGAAGTGTGATTCAAATCATACAGTGGCAATATGTTATTAATGGAGCAATAATCTTTGGCAAGCAAACTATATTCACTTCTGTCAGACAAAAAACCCAGACCCACTGCTTTTCCTGACAAATACTGCTAAATAAATAAGGCTATGCCATTAGAACAAATATTTGATTTTTTTTTAATTCTTTTTTCTTTGCAGAGTATTGGAAAGGGGTCCTTGTGGTGTATAGACCCAGAATATAGACAAAATCTTATTCAGGCTTTGAAAAAGACACCCTATCACCCATATTCGCATGTGTTCAATACACCTCCCACATCTCCTCAGGCATATCAAAGGTAAGAACTAGATGCATTTTACAACTCTAAATGTTTTCATCTGGTGTTGCATATGAATCTTGGGTAAGACGTTAAATGTAATTAAGTGATGCAGTTTGGAAGTGTGCTAGCCAAGAAAGCCCGGGAGTGCTGGCGGCAGCCTGGCATTGCGCAGCAGTTGTCCGGGATGCCTTACCTGTCTGTCCCCCTGCGCGGCTGCAGCAAGTCCCCCGAGAGGAGCTCGCAGTCCTCCCATGTGAGCCACAGTGCCTTTGGCAAAAAAATGCCTGAAATTAAGATGCATATAAGCAAATGGAGAGCTCTGAAGTGCCCGCTTATCACCCTTTGCAATAGGTGAAAGCACAGTACCCTTGCTCAGAGGAGATGGGCTTGGGTTTTTTTCCCCCAGGCAAGCTATGGGGCCTGTGTTGTCTGTGCAACCCTCAGGTTTCCACAGCAGCCCTGTGCCCAGGTGACTTAAACAGCCCTTGTTGTAGTTACACCTCCCTTTGCGAGTGCCTGCACTTGAAGTTATCCCGGAGGGGTTTGGGAGAGGGCAAGAGCCATTTTTCGGTCATGCTTCAGTGAAATAAGCATGTGGTGGGGTTTTTTTCATTTGTTTTGCATTTGGTTTTGATCTGGCCGTTGCTTATGACTAAGGTTAGTGAAGGAAGAGAGATAATCTACGACTGCCATCTGTCAACTGGGGAAGAGATCACCGGGTTTTGACAAAACTGCTTTCTCTTTGCTGCTAATTTGGAGATTGTTTTCATCAGTTCTTCCAAATGGGCTGGGTCAGAAGTGCTGGTCGTGGCCAGCTCTGTACCACCTCACCCCAAAAGATCAGGACGGTGTCTTGAACCAGCCGCAGCAGCGGTCGGCAGCATCACCAGGACTTAAGAAAGTGACTGTGGTGGCTCGCACGGGGTTTGGGTTTGGGTTGGTTTGATTGTTCTTTTCCCGTAGCCGTTTCAACATTAGTGGGGAGGGCTGCTGCGGGGCGCGGCGCCGGGAGGGGCCGGGGTACGGGGAAGGGGGCTGGCGCGGGGGAAGCCGCTGCCCGCCCATGCCGCCCGATGAGCGTGTGATGGTCGCCATAGCAACGCGGGCGTCTCCCTGGCAACGCGTAGCCCAGGCAGGTGCCGCCGCATCACGGGGCTGCGGCGCTGCCTGGCGAGAGGACCGGCCCTGGGGCTCAGCCGCGCCGTTGCCGTGGTAACGGGTAATCCTCCGCGGGCAGCCGCTCCGAAACTTTTTTGAAAACGGGGATCCTGTACCGGGTTTTGTGTCCCGCGGGGATCGGGAGAGGTGCAGGCGTTGGGTTGGGGCTTTTTTGTTCCCCTGGTTTGAAATGAGCGGCTGGCTGGCTCTTGGGTCGGGCCGGCGGTGGGAGGTGGCAGCAGTTTGGGATTTCCCGGAGGAGCGCAGCACCAGCAGCGAGGGCCCCTCTGGCTTGTGTTTCGTGTGGAGTCCAGAAAGATATTTTTCATAGTACCACCTTTAGAAGGGATTTTTTCACCTTCACTCTTCCCCTGCTCTCAGCGATCCTACCACTACTGTGCTTTGCAGAAGGACAGATCAATAGAATAATGGTATTAAAATTGTAATTTGTGTGTTTGAACAAGGCTTGTTTCCAGAGCCTTGCTTTATATATAATATCTGTTGCCTTTTTAAGAATATTTTAATTATGCCCATACAGATTTATTCAGAGATTCTCGTATCAGGTAACAGTGTAATGCACATCCGACGTGGTAATGGAGGGACTTTGATCCCTTCTAATCCTTGCAAGCAAAAAAATACAGCAAACACACACAGTTGAAAGCAGGAGGATCTCTGATGTTCGGGGGTTTTTTTATGCTCGAAGTGACTGTTGTCTTAATGGGTCAGGTTTGCCAGAACTGCTGTGCACTTTGCTGGCAGATGTTGCCAGCAGGAGCTCACAGATAGCTTTTCCAGGTTAGGTTGAAGGAGGCAATGCAGCAGCACTGGCACAAGTGGTCCTTGCAGGGACAAGCCCGTAGAGATGCCCCGGCTGGGTGCCTGGGTGTCGGGGAGCCTGCCCCAGGGCAGCTGCTGTATATCCTGCACAGCCATATGCCCACTGCTCTCCTGTCCTCGCTGCATGTGGCAGAGGATGCCTGCAGAGCCACAGATGGGCAGAAGTTGTGCTGCCCTCTTCTCATGGGGTGGGTGGTCAGAACCTTACGGCTTGGTTTTGCATGTGGGAGAGGAGAGGTATAGTGGTGCATGCCAAACAGCATGGGATTTAAGAAAGCATTTTGAAAGACTCCCTGCTTTCACTGGTGCCCAGATGTAGCTGGGCAAATGGCAAAGCTGTCTTCTGAGCGAGGAAGAGGGAGGGATGCTACTGAAACATGCGCAAATGAGTCCCAAAACTGAAAGGGAAACTTCCTCTCCTTGGAAACAGTGGGATGTCAGAGCTGCTTCTATATTGCTTGTGCTGCCAAGCGCTTTCGAGTCTTCCTTGTAATAATGGCATCATAAAAGAAAGAGTTTGGCTGGCTGCAGGAGCAAATGCCTGGTAAATAGAGGCCCAAAGGAGGCTGGTTTTGTATGAAGAAATTGTGGTCTCACTGTTATATTTAGCTGATTATCTTTCAGTGGTCCCACTGTCAAATAAAATTTAATCTTCCCATAGCCTTCTGAAATATTTATTTATTCATATACTAATGAGTGGTGAGACATCAACATGAGACTGGTCTAGGCCATCAGTGACTGTTGAATTAATTTAATTGTGTATTGGCAGTTACATGGCAAAATAAGTTTTTCAAGTATATTTCTGATATATTCACAAGGAGGTGAACATTGAAGAACAATAATCCCATATGTAAGCGATGTCCTTGTACACATGATAAAGCATTCAGTAACGGGTAGAAAACATAAATCCACTCCACCATCCTCGGATCTCCAAAGCAATACATCGTCATAGTAACAAATTCCAAGGGAAATTTTTCTGGTGGTGAAGATAATACGTTTAGAAAAAATCCTTGGGTGGCAGAGGTTTTGCTGTCCATCCGTCTTACATAACTGAAGCTCACAACTAAGAGAAACTGTGTCACCTGATATTAAGGAAATAGGTCTGGAACCAGATAATTCACCAATATTACTCCTGCCTCTAGGAACAGGATTAATTGGAGGAATTACAAGGTTTATAAGGATCAGTTGGTGTGATTCCACAGGGGCAAGTTGACCTATTGCTTGTCTTTATCAGATGTTTTAAAAGAACCAGGATACACATATGAATCACATGTTCTGTTTAGTATCTGCATAAGCAGCTTAGGGGTGAATTGAGCACAGAGTGGAGGAAAGTATGGTAAAAATATCCCAAGCAAGATGATCACTGAACAGACAAATTGTCATTTTCTGAGCAGAGTTAATTACATGAGATTATTTAGTTTTACAACTACACTAGAACATCCTGCATGAACATAACAGGGAAGACCTTTATGAAGGATTTTTATGATGTGAACCCACACAATTGGATGGCTGACCCCATTACACCAGTATCATTTGAGATCAGATGTATGACTCAAGGAAGTGTGGATTACGTTGGGCTCTATGTATAAAGACCATAGTTTCAGGGGAGAGAAGCAATCTTGCAGTGTTTGCATAGGAGAAGGAACTTCAGACTACAGTTGTCCAAATTGCTATTGCAATTCAGGGTGAAGATTATGTGTAAGCTCTAAGAAGAGCAGCAATATAGCAATGTGAACCATTTAATTTTAATTGGATTGGATATGTATTTTTTAAAAACAGTATTTATGCCAAACAAAAAAACCCACCCTTGGATTATTATCTGATTTTTCTGATTGAATTTCAAGGGTAAACTAACACTGATACACAGTGTTACAGAGAAAAAAACTTGGTGTGGAAAAATAGGTGCTTTAGGCTAATATGTTTATTTTAAAATATTTACAATTAAGTTGGCAATAGCAACATTGAAATATATTGATAGACACAAACTTGGTGAAGTAACTGTGTAAGTCTGTGCCCTGATATTTCATCTATATGTTTTATTTCCAGTTTTCTGACTCTTAACTGAACTGTACTGTAGTAGCACTTCGAGGAGATCTTGAAATGTTTTTTTTTCTTTTCTCTGTATTATATGGGACTAGTTCTCAACTGTATTTCTCCTCCTACTGCTGAAGATTATGTAATCTAAATTGTAATGTAATCTAAATGTAATCTAAAAGAACAGAAATTATTAGTTTCAGAGATGGCTAAAAAAATATTTGAAGATTTGGGTCACCACCTAGGAGTATCGGCTAGATCCCTTGACTTGCGGAGCATTAGTGCACTGCTTTTCATTTTCCCAGTGTCTTTTGCTAATTGTAATTTGTTAAACCAGTGGTGAGTGTTGACACATGTCTGAAGTTGCCATATAAATAACGAAACTGCAAATGTGCCCAAGATAGAAACTGAAGAGTGGTTTCCTTCTTGCATTGCCCCAGCCTGCCTGTTCATAAAGGCTTTGTTGGGTTCGTTGTTGGTTTGCTCCTTTCCATAGCTCCTCGGGTGAGTTTGGTTGGTATGTTCTGCTTCAGGAAGGATTGAGACCCCAGTTAGTCCTGAGCTGGATTTGTGCTTGGCTTTAGACAGATTCCACCTGTGCACACCAGAGCACTTTTATCAGAAAAATGCCTCCTCTGATGGGTGTCACTGTTTCAGCCAGGCTGCCCTCTGCAGAGAAGGCTTGAGCCTTGCTGGGCTGAAATGGACAGGAAAATGTGTAGCAAAAACTAACTGCCCCATGATTTTGGTTGTTGGTGAGAGGAGTCAATCTGCAGCCGGTGTACGTGGTGGTGTTGGCAGAGTGGGTGCTGCAGAGCTGCCCCGCTGCGCTGCCAGGCTCCCGGCTGATGCTGCAGCCTCAGAGGCTGCTGCATGAAGGTGGCCCTGCAAGAAGTCAGCAAAAAAAAGCCCTCTACATCTTCTGTAGAGTCACTTTCCAGAACAGTGTTTCATTTAAATGTGTGTTGGCTTCATGATCTGGTTTTCCTTTCCTTGTTGAAGCGAGTGGTACAGAGGAAGGCCAATGGATCACAGAGGGACTGCAGGCACGTGACTAACCAAATGTTTTATGAAACTTTGCCAGCCTGGGATTTGAAAAATTTGGAGTGGCTTCTGTTTCATCAAATTTAGTGTCTCTTAACATTTCCTGCTGCTGGCTTCCGTAAAAATGCTACAAACTCCTTAAACGTTCATCACTTCTCCAGGATCTTGTCTTTTTATACCTGTTTCTGATAAAACTAGTTTTCCTTATTCTTTATCCCGAGGTAGGATTCGAAAAGGGGACTTCATGATTATGATCCCCATCTAACTTTTGAAATTTATTAATACAGACACAACGAAAAATTCATGAAACTTGGTTTTCAGGGGGGAAAAGCTTTTGCTGCCAGGACCATCCATCACTGCAAGCCCTGTAGTAGATGGCAGGAGAGGTGGCCTGGGCACACTTAGATTTGGATTTCAAGGAAAAATAATGCATTTACCTATTTTAAGACTGAAAATGTAGTCTTGCCACTCCTAGTCCTTGCTTCCTGCTTGCATTTCTCCAGTACAAGTCCTCCCACCGTGCGGTGGGGAGGGCGAGGGGCAGCCGTGGGGCAGGAGCTCCCTGTGTGGGGCCTCGCTGCACCCCCACCTCCTGCTGCAGCAAAAACCCCATGGGCAGCTGCTGCCCTGCACTGTTAGGAGGCAGTTTGCGTATAGTCCGCTCAGGATGGGGAACTTTGAAGCTGTTACATGGATGTGAAACAGACAAGCGTTCCCTGCTGAGGATGGCTGTTGTAGATCAGCTGCTTAGGAAACTGCTATTACTGGAAAAACTGCTTCAAATATTTGCGGGTTTGGGCTTTCCTGTCACAAGCTTCACTCTTTTGCAGTTGTTTATTGAAGCTAAACCTGCATCAAAGTCGGTATGTTGTCAGTTATCGTTTTGGACAATGTATAAGCATGTCTTTCATCCATATACTTTATAACTTGCAATTAGAAAACATCTTCTGTGGCCATTTGGTGAAACAACCTTTTCCCATTCACTGAAAACTTCAAAGCACTGAAAGACACTGCAGGGTATGTCCTTGCAAGAAGGGACTTAGAAAAGAAATTAATTGGTTGTCCTTTGCAGTCTGGAAACACAGATTTAATTCATTATTATGGTTTTGCTTTCAATAGGAAATGAAGCTGGCCACAGAGCATTCTAATTTCTGTGCATGTTACAACCCCTTTATCAAGATCGATCTAGATAGTTTGCTTCCTGGATAGAGACAGAATGAGTTTTCTTCTCTTTGGGGAATTTTGTTTCATTGTTTTTGTAGCTCAGGGATCACAGAGAACACAAGTTCTTCCAAATTGTGCCTGCTCTCTGACGCCATAATATGTTTTGATTTGAAGGGTATCTATACTGTGGGATTATGCTGCTTAGTTTTTGTTTCTGGCAAGTTGGAGAACATCGGTTCCACTTGATGCCAGGTAGGAATAGCAAAGAATAAAGAACTTCTGCTTGAGTGGATATCTGCAATGCTATCAGTGCATAAATATTTGAGGATTTGCGAGTCCAAGACTTGTTTTCTAACATCTGTGTCTGCTCTCTAGCCAGTAGATTTCTGTGATGTGGGAAGTATCCCATTAAACATAGTTTCAGAAAACAAAACATATCAGCTCTTACCTTTTAAAAGGAATTTTCTTGTGTGTTACCATATGAGGGAGACAGAGGGGAGTGAGATAAATTGGGAAAGGTGGCAGCAGATCCTGGACAGAAAGTCCAAGTCCACCCTCTTCCATGCAACAGTTTCATGCATCCTTTCTGCAGTGCTGTTTTGCTCAGTAGGAACGGCTTGTGGAAATACAAATAACCCTCTAATCATGTCTTCATTCTGCTCAAATTTAGATAAATGCTTCTGAGCCTTCTCAGCTTAGATGTTTTCAGTTCTTTTTCATCCATACCCCCAAAACAGTAGAAATGTCTCGTTTCCTATTTGCCAAATACGTAAAGATTAGGTTGAGTTTTTGTGTTGGCTGTGTGTTTGCAGACTTCTGGTAAAGCAGCTTCCTTAGCCTGTTGTGTTTCTCTAGATTCCAGGAAAACACCAGCTCCTTGCTTTGCGTGGTTATTATTCATAGTCCTGTTCGTTGAACAGTTTTCCCAGTTGCTTGACTTTTTAGCTCCCCCGCCCTGTGCCTTCTGTAGATAAATATAGCCTTCTTCCAAAGATAGCTTGGAATGGTACCATAAATATTTCCATTTCAGTTCATGGGAAAAGGAAAGTCTAGGGGATGAGTTTTGAAATTTTTGTTAGTTTGTAAATCCATCTGTAGACCAAGGTATTTCCCTATGAAAACTGTTAGTGGCCTCATTGACAGAGCTGTGAATTGCTGACTGCAGAAACTTGAAAGCATGTGGGTGCTGTGCTTCTGAGATTGTTTTTTGCAGCTCCCCATCCCTCTTCTCTGCTGTCCCCAAGTGTGTTCTTGTGCAGTTAGGGTGTGTGCTGTGCAGTGTATGAGCAGAAAGCAGAGAGCATGGGATGCACCTTTACTTTGGTTACCAGTATTCAGTCCACCTCTCATCTCCCTCAGTGTTCAGTCCATCTCCATCAGTTGGAACCTCCAGTGTTCAGTCCATCTCTCGCCCTTCATCCCATTGATAGCCATTGCATCATGATTACAACTGCAGCAGTTACATGGGTGGGGAAGCCTGCACAATGCAATTCAGTAACAGTTCACCAAAATTTTAGTAGTTGAAAATTAGGACTTGGGAACAAGTGCTTGTGTGATCAACAGTGGCACATGAGCATCATGTTTGTTGATCATACAGTATTACAGCAGTGGAGATCATCTGACTTTGCATTTGAAAACAGACTCATGAAGCGCGAGAAGCCACAAATAGTATGATAATGTGTTACATCTTACTGCTGTTGGACTCAGAAAAGTTTTTTTTCATTTCCAGAACTCAAGTTAAATTTTTAAATTGAATTTTAATTATTCTTTTTTATTATTTTTTTATTTTATATTTTCTTCACTGTTCTATTAGTTACAGAACTTCTTTCCTTTGGTGCCTGTAGTAAGAAAGATTTACAGGGAAAGTCACCTTATTTGCAGTTCTGTTGTAAGACTGACATCCTTAACACAGTTTCTAATGTTATATTAATAAAGTTTCTGTGAGAAAGTTACGATAATTTCAGAATCTTTCAAACTAGGGAGGGGATGGCTTTTATGATTTTAAGGCATTTTGCAGCTCAATTCTTCATTATTTATTTAATATTTGTTTACACTCAAACCAAGTTACATTGACTATTTACAAGAATTGCAGTTCTGTCTTAAACAAAAAGAAATGGACCTTTCATCCTTTTATGTAAAGTTTGAATGTATACTGGGGAATAGAGAACTTGTTTAAGGTGTGAGGGAGCTGTTGCAGTTTATGCGAAACTCCCAGTATTTGTGTAACCAGTTTGTTCCATATGTAATGCCCTTCCAAGAATGTCAGTTCTGCACAGAGGTTCAGTGGCCTTGGCTAAGGGAAGAGGCCAAGCAGACTGGTTTGGCAGCTCCTCATCATCTGGGGACAGTCCACTTGAGCCAAGAGCTGGAGGAACTGGCTGCAAGTGACTTGACTTCTCCCCAGGTCATAACTGAAAGTGACAACTGCACCATAAAACCACTGGTTGTCCATATAGAAACATCCTGGGAGTTGAGCATGGGCAGTGTGAATTAATTTCTGCTTTCTCTGCACAATGTTAGGGAGAAGCAGAACATGAGAGTCCCATTTCATTGCTGCTCACAGTGTGACTATGGAAGATCCTAACAATGTGGGGTCCAGGTGATAAAGGTGGCCTATCTGGCCTTGGGTTACCCATCAGAGGTAAAAAACTGAATTAGATGGTGGACCTGCAGCCTGGGTTCTGAGGCAGCTGGCGCAGCAGGTTGGGAGATCTTGAGCTTCAAGGGAAGGTCAGTTGACCTTCAGACCTTACAGACCAGCTGGTCTTTTTGTCCTGAGCAAAATCCTCTCTTGATTTCCTTATCTCCCAGCCGTAGGGGGGCACGCACCTGTGTGCTAAGCCAGGCTTGTCACAGTAGTGTTTCCGGTTACTTCATACATACAGTTAAAAGTGCAGTTGCATTTCATACCTGTGTTAGGTGTCTGCGTAATCCCTGCTTGTGTATGTGACCAGTATTTCTTGAAGTATCAATCATGCTTTCTGCAAATGTTGTTTTTTTTTTAAAAAAAGCACAAGTGCCCTAAACTTTTAGAGCGTTTCCACTGCCATACTGCAGTGCCACTGGCCCTAAATCTTGAAGTAAAGGGTAAATATTTATTCTCAGATAAAAACCTCAAAACAAATTCGAACAGGTTAGTCTTTTTGATTCTTTATTAGCCAGTACACTTTTTCTATATGGTTATGTATGGTATCCCAGTGTATGGATATGTGTATATATAGTGTCCTGTATGCTGATATTATCTATATATATATATAGTTTGATATGCTTTCTGGAGAAGACAGGCTATTTTAATTTGTTTGAAGAAAGTAAGTTTTGGTATCAATTTGTTTGTTAATATTTGAATGCTCAAATCATGAGTTTTTCTCTTATCATTGGCAGTTACGACTTCCCTTCAGAGGTCATAAAACCTTCAGCTCAGGGCTGGAGTTGCCACATGCAGGTTATGATTACTGAACGTGCTCTTTCTGGCTTTTATAACTCCCTTCATCACCATGATACCTGGGTTTCTGTTGTATACAGTTTTTAATGTGTGTGAATCCGTCCTCTGATTGTATAATATGACTATGTAAAAGTGATATTTCTCCTATTTTTGGATGGAACTGGGTTTTGTATGAATAAAACTTCGGCTAGAGTTGTTTCCTTTCACAGGAACTTCCATGACTGAGAGGAATAAAAACTGAAAGGGCTTAAATGGTATTAAAATACCTCATTCTGAAGTTTTGGAACAAAAAGCATAGTCTTTTTTCATCCTGAAACTTTTTTACATGAGTTCTGAATTTTGACTTGGAAAATCAAGCTGCTTGTTTCATCAGAATGAGCTACTTACATAAGGCCTGTTTTTTGGAGGAGGTGGGGGGCTCCTTAGTAGAGAAGTTTCCATCCTCAGCAAAGTCCTGCATGGTTGGGAAGAGAGGCTGTCTTCCTTACGTATTTACCTGTTTGTCCCAAAGTAAAAAGACAGGAGGTGAGAGCTACAGCTCTTTGCTTGTCCACTGTGTTTTATGCTACAGTGGCCTGCTAAAATGGTTCTTCCCCTTTCCCCTTGAGAAACAGAAGTGCTCAGCACTTGCGTTTCTTGTTCTTTTTCAGTAAAGCCACACTGAAACTCTGAAGGTTGTATTTGAATAGCTGTAATACTGTATTTTTTCCACAGATGTTTTAACTTTATTTTGGGAACCCACAATTCTTTAAAGAAAAACTGTCAAGCAATTTTGGTACATCTAAATATAAATGAGAATTAAGGGGCCGTGTACTAGATAGATTTCAGGAGACTCTTGTTTGGGCATCTTTTCTGTTCTAGGTGGTCCCAAAGGGAGTGTGTGTGTGTGTGGGTCCTTGGCAGTGCCATTTGTTCTGTTTCTAAAGGATGACACTGACACTGTTTGTAAAATGTAGCATTTGCTGCTCTTCCCCCCAGCCCTGGTTAGAAAAAGTGGGGTGGGAGGCTTATGTAGGGTGTAAATTAGTGGAACTTGCTACCGCAGAAAAATGCTGAGGCTAAGAATTAAGCAGTAGTCCCCCAAAAGGTGGAGTGTTGTTTTAACTATCATGACCAGAGCCAATACCTGGAAGAGGGTACTAGACTTTGTGGGATTTTTAGGTTTACATAGGTCTCTCCAATACTGCACAGATTTACTGTGCTAAGCTGCTTCTCCGCTCTCTGTGAAGCTTCCAATACCAGAGATGGGTCATGGAAACCCTGGACCAAACAGGCTGCTGGTTTCATCCAGTTTGGTGGCTTTCATGTTGTTATACTTTCAATAAGATTCCCTGTTTTGCGCCTGAGGCTTTTTTGCCTATGACTTCATGTGGTTTTAGTGATAAATGTGCAAATTTTGGGGGGTTTCAGCACATAGGTTTATGTCTATGCATGTACATTTTATGTCAAAAGGTAGTATGGCTGCCAGAGAAGCTACTCTCTTTTGCATCTAGAAACAAAATGTACTGTTTTAGTGCAGGTGACCTGTTTTCATTACAAGAGTAAATACAGCAACAGTGATAGGAGAATTGCTTGAGACAGCTAGTCTGAAGTGGGTTTGTGTAAGCAGATTGACTAACAAACACATTAGAGAAGTTCATTTTGTTGATGAATAACTTGCAGATACCAGAAGAGGAGTGTTGGTAAGGTGCAGCCTGGCTCTGCCACTCGGGGTGAAGTTGATTGGGTTGTCACATAGACCTATGCATCTGTTTACAAAGGAACGTATTTTCCATCTCTGTGTTTTAAGATAGTTTTTCCCTTTGTGAAAGGGGAATGACTGAAGAGATTGGCCAGCTCAGATATGAGTGTGAATCAGAGTTTCATAAAAGATCTTTCTTTTCATCCTGACGCATTTCTGCTTTGTTGGCAATCTCCTCCTGTTAATTGCCACAACTCGCTCTGTGGGCTCATGTGTATGCTTCAGTTATGTACAGTAATTTTTCATTGCTCTTAAATCTTAAAGCATCAAAGATTGCACAGCCAATGAGTCTTGCTAATACAAATGTAAATGTATTGCTTTCTTGGCTTGCTGCAGCATGTGTGCACTTGTTAAATTTTCTTTTCATTAGCTTGTATGACAGATTTTTGGTATTAGAATCAGTACTACATGGACTTTATTTGTGAAAGTGGAATAACTGTAGTTTATTATTCTGCCCTTTTCAGCAGTAGTAGTTGGTGTCCAGCTTCATACAGCTGACATTTTTTTGCATTTGTTGCTTATGGCCCCTTATACCTGACTGCTGTTGCCAGTTGTTCTCTGTGCTGTAGTTTTTAACCTCACTGATGCGTTCTCTATGTTGTCTGTCTGGATAATATAAATATTGCAGAGCTCTACGCCTCTCACTGCTTTTCTCTGTAACTATTTTTATCAGGATTCCATGATATATCCTTCCACAAGAAATTCTGTTGAAACAGTGGTTACAGGCTTGATGGGAAACTTCCTAAGGTTACTCTGAAAAACTAAGATGCTCAGAACAGACTCTCTTTTTGACACTTTCACTTCAGTGTTCAGCAGTGTATATCATTCTGGGGTTTAATCTTGTGTGAGTGTGGTGGTAGTGGTATTTTTTTAAAACAGAATATGTAAAATAAAAATTACTTGCATAGTAATGCAGATATTGAAGATTGCGTTACTAAAAATGTAGTGATGCTTTAAAATATCCATGCAGCGTTGGGAATTCGTAACTGATGGCAGTGCAGGATGCAGGTTCCAGTAAAAGTATATGAAAAAGAGATGCAGATTTAGCAAGTTTGGCATCATTTAGGTTTCATTAATTTTTGTTTAATCCAGATTAGCAGATGGAGAAAAAAATATAAACAAAACTGAATTTTGTAAACAAAATCAGAACTACTTACTGTTAATTATATAACTTTCCTGAAAAGACTTACTTTCAGGCAGCTTCGGATCAATGACAAAATTTGTAACAGCTCCTAAAGTATATATGAACTCTATTAATTGGAGCTCCTTCTCTATATTAAAAACTGTTCTCTCGTTAGCTGTTTTGCATATGAAAGATGAAGACGACAATTTTTCTCATGAGATTAAAAAATAAATAAAACAATTAATTAGAATGAAATAATTTTCTAAACTTAAGGGAATTAATAACAAACAAAGCTTCTGGAGTAGCCAGCTTTTATTTTGCAACTTGCAAGTATAACATAATGTAACAGGAAGATTTTGTACGAACACATTTATTCCATGATAGTTTAAGAGCTGTAATCAGCTATATTGCTGAAGTGATGTAGATCTTTTGGATATTAAGTGTATTTTGCTGCTTTTGCCTTCAGATGTAGAAATAGACTTACTCAGATTTGATGGAAAAAGAGAATGGAAATTTGTGCTGGAAGTGCTAGAGCTGGTCACCTTCTGTTTCCCTGGGGTTATTACCATCAAAATCCTGCTTTGAATACAGGGAAGGCTGTATTGATGAGCTCTGTATTTTGTAATGATACAGAGCAAGATCTTTAAGAGTTTATGTTGAGTGGCACTATCAAAAAAAACCTGCCCAGGTTCTCTTTTGCCTATTTTTTTGCCCATTTGCCATCCTCAATTCACTACAGTGGGTATGAGATGCCCCTGGGAAGAGTGGCTAGCACTCCCTGGGTGGTACTCAGTCAGTACAGTTAAAAACCCCACTAACAGTTGCTGTCTGATCAGTTAAAACCCCACAGAGTAACAGAGGAAGCTTTTCACAGGCTGTGTGGATTTGCCACTGAGTTTGCCTTTTGGCTAGTCTAAGACAACAAAAGCATACTTGAGCTTTAACCATGCCACATGTGACAGTGGTATGCAGCAGTCTCCAGACTAGTTCTCAAACAGCTGCCTGAGGACCTTGGAAGCAGGATCTTCTGATTGCTCAGCAGAGGGTTGGTTTGCGGGTTTGGTTTAGTTTTATTTTTTGGGTTGCATCTTTGTGTGTGTGTATTTTCTTTGGTTGTCCTTCGCAAAGTCATTTTAAGATGTTCTTGCTGCCCTTGTACAATAGCAAACTTCTTCTCAGTTGTGCTGGTGAAGACACTGTATAGTTGCACTGTAAATGAGATCCTGGTGATTTGTTCATTTTTTTTAAGGGATTGGGGCTTGTCAGGGAGGGATGAGGGCTTTCTTAAAGCATTCCTACCAGAGAAAACACATCATTGAACCGTAATCTCACTGAGGCTAGTTAGATGGCACAGTGCTCTGCTGGTAAAATTATGCTACATCTGGCTCCCAAAGCTGAGTTTCTGCACAGAAGAGCCTGGAGGCATTATCACGCTTTAGTGTTGACTCAGGTGTGTTCTGACAGGTGAGTGCTGCAAACCTGCCTTAAAGGTTTCTTGACTTGCACACCTGTATTCTCAAGTCACTTACACAATATAGGAAAGTTTTCCTGTGCCAGGTAAAGCAGCTGTTGGGGAAAGAGGTGCTGCACCTGAACTTCATGATTTTAGTCTTCACAAGCTTGGTGAGAGAGGGTAATTCGCGTGGCACAGTTCGGCAGTCTGTGCATCGCTCAGCTTATGCTGTAATGCAGTAGTGGTAGAGCAGCCTGTGCCGGTACGGGAGTTGGGATCACACTGAAGTAGGCAAACACTATCCAGGGACTCTGACCTGGGGAGACGGGACTGGCAACACGAACTGATCTTTACTTGCTGTCTTCTGATTTCAAACTGCAAGGTAGAAAAGGGAGGTTGCTTTGATGCTATAAACAAGTTCACAGTATTCCTCTGTGAACGCAGGTGCTTGATTTTCACGAGGATGTCTCTCTGGCTCTGTTGTATTGCTATTGTGAAGAGGCTTTGACATTTGGATGGAAAACTTGCCATTTTAATAGCATGTGAGGAGGAAACAAGTACACAGGCTCTGGCTTATCTTTCCTTGGTCACTGGCCAGGTGCAAATAATGAACTTATTAGACTGTATTAATCTCTTAAAGGAAATGGTCTGAAATCCATCTGGTAGAGTGCTGAAAAGCAGACTCAATAAAATCCTAGAAAATTGACTGTAGGAAAGAGTTTTCTGTTGGCAGAAAGCTGAATTGGATGACCTGAGGAGAGTCCTCTGTCTGAAATTTCTGATGCAAAGGCAAACAGAAATAAGTGATGGATCCCTGAGCACAAGGTTTGCAAACTGCATTTTCAAGAGATGGAGAATTTAAATGCACTTGTTTCAGCTGATCTTCTGTAACACTGTTTCCTCAGTAAGGTGTCATGCTATGGGTAGCTTCAGCATGGTGGGGGAACCTAACATTCAGAGAGTGGTAATAGGCACAGAGCTAAGCATACTTATTACACATCTTAATTCAAAAGCCACCAAGACACCATCTGATCTCAAGCTATGTTGCAAACAAAGAAAAATCATCAGTAATCTCAGCTCTGTGTTCAAACCTGCTATCGATTTCTGTGACTGGAGATAAATGACAAGTTTTTACCATGTGACTGTTGTGTACCCACACCATTTCTGGTGGGTACTGGAATTAACAGAGCATGCCTTTTTTTCTCCAGTGACAGCCAGATGCTGGCTGAGCATGCCAGAGAGTATGTCTTTTTACACAGAAACCTTTGGTGTTGCCTCTTCATGCTAGCAGTACATTCCTTAAACGTAGTCAGATATTGTGTCTTGTGTGGTGGCTTTTGCAGCAGCCTCGCACCTGACAGCCCATCTCTTATTGATGGTCCACAAGAAGAGCTGATCTGTCAGGAGAGTGAGGCAAGCTTTATCTTTTTCCTGTTTTAATGCTGACATACTCTTCATAGCATAATGGCTGGCAGGTGCCTGAAGGTGTGCAGTAGCGAATGAGGGTATGGATGTAGTCACAGTTGTATTAAGCTCCAGAGTGCTCCTTGGGAGTACAACGGAAGCGATGTATATCTCATTATATGGAGTTTCTTGTGTTGTTGTCCTTCAGCTTCAAGACATTAGAAGACACTGTGCAGTATCTAAGTGTCAAAACTTTATGTGGACTCTTGGTGATGCAGTCTTACCAGCTTTGAAAACTTTCAGCTTATTTTGCCTGAATCAAAACTCAAGGTTAGCTTTAGGTTTGCTGGAAATGAACATCCATTGGAAACAGCTTTTTTTGTGGTTTTGTTTTAATGGACTTGCTAGATAGAAGTTTCCAATTACAGAAAAGCTAACTTTGCTTCCAAGTCTGGCTGGGAAATGGTCAACACTGATAGTCCCTTGGTAAGAGAAGTCATTGTTCCTTTTTGGCACTACCTGCGAATACAGTCATTAGCTGAAAAGTAGCAGGCTTTCTTAAATCTCCTCTTTGCTCTTTATTCTTCAGGGAGTCGTATTCTTGAATGTTTCTTAAACAAAGGCTGTCCTTTCACCACACCAACTCAGTCCTGTCACGTCGACGTGTCCCTCAGTGGTGGCATTGCCGCAGCACCGGAGCGGAGGTGTGCAGGGTGCTCCCTCGCTTCCCTTCTCCTTCATGCTGCTGCTGGAGCTTGGGAAGCGCCAACGCTGCCTGTGCCGCCCTGCATGCCTGGCTGGCGGGGCTCGGCCCGGGCACGGCGCCCTGCATACCCTGCCCTCCGGCCTGTGGATCGCCCACAAACTTGTGGAGCTCCTTGAGGAACAGTGATTCAATTCTTTGCCTCTGCAAAATCTTGCTGCTCATGCTGTGCAATTTAAAGACAAAATGCTTCCTGCTAATTATTAACAGTTACTCTGTAGGAACAGACTCATTATAGGGGCACTGAACCCTGGCCTGCCATCCTTTTCAGCAACTGAACAATGTGAGAGGGAGGGGGAAGAAACTAGGAGAGAAACTGGAGTGCTGGCACCAATTAGTCCTGAGATTAGTCCTGAAAGAGGATTGCAATTTCAAGGCCAAAAAGAGTAGGGAGTGGGTAAAAGGATTTGAAATGAGATTATAGGACCTAAAAGCGCCTTTCTTTTGTTAGGGAAATAATTCAGCAGTTTTGCTCAAGCCAGTGAGACAATCCAGTTTAGTGGCTGAAGTAGATGTGTGTCCTGTTGCTTTTTAAGGTTCTTTAACTAAGTTGATCCCCAGTTGCATTTGTTGGTGCTTCCTGCGAAATCAAAGTGTTTTCATCAAACAAACAAAAACACAGAGGAAAGCTATTGCCTCATCAAAAGACCTGTTGTTTGTCAGGAAGCTTATTTGTATTCTTTAAAAGGGGAGCCAAGGAAAGGAGGCAGACTGAACGCCCTTTTCTTCTTTGGTGAAACTTTTTTTCCTGGTGGTTACTACGAGACTGGCACCAGAGTCACCCTTTCACCACCCATCCTACAGATGAGGTTCAGTGCTGGTTTTTGTTTGTTGGCCTGTTCAGAGATGCAAATCAGGCAGTTCCTACTTCAGTTAAAAGCACCATCTCCTATCAGTGCCATAGTGGTGGACGTTGTCCTTTTCCTCTGGGAGGGAAGCGGGCACTAAGTCTTGCTGCCATATTGAATAGACCACAGTGTGCGCTCATGTAACAGGTGTGTCAGGGGCTGAACACTGGAGCTTGCTTGGAGGCAGCAGAAATAGAGGTCTTCACCCTCTTCTCCTTTCAGAAGAAGAATTACAAGCGGGGAATTACTGAAGAGAATTACAAACATAGTGGATTTAGTAGGAAATGTTTTGCTTTAGTCTATTCATGCAAGGCTGCGTGAAATGGTGACTCTTTTTCTGCCCTTCCCAAGAGGGAAATGGTTTCTCTTGGGGTGGCTTAGACTCAAAAGTTGTGGAGGGATCGGGAATATATCTGTTACCAGCTTTTTCTGTCTGTCTGTCTGTCTTCTATTTTTCAGTGAAATTTCTTAATGTGAAACCCTGTGTAGGTAGTCTTGAAAGACTTGCTTTCAGTTCACTATGGCCACAGGTTTAGGGGAGTTTCTTGGCATAGAGTAGTGAGTTCTGCCACAGTCTTGATTTCCCTTGCAACTGCATTTCACACTAGCCCTTATTAAACCTGCTTTCATAGGCAAATGCTTAAAGCTGTCTCCCGTTGTGGCACTGCGAGGTTAGCAGGCATCATCTTGCCACTCAGGCTAGTGTAGCCTGAATAATGGGCAAGATTGGATTGTATGGGGAATATACTGTTTGAGAAAAACCTCTTTTTTAATGGAGGGAACCCTTTTTCTCTAGACAAAACCATTAAAATAGGATATTTTGCATACTGTTCTTGAAGTTGAGTTGTTCTCTTTGAACTTGTTCATAAACAAGTGTTTTAATTCCCATCCAAGGCACACGTTAAATGCTAAATTTTTGTCCCTTTTGTTTTTTATTCCATTACACTGCTCTCATACATATATAATCTAGTGAATCTGACTTGCTGCTTTATAGCCTTCATAACCAATTCTAGAATCCCTCTAAGAAAAGAGGGAAAGAGAGGCTGAGAGACAAATCCATCAGCAGTTTTCACACATATTGGTGAAGAAACACATGCTTTCATCCTTTAGTTGTGAAGCTGTCCCATGCTGAAATGCTAAAGGTTCTACAAAATAGCCAGAAACTTTCTGAAATAGAATAAAGACAATAATAAATTCCAGAAGGGATTCAGCAGAGGAGCTAATGTGGAGGAGGAGACAGTTTAAGCAGGGGGTTAGCAATGACAACAGAAAAATGGTTTGGAAAGGGTAGAGTGCAATGAGATGACAACAGTTTCTGCTGATGGCATCCAAGTCCTTCTTTACTTCAAGTCATGTTTCTCTATGATCTAAAACTTGAGTGCAGGGATTTCTAAGGAGTTGTTGGTTGAGCATGTTCCAGTCCAACTGAGAAGTGCAGGTGGTATTTGCTGCACCTAGTAGAGGCAGCTATCTGGATGGTTCAGTGCTGCAAATGGCTGGGCTTGGTGCTTTCCAGTTTATGTGTATTTACTTTCAGTCCTTTGTGTGTTGACTGGAAAAATTTGGTAATGCACTGTTTGTGACATGGAAAAAAGAGACTTGACTATCAATGAAACTGCCAACATGAGAATTAATAGGTTTGGCAAAGTCGTTTGTTCCATTTTTTCCCCCATGATTTGTCAGAAGTTACATTAACACATGAAGAAAATATTTCTGCTTAATTGGTTGTAGTAAACGGATGCGCTATAAATTAATTGCCTCTTTAATGTTTAAAAGGTTATGTCCCATTCATTTTATAACTGATGAGTATCATTTCATTAGAATGAGCAAGCTTGAGGTCATCTGATATTTGAAAAGCATAGTTTGTTACTTTCTGTGATTTGCTGCTTTAGAGGCTCAAATGATAATCTGAGGGTGTCAGGGTTCAGTGTCTCTTTCTAAACACCAGTGAACCATAATTAATTGTTTCCTGTAATCTAAGTCATTGATTTTCTATATTTGAGGTGATCCAAGGAACAGCTTTACTCCAGGGATTAATTACAGAGAGAGAGACTGCACATACACTCATCAACATACTTTTGCTAGTTAATGATAATTTTTTGCAACCGCATGACGGATACCGATTTCAACTGGAAGGAGAATTACACAGTATCTGATAGATAACCGTGCCCATCCTTAGTAGTTCCTTTTGGTGCCTGCAAAGTTTGTGCCCCTTGTAGTGAAATACCTCAGTTTTGGGGGTTGCCCACCAGCAGTTGGACCTCCCAGAACTTCTTGGTTTGTTGAGGAGAGAGCTTGCGGTCTTAACACAGGCTGTTAAACCAGAGTTGTTCAGTGAGGGGCACAGGGGATTGCTGAACTGTCATACTTGGTTTTATTCTTTAACTTTCTTGAACTTCATCAAGAGAGTGAATGGCCTAGACGCTCTCCCTAGGCTTCTATGTTTTGGCACAAGGTTGCTATCAAACTGCTGTTCAGATACACCACGTGGAAACAGTAAATGTGGATATTTGCAAGTTTTTGTGACTCTTTTCATGTGCATAATGATTTTTTTCAACCATCCCCACATGAAGTCACAGTGGATAAAGCAGAGATGTAGAGACTAGTGTCTCATCACAAAGCAATTGCCTGCCCACCTTCACCTTTCTTCATACAGCTGTTATTTCTAAACCTCTGCTTTCTGCTGCCAATCCCAAATGGAAGAGTGGAGTGTTTAAGCCCTGTCTTGCTGAGTTGCATCCCAGTTTTCGCACAAACAGCTGAGGAGAAGCAGCAAACAGAAGGAAGGTTAGACCATATCATTAATTTCACGAGGGAAGCCAAGATTTGTGAAATAACAATGCTGTAAGACAGTTTCTGGAAGACTAGTCTCCTTCTTAGTAGAGCTACAACTTCAACAGACATGGGAGGAGTCACTGGCTTAAAGGTAGGAGGGTGACTTCTTGCTATAAATTATGCGAAGGTCAGCTTTAATGAGTTCCTTCATTCATGCAGGTAATACTGTAACTTGAGAGAATTATTAGAATGTTATTAAGTACAATGTTAGTATTCTCAACAGGCTGAGCAGCTGTTCAGAGAGGTAAGGATTAGGGATAAAGATGCACACTGAATTTTATTTCCCATTACAGGTGGGAGGTTTATTTTTCTACTAAGATGAAAGTGGCTAAAGATAATTTTAAAATTAGTCAAAATGAAGTCCTCTGAGTATTAGTCTACAGTTAGATTTGCAGAATGTGTGAAACTCATTATTTCATAGCTCTGCTTTGAAAATGTTAAGTAGCAGATACTGGGAGTTGGGTGCTGTGGATATCGCTACTGTGAGAATAACTAGGAGTGTCTTGTTCTGGATGACGAGAGAAGTACAGATAATGTACAGTTCCCAACCATGGTTCAGTGGGGCTGCTTCATTTTGGCAGGGGCTATAAAGAAGGAAGAGACTTCTGCAGTGTAAGTATCTGTGAAGTCTCATCTGCTCAGCCCCTTGAATTTGAAGCTTTGTTGACTTGAAGACTTTTCTCGAATAAATGGAAAATTCCCATCTTTTCCCAACTGATAGGATAGAATTTAGTCAAACTTGTACCATTTGCTTTAAATTTTCTGAACAGTGGAGGGCATATTATAATTCTGCTTTTAATTTCCTCTGCATCCAACTTGAGCCGATTTGGATCCATTTAGGAGAGATACTAAACCATTGTAGGTGCAAATAATGTTAGTGATGAGGAGCCCTAACATGATGGTATGGGTTGTCAGCAGGGGCTTGGAGCTGAGAGGTGGGGCATCTGGGGGCTGGTCCTGGTCTGCCAGGGTTTGCTGGGTCTTTTGGAGGTGTGTTATTATCTCGGTATGTTTTCCTTTCTGTGAATGGAATTGGTATCTCTGTAGCTCTGTGGGTGGGAGGATTGATCTAAGTGATGTCTCTACAATGCCTTTGAATGCAAAAAATACTGTATTCTCTTCCCTCTTTGTTACATCTCTAGACCCAGACTGCAAGGTGAAACAGCCCAGTGTTAGGTGCTGTAGTTTCATGTGTGTGTTGGTCTCTTCCTCCCACATCCCTAAAATACAGCTATGAGTGCTTCAGACTGAGTAATTGCAGGAATGTGAATGAGTGAAAACTCACAAATTTTAATACTAAATTTTCTATGCCTTAGCAGTTTTTTTTTCTAAAAACGTTATTTATGCATTAAACTTCTGTGTTGGTGATAGAAGCACCCACAAACTACCATTTGTCTTTGAGCACCTAGCGTGCTGTGCAGTATGATCCTCAGGCACTGATCTTTTGCGAGATAAATGTATGACCATTGAATGTAGGACTTGTCTACTAGATATGCATGAAGAGGTAGAATTGAGATTATAGGAAAATGTAATTGCAGCTTTCCAAATCTGTGAGTACTTACTTCTGTTTTGTTACTAGTATCGTCATGTTTTCTGCTTTTATGTAACTTTCTGACACACACATAAAACACTTTGGTGTATGGCCCAGTGACTGCAAATCTCTGCACCCTCCTCTGCAGCAGTGCTGCAGAGGCTGTATGCACATGATACTTCCCAGGGAAAACTATCCTCAGCATCTGGGAGAGGTTAAATGTTCCAAGGGAGAGGTTAAACATTCGTTTTGTCCTCTGCTGCTGTAATTCCAGAAGCCAGATTAGTTCTGAATCATCTGAACTACATTCATTCAAGATTAATGAGAGAGACCAAGTATGGAAAATTTC
The DNA here is from genome assembly GCF_015220075.1 of Falco rusticolus. Lineage (NCBI taxonomy): Eukaryota > Metazoa > Chordata > Aves > Falconiformes > Falconidae > Falco > Falco rusticolus. The sequence goes on from NC_051193.1 coordinate 43,763,363, forward strand.
AGCTGCCTTGGCTTCGAGCGAGTGGTGGAGGAGGAGTTAATACTGGCAGCATCCTGCAGGTCATGCTTAGTTTTGAGTTTCCTTAATGCTTAAATTGGTAAAAGGAGGAATCGCACCATACCGGATAAACAAGAATTTCAGCGAGCAACATGAAGCATTTGTGGGAGACTTAAAAACCTCTCCTTCCTTTTTACCAACTATTTCTGTTTTGTTGGAGATCAGATATGCCCTTTTGTGTTTGCACATTTGTAACTTTGTGCATGTTTAAGGTACTTTGGTGTCTTTAAAATTAACAAGTGGCATATTCTCACTAATAGGTGACAAGCTGTTCTAGCAGAGATGTGTGTATCACTAATCTCAAGTCCAATTGACTGACAGGCTATGGTTAAGTTGTGGTTAGAAATGTGAGTGGGAGCCTCGTGTAGAAGGTATTTGTTAAATCCAGGCAGGTCTACCAGCAAAGCTGTTTGAAGTTCTGCAAAAATAATAAATCAAGAATTCAGGACTAGAATAACAGAAGTCAGTGAGGTGACCTTGGGCTTTTTAAAAATTTAATGTTTCAATTTTAGAGAAATACTTCATTTAGTAGAGCTTTACAGTGTTGTGCCTGAGTGGCAGCTCTATGGTTTCACTGCAGGTCAGTTGCTCAGGTGGTAGGCATGGAAGTTATCTAGAGCTTTGTCTGTGCTGTAGCATTAACTATTAGAGCAATCTTTTTATATCAAGTGGAAAATGAAGGTGAGCCTAGATATAGGCAATTGGTAGGACTAATTTGTTTTCTGTAATCTGAGATTAAAGACTTTTTTTCCTTCCAGTGCAATTCTGATCAAGAAAAAAACAAAACAGAAGTGAAGCTCTTCTTCTCTGTCACTTGTTTTGCAGCAAATGAAGGCTTTTATCAGAAAACTGAAGTGCTCCATTTCTGATTTTGTGGAATAGAAGTGAATCAAACTTTCCTCCAGTGGCCAGGTCAGCGCTCAGTGCTGCTGCAGTGCAAAAGAGGCCATAGTCCCCTGTGGTCTCAGGGGCCAGTGGCTGTCCGTAAACAGGATCTTCTATTCATCTGGGCTTCAGGGGACTAACCTGTGGTGCCTGCATGAGCTGGCACAGACATGCTCGGTAGCACATGAGCAAGTTTAGGTAACTGTGAAGTTTCCCCAGCCTGACGATCACCAGTTTTTCATCCAGTGATAGATAATCTAGGAACCACTTAATTGCAGTTGTGAAATAGAGGAACACAGCACTACAGCATGTGAAGTAATCTGCAGTGTTTTTCCTTCCTTAAAAATTAGGAAAGCTACAAATAACAACCCATACTCTAGAAGTGGGCTGTGTTGTTCCTCCTTTAACTACATGCACTTCAAAACAGTATTCTCTCACCTATTGTGTTGTTACTTAACAATTCTTTATTCCTCCCAGAGATATGAAGACTGTGTCGGTAAGAACTTACTCCTGTTTTTAACACAAAAGAAGAAAAAGAAAACTGAGACAGAAAAAATGAAATGACTTGCCTGAAGTCACTGTGTGATTCAGTGGTAGAGGCAGTATTAGAACTGGAGGCTGATAGCTGGCATATCCCAATTCCCAGTGGAGACAAATCTATTTTAATTAAAAGTAATGTGGGACAGTTGTCTCACCAGGAATTTTAAAATATATGTGAACTTTTTCCTGTTACAGTATTTAGCCTGGAATTATAGTGTGTTCACAATAAATGTGTTAAAATATTTAAACATGGGTTGCTGAGAAATTGCAGTTTGTACTATGATTGGCATACCTTAAATAGCCATCTCTCTTAAAACACAACTCTCTAGAAATCATGTTTTGATTTATTTAACGAAGAAATCCTCTGTTGTTGTCCATAAATATATGTTCAGGTCTTGGCTAAGACTAAAATTCTGGCTGAAGGCTGCAGAGTCTTACCAAGGGGACAAGAAGGCTTCATATATCACGTCAGCAGCAGTCACTGATGGGCTCCATGTTTTTCTTGAAATCAGGAATTACCCTTTTTATCCCTCATTCCGGAAATTTAACAAACTTTTTTTATCATAATTTTTTTCTCTTTCCCTCCCGCTATCTGTTTTCATGCTTAATTACTTTTTTAAGTGGAGGTATTGGCAGGAGAATGGCTTTGGCTATTTGAAGAATGTAAAGATTTGGCCAACTTTCCACTTCATCCTTCAAAAAGTAGCATTAAATTTTATTTTCAGGCATTTAGTTCATGAATAGCTTTCCCGAGCAACTTTTCTTTTGTCTTTAATAAAAATTTAGATGTAATCCCTCTGGCAGTCATGTCATATAGAAAACTCATTTAGAGTGCGCAAGAGATCAAAATTTTATTGTTCACTCGAAAATGTTAGGCACCCTAGAGAAACCAGGAAAGACTCCATCTAGGAGCTTAAAGTCTTGATTCCACATGTCACAGTAAGTGAGAGATACTGAGAGACAATAAAAAAGGGAATTGTAGAGGAAAGAGAAGCATTACCAGAATATTAGATCAGGCTTCATAAATTAAAAATTAGTATTGTGAATTCATAGATCTCTTTAAGAATAATGTTTTGTCAGTTACAGAAAATTCGAGAAGATGGAGTAAAGGGTTCATATATTTTAAATCTCTAAAGTAATCAATTTTCATTAAAATCAGGAAATACCTTAACACGTACCTTCCAGATTTATTTTATTTTTTTAATGTATTGTCATTAGCCCAGGTTAGTAGAGGTTTTTTCCCTTTGATTGGAGAGGAAGCTTGCTTGCCTGTTGCTAGGTGATTGCTAATTGTGATATTAACTGCCAGCAAGCTGCTGGCAGGGATTGTAAATTCTTTTTTCCTTGTTAAAAGAACATGTGTATTAGAGGTGCAGCAGTACCTAAATGCTGCTGTATTGCTCAAAATTTATAATGGGAGTGATATATTCTTTAATGTATCTATGGTTATGCACCCAGGTGTAGAGCATTAACCCCTCTTTGCCGTGCAGTAGTCTTGTTAGCCCCATCCAGTAATGGCATTAAAGTTGAGTGTAGAAAACGGAGCTGATAGGGCAGTAGAAGGATCTGAGCCCTCCGGTACAAGCAGTGAAGAGCTGACAAGTATTAGAGGAGTCCTCAACGAGAATGAGATGCTGTCTGTCCTGTGTTCACTCTGCAAGGTCATGGCAGTGTGGTTTGGACTGAGTGACCTCTCATGCCATCTGACAGCCACGGTGCAGACCGTGTTTGTGCAGCATGGGAGCCAAGAAGGCTGTTTGTTGCCGTAGTCATGAATATTTCTCATGCCTTACACAGGGTGACCGCTGTGACAAAGTACCATTCATCTTGCAGCATCAAGGGGTGCTGTATTACCACAAAAGTATACTTCTTAAGCTTTCTTCTCAGTTACAACCCCATCCAAAATTTACTTCTTAAGGAATGGTAAAAACTGCTGTCTTCCAGCGTAGTTGGACATCAATTTTTATACCTTATGGTAGCAGTCTGAGTCCAGCTTGCATTGGGAGCTGAAAATACCTGTCCAGAGCATTGTTCCCTGCTGCCACTAGATGCAGGGTTTCATTGGCTGCAGTCAGGTAATGGCACCTACAGCTATTATCTCAACAAATTGAACATAAGAATAATTGTGGTTTAGTGCTTTTCAGAAACTTTCAGAGGTGGGTTTTCTATACCAGCAAGGTGCTCTGTTGGTTACTTTTTGACAAAATAGTTTGTTGTTTCTAGGTTTGGTATCCTTCTTGACATTTCCTTCACTATTTGTTAGAGGTGTAGGTGAGACTTGCAGTGAAGTCTTTTACTCTGTGGATGGTTGGTAATGGAGTACTTACAGTGCGGGTACAGTGATGCCTTCGTTCCCTTCATCTGGCAAGCTGCAGCTTTCACTCCCAGAAGTTTTGCAGCTATATTGCTGTCCTGGTAACTGCTGTCAACCCTGCGGAAGAGGGTGATGATTGCAGTGAATTGGGTGTTCTCCCATCCACTTGTTCTGCATTACTGGGAACTTACTGCCCCTGTCAGGAGAGGAGGAGTTGTATTTCTTCCTGCCACACCTTTTCACAAAATCCATAGGCTGAGCTGGATGTAGCGGCCCTTGAATCAATCATCTGTGCCCATCATTTTTGCCACTGGTAAGGGCTGGAGAGGGGATCCACTGTGTCACTGCAGCCTGTTTGTGGTCTGGCAGCTGTTTGCTGCCTACAGGTTCTGTATTGAGTATATTGTGTGGCTCAGCTGATACTGTTCACCCTTCTACCCGCTACTGAGCTGTCCCGCCCTGTTCTCCGAGCCTTTCCTCAGAGCTAGAGTGTGCTTTAGCACTAGCTATGCCCCAGCAGCTGAGCCCGCCACCTCTTAGCCATGGTGGGCCAAGGTGTCTGCGTAGCATATTCCTTGCCTCCCCGCTGAGCCTTCTTTCTTCAGCCTAATAGCTCTCAGCCTGAGAGGCGTGCGTTTGGAGGGGTTGTTGGCTTGTTTGTTTGTTTTCCCCCCTTTCCTCTGTCCTCCTGATTTACCATCACCCTCCAGATGGATTTGGTAACTCAAGTCATTGGCCTGTATTTACTGCCTTTCTTCTGTGTTTTCATCATCCCTTAATTGTGGCGTGTAGTCCCACACAATTGAATTTGTTTTGAATTTTTAGTTGTTTGGGTTTTTTAAATCTATTAATCAGGCCTCTCTGACAAAGAGGCCTGTGAGAGTTTTTGGCATAGTTGTGAAATACTGCAACTGAGAGAGAGAATTCATACCCTGGCTTTTTTTAGTGCTTGGCTTTAAGAACCGCAGTCATCTTGCTCTAATGTGAATTCCAGAAGACAAAGGATTTATATTTCCTTTTTTAAGTCTCTTGAAGCCTGTGCACCTTTTAAAGATTTTTATAAATGCATGGCATACATTTTGGTAGAAATAATTAATCAGGGGGAGCTCGCACACGTTATTGCTTCTGTACGCCCTGAGAGCTCCTGGTCGGGCTGGCCGGCTGCCACGAACCCTTGCTGGCTGGCCAGCCAGCCTTCATGTCGGCCTGATGGTGTCCAAATCAACACATTCCCATGGAATGGTTCAGATTTCAGCAAAGCAACATTTTCCTATGGAAAAGCCTTCCCTCAGAAAAATCCCATGCTTGGGGCCCTGCGACACAACAAAGTTTCCTACTGGTTGTGTCATCAGAGGAAAAACAGTTCATTCCTTGCCTTGAGCGGAAATCAAGTCCCACCTGTCATTAAAAATTGATAGCGAATCCCCAGGAAAGGCTGGGTTTGATCAGGGGTAGCTCCTAGTTCCAGGTATCTCATTTCAACACAAGCAGATGCTCACAGGTTACAACACTGCTAGTTGTTAGTTATCTCAGCTACTCGTTTTCAGCAAGCATGCGAGTACTTCATTTGTTCCCTGCGGTGATGCACAGATGCTGTAGTGACAATGGCTGTGCTACAGAGAGGTGGATGATGCACTGGATGGATGTGGACTCACGCTCCTGGATCCTGTTTTATGCATTTGCTACAAATCCTGTTGCAGCCTGGATATCCTTTTGGCTGCAGGTATGTTTGAAACGGTAGTGTTTCCTGCAAATCAAACCAACAGTCCTTGACAGGTAACTGTTGGCGTTTCACTTGTCATCTTATCCATAAACTATACTAATTCATGTTCTTTAAAGATACTTGTTTAAAATCTTTATAATCGATTCAAGTCTGCCTCTCCCCCACCCACCCTCCAAGTGCCCTGTGCTCATCTCATCTGGAAGTTAAGTCAGTCTAGACCTGTGCATACTACAAATGTATTGGGCCACAGGTTTCTTCGCACTGATGTAACAGTTCAAACTGGTTACTGCTTTTCTTCTAGTAGCTGTGTGGGGATTTATTAGAAATCAAATATTACTTTAGTGAGTGTGTTTAGTTCATAAGTTTTGGGGAAAGCTCCATCAATAATGCTAATTGCGTAAATAGTAATCTTACAGCATGTATTGATTACAAAAGAAAATTCTAAAACCAGGTTTTGAGTTTCTATTTTTTCTAAATACAAAATATGCTGTACTTCTATAGGAGAACCAGCCACTTTTCTCTGGTAGCTTACGGACTACACTGAAGAAACAATTAGTTGGAAAAAACACCTGGGATGGACTAATTGTTTTTTTGTTGTAGATTGTCTTTAGAAGAATTAACTTCTCCAAATGGTTTCTTAATCTGGAACAGGGAGGAAGCAGCTTTTGAACACTTTAAAGGGAGAGTTTAACTCTGTCATTTCTCAACTTGAAGTATGTTTTAATAATTAATACCCTCTGAGACTTCACGTGCCAAAGTTTGTGAACAGAAAGAGAATTTATCCAACACAGATCAGGCACAGCTTAACTTCAGCAAAGCCCTGAAAACACAGAAGTTTGTTGTTTGAAAGGCTTGACCGGTCACTGTGGTACATAATTTACATGCTTGAATTCTTTAGCTTCCTTCCCTGGGAAGGCACAGTTAATTTTCTCAGTTCATGTGGGTTTGTGCTGAATCAGATGGAGTTTTTTTATGAGGGCCTTGGGCTTTTTTTCAAGCTGGAAAATAAGATAAATCAGTATGGCTTTGTTTCTCTATTGGAGACATTTTGTCTATTCAAATATATACACTTTTCCCTCTCCTTTCTTTAACCCTCTTCTACCCATGTACAGGCATACGGTAGCCTGGGAGTAAAGTTTTTCTATGGCTTCATTGCAAAATTTCACCTTCTTTTTCTTGGGCTTTTGAATGGCATATAGTTACCATACTGTGATTTCTGATTTCTGTGGCAAATTTGTACAGTATGAAGACTACGGTATGGCTTTCTACTTGTGGTGTGATGGGTCCCGTCCCAGAGATTATCGTGGACTCTGATACAGTATAAAACTGTGAGCCTGTCCTACAGGAGCATGAATGCCCTCAACAGCTCTTGACCTTCATGTGAGTTGAGGAGCTACACTTGAAGAGCTGGCGCTTACTATAAGGAATGCAAACAATTGGTTACATCAAACCCATGAAGTGAGCATCTGTATTCAGATGAGTGCATGCCCCAGAGCACTCCAACACTTACGAATGTAGACCTACTTAACTTCTTTTTGGTTGCTTTGCTCTAGGTCTCCATGCTCCTTCCCCACCCCCCCGCCTTTTCTCTCTCTCTCTCTTTTTTTTTTTTTTTTTTTTTTGGTTGTTGTTGTTCAGGAGTATTGAAGGCTTTTATTATTCATGTAATTGCTTTGGATCCTTTTACAGTCTGTATTTTAACACAGTGAAGTTTTTATATGTTAGCACAAGAGTCTGCAGAATAATTGTGAAAGCAGTGTTCTTTATATATGGCGTTTTATCAGAACTTTGCCTATGTTGTCAGTGTAATAGACAAACATCTGTTTTCCATTTCATTGCATTTTGTGTAGCAGTACTCAACTCAAGAGGAGACAAAAGTAACTTTGAACAGAAGTGGCATGTTGGGCTTAGTTCACAATTTGCCTCTGAAGTGGAAGGTGGGTTACCTTAAATAGGCAGTGCCTTACAACAGTCTTACTGAAAGATATTTAGTCTCTTATTTTTAATTTGTGCTCAAATTTGGGCATAGCGATTATTTATATATCAATAGCATAGTGATTTCTGCTAGGTACTGTGCTTCTAGAATACTTGCTGTGCCTGAGCCCTGGGATGACATCAGTGAACTCCTGCAGGTGGTGCCTGCCCCACTGAGGATGCCCCCCCCCAGCCGGGGCACACCTGGCCAACAGTCACCTGCACTGTTAAGAAAAGAGCCAGGTTACCTTTTATTTCTGAGAAGTTTGGTCCTTCTGTTAACAGGCGTGGCTGCTGTAGGAAGGAGAGCTGTTCTGGAGGGGTGTCGGCGCAGTGGTGCTCCACTGAGGAGGGGCACGGGCAGCCATGAGGCGCTCCCTCACAGCCTCCCCTCTGCTCTGGCTGTTGGAGCGGGTGCTCTGCCATCCTGTTGCCTGCAGCACCGTGGGGCTGTGCTGAGGCAACAAAGGAAACAAGGTTTGGAGGATCACAGCGATGTTCCCTCTTGTTCCTCTTCCCTTTTCCCGCGTTTGAATCCGTTCTCCACCTTCAGCTGTGCCGGTCAGAGGAGACGCCTCTTGGAGGCCATTACTGTCGGGCAGCCACCATGGGAGCAGGAGGCAAAGACAGAGCGGGGCCTGGCAGTGGCCCGAGGTCAGGAGAGGGCTCCAGTTCAGGTGGGCACTCGCACATGCCAGGCACCCAAGGGTCTGCCATGGCCACCAACCCCGCTGGGGGACTCGCAGGAGCTGCTACAGTCACCGAGCACACGTGCATGGCAAAGGCCAAGCTTCGCTAATGCCGGTGCTTGCGGGCAGCTCGCTGAGCTGTGTGTTTTCAGACACAGTGAGGCGACCGGCGTGCGAGGGGGTTCGGTGGGCAGGGTGGCTGAGGCACAGGCACCGCTCCGTGCCTGGCTAAGGCTTTTCCAGGTGGATGCATTAGCTGGGGTGGCACATTGTCATGGCTGAATAAAAGCCATAAAGAATTTGAGGTTTTAGCAGATGGCTTTGGGAAAAGGTGTATATTTTGCTGTACTGAGAGTTCAGTAAATGTGTTTGATTTGGGTGGGTTTTTTATTATTCATTCCAGGTTGCTTTTTTTTTTTCCTCTCTTCCTCTAAGAAAGCGTGGTGTGTGCTTTCCTGAGGAGGTTTTTTCTTGTTTAGAGAATATGAATCTTGACTCAAATTAACCAATTTCTAATGTGAAATTTTAGACCCTTGCTTGAAGGCAAAAATGCCGTGATGTTACATCAGCGTTGAAAGCAAAACAGAATTCATGCAAGTAGTAACTTATAATTGTTTAATATAAATGGGATTTTTCTTACGCTTATTTCTTATTACCTTTAGCACATCAGGTCCACCCATTTGGCCAGGAAGCACCTTTTTCAAGAGAAATGGAGCCCTTCTACAAGGTAGGTGATGGATACCACACCTTGGAATAACTGTTCTACTTAACAACTACCTCTTGCAAATTGCACAGCTTTTGTAATATTAACTGGGCAGGAAGTAACCGAATGTTTTTTGTTTCCTTTAATCTGTCTCCTTTATTGTGCATTTGGTGCCTTGAAAATGATGATTTACTACATACAGTGAGTGTAGTCTACGAAAGTTGCTGGGTTTTTTCTTTCTTCAGATATTAATTTGATTACTATAAAATATGGCAAAGGGCGTCTCCTCCCCCACCCCCCTTTGTGTGGTTAAAGAATGCCCGTAAAGAAATGTTCCAGAAACAGTGCTTTTAGCTCTATGGATGAAACAAAGTTGTTCCTTGAGAGAGATCCTTTCTTTTACTCCCTAATTGTGCTGATAGCAAAATGTACCCAAAGGTAGGTACAGTGCTGTAGTGGGGAAAACAGCGGCAGAGCATTTGTCTCAATAAACCTACCATGTTTAGTAATGCTTATATTCATAGAGGAATGCTAAATATCTTATTTCCATTGGGTGGACAATATAAACAGAAGCTATATGACTGCAGTTTTGGTAGGTGAAGATTTTCAGTCTATCTTACCAGACTTTAAAATCATTACTCCCTGCTAAGAGTGTTTATATTTCTACCATTGAGTATGCAGAACTATCATCACTCGTAATGGAAGCGTCTTGGGAACACAGAAGGGTCTTTCCCCAGACTGCATGCATTTGTTTATGGTACAAAAGTAACTTACACCATTTTGGATGGTTTTGTGGTCTTTGCAGGTATATGTCCATGAAGTGTCTCTGTTTTGTGTTCATTCTTATGGTGCCAAGAGTTTTCTGGCCTTCTTTCTGGCAGAAGGTGCTGTATAATGTTCTCCAGAATATTTATCTAAATTACCTAGGATGGAGCCTTACTCACAACTAAGCTTACAAGCTAATAATTGGCAGTCAGTTTTGCTTACCTTCCACACACCAAATTAATCCAACATCTGTAGTTTACCTCAGAATATTTTTCAACTGATTCCTTGCACATATCTAAGAATTTGGATCTTTCTGTTATATCTGTGCTGAAATTTGTTCAAATTTTAAATACATTAAAGCATTCAGATTATACCATCTCCTAGTGTTAAGAAATAAATTGTGGAATTTGGCAGCTTTTGGCTTTCGTCTTAATAGATCTGGTATGTTTGCAGTCCTTCATAATGGAAAGAACTAGATTTTTTTTTTTGTTTGGTTGGGTTTTTTGGTTTTGAAAAAAAAAAGAAACTATTGTGAATGGATGTGCTTGGTTTGTTTTCAGTTCAACAGTCCCGGTTTTAAATGTCTGCCTGCACATACAGTCTTTGTAATTTGAGTTCATAGAATGTGAGCTACTCTGTCACGTCTGTATGGCACAATTTTTTTGCCTCTTCTTAGGATACAAGATATCCAGGAATTAATACGAACTATTGCTTAAAGCCTTCTCCAATAAAGAAGAGTATGGTGTTCGCCACCCTTTTATCCTTTGCCCTCTGGTCTCCCTTCAAAATTGGAAGGAGAAAACTTAGAAGTTCAAAACATTTCAGCATATTAAAGAAATAAGAGACAAAGAGAGAGGTGACTGTCTTTTCAAGCAACTTACAAAGCCTAACAGACCTTTAACTGAGTTGCCATTCTGTGTTGTCATTTAAAGTGGAAAACACAGCAAATTTGAACTTTAATATGCATGATACTGAGGTTGGAAGGATGAGAAGTGTGAAGAAAAACCTCATTGAAGTAATCTTTTAACATTTCCTGGTTTTAATTTTAAGCAAGAAAATAACTCAGCCAGGCCTTTATGTCTTCTTTCTGCCATCTTTGCCTTCCTTAATTTTTCCCTACAATGAGTTGTTTCACATACAGGCTTCAGCAGTTTGCGTGGAAATAGTGCATCCACCTCTTTGCTGCTTCTGACTGTGTTTTTTGAGAAGACCTGTGTAGAGGAATGGTAGCAGGTGCAGGGAGGTGTGAGATGAGGGGTGGGAGAGGCTTGTCAAGTCCTACCTTACATGACCATCTAAAGTTGTTTTTTTTTTCCAGTGCTTATATCCAGCTTAATGCAAACAGGAGAATGAAAAATTGACTCAATTATTGGTTTCAAGTTATAGTAGTGCCTTTTGATTGGCAAAAGTTTAGGTAACAAAGAGATTTAAAACTGTTATTACTTGATAAATGTTGTACTTCATTTGAAAAGAATGTTCAGTGTGTGTTATAGACAATAATACAGAATAATTCTGGAATTTTAGTAAATGTGTTATTCATGTGCACTTGTCATGCCTCATTTCTTCGGAGTTATTAAGGAAAATGCGCTTTTTGTGGTCTGGAGAATGAAGAGAAAAAAATTCTGCAATGTAAGTAGTACTTCTTTTAGCCAAGAAAGACTTGTAGACTCTCCTGATTTCCATTTGTTTTGTACCTGAACTGCTTGGCAAAGTAATCTTAACCGTTATAAAGCATTTAACATATCTCTCCAGAGAAAGCGACTGAGAAACCAGTTGTCTGTGTACCTCAGAATAGCAAAGGAAGAGAAAAGGAAGCTAAAACTCATTTTAGCTAGTTCTGTGTCCTTAATGTCTTTTACATGAGCAGGATTAATTCTTTGTTCCTTTCTGGCTGTACTTTGTTGAAGAATTTTGAACAAAAAATAAATATATATGTTGTTTTCTTTTTGCATATCATTTTATTAGGTACAAGATGGCTACCTCAGTTTCTTTTTTGAGGATCATGGTGCTACTGTTCCTAACATTAACTCTCTGATAAAAAAAAAATACATATTTTTTGTGTTAGGTAAGTCACCTGCTCAGGTGCTTTTTGAAATTTTGAGCTCAGTCTGCTCATTGAGGATTGCTCCTTATACCCTTGTGCTCTTTGGTCTTCTCATGAAGTCGCATGCAGAGCTTAATATAGGTAGGACCTTCAGCCTTACCAGACTGATGCTTTCTCTCAAAACTTACTTGTACGTCTATGGAGATTGCTGCATTCTAGCTTTCAGGATTCCCAGATAAAACAGGTTTTTGCTCTTACTGCTTTACTGCTACTACTGTCAGTTTTTGCAGGTTGTTATTGTACATACTGTGTTTTTGTTTCAAGTTGCAGCTTAATTTTTTTAAACCAGCTCTATGGGGAGCCTTTGTTCCCGTGTTTTTTTCTGTTCTCAGCTGCCCTAACACATCCATTTTTATTTACTAAGATGTATGGCAGGGAAAAGTCTTTACAGTTGCAAAGGTCTAGATGTATTCTGAACTCTGCAGGAATGCATGCTAGGTGAGATAAGTGGGGGACATAATGATGTTAACTTGAAGAAGTTGAAACTAATGCATTGTGTTCAGGTAAGGTCAGTTTCGTTGCCTCTGCTCTGGTCTTTGATATCAAGCTCATGTTGCAGACTTGACGGTGCAGTTCCTCACAGATCAATCGTAATATTAAAACTATTTTGCTCTCAATATATCTAACATTCTCCCTGAATAAACTAAAAATAGATCTCCAAATTAACTTTTAGCAGCAGTCATGTAAATTCCAGTTGCTGAGTGCCACCTGTAAGATGTAACTGGACTGTGGAGGCATTTGGTTTGTTCCTAAAAGATACAACTCTCATTTAAGGAAGAAAGAATACCGAACTTACCGCTCTCTCTTTTGTCTTATTTGCCCTCACACTTTAATGAACTAAATGCAACATATTACTATGTCTTTTCACATGAAATTTGGTCTGTCCTGAGTTGCAAGGAGGTGTACATAGAAGGTGCTTGTGGGTATAATTACAGCTGGCACAGAAACAGTCGCTGTGCCGTGAAAACCATGATCTGCATCTGCTGTCACTACTGCGGTGGGGATTGAAACAAGTGTAAGAGCTGCCAGAGTTGCCCCAGAAGATGCAAGAGCCCCATGACTGGGCAGCGGCTGACATAAAGCAATGCCTCCCCTCTCGTTTACAGCAAGTATACATCTACCAGGCTTAACGCAGTTCTTGGGTAAGCTTCCTGAGTTTCTGGTCAAAGCCTGGCAGAAGCAGGCCCTTGTGGTAGCACAGTGAGTGCTTATCACCCAGGGAAGGAAAGTGAGCCTGGGTCATCCAGCCCCTATTGCTGTTGGAGCTGAAAATAAAGACAGCCCTCATCACTGTGACTAGATAGTCCGCCTTGGATTGCTGCTTCCAGCACTTCCTGACCAACTGGAGGTACAGCCATGATCCTTGCTGTGCTGTCTGCTTTTTTGTGTGAGCAAGGTCCTCAACTTCCTCCTTTGATGATCAGTACAGTTTAAATCTGCTGCCTGTAAAAGTTAAATCAAAGATAGATCATGTGCTGGAGATCCTACAGACCTGGATTCACACCTGTGAACAGGATTGCAGCAGTCGGTGAACTGAATTCAGACGGCTTTGTTTTACTTTGAAGCTGTGGTTCTTTTTTAATTAGGATGGAAAAAAAGATTGGCAAAACGTTCTACCCATTTGCACAACACAGGAGGGGAAGAGTGAAGTAACGTGTGGACTCCAGTCCCTCTTGGCTGAGGGAGCCTGAGAAAAGAGGGACTGTCTTCCACGTACCGCACAAGCTGCTTTGTTCTCTCTCTACTGGGCTGCAGGGAACAGGCATCCTCATACTCCAGAACACAGCAAGTGATAGGATGTTTACATGGGGATGGCTTGGCCTCTTCTTCTCTGAGAAAGCACTGTATGAGACACTTTCATCTCCGACTGATGCTTCCAGCAGCCCATGGAAGACCATCTGCCTTGGTCCAGCTGTCATGGCTGTAGCTGGCACCACTAGTGAGGAGCTCTAGCAGGAAAGAGTTGGAAGACACTGTCTTCACAGGGTCAGTTGTCACCAAAACCAGCATGAGACAGTGACTCCGCAGTTTGTTGCAGAGTGCAAATGGATACTCGGGGCACTGCTGCTGCATTGACCCTTGATGCCCTCAATCTAAGGGGTGGCTGTTACGTTTTAGTATGCAGACATCTGATACCTGACCATAACATGAGACTTTAAGGAAATGGGCAAAGCACATGGATCACTTTACTCTTGGATGAGAATGGCGATTTATTTGAGGGAACAAGAAAACTGCATCCCTAATTCAGAAAGTGTATTTTGTACTAAATGTGGACAGACCAGACTTGAGAAGCCCATAAAAAGATGGGGAACCAGCTCATTTATGAACACATGCACACTTTTGTACAGAGATCTTTTTCTTCTCTAATAAGCTTGAGAATCCTTGAAATTACCAAACAGGCCATTTAATCCATTGTCCATTGAGTAGTTCTAAGAAATGAGAGAGCAGATTTGGGACTTCGCGTTTCCAAGTGTTAGCTATTAATAGAATCATTTGCTGAGGTGGAAATAAGCCAGGGGAGAGACAGCAGAAAGTGGGCAACTGTTGATGGTTTTCCTTGCAGAGGCTAAGTTACAATCAATTGCTTTTGTAAATAAAGACATCCAGCCTTTGTTTTTATCTTAGTAGTGACATTAGGATAAAAATATAACGACGGCAGGGACTGGTTTATTTGGACAAGTATTGCCCATACCAGCTACTCGGTCTTTTCTCTAGAGAGCTCTGGGAGGAATTGTTATCGTTACCTTCAAGATGGAAGTTGACAACAAATTCACAAAGAGAAGACAACTGCGTGCATGCATCCATACACATTTTCTCTCTAATAATGTGAAAAATTGGGATGCGTTTGTCAGCACCTGCCAACAAATACCTAAGGGCTGCTGCAGGCACAGTGGGCTGCTTTCTGCTGGTGGAGATTCCATTCACCTGCTCTTTCCACTGCTCAAGCAGGACAGGTGCAAGCCCTGGGCATGTGGGTGAGAGGTGCAGCCCATCCTGGACCACAAGGTATTCATACCTGCTGGTGGTAACGGGGGTGAGGAGAGGAGGAGCAGGGGAGAGCTGAAAGACAAGAGGATTCAGTAAATCCCACATGCATTTAATTTTCAGAATTGCGTGTCTTACAACTCAAAAGAAGACCAAACTTGGAGAGAAATGTCTGTTTTCTTCTACTACCTAGAGGTGCAAAGAAAAACCAACATAGCAAGGTACCATATGTATTATAGATAATTTAATATTAAATAATACTTAAATGCAATGATGACCATAAGAAGAAAGGCCGAAAGGAATGCAAGACAGTCCAGCCTTAGGGTTGGTAGACTTGGGTGCTGTGATCTATAGCACAACCTTGGGCAAGATCCTTATGCCCAAATCCAACTGAGTGTTTGTTTGTTAATGCATATTGAGGTGTCTCAAGTTGGCCAAGACTCTAAACACCTTTTTTTTTTCTTTGAGGGTTATAATTCCTTGGGTTTCTGCTGAATGAAATGAGGATAATAGTGCTTCTTGCTGCCCAGAGCTGTCAATCTACAAATTACTGTTTCTGTATCGTATTCTGATGCTCCACTAATGGGAGAACCCTAAACAAGGGGAACCTAACTGATAAGCAACAGTACTGTTTGTTAGCTTTTGCAGGGAATTGTGTTTCAGTTTTTGTTTCAGGGTGTTATTTTCCCATTGAAGCTTCAATTAAGCTCCTTACTTTGAGATCCATTTGGAGATTAACTGTTTAACTCTGTAAATGACTGTTTTGTTTGGAGATCTGGTGTTTTGAGTGTCCAGTTTAGTTCCAATTCAGTTACTTTCATCTGAAGGTCATGAAACCTTTAGATTTCACCATGTTTTCTCTTCAAATTTGGCTCCTCAGAGTTCCCATTCTACCCTCTTTGAAACTGTGTTGACAGTCATGCTCTGTGTTTGCTGGTGACTTTGGTGTTGGTCGATGTGTTAATTTAACAGCAAATCTACAATCTCTCCTTGTTACAATAAATCACTTCTTATTCACATGATGTTACTATCTAAGTGAGCTTTTTCTTATGCTCTTCCTCCTCCTCCTTCTTCTTCTTTTATTTCCTCATGAAGGGTACCTGACAATGTCTTCATGAGTTTCTTTTCAGGAAGATAATTCATGTGGTGCTTCCATAGAGACCGAATATTTGAATAATTTATTTATTACTAGCATTCAGTGTATTTACAGTAGTAGTATTGAAGAAGTAAAAGTAAGTCAGAGGGGTTGTGCAGTGTGTCCCTAAGGGAGTCATTTGCACAGCCAAGCTCTTCTTTGTTTGGGAAAGTGGGTAAAGCCCTAGTGGGGCTGCTAGGGTCCTGAGGGTGCTGGTAAGGTCTTGTGTTTGCGAGAGGGTTTTTAAATGGCCTTAACACCATGCATTCAATAAAAAAAATCTCAGTGAGAGACAGCATTTTGCAGTGATATATACAGGCACGGTCACTTTCCTGTGACATTTTAAGCTGTTTGTTCTGTGTCAGACATTTGTATATAGGGTGCTATGGATTAGCTGTTCAGTATGTATCTAGTCTTTTTATTCCTCTTTTTGTAGTTGAGTGTGTAAAGAGAATGGCAGAAGTGGTGATTTGTTAAATGCCTGAAGCGTGGTCCTGTAACATTGATGTTAGAGCCCTTAGTAAGGAAATGTGGCCACTGGCTCTTTGTCTTCCCTGTGACCAAAACATCTGAGCTACTTTGGCCTCTGAAGTTGAGAAGGAAGAAGACCAAACCGTGGCAGACAGGTCTCGCTGATGGTAGGTGACGTTGCAGAGTACACGAAGATTAGTTAAATTCCTACTGTGTTTAAACTCAGTAATGTATGTTTTAGGTCTGCATAGGTCTCTTTGCTATCTTTACAGACAGCTTTGCTTATTTTGCAACAGTCCCGCATAGTGACTTTTGAAATTATTACTTCTGAATAAGTAGTATAGTAAGATGGAAGTTTACTGGCTTTGTCTACTTTCCTTGACAACTGGAAAGTGTGGGTGGGTGCTGCAAGGCAAGTCTGACCACTAACTTTGGGCAGAGGAGAGGGTAGATCTGTGTGCACTCGCCCGTTTTACCTTCAGTGTCGACTGCTGTGTGAGCAGTGGCAGTAAAACAGCACTTTGCAATACACACCGAAGAGAGAAGTCCCGCAGCACTGGCCTGGCTGCCTCAATACCTAGTGTAGCGTAGGAAAAGAACAGGGAGGCTACCCAAAGCATGGAGGAGGTGAGGAGTTCGATGGTACTTGCCCAAACAGAGTTCAGTGCTGAGTTAATCTACAAATGATGATACTAAATGGCTTCCAGTAAATTCTTCGCTTCTTTTCATGTTGATCTGCAGGTGATGTGGCTGTGACTTTGCAATTTGAACACTGGAATCTGTTTCCTTCGAATTGTCAGTCGATCTCATTTTTTCTGTGACTGGCCTTTCTGTAGGCAGCAGCACAGGTGCTTTTGTCCAGAGACATGTCCCTCCTCCCCCACAAACACACATATGGGACTGACATACAAATGGGAAACTGACTGTGCCACCCTTGGGTTTCAGTTGAGTGAACAAGGTGTAGATGAGATACAGAAAGAGGAATGCCAAGTTCTTGTTCAGCAGCTTTCTCCTCTAGCAGGACTGCCATACATCCAGGATTCCACCAATGTTTTCCTTTCCCCACCAAGAGCTATGGTCTGCTCAGAGCATGGGGGTTGTTTGCCTGTGCCCAGAGAATGCCTGGATGGCATGGTGAGAGCATCTCGTAAGGAGCTGTCACGTAGCTGGGAAGTCCTGGACATGATCACTGGCAGATACAGAGACAAGTCTGGCAGCAGTCAGTGTCAAACCTCTTCCGTAGGTGGAATTTGGGGCCAGGCCACCTCTGGCTAGGCTGGCTTATGACAGCGATGTAGCATACCACCAGTTAGATCCCATTTTATAACAGCAGTTCTCTGAACAAGTCATGGTTAGAAACTAGCAGTAAAATTTATATGGTAACTTGAAAATGGTACAGGATGCAAAGATTTATTTTCTGTAACTGTGAAATTTTTGTGATTATTGCCATCAAAGTCTCCAGGCTGATGAGCTGGAGCATATGCTCCGTGCTGAGAGCATGTGAATGTTTGGCATTCCTAAAACGTGAAGGTGGCTGGTATTAGAAGTAATCTTGGCTTTCATAATTCTAAAGTCTGTTTGAGAACACAGCTACGACAGAGGCTGTGCTTTACATGTGCTTTACATGGAGGTTACTAAAATAAGAATAATACTGCAGTTGTGTTGCTATGAGCAGTTTTGGGGATGCAGATCGCTATGAGCAAGGGAAAGCTGTTGTCAAGTTGGGCTGTTCCTTGACTACGTCAGGTTTCTTGAGGCAGACCTATACTGAAAGAATTAAAACAGAAGCTCTGGGAATTCTTAAAATGCTCTTTTGCTATGGCTTGCTCATGTGATGGGCAGTTACCTGTTTTTGGGTCCCTGGGGGAAAACACCAATGGTGTTCAAGTCCAAGCAATGTTGATGTCTTGTGGGATTTGTTCGCTCTCTGTGTTGATGTTGTTCATGGTTAACACTGTCAATAATTTTTCCTCTCTAACATGCTAAGAATTTCTCCCCACTGGTCAGAGCAGACATCTGTGCTGCGTGTTCTTGGTTACATAAAAGGCATTTCTTAAGCATCTAGAAGAAACAGCAAATTAATGGAAATGGCGTATTACTAAGAGAGCTTAATTGTATTTGAACAGTTGAGAAAAGTAGAGGCTATCTTAAATTCGAAGGGTGGTGGTTAGTGGCTTGCAGATTTCACTGCTGTGTGTTATTGAAGGTAAATGTGAAAAAAAAGTCCATTTGTTTCAGATATTGGAATAAATCTTACCACTAGAAATTCTTCAGTTGTACATTTGAGAGTATGCAGTGGGATGGCCAAGTTTGTTCTTAAAACAAAACTGTACGCATCGCTTGATTTCCTGCAATTTATAACAGACTTGAAACTGAATTGGAACTTCAAAAGGGAAGGAGGGAGGATTTTTTCTTCACCAGTAGGAGTACAGTGTGTTCAAAAACCCCAAAACCAAAGCTAGGGCTCCTTTTGGGGTAAGTAGTACTTTACACTACTTGTTTCAAGCTAATTGAAGTACACCTGCCCAGGCAGTAGAGTGAACATGAATCTACTGTAGTACAGTGTTTCTTCCTCGCATCCCTCCCCATTTGTAAAGGAAAGATAATTTGCATCTGGATCCTGAGTGATGAACTTTTACAAGAGTTCTCTCTAATCAGCAGAATGGGATAAACACTCATTTTCTTACAAAGGTAATCTTTGGGGAAAGTCTGTAAGACACTTAGGCTGGTAAAGGAATTTATCCTCTCTTTAATGCATTTAATACCAACCACAAATTAGCAAAGAAAACACAACTATGCTTTAAATTATTTTAGGACAAATTCCGTCGATTTGGAAATACCATTATAAGATTCTTGGCTTCATCTTATGTGTTCTTTCTCTTAGTTTTCTTTCTCTTCATAGGTCAAAGTCTCACAGTGCTTGCAATTGCATACAATAAAGGTAATAAATTCTCTTTCTCTCTGACAATATTTATTTCTATGTCTAGCCCGTCATTACTGCTCTCTAGTACACACTAGAAGGACAAGGTGAAACTGAAATTAAAATTGTTCATACAGCGATGGGAAACTGCAGTCTTGATTTTTACATATATGCACAGTTTGAATGAAGATACTACAAACACTTTGTGCAGATCTTTCATTTTCATATTTCTACAGTACATCCTTGCTTTGCAGCTTTTAAATGTAGCTTACATATTTTGTGTGAATACATACATTGGGGTTTTTTAAATAATAAAGTAGGATGTGCAGCTTTTTATGATCCACATGTTGAGTTTCAGCACTTAGTTTAAGTTGTTCCTTCTGAGAAACAAGAACAATAAGTTGTTTCTCCTGGAGATGAAAAAATAAAATAGTTAAGGTCAGGTCATCTGATCAGCTGTGTGTGTACAAATACGTCTGTGTCCATATGTATGTTTAATTAAATGCATTTAAATATAAATACTTGTGGTTATCTCATATATTGAACACGTATGAAGAAATACACAGTTAAGTAGAAGACTGTCCCTTTTTTGCTAGAGATTTGGTGCATCCACCCTGTTCTCATAAACTCTGAAACATATCTATGGAGGAAGAACTATTTGTAAATATGTTGTAATGTTTTCTGATAAACTTGTACAATACTTTTCATTCTCGGTTGGAAATGTTTTCTGTGACATCCAAATGCTAAGCTTGAGATAGCAATACAGCAAAATACTGGTTTTCTATTTTTTTTGTGACAAATACTGTCCTTCCCACCACTGTGTGTTATATCTCTCCCTTTCCCCCCAGTGTTTTCTCAGTATTTCTTCTCTCTGGTATTTTGTGTTTCTGTCAGTCTTCCCTTTTGGTCCTTTGAAGCAAATCTGAAGTTGTTCCCGTAATGTTTTTTCCTCCCCTCTCCCCTTCAAGCAGTTTCAGTTTTGATCACTGCAGTTGACATTGATAGTGCTTAAGATAATTTCGAGCTATCTTAAAAAAGATAAGGTGTATTGTAAAGTTGGGGGGCGTGGGTGGGTGTTGGTTGTTTGGTTGAGATTTTTTCTTCAGTTTAATTTGTCAATAAGAACTCACTCTATTACCAAAGACACGTTTCTATATGTGTCTTGGGTAGAAGGCACCTTATTTGTTGTATGATGTCTAGAGAGGTAAAGGTATGCTTCTGGATCTGTCTCTTGCTAATTTTGCTAATAGTGGCTGGTGAGAGAGGAGATTTTTTTTATTATTTTAATAATACATCAACGGGCCTTGCTCACACTGGTAATCCAAAAGAATAACTAAGTCTACATTTTCAAACTTGTATCAATGAGTTAGTGGCTTAAAAGCATAAAATGGCAAATTGTGGCAAAGGTGCATGATTGATTAAGAAATCAGAGAAATTTTATTTATTTATTTTATTGGGTTGTTGTCAAGTCTCTGAGATGTTCTGTTTGGTTTTGCTTTTCCAGATAGTTCTTTTTACTGTTCCTGTGACTTGGCTGCTGCTTTAAATGGGTTACAGTATCTTGCACAAATACAGCTATTTCTACCCTTCCTGTCCAAATGAAGCCCATGTAGTAGTTATAAGAAGATGAAGCCTGAAACTACATGTAAACTAGTGTCTGAGTAAGGGTTTGATACAACCAGTACAAGAGTACAGCACTGATGCTTGTTCTTGGTGCTTTGGACGGCGTTAATCACTGATGAAGCAACCTGTGTACAGTATGAGTGCTCAAGAGTCCAGTTTCATACAGAAAGGCAAGAGAAGCAGCTTGGTACAGTCTGCTCAAATTGATACTCAAAATACTCAGCAAACCCTTAATTTCCCAATACCATCTGTCGGACAGCTTAATGCTTGGAGGCAGAAATGAGACAGGGCAGAACTGGATGGGGACAGAACCTAGCAAACACACAGTACTGCAAGGTCACGACTCCCTGGCTTTTCTGTTCAGTCACGATGGGGCTGGCAGAGCTCTGATTACTTCTTAAGAACAGGATCCAAATTTACTGGAAAAATTCTGAAATGAATCCTTCTGAAATTTTGTTGCTAGGATCAGCAGTTAGTCTCTTGCCAGACTTGCAAATGCATAAATATAGGTCAGTGGCATCATGATTTATTTTGTAAACATTTCATGATTTGACTGCTATCTTTAGAGATGCTCCCTCTGTCTACATGTAGATATTTTTCTTCAGGAGTGACACATTAAAATCTTCAAGGTAGCCCTTAGTTTCCAGTCTTGGGAGGACAGTGAACAAAAATTATAAAACATTGCTGATTTTTTCACTGATATTTTACTTTCTCTGTGATTAACTGCAACAACAAATCTTAAATACTTACTTTGCAAGAGCAAGAGAATGAAATGTGAAGGTCCAGAATGAGATTTCCTGGTACACAGGATCACTGAACAGCTGTTTAGCAATCCACAGACTGAGTAAAATAGCTTAAGACGATCATAGTGAACTACCAGTCTAACTAAAAGCATCTCTTGGGTTTTTTTGAGTTTATCTGAACAAATAGAGATATTGGGCGGTACTTTGAGTGGAATAATACTCTTTTCCACTGAAGATTAGTTTAAAATAATAATAAGGGAAAAATGTACCTTAGAACAGATCTGTTGTGTGAAAGCAGATCCTAAAGTTTACAGTTCCTCTAGATGTTTTATTCAGCTGGTAAACCTGTTCTATAAGCTGAAATTCTTTTCCAGATAACATCCTAGGGGAGTGTGCTCTGTAAGCCTGACAGGAGGAGGGACAGCTTTGTAGACCCAAGACATAAACAAAGAATCTTAAAACTGCTCTTGGCACAGCCCGTAACCTGCAGTTTGGGGCCCACCCAAGTGTTGCAGTGGCTCGCCAAGGGTCCCAAGAGAGGAGAGGAGCTGCGAGCTTCAGCAGTTCATGCTGCCTTGGAAAATTCTGATTTGAAACCAACTAGCCATGGTTTCATTTTGAACTCAACTCATATAAGCAACTATGTCTTTAAATGCGTAAGCCCTCTGCCACGCTTTGCACGCATTTCAGGTTATTTTACATACATTACTTCATAAATAATTTGAAGAAAACTGGAATATTTGTATCAAAGGACATGAATTGTGTGGATCTCTGCATGGCAACTGTAATTAGCATTGTGAGCCTCTGCTTGTATGTCTGTGCTTGTTGAAACAGCCCACCTGTGCTGCTGTTCAAGTGCAGCACCCAACACACTTGAGGCATTGTCTCACTACAGGTATCTTCTTCGGCACTTCAGCTTTCCTGGATTCTTCATTTAGGTTGTTTCTTCAGTAATTATTAACCAAAAATCAGGAAGTGAAATGCTGTTGAATTTACATAGGAAGCTAACAAGCTGAAGCCTTTGAATTTACATAGGAAACGTAACAAGCTGAAGCCTGTTAGATGTTCTGCCCTGCAGGCACATTTGGTCATTCAGAAGCAAAAAAAGCCTGTGATAAGTAGCTCCAGGTATGCAAACTGCATCCAAAATAATAAATGAGAGTTTCCCATTGTCCTCACTGGTTGGAAAGTGGTGGTTGCCTTTGGCCAGGAGATGGACTGCTATGGGGAGCTGCAGTCAGCCCTACTTGGGGAAGGTGGTGATCCGGCCCGTGCCAGGAGGCCCCCGCAAAGGTCAGAACAAGATGGTCTCCAAAAAAGAAAGCAGTCTCTCAGTTTCATCCCACAGTTCATGTGAGCAGCAACTAATTTGAAAAGCAGCATTGAGACATGTGGAAGGAGAAACCAGGTGATGAGGACTAATTAGAGTAAACAATGGTTAGTATTGAAGATGCATCTGACTCACCCATCTAAGAATTCAGATGTACGTTTTTCTCTGCTTGGATTCCCTCAGCTGGCAAGGAACAGTTCTACAGCAAGTACCAAGTTTCCTAAATGACTCATGATTTAGCTAATTCTTACGAATTCAGGACAAATGCTGAAGTTTGGGAAGATTTTGACATGCTGTTCTTGTTATACCAACACAAAGATTCATCTTGGCTTTCGCTGCACTGCTTTGTGGTGGTGGTTTCACAAGTCGTATTTCTTCTAGAGTTGCTGAACCCCATCAGGCTACTGTTCTGCCATAATGTATTCTACTGACAAAGCTGACTGTCAGTTATGTTAGTTAGCTGTTGGTAGTGATTCGTCTACTACAAGCAGTGTATAGGCTGGGGCGGGGGGGGGGAAGCATATCTTTCCATCCAGCTTTAATTCATCTCTCCTGTTATGTATACTTAAGGATACAGATCCTCTTATTAAGTAATTGCTTAATCTTTCCCACCCACCCTACCCCCCACCCCATTAATCTCCTGCTTTATTCAGTGCATTAACTGTGGAAACTGAAATTTGGGGGAGCTACTGCAAATCTACCAAAATGTAGCATTTCCTAGCTTTTAAGTCTTCACCTTTTGGTGGGTGGAGTTGGGTTTGGGTTTTTTTGGTTCTGCCACCTTCATGACTTTCATTTAAGTTAGTTACTTATGTATGTAAGAAAGTCTGGACTACCGGTTCTGCCATGCTTTTGCATGTTGCATGCTGCATGCCAGTTCTGTATGAGTTTATTGTATTATCTGAGGTGCTCAAAAAAACAATAAAAAAGGAAACTTTGAGCACCCATTCTCAAAGTTTGAATCTACTCAAATAGAGACTGAGGTATCCATTTAACAAAAAAGATTATTCTGTTACTTAGTTGTTTAGTTGGGAGTTTGTTTCCCTTGCTGGTGTCATTATTTATTATTCCCTTCACTGAAATTGAAACTCTGAGTCAGTTTCTGTCATCAAGGAAAACCATTTGCATTTTTTTGGACTTCATAGTCTGGTCACTCTAATAGAAGTATAGTCAGGCAGTACTTTTCTGTAGGTGGCATGGCACTTTGCAGAAAATCAAAATTACAGACCTTTGCCCTGGGATATCCACTGTCTAAATGTAACAAGTGTAAAGACATTATTGGTTTTGTCCTCAAAAATTATGAAGTATTTTCAATAATGATAAATTACTTGGATTGTGATAATAACTGAGCAGTTGCCACACACAGTACTTCTTACCTGCAAAATACTTCAAAGCATTATCTAATTAAATGACACAACATCCTTTTTACTGTGTTTGGGCGAGCACCAGTACCCCTGGCTTAAATGGAGAGTTTGAGCAACTTCTCCAGGGCAAACCTGTGCCCATCAGGTGTGGCAGGAGCCACAGGATCCCTGATCCTTCCTTGATTCCTACATACTTTTTTTAAATGCACCTTGAGAGAGATTCCCATTATAGTCTAGAATTGTGAAGTATCTGTGTGTATGTTTTGGACACAGAGTTTTGGAGGCCTGAATGAATAATTGCGTGGTCTCTCAGTTTGGTGGGAAATTTGCCGTAGGTTTTCTTTGTCGGTGATGGACATCTACTGTGAGACTGCTTGACAGAAAATCAGAAATAGGCAGGTGGTAGAGGGGATGAAAGGCCTTCTGTACTTGGCCAAGTGAGAAAGTGCACATCAAGACCAAGGAGTGGGGTAAGTAACTGGGGAATAACAGATTATCTGTGTGAAGTGGTTATAAATCCCATTAGTACTTCCTCGACCAGAGATAGTATCTTTTTATCTCAAATAATCTGTACGACTCTTCGCTGAAGGCATGGCTGCTGTGTAAGATCTGGGCTAGCTTCCACATGACAAACCCCAGTGACACCTTGTGCTTCGGGTTCCTGAACTTTCACGCGTGAACTGTCTGAAATTTTGGCTGGGAGACTTAGGATTTCTGAGATATCTCTGCTCAGGTGTCAGTACTGGCAGCTGGGGCGGCACATCTGCCTGCAGCTCGCTGTGTCCGTACAGCTGCTGGAGCAGTCACATAAGCAAGTATGAGGTCTGTCATTTCCTGCAGTATTTTTGCTATTAAAAGTACTCAAATCGCAGAGCACTCAAGTTAAGCAGTTCATGCACTTTGGAATTGAAAAGACTGCCTTGGAGAAACTCTCCCAACTGCAGCGGAATGAATTCTAAACAGGGCTTGAGGATTGCTGGAAATGTGAGCGGATGAGGGGCTGGGAAACCTGGCAGAGTTTCAGAATGCAAGGGTGGTGTGTCTGAGGAGCATTGTCTTATCTGAATGGTGATTCCTATTCTGTACATTAATTAAAACACATAGTGTACAAATGAGCATTTAGGAAGTCTTTTGGATGACCTTTTCCTAAGGGGATGTTTTGGAAGTAAATTGTGAGCTGTATGTGCCTGCTCAGTGTAGCCTCTAAGAACTGCACTGAACCAAACAGTCCAAATTCTGTGCCCTCTTTAAGTAGTGGGGTTTTGTGTATGTTAATAGTTTTGGGGGCACTGTTTTATTTTGTTCTTAATAATGTATTTTGGTATCCTCATTCTGTCAGGGAAGTAATAAAACCACTTTTGTCAAATCAGTAGAGATTAACAGTGTGGAATGGAGGCATCTGGTTCAAGGATACGGAGAGGAGTCGTCAGTTTTAAAAGAAAATTGACAGCAGTTAAGAAGTTTTACTTATTTCTGAATGATTCTTTTTCATGAAGACTACTTGAACAAATTTATTCAGGAACCAGTTTGGATGAGTTAAACCTGTTATAGGTGGGTCTGATTGTGTGTTTCTTGTAAGTATAGAAACAAGGTTCTCATTTAGTAATCAGAAAATGTTTATGTGAGACATGCTTTTTTGTTACTTGCCAGTTTTGCTTTCTTTGCTGTTTCATTGTACATTCGTGACTGATTTGTGTGCATCCTTGCTTTGCGTAACACCCCACGTTCCGTATCTTGGGTGGAATGATCTCATGCGCTGGCAGAGGGTGGGTACTGCTGTTAATTGTTACTTTGCCTTTTTTACGGAACATAGGCACATACCACCTCAAAAAGAAACAACAAACCAGTCCCACTACAAAATATTTCTCACTTGAAAAAATGTAAAATTTCTTGGATTCTTAGTACTTGCAATGACCTCAGGTGTAGCAAATTAATAATAATCAAAGCCAAGTAACAGTTTAACAAAACTGCTGGGTTTAGAGACATGGATTTTGTTTTTTAAAAACTTTTGCAGGGGGACAAATATTTCCTGTCATGGGAAAAGAAGTTATAAATGCCCATGTGGAATTAAAAGGGATTTGGAAATGAAATGCAACCCTGTGCCCCAAATAAGAAACTGCATGTGGTTTGCCTAGGCATTTCAGGAAAATCCACTGTCCTAATCTAATCCAAATAATTAGATTTTGGATTAAGGTAGGCTATAGTCCATCAAAACCAGAACAGGTAGAGATAATTTTTGTCCAGTCTGAACCCTCTGTTACTATGCCTAGGTTATTTTTCCTATTTATAAACCTCTGTATCTTTCCTTTCAATGATTAATCTACAAGCACAGTGCAAAAGTTATTAAGGCTAGAAACAGACAAAAAGATAAATGCTGACCTTTCTAATTGGCTCTTGAAACATGAAATATTTACCGCTGGGAGGATTAATAATGTGTGTGGAATGATTTGTCATCCAAACTAAGTATTTCTTGCTTCTTTATAAAGCCATGCTACTAACCTCAGATAAATAAATACCTGCTAGTGCCTCCACATAATGGATTTTTTGACATCATCGTAGAAAGAGATCTTACTTCCAAGCAATTCACAATAAAGTTGAGTAGCCAAGCAACTTTACTGTTGGTTCCCATGCTTCCTTTGCTAAGTGCTATCATGGCTGGAAGCGAATCGTTTACTTCTTTATCGGAAGTCTTTGGCACCAGGAATCAAGATTTAATCATTCTCTGCATTGATGGGTAGCAGAGCATAACGGTGCTCTCAAAGCTGACAGGGTGGTATTTTGGTATCTGGTATTTGCTTGTGTTCTCCAGAGTTTGTGGAAAGAACTGTAAAACCTGTGTTTCTTCGCTCCGCTGTGGATTAGGGGGCTTGAAGTGTTAACTCGGAGGTTTTTTTCTCTGTTAGTACTGAAGCTGAAATGTCTGGTAGTACCCTAGAAAGCATAACGATGTCGCCACCAAGAACATGCTTGTTTTTACCGTGTTTCACAGACTAGTTAGGATTAACTATTTCTATTGCACCATATTACAGCAAGTTTTATTGGCAAATAATAGTAACTTCAGCATTTCACTGACAGATCTACAGTCTCTCCTCACAATAAGGACTCCGTAAACACGATGAAATGGATTGTCTTTGTTGGAGTGTTGGTCCGTTAAAAATGACAGTGAAAAGAATGCCAGAAAGTACTCTACTTTTACAAAGGGGGGGCGGGGGGCGGGGAGGCAACAGGTTTAAAAAACAAAAACAACAAAAAGACCTTTCCTGTGGCTTTGTTGCTGTGATAAATGCAGTACGTTCCAGGGACTTCTGAAAGTGAGTCTTTAAAACTGGCCTGACACAGAAAAGTGCAAACACTGAACTAATCTTGAAGAGCAAGTAAAATCACATTGTGTTTGACTTTAAAAGGAATGGTGAACTCTATCCTGCTGGGCCCCTGATGAGCACTGATGTTTCGGAATCATAGTAGTCTGTGTAAATTCAGTCTTACGCATTATATAACAGCTGAGGATTTTAGGAGAATTATGATGTAAAAGCCTGATGCTTATTTAATAAACTGATCATTAATTACAGTTAAACAGTTTACTTCTGGAGTGAAATGAAGAGTAGCTTTGCAGCTCTTTTCATTTTAATTGCAGCATCTGTTGCAAGCCTAAGTTTCTCTTCCCTGACAGAGCATTTTGCTACATTAACACTGTATGCATATTATTGTCAGTGTTATAGCGCAGCCTCATTGTTTATTTTGGGGTGCTGGTATGTGCCCATTCCATGAGACACTGACCAGTTTGCTCAGAACAAGCAGCAGGAACAAATTGTTGATCCATTCTAGCTGGTTTTGATCCTAGTTTCCTAGATGTGCTTTTCCTTTTTTTCCCCTTTCTCTTCTACCACTTCCAATTAAATCATGTAATTGTAGAGGAAGGCACATGTCATTGTACCAGCGTTATAAAAAGATGCTTGTGTAGGTTATTTATGATTGAATTTGCTCAGGAGCTCTGCCGTCGCTGGTGGAGGGATCCATTAGTAGCTAGCAAGACCTACAATCAAAAGCTTCAAATAAAGTGCCAACTACTTAAAGTTTGGGACTACCTATCGATTCTGCATCTGAATCTGAATCTACTGTGGCAGCCACTTCAACTTTGAAGCTGTTGCTCTGAAGTCAGAAGTAGGCTCGTGCTCTCAAGACGTTTGAACTTTGGAATTGCCTCCATTTCTGCAGCAGCCACTGACTAAATGAAGAAAGAAGAATAGGCTTTTCATGTTTATGCTTTCTAAGGCATGGATGTCCTGTCCCAGAAGGGAGATTGTGGAAACAGACACAAGTGTAGAGAAGGAAGAGTTAGTACCTGAGCTGCTAGATAAAGACTTTAAAAATCATCAGTGACCCAAAGCAGTACTGGGAGGTCAATTAAAAAGGAAGAAAGTCAGTATTACCCTGTTGAACGAAAACCAGAACATCTCACAACTTCAGTTCTTCCTGAAAATCTTTCATTTCCCAAGAATAATTAACCCCATCTTTACAGTGAAGAACTGAACTGCTGCTTTTCCGGAGGTATGAATAAAAATGTGCGTTTCCTGAGAGGGCCACAGATTCAATATAACGATGCTCCAGGTTTGATGATGATTCCTGCACTCATTTTCTCCTGTGGCCATTAGTGGAATAAAAGTGAACAGGTTCCCCTTACCTGGAGCCT
Organism: Falco rusticolus; assembly: GCF_015220075.1. NCBI lineage: Eukaryota > Metazoa > Chordata > Aves > Falconiformes > Falconidae > Falco > Falco rusticolus. Next base: position 43,792,378 of record NC_051193.1, read on the forward strand.
GTGGTATAAGGCAGTGTTCACAGCAAATTGTCCTGGGAAAACGTCTACTGTTTCTTCTTAGGTGGAAAATCAGATCTTCCCCTGAACGTGCCCCCTCTATTGACAGGGTTGATTTCGTTATTATTTTGGGAAGTCCTGATTTCACACAGACACATTAATAAAGAAAAAAAGTTTGCACAAGAATTGCACTGTGCATGTTCACTAGTGCTGATGCAGAGAAAGTGTTCCAGTGTTGCCTTGTCTAAATACAGGTTTTGATTGTTTTTCTTCTTTTGTAAGGGAGCATCAGGGAGTGGTATATCAGCTAATAGAGCAGAGTAAAAGCTTTCATGTACACAGTTTATTAATAGTAGTACTAAAGCCACTTCTTTGTTGCCCACGTGTTGACCCCTAGTACCAACCTGCATGTCCGCTACACGCAGTGTGGTGTGATCACTGGTGGGCTAATCTGCAGGTGACAGAAACACCAGCAGTGATGTTCAGCTATGTCACAGGAAGAACCAGCTCTTCGGCCCCTGGAAGTCTGTTGAGTTACAGGAACTTTCACCAAAGGATTTTGGATTGTGCATCTTCTCAGTGAAGGAAATTTAAAGAAAACTTTCCCATAAAGGCTGAGAATTTGTTGTGGAAGTTAGTGCAGACAAGTCCCTTTCATGTAGCTGTAGGCAGAACAGGCAAAAAAAGAGCTTGTTCAAAATATTAGCATAATTGGTGACTTGAAGGTTAATTAGGGCATGTATATTGTAAAACTAATGGGGGGGGGGGTCACCTTATTTTTAATGATATTTGTATAACTTTTTCTACAGTAATTACATGTTTTACTCTGAACATCAAGTTATATTGGGAAGTAAATGGTATAGGCTGAATCTGAATTTTAAGTGTGAGCAGAGCAATGTTTAAAAAGCAATTAACTTAAAGAGGTGTACTGAGTGATAAATGGGGGAGGAGGCAAGCAATTCACAGTGAAATGATCTTGCTGTAACAGTTTAATGTTCAAGAGATGCAGTAGGGAAGCAACTTATGCATCGTCTGAATTTCTGCTGGGCTTTTGCACAAGGTAAGCTGTGGCAACACAACATACGTACACAAGCCTTTGGCTGGCAGCTTTGACTTTCCCAGTGGCTTTCCTTTGCCCACAGTATTGTCAAATGTTTATTTACATAAACATCATTTATTGAATGTAACTTTAATTATAAAAAGTTCCAGTTTTATTGTGGGTTTGGAAGACATTAAAGAAGCGAGATTTCTGTCCCTCTAGCTTTTCTTCCTGGTGACTCATGGACCTTCACGCAGCACTGTGGTAGTTGTATGATTTACAGCTGGGGCATGTGTTCGAAAGTAAACAGACTAAAACTCTGAAGAGCTTTGCAGCAGTACTATCATGTTATCTAAGGGGCCTCTTGACAACTAATCAACTTAAAATACTGTCTTTATATGCAGTTCTGTCATCCATGCGGGTATGTCTGACCAGTCATGTTACTGGGGGCAACACGTATAGGAGAAGGAGAACAGCCCCCCATGACTTCTGTTTAGTTGGATCTTTCAAGCAAGCATTTCCCTTCCTTCCAGAAATGACAGAACCTGAAATAATAGAATTTGTGAAGTAAATGAAGGGAGATGCAATGGGTGATGAGTCATTACTTCATTTTCTGTATTTTAAAATGTTTGTTTTGTCTGTAACTTAAAACTCTTCCCAAATGTTGACCAGTTTTAATCCTGTCCTGTGTTCAGAGAAGAGTGATTTACCAAAGTTAGAGAGCATAAGTTAAGTTACTGATTAAATTTGCCAAAAGAAATAAAGAAAATTAAGTTTCTGTGCTGCTTTGAAAACTTAATTTCTTTAAAGACTTTCCAGATCTTTAAGCTTCTAATTCTTGCAAGTGCAGTAGAAATGATGTAATATGCAAAACAGCAATATTTTGAAAAATAAGTAACTTTTTAAAGCATTACTGCAATTACTCTATTTAAAAGTACTTATTTGGAAATAACTCGGAGAACTTTTGCTTACTTGATGGGTTGTGCTAGGTTTTTTTCTACAAGAAATGCAGAACTGCGGCTGTACCTCCCAAGTACTAGGCTTGGGTGAATTTTCTGCTGGTGAGAGTTTGTTAATGTGGTTTTACAGGTAAATTCTCCTTGCAAGAACACTGTGTGCCACCAAAAAGCATTTTGCTGGCACATTCACATTTACTAACTGGAGTATATCTTCAGAGGCACCACCAAATACAGATCGGCACGTGGTGACTCTCTGTGTTACGCTGAAGCGGCAGTCTCCTGCTGAGCCTGGGTACCTGCTGAGACCTGGTTGTGATCCGGATCCTCAGGAGTGCAAGACAGTGCATGCCAAGGATCATGCCCCGGCCATGCTACGCTATGCTCGCCCTTGGTTTCATCCGAAGGTGACACAGACATGTCCCCAGCTGGTGGTGAGGCAGGATCCTGCTGCACTGGGACATGCAGCAGTGGGTGAGCACCACCCTGGGGGGACCCCACCAGTATATGCCGATGATACCCGAGTAAAAAGTTGGAATTGGCAAGTGTGTTAGAATATTATTTATCCTTACTAGAACCGGAAAATTTCTTGGTGGTGTTATTATTGATCAGCTTCGTAGCTGTGCAGATCAGACTTGCCTTTTGGGGAAGAATTGCCCCTGTTAGAGCATTTGAGAGCACAGTGATAATATCAGTAATAAGTAAAACTCCGTAGCTATAGATTAGATCGCACCTGTGATGGAAAGGTTTTTACCGTGAAGGACTGTTTCTTCTGGCACAGTGCTGCACACCGTGCCTGTGTTTGTGTGGATTGTTGGCTCTTTGCCATCTCCCAATAAAAATCCAAACCACTATTGCTGAAGAGATGGAGCACAACTTTGAAATCAAAAGGCTTTCTGGATTTCAAGTTCCAGTGGTCACTGAGGAGAGCAGAAAATCAGTGCTGCCAGTGGCAAAGCACCAGATGAGCAGAGGAAATAAATCTGACTCTTAATGCACAGAAAGGGCGTTACAAAAATTGCCTGTGCCATTGGTTATGGTGGTTTTTACTTAAGGAGCAAAGACTCCCATATACATATATAAGCGGTTACTTATAGTGTAGGCCAGTTATATTTTCAGTAACACTCAGAAACACATTGTAAGTTGGGATTTCTTTGCTAGAATCGGTTTAAAATCAGGCATAGAGGAATAGGTCTTGGTGGGTCTTTTTTCAAGTCTTTGTTTCTTAAAAAATTGCTTGTATCAAATATGTTTAAAAATGTGTTGGTTTATATTGCCAGTTTGAAGTGCAGATCAAGTCAGCATTGCAGCAGCCACTGTGTATAGATGTAGGAAGAACATCTTTTTGTTAATATCAGTTGATACATCTTTGAGTGTTTAATGGAACATAACATAAAAGGCACATTCCTTGCCAAAACTTCCTTTGTGCTGGGCTTCTCTCTAATGTAATTTCCGTCAGTTAAAGAATAAAGAGAGCATGTTTTTGGGCCCGTTTTGCTTGGCAGTGCACAAAGGAAAAGAACGTTGGGGGGGTTGAGAGTATTATTTCTCAGCTACTTCATACAAAGAAATACTGTACTGCTTTCAGAAATCTCTTAGTACAAATGCCTCCTGTCACAGGCGATCAGTGTTAAGCCATTTTGACACAGCTGTATGGTATACTGCAGTGTGTTATAAAATTGTTGTCCTGGACTCAGTAAAGAAAGGCTGGAACTGGGCAAGAGCTGTAAGTCTGATTTTCCATCTCACGTGGGCACTAATTGTGGAGTGAGAATCGTTTCAGTGAGTAGCCATTTGGAAACAACGCTGTCTTGCACGTGCACTCAGGGAGGAGGCTTGCGTGGTGCAGAGCTGCCTGGGGAGAGGCCGGCCTGGGCGGGCTGGGGTGTCTGTGTCTGTCTGCCTGGGGTCTGGGCGGTCATGCAGTGCTGTCTTACAGGAAGTGGTAAGAGATGATGCTCCATCGCTTCCACGGCACTCGTGTTGACTTGGCCTTCTGATTTTGTCAGTATGTCTCTATCACAGCCCTTATCATTTAAAATCCGTTTCTTTCCCTGTTTTGAACTTAAACACAACGTATTAATGCTCCATCTTAAAAGGGATCCAGACAGCGTGGGAGGGCCGAACATTTTGGGGACTTCTTATTTCAAGCCTTTATATCCATGGCAGTAGATGTCCTACCAGTGCATTATCCCAATCAGAAAAGTTTAACCATAGAACACGGAGTGCATGGCTCTGTCTTCTGCTGCCTGAAGTGTTTTCTGCCAGTTCTCTGTACTGGGAGCCAAGGTTTGACTGGGAAAAAGAGCTGAACTTCCACTTCAAAAGGTGGGGAGGGAAGAAGCCAGAGAGCTGCGAACTCTGCCTAGGGTGGGCAGCATGGCTGCCAAAGAGGGAATGGCCCTGGCTGCCAGCAGTCAGCCTGGTTCAGCAGCTGCCTAAAGACGCTGGGAGGAGAGATCGTGTGCTGCATGCTTGGCACGCACTGAAGTTGTTCTGCTGTCGTAGCCCCGCGCAGGGAAAAGGCAGAAGGTAAAGAGCCGAAGTTCCCTGTGGTTGTTAGCATAAACATATGCACATGGATGTGCTTCATGCTTGTTAAACTTACATCCCTGTTGCCCTCTTTCAAATGATCTGTGTAATACTGAAAATGAGATAACAGTAAATAAAATGTTCAGCCTACTTTGCAACTGTCAATAAGCAAATGTCTCCATTTTATGTTGTGTGCACATATTCGGTTATCAGATGTTTCCTGCCGTCCTGCTGCTTGATGCTCTTTGTATGTCTCTCCTTTTGGAACTAGCATATGAATTTTCTCTCCTAATTACAATCTTGCACTGCTTAAACTGGTTTGCTAATGATGAGAGTGGCCATTACTTCATTAATGTGTAAGAAGAAAGTAAGATTCAACTCCCTTGCCTTCTCCTGGTCACAAGTACTTTGAAGGTAGGTGACTTTATTCCCACACTTAAAATTTGAATATACTATCTTTTTTTATGCTCGAAACATCAAACTTCCTCATTAGTGGACTTACTGTGAGAACATCCTCTAGATCTGGCTCTTTGACTTAAAAAGAGAAACTGAAATTTTTATCAGATTTATTTGTGACATACTGAATTCCATCAGATTTTCTTGGTGTCCTTATATTTTTCAATTTTCATGAAAGTGCTTTATTTAAAATTTAGTTTTAAGAGGTGGTTTCTTGATGTTGGTTCAGCATTGCAGCCTGTTCTGTTTGTAGTGTGTCTTCAGTACATGGCCCAATACAGCATGCTGTCATACTGGGGTGGGAGAGAATACTTGGAGATTTGAGAGGAAGCAAAGGCCTGTCTGTAGTTTTTCATGTTTGTTTTGACTTTTTTGTTCAGTTCTAATTCATTGCTTTTTAATAAGTGTGAGCCATTCAACTTCCGGTGCTGGTTTTGTTTTTTCTGGTTTTGCAGTTGAGGAAACACAACCGTGTTTGTGATTCAAACGCAGTTTGAAACAGAATTGGCTTATTTCTTTGCTAGTATATTCTAGCAAAATTACGTAGACATAGCATGATGAAAACAACTAATTTTGCCTCTGAGTATCCATTTTATTCACAGTGAGAAGGGGAATCTCGATGTGCAAATGAAGGGCACTCTGTGTTTGCATAAAGTGTTTTCTCTTTTGGTCTTTCAGTTGGGTGTTTCCCTGCTATTTTGTTTATTGCAGGCATTTATATGTGGTGAGTTTAACAGTTTCCTTCAATAGTTTCTGAGTTTTTTCAAGGTCTTTCGGGTGCTTACTCTGGTGTTTTGCTTTAAAAGAATCTCCGGTCCCTCTGTAGATAACTAATTTTGCAGCTTTGCTCAAACTGCAAGGTCACAAATCCTGTACCTTCAAGTGAACTGTAGTTTTGGTTTTAGCATGGCTCATTTTAACTTTGTTTGCCTTTAAACCTGGTTTCATGCTTTACTTTCACAGTAAAGGCACGCTGGCTGTTCCAGTGCAAGTACACGGTGTTCCTTTATATTTGCTGTTGGTGTGGATGTAGGCTGCTGCTAACACAGTAAGAAGAAAGGGGTTTATCGATATTTGTATAAGGTGTGTGGTTTATTTTTCCCCACTGGATGTGTTGTTAAATAATAACTGCTATAGCTCAGTGTTATTTCTAGGTAAGTTTATAAAAGTACACACATCACTTGAAGGACTATGGGTTTTTTCCCACCCTAAACTGTTGCATGGAGACTACTGTTCAGTATATAATGTGTTAGACTGCAGCAGTGAAATATGTGTTCTCTAGGTGGAAACAGAGAGATGTATGACACTTTGGTGACATGTATATAATTAGTTCTGGGGAAGCAAGAGTGAATTACCGTTTGTGGTCAGCTATGTATTAAAATAGGATTATGTTGTTTCCTTAAACAGATGTAGAAAGCTTTAACCAAATAGGTAGTGTGTTTTCCCTTGGCTTGGGCAGAGCGACCTGCACTCTGAGGGCAAAAGGACGTGAGTGTAAGTTACCTTATCACGGCACAAGAAATAATTATTTGATCCTGCATATTATCTAGCCTTGGGTTTGGTCTGTCTCATACTTGGCTGAGATGGAGGGGGCTTTGGGAGCCTTCCGCTTTCTGAGGCGCACAGCTCCTCCACACAGGCTGGGTCTGGCTTTGCTGTGTGGAGGAGGAGAGACCGGTATTCACCAAGTTGGTTGGTGACTGCTTAAAAGGAGAGGTAAACGCTGAAAAACCAAAGGCTGCTTCCTGTCTGGCTACCCAAAATGAGGCCAGCTGGGTATTTGAATCAAACAGAAACGCCTCCCTCAGTGATTTAAAGCACAGTCTGCAGCTGAGCGTGTGGGGTGAGGGAGAGGTTTGTGATGAGCAGATTATTTCATCCAGCCATCCGTGAGAGGCAGGGTCTCTTGCTCTCTTCTGTGTTGTTTTGTCTTTAAGGAAGGTGGCTTTTAAGTATGCCACAGCGTTTCCTGTCCTGCCAGGGTGACGGATGTGGTCCTTCCTGGTGTGTGGATGGCTGCAGGTTGCCATGGCAATAGAAAGCCTCCCCAGCCAAGGACTGAAACGCTCCATCACAGTGTCTTTGCTGGGAAATGCCTAAAGCAGCAGAGACATCTTGTCCTGTTGGGGAGCGGAGCCACCTCTGAGTATCTCATCAGTCACTGAAATGCACTGACCCTATCTGATTTGATTATGGATCAAAGGATGAGGGTGTTTGTTTTCAGACTGAAAGGGTATCACTGCATATTGAAATGCATCTCTGCTGTCATGTAGAAAAACACATTTCTGGTGTACTGTGTTCCTTCTGCCTAGCAGGGATGCTTTCCCCTCATCTGATCGAACATGAGAGCACGAGTACCACATTGGACTGACTTAGCTAGATCAATCACATCCTGTATTTAGTCATCTCTCTCTTGCTTGGCAAGTTACATTTCAGTGCACCATGAGCAAGTATAAAGACAATTCTTACATAAGTCACTTTAATTGAGTTTGTCAACTTTAATATCCCATTCTGATCTCATTTGTTGTTCTTCACTGACTTCAGCAGAATCATTTCTGATGCACAGGATGATAAGGGAGGTTCAGATCTGAAATGCCCGTGTGCTGCAGTGAGGTGAAGCAGTCGAGAGTACTCCCTTGCATGCTGCTGTTTCCACGGTGTGGCGTTCCCATCAGAGAACAATCCTGGTCCTCACATGATGCAAATATCCATTGGTTAGAAGGGAAACTGACAGCTGTTTCTGTCTACAGACAAAACACGACCTGAGCTTCAGAGCTGTTTTGTTACCTCACTCTCTGTGCACACATGGGAATTTCATATAATTAAGTTTTTAGACTATGGCCTGTATTTTTATAACTCTTTTTTTACCTTATCTAGCCTGCTGTGGGTGCTGCTACAATATAAAAAAGCAAGCAGTGAAAGGAATCTTCAATAGGGTGTGTTTGAGAAGTTTTTATAATAGTTTATTTTAAATCCTTGCTTCTGTGTGGGTAAAATGTAATTAAAGAGCTGCATTGCAACTGATGCTAATTCTGAAAATACATTAAGTATATATCATCAAAGTTTTTATTTCTGAAAGCTCTAATTTTGTAAAAATACTGGAAAGCGTTGGAAATAGAAGCCTGGTTGCACTGTAAATAGTGCAAAAGTATTTTAGTAACTGTAGTACTAATGAGCAGAATGTCTTTTTTTCTTTTTTTTCCCAACCCCCCCTTTAATTTTTTTAAAATGGCATTAGTATTCCAAACAGCAAAATCCCTGGCTGGAGAATTGTAGAAATGATGATTGCTCATTAGCAAATAGAATACAGATGTTCCGTTCATTTTGCCTGAGTGCTTCACATAAACACCTTGGGGAGTGACTGGCACAGAGTACAAAACTTGATAGCATAACAGTGTGCTAAACACTTCGGGGTTGGCAACAGAAGCAGAGGCATACCATGTAATTTTGTAAAATTTCATGTAATTTTTAATCATTTGTAGTGTTTGTGTAATGTGACAATCTTCACATGGGAAGGGGGTGGGTGGCGGATGCGTGTGTCTCTACAGGGCTGTAATCAACACCAGAAACTAGAGTTGGGTCAACTTTGTGGAGGTCTGTTCATGTCTTTTTGGTTGACTTTCTGCCTTCAGCTTAAAGGAACAAACTTCCACCGCCATGCAGGTCCGTGAGTGTTGTATTGGTTGTAGGCTTTTGTATTTGCCTGACCAGTTGCCCAGAATTTCTTGGGCCTCTGAGGCAGCATCTCTTTGGTTCTTTTCTCATGTATCTTCAGGTGGTGTTACCAGGTAGGAAATCTGTTGTTCCTCGTCTCCCTCTCTTCCATTCCTCCCTCCTCCCCCCCCCCACAACAATGATCCAAATTACTTTTAATTTTTAATTATATAGGTGCCATGACTGTTTTCAAGCACATACTAAATAAGGACTGGAGTAGTAAGGCACCATTAGGGACTTTGTGGTAGTTCTGTGTTAGTTGCTATGGGATTTTACGTCCCAGTAGGATGTTGCTAAATTCGGTTCTCTGCCAATGCCTGCGGTGCTTATGGAGCAGCTGGAAGGGGAGATCCCCCTACTCTGCCGGAGGAGCCAAGTGAGCCAAGCCTCTCTGAGTCCCTTGCTCTTGGACTTTGCTCCTTGCAGTTTTCTAGAAGAGACAGTTCCATTTCAGTGAAGATGCAGGAATTGATTGGTTTATAAAACACATGTAAGAAATGCTGAATCTCATTCATGCAATTGGGTAGACTTTTAAAGAAAGGGGATTTGTAGCTGTGATATTACTCTGGCCTCTTGCCGTGATGTGTGTTGTACTTGTTTAGCTGCCAGGGACGGGCTGGGAAGAAGCTGAATGGACTTCAAAAGTTTCAAAATTCATTTAATTTATTAAAGAATATATTGATTCCAGTGAGTTCTTTTTGTTATTTTTTTTCTTTTTTTTTTAACATTGGGTAAGAACTCTTCAAATTACTGCCATAAAGTCATGAGCAGTAAAGTTGTGCTTCAAAGCAGCACCTACTTCAAACTGCAGCTGAACTACCATATGCCAGACCTGATTGCCGGCTGCAGCTACTCTGTAAAATTATTATGCAGCAGTACATCCTTGGCAAGCAATTATTAAAAAATGCTTTTGTGGCATTTTTTTAGACCTTTTAAAGTAGCTTTTTTCTTTTCCACGTTAATGGAAAAGACTTAAAAGTATTAAACAATGTCAGCACTGGGAATTGGTCAGATGATACAAATGAGAAGACAGCATTGGGCACCCAGAGAGCTGGTTGTAGCCTCAGGGTTTGTTGGTTGTGAGCTCCCATCCCACATTTAAACGAATACTTAAAACTAAATGGAACTTACTAACATTAGTTTGTCCTGCTGAGTTGAAAACAATCTGTATAAACGTCATAAACCATAGTAGGTGCCAAAGTTAAACCACTTCTAGAGGCAGAATCAAATTAAAGTGAATTGAAACAAGTTGGATCAGCATGAAGTGACTCTGTTTGTAAAGAGTACTTTGCATTTCTATATCTTTTCACAGCCATAATTGAGAGAAGAATATAGGCGACTTCACTTACAAAGCTGCTGTTTGCTTCCTCCTTTTGCCCTAAAGCAAACAAAATAGGCAGGCTACCAATTTGGAATCTATTGAATGAACCCAAATCACTTATGTGCTGTTTAGTTGTCATGACAGCAAGGCAAATAGATGTGTAAAGATTAGCCAAACAAAAAGGCAAAAACCTTGGCCCTGTTGTAAGGATTTGGAAACACAGTTAGTAGTTCATCAGTTGTTGAGGCTGCAGGATAAAGGCATGTAGGAAAAAGCAAGCTGAAAGTAAAAAGCCTCATCTGTGAGATGTGTAGGAATGAGGGGATTCTTGGGATAAAGTTTTTTAAGTGTTACTGTCATCTCATCATGACTCTTCTGGTTTCTGTTCCCTTGCATATTCAATATGTATTGAAAATCACATTAACAAATAGCAAGGATGTGAAGGAAAGCATGTTAAAGGAGAAAATCAGTGATCATGTAAGCTTATTGACTGAGACACTGCTCTGTTTTGCAAAGATGTGTCTGAGAAAGGTGTGAATGAGGACATCAGGTTTCTTATTAGATCACATTAAAGATATCTGAGAAATTGTAGACTTCAGGACAGCTACAGCAATTATTATTGTCAGCCGAGACACATGTAGTAAGAGACCATCTTTGCCTCAAAAAGCTTGCAGAGTGAATACAGCAGCCCGTGCAAAGGAGAAAAATTAGACTTCATGTGTTTCATCCTTCTAAACAGATTCCCTGAAACCACAGTGTCTGCATGGAAATAGGATGTGAATTTGAGGCTGTGCTGCTCCCAGGGTTTTGCTGACACAGGCAGGTATAGGTGAAGAAGGACTGTTGTCATATATCTTACTCTAGAGTCTGTCATTGAATATGGGCCCAGGGCTTAACAGAGAAAGTCCAGATGGATTGAGCCTTTGGTCTCCTGTCACTGCCTTGGAGGTCTGATGTACTTTTCTTGGAAATTGATAAATGGAGTGGTAGAGAACTGTTGCTGTGATATGAATTATTCCCACTGTTATTAAATAATAAACATGACCACAGCGACCTACTCAGTCTCTACACTGGATTCCTTCTGTGGCTTAATCTTGGTAATGGCTTCGTATTTGAACTACATCATGTCATGGGTGAGCTGCGGGCTGCTGAAGAAAAGGGCAGCAGAAGGAAGTTGGTAGATTGATACCATATCATGTGTAGCATAAAGTAAGGTAGTAAAAAGCCCTAGGAAATTATATTTCTTAAGTAATGCGATCAGAATTGCACTTAGACAGAGAAGATTGCTTTGTATTTATTAGCTGTGTTTACTGCTTTTTCTGATGTGCCTAAATAGGAAAAACAGGTATTCGGAAACTTCAAGGAGTGGAAAATGGAGTTCTAGACCCAAATCTGTACAGTTACTTTTGGGAATAACACAGCAAAATGAGTGAGCTTGATTTGCTGCGCAGCAGATGCCAGGATTATATGATGTGGAAGGAATTTTTTACTTCTAAACCCTTTCAGTGTGATGAAATGCAGGGAAGAGGAAGGAGGGGCTGACATAAGTGCCCTCGGTTTTTTTAACCTCTTCTGTGCTCTGAATCCAGAGACACACCAGCTGATTCACGCAAGCACAGCCCATCTGCGTAGGTGGACTCTACCAAAACAGTAATTAAATGTAGTGTGTGTTTCTGGACTAGAGCTAAAAGGGAATGGAAAATAATACTATTTATTCTGTGGTTTAAAGCCGTGCAGCTATAAACAGAAAATGCAACAGAGAACTGAGTTTGCATGAAAATTGATGAAGAGTACTGTGTGTCTTCTTTTGTATTTATGCATTATTTAAAACAAGTTTAGCAGACTATAAAGCTTTTGATTATAGTCAGCTTGTAAGTGTGTTCTGCTACCTTGTGCAGCATCTCAAAATGAAATGGACCAGCAGTTGTTTACAAAAGCCAAAGGTTTTCAAGACCAGCTGGTAGGAGGGGCAGATGGTACTTGGGCGTTGTGTTGTGATGTGATCTTGCAGTCCACGCAGTGCCGTGTTGGGCTGATTTATGGAGATCCATTTGCAGAGGCACCGTAGTGAACTGCTTCATTGAGAGAATAAATGTTTGAATGAAGTCTTGCCTTTTACACTGCATTTAGTAAACACCAGTGACCGCTGTTACGTCTGAAGAAAATGACGAGTATTTCGGAGCCTTTATTGAAATACTGGTGTCCTTTGCAAGCAGTGATCCTTCTGTTAAGAAGAGTTTTCTGTATGGGTTGTGAGAAGGTGAAGAAGCCACGCGAGTAAGGTTCAGCCCCCCAGGTTTTTATGGTGGAGTCACGCAGGACCGTGTCAGTGGCTGGTGGAGGGCCGGGTGAGCTGGCAGCCCAGGTGTGCTGCTGCTGCGCGAAGGCCCAGCGTGCTGCCTTGGCACCACCTTTCCCTCCACCGTCCGCTTCATTTTGAAAACTCAAGCAAAGTGAAAAGTGTTCCCGCTCCCCTGCAGGCAGGGCGCTGTCCCCAGCGCCCCCGCCTCTCCTCCCACCCGTGTCAGCATGCAGCCCTGCCCCTGGCGCCCACAGCATGCTGCGATGCTTAAATGGACGTTTAAGGTTGGAAAGGAGAGAAATGTTTTTCTTGGCTATTTTAAAGAGGGCCAAAATACTTCCTTGCAAAAGGGAAGGGTGGGGGAGCTGAACTAAAGTAGGGATAGCAGTGAAACCCCAGGTGACAAAATCTTTGCAGTGTTTTCCTTTCAGGAACTAATAAAGCTCCTCGTGACTTCATATTCAAAACCTGTTGAACCTGTTGGCAAGAACAGAGCCCTAGATCCTTCTTGCAGATGGTTTGTTTGTTGCTACCAACTGCATTTCAATTGCCTAGTGATAGTGTTTGTTTTCTTGGAATTTGCTTTCTGGTGCAGGGTTTCAGCGGTGGCTCCTGACCGCAGCCCTGCGGAGGCGGAGGTGCTGCGGGCCGAGGTACGGGGCTGCGGGCACCCCACCAGCCCTGCCCTGCGCCCGGGGGGGCGATGGCGGGGGGGGGGCGGCTTTGAAGAGGCTGAATGTGGGAAAGAGGGCTAAACTGCAGTCGCTCTCCTGCTGGCAGGCACGGTCAGCGTTAAACCCATTGCTTTTATAGGAACAGTCTGACCTACTTATTAACACATTGTATTTCCATGTTCAGCTAGGGCTGTCTGCCCCGGAGGGGTTGTGTTTCTGACCCTGCTGAAACGCGGGGCCCCAGCCCTGGCCCGGCCTCACTGGGGTCTTGGGCAGGGCATGTCCGTGTTTGTGTCTGGCAGTGAGGAGCTCTGGAACCACAGCAGCCGGTACTACGTGCTTATCCATGTGGAAAAAGGGGAAGAGCCTCCTGGAAGGACTGACACATGCCAAAGAGGAACGGGAAAATAGAAAGAAAGGAAAACTGGAGGGAAGTGATGTTTAAAAAAGGTTTTGACTAGAAATGTGGGTTTAGTTGCATTCTGTGGGGTAAAGAGGGGTGAGCCACTAATGGCAATAGCTGTGGGTACGCTTAGGCTATCTGAAAGGAAAATTCTTTTGCCAGCATGTGGAACTCAGAGGTGATTGTAGTCAGCTCCTCTTCCCTAGCTGCATTCAGAAAGGGAGGTAAGGGTTGGTTTGATAAGAACACTTGCCAAGAAGCAAATCTGGAGAAGACTAAACATCTGTGTGGGGTCAGTGAGAAGCTTTCTCTAGATTTGGTCAGCTGGTGGCACTGTGGTGATGTAAGAGTTGTGCATCTCACCTTACGGAGACATGGCATCAGCCAACATGGGAGGCAAGCCTGCAGCTCTTTCCAGCCAGGGCTTTGGTCTGTTTAGCAAATCCAGATTCCTGTAAGCAAATGACAAAAGTGTGGTGGTGGAGAAGATGGGATAACACTAGAAAATGTCCTTTCTGTGGCACACTTTTGCTTCTGCCTCTGCTCTGGGGGCTTTTCAGTTTTCCAGAGCTATTGGATGACTGTTTTCCTAGGCCAGCGGGAAGTATCTTCTCCATCCATTTGTAACAGTGGACGTAGACCCTCTCTGTTGGTCTGGGTGGGATATATACCCTTACATGACTTCCCAGTAAGAATGAATTTGCTACTCTGACAGAATCCTTCCCTGATTTAAAAGAAGTTTTTCTGCTAAGTGTTATAGAGGCTCTTATGAATGTAGCTGTTTAGTTCCCAGGTTGGAAAGCTGACAAAATTGTCCAAATAGTCAAAGCTTTCTAAGAGGTTTCCTCCAGTTTTGCCCCCTGAAAAAGCTGTGACCTCCTTCAGTAATGATACTGCAATGTAGCCTGAGCTTTGAGGACCATGGAAGGTGGAGTTCATGTAGGATACACACTCAGAGTGTTATCACAGGCTTTGCCACAAAATTCATTTTTCTACCTTTTGTGCTTTTTCTCCAGTGCTTTGTACGCATGTGCATGTCTCTTTCTTTGATGTACACATACACCCTTAGTCAAACCATTTAATCTAAAAGTTTTAAAAGAAAATAAAGAATTTCTGTATTTAAATTCTTGAGAGGCACTCTGCTATCATAATGATAGAGCTGTAGGATTACCCAGAGATACAAAATGACAGACATCATAGTTAATACTCATCAGCATCCTTTCTAGCAATCTCAAAGCAGTCCCATCAGTAAAAAGCCTAAGCAAGCTGTGCTGCATTATCATGATTGAGGGCCAGATCAGATTCAATGTTGCTGGCTGACATGAGGAATAGAAAGGAAGTCTTCACACTTCTAAAACTAACTTTGTAAATAAGCTCTCTCTAACATTGCAAATACGTCCTCACGCTTCTGTTAAAATACCCAGTAGTGACATGAGAACCAGCCTCAAACATGTTTGCAGATACTTTGCCTTGAAACTGTAAGGAAGAGAGCTGCTTACGTTCATCCCTGATAAAGGAAGATGTAGCTCAGTGCTTTCCCAGCATTAAGAGTGTGGGGATTTATGAATTCCAGGCCCTTCCCAGCCAACATCAAGTCTAGCAACATTGATTTTTAATCAGGCATAATTACCACTGTTAGTCTCCTTGAAACAAGTGATACAACATACCTCTAGCCATTTCAAGGCTTTACGCTGTTTTCCCTAACTGTATTATCATTGTACAGTCTAACTCTTGGTTTTCTGCACTAAGGGGTCCTGTAACTACCAGGTCTCCAACTTTACTGGAATTTTATTGACAATTTTGCATAAAGTAGAAATATTTTCATTGGTGTTTTCCCAGTGGAAGCACATTTGTGGCTTTTATAACAAAGGCTCTACAAAGACTATAATACATGCTATTAGCATGTTTGTTGCACCAGATTTATGGATAATTGTTTCTAAATTGGGGCATCAGGTATGTGTTAGGGGAGGGGAAGGGGTCCCTATAAGGTTTTCAGTTTTATTCCTGACTGCATGCAAGACAGCTGTTTGCCTATAAATGATGGCATTTTAAAGAAAAATAAGTAGGAGCTTTTTTCACGTTGCTTTTCTGGAGGTCCGGCACCCTTATACTTTGAGATTTTTCTACCCCCTGCTGGAGAAAGGGAGAAGCAGGGAGCTTCAGAGTGGCAAGAAGAAGCTTCAACAGACACCGGGGTGCTTAGAAACTCTTCATTTTCTGGCCCTGAAGGGGTGGCGAGACGGGCTGGGAGAGCCTCTGTGCAGTCCGTTTGACTCTCCCATGAGAGGGCAGGCAATCGTTACAGATCAGTGCGCAGAGAGCAGAGATGGGGAGGGGTTGGGGTTGGGAGGGGGAGGGGGGGCAAGACAAATGTCTTCTCTCTGTTTTGCTGTAATCGATCTGATTACCAAACATTATTAAGATTTGTTTCCCCAGACAGCCCGTGCTTTGCTTTCACAGACACGCAGATCTGACGCACAGATCATACTAGTAAATTGAATTTGCGCTGGCAGAGTTAGTATGTACTGTTTGCTGTACGTACATGAAGCAGAACTCTCTAAAAGGCCAGAAAGATGTCTGTGTGCTGCACTGACAAGGGTTACAGAAACTTGTGCTTAAAATCAGTAAACCAGCTCTCACTAGACATTGTTGAAATTTTGAAGTACAAAAAGAAACGTGGGGCAGGTTTTTTCCTATTTGATTTTAAACACAAATTTGACAAAAAGACTCAATACTACAAGTAAGCCCTCTCTTTCTTCGTGGCAGCTTTTGTCCTGGCACCTGCTTGGCTGGAGCGATGGCCATTCCTCCCTGGCAGGGACGAGGCTGCCTGGGGTGGGGAGCAATGCTGGGGAGCTGCAGGGGAAATGAGACCTAGCACCATTGAAGATGTGGTTTCCCCTCTGGCCTTGCTGTGTGCCCACAAGAACGGTGCAAAACATACTTGTGAGTCTTGTTAATGAAAGCACTGATTTTTTACAAAACTGTCCTGAGCTATATTTAAGCTGTCCAGCTGTTCCAGTCTGGGGCTGAGCCCTGCAGGATGCTGGTCTGTGATCCTCTTCCACAGGCACTACTCATTCTCTGGCTTGTATACACGGAAGTGCTTTCCTGGATTGCAGCCACAGCTCTCACTACTATCTGGATAAAGCTTTATTTCTTTTTTCTTGTTTTAAATGTCCAATGACTTCGTTTAGGCACAGCCTGTGCAAGTGGTCAGTTTGGGTCCCTGTTCACTGCATAAAGAGAACAGGGTAACAGCCCCTTAGCTTATCCACTCTGTTTTGTGAAGTAAATGCAGTTTACGCCTTTCAGCTGAGGATCTGAGTTTGCAAAGGAATTCTGGTTGTATTCTGCCCGTTCCTTACTCCTCTGATGTTGCCTGTCAACTAGTGGGGATTCAGAGTCCAAGGAGTTTGCTACAGGGTCATTTGTAGTGAATCAGAGTTTGGCATAAGTGGAATGCTGTCTCCCATTCTTGGGGTTTTTTTTTTTAATTAAAATGTAACAGATAATAGTAAAAGGTTGTTTCAACTGTTTTGGGTAGAAAGGAGCTGCATGATGGCAGTTTGGCATTAGAAGCATCCAAGGGGCCTTTAAACACAGTTTAGCTGGAAAGTCCTGCCTTAGTACTCACTTTCTAAAGACTCAAGTGAATTATTCCTTCACCACATTTCAGTTCATGGCATTTCATACTTTCTCTGTTTTTGAAATGTTTAAGTAAAAAATTCCAGTGAAGCCAGTATTTTACTTACATGTTTGCTACTATAATAGCAGAGACAGTACTAAATCTTTGCATTAGCACAGTGTTTACTGGAAGATCTGAGATGCATACGCAACCAAATTCAAGAAGAATTCAAGTGAAAGCAAGTTTGATAGGTTCCCCCCCCCCCCCCCCCAGGTTTACAACATATTTTCTACAAAATCTCTTTTATGAAGTATTGAAGAAAGAAACACACACACCCAATAACTAGGATGTAATGTTTAGTCTAAACAGTATTGCAATTGTTTTAAATAAATCCTATTGTTATGTATGCTATTTAAGCTAAGTTAAAGCCCCAACCTAACCTAAGGCTGACTAATTTCACTCTTAAAGACTTTTCAGTGTTCATGCAGCTTATGTTCTCTGCTGCTTTCAGCAGGAGCTTTCACTAAAAAAGGCCAATATGGTCTCAGAATATCATTGTTCTAATTAGAAAGTAATTGTGTTACTCCATTGGTTATCCTGTAGACATCTGCAGTGGGATTGTCAAGATCTTCAAAGGCTATCTTTGTTTTCATATTTCATTACAATAATCCTTCAAAAATTATGTTACTTCTTACACTGCCTTACCATTGGCCTGCATCTCATCTCTCAGCCCACTTGGGAGGCTCTCCAGCAAAAGAAGTTAAAAGGCTCTAAACACTAGATTCCTGTCTCTTTGTCATTTCCTTTATTTGAAAATTAAAGAAGTTTAGAAAGAATATTGCAGGAAAAATGGAACTGGTTTTGTCAGATGATGGCAGTGTTGCTGGGGCTGTCTTCCTCCATTGATTTCCTTCTGAGAAGCAGGAGAACAGCTTGTTCCAGCCATGTTGAACATCACTCCCTGTGGAGAGTGCTCAGCCGTCATCCACAGACCCAGGCGAGTCTTTAGCATCGCCATGTACAGGCTGGGGCTGGCTTGCAGCAATGCAAAATAACGATTGTCAGTGCTCTGATGGAAAACAGGCTTTAGTCTGCTTCCATTTGTTGGGGTCAGTTTGTGTCTAGGTCCCGTTTGTCCTTAATGGGGATACAGTTGCAAAAGATTGGCAGGGGAGGAACGGGTGCCCCAGCAGGGTTTCCCAATATGTTTAATAATAGGTTTTCAAAACTATTAATTTGATTTAGTTGTTTATTGATTGATTCATACTAGTGACTGTAAGTTGGTCTCAGTCTTAGGGAGAAGGGAAGTAAATGGTACAGACTTTGACTTTTCTTCATTTATAATGCACCTGTCTTGGTGTATGTGTTGGTCTTAACTCTACAAACAAAAAGTGTTCTGTTTTCTGAGGTGTGACTTTACTCAAGAATTAGCAATAACACACTTTTGTTTATCCACTGTCCCTCTGGGGAAAGACACGTAACCTAGAACTGGAGGGCAAGCATGGGCTGGCAGTCATGGCCGTGTGGTAGGGAGTGTAACCCTGGCAGAGTGCATGCCTGCCCGCCTGCCTGTGTACCTGCTAGCGGGCTATGCTTACACTGGTTTTCTAACCTTACTTCTGGGGGCAATTCTAGCTGTCCTGCCTGCATCCATGCCTTGGAACCCAGGGCTGCACAGCATACACCAGGGTGGGAACTGCTAGGCTCGCAGCCAGTTGTCACAGCCCCTTAGGTTCACAGAGAAGACCCTGTGCGCAGACCTCCCTAAGCTGTGGGCCACCATCCTTCCCCTCTGGTTCTCCCAGTCACCCATATATGAGGCTCTGCCTGCTGGCACCTTTCTGCACCTTCCTGCCTGGACCTGCTCTGCTGTCCTGCAGAGAAGAGCAGAAGAGAGAAGGCAAGAGTCTGAACAGAAGTTTATATGCAGGCGTGGGAGTGCAGTGGGAGAGGTGAGACCACTTGCAAGCCAGGTCTCATGTGGCTTGCTCGCTGGCTTTCCTTCATAGTGCCATGGGCCAGGTGCTCCTGGATTGGCCTCTGTCCAACTCCTTTTCATTATACCAGGAGTCTTGCTTATGCTTAAGGCTGCTGCCACAGAGCTCAGGCTGGCTGTGTATGACAGCTCTGGGCTTACATCAACCCTCTGGACTGCACTGACTGTCAGATATGAGGCTCCGGCTCTGTGCTGCTTTTCTCCAAGTGCAGACAGCCACTGGGCTTCAGGCATCCTGCTCGGAGCACATCACCCACAGGAAGCTGGTAGGCATGGGTCCTGCGCATCCATAGCACTGACTATAAGCTTTTTGCAGGTCAGTTTTGTCATGACGTCGTATGAGGTCTGGTCCTGGAGTGTCAGACCGGTGCTTCTGCAGGTTTATGCAGGTGAGCCTCCATGCAAATAAGTTTCCACTGGCAGAGTTTCTTCATGACTGTTTTTGTGCTCTTTCCCTCTCTGTCACAGAGTTTTGCAGAGGGCTTACCTGCCCTAGAGGAGCAGTCTGGGAGGCAGCTTCTGGAGAGTCCTTTTCTCTGGGTCACACTGAGAGCAGTAACAATGTGTAAATACTTACAAAAACTCCACATTCAAACTTTTTATTTGGTTCCAGCTCCTGTTAGCAGAGTTTTCCCAAAATACCATTTCTCCATTGCCTAGAAGTGTTCTGGTTACTAGTCTTGTCCAGCTGATGTTGCTGTACTGAAACTGTTTTTAAAGTTAATAGTTCTTCCTTGCTTTTCCCCCGTGGTCACCTCATTGTAATGATGGCGTTACTATTTTTCTTAAAGTCTGTTTCTGTGTTGGTTCGGTTGTCCAGCTTGGGTTTTTAGCTTTTTTTGGGTTTTTTTCAAAGAATGAGTCGTTCCTACTTTTCTCAGGATACAAGTTGGAGCAGGCTCTTTGTGCAGTGACTTGCAGAAACTGCAGACTCCTCCAGGCTGAGGTCTAGAGCTCCTCAGCCCAGTCTGTTTCCCAGAGGTTCCACAGGAACCACTTAGTTCATCAAAACTTGCTCTTTGGAAATAATAGATCTTAAACAAAATTAGACTTGCTGTTATCGTTCCTACTGAATCGCTTTGTGCTCCTCTCTTCCAAAGTAATCCTCATTACTTAAGATAAAGAGCAGAAAAGAATCTATTCTTGTTCATTCAGCAATGTGGATAAAAAACTTGTTAGCTGTCACATCCAGGAATAACTGCCTGGCCTTACCATGGCTAATAGCATTTGTTCTCCAGTCTGTACTATGAAGTTAGACTCCCACGTTAAAGTAATTCCCATTTCTTTAATGATGAAGAGCTCTATGTCGATCCCTGTCTGGTGCAGGAAGTCAAGAGCAGACCCAGCGTCTTCCTCTTAGAAGTCGTCTTTGACCATCTTTCTGTAACATTTCCAAACATTTTCTGTTCTCTTCTATTTCCAGAGTCTGCTGTTCCATTATTGCATGACAGCATCTTACCATATAAAACCCATATTTCTTTTCCTTAAAAAGCACAGACCTTTTGACACCTGTTTCAATAATAATTGCTGTTCCACCCTGTTTGTGATTTTTCCTATAATAACACTAGTGCCTTGAGTGCCTCTTTTATTATGTCAGTCTGCCTGCGTTATTAGCACACAGCTATTTTCGCTGCTGGGTTTTTTGTTCACCTTTTCTGCTCTTGTTTTTGGTTTTAGACTGCATCTGGCTCCCTAGTTAGATGATATACAGTCTTTTCACTGATGGTGTCACATGCCTCACCTCTTTTCTTCACCATTAGTAGCAATTTTTTCTTTCAAATCCCTGAAATACCTTCCTCGGTGGTGTTTTCATATTTAGCTGGCATTTTCCCTTTTGCTCTCTGGATCCTGAAACCATTATGGAATTTATGTTTGCCTCCCCTGGCCTTCCCTTGCGGTGTTCATGCTGTGGCTTGTGCCATGGTGGTTCCACTAACTGGGATGTTTGGGTGAAGCCCTCCTGAAGACTCATCTTGCAGTGAAAGTACCCAAGAGCCACCTTTTCCTGCAGAACCAGTGGTGGAGAGAATGGAGGGTTTTCCCAAGGGTCACTTGGCCTATGCGAGATACATCTGTTCTTTTTCAGTTGGCATGTCTTGTGCTTGCTGGACTGAAAGATATACTCGGTTCTCAAGGTCTGGTGGACATGAATGTGTTTTGAAATAGCATGAGAAGGAAATGAGTACTTACAACAAACACTCGTGTGGGACAATGAGGTATGGCTTATTTGGTCTTAAATTGTCAGAGTTTTGTAGAGGGCTTCCTCCTGCCAGCCATCCTCCTGCTTTGCTGGAAGAAAAACCTATTGTTAGCAGCAGGGACATTATGAAGGCTTGAGCCATGATGACCTTAATGTTCCAGTTAGAGATAACACACATCTGCATAACTGGGGACAAAGAGCATGTGTGTTTGTGTGTGTGTTTATCCTTTGGTCAAAAAAATGTGTGTGCAACCTGTAAGGCTGCAAGGAATTACAGCCCTCATAATCCCATCTTCCACTGTAGAAGCTGAGGCTGCAGCAGTCAGTTAAGAAGATGGTTGAAATTCCTGATCACAGATTAGGTAAGTACATGATGGAACAGCACATTGTTTCTCTTCTGCGCTAGGCTCACTGGCTAGTGCTTTCTCCAGGTGATGCTGTTTTCTGTTCAGTATTACAAGCTGCACAGGCTGGATGGACTCAAGAAAGACTTTACTGTTACTTGTGTGATGGGTAAATTTTATTTTCACATCCTTCAGCACTGAAAATTGAGCTTGCCAGTAATGTACACCAGAATGAAAAATATTTCAAACATGAACAAAACCAAAGCAAGGGTCTCTGCCCTGTTCTTGGGAGAGAGTGTATTATAATATGCCATTTTTACATGTAAGACGTATATCTCATCTCTCTTTAGTCAGCTGTCTCTTAGAAGATTTTTATCTTGCACCGGTAAAATATGTATTGGTGGTGTGAGTCTTTCAACAGTTAATTGATCTTAATCTTTACTACTGAGATGAAAAGTTAGGATGACATGTTTTGGTTTCATACAGCTTTCCAAATGATAGATGAACCTCTTTCAGTTTGTGCATGTGCAAGACCTTCTGTAACTCTTTCTCCTACTGTTCTTTTTATTAAAGCTAATACTTCTAACAAGAATGTATTTCATAACTGTTCATGCAGTTTTTCAGCTGATAAAATGGTATCATTAGAGAATGGAGATTGTATGTAGCTTCATGATGGTACAAATTTAACAAAATAGAGGAGCAGGAAGAAGGTTTCTTTTACAAATGTTCTATGTTTTTTAAAATTAGACCTCTCAGAATAATTTGTGCCGTAGCTTACTTGGCAATGCTGGAAATGAATTTACAAAACAGGAAAAACTATTGGTTCATTTAGACCCGTACCTTTCTTCTTCTGTGTCTCATATTAGATCCTTTCAAAGGAGTGGGAGAACCACTGTCACTGCCAGACCAGTTTTGTATTGTTAGTGAAATTGCTTCCTCCTGGCCTCTATTATGTCGCTTCCAAAATTCTCACTCTTGGTCTTTCGTGCACTGTTGTTGAAGTATGAATACAATTTCTTGTTTCTTCCCAAGATCTTGGTTCTGAATCCTATTGGCTTACCATACGCTTCCACAACTACTCTGTTTATTTTAAGAGCTCTTCTCAACCTTATTTAAATATTTCAGAAGAGGACTCAGTGGCATCCTACACCAAGGAGTTTGACAGAGTTACAGTACTTACAGTTCTCTTCAGGTATTTCTTTCTATCTTGCACGTTGCAGTTTTATTTTAACAGCTATGTTCTTATTCTGTCATCAGGCAAAATAAATTAAATACAGGGGGGGAAAAAAGGGGGTGGAAAAGCCTTCACTCTATTAATTATGCTCTGTATCTGACCTAACCTGACTCATACCAAGGTTAACCATCATGATGTGGGAAGGGAAGAAGCACATCTATTAACAGACAAGTTAAATAGGGGCAAGCTGCTGTTTGCTCTGTTGCAGTTTAGTAAGCCCAAAGATAAAAGGCGGAAGACACTGTTGCTTTTGCAACTTCTTCCTGCTGCTGAAAACTGAAAATATTGAAGAAACAACTCACAAAAGATGTGTAGGAGTGGGCTGTGCTAGGAATCGAGGCAGGGCGTAAGACGACTGATCTTGTGGAAAAGGAATAAACTGGACTTCTGTCTTCTGAGTACTGTGGCAGTGTTTTACGTATTCCAGCTAGAGCAGAGCATTTGAATGGAAAAAAGCAGTGGAGGATGCTGAGGCAGAAGTAGAAGGGGATGAAAACTAGCATACTGAATGATGAAGTGAAATTCTTTACAAAAATAGTTCTGTTTTAGATGTAGTAACTTTAAATTAAAAGAAGATCTTATAAATTCCTTCCTGATGAGGTAACATGGCAATGGTTGTAGTGTACAGATGGTGCGGTTTATTTACTGACTATATTTTTTACATCAGTTGGCAGTAACATTTTAGTAGTACCTAAATATGCATCTTAGGTGCCTCTCTCTAGGCATCTGTGCTAGAAAATTCAGGCTATGGATGCTATGAACTGCTTCAACTGCCATTTTCTTTAAAACTGTATAGTATGGCTGTAAAATTAAATACCCTCTAGCAAAATCCAGAGGGACTGTGTTATCCAAATTTTGATTACGATTTCGTTGGAAGGGGATGGATTTGAAGCATTCAGTGAAATCAGATCAAAAATAGAAACAAAAATATCAAAATAATACAAACTATTGTAAAACACTTCCTTTTTTATGAAATTAACTCAGATCAGAGATCACAAAATAATAAAAGGACAGCTGTCACATACAGCTTTCTCAGGTTTGTTTTTAATTACTTTTTGTCAATTCTAGAATTAACAGTCTGCTACCCAGGGGTTATCCTCTGCATTGCTGAATGTTTGTATGTAATCTCATGTCAAAATGTTTCATGCCTGCTATTTCACCACTTCGCAGGACAGATTCAGATCTATATGGGTAATGTGCAGAGTGAAGTTCAGCTTAAACACATCTTGAGAATATGCACTAGATCCTAATTCCACAAACTGATAAATTGTGGGTTAGTTCCTCAGTGAAAGAACTGGCTGCTGTTTACCGATTTGGTGTTCACTTTTGAACACTTTGCTGAATAGGGGCTTGAATCTGAAGTGCAGCAAACAGGCCTGCCATGAGGTTTGGGACTTACCCTTCCTTGGTGTTATCTTTGTCAAAAGAAGTTTTGACTTCGAAAGCAGTGCTGGCAAAAATAACAGTAGGCTCCCACTGCAAGGGGAGGTACTGCAGCTGTGGTGGAGTTCCTGCCCTTTGATGGCTTTGAACTGCGTGGTGAATTCATGTAGGTGCTTGAGGTTTCTTCCAGGTCCTTTCTGATACCCTATGAAGGACACTTGGAGGATGAGGGACCAAGCGCTGAAACTTCAGAGTAGCGTAAAGCACTGAGTGTATAGACAGCAGCTGTTTGTTAGGGAGAGCTGTGGCTGCTGGAAACTTTTATCGCTTTCGTCACTCTCCAATGTTGCCCGTTTCAGATTTTGATATACTCTTCCTTCTTTGTATAACACCCGCAAGCCTTCCTTTTCCTTGTTGATCCTTACTTTCCTCTTTCACTGGGAAAGCTGGGCATCTTCTGCTTTCCGCTAGCGAAAAATGAACACACAGTTTGTGTATGCAGTCAGTTCACCACTTTAATTAGCAAAAAGAAATCTGAATGCATTCATTTAAATACTTGATTTTCTAAATTCCGAAATTTTGTATGTAGTTATTTTTAACCGTGTTTCCTAGGGAAAGATGTTCCTGCAATCATTACTCACTAACCACCTACTGTTAATAACTTCAGGAGTCTTTGTGTTCATCACACACTTGAGGTAGGGCAGAGATCTCAGTTATGAAATCCACAGCTTCAAAAATGCAGACAGGCAGGTTGAAGGGAGAGGATCCAGTTACCAGCCTGGTCGGGCTGCCATGCAAGGCCAGCCCTTACGGCTACAAGTGAGAGGATCCGCATGGAAGAGACTTCAGAAGGATGCCAGCTGTGGGGCAGGGGCCATCAGCGTGGGGGCACTGGTGGGTACCAGGGTCTAAGCAGGAAATGCCAGTCCAAACAAAGGCACCATTCGTTCACCTGCCTTCAGTGCTCTTCCTCATGACTACTTTCCAGCTCTTCTTCTTGACATCTTTCTCAGGAGAACACCTCCAAATTGTGAGCATGAATGCTGCGCAAGAATGAACTGGCTTTTCAATTTGCCCTCAGGCATTGCTTCTGGACCTCTTTGCGTGGTCTCTGACTTCTGGCCCTCGGCTCTTGTCTTCCTTCTGCAACCAGTCCCTGCTTTTCCTTTTCTCTCTGCGGAAGAACAACTGAAAGCACATTGTCCTGGATCCTACTGACGCCACCCTGGGTGCGTGTCCCTAAGCCCTCTTACCTCTGCCAAGGCATTATGGAATAGCGCTCTTGTTTTTTTCAAGAATATACCAACAGAAACCAAGCTAGACACCACAGCAGGTGTGGATGGGCTTGAATCATGGTTGTGCTTTGGAAAACAGCTGCTGTGGATGCAGTCATGTGTTGTAAGCAGCCCATGTTTGTGTCGTGAAGTCATTAAAGAAACATGGTTGTACCATTAGTGGTCCAAAGGCTGAGAATGCACCTTTCAAGGTAAAACTACTTGCATCAATTTTATCTCGAAGCACAAAGTTTGTTACACGAACAAAACCCGCAGTCAGCAGGAAAAGTGTTTTTTATGGTTGTGTCCTTTTATTCTTGCAGCAAAATTATCATTGTGCTACAATATTACCCAATGGTGGGACCTATCTAAAGTAAAACAAGAAAACAAAATTTAGGAACAGCTGATAAATGCTGAAGTTGGCTGTATGAGTTACACAGTAAATTCAAGTTCTAACAATCTTCTGATTTTATGGTATGAAGGAGATGGACAAATTCTGATTTGGTTTGGCTTTATTTCTCAGGCTTCTTTGCTTTTTGTCTTGCTTTTTAATGTTAGATAGATTATGCTTCTTGAGTTTAACTAAGGGGAAACTCTTGCCGTGTGGGCTGTCTGGTCTGCGGACCCAGTCCTGCAACACAGCACGTGGTCAGGAGTGAAGCTGTTTGGAAATGGCACTTTCAGCATAGATGCTTGCAGCAGGAATACTGCTTTTGATGTATCTTCAGACTTGGAAGATTAATATAAATTGGTAAAGCTGCTTTTCTCAGTAGTCTTCTGGTGGCTCTTGGAAAAGGATATGCTGACCTGTCCAGCAGACAGACAGGCACCTGCTTTCTAGTATGTGGGCACCTTTTATACTAATTTAGTCTGCTGCTGCTTCAACTTAAGCTTTACACCCACTACACTGTTGCTTTGCTTACTGTTTCAGCAATTAAATAATAGAGCAGCCATTAGAAGTGTGTTTCCAGCTATTCACAGAAAAGTAGTACATACTTAAACTAATAAAAATCCCTTTTTTATCCTTAACTGGTCAAGTGAATTTCTGTTTTGCTGAGCAGATAGTGAAATCCTCTCTACATCATTTGCATTGTTAATAAATTGCAGGGCTTTATACCATGTCACATAACTATAAATAGATTTGAAATGTATAAAGGTACGGTTAACAGTGAGAAGTAATTTTCTGACATAATAGCCAAAATAAAGTGCCATGAAGCTATTAGTAGTAAATTGAATTTTTTGGTATGTAATTTAGTATAAATACTGACAAGCTGAAAAAAAACCAACCCAAACAACAAATGCATACTCATTAGTCATTCAGTTTAGCAGTGCAGAGGCAGCAGTCGGCCAGGGTGTGCATTTTTATGTCTGCTTCAATTGCACACTTCATTTATCTGGACATGGCATAGGCGGCTTTCTCTGTCACACAGCATCGCTGCACGATTAGCAAGTTGTGCCCCAGGGCAGCTGGGACGCTTTGCTGGGGCAGATGTTCTTTTCAGCTTATTCAGTGTCCGTTGTGGGGTTGTTTACTGTTGTCATAGCTACCTACATTTCCATAGCAGCCGAGCTGCTGTGTGAAGCAAGTGAATATAGTTATAAAAGGATCATATTTTGTTCTGTCTCTGTAACTTACCATCTGTCATCTGATTGTTCATGATGGATTCAGAAACCAATTTAATAACAGCGGCCAGACGATGATTTTTTGCTTATGTTAAAGTGACAATGGGTGAGGATGCAAATAAGTTGGTGCTTCAATGAAATGCTGGCTTCTTCCCATCCCCCCCTTAACTGTAGCAGTTTGGCTTCCAACACTTTCTCAAACGTTGCTGAAATCTTCATCGACAAATCAAAATGACCAAGTGTCATCTTCTGTACTTGCTCAGGTGTAGGTGTTCCTTACGCTTTCGCACTCTACTGTCAGCTCATCCCTGTGTGTTGCTTCCAAATTGTGATGTTGCACCTGCTTTCACAGATCCTTTGTAATGAAATCTAAATGCTCTCCACAGAATTAAACAGCAAATTCATGAGGCTAACAGCAAAGGTATCATGCACACATGACTGTGGTTTAGTGACATTCATCATTGCACTCTCCTTAATAGTAGCAATGGGACCATGTGCAAGTTTGGGGGTAAATTCAATGTGTGATCAACAAGCCCTCTGAATAATGAACTCTTAAACGTTTTCACTGCAGAGATTTGGTTGAACCTATAGTTTAGCAACGGGGGCAAGAAGATTAGCCCAGTTGTAAATAATGTATTTATTGGTTGATTTTTCCAGATCCTGACATTGATGCTGCCACTGCCATGATGCTTTTGAATACTCCCCCTGAGATACAAGCAGGTTGTGAGTAGATATTTCTATAGCATATAGCAACATAGACATGTAAAGATAATATTCTTTTTTATAAGTATACAGCGTACCAGATAAAAAGAAGGATTTAATGAAGAAATATAACTTCCCTTGTAGACCCTTACACTTCCTTGACCCTTACATGAGTATAATTTTGTGGTTCATATTACATTCTTTGTTACATGAATAATAGTAATCCGTGATCTCTAATGTGAAAGAGGGGTTATTGTTATTCATGACATAAACATAAATGAGTAATTTCTATTATCCATACTGATAGAAAGACCTGGGGCAACAGCCAGGAGAAAGGCAGGGAGAGCAAGAGAACGAAGGGTACATGGCATATGGTTTTGTTTTCGTTTTGTTTTGATTTTACTCCCATCGTATGAGTTACCACAGCCATCTGGATGCTTTTCATTCACTTGGGCACTGTTTCAGCTCCTTCCTTGCACACAGCCTGCCTGCTTTGCTTTTTTGCTGTGTCTGATACAAGGCAGTGGGCCGGCCCCAGGGAGCAAGGAAAGGTCTCATTTCCTGCCAGTACTGTCCTCCTTGTGCTGTGACCAGACCTGGCGGTGTGATGCTGTGTATTAACAGACCACTGAAGGGGCTCTGGCCCCCACTGTACTAAGTTGTGCAAACGGTGCAGGAATCGTCCTGCCCCACAGAGCTTGCAGTCAAGATATTAGAGGAATCCATAGAGGAACACAGCTGCACAAAAGCAGGGAGTACAAGAAAACAAACATATCCCTGGTCAGCAAGCACGGTAGTAATGCCAAGTGACAGGCAGCTCTGAAAAATGAAAGCAGAAGTTAAAATAGAAGCCATTATGCAGCCTGTCTAGCATCACTGCTATTGTTCTAGCTTGGGCAACCAAATCCAAATTCCAAGGGAAGTCTTGATTTGCACTTCGATACTCTGCCTGGGGAAGAGACTCAGTTAACATCAAAGCATTTCCTGTGCAGCCGAGGAAAGCTATTGTCAGCCTGCTTTGTGACCCTGCCAGAGAAATACCTCTTGAGAAGCTCCTCTTGGGGAGGAGCGCGATGTACCGAGACACTGTCCATTCTGGAAAGAGGGAAGGGTGGTCCTTGTCCTCCTAAACAGCCCTCATGGACTGTGCGCAGTAAAATGGTGAGCAATCCCTGTTATGTGTAAGTAGGAAAAGGGAAAGATTTTATTGAGGAGAGGAGGTGATGTTGGGCTTACTGGGAAGAATAAAATGGGAGATTTTCAAAGGTTCAGAAATGTGAAGAAGTCAGATTTGTGGGGCAGAGAAAAGAAAAAAAAGTTGGGGTAGGATGGGAATGAAGGGGTAAAAGGCTATGTGAGAGAGAGGAGACATAAAGCAGTATGTGCACAAAAGAGGACAGGGAAAACAGAATTAATCTGAACTCCTGGAGGAACGGGAGAGCAGGAGAAGACTACAGACAAGAAAGGGAAGAGATCCATAGTAAGCTGCATATACTAAACATACTGTAGAATTTCATCGCATGTGTGTGTTTGTCAGCATTGCAGGTGTTTGCACGGAAGTGGAGTTGGGCGCTATCATTTCATAGAGATCATAGCTGTATTAGTTTGTAGAGGTCGCTCTGAGGAAGAAAATTCTAGCTTTCTATGTGTTTGGCATATCTCTGCCCTCATGTCACTTTCCCAATGGGCTGTTGCATCAGGAGGTCATAAGTGAGAAGGAGATGAAAGCAGAAAGATGGCTCCTCGCTCACATGGCTCCCTCCTTGATGTCTGTAAGTAACGAGGCTTTCCAATGTGCCTTTAAACTGAAATGCAGGGTCTGCTCAGAAGTTCATGAATCCTTCCAAACATTGGGTAGAATTGGCTGGTGCCAGGAGGAAAGGGCAGAAGTTTTTATTGTAACTTCAGAGGTCCTCTAAATTACAAAGGAGAAATGTTTTTGTGTGTGTGTAAATGGATACCTGAGGAAGTAAATCAGCCTGTCCTCTTAATTGCAGTTGGGTCTCACTTACATACTGCATTAACAACGTCTTAGACAACTTAGAGCAAATTAATTACTGCTGCACATTAAGAAACACTTGCATGAAAATTCACATTTTAAATTAGTTCTCAAATAAAAGGCAATTGGGCTGCAAAAATCTCATTGCAATGCTGAGCATCATCTAGAATCTTACAGTTTGTTCTCTGTGTTTGTGGCAGTCAGTGACTGTCGTGGACTGCGAATGATCAGGGCGGCGAGCATGCTGGTACTGTTTGACCCCTTGAAGATTTAGAGTTCTGTTTGTCATATCAGACTGTGATGTCATACATGTGCTCAAGCTATCAGGACTGCAAAATTCCTCATCTTTTGAAGACAAGATTTGAAGAGGGAGGGACATAGTATACAGTTTGGCCACAGGTGTTAATGCGTGTTAAAGGGTGAAAACATCCTTTTGGTCTGAGAGTCTGACTCCCAATGTGCCAGTTACTTCCACAACAAAGATGGTCCGATGGAGGCAGAACCCAGGTGTCATTTCACGGTATAACAACTTGACAAATCAGAAAGTTTAAAACCCCGGTCCATTAAGGCCTTTGCCTGTCCTACAAACATTTAACCATCATTGTGAAACATGGGTACCTACAAAGTAGATTCATATGACGGTCTGGATTCATGTTTGTGTGGACGGTTACATGTGTTGGCTTTTGACTTTGAAGGCATCGTCTTGGAATAAAAGCTACCTTTCGAGCAAGATAAAAATCCATGCTTGTTTAGGCAATGTGGGTGCTAAAAGCATCTTTAAAATGAAGTTAGCTACAGCCATCATTCAAAGTCATCTTAAAATTTATTCTTTCAATATAGTCTTTCAGAAAGGAATCCCATCTCAGTGGTGTTAGAAAAATCCAGAGTAAGCTATTCCTCCTTTGTAACAGATTAATTAATTAGCTTTACGGTTTTAAATGACCCTTTAAAATTCCATACACGAGTGAAACACTGCTAACAACCACACGTGAATTCTAAAATCAGCTTTTGCTTTTATGTGAAATCTTAAAATGGTGTCTGAGCTGGCAGAAACATTGCTTACTATTTACCCTAATCACACCATGATTTAGTTTTCATGACACACAAAAAAAAAAAAAAAAAAAAGAGTAAACCTCTGTTATTAGGTTTATTTTGTGTTTGTGGGGTTTTTACTTCATAAGCATACAAAATTGATTGCTCGCAGTGTCACTAAAGGTTGGAAATAATGCAATTATAGTTGCGATTTTGACATACAAAATCAATTTCTAAAATATTAACACTTTGTAGTATTTTCACAGACCAGATATTTCTAGATTGTAACTAAAGGCAGAATTTCAAAGTAGCCAGCTTGGTGTGAGACTACTGAAACATACAGTCTACCTGGCACCAATAATAAAGCATGAAAGATACTGTGATATGCCAAGAAAGGGCGTGTAGGAATATAGTTCCAATACTTTATTTGCTTCAGTTTATGAAAGTCCTTGTATTTCATCAATTTTTGTATGATTTGATTATGTTTAAAAAGAAACAGCAACTGAAACCCCTGCTTTCTTCAGTAGCAGCTATCACAAGTTACAAATACTTTGGATTTTATTAGTAGCCAGTACATGAATATTAATTCCAAAATACATTACTTGAAAACTGTATTTTGACCTGCAGGGTTCAAAGGGTACTTGCTGGGCCATCTTGGGCAAGTTGCATCAAATTTCTGGGCCTGTTTTCCCTGATGGGAATCTTAATTCACAGAGAGGACAAAGGAAAAGGAGACGGTGAACAAATGGTAAAGCTCCATTTACAAGTCATTCCTATTATCTCAGTGAAGCCCATGGGTTAGTTTCATACAATCATTAAGATTTTCAGTACTTCAGTTCTTTCCAATGTCTTGAAAGTAATTGTTACTAGCTGTCACTCCAGTGTCCTGGGCATGCCATTTAGCCTTGCCAAACCATTGTGTTTTGCTGTGAATAAAATGGAGGTTGGTTTTGGTGGGTTTGCAGTGTCTTTGGACTTCCTGACATTCAAGTCGCTGTAAGCATTTTCAGTAGCAATACCGTCTTAACTGGAGAGGTCATTCCCAACTCGGAACCATTTGCTCTTCAGGAAGGCCAGTAAGAAGCGAGTGTGCGTAGTGCGTTGCTGTTACTGCCAGGGAAACAGTGCTGTGGTCAGAGAGATTACACTGGAAATCTTGATCTAACTCAAGAAGCTCTTCACTCAGTGATATTGGACATAGCTGCCAATTCATGAGTAGTCCTTTGCCCGTTGCTATACAGTATGGGAATTGCACACAGATAAATGTAAGAACATTGCTCAAGCTGAAGCATAATACTGCAAACAGCTATAAATAGTGCTTGCAGAAGGGGTTTGGGTAGAAACCAGGAAACCGAGAATCCTCTCAGCTCTGAACATCTATCTTCTGTTTTCAGTACTGCTCACCACTACTCACCCGGGTTAGATGGAAAGTGGTGGCCTTCAGGAGACTTGGAAACACTGGTTTTGTGGGTGGGTCTTTGCAGGAGACAGAAGCGCTGTGATAAAGATGTTTGTGAAGATATGAGCATGGAGGTTTGCTGGGTGCTTCTTAAAAAGCAGGCTTTCCAAGGGTGCCATCAGTGTCTCTCTGGTTTGGAAATTTTATTAAACTTTGTCTCAAAGCATATAAAACTCAGAATAGATACATGTATTTTAAATTTGGTGGGAGAGGTAAATTCCCTAAAGAGACTTACTAATACTGTACCTCTATACTTCTAAAATTGTAGCCCGATCAAGTTTTCTTTTTAAGCTAATGCAAGTGGATTCCATTCCACATGGAAGATATTTACAGAATCAAGACAAAAGATTTGTATAACATTGCCTTAATAACAGACAAAAATTCTCCAAATAGGATCAAATAGAACATGCTGTTTTCTTGGGATGTTTTTATTGTAGTTGAAACTTTAAAACTGTAATGTTCTTGTGGACAAGTTACTGTAACTTATTAGACAGCTCCAGCCTAACTTTTTATATCAGAAAATTATAATCATTGACAGTAAAATGTTTTGTATTTTGATTTAGCAGCATGGCTTAGTTTGCTGTTGGGCAGTTCCAGCATCACCAAAATGAAGAATTTCTAGCTGTGTTTTCCTATTTCGACAAAAAATATCTCGGAAGATTGAATTATTTTTATTAAAAGTCCTTAGACAAGGTGTGAGTGCGATAGGATTATCAGGATATAGTTCTCTCCCTCCACCTCAGATTTTTGTTAGGAGTCAACAGCTTGTTGGATGCAGCTTTGATTTGCAGTTTCCTAGCACTACAGACTATGGAACTTAAAAGCTCTAAAATTGTCCTTGAGCAATAAAACAGAAGAAGTTAGGCAGATGGCATCAAATTTATGCCTGGGATAAGAGAGCTGGAGTGAATAAAGTTACAGATTTGGCAGATAACATTTGCTTTTGGCAACTTCTGATGTCCCATCAATTATACATTATTTTCCTGTTTTCAGTTCTTGTGGCCTGAGATGAAGTGTTCTGCTAAACACCATCCTGGAAGAGGGATTGGCAGAAAAAAGCTGAATCTGATAGATATTAGCAGAAATTCAGTACCTCTTGTCTATATTGATTTCTTCTGTGCTACAAGGGACAGGTCGAGGAAGAGAACCCTGGGATAAATGCATGTGCCACATAAAGATGCAAGAGGCAGAGAACCAGTCTGTCCCTACAGGATACCTTCATACTGTAATTTTTTCAAAGTTCATTTTGAATAAATACTATTCAGTCTTCTGTACTAGTCTAAATATTGGGGACCTTGAGCTAGACAGCTTAATGAAGCGTATGCTTGTTTCCCAGATGACATAAAGAACATGTATGTTTGTTACCCCTTTCTTTTTAATTTCCTCGACTTACAACAAATTACTCTCAGCACTGATAATTCCATTTAACTTCTATATGCCAACATTAAACCACGAAGTTGGTTTCCTTGTTTAGTGAACTGTTGGGGTGTCAGTGTGTCTGACTACCCATTAAGTATTTCCTCCTTTTCCATGTCAGCTTTGCCAAACTGTGTGTTAGGCAAATCCTTAGGGAAGGACCCAGTCTAATATGGGTTTAATTGTTGTGAAAGTCTTGGGAAGAGGTTGTTAGCTCAGCTGGATGCGGGAGTTTTGCTTCACATGCACACACACTTGCAAGTGAGAGATTCTGGATGCAATCTGTCGAGTGAAGTGATGAATGAAGTCCATAGTTTGGGATATTCTACTCGGCTGATGTGCACACAAGACAATGCTCTGAATTAAAACAGCTGTGCACTGGCAGTGGAGTGATCATGTAGCCTTCGACTTAATTTTCCACCTCCAGAGGCTGAGTATGGGCTACAAAAGAACTGGATTTTCGAGGACTTCTGCTGGATCTTTTTAAGACTATCTGAATGTAGTGTTTTGATGGATTCAGATTATGGTATGTTCTACATGGCATTCACTTCATTGTCTGTTAAACTGTAATGTGAAAGTGGCTACAAGAGACAGGTTATTTTCCCCCTTGGAGAATTTGAGAGGTGCAGTTTTGATATTTTATATTGGATGCATCACTTCTCTCCACAGCTAGCTGGTGAAGACTTGACATGCCAGCAGATCCTACTCAGGTTGTGGTATTCTACCAGAGCAGCATAACAGGCAAAAATCATTTGCTTGTTCCTGCAGCAAATTAGGAGCAGATTCTCTGTCCGCTGTTTAACTGTACTCTGGTAGAACTATTGCCTAGGTTTAAGCTTCCCGCAAGCAGAATGCAGCGATGAAAGCTGAAAGGTGAATGATGATTTTTGTTGTTTCAGACTCTTTGTGTTTCACTAGGAACATTTTGTGGAAGAGGAGACCTGTATCAAAGAGATGCACAGATCTTTTTGCATTGTTTTCTTGAGCAGAGTCTCTCAGACATAAACATCGCTTGGCACTTGCACAGGAAAGGTGTAAATTACATTTCACACTTCTGCCTAGGAATTGGGAACCATGTGACCTGCCTCTACCATTGGTTAAAGAAGTATTACAAAAGAGGAGTCTGGACTGTAAGGTGTTAGTCGAGACTGGCACTGATCGATGATATGGCTTATAGTAAATTATCTTACCTCCACACCTTGAATCTTCAATCTAAAATATAAATACCTCACCTCAAAGTATGGTTTTGAAACATAATTAAAGCTTGTAAGGCATAAAAGTATCTGTGGAATAAAAGCACCACGTATTTTCCGGTAAATAATTCACAACCCTTCAAAAATACCAACATGTGCAAGTAATACCTTGGATAATAAATAGCCATCTTCATACAGCCTGCAGAAGGGCAGGGAAAGTGTCTGGGGTACCAGGGACAATGTGTTAGCAGTTTATATACATAGATTATTATTTTTTTAAAAACAATTACTGTCATTTTGGAAAGGATGGGTATTGATGCTTTAAATGCTCTGGAGATGCATGAGCAATAGAGGTCGGTCTTACAGTGGCACACTAGTTAAGTGAATAACTAGAAATTAATACCTTCTACCATTGAATAATTAATTTGATCCTGCTTTTTATTTTAGGTTTAGAATGCTACAGAAGCTAATTTACCAGCAAGTTGGGGGGCGGGGGGTGTTTCATTGTGGTTCCAGATGTTCACTGAAAGGAAAGAATCATCTAGTGTCCTCCTTCAGTTGATCTCTTGAATACAACCTTTCTGGGTTTCTGTCTGCATAACTTAACTAGAGATGCCACGGTAATGCTGCATCATAATTCAGAGAGTTTGGGGAAACAAAAATAAAGATCAGCAGCAATAACAGTGCTGTTGCAAGCTGGAATAGTTATTGAATTCTGGGTGGTGATTTCAATATACAGAGTTGTGATGAACTTCAGAGAAAAGTAAGAATCACAAGAATCATAGTTAAGGCAGCTTCTGGCACGAATATTCCTATTGAAGCCTTGAAATGACTGGTGGCATGCTGAACAGACCAAACATAATGGAAGCGAATTTCATAGGCAGGAGTGGGTACCAAGTTCTCTCTTAGAGGGTATTTTCAGAAGGCAGCAAACTTCCACTTTTTCTGTTGTTTTTGTTTTCTAAACAGTTACTAATTCCTGAAGGGAAGAGCAGGGGCAGGGAGAGAGGGGTGGAATGTGAAGCTTTTGAAGACAGTGTTCCCTGAGTAGCACACCATGACTTATGATCCTGCAGAGTCAAGGAAGATGAAGGGTGGGTTCAAGTGGGAATGTCAATGTATAAAAAGTCTAAGCTATGAGACTTGGCAGTGTATTTTATATACAGGAGTGCAGGATAAAAGGAAGCTGGGAGAAGGTAAAGGAGGAAAGACGTGAGACAGTATTTTTAGAAGAGTTACAGGGAAGCGAACAGGATTTTTCAAAGCAGCAATGGGAGTTGTCAATAAGGCAGAAAGAGAGGAGAGGAGAAAGGGTAAGATGAGCATCAGCTAACTCTGCCAACAGACCAGGATAATTAGGTAACCATGGAAAGAAGAGTTTGGATGTCAGGGAGCCTCTTGCTCTCTTTTTGCAGTAGAACTTTCATTGTGTTTGCTTTGAAGTTTTATATGCATATATTTAGGCAACATCCGTAGCTAACTGACATGTGGCTCTGTGTGTATGCATAAATATTTCCATATAAAATGCTAGGGTTTGTATCAGACTAAAGTGAAAATTCCTGGATTTTCCTTGGTCAAAACTCGTTCATTTCGTTTAACAGGACTTTGTAAATGTAAAGGTACTGTACTGTGCAGTGCAGTACAAAATCTGTCCCTCTTGTAAGCCTGTTGGAAAAAACACGTCTATTGGAAATCAAGGATTTTTATCAATATTTTGTTATTTAGCAGGCTTAGCTGTTGCTTCAAATTTTCCTGTGTTCTGTGCATTTTAGATTAACAATATCCTTGAGCAGACTGCTTTTCTTTTCAAGACACTGATATTTTGGCCATCTTAAGGTCATGCTCTTGAGACAAATACAGTAAGAAGTTCAGATCTTGGAGTTTATAGCAAGATAACATTCCTCTGCAGTATCTACAAACCCAAACATTGGAGCATTGAAAGCCTGATAATGTCCCCTGAGTGAAGCAGATTTGATTGATTTCTCATAAGCTGGCACTAGAGGAAAAAGTGCACAAAGTAGGGAAGTATAAATAGCAATACGCAATTTTTAAATTATTTTGGTCATTGAAAGCTGACCCTAGTTGTTATAGAGTAGGTTCTGTAATTTTAGCCATTTGAGGCTGTACTTAAGCACCTAAATATAAATGACCTATTCTTCAGAGGGGCTCAAAAGCAAGGGTGGGTATAAAGCAGTGGCAGGATTTGATTCAGGGGGGATGTGCTCTCACTGGCAGGAGAAAGAAGATTATTTCCCCAGAACTAATCTGCGTGGTCCGGAGTGAAGCAAGGTGAGTATCAGGATAACAGGGAGGGAGGTGTGGATCTGGCTTGGTTTTGACAGGAAGTTGAAATGTACCTCAGCATCTTAGTAATAATGTACTTTGGAGCCTATATTTCTCTGCCTCAGAATACACTAGTATTTTTAGGTGTGAGCATTTGAAGTTGGGCATGTGAAGTGTATGTGTTGATTCTTAGGCTGAATGTTTTTTCTAGGCTCCCCATAATTTGTTTAAAAAATGAAAGTCTGTAGGTGTTCATAAGGTGATATGGTTTACATTTATCTTATACGTATTTACATAACATCTGTATGTTTAAGAATAATACATCCAGAGTAATGATCATCATTCTCCTTGTGGACATTCCCCATCAGGGGAAGTTATGGTATGAATGATGACTTAAAATCAAGAAAAAGCGAACGAACTGGCTAGCTGTGGACATTAAAGCAGCAAGGTCCACTTGAGGCTGTTGGAGGTAACTGTTCCAACCTGAAGGGACATAAAACCTGTGCAAACAAATGGCATTACACAGAAGTCACTGGTAAGTGCCTAGGATAAGAGCTGTGGTCAGCAGTCCTGCATCCCACAGTGGAGGAGGAAAATGCCGAGGATCTGCTAAGGACAGACACTTCCTTTGGTGGCGCCTTGGAAGTGCTGCTTCTGCTATTCCTTCAGCTGGGGGGTGGCTGCCATAGGCTGAGCAGTGCACAGAAACATGCCTAGAGAAAAAAGAAGTACTTGGTTGTAGGTTGAAATCTTGTTGGCCAGAGCTGTAGTTCTTGATGCACAGCCAATTTAAAAGGCCCCAGTGAAATCTCCCATCTGCAGTGGCTGGTGCTGACGCAGTTCGGTGTCAGTGGCATCCATGCGCCGCGTGTTGGTTGGGGGGGGGGGGGGGGGGGGGGGGGGGCTTGGCCATGACCCAGCTGTGTGCTTGAGCACGTGACTGTTGTCAGGCTGGGTGACAGAGGCCATTGATGGCAAGAGAGAGGGGCTAATTAGTGGTATGGAGCTAATGCCTTTTTAGCCTCGCCTCTTTCCCGTCCTGGTAAACCCACATTTGTAGTTAATATTTTATTTTGCAGGAGACAGAGGCCAAGAGATTGTTGCTCAGAAAGTAAGCTGGGATGATAAGAAGCTATGACCTGTGTTCTTCCAGTGAAGTGCTTATATTCTGTTTATCTGTAAAGGGTCATTTTTTCTTACTGTAGATGAAACTTACATCTATGCTTATAGCTGGTTTTAACTCTAATAAGCACATGCATTCCTAGCAGAACATCAATGACAAAACAAAAGCCATGTGGTTGTTCAAGGAATGATCTGCAGTAACTGGGTCAGGCAGTGGCTTCTACAGGCCATGTTGTCATTGGTTGCTCTGAAATTTTTTGTCATGAAAATAGCATTGGAAATAGCATGGCATTCACAAGGGTTGAGGCTGAGATGTTAAAGGTAAGCAGTGTACTACACAAGCTTCTCTAATATTTTCTCAATTAATTGAAAAGCTTATGTTCCACATTTTGCTCCTACATTTTTCTAACTTATCCTTTCAAAGCCAAAAATGTTCTGGTTTTGGGTTTGTTTTTTTTTAGTTCCTCCGGGAGTGATACAAAATGGAGCTCGAGTTCTGAGTAGAGGGATATTTCCTGGAGCCAGGCCATTGCCAATCAGCCCTATAGGAAGCATGGCTGTTGCAGTAAGGTAAGAGTGG
The DNA here is from genome assembly GCF_015220075.1 of Falco rusticolus. Taxonomy (NCBI): domain Eukaryota; kingdom Metazoa; phylum Chordata; class Aves; order Falconiformes; family Falconidae; genus Falco; species Falco rusticolus. The sequence goes on from NC_051193.1 coordinate 43,831,240, forward strand.
CTCATTGCGGGATCTTTTATGAAATAGATCAGTGTTTTGCAGAGAATGTAAAAGTGTATGGAAGCTCGACTCAACAGATACTTTGCTGCTTGCTAATACTTCTGAAGTATTCTGAAATAAAACTGCTACCTAAAATTCTTGGGTTATCATTCATTGCAAGATAGTCATGGTATAGCTGTCTGTTGCACACTGGTTTGTAAAAAGCAGGGTTTTTATTTTCACTAGCAAACTGGAGACACTGTATCGTGAGAACCTCCTACAGGGACCTGTTTTTCTAAGTGCAAGTGCTTTTTTCTCTCCCTCCCTCTTCATAAAGACCTTTTCCTGGATAAAATACTAGTGAGAAGATTGTCAATAAGATTAAAGCAAATTCTAAAAGATAGCTAAAAATATAGTTGTCATTTTGTTATTAACCTGGGTCTTTGTGAGGCAGTTTCTTTCACTACAGTTTCTATTTCAAGGTTCAACCAAAACATTCAAGGGTAAAATGTTATTTGAAGATACTCAACTTTTTCAGAAGGCAGGGCAGTAAGAGACATCTAGTGATGGCAGTAAGAACTGTGGTTCAATGGTTTGCTCTGTTTAAGGCAGTGATGGTTTTTTGGCGGAAGAATAGTTTGCCTTAGCTGTAGCTCTTTCCAGTCAGTCGCAACAGAGATTAATTTGGTCGAATGTGCTGTCAGTGCCCTTCTCTTTCAGAACTCTCAGTATCTGCAAAAGTTTCAGCTCAGGCAGTTGGGCATTCTGGGTGGGGTGTAGTAATTAGTGCTGACCGAGCTTTGCTGGGCTGTTCTAATCACACCCTCTGGGCTGTAAGGCAGTGAAATAAAGTCTCTTTATAGCTACTTATTCTGTTACTATTTACTTGGTTATTTTTTTCCCATTTGCTTTTTGGTTTTTTATCCCTTTTCAAAATCAGTGCCTAGCCCTTCGGATACAGTATTTCCATCCAATAGAGAACCTATGACATTTCATATACTCTTGATGCTTAAAATGCATAGGGGGAAAGACACTAATTGGAATAAAATTAGTAGGTTTTTTGATGGGCAGCTGTTTCAGCTGTTTTTCACATTTGCTCTGCTGAAGGGATGAAACCCTGAGGGTCATCCTCCAGAAGTCTGCAGAGTTCCTCTCCATCTTACTTTGCCACAGCCTGGCCTTGCTAGCAGTGGAGGTCAGCCATCCTCAGTAGCTTTGCCGCTGGCTTTAGCCATGACTTGTATTCTGCTCCAGTGGGGATTGCAGAGCTGTGGGACTACTGGTTCATTAATTATATATAATTTTTATGAGGTATCCAAGCTATATGGATGACTGAATATTCTCTCTTGAGTTTATCTGCATCTCCTGGCTTAGACCCTGTTTCATAATCTCAAGGAGGAGATAGAACTGTTTTTCCTTCCAGGCCACTTGAAAACTTCCTTCTGTGTAGGCATCCTCAAATTGCTGTGCTGTAAGGCTGTATATAGTTAAATTTTATGCGTTTTTGGAGGACTACTTCTCATGTTTTTTCCCAGCAGGTAGAACAGGATCTTTACTAGCATCCTGCTAATGTAGATTTGGGAAATTAGGGGATTTTACACCTCCCTTGCTTATGTTCTTTTTTGCTCTGTCTGAAAGAAAAGCATTTATAATTAGTTAATGCAGACATTTCTAATTCTTTTTGTTCTCTTTTCCAGCCTTAGGCAGTATTAGAAATAGCTTGCTATGAATACATTCCTGGGCTGCATGATGTCTGCTTATATTTAAGGGCTTCTGTAATATCCCCTCTTCTAATTTTTGAAAAGGGGGAGGAGGCGGAGAAGGGGCTTTGAAAGCTTTTGAGAAGGTAGGGGCCTCTGCAACAGCAAGTTCAGCAGGCAGTTTTGTCTTGTTTCTTTCAGGGATAATAAGATTCAGAATTTCTTCAGGAAGGTCGGTCTGGGTGCACAGTGCCACTTAGAACATCATCTGGTCCTCTCAAGGCTGTCAAAGATTCTGCTCTTGATTCTCAGTTCTTACCCCTCTACTCAGATATACAAGGCTAAACAGGACCTGTGGTGTGGACCTTTCATGGCATCTCATCAGAGTAACTTCTGCTTACCATGCGTAGTAGGGGGAATTTACCACAGCGTCCATGCAGCCGCCACCTTTTGCAGTTAAGAGTAGGAGTACTGCTCACAGGGAGCTGTCATTCCTGCATAGAGGGAGATGCTCCGGTCAGGGTGGCAGGAGGTGTTTTTAGGCCTGTTCAGGTGTAGGGAGGTTGAGTTCCCCTAGCAGTTTTTACCAGTAGGGAGGTCTGCTGGGCAGCCCCAGGAGGTGGTACAGTTACATGCAGAAATTATGTGCCTCTGCCTATATATTGAGAAGCCAGACAGCTTTCCAACAAGTGTTTACTCAAATGTGTATTTTCTTGAGAAGAGTTCCTTTGGTGCTCTAAAAGAAAGGCCTAAAACCACCAAAAAACGGTGGGTTTCATCATTCATGTAGGGGACTGACTTCTAGTATTTTCTTGGTAGTGGATCCTTGCATAATAAATAACGTTTCTTAACGGGTTTTCTTTAGTTACCACATGTAGGAGTTACAGGTTCTTCTGTAAGGTGCTGGTCTTCTGTTGGTGCTTCCTTGCTGTCTAAGCTCTTGGATTTCATTTCAAGTTTATATCCTCAGTATATTAATAGTCTGGTTTTGTGGTCCCACAAACTGCTTGGGGATAACTTGCAGTCCTGTTGTGTGGACTGCCATTAGTGTCAAAACAGTAACAAAAAGTTTGATCTTGGGTTAAATTTGCACTTGTAATTAGGTGGAGTGTTTCAATTAATCTGTTATTCAGAAAGGAGGCCAAAACCATAGCACTGGACAAAGGTGCTGAAATCTGTGATTTCTGATGCGTTAGCTCCCATCAGCTGGAAAGTTTACTGTACTATACTTCAACAGTGTGACTGAATGTATTAGTGTATTTTGTTCCTGCACAAGGTATCAATGTGTTGCTGTTCTTACATAATTACATATATTATTTATATGTAAAATAAAGTACAATTGAATTAAGTAGTTTGAATTAAAAAACCCTATTGAAAAGTATTTAACAAACATGATGAATCCACCACTTTCCATGAATAAAGGATAGCAATTGAGGAGAACATCATTGTATTGTAGTGCATTTGGCTTAAATTGCACAAATAGGCCTTTCATTCCAAACTAATCTACAAATGGAAAAGGCATCCCACACTATTTTTACTTTGAAAGTCAACCTCTGGTGTTAAATCTCCACAGCAGAGCATAATTGGATGTGTTTTGACAGTAGCTTTTTATTTACTTTATTCACACCACTTTTAGCTTGTTTACCATCCATATTTTCCATGTTGTGGCTGACAAGTCTTAAGACCCACCCGAAAACAGCAGGGGAAAATAATGCTTCAAAGCTGCACAGCGTGTAGCATGTCTCTAACATGAGATCCATCATACATATTTTTGGCAGACCATATCCCCATACAGTTCCCTGAGAGAATCCAAAAGCAAATGCCATGATAGTCTGGATATGTAGAAGAGAAAATACTGACTTACAAAGGCATTAAATGAAAGCAAGCAAAGCCAGTGGTACCTTGCATGCAGCAAGGAGTTGGTTGTGCTTTGAAGGTGAGCTCTTGTTTGTACATTCATTGGAAAATACCTTCTAAATGTTTACTTAGGAGGATTTCTGTGTCCACTTTAGTAGGCATAGTCTTTATCAAAGTGGCCAGTGCATCTGCGAATGTGCATCTTGGCAAGGTGCAAGAAGCTCTACTGTATATAATCACCTTCCACATGAGTAAGTTGTTAGTAGTTACAGCAACCCTTTGGAAGAGCACAAACTTGGAAGCTGATATAATATTAGAGCTGTTGTAACTATGCTTTCAGAACATTTAGTAGGCAACCTCCTCCATGGTGCCTGTGATTTTCTTGTTATCCATAGCGTATGAGTGGTTTCTGTCTATGTCCAGGAACCACGCGCTGCAGCGGACCTGCTGAGCCCAAGGCTTGTCTGCCTGATACAGGCAGATCCACTGAGGTGAGGCTGACTGAATTTCAGTGCACAGACAATCTCACCAGCTCTGTGACATAGACCTTGTAATTTGGTCCAGGTTATTCTGCAAAAGATGTTTTACAAAATACCTGTGGTAATTTTTATGTATTAAGGCCTTTTTTATTTTCCTCTGCCTCAGATATTCACCACTACAGTGGCCGCTGAGCAGCGTTTGGATGGGCTCCCAGTGAATCCCGGGGTTACCAAGCTCTGGTGTTCAGTGCGTTTTGTACGGTGCAGCCCATGCCTCCCTATTTTTTTGACCAGTTTAAGGTGCTGTTAGTCCTGGCCAGCGGGGATTAATGGCCTGTTCAGTAGTCTGTTCTGATGGGAAGGCCAAATGAAAAGCCCATCCCATAACGCTAGCCAGCAAATGCACATGAAATGAAGGTGAAAAAGAGGGAAGGAGAGTTCACAGCCACCTTGGTGGGAAACCTTAAGGAGTGAGTAAAACCTTTAGGATTTGGGAAGAGCTAAACGGAGCCAGTCCCAGGAAAGAGGCTTTTTGGCTGGATTTGCCATTCCCTGTCAATGCGTCAGAAATGTCAGGATGGAGGATAGCACAGACTTCATTGCTTAACTGCCTTTTTTAGCTCACACTTCCCCAGAATTAATCCAAGCTATTGTTTCAGGCTAATTGAAAACTTTGGCAGAACTTTTTTATATGCCACTTATGCCTAGGTAATAGGTTAAATTACTTTTGGTAGTGTTTATTAGAAATACGTTGGGTTTTTAAATTATTGCAGGTTAAAAATAAAAACTAATGGGAAATTACTCTGGTTTTTTCCCTCTGGGTTTTTTTTTTCCAATTCTTCTTTCTCAGCAAACATTTTGTAGCTTCTCAAGGAATTTCACAGTTATGTGTAAATTGCAAACACAAGGAATTTCCTAAGTAAAAAAAATTTCCATTCAAGTTTCCAAGGCAAAAATGTTCCCTCTTCCTAGGGAAAGCAAGTGCATCTGCACTGGCAGAGCTACTGCTCTTCTTTCTTTTGGGGAAAAAAATTAAACCATTTAAAAAACAAAAAAGCAACACTAACAAACCTCACCTACTTCATCATGAGCCAATTTTAAAATATCTTTTCTGCTATTAATGCTACAGTTCCTTGTGCAGCTCCTGATCTTTGGGGTGTGACAAGAATGAGTTTTGTGCCTAACTTTATTTAAAGATGGAAGATTGTTATTTATAAGTATTTTCACTATAAATTTATAGGGCAATTACTAAATTATTTCTCAGGCCTAGATTTCATTGTGGTCGCTATTTCTTATGCTGGCTTTATTTTTGCTTACTTTCACCTCCCTTGAAGCAGCTATTCAAGCAGTGATTAAATAAACCAAACATAAGTAACATGTGAAGCACAGATGCCAAAGCATAAGTAAAATTGTTATCTATGAATGATTATTTTTGCTTAGGTAAAGGAACTGATAGTTTCTTCCTTTTATAAATTCTTTACTGTATATTCTTAATGTTCTTGCTTATTACTGGCATGATCAGCTTAACAACCCCCAAGTCACCTTTGTGCATTGCATTCCCCTTCCCACCTGTAACAGGCAGGATGAGTTATCCTTGGGAGCTGAAGGAATCCTTTAGTAACTAAAGGACAGAAATACTGGCTGACTTGATTATTGTTTTTTGCAAAATGCAGAGGGCTGCGTTTGTCTTAACTTCAGACCTGCTGTTGATACTGACAGAGTGCTCTTTCTGCTGGCAGTCTGTGGCTCCCATTTACTGTGGTCCTTTGCATACAATTACTGCTGTGAAGTACCTTTGTAAGAGCTTCTGTCAATAGTGTGACCAACTTGTTGTTGCCTTTTAACTCAATAACCCCTGATAAAATCTCATCATACAGCAAGTGAGCACCACTTTTCATTTGCTTGCTCATCCTCCTGTCTGCTGGTATGTAGTGGTTTTAAGTAACAGTTCAACTACCTGTAGCTAAAAGTTCTGACTGTCCTGGATTTCCCTTTGAAATTATGTTACCTGTATAGTAAAAAAGTGTGGGGGGGTTTTTTGGTTTTGGTTTTTTGTTTGTTTTTTTTTTAGCAAACCTGGAACCTGTCAAAATCCACAAACCGAGCTTACCTGTACTGCTTGCTTTCTATCTTTTAACTGGCTGTTTCCAATTACATACCAAAACTGTCACGTATGAGTATACAATAGCTGTCATCCAGAAGGATCAGAGATAGATTAAGGTGATGTTTAAATTCCATATAGGTTTGCTTTGTTAATCAAAGGAATATATTCATGTCTGGTGTAGAATACAGTAAGTATTTTTCAGCAAAATTTTTGCCATTTTGCAAACAAAATGTGATTAACTATCTTCTTTTAAAGCTAGTAGAGAAATTTAAGGAAGATCATCTCTGCCTTTAGTAAAATGACTGAGACTTACTTTTTCTCATCCTGAGGAAGATCCCTGTGAAAGGCAGAGGAGCTAACACTGTGCAAAGGACATCATTTCCTTACTGATTTGAGATCCAGCTGCTGTGAGTCCTATCTGGCTCCTAACAACATGAGTAGCAGACCTCTATCCATTAACAGTGGGAATGGAGTTGGGCTTTCAAAAGTCCAGACTTAACCTCTGCAGTACTTGAGGGTTGTTGTGTCATGGTGCTACAGCTGAAATGTTTTAACAAGAATCTCTGTGTGGTACTTTTATCTGTATAACTCTGGTTAAGATACCTCAAGCAAATAAAATCGTCCATGTCAGTAGGATGAAAAGGTCTAGAGACTGTCCCATGGACTTAACCTGAAAGGGCAAACCACTGCTTTAAAATGTGAAAATATTGAAATAAAGCTCTGAATGAAAAAATAAGGTATTACTTGAAGTTAATTTCCGCTCATTGTTATAGCAAGCACAGAATTCTTAAATAGCTTTTCTTCCCCTCTGTAATTTAAAAATAATCCAGACATCAGAGCAAGTGCTTGTTTTAAAAATCTATTATTGTTTCAGTAACAAAGTTAGAGTTACAACCAGACCTACAGGCAAAAATAGATTTCAGCTGGCCAAAACCTGTCCCCTGAAACCCAGGGGAGTTCGGTCTGCTGATGATCTAGAGTGAACTAAGTAGATCACAGATTCGTTTCTCAGTGAGTGACTGTATAAGAGCAATATAAAGCTTTAAAATGCCTCGGAAGTGCGTGTGGAACGTGAATGGTTTAGGTATTTGTTTATTCCATTCTTAAAAATCTACTAATATCAATTATAAGTAATTCTTCATATCTTATGTTTGAGCTGTTGCATATCAAGGTACATACCAGATTAATTTACTTTCAGGGTATTTGACTTTGTGAATATCCTAAACACTCTGCTTGTATAACTTTTTCATTTCTGCAAATGTCCTTTGCTAATTCTCTCCTTGACCTTCTTTCTCTTCCTTCTTTATTTCCCCAAGCAGAACTGGTTGGAAATCTTTCAAAATGTAAGTGAAAACCAAAGATTTTTCTGAGATGCAAATGCTATCCATTTCCTGACCAGTTCCACCATAGATGCCTTTCTTCTGAAGTGTTTTGGTATTCCCTTTCCTCCCATTTTTTTAAAGTGATTTCTTTTTTGCACTTTTCTGTGGACTTCAGTTTTGTTTTGCAGTCACTCCCTGTGGGATGCTAACCCCATAGTAGTACACCTTCCCATGGGACATTGTGTCTGTAATCCCCAGGCCTGTTCTATTTTTATGCTGCTTTGAAAGGATTGGGATCTGGAGTAAGTCCCACAGGCAGAGCTTTTGGATCCAAATTGTAGCCCCTTTATGTAAAAGCAAACACTAAACACTCAAGAGCAGGGCAGATCAGGGATGTCTTTTTGACACATGGTTGCTCTTCTCCGTGGAACTGTAGCTTTCCTGTTACGGATAGTCTCTCAGTACAAACTAATAGGAGTAGATCCAATCATATGAGAATGGGCATCTTGATTTAAATCCCATCTGTTAGAAGCCTTGTTCACCAATAACCTAGTCAGCAGGAATTCCATTTGAGTTCTCACCTATTCTGTCCTGTATTTGTTTCCTTGGAGCAACAACTTATTGCTATTTTTAATGGAAAATTAGTAGCATGTGATTTTTATTGAGCCACATTGCTTTGACTATTAGCTGCACAGTAAAATCAAGTAACTTTAATTTTATGCTAATTTATGATAATTTTTAACATCTTTAAATGTAAATTTACCCTAAAAATGAAGAATCTGTCACTTAAAATGCATTACATGCTTCCTTGTAATGACTGATCTTAAGGAGTTGGTTATAAATTCACCTTACAACTAGTTTAGTATGGATGATTTCTTCTTTTAAGCATTTAGCATCCTATAATGACAACCCCTGCAGTGGTAAACCATCACAGAGTAAATGCAGCTGGCTTGCTGCACAATCATGAATGACATTGCATTTAGTTATTAATAATTGAAGAAGCTTTGTGTATTCCTTCTGGGTTCTGTATATAATTTATGGATCATAAAGCTACTCAAAAATCTAGGGGAAAATAATTTTGTTGAGCAAAAGAGGTTGGCAAGAGGCTTTCTTTGCTAATAACTGGCCTTTTATTATATATATATTTTTTGAAAATACTGTAAATAAGAACATTTGGAATGACTGGTGAATTTGCTACCTTTTAGCATTGCCCTGTCCCTGGTTCACAAAAGCCTGTTTCTTATTTCAGCAGGCTCTACAGACAAGAACGTTTAGATGAATAAGAACTGTGGAATTAATGTACCACCTTTATTTTTTCCACCTTTCAGCCTTACTTTTCAGAAATGGATAATATTCAGCTGTTTCTTCTATAAAGATGCCAGATGTGAGGTCCATGCCCTAAAACCTAAAGCACTTTCTCATTTTTTAAGTAGAAGAGCAGTAATACTGTGGACTTGCCACTGTGCCATTCCTCTTAAGAAATATCTATGTTCAGTGTGTGCATTTAAGAAGAGGTTTTAATCCAGCACTGCCCTGAGTGTGCAAAAACACTCTAGTGATAGCATGAAGACGGCAAGAGTAGATTTTACAGCATTTTGTCATGTGATAGTTTAAACAGTCTTGCTTGTTTGTTGTTTGGGTCTTTTAACTGATAGAGGGGTTCGAGGCTGGTGAAGTGGTGTGTGGCAGTGATGATACCTTTACTGGATGATCATCCTCCTCTCTTTTTTAGCGGGAGTTAGGCACTGCACAGGCTCAGTCCCCTCTTCTTGCAGGCATTGTATTCTGTATTGTACGTCAGTGGCAATGCTCTAACACTTCTCAATGCAGAAAGGGGCACTGTTAGTTTTTAAATATATTGTGCTGCAGTAGTTTCCACAGCACCAAGTGCCATAAAACCAAAGGGAAAAATTAATTCTAGCACAAAAACAGATTATTTTTTTTCTACTATTTGTTTTTAAACACGTTTTTAAACACGTTTTGTTGGCAGCTAGTGGCTTAAGATTGTATAGCTCTTAGGATTAGTCATAAACTGATCACAATCAGAAATGTGACTGGACCTAGGTTTTATATTTGGCTGCTCCTTCTGTTGTCAAGAGTCCTAAATGGAAGCTGTGCTACTTCCAGGTGAGGCATCTCCTCCTGCCCTTGGACTGCTAGAGCTGGAAAAGAGTCTTTCAGAAGAGGCAAAGTAGTATTCCAGAAAGCTAGTGTCTCTTCCCCATGTTTTTGGTCGTTTTATGTGGAAAAGGAAAGAGGATATTTATGCAACTCATCAGAGTTTATTTAATATCCAGTAGGTAAAATAATGTGGTTTGGTTTTGGGTTTGTTTTTTTTTCAAGTGTAAACTATTAGTTGAAATGCAAATCAGGACTGTTCAGACATGATTTATTTGTAACCATCCCCTACTTGCTCCTGCCTCTTGTGCTGTTAATGTGTCTTTTGGCTTGTTTCATGTGTAGAGTCCAATCCACAAGCAATTTGAGTCGGGCTTTGAAATCAGCTTGCATGGACATTACTTTGATAGTCATGATTTTAGATTATCTGTCAGTTGGTTTTATCATCTTTTGCGCTGAAGCGGGATCACATCTCTGTGGCTTCTAAGACTGCTTCGATTTGTTTTTACAGGAATGGAATAACAAACTGCCGGATGCGGACAGAAAGTGAACAGTCCTGTGGCTCTCCAGTTGTTAGTGGTGACCCAAAGGAGGATCACAACTACAGCAGTGCCAAATCTTCCAACCACAGGAGCACATCACCTGCTAGTGACTCCGTTTCCTCTTCCTCTGCTGATGACCAGTATGAATTTGCAACTAAAGGTAGCCAAGACAGCAGTGAAGGAAGTGAAGTTAGCTTCCAGAGCCACGAGAGCCATAGTGAAACAGAAGAGGAGGACAAAAAGCAAAATCGAAAGGAGACCAAGGATTCTTTAGCTGACAGTGGGTATGCATCCCAGCACAAGAAAAGGCAACATTTAATGAAGGCGAAAAAAGTACCAAGTGACACACTGCCTCTTAAAAAGAGACGTACAGAAAAGCCCCCTGAGAGTGACGATGAGGAGATGAAAGAAGCAGCAGGATCACTTCTGCATTTAGCAGGAATTCGATCCTGTTTGAACAACATCACCAATCGGACGGCAAAGGGGCAGAAAGAGCAAAAGGAAACCACAAAAAATTAGAACAAATCAATGATTTGTTTGAACTTACAAAGTTTTGTTTCAGCACGTCAGGTGAATTCTAATGATTTGTGGCAATATCAGCAATTTTTTTCCTTTTTTGTTTTTCTTTCTATTTGTTTTTGGTTTGTTTGTTTTTCTTTTTTCTTTTTTCTTTTTTTTTTTTTTTTTGGACCCTTAAGATTTTTATTTTTAAAGGAGATTGAAGCCATAGAACTCATACTGACACTCAGCTAATTTACAAAAGCTTTTCAATACCTGAAGACAAAAAGTTAACAAAAATAAAAGCCAAAATCGCCATTGCTTTCTCCGGCTTGTCAAAAATGCATGGTTGAATATGCAGTGACATCAACATTAATGTGATGGGAGTAAAATTGGGCACTTGGAAATCCCTCTTATACTAGAAGAGCTGTGCATAATTTAGTAATCATTCAGGCCTGGCCCTTAAGAATTTTTAATGGCCTTATGGTTGGGTTAGAAGTGAATGTGAATAAAGAGATTTGGGGGAAAGAGGAGGCACGCACTTCTCAACACCAAACCAAGAACCATCTAGTGGCACTTCGATATGTTGTGCCATAGAAGTCTTTGGACAGCCACTGGTGGCAACTGCGCAAACCATAATGCACTTTTAGTGCTTCACGTACTATATGTGGCTCAAAATGTGAAGACTGGTAACTAAGTTTGGGGAAATTTGAACTATGTATGCAATGGGTTTCAGTGAAATTATGTGAAGAAATGTGGTGGTGGTGGGGGTGTCACTGTTAGTAACATCGTAAATCGTTGAATTCTGTCTTCTATAGTAAATTAAAAGAATGTTCAAAAAGCCATAAGCCTGAAGATTGGCACTGCGTGCAAAAAATAATAGTAATAGGGAAAAACAAGCTATGTCTTCTAAACTGCCTGAGTGAAAAGCAATCAAGTCTAAGAAATTACAGTAGATATTAAGGAAGGAAATACATCAGAATCTTTTTCTGTGGATCAAATCCTTGATCTAAATGGGGAAACAAAGCTACAAAACCTGCCATTAGTAGTACTCTGTATTGAAAAATAAAAGGAAAGCATATTGGTGAACAGTAAAATTCGGAAGTTCAACAAATGAGCTCCTACACTGCCCTCAGAAATGAGTGTGCAGTTACTGTCAGTCAGGATTCGTCTGTGCAAAAATGACAACAGATTTCCAGATTCAACCAGTGTAGCCAGCAGAAGAAATTTGATCCACATTGCATGGATTCCTTTTGGGAGGGGCGGGGGGGGGGATACAAAAAGCAAACAATTTTTTTTATTCAAAGATGACAAAGTTCTTGTAAGGTAAATAATGTATTTAGCATGAAGCATGAATTATTTTCATATAAATATAGAAAATAGAGAAAAAGGCTATGCCTCTAATTTTTAAGCCCTTAGGCTTAGAGTTTGTTTTTTTGGGTTTTATTTTTTTTGTTTTGTTTTTGTTTTGATTCTTTTTTCTGTTGTTGTTGGGGTTTTTTTGAAGCAGGTGTTTAAGGTTTAACCTTCTTCAGGGACAAACACTGACTGTTGGGGAACTTACTCTGCAATATTAAAAAATAAAATCTTCATGCTCTGGTAGGGCTTGGATGGTTGAATTATACTGCCTTGTCTGCACATTCAGCCCCCCTCTCCCTACTTCTGTTAAAAAAAAAAAAAAGTAAAAGTGTGTCCTTTCTTCGTCTGTACATGTGTAACATGACGCAATAATCTGAGGGCAAATTTAGTAGTGAGTGTGTATGACAGAATCAAGAGAATAATGGGAGGTTAATTAAGGAAAACTCTCTGATTTCATTCAGGAATAAGTAGACAAGAAAATAGCTTTGCTAATTTGCCATGAGAAAATTAAGTTAGTAAAGAGCCTTACTGAGGTATACAGAGAAAAACCAGTGTTACAGAGAGTGTGATTCCGGTATAGTGCTACTCTCCTGGTAATGACAACTATTATATTGGAGATCCCTACAGCAGAGGGAAGCTGTGAAGTAAATGAAGACAGTCTCTCTCACTTGGATTCATGAATTTGGCATAAAAAATTCTACACTTAGAATGTACTAGAGACAAGAAGAAAATCCCAGGAACCAACCACTGAACAGAACAAAATGGTCTGTTTCTAAAAATAATACAGTTTCATATTTACAACTGTTACAGGCAGCAGTTTCACCAAGACGGATCTAGTTTATGAAGAGTGAGTTAGAGAAGGGTTTTACTTTCCGCTCAGTGAACTAAAAATCGCATTTGGAGATGCCCCTGGTGAGTGTTTGGTTAGGAAGTGGAAGGACTGAAGAGCGGGCTGGTCTGGACCTGGTTCCTGTGCTCCACAAGCTTTTTGTCATGTGAAGACCAGGGCCACACTAGAGGCAGCGCAGGAAAATGGTGCCTCTCCTCCTATCTCACCCAGCATGTCCTGGGATCCAGGAGCTGCCTGACAGCTGCTGGAGCCCAGCACAACTGCCAGCTATGCAGATAAGGAAGGAGAGAGCAAGGCACAGCCCTGTGCTCCCCTCGCTTTGCTGAGGGCCTGCAGGGTTGTTTCCCAAGATTAGTTAAGTTGGGAGTACATAGATACTAACTTCTGTGGGCTTCCTGTAGCCCTTAAGATAAAGATGGGGAAAACAGGAAGGACCAGTCCCTTGGCCAGGTAGCACAGAGATGAATGAGCCATACTTTTCCCTTGTGTCACTGGACTGTGATAATTGGCTTCTTCCCAGGTCCACGCTCCCTACAGCCAGAGTCCACGGACAGTGAACCACACAACCCCTTGACAAGCAAACTTGGTCCTTTCATCTTTTTCTGGACTTTGAGGAGCATAATTTGAAATACAAAATGCTACAAAATGCCACAGCTTTGCTCATTAATGAGTAGTTGTACCAGCTCGGGAGCGGTTTAATATTTATCAAAAGGCAACGTGGAAAATCAAATGAGTGGCAGAAAATACACCGAAAGTGTGGCTCAGCCATCTCTGTCCTTCAGAGAAAGCGATGCAGTGTTGTACTGGTGGCCAGGTTCTGTCCACATATTGCAATGCTGATTCCAGAGCAGCTTCACTGGTTGTAGTGCGTCAGCGCAAATGAGATCGGTATCTGTTCAACAAGTACCATTCATTAATGTGGACTCTTGGTGGCTAAATATGTAATTACCAGTAGTATTACTCACCTTAGAAAACAGTCATTTTGCATAAATATCTAATTAGACAGGTTATCTTTTTACACATGCACACAGATATATAGAGATACATATATAATCTAAGACTTCAACAACTCCTTTATATACTTGCTGGTAAACCTAAAATGTTGGCAAGCATCTATTTTTATATAAAATTTGTTGCTCCTAGTCTGATCTGCTGAGGTGGTATTATTGAGTGGGAGTTCACAAAGTTACATTCAGGAACTAGTAGTTTGGCTGAAGGCTAATGCCATCAACAGATTGTGGAGTTTAAAAACAACTTGTCCTTATCGACCCTTGCTCTGACTATTGATGAGAAGTACATGATTTGGATTTGTATAAAATATTTAGGAGTCACCTTTTAAGCCATTTTTGTGCCTGGCTGACAATGGCAGCTTTATCAGAACTGGTTCTACTCTGTATGAGAAGTTGTCTTTTTTAATAAGAATTCAGACCGATCTGTTTTCCAAAAAATATGTCAGCTTTCCAATCCAGATGTCTCTACTTTGACTGAGTGATGTCAAAATGGAGTGGTAATTGCACTGTATTACAAGCTTTCTCACTTGCCAGACATGAGGTAGTTTGGTTTTGCTTGTTCGCTCTCCTTACTAAGCCATTTTGGGGTGAGAAGTTGTCAAATCTCTGACTTACCACTTTCCTCACTCTATCAGTATTGCCAAATTAGTGTTTCTCCAAGACTGGTGGCGGCTAGGGGAATCCCTGTAGGTCAGCAAGCATGCAGTGGTGAGTTTCATATAGGCATAAGTTGTGAGGGTTGCTGGACTTCATGTCGGGTTCCTTTGGAATATGCCTTTTGCAGTGGGAAGCTCATGCAGGCTCTAACTAATGCCACAAGCAGATTTCACCAGCATCTGCAGGGAGGTGAAATCCGATGGTTGTGCTTGCATTCTGCGAGCAATTGGATGTCCTGCTGCATTTTGAGGCAGATTAGGCCTGCATTTAAAAATTCAAACACAGGTCTTGAATAGCTTTAAAGTATCACTCCATAACTGTTTCCGAAAGCAGTCTGATTCTGATCTTCTCCTGGCAAAACCAGCAGTAGTTCTACCAAGCTCACAGGGTTTCACAGCTGAAGAGCCTGATGTGGGAGTGAGGAGGGGTGCTGTGGAGGACTAGGGAGCTGTCCTGTGACTGTGTTCTTTTCTCTCTGGCACTCGAGGTCCATATTCTGGTCCTCTCTTAGAGGGGAGAAGGGAATCTCAAAGGAGGCTCATAGGCTCCCAGCGTTCAGCTGAATTACTGTCTGCCTTTGGAAAAGTTACAGAGAAATGCTGGGGGCTGCATTCTTCACTGCTTTAGCAGAGAACAAAATCCTAATTGTGCGCCAAATGGCACCAGGGATAAAATCACCAAAACAACGCTTTGTCCCAGTTTCTCGGTAGCTGTGATTGATTTTCACTGAGATTTTGGCTCCAAAATCATCTAAAGATGTAGCTAGGCACAATCTGAGGTTTTCTAGAATCTGAAGGTGTCTGATCTCCTTTGCAGTCAGTGGAGCTACAGACACCCAAGTGCTCATGGAAATCTTTACTATTTCACTATTACCATTTTTCCTTGAATCTGGCCCTAGGCATTTTTGAAAACATTACCGTGCTCCAGGATCAGAATAAAACTATCGAGAGAATACATTTCCAATTTCAGATGCAATGCAGTTTACTTCACTGGTGGAGAATGCAAGCCCAGCTCCTTCAGGTATGTCACTACTGCCTGAATAACTCATTGGCATATTTTATGGGAAATATTTTGAAATGTTTTCTTGACTTTGCCACCAAAAGAGCATTTGAACCATACATTCTCCTGATTGTAACAGAATATCAGTGTTGACCGTCTGACCAGTTAAGTTTTAGTAGTGTTCTTCACAGCCCTCCAGTAATATATCAAACACTGTTATGCACATAATGCAGCACTGTGATCTAATTTAAATAATACTTTTTTATTATTTATACTACTCTATGTAATATACATCAACACTTTGCTATATAACCTAAGTGGTAACCCTCTTCTTAGTTATCAGCCAAACTTTGAATTTCTGTTTGGTTTATATTGCAATTAGCACAGTTACCAAGTTGTAATGATGTCTCTTCTCCTTTGAAATGGGATGTGTAAGTCAAACTATACATTTTGTGTGTTTCTGTTTTGAGCTGGAGTTTAGAAGGATTTACACACAACATTCAGTGTTCTGTATAAATCTGCATACATTTGTGAATTCATCTGTTAATCCCCTTTTATTTAGAAAGTATTAATTGATGGTGGTTTATTAGGGGTTCTTATTTTTGCATTTTTATTTTTAGTACTGGTTATTCTTGAATTAAGCAGAGACTTGTCAGCTGGGTTGCTTTATCTTTGATCAAGTACATGAACTTAGAATTCTTCCACAGTTCAGCAAACAAGTACTAGCTTCACTGACCAAAAAAAAAAGTCTCAACCTAATGTGTCTATGGTGCTGTATTTTGCAGGTGTACATTTAAAACCAGAAATGATTTAAAGGTCACTTTTGAGTTGTTCTAATAAGTAGCCTTTCCTGGTTTGGGGAGTTTGGGTTTTGTTTTGTTTTAGCGTTGAAACAAGGTATATTTATCTGAAGCTATATAGTGGTTTTTCTACTGTATCACATTTCCTTTTGCAAAGAGGGGGAAATCAACCTGATACAACATCCTTTCACAGTCAGTGGAAGAGGGTTTTGTTTCACTTCTTTTCTTTCAGGGGATTTCCCTGGGCTTTGGATCAGGCCAGCAGTTACAGGAACTCATCATCTGAGGGTCTAAGGGATAAATGGCAAGTTGTGTTGGCCCTCAGTGCTAGGAGGGATTTTACTGGATGCTGAAATTATGTGCTGGATTCTGGGATGGCTGATAGTCTAGAAATGGGAATCTTTTTCATTTGTTTACTCTGGCCTGAAATCCCAAGACTCTTGTTTTCTCATTCAGATGACATTGAACTTGAGTACATTTTTAAGTTACTAGAGCATTGTACATTTCCTGAGTATGTGTGTGGGACAATAATTGAAAGTCATACCTGTATTTGATAACCAGTTCCATGCCTGCATCATTCACACTCACTACTTAAAACTGCCATTGATGTAAAATGTTGGGGGGAATGATTTCTGTGTGTATGAAAAGCATTATGGACTTGTACATTTTTTTTATACTCTGATCTGTAATTTCTGAAATATTTTGTTTTACAGAAAAAAAGTGATAAAGCAATCAAAAGACCAAGAGATTTAGTATCGATGCTTAAGGGTCACAGGACCTTAACTGGCCAATAAGTTAATTTAGTACAGTGATAAGCCAATTTTTTTCCTGTACTTGGCGTCTGAAACTGCCAATTTCATCAATATTAAAATAAGAACTGTGATGAGGAATGAACAGTGATGTTAAGTTGTATTTGTGTTTACCTAAATGAGCAGTCCGAAGGCAAGTGCAATCAGCTGATCTTTAGGAAATATGAAAATGTTGATTTAGAGGCATACTTGCATTTTACATTTTCTTGATGTGTAATCATATTGCCAAAGACAAACTATTTCATCAATTATTATTGTAAATAACACCTTCCCAAAACCTACCATAAAGTTTCTGTGATGTATTGTCTTCCAGTTGCAATAAAAATTACTGAGTTGCATCAATTGAACTATTGTAGTTGTGTGAATATTGGCTTCAAAATACGCCCAGATGTTAAGGAGGAACAATGATTTTTCTTTTTTTTTACAAATTAATTCCTTCTTTATTAAATAGTTCTAGCCCCTGTGGGATGTTACCTGTATCTTCACTGCAGTAGATACTAGCTCATGTTAATTTGCTGTCATGTGCAAATAGCTAGGCATACTAAACTGGTGTTAAGGTAGGGCCCAATCTTCCTTTCTCTTCTGTTTTGCAGTCTGGAAACAGTGATTTCACTGGGAATTGCATCTTTTGTTAAAAATTGGCAACAATCAGGAACGATTCAGTAATAAGACATGTCTAACAATATATATATATATAACATCCTGAAAAACTGCTTCCTAATCTTTACATCAACCCTCCCCAGGCTTTAGTCTGGTTTCTGCAGCACCAGGACTCTGATTCTTTAGCCACATTACTCCTTTGCCTGGCAGCATGAAGGGACTGTTTTGCAGGAGGAAATCCTGTAGAGCTGAGCTTCAAAGCTAGTTGCCTCGACTGACTCAATCTGTAACCACCTAGAAGGTGTCCTGCTCTTCAGATACTTAGAGCCTCCCCTGGTCAATCTTCAGCTGTTGCAGGAATCAGTAATACTCTTTGTTCACTGGTGCTAAAGGCAGCCTGTTTGGTGCCTCTCTGTGTAAATGCAGCAGTCCAACCCAAGTCTAGAGTTGAAGAAAACAGTGCAAAACTCATCTCTTCAGAGGGTGAATAATAGATTGTATAAAAAAATTGTAGTTGCCTTTCAGCTTTCTCCAATCAAAATTAAACCAAATAGTAAAATCTTGTACATAAAATCATTTCCCAAACACTGTGGTTTAAAAGTGTTCTATGAACAGGCCTGTGTTAAACTTTTAAAAGAATTAAGAAAAAAAAGTCCCCCTGTTCTTCTGTCAAACTAAAATCTTTCCCACAGCTGGTCTGAGATGCTGCTGAAGCAGGGGAGAACAGTTTCTTGGCTGTGTAATGAGAATGTGGCTCCTGAAGCTGGAACTCCAGCTGACCTGGAGCTGTAAGTGTCCCCCTCGCTTGTTTTGACGCCATCCTGAGCGGTTGGTATTGGAGACTACTGCAGAAGGCATCTGAGGGGCAAGATGGATGTAAACAGGTCCTGGGGGGCGGGGAGCAGAAGAAACAAATGTCCAAGATACACACAAAAGAGCATAAAAATGCCCAGCCCCAACATCTCACCAGGCAATTAATGCTTCAATGTGTCGCTTGGAAAAGTTTCAGCCTGTAACCTATCCTCAGCGAGGGCTGCCGCTGCAAGGGAACAAAGAGGAGACAGAAAAAAAACTTGGCCAAGGAGAGGACACCGGTGAGAAGGAAAAAACACTTAACTGTGCTCCGGACCGTCTTCCTCTAATGGATCCCCCCTCCCATCAGCTGCAGGTTAAGCAAGTATCACACAGCACAGACTGCGGATGGATCTGTAGCGATGTGTAGAGGACCAGGGAGACCCACCGCCTCTGCAGAAAATGTTTTAGCCTTTATATGCAAGCCAGCAATCTTGCCAAGACACTGATCTTGGGCTTGTTTCAGCATAGGGCATTACATGACGGCCTTAAACCATTTAGATGAGCCATGCTGTTTGAGAGATGGTGAATTCCAGTTGTGCCACAGGCTTTCTGTGCAGCCTTGCAGTTTTCCTGTTATGGGCAAAATGGTCTCAAGTTGCAAGTTTTACTTCATTGCCCATTAGAAAGACTTCTGGTGGCTCGTGTGGATATTTAGAAAGGACACCATCAGCCACTTACATAAACACCTGTCCTACCTCCTCTGCAGCCTCACTGGCCTTATTTCCACCATGGGTTATACTCACTTTGTCAAAAAGCCTCTGGCAAGCCATCGGGCAGCAAGAGCTGTTGAAGTGAGAGAGCTGTTGAAGTGATTTACGTACCGGCTCTTCCTGCTGCTCTGGCTTTTGCTGGTTGTCCTGCCACCTTGGGCATACTTGGTTCTTCTCCTGCTCTTTCCTCAGGGGTGTCCCTGCTCCAGCATGCGTTGCCTACAGGCTGCAGTCGGTTCAGGGCATTCCTGCCCTGGCGTGGGTGGCCCATGGGCTACAGTAGTCCCTCAGGGCTGCGCAGACCCCTTTTGACCTCAAGTGGCTCTCCAGCCTACCTCCATTTGCTGGCTCCTTGATTAGCTTTACCTGAAGAGGAGTGCGCCCTGTTCCTCTGCCTGCCTGCAGTGGTGGCACCCAGCAGGTTCTTCCCTGTTGGTGACCTCAGCTCTCAGTTGGCTGGAACCAGCAGTGACCGGCTCAGGGTGGCTCCTAGCCAGCTCCCACACAGATGGCACAGCTGCCCCCATGCCAAAGCCTGGCCCCTCCTGCCCCCCGCAGCCCCAGTCCCTCAGCGCCTCAGCCACGGTGGCAGTGGTGTTCAGCCCGCTCAGGGTCTGCACACCGGGGGCAGGTGCCATGGCTTCCATCGGGATGGAGCCCTTCGGGGCCACACAGGGCCAGGGAACAGCAGCAGCCTGCCCTTAGTCCCCAGGTAAAGCATGGTAGTAGGGCTCCTGCCCCTCCTCACCCTGTAGAAATAGATGTGGTGGTTGTGTGTATGGTTGGGTAAGCATGTAACACGGGGCGTGTATAGGACTATGTGGTTTTACATTCCAAGTTTTGGCTACCAAAGTCCAAAGAGCCCAGGCAGTGCAGGCAGGGAGCTTCCCACTGAGACTGCCGGGCAGCCATGCGTCTCCTTGCAGAGGCTCAGCCGCTGTGTGGCCGGAGGGGCCACGCTTCCAGGACCCAAACAAGTGAGCAAGACAGACCTTGCCTGGTCTGGCCCTCAAGGGAAAATGGGTGCCTGGGCTCACCCAGCCTGCTTGCAGGGGCAGGCACCTAACGAGCACCTTGCACAAAATGGATACGCACAAACCGCCCAAGTCTGTGAGGCCTCCACAATAAATCCCTTTCTTTACCCAGCAACATCTGTCACTGCAGGCTCACCTGTAAAGCGGCTGCATCTGACCCTTCCACTTGTGTGCACGCTGTCTCGTGAAGTTGTCTAGAAAGAAAGAAGATAATGTAAATAACAACAAAAGGCTTTGTTCTATGTACTCCAGATCCTGTATTATGCCAGGAAATGAAATAACAATGGTTTCTGTGATGTCTCCTTCTTGAAGAGATATTATAAAAGAATAAATCTTCAGCTTTAACACAGTGTGATGCTTTGACTGGGCACATTCAATGTAAATAAGATAATTAAAGAGTTTTTAAACTTCATTGTAAAATACAGATGACTAACAATGGTGAGAAACTCTGTGAAAAACACTCTGCAGCAAACATCTGTCAGAATTAATAACAAACACACCCCCTGCTTTTAATCTTACACTGCGTGACATAATTTTGATTGCCTATAAATCTGCAGGTTTTGTTTATATTTCTATTTGTGTTAGGATTGGTTGCCACTTTATATTTGATCAGCAGTGCTGCTATTCACGGTGGTGTAAGAAATCAAATAATGACTGTGTACGTATAGCAATCTGAGCATCACAGTGCAGGAGACTGTAAACACAAAATTTTAAAATCTCTGCTTATCATCATAAGTGATGTGCTCTCCAGCTCTTTAATGACAGTCAATTTCTAAAGGCTTTTCCCAAATAACTGTCATTGAAAACAGCAGCGCCCTTTTTGGTAGCTCAGTCCTGAAATACAGTATCCTCCTGCTGCTGAGACACAACTTCTCCTCACCTGTTTTCAATTAGGCAATACACAAAATACAAAGATAGCCCCGACATTTTTCTTCTCCTGCTTTTTAAAATGAATGTTAGTACGTCAACAAACAGGGAGGAAACACTTGCTAGATGCACCTTTGGCGTCAGAAGCTGTTCGTTAGGGACACTCTGTAACTCAGCTGCACATTGTGGGATGACGCAGCAGATTCCTCCTGAGCCGACATTTCCATATGTACACACCCAGTCTTAAAAAACAAATGGCTTATTGGAAAATACAGTAGAAAAAGTGGGATGAGTTAGAATGACAACAAAGAGGTTGATGACATGGCTGCTTTGCCCTTAATTAGGACAGGCAAACAGCCTTTAAAATAATACAGGGTCATTCCTTTGCAGCTTTGTTTTTGCATCCCTAAAACACGGGTTGGTCTGTGATGCAGGGACCTGATTTTAATCATCATCTTACATAATCTCTGCAATCATAGTGAAGAGTAGTGCTGCTCAGTGATTTAAAAATAGCTTTATTCTGCTACCAGCATACTAATTAATACACTTGCTTATTCCAACCTAGTTCATTCACCATCTCAGTTACAGAAGCCACGCTACCTGGGGTGTAATCAAATGCAACTAGCTTTGCCTGTGACAGTATTGTGAGAAGCAGATCATCCACCAGGAAAGACCTGACTCCTGTTCCTGGTGGGCACTGCCTGCTCTCCTCCTGGCACAGCCGTGGGGAGGAGCTGTGCCTGCAGCAGGATCTAGCTGGTGATCCACCATGCAAAGGAAAAATGGATTTGGGGAATAGTGTCTAAAGGGCTGCAAACAGCATTGTCAGCCATTTTGAACTGCTGAGCTTTGCAAGCAAGGTAGGGGGGAAGGGGAAGGTCCCACTGGCTGCCAAGGTGGAGAAGGTGATAGCATGGGAGGATCCTGGTGCTGCCTGAGGCATCCAAGAGAAGCCCTGTCAGAAGCAAGTGCTAAGCATCTGATGTAGGAAGTCGATGTGGCTCTGTCTCTCCTAGCCCTTGTGTTTCAAAGGGACATCATCCTCACAACTTTTTAAAGCATTTTGCCTGCTCCAAAGCATTGTGGCTGCCTGTTCTGAGCCGCCACTGTCACTGCCCCAGCACTGTGGCTGCTCCTGGCTATCTGGGGCCCAGCTGCCCTGTGTGACTTCCTCACCCAGGTACCAAAGTTACATGATAATTAAAAAATGCCTGGAGGGCTTTCCTGAACCTCAGTTAGGCTGAACACTGTTACCTCCAGTGGGCTGGGTGGAGGCTACTGAATGCTGACGTGAGTGAGAACCTTAAAATTATTTCACTTGTTGAATGACTTGGAAGAGAATCATCAACTGATTCCCCAGTACCTCGTCAGGATACATCTCTCTGCTGAGAAGTCACGTCTCCATCCTCCTTTCTGCTTCCTCACTGACCTGTTTTGTTTCGTTTCAGGCAACTGAACCATATCCTAGATGGTGGCAAGCTGGCTGCCTCAAACACAAAATCCGGGTACTGAGTACCTTTCGCCATTTCTTCTTACCTCTGTTTTTACAGCTAATTGCAAAGACAGCTCTCTGACTTAACCCAGAGTCTGAGCTCTTACACAGGTCTTACCTTACACCTGCACTGTATTTGCTTTAGTAAGCTGGAGTGTAAACAAATGTCAAAAAAAAGGCACTTCTTAAATTCCGTGAACAAGAAGCCTAATTGCTTGGGCATTTAGTGCAGACAGTAGGTGTTTGCTTGCCCTGCTGCTTTACCACTCCCTTCAAATGAGACTGCAGTAAAATTAATAGCTTATGACAATGTATCTAACAGGAAGCAAATCAGCCACCTCCATCAAACTGGTAATATCAGCTCCATCAACACTGGTGATTACAGCAACTGGAGGGATCAGATAGAGACCCTGGTCTGTAGGACAAGTCACTGCTGAAGAAGTAAGGACTAGACACGGCCAAGTGAGTAGCTGGGCTTCAAAGCCACATTGGGTGGCCTGTTTTAGGCTTAAGTAACAGGGGCCAAAATAATGGATTAATTACTTCCAAGAGTTGAGAGAATCTTTTTTTTTTATTTTTTTAGCAATTTGTCTTGAAACAGCCAAGCAAAAAACTTGTACGTGGCTGTGTTTGCAAGGTAGAATTATAATAATTTCTGTATCAGTGTTCAAGGGCGGAAGAAAAGATCATTTGCTCAAAGGCAGGCAAAGATTGTATCCTTTCAAGTGCCTCCAGTTGTTTATTCATGCAGACTGTAAATGCCACTAAAATGCATGAGAGCTCGCTATGATGACAACTGTCTGATGCAAATAAAAATAAAGACAAACATATTCATTTTAGAAAGAAGACATGTTAATGTAAAATACAGATTTTGAGACAAAATGAGCAGTTAGAAAGTGGCTTGCAAAGGAGGGAGTGGGTTGCCAGAAGGATTAGCCCTTCAGAAGTTTTTTCACTGGAGCATGGCCAGAGTTTGTCAGAGGAGCCTTAGTCCACTCCTAAAAAGTTAAGTTTATGGTTAGGAGGGGGGAAAAGCCTAGAGCCCTGGTACAACTCAGGCTGCAAAGGGGTTGCCAAAGGCGACTGGTGTGTTGCCAAGACAGAAAATTTTTATGGGAGCCAGGGCTGGGATTCTGGGGTGAAGGCTCAGCCCATGCCTAAGTGGAGAGCTGGACAGAGCCTGGAGCTGTTGTGCAAGTGGGGAGGCAAAGGGGCTGCCAAGGGGAGGGATAATCAGCTGGGACGGTCCTGCCCTGACAACTTTTTCATCTGGGCCAGGGTGTTTTGTTTGCACCTCCTTACCAGTGAGTCTTATCAAACTGCTTTCATCTGTTTACCAGTCTTATCAGACCATGAAGCTAGCACACAATTTGTTCATCTAATCTGTTCAAAAGGCTAGAAAATATAACTAATTCATTTAAATTGGGACTGCAAAAGAGTTGTCTAAAATGTCTAATCAAGTCCAATCAGAAGTCTAAATGGATTATGTTTTCCATTAGGCTACAAACAACCGCATCGTTTCTAATCACCACTGCTGGTATCGAAGCCATGGTTTTGCATTTCCCACAGCCCTGAAGGTGTACCTCATGCATTCACAGCTTCTTTTTTACCAGGACAGCTCACTGCTGGAGGTCACCTCCTGTCTGCATGGTGCAGAACTGCTGTGCAGCTGAGAGCGGGCAAGATCCCATACTGTCCCCTGTGTAACCAAGGTTTCAGCTGCCCCTAACCAGAGGGCTGCCTACAATTCTGCCAACAGTGCAACTAACTTTGTCTGTACTCTACTGACATAAAACAATTATTCCCTTTGCTGAAGAAAGCAAAGCACTTTTGTGGATGTTCTTTGATTCGGCTTTGCCCTGCCCTGCCCCTCACTTGAAGGAAATTTTATATGTGAATAACCAAACAGGTATAACTAACTCTGGAGGTAAAGCCAGAAAACAAGGGGAGCAAAACTAAACCTGTGCTCTCCCTCATTAACTGTTGTACCTGTTGCATATTCATATTTTCAGGTGAGAAAAAAAATGAGTTGATTGCATTTTTGGCATTTCTTAACTATGATCTAATGGTTAGGCTAAAGTTTTCTTAATTTTAGTACAAGTAATTGTCTTTTTGTCAACATTGGCCCATTGGTACGATGTTGGTAATCTTGTCAGAGGTGGTGCCATCCAGGTAACCAGACCATCAGTCCTGGTTCCACTAAAGCTGGTGGCAAAACTTAAATTGGCTGAAGAGCAGGACTGTCCCTTCAGTAATGCACATCTGTAGGTACATCTATTTATACTTGGTCATTTTTTACAATTTTAAACTAATAGACGATTCAGTTACTTCTTTTCCAAACCTAAACTTTTCTGGTCATTCCCCTGCTCCCTTTGCTCCCTTTTCCTTTATATAGGCTATTCTGTACAACTGCTGCAAGCAGTCTCCACAGGCACACACAAAAACATGGCAATGATTTTGCCTGTCTCCCTGCCATGCACGTTATCTAGTCTTACTCTAAAGGACCATCTTCTGGGTGGGGTACTACAGATCCAATTAAATATGCCTCTGTATCAACATTGCTCCTAAGCAAAATATATTGATTGGTGAAGCTTTGGACCTACTTTAATCAAGTAATCTAAACAGGGCTTAAGCTTCAAAAGCCTGGTGATGCTCCTAGCTTCAAAGCTTTTACTTACACTGAATTAATTTATCCTGGATGTTCTAATGCTCCCAGAAACCCTATGGATTATAATGTTGGGGGTTGCAATCATGGCTCTGATAATACTCCCTAAGCTTAGACTGTATTGATCATAAGGTAAAAGCAGAAAGGAAAGTGTGGAACACAAGAAGAAAACAGAAGGATTTGATTTGAAGTGAGGGTGAATCTGTTCACCCCTGTAGCAGGTTGCTGGGAAGGAGTGTCAGAAAGTGTTAACAGCTGGGGTGTTTTTGGCTGAAGATCTATTCTGATATGGACTGAGTGTCAAACGCTCATTTCCAGACTCCTTCCTGCATAGTATTGTAGTTGCATTATGTCATAAATACAATTCTTTGGCAAAAAGAAGGTTGGCTTGGATTTCACATGCAGTAGCTAACACAGCATTGTTGAACATCAGTACAAGCTATAGTATTAGTCTCAGTTCCACTCTGGGAAATGCAAATAACATTTTTCCCCAGTCCAAGCAAGAGCTAGAAACCTTTGTGTATAGCCACCTGATGCTAAATTACGTGCACTAATCACACAACCAACATATGCTCAAAAAACAGACATGATACTGTTAGGTTAATGGCTGGACTTGATGATCTTAAGGGTCTTTACCAACATAAATGATTCTGTGATTCTAAGAACATTCTCATCTTTATGAAACAACATGTTTGTATTTGTAAGAACCAGCAGGGCTTTTCCATACAACCTAGTTGATGCATTGAACACCTGTGCAAACACAGGGAAATGTCTAACCCAATGTGCACTGTAGTCTAAAGATGCCATTAAATCTGATATGGTTTCACTTTTGTTAGTGAGAAGAGGAACATGACAACATTTGCTTAAACAAATATAACTGCACCCACTGCAGTGTTGACGCAGGGTCCCTCAGGGCTGCAAGGATATAAGCCCGTGGCATCTAGCAGTTTTATCAGAAACACACCGGGCTGGCGTCCTTTGTTCCTGTTCCCCTCAGCAGAGACCCAGGATAGTCTGTATGGGTGGCTCTATCCTGGCAGAGAAGTCCATCACTGCCTGGTAAAATCTGTGGAGAGACTAGGCAGTATGGCAGAGTTATTGTCCATCAGTGAAGGATGGCAGAAATCCCTCTGCAGATAACTCCCACAATTTCTTCAGTGGCTCTGCCTGTCTTCCCGAGATTATCATGGAAACAGCATATAGGTGAATGAATTAAAGGATGATTTAAAGCAAAGATAACTTTCAAGTTGTTATTAGATAGCCAGGTAAAGGCTCATACTATTTTCAATACAGACTATATCCTGCTTTATGAAATTCAAAGCCTATGAAGCGATTTCACACAGAGAGTTCTGATTACTACAGTAGTAATTTCTTCTAACAGCCTTTCAAACACTTATTAATAAAAAAAATATCAGTTCAAACTGTCTTCCCATCACACAGAAAGTATCAATGTTCACAGTATGAACTTTAAAGTCCCATCTGATTAGTTAATGCCAACAATTATTAGTGTACTGTCAATTTAGATTTCTATTGTCCTCCATTGATCTCAGTCTCCATATACTGTGCAGTGCACACCATTTAAAAAGTAACTTTCCTATGCTGACTGGCTGGGGATGATTTTCTGTCCTGCTGTCAGCTGGCAGTGAATAAAATAGGAAACGTTAACACATTTTCCTGTGACAGGCTCCCACCTCACTTCTTACCACCAGTAGGCCAGCATCTTTAAAGATACAGAAAGTGGCTTCAAGAAGGTACAAGGGAAGTCACAGCAAGAAGAGTGCCACTTGGTTTTGTTTCTTACACTCTTAATTCATAAACCTCTGGGCACCCACAGATAGCACTTTTCTTTTTTCATCATAGCAGAGATGACTGTTACCTCCCATGCTAAAAGACACAAAAAGGAGCTAAAAGTCAATCGTGGTCTAGGTAAGATATTGATAGTACTGCATCTGGTGTTTGGAAGGCATCAGGGCTTCTAAACTATTTCTTTTTTCTAGTCTGCTAGTGTCAGGAATTGTATTCCTCCAAGGGATAAGGTAAGGCAGCTTCTGGCATTTTGGCATTCCTTCTTTCAGCTCTAATTAAGCTTAAATACTGTTTAAAATACTATTTAAATTCTGACTGACGATAGTGTGGCCAATCTAAGCTTGTCCCTTTTTGCACTTAGGTTCCAGAATGGGTTGAATTATTCCACAGCCACTGACTTCTGCAGCAGGTTTATATGGCCTGTAGTTGCCAAAGCCGTGAATGAGGGGATCACACCAGCCCCCACTCCCCTTATAGTTCTCCCATCCCATACTCTGAGATCTCTTAAGAGAGACCAAGACATTTAGACAGCTGCATGCCAGTGGAAGGGAGGGACTGAGTTTTAGCTCTGCAAAATCTGCCTCTCAAGTTCACAGCTGCTGCAGAAGACTGAGGACACTCAATCCACCTGATTATAGTTTTGCTTAAGGTGACATAACACAACCTCAGTCCTGAATAAATGTGGACTCCTTGCATATATGTCTGACTTTGTGGCACAGTATGTTTTTTTCCTATTTCATTTCCAAAGCCCTTGGAAATTGTATATTGAGCGTAGACATCTGGGCTCCTAATTGCTCTCTCCCTGTTCCTGCCTCCCTCCTCCCCCAGTAGTAATCCCTTTCTGTGCTGCCTGCAGAAGAAAATGAGTCCACTTGTACCTCCCATGCACTGCTGCCAGGCCATTTTACGTAAGCATCCCTTTCTGTTCTCCATCACAGGACAGCATGTCCTGTAGGAGCCAGTTGTTGTCTTTAATCTCTGAACATAAACACACAGATTACATTCCATTCTGTCACCAGTGTTCAGTGGATAACAGACGTGCTGTCATATCTGTGCTGCTTTCTCCAGGCTGTGCAGATCATTCTCCTACTGAGCACGTGGCACCAGATCACTTGCCATCAGTGACATACAGGACTGGCTAGGCCTTCCTTGCCCTGTTCTTCCAAGGCTTTGATACATCAGGCTGCTCCATTCAACCCTCTACAGGAAGCTTTAGAATCATCCTACTCATTCAGGGATAGGAGGGCATTGCAATGGGCCGGCTGGGCTCTCTGTGGCTGTGGTCACATTTGGGAGTCTCAAGTCTGCCCTTAGAGTTCTCCAGTGTTTGACCTTCATAGCAGCTCCACGAGAGTTGACAGATGTGGGAGAAGAGGTATGAATTGAAATCCAGCTGTCACTAAAGTACCGTGTGGCCTGATTGCTCCAAACAGCTTAATGACAATGCAATCACAATGCCAGAAATGTTTGTCTTTAACAATTCCTCACCCCTGCCTTGTCTCCTTCAACTGATGGAGCTGTTTTTAGGGTAGGAGACAGAATTATATAGCTTGAGATTAGTCAACAGCTGGACTCTATTTGATGTCTTCACTGCTGGGGGTAGGTGTGGTAGATGTGTGTCCACATGGATATAGGTGGGGGAATACAACCTGCAACTTGCTATGTTGCTGCAGCTCCACTTCCCTGTAGATAACATGGTTTGACTGCAAACTCAGAAAGATGGGGTTACAGGCAAGATCTCAATATGGAGTAAGTCAAGGGAGTGTGTTAATAGCAGAGAGGACTGATTAGCATGCATGACCATATCAGAAATGCATGTGACTCCTCATTGATGGAGAGCTGCAGGCAACATGTTTTTTTAACTGCAGGTTGCTCCCACCCAAAGCCTGAGGCTTACAACCCTCACCATGTTTGGCTGTACCATGGATGAAAAAGACTCACATCTTGCACGGTCATCAAAACCCTTGCTGCAGGTTTCTGTACTGGGTGATGAGCAGCTGCCTACACAGTGCATCAGAGCCCATTTTACCTGATTTTCATCATGTCAGACAGTAAGGGCTTGAGAGCAGTACCAGAGAAGATCAAGTACTCTTATATTGAGGAGGAAATAGGAGTTTACTGAGAGGTTGCAAAGCTTTCTGAGTACCTGATCGCTCATTTTGTATTCATGCACCACTTTCAAGCAGAGGGTGGCAGGAGGCGGGGGAAACATCATGGTTCATTCAGTCATTAATTTACTAAATATAGGGAAAGAGTAGACAAAATTGGCTGTTTCCTTTGCTTAATGTTTTATCATTTGACCTTTATCTATGTCAGGAGATGAAGAATGGCAATACCATACATCAGCTGTGCTGGCTGCTCTGAACAAACTGAATTTAGGGGGCTCAAATTTGGGAAACTGGTTCTCTTCTCAAGCTCAAGCTGAAGCATGGGGAACTGAAACAGTGATGTGAGGGCACAAACTGAATTTAGGGGGCTCAAATTTGGGAAACTGGTTCTCTTCTCAAGCTCAAGCTGAAGCATGGGGAACTGAAACAGTGCTGTGAGGGGCAAGCCCACAACTGGGATTTGGTGCCCAGGTCTCCCTCACCTCAGCATTGCACAAGCCTGGAAAATACAATGGCTTTCTGCACTGATGGGAACCAACAGACTGCTTTACCTTACACCAAAACAAATGTCCTACACAGACTTACTTCCACTGCTTTGAACGCGCTTACTAAGGTTGAGAAAGCTGAAATAAAGGGTGGCTTTCAACCAGTTAACTGCATTTATTACACAGGTTTCTGCTGGATCACCAATCTATGTTGATCACACCACAGAAAATTTCCTAATGTAACCAAATCTCAAGCAACAGAGCAGGCGGCATCCCAGGCTGTGTACTAAATTGCTGTTCACTTTCTTTCCAAGTCTTTGTCTTTCTTTCATTTTCCCTCTCATTTCTTTTTTCCTTTCTTCGTGCAGAGAAGAAAAATGATTGCTAATGAATTGCAAGCATGGGGTATGGAAAGATCAGTTAATATGGCCCAAGTATTCAGTAATACAAATACATTAAAGTGATCAAGCAATGAATGAAAATTGACCCAAAGAGCAGGTTCCACTGAGAAAACATGTGAGAATGTAAATTAATGTGACTTGATGAAACTTGAAATGTCATAACACAGCAGGGCATACTACACATCAGAGGAAATGTGAAAATTATACTTTTTCCTGAAATCATAGTTTTCAAAAATAAGTGGCTTTTAAATCCTTCTAAAAATATAATAAAGGAATTAGTGTCAAGAAAAAGGTTATTGTTGTTTATCAGACTGCAAGTTCAGCCCATGGTGGCTTTTCAGAAATATCCTCCTTTATTCCTCTGACTATGCAGTGGGAAAAGAGAAAGAAAAATCCTGAAGTCTTTCTACTTGTCTGGTTTCCCTGTTCTTCTTAACTTTGCACAAGGGATTTTTTTTTTTTAAGTTGTTTGGAGCATGCTAATCTGTTGCTTTTTTGCCCTTTGGCTATCTGCCTTCATCCAAAAGTTCTAACACTTAAAAACAAGAAAAGAAAACAACAGGAAAGGTCACTTGAAATTAGTCTGTCTTCTAACGAAACTTACTTAAAAGGGAGGAATAAAAGCATTGGGAGACAGAATCAAATAGTTACGCTGGCAAGTCTCCAACTCAAACAGAAAATGTAACATGTTCTCCCCTGTGCCACACATCTGTATTTGTTTGGTGATGGCAAGACTGGCCCACGTGTTGGGAAAGTCTTTCCTCTGTTTCTGTCATGAGATATGTCTGATTTTTCTGCTGGCCTCCACGCTGGAACATGGTCCTCACAGGGGTCTAAGACATGAATAGGAGAAAAAGGATTCCTCCCTTACACCACACTGCACAGCCAGCAGGCAGCACAAAAATAGGTCCCTTTTCACCTGGTGCAGAGTGGATTTCTGTAGGAAGAACACCAAGAGTGAAGATCTGAAGAGCAAAAGGAGAAATTGCCACATAGCACAAAATTGTTAGTTTGGTACTCTGCAGTGACCACACGTGGAAAAGGGAGCCTCAGCCTTTCTCCAGCACTGAGTGCTCCATGGGAAGACTGTGTACCGGATTCTGGCTGAAGATGGGTATCCTCTATGGAACATGTCCTAACTGTCCCTGTGCCAACCACCACCTCTCTGCACTGCTCCAGTTCAGATGCTTTCCTCAGACTATTTTTCAAGTTTTGAATTCCCCAGTCTCCCTACACCTTCTTCTCTCAACTGAGTTAATATGCATATAGGAAGGATTAACCAAAGTCCATGTCCAGGCAGGGAAATTAAAAGACTTTTATTCCATAGAAGAGAGTGTCTAGTAAGCAGAACAGTCTGAGTTATGAGGGGATACCTGAGCACAAAGTAATTCCTGATGCAACCCAGCTCCATCTCTTTTCCTGTAGAACTGCACAAAGATGGGATGGTACCGTCCCAAGAGAAAGTCGGCAGGCTTCTGTGTAATGAAATAGAAAGGAAAAATAAAGAAAAATTCATGCTAGTGCAAAACATAAAAAACAGACTGGGAAGAAGAAATGCAGCAGGTCAGTAAAGCTATTAGGTGGCTAATTAAATAGCACAGTAGGCAACGTCATCTTCTTGTTCTTGTATAATAGATAATAATTTCATGAAATGTCATGATAATGACCAGAAACATAATTCCTGTTTTGTTTTGTTTTTTAAATCAATGCAGGAAGCTGGCTGTAAAAGAGAAGGGCAAAAAACAGCTTAAAGGATATTTTACCACTCACAAGAGTGCTCAGAAATTTTATGAATCCAACATGTTTAGCTTTGCATTGGTGCACATAAGGAGACCTTGAAGTTGGTTGGTCCGTTTTCATCAGTCAATGAGAGAAGTAGAAATAGTCAGTGAGAATGGGTCGCAAACCTTCTATGTCTCAGCCTGGGTAATTGTTTTTTTTCATTCAGCATTTCAACTTAAGGAAAAGATATTGCAGATTTCAATTTTTTTAATGTGATTAAGCAAATGATAAATGGGAAATAATTGAATAGCTATTTTTTCCAAACATTTTTTTGGCTTGGCTTATGTGTAGCTTCACCAGTTGGGATACCATGTAAATTAAAGTTCTTTTTGCTCGGTAAGGTTTGTTACATATTTATAATATGTCTACAATTCACACAGAAAATGGAGTCTGAAGAATGACACCCTGAATAGTCCTATGCCTTCTATTAATTATTGGCTAAAGCAGACAGAAGAACCTTCTACTCATATTACAAATAAATCTTGACTATCAATGAAAAATAGGATTGTTTTGTGTTTTCTGGTTAGGATCCAATTATGGATGGTGTATTTACTTTAAACATACAAGATGCACACTAGAGATCTCCAGGAATGAAAATGAGCCAAAATTTGCTGAGCACCGAGTAGGAAAAATAATGATCCACATTACATATCTTGTGTACTGGAGACTACAGATGAGCAATTAAAAAATTAAGGCCACTGCTATTTACACTACACAGCACAGATTGCCCTGAGTGTTATTTGAGTGTTGGCACCCAGCAGATAGACATCCCCCTTCATCTGTGATTTAAGTACATTTGCAACAAAAAGGATGGCACGAGGTGTGAGTGTAAGGTAGTAGCTACTGTATCAAAACCGATTTGTCAGCTTTGTCCCTGAAATTTAACTCCTCTATGTGCCAAAGCACTCATGTGCCCTCCCTGCCCTGCTGTGCTGCACAAGGGGGGCCCTGATGCACAGGCAGCTCCTCCAAATAGTCCATACTTGTGAGAGCTGGCATCTCGCGGAGGCAGAGATCTGTAGCAGAGTGTGTATTATTCACAGAAATACAGAACCATAGCCACAGAGTGGCCACAAAAGCTTTCTTCTGCCAACTTGAGTGAGAGACACAGCTTCCCAGGGTTACTGGTGTGAAGTTAAAGCTTGGTAAACATTTGTGTTCAGGCACTCAAGATCATCTTTTTCCAACGAGTACTCCGACACAGCAGGTTAATGTGGGAAGGTTTTGTCCCTGGGCATACAGAATCTGCAGTGGAGAAGAAGGGAAACTTTTCCAAAGGAGATGGCTGTTGAAGAAGAGGATTTCTAATTCCATAAGAATTGGTAGCAGAATATAAAGCAAAACCATAGAGGCAGAGCCCCATCCACTTACTTGGTAGAAATAACCTAAAGAAGCCAGTTTGCTTTTGCAGTTCTCAGCATGTGTGATCTCTCCAAGATCCCCTTTATTTACTTACTTATGTATATCATCGCTGAGGGAGACGATTAAACTTATGTGTTATGACCCGCCTTTGACTCAATACGTTATTGTATTGCTTTCTAGATCCTTCACTGCATGTGTTCAGACAGGACTTCTGAAATACCCTGCACATGTTTCCTGAAGGAGGCATTGGTGGCCTGCAGAAAACCTCTTCTGTCTCAGAAAGCCAGGGGACTGCACACAGTATTTAGTCTTGCCTTATTCTAAACAAACCTTACAAATGACCTTTCCCTGCTGGCAGACTTTTGCTGCTGGAAGTTATTTCTAAAGCAGTTTTATGTCTTGTCAGTTTGTCTGTGTTTACACTGCAGCCCCATCTGTCTGCTTGCATTTGAGCCATGAGAGCTTTGCTGCCCACTTTATGTTTTTTTCCTGATGGGATGAACTATGTCTGTGAGTGGGGAATTACTGTTATTAGGATGTTTCCAGAAGGATTGATTCTGGCTAGTTTCTCATAGCCGTACCCTTTCACTTCCCCATGACTTTTACTCTGGTTTTGGGTGGCAGCCTTTGTTTATTGCTTAGAACCAGCAATGCGAGAAGAAAAGACAGTAACATCCCACAGCGTAAGCCACCTTTTAAGAAATAAACTCATTTTCATTAGTAGCAACGGTGAAACACAAGTGGAAAGTCAGCATCTGGGTGAGCTACACCTCAAAAGAACATAAGAGGATAAGCCATTGGGGAAAATCTGAGTCAGCAGCATGAACACTAGCCTATACCTATGTCATCCCAGACTTCAGAGTATCAACAGTGATGCCCAATACTGCTGGGATCACTGGTAGGGAGCAGCTTTCTGAAAGCTTCTCACCAGGTTAAATAAGATCCAGTCACAGCAACTAAATGTCTGTACATTGTTGAAGTCCTGGGATTGGTTTCAAATAATTTTTGGAAACCGAATGATTTGCAAAACAAACAAACAAAAACCAGAAAGGGGGTAAAATATTTTACAGTTGTTTAAGAGAAAATGGGACATTATAATAGGGTTTTTGTTGCAGAACAACTGTGCATGTTCTTTGGAACATTTACTCTTGACATACTCTTATAGCAACTATTCATATAAACAAATACTTTTTTGCCAAGAGACCATTACAGATGATACCTTAGAGAGTGAAGAGCTGACCCCTTAAGTCCCCGAGAACATTGGTTTCACTATGCCCAGGATCTAACTCTCATTTCTTAGTCTCTGACATACTCTGGTAAAATTGTTAATTATTGTATCTGATCACCCTGTGCTAAACTGACATACAATTTTCTAGTTCATAGGCAGTTGTCACAGTAGTACAAAGGACTGACTATTTTTAAGCAAAACAGAGTCAAAAGATTTTAATGGCACTTGGATACTGCAGTAGTCTTTAAAAAGCTTAGTGATGATACAGTTGGAATTAAGGCACAAGTCTCAGGTAATGCTCTATAGCACTTGATACTTGCTGTTATTAGCACATTGGGTTGCCTTCCTTCTTAGTGAGTCTGTAAGTCATTTGTACAAATCACTAAAGTCCTGTAGCATAGCATTGGAGCATCTCTGCCTAAATCAATATGTAAATCCCAGTCCTTAAAACCAACAAAATTAAAGTGAGAGATCTCAGTTTAAAAACTATTTAGAAGAGTGTCAGCCACCTGCATTTTGCTGTCACATACCTGGAAAGTAATGAAGAGAATGGCTGCAAGTGATTACAAATCATAGGAATAAACACAGGCAGAATGTCAGGCTGGTTTTTTCCTCATGAGCATGGGCTAGTGTCCATCAGGCAAGGCTGTTGAGTACTGGCTGTACTCATTACTATGCCCTCTTGCCACGCTTAGCCCCTGCTACCAACAGCAGCAGATCCCTGTCCTTGCCAGGCCACGTCCCTTTGTGAAGCAAATTTTGTAGCGGTAGCATTATACATACCACAAAAGGAACATCTGTTCCATGCTATTCCTTCCTCATCCAAGCCACCTCTCTTACTTCCTCCTGTTCCCAATCTTTTTCCCTTGCAATTTAAATACTCCTCCTACATAAAATTTCCACCACTCACATTTGCATGCTTTTGCTGAGCTGCTGCTTCTTAGCACGCAGAAACATTTTTCTTTCTTCTGCATGAGAGGTCAGCAGCAGCTTTTGGGTTCTTGGTAGCAGCTATTGAGCGCTATTGTAGTCAAATGAGCTAAGAGATATCACCTGCTCCTCCTTTTCATCCTTTCTAAAAGGATATAGATCACCTGAGCCATATTGGCCATCACCTTGTGAAATCCTAAAAGATTTTAAAGTGGTACTAGACATGTTTAAACACCTAAATGGCTCCCCAGCTGTAGTCAGCCAGCTTCTATTTCCAAAATTTCATTAACATTTGTTATCAGATCTCATAACTTGGCTGTACCCAGTACTGTTCACAAACATGCAATGGACAGTATCTGTGTGGCAGAAGTGCTCATTGCTCGCATGAAGTCATGAAAGCCTCATGGAAGCTACCAAAGTCAAAGGTACCGTGTCATTTATTATGCCAGCTCATTATATGACCTGCTGTTGTAATGTGTACATCTTCTTATGCCTACAGATTTCTTGTGCATGTCTTAAGACCAAAATCCTTGGAATAAGGATGGTTTTCTCAGCACAAAGCTGTACTTCAAGGTATGAGTAACAGAAAATCTGAAGTATGTCCTCCAAAGAACTCTCCATATATAGTAGTCAATTTTCAGATCACCTGTTTGTCTCTTGTCACTTGCTTAACCGGTCTGTAATATTCTGTCTGGAGGTTATATTACCCATTTTGAACTCGATAGTGTTCACATTGCCTTGAATGGAAGGTGGCCTGGATTTCAAGTGGATATGTAAATTACACAGAACAAGAACCTTTTGAGGGTCTTCCAAATTCTTCTATTTTTTCCAGAGAGGGATATGATGTACCTTGGCAAGAGGAAAGTATCAAATTGCATCAGATTTGGCCAATCTTTTAAAATAAAATGTTAAAGTTGAGATAAAGTATTATATCCTTACTTTAACTAGTCAATGCAGATGTTATGCAGATAGGTTTTTTCATAACTCTTGCATAAATTATCATATCCTAGTAAGAATTTATATTAAAAGAATGAGTCGTACTCAAACAGCTGTTCGTACATTGTCTATTCAGTCCTGTACCTCTCTACATGTCATGTATTTACCAGCAGGAGTTTGGGGACTAAATTGTTGATAAGTTTTAAAGAAAGGCAAGAGGCAAATAAGTTATCCTGAATGAAGGCAAGTAAAACTGTTATCCCAAATCTGGGTTCTTCAACCAGTATGCAAGAGCTGATCCACACAGGAGCAGATATATTTGTTTATTGCATGTCTGCACAGAGGTGGGTGCTAGGTGGTAAATCCACAAAGCTAGGAGCCCTTTTAACACATAGCAAAACTTTTTACACAGTTTGAACAATTGTTTACAATTACATTCAGCCACACCTAATTCTCACTAGTTCTTACAAGCCTCGTCTGCATTTAAAGGTACAGGATCTTTTTTTTCACCGTGCATGTTCTGTGGGGAGAGGGCTTTGTTAGCAGGGGCTTTTTGCTCGAGGGTGGATCTCTTAGTATGCTAATTTAGGATAGTTCACACACAGCTCCAGTCATTTTCTGTTTAGTCTTTAACCATTTGGTTCTACTTGGGTTTATCTTGTCCCCCAGCTTGACATATTTATGGTGTCTGTTCCTTCTCCCAAGGCCATGTTTTGTTAACTGTTTGTAAGTATTTAACTAACATCCTCTGTTTTTCAAATTCTTTCTTGTTTTTCACTATATTTACTTGGCCTTCTATTTTTCTTTTTAAAAGTAAATAATTCTTAAATCAAAACCATACCACTGAACCACAGAGGTTTGTACTCTGCATGCACCACAGGAAGATTGCTTTTGGACATTTCCAGATTCTTCCAGGCTCTCCACTACATCCTTCCCATCTTTTGTGAAGGCAGACCTCTTTCTTCAGCCTCCACCTACAGCATCAGAAAACATGTCCTCCTCCCACCCCCCCAAGCCTATCTGTGTCTACAACTGTCATGGAAACTAAATGTGCTGTTCATCCGTTGTCTTTGATTAGTAGGAATCTTTTGTCTCTAGCTTGTAAGGTCTTTGAGAAATGGCCTGTCACTCATAATACGTGTATGGCATTTAGCACAGGGGGTTGCCCCACTGGAGGCCTGGGGGTGGTATTGCAGTACAAATGTTAGCAGTGCAAGTTTGTGGTAAAATGATAAACTGCACAGTCATGCAGCATCATTTATCACACAGCCTTCACTTCAACAAACAAAGCATGGAATATAATAATTTATAAAGATGTATATTACTTATTCTTCTCCCCTTTTTGTCTTCTTTAGGGGTGAAATTTATACAACACCATGGTAAATTGTGACTAAAGGAGTTGGTATCACTAGAAAACAGGGTTGCACAAAAAGTATTGTTTCAAAATACTGAAATGCTTGAGAAAGCTTTGTTAGAGGATAATCTGTCCTCAGTCTAGGAAGAGTAAGATGATGTTGATAAAGTAAAATTTGAAACTTGAGCATTTGTCTGTGGCATTAGGATTTTTTAATTAATCAGCTTTCCAAGTGCACTACAATTTATATCTGTGTTTGGCATTTAGTCATTGACTATAGTAAACTCTGTTTAGTAATCTTGCGTATTCCTCATGCATCTTCTTGACAGACAGACAGGAGCTGCACATTTGCCTGAAGCCAAAGAGGTCCTCTCACACATGGAAAAACCTATCATTAAAACCAGACCAACAAAAATTATCCCCGAAATGAGTGGTCCTATGATAGCAATGCACAGGAGAGCAGGAAAGGGTGGGAAAGGGAGTGGGACAGCTTGATGGGAAGGAGTCTGCAGGGTGGACCAGGACTTGCAAAGGGATGGGGAAGGCATGTCTGAGACTGCTGGGAAGGCACAGGGATAAATGAGGCAGTTTCCCACAGACCTGAATGTGCAAATGGCCTTTGTCTATCGCTACATCTGTCTCCCACAGGGAAAAGTCTGGCATCTCATCTCCTGGGTCACAGGGAAGGATGGGGCTTGCCAGTACGTGTATGACTGGGAGCTCCCAGCTCCTCCCCACACCCACCACTTACTCCACTGCTAAATGTAATACACTGCCGTTACCTAGCTGTAATTTGTTAAATCATTATAAAGAACTTTATCACTATAAAGAAAAGCTTCAGCTGTGGAGTTGAAAGGCTTGCTCCAAATATGAATATTCCACATGAAAGAATTTCTCTTGTTTCAAACCATTTGCATTTTCCTTACACATTATTGATCTGATTGAACAGTTCTCAGATCAAAGGCATGCTGGTAAATGAGCAGCCAAGGTGGCAATATGAGAAGTGGACAGCTG
Organism: Falco rusticolus; assembly: GCF_015220075.1. Taxonomy (NCBI): domain Eukaryota; kingdom Metazoa; phylum Chordata; class Aves; order Falconiformes; family Falconidae; genus Falco; species Falco rusticolus. The sequence goes on from NC_051193.1 coordinate 43,869,952, forward strand.
TTAAAAGAGCAGCTTAAATAATTGCTCAAGGATTTATTGGGTAACATGATTAATGATTGTGGAAATATGATGACATGATACCGAAGAGTAGTGTGCACTGATTGATGGGGAAGTTGGATAGGGCCAAGCTTCGACACCAGAGTATGGAAACAGTAATAATAGCTTGTAATCATGGTATATGCAGTGCTTAGTTGTTAGGAAATTTCAGCATTAATTTTTGCCTTCTGATAGGAACTCAAACTGCAAACTATGTCGTGTGTAATATTTCTCTTATAACGAGGTAAGGAAAAAACCTCCTGTTAACGATGCATTGTAATAGCAGCACTGACTCAAAGAGACATCCTCATCTTTTTTTAAAAAAACTTTTAAATACCCACAAAACTTACTGGAAGCTCATGCTGCTGTTTTAATTAACACCTGAGAGAACTATACATAACACATTAAAGGAGAAAAATATTGCTTTGTGGAACTGATAGTAGTTTGCATACAGACAGCTTTTTCCTGTGGGGGTTTTTTTTAACCTCAAATTCCAGCAGCCAGCAGTAACATAACAGAGGGGATCGGAAACCAGAGGACCAAACTGCAGGCCAGAGCTACTCCATGGCAAAAATACTGCAGACTCTTGGAGGTGATTCTCTGTTGGAAATTGCATGAGATTCCTATTCACTCTGCACTGGTGAGTGATGCAAACCCTCCTCCTTCTTCAGAAATTTTTGTTTAAGAGCTCATGAAACAGAAGGTAATATTTGCAAAATTAATAAAAAGCTATTATAAAATGTGAAACATTAGCAGTCAGTTTTAGAGATGAAAGTAGGCAGAAAAATCCTCAGTGTGAAACCCCAGTCCAGGAAAATGCAGTGCAAAATCGTTACTGACTTCAGCGTGGGCAGGATTCCATGCTAGTGTTTTGTTTTGATTTTTTTTTTATTTCCTATATTTAATTTACTTCCATATGAATAGAAATAGGATCCTACACTAGATTTGAGACACACAGTTTCTCTGTGCCAGAGACTTGACTGCTGTAAGTGAGGGGACCTCATTAAAATTTTCAGTCAGGTCGCAGTAGATGACAGCTATTAGGCCCAGCACTCTAGATCCTACCATTAGACGGTTGTGGTATGAAAACAATTGTCATAGCTTTAAAAACAGAGTGATGTGGGTAGAGCTATTTAAATGAAAACAATATTGCTCATGTTAGGCAAAGCAGACAGCTCTGGAAAGAAATATCTATATTTGAAACCTTGGAAATGTTGCTAATCTCTTCAGGGATGTGAGACAACACAGAGATTGTGTAGGATTTTAGAAGCTTGGTATTTTAAAGCCATAATCTAGTTTGCAAGCCTTAAAAAGTGAGTATTAGTGAGATTACAGTTTTGGTGAAGAGTTTTCATAACAGTAGGCAAGAGGTGGAGTTTGAGCATCTGTTGGCATTTAGGGACAGATTCATTTGTAGCCTTAGGTGACTTCCCTGGCATTATTGAAGGTGCAGGGTTATGTGATTGGTCAAAACCCCAATGTTTACTTACAGTCATGCTCAAACACCCTGAAATACTGTCTCTTTAGTTAATCCATCACAAATACCATCTACTCCATCACTCTTCACCACTGGGAAGCTCACATCTCAATTTCTAGCACACACAGGCTTCGCCATGAGAGAAAACTGGGATCTCTCTGCAGCCCTTTCACACCAGCCAGACATGCCAACTCTGCCTGGCCCTTCTGAGAGCTGTTTTGAGGCAGTTACAAATAAGGGTTTGCTATAGAATTCACATATCATTTCAATCATTTCAGTATTTTCGAAGTGTAACCTGTAAGTACTACTTGGCAAGGACTCTGTCTACCCAAGTGCCTCTCTATGCTGCAGTCATGGTGTTACTATACATAATATACAGTGAACTAAAATTTATACCCTTGTGCACACCTGAAAAAAAAAATTCTTCTGCTGTGTTTTTGTCTTGTTCCAGAGATTTGTTTTTATAGAGTTTCTCATGAATATCAGACTGCTGGCATTGGCTTTTTTTCCTAATTATATTTATAACCAGCATCAAATCTGGGCTAGCCCCACCTGACTTCTGCAGTGCACCACGACAGTTCTGTGGTATGATGGATTTCTACAGCGGCATTCTTTTAAAACAAAAACAAAAAAAAAAGGAAAAAATATTATTGGTTTAAATGTGATCGGGACAATCTTGTTTATCTACTTTGCTATGGCATTTTTTTTTTAAATACTGACTGTTCTGATCATTTCAGTTCTCATCATTTTTCCAATTGCAGGTTGTGCAAACCTGTACTGTGGAAGTCTGCAAAGCATGATAATACCACTGAAACTGCATATGGGTCAGCTGAGGTTTTCTGCATCAAGCTAGGGTGGAAATGCTTATGATGTTCTTGTTTCAAGAAGGTCTGACTGGCAGGTGCTCTGTTCTTTCTCATCCTCTGCCAAGACCATAGCTCATTTATGGCCAGCCCAGCTTTCACACCACCCTGGCAACCCCACGGGTGTTCCAGGTTCCTGGGGACCCCCCACATACCCCTAACAGGCAGTCCTGCTTCCAGGTCCCCCTCAACACCCAGAGACGTGGGGAGATGGCTCCGTTGTTGCCTGGCCCCTGGACTGCTCCCTCTGGTACCTGACTGCTTGGTGACTGGGCAGTCACTTTTCAGCCTGCCCATCTCTCCCGGCTGTAGTTCTCCCATGAGGAGTCCTTTACGCTTGTAATGGGAAATTCTGTGGTTCCACTGCATTTTATATTCCTCCTAGAGAATTTAATTCTTTCATTTCATTCATCTGAAAGTAGTTATTTAGCTGCAGGACAGGAATTCAGGTAAGAATGAGTGATCAAACCTTTCATCTGTGAATCCAGCTTTAAGCTCAGGTTAAACTGCTCTTGCTGTGTCTGGTTGTTGCAATGAAATTATTAGTAAAAATCTTAACTGGGCTAATTTGAATCAATGTAAATGACTGATTAATACTGTAGGCATTATAAGAACCCAGTAGTTCATGCAAAAAATGAGGTGGGTTTTTTTTCCATGAAGTACACTGGAAAGTTACATAGATTATTAATGAAACGGGGAGCATTTGACACCTGGAGGGCAGTGAGGTTGGTAACGAAGCTCCTTTCACAGAATATGATAGTGATTCGCATCACAGGAATCACTAAATCATTCTCAGAACCTGTACCAAAGGACTGAGGACTGAAGAAGTAAGTGAGTCTGAAGACAAAGGCTCAGATCCAGAGAGGAACAAGAGTCGCCTGCATGATAGGTTCAGTTCTCTGACACAGTTGTGTCCAGTTCTGAACTACCTTGTACAAGAGAGGTGTGGTCTTACCAGAGTGAGTCCAGCCAAGGGCCATGAAGATGATTAAAAGATTAGAGTGCTTTTCCTGTGAGGAGAGGCTGAGTCAGCTGAGACTGTTAAGCCTGGAGAAGGCTGGGGCATGGGGGACCTTACCAATGTGTACAAATACCTGAAGGGAAGGAATGAAAACAAGGGAGCCAGAATCTTCTCAGTAGTGGCCAGTGATAGGACAAAAGACAATGGGCACAAGTTAAACTACATGAAGTTCAGACTGAACAGGGAAGACTTTTTTCACTGTGAGGATGGTCAAACACTGGCACAGGTTGCCCAGAGAGGTTATGAGTCTCCATTTATGGAGATATCAAAAACAGTCCTGGGAAACTGGCTCCAGGTGACCCTGCTTGAGAAAAAGGGGTTGACTAGGTAATCTAAAGAGGTCCATTTAAAATTCAACCATTCTGTGATTCCATGATTCAAAAACCTTATTCAGCTGCTGCTCAAATTTAGCTGGCACATGCCCTGTCTTCCTGTGTATGTCTGCACCTGACAACTTGAGAGTCCCTTTGCTTCCTGGTCTAGTTGCAATGCTGCCAGTGGAGTGCTAGGAACCCAAAGCACCTTGCTCCACCCTGTGCACAGCATTTCAAAGGCACTTAATTTCTGCTTCTGTGTGGGCACAGAAGTGCTTCAGTACCGAGGAGCTTCAGAAGCCAGTACATAAGATCATGAACACAGGGCGTTACACTCAGGTTTCAGAAACAGGGATTCCTTTGTTAGTCTGTCCTGGTTAAACCTGGTAAATGACCTGAAGACCAACTATAGGGATCAGCTATGTGGGTCCAACAGCAGCTGCTGCTGTTTGCTATAAAATGTAGGTAGAGGAAGAGCAAGCAGTGGCATGTTATCTCTGCAGTAGCTTAGTGGTTCTTTCTGTTAGAGAATCCACAAAGATGCAAGTTAAATCATTTCCTCAGCCTGAGATAGTTAAACCCAAACCTTTCACTGCTCCCAAGTACCAGCTACGAAACTAGTCTATTGCAAAGTAGAAGCATTCTTCAATTTTTCTGTTGAAATTACTCAACTGTACTTAAAGTAATTCATACTTACTGCACCAGACTTCAAGGATGACAAGCTGGCCTAAAATCTGAAATTTTTGCCTGGGTGTACAGCCCTTATCTAAGCTCAGTTTGTCTTGTAAAGCATGTACCTCAAAGTAGCCTACAGCCATGTTAGTGGGGTATTCCTGCAGGAGGCAGGAGCTGTGGGTATAAATCCTAACTAGAAAGACAATATTTAAGACCTTGCAGAGCCAGGCATTAAACCACACTGCTCTGATAAGTATTCCCTATTGTGGTAACTGTGCACCCTGCATGCTAGGTGCGAATGTTGCTGCAGATACTGAATTCTGCAGGTGTGTGGACTCCATTTTGGAAGGTTCACACTTAAAAGATAGGGGTTCAACAGCAAATGACAAGTGCTTAAGTATCCTTCTGGACCTTGGCTTTGATGGCTTAATCCCCAGTATGTTTCCCCAGATCAGAGCTGAAGTGCTTCATCAGAGGTGCCCATGTGGGAAGGAGGGAGGAGATGGCATTGCAGTGCAGTATTGCCATGCTTGCTTTTTGAATAGGCTCTGGTCATTTGTGTTGCCACATCCCTGGAAATTCCCTCAGAGAAGACATTTGAAGAACCTCCTTCTTCCTGCACACACAAACATACACAAGCAAAGTTTTTTAGTGATGCTTTCAGATAAACAGCCACAGCAAAGCCTCATTTTCATTTTATCTCCATAGATAGCTCCAGGAAAAAAACCCACACTGTTTCTGTCTGCAGCCTAAACAACTCACTTTGCTGCATAGTGCCATCTCAAAAAGATGAACAATATAAACTAATTTCATACCTATTCAGTTCAATAATAGGTATTGTTCTAACTATACCTCTAGTGATAAGAGACAGAACTGCTTATTTGCCATTGCTAAGCAACTGTTAAAACAGTGCACAGAATTCAGCCAGCTCTAATGGGCTGATAGGAATCAGTGTCTGAAGTTCTTGTTTGCATTCTGAAGTCAACAATAATTGTCCTTCTCTATTAACATTCATTTAAGATGGTTTATGGCTGCACCAGATTCAGTTGGGTTTCTGTCTTAATGGTGTTCTGAATGGTCTGCTCTCCCTTAGAAAGAAATATTTAACCATAATGCATTAAACTGCTTTAATCCACTTGTTTTGTTTTGATTTAGTGATGAAGTGGCATAGAAGGTGACACAGGAAAAAGAAGGTAATATGAAACACTCCATAGTAATAAAAGCTGATGGTATGAATGGTATCAAGTTGCAGGCAGAGTGTTTGAGGTATTTAGGTGGGGTTCCATAAATCACAAGATGGCATTTGTGTCTGAAATGCAAAGACATCTGCAAAACCCCTATACATTTTGAAAAACAAAATCTAGGCAAGCCAGATGTAAAAGCCGAAGTGCATTAAACCATGGGATTTTTTCCAACCTTAATTTATGAGTTCAGATTTTGCTCATTTGTGTACATGATTTAGGAGAAGGGACTTTCTGGCTTCAATCATGCCTTACCAAGAGATAGAACGGGCAAATGAATAAATGCAAAGGAAGAAATGTTGCACAAGATGATCCTGCATTCATAAGCATTTCTTTGTAGCTGCAGAATGATTTCTGTGACCTAAATGGAGAATGCATTGTCATGAGAGGATGATATCTCTTTAGATGCTCTGTTCGTTATCTGTAAATAAAGATGCATAAGTAACTAATGATGCATAAGCAGAGGGACTGAAGGCTTACTGCTGCTGGAGCTGGAATTCTGTGCTTGTACCCAACACCGCTCCATTGCTTTTACAGGTGCGGAAACATATGATTAACGCTTATGCATGTGAACAGTCCTGTCACATTCAGCAGAACCACCACCATTCCCTGTTAAGTAAGTGCTTAAATGCTGTATTGGCACAAGCTGAGAAAATCAACACTTTGTCAGATGGAGCCCATGCAGGCGAAACAACATTGCCTTTCTTAGCCCACTGCGCTTCACACCATGACTTGCAAGAGCCAGGTCTTAATGTTACAACAGCAGAGTAAGTGCTTTGAAATAAGGACTTCAGCCAATGCCTGAGTCAGAAGACTAGCTTGTCACACAATGATATGAAAATGTGGGGGTAAAAAGTTGAGACTGTCCCTTCGCAAAGCTTACAGCAATGTCTGAGTCACCACAGGACATGAGAAAGCTTCAGGCAATGGCATGAAAAGTAGGCTCAGTCTGACCTCTTATGTAACTCCTACGTTAGTATCTTCTCTGCTCCATATACAAACTCAGAAAACATCAAAAAGCTGTTACTGAAAGCAGTGTTCTTATTTATTCATTTGTATAAGCCAAACGTGACTTAAGAAATTTGGTATTTTCCATGCAAGCTTTAGTACAGGACCTAGTACTTTCCTTGCTGGTACTGGTAAGACCATAGATTTCTGGACTCATTAAAAGGATGTTTGCACCCCCTAGTGTGTAAGAATTTGCAGGGAACCCGGTTCTTTAGCCTTACAAATGTGGATGTTTAACATTAAACCATAATAAAATCTCCCTGTCACAATCTTAACAACTTCAAGAGAAAGGATTGTCAACTTGAAGATCATCCATCATGTTCCTGTACCCAACAATATTGGGACTGACCTGAAAATGGGTTCTACTGAGTTGGATTTTTATCCCACTGGAAGATATGAGGGGTTACAGTAAAAAAAGAGACTGTACCAAAACCAGACAATTCAAATCCAGACTTTCCTGAAAGTCAGGGATGTCAGATCCAGCTTCAGCCCATTAATGAGATAAAGTCTGTAGCTGTGTTTCACTGAAGGACAGGGATCTTTGGATCTGGACTTCACTCCAGTTAACTAAAACTGTAAAAATGAGACTCGTGCTTAACTGCCTTCCAAAAACTATCACCAAGATTGTCACACATAAGTACACTTCTGACTTCTGACAGTGGCCTGCATTCCACTATTTGAAGTTAGGTCTTGAAACTCTGAAAAACTTCTCCTTACAGCTGTGGATCACATCCTCATTCTTCAGATGTGACTTCCTCTATGCCAAGTTCTGCTCATTGTGTTAAACGGGGTAGAACCAGTCACTGAGATGAATCAATTAAGCCTATTGGGACCCAAAGTGGCAGTTCAGCTCTGAGCTCTCTGAGCAAAACCCAGGAACCGAACCAAACCAAAGTGCTGGCTCCTGGCTTTGAACATGGGAAGGTGTCATAGTTTAACCCCAGCCAGCAACTAAGTACCACACAGCTGCTTGCTCATTCCCACCCCCACCCCAATGAGACAGGGAGGACAACTTGGGAGAAGGTAAAACTCAAGGGCTGAGATAAGAACAATTAAACAACTGAAAGAAATAATAATAATAACAACAATTGTAATGAGAAGGAGAGAGAAGTAAAAAGGAATAAAACCAAAAGGAAAAAAAACCCCTCCAAACAAGTGATGCATGACACAACTGCTCATGACCTGGTGACTGATGCCCAGCCAGTCCCCAAGCAGTGACTGACAGGCTTCAGCCAGCTCCCCTCAGTTTCTATACTGAGCATGATGTTCTATCACATAGACTACTCCTCTGGCTAGTTCAGATCAGCTGTCCTGGCTCTGCTCCCTCCTACCTTAGGTCCCACCAGGCTTCTTGCTGGCAGGGCCTGAGAAGCTGGAAAGTCCTTGACTTAGTATAAACGTTACTTAGCAACAACTAAAACATCAGTGTGTTATCAACATCATTCTCTTGCTAAATCCAAGACAGCACTGTACCAGCTATTGAGAAGAAAATTAACACTATCCGAGCCAAACCAGGACAGAAGGGAATGACTTATGGGTACATCTTCTAGTGGGTCTTGCACTGAATTTTGAGGGTCAGATTGTGTGACGCAAACCTTCACAGCACGGTCTGGTATGTGCTGTTTGGCTGACTGTCACCAATGCAGTCATGGGCAGGATCTGATTCACCAAATTACATACACATGTTTTCAAGAATTCCCCCGCTCACTCCTTCACTGAAAGCAAGATTTAACCATTTCCCTTGAGGTGTCTGAAACCAAATCACTGTAGCCTTGGCAAGTGGCTGACAACCAAAAAAATGATATTGCCAAGAGAAAGAAGTGGACTGTTTTCATTATCCAAGCAAAATTAAATGAAAAAGCAAACAAACTACACAAATGATGAAAATTAAATTAGATTTTCTTTACTTTCATTATCTAAGTAGTTTCTTATAATAAATGTATTTTAAAATATGACTTTCAGCCAATAGTATTTACTATACTAAAACTAGACTGATTTTATTTACTGTACAATGCTTAATAGCTCCTCCAAGCCACTTTATTCTGTAATTTAAAATGAATTCTTTGAGCTTTTTTTCAAAATAAGAAACTTGGCTTTTTTACAGAATCGGCCTTAATAACTCACACTGAAGATACTGCCAGGAGCTATGATGATGACTTTTGTCAGGTATTCTTTTTTTCCAGAAGAATGGAGTCATCTTGATATTAATGCAGACTTCTTTTTTTCATTTGTGTAAATTAATAATAATAACATATTAAAAGCACCAGCATATCGCTGCTAAGTGTCCCCAAAGAGTAACATTTCAAGGCTCAGTAATACCACTGTGATATAAACTAGGCAAATGGTATAATGAGAACATGTTTTTTAAAAGTATGTTAACAGTAAGAAAATGATAGTGGCATGTGCAGGTGCCAATTCTAAAAGCATCTCTCCACTTATGTTTAGAAAATTGAATCTATGTACTTTAGGAGCTGGACTAGTTATTTGAAAATTCCTTTTTTTTTTTTTTTTTATTAAAAAGCCAGATCTTTGCATATCAATTAATTTCTGGTTTAAAGCCTTTATTTTTCACTATCATAACTAGGTATCTGAAACTGTGATTTCTGTTAGACAAAATATTGATGTTTACAAACGCTTCATTGTACTTCAGAAAGTGCTGGGACCATGTGTCTCATTTCTAAGAACAGAGAGAAAAAACACTGCCATGAACTTCAGACCACTGAGGTTGGGCTGTCATGATACTGCTTAGCCCTGGCCTCCCAATCTCTCAATGGCTCTTGTACATAGGACTGGGGTTCCTGGTCACAGGGTGCAGAAATATTGACTATCAGGTTGAGGTTCAGATGCAGCTTGACTTGGTGCTGATGAAGGCATCACTCCCACAGCTCATTTGAAGTGAGTTGGCGGAGACTTAATATACAGCAGGTTTTGCTATTGACAGTAAGCAAGCAGGAGCAGCAGACTGCTTGAAATTTCAACAAAAGGCCCAAGTGAACACCTGAATTCTTTTCCCAACCAAAACTCAGATGTTTTAGCAGGCAGATACATGATACATGCTCTTGAAACAGAGCATGTTACTGGGGCTAGAGCTCCTAGGTTTCAACTAGAATAGCCCCAGGTCTCTAAACTAGCCACCTAAGAACAGTGTAGATAGGAAGCAAGAAAAAAAATTATTACACTATAAAAAGAAGTCTTGCGTAAGCAAGCAAAATCTGCTCATCACACCTGTCATTTTTCACAGGAGGGTGTCAATATAAAAGTAGGTAGAGTGATATATTCAGCTGAAATCAAAAGCAGGAGTGAAGATGTGATAATGCCCATGCCTAAATAGTGAAAATAACTGAGGAATTTGGAGATATGATATGGCTTGCGATGAAATATACTGGCTACATTGAAATTCCATATAAACTGATATGGGCCTTTGCTTTCAGGGCTCTCAAAGAGACTGTCGTACTTTTCTGGTCTTCTAATAATGCCCAATAATGTTTCCATAGGAATGGCAGAGTGAGATGGTTCTACTCCTTACAGTATTGCACTGTGCAAAATAGAAGTTATAGATGAGACAGATCCCCACATTGATTTTACAGTCAGGATTGTCTGAAATCATATTAAAGGTTTTGATTGTTTCTTTCTTTTTTAGGGAAAACCAGTCCTGCTCTGTTGTTGATGAGGTGCTGTATTTCATTTAATAACCGATTCTTGTCCCTTTTGAATGTCTAATATGGTATTTTATATGAATATTAGGGTCCTTGTTCACATGGAGATTTTTCTTCCTGCTTCAAGGCTGAAGGATTCCAGCCTTTGCAAAGATGCTAATACTCGGTCAGATTTCCCAGCAGCCTCATGCAGCTATTATTCCAAAAGGCATCACCTTAAAGTCTTGGAGAGAAAGCATTACGGTTAATGCAGTTTGGCAAGTCAGTGTAACATTCACTGCATTACCTTGATGTGGTTTAATGGCATGAGCAGCATGCACTCTGTGTCAGAAAAAATTACCTGTTGACCCTTGCTGTAGCTTGATGCCTGTTCCTAACCAGATAGCTAAGAAATGGTGTGGAAAATCTCATGAACTCCACTCCCCCCCAGCTCTTTCCTATAGGGAACTCGTTTCCTATCAGCTTGCCTACTAAAAAAAACCACTTGCTTTGGTGTTTTCGTTGCTACAGTATTATTTCATACACACGACGGAGCTGCCCAGTGAGCCTTCTTCCTGGCCTACCCTCCTAATGAAAAGATAAACCAATAATGGAAGTGAATATAGAAAGAAACAAGGAAAGGGAAATATAAAAGGATGTGTTTTTTATTGAGATGGGAAACAAAGAGACTGTGGCAGTCCTTTTGCAGGAAGCAGTCTTGGTCCACTCCTGGGAAATTCCTTCTTTGCTCAGGAAACAGACTGGCACAGTGAATACACAGGTGATCTTCATAGCTGTGTACCGTGAGAGAACAAAATATTACCCCTCTGCATGAATAGATTGATTGTGAGTGACAGCTGGAAAATTAATTTCATGTTCTTGAAGGATACTGGATGATGTCAAAATCCTTTGTTGATTCATAGAAGAGGCATGTCCCCTTTCCAGGACCTCACCCCTGACCAAGGGACCAAAACGGTAAGCAATGTTGTAAATGTGTAGGGCAAATCAATTTATTCCTTGGCTTATCTCCTCAGATTTCCAGGAAGTTTCCTAGTCAGTGTCAGCCCCACTGATGGCTCCTGAAGTGCACACAACTTCAGAGATATGACCATGCAACTTCATCTCTTACGAGCTGGTTCTTCCCTTATGTTGGTGGGAATTTAGGCACCTGGCTGGAGCGGATCTTTGGAGCCTCACATGCTGACCCTGCAAACTCATCCCTTTGGACTTTGTCTCCTTCTTGTTGCCAGGAGACTTGCTGGTCAGACATTTGCATCATGGCTCCAGCAGGAACCTTCTGCTTTGGCACCTCACTTGCCCAGCGCAGGAGGTTTTGCTGTGGGATAGAGGCAGCTGGGTGCAATGTAATGGAGGAATATGCTGTCAGGCACTGCCGCACCCACTCACAGCCTTGTGTTGTGGGTCCTAACCCATGCCATGACCCGGTGAGCTCAGGAGCAGGACCAGTCCGTGGTCCAAGGCACGGACAGGTATGTCTACCACATGGCTAGATGTGACTAGACTGAGGCTCAAAGCTTCTAAGAGCTTGAAAGCTGTAAGCTGGAGCTTCTGACACAATAAAGGCTAGGATGCCACTCATGGGCAGGGATGCTATTTTTTGCAGTATGTTGGACTCATTAGTTGTGAATGTCAGTGCTTGAAAAAGGTGAAAAACGGTGAAAAGGCAGGTCCTCAGTACCTCCCTTTGATGTCTCAGGTAACATGAAAGGCAGCCTATGGCACCATTCTGCTATAATGACATTTAAAAAAATCCAAAAAGAAAGAGAAATCATCAACCATGGAGGAGATCCCTGCAATTTGGCAGTGTTCCTGATCCACAAAGCTACTTTTCTGGTTTCTTCCATTAGCCCAACTGCAATATGAGCAGAACCAGATTACTTATCAGGCCAGAATATTAATGTTCACAGCATTAATGTTCTGGGGCCCTTAAAATGAAGAGCACTAACAGAAAAATCTTTTCAGTCCTTTCACATGAAATCCCACCATTCTGAACTGACAAAAATAAATGCAGTGAACTTTCAGTGATATTGCACCATATAAAAAGGTTATTAAAAATGTATTTGAAGGACTAGCTTTGTCAATACTAATGCACTGAAGAAATGGAGGGTTTCCCAGCTCAGGCACTGATGTACAGACTTAGTGAGGGAGTGATTACTGCAATAATAGATTCTGGTAGCTTAAGTTAGACAAGCATTTTTAGATTTCATATGCAAAGAATCGCCCTCTATTATAAAAAGATGACATATTCAGTAATATTGGGGTGAAATAAGAATATGTGTTTAAAGGAATATTGTCAAGTAGATATTGGTTCATCTCTGAAAATGTCTTTGAAAGATGCGGGGGAGAGATAAAATAGAGCAGTGTAGAGAAAGAGAAGAGTACTGGTAGGAATGTAAATAATTTATTGGTTTATTTGTTGATTCTTATTTCCATAGTAATCAGAGGGGTTTTTAGAGGTGATCTGTACATTCCCTGAAGTGATGTGAACATAGCAACAAAGTGCCAGCACATGAAAACTTTAAAACACAATTAACTGCGCTTTGAGAACTGAGTCCATTCTCTTATCTTGAATTCAGACACCTCTGACCTTACCATTCATTTTCAGACTAAACAACTGCTCGATCAAGATTCAGTATCCCTACTATCAGGGTTTTGTGCAGGTCTTCCAGGACCAAACGAAAACTAGTCAGTGTTGGTTTATTGCTGTAAATAAGCTTAGAATAAAGAGATAGAAAGGAGAGAAAAAGCCAAGCTTTCAAATCCTTACAGTCAGTCATTTAAGATGATGATAAGAGAGGTAAGAATTTATTTTTAATTATCATTGTGGGGTTTTTTGATAATGCTCCCTTTGAAGAATGCAGAAAATACTTCACTCCTCCCATTGATAAGTGCTGTCACTTTCAGTTTTGTCCTCCTCATGTATCACAGCTGATTATTTCTTTTGGTGTTTGAGGGAAGGCAAATATCTTTCACTCCAGCAGTCAGTCCCTGTTGAAGTGAGAAGGTAAGTGCCAACTGCCACAGCTGTGCTGCCAGCCCTCACACAGGTTTTGTACAATCCTGTCTTTGTGAGTTTCAGCTCCTAAAGAATCAGCTGTGTTCTGTATCATGTTTCTTTCAGTGGACAATTGTCTGCTTTTCCCAGGTTAATTTAATCAGTGGAAGTGCCCATTAGTTCTTGAGGACTGTACTTCTTAAGGGTGTAAGGGTTTTAAATACTAATCCCAGTAGAATTATTCTTGTTCAACGAGGGTCCCTTTGTCCTATAGCTGGAATCTGGGGCAGCTCTTGCCCTAGGAGTGACAGGTCCATCCCCTTGAGGACTTAAAAAACCTTGCTGAAATATTTTCTGGTTGTTCTGCCTTAGCAGTGATGTGCAGTAGCAGAAGAACACAACAGAGTTTTAAGAGAACAGTATGGTAACAAATAATAACTTTTCATAAAATTTGGGGGTTTTTTTTGTTGGGCTTTTTGGGAGTTTTTCTGGGGTTTTTTAAGTAATGCTTAAATATGTTCTGGACTGCTTGTGCATTGATGAACCTGCATGACAGTCTGCAGTGGGGATTTCACTGACTTTCCCAAGTTCAAATGGGCATGTGGCAACTCAGGCTGACTGTGAAAAGAGGCATGCATGAGAAAATTGCAAGGTCTTTTACAAGGTAATAAGATTTTTTGTTTCCCAAGGTGTAACAACTAATCATGTCAACATTATCTTGATAGTGAATAACATGCACACCTTTCGTTTTCTGCAACATTGCTTTCTTAAACTTCCATTGCATTAGACACATGCACGTAGACACACACATGCACAAACACATCTATTATAAAGTTTTCTGCTGTGATTCCTCAATGCCATCTAGAAAAGCATCAAAGCTGCCACTGGCAGTTATCACAGCTTTGAAGACTGAAGCAACCTGCTTATTATCAAGTATAGTATCTCAAAGGAAACATGTCCTTAGCAAGAAACAACACAGCGAATAATGTCTAATTAATAGATGTACCTGTAATTTTAAGAAGACTGTCTTTGTCATGATGACGAGAAATACATCTTAGACTTTCTTGTTATTTCCAGAGTTAATACAGAATTAAGAGGACACTCTTAATGGATTTAAACTTATCTTCACTGAATATTTTCACAATAATTTGAATTCATACCCATGTAATGAATATCATTCAGTGAAGAAAATGGACCTCCCCCCTGTTGCTCAGTATCTACTATCTAGCTGCCCCATGGAGCTTTGTTTTCCAAGAGTCAGCAATAATTGTTCAGAGTTTAATTTCAAATTTTACTGCTGTCATTTATTACAAACTATCAGGGGGTTAATGTGAGAAAATCCTTTGATAGGAAAACTCTTTGGGCAGAAATCACATATTTATACATCTAGCACCCAGACTATTGCAGACCCTGATCCCGCTGTGGACTTTGGGATTTATTTCTATTGAATAACATTCTTTATAAGACTTCTCTAAGCCAAGGCAGGTTTATGAGCTATCCCATTGCATCCGTTTCCCACCCACTGATCCAAGTCTGAATTCTATAGAAATAGGTGTTGCTACAGAATCAAGACAGGGCCCTGAATACTGCTTTCTGAAAGGCATACGTCTGGAATTTAAATAATTTTACCTGCAAACAAAACCTCAGGCCAGCCATAAGCAATTGAAGCTCTTCTTAAGGCATCTGCTTTAATGTGTGCCACTAGGGGTGATGATATCCAGCACCAGCACTGGATGCAGTACACTTAAAACGGGTCCTACAGCACTGCTGCCATCCACCTTTTAGCTATTAGCTGAAGCTTCCACCTTCTGGCTCTGAACTCCATAACCCCTGCGATGATGGCCTGCAGGTACCCGGTGAGAGAGTAAGTTAGAGATCTTCTCTAAGGCTAATGTTTAGCGCTGCCCAGGGGAGTCACGCAGCAAGTGGTGCTTAGAGAGCCCCGCGGGGCGCAGCACCTCTGTCCTTCAGCAGCGTTTCTCTAACTTCCCAAGACTACCCAGCCTCTTCCGAGAAAAGCACCCCGCACCGGCTTACACAGCTTTGTCACGGCAAGTTTTCACCTAACCTGTAAGAATCAGACTGCATTTCAAACATTCACCTGCTCCTGATTTCTCCTCTTGTGGTCTTTTTTGCCTTGGCTGGATGTGTGCATTTCCGACCAGCTTTATTTCTTGGTTTTGCAAACGCCCCAGGGACCCCCCCCGCGCGGGCCGGCCTCGCCCCACGCAGCCGCGGCTTGGAAGCGCCGCGAGCGCCCGCCCGCTGCAGGGCAGCCGCCAGCCTCCCGCCGCGCCGGGAGCGGCTGCCGGCGGGCCGCGGGCTCCTCCCGGCGGCGGCCGCTGCGCCGCTCCGCAGGGCGGGCCCTTCCCGCCGGGGCCGGCGCAGCGGCGGCGGGCGGCGGGCGGGCGGGGTAAGGGCGGGGCGGCGGGGGGGCGCGGGGCGCCCGGCAGGGGGAGGCGCGCGACCGCGCGTTAGGGGCAGACGTAAAGCATGTTGAGCGGAGGCTCCATAGCTCAGTGGTTAGAGCACTGGTCTTGTAAACCAGGGGTCGCGAGTTCGATCCTCGCTGGGGCCTTGGGGTTTTTTTTTTTCCCCTTTATTTTTTTGTTGTTGTTTCTTTTTTCTTTTTCTTTCCCCACGTCGCGCTGCCCCCCGCCGCATACACGAGCCTGGTTTTGGGGTGTTGTGGTGGCGGCGGACCAGAGCGCGCGTGCGGGCTCCGTCGCCTTGTAGTAGGGGGACCACTTCGGAAACAAACACGGTAAAATCTGAGCATTAACCAGATTAACTCATGGCTGTGGTTCGTGCCGGCAGGGGAGTGGGGGGGACAGCAATAAGCTCTTTGGGAAGCAGCGTGGGGATGGTTGAGTAAATATTTGTACAGCTCACAGCACAATCTCCCTGATGGGAGCTTTGGCAAAAGGCTGCTGAGGGGTTTAAAAGGAACAAATTGCCCCTGAGTGGAGAATAAGCTGGACAGGATTATCTGACTCTTCACAGCTTGTCAGGCAAGCCGGAGCTGTTGGTTTTATTCCTGTGCTGGAGGCTGGACAGAGGAGGTGTAATAATTCTTTGCCTTTTTTTTTTTTAGGTTGTAGAAAGAGCTAGAAACATCCACACAAGTCCTATTGAGCACCACACTTTAAAAATACACATTTGGGTGTTTTGTTTTTTTGTTTTGGTTTGGTTTTTTTTGTTTCAGAAATGTTATGAGCAAGGCTTTTAGGTTCTAGCACCACAAACACCACAGCAATCGTTACCAACATCAAGCAGGGAAATTAATACATACGCTTTGGTGAGGGGAAAGGACATCTGCAGCACACATGTTGCAAGGTGCTCAAACCATGGCAGAGCTGTTGAACACAGGCCGGTGCTAGGGGCTGTTGCTCCGCATGCAGGAGGCTGCAGAACGATGCGTGGGCTGTGGCATAGTACTGCAGCCCCTGTTACACCCTCCTGGCTCCTATCACAGCTTCTCACCAGCCTCCGTTCTGTTGAGAGTAGATCAAAGCTGTGGTGGTGTACAGCCATTGCCATGGTGAGAGGAGCAGGGGGCTGACAGGCTGTTTCCCCCTTATGTCATGCTATACCACGACATCCAAAAAACATTTGAATTTGCTGTGCTTTGGGGTTCTTGTACATAGGAATTTGCTTGGAATGACTCCTTCTTTGCAGCGTTGCCTCCCCATCCCATCTGGGAACACAGTGCTTGGTCCTGATCTCAGTTACCAGTTGACTATCATTGTAGCCAGTTCCTCAGCTCAGCAGTCCTCACAGTGTCCTTGCAGCAGGTTCACGGAGGTGGTGATAAAACCCATCCTTTGAGAGGATCTGTTCTCTCAGGAGGGGTCTGGACGAAGGCTGGATACAGTGCTTCTCCGTTGACAGGGCGCTGGGTTTCACCATGGCCAACCAGAGCATTATCAGCCCCCTAGAATGCTACAGGCAGTCTTGAGAAGCCATCAGTCAGGCCTCTGCTTGTAAGGGCTGTGTAGTTTGTTTAGTCTCTTGCAGGATCACCCAGAACGAACCTGCAGGAACTGCCCCTGCAGTTAGGTCTGGCACAGCCCAGCGTCATTGACATCTGCGGTCAGAGGACAGGGCTACGGCGCTTCAGCCGTTGAAGGGAAGCACAAGCGTGCAATGCTTGGCTGCTGTGTTCCCCACATCCACGACATATCACCGGAATAGGGTTCAGCTATTCCCTTTTGTCACAGCCATATATATATATATGAGCTGTCACAGAGGCTTTTCCAAAAGCTGACAGGCTGCTGCGTGTGCTGTTACCGCCGCGTAGCAGCGCGCGTGAGACCCGCGCCGCCTCACCTCAGCTTTCCTGCCGCGCCGCCACCCCCGCACCCCGCCCGCGGCGCGCGCCCTTCCCGCCCGCGGCGCGCGCCCTTCCCGCCCGCGGCGCGCGGCGGTTGCGTAAGCGGCGGAGCGCGGGCGATGCTGCCGCAGGCCTCCAGAGGGAGAGCCTGCCTCTCGCCGCCGCGCGCCCGCCCGGCGCTTCCCGCGCGCGGGAGCAGCGCTCGGGGGCTGCGGAGGCCGCCGGGGCACCTGCAAACTGCGCCCAGAGCGCGCGGCGTCGGTGCTAACAAGCAGAAAGGAGGGGGAGCCGCGGCGAGCGAAGGGGCAAGGGGCCGCGCTGCGCCCTCGCTTCCCAGAGGCCTGTATCTGCGACGCCCTCGCCGGCCAGTGCTGCGGCTGGGCCCTGCGGCGGGCGCGACCCGCCCCAGCACGTGCGCTGAGGGGCTCGGGGTGCAGCCCGCCTCAATGCCGGGCGGGCGGAGGACGGGGCGCGCTGCTGCGTGCTGCCTGAAGTGCCGAGTTTTCTCCTGATGTGACTGAATTTTTATTTTCCAAAGACATTCATTACAGTTAAATGTGGCCTGTTGTAAAATAGCAGAATTGTAAGAAGAGTCTTACACACTGGTTCGGCTGTCCTGCTGTCCCTGGCGGCCGGGGTGACTGGTGGCTCCAGCAGGTGCCGCAGCAGGGGACAGGGTTGGGGGCAGCGCCGTGTGCGGTTCCCTCGGCGAGCGCGGCCGTACGGCCCCGGGCTCGGGCTAGTTGGCTGGCGGCGCCGCTCCGCGCCTGCCCGTGGGACCCGGCTTAGCGCTGCCGTGCGGCCCGAGCAGCCGGTAGCAGCTCCCCCGCCGCCGGGGCGTGCAGACACATGCCTGAGTGGAACGCAGGAGGTGTGGCCAGGCCGCACCTGAGCGCTTTTTCCCCTGCCTTCTCCATCCCCCGTGGGACACCAATACACCATTGCCTGATCCCAGCCAAGGAGTGACCCCAAAATTTCTTCCATCCTCTACATGCGATGTCATCTGCACTCCATTTCTTGCTATAAAGGAAGCTTCATTAGTCGCTGTAGTTACAGAAGGTGAGAAACATGTCAAAGCTTTGCTCAAAAAGGCTGGGCTAACCTTCATTAGGTCCAGTGGTACAGTCATTGGTGATATCACTAGAAAATGCCTTTACGGTTTGTTTCTCCAAAGTGGTGAGGGGCCTGGATGGTACTAACTGTGTTTTCATTTTGGACTGCTAGCAGAGCCCCTGAGAATTACCCCAGCGTCTGAAAAGACACAAACCTTGCCATCCCTGCAAGGCATTCTGAGCTCATCTCAGAAATATTTCTCCTTATTATGTTTTTTCCAGGAAATTTATATCCATCTCGCTCAGTTCAACAGCAGGAGGCCTTGCACAAGAAGAGGCTGTTATCTTCACGAGTCCACTATTTTTCTTTCCAGATATGTAACAAAAATTGACATATCTAAGCATAAGTTACTGCAGTGTGATATCATTTTTGACAACGGGAATAGGGAATGAAAGTCAATGACTGTGAAACTGGTTTAGCCAGCAGAGAAAAAATGAAACGTAAACCCTTTCAATATTCCACATGCTTTAGTATTGTACAGATGCTGCCAAAACATTATACATTTCTAAAAACCCCAACCAACCTCTCTCCCACCAAACTCCAAGCACTTTCAAAATCTAAGATTAATAAAGAATGTTTCTGTTTGTTTAGTCAGAAAAGAATGAAGAAATTCTGACTTGTGTTTCTGGACTTTCTGCAAGTACTTAAAGTTTGATGATTTTGTATTTGTGCCAGTGAGGTAAAGCCAAAAAGTGAAATCTGAGACTTTTTTTTTTTCCCATCACCTGATGCAAATACAGCCATCAAGACAGTCTTCAATGAAGGGTGAAAATGTTTACTTGTAATAGGCTAAGGTGTTAACAGTAACACCAAACCAAAAAATGTGTTTGTCTTCTAAAGATACTATTTTTAGTCAGACATTGCTCTTTTACTTTATGTTCTTCTGGTTGCTAAAACAAGACAAAATTCCTTGTGCATGACAAGTTTATTACTTATTTTATTATTAATTAATAAACTAATAATTTAATATCAACAAATTAAATAACAATTAATAATTAATTAAATAATAAATAAATAAAAAAACAAAAAAATATTATACTTATTACTTATTACTTGTGCATGACAAGCTTATTATTATGCTCCTAGTCAGGCTTTTCCAGGATGTTCCACACTTTGATGCCTGATCACTTATTTTTACAAGTTTAATGGTGCTGTTACTTTGTGTGGAGTTTCTTTCATAGGGTGCCATTAAAGAGTCCTTTAAAGGTGGGTAGAAGGAACTCTGAACACCACAATCACCAGCTATAATATTGATCCAGTCTAGTATATTCTGACCTCCAAACCAAGCTGTCTCCTTGTGACTTTTCCTCATCCTCTATCAATAAATCTCTCCCTTTTAAAAGAAAATAATTTAAATACAGCTGTTCAAGACCAGACGCAGGCCAAATGCATTCCCAGACAAAGTGAGAACTCAATGCTTTAGGACTTTGAATGATGATGCAGTGCAATCTTCACAGGGGAGTAACAGTAGATAAATCTGTGCTTACTGGTATTCTTGG
Organism: Falco rusticolus; assembly: GCF_015220075.1. Taxonomy (NCBI): domain Eukaryota; kingdom Metazoa; phylum Chordata; class Aves; order Falconiformes; family Falconidae; genus Falco; species Falco rusticolus. The sequence continues at coordinate 43,890,183 of NC_051193.1, forward strand.
CAAAAGACTGTGTTTCTGAGCTGGTTAGCTATGGACGGAGGGACAACTAATGAACCCATTTGGCTTCTTGTCTGGATGTTGTTTACTGTGATGTTAGCATATGAATAAGGATGCTTAAAAAGAACAGGGACATCTTTGGTAATGAGAAAGTGCAGATGAATGAAATCCTTCAGTGCTCACCACAAGAGTGACTCTTGGGTTTTAAAGAAAAATAATGTTTCCTATATTTTCAGGGAATCTTTCCTAACACTTGAAAAATAGAAGAAAAGTAAACAAATTTATCATTGCAGCTTCCCAAGATATTTAACTAACAATGCAATAAGTGATACTAATCTTGCTTATATTTTAATATCGACATCTGTCTATAGGTTTTGATGTGCACTTCAGTAGAGAGATGTTGCCTATGATAAAAAAATGGCCTTTTTTCCATGCAGTTTATAATCTAATGACGGGAAGACCAGGTTCTGACAGTATAGAATCTAGGCACAATACAATAGGTTTGAATACAATGAAATGCACAGAGCAGTAAAAGGGAGGGTCCTTTTAAAATCTTGTGTGTGTGTGTGTAATTTATTATGATTTGAGAATGGATGAAAAACAGCAAGAGAGCTTGAGTTCAGAAAGGATGAAGCACTGTTAATTTAGAATCTATGTATCTTACGTATAGGCAAAAAAGCCCTGCTGACATCACTAAACTTGATGGACTTTTCAGATTATTCTGGCTTTCAGGTGACCAAAAATTAGTCTGTAAGTAGAACTAGTCTTAGGGAAAAGGTGAAGCTTAAATCAAATTTAGAAATGTGACCCTGAAGTATTAAGAAAAATTAAAAGTAAGTTCAGCTTTCCTGCCTACTTCTCTAGGACAGGTTCTCTAAATGTATCTAGTTGCATAATTTCATATGAACATGAACATAAATTCATATGTAGACTGTAAATGGAGAACTTTTACTGTAAAATAAGGTTGGTACCAACTGGGTCAACCTCTAGTCAAAGCAGAGAAACTGCTCTGCTGACAACAGTGCAGGCAGAACACTAACTAATGCTGCAGGTATCTGACTGCCCATCCACATACATCTGGTTACCTCACAGACCCTGTGCATAGGCTTCTCACAAGTAAAGCACATTCATTCCTTCTGAAGATAAACAGAGGAGCTGTTCATTTTGCTCACCAAGTTACAGACTATTTTTGGACAAGGATGCTGTTGCTTGCAATCCCTCTGCTGCATCTGTGAGACTTGCTAATGACCATGGTGCCTGTACATGTAAACAGTCTCAAATCAAGATACGTTCCCTCCTGAAAAGAGGCTATGAATGTCTGCTCATTCCCTTCAGAGGACTGGTACTGCTGATCACATCACCACAGCAAGAACTTTAATCCATACCAAAAGCCTTTTGTAATAGAAATTAATGAGAAACAAACCCACAAGGATGAGTATTTATCACTGCATGTAGCAGCTGTATAGAGACAGCAGTCTCTACCAACATGCTAGTATTTTTTTAGATTGGTAAAACACAGCACTGAAAACCCATACAGTTGAACTATGCAATAAAGATACTATAATTTAAACGTGACCACATCCTTCTGTAGAGGCTTCCTCAAGACAGTGATGTAGAGCAGGGGTCCTCAAAGTTTTTAACCAGCGGGCCAGCGCGCGGATGAAGCGGCAGGCAGTCATCTGCGGCTGCTTGGTTCCAACCCCGGGCATGGGGGGAGGGGGGGGGGGGGCGGGGCAGGGCAGGGCAGGGGATTTCTGTGAATACCGGGGGCCGGATTGAGGACCCTGGGGGGCCGTATCCAGCCCGCGGGCCATAGTTTGAGGACCCCTGATGTAGAGTCTATATGCTTAATTTACACTGAAAGCACTGAGTGTTTTTTAAAACAAAGTAAATAACATGAGAAAGCTTAACTTTAAGACACTGAAGTGTAATCCATGAGAGACTTTCCTTGTCATTAGAAATTCCTTAGCTATTTATAACTTTTAAAGCATTGAGTAATGTGTGTATCACATTGGGCTCATCGTTTTAGAGTTATCTGTATAAGAACTTGGGATGTGCATGTTTATTTTACTACTTGTAACTTGTTTTGTTGTAGAAGCAAGGTGAAAATAATCCCAGGAACTGGCTACATTAAAGAGTACCTACTCTACTTGCAGAAGTGGGCTTCCATGGAGACTACTAATAGTTGGAAGAGTAAAACCAGATGATCTTCAGTACGTAAGTTTTTTTTTTAAATCTTGGATTTGCAAGAAAGCAATACTATTTGCATCCAGCTATCATTCTGGCTGTTATCTGTATTATAAACTGTTCACTGCTTTTTGATCGTTACTCAGTTAAACGGTAAATATTTTTTGTGAATTAGAAAGAGTTTTGCTTTCTGGTGCAGAGAGCCCTGCGTTTGGTAATGTACCCTTCCCGTCAGCAGGCTACTAAGGAGCAGTATATGAGAAAGCTCTCCCTGCTTCTTTCATGTTTTGAACAAAAGGGGGTTTTCTTCCTAAGATTTTTATATTTTTCCTTATATTAAAGAGTTTCCTGGGCTCTGCAGATCTATTCTCCCATGAGGCTGATGGAAATGCTGGTATATTTGGGTCCTCTTTCAATGAATAATAGCAGCCATTACTCAGTCTAAAACTTTAAAAATTAAAATCACAGTGCATGTGCAGCAGATCTCCACGGCAATCAGATGTGTGTGTTCACTTCACCTTGCAAAGAAGGGCCTTTTGAGTCTACTAGATTTTTTTAACTTGCGAGGCTGGATTTATTGGGCAAAAAAAGCTTGTTCAGGTGTTATAATTAACTGCTTCATAACTGCAGGATCCTTACCAGCAGAATAGCAGGAACAAAAGGGTTCCTGTCCTGACATCAGTGGTTGACAGAGTCCCTTGTGAGATAGTTCTGAAGGACCAAGGGGTCCAGGAAGGCTGGGCATTCTTCAGGAAGGTAGTCTTAAAGGCACAGGAGCAGGCTGTCCCCATACGCCAAAAGACAAGCCGGTGGGGAAGAAGACCACCCTGGCTGAACAGACAGCTTTGGCTGGAACTCAGGGCAAAAAGGAGAGTTTACCACCTTTGGAAGAAGGGGAAGGAAACTCTGAAGGACTATAAGGATGCTGTGAGGTTGTGCAGGGCAAAGATTAGAGAGGTGAAAGCCCAGCTAGAACTCAGGCTGGCCATTGCCATAAAAGATAACAAAAGATATTTTTACCAATACATAGAAACAAAAGGAGGGCCAAGGATAACCCGGATAACCCCCATCCATGACTGGATGCAGCGGGAAACGTTGCCACAAAGAATAAGGAAAAGGCTGAGGTAATTAATGCCTCCTTTGCCTCAGTCTTTAATAGCAAGACCAACTTCCCTCTGGGTACCCAGCCCCCTGAGCTGGAAGGTGTGGATGAGGAGGAGCAGAATGAAGTCCCCACAGTCCAGGAGGAAATGGTTAGTGACCTGCTGCTCCACTTAGATGTGCACAAGTCTGTGGGGCTGGATGGGATCCAGCCAAGGGTGCTGAGGGGGCTGGTGGAGGAGCTCACCAAGCTGTTCTCCATCATCAACAGTCCCAGCAAACTGGAGGTTAGTCAAAGTGATGCTCATCAACAAGAAGGGCAGAAAGGAGGATCTGGGGAACTACAGGCTTGTCAGCCTGACCTTGGTGCCGGGGAAGGTTATGGAGCAGATCAGCCCGAGTGCCATCACGTGGCACATGCAGGACAATCGGGGTTCAGGCCCAGCCAGCATGGGGTTATGAAAGGCAGGTCCTGCTTGACTAACCTGATCTCCTTCTATGACAAGATGATGTGCCTAGTGGATGAGGGAAAGGCTGTGGACGTTGTCTACCTGGACCTTAGTAAAGCCTTTGACACCATCTCCCACAGCATTCCCCTGGAGAAACTGGCTGCTCACGGCTTGGGCAGGTGTGCTCTATGCGGGGTTAAAAGCTGCCTGGTCAGCCGAGCCCAGCAAGTGCTAGTAAATGGAGTTACATCTGGCTGATGGCCAGTCACAAGTGGTGCTCCCCAGGGCTCAGTATTGGGGCCAGTCCTGTTTAATATCTTTATTGATGATCTGGACAAGGAGATTGAGTGCACCCTCATTAAGTTTGCAGGTGACACCAGGTTGGTGGGGAGTGTTGATCTGCTTGAAGATAGGAAGGCTCTGGAGAGGGATCTGGACAGGTGGGTTGATGGGCTGATACTGATTGTATGAGGTTCAACAAGGCTATGTGCCAGGTCACAACAACCCCACGCAATGCCACAGGCTTGGGCAGAGTGGCTGGAGATCTGCCTGGTGGAAAAGGACCTAGGGGTGCTGGTTGATGGCTGGCTGAACATGAGCCAGCAGTGTGCCCAGGTGGCCACAAAGACCAAGAGCATCCTGGCTTGTACCAGAAACAGTGTGGACAGCAGGACTAGGGCAGTGATTGCCCCACTGTACTTATTACTGCTTGGGCCTCACCTTGACTGCTGTGTTCATTTTGGGCCCCTCACTTCAAGAGGGACATAGAGATGCTGAAATGTGTCCAGAGAAGGGCAACAAGGCTGGTGAAGGGTCTAAAGAACAATTCTTACAAGGATCAGCTGAGGGAACTGAGGATGATTAGCCTTGAGAAGAGAGAAGGTTTGGATTGGATATTAGGAAAAAATTCTTCACTGGAAGGGTGGTGAAGCATTGGAACAGGCTTCCCGGGGAGGTGGTAGAATCACCATCCTTGGAGGTATTTAAAAAACACATCAATGTGGTGCTTAGAGACACAGTTTAGTGATGGACTTGGCAGTCCTGGGCTAACAGTTGAACTTGATCTTAAACATCTTTTCCAACCTAAATGATTCTATGATTCTTTGAAAATTGGGAAGCACTGCCATGACTATTCTAACATCACCTGGTTGCCCCTTGAAAACATTTCTGCTGGGTGCTGGCCTGAGCAGTGTGTCTTTGCTGCCTGCTCTGTGTACTCACAGGGGAAACATGTCTGCTTTTCTTCAAAAATCAAGCCATATTTCAAAGGCTGTGTGACAACTTTTGTCTTGCCATCAATGTGATTCTCAGAAGTGGTGAAATACCTGAGCAAGCTGTAACTTGTCCATGTTATGTACCAATGTCCGGGAAAATATAGCAATTTAGATTTCAGGAGCCTGACATCCAAGTCAGTGTCCAGCACCATGGGCTGGCTTTTTCAGTGTAAACTAAGCCTCTCATGCTTTGCTCCAAGTGTATCTTTTGGCTGGTTTTTGGAAGCTTGAGCTCACTGAGTCCAATGCACAACCTGTGAGTCTGAGCTCGTTCTTCTGGGCTCATGCTTCCCACTTGGTGAAGCGGTTTACCTGTTCCAGATCTGAGCCAGGGAGAAACCCAAAATGTGGGCCCTGTGGATGATAAAGGAGTTAGTGTTTGACAGAGAGCTTCAGTCCTGAGCAAGCACAGCAACAGAAATGTAACGGGAGACAGTGAGCTAGCTGTGACATGCTGCAATACCACTGCTGCTTGTTTAACTTAAAAATGTCAGTCAGCCAATTAGTTCAGTGAAGCTTTTCAAAACATTGCCTGTGAGGTTATTATAATTAAAGTGCTAACACAAATAGCCCACATTCCAAGTTCTGAGCAGCAGAGAAGAAATCTCAACACGGAGCTGGACCTGATAGAAACTGTGCCGATAACCCCTTGATATTAGACAGAATCAGGGATTTTCAATGCCTGGTTTTCACTGTGATTTTTGTCTCTCTGCCCCACTGCATAGCTTGTTTAGCATGACAGCATGTTTACTCAATTCCCTTCCAGCCAGCTGATGAAAAAGAAGACTGCTGAAGTATTATACGTGTCCCTTATGAGCTGGGGCTTTTACAGTATATTGCTCCATATAGTGCAGACAGGCTGTGTTCCAGCTGTGCTTCAGGGATGTAGGGAACTTGCTGTGCAGCTGTGCAGAGGAATTAGTGACTGCATCAAGCACAGCAACATCAATCAGGAAGAATCAATTCTTGCTCCTCCCCTCAAAGCTGCAAAGTGCCAGGGGCCAGCTGCCTCGGAGTTGATGATAAACACATCTAAGGAAATGTCAGCCCGGTTCAGGCAAACCTAATACTCCTAAACCACCACTGACAGGAGCCCGTATCTCATCCAGCCCTCCGTGATGCTGCTGTAACAGCTCAAGCCTCTGATACAGCATGTCTTTTATCCATTCCTCCATCCTCCCGTGGGCTTTCCACACATCCTTGCTCTCTTGGCTTCATGCTGCTTTGACCCTTCATTTGCATTTATCTCTTACTGTTCTAATCTGCTTTTTAAAAGCTGGTCTTTAATTTATATCTCTTTGTTGCTTTATCCCATCCCAAAAGCCCTTAGATATGCTTTTTCAATACACTCCCACAGACAAGTTCAATCTTCTTTTAAAAAAATGCCCCCCCTAAAAATAGATAGGTTTTCCTGTGATGATTTTTCAGTTTCTTTTTTTTTGCAAGACATTTATATCCTACTATTCCAGCATTTCTAATGTCATTGAATATTCAGCTTGGTTTTTTCTGCTTCCTCAGGGGTTCAATTTCCTTTTGGCTAAGAAAGAGAATCTAGGTGAAGATGTAATGCAGCTGGACAATTAGCCACTAAAAATAGTTCACTAAAGGTCTGGGCAATACAGAGACCTCTACAAACATCAGATTTGCAAATGATGTGGATTCAGGCTGAGTAGTTTGCTTAATCCTCAGTGCTCTGCTAAACGATTTACCAAGGCTGCTTTTTAATAAACCTTCCTGAACCAACTGTATTCTCTTGCTATCAGCAGTCCCCAAACTTCTAAATACAGCTGCCCACCATGGCCTACAGAGTTTAAGTTAGAAATAAAATCGTAAAATAAAATTATAGTGAGATCTATATTGTTTTGTCTCATAAAATTTATGCCATATTTCCTTAAGTCAAAAGGACATCAGCAGTTACCTAATGCAATTGAATTAAAGTCATGTAACTGAACAGGTAAAATTGAAGTCCAGTGGGACTGAGTTACTAGAATTTGAGACCTACTTCGTTCAGCTGTGCCTCATTGGCTCAGTGTATTTCATTCAAATGAAACCGTTGTCAATTCACTTATACTTTGTGCTCTGTGGCAGCATCCTCAGCCAGCATTTTACTCATACCTACCTCAAAACTCCCACTGACTTTATCCTGAGAAAACGCTGGCTAGATGCAAAGTAAGGACTTCAGCATTTGGCTCTCAGTGTTGACAAGTCCATCAGTCCATATGTAAAAAGTGTATGGATAGAAGGAACTATTGACACTGAATGTCAGTGAAGTGCAAGACTAAGAGCATGATTTACACTGTAAGTCTGCACAAGCTTGATTTTTAAAGGTAAGGTAAAAGGCACTGCTTTTTAGCCTGGAACATCAGAGTGGAAAGTTACTAAGTACTATTCTAGACACAGTGCTCATCTTTGGTTATCACATGCCTTGAATTTCTGAGATGTGGTTTTGTTAAAGCTGCAGACAAGTTCTAAAATTGTTCAGACTCCTAAAGATCTCAACTAATCAGTTAAACTGTTGTTTTGTGGGTGAATCGAGGTTATTATATAAATCTTAATTCATTACCTTCCCATGCACAATCATTCCTGTTTCACTTAATATTGCCTCAACTTTCTTTAATCTTCAGGTGTGTCAGTCCCCCTCCCCCCCCCCCCAATCCATCAGAACATCCCCCCATTTCTGATCCTACAATGTGAAACTGTGTTTTCTAATGCTAGCTAGTAGGTATTGTCCTGAAAGAAGCATGAGAGGGTTTCTGACATATTTGAGTTAGCACCGAAGAGTTATGTGATAGCAAAGAGTGGTGGTGAGAAAACAGGGGAAAGGAAACCTTGCAGACAATGATAGGTTTTGTTCTTTCCTGAGGCTTCCAAAGCACAATAACTATGCAACATGCCAACTAATGCAAAGGATGATCAGACCTGTTATCTTGATAATGCTTACCTATTAAAAAATGAGTGAAGGATATAATTACACTGATTGTTAGCTGCATTCCAAATTACTATCTGTGACAATAACATTATTAACAGTTAAGCTTTAAAAAGCCAATCAACTAATTATCTCATGAGAACTATTCAAAACACTGTCCTTGTGATTATTATAATTAAATTTCTAATATATATAGCCTGTTTTTCAAACTTAAATTCTAGTATAGCTTGCTTCATGCAAATTGGCAAATGCCAGGACCTTGCAATATTGTAAAGAGTAGACCTGAGGCCCTCTTGTCCTAAAGTGGATGAAAGTATTCATTGAAATTTTAGTCAGTCACAAGCGCAGCTGAGTCTGGGTGGACAAAGAGAAAGAAGGGCTACAGAGGAATGATAGATGAGTCTGCTGAATCCAGAGATCAGGCGCACATTCACACGAGCAAATTTCTGAGCTGCAGGTCATCCCTAATGAGGTCTCAGCAGTGGTATCAACAACAGTGAACTCTGTAGCACCTCAAGGGCTGCATCTCTCTAGTGCCTTGACATTCAGCCAGTATACAGCACAGTGGAAAAAAACCCTACTCATCCCATTAACCTCTAGTACAAACTGTGGTACAACCCGGTCAACATAACCTGTAGTACAAACCCTCACAAACTCTTTTAACATTAACATTTATGTCATTGCTACCAATAATTGAGGGAGGAGACACTGAAGACGATTTCTTCAGAATGCTGGAAGTGAGCAAAACCAGAGGCTTCTTTTTCCCTTTCCCCTTGACCTCTTGACTGCTTTCTAATATCTTTCTGCTGAGCTGCTGCCTCTTCTACTGCAGTTCCTTTCCAGCTAAGTATGGCTTTGGCTGAATGATAACTTGGCATGGCAATTTTAGACTCCTGTCATTACTCTTCTTCCCCTCCAAAGCCCACAGAACAAATGATATTTTATGTAAAGTTGTTTTGCTAATGTAGGTAGTACTACTGTGATGGGAGATGCAGAAGCAAATTTGGTAAAACACCTTGCTGTTGAATCAAACATAACGAATATGGGCTGTCGTTTGGACTTACAATGAAGATTCCTTCCTTCCCTGCCCTCCACCCTTATCAAGCTGAGAACAGGAATCTAAGAAGCCAAAGATGTCATAACACTTGCTGTTTGACATAGGGCAGTCACCTGCCATTACACCTTTGTCTTAAATCATTGTTAATTACAGGCGTTCTGCCTTTGTACTGTTTGCCTTTGGATGAAGTCTTACCCTTTTTTTGAGTGTCCCTTTAGACAAGCCCTTAGGTGACTCTTGCTAATAACCTCATTTCTGTGACAGCAGGCTACAAGCAGAATCTATAGATCAGTTTCTACTTGAACCTAAATCAGACATAAAACCCTCCTGAGAGACAGATTAATCTTGCATGGTCTAGTAGCTGTCCCTGACCTTGATTATTGAAAGAAAATGACCCATAGGAAAGCTGATACAAAAAGAAGCATTTTAGTCACAGAATATTTATTATTAAAGATGTATTTTTACTTCATGGTAAGAATAGAACCTGTTACCTGATCTCCTATTTTTAACAGTCTGAACTGCTTTTATTAGTAAAGGACTATTATTATATTTTAATAAAGAAGCCTAGAAAAGTTCAGGAAAGTTGTATAAAAATATAGTGAATTACATCCTGATGTGATACAGGGCTTAGGCACATGTGATCCATTCCAATGTAATCCATTTAACTATGGCAGACTGTCAGCTAATGTTACTATAGGGCACTACATGTATGCCTCAATTGCTCAGATAATTACTCAGTTCATGTTTCTCAACTGATGAAGATCAGTAACTTAGGGATATAATAAGTACTCCTTGTAAAAAAGAGGTACATCTCTTTGCAAACAAACCTACATATGCAAAATAATGCATGTTGTGTATTCGATAAATACCTTCATTCTTCCCATTTTATCTATTTTTCAGGAATTTCACATAGATCAAAATTTGGGACTTGTCATTAATAACCTGAGAGTATCAGTTCTGTCACTGTGAATTAGTATATAATTGTGCAATCTGTGGATCGGTGACTATTTTGACATAGTTGTAGATGCTTCAAGTTATAAATAGTAAAGACCAGCTGGATGAATTTATATGGGCATGTGCCTTTCCCATCTGGGATTGTGTTACCAGACATTCATCAGGGGGCTGGTACAACCAGATTGAATTTGTTTGCTGTACCTCAAGGGTATGAGACAGGTATTTGTCTCCTTCCTTTCTATTGACATGCTGAACAAGGTGCTTTTTGAGGTGCCTTCTGAGAGAGGTGTTTCTGTCACCTGCCAAAGTCATAGGATCTTCAGGCCAAAGGGTACCAGGGAAAAGAAAATCAAGCATAGGTAGATGCCAAGTGATGTAGCACAATACTAACCACTGTTTCCTAGGAATATTTTGGTTTTATAGATGGAGGTGAAACTGCTAATTGTGTTGACAGTTGCTGACAATTAGGGTCACTGGAACTCACTCATGGCTACTTCCCTTTGCCCTGACAGCGCCGGTCACCCTGCATAGGCAAAGAACTGGCTTAGCAGTGGCCCTCCTGCAGAGATGTTTTAGTGCTTCCAGACTAACCATCTACCTTGAGCTCCATCAGTTTGTCCCATGATGAGCACAGGTAGGGTCTGGCACTCTTCCTCTGCATAGGGCTGCTCTCGCTGCTGGCTAGCAGTCACCCCTTCCCATTACAGGTGTGCTGAGAACAGAAGCTCCATGCTGTGAAGGATTTCAGTATTTCAGAAGCTGGTGCAATTTTAAACTGGAATGACAATACTATTGACTGTTGTTCTTTGCACAGACCTTTTCCACAGCTGACAGGCTTATTTTATGGTGATATAATAGAGGCCACATTCCCTGAGTTTTCTTGTGGAGGTTGTCTGAGACTGTACCTTCACTAAATTGAACATCCATTTCCTCTGCTACCTTCTTCCACTCAAAAAGGCAATTTACTCTGAAAAGCCAGGTTATTCACGTGGAAAGAAGTTAGCTTGGTTTAACACTTTTATTTTGATAAATACAAGCTGGCTGCTTCTTATCACATTTATGTCTATAGATGCTTACACACAGATTGTTTCACATTTTGTTGTGGTATCTTTCCAGGTATTAAACTTAAGCTGACTAACTTACAATTTTCCAGCTTCTCCTTTTCCCTTTCTGCAGAAGAACACTATAGTTGTTCTCATCAGTCTTCTGTGTGTCATCAAAGTATTTCAGGTTTCAATTATTTCTTTAATCTTCTAAGGTGAATTTCAACAAGCTCCATTATCATGCATGTCTCAACTAAATGTTTGCTATCTGTTCTCTTCTAATTCTAGCCGGTGTTCCAGACCACTGACGTGTTTCAAGAATCTGGTCACAACTACTCTATTTATGAAAGCTCAGGCACTGAACACTTTGTCCTTTCACATTCCTTCATACATTTTCCACTATTGCTGCTTAAGACCAGTGCAATGCTCTCCATCTTTTATCCTAAATGTATTTATAAAAGCTTTTCTCACTGCCTTTTATGTCCTTTGCTGGTTGCAGCTCATTTTATGCCTCAAATTTTCTGATGTTATCAGTAAATCATTTTAAGTTATGTTCAGTGAGTGTCTGTGTTTCCATTTTTAAACAATTAGTTTCTGATTTTATGTCATTAGCAAGCTTTTGATGTTCTCAATATTGAGCATTTACAATACTTCTTATCTCTCCTCTGCAGCTATTATTTTTTATCTCTCCTTCTCTGTTATTGTTTCAATATAGAACACTGCTGTATTCTATTCCAAAAACGTCAAAAGGATATTTCAACACTGGCTGAACTTTTTTCCAGTTTTGTTCTGTAAAATAGAAATCATAGTAAATCAATCCCATTTCAGAAGAATGTGGATTTTGACAGACTGCATATACGATGAAAATAAGATTTCATTAAACTTTTTGCAGCCAACTGCTATTTTAATAATTGTTTTTAAAAAATGGACAACATCTGCAGGAACAGGAGAAAAGAAAGGGGAAATAAAAAATGGTCTGAATATATCTAACATGGCAAGAACATCAGATAATGCTCCATTACAGCAATGCTATTGAAGACCTACTGGCAATAGAAATCTGGCAAAGAAAGATCTTAGTGCCTTCTGCAGGATACAAGTGGTTGTGGGAGATCCATATCAAGGAACAAGCATGTTGCCCTAAGGCCATTTCTATGGGGAATGCAGATCATTAGGACTGTGGTAACAGATGGCAGAACTGGAAAACTTTTTCTATATGCACTAGTTATCCCTGCTAGTCTGCCAGGCCTCAATTATAGCTGAACTGTGTACCCTTTTCTTGGACAACTCAGGTTTTCTGTTTCTAAGTGATGAATTTTCTTAGGTGAAGAAAGCCCAACTAAGAACAAATCAGTCAGTGAGAACTGTCAAAATAGTGGAAAATGCTTTGTTGGAAAAAGTAGAGCTTAGGCCAAATAGATGTATGTCTGACTTTTACCTATGAATTAACTTTGGAAATCTGTCCTGCTATTTATTTCTTAACTTGAATAGACTGTAACTATAACTTGTAATCCATGTTAGATCCCTGTTCTGGAAGTATACTCTGCTGCTGAACTCAGCCACAGTGATGAAGCAGTCACAGGATCTGACCCATAAAACTCTGTGTCTTAATTGGGCATTGGCACAGCGTTTGCTCATTTGCTTTCCTCTGGGTATGTGGAGCCCCATGGTCCAGCTGTCCTCAGCCCCAAGACCTGTGCTGACTCCTCAACTTGGTTAAGGGCATCCTCCTGTAGACCACCTCCATCCCCACCTGCATAGAGACTCTGATTAATAATTGCATCCTTCAAAGACTAGAAAAGTTTAATTAAGTTTTTCACATCTTTGTAAAAGCCCTTTTAAATTCACACCATTTTGCTGCTAGATATAGTGCACGAGACATGGCCAAAACCTGCAAAATCACCTCTAAGAGAGAACTTCTAATTATAATAAGAGTCTTCCACAAATTAGAGCCTTCCTACTCCTTTGGCCAAATCCAGAAGTTTGTTTCAAACTGAATTCCCTGAGGTTTTTTTCTCTCCACTCTGCCACTTCCAATTCTCTGTGATTGTTACAGCAGATAAGCATCATTAGCAAATCAGTAGTGTTTGGCAGGCTGTCTTCATTCTCCTGCTAGGGCAGAGTTGTGCTGCTGTCAATAGCCCACCAGTTTTCCCAGATTTCCCAGCAGACACTGAGGCAAAGCATTCTGCTCTTCTAAACGAATTCTGTGACCCGGCTGGATCCAGTCTTCTTGAAAGAGCAGACTCTATAGCTCATTCTGGTGGCTGGGGAGAGGTGAATGCCACTGACTCACTGTTGATGTTATCTCAGTCCTGAAGGTGACAGAAGAAACATGAAATATATACATGTACATGTGCTGTACAGCTTCCAGTACAGTATAGTGCCAAGGGCCCAGGGCAGGGTGCTCTGGAGAGCTATGACACCAGAGAGCAGACTACCCTGAGCAGGCTCGGTTGGGTTAGTTCTCCTTACAGGCTGTACATAGTCTGTGAGTCGAAGGCTGAGCTCTTCTGATGTAATCATAAGTACAGAATAACAAACTGGAGTAAGGTTATAGACATATGCAGAGTTGATAAAGCCAGACTGAGTATATTGGTTTATACAGATAGTTCACGCTGTCAGGGGAACACTGTATGACTGACACAAATCAAAGTATATTTTTTTTGTGGAGAACCATCTGTTTGATAAAAAATAAATGCTTCCAAATGGTACAATGCACCTCACAAGGAATGTATTATATTTTTAGCATTAGTTAGAATGAACATTTCTTAACAACTGAAAATACTTGTATGAATGAGATGTAAGAAGTAAGTGTTAATTATGTCCAATTCTGCTAATTCTCAGATGAGTTCATGTATTGTGGCTTGTATCTCTGAAAATGCAGAAGTAGTACAGAAGAGTTGTTCTCAGCCAGCCCAGTGTGGTGATCAGTACATAGTAAGTTGCAATTATAACATGATGTTCCAGGACTCTTGAGAGATATTGTCACTTCTGAGTGCATTTGTTTTTTATTCAGACACTCAGGTTTGCCTTATGCTTTGCAAACGAACTTGGGGCAGACTGACATTTGACACAGCTTATGATCTGGTGTGTCTTAGCTCTGAATTTCAAACCAGCTGTGTCTTAGCTCACTGCTTAAAGCAGCTGATAATATCAGGCTGCCTTATAGTTTAGGCCAGATGGGACTCAGCTGACTTTCTTAGAACAGCTGGCATCTCAGTTGAAATAATTCTTGCAGCTAATCAGAAAAAGCTTGAAAGATCATATTAAAAAATAAATACATGAAGAAATCTGAAGCCTTTTGCATTTCTCTGACTGGAGTGTATTTGCTTTTCTGAGCTACCTCAGACTGTTTGGCCTTTTTTTATTACACTGCATCCCAACCCCACTATAAGTTAAACTATTTAGCTAGTGCAAAAGATATAAAAGTTGTTACACTGTAAGTGCTTAAGACAAATACCAAGGCTGCATGCTGAAAGATTGTGTCTGATTGCCAGGGTTATGCATTGTGGAAGCAAAGCTTAGTTGAGGATTAACATGAGAGAAGCGTGGGCATAAAGAGTAATGTGTTGAAGGAAAGGAAAAGGTTGTTTACATGAACCTTGAAAACAGTACATTAACGAAAACAGTCATGTGGCTGAGTTTTGTTTTAGCTCAGTATCTAGAACTTATGCTGAAGCTGGTCAGAGTCATCTGGTTCTGTGAGTAATGCTGAGTGATTTAAGTAACATAAGGTCTCAGTGCTCTTGTTAAATTTCTGCTTTTGTAGATTGTTGACATTGCTTGTATTATGCTTACTTTTCTAGGAGAGTTTAGCTATGGCTGCTAATACTGTTTAGCGAAATGCTGTTATTTGTGTGCCTCTGTCAAAAATTGCCTTGTGCTGACACTGAAATGCGCTTCCCAGCCTCCAAACACTCTCCATTTTACCATGGCTGGGTACTTTCAGCTAATTGTGATGGTACTCTGATATCCTTGGCCTGTGACAGGAGGTTTGCAAAATGAAGGCAAGGGTTTTGGACACAGTTGGGTTAAATACAATGAGCAGAATATGCCATGAAATAGTATTTCTAATAAAAACATGGGAGTATGGGTCTCCAGTGACTGTTGAAAATGGGCTGCGGAAAACATGAACAGTGTGTGTTCTGTCTCTTCCTAACTGGACCCTACCAGTTTTCCACAGATCTATACTGTTCATCATGGAGAGAGCTCCTCAAAGTAAGTGTCCCGGACTGTGCAAGTGGTATGT
The DNA here is from genome assembly GCF_015220075.1 of Falco rusticolus. NCBI lineage: Eukaryota > Metazoa > Chordata > Aves > Falconiformes > Falconidae > Falco > Falco rusticolus. Next base: position 43,905,420 of record NC_051193.1, read on the forward strand.
AATGAAACCATAACAGTTCAAATAAGCATACAGATATTTGATTTTGTGACTGAAATGTACTACATCCTTGCTTACAAATTTCAAAGTCTACTTGCACTTAAAAAGGTGCATATAATGAGTTTTAAAACTGATGCCATTACTGCCACTCAAGTTGCTAGATTCATTGCTCTCATGTGCTAAGAGAAGGGAACAAGAAATAGTGACTGACCTCCAAAACATCCTTCCTGATTTGTATATATGCACTGTATCCCCTTAGTTATTACTAAATTTCCTGGGGGGGGTGGGGGGTGGGTGGGGTGTGTGTGTGTGTGAAGCTTCAAATGGACTTTGTTAGTTGAAAAAAAGCCAGCCTCTTAGGATTATCTGACTTGGCTGTTCTTCCCTCACTTTCAAACTTTGAGAGCTCTTTTTTAAAAAATTTGTAGCTGTTTCTAGCTGATTAGCCTTGCTTACATTGGAAAGCAGTGTGAGATTTTTCACCACAGAGCACATCTTCAAGTTTTTGGTTCTTTTTGATGTATAACACAGGTTGATAAGAACTGCTGTTGAAAGGAAAGAAAATTATGAGTGAAGAATAAAAATCTGCTGGTTAGATTTTCTTTGCAACACAAGCTGAAATAATTTTGACAGAACATTTAAAGAGACATGAAATAGGAATGTGGAAAATATTTTGTCCTCAAATTCTTTTTGACACAAAAATGAGGAAGAAAACTTGTTTATAGGTTAGAAATTCAGGATTTTTTTCTACTATGCTTATCCTGTTTTTTAATAAAAAATATCAAGGAAATAATGCTGAACAACTGAAAGGGGAGGACTTGCTTGTCCTGTTTTAAAACACTTTGGCATTTTGTGTTGCCTGTCGTTGCAACATATCCTCTCAAACACATAAACAGGTAGTTGGGGGAAAAAGGTCTAATTTTTTTTTCCTGTTAAAGGTCCAACGTTCCTTCCTCCCATGAAGGAAATGATGAAAAATCTCCTCCAGTGGGGACAATTAGTGCCTGACATCTCAATATATTCAAGGTGGTAAATAATATCTAATACCTTATTTTTATTTGTTGTCAGAAGATATTACTCCCCAGTACTCTATCTTTCATGCTTTACTTACATATTTTAAAAAGGAGTCAAATAATTGTTTTTTCTTTGGAAATCAGTATAAAAAGCCTGCACTATCCATATCAAAATTGCTGTTTACCCAGCTTTTCCTGTCCTCTTTCAAAATGTGTTAAGTGGACTGAAGTATGCATGCTGGGTCTGGATTCTAGTTGGGTATCTCTACGGAAACAAGGCCAGGTATATTTAGCATTTGATTAAGATGTACTTAAAGAAAATGTAGGATACTCTAAAAGTTTACTAATGTTGTAGTTTTTACTCTAATCAGCGTAGTACCAATTTTCCAGAATACTGATAGAAGCTAGGTGAAGTCAGTAAGGGCAGGCTTCGGATGAGCGTCAGACTCTACCTCTCCTTCCCTAAGAACAGAGCCATTAGCCTGATTAACCATTTCTAATTTGTGTAATACTGTCCTTCTTATCTCTACTTCCAATGCTATTTCAATGGATCACAGTGTTGTTTTCCCTATCATTTAATGCCTTGTGAAGTGGCACTGTGGGCTGTTGCCTTCCGTCTCTGAGGGAGCAATGTGCTGGTTAGATGAAGTTACGTCTGAATCTATAAAGTGCACTGGAGTCACTTGAGAGTGTAAAGCGCTCAAGCATTATCAATATTTTTGCAACTTATTGGAGTCTGACATCTTTGATGCAGTTATGTTTATTTACAAAAGATATCTACAAAACAGTGTTTCTCAGAATTAGTCTTTGCTCTCAGTTCCAAGTTCAAGCAGTACTTTGTCCCAAAACTTAATTTCTAGACTTTCTAGGGTTTTCCCAGGGTAATATCTCATCAGTTTGTTCCTCTGCTGCATTCTCTAACACCGTTGTTGTTGTTCCTCTTGAATTCCTCTACTTCTCCAGCCTCTGCTAAAGCAGTATGCAGCTGTTCTCCTGCATGATTCCAATTATTGACCAGACTTCTTTAGGCAATGATGTGTCTGGGTTTTTTTGATTTTTTAAGATGATAATTTTTTCCTTAGATTTATCCAAATGATGGATGACTTTTGTATTTCTCATTTTTCTTGAGGCTGATTACAGTCTGTACTGTATCTCGGGGGTGGGGTGGGGGGAGAAAAACATGCTGTGAAATGCAAGTTATTAATTTTTTCTCTGCTGGTTTCTAAGATATGTCTAAACTGATGCAAACAAACCATATTCTTCCCATCCATCAACTTCCACCCCCTTTCCTCTCCCCTCCTTTACTAACACTAGGCTTCTTCCTGAGCAGTGTGTAACCTGAGTTCACTTCTCAGTGGCCATGAGCACCTTCAGGTATTCAGACCGTGAAAGCACTGCATAGCTTTCCAAATAGCTTGCACATATACTGGCCAATCAAGCTGTGGTAGAGTTGGTATTCTCAATATTGTCAACAAATGCTGGGCAGTACTTCTTGACTGAGAGACAGTTAAATTGTTCTCCAGCTCTACAAGGTGTTGCAAAACTCAACTTCTGATCTGCCACTGCTCTGAATGAGGAAGTTGTACCAATGTGAATGAAGGTTGGAGTATATAAGCCTAGGAAACAGTACTAAACCTTCTAAGGGAGCTTGTGTATCTCTAAAGTAAATGAAAGTAGCCTAAAACACTTTCTGAAGGCCTATCTGTAACCTAACGTCTCTGTATTAATACTTGTCAGGAGCTGAAGTCATTTTCCTGGGGACTTTGTGCAGCATGTTAGGGAAGCTTAGCCTGTGCAAGCAGCTAGGCTGTAGTGAACTACTGGCTATCAAAAAGATTTAAGTTGCTTTAAATAGACTTGTAGGAATCTGAAATACTTTAATCGCTTAGCTTGCAGCAATGGCCTAGCATTTGCAGTGTCTGGATTTATTTATATTCTCCTAACATCGTCTGGAGCAGGAGATAATGGCTGATAACGTTTCCTTCTACCCCACTAACTTTCCACAATTATTGTACAAAGGTTTCTGCACGTCCTCCCAGACTTAAAGCACGGTGACAGGGCTGCCTGTGCAGAACAGGGATCTATTTACTGGCATAAATAGGAAGTGAAGAGTCAGGATTAGATACATATTTTATGATAAGCAATATGTGCAAAACAATTATGGTTGTGAAAGAGTAGGTGGTTCATTAAATTTTAAAGTCAAAGAATTTGAAGCTGTCTGCTAGCTACAGCACAATAGGTTTGTCCTGGCCTTGGACAAGGGTAATGGTGTGGTGGAAACTTTGCCGTGAGGAAGAAAGCAATGTATATGATAGACATTACATCATAAGTACATATTTAATGTCCACTCTTTAAATCTTGTTTTGGATATTTCAGTGGCCTTCTTGACATCCCAACTCAGTTGTTTTCATCATTGCCGTGATTTGAACTTGAACTGCATGTTTGCCTGATGCAGGAGCTGGTTGGATGAAGCTCTGAATGACCCAGATTCAGGGTCCTGACGTCTGAACCCCTCAATGAGACACGCAGGGCCTTGCGTCTCCTGCTCCCAGCTGGGTTCAGCTACAAGCAGACGCAGACGAGGAGCTCGTTGTTGGGGCACTGATAGGCCTTACAGGCTCCAACTTGCCCAATTTGGGGTCTCCCCCATCCCACCCACAGCCCATGTCAGACTCCCAGAGCTGTCAGCCCATTGCCCCAGTGACACTGCAGCAGAGCTGGCCTCCAGCTCCCCACAGCCCGGCCCTATCGGGCCATGAGCCCCGCCAGGCTGGGCCTGCCCACAAGCCCAGCCAGCCTTGGCCTGTCCCCATCCCCAGGGCAGTGCCTGGTGCCCGGGACTGGGGCTGTCCCTGGTGCCTGGTGTCCTGCTCTGGGCTGGGGTGGTGGGACAGCCTGGGCTGCCAGGCCCTGCACTGCTACCCTGGGGCACCCAGGCCACAGGGAGCTGCTGGCCATGGCTGCACCCTGCTGCCTCCTGTCAGTCCCGTTTCCAGCTCATGCCAGATGGGGTTTTCTTAATGAAATGTGAAATGCAACCTGGTATTTCTTTTTACCAGAATGGTCAACATAAAGCTCATTTGGGAATGCTCTTTCATGCCTTATATGCAGAGAGATCTCCCTGTAAGGTGGAAAACTCATTCATCCTGCAGGGCTGGGCCCAGTCTGAAATCAACATATCTGCATGAGACGTATCAATGGCTCATTTCAAACTTCACTCTCAGTTCATCCACATGCTGACACCCCAGCCCTGCTGGTTCCTCCACATACTTTTCACTTCAGTGTTCTTTAATTTATGCTAAGTTTTTCCTTAATTTATACCATCCACAAAAGTTTGAGCTTATAATGCCCAAGAAGCATCCTGGAGTGAGACACAAGGGGTGGGCTGCTGCTGACAGGAAGGGAATAGCTGGAGTTACTGACTGTCTTGATCTCTGTCTTGATCTTTGGCTGGTCATTTGGGAGGCTATCCATGCCTGCTACATAGCTGCCAAGTTGACAGAAGAGAGCAGGTTTTGCTGCATAGAAAATTTCTAATGAGATCTTTCTGTTTCTCTGGAGTCAGAAAGCTAGGAGCTGTAATTGCTGCTCTCCTGCTAGGAAGATTTAAGCCTCTTGCAGAGGTGAATTCCCGATATCTGAGTCTTGGTTTTGAACACCCCAAAGTCTTGTGGACTGAAATACAGCAGTGATATATCAGTTTGGATTCTGTATTTTGATGGTATTCATCTCTAAGTGTAAAAAAAATCAGTAGTCAGAAGACACCTCCTACTCAAATAGTCATATTCCTGTAATCACAAGGACACAGAGGAAAAAATGTCACCCGATTTGGCTGAATGTTCTCTGCTAATTCTCAGTGATGCTTATGCAGAAACAATGGTGGGTATTTTTATATATATACATACGTAATCTAACATCCTACCACCTATGTAAAATACTTAAGGTAGCGTGTGTGTGTGTGTGTGTGTGTGTGTGTGTAAAACTAGCTAGAAATAGTACTAAACGTAAGATGAGGAGCAAACAGCTTAAACACAGGGTCATATCACTGATGCTATTCGTGGACCAGCTACAGCCTTTTTTCTTTCTGCCTTTCTGCAAGGAACAATAGGTTCAACCAAGAGCTTTGTCAATGACAGGAGTTACTCGGAGTTAGCAGGAAAGTATTTTTTTTCATAAGGGACAGTGAAGAAAAGACTGGATTTGACTGACATGCACTTAAAGTTGTACATCATATTTCTGATCAAGGCAGAGGTGGAGATGAAACTTGTGTGGATTTCCTAGGTTCTTTCACTCTTCCCAAGATGGTCTGGATGGTTCATGCAGCTAAGCTGGTACCCCAGATGACTGCCTTGCTTTACACAGTGTGTGTTGCTCCCAGCTCTATCCCAAGTCATACTAAACCTTGTTGATACAAGTGTAATGGCCCAGGATCTCCCTCCACGGGGTCTTCCTGTCACATCTTGAATAAGCATGACTATTATGTCATGGTAATTGGGTATAAAGGAGATCAGCAATATTCAAGTTAAAAAAAAAAAACAAACTTGCTTCTAATTTGCATCTTTGGACTGAAAGCCATTAATTTCCAGCTATTTCTGTTATGGCTTCAGATTTCATTATTTTATTTTGGAAGACCTCTTGTCCCAAAACTGAGATTTTTTTTTTTTGACATTTTTTTTGGTGACACTTTATCACATATTATTATCAGTTGCAATTTTTCTTTTTCCTAGAATTTGTTACAATGTTCCAGAGATGTGTTATGTTAACAGAATTTTTAAAATACAGCAGTTAAATGCTTTTCATACATACACATAAAAAAACTTGTGTTAGAAAGGATGAATAGGACCTACATTCAGCTGCTGTTTGCATAGAATTGTAGAATTGTAGATTATCTTAAGTTGGAAGGAACCTGTCCATCCTCCTCACTGAGTCCATCCTCCTACTCCTCACTGGACTACCTAAAACTAAACTATATGCCTAAGCGTGTCATAATAAAAATTAATTGGCCATAAAGAAATAAAATTTTATATACACTTGTAACAACTGGCAGGCTTGAAAAAGGACTTCTTAGATTTCCTATATTTATTAACATTTGGCCAAGATTTTAAGAATATGTAGTTCCTATGTGCAAGATATCATAAGTGGGTTTTGTGTTTATCATCAATCCATATGAAACATGGACATTTATAGTGTCTGTGATTAAAATCTCTCAATACTGACTTGTATATCATGTTCTGTTTCTCAAAATGGCAGAGGTTCACAGAATTAATAAAAAGAAAGCAATCAAACAGCAGACATCCATTGGCCTGATACAAAGTGGGACCAATAAGCCCATCACGCACGGAAGCAGCCATCCGCGTTTCTCACAGTCCTTGCATGAAGTCCAGATAGCTGGGTCTTTCAATGACAAGCAAAGCTAGAATCAGCAGCAGTCACTTGCCTGAACCATCTGTTCTGTTCTCCATTCAGTGGGAAAGGAAAAATAAAATGGCATTGTAAAAGACTTGGTTAACGTATTTATTGAACTCAGGTATCTGGAAGCATCCAAGGCACGTGAAGATTTTGTACTGGCATGAGTCTTCTTTGAACTGATAGTCTTTCATCTGGAAACTGGCATGGTTCTCAGTTTTGCATGTGTGTGTGTGCACGCGCGTGTGTATGCATTGAATCTGCAATGTGTTGTACATGCAGATGATTAAGCATTTAGCAATGTTTCTCTATACTAAGATTATTAATTTGGGACCATGAAGAAAAATGAGGTAAAGCATGGTTTAAAAGCTTTGAGGCAGAGCGTGCGCTGCTTAAAATGGTCCTCTTACTTTTTGTTCATTTGGCATAATACAGACATAAATTCTCAAATGTGATCTGTAATAGAAAGCAGTATTAGCTCTATCAGTATAGAAGGTGGCTTTTGATATGCTACTTGTTTATTCAAATTTATTAAAAAGGACTGAAAATTTTAAATGCTTCTGCATATGCATAAGCATTTAAGAGCCAGATCAGAATTCAGTCTGGCTGTTCTGATTTAGTGCATTGAATGACTAATGGGATGAAAATCAAGAAAAGTGGGCTTTCTTCCACACTTTGCTGCTTGTTTGTCTAATTTTTTTAATCAGTTTGTGCTTTTGTTTCCCTATCTCTAAAAAGAGAAACATTTCACGTGTCCATATTTGTAAAGTGTTTTAAGACATCAACTAAATTTGGTCCATCAATGGAAAGTTTTATTTATCATCTCTTGTTCAGTGCTTGCTGCTTATGGACATTTTGGGAATGGAATCATCAGATGCAGATGCACTGATGTATTTGTGAGATCATTTAAGTTCAAGAACTAATTAGAAAACCTCAAAATATTTCTGAAGATGTTGAAAGAAAAATAATGCGAGATTTAACACAGGACTAAATTCTCAAGAGTGTAATGAATGAACGAATCTTGAGAAATTTAACAAACTAAATAACATGATAATGTTGACCAGTTTCATGCCTCATTTCTCTGTTAGCAGAATGGGATCAAGGAACTTAATGGCTTCCCAACAAAGCAGTGAGAACTCAATTCAGTCATTGCTACCCAGTGAGTCAAAGACGTAAATTGCTAATCTTTGCTTTGTTCGTTTTTTTTTAAGTCAAAATAAGGTAGAACTAAATAACTGAGACTTCCTTAAAAAAAAGAGGTGGCTTCAAGTGCATGTTACAAAAAGGTTATTGGCTTCTTCAGGCGATCAGTTCCTTTTGACATCCACAACAGAAATTAGGTAGACTTTTCTGGAAATAGGATCAGATTCTTCTTCTGATACATCTAAATCTAATGTCGTGTTTTGGAATCATATGGGTAACAGTTGGCAGTACTCAGACAGATATATGGACCCTGACAACACCCAGATGTATACCAGGAGCAGCAGACAAGCAGTAAAGGCTGCAAGTGAATATATAATGAAAGGCAGAGGATACGGTTCATGAAAGCAGTTGAAGAAATTTGGATGAAAATCCAGTGACCTTCCTGCTATTGGTTCCTGTCGACAAGTGGCAGACATCTGCCCTATCCCTCCTGCTATCTTGCTGGGTGTCTCACAATCACACAGGTTGAGCTGTGGAAATGGAAGAGTAAGGGAAATTGAGCCCTGTCCATTTAGAAGTGAACTTATGGTGCATGTGCTTTTATTTTTTTTATAGCTAGTTTCATGTAGCGATAATGAGCAGCCATGTGGCATTGCAACCTTCTCTTTACTTATAGCATAAAACAGCTTTATTCCTGCAAGGGCAGAGCCAAATGTTTTGCAAGCAAGAAAGCAGTCATTTCAAATAAGATGTTTCTATAATTCTAGCACTTGGTAGTAAGAACTGAATAGCATAATTATAGGTAAGGAAGTGGTGGTTGGGAGGAGATGATGGAAAGGTTTTTCAGCAAACAAGCAGAGCTGGGTACTTGTATCCTGCCACTGCTGAAGCACCATAGTGTCTCCAGAAGTCACCAAAGAAAATCTTCAAAACATAAGAACATACAATGAGCATGTCCTAAACAAAAGCATGTAGCATAAAATGGAGTTCAAGTGTGTCTGGGCCATAATTAGCTTAGGAGATATGGAGAAGAGTCCTCTGATCTGAGGTCAAGGCTGGCAGATGGCTGCGGCCATAGAATCATAGAATATCTCAAGCTGGAAAGGACCCACAGGATCACATGTAAGTAGTTCTGAACAGACTACTTTTGAAAAGGAAATAAAAATCAGTAAGAAGTAGGGAGTAACAGGGTTTTTCTGTTTTGCTGCAGCAGCTCAAGTTTAAATTAATGATAGCTATACTAGGCTATTGTTTTCTTTTCCCACAACAGAAAATTTGAGAAAGGATGCTCTGTGCACCTTCCCAGGTGCTATGGGGTCGTGTATCCAATAAGAAAATATTTTAACAATTGCTTACTCCTGCACTATTTATAGGTGGGAATTTTATTTATTTGGTAATACATATTTATACAGAGAGCGTGAAATTAGAAACAATATTTGGGCGTGTCTCAAGATATGCTATGTAGATAGACAATGTCATATGTTGAACCAATTGTACTGCAACCCACTGTACTCCTCTCTAAAATAACTTTCTCTGTGTCACTATCTTCTGTCTCCCAAGTAGGGAGTCAATATGAATGTTTATAATATGCAGAAGGGGTTTTTCACTGGTGTGAAACAATTACGTATAATCCACATTGCACTGGGCGTTTAGCCAGCCAGGGTTGTAGGCAAGTGCCATATGTCATTTCTCAAGTACATGATACATCATTGCTTGAGACCCAAGCATATTTTACCACACACATTGCCCATCCATTTCTTGTTTTTATCTGTGGATTCTGCATGTTTTTCATTGCAAGCTCTCTGCCTTCTGTTCTCTTTGGAAATCACTTTGCTGATTATGGATATTATCAGCACAGCCAAGAGCAGAAATGATGCCATATCCTCATTTCATGTAAAATTGAAGGTTGTATTTGTGAAATTGATCTGTAATTATGATGCCCAGAGGAATTCTGCAAAACTAAGGAACAGTACAGATCCTTCATTAGCAGATTAAAAAGAGTAACGCTCAAAGCAGTTACTGAAAAAGGTAAAATTTTTCTCTGGAGTCTACTTGCAGGTGTCTGGTATCTTCCATAAGTTATAAGGAGATCACAGTTTCCTTTTATCTGCCTGTCTATTCCTCTTGCAGGCTTCCTCTTCAAGAAACCTTTTTGGTTTAGTTGTAGGTTTATTACAGTATGAACGACCAAGTTCTTATTTACTTCTCAAATGGACCAAATAGGACTATCCGAATAGTGATGAGGACAAAGACATTTTAAAGTTAAACTGTTTCACATTGAAATCACAGTTGTATTTCTGCATGAGGTCCACTGGATCTGCAATAAAATACACTTTGCAGGTATGTGAGACTTAAAAAGGTGGTGAGTTAGAGTTGCAGTCTTGGAGGCAGAAGCCCTTAAGCCAGTAACTGTGTGATGATGATTTTCCCCCAGGACACAGGAAACTCAGATTCAGTTCTGTCCTTCTCATCAGGATTAATCTCATGTTTTCTGGTTTTCCTCCTGTCTGTGCAGGTAGACTTCTGGCCGATCTGTTTCATTTTGCATAAATCACAGAATGTCTGGGGTTGGAAGGGACCTCTGGAGATCATCTAGTCCAGCCCCCTGCTAAAGCAGGTTCTTCTAGAGCAGGTTGCACAGAGTTGCATGCAGGTGGGTTTTGAACGCCTCCAGAGAAGGAGGCTCCACAGCCTCTCTGGGCAGCCTGTTCCAGTGCTCTGGCACCCTCAGAATAAAGAAGTTCTTCCTCACATTTGGATGGAACTTCTTGTGTTGCAGTTTGTGCCTGTTGCCCCTTATCCTGTCACTGGGCACCACTCAAAAGAGCCTGGCCCCATCCTCTTGACACTTGCTTTTAAGATATTTGTAGACATTGATAAGATCTCCTCTCAATTTTCTCTTCTCTAGACTAAACAGGCCCATCTCTCTCAGCCTTTCCTCACAAGGGAGATGCTCCAGTCCCCTCATGATCTAATTAATTAATTAATGAGTTTCCAGAACTGGGATTTGAGGTGTTTTCTCCAGGCTAGAATGTGATTCTCACAGTCTGGCTCCATGGTCAGAAAATGTTGTATCATCACTGGTGTTGCCCTGACAGCAGTGCTGTGGGTCTAGCCATGGAAATCTGGCCAAATCTAGCAAATGCACTGTGAATGTACAGATAGTCTGGGGAATGACTAAACTAGTGTAATTCATTTATCTTTGTAGTGAACAGTTTCTACTTTAAAAGACACTAATAAAACTAAAGTGTCCAGAAGACTCCAAACTATCATTAATATGGTTGCATACTTTCTGTGTGGTATTTTCTCTTGTTTCTCACTGTGAAGGAGTTGATTGTTTGATTCTGTGAATAATTGCTAACAGATATAGTGGAGGAAGAGGGCTGAAGAAGGACATGAATAAGAAGTTAGAGATGCCAGTTATCATGAGACTACTTAGCTGCTTCATGCTTTAAGAATAGCAGAGGCACAGTGGCAAGACTGACAAAAATAATCCAGTTTGGCTCTTCTCCCATATTCTGTAGTGCCCTGCCATGAGCACAGCACCCTGTACCAGTTCCCCTCACTCACCAGCCTTCCCATCCTTGGTTACAGCTTCAGGTCCCTGGTCAGCTGTAAGCGAATGCCATTGCCAAGGGCTGGCGGTCACCCATGGAAATACACAGCATTTATTACCTGATGAGCATGTGTAGCCCTCGCAGAAACCAGCACTGCTTCTGGTATCGTTTGCCGATTAGTTTGAGATTATTAGTAGAAGTTCCCAAGCCATAAAACCCTAAAGAAAAGTGATTATTACAGTTACTTTATTATGTTCTCTTTTTTTTTGAGAAGACTATTAATGGAATCCTAGGGAGAAACAGTCCCTGGATATGTGGGGTTTTTTAGCATTTGAGTATCTTAATTCACAATGAACTCTCCTTGTTAGGTAATTTGTACAGATTTGGTTAGTGTGGGGAGGTACCCGTGTTTGAGATTGTTAGTGATGCTGCAGATGATGCCAGTTTGCATGGTACAAGCTACTGAATGGATGAAAGAAATGTTAATAGGGTCTTACTTTGCAGTTTTGAATGGACTTTATATTAATAAAAATACTGACTTTCTAATCCTCGTCTGTTAAAACTCTCTTGTATGGTTTTCAAATGAGGTTCAAGGGAAATGCAGATATACTTGCAGAAAGAGTACTATAATTAAAAATACATTTTCAAAGCAATTAAAAGTGGCTAGGTTTCTGGATCATCTTTACTTTGATCCTGAAATCCCATATAATCTGAGTACAACTCACTTTTAATAGGATGATAATAGAATAGACCTCTGCTTCTCTTTTCTTTTTAAGCCACTGTGCTATGCTTTGGAATAGTCATGGTGTATTTGCTAAAGCTTTGAAACTGGGAATTCTCACAACTGCCCCTCACTGCTGGTTTTGTCAGAGGCTAAATATGTGCATTATAGGACACACTTTAGAACAGCACTTTTCCTTGTCACGTTGTCCTTATTTGTAGTCTGAAGATGATAACATTCCTGTACTTCAGTATTACAAAGATAAATTCATTAACATTTATTGCACCTGGGCTGAAGGCGCTATAGAAATGCAACCCTTGCCACAGTGCTGGTACTTGGATGGCACTTGGTAGTGTACATGATGGGTTTTGTGCACCCTTCAGCAGGTCATGGTTCAAGACCTGTCCTTTTAGCTGGGCTTGGCTGTTCTTCCTCCTTATCCTTTCTTTTCAAGAGTGTTTGGTTGTGAATCCCAGCTGTTAGTCCCAGTCGGTATCCCCATTTGCAGCAGAGGATATGTAGCATCGTGAACTTCATTCCTGCAGTCATGTGTCTAAACTACTTCACTGAGCGGGCCTTTACATTCCCTGCTAATGTAGTGTTTATCATCAGCTCCTTTTTTGGTATATTGTTCCACTGTCATGAAAGGAGTGGTTTAGATTGGATTGCTTAAAGAATCACCACCAAAGAGTTTGAGTGAAATAGGTTTAATACGAATATGTGGAAATGCCTCTGCACAAGATTCGATGTCAAGGTTCAACTATTACTTATTGCATGGAGTAAATGCACAGAGATAAATCAAGTTGAAATTGAGTCAAATAGAGTTGGAAATAGCTTATATAGCTTATAAAGATCAAAGGTGTAAGAGGGTAAAGGAGATTGTCATGTCGAGTCACAAGGTTTAGAGTGGACCACCTTGCTTTCTAAATTCTCACAGAGTTTAGGTGCATCTGGATCTTTTCCTAGTCTCAGACCTGGACAAAAGTTTAGATCTACAGAAATATAAAGAGTAAGGGGAATTCTGCCGTTGACTCATGAGGTTCAGAATAGACCCCCTTGCTTTCTAAACCCTTATAGAATATAGGTGCAGCTAGGTCCAATCTTAGTCTCAGACTTGGACAACGGTTTGTATGTGAAGGAAGGGGAGAGAGAGAGAGAATCTGTGCACAATTCAAGATTATCCATAGGACTTTAGCACCAAAGCAAATCAATAATACTTTTTTAAAATCACAAAAATAACCTAACGCTTCAAGCTTGCAATGCATATTATAATAAAGTATACCTGTTATAAGCCCCCCTTGAGTTCAGTGAAATGCTCATGTCCAATGCCTTTTGCATTCCTCAGTAGGTGAAGGGTTGAGCCTTGAGGAACAGGGGTGTCAACCCAGGCCCCATCGTCAACTTTCCACGACAGCCCCTCTAGTACCACAGACTTGGTGGTTTGCAAGCTCTGAGTGGCATCCCACTGAGAGGGAGATGCTGGTCGCAGCCCGCTGCAGGCCAGGAGAGCTCAAAAGGGTCTCACTTTAGGACCACTGTTCATAAGGCTGTGAGATGACTGGCTTTAGTCATCAGCAAATTCCCATCCTGGCTACAACCTGAGTTGGGCATTTTGGCAAGAGTTCCAAGAACTGTGGTCTCCTTGCACTCAGGTTACCCCTTGCGCTACAAGCCGAGCAGGAGCGTGCCAGGGTTGTCTCCGTTCTCATTCCCTGCTTTGGCCAGTCAACGGGGGTTCCAGCACAGGCAGTGCCACTCTGCCTCAGTCGAGTAGGAGTTACTGGTATGGTCAAGGGGTGCTCAACTGCCTAACTCCTTACTCCAGGCACTGAGGCCTAGTCAGCAACTCCCGGGGTGTAGAACAGCCTGGAAAGGGAGAGAAATGCACCACCACAACCACTAATGGGGATGGAAGTAGCAAATGCATGAGACAGTATCAGTCAAAGACTCTGAAGTTCTTTTTCTTTGCTACTTGACTGCACAGGAACAAGACACAGTCTTGTTTTAGTCAGTAACAGTATCTTTACTTACAAGATGGAAATTCAGTGCTGATGATAATGTTGGGTTCTTACCCTTAGCTGAATTTTAATACATAAGCTGACATGTCAAAATGTAAGTATAAGCAAGATCTGAGATCTCTATTATTAGTTTTTTAAGTCTATCTCCCAACTTTAAGTTCAATGCAGGACAAAAGATATCTGAATTTAAATATATTACTGTTTTACTTGTCATCAATATAAATGTTAGACGTTTTCTTTTCAGAATATGGGACTGCACATCAGCACAAGTTATTAGCTGCAAACCCCTTTATGCAGCGTCATTTGCTGCTGGATTTGCATACATTTTTCTAATGACTCCACCTGTCAGCTGTCATGGTTTCTGCAGTATTTTAATATTTCACTGTTCAGAGTTAAGAAGGCTTATGAGATCTTGGTTCATTTATTGGTATTCAGTGTGGAGTTTCTTTATTGTGGGATGGATTATGGAGGCACAAACTGTTATTCTAATGGCTTCTTTGCAAGTGACTAACAATGTCTTATCAGGGGCATTTTATGTAGCTGTACAGTATGTTTAAAATAATACGATGTGGGGTGTGCAGTGGACAAGATTCCAACATTTGTTTTATTTGTATTCTAGGACACAAGGGTATTAAGGAAAAATGAAATGGCAGCTGCAGCTGTTGTAGGCATTCCCCAAAGGGATAGCACTAATAGGATATATATCTTCATCCACAGCTGAGTTAATTTTGAAAGCAGAGAATGAAAAATGAAACTAACCACATATAACACAATCTTGGATAACAGGGGTCGGTAGGAAGTAGCTACCCTCACTAATCTGTGACATCATTGTCATAAAAAAGGAAATCTTTCAACTAGAAATCCTAAATGAGGAGGTTTTGTGAGGCAGCTGAAGTATTGGTCTGTCTGAAATAAAGAACACGCTGGGGAACGGTATGTCTAAAGGACAGTGTTTAAAGTCTGCCAATACTGTAGATCTACACTGCTGGAAAAGCATTGTTCAGAAAAGGAATAACTTTAAGTCTTTTTTAGGCCTGGTATTAAAGGCTGTATTTTCAATGTTTATGCTGTAGATGAAATATAGTGATAGAAATACAAAGCCACAAAAATTACAAGAGAAATTTAGTTTTTAGTAAGATCCTAACTTCATTCCGACTGGATTTATATTCTTCATTTCTTCTAAAATGGTGTAATTTTTTTAAATGGACCCAAATGTAGCTTTTCATTTTGTCTTTGAGAAGCTTTCAGTCTGTCTCCTACATCCCAGTTTATTTCTCTCTGGAAATTTGCCAGGTGCAATATTGTGGGGGAAAATGCCTCAAACCTTTATTTAATCTTTACTTGAGTCTCCCACCCAAAAAGCATGATTCACAGTAAAATTTCCTCATGCCCAGTGATTTCTCCCCTGCACACTGATGGACTTGAATGTCTTAAAGCTGCATCTTTGCTGGCAATTCTAAAAAAAAAAATGCTCCCAGAGGGGCAGATTCACAAGCAGTGATGATGGCACGGGTGTTACATAGGCAAGACTAATTTACCACTTGGTAAGCTAATAGTACACAGAGCAGGTTTAGAAAAAGCACATCCATGTACAGGCTGGCTCTCTGAGGCACAGTCAACCTAACACACCATTCTGTTTCTTGAGTTCTGTTTTTTAAACAGACTGATACTTAAGGAGCACAGCAACCTTGTCCTCTAAGGTTTCTGGCTGAAGGATTTCCTTTTTATCTCCAGTCTGTCTCTATAAACCTACAGAAATGCCATGCTCTGGAATACTTGAGCCTTTATATAGAGCTGTCAAAATAGTCTTTGGCAGAGTCTAAGCAACAGATGTGTTTCCATGATCAAATGTTAGTTGATTTTGTGAAGTATCATCCTGCCAGTGCTCAGTCATTATAGACTTGTGCAGGTGCCTCCAAACCTGTTTTAGGCTTTTTGAGGAGCTCATGCAGGAGCAACACAAAACGTGTGGCTGAACTCTCTCCAACTGTAGGTATGTTTGAGCAGAAAACATTCACTGTTGGTATTAGACTATGGGAAAATCTTATGTTACAATGTGGATATGCCATATTATACATACTAAGACAATAGACAAGCACCTTACAGGAATGTCCTTTCATAGTGTGTGTCCTGTTACTTCTGAGTATGTCACAGCAGTGTAGGGTCCTTTGGAAAAGAGGTTGCCAAGCCTTGGTGGTAGGACTCTCAAAATCTGTAGATACTTTCTTATTGCTTTTCCCTTTTTTTTACATTTTTTAGTTCCTAAGATATGTTTAGAAAATGAAATGACAGAGGGCAAATTATTAGTACTGAATTTCGTCAAAGGTTCTAGCTGCTCTTTCTGCTATACTTTGTGTGCCTTTTGTTTCAGTTCCTGTCATTCCAGGATTTTCTTCCCAGCTTGTGTGTCATTAAAGATGACTGTCACTAGCCCTTTCTCTAGTGTTGCATCTGGGCAGGTGCATGGGTAGATCTACATGTGTTCACAGTTCTACTGTGTTCACAATTCAAGGCTAGGCTATGTTCCCTGGGTTGAGCATGGTGAGTAAATAGGCCTGCATCATTTATATTAAAATTGCAGATTGGGTCAAACTACAAAGGTCAAATCTGGGGTTTCAAACACCCATTAGCTGCTAAGATTCCAAAACTTCTCTTTATCCATTATCAACACTGAGGTTATTTTGTAAAATTTGAGTCTTTAGGGTCTACTTTTTCTGGGGTTGCTGGTCCAGAATACCGTAACAATTTGGGAAACTGCTGATTTAAGTTGGTTGTGTGCTAATTTTGGCTCAAACTGGAAGGAAAATATCTGCCCATTTAAATCAATTATAACTAATAAAATCTTGATTGGGCATAATGGAACATACTAAATTAGGTTATGTTAATACATAGAGCATTTGAAAGAGATAAAAAGCCTTTGTTCAATACAACATATAATCTTGGTAGGATATAAGAGTAAAGAAATCCTCTTTATAATGTTTAAAGGTATTCAAAGCAACAATTTTTTACATCTTCTATGAGAAGTAGAGTGAAAATATGATAAGCTTTCATTTCTGAAGATTCATTTGCTATGGTGAAGAAAAAATGTTTGGTTTTGCTCACTTGATCAAACTGTTTTCTGGGTTTTAATTTCCTTTTCCTGAAATGGCCAGAATGGGTTGCATTGATTCAGTGGCCCTTTGCATTGGTTTTCTTTTTCTGTTTAGTCCCTGTAGAAACAGTGTAGAAGCTGTTGCTAAGAGCTTGTGGAAACAGAAGTGATGGTGGATTCTTTCCTACCATCCAGGAAGTTCATATTTTCCTTTGGTTCCCTTCAAATTTTGGGAACCTATCATATTTGCTAATAGGAAAGTTTTCCATGGATATAACCATTTCTCATTTATTTTTTCTCATCACTGTTGCTTTCTCCGTCAGCATAATTAGTTATACTAATTACAATATAATTACTTAGACTAAGTTCCATATTAAACCCATGTATATTACCAACTGTTCTGCAGGGGAAAAAAAAGAGATACATGTTAAAAGCAATTTCTGAAGATCTGAAACAATATTCTAATGGATCGGCAGCTACAGCTGCATAGTGGGACTTTCCCAATAGAGAGAAGAGGGGTTTGTTTCTGATTTCACTAAGGCATGCGCAGTGCTGTTCTGCACCATGGAAACGCTTGTCTCAGTCCCTGCAGTGGAAGCAGTGAAAGATGAGGTTGTTTAAGTGACACAAATTATCTCTCCATCGGAGTGTGAGGTTGAGTTTTTCAAGCCCAGTGCTCAGAGGTTGCAGTAGCTCGGTGTCAGCACTGGCTCCTGCAGTAATACTTAGCATTGCATGGACAAAACCTTCCCCATGTACATACTTTCCAAGGTAACCACTTGTTTTTCCGCAGGTCAATCAAAGCTCTTTGCAGGGCAAGAAGGAAAACTGAAAGAAACAACAAAGTAAAGAGAGAGAAAGCAATCAGCTATTCTGTAATCCTTGTCTTAGACTCTGTGGCAAATTGCCTCTTGAATTTAATGGGGCCAAGTCTGGTTTCTGGGTAGTAAGGGAATTGTGCCCAGATATTTGAATGTAAAACTCATTGTACATGTGATACTAATTTGGGGGCAACATTTCTCATCATGCTGCAGTCCCTTTTCTGAAGCCTGCCTGTAACCTGGACTGTCACATTCCTATTAAAGAGTGTATCAAGGCCAATTACTGATATAATACCCTGCTTGGCTCAAGTTATTGTTTTATTAATTCATTGTAATGAGATAATGTCATATCTCACACCTCAAGTGCTTTTGCTTATCCTGGTGGTCCTTCACAGGTAATTGATAGTGACACAGCAGTGTCTTTGAACAGGGAGCTGCTCGTTCAGGTTACAAAGCACTTTCTAGAGAAGGAGTCCTTTGATAAAACCTACTAGAAATAATTCTTTTCCCCTTTGGGAGAATGGAGTAACTCTCCTCCTACACCTGCCTTGCTTCACGCCCGGTGCCACACTGCCTGTGCTGTGGAGGCAGGGAACTCTGTCAAGCAATACACACTGCAAGACTGGAGCCAGAGCAACCATCTGGCTCATTAAGGTGTAGTGCTGGCAGAGATGAAGGTGAATCCTGCTAAATACTCATATGACTCTGTAGGGTATAGGAAGAAAACTAATGGGGCAAAGAGTCATTTGGACCTGAATGTGATCTGCTTTCCCCTGCTAATTGCTGAATAATTTGAGTAAAGGTTTTAAAGCATGAGGTTTCGGGTTTTTTTATTTTGTCATTAGCCAGCAGCTTTATAAAGTAACATTTATGGTTAAGGCAGTCAAGACCCACTGTAGTCAAAATTCCTCTGTTCTGCTTCTGACTTAGCCACTCACTTCATACATGATGGCAAACCACACACCCACTGAATACTTCAGGTTATTCATAATCATTACCATCCTGTGATTCAGACAGAATATGGTATAGCTTCTTGGAAATCATTAAGAACAGGCTTTGCTCAAAACAAGAACTGGTTCTTTGCTCAAACAACATGCCTGATGAAGTAATTATATGAACTTTGGTGTTTTGAAATAGCCTTCATATTATGTTCTCTTTAATGTTCTAATTATTCTTTAAGGGAAAATATTTTGAAATCCTGTAACTGAGCAGATCTTCTCCCTTTAATTTATTTGATGATAGCATGATGACTTCTATCTATATCTTCTGTAGCTATAGTTTGTCTTCAAGCTCATGGGAGGGAGAAACAAGAGTAGGTAAGTACATCAGCTACCAGATATATCTAGTGCTTTTTCTGTGAAAACTTTTTCAAATGACAGTAACCTAGCAATTTAGAAAATGATTGTGTTACCAAATAGTGCAACATGATGAGAATGGGTATCTAGAACAAAACTGCTGATGCTGTGGATCCGTTGTCCATACTACACACCTTCCAGGGGATTTCACTCCAGTCTGTTTCTAGATCAGTCTTGAGAACTGAGTTCCTATTAGTGGTTCATGTAATGATCTTCCAGTTCATTTTAATTTGCAAAGAAACCAGGTTGTGTGTGCCAAGATAGCTTTCTGGTGTGACTCAAAGCACAGTGAAGTGAGCATTACTAGGAGTTCATTTCCCAAGTGCCCTCCGGATCTGAACTTAAACACTAGTGTAGATAAACCCGTCAGCTGATGCTGAATTAGCAGTAAGTATTTGAGGCATGTACCCATTAGAGGACTGTGCCTTGTTTGCTAAATGCAGAGGAAGCATCTCCAAAAACAACCTCTGTACTTTAAACCTCCCTAAGGCCTATGAAGTAGAGGAAATCTGTATTTATCTGTGATCTTAGTTAATTCAAACAGCAGCTATTTGGAAGAAATCGTAATCACTCCTTCTTGTAATGAATGCAAATGTTCAGATTGCCAGATGGATTTGAATGAGCGACAGCCTAATTTTGGCTTACAAAAATAACAATAAAAAACTTAAATTGAAATATTTCTGGCCATCATCTACAGTTAGAGTTAAAAATGAACCACATGTGGAAATGTTTTGAGGAATAAGAGACCTCAGACCACTATGTAGCATTTGGGCCATGGATTCCACCATGTGGAGCCTTAATACGGTGTGGCAGAAAAATGTGATATTGCATAGAAAGTGTATGATTATCAGTCATGTCCATGTGTGTTCAGTGTTTATACAGTTTCCCCAAAAGGCCTTTGACTTCAGTAGCCTTAATCAAAAGTACCGGCCTGTTGACTAATGTCTAGTATTTATATTCAAAACTCATCAATTCTCAGAGTGACAAATAACCAAGGGTGTTGATCTTGGAGTATGAAATATGACTCTTTCCTAATAAGTGGAGCTACAGTTGCAATAAACCAAATGTCTTGGGATTAGCTAGAAATCTGCACAAAATCCATTATTACTAGTGTCTTTGCACCTTCTGCTACATTTGTCTGATTTGACAGTTTATTTTCATTGCAAAGTTGCTATTTCTTCACTGCTTCTATTGCTGTGTCTGCTTTAGATGGAGAATGTCTAGTTTTGCTGGAAACTATTTTCTGTGAGAATTACTGTACTCTGAGACACACCAAGAACAAGGGAAACATTCGTATTCACTGTGGGACCTCTTTTCTGGCGAAGTACCTATGTCAGAAGATAAGAGGTGGGGAAAACCACTACAAACAATAGGCCATTGAATATGTACTGTGTGTTGCTGCACTGCACAGGAGCCAATGAGGACTTCAGAGAACCACCACTTTTTTTTTTTTTTTTTACTAGGTTGGTAAAAATACTTCTCTGAGATCAAACTTTCAGACTGATCCAGCCAAGTAGGACAGGAGAATGCATGGAGCAATAGGCAGTGAGACAGGCAAAATAAGAAAAGGGTTTTGGTTTGGTTTTTTTTTTTGCAAATTAAGTATCTTTATCTTGAATCAAAGACAGTAAGTGCATCTTCAACATGCTATTCCATAAGAAGGCTGTATCTATATGCAATACTGATGTCTATAGGATGTAGCTGTGCATAAATAATAAAATAATCTCTCCAATTTGTTAAGTGGTGCATGTATTGCTCTTGGCCATAATAACAATGCAGAAGGTGTAGGCTAGAGGCTAGAGGAAACTGCTGTTTCTGGATAACCCTGATGTGCATCTGACCAGGGCGAGCTTTCTTTGGTGGAGATATTATCACATGCTCATATCAGCAGACTGTCTTTCAAGCCTCAGTGAGCCCTAAGGCTCCTCAACATGAAGGTGGCTGATAATAAAGCACTGGTTCTAAGGAGAGCTCTTTTTCTGTCTTGCTATCTTAGCTACACACATTAATTGTCCTGCCATTAGAGGAATAATTCACATTGTATAATTCAGTTCCAGGTACTGTCTAGGTATGGAAGGTGGCTGGTGTATATGTAAGGAAATCAAAGTGCCTTCTCTGTTCTAAGACAGTAGAAAGCAATAATGACCCATTTGCCTCTTCTGCTAAACAGAAATTATGAAACCCCTCTGTGCCAATGGACTTCTGATTGCAGGGGGACACAGAGTCAAAAGCCGTAGCTTTTTTTTTTTTCTCTCTTTTTTAAAATTTATTTCTGACTTGTTCTTTTTATCTTAATTGCATGACATCCCCTTTGTGTCTCGGGTTCCTTCAAGTCTCTGTAAAACAGTTATAAGAGGATTGCAGTATAACTTTTCTCATCAACAAAAATGCTCCTCATCAGATAAATTGCTACCTTGAACAATCATCTGAATGACAGCCAGAATCCTTGGAGCATGGGCAGGTGGTGAGAAAGGTAAGACTGTGTCCAGGCCCGGAATGGTCGGGTCTGGGGAGATTCTTTGTGATTCCCAGAGTGAGATTAAGACACAAACGAGGTCAAATGCCATAAAGAAAAGAAGTTTAATGGTACTCGCATAAAGGCAGGAAATGGAGAGAAAGAGAGGAAAAATAAAGTAAAGAGAGGTGCAATAGCTACCACCGCATGGAGCTGGGGCTCCCGTCAGCCCGGATCGACTTCACGTCAGATGGGGAATTCCATTTGGTGCTGGTTGTCATGGTTCTTTTATAGATATTCGAGAGTTGTTCACCCAAAAGTCTCTGCTCCTTCCAAGAGCTTCTTTGCATAGCCTCACCCCTCACTCGGTGGTGGTGCAAGCACCCATACCGTCTTATCAGAGAATTTTTCATCCTCTGGGGTCTGGGCGTACTTGCTGGGATGAGGGTACAAAACAGGAGATGTGTGGTTTTTGTGGTCAAGCAGATGCAGCGGTGTTTGGGTAAACGTCCGTGGTCCGCTGAAGCCAGATATAGACAAGTTCTCTACAGGGCCTCTGAGTCGGTTTGCGGTCAGCCAGCAATGTTGAGACAGATAGCACAGTTCTAATAACGTCCTTCACAGACTGCCAGGACATTTGCAGAGATAGGGAAGAGTTCATATCATCTACTATCCACCCTACCTTGCTGACATTGCCCTCTCCATACTGCAGTGGCAGGCTCTACTGACGTTTACCCAACATGGGATATGCTATCTTGAGAGCCCCATGTCCCGAGGTCACAGAAGTGACAGACAGAAACCAAGAGCTTGTGTATGCCTCTGCTGTGCTTCTCAGGGATGGAAACTTTTGCTACTAGAACTTTTCTGTGACATACTAATGATTCAGCATCCTCAGGACTGTGCAAAGAAAAGTAAAAATGCATTGCCTATGACGGTAACCAAAACCCAGGTCTCAGTGGAATTGTCAAAAATGACACATTTCACCAAATGATACACTTCAATCTAAGAATGCCTTCAAGTAAGGAGATTATCATGTTCCTCTTGCAGCTCTCCCCAGTTTGCTAGCCCTTAAGCATAGCTGCTCACACACACCCTTCTGCTTGTAAGCCCTCTTCCCTGCTGCTCTGCACCTCAAACCTAGAAAAAGAGCAAAGAGGTCAAATGGGCTCAGCAGCTCTGCTTCTCAGACTGTTTCTTAGTTTCACTTTGGGAGGTAATAGAAGGCCAGAGAAAGGGGAGCTTTTGTAAATGGATTGTAGTTGGCACTGCTTGTACTGCTGCACAGAGAAGGTTCTGTCAACTCTTCCTCTTTACCTCAGTGGTGAAAAACTGCTAGATGTTGAAATATGTCATTGGAAAGCTAAGCCTGAAAGGGCAGAGTTTTAGTTGTGAGGTGCAAAGTGGTATTTGTCTGTCTGTACCTTGAGGATTTTGTTTTAAAAGCCCCTTAATTTTAAAAAGCTATAGGTGTAATTCCTTCTGATGCTGGACACCCCCACCTTGGAGGAGAAGTGAAGCAATACCTTATGACTCATTCTCCAAGTTTAGGGAAATTTGAACCTAACTAATAATTTTCATATTTAACATCATTTGCAATGTTTACTGTTGCCAGTTCAGGTTATCCAGGTTTTTCCCACCCAAGGAACTGTAAGTTTCCTGATGTGGAAACATTTATACTCTAATAGAAGTCATCTAACAGGCAAGGCACACTCTTGGGAAGGCACTTGAAGAAGCCCGTCCTAGCAGTTGGGGGAATACTGAGAAAAGCAGTTAAGACTTATTAGTTTCAAAGTCTTTAATGATAAGGAATTTCTATCCCCTGCATCCCTCGACAAACCCATCATAAATTGACAATAAGGATGCAGTAACTGTTATTGACTATTTCACTGCTTAAAGTAACTAAAAAAAAATATACTTCAGAAACTTGGGATAATAGAAAATGAATGCCATTTATTAGTTATTCTAATGAATCATGTTGCTATGAGACTTCTGGAAAGGCATAAAATGTCTTCTGATTTAAAATTAAGTATATTATCATATATGAGGGCCTGTTAGTATCAGTCAGCACAAGATTTCAAATTGCTTTGTGAAAAAGAAATGTTGATTCTTCATAAAAGATCTGCAAGGTAGGCTGGTATTGTCGGTTACTCCAAAAGGAGAGAAACTGAGGAGAAAGGGGGGCATGCCACTTGCTCATTTGCTAAAGCCTGAAGAGAAAGCCAGCACTTCTGCTTGCCAGTCTTCTGCTTTGGCCACAAGCAATTCCAACAACTTTAAAGAATTCCTGTTTGTGGTATGCCCCACTAGCATTAAAACTTTGACATATTTCAAGGTCCAGGAGGTATAAGTTATATATTATACCAGCAGGTATAAGTTAGGTCATGGGTCAGATCATGGTGTCTTATCTGTTATTTAATCTTTACATCATTAAATACTCACCAGAAATTTGCTAGAGTAAATAACAACTCAAGATGAGGCTGAAATTCTGTTACTCTTTCTCATTTGATGGGCTCGTGAGTGTTTCCAAGCTACTATGTCTGGGTATGCACCCTGACTGTGTCTTAGCACCATCTCAGGGTGATCTTTCCTGGTCGTCTGCCAGCAAGCTTCCTCAGGATTTCCAGGCAGCACTGGCTGCAATCAAGCCTCACCACCCTGGGCTAGAGGCCAAGCACAGATTCCCCTGATTGCACCTACTGCTCTTTTTACTCTTTCCTCTTAATTATCCAGATTTCCTACTAACGTAAGTGTAAAGTGTGAAGGATCAAGCCATCTGTACTTCAAGCTTTAGAGCTGGAGCCTATGTAAAGAATTATGTGCTTGACATTTGGGTTTTACTTCAAACAAATAAAACTGCAGCTCAGATGATGCTGATAAGGTCATCAGTGCTCCAGAAGGAATCCTGCAGAGATGGTTCCATTGAGATGGGTTGCCTATGGAGACTTGCTATGACTGTACTGTAATTAAGAGGACACCTGCCGATCCAATGAGTCTGAAATACAGAAGCCTTCCATGAAAAAATTCAACAGTCCCAGGCAGGTGATTTTCCCACTCACTGTATTGCTGGCAATAGATATGTTTTTTCCAAGTTTTGCTGCACTGCAGAGTGTGTCTGGGCCAAGATTTATTTTTCTATAGATAACTGGAAATTAATGGCAGTTACATTCATAGGATTGAAGATAAAATTAGAACTTGAGAATATTTCACATGAATTGATCCAGATCAAGGGCCAAATTATCAACTAATTCACCTAAGGTTAACTTTGAGATTAGTCTTGTCAATGACTGTTCATCTCAATTATCACTTAAACCAAAGTATATCGTTATCCTATTATTTAAAAAAAACCACTTTATTGAATTTATGTATCATGCCTCGTCTTTGAGCAGCATCACACCTGAGACAGGCTTGTCTCACACACAGACTCACACTATATCCACTTGATCCCACCTTCAGCTTTCTTCCGTGATTCTGCTGTTTAACAAAATATTTTTTTCCATTTATTTTTTTGGTTTTAGAAATAAAAAGCCAACTCCCAACAGAAAAAATGAAACTCCACCATTTGGATTTAGGAAATATTTTGCTTGTTTAAAAACAGGTATAAAGAAATCTCAGCATTTTATAATGAAGAGCATTCCTGTGGTGATTTCAGTCTCATTATTCAATTATGTGTTCCTATAGCAGCCACAATATGGATAAGACATACGCATAAATGGAAATAAATTGGGTAGAACTGTCAGGGCATCCATTTCATCTATAAATTTCAAATCTGTTCAAAGACTCTTTCCCATTGGGTTCTTGTCTTTTCAAGCTTTAACTGCTGCCAAAGAGATGGTGCAGCTTAACTGTCATAGATAAATAGAGGAAGTTTTACAGCAAATACCTTGTTGGAATGTACGTGTTTGTGGGTAGGATTCAGTTCTCTAAACTTAGATTCCTAATACCATTTTACATTTCCTGGGACATGCTGCCTGGCCTCCATTTGACACTGCAGACATGGTGCATGTTTCCCAGGGTCTGTAGATGTTTAGGCAATGGAATCCAATGCTGCAGATACAGTGCATGGAGAAGTGTTATTCATGCTAGAGACTATGAAAGATGGGCGCTGGTGAAGGTATGGTAAAAAAAAATAATAATAAAAGGACCTTTGTAGGGGCATCTTTTGAAATTATTCTGAAATATCAAGGACAAGGAAAGCACTACTGGAAGCACACCTGAAACTGTAGGTGTAAGTCAAGGAGGGGTACAGGTCAGGTAACCCCAGATGAAACTGTTCCAGTTAGCAAAATCATCTTGTGTGCTGTTCCTGCCCATGATTTTGAAGGACTTGCTTTCCTGCCATGTGATTGTCCAGTGATAGCAAAAATGTTGACCTCTCAGTCAAACAGAACTGATAGCTTTTCCCTTGTTTCCTACAGGGAGCACATTTTTCTAAGGTACCAGGGAGGAGAAAGGAAATTTGATAACACCCTTTATAATTTTCACTCTTTGAAATTAAAGGCAGTAAACAAGGTCTGAATTGACTTAATCCCTGCTCTGGATGTAGATGTTATTTGATTTGGGAGAAATACAAACTCTGATTATAAACCCAAACTGCTAACTTTGTTTCATGAACAGGTATGTGCTCTCTGGTGCCTGGACCAAAGCTTTGTCTCTCAGAAAGTGTTTATTCCATGCTGTCATCACAACCAGAACTGCAGACCTTGAAAATCACATTTCCTGGTGTGTTTGTCATGCTGAGGTGTCATGAAAGGGACCTATGGAACCATGAATAGTTACTGAATGACAGGTCAGGAAATGAGTAATATAAAACACTCTTTTTCCTTAAACACAGGACACATTGAGACTGTCATTCAGGTTCTTGTGAGGGACACTCAGACATACTATGAACTGCTTATGACATCTCTAGCTCTTCCCTATACCTGAGTGATCCTACTTAAGCATAATGGTTCATATGCCAGTTAGTTGTTATGCTTTACTTACCTGTCTTGAAGCAGTGTCAACTGATGTCATGGATGAATAATGGAACAAACTTAAAACCATGTCCTCTGGCAAAAAAACCCCAACTTTCCAAGGCAAGTAGGATGAATCATAGATAACATTGTTTAAAATATTTAAAAGTATGCCTGAAACCACCCCTGCATAAGCTTCCTTTAGCAAATCAGAACCTATGGTAGGATTATGAAAGCTAGACCATGTGTCTAGGTTCTTCACAGTCAGTTATTACTGCTATTTGTGTAGATGACATCAAAATGACTTGTCAGAAAGGTAGGGAAAGAAGCTAGCAAAAAATTGTCATTAACTTAGGTCTTCATGACTACACCATTGTATAAAGATAGGGCACTAAACAGCATGGAAACTTGGTGGCTAGTGCTTTTTGGTGGTATTTTGATGGCTGTGGGCATTGCCTAAGAATCCTAATGCCCCAATAAGCCTCTATTTCATATGCACATTTCTAAATGTGACTCCTGATGGTAAGGGATCAATTCTGTCAGGTATCAGACTTCCCCTGAAAATGGCAAGTGCTGAATCAATTTCTTTGCTCTTGCCTTGCCTGCTATCCTTGCAACACTAAATAAGCTGGTATGTTGTGGTTATCTGTAGGAGAAGAAAAATGAGAGTACATGAGTGGATAGGTTTTTTTGAGCACTAGATTTCTGAAGGCCAAGAAGAGCAGCAAATACCTTCTTCTCTCTGTACTGTGCACACTCCTGCCTTTGGGGAAAGGAAGAAAGAAGAGTCAACACAGCACCCACTTTAATAGCTAAGCTTAATTCACTGTCAAAAATATTAAAGTCATGACAATGTTATACAATCACATTAAGAAAAATATTGTTCCTATTTCAAAGACTGTCTCATGAGGATGATAAATTGTAAAATCCTGCTTGTCTCTTTTAAGTGAAACTATCCCTGAAAGAAGGAAGAAGCAAGTTGTTAGCTGCACAGTAGCTGGCTGCACTCATCTTTCAGCCCTGTTCCTCTCTAGGGGGAGGAGGAATTGGCAGTGAGTTGGCTTTGCTCTGCTCTGCAGGGATGGTGAGCAGGATATGCCAATCTGGAGAAGCCATACCAGCTTGCATGTATACTCCAGACAGGTTTTCGTTTTCACCAGGAAATTTTGATCAGGTTGCCTGATGTCTAGAAGTCATGGAGAAAGTATCTTATGAAACATGAACAGTAATGTGCATGTGTTGGGCAATTCTATGGGTGCTACACAAAAGCTTCCTCTTCCCTTTGCAACCCAGATGAAGTATGATGCTATTTAGCATGGGTAAAGGAATCAGAAAATGATTGTCTGAAAATGATTTGTCTCCTCCCTGCAGGCCAATGCTTAACATGGCTGTACCTGCTTCCACCAGCATGTAGAGCTGTCTGCAAAAGTTGGTACCAAAAATACGCTGAGTAATTGCATTTGTCTTTCTGTTGTGTATTACAGAAACTGATGTTTAAGAGAGATGTAGTTTGAATGCACTTCTGGCAGTAAATATGATGTTGGGTATGTGCCAGGCAGTAGTATTACTGCAATTTTCTAGACATGATGTGATTTTTGAGAGTCTTGATTTTAAGTCAGCAACTGAAGCTGTTGTCAGGTTCCTTAGTGTGTCTCTGACACAGTGAAAGGAATTAACAGTATTAATTGTTGGCTCTGCCACCTAAAAGATCAAGGCTTTTCATATGTTTTGACAGCCTCTTTGTAGCTCTTTGGTGATGGTAGAAAAAAGTGCTGATGTAGATGGAAGTTCAAGCAATAAATATTGAATGTTCTTCACAACTTGCCCAGAAAAGAAGGTGAGTTTTAAAGTATTTCTTGAAGCATGCGGAAAACACTTCTGTACATCACCAGGACTCATCATCATAAAGCTGCAGCTTTAGGCAGTACTTTATTCCTGATGATAATAATTCAAAGCTACAAAGAGTTTTTTTAGGCTCTCTGAGAACAGTAGCAAAAGCTCAGCAGGATCAGGAGCTCTAGATACCCTAGAGCTTTTTTTTGAGCAGGAAATCAAGAAAGGTGTCATGTCCTGAGCTCTTTGCATTTGGTGATCTCCCTGACCTTACGACACAGTCCAAGGGAAGAAATATCAGTGGTGTCCCTCTGCAAGACAGCATTTAGGAAATACCAGGGATAACTTTTTTACCAAAGACATATCTGAGGTGCAATTTTTTCTGATACTTATCAGTAGTAATGCTGTATCCCAGTGATTCCACAATCATTCTTCTGCCTAAGTAAATAGGCATAATTTCTGGAAGTATCTGCAGACAGTGACTGATCCTCAGAATGTGGGATGGGCCTTGCACCTTCTTTGAAAAGATACGCATTTTGCTTGAGTTAATTTGATGGCATTTGCATCAGGGTGAGGCACAGTGCTTGTGCTGTTAGGTCAGTACTGAAGCAGCACTATCCACTTTGATGCCTTCTCACTCTGGCCTCTGGGGATTCATAACAAATTAATGCATCTAGTCAGTTAGGAGAGATGTTGGGCCATAGTCTTCTCAGGTTTCCACCCAGCTGCTCTGGAGTTGATTTCTTGTGAAATTTGCTGAGTCTCTGAACTGTTTAAAGTGCTAAGAATGTCTTAGCAGTTGAGGGACAGCCCCCTACACCCTCCCAGGGTTACTGTGCCAGAAGCAATGAGTTCAACACTTCAATGGACTTCATCTATGCAGAAGTTATTCTTTTTCTTCTGTGTGTTTGGAGATGGAAGCTGCTCCGTTTTATCTGTCTCTGTTAAAAGTGGGTCAAAGCCAAAAAGGCTGGGAACTGCACTGCATGTTGAGCATGTCAGGGTGCATGTGGTGTATTTGGTGTATTTGGAACGTGACCACATTGCATTCACGCTCTGAATACTCCCCAATGTGCTCCTCCTTCTGCCTAGAACTAGCTAGAAGTAATTTTTTTCCTCAGGTATTGGCTTTATTTATTATACTGAAGTTATGTGGGTGGTTACTGAAAATGGTTTATTAAATCCCATTGCAGCAGAGCAGTTAAGCTGCTCCATGTCAGTGAGATAATGTGTATACAGTGCAGCTGTGGTTCAGCAGTGGAACAACATCCTCAAAAAACAGAAGCCCAGGTAGTCTGTGCTCTCCAGAATTTAACTGTACTTCAGATTACTACACTGAAGAAAGTGTTACTGTACAAGCAGGATGTAAATCCACATTTTCATAATTTACCTTTTCAGGGATATTACAGTTGCCTGTTCTGTAGTCCTAGTTCAAAAGCAACATATGTGCACAGGACACAAAGACAGTGAGAGCTTCAATCTCCTGGCTGTGCTGTAGCAGATGGTGCCTTTGGGATTTTCATCCACAAAATAAAATGGAATACACAGGGATTCTTATCTCATGTCCCTGACAGATCCACAGGCTAGGGATGAGGAAAGGAGAGATTGTTATGTGATTACTCATTGCAGCTCTGACTGCCTTGTGCTGCACTTGAGGTGGTGATTCATGAGGTCTCTCCTGGTGGCACAGTTCTAATCTAGGAGTTCCAGACAAAACTATAAATACTGGCCTTTGGACAACTGCCTCTATGGATGCAGGTAATAATCTCCAGTGCTATGGCAATAGTTGCCAGCTGCTTCTCTTTTTTGGAAACAAAGCACACACATAGACAAGGCATGAATGCTTTATTTGGCCACAAAAACATTCAGAAACATACCCAACACAACAGCAGTATTCAACATGTTAAAGTAGCCTGCATGAAAAAACATATTTTCCTTCTATTCAGCAACTTGGCACAGATCCTATAACCTACTTCATTAGGCTGTATCAGTGTGTGCTACATGACATGATGTGATGTAGCTTGAGAGCATTGCTTCTCTCCACCACAAAGAGGTACATTGGATGCTTGGGCAGCAATTGTTATTAAATCCTCTGTTATCTGCATTTAGGCAAGTGATCCTTGCTCTGACATATTTGCACCTAATAGCAAATTGTTCTCTTTGTGACAGCTAGGGGAAGTGGTTTTCTTACAGGGCACCTTCACTGCCATTGCTTTTGGAACTCATGTTGTGCGCTCCCTTGATAGCTGACTCCCAGCGGAGTGCTTCAGAGACAATGCAGCAGTGAGTATGAAAAGCCTAAGCATACTACAGCATGCGCCAGGCCATTCCCACTGAACTAGGCAGTTAGATTCCTCCACGGCAACATTCAAATGGCAGGTATAAAAACAGAGGCGTCGTGGCTATCCACAGGTATTTAGAGTTCTGCACTAATTTCTTAAACCATAATGTTAAACCATTGCAGGAAATAAATTTTGTGAAAACTCTGCTAAGAGGGCACCTTGCAAAAATAAAAAAGTTTGGGAAAATGTTGCAGATAATGAGCTCGAGGTGATTAACCCAATCACCTTCAAGTATTACAGCCATACTCCCATTGATTTAGATCAGGGGTCCTCAAACTTTTTAAACAGGGGGCCGGCGCGCGGATGAAGTGGCAGGCAGCCATCTACGGCTGTTTGGTTTCCCCCTCCCAACCCTCGACGGGGGGGATGCGAGGGGGTTCTGTAAATACGGGGGGGCGGATTGAGGACCCTGGGGGGTCGTATCCAGCCCACGGGCTGTAGTTTGAGGAACCCTGATTTAGATTATTCTATAGTTTTGTAGTTCAGTAACTTTTAGGTTGTACTTCTTTTGTTATGTCTTATTCTTGTTTGGTGGTGTGGTGTGTTAGACTTTGTCAAAAATCAAGGGTAAATGTTGTTCAAATAGATTGTACCTGCCCTGATAACTTTGAAGCTATTTCCAGACTCTGTAAAATTTATTATTCTTTAATGATAATATGGGTGTTGAAGTGAAAAACATACCAGGGCCTGATCCAAGTCCTTTTTGACTTCATTGATGTTAGTGGACTTCAAGTGAAAATACTGGATTGCAAATGCTACCAATGTATTATTTTATTTAAGAACAAAAATGTGCCTCACTTCAGATATTTATGGATGTCTGGTTTAGGTACAGAGAAAGAAAGTATGTGAAGAGTAACAAATGTCAGGAATTGTTATGAGTCTTATGTGGTCAGGCTAGTGGCCTCCCCAAACCTGTCTGCTGACTTAAACCCCCTAGTTACTTGGTTCAGACATTTTTATTCCTTGATTTTTTTCAAAAGCCTTGAAGTTGTCATCTCAACACAAACAGAGTCTGCTCAGTGTATTGCCTGACAGCTTAAATTGCAAGTCTTGCTTTATATGCTTTGAGCTGCTTGGAAGTATAATGGAGACTGTATGGCTGCCATCCACTGGGACCAGCATGATAACAGGAGAGATATTTTATGAGGCCACTTTATAAATAACTGCATTGATAATATCCTGCTATAATGAAGGCTCAGGCAATAAAAAAACAAGAGGAAGCACACTGCACATTACAGGAGTCAAATGAAATTCAAGGTGGAAAGCACAAACACATACTGTGGCATAGGATTGCCTATTTCCTCAGCATATTTGACCCTTAGCTAGAAGGGGTCCATTTCTGTGTCCTAACTGTGACACATCCTCTGAGAAAGACCAAACATCTTGCCAGGTGGGTGCAGGCTAGGGGATGGAGTTGCGGCTTGTGTAAAAATGGGCTAGAACGGAAAATACAAAAATAGTTGTTCCTACTGTTCTCAGACCCTGTGCATGTGCCTCTCTAGCCAGTGTGCATGACTTGTGGTGCAGCTCCCTGCTGACAGCCCTGGTTTTGTGCTCTGAGTGTCATGAGAGAAAGTCAATATTTTCCTAATCACGAGCACCAGGTCCGGAGCAGAGTGAGGACCAAGCCAGGAAGCCATTGGAGAGCTAGCATTAGGCCACTGTAATGGCCTAATGTATGATGACTGTCTTGCATTGAAAAGTGAATTGGAGCATCACAGTTGGAAGCTGGAAGGGGACTGTGGCCAGAGAGAGACAGAAGCGAACTGAGATGCTTGGCCTGGAGTTTATGGGCTGACAACTGGGAGTGCACTGCCTTCTGTGGGTTACTGATAGCCAAGTCAAAGGGTTTAAAAGGAAGATTAAGGTGAAGCCTCAGGTACAGCATTTCCTCTATTAAATTTGTAAACTGGCTTTTCATACCTGTGTTGTTTAGTGCCCATGATCCGTACTGGAGTCAGAGGGGATGTGTGAGTCCAGACCCCTTTCTTTCTTGCCATGTTTAGAAGCAGCTACAATAGGAGCACTTGGGATCAAACCGGTAGTGCCATGACTAAGTAAATATCTAGGTCTCTGCTCCCCTGACAGCGACTTGCAAATATTTGAGCCATCAGACAGACAAGTTGCAACAAGAAGGAAAAAAAACCCCAGGATACTGAATTTCTCTGAAAGCCTGGGGAGACCTAGTGACTGAATATGCATGTAAAGCAGGGTAATGCTGCAGTCACCATGGCAGCATCTCAAATTGTACAGTAATATTTTGAAATGTAATATAAATTCTAATTTTTCAGTCTTAACCCATCAAATCAGTTTTACTATAAATATCCACACTATCCAGTCACTGAAAGAACTAAGGCTGACAGTTATTTTAAGACTGTCCAACCAAGGACCTAAAAATGCAATTTATATTCCCTGCCAAAACACACTCCTTCAATGAGAACAGAAGGATTTTGATTTTTGGCAGGCAAACCCAAAGAAATATAGAGATTACAGGAGGAACATGATCTCTACTTCCTCATACATCTGGGTAATGACAACCTTTATTTGCTCAGCATCTGAAAACACTAGGGCAGGTTGTCCTCAAACTTTTTAAACAGGGGCCGGCACGGATGCAGTGGCAGGCAGTCATCTGCGGCTGCTTGGTTTCCCGTGCCAACCCCCGTCTGCGGGGGTGGGCGGGGGGGCTGTAAATACCAGGGGCCAGATTGAGGACCCTGGGGGGCCATATCCAGCCCGCGGGCCGTAGTTTGAGGACCCCTGCACTAGGGTGTTGTAGGCATGTACACAGGCATGGTTCTTACCATGGCTAGCAACACTATAGATCAACTAGAAAATGAAGGAAAGGAAATAATATATACACAGTAGTCTAGGTTAAAGTGAAGCATTAAGTTCCTTCAATAAACTTTCACTCAAAGGCTCTGAGTGCTGCCCTTTGCAGCCACTGACAAATTTAAATTAGCTTGTTTGTCAAAACCAAACAAGACACCATATAAGCATCTTGTGAGCCAAGTTACCCAGGTACTGTAATGAGCTTGCAGACCCTCCAGGAATTTCACCCAGTTGTGCTGCCTCCATTTTGCTGTCTGACAGATGAAGATGTGCAGATGGACCCCAGCTAGCCTACAAGGTGGTTGTCTCCAGCCCCAAAGCTTTGTAACTTCAGTAGCTTGACTTTCTGCCTAAGCTAGGTACCCACCCAGGCTGTATTACCTGAATTTCCTCCTCTAGCTGATGTCTGGGTCTAGACTTCAGTGTACATACAAAAGGAAGGAACTAGCATTTTCTGGTCCTTGCTTTCCTTACCATGTTCTAAAAGCTATATCTGCATGAGTTTGTGGAAGTGGTCTCCATGGGTGCCCATGCATATGGAAGGAGAAATAGTTACCAGAAAACAGGAGGCTGAAAAGAGGCAGATCTACACAGAGGGGTAACATGTGAAAGCCTCCCAAGAGTTCATAAGCACTGGGGACTTATGGTACTGTCGAATCCACAAGAACTTACAAATTCAGGACACAAAAAGGCTATATGCAGACAAAAACTGCAGTCCTAGTGAAACAAGGAACCCCAAGAGCTCTGCTGAACCCAGTAGTGTGTCAGTACTAGCCTCTGTGTCTGAGGAACCAGCCGGGGCCAGCCCCCTAGCTGTTGCTCCAAGCAGGTAACTGAGAGCATGTGTGCACACTTAAGGGAGTAATTGAATGTAGCCTGTGATGGTTGTCTGATCTCCATAATAACAGCTGGATTCCATTTAGAATAACAGCTTAATTGAGAAAAGGTGTTCTAGTGAATATCAGTTGTGATCTGTGTCTCCACCTGACTTTAACCTCTGTCAGGGAGATTCACAATAATCTTACGGGAGCTGTTGAAAAGTTATCAGTAGAAAACATGCCCTTATTCCTCAACATGCAAATGTAATTACTATGCAAAGAGCTGTAATTCGTTTTGCAGTTATTTGCATTTGTGGTGTAACTCTGTATACAGATGCTATTAGGTCTGAAATAATCACCCATTGTAGACCAGATTTTCTGGCCCCACTCCCATTTTTGCCCCTGCATATGCAAGCCACTTGGATATCTGAATCCCAGACTGCTCTTGCAGATTGGATGCTTTGAAGCCCAGATGAGAAAAGTTTTGGACAGAGATAAAGTGGTGTCCCCTATAAACGCTGGAAGTCCAGTCCTATCCTCGGATGGAAAGCAATGGGCTACAATCAGGCATGACAGCTCTTACCCATGCTAGATCTACTAAGTTAAAAAAACAGTTTATTCGTACTCTTTGCAAGTTATATATTGCCATCTGTAGCAGCAGCTACATCACAGCCAGCATTTCTTTAGAAAATGAGTATTTTATTCTTTCTAATATCTGCAGAAACATTCAGGTGTTGCTAGCAGTTTTGCTGCTAATTACACTTACAACCAAAGCAATAAATAAATAAATAAAGCATGAGATAATTACAAGGTGCTGAGGGTGTCAGATAAATAAAAGGATAATCAATAAACAAATATTTCTAATAACTGTTTCTGTGGAAACTGGAGATGCTGACTATCAAATGGAGATACCAACTCTGTGACTCAAGTGCTGGGCCTGAGCCAAAGATCTGCTGAGTACTCACTACTCCTTCCCAATGCATTCAGTGTTTGTAGGATTAGGCCCATTTGCCAAGTGATGCTTGTAGTTAAATGAGGAAGAAGGGTTTGGCAAATGTTTGTCTATATGAGGTTTTGGAATTCAGTCCATCCAGGATGAGGTTGAAGCCATCTCTGGATAAAAGATGGCATCCAAATAAGAAAGTGCAGGAAATGACACAACAGTTTGAAGACAGCATGGTACTCATTGCCAAAGTCAGGGACCCAGTGCCGGCTGTGATGCTTGAGAGGATCCCTCTTGATCTCCCAGAGTTCCCATGTTATATCTGCTGGCCCTGTGTAGATGCTTCACCTGCCCTGAATGTGTGTGCATAGTCTGCATAGTCAGCATACACTGAACACAGCTAAATGCCAGTGGTCATTTTTTGGTCAAGCATCTTCCCGTTGCACCCACGGTCCTGCTGGTTTGCATGCAGTCACTCCTTTGGCCTTGCGTGTCAGTCTCCTTCAGCTCTCAGGTGCTCACTGCAGGTCTGGATGGTGGCTGACATTGCTCCATCATTATCACTTTGGCGCCTCAGAGAGCCCCAGGAGACACTTGTGTGCTCAAGCTCTGTACAAGAGTAAGAGATGGCTCCACCTTCACCGGCAGAGGAGCAGATGGCAGGAACACATCTCAAACACTCAGAGCAGCCTTTGCCTGCCTTTCATCTATAGCCACATTGTGCACCCTCTGCAGCTGCCACCATCACCCATATGTCTGTGGCTGCTTTGTAAACACGAAGTCCCTTTCCCTTCAAGGCTGGATTTGTCTTGGGTAGGTCTCCTTGAGGTTGAGTTTTTTTCTGTGTTTTTGTCCCTCCTTCAGCTGGAGCGAGCAGGCTGCAATGGGAGCCACACTCTCTCCTTCACCCAGTACCAGTCCCTACCACGACGCAGAGCCCCAGATCTGCCCATCTCCAGCCCACCAGCACCAGCACCCCAGCCCTAGGCAGGGAGGCAGGAGGGCTGAAAGCTAGCGCCTGATGAGAAGTGAAGGACAGCCCGATAACCGTGGGGGTCACCCATTGAGATGTGTGGGCAGCACAAACAATAACTGGCAGCACTGGCTGGTAGCTTCTGCCTGAGGAGGAGGAGGAGGAGGAAGAAAGCTTGTGTTACTGCATTTAAACACAAGCCAAATACTTACTCACGGTCATTTTCAGGCAGAAAATTTAGATGTGGTCTTCAGTCTTTTCTATTTGTACCACAGATGGTGAATACATTACCCAGCTGGTCCCCTTTTTAGCTGTGAGTGCGTATGTTCTCTACACATATTCCTCCCTTTGCAGAGGCTCCCAGTGCAGGTGTTATTGTCCCCAAAACCTGAGCTGACTGGGAATTGCAGTCATGCACTTAGTGGTGGAAAAAGTGATGCATGTTAGAAGGTGGGAAGGTCACAGTTTCAATAACAACTCCCTGTCCCTCCTGCTTCTTTACAAGCCCTCTTTAAAACCTTCTCTCTTGCCAGGGGCTGAGTCTACCTCGTTATTTGTACAGCATCTGGTATTATCAAATACAAGTGTGGAACCCTTGGTATTACCAGTGTATAAATGCTTTAAAAAATGTTCGTGGTTTAGGAGAAATGAGATTATTTCTCTCTGTTTATTTCCTAAGATCATACTTCTGACATTTGGATAATTTAAGTATAGGTAGCAGAAAGAATGAATAATTAGGAAAAAATTACATTGTTATAAATTTCTGTATAAAACATGAAAAAATGTTCAAAAAGCAAAGATGCTTCGCAGTTCCAGAGACACTTACAACTGCATATCCTTCCTTAATCTTCAGGTCAATCTGGAGCAATAATATGCTCAGTCAGAAAATTCAGTTGATAAAAGCAAACCTTAGCTCCCAGCTTAATGTGAAAACCTAAAAACCAGTATGTTGATTTAAAATAATCAGGCACACCCTAGAGGTAAATATGAAATGCCACAGTTTCATACAGGACTGGATTTAATACAATAATAACATGAAATACAATGCAAAAGAACATTAAAAATAAAAAAATCAAAATCCTTTTCTAAAAATTGCTGCCTCTTGCATGTTTATATATATTTTAGAGACAGATTTATGTTCACAAAAGAAAAGCCGTGAAAATATATTCGGGCTTTTAGCTGTTAAAGGCACCATGGAGAAGTCAAGGGAGACAAATATGTGGGTTTTTTTGTCAGTGGGGAAGTGGGGGACTTTTGTAATGCGTGATTTGGGAGCCTCAGAAAACTTTATTTTAGGATAAGCAAGGACCGAATCATGGAGAGTCACTTTTTATTTTATTTTACTTCACTTCTCTCTGGACAGATTCTAGGACATGCAGGACTCCCATTTTCTGGCTGATGCTGCTCACTGCTTGTTTCCCCTCGTTGCATAACCTGGTCCCAGCACCACACTA
Source organism: Falco rusticolus (assembly GCF_015220075.1). Taxonomy (NCBI): domain Eukaryota; kingdom Metazoa; phylum Chordata; class Aves; order Falconiformes; family Falconidae; genus Falco; species Falco rusticolus. The sequence goes on from NC_051193.1 coordinate 43,943,138, forward strand.
CACACCATCACCCACCGCAGCAGTTGGTGGAGACCAGCCTGTTGAATTTGACTTCCTAAATAATGCATGGTGCTTAAATGCCATGAGTTCTCGTTTCCAGACACAAGCCATTTCAAGCGTTGAAGTCCTTTGGGTGTCTTGTGTCGGTGGTGTCAATGTGGGCTGTGGCCCTGTGTGCGTCCCTCTGCCCTCCCTACAAAGCAAGGAGGTGAGGAGCCGGTGCTCGCTGCAACACTCTCCATCTCTCCTTATCCCTTCCTCCTGCAACCACCCTTCTGCCTTTTGCAAGACCTCTGACACCCCACATGTGCCCATCTGTGCTGTCTGCCAGCTACTGCCAAGCACCCGTGCTGGCCTGGGGAGGGGTAGCAGCATCTCACCCGCAGCACTGTGGGCAGCATAAGAAATTCCTCTTGCTTCCAGATCCATACAGGCTTTCTGGGTGAAATCAATTAATGCCCATTGACCTCTAGTTCCTACAGACCCAGGGCTTCTGGCTCAGGTGGGCATTGTGTTTTTGGTGTGCATGGTCCCAGACTAGGCTTTGGACTCTGGGAACAATTATACAGAGATAACTGGCTGTATTTGGATTTCCATGTCTCTGGTGGAGATGTAGATGTAGCGTTTAAGCATGAATTTGTTCTGCATGAATTTGCACAGGAGGCAAACAGAGAGGTCAGACTCTGCTGCGCTGAATCATGACGGCCTCTTAGTTGTGCTTGTTTGCCTGCCTGCTGATCAAGGTTAATAAGAGCTGGCAAGCTCCAGAGGCCCAGTTACACTGATTGCTTTTAAATTTTTTCAAAGGCCACACTGACTATCATGAGTAGAATCAACTATGCTGGTCTCACTGGAATGAGGTTTGCTTGCCCCAGTTGTCAGTTTATCTATTGAACAGGTGAACCTGCTGCTGAAATAAACCATCTTTCGTTGGTCAATATTGATTTAAGCTGAAATTGCATTGAAATGGGCATTGAAAGCATTTGAATAAATGGACCAATAGAAGGTCTACTTGCATTACAGTTTCTATATTGTACTTTCAACATCTGCCATGCAAAGAAAGTTACAGAATTAAATGAAATCTTATTCTGCTGTGGCTGACACCACACACCCCGGTGACATGAGGACTGACAAGATTAGTCTTACTTTCACACTAGAGATGCTGCAAAAAAATCTATCATTAAACAGAATTCCTGCTCCATCAGATAAGTCTACAGAGCGTCTTCAGTTTGGCTTAGAAAGGCAACCCCCTGTTTCACACCTGAACTGAACTTCTTGAGCCTGTGTTACTGAGCTACAACCCAAGGCCCATATTCTCACAAGAATGAAGGCATCATTCAAGTTCAAGAGCACAGTCCCACAACCACTGCCTATGCCCTACACACTCAAAAGTCACAAGCCTCTAAGCAATTGCTACTGTAGTTCTTGGTGTTCTGCTACTGCCCATGCCTGAAATAGCTTCCTTATTGCATGGCTCAACGTTTTGATGTTTATCTTGCATCGGCACGTTGATTAGAAATCATGATTTCTTCAGCTTAATCCTCCATGCACCACGCAAGCACAGTCCGACATAGCTAGTGCAGGTAACTGCTGTCCTGAGTTCAGGATAAAATTTAAATGTGATTTAATTTCAAACCAGTAACAGTGTTGCTGAGAGAAGAATGGGGAGAGATCATCCACTTTTTCTAGAGACTGTAAAGATGAATGTAGTATTGTATGGACTTTAAAAGGGCAAGCCTACTGCCTGTTCTGAAAAAGATGGTTCAGGTGTTTAAGTCTAAAGTGGGTACTGAGCTTTGAATACCAGGTTTACATAGGCACCTGTCTCAGGTTACAGAGAAATGTCTGCCTTCAGGGGTGAAAACAGGATTTCTGACACCTCTTCTCAACATTTCTGCCTGAGAGGACTCCCCCCCTCAGCCTGCTGCCTGGCAGGAATCCTGTTTGGAGGTGGTTCACAGCCCCAGAGGACCTCAGCAGAGACCACCTAAGTAAAGCCACCCAGGTCCTGCATGCAGAGGATGGGGAAGATGTCAGCAAAAATACCATGCGGGAATTTCCAACAAAGTGCCTCAGGGCCAGCCACCCTCATCCTCACACCAAGGCACGGCAGGAGGATAATTCTCTGGGCTACATGAGACTACGAGGTGTATTTTCACCTACTGGGCAGAAGCAGCAGCACCAAGTGATTGCAGAGCCGTGATACCCTGGAGGAGAGGGTTCATGCTGCTGGGTTAGCTGCTCAGCATTAGCATGTCCTCTCAGCCTTGACACTGGGCTGCCTTTTGGCTATCAAATACTGATCTAAAAGAAGGCATATGCAACCCAAACTATTTCATGGCTAAGCATTTGCAGACACTGCCCTCACAGTAAAGGCTCTGAGGCGATGTTATGTTAACAAGAGTCTGTGTGGGAGGGAACAGGGTACTGCCCTGCACTCAGTGCTAATGCTTTTGGTTAAGCATAATCCAGCTGAAGGCCTTTTCAGTACAGCAGAGTTCAGAGGAGGACTAGCTGACTGTGCTGGTTCAGAGGGCACTAATGCAATTGTGTGATTAATTTACATCTGTGCTTTTGTTTGCTTTGAAGGCTGCATTTGGTGGAGATGGGCAGCACAATATGGCGTCATGGTTTAACCCCAGCTGGCAACTAAGCCCCACACAGCTGCTTGCTCACTCTCCCCCACAGAGGGATGGGGGAGACAATCAGAAGTGTGAAAGTGGGAAAACTCATGGGTTGAGATCAAGACAGTTAAATAGGTAAAGGAAAAGTAAAGAAAACCAAGAAATTCATTCATTGCTTCTCATTGTCAGGCAGGTGTTCAGCCATCTTCAGGCGAGCAGGGCTCCATCATACGTAATGGTTACTTGGGAAGACAAATGACATCTCTCCCAACATGCCCCCTTCCTTCTTCTTCCCCCAGCTGAGCATGACATCATATGGTCTGGAATATCCCTTTGGTCAGTTGGGGACAACTGCCCAGCTGTGCCCCTGCCCAACTGCTTGTGAACCCTCAGCCTGCTTGCTGGCGGGGCTGTGTGAGGAGCAGAAAATGCCCTGACTGTGTAAGCACTGCTCAGCAATAGCTAAAACATCCCTCTGTTATCAACACTGTTTCCACCACAAATCCAAAGCACAGCCTCAGACTAGCTACTATGAAGAAAATTAACTCTGTCCCAGCCAAACCCAGGACATATGGTCAGTCATTCCTACAGTACTCACTGTCCTCTGACAAGGATGACTACTGGCCTCTGCGAGCTGTCTGCTTCAGAGCAAGGATGAGTCACTGCCCCTGGGTAAATAGTGATTGCTACGATGACACAATTGAAAGAGGTGGAATGCACAAGGTAATTTCTTAATAAATATTTATTTAAAGGAAATACATTGGGCTTAATCCTTCTTCCACTGATGTTAATGAAAGATATGCAGTGACAAAAGGCACTGCACCTTTGTAATGTATTTTGACATCTGTGGATGAAAGGTTCTAAATAATAGCTAAGGATTATGTATTCCTCAGTGGGAACATGAGCTGGCCCGCTGAATAAATTAATAAACACATTGTTATGTAAGTGTGGGAAAATGCTTCTGATGCTTAAACTTGACATGTTGACAAAAAGAAGCCGAGGATTTGGTTTATTTTGTTTTATTTTATTTTATTAAAATCTCATACTTGTAAGGCTTGCTTGAAAAATTCCCATGTGCTTTCAGTTTTAACACATTAATTCTCCAAACAGAGACAAATATTTCAGCTCTGTTTCACAGGTAAAGAAACTGAGATGTGCAAAAGGTCACTGAGACTTTAACGTCATGGGATCTGTGAACCAACAGCTGCACCCCTAGTCATTACAAAGATACAGGAAGATATTTAATCATTGTCATCATGAAAAAAATCCCCACAAAATGGTCTTATGAAAAGAAAGGCACCTTCCTGGTATAAAAATGTCAGAAAGCAGAAGTTCTTTGGGTTTAGATATTTAATAATGGCCAAGAAAATTTACTATGCACTCATTGCAGTATATCTTATATTCTACCCTAAATCTCACCATGAACAATGCAAGCATGGAAGACCCCAGATGGCTTTCTCTGGTGTATGAGATACACATTCCTGTCTCTGGGAGTTTCACCACTAATTTCTCAAAACTTCTAAGAAAGTTTTTCTCACCTCTCCACCCAGCTGAGTTTGCCATTGGAAACACTGCAGCACTGCTGGCAGGTGCTAAAGCCTGTCCTTGCAGCCCCAGCACTGCAGATCTGCTAAGTGCCACTGTAATTAAGTCAAAGACCTTTCTTCCTCTCATCTTTCATCTAGATTTCTGAACTTATTTTAACCATTTGTATAGTGGTCCTCACTGTGATACTGGAGATTCATCTAAATATACCAAAGTTGATCTCAAAACTGAAATGTCTACCACCTGAAAGTGGTATCTAGTGATAACACAAACTTGAAATCTGTTTTCAAGCATTAGACTACGTGGTAGTCTAGTGATTAGTGTTTGCTACCAAATGCTAGACAGCCTAGTATGGAGTATTACAAAATATATCATGGAAGTGGTTCGGTTTTCCAGATGCAGCCTACATCCTTCCTGCAAAGGAAGCCCATATAAATGACCAAAGGTTAAATTAGTTATCACCAGACAAGTTCTAGTGTTTCTGACTTAGTCTGGTATTGTATTTTCTGTATCTCCAGCAACTCCACAATTATTCTTCTGGAGCTGGACAAAGTAAAGATTAGAAGATCGCTTTCCAGTGGATGATAGTTTCCTTCAGAGTTGAAGAAGGATTTATTTGAGTTTTGGGTTTTTCCTTCAAATCTAGTGATTTGTACATGAAAGAATTTATTACCCTGCCTTCTGTTTCTGGAGCCCTAATCTACAAAGACTACTTTGATATCTATGCAATAATTTGTCAGGCTTTTTAAAGGCTATTTTTGTAAATTATTATACAGAGTAGATGTCCTGCCTTTCAGATGTTTGACTGGCAGCTTCTACTAAGAGAAAACCAAAAGATGCAACATCAGGTCACAGAAGGATGTAAGTAAATTACCAAACAGGCAATAAAAAAATATTAAAAATCAAGGAAACCTTATGATATTTCCTGCCATCCTGTTTTCTGTTCTACATGAAATTTGTTACTGTTTTTCTGTTGGAATGACAATTGGCATAATTATGCTGTCTATCTGTATGTCCCTCGGTATGTCTTCCAATTTCAGTGACATTTGGCAGAGAGGTAATTGTCTGAAGGGTACGATGTTTTCACAGTTCTCATAAACACAGGTGGTTCTGTGCAGAAGGCTGACTCTAGTGCATTGACTGGGAGGGAGGTGGGGTGGGAATCTCATGCAGTATTAGCAAAGGATTCAAGTGATGAAGTATTTTTATATATGCTAATCATTGATAAAACTCAAGAACATATACCTTCTTCTATACAAAAACAATCACCTCAGAAAAAATGTCCTTGGGAAATCAGGTCTGCCCAGTCCTGGTGCTTAGGCATCTGCTTGTTCCCTGCCTTTTCAAAATGTTTTATCCACTTAGATGACTCATGGGGACAAGGACTGTCTCTTAATAGATGTCTGTACCTAGCACAGTGAGTACCAGTCTCAGCTGAGTCAAGGACTCTTCCACGGCAAGGCAATTATGCACTGATGGAGCCTGCTTGCTATGAAACTGTAACATGCAGATCAAACAGGTCAATCACTAATCTTCCTTTTCTTCTCTTAGACACAAATAATGGAGATTCTGCCTTCCATTACTCCTCTGGTATTAGTAGGAAGAATTATTTGTTACCACAGGAACTGAAAAAGCCAAAGATGAGACTGAAACTCTTTCCAACATAGTGGAGACTTTGATTCTTCTTTAAGTCTCTCATACCAGTAAGAGACTTCATGCACAAAGAAAAGGTGAAGTCTCAGTGTCGTGGGCTGGCAGTTCTAGATTGCGCTGCATTTGCTTGGAGGTAAGGGAGTATAAAAACCAAGGGTGGAAGAAACCCAGGCATTTTTCCGTTCTGTCTTTACGGGAGTGGGGCATATGTTCCCAAATGCATCTTCTCTTCATCCACCATCGTGGTCATTGGTGTCAAAAGGGTTCATTGTCAAGTTTTTATGTGCAAAGAAAGCGTCTGGCTGCTGAAGCAGCATCCACATCTGCTGTCGCAGGCAGCACAGCTGGGGATGCCTCTTGGAGGTCACAGTCTGTGGTTTGCTGCAGACAACCTAGGCCCAGCTGTTGGGTTTTTTCTTAGCTTTTAAACAGATACTCTGTTTGGTATGGGGTATTTCTCTCTGGACACAAATACAGCAGAGAGCAGCGCTTCGTTCCTCATGGCACAGCAGCTTGCGTGCAGCTTGCTTCCCTGCATCATGCCCTCTTTCTTCCTTTCCAAAATAATTGCAGGCAGAAAGCAATTACTTAAGCAATATTGTTGGTAGGATGATTTCTGTGCTACTGACCTTTTCCCAGCCCTGGGAGACCAGACAGGCCTTTTGCCTCCTGCTCAGCCCTGCCAAATGCAACATCTGCCTGTGTGAGACCAGTCTCTTGTTACCTCAGACTGTGATGGTCTTTTGACAGTATTACCTCTCTTTCTTTCCATTTTCTTCCTCCTTATCTGCCCCTTTCTCACCTGCTCCTTTCTCCATGCAAGCCCTGGCTGGTCTGTCTGCATGCCACACTCCAGCTGTCCTCTTCCCAGCATGGCTCCCACTCAGCCCCTTTTCCACCAGACTGGCACTCAGCCTGCCAGCTGCAGTGACCTTTCAAGCACATGTAGTGCTGTGTGTGCCATGAAAGCATGCTCCCCTCCACGTGTCACCACAGCCACAGCCTCTTGTAAACTTTTGACCCTTGCTTAGCCCTCTGCCATCCCCTGGCAGAAACAATGGCAGGGTTATACGCCTGGGTTTAGTTATCAGGGGCTGGAGACTGCCAGGGAATGCAGCGTTGCAGCTCTGATTACACTTACATGGGAGAAAAATACTCTTAAGGCAGTAGCTGCCATTTTCTTCTTGTTGGCATTTGCTTTCTAGGTTGTTTTTCCTCTGCTTTGATATGTGTTTTCTTTCTTTTTTTTCTGTTATTTGTCTTTCGGTTGCTGCTCAGGACCCAGCTGTGAAAGGCTACATCCCTTGTAGTACTACAGCATAGTGCTCCCTGAGCTGCGTAAGAAGTCCCCGTAAGAAGGAAGAGCATGGAAACAGAGAGGGGTGGCTGCAGTCCTTTTGGGATGGTGGGGAAAAGGCAGAAGCAGCCAGTCCATGTATCTAAATTGGAGACTTAAAGAAATTACACTTTCCTTGATTCCAGGCAGCAGCAGAACGATTCCTCTGCAGTCAAAAGCTGCACAGGATGCTGTCCATTGCTTTTTTCCTGCCAGTAAATAAAAAAAGTGACTTTCCAATGAGCTCCAGTGCAACCTTCAGTGCTCTAATCAGTGCTTTGCTTTTCTTATTTTCAGCACAACATTCTCCCACTGCAGTTGTGCTCTAAACAATTTATAAAGTTAAAAAGCCTTGATTAGAAAACGTTTTCAAAAGCGTTATCCTTTCACATAATTTATTTGCAATACAAGTTTGCTTTTCAGCTCCTGCCACCTTTGTATATCATACTCTACCTTCCTTCTCAATTCTAGCTGTTAGATGTGTGTTCCACCATTTCTTCCACCCTTTTACAAGGCCCATGTTATTTAATTGAAAAATAGTTAAGAAATGGATGGTGTGCTCTAAAAGATGTTGCGTTGGGTGCAGTCATAGTGCAGAAGGGTTGGTTAAATGGCAAAAAGGCAATAGCATCATTCTTCCAAGGGAAATTAGCTACTGAAGATATGTTTAGGTACACAAGACAACTGGTAATCTACAGGACTTCTTTGAGAGCATTCATAGGCTGGGTTTCACTGGATAGTTCTTTAGAAGGAAATAAATCCCTCAGTCTGAGTCCCTTCTGTGTAGAAATGTCATGCCTCACATCTTTGGCATGAGCTTTGCTTCTTTGGCCCCAGTCTCTGCTGTCTGTGTGGCTGGCCTCACACATGCTGCAGTGAGCTCTCCATCACTGTGCAAGCTTCCGTGCCTGGTTTGCCTCCTCCCCAGCCAGACCACCTGTGCCGGTGGGCAACATCTTGGAGTGGGAGACAATCTGGGACACTGCCTGGCAGGCAGCCTGGCTTGGAGGACCCTGGTCTCATTATGAACTAATGTTAGGGTCTGGAAAAGATGGAAGATGTCTGTCACTGAAGTTGTCCAAGTAATTAATCTGAGCAGATGACAAATGAGCATTCAACAAATAAGGGGGCAGTCTGTTCTCTTAAAAGAAAGTCTTTTGCTGGTTGCTTATACCACAGTGCTCAATTACATGGTCTCTGTTAACAAGAGCTCACCAATCCACTGACTACATGTCCTAGAAGTCATGGGAATCTGGCAAGGGCATATGGTTCATGTGGCATATGTGTGTATATGTCCACATTGTATGTATGTACCGTATATATATTATAGTCACCTATAATGATTTTTTTCAGTTCTTTGAAACTGGTAGCCTGTGCATACTCTGGTGACTTCTTTACCACCCTTCAACCATTACTTTCCTTATCTACACCTGTCTTATTTGGGAAATAAAAATTGGACAGCTATTTCTCTAGTTTTATTTTGGTTTGGGTTTAAACATAAGTGATTCATTTTAATTGCTCCTTACACCATCTTGAGCAAACTCCTGAAGATTTTTTGTGACCCTTTATCCTCCTGTCCCTGTTCCTTCTTCCTATTTAATCAGTGCATTCATGGGGAGGCTGAAGCCTTCTAGCTTCAAAGCCCTCGACATAGACCAAATTGATAGAGCTTATGGTTTCTTCCTCTCCAACGTACATTCTTCCTGCAAGCATCGGTTTGAATATATGTCTTCCAGTAACAGAAACCTTTTTTAGTTGCTTCTTTCTTGGGCTCTAGCACTGCTTCCCTTAACACTCATTGCTTCTTAGCTATTGTAGATGCTGCCAGGCAAAAGCCACAGAGACAAACCAGCCCCTTGCACATTGCCTCCCTGCCATTACCCTTGCAGTCACCCAGCACCCCTGGGACCGCACCACGCTGCAGAGCTGGGGTGAGTTTGCCACCCTCTTCAGGTGGTGCTGAGGGCTGATGCCTTGGTACCCCTTTTTTCTACCTCCACCTACAGCATTGCTGAGGAGGAAGAGCCTGGCTCCTTGCTCTGTGGAAATAGAAGTGAAAAGACTCAGCAGCTCTTGAGGCTAAGTTGCCACCTCTGTCTGGGTGGCCTGGATGGAGAAAGAGTAATAGCAACAAGCATGCTGCAGTGTTTGTTCCAGTAATGTGCTTAGTGAGAGCATATTTGTGAAGAAGGCTAAACCCATGGAAGGAAACACACACTTCTCCTTACCTGGGTTTAAAGCCCAGGCGGCCATCAGCTCTCTTACTCTTGCACCAGGCACAGTAAGCTGTGGTGCCTGCACACCCAAGAGTATCTTGGTTTTCCCCTGGAGCTGCCATTTGCTCTCAGTGAGTGGGCAACCTCAGATTTCCTTTGAAACCAAATCCGTGGGATATTTCTTGCTGTTACAGAAAAGGCAGAAAGTTCTGGAATGTTTAGAATAGCATAGATCCAAACTGGTTTATATTTCGAGTTGCTTGACTTAGGAGGTGAGGCTGACTCAGGGCTTTCTTGTGCTTGACTTGGCGAATTCCACCAGCTTTTACCAGCTGGGCTGTGCCTCATGCCTCAGCCTCTGAATATTTGTCTGTTTTACTCCAGACATGTATCCCTGCAATGCAGATTATAGGTAGGACAGGTTGTTGTTTATTTCTTTTCTACTTGGAAAAGTATTTTCCTTTTGTATACTTCAATGTCATCTGAATAAACAGTTCCTGTCTTCTTGTGTCATTTTAAAACACAAGTTGATTCTGCAGACAGCACAGCACACAGCATTCAGTGTTTAAACTGTCTGTTCAGCTCCATCCAGACACCATGGCCTTGAAACGAGCACATTATGCCACAGCGTGAACCCACTGCAGAGAAATAAGACTAATTGTAGTTACTGGATTTAACAGATTATGTTTACAAAGCAGCTGTTTGATTCTTTTCATTTCTTGTCATGTCTTATTCCGTTTAAACTTGATATCCTATTTTTTAGCAGAACAGGTGCCACAACTTTAATGACTGAGACACAGTATCTCGTTATCCTAACAAAAAAAAAAAAGTTTGCAGCTTATTGTTGACTTTCATGACAGAACTTGCAGACAGAGAAGGAAAGTGCAGCCAGGTTCAGGAACCCGATGAGTAATACAGAGAAATGCTAAATAAATTATTACTTATGCATTATTAAAAATAAGTCACACTTCTATAGCTCCTCTCAGATAATGAACTCAAAGCTATTTAAAATTAATTACTCAACTCCATGTAGGTGAAGGAACTATGCCATGTTGTTTTTATGAGAGGAGTAAGTGTTTAAAGTCATGTAGACCCCCCTCAAATAGCACCAGGGAGTTTTTCCCAAAGGGTGCTCCGCCAGGTAAGTGAGGTGGGCAGACATCCTGTTGGTTTTCTGGGTTTTAAGCTCCTGGAGCTGGGACTGTCGGTCTGGCTGGACTTGGCTGCAGTCTAGCCCAATGGGGTCTTCAGATTTTCCCACTGAGGCACTGACCCAGTATCCCTGACGCTGTGGAATACAGGCTGTTCAACTCATCATCCCAAAAAGCTGCCAAAAAGATGCCTCACAGTGCAATGCTGTGACAGGGTGCTGAGGGCTCCTGTCACTGTGGTTGAAGTCTGAAAAATTATAATGCTGCACAGAAGAGGAAAAAAAGGCCACAACGCACAAATGCTGGTTTAACTCATGGGTAGGGGAGCTGCAACTGCCGAGACTGGAAGCTGTTGTGCCACATGCTGACAGGAGGCAGCAGGGCAGTATGGTCCAGTCTGCTGACATGCAGTCAGGAAAGCATTCAACTGCTGATGAACCAAATGAGAAAATTAAAATCCTACCCCAAACGATTTTCTGACATGGCATATTAAAAAAAAAAAAAAAAGGCAAAGACATTCGCTGGCATACTGACAATAACATGAACGTTACCCATAACACAACCGAGTTATTTTATCAGAGCTGAAGTGAACTGTACAGCCCAGATTACTTCCACTTTTGTAGACTGCATTGCAGAGAGTGCTGTGGGAAGCAGTATTTCGGGAAACATCATGGTTAGAGAACCTGAGCCCCACGAACCCAGGAGAGCGTGACTTGCCCTCCTTTCCCCTGCGCTGCTTGGGTTTGCAAGTGGCAGATGTTTATTTTTCCCAGCTTTAAGCCTTATTTTATTTCTCATTGTCAATTGAGTCAAATTGCACTGTACACGTGATATCCTGTGACTGTGTTCCTTATCAGGCAATGGTAATCTTTCTGTGAAACAGCATATCTGAATATTTCCTTACATTATCAACCTTGCCCAGATGAAGATATGCTGCAGTCGGTACCTTCTGCACCTGCTCACTGCATCGCACAGGGAGCAGCAGTGAGACCCTGGAGGCAGAGAATGCTATTTTTGGTTCTGTGTTCTGAATCTGTATCTTTTTTCTCTCCTCCTAAACTTGTGTTTATTACCTAGTCATGTTTCAAAGAGGCAATGAATTTCTGCATTTAAAACACTTCCCTAGCAAGTGGTGGGCTTTCTTGATAAAGAGACAGATAGGAAGAACCAGTTCCGTTTCAAATCTCTGGAAATAAAGATCCTGGGAAATTATTGTCGAATCCTTCCTGTTTTGCTTTTACTTAAGATGTTCCAGAGGCTTGTTGTATGTGCATTGGGCAAGAGGTGCATAGGAGTTGCCTCCAGTGTTGTGCTGTGAAGGGCCCAGGGGGTGTCAGAGAAGAGGATGATCATGATGAACACCCACCTTCTCCTGGGGCCAGTGGGCTTCCTCCAGGAGGTGAGATCCAGACAGTGAAAACAGGTGATTCAGATAGCAGTAGAAAGGCTGTCAGGACTTGTGGCGGTGCACTTCCCCCCCTCTCCAGGCTGCCATATGACCTTGGGAGCTACCAAGTAGGCCTCAGTGCCTGGAGTAAGGAGTTAGGCAGTTGAGCACCCCTTGACCATACCAGTAACTCCTACTCGACTGAGGCAGAGTGGCACTGCCTGTGCTGGAACTCCCGTTGACTGGCCAAAGCAGGGAATGAGAACGGAGACAATCAGCTACTCCCTGACAACCCTGGCACGCTCCTGCTCGGACTGTAGCGCAAGGGGTAACCTGAGTGCAAGGAGACCACAGTTCTTGGAACTCTTGCCAAAATGCCCAACTCAGGTTGTAGCCAGGATGGGAATTTGCTGATGACTAAAGCCAGTCATCTCACAGCCTTATGAACAGTGGTCCTAAAGTGAGACCCTTTTGAGCTCTCCTGGCCTGCAGCGGGCTGCGACCAGCATCTCCCTCTCAGTGGGATGCCACTCAGAGCTTGCAAACCACCAAGTCTGTGGTACTAGAGGGGCTGTCGTGGAAAGTTGACGATGGGGCCTGGGTTGACACCCCTGTTCCTCAAGGCTCAACCTTTTGCCCGTTGAGGAATGCAAGGGCATTAGACGTATGTGGCTGAATTAAAGGGCATATTATATAAAATATTATATACTTATATGTATATGTATATTTATATTTATAAAGTGCCTATCACCATATTAATAAACATTCTTTGGAACCACTCTTGACGGCAGAGGTAAGAACAGGAGTCAGTCTGTTAGTACCTCAGCCCTCCTGTCTTCATCCAATTTTTAAAAAAATAAAGCCACAAGACTTTGCTGCCAATTTTTTTTTCAATTTAAAATTTTAATAAATATTTATTCAATATAATTTATTTAAATAAACAAATTTAAAAATAAATAAAAAATATTTTAATTTAAAATTTCCAGAGGGCAAACTTTTAGTAGGTCTACCTCTGCTGTAATATATTGCAAGCTTGAAGTAGTTAGGCTGATTATGTAAACTTATGATTTGAAACAAATGTATTTGCTGCTATAATCCTATAAAATGTGAATAAACTCTCTTTTCTCTCTCCCTCTGTTTCCCCACTTTAGATCTAATCCATTGTCCAGGGCTGAGACTAGGAATAGATCCAGCCTCACCTAAACTCTAGGAGAATTTAGAAAGCAAGGGTGTCTATTCTGAACCTTTGACTCAATAGGAAGATCTCGTTTACACTCTTACGTCTTTAACCTTTATAAACTATTTCCAACTCAACTTCAACTTAATTTACCTAAATATGCTACAAAAACTGTCCATAAAATGGACGATGTGAAGGTTTAATGAATATTGTGACATTCTTAATAACCTGGTGAATAGCTGACTCTTATTTCTGTGTGTATATGGAAGAGCATGAAGAGATGAAATCTGTGACGAGTAATGGCCATATGAATAATTTATTTGACACAAAACTATTTTGTATTTTGACAAATATCTTGTATCTCTATGAAAGCAGAAGTTCCTGAGGCGGTGCAGTTTGCCTCTAGGGCAATATACTTTTTTCTTATCTTCATTTCCCATTTTCTAGCAACAGTCTTGTTTACTTTGTCAGAATCCATCATTAATAATCACTTTTCAGGAGTTTTCTGACTGTACCAGCAATTATTTTGCCATTCTGGATTACACATTTCTGAAGTGAACAATAGCCTATACATTCCATATTTTGTAATAAAGATATCACAAGAAAACATTTATGGTTTTGTGAATAAACAGAATGGATGTAAGATCTGAACAGAACGATGTACAGGTTTGGGATTTGATTGCATTTTTACCAAGTGAAAAATGACATTAGGATTAGAAGAGAAATATTTGTTGAACATAAGAAAAGGTTACTTCAATGTTTTTGTATTTACAAGATGGTATTCAAAAGAGGTATTTTTATACTCATCAGGGAGCCGTCCAGAGTTTATGCAGATTTGACATTTTCTTCTTTCTTCTCTATTTGTATCTGGAGCCCAGGGTGAACGGCCGCCTTGTTTGCTCTCTCTTGTCTGGGCATCTGTTGATTTAGGCCTTGTGAATAAATAAAATTAAGAGGACCTCCTGCATGATTTAAAAAGAAATGCTATTTTCTGAATCCTGACTTGCCATTTCTGCTGTTAGCATTATCTCACTTAGACAAACAAATGTCCTCTTCTCCCTCCTCACAAACATATTAGCTTTTCCCTTGCAAAATCTGCAGCAAGTGAACTTTCCTGACATTAATGGGAGGTGACAGCAGGCAAGGGAAGATGCTGCCTTTGTCCAAGAGAAGGAGAAGCACTGTGAGCCCAGTGCACCCGCAGTGCTCCAGCTTCCTGCACAGCTTTTATTCTCCCAATGCTTGTGAGTGTTACTGACGGAAATCTAAGAAAAAATCCTTTAAGAGTTCAGTTCTGTTACCCCCCTGCACACTGCCTCTCATCATCGCTTAAGGAGGACCACTAACACAAAATCCTAGTGCTCAGTGGGTGCAAGCATTGAAAAAGGGGGTCACCTGACAGAAAATCCATTAATTTATAACAATAATAGCAGCAACAATCCCGCTATTTTACACATATGGAAGTGGGGGCACAGAAAAGCACAGTGTGCTGAAGCTAGGAGCACCAGCTCGGGCTGGGGTGCAGATGCTCCCCTTTCCAGGTCTCTCTCCCCTAACAGCTAAACCAAATTGCATGATTTCAACCTGTGATTGCTACCTAATATCCTTTAGTAAGCAAGACTGTAACTTGTCAGGAGAGCCTCACACAGCTCTTTGAGGTTCAGGTATCCTCACTGACCCTCCATCATATTTATGTTGCCTCTTCAGGAGAACCAGGCAGTTTGGATGAATGTTCCTCAGCTGGCAGCTCAGCGGCTTTGTTTGTATGATCTAACTCACCTGAGCCCTTATTTTACATCCCATTGACATGTTTGAAGGCTACCATGCTAACTGTACCCTCTTCTAATATTTTAGCTCCCACTTTTTTCAGATAGTCCAAACCTAAAGAGGAAGGAGGTGAAAAGGACAAAATCATAGAGACAATACACCACACAACTGTGCAATGATAGATCATGTTGGATATGGAAAAATGCTAGTTATTTTAAGGTTGAAGGTGCTAAGAGTATCAGAAAAAAGTGCTGAGCATCTTCAGCATCTGTTGCCCTCAGCAGGAGCAGAGACACTCAACTTCTCTCAGCTGACACTAAGCACTCACCAGGATCATCCTGATAATGAGCTCAGACAAATCCATGCTCCTTGGCTGGCACTATGGAAGGAGACATGAGAGCTGTCACACAGCAAGTGGAATGGACACTGTGGCTTCACCAGCCATGAAAGAAGCCTGGAAAGCCTTATGATTTATTGTCTTACATACAAATAAGGTCTGTGAAAAACACTACCCCATGGCTGTAAAAGCTAAACAACACATTGAAGCTCCAGTCTCCAAGGCTCGTGCGAGTTGTGGGGGCTCCCTGGTAGGGTGGCTGCTTCGTCAGCTGCTCCTCTCTGCCCTGTGCTGGGGGACAGCCAGTGCAGAAGCTGCTGCTGATGGGGAAAGGGCTAACTGCAGCAGTTAGATGGCACATGTGTGTGACAGGAGCAAATGGGTAAATCAGGAATCTTCACCAGGTCAATTTGTTTTCAGGAATCTCTTCATGACTTCCTATTCCCCTTTGCTTTTTGCCAGATAAGGAGGATGTGCAGGTGATGGGGAGGTGAGGGTGCTGACTCTTAGTAGATCTGGAATGACTCTTGTGTTTACTGTGTCCTCATTAATGCCCTTGAGGGGCACACTTCTGGCAGATCAAAGTTCCTAAATAAGCACCGCTTCAGTGCTATTTAGCACATATTCTTCAATATTTGAAATCAGAAAGAAAGTTTCAAGTCCTCTCTCTGATCCAGAAGATTCTTGGTGGAATGATGTTACCAGCTGACTTCTCAGTTCTGCCTCATATTTTACCTTCCTCCAATATTTTCCAGAAGTTTAGTCACCACAGTTTCTTCTCACCTGCCCTGTGCTGACCCTATGCTGAGAACATGGCCCATGTCTAACGGCTCAAAGCACTCTCCATCCCTTTCATACTCCATCCGTTTCACGTTCCACCCCGTTCCCTCCTGCCAGAGGGAACTCATTGCCACATGGCCTCCAGCAAGTCTCATTGCTCCAGCAAGAGCCCCGAGTACCTGTCTCTGTGTCCTGCAGATTCCCTTAGTGAAATGAATATTTGGTAGAATATGGAAATGACTTGTGGGGATGACACCTAACATCATTATCAAGACACTATCTGCAAACTTGCCCGTCCTATGTCCTATTTTCAGTACAACCCTTTCCTTTCTTAATTCTCTCAATCTTATCTGATACTGTTTATGGTCTTTGTCCCCCAGCACCTCTGCAACATGGTGCCACACTAAGATCCCTTCTCCCCAGCATCGCTTCCTCCAGGGCTCTTAGCCACTTTTTGGTGGGATGCACTCCCTGGCTGCCAGCTGGCTTGCATTTGACTATCAGCTGTCCTAGTTTTGGCTGGGACAGAGTTAATTTTCTTCTCAGTGGCTAGTGCAGTGCTGTGTTTTGGACTTGGTGTAGGAATGGTGTAGTTGTGGTCTTCTTGGTTTCTCAGCGGGAGGGCTGGAGGGGCACAGGAAACTGGGCGGGAGCACAGCCAGGGTCAAGAGGCTTTTCCTGTTGGAATACCAAGAGGTATTCCATACCATGGGATGCCATGCTCAGTGTATGAACTTGGGGGGTGTTGGCTGGAGCTGCTGGGCATCGGTCAGCAGGCGGTGAGCAGCTGTATTGTGCATCACCAGTTTTCTCCCTTCCCTTTGGATTTCATTCCTCTCCCCTTCTTCCTCCTTTTCATCATAACATTACTGTTGTTATTATTATTGTTCTTTTCTTTTTATTTTATCTTAATTGTTAAACTGTTTTTATCTCAACCCTCGAGTTTTACATTCCTATCCGATTCTCCTCCTCAACCCCCTGAGTGAGGGGGGGAGTGAGAGAGCGGCTGTGTGGCACTTAATTACATGGCACTTAATTACCAGCTGGGGTTAAAACACAACACAGGACTACATAAGCAAAGTTCTTGCTACTGGTGCACACCTTTCGCTTCATCTGGGTCCCTTCATATCACATCCAGCACAGCAGGGCCAGCAATGGTGGTGTGGGCTCATGCAATAGGAGCACAGGACAACCTTGGGCAACATAAGCTCCCCTGCAGGGTACAGCTACCCAAACTTGTGCTTGTCCAAGGACCTCACATGGCATCTGAAGCTGGTGGGCTGGCCACTGACAAGTCCAGCTTTCTGTTTGTGACATGTAGGGTCACAAAGTGGAAAGCTACAGTATAGTGCTGTAAACACACAGTGAACTTGCACTGCGGAGGAGATGGGTCTGGAAAGTGTCCAAATAGCACATCTCATGCTTAGCAGGGGCAATTTGACAGCACTGTTGTGAACATCTCAGGGAAGATTATTCTAAGCAATCTATTGTCACCATACATTTTAGAAATTGCAGAGATTTAGTATGTTCTGGAGTTTCTGGTGTACTGCAACAAGAGCAAGAACTTTGCTTATGTAGCCCTGCATGACAGCAGTCAAACACAAGCAGTGGAGATAGCTAAAAATAAATACTGTTCATGTCTGCTGTTGTGATCTTCTTCTAAACCTCCAGAACACGGGAGAAGGACACCAGATTAAATGCAGGTTATCAGGCTGGAAAAGGATGACATTCCTGATAGTCAGCATGATCAATTAAATGAAATTTAATTTGCTTTCCAAATGTGTGCACAGGACAAACCCAAAGCATCCAGTAGACAAGCCCAACCAAAATGGACTGTTCTGCAGTTCTCTTCAAGCAAATGGCAAATCTGAACCAATTCCAGAGTTATTGGTGGCTGTATGGCAAAGCTGGCCCGATATGGTGGCAGCTCGAGTGAATGGAGCTGAAGCTTGTCTGAGGAATGCATTTCTTTCTTTGGGAAAAGCCAGGCTTACACAGTCAGCAGCTGGAGGAAGAAAGGAATGCTTTTGGCATCATATAGACCAAACTGCCTGGAAACAGTCATGAAGAGTGCAAGTGCAGCGTGTCAGGATGAACACATTCTGAGAGAAAAGATGAAACTAGGTCATAAAAACTGAGGAAAGAGGAGAAACCACACTTAATATTTGTTAGTGAATCCTAGGTTGCTTGGTAGCTCAGATCAACTGTCTGATCCAGAGATGGAGTTCACAGTGATCAGAATCATTATTCCTGTTTTCAGCTTACTTTTAAGAAAAATTCTCAAACATTGCAAGTCTTATTCCAGAAACTAAAGGTGCTTCTTACACCAGCTGTCATGTGCCAGCCTGTTCCAGCCACACAGCTGAGCTGTAACTCCCAGGAAAGGGTTACAGCTCCCTGCCTTATCTCAGCGGTAGCAGTGTGCCAGCCAAGAGAAGTGGCAAGCAGCCTCCTGAGCCTTTCAGAGCTATGCAAAGCCCTGGGGCAACCACATCTTCTCAACAACTTCCTTTTAAAGGTAAGACAAGCCTTAAAACAACATCTTGAGCTGTCTGTTGAGGTTTTTATCAAGTGTAACTTTAGCTGCTTAAAGCTTAATCAAAACCTGACCAGAGATGCTGTATGGATACCGAAGTTTACCCATGTAAGAGAGCTGCCCTGACCAGTTGGGAGCATCGCAGGGTGGTTGGTTTCTTCTTGCCCAGTGAGATGTACTCAGCCTGAGAGTGCTCTCATTCCTCAGCAGCTGTGAGGGGGTTATTGTATCTACTGGTTCTCTGCTGTAAGCAGTTTCATCACCTACGTAGAGATGAAAACATTGGTACAAGCCCCTGAAATCAGGATTGATGAAAAAAAGTTGCTTTACTACAGGTATATTACAGTGCTGATGGGAAGCACATCACTGACTACCTGCTGTGCTTATGTGTGGAAAAAAGAGCATGAAAGAAGAACTTGTCTTCCTTGTATCAAGCTCCTTTGCTGTTTTTAAAACAAAATGGTTACACTCAGCATGTGTGGTGATAGGAACTCCTGAAGGGGCAGAAAAATGTTATGACTGTGCCTAGCTCTGACTTTCAAACATGCATGGTCAGAAAGACAAGGACAGAGCTGCTCCCAGGAGCGCGGCAGCATGATGTTCACCTGTGCACTGTGGACCCCTTAAAGACCAATACATTTATAGTAAACCGCAAACTATTTGAGGCCTGTTAAACTACCTGCTGTGGTATCTTAAACCTGAACAAAAGTGGGACTTTCAAAGGGGGAAGGAAAATTTATTTATAGTATGTCTATCTTAAAGTACCATGTAACAAGATGCTTGAACACACTTGTATGGGTAAAGTTTGTCTGTTTGCATGTGTTTATAAACGTGATTGTGTTGCAACATAACTTAACCTTGGAAAAGGCAACTATGTTGCTAGGTGAAAATCTCCAAAGGTGCCTTCATATTATAACATGAGAACATTGTTTCCAATCCAAATAACACTTTGCAGTTTTTCTCTTACTCTTCTTCATGCAAGAGATCTGTGCCTGAATTACTTTGTTTGCCCAGAAACTTAACAAGTATTCAATAGAGGCATGGTTTAGTGGCGAACTTGACTGTGTTAGGTTAACAGTTAGACTTGATGATCTTAAAGGTCTCTTCCCACCTAAATGATTCTATGATTCTGTGAAATGACAGATATTTAGCCAGAAAGGAATTTGCTTACAATGTGTGTATTGCTTCACATCATGTCATTGGCTCATGTTGTAGCACAGTAGGGTCCACCATGATAACATGATCTGAAGTTGTAGGTGATGACGTGACATGAGTCATGGGCTACTCCAAGAAACAACTCTCCATCCCCTTCAAAATCAAATAATCTGCCCTTACTCAGGTTTTGTTTCAAGTTCTTTCAAGTTTTGATCAAATGCGAAAGGTATCTATGCTGCTGGTGGTGGTTTTTTAGTTTTTAAAGTCTTTGGAGCATCTGAAGCTTCAGCTGAATTAGAACCACTTTCCAGGTTTGCTGAGTATGTCTAACTTTTTCTTTAAAGATGATGTTGTATTCGGGTGGACAGTCTGACACCCATCACATAATGCCAGGGGTTTGAAAGTTTCTGAACTTTGCTTGTAATTGCTTAAAAATTAATCTGTTTGATAAATATATACACATCTTCTAATAAAGATAATAAAGATTATGATAGGGGTGGTTGCAAAGTATAAATTACCGCAGTCATTTATAAATAGCCACATTATGTTTACCATTAATTTTCTATTTTTTACAAATACACATATACCCCTGCAAAACAGGATCTCTCATTCCACCCACCTTTCCCAATGTTCATTTAGACCGGGTTCTAAGGAACTCTTGGAGAGTTATTTCCTTCACTATCCAAACTACTGCCCAGTTTGAAGATACAGGCTCTTTGTGGATGTCTTGCATATATGTAGTAATGATATTCCTGTATTACACTGCAGAGATTCTTGATATATGACCTTAGAATGGTTTGTGGTCCCCTGCTTATTAGCCTGCCTTCCCGGGATTTATGTTGAACTTCAAATATTGAGTTCATGCAAACAGCTACCATTTAATACCATAATAAATAAATGCTTAGTAATGATACAGCATTTTAAGTCTATCTCTTAGACATTACAGGATTGTGGGCAAAAGTCAGAAGCTTTTAATTTTTCTGCTAGGCCCACATCAGTATGTCTGGAAGAACCAACAATTACATCCTTAAAAGCCAGGACAAATACAGGCATCTGGTTTTGTTCTACCAATGAAAACAACATCATTAACCATGTATTTTAGATGATTGTGGTTTTATCTGAACCCTGAACTGTTAGCTTATGGTAATTCACAGGATAAAAGCAGTCTAAGGTTATCTTCCTAAATTCACTTTTGTGTGGTATCTCATATACAAATAGACCAGAGTCGCTTGGTGGAAGGTTTTATGACCCTTGGTTAGGATGACCTAAATGTATTGTATGTAAGGACTAATGAGTTAATGTGTAATTTCTTTGAAGGTGCTTGGCATTATTATAGGATATAGACTTGGCAGAATATGGAACTGACAGTATTATAAAATAATACCAAAGCTAAAATGTAAAATCTTGACAATTACTTTACAATTGTTTATACTGAACAAGCTGAAAATGAGATGAAATTGCTGGGGTGGTCTGCTTGCTGGAACCAAGTTTCCTGGCTCTTAGTAAGTTTGCCCTTTCCATAGTGCTGAGCAAGGTTTACATCCTGCTGTTTCTTCTTGCACCGCATTTCTAATGGCTTCAAGACTTGTCTTTGAAGCAATATAATCAGTTTCACTGGCAATACCTGTCAAGAAGCAAGCAGGACATGGGGAAAACCCCCACAGTTTTATGTGCTGATACATTCACATGCACAATTAAATATAATGCATTTTGTGTTGGGAAGAGAGCTTTTTGCTATGAACTCATTGATTTGATCTCTTCTGTTTTTCTGATATATTCTATACAGATTCAACATCTAACTAGGAAGACTTTTTCAGGTAAACCTTTATGACCCTTTTTGAAACTAAATATAAGAAGGGAGAAGGCTGTGCGCTAAGCAATTGCTGTAACTAACCAACAGATAGAGAAGGTAAACATAGTACCTGCACAGATCATTCAGTTATTCAGTGCACTCCAGGGTATGTTTATGTGATAGTTTTGCAATAAAATCTGATTTCTCTGGTGAAATACTTACCAGATTTAACCTGCTTACAGACACTTCTGAGCATTTGCAGCTCTTGGCACTCTCAACCTCTGAAAACATGAACAGCTAAATCAGTAATACAACTAACTTACCAGCACAGGAATTCAAATGCAATTGGAGAATGACTGGAGATACAAATCTCTCTATGACTTGAATATCAAGGTTTCTTGGCTTTTGCTTCATTCAACTTCTGAGGCACAAAGAGAAACTTAATTTTGTTTTTATTTATAGCAAAAGAAGCATTTTGTATTTTACATCCACCATCTGCTCACTTGTTCCCAGTGATGGCTGGGATATCAGTAAAATACTGCTCTGTGGCCCACAGAGCTTGGTGGTGCAGAATTAGTGTGTGTACACGCAGGCATCTGCCAGGAACTAGAAGCTGCAGCAGCCCTAGACCTTAAATAAATTCCAACAGGCAGAGAAAATTGTGCGAGTTGCCTCTTGCCCTGGCCCTTTGATGAAAGCTCACCCTTTCTTTGAGTCTGATTCCACAGCGGCTTCATGCCCCACTTTTTATATTGCTGTGTGAAATATAATATGCCTTTCATCTGGAAACATGCTAAAATGTCAATTCTGAGACTTCCTCTGGAGTAGGTGAGGAACAGCGTGGGATCTCATAAAGCCTTTTACTTGGCTTGGTAACTTGCTGGGCAGGCAGATGCTTTTCCCCTGCACCTATCCGTTACCTTGAGCTGATTTTTGACCTGCACTTCAGACTGTCCAGTTCTGTCCTTGCTGAATGGGGCACAGCTGATACCTGCCAGAAAGTTCTTTCACAGCAACTGCTTCTTGCTGCTTAGAGTAAAATGGCATGTCCAAGTGCATTGTCCAAGTGCATTGGGGCAATGGGTTCTTCTAAGCAATGTCATACTCTCTATGGTAGAGAAACGGTGTATTTGGTCAAAAATAACTGTCACAGATGCCAGTGATGGCTCTGGTGACAAAAGCAAAGCAGGCATTACCTAAAGGAGGCAAAATGGCCACGGTCCTACTCAGCTGTGGCACATCCAAATGATGGTTCAGCTGCTGGTGCTGGAGCATAACGAGTACCCCCACTGGCTGGGGGGTGGGTGAAGAGGGGGGATGGCACATGAATGAGCTTGAAATCATCCATCAGAAAGAAGACAAACAAGATTTTTTGTACCAAAACTTGCTGCTGCTCTGGCAGGTAATTGCTAGTCAAGCACAAACTGGGTTCATTAAAAAGAGCTCCAGGCTTAAAATATTTGGCCTGTGTCATATCAGAGATCAGACTGAATGACCCCCAAATCTCACCCTCTAGCCTACAAAGACAGGAAGCAAAGAAAAAAACCACCACCAGGATCAAAGCAACAAAATGGGATTGTTATGCAAAGTCTTACGGTGCTTCTTGAACTGGCACCTAATGGCATGGCAACCTGCTTCTGTCCTGCCCAACGACCTCTCAGGATGCTTTTTGCAGCCAAAATGGTCCACAACCCTTAACTGTGAATTCGGATTAATTTCAGTCACAGTCTTGCGGCTGGTGCTGTGGCTATAACATCTTGCAAAACAATCAAAACTCATTAATAACTTAACCCTTCATTATCAACTTTTAAAAGGATTCATCCACCAGAAAGACTCCAGCAAGATGGCCAGTCAAAAGACCGACCAGAATAAATCGGTGGTAGCGTCCATAAACTGTACAGACCTTTCCTGTAGGGACATAGAAACTTCAAGACCTCCCAGACATCTGCTTCGATGCCTTCCAGGCAGCGTTGTTGTGGACACCATCTCCCCTGTAGATTAAAAAATTGTGTTGTCTTTTTCATTGCATTTTATTTTCTACTCCTAAGAGGCTTTATAAATGCTGGCTTGACATAGCTGGAGCTGTGCTACAGGTTAGAGGAAACATGATTTCTGCATTACGAAAATGTTGCTTGCAATACTAAGGTCACACCGTCCTAACATGATCCTACTGCAGAAATGAATACAGATTTTGATGCATTGTGTTGTGCTATGTCGTCCTCAATTAACTGAAGGTGGTTTGCCCCAGGACCTGCCGATTCATCTGTTCATTGGAGCTCACACTAAATGAGCATATAACAAAATCGAAAGATTCTTCCATGGCAAACAGCCTGCTCATTCATCTGTTGTTTCACTGCGGTGCTGTACTCATTACCAGATTTCATTTAATTTGTACGTGTGCTAATTGTGAAAAAAGTACTGTTGCACCCTTGCTTTGGGGCATGAAAGGTCAACAAAGCAAACAGGTGCTGGCTTTTGGGGCAATCAAAATACACTGTGTTAAAGTAAATTTGGAACGGCTTGCAGATGCTGCACATTAGGGAGTTAAAGGGTTTAATCCTTATTTAGAACTTTGTCTGTTTGTGTGTGGGATGGGGCTTTTTAATAATTAATTTGCACAAGCATCTTGTGTAAAGGATTCCTTACAATCCATAAACCTTCTTCCTTTCAGTCTCCACACATCCCCCAATATTAAAAGAATAATCATGTCAGATCTCTATGTCAGACTAAGGAGTACTGTCTGCTAAAAAGTGGAGTTATTCAGACCATTAACTTGAGCAGGATCACAGTAAGTGGTATCTTATATGCACCTACGAGGAACTATTGGACTGTGACACTGGATTAAAAACTGAAGTTGTATTACTAGTGTCTGTTCCAGATCATGTAGAAATAGTCTTATTTACTATGCAATTTTAAAAATACTTTAATAGTATGACATTCAAAAATTCTCAACAGTTGTGTTTAAACTGCCAAGACAAACATTTTATTTTCTGGTAGCTTCCTAAGTTTGGCGCTGTCAACTGGAAACATATAACTACAGTAGATCAAAGGATGGAACTTCCCTATAAATTTTTCCCTTTCAGCAGGAAGCAAAATCTTATTTACGAAATGAAAATTACTGGTAACTAAGGTTCTCTCTTAATTAGTTTGTGACAAATTTCTGACAATATAAAGACCAATGTGGAAAAAATATTTCCATTAAAGATGCTGCATCTATTCACCCAGTAATGCTTTTGCATTTCACAACATGATGTGACAGCAGCTAATGGCAGTGTTTCCAACTGGCATCTAAAGACTGCTCTGTAGGGGAGCCTGTGGGTACACTTCTCTAAGCAGTCCAGCATCTGCCTTCATCAGCTACAACAGTCATACAAAGATGAGGGTGGGGAAGTAACGACTGCCCAAAAGGAAGACATAATATTCATAAGCATGTTTAGGGTTACTTCCTAAACCAGGATAATCCCTTCATGTATCAGAGAAACATGAAAACATTTTAAAGGCCTGTTTCAGGATGTGCCATTTCAGAATGCCTTACCATCCCATGTTTCTTAAAGGTCTTTTAAAAAGGTCAAGTTGGCAAGTCATGCAAATTTATCCCTTTTAGTCAGAACACAAAGATGTATGACAGAGAGAGAGTCTTTGTTGCTATTAGTGGTATTCTTGTAGTTAGGATGATCCAAATATTTATTTAGCAACAGTGCTTATGTGGTAGCACAAGTAACCACCCAAACACTGCTTTGTTCTCAATTACTAGTACTTAACCCTGCAAGCTTCTAAATATCCTTTGACCTCACAGAGATGAACAATAAACTCTCCTGGGTAGAGAGGAACACACATATTTATGCTATTTTGTCCCAGTTCTGTGGAGTCTTTCAAGATATGTTCAGATGGCTCACTAATTTTCATGGCAATAAGGATGTAACTTTAACTTACACAAACAAATGAGACAAACCATACAAACTGGAATTTATTTTATTCATACAGTACAACAAGGAATATAAGAACTTCTGCTTTACATACGTATTTTAAATTCTTTTTAGGAATTTTACTTTTAAAACTTAACATGCAGTTTGAAGACCAGATAGGAAGTACTCTAACTCTATATTACTTAACAGATTGTCACACAGGAATTGTTAAAAGCACTTTTTTCTGCAGAAAAGTCAGAAAAAAAATATCCTTTACAATGTTCGTTAATATTAAATGGATACTTACTTGCTCATATACCAGACAACTATTTCAAAGTTGTCATACTGACAGTATCCTGCCATTCCTGTCATATCTCATGTATGTAGCTGCAACATATTCTACCTGCTTTTTAGTAAGTGATATGTTTTGAGATAACAAAAACTAATCAGGACTTTTCAAACTTTCCTGCTACTCAAAGTAACACAGGCTTTGCCACAGGAACGCATTAAGTATAGTTTATCTACTTAGAGCTAGTATTTTCAAAAAGATGTATGGGACATTCGCTCTAGCTAACTTTTTATATAATAAAAAAAAAGCTAATCAGAGCATAGCGAAGTGCTGTTTTAACTGTTTGATGAGCTGTTGTGTATCAACATGGCCTGGAAATGCTTCTTCTGACTTCTGAGCAGCTGTGTAACTCCTCTGAAGATCTCCAACCTGTAAGAAACATACAAACTAATTTTGTAAATCCAAGCACTGCAGTATTTGCATCATGTATTCTGTGCAGTACATTTCTGATGCTCACAGATGTTTAAACATAGCTGGTCCTGAGAGTGAACAAATAAAAGTCAGCGTGGAGGCTTCTGAACTCTGGGTTCTGTTCCCCTTACATTAAGGGATGAGAATAAAAAGACAGAAATATGATTTAATGGGAGGAATGCTTCAAGACAGTAATTTTATATCCCATTCCACATGACTTCCTGGAGAATGGACAAGGTACATCATGCCCAGTGCTTGAAGTCAGGAGGAATAAAACCCAGAAGATTTGGTTTTCACCTCCATAGAAGTGCTGCTGTATATACAGGCAAAACACACCAAATCAGGCCTCTGTAAAAGTGCCAACTCCATGTGATTTCCTGCTTTCTCACAGAGAGGCACAAGAGGGAGAGCTGATGTTGCTCCTCTGCTGCTTTTAGAAGTATGTTTCCACATTGTTTCTTACTTAGTGAACTTTCTTTTTCCTTAATAGCCATCATTTTTGGAAGGAGGAAGTGTATGTAGGGAACGCATCTGAGAAAGTGGGTTCAGCAAGAAAGAACTCAAATGTTTGTGAACACATCTAGTAAAAGTGATAGCTCCTGGGTGGAAAGGAAGAAGCTACGGAAAATGTCAGTGGGAGGCCTCTGTTGCCTCTGCATCAGTCAACACAGAGCTTCAGTGCAGCAAAAATTCTCTGAAGGGGAAGAAACCAGGGTCGTGGCCAGAGAAGTTATGTATTGTAAACCATGGCCTTACACCAAATCCAAGGATTACATTACCGCACTGCATCAACAGCTCGTTGATCTGGCCATCTGTCCCCTTCCACAACCTATACAGGGTCTTTGTGCAAAAGCTAAACAAGACATTTGCAGACTAGGATTTACTCCTTAATCACTAAGTACAGAATGCAATTATTCAAAATCGTCTTATATTTCACAATGGAGAGGATACACTTACAAATTAATGGGTTGTTCTCTCCTTGCTGCATGTACTTTAGTATCTGTAGGAGTTGAGCAGCCCACACCAACACAGACTCATAACAGAATCTTGACGGTGTAGGCACAAGCAAAGGAGCAATTTTTTCTTGTGAAAAATGTAAAGACTTGTACAAGTTTCTCCTTATTAACAGGAAGGCTGGACATGCTGATAATTCAGTGTCTGAGACACTCTGTATGAAAGAGATTATTAACACACAAAATCCAAAGATTGTAAAGCTGAAGAACAGACTTTCCTTTTGAGATCAGTAAGATCAGGGGATGAACAAATTATACTCTTTCTATAATTACTGATAAATCATATGATACTATTTCACTTCACATTCTGAAAAAGCCAACAGCTAAAGACTGTAAATGGAATTGTTAACCAATTGTTCATCTTCTGGGTGTCTGGAAAAGCACAAAGTTTCTTTATAGCTCTATAGTACATAGTTGGCCTGACTTACTCTCAAAAGCAAACATTTGAATGCCTACTTTTACACACAAAGCTTCTGGGTATTAAAATGAGAATGTAACTTTAGTTTTCCTTGAGTTTATGCACTCTGTATTCTTTCATCTTACCTATTTGGAATTCTCAGTAATAACAATAAAAACCCAACTGCCCCACCAAGGCTCAATTTTTAGATTACAAGAACAGGATAGTGCATTACCTTCTCTGAGAGTATTGCAAAATTGAAATGGGGCTCATACATATGAGGTGCTAAAGATGAAGCAGTCTGCAGCAAAGCTCTTGCCTATGTAAAGAAAGAAAAAAATCACCAGTGAAATCTGGGAGGGAGGGAGGGGAACAAGAAACTAATGCAATTTTCATCATTCTTAAAAGAAATCATCCTGTGTCATCTTTACTAGGCCTTTACTAAGAAAGCCATCTCCAACTATGCATGAGTTACACCAACAGTACATTTAGGCATAATACAGTCTAATAGCATTGAAATGAGTAAGACTCTTGGCTAAGTAAGAAAAGACATGTAGGAACTTAATTAAGCAATTCAGTCTGAAACAACAAACACAATATATTAATAGAAAAATAGAAAAAAAATATAGAAAAATATAGAAAAAAAAACAGAAAAAAGTATTTACAGTCCCACTCCGCTGTATTTATCTGTTGTCTTTGACAGCACCAATTTAAGCATCCCTGAAAACCTCAACTTTATCATAAAAAATGACCATTTTCACACTCAAAAATTTTACAAATATTAACTCTTTATTTCTGCCTAGCAAAATAGTAGCATTAAAAACTAATTAAACTAAACTAAAAACTAAATAATTAAAAATTAAGTCTCAGAGTGTGGATTTTCATGCTGTAAATCCAATACAAAATTAAGGTCAAATTGTGAATGCTTTTACTAAAAAATGTGGAACTTTGGGGGGAAAAATGATCTTTTAAAAACAAAGGTATCTGTAAACTGTTTGGGAAAGCAGAGTTAAGAACTTATTAAAACTCCCTGAATCTGACAATTTTGAGTACATGCACCAGTACTTACGAAACAACATTGTGAAATAAAATCCAAGATAAGCAAAACATCTTAACTTTTTTTTTATTCTGTGCAGAATTTTATTGTTGTAACGATCCCAATTTTTAATTATACATGTGATACAAGAAGAAAATAGAAAATTTTAAGCTAAAACCTAAAATAGACAGGAAACAATTTATTATAATGGAAAGGCTCTGTAGTGTTAATTATTAGCAATCGCAGCCTCCACAACTGGACATTAAGTTCCACCTGGGAATTAAATATTTGTGAATTTACTGATTATGAAACTGAAACTAAACCCAAAGTTTATTTGTCACTAGAAACATCCAGTGCTGGGTTTATTTCAGTGTTTCCATGGTAGTTGCTAGGTTATCCAAACAAAGTTAACATAGAGAATTTGCTCTTAGAAGTATTTACAAGTCTCTGCATCACATTGTAGCTCTCTGATGTATATATGAATCTATCAAAATAGGCTTGCTCTGATAAGAATTAAAAC
Source organism: Falco rusticolus (assembly GCF_015220075.1). Lineage (NCBI taxonomy): Eukaryota > Metazoa > Chordata > Aves > Falconiformes > Falconidae > Falco > Falco rusticolus. The sequence goes on from NC_051193.1 coordinate 43,972,225, forward strand.
AAGCCCACAGTAGTTCAAACTGTCCAACAAATGCATATTAATTCTCCCCGTGTGTGTATAAAAAATGCATGCATTTAATCCACTGTGCATGTCAATTATACACCTAAGTGCGATACAACTTAGTCTACTCACATGAGGTAAGATGAACCACCAAGCTTACTGATGCAATTTATCAAGAACCTGCTGCTTTGGGACAAAACTCTAAAGCAATCTCCTTGTTGAAAACAATCTTTTAAGAGCTGATGTGATTGCTCTCTTCTGCCACCCAACAAAAGTATATTATCTACATTTATAAACTGAATATATAGTTGAAGTTGTAATTTAAGTGACAATTACAGAGTGATGTGTTTTGTTTTGGGTATCAATTTAGAAAAAACATCTCGACAACTGCAAAGCCACTGCAAACCCTGTTTGTCTTTGATGAACCATTTGGGTATGCCTAAGAATGAGCACTTTAATGGGAGATGGCATGACAACATGGAGATTACACTGAAACATGCATAAAAGTTATCCATGTTTTCTGCCCGTAATAGCTGCGAGATGTTCATATGATGACTCCACCTCAGGGAAATGACATGTTTCTAAAGTACAAAAGAGCCAAAGGAAGCATTCTGCTGAGGCTGAGATTCAACACCAACCTGTTCAATGTGACCTTTTCGCATTTCTAGCACGGCCAAGTTGTTGTAAGCTTCTGCATAGTCGTTATTGTTGACTAATGTTAGCTTGAAACACTGGTAAGCCAGGTTCAGGTCTCCTATTCCCTAAAAGTAAGATTGTATTTTAATTCGTGAAAAGACTGGAAACAGCACGCATCTGTTTTGTCATCTGGAGTATCTTTTCACCCATATGTAATACCATGGAATACAAATTACAATAAAAACACGTTGATCAGAACCATATGTGCTTTCTTCCCAGATCCTCTCATTTTCTACTTATACATTCTTCCTCCAGACAGAATTGTTCCCCTCCAGCACAAACTTCCACACTCCAAGTGATATTCACTTCATCTAGTTCAACTTTTAGATGACTAAGGTGTCATCTAAAGACTACAGTATCTGCTAACGTCTATAGTAGGGTAAGGAAAACAGAGATTTCTCCAAAGGGGAAGTCATCTTGCCTCTCTGTCTCTACAGAAATTTTAAAAAATCACACATAAACCTAGTTTTTAGAAGATAAAAATTAAGGAAGGTTAATTTCTTTGTACGGAGCAGCTGACTACTCTTTCACGCTCTAGTGTTATGACCAACACTGATACAGCATCATGTTACACATTAGAAGTGCCAAATGCTGAAAAATACAGGCACATTAGCTCAAATGTTTTAGGCAGTATAAATTAATGTTCTTATCCGAGTTGGAGTACAATCAAGACGAACAGTTGAGTTTCTCTCTGACTTAAAAATCATAATCAGCATTTGAAGACAGTTCTCATTAAAAACCTGTCAAAAACTTTTATTCAGTAACTGCACTCAGCGCAAGCAGCTAAAGAGAAATCTAACACAACTTCTGGAAGAACATCTGCAAAAATAGGCAATGAATGCGAAGTAGTATAGAAATTTAGCAAACTTTATCACACAATTACACAGTATTCCTATAGCTGCCTCTAAGACAGAGGAACATGCCTTTTCAACTACGACATACATAGTGGTTTAGTGTCTGCTATATGCTGCTGAATATATATTTTTATGACAACAAAATCAATCTAATATTCCATGTAACACAAATAACAGCTCTGAGAAAAATATTTTAAATTCAATTTTTTTGTCAGATTAGCTTGTTTTGCAGCAAAGGCCTTCAAGGACTGATATGTGTTGCAATTTTTTTAGAAAGAAGGGAAGGTTAAAGGCAGTGGGGAGGAAGAATCTTTTAGCAGGAATAAGCCACATTCTGTGAAGATTTACAGAACTTTTTTCTTTTGTCTCTTCCTCTCTACTGAATTGCAAATAAACCTTTAATGTGTACTGCACTTTACCCTGTACACAATTGGATTTCATATTTCAAAGTAGGGCAATGACTCCTTCCTAGTTATTCTTTTTCCAGTTTTTGTAAAACAGTATTTATTCAGAAAAGTGGTTAGTATTTTTCATACCACAGCCACGTGTCCCAAGTTGTACCACACATCTGCTGTCTCCTCCTCATTTTCAGCCAAAAACAGTGCACGTTCAAATGAAGATAGCGTCATATCATATTGCTGGGCATAGAAGCAACAGAGGCCCAGATTGTTAAAAAGCTGGCAGTTATAAACACCCATCTGCAGGAGCCGTCTAGATTGAAAGAAAATATTTATTTTTTTAGATTCATTTCAAGTAAGAGTTCTGTTATAAATGACAAAGTTCTCTCCTCCGTTCTCCCTGTTCTGAGAATGTGCAACAACCAAGTGTTATAGTCTTAAACTTGGTAAAGGTTTCATGAAGAGCAGTCCAGGGCATTTTTTGATTAGTAAGAATCAAACTGTGCAAAACAGTTTTCATGTAAATTAGATAGCCTCTGTCTTTTTGGCTGTGCCACATGATCTGACTTTAAGACAGAGCCGTATGCAGACTTTTTCAATTTCCTCTTTCCAGTCTCTCAACCTCAATCAAGCTGCAATTTGTTTCCGTTGTAACTCTTCAGACTTCAGTATTTCGCTTGATTCCTGCACTTCAGCACCGCTCTTAATCAGTAAATCTAGCATGTGAATCTACACTAATCTTCCATTTGAAGTATAACTCAGATTTTGATTCAAATTTATGTTTAATGTGTCTTTAGAATGGAGATGTTTCGTAAAAATTTTGTTTAATAATATTTATAGGAAAGCCAGATATGCTAAGAGGGCCAGGAAAAAAGAAGGCTGCTGTCAGGAGTGTGACTGTGAGTTTCTGAACGTAAAGCATTAAAAGAGCTCTGGTCCAACAGAAATTAGGTGGTAGTGTTTATACTGACTTCATATGCTACTAGACTTAAGAACATGAGTCAGGCTCCTTTGCACTCTGACTGTATCGAAATACAAAGGAAGCAGCATCATTTGACACTATCTTTTTGTTGCTTTCAATAAAACATGGGGAACCCCAGCCCATGTTCAAATAAGGAATTTTGTGGTCACAACTGCTTGTGACTTCAGGTGGAGTTTTTCCTTTTGAAAAGACTACTCTTTTTCAAAGGACTAAATAGCAAGTCCATGTGGCTTCTGAATGCAACTGAAGCTGAGAGTAAGGTCCAGTGTTCTCAAACTGCCTCATGCTGTGAAAGATTATTTCTTGTTTATTAATCAATTAAACTGTTTAGTAATCAATTGTAATCAATTTAATCTTGTTTATTAATGACTTAAATTGTTTTTATAATCTTTGTTGATACTACTACATACTCCATATGCAATGATGACAAATTTTTGACAGAAAGATGCAATTATCGCTGGCCAAGAAGATACCTAAGTTGGTAACCTGCTTTTACGGTGATATTGTGCAAATGATCAATCACCCTCCTATGCCCATCTCCTAATGTTCTTTTCTTGCTATCAGCATTACAAACCCCAAGCCTTTACATTACCCTCCCACACGTTCAGTTCCTCCTCCCTCCCCATAAGGGTAGATACCTATAAAATCGCAGAGCTATCTCAGGCTGGTCTGAATAAAAATGGTTACTACCAATGCATGCAATGGCTTCCACGTGAGTATTGTCTTGTTTTAAGACGTCTTTATAGTACTCTGCAGCCGAAGAGATATTGTTCATTTCCTATACATTTGGAAAAAAATCAGATTAATTCTACTTTTTATCACTGATTTTTAACATAAAACTTATTAAAATGCCACTCTACAGAGTGCTTTATCTATGACCTGTACAATACTTAACCAAGATTAATTACGTATGCTCCTGCAGTTCTCTGATCATACAATGCAACATCACTGATTGGCATCTTCACAAGCAACACGTGCATCCACAAGAAGAATGCATATTAATTTATCAGTGCAAGCTGTACCTGTCATTACTTCTATGCCACAGCTACAAAAAAGAGATTTTTTTTTTTTATTTTTTAGAAAGAAAGATTGTTCAGAAGCTTAGCATGTGCAATAGGCATTTGTTACTTTTTGCATAACGACTTCTGATACACAGTACTGTGCAGTCTGTTTCCCAGTATGGTAACATACAGTAGACTTATTTACCCAGTTAATGTCTCAATTATTTTCAGTGCTGTGTAAGTCAACTCATGAATTGCTCTGAACACAAATGAGAATATAATTGCACACGAAGAATTATCACAAGCCTTTGAAAACAGGAATCATGGATTTAATATCAAAACTTGTACTAGCTAGGATATGCCAGTGAAGAAAACTATATTGTATAAAAATATATGCTTGGATGTATGCTACTTGGAAGATTAATTAGGGTGAACTCATTGTTGTAAACAATTACACTGCTTCTGAGCACCAGAGGACTCTACTCCCTATCAGAAGAAAATAAATTAAAAGATCAAAACACACTCCCATGTTTAGAGAGGAATAATTTCTACCTGTGTGCTGCAGATACACTGTACTCTCAACATGACTAAAGAGTAAGTTTTTATTTAACCTCAGCATCATATTTAGCAATGAAAAAGGTATTTCCTGTGGTTAAAGGAAATAGTACTAAAACAGCCCCTTTAAAAATAATGGGGTTTTTAAAACCAAAAAAGGTCTACATCTCTTCCCACTGTCAAAATGTAGTGACATAGAAGAAAAGCTCTAATTAAGATGCCTGATGCATATATTCCACTTGTGAGTCTATGTGATGAGAACAGCCTTGTGCTGCAGTACAAATCTTTGCTAATGGAGTTATAATCCTGTACTCCGGTATCAGTGCAAAACTAGATCCTGTCAACTATATGCTGCTTTTTAATAATTCCTTGAAGAGCTATGCAATGCTATGTATGGTTCTGAAGAATAATGTCCATATTAAAAACTGTTTAACAATTCATAAAGAAAAGCCTCCAAAAATTAGCAGCTGTTTTCTTCCTAGCTGAAGGACAAAAAGGATCTAATATGAAAATGAATTAATGCTTAGGGGTTAGATAAGAATGATGAGATCAGGAAAGAATGCCAAGTATGAATTCAGATGCAAAAAAAAAAATAATTCATGACTTTGTTTAAAACATTTGTTCTGGAAGAGCATCGTTACCAACTTTCACTGAAAGACAATATTAAGTTCACTATCTGTCATGAAAATACACACTTTTAAAATACAAAATAGATTGTTACCAAGCTAAAATGAAGCTAGTTTAAAATTAATCCTACTTAAAATAACATTTACTTCCTAAACCAAGAAACATTCACATTCCAACTGTTCTCACTGGCTTAAGGAACTAACAGTAACACATAGTGCTAATAAAGACAACACTGATGAGTAGACTATTGTGCTGTTTAATCCTGCTAGCAGGCTGTTGGTGACTTCAGCAGTTTTAGTACGATTAAACATATATGAACTAGACCTAGCTACATGGACAACATCTGGACCACTTGACTTAATGCGGACTTGCTTTTGTGTGTCAAGGGTAAAAAGGACCTCACCAGTGTGATTAACCATTTAAACAAATAAGCCTGCAAGGCTCCCCTGACACCACTTTGGTATCTTTGTGTAATGTTACCTGTTTTGCATTAGTGGTACTGAAAATCAGCACAGTCAGTTTTTGATACCCTTACCATTATATTTAAGTATTGGCTCTTTTTTCTTGCTCAGGCAGTGAACTTTGGCCACAATAAGGATTGCACAGTGGGTGCATACCTCATAAATTCTGGCAATTCCACAAATAAGAGTCACTTCTCCAGGAAATCGATCTAACCCTTGCTTGAAAAGGTTCAAAGCTGTTACAGGCTGATCCAAGCGCACATACACCTAAGCAAATAAAAAGTGTATATAAATGTTAAATGTCTGACTTTTATACTTGTACTGCTGTTTAACAAGGGATATAAATAAAAGGGATGACACCTCCCTTTATGCAGTAAACCATTAGTTGAGATGGTGAATTAATACTGGGAAAATAATGGAGTGAATACTGAATAAATCTCTGTAATACAGATAAAATAGGCTACTTAGGATAATTAAATTTGCATGCGTATCATCTAGACATTATTAATTCATCTGGACATCACTAATAAACCAAAAAACCTATCTTGTTATTTATTATCATATCAAAATAATATACTTTGACACTGAGGTGAAGGTATCACTCTGAATATTTTCCTGTTGAATGTATTTTTTAAAACTTATGTGTAATCTTGGATCTTCAGGTTGATAGTACTGAAATACCGAAATATTTTACTTAGTCAAATAAGACTGCACTGCACAGAGCCGTGACACTTTCAAACTTCCTTACTGCTCTGCCAACCTCCCCGTCACAAACAATAAAATCCTGTAACAGAAAGAGGGCAGTTTTGCCTCTGTGATTTTGGCTCCCATGTTCATTATGACAATATGTGATGTGGATAATGTAGTGTGAGAACTAGACAGAGGGTATCAACATACCGACAGAGACCACCTCTGCAGCTGTCTGAGAGTACAACTGTAGAGCCCTCCTGTTGTGGGGCATGGTAAATACAGCTACAGCAAAGGAAAAAAACCCGCACACCTCCTCTGGGAAACTACATGGCTAGAGGGATTAATCTGTCTCCTACTGAGTGGAACAGTGCTTTGAGTGCTCCTGTTGCATGAATATTTCATTAAATAGTACTAATACTTGATATGACTAAAAAAGGGAAAGAATCTGTGACTGGTATCCTGACACAAACATTCTGTGATGCAATGTAAGAAAAATATCATTAACTGCTTCTGCCCTTGAGCTTCATGGACTTCTGAGAGCCAACAATCTAAATCCTAAATTCTTTATTTGCATCCCTACAGATACATACTGCTGTAGACATTTGCAAAGAATTCTTTCCTATGACCACTCAAGTGACATTCTTGTGAAAGAACTGTCCACTGTTAATTAAAGGGACTGTCATTTCAAGCTGATCACTGGCAAAAAGAAATAAAATACAAGCATTTTTTCCCCAGTCATTTCGCTAATGTCACTTACTTTTCCTGTATTAAGTTAGAAAATTAATTCCTTCTTGTGAAAAGCAATAAAAGAGCGAGGGGGGTGGATTTTGGGGTGGTGGTGGTACTTGGTAGAGTACGACTGTACTACCACCACCATCAACGAATACATTTTAAATGGACAATGTATTCCTAATGCACTCTATCTGGGCGTGTTGCTTTCTCTAAAATAGACGTCAACTCATTTGCTATAGTTTTTCATGTATAAACCATCCAGCAGTTTCTGATGAATATTATGTCTGCATTAAACTTAAAACTTTAAATAATTGTCCCATTGTGACTGTCATGCTCCTTATATTTTTCTAGCAGTTTTCCACAATTAAATTACTCTGTAAAGAGTTTCAGTGGAAAGTAAACAGATAAAAAGAGAATACATGATAGCTGATTATAACTTCTTAACTAAGAAGAACCTTGGTTGGTTGCTTTTACTCCTACATGACACCTATGTGAGTGACTTGTACAATTTATCCTAAATATGTGTAGTAAGCCAGTGCACACTGCCATAATTTCGTTATTTTCTTTGTTTGAACTGAGAGAAAATTTTAATTAGCAGGTTTTTTTGGTTTGTTTACTTGCTTGTTTTTTGACCTGATCTAGCTATGAAGCACACCTATCTTCATATTTTGGGGGCAAAATGTGTAAAAAAAGGAGGACAGGAAACTCCACCAGATCTGCTCCTTTTTCATCTTTTTATGTTTGCTTATGAAGTACCTTTTCTGAGCATTATGACTCAGGTCTGCTCTACTGCTTCATCTGGAGATTCACGCCAAAGATGCACTCACTACAGGTCCTCTGTGTAAATATTACACTAAGACAACACAGCCACAGTGCTCTTCTATGTAATTCTCACATCCAGTGGCATATCCCACTGTCCAACATCTCTGCAGACTGAAAAGCTGCTATACAGCTGAGTAGCAAAAGAAATTAAAAGAGAGGTGGGACAATTTCCACCTACTTACAGCTGCTCTGGGGAGACCTGCTCTTTAAGAGTGCTACAGCTATAGTCATTAAGTTTTAGCTGCCATACACAGAATGGTTCCATTTTCTTTTTGGTATCTCTGATCTCTTGTAAAAGTATCCCATTTCCAGCTCTTCTGGGTCATGAGAGACTTCATAACTTTTCAGCAGCCTCAGTATTTTGTTTTCTTTGGTCTTTTATCTTTTTATAAATTACTTTTCAAGGGAGAGTTAGCTTTCAGGAAAATAGTTTAAAAAAAACAGATAGCTGTTGCAATAATGAATATAAACAGGAAACTAATTGGTACTGTAGTATTGGTCTGTTTGCACAGAACTTGATGCAATCCTATTTTTTCTAACAGCTGCTTAACTCAAGTAACTCTTATCTTCTCAGTACTGTCAGATTGAGCTGTATCATCTCAGTGCCCTACTCTATTGGCTGTCCACCCACAGTCACTAAATCATGTTGTGTGATGCTTTATACTTCAGCGAGCTGGCCTATGGACTGGGAGGTGGAAGTTCAAACACATCTCCTACTTGAGCTAGTAATGATGTGGTGGGATGCCTATCTCCCATAACGAATCACTGTTAATCCAATTACTCTGCCAATTTAATCACTCTGTGTAGTGCATATGTTTTGCAGAATGACTCCTGGTAGTGCCACAAATCTAAAATTTCTAAGCTCAATTGTGTAAACCAACTCCTGTATTGAAGACAAGTCTTCAGATAGCAATGATGATCATTTAAATACAAAACGTAAATTGCTTAAGAAATGTAAAGGTAAAGCAAGTATCACAATATGAGTATCTGAATTATCCACTAGTAGTGATGACTTTTGATAGGCCTGTGACAGCTGGCTTAAAGGGAGCTGAAAAAGAGCAACTGATTTCATCTCTTTCTGGGACAGAAGGAAGAAAACTGCAGTTTAAGTTTCTCACAGGCCACCTTTCCTTGAATGTCTGGAAAAATGTTTAGCATCTGATGGGTACCTGGTAATTCTGAGGCTTTGATTCTTGTTTTGATTTTGCTTGTGAAACTTGGGATTTTGAGCTATACTCTTCACTTACTGACTTATTGCAGAGGTGTCCTAGGAAACCATATACAGCTACACTGTTCATACTGGAACTCCAGTAATTCTTAGCTATATAATCCTCATGGGAGTTTAGAGAATAGAATACAGTAATGTAGGAGTGTTTGGTGGTGGTTTTTTGTGTGAAATCTGGAAGCTCCAAATTTTTTTTTGTGAACTATAGACTTCCATTTCAACTGTTAGCATGTACTGCCTCAGGTCTATATGGAGATCACACACTATTAAACTTAATGGTGTATCAAGGTCAATACTCAGATATTCTGGTGTATGGTCTTCCCAGGGATAGTCTGGAATTTCACTTAATTCTTAAACAAAAAAATCTATGACTTACTTTTGCCAAATACAAGACTGTATCAACCATGTCCTGTTGCTTCAGAGCTGACTTAAATTGTTTTTCGGCTTCACGATATAATCCTAACCTAAAGAGACAACAGATGAGATACACAAGGTATTTGTTTATTGGTTCTGTGTGTTGATTATTTTTTTTAAATAAAAAAATAAATTAAATAATTAAGCAGTGCACAATAAGCCAAACATGTACTGACCAAAGGCATACTTTAAGGTCAGGTATTTGTGTTCACATTAACAAATGCTGTTAAATATATTAAGGTTACAATTCATTAAATTTGGCCCCCTTTTGTACATGTAGCCTTCTGGTGCTAACTGAATAATGACACACTCATTTTCATAGGACTCCTTGCTGCTCTTTGTACAGAATGGACAGTAGAAAACGAGCAATACGTCATGCCTCAACTTCTACCCATGTAGTTTTGGAGCAGAATTTCCTCACTCACGGAAAAGAATAGGTAGATACTCTCCACTGTAAAGGTTAGGGAACACGTAATCATCTATAAAACACTTTCTCCTAGCCTCGTACAGAAAATGGTGAAACTTCTGTTACTGATGTTAAAAATCTTTAGCTGTGTTTTGAAAACATGTTGTATTGCAAATGGCACCACAGCTTATGACTGTTCATTAACACTGACCAAGGCTGAGCCCATCAGCGATGGTGGTAGCGCCTCTGGGATAACGTGTTTAAGAAGAGGGGAAAATAACTGCTGCGGAACAGCAGCCAGAGACAGGAGGGAGAATATGTGAGCGAGATAACTCTGCAGACACCGGGTCAATGCAGGAGGAGGGCAGGAGGCGCTCCAGGCACCAGAGCAGATTCCCCTGCAGCCCACGGCGAAGCCCACGGTGAGACAGGGTGTGCCCTCAGCAGCCCACGGAGGGTAATGGTGGAGCAGGTCTCCCCCTGCAGCCCCTGGAGGACCCCACACCAGAGCAGGTGGGTGCCCAAAGGAGGCTGTGACCCCTTGGGAAGCCCATGCTGGAGCAGGCTCCTGGCAGGACCTGTGGCCCCATGGAGAGGAGCCCAGGCTGGGGCAGGTTTGCTGGCCGGGCTTGTGACCCCGTGGGGGACCCAGGCTGGGGCAGCCTGTGCCTGAGGGGCTGTGCCCCATGGGAGGGACCCACACTCGAGCAGGTCATGGGAAGGACTCACGCCGGAGAAGTTTGTGGAGAACTGTCTCCCATGGGAGGGACCCTGCTGCTGGAGCAGGGAGAGCGTGAGGAGGAGGGAGCAGCAGAGACAAGGTGTGATGAACTGAGGGCAGCCCCATTCCCCATCCCCCTGTGCCGCTGTGGGGGAGGAGGGAGAGAACTCGGGAGTGAAGCTGAGCCTGGGAAGAAGGGCAGGGGGGGGAAGGTGTTTTTAAGATTTAGTTTTTATTTCTTGTTACCCTGCTCTGATTTGATTGGTAATAAATTCAACTAATTTTCCCCTGAGTCAAGTCTGTTTTACCCACGACGGTAATTGCTGAGTGATCTCTCCCTGTCCTTACCTCAACCCACCGACATTTCATCATATTTTCTCTCCCCTGGCCAGCCAAGGAGGGGAGCAATAGAGTGACTTTGTTTTTTGGCACCTGGCATCCAGCCAGGGTCAACTCACCACAGCTCAAAAAAACCAAACCACTCTAATCTTCTAAAGAACGTCAAATAAAGGTTAAGGATAGTGAGGAATTTCATTAGTTAGAGCACCTAAAAAGAAGCAATAGTTTCATGCCAAGATAAAACATAGAATTTTAAAAGGCTAACTGCTTTGTATTATCAACCTGTTCCTACAAGAATTGCTTGTAGCATTGTAAAGACTGCAGACGATGCTTCAGTTTTTTAACAGTCAATATGGTATCCATATGTTTTATGTTCCTGGGACAAACACATTGTAAAGAATGAAACGGGGAGCTGCCTCAGTACTTGTTTGGTTTATGGGATACAGGGCTGTATCAAGGAGGAGTTCCACCCGATTTGGTAGAACTGGCTGTTACAACCATAGCTAGATCCTCAGCAGCCATTCCGAATGGCTTGCAACAAGCTCTCCTCCCCGCTGCTGCCACTCCTTCCTCAGAGGCGTATCGTATCGCCGCAGTGTCAGGGTACCCCTAAGCCGTTAGTAACAGATGCTCAGGTACGGGGTGCCAGCCCTGAGGCCTTGTGGCTTTGGAACTGGTACTTAGTGGGCAATGTGACTCTGGCATAAAATGTCTAATATGGGTATTTCATTTTTTATAATTTCATCAATTTGAAGCCCTCATTGACAGTTAATTTCTCAAGCTAATATTGTAATAGTCATTTTGTGTGGTCTGTTTTAACAATAGTTCTTTGCATTTATTTACTGACTTTTCAAACAATGACTTTGAAACACATTAACAGAGGTGAAGATGCAACTAATTCAGTTACTTAAAGGTACTCAGCGCTGATGCCTTTACCTCAAGCAGTTGAACATTATCTCCTGTATATTAAAGGATATTTAAGCACAGCGTTCTCCAACTAAATACTTACTGAACTGTTTCTCAGCGTTCAGCATTGTGTAATACACCCAGCAGTTCAGGCCCTGCACTCACACCGACTGATCACGGAAAAAATGAAAAATGGCTTACCTATAGTAGCACTTCCCAATTTGGACTTTCCACCACCAGTCCTTGAATTGTGCATGCTCAGTGGCAAGGGCTGCCAAATCTAGAGCCTTCCAAAACAAACCCATCATCTTAACATTAATACCTTGAATGTTTACACAGAGAAGAAGAACACAAAGTGACCAATGTAAAGATTTTTGTAAAGAGCAAATACTGAACAAAAAGTCCGGGTAAACTTGAGGTGGGGGCACTGCTTTATGTTTACTATTTTATAGCTTTAGTGCATAAAGTAGCTGAAAGGATAATTTGTCCCTGTAAGAACACGTAATCCAAGCAGCTTCTAGTAATTCAAAAAGAAAATATAAAATTAATTTTATCAGACTCCTGACATGCTGCTTATAGAATATTTGTGTCTGCCAACATGCTTTTTCTAAGCTTCCCATCATTGTTCACTAAAAGTTGTTAAAAACAAGTAAAAATATACTAAAATAAAAAAATCAGTTCAGCCAGTTTGAGATACTGTAGAAACTGTCATCTCATTGCTAATATCAGGCTGCCTCCACTTCTGGGAACTCTCAGATATGTACAGTAAGAAATAATTATTCTTTTAAAAGTCCTATGACATAAATAATTGCTTTGTGACAGATCAGAAAAATAGATAAATATTCTAAGAAACAGACAGATTTTGAAGAGGGTGGAGGTCTAAAATCTCTTTTATCTGGTATACTGGAAAATCAGGTATGCTAATCAATGTGCTACCATCAGCCACTACAGACAGAATCTATGGCTTTTCATGTTTTAGCTATAATTTCAATATTCCTGTTAAAACAAATAGATGTGTGTTCTGTACCAAAACCTACCAAAGAAGCAATTGTTAGTGTCCCTTGTTTCAAAATTCCATTTTGTCCCAGAATGTATCAAAACATGCTATGTTATTTATATTTTCGCGGTATCTTCAGAAATAGTCTAAAAAGCTTTAATGCAGTATTTTTATAGCAAAGAACTGACCTTTTTTTTTTGTTTGTTTGTTTTCATAAACATTTTGCAGACCACAGAAATCAGAAACTAGCTACCTACTATGAACAACATGTAAAAGTTCTGTGCACTGGCCACGCAGTAGCAGAGGAACCAATAATTTCCAAGAAAAATAAAAGATCTGAACACTTGAAACACTAGAAAAAGCCTAGTTTAGTGACATCTACCTCTGCATTTGATACCTGTTCTTCCTGCTAGCAAAACGAGGCTGCAAGTAATCAACAGGTATAGATTTGACATAGCACAGCAAAGTCAGCGGAGCTATGACAACATAGACAAGTTGCTGTCTTTTGGCTCTGTGAGAAAGAATAATTTGTTTTCTGTAGCAATTCAGACTGAGAAGTTGTATTGATGCTGCCCTCAAAGAGAAGGAGATAGTTGTCATTCCCTGCCTCTGTGACAGGAGAGAGAAAACTGAGGAAAGCTTACAACTCTGAAGTCACTATTTCTTCCAGTTAGGTGGAACCCTTGACCTCAGATGGCAGCTCTTATCTTGGTTGCCTTTTGTTTCTTAATGGCTTTGCAAATTGCACAACAACATCTATAATGGGGAAGAAGCTTGCTTCAAGACAGAAGTTACTGGTTTCCCTCCCAATCAAATACTTTCCTTCATCTGATGGTATATAAACATTTTTTTCCCAGTACTGGGAAAATTTGGGAAAGTAGTTGATGTTAAAACATTGGTTACTTTTGTTGCATTTACAAATGTATAAACAATGTGCGTGCCTATCAAATACCACACCTGCTTCTAATGCAGCATGAGCAGTCACTTAAAATGAGTGAGGATCATCCTGCAAATAATGTGCTTCAAAGAGCTTTCCTTAGAGCGCTCTGATGACAAGTATTCAGGGAGAAGGACTTGAACTTCAGAAAATGATCCCTTCTGCAGCTACACATTCAGCTTTCTTTCTGGTATCCTAATTATTTCTGATAAGTATTTTATGCAAGGCTAACAATTCTGGCTGCTCTTGGAAGGTGGGAACTAAGACTGCTTCAGGCTTAGTAGACACTAACATCAGCAGTTTATCTGTCAGTGCAGATCCTGAATTCTTACTGGGATTTTATTACTGACATCAAGAAGCAAAGTATGACTTCATTTTAAAGTTAGTTTTTGAAATTAAGTCCTGTTTTTATACTTTCCCATTAAGGAATTAGGAAAGGAATAGGAAAATCCTGTTTCTGACACTTCACTAGTGATCGCAAAGACTTTAATCCAAAAAACCTACAGATGTACCAATATTTCTAAAAAGTGCTTGCCTGAAAAGGCTTTGTTCTTATCGGTGACAGCTTTTTGCATGGTAGTAGTTATAGACTTTCTGTTGTATTACAACACAATCTTTCGACAACATGGCCTTTGCAATGTTAGTAAATTGATTAAATTAGACTTTTGAGTCAAAGCCTTCACCTTGCCATGGCAATACCAACTGCTAACATATTTCAATTTGTTTGTTGCAAACTTTTTTTTTTTTTTAATTGCACAGTTTAGGTACAAATCAATGTTCAATCTGCACAGCATGTTAATTTAAAACCAATCTATAATAGCAGTACCAAGCATTATGCCTGTCCTGCACTCCTGTGCATTGCTGAATGTTGGTACAGTTGTACTAATAACTAGAAGGGAAAAACAGCATGGATTGTTGATTGGCAGATGCTGGTATGTCTTTTAAAGGATTTTTTTAGTTCTAGTGTACATATCAAAAAAACCCGAACTCCACGCTGATTGTCCCAGAAGCTTTAATAAACTTTAGGATATAACTGATCATCTGGACATGTTGGTCAGCTGAAATTGTTACTCTATAGAGTACTTAGTATAGTCAGTCACTCATGTATGCAGGAGTCCATTTCGATAACAGTCTTAGCCCTAGGAAGCCTTTCAGAACAAATTTATTTTACTCTGATTTTACTCTCTTATATTTGTGCAAATAAAAATAATAAAAAGCCCCCATACTTAGTGTGTTTTCCGTTAACAAAAAGTTCTTAATGAATCAGGGCTGTTTTTAAAGGAAAAAGAACGTAGATTCTTGAATCGTAAATGTATGTAGCATGATTTTACCATTACTTTCCTCAGATAAACTATATTATAACTAAGAATTCCAAATTGTCTACCAGCTATAACTTGGTATAAAACATATTGTAGGGTTGTGGTAATTTACTATTGCATTGCAAAATTACATTGGTAAACGTACATTTGTTTGAAACTTAGTGATTTCATACACAGTATTGTATGCACCAAGAAATTAGATAGATGGAAATGACAGCAAGCATCTGATACTTCTTTCACGTGCTGTTGTATGCCAGTAATTCTCCCAGCAACAGTTATTGACTGAAGTCTATTTGTAGACAAATCAATACAGGTTAGCCTGTAAGATAACTGAGTAAATGACATTAGCCATAGTCAATTTAACACAATTTCTTGTCGTGTCTTCCAGATTCCTATACTTTGTAAATCTAACAAAGTTCCATTATAAATAGATTTTTATCAGAAAGTATAATCTTCAGAGTATTGGGAAGAACTAAGGAAATATCAGAGCTCATGACTTCTGGCCCTAAGTATATATTGTACACTCATTGCTATTCTCAGGACAAAGTGTCTTGCCGTCATTACCCACCTGGGAATAACAGCAGAATATGATGTCACAGTCTACGGCTGAAAAAAGGCGCAGCTGAACTATTTCTGGACAAGTCTTTTTAACTGCCCTGCTCTTACAGCATTTAGCTCATAAAATGGCTTTCAGAAATAATTCAAGGAGTACAGAAAGTCAGTTATTAAATATATGTGTTCCAAAAGAAACAAGTCAAGAACAATAATGGAAGAGGTTATAGTAAATTCTTCAGAGAAGTATTTAATTTTTCATTAAATAAGATGAAAGACTTTTGAATACATTTTTAGGTGCTGAAAATGCTCAGTGCTTCTCTCTTCTTGCATCCCCATGTTTCTGATAATTGATAGATTACGGATGTATTTACTTTTAATTTGAACCAAGTTCCTAGCATTATTTGTCCAGTTAAATGCACACTGATTAATGACATTTCTCAACTGAAATTGCTGAGGCTTTTTCTTTTTTCTTTCCATATACGGGCTGAATATTAAACAGAAGATAAAGAAAAGTGCCTTTGCATCTTAAATAATGCAGCCGAGAACAATACAGACTGTTCCAGATCAGCACAGTGACAAAGGAAGGATATTGTCACTACTACTTCTGTGTTTTATATGCAAAACGGCAGAAACTGATCTTCCAATTTTACCCTTGCAGAAAGTCTGCAAAGCAGAGTCTTTTCAGTCTATACAGTCACAAACTGAAGCCAGTTTCTCAGGCTTCCAAGCCTTTCAAGCTCTTTCACCTCATCTCATGCAGCAAAAGGTTGTTTGTTTTTTTTTAAGAATGTGCAACATCACACAGTAGCAGGTGATACAAAGATGCAAGAGATGTCAGTGAATGTTCTAATAGGTGATCAAGCAAGATCCAGATCAACTCTTTAACAGTTAACATAGGTACTGTTTCTTTGCTGAATCCTAAGTGACCAAATTCTTTTCAGGGAGAAGCAAGAAAATTGAGTTAGTGAAATGCCATTGGTAGGACAGGTGTATAAACAGTGATGCAGCCAAGTTTAAGCAGAAGTTGAAGTACTTCTTTTTTTTGTTGTTTAAGAAAAATGAATGCAGATGAGGTTCAAAAAGAAGGGAGGACAGTCTGCAGAATAAAATTACATTGAAAACAGTGTAGAAAGCACAGAAGAAAAGAGGAATGAAAACAAATGAGAGAAAGCAAACTGAACAGTTTAAAAGAAACCCCAACAACGCTTCAGAGATACGTGTTACATTATAACCACACTTTGTACTGTGAAGTGTGACACAATTTTTTTTCCCTACAAGATGCTGTCGTTAACCAAACATGTTGATCTCCTTCTCATTACATAATAAACAGTGGTGACTAAGCTGATGCTTCTTTGCTTAAGGATATTTATTTAAATGAATAGGGTGTATAAAAAATTATAGGCAAAACTTTTCCTGCAAGGCAGTGATTTGGCTTTCTCTGCAAGGATTTCAAAACACATGCAGTACAGTGTAAAAACATCTTCCAATCTTTTTTCTGGAGTGCTTGGAAAAATCCTTGCGTTATATGAAATCATCTGTCTAGCCTAGAGATCCTGCATGCCCTTAAAGTGTAAGCCACAGGCACGTGTGGCATCTTATGACGTGACCCTTTTATTCTTAGTGAACTGAGTTTTCAGTAACAAACAACACAAATTTTAATTATTAGTGGCATAAAACCCAGGCACTTTCTTCATATTCAGTATCAGACTATTTAAATGTTAATTGCTATTTTTCTCTGACATTTATGACATTTGCACTTACTGTTTCATGCAATAAATTGACAGCATATAACTATAATCATTTGATACTAGATTAAAAAGCTTCACATAGCAGTACATTTGGAAATGTTTCTGATCTACGTCAACAAATACAAAATTTGTTGTGTGTGTTACCGACTAACTGGAGATTTTAAGTTCAGATCTAATCACACACCAGTCAGCAGTACTGCAGAAAATTCAATAACCATTTAGTCAGCTATGCATTATTGACACAAACAGTTCTTTCAAACAAACTTCAAGCAGAAGTTTTGATTCCATTTAAACTGAGTGAATATACTTAACATAGTAATGAAACATTTTGACATTTTATTCATTGAATAAATTAATTATTTCCCTGGGTCAACTGCCAAAGAAGTTCTGCAACCTCTATCTATTTCTGAAAGTTTAAACAGTATGTACCCAAACTTGCTCCTACCTGTTCAGTGCAGTAACATATGAAGAAGCACAGAAGAACAACTTTGGGTAGGGTAAGAGGGAAATTGTATAATTAGGAAAACTTTTGGAGAATAAATGTTACAGCAATTGCATGGAAAATACAATCTTTCTCAATACCACAAAACACCTCAGCACTATGGAATAACATTTCTAGAAAGAGTGTCCAAAGTCCTATTCATGTTTTATTTTTCCGCAGTTTCACCACATACCTTTTCTTTCTATCCACTCAAATGCATAAACAATCATCTCAGTAGTTTAAAATGTCAAATGATGTTCAGCTCAATCATTACCTATTTTGTCAGATATATTCACCTTCTTCTGTTAACGGACAGTCATCCGTAACTTACTGCTTATTCTCAAGCCTCAGGAACTCAGAACTTTCTAAGGCAGTTCAGCTACCTGACGTGTAGTTTCAGCTACTGCTCAGGTTCCAGTAAACTCCGTTAACATGGAATCATTAGACACAGGGATCTTACCATGTTGATAGATGAGGGACCTCGTTTTAAGCATTAGAATGTTTTGCTTCTCAAAAAAGAGAGCAATCTGTACCTTGGTATTTGCAAATTATCATCCCTGATTATCACCTCTGTAAGAAAAGATTTCTCTCTCCTAAACAACTTTTAACATTTCACTTCTTACTCAGATGTGATGCACTACCTGGATCCTTAGTTTAACAGAATACTGGCAGAAATACCAGAATGATACTTAATAAAGACTGAAAATGGAACATATGAATTACTCACATTTTTTACGTCATTTTCATGGTGAAAAATATATTCGAACAATGCCTGTCAGAAGAACATTTAAAACATTGTCATATTTGAAGACAAAAATTGATATTATTTTAGAGGAATACAGAATCTTGATTATGTTAGGCAGAAATTAATTCTTTGTGAAAGCAATCACATTCACACTTCACAGTTGCTGACATTTACATTTAATTAAGACTTGAAAAGACAAAAACTATAGATGTGCTACATTGTCATTACAGAAAAGCATTTTAATTCTTAACTTGTTGCAAGAGATTAGTGGAATTGTCTCTTATCTTTGGTCCTTAAAGTCACTTTACAAAAAAAAAAGGCAGCTATAATTTGAAAGTGAATATAGATTTGAAAACCTAGTACCATTTTCATGACTTTTTAACTGTAAAACCAACAAGTGGTCTAACAAAGACATTTTGCTATGTATAGTTAGGTGCTTATGCAGTGCAAAATCTACTTAAACATAGGTTTATTAAGAATGTAAGCTAAGCAAATCTTGCCTTAGGGAAAAAAATAATCTAAACCCTTCAGAATCTTGGGATCTGTAAAGGAACAACCTATTGTTACTTGTAAATGATAAATGTTAATAATATTGTGCTTCTGAAACTCAAACACACCACCATAATATCAAAGCTTAAAGAAAATGCATACATCAGCTGTGCTGTGGTAACTGCTCATAAGTCCCCCAACAATTGCCCGACACTGTAACTGCATCTTGTTTACTTCTGTAGAAAGCTAAGCCAGTCATACTACCTTGTAGCTGTTCTGCACCAGAACATAGAAAAGTATGTAACAGGTAATGGGGATGGCATTTTAAGTGAAGGAAATTACATTGAAAAATAGAGACTGGAAGCCTCTATTCCCAGAAATGTAGTATGGGTGCTAGTAACACAAAGTTCCATTGAGCTGAATCTTGATCTTTTTCTGCATCCAAATCTCAGGTCTTAATTGCTTCAAAAGAACAAAATGTTTTTCTAAATTCTTATTATTCATTATGAAAAAAAAACCCTAAAAGAAATTATTACCCCATGAGGAAAGAGATAAAGAATGAGACAGAAGTCTTCTAAGGGCTTCCATGACTCTTCTGCCAGCTTTTCTTAGACAAAATTCTTCAATTATTTACCTTATGGAAACTAGAGAATTACTAATGAATTGACACGTCTGGTGAGGAAAGTAAACCAGAACCTACTTTTCTTCTACTTTTGGTCAGAAAAGACTATGAACAGATGATTAAAAGACATTGAATAATTACACATAAAAACACATTTATAGGGAGATGAGAATAAGTGGATAACAAAAGAATCAAAAATAAAGAAGTAGCAGAACATTTCCTCCTCTAGTTCAGGGAAGCATTCAGTAAAAGTGAGTAAATCTAAAGTGATAAAACAGATGTTTTCTTGCCCGTCTGGCACAAGGAATTTACTGCTGTTATCTACAGGCCCTGACCTTCAAAAGGATTTAAATGACTGAACATTCACTTGGATAAAAATACCTAGATTTATCTTAATAACTATTAAAAATCCACAAGCTAAAAAAGAGAAAACTTCCTGTTTCATGCCATAAACCAGTTGCTAACTGAGATTTACCAGAGGCTTTGTCTGGCAACAGCTGATACCTCATATATCTACTATGGGGTTTCGGGTGACAGTCCTTAACATGGCTGATGCTAGGTCAGAGAAAAGCAACGTTCCTGTGTACTTCAAAACATCAGAAAACTTAGTCATGCAATGAAAAGACAGATAACCTAACTTAAAAAAAAGATGTGATAAATATACTTTGCAAACACATAAAGAAGAAGTAGGCAGGAGGAGTATATACCACCATGAATACACGGCTAATTATGTGAATTTAATAGTTGCAAGATTTACCATCTTTTTGGACCTGTGAGAGATGACAGCTCAGAGTTTTAAAGCTTTAATCAATAACTCTTACACAGAGTGCAGTTTGCAGTCTCACCTCCTGCTTTAATGTTGTCTTTAGCCTTAATGTTGTCTTGTTTAAAAAAACTATAAATCCATGTAGCTCCAAATTTAAATTTAGATCTTACATTCTGCGTGAAGTGTTAATGTCATAACGTATTAGCTTCATAATACTGACAAGTACACTTGCTGCCTATGGATGTTTCTGTGTCTGCTGCTCTACATTTTCTGGCTTAAGACACTTTTCATACAAAACTGAAGGAAGACAGAACTACCCCATTGTTCCAGAAAATGCTAATTAAAATTGTTAAAAATATATATGTTTCTCATTTCTGAGAGCTGTTGCTGAGAACTAAACATTTGGTATGAAAGCTAACCTACCCACTTAAATAGTATATAGAGTTACCAAATGATTAAAACCTAGCTGCCTTCAAGCAGAAGAACTAAGTCTAGTTTCTTATGGATGTGTCTTGTGTTTCTTAATCCTTCCCAGGTTTCTTACATTCTCCCTATATGTATACAGACCATGAAGGATTTAGAATAACGTGTGTGCTGGCTGACTGCTGGCAAGAACATATTCGACAAAAGGCCTGCAGTTTTTTCAAAGCTGATAAAGAACTGACTTATAACTGCCCTCAGACGATAGTTTGGAAGTCTTTCATTATCTCGCCAGACTAGAACTTACTATATTTGATATTGATTCTTCTGCCTGGTTTGGTTAAGAGGCTAAGGGACAGAGGTGTAAGGAGTGGTGAAGAACCAGTGCAATCGCACTAAATTTATTACCTTTGAAAACCACATTGACAAGCAATGCCCTATATCAGTCTAGATCAGGTTTTAAAAGCAAAGGAATTTGTTAATCATTAGGAAAATTTATTAATGGAAGTTTTGGACTGGAAGAGCTAATTTCCACCAGCAGATTATTATGTATTGCTAGTCTTCTAATGGTGTCCATCACTACGTTTCTCAAAATAGACTGAATACATATGGGTTCTTTCAACTCTAGGTTGCTAGTCAAATGTGGCTCCTGAGAGTGTGTTTGATGGTTGTTTGATACCTTGTGCAAAAATGGGTTGTTGGTCTTAGACCAACAGTTGTTTTTTGTGAACAAAGAACATCTTCATCTATACAACTAACTGGTTGTGTTGGGGAAAGATTCAGCTGAAAAGCCAGAGTGATAAAACATTACACAACCTTTAGGTCCCTTCCACTCAGAGCTAGAACCCGTAAGCTGGGCAGATAACCTCGATAAATTTGTGCTATTGGCAGCTAAGTCTTAGTTTCAATGTCTGTCAATCGTAAGATCTTAACTGACAATTAAGCAGAATTCTGAACAAAAAGATGATTTTTTTAATGTAAAAAGTATTAACTCATGCCATAAAAACAAAGAGGAAAAATCAAAACCATTTGAACACTTTTAGGTCAGAACTGCCATCTATTTGTACACAGAACTGCATCTCCAGACACTAAAGTGAGTTCTGGTGGTTTTTTGCTTCCTTACTTTTTTTTTTTTAGCCGTCCTTCATCATTCCTATGCATAGTTCAAAGTTATTTACCAATGGAGTATTTTATTCTATACAAGTGTTTTTCCCAAGTTATACTTTCAACGTAACCTCTTCAGACATATTTTCAATTTCAAGTCTTGTAATCACCATCAAAATATAAGTAACACACTACTTTTTCGGAATTTCACATCTATAACACAGTTCCTCATTGTTTGTATGCCCAATCCCACATACCATTACATTAGAATCATAGCAGAAAATAAGTAAAAGACATCACAACATTAAGCAAAATAGTTACATACCTTTGCCAGTTTGGGTTTTTGAGCATATTTTGATAAATTCAGTCGAGACAGATTTATGAAAGGGCCATCTGGATTTGTTAGCATTGAAGCCTGAAGGGGAGAAAGAAGTTGTAAAGTGGGAAGATCCCCTACACTTTTTCTGAGAATTTTCAAAATATTAGTAGCATACAAAACAAAAATACCCAAAGAAAGCACTTGTAGAAGCATTGCTCTACTGTGCAGTACAGACTCTTCCTACTGAATTTCATCTTTTCTGAAAGCCAGGAATTTGTCCTTCTCCCATACAGTCCCTGAAAGAGGTTGCATGAATTACTTTCTGGAACTGCCTTTTTCTTCCTTCTCTCCACTACTTCCATAATGTGCCTAAGCATGTATTTTGGACTAACTGGTGGATGGACTGAAGGGAGTTAGGATACACAACAAAAAAATCTTCAAGAAAGATTTAATAAGATCAGTTCATACCTGCAATAGTGAGAAGATATCACATTTTGTCATTAATGTGATGTTAATCTGTATTACATATTCGTGCCAGTTGCAGTTTATTAATATTACCAATAGAATGAGAAAAAAATCATGTAGTTTATTTTCTTTATCTTCTGAAGTGACAGACACTGAGACATTAGTAACTATTTTCAGTAAACTGAAACACTCGGAAAAGGCTTCAACATAGTTATAGTGAAATCATGTCATATTCTTTTCATGTCCTTCAGTGAATAAAAACAAGCCTCACAGAACTTGTGACTTTGGAATTTATGTGATTTTTTGTAAACTTGTGAATTTATGTACTTTTTTTATATAAACAGACTAGCAAACTAACAAGAAATAGTATTTTAAGACTCTAATTTGAAAACAGTTTAAATAAAAAATTAAAACCGCTCAGCTCTGAACTTGAGCTTAGATGCAGCTTTTAGGTCAACTACGATGACACTGTATCAGATACTATAACCAAGAAAGCCATAGTTTTGAGAACAGAGTCAAACAACTTACTGTTCCTAGCCTGGCATATCTCCCAGAAGCACTAGTAATTGGACGAGCTGTGAGAGCTGTTCGAGGTGTTTTTATAGCTTGTTCCATAGTACTTGGCCGTCCACTTTGCGTGCTGGGTCTCACAAATCCTGTAATAGGTCTTCCTGATTGAGTTACTGGCCTGAAGATGTTAAGCACATTATCCTTACGTTGAGTGGTATTTATCAATAGAGAATTTAAACACTTATATGTGAAGCACTTCATTTTCAGAAGTTAAATTTAGGATTTTCTTATTTGTAACTAGTCACATTTAAAAAAAATAAACAAACTCATACCTAACAGCTGGGCTGGGGCCTCCACCTTGGCCAGTTCCAGGGAGTTTCAAAGATGTTCCTGGCCCTATAAAATAAGAGCATTTCTCACTTCACATTGAGATACTACACTCTTGTCCAGGAGACTTTAAAAAATGATTGTTTTTTACAATGAACTCAAAATTTCTTTGCTCAAACTGAGGGGACATAGCACTAGACAAAGAAAACGAAAAAAAATATTGTACTGTACTACTGATGAATTGTCAGACTATTGCAAGAAACCTGCCACAATGAACTTGGGTTTCTCCTTTTTACCCTTCCCATTCTCTCCCCCACCCCACTTGGAGTGAGTGAGTGAACGGCTGTGTGGGGCTTAGCTGCCTACTGGGGTTAACCCACAATTCTCAAGAACATCTTAGCAGCAACAGGCAGCACTGAAGTAAGAAAGGTTACCGGAACAATGAGATCATGCTGATTTGGAATGGCAGTTTTCTACCTGGGACTAAAATAGCAGCTAAGTAAAGTAAGCCCACACTTTCAGCTATAAGGCAGATGGGTAATGATCTCTCATGTCATTAGACCCATGTAGGACCCCACCTACAATTCAGTGCACCATAAAGTTCAAACTCATCCATATCCAAAGGTCACCAATGAAAATACGGAATTGGCTTGTGCTTAGGGGAACAGATGAAGGGTCCCTCTTTCCACATATTTGTTTTGACAGTGGATCAGTAAGAATTACTAGCTCCTGCATGTACACATTCCATCGCCTTCACTGACATTTGATTATAGTCAGTTTTTCTAACTTCCTGAGTGTCTGAGAGACTGTTTTAAAAACTTGGTTAAAAGCAAGATATGACATTTATACCTTCTGGTCTGTTCACTGCTTGTTACCACGTACAGAAAGAAATGAGATTTAAGTTCACACAGCCAGTTTTTGACAAATCACTGTTACTCATTTACTAACTTTCTAGATACTTATGAACTAGTTTTATTCCAAATGCTTCCAATAACTGAAGTTGAACTGATAGGCAGACAGTTTCCTTCCTTCTCCCCCCCCCCCCCCCAGATAAACCCCAAGCTTGCCCTTTTTCAGTCTTTTCTCTCTCCCACCCTCAAGCTGCAATTTGTTATATTACCAGTCCACTGTTCAAGCAAATTTAGTAGCCTTGCTCAAATTGGTAAATTCTAACTCAATCTAAATAACTTCTAGCTTTTAATCCATGCTAACACCAAGCACCTCTGACTCCTTAATTATAGTAGCCACCTGGCTACAGCTGTATTTGAAGTTAAATAATACAAAACAGGTATTAGTTGCGATGTCCTTGGTAAAACCAACTAAACATGCAAGTGATGCTAAAATAACCACCAAAACACAGGGTTCTCTCTCTTCTGGCTGGTCGCACTTAGGATCTCTGTTGCTTACCTGCTCTTTATATTCCTGTGGATCTTGATTTATCTACTCCATAAGCGAAAGGGTGGACAGTCCACCCAGCAGAATTTCTTACATGATAACTAGGGCGCTCTTCTGAGAAATGGAGAAAGTGCCTTTCAACTTTACAAGCTAGCAGACAATGAACTGGTCTTCCACTTTATGAGCCTTTTTTTAAACAGTTACAATAATATAAAAAAGGTAGGGCATTAAAATCCATTTTCCAGACCTGTTCTTTTAATAACTACAATTGTTTTGTGCTTTTGGTATACTGGCAGAATGTTTACAGCGTTCAGTTCCCTTGATCCCACCCCAGGCAACTCAGTTCTTACTTTGAGAATCCCAACTGAACTAGCTGTGAACAGGCATCAAGAGGCCACAGAAGTGCACATGGCCGCTAACAGCAACAGAATTTAAGAGCGTAATTTCAGCAGACTGCAGATGACTCCCTTAACTCCCTAGTTAATGAAATAGCTGTGATTATCCATAACGCCTATCAGTATAAGTTTCTGAAAAAATATGTTGTCAAGATAACACTTTCAAACAAGGTTACAGCATTAGCTGATAAAATTGATGGTGTTAGGAGTCCAAAGGTAACGTACTGGGAATTGCCTGTAAAACAATGCTATAGAACATTTTTATTAATAAACAAGACTGATGAAGAATTAACACAGCAGAATTATAAAAATTTAAAAACTGGCAGAAGATAGATTTCCTTATATATGTGTGAAAAGGAACCACAGAAAAGTAGTGGTTTCCAGTGGACCCTATACAATTTAGTAATTACTTAATAATGCAAGACTGAGAGCAAAATCATTAAGATAGTTTAATCTGGAAACTAAGATATGCACAGACACAAAATTGAAATGGAGATGTAACCGATGCAAAAGGATTTGAACTGCTTAGTAAGCAAAGTACAGGCAATACCAGTTGTAATATGGGAGGTATGACCACACACTTCTAAATTTGTAAGCTGTAATTATAGTGGGGGAGGATAGCCTGGAAGATTTGCCACAGTGAAAGACCCTGAGTCAAGATCAACTGGCTAACACACTTTTAACAGCAAAAGAAAAAGCTCACAGTCAGCAAGAACCCATTATTATTATTATTATTAAATCATATGTAAAAGTGGAAGTGATCACAGAATCACAGAATGGTTGAGGTTGGAAGGGACGTCTGGAGGTCATCTGGTCCAACCAGGCTCAAGCCAGGCCACCTAAAGCCAGCTTCCCAGGGCCCTGTCTAGATTGTTTATGAGTATTTCTAAGAAGGGAGACTCCACAACATCCCTGGGCAACCTGTACCAGTGCTCGGTGATCCTCACAGTAAGAGACAGTGTTTCCTGATGTTCAGACAGAGCCTTCTGTGTTTCAGTTTGTGCCCACTGCCTTTGGTCCTGTCACTGGGCACCACTGCAAAGACTGGATCTGTGCTCTTTGCACTCTCCCTAGTGAGATCTGTGCTTACCTTTTATATAAGTGTAACAAAAAACACTTCAGGTGTAAAGTAAAATCAAGCTGTAGAAGAAAAGTGTATTTTCTATGGTCAGTAGACTGTTGTCTGGTTTGATGACTACAACTGAAAAAGCATGCAATTAATTGGAAAGGGTTAAGAAGAGTGTGTAAAGACAACTCAAAAATTAAAAAGATATACCTCAAAATGGAAGATTGTTTAGCTTATCAAAGGAA
This sequence comes from Falco rusticolus, assembly GCF_015220075.1. Lineage (NCBI taxonomy): Eukaryota > Metazoa > Chordata > Aves > Falconiformes > Falconidae > Falco > Falco rusticolus. The sequence continues at coordinate 43,998,959 of NC_051193.1, forward strand.
AGATCACTGGATGACTTAATGACAGTTTTAACTACTTACTTTGGAAATATACCTTTGAAAATAGAGACTTCATATCAGGCATAAAATGTGCACAAAGAAGCAACAGCTGGAGCTATAGCTGATAATTCCTACTAAAGATATGGCATACACTGATAAAAGCCAGCAAATTTAATAATTTACTAAAGACTGCAGGGGGTTCTTTCTCTCTGGGAAGTTCTTATACTTTCTGAAAAATTATATCCAAGCTCAGGCACATCTAGTGGATTTGAAGCACCAATAGCAAAGTCTTATCTCAGTGATTCAGGAGTGCAGGCTATATTATAATAATGGTTTTCTTTGGCTTTGAAATCTGTGACACATTATCCAGAAAGTCACCTTTTTCAGTTTAAATATAGTATGAACATATTTTTCTAGAATGCCTTATATCTCAATAATATTCATCAAATAATTCTTCTTGGCAAATGGTCTCTACCACAGGGGGCACATAATCAAGTAAAAGTCTAAATTATATGATTATGCTGTTTTAAGACAGATACATGTAATTAGATTATTAAATTGTATAAACACAACTTGAGTACTGCTTGACTGTTTATATGTGACCAAGCATGTAATGACAATTTTTAAAAATTTAATCAGAGAAATATGCAATTTCCTACTTCTATCCAGATGAGAAAAGCTTTTAATGCTTCAAATATTAGTTCTGGTCTGCATCCAATTCTTTCCTTGAACTCCTTGACATGGTAGGTGGTTGAGAGATGTATAAGATGCATAAAAATTCCCATGTGGACTGTACGAAACAGAGAAAAATAGGAATAATGCCAAAATGTAGTGGAAGACTACTAATTACTGCCCACTTAGTAGGGACCTGACAAAGGTTAAAAGAGCTGCATAAAAGAAACAATGACAGGGCGGAAGAACTGCCCTGGGAACGAAGAAAGGAAAAAGTAGAGAAAAGCAGAATAGAGAAAAACAGTTCAGAAAATGTTTGTGGGAAATGATACAAAAAGGTGATGGCAAGTTTGGCCAGACTGTTGCCTACAGTACAGGCATATGGATGAGATTCACAGTACATCAAGGGCGTATCTTCTTCTGTAGTTTCCCACAGTGCCTAAAGAAGCCAGAAAAGAGTAAAAGAAATCAATGCACTGATAGAAAACAGCTAGTGAGTACAGAGATGTAGAGGAAAAGCTGACAAAACACTGTTTGCCTGACAGGCCTGAGGACTACGCCAAGCTCATTATCTCACCATTGCCATGCAACCATAAAACAAACTAAATCTTTTCTTGTAGCTAGAAGCCATGTAAGGTCACCTCAGTATGTACTACTTTATGCTAGATGACAATCCTGACCAAAAGCACTCTTGTTGCTTCAATGTATTTAAGTGAACGTCATTCTTACGTGCGACTTGAGCAATGGCATTTTCATCTAGTATCACCTCTGCGATTCCCTCTTCATCCATATCGATTTCATCCACGTACACCATTTCTGTCAAAGCTCGTGTTTTCAGGCTCCAGGCAGCCTGAATAAGGATAAAGTGAAAAGAAAAATATCTTCAAGACACCAAGCAAATAATCTAATCAGCAATTTTGCCTTTTTTAATTATTATTCCTGTCACATTTTTAATAGGCTTGAAGAAGTACTGACTTAAACAGCTGGGTATATCCACCAGTTGCCTGATGGAGGTGGAAAGGGGAGTAAAACTTTAGACAACTCTTTTGGAGTGGAACAGCTACAGTCACTGAGTTTGGAGGACAGAATTTCATGCCTCATGAAAAGTTATGCCTAATTTAGGTCACAGGCAATCCTCTTGAGATCTTCTACTTTTGAAGAAACCCGCAGCTAGCAGTGCCATTCAAAACCCACCACTGACAGACACTTTATTTAAGTTGGGATGGGAGAGGAAGGTAAGTAAACCACTGTGCTGCAAATAATGCCCTTCTCAGGCACGTGTAGAGAAAGAAGGAAAATCTTTTAACCAGCAGTTAAAGATACAGTTTTTGTGGGTAAGTTACTATTTCCAAGTGACAGGCATAGGTACAGGTAATCTAAAATTCCTTTGTTCAAAGCATCAGCTGTAAAAAATGTGTAAACCTATAAATTAAGCATCTCAGACTGTGAGATTACTGAAGTATTTGTTAGTGAACTGAACTGACAAACTACTAGATTAAATGTCTTGAAGGATTATGTGAGCCGTGTGGAAAGGCAAGCATAATTCTAGCCTATGTGACAAGCTTTGTGTAGATTGTAGATTCCCCAAATCAATGGGGAAAAGAAAACCAGGGGCAGACACACAGAAGTACCAACAAGCACAAGTGCAGATCCAACCACTCTGATAACTTAATATGCTTGTAATTTACTCACAGAGCTGGCACGATAAAGGGAGCCACAAGACCAATGCCTGATCTTCCGACAGATATTGAACATATCATCATAAATTTTCCAGAGTAAAAATCACTCCCAAACAATTAGATTTTTTTCTTTTCTGACACGGACTACAGCAGTCTGGTGGAAAAGTATGTTTACTATTTGCTAAGGAGACATTTCAAAATAGAAACGAGACTGATATTACCTTAATAGAACTGAAGGTCAAACAGATGGAAACATTTGTTCTTTAAATAAGAGGTAGGAGAAGATCTTGACCTCAGGCTTATTTATAATTTAAGTAATCATTTAATGGGACACTTCTCGTTCATCATGTCTCAGACCATCCCTTCCATTACACTTCCCTCATATTTTTATTCAACTTCATAACTGTCTACCAAAAAGAAAGTGTATCTAAAAATGTTGAAACATTTAAGTCTCCTTTTAAAAAGTGCTTTCTTCCAAGCAGAAGGAGAGATTTAGCCAGCCAGTTCAACCACAATCAGAAACCTTTGTTCAAGTATAAGGAGAAAGGTACAGGGCAGGATGATTTGAAACTAGGCCAGACAGACATAATCCAGATCTGCTTTATTATCTTTTAGTTTTGTCTTATGTAGTAGGGTGATAACCTTTAATTAGTATTGAGATTTGCAGTTAGATGTTCAACACTTAACTGTTTTTTCATTAGTCTATAGAAGTATTTAGTTTGTTGAATTCTTAACACCTTGACAGTACTCTGGTTTTTTTCAATAACATGTATGTCTGAAGTCAACATCACCATGTCCATATCAGGAACATGCTGAAATTAGAGCCCTCGGTATAGCCAAACACAGGCCAATTTCCTAGTGGAGATAACAAAAGCTGCCCAAACACACAAAAGCACACCATAATTTCATATAAATACAGTTTATGTAAAGTCATCCTCAAAACCCATCTGTAATTAGAATTCTCCAAAGTAATGAACTTTTCCTAGGAAACGAAAATAGAAACTTCTCTACACTAATTGCTAAAACTGGGCCCAGTTTCTAACATAAGTGTATTACTGTGATTTTTCCAATAACAAACATGAGACAAGGTGTTTTTAAAAGCAACATGTCTCGTCATTATCGGACAAATAACTGTCATAAAAAAATAGATTCCTTAGGCTGCTTTTCCAGTCTTAAGTTCAGAGTCTGAGGATTCACAACCAACAAAAAATTAAAATACCGCATATTGTTCCTTAATTAAACATCAGTCTGTAGATTATACTATTGCCTGCAGCAGTGTTTGTTACAGGACTTCTGATCAAAACAGCAAGGGAGAAAAATGTCAAATTCACTACTTAAGCTATAGAAAGATGACTTTTACCCTGGGAGACAAGACTACAATTCAAAATTCCTAACTACTAGTTACAAGATCCATATGAAACAAAAGAATCATTTCTGTGCATGCACAGTTATGCTGAATATTCAAAAAATCAAGGTGTGGGAAAAGGAATTAGAAATCTATATTGACACATAAACACAAAGGGAGATGTAGGAAAAAGTTTTTTTCACCCAAAGAATTAAATTAAATTCCTGATACCCTTTTCATTCATAAAAAAATTGCTATTTATTCCTAAAATGTCCCATAGGACTTTGTCAGAATTGTGGCATATGGCTATTGTGTTACTTTTAAAAGAAAACCTGAAAGATGTACATTTCTCTGTTAAAACTGGCCCCAACAAATTTTAATATTTTTTCTTGTTCATAAAGTAAAAGTGTCTTCTATCACATGAGATGTAAAACTCTTGCAAGAATTTTCTTAACAGCTCAGTAATTTCAACTTCTGCTGACTTTCTATAAAGAATTTGTACCAGTAGTCCTGGTAGTTCATATAGATACTTTATGCTTGTACGAAGTCCACTCTCTGCATTGCAGGTTTTAGTTATCCAGAAAAAAATTTAACAATTCTGTTCATAAGAAAGTACACAGTTTTAGTAATTTACTGTAGTACGATGCACAGATTTTTCGCTCAGTGAAAATCTGTAAGGGTTTAATCTGAAACTAATGCAGAACTTCAGCTGAAAAACTTCAAATAAAATCAATGAGCAGCACAAAACTGGAAGAACCATACTGTCAATAGTGAGGGGAAGGCTCACTTGTAATCATAAAATGCCATAAAAAGAAATGCACGAGTTCTGAATAATCACATGACAATATTATTTACACTTTGAATTAGCACAAGTTTGTCCACTCAAACTGTTGCCTCAGATTCCATTTATATTATCTGCTCTGTCTTTGCAGGATCAATAATTTGTTTTGTGACAAGCAACATGTCTAGCGTTTATGAAGAAGACTTGCACTTTTATGAAATAGGCACTTAAACAGTAGCAAGAAAGAGACAGCTCATTTCAGACAGCACACATTCACAACATAATAAAAGATTTAGCTTGCTTCACTCATAATCAGAACAGAACTTTATAATAACTAATAGTAATTAAAGAGGGAAGTGATATCATAAGTACCACAAGTACAGAAATACAATACAGTATTTCTTAAGAAGTCTAAACTCCAGAAAGAAAAGTGACAGTGTTTATCACGTAGTTCCTGAGAACTGGTTTGTCACTGAATTGAGTATCTTCCTCTTATTCCTGCAAAGTCCAAAAAACAAATTTAAAAAGATAAACTTAAAATCTAAATCTAAATGTATTTTCTGAATCTGGTAATGCACATTTCTAAGAGGTTTCATTCTCCAATAATCCTTTCCATTATCAGAAATTTTATTCCGTACACAATGAAAACCCCAGAATGCAACAACTACCTTGTGAAGCGTAACTTTAAAGTCAAGAAGATACCTGACAGTATTTCACTGAAACCATTTTGTCTGCAAACAACTTGCATGACTTCATTGGAATATAATTGGAGACTTGTAAAATATGTTATTTAGGAGTATTTAAAGATGCAATTTCACATTGCATTCAATCTCTTCTGACTGTGGGCTGGAACCGAAAGATGCCACCACCTGCACATTACTATTTTTCACAGTGCAGTATTTGGTGCTAATGAGTAAAGAGTGAAAACTAATCAAGTAATTTCAGTCTTCCATCACTTACACAAAGCAACATCATGCAGCATCAAGCCTACCAGACTCAACACAAGGTAGGCCATGAGAATGAGCTGTAGGAGCCAGAAGGGCATGGGTAACAGCCCACCACTACACTGCATTAAATGACATATGAAAGTGAGCCAAAAGAGCATACACATTGTTCTGCCTGTGAAATACACATTGGCTTTTTCCTAATCTCATCAGCAGATGAAGGTCATTCAGTTCAAGACAGATTCAATTTAGCTTTTACAAGGCATTAAGCTACTGAACTGCTGAATAAACCTATAGGAAATATATGAGGGATCAAATATAAAAGTTGCTTATTTAAATACCCCTTATCAAATGTACTGCCTTACCAATGATGAAAAAAATTTTATGCCATTAAGAACAAAACAAGTATTATTCAGTATATCTGAGATTCTTCCGAATGACTGTATCTAGTAATTGTATTTATGAAAATAATTTTACCTGAAAAACAGAGTATTCAGAATCAGCTTCCTGAAAAGAAAGGAAAGAGAAATTGAGGAATGGAAATGCCAAACAATAAAAAGAACCAAAAAAAAAAAAAAAAAAGGAATTATACTCTGTGACCACCTCATTTTGCACAAACATTTTATTTCTGACACATATATCCAAACTTCCATTTTATTACATTACCTCAACTTACACACATTATGAAGCTAATCAAGTGTTTTACACAATGAAAGGAGATTTGCAGTAAGTACATTTTTCAGGTAACTTCTTTGTTCTTGCTTCTGCTGGATCATGTTGGCCAAACTGTAGATCAGCATTACAGAGTTATTAAACCGAAAAATGGTACATTTAAAAAAAAAAAAGAAAAGAACAGAAAAACTCAGAAGATGTAAGCAAATCTCTCAGAAGTTCATCAGGTTATTAGGCCACAGGGTTCAGAATGCCTGTGTAATAAAATCCATCTTTGTGCATTTTTGTTAGCTGCTAATGGTGATCTCACTGACATCACTGAAGTACATAAAAGACAATTTCTGCACATGCTGGTTTTTTTTTTACTTTTATTATGGAAATTATGTATTTATTGTATTCTGGACAGTAATGCTGTAAGTGAATAAACATCAAACTAATGGCTTATTGCACCATCCAATAAACAAAAGGAAAACTATCCAATGTACAAGCCAAAAAGCAGGAACTTGCATCTTGCTTGAAAACTTGAGGTAAAAGTGAGTAAATACTAACAACAGAAAATATAGGTTTATCATCATTTATTGTATAATTATCAAGTTTATATAATTTTTCAACTATCCTTCAGGGATTCTACTGCTCACTTCCAAGGACTGGGGAGGAATTTTTCCTCTCTAACATATTAGCTTTAGGGGGAAAGACAAGGAAGGTGGGAGCTAGATGTTACTTTCTCTAAATCACTATTAGCCTTTTGTAGAGTCAGATCTTTTCTGTTCCTGGAGGTAGTGGAAAATTTCTTACATATCTGGCCTTCTGTAAATCTACCAGTTAAGCCAGTTATATTAGATTGAATATAGAACCTCAGAGTAATTCAGACTAGAAAGGGTATTTGGGAGGTCTCTAGTCCAAAGCCCTGCTCCAAGCAATGTCAGCTATGAGGTCAGTTGAGGTTGCTCAGAGCTCTGTCCAGTCGGGTCCTGAAAACTTCCAAGGACAGAGACTGCACAATGCCCCTGTGCAACCTGCTCCACTGCCTGACTGTTCTTACAGAAGAACGTTCTTCCTTATATCAAGCCAAAGCCTCCTTCATTTCTATTTACGTTCACTGTCTTTCACTCCACGCACCACTGTGAGGGGCCTAGCTCCATCTTCTCGATAACTCCCCTGTATGTATTAGAAGGCTGCTATCAGACCACACCAAAGCCTTCTCCAAGCCGAAGCACTGCCAGCATGCCGTTAGCTTCCTCTGCAGCCCAGGCACATTGTTGGCTCATGCTTCACCAACAGAATGGTAAGGCCAAGCTTGCTCTTTTCATCTACAGTGTGAGACATAGTTACTTCTTTCAATCTGAGCATCTTTACTCAGTAAATTCCATGACCGCTGGGACCTGAAGCCTGATGATGCTCCCACATCTTCCTTCTGCAGTGTACTGGAATTTCTCTGGCCTTTTAAGGATCATATTTGGAATCACAAACTCGTTCACTGGTGTTTGAATGCATAACACAGCTTATAAACTGAGTATTCTGTGGAAGTAAATGTTAATTTCAGCTGTCTGTGATGTACCTGGGCTTGACATAGGCACTGAAACTGCCTTTTTTATTTTAGATGTATGATTAAATAAGCTCCAAGTTCTTTTAATATGTTGTTTTATTTATAGTATTAGTCTTCTAAAAATTAAACTGTTCTAGCTTAAATAAGTAATAAAGGACACGGAGATATTTCAGCTTGCATTTTATTCACCCATTGTGTCCGAGTGTTCCAGCACATATGGTGTACTGGAAAACGGTTTAAGAGCAGTAGGTGATCTTCCATACCATATGTGCTACAGTAACTAATGAGGACAAGGTTAGGACTATTACATCAACACTTGCCTTGATGTTACAGATGTGTATCTTACTTCAGGCACCGTGCATTAGTTTAAAAAATAATCTAAAAATAAAACAAATTTGCTTATGTAGGAGCATTCATATTACTAAAAATTTCAGAAATAACAACCCTCATCACTTTGGAAAAAAAGTAGTTGACCAATAATACTTACTAAAAACACTGTGCTCTCATAATGGTAGGTGATAGTATGCATTGTTCATACATCCTAATATATCGTTTCAGAATTTGACAAGTAATTTAAGATTTTAAATAACCCTAAAGAGGTGATAGAACCCTCCCATTAAACACAAGACTGGAACAACAAAAACTAACATTAAAATATGATCTATTTTAGCATGGGTGGATCTAGCGTTGCTACTAATGCAAGTAATCCACTGGAACTAGATTCCGAATAAAGATTTCTTTGAGAGGATTAACAAATAGCATTGCCCTGTAAGCTTGTTTCTCAAAACAAAAGGTCAAATTTATTCTTCATTTACACGTATAAAGCTCCTTTGAAATTAATAAGATTGTAAAAGCAATGAAGGAAGGATTTAACCCAGATCTCTAAATCCACTGAGGGCATTTTAAAATTAAAGTTAATGTGTAAAGTCAGTTTATTTGAAGACTAAAAATATTTAGAAAAACTAAGTCTTCTGATGCTTATAGCCTACAAAACAGAATGAAACAAAATAACATAAAATATTCTAAAAAAAGCTTCATTCTATAATTAATTTCAGGTAAGTATGGCTTAATACATGCATAATACTAAAATAAGTATAGTCTGAAAATGCTCTTCAAATAATAAGAGCAGAAACACAGAAAAAACATTACCCAGGAACAATGACTTCAATATACATATTACTAATTTTGATGCACAAACTTAAATCATTACAGTCTCTTGAATGAGTAACTGATTTCAGTTGAAGATGCTTTTTCAAATCAAGTTCCATGTACGTGAACATATCCATGAGAACTTTATTATGACCTTACAAAAACCAGTGTGGAAGTAACAGTAGCTGAAATTTCACTGTGGGAGAGGAAAGGATGAATGAACAAAAGCAAATGCTCATGCTAGAACATTAATCAAGTTAAAGGCAGGCCATCCACTGTCTGTCTATTAATTAATTAATTAGGCAATTTTTAATTTTATCATTAAACTACAGCAGGCCTCATAAATCAGTGCTGGTTATTGCCTTGAATCTGACATATGGAACACAAAGAAGAGTAATCAGATTAGGTAACTAATCAGGATCATCAACAGAGACAGCCCTGGATTGTATTTCCTCTAGGTCATGCTATTACTATAAACATAGAAGACAACGCCTGTTTACTTACAATAGGAAATAATTAAACTGAACATCAGTGCTTTATGCGTTTGTGTGCCTAAATGCTAGTCCTAGAAAAGTATCTATCCTGAGACAAGATTGTCAACACAGAAGTAAATTCCATCAATAAAATTTATATTCCTAATTCTTAATTGAAGAAATGCGCAGGACATTTAAAAAAAAAATAATTTCAGTCTTCCATAAAAATCTAACTCAGTAGTTAGATTTTTTAATAGTTAAATATGTTAAACTTTAAAAATGTAAATTTAATAGTTCAATATGTAAATAAGTTAACAATAGTTAAATTGTTCTTCTATCAAAATGTTCAGCACATTACATTCACTAAAAACTCTTCAGGAAAACATAATTGATTTTAAAATGTGTTCTTTATGAATTCAAGTTTATAACAGCATAGCATCTGATACTGCCACATAAGAAAATTCCTGACTCATGCTCAGTTGGCTAAAAGGTCAACACTGCTCCTTAAAAACCTCCTGGGGCTTATTGCATCTGCTGACAGAATACAAAAAGAGTTATACACCAATTAAGTTAGTTTCTAAACATATGTAACTATTGATTCAATCATCAATAAAGTTATTTTTGAGACTTCCAGATAATCTTTTACCATTTTCTTAAAGAACTTCTTAAATATCATTACATTTGTGATGAAAACATAATCTGAATACTACGCTATATGTACAGAGAGTGGTAAATTAAGAGATATATCAAGAAGTACTGGTCCAGAAATCTTATTACCTTTATTAAGTGTGACTGGCAAAAATGCTTACTTTAAGGCTAATGTAGAAAGCTGATTTCAGCTGCCCATAGTTTTGTGACAGCGTTGTGGATGCAATGGAACAGGAGTGGTGCCATCAGTTAGCAGACCAGCTGACAGCTGGGAAAAATGGACAGGCTTTCAGACAAGCAAAATCATCTCTTTCAGGCATGAAAATACTCCCAGATTATGCACTGTCAGTCTCTTCCTTTTAGTTATTGTTACATTACATGTCTTAGAAGGGAGAAGGCTAGTTACCTGAGCATGAAAAAGTTCTGACCTGTAACAGTCACAGTTTAACTCAATCATTCCTGAGAATCTCTTTAAAAAGATACCATCTCCTGTGGCTTTGTTTATGTCACATCCTAATGCACACTGTTCAGAGAAGTGAGTCCCTGAACAGTGACCAAGGCTACTGTTCTTTTAAGATCCTTCTCTCCCTGGTTGCAGGGTTGAGAGGCACATGCTTAGCAGAATATGGGACAAGAGGATGAGAACAGATGGCACAGTGATTACAGCAGTTGAATATTCCCTTGTGCTGCACAGCAGCTCACTTAATCCAAACTTTCCCTCAGTCTTGTCATTCATCTGTTTGCCTTCCTGGAGCCAAACATGACATATCTTGGGCCTGATCTGCAGAAGTGCTCCCATTAAGGGTTTGACCATTAAATGTTTTAGAATTGCTGTGTGCTTTTTAAGCATAATACATGGGTTAGGTACCAAAAATGATACTTAATTTTAGATATTTCTCCAGATCACATGAAAATACTACTAATGTAAGTCACAGATGGAAGACAGCACCATTTTCTGGTAGGCAGCTGAAGAAGACAGAAAAAAAAGTTCAATCAAAATATTTAGAACCACTGATTTCATTAACATGCCACCTTCACAAGTAACACAGACTCCAGGTATTAACAGCCAATCTGCCCGAGAATGGTCTTGGACTCTTAACTAACTTTTAAAAAAAAGTAATCTTAGATCACTTTTCTAGTACTCTCAACTGTAGTAACTGATATGCTACCATTAGAATAAATACAAAATAATGTAAAATAGTATTAGACTAGGCACACCAGGAGAATTAAGTAATGCACATCACTTATTTCAGCTCCAATTACCTAGCGTTCAGCCTTGGAGTTTAGTATCTTTCGAAAGTTTTATAAAAATGTTTCCATTAAATGCAAAGTATACATGCTGCAATACACAAATACGATTTCCTTTTTTGTTCTGTTGTATTAAGTAGGTTCAAAATAGTTTGTAAGATAATTAGAAATTGTTTAACAGATTTCACATGTAAGATTTTGTGTGTTGAGTTAATTTGAGTTTGGTTCAAGTTGCAGTCTTGAAACTTATCTAACCAATATTCTGGTTTCTCCAACCTGCTGTATCAAAATAAACAGGTGGTATAAATAATGCTACATCTTCTCTGCCAGGAGCTGGGCTCTTTGTCTGGACTAAGAGAGGAATGATGGAAGAAAATTGTGTCACCGTTACATTATACACTATAAAGTACAGTACACTCCATGATCCTTCTGAAGAATCATGCTGAATTGCCACTTAATAACAACCTTTCCATTTATTTTGTTTTTAAAAAAACCTCTAAACTTCACTTATATAAAGTACTTAGAGGAAAACCCACTTGCTGGTGTCTGCAAACTGGCAATGTGCTTTACTTGAACACTGCTCTATGAAATAGTTTCAAAGAAAGACTGAAACATTGTTCCATGCTCTTTTAAAGGATTGAAGAGGAAGACTGATATTTTCCAAGCTGAAGTAGATAATTTTTTATTACTTTTAAAAGTCATTAATTCCTGCTTAAAAAGAGCTCTTAATAAGGCTTCCTCAAGGAGATTACACAGGACAAGACCCAAATATTTCAAGACTGCTTCTACAGAAAGCAAAGACATTTCTTTTCCATCTAAACTTTCAGGTAGGTTTGAAATACGCTGCTGCAGAAGGGTACCTTTTTCACATAAAACTGGGAACAGGAATATAGTTCTGAAACAAATGTACTGAAGTTATAAAGTCCAGTCCTTTTCAGGCAACCATGACCTGGAACTCTTTTCAAAACACTGATAAAACTTGACCTTAAAAGTCAGAGACTTCATATAGGACCTCCTCTAAGAGCTTGTGATTTGATGTAGTGTAGACACCATTCATATACTCATCATCCACTGTTTCTCAAAGCATAATTATCTTAAATGGTTTCACTCTTCCATTTTTATAAGATGAAGCTTACAGGCTGGCATGATCACTTCAAAGATTAAATTAAGTGATCAATTTTTGTTCCAACTTTATATAGTATTTGGAAAAACTCTCATAGTGCTGGTATGTAAGGTCTGGGTTCTCTAAACAGAATGCTTTATCTAAGCTTTATCTAAGAAAACAATTCAATTTATATACTGTTTGTAGCATGTGTGGTCAATATTTAGAAGAAATTGGGAAAACCAAATGGAATCTCCATACTCTCATTGCTGTTTCGCTATTTTCCTCCTAAACCGTTTTCCCAGCCTTGTACACCACCTACTCCTTACCCCACTTCAACAAGTTCCCCATTGCAACTGGAAACTGCCCAGCAGAAGTCTGGAGTTGCCAAGTGTAACAAAACAGTTTTATACTTGAGCTCCAGCACACAGCAGCAAAGCAGTTGTCTTTATATTATTATGTTGAGACCATTGACTAGAAAACATTTTACTAATTAAAAAATTTATTAATGAAGAGCAACAGAGCACTATGACGTTTACAACTCATATTTACTGTTATTATCTGTCTCAAAAGCTTCCATCACAAACCAAGTGCTGTACTTCCATATGCAAAGTTACATGTATCAAGACCCAATAATGTAAATACACATAAATGAAACAGGACTTGCATAGAACTAATACTCAATCCCATTTAGTGTCCAGGACCAATTTTCTTGGAATGTCTTATCTGCTAAAAATTTTTCGGCTGATCGCTCGTTAGTGCCTTACAGCATATAACATAAACAAAAGCATCTTTTAAATATCTATTTTGAACCAGTTTAAACAATTATTGTGCTTTGCATATACACAATTGTGTGACTGTGCCCCTTGCTTTGATTCTTTTGTGAAAAGAACTGACTTGAAGATTCTTAAAATATGTAGCTATAGGATGCTTTGAAATACTAATTTACTGTCAAGTATTTATGGTGAAGATAAAATCCATTCAATTACTGTTTTCCAAATATAGCAGTAAAAACGTTTACATGCATACAAATATTAATTCAGAAACAATATTCCCAAACCCTTACTTCTTAGAAAAGTGTGAGAAAATACGTAGGTATTGAACAATAATACATGGCCAACACTCCTGCAGGCTTTGCAGCCGGAGAACGAGCAGAGAGGCAGGGGAACGCCTTCGGTCCCGGGTAGCCCCGTGCAGGGGCACAGCCAAAGCGGGCGTTTCTCAGCCTTGGCGGTTCAGCCCACACAGCCCCTGTGACACTGAACACCTGCGCACAACCAGCAGCGGCAGGCAGCCCTGATGGTTATTCACTCCTGGCTTTTCCTCCTTTCACTCCACAGATCTCAGGTGAGGTAACGCTCCTGCTGCGGGGAGGCCAGCCCCCGCCGCTGTCCCGGCTGCACCCCCGGCGGCACCGGGTACCCGCCGCGCTCCCCCGGCGGGGCGGGGGCTGCCGGGCCGTGAGGAGCTGCCCCCGGCCCGCGGTCAGGAGGGGCGCGGGGAGCCCGGTGAGAAGATGCGGCCCGGCCCGGCCCTCCCGGGCCGCTGGTGGCGTATCACGCCGCCCCTCGCCGGCGGAGCAACAGGCAGCGGGGCAGTCCCGTGTGCTCGCCCCGTCGGGCGGCCGGGCCGGGCCGCCGCCGAGCGACGCCACCGCCTCCCGCCCCGGCCGGCCGGGCCCGCGGCCTCCCAGCCCGGCCCGCGCTACCTGTCCGCCGGGCGGCCCCTCCAGCAGCTGCGCGCAGAGATCCGAGCACTGCCGGAACTTCCTCCGCCTGAAGCAGCTCCAGGCCTGGAACAGCGGCTCCAGCTCCAGCCCCATCCCGCCGGCAGCAGCTCGAGCTGGGCCCCGGCGCCTCCCGGCCCGGGGCGGGGCGCGGGCGGCCCTCTGCTGCCGCGGGACCGGCAGGCTCCGCCTCGGCCTGGCCGGGCCTGCGCGCCGCGCCGGGAGGCGCCGGGCGGCCCGTGGGACCGGGCTCCGCGGGGCCCTGCGGCCGGGCCCGGACAGCCGCGGCCCGACTCCAGCCAGGGGCTGCGGCACCGCGCCTGGGCCGAACCCTGCCCGCAGGAGCCTCCCGCGGGCTGGTGCGTGGATGACCGAGAGTAGCGGCTGGCCTGTGACGCTGGGAACGGCAGCCGTCAAATAACCCCGCTGGTTTTACCTGTGTCCCATGATTTGCAGCCTCCCAGTTGCCAGGAATGAGGTTAAACATTCTGTGGACATCCAAAACTTTTTTTTTTACATGCCTTTCTTTTGGCCACCTTTTGCTCCTCTTCCTGGTCTGTTGAGACTTTTATTCCACTGCCAAGCCAGTGTACTGGCCTCGTACTCTTTCCCCTGTTGCTCTGCCTGGGTCTTACCTTTTTGGTTGGTTGGTTGGTTGTTGTTGGGATTTTTTTGTTGTTGTTTGTTTAATGTGTGGCTTCTGTGTCTCTGATGGGAACTGCAAGCTCAAAGAAAATGCCAATGATGAGGGGTAATGACTGAAAGCATGAGTAGGAGACTTGCCCTGCTGAATAGGTAGTAAAACTGGTGCAAAGATTATGAAGGGCCATTTCGAACTGGAATATATGCCTAAACAAGAGGATACAGTCATTGAATCCTTATTCGAGTAAAATGTCCTTTAGAGTCATGGGAGTCCTGGCTGAGGAAAGTACAGACTGCTGCAAACAACACTTTTCAGTCTTGCAGACACCATTAGTTCCTTTAGTTCATTAGTTCTTGTAGGGGAACAATAAGACTGAGATATTTAGAGATGGAAAAAGCTGGAATCCAACTGCTTTTACTTTTTATGTATTGTAAGATGCTGGTTGCAACCATCGGCCCAGGTAAAAGGAAGAAAAAAATCTCCAGGGATGCTTGGAGAAATAATTGAATTTGTGATGTGAAAATATCTGATGGGTGAACAGTAACAGGATAGCTAAAAGCATGACATTGGCATTTTAACAGATCATTCTTGGTTTACTCCTTCTGTCTCAACTAAACTATCAGTTTGTCCAAGATCCGTGAAATGGATATCCAGGCTAGCAAGATCAATGCCAGGTGGAAAGGTGGAGAAACAGAAGTGCCAGTCCCAGGACTACGGCTTCTTCTAATATGGGACTAAGTGGCTTGAACTGAAGTAGCAGCTGTAGACGTCTGGGTTTTGGTTGTCCCATGGAGAGTACACCAGAGTATTGGGTTTGCGTGGCGACATTTTAGTAGCAAGGTGTCTACAGGGGTGGCTTCTGTGAGAAGCTGCTAGAAGCTTTCCCTGTCTCAGGCAGGGCCAATGCCAGCCAGCTCCAAGATGTAGCTGCTACTGACCAAGACTGAGCCCATCAGCGATGGTGGTAGCACCTCTGGGATAACGTGTTTAAGATGGGTGTGGAAACCTGCTGCAGAACAGCAGCCAGAGACAGGAGTAAGAATATGTGAGAAACAACTCTGCAGACACCAAGGTCAGTGCAGAAGAAAGGGAGGAGGTGCTCCAGGCACCAGAGCAAAGATTCTCCTGCAACCCGTGGTGAAGACCATGGTGAGGCAGGCTGTCCCCCTGCAGCCCATGCAGGTTAATGGTGAAGCAGCAGAGCCCACACTGGAGCAGGTTTGCTGGCAGAACTTGTGACCCCACAGGGAGCTCATGCTGGAGCATTCCATTCCTGAAGAACGGCATCCTGTGGAAGGGACCCACACTGAAGTTCATGGAGAGCTGTTTCCCATGGGAGGGACCCCATGCTGGAGCAGGGGAAGAGTGTGAGGAGTCCTCCCCCTGAGGAGGAAGGACTGTCAGAAACTACATGTGATGAACTGACTGCAACCCCCATTCCTCATCCCCCTGTGCCCCTGGAGGGGAGGAGGTAGAGAAAATTAAAAGTGAAGCCCAGGAAGAAGAGAGAGGTGGGGGGGAAGGTGTTTTAAGATTTAGTTTTTATTTCTCATCATACAACTATGATTTGATTGGTAATAAGTTAAGCTAATTTTTCCAGGTTGAATCTGTTTTGCCTGTAACAGTAATTAGTGAACAATCTCTCCCTGTCACTGTCTCAACCCACAAGCTTTTAGTTATGTTTTCTCTCCCCTGTGCAGCTGAGGAGGGGAGCGATAGCGCGGCTTTGGTGGGCACCTGGCATCCAGCCAGGGTCGATGCACTATAACAGGGGAGCAGTGATCTGAGTGAAGTCTTTACTGGGGCCCGTGCCATCCGCAGTTAAGGAGGGTGGAAGGGAAACAGCACAATAGCCTCTATCCATTCTCTTTTTAAGTCATTGTAGGAGTCCACGTGTGCTGTATTCCCACAAAATATTTAGGAGATTTGCACAAGGAGACACACAGTATACCTGAGGTTGCTCAGAAGAGTGAACAGTATTTCCTGTTGCTCTGTCCAGACTGTCTGCTGTGATACTGTATGCAGTTGTACTGCTGTGACTGAGTAACTACTGAACTGTACAATATTATCCCATTTTGTTTACAAATTCTTTCAAATGGTAAATCCTTCAGCATGTATTTTATGGTCTGGCTTAGCACAATGAGCAGGATGTGCTGTTCAGACAGACTGAACTTTGGTCAAAAACTAAAGATTTATTAAAAATACTAACTTGAAGTTCCTCCACTTTTGCATATATTTATGACATGATCTGTTTTTAAGTGCTTTACATGCTTGTTGAATGAGTTACTGCATTAGGAAATTCAGCACATCTGGGCTGCCACTTTTTTATAGAACATAATGTGAATGGCACTTTTGGTTTGTAGAGATGTATTCTCAGGTCAGTACATTTCTTACAAAGTTGTTAGATTAAAACACCAAACTGGTGTTGGCTGGTTTACTGGAAACAAATAATGCCAGAATGTTTTATGCTTGCTGTTTTTAGAAGGCAGTTTTCTTTTGTGAACAGCCCACCACATCAGTTAAACATGCCATTTATCTACACAGGAAAACAGAGGAGACATAGCTCCTAAATGTATTGATTCCAACACTTCTGTCTTAAAAACCTCATAATTAAAGTGCTACATGTAATTTTTTCTTTGTGAGCACCTGTTTTAAGCCTTAATATCTTAATGACTACTTCCAGACTACAAAGTAAATTAAATGTCAAAGGATGCTCAGAATGTTTGATTATAACAGTCTTTTTAATTATTTTCATTTTGAGATAATGAATCAAAACAAAACACAAGGAAGCAGTGATTGTGGGCAGACACAACAGATTAAGGTTTCCAAGTACTCTGTCAACATGGGAACCATGCATTCAGGTGAGCAAGTAGTGGATCAGTCGTACGACTACTCTGTGCTGTGGCTCACCTGAGGGTGTTTGGCTTGACAAGGAAACTGTTTGCTGGTGAAAACAATGGATCATCAAGGTGACTTGGCTTTCTAGCAGAAAGCAGTGGAGACCCAGAAAGAGGCATGAAGCTGTATGCTTTATATGGGGGGTGAACGTGGAGTCTCTCTGATGAAAGCTGGTGGCTTTTCAGCAGAAAAAAATGTGATGAGGCTGTGTGACTAGAAATCAAGGGGAACAAATTGTGAGTCATGTGAGCTGCCAGTCTATGGTCCCTGGTCATGGGAGGATGCCCCTGAAAGCAAGAAAACCAGTAAGCATTTCCAATAGCTGCCTTGGGAAGAGAGGTAGAAAATGAATGCTTTTCATATAAAAGAATTGCTGTATATTTAATCAGTAATTCATATATTACTGGACTTCAGCCATAGTTTTATAGCACCAAGATTCTACCTATAAAAAGAAAGGTCACAGTCTTCCAAAGTTAGCCTTTTAGATACTGTCATATGGCTTCTCAGTAAAAGAAAGGGAAAGATGGTCCCAGAGCAATTTTTATTTATTGTATTTGGTAATCAAGCTGAAGTAATATTGTCCTATGGCAGCAATTAGATCAAAATGAATCTTCAGCTTTTTTACAACTAGGTTTTACAGTCTTGAGAATGACAGGAAAATTCTTTTTCTTTCTTTTCAAGCTGTAATGTGGAAAGGGATTTTGCTCTCTGTTTGGCTGCAGATAGGAGAAGGAGTGGTTTTTTTTCAGTTTCTACATTATGATATGCATCTAATTCAAAGGTATGAAGCTGCAAAGAATTCTCCTGGCAAGCCTAATTCATCCACCCTTGGCCATGTGAACACTCAGAACTAAAATCATGAATCAAAAAACTGTACCTTAACTCAAAGTTCAAAGAAAGATGAATCTAATAATTTTTCAGCAATACTTACATGAGGAAGAACCTTTGATTATTGTAGCTCCAAATGTAAAGCAGCTGTGGTTCTGGATACTTAGCTTTTATCAAAACAT
Organism: Falco rusticolus; assembly: GCF_015220075.1. Taxonomy (NCBI): domain Eukaryota; kingdom Metazoa; phylum Chordata; class Aves; order Falconiformes; family Falconidae; genus Falco; species Falco rusticolus. Next base: position 44,017,492 of record NC_051193.1, read on the forward strand.
TTACTTTCATGGCCTACCTACAGCATGTAGAATAGAAACACAGTCAGTCTCCTCCTGCTTCCAGATCATATCACAGTTTTGTCTGAGTTCCAGAAGCTACACATGGTGCATTGAACATTTCACTGATAAGTGCTCCAGACAGACAAGTTCATATAAGGCTAGGAAAAAGCAAAGATGGACAGAGAAATGTGTGTGCACCCAAGTCAGCAGTTATGGTACATCGAAGTCCCTGCTCATGTGTTGCCTTTCTACGTGCACTATTCAGAGGATGAATATAGGCCTGAGAATATCTGTGTTTGTCCTTCATAAAATGTTAGCGAATGTCAATTCTCTAAACTGTGGCACTGTTTTGGTCTTGGAAACAGCTGTCTAAAAACTATGTCATGATCCTGGAGCAACATTGCAAAGATGACTCAATCCAATATTGACAGATTTCCGTCTGAGCAGAGCACTTAGACATACAATTACATGTGATTCAACCTGTCCAGCCTTTCAAGTAAGGCGAATCCCATGGTGCAGATGCTATTTGCATCCCTGGAGTCCAGTCCTACCTCAGTAGCAAGCATAAAAATGCGTTCTGTCTGTCACAGCCTGCTGCTGCTACTAGGTGAGGACAAATGCCCAAGGGTGCCACTGGTGTGCTTTCTTGGCACACTTATATCCTGGCTTGTCTCTAGTATTGGCACAGGGATCATCCTATGCATGTCACCTTTGAAGTCTTTTCCACTGATAATGTGGGCTTTCGCTTCTTGTGTAGGGGAGTGTTCTGAGCTTTTTAGTATGGGGACTGTCATTTATCGTGATTATCAAAATCCCCAGATTCGAACCTTTTAACGAGTCTAGTACTTCCTCCAAATAATAATCTCTGTGGGTAGCCACATTCCACTTCTCTAACTTACTGAAATACTCTAACTTACTGAATAAGACACACAAAGTCCCTGTCTCTGTGTGCTTTGTAGAGCCCTTTATGGCAGTACCCCTCCAGAGTAACTGCATGAAATCCGAGCAGCCAGCAATTAGATTCAGGGCCTGTGACCAGACTACCTGCAGGGAAAGAAAAAGATGTAATCTGTTGCAGCTGAAGTTAGGTGACATATAAATTTGGGACGTTTCATACCTGTTCAACTGAGCAAGTCACCATCCATTTGCCTACGATGTTTATTTTCAAATAAACCTGGATCTGAATACTTATTTCTGGCATGTGTAGAGGTACCCTTGCACACTTGTGTAATTCTCAGATACAGCACAGAAGCTAGATGGGCAGCCCAGCAAGTATTTCTAATACTTGCTGCCAACTTTCTGGAACACTGATAACAGGATTTTGGAAGCCAGTATATGGTAAATAGCACATTAAGGGGTATGTCAAATAAGACTACATAGGAAAACTTGCAGGAACACAGAAGTCCTTGAAAGGATGTGTAAACTCCCTGGCTGACTTAAGATATAAACAAATCCTGATCATGGTTTAGGACTAACTGTAGGACTGGTTGGTGGTGCTGATTAATTATCCTGTGGCATATGAGAATATGCGTACCGCATACCCCATTTTTCTAAAGCCATTGGCTATCTTGAAGTTGGACTGGGTGAGTCTGAGCCAAAGGTCAGTGGAAATTTGACCCTGCAAAAGTTTTCTGCATCAAAGGTTTTTGTTCTCAGGGCTTCAAGTGGTTGCAACTCTGTACGCTAGTCCTTTGTATGCACACCTTTCTATGCACGAAGTAAGCCATGGGTGGTTTCTGAGTTATCATGGTAATTTAAGCTGTATATGCTAGATCTAAAAAGAATTCAGCCAACTGGGCAGCAAATGAGTGTCTTTTGTCCGCTAAATGTAGCCATGCTACACAACTGGCCTGTAAATAAAATGACTCTGCCATCAAATTGTATTCAGTGTTGGGCTGACAGAAGCCTGGAGAGCCCGTTTGGCTTCTCAGAGGAGTTGTCTCACACTGCAGTACATGAGATGACGCTCAGTTGCCCTCAGATGGGTGACCTTTGTTGTTGGGAGTGCACAGTCACAGCTTGGGAGACTGAACATGCTGGCCCTCCCCCACAAAAGTGAGAACACGGTATTTTTCAGACTCTCACATTAGTACCTATGAAGTATTAAGGAGCAGTTTTAATCTCTGGAGCATTTCCTTTGTGATGTCATTTATTCAAAGATATATCTGACACCCTATCTGAAAGCTGGAAGTGTTATTTATCACAAGACCGCTATTCAGTGGCTTATGGGAAATTAGTGATTGGTTTCAGTAAAATTAGTCGTGCTTAAAAATCCATGTTATACTTCAGGAATTATCACTTCTGGCATACCTGTGTACAGTGTGTGGGAAAATAATAATTTTGAATGTGTGTGGAAACTGCTTAGGTCCTTTCCCACAGGTCAGGGCTAAGACACTAAGTAGCTTGCTAAAGCTATCTGCTTTTCACACACTCTCCCAAAATGAGGAAAATCGATTCTGTGGAAAGATGGGACAAAATAAATTTGGGGGATTATACCTTGGATGTACTTAATTTGTGGGAGAAGAACAAATTATAAATGTCCTGTTTAACACTGATGGAAAAAAAATATCATAATTTAGTAACAGTGACATCCTGGGAGAGATTGTCTAGGTGGAAGACGGGTTCCACTGTGTGAAATGTTACAAGTAGTGTTTATACATCATATTATGAAAAGTGGAAGTTGTTTGGCTTGAGTGCAATATAGGCTTGTCTGCATTCTTTTTTCAAAAGTTTTGTAGTCTTGGGGTTAGTCCCTTCTGTTACTTTAAGTAGAAGTGGTTAATTTGGGTGTAATACTCTAATGTCTTCCAACCATAATGAGTCCCTCTGTGTTCATTGTGTCAGTGCTATCTTGGGGGATCAATAGGTATGTGATATAACTATAGAAATCATCAGGGTTTATGAAAGAACGGTCACGTGCTTGTCTTGTATAACTAGGCATGTTCGTTGTATTAAAAGTGACCTGACCTTAGTTTGTGTGTTGTGAGAGACTATTTTCATCTTCAGTGAAAGGCCAGGAAATTCAGTGGTGCTGCTTTATTTACAGCTGGACTATTGTGATGATATCACTGTCTCCTAGGTAATTTGCAGCTTGCCTTAATTAATTTGAACAAAAAATAGAAAATTCAGGAATTAGAAGTAAGGGACAGTTTAATTCCTCTTCTGTCTGTTTGACAGAATGATGAATTCAGTCATCGTGAATTCACATTATTCTGATAAAAACAGGAATAGAACCTAAAAATAGTTCTTAAAATTCTGTTGATATCTTAAAATTTCTGCTTCTGTCAGTTACTCATCTCAAGATGTAAGAATACAGAAGAAAGATGTAATTTCCTGCTCAATACAATTAACAAGGGCTTGAAAATGAAAGTTGATGTTACTACATGTCTACCTGCAGATGGCCTCAGCCAGAGATGTCTGGGTTGCCTTTGAACAAGAGCTGGCATCATGGAAGATAACATGCAAAAAGGGTTCATTCTAATGATTCAGATTCATTTGATGTTGGTAGAATTGAGAGCAAAGAGCAAGTTTTGTCTTGTGTGCTTTGAATGAATGCAAACAGGACTACAGATGAGGCCACTCTGAGTGCTGCTTTCTGTGAAGGCCCATAGTCGTGGCAGAAGAGCACAAGGAGGAAGTTCCCTCTTTACATGCTATTTTCAGCAAGAACCCTGCCATCTGAAGTGCAGGTCACATAATAGTTGCTTGTAGAACCCCATTCTTACTGACTGTAGAAAATTAGGAGAGGTCATGCAAATGAAATCGCATTAAGAGCAGCGTTTCATGCTGAGGCTTAGATTTAGCATCAGGGAAAGTAATTTGTAGTAACAGTTGCAGGTTTCATTCTATGACCAGCCAAGACAACAATATGCATCAATAGCAACTATTGCTGTCACAAATAAGAATACTGCTGCTTCTTGCTGATCATACATGATATCCTAACCATGGTCTAGCTGAGAAGGGATCATCCAGTGGCTGATAACAGAACTTAGGTGGCAATACTGTTCAGGTCCCAAGCCATTAACATTCATATGGCTTTAGGTGTCCCCTATACTATTTACGCCTGGACTGAATGTGATATTTGTGATCAGATCCACGCCTCTTTTACTGTACAGGATGAACAGGATGTTTTTCAAGTGAGATTGTTACCTTCCTTATCTTTAGTGTTTCATATGAGACACTATTTCTTGTTTGATGCGGATGCTCTGTTGGCTGCGCTAAATGTAGATTGGTGTTCATTACACTAGCAGGAATCAATGCAACTACAAAAAAACCCAGTGGTCTATGAAACAGACTGGTATGTTATTTCCATTTAAAGACAGGTTGCAAAAAAATTTTGCACTGACGACTGAATGCTCAGCTTAAAAAACTGGGCTTGACACTTTTCTTTCTTTTCAAGTTTAGAGCAGCTAAACTAGCACACTTATTTGCAGTGGATCCTAAATATCAAAGTAGAAACCCTGATAATAATACTAAGTTAACTGTTATATCTGAAAAGTTTGCTGTAAATGTGTTTGCTCATACATAAATATATACACACACATAAACATGAAAGCAGTGGAGAGAGAATACTCTTGGCACTCAGTCTACAGTATTAATTACAAAGCCTTTCCAGCATCATCACTTGATATATAGCTGTTCCCACAAAAAATTATGTAGGTGCCCTACAAATCTACTCTGTTCCTTTTTTCAAGGTTTGCATTCCACTGCTGGATTAATAGTGCTATGCTATTTTTTAAGTTTCTCAGTATTGAGAGTTAATACTGTTACTTTTTAAAATGTTTAAATATTCTATTTCCTTCAGTTCTTCTGAGTATTTATATTATCACTGGTAGATGATGTCATATTTGATAAACCTGCATTATTGCATGTTGACTCTATGTAGTGACATACGGCTAAGTTCCTTCATGATTCCTTTTAACAACTAAGCTTTTTGAGAGCTTTTGCAAAGTCGGTATTGTGCATTATATTTTTAAAAGCTTGTCAACTACTTTGTAAAAAGATGTTATCTTGACCTGGCAATTTTTAATCTAATAATTAGCATCAGCCAGCTGAAATTTTAATTCATCCCCCCCAAATATTAACAACATTATTTGGGGCTGATCATCCTACCCTATTCTAGTTGTAAAGAAAAAACTGAAAACAGGTAAAAAAATTACCCCTGCATGCAAACAAGGTGTTACTTCAAAGGTTTTTGATGACATCATAAGAGGGAGCCATAGATAACTGTCACATAAGCAGAGTTTAAAATAAATTGCATTCTATGTTTAGTTTAGTCAACAGTTGAAATCAATTGATTTTGAGAGTTCGGAATCAGATTTTCATCATAAGTCTGTTGATAGAAAATGCATTGGAATTTAATCAGCCTCTCTTTATGGGCCTCATTTAAGCCTGTTTAGGTTGTCATATGTTATATCAAGTGCTGGTGCTTGATCTAAGTTCTTCAAATCACCTAGATGAATAACTTCAGTACACATGTACTTGTACACAAAATGCAAGCTGAAAAAAGCTGTTTAGATCCAAGTGCATGTGTGGTGACTAGAGCCATGTTGTGTAAACACAATGTCATTGCTGAAAGAAACTGAATGCTTCACTGAGTGGCTTCAAAATGTATTCTGGTGTCAGATTGTTGGCAGTCTGAAACACAGTTTTTTCATTGTTTATAGACCAAGAAGAATTTTTTCACCCATGTGCTAACACAGATTTTAGGGCCAATTTTTGAAGTTTGTGATAGACATTTTAAGAAAGAATACAAATGTTAGTGTCTAACTTCTGAGACTAATATTAAACATAATTTTCCTACAGTAACTTCAAATCTGGAACTAAATGTAGAAGTGCTTTTGCATTTATTTGGAAAATAAATGTGCTGTGATGGAAATTCTTAGACCTCATGAGATTTTTGCCATTAAAATCATGGTAGGAATCCTCTCAAGTTTCAGAAGAGAGAGCTGTTGAACTTCGCATTACAGGAGAGACCCTAAAACAAGACCTTCTGGTAAAGATGTCACAGCTAATGAAGCCAGTACATGGTTTTCAGTAATTGAGGTAATTGTGTTCCCTCTGCAGTTTCAGCTGGTATTCTTTACTGATGTACTTGCATCACTTCCTGTCCTAAACACATTTATTTCTGCTTTAGAATGTCTAGAAGCTGTTGCTTTCTATACTAATGATGGATGAATTTAATTTCAGTAGTGTTTTTATCTTGTACATCCCTTTACCAGCCCTATGTTAGGAAACCATTATGTGAGGACATTTCTAAATCAAATTTCTGTGAATAAATATATCACAGCCTTAGCTGCTGTCTGTACTGTGAAAATTACATGTTCATATTCTTTTTAATAGGGTGCCTATTTCTTCCAGTGCCCAGAATGAATGTTTATCAAAAGCACAGGAATACAATTCCTATGATCATCAAGGTGTAATTTATTTTGCAGAAGCAGGACACATTAATGTCTGTAATACTTAATTTCATACACATATAATTGTTTTATTTTCATTTCAACCATTGTATCTAGTTTATCAATCAGTACTGAAAGAAAACACATGGATTTGCTGTTACCAAGTTTAGAACTGCTATTAAAATGGTTACAATATTGGATGATGTTTCCCCATAGGACATGGTTTTAAAGAGCAATTGCATTTTTCTCTTCAGAGCATGTCAGCTACAACATTCTGAAATTGTCAGAATTTTTGGAGGTAAAGTATAATGTACTCGTGGCTTGCTGCTCTTTAGCTCATCATTTTCCCACACCTTGTTATAAAGGTATCTCCTTGTGTGACCATACCCTGTACATGTTCCCATCTTCTGTTTTGTAGACTCTTCTGTGTTGAGATTTGAAGAAATCACTGTTTTTCTGTGCCATTTTCTTAACCTTAATTCCTTTGCTTCTTGATGATGCAGTAGACTTACTGATTATTTTCAAGGATTCCTACCTGTAATGTTACTTTAAAAAAATATATATCTCTATTGTTAATTTAATAATATATCTTAGTCTTTTAAAATGTCTTAATAATTTGCATCTTATGTGTTGGATGATATGGTACAAAATCTTCCATTAAATTTTCCATTTTCTGAAAGACAGTTAACTCAAATAGTATTTGAGTTTGATGCTGTCTTTTTTTTCTTGACTTCTTATTTTTATCCAGTAGTAAGCAGGCCTTTTTGATCCTTAGCTTTTACCTCAGTGCTATTGAATGGTAGCAGGTAATTCTCATTACTTTCTCTGTTAAATAGGTTTATAAGTTTTGCAAAATATTATTTTCAGACATTGTGTTCCCATAATGGACTGAGACCTTTTATCCCTAAGGATGCTGAAATGAACGTTGTCACTGTTGCTTATCTGCTTCATGTTATATAATTACTACTTGAACCAGGTACCATTATTAGGACTTAACAGAGAATAATCACTCATCTCGTGTGCTCTGGCATTAGCTGTTGCAAGAGCATTTGTTTAAAAAATCACTTATTTAAGCCTTGTTCCATTTAGCAGAACTTGAGACGCATTGTAAATATATTTACAATATGCTAAGAAGTATGTCTTCTTATAAGTACGCGTTGTGAGACATTAAAATGCCACTTAGTTGATTTTCTTTAGAGAAATGATGTACTTGTGTCACTGTGTATTAACCAAACACAATTTGCAGTGATGTATCTGACATCATAGGAAAGATGTAAGCCCCATCACAGGTAGCTGAGGCAGAACAGCTAAATACCGTCTTTCACGTGTCAAATACCGTACTGGCAGCACACAAAATGTCTTATTTGGCCAAAAGCTTGTTTATTTTCCACTACAACCATGGGTTAATAAACCATATCTTTCCCTTCCCTGCGAATACCGCCCGACCTCACGGATCCTGCCGATGGAGATCAGCACCGCGGACAGCGCCGGCCGCCGGCACGTGCTAGCGCCGGGCCGCCCGCGCGCCCGCCCCGCCCCGCCCCGCCCCGCCCCGCCCTGCCCCGCGGGGGGCTTGGAGAGCGGCTGGAAAGGGAGAGGCCGCGCTCGGTGTGTACATCCCACCAGAGAGCGAATGGAGAGGGACTGGTGTCAGTCCCAGAGCACCTGTGCAAGGTACACAAGGAGGCAGCGCTGGTGGCAGACGGCTCGGGTGCCAGTGGCCCCTGAAGCCCTGGCTGCCCGCTACCAGGGACACTGGGTGCAGACATCTAGGTTGGTAGCGGCTAGAGGAATTATGGTGTCAGGCCTGAGTGGGAACACTAGACAGAGTAAGGGTGGAGGAAGAGATGGTAATGCTACGCTGCTTCCTACTCCTGGCAAAAACAAATGCTGAGTGTGTAAAATTTCATTTGCACCCTCTATGTGTTAGGGGTTAGCATAAGGTTAGCAAACTACGGCCATGGGTAGTTTTCCCCTTGGAATCTCCTCTCAGCCATTTCCCCATCTTAGAGGTGGTAGTCAATTCCAGGACAATCAAAAGGAAATATTGGCTGTGTGGGGTGTGACATGCAGCTCTTCCCATCCTCCTTGCATTGCATATATGTAGTTTTTCTGACTACCATTATGGGTTCTGCTGTTCATTATGGGAAACATGATCACCAACTGCAGTTAGAGCCAATGTCATTACGTAATAAAGTTTCTTCCTGATTGCTGTCCAGAGGTCCAGAATTTCACTTTAAGTAATAATCTAACAAAAGTATGTATTTATATATAGAGAAGAAAGTACAGACACCGTAATTATGTATTTTTGTACATTCATGTTTAAATATGCAATAAATTTGCAAATGTGTAAAGAGAAAATTTTTACACAAAAATATTCCCACTTTCAAATGAGCTTTTACAACAGCAGAAGTCAAATAAGTAAAATAAGTATCAAATGCCTATGTCTGTTGATAATCAATCCAATTAACATTTAAAAGCTTGAAACAAGTTTTTCCAGTCATCATGTACATTCAGTATTTTCAAATCTACTTTCTCATAAGCTTCATCTTATGAAGGGAACAGTCTTGCAGCTGTAATCTTATTTTTAGCCTCAATATATTTGTAACTTTATGGAGCTGCACAAAATCTTACTAGCAGTTTGATTAAATGTATATTGACATTCAAAACATTCTGTGGAATTTAATGGGAAGCAACACAGAAATGCAAATTTTTGGGGGTTTTGTTTTTCAAAAGCACGCCAGTGTTCATTTCTTTCCCATATTATTTCCAGAATAGAACTAAGCATCATTGTTATAGACCTTTTCTGTAACCACCTTTCCTATCAAAAGAGCTGAGGTAGCAACAGCTGTACAGAGTTAACACCAGAGTAGAAAGAGTAATACATTTTGTACTTCTAAGACGAGCTGGTTGGGAATTTTCCAGTCTGTTTCCCTGGCTAGTCTCCCATCTTGGGGACTCCTGAGAAACTGCAGCTACACAGGTTCCAAGGTGATCTGGCTGTTTAGGAAGCAAACAGAATGGCAAAAGACTGTTTATGATTTCTGAGGAAGTAACATTTGCTTTATCTGTTAGTGAACATATATGACTTTTTGTCTTGATTAGGGATAAAAGCCCTTTTCTTTCTTTCTCTCAAAAAATTTAAATTTTTCACGGAAGGGGAGGTTTCCTTGCCTTTATATTTGAGTCAAGTTTCAGGCTGCATGGGGAAGCTCTCTGCAGACTTCTGTTTTGTGCCTTGTGTTGTTTTCAAGAAATGTGTGGGACTGAAAGCTGCATCTGATCCTGCTGTTATGAAAATCCTTATTGTCAGAGCCTGAGAAAAATACTGTCTTTCAGTCTTCTAGACTGTGGAAATATGTTAATATATAGCTAACTGACTAGAATGCCTAAATACGTTTTTCCACAAAAGAACTCTTTTTCTAAAACAATGGAAGGAATAATATAATATTAAGTTTACTCAATACAGATTTGAGAGGAAACCTCCCACTAAAATGAAAACAGAGTAGCATGGAAAAATGGCTTAACATGAAATAACTAGTTAGAAGTAAAAGTTTTGTGGAAGAAATGTCAATATGACTAATGAAATAATAGAAGAGAAACAGAAGTTAAAGAAATGGAGATTAACAGATAAATCCTGACAAAATACATACACTTCGAAAACCAAATCTGTGCTGGAAGTAATAGGAAAAGAATTGGGTTTATTTTCAATTCTCAAAACAGGCTAGTTATCCAGGACCTTTTAGAATAATTATTCAAGTTTTTCGTGCAAAACTGTTTGCATGATCACATAATGTACATTTATTTAGCCAGCTAGGTACTTGGTGGTGCGACAAAGCCGGGAAGCCGCACGTTCTGATCAAATTCTGGCCGCGGCGGCGGGCTCCCCGGCGCTGCTGCCTCAAGCAGCACAGAGAGGTCACCTCCCGGTCCCCTCCCCACCTGTGAGATTGGACAACGGTGACTTTCGCATGTAAAACGCCTTGAGATCTATGGATGAGAAGTCGTGTCACGAGGAAATCAAGGAATGGATGGGGAAGTAACTTTTGCGTAGTCCATGATGCAGGCGGTGGGCTTAAAGGGTTAAATATTAGTCATTACAGATTTCGGTTGGCATTTTCTTCTCGGATGAACGGGCCCTGGAGGCCGGCAGCGGCCGCGGGCTACAGGGCGGCTTCCACACAGGGCTGAGGGACCGATCGGCCCGGCAGGCGCCGGACGGAAAGGCAAGGGGCCGGTGAATTCCCGGGAGGGGCAGCAAAAACAGAAAGCCAAACTTGGGGAAAGGGGAGAAGACACAGGCTCGCTTAAAGAGAAAAAAAAAAAGGAAAAATTTTAAATAAAAAGCCCCCCCGAACGCACGAAGGCGCAGCCCGTTCCCCCCCGCCCCTGCCCGCGCCGCCATCTCCTCACCGCCGCGCCTCGGCCCGCGCCTCGCGTCGCCCAGCGGCCGTGGCGGCGCGCGCCCTTCCCGCCGCCGCTGGCGCAGCCCGCCCGGCCGCCTGACGGCGCTGCCCTCGGCGCAGGCGCAGGCGCAGGCCGGGGCGCGGTGGGGGGGGCCGGCGCGGCACCGCGCCCTCGCTCCGCGTCCCGGGCGGTGTCTCAGTGCAGCCATGTCTGGCGGCGCGAGGCGGCGGGGCGGGCGCGGTCGGCGGCGCCCTCTGTGAGGCGGCGGACGAGCGGCGGCGGCGGGCATTCATGTCGGCGGCCAGGGATTAGCGCGGCGGACAGCGAGCCGAGCGGAGGGGGCGGCCGACCCGCCGCCTCCTTCCCGCGGGGTCTCCGGCGGGAGAGAGCCGTACCCGGCTGGCGGGGGCGGGGGGACATGGCTGACCGGAGCGCGCCGAGCTGCCACCTGCGGCTGGAGTGGGTCTACGGTTACCGGGGCCACCAGTGCCGCAACAACCTCTACTACACGGCGGCCAAGGAGATCGTCTACTTCGTGGCGGGGGTCGGCGTGGTCTACAGCCCCCGGGAGCACCGGCAGAAATTCTACCTGGGGCACCAGGACGACATCATCAGGTACCGCCGCGGGCCGCCTGGCCGCATCCCGCCGCGGGCCCCGGGCGCCCGGCTCGCCCCCCGCCCGGCTCGCCCCCCTCCCGCTCCTCCCGGCGTCCTGGCGCGGGGCGCGAGTACCCACCGGCCGCCCTGGGAGCCGTCCCGGTCTCTCCGGCGATCCCTCCCGCCTCCGGTCCGGCGCCCCGGGGCTCGGGGGAGCGGATCGAAATACGTGAAGGACAGTCAGCGCTTCCTCGCCCCCGCCGCCCTCCCCGTCCAGGCTTCGCCGTGGGTAGAAACAGCCTGGAAATAGCTGTTGGCCGTCGGGTATAGCGGGCCGTGGCTGTGCCGGTCCCCTCCGCCGGTCCCCCGTGCCGAAACTTGCCGGGGCGCCTGTGCGGCCGGCGCGGCAGCCCCAGGGTCGCCGCTCGGTCCCCGGCCGCCCCCGAACGTCAGCGGGCCGGCGGGAGGTGAGGGGGTAATCCCGTGTGTGCCCTGAAGTACTTGGGCTGCGGAGGAGGGTTAATCTGCGGCAGGTAGACCTTTGGCTCACATTTAAAAGGCAACGATTACGTGGGGAATTAGTGGTTTGCCTGTAAACTCATGGAACTTTTAGGGCAATCTTAAAAGATCAGCCTTTCTTGGAAAATTGTGGTATCCCCTGTAGCTCAGTAGTTCAGTTGGCAGTAAATGTTATCCGGTGCTGCAGTGCATTGAAAAAAAAATTACAAACTGATGTCGCAGAAGAAATGTGCTGGTGTTATTTCTTAAATGTATTGTCACTCAAAGGATGCTTTTATGAGCCTAGTGGTGCTGTGAGATCAATGAGAGAATTTGAGGAGAATGAAGGGCAGATGTGAGCCTGAGTCATCAATCCTTTCCCTTCCAGTAGGTGTCATTGCGGATGGATTTTTAAATTCTGATTTCCTTTCTCTTCCTGTTAGGGTAAGAGGTAGCAGTAGACAATTTTTTAGGTAATTTACAGCACGAAATTTGTTTTCTATGGTGCTTAGTGCTCCAAGGCATGTCTTTAGTGTGTGTTACTCATGTGAGTAACAGGTATTACCTGCAGAGAGCAGAATAGATGTTTTGTCTTTCATTTAAGCTTTTAGACACATGAGAAAACTTGGTCATAATGGCCACTTTTTTTTTCTCATTGTTTAAATCTTCTTGCAGAAATTTAAGTAGTTTTGAAGTATGACCGTGAATGTCCCGTAGAAAGGTGTCATGTCTATAGTGTATTTTTCCTTGGTGCTAAAAATGTGAAGAAAAAGTAGGCAATGTACCATTATAGACGTTGTACTAGGGGAGTTGAATCAGAAGTTTGAATCCCTGTTATTCGCATCATTTAATGCTTTAACATTCTCATTCTAATCCATGAAAAAGTGTTTCTTAAGAACTGCTAGCCCTCTCAGATGTCAGGTGTTGCGGGAAATCCAGATCCACAAGTTCACATTGCACGGAGGAAGCAGTGGCTCATTACTTGTTCTGATCTAAGGTCCAAGGTTGCTGTACTATAATAGTACACATTTAATACCATGTATTCATGCATGCTTCTGAATGACACTATTTCAGTAGGACTCCTTATAGTGTAGTAATTATGTGGTTTGAGCTACAACTGGGGAAGTTGTTTAGGTTTTCCTGTGGTAACAGTGTTTTGCTCACTCTCAGTTTTGCTACGGTGTGCAACATTTGGCCAAAATGGGACAGAACTCATTATTCAGAATGGCACTGAACCAAAACAATCTGTCTTAACAAACCGGAGAGATACTATCTAATTTTTGTGGGGATGTACTTTGATTTTTGTGGTACCATGACCCGGCATACTGGAGTTTCTCCTGCTTTGAATTGCACGGATGCTGTGAGGATATAATTATGTTAAAGCATTACAGTTTTATGTAGTTGAATTTTGCATGCTTCTTAAATACAAAAGCTATACAGAAATGTTAGTATGCCTAAAGAAGAATACTCGACTTAAAAGCAGCATGGCTATTTCTAATAGTAAGATGAGACTTGCAGTGATCAGTGTTTCACTTGCTGCTTTTTCTAAAAGCAACATGGTACCATTAAATGCCATCATCCTGTACTTTTCCTGGCTGAATTTGGGTACCTAGACATGTTAGTTCTCTGTATTTAAAGCAGTCATAGTACAAAGGTTGAATTTTAAAAAAATGGATTTTTAAAATACCAGAAATGAGGTGCAAAAATTGCATTATATAATACAGTAATTAGTGTTACTGAATTTTCTCTCAGAAAATAGCAAATTTAACAGTTGTATTGCAAAAAATTGTGTTTTAATAGGCTCAGCAAGTACCTTCCAAATGCTGAGGCGTTTGTGATGTGTTAGAGAAAGCAATGGGAGGATTGAGTGTCTCTACAAATATGGGACCTCATTTGTGAAAGCAAGCCTAGTGTCTGAAAATCTTAGGTATTTAAAGAACCAAACTTCCATGAGCACAGCTCCATAGCTACAAAGATTAAGCAGTATATATTGCATGCTACATGGTGATATTATTAGTACTCTTCATTTTGAGAATTTTTATATTATTTGCATGATTTGATGACATTCTAATTTTATGTATCAGTCAGAAAGAGAGGAATTGCAATTCTTAAGTCAGACACCAGTTCCTTAATAGTAGAAACAGTATTAGATTAACGGACAGCTAGAGGATATTTTCCTTTGGAAAATTTCTAGCACTAACAGTTTGTCTTCTGCTGTGAAGTTTTACCTCCTTTTATTAAACAGAAACCTATAAATCTGCTGTAAGATTGTTATGATTAGATGTTTTAATGTAATTTATTGCCAGTGTAAATGTCTAATCTCAATTTTAATCACAGTATCCACCCCTCCACCCCCCCTACCCCCTCCCCGGCTCAAGTTAATTGTGTATTGGAAATAGGAGAGCTCTCTTTCTGTATGTTGTCCCTCGGTTGTATCAAACAGTCTTTTGGAATAGAAGAGGGTAATTAGGATCACTTGTGGCCTCTTTTTATTAGTCTGGCTTTTTAATTGAACAATCACAGTCATCCAGCTCCATTCTGTCACTAAAAGGGCTTCTCTTGCTTTCTGGTGAGCTTTTGATTCTTATATTTTGGGGTTTATCTCTTATGAGAATTAATTTCCAGAAACCAACCCACTATTCTGGAAGATAGAAAGTATCAAGTTTTCAGTCTTATTTGCCTCACATTTCTTATGCATCTGCGCATTTTTATTGAGGTCCTGGGTGCTTGCAGACACCTGTGGAACACATCACTTAGATGCAGAAGTGCTTTGGAAATTGGCATCTTTTGGAAGTGCTGATGACTGAGGCTTTTTTCTTGCATTTTTAGGAGTAAATAAGGAGGAAAATCTTGTGCATGAAATCTCACGTGGCTTGCTTTAACGGTGCTGTCCATTGCCAGCAGCGTAACTTGGATGTACACTGTGTTTGCAGAAGATCCCCTGTCTGGCTTAGGCTGTGTATGTGTAGGAAATACTAATTTTGAATATACACATGAATTACTCCTTCAAAGTTACTGATTTAAACTGTGTGTTCTACAGGATTTTATAACCCACCAAACTAGCTTGTGCAGTGTAGATTGGTTTGCTTTATTATAGAGGAGGAAGCAGCAGTGTCTTGGTATGTTCAGGTTAGAGCTTTCCTTTGTTCTCTCTTCATAATTTTAGTGGTTTAGAGGAGCATGGCTTATTTAATGTAGGCTGTCCTTCCCTTGTCTGAGACCTTAGGGTGATTATATTTAATCTTGATCTCTATAAAGATTTCAGAAAATGCCCCTTCAGAGTATTAACTTGTCATACTGGAAACTGATGCTCGTGTTGAGGCCCCTTATCTGCCTGGGCTAGCTAAAGCATGTTCATGTACCTTAGTTTCTCTGATGGAAGGTGAGAAAATTGGAAACCCTGAACACATCCATCTTTTAAAATGAATGTCTCCTGGCAAAAGCCTTTGATGTTACCTGGACTATTCTCTATGCTGACATGCTCCAAGGAGACTTTTAGAATATTTTTTTTTCCTTTTGATGCATGTTTTCTCTTCCCCCCTACCCCCATACTAGGCCTGTGACCCATCCTTTTTTGTGAGCTTAAGAATATTGGAATTTTTCTGGGAATTAACTCTTCATGTGACATTGATGATGCTATTGAAAAGCAAAAGCAAAACCTAAGATCGAACCAGTGCATCATTTGAGATCTTTAGTAGACTTGGCAAAAATGATGTTTTGCTTTCCTTGAGATTTGTTCTTCAGTTCAAATGTTAGCACCCATTCGTAAGCCTGCCCTTGTGTACCATTATCTCTATGCTGGTGCAAAAAAACTGCACAGCCATGCAGGTCAAAGAAGAAGAGGAACTATGTTTTTCTGTCAAAGGGAGACAAATCAGGAAAGAGTTGTTACCCCATCCTACTTTTTAAATATCCATCATATGAGTTAGCGGCAAATAATAGCGCTGTTGTATGCTCATCCAAGAACTTTCTCACCAGTAAACTGTAACTACTTGATTAAGATATCTATGATACATTTAGGTTTTGTTCCTAAACATAGTAGCTGGCTCATCTTATGCTAGAAAAAAATGCTTGAATTTCTGCTGATAATACAATCTCTAGCTCTGCTGTAGAGCAACCATAGGCTGTGTTTAATAAGTTAATTTCCCTACTTGTCTAGAAATCTGTGTATTTTTCCTTGTCTTAGATTAAGTCGGGGGGAAGGAATCATGCATTGTCTACCGTGGGACTCGCAGAGTTCTGTTTTTAGGGCAGATAAAACTTCAAGTCATGCAGAAAATATTAAAACTTTACTGTTAGGAGTTCTAGCACCAGAAACTAACAGATCCCTTGCCACAGAGACAGAGGACAAAGAAATTGGTACTATCTTCAGTTTGGTTAAAAAATCTGGTTCTTTCCCCCTTTGTGCCCCTCTGTGTCCAGGACTGTAGAGGGGTAAATTGCATGCGTATAGAAGGCAGAGATATATGCAAGATAGACAGCAAGAATTTCTCTGTATTCTGGCAGAAATAGGGTTTGTTTGTTTCCAGCAAAATAGTTCACTTGTCTTAACAAAAGCTCTGATTTAGACACTTTTTCTTATTTATTGATGTGAACTCTCTAGGCATCATCTTGGACTTTGTTTCCCAAGGAACAAAACGAAGCAACCAAAACTCTGGCCACTTTGAACTGCAGTCTTTATTTAAAACTGTCATCTTTCACATTTCAGAATTTGGCTCAATCTACAAGAGGTAGTCCTGCTGGAGATTCTGTGATATTGCTCCTGTATTTAAAGACAAAACAAGCCATTTCTTTCTAGTGCCAACAATTCTGAGGTTCTAGTGAAAATCAAAATCTTTAAAACCATGTCTGTTCCCTGGGGGTAGTGCTGTCCACCAGCTTGGTTTGAAGGAGATTTTTCTGCCTGTTGCTGCACCCTCAACATTAGTCTTAACCATCAGCATCCAAGAAATTGTTGGACTTTGTCAGCTGGTAAGACTGCTACTAGGTACTGCTCTCAGGAGGCAGGTCCAGGCATTCTTATGTGTGGCTGTCAACTGTGGTTTGCCATCAGAAATTCTAGCAGTGCAGTGATTAATCACATCCTAGTTTGGGATGATGATTCTGGTCTTTTCCTCATCCTCTCTTCTTGTTAAATATGCGTTGTTACGACTTTTAGTTGTTGGATGACTTCTGTAAAGATGCTGTGTATTTCTACCACCTCCTTGTATCACTGCCTCTTTGTTCCCTTTTCATTGTTAGATCCATGTCATGAGAAAACCTTAGGAAAGAAGATAGTATCTTTTATCAGAAAAAGAGCCAAACAGAAGGTTTCACAGGAATGTGGAAGGAGGGATATAGTTTTGTTTCCATCTTTTCTGCTTCTCTAGTAGACTGACACCCCAAGATCCATGCTAGTTGTCAAAACCCTCAACAGATAATTGAAGTAATTTAAATTTAGGGTACCTGCTGTCAGATTTATTGTCTTGTTCTTGTCTGGAATAAATGGTGTATGTCTCTGACCTAACTCCAGTTGACAGTTGAGCACGAATGTTAAGCAGTAGATACTATGTACAGCTACAAAAGTCTCTCAGATGGAATTCTATCAATTGGTTTGGCAGCAGATCCGTGAGTTTTCACCAGGAATTTCATGTTTAGTTGTGTATTTTGGATTCCAGGGAATGTAACTGAATGAATACCACAGTTGCCACATGTAGAGATATCTCTTAGTTATCCATTACATGTGCAACCTCTTCTGTCTTTTTGTGTAACTAATGTGATAGAGGGAAAACAAGCTTGTTCTGGTGAGGAATTCATTGCATGCCCTTGAATTCTATGCAGTCCCAATCTTTTTTTCTAGAAGAGAACTCTGTTGTTTATTTGTGTGTGGAAATGTAATCTCCCAAATTATTTCAAGACTCACAGCTTTTGAAGGCGGCCAGTCATCCCCCTTTGGATCTTCTAATACTTTACCGGAGGAAAACAGGAGTAAAATCCATCTTACGGTTTCACCTCAAATGAGAAATGGGTCATGCATAGAAACACCTCAAAATGTTGCTTGTGTTGTACTTATGAAATTTACAAGGTGCATACGTTCTGGATTATTAGGGATGGTCCTGGGAAACCAGTCTTTGTCCTTAAGTCCCAAAGAAAGTCTTTGGTAGGAATCCTTTCCCTCTACTCAGCACTGGTGAAGCCATGCCTGGAGTACCGTATCTGAGGTCCCTCGTCCAAGAGAGATACGGTGCTACTAGAGAGAATCCAGTGAAGGGCTGTGAAGTTGACCAAGGAACTGGACCATCTCTCTTGAGGAAAGGCTGGCAGAGTGGGGACCATTTAGCCTAGAGAAGAGAAGGCTCAGAGAAGGTCTAATCAATGTATATAAATACCTGAAGAGCAAGTGTAAAGAAGATGGAGCCAGGCTCGTTTCAGTGGTGCCCGGTGACAGGTCAAGTGACTTTACAACCAAAAATCAAAACTGGAGCCCCAAGCTCAACAGTAGGGGCTTCCAGAATTAGAGGTTCAATTCCAAAACTTCAGGATTTTGGCTACAAACATCAATTTATGATCTTTTTCCTATGTGCAAATTCAAATAAAAATAATTTCACGTAACTATCTAGTTAAGGAATTTTATATTATTTTTTCTTGAAGAAAATTAGACTTTGAGAATAGATTTTGTGTTTTTTTAGTATGTAATGGAATGTTTGCTGTGAAACCTAATAGCTTTAATAGTTTGTTTTCTTCAAAGAACAGCAGGCTTTGGAGTACATGCTGGAGCATGACAACTGAGGTTCATTCTCCATTCACACTTGATGAGGCAACAGTGTTCTTGCTTTAAAGATTGAAAGCAATGTAACACTGAAATGATATAATGTATACTGTTCAGATAAATTATTACAGCAACCCAAATCTCTTGAATAGATTAACTCACCAAGCTAATGTACTTTCTGAATAAGGCATTCTCCTTTTCTGAATACAGTATGTTGAAGGACTGATTGGGTTTTTTTCCAAAACTTTGGATTTTAACTTCAAAATCAAGTTGTCTTCTTAGCTTATTCTTAGACTTACATGGTGCCATGTTTGTTTTGTTTATACTAAAGATAAATCCATCTACTCTTTGTAATCTCCAGATGATCTTTAAGGGCATAATCAGTTTATTTCCCTCCATTAAAGAGCTTGTGACTTAATAGGACCTAAATTATGTCATAATTAAACTAATCAGTACTCCTATGAACCTCTAGCTCAAGTAGCTTTTGACTGTCTATCAGTCAAAATGGCATTTCTTACAGCAGAAGTAATTGCTAGGACAAGGAGTGAGGTAATTACTCCATTGACCATTTCATTTTATGCCATGGTTCACAAGGAGAAAGTCCCAGTTAAGCTCTGTCCAGCTTTTCATGTTAAGTGAACTCTAATTGTCAAATGTGTAAAAGTCTGGAGGGAAGATTCGTGTTCAAATCTTAAACAGATCAGCGGGAGAGAGGAGAGAGAATGATCTGATTTTTCCTTGAGGAAAACTGTTTTCTGGGTAGTTCTAGAGCTGTTCTGAAACATGTGTTATACCAGGCTGGAAGATCTTTGAGGGATTTATTGTCAGATCTTCATTTCAAGTTCTTCTTTACTGAGAGCTTTGTGTGTCATCTTTTTAAAAAATATCTTTTGCTTGGATTTGGTTTGATAAAATTAAAATATTTTAGGAATATAGAATAAAATATTACCTGGATTCAGTTTTGAAATGGGACTAGAGTGTGCCTATCGGTTAATATGCCTGCATACCATTGAAAACTTTATTTTTTCCAATTAAAACTACATTAATAGAAATACCAAAAATATCCAATCAGAATTGAATATCTGAAACAGACTAGAAGTTGATTAAAGTAGATCAACGCAGCAAGGAGCTACAGGCTTATGAGCGTGCCTTCATGCATCGTGCTTTTCATAGCCAGCAGTCACATCACCTTCTGATCTGATTCTGTCAGCACTCACAGGCAGGGTCAGCTCAGGTCAATACTTAAATGAGGAAACATCTTGGTGCTGTAGAAAATGCTTTTCCTGATTTGGTAGTTGGCTCTTCTTCTCAGAACTGATACAACAGCATGAAGGTCTAGGACAACATCAGAGAACAGGAAGTATAACCAAAGGCTTAATAATGTTTGATCTTTAAAAAAATTAAGGGATTTTTCTGTAGAAATTGTGAGGTCTGCCCTAATATTTTAACTTTTCCAAATTGCAGTCAGAGCAATTAAGATTCTGCTTACCTATGTTTTCAGTGTTTTATTTTGTTAGTCCTCCTTTTCATATAGGTAGGAAAGTAGATTGTATTGCTGGCTGCTTTTTAACAGCATGATGAAATTCACTTACTATTGTGTTTACAAAGTTATGATAGTGATAGACCATAGCTTAGCATGTTTCAACAGAAGAATTCTTTTGAAGTGTTTGTCTGAAGTGAAATGTTTGGGTTTTTTTAATGCAAAATCTAAAGTTTTGGATAAGACATAAAATAAATTTCATTTTTAAATGTTAACTACTTAAGAGTTGATTTTTTTTTCCCCCTTTCTAAGTGTTTTAGATTGAAAAACATAGTATACTAATTCTGTCTGACATATCAAAAATTAGTTTAGATTTTACCGTGATTATTAACAGAAGCACTGTAAGCTTTTTTAAAAAAAATACATCAGTTGAAACAAAACCTGAAATAATTATAAAACCTTCCAAAACAACAACAATCATAAAAAGTTATTTCTAGTTTTATGTCGTATACAGCTTTTGTTTTTTTAAAGTTTAAGCTGACATTGGCATAAAACTGAAAAAGCCAGGAGAATTTAGTTTTACACTTCGTAATATCTCAAGGGGTTGTTTTACTTCAAAATGTAGTTTACCCAGTTTTTCAAAATATTATATCACTTGTAGAGTTAATATTTGTGATTTAGGACAGCACTTTTGTCTAGCATCAAGGACTTGAAAAGAAAAATAATTTGTTACTCATGAAAGTGGCAAAGCTGTCTAATCTGTATTGATAAGGATCAGTCAGATGCTCAATTTAAAATTTAGATTTCTTAAGTTACATTTAGAATTATGCTGTTATAGTATTGGCAAGGAAATTGCTTTATGCACAATATATTTATTTGAGTTTGAATAATTGTTACTTTTGGTACTTCCACATGGTAGACCAAGTTACTGAGCACTTAAAATAACCTGAAAAGAAAAATTAAGTATCATTTCCTTTGAACTTATGTGGCAGAAAGTGAAAGTTCCCCGGCTACCTTAATAATTCAGTTGAATGTTTAACGTAGATGCTATTGAATGTTCTTTTCAAAATACATAGTCAAGATTTTCTGCACAGTGAGGTTCTGATGTGAGTGCCATCTGGTGTAGTATGAATTTCCCCAGGCGCATCAGTGAAGCACCTTAGAGGATGTTACAGATACATATAAATTACTTGCATTGGGACACATTGCTCTGGTTACACCAGTGGCTAAAGGAGACTTTCATTTCTACAAGAAATAACCAATGTCCTTATTTGCATTGCTGTTGTAGTTATTAAGATAATAATAGACTTTGAAAATGCAGTGCTTGATTTGCACAAAAAAAAGTCATAATCAGCCAAGACTGCCTTAACTCTTGGTGGTAAAAGGTACAATTTGAATTTTTAATCTGGGCTTATAACGAAACATAAATATTAGTTCTATATTGCAAAAGATACAAACCACAAAGAATTGCAGCGTGTGCACCATCTGATATCGCATCCTTGGAATATTTTTGGTGTTGACCACCTTTACTTCCATTTCAAGTTCTTGTCTTTCTGCTTAAATTTTGGTCATGAAAATGGCAAAAATGATATCGGCATTACTAAGAGAGAGGACAAACTGATACTTGTTAGTAGCTGGTGTCAGTTGACCGAAATCACTTTTGGAGGTGTCTCCATCAGCCTGTGATCATGAGGAAAATCTGTCCTTTGAAGGCGCCGTCCTGACATACCTATTATTTTGGCGATGGGTAAGATATTCCCCTTCCTTTATGCTGCATTTAAAGCAAGTTGTCTTTGCCTGACAATTTTTCTTAGAAAAGCAGTTTTTATTCTTTTGCCTAGCTGCTAGAGGATACCTGTATTATTAAATCTCTAGAGAAGTATTCTTCTTCTTCAGAATAACTTTCCTTGGCCTAGTTGAAAAAGACTTTCCTTTAACTGGAAATCCTCAGTACTGTTGAGAGGCTTCCTGGATCTGTAAGATGGTGCATGATGCTTATCCTGCTATGAAAGCCCTGGGTATTCAGATGTTATTTCAAAAGATAGAGTGGACAACCCTTCCACCTGTTTTTTCACAGTTTTCTAATTTCATGGCACTGCTTGATCTTCCAAGCATTTTCAGGAGTTTTCTTTATACTCTCTATTGCTTAAGCCTGCAGACATGATGGATCAAGACCCCTATCTGTATGCCCAGATCAGTCTGATTCTTTTGCTTTAGAAACATGTGTTACTTCCAGTCATTTTAGTCAAAACAAAAGTACTTCCATCCTAACAGCCATGTCCAGCTCCTTATTGCTTAAATATTCGTGCTTATTGCTTAAAAACACTTTGAGAAGTGTATTTGAGGACTCACTTTTTTGGAGGTATCTTGGTGTCATTTTTCTGTGGGTTAGCGTTGTTTTGCATAAGAATGATGTTCCTATGCTGAAAAGCAGTGGATTCATACAATGAAAGTAGTAACTCCTCTTGAGCTGTGAATTGAAATGCCTCTTTTTCTGAGCTGAGGTAAGCCAGTTTGTTCACAGGATTTTTTTTTTACTTTAGACCATCTAAATATAAACAGAATGATTAGGTTTTGAGATAGTAAGTGGAAATAAAAGAATCTTACATGTACGCTTTCAATTAGTTCCAAGAGATTTCTCTGCATTTGATTCAGCTAACAAACTGCTGGGATGAATATCCAGTCTTTAGAACCAGGACCTTCAGAAAATCGTCACCTATGCATCCTTCTAGAACAACCTGTGTCTAATCAGTGGATGGTGGGTAGGATTTTTGGCTGGCACTGGACACCTGAGCAGACCCCGGCATTCTGTTCAGATTTGAACTTTCTTCTGCACAAGGATTGCTGTGACTTTAGTGGATGTTCCTTGGAGCACTGAATTGAAGAGTCAAGAGAAATGGGTCCAAAGAGTTAGTGATGTAACTTTGGAGGAAATAATGTCATTTTGAGCAGTGTTTGGCTTTATAGGTACCACAAGTGGTACTTCCACTGATGGTTTAGCCAGATCTGTGACAGACAACTTGCAGGGAAATTTTTCATTTGCCTTTTACATTGTGTTGACTATAGGATGTACTGTAATTCAAGCTTCCCTTGCCTTCATACAAGCTATATTGATTAAATATTTAACATAAAATTATCTGTAAAAAAAAGTGCTTGATTCAGGTGAAAAATTCAGCTGAGCAGAACAGAAACAAAACTGAGGCAAAGAACCAGACCTAAAAATAAAGCAAAAGTGTCCAAGCTGAAAATCATGTTTATAAAGTGCTCATGATTATAGTAAAATCACTCTGTTCTTACCTCTAGCTCACACTTTTCACTTCTGATTATATATTTTATTTTTTTCTACCAGAATTGCAGAATGAAATTTGTAGATATGGCATAGTTTTATAACAATATTCTAGAAGAGTAGGTGTAAAAGAATTGTTTTACTGCTTTACTTCTTTCTGCTTACGTGGTCCATTTCTTGTGACTAAATCTAGTTGGATATAATGTTAAAAATAACAGTAACCCTTCAATTTGCTGAGTTACAGGTGCCTGAAAACATTACACATACATACAATCGGGAAAAAAACCCAAAACCTACTTAACAGTAGAAGTCACTTAAAAATACTTACATGTTTTAGATATTTAAGGTGAGTGGTGGTGAAGTGCCTTCATTATATCGAGATAGTATGCACACAGAATGAGTGGATTAATTTTATGTTTTGGTTAGCTGACAACTGTATAAACCTTCTCCTGACTTTTAGAACTGCGTTAATCCTCATTCCCTGTTTATAATCCCTCTACAAGAGCAAGCAAGGTGATTGATGCTTTATCTTAGATCAAGACAAGGCATCTGACAGCATTTGGAAATTGCCTCAAGATTTATAGCGGTGAGTGTGACATTTAGCTAAGCAGTCATCCAGAGTACTCAGGGAAATAACAGGAAAATTTGAAGAACTGGTAAATGTTTGGTTTGGTGGTTTTTTAGATCGATGTTGCACTTCAGATGATATTTGCATTTTTAGTTACCAGTTCGTCTTTCACTTACTGCTTTATGAATTGCTGCTGCTTCTACCACAAAAATTAATGCCATAAAAATGAATAGTCTTTGGAATATTTTTCAGTAATAAATGAATTTTAAAATAATTGTGAATTTATATTTTGCTAGTTACAGCATATGCTTATGATAATGAATATACATTACATGACTGTTCCCAATGAGGTAAACTGGATCAGTATTCTTGAGATAAACACAATTTTAGAGCAGAAGAGTTGTATTTTCTTGAAAGTGCTGCTCATGAATATTCTTTATCCATCATCTTCTTTTTAGTGGCTTTTAGTAACTAACTTCATGAGCCCACGTGTGCAACAGTTTTCATTGCCTACCAAATACACATTGACCTTGGAGTCCTTGTAGTATTCTTACATTTTCCCATGCTGCTTTTCTGTTATGTTTATGGTTCTGGTATGTGTGGGGAGCTGTTTATTTTAGCAGACAGTATTTCATGTAAATACCTCCGTGGCCTCCATCAAATTTTTTTATAGTTTTTCTAAACAATGGTTCAGATGTTGTTCCAACTTGTAAGTGGTGCCTTGGCTCATTTCACCATTCTGGGCATGAAGTTAGATGCTGGGATGGTAAATTTGAGACAAGTGTTACAGATGTCCTTAGCTTTGCTTTTCTGTAGGAGAACACCTCTGAGTTGGCAAGATAAAGATTGACTTAGTGTTCTGTTCTGCTCTAAACCTTCTTTGGTTGGTAATGAAGTACAGTCCATTGAAGCACAGAGCATTGTGCTTATCTCAGCCTATTTCACTAACAGCTCTGCCACTGCTTTCTTCCCACTATTCCTTATTTTAAGCCAACTGCTAATTTTATCAGGGTGACCTTTCTGTATAAAATAAGAACCTTTCAAAAGTTGTCACTAATTATTCTGTGACTCCACTCCTGAATATTCAGATGTTAAGTTCTCACATAGTCAGTTAGGTTTTTCATAATATATCCCATAGGAGAGAAGACTGAATTGATGTTTAATATACTTGTTCAGAAATATGAAAGAAAATTGTACAATCTGTGATTTTTTTTCCTAATGTAATATTAGAAGATATAGTGTAAATTTCTACAATAATAGAAGATTAATCTTGTTAAAAACTGTGTATCTCTTGTGGAGAAGCATCAAACAGTAATGACTGGATAAAGGGTTGTTTGAAGGTTTTTATCATGATAGTGAAAGATTGTACCTCAAGCAAGTTTTTTTTTTGTTAACTTGAGGTCAGAAGCATCCAAAATAACCTTTTTCTGGAAAGAAATTTTTGAAATTTTCCTGTCTAAAAGATTTGAAGTAAATGATTCTTTGACCTTTAAATTATTTGTCCTGTGTATTTCTAATTTGGCAAACAGTGCAATGAGCATGCATAAAAAATGAGCGATTGTAACTGTGATAGGGATTTTTGTCATTCACTTTCCCTTTTTAGCCTGTATTTCATTGCAAACTTTATTCTAAAGTAAATGTTCTGATTTTACAACCATGCTTGTCTCAGTGTTCACATAATTAAGTGGCTACAGCATGATAATCTTTACTTCTGCTAATTAAGTTAGCTTGTAAAATGGTTAGAATGGGAAATCGGTATTTTCACTTTAATTTTAGGCCACCTCAGTTTTTTGATCTATGATAATTTTTTAGGTTTGCATACTTTTCACCAGTTGTATTCAGGAGTGAAGAAGTGGTTTCTAACTTTGTGACTGACAGATACTAACCATATTATTTAAGAGTGCTTCCTGATTTGTTAAGGGATCCCTTTTGGGTCATCAAATGTAGTTGCCAAGAGGAGGTGAATAGCTGGGCTGCCTCCTCCTTATGTTAGGGGCAGCTATTGAAGTACCTCTTCTCTCCATAGGTCTTGCTCTTCTATATTTTTTTCCTCTTCCCCCCTCCTTCTGCTTTTTTGTTGCTGGTACTAGGGAGGTTATGTTTGACACTTTGTATCTAATAATGGTTTAAAGAATGATTCTAAAGTCCTTGCATTGTCTAATGAGGAAAGAAGGAAGTTGGATATTTTTTTAGGTGGGATTCCATTCCTTTATTATCTCCAGGCTTTAGTACGTCACGTTATTGTACGACCAGTTGTTATAATCAGAATTGCTTCTTTTATATTAATAGCTAGTAAAAGATAATAGGACTTTGTCTTAGCAAATTTATCTCCAAGTCATTTTGGAGTATATGTTATTTCTGACTTTTCTGTGAGAAGAGTTTTGCTAGGCAAATGCAAGTAATTTTGCTGCCTTCTCGTTCAAGGGTCATGTTAGAAAAGAAACTTTCCTCAGAGTGAAAACCTGGTGATGAAAGTGTTAAGATCACATAGAATTTGGAAAAAAACCTAGCACCCCTCTCAGTCAAAACATGAGGTCTCCTATTGGGACTTGCAAAATCATTCATATTTGAAAAGAAGGGAAATATCTTTCGTTCTAATTTCTTTGCTAGAGATGGTAACTCTTTCACTGGAAAGCTTAAGTCAGTCCCTTCCTTGGCAGTGGAGGAAATGACTATGCAATACAAAAATGGGCATCTGCATAAAGTGGTATACAGTTTGCAGAATCTTTTTCCTCAGTTTTGTTTGATGAGCTGGGAACTTTGCACCAGCATTAACTGTGCTCACTCTTTTTCCTTTTCTTTGAAGTTCATCTGCTCTTCCCCCTGCCTTCTGCTGAGTTTCAGAACAGATAGGAGCCCAAAGTGATTTTTAAGGTCCTCTAGATTGCTTAAAAATGTTGCTTGTTAATATAAAACCATTCAGATTTGGGGTGGGTGGGGGGGGTGGGGTGGGGATATGGAACAGTAATGACGTAAGCTGTAGCTGGGAGTAATTAATGTACAGTTTTAGTCCACCTTCCCTGTCTCCAGTTCAGACTCTTACTTTAAAGTTGGATGTTTATATAATTTAAGGAAATATGGAAAGCTATATATATAAGGAATATAGAAAGCTGTATTTGACACTATTGATGCTATGACAGTAACTGTATGGAAGACCCAGTAGTGATGCTCCATCATGAGTACTGCTTTGTTTTGTCTACGGGAAGTAAGTGTGCTCTGACTTGATCTGTTTAAACTTTGATGAGAGATATTTGCTGATTAGAGCTCTTTCTGCTTTAACAACTTCAATAGTGTGACAGAAATGGTTCACAGTTTTTCCTGTCATACTTTCTGGGGAAATATGGATAAATGAAAGGAAATAAGAAAATATCCACAACTGTATGTAAAAAATATCTGTAAACATACAATGAAAATATTTTTTTTTTGTCTCTTTACTCATGGAAACAATCACACACTTGAAATTAACTCTTAATAGGTATCTGAGATGCTGTTATTTCACTGCGGTACTCTTTTGTGCATTTTTACTGGTGCCCTAGTTTTATGAAGATCAGGAGTAGTCACATGAATATATTCTTGGATATTCATTGTTGCTAAGGAAACATCATCTTTAATACTGTATCCTTGTCTGCAGCTTGTCTGTATTAATCAATGCCTGTTAATGGCTCAGCACAAACCCAAGTAAAGATGGAAAAAAATCTTCATTTTTTTAAATTAAAAAGTAGTTTATTATAGACTACTCTCCTTCAGGATCCCCTGCCACTACAGACCTCACACAAATCGGATGGTCATGTCCATGTCTCTGGTTTCATCCCAAGCAGACACAGTATGGACAGTTTTTATACTTTTTTTCATAGGCTGCCATTACTATATAATATCAGTAGTCTAACATAGGTATTGTACAGTGCATGGATCTGGTCAAAATGGTGGGAATGCTTATGTGCTGCCATAGAAGAGAGAAAGAACCTTTTCTGTACAAAGTATAAAAGAGGAGCTTGAATGCACTAAATTGAGAAACATACCCCTTTTAAGTATGCTGTTAAAATTGTACTACGCTATTTCAGCCTGATTTGACTATGTCTAGGAAAAGACCTGTCAGTCAGAGATATCAGTAGAAATCTGTTTTCTGCAGGTCTATTTGGTTTTGTTGCAATAGCGACAGGCAGATTTTTTAAATTTTCTACTTCTGAACTCTTCTGAGAAGTAACAGATTTTATATCCAATTTCAAAATTAACTTGACTTAGCAGTTTGTTAGCCTAGTTCCTGCTTTGTTTCAAGGTCACATTTGCCTTTTGGACATTTTCCTTCATATCTGCCTCTTCAGAGACACTACGTTATATCTAACATCTGCTCTTAAAGCCCAGGTCAGAAAGGCCAGAGGCAAGCAAGGAAGCCTGAAGAACTTGCCTCATTAGGAATGTTTGTTTCCTTTTTTGGACAAGCAGCAATATCTCGTTCATCAGCTTAGTCATCCTCAAGGAAGAGAAAAGATACCAGGCAGAAGTTTACAGTCTAGCTGTGTGGGCTAGATGCAAGCAGAGCGTCAGCAGCCTAACCTGGATAGGTCATCCCAGCTTTTATTACTGGGGCAGTAAAAGGAACCTGAGTTCTGTCCTGAGTGCAGAGCTTCTCCTTCCACTAAGCAATATCCTCCTTCTCTGTAGGAGAAAAAATGCAAGGAAACCAATGTGAGGTGGACAGTGTACTTAAGTCTACAGAGCCCACACCAACAGATTTGGAAGCTGTCTTAAGAGCTAAGCTGCACTCGTGCTTTTCTGCCTGTCCTTGGGGACTGAGTGGGTGGTTAGTAGGCAACTACTTCAACTACCATCTCGGTAGTTGTACACTGTTAACACCTCGGTAGAGGTGTCTTGGAGATCTTACTAGGGATATCCAGACAACTCTGCTCTCATTGCTTGATCCTGTTGCCCATGAGCCAACACGGTCTCTGTATGGCAAATGTTTATGGTTATCCATATCCAGGCACCCATTCTAGTTATATTTTTTCTTTCTGCCCTAAGAAGCTGTTTACAATGCATTGCTTGGGACTATTTTAATAATGGAAGTTCCTGAATGTGAGTTGTATCAATACTTTTACTTTAGAGGTTAGACCAAGATACTGTATTTTTGTATTAATTTCCATGCCTGTAATAGTTACTTAATCACTCGTAGTCCAATCAAAGAATTAAAAAAGTCCTTCATATTGCTTAAAACTGGAGTCTAATCCTTGAATTTTGATCAGGACTCAAAATTTCAGACCTGGAATTCTGCATGGTGCCCTGTGGGTGTAATCGTAGCAAAGGCTTGCATATTAAGGAAGAAGCATCTTCTTATCGGTCACAGTTCAGATAAAAATAATGTAAATAAGAGTGTCAGTTCCTTTTCTTAGTGTTGATAATAGAAATTGCAGTCCCTTGACTCTTTCCATGCTTCCCTTTTCCATTTGTCCTGATAGCCAGTGAGATAAAATACATTAACCGATCCTTCGCAACTTGGTCTGGAAGAAATGATGAGGGAAGGTGTTTTCAGGTAAGGATTTCCTCAGCCACTGTGAATACCTCTGCTCTTCAGTTTCCCTGAAATCCCTCCATATTGGCGTTTTTGAAAAAGAAAAAAAAAAAAAAAGCTTGCATTTTCTTCTACTTCCAGTGACTGTCTAGAGTAGCAATTTACAGTAGAGACTGAAATGATAGGGGAATGGCGTTAGTAATTCTACAGCATTATCTGTTGTGACTAAAATACAGGCTTTGGATCTTAATATGTGCTGCATTATCCAATATCAAGGCAGAATTTGACCTTGGTTGTTTAAGTCAGTATTTTATATCATGATATAGAAAGAACTAATACTATGATATTACTATGGTTAGTAGTTGACATTTATTAATTAGAAAGAGAGGAAACGTTCTCTATATTCACCTAATATGCTTCAAGTGGGTTTAATTGGCACGCCTGGGCTAGGACAGTGTTTTCCTGGCCCTTGGTAGTGCATTTACCATTGTCCTTTCCATCTCTGATGCATTGCATTTGTCACTTTTGGTCTTTAAAACCATGCTAAGCTAATTTTTGGTTGCTGGCGTGTTTTGTAAAGTGTGGCATAGGGTTGCTTTTGCATGTGTGTGCATCCAGGCTGGGTGGTGCCTGAGCATTTTTCAAAGTCACAGTTGTGGGGTGATTTTCACCTTCTGAACCTGCACAATGCACCAATAGCAGAATTAAGTACAGGATTGAAGAGTCATGAATCAGTCATAAGACTGCTGTGTTTTTACTTTTTCTCTGAGTTTCAGTCTCTGTCTTCCCTGCTCCCCCCACTGCTTATTCTTTTCACTTACTTTCTTTTCTTCAATTTTATTGTCCACGTGGTCTTATCTCTCCCCCTCTGTGGTGGCATTGTAAAAACTAGGCCATTTTGAACACAGCATTTTCTCCCCCTACAGATGCTTTTCTTTTTTCTCCATGTGTATGCCATCTGCCTGCGTGTGCTCTGGGAGATGGGCAGGTGTTGGTCAGCATTAGGTGGCAGAACTGAAGTGAAATGTATTAAGTTTTTCATGCCAGCTCTTCTGCATTGCTCTTTAATGATGAAGTTGCCCTGTCAAATAAAGGAGGGCAAGAACCTGAGAAATAACTCTGGAATTGAAGAGAAGCAAAGTGGGGCAACGTTGATTGCTTGATCCCAGTGCTGAGGATAATGCAGAGTAGCGAAGAAGAGGAATTCCCATAGAAAAGTTACAGCTGTCTGTCCAACCTGCCTGCCCTGCACCAGTAGGCTGGGAGTGGGCAAGATCTTGGAAGGGGACATAGCAGGACAGCTGATCCAAAGTGACCAGTGGGATATTCTATACCATATGATGTCTGCTCAGATATAAAAGCTAGGAGTAAGTAGGAGGAAGGGGATGCATTAATTATTTACGACACTTGTCTCCTGGAGCAACTGCTAAGTGTACCAAAGCCCTGCTTCCTGGGAAGTGGCTGAACATCGCCTGCTGATGGGAAGGACAGAATAACATATTTTGTTTTCCTTCACTTCTGTGTGCACGCCTTTTGCTTCATTAAACTGCCTTTATCTTGACCCACAAGTCTTCTTTTTTTCCCGTCTTATTTTCTCCCTCCCTCTTCTGCTGAGGAGGAGAGTGATAGAGCAGCTTGGTAGGCACCTGGCACCCAGCTAAGGTCAACCCACCACGGAGGTCCAGAGATTTTTACCTTTTGTAGAGAGTTTGAAGTTAAAGGTTCCTCTGAGTTGTGCATGTGGAATACATCAAGAAATATTAAAAAGCTATATTTAAGTAGGGGAGGGAAATGTATTGCATAATGTAGTATGAAATACTAAGCAACTTCTAACATGGCTTTCTCTTGCTGCTTTTTTTTTCAATATATATATAAAAAAAAAGTATCGATCTTTTGAGATAGATCTTTCTTCTGGTCATTTCCTGATTAGCTTTATTCTGGCTATTTCTTCTATGTTTATAGACTCCCCTTGTCTTCACCCTTTGAACTTCATTTATCAAGATCTGTGTTCAGGTGTCAGATCATCTTACTGTTGCAAAGTGCTTAACCTTTTTCCTTTCCAGGTGATGTTGAGAGGATAAATAGATACAGTATATATTGTTAGTGGTTCTGTCCTCTAGTTTCTCAAGATCATTACTCTGTGGTATTTCTCACGTGATTTTGGACTGCTATACCTAGTCTGTATAGAATGTTATGAAGTAGCTTGTTAGGGTTTCTGTTAAAATATATTCTTTCTTCCTTTTCTTATTATGAAATATGAATCTACAGATCTCATGTCCTCCCTTGCAGCTTGCTTGCATAAACAAAAAGTACCTTGCTGACTAGCATGCTTTCTAGCTTGATCCCAGATTTAACAAAACAGTTGTGCTGGTGCTCTGCGGACTTTGAAAGATGAAAATGCTAACTATAAGAAAATTCTCTACAATGTCAAAAATGTGAAAAATTATTAATTATTCAAAATCAACTATTCCCAATTGTTCTTTATTAAAGTTAAGATATTTAAATTAATCTTAATCTCACTTCAGTTTAGTCATCTGAAGTTGACATAACATCTAGTCTAAGCTAGTCATGCTTTGGCTTGCTGTACAATCAGCAGAGAGATAACTTCAGAAGGCTATTCAATCCCCTCATAAAAAGGACATCATATAGTATGTGGAATGAAGTACTTACGGAGATGCATCTCTCTCCATTGACGATAGGTGCCTAGATAACTAAACACCAACTTTTGTTGTCCATCCTTTGTGGTTTTAAATGTTAAAAGAACAGAGAAAGAAAGGGAAAACAGGTATTTTTTAGTGCATATAATAAACCCTGTATTTTGGAACAGAGGATTAGTGGCTATTCTGCAGGTAGTTTAATTGGAGAAGGCTTGAAGGTTCAAATTCAAGAAAGGTGGTGGCATGTACTACTGTATCAAGGGAATTTTACAGCTATTGTGGAATCTGTGATACAAAATTACTTGTTAGTATCTAGTATCATTGAGAAAATATTGTAAAATAATTTTAAAGGAAAAATATTAATGCAACCAACTAGGCAAATGTAAAAGTTTCATGCAAAAATATTTTATGTCTTTTTCTTTGGCAGCCTTGCTTTGCATCCTGAACGTGTGTTGGTGGCAACAGGTCAAGTTGGAAAAGAACCATACATCTGCGTGTGGGACTCATACACTGTGCAAACTGTATCTGTTTTGAAAGATGTTCACACACATGGTATAGCTTGCTTGGCTTTTGATTTAGATGGTCAGGTATGTAATGGCTATTCTTTTTTCAAGCACATAAATTGTTTATCAGAAATCTTGTTATGTAGCTTTTTCTTTTTTTAAGGAAGTGTATTGACTCAGGTTTTTTCTGCTTATTCTGAAGTTGAGGAAAAAAGTTGAAATTAGTAGTGACTGACAAATAATCACATTTGGCAAGAACATTATAACTTCAAAAGAGTTTGAATGAAGATGCGATGTTAGGGAGGTTCTTGTGTTCTGTGAGCCACAGTTTAGGGTTACACCAAATGGTTAGAGATAGTGGACCTCCCCTGTGCAGGGGCATGTCTTGTGCACAAAGTGATGGTAGTCCCATAGTGTTACTCATCTTGGACTCTGAATGTCTTCAGGCAGTATCCCCTTCTCTATCACTCATTTTGCACTTGTTGATGGCTCTCCACATTTTGATTGTTTGTTCAGACTCATGTATCCTGGATCTAAGAGTCAGGAAAAAGGTTCTATTGGATTATAATTTTGTTACTTCAAAACATTCAAGAGCAGTAAATAGGTTCTCAGAGCTGCTACTTATAAGGGAGATGATTTTTACCATACACTTGCTCCTGTGAGTAAAGAGGCTTTCTTGATTGACATGTTAGAAATGGAAAATACACATTAGGTAGCAGCTGAAGAAGTATTGGCCATGAAAGTCCTTTCTGCAGTTCTGCTCGCATGGATTTATACAGCACTTCTTCCCTTCCCACTTAGCCTTGCAATGTGATGTTCAGATTTAGCTATGATCTCGGTTCTTTTTGCTTGCTAAAAAGGTCAATATCTGTTACTACTGCTTTCTCAAGTAAGGATGTATTGTAGAGACCAGTTGCTGTCCTTAGTTAAGACAGTATCACATGGAGCTTTATTAAACACAAATAGAGGAAATCCTAGCTGTAACTTGTGGCTGTTAAAACATGCTGTAATTGTTCTCAGGAGGTTTTGAGTTTATTAGAACAGATTTTATCATTTAGATTTCTCATTGTTCAGGGAGTCAGCTTCTTTACAGAACTTAATTTCTACTTGACAGGGGTATCTTTTCTCTATGTTGTTCTTGTCTGTGTAAACTTGCATCACTTCCTCTTGAAGAGCCTTAATAATTTAAGGTCAAAAATATATCTTAGTTAGGATTGAAGTCCCCTAACTCTGTGTTCTAAAAAACACTGTCTGTGATGTGTTTTAGGAGTACCCAGTACTGATTCTTATGTTTAAAGCCATAAATGGTCAGAATTTAAGCTGTCCACTTTTCTCAGCATTTCTGTATGATCACCTTTCTCATTGCATTTTTTTGTGGTTTCAAAGGAATGTTGGATACAGGTTTTTCAAGATCTGCATCTCCAGAATTGTCTCCGTATGGAAATAGAATAGAACACAAATCCAGTTCTGGAAGATCTGCAAAATATCTTTGTTTGCATCTTGCCTATCCTTTTACATCCAAATTTGTCGGAGTCACTGACCAGGTTCTTTTAGAGGGTTCAATGTTTGATATTAAACATACGTATTTGATACATTTGGCATTACATGGGGTTTTGATTTAATAGTGATACAGCAATATACTGAAATCACAACACAAACAATTGCAATATACAGATGAATCACAAGAAAAATGTGGTTCCTATTACTGGTTTGCTTCTATGTGATCACTGTAACGATGCTGGGCGGCATCTCCAGTCACTAGGAAGGAATATGTGGATTGAAGTGAGGTCAAGCTCAAGGTCTCTTGAAAGTTTGTTTTATTAGTTGTTCAGTTTTTATATTTTGTGTTGGGCTGTGCCACAAACACACACTCTCTTTCCCACCCCCAACTAGTCTGGCTAGCTCAGGAAGACGTTATTTATTCTTGATTCACTTCTGTTAATTGTCTTGGGAACCTGATGATTCTCTGGTGCAGCTGTGTTATCTAAACCCAAGATTACCCTACAATCTCTCTGGTTTTGAGAGAAGTTCAGCTTTCTTTATGGTATATTCTTCCCTGAGCTTGCTGGCTTTTTGCTCTTCTCTGAGCTATACTCCACTGTGGGGGTGTCCTGGTTGGTAACAAGTTTTTCTAGTTCTCGGTTCTCCTAAGAACATAATTTAATCTCCCTTTTTGAGAATTCCATGTATCAGCTTCTGTCTGGAAAGGCATCACCCAATTTTTTTGTGATGGATATACATAGTGGTAAAACTATTCTGCATTTATGCCCCTCGTTCTGTGGTACGACTGGAATTGAACTGCTTGGAGGTTTAGCTGGAATTGAAACTGATGTTCCTTCTGAGATGAACTCAAAGTTCCTTCAAAGATGGAATAGGAAGGTTGGACTTTACAGTGTCTGAAAAATGGAAATTGGCATTAATAAATAGAGCATATGGATAGCATTTGTATTTAATTTGTTTCTTTTTCTTCTCATAATCTTGGAGCTTTTCAGACAGTAATTATGTTATTGGGAATAGTTTTCTGACTTTGGGAAAAAAATAATGAAGTTTGGGGTTTGCTTTTATTGTTGCAAACTCACTTTGATAATCTACATAAAAATTGAAACTCAGTTTGTCTTTAATGTGTGCAGGTATTAACTACTGAACAGTGAAAAAACCTTTGTCCTAAAATTTTCATTTATACAGATTAAGATGTCACAATTCATGCATAAACTGAACAAATTTCTCCTGGCTGCTGCTTGCCATGTGTGCTGTATATAATTTTATGTATTAAACTTTATAAATCAGAAATATATTCTTATCTGAGAAGATCTTTCTTCTTTATGATCATGATGTAACTGAAGAGAAGCATCTATGGAAGCTTTGGCATAAGATGTTGTATCTTTAGTTTCCTTCCATATCAAAATGTAGCTACTAGCTCAAATACATTATGAATTTGTTATCAGGCAAAATGGTGACTACCTTTCATTAATGTATTGAGTTAATTTTATTTATTTGTTTAATTTTGACATTTTTAGCGTTTGGTCTCAGTTGGTTTGGACTCAAAAAACACAGTTTGTGTATGGGACTGGAGAAAAGGAAAATTGTTATCAATGGCTCCGGGTCATACAGACAGAGTAAGTATAACTGAAGAATTTGGGTGTCAATACAATTTCAGTTTGTTAAACCATGTCTGTCAATACATACTAAAACTATGTCTGAACAAAAACCAGTTTGTTTTAGAAAATGAATTTGCATAAAGCTTGGATATGTATTAAAGTATGTAAAGATATTTAAGATATTTACCTCTCTTTCAAAAACAGAATGTGTAACTCACTGTTTATTTGTCTATAGTTTGCTGAGACTGTAAGCATGTAGGGGAAGTGCAAAATTAATACACTTCCTAGACCCAAATCCCCATATAGGAAATCAAAATGCAAATAATTATTTAAATTTATCTAGTCTTTAAGTGAACCTTAATGTTGTTTGTACCGTATGTTCTAATTACTGTAGGAAAAAATACCAAACAGAATATGAGCTATAGCAATTTCAGTATTGAATGAGGGGATTATAAAAAGACATCCCAATAGTTCCAATTAAAGCAGTTCAGACTGTTAATTTGCTACAAGTTTTTACTGTTTTAACTGTCCCATACTAGAAAGGCCATCTCTGCTGACATCCTTGGGTTCTTTTATGCAGATATTTGATATTTCTTGGGATTTGTACCAGCCAAACAAGCTCGTCAGCTGTGGTGTAAAACACATCAAGGTAATGAAATAAATGTTAATTCATTAAATATTTAAACTGCAGTTGTTTGTACTCTATAAAATATGTAAAATAGACTCCTAAAAAAGGAATATATAATTATAATATGAAAAGTCTTCTGTAAGAATAGCATTACTTCTTAGGAACTGGAATCATGGATCACACCTGACTACCCTAGACATTTTATAAGATACATATAGTGGAAAACAGGCCATTTCTACTTGAAAGAGTTCATGCCCTGACAGAAGGAATGAAAGAGTTGTTGGTAGCATTGTATGTAATGATCGTAATATAATTTAAAATTTAGGTTGTCTAAAATACACTGTTTGAAATCCCAAATAACAAAAACAGGATGTATATGTTAAGGTGAGTCCAGATACACAAGTTTCTGATTCTTACACAATAGATGTTACACTGCGGAGGTGAAATGAGTTGAAAAACCATTTCTTACAGTTTGAGAGTATGAGGATACAGTGGAAAGAAAGGAAAATGCTTGATCTTTCTTTTAATTCTTTTTTTTTCCCCTGCTGTTCTTCTTACCTTTGTCATTTTGAGCACTCTGTACCTGTTACAGGATTCATAATTTGGCCAGTTAATGTCTTTTTCAAGTAGTGTTTCATAGAAACACTTTGTTTGATCCATGTACCAACTGCCATGCAGAAACAGCTTTTTTTTCAGGTTTAGCTCTTTCAGCAGGATTATCAATGCTTGACTGCCATAAAATATGTTTCCTAAAGTCACTGCCTTTTCCCATGCACTGTCTTCTGTGTTACCACATAACAGCAGTAGATGGCAGCTTGAAAGTTCTGTATTGCTCTTATGTGTAGGTTCCTATAGCGGGGAAAAAATGTGTTGCTTTTTATACAACAAAATTTTAGATTAATATGTATTAATGGTTTATTGAAAAAAAACCGTTCAACACGTTGGCTAGATTGCATACATCTTTGATTTAGCATAATGTTTAGCATGTAATTTACAGATTTCCATAAGCTTGATTAATAATGATCTTTTTTTCTACTTCAAGATCTAAAAGGACCATTATGCCAAGTGAGCTAGTATTTGCCAGCCGTGATTTAGTATATTTAAGGTGGCTTTATGATATCAAAGCATATCTATTTAGATAAGGAAAAGTTTATCTGGGCAACTTTTAAGGTTCTATGAAGCCTTTTTAAATACCAATAGCATTTTAAAAATAATTGGTGTTTCCTTTGAGAAAACATTAAGTAAAAATCTGAATCCTATAGATTTATAGGTGTTTGGATCAGGCAAGAGATTTTGTTGTGCGTTTTTTTTAAGCTATCCCTTCTTGTTCTTTCAGGTATCAATAACTATCATGTTTGTAATACTATTGTATTTTTAACTCACATGTACTAAAATTTGCATTAAACTACTTAAGTTATGTAGATAATTCCAACTGGGCTGATATTGAGGAAATACTTTTTTTAGATATGTTGCCTACTTCGATATTAGAGCTAGGTGTTTGATTTGTGCAGTGATTGTGCAATTACTTCTCAAGCAACTGTGCACTCTGGTTAAAGAAATACTAGTTAAGATACAGGGATTTGTCTAATCAGTATATGGTTATTTCTTAATTACAGTATTGCTGGTACAAAAATCTGTTCATTGTAACTGCTAACATTGTCTTGTATTAATTGAAGTCTCTGCTCAGAATTTCGAATAGATTATTGGTAACAGAGAAACTTGCTGTGAAATATGTGAACATTATAAATAAACATGTATACAGGGAATATGCTGAGACAATGTAAGAGTAACCTGTCAGCAGTGATGAAATAAATCATTTTCACATTTTGCACTGCATTACTCAAGCAGCTTCTTGACTTTCCAGTGTTGCTTGTTTGTGGAGATCTCAGAAACTGTAGTGTAGCTGGATATTTGGTTGGCAGGTATTGTGCTCTCTCAATAGACTTTGCAAGTCTTCAGTTTCAGAGTCATTAGAACATGTTGCATCATCTAGGAGGAAATTCACTCTTATGTGATTGCTTTAATCACATGCTAATGGTTTATTAGAAAGTTCTCAAAAATGTCCACCTTATATGGCTGGTTTGCATGATCAGTGGTTCTGATGAGAAGTGGTAAGTCTATAATAAAACCAGCTGCTTTCAAACAGAGCAAATGGAACCTTATCAGAAATGTACGTGCTTAGATTGCATCTTTAAATGCCCAAAGTAACATAAAGTACAAATGCAGCATTTGCAAAGTGGAAGTCTGACATCAAAGACAGATCAGATAATTCTATTACGAAACACTTTTCAAAAATGTCTGAAAATACAACTGACTCACAAGTTATAATTTGAAATAATTTTTTGATTTAATACTGATAACCCGAAACTTCTTCCCAGCTGGTCTGCTAATGCTGATTTTATGGAAAGATAAAGTTAGTTAATAGCATAAAAAGTTGTTAATCAACTGGAGAGCTGAAGCAGGGAAAATGGTATGAATGATGTCTTTTGGATGTAAGGTACTACTCTTTCAGGTGTATGCATTAAATTACAGGATATTAGTGAAGTATCCTTTTTTTTTAAATCACTTTATGTTGCAGTTCTGGAGCTTGTGTGGCAATTCATTGACACCAAAACGTGGTGTTTTTGGCAAAACTGGTGATCTCCAAACTATATTGTGCCTAGCCTGTGCCAGGGATGAAGTGACATATTCTGGTGCACTGAATGGAGATATATATGTGTGGAAAGGAATCAACCTTGTACGGACAGTACAGGGAGCACATGCTGTAAGTATATCTTTTTAAATTAATATAAAATGTTAGATAGATTTCTGGAGAGCTGGAAAGGGCAATGCAAGATCACGTGGTCTGTGTTCCTAAAAAATTTCAGTGACTGTTGCCTATGATTGCTGTTATGGTAGAAAGTGAGTGCTAGACTGAGAAATACATTCAGATGTCTATTTATGTCTCCCATTATCGTTGATGAGGGACTTAGTAATCAATAAAGCCTGGAATGCATTTAAGTTTACTCTTAAGTAGACATGTATTAGTCTGTTCAATTACCATGCGTGGGTATATATAATGACATTTTATATACCAGAGTTGAGTATATAGCTGCTTGCCCCCAAAGAACAGGGATCTGTTTTGTCTGACTTTCTTTTGTGGATGCCTCATTAATCCAAAAGCATCTAAGGTGGCCTGGACACCTATATTTAGGCAATTGGTGTTGAAACAAAGAAACAGGTCGGCAGAGAGGCTGTGGACTCTCCATCCACTTCTCTGTCCATTTGGTGACACTTGCAACATGGCTGGGCACACCCCTGAGCAACTTGCTGTTATCTGAACCTGCTTTGAGCAGGGGTTTGAACTAGAAGCTCTGCAGTTTTCTCCCAACATCAACTAATCTGTCATTTTGTGAACTGAGTCCTGCTGGCTGGTTGTCTGGTAACTCTAGAGTCCGTTGATTCTATGAACTGTAATGTAAGCCCAAACGCCTATCTCGTTTGTAGACACATATGTTTTAAGTAATTTTAGCTCGATTCAATCACTCTTCCTTGACCTATGTTTTCTGCCTCTTACTGTATTCATTCAGCTTTTTAGAACAGTATACAGCTTTGAAAAGTGAAGACATATCAGTGAAAGTGTAATAAATTTTTTTTCAAAAGTGCTTGGTAAGACTTCCTTTTACTTTTAATCAAAATGTTTAATGTAACTATGAAGTAATTATGGGTTTGCTGCATATTTTTTTTATTTTATTTTCCATATTCTTTCAAAGCATATGGTTTTGCAATTAAAGTAGGTAGCAAAAAAACACTTGGTGGTTTGCAATCTAATTTGTGCATGCCAGACTATGAGAGTCTTCATTTTCTGTCATAGCAGTAAGTCATATCTGGTTATATAATGCAAGATTCAACTTCTAACTTGACCAAGTATCAATTCAAAAACAAAGCAAATCAATTTCTGGTGGTTTTAACCTAAGCAGCATGAAAATGCCAAGGTAACTTTATGAAGCTATATTATTTGCTGGTTGAAGGTTGATTTTCATTTCAGAGAGCATTGTACTTTCTAGATAATGTTTGAAGTTCTCTTATTAAAAATTGAAAATAGTGTGAAAACACAAGCATATGAGTTCCTATATTGCAACTTTGAAATTCTAAGTAAAATCAATAGCAATTATTCTTTCTTACAATAATGTGTTTGTTTTAACTGGCAGTATTGGACTGGATGGGATGATGTATATAACTGAAGTATTAAAATCACTCTTTATGATTTGATCAGGTAGAATGGACGGGACCCAAAGTGATGAATAATATGTATGTGGGAGAGGTTGCAGTCAGTCTGTAGTAAGGAGACTCTTGGTTTACTGATGATTTAGAAATGTGCATTCAGGACGGTTGCAGCTTGTTGAATTAACTAATAATTTAAAATTGATTGGACTGCTTATTCAGACAGCTGTATAATGACAATGTATCTGATTATGAACAAAAATAAAGTTATGAAGAACATAAGCGTGGGAAACATAACCTAGACTATGTTCTGCACTTGAGATTTCATTACATACATGTAAGTTATGTGTATTAAAATACATATATATACACACATGCATACCCTCCTGTATGCATCTATAGAAATACTATAATATATTAAAGAAAGCCCAAATTATAAACCAAGAAGTAGGAAGGTATATTTTAGCTTTCAAATATTCCCTGATTCTTATTCTATACCTTCAGATTTGGTTTTAGTGTTCATATTAGTATTCAATAGTGTTCTGTTCTGTGTTTTCCTAAGGTGATGTGCACATTTACTTTTTGATGTTGAAGTTAGTGGAAGTAAAATTTTTAAAATGCTTATACTGCATATGCACACCTGGATTCCCAGAGGCAAGAATGCACTTTGTCTTCTATCCAAAACTGATCAGGAAAATACACTCCCATCCTGTTAAAT
The DNA here is from genome assembly GCF_015220075.1 of Falco rusticolus. Lineage (NCBI taxonomy): Eukaryota > Metazoa > Chordata > Aves > Falconiformes > Falconidae > Falco > Falco rusticolus. The sequence continues at coordinate 44,058,787 of NC_051193.1, forward strand.
GCTGTAGTAGACACCCGTCCTGTATATTCATGTATTTGTTACTTGGAGTGTTAGAGTTCCAATAGTTTATTTCTCAGAATAATGCAGTGCTTTTCAGCTGTTTCAGTGTGAAATGACCCAACTGATAAAAGTAGGATGATGAGAGCTTGTTGCTCCATTAGCTTATGTGCTGTGTCGGTTCTTTGTTGACCACAAGATCAAATTTGAAGTGCCTTGCTCCTTACTTTCAGTAGCGTCGGTGGATGGAGCTCAGGTGACCTTGGAGTAGGTCTCATCTAGCCTTCTAGTTCTGCTTCTGTCCTTTAGGCTCAATGGAGTTGTAATTTCCAGTACTGAAAATTAAGTAAGGGCACTAGTCCGTGGCTTTGGAATTGATTTTCAGAAGAGATTAGAACCACTACAAATCTCACCAATTTCAGGGGGGAAAAAACCCCCACAATAAAATCTCTTCTGGAAGCTTACTTTCCAACAAAATTAACCCTTTTTTTTTCTTTTTTTTTTTTTTTTTTCCCCCAGAAGAATACTACCTTAAAGGATAATGTTGTCAGACTATGTAAGCACAAAATAGAGCAGCTTGGAGTAAGAGTGCCGCTTCAACCACACTAAACTATTACCATCATGTTTTACAGTTATTTTATACTTAATTTCAGAAATCATTTATCAATGGGGCTTCTCATCCACTCTTTTAAAAAAGAGATGCAAGTGTAAATGATAACATTTGTGATGTACATGTGTTAAAAGCAGTGTGCCCATAGTAGGGAATTGATACAGATTTTTGTAGACTATATGATAGTGCTGGAATTGTCCCTGCATGCCTGTTTATCACCCTGCATTATTACTCCTCGACAGGCTTGAATTAAACTGCAAATTTATTCAAGGAAGGCATGTCTTATTATTTGCATAAAGTACCATGTATTCCTTTCTTGCAGCATAAACAGTAGGTACCTGAGATGCAGGAAACATTTTCTAAAGCACATTAGTGATATGAGGATATAGTTCATCCAGCTGGCAGTGGTCTACATTAATATAAAAAATGGGTTCTTCTCCAAACTTTGGCTATCTTTGTTACAGTTACCCTAGCTGAAAACATTTTTCATTTTATGAGTAATTCAATGTGAAAAATAAGCCATGCTGTCCTAGTATAAGCAACTGAGGAAACAGATAGCAACTTTAACACTAGCAAGCAAAATAAGAATTCACAGCTAAGCCAGATAATCTGTCATCTGTCACAGCAATACTAAGAACTGTAGACAAGAAAGAATAGTTTCCAGCAGATCCCTATCTGAGTTTGAGTAGTAACAAAGTTGAAAGCAAATAGGTTGGGATGACTGGGGAATTAGTTGGAAGAGGACTGGAGAGTTCAGTTAAAGTAGAAGTAGGAGTGAAAAGTAGAAAAAGATGGAAACGAGCAGGGGTTAAGAGTAAAGACACAGAGTTCATGCGCAGGGAACACTGGATAGCAATGGGAATCTCAAATTCTAGTTTTGCTGATATCTCCTAAATAATATGACTAATAATGAAAGCTTAAAAAGGGAGAAAGAAAACAGAGCAACATGAAAGCATATGTAAGTTCACTGGCACTGGTAGTACTTCAGGAGATTATTTGCAGGCAGCGCATCTGATTCTGGAAAGTTAACATATACCTTGGCTAAAAAAAAAATACAATTTCTTAGATGTCTCATTTTTGTACCAGTGCAAAGAACAGACTATGGAGTCTTCTATTTATTTTATCATCTTATATGTTCTAAATTCAAGGTAGACCATGACTGTTAAGATACATATATACACACAAGATGTTACTTGGGTACTAAAACAAAATAGCATCTTTATTTAAAAACACTGTATGTTTTAAAGATTCTTGTATGCTATGCCTTTGCCTTGCATAGTAAATGTATATAAGATGCTTTCTCAGCAGCTGAATAATTTATTTTGAGATAGTCTTTCAGAGGTGCACATTAAAGTTGTGTGGATTGATGTCAGAAACTGAGGTTAAATAACAGGCTTGAGGTTAAATAACAGGCACACTGTTAAAACTACTGCACGCCTTTGTCAGTTTGCTGAATACTGATTAAATATAGATGGAAACAATATAATGAACTTAAATGAATGGTTTTAAGCTTGTATCATGTACCAACACATTAAGTTATGGCGTATTTTTCTCGTACTGCTTAGACTAGTCATGAATTTGAAAGGTAACTGTCCATTTATTTCAGCCAATGAGAGGCTTATAGGCAACTATTTTAAATTCTTGTAGTAATATACCCATTTTCTAACTGTTCTGTGGGTGATTTGTTAGATAGGAAGATTAAATTTCACAGTAATGGCTCTCTATTGTAGACTTACTGACACCAACCTTAAATGTTTGCATTCCATTTCCTTGCTATGCAGTATATATTGGGAGAGACAGCGTCTTAGGATAAGTGCTGAACATACATGTTGCTTTACATGGTAGCATCTATGCCCTAAATTGTGTCTAGGAGTAAAAAGGAGGCACTGGGGTTCTTACTGAACTGTTATAATGTCTCTGTTCTCTGTGTTGCTCAGCTGTAGTCACTTCTGAAGTTTCCATAGGATTTTTCAAGCTTGATACTAATTATAGCAAACTGCAGTCATGTGTGTTAGGAATGGCATAGCCAGAGTTAGCGTGATGGATTTTATATAAACAATTGCATTTAGATAAATTACACGTGGTTTTTGTCTAGTGGAGGCAAGATAGGTACAGCAGCAATAGAAACACTGAGACTACCTCACTATTGGAAGCTTCTTGGATATAAGGAGTGTCAAAATATTCATGCAATAGAGACCATCTTTGTCAAGTTCTTGTACTTCTCCAGCTTTGAACTATCATTTCTGATAAATCTGGGCATTTATTTCTTTGTTCTCATTCAACTCCTTTTTTTATTTTTTTTTAATTTGAGGGAACACAGATGTGATATCAACTGGTTATATTGGAAAAATAGGAAATATTCTGCATTCTGAGAAGACTGCTGATCAATTTGAGGCGTTATTTCCAGAATTTTTCCATTCATTAGGAAGTGTAATGAAAAATTTGTAACAGAATAAGGCAGTCTGTATGTCAAACTTCGTAACTTTTAAGGTGGAAGACTTATCTACACCCTGTATTTTGATTCAGGAGCACAGTCGGTCTTTGTTGCTCACGCTATTCAGTTGGATCAAACAAAGTCAATGCAATTGTTTGCCTCTCATTTCTGGTAGAAGGCTATTGACTGTCAAGAATCACATTATGTTAATGACAGTTTCAGGCTGAATGATTAAGAGAAGCATGAAGAGTCCAAAGTTGAGTTGCATTAACAGTCTTGGCAGTTCCTAAAAGGAAAGATTTAGTGGAAGAATTATGACTGGCCAAGCTACCAGAGTAAAGAAACTGTCTTTTCCTCATTAAGTGTGAGCCTAACAATTAAGTGAAGACTAGCTAAGCTCAGCTTCTTCCATTAGGTACTTACAGTCTCCATTAATAAGGCACTTTTTTTGTAGCTTTCATCTAATAATTCTATTCCAGTGGCACATAGACTGAAATGAGAATGTCCTATTACATTTCAAGAGATTGAGCAAGCATAACATCTGTGAAATCTCCTTGACAACCAGTATGTCCTTTTCAAGATAAGAATATTCTGTGAAATGGAAAACAGATTAATCCTGGATCCACTTGATCTTATCTTCAGAACATTCAGCCAGCTTCCCACATCGCCAAATGTCTGATTCTTTTTTTAATACTGACTAATTAAATCATGGAATTCAGAATGAGTTAATTAAAGGAAAGGGAATAATTCTATTATCAAGGTTGCATTCCAAAAAGAGCTTTAAAATATTTAAATATGCCAGAACTTGGTCAGAAATCAGTATATGGTACAAAATGAGCCAAAATTCTTCTAGCCTTTTTTTTGCTTAATGGCACTGAAAAGTTAATGTAGTAAAACAGACAAACAGACACCACCCCCACCCCCCAAAAAAATACAGTTTGGGTAGTATTTTCAAAAATCTCTAGGCTCTTAAAGAAACAGAAAGAGGATTTTCAGGACATTAGAGATAATGGGAGTTAGCCTTTTAATCTGCTTATGATTTAAAAATTGCACTACAATTCTGTTGAGGCAGATACTACTCCTGAAAATATGGCTTGTCTTAAAAGCCTGTGTCCTGAGGATGGACATGACACGTCAAGAAATTTGAGTTCTGTCACCCTAGTATTTAAATTTTGGTTGTCATTTGACATTCTAATATGCTTTTTTTGTGAAAGCAGAGAGATTTCTTTTTTCTCAAGTTGGAAAGTGATATTCTTTCTACTTGATGCTGGAGAAGCAAACACAGTCCATATTTCATTATGATTAGTCTATTACGATATTTTCCTTAGTTATAATTTAAGAAAAAACAGCTTAGTAGGAGAGAATACTCATGAGTACTTGGGAATTCTCACAAGCCACAACACTGGATGCTAATTTGTTCTGTAAGTATACAGCTTCTTCTCCCAAAAGCCAATCTGTCCTTTGCAAATTGCTTTCACGTTTGGGTTTACTGTGCTTCATTACTGTGAAATTCAGACCCCCAGCCAAAGAAACTGTTGGAAGTTTACAAACTTGAAATTTCAGAACAGTATTCTAGAAGATATATGTATGGTATTGGCTCTTCTACCTTCTTCTGTGCAGGAGTTGGAGACAGATTTTCCCTTCCACCGTTTTTAATGCTCGTTTTTAATGTTTTTAATGCTGTTTTCTTTTGTCATAGCTGAATATTAAATATTTTCAATAAATATACATTTTTTTAAAAAAAATCTTGTAGGCTTATTAGCCAAAGTTGCCCTTTCAGTAGCTTTGCTTACTGAAATGTGTGAGCTACTACTGAAAATAAGACTAATGAGTTGTGTAAGTACGTGTATGCTATTTAGATAATGTATCATGTTTACATCAAATATAGTGGCTATGTGATACAGTATATTTATTTTAATAATGGATATATCCTCCTTATCTCTTCATTACCCTGAAGAAAACATGTATCAAGTGAATTAAAGAAAATATGTTGGGGTTTTTTTCCTGATATCTAATTTTAAAATGAGTTTATATTATGTATTTTTAAATGTTGTAAAGAAATCACTGGTTTTCTTATATTTTGCTTCTAAACTTAAGTTTTACATCAGTAGTCTTTGGCTTAAAATTTTAAAAAGTCCCAGATGTTTTTTATCTGGTTGCATAGAAGCTGCAACAAAGGCCCTGAACCAAGCCTAAGGGAGATCAGTGGAAATCTTCCTGCTGACATTTGTGAGAGTTGGACCAGATCCTAAGGCAAGAGGATATGAAACTAAACTCTTTCTAGGGATAAGAAGCAGCATCACTATGATCATCATCTTCAGGATGAAAGCAGTATTGCAACAATTCTCTTACCTTACTGTTTATCATTGAATTTGAATTCTGCTTGGTTTGAGTTTGTTTCTATTTCTGACTCTTTCATATTTAAAGCTTGTATTAATTGCATGTTTATGCTATTTTCAACAGCGTAACACATAGGAAGACAATCAATACTGGCATGGATGAGAGTTCCACTTTCCCTAATGGTATCTCTAATATTTATATGTTGTTAAAAAAAACTTTCTTCTCTCTTCAGGCAGGAATTTTCAGTATGAACGCATGCGAAGAGGGGTTTGCCACTGGTGGCAGGGATGGCTGTGTTCGCTTGTGGGACTTAAATTTTAAACCAATTACTGTGATAGATCTCAGGGAAACAGACCAGGGATATAAAGGTAAAAAAGAAGTTTGTCACTTTTCATATACAAATAAGATAGGAAATTTACCAGTCTTTTGAACAAGAAAGGACTTTTGAAAGGTTGTTTCATGTATGTTACTGTGAACTATTTGCTAGGAAGGAAATTTGATCGTGCCTACTCATATGAAGGTTCCATAGTACTTCAAAGTTACTGTAAAACATAATATGAAGTTGTAATTTTTTTTCTTTTAAACCAATAAAATGCACATCTTTCTATAGCACAGCGGCTTTTACCTAGAAACAGTAATGCTTTAAGAGAAGTTAGAAGCAACAGTGAGATCCACAATGTAAAACAGTGGAGTACAAAAATTGCATTTGCTAGTTACACAAATTTTCATAACTATTTGGAAGTTACCTACAGTTTCTTAGGGCTTAGAACACTGCTTACACGTTCTACCTATGATTTCAATTACAGTTTATGGCATGCTAAAATTTTACATTTAGCAGTCTATAGCATGTTTTGTCAGTGTTCTAGATATTGTTGCTGTAGTGATTCAGGAAAAGAATTCAGATGTATGCTAAAGTAGTAATGTCAGTTACGATATTGGTTTTGCTGGCATTTGGTTTTCTTTGCCCCCAGTCACTTTGTTATCTTTTAGTATCTTGCCATGAATTTGGCAATGTGCTAGAATGTCTGATGGCAATCAGATATTCAGGATCAATAAACAACTGATTACAAGTTAAATCTTCGTATCCTGTAATTGACTTCACATTCCCACCAAGATTATGAAATATTGCAATGAGATGGAGCTCATTCCATTTTAAATGCCCTGTAGTACACCATCTCTGTTTTAAATTGAATTTTACTCAGCTGCTGTTTTTGAGCTCTGTTGCATGTAGTTGAAAGCTTTGTTTCATTCCCCGTTAATTCTTTCCAACTTGTTCTCCACTCCCGCTTGCCTCTCTTTTGATGGAACTTTCTTGCCATGAACTCTTTTGGTTCCTCTTTTGTCACTTACATGAACTCCTTCCTTGCTTTTTGACTTGTCAGATGCCCTTGACAGAACTAATAGCTTCTTAAAAATGCTGAATTTAATAAATTCAGTTTTCTGAATTTCTTCCCTTCAGTCTTTTTTCGTATTGTATCCTTTTGAGGATTGCCTTTATGACCTGTCCTTCTACTCATTTTCTTAATTGCTTATTCTGCTGCTGCTATACCTTACCTCTTGGTAATCTGTGAACATGAACTCAAGTTCTACATCCTTGTGAATGGTTCGTAGAGCAGTTAGCTCTAGATACTTCTGCAAGTAGTCAAACTGCTTTTCAAAATATCTACCAACACCAATAAGAAGCTCCAAATTACTAAAACAAGTGTCTTAATCATCCTTCATCAAAGATTCTGATTGTTTCCTTCTTTACTTTTTAATCACTGTAGACAATACAGCCATATAATGTCTTGATTATAGGGCTGAATGGTAAGGTGGTTAGATTCACCCGTGCAGCACAGTAGGAACAAATCTGTAAAGCAAAGCAGCTGGTGTGGAGGTAGAGTAACACAATAGACACATTTTGAAGTGTGTTTGAGGGGCATTAGGTCTAGTCTGGTTCAGTGGACTGAACATTGTATTGCAGTTGGGAGTGCACTGAACGCAATCCTGGATCACATCTTACAGTTCTGTTCATATGGAGGGAGTCTTATTTGTGTGTTTGAAGGCTATCTTGTGATGTAAAATATGGTAGGTAGGCATGATCAAGAGCTTTGCTTTGAAAGCTACCTTTGTCAGTGCAAATGCATAAAACTGGACTGCTAATAACCCATTCATTGTTTCCGAGTCTTGCAAAGTTTTTCCAATGTAGATTTAATAACTTAAGGCTCTTCTTTTCCCTCTACATAGTTAAACCTCCTTTTTTTCAGTACATCAACTCACACCATTGCATTATTCCTTTCTCTCATCCAGTAGATACAATTTTTCTCACATATTAATTCAGAGTAGTTTTTCAAAGATTATTTTTGAGCTACTGTCAACAAAATTCAGTGTTTAGGCAAAGGGGATTACATTAGGCATTGCTACTATCTGATTATCTACACTTTAAATTGGCAAAATTGAGTTGCACCATCAGAATGTGATAAATATAGTCTGTTTTAAAAGGTGCACACTGCTAAGATTGGGCATCTAAGACTAGACTGGGTTCACAGTATACAACTGTCCTAACTTCCATTTTATTATTCCCAACCTTATCTACAAAAAAGTGCAGCTTTTGAGTGCTCATTTCCACTGTAAGCCTGGAAACTAATTCAGTGTCTAGAAATACATGTTAAATTCCATCATAAACCCTTCTCATCTCTCTGTATGTTGTTTCTGTTTGATTTATTTTTATTTTCTATTTAGTGGGAAAATAATTCCAGATACTATTAAGATGTTACAAAGATTTGCTTTAGGGGGAGCATCTCAGAAACAAGCTGGCGAGAATTAGGCTTTTTGACAGTCCTACATATAATGCATGTTCCACCGATGCTGCTGTCAAATACTTTATGTTCATCTAGCTAGTACTAAGGTCCATGGTTTGATCAGAAATTGTAATTTATGTTGTCTGCTACCTTTGATTAAAGATATTAAATGTGTAATTTCAGATGCAAATGTCAGTATTATTTTTCTTTGTCAGAGATCTTGTAATACAAGAATTGGGTACATGTCCGTTATTAAAATAAGGCTCACATTCTATTTATTTTAGAACTTTTGTAATACTAAGCTTGAAATGTTAATGTTTCAAGGGCAGTCTCTGTTATATGGAATAGGTAAACAGAGTAAATGGAGGAGTAAGAGAAGGTATATGGATATTTCTTGATATTTTCTTTTATGTTTTGTCATGTGCTACGTTATCTTTATTTCACAAATTCTCAGGGTGTATTTCCTGGTAATAATCTCTTCTACAGGTCTGTCTGTAAGAAGTGTTTGCTGGAGAGGAGACCATATACTCGTTGGGACACAGGATAGTGAAATTTTTGAAATTGTGGTGCATGAGCGTAATAAGCCTTTCCTGATAATGCAGGGGCACTGTGAAGGGGAGCTGTGGGCTTTGGCTGTCCATCCTACAAAACCACTAGCAATGACTGGAAGTGACGATCGATCAGTCAGGTTAAATCTTGTTTGTTTGTTTAACTGCATACAGTTTTATACAAACAATTAATTTTGTAGATAACCTTATTGAAATGTGTACATGTAAAAGGTATTAAAATGCAGCATTGAAGTGCTGCTGAGCCAATGAAGTTATACATGAAATTAGTACTCTCTAGTAATAAAATATAGTGGAAATGCATATTTCACAAAGATGAAATGTACAACATTTGAACAAATTTCATTTAGCCTAACATTAAGCACTCATACACAGGTATCCTCTGTGTGTTTCCTTTTCAGGAGTTATGTTAGGTATTCACAGGTTACAATGAAAAAAACATTGTAAAAAAACTTACGATTTTTACTCTTGCCATACTCACTTTGTCACGTTGCAAATTAACTTTTAGCTGGGGCGTTTCGTCAAACTTAATGCATGCACAGTAAATAGAATCTATATTCTGAGAAGACCCAGTAAATTACTCCCTTTTACAGGGTCATCTTTCTTTTGTGTTTAAAACACCTTTTCTCTTCTTTCTTAGAAATCAAATGTGTCGGCATTTTTGTTAAATACATTAAGCATAACATTGTTAAGCAAAGTAGTAGTTGAATTATGGGTATTAAAATAATGTTGTAGAATTCCAAATATATCTTGTAAATTATAGATGTTGTAATGTATCTTGTAGTAAGAACTTACATGTTATAATATTGTCTAGTTATATGTGAGGATAATAATTACTTGTTAATAGGAAAGGCTATGTTTACAGTGAGCAAAGTCTTTAATTGTTCTTTAGTGTTCTTCTTGGCTAAAATGATTAGCAAAATAGTGGAATGTTCAGAGTGATCTAACAGTATATATTGTTATGTCATTCTTTTTATATTCAGAAAATGAAACAAAATTATTCTGCCCCTGCATTTTGTCATTAAATTAGATATGTAAAAAATCACTATTTTACATATAAGAATATTCACTGCTGAATGCAAAATTCACACTTTTGTCTTAGATTTTCCTTATGGAAATTTATTTTAGAATAGGACACTACTATGTCCAGCATTCTGCAGAAATTGGAGGCTTCATGCTGTCTATGACACAGCTACAAACCACTCCTTACATTTGTAATTATATCTTTATTTTAGAATTTGGAGTTTAATAGACCATGCTCTGATTGCCCGGTGCAACATGGAGGAACCCATTCGCTGTGCTGCAGTTAGTACTGATGGAATCCATCTTGCTCTTGGAATGAAAGATGGCTCATTCACTGTGCTTCGAGTCAGGTATGTTACAAAATTAAAACCAGATGTGTTACTAACTCTTTCAAGTGTGTTATGTAATTGCTTTTATAAATTGTATGGATATTGGCACTGTAGTGACCAATACATGAGATCGCTTGCATTTCTGTTTTAAATTACTGATCTTGAGGGTGTTCAGATTTTTTTAAATGTGTGTGCTACATGTATTCATGTTGTTCCATAACAACACATTTGAAAAAGTGTATTTGTCTATTTGCGAAGAATGGCAGTCTTCTAGGAAGTGTTTTACTTTAGGTTTTAGCTTTACTGATTATTCTTAAATTATTAAGAAATATATCTCCATTACTTCCTAAATTGTTTCCATGTGTTGGAATGCTCCTGTCAGCACATCGTGCATACAAACACAGTGCTGCTTTGTGGCTGTGATCCCACAGTTTTAAAGTGAAAATGAGATCTGTCTCTCATGTTAGTGAAGTTTTTCTTCCCTGAGTGAACAAAGATCTAGTAATCTACCTGGTTAACTTTTTCTGTGGACCTAGCTTGAACAGTTCCTTTTTTCCCTCTCCCTCAGCCCAGTGCAACATCTCCATGTGTTAGTGTTCCCTTCTCCTTTTTTGGCCAGAAGCCCTGCCCAAGTCTAAAAATAGGAGTGGGAGTGTTGTGTTTGTACGTATGATACTGAAGTTCACTTCATCATTTCACAATTTTGTCCCTTTCTAAAACCTGGGAATTTGACAGTGTGAAAAGGCTCTGCTATACTTATGACATGCTTTCTTTCATACTACAGAGATATGACTGAGGTTGTTCATATCAAAGACAGGAAAGAAGCTATTCATGAACTCAAATATTCACCAGACGGGAACTTCCTAGCTGTTGGTTCCAATGACAGCTCTGTGGATATATATGGTGTTGTTCAGCGGTACAAGAAAGTTGGAGAATGTATTGGATCTTTAAGTTTCATCACCCATATGGATTGGTCTTCGGACAGTAAATACTTACAGACCAATGATGGCAATGGGAAGAGACTTTTTTATAGAATGCCAGGTAAGATTCTGAGTTGCTTTTGTGATACTTGTTAGCCATTACTGAAAGAATATATAGTAGTTTTGTAAAAACAGCCAAGTACAGATCCTCGGTCGAAGCACTGGGTTATAGATATATTTTTTTTCTAAGTTCATGTAAATATTTGTTTTATTAGAATAAGTACAGCATTTTCTAGCAAAGGTGCTTAAATAAATCTTATCCTTATGTGTTTACTCTTCTTCATAACTCATCTTTTCATGGTAGAGATGCTGGCTTATAATGTATTTCTCAAAACTAAATCTTTACTCCTACTTTTTTAGAAAAAGTATTGCATTCAAATTCGATTTTGCAATAGCTTAATAGCTTTGTACTTACTAAGCTTGGTTATTAAATGGATTATCATTTGCTTGCACTGTATGTCTTTTAAAATGTGTGAAAAAATTAGTATGTTTCATCTCGTAAGAGTCATCTGGTTTTCTACAGCTATGTTTGTAGCAGAACTGAGGAATTTAACTTAAAAGAGGTTTTACAGTGAGAAATTTGTAATAGATAGAAACAGTTGGAATGCAAATGAATTTGGAAGTATAATGGGATTAGGTAACTGCAGAGAAAATAAAGAGTAGCGGATGTAAGGATGCCAGAATGTTAGGAGTTGCTGGAAACAAAAAAATATTGAAGCTGTGATACACATGATTCAATCATGCAACCTTCAGAATGAATAAAAATATCAAAATGAAATTTAGCTGGGCAGTCTACTGATAACACAGGTTCAAATGTGTCTTTTATGGCAGAGGACTGTTCAAGAAAATTAGTATATTATGTAAAGTTAAAATACACTTTTCAGTTTCAAAGTTTGTGACAACCCCAGTATTGTAAATATTTTCAAGACAACAGTCTTCAAAACTTGACTGAACTGTCCCATACTCTTGAAACAGTTTTCATCAAGATAATTCCCTCTGCAGAGGACGCATGCACAGAGTAGGTATAACTTCAAGCTTCGAGTTTAGTAGTCCTGATACAATATGTCAAGGGCAGTGTTTGTTACAAGGTTTGACTTGTTTGTTCCGTGTGTGTACACTCTTTACATAATATCATTATATATTATCACCACTTAGTATATTCTCCCTTCTTTTGTTGCACAATATTTATGCTTTGCACTGTACATTATTCACAGTTCCATGGAGGTTTTTATAACTGTCTTTGCTGAAGCATCTAATTCATTCAATGCACAAGTTCGATTTTGTGCACTGAGGCAGAAGATAGGTAAGAAAAAATATTAAGTGAGAATTTAATTAGACTGTAACAAATGCACACACATTGGAGGAGCAATTTGAAGTTATATAGGCAGCTTTCAGCCTGGTGTTTCTCGATACATTAGAATGTGAGATTGTGAAGGCTTGTCTGTGAAAAGAGTTTAGCAAAGTCAGTGAAGTTAGAGGAATCTCCTAAATATTTCAAGGTAGTGATTGGAATTATATAACACTTGAAATTCCACTATAAATGAGTAAGGAACTTACAGTTGGCTAATACAAGATCTGTAGGATTTAGTCATGGATATAACCAGTATTAGTAGTCATCGTTTACATGGATTAATGATTGAAAGAGATTACAAGGTAAACCTTGTCAAAGGGTGCAGTTATTTCATCCAAGCTGAAGGATCTTCAAACAGGGCACTTGAGTTCCTTGCCAGTTTTTGGAGGGGTATATAGTAGTGTATACTTTTCCTCAAGTGTGGGGTTTTTTATGTTTTGCTTTTCTTAAGTTTTCCTTTCTGATTTATTTGCCTTTTTATCTTTTCTCTATGGTGTTTTTTTCTTTATTCCAGTCCACTTGAGTTCTCCCTTGCCCTATTCCTCTGTTGAATACTTACCTTCTTATAGTACCTGAGGCTGCTCACTCCTACATACTATTCCATCCCCTCCCACTAGCCAGAATGCAATTAGCAATAAGACAACTAAAAAAAAACCAGCCCAGTTGCCTTCAAATTTGTTGCTGCTGAAGACTGATGTGAATTGTTGGCACTGTCCTGCGCAGGTTCTGCAGTTGCACACTTAGTCTGACTCACAACTTTTACATTTGCTTGCATTGTTCTTGTGTTGCTCCTGCACTCTGCTTCTGGCCATTCCTATATATGTATTAAAATACATATATTAAATGGGCAAAGCTTTGGTCTGACTCAGTTAAGCTCTTAGATGAAACTTTGTGGGATTGGAACAATCTTGCTACAGTTAAAGCTGCTGATGTGAAAGATAATGTAGCAAGGTTCTAAGCATTAAATTGGTATTTTCAGTAACACACATTCTGGCCATATCTAAATGAGTTCTTCAGCTTTTGCTCTAGGTTGATCCAGGTTTCTAGAACAGTTCAGCAACAGAATTTTCCCAAACTTTATCTTAAAATGGCTACATGTATTTTTTCATAAACATTTAAAAATAACAAATCCTCAAGCAAATATCAAGAAATAATAAAAACTGTAAAGATCCAAACCCATGAACTTCTGCTAAATAGTCTTGAGAAGCCTTACTTCTGATCATCCTGTTGGTCATAATAGAGAATATTAGATCAGGACAGTTTTAGAAGTCAGGTTTTAATTCTGTCTCACTTGGATTTGATTTCTGGAGAACTTAAAACGATTCTACATTCTTTAAGATTGCGTAAGTGAATGCTGAAAAATAGTTCTTTATTTTTGTTCTTAGGTGGAAAAGAAGTAACAAACAAGGAGGAATTAAAAGGCATTCAGTGGGCATCATGGACCTGTGTTTCTGGCCTTGAAGTTAATGGAATCTGGCCCAAATATTCAGATATAAATGATATAAATTCTGTGGATGCAAATTTTATTGGGCAAGTTATGGTTACAGCTGATGATTATGGAATAGTAAAGCTCTTTCGATACCCATGTCTAAGAAAAGGTAGTATCTTCAAGTTCAGTTATAAACGTATATTTTTGAATTTTGGTTATTCAAGAAAAAGGTTTTAGAAATCTTGTTTTTTGAAAATTATAAATGGCAAATACTTATTTTTAAAAGTTTAGTTTGAGCTCAGAGGTGTAAAACAATAACAGGCCGGTATATTAACAGCTGTAATAGTTACTGTATTTTATTTGCATTTTGAATAGGATAGCCAGAAGTTCTGCCTGTATTTTATTTCGTAAAGTAGATATCTCTCTCTCTCTCTCTCTCTCCCCCTCCCTCCCTCCTTCCCATTTAAAAAATAGACTTTCATGAGGTGATGCAATATTTAATCTTTTATGAGAAACATATATTTTAAGTATTTCAGCTTGGTCTTCAGGCAGTTTTCATCCTCTGTGATGGAGATTTGGGCTAGGAACTAAAAAAAAATTACTAAGTGATTAGAGGCAATAAAGAAGTGAAGAGCAAAATGGTCCTGTAATCAGAGTATGCCACTGTATGTTATTTGAAGTTTAAAGACTTTTCCATCTCATTTTTCCTCAAAATTTTACTAGCAATAAGGACAAATCTCATGACAATTTTAAAACTGAAACCTCTAAAGCAAGGTATATAATTTTCAAGTTTACTGTTCAGGACTGAGTGAACAGGGGAGAGATGTGTATCTTTTCAGACGAGAAAGGCTTTATTTTTTCAGATCTGTTTGAAGACATCATTTAAGTTGAATGTTACAAATTACCAGTACCAGAGATAATCTGTCTCCAAGCTGGTAACATGATGATGGTCTCAGAAAACCTGTGAAATGTTCCCTAGCTTTTAAGAAGAGCCCTTTTAACCTAAGAAGTTTGTCTGGGACTAGATCAAGTCTCTTCAAGTTTTGAAAGGGGATACAAAAAGCTGCACTGTTGCATCATTGCACTTTGCAGCATCATGTGTTTAATGCTGGCTATGACTGCATGATCTTTGTGATAACAGGTCTTAGGATATGTCTTCAAGCAACATGTGCTTACAGAAATGGTTCTTTTTTTTTTTTTTTTTAAATGACTGATATTCCTCCACGGTTTTTCCAACTCTTTGTAAAAGGTGATATTAAAAAAACATTTCATTTCAGTCTTTCCGGTTTTATTTTTAAAGTGATAAAGCTTTTCCTGGTACCTGAGGTAATCCAAAATACGTTCTTCAAAACAGTCTTCTGTCCATTTGAAGGAGACTGTTCGTTCCCTTTTTATTGCACGAGAATTATAAAACCAAAGAAAAGGCGCAAGAATCTGTATAATGGTGTGCTACTAGGAACATCTTTTTAGTAACTGATCCAAAGATTGTGTTGTAATTATGTAGCTGTCAGTGAAAACTTTAACTTGATGTAGTTATACCACTACTGCCACTCCTACTACTGCTGAAGGTGTGAGGATATGAATGGCTATAAGTGCTTACCACTCAAATTGCACAGTGGGAATCAGTTCTACAGCATATTTAACATTTAAACAACTGCATCTTTTCAATATAGAAATAATAATTGGCAAAATCTTTGTAACAAATAGAATAAAACTAATACAATACATTTTTTTTTTTAAATCTTCCCTTAGCACACCTCGTACAGCACTGTCATATGTCTTTCTGTGTTTGACTTAAAGGTATTACATCCTGGAATCCAAATTTTTAAATTTATCTTAGATTAAAATTTAGGAATAGTACAAAAAGTTGCTGCTGTTAATTAAAATATCACTAGTAGTATGTTGAAAGAGACTTTTATTCTTGTTCTAGGAGCAAAATTTAAAAAATATCTTGGTCATTCTGCTCACGTAACAAATGTCAGATGGTCGCACGATCACCAGTGGGTTGTGTCCATTGGGGGAGCTGATCATTCTGTCTTTCAGTGGAAATTTGTCCCTGACCGGAAGTTGAAGGATGTTCTTCATATAGCACCCCAAGGTAAGTAACTTCATTAAAAAAAGAAAAATTTAAAAAAAATAAATAATAAAAAAAAGGTGTGGGACAGGGAAGGCTAAAAGAGAAGTAAAATTCTTTGGTGCAAGTATAGAAATAAATATTCAGAATTGTCAGGGTGCACAAAATTGTTCTTTAAACTTTGCCGCTGCCTGAAGTACCTGATAGCATTGCCTAACACTTGCCTGTACCCTGTATGCTCAGTCTAGCAAGACTGTGAAAAAAGTTTAACCACTGTGTTCCCTGGGCAAAGGGAAATTTAAAACGTTGTGTTATAGATTTATGAGTTCTGTGCATACTAAATTGGCAACAACTGGATGCCCATATATCACTGGGGGAAAAAAAAAAGTAGATATTCATTTGATTAAAATTTTAATATTTAGATGAAAATTTGAAAAAAGTTAATTACAATGCTTATTTTTTAAAGCAGACTATGGGTGTTTAATATTTGTAAAAATATGTAGATCATGTTTCCAGCAGTGACTTAATACAACAGTTATGACTGGTTTTCAAAAGCAAACAATTAAACTGAATGCCTCACTTGGAAATTCCTAAAGGAATGTGGAGAGTCCTTTTGGGAGATAAGTATGAAACAGACTGTTTCACCTCTAATTGCTAAGATGAGATGAAGATGTATCAGTGTGGACCCAGCTAATAGGTAAATGAATGCTGGTTCAATGGTGGCCTTGTCAGTGCCAAATGAGAAAGAAGCAATAGTTCTCTTCATCTCCTTGGTGAAGCCTCCAAAAAGCCTTTAACTGGTTTGATCGTTCATGCTATCAATTAATTTTCAACTAATTATTTCTCATAACCCAAATTTCTCACTAGCTACTGCTTCCCAAGGTAAAGTTTCTGTATCTTGTGTGGTTAAGATTCCTTGTTCCTGGATATATAACCTTAATTCTGGCTGTCTGGCAGTATGTGCGACACACTATTGATGTTAATGGCTTTCCTAACTCTGCAGTCTGCTACCATTATCAGTAGCGGTATTGTTTTTCTCTAGATCACTGATAAAAATGTTAAGTAGTATAGCTCCAACAATTGCTCTTTATTGCATATTTCTAGAAACATTTCTTACTGAGTGGTCATTCTCTCTTTGCAATTACATTTTGAGATATTTTAAAATCTGTTTGTGTTCTGGACTGATTTTGTGTCATGTTTCTTAATCAAAAAGTGTGCAATAATCAATCAAAGGTTGCAGAATGATCCAAATATATTACCATTTATCAGCCAGGACATGCTTTTCAATTTCTTTTGGAATGAAACTGCTACATTATCTGGCTTTTCCCAGAAACATTAAAAGACTACTCTTTTTCACCACATTTCCCCCCAAATTTTAGCATTTCCCATATATGATTTTTTTGTTTTGTTCTGTTCCTAATCTACCTGAAGAGTTGCTACATGCATCAGTGTCTCACTTAATCATAATTTTCTCTTTGGAGCCCTTTATTTCTCTTGTTAGTTTTTGGCAGGTGTTAGTTTCTGCTTTATACTCATTACTTCATTCTCTTCTGTTTTCCTTTCCTCTTAAATCTGATGGTGATAAAATAATTTTAATGAATGAAAAGTAACTTTCTCTCAGAAAAAAAATAATTTATCATACTGACAAGTTGGCTTGTTTCTACTGTATCAGCAGAGTTGACACTGTCACCCTGTCAATTATTAGCAGTTTATGTTGTAGTTAACACAAGCATTGATTATCAAATAAAACATTAAGCAGTTACTGTAAACACTTTCTGTTTTTTACTTAGGTTGCTTCATATTCTGTTTCTATTTTCTTGCTGGCAGAGACTCTGGTTGATTCTAATAGTGATGAATCAGATTCAGATCAGTCTGATGTTCCAGAGCTGGACTCTGAAATTGAACAGGAGACACAGATCACCTATCGTCGACAGGTAAAGATTTTAGTTTTAAAGGCAGTTGGAATGCTTCCCGGTGTTTAAGTTGGTCTTTTGTGAAGACTTCTTAAAATCTGAAAACTGGAAAGACTGAAATCTGAACCAGGAACAGGCCAACACCTTTAGAATTGTTATTATCTGATGCGTTCAAAACAGTAAGATACAACAGAGGCAGGAGAAGTGATTACATGTATTCTGCCTCATTGTAGTAGAGGTTTGGTTGTAATTTAAAAGCAAGTTACACTATACAATAGCCACCTACAGTTAATGGGAGATTTTTTTCAATGATGTCAGTAAAACATTTTTGTGGGTGGTTACTGTAGTTGAATTTTCAGAAACATGCTTTTCTTCTGAATCTCTTAATTTATAAGTGTGCTCTTTCTTAAAGGTTTACAAAGAAGATCTACCTCAACTTAAAGAGCAATGCAAAGAAAAAAGAAAAAGTGCAGCTTCTAAGAGACGAGAGCGAGCTCCAGGGAACAGTATAAGATTACATTTTGTTCATGGGTATGAAAACTAGGTTTCTTTAAAATATACAAGCTACATTTTGTGTTTTGTAGATTGATGTTTATAATTCAATAATCTTATGAAAGACTTCTAGGTCACTTGCTTTGTAATTTACTGGTTTTATTTATTTCTGTAAAAATAAATTTACACTAAATTAATAGAAAGCTTTGATGCCAAGCTAGATGAATTATGAACATAAATTCTGAAGTGAATTTGTGCTGAAGCTTTAGCTAATACTTATTGTTCGAATAGAGGTTACTAAATATAGTATTTAGCTATCACCCATATTTTTCAGTTTCTGAAATGTAATAGTTCTTTCGTGTATTATTTTGGAAGCTATGGCAGAGACTTGGTGTAGTTGAAGATGACTGGGTTCTGTACTAAGTGGTGTTTCTATCCAGTGTTTTATTAAAAAAAAAAAGTATGAACTGTTTGTACCTAATCTGAAACAATTTACATGTTCCTCTGCTAGTTTAGGTATTAAATTTAATTCTTAATAGTACCTGTAAGTGTGTTAGAATTCAGTTTCACTTTATTTTTGGTGCTAATTTGACTAATAAAATTACTTTCAGATGCATCCTTGAAATCTTATGATTTCATTTTTAGGATTGGTAGTCTCACATAACTTTTCATAAGTGAAGACTTTTTCATCAGTACAAAGATGAGGTGTTTTAAAGCAAACTGGCAGTAGATGTTACTATATGTAAATAATAATCAGAAATATAAATTCCCTTGAGACAAAGCAAAACCAAAGCCTTTATTAAATTAAGGCATTGGAAATCAGGTAATACTGTGTTTTTTCTTTCTAAAGATACCTCTTTGCAGGAATACAACTTCTTTTCAGAGATATTTAAATGAGGAGATAAATTACTGTCTATAATGACACAAACATTTTTAGAAGGGCTCCACATGGAATGTTTAATAAATTAATTGACTAAGAATAGTTAATTGTTCAACTCAGCAATTTTGTCTGTAGAAGACATGGAGTCTGAGGAATAGCTTTGGAAATAATGACAACTGGGAAGTTTGGTACAGAGTTGGTTTTTTTATTTTATTTTTGGTGCTCCAGAATTCTTAGTTGAAGATTTTTGTATCTGTGTAGAAAATGCATTAAGGTGGGTAGCTGTATGTAGTCTTTAAAATTTAGCCTAAGAACCAAACCAAATGATCCTGAAGAAGATGTAGCACAAGCAAGGGCCCTGGATCTTTGGGATTATTGTTATTTCCTTCACAACAGAAGTGAAGCTTGACCAGAATATCCAGGAATGACCAGAAGTAGAATGTCCAGTTGAGTTCTGTCTGGTTACCCAGTGGGCATCAAGGAAACTAATGAAGAATCCATGCTGAACAACAGATTTTTCTCAGTGTCCAGGCTGTTAACTTTAAAGTGACCCACATCCAAGTGAGTAATAGGCATATTCGCTGATTCAGGAAGTCTGCTTTGCTTCATCTTTCTTTAGCTGCAATGGAAATGTCTTGGATGCTCCTTGAAAGTGTAAGAAGTAGTGCTTTTTTGAACTAGGGGAATAGGAAGCCCTTTTTCCTTTCTTTGTTTTTGAGCACATTAGTTTTGTGTTTTGAATTTGTCAACTGCCTTGAAAGGTGAACTTTTAAAAAAAATCTCTTCATAACCTGTAAGAAATCTTTTAAACCTCTGGTTACTTCCTATTTTGGAAGGGTATAAAAACCATAATGCCGAGTATGTAATCCAGCAATTTGGCAATGAAAAAGCAACTCCTCTTAAGAGGTTAATCTTTAAGTGCATCTTTCTAAAGAGATCCGATGCAGTCACGATCACAAACGTGTTATTAAAGTGGTGTACTAGTTTGGCCTCTTGACTATTCTTGTATTTTCTTTCTGCCATGTCTTTGGCAGTGGTGGTGGTTCAGAAATATAAAAAGGATACATCTTTTGAGATATTCAGAGGAACAGAGGAGCCCCTTTTTCAAACTCAATGCTTATCATACTTTCTTTTTGCTGGCAGGGAATAAGGATGCAAGTGTAATACTTATGTCCTGTATTCTGCCAATGCTATGCTACTAATCTCACAAGAATGGTTTGGTTTTTACTGTTCAAGACGTTTAAGCAAAATCTAGTTTTGGCATATTCATTGAACTGACAAACATTGTAAGATGAA
Organism: Falco rusticolus; assembly: GCF_015220075.1. Classification (NCBI taxonomy): domain Eukaryota; kingdom Metazoa; phylum Chordata; class Aves; order Falconiformes; family Falconidae; genus Falco; species Falco rusticolus. The sequence goes on from NC_051193.1 coordinate 44,079,281, forward strand.
ATTTGCTTGTGTTTTCAAGATGGCATGGGATTTCTCATGCTCTTAAATGAGAATCCTGTGATACCTTGCCTGGATTCCTACCAGAGGGCTACAAATAGCATCTGAAGAGGGAGTAGGCTATGAGTGGGTCCTGTTGAGAAAACACTATTGCCATATGAAAATATTCTTAAAAAAAAACAACAACCAACAGCCTCTACCTTTGTGCTAAAGACTGACCTCAACCAAGTTTATTTTGACATTTGGTTCTGGAGATTTTTGGGGAAGGATTTTACTATGTTTGGAAATTTCCCATATATACTTCGAAGAGTAACATACAGTTTTTGAAACTCTTACAGCCTCAGCCAAACTATGGACATTGAGTCTTTTCCCAGAGAAGACACTACTTGTGAAGTTGCCCCGTAGTTGACTATAGATACATGACTTGCAACTGTGGGTGGGATCCAGCTTCACATTAAAGAATTTAGAGTTGTGTGCCTAGAAGTAGGTGGGTTGATGTGTGCGCCTAAACTTCCGTCAGTCAGTAGATACTCAGTCACTAGTCAGTGGAGCATAAGGAGTGATTTGGCTCAAGTAAAATTAAATGCTGACTGGTTGGTCAGCTGGGTAGCCCTGCAGGTTCAATTGACTGCATTGATTAGAACACTGTTGATTAAAGTATAGGTGTTAATGTATCTAACACACATGTCAACAGCTGCACTGACATGTCTTAATCTCAAACTGAATCCAGCCCCTGCTCTTCATGACCTCGGTAGTGGCAAATATTTTTTTCTACATAGTTTTGAGGTAGCTATCTTTTCTTCTGAAAGTTACTGTCATATTAACTTGAATCAGTCCTGGATTAGCTGTTGCTGAAGACCACTTGAAAATACCAATTACTGCAGAAAGCAGTGTTATGTTTATTGTGCTTTGTTATATATTTTCCAGTAACTGTGATGCAGAGCTTGCTTTCATTATTCTTTTGTTTCTAGTTGATAATCAAGATGCCTTGTAAATTACTTCTGTGGTTTGTTTTCTGCATGCAAAGACAGTATTTCTCTTCATGCTTTTTCCGAGATTAGTTTATAATCTTGGTTCTAAATTGGTTTAATAATATGGAGATATAAATATTTTGGAACTATGTAGCATATTCTCAGGGAATGATCTTGTGCACTGAAACATGCTGCTTTTCATCTCTGCTTGGACTATGTAAGCCCATCACTTTATCCTTCTGGTGAGAAGTACCTATGTAGTCAGGGAGTTAGTAAACTGGCATGTGGGAAAGACAAGGTGTGGTTAACTGGTTTACACAATGTCTTTGCACTGCTTGATACTTCGGTAAAATGTGGTTTACTTTAATTGTAAACAACTGATTCTACGCTTTTTTTTTAATTACTGGAGGAAGTGAACTAAAATTCAAACTTCTGATCATAAAAAAGTTATAGGTATGAGTAATAAGAACTGTTTTCCTGCATCCTAGATACGTTTTGGATGTTTGGGTAGTCCTGTGATATATGTGCCATTAACTACTCAGTTTCGCTATGCTTACCTGACGGTATATAGGCATTTGTTATAACAAAAGCTGGGAAAATTCTGAGTTTCAGGGTTACAGGTAGAAGGATCTGAGACCCTTTTGCTGTCTTAATGCTTTTTACTTTTATAGGTGACTGCTCTACTTGTAAGAAATTGTTCATCTAAAGCATTATTTATTTCAGCATACATATTTTTGTAGCAGTTTTTTAAAATATTCTCATTTAGGGTAGTCAGCATTTTTTTTTTTATTATTCTGTGCTTGCAAAGGAAATCCAGTTTTTAATAGAGCACAGTGCAGAGTGAAGCCAGAGGAAAACAACTGAGCATTGATAGGTCCAGATATCCTCTTCGGCACTGTGCCCGCCTTTATAATCCCTGCTCCTCACTGAATGTTGTCATGTCCTTAAACTCTTGATGTTGCATACTGTGAGTTACTTCTGTTTTCTTTTGTCATAGTTACTGTAGGTCATTGTATATTATGTTTCTTTAAAAACTAATTGCTGGATATCAAAGCAGGATGCAGCCAGGCAGGGCAAGCAGACAGCACTTTGGATCAGGCAGAAATGAGCTTCAAAGCATCTACACATGTTGCTGCTGCTGGGGGAATTGTTAGTGAAGGATCTGGGTGGAGGAAGAGCAAAACATGACTGAAGAGTCTGCAGCTTGTTGTGAGTCTAAATTGTTGTTCACCTGGAGAAGAGCAGGGAGCAGACATACAGCTGAGCCTCAGACCTAAGGGAAAGAGATTTTACTAGAGACTGAAGGGACAGTAAGTCAAGAGACACTGAAAAATTGCTGGGCTGGGACCAAACCTGAAGTTAAGAACCAGCCTGTGAGTACTAATCTAAACAGTGGGTTGGAAGGAGGCTTATTTAAAAACTTTTATATCTGTGCTTTAGCAGTTTTTGCTGAACTTTAAGAAGTTTAATTTGCTTGTTAGTGATCTAATGAGACCCAGCTTTGGACTTCACAGTATTGCAGACAGTCAAAATCCAGTGAAGTGGCTGATACACCAGATGGCTGTGCTGCCAGCAAGAGGAACCTGGACAGGCTAGAGGAATGGGCAGGGATGAATTTCATGAACTTCAGAAAGGGGAAATGCAACGTTCTGTGTCTGGGGCAAATGGACCTGGACTATCTGCTGGTCTGTTTAAAAGATTTGTGAGGTGATTTTAGCATTTTTTCCCTAATCACATATGATCTGACATAAGTACCATTATGTGTAGTGTAGGTGAGCCAACAGAAATACAGTGTGTTCAGACCTGCTTCAGGTATGTGCTGTGGTGTTTTCCAGTAATGCATAGGTTTAGTAATTGTGAACATGGATCGACAGCTGGAGTTTTCAGAACAGTATTCATTGAGCTACAATTGGTCAGCTGCCTTAAAGATTCGTTGCTTAATCAGTGCATATGGTTGCACTGTGTATGCAAGGAAAACTATGTATAATTTTATGAAAGACTTTTCTACCTGGACTGCATAATTTCTGTCATTTAAACCTTCTAAGTGCCTCATATGCAGTAGTTGTCTTCATGCAATCCCATTCAATTTGCTGTATGACGCTTACTGATGTGTGTACAGATGCTCTCTGTCTTATGTCATAAAGACCTGCAACTGCAGTGTTGCAAAAAGATCCTGCATTTGTTTTCTTCTTAAAAATAATGTAATTTTTCTGTTTATACATGCTTGTAATTAAGCAAATAAATTAATATAATGAGAAGTATAACATAGACATTGGAGATTTCTGATAGTTTGCAGCTGCTGATGGTAAAAGTTTAGTTATTTTATTTGCCTAGAATGACTTGTTGAACATCTTCAGAGCTCTTTTTAAAATTAGTTCAGTTAAAAGTTGAGTGCAAAAATACTCAGGGTAGAGCCTTATGATCCTTAAATACAGATAATTCATGGCCAATTCAAACACATTCAAGTGTCATTCGCTTCCTGTAAATTTTACTATGTATTTAGAAAAATAACCACATTTTGCCTGCATCTTTGTAAAATAATTAAAAAGTTGATTTAGTGAAGATCCATAAGAACAGAAAGAGGTTAGTTGGAGAATTAATAGAAACAGGATATGTCATGAATATAGTGTATTGTATATATCAGAAGAAAGGAAGGAAGGAATTCAAATAACATCTTTTAAATGTTATCTGCGTTGAATGGCAACAGCAGCATTTTTTAAAACACTATTTTAAAAATTGCTGTTTGTTTAATGTTTTTTAGGTTTCTGAACCTCTTAAATTACTTCTGAAAGTAGGACCCTACCCTTTCTGAAGATGCCACCCTTTGGTATTTCTGGGATGCTTAATCTTAATCACACCTAGGAGGAAATGTGTATACTATGATAGTGCATACAGGCCTCAGTTGGAAATTCGCCAGCCTATGCCAGTTGCTGTATCAGTACAGAAAGGAGACAGGTTTTCCTTCAAAAAATAAACTGATCTGGAATAAAACACAGACATTTGTTTTCTGTTAGCAAGTTTCCAGAAACTTTGAGTTTTATGATATCTATGTTGTCCACATTCTTGTGGAAACTTTTGCTGCCTAATTTTTGAGCAGTAAGAGATAGAAAGTGTCCGAAGTATTGGTTTTGTCTGCTTCATTTAATTACAAGTTGCATGCCCAACATGCATGCCTAACTACTGCTTCCTCTTCTAAACTAATTGTGGAGAGTAACTATTAAATAGCAGCCACTTTCAAACTAATGCTAGTAGTACTGATGTCTGAATAGTAAATGAAATTGATAAATTGGTGTTCCTGTGGGAAAGAAAATATGTTGTTAATCTTAAAACACCAAAACAGTAATTGGTAAGTAATCTGAGTTTTGATGTGTGCAAAACGCATCTTGCATAATTTTGTCTCAAAGTTTCAGTATACATGGTTATGACCTTGATGAACAAACTTTTTTCTTTTATTAGTTACAGAGGTTACGACTGTCGAAGCAATTTATTTTACACTCAGACGGGTGAAATTGTATACCATGTCGCAGCGGTGGGAGTGGTGTACAATCGACAGCAGAACACACAGCGCTTTTATCTAGGTCATGATGATGACATTCTTTGCCTTGCTATTCATCCCTTAAAGGACTATGTGGCAACAGGCCAGGTAGGATGCGTGTTTATCGGCAATAAGAATTTGAAGTTGTTACTACCGTATTTAGAAAAGCCAATTTTGGAGGAAGAAAGTCCAGTCTACATTTATTCAGGTGGAGGACTGCATTTCTGTTGCAGATGGAATCATGTTAAAAAACTGCAACATAAGCTTTTTTTTCCCAGTTCGTTATATTAATTCTGATAAGAGACTGTAGTTGATAGGTGGCGGGGTTTTAATCTCTTTTTAAGAATAGGTTGATATTTTTTATTCAGTACTGTGTTGCTGCTTCATGATAACAAGTAGAAGAAATGTGAAATTAAAATGTTTTGGGTTGTTTTTAGCTTAGTTGTGAAGTTTTAGCTATGTTATTGTTACTTTCTTGTGCTAGAAGTTAGCAGTTATTACATTCTGGTGTTTCAGTTTCATGCATTACATTTTTTGTTATCGCCTATAATCAAATTATTTAACTATTTGTACATGTAACACAGGTATGTATGTTGCTAAAGTATTTATGATAGTTCATTTTAACTTTTGCCAGATAGTAATTTCAGGTAATTTTTTTTTCACTCATTTTTTTGGACAAACATCTCTTACAATAAATGTTTATACAGCAGGACTTGAAGGTTTTGAATTGATCTTTCAGGGTTTTAAAATTATAATTATCATTGTGTTTTTTATTATATAATAAATTGGAGAACATGTGAACTGAATTTTTTTTATAGAAATAAACTTTTGCTTATAATGCCCTTTATTTGTGTAAAAATGTTTGAGATTAACATAATTTTGCAGGCGAGTTCAGCGATTGAAGCCCTAAATGGGAGAATTGATTCTATTTAATTTTGAAGTAGTAAAAACTATGAATAAAAATGTGCCTGGATTTACTATATTTTAAAATACCTTATGCTATCAACAAAAAGATATATTCCATTATATACTATTTTATGTATGCACATTATATATTGTTGTGTGCTACGTTACCAGCAGAAATTAGATAATGCAGTCATCAAATTCCCCACGCAACACTAGTTCAGATTTTCCTGATAGTGGATGTTATGAAAAGCTTTCCAAATACCATATACTAAGTTTATAGCAAACCCAGAAATAGATCCTAGTTTTCTTGAGTTCTTCCCCTGGTCTTAAGCACAGGCTAGTGCTCTTCTGGTTTTGCGGCCCTCTTCTGTGTACTGAGGTGCAAAACCTTTGGAATAGCAAATAATCTTGTAAATGCTGACTAATAATGCTTGTACAGAGTTGAAAAGAATAAGTTGTATTCCATTTCTTACCAAGTTCTATTTACCTGCATTGGTGCCATTCTAGTGGAGAATAGTCCACAGGTGTCAATGCATTAGAATGTGACCTGTAGGCACTTGTAATGACACCAGAAAGGAACAGAAGTCACTTGGATTTCTCAAACACAGAGTAGCTTACATACTAGCAATAAAAATAACTTTGTATTTTTAGACAAGGAATGATTGATAGGGAATTGATGGAATAAATATGCCACAGTGAGATCAGTGAAGGGCTTCCCCCCGTGCCGTCCCGTCCCCCCCCCCTTCCCCAAGAGGACTCTAGTTATTGTAATTAATGTGCCTAAGTTCCTTGGAGGGAAGAAAGAGCTAGCTGGGGAGTGGTATTTGTAAAGCAGGAGAAGGAATCATATACTGCTAGCCAGACAGAAGTAATACTACATTTTATATACTAAGTTTTATAACTGTAATTTTTTTCAAATACTTTAAAAAGTAATTTTCAATATTATACTTTTAAATAACTGTGTGAAGTAACTGAGAAATGGAAAAAAATGGTTATAAATGTGTATACTTTCAGGTTGGTCGTGATTCTTCAATACACATTTGGGATACAGAAACAATAAAACCACTCTCAGTATTAAAGGGCTATCACCAGTACGGTGTTTGTGCTGTTGATTTTTCAGGTAATAAGTATTTATTTATTTATTTATAATTTTCCTTTTCTGTGTGAAAGTACAAGCTAATCAGTTCTAATGAGCAATTTGGAATTCCTTTACACTGAAGATTTTTTTTATTAGAGATACTCTGCAGTGCTCAGTTTCAAATGAGAGAGTCTGTCTTAAAGTGATCGTTCATTAAAAAGAGCTCCTGTGGACTCTAGCACATCAGGAAACGCAAGAACAGATTCTGTACCGTTTAATAGCTGAGCTGATCACTTTTCAATTTCTTTTGGCTCTGTGAGGCAGGTGCACAGATCTTGAGTGCGATGTCTGCCGTTTAAGCAAATTTTTGTGCAAGTTGATCATGTGTGCACTTTTTTAAATTAAATTCTGCAAGCCAATTGGGTAGCACACCAATAAATTCAGGAAGTTCAGTTACAGAGTTCTGGGAAGCAACCTAGCCTCTCTCTTCACCTTACATGAAAATAAGAGACCGTCAGTTAAATCTTTTGAAATATTTACACCCCATACATTGAATTCCTGTACCAGTATTAAATTTCCTCTTCTCCAATGGCTTCTATTCATTCTTTAATGGTTTGAACGTATTAAATAGGATCTCTAACCTCGCAGTGAAAATGTGTGATCACAAAGATGAGTAGTTTGGGGTCTTTGATGCTTCTTACCTTTATTTGGTTCTCCTTTTCCAAGATGGGAAATAGATGTCACACTATTACTAAGTGTAAGGATATCTCATAAACATCATGGTATTGCTTCAATGCTTTCCTGTTTAGAAATTAACAGGGGCTTTCAGAGTGAACAGAAAATTCTCACAGTACAATCTGTGATGAAGGTTTTTGTGCAACTATGTCAGCAACTAGCTGAACAAAGGATTTGATACAAACACAGAGGTTTTTAGACAGGGTAACATGATGTCCTAAACTCCATTCAACTGATCACTCAACTTTAAGACCAAACGATTAACAGACATGCCTCTAAGCACATCATCATGCAAATATTTACCTCTTTGTACGTTCTTCTTACAATATTTGTGAAGTTATAATATTCTTTAATATGGTGTCTTACTGCAACATAATGTTATCTATCTACTCTCTTAATCATAAATTTATTTTTCTAGCGGATGGGAAACGATTGGCTTCTGTTGGAATAGATGACAATCACACTATTGTGCTGTGGGATTGGAAGAAAGGAGAAAAGCTTTCAGCAGTAAGGTAGGAATTTAACTTTGCTTTAGAATTTCACCTAAATGTACTTTCAAATGACAGTAAGTAAAATGTATTCATTAAAGAATAATAGTTCTCTAAAAATTAGCTATTTGTATCACATAAGTAATACAGGTGGTAACAGTTAGCACAGCCTTAAAACTTTCTTTGGAAGAAAAAACAGGCTCTGATAGTGTCAACAAAGATTATTACAGTGACAGCTCAACTGGTGAAGAAAGGAGACATAGAATATGAGGTTATTACATTTATTTGATGCGCTCAGGAATAATTTCTTTAAAACTCACTCCATGTGCTTCTGTTGGCCCTTCCAGAGATGGTGATATATGGTCTGCTTTTCACATCCTTTTCATCAGAGGTCACATCTTTCTTGGGATTGTAGTTTGCAGTGATTTTGCTCAGTTCTCTTTTCTTCAGGGTTCTTTCCTTTTCCTTTCTGAGTCCTGAGCAGCCTGATTTAACTCTGAAGTTATCTCTGCTTTGAACAGCAAGTTGGACTAAATGACTTCCAAAAGTTAAATATTTTGGGTGTTTCTTTGACTCTGTGCAGATTAATTGGTATATGTTTATTACATAGAGTTTTAATCCACAGATAGAATCTTATTTCTAATGTTGAATAATGTTTTTGACTTGTTTTTTCTAAGGAACTATTGCTTTAAATAGAGCAGTAATGTGAGTTGGTTTTCCTCCAATCTGCCTGGATTCAGTATGTATACTCTAAATATTGTTCTAGGTAGGTTTGAAAGGGAATTTTTTATTCTCTGCAGGTAAAATTTTAGAAGTATTTATTCTCTGCAGGTAAAATTTTAAAAGTAGCAACTTCTTTTTTATCCCTTAAGTTCATCGTTGCTCTTCGATGACATTTATTCTAATTTTCTTTTTAAACACACTTTGAGTTTCTTACTCACTGAGGAATGAAAATCCTGAATAGGTGATGTAGATAACTGGGAAAGGAGTACTCTTCTTTATTTGTCAGAAGCCCTGTTAGCTTGGCTTCTCTGAAGGTAATGGTTTGGACCTTTCATTTGTCTGCTTTTTATGTGATTTCCCATCCCCCCCCCCCTTTTAAAATTCCTTTACTCTCTGAACCCACCAATCTCACTTAATTCTTTTTTTAAATCAAACTTTAACCAGTTTATACTGGATTAAGTTTCCAGAGTGTTTTTCCTCCTACCTACTCAAAGGAATTGAACAGAATTTTTGAGAGCAGCATCTATACTTTGAAGATTACATTGTGAGTTTGGAAAGAAAGTGGTTCATGCTTTTACTACTATTTCATTCGGTGGTCTGAAAATGATGGAAGGCAAAAGATTATTGCCACTGTTGGACAGGGAGCAAAAATTAGGCATTAGAGGCTCTTTTGTATTTTAAAGAAAAAAACCCTGCTGGTAAGCATTTCTTTCCTTGCATAGGTAGCAAACAGTTGAAAGCTCTTTTTCAAACTGTAGGACTGAGGAAAAGCATTGGTTTTATAGAAGCATAGTAAAAAACCTAAAACATACAACAAGTTTTAATGGCTTTGGAAACAACTGAAATTTTCCATTTAAAATGGATGTAGCAGCATATATTTTAATCCAACAAGAAAAACTGAAAAATTAATTAAAGTTGGATAAGAATAGAAATTTATTTTCAAAACAAGAGACTTTCAAACAAGATTTACAACTTTACACCTGTAAATTTAATTATGAGCTGTCAGAGGTCTAAATGGCATATACTAACCTGAATGGAAATACATATTATTATGCAAATAAAATGCCACCTAGTGGATTGCTGAAGTAGCATAATCACTTGCCTTCTTTGGAAACTGAAGGGTAATGAAATAGAAAGTAGAACAGGACTCAGTAAGTTAGTTCATCGACTTTCTTCCTCTTCTTAATAAATTATTGTTAAAGATTTGGAAGTAAATGTTAACAAAATAGAGGAGGTTTACATTAACAAAAAACCTTCAAACCATAACGTATTTTAAAATATGAATAGTTATATTTTTATTTAAAATATTTTGCTTTGCATTTCAGAGGAAGCAAAGATAAGATTTTTGTGGTTAAGATTAATCCTTATATGCCTGATAAATTGATTACAGTTGGAATTAAACACATGAAATTCTGGCGTAGAGCAGGTAAGGAAACTTTTTCTGTTATTTATACTATAAGAGAAGCAGTATTTATACTTTGTTTCATGCATTAAAGGCAAATGTTTTCTCTAGATGTCTCTTAAGTTAGCTTGCGCTAGTAGAAATAACGTTAATTGGCATTATGGCAGTAGTGGGAATTCTTTTTCAGATCAGTTTTCCATGGAGCTAGAGCTACATAGGTAGAAAGGACTCTGGGTTTCCTGCTGGTTTTATATCTAATAATAATATAGCACATCTGAAAATGTTAGAGCTGCTCTAAAATCATAGAATGGTTTTTGGAAGAAGGACCTTCAGAACATGTATGTTATAAAGAGGCACAGATGTAAATAAACTTAAGGTTATAAAAATCCACATACAAAAAATTCAGAGAACGTTCTGGAAGAGGATACATGTGCCATTTGAGACATGTTTGTTTAGATAACTCTGCTGAGCTTGACAATTAAAGCCCAAGATAAAGCAGCTTGCTTTATCTGCTTGAAAAATTTTGAAGAAAAATCTATTCCCTGAGGAGTGTGAACTTCATTGTTTCAAAGCTCAAAACATATGTAAAGATATATGGCCACAGAACACTAGCTTATCTGCTAAGAAAGTTCTAATTATTCGTGCAGAATTTATGCACATCGACTCACATGAGTCCCTGGTAAAGATTAATTGTGGAGAGAAAAGTCTGTGATGAAAAAATGACACTAGTTTTCTCAGTTCTGGCTCCAACAGAAAGTAATCAAGTTTGCCTGAGAGCAAGCTGTCAAAGTCTATATAAATTATTAATTTTAATATTTAAGCTTGCTATCTATAGAAAGAACAAAGTGCGTTGGAGTATTTACTGAACAAATTACTATAAATTCTTTAGAAAGAAATCTTAACTATGATAAAAGCCTGGAGATGGTGATTTTGATTAAAATGAAATTGTTTAAAATGCTTCTTTTCTCTCTGGCATTGCTCAGTCAGCAGGAATCAAATTTCTCTAATGCTACAGCCCATCTGCGTGAAACCGCCATGGCACACTGGGCAAGGCAGTCACCATCAACCACACTTAGCAGTATTAGTGTGAGGAGCAGAGTATCAGTGCACTTTAACAAATGTCAAGGCTCTGAATTCTGTGCTAGAGCAGGTGCACTTGATGTGAGAAGTGACACCAAAGTATATGCTTTGGACTGAATTTCCATCAGTGCCAAGTGATGGCATAGTGGTTCAGAGACATTGCCTCTCTAAGCGTGAGAACAGTATGATGTGTCAGGTCCTGAGGGCCTTCTCTGTTTCTCTGAGTATGAAGTTTCTTGGAGGGTCATAAAAATATAAATCTGACTTTCTAGCCAGAAGTTACTATACTTCATACCTGCCAAGTGATTTTAGATATAGTATTTCAAAGAATTTTAAAATTTACACAGCTGTAACATTTCTATTATCTAGAGGCCAATATAGAAAACGTCTAAAAATAAAATCAGAAATTCTCTCACTGAAGGCATATCATGAAAAGGGTGGGATGTCAAGATTTAAGCTTCTTTTTTTCAAGTTAATTTCATTAGGAATTTCTATGAACTTTGTGGTAGATGTTAAGTTTTTTGTTTAGATGTGAGTTTACAAATGCACTTTCTCTTTGTATGTCTGTGTGGGTATATGTACATATTCAAGTAGTGAGTTAAAAGTAAGGTTTTTTTCTTGAAAGATGCCAAATGGTAGAAAAAATTTTGTTTTGTGAGAACTCTTCTCAGGCTCAATTTTTTGGGGAGCACCGGTGAACTAGAAGAAAAGGACTTGTTACTCTGGGTAAGGTTGTATAGTTTTTGGAAAATAATTCCAAGCAAACATCTGATGGCTTATTTTTTGTTTGAATCAGGAGGAGGACTAATTGGGAGAAAGGGCTGCATAGGTGCATTGGGAAGAACCGATACAATGATGTGTGCAGTATATGGCTGGACTGAAGAGATGGCATTCTCTGGAACTTCCACCGGGGATGTGTGTATTTGGAGAGATGTGTTTCTCATAAAAACTGTCAAAGCACATGATGGTCCTGTGTTCAGCATGCACGCATTGGAAAAAGTAAATAAACTGCTCATTTTTTTTTTTTGATGTCTGGACAAAAAAGTCTGTGAATTTAGACCTTTCCCAAATTCAGGAATCCATGGCTTTATTTCCATTACAGAAGAGCCTTGTGAGGTCCAGATTCAAAATAGTGTTTTATGCATGTCTCTAATTCTTGTTATGTAGCGTACTGTTTCTCTAACCCTTGTGGTCCAGCGACATCTTATTCAGTAATTTTCATGACCTTTTACTAAAGTAACGATAGTAACTTATGATAAGTAGAAGTACTTTCTGATTTAAGCATCCAGAAGTTTAATGCAGTATGTGAGCTTGTGAGAGAGGAAGATCATACGCTTACTATTTTGTGCTGTAATTACCATCTACTAGTAGAACCATTTAGTCTGTAGATCAGCAAGTACTCTTTCCTGATTGTCAGCTTATGTTAGTGAGTGTTCCAGTTAGATCACTTGTATGTTTGAAGTGATGTGTATATTTATGGTTTGCTAGGTTAAACCCAGTTACTCTACCTTTTAGCATTTGAGTTTCAGTATAGTAGCTTTGGACAAAGCATATGTTATTCATACTGCAAGAACTAATTACTCCAAAAGAAAGTATTAATTATTTGGTATTAAGTATACCTGTTGCTTCATTAAATAGTTGTAAATAATTTTTGAAGACAGAATGGCACAAATATGCATATATTTGAACAATTTAAGCACTAATCAAATTTTTGTGAGTGGTCTAAGTTTGGTTTGGAGTAATGAGGTGAAATGCCAAAGGGTTATTGAGGCTAAATACAAAGATAAACATTTCAGTATGTGAATTAATTTTTTCTAATGTGGTAGAAGCTTATTGGTTAGAACCTTTAAATCCAGCACGTGTACATGGACTGTACAGAACTGTGCTGCCTTCATCAGGAGGAGAATTCAGTCACGTTGTTGCTCCTGATCTTTTCATTTATAACATCTGTTGTTCTGTATATTACAGTGTGTTGTATATAATCAGTTTTCAGTATTGGCAGGAATCACTGGAAAATTAAGGAAAGATAATTGATTATAACTTGTGATATTTATTTATTTATTTCTCCAGGGATTTGTCACTGGGGGAAAGGATGGGGTAGTAGCTCTCTGGGATGATACCTTTGAACGTTGTCTCAAAACCTATGCCATCAAAAGGGCTGCTTTGGCCCCTGGATCTAAAGGTAACACAGACTTGATGCTATTTTTTTATTCTATTTAAAATACTTTATTTAAACAACTCTTTCTGTGGAATTGCTTCCCCAACAGGAGAAAATCCACAATTGACATAATGAATACTAAAAATGATTTTTTTGTTTTGGAGAAAGAAGGGGAATTTAGAATTGTGGTCAGTTTTGTAAGATATTAGTACGTTTTATGACTTAATTTTCTGTAAATGTGTACGTCTTTAGAAGTTTAAGAAGATTTTCATTCCTATTATTTCTACTTCTATTTATTCTTGATCTTACAGTTTTCCCTATCTGATAATTCTGGATAGCCTTTTCTTCACCCCCCTCCCCCATTGCATTTGGTGTGTTCTAACGTATATGGCTTGATTTTTCAAAAATCATAAATGGAAACTCATACCTGTTTAACAAAAAAACTGGGTTTGAAGGTGCCATAAATGGTAGTAATATGTTTCTATAGTTGATACTTCACATGCACATTTTTTCACTAAGATTGCCAATGAGTCAGGCTGATTAAACTTCAAAGATAGTTCGTTGAGAAGAAAGATTAGTGTCAGTTGGTAATCATTAAATACACCCAGATGGATCCAAACATGTAAGTTCTTCCATGCAGGAGTATGTTTTTACATGTTTACTACTGAGTATCTTTTTCTACAGTGAGACGTAATGTGCATATATGTGAAAAATCCTCTTTAAGACATGTTTGAGAATCTTCTGTTGTCTAACATTTTAATGTTCTAGGTCTCCTTTTGGAAGATAATCCTTCTATACGTGCCATATCTTTAGGACATGGTCATATTTTAGTGGGCACAAAGAATGGTGAAATACTGGAGGTGGATAAAAGTGGACCAATAACTCTGCTGGTTCAGGTACATGTTAAATATCAATCAAATATTCCATACCACAAACACTTGTTTTTTTCAAGTAAAGACTGTTGTGAAATAACAAGCATTTAAATTACTATTGAAGTTAGTGAGTTACTGTCACTTCATAGAAAAAATCTTTTTTTTTTTTTTTTTTTTTTTGCTAGGCTAGATCATTATGACTCCTCAATGAGAAAAACAGATCACAGAATTTCATGAATTTCATGTACTAATTTGTTCAATAAATTTATCCTTTCAAACAGGCCAAGATCATATTTGTTTGGGTTTTTTTTTTAAAAAAGCATGTGAAACAGTGGATTCTCCACCAAATCTCTTATTAACTTTTTCTGAGTACTAATTACTCATTATTTTTAAAAGTTGCCTCCTTGAGGGTTTTTTTTAGATTGTCTTTGTAATTATGTAAAAAATATTTCAGTTTCCTTTGCCATACCAAACAGACTGCATTTCTTAAGCCTGACTGCCAAACAGATTTTTTTTACATTCTGTCATCATAGGAATTTCTTTCGTACTTAAATAAAAATCTGTGGATCTTTTAATTCACGCTTCTAAGTGGCCACTGCAATATGTAAAGAACAAGATTATTACTAATTTTTAAAAGAATATATTAGAACTTTAAGGTAAAGAAAAAAATCTGCATTACAGAGTCATAGAATAGTTTGGATTGGAAGGAACCTTTAAAGCTCATCTAGTCCGGCCCCCCTGCAATGACCAGAACATCTTCAACTAGACCAGGTTGCTCAGAGCCTTGTCCAACCTGACCCTGAATGTTTCTGGGGATGGGGCATGTACAGCCTCTCATGGGCAACCTGTGCCAATGTTTCACCACATTCATCATAAAAAGTCTTCCTTGTATCTTGTCTAAGTCTACCCTCTTTTAGTTTAAAACCAGTACCCCTTCTTCTATCGCAATAAGCCCTGCTAAAATATTTGTCCCCATCTTATAGGCCCCCTTTGTAAGTACTGGAAGACTGCAGTAAAGTCTTCCTGGAGCCTTCTCTTCTCCAGATGGAACAACACCAACTCTCAGTCCTTCCTCATAGCAGAGTTTTTCCATCCCTCTGATCATTTTTGTGGTCCTACTCCCCGCTTGAACAAGTCCGTGTTTTTGCTGTATTGAGGACTCCAGAGCTGGACGCAGTACTCCAGGTGGGGTCCCACCAGGGCAGAGGGGCAGAATCACCTCCCTCAACCTGCTGGCAGTGCTGCTTTTGATGCAGTCCAGGATACAGTTGGCCTTCTGGGCTACAAGTGTACATTGCTGGCTCATGTCCAGCTTTTCATCCACCGGTACCTCCAAGTCCTTCTTGGCAGAGCTGCTCTCAGTCCCTTAATCATCCTAGCCCGTATGGATACTGGGGTTGCCCTAGCCCTGGTGCAGGACCTTGTACTGGGCCTTGTTGAACCTCATGAGGCTCACACAGACCCACTTCTCGAGCTAGTCCAGGGCCCTCTGGATGGCCTCCTGTCCCTCGAGCATGTCAACCACACCACTCAGCTTGGTGTCATCTGCAAACTTGCTGAGGATGCACTTGATCCCAGCATCTATGTCATTGACATAAATGTGTGTGAGGATTATTTCTGAGGCAAAAGTTTTCTATAGTACTAATTACTATAATTTGCACTTCTGCTCTAAGTAGCAGATTGAGGTTTATTCCAAGTTCTATGTTTCTACTCAGGTATTTCTGTATTACGCTCCAAAGATATGCATGTTCTCTGTCCTTTTTTTTTTTTTTTTTTTTTTTTTTTTACTTCCTTAAATGTATTATTTCATATTTCAGTTTAAAATACAAAGTCATCTGACTCGTGTTTTTTCAGGGTCACATGGAGGGGGAAGTTTGGGGTCTAGCTACTCATCCTCATTTACCTATTTGTGCCACTGTAAGTGATGACAAAACCTTAAGAATATGGGATTTATCTCCTAGCCATTGTATGTTAGCTGTTCGCAAATTGAAGAAGGGTAAGATGCTTAATATGAAAAAATATTTAACCGAATTCAGTTGATATTTGTTAGCATTATGAGTCTTTTGAAAGCAAGACTGAATAAATACCTTTCTTTCCTCAAATTATTTTATTGATGCTATGTTCACAAGTTATGTATCCCTTAAGCTAAATAATCTCGTTATGTAATACTGTTCTTAAGATTATTTGTAATTGTAAGATAGTTAAGTCAGTGAATTTATGATAAAAGTTACATAAATCTGCTGTGTTATTGCAAGATTTTTGAACACTGGAGAACTTCAAATCTAGAAATTTTTGGAAGAAATCTTAGATGTTGAATCTCTCCTCTTTGTGAATGTCAAGAAAAGAGAACAGACATAAAATTCTTACTCATTGTATACTATGTAACTGAATTTATTTTGACAGGTGGAAAATCTGTTGTAAGTGACATCATATAAGGAGACTTTTTTAGGATTAGACCAGACTGGCCTTAACAAGCTTTTAATGCTGTATATACTTCACTAGACAAGGGAATACAATAGGCTTTATCTTTGATCCAAACATTATAGGAAGCTCAGTTGAAGATGATTTGGATTAATAAAGTAAATGTAAGGTCATGAGCTGGCACAAACAGGGATTAAACAAGAAAGTTTTAAGTTGGTGAAGTCTGCTCCAGTCTTAAACCTGCTATTTCTTAATATTTTTAAGAGTAGTTTTGGCAAAAAAAGGACTGTGGTGACTTCATTTCCTGATGAGGCACATTTTGAGATGCTTTGGTGATCTTAGAAAACACGTGTGTACTGTACAGAAAGAGCTGGATGCTTCTGCGGACTGCAGTAATGGAAGTGAGATAATATTTGGTAATTAAAAAAGGCAAGACTCAATGAAGAAAAAAATGTCTGTGTAGCTGAGGAGTAACTGAGGAGCGGAAGGCTCAGGATGTTCTAGCTGATCACAGGATGACAATTACATGTGATAGTGAGGTATTTTTCCCAGGATGTATTGAAGTATTAATGTAATTTACCAGAGACTAATCAGAATATTTTTCATCTACACTTCTCATCTGCGTTCAGATGAATGAAATAAAACTGGAAGTTGGGTATGGAGAAGGAGGAGCAGCAGGATAATGAATGAGAAGCTAAATAAAGGATTACTATCAAGTTAATCAGAGGAACAAATAACAGGGAAAAATATTTATGCTAATGGAAAATTCTGTCATGGAAACAAATCTATATAAGCTGACCATAAATAAATTTAGATTGGAAATTAAGCTGGTTTTCAAGTGAAACTTGACATATTTATTAAAAGGATTATATGACACAGTGATCGTGATAGCAAATGACTGGATTCTGTGAGTCCAGAAGGTCTTTTCCAGCTGTGCTCTCTTTCCCAGAGGAAATGGTAACAAACAACTGGCACCAGATGCTAAGGAGGGCAAATAAAAAATATACATACAATAGTGATTAATCTGTATTACTAATGTAGAATACTGTCAATTAATATGCAGATAAATCTAATCTAAGATTCTGGGGTTGTGTACTTGTTGATTTTCCAATAGCTTCTGTGTGCTATTGCAGATGTAAAGCTTGAAAATTATCTCAGCAGCATCTAAAAAATTTCATGAGACTATATATTATAAGAATAGCTTTGGTTTACTGCTAGAAAAATAAATCTAAAAGAGGGATTATGCACTGTACCTGTACCTGATTTACCTGAAGTAAAAATACCCTTTCTGTATTCCTCATAGGAGGTAGATGTTGCTGCTTTTCTCCTGATGGAAAAGCATTAGCTGTTGGTCTCAATGATGGAAGTTTTTTGATAGTTAATGCAGATACCCTGGAGGATCTCGTCTCTTTCCAGCACAGGAAAGATGTTATTTCAGAGATCCGATTTTCTCCTGGTAAGTAATTTAAAATTAATATTTTTATATCAAGGTTGTTCAAGCAAGCTTTATAACCTTTAAAAGATAAAAGAAGCAGTGATATGTAATACTCTTTTACATGTAACAAGTTAGCAACACTAATATTATTAACATTTTTAATAATACTGGGTGTGAAGTCCTATATTTCTCATTTAAGGATGAGATTATTGTAATAGGTTTGCTGATAGTAACCTTCTGAATGCAACAGTCAGTTTTAAATCACGAACATCCCGCAGCCTCCCTAGGTCCCTAGGGTTCCACTTTATGAGCTGCATAAGTTTGGCTCTTCACTGAGGTTACTGTTAGCTAATGAGAGTGCTTGAAACTGATGTGTCAGAAGTTCTGGCATCATCTTTTTTTTTTTTTCTTCTTTTTCCCCCTACAGCACTCCCAGTGAGGCTAGGTTTTTTCAAACAGTACAGCTCTTATTTAGGAACTCAAATGTATGACCTAAATTAATAATACTACTTCAGTGAAAATACTCTTCCGTAAGAAAAATACATGCTAATTACTGATACCAGTTCTCATGCAACATTACTATTCAGTCGTCTAAGCCTTACCACTCTCTAAGTGCAACAGATGTTTAAAATTTCATCAAATAATTTTTATTGCTTGAAGATGTAATGATATAATGGTTGTATATTTCATACGAATTTTGATTATGTGATATCAACATTAGTCTGTCAGGGACTGTGTATAAATTAGCAAGCTAATTTCAGAGAAATATTGAGTGGGTTATAGCTAAATCCCAGAATGTGCTTGTGTTTAATATATGGAGAACTATGATTTTGAAAATCTCTTGTGTTTCTACTGATGTATTTTAGGGGCTGGAAAGTACTTAGCTGTGGCATCTTGTGACAACTTTGTAGATATTTACAACGTAATGAGCAGTAAACGAGTAGGAATCTGCAAGGGAGCCTCCAGCTATATCACACACATGGACTGGGACATAAGGGGTAAGCAGAATTTATTCTAAAAATCTACTGGAAGTTTGATTAAATTATAGACTAAATACAGTACATCTACAGTATGAATTTATGGTATCAGTGACAGAGTTATTTCTTCAGTTTATGAATATGCTCACAGCATCTGAACAAATATAAATAGTAGTAAAAATAATGGTTTTTAATATATTTAGAAGCTGTGCAATTTCAAGTAAAATAGATTGTCTCTATAGATGGGTTTGGGTTTTTTTTTTTTACAACTTCTGTGTTTATTGTTTGACTTCTACTTCTTGAATAATGTGCTGCATAATGCAGTTGCATCTGTAGCACAGGAATATGTATCATTGTCAAAAACAGCAGAAAGACTGGATTTCCTGTCTTCCTGGGTCTTAATATGTGATTCATTTAAATATTAACTTTAGCAGTTTCTTACAAAAACAAGGCAGTGCAGTGATGCAGTCTGTTAGTTCCTGCTCTTACGCATCTACTTGATCGTTTTTGAAGCAGTCTAGTTTAATTTGAAAGTGTTATAATTTAGCTTCCTCTGAGAATTTTGAAAACAGGAATGGGACAGAAACATTAACGAGAATTTCCCTCAGAAAAATAGTAGTATAAAGGCAAGCAGAAATTAGCTGCTTGGAAGCAGCCACTGGCCAGGTAGCATATGTGCTTCTCAGTCCTGAGAGCGCTTTGCATACTGGTCAGGCAGTTGACACAAACAAGCTCTGAATTAGACCTAGTACATTTTGTCTACCATCTGATGGGACAACCATAAACAGGAGAGAAGTGATGCATTATTGCAGTCTTCAAAGAGAGGAGGAAGGACTGTGAATTTAAGGGGTCGAAGAACTCAGATCTATAGAAGCCCATACTTCCAGATCCACAGTTTGTGTGCAAATTTTTCCATTATTTGAAAACAAATAATTTGTGTAATATTGTTATCAACAAAAACTTTTTTTTTGTAAAATGGAATCTTCTATTTAATGTTAATATACAATATGTAATGTGTTTTACAGGGAAGCTTTTGCAAGTCAACACTGGTGCTAAAGAGCAGTTATTTTTTGAAGCTCCTCGTGGGAAAAAACAGACAATTCCTAGTTTAGAGGTGAGGAAATAGACTGCCTTCTTAAATTGTTTGCCAGGTAGAGTTATGATGCAACTGTCTATGCCACAAAAGAGGGAATGGTGTATAAAACTACAATTATAACTGATCTGTTGAAAAAGCCTCTGTTTAAGCATTCGCTGTCCTTTATCCTTTTTTGCAGCCTGTTCAATTAAATAATGTAATCAGAATGATAAAATGCAGTGGGGATATCACATTTGTCTCGTCTGTTAAGAAATGGACACTTGGCTGACACATGCACTCATGAAAATCTCACTGGACTTCTATATGCCTCTTTCGGTACCTAAACACCTTTGAAAAGCTATTGCAGATTATTTAGCCCTAATCTTGCTGTGGAAGACTTCATGCATGTCTTTATATAACAATGCAATACATAATTTACATAGGCCAGTGTAGTGCATTGTAGCTATAATATTGATTTGTTTTCTCAGACACAGAGCATTGTCATAGGGCAGACAGTGAAAATGGATAATTCTCAAATAATGTTTTCTATGAGGTTGAAAAGGTAGGGTTGAAAAAAAAATTTTTTTTTCCAACCTGGAAGGGCAGGTAAGGTCAATTTATTTTTTTTTAATAGTTCTAGAGGTTTTAGAACTGGAAGTTAATAGAGGTAAAATTAAGGGTCTCTAATGAAATCTTGAATAGTCACTATTAAAATATTATCTTTTAGATGTGACATACCTTTCAGTGCAAGGACTTTTTCTTGAAATAAGGTATGGAGAAAACTGCCTAGGAAGAAGCATGCTCTGTCTCAAACAGATTGTTTTTGTAGGTAGAAAAGATTGGCTGGGCATCATGGACAAGTGTTTTGGGCTCTTGCTGTGAAGGAATCTGGCCAATAATTGGTGAAGTCACAGACGTAACTGCTTCATGCCTCACTAGTGATAGTAAAGTATTAGCCACAGGAGATGATTTTGGATTTGTGAAACTGTTTCGATACCCTGCTAAAGTAAGTAATTTTCAGCTGTTCATGGAGAAGATTGAATAAAACTGCCTTTTCAAATGTGTAAAAATTCATCACTCAGAACAAAATAATGCTTTTATACTTTTGTCCTTATGATCAGAGAAGGCATTCAATATTACATTGCAATGCATTAAACTTTCAGAGTAAGAATGACCATTCCAGGTCAGATGTAAGAACCATCTCATTCTGGTGGCATGGCAGTGCCATGACAGTGGTAAATGCATAGGAAAAACTGTAAGGACAGGAATGGGACAGGCACTGTCTAATAACATCTTAGGTATTAACATCCTTAGTGTAGTTTTTATCAGTGTTATTTTTAGCCCCTTAAGCTCTTGTTTTGGAAGACATTGAACACTTCTTCATCATCTTCATTTAATTCCTGATTTTATAGACCTTCATTCTGTCCAAATTCAGTCACTTTTCTCTAAGATGAAGAGCTTTAATAATATTATATCATGCATCATAGACAAGCCGTTCCAGAAGTACATTATATTTTTACTGCTTTTCCAGAACCTTTCTAGTTTCCTGTATATTTATCAGTAAATATGTCTTCAATTTGAATATTTTGCTGTGCTAGCGATGGTAACAATGCACAAGTATTGACTTGTTTATTGGAAAAATAGTCTATGTGTGTTTTATTCTTAATCTGTTAGATTATTTTTTCTTTTAGGAAAATTGATCAATACTGCTGTAATCTGTTTATAAACAAATTCTTGCATGTTTGTTATGGCTATATTAACATTTCATGAAGTTGCTATAGTAGGGGAACTTGGCAAATAATGAGATGCACACAAATGCAAAACAGCTGAAGCATAAACTGTAAAGAAGTAAAGAACACGTTTTGCACTGGTAATGTGTTTTAGTTCTATCTAGCACTTGTTAAATTTAGCTGTGTCTTTTCTTCTACCTTCTAGGGAAAGTTTGGAAAATTTAAGAGGTATGTCGCTCACAGTACCCATGTAACAAATGTCCGTTGGACCTATGATGACAGTTTGTTGGTCACTGTTGGAGGAGCAGACACCTCTTTAATGCTGTGGACTTACGAGGTGGAAGGACACAGGGATAGCAGGCAGTGTGACAGTGAAGAGTCTGATCTAGATTCTGAAGAAGATGGAGGTCAGTAATAATTTATAAAACCAACTGGATTATACTACATTGAGAAGATTTAATTAATGGAAAACTGCTAATTTAGAAGTACAGGTTTTACATATGATTGTTTTAATCTTAAATAGAGAAGATGCTTCAAAAACATTAAGCAAAATATATTTTGGGGGAAAGGACTGATAAACTGTTGTGAAGAAAATGAAGTGTTTGTGTCAATGTATATAAAAAAGGCTCTTGATGTCTTTTAAATGAAAAAAAAAACTAAGTGCCAATTCTAGGTAACTTCCAAAAATCTATATAAATAAATACATTCATCATAGTTTAGATTTGTACACCAGTTCTAATGGTATTATGTTGAAATCTGTATAATGTGAGATCATAGTTATCTTGATGTTACAGCATCTGTTTTGGTAACACAAAAACATAGTAGACTGAGGCAGACTGATGTTCATATATGGAACAATCTATTGCAAGATCTTAATATCAGCAGTTAAAAGTGTTTATTACATTTCATAGAGTTAACTTCTATGGTTTTGCCATACTTTGTTTCCTTTTTGTGTTATAATTCCAAGGATTCATAAGCCTCCAAACTTGTTCTCTTTGCTGCCAGGTGTAATTTTCCCCCCTTGTCAATTCCTCAGTCTTGAAGCATTTTTAAACTATCACTGCTACTCTTTAAATAGTTCTGTGTAATAAATTAATTTCAGTTTTCACTGAAATCTGCTAAATTGCCAAAGAGACACTTTAGATATTAGAAGCATATTGGGAAGAATTTTTAGGCACTATCTTTCTGCTTAAAAATATTGAAGACTACATCCAGGACAGGTCCTGAAATAGAGAACAACCTGGCGCTAAATCTTCCAGAACTTAACAGCAGGTGTCATGTAGTGAGGTCCTTTGTTGCTGGCCCTGAGTTAAGGCCAACCAAGCAGAAATGGGATAGCTTTGAATGTCCCTTGAATCTTTGTTAATAATTTTTTTCACAAAGATATTGTAGAGATTTTTTTTTCTTAGAATGTCTTCTATTAACAATGTTCATGATTCCCAGCTACTTTCTTTCTGTTGTGTATTTAGATTACTAATAATACATATTGTAATTGTTGTATTCCAGTACATTGTTGAAACCTTCACAAATTTTGATTGAATTTTTTTTCTGATATCTTGTTTTGATACTGTTCATTCTGATTTTGTTAGGTTATGACAGTGATGTGACAAGGGAAAATGAAATTAATTACACCATCAAAGCCTTATCAACTAACATTAGACCAATGTTTGGAATTAAGCCTCATCTGCAACAAAAGGAGCCAACCTTAGATGAAAGGTAAGTGCTAAATTACAATTCTAACCCAGAAAGCAATCTGAAAAGATGATTAATAGTGAAACGTAATTATATTGGAATATATATGCAACTTAAAAGGGAATGTAGAAAAAAAGTGGAAATACTATTTATTTGGGGGGGGGGGGGGAAACCCCAACAGCACAGCTAAAGAAAAGTCTTGTCTAAGGACTAGACTGGATCTCTGTTTCAGAGAGCCTGAAAGACTACAAATGATACATGTATATTATTATGTTGGGTGAGTTTCTTGAGATAATTTTTATTTGGTGGTGTTTGACAATATATTCCTTTTGAAAGTTAAATACTGAGTGGTATCTAGTGTTGGTATTGTAGGCGTGAACCTGTACAGTAGTTTTATTGAAAGACAGCTTTCAATTTTTCGTTTTTGCCAGAAATCTAGTTTAACTAATTCAGCTGTAATTGCTCCTTGCGTTGTTTCTGTCTCCAGATAACTTCTACCTTTCTTTGAAAAATTCTGTCCACAGTGGTTCTGCAATTTCTATTAATGAGTCTTGGAAAATTGATTGCTTTGCAGAGTTAGTTGTGTTGCCTGGTTCACTATTGTATGCTTTAGAAGAGAAGGGGATGGGGAGCAGAATAGAGTAAAACCAGCAGTTAAAGTAGATGTGACATAAGAAAAAGAATTTTTAACCACTAGAACGTAATCTGCTGCAGAATCCGCAACTGAGCACAGGACCCTGAAAGTTGTTTGTTGTTCAGCAAAATAGATGTGGACAGTGTATGTGAGGGAAAAGGAAAGAGGGATTCCTACAGTGGCAGTTGTGGAATGCTAGTATTGAAGAGAGAAGTGAGGAAAACACAGCACAATAAAATTAAGGATGTAGAGAAATAGCAGATTGGAAACTTCCTGCAGGAATGTGAGGAGTTCTGTTATGATGCACATGCCTCTTTCAGCAGTAAAGCTGACAGATCTGTGATGCCCTTGTTGAGAAATGCAACCTGACGTTTGTGGGAGCTTTGGTGTCACTTTTGTTTTTAAGTTGTGCTGCTGAAGGGAGAGAATGTATACCTGCCTATAAAGCAGTGACTTGCTATTTTGCATTTAAAATGAGAAATACTCTGTTTATTAACCAGATGCATTTGATGTGGAAGTCAAAAAGAAATAATATGCATGGTGTCTACATTTTGGATTTATATTTACTCTTGTTAATGAAAGGTGTGATAAATATTTTTTAAATGAAATTGTAAGCCTCTTGTATTTCTTCTTATAATTGTTTGTGGAAGCTAAGTGAGTTATGGTTTTCAGTTTCAAAGAAAATATTAAAAAAAATTAATTCTGTAGTAAGATACTAGGTTCCAATTCAGAATGCATAAAAGTTCATGAAAGAATTCCATTGTCTGCATTGTTTAAAAGTTTGGGGCCCTAAAACTTCCAAGAGAAGTTTTTGTGAAGAATAAAACCGGTATATTGTTACTGTATGCATTTTAACTTCTGCTAAAGTTAGTATTGTGTAGGATTGGTAAATGTTTTAGTAAGTCTGCTTTCATAAATACTAACTTTAATTTTATTTTTATTTCACTTTCCTTTTGCTTCCTATGAAGGCAGGGGGTAGTGAGGTAAGTTCATTTACACAAAGTCCAGGATCAAATGCCTTTTAATAACATGAGCTGCTCGGGAAAGTAGTTATCCTTTGAAATAGAAGTGAAGACTTTAATTCTTTACTATTAAATAGTAGCTTATTAATGGGTAGAAGAGGGATAAGCGATAAAGAGTAAGTCCAGTTCTCGGTCTAAGTAGACGTGAATGGATGCTAAATAGAGTATTTGCAAGGATGTAATCAAATCTCATCCTATTTTCCTCAGTACTTTGGAGTGGCTAAGGAACAACTTGACTTAAGTAACTGTAGTCAGAGAGTTCATGTAACTTCTTGTGGACTTCTGTAAGACTATATCACATTCTTGGTGTAGAGGTCCAACATAGAGTAAAAAGTGTGGGGAATATTTTGCAGAGTTGCCTGAAGTGGCTATACGAGCTGTACCACCATGTCTGCACCACTGTGTTGGAGCTAATGAAGCTCTGGGGATGAGAGTAGCCTGGCATTTTACCAATGCACCTACACTACTTAAGGATCTGAGCTAGGTCCCCATAGCATTCATGTGGCATGCAGAGTCACTAGCTTAGGTGCCTGCATTAGGTAATTAGGTTTTACACCTACCCTATTTAGTATATATGTATACTCAACAACATGCTCTTACATTTGTAGCACAGCAGATCCATAGGGTGTAGGCCACCCTTCAGACTTGTAGACTGAGCTGCCTGGACACTTGGACC
This sequence comes from Falco rusticolus, assembly GCF_015220075.1. Lineage (NCBI taxonomy): Eukaryota > Metazoa > Chordata > Aves > Falconiformes > Falconidae > Falco > Falco rusticolus. The sequence goes on from NC_051193.1 coordinate 44,104,888, forward strand.
TACACTGGTTAAGAGAGCCCCTCTCATATCGACCTGGATCCTGTTTCCACAATGAAATCACATTCCTGTGGTGACAGATGTTAGAATTGTGTCAATCTCTGTGTATCCTTCTGCAGACAATTTGGCATAATAAAGCAAGCCACTGTCTTTATCTAAATTTTAGATCCTACCACTGGCAACCTTCATCAAATTAATTCTGGTTTTTAGCCTTTTAAAAAATGTGTATCTGTAAAGTCAGTGTATTTCTGTATAAGTTATGCAGAGTATGTATAACCTGTACAGACTTTTCTTCTGTATCACTGCCATCCTCAGCTGTACCAGGGAGAAAAAAATATAACAAAAAGCTTGTGGGTCAAGATAAGGACAGGGAGAGATCACTCACCAGTTACCGTCATGGGTAAAACAAACTCGACTTGGGGGGAAATTAAATTAGTTTTTTTACTGTGCTTTGATTTACTTAACTTTGGTAATAATGAGAAATAAAAACTAAATCTTAAAAACACCTTCTCTCTCTCTCACACACACACACACACACACACATTCTTCCCAGGCTCAACTTCACTCCCGAGTTCTCTCCCTCCTCCCCCACAGCGGCACAGGGGGATGGGGAATGGGGCTGCCCTCAGTTCATCACACCTTGTCTCTGCTGCTCCCTCCTCCTCACGCTCTCCCTGCTCCAGCAGCAGGGTCCCTCCCATGGGAGACAGTTCTCCACAAACTTCTCCGGCGTGAGTCCTTCCCATGACCTGCTCGAGTGTGGGTCCCTCCCATGGGGCACAGCCCCTCAGGCACAGGCTGCCCCAGCCTGGGTCCCCCACGGGGTCACAAGCCCGGCCAGCAAACCTGCCCCAGCCTGGGCTCCTCTCCATGGGGCCACAGGTCCTGCCAGGAGCCTGCTCCAGCATGGGCTTCCCAAGGGGTCACAGCCTCCTTTGGGCACCCACCTGCTCTGGTGTGGGGTCCTCCAGGGGCTGCAGGGGGAGACCTGCTCCACCATTACCCTCCGTGGGCTGCTGAGGGCACACCCTGTCTCACCGTGGTCTTCGCCGTGGGCTGCAGGGGAATCTGCTCTGGTGCCTGGAGCGCCTCCTGCCCTCCTCCTGCATTGACCCGGTGTCTGCAGAGTTATCTCCCTCACATATTCTCCCTCCTGTCTCTGGCTGCTGTTCCGCAGCAGTTATTTTCCCCTCTTCTTAAACACGTTATCCCAGAGGTGCTACCACCATCGCTGATGGGCTCAGCCTTGGTCAGTGGTAGGTACATCTTGGAGCCAGCTGGCATTGGCTCTGTCTGACACAGGGGAAGCTTCCAGCAGCTTCTCACAGAAGCCCCCCTGCAGTCCCCCTGCTACCAAAACCTTTCCACACAAACCAAGTACAACTGCTCGGGGTGGGTAGTACATCTTTGTCATTCCTTGTTGTGCATAGGCTTGTTATATTGACTGCCAAACATTACAAGAGCTGTGTCTTGTAGCGCTTTATTGGAATCCTTGTATTCTGAGGATCAGAGGTGTACACCAGTGTAGAATGTGCCTCTGAGAATGTTTTTCCAGTAATTTTGACTTTGTGTATAAAGGGGATTCCTTATGAGAAAGTATTTGAATATCTTTTACTGTTGAGTGTAGGAGGTATTTAATTCTGTATGGGAGAAGATGGACGTAAATGTTACCAGATAATTAAACTCTAAGGCTACGTATAAAGACCATACCAAAAATAATGTTGCTACTTGATTGTTGTACCTGACAGCTGAAGTGGAACTCATAAATCCTTGCCATAGTGAAGTTCCTTCTATGTAGAAGGAATACGATTATTAGTATCCAGAGTATTAAATGACATAAACAATAGAATGCTAAAGGAAGAAGCATACATGAAATCTCATCTGTTTCCTACCTCTGTTTCACAAAAGCACATCTGTGAAGGCGAGAGTTGTAGTCTGAGGCCATCGTCTGGATTTAGAGTTAGAAATTACTCAACTGGGTACCCAAAATTGATTCACTAAAATTATTTTGATTCTAATATTATTAGAAAGGTTAAGTTGATTGCACCTTTGATGTTGTAAGTAGTAGAGTGACATAGGAAATCAGAGTTTTAGGACATTTAGTCTACCAAAAATTAAAATACATATCACTGTGTGGGTCAAAACAGTGTCACTCCTTTCTCCTAAAGCTCTGTGGAAAGGAATTAAATAATCCCTAGGGTTAGAAAGGGAGAATAAGTGAAAGAGGCTGCAAAACACTGCAGTCTGGTGAGTAGGTACATTCTCTGTGAAGTGTGGAACATGGGATTCCGCTTTTGATGTATCATAGTAATTTTCCAGTGACCCTGAATTAAAAATGTAAATGCATTTCCCAGAACGTGAATGTGAACAAAGAATTATTTTTGGTTTCCAATGGAGGTAGTGTCCTGTTCTCCGTTTTCTGGTTTTGTTCATAAATTATGGCTTTCCCTTGCAATAGCAGAAGTTTAAAAAAATTTTTTTTCCCCTTCACAACACAGTTTTGCTAGGAGCAGTGGACATTTCTGTGTCTTAATCATTTTTATGGTTAACATATTAACTTCAGATGTGAGTTGCATCAATTTATACTTCAATGCAGGACTGTCTTTATTTTTTCCTTCAGGACAAACATGATTTTCCCCACTTTTTTTCTGGGTTTTTTTTTCCTAACAGTCTTGTCTAAGAAATTTGATATTTGAAAGAAAATGAGAGAGAGAGAGAAGTATTTTTTGAAAATAAGAGATGCTAGTGCCATAAAAGTTGATGTGCTCAATGGAAAGATGTTGAAACCTGAAACTTCTTAAATTTCAGGCATGTTTTTTTAAAAATTAGGGATGCTAGGACTCAAGATTTTATTCAGATTCATTCAGTTTAAGGTCTGCTTGCAATATAGTTTAAGGTTACGTCTACTCATGATATGTCATTCTCTAGTAGTAAAATTACCATGAAATATATTTTACATTGGAATACTTACTTTAACTTCAATTGAAAACACAAAATGGCATTGGCTGTAGGACAGCACTATGTATTCTGAATTGTTTGTAATTTCTGAGTAATAATATTAAAAGATAATATTTTAATGTGAAAATATATCTACTGTTTATCTAATGTGGTTGTCTAGAGCTTTGTGGATATTCAGCAGCACAAAATAACTTGGAAAACTGTGTTTCTATCCTTTACTGAAAGTTCTTTCCTAGTATGTTTTGGGGCTGGATAAATTGCTTAGGAGAAAAATTCATCATGGGTGGTTAATTTTTAAAACACTTCTGGCTCAGCTACTCCCTGAACTGGAAATCACTGGAGGTTGGGAGAAGAATCTGGAGGATATCACTCCATTCTTACTCTGTTCTTATACTCCTTGAAGTATTCAGTATTTGTCACTGTCAAAGGGATGATGCTCTGATTAATGTACTTGAGACAAGAATGGCTGTACCAAAAGATCTCAAAACTAAATAACCAGGAATTCTGGTTGAATTTTTCACCATGAATTTACCATACTAAATATTTGCAAGCAACTAAAACCATTTTCAGTGTTTGTTTCTCATAGTCATCGCTATCTTGTTTTCTTAATACATACCATTACTCAGTCCAGGTGCCAAGATCTCTTGTATGGGAAGATCCCAGTGTTGTTTTTTGGTTTGTTTTGGGGTTTTTTTGTCATGAGGATTATTTCTCTCTGTGTGGAAGGATGTACATAAATGCATAACCTATTTCAGATTCTTGAGTATTCATAATGGGAAGGGAGCTTACAAACTATTTACAAACTAGTCCTGTACTGATCCAGAAGTGAAGAATTTTTATTTTTTTTTTCCTGATACAAAGGGTAGATAAATGTAAATTGTACTTCTGAGGGTGTGAAAGAGGGAGAAAGTTACTGAAATGACGGTTCCTTTATCTGAACCTTACATCATCCACATCCATTTGCAAGTTGTTCAGCACTGTTGTCTTAATTTTCTGGAAAGTTTTCCCTAACAGATGAGACAAAAAATCTTTTTCCTTCACCTGTAAGTGGAAAAGACTGATAACTAGTGTCCTCCTTGCTGCAGTCAAATTGCTAGGTAGTTCTTAAAAGAAAAGCAAATCAAAACAAAGGAAGTGTAACTGCTAATCAGGCTAATGAAAAGTGCCCATGCATAGTACTAATATTAGGAAATAATCTGTACATGCCCATATATTCTGATGATTAATAATGATGTTTTGCTAGTTTAAATGTAGGAGTAGGCATCACATACAACTGAGAAAACCCATCCAGTGCACCAAATTTGTGAAACAGATTTCAAAATATCTTCAGTCAACAAACTGAATTCAATAATGAAAAAACAGTATGTATCAGCAGTGCTCAGTACCCCACACATTTTGACTAGCTGAGATAAATGTATTTTAGTATAACTGAATGTGTTTTTCTGAGTGAACTTGAGTATCTGTCTTTAATAGCGAGTTGACATGTTCTATTCACTAGCTCATTTCAGGAAGTTAAACTTGCACAACTTCGAGTAATTTGGCTGTTGTGTTTAATTCTCTTTAAATGCTTGATATACTTCAGCGGGTTTTGGGTCTGCTTCTGCTTGCTTTCTCTGTTTACAGTACGGATCAGTCCTAAGAAATATATTCTCATGCCAACACATGTTCATGATTCTCATATAAGTGAATGGGAGCTTTCTGTACAATAGATTTACATAACCTATGAAGTTGTGAATAATCCCCTTGTAAAAAGAAGTAAACGAACCAGAAAGTCAATAATAATAATTTCTATAAATAATTCACTGACACCTAGCTTTCAGCCAAACTTGTATAAGTAATCCTTTTCTCTTTCCCACCTGCTGCTGAAAAGAGGTTCCAGGTAATGCTTTTATTTTGCTATCTAGTCCATATTTTACTATCATCTCCCATTTTCTTTAAAAAGCCATCTGTCACATAGGGTGCTATGCCATGCACCTCTCACTCTTCAAAATATTGCTGTACTACAGATTTTAAATTTATATGTATTCATTGTAGCTGTATTCCATACAATAAGCTAGATATTTATTTACTTAGCGCTATAAAATTAACTACATAGAACATTAAACTTGCATGTTTTACAAATAGTATTTTTCAATAATATTTATTAAAATACAGAGATTAGCACTCTCTACTGGGCAGCTATGAACCTCAAAAGTAGATGGTTTTACATTTGATGGGACAGTCCCACCTGACATGTCAAGTTGTCTATGTTGTTGAATTAATTGAGTAATAAATTACCTATATCTGCATTAGTGCATACAAAATGGCACTTACTATTCATAGGGCACATGAAAATAATTATGACTAATCACTGTCAAGAAGCAGCATTTAAAAACTACCGGGTTTCATTATCTTCTAAAGGAAAGCAGACCTCTAAAGCTTCATAGGTGGCTTTGACAGTCTTACCAAGAATAAGTGGAAGAACTCCTCCTTACTTTTAAAATTAATTCTCTACTTCATGCTTGCCAACACCTTTTGGGGAGGGAGTGAATGTCACTTCCTGCTGAAGGCTACTGCAAAATCAGTTGCCAAGTTCTCTGCAAGTGCCCCGGAGTACAAGGTGCAGCTATGGTGACCCTCACAGGAAGGGACTTCTTTTGTACCAACAGCTGTAACTTGCTCTATGAAATCATGCCCAAAACAACACTTGGATTTTTAAAACAGAAATAAGTGTTGTAATTGGCATTGTCATAAGTTACCATGGAACTCAAAGAATTGATGGCAGTTTATATTAACCACAGAAGACCCTCCCTTAATAACTTTAGAAATTCAGTACCAAGAATAAAAACAGTGAGTGAAATACAAGAACATGATACAAGACAACCATGAAAAGGGATTTCTTTGTTTCACAAACTACTGCAAAATGCTTGTATTCCGTTTTTTATGGTCTCATAACAAGAATTATTAAACTATATATACAGATTCTGTTATCATATTGAAAATTAAGTGCCAATGTTGAGGTATTTATTTGCCCTGTGATAGATGGCTGGAACTCTGCTTCCATATGTTCAAACTGATCCCATCTGTATGTGCATTCACCCCAAAATGTTCATGCTCTCCTTCCCATCTTTTGCACACAGTTTATGATCATGCAGCCAGTTACACATACAGGTATATGACCACTGTGTGTTGTATATGCATGCCTTTAGTGGCTTCCCTGCACATTAAATAGCAAATGAAAAATATCTTCAGCCTTTGTACCTTTAAAAAAGCACTTGGAAAATGTATTCTGGTGTCCTTCAGCATTCCTGCTTTTAAGTGCACAAGTTACAGTCTTTAAACTTAACTGGGGAAAAAAATGCATATGTGCTTGTAATTTGCATTCCAGTTCCACTGCTCTGAATCAATGAGTTAGTCTGTCATAGGTGGGTACTTATATAATTGTTTAGGTGACCTGTGAGATAGTATAGCTGCATATAGATTGTCAAGTTTTATTGACCAATGTACATTTACTTTACCCTTTTGTATGGTAATGTACAAATGTAAACATACTTTAACGATAGGCTAAGGATGGATATCAAACCTATATTTGTATCTCTTTATCTGTACAGCTTTTAAGTATAGATGGTCTTTTCAAGTAGTTGCGTAATGTGAAATTGTTTTACCTCTTCTCCCATTCTATCACAAGGGATTAGCAGACAGCAAACGCTATAAAAATGCCACATTCTAGATCCGAGCAGCAGAGAAGTCTTCACTTCCAGTCAGCTCAGTTCCGGTAACATAGACCTGTGCCAGAACCATGTCCTTTCAGTTTTTGTTGCTTTCATGAAACTTTAGCTGTGCTCTTCTGCTCTATTTAGTTTTTCTGCTTTCTTTTTCTCTAATTGGCTTTTTTATCTTCAGGGACATAAATTAAATAAGGGGGGGCAGGAAAGAAATGAGACTTGAGTGCTCTATCAAATGTGCGGGTGACAAGTGGAAGAAGGGCTCTTTATGCTGTGTTTTATCAATTTCTAGAGCAACAGTAATAAGACTGTTGCTGAATTGTCCATGACAAATCAGAAAATAAAAATATAAAACGTTTGGAAGCGTTCTGGAGTGAGCAGGAGGTGGATTGCGCAGTTTTGCTCAATCTGTCCCTACCCCCATCTGTGAGGCAGGCCTGAGCTCCAGTGATGGAGCCTACAGCCCTTGTGTGCCACTTGCCTGGTCAGCACAGGATTGTCCCTCGCTGCTTCTCCAAAGCTCTCTGGGTAAACTATGGTCATCAAGTTTCCAACTGCTATTAAGCTTGCCTTTGGTGGTTTCGGTGGGTTGTTTTTTTCAGGGAAAAACTAGTTGAACATACTTTTCATTTTCTTTACCTCAAATATATAAATTTCAGGGATTTCCTCTGCTGCTTTAGATGTATCTGTGTTATTTCTTTGGATCTCCGCTGACCTATGCAGCCCTCCTCAGTCTCTGATTTTTACATATCTTTGCAAGAGCAGTCAAACAGCACTAGCCTCTGACAACTGATAATTATACACTGTTTCTCCTAAATAACAGCATTTCTGGGAATACTTTTTTTTCTCCTTAGAAGCTCTAAATCCAGATGGGCATAAAAATATTTTTATGGATACATTGTTAGGAATTGACCTAAGAGAACTGGGCTCTGTTCCCTACAGTTTGGACATCGTGCTTTAGATCAGGTGGTTTTCTGTGTGGTAATGCGTAGTAGTCTCCTGTCTTTGCACTACTTTTCATAGATATTTTTTTTTAATTTATTTTTCAAGTGGCATTACTTTGAACAGTAGAAAAAGTATATCAGTAATAGAGAAATTTATGCAAGATTACTAGATCTACAATCCTGATGTTCTTTTTCCATCTGCTGGCTGCAATGTAATCTAAAGGAAGCTACACTTAAAGATTTCCGTGCTGTCTTAAAAGCATCAGAAATTACATGTGTCTGTCAGCTATAAAAGCTCTCTGGAACTGTAAGAAGGTTTTATCTTTTTCTACTTTATTCAAGAAAGTTTGGATTTTTTTTCTGCTGGTGTATGTGTAAGCTAGCAGTCATATCTTGGACATTGATGCTTCACAGCTGAGTCAGGTAGCATTGTGATTTTCTTTTTAATCCTTAATATGCGTGTCATAGAGGGCTGGATTTATTTTTTTTTTTCTCCAGAGGACTTTTTGAGTTCTACCACATGCCAGTAGAAGCAGCATGCACAACAAACAGTACACCAGTGTCACATTTCTGCAATACTCCTTACTGTGCTTGCTGTTTGGTTTTATAGCTGCTGCATGGGATGAGAGAAGAGGTAACATGACAGTGGAAAGCTTGTGAACACTGATAATATTTATTATAGGTTCCTCTTTTTCCCACCTCTCTGATTCCTGGGGAAACTAATGGTTAGGACCAACAGAATCACTGGTGTACAATCTTCCAGTTTTCAGCACTTCAGCATTGTTCCTGATTTCCATGTTTAAAAAGACAAAGGTACATGTTGTGTTTGCTTAATTTTAAAAGGATTTAAAGTCAGCATTATGTAAGTTTTAAAGGAACTACTTTTGTATAAGTATTTTTTAAGGAGCTTCTTGCATTTATAAGTGTGGTCCGAGTTACCTAATAAATGAGCAGCAGTTATGGAGGTCTGAAAGGATTTAAGGGATTTTAATTATAATTCAAAATAATAACCTGTAGGTAGGAAAAAAAAATGGTTAGCAGCTCTTAATGTCATTAATCTGTTACAGAAATCAGGTATTAGATATATTTCAATAACTATAATTCTTAGGCGTAAAATAACAGGATATGTGTAATTATGGTTATGTACAACTCATTTAACTTGTCAATCCTGTTCATTCTTCAGAGACTTTTGATTGCAGAGACAGAGAACTGGTTATTATTTTGCCATTTAACTTCAGAAATCATAAGCACTAAAACTTGTTCAGTTTTAAGCAATTCTTGTATTCATATGCAAAAAAAAACCCCGAAAAAACCAACCAACCAACCAACCCCAACAAACAAACAAACCTCCACAAAACCCCAAATCACTCTAAAACTCAAACAAACCTGTAATTTTTAATATTTTGGGAGGTCAGGGTGACCATTTAAAAAAAAAAACATATGGAGGGGAAAAAAAAAGTTGTTTATGAAAGAAGAGGGTATCAATGTAAATTTACCTCAAATGTTTGATGAAGCTACATCAGCTACCAGCAACAACAACAAATTTTATTTGGGTCTGGGCTGTATTGGTTTCTCTCTTTCTTTGTCTCTTCATTTACTTGAATGAGTAAGGGCAGGTTTTTATTCTCTGTATCACTGAAGTGCTTTCAGAAAGCCCATTTCCCATACAGAACCTGTGCCTTTTAGTTTTTGTTCATGCATTTCAGTAGTTTTACTTGACTGGATTTGACCCAATTTGAGTAGCACACAGTGATAAGATGGCTTCTGCGGCACTGGGAGATACCTGTTGCCCCTTGATCAGTGTATTTATAACTAAAATTGCTCATCTACTGTGAAGGAGGGGAACAAATATGGTCAAAGATTTTTTTTTTTCTCTCTGCAAAACTTAATGGACCTCTCTCCATGTATATTTAATATGACAAACATTGTGACCTGTTGAGAGTGTTTTCTGTTGATAATTTAGAAACTTCTAAATAAAAGTTTATTTTTTAAAAAAAAACTAAAAAGTGAGAATTTTAATCATATGTAGGAATATTATTGTTGTGATATGTGACAGGCTAGATGAGAGGATGCTAGGAGTCAGGTGACTGGACAGAAGAGAAGGAAGGACCTGGAAAATAGCTGGGGAGGCCAGGAGTTTTACATCAAGTATAAGACCTGGAAAGAACTCACTGGGAGACAGTAGTGATTCAAGAGTGGTCATGAAATTGGATGTTGGGAATGCTGACAGAAATCAGATATATTCTTTGCCTCCTATACTGGGCAACGTGCTAGTATAGATGATGAGGGCAGCCCAGACTCTGCTTGGTTTGCTTTTCCTCCTCTTTTCCAAAAGTGAGGAGAATACTTTTTCACCTTCACAGGCTAAGGGACAGGATGCTATGGCTGTGAGCTAGGTCCAGGCTGTTTTTCTTACTCAAAAAGAAATTAAAATGCCTTGCTTTTCTGTCTTGAAGTGTATGTGAATTCCTTCTAACTGGTAGACCTCTGAGAGTAAAAAAACATCTGTAACTGAGGACCTTTGAGAATGAAGTCTGGGGATACATTCCCACCAGACATATTTCAAGCAGGACTGAAGGTGTATATTTAAATGCTGCTGTCTTTTGATATTTGTCTCTGAGTGAGGAGAAATGTAGTGCATGTCCACATGTCCCCAGATTTTGCCTGTACTACCAGTTTTTAGAAGTCTGTTTTCCAAGAAGAGGAATTTTGGAGTGGCAAAAAACAAGTGTTAGACTACCATTCTTTGTGAAGTTCTACCTCAATAATTGTTTTCTGTTTTAATTTACACTTATTTATAAATAAATATGAAACATGAGCCTTGGTTATTTTCCTTCATGCCTTGAATTTTTTATTCTAACTTTAAATTATTATTTCATACTTTGTTGTGATACCTTTTTTTTTTTTTAATACGGCCCATATCCACTCCCTATGAAAAGACTCACTGTCTTAACTATCTAATGTAAAGTACGCTATTTCTTTTTGGATCTGGATTTGAATTTTCTATAGTAAAGATTTCACATTTCATAAAATCTAGATTTATGATGCTGAGTTAAATATTTCAAGTACCTCCCTCTGGCCCTATCTAACAAAATAACAAGTTTTAATAAACTTGATGTTTGGGTGATCCAGGCTTCTGACAGACTTCTTTACTAGACAGAAATTTTTCATTATCTGTTTTTCTTTTGTAATTTTTTTTCCATAGGTACTTTACAAGCTTCTAAGCATAGAGGAAGTAACTGAAGTATCTCAGAACACAGTTTACAGTTGTAGTATAGTTTGCGTTACAGTATGTACAAATCTTTCAACTGGTGATATGACATCAGTCTATAAATTGTCCTAAAAATAGGCAAGGAAAGTGAAGAAATAAAACTCAGAAAATGGTCTTTTATTTGACTGAAAAAATATTTCTTGAATGTAGTTCAGAATACACAGTGTACAAAAAATCATAGTCTGTTGTTCTCAGAAAAGACACACACTGAAGTCATTCAGGAGTGCAGATGGAATTAAAAGTACTTCATCCTAAAAAGGGAATACTAAAGAGCTTTATGTGTGAAATTTGTTTGTCACACTGCCTACTGGATTAAATCAGCTGGATTTCATTGAATCTATATGTAGAATTATTTTTAAATTAATGATTCTTCTTAAGGGGCAAACTTGCAGCTTTCTTTTCATGGCCACTTATGCTGCGTGTGTAGAATCAATAACCAATGCTCCTGCAAATTACTAGAAATAATTGCATAATTTTGATAAATGAAATTTACTTGTTTGTATCTTCCTTTGTATACGAGCAGTTGAATGTAATCTGAAAGATATGTTACAGATATTTATCAAATGTATCTAGTTGAGATTTCTTGATTAAATCTGGGCTATTCAGAACAGTGGAACATAAGTTATGGCTGATATTCGTGCATTTGCATGGTGATGGTTTACTTCCAACTAAGCGCTGATCAATAACTTGTTTCTGTTGATTGAAGTAACACTGAATGGGCAGGTGTACCTGGAGTTCTTTCTACAAACTGTTAGAAAAATAGGAAAAGTTAGGGCCTACTGGAGGCATGTGGGAATAGTTCTCTCAAGTATTTAGGCTGATCAGGTAAGCCTTTAAAGTTTACCCAATAAAAATTGCTACAGAGAAGATGAAAGTACCTTAAGAATATACCATGAAAAAGCTAAGACAATTATTACCAGTGGTCATTTCATTGTAAAACAAGCTTTGTATTAACCTCGTGGATTGTTGAAGAATTGTTGGAAAACCTAGTGTGTTAAACAAAGATGTTTGGGTTTTTTTCCTTTGACAGAGTTATTTCTTTTAAAGATGAATGCAAATATCAGTTAGGCAGGATAGGGCTGTAAGTTTTCCATATGCAATAGCAGGTTGGAAGGTACTGTTGTTAGTATGGAATGGGTGACGGACAGCCTTCTCTTATTCACAGTTCTTTATTTCAGACCACCAGTTAGTAGGGCGTTGCCACAGCCAGAGAAACTTCAGACAAATAATGTTGGGAAAAAAAAGAGACCTATAGAGGTAAGAAAAACTTCGGCCTCCTCTTCCTCTCCTTTTAGGATTGTTTTTTGCCAAAAATTGACACCTTTGCGGACACACTAAGTGATTGTTTCATTTTAAATGTATCAAAGATGGGATTATTGAATAATGAGTAAATATACAGCAGAAAAGTGGGAGATAATTTTTTGTTTTAAAATCCAAAAAGCCTGATACTTTTTCTTGAAAACAAACTGTAGCACAACTTAATTCTTAGTAACAATAAAACCTTTTAAATGCAGTGTGTAGAAAGCATTATGTCCTGTTTATATAACTGGATTATTAATGGGTATATTATAGCTAATAAAACAAAACATCTTTTACTGCAGGTTTTTTTTAAATTTATTTTAACACTTTGTTTAAAATTCATCGTTAACAGTTCTAAGAATAAAATAATTTTTTTAAATCTGCTGATGCCTTTAGCTCAGGCACCTGTTTTTTAATTATATAGCCAGTGCAAATAAATATACTCACTTTTGATTAATCTGAACTGGAAATTTCACCTAACATTGAAAACTGCAATGCTTCATATCAACTGAGATATTTTCTGTGATACAAAACAAAATGTTTGGTGTAGCATAATAAATGGCCTTTTGCCATCTGTGTGCTAGAAGTTGTAGTCTGTAATTCAGCTTTCTTAATTGCCAGCTGGAACTAAATTGTGGACCAATATTTGTCATTCTTTGTTTCTTGTTATCTTATGCATCAAAAAAGCTGTATTCTCAGCTCACTGAAATTTATTTATTTATATATATGTGTATCATACATGAGTGACTCTTTCTGTATATATATATGTGTGAGTGTGTGTGTGTGTGTATGCACATATAAATATCCTACAGCATCCACCAAACAGAGATGATAAGATGACTTTACTGTACAACAAGAATAAGCAGCAATGGAAGCTGACAAGGAAGGCAGGATCTCAGTTTCTGTTGGTTTGAGACATAAACTCCTTCTCCTTTACTACATAAGGACATGTCTGAAAAATAAAATCCTGGAAGATACAGTAAAGTTCATAGTTGCTTTAAAGTTTTGAGTATCTAATAGATGTAAATATCTTTTTTAGGACCTAATTTTGGAGCTGGTATTTGGGTACCGAGGCAAGGACTGCAGAAACAATGTGCACTATTTGAATGATGGTGCTGATGTAATATATCATACTGCGTCTATTGGGATCTTGTATAATGTGGCAACAGGTAGGCAAAAACCCACTCGAGGAACAATGTTTCTTCATATACATGGAGTTACAGTTTATGAAGTAACTGGCATGCTTTAAATCCTATAAAAGTAAATGGGGAAATTAGTAGTAGTAGTAGTAGTAGTATCATCATTATTATCGTTATTATAATTGTTTGCTAAAAATTCAGTCTGTTGAGATGATTTGTAATAGCTGCATAAGCAAGCTAAATATATTCAAATGTTTCTGGTGACTAAATTTGGAGGAAGTAAAGATTTGAATATTTTGGTATCGGCTTTCTGTAATTTGCTTGTTAAAATTATCGCAGAAGGTATAACACCTGAACCGTGGGGTCATTGTAGTTACTAATTTTTTTTTCTAGAACCAAGTTAGTGTTTTTATTTGGTTTACTTTTCAGACATCCGTATCAATACATTCATTCCGTATAACCTATTTAGTTTAGATAATTTAGACCTTTTAAGAGTAACACAATGCAGTTTGTTTCTGTGATATTTGAGCAACGTGATGGAGAAGGCTTGAGGAAATAGTTTGGAGTTACTGAGTGCTATGTGTTAAAATAAAGATAAAAAAATCGGAAATTTCTTTCTGTTTCTTGGTTTTAAGCTCCAAACTGGAACATCATCTTAATGCTGTTTTCTAGCAAATATAAAATTTTCAACATAACCATGTCTATGTGTGTATAAATGTTTTAATTAAAAGTTGGACTTTTTTATTATTTTTTTTAGGCTCTCAGTCTTTTTACCAGGAACACAATGATGATATTTTGTGCCTCACTGTAAATCAGCACCCCAAGTTTACCAACATAGTGGCAACTGGCCAAGTAGGTATGTTTGTATTTTTGTAAAAAGAAATTAACTTAAGAGCATGCAGTTAGGGCCTTGTGAGTTCATGATTAATCACAAAAATATTTGATTATGCTATCTCCGTTTGTATGAGTGTTACTCAGTTACCTGTCCTCTTTACATGTTTCTTTGAGTGTAATTTAATAAAGCTGAACAAAAAACATTGAGGCGTGAAAGAAGATTAAGCTTATCTTTTGTTTGAAGTGTTATCAAAATATTTTTTTTTAGAAATCTTAAGCCCCGTGAAATTAGTCTGGTTTTATTTAACTATCAGAAGCTTAATTGAGCTATCTTTCATTTCTATATGGACTAAACCCAGAGTCCTTAAAATAGATGCCACTTTATGTAGGTTTTATCTCATCAGGCAGTTTTATAATACCTACTTGGTGTTTTGATAATATATAGTTGTAATATTGTAGGCAGAACCAAAACCCTAATGGTGTTTCCCAACAGATAAATTTAGATTTAGGGGGAAAATATACATGTTTCATAGTAATATTAAGTGCATCTATGAACTAACCATGTTAAAAAAAAAAAGCAACCAAAAAAACCAACCAACAAAAAACCACTGTGGATCTGCATCGCTTAACTAATACTGCTGTTTCCAAATTTTGCCAAATAGTGTAGTTTTTGTAGTCCTACAAGCCAACTGCAGTTTTCATACCTTCAGTTGTTCCTCAGCAGATTACAACCCACATGGTTTTCCTTAGTGCATATAACACAAAAAAAGCTTAGTTTTAGCCAGAGTAGCTTTTTTTTTTTTTTCTTCCCTGTAGGTTTGGTTTAGATGTTTCATCTAAATACAGTCAGTTTGTCAGAGTTTACTACCTGCTTCCCTCTGTCTTTTGGATTTTTAGGTGTGTGTCTCATTAAAATTGACTCATTGATAGTAGCAACTCTTTAGCTAAAATAGCTTCATTTCTTGGTGAGTTTCTTGTCTCACATTAGTTTAAAGAAACCATTAATGGAAATTATTTAAATGGAAAAAATAATCACCAGATTTTTGCCTATCATTTGATTGCAAAGACCATTTGCGGGAATAACAGACCTTTTATTGCCTAGGAATTTGCTTTTTCAGCACATTTCATTATTTGGCCATTTGCCTTTCCATATGATAGAATATATGGGAAGAGTGTAAGCATAATGTGAAAATTTGTTCTTTGCATGGATTTTCTTCAGTGTTTGTCTTACCCAAGAAGAAACACAGGACCCTTAATCATTTCTGCATCAACTAGCAGGAGAACAATTTTAACTGTTTCGTAACATGGATTAAGGCATGTAAATCAGGAGCAGATGACACTTAAAAATTAGACTACAAACATACTTTTAAGGAGAGAATTAAATCTGAAAAATTAACTGGAAGCAAAATATCTTCAAAGAACACTTATTTTTACATTCTGAACAGATGTTAAGGAGTACATACTCCATAAAGAATATACTTAACTGATGCTACTTTTCCAGCTGATATGACTGGCACAAGCGTAGTTTCACCAGCAGGATTTAGATCTTCAAAAGATTTACATAAACATAATTTCAAATATTTTTACACAGTAATGCTGTATGTAGAATCCCAGTAATACTTGCCAGTACCTGAATAGTCCTGACTTCTTAATGCTCCTATAGAAGAAGATTGGGTGTATTTGCCACTTGTCAAGATCAGACTCAAACATTACTTCTTAGCAGAATAGCATTCAACACTTTTTTTCCCCACTTAATTTGTTAAAATATCAGTAATGTCTAAAATACGTTTTTTATTTAGTTTGGCAGAGAGAGACCTAACATACACCAAAACTAGATTTTTATGTTGTAACTCAAAACAGAAATCAAAATATATTAATTCTATGAATTTTTATTTCTGATGTGAGGGCCTTTTATCAGTTATTGTTCATCTTTAACACCAAAAGCAGTATTGATGCTGCTTCAATGCAAAGAGGTGACATCAAGGTGTGTGTTAAGAAATTACACTAAATGTGGCATATATTTTCTTTAGCACTTTATCTTATTTCTGGTCTAATTATTTTTCTGCTGCTTTTCCATTACAGGAGACTCAGCAGATATGTCAGGTAAGGGAAATAAAATTTTAACATCTTCAGGTGTAGTTAGACTATCTAGTAATAGTCTATAGCTTTATAGAGGAATAAGTGATGTGGATTCATTTTTAGTTTATTAAAACCCTGTATCAGTCATATTACTGTCAGCACTGAATATAAACCACAACAGCTCAGCAAACTGTAAATATAGAAACAATTAAAATGTTAGACACACTTAAAACGTACTTTTGTTGTAACATAACCCCTTCTTGCTGCCCAGTGATTAGTGAGTTTCTAATACATACTGCTACTGTAGCATTCCTGTGTATGCTTGCAGGTTGCATAGACATGTTGGGGCTGACAATTAACATTTGTTTTAGATACTCAATTGAGTATAATTTCAATATGCATTTCTAAAGTAAATTCCATTGAGGAGGCCTAGGTGACTGAGTGAAAAAAACCAATCACTTTTCACATTTATGTATGATTGTCATGCAGTTATTACCACTGATCCAAAATGCTTGTTATGATGTCAGTTTAATTTTTTCTGTATCATTTTGGGTCTTTGACAGTTTGATAGTCTTGACTGAGCTATTTTTTATTAACTTGTTTTTTCAACAGTAATCTTAAAAACTCATCACCATCATGTGTGAGTGACTTCATTGTTATGCAGCCATAATTGTCTTGTGACACATCTTCAGAGATGCATAAATGTGTGTTCACGTGTGACTAGAAAGTATAATAATCTTCATGTGGATCTAAAGCTTGTTCTGAGAAGAACAAATATACGATGGCATTTTTAATGTGTGTTGACATTTTTTAAATATGCCAATTTATGCTTGCTCTAAGGATAGGAGGAAGACTATAGGTACCTTTTCTCACCTACTGCAGCTGTAGTTTAAGCCTGTGTATATTACTGCGCTCTGTTGTCACTGCCTGAAACCAGCACTCTTTTCTTTAATCATTAATCTGGAATCCGAGCTGCCGCGTGCCTTCATTAGAAAGTTGCGTAGTTTTGCTTAAAATTTATCGATGGCTATTTGGCAGCTTTCTTACTGGCAACTTTCACTTTTCTAGTTCCAGTTTTCTGTTGTCTACAGTGAGGCAGGGGTTGTTGAAGCAGTAATGTTTGTGATAGGCTGGAACGGCAAATCAAGTTTCATAATGACTTGGTATAGGTTTGCTTCATTGTACTGAAGATATTTTTTGTCCTGCCAGCCCATAGTAGCTTTATCTAACTTCTCCCAGGAGATGACACCTTAGAAAATCTCTCTTGTGAGAGCAGACATTGAGCAGCTGGAGTACTCCACAGTGTCACAGGACGCAATGTCAGGACAGAGACTTTCAGAAGAACGCCATCAAGTAGGAGGACTCAAGAGTCCACGTTCTCTGTCCTGCAAGTCTTGCTCTGAAAGATTTTGTCAGTTCTTATGAATGAAATCTAGGTGAAATTTTGTCTGCCACCCAAAAGAAAAATTTTGACCAAGGCTATAGGGCAAGTGCACAGGTCAAGGGGCAATACAGAGCTTTACCAAGAGGAGTGCTGAAGAGGAAAAACCAGTTCAGAGCCATAATAAAGCTCTCCCTTCCCTCAACTTTGCATAAGGACGGCATGCCAGTTGTTGCCAGCCCCTACCCTTTCTGTTTTAATGGCATGTCTATACTGTGCTGTAGTACCTCTCAAAAGGTGATGGTAACAACATGTTGGTGCCATGAGAGGAAATTCCAATGGGAAAGAAGAAATTAGGAAGATTGTTCTAAAGACTGTTTTGGAAAAGCTGTGGAATTGTGCTGAAAAACTTAGTTTCATGTGACTAAAATTTTATCTAGGTCCCTGTGCCTACTGTTACCCATCATATGTGTGCCTTTGAGGGACTAGATTTAGCTGATTAGAAACACAAAGCATGGAGCTGAAATAGCATTTAGTCTTTGTGCATCTGGGTCTAGGACAGTAACCTCCAGACTCTGCAGTTCGATCACTAGAGATCAGAAGTAAAAATGTTTGTGAGACTCATGCTGTCCTGGATATGCCCTAGATTCTGTTCAGAGATTGCAAACTGTACATAGATTGCAAGATCTTTGGAGAAGGCATTGCATTTGGAAAAAATCTAATCATCATCATAATAGAAACAGTCCACATACATTAGTAGCATGGAAAGACAGTTCTTACTGCAAAGAGCTTGCAGTCTAAACAATGCACACTAAATTAAATCCCCTAGTTTTTCTACATCAGTAAGCAAGCTGATTATTCAACTGACGCTCTCCTAAGAGAGGATGCATTTCAGACAGATGGCCATTTTGTAGAAAAGGAGATTTTGGCTTTGCACTGTAAAGTAATTTCTCTGTAGCTATCCAAAAGCCCCATGTCGAAATTGCATTCTTGATGATCTGTTTAATATTTATGAAGGTTTCTGAGTTAGCATGCTGAACTAAGTTCTACTAGGAGAAAACCAGGAGAGGACAGCTTGCTTTCAGAGCTTCTGCTGTGCTTCAGAAGTCCAGTTAGGCAAAGTTTTCATCTCCAGTAGCGTATATGAGGCCAGCTTCTTAGTCCTTCCTAATGGTCCTGTTTGCTGTAAATTGGTTTCCAAAGGGAAGTCAATATCTCCTTTCTTTTCTTTCTTTTTTTTTTCCACCTGACCAGAACAATTTTATTGATCTTACTAAAAAATATTAACTGCTTCAATAAGCAAATCATTAGATCTTTTCAAACTGTATACTAATTACATATTTTTATATTTGTGTAGCTACAGCTCCTTCTATTCATGTGTGGGATGCAATGAACAAACAGACACTGTCGGTACTCCGGTGCTACCATTCCAAGGGTGTTTGCTCAGTCAGCTTCAGTGCCACTGGCAAACTGCTGCTCTCTGTAGGGCTGGATCCTGAACATACTATTACCATTTGGAAGTGGCAGGAAGGTAGGAAAGTGATTGTTTTTCATAAAATGTGTTTATATTGTTAGAGGTATGTTGGCTTCAGTCAAGAGCAATTGTAACGTGAAAATACCAGCAGATTGGAAATTATTACAATAAATGCTATACACTATGCACTGTACAAGAAGAGGTAAAATAAATGTACTTACCCATTCCAGTAACTGTTAAATCTATCTTCTTTGGAGCTTCCCAGCTAGAATAATTAAAGAAAATTGTAGTCTTCATTCTTCCCTCA
The DNA here is from genome assembly GCF_015220075.1 of Falco rusticolus. Classification (NCBI taxonomy): domain Eukaryota; kingdom Metazoa; phylum Chordata; class Aves; order Falconiformes; family Falconidae; genus Falco; species Falco rusticolus. Next base: position 44,124,275 of record NC_051193.1, read on the forward strand.
CACACACCACCACCACCCCACCCCCAAAAGTAATTTCTTTGCTGTTTGGTAAAACTGTAAAATCTTTTTTGTTCTCAGAAGAAATTTTCTGTTATTCTGTGTTCTTCTCTAAAGTCTGATTACATGACTAGGTTGTTGCACTCCTAAAATTATCCCCCCAAAATGGCAGAAATACGATGCCGGTACAGCTCCCTTATGCAGCTATATAATTGGTGTCTGAAGATACACATGTTTTCAGATTGTCTTTGGTCTGAGTCAGGATTTAGGCTAAAATGATTTAGTCAGCTCCTTTCTTCATCTCCTTTCCATCTGGCAAAGCCACGCCCAGGTTATGAAGCTGATTCTCTAGTCTCAGGGGGTTTATTTCCTCTCTCTTGGGAGATTTCCATTGATCAACTAGTATCTCTCAGAAGTTTAAAGATCAGCTATCAAATTAATGAAAAGTGACCCTTCGCAGCTCATCTGCTAGATCATGTGGAGCTGGACACAATGTCAAATAAACATAATAAATTTGTATTTATACAGTCTTGGGTAGTATGAAGGATGTGCCTATGCAGCAATGCACTGCCATTTCAGTCAGAACGTGCCTGTGCTCTTTTTTTAAGAATTGATACAGATTCAACAAGGATCCAGACTGAGGAATCTTCATGTGGGTCAAAATGTCTGATTTTAACACCTCTGAAGAGACTGGAAAACCATTACCTTTGAATCTGAGGCCATATGTAACAGTTTCTGCATTTTCTGCACAAAGGACAAAATTTTCTAACTTTGGACAAAATTTGCAGAGAAGTTATTCGTTAGTCACTTGTAATTTGTCCAGAGTTTGGAATTTTCAGAGGAGTCATAGGAATTTAAGAGGAGATAGAAACTTACTTGGATCTGAGCTCCTAATTCTTTTATACTCCAAAGGAAATTGAAAATTTTAAGTAGATGGCACCTTCATTAGGTGCCACACTTTGCTACTGGGTCTTATTAAATTACTTTTTCTTTTTTAATCTGCATCTTAATTTAGTTTTAGTTTAGGAGCAGTTTGTGCTTTTCTTCCCGACCTGTGTGGTCTTGGGTGACTCATCATTCTCCATAATTTTTATAGTTTTTTAAACATAAATGTGTGGTTTTCTCAGCAAATTAAAAACATCTATTTTCTTTCTGCCAGGTGCCAAAATTGCCAGCCGAGCTGGTCATAACCAGCGTATATTTGTAGCAGAATTCAGACCAGATTCAGATACGCAGTTTGTTTCTGTGGGAGTAAAACATGTGAGGTTCTGGACACTAGCTGGAAGAGCTCTTCTCAGTAAAAAAGGGCTGCTGAGCTCCATAGAAGATGCCCGAATGCAAACAATGCTGTCTGTAGCTTTTGGAGCGGTACGTACCTTAAACTATTTTAAAATGCATACAAGCAAGCATTTTTTCACTCTTCTGCCTTTATTCCATTCAATGAGACTTTTCTAACCTGCTAATGTTGTTTTATTAACCTCGGTTTAGCGTTTCTAATACTTGCTAGTTAGAACAAATACCAGCTTTCTTTAGAACAGAAAAGATTAGGGATTTGTATGTTTTCGAAAGAAACGAACATAGGTGCTTTGGACTGATGATATGCTGCTTGCTGCTTAATCCAGGTGAAACAAAGCTCACTTTACTGCAGGAACCAAACAGCAGAAATGAGGCTAATTTTATGCCCGCCGGGGGGTCATTGTGTTATAATCTGTATGCATTGCTACATGTGTACTGGTACTCTGAAATACTGCACAGTACCAAATTTGAGGAGTGTTCATATAAGTTGCTAAAACAGTTTTGCTCAATAACCAATTCCAGTTGGTTTTAAATGTATCCTAATAATTTGCCCTTAAATTCAGAGGTAATTACATTTTTATGACCTTTCAATAACAGGAAGCAGAAGTAAAGAACAGGCAGCTTTTAGTTAAGTCAAACTGTTTTCTTTGTAAAGTAGTGGTTATTGTAGTCCAGTGAGTACCTACACCTAACAACAAAAGTGACTGCAAGCATAATGTACATAGCAAGGGGGTGCAGATTGCCTGTTTGTGTGAAATACCAAAACCGTTCTTGGGTTTCTACTTTTTTACCACAGTTTGCATGCCTGATAGGCTGAAAACATAGATAACGCTATAACTGAAGTCATTGCATTTCTTCTTGCAGTGCAGAGCCTATTAGCTACAAGAAAGCATGTTTCAGACTTCAAGAAGGAATATAGTAGCTCATTGTTTTGACCCTACAGGTGGTTATTACCAGTTCCATAGTTTGCTTTTCTACAGGAGCAAATAAAAGCAATCTAGCCTAAATGCAAATGGTGATGAATGTTTTTCTTCCTGCCTTACTCAGAATCGGATGATGAGTGTATTTTTCCCCTTTTCAGAATAACTTGACATTTACAGGTACTATCAGTGGAGATGTTTGTGTTTGGAAGGATCATGTGTTGATACGAATTGTGGCCAAAGCTCACAATGGACCTGTTTTCACAATGTATACCACATTAAGAGATGGTTTGATCGTTACAGGAGGCAAAGAAAGGCCGTGAGTTGTCTTTTTCCTTTTTTCTGCATGCACATGTATTCTTTAAAAATGGTTTGGATTCATTCCATCTAGCACTAGGCAGCTGAGACATCAAAGGTAGAAGAGTAGTCACTTTCGGATTCCTGAGTAGGTGGTAGGAAAAAAAAGTAGCCACCACCTCCAAAATGCAGGTAAGCCCATATGAGCTTCAAGTACCTTTTTCCATTGATTATAAGAGAAAGCCTGGGGTCGCTGGGATCCTGACCTGGCGTCTTGCTTAAGTACCTGAAGTCAAGGGGGATGAATGAGAATCTAAATGATGTACAAATAGTTCGTCATAATTATAACTTCTAGATAATAGTCATCTTTCTAAAGCACACATGCAAGTTTCTTCAGGCATTTTATGATGACTTCACATTATTTTGCTTAAAAATAATTTATTTTACACTTGCCTATTATGTGAATGATTATTAGTTATATTGCATTATCAATTATACTGCATTACATCAGTCAGGTAATGTTTCTCCAAGTACAGATACACAGTTATGAAACAGATGATACAGTTCTCCCTCGTTAAGCTGAAAAGGCCTGAACTGTTATAATCAAAGGTAGCCTTGAAATCACTTTATCATGTTACTAAATGGTTCAATGGTATGTATCACAACAGTATTATTTTTGAGAGAAGGCAAAAACATTTAGTTTGAAATACAGCTTTAAGCATTAAAAGTTTCCTAGTCCCTGGTGGGTTGCTACTTTTTCTGAAGTTGAACTGAGGTTGTTAATCCAAGTAACTTGCGCAACTGTGATTAAATAAATGAATTATAAATATTATAACAGCATAATGCATAGGTTCTTTTAAGGGAAGGATCATTTAGTTATGATAGCAAACTGTCTTCTCTCAAATCTAAGGTACAGCAACATCCTTTGGTTTTGGGATTGTAAGCAAAATATCTCTTCAAGCATTTGAATCTTTTCTTAGTACCATGCTGATGATTAAAGGGGAAAAAAAATGCTTCAGCTGTAATACAGTCCATCTCATGTCATGATAGTGTTACATTTTGCAGGACACAGTTTGTTTGCTATGTTTTCCTTAAATAGTCCTCAAAGATCCTGGTTGATACTCAGAACAAGCTGAAAACTTACTTATTCCTATGGCTGAAATATTTTCTTCTAGTATTTATAAAACATCACCATGGTTTTATTTGGAGAATGTTCTCGCTGCCACTTAGCTTCAGAGCTAATTAGTATTTGACCTGAAAGAAATAGTAACGAATAACAGTAAGAAGCAATAATTCATCCCCTGTGGGAAAATGGCATATTGAAAGTATACAAAGCAAATTCTACATTTAGGAAAACTTCATGTTTTCTTGGCATTCTTAATTGCAGTTCACAAGCCTCTTTTAATAAAATCCTTTTGCTGAGCATGGTGACCAATCGTATGTCAAAACAGTGCTATTGGGAAGCAAAGAATATTGCATTGTAAGGACTAGTGATTTGTAATTCGTTACAGTTATTTTAGTAATAATAGTACAAAAGCAGTAATTGTGATTAAACTTTCTGGAGTTCTTTGTCAGCATTTGTTCAGTAATCAAAGTTGTAACACTGGCAGCTCGATATTGTGGAACATAAGGTTTTCTTTTCTGTTGTGGGAGATTCTTTTCTCTTTGAGGACAGAGAAAACATGTCCCAGCTCAACTGGAAATGCCAGATTTTAAAACTGTTTCCTTAAATATTGCCTCCTTTTTAGAAACCTTTTTTTTATTTTGATGTGTTCTTTACTGAAATACCAGTTCTCTTGAAAGTGGGTGGGAAATGCTTAGTGCTTTCATGATTAGTATTTATTAGTTGGGTATCATGTGCAATTAGCATTGTGTGATTTTTCTCCTATATCTTTGTAATTTATTTCACAGTGATGAAGATAGTGAAATTTTCACAAAAGTGAAAATCTGTTGTCGTTTATTTCACAGTAGCAAAATACATATTTCCTGTTTCTCTCAACTATATTTTGATAGTGTCTGCCTGTCTTAATAATAAGATGGCAGTTTGTTCACAGACTCAGCTGTTCCTTTGACTAGACAAATTCCCTAAGAGTACTAATTCAGACTAAGCTTAGCAGTGACTATCTTTCACCTTGTTCTGTAAAGCAGAATGAGGACTTTGAATGAGTATTTCTTGCTTAGCTAGGAGGCTCAGCGTATTAACATCACCTGTTTGGTAAAAACAAATGTAATCTTTAATAATTTAACACATATAAAATTTCTCATTTACAATACATTACATAATATAGTTCTTTCATACATTAATTGTCCTTTTTTTGTGCGAGCCATTATACTTACGGGTTGTTCCTGATTTCTTCATAGTTCAAAGGAAGGAGGAGCAGTTAAGCTATGGGATCAAGAGCTGAAACGATGTCGTGCCTTTAGACTAGAGACAGGACAAATGACGGACTGTGTTCGCTCTGTTTGTAGAGGCAAGGTAAAGAAAGCCTCATGTCTTTAAAATAAAGTTTTTATAATTTGTGGATTGATCTATAACATTAAATATATGATATTGCTTTCTCTTATAATTAGTATTTGAAATTAAAGGTTGAGCTAGAAGGTGTCTGCAAGTGATTTTACAGCAGGAAAAAAATTCAGCTTTGGGAGACCTTAGTCTTACTTAGGATAATATTCTTTATATATTTTGATTAAAGACTAAGGATTCCTTTTTTCTTTTTACACTTCAAATATCTGACTTACAAGCAATAACTTTGTACTTTAATAAATCATAAAGGAGTTTAAAAATAAATTACCTTTGATTACTTGATTTCGGCAAACATCTTGGCAGAACGATAGGTTTTGGTTGTATCTTTATTACTGTTCATCACAAGTAGTTAATATATTATATCAGAGATAATTCTTTCACTGTTGTTCAAGGGGAAAATTCTTGTTGGGACAAGAAACGCTGAAATAATTGAAGTTGGAGAGAAGAATGCTGCATGTAACATTCTAATTAATGGTCATATGGATGGACCAATTTGGGGTCTAGCAACACATCCTTCCAGAGATTTTTTCCTTTCTGCTGCAGAAGATGGCACAGTAAGACTCTGGGATATTGCTGAAAAGGTAGGTGTTGGAGAATAGTTGTGGTTCAGGAAAACAGAAAAATAAATAAAAATCGTAGACTTGTGGTGGTACTGAGGACTTGAAACTTGTTTTTTAATGTATTATGAGGATAATTCATCTGATAGTGGCAAACTGTTAGCATAAGGTACTTGTGAAATATGAACAAATAGAAACATTTACTCTTCTGGGTTTTCATTTCTTCACAGAAGATGCTGAACAAAGTCAGCTTAGGACATGCAGCTCGTACTGTTTGTTATAGCCCAGAAGGCGATATGGTAGCTATTGGCATGAGAAACGGAGAGTTTATTATCTTGCTTGTGACTTCTCTAAAAATTTGGGGGAAAAAAAGGGACAGAAGATCAGCGATTCAAGATATCAGGTTAGAAAATATAATGCCTTTGTCTATTAGCATTCTATAAATCGTATTATTTTGATTTTTGAAAATACAATTTTATGTTCTGAGGAGCATTGCAATGGTGTTTCAGAGAGCTGGAATCAATGAGTGAGTTGCAGAGTTTGTGTGATTACTCTGATACTAGGAATAAAAAGGAAGGGGGAGGTACATGAAGATAAGAGATAGCAATCAGTCAAAAAAGAGGTAGTACCATCGGGGGAGTGTCAGATGGTATCGCCAAGGATTAGTTAAAGTGAAGGGTGAATGGGGAAGTCAATAGACAATAGGAAGAGACCATCCTAATCAGGGAGTAGATGAGAAGGTGTGAAAAGGAGCAGGGTGAAGGCTGGATTGTGAGGGACAATGGAAATGCCTGTCAGTTTGTTCTCCATTGTGTTTTGTTAGAAGGGAGTTGGCAGACATAAAATTTTGCTTCTAGTTCCTGAGTGGAGGACAAGACGGTTCCTTTTGTGAGAGAAATTGGTCGGGAGCAGCTGAGGGAAGCTTCTGGTGAGCCAGGTGGGAGAGTGGGAGAAATGTGAGCAAACACAGATCTTGATGCAGGAAGGCAGGAGAGCCCTGCTAGGAGTTATGGGGTTGCTGGAATCAGAAAGCCGTCCCAAGGTATGTCTTGGAGATAACAGAAATAAAGAAACTTCCCTAGTAACATAAAAGGGACTGTGAGGAATTTGTTCAGCTCAGGAAGCTACTGAGTTTCAAGACTAGGAAGGAAAGCTGGAGGAAAGAAATCACTCTGCAAAGATACATTGGGCAGATGAAAGATTTGATTTTACATCTTTTTATTCGGTACGTTTAATCTAGAAGGTCTGGCTTTTCTGCATTTACAGCATTTCATTTTTCTAGTTTGTGGCCTTGTAAGTGTTAGAGTCAGTTATAAGGGGCTTGTCACAAAGTCCTTAGACCATTGAGATGGTAATGAGATCAGATAATGAACAGTTATTCCAGAGATGTTCCCAGTTCACTTACATGTGACAGCTGTACCAAAATTCTCGTCACATTCTACTGTATGTACCTTCTCTGAAAATTTTGTTTCAAAAGCTGTTTGTTTAGCAGATGAAATAGTCTACCTCTCTCTCTTTAGTTCTGGATAGCAGATATTTGAATTGCAAATTTACTCATGCTTCTCAAATATTAGAATCTGTTGTAAGTGCCAACTTTTGTTCATAAAAGCCTTTTATCTGTTCAGGTTTAGCCCGGATTCTCGTTACTTAGCAGTTGGTTCCAGTGAGAATGCAGTGGACTTTTATGATCTGACTTTGGGTCCCACGCTAAATCGAGTCAGCTATTGCAAAGATATCCCAAGTTTTGTGATCCAGATGGACTTCTCTGCAGACAGCTCTTATCTCCAGGTATCGGTCATTAATTGTTCAAAATACTGAGTGGAGAACGTGCTCCTGACAGATATTCTGCAAGTATTCTTCTTGGACAACTGTTACAATTCGTTGGAGTAGTAGGTTGCTCTCACTAGACTGTTACTTTGTTGTTGTTATAAGTGGATGGCAATAATAGTTACCCTGAATATTAAATACAAGAAATAAGCGTAGAAACAAGAAACAGATTTCAAAATCACTGTAATGTCTCTCCGTGCCTTTGTACTTCTGTGATGCTGATCTTAAAAGAGAAAGGAGTACAGTCTGTTGTTCTGTACACCCCAGACACTTGTGAATTCTTCGTATCTCTGACCGGAATGGTAGCATTACAAACAGTTTCAGTGCTAGCCTTTGTGGAGCAGCTCCAAAATAGTGGTGTTACAACTGCCATCCACAGGGCTCAAGACATTTCCTAAAATCAAAATAAAGTAGGCATACTTTTGCTTTCTATGTTTTGTTCAGATGTGGGAGGAGAAATAAGCTTCAAATCAACAAAAACTATCAAATCAGCATCTGCAGGCCGTGTCAGTTTTAAAGACAGGAGTTTATTTTTCCTTATTTATTTATACGCACACATATACACACTAATACAATATATATATATAAAAATAATATGTGCAAAACATGAGATGTTTCAGTTATTTTTTTATTAATTATTTTAAGATCTCTTACGCTTTCGGTTGCTTTATGTTTGTATAGATTTGTGAGAATTTTCAACTCATTGAGCAAGTTTTATTCATGGCTAACTTGCTTACAGAGTAAAAATAACTATCAAGAAAATGCTTTTCAGATTCCTTTATAATGATATTTTCATTTTTTCAAACGAGTTCATGTATTCTGATTTTTCTGCGGTCATCTCAAAGGTCTCAACCGGGTCTTACAAAAGGCAAGTCTATGAAGTGCCTTCAGGAAAACAGCTTGTGGACCAGGCTGTGATTGACAGAATAACATGGGCTACTTGGACAAGGTAAATGATTCACACGTTTACACCTGTCAAAACACTTGTAACTTCCAGGAGAAGCACCTAGTGTTTAAGAACATATTTCATCCCTTCATTCAGTCAGATATTTTCTTTTAACGCACCCACCTGCTCTGGCCACAGATCAGGTAAGTACAGTACAGCCAAAGGCAGTACATAGCAGATTCCCTTGGTAGAACATGACTTGTTTGACTGGTGAGGATGTCTGGTAAAAACTGATCTCTCTAATGTGTGTCTTCCAGTTTCCTCTGTATCTCTAGCTTCCTGTGGTGTATCTTTAGCAGCAGCCTCAGTAGTTTTTCATTGCACTGTGCAAATTACTTGGATACTGCACTATTTGCTTTAAAACAGCAATTCAGGGATAAGAGTACAGGGGAAATTAAAAAATCAAAACATGAAAAGACAATACAAGATTGTGATAATTCAAGTTTTATTTACACTGTTATACTAACGGTATCTATATATTAAAGTTGCTATTAATATTTGCATATTAAAAGGTGTACAGAAGTACTTTAAAATACCTTAAAGTTATTTATTTAATTCAAAATAGACTTAGAAATTACATGAAGAATGATACCATATTTTACTTTTATTTCACATTTAAATAATTTATTTTATATTCCATGCAAATCTGATTTCTTGTGCGTTACTTTAGGCTCCTTTGCCTGCTTTCAATTATCGTCCTGATCAGTACACTCAGACAAAAATGCAGAATAAATGCTTGAAAGTTTTCCACATATGAACGGCTTAAAAAATAATAATCCTGAGTATTTGCTGCAAGACATGACTAAAACTACAAGCTTTTCAAAGCGCTCTGAAAAACTCATTTTGCTAGCTTTCTGTTTTCTGTTTGGTTAATCCATTTTTGTCATCTCTTTGATATGAAAACAAGAAACCTGTGTTTTCTGACGCAGTTGAGTATGCCTGAAGTAAATCATTGCTTTCCGAATGTAGTGTACTGTGCTCTGATTTGAGGGGAAATAATCATAGAAAAATTCCCAAATCATTCACCTGTTAACAAATGATAAAATGCTTGTTTCTGTGTATTCTCGGAAGTATGCATATACATTGCAGGCAGAGCTGAATAAACAGCAACTTTTCACAAGGCTTTGCAAAGGAAGTCTTCTATAAATTTGTGTTTTGGAATCTTAAGATTATTATGGTTTCTGTTAGGGACAATTTCTCTCAGTTTCATTATAATGAAGAATATTCACTGGACTCAAACTTTTCATCTCATTGATACGAAAATATTACGGAATCAATAAAACATAGTTATAATGAGAATATACAAGTTTTTGTTTTCCAAAAGCTGAAACTTACTCATCTATTGGTTATGGTGTGACATTCTATTTTTAATTGTCTTTTTTTTTTTTTTTTTTTTTTTTTTCGGCAAGTGCTTTACTGGACAGGATTAGTACTACTGATTTCACCTCTGCTTCTTCGTGTTGTCATGGGCCATGTTAATTGGGGAATTATATCACTGAATCAGTTTCAGAAGCAATTATGGAATGATACAAAAATTAATTACATAGTAAAACCTATATGAGATGTGTATGTGTAAGAGTAAAATGTAAGAATTACATTTTTACAAAACCAGTTACAATATGAAGCTGCTATTTCCTGACTCTATTGTGTTTGCTGTAGTTTTCAAAAGAATCTCTTGCTCTTCTGTTTCAGTGTGCTAGGGGATGAAGTAATTGGAATCTGGTCCAGGCATGCTGAAAAAGCTGATGTAAACTGTGCCTGTGTCTCTCACTCGGGAATCAATCTTGTAACAGGAGATGATTTTGGCATGGTCAAACTGTTTGACTTTCCATGTCCTGAAAAATTTGTAAGAACCTGTTTTTGCATCGTTACAAGTACTGTTGGTATTATGGTCTTGTATTTTTTCTCTAGAAGACGTATGATGGAAATACTTCCTTCTTTAAATTTGTAGCTTTTTAGTGCATCTACGGAACTTTAGCTCTGTAGTCTCATAAGCATGCTTCACCTCGGAGTTTCCCTACCATTTTGAGCAGTAGCTCTTGCTATAAGCTCTTGTAGGTGTTAGTATCATCTGCCAGTCTGTATTAGCATAGTGCCTTCATACCGAAAATCCCAGAGTCCTTAGTTTTATTTATCCACATCTCCAGTCTCCACTTGACAGATGAGGAGGACAGCTGGTAATTTTAGTCCCATCTGTGTATTTCCATGGATGAAGAGTTTACAGATTTTTGGCTAACAGTAGCACTGTTAATTTTCAGGATTTAAGACTGCACATTGTAAGCTGCTTACTTATAATGGAAATAATTTTTTCAGTGGTAGGAATTTTACACAAAATTTAGAGGTTAATCATGTGACAAGATACAGCTCATTTTATTGTGTTAGCTTGAGCATTGTTCCCAGTTTGCAGGTGCTGTCTCATTTCGTGGCAATTTAACCTGCATTGCAGCTCAATAGCAGTTCCCCTTCAAGGGATCTTTCATGTTTGAAAACCTATGTAGCATTCTGAGTGGTGTAAATACATGATGCAATAACAAGGTAGATAAAAAACATGCATGCCTTGTTTGATTTAGGAGGACACAGGCTATCTATACTCTCTCATATTATTATTGTGGTTTTTTTCAGGCAAAACACAAACGATTTTTAGGTCACTCTGCCCACTTAACTAATATTCGATTTACAAGTGGAGATAGATACGTGGTCAGTGCTGGAGGGGATGACTGCAGGTATGTATCCTTTCCATTATTGTCAAAAAGTACACAGCAGTGGACATGGGCAGTCCATAACAGTATAAAGCTCAAGTTCAGAGATTTCATCTTTTTATCTGTGTGCTTGTTTTTCTGTTTGTATATAAAGAAATGGGTATTTGCAACAAAATAAACAGCCTGGATGTTAGTACGAATTGTTAAGATTTAATAAATTAAAATGTTTGTCTGTATTCAGACCATCCTACTTTTAACTGAAATTTTTCTTTTAACAATATTGTAATCTTATATCGCATTTTTACTATCTTTTTGAAAACACAGCTTATTTGTTTGGAAATGTGTGCATATGCCTCATTGAGAGAGACATGGAGACTTGCAAAGAGGACACTGCATGAAGTACCAGGCATGAAATACCCAGGATTGCAATGTGACATCCTGCTGTGCCCTGCATGCTTAAGAAATGGTGCTGATCCAAGACACAGAGCAATCTGTCTCTGAAAGACAAGCATCTAGATTTGGTCAGAAGGATGGACTACAACAAATACACAGAGGCAGTTAGATTTGCTTCGTTATCGGATAATCCGGGTTTGTATTTCATTCACTGCCAGATGTTGAAAATTAAATATGTGGAGAAAAGGAAAAAGTGAATTGTTAATCAATGTACAGTTTCACAGTAAGATCCTGGGGTTTTGATCAAGAGATGTTATTTCTGACCTAGTGCTGTACATTGATCTATTTTCAGCATGAATGTTTCTCCTTTACATTTTGGGGTCTGAATATCATGGGGAGAAAAAAAAAAAAAAAAAAAAAAAAAGAGTATTCCGTATTTTATTACTGAAAGAAACCATATATTAACTCTTAAATATATAGTATTTTAATAAATTTAATTATTATAGTAGAAATTATATTTCTATGACTGGTCAAAAGGAAACATCATTTGGTGAACCAGAAAATGAGAGCTGATTCCTTAGAACTGAAATATTTCTGTATTTAGAGGCCTGGGTCACAGTCATGTCTGGTGAAAGCCGTTGGATATGCATGATCTTCATGGCTAATTTAGTGTTTTTGTTGCACTTAAACATTAAATTAGTTCTGTGAGCAAAAATAGATTTGCTCACTTTGCGAGTGCCTTGCCCCACAACCTAAAAGTCTAACTCCAATTTTTGCCTTGTGAATAGAAGTATTCTTAGTGGAAGAGAGATAATTGCTGTGTTACTTGACTGGGCTGTTAGCCTCTATGCTGGAAATGTGGACTAGGGTGAGGGTTTTATAGTCTTGGTAATCGATAAAGCTTGGGATGTCACCAGTTGCAAAAATAGAATTTCATAGCAATATGAATTGATTTTATTTTCTCAGCATCGTAGGGGGGATTCAGAGAAAATATAAACTTTCCAGACATTATATTTTGTACATTTGAACTTTTTAACAGAGTTAAGACTAGCCGGGAGAGGTCTCTACTTGGATTTCTCTCATGATTGTAAAAAATGTCCAATCATATGCTTCTTTAAATGGACCTGCTGTCACCTCTGGCGTAAGTGCATTTATTCTATCTTGCAACATAACTAAGACTCAAAGTTGAAAAAACATTTCAGTGATAATGAAAACCTGAACAAAGCTGTATTTTGGGTACAAGTGAGGAAGATTACATCAGCTGTTTGTCTAAGTCATGTCGTAGAGATGCATTACAGACTGAACCTGTTTTTTAATCGGTGCAGTTAATTTTCGTGCAGCATAGAAGGGAAGCCGAAGTCACAAATTATCGGCACTACTCTCATAAGGACATTCTGCTGTGAACATAAAGCTCTTTTTCTCTGTGTAAGCCAGCATCACTTTAACAGTGGCATTTGTTTAGGTCAGTCAGTAGGCTTTGATATGACTCACCTCTCATGTTCTCTTGTATCACTTAAGGAGGGATGGGAGGGCCTGTGTATAGAAGGGGGAGAAAAGTTCATGGAAGCCAGACTTCCATGCTCTCCTAGGTCCAAAAATCCTTGTTATGTGCTATACAAAGCTAGTTATCCAACAGTCTTAGATAATATATTTTATACATCAAGCTATAACAAATATTTATTTTAAATAAGTTGAAGAACTAAACGATTGTCAGGTTTCTCAGCGTGGTGGTTCTTAGCAAAGCCTTGCCAGTCATGCAGCTGCTATTCCACAGGAGCAAAAACTCTGTGCATTCGGTCACGAGTGTACAGGCAGATCTTGCTGGTAATGTTTTTGACTTTAGGGGAGCAGCATATGAGAACTGAGATTAGACCTGATCCGTCTCATAACTTTGTTGCCTGCCTGTTTCATATGAAAATTAGTATCTGGCATTTAAATCTTATCTATGCCAGAGAAATTAGCTGCAGTATGCTACGCTATAGCTGTGATTCTATCCCTATTAAACACATCTGTGCAGGACTTCTTGACTTGGAAGGAAGATTTGTCCTGCCTCTATTTTTAAGTTGCCTTTCATCTGTTCAAGTCGGATGGCTGTTAAGAGCTCCCTCATAGCGTGTTGTACTCAGACTGCCAGATCAAAGTCCGTATTTTTCTGCCTCTGAGTTTTCCCCTCAAAATCCTAGGCTCAGTGTCTCGCAGCCTCCTGATCTTCTGTAGGACTTCCCCCAATGAAGGAGGTATGTGGGCTATGAAGAGGTTTGTTCCTCGGATCCCCATCACTGGTCATGTCCTCTTCTCCTCCCTCTCCCTACCCCCTTAATTAATGGTGTGCCTCTCCACTGATAACTTGTCCGTGGTGCTTTTGCCCTGAGGAATCTCAAACGCCACACCAGCGGTGAAGTACCAGAGGAGCTGCTGGGCAGGTTGCAGCGGGGCTGCCCTCGGCGGGGCAAGGCTGATAGCTGCAGTGCGCAAGTCTGAGCCTCCGGATCTCCCTGCTTCTTCGCTCTCTTCCAAACCTCACCGCTGCCATTAAGGGCTGGGATGGGAGCTGGAAGCTGAGGAGCTCTTTAAAAACAAAACTACCAGCCTTGTTCCTTCTCCTGCAGCCAGTACTGGTAGCTAGTATTTTCCCTGGCAAACTGCTCAGTGGTTTGCCCGGTAAAATGGGGTCAGCCAGCTGGGAAAGGTCATGAACATTGAAGACAGGAGTGAGTAGTCTCAGTTGCAGGTTTTATCATGAGTACAATTTTTGTAGGACAAGCTGCAATTCTCTGCTGAAAAGAACAGCTGGCTGTAGGCATGGTTAAAGATGACAACTTCGTGGGGTTTTTGGTCTTTTTGCCTGTGATGGTGCTTGTTACTGTGCCTCATTCGCTGTTTACATTAAATACTACTGTAGTAACTTGCTAATTGTTGCCACCCGTGCTTGAGGCACGGGAACAGACTGCCTGTTTAGGTAGGCAGTGGGAGCTCGTGGCTGGTTGCTCAGCAGAAAAGCCAGAAGATGACACAACCCCATAGGATAGGTCAGGGAAGAAGTTGGAATGTGGAAGAACTAGTGACAGCCTTTTGTTTGGAAGCATCAGAGAGAAGAAATGCGGGCAGGAGGGCTCTGTCTGAAGCTGGAGGAAGCACCAGAGAAGCGGAGGCAAAAGCTCTTTGTATAATTTAATCACTCATAGTGGATGATTTTGATTTTGCTCTTCAGCTTAATTGTCTAACTCTTCTTCTGGCTGGCAGCAAATGTGCATCTTTGGGATCTTTAGAGTCAGCAATATGTTCTATAATATAAGAAATAAACTGGAGAACTGATTTGATAAAAGCAAAATGACATTTCACTTAAATAAATGTCCCTTGAAAGCTATTTAAATGTGCTTAGAAAAAAAAAAAGGAGAGAAGGAAAGTCCAGCTCCTAGGAGCAAACAAAAATTAAACACATTTAGATCTGAAAATTGCTGTAGTGCAGGAACTGAGGAACACAGTTAAGGTTAGGTCAGTGAGAACAAATTAGCCAAATGTATTGAATCTTTTAGACCTGAAATCATCTTTTTATTCTGAAGGAGGCAGTCATTGTATATGACTTTCTGACTTTAATAGAGAAGGCAAGAGATGGTGTAAAACCAAAGATAAAGCATTTCAGAAAATTAAGGCTTCTTTATCACTTGTTGACAACTGAAGGAAAGTTACACGTTTGGAGCAACTTCTGACTTTGCTCAATATCAGAGTTTCGATATTAGCAAGATTTATTTCAGAATAATTCTGAACTTCCTACAAATCGGGTTAATACTGACCTGGAATTGTACCATCAGAAAGCAGACAGATTGCGGACAAGTGATCTCCTGGATCTGGAAACTAGATCAAAATAAAGGACTTTAATATCGGGAGCAGACTTTGATAGCATTCCGGAGGGGCTTAGTTTAAAACTGTTATCCACTTCTCTCAGCTGCTGCCTGAACCCACTATTTGACATGCGAGTTTCCCAAGGCAAGCAGTGCCCTGCTTTCAGCAAGCCCTGAGTGTCCGCCTGTGCAGCACCTCACCTGCTTTCTTGATTGCACCCAGCAGTGCTCAGGTCTTCACTTGCACATTGATTTCACTCTAGACTTACTCATTGGAGTCCCTTATTGGACTTGCTGCACATGGCGTAGTAGTGTGACAAACGAAGGATCTTGGTTTCAAGTACAGTTCTTACATGGGCAAAGGTACGTTGCCCTGTGTCACTATCAGTGTCACAGATGTGACAAGCCTTAATCTTTAAAGATTTTATTTTTTTAAAATTCTGTTAGCATAAGCTATGGGCAAATGTTATCTTGTCGGTGTTTTGGACAAAGTCAATTGTCCTGTAGACTCTACAGAAAGGGAAGTAAGGTTGCAAGTCACAAAATAAATTGCCACATCGGTGATTTTATGTCACTAGTTGTATTGCATTTTATATTCTTTTGTTCTCATGGTTTTCTTACGCTTCCTCACAGTCTGCTGTTTTCCTAAAGTGTATAGCACCATTCAGTTTTCACTCATGTGGACAGATACGTGAGCTTGCCAAAGCCTGCTCTGCATTCTTTACACAGCCACTGTGGTGTGGTTAGACCAAGCCTGTTTCTTCAGTTGTCTCCAGCTTCTGCTCTTCAATTAACTTTGACTTCAGACTCAAACTCTGCATAGCTCATTTCAGAAAATAATATGCATAAAAGCCACAATAGGTTTTCTTGCCAAAATCAAAAAATTAGCAGGTGGGTTTGGGGGGGGCGGTTCTCCAGTCTACTTGATGCTAGAACAGGTAACCACTCGCCATACCCTTCTCAGGTTACCAACCGCATACCAGTCAGAACTGCGATCTGGTTTTTTGTTAACTGTTAATCCAGCAAACCAACTAATTCACTTTTTCTTGCAGGGGGGAGACAGGGCAGGCAGGGGGTGGAGAAAAAAAGGACATGAAACTTGTGTTCCCTTTTCCCCACTAGTGTGAAAGAAAACGACAGGGGAAAAAAATGTGTTAAGGTCTGTCCACAGTGACAGTAGGCAATTCTCATAATTTCCCCTTCTTTTTGAAATTATGGAACATAGGATGGAGGAAACAGTAACAGGAAACCAGTAAATTTAAGCCCAAAGAAAAGGAGAAGGAAAATAAAGGGAAACAGGAAGGAATGCTCATAAATGGGCAAAGGCAGAACCAAAGAACCAGCACAGGTGCGGGTGGGTGGTGAGTTCATACCTATTTCTGGCAAATACCATTTCAAATGGGAAGTATTCAGTGGCTGGTTGTGGAGTTTAGGGACCGGAGAGCAGTAGGGTGCTCAAGGAAAGGCTGCAGGCAACTTTGTTCGGTCTGGTTTTGGGAAGACGCAGCTGCTCCCTTTCATTGCTCTTTCCACTTCCACACCTATGAGACAACTATTTAGTGCTGAAGTACAGCAGCTAACACAGATAAACTGCTGTGGGAGTGTGTGCATGTCGGTAACAAAGAAAATACTGTAAATACAAAAATGCTGTGTAGTACTGAGAGCTCAGGTAAGAGTGTAAGGATGTATTTTAAAATGCTACTCATCTTCCACACAGAAACCAAACACGGATTGTTTTAATAGGCCTCTTCTGATTTATCCGTATTTTAGTTTCCTGTGCAGCTGAGCTTAAATGCGTTCTTTAAACAAAAAATATTAAACCAAAGAAATGTTACAATTCAGAAAACTTCATAGCCAAGCTGTATCAATTATGGCCTCTTTCGTTTCTTTGCTGTTGAGCATTATTCACCAGTTCTGTTCCCAGACATGCACAACATTTAAGATGACAGACATTAAAGCTACAGCCTCTATTTATTCCATTTAATTCAAGGTGTGATGGAGACAGGTATCTGGAGAGGGCAATTCAAATCATACCGGAGCTGAATTTTCCTTTGGTGGGTCCTTGCCTTAGGCCTCCAAATACGTAGGCCTATGAATTCATACGAGTAGAAATAAATTAGTAAAGTTCTTGATTTTATCCTGTAATAAACCGTTACAAAAGAAGGAAATAGCTGACTTAATGTAAAGTAAACTTTATGTGAAAAAAATCCAAACTCATTACAGGTGCCGCTTAAGACAACTGAACTGGACTTTTACCTGTAGCAACTCTTTGTAAGAAAAGTAAAATTTGTGCACAGATAGCTGGATTGATGCTTCTCCACCTGCTAGAGGATGGTTGAGTCTGAGACATGAGATGCAGAATGTTTTTATCGCTTGGTTGGTTTGGATTTCTCTTCCAAAAGCCAAAATGTGAGTTTCCTGAGTTTCTGTTGCTTGTTGTGGGATAACGTCAAGACCCTACAAAGTTATTTTGGCCTTACTGCCCTTAGTAGTACGTATCTTGCTCGGTTCGAGCACAGATGTCATGTGAAAGCTTATTTAAACAAAAACCAGAAAACAAAAAACAGCCACCAACAAATCTCAGACTCTTTTTGTTTCTTAAAAGATATCCCCAAAATTATTGTCATGTTCGTTCTAGGTGTGCCTGATTCACACCGTTGTATGTTCTTAGAAGGCAGCTAGTTGTACCCACCTGCGTAAGTGGGCCCAACATGACAGGTGTTTTAAACGAGAGGATTAAGGTCATTAGTGCTTTACCAGTATTTCTAAGATGAATTCCTCTTTCGCAGGGGACAACTGCTGCTATCCCATCCTTGCATGTAACTGCAGCTTTCATAAAGCTAGTGCTGCCTTCGGCTGGTCTCAGTGAGGCTCAGGCAGGAGACAAGTGCTTAAGGAAAAAATGTGGATTACTGAAACAAGTATGGCATTGGTGGGTTCTGAAAGAGGGAGGTCGTAGGGGTGGTTTAGTTTCAGTCTTCTGCAGGATTGTAAGCCTTTTGGGGAAATCAAAGTTATTCATGTAATATCCTCCAAATACTCACTCATTAGCTTTTGCCATTACTCTTCTTGCCTTCCCCCACCGCCTTCCCACAGGAGCCCTTAACCCAGCTCCCCCACTCCCAACCCCCAAATAAGTATTTTTTCAAGTGTAGTGGCTGTGAGAGGTCAGCCAGCTTCACCCACAGCTTTACTGTTACTGTAGTGATGTACAATATGAAGCCAATACAAAGCATTATTATGTTAACTTATTTAGTTGCAAATTCTTGACATTGGGGAGGAGGGAGGATCTCTCCGTGCCCAGCAGGTAACAAACAGGATATTCATTCTTCCCAAGCAGCAAAGCAGTTAAATACATTTTTCCAGCATGTTACTTAACATCTGAGTATGTGATGTTCAGCTATGGAGCTGTAGATGGTACTGCCATAACGCTATGATTTTTCCAAATACCAATACCACCCAGGACATGCACTGTACTGTATTCTTTAGGAATTTAACACATAAATATACTTTCTAAAGAAACTCCAAGCATGAACACAGGCACAAATTGCATGAAAGAAAAAAAAAAAAAAAAAAAAAGCTTTTATGTACTTTTGTGAAATGTTGGTGCTGTTGGGTAGTACTTTTCCACCTTTCTGGTCTATTTTTCCTTTAATTGCTACTAACTTATCATTGTGTTGTGGGTTTAGGTGCAAAATAGCTTTTTTTAAACAAAAAGTAGTATCTGGTAATTATAAGCTTTGTTTATGCTTTTTAGTTCAGTTATGGGTATACAGCATATTGTATTAAGTAATGGAAAAGCTGCATTACTGATTTGTGAAGAAAGTTAATGCATTTTTAATGTAAAATTTCATATAAGAACACACTCAAGACAACAATGATCACTTAAAATAATGTAACAATCTAAGTAAATGCATTAGAACCATTCCCTTTGAAAATACATTTAGCTTTGTGGCTTGGTTTATTCACTTTTTTTTTTTTTAGCAGAGAAAAAGCAGCAGCTTGCCTTATGCTAAGCATTGTATGGTAGGTTATAAAACATCAAAGCTGTTGATATTCTGCAATGGGGGTAGTATGAGTTTTCTGCTGCCCTTACAAATGATTATGTTGTCATCTCACACTGAAAGGGAATGGTGGCAGCTATTTCAGAAAGGGACAGCTAATGAAGGCATTGGAAAATTCTATAGAAAAATACTGTAACTTGCAGCCTTTCATCTGGAAATCCATTTCAGCATTGCTCCGTGCAACACAAGAACACACCCTCTCCTCCTCCACTCCCCGTAAGGTCACCTTAGGAAAATATTTTACTGTAGTTCTTTAAGCTTAAAATCCAGTTGTCTGTTCAGATTTGTTGTGTTTCATTATGAGTGTGTCAGATAATCCCTCTTGCTTTAACAAAAAAAAAAAAAAGGAAAAAAAAAGAAAGAAAAAAGGAAAAAAAAAATATATATTAAACTAGTCCAAAGGTATGGTCATGTATTACTGTAATAAGGATCATGGTTTTAAGTGTACTCCATTTTGGTTTCCACCATGAACATCTAATCCCTGTAACAATGTTGTATGTTTGTTTAAAGTACACATATATATAATTAAATGTCAGATTTTTGCATTAATTAAGATTTTTTTAAATTTGAATATGAACTTTGAGTACTTTATTTCACAAAAAGACCTAAAACTACTTTCCTGGAGTGTTATGTTTCAGAATTCAATACTATATTTGTCAAATTTCAGTTTAAAATATGTAGCTAACATTGTTTTCTGATATCAAATGTAAATATTTGTAAAAAGAAATTATTTTGTATATTTTTGTGAAAATGTAGTTCCCCAAAAGACATGAAAGATTTAATAAAAAAGTGCATTTATGTTACTGCTGACCACTTTTTATCATTATAATACCACTTAAACACCTCCTGGCATTATTTTTTGCAATTTAAGTCCCAGGAACTTTCTCAAATGAGGTAATTACGAAGCATACCCGATGTCAGGTGTACTGGAAAGAAAAAAGGATTCTTCAGAAGGAGATTCAGAGAGGTACCTTCTCTCTTCCTGATATAAATGGAAACATCTGAAACCATTTACTTTCAAGTCAAGTGGTATTTCATTACATAGGCTTTTTAACTGGAGCACAATGTCATTAATTGTTTAATTGTTCTTGCTTATGAAGCATTTTTGTTCCCTTTGTGTTTTCCCTGCTTGAGAAAGTCTCAGGGGTATGATGACTATTGCATGGAAAAAATACGCAAAAGACAAACCGTTTGCTCTCTTTTTCCCTTGTGTGGAGGTGAAGAGTTCAGTCACAATTTGCTGAGACGCTGGTTCAGTTGTATGCATTGTATCCAAACATTTGCTAAACAAAGAATACTTTTAGTACAACCCAAATACAGGAATAAGCTTTCTAAGAGCTTCTGATGCTATACTTACTTCTTCAACACACCTAATCTTAAGCAAGAAGCATTACCCAAACAGAACACAAACTGTGCTTTGGAAGTTTTTAATGGAATTTAAAGTAAAACTTTTCTTACACAGACATTTTCTTCTTACAGTGTAAAAAAAAATGTAAAATTGCTCAAACTTACAAACTTGGAAAATTAGAGACATTTCAAGTATCCAATCAACCTCATTTTATGAAAACGATGTATATTAAAAGTTCCAAATGCATGAATTTTTCTAACATCATGTGCCCCTGGCAGTTAATCTTCCTTTCTGCTACTGTCCAAAGGAGGCAAAATTCAGTCCCAAGCTGTATCCTAATCATTCACTGAGGGGAAAGAGAAAAACAATTCACATAGGTAAGAATCCTACCAGTCTGTAAAGACGGTTTGAGAACTTATGATTAAGACCTCTGCAGATGGGATCAGTTGAAGCGAAAGGCTCATGTGATTTGACTGTCTTTTAAGACGGGCCAATGACGGCAGCTTTGGCAAGCTTGCTACTAGTTTATGAAATCATGGATTGGTGATGGGAAGGAGCTGTTCTGCCAGAAACACTCCAAGAAACTTCTGACCATTTTGTGGAAAAGACAGCTTGGACACAAGATAAAACAAGGGTAAAGAAGAGCTGATGTTGGATTTGCAGCTTTATTCAAATAAAACTCAGTAAACAGAACACATCTGGGTCAGGATTCCAGTGACTCTGCCACACCCCAGCTGCAGGGCACTTGTTTTCCAGGTTTGCATCACACTAGTTAATGTTTATACTACTGAAAACAAACAGTACAGAGTTCTCTTTAAAAGAAAGATGCCTGTACAGGTATCTTTCTTCATACAATCTTCATTGTTCATCATACACACATTACTCCTGTGAGTAAAATAACACTGGTGGCATAAGTCACAACATGCACTCTAAACCTCACCAAGGAAAAAAAATCTTACCTGGTTTGAGTTCGAGTCCATTTCAAGGCATGGCGTGGAGGTACAGCAATAGTTGGATGGTAAAAAGTGCAGTCTGGTCTTGTACACTGGGTATTAAATCTACAATGCTGAAAAGAAAAGCATTTCAGAAGAGGCTGCTCAAAGATGGCTGGCTGAACAAGCTGACCTAGAACGTGTTACATGCACGTTTGTATGACATACCCGAGAGATAAATGAATCAACAGCTATTTGTAGCTATAATGCAGACTAGCACAATCAGTTCAACCCAGTGACAGAAGGAAATCCTTTTGAAAAAGGATTAATTATGAATTAGATGCACCAAAACTGCCCTGCAAACAAGTGCAAACGCTTTGCTTTTAAGGGTTTACAGAGTTCAGGTCCAGTCGATCTGTGTGTACAGGTTAGGACCCTGACACCGTGTTATCTGCAAGGCAGAGGAAAAGCCAGAGCATCTGAGTAATAACACCTGAGAACAGAGCCCTGAGGACGCACTGCATTTCAGCAAGTTTGGGCTAGAAAAAAGCACTAAACTTACTGGCACAAAATATGCGGGGACACAATTATATAGAACCTGAGTTATAAAGTCTTGTACTATATAATTACAGTAATATCCTTCAGGATAACTGGGCAATCTTTAAAGTTTTTGTATATTGAGGCACATCTGAAGGAACTGCCAAGTCTGAGACTTGTTCCTTCCATACAGGCTACAAGCTATCCTTCTCCCCCTCTGCCCCCAAGCATCCTCGCTGGGCAGATTTTTGACAAGCGTGATGGCTGACTGCCTTTTTGAAACTCCTCAGAAGCATCTGGTAGAAAGATTATGAAAAAAATGTAATTTTCCAAATTCCTTAAGTCACTGCTTTTGCATATCCTGTTTCTGAGCTACAGTTAAAATGTGAAAAGTACAAGCAAAAATCATTAAATGCTAGTGACGTCTCCTGACCCAAAGTAACATATTTCAAGTATCTTTCCAGAAAGAAAGGGAAGAGAGAGGAGATAATTCTTACTTTGGGGTGATAAAATGGACATTCCATTTTCTTGCAAGCAGGAAAAAACTTGCACAGTGGACTACTCGAGGATATAGACGGTGTGGGTAGTAGTGCTAATAGTAGAAAAGAAAAGAACAGGAAGTGAACCTGGATCAGAATAAATTGCTTTTTTAACATGGTTCCACACAAACAAATATATCAACCCTTCTGCAAGAAATAATTATGTTTTATGATACACCAAAACTCTGCAAGAAATATGGGAAGCATATCCAATGCACTAAGTGGATCTCATCCCAGGGCAGAACAGAATGCCAGGTCATCGTTAGTCTCTGTTCTTCACCATTGCAGGACAGAAGGTACCATGGTCGTGGCAATGCTTCCAACAAATTAAGTAGAGATTAGGCAAAGAAATTCAAATGATAGAATTAAACAGCAGTGAGCTTGTTAAGAGTTCAAGCTAACTGGACTGAAAAGTGCAGGCAGTGCACTTTCCAGTAATACAGAGGAACTCTGGAAACGATACAGGAGGTAAGCGCATAGTCTGCCTTCTGGCAAAATAACAAAACTACATCATACTATGACTAAGGCCTAAACCACTTCAAAAGATTGTGACTCCAGCAGAGTAAAGGCCCTCCCTCCACCTTGGCACTGTTCAAAGGCTCAGGAATACAAACCCACACTCCAAACACAGCTATTGCCTTCACCGGGTAACCTCATCCCTCAAAGTCATCTCATCATTGCATGAGGTTAACTTCAACAGTCTCATTAAAGAAAAAAATGTTCATACAAAAGACAGAAACCTCTTTTCAATTTGTGTCACAAGCTCTTGGTACAACACGTATCCAATTTTTTCGATTATCCAACCCAACAAATCTGAGTAAAACTGCCATGCTGGCTAATCCCTTCAGAAGGGACTAGTTGTGCAAGTCACCATTTTGGCCTTGCAAAGATTTCATACAGGCTCTTGCACAAGAGCATTTTTCTGATAACAGTTTTTGCAGTAACACTGGATTAGTATTCTTCATCTAGCGTTAAGTGTTGAAAGAAAAATTAGTCAAATCGAGGAAAAAAAAAATTTTCACCACTGTCAGTTTCTTCTAAAAATACTGTTTTCCCTTCAGCGCCTTTGTTTAAAGCTCAGAAAAACAAGATGTGCTCACCTGGTTTAGGAGGTGGATGGGGGTTTCGTCGACTGGCGTGAGTGTAAGGACAGTCTGGCTTAGTGCACTTTGCATCGTATTTACAGTTTGGATGGATGAACAAGCATTTATCAGCAAATTTGCAGTTCGGAAAAACTCTGAGGGAAAAGAAATTGAGTCGTAAGCCCATACTCAGAGCAAAATTCCCCAGCAGCTGTTATGCATGAAAGCCAGAATATCACAGAACTCCAGAACTACAACAGGGCTTGCACACACGTGTTAGTTACTTCCAAAGTAGGGCATGCAGGTGTCGTGTGTACACGAACAGGTCTGTATTTATTTTCCCTGTGGACACTCTTGACATGCAGTAATTAAGTGAACTACCTCACACTCAGTGGAGTTTGGCAGCAAGCTACTTGTTGCAAGCTAAGACGCATTGCTCTGAGTGTGCAGTGCAGAGCAGGAAAGGCACCGTTAATTCAGACCTTCACACAGAGGGGCACAAAATTCCCTAAGTAAGGTGGTTATTCAGCAAAGAGAAAGTGTCATTTTTAATTTAGTTATGTAGGATTTTAAAAGAAAACTCAAATATCTGAGTAAATGAAACTACCCAAACTGGTAACAGAAATTGTTCTAGACTGTTGCTGCTTGTGGAAGAGAAGTCAAAGGCACACTGCACATTCAAGAGTTAGCCTCTGCTTTCAAATTAAAAAAAAAACAACCACAAAACAAAAGTCACTGAACTAGCAGAAGAGTGTCTATTGTTTGAACAAGACACCAATTCCCACATCTCTAAGTGACACAAAAACACCAGTCTGTATGCTAAACTAAGCTTTATTCTGCATGAGCAGAGCTGTGACTCTTACTTATTGAAACCATCACTGTATTCCGACACGTGGTAGATGGGAGGAAAACAGAAGACATTACAGTGCGATAATCTAGCTCTGATCCTACCCTAACAGACTTACACCGCCTCGGAATATTTACTGACACAGAGGGGAAATCTGTAGCACTGAATTAAAAGTAACACGTCAAGTGGATGAGCTTTGCGCTACTCACTTGCAAGGTAGTGTGGGGTGATGGTACACACATTCATCTCCATTTTTGCAGGCAGGCCAGTACTTGCAGCGCTCAAGCACCTTCTCCTGTTTTTGCAGCACATTTAACTGTTCCATATCCACTAGGAAGCAAAGAAAAAAGAAAAAAACCACCAAGCTGGGACCTTTATGACTCTACATCCGATTTGGCATACACAATATAGCAGAACTGAAATTCACAATATTGCCTATTAACCGTCTCCTTTTAACCCAATTCTTGGCAAGCCTCTATAAATCAAGAAAAGTCATGACAGTAAAAATTTATGTACAACCATATTATCTGAAGAAAATACCCAAAACTATGAAGTGAAAGAAGTCATAATATTGGACTGACAGCTGCCTTTTGGTGATAAAAGATCAAACTTGCACTGTTTACAAGCAAAATAAATTCATTTTCTTCACAAATCCAAACTGAGGTATTAAAGTCAAACAGACCAGATCTCGATCAGACAAGACAAAGATTCTTCAACTGAGCCTTAGTTACAACTGTTCTGCTAAGCCGTATGTTAATAATAGCTATGCTTCCTTTCTCCAAGATATTTTTGACTCTAGAAAATTATTTCAAGAAGTAAAAAAAAAAAAAAATTAAAAAAATCAATTTTTACACTAGTCAGATAGGAGTTATTAGTATGAGGGCACACACCAAAAAAGAACCACTTTCATGTAATTTGCTCAGACAGATACCACAGTTACTGCAGTTAAATGACTCCAATTCAAAAAAGTATTTTAAAAAATTCCAAGCTGAAACATTCAATACCTTCACTACTCTTAAGGAACCTAGGACTTCGACTTTCCCCTATTTATTTGTAAGGCCTCATTCTGCAAATTCTGGTAAATAAGCATATGCCTTCACTGTTGTCTTAATTTTCCCACATCTGCCTAAACCTTTGGCTTTTCAAAGCTTTCCAGGACTGCTGAACTTACGTCTCTGATCTTACTAGTGCCACACTGCTCCAGCTGCATTCCATCCTCAGCCTCTTTTATGCCGCCTTTGTGCAATACACTGAAGCCAAGTAATGCTGTCCTACAGTAAAACCACACCGTTTGTAAAATCACTTCCATGCTGACCTGATTCTGTGTGACCTTCAGTCACACCCGTGCTACTTCTGGCTAACATAGCCAATCAAATAAGAATCCTTAACAAAGTCACTGTACCAGCAACACTCTCCTGTACCAGCAACACTCTCCTGTACCAAATGGCTTTGGTCAAAGTATGAAAGAGACTATACTAGTAAAAGCACAGATCTGCAAGTGTAGTACTCTAATATATATTTCACTGTACTAGTAAAAATGTGCCAACAGATATATAACATTCCTTTCTTCTTTAAGACTGCCTGGTACGCATAGTACTGCTGCAGCCAGTGGGACTGAAAGGACATGGACTTAAAAGATCTTTGCTCTTCCCCCATGGCGCTCTCAATCGCATTACACATTTACAGCTGGATTCATGACATAACACCACCTGACATATTCTTTAAAGTTCAAGGCACGGCAAAACATTTATCATAAAATGTCCTGTCCATCAGCATGGGGACAAACCGTAATGGATCAACCACAAGTATGGATTTCTGGCAATGAAGACAAACTACGTTTTCAAAAGAAAACCAACACATTTTACCAATACTGAGATGTGTGGAAAACTACCCACCTGCCGTATTGCTCTAGTTTACCAAGATGAAGGCTTCTAAAGATATGGCCCTACTGCACTACAACCTTTCATTTGCCTAAAGAATGTTGAAGAATAAACGCTATCACTTTGACTCCTTAAGCACAATATATCCGAGAGTTCTACTCACAATCAAACCACCACATTAACGTTAGATCCCATTGGTAAGCATAATTACCATCACAGCTCTCCAGCTGCCTGGTTACAATTTGCATCTGCTGTGCTCGAAGGCCTTTTAATCCTTTGCCGGCACACATATTTTGGGTAACTGGCTTTAACCCTTCAGTTATACACATATCTTCCTCTTCTTGATCAGAAAGGTATCCTGGTGGACTGGGCACACCATCCAGTGTCACGATGAACTTGGGACTAGCAGGTTTCTCCGGCTGTGTAAGCTGATCTCTATCAAAGAAATAAATGTAGTAAAAATAGGTTTTCTGACTTAAGAGCTTTGGGTAAAAGTGAGTTGCACTAGTAACTAAATGCAGCACAAGCTAATCTATGGAGAGTCATGCAATGACAATCCTTCTTTTGATACTACTGTTAATGTACTCCAATTAACAGTTTGCCTTCTAGTCTCCCTGAAGCACTGCTAAGAAATACAGCTTGCTATGGCATACAGCAGAGAATTCGGCAGGTACATTTCAATTTGTTGCATTCTGCTTAGAGAGATCTGAAAGCCATTTACAGACACAGCTAAATAAAGGAGTGATTAATCTTTTGAGGAGTTTAGAGACAAAAAAAGTGAGGGTAAATACCATTCTTGGAATCACAAACCTTTTAATACACAAAAGAGGTGTCTCCCCAAAAATACCGAACAGCACATTATGAAACAGTGGGCACAAAAGTTTTGGGTATAAAAGTTTTTAGGACTAGGAAGAGAGAATTGAAATACTGACACCAAGAACTTCGATGCCTAGCCTGATGAATGGATCAGTCTAGCCCAGTATCCTGTACCTGACAGCAGTCCAAGTGGATAAAAGAGGGAGTATAAATAAGTTTTCTCCAATCTTCCACGGTCCTACCCATTTCATCCAAGGGAGTTCCTGAGTGACATGTGATTCTAAATATCTGAAAATGCACTATGGAATTCTCATCTTTGACAAACAGTGATGGTATAAACTTCAATTCTCTATGACATTAGGCTAAAGCAACTACAGTGTAGAATGCCTTTAAGAGAGAAAAACAGCACATTAAAAACGTTACTAGCCAGAACTTCCAAGTTCAACCAGTCAGAAACTGGCCTATTCACGTGCAAAAATCTACCACTTTCCTGTAGCACAGTCACAGTTTTCAACTGTGACATTGCAAGGTTATCCTTTCGGGTTTGTTCGTTCATTGTTAGTTTTATTTTTAATTAGCATGGGCTGTTTAAAGCCATTCATGGAAAGGAAACATTAACAGTTTCTCAAATACAGCAGCCCACAGCGATGAAGTACCTCACACTGTTCTGAGTGGATTTTAACTCTTAACAGGTAAGATACATAAAACTATTTGGTAGCTGGAGCTATCAAGGCTTTTAACAAGTCAGGAAAATGGCTGTGTACTGGCCTTTGTTCCTTTGGGGAAACGAAAAAACATCCACAACACATCATTTGAAGCTGACATGAACTTTAAACTTCTCTTGGCCAAACTCACCAGCAAGGAGCCTTAAATCACCTGTCCCACATGCCACTTAACTGTTTGCTGGGTTTCGGGCACTGAGCTACCTGCATGCAGAATGCGCTGTTTTCCCTCCAGCATAAGAGCTCAGGATTCACTCCCTCCAGCATAAGAGCACAGATTCAATACTGTGTTAAAGGACATTCCTTAAGAAATGTAATCTCAGCGTGAAACTAAAACTAAAGGCAATTTAAGCTAAGTTATTACTTCACTAAGATTTCAGAAATCAGAACAGCTATGACAAAAAGAAGCAGTACTTTTCAGTTCCTTCTTTCCTGCAAATCAGAGACATGTTCATGCTACAGTTCCCCTGGGAATTAATTTCCCTTTACAAGGATTTCTGGCAGGTTTTTTTCCCCTGCTTTTTTTCCTCTGCTATTCAACGTCAGTCCATTTTCCATGATTTCACAGACACTGACTGGGCTGCCAAAGCACAAATACGACTGAACGATTCCATCTAAACCACAAATAAGCATTCTGACTAGTAATAGTCCTAAAAAGTAACTTCTTACCGTGTCTGTATTAGACGACCTGAGAGTACTCGTATTGCCTCTGTGGCTCTCTTTCCCAATTGTTGATTCTGTGGAACTACTTCCTCAGATAACTTGGGCTTCTTCAGGATAAATGACCTAGTATCTGTGTGGACCATAGATTCTACATCATAGTAATCTGATTTGGGAGAAAAATTACATAGAAAAAGAGAAAAATAAGCTTGTAATTGTACTCTTAAACTTACAGCACATTTTTTAATATGAATTTACATGGCTGATAAGAAATTAAAATAAAATTAGCCTACTAGTAGCTTCTAGAAAACACTTTACTTCTTTGCTAATTCCACAGAAGGGGATCAAAAGGAGCCACAGGCCCTATTAGGCCTGACCAGGAAACTTTGTTACTGAAATGGCTGTGCTGAAACAGCACTGAAGGGTGTCCACACACACCCACAATCTCTCAGGCTTTCAACACTTAACTGATGTAAGGCTTTTATTCCTTAGAGAGGTAAAAACTAGAAAATACTAGAACCGAAAAGGAAATCCTATTTTCACATTCACCAGCAGTATTCAGTTTGAAAAGAAAAGATCACAAGACTTAACCTTGAGTCACTTGCAAGGTATCTTCAGTCACAGGATCAATCTGGAGCCGAGAAGAGAGCTCCTTTTGTTCAGCTCCTAAAAAAAACAGCAATTTGAAGCATATTTTACTGCATGTCAAAATTAAAATATAGATTAAAGAACTGAAGCATACGCTTCCAATTCCTTCGATTAGAAAAAAAACAAAAAAAACCCAAAACCAAAAATCACAACCACCCCCTCCCCACTTCCAATAAAAAAGAAACCATCCTCATCACTATAAACCCCTTTCTCATTGTTTCAGAAACAGCAATAAGTTTTCTCCAGCCAGATGGCATGGCACAATGCAAATACGGAAAGACTAGTCTTTCCCATAATCAGCACTCAGTACAAACCACGTCCTTTCTCCTCATTTTTAGAGGTGTTGACTATTCAGAGAACACACACAGAGGAAAGCAGCTAACTATGTTATGGTGGTCTTAAAAGAGGTGAAACAAATCAGAGTAGCACTGTTCTATGTTTGACTTGTGATTTGAAAAAAATTACTTGGCTTTCTGTAACTGTCCTAAGCAAGCTGTCATTTCCATTTCAATGGCAAAAGAACAAAAATATTTAGCATAAATATTTCCTGTACAATAATTCAAAGACTGATAAAGCTTCTTCTTACATACTTTACAGACACAATTTCAACAATTTTATGTTGGCAAAAAGAGTCCAAACACATCTATATGAGAAGTAAGAGACTGAAAAAATAAGATTTTTTTAATAACAAATGTTTACCATTCCTTAACAATGACCATGAGCTGATCTAACAAAGATCTTAGTCAAACCAAATTTTACTCAACAACCTAAATATCTAAAGATTCAGCAAGTATAAACTAACTTCTTACAGAAGTGTTTTTCCCATTCCTCATTTCTATGATTCCCTGAAACTAACACAGACACACACACACATTTCTTTCTTTGCAACAAAATCGGATCACCTTGAACTCCTTCAACTGTCTGCTCCTTTGGCTCTTCTTGAAGCTGAGAACTCAGAGCAGGCAGTCTATTTTGCACATGTATTACTTCTAACTGAGATTCTTCTGGACTAATTCGAGTTCTTGGTGCAACTGGAACAGTCTGTTTCTGTGGAACTTTAAATAAAGAAATAATGATAAAAAATTTACACACAACCCAATCACTCTACAGTGCTATTTTTACATACGGTGCTAAACTCTAACAAATTCCTACACACACACACACACACACACAAAAAAAGATCCCAAGCACCTGTCTCCCCAAAAAGCATCTTTAGCTACCTGTAAAATTCTTAGTGTGAAAGTACATTTGTACATGTGCATAGATCACCCTATGAGTGGCACCTCAGAATATATACTTGTAAGACAAAACAGCACAAAAAGGACTACAGCAACATCAGCAAAGTATTCATTCAACCACTTCTACACATAATTAATGTGGTACTTTCTTATGGTATTGAAATCACTTTTCATTCCATCTTTCATACAATCATGATTTATCAATGTATGCTTTCTATACAGTGCCAGCTACCCTATGCTAAGGTGCTTGCAAATAGAATATAAAACTCAATGACAGTTGAATCATAGAATCATTTAGGTTGGAAAAGGCCCTTAATATCATTGAGTCCAACCGTAAACCTAACATAGCCAAGTCCACCAATAAACCATGTCCCTACAGTCTTTCAAATAACTGGTGGTGACTCCACCACCTCCCTGGGTAGTCTGTTGCAGTGCTTGACAATCCTTTCAGTGAATAAACATTTCCTAACATCCAATCTAAACCTTCCCTGGCACAAACTGAGGCCGTTTCCTCCCATCCTATTACTTGTTACTTGGGGAAAAGGGACTGACACCCATCTCACTACAACCTCCTTTCAGGTAGTTACAGGCCTCCTTTCAGGTGTAGCATGGATTTTGGGGGTAGCAGCACAACAGGGTGACTTTTTTACTTGGCTTCTGCTAAGACTGTCAGAACTGGTTGTGAAACGCTAAGCGTGTTCTTCCCTTGGCTGAGTATCACCTTAACACTCAACTTCTGACACATACCACTAAAAGGTACCACTCAGGACTGGATTTATAATTTATGACCTTACCATTTGGTTTTACCTATGTATTTCAAATTAGCTTAATTCCATATTCTATTCAAAATACTTAAAAAAAAAAATACATTAAATATTACCCCTGAAGTGGAACAGCCTGCATGATACTAAGATAAAAATTCACAAATCACCTCTGTATTAAACTACAAAGTGGTGCCTTTTGGTATCTCCACTGAAATAGTCTCATGTTGGTAAGTCAAACTACAAGATCACCACTGTTAAAAATCAATCGTTTTAATTTAAAATCTTCTGGCTATGTTCTACTTCCCACCATATTGCTATGTACCCAGGAAAGAGCTTCCTGCATCGCCTGAGTATACTGCTCTCTGTGTCACTGCTTTTTTCAAACTGCTCATTCTTCCTATCACCTATAACGAAGACAAGCTGTTAATGCTTGGGAGGCACATTATTTGCTATTAATGAAGAAACATAATTTTCTTTTAGAAGTTTACTTTATGAAATATATTTTTGTAAGTAGTCAAGCAATTCAGTGGTTTACTAGAACTATTCTTAGTTAATTTTTCTTCAATTCTAAGCTTGACAATGATCTCTATTAGTCATCCATACCATTTATTCTGTTTTAAAAGCAGCTCACTCTATCCCACTTTTAACATGCATGGACATCTCCTCCAGTTCAAGAGCCTCTAAACACAGAAAACTCCCTACACATCTCTTGCCTTTAGATTTACTTATCAGCACTTGCGCAACCTTGAAAATACAAGTAACAACAACAGGGAAGAGGTTCACAATGACCGTTTAGTAAATGTTAATGTGGAAGGAAGGTATGTGTTTCTTACAGTTCGTTTGTGGGTTTCGAGAGCACGAGCAGGCAAGAGAGTTTAGATAGCTTTCAGTCTTGCTCCAGATGGCATAAAAGTCATGGTTTAGGTAATATAGCGAATGCTCCTTCCCTGGCAACGTGCGGTACTTCCTGCTGACAACACTAGGTTTATTAACACCCAGTGAAATGAAAGCACACAAGAGAGAAGCTGGATTTGCCCCTCTTCAGCAGAAGTCTCCCAGCTAGAAGAACTGAATGCCTACATACAGGCATTGCTCAGTTGCTGTTATCAACTGCAACTCAATACCTAAAACCACTGAACTGAAATTGCATACTCACTGTTTAAAGACAAGATACGCTGATATACCAATCAGTATGTTACTTGTTACTTTGCTCTTCTATTACCTCCATCCAGTGCATTCTGGTCTTTTGCTATTTGGCTTTTTCTCCTCCCCTCTCTGAAGGAAGGAGGAGAATGCAGGAAAAAAAAAAGATCAACCACATAACCTGCCTAATTTTGAACACTTTCCCCCAGCAACTATCAACTTCAGAATAGTTCTGGCACTTCCATTTTGTATCTATATGTTTTACAGACTTACTATCTTGATTAATGTATTTTAAATAACTCTTTCCTCCCTTGTTTATGCTTACATAATTCATCACTGAAGACTAAATGTAATATTCATAGGACATGGAAAATCCCTTACGTGTATTACTGACATGCACTATTTAAGATTCTGTTTTATCTCTAAGCGTTTGGATTTATAAAATATAGCTTGGAAATATTATAGCCTAGCACAGACAAAAATAATGCTAATTACCAGTGGAATAATTGGTTGTTTTTGTAACAGATTCCTGTGCTTCAGAGATTGCTTTCAGTATTAAATTCTTATTGGCCTGCTTTGAAGGTGGCAATGAAGGTCTAAGGGAGAGAAAAACAATTAATTAATTAAATGTACATGAATTTCAACAGCAACTGTATCCATGTTAAACACTGATATTTCAACAGGTTAACGCAGTTATACATAACACTGATAGAAATCATCATCTAAAATCAATTTATTCGTATTTGTTTTCAGCTTCTTCATCTATTCTCCAAGTGGATGGGAATCCACAAAATGCTCTCAAAAATGAACGTCCAGAGGCACGATTTCACCTCTCAGCTTAAGTTGCTGTAAAAACATGCTGCTTCTGAAAGGAACAACTGCCATTCATTTCTTCCCACCTCTGCCCCACACATCTGTGGCTGTTTGTGTTGGCACTAGTAATTATGCAACTGCCTCGGGGAGTAAGATCCAGCAGAAAACTGACTATCAAAAACATACTAGTTGTAAAAAGAGCTTTCTGTTTGTCTTTGAACATCAACAATAAGGAAGTTTAAGTAAGATAAATGTGCTATGGCACTGAAGTTAAATTCAATAAAGTGTTTTAGCTTAAAACAAATCTTACACAGGCTAGAACTGTAAACCAGTAGAACCATCTCTTCCCTAATTTAAATGTTCTTCCTCTTATTGTTGAAAATCAGATATAAACCATTGATGTACTTTGACTGACAACTGACATTCAGTCAGAATTAGGGAGCAGAAAAAAAGGAAAAACCTCTTAAGTATTTTGGAAAGTTAAAATCACCTTACAGAACAAGTGATAATTGGTTTGAAAACTATTCCTGGAATAAAACCAAAGCAATTAAAACTCGTGGAAAATTATTTTACAACACTAAATATCTAGTCTGAAACATGCCAACATTAATGTTCTTTTGCCAGTAAACTTTTCTCAAATAAAGTTTCACATGCCATTATAGCTTATGCACAATGACAAAAACAGGTTACAAAATCAGAGGAGAAAGAGTGGTACAAACAGGTATCTCACCCACAGAGTTGTGAGATAGTACAAAAAAATATAGAAATGGCTTACTGAATTTTGAGTGTCAATTTTCAAAACTGTGAACAGTTTTCCCCACCCTCCACTTCCAAAGTTTTTGTTCATTAAATTCATTCTTGGAACCACACAGAATCACTAAGATCTTAAGTACCTTCTTTCTGGCTTTGCAGGTACAGACACACTGCTGGAGATGCTTCCTGTTCGTGATCCATAGTCTTCCTCTTCCTCCTCGTCTTCCCCATCATTACAGAACTTTTTCACTTTGACTACTGAGCTTACAACAGGCAACCGTCTCTTCCTGGAGCTTTCCTCCTACAACAAACAAAGCAGCCAAAACAATTAATTTAGCATAAAACATGTACTAATAAGCAGCAAAGATAATACTGCAATTCTACCTATGGCCAGAAGACAGAGAACTTCCATTCAAGTTGTATGAGTCTAGGACTACTGTACGGTCTGCAGAAACAAGTGACAACACTAGAGAATATGCAAATCAGACATAATTACACTCAAACATATCATTAAAGATGTAACTGTAAACAACATTTAGAAAGCAAGAGGGAAAAACTCTAAAGTACAAACAATTTATCCAACATCTACAGAAAAAGCAGTTTTCCAAATAAATTCATGCTAACCTTCAAGATGCACCTGTTGAAAGTCTGATAGAAAAAAGTTAAATCACTAAGAATGACTTTCTCTTCTGTATCAACTGTAATTTCAGATTAGTGTAAGGATTAATTTCTAGCAAGCTGGAATGTTCCAAAGCCAGGACAGTTCAGTTTAGGCAGTGCAAGGTCCCTGTTCTGACACAGCCACTCACCACCATGCACATGAGTGATAAATTTAAACCCCAGGTTGCGTGAAAGCCTAGGAGAAAGCACACATCAATAATTCCTGTAGGAACCATCACTCAGCACTGAACTACACAGGAGCACAATGAGGCATCTGGATGTCAGGTTTGTACACAGTTCCCTTTAAATGATCCTATATCCTCCAAGTAGAACGAAAAATCCTAAGGGATGGGCCTGGACTACACCAATACAGAAGATTCATCCAGTAAAAAACCCAATACCTAAAAAAAAAGACCTTTTTAAAGATAAGCACGAGAAATCGTCAAAAAGGTGGCAGAATACAGCACAGGTCCACAGTTCTAAGAAAAGCTCCTGAAATAGCCCTCTTCTAGACATTTTTCATGGAATAGTAATAGAAGAAAATCATCACAAGACCTTTTTCTAACGTTTCCAAGAAGTAGTATGATTGTCATTCATCAGTGACATACATACTACCTTAAACAAATCACTACTTTCTCACTATATTCTCATTCTCACTTCCCCATCTTAACAAAAAAAACCCCAAACATCAGCACATCTCTTTCTTCGTAAAGCATTCCAGATTTTCAAATAAAATTTGTTGTCCTTTATACAGAACTAAGTAAGTAGTAGCAAAGACAGAGAACTATATAAGCAGTAACAAACACAAATGCACTTGGAATACAACGTTATTCATTACAACGTTAGCAGCCGTAACAACCTTCATTCCTCTCACAAAGGGCTCTGATTCACATGGATAGTCTTAAAACTATCAGCTAGGACTATCACCCTGCCTGGCTCTGTCTGGCCTCCAAGGTATGTAGGGCAGCAATCACCTTCTAGTTTGTCCCTTGTACAACACCCATCCCAAAGAGATCTTAAATGCCATGGTTCTAAATAGTATAATCATCATAAGCAACATACACAGGCTTTAGAAGCTAATGTATATCTAGCATAGGTATGAATAAACAGCAGCCCAAAAATACTGATTTACAGAACTGCATAAAGCTAGAGATTTACATAGCACTCACAAAAGATCATGCTGTTCCAATGATCTGGAGATCAAAATTACTATTTCTGATTCATCACGTGCATCATAACAATGAGCCCAACTCAATATGGCATGAAGATGTACAAGCTGATTAACTCAGATGCAGCAACCTGTCAGGTGATGATGTTAAACCATGCAGTTTCTTTTTATCAGTGGACTCAAAGGATTAAATCCCAAACCTACTGGTATCAGTGACAGAAGTCCTTCATTTTCTCTGAGGTCAAGATTTTACTGGAAGCGTACATAGTAATTTAGGTTCCTAGCAAGTGTAAAATATTGCAATAGTTTAAATCCTACTAACCTCACTGCCTACTTTATCGGCACTAGGTTTGGAGGTGGGTCTGTAATTTTCTGCTAAGCTGTCAAATGCTTCTGGATTGCACAGCTGGCCTGTTTCCAAAGACCTGCAGTTTTGCATGTCTAACTGCCGGCTCCCCTGTAAGTTGCCCTGTTGTGACAATCTGTGCGTATGCACGTTGCCATCTGCACTCCTGCTAGCTGGTGGTCGGTAGATTTCAGCAGAAGGACGAGAAGAACCGTAAGTTACAGTTACAATAGGTTTCTTCCGTGACAAAGGATTCTCCTGCACAAAGTTTAGGTCTTCATCAATTAGATCATCTGGTTCAGGTTTAATGTCAATTACAGCTTCAGAAGGTGACAATTCCCTCAAAGGCTTGACTGTAGATGTTAAGCGGGATGCAGAACCATCTTCACAAGACTGCCTGATAAAATAAGAAATTGCCAAGTATTAACTCATCTGCAAATAAAAGTTCTGGAAAATGAGAACTGTCTTTTAAACAAAACCAGCAGGGAAGAATCATTAAGGTATTACTGTTTATACAAATCTAAACACACTGATCACTATTTTTTAGTTTGATTAATAAATCTAAGCCCATTTGTTGCTAAAGAAACAGAACTGAACTCCTGATTTGATGTTTTTTATGCAACCAATTGTAGCAATGCTTTACTCTTCAAAATTACTTTGATCTTTCCAAGTATCTGTGCTCTTCAGACTGGCTACTACAGTCACGCAATTACTGATGTCTGAATGTGTGTTCATAGGTAAGAAGAACCTTTACCGTGAAGCAGTGTTCCTTTGCTCCTGTGAGCTAGTTGAAACTCTTGAGTCATTTCTTTCAGTCCGAGTGCTGGAAACTGCAAGAGGTGGTAAGATATCCTCACGCCTCCTCTCATCACTTACACATGAACTGCTTTTGCTGGAAGGAGGGTTGCTCTCAAAGATACTAGATTCTGAAGATTTTACACTAGTTGGTTCTGTGGAGACAGGCACCTTTCATTTTCACATCAAAGCACAGCAATACAGATTTTGCAGTAAATGTAGCTAAGAAACTGCCAACAAAACATTGCACAAATCTGAAAACAAAACAAGCTGAAAGCTGTCTCAGCCGAAAACATCAGCAAGAAACACTCAGAAATAAATTCCGGACTCAGAAATAAATTCTTTATCTCAAAATATAAAGCAATTCTCTAAAGAGTCAGGACCCAAAAGACCATATGAATTGATAACTACAGAACAGTCAGCCAAGATCTTTTTTGAAACTCTTTAGACATGGCAACACTACACAGAAAAGATAAACCTATTTTCACTTAAAATTAATTTTCTTACTTACCAGTAGTCACAGATCTCAGCTTATCCAAAACACCGTGGAGCCTGAAATATATGGGGGACAGGGAAGGAACAAAAGAGAAAACTGAGAAATAGAATAACTTTAACATACATTCAGAATAATCACCTTTCAGAAACGAACAGCCTTTCCTCCCCTATAACAAGTATCTCATTTATCTAATGATAATTCACTTTCCATTGACTGATGTATGTTTGACCTCAAAAGGAAGGCTTTAAGTATCTTGCCTCCAGCAAGTCCTCATAAATGCAGGTAGAGCATTCATCACATCATCTACTTTTGGCACTTAGTTTGCAGTACTTTCCACTCTCAGTACAATTAATGGTGTGAGTTAACTGTTTTCAAAAGGAGTATTTAAAAAAAATCTAAGTTAAAAGCCTAAAGTGTAGCCGAAAATTTTACTTCATATATGAAACTCCAATTACACAGCAGAGTTAAAACATAATTCTAAATACAAACCTAAACAACACACAATTCACAGCACTTAACATACTCAGGATTCTTATAGCATGCTTTGTATGTAATCAACCATATTCTTTGAGACATGCTGATGAGCAAAAATATTTCAGTAAGGCACCAAATTTACTGTTTGCCTGTGAAAAAGGCACCAAGCTGAAGCAATATGGAAAATCAGGCGGCTATAAAATAATAAGGCTAAACACATATTGCAGTGAGAAGAAAGGTAAAAAAAAAGGGGGTGGGGGTGGGGAATCCCCACACTTAAGCGCATTTCTTACTTGGAATTCAAACCTGATCACGGGCACCTCCATAACTTAGACTGACTATTAGAAAAGAGTTAAGAAACAAAAACATACTGAAAACTGGGAAAAGTAAGGAAGGCTTATACTCACCTCCTTGTGAATTTTCACTAGAACACTCTTAAAAGATTTGTCAGCTCAGTTCTGTTATCATACGATATCTCATATCAGCTTTCACACTGACCTCTAGAGAACTGTGACCCGACACTTGGTTCAGAGTAAGTGTTGGCAAACCAGCAGGACTACCAGGTCTGCCACAGAATTGTTGTGAAACTTTTGCCATGACCCCAAATTACCAGCTACAGAGACTAACCAAGGAAAGCAAACCTTTTTGAGTATTGTATTTAGCCAGAAACCCAATGCTGAAGAATGCAAACATACTGGGTTGCCTTTAAAAGCATGTAAAACTCCCAACTACAATGCTATTTAACTTTTTTTTCACCAGTCCTCTTACAGCTTATTGCATAGGTTTCATCTTGTCTTCTTTTATATCATTCTTTTAACCAATACCTACTTGGTTACCTGACAAAGTGCTCCAACATTGAATTTTTACGTGTAAGCAAATGGGGTTAACTGAATTGAGATTAGAAGACTCATTACATTTGAAATTTAAGCAAGTGTCAAGACAAGCTGGAGGTGCAATATCTACATATAGTTGATATCCAGTTCTAAATACATTTTTTTTTAAAAAACTAAATCTTTATTTCTGTTCCCTGCTGAAATTTGCTTTCTCTACCTCTTTGTTATTTTTTTCAATGAAGTTTTGGTTTCATTTACAAAGCCATAAAAGTGTTTTCTGCTACATATTATTGTGTTATTTCTTACTCTATAACAGGATTCAGCCAAAACCCTAGTATTAGTTACCCTCATCAACTTGCAAACCTCAATTTTTCTAACTGATTCCCAAAATACTATGGGAAAGACAACCGCATGACATACTGATACAATGAAACCCACATATTTTGCCTAGGCAGGGCACAAGAAGGAACACAGAACATAAATGCCTGTGTACTTTTAAAAAAAAGAGGTGCATGCTTAATTCCACTTTCTCATATTTCTGACAAATGCCAGGAAAAAATTGAAAACTTTGAAAGTAAACTCAAATTACAGCCATACAAGTTAAACTGTGTCCTGGTTAAGTTCCTCTTAGCTTGTGCAGTACTGTGTTTCAGATTTGGTGTGAGAATAATGTTCTCACAGATGTTTTAGTTGTTGCTAGGTAATTTTTATACTAAGTCAAGGACTTTTCAGTTTCTCAGGCCCTGCCAGCAAGGAGGCTGGAGTGGCACAAGAAACTGGGAAGGGATACAGTCAGGACAGCTGATCTGAAGTAGCCAATGGGATATTCCATACCACAGAACGTCAAGCTCAGTATATTAACTGTGGGGACTTGGCCACAGCCTGCGATTGCTGCTTGGGGACTGGCTAGGCATCAGTCAGCGAGTGGTAAGCAACTGTATTGCACATCACTTGTTTTTTTAACCCTTCCCTTTGGATTTTGTTCCTCTCCCCTTCTCCCTCCCTTTCATTCTAATCGTTTCATTGTAATTGTTGTTGTTATTATTATTGGGGGGGGGGGGGGGGGAGTCCTATTTTATTTCAGTTATTAAATTGTTCTTCTCTCAACCCTCAAGTTTTACATTCCATCCTGGTCCTCCTCCCTATGCCACCTGGGGTAAGGGGTGAGTGAGCAAGTGGCTGCGTAGTACTTGGGTTTCTGGCTGGGGTTAAACCACAACACACTGCCACATAGAAATCCATCAGTTTAAACTGTTAATACAGTGAACTGTAATAGCTGGAACTAACTTTCATTTTCTGTCAATGTTTATGGTTTCATAACATACCCAACTTCTAAAATGTTACTCTCTGCTATTTAATAGCATAAAAACTCCCAACCAAATAAAAGGGAACTTCACTAATCACATAAAAGAAACACTGGAAGTGAACATAACTAGTCAGTATGAAAATTTCAAAGGAAAACAACTGAAGAAGCAGAAAAAACGTAGTATTTCTCCAATCTATGCAAAACCAAATAATGTTCCTTCATACTGTATTAGGTTAGAGAATCAGAAATAAGATTAACTTGAAAACATACACAACTCTGAAAGCAAGAAAAATCTTTGGAGTGAAATATCTGTGTGGATACTCTTAAACACGGAGTTAATTAAAGGTTTACACTGTAAGACAAATTCAGTATTAGAAAATGCATAACGGCCAAGGGTATCATACAGCATAGCATAAATTATCCCCACTCAGGATATTCAGGAGTTTAAATTTAGTTGCTAATTTTCCTGCTCACAATAACTGTGGGGTTCTACTTTTGTTTTGTAGAGCTAGGTAGTGGTAATAAACAACAGCCCGAGAGGTGGGAATACCTAAGCATTTGGTGCTAAGCCTTGTCAAAGGCAGTATACAGAATTAGATCCACTGCTCATCTGTCCTGATATAGTAATTCCTATGCACAACAGCAATCTGAAGCACTATTAGCATAAAAACAAAGAAGTTTATCTTTGAAGAACTATTTTACATCTAACTACAGCAAATAACACTCTCATGTTCACAGTGGGCTTTGCAGAAATAATTTTAAGTCAACATATGGCCCTCACCTACCTGAGCATTTCACACTATCTTCAAAAATTCGACTGGACTTAAGAGCAAGCACAGACTACAAGCCCTCCAGTCCTTTGCAACTTAATTATCATTTCAATAGCCTAACTTGACAGACTAAAATAATTACCTTATTAGAACAGCAACATAAAAGTGTTAATTAATGTAAATTACACAACAGGAAGATGAGTAACTTCTTAAATTTTCAGGTTTCACTTATATAAAGCAGTCCTGATTACTGGTAAGAAGTGTAACAAGTAGCTTACAAACATACCATACAGTAAACCTGACAGTATTGTTTCCCAGGAAAAGGGAAAGGTCTTCCGTCATCTGCTCCTGACTCTTCTTATTGGCCACCATAACCATAATATAATCAGGGAGCTCTTCATCTAATAGAAAGAGAAATACGTTGTTTTAAAGTATAACAAATCATAAGACATAGCAAACATCCTTAAACATGTAACCAGGATATTTTTTTCCTGTTTTACTACAAAGACTCTGTAGGCAGAGGATTAGGTAAGCAAATTGACATGACTTCCATTACCTCTGAGGCTCAATACAAGTTTCAGCTATGTAAGGAATAAAAGGTAGTCAACCTCACAAGAGCATGAACTGAAGATAAGATCAAAGTATTTAAAAGTGAATAAATAAAACAAAAAAAGGACAAGATAAAAGAAAGCTACTCTGTTGCCTACATCTTTTTACTTGGAACACTAACAACCATCTACAATTGTCGTAATTTCAAATATTGCCAAATATAGCACCTTATCCTTGTCAAATTTCCTTTAGTCACAAAGGCCAAACAGATAAATAACCCTTTCTGATCAGTGCATTAAACAAATCAAAATTGTATTCACTTCCAGATTTTCCATCTACACAAAAAAAAGCAACCAAACAAACAAAACCACCAAAAGCCAGCAAGCCCAAGAGTCTTGATTCTCTAACTCCATAATGAATGCAATTTCATACGCAGGGAGAAATCCATTCCCTTGCTGGACTGCTCACACAGGGTACCTCTACTCATCAGAATGACACTATTGTCCAGTAGCACTCCATGACATGAACGTAACGACAGTAAGTGAAGATAGTTGGGAAATCCACTTCAAATTGTGAATTTGAACAAAGGCACTAATATAGCTATATTCATTTCACCAAGTTAAGACTGTACACAACATTAAAAAGACCTAAAAAATGAAAAATATGAAATAGATCTCAAAATACAAATCAAAGGAATTGCCTTTCTTCTATGTTTATGTATCTTGTAAATAATTCATCTGTACCCCAGACTACAGATATAACATTCATACATCACACCTGCAATCCAGTATCACTCTTCAAGTGTTCCAACACAACACATTCCAAGTCTCAACCCAAACTTCTTTTTGGTGTTTTGGGTTTTTTACACGAGCTACAAGTTGCACAAGACGGATGGATACTCAGATCGAGGAACTTTGAATAAATTTTATTTTTTTGGCCAAGCTACTTTTAAACTTGATCAGCTCCTCAGGTGGTTCAACATAAAGTAAAGAAGATACTTCAAGTATAAACCAAAACGTTAAGTTAGCACAATTACAACAACAGTATAATAGAAGGAGGAAAGAAAGAAAATAACTGCTTCCCTCAGTGACTGCACTAGCTATTATGCCAATTTAAATTGTATGCCAAACTACAGCGTTTGACAATTTTTATACTGATGAATATTTAAATATCTTTATTTTGCTTCACAGATACAATTTTTTCTTTTTTAAGTTCTACACAAGTAAGTTTCAACATGTCTTGTTGAAGACTTTTCAAAAGAAAAAAGCTAGCAACTACAGAAAGAAAGAAAAGCATGGTTCTTGCCACAGAGGCTAGAATGAGGGAGAACTGATTTTTACTAGCTACCTAAAGAAGAAATGAAGAGGTTTTGAAAAACATTTCTTGAAAAGTTATCAAATATAATCAAGTCAAGGCAAAAACTCTGAAAAATGACAGAAACTGTGAAACAGTCATTTTAAAACAGACAAAAGGTCAAGTGCAGTCAGATTTGGTGATAAAGAATACAGTTATTTAAAGAAGTTTGGAAGTTTACTGAGAAGTGCAGATATTGTATGCTGATCTTGGAAACTGCTTTCTGAATACCAGAAACTGAGAGAACAGAAAAAATATATAATCCACCATAGCTGGAATCAAAGATTACTAGTATTCTACCAGCATCTTGGTAGTAGAGATAAGAAAGGGTTTTTTCAGAAATCCACGAAAAAGCAAGACAAAGAATCAAGGACTGAGAAACTGAAACCTGGAATGATGGTAAAATACCCAAAAAGAGTTATTGAAAAAGAAAACTTTTGATAAGGTGAAAAAAGGTAACTTTACAATGAAAAAATTCTAAACAACGTTCCTTTGCACCTGCTGCATTCAGAATATCATCTAATAGGCAACTCCCTTCTACAGAGTCAATAAATTTTGATTCCATAAATATAATGCCCCCCTGTAAATAGGTAGTAAGATGAATTCAAGATCAAACTACAAATTTTCAGCTTAGTCCTGCAACTC
Source organism: Falco rusticolus (assembly GCF_015220075.1). Lineage (NCBI taxonomy): Eukaryota > Metazoa > Chordata > Aves > Falconiformes > Falconidae > Falco > Falco rusticolus. Next base: position 44,167,754 of record NC_051193.1, read on the forward strand.
ATGGTATCTCTGAAATCTTCCTGAAATCCAAGAAGTATCATATCATACAACCAACAAGGCAGTTGCAGGACTGAGGTGTTCTGCTTCCAACAGAACACTGTGTTAAGTTACCAACTCTTACTGCTGTAAAAACCAGCTGCTCTTAAGTACAACATCTGTTTAATCCTGGAATTAGGAAAAAAACCCCAAAACACAGACACACTGCTCCTATCTCTCGCCTCACCATCCAAAATGAAATCTCACCCTGTCTCTAAGATTCAAGCTAATGTTGATGAAACATGTACCTAACGTAAGCTCTTAATTTTCCCCTTAACAGCCAAGCTCTTACCTTTTGAAGATTTGTCCTACATGTTTCTGACACAGCTTTTCCACCTCCTAAAATAGCCTACCTCTGTCTTACAGTAATACCCTTTCTCCTCTAATTTTGACAAAAAAGCCACCCTAAATTCAAAAGGCTGTTGAAAAGATGCCAAAGGAATACTCCATTTCAGCATGCTCACAGGTAACGGCTGCTATATTTGCAAGGGTCTTGCTTTACATATATAATATTTCTCCCTGTACTTCAAAGAAACTTCCTTAAACATTCACAGACATCATTGTTTGTTTTGTTGTTCTTTCAAATCTCTTGCCACCATTTCTCCTTGAAAGGGAAGATTGATAGCCTCCTTAGTTATTTCCTTTTAGTTCTTCATGTATCAATGTCCACATACTGCCTCCTCTTACACTTAGACTGTACATACTTTGTGAAGTCTTTTTTCATTCATACTAGTCCAACACTTCAGATAATTCATCTCAAGTTTAAGGCTTCTGTATACAGTAACACAAGTAATAACAGGTAAATACGATGTTCCATTAACTAGCTGGTTGTTTCCTATCTAACAACAATGAACATACAGAGAAGTGTAAACATATGATAAAACTTACCAACATAAGCACCCAGTTCCTGCAACTTTCCTTTTATAGCACCCTAAAAAATAATGAAATAGTATTTAAGTGATGGAGCAACACAGTATTTCTAACTGCAAAACGGTGGGAGGCTCAGCAAAGTTTGTCTTACTAACTGTTTGAACGTGTTTTAACACGTTACTTTTCCTTTTCCTATGCTCCGCTGTTCGGGATAGAAACGTAGCAAGAGTGAGGGACAGACAGCGGAATAGTGCGAACTGCCAGGAATCTCACACTCTACCATACTTCCTATATGCCAGTTCCTGGTACTACCAGACAAACGCCAAGTCCCAGCTGTCCCTTTTTTACGCAGAGACCATCCGGGCTCATAAGGTGCAAAGAAAACGAATCCCGAATGGTTTGATGAAAGGTCACTCCCGGCTGAGCAAGAAAAAAACACCAAACAACTACCAGGATTTTCAAATTGCGATTGCCGAGCGGGAGCAGCCGACAAGACCTGAGGGTAACGGGGCGCACGCCAGGGCGCCGGGCTGCGGCTGCTCCCCCTCCCGGGCAGCGCCGGGCTCCGGGCCTGCGGGCCCGCCGGCTGCGGGGCAGATGGCAGCTGCCCGCGGGGGCACGGCGGGGCCCCGGCTCCGCTTCCCGAAGAGGCGGCTCTCCTGCTCGTGCCCCTTCCCGGGCAGCCCCGAGGCCGAAGGCCGCCTGCCGCCGGTAACCCCGGCCCGGCTGGGGCTCACCCCGCCGCCTCCTTCGGCCGGGTGAAGGGGGCTGGGCGGTGCAGGGCCCGCTGCGCCCCCGCCGCCCCCGCGTCTGAGGGAAGGCCGGAGGCAGCCCGGCGCCTCAGCCGTCGGCCGGGCCTAGCCCCCACAAGCGGGGTCAGGTCCCGGCCGCGGGTGGAGAGGGAGCGACCCGGCTACTTCTCTCTCACCCGGATCTTGCGGCTAATCTCGGTGCCGATCTCCATGGCCGCGCCGCCCCGGTCCCGTCCCGTCCCTTCCCGCCGCGCCGTGCCCCCTCCCCTCCCGCCACGGCCTCCCGGCTCCGCTCCCGACGCAGGCCGCGCCGGCTCTGGAGCGCCGCGCCGGAGAGAGCGCGGCCTCCGCCTGCGGCGCCCCCTGCCGGGCCGCGGCGGCGCCTCCGCACCGCCTCCACCCGCGCCCCGCCTGGCCCTCGGCGGGGCCCTCCGCGGCGGGGCGGCGGGGGGTGCGGGGGTCCCGGCTCGGCGGGCACGCCCTGGCCAGCACCAGGCGCTAACGGAGCGGTAGAAGGTGGCCGAGTTCGCTCCGATGCCCCTCAGCAGCCCCCGCCTTCTTCCCGCGGCCCCCCAGCCAGCCCCTCTCTTCACCGCAAGGCTCCGTGCACCCTCTAGGTGCTCGCGACCCGCGGCTTGCCCGGGCCCGAGGGCGGCCCGGCGTGCCCCTGGCACCGTGGCGACCGCGGGGACATGGGGGACGCGTAGCCCGGGCGGGGGCCTCCCCCCTGCCGGCCGCCTTGGGCCGCCCGTGGCCGCGAACCGCTCCCGAGGCCGCGGCTGCGGCCCGACAGGCACCGGGCAGGTACCGGCGCCGGCGAGCAGGGCCCTGGAGTAACGGAAACAAACGCATCTTCTGGTATATTTCTATAAATAGTTGCGTGTCAGAGGGTCTACTCGTAATTTGTACATTTCATTTGCACATTTCAGCTTTTTTTTTTTTTTTTTTGACTCTTCTTTCCTGGTTTTTATAAAACTGGTTTATAAAGTCATGCCACATGGCTTAGGTAAGTATGGATACCATACAATTAACTACAAAGTTACTTTAAATAATGGTCTTTCTTTAAAAGCACAAAAATTGAAGATTTCAATAATTCATTTAAAAGCAAGTAAATAATGGTAGAGCAATACACAAAGTATCAAAGTAACATTTAATGCCACATTACAGCTATGCTATGAAAGTATTTTAGTATTGAATTTTAATTTTGTGACTTCACACTAGACTGATAAGAAGCCTTAAAACAGCAGACTTTTTGGTTTTTTTCTAAGAAAGAGGCTGCAGTATCTACTCATCTTACTGCTACAAGGGATCGGTTTCAGGGGGAGGAAGAACCATGTGGAGAAAACCCTTTAGGGCAGGTAACAGTAAGCAGAAGTCATGTTTGGGGCATACATTATCCTTTGCACCAATGTCCCAGCTTCACTTCAGCTGACTTAGTGAGTAGTAACATTATAGAAAACTCAGCCTACAGATAAAGGGTCTTTTACAAGTAATGCCGCTGGGTAAAACAAACTCCAGGCATTGTAGTTAACAGCTGTATTAATCTCTTTCTGCATCACTGCTCCTAATATAAACCAAACATCATACAGAGATAGCCTAGACTAATTGTTGCTAATGATCTGAGCTGGCTGCCTGACTGTATTTATAATACACTGGTGTTACGGTGAGATACTAGTAACAGATCAGTTTAGTTGCAACATTCCATTTTAACCTTCAAGAGATGCATTTTGCTCTCTTAAGATTTCAAGTAAGTTTTATTACTTTATTATTGGAACAAGAAAAGTCATTATTGAAGGACAGAAATAGGAATTGAATTTATTTCATAACTAACTAATGGATTTGCCTTAGAAAGAAATACTGTGTTCTAAAAAAATATGTATCCATTGCACATAACAACAGGACAACAGGAGCTCATTGTTTCAAGCTCAGAGCTGCATTATGCATAGGAAAACTGCCTGTTTTCTTCTAATCCGAGAAATTCTATAACCTTAATTAGTTATGTAGTAGAACATGGTTCAACATTTCACAGTGCCTTATAAGTAAAAATGAATCTTGCAAACGTGAAATTTTAGGCTTTCAAGCATATAATGGACATATTGTATGCTCATTTTACTAGCACCTTCCATTCTCTCCGCTACCATCAAGAAATATCTAATGATCCATAAAGACCGAACTATCTCTTGTTTTTTCACAAATAAGAAATGGAATGATGCAAAAACAGGGAGGCTTCAGAGACAGAGGCAAAACATAGAAGTGATGAATAAACTGAATTTGTTCAGAGAACAGCTTTGAGTCGCATGTAGAATCAGAGGTATTTGGACTTTGCAGTTCATGAAGTTACTATTTTGCATGGCTAGTGAGTAAATCAAGTTATTTTTCCACATGACTTCTTCATTGTTTCAGCATCCTGGGAATGCCCCTTTAACTAGTAGCTTCAGCACTATCCTGCCTTCCTGCCTGTGTTTTTATCACAAATGAGTAACTCTCCACTAGGCCGAGGAATATATGCATGCATACCACTTTTCTGCCTGGAGGGTGACTGATTCTGCTTCCTGTTTGGCTCACTTCCAACTTTCTGTCTTACCATTAGTTAGTGCAAAGACCTGATGCTGGACAGAGGAGTTCCCAGAATTGGAACAAGGTGAATACTTGCGTCAGCCTTCACCCTGTTGGCTGATACACTCAACTGCAATCACATATTTGGACCAGGATGGAAAAAAAAAATCAAAACTGTCCCAAAAGGGAAGATGTCAATAAGAACAAAGTAGCTTTATCCCTGCTCCACTATAAGCAGGCAGTATTTCAACCTAACGGGCAGAAACTTTTCTTTGTACTTACAGAACAAGGGCTGCAAAATTCAGCTGCAGGATATTAGTCTTTTCCTCTCATAATCTTCAACAAGAGAATAAAGAGTACAGGAAAAGATGCAGGTATTTCTACCCAAGCATGTCATGAGTGTTGACCGAGGGTTAAAGGGGAGATGCAGGAGCACAGCACAGTGCCCTGAGGCAATCTATGTCTTATTGATGTGTTCATCACATGTTCATGGAGGCCTTTCTCTCTGTCCTTTTCAGTTAGAGTTGATAGTTGGAGCAAAGCAGATAATAGAGAGCTGATGAGGCAAAAAAATGAGATAGGGCAAAATGGAGAAAATGCAGAAAACCCCAATGTTAGGATACAAACTGGAGTTCTAGAAAGCAGAACAAAAAAATTTAATTCAGGAATAAAAGTTTGATGAGCTTCAGGAGAAAATGTAGGCTGCAGAAGAGCATATTGACAATGTCCTAGTCATCTCTTTTAAGATGAGGTGTTGTCTTTAAGGTAAATGTGAAGAAAGAAAATGCAACAAGGATTAACTACGGAAAGTAAGAAAACTAACGAATGCAGCTTCTAAGCAGGGAATCAGGCAAGAAATGGGTGTGATCGAGATTTACAATAGGAAATGTGTCAGATGTGAATTAAGACCTTGTTTCCAGTACAAATTGTTTAGAAATAGGAGGAATTGTTGCTGTGACCCTGAATTTTCATGGCTTAGATTTGTCATGTGTTGTATTAGTCATTTTTCTCTGGCAAGTAACCATAGTTCTGGCCTGTAGCAGATACCATTAGAAAAGAGTATCTGTTTTGGTTAGTTCTAAGTTAGTTTATTTTACTCAATATAAAATTTCCCTGAACTTTTTTTGTTCTTTTTTTGGCTTATGGACTGCTCATCATAACTACGGCTGATGTATGGAGGGGGGAAAAAAAGAGATACTACCCTGATTTGAGGAAAGACCATTGTGTCTAAGAGAAATAACTCAGAAGAATTCATCATAGTACAGAATTACCTACATATTTCTTCTGAGACTAGTGTCCTGCTGAGTAACATGTTATTTGCATAGTCGATTTGCAGGTTAGACCTGCTCAGACAGTAGCATGTTTGTGCACTTTACATTACCAAAATACTCTCTAAGTTTTGCTGTTCACATGAGTCAGTGTTCACATACTCACTTTACCTTTTTCCTCATCCCTGATCCGTTTCAAGTTTGTATGTACTTTTGCCTGGCTCACATGGTGTGAAGAGCTGTAAAATTCGAAATTGCATACAATTGCTGATTTCATATGCACGCAAACACACAGCGATCTCCATATATTTGTGGGACTGGAGTGCAGCCCCTTATATGATGTTTGCATTAGTTAAACACTGTAAATATTACTTAATTGATATGTATTTAATACTTGCTAAGACAGTTGTTATTAAGGGCATAATTTCTACTGACACCTTTGGGAGTTTTAAGTCCAGGCAAGGGATGAAAGATCAGTCTTTAGCCTGCATTTTCTTGCTTTGTATATGACCAACAGCTGAAACTTTGCAAGGACTTTTGTTTTTAGCTGCAGACATAGATGCATGCACATAGGTCATTTGGTATGGCACATATGGATTAAACCTTGAAAATATTTCCAAGCTGTGTGAAAGTAAGACCAACAGAATTTTTGGTAAGAGATTTGCCTTAATTGGAAAGGCTCAAAATAAATGATCATATGATTAAAAAAAGCAAGGATTGCCTGCTATTTGTTGTAACCCCTATTTCTGTAATGCCCCTGTAGCCAGAGAAGCAGCTGTTCATTGCTGACATTCTCCCTGCCAAGCATTCCAACTCTCTGAGGTAATGGGCTACAAGCATACGGGCCTTTGCTTTAATTCTTTCAGCGTATCCTTCCGCATGGATAGAGCAAGGGGAACGCCTCCAGGAAAAGAAATTAAATGCACACACACAGAGGCACACAGAGACTGGCGATTTGAAAATATTCCCGAGAACACAATCTGCAGGCATGCAGCGCAGCGTCACATGAAAGAGGCTGCCTGAAGAGCTGGCTGGCACAGGTTTATTTTGTTGCAGTATTTTCTTCCACCCCCAGCTCTTTCCTCAGTGGAATGATATCCAGAGCAAGTTTTTTGAGACAGGAAGTGAGGAATGTTTTCACTATGAGTGATCTGAGAGGAAGGTGGGTTAGCCGAGATAGCAGCTGTTTCGGACAAGAGGAATACAGTAAGTCAGTTCCCGAGGAATACAGATGAGACGGCTCCGGGAAAAAGAGTCTTGGAGCGCTGTGAGGTTTCTTCGGCTACACGTATGTGAAAGGAGACAGGGTGTCTTTGGATCGCTGCACAAGGTAAGGGGAAAACAGGAGGCACAGCAAAAAAAAAAAAACCAACCAAAAAAAAAAAGGCAGGTGATCTTCTCTGCCGTGTACTGTAAGACTAAGGAGTTCCAAGCATTTACTTTTTGAAAAGTAAAGGCTGTAGAATTGTGCTTTTGGAGGTGGGGGAGGTTTGAGATATGCACTTATTGTTGCTCTTTCAGTCCAAGAGTCATGTCAAAGATTAACTGGTAAAACAAGGGGCGGGTGGAGTATTCTGATTTTTTTGGCTCCCCAAATATTTCTGAAAGCAATAGATGTATTTTAAGCATTCGAAATAATAGGAACCCTTTTCCACCGTCATATGTTGCAGTTTCACCTTCCTTGCTGTCATTCATGCAGGCTGTTCAAAAATTCTTTGTAAAATAAAATGCTAATTATTGAGAGGGGAGTGGGAAGTGTCAGTAAAGGGGAAAGATACCACAGTACTCAGTAATTGTTCATCAGTCGTGGCCATGTTGCTGAAATTATAATACAACATTTTAGAAACTACCTGTTTGTGTTGAAATATAAATGTACAAAGTTTGGCCAATAAAGACATTTTTAGCTGTTGCATGAAAATTCCAGGCTTGCTAAATAAAGGCTTGTTATTGTAGAGGTCATCAATGGGATTTGTAACTCCTGTCAGTATGTAGTTCCTTTTTGTTAAAGTAGCTTTATAACAACATAGATGTGTCCGAATTCAAAGTAATGCAGAAGGCAAACATGAGAGCGCCTAGCACTGCAGAAAGCACAGCTGTGTTTGCAAGAAGCACACATGGCTAGCAGTAGAAGTTACTGAATGATACCTCAGTGTTACTCATCAAACTTGCCTTTGTTCTGCAGCACTTATTATATGTCAGGAATTTTTTTTAGTTGGCCTTTTGTGGCACGGACTGGAAGTTAGTTACTGAAGTTTTCCTTGTTATAAACGTGTTTCAGAAGAAGTAATGAAGATTATGTCAGACATGTACTGAGTTAAATTGTTTAGCATAAATACATAAATGCTCAGTAAGGCAATAAATGCAAACAACAGCTCACAACCTGAAGAGTGCTCCTGGCACGTTCTGAAAATTCTGCTCTAAACTCCTTTCCTCTGCTTGCATTGCTACCTGTCTGCATAGGGCAATAACTGAAGGGCTGAGATTGCCTCATGTCAGCGTTAGATGGTTTGGAAATGTCACCTGTCAGGTCAGCCTCTGGTTAGCCTTTCTTATTTTTCTTTTTCTTTCTTTCTTTTTTTTTTTTTAATGCCCTTAGAATACTTTTCTAAGGGCCTGAAGGGGGCATAAAAGTTTGGAAGTCTTTCATATTCAGTGGTACTACATAACAACTGAGATTAAAACAGCACTGTGCTTTGACCACAGCTTTCAAAAAGATGAGTAAGTTGGTTTCTCTCGTTGCTGCAACACTGAAGAAAGTGCGTAACTGTGCAAAGAATGTATTGGAAAATGGGCCTCGGGGACGTGAGCTGAGGTCAGTCAGCCAAAAGTTACTCTGCCAGGAATAAACCCAGTGTGAGATTCTGCTGGCAGTGGGCAGGAAAATAAAAGCTTGTCTGTACAGCATTCCCTGCATGCTGCTCCAGGGAGGCAGGATTTGGAGGATCAAAGTGCGGAGCGAGGAATAAAGTGGGGAGTCCCTGTGTATCCCTAAATTTTTCAGGCAAACCTGTTGCTATCAGTTATTTATTCTGCAGCTGCATGCAAAAATAAACAAGCTGGTGTTTGGGTCAGGGGTTTTTTTTGATTCAATTAAGCTTATAGGTGGTATCTGTTGGGGATGGAGATTGTGTAGGATGGTAGAACTGCTTCCAGATTATTAGAAATGTGGTCACGAAATATGCTTATTGTCATTCTTTGGACTAGGGTTGCAAAGATGTTGAGGAAAAATCCAATGCTGCCTCCTCCTCCTCCCCGTGAGGCCTTTGGCACCTTTCTGCCTTCCTTCCCGCTGTGCCGGGCTGCTTGCGAGGGACTAGGGAGTGGGATAGGAGGCTTTCAGCCGCATTTGGGGCTGTGTCGAGTAACACATAGTTTCTAGGTATGTATACAAATGTAAAAGTATAGCTACACCTTGGAGTTTAAACACAGGTGCGCTAGGAAGACCAGTCCGTTTCCCCCACCCCAAAGAAACGCATATGCTCACGTTATTCCTGTCTAAGTCAAAAAGTCTTCAGAAATTAAATTATACCTTTTAAAATGTGTTACTAATACGTACCAGCCTGAAAAAAACCCATGTAGGCCGTTGTTTTCCCTTGCAGGCGGTGCGGCGCTGCCACTAGGGGTCCCCGGGCAGAGCTCCCACCGTGCGGGGAACCAGCGCAGCGGGCGGCGGGCAGGGCCGGGTCTGGGTGGCGGCCGCCAGGCGCAGGGCGCTCGCAGCGGTGCGCGGTGGCCGCGCCCCCCCGGTAGCGCCGCGGGGGGACGGTCCCGGTCCCGGTCTCGGTCGCAGGGGCGCATCGCCCCCGCCCCGCGGCGCAGCCCCCCGGCGGTGGCTGTCTCTGCAGGGTGGGCTGTAGCCGCAGCGCCTGCCCTCTCTCAGCGCACGGGCCTGTGAGACCCGCCCCGCCCCCCCCCCCCGCCGTATATTAGCGAATGTTTTTATTTCGCATGTGCTATTGCAGACCAGCGCTAGTAAGAGCAACTAATTTTGCGGGAAGAAGGTGCTTGACAGAGGAGAAAGGCGAAGCCTGTTGTGTTACGGGGCTGACAGGAGAGGAGGCGTGAAGGTGTTTACAAAAGGTGGGGAAACGGGTGGCTGCCTTTCGACTAGGAGTAAGTGTGTTTTTCAAGGAAAAATAAGAAAACGAATGGTGTTCAGAATTCACATGCTCTCTCGGCAAGGCAAAGCGTGACCTGAAACATCACACAGCACTTTAGCATAAGAACGAACGGTACAGCTAGCTGTAAATCAGGGAAAATTAGAGGAGTTGGATTTTAATTGTCTGGTAGGAAATGGCTAAGGTGTGAGCATTAACGCCTCTCTTCCTGGTTTTTTTTTTTCTTTTTTTTTTTTTTTTGGGGGGGGGGGGGGCCTTAATCGTTTTTGAGACTGGGTTTTGTGTTTAATCCAGCAGATAGCAGCTGAGGCTGCATGCTGCTCTGAAAAACAAGCCAGGTTGCTGGATTTGCTCTGAAAGAAAATGGGTTTTTTCAGTGTTAGAAATAGCTTAGGCAACTCAGACTTTGTAGATGTATTTATTCAAGTATTGATTCAATTTAGAAATACTTATTTTAAGGCGTTGCAGCCACATTTGATTAAGACTCATTATTAACTAGCCAGTTTAAAAAAAATACCAACTTGCCAAAGACTGGTGTCACCTGTGGAAAAACCAGAAACCCTGGTGCTTATTTTGTTATTTGAATGCGTAACAGCTCTGCATTTTGGAAAGTATGCTCATTATTTAGATTTAGAGAAACTACATGTGTTATATTTCCCATGATGCTATTCTCCTTTCAGTGAAAGTATTTCTCATTCTTGTATCCATTCTCTTTCTCTCCTGCTCCTTACTAGGATTCCAGTGAATGCCCCTTCTACTTGTCTCTTGGTGGAAAGCTTGCTTGTATTTAATGGATTCTGCTGCTGGTTGATCTCTGGAGACGTTACAGCACCTTACCTTTTGAGAGGAGATAGCTGCTTGTCCCTTCTCAAGGTCTCAGTGGTCATAGCTTTTTATCAGTAACCATCTGTGGAGGAAAAAGAAGATGCCGCTACCTTTTGGGCTGAAATTGAAACGAACTCGACGTTACACAGTATCCAGCAAGAGTTGCTTGGTGGCTCGTATCCAGCTGCTAAACAATGAATTTGTTGAGTTCACCCTGTCAGTGGAAAGCACGGGCCAGGAAAGTCTGGAAGCAGTGGCTCAGAGGCTTGAATTGCGGGAGGTAAGCGATAACTGTCGAGCAACGGTGTGATTTTTGTATCTGGTGCTAGATGACCTGTGTGGTGAATCCTTACCACTTGGGGCAATCAGTTTATTTTCTGGAGCAGCTATCCTGTGTTCCTCTTTTTTTCTTCATCTTCTGGTCTTGATGGAGACCTGGGCTACTCCAAAACAATTGCAAAACTTATGTTACAAAGCTAGGGAATGCCCAAGGGGAAGACATGTGAGAAGTGGCAGGGAATAGAAGATTAGAATGATAAACAAAGCAACTGGTTTTTAAACCTGAAAATGCTGAAAGTGCTGTTTCAAAAGACCCACAAAGCAACAACAAAAAATATTTCTGCCTAAGCAACTTGGTTAAGAATTACTGCAAGGCTTGAGGCAACTTTTAGCTAAGAATATGAAAGTGTTATTTGCATGCATGTTGTTTTTTTCTGATGGATTAGTGCTGTGAAAAGAACCTAAAGCACAAAACATGGTAGGTGTTCCAGTGACCAATTATTTGTATTGCTTGTTCAAATACCACAAACATGTTTGCAGACACTGTCTTGCAGCAAGCCTGTAGTCATTTAGAGGGAGTGCTGGCCTCATGAGGCAATACGGTTTGCACTAGTTAAATCTGTATATATCTGTGTAACCTGCCTTTTTCCAAAAAAAATTCCTTACTTGATATATTGAAGGATCTTTTTGCAACTGAAATTTTCTCTTCCCTCACACATTTAGTGATTATTCATACATCTCCTGTAGTGAGTTAATTACTTCTGAAATGCTGAGCCACAAAATGTTGTTTATAGAAATCAACAGTATTACTAACATAGGAACCAATGTAATTGTTACACAATTGTGTTGAACACAGGTGGATTTGGTTGCAGTAGCTGAATGCTCTCAATCCTGGGTAAACTGACATTTCCCACTACAGACTCAACAGGTTTAGTTCATTTTGTAGTCGTTGAACTGTGACAGCAGGTGCACTTTTGGGGGGCAGGAGAGAGAAAACCTGTAATGAAAGTTTAGTGTTGCTAACACTGTTCTGAAAAACATGCTCTGTTATGTGGTCTGCCATATAATGGTGTTTTGAATATGGGATTTAAATACAGGATGAAAACCCTAGACTTAGGTAACCAAAATAAGAGTAATCATGAAAATAATTGTTGTCTAATAACTATGATTTTTTGAAATGTTATATTTCCATTGTGAAGCAATGGCAACTGCTTATAGCTTTGCTTAAATCTTGAGCAACTAAATATTAGACTCAATCCTGCAAACGTGTATTGCTGCACATGGCATGCATTACTGCAGGATTTCTTAATAGGAAATGCTATATGTTGTCAGTTGTTTTCAGATTATTTTTTTTTTGTTTGGAGAATAATAAATAAATTAAATACATGTGAATCCATTAATCTCTAAGTGTTTACTGTGGTTGTTTTCAATCCTGATATGCATTCTTGTAGATTCTCCAAATGTTTTTTAGTATACAGTTATTTTAGAAAAATGCAATTATGTGCAACAGTATGACTTGTTTTTTACTTGCTCCTTTAGCAAAGGGAGAATCTAACTACTCTTATAGCTTTAGTGTTTACTTAAAACACACCAGATATCATATATTTGAAATTCAGTTACTGTCATGTGAATGGATTTTGTCCGTTTTATCTATCCACTTTCAGATGTCACTGCTAAATCAACAGAAAGTAAAGAATTTTAAATATATTTGGTCTGCAAAATGCAGAGGCTTTGTCTTCCTGAATGATGACTGCTAGCTTTTATTGAACTAGTCACAGAGTGTTGGAGATGCAGGTTTTTTTCAGCTGTTCTTCATTATCTCTTTCTTGGGAGCTACTCCTAAAAATCTGTTTTAAAAAGAAAAAGAGAAATATGGCAATTTCCTCAATTAAGAGTCATATATCAGACTAAGGGAGTTGACAGTACACTATTGAACTCAGAGCAGATTCTTTCAGTCATGCATTCTTGCGTGGATTATTTTGGCAGGAAAATGTGTGGCAATAAAAGGGAATGGAAAACAGGGATATAAATTACTTTCCAGAGCTTGCATTCAAAAAATGTTGTTATGCCTTTAAATAGCCAATTTGCCAAGCAGATACTGGATCATTCCTGACTGCTTGCTTAGTAGAAAGTTCTCAGAAAGAAAAATTTGCTCAGCACTTTGCCTAAATCTGCAAAAAGAACATTAGTTCTTGATACTGTAAAACACTATCTATAAGGTATTGCTTATTGTTAATATACTAAGCACCCTTAAAGCATGAGTGTGAATACAAAATGTTAAACGTGAAAGTACGATTGTTTATTTGAATACTGAGACTTAATAATGCAGTTACAAAAAATGAGGCATCAATTTTGCATTACTGGGATATGGGCACTACACAGTTATGACATGCAGTTCTCATGCACCTTCAAAACAGTTTCTTGCAGGAGGTATCAGGGCAATAGGTCTACCTTTTTATACATTGAATGGTAAAATCTGTAAATATTCCTTTCTCTCCAGTGTAGTCTGCAATTACTGATTTTGGACAGTGAGTTGAATGGCTTATTTTGAATGCTGTGCTGTCTTTTAAGATATTTGTTTTAACAGATCTTTATGGAAGTCAGTAATCTTCAAGTAATGGTTTTGCGTGGCTAAACACTGGTTTTCTTTTGATCTTTCAATTGGAACTTCTCAGTTTCCAAGTTGTATACTAGTATGGACACATAATTAGAGTTTAGGAAGTCTAAAGTATGTTGGTAATTTTATTTTTTTACTGAATGTTAGACTTTACAGAAAAGTGAAATGAATGCATTAAATTAAGAACAACATCTTCTAGTATTCCCAGAATGTGACTCATCAGCAATGGGTATATAATCCAGCTCTCTTAAACGGAGAAACTGGGGAAAGAAGCCAAAGGGAACAGGGAACATAAGTTACTTACCCTTTGTAATCCAGCCTGATTTTATCCCATGAGAGTACTATAAGCAAACTCAATTTATGCAGAAAACTGTTCTGGAATTACAAGTTTTGAAAAACTGCTCAGAGCTCTGATTGTTAGCCACCTTAAAAAGTATGTGCAACACTGCTCATCTTGCATCTGGGGCATGAGTATACAAATTAAATACTTGAAAACACAGAATTTTTTTAAAAAAGTTAATCCAGCTAGATATCTATAGGATGTTTGGCAGGAGAAGTTACAACCGATTTACCTCTCTTGCTGGCTCTTCTTTTATTTCTGTTTTCTAGTAACATTTCTAAACCAGAAAGAAGGGGCAAATTCTGTTACTGTGTACAAGCAGAGTCTGACATAACTTCAGATATGTGGTAGAAATTTGGGCCCGAGTACAGCAACTAATGGTAGGGAACTTCACTGGACCGTGTGTGGTGTGCGTATGCAAGTTCCTGTGTTTGTTTTGGACATGAATAGGAAAGAAGAAATCAAGGTTATCAGAGTCCTGAATAACTTCAGTGTTCTGAAACAGTGCTTCAGATATGCTTGAACTATGCTGTAAAACTTTGCTCTGAATTCTGAAATATCAGCTTTTGGAGAAAACGCAAAAAAAAAAACCCCAACCTTCAATTCAGTGCAGTGGTTTCTTTAATGTGTGTTTTGCATACTTAAAGAGTGTTTTTAAAAGAAGACCAAGTTCAACCATAAATACTCTTACATGTATATGCATTGGTAAACATATTGACTGGCAAATAAAAGTGGGGCCAAGTCACGACAGGTGTCACTAACATGATTATGTTTATACCTTGTATCAAAGTCTGACAAAACTTCAGCTAATGCTTAGAGAAATAAGAGGAGAGGCAGTACTCAAGGTTGAATTGTTGTGGTTGCCTCTCTGAACCAAATTTTCCTTATAATTAGGAAAGAAGAAATTGTCATGGAGTAACACATACAAAAATGCAGACCTTCAGTGTTATCTAGTAAATTAACTAGTAATCTAGTTAATTTAAAAGACACTACTTTATTGAAAACTAAACTACTCCATCTAAACCATATATTAATTACAAGCATGCTGTAATTGTAAATTAGGAACAAAGATCAATTGAAGGACAGAGCAGTCAGCCAAAAATCAGTAATTGCCTCAGTGTTGTTATTGTAGTTTTCCTTTTTCTGAAGGAAAAAAGCTGTACATTCAGGTATAGGATTTACACTCAGTCTTACTATGCTGAGCAGCACAAAATTAACGTTTTTCCATGAAGGCAACAGTGGCTATTAGGAACTGTTGCCCCTTATTTCTTCAGCTTTTTTATAAAGTTTGGTCAGAATTTGAATATACCACTTAATTGTATTTTTTCACTGTCATGATGTCTGTGAATTGCTTACAGTTTTATACTAATTTTCATAGTATAAATTTTCTTCACTTCTGAAGCAAAGACATTAGTTCATTGTTTAGTCTTTTTAGACTACTTTGAAATTTTGCTTTTCCTGTTTTAAAGCAATTGGGATTTAAGTCCCTGATGAATGGGACCATGATACTCCTTTAACATCAGTGCTGTGTAAGGTGGGAATCAAAAGCAGATATGCGAGTCCATGGTTCTTGGACCACTGGACAGTGGTGGGAAAAAGTAACACGATAAAAAAAAGGGCACTTTTCTACATTTTTTGGTCAAGTTGATAACTGAACTGTTTCTGCAAGAGGCTAAAATATGTTTTGGATGTAATGTCTTCTATGCACTGTGAAGGTATTGGTCTTTAGCTGGTAAATTAGCTATTTACCTTTGTCTAATGCAGTGATGAGTAGAATCTGCCTCACTTGTCAGAAGACTGTTTATTCAAGATATTTGAAGGGTGTAAACCACAGTGTATTGTGATTTGTGCAATGTTTTCGTTTGAACAAATCAGAATATGTTAGATTACCTTGCAAAGTATTGATTTCTGTTTATTTCTTATCCCTGCTGTTTTGCTTTGAGCTATAGATGGCCATTGCTTTGTTTAAATAGCATTTGTGAAACCTGTATTGGAGTAGTTAGGAGAAAATAATTGTGTGTGTGTGTTGGAAAAAAGGTTTCCATTATGAAAGAACTGAGACTCAAGACTGACTTTTCTCTGCATTCATATAGCTACCCTACTAAATGCTCCCTCCTGCAGCAACAGTTGAAGAAATTTCAGTACTAGAACAGTGAAAACAATGTAAATCAAAATACCCTGAAGTGAGTAGCTTCAAGATGGGGAAAAGGGTGGGATTTTTATGAGGCTAGCCCGCAGCCCCTCTTTTTCTGCAAGAAGAATTGGTCATGGTAGTAAGCAGAGGAGTGCGGCTCTCCGCTCAGTGGCTGGTACGTGGCAAGACTGCCATGTATTTTTTTCTCCACCATTTCCAGGAAGTCTTGGATCTTGTGCACTGGCCAGTCCAGGCTGCTCCAAATCCTTTCTCCCCTAGAGGTTGGGAAGATCTCTGGAGGAGGTTGTCTGCTGTGGTAAGAGTTGAGTTTCTGGAGGATTTTCAAGACCTCTTGTCTCCTTCCATAGTTCTGAATGCTGGGAGTAGGGTAAAGCTTGCACTTGGTACCTGACAGTCATGCATAGTACAAGATTATTGACGCAGTTCTCCTGCATGCAGTTTATTTAAACTGTGATGTCCTGATGGCAGGAGCCGTTTTATATCCAAGCATATAATAAAGCTAGACGCAGTGGAGCCCTTGGGCTAACCAGGATTTTGTAAAGTCCAACTGCAGTGATTATCCTTCAATAATGAGAAGGGGTTTTCAGCATTCTGTTCAGGAAAGTCTTATGGGTTGTTTATTTGTTTGTACCAGTGTAAAAAAGAAAAAAGCCTGAAAATGCATGTTGATTGCATTCTTCTGTAAACTTGTTATTGTTTCCTTTTTTTTAATTTCTTGCCTCACGTCTTAGGATGGTGATTCCTCAGGTCACTGTACCCTTAAGGCAGGTAGCAGATTGCATTAATTAGAAGGCGCTGTATCAACAATTAGAAAACAGTTCTCTTTTCCAGTCTATTTGTAACCTGTGGGATAATCTGTAAGATTTATAATGTAAGATATGGAAATTAGCTGGGAAATACATAATTAAGTACATAGGTTCGAAGTAAACTTGTAACACTGCTATGCCTCAGGGAAATGTGTGGTAAAGTCTATTTGTCCTCTCTGCTACCATCCACAAAAAGTGGCTGGTTTTTTTCCTTTAGTCTGAGGTTTTACAGAGAAATTATTTTCCTCCTTCTTCTTCTTCTTTTTTTTTTTAAGAGGACAGTAATGGTGTTGTCTCAAAATCCTAGGGAACATAACTTCATATTATGTTGCCAAAAAATGGAAGGAATAGTTGAGTTTGGGAATCATAATAGGTGTTGTTAAATTCAAGTGAGAAGATTACACATATTTGATATCTGGTATACATTTGTCTTTTTTATTTATTTCCTAGATAGTGTAAACGGTGACTAAAATAGATAACTGGTATATACAAATGCTGTTTAGATTAGAGCCAAAGTGGAATTGTATTTGGGATGAGGCTGATGCATATTAAGGAAAATAAAATGAAACGCAGCGCTTAGTTGTAGCTAACTCGTATCAGGCAGTCGGTACAGGGAAGAAGGACTATCATTTTACTGATTCCATTTCAAATTATAAAACAGATGAGGAACAGCAAAATATGCTTAATAGATGTGGAAACTGATGAGAATTTTAAGACTTAGGGCTCAGTTTTTAATGCTTTGTAAAAGATAACACTTTTTTTTTTTTAAGGTGTTAGGTAATTTACATCCCAGAATTTCTCAGTAAGCTGTTTGTCAGCACCAATTCCATAATGACATACAATCATGTAATAGCTTGAGCTGGAAGGGACCTCTGAGGGCTGCATGATCCCACCCTCTGCTCAGGAAGGCCAGCTTGGATCGGGTGGCTCAGGCATTGCCTGGGTGAATTTGGGTGCCTCCAGGGACAGAGATTTCACGCCTTTTTGGGCTACCTGTTGCAGTGTTTGGCTAGTCGTGTTGTGAAATATTTTTCCTGATCTAATTGGAATTTCCCACATTGCAGCTTGTGCCAAGTGCTTCTCATACTTGCAGTGAGCACCTCCAAGAAGGGTTTGGCTCTGTCTTCTCTATGTCCTGCTCTTGGGCAATTGAAGTCCGCAGTAAGATTTTACTTTAGACTTTTCTTAAGACTGATCAGCCCCGCTTCTCTGACTCTTATCATACATCGTGCCAAAAGATATAATATAGTCACCAACAGTATGTAGTTTTGTGGCACTCATACCTGAAGAAGTCCTCTGTTTAGCTTAGGAAGTCTGGTTGACTTCATAGGTGAAGTCACTCCACTCCCACCAACTTGTCAGCTGTAATACTGCCTTGGGCTTTTGGTACTTTTGTGTTCTTGATAACTCTTAAACTTTTATGCAGAAATGCTTACTATTCCTGTCCGTAGTGACAGAAGCAGCCTGGTAGAAAATAACTGTACAGAAAGTATAGGTTCTTTTTATTTCTATTTGATTTTCTTCAGTGGGGTTGAGTCATGAATAAGTCACATAAATAAATTAACCTCAAAGTAGTGTTAGTCTTAGCAGCTTAACATATTTTAAGAATTATGTCATGGCATTCTTTTTAGCATTGGATGTTGTCCTGAACTGCTAATAATAAAATGTTTTAGCAATGAATAAAAATGGATTCTATTTTAATCAGTGCGAATATTCCAGGGTGCATAAGCTCCTCTAAAAACTCACAGGATCAAATTCTGCCCTTGAAGTCAAGTGAAAGGTTTGCGTACAAGTCAGAAGACAGGCTTGGGTCCATAGTATTTAGCTTGGCTTTCGTTTTAATTTTTGATAGTCCAGATTGGAGGAGTTTGTAAGGGAAAATACAGTGGCAGAAAAAAATCTTATTTAAAGCTATGCTGGATTCCAGAGAATATTTTAAAACATGGAAACATTTTTCTTATTCTATTGTGCCAGTAACTACTTGGTTCTGTGTGCAGGCAAGAAAAAGTGGTCAGTGTTTTAAAGAAACAGACCAGTGCAAGTGATCATCATGCCTTTAAGGTAGGCTATATGTTCAGTCTAGACTTCAGGGTGTGGAACGAGGAGTATCTTCCATTGAAGAGTTTGAAACAGTGGCAGTGTTAATGGAAGTCTTGTTCTTTTCTTTTCAGAAAAAGAATGCTCTTTTTCTGCATACCTTTCTGTTACACGTCTGTGCTTCTTTGAGGTATAAATATACCAAGGCTGCAGACGAAAGTTATTCAAACAGTTGCTTAGAAATTTTTGCATGCATTTTTAGTTGGGTTTCAAACGTGTTTGTGTGGTATCTTTTATAGAGGTCTTTGAACTTTGTTGGTGTGCTTCTGTGGTTCTGTAGCTGTTACCCCTAGGTTTCAGCCTCTGCTCTCACCCAGAAGGTTGCAGTTCAGCACTTCAGCTTGTGCTCAGCCCAGGGTTGATGTGGTCGACCTGTTGGGCAGGTGGGCTGGGCCAAAACAGCAGGCTTTCTTTTTTTGAGCTCTTCCTAGCGAGTGAGATCAAGTAGCTCATGGTGTGTAGTTCAACTTTAAGTGTTATTTTTGTTTTTTAGTCCTCTAGCTTACTTACCATCTTGCATTATATAGACATTAAAGTTTGTAACACTCAGAAGTTATGGGATGTCAGCATCACAGACCGACTTTGGCTCCTGTGGCTGTGTGCGTGGTGTTATTAGTCTTGTAATGAAAGAGAAATACAACTTCTTACATGCGTTATTTTCCTCGTTCAGTCTGCAGGAAGGATTGAGCTGTAGTCTT
Source organism: Falco rusticolus (assembly GCF_015220075.1). Classification (NCBI taxonomy): domain Eukaryota; kingdom Metazoa; phylum Chordata; class Aves; order Falconiformes; family Falconidae; genus Falco; species Falco rusticolus. The sequence goes on from NC_051193.1 coordinate 44,187,171, forward strand.
TCAGTACACTTCATCATTTTCAGTGTGTGATGTTGCAGTGAACAGAGTATTTCTTTCTTACTGGTGTTTGTGTGATACTACTGTTATAATTCCTAACATCTTATGGAACCTTAAGATACTGCTTTCTCAATGTCCTTGTGGGGTGGCAGAGGTTACTGCACACTGTATCTTATGGTTGGGGGATTGAAGCACAGAAACAAAAGCAAATGTTGTCTAAGGCATCAGCTAACTGTGTGTGCCTGGACTGAGAAGTTTAGAAAACTGTGTTGTTTATAGTATTTGTATTCAGAGATATATTCCTTTTGTCGACTTGAAACTGGAAGTATTTATGACTAATTAAATTTGACTCTTGGTTTTCAGAATTCAGAAGTGAAGGGCACACAGTGTCTGCCTGTGACAAATTTGGTTTGTAGGATTTGCTTTACAAGCACATCTGTTTCTGATGTGGGAATACAGTTTGCTTCTCTATGGTGATTTTTAAACTTTCCCAACCATGAAACTATTTTGTATGTATCAGCATTCTGCTGCTGCCTTTTCTCTGGATATGTTCCACTATACTGAAAACCTGCTTTTTTCTTCTATGAACAGTTGTAATTCAATTTAATTACTGTATTACAGCCTGCCTTTTTATTGAATAGGACTGGAGTTATCTTAGAGTTCACAGAAGGGAACTTAGTTAAGGTTAAATGGGCAGGCTTCTTCCTTACACGCTTTTTTTTTTCTCTCCTGAATACTGATTTTTCAATTACATGGTAACGGTAATTTTAATTTCGAAGATATTTTTTTAAAAAATTGGGGGGAAAAAAAGCCACCAAACCTACCAACGGTCACTTAAAACTTTGCTGATTATGCTAATTTAGAGAGGGGCAAAGAAGTAAATTTTGCCAGTATGCCACATCAAAGGAACATTATGCCTTAGAATTGGGTCTAGTTGCCCAATTTTGCTAATTTCCCAGAGGAAATGCTTTTATGGAATAGATAGTCAAGGTGTAGCATTAAATTAATAAAACTTCAGTGCCCAAAATTACTTAATGGTCTGTGCTGATACGGAGCATTAACTTTGCTGCTGTCCTTGATGTTTGGGATGTAGCATACCTGCCCATGCTGTGGTTGTTACATGCATAGTCAGCCCATCAGAGCTGTAAGGGACAGCCAGCATCCCATGAGGGTAGTCTTCGTCCTGCTTAGGCTGTAAACTAAGATGTATGTATATGAATTCTCAGACATGTATAGGAAAGTACTAAAGTGGGTGTTCTCTACTACCAGCTGTTGCTCCCTAATGAATTTCGAATCTATGCTCCAAAGCATCAAAATGCTAGAGCTCCTGAGAAAACAACAGCAAATACGTTTGCTAGGTAGACAGTTTTTCCAAGTCTAATTCATAGATGTTGTTGATGTAAAAAAATCATTATGATTAATAGATCTTTGTTTTATAAAACTTCATCCTTAATAGCTTTATTTCATAGGAGATAAAACCCTCTGAAAATATATTAAGTGTTGGATTAAAAGTGTTGGTATTTCTACCATTTCTACATAGAATAATGTGTGTGTAGCAAGAACTTGGAGAATTTCCATGTAAATACCTACAGATGTAATTGGTAATTTGTAGCATTCCCTTATCTCCCTTCCTCAATTAAAAAAGTTGTAATTAGGATTTCTAGTTTTGCTGTGATAATGACATGAGTATTTTCCAGTCCATGTCTCTTTGCTGGTCCAGAACTGAATGAAATAAGTACTGCCACAGCAGATTTTAATTAGTTTAAAGATAGTGGAGAAATTTAAGTTTGAATGAGTGGCTCTCCTGTGTGGATTTAAACTGTACTGTGGAGTGATAAAAAAAATACTCTGGTCCAAACTCCTTCTCAGGGATCTAATCAAAGTTAGACTGTGCTGCTCAAGATGTCCAGTGGGATTTTGACGTTCCAGGGATGAGCATCCCTCATCTCTCAGGGCTAGCTGTTCCAGTGCACGCTCTATTTTGTGTTTTGGCTTGGCCAACAGTTGCCTGCTCAGGCAAGGTAGCTTGCTGCTGTATCTGGTCATTTTCTTGCTCATGGGATGAGCCATACATGTGCTTTAATGAGCTTGTCTTTGACTGACCAGCTGTCCTGTGCTTTTTTGTACATCAGCATTGCATGTGAGCCTGCCTGCCAGCTCCCCAGACCAGCCATACCTTGCTCTCTCCTGCTGCCCAATCTGCTGCCCCTTGTAATTTTATATTTGCCTTCCTCACTCTCTTAGTTTTTCTGTCACACATAAATGCTTACTACTAACATCTGTGAGTTGCCACAACAGGGTCAGGGACTTTTTGCAAATAAAGAGTAGGTTTGGTAATTTTTTAGGTAGGGGACCTTATGTATGTGGATTGCTTATCTGGAAGTAATGTCTGCTTTTGATATTAAATGTCTCTCCAGTTCCCAGAATTTTCAATAACCCATAGCCTTAGTCAGTGTTTTAAAACCTTTTATTTCTAACTAGCAAGACTTCCATACAATATATTTTATCCAGTATTGTAATACTAACTTTTTTCATTACTGAAATACCTCTTTTTCAGATTACGTATTTCAGTCTGTGGTACTATAATAAGCAGAATCAGCGCAGATGGGTAGATTTGGACAAACCTCTGAAAAAGCAGCTGGACAAATATGCCTTGGAGCCAACTGTGTACTTTGGAGTAGTGTTCTATGTGCCTACTGTTTCTCAGCTTCAGCAGGAGATTACCAGGTAAACTTCATACATATGTCTATAATTTTGCTTTTAGCATTCTGAAATGTATGGTTGTATTTAAAAATTGTCTGCTTTCCCCTCCTCTGCCTCTTTAGAATGGAAATTATTACTTCAGGCAGAATTTATGTTCAAACCATGTATTTATTTCCCTTTCAAATATTTGAAAATATGTGATAAACTAAGCAAACAACTAACTTTTTGGTGATCTTAGGAATCTATTCAAAACTGTTTTCAGTAATAGGCATACTTGCATGGTCAGTGAATTGTATTTGCCTCTCTTTTTTTGAAGAGTCATATGTTGTTTTCAGGGACATCCTTCCTGCACAAAGCACATGCAGATTTTATTGAGCTATGCTTTCCTTGATTTTGCTTTCAGTACTTTCTGTACTTTCACTACAGTACATTGGCAAACTACAGGCTAAGCTTCAGCTTCTGATGGTTTTGGGGTTTTTGTGTGTTTGTGTCATGGACTGAGCAATGAAGGTGGATGTTAGTTTTGATACCATATTACCATGTCTACTGTGAATCTGGGCAACATCACATAGGTGGTGCTGACTGCAGGGGAAAAGTGAAATTGATCACATATACTGGTCAGTTATTCCTATGGGCCTGTACATTGGCTTCTAGTGTCTTAATGTGCATGGTTGTTCTGATTTAGTTATTATTTTTAACAGGCAAATGAATACAAAACCAGTAACTGGATTGCAAACAGATATTTGTTATTTCAGAAGTATATGCTTGCATTAATTAACCCATTTAAGCTGTTGACTTCAAGATGGCCCTGCTTTGAGTGGGGAGTTGAACCAGGTGATCACTCAGATGTCCTTTCCAGCTTAATTTATTCTGTGGTTACATGAAACTCCTTATATACTCTGGTGCTAAAATACCTTGCTAGAGAACTTTTCCACTAATTGTGATGTGAAAGCTTTTCAGGGAGATAAGTCTCTTGGTGCAGACACTGGTGCTGTAATATATTGCTCAAAGCTTGGCAGCTTTAGTTTTTCTTTTATGTGTATTTTCTGTAAGATTAGTTTATTTCTGAAAACTCTGAAGTTTTGGGCTTTTTCTCAGCAATGTTACTGGCTTAAGAAGTCATTCTAGTAATCTTTTTTTCTTTTTTTTTTCCTTTTTAAATAAATCTTTGGTTCAGATTCTGTGCTTGATGTACTAGGATGCATTAGAGTAAGACAAATGTCATGATGTTGCATTGAATAGCTAAACTGCCTGAAAAACCTTGAATATTCTTCTCTGACATTTATTTAAAGAATATGATGTTTATGCTAGAGCTTTACAGCAATTTTGCAGTGTGCTGCCACATAGAAGGCAGGAATCTATGCACCAGCCTTATACTCGAGTCCTAGAAGATGGCACTTGCTTTGATGTACGATAGTGAGAGTCCAGATTAGTTTCAGAAATTTGCCAATTTTTTCACGCCTTTTCAATATAAATGAGATTGAGCATGTTTAAGCAAATTATATGTTTAATGCATACCAGGAAATGAATATGTCATAGACAAAAGAGAAGGTATTTGTACTGTTATGAGGTAGTGTCAAGATTCTTCGTCTGTATGCTTACTTTTAATATTAGTTCTATGGAAAGAGCTTACATTCTACTGCTTGACTAGGAAGATCTATTTCCCCAAATACCTTGCTTGATATGTGGTAGCTTTTTGCTTTCCCCTTTTCTTTAAGGCCTGGGTTTAGTCCCAGCTATTCTTGTGCATGTTATCTGTCATATGGAATACTGCTTTTTTGTAGGAAGATCCAGAAGAGTCTAAATAATATTTATAAAATGTCACTGTATTTAAGAGGCTGTTAAAGGGTGAGGGAAGAGAGCCATTATTTAGCCTGATTAAAATTTGTGTGACCTTTCTCATCACTGAATAAATTGCAGTACATGCTTCTATGTTCTCAGTATTAAAGCCTTACTTCACAAGAGTTAGCATACAATATGAGGAAGTTAAGCTTTTAAAACTAGACTTAGAGAAGACAAGTGTCCTTCTTGGCAAAGTCTGTGTAGCTATAATGGCATTTTTTAGTTTTGAGGTGTTATGGGCTAAAGATAGGGTGTTCCATGGATTACTGAAAGGGGCAGAAGAATTCAAGAAAACAGTGGTTCACGCTGTTGACACATGGCACAGCTAGTAGTGGCTGCATGTACAAGAGATGACCTAGGAAGAGGTCAGATTAAAGGGAAACTATATGGTGCCTTGAAAGCGAGAACAAAATGTACTCAGAAATTGTAATGCACAAATGAAAGTCACTATTATGATTAAAGGGGTGTGCAACATTAGATCTATTGGAAGGGAACGCAGCAATACAGCAGCAGTATACTGAACATTGTAAAGAGGAGATAACACTATTAAGGAAGGAACTAGTAAAAAAAGTATAAGGGTATGGTAGTAGACAGAAATCGTGGAGACTTTGTTTTAAGAGGTAGCAATATTTGATTCTGCAGTGACATGTGAAAGCTAAGGGAGGTGTGGGTCTGAATGATGAGAAAGAATACCCTTCACACAAACTGGGGAATGCAGAGAGGAATAGGAAATGCAGGCATATTCATCTGCACTCTCTTTAAATGGAGAAGACCATGTTAGCTTTTTCTTTTTTCCCCATGTAGGTATCAGTATTATTTGCAATTAAAGAAAGATATCTTGGAGGGCAACATTCCTTGCACACTGGAACAAGCAATACATCTGGCTGGTTTAGCTGTTCAGGGTAAGTAAGGCAATTGTGCCAATTAGCCAATGTTGCCTTAGAAATTTTGGTGATACATTTTCTATTTATCACTCGAAGACTCAATGCAGTAAGTTATGGAAGGCTTGCTCCTTAGACCTTTGTCATACGGGCTGAGGACGGAGAGCAGTGGGATCACTGGCCCTGAACTCGCTGGCATTTCTGTGCAATCCTCAGAGGTCTGTCTGGGTATCTAATGTATTTTCAGAATCTGGGTTTGAATTAGACATTGGAGTTCCTTTGGGGGAAAAGACTTTTGTTGTCTGTTTACATTAACAGACCTGGCATCTGTTTCTGTTAATGAAGACTATTCTGACACAGTAATGAGAGAGAGATGTTTTAATAAATAACTGAATTTGAATATACAGTACTACTTGTATCTCCACTTTTTCTTCCAAATATCCTAACATGCAGGATTATTTCAAGTTAGTATGCAAGACTGTTAACAATTCTGTGTTCCAATCACTCCTGAAGACACTTTTCTGTGTTACCTAAATGGCTGCTTTATTTTTCTTAACTGCAGTCAGATGGGATATACACCAGAGAGCCACCAGTCCTAAGTCTGTCTGCACTGATTGTGTCTGGTGTTCCCTGCTAACACAGCTGTTTGATATTAAATCTCTCAAAATAAAAGTTTTTAATGGAAACACCTTTGTTTAGTGTGTTTGTTTATTGCTTCACAGTGAATGCCAGGCCAGTATATTGAACACCAACTGTAAATCTGCCAAAATTTAAAGGGACATAAAATCACTGGCAGTACATACATACAACTTAAGGGTTTTGGTGGGTTTTTTTGTTGTTGTTTGTTGGTTTGGGGGGGGGTGTTGTGGTTTTTGTTTTGTTTTTAATTATATGGGTTGGTAGTATCACTTTAAAGATGACAATTATGTTTTTTGAAAATGTGGTTACCAGTGGAGTAGGGTGAATGATATTAGTGTCCTGTTTATATAACAGTGAATCTGTTTAATCCAAGCTACAATTTAATGGTCTTCAACTGACAAAATCTTGCTTTGTTATTTTCATATCTTTGGACAGCGTAAATGTGTCTCTGCTCAGTGAGTTGTTTATAGAAATCTTTCAGTATAATCCTCTTTCCAGATGGAAAACATTTATCCTTTTAGTTTTCACATTCCTTTTTCAGTCTTGTGTAAGAGAGAAGCTGTATGTGTTGATAACACAGTGAAAAAAGAACTCAGAAAAAATGCAGGTTCTAAATGAATGTGCTCCGATGACTGAAATAGCTTATACCAGGTAGGTTAGTTAATTTTAGCTGGTGAACAAACAGAAGCAGTTGTTTGCTGTTTTGAGTGAACCGGTTTCAAGAATGATCTGTATTTGAAATCATTACAATAGGCTGATATGAAACACTGCGTTATCTCAAGTGCTGTGTTGGTGTAGCGTGTCGCCAGTTCTCCCCTTTTGTCATAAATAACTTGCATGTTAATTGTTAATGCTTCATACAAATTTGGTTTCTAAAGGTCTCTAAAATTATACTATTATGGATGAGAATCTGTGGTAACATAAATAGGATCTGTGTGCTTAGGGACTGTGTGTGTGTTTTTGGGAGCAGCCATTCTGTACAGACTGCTGTTCTGCAGTTTCTCCTGTCAGACTGGTGCATAACTTTTCCAATTTAGAATGTTTTATTTCTCTTCTTTGAAATGTCGGCTAGTTTTTTCCTGGAAACAGAAAAAGAGGCAAAGTCCTTGGAATGCCCTTTGGCATGACATAAAATCAAAACTGTTGTTAACATCAAAACTGTTATTAAGTCCCTTCTGAGCGTGCCCCTGAGCCTGGGAAGGCTTCTAGGTCCCACTTTCTGCACATCGGGGTGCAGGGAGCTGTAGAAGGCTTGAGAGCAGAGGGGTGCTCCAGCTGCACTGTGCAGTGCCTCAGTCCAGTTGCAAGTTAGAGCAATACTGCAAATAATTAACTGACAGGAGGAAATAAAGAAGATTGAGCTAGGCTTTTCTGAGGCAATGGGCACAAATCGAAATACAGGAAATTTCATCTCGACATTATAAATTTTCTGTTGTGAGAGTGGTGAGACACTGGAACAGATTGCCTGGAGAAGCTGTGAAGCCTCCATCCTCTGCATTCAAAATGTCAGAGGAGAAGGCTCTGAGACAGTCTGCTGTAGCTGACCCTGCTTAGGGCTAGATCTCCAGCAGCCCCTTCCAACCTCAACCATTCTGTGATTAAAAAGCTAAACAAATAAAACCCCAGGGAACTAAGGAACTTGGAGCAGCACTATAATTGTTTTCATTTCCTCTCCTTTCCTATCCATAAGGAGTGTTAATCAATTTTTCTGAACAAGATAAAAAGATGGGATGTGGTTTTTCTTTTCCTCTTTATAAGCATTACTGGTTAGTTTATTCCATTGTTTTACTTTCAGATCGTAGTTCAATAGGATGGAGATTTGCTACTTGGAGATCCTGCTGCAATTGATCGCGTATTGAATCATTTTGTTACAAATGTTTGAATCCAAGAATTTTTTTATTTTTTAGCTGATTTTGGAGACTATGATCAGTATGAATCTCAGGAGTTTCTACAAAGATTTGCTTTGTTTCCAGTGGTAAGTACTTATTTAATCTGATTTAAATTCTTAAATTGATAAATTTAAATTTGAATATCTTAGATTGGTAAATACAAGTTATTATTAAAGACTCCATGATTCATCTACCTTACTGCTCCCTAGGTTGTCAGTCAGTAAAGGTTTTCTTTGAGACTGGAGTGAGGTATGATACCTTATATTATACAGAAGCAAAGATATTGCAAGATCTTTTCCATTTTACTGTATATTACGCTGACAAGAAAGTTGGGGTGGAGATGTTTGTTTGTGCTTTTTGATTTTGTTTGGGTGCATATTACAGCATCTAAGCTGCAAGACTAGAATGGAGAGTTGAGTCACTTGTGTAAAGAATATAACCATTTAATTTTGTAGAATTTTTTGTATTTCATACTTTAAATGCTATCTTACCTTAAGGGTTGGCTACAAGAAGAAAAAATATTAGAAGAAGCGACGCAGAAAGTTGCCTTGCTACATCAGAAGTACAGGTAACATTTCTGAAACTCTTTGTTGCTTAATTTCAGTGTGATTGCTTCAGTTGCTCAGGAAGTTGGGAATCTCAGGAGACAGTGTGACTAATTTCACCTGCCATTTAAATGAGTTTTTTCACTGATAGACCTGCATTAGAATTACAAGAATTTTTGCTGAATCAAAGTGAAAAGAGAACAGAATGACCAGTAAAATAGATGAGAATATTCTTATTGAGAATTAAGAATACAGGACATGATTACATAGTGTGACTTCACCTGCATAATGTTTCTGAAACTTGTTTATATGAAGTTGTAACCTCAGTAAGGATGTTTCTTGATAAACATTAGCCGATACTGAGGGCAGTAGAAATATAGAGACAGTCATTGTTCCAGAAGGCTTATGATCTTCAGTAAAAGGTAGCTCAGATGTAGCAATCCAAGAGAAAGGAAAGTTCTCTGTTGTCAGTTCATCAGTGAAAAAAGTTTGTGGCTATGTGAGAATTATTTTTTCCTGTGTTGCTTTAGAACAACAGTTTGAAATTTTAAAATCCCTTTCTCTTTGAAATGCATTTGTAACAAGATTGCACGGTTAAGGTTCAGTAAAGAAAACTTAATCTGCATGACATTAGGAAAAAGTGAAGAAACAGAGACTGATGATTGAAGACCTATTGAAACATAAAAATGAGCATGACAGGATTTTGTGGGTAGAGATAATGTCTTCTATGAGATCAACTGAGGTAGGTAGGGAAATAAAAACTTTTAATCCATGTGACACTACTGCATGTCTGTGAGAAAACTGTCTTTGCCACTTGGCCTAATTAAAAAAAAAAAAAAATAAATCACCTTTACCTACAGATCCTGTCCTTCTCATGTTTTCAAACTGTTACAGTTAAAATCCTGTCAACATTTAGAAAATGACTCTGTGTGAAGCATCAAACTTCATCTTGGTCCTAAACATGTATCCTGCAATAGGAGAAATTCAGGTCTTGAACATATGTGCCAGAATAATTGTTCCGATAAAGTGAGAAAATATGGTGACAAGGATGGATTTGAAGAAGAATGTGATAATTTTCTACCATTAGCAGAGAGGATAATTTTAACTGGTCTGTTACCATTTACCTTTAGAGGTGCCTGAGAGGAATAAGTTACTAGAATCAAAGTGTAAAGGCTGAGACAAATGTATCAGCCATTGGTACAGGTGAAACTAGGATGTTTTGAAGGTTGCATGGATATCTCGGGGATGTTTTTCAAGTTTTGACAGTGTCAGTCAGAGTAAAACAAAGGGGTTTTTTTCTTATTGACAGTACTAGCTGATTGTTCTTTTTCATTTGTAGAGGCCTTACTCCTCCTGATGCAGAAATGTTATATATGCAAGAAGTAGAGAGAATGGAGGGCTACGGTGAAGAGACCTATCCTGCAAAGGTAAACAGGGCTTTGATCTTTGTCTCAGCTGCGCTCTTCCCCCTATGTAAAAAGGGTCACTTCCTGCCAAAAATAAATAAAAACCAAACCCATGCCACCCCTTTTCTCCTCCAGAACAGTAAAAGTAGTTGCTTCTCATGTTTCTTTGCTTTCAAAAACTTTTTTTCCCCTGTATTTGCATAAGTTTTTGCAACTTCTTACAGGACAGCCAAGGAAGTGACATATTCATTGGAGCATGTCTTGATGGTATCTTTGTGAAACACAAAAATGGTCGTCCTCCTGTTGTATTTAGGTTAGTATTGTTCTTTATCAAAATATCTTTGTGCACATCACATTTTATGTGTGTTCCTCACTAGCACGAATGACTCTTAGTTATGGTGTGTATTTATTCATAAACCTAAACATATTCTTCTAGTTGTCACGTTACAGTAAATACTGAAATCCTTGGGAATTTTTCAACATACCGACTGCAGGATGAATCTCTTTAAGCCAGATTAATTCCAAGAGATGAATTTAATATACATCCCGTTGCAAAATATTTATTGAGTCAAAAAGGAGCAATTCTCTGCACATAGAACACCTTAAGCCCTGAGATGGGCACATCAGTTTACTTAGCAATATTCAATTGTAAAAATTATCCAGGAGTTCCTTTCATATATTATATAGAAGACATAGAGGACAGTCACACTATAACATTTGTTTCATTATTTTGGATTCATACGTTGTTTTAGTTCATTATTTAATGTTCTGATGGTTAAGTTGTAGACATAAGCATGTCTGCAACTTACCTAACAGTTAAAATTCAATCTTCATGTGAAATGGACCGATTCCCACTGACTTCAAGAGGGGTTGCTTGGGAATCTTTGGACAGAATTTGTAGTAAATTTAAAAGCATACCTATTGAGATGTTTATAAAATGACTCTTAGTAATCTGTCATTATCATCAGAGCAAGAAAGGCTTTATTCTTAGTGAATTTTAATCTTCTAGAATTGAATTTTTGGCTGAATATGAACAGAATCTTGAAATCCACTGGCCCAGCAGTTAGTGGAACTCGTGGTGAATTTCTGGGGTTAGAGAAAGTAGCAACTGTGCTTCTTTCTATTAGTGTTTTTATTTAATAGAATTTTTAGATTCTGTACCACTAACCATCCTTCACAAAAATCTCTCTACTTCTGCTGATAGGAGAGATGATGCCAAGTTCTTTTTAATTGTGTAGAGTGGCAGAAGTGCCCTACTCTGCTTTCTTGCAGAATGAAGCAACAACAGCTCTGCTGTCTGACTTTCCAAGCACACAAGGGAGAGAGATGAAGTTTTGTCCATGCATTTCACATAATTTCCCAAGGAATTGTAGATGCGGTGTCAGTGTAAACATAAGAAAAAAGTTGCACATTGAAAAGCATCAGAAAGTATTAATATTCCAATTTCAGGGCCCAATTTTCTGTTCTGTTGCTTATCTTTTGTATGACTGTGAGCAGTTCTACCAGGGATAAATATATCATGGTATTTGTGTGCATAGACAAATGACCCATTAGTACAATTTACAAAGAACTGGGTTATTCTTCAGATTGTTTCAAGTAATGTCATAATTGTGTCCATAAATGCCTATGAACCAAGGCCTTAAATTTGAGGGGTCTTTGTTCTACATCAAAACGAGGACGTTAATTTTTTTTATACCTCATGCATATGATGGTGAGTAGCTATAGAAAATGCCATCAGCTACCTCTATATAATGAAAATGGAAGTAATATAAATACCTTTAGAGAGAGTATTGTATGTAGATCATACCTTTTCCCTGCGTTTGTGCACTACAGAATATTCTTTTTAACAAATCAATGATACAGGCTTTATTTACACTAACATACTACTACTGGATCAAAGTGCATTTATATTTAACAAAAAGTTGAATAAATATATGGTATTCTATTTTCTGCAATTTAACTTTTTCTCATCTGCCGATATGCATGACAGTTCTAGAAAATATGTATAATAATGCCTTAATAGCTCTGTTTAGTGTAGCTTTTGGGTTTTTTTTCCTAGAATGTATGGTTTGCGTTCAAGCAGTAGGGACATTATAATTTACTGATAACTAGATATATCTAAATTTGATCTAAAAAAGCCCACCACCACACTTGGAAGAATTTCAGGTGGAAGCCAAGTAAGAAACTTATTACTGTACGTGCTGTGTATCTTCAAAAGAGTTAGTCACATACACATTTTCCTTTCAGCAGTCATTTAGTGGATATGGAAGGTGATGGTCTGCAACATGTTCATATACATTGATGAGCTTTTTATTTGTCCTTAGTTCTGTATCTGTATTCTTGGTGGTGCTCCACGTGGTGGTGGTGGAACAGAAATGAACTGTTCTTCAGTTGCATTTTCTGTGATTTGAAAGTCAGAGCTTGCCAGTCATGTTCTATCCCTTTTCTCTGCAGGTGGCATGATATTGCCAACATGTCCCACAACAAATCCTTTTTTGCATTGGAGCTGGCAAACAAAGAAGAGACAATCCAATTCCAAACTGTGAGTAGATTTTTAATTTTATTTCTTCTCACTAAGGCATCAGTAAATAGACGCACAAATTAAGACTGCTAATTTAACTCAAAGGCTAAAAACTACTTTATGTATGTTAGCAACTTTGAGCTGTATGAGTGAATTAAAAGTAATAATATTGTCTCTGGCTAGCTTTCTGTGGGAAGGCATTAAAAATCTGACCTTCTATGCTGAGTGCATTGACAGGCTTGGTTCAGGTTGTCATAAACATTTTCATCTATTCCAGTAAAATTTCAAGCATTTTTCTTAAATTATTTTTATCAGTGGCATTTAAAGATAAACATGGTCTTAGAGCTTTGCTGGAATGGGCCACGGCATTCCTTCCAGAATTAGTTTTATGTAGCATCTACCAATTGCCTTTGTCAAGAAGGCAGCTGTTAACAATGTTATGGTGTGATGTATATATGTCTACTGTAAATTGTATTAGTGTTATAGCTGATAAGAGTGTCTTCAACAAAAGGCTTCTACTTTCAACCTTCATAAATCTAATAAAAATGTTAGGCCAGAGTGCATATTCAGGCCTGCAAAGTACAGTTGTGGGGAAAACATGATGACAGTAATGAAGTTATATTAAAATGAAATCAGTGAATGCTAATTTCATCTTAAAAATTTCAGTGGCTTGTCTGGAAGCAAGCCAAGGGTATGCATATTTGGCCTAATATGAAAATTTTGGTTTTGTTTTCTGGCAGGAAGATATGGAAACAGCAAAATACGTGTGGAGGATGTGTGTGGCTAGACACAAATTTTACAGACTAAATAAATGCAGCCTGTAAGTAGAATACTTCAGCAGATATTTTGGTACCCTTGAAGCTTCCATTGGGAAGTGTAATATTTTATGACCCTAATGTCTTTACTGTCCTTTTTAGGTGGTAGTAATTAATGACTTGGGGTTGGGGTTTTTTTCCTTAATCCTTTTTTGAGAAAATACTTACCACCAGTTTCTCAAACATGTTCTCCTTTGTAACAGAGGACAATGTTAAACACCAAAATCTTACCAAAAGTAATATTGTTTGGCCCTTACTGTTGAATCTCAGTGCTGCAACAGACTTCAGTTGCTTTGGGGGCTACTACTGCTAGTATGTCTGTGAACTACTGGAATCACTGGGATTTTGGCCTGGGTTTGAGTGAACTGCTCTGAAAGGACACTCTAGAGGCCTTTAAAAGGGCGGGAAGTGTATGTGAAGCACTTCTGAAATGTGCTGGATTGACAGCTGAGAGGTATGTGGTCCTTTGGATATCCATGGAATCCATATAGCTCAAGTAGCACCAGTGCAAAATAAATTTAATGCAATTCATCAAATTAAATTTAAATGGGCTGGTCTCCAACTTGTAAATCAAGGACTGGAATTTGAGCTACTCTACTGGTACAGCTTTCCTTCAGTTAAGTTACTTCGGTCAAAGAACAGAGAATGTCTTAAAAAAGCACAGTTCCCAAATGTTCTCTTCCTCCTCTTTGTACATGAGAAGATAGCTATGGGGAGGCATTGGTCCAAAATTTGCTGAGGCCAGTGGGAAGATAATGGAATATTTTGTACCACAGATGACTCGCTAGTGTGTTTAATGCTAATTTATTTCAGAAGTGCAAGATTAATTTGGAATGGAGTAGACCTCATACCTCTAAGCTTGTAAACCTGGCTGCCTTTTGAGAGGACTAAGTAGTATTGGTAGATGTAGTACATTTGTGGGACTTGTGCATTGTTATCTGAGTAATGTCAGTTCTATAGGTCTGTATTGAATGTCAGTCTCTAGGATTACTTATTTTAACCCTTTCACCACAGCATGGTTTTATTAACAGGAAAAGTCCTCAAAATATTTCTGATTATCTCTACTCTAAGATTCCCTGTCATCTGGTCCTGCTGCTGAAAACTGTCTTATACATGCCCGTATTAAGTTCAGTTTGTTTTTTTCTTTATCTGTACATGCCTTGTCTTTAGAGACTCCCTGGACTCTCCACCTGAGGAGGGCTCTCAGAAATCTTCCCTCATTCTTTCCCTTCCACGCTTTCCAATCCTTTCTCGTCCTTCACTCCCCAAAGGGTGAGCTGAAAAATCATCTCTCTTTCTGAAATCTGGTAGTTGCTGCATTTGTATTATTCTACTGTCTTTTGAGCTCTGTCTTGCTGCAAGATGCAGGGTAGAGGTGCAGTGCAGGGTGGGGGAAAAGGACCTTAAGGGTTTCTGAACCTTACGTACTGCAGGCAGTCCAACAAATTATGCAAATTTGTTACTGTTAGCTTGAATCTTAGAACATACAAATGCTTGTGCAGTATAGTCATGCTTTCCAATTCCTGTAACCTCTCTAATGTTACATTCTGTAAACAATTTTGTATCTGGTCTTGTAGGACAGGTAACTTACAGTATGAGATTTTATATGGTGTTCAAATCTGGAACTAGTCCCCAGTTACTCTGCTGCTTTTTCTGTCCTGCTGCAGTGCTTTCAGGGTCATCTCCTTTTTATGCTTCAGGGAAAAGAGGCAAAGAAGTGACGGAGGTATTTTGATCCTGGGTTTGTGATTCTGCTCATACTGTGTGCAATGGGGGTTTTATGCACAGAGCACTTTCCTTTTGAGACTGTTGGGGAGGACTATTTAACACAAGGCCTGGTGCCAGAAATGGAGACTGATTTTTTAACTCAACTTAGGAGCACTTTCCAAGGTTTGAAATAGGCCTTGGTGGTGTTAAGAATAATTTCTCACCATAAAATTTCTTCTGTAGACAAACCCAGCCTGTTACAGTGAATCCTGTTAGAAGGCGGTCTTCGTCCAGGATGTCTATGGTAAGGAGAGCAAATAGTTTTATATTTGCATTTTTATGGATTTCGGTTGATTATTAGTTTCCTTCAGTGAAATAAAATGAGCAGTGAAAGAGATGAGTCTAGTATGTGAGGAATTGTTTCTGACTTATAGAAAAAGCTGCTATGTAATATCCGAAGAATGGAATTAAAATAATTGCGATGAAAAAATATTTTAAACACTTCTATTTTTAGTTTGATTGCACTGTCTCTAGGACACTCATCTAGGAGACTCTTAGATGTCAGATGGCAAGATACACTCTTGAGTTGATGGTGTGTGGCTTTGGTTTTGTTTCCTTTTCTTTTTATTATTTCTTTTGTGACCTCACAGGAGAAACCTGCTTTGCAGACTGAGAGAAATGTTTTAAGAATAAGGTTTGGGATGTGTGCTTGTATTATACATTATATATGTAATATTATACATTTTAATATAAAAAACCTCCCAGACTTGTTTTTAAAATAAATCATGAGTTGTTAACTAACATTAAGATGCTTGCTTTCTTAGCCCAAGCCTCAGCCTTATATGATGCCTCCACCACCTCAGTTGCATTACAATGGTCATTATACTGAACCATATGCTTCCTCCCAAGGTAAGTTCACTAAATCCAAGGCCATGCTACAGCTTTAGAAGGTAAAAGCTGTAATTTGCCTTTATAGCTACTTCAGCTAGAGCTGAGCAAATTCATAGGGTGAACATGGGATAGATTTGTACTACAACACTCATTGAAGTGCTTGCTGCTAATCTAGCTGTATAGGCTAACGTGAAATAGAAGCATAGAATCATTTAGGTTGGAAAAGACCTTTAAATCACTGTCACGTCTACCACTAAGCCACATCCCTAAGCGCTGCATCTACATGTGTTCAAATACCTCCAGGGATGGTGACTCAACCACTTCCCTGGACAGCTTGTTCCAATGCTTGACAACCCTTCCAGTGAAGAAATTTTTCCTAATATCCAATCTAAAACACCCCTGACGCAATGTGGGGCTGTTTCCTCTTGTCGTATTGCTTGTTACTTAGGAAGAGACCAACATCCACCTCTCTACGATCTCCTTTCAGGGAGCTGTAGAGAGTGATAATGTCTCCTCCTCCTCCTTTCCAGGCTAAAAAGCCCCAGTTCCCTCAGCTGCTCCTCCTCCATATCCTCTCCTATGGAATATGAGCAAAGTTAGTTATGATAGCATACACAGCAACTATCAGCTGTAGGTTCTTGTGTGAGTTTAAGCTGACAGTTGGTTTTTTTGGTTCATGTACCAAACTGGTACATTATTGTCAATATTGATGTTAGCAGCTGCAAAGAGTAAGTTAAACTCCCAGAAAATTCAGACAAAACAATAAGAAGAAAAATCCCAGGATGCAGGAAGAGAGAAGGTTCTCTCAGAGTTTGCTAGACTACAAGGTGGTGGGAGATTCAAAGGCTAAGGAATTCCACAAGTTATGGAATTGGTATACATTTATTTGAAAAAAGGAAAGAAAAAACCCAGGCAAACCCTAATTAGAATTCTGAAGGAATGCACGCTCCTAATCTGTTTACAGTGGAGTGATGGCTGCTTTCTCTCCTGTTTTTTTGATTGTTACACATTGTGTCTGTAATTAACAAAGTTGCTACCCTGAAGGGCTTAATCTAATCTTTTGCAACGTTGCCTCAGTTTTGATAGGAATCTTCCAGTCCTAAAAGTCAGCTGGAAAAAAAAATACTCTAACAACTCACTGGTAAGGGATTAAGAACATTTTCTATCTAAATAGACTTACACAAATATTTGTGAAGGTACAAGTATATACATTCAGAATGTAGCTGAATTCTTTCCAATATAGTGTTGGAATTATTGCTGGATACTTGCTACTGCACACATCCTATTTTTGAACATTTTTTTCACAAACAAAAGAATTTTTGATTGTCAGCAAAGTCAGTAACATAAGTGTGGCAATTATTTTGATGAACCTAAAGAGGTAAATTATGAAAGTATCTAAAGCAATGACTGAATTGTTCTCTTCTGGAGCTTGGCAAATTGTGCATCCAATGAAGTAATGGTTAAATTATTAAATGTATCTTGGATGTATAAACTGTATAGATCATTTTCTCTACCCATCAGAGTGGGTATATGTTAATGTGTAAACAATGTATGGTAGTGGTTTAAACGGTCTTCAAAAGTTCTGGAGAAAAGTTAATTTAGTTACTTTTTTTTTAAAAAAGGTCTTGTGGTACTATATCTACTTACCTATGGGGGGAAGAAGAGTTGAGGGGGGTTTTGTTGTTATGGGGGTGTTTTTAGTGCTTTTTTTTGTTTGCGTTTTTTTTCCTTGCTTGCTGTTTAAATTGATCTCATTAGATTAGTGCAAACCCTGGTGCGGATTTCTTCCTTCAGTTAGTGTGGTTTAAGATTGATAGGGATTTTGTTTGACTTGGACTGAAACTTAGCAAACCTATCCTAAATGGAAGACAGCCATTCTTAAACTGAGACAATGTTTTCCAAAAGGAATTTGCATTATCTAAATTACCATAATAGGTTATTCTGGTATGCATACCTTAGGTGTCAAGAGCAACAAAAAAGCTGGGGATGGTTTTGTTTCCTTCCTTCCTTCCCAATTTTGATACATAGCTAAGAATAACTGAGATTTTGAAAATCTCAGACATTGATTAGCTGTGTCTTAATAGAGGATATCTTTCTTTGATGTCTCGGACATAAAGATTGTTCTTAAACTTTCAGATAACCTCTTTGTGAGCAATCAGAATGGATACTACTGTCACTCTCAGACTAGCTTGGATAGAGCCCCTCATGACTACAGCGGTCGGATCCGCAATGGTAGTGTCTATAGTGCACATAGCACAAACTCCTTGAACAATCCACAACATTATTTGCAGCCGTCCCCCATGTCCTCTAACCCAAGCATTACTGGAAGCGATGTCCTCAGAACTGATTATGTCCCAACACATAGGCATAGTGCACTGATACCACCTTCTTATCGTCCCACGCCGGACTATGAAACTGTGATGAGACAGCTCAACAGGGGAATGGTGCACACAGATAGGCAGAGTCATTCGATGAGGAATCTTAACATCAGCAATTCATACGCTTATAGCAGGCCTGATGCCTTAGTTTACAGTCAACCTGAAATACGAGAACATGCTCACTTCGCTTCCCCGCAATCTAACCATTATCCATTTAACCTGAACTACAGTTTTCATAGCCAGTCGCCCTATCCCTATCCTGCTGAAAAGCGCCCCGTTGTTGGGGCAGTCAGCGTGCCTGAGTTGACAAATGTACAGCTTCAGGCTCAGGACTATCCAGCACCAAATATAATGAAGACCCAAGTCTATCGACCGCCTCCCCCATACCCATACCCAAGACCTGCAAATAGTACTCCAGACCTTTCACGACATATCTACATCAGCAGCAGCAATCCAGATCTTATCACAAGGCGAGTGCACCATTCTGTCCAGACATTTCAGGAAGACAGCCTGCCTGTGGCACACTCTCTTCAGGAAGTCAGTGAACCTTTAACATCAGCACGCCATGCTCAGCTGCAGAAAAGGAACAGTATTGAAATAGCAGGCTTGGCTCCCAGCTTTGAAGGAATAAGAATTAAAGAGAGGACCATGTCAGCTTCTGCAGCAGATGTGGCTCTTCCAAGAGTTATCTCGGAAGGGTCACAGCCCAACATTCTGATGGAGAGAGCAAAGCAAAAAGAAAGTGAGCAAGAAGAAAGTGTGAACTGCGATCATAAGAAAACCCTTTCAGATGCCACTATGCTGATTCACAGTAGTGAGGAAGAAGAAGAATTTGAAGAAGAAAGCAAGGCTGGTACAAGTCTTTCTCCTCTCCCTGAAGATCAAACCCAACTTTCACCTGTTATGGGTGGTTATTCTCATGATTCGGTACTGAACTACCCTTATAGCTCTGTTGCTTCATCTGGTGGCCCTTTGCATATTCTTGAGCCTAAATTACATATTACTGAGACAGAAAAGAGAATTAAAGATATGAGCCCTGTCCATTTACTAGTAGAAAGCCAGGTGCAGAGAAGAGGGGAAGGACTGCTTACTCCATCTATGTCGGAATCTGATCTTACAACATCAGGGAGATACAGAGTAAGGAAAGATTCAGTAAAGAAGAGACCTGTGTCCGATCTTTTGTCTGGAAAGAAGAACATTGTGGAAGGCCTTCCCCCACTAGGTGTAAGTGGATATTATTCCTCTTGTTTCGGGTTGTTCTGTAGCGGGAGTTGTGTGGCGTTTTTGCTTGAGATTTGGGAGTGTTTTAACCAACCTGAGATGCTTTTAAAACATGTGAATTAAAAGCTACCTTAAGCTTGACCTTTATTTTTCTGGTTTTCCCTGACTAACTTTGCTTGGCTGTCTTTTATCCCCTTCTCTGCCATGTCTAAGTTCTGTCTTGATAGTTCTCCCATACAAATCCAGCTGTCCAGCCTCCATCCGTGTGGTACACCTAACCTGGCTAGCAACTGTAGAACGAGCTAATTTAAAGTCCATTCTAGACGGGAAATTCTGCCCTACCTATGCTTATCTGGAAACAGAAGCAACTCTTTCGATTCTACCACCAGTTTTCTAATCTTTCTCTCACTGAAAAATTGGATGTAGCTGAATGTTTACTAGTTTAAATTCATTTGCTTTCACTTTCTGGCCTACGAGGGGGACCTGACACATTAGGCAATAAATTCTTTCCTTGCACTCTTTTCTTTCCTCCATCCTTTCCCCTTTTCATGTCCTTTCCCTTTTGCCTTCTCTTCAAGCTGTTTTTATCCCACTAAAGGCATTTCTTACTTGCCATGTGTCTTTCTCCTACTCCAGTCTTACAAAGCTGTAAATAATGAACAACTGCAAGTTTTACCTTCCCTGTAATTCCCACCTCATAGAAACATCAGGGTCTGTGTGTGGGACTGTACAATTTCACTGGCAGTCCTTACCGCTCATATTGTTTCAAACTTTTGTTTGGTTTTATGTAGTCTGTGGCATATTTCAGGTGCTAATAGAGGAAGACCATTTTTATTATTATTTTGCCTTTTAAAATTGATTGTTGTTAACTTTGCCTGCCTCAGTTTTCTGCACAAATTAACTGCAGTGAAACTACCATGTAACTTCTTCTACTGTAGTAACTCTTACAGCTGATGCCACAAAATCTTAATTTTATGGAAATGTTACATATTTAAATAGTTTCTGCTGTCACAATTTTTTGTTGGTCAGACTTGTTATACATGGAGCTAAACACAATGAAATGAACCTTCATCAGCTTCAATTGATTTTATGATGGTGTATGGTTTTCTACATCTCCTTACTCCTGTTTATGTGGATTAGGAAAAAAAGTGATAACTTGCTCCTGTGTTCACATTTACATAGTCATTTAGTTTTTTGTTCTCCAAAGGTAATTTTTCAGACACTAATATGTCTACCAAAATCATAACCTGCCTTTTCCTTCTGATAGCTATGTAAATGTTCAAGTCAACCTTTGAAATGAAATTGATATTAAAACTTTTTCACTGGAAGTGTTCAGTAAAATACTTCATAGTTCAGTAACATTTAAGAGTGGCATTGCATAATAGAGGGTATTACCCTTCTGTATTCAATATTAAGATGAGGAGTATCCTGGTGAGAAAGCTGGCCCATATCAATGTTTGCACGTTTTGCTTTTCAATTAACTCTTACTGTTGGGTTTGTGTTCACTTCACTTTTAAATGTGGTCTCATTCTCTTAACTTTGTCTACCTATTCCTTACTACTATTTAGTTTTTGAAAGCATTGATTATTATTCAAGCCACATATACTCTCACATTTTCAATGTATTTTTCTTAACAACCAAACTTAGCAACTGCAGGATTGTTGATGTTTTCTCTTATGCATTCAAATGATTCTTTTAAGAAGCCTTCTTTCATAAAAATTGCCCTTTGGTATTTTTCTCAAATAATGAATGGTAACTTCAATAATTTAGATTCATGGCCTGGTTGAGGGCTCAGATCTGTCTGCAGTTCTGTGTTCACATTTTGTATGTGCAGTTTGTTGCAAACTTAGTCAAACATTTGACTATGTTCAGATATCTTAAAGGTACATGCACATCGTTATGCCTGCTAATAGGGAAGAAAAGTGTTTGCAAATTGAATAGTTAAGGAAGAATTTTTATGTATTTTGGGGGTTGGAAAGTAATTTAAATTCTGTCCAAGAATGTTAGTTATCCAGGCTTGTTGCCTCTCACCCTCAGTTGTGAGCTTTGTAGGGAACAATATTTGTCATTCTTCTGCAGTTTCATTAACCTGTCTGGAATGAAGACAGACTTGTGCTGTGTCCTTGGAGGAATGTAGTCCCACCACCCTAATCTCTCACTGAAGTGCATATAAAAAAAAAATAAAAAGGTCAGAGCTGTTTGCAGAAGGGGTCAAGGAAGTATCCTTTGCTTAATTGAACTCATCTGGTGTCTGCTTTGTAACTTTATCAGATATTTAAGGATATTTACAGTTTTTAGCTTTTCTTTTGCAGGGTATGAAAAAGAATAAAAATGATGCCAAAAAAATAGGGCCTCTGAAGCTAGCTGCCCTAAATGGACTAGCTTTGACTAGAGTGCCTCTGCCAGATGAGGGGAAGGAAGAATCAACAAGAGCAACAAATGATGAACGGGTATGTTGGAGTTTCTTAATGCTTGATTTCTTTTTCACACTAGTGATTTTTCAAAATGAAATGCATGTGAATGGTGCTTTGTGTTGACTTCAGAATACTTCAGATTCAAAGCAGCTCAAATACTGAGAATAGAAACAAAATGAAGAATGAAAGTTCTGATTGATAAGTCATTGCTAGAAATATTGGGTGTAACTCAGATTTTTCTTTAAGATTCAAGATGACAGTGATTCAGATTATAGTTTACACTTTAATATACAGGAAGCAAATTAACTAGTATCTACTGATACATTTTTATGCCATTTTTCTGTTTTCTCTCTTGATTTTGGGGTTTTCCAGACTGAAAACATATGAAAATTGAAATTCTGAGTGTGAGGTTGTACTTAGTTGTAATTATTAATAATTCATACAAATTTTACAATACATCTTGTAATTAAATTGCATCCCCAGGGTACAGCTTGTACAAATTGTATTTATGTTTTCCTCAGGTGGATCTCTGAAAATATAGATGTCTTAGATGACCTGCAGAAAGTTTAAATTCAGTAAAAGATCTCAGATCACACAGACAACATCAGGTTCTAGAATCTGAGGATCATTCTTCCAGAAATATAAGACTCTACCTGCTTGTGTCAGGGTAAACTGTTAGTAAATATACTCCAGCCTGCCTTGTGTATCATTAAGTAGGTGCAGGAAAGTGAAATACAGTCAATATCCAGCCTGTGAAGGGCTATGTAGAACAGTGCTGCCATCACACATCTGATCAGGTGCATTATCTAGATAAACCAAGGGCTGCAGTGATTATTGTGTATTCTGTGACCAGAGGTCTCTTTAGAATCCAGTTCTGAGCATGGTTGGGCATCCTCAGCTGCAGACCCCCTCTAGCTCAATTTACTGACAGTTAGTGGGCAGGGATTAGAACCTGAAGGAACAGTCCTGCTCTCACCAGCTGCACTTCTAAGGAACAGACCAAGAAAATTAATTCCAAGTCACACAGTAGAAATTCAGTCTTGGAGTTTGAAGGCTTGGAGTGAGAGCTATAGGAGGGAGATTTGACTCTTCCATTTCAACACAGTTGAAGTTCTTTTTGAACTATATGTACACTCCTAGAAGATGCTAAGGGACAAAAATTAACATTCTGCTACTGAGATACAGTTCTACAGTTAGTACCTGTGTTGGTTATTTCCCCTTATTTTCAGCCATCATCTCTTCCTGAATTGACTTTTATTAAATCCAGCCATATTATTATTCAGCTAGCTCTACCCAAAGTGTTGAGGTAAAAGAAGAATCCATAAAGTAAAGTTCTGCAAAAGACATGTTACTACACTTTCTCTTCAGGCAGACGTGTGGAGGCAGAACAGATACCATTAAATGGGAGTTAATTCCTAAAACAGTTGAGAAGAGGCAATGCCAAGGAGACATGTGACATGAAAGGAAGTCCAGAGGCAGATATTTTAGACGATGACTTTAAAGTTGATTCAATACCTGTTTCATTGCTCAGCTTCATGTGATTATTAGTTTTGATGAGGGAATTTAGCCTAAAGATAATAAAGGAGTTTGTATCGTTGATTTATGGATGTGCAAATTGCTTATGATTGAGGTTTTACACCTTCCTCTGCAACACTTGCCATTACAGTTATTTGATACAAGACATTTTCTGACCTGATACCATGAAATAGTTGCTGTGAGAGGCTGAGGACATGTGACATAGATGAAATTTTCTGGCTGAAATCTTACATATTATTCCTCTAATTATTGTTGGCAAAGAGATGCTGAAATTCCAGAAGTGTTTTGTGATTTAGAAAGAGCTTGGGTTTGAAAGAATAAATGGGGGGGTGGGGGGTGCAGGGAGGGGGGGGAGCAGCTTATTACATAAACCACATTGAATTATACTAGTAGGAAAAACCCTGGGTTTATACCTCAGCTGCAGTGTTCTAAAAAGGCTTGCCTGCTGTACGCAAGGTTTATTAATTTCAGTCTTAAAAAAATGTGGAATATTGGTAGTGAATTATTAGCTCATTGACTAAGGCAAGTGTTTTGTTTCACATTTTCAGAGTTTTTCTCCATCCAAAGGACATAGTTGACTTAATTTCTTTTTTTGGATTATGTTTTTTAGTATAGCATAGCTGTCGGGTTTGGCCAAATTTTTCTGGGTTGTCTTTACAGAAGCTATGACGTAATTTTTCTTTCACCAGTGCTGTCCACAGTCTTTGTGACCTAGTGAAGTATAACAGGCTTCTTGGTTTTCACTTCAACAAAATTGCTGCTGGTTAGGGTTGCTTCTTGTTTATTCTGGTATGTTTGTGGAAAACATTAATAGCTGGAAAAGCATTGAAAAAATATGTAGAAGAGAAAAATACATACATTTCATCCTTCATGAATTCTCTATTAAAATAGACTCAGTCTTAGAACGTGATTTTATATGGTTATCTATGTTCTGCCTTTCAGTGTAAAGTTCTGGAACAACGGTTAGAGCAGGGGATGGTGTTTACTGAATATGAGCGCATTCAGAAAAAAAGACTTATAGATGGTGAGTGCTCAATAGCTCGGCTTCCTGAAAATGCTGAAAGAAACCGGTTCCAGGACGTTCTTCCTTATGATGATACCAGAGTAGAGCTAGTCCCAACCAAAGAAAATAACACGGGTTACATCAATGCATCTCATATCAAGGTGAGAGAAATACTGTTGGAGAAATATTTTGTAGTTGATGTGGTAACTGAAAATGGATTTGGCTATCAATTTTGGTTTGGTCAGATGAGTGAGAATCCCTCCATGTGTGTCTCTTTCCCTTCTTCTGCAGAGGTTTCTTTGGGGAGAAGAGAAACCTGGTTTTCCTCATTACCTAGAATAATGGTGGGTTGATTATTGGAGAGGTCTTCTATATTTTGCTTCTGTATTGATCTGCTGTCTCATTTCTCTCTATCTCATCTCTCTGTGGATTGGTGCTGACAGAAGGCACGTCCATTCTTCCCAGTTAAAAAGGCAAATAGCTTTAACAAACTGGGATCCTTTGCAATGATTATGATATTTTTGAATTGCAGTGACAATCCTTATTATTTCTTCTTCCATACTCTCAGACTAGATCCACAAGATGCAGTAAGCTAGCTCCCAGCTTAAGCTTTTTTGGATGATTAGAGGAACAGATGGAGCCAGGGAGAAATCTGCTCTTTCATAATCTTTGTTTGCCCTCCTTCCCTAGCTGTAGCTCTTTAAACGCTGTTTAAAAAGTGAAGAAGTTGCAGGGTGACCTCAAGAACCTTCAAAGCAGTTTGTTCATTTTTCAGTGGATTTACCTACTCAAAGTGAAACTGCGATTGGCTTCATTCTTTCTCTGAAAAGAACTGAGATCATCAAAGCAGCAGTTGTAGTTGCATTGCCGTCTCTTTTGAATAAATCTGTACATTGACGTGGTACTGTAGTTTCTATACTTCAACTCCTTCACAAATGTTGAGTAGCTCTTCAGTCACTTCTCAAACAAGATAATATTTTTTGAGGAAACATCAGCTAATTCTCACTTTTTGGTGCATGTAATTGTATTTACAGCACCAGTGTATGAAAGCTTCTCTAAACCTGAATTCGCTAGAATACCTTAAATTCACAAAAGAGAAATACAGTTTTATTTACTCACTTTTACGTTATGCTTATGATGTAAAATACATTTATTTACCTGTATCTCTATACAATTTTCAACATCGTGTCTCTTCTGCATCTAATGTGACAAGATACAGCTAAAAAATGGAGGCAGATATAACTCACAATGGGCTCCTACTTCTGCAGTGTTGCTGTCTTTTTTTCAGTTTGTGCATCTTCAAATGGCTGACTTAAGAAATGGAGAAAGGGAGTTGTCAATAATTACTAACCTAATGTATTTCTTTTTACAGATCTCTGTTGGTGGCATAGAGTGGGATTACATTGCTACGCAGGGCCCTTTGCAGAATACATGTCAGGATTTCTGGCAGATGATCTGGGAACAAGGGATTGCCATCATAGCTATGGTGACAGCAGAGGAAGTGAGTATAAATTGAGTCAGGTTTCTCCCCGAAATTCCACAATGATTTTGTAATGAACTGTTAGAGAAAGGAGATCTTTGCTCCAGTGAGAAGAGTAATCAAAGATAAATATCTAGTCACCCCTTTGCCATTCTGTCTTGCTTTCCTTGGCAGAAAGATGTGAATTTGCAAACTCTTTCCTCTGGAAAGTTGGTTTACTTGGTGAGAAACCATAATGCTGTAGTAGTACTTATTAGAGGAGAGATACAGTTGTTACAGGAGCGTTAGTTGTATGAGTATTCTTACTTTTCTTGTTAAGCACATGTTTTACTTTTAAGGAAAGTGGGCGAGAAAAAAGCTTCAGATACTGGCCACGTCTTGGTTCAAGACATAACACTGTAACATATGGAAGATTTAAGATTACCACACGATTCCGTACTGACTCAGGCTGCTATGCAACTACGGGTTTGAAGATTAAACATCTTCTCACAGGACAGGAGAGGACAGTTTGGCATCTGCAGTATACTGACTGGCCAGAGCATGGCTGTCCGGAGGATTTAAAGGGATTTCTCTGTAAGTTGTATTT
The DNA here is from genome assembly GCF_015220075.1 of Falco rusticolus. Taxonomy (NCBI): domain Eukaryota; kingdom Metazoa; phylum Chordata; class Aves; order Falconiformes; family Falconidae; genus Falco; species Falco rusticolus. Next base: position 44,213,625 of record NC_051193.1, read on the forward strand.
AATACTTTGTTTTGGGGTTGGTTTTTTGTTCTGTTTTTAATACCTTCTAAAATGGCTGCTATATGTGAATTAGCTTTTGATAAGTATGTCAAGCATTCTGCTGTAAAGGGTTTCTTCACACCAGCAAGAGATACTGAATTATATTTTTGACAGGAATATACTTGTCAGTTTGTAAAAGTGACTGTCTAAAGCCAAGTATATCATTTACTAAAAGTTCATATAGGGTAAAACGTAATTGCATGATCTGCTACACATTGTATGTTCCAGTAGTAGCAAGAGGGCCATGGTGGGGAATAAGGAACAAGTCAAAGAAAGTCTTACTAAAGTTAGATGGTCTTTATAGATCTGTATTGCTTTAGTTGGAATGTGACTTGTGATTTATACAGTGCAGCATTTTTCTGTGGGATGTCATTTGTTAAATTACTACTTTTCTGGTGGTCATACAGTGTAATAGCATGGCTTGTGGGGCCTCATCTCCTAAATTTGTTATTCTTATCTCATTAAACTTAATAGCGTACTTGGAAGAGATACAGTCAGTGCGGCGCCATACGAACAGCACTGTGGATCCTAAAAACTCTAATCCTCCTGTACTGGTACACTGCAGTGCAGGTGTAGGACGCACAGGAGTGGTCATACTGTCAGAGATCATGATCGCTTGCTTGGAACACAATGAGGTGATCTCTCTTTCTGTTTTTGCTTTAAATAAAGTTAGGTAGGAGAAGAATAAATGAACAACCATCAGATATTTATTAGGCAGGTTATCTGAGCTTTCCCAAGATGTGGCCTTTGGAAGAGCCCTTACAACTGTGGTTGAAAGAGCTCTTGGCAATTCAGCAGAAGTTAATAATCTTCTAGAGTTACTCACTTACACACTGGGCACTGGAATGCTCATTTGGATTCTTGACTCTGTAAGATGTCAAGTCATGGAGCGGAACAAGGTATGCCCTAGGCTATTAAGCATATTTCAGGATTTCACTCTGACTTTACCACTTTTACTTCATGCCTTAGTCTTAATGGATAATATTCAAGAACATGCTTTGTAGCCACTCGCTTGTTATTAAATATTTCGTTCCCAAGTGTAGTGTTTTTGCAGTATCAGTCTCGGCAGATGTCAAAGCAGTAGTTTGATAGAACAAAACCTTGTCCTATCAGCTTTTAGCCAGAAGTGAACAGCTATGATGTGTTTATTAATAATATAATATGCCAGCTGAGAGTCAACAAACTGTTTTGTTGTGGATCCTTTTCCTAATACTGTGACAGACTTTTGAAGCCATTAGGTTTGTGAAGACCCATACCCCATGAGATAGAGAAGTTTTACATTATGCCTGTTTCCCAGGTGAGGAAATAAGGTAGTCGTGGTCAGCGGCGTAGTGCAATCCATAGTGCAGGCATGGGCAATGAATTGCTGGAGCTGAAATTAGAGCAGCTGATTCTCCCTTTAGATCACTGGTAGTGCTCTGAACCTCCTGCTGACAAAGCGCAAGCCAGTCTCCTTGCTCACCAGTCACTGTAATGGTTTGTTCTCTTTCTCCAGATGCTGGACATCCCACGAGTGCTGGACATATTGAGGCAGCAGAGAATGATGATGGTGCAGACTCTTTCACAGTACACTTTCGTCTATGGAGTTCTCATTCAGTTTCTCAAAAGTTCTAGACTTATATAACCCCTGCCACTTCCTAAGGGACTCTGCAAGAGTTTACAGAAAGAAAATTACAGTTGTCCAGGCAGACCTGCTCTCACTGGTGTTTTCTTTGTATGATGAATCACACTGTTACCTTTCAGGGCTGGTATGTGGCTGTTAAATGCAAGTCAGTGTAACAGTCCCTGCAAAGCAGGATCTTCGCTGGACTAAACTCTTCCCGTGTTCAGCTGCAGTCGTATTAGGGAATGATTTTACTTGTGCTGGTCTGTAGTACTTGCATATGTTCTTTAGAGTGGTGTTACTCTGGGCAAAATAAGTATCTTATGGAATGGAAGTACAAGGCACAACTTAACAATTATGTTTTAAAACATAATGTTAGTAAACTGTGCAAAAAAGCTGTAGATGCACACAGGGTGAGAAACCTGCTCCTTGGGAATGTCAAGGTCTTATGCAGTTTCATTCTGCTTTCAATTTTATATTTAGAACAATACAACTGTATTTTTTAAAATGAACTTTTGGTTTCCTCTGGTTTACTCAGCAAAATCAGCAGCTCTTAGATATTTTAAGCTGATGCTTTAAATACAGTTATTTTTATATTCAGTATTTTTTAGTTAAAAAAAAAATCCCAAACACCACAACTCAAAACTTTTTAAACAGCATAATATTTTCAGAGGAAAAGACTGATGATGTTTGAACTCACTTTTCAAAAATCATGCAGAAAGTACTAGGGGAAGCTATTGGTAGGTAATTGTAGTGCTGTGTAATAGAAACGACAAGTGAAAGATCCCGTTAACTGTTGCTAACTGCCATTTGAGCGGAGGCATGTTTACCTGTAACAAGCAGGGGAAAAATATTACCTACAAGGTTATTGGAAACAAATGAATGGGAGACAGTACGCATTCAGTATTATTCATATATTTAGAGGACAGTTTGATTTTACTGGCTGAAATCAAAGTGGATGCAAATGTTTTAAGCACTTTTTTTGCTCTGTTATTTATGTAGTTAAACATAGAAACTATAATCATGCATTGTGTCATATGGTAATATACCATTACTAACCTGTTATTTTTGGAAGAGCCTTTTAAGTTGGTGAAGTGGAAGAACCAAAGTTGGAGTAAGAAGGTGCATAGTGGTGAAGCAGAAATGATCGTATGAAACGTAACGGAGGTGGTGTGGCAGCTATGATTGCTGGTTTACACAGTGCAAAGATGAACTTTAAAAATGTTTATGTTCCCAGTCAAGAAAACCTTTAAAGCACTGGAGTTTTCTGTAGAATCCTCCAGAATATTTTGTCATTACTAGGAACAGATTTTGCTAATGCTGTGCAGTGTTGCAGTAAAGAATGTCCACAGAAGCTGTTTGAGAACACTTGCAGAATGTAAGAGCTCTTAGAGGTGATACTGGAGATGTGGGTATTTTGGTAGCTGTGTAGGTGGTTGAGTCAATGGCTTGGCATGGACCTGAGGATGAATTGTACTTTTGGTACTTTCCATTTTGTCCCATGGGTCTGGTCTGATGACAGTATCCCTAAATAATTCTCTGTGGTTTTCAGATGGGGACGGTATGGCTTTACCTGCCTTTTCAAGTGTTTTGAAATGCTGAGTTGAAAATCCTTATTCAAAAGAGAGCTATTAGTTTGTAGATATCTGGTTTAATTTCAAAAAAACCCTAAGGTAGACCAGTCTGCAGGCATTTTAAGTGTCCATTTTCCTTGATACCTGCTTAGTGAAATGAAATCAGACTGAAAGTAATTTTTATCACTGGTGAAATTAGTTATTTTTCTGAGCTGTAACAAGGGTTTGGAAACTATTATGAATAATTAAACCCCTTTCAAAACAATAATCGTCTTCCAAAACATTAACTAAGAATAATAAATATGTTGCCTTGCTTTCCTCTGTAATAAGCTACTTCTAAAAAGAAAACCTATGGTCCAAATGACTTTGTGCTAATATGTCATTCTATAAAAAATGTAGTACTTTAAAGTACACTGTATTAATCTAGTGCATTTTGTATGCTTTCAGGTAGTCTGAATTTTTCTTCTTTCAGTAAAAGTAAGACTGAATATTTCAGATGGGGGAAGAAGATGTTCTTTTTGTAACTATGAAATGCCTAGGAAGTATGAACTGCCTAAAGTACAAAATGAAGTCCAGAGGAAACCAGTTACTGAAGACTGATTCTTTATATATAAATCTTGCAATCTTCTGTGTTAACAAAAGTATTGAAAGAAACAACTGTACTTAGCTATTTGTATCGCGCTGTGTTTCAAAAACATTACTACTTTTTGCCACAGTTCACATCTATATTCAGAAATATTTTTGAATGGGAAGGTATGCTCTAAAATGTAGCTTGTACCTTTTCCATTTCTGAACTTTGGACTGTGATCTTCATAACCTGGTACATGCAGCTTTTAACAAAGCTATATACAACCCCAACTTTGAGCAACAATTTTTAGCTATTCAGCAGTAACTGGGACAGAACACCAGGTATGAGGCACTAAAAGGAGCAGTTAAAACAAGCAATTTAATCCAAAACTTCCAGGATTATCTGGGGTGGGTGAGGAAATGTGTGTTTTACGGCTTTCTGTTTTGCTGAAAGAAGTTGTGTTTACTTCTAGAGGCAGTTGCTCTCTAATCTGATAGTCACCGTCTTGATCTATTTTTTTTTTTTTTTAAGCGTAACACTGCTACCTCCTCCACTTCCGCTTTCATTTCTGCCCATCAGCAGTCTGTTTTTGCATTCATAGACTTGACTTTATGTGGGTTTTCCTACTGAAGGTAGCAGAATTGGGTTTTTGTATGTAAGCGTATGGCTCCAAGTAAGCATGTAAAATGAGCAGTTTCTTTTCTAAAGATACCAAATGAAAACAAACTTTGCAACCTCCTGTAACAAAAACAAATTTTAAAACATATTGTTTAGATTTCCAGTTAACTTCTTTTAAAAGAAAATTCAATTCTTAGCACTTTGTTCTGAGCCTTGAAAAGGGATGCTTTTTTACATCTAGATGTGCCAAGTGCTTCATGAAGTGTTGGACATTATAAGAACATCCACCGTCCAAATCCAGTCACAGTGTGTATCAGAGGTGGATTTATTGGTCAAAAGCTTAAAATTCCACTATAAGCCTGTCCATTTTGCCAAATGTGCTTCTGTTTTTATGGGGATAAAACCGGATTATTACGCAAGATTTGAGCTGAATTTTTTTAGTAAGAAAAGTTGTATGAAGACATTCTTGCAGTAAATGGCAAAGGATGCTGATCTCTAGGGATGTCACAGCTCTCAGGGATAAATAAAGGTGCTATATACTGTCAAGAGACAGATTTGGCCGTCTTTTGTGGGCTAGGTGGAAAACGCTTTTTAGGATAAAATTCAATGAAGAGTCAGAGGAAGAACCCATAAATTGTAGTAAGGGTTTTTCCACATTTTGATTTCTTTCTTGGTTGCTCAGATGAGAGATGTTTTTGGCCAGTGAATCTTTGTAGTCTTAGGCGAGCAGCTCTTCTCTAAGAACTTGTCAGAGACCTGTTTGTTGCAAAGATGTCACTGACTTAGCAAGCTTAGCTGTAGGCTGCAAATGACTCCTTGCCCTGTTCTGCAGGGGGGAGAAGCTCCATGGTACACAGAGGAGCGTTGCACAGCTTTTCTGCAGCCTGCACAGCAGAGCTTTCCATTTTCTGCTGTCCCCTGTGAAGAGCAGGGAAAGTTTTATGCCTTAGTATTGCTCTCATTGTGATATCTTTTGCACAAGTGAATGGTAAAAACTACAAGTGCAGGGTGCTGTGGTTTATAAGTACAAATACAATTAATTCAAAGCAGGTGAGTAGGCAGAGTTTCTGTAGTTTCTGTAGATAAAAAGCTGCTGTAAGTTATCAACATTTATTTAAAAAGTAAAGCAATAACAAATAAAAGTAAAATAAATTTTATTAAAATGGAAAAAAAATGTTGACATTTTGAGAAACATATTTTTGGCTCCTTTTATCATGCTGTGTATCTTCTTTTGAAGTGGCTGACATTTGAGCAATTTTCTCCAAAAATAGCTTCTTAAATTTCATAAGTAAGACTACCTGAGGCTGCTGCTATATTGTTCTTGTTGGAGCAGCTGTTAAAGTTGAGTGGCTAGTAGATTTCAATGGCCTCTGGACCAAACTTGGGAACTGCAGGGTTGTTTATCATACAAGATAGCTGTGTAATAAGACCTCAGTTTTATTATCAGTAGCATTACTAAAACCCCAGACTTAAAAATAGTGAACTCATTACTATATTTCAATAGTTAGTTCAAATTATTAATTTAAAAGAAACAACACTTCAATTGCTAAGAACTCTGTGCTTTAGGGTTTGGGTTGTGGTGGGTTTTTTTAATACTGCAAAGCCATGCAAAGACGGAGTCCGCTCCTGCAGTTCTTCCTGATATTGTAGGAATTAAAATTGGCTTATTGCCAATGAAAGCTGGAGCCCTTAAAGCACGAATACTCACATGACTGCTTTAAATTTAAATACAGATTACAAGAATTAACCAAAAGAATGCAGCAGGAATGTGCATACACGAAGCTACAACATTCAAAGGAAAAGTAGCTGAGATAGTTTGGAAGAAATTCTCTTGTGAAAGTACAAAATATTGGAAGTAGAGAGTGAGGATTTGAGGAATGGCTGAAGGCATGTTGAAGAGGATTTGGAAGATTTTGTGTCCACAGTAGAGCTGCTAGAAGGGTTTGATTCATGTGGTATGTTTTTCATGGCATGGTAGGCTAAGTGAATATGTAGTCATAGGTGTTATTTTTACTGGCTTCTTAAAATGTGATTTTTGAAACTCCAAATGTTTTTTTCAGAGGCTCTGCTATTTTTACATATTTTCCTTTCCAGATATATTTAATGCAATCTGTCAGCTCAGTTTCTGTTTACTTATTAAAGGTCAGGTTTTTCAAACCATGGTCTCTGGTTTTACACATGCAAAATGCAGGGGGAATAGGCATACATGCAGTTTTGCAGTGATAATTTCTGATGAATGCAGGTTAGATGATTTGAAAGTCTAGATACTTTATGAATGCAGCCAGGTTTACAGTAGGTGTGAATTGCACCAGGTTTAAAGCTGGGCTGAAAATCAGGCCTTTGAAATGCGGAGTTTAACATGTGCTTAGAAATTATGTTGCAGTGCAGCATTTGCAGTACAGTGATATTAAAATAATATAATACTGTGCTAAGGTAAGGGAAAAAACCCTTTTAACAGCTGTTACAAACATGTCTGTAAAAAAGAAGAAAAAAGTCTTAGTATGATCCTCTTGGGGACCAGCTAACTTGGTGCATCCTGTTGGCATCACATATGTTACTTTAAGGTCTACAGGGGCTGAAAAAAAGGATTTGTTAACTTCGGTGAGCATTTCAAAAAACTGTTGGTGAATGGCCTTTGGTTCTGTTGCTGTATTCCACATGATGCTGCATTCAGTGGTGAAGAGTAACCTCTGGTGTATTTGTTCTTTAGAAGTCTATTCTTCAGCTCTAATTACGGAATGAAGTTAGAAATCAAATGCAAGGAATCTAATGAATAGAATTTACAACAGATACAGCCTGTGATAAATTAGAGAGCAAGTCTGTAGATACCGGAATGTTCAGATATGCGGCAATCAAAACTACCAAATTTATTAATTTTATGAGCACAGTTTCAGAAGGTGCCTAATGTTTATAAAGGGAATTTAAATGCTGTTTTTCCATTTGGAAATATTTAGGTAAAATTAGGAGACTTTTATAATACTTTAAAGATTTTGCAAATGCTATGAATTTTTAGAATGGTAGGAAACTTGATAGGGGAAACCCATGTAAAATCCTCCAGTCTGTCACCTTGCTAATCCTGGATAATTCTGACAGACAAGGTGTATATGCTTTTTACAAAGATACATTCTTAAATTGCTTTGAAATACCCAACTTACCTGTCCGATTTATGGCTGATCGGGGGGGTGGGGGTGGGTGGGCGGGGCTTGGATTGAAATTGTAGAGGCTTGACCTGGCAAATCGGTGGGTATGTACACTCCTGCATATTGCTGAAATCTCTTCATTCAGTTAAAGCAAATAGGTGTTCAAAGGCCTTTCAGCAGTTTTGTAGGATTGAGTCCTTAATGTCAGAGAAGTGCAGGATCTGGCTCCATTTTCTTCCGTTTCCATTTGAGCCAGTATGCAAGGATTTAAATGAGACTTTGTTTAAACAGTAGCAAACATGAAGTATTATTTTCTAGTACTAAGCTAGTGGTTAATGTGTCTGTTTTTGCTGTCTTACCACCAATACTGTAAAAATGTATAATCAGAACAGCTTTAATTCTTGTAAAACTGAAATTGGTTTGTAAAACAGTGTACAAATTGTGTTTCATAGACAGAAAAGCTTGTATTACTGAATGTAATATATGTGAGATGAATATATTATAGTCTATTTTTGCCATGGAAATAAACATTTGAAGCAACCATGAGTTTTTATTGTTCCATTATTAAAAGAAAAATCAGGGAACTTAGTTTTCATGTGTAGTCCTAGGCTGGGACTTTACCTTCAGTACACAGAGTTGCTATCCCTCTTCAAAAGTGCTGCAGGTACTGTCCTGCATCTCAGTACAAATATAAAACTTGTACTGTGAAATTCTAATAGCTGTCATCTTTGTGGTAGGGAAGTCTTGCGCCTGATGCACTATCATCATTGTTTATAATGTTTTGCATTTTCTAAAGCTATTTTTAGTATTGAATATTCAATTTCCCTGTAACCTTTAAGTGGGAGAAAAATGTTCTGAAAGTTGAAAAACCCTTTGCAAAAGCATGTGAGAGAGGAAACAGTTGATTGTATACTTACTTACTATCGTTGGAGCTGCTACCAATAACTAACACTATTGTGTATTCATTATTAAGTGAAGTTTTTCTTCATTTTGTAATTGACATTTAGTCAGAAAGGGAGGTGGTCTAAAAGGCTTGCTATATGATACCTGACACAGCACAAGACCCCCATAACCTCATGATAAAGGAATTGCTCACTGGACATCGCAGTTTCACACTGGACAATTGCATTTCCCTTGTCTTTGCTAAATACCTGGTGTGCCGCCCGTTTAACTATATCTGAAATGACCGGGCTTGTAACTGAAATCTGTCTTCTAGGTGTGCTCAGTTTGATAGCATTAATTGACTTCAGGTAAGACAGTAATGTATCAGCTATCTATGTACTTGTCTGATCAACCCCCCAAATCCTGGAGAATGTCCTGTGTGATGTTCGGTGTGGGCAAAGCTCTCTTATTTGCCGTGGATTTAAAATCAGAAGAGGGAGTGTGGTTTCCTGGGGTCCTAAGCACATGGTAAAAACACCCAGCAGTTCTGATCAGTCTTATTATTTATACTGATGTTAGACCCGAGGCAAAGTTCTCTTGAGAAGCCTAGATTTCCAAATTGCTGTAAACTATAGCTGTTATTTTCCACCCACTGTAAAATCCCTCTTAGAGCCTTCTGGTGGCCAGAGTTGGCTGAGAGGGGAGCGACTTGACTCATGGCTTTGGCACAGTGGCCAGCAGCTTGCTTGGGCAAAAGCTCCAGTACTTGGTACAAGAGAAACCTGGGGGAGCTGAGGAGAAAGATTCCTAGCCTGGGGCCTTGACTAGGGGAACTGAAGTAGCTCTCATTCAGCTGTTAGGGTTGTTTAAATTGTGAATAGCTGTGGATAGATGAAGGTTACATGAAACTCGGCAATGCTAGGTACCTAGCGGGAAGTTTTACATGTGACAGTTGCTCTGTATAGGATCCGATGGGTTGGGGTTTTTTCACGCCCATTCCTTTTCCCGGAGGAGTCAATGACAGCATATAAATGTGTCTATCTCTCCACTATTTTTATGAACATCCTGTGGAAGGCTGGACTCTGCCTGAAGACAGAAGCTTCCCAGCGCCACAAAAATGTTGCCAGTTTACCTTCTGCAGCCCAAGAGCTACTTGAGGATGGTCACAATTCGTGAGTATGATGGGAACATCACTTACACAGGTATTGGCAGGAGAACGGTGTTGCAGGAGAGCTGGAGTTAAGTGAGGGCTGGTGCATAGGTGAATGCTCATCAGCTCTGAATTAAGCAAGGTATTTCGTATTGCTGCATATCACGTTAGCTCTGTCTGGCTCTTGGGCAAGTTGAACCTTCTGCCATCAGCATGTGCGTTTGAGTGATGGCAGTTTTGTGGCTCCAGTGGAATGTAATACTTAGGGAAGTGGTGGTTCTGATACTTAAAAGCTAGTTCTGTTGATATTAAAATTGCTTTAAACTGGCCTTATTCATTCAAAGAAAACCCAAGTGTAAGTAGGAGATAGGTGAGCCTGGGAGTATTTTGCCACAAAACTTCTTTGTCCTTCAGAGGTGCTCAGGGTTGCAGGCATGCTGTAACATTTGACTTCATGGCATTCTTTGGGAGCTTTTCTAAAGCAAGGATTTCAGGGCATGTGTTGTGTTCTTGGGCTCTCTACCTGCAAAATGGCCCAACACAGATGTGGGAGCTAGAAGGGGTAGAGCTTAGAAAAATTCTATCCCATTTCTGATCATTCACCACATCTCCCAAACTAATCTGCGTGACAATCTTTCAGATGGACATCAAGTTTAAACCAAACATCTGCCATCCCCAACATACCAAACCAGTATTATTTGCTGCCCTGCTCATTCTATGGATTTAAAGTATCTGCTGTAATAACCAAAACCAACCACAAAAGACTTGCAGGGCTTGCAGATGAGGTTCAGATTATTTTTATTATTAGCCATTTCTAAAATGACGATCATGTGCCTTACGTAAATTTAGAAGGACATTGAATCCTTCCATGAACAGACCCCAAATTATCATACCCGGAGGCGAATGAAGAATTTTCACTGGTGTTAAGCACCTATGAAGAAAGCCCCTGTCAAGCCTGGCTAATACTGACAACCAGTGATCCGAAGGAACTGCATACTTCATGTGTGCATGTCTGTATCTGATTTCTTCTGGCTGCATGCTGAGCTACTCACAGTACTGAAGCTGAAAATGTCTTTCCATTGACACAATCTTCAGCGAAAGACTTCAGGAAATTAGAAGATAGTTTGGGTTTAGTTTGGTAATGTGGAAAATATTGTTTTAGCAGATTAATCAAGGTTCATTGAGTTTCTTGCACCATAGCAGTACAGAAATAAATCCATTTGTTCTGAAGTGACTGTTTCTGAGCCTCCAGGAATAACAGGTGCTCACTCTGTGTTCCAAAAACTTGAGTTGCCTCCTGAAGACCAGGAGCTGTAGGTGTCCATCAGTCACCAAATGTTTACTTCTCTCCCTGAATTAGGAGAAGCAATTTAATTTGAAACTATAAATCTTAGGGAATTGTACTGCTTCAATTATCCTCTTTAAGCCACCCTTTCACTAAAAAAATGACATTAGCCCTATTTCCTGATTCTTGTGGTACTGAAAGCTATCTGGCAGATGTAGGCCAGCTGTCTTAATGAAGAAATCTGATTAGATTTTCTTTGGGGGTGACTTCTGACTTGAAAAAGAGAAGTATACAGACAAGAATCAAGTCTTATAAAAACTTGGGTTCAGTTAGGTTCCTGACGGCATCTCCAGAAGGATTAAGGAGAAAATCACATACAACGCAATGGCTCAGCCGGTCTGAGACAGTTGCCCTGCTGATCCCACTTGTTATGGTGAAATATCCCCCCAGGACACTGGGGCCAAGGACTTGTTCCTTACAGGGTGCTGCTAGGTGATTCTTTCTTCCTCTGTCCTGATGGATGGCTCTTTCAGCCTGACCTGAAAATGATCACTACCACCTTCGGCAGACATGCTGAGTCTTCCTAGAGCGTGTGGGTTCCCGTAGCAATGCCCTGTCCAAACAAGAACATCTGTTTTCCCCTTCGTAAGGAGAAGGGAAACACTGTGTTGTGTTAGTAAGCAGGATGAAGGTGTAATTAGGAAAGAAGAGGAAAGTGCAATTGTTCACCAAAAAAACAGAAACACAGGTAGATGGTTGAAGGATTTGTTTCCTCCCCAAGTTCCTCTTAAGTTTTGAAGGGCAGAAGAACTGTTCCACAGCCACGCCAATCAGAAGAGCGATAGGAATCCAAATGACAGGTATTAAATGCAGTAGCTTTGATGCACTGCGAAAAAACTAATCTAGCTAAAATAAGGAGCATTGCTGAGTGTATGCATTCCCTGCAGTCAGAGCAAAATTTACCGTTAGTGCCATGGTGTTAGTTAGGAGAGCTGCCAAGGCGAGTTTAGTGCTTTCAGTGCATGTTATGCCATGAAATTGAAAATAAAATTCTCCATTTCAGCCTGTTTTTAGGACAGCAGGTCAGCCTTATCCCTCTGCACAATGCTGGTGTTTAAATAATGACAAATAAGCAGAACTGAGGCTAACTTACATTCTCTGTTGAAAGAAACTGGAAATATTGCACTAATACTACTGACTGGATTGTCCTGATACCTGTGAAGCCAACTCTGGCTGTGAGCTGGCCCATTGCTCACCCACCCCATAGCTTTGTTACGGTGGTGCTGGAGCTAGCATCACGGGTGCCTGATGGCAGGGGTGTGCTCTCACCTGTCAGTTGCTTCTTCAGGTGAAGGGATGGACAACAAGGAGCTGGCTGTGGAGATGTACCCAAGAACCCTTTGGGGAGATCTGACTGCACCATCAAGTGAACTGAACAGAAGCTCTAAGAGGTTAAAATAGTGAGGAACAGCCATGGAGAAAACAGATGCTATGGAAAGCTACAGTGAGGGCCTTTGAAAGATCTATGTTTAAGCTGAAAGCCCCTGTGTAAGGCTTAAGACTCTCAAGGTGGGAGGGAAGCTCGTTTCTGAGGAAAGGGAAACAGATGAGAGCTCGAGGAGCTCTTCCATCTTTTTCTTACAATCCACTGTTATCTGAGATGGTTGTGCCCGGTGTTTGGGAAGCCTCATAGCCAGCTCCCAAACCTATGCTATCTGTATCATCTCTGGTCTTGCTTGTGTCAAACGTCAGGAAAAAGCAGGGTGCCAAATTCCTCTGAGCTGAATTTCCAGTTGGAGAGGCTATACCTCTGAGGTCCTGCGAGGAATTCTCAGGCTGACAGGAGAGCTGATGGCCTTTGACATGTTGCTTCACTTCTCCTTTGGCATGTGGGCATGCTTATGAGTGAGAAACAGATAGCTGGGAAGAGCTGGGGTAACCTCACAGTTCTGTTACCCATCTTCTGGAACTGGGCTCTGGCTGCTGTAAGCTGTAAGCTATGCCGCAGCCCTCACGCAGATACTGTAAGAGGAGTCGTACGGGCTTGCTGAATTCTTGGGATAACTGCAGAGAGCTCTGTACCTCATGCTACAGATCATGCTGCCTGTCCCCATGAGAATGGGATAGCATGGCTCGGTGGCCTGCCAGGCTGAGGCTGTGTTCAAGTTTCTCTCTCTCTCAGGTTTCATATGCCTCCCTACTCCATTTATGTAGCCTTTACTTGCCCTTCTCAAGGTCTAATTTCATTCCCCCAAGGCAGTAGGGCTGGAAGGATTGCAGGGGAGACTCTGTGTGTCGAAGCCTGGGATCTACAGGAGCAGCGAGAGCGCAGCAGCATCCCGTGCCAGAGCCCAGTGGGGATGGGTGCACAGCACCTCCCGCGTTCCTCCAGCCCGGAGCATGGTGCTGGGTGGAGAGCCCACACCTTTTGTAGGCCACTCTCACAGTTTAAAAGATGAATGCAAATGTAACTTGTGTGTTGTCACCTGGGTGTGAGGCACACCTCGTGCCCTTTGCTGTCTGCTGGAATTAGCTTAGTGGGCGAGCTGAAAGGATCAGTCCCTTTAGGAGGTCTGAAGAGAGAACCCAGCTGCTCTGGAGGCTTTCTACAGAGAACAGAAAGTCCTATGCGCAGTAGACATGGCATTCTCAGTTTTGGTTCCCTTCACTTGAATTAACTCTTCTTGTTGCTACTTGTGGACTGCCTGACACCCCGGAGTCCCCCTAGGTTTTCTTTAGGGCGGTTGAGATGGAGATGATCTATGGGTGCTCTACAGCTCAACTAACCGATGATTTGTCATGCCAGTGGTAATTGCTGATTCTCTCCTTTCCCAGCGATGCTTTATCCCTGTGACGTGCTCAGCTTCCGCTGGCCCGTGACCCACTGCAGGTTTTGAAACTGGATCTGCTGGCTGGTGTGACCCATGCTGGTGCCATGGCTGGTGTGGCAGATTAATTTACGCTCACCTGTTTGCAAATCACTTGCTTTGCTACTTGGAATAAAAACGGAAGATGGTAGTTTCTGAATGAAGCAGATTCCACTATTGATAAAGGAAACAGGAAGACCAGACTGCTTGTGAGTATCTGGGTTTGTTGTCTTGGAGAGGGAGAAACTGTTTTTATTAAAATTACTGTTCTGTTCCTTATCATCTGTGGTACACACCAGGTGTTAGCTCCTGAGACCAGCAGGTTAAGTGCCTGGGAGATGCCAGAGAGAAGGGCTTGGTGGCTCTAGAAGCATCATGCAGCTGCAGTGCCCTGCACTTGCCTATCAGTGTATGCTCCTCCTGCCTTGGGTGGTCAAAAACTAAAGTGGAGCGGTGGAGTTCCCCAGAGCTCCCTGAAATACACCCTGAGTTACAATTTGCTGGGTTTTTTTCTGTTTTCATTAATTTTTAGGTCTCAAATACTCAAAATATAAATGCTTCAATTTCTCTACCTCTGTATTGTGGAAGCTTTAACATAGGTTTGAAGACAGATGTTAACAAGTGGCATCTAAATTTCTACTCTGTGCCCGTGTCCTACCTGATAATAGGTCTCACCATGTTTCAAAAGATGGAATAAATAACAATTTCCCTTTCCCCTTTAATTTCTTCCTACGTTCCCTTTAACGTTCATTTTCCATTGCTATTTCTCCTTGCTACCTTTCAGTGGTGCACAGGCAGAGGAACAGTAGCAGGGTACTGAAGGGTGTTAGTGGGACGGCTTGTTGGTCAGGAGCTGTGCTGTCACGGCAGTGAAACAGCCTGCATTAGGTCCTGCAAATGAAGCTCCTGGGCCTAGGTTTTATTTATGCTGATGCTCCAGTACTCTTGTTCATACTCCTTGCACAGATAATTGCGGAGGGAAAAAAAAGTGGCTCTTTTTTTCCCCACTCTGGTAGCCATTTGTCCTTGAATTATAAAATGATACTGGTTGAGCTGCATCGTTTTACAACTACTGTTGCATAGCTGTAATGACCCTGGAGTCATTCTGCAGCTAAGCCTAAATGAAAAATGCGTAGGTGTCTTAGACATGGAGTTGATCACAGATAAAATGATAGCTTGGGTTTTACTTTTGAAGGTTTTTGTTTTCTGGTCAGTCCTAAGACATCTAAGCACCTTTTTCTTTCATCACAATCCTTACTTCAAATGACCAAAAGCCCCACTTAATACTTTGTAAATAAACAGAGTCCTACCTTTGAAAACAAGAGTTGTGATGACAAAACTGTAGGCTTTAAAGTTTGTTACAGAGTGAAGTAAGAATAGTGGGCTTTTGTCCATTTGAAGTAAACATTGATGGTGTTATGTACGTGCTCACCACCCATGTACATCTGGGCAGAAATAAGTCTTTACATTGCACATCACAGGTGCTGACTGTTCCAGTTTGTTACTTCTGAGGCATTCAGGTTTGTAATGGTGTCATGACTACAAGTTTGTGCCAAGACCTGAGTATATAGATATAAAAGGTGATGAGACAAAAAAAAACCCACCCCAAAACAAAACAAACAACCCAGAGTGAAAAAAAACCTCAGAAGAAAAACAAAGCATGCACTGTCGATTAATGTTACCAGTGATGTGGGTCAGGCTTGCTATCAAGCTGCTTACACAACTTACGCTTTAAGCACCACCTTAAAGTAAATGTGAACAAAAGGGAGAAAGTTTTAAGCCCTGGCTAGGCTGCAATTGCTTTTTGGATCTGTAGATAAATGTTATCTATATAAAATCAATTAGTTGATCTAGAATATTTTTTCCCCACTATCTTGTGGGAGTGGCTGTACAATGAGAAACCTGTTCCTTGGACCGGGCTGACTGCTCCAGCTGCTGGGATACTGGAGTGCATGATCTGGTTCTTTACCAGAAATTTCACTCTGGATTCAAGAAATGTTCACAGTTGTGGTTTAGGCAGACAGATGCTTTCTTTGTGAAAGGTCTGTTTTAATGAATTTACTTACTCCCTTAAGTTCCATCTACCCAGAAAAAATGGCATTGATGCTCAGACAGCTCATCAACAGGAAATATGGTCAAGGAACTAGTTTTGTTTATTTTTGTGTTACTCATACAACAGGAAATCAGTGTGTCATTATTTGCAACTTCTTGTGAGATGATGTCATGACCACTTTCACTGATGTGGTGTTTAGGTTTTTTTACTTGCAGAATTTAGATGGGAAATTCTTACTAATCTTTATAATCACACTCACATTGACCACAAGCCAAAGTTTGCCAAGTGATCTTTTTTATGATGTAAAAGTGATACAGTACAGTGATGGGTAGGGAGAAAAACCCCACCCGAATTCCATTATTGACCAAGATTGGAGAACACAGAATGGTGGGCCCCAAGGGTGGGTGAGGTCCTGCCTGAGAAGCAACAAGGCTTGGGTACATTTAACCATGCTCTTTAGTTTTTTAACTAGTCCCTCTGTGTTAAAATTGTTTATGCAATAGCAACTGTACTTCTCCAGGTGCATCCTGCCCTTCCAGTCTGTGGGGTAATGAATACAGCTTCCTTGGGGATGGGAGAAGAGCTTTGATCACTTGTGATCGAGGACCAGCCATCCCTGCACTGTACTGAAGCAGCCTTTTGGGTGTCTTTGCAGTAAGATAGTCTCTGATAGAGGGATACAAAATCCTCCCACTCTTACCTACTGTTCGGTGAGCCGGAGGACTCAAGCTGCAGGCCAGATTTACAAGGCAGCCAGCTGAGTGCGGCAGATGAAAGGCTAGTACCCATCTGCACAGCTGCCTCTGTGTGGCTAAAATAAACCCCAGCCTGCTGTCATCATCAACAAGTGTGATTTATTACTGTGGCCAAAGCAGCCAGGAAAAAAAAAAAAGTGTCTTTTGCTTTTTTTGTAAATTATGTTCTGCACTGCAATGCTGGTGACTGTGCCAGAAATGTTGCTTTTGTTTGATTTGCTTTATCTAGAGGTTTTTTGAGATTTCTTCCCACCTGGTTCTCACCCCCTGCCAAAAAAAAAAAAAAAAGCAGTGGTCTGTGTCTATAGGAGATCCTTACAGCTGCAATCAGTCGCCTAGCTTACAGGCTCAATAGTCTTTGGCAGACACTCATGAGCCACAGGGAAGGCTGGAGGTAGCAGTTCTATGAACAGTAACCACTGCTGGAGGAAGCAGATTAAGACCAACCCTAAGAGGTATTTGTGGACAAGCTTTATCTAGTTCCTAAGGCTTCTTGTATTTCCTCACCCACAGCAAGGCAACGGAACTTCCTGGCATTTCCACAGACCCTGTTGAGCTCATTCTACAGTAACGTGAATGGCAGGTAATAGCTGTACTCTGCTTAGACAAAGAAATTTGAGCTGATTTTGTGCAATGCATGCACTAACTTCAATTTAAACTTTAATCATAAAATAGACTTTTATCCATTTGCTGTACAAGATGCCTGATATGTCTTCTACTAGATAGCCTTGGTTATCAATCAGTATACCCAGCTCAATCTTTTTTCAAAACCAAAGCTCGATGCAGAGTGCTATCCCCAGGTTGTCATTAATGCAAGAAACTGAACCCTGTATTTTAGTGTTGTGCCGTTTAAAAATTGTTGCAGTCTTCACTTTGCAGGAATATCAGCTGAATCATGGACAACCAGGATTAAACAGCTCAAGAGCTGCGTATAAAATGGCTCAAGAGCTGCCATGTGCAGTAGTTAGAGATAAATGTCCTTTTCAGGCCAGAGAGCTGGCAGCAGGTTAGGCAAAGACTGACAGTAACTAATACTGCAAAATGGCTCTTTATACCTGTCGGTACAAGGAATAAGACAATTGAGTTCACAGCTGAGGGCTGAAGAAGGAATGACCATCTACCAGCACCAAAAGGAATTCTTATGGTTGGAAAGTTACCTGTCCACACTCATTCCTTGTTTCACCCCAGGTAATGCAAGGAAAAGGTATGTTTCTTATGTTCTACAGTTACTGTAAAAGGGAAAACGTTGATTATAAGAACTTATGACTCAATGGGATTTAACATCAAACAATGTTCTCTTCCAGGATGGACAAACAGTTCCACCTCTGCTCTGCAGGGATGTAGCATACCATGTTTTGATGTGGGTAAGTTGAATTCCTGTAGACTATGAAATCTTGGATCTTTATAGCAGGACCACAGCTGCACTAGCAATTAATTTATTATAAATAAAAAATAAATATTTCATAACTTACTATTACATCTTTCTAAAAATATATATCTAATCTTAATATTGTCAAAAATTTGTCCCGTTATACAATTATAGACAAAATAACAAAAAAAATTGTATAACTACCCTTTAGAGTCTATATTAATACAGAGATTAGTTAATGCCCAATTATTTTTTAGCATTTTAGATTTTAGCAGCATTTAAACAGAAATAAATAGTTTACTATTTAAAAAATGGCAGTTCTCCACAGAACTAGCTCTATCGCCATTTAACAGCTACGTTTTGGCTACTACTCATAATAGTCATGTGAGATCTGAAGGGTGCCGGCAAAGCTTTCCTCAAGATCATCAAGTCCCTTGTTGGCTTCCAAATCACTGTCACAAGTAATCAAGTTTAAAGTTGCCTCACGTGAGGGTGAAGTGTCTGGGCTGTCTTCAGATTTCACACAAGAATCAGACTCCATCCCAGCATCCAGCATCTCAGCGACACCTTCTGAGAAGTCATCCTTGCTCTGTCTCCCCTTTGAACTTTCCCTGAATACTGGTGATTCACATTTGCTTGGTTCCTTTAATGGTAAATCCATGTTCCCAAAGAATTCTTCACTTTCTGTAGCTTTTCTTTGCCTCTGACTTGTACTGGTAAACTCAGGCTCTTCCATCATACCAAATTCTTGCAGATCCAGTGAGTCAAAGGCTTCCCAGCCTGTGTGGATATGCTCCGCACCAGTGCCTGGGCTGCAGCCCAGATCTGCTTTCAGCACGTCCAAGAAGTGGCGCATTTTGCTCTAAGGGGTGAAGGAAGAAAGGGGTGACATTTCTCCAGCCCCACAGTGCCCATCTGCTCAGAACTCAGGACTTGATTCTGACAGAAGGAAAGGGAGGCTGCTTGCAACCAAGTCACTAAATTACACAGCAAGTTGACAGTTGTCCCTTTTTTGGGCCTGTGACTCTTGATCTACTGTGATCCACGAGTCTGCAAATCTCATTTATGGAAGGAGATGCTCCTCACCAAGCATTCTGTTTACCTTTACCTACAAATATACCAGTGCATTTCCACTGTACTTTGGAAACGTCGCTGAAGTAATATGCAGAGAGGGAGAATATCACAGGGGCAGCACCTACCTCATCCAGACGGTTCTTATTTTCTTGAATATGACACTCAAACAGTTGTTCCAGAACTCTGCAAATGAACAATTAAATGGTATCACAGGAAGAAAACCAACTTTTAACAGATTTACATAAATTCCCAAACTCATTTTTTAATTTTCATTTCTTAGCTGAATGGGACCACCAAGATTGCTTCAATTATGCTCCATAACAAAAAGGGCTACCTGGAGCTGGTAACCCACTGGACACATGCTCAACCAGCAGACCCAGCTTTGGGCACCAGATGGTAAGCATGTGGTGATTTGTAGCACAACTCTGGGTGTATGTGGTCTGCCGGGTCTATGCAGTGGAAGAAACCAAAAATCCAGTGGTGGTTCTACTGGCACGCTGAAGTATCCAAAATCTCTCAGGTGCACCACAGCGGCTGATACACACAAGTGTAAATTAAGGGGAGGAATAAAATCCAGCTTCAGAAAAAAATCCGGAGAAAAGTCCTCAGTCCTGACAGCTCTCTTCCATTGCTTAAGCAGGATGAGAAACAATTTCAGCACAGAGGAAGTGTTCTGTGACAACTAAGGTACACAGTCACTGGAACAGATTTCCAGGTCAAGTGAATTTAATCTAGCTTACCTGAGACATTATTTAAAAAGAAAAAATCTTTTTAAAATTAAAAAAAAAAAAGAAAAAAGGGTTTTAAGTGATAACATTACTGTAAAAAAAAGAACCGGAGGAAGGCTGCTCTTGGAATTTTCTCAAAGATTAATTTTTTGATTTAGTGTATTTAACATTGTCATTGATAGCCTTGACATGAGGGGGGGAAAAAAAAAAGAGAATGCACAGAACAGAAAAACAGCTGGGAACATTATGAGCCTAGAGGAAGATCAGAATACTATGTTGAAATTAGACTGCCTTGAAAATGGAATTACAAAAATGGGTTAAAAATCTGTATCAGAAATACTGCAGGGTTTTTTTGCTATAAACTGAAAGCTCTTCATGAGAAAGAACTCGTATGGAAAATAATTTGGGAATACTACTCAAATACATTAATTGTATCATAACTTATTGTTTAATTATTGAAAAAAAAAATCTGATTTAGCAACTGGTGAAGCCTTATCTGAAACAGTATGTAATCCTGACAACCCATGCTGAAGACCGACTTCACACTGGAACAGGAACAAAGGAAAGGAGATGGAGGATCTGTTGTGTGAAAGATTAGTAACTTGGTATATTTAGTAAAACAGATGTTGCAGAGCAAAACAATTTCTTCTTAGCGTTACTCCAACTAGGGTTCCAGGTCAGTTTCTAACAAAGGCTTCATCTCCTGGTACACAGCAGCAGATCAAAGCAGGTGACCCACAGGTCTTTCCTAGTTCCCCATTCTTACATGAAGCAAAATAGAAACAGAAACAAAAGCAAAGGATAACTGTGTAACTATATATTCGTAAAGGCAAAGAAATGATTACTAAACACTACTTTCCTTTCTTATAGAGTCCATGTGTTTCTGACACAGCATTACAAATTCATAAACAATTGTAACCTACCTGTTAGAAAACAGCCCGAGGCTAAGAATGTCATTTGTTACATCTTCAATGAAAGCTAAATATAAAAGCTCTTCTTCTCTGTAGGGAGAACAGAAAACCCAATATTAAATGTTTTAAAACAGCAACACATTACACTATGTAGTAAGCCCAATACCACTACCTTTATGGGAAATGCCATTAAAAGACTATAGTTCTTGGCCCCAGCTGCTGTTTTTCAAAAAGGTAATTCTACCATGTCAAGCAAAGCCTCTCATTCAATTTTGAATGATAACAAACCCTGTGTAAAATACCAGACTGTTAGAAAGGTCACTATGGTGCTTCATGTTTATGCTGACTTTCTGGCGTGGTATAAATTAGCACAGAGATGCTGAGTGAGGATACCAGCAAATCTTGGAAAGCATCAGAACCTGTTTTGCGCTGAAGAAGAAAGGGGTGCTAACTGGGAAGAAATTGTAAAATTGCAGTTTGATGCTCTGAGTAAAGGCTTTCAAAGTAGCTTCTAGAGAATCTGACTGCAGCTGAAAATTACTAGTCCTCAGCGGAAGCTCAGAAAAATGTAAGTGCTTATTTGACAGCCTCCATTCCTTTCAAACAACTCTTTGATGCACACAATCCTTGTTAGTGTGAGATGTTAGCTTTCACCTCTTCAAACAAATTTCTCTCTATTTTAATACCTGTTAAGGCCTTGTTGATGCCAATTGCTCTAAATGGGAGACTCTTGAAAAGTTTGGAGTTCTGGAGTTTTGAAAGAAAACCCCAAAAGAAAAGATTTCAGTGCTGTTTAATAGCATCTTTCTGAATATCCCAAAGTATCCAACCAAGCTCTATCAAATCATCCTCCAGTCTTAATAAACAAAAATAAGAAATGGGATACCACTTGCATGACACTTGTTATGTAAAATTTGTCAGCCAGCCTGAAGATTGTCATTTTGGTTCCCTCCATAGTCAAGACAGCTATCTATAGCTGATCCTTGATACCTATATCACCTCCTTAAAGTTAGGCAAGAACAAGGCTCTCCTAGAACAAAAAGAATTAAATGACTTTCCAAGATCACACGAGAAAGTATTGGCAGTGTTTCCAAATGTAACTCAAACCTGTTCTAATTCTCATCAAATTTCAGAGCAGAAATGTGGTTAAAAAAACCCCAACAACTTGATATTTCGCCATCATTTTCTTCAGAAATTACAGACCAAAAAAGAACTGGAAATGTTTAAAGTATAGCCACTGGATGAGAAGTCTATCTTGCTTACAAAGTTATAATTAATTTATTTTTAGACTCACATTAAAATTTTTAATTATGTAACAATTCGCAGTCATGTCAATTCTACTGCAAATGGTGAACAACAGTTTATTCTGAGTCCTCATTTACTGTTTCAAGTTCATCAGTTTTGAGGAAGAGTTCCTAGCTTAAAGTTGCACTAGCAGAAAAATGGTTTAAGGATACTTACTCAGCCTCTATAGTCCTCCTTGCTGAAGGCTGCTGAGAATACAACGATGACTCCCTAATCAGAAAATCAGAGAGTAAGAAAGAGCACAACATTCTAAAACCCCTCTATACTACCTTGCATCTCACTTTCTTCTGGAAACATGCTGTGTCATTATCCCACTTCCTCTTTGAAAAAAAAACCACCAGAACACCCCCAAACCTTGTTCCAGTAGCAAAAATTGGTTTTAATAAATAATAAAAATTATGCTGAAGCCTGAAAGACTATGGTTCAAGAGTATTAAAACACTTCACTAGATACAGTGCTCCAATAGCTCAAATATTTCAGTGCTACTTCAGATGCTATACAGACCTCCACTATCCATAAGAGTGCTTTTTTTACCCAGAGTACAATTTTTTTCTCAGGTAAAAATGCCTTTGTATGAAAAAGCCAGAGAGCGAATCAGCTGGGAGCCCTTGGGTTCTAACCTGATTTCAAACACTGTTTTTGTAGACAATATTCTAAAACTCAGTATTACATTTTCAGAACAAAAAGATGTGGGAAATGCCTTTGGTTTGCAGTTCTCACAGATCATAGATTCAAAAAGCTGGATGTCTGAAGACCCTTTCCCCCAAAAGGAAATACCAATTTGAATACCAATCCAGTATTTAGTTGTAGTGCTGTATAAGGAATATGTGGTGTGTAAGCTCAGATGTACGCTCAGACGCACAGAACTAAAGCCTCTACTAACCTGTCATCATCTCACTCCTGACAAAAATACTCGCATATTTCAGAGCTCTCTTTTTTTATTGGCTTCCCAGTGCAACTATACTATAAGAAAATAATGGATTCTGAAGCTGGGAAAGGCCATTGATGTAAGACACCCAACCAAACAAAAGTCCTGTGTGAAGAGACTTATAAAGACTAGTCAATGCTTATGGCCTAAGAAGCAACTGTACAGAAAGCAAGAAGGAATGCCTCAAATATTCCTAATTCTGTAAATCAGGCACCTTAGAAAGGAGTATGGAAAAGCAGCTATTCCTCTCTCGGGTTCATCCACAGTGTATCTTTTATCTTCAGCCTACAACACAGAGATAAAAATGTTTAATATCTGTGCAAATACACAGCAAATTTTACCATTAAAATGAACCTAATAACCCTCTGTCATTAGACAGCCCTATAAATTTTATGTCTTCTCTGAGAAACTTCTGACAAACTGAGACAGCAAAGGTTCATCAGCTTTGACATCCAAAAATTTAGTCAGGGGCAACAGGAGATGAGTAAAATTTCTCCCCTGACAAGTATGTCAAAGATGAATTTGCTGAAAGCCAGAGGGGGTCATTATCACCAACAGGAGTAAAATCTGGTATGCAAAACCAGGAACCAGCACTCTAAACCACATCTCTTGAGCTGCTTGCACAAATCTGATGGAAAGTAAAGTTGCTGACTATCTGCATTTTAAATGGTAATACTCTGAAAGGGCCACTGTAAAGCTACATGACTTACTGCCACCACTTTTACAACAGCCAAAGAAAAACTTGGATACGACAGGTGTGAAATGAAATCAGAAGTTCTTCCTGGAACTGAAGTGAAGCCTTCTAAATAATCATTTAACTTTTTCTTAACGAGGTCAGATGCAGATCAATGCAGGGGGTCTCTCTTCTATTTTCAGGAAAGTTATAAATATATACTCTCTTTCACCACTCTCCTCCAATGAGTAAAGCATAATTATTTGCCTTAGTAAGCTAGAGACACGAAGACTCTGACCCTGTAGCCTTTATGGAGAAAGAAAGTCCACAGTTATTCAAGTACTTGTCTTATGTTTGGCAGGGCTGGCTGTTTAAAGACTCGTCTGTACAATGGCTACAAGATAAAGCCTAAAGAACGAACCTAACTTCTGATCAAATTCTTTCCATCCAAATATTAGCACAAATTAAGACAAAATAACTTCAGATTTGAAGTCTTAGGAAATATTTCAGGTGCTTCACCTGCTTCCCTCTGCCTCCCAAAGATGTTGGTGTTCCGTATCATCTTTATAATTTAATAATCTTAAACTACCAAACACTAAGGCAATTTCTGAAAGACCAAATAACTGAAAAACTAAGTTCAACTGTCACAAACACTTTAAATTCAACTTGAAATGATGGATGCAAACATTTCTGTGACTGACAAAAAAATACTAAGGGCTTGTAGAATCTAAAGTGGTGTGATTTTTCATTAAAGCATTCCAGATACATTCAGCAAGACAGAAAGCACACAGTATCAAGGAAAACTTCACCACCCACTGGTCTGAGTGCCTCCTCAGAGCAAGGAACTCCTTAGCTCCAATTCTTCTGTTGAGGGCTTTTTGGAATATGTTATCCAATGTAAAAATGAAGGCAAAAATTCCTTGAAAAAGAGGTACCTTCTTCTGCTGAAAAAAAAATGTACCAATTATCTATGAACTTAACAGATATGTAAGTGATAGTGCACTTGTAAACTGTTGAAAAAAACTAAGATTTTGCAATATCCTAAGATCTCTTCCCATGCCTTAGTGTTTTTTCTTATTGTTTCCACTTGTTCTTCTGAAACTCCCTCTCCTCTACAGGACTAATTCATCTCACGAAAATAAAGAAAATTAAACTTAAATCAGTTGTATACTGCTGTGGCAGAGATCAAGCATATACTCGAAATGATGGTGAAGGGTGTGCAAGAGTACCCAGATGACTGATAGATGTGTTACCTTAAATGTGATCTTCTGCTGTTCAGTCATGACTTTTCTCTCAGATGCTCTGTCTGCAGATCGAAAGCTACAAGATTTAAAGATGTATTAGATTTCCAGGAAAGCTACTTTTAAAATATGCAGAATAAGAACACCAGTGCCACTGTGGAAATTTCCCATCAATCTGAACAGGACCTAGCACTAAAATGTCTCGGACGGTTTAGAAAATATCTGCCAAGCTTCCATTCACATAATAAAACTAAGTTATAGTTCATTTTGAAGGATGATAACAGTCATAAATAGGTGACCCAAGTCCATTATTTGGCTGCAAATTTACAGGGGATAGCTGAATTATCCAAAATAATTGTTCAGAACTGAGAATGGAGATGATCCTATGTACATTAAAAGTGCACCAGGAAAATGTATACCCACAGCCAGAAAAATAGTTGCAACATGGAGCTAAAGCTATCATAATTCCAGTCTTATGAAATTCATACTTTGTTCTAGGACAAAACCAGAATTAGGCATGCAGGCACTGAGGACACAAAAGAGAAAAGATTTTTCTTTATGAGGTAGTATCGGTAAAAACAAAACTAAATCTAAACTTTAATTTGCTAAAAAGGAGTTCAATGCAAGAGAAGGACATTAATTTTGTATAAAATATTTCATATAGGACATGTCTGAAGGCATTTAGATTAAAATGCTAAGAATGCAATGAAGAGCTGCATTCAAGAGTTTAAAAAAAAAAAGGACCTTTGCATGATGTATTAATTAACGAACTGGAAAGTGTGAGACTACAAGGGCAACAGTGAGGAACTACTTGCATGCTTATAGCAGTTACTTCTTTAGAAGACAGAAAGCACAACTATACACCAGAGAGAGAGCAAAGAAAAGAGAGAGGGAATTACTATCCCCGGCAGATGCAAGATCCCACAGTTTGGATTTAGTGGCAGTTTGTATCCAATTTGTATAAATGAAAACAGTTCCTCCGGAGGGAAGACAACAAAATATGCCAGTGAAAAAAGGAAAATCATATTCTGTTCTAGCTTTTGCTAAGGCATATCTAAAATAATTTCAGAATAATTATTCTGGTTTTATGCAAATGTAAATGAGAGCAAAACATGTTGCTTTTGTAAAGATACCGTTATGATAACCTCTAAATTCCACGGTTTCAAAATAATGTTTTAATCTCTGTACCTGATCACATCAGTTTGCGTTTGAGCTTCCACATGCTGCTTACAGTGATTTTTCCTTTTCCTTCGAGCAGGAGTGTAATACCTGTACTCTGACAGGGAAGATTTAGCATCTGATATTAAGGTGCGTGGAGTAAAAGGTTTTCGGCTATCAGTAAAGAATTCAGAGTGCCTGTCTAGAAGATCCCCACCACGTTCTTTGGAGTTGCTTCCTTTGCACCTCTGGGAATGACTAATGCTCACAAAACTATCAGTGGAGCAACTGCATGATAGTCCAGAGCGTTTTCTTGGTGTACTTGACATACTGACACTTGAGTTTGAGTTAGATGCATTAGATTTACTCTGACAATCTTTTCTGGTGTATTTTACTGGACTGGAGTGAACCAAGCCATGCTTGCCGTAAGGAGACAGCACTCTTGATAGGTATTGTGCCTGCTGAGCGCAAGGGAAGGGACTGTCTTTGTCTTCTGCTTCCAAGAAACTCTAGGAAAAAATAAAACAAGATTTCATTGCTTTGCAAGTTACCATCTTTGCTCAAGTTGGTACTCCCAGCTATTATTGTTACCAGCCTGAAGGTATTTTCTATGTAAAAACATTCTATTTTTGTTAAGTCAAACTGGTTTCAGAGCAGTCCCAGTGCTAACAGATCTTAAAACCTAGTCGCTGGAAATAACAGAGTAGTTAGAAAATGGTTTGATTCAATAGCAAAACATTGGTGCTTTGTTACAGAATATTGATGGCTACATCAAAGCAAGAGTTTTAATCATTTTAGTCCAAAGGCTCAATACATTTTTAAAAGTCAAGGAATCATTGCATTGAGGCAATTTATTTTATCTGGGTATGTTCTGTTCATACCACCTGGGCAAGGTAACATAGACATTATCTGTAATTATTCTACTGACTAGTTCACAGTACATATTCTCATCAAGTGTGGAGTTGTGGCCTCTCTCTCCAAATCCTATTAGCTTTAAAGTATATCACACACCAGCTATCTTTAGAAGACGTATATTCTGTAAGGGGCACTGCTCACTGATTCAGCTAGACCAACATGGAAAATACTGTTGTGTGGTTAAAGACACAGAATAAGAAAACTGTAACTAGCTGTTTATTCCATGTGTGACCTTTTTCTTCCTGCAGGTGGGAGATGTATATCTTTGGAAGGGCTGTACAACACAGGATGTTGTGCACCTTGTGTAATGGCACCCTGCTCCACAAGAAATGTCCTAATTGCTATAATAATACAATCAATGTCCTCCAGCAGACAAAGTCAAGTTTCTGTCCTGTTCCCCTTTCGGTTTCTCAACCCAGCAGGTACATAGACAGCTGTGAAACTTTCCCTCTAACACTATAGAAAGCCAACAGTGCAAGTAGTTAGCTCACTACAGTTAAACAGGTCAGATAACAACATGCTGAGTTTATGAACAGATACAGTCGATTGCAGGTGATGGTAGGGAAATGGTGTTACTGCTCCTGCTTCCTAAGTGTTCAACACATTAGAGTTTAAATATGTACCTCAGTTCTCAGAAACAATCAATGTTACTTTAAAAGGATACAGTTAAAAGGCTACTAGTTAAGACAACAAACTAATACAGACAAATCAGTAGTACATGGACTAAAATTAGGATCAGCTAACCCACTCCTCACGGAAAGAAGCACAATGTAAGTCTATTTTGTATGCAGGCTGAAGTCCAAGTGTCAACTTTAGTTAATAAGAAAGCCTAACTGTTGTTTTCAGTAGCCATCTGAAATTTTGAATAGAAACTAGCTGAACAAATCTCATTGATGTGCAGGACAATCAAAACAAAATGGGAAAAACTTACAGCAAAAGCTCATCTATGCATCTCTTCTTTTTCTATTTGAGATCTATAAGGTTATTACTAAATCTTCACAAAGTTAAAAAGTCACTGAAGTGAAGCATTGCAACAAATATTAAGAGTAGTTAATAAGGAGGAAGCCAAGTACACCAGAGACTAGTGATGACCTTGAACACAAATCTATCCTATGGAAGGTGATAGGGAATTTTCCAACAATTTTAGAAGTCTGGGTCTTATGAGATACATAATTTTAATGCCAGGGATAAGAAAACAGTTAATAACAAAAAAATCAGAATTTGAAAACTAAGTCTGTCATTGAGAAAGGTTACAGAATGAATTATTTGGAAAGACCATGCTATTTTTTTCTGCTTTTTGGGGAAAAAAAATAATATCTTAAGGCTTAAAAATTCAATATTATTCCTGAATTGTATTATGACACCATGCCAAAGACAAGTAACACTGAAATGCAACTCTATGAAAGTTACAACTTGAGCTTTTTTTTTTTTTTTTTTTTTGCCAAGTGAGAAAGAACAATTCAATAGACATTTTATTTCTGTCATAGACTTTTGAAAAATTTGCAACTTCAAAGCATAAATACCTGGACAGAGTATATGCACTAGTAAACATGCTTTACAGTGTGTCTGAAAAGTTAGGAAGCATCGTAGCAAGACAGCTATTGTATAACCTTTTCCTTCCTAGGATACAGCCACCCACTGAATATTCTGTCAGTCACTGGAAAGTATGTATGACATTTTACAATTTCCAAGGACAGCCATATTGCAGAATTAGCAGATTAAACCGGAAGCCTAACAGCAAGCAAAATGTTGTATAAACTCATTTCATCCACATGCATAAAACTATGTATGCAATGTTACACTGGACTGTATGATGGAGAAGAGATGACTCACACTGTACGTACTCAAACTACCTAGCGTACAACTCCCAGAGATGGAGCTTGCACCTAGGTCCTGCAACAGCGAGGGAGACAAGCTCAGGATAGCATTATTCTGGAAAATCTCATTGCCATACTCTGCAATCAGTATAATACAAGGCAAAATAACAGCTAAAATGACACCTGAGAAAACCCAAAGCAAAATCAACTGCTAACAAACCCGAATTAATTCAGTTTTAACTAAGTAGCCAGTTACACTCAGGCACTTCATATAGCTCCACATCAACAACAACCAAGTGCTGCAACATTTAAGAGAATGTTGGTGTTTCCTAGGAAGAAAATTCAATTTCTCAGGCCAGTTGAGGACCAGATTTTTAACAAACCTGATGTTTACGTTCAGATAGGCTAACAGAGATTAAATTGTTGATGTACCTCCACCATCTGAACAAAGAACAGGAGGATAAGGAGAGACCTGTACAGGCCATAAAGCTCTGCAGTCAAAAAAGGGAGAAAGGGAAATTGATTTTCATATGTGTTTCATTCATCTCAATTATGTTCCTATCAAACAAATAAAATTATGTAGAAGCCTTACGTTACTGAAGTCACTGAAGGAATAGCTCCCCTATAAAAAGCCTGAGACAGAGTGCATCCAGTGTGATGGGACTGAAACACATGCTGTGATACGTACTTATTTATGACATACAACCCTAACTGCCAGTTGCGAAGATTCACAGATTCACCCAGCAACCCATCCTGATCTTACAATTAATCCACGCGGAAGTTATTTTGAGAGACTAACACCGAAGCACGGATTCAGAGGATTTCCAGTGGCGCTTCATTGCCTGAACACAATATAAACCTGGAGAAAATCCTCAAGAATGCTTCACTTTTTGAAAATAATCAGGTGATTAAAATATTGGATGTGTGATTTTCCCCACCACTGGGGACATTGGACTAAACTCCAACAAAAGTGGCAAAATCAAATGTAAAAGAAAGTACCTGTGGGAATTCTCCAAGATAATCAATACTTGTGAGATTTTTGAAGTCTCCTACTGGGGGAGGTATGGAGGGGGAAAAAACCAACCAAACTTGGAAATCCTTACACATTTGTTGGAAATTCATGACATTGTAACCTACTAATATACAGTACAGGATAGTAATACATTACTAGTTTACTAGTAAAATATAGTATAGTATGTTACCCTGTGTAATTCATAGTATAGCTTGTAAATATACCCTGATTTTTCTATTCTATCATTCAAATCCTAAAACTGGTATTCTTCAAAGTTCTAAACAATGACTCTTACTGTATAAATGCTGCATTTTCTCATAACACTGCTACTGTCACTGCTTTAAATCTACACTATTCCTTTTTTTTCCTTTTCAGAACCCCTTCATATTTTAAATTAAAACTCTAGATGATGAATATATATTTTATGGCATGTAGTAAATGCTATTTAGAGGAATATTAAAGAATGCAGGTAGTTTGTCAGCAAAATTAAGTCACAGATCATACTGCTGTCATACTATATAGTTCCTTCACAATTCCAATATACCCCCATGTCAGTTAGACTTATCTGTGCTACTCCAGTACCCCAAAATGTCCACAGTTGCCAGTGCCTAATGCAAAGAGGTTGTTGTGTTTTTTCAGTTAGCTGAGCCAAAATAAGCCCTTCTTGATGATGTCTCATGTGAACCAACTTTATTTTACTACTACAGCATAATTAAATGCTGAACTGATAACACACAGTAACAATGCCAAACAAATGCCTGTGCTAGCAAGCAGTATAATAAGGCTTACCAGTGTGATTGTTTGCATGTAAAGCACTTGTAGTGGTAGCTCAGCACTATAGAAAACAGATAAGACTGGAAAGTTTCAGAATCCACCTATATAGATGTTTTGAAAAGCTAATTCCATACCCTTCAGCATGTATCATATCAACAGCTTAATTTTTCTTGTATGCTTTTTACTCTCAGAGACTAGAACAGTTCATGGAGCTGCAATATAGATCGGATTTTAGAAGCATTTTTGAACATATGATGACTGGTGACCTGCAATATACAAAATAATAATAACAAAATATATTAAGTGATATTGGTCAATTACACAACTACACCTCATGAAAGCCACACGTTCTATTCCTTGGAAGCAGTTGAGCTGATCCTAAACCAAGACAAATGTCCAGGGTAAACATGTCAATATCCTAAATTTAAGCATTTCTTATGTATGAGGAAGCTTACGGCAGTTCTTTTCTTTTCCTCCTCAAATGTATCGTAAGCAGAACAGACCAAGTAGCTAAGGTAGTGACTAGATAGAAAGGCAAACCCAAACTGCATTTCTGTCAGTTTTGAGACATACTCATTCAAGTACTGAGAAAGAAGAATGTCTTTTGAAGCCCTTATCCTGGGGTAAACCTTTACAGCCCAAACAGGTAGGCAGTTCAGCCTCCGGATATACAAAGAAATCAGGAACAAGGAACTATGTTGGTGACTTCAAAAAAATTCTAAGGAGTGTCAGACAATGGTGTTTGTCTGCAATTTGTCACCAACACCAAGCTTTCAAAAATTATTTGTACACCTGTGTTTGTATAGGCAAGTTAACCATAAGCAAGTATGTTCATTTTTCTTTTCTAATCTGTATCTATAGAAACATCAGATGTTTAGGTGGGGGGGGGGGGTGTGGAGGGGAAAAAGAAGAGAGAAAAACATGCTACAAATATGCAGTAACTCACTGATTTAAAGATACTTTGCTCTGTTCTTCAGATACAATTAAAAACCCAATTATTCCATGGAAGTATCACAGCTTTGGACATTGGCACTATCAAGAACTACAACTAATGTAATTTGGAGTCAAGAATCTTGACACCTACCTTGCTTACCAATCTATGTTCCTGTTCTATCCATTCAATCCACTGTAATTTGTTTTGAAAGATAAAAATCTACTCAATCATACATTTCAACAATAATAACCCCTCCAAAAAGTTTTCATAAATTACATTTATGTTTCAATTTTGTTAGTCACAAAGCTGGGGTAAACAGGATATTACTTGCAGCAAGCTTGTATGGAAAGGACCCCTAAATCGCCATAGACTCTGTGGAAAAGAAAGTTCAGTAAAAGCAGATCAAAGCATATTGCTGTCATCTGATGGGCAAGAGAAGTAACAGAGAAAGAATCTAGATTTTTAAGTTACTTTTACTTTCTAAAAGAAGTTTAGTTTCTCAAGTCAAAAGCCACCGAGGTATCAGCTGCCTCATAAAAAACAAACTGAAAACAAAGCTTGCCAAATCTATTTTTGCATAAAAGGTCCAAAGGCACCTCTCACTGGGGTTACACTAAGATGAATTTAAGTCTTGAAATTAACATATTCTTGTATGAAAAGGTCTTCCAATAGAAAGTTCATCTATCAGCATAAAACGAGATCAGAGACACTTTTTGAACTGCACTGTCAAGATACAGAAGCTGTAATGCTGTAATAAATTAGCATCTGATTCTTTAACTTGAGACAGCCCCATTTATAAGCCACGTCAAAAGCGGGCTGAGCACCTGCTCTCTGCAGTCTGGACAGAGCAAAGGTCTCCTGTAGTACGCAACAAGCTGCCTTTACAAGGGGGTTATGAGTGACTGTATGTCATCTCTTCATGTCAATACACACTTTGGTAATTAGGTAAGAATTCAGAAAGGCAAGAGAGAAAATTCACACATATATGTGAACAAGTAAGACCTGTATAAGTACAGTCAGTTTGCATACTGGCATCAATAATAACCTTTTTTCTCATTCAAAACTATGTTCCTGTTACAATTCTTTCCTTTTGTGTGTGTGTGGGGGGGGGAGTGTATTCAATTGTATAATGCATTATGTTCCCACTTTCATCAAATACTGTGATGTTATTAATAAGGGTTATTACTGAACGTGCATATGGAAATGTAGCTTCAAACAACCAGCACGAGAGGTGACTGCCACTATGAAACCTGAAAGGAAATCTGTACTGAACATTCCCCATGAAAACATCTTTCTTTGATGCTCAGAAGGTTCTTCTGCTTTCTTTAGTCACTTACATCTCTCATTCTGACAGAACTAATTCAAGCACAATACATCTTCTGGCTGTTAATATCGTAATGGTATAATAAATCTTTAAACATAAGCCATTTGAGTAGGCAATTTACACAGCCACATGTGTGCTGCATACAAAATTAACATGGGAGATTAGAAATGGTTCATGGTGTTTCTTAATCTATATTTCATATGCAGAAGCCAATGGTCATAACTGTCATTCCTAAGAAATCAAAAAAAGTCTCAAAAAACAGGCTGAAAGGGATTTTGAAGTATCAAGGCAGTGACAACCATACTTCAAATGGTTAAAACAGAAAACTTACACTCCTACAGAGCAGCCTTCCTCCAAATGATTTTTTGCATGGATTGATTTCTTTAAAAAAATTTGTTAGCAGCCAATAATGCCTATTAATAGGATTATCTGAGCATGGGATATGAAATACCACATCTTGCTCAGATCAGAGATTTTACTCACTGACAGCTCAGTTCAGGTTTTCCTGCTTCAGAGGTAAGTCATCCTGAGCTTAACACAGTTCACCCTGCTGAATCACTCAGATGAACGTTTAAAAACCCAAATCAGCTTTGTATAGAAAAATAAAATTTTAAATCTAGGGATTCCACTAGGATACAGCTTTCCATCTGTGGCAGCAGCTGGAAAGACTACATGGTAGTGCCATTCCATGCACAGGTGTCATGGTATTTTCCAGACTCTGTCAAACAGCCTTTTCTATTGTGAGAAAACTTTAAGAGTAATTCATTAAAGAAGGAGTATAAGTAATTTGTTGACAGATGAATGAGAGGATACCCACAAATATGCTGCTTATCCATCCTCAAGCTTTTCAGTCTAAGTAAGCCTCTAAATATTTGCTTAAAAATTACATATTCACAAAGACACACAAACACAA
This sequence comes from Falco rusticolus, assembly GCF_015220075.1. Lineage (NCBI taxonomy): Eukaryota > Metazoa > Chordata > Aves > Falconiformes > Falconidae > Falco > Falco rusticolus. The sequence goes on from NC_051193.1 coordinate 44,247,235, forward strand.
AACTAGCAGCCCTTTCAGCATCCATCTGTAGTTTATCATCCTATTTTGATTAACCTTCACACATGAAGTCAACCATCATTACTACGCTACATAAAAAAAAGAGGAGCAGAAGAGAAGTCCAGCTGTCCCCAGGACACCTTATGCTTTCCCTGCTCCTCTACTTTACTGTAAGAGATAAAGTACTGTCCTTGAAGTAATTCGGTTGCTAGCGATTCCATCCAAAGTACCTTCTAAAAATAAGCCTGCTCCTTAGCTTCTCTTAGGTCTTCTGCTAAAAGCAGAGAAATGCATGATGCACCATAAACATCTATCACAGCTTAACCCACGGCTCTACATAGAATATTCTTATCTCTGTGATCAAAATATTATCTGATTAAAATCACAGATTATTTTTAAAAGTCAGTAAATAAATCTAGGTAAGCACAACAGAGATAACTTTCACAGCTCATTACATATCATAACAGATTCTCACATTACAGTAACTTTACATTTATAACTAGATATAACAGAGAAAGAATGTTCTTGTGCATTTAAACCCACATACAAAACAGTCAAAGAGCAGGCCAGTCAGGTTAAAGACCAATTATAGCTATTCAGTTTCATTGTCAGCTCAATGACACTAACTAAATCACAGAGGTTTTAAGAAATGCATAACATGCAATATATGTTTTAGAGGAATTATTTTTACTTCTTTTTTGGTTCTACCATGCACAAAGCACAGTTTCAATGGAAAACAGTTTCTGTGCTCTATTGTAGCATTAAATAACAACAAATGCAGCTATGTGAAAAATGAAAATGATGAAATAAAGACACCAGACTTAACAGAATGCATAAAAAGTGAACGCTAATGAATGAAGACTTTTGAAAATAGAAAGTCAGGTGCATACATCAAAGCTGGTTAGCATGTATTTAGCCTATAATCTAGCCAGACATTGACCTTGTCAGAGTTACAAGGGTTATTATATTTTTATATACATATGTATGTATGTTACACTAAATTCATATACAAGAGTCATATTTCATTATGAAAGAAATTATGCATTATGAAAGTAATTGAACTTTTGTACTCTTAATTATAACAATGGCAAAGCCAGGAGAATTCTACTTGCTTCTTTTTCTTACATTCCTCTAATGTAAGATGCTTACTAAACACAGGACCACATTCTACTCTTGCCATTACCTCCTTGGAAACCTGGAGTACTCCAAGGTTGACTGCTTCAAATCTGTGCTGGATCTTATCCCAACCTAGGAACATCCAAATTCAACAGAACAATTTTTGGAGCAGTCCCACAAATGGAGGATATACAATCAGCTTTTTCCTAATGGCAACAGTGACAGCAATTATTACTGTGTGGCAAAAACCGTCTATAGGTATCCTTAGCACTTGTTTGCCAGCTGTCACCTATTGATATATCCTGATGGCTAAAGAAATACCATTAAAATGGCTAACATCCTCACAATGCATTAGAGGACATCTAATTGTTGAAACAGAAGAATTCTCTGCTGTTGTATAAAGAAGCATAGGAAATCAAAGTATATTCTGGCAAACTATGTAAAGTTTAAATAGGGCTTCATTTTTAGCACAAAAATATGACAGCCCAATTACTTCCACTGCCTATGCTTGTGCCAAAAGGCTCACTTACAGGTTTTCACTTTATACTGACTCACTGCTGCTCTTTGTTTATACTATACTGAACTGTATTTTGTAGGTCCACCAATCAATGATTTGATTAACAAAGTGCCAGATAGTATTTTAGTGAAGATTATTCTTTGTGTTTGTAAAGTAAAAAAAAAAACCAAGACAAAAAAAGTGTTGTATCCAAAAATCACTTTTTACGTTTGGTTAAACGTTGATTTGGCCAGTCTCCCAACACTTTCTAAAACATACTTTTCAGTTGATAACTTGAAATTCAGACTTGGACGGATTGTTGAATTATACCCAGAGGCTATCCAACATAAGGACAGCTGCAGTTTCTGTACAGAATACACTTTCAAGAGAAATGGTGGGAAGGCACCTGTAAGTAAGTAGGTAAAACTGGGATAGATATTATTTCAGAAAGATTTTGTTTTGCAAAAGATTAAAACAAAGGAAAAAAGTAACAGACTGTTATAATGCTACATTAAAGATCACAGGTGCATCCTTTAATTTTAAAATTGAGAATTTATGCAGTAATTGGAGATGCATTTTAAGCACAATTTACTTGATTTTGCAATGATATAATTTAAGGAACTTCTCCTGCCCCCAGTCTGCTGAAAAATAAAGATGGAAGGACAAAAATGGTATTAATAAAAAATAAAACTTGGATTTAAAATATGACATTTCCTCCCTTTTCTTATGCATGCCTGTGCTTTCTTCTGTAACTAAGAGACATGTACTGAATTCAAAGCATTATTTCTCTGCATTGCAATAAGGTCACTCCTGCCTGCCTGCTGCAAAAACCAGTGACACAGAAAGAAACTAATTGTAAATTTTCTGTACTATTTGGAAATGTTCTCCATCTCTACGGATATTTAACCAACATATGAAGCATTTGCTGTTAAAATCAGAACTAAAACATCACTCTGTTTTAAGTTGCAATTGCTCCTTTACAGTGACAAACATGAGACTAATTTAGTAAGGCTAATTATTAATTTATTTATTATTTGGAAATATACACCACATATCTGGATGAAATGCTGGACAATATAAGTGAACCTATGTATAAAGACAGAAAAGTACTTATTTTGATGGCTTTAGTACTATTTTCAGTTTCAGTAACTACAATTCACGCATGTAGTATACTGTTAGATATGAAATGTATTTCCAAAATAGGACTTTGGATACAGAGAAAAAAAAAAAAGACTCTTGATTCTTCTGCTAGAAAGGTTAGCGGTAACTAGAATTCTGCCTTAGAAAATGACAGAAAGCTCTGGAGTGACAAGAGAGGACATGGGAATATCAGCTGAAATGAAAGCAAGAGAACTCAAGGGTAACTAAACTGGAATTTAGCACAAGCACTCTTCATCCAGATACCTACCACCTTTGTCAGAAGGCCAAGACGTGCATTTGGTATTGGGCACATGCCAGGAAGACCCTTATCTATTTTCTGCTGCTTGAAATACACCAGTCCTCCTTTCAGAGCTGCTGCACAGCAGTGACCATTTATTATTATGGGAGGCAAGTAGACTATGATATCTACTAAATAAAATTAAAGTATCTACCTTTCCAAAAGAGGATGGCAGCAGCCTTCCACTCTCTCTCGAGCTGGATCGGGAGGCAAGTAGTCTATGATATCTACTAAATAAAATTAAAGTATCTACCTTTCCAAAAGAGGATGGCAGCAGCCTTCCACTCTCTCTCGAGCTGGATCGGGAGGCAGTTTTGCCCACACTCATTTCCTCTTCACATCTGGCTATCTTCTTTTTCAGTTTCTCTCTTCTTCGCTGGTCAGCAACTTAGGAAAGAGATAAAAGCTTGTCAGATCAAAACTGGAATATTACTATATTACCTTTTTTTTGTTCTAAGTGATTGGATGACAAGGTAGGGGTTTCCAATTGCTCAGCAAAGTCAGACTATTGATATATGTTCCACTTGGAACACACGGCAATTATAAAAAATTACCTCTATTCTTAGAAGAAAAATACTAAGAGTATGCTAGTAGCTGAAGCTGTCTTAGCTGAAGCGATACCTTAAGCTTCCCTGAAGTATTCTCATCTCACAACTAATACACCATTATGCAGGAATTCCAAGATCAGTATTGCTAACAAAGCACTCTGCTTTACACTAACCTTTACAGATAGAACTCATTTGACTGTACTCTCATCCGCTATTTCAGAAAAAAAATTATTTTAACGTTAGTAAATTTTACATATAAAAAAAATATCCATGCTCACACCATGGAAAGATAGCGAGTAGTCTCCCAAGTACAGAAATCCATGCAAAACAAGCAAGCTCCTGTCAAGAACATAAAAAATGAAGGGAAACGCTGTGAAAGGGCCACTGTCAGATCAGTAGGGGAAATTATTATCGATCCACATTGGTCTGCAGTCTAAGAACTTGTTCACAGTGTCCATGCAGCACAGAAGGTGAGTTAAGTATCTGTACCATTAGACAGAGAGGAGTGCAAAAGATGAGTAAATTTTCTGTTTTCAAGTTTGCTATCTGGTCACCTACATCTGATATTTTCATAATACAGTCCAACGTTTTTGTGTACTGTAAGCACCCAGGAGCCACAGAAGAAGTTCACAAAGTTGAAAAATCCAAGCAAGGCTGATGAAAAACATTAATGATTTCATTTACAAATGGGAAAGAAGAGGGTTTATATAAGCAAGCACACTTCTGGAATCTGTATACACAATGAAACCTGTCTTAATTTGACTAGACTTCTCATTCACTTAACACAGAACCAAGTGTATGAATGGTTTGTTTGATACAGTCACAGAGACAGAAAGGACTATGAGGATCTCTTTTTGGTTTCATAATGTATTTATACCATACTCTCATAGACCCCAATCTTCACACACACGACTATGCTTAACATATGGAAATGTAAATAACTTTGTGGATTGGTGTGGTACATTCTTCTAGACAGCTGAGAATTACAGCAATCTGAGGGCATTTAATCAACCCTCAGAATACATTCATCTGTGTACATTAACCCTACAGACATGTTAACCTCTAAGAATTAAGTACATTATCCATTTTATTAAACTAAATTATTTTTAAATATCCTTTTTAATTAAATTATCCTTTTAAATTATTTATCATATTTAATTAAATATCCTTTTTAGACTAAAAAAGATTATTTTAGATGCAAAATCCTTGCTTTTGTTTCTCAGGGAAATCCCTCTTTCTCTTTCTTTCAGTTCTTACAATTGATACATAAAGTACAAAGTAATTTATTTTATGGCTGCTGATTAATTCAACATATTCCATTTGAATACTTACAATATAAAGTTGCTTTTACTACTGGAAAAACATTAGCTGAAGTTAAGATACGCTAAATTCTACAAGTCTGAATTTAAAATACGCCTTGTATCAGCAGGAAAAAATAAACTGTACCATTAAATAAGTAAAACTCAATATTTTTCTTCCTACACTAAATTATTATCATGTAGCTATTCGAAAATACTATTATTTCTAATTGTGTTTGTCTTAAAAGTTACAGATGAGCACTCAAAAATTAGCTACATTTAGAAGTTTTATATGTTTGAGATAAATAATTGTTCACAGTGGACCAACAGAGTGTGTCTGTGTGCGCGCATGCACGGAAGCTGTAAAAACTCAAGTCTTGCCTACTGCTCAGGTAAAATGGTGATGGCTGAAATGAGTGTTGAATAAATACCTAGGGAAACAATGAATGAATGAGAACTCTACAAAACGAACATGCAAATTATACAGAAGTATGTGTGTCTCATTTTGTAAGTGCAAGTAGATGCCCGAAACAGAAATTTCCCTACACTCAAGTGCTTAGGTGGAAAGTGGGTTTGTCTAAGACAAGACAGGCTTAATCACTGCATGTTCTACCTGCATCTCATGGCTTAACAGGAGTTTCTGAGCAAAGTGCAAAGCAGTGTGAATATTATTGCAAAACTGAGTTCTCATGTTATCCTTATTCCGCTCTTCACAGGACAAAGTCTGAGATTTAACATACATGGACAGACTCTGCCTTCACTACTGGCGCTCAAAGCCATAAAAGCTAACTACTGTAAACCTCCTCCAGGACTGTGTGCTACAACTTCTCAGCCAAAGCACGGCTTGTGCCCATAAGTACAGAAAAAAATGAAAGAACAGTAAGTATGCCAGCTAAGGCTATCTTTGGATGTCAGAATGACCCATTGGGACTACTGTCACCTGCACGGGAAATAGAAAGTCTTTGCCTCACACCAGTCATACAGTAAGCTTAGCTCAGCTAATCCATTAAGTGCATTCCAAAAGCTATCAAGTCAGTCACGCGTACTGAAAGGCAGAGCAGACACACACAAAACAGAATGGCAGAAAAACCCAGCAGTGTACCCGTCTTGTTGCCAAATTTGGGAATTTTCTGGCTAGATTGGCTGTAAAAGCTAGGAACCATGAAACCAGCAAAGCAGGAGAGAAAGAAATCCTTCTGGAAAACAGCTAGTGTAGGTGTAAACAGACAGCTAGATGTAAGTTAGGGTAGCCCTGAGGCAGACAGCAAGTAACACAGACAAGGGTACCGGCAGACACACAGAAACACGCATGCTGCCTGCCTCCCCTTACTTCACATGTCCTTTCCCTAAGCAGGGACTGGAGAATCCAGTCTTTCCGTTTGACTTTAGCCAGACCCAAAGGCGCTAACTACAATATTACAACTGATGGGAGCTGAAGATACCTGAGGCTGCCATACATAACCACTCATCCTGCAGCTGTGAATATATTAAACACGGAAAAAATGAGACCAGCACTCAGGAAGAAACATGCAGCTTTAAAAGGTAGATTTATCTGTTAATTGAAAAGGCTGCACTGTTTAAGGTATCTTTTGCTTTAAATCAATCACAGATACAGCTTCTTTAGTTTTCAGTGAGGTTAATAAACTAAATTTGACAAGACTGCCTTTGGCATACTGCATAGACTAGTAGGAAGTAAACATCAACTGCATTTGTTAACACTTAAAAATTTTACTACAACTCGCTTTTACTGTACATTGGCTCCAGAAGCATATCACACTCCTAGAGTTAAATACGGGACAAGTAAGTATCTTGTGACAAATAAAAGGAAAAAGAAAACCACTTATTTTCTTTCATATCTTTAAAAAGGGAAAACTAAATGTTTAGGAATAAAAAAATACATTCCATAGATCCAAATAACATGAGTCCCTTTGAAAGCGTTATTGCAGACTTTGAGATCAATCATATCTCATTAACTGCTGTGCTCAAAACCACCACAAATATTTATGGTAAAGAGAAAATGTACTAGAATATAAACAAAGTGGGTATTTTTGCATATCAGATAAATTCAGAGTCTACAAAACTAAATTCCAAAACTTACTGCACCTACCCCATGAATCTCTTCTCTTAATTCTGTTGCCAATGACAGGAAGCATAAGAAAGACTATAAATTTTAGAAATCAAACTGTAGCATTTTTCATAAAAAGCTACCTATAAAACACTGATCAATCTTGTTAGATGTAACACTTTTGCCTAAACAAAAACCCTTTTTGCAAGGAGTACACCACACTTCCAAAGCAGAGATCACATTGTTATATTCCCCTATGAGAATACTCTCTACAGGCTCAATTCTGTTTTGTTGAAGCCTACCTAGGACTTTTAAGGACAGTACAATTTGGAAAGTCAGTGGTCGTCCTTTGCTCTGAATCTCCAATCTCTAAATTTATCATATGTCATATCACAGTACAATTAGCATTTAACCTTCAAGTTATCTAATTTTTGATGTAAATAATCCATGGCAGACAATCAAATATTAAGCTAGATTTAAATTGAGTTCAGCTTGCAGAACTATGTATCTCAACAGAATTGTCCAATACTGAGCATTTCTCCACTGTGCTTTTGTATCAGCTACTTTTGTAGGAACACACTTCTGGTTATTATTTCCCTTATGAATTCTCTTAGACAAACAATGTAAACATCAGCCTCATTTCTGCTGAGCTTGAAGTGCCTGCAGTGACCATAATGGAAGTGTTCAGCATATCAGCTGGTGACATGACTTCTGCAAGCAAGCTCTTCCTTTGTAAGAATTTTTAGTATCAGCTTCCTAGCTCTACAGAAATTCCCAGTACACCATGATTTAAGAACCTGAGGTGAGATCTCATTAAATGCAAATTGAATTTTGCCATTAGGTATGGAGTTTGAGTTTCTCATAACTCTAAATTTTTTAACACAGAAATTTTAATTTTCATAAATCTAAGAGAAGGTTCTGCAGTCCTTCACATCCACTACCAACAGCACCGTTTCACCAAATACGGGAGGAATCACCATAAAAAAAGGTAACAAAGGACTTAAGGGCTTGATACTGCCTTGCTTCCATCCAATAGAAAGTAATGTCTGTATCAGAGTATGTACTGCAGAAACGTGACACCACTTGGCAAAGCTACTAATGATTAAGTTTGGCCATCGCCAAAGCATGGAAATAAAGCGTAACAGTGAGATGTGAATCCTTCAGGGGAATTTCAGGAGAGGCTAGAAGGACAGGATTATTCCAAATCAAATCCACTTCTGATCCTTGTAGGGGTTCCCCATCCTACAGACATGTCATAGATACTTCTGTCAGCTGTATGAAGAATACAGTAGCCTGTGCACAGCCTTCTACATGGAAATTGTGAACGGCTGCACCAATGCTGAAGAAAACTCCTGAGCCTGCTCAGGTAAACCTCCACTCATGTACCCTTGGGAGGTCCACCTGGCTTCTAGGTGGGCTTGGACAGTTGGTTTTGTCTCAGGGTACCACTGGGGCAGCCCCCAAGGACAATGTAGACATACTGTACTGAACTAATACTGACAGTAAGTGGAAAGCATACTTTTATTCCTGTTCTCTGGTATGCTATAGCTATTTTGTAATCCTCAGTAATAGTGGAAAACGGTACCAACCCAACAATTTCCCCAGTGGGCAGATGGTGAAGCTAGGTAAATTCAATCAAAAAACAGGGACATATTTTCAATAACAACAGTAATTTACTACTGAAACAACTACAAAAGCAAACTTTCTTTTCTCTATTTCTTGATCTTTACAGGCCAAGACTGCAGGCCCCTTTTGTTTACGTGCTTTATTTACCATATTCAGTACGGTTGTTGAATTCCATATTAGCACAACTGGATGAGATTTTTGGTCTGCTTAACTCATGTCAGACTAGATGAACTAATGTCTTTTTGCAACTACAAACTGTGAAAAATGTATTTCTGATGTACTGAAGACATACCTAAAATTAATTACCTCAAAAAAAAGAGAAAGAAAACCTTTCTGCAGAAAAACTTTGAAGTAAATAAGTACTGCAAAAAGTAAAATTACTACAGTTAAAAGTACAGACTCATGAAGATTTTTTTTTATACAGTGTGCCTTCCTGCTCTCTTGATAAATACACTAGAGATATTTCCAAAGACATACTTGGAACTCTGAAAACATACATATTAGAATTATCTGAGTGTTTGACTCTGAAGAACTTATTTTAGTTGCTTATAACGTTCATTTTCAGAAGTGCATCTGTAAAGACCGGACTCAACAGAAAAGTTAAGAATCAAAGATCGGGAGATTTTGTGAAAGCTTCTGGTAAAACAGCAGCAACAACAAAATATACAGGACAGCTTTTCATAGCATAAAGCATAGATGGATATAATGTAAAAATACGATCACATGAAAAACTAAAATTTAAATTCAGAATTATGTAAGAATATATATTTCCTGGTATTTCTACTTGAACCTAACCCCCAAAAAAGTAGAAAAACCACCTTACTGATCAGTCTGAATTGTCTCTCCCCATCTCTCACCTCCACCCAAGTATTCAAGTTCCATTCAGGCTAAAATAGATTTCTGCTGCGTAACTTCTCAGAATACTCTTTCTCCCCGTGTCCCCTTCTTCTTCCTCCCTGCCCTGCCTTGGTATCAGAGAGAGCTGCATTCCCAAGCACACTAATCACTGGGTTCAGGCTGTACTATCAATATGCCCTGTGGAAAAACCTCTAAACATATGGGTTAGTACTGTTAGAAACCAGGCATGTGTAGCAGCAGCTGTCTTACTTGGCATAGCTTTTGTCAAGTTTTCTGGCACAGGTTCCACAACCACGGACCTCTAATGGCCACTGGTATCAATCAACATGCTTGGACTAATTCTGAACATAGAAGTTTCACATTTCAAGAAGTTTCACATTTTAACAACTATTTTAAGTCAATAAGGCTGATCTAATACACAAGAACATGCTCACTGCTAGCCCAGTGGCATGGCACCTTGCCTACTTTGCTGCCAGCTAAGATACCAGGAAAAGAACAGTGGAACCTAAATCCCCTTTAAGGACAGAACACACTCAGTTGGCCAGGGAGAATGCCAACTACAGTATCATGTTTAATTCTTAAACACTAATGACTGATTCGTGGCAACAACCCCAAAGGGAAATACCTGCTATTTTAGCAGTTCATGAGGCACATTTTCAGGCGATGTTTTTTAACACTATCTGCAGGAATTCTGTTTTGTAACTCTATGCTATTAATAAATCTTTGCATTTCAAACTGAAAATTTACCACCCTTCCCAAATTTCTTTTGAAATAGACTGGGAACAGAAACCTTCTTTGTGATGCAATGAGTAAGATGACAAGGAATACAAAAAGAAAAGAGTAATAATATGCTTTAGTTGAGACAATGAAAGGCACTGGGAGGATAAAGCTGTAAACCCCTCGACCTCAGTGATGCTATGGAGATTCTGCCAATATTCAGTCATATTGATGTTGCAATTCTGCCTGGATAAATTATGTGTCCTATCTCCAGCAAGAAAAAAGAAATTGGTTTGAAAATATTCTAAAAATCCTTTCCCCTTACCTTCTTCCTCAGTACATTTTCAATACTCTTACTGCCTGAGCTACTGGCTGTCATCTCCACATAATCCACATAAAAGACAGAGGAAGAAAAACTATTCTATGGTCAACTGCTAGAGACACTACAAATGGTATCTGGCACTGAGCTGAACACCTGAACATGTAACAAACACTTAGTTGCCCTATTATTACAGTACAAAAATCTGTAGTTCTTGATGAACAATGCACAGAACAGTAGGAAAAAGCCCCAACCACGCTAATTTTAGGTATGAAATAAACCCAAATAATTTTCAATTTCATTCTAAACACCTAGAGTTTGTAAGAATAGTGCCAATACTGGGCAAAGGATGCCTCAGTAGTCTTAACCTTAAATACCTCGAAGGCAGAGACACTAATAATGAAGAATCTGAAAGTAGGTGTACCCCATGCAATTATCCCTTTGCTAACTCTGCACAAACTTCAGCCTGTGTGAGAGTTTCTTACGCATTTATAAAGTGATCTCAGTCAGGTGACAAAACATGAAAAAAAACAAGTCAGAAAAAAGTATCAATTACATGTACACATTGAGCATTGATATTAATCTTCAAAGATTTCTATTAAGAAAAGACAATCTTATATACCTGGTACAAACACATACATGAAAAATCTGGACCTATTGCAGTTGACACATTTTTGAAACTGGTCATCATGAAACAACAATTTCAACTATTGTTGAAATTGCACATATATGTGCAATATATGCACACTAAGGCATCTAAACCCCTTATATCCCACCACCCAAAATCTGCCTTTTAAAATTGGAACTATCAGGATAAATGCTTTCAAGCAAATTCAGTTCTAATCCTGACAGTGTTTGAATTGGACATCTGGAAAAAATCTTTGAGCTATACAGATACTGTGACACTGGAACAGGTTACTCAGGTTGCAGAATTTCCATCCCTGGAGGTTTCCAAGACTTGGCTGACTGATCTAGTGTTGGCAGAAGTCCTATCTTGAACAGGAAGCTCAAGGAGGACTAAATGACCTACGAAGGTCCCTTACAAATAACATTTCTGTGATTCGGTGAAAGCAGGTATATGACAGAAGTTGAGCTTCCAAATTATCAGAAGAAATGACAGTGCACACAGATTGAGCTGTTGAAGACAAATCACTAGACAGGAAATCCATGAACCAGTGTCTCTCACCTCTATCAGGTAGAAACAGCTTTTTCTGAAATGGTAAACAGAACGAGCAAACAAGCTATATAACTTTTAGCTGTGTGTCTGGAGCAAGTGCTGAACTCCAATGAAATCAGATGTTGAGACATTTCTCTTGCTCTTGCAGAAAAAAAAAGGGAATCTCCTACTGCAAGAAAAGTAAGTTTGCAGCATTTTATGCAGACCATTTAATATTAAAATGTAATGAGAACATTTTTCAGCATTGCAAAGTAAAAACTCTACATTGAGGAATACTGTAATAAAAAGATACTGTTTATATAAGTTTGTTGTATTTCTTTCTGTTCTGTCTTTCACTTGGCACTCTCACTTTTGTTGGAGAACATGAAGCACTTCACAAAATAAAACCTGAAAACTGGGGCACAGACATAATACTGTCTGCAGAAGCCACTCTTTTGGGAAAAAATACATCATTATTTATTGCTTTGTTAACCAGATTTTTAAAAATGTAAAAAAATTAATTGTCACTTTACAATTGCACAATTCCTCTCAGTGCAGAACATCAAGCAAACAAACCGTACGTTAGAACTGAGCTAAATTAAGGATACAAAGCTCTAACCACAGTGGATACTTCTTGGTCTCCCAGAGCTAACATTTCTCCCAAATGAATCCTGTGCTGCTGACAGGGGTCCCAATCCTTGATCTATGATGCTCAGCTTCACTTTACGAGCTAGCTCTATTTTGGGAATATAATAAATTTCATTTAAGTAATGATTAGCACTCCCAAGTCTTATGCTAGAATAACAGTAGGTAAATTGAAGATTTTTTTTACAATCAAAGGCTTTACTTCCCCCCCCCTCCTTGCTTTATGTTTTCTTCCTTTGTGAACAGGAAACATCTTCTAGGGCTGGATTAATTGTATACATATTTTAGTAAGACAAAACACAGAAGAAGCTTTTTCCAGCCCAGTTTGAAAATAGGTGAAAGAACAATTTAGAGAAGATTTAGTGTACCAATTTTATCAAACAGATGGTTAAAAAAAAAAAAAAAGCAGCAACAAAGGTGAAACGTTTCCATCAGTCCCTGTATAGGAGATTAATATTCTGTTTCTGACCAGGACAAAATTACATAACCAGACACTGGTCTGAGTAAGGTGAACTGAAACAGAAACATACTGCACTAAGCTTTGCTATCTGAAATGTAAATTTCCTCACTACAGAGCACACCTGCTAGTGTCATGACAATTACCTGTTAAGGTTAAGGCACTGTCACTGTCTCCCAAAATGAACTCATTATTCAGGGAAACTCATTCTGGTGTGAAACACAAAAACTATCAGCTCAGAAGTATTTTATATGTAAAGATAGCAGACTAAGATAAATGGGCATTTGTTGGTACTGAGAAAGACCCAAGACCTGAAAAGCTATGGAAGAATATCTATTAATTAGGGAACCTACAATTCTAGAAGATGCAGAAAGAAAACCCACATGAGGTTTTCATTACACAAACACACAGCTGCAGATACTCTTCTTACACCAACACTGTATTTCATGCTTGTTTCAAAGCAAATCTTGGTAGAGCTGGAGCACAAGAAGGAAGACATTTTTCAGATGTCTCTGCAGAACAGGTGATCTGAAATTCCTGCTGCAGTCTGCTGACTCTAGATGACTCCCTGCAATACTGTTGCTACTTATGCTGCACCTTTTGAAAGCAGAAGGCAAGCCCATATATAGCATCTTTGATCCTGGTGCAGCTTCTTGCTTAATGCAGTGTTAACCATTATGCAGAAGTACTGAAAAAAATTCTAATGAAACTGAGTCTTTCTGCCAAAAAGATGACTGATTTCCTGCATCAGCTCTAGTTACTCGGGTAATTTTACAAGGCAGTATCACTCTGGCTTGACTGGATTTGAGACTAACAACAAAGTATTCTGTCCTCAGAAGATTTATCTTTCCATCCTAAAATAACACTTTAATTTCCTCCAGTACCTCAGCAGTCACAACTAAATACTGATTTGAAGGAAAAAAACCCTTTCTCTAACTGCATTAAAGACAGAGAGATAACAGAAATATACCTTTGTTATTTTAACCAACACTTACTATTTACCTCCTTTGATTAATACACTTAATTTGGTATACCATAAATCAGTGATTTGAAGGTATTGCTCTTCAGCTAACACTACGAAGTAAGGCTACAATACTGATATCTTTCAACACTGTTAAGAAGTGAGACAAGTCGCAGAAAAAGTAACCGTGGTTTAATCCAGGCTGTGGGGCTGTACACTTGTAACTGGCTCTGTTTTCTGCAAAACAGAACAGGTAGTTTCAGTCCTGGTCCACAGGTGCCCACATTCCCAAAATTAACTTGACCTTGCACTAGTAATCTCTCTTCTTGAAAGTTCAAGCTTACATCATATCACAAGAAAGGAAAAAATGCTGCAATTCTCCCTATGCGGTGCTCCATTGACTGTGTGGATGAAAAGAATCCTAAGCAAAATTAACTGTGATCCTAAGCAAAAATAATCACTGACAGACTAGGTCCATCTCACTCACATTACATTCACTGCAGATTCTTACAAATAGCTGGAGCAGGATGCGAAAAGCTGAAGAAACAAGTAGATACATGAACTGCTTTATTAAAGGCTCTAGTCTATTGTTACTCCTCCATTCCTCCAGCTCTTTTGTTTTAAGTTAGTTTTACAGAAGCTTTTGCAGAATTAAGGTATCACAGATACTTACGTTTGATGCTGTTCAACCTACTTTTGGGCACTGAACAGTCTACAGCTGCTGAAAATAAGAAAAAAACAAATGTGAGTGATTCAAGATTTACTTAGGTTTTGTGATGGCTAGAAAGAAGTAGCAATAAAACCACACAGAACAAAGACTACTTGAATTTGAACACAGCGATTCTTCTCCATTTTAAAATATGCTAGTTACTATGTATTTGAAGTATTAAGTTGATACTAATACAGGCAGAGAATTTGTGAGATAAAGATGTCAAAGTAAAATATATTTGAAGGAAGAATCATCACAAATAAAGATTCCTTACAAAAGTTGTCTATACATTTTGTGCTGATAGCATTGAACTGCACACCTGAGGATACTAAGTATGTTACATGGTAGAAAGAGAACAGTGTATTTGTGACCATGGCTTCTGGCAGAATCCAAAGTCCCCATGTACCTCCCTTTAAAGCAGACATGAAAAAAAGGAGGGATGATGAAGAGAAGCAGCAGAGCCACCTCCAACCCTATTTCTGAACATAACTAGAAAAAGAGTATACATTGTTTTGGGAGGCATTTAGATAACATTCATTTCATAACTCTCTTAAAACTTTCACGCATTTAATTTAAATACTCAGGACATCTTATCAAGCCATAGCATTCATACGTTTAGGACTGAGATCCCCATGACAAGTTTATGCCATGAAGAACGAAAATAGGCTGTGAACTGTACAACATTAACGACTATGTACAGACTTTTCTTAGCTCTGTGCACGATACTAAGTTTTTAAACACAGTATTTCATACTCCTTACATGACCTAAAAAAAAAAAAAAACTTTGGCCGTAATAGAGTTTGATTTCAATAGCAGCACTGACAACAACGTATGGTCAGTTCATAGTGGAGTAACCACACATAGCTAAATCTGAATTTTTTTTCATCAAGATCTCAGCATAATTAAGAAAGATACAAACAGGTACAAGTTCAATAGGCTCCAGATTTCATATTTGTCTTCTGACAAACACAAGTACCTTCTAACATTAGAATATGTGCAAAAAAATCACACATTTTTAATGCTCAATACAGATTAGTAACATGATTTTCTCATTTACAAACATACAGGGCAATTTTCAAAGTCCTTAAAGCTCACTAATACAACTGATTACAACATGAACAAAAGACAATGAACATTTTTGAAATAAATTAAAAGACATACTGTCTAAGTTTTACTGGAAGTGTTCTGCCTTTGTTCCTAAAATAAATTCTGTATGTTTGCTCTTGTGATCATCTCCATGATTAGCAGAATGAATCTAATACAGGACAAAGTATCCTAAAATTAAGTGTTACCAAAGATACTACCTTAAGGAAAATGTGTTCATCCAAAACTTGCAATCCTTGTTGACGTCAGTTTGAGTAAGGAACAGGAAGAAAATTACACTTCCTACAATCCAATTAATTCCCTCTTGATATAATCCTATTCTCAGAGAATGAGCTAAACCTGGGGGTAGAGAGTTCATTCATATATGCACATTTTTACCTTTGGCTGAAAGGATTCTGCTATAATGAAAAACCATGTGATCTCTGATCAGGTATTGGTTAGTTAGGCTTCGAGAGGAGTCAATGCAGAAAGCTGTAAGATTAAAATATATCTGAACATTACAAAGGCAGGCACAAGAATACTAAAATTTTAAACAGTTATTAGCTGCAATTCGAAGTCACAAACTTTAAATTACTGTGTGCTTCGTTGCTCAACAGCAGTCATTTTTCTTTACCTGTTACTATCACATGAAATCATCCTGTCTCCTCCCCTGCCACTGAGCCATTAACTCAACCAATAACTACGGAAGTGGCTGAAGTTTGACTCCGAAAACATCAGCACCGACACTTCCCATTTCTCCATTCTATGATCTTTTGAAAGAAATGTCTGAGGTGGCAGTGCAACACAGAAATATATACTAACCCACATAAACTACTGACTTTAAAGGAATATGTTTAACCCCAAGGGTTCCTTAAAGCAGTAACCTTATATATATTTCAGCTAATATAGATGTGACATCTTTCTTTATTTGTTTATATTGTGAACTGTTTGTAGTTAGCAGTACAGTCAAGGCAAAACTTACTCCTCAAAAGTATTTTCAGTAATGCATACTAAATGTAAGTACTATTAAACTTCACCAATTAAGCTCAATGCAAAGGTTTTAATTATAAAAACATTTGAATCATAAAATCAATGAATTCACATAAAAGGAACCATATCAACTTTCTAATGAAAGCATACATGTTACTTACTATTACTCTTGGTACTTAAGTGTCCTTTAAACGGACTTGCTGGACCACATCTGGGAATGACAACAGCTGGATATTCATTCGCTTTAACAAAATGTCAAATAAAACACAAATGTTAAAAAAAAGAAAATGTATATTTTAACATACAAGATAAAGAACCGAATCTTTCTCCAAAGAACTCATGAAAGGCTGTCATGGACTTTTGTCACAAAGGAAAAAAATATTTAAACATTGTATATTATGACTGAAAGACAGCAGTGTAGTTAAGTAACTTAATCTAAACACCAAGATACAATAGTAGTGCTTTCACTGGTTCAGGGAGTTAAACAGCAGAACAGACCATTAGATCACTTCAGTCTGAACTTTACATCAGTCATCAAACTGCACAGACACATAAGCCACGGTTTTGTACCTATGCTAACCTCCAATTTGTTTTAAAGTTCTATTGATAGAATATTATCATTATGTCAAATGACTAATGTGAAAAACAAAGTTCTGCATCTCCTCAAAAATAATGCTGTACTGTCAGGCTCACAATTATACCCTGTTGTGCAGATTTCAAAATGTGTACCTGAATTAATTGAGAATCTACAACACTTTTAGAACAAATTTTAACAGGAGATACGCTACTACTGATAATACTACTGTATACAAAACATTCCTTTAAGGCATCCAAGATATGTAACATGTAAAGCAAAACAAGATTTCTTGAACTGACTACATATACCACACTTACTTAATATTGATTCTAAAAGCATACAGCCAGTTCCTACAAATTTATTATTACTATCATGGTCCATACGGTCTTCCCATTCCCATCCTACTTCTCATCTGTCAGTGCAAGAGTCTGCAACTGCCACGTAAGCATCTCCTAGCAATTGGAGGCACTACAGCTCCGGGGCAGTAACTGTGCTCTACACTTAACTGGTCACCTCCAGCTTTCCGCCCTTCACTGGATAAAGACACATATGGGACCTACCAGAGATGAGTGGGAATCTCTTCTCAGTGGCCTCCAGCTGGGCTGACAAAGGCAGACATAATTACAAACTGACTGGGGGGTGCAAGAAGCAATGCTGGAAGCCATGCCACACATATTAAAAGCCCCTTAATCCCACCTCTCGTAACGTACCTCCTGCATGCCCAGCACCTGGCTTTCCAGGGCTTTTTTTCCCATTTCCTACTATTCTATAATGACTGTTAGAGCACTATTGCAATTATGTATGTAACTAGTGTATTCTATAACTTTAAGTGCAACAGCATGTTGCACAAGATGGTTAAACACGGTGTCCGACTATTAATTAGTAGAGATTGCAGCAAACCAAATCATTCCTTTAACAGTGTTTTAATATCAAAGGCCTTATAAAAAGACATATTGTACTAAATTTCAGGTGACTAGGAACAGTTTGGGAAGCAACAAGAAGTATCTTAAGAAAATAAATAAAATGAAAATCATTAGCATATGTTGAAATTTGCAAGTATTGTCTTGGGAACCTGTTGTGAAATGACACTAAATCTGCATCCATAAACTCAATCCCTGCTCTTATGAAGCACAAAAAATACCAGGGCAATTTTGAATTAGTACCAGGATTTCACCCTTAGAAAAAACAGCCTTTATACACTATGGGCTTCTGTGGCTTCACAGTGTTAGAGGTGGTGTCTGCAATAATAGTGCTCCCACTACTTTTTGCTGTGAAGCTGCCAGACCAGCATTAGGGAAGTTACAAGAAGGGGGAGAAAGCTACTGCAGATTTTTTTTAACCCTGTCCTGCAATTGGTTTATCTTTATGCTGTTTTCTTTAAAGCCAAAGGACAACATTCCTGTTCATCTGCATCAATTTCAAATGGCTCATTTTAAAATTCCCCTCATGCTATAATTCTTCCTAATAACTATTTGTGATTTAAACGTACATAGCAACAATGTTAAATTATTTTTATAATATTAAAATTCCACACACAGCCAGAATTTATTAGATCTAGAGTGACTGTCTCCATAATGACAGCAAACTTTTGTCAATAACTGCTTTATTTCTTGCTTACATATTATATTTCTCTACCATACACTATTACGTATCAGTGGTATTCGCAGTCTAGCTGGATACCCACCCTGAAACCCCTGACTTCCTGAAGTTACAAAGTTCACATGTT
The DNA here is from genome assembly GCF_015220075.1 of Falco rusticolus. Taxonomy (NCBI): domain Eukaryota; kingdom Metazoa; phylum Chordata; class Aves; order Falconiformes; family Falconidae; genus Falco; species Falco rusticolus. The sequence continues at coordinate 44,266,017 of NC_051193.1, forward strand.
TAAAGAATGCAAGTCTTGGAAAGACTTAAATGTTAGGTTATAACATTGCAGTTGATAAAAGTTTGTCCTAATGATAAAAACCGCCACATGTGCCAGAAATCTAGATTGCAGCAGACACCTAAGAATCAGAAGTGTTTTATTCACAGTTGCTCGAAATAGCCTAAATATTTAGGTATTTTCTTATTTCAGAGCTAGGTTACAATTCCCAAAGGAGACACACGTGATACTACTAGATAAACGTTTACACCACCACCTCTAACTCATGTTTATGTGACAGAATCATAGAAAGGTATGCATGAACATCTTTAAAAAAGCAGACATTGTTAAAACTACAGTGGATTCTCTTCAGGGAAGCTAAATGACTTTGTCCTGAGTTAAAGATGCTCAGAAATCCGTTGCTTTTACTGCCTTCAGCTGGACATGTGTCTGTTCAGCACTACAGGAAAACCAGAGGATTTTGAAATGTTCACTTGCTTTGCATCACCAGCAGATGGCGCCGGGATAAACTCTATCCAAAAACCCCACTGGCTACTGTTTTGTCCTTTACAACCAGTCTGCATCAGGCCGGGGAAGTGGTGCTGGCGGTGTGTCAGCTTACCCCCCCGCGTCCATCCAACATCATTATTTCATAGGCAAGAAAAACCATCAGAAAGGGTCAGGAGGGAGAAATTAAAACATTTCAGCCTCCTCTATTTCAATTATGGACACACAGACAGCACAGAAATCACTCTCAATCGACGCAGAACCCCCCCATTCGCTGAAATCTCAAAGGCACTGGAAAAGCAGCACCATTTGTCAAGCAGTCACCGACTGTGCAGATGCTCATGTCCCTTGCACAACGTTCCCAAAGCTCAGTGCCTCCTGCACGCTCTTAACTTCTGTGCCACTGAGGAAAGGTTTCAAGACCCAAATCCAACCAGGTGGATTTGCAACTCTGTTGTTGCTAATTGCAGGATAACACCACTAAGTGCTTTCACACCTGTCTCTGAACTCCCCTAGGAAACACCTAGGCCTTTACAATATTGACCCATTTTCAGGGAAGCGGAGGACGTTGAATAAAAGCGTTCCTGACTGCTCAGGTTTTAGAATACCCTTGAAATGCCAGGGTTGCAGCCCCCCTAGTACCTGGACCTGCTCAAGACTTTCATGCCATTAACAAATGACATCTTCTTGCTGTTTAGAACATTTCCTTGCCGGGCAAAAGTTTATGCTGAACAGCCTTTTTTTTTTTTTTTTTTTTTTAATATCTAGTTGGATCCTGGGGGCTGTATCCTGGCAAACCATACATTTTTCTTACAGCTTCAAGTAACAAACAGAACAGTCTTCAACTTAAAAATATTTCCATGAACAGCAGAACTTGTGATGAAGGCTTCCTGAGGTCCTCCTGTGGCATCCTACTGTGCTTACTCCTACACTCTCTGACTCTCATGCTAAACAATGTGAATGAGATATTTTTGTAACCTGTTCATCAATGAGAGCATTTGAGGCTCTCTCTCTGTGAACCACCCATTTTCACAAAACAAGTAGCAAATTTATCACAGAAAAAGGGTCAAAGACACTAATTTGGCTGAAATAATGCTTAGCACTATTGAAAACAGAAGAGGCAAAGAACACTAACAAGTAAACTTTTGTTTTCTTAGGATCCCAGGCTGTTTTACATAGACATTTTATCAAATGTATCATTTCTACACTGAAGTCAATTTATAATACCCTCCCTATATCTTCAGTCTGAAAGTCAAAAACACTTTTTATTGTGTCAAATATTTACAATTAAGACCTGCATTGCTAATGTCAGAGGAGAAACTGGAGGATTTGGTATGAGGAAGATACCTGATGCATTTTACTTTCTACAAAACAACTGAAGTGAGGCAGAAATTGTTAATGTTCAAACATTTCACAATTAGAATTTCAGGTTGTCTACTGACCTGAACAGGTATTTGTTTAGACTCAGACTGTGTTTTCAAAGTTATGTGCACAATAGTAGAAACTAAAATTAAATTGAAGGCTTAGATATGTAAAGAAAATTTTAAAGGAGAAGATGGGTTTTTCAGCAAATTACATAGTAACCAAATATAAACCAACAAAAGGATGATAATTACAAAGCACAGTAATTAGAGCACCTGGATAGCTATGGGAGTGAAGGAAGCTGTTTTGGTTTAGGACTGAGCAGAGTGAAAGTGGCATGCATTTTGGCTACTTTGCCTCTTTCTTTCAAAACCCTGCACGTGAGTGAGAATTTTTTCAGTGAAAAATTTTCTACTGATTTTGATGGTTCTCAAATAATTATTTGAGAATAGGAGCACGTATCTGAACCAGACTTAGCAGAACCAATCCCAGTACTTGCAGCTCTGGCAATAGTTAGGTTTCCCAACTAAAACGCACACTTTCTACTTACAATAAAAAACTCCAAATATTAAAACCTGGTTACGAAAATCCACAGTAGATTTAAACATCATTTATTTAAATAAGAAACTATTTTTTCTATTTTTAACTATTTCTCTTTTTTATTAGCGTGATGATATACTTAACAAATGAGAAAAACAGGATGCTCTATTAGTTAATACTACTAATGAGCCCTGATATCCTACTGTCATGGCTCACATCTTCCTACCATACCTCCTAAACTCCTTCCAAACTCCCCAGTTGGCTGCCTTTTCCTTACCTACAGTCATTCCCTCCCCTCACTCTAAAACCCCCTGCTTGCTCAGATGCGGCTGATGAGTTGCTATAGGTGTTACAATTGGTCATCTAAGCTTCTCTGGTCGTTTATCTTTGACTGACTAGTTCTTATCCTCCAGTTGCGTATCTGGGAATGAATACAGAACTGAATGACTTTCTCTAAAAAACGTATTTGTTGGGTTTTCTCCTACCCAGCCCCTGACATTTGTTCCCCTAAGACTCCTGCTTCTTACTCACAAATGGGTGAAGCTGGCTAATAGATGCAGAACTGGAAAGAGGGAAACACCAGCAGAGTGGTGAGCCACCCACAGACTCCTTCTTTAGGAGAACAGGTTAAAACATGGCACGTCTCCACTGCTTTTCTGCCACACCTATGCAACCATGAGGGACCTTCAAAATGGCTTTAGATTTAGCTGGTTTCAGAATGCAGACAGCATTCCATATTATTTGAAAGTTACGGTGGGGAAAAACTGAGCCCTGCATAATCACACCCGTAATTTTTCCCTGTTCATGCAAGCGAAACAGAAACCTCTTGGACTCATTTCTGGTTTCAGTGATAACAAAACTATCAATTCTGAGAGTATAAAATCTTAGATGTGAAGCTGGCTTTAACAGAATCACATTTAAGATTTGTTAAGAAGTGTCAGAATCTACCAGAGGAAAAAAGATAGTTATTATTTGCTAAATTTTCTGAAGGATGGATGAATAAAGCCCCAAGAAGCTATAATACCCCAATTTTGAAATAAAGTCCCAAATGTTCCATCTGAATTTTGCATGGGATCATTTGTGTCAAAGGCAAAGTAAGATGAAAATGATACAAAGTATCACTCCCTGACATATGCACCATACATAATGTTCTAAGCCATTAATTAGATGGGTGCTATTTATACACTTACTATGCTGGATTACACAAAAGCTCTTCTTTACTCCTACTCCTAATGCCTAAGAGGTCTCTCAGTCCTTTACAACTAATAATTTAATAGTATTATGCATAAATTAAAACAATGCAACCAAAATTATATTTCAGTTTCAAGAGTCAAACCCTCCTCTGATAAATTTAAGAAATCTAATTAAATAGTAGCCTTGAAATATGCTGATTGAATCATATTTGATGAAGTAATTCTTGAAAATTCTTGAAAAATACGTCATAATTTTCCTAGCTACAGGTTTCACATGACCTGTAAGGGAAGTTTTAGATGCAGGTTACTACTCCATTCATACTCCAAAAGCAGAAACAAATGGCCATGTGTGACAGCAGATACGAATTGCTGGCAGAAGCAACAGAACAAAGTGGGTCCCATGATCATTTCCTTGGGCAGCACCTCTACAGTTAGCAGTGGCACTGGCAGATTCCAGTTTTCTAGAAGGACACGTGAGGGATGGCGTTCCTAAAGTGACCATATGCTACTTTCAAGTGATGTGTACAGCTATCAATATTCATATCACAGTTTAGAAACTTCTGTCTTAAAAGGTTAGTGCCCTGATTTCAGTGGGTAGCTGTGCCTGTGCAAGCCAGCACAAGGTAATCAGAAGCGTATGCTACCACGTGCTGTAACAACTCTCCTGTGGGAATGGTGCTCTGGTTCAAGGCTGCTAGAACACCAGCGCAAGAGCACGTCCTACATGACAAATGTATATGCTGACTTCTACTACTACGTGAGACTCAACGTTACGTCATCCCATGAACATGCATTTTGAAGGTGTGTCACTACCTAGTGTCAAACTGACCAACAGATAAAATACACGTACATGTCTAAATGTATAGATACGCTATATTTAGGTTCTTCTATACATAACAAAAAAACCCTCTTTTGTATTATCTGTGCCTACAAGGAAGGCGCCTCTCATTAGTGTTATTAACTTCCACCCTCTCATATTTCTAATTGAAAATGCACTTGCAAAACTCTAATGCACAGCTGGCTTCACCCCGAATGGAGAGCAGAGAAACCTTGATCCACTGTGCTTCAGAGAAAGTTGTGGGGTATAATCTGGAGCAAAATAACTAAGGGGTTAATGACTGGAATCCTGTTTAGTTTAGCACATATTTTACTTGAAGCATGGAAGACATCTTCAACAAAATGGGACTAATCAAGTACTTAAGTCCTATTACAAATTTAAATTATTTGCTGAACAAAGATGGCCTTAAGTCACACTAAGCGCCTAAACTCAACCATTGTGATTTGCTGAGCCAAGGTTTTAATATCGTAAAGATGTTATTTTTCTCCCCACTTTCAGTTAACATGTACCACTATGTTTCAAACATAACTTCTAAACACCCTTCTTTTTTGAAGATACAAATAGATTCTTTTTCAACTTCCCTGCTGTTCAAAGGCAACTTCAGCTTCTGAAAAATAATTTGGTATCACCAACCAACGCTTGAGTTTAAAAAAAATTGTTCAAGTGGCAAATGAAGCCATACAAAGAAAAAAAAGGAATTTGGAAGTCACAGATGTGTGTTAACACCCTTCCAGCTCCAGTCAGATTAGTGCAAAGATTTCCCGCAATGCAGAAAAAATCTAAGTAACATGGTGTTGTCCGTAAATATGCAAAGTATTTTAATTTTGGTTTAGAATATTTGAAGCCTGTGCAAACTGCCTAAACCTAACAGCAGCCTCCATGCAGCAATAATGACAACTCCCTCACTGTTGTAGGATAAAAGTGACACAAATGTGTCATTGATTAACAATAAGCATACCATTTCGCTGCTGTTCAGGTATGCGCCAATCACTGGCTGTGGGAATTACACATCCCAATGCAGAAGACTAGACTTAAACAACACAGGTGGTTTAGAATTGCAGTATTCAGATTATTTGAGGTCATACCATAAATTTGCAGCTATATTAACCAACTTCTGAAATTACTACAGTAAATGACTTGGAGGTTTATACCTGGAATTTAAGGAAAAACTTAAAGGATTAATTCTTCAATATTTTTATGGGGAAAAAATCTCAGCCTTATTTGAACTTTGAAAAGACCTACAGGTAAATCGTATATAGTCTAATACATCAACAAAAACCCCACCAAACTTCTTTTTGCTCAGCATTATAACTAGAGAAAACAGAAACTCTGATACAACACAAACATAAAATTTTGGTTCTTTCTTTACAAGGCCAAGACCAAACAAGAAACTCTGCACAGAGTACACCAGGGCATGAGATAGGGTATCCCTCCCCTTCTGTATCAGGTTCTGGATAGACAGTGCATGGATACAACTGTCTTACAGACAAACCACAAACATGATGCGTTCTGCCTCTCGTGAACTGTTTGCAAGCAATCCAATGGCTGTTCTGCCGAGCTTGCACACGGATTTCTAGGTTAGTTCACTGTAAGGAATTAGTTACCACTGCCTGTGCTAATCCCTGCTGTCGTAAGGATTCTTCCTGTATGTCTGCGAAATGAGACATTGGGCTTCCCATTCACCTACTACTGACTCTGTAATAACCTCCCACACAGACAAGCAATAGCTTCCTGCATAAACAGGCACACATTCATTCTTTCCTACTTTTGAACTTTTTATTTTTTTTTTAAACAGGAGTCATTCCTGCAAAGCTTGCTGCAACCTGAAGGCAATTTAGATCTTGCATCCTATTTATTCTCATTTTATGGTCAACAGATCATCAGCCTGCTTTCTGATTGTCTACAAAAATATTCTGGGAATCAAAAATAAGAACAGTCAGAAAAAGGATAAATTTGTAATAAAATTGCCTTCACGCTACATAAAACAGCATAAAACCAGGATGCACAAGACACTAGGTTTTGCTCTGATTTTCATATAGCCATGTATTATTAGAATTCATGTCCAGACTCTACTTTGATGTCAGGTATCCTCTGGAGTGACACCTGCCACTCTCCAAAGGCTGGAACTGACACCAAGATGCGACATGAAAGCACAGAGTTACCTCAAAGGATCTGACCTGTGCAGCAATCCACAATCGTGGCATCGCAGCACTGAACAGTTCCTACCACTGCTTTACATTACGCATGTCATTAGTTCAGATCTAAAAATATTTTTGGAATTTTCCAAGAGCCAGAGCTGGGCAGTGCAAACATGCATGTTTATGCCTGTTTTTGCCATGAGTAACAAATGCCCCTAAGATCACCCACAGGATCAGAGCACAAGAGCAGCCCAGAGCCGGTCAGGAATCACTTTATAAGACCTTCAAAGCTTTTGAGTCTTTTATTTTTCAATTACACTTGTATCAAAACCCCACCACACCGAAAATCTTGGCTCTACAGCCAAACGCCATGGCAGCGACGTCCTGCACCCCGGGCAGCCCCCGCACCGCAGCGCCGGGGAGGGCGAACGCCGCCGCCGCCCCGCGCAGGGACGCGGGCCCCGGCCGGGAGGCGGCCGGCACCGGCAGCCGGAGCCCCCGCAGCAGCACCGAACACCGCTGCCGCACGCAGGCGGGCGGGTGGTGACGGTGTCCGCTGGGCAACGTAAGGCCACGTTTCCAGGGGAGTTACAGCCTCCGAGGGTCTGACGCGTAACCCTGCCCAGCCCCGGCTGCCAAGCCTCGCCCAGTGCCGGCGGAGCAAACCCCGAGCCCCCTCAGCGCCGGCTGCGTGACCGCGGCGGGGCAGCCCCGCAGCGCGCTCCGTGCCCGACACCCGCCCTCCACCCCGCGCAGCGCCGCCGTGCCCGCCGCCACACGCCGGCGCGGGAGAGGGAGCCGCCGCCCGCCCCCAGCCCCGGGGCCCGGCCGGGACGGGGAGAGCCGGGCGGCAGCGCACCCCACCGAGGGGCAGCCCCCGCCCCACCGGTCCTGTGCCCCCCGCTCGGCCGCGGAGCCGCCACCGAGCCCCCCGCACCTTGGCTCCGCCTGCTGCCGCTCTCCATCCTCAGCCCCATGCTCCCGCCGGGCCCGGAGGGGCGGCGCAGGACGGCGCTACGCGCGGCAGCAACGGCGGCTCGGCCCCCGCTGCGGGCGGGCGGGGCGGGGCGGGGCGCGGTGCCTGGCTCGGCCGGCTCCGGCGTTGCCGTGGCTACGGGAGCGCGTGCGGCGCCTCCGCGCCGTGCGGCCTCCGCGCCGTGCGGCCTCCGCGCCGTGCGGCCTCCGCGCCGTGCGGCCTCCGCGCCGTGCGGCCTCCGCGCCGTGCGGCCTCCGCGCCGTGCGGCCTCCGCGCCGTGCGGCCTCCGCGCCGTGCGGCCTCCGCGCCTGGCCCCGGCGAAGCCACGGGGTGCGTCGGAGCCCCCTCGCCCCTCGGACTCGGTCCCAGGGCGGCTCTTCGAGGGGCGCGCCGCGGCCTGGCGGCAGCTCTGCCCCGCCAACGCGAAGTGCCCCTTGTTCTTGTAACCTGACAGGAAGCCGAACAATAATGGCTGCCAGGGGGTGGCTTGAGGCAAATTACTCCTGTTTCAGACGAGCGAATGGCAGATTGAGGGCCTGGAGCATTCCCCGTGCGTTGCACTGAAGAAATTCAAAATAAACAGCACCTTAGAAATGAACTGCAAAAGGAAACTTTGGAAAAGCAGCGTTTGATCGCACCAGTGGTGAATGCATTCGTGCTGATGTGTTGGATTTCAACTGTTTGAAGAAGCAACAGGCTTGTATTTTACTTTTTGTCAGGCAGGCTGCTGTCTCCCTTAACGTGCAGTCTCATGGGATTTTTGCCAGAAATCCCTCTGTGTGCACATTCTGTGTGACACTTGTTCTCCCCAACAGGCCAGGGGTGCTGTGGTCCCAGCCACAGCCTCATGTGAAAAGGCCATGGCCACGTGTCATCCCAGCCGGGGGAACATTACCCTTCACCACCTAGAAATTGCTAATTACAGGGTAAATACAGTTTTTTAATGTGATTTCTACCCTTCCTTACGTGCTAGGAAAAATAGTTTGAATATAGCTCAAAATCGTAGCAACATCAAGGAGATGGTATTTCAAAACAATTTCGCTTATTTCTGCCTCATCCAAAGCTCCCAGTAAGTCACACAAACATTCATGCCAGATGAAACCTGTAGTTTATCTACCCCAGTATTTCGTGCAGACTCTGCAAAAAGCCTCAGAAATATTTTAAGCAGTCGACTATTGAACATTAGCTGAAATGTCCTGCTAACTCCTAGCCGTTGGTGCTCAGCCTGTGATTTCCCTTAAAATTTTAGATATTCCCATTAGCTATATGAAGTACTCTTTGGATATGGCCTTAATTCTTATGCTTTGCATTATAGCAATCGTTTTGGCATTCTGTTTTCTGTAAAATAATCTATAAATGTAGTCTGTGTTAAATTCGTCTGGGAGAGGTCAGGAGAGGGAATATATGCCTTGGAAACCCGTTGATCCTCCATCCTTTGCTGGTCCTCTGTCTTTCTCGATACTTTTTTTATAAAGTGTCTATTCTCATGGCATTTCAGCTACTGTCAACTGTGATGCCACAAACACCTTACCTTTTTGTTAAAACAATTTAATAGCATTTTGTCATCTTCTCTTAGGTGTCTTGGATGTGAGGGCAATGTCATGAAGAGTATCTGTTCTCACTCCTCCATGCAAAACCTACAAATCCAGAAAGCCCAGCCCAAGAGTTTTTTTGGTTTTCATTCCTCTGCAGCAGATTATTGACGGCGTTGTGAAATCAGAGATCTAGGGAAAGGGCTTCAGGAAATTAGTTACCCTAGTTATTGTGTTTCAGGGTCTCTGGTTTAGTCTTTGATGTGATCTAAATAGTTAAATCTGTAGATTGTAGAAGTAGAGACAGTCTTAAAACAGTTTCCATTTCAGATACCTGAAGATACTAGAACGTAAGTGCATGAGATTCTCACCTCTATGTGGTATTCTAACCATCAGGTGTAATACTCACTATTGGCTGCAGAGATCATGCCACAGAAAACACTTTTCTCTGGTTTCTTTTTTTTTTTTCATTTTTAAATGAGCTCATAATATTTTTGTACTTTTAAAATACTTTCTTTGTTTCAGTATCTGAATTCTGAATTTCAGGTTTCTGAATTCTCAGTGTGCAGTACCCAACGTGCAGTAAGAAGGCTGTTCTGTCCAACCCAAATGATGGGTTTCTCATAGTGTCCTCCTATTGTTCCTATACTTTTTTCCCACCATGTAGTTAATTAAAACACCCAAATGTAAGTGAGCATTTTTAGAAATATATCACAACTATTCTCCTGGTTTCTAGGCAACACTGAGGGCACGCAGCAATTTCCACTCGTTCTCTCTGTCAATCAGCAGCCACAGCCTCCTAGAGATGTCCTAATTCTGAAATTTTTCACCTCCAATGGCAACACATACCAAAGCTTTATGTGTTTCTAACTGGTCTGACCTATAGTCCTTTGGCCTTTGGCTCCCTTTGATCTGTGAAAGTATATATATTCTCAGTGTAATTAAAAAGTAACCCAGATCTATGGCTATGTGCTAACACATTAAGTTCTGTAACACGTACTAAATAAAAATAAGCCTTAACAAAAATTGAATGAGTCCTGGACTTTGATCCATCAAAACAGAAATAAAGAACACAGATTACTGCAGAGAGCCTACCACAGTGGGTGAAGAAATAGCATGATAAAACCTGTAAGATTTTTCTTTTCCCAATTTGAAAAAGACCAAACAGCATCTAACGTTGTTGGGTGTCTTTTTTCAGCAGGGCATTTTCCTCTTTTCCTTGGAATGCATTACGGCAGAACATGGTTTTAAAATGTACCTACACAGGGCGGGAATGAAAGCAGCAGGAATATGAGTGTCACATTTGCAAGTGTAGATGCGTATCTGTCCCTGCCCTGACATGGACTTACAGAACTATCACCTTCTTGCCTACTACCTCTGTTCTGTGTATCATCCAATGTAGGCACCTAACTGCTATGAAAATGTACAGTTAATACTGATGGCAACAAAAATTTCAGCCCAGGGTAGTGTTTATTTTTGTGGAAGAAAAAAATCATTAGGGAAAAATATTTCAAAAAAAGGAAGTACTCCATATGATGCCCATTTTCTTTTGCACGCTTAGCCCACAGACAGGACAATTTTCCTCTGAAAAAGTACTGTGTGTCTGGCAGGACTTCAAACAGTTACCTGCTCACTTGGGACAGAGGTCTGTTCATAATGTCAGAACTCTGCATATGTGAGATTTGGCTTTCTTGGAAAAAAGTTTGTATGTACACTGGAAAATTCAAATTGTGTTTCTTTGGAGAGTCTTTGCTTATTTCAAGCCATTGATTTTCTTTGAAGCTTGCTTTTCCTTACAGCTGTCTATCAAAGTAAGCCTACATATGCAGGCAGAAAACAGAGTTATAGGATCATAGAATTGTTTGGGTAGGAAAAGACTTTTAAGATCATCAAGTCCAACCGTTAACATACCACTGCCAAGTCCACCACTAGACCTGCACACCATATTCACAAAGTATTCTAGAAAAGCCCTCACACTTTATGATGGAAATAAATCTTCTGGGTTTACTTGAGGTTTTATTTGGCATCAGTGCCCTTTCTCAGTGGGGGTTTGTCACCTGCCTGTGGCTTTTGTGGTGTCAGCATTCCAAGCCCCTTGCTGCTGCTCACAGCAAGTTGCCGCTGACTTGCAGCAGTCTCCAGCTGGCACATTCAGACCATTAACCTAGCGATCCGTTCCTACACCATTATCTGGAAAGAAAATCATTTCCCTGAAAGATCAGAGGAGACAGTGCTTTCTACATGTATTTAAACAGGCTGTCTCTCCACGGTTTTTTGCTACCCACTTAGGAAATTCTTGTGTTGAACAACTGGAGTAGCTCTCATGCAGATGGTGTGAGGTGAAAAAAAGAAGACTTAGTAACTACTGAAATAGTTTTTTTGAAAATAAAAAAAACCCAAACATATTTGTACAGGAGGAATGGTAGGTTCTTTTCTGCCTCCTGTTTGCTGCATGTTCTTTGGTCATACAGTTCTTGGCATTACTAAAATCATGTACAGTCTTGAAATATCATTGCAACTTTATAATGATAGAAAGTTATGTGTTCTGGCAGGACTGGAGACTCTCCCTTTTTTCATGGCAATGCATGTAGTTGTTTTGTTATTGTGTGTATGATGGCAGCAATACTCAAAGCCTTTTGTAAAAAGTTAGGGCTCCAGCAGGAAAGATGATGCAGAAACAATTCAGAGGAGATGGTCCATGTCTTAAAAACTGCAGTTTTTAAGACCTTGTAATTTAGAATGCAATGAGGGAGCTAGCTTAAAGGAAGAGGGAATGTGGTAAGGAGGATGAGGGAAACGGTAGACATATGTAGTGAACACAGCGTTAAACTGTCATACTCTATTTATCAGCTTAGAAGAAAAAGTCTCCCCTGCAGTATGAATAACAACTACTAAAACCCTTTCAGGAAGCTGCTGTGCAGGTGTACTCTGTACAACTATTCTTTCTCTTCAGATCTATACAGAGTCTTACAATGCATGTATCCCTGTGACACAAGAGTATTTTTAAATGTGGCAAGGAAGAAACCTCTCTAAATTGTGTAAGATGTTATTCTCAGCTGTAATGTAAAACCTAGTAGCTGGGGTGACTCAAGTTCTGCTTATATTTATTCTTACACTGTGTCATTTTCTGTTTATCTATTGTTCCTATGAAAGTTTGTAGACAGGAAGCTTGTACGTGAAAAACTGTCCTTTATTACAGCTGCTGCAGGCTGTTGTTTTCTCATTACTTGAACTATTAGGTATTAAAGAATGCAGACTGCAGTAACTAATGGAATAACTGGAATTTTAAAGGGAAAAATCTATATAAATGTCATAACTCTGTTATCTAGACGTAAGAAATGCTTTATTTTCTGATAGGTTTACCTATTGTGCCACACAGAAATGCTTACTCATAGTAATTAATGAGATACAGGATGAAACCATGTTTTTAATATTTCAGTTAATATCAGGAAATTAGGACTCAGATTAGACATACATAAATGATACAACTCCATTAAATCCAGTGAAGCTATTCCTGCTTAGGCTGAGATGGATTGTCAATGTCTACCCAGCCTGTGGCAGCAGACACAAGAATGTCAGTGTGGCACTTTGTGTGGCCCGTCTACCTTCTATGCAGCTACCGCAGCATGCTCAGGCTTGCCTGGCAGTGTATTAATCCATGCACATACCTGAAAAAAATGGAACCCTACGTGCTGAAGAGGGTTCGTTCAGCTTTGTTGAGATCAAGAAGAGGAATTCTTGAGGGCAGCTTTAGAATTGCCTACAAAAGACAGTACAGATATACTGTGATTTTCCACAGCACTTTGATAATTTTTCAGTATCTTCATGAATGTGAAATACGGTTTTGCTAGAAAAGGACTTAAATTCCCAACTGGAACAGTTTAGGGGGTTTATTTCCATTTAAGAAGGAACTGTAATGACATTGCCTGTGTGTTTAAGCATACTGAAAGATGAAAAAAACAGACTGAAAAAATCTCTAGCATACTGTGTTTCATGAGTAATAGCAATTTTGGTCATGTTAACCACTTGCAGCTATGTGTGAAGGAAAGTAATGGGCATGAAAATGGCAGGAATCAAAATGGACTGTGTGAAGTTTAACTGTTGCAATTAAATCCTCTAGGAGTATTTCTCTTTGGAATCATTTCATTAATACTAAAAAAAAATATCTTAGGAAGAATTGCCATAAGTACTTTCTGTTATATTGTCTAGGACTTTCCTTCAGCTAAAAGTTATATTCCAAGGGAAACGTCTGCTACTTACTAAATTTGTGTGTTTTTACTGACTTCATAAGATTTCAGGAATATCCATGTTCAGATTTAGACAGAACCTGAATTTTGCTGGTTTAAAATTTGGCATAAAACCTTTTTTTTCCCTTCCCGTTAGCACATTACATGCATCAGAAAAGAAAGGGACTTCAGTTTGGTGGATGTTTCACAAGCACAACAGTCAGGATGCTCAGGGTCTGTTTATAGCTTTGTCAGTGACTTGTGTGACCTTGCATACACTGATTCAGGTGCCTGAGTAGGCTGCAGTCTAAATCACCTTAATGTGATTCATAGCTGGTAGTAAAAATGGAGACACTTAGAGTTAGTGCACTTGTCTGCATTTTCGGGATAAGTCTTTTTGCACTGTGCTTATCATCAATAGAAACAGAAATTACATCAATCGTTTGAATAATAAATATCTAAACTGCAGATATGGATGAAGCCTAAAAGGAATAATATTTATCCCTAATCTAATGTCACAGAAGCCAGTTGGGCCAGTGATATTAAACATAAATATAGGTAATGGACTATAGCAATTTCGCACAAGACTAGAAAGCATTGAATTTACTCTGAATACACAAATCGGTTATATGGCATAGAAATAAAGGATAACAGGACTAGCATAGGGAGAAGTCCTATGTGTTATAGCGGTTTCTTTAATGACAGACAACATTATCATATAAATCTTTTCCACAAGCTGTTGAATCTCTGTCTTAAAAGTTGTATGCAGTCATTCTTGCAGCCCTCTTCAAAAGTTTGTTCAAAAATTCAATTCCTTATATGGCTAGAAACCTTTAAATTAATGATCAGTACATACTCAGTGAATGTTGTACTACAATTAGTTTCATGCTTTTCTATTCACTTTTCAGAAGTTAGGATTCCCATTACCCCAGTTCATGTTTTCCTTCATATGTTCTAATAAATTCTTTGCTAGAAATGTTTACCTGATTCATATGAATTTTATTTTCCAAGACTTCCCAAGTTCAATTAATATTCCTATGTCTCTTTCCTCCTGTGTCATCTACTGTTCATAATAATATTTACTCTTGGTCCTCCAGTGCACGCCTTTGCACTTGGTGCTACTAATACTAATTGTGTTCTAATCTGTACCACAAAAAATTGCAGTACTAATAAATACTTTCCAAATTATAATCTGTTCCTTCTCAGTATTGGCAATACCTTCCAATTTCTGTCATTCCCACATCCCCTACATTATAAATATGCACAGTTAGCTATTTTACAAAATGTACTGTGAAAGTATAAAAAGTCTTCCAGGATCATCACCAGTAACCTTTCTCCAATCCTCATAGATTATCTATCAAGAAAAATAGTTTTGGCTCCTTTTAGCTAAGTGCATCTCAAGAACCTCTCAGGTTCTATGTGGTTAATTAAAACCTAATAGGTTTTATTGCATTTACTAATTAATTCCACATGTCCTGAGTTTCTGCTTTCTTTAAAATATATCCTTGAAGAGTGCTGAGGTCAAACTAGCAGGCCTGTCACTAACTGCCACCTCCTTTCTAGATGACAGATAACATATTCACAACTTTCTAGTTATTTGGTATAACCTTGAGCTTGGTAGCTTGGTTATGGCTAGTCATGTTCCTCTCCCCCATACAATTCTCTTTTCCTTTTTTCAGTTTTCTCAGAACTATGGAAGGATTTCTGGAGAAACTTCATTGTGTTGCAGAACTTCATAAGCTCTCTCTCTCTGATAAGGACCAGTGTCCTCACCTTCATCCGTGAAAGGCTAAAATATCCGACAACCATAAGGAAACACTCTATTCAGTAAGTACCCAGTAAACTATACATTAATACCACAAGTTAGAAAATCTAGCAGGTTCTTTCCACCTCAGCAGAAGTTATGGGGAAGGAATTTCTATTCCCTTTACTGGAGGTGTAGTAATTTGATTCTACTGGTGTTTGTTAATCAATCTCCAGTTCTAGGGATTGAGGAGATAGCCATTTAAGACACAAGTTACTTGATTGATTAAAGCTTAATACAAGTTTTAAATAGCCTCAGTTGTTCTTGGCCTTAACAACATTAGCAAATTTTTAGGTGGGATAAAATATCTGAGAAGGAAGGTCGCACACGGACCAAAGCAATTATGATCAAAACAAGATGGAGGTAAACGCAAGGCTCCCTTTAAGACTGTTGTCTTTAGATTTGCAGACATATATATATATTGTCTATATTTCTAATATATATATATATTAGATATATAGATATATTTTTCTTGTTGCTTTGGAAATGACTGGGAAAAAAATGGTTCTTTTAGTACAAGTCAAGACTGTAGCAAAAATCTTTGATTTACAAAGTACACATGATGATGAGGGTAGTTCAGCCATGTCAGTTCTGCTGCTTTGTGTGTAAGAAAAATTGTTACATTTGCTGAAAGTACAGGTAGACTGTCTTTTTTTTTTTTTTTTTTATGCTACCAACAATTTTCTTTTCATTTGAAGATTTCACTCCAATGTCTTTTGGATCTCAGTAGGTTTTGAGGATTACATTACTGGTAACTAGCTTGAGTTTTCTGTGTCGTGGCTGCTGCAGTGTTACTGATCTGAAAACTGGTTTCTCCAAAATAATGAAACATATAGCTCTATTGGTTTCGTTTTGGCAGTTCCCATGGCAGCCTCTCCAGCTCTAAAGATGCTATGGGTTGTCAGACTGATGTGTATCCAATGTTTGCAACAGCTGGATTTACTCCTACCACTATGTGTGAATCAGAACTACTAACAAAAGGAAGTTGACTGCCTTTTATTACTAACCCCTGATTAATGAATAATGAATGTCATGGTAGAGGGTAAAGTAGGCCAAAAATAGATGTTTAATTATATCATTCCTAAAGCCAAACCTCAAATATTATTCATCTTGGAAAACTTTGTGACAAACAGCCACAATCTTAGAGAATTTTCACGCGCAAAGCACCTGTTCACTGTGTCTCAAAACTTGTTGAGTTGTGTTCATTGCATAAACAAAGAAAAAATCCCACTTGTTTAAATATCCATCCCAAATCAGAGTGAAACACAACCAGGCAAGTCCTATCTGGCATGAAGATGCCACACCTCTGAAGCAGAAAAAAACATTGAAGGGTCAAATACTACATATCACCTTACTTGTTTTAGAGTTTGTCACAGCTTAAGTAAGTACTGATTTCAGCGCTTCAGGGAATTTCCTACAAGAAATGGGGAAACAATAGGATCCCAGTTTTTCTGTAGTTTGCCTTCAGTGTATGTCTTTATACCCAATTATGAGAGAAACAAAATGCACTACAATGTTGAAAAGCATGGAAGATAATGCAAAAAAGTTTGCTTTGTAATTAAAATTATAATAGATCTTTAATGAACATATCTGTGTTTCGTTCAGTTTTGGCCACTTCTTCTCGAGACAGTGGAATGAAGATTGAAAAGACAAAGAGAATTATGGGAGTAAGAAAAAGGCTGTTGACATACAAGGATAAGTTGACAGGTATAGATTTCTGTAATTACACAAAATGGAAAATTAAAAAGCCTTTGTGATTTATTCTTTTTGGACTGTTACTAAATCAAGAATGAGATATCTATTATAATTAAAGGATGCTGCTATATTGCCAGAAAGTATTATGAAATGCTGATTTTTAACCCAAAGAGCCAACATGTATAATTTATAGACGTTTGTGGTAATTGAGAGGAAGGGTGGTTTTACGCAAAGATTTTGTATAGAATAAACTGCTGGAATAAGATGTACATTTTTACCAAGCAAAACGATAGTAACAGGTATGTGTATGTCTTGATTCTTATATTATTTCTTTAACAACAATATTTTTCAGTATACCAGCCTGAGTTCTTATGTCATAAATTTGCCCTCTTTTTTTATTAAGTGTTTGGGCTTTAAAAATTTCATTTTAATTTTTCACTGTATTCAGGATCCTCATGAAATTAGATGAGATGCTATACCATTCTATACACCTATTACCTCATCTGTAAATGGCCATAATAATATTTATCCTAAAAGGTTTCCGTGATTCACTTTTGCTAGTAGAGTGTTTTCAGATGCACAGCTGGAAGATGCTGAAGAAAATAGAATTAGCTGTATTATGTTTCTCCTTGAAATATCAAGTACAACATTGGCAAAGGCAAGTTATTAATCTATCTAGCAAGGCCCTGTAATAGCAAACTTCCATGCCTGTTTATATATTTAGTGGCATCTAATGTTAGTAGAGTCAAATTTCTGTCAACATTTTTATAACCACAGTTACTCTTAGTTCCAACTTGGCATTCAGAAAACTTGCACCACAGACATACTCTTTTGCACTACCTCTGAACTCTACAATGGAGTCCATTTTTACCGCTGTCTGTGCAGACAGCTAGCTCGATGGTTACAGAACCTTCTCCTATTCCATCACCTCCTTTTACTCAAAATGCTTGCCAACGTAGTTCTGTGTTAAATTATTTTCTTTAATTCCATTAGTGTGGCTACAATACTGATGGATTTGGTGGTGCATGCTCAAAATGAGATCCACAAGATATTTAGGTGCCTAACTGCCACTGACTCAGAGTTGCTTGCCTAAGTACCTTTGGGAACATGTGCTATAGTCATTTATAACTATGGATCAGGACTAATTGGTTTGGATTCACGAATTCTTGAATAGTCAACAGGAGATGTTTTAAAGGGGCATCTTTTTCTCAAAGTGAACACACAGCACTATCTGAAAACTGTTTATTTTCAAGTTTTTTTCATCTGGGGATAGAAATCACTTGTCACTTTTGAAAGTTTGGTTGACAGCTCCTGTAATAAAACAGTCACCAATTCCCAAGACTTTCAGTATTTCAAAGAAGTGTTCGAAATGAGGGCATGGTCTTTCACTTAGTAGACAGCCTTGTGAAACTATTTCTTTGTAATAATAAAAAAAGGAAGAAAACAAGAAAACCCCAGAGCGCTTATCTGAGTTGTAAATGCATTTTATAATACAACTAATTTTATTCTGCAAAAATCCACACGTCAGGGCTTTTGTTTTTTCTTCTTGTTTGGTTTTTTGTGTTTTTTTTTTTGTTTGTTTTTTTTTTTTTTTTTTATGGAGCAAAAGATACAGTGAGCAGAAATGAACAACCACTCCACAGTGAATGAACAATGTTTCATTTGGTTCATTCTGATGGAGCTGCACCTCCCAAGCTGCTGTGTGAAAAAAAACCAGAGGCAATTCCTGTAGGTGATGAAGAGAAAGGACTTTTCCTACCACTCTAAGGGCTGCAGGCAGAACAGGGATAGCAAAGCAACAATAAACTAACAGCTTTAGCCAGAACTCCCTACCCATAAGAAGTTAATGGTGCTATGAGATAGAGGGGAAAGGACCCTTTCCAACTTGATCCCAGCTTTTCATTGACATCAGTTTTTTTTAAAGGTAGTATTAGCCTCAGCAGTCCTGCTCTTTGGTCTATTTCATGTTTGTTTCTGTTGAAATTGAGCCAAAAGCTTGAGGCATTTAAAGATAAGTCACTACAGTTAAATGGCTGAGCTTGGAGATCATTTGCCTCAGCCCTAATCACTCCAACAGCCAGCACAGCCTAACTGTGTACCTGGAAAATGGTCAGTGTTTCTTCTATTGCCATACTACGATCTGGAAGGAAAGCCATGTAGCTGTGGTGACTGAGCTCCCTCTCCTCATGACCATTAGCTGAACATGGCTCTGAGCCTGCTCTCGAGATCCAGCTTACCCACCATCTGCCCTGCACCATCTCAGAGCTCTCTTGAGGTGTAGACTCCTGGTCAGCAGCTGATAACCCCTAGCTTTTCCCTTGTTCAGTGTAGACTATTTAAGAACACTCTATAACCAAAATATATAGATGGTAGCCTATTTCTGGGCTTCCTACCTCACAGTAGGGTTAGTCCGTTGGAGATAAATGGATAAGAAATAATACTGACAGCTCTTAAAGGAAGGGGCACAGCGGCAAAGAATACTGGAGGGAGGGTAAAATGGGAAGGGTGAAACTGCTGGTGAAAAGATTTTTAAAAATGGATCTAGAAAAGCTGTATGCTAAATAAGGAGACAAAGGTATATGAAAGGGTGACAATAAGTATGCTTTTAAGAGGAGTTTTCTGTTGTGTGTGTGAAGCTTGGGATAATTTTTTTGGCAATTTGAAACCCATAAAAATAAATGACACTTTTAGTGCTTTCCTGCATCCTAGCTCATGGGGCTGACCAGGCCATCATTCCACAGAGGTGTTTCGTTGCCACAGAGATGTGCACAACTACTAGATCATCCCTTCTGCAGAGCTTATCCTCACTTTGCTTAAATATGTGTAAAACCAGGTCTGATTGAATTGGCAGAATCATTGGACACAAAACTGGTGCCACAATGTGAGTTGCACCAACTCGGTTCTGTCTTTCAACAGCCTTTGTAAATCAGTAGAGCTCTGCAGTCTGCACAGGGCCTTATCGAGAGGGCTGGTCCCTTGGGAGGGCGATTTGGGTCAGAGCAATGAGACAGGTATGCTGCCCACAGCAGAGGCATTTACTTTGCTAAGAGATTCCTAAACTGTTGACACAGTTCTGTTCTTATGACAGCTCCTGTCCTACTTTTCAGAGAGCGCTGGAGAGCTTGTGCTTGCAGTTCTCTCTGCCCAGGAACTTCTGCCTAAAAATTTTTCAGCTTTCCTTACCCCAGGCTTACATCAGTAACTAGTTTCACTGCAACAAGAAGGGAGGCTTAGTGCAATTTTTTTTATTCCTCTTTACAAAGTTGTCTTCCTTTGCCAACTACTCCCTCTATCATTTAATTGTCACAAAGTCTGAAGCTAGCATCTGCTTTCTGCTTTCCTGGGAGGAGGATTAGTCTGATTAGCCTGCAGGGACTGGGAGAGTATGCTCACCCTCTAGCTCTAGCTTTGGGGGTTCCCCCCATGCCTGGGGACCACAGCTAAGTGGACCCTGTAGTGGGGCTCTGGAGGAAGCAGGTTGGCACAGAAAGATGTGCCTGCTGTTTCCCAAGATGTCTTTCTCAAACTGAGGCTGGCATCTAAGCTGACACACTGCCAGGTGAGTGCCCATGAGTTGGCATTGTTGCATCAGCACGGCACCTTGCCAAGAATGAAAACCACAGTCAGGATTTTGTGCTCAGCATTCAGGAATGCAAAGTGGATGACACTGAAGAAAGAATTTCTGAGTAGTTTTTCTTGGCTGCTACAACAGGCCTGGACAGTCTGCTGTTCTTGGGAAGATACCCTGGCAGGAGGTAGTAGGGGACTTGGGGGAGGGAGGGGCTCATTAGTTTTCTGCTACATCAGCCCTGAGGCTGGGGATGGAAAGCCTTGGGAGGAAGTGGAGCCCCACTCCACCATATTTGTCACTTTTGGAAATGCAGAGAGAATCTTATTTTCTAGCTCTAATTTTTCAGCTGCTGTTATGCATTTTCCACCTTCATCTGTATTGTTCTGCTCTGCTGGAGACAATAGAGATGAAACAAATGGTTTCCCATGTGGGTTGGTTTGTTTTTTTTGTTGAAGCAACTACTTTTCTTTGAATTACAAATTCAAATTTCATTAGTTTGTCTACGGAAGTCTGGGCTCTGCCTTGCCCTCCTTTCTTCTCCTCAGGCTTTCACAATTGAAAGAAAAGGTTCTAATCCAGTTTTCTGTTCCTGCTGCTGTGGCACTGTGGGCCAGGAGCAGTGTGGGCTGATCATAGTTCTTGGCTGCTGGTCTAAAAAGCATCACCAAGTGAGTGGCTTCTTTTTGAGTGGAGAGCTTGCATGCTAACTGACTATCCAGAGAGCTTTGCAACTATACATTTTTGTGATCAGTTATTTTTTTAATGTAAAAAACTCAAGGTGTTTATCTGGTGTGACTTAACAGTAAGCTGGTTACCTGCCGTGTGGGACAAAGGCACACTCATCAAATGTATGTAGAAATTGCCCAGAAAGGACTAAAGGGATTTTCTCTACCCTTCAAAAACACAGGTTCCAGAGCATGTCTTATCCCGCTCTTCATTTGAAAGATTTTCAGCCTATAAATACTGAATGGTAGCACATGGCTCTCAGTTCTTACTGGAAGCCTTCTTTAAGAAGAAGGAAAGCCATGACCCAAGAACTGGAAGAAGATGAAGGTGGGTAGGTGATCAAGAGCATGTGTTCTGGTTTCAGCTGGGGTGGAGTTAACTTTCTTCTTAGTAGCTGGTGCAGTGCTGTGTTTTGGCTCTGATGTGAGAACAATGTGGATAGGACACTGATGTTTTTAGTTGTTGTTAGGTAATGTTTGTACTAAGCCAAGGACTTTTCAGTTTCTTGGGCCTTGCCAGTGGAGAGGGCTGGAGGGGCACAGGAAACTGGGAGGGGACACAGCCAGGACAGGTGACCCAAGCTAGTCAAAGAGGTATTCCATACCATATGATGTCAGGCTGAGTATATAAACTGGGGGAAGAAGGAAGTGGGGGACTTCTAGCATTATGGTGTTTGTCTTCCTGAGTAACTGTTATGTGTGATGGAGCCCTGCTGTCCTGGGGATGGCCAAACACCTGCCTGCCTGTGGGAAGTAGTGAACGAATTCCTTGTTTTGCTTTGCTTGCATGTGCAGCTATTGCTTTACCCATTAACCTGTTCTTATCTCAACCCTTGAGTTTTACATTCCTTTCCAATTCTCCTCCCCATCCCTCTGGGTGAGGGGGGAGCAAGCGACCAGCTGCATGGGGCTTTGTTGCCAGCTGGGGTTAAACCATGACAGCATGATTTCATGGTCTGAATACTCTGCCAGCAATTCACATTTTGGAACCTCTGCCCCTGGCATCGCCATGCTCCACTTTCTGGCTGTGCTGGTAACTCTGCCTCTAGGGCTATGCTGTGAGCCTCCCTCTCCCATCCACTTTTTGTTCTCCGAAGTAATCAAAATTAACATGGATTAATCAGCTACCTGGTTGACAGGCTCCACAAAGAGTGGCTCTGACACAAACGCAGTAGCACAGAGGGGAGAACAATTGGAAGGAGTCTTCTCGTACATGGGGACTTTCTAAAGTGATGGCCTTGCCAAAGCCCCTGTCTTCTGAAACTATAGTCTGAGAAACTGGTGTAGAGAGTAGGGTGGCATAATAGGATTGCAGATTTAGGAAATGTGAATATTCGGATCTTTCCAGGAAAGAGCTGTCATAATTGAAGGATTTTTCCATGTTACCTAGAGCAGTGATTGTATTTGAAAATTTTCATTCTCGTGGATGATGTGGAAGACCTGATTTAGTTGGTATATGTAAAAAAATTCTTTTGACAGCAGCCCTTTCAATTTGTCTGCCTTGAAGGCATGAATGTGCAGCTGCATGGATGGTGATCCCATCTGTCTGGTGCAAACCGCTGAAGAGGATGAGGCTGAAATGTGGTTAAAACAAGCTTTGTCTGTGGTTGCTGCATGTTTCCACCAGGCATAAGTGCTCTGGGAAGAGAGGTGGTGCCCTGTTCTGGGCAGGGTCCCTGGCAGAAGCGCTGCGGAGGGTGTTCAAGTTGTGCTCTGTGTGGCCGAGAGAGCAGGCAGGGCGTGCAACTCCATCTCCTACAGCTGAGCAGTTGCTCCTGGGAAATAATTCAAAGTGCTTTCAACAAACAAAACTAAGGATTTTAAACCTGGACATTACTATTTGTAATTTAAACTTTACCATATCACCAGATCGTTTTGTCCGGAGAGCAGAACTGAGCAGATGATGCCCTAGCAACTGGCTTTTGGGGGCTGATGGTCCAGCAGCTGCAGGAACAAGTCCCATAGAACAAGCTGGATCAGAAGTTATTTCTTGCCCTTGGAAACGCTGCATTTAACTAATGGCTTGGATCTAGCCTGCGTCCCGTGGCATAAAGTAGATTGACAATGTTCAGCTTGTCTTCCATTAACTGGTAACGGCGGGTTGAGGAGAGACCGTAACCCCGACGCCAGCACACGCCGCTGCGGCGCGGTTGGTGCTCGGCCCCGCGCTGCCCCGCAGCTGCCGCCCCCGCCAAGGCCGCTCCGCCGCGCGCGGCCGGGCCGTTGCTGGCCGTTGGCGCGGCCGTTGCCCCGCGCGCGGGCCAGGAGGGGCCTCGTGCCGCGGAGCGGGAGCCCCTCGCCGGGCGCTCTGGCGGCAGGAGGCGGCGGGCGGCCCCAGAACCCCCTGGAGGCCGCGTCCGGAGCGGCCCGGAGGCTGCACCGCTGCAGGACTGACCTCGCCGCGGACCGGCACCGGGAGCGGGGGCCGCTGGCCCCGGTTCCCTTCCGGGGGCGGTGCCGCGGGCGGAGGCCCCCAGCCGGGCTGCAGGGGAAGCGCCCGCCCCTGCCGCCCCCGGCGCGGTAAGATGGCGGCCGCGGCTCAGGCGCTGAGCGGCTCCGGCCTGCTGCTGGCCGCCGCCGCCCTCGCCCTGCTGGCCGTGGCCATCGGCACCGACTCCTGGTACGAGACGGATGCGCGGCGGCACCGTGAGCGCTGCCGCGGCTTCGGCCACAAGCGCAGCGACCCGCCCGGTTCCATGTCGGCGCCCAGCTCGCACCTGCCGCTCCGCGCCCGGCCCCCGCGGGCCCTGCTGCCCGGGCGACCCCCGGCCCCCGCCCCGGCCGCCGCCGCCGCCGCTCTGGACTCGCACTGCGGCCGCCGCTTCAACTCCACCGTCTCGGGGCTCTGGAGGCGCTGCCACCGCGCGGGCTACGAGCCGGACAGCGAGGAGCTCATCCGGAAAGGTGCGGCAACGGGCGGGTGGCCCCGGCCCCGGCCCCGGCCCGGCGGGGAGGCGGCCGCCTGCCGCCGCTGTCCGTGGTGCTGAGCGCGGCTGCCGGGGCCCCGGGGCCGCGGGTGGGGCTGCGGGTGCGGCGGCTGCGGCGCGAAGGGGCTGGCGGCGGGCGCGGCCCCGCACAGCCCCCGTGGCCCCGGGTGCCTCTGCCGGGCGGGAGGCGGCGAGCGCGGCCCTGACCCGATCCCGGTCTCGCGTGCGTCTCCCTGCCGGCTTAAAATGGTGCAGTGCTGGGTGGGACCACGTCCTCGGAGAGCCCCTCTGCGGCCCGGCGCGGGGCCTGGCCCGCCAGCAAGGTGTCGGTGGGCATTGCCCGAACCCTGACACCCTCTTGGTATTGAGCGCTGAGAAACATACGGTGTCGTTTATGGCTCTGTGGTGTTTGTGGCAAGGGGAAAGGGACCTGTTGTTCCTGTGCTAGCATGGGGGGTTCTCGTTGCTGCAGTGCACTGCCCAGCCTTCATGGTGGCAGCTGTCACTCAGGGCTCTAGGGGTTACAGGAGCCAAAGCTGTGGGTCTTCTGCTGTTGTGGTACGTGGTACAAAACCAAGCAGTTCACCAAGTATGAACAAAATTCCTGGACTGGTTGGTATAATGTGGGCTGGTCCGTTAAGTCATAATAAATGACATATAAACCAAGCTTAGGGTAAGAAATGCCATGTATGGTTAATGATAAACAACAGGACTTACTGTTCCAGCAGGTACATATTAGCACAGGGAGAGTAGGAGTTGGGAGAAGTGCTTCCATTGAGGCACAAAATGGAAATGCTATCTTAAGAAAGTGGGAGCAGTTCTTCAGCGTGGCTTCCAACTGTGATGCCAGTCCTGCACAGCAGAGGATGGATAGACTGGCACTGTGAAGCTTAGCTCGTCTTTGTCCATTCTTTCCGATGCACAGCAGTGATTCTTAGAAACTCTAGTGCTGTGTAATTAGCTTGTTTCTCTATTTAATCTCCTAGGATCCATTTTATGTGTTTTTATTTCCACATTGATCTCATTTCACTAAAAGGCAGCTCATTAATTTCTTTCTATTAATTGTGCCTGTTATCTAAACTATTTTTTTTCCTTCACATCAAGCCAAGTGCTTTCAGCTCCCATTGAGATTAGCAAAAGTTGGGGGAAAGGAAGAACACTAGCTTGATCCTCAACACGTCTGTTTCTGAGGTATTTTCCCAACACTACAATGGTCAGAGAGGCTAGAGTCTGCATCCTGCATGCACAAGGGCGTTACAGGGTGGTGAATGGTATTCCTAAGGGTCTGGCGTGTAAAGCTGGAGGGACTCTAAATCCAAAAGGTTTTCCTTCTACTTCCTTTTTTCCTTCAGCTGTTCTAATAAAAGACCTTGCCTTTCCTACAAGCCTTGCTTCTCTCCTATTCTTTGCCTATTAGGTCTGCAGTTGCTTCTGTAAAGATTTATGTGTCATCTTACAGGGGGAAATTATTAATAATAGTTCTTGTAGAGTCAGATCTTTAAATAGATATGACTCTCTTCTTATCCCTTCCCCTGACCTGCTTTACTAGCAGCCTTTCCTTGTTCCCGCTGTGTCTATCTTTTCTCTGACAACTGTGATTAAGCAGCCTTTTCCAGCCAACGGTCAGGTGTGGCTGTGGCTGAGCTGTTCTCTCAAGCATGATACTGGATCTGGGGCTTCCAAAAAGAAAAAAATGGGTGGGTTTTTTTCCTAGTGTGGGTTGAAGATCACTACTGTGCACCTCTGAAGGTCCTGCTTTCTCCTCGTTTTGCAGTAACTTTTCAGCTAGCTCTTTGTGTGATGCCACCTTATACTCCTGATAATCTTTAAGCTAGAGGTTTTCATAGGCTTTTAGCAACAGGTGAGTACATTTTTGTGTGTGTGTGTGTGTGTGTGTTTTAGCTGATGATGCCTATACATGCCTACATTTATATATCTAAAATATATATATTTTTAAAATATAAAATGTATTCACTTCATATATTTGAAAGGAAAAAGAGTAAAAAAATGTAGTGCAAAACTGAGAAGTGGGAAATGTTAAAATGTAAGAGAGGAATGATGTGTGGGATTTTTCTTAAAATGCAAACTCCCTATTTTGGACCTGTGAAAAAATAGATGGTTTCATTTTAAAAATACATTTAGGAAGGCCAAAGAAGAAGTAATATACAAAGGAAATGGGGAAAATGGAGATTAGCAGTCAGTAAAAGATAACGGCCAAAAACCTGAAACACTTGGTGGGGAAACTAAAAGGATCTATGTGTGTGTAGGGAGGGACTCTCTGAGTGTAAGAACTTGAGCACTGTACATAATCTTGTAGAGCCTGTGCTACATGGAGTACACGCTGGGTAACTGGTGCTTCCACAAAAACCTTTTCCGTGGAGAACTTACATAGTGGAGTCCTGCAGGGAATTATTATATGCTGTTTAGTTGTCTTCGCTGTTAATAGGAAAAAAGCGTTGCTTACAAAGTGGTGACAGTAGAAAATGTTTAATTAGGAAAGAACCGTTGTAATAGGTTGCTTTGGATAACTTGATGGGTTCATTTGAACAACATGCTTTTTAACACCAGTAAATTGAAAGAATTAAGAAAAGGTTCATCACTGCTCATAAACTAGGGATTTTACTGCTTTTCAAGCTTTCTTTGAGAGAAATCTGGGGTGGGACTGGTATGTCTTCCGTCTATCGGGCAGAAATGAATTCATAGTACCATGATGTAGCTGAGAAAGAGAGAAGAATGACTGGATGATTAAGCAGAGGAACACAACAGTTTGTGGCAGTAACGAGGCCCTTGAGAGAAAACTGCTCAGGCCTGGTGCCTGTACTTCCCATCCTTTCCAACTAATGATTAATTGGAAGAGTTATAGGAATGACTCTGGTCTGTAGAGCATCTGTTATAGCGGCATATTTCATAAACTCAACCTGTTTGGTCATGGCCAGTGGTAAGTAAGATCTGTCAGGAAATACGATCTTTAAAGGAAGGTTGATTTATCAGACCTAGTGGCCTTTGGGTGGCAGTGTGGACAGAGTGATACCATAGCTGTGATGCACTCCATAATCCTGGGCAGAAATGGCAGGGAGCTTGAGTGACCACTTGGTCCTGGGGCACGAGGAGGGCCAGACCTCATGTGGTAGCTCAGTGTTAACTGTCCATGGCTGCTCCCTGGCCTTGCTCACGGTGAGGAGAGGGGCTCTCCAGCTCTTGTGAGAGCCAAAGTGCTCTAAGATATGATCGGGCCAGGCAGCAGCACTGCAAAGGAGAGCCCCCTCCATTTCCTCCGTCTAATGCTGGCACACAGGCAGTACAGAGAAGAAAACCCACATATTTCAAAGTCAGAGAGAGATGAAAACTAAACTGAGAGAAAGCCAGGGTGTGCTGAGCCCAGGATTACAAACTGAATGTGTCACAGCAGACCTGGGTCTGGGTTTCCAGGTGTCTTGGCAGCTTGGGGACAAGGGGCATGTGCTCTGTCCAGGTATCTGGAGGTCCAGAAATTCTTTCTAGCCAACATCCTCTGATCTTTCCCAGCCTTTGTGTTGAGTCAGGAGAAAGGACTCATCCAGGGACACTCAGGTGTAGTGCCCTAAGGGTTGTGAGAGGGTATGGGAAGGGGACCTGTCTGCACTTGCAATCCTGAGGGGAAAAGAAAAAAAAACCCAACACATCGAAGACAAGGTGTGAGAAGCAGTGTTGGTGGGAGAGCACAGGCATGTAGCTCGACCGTGAAAGTGTCAGTGTGACACTGCTGGATGTAGTTCATTGCTGCTTATGTTTGTTTTTTTAATCAAGAAAATCGCACATGCAGTGCAACTTTCATAGTGGTCTTTTCATGTCCCTAAGAAATACTAGGATCAGCCTGGCTATGTGTAACCTTTTTCTTGTACACATGCTTTATGACACGATGACATGAGCTAATGACATAAGCACCTGCCCTCTTCTGTCCTATTCTCAACTTACTCATGTGCCAAAAAAGAAAACACTTACTTGTTGTTCACCACATGACTTGATCCTATTCAAGCCCTTGCGTGAAGACAAGATTTTAATTTTGGCAGGCTTTCTTATGGTGCTGGTCTAAGCATGTTATAAACAAAAAATCACTTTGCCAGCAGGTTTCTGAAATGGAGAGCAGGATGCTGTCCCTATTTTATAGCCTGCGATTTAAGGTATGCAGGGGCTTAGGACAAAGGACTTACTGGAGTACCTTAGAAATACCTTTGACTACATGATAACTTTGAGACTGAAAACCTGATTTTGATTTTTTTATTTTCTTTTTTCTTGATTACTTAGAGAACAAGATGTTATATCGCTGTAAATGTAGCCCTGTGGAGTGGCTATACTTGAGTGCGTAGTGCAAAATAGACTTGGAGATTCAGTCAGAAAATGGGAAGCAAGAACTAGTGACTGCAGATGCAAAATTTGGCTGCTGAGGATCACCTGGGTGCATGTTATAATTTTCTGGGAGAAAGTGGGTAGGTATTCATCTGAGAGAGCATACTCACTGATTCCTCAATCCCCTAACTCTCTTGCCTACCTGTTTCAGCTTTTCTAGCAGACCTACAGAGAGAGGCCTCCCTTGCTTTGCCTGCGGTAGCTCGCACCGGAACAGGTCCAGCCTGTGTTCTCAGAGAACTGGGAATCTTACTGGAAAAATCACTTGTGATGGTGTGACCAAAGACTATCACCAAGCCCGTGCATTAGAGTTCAGCACTGAGCATAAACCTTAAAATTCGCTAACTTCCAAGCAATTTCTTCATTTTGCAAACTTGCTGTTTTAATATAATTTTATATGCTATCAACATAAAATTAGTACTTTGAATTCTGGGGAAGAAAGGATTAGAAGTAAAATTTTTAAACTGATATTTGAAAACTTCTGAATAACCAGAGTTGTATAAGAAGGTGGAGATGTTTTACTTGTAGTCTACATGTGGACTCTTACAATAATGCAGAGCAAAGATTTTCTCAGTGACATTTTAGCTGAGGATTCTGTAGCTTTGATCATAAGGGATATAAGTCTCTAGTCTTTGATTTTTTTCCTTTAATGAAAGAGCTATAAAAGTAGTAATCCTTGCTCTTATATGAAATACTGCTTCATATATAGTATTTTTATAATTAGTGTATAGGTGCATAGGTACAGGTGCATAGACATATGCTACCTATATAGGTAGGTGCATAGACCTTACTTTTAATTAATCCAGTGCATTGTAATCTAAAATCTGATGTTCTTAGTTTGTACCATAGATGTATTTCTCAACAACACATGTAAATCATATCAATATTGAAATTTAATTCAGTCAACAGCTACAGGTAAAATTTAATTAGGTTCTGTGCTATGCTGTATATGGCCTAAGATCCTAATTCAGATGTTTACAGCGGTTTTGCAGATGAAGTGGCATCCTCTGTTACTGGGTTATCTGGCTGGTCCATTTACTTGGGTAGCACTACAGACCTTGTAGTAGTAGGGGCCCACTTGAAATGCTTTGCTGCTCAGTGGCTTTTGGAACTCTAGCTTTGAGTTTTCCCCTTTTGGGGCGTGTTCTTTGCACATCTGGCTTGTTCCACTCAGTAATGAATGTTACTGTTTTGTTAATGTGGGGAAATTCAGATCCCCCTTCCCTCCCTGGCCTGATGGCTGGAATTGGCCAGGCCTCTTGATCTTGGGAAGTGGGACCTTCCTCTTTGCAGGTCCTTACAGGAATCAGGTCGGTACAGTCCCAGTCAACGTTGTTAGAGGACAAAATCATGCTTTCTATTGCTGCGGGAGCATCACAAAGCCCATTTCTTCTCTGGGGTTTTCTAGTGTCTTTTGCAAAGCTGGTAACTGAGGCTGCAGCTCCCTGCTAGTGATTGTTCACCAGCTTAATTAGCTCAATGGCGAACTGATTGTTCATGAACAGTTCTTCTGCCCCAGCAATCAAATAGTGGTAAGGACCCTTAGCCACTGTTTAAGGGGAACTTCTTTAACTGTTTAGCTTTTTTACCTTTTTGGCCCTTTTCTTCCACCCTGCCATACACATTTATTTTCCATCTTTAAGGGCAAGGCACCTTCCTCCCCCTCCACCCCTAGTAACTTCTCTGTTACTGGTTGTTTTCTAAACTAAAAATCTTCTCAAGAGGAGTGTGCATGTAGGTTCATATTTGCACCTAGGGTACACTTTTCTTTAAGCTATAATGGAAACAAGCCTAGTTGGGTACTACTGTTCAGCGAAAGTAAAGCAAAGAGCCTATGACTGCTGGAGTGAATTCAGACTTGTCTCCCATGCAGTTCACTTCCCGGCATTCATTCAAAATTATCAGTGATTGAACTCTCCTCTTAGAGACAAAGCAGTTGTGTTGGTACTCAGCCACATTCTTCTCTCCTCAGCCATCCCAAAGAGATTGTACCACTCTAGGAAGCTTCTGGAGCTGCTTTTGGTGACTGTCATTACTGTTTACCTTCAGCTGTTCTTTCCTGCCTGCCTGGATCAACACCTTGCTTTCTCTTTGCGGGTGTTTCTTTGTAGCAAGGCTCCCTCCCCTCCTAATTCCCAAAGCCTTTGTAGTAAACAGAAATCTGTTGTTTGTTTGGTTTTTTTGGTTTATTTTACATGTGCTCTGTCACTGAACTAAGGCTTTCCCTGTGTGACCTTTGCTGGGTCAGCTAACTCAGCAAGTGCAAGGCACAGGGGTTTCATGCTGTTTCACACTGATGTCTCTTTTACAGGAGTTATTCAGCGCTGCACTGCTGTGAAGTACCACTACACCTCCAGCTCTCTGCCTCGCAACTTACCCATCAACATCACAAACACCATCCGGCAGGATGAGTGGCATGCACTGCGTAAGTAACCTGAAGCAGCATACAAGACTGGATTACTTCATGCCTTAATGCAATGCCAAGTGAAGGCTCTGAATCAGCTAGCTGTCGCTGGGCTCTAAGCATAAATAGAGGAAGGGCAAACAGCTGACCATATAATTGGAAGGGGACATGAGACTGGAGGGGCTTAAGCAGTGAATCCAGGAATACGGGCATGTCTCTAGTGTGTTGCAAGGTGTAATCGTATTCTGGATCTGAGGACAGACAACTCCTAGCTGGCTTACAGCAAAGCTGCTCCATCATTGTGTAGTCTGTATAAATCTTGTTGCATTTTTCTGTGTGCACCCCAGTGACCTGATGCAGCTCCCTGGCAATGAGCTCTCTTTAGGGAACATCTCAGTTTGTCTCTGCAACCTCCTGTTACCAGCTCCTGGCCCACAAGCTGCCTTATGCCCAAGTCTTTCTCATACAGATGACTGACCTGTAGCCTGTCACTGAGAATGATTTGATCAGTTTTTTAGGCTCCTGCTTCTCTCTGTTTGTTTTCTGGTTCTATTGTCTCAGATAATTCTGCCTAGCCCCTGTCGTGTGAGCCTCAGTGCTGAGGAATTCCAGCTGGAGACTGAACTAGGAAGAGACAAGAACAACACTTGTATTGTGGATGACAAATTGCTGTTCATATTGTTGGTACCCACGTTGGGTTTTTTTTAGTGCTTGTTACTGGATTTGTTTCCATCATACTCTATTGATTTGCTCTCTGCTTCTGTCCTCCTGCTATTCCTCTTTTCAGTTCACACTACCTGCCTTCCATGTGCTAGTCCTTTACTTCTCCTCAGTGTCCCCTCTCACTTCTTTTACTTGTATTTTCAGCAGACACTCATCCAACAAACTTCATCCCAAAGAAACACACCACATTACAAAAAAAAAAAAAGAAAGCCCCCTTGCATTAGTAACATTCACTATTTGTTGCCATATTCATAGTGCACCCCTTCTGTCCCATGCTGGGGAGAATTTGGCCAGTATTCCTCTTCATCAGGACAGAAATACTTTCCAGTTGTACAGTGCCCAGCAGAAGGGAGTCAAGTAAGCGGGATTCCCTCAGTTTCAGTATAATGGGCAAACTGTCTACCTCAAAGAAGCTACAGGAGTTGTCCTTGGGTGAAGTATAAACTTCAGAACCAGCAAATCTGAATCTGTCTGGACTACCCCAGGCTGTCCTGTCTGGCTGCTGCCATCTTCACATCTTCTTTCTTGCTTTTCTCCTTTCTCTTTCCTCAGATCTGCGGAGGATGACAGCTGGCTTCATTGGCATGGCAGTCTCCATCATCCTGTTTGGGTGGATCATTGGTGTGTTGGGCTGCTGCAAACAGCAGGAGCTCATGCAGTATGTGGCTGGGCTGCTCTTCCTAATGGGAGGTGAGAGCCTTTCGCTTCTACTCCTGAAGTCACCACAGTCAGAATTGCTGGCTGGGAAAGTGCTCTTAAAAGTCAAGTCAGCCCACAGCAAACACATGAAGCAGTTCCTTAGCGCAGCAAACCATCAGCACAGCGCAGTTACTAGTTCCAGCACTGGGCAGGACCTGTGCTTGCATGGGTACCTGCATGTTTCTGAGTAGACCCAGCTGTATGTAAGCGAGCCTTCTGCTCTGGAGAGCTGGTGTGTAGCCATAAGGACCATGTGCACAGTGAGCAGTCCTCTTGCCTGCTCTGAGTGTGTGGAGCCTGCAGCTCCTGTCAGACAGCTCAGCTCAGTTTTCCCTAAGGAATCTTAACAAACAGACAAACAAAAATCAATATAAAATACCTTGCTGCTGCTCAAAGATGCCCACATCTTTGGGTAACAATGAAGTCCAAACCCAGCTAAGCCTGGACAGCACTGGCCCAGGGGTAAGGACATGAGCTCACTGCTTGCCAGGGGTGTTACATCTATTCTTCCTGGCTAGGAGCAGACTTTCTGCATGGCCAAAGGTTCTTCTGAACTTTGATTGTTCAGCTCAAAAATGGGCTCAAAAATTCAGCTTTGAAAGGGGCATAGTAGCAACAAATGCACCAAAATCATGAGCTACTGAGATGCTCCAAGGATGAGGACTCTCAAATTGCAAGCAGTAATAGAGAACTTTCAAGTATGAAAAATGAGGCTCTACTTAAAAGCCAGAGGCCCTGTCAGCCCTGGAGGCCCAATGTCAGCATCCGTAATGGCTGCAAGCAAGGAACTTGGTGGTGTACGGCATCTGTATCAAACAGCTAGGTATGGCACTGGTTTGGTGCCACTTTGTGAGGCAGGGATTTTCCCTTGCTGTAAGTAACCCTTCTCAAGGAGTTTTTTTGGAGAGCTACACAGAAAACCACCCTGCTGACATGGTGTGATGCTTGAAAGGCTGGAAGTTAGGCTTGTGCTGACCTTGATCATCTTACATGCTGCTTAACTGCAGTTTCCTTTGGAAATGGGTTAATTTATTTTATCACACAGCAATGAGAGAGGTAAGTACTGTAAGTGAAACAGGCAGACTGGGTCCCCTTTGAGTGCTTCTGCACTTACTGTGATGGGCATACTGTCAGCGGTAAGAGCTGTCACTAGTATTTAGAGACAGATCCAGAGCTGGGGAAAATGACCACCTTGACCTTGAGTCTAGTGTACTAGTGTATATTAGACAGAGTGCCTTCCGTTACAAGTTTCTTCAGCTTTTTTGCTGCTCTACATAGGTGCTTAGGGAATGTGTAGCAGGATGACAAAGACCTGGACACTTTCTGTAGGCCTAGGCTACACCTGGTGGGAGTCTGATGTTTCTCATAGAAACTAAACAGTGCTGTACGCACCTGAAGCCCAGGGCTTCAGCTAGTTACAGGAGACTGCCCAAGTACTGTCTGGAACATGATGACCTTAGTCATTGAAAATAAATAAAGTCTCAGGAGAATCGAAGCATGATGAACTAAAAATGATGGAGTTTGAAATACCAAGAAGGAACTAAGGCAATATTGGTTATTTGTGAAGTGAGGTATCCTGTAATCCTACACAGCTTGCCTTTTTTTTTCTTTTTCTTTTCTCTCCCCTGCCTTGCAAGAAGAGTGACTGGTAGGACTAAAAAAAAAAAAAAAAAAAAAATCTTGATTTTGAAAATTCCTGACTTTGAAAATACATAGGGAAAAACCCGAAGAAACCAGAGCATAATTAACCTGTCTGAGGGCAGTGTAGAACCCTCTTGCTTTTTTCCTGCAGGTACATGCTGTATCATCTCACTCTGCACATGCGTAGCTGGGATCAATTTTGAGTTATCTCGCTATCCTCGCTACGTCTATGGGCTGCCAGAGGACATCAGTCATGGTTATGGCTGGTCCATGTTCTGTGCCTGGGGAGGCCTGGGCCTCACCCTGCTGGCTGGGTTCCTCTGCACGTTGGCCCCATCACTCAACACTTCTCGGGCATCTGTACAAAAACCCAGACAAGAAAATGGGGCTGTGTGACCTCGGCGGGAGCAAGGAGAGACTCTGGAAAGCACAGCCTGGGCAGAGCTGTGGGTTAACACCAGGAAGAGGTGGTGTGTCAGCGTGTGGAGAGCAGTGCCATAGCTGTCAAAATACCAGCCCGTGGGATGCTGCTACAGCCTCCAGTCATGGACACAGACACTGCAAGTAACTCCAGGTTTGAATTATTGGCAATTTGCTCATTGATGATTTAAGGGGGACAGTTCTTTTGATTTGTTTTTCTTCTGTTTACAAGGGATTAAGTCCAAGGCTGTATCTTTTTTTGTGCTGTTTTTTGAACTGTACCTCCATGGTCCTGTTATTGTCCAGTTGTAAGGGATGTTTACGCACCAACTCTATTGCTGCAGGTCTGTGTAACTCAGACCCAAATTAGGGCAAGGAGCTATGTGAAGTTGGCTTGAACACTTTTGCAACAGGCGTGTCTAGTGTTGGCTCAGGCCATCATTTCCCAAAAGAACCTTGATCTAAGCTGAGGTTTAGGCCAAAGAATTAGCCCGTTCTTAGTATTAATTTATTTAAATCAGAAATCTGTGCTATTCCATGCTGTGGTATCAGCTACTTACTCACCATGAAAGCCGTTTCCAAAAGGAGCCAGCTGTAACTGAGCAGCAAGACTCTAAAAAACTCTCTTACTGGCTTTAGGAAAGGAGGGGAAAGTTTTCCTCAGCTTCTTACACAGGTAAGGTTACTCATTTGGCTAACTAACATACCCTTGTTTTAATGGGGAGATGTATGCAACATGCAGCTTGTAACTATTCCACTAGAGGCCAGGGTGTATTTCTGAAAGTAAGTCATAGTTTGAGCTGCTGGGATCAACTTTCACCCCCCCAACACTGTGTGGGTGCAACTCCTGTTCTGTGAAAGGAGATGAGTAATTCTTCCCAAGCTCAAATAGCAGTACTGCTAAAATAGCAGATGTACAGCCCCCTCGAATATTAACATCCAAAGGAACCGCAATGTATTTTCCTCAGGAACGCGTGGCTTCTGCTCACTTCGCCCCTTTCTAACGTCAAATGCCCCCCGAGCATGGCGTGTCGAGAACACATGTGCTCCGCTGGAACAAGCTCCCTCTCCAAAATGAGCAGTAAGGACCAGTGCAAGTACTAGGGCTAACTCAGGAACATCAGCCAAAGTACTCTGGGGTGCATTTTTCTTTCTTTTTTTTTTTTTTTCTTCCCTCACATCCCTACCCCTCTCCGAAGTGTCCAAAAACTGCACAGGTAAAGATGAGATGGCCAGCATTTGGAGATGTTTACATTGTATTTAAAATACAATACAGTGGCATGTAAGATACTTAATGCTAAAGTCAGTGTATTTATGGAAAGTGTAATTTTTAAATGGAAGTTGTAATTCTCAACTGGCATTAAAAGTATTGAAAGACTTGCTCAGTAGATGAAACCTGGAATTCTTTCTGACTAATTACCAGACTGTTTCACCAGAGAGCTCATTTACATATCAGCAATGGTGTTAAAGCTTCCAGAGTTAAGTTTAAATGATAAAGTTAAAACATCATTCCTGTGTGAATAGTGTTCACTTCTCTCTTGCAAAATGTGTATTAGTTCAAAAGTTTCAAAGACTCTAACAAAGCTGTCCAGTCTGTTCACTGGCTGCACATACAAAAACCAGGGGATGCTGGCTGAGCGGCCGTTCATCAATTTCCAAGTATACGCTGTTGGTCCTACTCCAGAAGTAGCACAGCAGGATTTAATCCAGTTCTAGTGGGAGGACGCTCCAAAGACAACATGATGGGCACTGTGCACAGGAGGTTCTCACCTTCCTTTCTGCAGATGTAGAATCATCAAGCAAGGGTGACAGCCCCAACACATCATGGATTTGTTTTTAGAGGGGAAAAAATGCTTTATTTTTTCCAGACAGAAAGTGGTACAGTCCAGTCTAGTCCTGTCCTCTGCCAAGGCCACAACCTTGACTAGGCAGAGATCAGGCATAGTACTGCAGATTGGCTTTTTTCTTTGCTTGAACCTCCAGGATTCCTTCCATGTAGTCCTCGTGGGTGAGCTCTGTAGCTCCACGGCGGAGGGCAATCATCCCCTGCCCAACAAGACAGTATTTAGAGAGGCCATGTGAGCACCACGTCATATCAAAGCAATTACTCCATGCTGGCACGCTGTGGAAAGCTAGCTTTCCTATTTCCCTCCCATCAGCGTTGGCTGCTGCGGAGGAATACTTACCGCTTCAACGCACACAGCCTTGCACTGGGCTCCATTGAAATCATCTGTGCAGCGAGCCAGTTCCTCATAGTTCACATCAGGGCTGATATGAATGGGAAAGGGGAGTGGGGAAAAGTGAGAACATGTACCAAATAGAAGCAGCAAGGTATGGAGCTTTCTTAAAACCCAACAGTGAGTGCTCAACAAGAGAGCACCTACCACCCCACAGCCCTGAGGTACCACCAAAAGTGACAAACAGCCCCAAAAGGCCATGTCTCTTCCATACCTGACATTCATCTTGCGTGAATGGATCTGCATAATTCTGGCTCTGGCCTCCTCATTAGGCATTGGGAACTCAATCTTGCGATCTAATCGTCCAGAGCGGAGCAAAGCTGGGTCCAAGATATCAACCCGGTTGGTGGCAGCAATCACCTAAGTAGAAGTAGGGTCATCAGTCAGGCACGTGGAAGGCAGGCCTCTCCTCCCTAAGGATCCACCAAGCTGCTTCCCTTGGGCATTGTTTTCCATCCCCTGCTACAGCACCCTGGACCTCAGCAGCACTCTGTTAGATCCCAACCTTGACTTGTGTGTTGGGCTGGAAACCATCAAGTTGATTCAGCAGCTCCAGCATGGTCCTCTGCACCTCCCGATCACCAGCCTTCTCACTGTCAAACCTGAGGAGGAAACAAGGATAAAACTATCAGTGTGAACCTGACCACACCGCCCCTGGTTTTAATCACATAAAAAGACAGAATGACTGTGGTTCACACTCCCTGGCCAAGGTCTTCCGAATCCCTCCTTGAAACTACAGGAAGTCCTGTGTTGATGAGGACTGCAACTAGAATCACTGTCAGCAGCAGCTAATTTTTACTGTCCTTGGAGCTGAAGGGGGCTAATATTGTCCAGGCCCAAGTAGTAAATGAAGGTGAATATTTCCCTGTGCCTGATGCAGTGATCAGAAAATGGTTTTATACAGCAGGAGGCCATCAGATAGATTCCAAGTCTCCTGAACTTTGCTCATGAGCCCAAGGATTGTGGCAGCTGCTATCTGTCCATGACTGGCTTTATGCTCTGCTTCTGAATAGGCCATGCTTTAAGCTAGGCTGTCCTCGCATATACGGGCAAAGGGGGCTGCTAAGCAGCTCCTAAGAGCTTTACAACATGGCCTACACCTCACCTTTTAGTGCCAATGGCATCCAGTTCGTCAATAAAGATGATGGAAGGAGCTTTTTCCTTGGCTAGAGCAA
This sequence comes from Falco rusticolus, assembly GCF_015220075.1. Lineage (NCBI taxonomy): Eukaryota > Metazoa > Chordata > Aves > Falconiformes > Falconidae > Falco > Falco rusticolus. Next base: position 44,303,712 of record NC_051193.1, read on the forward strand.
AAGCATCACGTACCAGCTTAGCTCCATCACCAATGAACATCTGCACAAGTTGTGGACCCGCAAGCTTCAGGAACGTAGCCTGAGAAATGAAAGAGAATTCTGTGCCTTATTTCTCAACAGGGTCAGCTCTAAGTACTACAAGAAGCCCTTAATTAAAACAAACAAGCAAACAAGAAAATCCCAGCCTTTGTAACACCAGTTTGTATGTATGACCCCTCTCCCCTTGGAGGTGTTCTTTTGCTTTTCAGGTACTATTCTACAGCAGCACGCTCTGAAAGGTTCCTTTTACCTTGGTCTGGGCAGCACATGCTCGAGCTAAAAGTGTCTTCCCCGTTCCTGGAGGCCCGTACATAAGGACTCCTTTGGGCGGCTGTATACCCAAGTTTTCAAATTTCTCCTTATGATTCATTGGCAGGACAATGGCCTCCACGAGCTACCACAAAAGAAAAATATTAATACAAAACCCCATTCCCCTCCACAGATCCAGGCTGCCTGCTTCAAGCTGAGGTTCAGGGACTGTTGTCCACAGCCACACCAGAAACTAAACATAAAGTATCACCTCTTGGATTTGTTTATCCAGCCCCCCAATGTCACTGTACTGCTCTGTGGGTCTCTCATCCACCTCCATGGCTTTCACCCGTGAATCATACTCAGTAGGTAGCGTCTCCAGGATCAAGTAAGAGTCTTTGTTCACCCCCTGTAAACACAAGTCCTTTGCTTTTAACAGGCCCTTCAGACAGCAATTAATAAACATGCGATCAAAGATGATTCACTAGACCTCAAGGATGCAGGAATAACCAGCTTTGACACTGGCACTCATCAGATCACCACAGCTTGGCACAGTGGACAATGCCACAGCCAACCTGGCACATTTTAAAAAAAGAGGGGTCCAATTTACTTATGATGCAAAAGATTGGTTTTAGAAAGCTTACTAGGTGATATCTAGATTTTCAGCACCTGATTGTATACATGAAGAACACACACCCCAAACTACTTTTCTATACTACAAATACAACTGAACCCCTAATATCTTTTCATTAAAATTTTAGTACAGAAATGGTCTTAGAGAAATCTGGATAGATTTGTCTCCTTTCTAAAGGGCAAGACATACGCAATTTTCTGGCCAACGTAGCATCGTATCTTAACAGCCACAACAGCACCACTCACCACTAGGTCTCCAGGCTTCAACTTCTCAGCATCAACCAACCCAATAACAGGCAGGAAATAAGTCTGTGGAAAAGAAATCAAAGCAAGCAAAACCAGCCATATTAGAAGGTCCTTATCAGCACTCCTCACACCTAGCTGGGCACATGGGACTTACCTGACGTGTAGAGGTTTTGATCACAGCACACTTGCCCTTTCTCTGGGAATCCAGGTCAATGTTTGCTCCATCCTCCTCCTGGTCATTGGGGTCAACGTCCAGCAGCTGAAAACCAGAGCAAGAGACTTCACGACAATGTAACCAGGCTAGCAGAATGATGCCAGGATTAATGTATCTAAATTACATGCAGTAGGAGAAATAAAACTTCCCACCACCCATCAGCAGTAGAATCCTGAAAGCATTAAAGTCCTCCTATAAAAATTAATTTCTTTCTTTCCTCATGAAGCAGCACACAACAGCACATAGAAAGACACTACAAAGTTCAGAACAAAGTAGTAGCTAATGGCACCGATTTCTCCTCCTATTACTGCAGCTCACATTAAGCCTTAAGTTCATTATGTTTTAAAACACCAGTACAAACCACGCCTCTTTTTTCAAAAAACCAGAAAACTATCAGCATTTTTTTGGCCTATCAGCAGAATTACTGAATTAAAAAGAGAATGTGATGTAGTAACAGAGCCACTGCTTTTCATTACTGCATCACAGGTTTCAGAAAGCACGCACCAAATTTCACATGCCCAAGTCTACACTAAGCGAGGCTGTGTCACCCTCTGATGGCTGTTACATACAGATGAACAGTAGCCAACATGTAAAGAACAACCCAGAGAGGAAGCGGGCAAGTGATGTGCACTTCTAGGTCACCGACAAAACCAACAGAAAAACCTGAAAGTCTTGGCTCTGGGAGGATCAGTAGTTCGAGAATACACCATGTCTCAAATACCTGCCGAGTTGCCCTGCCCTTCTCCCTCCCAATATACACTGCGCACACTTTCTCACACTGCTGCAGGGAAGTGCACCACTCTCACCTCGATCACGTTAGAGACAAGGTATGGCAGGGTTTTGTTCACTTTGATCTTCTCACTGTTCTCTTTGATCTTGTCTTTCATAGCCTGAAGCTCATGGGTCACTCTCAGTACCTCACTCTTCATGATCTGGATTCAGTATGCAGAAAGAGATAGGAATAACATCAGAAGACTAAGGCAAGATAAAATTTATACATTATTCCAAAAGTAAAAGAGTTGTAAAAATTAAGTCTGAGGAAACAGTGGGTATAAAGGAAAATATAATATAAAAAGAGGAAAAGCCAGCAAATTTAGCTAAAATTGGTTAGGAGTCATTGGAGGCCATTCTAGTGTCCAACTAATCAATATCCCTAAGTCATTTGTTCACTGTGTCACTGAGTAACCTTAACCTAGTCAATGCATCAGCTTACAGGGTTGCAGTATGGCCTAGATAAGGACATGACCTAGATAAGGCAACTGTGTTTTGGTTTTCATTTTTTAATATATACAGATACACAGGTAACTAGATATGTAAACACACACGCACATCTGTATGCATACATATACACACACTTATTTTAAAGTTATATTTTGCTGGGTTTAAAGAAGAATTGTGTGCTGGAACACTGAAGCAATGACACGCAATAGCATAGGAACAAACAGCCAGAAAAACTTTAAACTGGAAGTATCACAGTACAGAACCAAAGTCCATTGAAAGTAAGAACAGGGAATGGCAGAACTGAGGCTTGTGCCTACTGGAAGCAGCAGGACTAGCAGCACCTTTGCGAAGAGATGTACTGCCACGGCTTCCAGTGGAACAAAGAGAAAGACGGGTGCCATTTTTATGAAGTTGTTCTGTTCTACAAGACCACACATATCAAGAAAGACATATGAGAAAAAAATATATCAACTGCCTCTGTAGTGAAAAAATACTCTTTGGTCTCTCAAACATTCAACACTGCAGCAGTACACAGTATTTGTTCCCTACAAAGATAGCTGGGTCCTTTGGAAAACAGTGGAACTCACAGGACAACTCAGGTTGAGAGGGACCTCAAGGGGTCTCTAGTTCAACCTCTTGCTCAAAGCAGGGTCAGCTGTAGGCTCTCACTAGGCTGCTCAGGGATTTCTTTGCCCAACCGAATCTTGAAAACTTCCAAGGACAGAAACTATACAATTTCTCTGGAACAACCTGTTCCACTGTCTGACTGCCCTCACAGTGACAAGGTCATCTTCATACCCCTGTGGAGCCTCTCATTTGTTCAATTTACGACTAGTAATTTATGGTTTGAATTAACCTTAGCCTAGGCTTCAGTAAGATATAAAACCTTTCTATAAGCAAAAAAAGAAACAAACCAAACATACATGACAGAAAGCTCAAATTCCTACATCTTTATAGAATTTTAACTTTTCTGGTGCTTTTACTACTACTTTGGTCAACAGCTCAATGTCTGGAGATCAGCGATGAGTGGTGTCCCTCAGGGGTCCGTACTGGGACCAGTACTGTTCAATGTCTTCATCAGTGATGTAGACAGTGGGATCAAGTACACCCTCAGCAAGTTTGCAGATGACACCAAGCTGAGCAGTGCAGTTGACACGCTTGAGGGACAGGAGGCCATCCAGAGGGACCTGGACCAGCTCGAGAAGTGGGTCTGTGTGAGCCTCATGAGGTTCAACAAGGCCCAGCGCAAGGTCCTGCACCTGGGTCAGGGCATCCCCTGGTACCCATACAGGCTGGAGGATGAAGGGATTCTGAGAGCAGCCCTGCTGAGAAAGACCTGAGGGTACAGGTGGATGAAAAGCTGGATGTGAGCTGGCAATGTAGACTCGCAACCCAGAAAGCCCAGTTGGTCTGCTGCATCCCAATAGGGGAGGTGATAATGCCCTTCTGCTCTGGTGAGACTCCACCTGCAGGGCTGGTCCACCTCTGGAGCCCTAATTCAGGAAAGCCACGGACCTGTTGGAGCGGGTCTGGAGGAGGCTACAAAAATGATCAGAGGGCTGGAGCACTTCTCCTGCGAGGGCAGGCTGAGGCAGTTGGGGTTGCTCAGCCTGGAGAAGAGAAGGCTCCAGAGAGACCTTATTGCAGCCTTTCAAGACTTAAAGGGGGCTTGTGTGAAAGATGGGGACAAGACTTTTTAGCGGGGCCTGTTATCGACAGGACAAGAGGTAAAGGCTTTAAACTAAAAGAGGGTAGATTCATACTAGATATAAGGAAGAAATTTTTTACGATGAAGGTGGTGAAGCACTGGCACAGGTTGCCCAGAGAAGTGGCAGCTGCCCCATCCCTGGAAAGGTCAGGTTGGGCGGGACTCTGAGCAACCTGATGTAGTTGAAGATGTCCCTGCTCATTGCAGGGGGTTGGACTAGATGACCTTTAAGGGTCCCTTCCAACCCAAACTATTCTATGGTTCCGCTACCTGTAAGGGAAAACACCTATCAGAAGTTCTGTACTCACCATCCAACAGTAAGTACATTTATACCTCAGACTAACACATCCCATACAGGTGTTTCTCAGTACTGTCTGGCTGACACCCGCATATGTTTTCCTCCCTTTCCTGGTCCGTCATGCAGCTGGAAAACACAGTTTGTGATCCCTGCTGAACCGACCGTAGCACCAAATGGTTTCAAGAAAACTGGTTAGACCTGAATTAGCTTACATGATTCTGTTTCATGCAGAAATCCACCCTTCTCTAAAAAACTGTCTTTTTAAAACACTCTACACCCAAACAGAATACTGTGCTGTAACACATACTTATTCCCAGGACAGAACTATTACAGGAGCCAATACAGAATCTGTTACACAAAAATGCAAACATTTTAGAAATTTGATTTAATAAACAGTGTCTGGGAAATATTCAAGGAAAATTGCGCGAAGGGAGGGTGCCAATAAACATTTCTCAATTATGATGCTTTTACTATAAAACAGAGAAGACTTCTTTTACTTTTTACTGTATTCAACAATTTAAAAATAAGACACATTTATTTTTGTTATCTTTAAAGAATAAGAAAGTATGTTAATAACAGAATTATGTGCGGAGCCTGAAGCAGCAGGATGAAGTTGCTCTGTAGAATTTACAAAATAATTTCTCTCAATATTGCTAACATAAGGCATTGAGACAAACTTCTACTGAAGTTGTAAGTGCTCTTTTCTCTGATATGGGTCTATCTTAGGACAGGTCTACCCAGGTCTGTCCTCTTTAACAACTTAACAAATGACCCAGAAAAGAGGATGAAGTGCACTCTCACCGTGCTTGAAACCAAACTGGGGGGCACTGCCTCCATGCTCAAGGGCAAGGCTGCTGCTCAAAGGGTCCTTGGGAGGCTAGAGGCATACAGAAACCTTACAAAATTCAAGGACAAATGCAAAACCCTACATCCGGGAAGGAAGAGCACCTTGCAATGACACAGGCTGGCAACTGGCTGGCTAAGGACCAGTCCTGTGGACAGAGACCCAGGAGTCTCCATGGACAACAGAGTGAACAGGAAGCAGCAATGCGCCCTGGAAGCAAGGGTGGTAAAAGGCATCCCAGGCGGTACTAACAGCAGCGTATATGGAACAAAGCGATCAGCCCGCCTCACTCAACACTTGTTAGGTCCTACCTAGAGCACCCCGTCCAGTTTTGTGCCCATACAGCAAAGAGATGGATGAACCGGGCTGAGCTCGGCACGGCCCCCCCCCCCGCCGGTCAGGGCTGGAGCGCGGGCGCTGTGGGACGCAGTGAGGGCTGCGGGCTGGCCGAGCTGGGGGGCTGCTGGGGAAGGGAGTGAGAAGGCAGAAGGTGACACTTGAGGCAGCGCACGGTGGGCGGACAGACAAAGGCCGACACCAGAGAGGTTCAGCCCGCACGTCAAGCAAATCCGTCCGGCCCGTGCCACGGACGCGGAGCAACCCGTGGCTTTAGAGGCTTTCGAGACCCAACCAGATAAAGCCCTGCGCAGCCCGGGTGCCCTGCTTTGAGCAGGTCAGACCAGAGACCTTCTCGAGCCCCTTCCTACCTGAATGACCCGATGATCTGCCCGACCCGGGCCGCGGCAGAGCCTGCCCCCTCCCCGTGCCCGGGGCCGCTGCACCTTCGGGAGCCAGGGCTCTGCACAGCGGCCGCCCCTGCCGCGGCCCTCGCTCCTTCAGCGTTCCCCCCGCCTCTCGCTACTCAAGCTACCGTTCCCGATCTAGCGAGCTGCACCTTACGCCCGTCACCGTCACCGAGCGCCAGCAACGCCCCGCTCCCGGCCCCGCTCCCGGCCCCGCTCCCGGCCCCGCTCCCGGCCCCGCTCCCGGCCCCGCTCCCGGCCCCGCTCCCGGCCCCGCTCCCGGCCCCGCTCCCGGCCCCGCTCCCGGCCCCGCTCCCGGCCCCGCTCCCGGCCCCGCTCCCGGCCCCGCTCCCGGCCCCCCGCGCTACCTTGATCTCGCTGTCGAGGAGGCGCGTGCGCTGCACGATCTCCTCCGTGGACATCTTGAGCACCTCCTCGCCGACGCCATCCTGCGGGGGCACAACGGCAGCGTCACCCTCGGCCCGACCCCGGCCCCGCCGCCGCACCCCCGCGCCCGCCAGCGGCCCCCGGCCCGCGGCCCCTCACCTCCGACTCATCCCACACCGACGCCATCTTTGCGACAGCGCGGCGGGCTGCGGGCGGCAGATTCCGCGCTGCGCGGCCCCGGGCGCAGGGCGGGAGGCAGCGGGACAGGCGGCTGGGGCGGCCCCGCGGCCCCTCTTCTTCCCCGTCTCGGCGCCCCGCCGCCCCTCGGCCCCCGCCGCCCCGAGCGCGGCCCCGCGGCTCTGCCGAATCTGCCGGCGCGAGGGGCAGCCCGCCGCGCGGTCACGTGCCCCGGCCAAATGTGCTGAGTGATGGCCCCGCCGCCATCTTGGTGCGGGGCGGGGGCGGGGCCCCGTGCCCGGCGGCGGAGGCAGGCGGCGCGCTGCGGCGATACCCTTTATTGCCGTCAGTCCCCGTACAGAGCAGCGAGGCAGCCGAGACCGAGCGCGCCCCCGCCGCCCACCCCCAGCCCCGCGGCTGCCAGGGGCGCCAGGCACAGCCTGAAGGGCCCCGGCCGAGGCCCGCGGGAGGGTCAGACGTAGCCGGGCTTCACCGACAGGCGGCGGCAGTTGGGGCAGCCCCGGGTCCCGTTGGTCTGGAGGCACCTGCAAAGGGAGGAGGCCGTTTCAGGGGGTGCTCTGCGGCCGGGGGCTCCCCCAGCGCCGCCCCCGCTGCCATTCCGTCTGTTAACCGGGTAACATCGGGATCGGCTCCCCGCCCCGGGCGACGCTGGAGCCGGTTCCCACCCGCTGCGGGCCCCCCCTCCCCCTCCCCGCCCCCCCCCCCTCCCGCCGCCCATCCCGTCCTGCCGTGCCCTGTCAGGCTGCGGGTTTAAATTCTTAATTTTCTGAACCAAGTGTTTTGTCACGCTCGCGATTCTTCTGAAAGTCTGATGATGGCACAGCTAACTCTCATGCCAGTGGCACAACGAGAGGCCTCGCTCCTCACCTCCTGCACCTCAGCGTACCCCCGGCCCTGAGGGAACGTGGGGGGGATTCAGGGGCAAACCCCAAACTGCCCCGGAGAGAAGAACTGGCTCCCCCAGAAGAATTCACTAAGAACCCGTGAACCGGGCTAAGCACCCACAAGGTGAGGACAGTGGTGAACGGTCATTTAGAGGACAGAAGTGGCAGGGCTGTTATGGCTCCATCTCACCCTGCCAGGCCATGAGTTTCATGACGCTGCAATGTGTGATCTGCACCCCTTAGGGCACAGTGAACGGGACAAAGACCTGGGGAACAGCATGCATAGGACTGTCCTACTGTGGGCACAAACCGTTCTTTCCTATGACTAATGTGGTGACAAGGGTCTTTAGTACTTCCAGCTCATTACTTTAAGTGGAAGAAGTGGGAGCAAGGCAGCGCCTGGAGCTGGTTGTTCTTCTCCCCAATGGACTCCCCACACATGCCACAGTACAGCTCCATTTCCTCCACGCATTCATGGAACTTCACGACATGGTCACGCAATTCTTGCTGCTGCCCCTTTGTACGATAGATCGTTTCGCACAGGCAGTGGAGCTTCAGCAGGCCAAGCTGCACATGAAGGGCAGAGAGATAAGAAAAGCGAATAACAGGGTGAAGACAGACCAGTTACAGAAAGAGTGGAAACCGCTACAGCTTCATCAGCCAGCTAGAGAAACATCAGCACAGACAGCTACCTGAGGGACAGGATCAGTCATAAGGACATCTGGTCTCTCAGTACTTCCTGCCATTAACCCTACATCTCTGTAGCACAAAAGGGGACACCAGGTTTGAGGTACTCTGCGGCTCTTTCATCAATATGGTTTTCCTGAGCTATCCATGATGTAACACTGTGTTTCAGTTCCCTTTGCCTCCAGCCAGCACAGGGTTCCAGCTGCTGCTCAGGGCAATAATATTTTTCAAGGAGAGATCCCTAATCCTCTAGCTCTCTGCTTGCTTCATACCCCATTTTTACTGCTTCCCCTTCCCCTTTGTTTATTCCATTGTGACTCCTCCCTCACTTTTCAGTCTTGTGCACTGTGCAATGGCACACATCTAAACACTTCATAACAAAGCAAGTCCCAAGCACTGACTGGTTAATACAGATGCGTTAATAAGCAATAACAAGTTCAGATACTTTAACACTTAAGTTGCCTGACAGAAGGCTATGGGCAGTCCCAAAGAGAAGCTGTAGGATCCTACCTTGTTCCCTAGTCCCTCTGCCAGCTCCTGTGCCTTTTCAATACTTTCCAGAGCCTGTGAATGGAGAGCATGCATCATCAGTTCTCCGTCTGATATATCAAAACCAGACTTGTATGAAGGCCCAATGGGAAATATTAAAAGAAAGAGGTAAAGAGTAGAATCTGGAGAAACGAACATCACTGCATTTCTGGAGATCCAAGAGAACTGTCCCACAGATTTCCCGCCCTCCCAAAGGTTCATCCATAAGAAAAGCTTGGTTTCTGAAAGACCACAAAACAAAAGTATAAAAAAATTAATAAATCTGAGTGCTACATTCCTGTTCCAGTCACGTAGTGCAAAGTATGGGTATGATGTTGGCAGAGGCTGATGTTTCCAAACAAAGAGAATACAGATATATTTAAACTCAGTCACATATCCTCATTGGGGTTGGGATGATGCACGAGCAAAGCAAGCCTTTTTCCCATCATACCCTGCAGGCACAGTAATCGGTGGGCAACTCCAGTTTCACTTGTACAAGCAGGGAGGAAAGGGATCACCACCACCAACACACCACAGTCTTCCATTTCTTTCCTTGCTGTTCAGATATACACTTTGTCTTATTTACATATACACAGTGTGATGTAGGATTGTGCTACTATCCATCTTTTTCTATCTGAAGGGAGGTATTTAGCATAGCAGTTGTTACACCAAATGAGTCTCTACTTTCCCCTAGATGTCACAGTGTTCCTCATCATTCTGATCATGTCTCGGTTTTCCAGAACTGTTGAAATCTGCTTCAGATTTGACCAAGAGGAAGAAGAGGTCTCCCTTATGATGCAGTATTTTTCAGAAGGAACGTTATAAATTTCTACCCTATAATATGGCATTACTGCTATTCTAGGAGAAGAGGAACAGATGAGATAAAAGAATGCACTTTGAATGCAGAGGAGATGGCATTAGACCTGTGGTGGCTGCGATAGCCTAGGATAAGGACCTTGTAGAAGTGGGAAGCATGAACTGAAGGCCAGCAGGTAGAACATAACTGAGAGCTGGGCCTAGGAAGAGTGACCGTGCACTGGAAAACCCTGAAATTAATGACCGGGACTAAGAATCAAAGTGAAACATGTGGGGTGGAGAAAGAGATGCTGAGAAGTCCAGGGGACAGTTTGTCTTGGACAGGAATATGAGACTGCACAAGTTTGAGCAAGCAGGCTGTGACAGCAGCCTGGGAGGATCTGTGATAGCATTGACTATGTGCAAATGAAAGGAAACTGACTAACTGGCTGAGGAGACTGGGAAGATGAAGGAAGCTAGCACAAGATTAGGGAATCGGTGAGTGAAAAGTTAGCAAACTGCTTTGTTAGGCAACTGATATTGGGATGAGTAGTATGAGAAATGGAAACTGGGACTGGCAGGTTGAGGACAGGCCCGGGTGAGTATTCAGCGCTGTGGCATTTGAGGTGGTCACGTTTGGGGCAATGGGCATAAGGTCCCTTACCCACCAGGGCAGACTTCCCTCTAATGCCTGGAACTGAAAGTAAGATTCATCTATTAATTCTCTTCTGTGGGTTTTGGTGAGATTAGGACTGTGTGCAAAGCCCTCACCAAGCTCTCATACGTGCTTGTGAATCAGAGGGTGGCAATGGCTGGAAGTGGGATCAATGGATGGAAGGGTTTGATGAGCGCTCTGAATATTCTCTTATGTAGTGGCCTAGCTGCTGTGTCCTGTCCCATTCTTTTGAATACAAGACACAACGCCAAGAAATGATTACACTGAACAAAGTTTTTAACTGCACAGTTTCTTCTTCCATTGCAAATGTAGTGTTTACTTACTGAGATTGCACGGTGTATCTCATCCAGCTGATTCCCTGCAGTAGGCCACTCCCAAGCTCAAGGTGCTGTCGGAATCTCCGACAGACACATACTCAGTTTCCTAATATCTGGGACGCTTTGTTTGAGCTAAAATTCTCTGAGTCTTATATGAGTGATTAGTGAATCTTCACTGTATCTACACGCAAACCAGCATCCTGATGTGGCCTTGTGCAGGCATTCCAGGTTGTTCAGCACTACTAGTTCAAGGCTACCCTTTGAGCATCTCATTCTGCAGCCTCATAATGTTCCTGCAGCGCAATCTGCTACACGTACTGCAATCTGGATTTTAACACATACACTGCCTAAGCATTTTCAAAACAAGTAACGTTGCCCCCTTGTATTATGTTGACCAGTTGTCTATTCCCAAATGATTTTCTGTTCTCATTTCTCTGTTTCACATCACAGTTCATATACCTTCAAAGTCTCTCTAGGAATTTGATGCCATGTTTGTCTGAAAAGCACATGGTGGAGCCGTAGAGCTGTCTAAACATCATCACTATTACTACGAGCTTAGTCGTATAGCTAAAAAGTAGGCAGCAGAATCTATGGCGGAGCATAAGCCAATTACCTACAATGGCAGGAGTAGGCTTCCTTCCCTCAGTGCTGGTTTCTTCTCAGTGCAGTACTTAAAGTCATCAGGACTGACTAATGAGACAATTCTGTAAGTCAGCAGTCTGACTCAGAGTGGATGTTCGTACTGTTAGTAACCAATTTCTGGCTGAGGGGCCATTTGGAGAAACGTGACTGTACAAGCAACAGACCCTGTTGTACAAGCAAGGGGTACAGGTCTCTACCGCACTTTGATGGGTGTACAGTTCAGAAAAAGACTGTATGATTTAATCTTGCCTAACAAAATTCTGTAGAAACAAGTTGGTAACTGACCTTGTCCAGCTCCTTTTGCATCATCCAGCACTTAGTCACTCCTAGCAGCACCTGGACCAGGCCCAGGCGGTTTCCAATCTCTGTCATGATGCTCATGGAGGAATCATATCGAGGAAAGGCTGTCTGCAGAAGCAGGGAGGAAAACATGTGTTTTGCTATGGCCTGCTTTCCACACCCTGTTGCTATCCCCTCTGGCCTTCCTGGCAGGAAAGAGCTGTACCTGCACATCTCTGCGACTGCGATGGATATCTGCAAAGCACAGCAGACACAGCGCTTGCAGAGGCCGGTCACCATGCTGCAGTGCAATCTTCATGGACTCCTGAAAGGAATTGTCTATGGTCAGTAAAAGAGCTTATTCCTGGTTCAAAACAGCAGGGCTGGGACTGTGCACTCCAGCCACTGGAAAGTCAGCTCTAAAGAAATGGTACAATCTTTTTAAGGCAAGTAAAGTCATGTTCACATGTTCCCAACCAAGAGCCATGAATAGACCCAAACTGTTGAGGCCCCCTGGGCTACTAAAACCACAGCTCTAAGATGGGGAAGCACCACGAACATCTAGAATCAAGAGTGAATGCCAAGTATTCCTCCCAGTCCTGTAGGCAAGATCCCCTTGCAGAGACCTCTGCATCTGCCTGCGCCCTATACCTCACAGCAGTCCATAGCATCTGCCAAGCGCCCCAGCTTCCGATAGGCCACTGCCATGTGATACTGGCTCATTGCACGGTACTTCAAGCTCCAGCCCTTTCCATAATCATTCACCAGCTCAGCTGCTTTACATGGAAAGAATAAGGCTTTCTCGTAGTCCTGTAAGGCAGACAAGCAGATAGACAGTAGTTAGAGCAAATATAAAGCAAAAAGAAGTTAAGAGCTGGCAAATCACCCGCATCCTTAGTTCCTGCCTGTTTTTGCTCATATAAATCACTATTTGCCTGTGATAGCAGTAGAAATAGAGAATCCATGAGTTCTGGCTGCCAGCCCTGTGTGCAGACAGTACCTCCTCTGATGTGATCTTCTTTGAAGCTAAGTTTGATCTTTTAAACACACAGAATATTCACAGCTGCTTCTGCTGTGCTATGTAAATATTACACTAATCTTACTGTGAAGGAGGGCACTCAATGAGTGTCTTATAAAGAAGAGAGCTTACAATGCCTTCTCAGTACTTCACTTTCTATAGCAAAGAAATAAGTTGAAATTCACACCATTTCCAATGCTCTCCTGAATCCACGCGACAATCACCCTTCCGCCCCTTAGGTTACCCCACCTTTATCTGGGTGTAGAAGTTCCCGAGGCTGCAGCAGACTCGACACTCCAGCATCTTGTCATCATTGTTGTGTGCGTAGCGTAAAGCTTTCTCAAAGCATTCCAAAGCCTTCTGGAAAATGCTGAGGCCTAAGAAGGCATTGCCCATGCTGAGGCTCACCTGGCCATTCAGCTGCAGGCTCACAGTGGTACCCTGCATGTTCAGGCATGTCTTACAGTAAGAGATTGTTTTCTGGAATTCACAGAGTTTCTCATTGCTGCGAGCCAGGTTTAGGTAGCTCTCTGTAAGGTAATCTGGGTCTTCCAGCTCCCGTGCTGTGTCAATCTGTACCACTGCAAACTTTAAGTAGAAAAAAGAGCGTTTATAAAAGTGTGTCATTTATTTAAATACAGCTTAAGCATCCGTGCAGTAGCACCCTGTACTGGAGAAGTGGCTCGTCTCCGAGCAGGGCAGAGAGGTCCAGCAGCACAGACTGAGAAGCACAGTATATATATTAAGTGGTTATCTTGGTTTAAAAGGCCTATGAATGGTCTGAAGAAATCTTTCCCTCTCTCCACATCATCTCTGGGGCAAGGTAGATGAACTAGGCTGGCAATTAGTGGAAAAAAGCTAAATAGCCCTAAAGAGAAGCAGGTGAAGTAGGATACTGTTGACACAATGCAGCTCAGTTTAATTAAATCCACTTTCTCTGGAATGGATGAAATATTAAAGTACTCTGTTGATAAAAGAAAGTAAGCAAGCCGCTTCTTTCATCAATTTTTTTTTTTTACTCACAAATTGCAGTCTTGACAGTTTTTGTTCTATCACCTCCAGGATTCATTGTATACAGTTCTCTTAAGTGTTTTGAGGTCTGTTTCTTTTAGACTGCAAACTCTTCTGGGCAGTGACTGTTTCGTGGTGAACCAAGCAGACTGCTGGCTGAATTAATACCAGTAGCAAAGGTAAATATTTAGTCATTTTCTCAGTACGTGTTTTCGTTAGAGATTATGGGTTAGGTTTCTGGATAACAATCCCCAAGGCCACCAGTTATGTGCTTTTATTGTATAGTGGCAACAAATAATAATTTAAGCAACATTTTACATTCTTCACAAAATAAAATAAATAAATAAATACAGAAATTGCATGTGTTTGGGTGTATATGGTCTGTTTCCTTAGCACTTTAGGAAAACTGCTATATGGATCCACTAATGTGCATAGCTCGTGCTTCCCCACATTCCCTTACCTTTGTACAAGTTCTTCATTACTTCCTGATCACCACAGTGTCTTTCCTTGGCGTGAAGTAATTTTTCTCTCCAAAAGAAGTTAAGCACCTTAAATCCCATCGTTAAGTTCATGCGCTTAATTCTGACCCCTTGTCTCTGGTTATTTCCTCTTTCAGTGGTTTATTGCTGAAGTTCTCCTTCCTCTACCTTTGATCACTTTGATCAGTTTGACTGAAGCCATTTTTCCTTCCTAATACTGGGAAGAACTAAAATTCACCCACTCTGATCCCACTTTCTGTTCTCAGGCAACAAATTAAAGTTCAGGTATACTGAGCCCACTCCTTTGCCTGTTTGTTTTCCACAAAGGCCTCAGTATTTCCTTCAGGCAGCCACATCTTACCTTTTTTGCTTCCCTCTTCCCTAATCAGTCTGTTGTTTCTGCCACCACCTAATTCCACATCACTTACTAGAACTGTTTTTCTTCAAATGTTTTCCAAGTGTATTAATATCCCTCTTTTCTTCTTCATCCTAAAGTATTTGGTTTTAAATAGGGCTTTGACATGTGCATGGGTTTACTAGTAAGAATTGTTCCCCCCCCGCCTTTCTTCTATACAGAGCTACCAAAATCTTTTCAACGAGATGTGGGTACCCCGTTCACATTTTCTGCTAAATGCTGAATGATTACCGGTTTAGTAAGAGGCAACCAAAAACACCAGGACAAGAATATCAAGGCCCTTTAGCAAGACTCTATTTCAAGCTGGGATAGTTTCTTAAGACGGTTACAACATCCTCTTGTGTTGTCTTCCGGGTTCCTGAGTCACCCTCCCCAACACTGCCTGCTGCTCTCTGTATGTATCTTTCCAGATCCACGTATCAGCTTCTTTTTGTTCATTTAATCAAACAAGTTTATCCTCATGCTCTTGAAATGTAACTTCAGCTTCTTTTTACCACTCCTCCTTCAACCCCACATCCTTCTTTCTTCCATGCTGTCCTGACAACTGGGAGTCCCTCTCTGACCTCATCCATCACACCCTTCCTGGAACGTCGCTCACCTCTCCTCGCCAAAAAAGCAACCTCTTTCCCCCCTTAATGAGCCCCCTTGCAAATAAATAATTGTAGTAAAAAACAATGTAAGATCTGTGTTAGATATCAAACAGCAGTAGCAGTTGAACAACAAGATAACAGACATGTCTCCACAAGACTGCTGCTTATTCTACAGAATCCACTTGGACACCTCTTTTTACACTGACATACACACTGATAACAGGTTTACGTGGAGCAAAGGCCCTGTTTTCATACCTTTTCCTGAAGCCTGATAACATCATGTGCCTGTATGTGGGGAATAAATCAAGAAAGGTCCCCATGATTAACTGGAGAACATCAATAACATGGGAATCCTGAGGGACAAGACCAATGAAAAGCAGAATTCTGTGGATCTTGTGGGCTGGAGCTATTGGTCAGCACAGTGATTACAGCAGCCCACAATATGCACTCAAGAGCTGGTATGTTCTACTATATACAAAATGAAAGCCCCGATTTCACATTCTGATCTCCAGCCACTTTCCGTAGTGGGTGCGACACAATGGCATGCATTCATCTCCAGTTTGCCTTACCTTCAGCATATCTTTGTATCTGCCCATCTCTGCATGAGCAGTGATGAGGCAACCCAAAACCCGAAACCTGCCAGCAGGATCCGCAGACTTCTCCAAAACCCTCATCCAGACTCGCAGGGCCTTTTCGGTCTGATTAGACTGGTAAAGATGGAGTCCTTTCTCTATCTGTTGCTTTGTCTGGTCCTGACCCATCTCCCATGAATTAAAAAGCCTCATACACTAACATCTAAGGACAGCAAAAAGGAAGTGCACAGAAGAGAACACAACATAAAATGCCCTAATAGAGGAGGGCAGGTTGCGTGCTCAGCAGGCTTGGAGCCATAAAAGCCCAGCCATGTCAGGGGGCTGGAGCTGTGGTAGGCAGTGGCAAGAAGTGGTTGCTCAGCACTGAAGGCAGAATCCCAAATCCACCAGGCAAATGTCTTGCTTGCTAGGACTCCCTCAGCGCATTCGCCCGTCCAGTCCCATAAACAAAGAGGAAAAGCACAACAGGGAGAGAAAGAGAAAACTCTCAAGCGACAGGAGTGAAACTCAATCTGAGCAGCCAGTGCTGGTCTCCTCCCCATTGGCTACAGCTGCGCCTGCCAGTCTGGCTCACATGGCTCCCAGGAATGCTAGTCAGGCTTCCCAGCTCCCAAGGTCACGGCAAGCCAACTGCCCACCCCTGCCCGCCAGTATGCAGCTTATAAATACCTCAGGGAGAGACAATCAGCTGCAGTCACAGGGATGTCTCAGTTGTCTCTTTCCTCTCTCTCTGGCCATCCCCTTTTACAAGCACTGGTGCTGGTGGGCTAGCCTGGGAGGTAACAGCCTCAGCTAGCATAGTAGCTTTAGGTACAGTACATGCCTTTAAAAGTAAGGTATGAACTAGAAGGCTCCAGCATGTACACACATGCGGCATTATACTTGCAACAATGTGCCTGATACTTTGCTAGGCAGAAAATTCAGCCTCCCTTTTGAGGACCTCAGCTGGTAATACAGCCAGTTTCTGTGAACAAAGGTCAGCTGTCACAGATTTGCTGCAACTATGGCACTGATGTAATTTCAGGGACAAAAAGAAGCTAACCATCCTGAAAAACTGTTTATGACTGACGGCTGCTTAATGCCATTGGATACCTGTGACACTCCCAAGAGTTTTGAAGAGAAGTTGTCAAAGGCACTGCTAAAGTTCTGCATCCAAAACTTGCTGATCTTTCATGATGAATTACAATAAGGACCCAAAGCAACAGATTCATGCACTTTCTAATTGCGTAAGAGAATTGTTAAGCTCCATTAGAACACAGCTTTAACTCTGCTACACACCTCTGAAGGAGTACAAGTTAGACTGATTCCTCTAGGAACCATACCCCCATTAACGTCCTGCATTTTTAATGGACCTGGTCTTTGTTACCTATGTATTTACTCTGTCCTTTGTAAGAAGAGATACCAAACTTTAGGGCAGGGAACGCCTCAGGGAAGTCAAATGTTTTTTGTATACAGAAGTCCCAGACACCTATTTTGGGATCCTTCTACAGGGCAAAGAGAAAAGATGTCAATTCAGTTTTAACGTCTGACCCGCATACAGAAGTAGGCACGTCTCCAGCTGCCTCCCTGCTTCTATGTGAATTTGGTGGCAGTTCTTCCCCAGGCAAAGGTAAGTACCAACAGAATCATCTCACAGGCCACCAGTTGGACCATCCTGGCCTGTGTCATGGCTGCCTGAGGAAACACAAACCCAAGGGAGCTTTCCTGAGGTAATTATCCCTAACGAAAGCAGGACACAAAAGAGTAAGGAACCACAGTTACCCAGAGGCTTTACATCACAGTGGTCACGATCCTAAGAGATTCCATCCATACCTTTATCAAAATTTCCCTAGAAAAATATTTTTAAGAGCATTTTAAATGGTAGAAAAGTCAATCAGACTGATTGTCTTTTGGGAGCTTATATACTCTATGATATTTGTGTTATTTAATTTAGCATTGTTTTTCAGAGCAGTGATGTGCTAGGTGGTGTTTCAGCATAGACTCTGTGTACTCTCAAACGGAGGAAGTAGAAACTGGAAAAATCTACAGGTGGCTGAAGAAAAGTAACACTGAGGCACAGCTGGTTAATGTGCAAAAATCACTTCAGCAGCACTGTTAAAATTATTATCTAGGTACTTCATAGAGTTTTAGGGCTTCCATAAAAGTCTGATTCAGAATTGGAAAGTCTGTCCTCCCTGCAATAATTCTTGTATGCATCTCTGGAGGTAGATGGTGGGATGGGCACAAGATGCAGAAGACCAGTCTCCATGGAAAGCACTGATAATGGTGAGGCCATCAGATTTCTGGACTTGGAGAAGTTAAGAGGCCAGGGACAGTGACCGCTGGAGTCTGCTATGTAACAGAGTCAGGCCAGGACTCAAGAAGGGGGAAAACAAAACCCGTATCATTCTTTGCTGGAGAAGTCTACTTTGCAAAATTAACTTTCCACAAGTAACCTGCCTGTAAGTCAAACTCCTCCTGATGGATTTGGACCACTTCACTAAAGCACTGCTCCCCTCTGTTCACTCCTATATCCCAAGTCAGAAGAGGATGCCTTGCAGTCTGACAAAACTCAGGAGGGAAATGATCTCTCATGCATTTTGTTGATCACACTGGACTTCCTTGCTTTTGAGTTCTCCTACGAAACGGTGCTTAGTCTCTTCAGAATCAATTCCCAACTCACCTACTGAGATAAAAACTTACCCTAGTAAAATAAGGGCTAGATCCATCAAGTTCAAATTGGTCATTTAAAAAAAAGAAGAAAAAAAAAAAGAAACATACTCTGATATGAAACACACCACTTGGAGACCAAGGCAGCTGCCTAAATAAGAAGGGGTAAACGGGTAAAATCACCAAGACACTGACTAACTTGTGCTGCTTCAAGAAAGTAGCATCAGAGGGATCATCAGTCTGGGGCTCAAGACAGCTCTAGTTCATACAAGATTCAGGCATGGCTTCCACAGTAAATGACTCACAGTCTCTTCTCAGGAACTGCAAATTAGCCAGCAAGGCGCATGGAAACACCAAACTGGGGAATCTCACCTGTCATGCAGTGGAGCTATACATGCAGTGTAGCTAATCGCACAGTCACTTCTTCAGAGTGACCACACTGAGCTGCTTGTCCTCCGTATTGCTCTTCGTAACATATCCCCGGTGACTCCTTGCCATATGAAGACAGCAGAACACGGCTGGTAAAGTCAGGAAGATTGGAGACTGGAGTCAAAACAAGTAGTGAAAGGTGGAGGTGGATGTGAGGAAAAAAATTTCTCCTAAAACCATTCAACATCAGAACTTAATCTACAGGTTTGTGTATTTCCTATTGATGCTGACAAATAAAGCAATTCATGTGAAATGCTGATTATTTTCAGACATTAATACACTGGCTTTTATTTGTAAATTGTGCACTGACTGGTGGTAGCCTTTTAAGTTAAAGAAAAAAATCTTTAAAAAAAAGCCACCTACCCAGGGGGATCTAACATTAGTTCTGTAAGATACAACTGACAGCTTTGACTGCGTAAGATGAGGCTAGCCAACTTTTTGCACAAGTAGGAATCTTCCATCCTGCCTAAACAACGCCTTTTTCTGATTCAATTGTTTCTCTCCATCCTTCATCTCAGACATATCTGAACTGAAATCTCTCCAGCCTCCCTTCTCAACAGCTGCAAATTAACTGCGGGGATCCCAGCATACTCTGCAACAGGTGGCTCAGTGCCTTGCTTCGGAATTGGTGCACTGCAGGGAAAGGAATGCAGCACTGAATCCTGATGCTTGCAAGTGCTCTCAGGTTTACAATCATGTAGGAAGTAATGGGGTGAAACAGAGTATGCCAGATAACAGGGGAGAAGGACACGGAGGAGAAACATAGCTGCCGCAAAAATGCTTGCAGTTTCTGAGATGCAAGATAGCAGAAGGAAAGAGTAACATCACTAAATTTTAGGAGCTTTCAGAAACATGGCAAAGTCACAGCTGTTGTGGTACATTCCTTCTGAGAGAGGCAATATTAATGTCAAACTTGTGGCAAGTTTCTAAACAAATTATACAATGTAACTTAGTTCTAAAAGCAAAGCAGGTAACTTTCGTTTATCACAAAACCTGAGCTAGTAAGTAATCCCAACCCATTTGGGGTTTTCCTGTGTAGTATTCCCGGGACTAGGAGCACTGGGGACTGCAGATACCTTCACGTTACAGAACCAGGATAGGTTCAGCAAGCTTGGCCATGTTCCTGGAAGGGGTGAGGAGGCAGTGCCAGGTATGGGGCTCGTAGGAGCAGTATGAGCTGGTGCCTATCTAATCCCACACACCACCACGCACACGTGCTATTCCTATACAGCTGAAGTCTGGTGTTATGCCAAAGTTATTTAGCCCTTGGAACACCATGAAGCACAGGGCACAGACAGGCAAGTGGCTACGCAGCACCAATTCTGTGAGGCTCGATACGCCTACACCTCACTCCCCAGTGTATCACATATTTGCATTATGCAACATTCTCAGCTTTTCTTCATCCAATGTATAAAAAGGACTTGACTACCAAGTGATACAAAATGGAGCCTAAACAACCAAAACAACTTTTTCCATTTCTACTCAAAGCAGCTCATCTACACAGAGGTAAAAATCCCCACTCTCTCCTCATATTCCCACACTTGGACCCAAAATGAACCTCAAGTTTAAGACACAAATACAACACACAAAGACTCTTCTCAAACAGTTTAATAGCAAATAAACAAAGGAAGGTACCACACTTGGCATATACAAAATGACTTGTTGTTGGTGTGTCTGTGCAATTAAAACAGCTTTAAGTTGCCCTTTGGGACAAAAAGAAAAAACACACACACACAAAAGGAAGAAAACTCCTTTAACACATACTCGCTCGTTCCAAACTTGTAACAAATCTTTTCATTTTTAAATCCACTACACAAACTCTGCGATCAGATAAGCAACATGTGCTCCTCTGCTTTTTAAACCATTAAAGTAAAATCGTAATTCTCTACAGAGTACAACACAATTTCACACAAAAAGACATTTTGTTTTGCAAATCAAAACAAGAAAAAAAAAAAAAGGAACAGCTCAAACAAGGTAAAGAAAAGCATTTCTACGACTGAACCACAACTTTGAGTTGATTAAATCCCATTACTGCAGAACAGACTCTACATTTGGTCATAGTGGCAATTTGTTTTCTCGTCACATTGTGAATCACTTTACATTGTTTTCTAGTAGAAAAGGCAAAAAACTGTACAAAACCCCTAGTGTTAAATACAATGTTTGTACCAATAAAAAAGCCCACAGGTTTGTCTCCAAAATGTAAATTTTCTTTTTAAATTATTCACAAAAAGCAGCCAAAAATCAGAAAGGCAGCTGCTGCTCCACTGTCTCAAATCCATTAAAACCACCACAGAACAATTAAAACAACCAAAAGAAGAAAAGGAAAGAAGAAAGGAAAGAAACATCCAACATTTGGCATTTTGGTTTTCTTCAGATATTTTTCCACAGGTTTCCCCAAAGTTCCTTATGGAACCAAACGCGCATGTACAGAAACGTATTGGCAGTTTCTCAATACACTGCAGGGTACCAGTGCCCCCCACCAACACAGAGCCCTGTGCATTCAGACTGTGGGACTAACAGCAGCCAGCCCACAACCCTACCTCCCAAAGAAACAAGGCTCTACCCTTTTTTTCATCCAGCCTCACGCTTCACTCCCAGGTATATGTACCATATCCAAACGTGTTCTGTCTTGCAGGCAGATTAAAGACTGTCTATGCAAGTCTAGTCAATATCTGTTGAGATTATAGTATCCTCAGCCAACTGAAGAGTAGGAGAGAAAAAAAATAATCCTTTTGCATCTTTGTATCATTCCAAACACTGGACGAAAGTAAGACTTCAATCAAACACGATTTGTTTTCCCAGTGAAACTCCTTCTCCTGGGATTTCATTTCACTTTATTTTCTACTATTACGATACCTACACGAGCTTACTTCTCCTTCTGACTGAAACTTCATCACAGCACACACTATTCAGGTGCCTTCATCTAGAAGCTACATCCCAGTTTCTACCTGTGCAGATGGTACGTAGGGTAGGGGGGAGCCTGCTACCCAGAAAGCAGTAACCTGTTCTAGTCCATGCTGCAAGCCAGAAAAACTGCTTAGCTCATTACCCAATTAAAAACTAAACAAAAACTAAAAAATCTCCGTAGAGATTCCCCAGCTAAGGCCCTTGAGAAGAGAGCTGGGGATGGTACCCTGTTCAGGTAACAGCTTCAGAGGCTGTTGTATTGTGCTTGTCACTTGGGAAAAGAGCCAGCAGTTGCAGGACCAGGTTTACAGATGCTTTTTCTGGGGTATTTCAAACACTTTACTTCAAGAGCTAACCTAAATCCTTCCAGGATCCTGCCACCAAGGTTTGACTAATAGTATTAAACAAGGGCTGGACTTCACAAGTATGTGCCCTGAATTATAGAAAATGCTCATAAAGAGTGCTTCAAAGCAGCCCTAGCTTCAGATAAATTTGGGAACAGAAATACCATGAAGCTCCCCCACCTTCCTGCTGCCCAGCTATCCCCTTCCACCAAAGGAAGGTGGAATCCCCTTCCACTACAGGAACAGTGCAACCAAGTCCCTGGGAGCCTCTGACAGCACTGGAGATGGAAAAAGGTCCAGGTGCTCTGTCAGACAGACAGTCTAAGTGCACAGGTAGATGCCCTCAGGTGGCTTCCGATCAGATATTTGTCATACCAAAAAAAAACAATTTAAAGGATACCTTTGAAACCCATTAAATTCCTCAGTTTTTGCACAAACTATAGAAAACAGAGAGGTGAAGGTGATATATACGAGGGTGTGAAGAAAACAGCAGGAAACATGCAAAACATTTCTGGGCACGATCTTAGTTTGAAAGATTAAAACAATCATCACATTTTGCTGAGGAGATTGTAGTTACAAAAAAACCAAGCATGCTGGAGCTTAACAAAATACAACATCAACTTTGATCAAATTTTCACTGCAGACTGATAATCACACAGGGGAGCAGGGGAAAAAAACAATAATAATAATAATAATAATTAAAAAAAAAATCAATAAATGCCAGAGCAAAAATGTAGCTACAATCAGACGAAAATGTAGTTCAAGTGTTTTCTGCTGATGCCACTCAAGTCACAAGTTTGAACTCAAAAACACATGCTGTCTCCTCAAGCATAGAAACCAGATCAGCAAAATGTGACTAGGAAGTCTCCTGAAAGATTGAGTCACACCATATAATTGACTTTTTCTTCAAAACTGTGTTTTTAAAACTGAGCACACAGAAAAAACTAAGCCTAGAAAGTGATTGGCTGTATGTTCACAGAAATACAATACTCCACAAGGTATGCTAGCAAGGCTGCTCTGAAGACAATTACAAAGAATCAGATTCACAAAATCAAGTGGTTATCTTACGAAGGTCTAGAAAAATAGAAATTCTTTTATATTCAAATGCAAGTTTAAATATTCCCCTTCAGCAGTCTTTCTAGCAAAACCAATTTGGCAGCACAAAAAAAAAAAAAAAAAAAGAAAGAAACAAACATAATAAAAATACACATCAGCATCAAAGGTCAACACAAGGTCAAAGGTGAGAGTTCAAGCATCAGAGAAGCTGAAGAGACAAGGATTTGGACGATGTACTTGAACGCCACATCGACATGCTTTAGGCACAACGATGAACAAACGGCAGGAATCTAGAAAAAAAACAAACCAGAAAGAGGGAGACCCACTGAGTTACACAGAGCAGTACATCCAAACACGGAGAGAGAGAACAAGAATGGGCACTGTACAATGAGATCTCCTGGGGGAGGGAGTTGACAGGGAAGGGCAGCACATGCCAACGATGGACAAGTAAAAGTCGAAGTACATGAAGGACACCAAGTAAACATCAAACTGCCAGAAACCAAATGGAAGCAGAGGCCTGGATTTCCCTCTTAACACCCAGTCTGCGGAGCATTCCACAGCCTAGTGACACATCGGTTAGCATGCACTCCTACACCTTGCCCCGAGCCCAGTGTCTCCACTAGCTCTGTTTAGAAGAAATGAGCAAGCTCCCTCCCCAGGAGACCGACTCCAAAAAACATGACTCCAGGGCTAACATCTGCCCACAGAGACTGAGACCGTAAGAGACAAGACAGAGGACACAAGGGATTCACAGGTGGTTTGACGGCTGAGACTTTTCTTGCATCCTAACATGGTAAGTTCTTGGGCAGTGGAAGCCCAGGAAATCCATGTTCTTTCCTTCAGCTACAGTCCCTTCTCATTCCCTAGGAGCCCATGAAACTGGGGTTGGGTGATTTGGAATGGGGGGGAGGCAAATAAAATTATACAAGACAAAACCTCCATGCATCAGAGAAGAATTCCTCAAGACTTAACTGCCAGTTAAGACTTGTCCTAACTGAGCACTTTTCATACCATTAGACCTGCACAGGGATTTTCCATTCCAACCTTTTATATAAACAGCCCCCAGCT
This sequence comes from Falco rusticolus, assembly GCF_015220075.1. Taxonomy (NCBI): domain Eukaryota; kingdom Metazoa; phylum Chordata; class Aves; order Falconiformes; family Falconidae; genus Falco; species Falco rusticolus. The sequence goes on from NC_051193.1 coordinate 44,327,859, forward strand.
CCCTGACTTTGTGAGGAGGGCATTCTGGGCTCTGAGAAGCTCTACAGTCACTGTTGCCAGATTGATGAATAGATAAAATGTGTTTCCTGAAGCTTTCTTTAAAAGTTTATAAATACAATAATTCCTGTATTGAATGGTATCAGTACCTTTGTTTCCTCCCCTCAGCTTGTGAGCTGCAAGAGACAAGGAACATTTTGGGAAGAATGCAGGCGGTAGGGGAGAGGAGGCAAGTTTTTTCTTTTTTCTTCCTCCCTTCCTGCCCCTGCTCAACTCCCCTATTTGTGGCCTTATTCCTCAGCACATCTAGTCTCTAACCAGTAGCTTTGAGACCAGAGCCAGGTGAGATTTGTCTATCATCTTATAGCATTTATAGCAAGACTGAGAACAGCAGTGTGCATTCTAGTTCCAAAGCAACAAGAAGCATGTTGTCAACTAAACTTGCAACACTCCACTCGCTAGAATTGACATTAATTTGCTCTTCGTACTTTCCAATTCAGGGAAAGGATTTAGTATGGAGTTTAAACCAACTTCAGCAAACGGAGTACAACGTGACTCTTGCAGTTATTTCTATAGTTCTAGAAATACTCTAGATAGTCTGCAGATAGCTGTAAGGTTTCAGTCCTAAACCAGAAAGGCAAATTCATTACAAACTGAGGCAAGAGAAGCAACAAGAGGCATGAAATCAAGTGACATCTAAGCATGCATTATAGAAATTATTTGTGTGATTTATGTGTGTGTGGGGCTTTGATAAATATTTTTCAAATAAATCAGCAATTTTGAGGGGAAAGATTTAAGTTTCATAAAAGCCCCGAGGAAGGACTGGCCTACAAGAGCAGAGCCGTGAGATGCTGGACATGAACTAAATAACTAAAGTTACTCCAGTCTGTCCTTGTTTTGTTCTCATAACTGTGGTAATTCTGCCTTCTGTGTTTTATATTTTGTGGTAGGTATGCTCAGGAATATATCACATCCTTATGTTTAAATGTTTGCAATGAGAAGCTCTCAAAGCGTTTTACATGTTCATAGCTGCACCCTTCATTTACAATTTGCTTTATCTAAGTTGCTTTTAGATATTTCCACATGAAACAGGAAACTCTTCTTCCCTAAATCCCAACTACTAACAAGAAGAAACACTTCAGTTAATTCTATTGTGCAAGCAGTATCTATCATGCTACGTGACCTTCAGTGGTCAGATAAAAAGCTTCTTCCTTACAGATGTTTTTGTCAGTGAGAAATTTTCTGAGGCACCTACTTTCCAGATAGTAGCACCCACAGATGGTAAACCACCTCGCCATTAAAACAGAAAGGAAAAATTCACCATCGTTATCTCAGGTACTTTTGAAAAACTCCAATCCTCATTCTGGTTAGAATTAAAATTTAATCACTATATATCAAAGGCATTTTCTAATAATGCAAGCCTTGCATTACTGGAAGAAAAAAACTGAACTACAAAGATATATCCTATTTTGGACTCTGATTATTTAGAGGACCAGAGAATCTATGAGTATGTTTACTGCAGTACTTGATACTAAGTAGCATCAGACTAAGACTTCAATTGTTCATAATACTTTCATCTTATTATGGCATATCTAGTAAACTCAAATGTCTTCTGAGCAAAAAAATATCTATGAAGCAGACCATTTCCATCTTGTTTCTAAAGATATGTAAGTATTTCCCAGTGGCACATGTAATATGTAATATGGAATACATTTAATCGGAGGTCCTACTAGCTTTTGTTATAGAAAATACAGATTCTTTGGTTTATGAGAATACAGAATACCTTGCCCATGTGGCTAACTAAGCCAATCCTCCTGCAGTTTATTTGGACTCACCCTACTCTTATCTGACTGTCCAGGAAATAAACCATTTGACACTGATTTGATCTGCACTTGAATGACAGCATGATAGGAATTAAAATAAAATTTTAAAGCCTCAAGTCCCCCAAATCCCAAACTTGCCTGCCGATGAGTGAGGAAGAAAACTGACTTTAGACTGGAAGGCAAGAACCACTGAAATCTCCAGTCAGGGGCAGCCACCAGACAGACACAGAAATGCTAACTTTATCTGATCGGTTCTGTTATCAGAAAAAAATCTGCCCAAGTCACAAACTTGATACATTTATTAACTTTGGCAACATACATTGACACACCATGAAAGGGAAATCTGAAACAAACACAGAAAAGGGCAACATCTTCAGCTGGTGAAATTTGATGCAGCTCTACTGAAGGGAGCAGAACTGCATTGATTCAAACCATCTGAGGATCACATCTTTTAAAATTTAACCTGCATAGATTTCTTTCTTTTTGGCAATACTTACAGTTACGCCAGTAAGGCACAAGAGCTAGCCCAAGTTAGGTGTCTTAAGGTGATTACCTCTGGAGTCACTGATCAAACTAAGCAACAGTGTAAACTGGTGAATCTCCTAAAGTCAATAGGAGTTGCACCTATTTGCAACAACACCAAGCTTGATCCATAAGTATTGAGTACGCACTATAGGATGCAGAAGCTAAGATATCTAATTTTGGGCAACTGAAATGACTAGTAACGAGGCCAGAGCATCAGGTTAAAAGAAAAACAGGACAAAGGTCTCAAGATAGTACAGTGGGGTAGGATGCAAAGGAGGTAAGAGTGACTGTAGAGACCCCAGAGCACAGTGCTCTCCTCCACTGGTTCACAGCATTCGTCTTCCCCATTTAGCAGTTGCTGGGCTGCAAACAGGCCACTGAAAATCAGTAGTTTCAATCATGCACATCATTATGTATGTAAAACAATCACATTCAGGATTCTACAAAACCCTGGCCTTTTTTTCCAGTGAAATAATTTAGGTAATAAATATTCTCCACCCTGGAGCGGTATAAAACTTCTATAAAAATAGAAACAACATTCTTGGTTACAGCAGGTTGCACTTGGAGCAGTTGCTCCCAACTATGTTTTTTTTTGTTTGTTTGTTTTTTTTCTTTTTTTTTTTTAAAAGTATATTATTTATTAAAAAAAAAAATATCCCGTCATCACCCTGGAGGCCTTCACACTCCAACACTCTCTTCTCAGAAAACCAGGGCACATCTTTCCGTGCAGAATTCAAGTGTACATGGTTCACTTAAGTGTATGTTTATGTTTCTAGAGAGATTCAAATAATTAACATAGAAGGGTACCACATGCCAGCGTAACTGGGAAATTTGGCAGTCTGGCCTTTGAACCTTTGCCACCACAAAATGATTTGAGTAATACCGACAGATTTACCTGCTTGCCATCAATATAGACAGACCAGCATTAACTAACTGATTTTCAATTTAAGAATGGAAAGGGCTTTTCTTGGATGCTACAGATCAGGCCTTGTATTTCTGAGGTTTGAGATCCCAGGGGACCCAGTCCCTGGGAACGCCTGACATTCCTAACTGACCACCAACACACAGGTGCAGATTCTGAAGGCGATCTCAGGTTTGATGGGTTTCGCGCTCCTCCTGTGGGAGCAGAACAGAAAGTCCCAACTCTGCGTCTGACCCACACACTCACTATTTAGCAGCTGGCTCCCAAATTGCAGTGTTAGCTGATGCCCTGGGAAACAGCATGATGAACCAGGAACACAAAGAAAACAAGGAAAAGGAGAAAATATGAGGTAAATGGAACTTCTGTTAAAGATGCACAGAAATTGTAAACTCCCTCTTGTGACAGAGGTGAATTTTGATGGTTATAAAATGGGACTCTTACTACGATTTCTTAAAACAACTCAGGCCAGAGTGTCAAAAGTCCTTTGAGCCCCCTAAAACCAGCGTGTAACAAAGGCCCTTAACAACCCATTAGCAATTTCACAAGTGTGCAGAAAAAGTGTATGTTTGTTGAAGGAATGTGTTCAATTTTCCTTCAGTATAGAAGATAACAGCTAGTACCAAAAGGCAGAATAAGACTGAATAGCTTGATGCTCTGCTCTGGTTCCACAGCTCGTGTGTTAGCCTATTTTGCACTGGTACACACCACCTTAAAGGAAAACTGCAGCATAAAGAAACACCACACTAATTGGTTTTTTTTGGTTGTGTTTTTGTTTTGGTTTTTTTTTGTTTGTTTGTTTGTTTTTAAAAACAACCAGGAAGTTATCTTTGTAACAGTTAAGACTGAGAAATCAAACCCTATGAGAACATGTATGAAACAGGAGCCTCAAGAGCCGTGTTCAGGTAACTCTGGGCTTTCCATCCCAATTTAACAGTCATTTTAATAGAGAAACAAACAGCACTTACATTATGCTTATCAGAATGAATTCAAAGTAATACTCTGTAAAAAGAACATTATTCCACAGAAATGGGGAATGTGATGAACTGTTAAGAAGAAAAATTGTCAAAATAATTCTGCAGGTTACCAGGGATCAAAAATTTCTTGTTTCCAGCCCCAGATGTATTCATCCAGACTAAGCTGTCTGTCTCTATACATTTCTACAAAACCTAGTAAAGTACATCACGTAAGTTTTCTTAAATATGGAGAAATTCACTGCATCTCGTTAATATTCAACTGTAAATGGACAGTAACATTTTTCTGAGCAGGAACATTATCTAACAATTTTATAAAGTGCTGTGTACATTCACAATGCTATATAAACGCTACTTTATATACAGAAAAAAAAAAATCACTGCAGTTTTCCTTTGGCTTGTTAATGTATTCACCCTTATACTCTTGTCTCCTGCTTTAGAGATGATTTACTAAATCCCCACCATGGCATACAGTTAAGGAAATTTCAGAGTGGATGGGGCATGACAAAGGCTACATGGAGTCAGTTCTTTGCTCACCCAGACTTGGATGGGCTCAGTTCTCCTTCCATCTCTGTTTTCATCAGCTGTTCTGTGTTATTTCTGCTTTCCCTTCTCCTATCCCCCATGGTGGTGTGGTGTCAGTTCTGCTTCCCCTTCTCCTCTCTACCCCAAGGCAGTGTGGTGTCAGCTGCTGCTGCTCCCCCTTTAACCTTCCCTTCCCACCCCCAAGGAGCTGGCATTGGTCCTTCTCAACACACACTGGTTACAAACACAGCAAACTTCAAATAAGGGAGAAAAAAAAAAACAGAACGAAAAACCTCAGCGATATGGCACCTAAACTCCAAAGTAAAACACTGGAAACAAAAGCACAAACTTGTCCTCCATTCGAAGTGGGATTCTCAGCAGAAGCTGCAGCCGAGTCTTCAGGGGAAGATGTGCCAGACAGAAGGCATAGGTCAGCTTCCAGGACTGTAAAAACACAGCCTTAGGGCTTCGAATCACTAAGTGCGCTCCTCTCCAACTTACCAGAAGATCCTTCTCACTCCAGTCCCGGAGGGGAGGGGCGCTCAGTATGGCTTGCTGTCATTCTTAGAGCGCTTGAGCTGTACTTTCAGACGCTTCATGCCAATCTGAAAGCCGTTCATTGACTGAATGGCAGCCTGTGCAGAGACAGGATTGTCATAACTTACAAAACCTGAAGAAAAGAAAATACGTAATTACACCATGCCAAAGCTGTCCAGAACACCTACTCGCAACTGGAAATGCAGGTACTCACAAGGTAAGACAGGCTTGCATGAAATGCCATTTTCAGAAGCTCACAACTGACTTTTCACAAAAACTTCTTACCAAGGGCTCTCAGACAAAGCATTGCTTTCTGATGTATGAAACTTTGGCCAAAAGACATACAAAGCTCAGAAAATTAAAATAACGTTTTCTAGTCTTCCAACAAAAACGAGTACTGCCGTTTGCTTTATAGGAACTCATATCTGGGAGAAAACCAAACCTGGAAAATGTATGAAAGCTCATTAAAGATAAAAGACTGAAATTGCCCTCTTGGCAATATGAGAGTAGATTTGCTTCCAGTGAAGTAGCTGTCAAGGCAGTGTAGAACTTGTACCGCTATTATGTTTAGGTTTCTCTCAGATGAAAAGAAGTTATATATCATCTCAGGCAAACAGTATCCTCAAAATAAACTTCTCCAGGGTTTTGAAAGAACGCATTTTAAATAATTCCAGTCAATGGCTAGCATCACTACCTGGGGAGATCATTCTATACACAGGTGTTACAGCCTGAAGCTTAGCATACTTTTGTGTTCTCATGAAGCATCAGATTGTCCACATCTTTTGGCTCAAATACTAAAAAATACATGCTATTATGTAGGGACAAAGCTATCAAAATCATAGAGAAAGGCTCACCTCTCCTATTCCATCACAAGAAATCTCCATCTATCACAATAGTCATGAGAGCTTACAGCACTACAAAAATGCTACAAGTGCTTGCACTGGGGTTTCAAAGTGAGGAAATTAAAACCGTGAATCTTTCAGTCCACACACACAGCCTCCTACTACACAAGCTAAGGAAGAATATGTTCTTTGCTCTTCTGTCATCAGACTTTAGCAGTTAACGAAAAATAATCTGTTTGGATAGTAACAGTAGCATGACAGGTTGATTTACAGTTTTAGGATACACTTCCACCCTCATATGCCTCCCATCTAAATACACAACAAGCAGAACACAATTAGGACAAAAGATGTTTACTACCGAAGTTAGGTAGTAAATAACAACTGAAATGGTTTTACTATTACAAAGTTTTCAAGAATTAGGAGGCAGCTTTAAAAATTGCCTTCAGAGCATTTACAGAACATCAGAGTTAAATACTCCTGCACTATATGGCAGCCATAACAATTCTATACAAAAATATTAACAGAAGTAATTCACAATGATAACATAGTAAGTAGTATATACAGCAACATAAACAATTAGTGAAGACAGAAAGGGGGAAGAGGATGAACTATACTGTGATTACAGTCTGCAAACACAAATCATAGTGAATTATCTAGGGCCAAAACAATATAATGAGGCATAACAATATGAAATCAGGAGAAGCAAAAAGTCACAATGAAAATCAGGAAAATGCAGGTCAGTGCTAGAAGAGTTCAGACTGATTTGTTTATTTTTTAGGAATACAGAGAAAAAGTCACTAGTTGACTTAAAAGCTAGACTAGAAAATATACTGAAAAAGACATGACTCTGAAGAAGTCACCTTGCTACAGGTAAAATGATTAGACTCAACGTACCAAAACACTTGCTCAGATTGGTCTGCTTGTCAATGAAAACCTTGGCAGAGACAACATTTCCAAATGGCATGAACATCTGCAGCAGATCCTGATCCCCAAACTCCTGGGGGAGATGGTAGATAAACAGATTGGCTCCCTCTGGACCTTCAAACAGCAAGCGGGAATATAAATTCAGAAAGAGCATGGATAACATACACCCACTTTACAAAAAAAAAAGTGTGGAAGAGCCATTCAAGCCAAATTTTCTAGATAAAACAATGAAACTGCTGTTTGTACTTCTGTAGAGTACCTGATTCCAGAATAAATGAGCATGACCCTTTGATGGGATTGATCATTCAAATAATTCTAGCTCTTTCTCACCATTTTTGCTTGTAATTTCCACATTGTGCCAAAACTACACATACAAATTGTACAAATACAAAATACAAGTAAGTAATCGCATTACTTTTCATCTGACATCTAAACATCCTACAGTCTGCTGAAAACTTATTCCTACATTCTTTACTTCACATATTAAATTGATTCTGAATCTGAAGAGTGAACAGATTGGCATTAACTGCCTGTGGGAAGAGGCGGAGGACCAAGAAAACAAAATTAACAAAGCCACAACTGATTCTCTGACAGTGGGATGTATCAGGCTGCAGACTCAAACTCTCCTGTCCACTAAGAAAATGGAAGAGTACGATTACTAATTATTTAAAACTAGACAAGGCCTGGGAGAAACCTCCTGTATAAAAACTATTTTGGACAGCCCTTAACAGAGAGACCTCATAGGTTTTCCTTCTTTGTGTTCTGTAACTTCATTCATAAAAACGCTGCCAAATAAAAGCTCTGCAGGTAAGGTAGCTGCAAGGGCTGAACCTGCCCTTTTGAAAAAAAAACCCCTCAGGTTGTTTCTACAACTTTCTGCCTACCTTCTTTTTGACTTCCTGCTGCACCAATACTCTGCTGTGTTAAGAGACTCTGGTTATAGAGTGTAGGCAATGCAGCAGCAGCATATTGCTGGATTCCAGAATAAGCCTGCGTGAGGGCTTCCATTGTGCTACCTGTCCCATTTGAAAGACCACCACTGCCAAGTCCTCCATTTAAGGCTGCCATTCCTGTATAACAAAGAGGGAATAAAGATGACTGAGTACTTCCACTGAGCCAGACCAATTATCTTTCAAAAACTCTTCACTATTACAAAAAGCAGGGAGCAGAAAGAAACCCCTACAGAAACAGCACAGCCTCAGAAATGATAATCAGCTATTCCCCCAACCCACCACAACACGTAGCTTACCTGCTAAAGAGCTAACATTGAGGCCTGCTGTAGCCCCTGCCAGTGTCTGCAGTGCTCCAAGAGAAGCCATTGGATTAACAGAGGAGCTGCTACTGGAGCTAGGTGAGGAACCTGCTATTAAAATAAGATAATTAAACTTCAGTATTTTTTTGGTCCTGATAATTCAAATTCTTCATTAAGTTATTTCTGTAGAAAATGCTAGTAAGGAACTGATCACGACAAAACGGTATACTTCATGTCAAAAACAAAAGAATCCCAAACCCACACAATTTGATTGATCATACTGCTTATGTATCTTCTAATGCCTTCCTACATTTTTTAAAAAATTCTACTTCATCATAACACCCATCTTTTGTAGAAATTACAATTTCATTAACTGTAAGACACCTAAGGATTGAGACAATACAGGAATGTTAGCTGAACTTTGTACCTCAACATAAAGTGACCAGCAGCAATGCCCGTTTCCTGCTGACTAAAGTAGAAATCACTTGCTACATATTAACATCTATCCTTGAAACACCACAAAAGGTGAAAAAGACCTGAAACATAGATACTAGGGACATTAAAGAAAGCTCCAGCCAAACCAAACATATGGTTTTCCTATACTGCCAGATCAGGAACAGCAGATGCCCAGATTATTCTGACACATGAAATAATTTTCCATTCAAGATCCTGTGGCAGCAGCTGGGGCTAGGGCCAAGAGAAGACTTGAAATGTACATCCAAAACACACCGTCTATCCCGTTGACTGTGCCACCAATATCTTTAACTAACGTTTACTCAGGAAGAGAGGTTTACAGATACAGTACCTAGCAGCTTATACAACATGCCAAATTCTACAACAGGCAGAGTTAGTTCTACAGAAATAGACATCAAAACCATGAGAAAAAAAGCTTGCCAAGCTGGTGCGTCAAAAGAAACAGAAGTTCAAATTAAGGACATCTACAAAGATTATGGACATGATAAAATAAGAAAAGAATAGTATTTTACATAGCAGTGGTCTTCCTTACAGGTTTGTGGACTAAGAAAACCGAAAAAGGTAAATATGAGAAGCTATGTATACTGCTATTAACCCAGTTAAGTTTAAACCTACTGCACAAGATGCACAGGAAAATATTTACAGCTTCTATAAATTAAAAGATACTGAAGACTGGTGCTGTGGAGGCATGCTGTAGTCTTCTTTCAAGAGGAATTTATTTGCCTGACCAGGCGGGTAACAGAAGAACTGAAATTCAGGCATTTTCAGTTCCCTTCATGTTTCTGTGATTCTCAGTTATGCTGTCTACATCGATTAAAACTTCGAAAAGAACTGTTAGCATCTTTCAAGCAGATTCACACACACTACATATTCACCACTTCCTATATGTGCTACAAAGTCTCTGCTGGAGCAGAGTATGGTAGCTATTTAAATGGAACACAGCAAACTTACTTAACGAGTCCTAACCAAAGTAGCTGCACCTAACAAAAGCTGCAAGAGAACCCAGGGAGCTGTACTTCGTATCACTGTTTAGTTTTTGTACCGACAGAGGAAATGACAAATCTCGTCTATGAAAAGTTCTAGATTCTTAAGTCAGAAATTGAAAGACAATGCCCCAAACTACATTTTAAGATGCTTACTATGAAGAATAGGAGACGCTTTCCATCTTATAATCAGCAGCATAGGAAATGTTGGAAAAATATAGAGAACAAGTTACAGTATAACCCTCAAGTTCGCAGAAAAAAATAGCACAGCTAGCTGAATAAAATCCAGTGCTCAGAAATGATACAGCTGTCTCAATTTGAGAATACCACTTGTTTCTGCAATGCTTCATTGCTAACCTGCATAATATAAAAAGACACATTTGACAGATGAGAACACCATTAAAAAAAAAAACCCAAACCACACCCCACAACAAAATAGTAGTGGTATGGGAAAAAAAGAATGAAGCCAATGCTAGAAAGCAAAGTAAAAGAGAGAATGGATGCCTTCCCTACTTTAAAAAAGTGGTGATTTTAAAGAAATTAAACCGCTAAAAAAGCTGCACACAGTTATTTTAGTTTAGCTGACTTTATCAGAAATCTCTAAGCAAAACAAGGAATGCTTTAGTACTTTAGACACCAAGAAAATTTAACATTGTTTGGTTTATTTTATCATATGTATATAGGAATTACTGTACCAAGTCAGCACTCCATTTCTGATGACGACTAAAGGCAGATAGTGACAGCAGAGCAGAAACACAGGGCAATTACAAAGGAATACTTCCTAGGTATATTTTATATATATCTCTATATATCTCTCTATATATATCTATCTCAGTACAACAATTTGCAAATCTAGGATTGTTTCAGCCAAGGGGAATGTCTCTATCAAAGTTATGATTTTCATTCGTTAATTTCAGTAACACCAAATTATTTGACTCTACTATGTTCTAAGGCATGAGTTCTACAATTTAATCATGCACTATACAAAAAAATAGCTGTTATTTTTGAACTGTCAGCTGACAACTTCACCTGATATTCTGTAATCCTTGCAGAATATCTAAGGACTGGTCTTTCCCCATACATCTTCATCACAACACTAATACATTTGTAGACTTCAATCATATATCCTCCTCCAATGTCAGTCCTCTATTTTTCAGGCTCCCTCACTGCTCCTAAATAGGGAAGGTGTTCCACAGTTCTAGTCATCCCTTCTGTTCTTCTGGGTTTTTTATGTGTATTATTTTAGATTCAGAAAACGGCACACAGTAATGGGGACAGAAAACCAACATAGCTTTATACATGTTCATTACTCCATCCCTCATTCTTAACATTGTTTCTTGCTGGTTTGGGTGGGTGGTTGTTTTTTTTCCGCTTGCTATTGAGGTTATGTTTTCTTAGATCTATCTTCTAAGTTGTATCTAGTCAAAAAGGCTAACTCTAAGAGTTACTTGAAAAGGTTTTCAGAAAACTGAATACGTAGTGAAGAATAGCTATGAAAAATAATGAAACTTAGACATCAATTACCAGGTAAACTGAGGGAACAGTAATTCTGTTCTAATTCACTCAACTAGCATCCAAGCAATGAGCTAAAGAGCACTAAAATTCAGGCAACGAATGTGACTGAACTGTACGAGACTTAGTTCCAGCAAATGAAGACAGACTATGATCTCTCTGAAAACAATTTTGCTGGACACACTAAAGCCAGGAAAGTTACCTAGTCTTTGCTGGACCTTTGATGCTTGCCTTTGAAAGGATGAGAAATGGAAACATACATCAGCTTTGGCAACCATTCTATTTTGCTATGGAGCAGACAACTCTTTATTGATGTTCGAGCGAAAAAGATGGCAGACAAGACACTCCAATCCTGAGATACTTCTGTAATATTTTCTTGAACGTCCTTTTCACAAGCTAGCTGTTTAAATGAGTTTAAGGCCATGGTCTCTGTAACATGAATTACCTATAGGTGGATACAGCAGAGGTCTGTTCAGTTCCAAAGAACAGTTGCTTTATTGCAAGGTTGAAGGTTTTACTCCATCCTATTCTACATTAAAATACACAATACTGTTTGGAAGTATCTCAAAAAATCACCTGAAACGAGTAGGAAGACAGCAAAACAATACACTCACCACCACCTCCGAGCTCAACCATTCTGACATGCAACCTATCTGTACTTCACAGACTGCAGGGTGGACTTCCCAGTTCCCCAAACACAAAATTTATCAGTGCAGATGAAAGAAAATAAAAAAAAGTAACTACACATAATGACTGTCTGGATTTTTTCGCCAACTATGCAGTTTGAGGACAATCTGGGAGAGATGTCCAAATAAGCATCAGGTGAACATTTGGATGACAGATGGATAGAAGTCAAGCCGGTAGTCATCTCATCTGCAGTTCGGTTTAAGAGGTTATCACAGTAGATGTTGCCATATGTCCCACAGACAAGAAGGCATTTACTAACACACGGTATGGAACAGCTATATACTGAGCTTTTTCAAGGTCTAGGTATGGTTCCGGAGGGATGCTCTGAATGTGTGAAGTCCAATAGCCTTCTATGCGAATGCACACATAAGTATTAATCAAAAGAGAATTTCAAGTTTGCTTTTATAATAGCTAGTTTAAAGAGTTAAACTGTATAATTACAGGAAGTATCATGAGACTGAATGCTGTCTGTTCACAATGAGGCTTCCCCTTCCCACAATTTAAGTATGGTTTTAAAAGGTAAAACATTCACACCTCTGATGAAAAGCACTGAAATCATTTCAGTTTGGTGTTAGTTACTATGTACAGACCACATATCCTCCAGAACTTACTTCTTTTGCACAGAGCTAATCACTACTCTTTTAAAATTATACTTGAAATTAAATTTAAAGAGCAATGCAACAGTGACTGCTTCATGTTATAAGCCTGTGAAAAGTGAACTGATACCTCTGTATAGGATATTAATTCAAATAACCCATCATGAGTACTTGATTGTTGACACATAATAATTTATTAGTATGACTGGCAACCAGAAAGCTGTCTGGATTCAGCACAGAAGATAATTAAAAATGAACTACGCTTACCACCCTGTAAGCCCCTCCACCAGCATTGATCATAGCAGAACAGAGTCCCGAGATACGCCTCTCATCAAGGCAAAAGTAACCTGCAGAGTGCTGTGGAACAGCCAAAAAACACAGAAGGGAAACCAGTCCTAAAGAATCACACAATAGTAGCAGAACTTCAGTTGAAAGGGACCTGTGTGGATCATCTAGTCTAGTGGTCTTCTCCCAGCTGGTCTAACCTCTGAGTTAGGTCAGCCTCTTCAGGGTCCTTTCTAGTTGCATTCTCAATCTCTGAAATGATGGCAGATTCCACAGCACCTCTGGCACCAGGGCTCCTCAGCTTAATCACTCGCACCATTAATTTTATTTTTCTTTCATATCCAGTCAGAATTTTCTTTGTTGCAACTTGTGCCCATTGCCCTTGTGCTTTCATGTACACTCCTGAGAAGAGGCTGTCTCTGCCTTTTCTAGCACATCTGACATTTGAACTTCACAACCTGCCAGTCCCTTTCCCCGCCTCAACAAATCAGAAAACAAACTTGCTCCTGTCAGTAGATGAGAGCACCAACAAGGAAATCTTAATTCTAAATGCCAGTCACAGCAAATTGTAACCTGACAATTCCAGCTCTGCTACTGCATGAGGAAATACGGGAGAAGCTCTCAGATACATTCACCTTCATGTTTCCCCTATGATGAAGAAGCATTAGTGGGTTATAAATGCAGATCTTCTATAGCTTCAACTCTAGCTTTGGTTATTTTTTTTTCTTTTGGGTGTTGTGTGTTGGGTTGTTTGTTTTGTTTTTTTTACATTATAGGATACCATAGCTGGGACTCAAGATAAATTTTGAAATGTTAATCTTCATGAATTGCTGACCACAGTTTTTATGTAAAAAAAGCAAACCTGTCCAGCAACAGAACACTCTTTGAACTGGATTCTTTCTTGGGGATTTCTCTAAGTAGAAAACTCTGCAAAGCACCCATGGTTTAACTCCTGATCATGTGACATAAGGTTTTCTAAACAGCTTTTCCTTGTAATCTCTTTACGAGCTCTTAGTCCAGCTCCTTGGTCCTCCTACACAATAAAAAAAGCTACCTGTGGAAATTTCAAACACTCCCCAACCCCCTTTGGTCTCTCACAATCACATGTGAAGATGTCAGCCTTGTAGGCTGGATTTCAAAATTGGATATGCAATTTGGTTTTTCATGACAAACAGAAAAAACAAAGTCAAACCCACATGCCACGCCACAGATGCTGGAAAACTAACACCCTGAAAATATAGCGTCTCTCTTCCCATGTCAGGATTTAGAAATAAATGAAAATAGGATACAAATAACTGAGTAGGATAGTGATCCTCATTTGTGGTAAAAACTGAGCATGTCTGATGTAAGCATAATTTAATTTATTTTTGTTTTCTTATTTGTTGCATTTAATGGTCACATTTAACAATAAGGCAGCAAAAGAACACTACTTGGACATTTTAGCCTCTCTGGGTAATATACAGACCCTAAAGTGAAAAAAAAACAAACCCCAAACCCAAACAAACCAAACCCCCAAACCCACAAAACCAAAGCCACCCACAAACAACTCCCCCGCTGCCCTCCTCCAGAGAGCAAGACACTGATTTTTCTGTGCAACTCAGACATTCAGTTCTAGACAACCAACCACTTCCCAATAAATGTGCTAAGGGTCTGTTTATTCTACATCTATGAGGTTGTTAGAGTATCTCTGTCTTCATTAATGCTAGAGGAATATAAACTACACTGTTCTAGAGTACAGAATGCATTACTTCATGCTTAAGGCATCTTCTACCTCCACGTCCAGGGGAACAGGGTACATTTGCCACGGTACCTGCCTAAAACCACAGATAAACCAAGCATTGTTTAATTGTAATAACATGACTGGAAAGAGGTCGCCTACCTTTCTGTTTCATGACGACCTCAAAAATTCTTGTTACTCTGAATTAATCTGACCATTTGGAAGAAGGAACACAGCAGGCAAAAAAGCCTTTGCTGATGGCAAAGATGCTTACCCTAAACAAAGGCCAGTGGATCCACCAGTAAAACTGATTATTAAAGAATCGACATCAAAGTGACAAAAAGGGACAGACAAAACAGATGGCACCTATCCTGAAATGACCCCTAAGGCAACCCATGTCATAACCCACTACAGCATAGGCAGTCTCTTACCTGAGCTGGTGAGCACACTCAGGGGACTGCTGGAGGAAGTGAGCGCAGCAGTACCACTCGGTGTGTTCTGAGCTGCGCTGGCCGCAGCTGCTAATGCAGCCAGGTTCTGTAATTGCATCGCATTCAGTCCTGCAACACATTGAAGAATGCACAGAGTTTCTCCTATAATAGCCACCATCACCCGAGCTTAACAGATCCAGCAACTTCAGCACATCACAAGTGAGTAATAGGAAGGAGCTTAAAACCAACAGGCTTAATATTACTGATCTTTTCTACACTGTGATTCCTTGCTGTAACGAAAAAAAAAATAAGTTTTTCTTTGCTCAGATAGATGAGTTTCAGTAAAAGATCAGGTAGTCATGATCCCAGATGTAGACTCCAGAGTACAAAAATTTTCAAGCAGTGTTCTCTCCAGTCACAAAAGCATAGCAGCTTTAACTGAGAGTCGAGCCAGGGTGTGACAGCTCATCTGCTACAGAGCTTGTCTCAACACCAGGCCAATAACTTAATTTCCTTTCATGTCCCTTTCATTGTCTTTGTATGGGAACAGCAATAACTGCAGAACTCTTTCAAGAAGGCCTACATACCACAGTGGCCACAAAGTCACATCTTTAACCCACCATCAGCTGAATATCAGCACATTCGGTTTGGTCCCCTTGGCAGCCAACAAGCAACAGGCAATTACGAGACAATGTTAACTGGCAGCTCCTGACCACAAGATCACCCAGTGTATGTGTAGGCTAGTCAGGTGGTCAAACAGAACTGGTAAGGAAAATGGGAAATATTAGGAATGTTTGGGTAAGAAGCCAGGAATATTGGAGGGGGAGGAAGGTATCCTTGTGTGGACAAAGTTTTACTGGTCAATTTACTCATCTGACTCACCTTAATTTTGAGTCACAATGTTTAAATGAAACCATTTGGTCAGTACTGACCCTGTAGTTTGCCCACTTCTCCTGCCACGGTATTATCATTGGTATTGGTCTTCTGAATTCTGTATTTTAGCCATCCTTTGGTAGGCTAGCTCCATTCCTCCAATTCTGCCTCTCTTCCCTTCTCCCTTAATTCCCTTTCTTGTCTCCACCTTTGCTTATTCTAAAAATTCTTCCTCTTTTCATCTGACTTCAGAAAATCCATACTAATTCTTCCCTACAAAATTAAAACCAAAATTCAATTGATCACCATTCGTATAACAGCATTGAAACATCCTAGGCAGACATGGCACCTCATCTTTTGGATGCTCAGAAGTACTTTGTGACAAAGCACACTTCTCAAATAATTAAAATCTCAGGTTCGTAATTTAAGTATGTAAACAGACAACATAAGAATGTAAGTGACAATGCAGTATAAACTATTTTCTAAAAAACTTCTACCACCTTTAGTATAGTACACTTTTTTTTTTAATCTTTTCCAGTTGTTTTCTCTTTGTGATGGGATCTGTTTCCCTAATCATATTTAGTGCCTGAAACAAGAAGATTCTGCCTTCATGCTTTTATGTTAGTAAATAAAGTTTAAACCAAAAGTTGTATTTTTTGTTTTTATTGTGCTACAGAGGGTTAAAAGTGCAAGTGTTAGAGCTAGTGAGGAACAGAGCAGCTTGCTTCCTTTCTGAAGCAGTTTGGCATGTGCCAACTGCACCTGTCCTCTTGTCATCACATTGTTTTCCCATCTGCTCCCAAACAGGGTCAAGATTAAATTTTGTCTACAAAGTCTGATATAGTTTGGGATCCAATTACCTGCTTAATTTTTCTTTCCATGAATTTCAAGAACAGCCATCAGCTGAGATACTAACAGGGCTTTGAAACTAAAACACTTTCTGTGAGGAATCACAGACTTGGAATAATTCTTTCAAAACACCATGCAACATGCTATTTATACATCTGAGTTACCAATTTTTCAGGTGTTTTTTGTAAATAGTGAAGACAGAATTACCCTAGAAACTTCACAGCCGACCTCAGCTAGTTAACCCCTTCCCCAGTCCTTACTGCAGTAACAATATGAACTACTGCACTGTTTTTCTCCTTTATTACCATTTGTTTTTAAACAGACAAGAGGGGGAAAACCAGTATCATGTGTGTAACAAGATCTATTATACATCACCACCACAATGGATATTGGTGAAACTAATTTTCAAAAAATTGCTTTTGAAAAAGGTCTTAGATCTAAGAACTCTGAAAAGGTCTAACACACACAAAAAAAAAAACGGAGCTAAGGTTAGACTCAACCTCAAGTATGAATCAAAGTTCTTACAATTGAAAACACTACACTTTGCAAAAGCTTGTAATTGTTACTGATGGGTGTACCAACACAAGTCAGATGTACAAAGATGCTTAACACTTTTAGATCAACCTCTGCACAAACAGGGTATGTAATATTGCAAACTACTGTATAACTCCAGGAGGCAATTTTAAAGGTTAGTGTTCGGTATCAAAACCTATAGTTTTAAAGAATGTGGTGAATGGAGTTACTAACATGCTTTATTATTCCCCACCCTGTGAAGACAAAAGGGATTTGCAGCCCCAGTACTACTATACTTTGTGAATATTCTGACTAGCAGTCCACAGCAAGGAATTTGGCTCATACCTATTAAACTGGTATTTCTTTAACAGTAATGGTGCAATTAATCTTAATTCAAATGAAAGAATTAAAAAAAAACTGAATGAAGGGCTAGTTCACATTCTTAACAACATTGCATTTTCAATTTTGATGTATTTAGAACAAAGAATTTTAAACAGGAAACCTCAGAATCCATTATCACTAAAATACATGCATCAGTGCTTACTTGAAAACACAATGCTTCACATATGCACCTGTTTGGATGAAAATAAACATACAGAGACATCTTTCTGTACCCATAAGGGAAGATAATTTTAAATGCCAGAGGTAGGGGAGATTATCAGCATATCACAACTTACCTCATGGACAGTGGGTAACTAAGATTAAGAAGGAACATCCAGACTTGTAGCACAGGATTCCAAAGAAGTGGGTAAACTCGGGACTACTTATTTCAAATAAGGTTAATGTGTCTACAGCCTTTTGGCTACCTTCTCTACCCTCCTCCTCTTTTCTTTGGCACTGAATTTGTCTTCTGGTGGAAAAAAACTCACCTCCCATTGGGTGGAGGCTGCTCAATGTGTTCAGGTTCCCAGAAGACGCAGCTGCTGTCTGCTGAAGGAGCTGCAAATAAAGCTAGACATTACACCAAAAAACAAAACAAGAGTGAGAGTGAGGGCTGGCTCTGCTTCTGGGAGAAACTGCATCACACCACAGCCAGAGTGCCGTCTCAAAGGGAATTCCCACTGCCCATGCACCATATCGTAGCAAAGCATAAAGAGAGTGCCCCTTACACAACACAGCCAGAGCACCACCACAGTGAAAATCCATGTCGCCCATGCATCACATTGCAGCCAAAGCAACAGCACAATGCTTTCTTCAGTCAACATAATCAATGCTCAAGGAAGTTTATAGCTAATACATCAAGACAAAAACAGTAGAATCAGTAGTGAGAGAGAACTATTCAAAGCACTCAGGCAGGATTATCACCCCTATGGATACACTACATCAAGCCACACTTTACAGTTGACACTGTAAGGACAAAATGGCAATGCCATATCAAAACCAGAGAGGCACCATGAGAGGGAACCCCCTCAGCTCTCCTCAACCACAGCAGCCATGAGAAAAACTTCAAGCCTCAGCTCAGAAGCTGTTCAAAGGAATTTCCTATTCCTTTCTGCACTAAATAGGTGTTGTTACTAAAAATTCCAATCTATCAAACCTAAAGCAGCAGTAAAAGAGGGAATACCTCCACTTCAACAGTACACCGTATCAAAAATGAGATATAAGTTTCCTTTTCTATTCCCCAGACCTTACATGGCATGAATACAGTTCTCATACTACTCTGGCATGAGGCAGAACACATCAGTTATGAAAAGTTCACCCTTCAGGGACATACCAAAACCAACTAAAATCACTGTCAAAACAGCAGACTACCTTCTGTTGTGTCATTTCTGCTAAGGAGAGTAGCTTCTCTCTATTTTCTGTAGGGTTTTGTTTTGGGTGTTTTGGTTTTTTTTTTTTTGGTTTGTTATTTGGTCTTTTTTGTTTTGTTTGTTACTGTGTGCTGTCAGCTGCTTGTTGCTTCCAAGCTGATCACCTTTTCTATTTGGACAGCACCAAGTACTGTTCTAAGTTTCACTGGAAGGGGATAACAGAACTAGAGGCTGAAAAAGGAAAAATGGAAGAGGAATACAAGAACTATGTCAGAGAGACACAAAAAGGACATTTATATGGATAAACACTGAGGCCATAACATACGAAGAAAATCTTCCCCGTACAAAGTCATTCTACAGAAGACAGGAAAAAAAAGTTTCAATAATTAGGGTTACAGCTACTGGGGGGCTGGGATCCTCACTTAAATGTATCCTGACTAGCTGTTAGCACCTAACTTAATTTCAGCCTCCTCCATCCACAGATGGGGATTAAAAGCCCTACTCCTATCTATCAGGAGCCTTCTAAAACCAGTACATTAAACACTACAAGACAGTCAGACACTATAATCCCTGAAGAAATGAAAAGAAGCCAAATCAGAAACTCACTGCTAAGTACTGGGGTCCAAGTGTGTTGAGACCAGCCAGATTTCCCCATATTGAGGCAGCACTGATCTGTTGCATTTGTTGCTGGAGTTGCTGAGCAATTCGTTTCTGCTCTTTGTCCTTCTGCGTGTCTGCAAATTTTACCACAATGGGAGAAGAGCAACCCTGCAAACAGCAATTCAAACAATTACATACTTGCTATCCACAGCAGTCACAGAAATACTGCATTAAGACCCAGTCACTGAAAGCATTCCCATCCCCCCACATGCACGCACACATACATACAAATATATATTCAAACAGAACATTTCAGTAAAGGTTCAAAATCTCATTTGCTTTTAATTCTATTTTGTATTTTGTTATTTTCTCTGAAGTATGTATCTTGAGCTCTAATAACAGGAGTGGAACAAACACAAAGGTCCAGGACTACTATTGGTGAAGAAACACACACTGCACTTTCTCGTCCTCTCTGCTCTCTAGTCCTCCAAACTTCATAGCGTCTGCCTGACAAATTACATCTTCTCCTGACACCCACTAACTTGTTTTACCTCCATAGTTTGTGCTTGGTGCATTGCTTTGATCGCTGTTTGTGCCATGGCTCTTGTTGTAAAAGTCACAAATGCACAACCTGGGGAAAGAACAAAAATGAACCAAGGCATTCACTACATCTGCAATTACTGGGATGAATAAAGAAATTAAGATGCTGGTGGCAGTGGGGCGGGGAGAATCAAAGAAAGAGCTGAAATGGCACCCGAGTTATGAAAGGGAGCACCCAGTGGAGAACCTTTAACTGTCAGAAAAGCTTCCTGCTTACCTCGGCTCAGGCCATCTGGGCCCCGTAATATCCTGCATTCTTCAATCTGCCCAAAGGGGGAGAACATCACTCGGATATCATTTTCATTGCACTTCTTGGATATCATTCCAATAAACAACTTCCTATCTTCTACTGCTAAGAAATCAAAAGATAAAGAGTTATTACCAGCAAATATGTGCTCACTAGATCTTATTTTTTCAAGTCTCTTCCATCAGCTGCAGTTATTTCCCCGGTATTTAGGGTAGGGGCTTGTCAAAACCAGATTCCCAGTAACAGAATCTCTTCAGTTTAAGAGGATGCATATGAGAGACCTCAACGAACCTGAAGAATGCCTGTTTTAAGTTTACATTTTGCTACTGTTTCTCCCTTGCAAGCCTGTGAACTGCAAAAATGTAAGAAAAGGAAAAAAACATATCAGATTCAGCACTTCCCTGAACCTTCTACATTCAGTTCCTGGTGAGTGAGAGAAAATCTGTATGTATTTTATGGGACTATTTTCATCCTTTCTCCTCTACCTTTTTCTATGTTTAGATTACCAGCATACCTAACTGCATCTAAACAAGCAAGTGAGCTGCAGAAAGCTTTTCTAGCCTCTTTATCAGGCTAATCACTAAAATTCAGATCTGCCTACTTCCTCACGCTCCTGTCTCAACAGTGGAAGCAACAGCAGTTGCTAAAACAGAACATTTTTAGTTCTGTTTTAGATTCATCCATTCTGATCTGTACCAAAAGCATGAAAATAACACCTGAAATCAGAACATTGGACTGTGTGCTACTGTATCTTGCCTCTAAGTGCTGATGCTACTAAATACACTACTGTTGAAGAATACCTTTCAGTGTGCAGACTATTTAAAAACAAAAGATATTTTTCTTAAACTTTTCAGTTAGTGGTTACTAATGTCAGTTTAAGGTCACCTAAGTGAGTGGGGTAATCTCAAATCCAGAGCAGACCTTTATATGTCTTGTTTTACTTATTTAAGGTTGCTTATCAACTCTGAAATACTTGCTTTTAAAGGATGACGCAAATTATGCAGAATACCATTAGGAAATATAAACCAGTTTGCAAATACAACATTCAGCGCAATATAAAATATAATATGATGAAGGCTGTAGCAGAATTTCAAGCTTCAGGAGAGAAAGTCTTCTCCTATTTAGTGCCATGGTGAAGTGAAATCAACTTATTTGCTGAGCCTTCTACAGTGTTGAAGGGGAAAATTCTAAACTATTCCAGCTGACATGACTTAAACTGACTATTAAATCTTAATGTTGTACCCAGTTCACTTTCAATCTCTTAGAGCAGAAAGCTGCTTTCAAATACTTTTTGTAATCCATTTTAGTTCAAGAGATCCAGAATACCTTTTATTAATGGCAAGTTAAAAATACTTCTGTAACTGACACTTTCTTATTTGTCTTTTCCCCTACATCTTTTAATAAGACTCATAACGACATAATATCCTCAGAACTGTCACCCTAAAATTCAATTACTTTTTTCTTCTTTCAATTATTTTCCCAGGGTATTTCTGTGTGCGTATGGGGTGTGTGTGTGCACAATGCAAAATCAATTTATGTTTAGAGAACCTATTCTGTTTTCCCAACAATACTTCAAAAGAATTACTACTTTCTACATATTTACACAGAGACATGTCCTGTATCCACACGGAAGAATCTGCAGATGGAATTACTCCTACTATATGTTACCTGTATATCCCATCTTCTGTTTTCAATTATCTTAAGACATAAGCTTTCTGGAACCAGGATTATCTTCACCATGATGCAACGCTAATCTTATAGTAACCATGGTAAATGAAGAAATTAAAATTCAGCCAAGCCTAGAAAGGCTGAAACACTTCCTTTGCTTATCTTGCAACAATATAGACACACACCCACCCACCTGAACATGCATGTATGTGCATATATAAACTCATGATGGAAATCACAGGAATAAATGATCATTTACCCCAGCGGTAGATGCTAAATATCTTAATCCATCTGAAATGGCTGGTGTGCAGAAATATTTAGTTTTTGCTCTACTGAACTGTTGAGAGTTCTCAATCTCTATTGTATACTACAAGCAGCAGCTTTGGCTCTCACCCTAGCTGCAACAGGCCTTGCTTCAAATTGGCCAAGCACTTGAAAAAGCATTTCTAGATTTCATAGAATCACAGAACGGTTTGGGTCTGAAGGGACCCTAAAGGTTGTCTAGTTCCAACTCCTCCACTACCGGCAGGGACACCTTCCACTAGACCAGGTTGCTCAAAGCCCCATCCAGCCTGGCCTTGAGCACTGCCAGGGATGGGGCATCCACAGGTGCTCTGGGCAGCCTGCGCCAGTGCCTCACCACCCTCACCATAAAAAATTTCTTCCTTGTGTCTAATAAAAAATCTACTCTTACTCAGTTTAAAACTGTTACCCCCATCCTGTCACTATACTCCCTGATAAAGAATCCCTCCCCATCTTTCCTGTAGGCCCCTCTAAGTACTGGAATGCTGCAGTAAGTTCTCCCCAGAGCGTTCTCTTCTTCTGGCTTAACAATTCCAATTCTTTCAGCTTGTCCTCATAGCAGAGGTGCTCCAGCCCTCTGATCATCTTCATGGCCCTCCTCTAGACCTGCTTGAGCAGGTCGACGTCTGTCTTACGCTGGGAGCCCCAGGGCTGAACACAGTACTCCAGGTCTCACCAGAGCAGAGCAGAAGGGGAGAATCTTGACCTATTACCCCTTCTTTTGATGCAGCCCATGACATGACTGACTTTCTGGACCGCAAGCGCGCATTGCCAGCTTATGTTCAGTTTGTCATCCACCAATACCCCCAAGTCTTTCTCCACAGGGCTGCTCTCAATCCACTCACTGCCCAGCCTGTATACATGGTTTGGGATTGCCCTGACCCACACGCAGGACCTTGCACCTGGCCTTGTTGAACTGCATAAGGTTTGCAGGGGCCCACCTGTCTAAGCCTGTCAAAGTCCCTCCGGATGGCATCCCTTCCCTCTAGGGTATCAACCATAGCACTCAGCTTGGTGTCATCTGTAAACTTGCTGAGGGTGCACTCAATTGCACTGTCCATGTCCCCAACAAAGATTTAAACCACCTTAGTACAAAGAAGAACTCACTAGATGTTTCCCTAACTGACAACATGGTTCTACCACAAGCAGCAGCAGTGGGAGATACTGAGTCATGGAATTTTAGAGACATCACTTACACTACCTACTATATTGAAAACACACCTTTTTTTTTTTTTCCCCTTAAAAAAAAAAAAAAAAATCAGGTTTCCAATTCAAGAAGCCTTGATCAGCAGCTGTTCAACAAAATGAGAATCCTCAAGTTTCCCTATTAGCACAAATGATGCTACCAACCAAACTCAGACTTCAGTGAAGCTTACCATTACTCTTTTCACTGTCAGCTGGTTTCATCTGGATAGGATGGTGCATCTGAAACGTAAAAAGATTATTTAATCCTAGATGCATTCACTTTATACTATAAGAAATATATCCCATAAGAGTTGTGGAAGAAAGAAACAGCCTACCTAAACTGCCTCTACAGAAGTGCAAATGTAACAATACATAGATTTCTAGAAGAAAGGAAAGCTTTCCTAATAATATGCCACCACTCTTCCTCACAGAGTATTATTGGAGCCATTGTCCACCAACTTCACTACCATGTTATTTTCCCAAATGCTCAAAAACTCCCTTAAGATCCGTTATACAAATCTCATAACATTGCTCTTTTGAATAGTTCTTTTAAAACAGTATTTGAGGGCAAGATAACATGTTTGTAGATGAGTGGTGCCAGAGCTCAGAAAAACAAAACAGAATTGCAAACAAAGCATGGCTGCTCTTACCCCTGGGAGGATCTTCATGTTGTGAAGAGCATTCTGTGCTTCTAGTGCAGCTTTACGGGTATAAAATGTAACAAAACAGCACCCTGCAATTGAAAGAAAATGCTAGCCAGGAAAGAACACTATAAATCTTGATATGCTGCACAGAAAATGCAAGTCCCACTTCTATCCTTCCAATACAAAACACATGGCAAGTAGAAGAGGTTAAGACATTGAAATAGGTAGGTACTACTGATTGCAACTGTTTAAATATTTCTAAATGTAAAAAATAGGATATATATACACCCAACATCACCAATGCACAATTAAAACAAACGTTTACATACATCTGCCAAAAAACTGCTGGCTACTTTCATTATCAAACTCAACAATTATTTGCTAGTACCAAAGACTTATCTAGTTTCACAGGAAATAAAATATTGCATAAAACTGAACTGCAAATCCAGGTACAGCATTTAGTTAGGAGTTGATGTACAAAATTATTTGATGTACACAAATGATTAAGATCTCAATGTTATATTTTATCTGAAATTATGACACTTTCAGCAACATTTTGATCGTATCATAGAATCACAATGACGCTCTGGAGCAACACTGTTATTTTGATGTTCTGCTTTGTAATTACAATCTATCCCTACCACTTCTGAGCATTAAAAAGAAAAAAATTATCATTTTTCTCAGCTCAGCTAATGACTGGACTACAGTCCAAGGATATTTAGACACATACATTTAAAGACTGTCAAGCCTGGGTTTTCATGCACACCTGGTCACACAAAGCTCCAACACACAGAAATGTCTGAATAAGCAAACATCTAAAATGTTAACTATGTGAAAGCAGCTGAGACCGCAAGTCTCACATGAGGAGTAAAGATGTTCTCACCTTTGCTTTGAGGAGGGTTTTGGCTCCTGTCCCTCAAGACATTGATTTCATAGACAGCACCATACTGTTCAAAAAGTTCTCTTAGATCCTTCTCACACCAGCTTCGTGGGACCTGGCCCACAAACATCTTGATAGCATCTAGATCAGGTTGATCTGGGTGATCCAGTGTGCCATTCATTTTCTTTGAGCTATGAAAAACAAGAAGAAATTTCTCGTTTATATCTTTCCACAGACTCTAGATGTTACCGCAGCTAGAAGAAGCATGCTTACAGTGAGATAAAAAAATAATTCTACAAATATATAAATGTATATGATTAAAATACACACATAAAGAGAGACCTTTGCACATTACCAGTCCTGCATACCAGGATCATCATCCACATTCACTGGCAAGCTGTGTACTTGGAAACCAGACACTCTACACAGCTGTTTAAAGCTTCTCTTAACATTTGTTCCTATAATGTAGTCAACATCTGGGATTCAGGACAGGACATAAATCTCTTGAGATGACTGAAATATATAATTAGTTCAACCATGTAAAATTTAGCAGAAAAAGAAACCAGAAGAGGAAGGAACCTAAACTCAAGTCCACCCACAGACTGCTGAAGTTATCAGTAACCTGATAACTATTTCAGCTTCAGTCAACTGAAAATGAGAGGATAACATTTTTTTGTTGTTGTTTTTAAGTGTGACTATGTGGAACTGCTTCCCAAGGTGAAGACCCACCTTAAAACAGAGAAAAAGGTACAATCAAACAGATGAGAAGTTTCATTAAGGGTTTACAAGGCAATAGCTCTTTGTGAAACTAAGGAGCTTTCAACAATATTTGGCAAAACAACAGGCTTAGGTTGTACATGAACAGGTTGGGATTGGGCATCTAGTCAGTCACAGATTGAATCAAGTTGAGTAACGGTAGAGTTAACATAGAAAAAAGTCACTTTTAGACTACAACACCACAGGAGTTTTGAGTATGGGAATCTCCAATAGGCTTCAAGGCATTACATCTAGCCATATGAACAGTTTACAGACTACTAATAAAACTGTGTTATACTCCACCCAGCTAGCTGACAGTCATATACTGCTTTCTGTAATGACTCCTCATCATTTGTCAAGCTCAATGAGAGGTCTTGTTATCAGTAGTCACAGCCTGGTATACCACACGACACAGTGGAAGAGTAACTGTAATGACACCCTATTGTAGCTATAGTGATTAGTAGGTTAAAATTGCTGACCAGCCCCTGCATAATCCAGAAAGGACGTGGGGAGTGGAATAGTAACAATACAATGATTCCCCCAGCCCCCAAACCCTCTGCTGAAGAATACAGGTGGCCTTCTTCCAGAGTAATCGGCTCTCCTCATCTCTGCTTTTTTCCTTGAAAGATAGTTTTTGAATGGCTTATTAACCGCACATTACAGTAAACAGTGTTCCTCTCACTGTCCATCTGCAATCATATTCCCTCTGAATAGAATTTTAGAAGAAAAAAATTCCTAACCAAGTAATGTTTAGTTCATTTTCCCCCTTAATACACTGTTCAGAGCCTAAGGAAAAATACATGCCAGGGAAAGCTCACAATTCTATAGCTGTATGAACAGATCTCAGGAACAACACAGCTTCTTACCAGAAGGGAAGGGAATCATCATAAATCCTTTCACTCCTCTTTATCTTTCCATTCAGAAAGAGTCAGCAGCTCTCCAAACAGCCAAGGCAAACAATACCTTTTACAACAAGGTAAAATACCTCTTTCCATTCAATGTCTTTTCATTTCAATTGAGAACAACTGGATCATTCACCCTCTTCCAATAATTATTTTCAGCCCTGCCTTCTATGCCATGGGCAGCTTCAAGAGCGTAGCATGGCTCCTGTTAATTGGGCAACTCTCAACATAACTTCAACAGTATTCAAGGAACCTTTCATTCCTCACTAAAAGGTTTAGTCTGGAGTCATTAATAGGGAAGAACAGAAACCTTTCTCCCAATAATTGATTTAAATAACTGATTTTATAATTTCAGCACCTGTAGCATATTAGTACTGCCAAATAGCATAGCTTTATTCTTCCTTAGTGCTTATCCCCCAAATTATTAGATTGTTTCCTCCAGCAAGAATCCAACATCAATTGTTGATGCCCACTAGGATTTTTTTCAAGAAAACAAACTGCAGGCTCTCCTCTCTTTTACCCCCCTCAAGGAGAATTAATCAGATAGCAGAAGCTTCAGAGACAGCAATTGCGACTACCTCTTTAGTTACAAACTTAGACGTGAAGACAAAATACTTACACAGGGCTAGCATTCAAGGAACAATGGTCCACCATCATCTCTGGGAGGAAATCCAACTTGAACGCAGCCATCACCTCAGACTGTGACAAACTACTAACACTAAATCAGTGTATTGCCTAACCCCCAAACAACGCCACTTCCAAAAGTCCTGCAGGTCTTAACACTCAGCCACACAAAAAACACTCAAACCACAGAAACAGAAGCTCAGGGAGACCAGTAATAGACACCACAGAAACAGGCTGGACTGGGAAAGGGACATGGAATCCCAGATTAAAAAGGGGATGTGACCATGTGAAGGGAGGCTCAGCTTAATACACAATGAAAATGCTGATGCACTGGGCTTGTTTTGTGCAATTTTCCCTGGCGAAGCAGTACTGAGTGCACTGTCAGATAAACAGAGTGTCAGATCCATGAAGATAGCAATGGGTAACAGAGCAGAAAGAATACAAACTCCAGTCTTTCCATCCCCAACTAACTCCTTGCCTCCCAAAATGGCAGTCCAAGGCCTTGAGGTTCAGACAGACTAATCAATATCACCAATATTAAGGCATGAAGTCCAGAGGTTCCTTCACCGTAACTATTTTCAGCAGCTGATCTCACTCTTTTTACCTTGTGCATTATTATTTTGCACACTCTCCTAACTAAAACGTTTCTCTGAACCTGCCAAAAACATCAAAGCCAAGGAATTTTTGAGTAATCAATC
The DNA here is from genome assembly GCF_015220075.1 of Falco rusticolus. Classification (NCBI taxonomy): domain Eukaryota; kingdom Metazoa; phylum Chordata; class Aves; order Falconiformes; family Falconidae; genus Falco; species Falco rusticolus. The sequence goes on from NC_051193.1 coordinate 44,355,955, forward strand.
TTAACTACCCCAGAACATCAAAACCTACTCCTTTTATAGGAGAAGCATACATTGTTCTGGAAACAATACTCTGCCTGTCATGCATCTATAAATGTAGAGATATATAGAGTCTATAATGATAAAGAAAAGGAAAAAAACCACAGTGATTTGTTGAAAACTTTTATAATCTTTGAAAACACTGATCAGAACACCTCAGCAGCCTCATCATTAAAACAGGAATAACATGCCAATCAAGGAACTGTGAGGTGTATTTATACACACAATACAGACCTCTTGTTACATCTCCAATACCCAAACTAAAGGGACGATAATCTGGATAATACTGGATGGACAGGGAGATGCAGAAATACTTGATTGCAGACGGTGACTGCTGCAGAGGCAGCTGGGTGTGTCTGAGCACTCCAGGAGGAATGATTAGTTCAAGTCCAACATGAATGCAGATAAGCCTTATGTCTATGGTAGATATAACCACAAAATAAACTCTTACAGCATCAAGGAATGCATGCTGGTGCAGCTTCTTTCTTGTCTGTCAATGACTGCAACATGAACTTGCAGTTATTTAGACTGGCCAGTATATAGAGCTTATTTTACACTGGCAGAGTTACAGCATGTCAATTGTTTTTTCATAAATAACCGTTTTCAACCTTTGGAAGAGAAAGAACATTTCCAAATATCTGCCTACAGTGAGGTTAATTAAAAGGTTATTAAAAGGAGTTAGGCCCCTTAATACAAAAAGATAGGCATGTTACTGCAAAATAAGAAGACGTGAATTTAGCACACATCAAATATCAACAGTAATTACTGCATACATGCTCTTACTATGTGGTAAACACAAGGAAACTTATTCTTTAGTGAAAATGTATAAGCTACCTGCTAAGCACCACTGTTAAGAGCATGCAAATAGGCACTACAGAGCACAGGTCAATTAATTTGCTTTCAGTAAATTGTTCATATGTACCTTCAGACACATCTTAGAGGTTTCCCACTTGGAAAATGCCATGTTGTGTAATACACATCACGTTCAAATGTTAAAATTCAGCCTGGAGCCCACTTTATGGATTTCTCCAAAATAAGCCCACAGAGAGAAACACTTCAGATTTGTATGATTAGAACAGCAGAAGATACAGTGGGGAGCTTGCCACTGTTCACATAAACCTATAGATCGACACTATAAACTCTGGCCCTACCTATGCAGACCAGAATGTATTCCTTCTGGTCTCCCAGTTATCTTTAACTTTTTAGGCAGCCAGTAAAATACCCCAGCAGCCATGCTCACCGTAGGTTTGACGAAAGATGATACTGGCAACAGATACCCTAGGAAAATGGGTTTTTAGTTTACTGAAGAAAACCACTAAGTCAATTTGATTTGATCCTTTCCCTCATACCTTTGCTCTTCAAAATGGAAGTCATACCTACTTGTTTCACCAAGACAAAACTGCAACAAGTGACAGGCACTGTCACACTTATGCTCCACCTCAAATTTAGTCTACTGGCTTTGATAATTAAAATGTTAGTTTTGTGTAACTATCCTGCTACATATTAACTTTAAAATCTCATTATAGTCACTCTATGATGTGCTCACTTAATTTAATGAATAGTGCCAAAACTATTTCACATGCTATTATTTACAATCTGGGGGAAAGGAAGAATCAATACTAGAATGTTGAATAAATATCTGAAGGTATGTTAGCAAAGACTCAGTGCCTCAAGGTGCCATACTTCTGCAGAAACGATGACAATTTCAGGGACAAAACACTAGTGTACAAACACAGGTTTGTTTTAACATTATTTAGTTGAAGGCATCATCAAGGTAGTGAAATTAAAAAAAAAGACTGAAACTTGTGAAAATATCAGAGTCAAAAAAGATAGTATTTCTCTACTGCACAAAAGTAAGAAGAATTAAATAAGGAAGCAATGTTTCTTTAGAATTATAAAAAATAACAAAAGTTATCCTAGCCATTGCTCACAAAAAGAAAGAAAAATAAGAGAGCTAAACACACTTATTTTTTGCTCAGATGTCAAATTCCTGCTGGCTTCCAGATCCATTCTTTGACAGTTTCTATTCAAAGGATAATAGAAACAATGTCGGAAATTCAAAGCTCTATGGACTATAGCTACACATTTAAATGTGGTGCTGGTCTGACAATACGAACATTAAAAACTTCTACATACTACAGATTAGATCTCACTTTTTTTACACTTCTGAAGCTCTAGATCATGTTGCAGAATATACCACTATATGCTCCTCAGAGATTGCAAAGTATAAATGGTAAAAGTCTTGCTTTTATTTTTAAGTTTCCAGAATTACATCACATCCTGAGGCACAAAAGCTAAAAAACTCCACCACCACCCCCAAAAAAACAAACCACAAGAAAAACTGTATCGTATTTCGCTTCCTAAGAAAGCCTTGCTCATTTCAATGAGCAATTAACTCTGAAAGCTACAGATAATACCATCTTTTATTTTATACAGTCTGAACCTCAGACAACATATACAAACCCAAAGCTGAGGGACTACTGGGATAGTGACAGCAAACTATGGGAAAGGATGCAGGCTACGTGGAAATCAGATGCTGTGAAGCTTTGAAGGAGGCAGGTCCTAGAATAAACTTCCCCTTGTATTATCTGTGCATATCCAGATCCCTACAGTGTTGCTGAATTGCAGGGTTTTCTTTAAACAGATAACCCTAAGTTAGATGCATAAAACCCACTAACTACTCGTCAATATTTTGTTGTTTCATTGTTGATCTTGTAAGCAAGTGGTCAGAATATTTTCTGCCTATGTTGAAATCCAAACTGTCTCCCCATGCCTCGCTGGGTACAAAAAGCCCCTTACCTAGTTGCCAAAACTGCAGTTTCTTCCTCTGCCAATCTCTGTGACAGTTACGCACTGTGGGTACGCAAATCTGACACATTCAGAATGCTGAATTTGCCATCAAAATACATGAATTTTCAGGCTGCTTACAATTCAGATTAAATTAACTGAAAAACATTTTTGTTGATGTGTTTTGTTGATCATTTTTGTAGGTTTCCAGGTGGAGAAAAAGGACAGGAGGGGATGACAATTGCTTTTATCTCAGAAATAGCAAAGTTTCACGGTACACTGTCTTATGTATTTATCTGAGAGCATTCAATTTCCCCATACTCTCCAGACCTAGATGGATTTTCACAAATTAGCTAAGTAAATTTTATTCTAAAAATAGTTTATAATAAGCTTTTTTCCCCCTCCCCTTCCTCAAAATATTTTTTTGGGAAAAAAACCCAAACATTTGAGGTAAATAAATACATTCATGACCTACTTCTCTGGCTTGTGAATGAAATGCTGTTTACCTGTAGCTTCTATTCCAATTAATTCTGTGAAAGCTTAAAAGGAGTGTTTTTTGAATTTTCGTCTGACTGAAGAATCCACAGGCCTCCCAGCTCTCTGCCAGCAGATGAAGCAGCAAGTCACCTATGTCTCTGGCTTCTAGGATGATGTTTTCTCTGCCTAAGCACTCTTAGAAAGGCAAAAATGAAGCAGCAGCTAAACTTACCCTTTTATTTGATAGTAAAGACAATTGCTTTAAAATAAATTATACTAAACCTATTTTCTAAAATGAGGAAATCAGGTTATTTTTTCTGGAAAAGGAGATAAAACTTCACACTGAAGTGAAAAAAATTGTTACTCTAATGAATTCTAAGCAGTGGAGCTTATAGAAAGGTAGACAAGAAACACAGGTACATTTTCTTTTAAATGGTCTATGGCTTCCTCCAATACATATGCTGCTTTTGAAAGCTCTGCTCGTGTTCTTCCTGACTTCTTGCTGCTATGCATCATTCACTTGAAACAGAATCTATGGCCACACAATTCACAAAGTAGTTGTAGCTTCCTATGTTCATAGGAGTAAAGCAGGAAATGGCCAAAGGCAAATTTGAAACTGGTAAGAGGGAACACTTCTTACTAAATTCACAGATAAAATAAATATTAAGTGGCAGTGACTTTTGTAATCCTGTCAAAGCTTGACAGGGTTTGAGTACAACTGGGTGCTTCCAGGGGTATATTTTCCCGCTTCTGTTTACTGCACATATATAGAAAACCCAACTGTTTTTTTTTAAACAGAAAACCCATGGGCTATATGCATGAAAATACTACCCATGAGAACTACCTCCTTCTAGCTAACATTAGGAAGGAACAACTAAGTAACTTCATCTTTAAACACAGACTAATCAATAATTATTAAGATTTTAGATCCATTTGTCTAATGCACATGGCACTATAGGCATTATCAGAAGGAAACCACAAACTAGACTCTGTCCAGCATGGCAGTTCTCAAGTTCCTTAGTCACAACTTTTTACCTTTCTAAATCAACACACCTGGTACAAAATCTTACAAGTGTAAACAGATATGGAAGACATTGCTTCGATAAAAACCACAAAAGTTACTGTGGTTTTCAAAAAGTTTAATCAGTGGCAACTGAGATCACAATTTTGAGGTGGCAAAACGATATATCAAGTCCTATACCTATACAAGTCTGTTGTATGAAGGGGTTCTGAACTAAGCTGATCAGAAAAGACCTGTCGCTTGAACATGCTGTTTCAGACAGGCATCAAGGGATTGCAAGCTGTGGTAGAAAAGGCGGCCGTTCCCAGCTCTCTACTAACCTGATGATTTCCAGATGTCACACAGGAAACCAGGACACAGTGATGCTTTCCTGGGATGCAGAGAACAAAGAATACTGTTTGCTATACAATAAACCTCAACACTAGTGAGGTAACCCTTAACACAAGATGCCAACACATATAAAACAGAACTAAACCAACTGTTCCTATGGATTTCTTATCTCCTTACAATAAATCCAATGACTATCAAGATCCTTCAGTGGCTTCTACCTGTTTAGCTGTGCAGACAATAGCCAGACTAGTTCAGAGCTACTTACAGACCAACGGGCAAAGGGCAAGAATTGACCAAGAATTGTTTTGACCTCCTTCTCACTTAAAGCTAAATGAGTAGGAACTTAATGCCTTGAAACATTTACTACTCTGACACATTTATTTGAATATGAACAGCGAATTCAAAGGTTTCCAGGAAAGAATGACAGTACACAGCTTGTGCATTGTTTCCTTCAAAAACAGGCCAGTAAAAACCCAACTGAGCTTTCTCTAGCAGATATCTATAATTTCTATTAATCAAAACACTTCTAGATTAAAGCATAGACTGCACAAACACACCCAGTTCCCCCTGTTTGCTCCTCATGCTGCACACCTTAGTGCAAAGGCATTTCAAAGGGCACCAGCAAAGTAACCTAGAACACCAGGTCTTTAGACAGGCCTGTGACTTTAAGCCATCATTTTGCTACAAAGTCAGTCCAGGGATCAGCTAATGCTCTGACAGAAAGAAACATCCTTGACCTCGATGTTAACAGTAAAAACAAGTAAGGAAGACTTGTATCTATATTATTATCCAAACACCAACACGTGGCTTTGACTGCCACGTGTTTATTTGTCTGACCAGTCTAGATGTCCCTCTTGCTTTAATTTCAAATAACAAGCATTGAAGTGAACGTGCATATTAACTGTAATAGGTCATGTGTGGTTATTATCTTCTTAAGCAGCTAGTATCTCCAAACTAACTTTTTGAATGCCAGCTAAGAAAGCACAAGCTTAATGACTGATATAACAGCATTCCTCCCCTGAGGAGGAAAGAAGATGGTATTTCATACAAAGGGTAGTAGATTTTTGGAACTGCGTGTTCACAGGATAGTGCAGACACAATAAACTTACATGACTGCAAGAATGGACTGGACATGTACTTGGAAGAGACCCATCAGAAGCTACCAGGCAAACCACAACAGGTTAGGTTTCCCTGAGCTGAAAACAGAGGCCAAGAGACCACTGAATTAGTTTCATGGTAAAAACAAACACTATAGATTATTAGCCTTTGTGAATGGCAAAGATAGATCAGAAACATTTCAAAGAGCTGGATCATGCCTAGGCCGTTTGTGTTGGGACAAAAAAGTACTATGAAAAAAAATTAGAGTTGTCCTGTTAAAACTACTGAAGAACTGAACTAGACACATACTAGGTAAACGCTAAGTAAAAATGCTCAGCTATTATAAACACTATATTCAACTGCCTTAGTAATTAACACCAAGCCAACCCCCCACCCCTCGCAAAACTACACAACAAAAAACCCCAAACCCCCCAAAACATACCTCTGGACTTCAGGAAATGTGACAGCACAGATAGTAACTAGTATATACTTTCCCCTCTTTTTAAAATGCCTTGCAATTGCTTTCAACATACCGTCATACAACTGATGAACAAATTCAATCTGTGGCATACTCAGTATCTGGCTCACTCCTGAGGGCAACTTAGACCAAATGGCAGACAGTAGCTCTGCAGTATGAGAGCTTACCTACCAGGAAACAGGTTACAACATCTGTTCAAATCAGAGAAGCCAAAAAACCTTTTGCTATATATATTATTTGCCAATAACTGCTAGTAACAGAATGTCTAACTAGAACTCAGAAGCAGCTGAATTATCAGTCTTAAGACCTTCTTGCAGCAGATTAATGACGTTCACAAACTTCTAAGATAGCAGCCTCCAAACTTCTTCAGTTTTCCTCTTATCTCCCCATGACACGTTGCCTTTTTACCTGCTTGCCTGAGAGGGGACATGAGTGTGCTGTGAATATACTGACAGGTCTGTGGGTATCAGAATTCTGCGATGTGAGGGATGCACAGCTCTGCAGTGATCTGCTTCTCTAGGGCAGAACAGCTACACGATGCTACCCTGAGTTTTACTTTCTTAATGCATAGCTCTCAGCTAGAACAGTAGCATGAGGCTGCTAACCCAGTGCTTGACCCTGCTGCAGCTGTCTGCTACTTCAGTGATGATACTACAAAGGCTTGCATAGGCATTCCCAAAAAGAGAAAAAAATGGAATAGACTGGCCATGAAATCGTCTCCTGACGATGATCTCAAGCACCTGTCTCTGACCATAAAATTTCTCATTACCCAGGGCAATGAGGAATAAGCAAGCTGATAGCCTCCAAAGCTCTCTGGTTTGAGATTACTGAAATATTTTTGTATTATTCTCAGGTACATCACAACTATTATTTAAAGAATCTGTATCTATTCAATTCTTTTTTACACAAAGGCAGAAACTCCAAAGAACTTCAAATATCACAGTCTGCAATAGAGCCATTTACAGAGTGACGGACAACTTTGGTTAGTATTTGCATGGATTCTTCCAAAGGCAGCCAGTATCTGCCCACCCTGTTTTCATTAAGATGAAGCATTAGGATAATAGTCTACTACATGAACACAGTGAAACAAATAAAATAGATGTCCATGTTAGTAAAATCTTCAAACTAAAATATTCTCCTAGAAACTCCAACTTCTCTATGATGTTTATGTCCAATGATACTTCAAAATGCTCCCATTAATCTTCTGGGGGTTTTTTTGCTAGCTTTAGACTTCAGTTTTAACTAGTTCCCAGTTGTGACCTTCAGAAGACTGATCTGAAATGCATATTACAATTTCTGTCTTTCCCAGCTAAATTTTGTTTCTTTATCTCGCATATTTCCTCATTTTTTCTAGACTAAGGGAACAGAGAAGGAGACAAAATCAGCATTATCAGCTATTTCTTGGTAGTAGTAGTGAATTAAAAAAACCCAAAACACAACAAAAACAACAAACCAAAACAACCCACAACACAGCAAAATTTGCTGTGATGCAAAGACAGTAGCAAAGGCCTGGCTAAGAAGACACTGTATGAAAGATACGAGACACAAATAAGCAGAGGAGCAAACTGCCAAAAGACCAAATCATGAATTTGGAGCAAATAATACATGACAACCTATTAGAGCATCTGTACTTGTAGAACAGATAACAATAAGCCTTAATGCAGGTTTGCTAGAATAATTCATTTTGGTAAATCACGGACAAGAAGTAACCATCACATGTTCATCCCTCTTTGTTAGACATTTTACAATTAATAATTGATATGAGGAAGAAGCACTGATGTATGAGTCCCAGAACAACTGCTTTTAAAGCAGAAGCATATAGGTTTCTTCCCCTCATTCTACAAAGACATCTAAATATTAAAAACAACAACAAAAACTGTAGAAGATTTAATAATTTTATCCTTATCTGTAGGTTGTGGGATTGATTTTTTTTTTAAATAGATGTGAAATGTGTATTTTGGGTACTGCTTAAGCTCTACAGGAAGGTATGCAAAAGAAAATTTCAGTTAAAAATTATTTTTTTTAAACATCTGCCAATATTTGAGCAGACTGGGAAACATTTTGAGTTTTTATCATCACAGTGCTGGAACACAGCAACGGTTATATTTTGTGAGACAAACTATGGAAAACTTAAGTACCTAAGAGAGATCTGAAAGACCGACAGACACTTGGTCACTGTAGATAGAAAAAAAACTCTCGAGAAGTCGGAAAAGTGGCTTGGTCAAAACAATAGTAAGAGGAAGTAAATGCAGCAGTATGACATAGGATAGGAGACAAGGCAGGAAATGTGACATCATCATGAAAGTGAGGACATGCATTTCTAGCCTGTGAAAGGACAGAGGACTACTAAAAGGAGACAGGATGGAACATTTCAGGCAGCAGCAAGGTTTGAGGGTTCTCCCCCTTCTTTTTGTTTATTGACTGAATTCAGACCATGGGACACACAGAAACCATAGATGATAAATCACACTTGCACTTCAAAGTTTAGATCTTCAGTAGAAGAGAATAAGAATTATAATTCTTGCAGACTATCTTGTTCTGAAAGCAGATACAGATAGACTTTTACACCACCTCTCCCCTCTCTCTCCCCAAATGTTGTCTTTAAGCTTAACAAAAATGACTTCCCCACCCAGCCCCAAAAGTTTGGCCAGAAGTTTATCTTCGGGTATTTCAGCTTTTTGTGTAACAAACAACCCTGCAAGCAATTCTATGGAACAGAATACTTTAGACCTCCTTCAACTTTTTTTACTTTGTAAACAGAAAGACAGGACCCAGAAAACTGCTTTCAAATAGACCTGTATTTTCCTGTCTTTTCCTGTATTACAGGAATCTGCAGCTCTGCACTTAGTCAAAAAGATGCACTGGAAACAAGTTTTGTAATCTCTGCAGTATTTGCTAGAGAGATTTTTAGAGAATCAACTACACAGATTAGTATTCTGCCACTAAAACAGATCCAGAAGTTACCCTTCTGCTAAGGAGCTGGAAACCCACCGGGTCCTGGAAAGCTCATCTCCACGCCAAACATGCCACAAAACAGTACAACGGGCAAAGCAAATACATTTACACAGAGAATTGCTATGTGGTTGCATATTGGACCCAGGGGAGACTACAGAAACAGCTATACAACCCCAGGACAATACCATGAATGAAGATTTTTGTATTACCTTACACAGAACTACAATGAATCAAAAATGCCTTTAACTAAGGTTTTTTGCAAGCAATATACCTTGTGCATGTGTAAGGAAAAAGATTAAAGTATGAACTGGTCAGTTACTTTTTACTTCAGAAATGTAATGTGTAATCTTAACTCAAAGGAACAAAGTTGGTACTACTAAATTATTTTAAAACCTCTCCTTATTGAAAGGTCCTAGAATAGCAGTCAGACCTGTTTAAAAATCTTTCTGAAGTATGGTAAGACTCTTTGCTTTCTTCCTCTGTTAAGTTTCAAGAGACCCTCTGGACTAAACAAAGCAACAAGTTTTATTGTCCTTTGCAGCCATCAGAACAGCCATACAAGCCATTCTGAGGAGTCCTTTAATCTTAAATTGTTTCTCCTGATAGTACTATATACAAATCAGAATAAGTTAATATTACACTACAGTAAAAATTCACTCACTATTTCTCATTTCATATTACTCAAATGAAATCTTTTTGTTGCATATTACCTGAAGAGAGTTCAAATGCAGCCCAGACAGCTCCAGGAGAGCACACCATGCAATTAAAATAGTAATTACTGCAATAATTTCTACATAGTGCATCAACTTAGAACACGGTAAGACATGATTTTCCCTGGCTCTTGGCACAAGGATGCAAAGGCATAGCTTCAGTATTGTCCATGAGCAGAGCAGAGGAGATCGAAATGGGATGTGGTATCCCTGGAAAAGCAAACAATTCTATCTACCACATGTGTTGTGGGGTAGAAAAGACTAACAGATGCAACAGGGGATACTCCAGCATACTCCTGGCACAGAAGAAATGCAGCAGATTTAGGCAGTGGTTGCTACCTTGTCTCCTAAACAAAGTGGAGACCTCTGCTATGTATTTTGGACAAGCAGCCATCTGCAAAACTTCACTAGCTGTTAAGCTACACATGCAGAACCATAATAAAAATGTCAAAGAGTATGTTTCTGAAAAATATCTAAACTTTCCAAGCCTCTAGAATTGTAAGAGAAACAGTATAATATATGTGCTTCAGTTTCAACTTCAGGAAGAGCTAAGCCCAGAAAGAATGAAGAATACTACTTTGATGCAGAACAATCCCTCCAAACAAATCTATAATCAAACAAATTCACATCTACTTTTGCAAACTATAAATGGCTTTAGAAGTGCTAAGGAAGGATTAACTTCTCTTATGGCAGAAGAGATGAAGTTCCTTCTGAGTAGACAATCCTACAATCTTTTAATGCCCATTTTAATCTCCACGCCAAAGTCCTCTCCTTTGGAAGGGGCTCAGTTCTGCAGAGATTTAATTTGAACAGATACATTTCAAGTAAAAACAGGTAAGCTGCTCTTCTTCAACACACAACCTGCCTACCAATCTGTCTCAAAGGAGTTTTCATTAGAGCTTATGTTCAGAAAGACAACAGGATCACCCTAAAGGAGGGTCAGGGGAGTAAGAACAACATGAACACTACAGTGCTCTCTGTTCACAGGGCATTTAAACAGTACAAAGGCATTTCTGTCCTACTACTGGTCCTATCTACCGATAACTAGTAGAGTATCAGTATGGTGAATGTGGATATGACAAAAGTCAAAAGAGAAGTAGGAGTTCCTCAGTCTTGAAACCGTCAATGCTCACAACATACTTTTAAGACAGTAGTATCTGGCAGAAGTATAACTGTTTAATCTGCTTTGGCAAAGCATGGCATATAAATTTCTAAATACAAGAAGCAATCCTGAATCTCAGAGTAAACTATCTATTAAAAAACGTGTCTGGTTAAAGATAACAGCTACTAGAAAAGTGGGTAACAAAAGTGCTATTTCAAAGGTCACTTGATTGCTTAAAGCAAAGCTGACTCCTCCTCAATTTTATTCCCTGACCAGACCAAAAGCAGAATACCATCAATTTTATTCTGATATATCTGTGTGGAGTTAATCATCGTAAGAAGTCTTTCATACCAGGATGAAACAATTTTACATATTGTCAGATGTTCAAGAAAAGACTCAGTCCTCTTTCATGTGGACACCTTCCTGCATTCGCATTAAGGCAGATTAATTCAACTTTAAGTTGCTCTTAAGATGAGAAACCATGGAACTTACACCAAATGGAAGTGTTTTGTTTTGTGACTTATTTTCAGTCACCATAAACTTGATGATTATTTCTGATCTACAATCTGATTATTTTGTTATTTAAGTAATCCAAATCTATTGATTCTGGACCTGTGTTTTGTAACTGGCAGAATCCCATGTGTTTGGAAAAGCTGGGTCTAATCACAGATTTGTCTGTCTCAAAAGATACAAACTCTTCAGACAAAACCACAAATATAATGACCAGTATTCTCTCTTTCCTATCTGCTGTACAGTCCTAACAGAACAGCAAAGGAGCAGGAATGGCAAAGTACAGAGCACCAGTCATTCAGGAAAGAAGTTGAGTGTCCTGTAACATCCACAATGCTTGGAGACCAATGCTCCAAACACAGAGGTCAATTGCCAATTCTCTAAAAATCACTTAAAAAAGAAGGTGTTCCTAGGCTTCTTAATCCAACTTTAGCTCTTTCTACCCTGATGAGTAACACATGGAGAGACAGGATATCCTTCATTTTAGAGACAAATTTTATATTCTTTCCAATAAAGACATAACTAAATCCTTTCCAATGCATTTATGAAAACTGTAGCAAGTGTCTGACCATAGTAAAAAACAAGTATTTCCTCAAAATAATATCAAAACTCAACTCTGCCTGGTTGTCTACAGAGTAAAGGCACACCATAAATATTTTTGCCATAGCACAGTGATTCATCAGATGAGCAACAATCACCACACTTCGAGCATGACAGTGTTACTTAAAACAGTAGTTAGAGGTCACTTGTCCTTAGAGGTGAGTTCGAACTCTTCAGGTGCACAGTTACAGACAGTGTGATCTGTTCTTTTGTTACTTGTAAACCATTGCAACTTGCTAAACCACAGAAATAATAACTAGATCACTAAAGAGCTTTTTATTGGGTTGTCAAGCTGACTTTATTTACCATGCAGTCAAACTATTACAAGAACCAAGCATAACCAAAGGACACAGAACTACTCAGTTGGAAACTGAAGAAGAGAGCAAGGGGGAATTGTCTCAGATGTCTCATGAAACTACACCCTTATTGGACTTAAGACATTAAGAAAATTGCACCAGAAGATCCTTGCATTTGGCTTCAAGCATTTTCATACTAGACTATGCTCCTGTTCTGCTGCACATAATCAAATCTGTCTCAGCCCACAGGGAGTTGTTCCACTAATATTCACCTTTAGGGTTTAATGTACTACAGAGCACTTAAGATTTGATCTGGTCAAAAAATTACAACGAAGACACACATTTCTACTTTGCAGTTAATTATGTTTCTAAAATTACTACATTACAGATGGAGCTAAAGAAGCCTATTGACTTGGTACTTGCAGTCCTAAACCGTTAACACTCCCAACCCTATTTAGCAGTACAAAGGCAGGAAACTGCAGAGTTTAAGATGCAGGGAGCACTGCTCACTGCAGTGGAAAACCACTGCTTTCTTCATTGAAAGTAAAACCAACTTCTCTCTAAACCTTTAAAAGGAAGTGCCAATATGCAACTGAGTGATACAAACTGTAGTTGGTTCATACCTGCAGCTATGCACCTCTCTCTAGCCGTTCCTGTCTTCACTCTAAAAGATAAGGAAAAAACAGACATTTGAGTACTCCAGAGTTAAAATCAGACACAACATGAACCCCATCTTGTAAAATACTGAGGACTGTGAAAGTAAAGCATATTTATAATAGCAGAAGTCATCATGAGGTGGTAACAACCCTCATTAGACTCAAAAAAGAAACCGCACTCTCAAAAATACACAGACTAAATGAAAGGATACAAAAGAAAGGACAGCAAACACAACATGGCTGAAAACAGTAGTTTTGTAACTTCCTAATAACATTCTGTGGACTTACCCTACCTGTCTGGCTCTCATGACAGAAGATGAGTTGCTAATAGCAGTATGCACAATTCTAAACTCCTATGTAACATTATTTTGACAGCAGCAGCACTAACAGATGCCAAGGAACCTGCAGATGTAACTCTAATGTAAGACAGCACAGATGGAAATGTATGAGAAAGTTCTGGATTAGGGAACACAAAGAACTAACATCACAAAAATGGAAAAAAAATGTTATTTCTGTATCTTAGGCAAATCATCAACTAGGAACCATACAGATTTTCTGTACTAGCATCTCATAAGTAAGGGATGCTACTTTTCGATTCAGGATTCTCTTTCTGCAGATTCATTAACTGATCCACATCACAAGCTAGTGTATATTTAAATACAAACTTTGCAATATTCTTTTAAAAGAATTTCTCCTCTGCTTCCTCCTAGGTTATTTTGCAGAACTACACTCATGGTAGTCAAGCAGTATTTTACAAAAAATCCAAATCTGTTTACTTATCTATAGGTACCAAACCAAAACCTGCATCTGTCCGCAAGGAGAAGAGTTATACAAGACCATTTGAGTTTCCATATTTTCACTGCCTTGCAGGTCCCTTCACAATCTTTGTTCTATATCCTTTGAGAAGTGTGGATAAGTGACCCATACCCTCTTTTAACTTGTCTTGTAATATACTTAGATACTTATCACATATACTTATGCCCTCTTCTCCAGAGGGAGATCTCTTGAGAATTTTTTAATCCCTAATTTGTAGTAATTTTCAATTGTTCTAATTTCTTCCTAATTTGTTCAATGGACTTAATAAAATATTATACCTTCTAAAGGAACATGGAATCCTAAACACAGCAACAAAAAATTCTCTTATAATACTAGTTAAGAACAATAAAAATCAATCCATCAATGTTGAGAAACATAACTCTTAATTGAAATGTGCATTTCCCAAATTACAAATTTATCTTTTCTAGAATATTACTGAAAACTGACTATTGATCAGGGAACACTTTACACACTTATTTTTGTTCTGTTTCACCATGACATTCTGGATTACGAAGTTCCTACCAGTGATTCCGGCAAATATGCTACCTGAGGACACCACCTTCCACTCCGCCCACATTCCTTTGTTTTTTTGAAGTTTAAATGAAGAGTATTTGTTTATGGCCAAAAAATAGTTTCAGATTCCTACTAACAGACCTGTCTTCAAAACACCATGTAACACAACCTTCTTGTTTTCTTCCTTTTCAACTCAATCTTTGCCAGATATTTAAGCCTTATGAAAGTTGTCATAAACACCGTTATATTTCTATGATAATCAGAAAAAACCGAAATACACAGCTCACTCATCTTAAGTAAATGCTTAAGAATATACTGGTAAACTACTTTTTAACGTTAAAAAGAAAATCTTCCCTTTGCACATGTACACTCAAGAGAATTAATTTAAAGACTTCAAAAGGTACCAAAAGTACAGCTATCAGCCAGAGGAACCCATAATTCTTGGATACCTTTGGGAAAAAACATACACCTCACTGAATCAAAGGCAAAATCCAAGACAATAAAAACTTTAAAAAGCAAGCAGCAAATCTGACAACCTATAGAAAGCCTGGGAGAATGCTCCTAAATCATAAATGTTTCTCAAAACAAAACTGTTTTAGTATGGTTCACTTAACTGCATGTAGAACATAAACACACCAAATACTTTATCCAAGTTTATACATCAGACAAACCTGGCCCAATGGCCAAAGAATCTGACAACTTTATTTCTTCCCAGAAGAAATCAGGACTTGAATACCTCAGATCAAGGCATATACAGCTGGCATGACACTAGCAATGTGTGTAGCATAGCAATTTCTGTAATTAACTGACATGGCAGTAAGCTCTCGTGCAAACTGCAGATTCACCCCAGCCCAGCATCATACACTGAGAATGTTTTCAGTTGCACCAGTGTGGGTTCTCAGTGGGGACCGCAAAAGAATTAACAGGTGTAAATTGGGACATCTCATCACAGCTTTTGCAAACAAGATTTCTCCTGAAGTTTCCCCTGCACCCCCAAATGAAGTGCTGCATCTGAGTCAGATGCCACTTCCAACTTCTTCTGTATGTAGCTGGGAGGAACTATGACACCACCTGAAAATTCCATGTAGAAAAATGAAGGTTTAACACAGCCCTGCCAGATTTAAGAGTGACAAAATACACTCTTGCTGATGAACAAACAGTTGTAGCTTATGGTATGCAATATAATATAAACAGAACTACAGCTGGTAATGAAAACAAATGGCTCTAGCCACTAAGTAGTGGACAATGGATGAGCACCCAATAAATATAGCGATACTGCTTTGCTACTTAGTGGCAAAAATTCAGTCTCACCAGCACCCAGGATCATCTATAAGAGAACATTGGATCATTTAATGGGTTTTGATCAATGAAATTACTGTCACTGTCAGCACTTGTCTAGACCAGTTAGTTCTGATTTCTCATTACATTTTCCAGGAATTAATGTTTGTGGGATGTCAAGATTACCACTGACAATTCAAGAGGCTAACAGATAAAACAGACCACATAGCTCAACCTCAGATACATCCTGGCGTCAGCAATCTCCTATATAAATCAATGTTCAGTCTGGACTCTCTGCAGATGTACATACTTTTAAGTGCCAGTATGGCCAATAACAAAAACTTGGAAATATAAAAATAACTATTTCTCCGGAGGAAATGCAGAGGGGAGGTAATGATGCATCAGAGAGTGAAGGAGCTAGTGCACTAGATAAGTTTACTTACAAATAGAGAGGCCTATAAAAATCAGATGAAGCTTCAACTACTGTACAGCTTAGGCCACAATCCACAGAAAGCATGTCACCTTCTAGTAAACATTACTCATGAGACAGCAAGACAACACAGAGAGTGACAACAAACTCCTACAGCGCCGAAACCTTATCAAGGAAGCAGCCATGCCTTCTTATCTGAGAAATGTAGTTCTACTGCAAACTTCACACTACCCAAACCTCTCAGCACCAGAAGCTACTTGCTCAACGTAAGGCAACAGCTCCCAGTCACTGTGCCTGCTCACTTTGGCAGAGCTCTCAAGGACTGTTGTCCTCAGTGTTGCCAGCACAAGTACTAATGCGTGTACAGGTTAGCAGACAATCTCCACAGTTAGTAAGCAGACCAGTTGAATTACTTGGGACAGTATGTTTGACTATCAGAATGTAAGTTTGCTCAATTTAAGATACAATAGGAAGAACAGAAGAGGTGCACATTTGGGGACTACCTCATATTAAGGGAAAAAAGAAAAAAAAAGAGAGAAAGGAAAACATCTTAAATGCCATACTTCACATTACTGTAATGAGAACATCATAAAACACTTAACATCAGGGATGCAGACTATATCTGCAATGTCTGTTCCATGCTCAGCTATTAGAACTTAAACATTCCCAAAATCGATCATTAGTCTTGTAACCCATAATGAAGGTGTAAAGAGACACACTTTCAGAACGCAAAACAAAATAATCCTACGGTCTATGGTTGAAAATACAAGACTGGGGCTTAGAAGACGTGAGTTCTATTACTAACTATGGGACTGAACAGCACTGGACAAGTCACTTTATGGTCCTAGGAGTTTGTTTGTACAGTATTATCATCTTGTTTTTCTTTGTGAAGAGGTATTTTGAGAACTAGCAACAGAATGTATTCAATAGGAGTCAGAGTATCATCACATTGTTACAGCTGCATCCCAGCTGAAAACCTAGTAAACAACTTCATAAAAAAATCTTTCCACAAAACATTTGTCTGTTAGTAAAAACCAAAGAATCTCACCAACAAAAGATTTAAGCTTGCTATATCCTTCCACATTATGGCATCAAGAGACTCTCATAATGTCTCAAGAGTTGCAAATACAGAAGGTACACACTAATGCAACATTTTATTTACTTGTTGAATGAGGATCCAAAATATTCAGAAAACACACGTTCTTGTTTTGCTTTACAGACACTGTACACACCACAGGAAGACCTATCAAATGCAGCACAAAGTTTTATGACTTCTTTAGAGTAAAAGATTGAGGTGCAGTGAACAGAAACAATATCCTCAGTTTAACCACAAGGATTACTTCTAGAAGCAACCCTAGCTGAACTTTGACAACCTCATCTATCTCAGCCACAAGATTCAAATACTAACACTTTTACTCACTTATCGCTAAAGGCAAGATAAAAAAATCTCAATGGGATAATCATCCCTGTGCAGTGTTTAGACAGACACAGTTCACATAGCTCTGTTAAAAATGTCTTTTTATAATGTTGGAACTGATGATCTTTAAAGTCCCTTCCAACCCAAATCGCTTTATGACTCTACAATATCAAGGTACTTACACACTTCTTTTCCTTTGTGCAATCAAAAGAAATAGATTCAAATACAAACAGACAATAAAGAAGTTTTGTATGTCTCCCCACAAACATCCTCAAAACACTATCGCTATTCTGTACTATTACACCTAAAATACTGGAAGAGGACACAGTACATATGACCATTTCCAGCACCTACTGTCAGCTTCAGAGGGAAAATAATCTTGAGGTATCCCAATTTTGAAAGATCAGAATCAAACTGGATACAGAATTTCAAGTCTACTCCGAATTTGTATCTGCAAAATTTTTAAAGTTTAAACATTTATATTTTATTTCAAAGAAGCACAACTAAGAAAGACTGATTTACCTTAAGCTTGTATGTGTCTCTTGCTTGGCTTATATTAGACAAATATTTGCCATGAACTCTACCGTGCAGAATCTGCCATTGCCACGCCTGCAAACCAAAGAGTAAAAATATTCTCAATTATTTTTATTCCTTTTGTAATAGGCACATGGTCAAATCCTTTGCAGAAGTAAATGGATACAAGTCTCAAATTACACTTTTTTACATCGGCAAAGAACTGGGATCAATGCTCTATTTTAAGGAATATTGGTTCAAATAACTTTCAACAGCAAATTTTAACACTTAAAAGAGATTTAATATTGGGTGTGTAAAGCTGAAGCTTTACAAAAAATATTTTGTACTATTTCTTTTTCTTCATCAGAGGCAAACATTGGCATTGCTATGGGAACATCAACTTAGGAATGTCCTGACTTTCGTTCAAAAA
This sequence comes from Falco rusticolus, assembly GCF_015220075.1. Lineage (NCBI taxonomy): Eukaryota > Metazoa > Chordata > Aves > Falconiformes > Falconidae > Falco > Falco rusticolus. The sequence goes on from NC_051193.1 coordinate 44,374,408, forward strand.
CCCAAATGAAATAAAATCTAACTATTTTACTGCAAAGCAGTCCTTCCTAAGCTTCTACTCAAACTCTCCGAAGGTTTCTCATTTGTCATCATTTGCAGCATCACTTATACATACTTCAGTTTCTTTTTTTATAATATTTACCCCCCTCTTCAATGTCTTTATATAGTATTTGAAGCATACAAACCACTGTAAATAATATAGAAAAATGAGAAAAAAAATCTGCATTAATTTACAACCTAATACCTGCTGAAAACATATCAATGCATAAACATATGCAGCACCTTGAAGCATTATTTTTGTCTGAATACCATTCACAAATGTAACACCACACTTAAGATGAACTTTTCTGTCTGAAGATGCCTAACTTTCATTCTCCATTATGAACATCTAAAATCAACTAACAGAATGTCTCTCTTACTGATAGCAGCCTTTTATTTCACAAACTACCTTCACGGCCCATTTTATGACTCAATCAGCCCCTCCAGGATGCTCGCCTGTGGCGATTAATGCTCACTAACTCTTGTGCCAGCCGACAGCTTTGCTTGCTCTCCCTGCTGTATAAGGCTGGATCCTTTGCCTGGGTCGGGGGAGAAGGGGGTGGGAAGGATCAAGAGCATCAATGCACTCTGCCAAGAACTAGAGAGATTCAGTACTTGCTTGTAGTTTTATGCATGTATTTTCACACGTTCTTCACTTAGACACTTCTCCATCAATTCTTTCCGTTCACTTTTCCTGGAAGGCACAGTATGACATCAGCTGGTTTCCACTGCTAGCAGGAGGACACTCCAGAAACTTTATGACCAAAACAAGTGCTATAAATACAGTCTTGGCTGCATGAGGACTCAAAATAGACATAAAATCCTCTTACATATCTTACTGGATTCTCAGGGTTTCTATACCTCAGTATCTGGATTCTGAAAGCACTTTATACTTCCTAAATCAGAACCTCAAATGTAACCGTCTACGTGGCACATTATCTTTTCTCTGTCCTCACCTCAGGGAAGTTCACCAGTTTCGTCCCAAATGAACAGCAGGCTTCTCTATACAGCAGCATCAAACACAGAATGTATCAAATACCACATTCATAAAGAAATATGTTGTGACAACATTTAGTACCTCCCTGTCTAAACCAAAGTGGTATGTGCCATACAGGGTAACACATGCAAACAATTCTTTTTTTCTTGTTGTTTGTATTACTCCAGAAGACTGGACATAAGCTCTCCATAAAGATTACATAGAAATGGGGTGGAAATACAAAGGAATAGATCAAGATATTCCTACTGTAGATCCAGTTTAAGCTGATGCTCTTGCCAAAAGAACAGAGAACTCTGCCCTCATCAGCTATCCATCCGCACCTCTGCATAACAAGCCTGAGAAAGGAAATGATCCAGGTGTGATCTAGCCTACCAATAACAGGAAAATAATAGTTCTAACACAGACATGCTCTCTGATTGAATTCACTGCACAACCACACAGATGCTCTTGGCAGCACAAAGGAAAAGGGAAACACATGAAAGATGGAACAAGCCTCTTTCAGAGTAAAACTGGCATATGCTCATTCAAATTACTCATGGAACTACATCATCAGATTTAGGTGCCAAATTTCAAATCGTTCTCTACTGATTAATCCTTTTTAAAAACTTCAAACAATAAATAAGGCTTCCAATACTTCCATTAAGGAAACTCTATACTTGTAAGCATATACATGTTCTTCCATATAATCACCTTTACTGTCCCAATTCTTTGCCAGCAGACTGCCTCCAACTTTGAAAGACATATCACTCCCTATCCTTGATTAAAGTATATGATTCAGCTTTTTAAAATCACAAGCAAATCTTTTTTAACTTTCACTTTTCACTTATTCTTCCTGAAGTTCAATACCAGTAATTCTTTTCAACAGCTGTTACAAGTTTAACTAACTTCAAATGAACACTGGACTTAATTCTAAATTCTTCTCACATGTCCACCCTTAACCTAACGTTATTATTCAACTGTATATTTATGACATAAAAAAAGGAAATTATTTTTGTAAATCATAAAAGCAATAAAGTAAGAAGAAAATAAAACATTACCCCTTCCTGTGGAATTTCAGGACTTCCAAAGGATGTCAGACAAAAGCTAAACTTCTCACTTATCTCCAACCTTGATAAAACTTTTCTGCAAGCAGGATAATAATGTAGTCAATCCAGAATGGATACTCAAAGTATACATGGCAAATATGATTTCCTGTCCTTATACATCTAAAGCATTGTATTTTGCTACATGAATCACCTGAACTCCTGGAAATAGGCAGAGCACTGTTACCCATTCTGCACTAGTGGGCAATAGGTGCAAGACAAATTTACTATACACGTAGCTCAAAGTATCTGCCTTCCAAGAAACAAAACTGACAGCTCAGCTTAGCTCTGAACACTGTCACTTTCTTACACTCTTACGCTGTCTCACATTCTTACAAAATGGAATATTTAAATCTCCTAACGCCAGGCTGTAGAATGGTACTATCTTTCATCTGCTCAATGCACTTGAACACATACTTCTTCAGTGTTCTACCCATTTTTCATCACATCTTTCAGAGAACCGACAAACAGTATTTTTTAAACATGCAATAGTGTACCTCCAAGAAGCCTCTGAAACTTCCTAATCATATTCCTACAAGACTACAAGCAAAAATTAAGTATGGTACCAGAAAACACTTTAGAGGAATTTTACAACCCTGATCACAGGCATCAAACAGTACCAAGATTCACTGTCAATTGGTATTGTAAATTCTGAAACAGTTTAGATTATTTTTTTGCTACTTTGCTCTGGTTGGTTTACATAGAAGGATGTCAACTGTGGAGACAGGAAGTGGGAAAGCAGGAAGAAAAGCAGAGGGCTTTAAGAGGATGCAAAAATTGGGAAACATACCAGGGCACTTAAGACAACAAACAACATCCTAGAAGCTCCATATTCACAAAGAATTCCATAGGTTTTCCAGATGCAGATGGAACAACTACTGCAATGTGTCCCTGCTAAACCAAGCATGATCAGAAAACAGCCACACAAGAAAGTTTCTTGAGTTCAAGCAGTTCAAGAATGAGATGACCCTCTGTCACCACAGTTCCCTACCTGCAGACACAGTGTGATTCAGACATTGCCGGGGCATCTGAGATTCACAAATTTGCCTCCAAAATTTGCTTCTTCTGAATCTGAGATACACACAGCTTTCTCAGGAGGAAATACACTGAAAAGACTGCAGTGGTAGGAAAGAAAATAATTCAGACTGAGTTTATGGACCACGGTCCTCAACAATGATTTTAATAAGACACTGCCTTCTGTTTCACAAGTGGAAAAATGTTTTCCTCACTCAAATTCAGGAAACAAAAGGCCCAATGCCTATTGGCATAGATATTCAAAAGGCAGCAGAATTTGTAACTGGACAGCATCCCCTAAAATCAGAAGTAGCCTATAACCCATTTCCCTCTCCCTCTCAAAAGATCTGTTGCCAATGTTAATGGTGGATCCAGTTGCTACCACTGTTTTGAGCACCCTTCTGCTACTCAGAAGAATCATTGTATCGACAGCTTACTACAGTGTCAGCAGCCGACATACTTCCTGCACTATTTGCTCACAAGATCTACTACTTACAAAAAGCTATTAAGAATAGTCATCCCAATGTGTGTACAGCCTTAATACAAAGATTATGCAAAAGCACAGCCAGGGAAGTCCTAGTTACAAGTTTCCAGCTCTTCCTAACAAGGTATATTCTACAATGCCATCGCCTTAGCACCAACTTCTTATTCCAAACTAAGCTGGCCAGGGTCTGGCTTCTCATTAATCCCCCTTACCCACAACAAGCAAAGACAGCACTCAGTTCTTACAGGACAGGATCTAGCTTTCATTAATCTTCATGGCAGACAGTGACACCAGGCCTTTTATGGAAAGATATAGGCCCTGGCTACTCACTCCCCAAAGCAGGCAGGGACATTAAAATACTCATCCCAGAAGACTGCAGCTCTTTTGGAGCTTAAAACTGTATCTTTCTGATGCCGCTGCCACCCACTACACACTCTCCCTTCAAGACATCTGCTTTCCCTCCTCCACTCCCGGTCCCTAGACTTCCAACTTGGATGAACTGCATTTTACAAAAAAAGAAAACGTCCACAAACAGATCACCTTTCACTTGGAATGCCAGTCCTCCCCAGAGACGCAGACAGACAGACGAACGCTAACAACAGAGACTGTAAGCCCTGGCTCTCAATTCTGCTCAGCAAATGCCGAATGCACACAAGACCAGCCACACTGCCTAGTTTGCTAGCGTGCTGCTGTTGTACAAATATAGAAAGCAGAAAGTAGAACAACCGTTTCAGCAGAACGGATTCTGCTCAGCTCTCTGAGAGGGAGGAGCAGGGAGCTGAACCAGCTGAACTGCTTTACCCATACATGGTCTCTGAAAGAGACCATTGCTAAGACAAGTTCCTTTGCATATGCACACCCTCATTCACTGTCACAAGGTGCAGGGGAAGAAAAGTATTAAAAGCATACAAACTTAAAGGAGTTACTACCTTGAAATTAGTTCCAAGCCCATTTTGCTTGAGCCCACCTTAATAACATAGAATTGTTATTCTATGAAGAATCTATGAAGATTCTATGAAGAATCTATGAAGAATTCTATGAAGAAGATCCAACAGAATCTGGGCAGCAACTCAGAAAGACAAAAATCTCCCTTCCAGGGAATCCCCACATCCACCAGCATTTCAAGAACTACTGAACTGGCCAAGTCTTCCTTGTTGCTTTTGGACACACATATCTGCATACCAAGCTCTTGGTTTGACCTTCTTCCCTGACCCAGAATTGAATTATAGCAATCTTTTTAAGCCCTTCTCCCTTTTAAAGTATTTTCCCTAAACCAGTAAGCATGACCTCCCACTGGTTGACACAAACTACTATGGTGACCTGCGCTATCATGTCTGCTTTCCCAGTAGTCCTTTTTTGCCAGTGTTTAAACACAAACTAAATCTTTTTCTATATATTCTTCACAAAAACAGAAGAAAATCACTTTTATGCAGCATCCCCATCACTTCCTTCTCCCCCCCTCCTTTCATGTTCTGGCACAGAAAGAGAGCAAAATCAATATAACTGAAAACCCAAATTCCTAGGCATTCAAAGAAGAAGACTAAGAAAAAAAGTGGCACAGCCCCTGATTTTTTTAGTAGACAGGAATGACAGCCTACAAACTCAGTAACAGTTTCATTTATATACAAAAGCATAATTTTCCTTAAAAGAGATTTATTACCCTATGTTGCTGCCTGTTTCTTATACTTCGTGTATCCCACATTTATGTGGTGATACAAAACTATCTTGCAGAAGTTACCAAAAAAGTTCTCTCATACAAATATGCGGAAATTGCAGCTTTCAACTATATCAGGAATGTAGTGACCAATTCAGAACTCTGAGAAGTGCACTAGTCAGGTAGCTCTGTTAACGTGGCTTGTAAGTAGATACAAAAGTGCTGGCATTTAAAACAATTTCCTTATTTTTCAAATTTCTCATGACTGAGATACTGGTTTAGGCTCCCTGCAAATTGAGGAAGACACCAGCATACTGAGAATTAGCTGTATGGCTACGCATATCCTGAATTATTTTCCTTACAAGAAAGGATCAAGAATATGTGTCCTAGTCCTGCTCCCCTGAAAGCAGTCATGAAATGCCTATTAATCTTAGTCTTCAACTAAATACTCTTGAACTAAATACTTGAAAAATACTTTAAACCCCCCAAAATTGTAAAGCAAATTCTGCATTAGAGAGTCACTGTCACAGCAGCTTCCACACTGTGAAATAAGACAGTACCACCTACAGCCAGTCTGTGATAGTGATCAAATTCTGGCACTGAACACACAATTCAAAATGTAATATTACTCCATAATTATCAGAATATTCACACTTACCTTTTCCTGTCATATATGATCACAGATTTCTGAGCAGTCAAAACTTCTTTATAGAAGTAAATATACAACCCTTTTTCCCCTAAAGAGTTTCCATATTTATCTTTTTCAATGGTAGTATCACTTCTAATGTCGCTTGACTGTTCAAGAAATCTTTACCATTTTGCTCAAATTGTGCTAGACATTGTACAGTCACAATACAATGATGGGGAAGACAGGAATTTTTGGAAGGAGGCACAGGTGAGTTGGCAAAAAGATTTTGAGATGGTGCTCTGCTTAGGAATCTAAGCGTATAAATGAGAGAAGAATTACTTTTACACTGTGCTCTGCCTAGACATAATGCAAGGGCTAGATGTGAAATTGAAAATACATTCTCTTTTCCTGAAAGACCAGTATCTCATTGCCTTCTGAAGAATCATTTATCAAAACTCTATCTTGTAAGATTTTGATGAGATATTAAGATGCCTGGTGTCTATCCTGCAAATCTCTACATAGAGTAGATGAAGAAAGATGCTACCGTTTTTATATGTAGTCTTAGACATTGTCTACTAAATACTTCATATGAACTACAGACTTCATAAATAACCACCTCCTCTGCTTTGGAAAAAAAAAAAAAAATAGATGTGAATGCTCCCTTTCCTACAGATTCTGAAGGGTTTGTGGATAGTGTGCGTATGTTAGAATATCTTTTGAACTGCATAGTTTGAAGAAAAAATAGCACAGCATATTCATGGATTCAATGAAAACCTGAATTCGAAGTGATGTTTGGAGAACAGTAGTTTTACTTTGACATGTGAAATACTGAAATCTAGCTGGTAAAAATTACATTATTTTTGTGAAAAGTGCAGTACAAAATAGCCTGCAGATAGAATTGAAAGCTACCAGAAAGAATAATTTTGATGAAGGTGAAAGAAAAAGCCAAGGCCCTGAAAAACTCAAATTAATTTCAAGTGAAAACAATGTAAGACATGACAGAACTCTTGTCAAAGGAGTTCTTACAAGAATCAGGAGAGAATTCAGTTCTGAGAGAACACACAGCATGCAACCATAAAAACCCCTCAAAACTGTCTGCAAAGGAAAGCCTGCCAAATATCATACCAGCATGACACTGGATACTCAGCAAACATTCTCTTATCCACACGCTCATTCAAGATCTCCTTGAGGTGTGCTGCTGAAAAGGACAAAAAACCCAAAGGGCCTGCTCATTTCAGCAGTATCTAAGCCAGTTATTCCAAGTTATATTTACAAATAATTTAGTTAAACCAATGTGAAAATCCCAGACAAGTATGATTTTAAGACCAGTTTATACAATCTTAAGTCTACCTTTAACTTAGAACTACCTTTAACTTAAGAACTTTTAATACAGCAAGCCAAGCCATTAAATCAGTTACAAATCCACTCTAAATCAGTACAGACTCATTACCAAAACTCGCAGTTTGTCAGTTTGCCACTAGTACGCTGTTTCTAACAGAGCAGCCAGTAAACCAGCTTATCTTTTCTAAAAACAAAACAAAAAACCAGACCATGATATGCTGAGGATACTGAAGACAGAAGGATAATATGCATACATGGGACAAAGATGACAGCTTGTGGATGAGGATTCCACTTCTGGCATAAAGCTTTCACACACATACCTGTGCCGCAAACTGTATCACCTAAACTGAAATTCTTTGCTAAGAGTTGAAAACTACTGAAGACTTCTGTTCAGCTATCTAGCTGCTCACTGTTCATCCTGAATTCAGTTAGCAACAATGCCTTTTCTTTTAAAATGCAGAGCTAAGATGGCTGAAAGTTTTATGTCACTCAAGATGTCAGAAAGATGATGTCCTTTACCTTGGACGATGACTGTGCCATACATACTACATTGCTGTCAAACAAATAAGCCTGCTCTGTCTATCACAGTTCAGACTCGTAAGCTATTCATCCCTACAGCAAAGGATTTCCAGACTAATATGCACTGCAGCTTTAAAGCAGTTTACATTTTCCTCCTTGCTCTATCCAAACTTCCTGCTTTGACCTAATGTGTATTTTAGCTTTACGTGCTTGTATCTCTCTCAGGTGCAAACAAGACGATGTCCAGCTGACATTTGAGAAATCTTTTTAAAAACGTGAATGCTAAAGCTCACACTTTTCACTGTTGTGTCCCAAACACAGAGTTTTGGCAAGATATTCTAAAATACAGACAGCAACAGCAGAAAAGGTGCTATCTTGCATTTTTTCATAGAACACAAGCATCTCCAATGACAGGAGGAAAGGCAATAAAACTACTGGTTATTTTCTTCCAATCAAGATAATCTCTTGCCTCAAGAAATCCTGTAACAGGATCACAACTCAAGATACTGTGCTGCAGTACTTTGAGAGAAATACCCATTAGAGGGCCTAGATAACTTTTCTTATTTTACAACTCCCATTCTAATAAACCCTGAAGTATTTTACTGTCCTTTGATTTATACTGCTTTTTCCTCTGCAAACCAACGATCAATGGATAAAAATGATATTTTCTTGCCTGAAGGCAGTTACCAACACAGTGAGTAACTCTGCCATAGACTTGGGAATGGTAAACTAAAGGACAAGAAGCAATACTGAACATGCCCAGATTGAAAGAAAACATGAGACACCCATGGCAAGACTGATAAATAAGAATGCAGAAATATAAACCTGAGTCTGTTGGACTCTCGCTGCTGTTTCAGTAGCAAAACTCACATTATGACTTGGAAATGACTGGGATGAGGACTGCCTCATGGATGTACTGCTAAACAACAGTCTCTATTTCAACAGCCAGAACAGTGGGTTCTAAGACACCAGAGTTAGAACTAAGCAAGAAATCTCAAAAACGAGAATTTGTAACACTTCCCACCTAGCCTAAAAAAAAAAAAAAAAAATAGAGTAGAGCAGGCCCTCTGAAAAGGTTTGTGGCAGAAGACCAAAGCAGCAAACAGATGAAATTAAGATTATCAGTTACTAAGTTTCAATAACCACATTCCAGAAAAAGATACAAGAAATAGTTAAGGAACAACCTCCTCATAACAAAGTTTCTTACTAAATTCAGAGATTGGATTATAGGTAGTATTTTACTTAACTCAATACAAGTCTAAATATTTGAAGAACCACATTATCTTTTATGAAATTCAGCTAATTCAGCATAATATTGTGTTTGCAGTAATTTCAAAAGAATAGTTACACAATATGATAAGTATTTCTCTAATGTCAAAGCTCCATAATTTGTTTCATCTAATGATTCTTCAACTGATGTAAAGGCTGCTTCCAAGGGACCTTGCAAATTATGGATTTATTATTGACGAAATATACAACTATTGCATATCTATTATATGGCCACCTTTCTTGCTTTTCCCTTTAGAACAGTAGCGTCAGGCAGCATGTCTTCAGAATCCCTACTCTTAGAAGAAATAACAAGTTATGGACACCCTTCCCACACCATGTAACAATAATCTTACAAGTGTGCCTAGTGTTGAAGGACCAGCAAAAAGGTGGATACAGTAATAAGTACACAGTACTACTGTGGAGTTCTTTGCTGTATCTCCCATTGTGAAAGAGTGGTAAGTTCTTCCCATTATTGTAAGCCATATACTTTCAAAACAAAACTACCCAACGCATAAATCTTTGTATTTTAGCATTCATGATTTTATGAGTCACTTTTCAATCGTCTACTTTTCTAGAGATGCTCCTGCTTTTTTTTTTGCATGTAAACATAATTTCCTAAGCCTGCATCTATAATTTTGTTTCGTTTACAAAAAAGAAGCAGATGCATCTTATGTATAAGGGCAAGCATGTAACCATGGAGGTGGGATCTGGGACTGATTTCTCTCTGATGTAACATTAGAAACTGACAGTGAAAGGAAAACCACAGTCATCGAAGAGTGATCATTCAAAACCAGTGAAAACACTCCACAGAACAGCATACACTTCCCCAGAATAAGCAATGATCTTGAAAGTGAGCACAGGCTGAAAGAGAACAGTAAGCACCTTAAAAAACCCAAAATAATCCTTTACACCATCATATTTTAAAATCCCCATTTAGGGATTTTAGTGATATATATATCTGCATCCATGTCCCTAAGCAGATACGAGAATTGTACTCCTGCCCTGGGGATTCTTCATCAGCAGGAATGCAACTGAAGATATTAAGTTGCAGGAAGCAAGCTGCACCCACCTTAACTTTCCTATCCCAGCGTAAAGACATAAGAAGTATTTTTAAACATCTAGCACAGCAGTAGTATTTTCAACAAAGCTGCCTCTTAAAGACACGGGATACAACTCTAGGAAGTACAGTATTTCACATTATGCAGAGCTCCCAAGAACATAGCTGAGGGGAAGAAAAAAAAATATGATGGGTTTATTACAGATATACAATGCCAAATCAGCGCAGTAAAAACTATCTGATTAACTAATCTACAGAAAAGCAGTAAAGAAGACAGCAAAAGTCACCAGGAGATAATTTACCAATTATTGTGATCACTAGTATAAGGAGTAAGACTGAAAAGACAGACAGACACAAAAAATAATAAAAAAATAAATTCAAGATACTTTAAGTCCAGTTGCTTGTAGACCAGAGGCAAAGTGTACTTCAAGATTTTCTCAATCAAACGTTGTCTAAATCAAGTGAGCTCCCAGTGAAATGCACTCAATGATCATACCTCAAGCAGTACATACAAGAAAAAGGCAACGTTTGAAAAATGCTCCCTGACAACTTCTGGCAGAAGAGAATGCCTGTGCCTTAGAGGTGAAAGTGTCTGGGCCACAGTTCCTCAGGAATTCAAAGGAGTGAAGGTTCCACACTTGTATTATAATGGTGCCTCTAAACTCACTACTCATGAACAGTCCTATAAAAAGCTCATTCTGTTATCAACCTCTATTGCTTCTTTATGTATTTATCATTCATGTTACGTTCAGTCTCTCTTGGGTTTTGTATTTTGTTTCCCACTTCGTTCCAGTAGCGTCCGTCACGCCTTCTCACGCTCGGAGACCGCAAACCCTCACACTGTGCTGAACTCCAATTCCCCTGCTTCAGCTTCTCGTATACCCGACTTACCTCTACACACTCGTATACCGGCACACGTTTCACTAGTCCAAAAGACAGACGCCTACCGTGCCCCCAACGACAGGTAACCGCACCCCCCGTTCCCGGGGTAAGCCGCCGGGCCGCTGCGCTGCACCTCAGCCGCCCAGCCCTGCAGACCGACGGCGGCCGTAGCCCGGGGGAGCCGCTCCCCCGCCCCAAGGGCAGCCCCGGGCCCGCCGCAGCTCGCCCCCCCGCCCCAATGGCGACGCCGCCTCGGGCTCCGCTCGCACCTGCAGCGCCCCCCGCCGCCGCCCCGCGGCCCAGCGGCGCCCGAGGCGGTGTCAGCGCTCGGATCACACGCGACAACCGGCGGCCTCCGGTTCCGGGCCCCGCAGGGAGCTCCCGGCGGGGCGGCCACCGCCTCCGGGGTGGCGCGCACAGGGCGGCGGCGCGGCGGCTGCTCCGCGGGCCCCAGCCCCGCCGCGCCGCCGTGCGGAGCGGCGGGCGGGAGCGAGCTGCCCGCCGCAGAGGCTGCCGCCCCGGCCCGGCGCGAGTGGCCGCCGGCGGGAGCCCAAAGGAACGAGGAAGGGGGGGGAGAAGGAGGAGGAGAGCCGTTACCTGCGCGAGGCGGATCGCGCTCTCCGCAGGCTCCGCTCCGCGCCGTCCCTGCCCGGCCCGGCCCGAGCTCCTCCTGGCGGCCGCCGCCCTCACCTGCCCCCAGGGATACACCCGCGCCCCGCTCCGCTCCCTGCGCCGCCTCAGGCCGGCTCCGCAAGATGGCGGCGCTTCCGGGAGAGACTACGGCGGGCCCGAGGTGGAGGGGCCGGCGCCGCGCGAGCGCCCGCCCTCCCCGGCCGGGCGGCCCTGCCGTGCCCCGCCCGACACCGCCCCGCTCCGGCCGCCGAGCGCCCGCCCGCCGCCCCCCTTCTCCCGCGCGAGCCCGCCGCAGGCTCCCCCGTCTCCTCACGCTCGGTGCGGTCGTCCGCGGTCCCCCCCCGCCCCTCGGCCGCCCGGCGCGGCGCGGCCCGCGATGGGGCTGGGGCTGGCGGAGGCGCTGGGCGCCGGGGCGGCGCGGCTGCTCTTCTACCCGACGCTGCTGTACACGGCGCTGCGGGCGCGGCTGCCCGGGTCCCGCCGGCCCTGGTTCCACCGCATCGACGGCGCCGTGCTCCTGGGGGCGCTGCCGCTGCGGGGACGCAGCCGCAGGGTAAGGCGGGCGCGGCGGGGTGGGCCGGCGGTGCCTGACGGTGCCTGACGGTGCCTGACGGTGCCTGTGCCCGTAGCTGGTGGCGGAGGAGAACGTGCGCGCCGTGGTCACCCTCAACGAGGAGTACGAGACCCGCTTCCTCTGCTGCTCCGCCCAGGTGAGGCCGGGGCGCTTGCCCCTGTGTCCCGGGAAGGGTCTCCCGGCGTTCCGCCCGTCCCGGCGCAGGTGAGGCCCCGGCCACCTGCAGCCGGGAGCCTGGCACCCACCGGGGCCTCTGGCAGCAGGGACAGGGCCGCTTCGTGCCGAGGCCAGCTTGTAAAACTCGGCGAGAGAGAGGTAAAACGTGAGGGTGCAAGTGAAGTGTCACAGCTGCGGGGAGGGAAGGGGGGCTAAACCCACGTCCATCCCGGTGCGAGCACAGCAATGCCTTTTGTTCTGGGACCGGATCCCAGCTCCGTCCCTTTCGCTGAACCACATCTTCTCAGTTCCCTTTAACCTCTCCTTCCTGAGAGCCGGCACTACAGTTCTCACACATCTGATTTAAAGGGCTGACTTTCAGAGCCTGCTTACGACCCCACTGAATTTCCCAGCTGTCTCAACAGGTTCTGGGTTTTCTTTCTGCAAAATAAAAAACGCACCCCAAAAGTTAACAGATCAAATCCATTATGTCCATTTCAGGAATGGAAGGCAATGGGAGTGGAGCAGCTGCGTCTCAGCACTGTGGATCTGACTGGAGTCCCCACCTTGGAAAACCTCCACAAAGGTGTTGAATTCATACTGAAACACCGAGCCTGTGGTAACAGTGTCTATGTGCACTGCAAGGCAGGACGCTCCCGCAGTGCCACCATGGTGGCAGCATATTTAATTCAAGTAAGAAGGATTCTGTGCTAAATGGGGTTTATTTTCATACAGTCTGAGCGAATACAGCGAAACTTTACAGTTTGCTTTTGCTTAAAAAGCCTAAAGCACGTACAGGTGCATTAATATTCCATGATTTTACGGAGTTTGGGCTGGAGGTCCATGTTAAGAGAGGTAGATAGATAGGCCCCAAACTTACATTGCTGTTTTGTAGAATGTGGCAAATGCAGAGTAAACGAACAAGTGAAACAATGTTCGCTGAACTGAGGTCTAAGCTTTCTTGGATGATCTAGTTTATCTTTGCACACTTGGTTCATCTGCACTTACGATTCTGTCAAGGTAATGCTTCCTGGCAATGAGACAGTGGGAAGCCGCAGTATAGCTGCCATCATTCATCTATACGTCCTGCCTCTGCCAGCTCTGTTACTAGCACAGGCACTGACAAAGATGTTCTGATCTTAGGGAAAGAGAACTGTTGCAACAAAGCTTTGAAACATGTGGTCTCCTGGTATCTGTTGCTGGTTCGGGCGTATCAGTCAGGCTTCAGGAAGCTGCTCAGTTTTCTGGGCCATTAATATAGTAAGTTCTTAACAGGTTTTGGAAGATTCTGCCATTCTTAATTCTTTCTATGGAGGAACAGATTGAGATTGGAATAACAAGTCACTCATGAGGACGAGTTCACTGAGCAGATAAACATCTATTTTTGTTCAGATTTTCACCCTGGTTAACTAAAATGATAAGCCTTTCTAAGCCTTTCAGTAAATATAATTCAGGATCAAGAGAAGGGACTTTGGTTTTCTGAGTTCTCCTCCAGACCCAACTGGGTAAACCAGAACTAAGAACAAAATCCCACCCATGAATTGTTCTGTTGGTGTTATTAAGTGTTCCCTGGAAAATTTTCCCAATAAGTTGCTGAAGAGCAATGAGAGTACTAGAAAAGTTAAAAAAAAAAAATAAAAGCAGCAGGTTGCACTGTTGCTCTGGACTGGTGGGAACAGGACAGGGAACTATTCACAATATGATGGAAACAAGAAAGAGACAGAAAACGGAGGTTCCAGGCAGCAACCATCCCTCTTTAACCGAGGGGCTCATTTCATGAACTTGCATTGACATTCAGGCCCCTCTGAGGGGAACATAAAGTCAACAGAAGGGGTGAAGCAGCAAACTTTCTAACAACTCCCATGTCACCTGTAGCCTTCAGGAAGGCTCCATTGACTGGTGCAGGGATGGAATTGTCACTTGCAGGGTTTCTGCCTTTTCAGCTGCATCACTGGAGCCCTCAGGAAGCAATAGAGGCTATTGCCAAGATCCGTCCCCACATCCTCATTCGGCACAAGCAAGTCCAGGTCCTGGAGACATTTCACAGGAACACAATCACTGGGACAACTGCATAGTGCCAGTAAGAACTATCAATATCTCTGTCTTGGCTGCTTTAAAAAAAAACGTATGTTTTAATGATCTAATGAAGGCTTACGCGTTTTATTTCTTGACCATCAACAAAAAAGTTTTTACATAAATCACAGTAAAGGGGAGGTTGGGCTGTTCCATGAAAGCTTTCTTTCCTTATGACTAATATCTTAGTTCTCTTGGAGCCCCGTAGCTCTTCTCTCCCACACGCAGTATCAGTGCTGAGCTGAACTGCAGTCCACAGGAAGCTCTATAATATTTGAGGCAAAAGAAAAGAAAACTTTGTCTCAGCAGAGACTTTATTCAGGTTCTTACCCAAAGGGTTACAGTGCCAACAGAGAGGGGTAGGAGGAAGTAGTCTTGATTCCGTCTTTCACCAACACTATGTTATGATTACAGGTGGGGATTCCCTGTACAGTAAAGGAAGGCAATGTTCTTACAAACTATCTCCTTCTTTATGCTAGGTGATGACAGCGCTAAGCAAGCTCCCAGTTTGTTACCACTCCTCTAGAAGTGCTGAATAATACAACCTACTAAAGGTCTTGGGCTCAGCTGTGGAATCTTTCTGCTGTAAATATTTCTGCCAGTCCCTCCTGAAACGGGGGCACGGGAATGTTTAAATAGGGACATCCCTGGAGGACACAGTGCACATCTAACTCTGTGACTGACATGGCAGCAACACACAGTCTCCCAGGCAGTTAAAACTAGTAGTCTGGGCCAAGGAGGATATTGTCTATATGCCATGTGATTTGTTACTGGTGGGTTGGTTCCAGGCTAAAAAAGCCATATGCTGCTCTTTGGGCCTTGAACACAAGCAGCTTATCAAGGGATCAAAGTAATATAGCATTTAGTCAATCTGAAATCTAAGATGCAGCAGTTCAACTTTTAATAGTGCTATGTAAAAGAATAGGCCCACAGCCAGAATGCCTGTACTTCTTCTGCACAGGTATAGAGGGTGGAGTCCTTACTGGATGTTGTGAGCTCATAGTAATTGGGACTGGTGCTGAGGGTGGTAGGTGCCTCCGAGCTGCACAGCAGAACATCATCGCTGCCCTTTCTATCATTTGGGCCTGTTCTTCCTGCTTAGGCTAGGACAAACTGCAGGTTAGTGAGCAGCACTTTGATGCCACTTGTGACCGTTACAACGGAGGTGGCTGGGTTAAGTTTAAAAGTATTTGCATCACCCTTTTTATAGCGGTCACGGAAGACGTAGATGCTGCCATTGCAGCTGGCAATTTTCCAGAGGGATGGTACTGAGCTCCAGGCATCTGGCAGGCATAGCCGAGTGAAGCTATCCAGGAGGGGGTTATAGCACAGCAGCGAATCCCCCTCGGCTACAATGAACACCACATCCTTGTGTACAGCAGCATGCATGCGCCCTGCAAAGGGCAATACGTATGGCTTCACGTGGCATTTCTCCGTGTTGGTATCATAGCACTGAATGAGCCGAGAGGGCTTGGTGAAGAAGTCCAAGTCATTTTCCTCCCCACCCAGCAGATAAATGACACCATTAAGGTTTACACCTGCAGCTCCAGAGACTGCCACTTCCAACTGGCTAGTCTCTGTCCAGACATTGTCTCGTACTCTGTAATATATGACTGCATTAGAGAGAGTGTCCTGCAGAGTTTTACCCCCCAGTGAATATATTGCATCCTTGCTTGGCACAGAGACAAGGGTGTGTTGGAGCCGGTCACGGGGCAGAGGGGCACACCATTCCCAGTCTATAGTCGCATTGTTGCATTTCCACATGCGTCGTGGAATGGAGCCACCAACGACGTATAGGTCACTACCGTGCTTGCAGGCTGCAGTGATCTGGTGACACAGGCTGTTCTGGCCACTCACGCTTATAGAGTCATCATCGGCACAATGCAGAGAGACAGCAAGTGAATGTGTACGTGATGATTCCTTTCCAATCAGGTAGATGTGAACATTTTCTCCAATCACCTGAGAAAGGAGAAGTGTGTCAGCAGAACTGGATCTTTTTACACAAACATCAGTGATGCCTAAGACCGAATTTTTTGTCTTAGGACCCACCTGTGGGCAGGTGTGTGATCTGCTTCCCAAGTCCTGCCACCCTACAGTGTTGAGGATTCAGAGCCTCAAAGTCTTTTCAAGATACCAGTCATATCTGACATGGCAAAACAGCAACAAAAACACTGGAACCCAAGTGTCTGCGGTTTAGGTAAGGGCTGGTTACATCATTGATAGCGTAGAGTTATTATAAGGGAAATGCCAAACTCAGATTTCTGAATGGTCTCTTTGGTAACTGAGCATCTAGTGAGATAAGTTACTTTGTGGCATTGTTCCAATCATTACTGAAAAGCAGCCTCCGATTAAACTAAAAAAGCTGTCAGTGGGGTTGCTATTTATGACAATGAAAGTATTCCTCATGCAAGCACCAGGAATTTCAATGGCATTTGTGTTTTGCAACTTTCAAGTCACACCTGTGAACAGAACACCCTACCTTGGGAAGTGCAAAACCAGCAAGCGCTACACCAACCCCAGAACAGGTCTTTTTATACCTTCAGACTTGATCGCAGCGTCTCTGAAAAGCCTGCTCGCTCCTCCTTGTTGAAGTTGATCCAGGTTTCTATAGCAACTGTTGGATTCTGAGAACATGGAACGCCATCTGCGGTGTGGGGACAGAAAGGCATTTATGATTTCTAGACAAACGTGCGTGTACTCAGGAACATTCTTTTCCTGTGACTCCCACCCCCACTCCCACCACAAACCATACTTTCTAGAGGTGCGGGGTGGGGGGGGGGGGGGGGGGAAGACACAGGGTTTTATAGATTTTGGCAGACCTGAACAGCACTGCCAGCCAGACATCTACATGAAATTAGTTTGGATAAAAATCAGAAGGCAGAGCTACTACGTCTTAAGCACTTTAGATGAGCTTCAACAAAGGAACCGGTGTCTGAGAGGAAGAGGGCAGGAAAGAGAACTTATATTCATAGTGACAATGACAATATTTAAGCATTTACACAAAAATATTATCTTATTTGACAATCTCAGCAACTGCCTTTCTCTCTCTGGTCCTAGAAACCTATCTAGCAAAAGCTGTCTGCAGAAATTTTCCTTCTCCGAGTGCTGTCAGACAGCTGACCCTCAAGACTGAGCATCTGGTGTTGTTGCTATCCTCTTAACGTTTGGAAATCCCCAACAAGCTACTATAGCTTTCCTTAGCAGTGTGACAGTAGGAATCACTCAACAGGCTGGATCAGATTTCAGTTTGTTTCCAGACACAACTGGAAGTTTTGCTTATGACACAAACTATTCCAGCATTGTCATCAGTACATTACCTAGAAGATTTTAAGTATTTAATTCCAGTTTGAAAGCTAGCAATTATGCCTGTGTTCATTGAGAGGCTTCCCTATGAAGATTGTCCCATTTTGTAATCTGCTTTCTTGACAGACCCTGAATTCAATGATGCTGAAGGCATCAGACAAATTCTAACACTTTTTCTTTATGCTGGAAGGGAGGAGAAAAAGTGTGGAACAAAAGCAGGTATTTCAATTATGTTTATTAGTAAAAGGGATTTCCACAGCTGTCCATCACATGTAGTGGTCAAATGAAAAAACTTTGATTCTGAAATGGATCCTAGAGTGCAACAAAAGATAAGCTTAATAAAATAATGTTTATATGAAATTAATTTTAATCCTTGCCACTAATAGATTCCTCTATTTAATTCTGCATTAACTAAACAAGGATGCAGGAATTGTAAAAGAAAAATATTTTCCCTACCAGAAGTAGGAGCACATTTCAGATTTTAACCCATTTTATGAGCTAAGTTTTGGCATAAATATTGAGTAGTGTGATTCTATATGTGGAAATAGATGATGCATGGAAAAAGAATTTTACTGAGCAATTAATTTAAGACCACAAACACTAAAGGCCATATGGTCAGTGCATGGAACCCCTAGGAAGTTAAGGGCAATTAACCTCCATATTTCATGATTTTAGGATTATTTTTTTTAAATGAACTCACAACTTAGTTTAAAAACTTTAGCTAGGTAATTATCATGGTTTTATTTTGCTATCAGTACATATTCCCAACACATTTGTGACTGAATTGCTTTAGATGCAACAGACATAATACAATGTAATGTCTGTAAAGACTCTCATATGCATAGCATCAACTTTAAAGGCTATTTAAGTCTTACGGACAGATTTGCCAGTATTCCAAATAAACCTGTCATGGTAGGTTTATTGTAACAGCACATAAAACATGTGACACGCAAGATGTAGTTATTTACACATTTACAAGATTATTTAATTAAAGCAAGAAAGGGGCAATCTCTGGTCTGAAGTCCAGAACATTTGAGTGTATGAGCTTCTTCTATGTTCTTGCTTCCTCTAGCAATGATACATAAACACACAAAAATGGAGTTGTGACTGCAGCATCATGGAGAACTTTTAAAGTATTGGCTGTACTTATTAGGGCAGCAGAGACTCTTTAAGGATAGGTAGCAGTTGGAGTAAGTTGTTGATGTGTTGACACATCCTTCACAACACTGAGTCATTGCATCCATTACTGTGGAAGGCCATTACCTTTACAAGAAGGGTAGTTACTGTATTACCGAAGATGTAATACTTCTATTTCAGTCAGCTGAGTGCCTAGCCTAAATAATCCTAACAATTATATACAACTGTTAATAACACTAACAGTCTGAAAATATGTCTTATGCTCAAGCCTTCTTAAAAATGTTGAGTTCTTGCATTACTATGTTAAATGATTATGAACTAAAGAAAAAAAAAAAAAAAAGACTTTCACAAGATCTTCATTTCTGGTAAAGGCTTCTTTTACTTTTAACGCAAACAAAAATACAACAAATCCTTGAAAGTTAGTAAGTTATGTTTAGAAAACCTGTAATACTTCTGACCTGTTGACTTAGGAACTGCTGGGAATTACCAGCATCCTCTATGTCTCTTTTGTATAGCTTAGATGCTTTACACATTCAGTAACAATAGGGGTTTTTCCGATTAAGTTATCCAGGATGTTTTGCTTCACTTAGGTTAGCTAAGCCTCTGAATAGACAGTGATTATGAAAGCTTGGATCTTTCCATATGTTTTGTTCAATCCCTGATAGGCTCTCTGAAAGTCTCTTTCTATATCCACATCCTGGCTAGTCTCAAGAACTCCTTACCTGTAAGGATGTCTGTCAGTAGGCGGAGAGGCAGGTGTAGGAACTCCTCCGTGTCTTGCAGTTGAGACAAATGTGACTTTGCACAGTGTTTGGCAGCTGTGTAGAGCTCCATGTCACTGTGTTGATCTGCCAACCACATGACCTGCAGACAGTTCCTAACCTGCACCGTACGGGCCAGAAAACGGGAGCACTCTTCAAAAAGAGCAGTCAGCTGGTACATGTCTGCCACTTCATAGGTTTCCTGCAACTCCTCTGCCCTCAGCTTTACAGTCCCGTGGTAAATATAGTCCACAAGAAGTTGAAAGACACTCTCACTAACATCCTGCAGCTCAATCACCCGGTTGTGGGCCTCTTTTAGGTTGGAAGTAAACATAGAACGAAAAAAGCAACTCTGAGCTGAGAGGACCAAACGGTGCAGCTGGAATTCTTTGCCTTCCACTGATATTGTAACATCAGCAAAGAGCTCATCCTCCAAGCATAATTTCATAATACCCTGGGCCACACGGCCTGAGTGGGAGCGGTCGGTAAAGGTGTAATTCACAAAGTAGTTTTCTTCTGCAGAGGAGCCTCCAGTCTCTTCTGATGAGTCCATGGTGCTGCACAGATCAGATCTCCAGCAATCTGTAAAATCACAATAATTATATGACTTTCTCTCTCCACCAACAAGATTATGCAGTACTTCAGTGTACAGAGAAGAATCAAACATATTGGTAAGAGGTCAGCCTATTTTAGACCAAATATAAATAGCACAGCCAGAAACTTATGCTTGAGCTTCAGAATTTCAAACAACAAATGAGAAGCTGGCATAATTAAAATTATAATGTATACCAAACTTCCAGTACAGTGAGCATCACATCGCAGAACTGGGAGATATGTGCGTCTTTTCACCACTCATTTCACTGACACAAAGAAAAGCAGCAAGTTATTCAAGTGGAAAGTCTAGCAATTGCCCTAGTAAACTTGCGAAGCCAAAAAAATGTGGCAGCACCATAGCTGGGCTAAGTGGAAAAAAAGACTACAGTATCATACTAACAAAGAGCACAGAAAGCAGTTCATATCATCAGGAGGAGTTAATTACCATCCAAAACCCAACATGGTGAATCTGTGCAGTGGTATCAAGTGAGGTGAACTTGTTTTTACCGAACAATTGTGTAAGATGTCTGCCAGATATAAGCACCAGTCCTTCAAGATAACCAAATGAGATAACTGATGGTTATACTCAGCTTGTTAATGCACCAAACACCTTCAGCAAGCAAAATAACCTGTTAGGTGTTGTTAAGCACTGTCTCCCAAGTGTCAAGGAGAATTCAATTTAAAAGATAACACTTCTTCAGGAGGAACCAGAGACTATTTGCAGAGCTCCAAGCAATTTGTGGGTTAAAACCCCTTCTGAACCAGAACAAGACTGCTGTAGAAAAGAGCTCTTTTTCTCATGGCTCTTGACAGCATTAGGAGCACGTAGATGTCTGCTTGCATTCACTTTAAACTTATTTTTACACATCAACTATCAACCATGGTAACTGGTATCACAGATTTCTTCAGTTAATACTGAACATGATTTCCAGCACAGCGTTTCCAAATACGGGATTTTAATCCAGGAGACTCACAGTTATTCTTCCATGCTTTATTTTGTTAAACGTGCATTTGCTTACAATAGCTGTGATTGATACAGGAGGCCTCCTGAGTTCTTTGCTCAAGTTCTGTTCATGGGAAGTAGCATCTACATCCCTAGTCATCTGGACAAGTCCATCCCATCCCTGATGATGGCCTGCCTTAATTATACCCTTACTGTGATTTTAAAATAGTTCTGGTCTGTCTGAAAATTACCTACACATTAGTCTATAACAGACTGAGGAACTGCAATCAGCATAGAACACATCAGTACTATTTTTCCAGCTCTACCAAGTACAAGCCTATCCTGCAAACTGGCTCCCACTTCAGTTAAAGCTCCTACAATCATAGAACTATTTAGGTTGGAAAAGACCTTTGAGATCATCAAGTCCAACCATTAACCCAGGACTGTCAAGTCCATCACTAAATCATGTCCCTAAGCACTGCATCTACTTGCTTTTTCAACACCTCCAGGGATAGTGATTCAACCACCTCCCTGGGCAGCCTGTTCCAATGCTTCACCATCCTTTCAGTGAAGAAATTTTTCCTAATATCCAATGTAAACCTCTCCTAATGAAACTTGAGGCCGTTTCCTTTTGTACTGTTGGTTGTTACCTGGGAGATGAGACTTACCCCCACCTGCCTACAGCCTCCTTTCAGGGAGCTGTAGAGAGCAATAAGGTGTGTCGTGTCATCCCCCCCCTCCCCTCCGCCCCGAGTCTCCTCCGGATTAAACAGCCCCAGCTCCCTCAGCTGCTCCTCATAAGACTTGTTCTCCAGACCCTTCACCAGCCTCATTGCCCTTCTCTGGACACGCTCCAGCACCTCTACATCCCTCTTGAAGTGAGGGACCCAAAACTGAATACAGTATTCAAGGTGCAACCCCACCAGTGCCATGTACAGGGGGACAATCACTGCCCTAGTCCTGCTGGCCACACTGTTTCAGATACAAGCCAGGATGCTGTTGGCCTTCCTGGCCACCTGGGCACACTGCTGGCTCATGTTCAGCCAGCCATCAACCAGCACCCCCAGGTCCTTTTCCACCAGACATCTTTTCAGCCGCTCTGCCCCCAGCCCGTAGCGCTGTGTGGGGCTGGTGTGACCCACGTGCAGGACCCGGCACTGAGCCTTGTGGAACCTCATACAATTGGCCTTGGCCTGTCTGTCCAGCCTGTCCAGATCCCTCTGCAGAGCCTTCCTGCCCTCCAGCAGATCAGCACTCCCTACCAACGTGGTGTCATGAATCCTTACAGTCTTGATCCTGTTGATTCTTACAGTCATGGTGCTCGGAAGCTGCAGCCCAAAATGCCAAAGCACCAGGACATGGATGTATGAACTACTCCACCCTCTTGGTCCGGCAGAACCAGCTGCCCCCACCACCTTGCACAATTTCCAGAGGAGCAGTGCCGCATCACGAAAGAGCAGCTAAAGACTACCGTAAATCTCATATCCTTCTTCGTAAACACAGAATTGCCCTTTGCATCTGTGGCATCTCCACCATCAAGAAAAAGAGGTGCAGGAACAGTAAAGCAGAATCTTGCACTTAACGCGCATTTGGCGTTACGAAAGCAATGCCCTGCCGCATGCCATGCTGTAGGTGACAGCGTATCCACCCCGGCACACCCGCTGCCTTCCTTGCCCCTGGCAGGGTCGCGAGCGCCGTGCCAGCGCCCGGCAGCAGGGAACCCGCAGAAACAAGGGACGGCAGCCCCCCGCTGCGGGCCGGGCCGGACGGAAAGCCCGTTCTCGGGGGAGACCCCGTCTGGGCCACGCTAACGCCGGGAAAACGGCCGGGGAGCTGCCCCCTCCCCACGGCGCTGCTCCAGCCCGGGGCTCCGCCAGGGCCCCCCCTCCACGCCGGCACCCCCAGAGCCGCTGCCCTCCCGCCGGGCGCCCGGCACGGCCCCGCGGCACCCACCTGCGGCGCCTCCCTTCATGCCGTCGCCCCGGGCTGCCCCAGCCAGCGGCCGCTCCGCGCCCCCCGCCCCGCGCCGCCAGGCACCGCCGCTTCCAGCCACCGTCCCGGAAGCGGCCCCGGGCAGCTCCTCGCGCGCTTCCGCCCCCCGGGGGAAGCGCGGCGGCGGCGGCGTTTTCCGGTTCCGGTGCGTGCCCTTGCCCGGTGTCAGGGCGGGGATGCTGGCGGCGGCGGCGCGGCGGCTGGCGCGGGCGGCGCTGCGAGGTGAGGGCCGCCGCCCGTCCCGCGGGGGCTGCGGGGCTCGGCCGGCTCGTGGCCGCGGGCGGGCCGGGCCGGGCCGGGCAGTTGGCGGGGGCGGCCGGTGAGACGTGTCCGTTTCTCCCGCAGCTGGCGTGGGCCCAGCGACGGCGCAGGCCCGGCTGACGGGGAGCTCCGCCGCGGAGACTCGCCGTAAGTGAGCGGGGCCGGCGGGGGAGCGGGGCGGGGGGCGGGCGGCTGGGGCGGGGGGTTCGCGGGCGGCGGGGGCCGAGCGGGCGGCCCTGTCAGCACCGGTCCTCAGGGCAGCGGGCTGCGCCGGGGCGGTTCCGGGGGGCGCAGCCGCCCGCGGGAACGGCTGGGGCCTGTCACGCCTGAACCGGAGCGTGGCACAGAAAACGGCGCTGCTGGTACCGGTGCTTGCTCTGGGTTCCCGTCTGCGTCCTTCGGGCGGGCCTGGCGGCGTATGCTGCGAGAAGTTGTGCCTGGGCGGCAGCTTCGTAGCCCCTCACTGCCCTGAGCCTTGAGGTGTTTGTAATCGTAACAGAAATAACCCCCCCAAACCAGAAAGGCAATGGGAGATCCTAGGGTGTTTTCATTAGGAGGGGGTTGCATAGATGCTGGCACGTTAAACAAAACCAGGATTATTTTGTCTAGGAAAAAACCTTTCTAGACCCAGGCTGAATGTCATGAGCAGTACCGAGGTTCAGATTATTCTGCCATCCCTGGCTCTCTCTTTTTCATCTTACTTGCTTGTCATCATTTTGTTGGACAAAAAATTCTGTCTAGCACTAATGCACACTTCTTTCCTTATCTAAGTCTCTAGTTCCACGTTCTGTGTACCACAACACGTGTCTGTTGATATAGTCTAATCTCTATTACAGTGTCCTATGTACTCCGCTGTACATACATGTTGTGTGTAGCTTCAGATTTACCATAAATAAACTTTGCAGGTTACGTGAACCTGCCCGGCTTCTGCCGGAGCTACTGAGAGACAGCTAGACTGGTTAAAGGGATTTTTTAAGGTAGGGATGTGACTTACTATTCTTTCTGTAGCTTTCTGTACTCTCTGCCATAATCTTGGAAACTCTATTTTTCTCTTTAGCTACTGTCAGACCAAAAAATGAGGTAGAACAGAAGCAACTATGTGCTTTTGGGGAGTACGTGGCTGAGATTCTGCCCAAGTACATCCAGCAAGTACAGGTAGGTACTGTACAAGAAATTGTTCTTGTGGGAGGGACAGGACCCAGTGAACATACTACTGTTTGTTAGCTGTTTTCAGAAGTTCTGGGGAAGAAAGATTGTCAGAATTACATGAAAATTACTGCTATTATTAAGCCCTTTTATCTGATGTCATTATGTGTCTGCTGTACCATATACTATCTTTGTCTGGGTGTTCTGCTGGATTCAGCATAACTTCCAGTCCCGTTGGTGTTTGTACTCATGCCCTTTCCGCTATTTCCATTAGGTGACCTGTTTCAATGAGCTGGAACTTTTGATCCATCCAGATGGGATCATTCCAGTTCTGACCTTCCTTCGAGATCACACTAATGCCCAATTCAAATCCTTGGCTGACTTGACTGCTGTTGATGTCCCATCTCGGCAATACCGCTTTGAGGTAAGAACTGCTTATAGGTGCAGGACTTGGAGAGTTTCAGAAGTGCTGATGGTTATAGGTGCTGTGGCAGCTCTGACCACGTTTTTTTGTTTTCTGACAGTGAACAGAAAACTCACTCTGAAATGCTGGGTTTTATTTAAACTGTTGATCTTGGAAGCAGTAGCAGAACTGATACTGCATGGATTCTTACCCTGTCTTTCCTTTTGTGCTCTGCTGAAAGTCTCTTTCTTTTTTTGGTTTTTTGTTTTTGTTTTGTTTTGCCAGAGTGTCTAGAAAGTCCTTTCTGGCCAGATGTGAATCAGTGCTCTTCCTTTTTCTGCTTAGCCCTGTCAGCCTCTGTTGACACAACTGATCATGTTTTTCTTTTTAAGTCCCATCAGTTGTCTTAACAATTTTCCTCTTCTAAAAAAATAAAACAAAAAACTATTTCATTGTTTTAAAAACATTCCCTGACAGTCAAGACCAAATAGGAGATGAGGCAGATTTTCAGAAAGCTCTCAGAAGATTTTGGGTGCTGAACTTCCACTTTCAGTGAGTATTGGAGATTTGATTCCCACAGGTGCTTTTAAATATCTCACCGTATAGCTTTTCATAGCTGCAGGAAAATTGCAGCTGCAAATAGAAAATGAAAAGATATGTCTTTGGGGAAACTACAGGCTTAGCGTATTTTCTCACCTGCTATTAGAAAGCTTTGTTCACAGAATTGTTGCAAAGGTGTTATTTAGTTTGACTTAGGAAGATCTGTAAAAGACAGTGGCAGAAAATACCTAGGGCTTGCACGCTGTTGGAGGCTGACTATGGTTTAGGGAGCCGTACGGATGAAGAGATGTATGTCTTCGTTTCCCTTCCCTTGTCCAATCTGGGCAGACTGTCTTTTGGGCAAGAGAAGTGAATTGGTAGATTTTTAGTTCCCAGCAGGTGACAAGGATAATGAAAAATAGCTGATTTATTTTCAGTTTTGGTTTATCTTTTGGTATTAAATCACTTACCAACACCTGCCAGAAAGCATGGGGTGGCAGTTTTGCCTTATCTATATTAGCTGATCGGATGTCTGTTGTTTTCAAATATAGCTCCTTGCTTTGCTAATAATGGCTTTGACTTTTCTGTGAAAAATCAAGGTACTAGATTCATAGGGATAATGGAAATATAGACCTTAATGAATTCACCTTTTTCAGCCATCTTCACAAAGGCAGTATTAAACAAGGCTACACAATTTCTTACAAATGTTTGGGGGGTTTTTTTGTCAGTCTGCTTGTGGTAAGTATTCCTGCCTCGAGAGGTTCTAGTAATTCTCATAAGCAGCCTTTTTATGAGTACCTCACCACCAGAAGAGTTAGAAATTTTCCCTGGTATCCAACTTCTTTGCTGAAAATTAAGTGTATTTCTTCTTAGCTTTCTCCCACCACATGCTGAGAGTAATTGATAGCCATTTTCTTTGTGACATACTATTGAAAGACTATTGTCAAGTGTCTCCATCCTTTCAGTATTCTCTTTTTTTAAATTCAGTATCTTTCTTTACTTCAGCTCTTCTTCATCAGTCAAGTTTTCTAAATCTGGCATCATTTTTGTTACGCTTTGAAGGACCAAAGTGATAAGCTACTGGAACCTCAGTTGTCATAGTGTCTTTTAGTGCCCAGCTCTGAAGAGCTGAATGCGATTCTGCTAATAAAGAGCATTCAAAGTAGTCTTTGAAATAGTCTTTGCGTGCCTTTGCTTAGCCAGTGCTGTACTGCAAAGAGATCCATAAATGCCATACATGACCAATGCTGCCTTTTATTCTGCTTCAGATTGTGTACAATCTCCTGTCTCTGCGGTTCAACAGTCGTATCCGTGTGAAGACATACACTGATGAGCTGACACCTGTTGACTCAGCAGTGTCTGTGCACAAGGCAGCAAACTGGTATGAAAGAGAGGTGAGTGCTAGTGTCTTTGGGAGCAGTCTCTGTGGGGAGGGGCTGTTATTTCCTGGTTAAACTGATACCCAGGGCCCTGAGGAAGAAGGAGAGGTGTTTCCTTGGCTGCCTTTTCACAGTAGTAGATAAAAGGGTGTTTCATTTGCTTTTGAATGAGTTCCTGCATCAGTTTCACTGGCACTGCAGAAGGCCAGGCATGTAACTGAAATTTTATGGACATATTTGTGGAATAATATGGAAGGGTTGGTTGGTTGTTTTTTTTCTAATCCAACTCTCTTGGCTCCCTTTCATTTAGGTCTGGGACATGTATGGTGTTTTCTTTGCCAACCACCCTGATCTAAGACGAATCCTCACAGACTATGGGTTTGAGGGCCATCCTTTCCGGAAGGACTTTCCACTGTCTGGTTATGTGGAGGTAGGAGATACACTCATGTTTAGTTATCATATCTCTCCAGTACTCCTATCTGAGTCTTGGTACAGAGATGTGACTGCTTTACAATTCTTTGAAAGGCACTAAGGGTGTTTCACTTGTCTGTGTTCCAGAGGAGTTATATAGATCTCCTGCATAGAAATTTGAGGTCATCACAAATACCATCCATAGCAAGGCAGCCTAAGGCCAGAGACATTGAACAAACTTCACGTGCTGTGTACCAAAGATACCTGTCAGGCAGAGAAGGTGCTTGTAGCATGTCTTCCGGAAGTGTAAACTTTCCACTGCAGAAGTGGAGATTCCCAGAGGAATAAAGGACTGAACTGACCTTAATACAGCTGGAACTCCACCGTGTTGAGTTTTTGTAGGCCTAGATTATAAAATTCTAGTTGAACTGACTTTTGCCATTTATCAAATATTTACCTCTGTATGTCAAACCACAAGTGAAATGAGTGTGTTTGGTATCTGTTGAGTTTCAAATGACCACCTTGCAGAAGCAGTCATATTTGGTGCAGTTCTAAGACTGAATTGAGTCTCAGGAGAAAACAGTGAGGTTCTGCAAACAACCGAGTGTTTTAAGAAAAATGGAAATAACAGCAAATCCTGCAAGTGAGTACCAGGCAGCATCTCCTGAGCTGTGGTTTGGAGACCTGGACTGGCATGGTGAGGATAAAGCAAGCCATTCAGAAGTGTCTGGTACTCACCTGCATTTCACCCTGGTTGTCTTTTTGTCCTGAGTTTTGAGTGTTTAAGCTAAGAAGCACAACTAAAACCAAACAAACTGCCATATAAAGACAATTCATAAGAGTAGGCCCCAGCTCTGCCAGGTGGACAGGACACCTTATTTCAGTGACTCGGGAGAAATTCCTTTGTCATATGATGAACTAAATGCGTAATTCCATGTGGACTTCACGTGGACTGTAGGTAGGCTGGCACTTCTAATTCAGGGTGGTTAGTCAGGACACCTGAAGTACATGGTAGCAAAGAGGAGGGTTTTCCTGGGGTGTCTAGAGCTCTTGGTGGCACATGGTAGGCTCTTGTTTAATAATGAGGAGAACTGAAGCTGTGGCAGAGGGCTGTGGCCTATCCGTGGCATAAGAAGTAGGATTGCCTGTACCAGGTGGCAGTCTGGGTTGTCACTGTGTACAGCTAATAGCAGAGAAGCTGTGGGGGCTGTATTGAAAATGACTGGTCTGTGTCCTTTGTGCTGTTCTAGGTGCGGTATGATGATGAAGTGAAACGGGTAGTGGCAGAGCCTGTGGAGCTGTCTCAGGAGTTTCGCAAGTTTGATCTGAATAGTCCTTGGGAGGCATTTCCTGCCTATCGGGCAGCTCCAGAACACCTGAAAATAGAAGCAGGAACCAAGAAAGAAGATGCAAAATAGCAGCAGAAGGAAAGGAGATGCACTGCACCATCCTTTCTGTTCTAACATAGTATTTATAATAATAAAAATCGTTAAGAAAATCTTGCCTGTGATCACTTGAGTAATGTTGTTTTACAACTAGATGAAAAGCGTAGAGTGCGGGATACTAATTTATAATCCTGATAATCTAACTGGTAGATGTTTTTCTGCTGCTTTGAGTTGTAAGACACTGGATTTGAAGTTTTGGTTTGCAAACCAGATGGAATCCAGGCATTCCCTTTGGCTGAGATGCCTTATATACACTGCTTCCTATGGCTGTCCTGCAGATGTAAATCATCACTAGGAGACTGTACTGAGGCAGCTGTGTGGCTTAAGCAGTGGGACAGCAATATCTTAGCTCCAAGATGGGCATTTGGAAGACCGTAATAATACAGCAAACAGGCAAGGCTTTTGTAGGTGGTTCTAATACAGTCGTTACTAGGACAACACAAGAGGTACCTGCATCCAGACCAAAACAATTGTGGAAATCACTGCATTGATTCCTTGGGAATTAGGTCAGTGCCTGTTCTCTTGGCAGAAGGAGTTGCAGGTAACCTCTCACGTGCCATTGCTTCATGCTGAATTTTTCTTCACAATCAAGCAGTCATTAGTTTCTTGGGCGTCTTCAGATTGTGCTTTTTCCTGCAGTCAAAAATACCTCCCCTTGTCCCACGGACAAGTGTCTATGCCTTTTTCTCAGTATTCCAGTTACTTTGAGCTGTATGAGATAATAGCATTACCGCTATCTTTGCTGTTGTAGAAAAATCTCGGCTTGCTCCAAAAAAGCTAGAAAATTACTGTAGTTTTGGTCCACCCATCACCTGTGTGAATGGGATTACATTACAGCAGTCAGCAATTAATAATGTCCCTTGTTAGTAGTCCAAAAAATGCATAACGCAGTTCTGCATCAGAAAGCTGACTGACCTCATTAAGATCTGAAAACTATTGTATAAGGAATTTCATAAAATAATTCACAAGGTGTTCGTAGAGTTTCCCTGAGTCACTACTTAAGCTTTTAAATGTTAAAAGCACTAATTAGAAAAAGGGTTTGGGGGTGGTTAGAGTATGGGATGGAGGAAGGGATAGGACAATACTGAATTCAATCAAGAAAAAAAGGGACAAGTACTTGTGACTAGAATGTGATCTGTTTTCAAAAATAAAGAGCTGAACTGTGTGGTAAGAATCAGGTTTCATGTTTGTTTGTTTCTACCCCAGCCTTGTAAGCATGGGCTTAATTTTTTTGTTTGTTTGTTTCAGGCTGCTATGGCCTTTGGTGTCTGGGATGTGACTCAGAACAGTGTTCTTTAGATAAAATTAATAGCATTTGCCACTCATCTGAAAAGTTAAAGCTTTTTATGGGAAAGAGGAAAAAGAAGGGAACACAAATAGCAGAAGTTTGTGTTTTTTTACAATGCTTAGCTGCGCTTCAGATCTGCCATCAGTTGAGCTGATTCAATAGGAAATGTGCCTTTGGTCCTTCCTACAACATGTTTCACAGCTGGTTCTGTTTTCTGTTGCAGTGGCTCTTTCTGCATGCCAGTGCCTATTGCACAAGACAGAAAAGTTCCTGGCACAACTTCTGTTACTGTGAAAATTCTTTGTAAAGCACATTCCCCTTCCTACTGCTGCCCCCCCCCCCCCCCCCCGGGCTGTGTTATCCCTCCCCCACCCCAGGTTGCTTGAGTCATTGTGCCAAGTCTCCTCGTCTATGTATCGTTAAAAAACATGTATTTCCCAGTATGGTAAGTCAGAAGACTGATGGTAGCAGGAACAGAGGGAAAACTGCCATTTGAACATAATGTTTGTGCAGAGGGAGGATTTGATTGACGTGACATCAAGAAATGTTAGACACAATGGCCTGTCAAGTTAAACAACATGCAAGGTTTGCTAAAGAATGTGTGTACTAGAAAAGTAGCCAGCCTGGTGGGGACAGGCATTGGCTCCAGCAAGTCTTTAATACAGGACAAGAAAAAATGGCCTCAAGTTGTGCCGCGGGAGGTTAAGATTGGATAGTAGGGAACATTTTTTCACTGAAGGGTGGTCAAACCTTGGAACAGGCTGCCCAGGGAGGTGGTGGAATCACCATCCCTGGAAGTGTTCAAAAACCTTGAAATTATGGTGCTTTGGAACATGGTTTAGTGGTGGACTTGGCAGTCCTGGGTTAGTGATTGCACTTGATGATCTTAAAGGTCTTTTCCAACCTAAACAATTCTATGATTCTATTGTGTAGAATAGTTGCTAATGGACCTAAATCTCTTCTCATTAGAGAAGCCTGGGAGGATACGAAGAGCGCCATTTACTCCCCCAAATGCATTATGCCCAGGCACAAGCGGTTACACAGCCTCACAAAGTTGGCACGCTGCCAATGCTGGCACGCTGCCTCCTCCACGGCTCCTGAGCTCCAGGGCCTGTTCCTGCCTATAGAGCCTGTGTGCTCTGGGATCCTTGTGGCTGCTGGGCACTTGTTTCGTGCTGGGCAAGGCAGTAGTCAGCTTGGTCAAGCACAAAGCTGTCTTCCAGATCCTCTGTCCCTGCCCAGTCCATACTGGCTCATTTGCCTGGGTTGGATTTCCCAACTGTAGGAGGATGTTGGATGAGATGCAAGTCAGATGTAGCTGACTTACAGACACACTATTCAGAAGAGAGATTTTCTAGTACTGTGGAGACAAGGAGAATTTTAGGTGATGACTCACAGTCACCATGTTGAGCTTCCCCAGTTGAGTAGGTTTTGCTGGTGTTTTCCAGAACAGGCATTTCTCCCTACAGCCAGGCAAGCCAACTCTCCTCCCTGAGAGGAGAGGGTACCCACCTGCATCATGACCGCACAGCCTGCGTAGACCCTTATAATTATCTCCAACCAAAATCCAGATGGGGATTTCAGCTGGGCCTTGCACTCCCGCAGAACAGAGCTTATGGGACTACTGGGGGACAGGCTGGGTCACAGTACACCCCATATCACCCACCACACTGCATCCCGTGACATCTTCTCCAAGTCGTGTGAGGTCTGGGGAGTGTGGGGGTGTGTGCCCTTTTGTGAAGCAGGTGCAGCGGGATGGGGCCCTCCCTGTCACTGTTACACAACCCATTCCTCCTTCAAGCAGTGGATGCCACTCACAAACTGGAGGGGAAAAAAAAAAAAAGACAAGGAAAGCATTTGTGTAAGGACCAGCAGCACCATACCTGGAAAATGCCAGTATAACAGTGGAGGTCCCATCTGGTTATTATGGTCAGTGCTTCACTCCTACTTCGCACAAGGTTTTCTTCCTTCTTCCCCTCCAGTGACTCAAACCTCACCTTCCCTGGGAGCCTTGTATGTCCTTCTTCCTTCCCCTGTTTCCTCAACCACCTTCTTCTCCTCATCTTGCTCCCCTGAGTACCTGCCAGACAGACCCAGGCTAGGGACTGTGGTCTCCCCATGCTGTGGGCGAGATGTTTGAAGCAAGACATTTCTCCACTTCTATAGAATTTGCCTTTCCTGAAGACACTGCCTACCTCCCTGCAGTCCCACTTCAAAGAAACCTCCCTCCCAAGGAGATTGTTTGGGTGCTCTATTAAGCACACCTTGTGCCTCAACCAGCATCCAACCAGGTCCTGCAGCTTTTGATGGCTCGTATCTTGTTCCCCTTCCCCATCTTCCTTCTTCAAGCAGTCATGGTGGAAAGGATGAAACCAGTCAAGGTGCCCCTGAAGAAACCTGGCATGATGTGATGTTTTGAAACCACTCCTGCAACAGATGGCCTGACCAGAGGGAATGCAGAGGGACAGGGCTGTGCATACTCAGCTGTGAATACCTGGCAAGGACAAAATCCCTCAGGAGGAACAGGTGCACTGCCAACTTTGCAATTGTACATGTGGGGACTATGTGCAGCTGCCTGAAACTCAGGCTTGTTTCTGTGCACTGTATAACTACTGTGGCTTTACAAACAACTAAGGCATTTGTTTATCACTCTGCAGCTGCCTTTCTGTGCAGGGTTGTAAGGCAATTCTACAAAAACCCCCAAGCTCAAGGCAGTATCTACTACTGATGCTTGACCCTCACCTGCCACTGTTATCTGTCACCTAAGCACAGCCCCTGAGCCTCCTCTCTTCTCCCTCCCACCAGCATGGGTAGGTTCCTCTAGACACTTCACAGAGTCATAGAATCGACCTTTAAGATCATCAAGTCCAACCACTAACACCACTAAACCCTGTCCCTAAATGCCACATCTATGCATTTTTTAAACACTTTCAGGGATGGCGATTCCACCACCTCCCTGGGCAGCCTGTTCCAATGTTTGACCACCCTTTCAGTGAAGAAATGTTTCCTAATATTTGATCTAAATCTCCCCTGGCATAACCTGAGGCTGGTTCCTTTTGTCCTGTTGCTTGTTATCTGGGAGAAGAGACCTACCCCAACAGCTGCAAGCTGTTCTTGGGAGATTTTCCTGTTGATAAAATCATGTATGGCCTTCACAGGTGTTGGCCAAAATCCTGGACTCCTTATGTCACGTGCTGCACGCTTAAGGGAGGATGTTTCATGGCGCATGAGACGCAGGACTTTTTTTGCATAGTAACAAAGACAAAGTCATGCATACGCTGTGGATCGTAAGGAACTCTGGCACAAAACAGAAGGCACATGAATCTCCCTGCACAGATGGGGCATCAGCATCTGCTTCAAGTAGCATGTGATTCACAGTTTAATAACAGATACCTCGTCCCAGAAGAGAGGGATGCAACTAAAGCATAAGCCGCAGAAAATAATAAGAACTGGAAGAAGTGACTTGAAGATAGCCAAGGCTATGACAGAAACACAGGTCTTATTTCGATGCAGACTGAGGGTAAGAACAGCTCTGGATATTGAGGGCCCCTCCTCCCCTGTCAAATCTGGGACTCTTCCACTGCATGCTGCTTTTCTTCATAGCTGCTGTGAGCCCATGTATTGCCAGGTACAGCTACAGGTCCTGGAAGTTTCAGAAGATGTGCTACTTCACACGCTGACACCTTATGAAGTGGAACACCATCCCTAACCTCAGTAAATTATCTGATGACAGCAGCCACTACAGACAGCCTGTAAGTTGCTGAGAAAGGTATGCTTTTCAGCTCAGCTGCCTCTTCTCTAGGCAGACTTCTTTCCCCCTTTAACCTGGGGGAGAGGGTATTATTTATACATATTATTACCTACTTATATAACCCTGGCATCCCAGAACGTGTTGCAGAACCCAGGACTACTTGTGCCATACAGTGTGGAAATACAGAACAGCTTGACTGGGGTTTGGGCACTAACAAAAGTGCAAAGATGTGTTGAGAACACAGATCTGCTGCGAAGGTAACCTGACCAAGTTTTGTCTGTGTAATTCATATCTAAAGCAGACCGTGCTCATCATAACCCAGAGTCTTGTCACAGGAGAGGACAACGAAGTGCTAAAGTCTGGCTGACTCTGATAACTGCTGTTTGCTAGGTTAGTATGCTGAGTTACCCCTTTGGGAGGTTTAATACAGAACTAATAAGTGACACTTCTTCTGCCTGCTTGTGTGTTTTGGCTGCCCTTCCATGGATCTGCACAGACTGCCGGCCTTGTCTGTGATGTTTCAGGATTGCTTGCAGATTTTCAAACTCAGGAAAAAGGAAAACTGAAAATGAAGCCAAGGAGCCGAGCAGAAGTGTCACGGAGATGTGACAGAGGCACTGTGCAATGGTGGGAGGGACCAGGAGGTCCTCTCTTCTTCAGAGGCAATCGTGTAGCAAAATTTTTTTGCAACTAATAGCTTCCTATAATACATTGCAATGGGAAATGAGCCTCTGGAAAAGAAGCTTAAACAAATCTGCCAAAAACTTCACAACAAAGTCTTCCAAGTTTCCAAAATATGATGGAAAATATCCTTTGGGGTCAGCAAGCTGAACTGCAAGCCCTTCCCAGGACTGCAACCATAAACACGGAAAGATGGATTCGTTCCAACAGAGGCTGCTGGGACCAGAAGCAGCGAGGGAAGGCGCCACAGCAAACCGCTCTCGCTCCACAGACGGCACTGCCCACGGCGGGGTGGCAGCCGCTGCAGGGCAGGGTGCTATGGCCCAGGTGCAGCTCAACACCTGGCTGATCCTGTGCGTGTTTGCTGGATCCCCGAGGCTGACAGGTAGGAAGGGCACCTGCTAGGCAGGTGGCTTCTTGGCTTGGCAAACTCTTCGTGTGATGCCAGTGGTGCAATGCTTTGCCTGCTTCTTCAAGGGTGGTCAAACACTTCAGCTGGCTGTGCCGAGATCGGAGAGAGCTGGAGTCCCAGCTGGGGGTGTTCACTGGGGGAGGTACTCGTAGCTACTTGCATGATGAAGACCTGCTATTGTTTTTGGTGGCAGGGGGAGGGTTTTCTGAGGTGTCTGCTGAAAAGTTCTGCTCCTGCAATAATGTTTATGGGTTTTTTAGATGTTTTTTTGGGGGGAAAAACCCTCTGTTAAATGATAAAGTAAGTAAGGGACCATTTTCCCACCTCCAGAGGATATTTATATTATTATTTCAATACATTAGTTGTTATACTTTGTTTAATTTTTGTTTTACTCAAAAAAATCTAATACTGCACATATTTATGAGACAGTTACTAATAACAGCAGTTTGGTGCTGTCCTGGGTTCAGCTGGGATAGAGTTAATTTTCTTCCTAGTAGCTGGTACTGCTGTGTTTTGGATTTAGTATGAGAACAATGTTGATAGCACACTGATGTTTTAGTTGTTGCTAAGTAGTGCTCACCCTAAGTAAAGCGCTTTTCAGTTTCCCATGCTCTGCCAGTGAGGAGGTGCACAAGAAGCTGGGAGGGAGCAGAGCCAGGACAGCTGACCCAAACTAGCCAAAAGGGTGTTCCATACCACAGAACATCATGCTCAGTGTATAAACTGGGGGGGGGGGGGGCGCTGGCTGGGAGGGGCTGATCGCTGCTTGGGGACTGGCTGGGCATCTGTCAGTGTGGGGTGAGCAATTCTATTGTGCATCACTTGTTTTTCTAGGGGTTTTTATTTCTCTCTCTCTTTTTCCTGTCTCCATTTTCATTACATCATCATCACCATCATCATTATTATTATTATTGTACTTTATTTTATTTCAGTTATTAAATTTTTCTTACCTTAACCCATGGGTTTGGCCTTCTTTACAATTCTCCTCCCCATCCCACTGGGGACAGGGAGGGAGCGAATGGCTGCGTGATACTTAGTTGCTGGCTGGTATTAAACCGTAACAGGTGGCTGTTCACTAAATTCACTGACTTTGCAACCAACCAGACATCTCTCATCAGAGACCTGTGCACCTAGCTATCAGTTAACAGAGAGAAGACCAGCAAACAAATTGTCAAATGACACGTATTTTTTACATGATCTAAAAGCCTCCTGGCACATCCATGGAGCAGTAGGAAAGAGCAGCTACATCCCTGCTCACATTCCAAAGCCACAGCTGGCTTGGATCAGGGAGCCTGCAGCTGTGCAGAGGAACAAACCCCTGAAGCCTGGGGGGTGGCAGTGAATTTCTTCAGGCAGCTTGTGCATCTCCCTGAAAAGCTTCAATCAAGAATGGAAAGCTGGAAGCTGGATTTGGTAGTAGTCATCACACACATACAGTATTAAATAATATTTCTACTTTTTATAAGCACCTACTGACCTTAGCTCTGGAGTGCTCAACATAAATTGTCCCACTTTTTTATATGAAAAAGTCTTTATCCATATAAAAATTTAAAATAATAATAAAAAAGAAGGTCTGGGAGCTTACTATTTTATATGAGCTTTTTCCATTTCATGTTTCTTGAACTGAAGGATCAGTCTGTAAAAGGTAGAAGAGGGTCTTGGCTACATGACTGCCCTGATCAACACAGGGAAGGGAGGGGGTGCAGCCTCCCGCTTACAGTCCTGGACTGAGGCTACTTGTGTCTCCTTTCCCACAAAGTAAAAATAATAATAAAGGCAAAATAAACGCAGGAAGTTAAAGCACTAGAAGCATTAGTGAATGAAAAATGAAGAATTCTTAGTAGTAATGTGACTCACATTAATTAACTTCCATTCCTCTGGCCTTGTATCCATTTTTCCCAGTTTTAATAATGTTGGGTGACCCAGTAAGGGGTTAGCTGGACATGAGCCAGGATAGATCCAACCAGGTTTCTTTTACCCTCACATTCTCTCTCTGCCAGTGGCAGGTGCTCAGGAAAGAAGTATAAAACCACACTAAGCATCAGGTTATGTGTCCACCAGCAGGTTGAGGAGCCTCCCAGCACGCTGCCTCCGTTAGGCAGTGTCACCTTCTCCAGCAAAGCCTGCAAGCAACCAAAACCCATCTGTTCAAAACTCACCCATACTCAGCGTGAGGGGCTTCCTCGCTGCCTGTCAAAGCCAGTGTCTTTGCTGCTGTAGGCTTTAGCTCTGTTGGCAGGACAAAGGGCCTTCATACCCAAAACTTATGCTTGACACCCTTAAAACCTCTTCTGCTTCTCTTAAAAAGCTTGTTTTGCTCATCAAAATCCCATGGTCAGCACCTGTCATGTTTGGCAAGCTATGAGTGGCAGCTCAGAAATATTGAAGACATTAATGACAACCAAAGCAAGTGTCATGGTCTTGTGCTACCAAACTCTACCTGATGTCTTCCAGATGAACATCCTCACAGCAGGAATGATGCCGGCACCAACACACCCCGTCACAGCCCAGAAGATGCTGACGTCATGTTAGAGGTCTCCTAGGTGTTGGGGGGCCCATGGGCCAAGACACTGTTAGTGTCCACACTCCCACCTGCCTGCACGTGAAAACTCACATGTTCTGCTAGTTCTCATCCCTGCTGGATTTTGGGAGTGCCTGGAGAATGCCTCGGCAATGCCCTAACTGCATTTGTGCTCCCTCCCATTGTGGGGTGCAGCTGAAGGGGGCTCTGACCCCCTCCATGGCACCTCATGCTTCTGGGGTGGGACAAGGAACCATCCCCGCTGGGCTAGGTGACTCCGGCACCAAGTGGCCAAGCCCCCCACCCAAGGCCACCATGCTGGGGAGCTGCTGCAGGCAGGACTGTGGCGGGAGAGGCAGGGTGGGAGGCGAGAGCTGGATGGGTCCCACGGGGAAACCGATATGTGGGGCCGGTCACAAAAGGGGAAGGGGTGTGGGGCTGGCAGAAGAAGGCATGGAGTGGGACTAGGCGGGCCATGGGCAGCGAGTCAGGGAGCAGCCGCCTCCCAGTCCGGCCAGCGATTTGGCAGCATTGCAGATGGCCTTACAGCTCTGTTAAAACTGGCGGAGCGTTTGTGCTGGGCTTCCCATGCACATGCTCCTCTTCTCTTCCAGATGCTCTGGAGAGGGCTGGATATTCAGACTGACGGGACAATCCAGCTGCAGGATGAAGAGCTGGCCTCCCTGCGCCCAACACGGCGATTCATGCAGATTTTAGAGGATGAAGTGCCCAAAACACCGACAGAGATTGAGCAGCATCTGAGATATTATTCACTGACTGACACCCCCTTGCCCCTAACAGAGTTTGACCGTCTCCTTTTCACCAGCATTTACTGTGCCTATCAGGTTCGCTCCATGCAGGGTCTGGATAAAAATCTCTGGATTAGTTTTTTCTCTCAGCTGGTTGATGAAATCTTTCGTGATCTGTGCAAGGGGCTCTGCCCTGCAAATACCACCCTTCTCCTGGCTTCCTGGCCTTGGAAGGAGAAGCCTGCACATTTAGCATCCCTGAAACATTTCTATCATTCTAATCTGGCCAGGACCAAGAGAGACACTTACTAAGGGAAACTACTGTAGGAAAGGACACACCTGACTTCAGCTGCACCCTTGGTTATTTTGAATGCTTTGTACCAATTTGTAATTTGTACAAATACACCACACCTTTTTTGTCCTGCTTTCTGCATTGCACTGGCAACCCTCTAAGGATTTACACACAAGCTTTTATTTTTAAATTAAATAGGGCAAAACTATAAAGTGCATTTCACCCTTTCCTGGTTTTTTTTTTTTTTTTTCCTTTCTTTTTTCTTCTGTTTCTTTATTGCTTTTTAAGTGGACTGTGCTGAAGGGGGCAGTGTTACTTAGATGTGTTATCTCTCCTGATCACTGATGCTTACTGGGGAGATGCCCTGGCAGGTTTTTTCAGGATGTTACACTGGTGTCCTAGCTGACTTAATTTCAGATGATTCAGTTCAGCCTCCTATATTCCCCCTGTGGTTTCAGCCAAATACAGTATCTTTTCTCCTCTCCAGTAACCAGCTAAGCAGATTTGGTTGTGGTTCATGATATAGCTCACATATTTAATTTCAGCTTTCTGCTTATGTAGCATCACATTTTGAGTCCATAGTAAGTAATTTCCCATGTCATGTATTAATTTTTCTTTAGAAAGCAACCTGAAAATGTATGTATTCCATGAAGCTTTCTAGTATTTGCATATCATGTGTACACATGTACGCTGCTTTGTGCCAGTTATCAGTTTGAAATATACTTCCTTAAACCTCATTTAAATTCCTAAGGATTGTGACCTAGTTATTTCTTCAGCAGATTTTACCTCTTCTATGAAGTTTTTTTGTACAGCTATGGCACTTTACAAGCCAAACATAATAAGTACACAATCGCTATCCTCAAAATAAAAAATGCAGTTGTTTTATAGAAAGAGATCATTAACCTTTCTGTCTTACACATTGCAGTGTGGAATTAAATGAATGTAATTATCTACTTGGGAAGGTTTTGATTTTTTTTTTTCCTCATTTCTACTAGGTTTCCTGCTGCCATTATAGGTACATTCATTTTGAACATATATTGCATGCACCTAGATGATGGGAACAAGAATTCCCTTTCTATCAATATACTCCTAATTTTCCATGCTCAACAAAGGAGGCACGTGTGACATTCAAAGTGGGAACTGCTAGCTTTTGACCTAGTTAATCTTTTCCCAAGCTGTTGTTGCCCAACAGATGGAGAGAAGGGCTGGTGAGGCAGGAATAATAAGCCTGGAAGCAAGACGCCACAGAGAATGGTTTTAGAGGTCAGGTTAGGGCTATGACAGGAGAAGACAGATTTATACAGTCCATAAAGCAGGTTGGTTGTTGCCTTGTTGGTTGGGTTTTTTGTTTGTGTGTTTCCCCAAGAGGTGTAGGAATTAAGATTAGTATTTCATTTGAACTGTAACTTCTAGTAAACTAGTGGCCCACTTAATGTTCTTCTATTCTTACGATGGTTTTTACATACCTCCAATCTTTACCCTTCATCCTTTTCCTAAATATGCCCCCAGTCTTTAATGTCTAGGATACATACAGCGTGGTGGAGGCAGGGAATAGCTGCAGACAAGCCCAGTTCAGGCAGAGAATATCATCAAAAAGCTGAGCTGGGGTAGCACTAGTGCATGAAAATGTTGTCTTCCTGGAGAATACAATGGTCTGAGCTATATGAATGTCTGGATAAAGGCTGAGGTGGATGGCTTGGTGACTCAGATGCAAATACACTGGTTTGAATTCAGGATTTTGTTAGGATCAGTTTAAGAGCATTGCTATCTGTTGAGCAGATTGTAAATTAAACTCAAGTGAAGCTGCAAAATTTCTTGCACACTCAAGATGATGCACTGTTGCAGTTTATCTTTTGAGAGACAAACCAGGATTCAGCTCAACTGAAACAGCACCAGTTGCACCATGATGAAGCCTCCAGCTTTCTGCTTTCCTACTATGTGCTCAGTGGATTCCGCCATCACTCCCAGCTGCCCTGAGGAACACATCAGTGTCCTCTGCAGCCACATCAGTCCCTTTACAGCAGCACTACAGCTCAGCGGAACACAGCGTGTAAGAAACCACTGGAACACAGATGCTGAAAGTATCACTTAATGGTACCTTTGAACCCATTTGCACTGGGTTACTGATACAGCGTATGGCAGGTTGGCCATACCCTTGCACTCAAGCTCCAAGGAGTATTCCTGGAGAATGTAATGCCCTGCAGTCAACACTGCCATTGCATGGCACGATACTACCCACACTCATACATTATGAGCCTGCTCCTCACCCAAATATTAAGAGATTTAAAATACATTTGTAGTTCTTCTTATTTACCTTGCTTCTGAGCTTTCAGAGGATGGTCCATTCACAGATTTGAGCCCTCATCCTCTACTACAAGGCTAGAAGCCTACTTTTTTGTTTGTTTCTATATGTATTATTTTCATTGAATGAAAGCTGAAGTTCCCAAACACAGCTTCTTCATCAATGTCAGATTGAGAAAAGCACCAAATGTCGTGAAACTTGCAATAAAAACATAAGAGGTACCAACACTTCACACACATGGATGATAAAAAAGAGCGTACAGAGACAGACTGGCTCAGTAGCATGTACTGGAGCTCATATGATCACCATGCTTCTTTCTCTCCTGAACTGGTACCTCAGCCAGTGACAAGCACACAGGTCTCCCAGGTAACAACAAATTCCAATCTGAGAAAATTTTACATCTTTTATATTTTTATTACATTTATTTTCATTACATTTATTCCCTCCCCAGATATGCAAGGAAAGTCACCACATCCTTTGCTTTCTGGATGCTGGAGATCTGCAGTAACATTACTGCAGCAGTTTCCTGATCCTCAGTATCTCACTACACTGCCCCACCCCTGCCCCAAAACTACCTCATGCTTTATGCTTAAATCAAACACCAACACAGGACACTCACATACAACCTGTAAAGACCTTTCTATGGATCAATGGCAGACACAGAAGTGGCCCTGCAGATCGGGCACAAGCGTGCAGCATAAGGAAAGCACTGGACACATGATAGCATGCT
This sequence comes from Falco rusticolus, assembly GCF_015220075.1. Lineage (NCBI taxonomy): Eukaryota > Metazoa > Chordata > Aves > Falconiformes > Falconidae > Falco > Falco rusticolus. The sequence goes on from NC_051193.1 coordinate 44,415,850, forward strand.
CGAAGTAGAGAACAATATTCAAAGAGGAGATACACCCAAGTCCACGGCACCTTGGTTTTTCTTATGCTCCTTGCACAGCTGCATTTAATTATTTTGACCCTTGGGGTTCGCTGGCACCTGGAAGCCGCTTTGGCTGAGCATCTGAATAGATCAGGAAGCCCGTGAAGGTGATGTACTTGCCATGGTTGCTGTAGGCACCATAGCCATCGTGCTGATGGCTGTAGAGCCAAACAGTGTCCCCATATTGCAGAGGCAGCATGATACTCTGGCTCTGCATCTCCCGCCTCTTGGAGTGGTTGTCATCATAGATCATGGCCTGCACCTCATTGTGGTTCTTCATAAGCTTCACTGACATAGTCTTAAAGGGCATTTTGCCAATGGTGAAGGAGAAATAGTACGCACCAGGTATACGACATGAGAAGATGCCAGTGGAGGAATTGAAATCTTTTCCAATGTTCACAAATTCGGTGTCAAATGTGATTGGCTCATGCTGGGTTTGCTTGTCATCTGTGCCCAGGAGACTCTGTGAGCGGGCAACAGAAAATGCAGAGCGAGGATCTTGTTCCCTGTTGGGTTGATCAGATAACACGTGTCGCTGTGAAACTTCACTTTGCTCTCTGGGAAGTTGCTGAATAGTGTAATGGTGTGGCCCCAGCTCTTGGGAGCTAAGAGCATTCTGGAAGAAGCCAGAAGTGTCTGGATAGATTAGGTAGCCATTGAAAGTTGTATAGGGGCCCACATTGCTGTAAAGAGCATATTTGGGATCTCCATGTAAACGCAGCCAAACTGTGTCACCGTAGTCAAGTTGCAGCATGGCACTCTGGCTGGCTACTTTCCGTTCCTTGCGGTGATGTTCATCATACACAATCACTTGCACCTCATTCTTGTTTCTCATCAGCATGACAGACAAGTTTTTCTTTGGGTATTTCCCAACAGTGAAGGAGAAGTAGTAGGCTCCAGGGATCCGACAGCGGAACAATCCAGTCTTGGGATCAAAGTCATTGCCAATGTTCACATATACTTTGTCAAAGGTAATGACCATCTCAGAGCTCCCTTCCATGCTGCTGGTTCTGGCCACAGAGAAAGCAGAGCGAAATTCACTACTGGTGTCTGCTGGGAAGCCATCTGTAGGCAGAAAAATCATGCAGCAAAGGAATCCAAAGAGGATCTGAACCTTCAGTGTCATCATTGTATCTGAAAGGAAGAAGAAGCATATTTTAGCAGTAATTCCATTAACTTCCAGTTTATGAGTTGAAACCCAGACTTGATTCTTGCTAAACAGACATGAAGGACTATGTCCAAATATTGAGAAGTTCCCAGTGCATACTCTGATCAGTGTACGGGACCATATCTCACTTCAGATCCCAGCACCATTTTGATATTTTTCTAGAGAGCGCTGGACCTTTTCTCCCTGTACTCACAGGAAGAACAAGAATCTTCTCCTTTGAAAGCCTTGCTATGCTACAGCTTGTCTGCAAAACACTGTGTTGCTCACAATGCAGAGGGATCTCAGCTTGCTGGGGTTTGCCAGAGCTTGCTTTTGTAGTGCTTTTATTCATAAGACCAAGGATGAGACAAAGCCCTACACAGACCCTGTATTATATGACTGAGATACAGCTGAGGGTCAGGGAGAAGACGACATATGCTCTAGAGTTGCCCATGCAGATGCCATCACCTAGCCCTGCACTAGCTGTCTCACAGGATGTGGAAGCTGGAAGCCGAGTAAGTTGGTAGACCCCGTAATTCAGACAGACTTCACCATGAATCTGTGAAGAGTGTAAAGAAACTAAAAAGGGGAATGTTGTCCTGCTTTCAGCGGGGACAGAGTTAATGTTCTTCTTAGTAGCTGGTTAGGGAAGGAAAGGATGACAATGAAGAAATTGAATGAGATGAAAAAAAGGAAGGAAAAAAGAAATAACAAAAGGTGAGTCTCCCAAAGTATAGAATCCCCGAGAGAGATCTGAAATACCGAAAGCAGGGTAACAACTCCCTATCTGGATAACAGACCAGAGAGAAAAAACTTCCTTGACCCTTGAAAAGAGCGATGTTAGGAGATAATAGGATTTTTTCCTTCTAGTTTCTGTAATTTTTTTGGACCAAGGCCAAAAATCATCTATTAGTGCTTTCAGGCTGAAAACAAAACTGTCAGTCATTCCAGTGAGAAGCTTTTCTCTCTGTCACCTCATTGTGCTTATTAAAATATCATTCAGGCTGGGAGGCAACTGCCTGGTTTGCAGTCTGCTCCATCTGTCACCCCAGAACTGGTGCCTTGCCAGCCTGCAAACAATGAATTCACAGACCAGCAGAACAGGAGCAAAACATGCTACTTGTTGGGGGAAGGGGTGAAGACAAATCCTGAATTAGAAAGGATAAAGGGGGAAATATTTGAATCAACTGGGATGGCCGAGTAATAGAAGTAAAGCAGATGTTATCCACATAGCCTGTGAGGCAGCAATGGGATCCTGTTTTGGCAAGATGTGATACCTAGAATCACTCACCAACAGGAATTCAGCTTGACCTACAGTCCCTGCTCTTTCACACTTCAGAATAAAACTGAAGTCTGAAATGCAGCTCTAATAGATATGAAACCAAGAATGAACTAGATTCTCAATTACATGAAAGTGACACACTAACAAAGACAAAATCAAATATCCATCCATGCCCTAATTTTACATTAGATTACTTGTCTCACAAACACCTCAATATTTTCCCCCATGCCCCTGTTTTCCCTGCCTTAGCCTGCTTCTCCTGAGCACATCCATAGACCCCATGGGTTGCACTGAAGGGTGGTGAGAGAACTCACTGGTGTCATGCTGAGGCCACTTTGTATCATATTTGAAAGGTCACAGAGATCAGAAGAGATCTCTGGTGACTGGAGAAAGACAAATGTGCCCATCTTCAGAAAGGACAAATGAGACCACCCAAGGAACTACAGGCTGACTGGCCAGTTAGCTCCTCACTTTCGTCCCTGGGAAAATCATAGAGTGTTCTTGGAACACATTTCTAGGCAAAGGACAGGACATCATTTAGCATGCGTTGATCAGCTGAGGGTAGATCATGTCTAACCAAACTGATTGCTTTCTTGTGAGAAGAGACCAGTGGATGTCACTTATCTTTTAGCAAGGCTTTTGTTAGGGTCTCCCAGAGCATTCCTGTATCCAAGTTGTGATGTTACAATCTAGATAAGAGGACTAGTAGATGAGTGAGAAACGGGCTGGGTTGTCAGACTTACGGGCTAGTAGTGTTTAATATTTAATTTCAGATGTCCTCTTTAATATTTTTTATCAATGACCTAGAGAAGAAGACAGAATACCCTCTCATCTAGGATGCAGATGATACCAAAACAGAGGGTTTGTCAATACACTTGGAGGCACAGCTACTATTCAGAGGGACTGAGACAGGCTGGAGGAATGGGCTGAAAGGAAATTCAGCAAGGATGAATGCAAATTCCTGTACCTGGGATGGACTGACCCTGTGTGTTTGTACAGGCTGGCGACTAACCGGCTGGGGAGCAGTGCTACTGAAAAGGATCTAGGAGTCCTGGATAACAATAATTTATACTTGAGTTGTTGCTGTGCCCTGCAAGTAATGAAGGCTAACAGCACACTGGGGTGCTTCAGCAGAATGTAGCCAGTAACCACAGGCAGTGATTATTCCCATTTAGCTGGCATTTGAATGACTCCAGAAAAGGGCAGCAGGATCTCCAGCAAGATGAATCAGGTCTGGAGCACCTGCCCTCTGAGGAGAGGCTGATGGCCTGTTTAGCATGGAGACAAGAAAGCTTTGGGGGGATCTAGTAGCAGTCTTCCAGTATCCATGAAAAGGTTACTGAGATGACAGAGCTAGCGTCTTCACTGATGTGCGTGGTGGGAGAATAAGAGAAAATGGTCATAAAATCCAAAGGGAAAAGTTCAGACCAGATATAAGAAAAATAATTTTATGCTGAGGGCAATTAAGGACGGAACGGTTTGCCCAGAGAGACTGTGAAATCTCCATCCTTGGAAGTTTTCAGAACCAGGCCGGATTAAGCTGTTGAGCAACCTGGTGAGCATACAGTGTTGGCCTTGCCTTCAGCAGGAGGTCAGACTAGAGACCTCCTAAGTCATGATTCCTGGTTCTATAACTGATTCCCATAGCTACTGCCTTCTCACAGCTGAAAATTCAGTCGCTACTAACTCTAGTGATGACACTTACATGGAACTAACCAGCTAATGGCAGGTCTCACAGACAGACTGTCTTTCATCCAGCAAATTAATTTAAGAAAGCATTTTCAATGGAACTATTAAGGCATTGCTAATTGCCATGCATCTGCTTTCATGCTGTCTTCATTTTACCCCGCTTCGCCATTAAGTTTGTGAGCTCCTCAGGGCAGTCTCTCTTCCCATGTCTGTACAGCACTTGGCTATTGCTGCCATTTACACAACACTAATAGGCCCTAACATCCCACCAAGAACTAAATCCCAAACTGTCACACTGTGAGCTCAGCCTCTGGTTCAGCAGTATTATTTTCGCAGAATGCAGAGTGCTCTATCTAGCATGGCAGGTTCATTTCAGCTTCCAGCTTAGAAAACCAAGCCCTAAAGGCAAACTTACAGGGGCTATTAGTTGTTTCTGATTCATATTCATCCATTGTAATTCCAATGATCACCGTAGTGTGGCTGCAGGGAGAACCAGGATGACTGTGGCACGGCTGCACAAAATGACAGGAAAGGATTTGGCATTTGTGCTTTTAGACACACTAACAAGCCTGGTTCTAAAGCACTGCCTGTGCCCCAGAGCTCACTCAGTGTATCCAGGAGTCAGGGAATACACTGCAAACACACCACTGCTGGCCAAAACCCCACAAAATGACAAAACAGTTTAATAAACTCTGTAGTTAATCTGACCTTATGTTCCTTCAAATGACCACTATCCTTGTTTCTATCCCAAAGCTCATTTATTTGTAATAAGGTCACTTATTAAAGGTTGGATCACTCAGTTACAGTTGCAAAGACTCTCTCTCTGCTGTGGCAGTCTCTTACTTATCAGCTCTTTCCAATAACTTATGGGTAAGTTATTTAAATAAGGCAGTTAATTATGCTGTGTTTCTATTAGCAAGCTGTTTCCTTGACAGCTCCCACTCACCACTTTCAGGACTATTTAGGTTCCCTATGTTTTTAAAATAATTTAGAAAGTATCTAATAACTGCCTCTCATACTAAACCAATCTAAGAATAATTTGCCAATCATTACGAAGACTCAGTTAGCTACAAGGCTGCCATAAACAGAGGCAACTCACAACTCTTGGACTTGAGTATTAGCATAGCAAGTCTGAAAGATAAAGCTTCCAAAATGCTCTGTTACTCCCCCAGCAAATGCTTCTGGTGCCCAATTCTTTTACTGGGATAGCTCTCTTATAGCAGGGAAGAGATAGCACCAGGGATGTGAGTCTGGTCATGGACACTGTGATATCAGCCTTAAGTTCATGCTATGACTGCAGAGTTTTGAGTGAAAGACCCAGGCTGGAGATGAAAAGCAGGTCTTCATCAGGGGCCCTTTGTCCCCTACTCTACCATTCCTTATTGTTTTAGCATGACAGAAGTACGCAATGAAGCTAAGCAGACCCAAAGGATAAACAAGGTATGCTACTGCCTTTACACTAGGCAGTACCAACAGAGACAGCAGCCCTCAGGGAAGAAGTCAAGCAACTAATTTTGGAATAGGAGGCACATAATACATGATGGAGCTAAACAGGTCTCAAAGGCACTGACATTAAATTAATGACCTGACGAGGCTAAAATGGTAGTGACTCACATAACAGAACAGAAGTGGCAAATCTTTTTTGAAAATAAAGATGCAGAATTCACCATTTGCATGGCCCAGGAAACTTTAATAGCTTCACGCTTGCTGGAGGTGATTTTTCTGTCCTAGAACAGAATCAATCCACCAGTGGAAACACAATTAGCTTTACTCTCCTGCTGAAATCCATGGATTTACAAAAGGACTTTCAATAATAGAAAGGTCACCCCATTCCTAGACTTGCAGGCCAGACCTTCTTGTAAAACTCACAAGGGTTTTCTTTTTATTCCAAAATATTAATGAGCTAGATTCCCTGGTCCTACCTTAGGCAAGAGTCCTTTAATTTCCATGGGAGTTTAACTCAGAAGGTCACTGAAAAAATGAGGTATGAAGCAAAAGTGAAGCAGTGCAGTTGGATTAACTATTAGTAAAAGTTCTTAAAATCCTGTAAACTGTAAGAGCAAAGCTCTGTTCTTCCTAGTTCTCACTCTAATATTTAAGGTCATCTGCAAATGTTTCAATTATTTGAATCAGTGAAAGCCTGTGTAATGAACAGCTGTCTCAGACTATAGTTAGCAAGGTAATTTTTTTCCCAGTTACCACTTACTGTCTGTTCCACTCATCCAATACAGATTAAAAGCATCAGATAATGATGCAAATGCATCACTTCTCCAACATCAAGAAGAAATTAATTGTAGCAGATCCTCAAAAGCAAAATCTGTATAAAAAGTACTGTGTGACAAAATAAGGATTCACTTATGGCTTCAGTCTTCCTCTGCTTTTGATGCATGTGGTTTTTTGAACTCTGGAACAACCCTGAGAGGCACAAAATTGTCTGAAGTGTAGAATCATAGAATCGTTTGGGTTGGAAAAGACCTTTAAGATCAAGTCCAACTATTAACCTAGCATTCAGGATGCTTTTTGGAAACTATAAGCCACACCTTGAATGACAGAACTGTATGGCATTAATATAGAAAGTACTTAATTTTAAATGTTTCCTTGAGTCAAGGGAGTCCTTTAACATAATAAACCAGCTTCTGTGTACTCAAAGATCTGTGGAGAGACAAAAAATCTTTTGAAGTGCCTTAGCTCCAGCCATACTCAGGAAAAGAAAATTAAGAGACTGTATTTTGGCATAAATCTCTGACGTTAGCCTGCCCTTCAGATTATTAATTAAATGTGCTATATTTCAACTGAAGCCCTAAACTCTTGTTTAAGATAAAATTATGATATACAAGATGAACTATATTCACTGATCAAAATGGAAACATGATAGTACTAACATTAAGATTTTTCTTCCTATAACAGCACTGAAGGAAATTTGTTATACACATTTGAAGTGCCAGGGTGACAACTGTGTCTTTTGTTTTGGCTACTGTGTATATTTTAAAATATATTCATTTAGACAGAGAAAGTGGTGTTTTAGTAGAGAAGATGGTTGAATAAACCCTATGTTGGAGCAAGGAGTTATTCTAACAGACTTAATGCTTTAAAATGTAATATAATATCTTTTTACATCCTTTTCTAAGTGAACAAATTACACAAATCCAACTGTTTACTACATACACACTCCTCAAGCAAACAAGACTAAAAACTGTAAAGCAAGGAACCTACTCTAATACTGATCAGAAGTGGAAGAACAGTAAACATTGTGAGAACATTTAAGTCTAAACTGTAGTTCATAAAATGTGTTGAATGCTATGAAGCTGATCTGCGCATGCAGTTAAAACAAACTGCTGATAAGCTGCCACTGAAATCACACCAGCAGTAAGTAGTGAAAAAAACTGGCCAATGCTGGGAATGAGTTCAGTGATGAATGGTTTCTGGGAAAGCGTAGGCCAGAGAAGACTGGAAGCCACGGCCTGAGAAAGCCTGAAGTCTGCTGCTGTACAGTGTTTATTAAACACTGCTACCTTTAGACATAAAACACTAAGACCATTTCAACAGTAAGAATTTTTGCATGGATCCTGTTAAGAGTTACAGTAATGCCAGAGTTAAACCATCTCTTTTCCCACCCCCAAACCTAATTTCCTTTTTAGCCTGGTTTATGTGTGCATTTCTTTCTTCTGGTGCACGCAAAAAGATGCTGAGCCTGTGGAACAAGGCTTTGTTGAAGCATCCCGACTCCCCAGGAGGAACCGGATTGCTGCACCAGAAGGCAGATCACACTGGCATAAAGGATTAACAGAGACAGCCTGGCCTGGAATACCAGGAGGTATTTTTATAGGTAAAAGCAAGTAACTGACACTTTGGCAGCACATGCCATAAAGATCTCAGTTAAGAGAGAGAGAGAGGAAGGCCCCAAAAGGCAGGCTGGCCAGTGCCAAAGCTAGCTCTAAAGAGACCAAAAGGGACAAAGACCTCCGAAAATGGAGTAGAGGGCAATTTCATTGTTCCAGGTGGCTGGGCTGGAAGCCATGTGGTGGGAGGACTGGGGTTTTTTTTCACTTTGCCTGTGGAGGTAAAACCATATGAAGCACAGGGACAATGCCAGACGGACTGCCCCAGCAACAGACCTACTGGAGTGACTGACACTTATGAGGAAGAATGCTGAGCACAAGCAACACAATTCAGGCTATTTCAAGGAAAAATGGGAAATTATTATTTAAAAATGAACAAGACCTAGTTACAGAGATTATTTTATTTTAAACTCCTCACCTGGCTTAAGATATTTAAACCATGGTAGTCTGCTGAATTGCACATTGCTGTACTCTGTAGACGAGCTTTTAAAAGATGCTTACAGTCTAGAAGACATAGGATAGGGCATATAGGTAATAACAAGCAAATGTAGCATAAGATTTCTGACTTTTACTATGATAAGTATGGGAAAAAAACAAAACACTGCAGGATTAAAGGTGTTAAAATGAAAGCATCAGCAAATAAGATGGTTCCATTTCATCCTTTGAGCAGCTGGAGTCAACAAGCAAGATCCAGTTACTACGACAGCAGTGCTAAAGGAGAATCTGAAGAGGAAGGTAATGGCTATACAGATCATGAGAGACTCTCCTAAGAGGCAATGAGGGAGAAAGTTTAGAAGTGTTTGCAGAATACATTTCTGGGTTAGGGAGAAAAACTGGGAACCTAAGGAAGACACAGATGGGCTCAGCATCACAGACTACTCTTGTAATTTTTCTCTTTTAGTAGGAGTTTGGGCAGGAAAAAGAAGAATGGTTTTCCCAAGAACTATGAAGCATGGGGACTGTAAAGGGTTGATAAAGAATGAAAAGGCTGTTTAGACAGCCCCACTGAACACAAGCTTGTTCTTAGGTTTTCCTGAAGTGGTGGTGTAGTTCACATCCTTAGGGGCTTTTTTATTTTTAAAAATATCTCTGCATTATAATCATTAGGGTAAAAAAAGCTTTGAATGACAAAGTGGAATCACTAGGTGGGCGGAATGACACTAGAACCAGTACTCTAGAACCAACTCAGATTCTAACCCCTTTATTCTTTCAATTTTATTGTTACATACCATGGCCCAGTTTTTCTACCCCACTTCCTTCCAGTGAAGGAAAGTTTAGTTCTTGGGATACTGCCCACTCCTTCTGTTAACAAATGAAAGTCCATCAACAGTTCAGAGACTATACATAGGTATTTACAGTATTTACTATAGGTAGGTATCTACAGTGCAGGTAACCATTGATTTTTTTAAACCACACTTTCCTCTATGCAGCTAAGCAGCAGTTTCCTTCAATGCAGCTGAACGAAAATTTTCATCCTCCAACCATGCAGACCAGAAGAGGAAGTTCCTACGCTGGTCTCAGAGTTGATGCCCTATTTGTCAATTTTCTTTCAATCCTTAGTTGTAACAAATACTTACAGACATTAAAGGAAATTTCGTCGGGATGAGAGTAAGTGTTCCAGCTAAACACAGGCCGTACTGGCCTTCCTTCCTGTTCCATACTGCTACTTTCATTCACATGCCCAGCTGTCCAGCAGACCTGTCAGGTACAGCTCAACAGTTGGGGAAAATCTCACAATGATCCTTTGATGTTCTCCTCTTGTTCTCTCATTAGGAATGAAAACAATTGTTAATAGTAGGTTTATTTGTCCAGGAACTAATAGGAACCCGTGGAACCTGACACCTATAAAGCTGCACTAAATAGGAAAGTTATTTTAACTCTATACATTACAGGAATTACAACTTTTGTGTTACACCTTCCTGTTGAAGACTGTTGTACATGAGATTGTGAAGACAGTATAAGAGATATTGGAACCTGTGGTGTACTCTCAATGTTTATTTATTGTTGTATCTATAATGGTTTTATGTCCTCAGTTTCCTTCCTGTGAGTCTGTGCTCCTGCACTGTGCATCAGCCAGTATCTAACTTCAACTGCTATGTAAGGTCCTAACAAAAAATAGAAAAAGTTTTAGATTTTTCTTGTCTCTTTTCTTCTCTAGCTGCACAGCCACACCTTCTCTTTCTCTCTCACTTGAGTGGGCACATAATTCTCATTTTTCCTGGAATTCTGTGCCTGCAGTTGTTGCTTCCAACCTGTTCCCCCACTCACTGGAATGCTGCCCTCCAGTCATTGCTCTAAGACCTGCAACATCACCCACCTGGGTAAAAACTAGAGGGAATATGCTGGTTCTTGCTTGTTGATCATTAAATCACAAGTTTAGATGAGCCTGCGGAGTCCAGTAGTTGCCCCCAAAGGGTAATTAATGGAGAGCTGAGTGCCAGCTGGGATAACATGCAACGACAAAAGCATTTTTGTTTCCTAGTCATGTCTGAGCTCACTGACTGCTGAGCATTGATTTAGCGATACAACCAAAGATGTCCACAAGTTGGGTAACTCTGGTCCCCCTCTTGATTACCTGCAGTTAACTGAAATTTTCAGGAAGGATAAGATTCAGTTCCCTTTGCTGGATACATCAACTTGTAACACTGTTTCATGAATGGAAGCATAATTGCTTTGCTCTTTTTATCCATCAAAGACTGCACTATACAACTTTGAGAAAATGTCACATGCTATTGACTGGTATTTTCTGACAGCAGACTGCAAATCCATCTGAAAAAACTCTGTCTGTACCGGGGCATTTGTCTTCAGGAATGTTGCTTTCCTTGGTAGTTTTTTTCTTGTCTTGACAGGTAAGGCAGGAAAGCATGCTGTCTTTTAACATCTGCCATCCCACTCAGCCAAAACATCATTCATTTCTTTTCACGTCCTGCTGTTTCATTACTGTGAAGATACTCAGAGAACACTGTGAATTGCACTGCAGTGCTGCTCTTTACTTCCAACATGCTGCAACATCTCAATCTGGAAATTCACTGAGCTCTACTTTAGTGATGAAGGTGATACAAGCATTAAGAACCATGTTTCTTCCATCTCTGCTCTGGCATCTTCCTTTCTGCTCCTCCTCCTGCTGGGTCAGGACACAGGCCTGGAGCTGGAGAACTGAGAAGAAACAAGCACCATGCACTCAGCACCAAAATAGAGGCCAGTATTATTCCAGAATGAAAACTCTGCTCTGACAAACTCTGTTTGGGGAAAGGGAGGTGCCAGTCAAAGTCCACATATGCTAATGAGTCTTTTTTCCAGTCCTGTTCTTTAATTGTCTGACGTGACAATCCTGTTGCTTTCACACCCAGTGCATTGGTAGACAGCTCAAGAAACAAAAATTTAAAAAATAATAATTGCATGTGACTACTCCCCACTTTTGTCACTAGACAGTCTCTTGAGACCCAGTCTTCCCTTGGGTGGTACAGCAGTTCTTGATTAACAATGACATTCTGCAATACACATGGTGCTCTTCAGTATCAGTTGCTTTTAATGCATCAGGTTTATCAAATTCTTGGCCCAGTAGCATTCTTTCATGTCTACAGATATACAGCTAAAAGTAGCAAAGTAAATTAGCAAAGTCAGTCATTGTCATGTTCGTTAATACTGACCCTTCACAATCAGCAATGTGCAGTTCCCCATTTCCAGTGGTCTTTTCTGCCAAATCCCTTGTAATGAGACCTCTCTGAAGAATCCCTATAGGCAGCTGGAACCTGGGCCCTTCCAACTATTTCTCAGAATGCTATAGCTGGTGCAAACAAGACATCCCAAAGCTGTGAATTGATAGCTGTTATCTTCACGAAAATGTCAGTTTCTGCTTCCACTTTTTAAACTCTGAGTATATTTTGGGCCATGCATTTAATCAACTTGTCATCTTCTTCAACAGGGAGCTATGAAGGCCCACCCTTAAAACCCATACAAGTAAAGTTTTTACAATTGTGCCTTTTAACTTTGATTTTTCTGTGACAATCTGACACAGAGGTGCTGCTGCCCGCAAGGCAGAGTCTACTGCCCTGGCTGGAGGGACAGACAGAAACATTTGCTGAACACTTTCCTCAATACACACATTGTTTTTCAAAGTCTTCCCATACCTGCTTTCTGGTTTTATATTGTTTCCAGTATTTAAAAAACAGCAATCACCTCATGATGACAGCAGAATTGCTTGTGTGACTTATTCTGTAAAACTCCATCTGCACTGGGAAGCTGTTGGTAAAAGGCTTTGGCATTACCATTAAAAAGCGCTGCTGGACACTGCTGTTTACTCATCAGTTCCTCATTCACAGTGAGAATGTGCTTAGAGCCTGTCAAGTGTTCACAGATTCCACACTCATCTGCGTGACCAGCCAGATTCCTCCTAGGCAAAATTGCCTTTGACAGCTTGAAGCTGCTGCCTCTGATTTTTGCTTATAGGAAAAGAATTTTGCTAAAATACTAAAACAACGATTGCAGCAATCCACTGGCAGCTTTTACGTAACTTTTAGACCCTAACTGGACAAATTAAAAAAGAAAAAAAAATAGCATGCAGGATATGGCTGCTCTGAACACTGTTATGCAGATGCTTTATTTAAAGCAGGATATTGTTACATTGCATTAAATATGCAGATCATACTGACAGAAGTATCATTTGCAATAGCCCACACAATTTCCTCACAATTGCACTGAGAAATTTCAGCCATGCACCCCTAAACCCAAATGTACACATTCAATATGTTCCCTCTACTCAAATTCTTTCAGTCCCCTACCTTCCTTCTAGCTACTTCTGTCTAACACCTTTCCTTCTCAAGACAATTATCAACAGCTTCCAACAGATTACCATCTGCGGAACCCCCTCCAGCATGTTCAATAGTTTTCTGCCCAGCCTCTCAGATTTCCTCCCAAGCTTCCTAGAGAACAACCCCTCCACCTTGTTGCCTCCTCCCACCAGTAAAAAGGAGATTTTTTTACAGCAGCTATCCTTTGCTTTATCTCCTTCCAGAACCACCTTGTTCCAAAGCTGAACCTCCTTTAGCACTGGGTCACAGAAAGCCTTCTTTTGGATACTCTTTCTGTCTCTCAAATAATGACTGGGTTTCATATACTCATATGAGATGCAAAGAAAGCAAAGGGAAGGATGGAAGAAGAAGCAATGAAATAAACTCAGGCAAAGTAATACAAGCTAATGTGAAGCACTGGTCAGTCCTTGGGTGGAAAGGATATGAATTTACTTTGAAATACCTGGAGCATCAAGTGACTGGCTTTCTAAGCAAATCATAATTTTTCCCAAAGTATCCAAGCAGCAGTAGAAGAAGGGAACAGCAGGAAAATCAATCAGAGCTTATATAGTGTCAGTTTGTGCTCACGTCCCAGAGTAAATCAAAATATGAGGATTTCCATCAATTTATGGATCATTCTAGTGTAAGAGTGTTTAAATGACACCAGATTATAATGCTAATATGTTACAGTTCACTGAACAACAGCTGCATGAAAACAGCCTTCTAAAAAGTGCAGTCTAATTCTTCATTTTCTCCTTGTCTTGTTGATTCAACACAGATTTTTTTCCAGCAGTTGCTTTGCAGCTTTTCAGTCCCAGAGAGTACCTGTTTTCATAGAAAAAATTCCCTATTGCCTGGTTAGTATAAAAAACACTACTCCTCCCAGTCTTTAACTTCTCTAAGAGCTTTTCTTTTTGTCTGAGCGGAAAGGTCTATAGCCTGGGGGGAGAGGAAAATCTTTCTCCCTTTAGAGGATTAAAAAATTCTTTGGCTGGGCTCAAAACATGTTCTATTCAGGATCTTATGTGCATCACTCCACTGCAGCATCCAAAAGAGACGATCATTGCTCTCTTATTTCTTTCTACCTATCTCCTCAAAGAGATCTAGGGGTTTTTTTACCATGCACAGGGGACTGTCTGTTCCATTTACATTAAGCAGTATACATCAAACCATGAATACTACAGGACCTAGATTTTCTTTTCCTGGAGAAATGCCTTAAAAGATCAGTTGTAGAACTGTATTTTATTTGTATTCCGAAATCCAGTATTTTACTTCATTTTATCTCTAAAAAAGCATTTTTGGACTATGGCCTTTCATTCAAGGAGTAAAATACTAGAAGAGTTTGTATTTTCAGTTCAGACCATTTTGGTTACTGCTGATCCTCATCCATTTTTCTTCCATATCATTGTTTACAGCATTCATAGTCTCAGTCAAGCATCTAATCCAGGGAATTCAGAATGTCCCATTCCCTATGTCTTCTCCAAAAAGAGAGACCTCTTTTAACTGTCTTCTGGTAAGTTCTTATTTTTCTTTCAGGCTCTTTTCAGAAAGAGCTGCAGTGTTCTTAGGGCTGTGCTATCCTTGGATATCAGACAAACATCAGAACAGGGTCAGCAGGCAGCTTTTATTTCATTTGCATGAAATGAGCACGCTGCCTTCATAAAATGATAGAAGAATGGTCCAGAAGAGAACTTAAGATGTCAGATTGTCCAAGGTGCTTTTCCATGATAGGATCACTAGCCTAATTTCATTCTTCACAGACACTAGCTTAATTTCATTCTTCACAGATAACTAATTTGTTCTTAAAATGGAGTCTCTTCACAACACCCTGAGACCAAATATCCAACAGTTTTTATTATCCTAGGTCCTAGAAAATTATTCCTGCAGTCTAAAATAATCTTTCTTTCTGCTACTTGTTGCTTTCTGCTGCATCCACCATGAGTCCAAAGAAAAGATCATTCCCTCCTCTATTTTGTATCTGAAGATAATATTCCCCTGCCAGCTTTCTGGTCTTCAGGCTAAATAATTTCAGTTATTTTAAACTGTCTTGCAGGTCAAATTTTTCTGTCCTGTGATGAGTCCTGCTGCCCTTCTCTAGACTCTTTCTGATTGAATCGCACCTGTCTCAAAGTGTAATAACAAAATTTTGTATAGCCTGCAAGCTGAGGCTTTAGCAATACTGAACAGAGCAGGAGGATTGTTTCATATGTCTTCCAGGCTATGTGTCTTTTATATATCTGAGCAAGATGTTTGTCTTCATTTGCAACAGCATGACATTGACTCATGTTCAGCTTGTGATCTATCATAACACTCAGATTCTTTTCTGCAGAGTAGCAATCTAGTAATTTACTTTTATCTTATGCTTATGCAGTTGATTATTCCTACCTTATTGTAGTACCTTACATTTATCCCTACTGCATTTCATCCAGTTCTTTCCCTAGCAGTTCTTCCAATTTGTTGGAATATTTTTGAATTCTAATATTCTCCTCCAGCATATTTCAAGCTTCACAGTTTTATGTCCCTGACAAATGTGATACACCCACTCTTTATATTACCATCCAGGTCATCTAAGAAAACACTGAACAAAAGCAGATCCAGGACACACTGACACAGCTATCATATCAGTTTTAAGCAGCTTGTGGCCTCTCTGAAGGACTGGCACAGGCTAAAAGCACACAGATTATGAGGCATGATTAAAGAACCTACCGTTCAGAAAATCATGCTTACCCAGTTATAGCCTTCTTCACCTGCTATGCCCTGTGCTTCACCAAAGCAAATATTTAAATTAACGTGCAGCCACGATCAGGAATCTCAACTTTTACTTACAAAAATCCAAATCTCTCACTCTTATGCCACAAATATCTTTTAATATGTAAAATGAACAAAAGCCAATTCTGATAGAACCTGCTGGAATACTGAAACAATGAATAGGAAAAATGTGCCCAGCTCTCTTCATAGACTTAGGGATATATTAGAAATGTCATAATTTATCACATTCACTGTAGTTACACCACAACACACGCTGGAAGAGATGCAACAACGCAGCTAGTTGATTTCAACGGACCAAATATTTTCTTTGCATCTGCCCTTGACCAAAGGACTACAGGTTCCTTTCCTTGGAGATCAGGCACCAGCCGTGGTGGTCACAAGCAGGCACACAGCAGACAGTAAGCCTTTGTGTACACAGGAATACTGACAACAGTGGCTTGACTCTGTCATCTGGCACTGGCTCTCATTCCAGTACCAGTCTCCCCAGATTCCTTAAGCCAATAGGGACAGTTTTCCTGGCACTGTGGCTGAGGCGCTGGCACAGCAGAAAACATGCATGGGGTGAATTGACCAGCTGGGGGGTGAAGAGGGAGAAATAGGACTTTATGAATTTGTACTGTTTCCCAATGGAGCCCTTGTAATCATTTGTTAGCCTCTGGAGTAGCCAATTATTGCTTGCTCTGTGATCATCCCCTGATTCTGGCTATGTTACCTCTGCTGGAAACCTCAGACCTTTGATCAGATGCAGCGGGAATTCCTCCTTTGTACTCTAACATGTCTGGAGGAAGGATGCAACTAGAGAGAGACCTTGCGGGAAAAGAAAGCACTCGGGGAGACAAGGGATTGACAAGAGAGCCAGCAGCACAGCAATTGTGTATTACTGTCTTACCTCATTTGAGCATCAGGCAAATTTCCTTTCCTGGAACAGGGGCAAAGGGAAAGGGAAAGGAAAGCTGAAAGGAAAAACAAAGTCCTGACTTTACTTCAGCTTGGGTCTGCTGGGTAATTTGACCTACACTAAATTTCTGGGTGTCAATCAAGAAAAGCCAAAGCTTTTAATCTCTGCTGGATGAAAATCGGAGCCAGTCTTTCAAATATCGTATGATGAATGATCAAATTGCCAAGCCTTAATGTGTCTTCCAAGATGGCACAAAGATCCTTATCCCCACAGACAGTCAGTAAGCTGTAATTCTAAGGCAAGTGGAACATAATTTTCCTTAAATTGTGCACCTTGGAGAGGAACATACACTCCATATTTGGGGCATTTAAAAGGATGGGTGAATGGAAGAGTTCAGGAGTAAACTCTACCAAATCCTAACATCTGACCTCAGGTGCTGGTAAAAAAAGCCCTAGACTTCAGCATTTTTAAGACTCTAGCAATTTTAAGCTCTATTTTTTGCTCTATTCTCTTGCCTTAGAGTCAATGTAAAGATGAGTATCTCTTGGGGGGAGACGCTTCTCAGCTGAAAATATTATATCCTCAGAGGTACTCTCCACCATGGAAATCTACTGTCACTATCAGATTATTTCATTTCAATGCTCTCTGACTATAACTAACCATAAGAATGTGGAAATTGTAGTGGAATGACAGTGATCACTTGCAGGCTCACTTCATGTGCACTTTCCACTAGCACTGTCCTCTTTTACTTTTGGTCTTCATGTCATCGGGTGCTGTGCACAGAAGGTTAAAACTATCTTGGCTCTTTACACCTTAGACATACAGTGTTTCTCTGTGTGCCTGTGTTCATCTGGATTACTATTTGATACAAAAGCGAGTGTTCTAAGAATGGTGATCAACAGTCAGCCTTGCTGCTGTTTGGAAATATGTCTATTATCAAAATGAAGAATATAAAAGCTATCATACACCTACTTGACAATAGGTCACAGTACAGTTACCCTGTATTTCCGCAAGTATATCTGCTGCCGTTGTGGGTCCACCCAGCCTCCTGTATTTGGAAAATATGAATGGTTGTCAATGAGCACTCTCTGGAGAGCACAGCACAATGGACAGATGATCACACTAGTAAAACATAAATAACAACAAATGGGATTCCAAGTTTTGCTGCCAAATCTCTGGTTCCAATGTATTTCATTTCTGCATCTGTTTATTCATCTACAAAACAGCAAACGTCTATGACACTGACAAATTTTCAAATTTAAATCAATTCCATGTGGAAGCCATAGGTTATCCATTACGGAGACCAAACATACTTTGAAAGTGTTGCTTCTTCCAAATGGAAAATATGAAACATGTTTGTAGAGCCTAGTCCGCTAACTGTTCAGTACTCTAAATTATGACTTTTTAGAGGGAAGGAGAAGGAATGTAGAGGGTAATGCTGCCGTACTGGGAATCCTCTTTCTTCCTTGACATATCTTTTACTGCTATAAATTAACCCTTAAGAATGGCTAGAAAAGCAAACAGTTGCCATATGCCTAGACAGGGTTGCAGCCTCATTGACAAAGTATTTCAAAGTCTTGTTACACATCATGTCCCTGGAGAAGAGAAACTGCAGAAGGTTGCAATAGCATCAGAATGAATAATTGAAGCATGGCTCATTCAGTATGTGCATAAACTGAAGGGTCACAATGCTGCCTTCTAGTCAGCCGGCAGCGCAGGAACTCACCGAGTGTCTGCAAGAAACATCATTGAGAGACGCTGACCCACTTCCCTGGGAGATTTTAGGGAGCGGGTTGAGATGACTGTGGGGTTGCTAAGTACACAAAGAAGGATTAAACTAGATCATCTGACATAAAATTGTACATTACAGAATCAATTGCACACGTTGCTCTTGGGAGAGCCCTTGGGACGCAGTTCCCCCAGCAAACTGAAGTAGAGATCCATGCGAGGTTAATGCCATTTCCCACCTGAAAAACTGCCCCTGCGGGAATTTTCCAGGACGCCCTTTCTCCCGGCCAGCCCTGGGAGGCTCTCTGACCTCGGCTCCACGTGAAGCGGGCCAGAATGTCATACCGTGCCCTTTCTCACATCGACTCCAGCCATTCAATACTGGAAGCAAAAGAGGCGAGGGAGGGTCGCTCGGCCATTCCTCGCTGCTGTCCGGCCTCTCGCGGGGAACGGAGGGGGAGCGCAGCCCGCCCGGGCGGCCGTCGGCGCCCTGCCCGCCGTCCCGAGGGCCGGGGGCTCGGACACCGCGGCGTGCCCGAGCGCCCGCCCTCCCAGGATCCGCGGCCGCCGCCGCCAGAGCCCCGACGGCCCCTCAGCCGCCGCCCGGGCACCGCTCCGTACCGACGGCCCCCCGCTCCAGCCGCCGCTGGGGCCGGGCCCACCCTCGGCTCCCCCTCCCATCGCCCCGTCCGGCCGAGGAATCCCAGTGCTGGCCCCCGGCCCTTCAGGTGCAGCCCGGCCCCGCCGGCAGCGGCTCCCCCGGCACGGTACCTGCGGCCGCCCCGCGGTGGCAGCTCCGCGGCGGCGGCTGGCGGCCGTTGGCGGCGGTTGGCGGCCGTTGGCGGCGCGGGGCCGTTCGCGGGGCCGCGGCGCTGCCTGCGCACTGACAGCTCGGGAGCCGCGGCGGCGGCGGGGGCCGGTGCTGGGGAGGGGGCTCCGGCACCCGGGGCTCCGGCGCCGAATCAGTGACGGGAGGAGGGCCCGGGGGCGGGCGGGAGAGGGGAAGGGGAGGGGGGCTGCGGGGCGGCGGGGCTGGGAGCCCCTGTTACAGCCGGCGGCAGGTCGGCCTCCGGGAGGCGACGGCGACGGCGGGCGGGGGACGAGTGGCAGCGCCGGCACGGGAAGGGGCGCCGGGGCGATGCGGCGGGGCGAGAAAGCCGGGCTGGCCCCCCCGCTGCCTTCCCGGGAGGGGTGCGCGCTGGAAACCGGCGCCGCGGGATCGTGCACCAGCCGTTCACCGCAGCAGCGCCTGCGGCGGCAGAGCGGGGCCCGGGGAGCGCCCGGCGCCGCCCCCCTCCCGGGGCAGGCCGCGGCGGGGCAGCGGGCGGCGGGAGCGGGCAGGCCGCGGCGGGCGGCGGGGCAGAGCGCAGTCCCCTCCGGTCCCTGGCGAAGCGCCCCCCGGGGCAGCGCGCCCGCCCCGGCGGCCCTCGGGCAGGCGGGTGACGGAGAGGCAACCTCGGGGGAAACGACAGTGCTGTGTTTTTGGTTCATGTCTGACCTTCTGCTCCGGAGACGTGTGAGTCCAAAACCTTCTTTACAGACCGTCTGTGTTACTGGGTCCGGCAAAGGCTCGCATCTCTCTCCAGAAGGCTTGGCTTGCCTTAGATCATCAAGGATCAACAAGGATGCTACTTGCTCCTTTGAAGGTCAGCATTGATTTTTGCTGACAGCAAAACAGCAGGCTTTTCAGGTTACTGCTCTATGTTTAAGAGCACATTTGGGGTTTTGAAAAGCATGTTTATTGTTAGCCCTGTAAAATGTTGACTTCGAGAGTGATGTTAAGATCTGAATGTTTAAAAGAAGTACTAGCTCTCCAGCACCAAAGGTCTTTCACTCTCCTATAACCACCTACTACGGAAGAAATCTGGATGCTAGTGTACTCCTCTCAGTACTGATGGGGCACCTGGTAATGCTTCTCCTCGAGGATGGTCCAGCCTTCATTGCCTTGTGTTGGCATGCTCTGCTTTCCAACCCCCACCTCCACTCACCACTCACCACCGGGGCTTTCCCCCGTTGCAGCAAGCACTGGACACATTCGGATCAGTTTTCACACTTTCCACTCCGCTCCCTTCCTCATGGAGTGTCAGGTGCACCCTTGTACCATCCCCACAACAGAAAGCAAAAGAAGGGGTGTGGGGTAGGGGTGTGGGGTGTGGGTGGGGGGTGGGGTAGGGGAAAGAAAGAATAGCTTTCCTCAGCGAGGAAAAGGACTGGCAGATGGAATGACCAGAAAGCCATTTGCTTTTTTTGTGCAAGGACACAGTTTATGACATAACAAGAACTTCCTTCCACTCTTCCACAATAGCATGTCTAATGTGGTGTGCACATCATATCAAATGCCTGCCACCACACAAATCCTGCCTAGCTCTCTATCCACCAGTGTCTGCATCGTCCCTGTATCTTTTTCCTCCCCTCCTACAGAGCGAAACAAAGGGAACGATGACAAGAAGAATGAAACATGAGAGAGTTACAGACTAACCCTCATGTGGTTCTGGTAACAGCTGTCAGCCGAACAGAGTATCCTGGATGGCCTCACATCCAGCTGGTACTGCTGGCTAAACATATTTTGTGCTCTCTTAACAGCTTCTTTACACATTTCAAAGGACAGATTACTCAACACCCAATTTACTGCTCCTGGAGGAGTGAATGGACCACTGACTCCCAGGAGATGAGTATGCTCATCTTGAGCATAGCCCAGACAGACGCATTCCTTTTAATCACCTAGCAATGATAGCAGTGATGACTAATTTTTCAACGGTATGATAGAATTGCCCTTCTAAATACATATGTTGCCTCTGGGGTCAAAGTGATTGAGTACTAAGGTACTACAGTACTATAAACCAGCATACATTTTGCATTGTCCTCTGTAATCCAGATGGGCTGTGCTCTGCTTTGCCTCTGCCAGTTGTGCCTGTGCCTCTGTGAGATTTTCTTTCTCACTAGGGCAATACTGCTACATGTCTTCTCTGTCCCAGCTGGGGAGACGCAGAGGGCCGAGAAGTGGGCTGTTTTTCCCTGGAAAAGTGTTGAAACAGAGCAGAGCTGCCTTATCTGTGGGTCCCTAGGAATGAGGCAGGAGAAGGCAGAGCTTTTGTGAGGGGAAAGGAATATGCTTCCCAAAAATGGCAAAGGGAAGAAGGAAAAGCTCCAGAGCTCCTAGACCATCTCATACTGTTGCCTTCACTGCAGGTGAAAGTCTTGCCCACAAGGACATATCCCTTGAAGCCTCGTAGGTGTACTGGAATGCTTTTTTGCTGTTAGTATCATGAAAATTCTTATGGCATAAGTCATTAATAAATGGCAGCCTTAGATGTGTAAGAATCAGTGTTACACAGCTCAGTTCAAGGCTCCATGGAAGAGGATGATCATACTTGTTTTAAAACTGATTTCAGTCACTTGCACTCATGATTTCACTCATTCATTCACTCATACCCACAAGCACCAAAAGGTTTGCTCAGGACTCTGTGTGTGTGACATAAAGGACAAGGGATACTAGCTATTGAATCCTTGGTATGTCTCTTAGGTTTGCTTACAACAAACCGTAATTTGGACAAGCTCTTTACATCCTCTGGGAATCGAGCAGTCACAATGGCATGATTATGGCCTCAGTTTTGCATTCTGCATCCTCTCTAATTCTTAGGCAAGGCTACTGCCCATCATCTTTATTTTCTCATTCTAGGTATCTTTATTTCTGCCTTCCTGTTGAGAGAAAAGGAGCAGCTCGTGTGACATATTGAAACCTTGTTCCCATTCTCCTGTTATCAGACCCCAAGCTTTCTGCTGCTAAGTCATCTTTGATGTGACTTTATTGGGTTGCAGACCTTCTGGTCTTGATGTATGCATATTCCTTATTACCAGTTTTATTTCTGTACCCTTTTTATTGATTGTACTCTTAGTAGTCACTATGTGCCATATTTTTAATCTCTGATCTGTACTGTATCGCTCTAAAGATGAGAATTGTCAAAGTAAATAGTGATTCAAACAAGCCCAAGGATTAAAAAGTTTACCACAAGAATATGTAAAGACTTACCAATAGGTAAACCAACTTACAGTGGGACAGTATAAGGGTAAACAAAATAAACCTATGTGGTCCATTTTTGATGTCGTAACAATTAACAGTGAGGTGCCTCAAAATTCTGTATTAGGCTGCTGCTGGTTTGTTTATTACTAACCTGGAAATGGGATGATCAGCTGTTAGCAGATGGCATCACTTGACTTACAATGAAGTCTCTCAACAGCAAAGAAAAGGCATCATCAATGACTATCATGGGTGAATAACTAACAGGATTTTTTGAGAGACCACGTGCAAATCCTGTTCTTGGAAATGAAGGGATTTGGTGAGCTTCTGTTGGTTTGTTTCTTTTCATGGTCTGGGGTTCTATGATTCTTAGTCTCCTTAGGGGACATAAGCCTGTAATTTCCTTTAGAAGAATTCAAAGCTTGAGCCTTGGGGTCATTGATCGTATCAGGTATCTGGAGTGTGTTGTGATGGCAGAAAGCCAAGAAGGGAGATATTTTGGCTTTGTTGAAATCTGGAGTAGGTCCATCTAGAAAGGTAGGTCAGAGGGAAAGTATGATTACTTATGTAGAGGAGTAGCTCTATGCCATGTGCATGAATGAGGAGAGAAGAACAGATGTGATCAGTACTGGATTTGCTATCATTTCCTTTTTTGCTAATTGAAAGAGACTTTGGGAGCATGTGGTGCAAGCCAGCAGAAATGCAGCATAGGTTATGTTCATGTGATTGAAGTGTAATCCTGGGTACAGTAGGAGCACATTAAAATTCCTTGAATGACTAGGTTGGGAATCATTGGCAGGGGTCACAGAGAAAAGGGTCAGCAGCAGGAAACCACAGAAAAGCAGAAGCCCATGTAGCTGACTAGCAACTTATGACACAAGGTGAAAAAACATCTGGAAACCACTCAACTTATCCCATAGGTGTTAGACTCTCAGCAAGTCACTTGCTGAGGAACTTATCTGGCAAAATGTAACAGAAGATTGCAGGAGATATCTGATAGGAGTTCTTGCAGGAAGGTGAGCAATAGCTGCTGGTGACTTCATGAGAAAAAAGGCGGGTCAAGCCAAAAGCACAGTGATAACAGGGCAGCATGCTGCAATTTTGCTGTACTTGATAGACACAAATGCTGATCTTTTTCACTGGAGAAGCAGCCAGGAAGACACAAAACTGACAACAGGAGAAGAAGGTAGAAAAAATATTGTTGGAACTCAATGTATGGCACACATAAGGTGTCAAAGAATTTAAAGAGAAGAAATATTTTACTTGCTTATCTCCTAATGCTAGAGCCGGGGAAACAAGGACACACAAAAAAAGACAGTTCTTGACGATAAAAAGAAATCTGATATAACTGACAACACTGAAATGTCAGAATGATTCTCATGACTGGAATGTTGAGGGCTCACATAACCTGTGTAGGAAGGAAGGTGTGGTATAATTCCATGAGATGTGAAGTTCTGCCAAGCATTTCACTATGATCAAATGCAAAAAGAATGTCAAAAATCCTGAAATAAACTAAGTATTTTCCCTTATATTTGAAGAAGTTAATATATGTCAGAAAGGTATACAGCTCTGAATACTACTGGGACATCTACAGACACGTACATCTACAGGCCTTGTATATACTCAACAACAGATTAACTGACACCACAATCAAATCTATCTAACTCAGGAGAAACAGGCAAGTAAGCAAACAAACAAACAAAAAGCCAAACAACCGATTTAAAACAGTTTACCTAGAAACTAATCCTTATCCTACTACCAAAGAAGAAAGCACCACCTTTCCAGGTATTGACTTTCCCCTTTATTTTTCAACCTTTGTCCCTTTTCTTTAAAAATATTCTGGAAAATTTAATTCTGTCATATATCAATAAGATACAAGTGAATATCATAACCAAGTCTTAAATGGTTATATTCTATAGTATTGTCCTGGTGTCACCTTCTAAAGATGAAGATCAGTTAGCATATGCAGGTATGAAAGATTAACAATACCATTGTACTTGCATCCATTCAGAAGCCTAAACAAACTCCCACAATTTCTAGATAGTAACTATGTAAACAGAGGTGCAATTATTTCCTTAATGCATAAATATCTTAACTAAAATGGTATGCACTGACAGCTAAGTTCTGAGTGGTTTTAGTGCTAATAAAATCTGCCTGAAATCTAGAAATTACAGATCATTTTACAAAACTATCTTTTATATCCAAATGAAGATAGTGTAATTATTTATTTTAGGCACAGAATAAAACCATATTGAAGTCATCCTGTTCTCGGTGTGTAACTAAATATAGGTACTATTGGTTTTCCTGCAAGTCTCTTGAATTAAATTCTGTATTATGTGGATGTTCACCCACAAAAGGTGAAAGAAATTGTCAACTCTGAGCTGTTTTCCAGAAAATCAGAATGTTAAACTCTTGATCCTCACTCTAAGAGACTAACCAGAATGTGAGAGTCAAAGAAGCTGAGAAAAGTCTTTACAGGATCGATCAACCTTTTCAGTAACTGAGTTTTTCAATATTTCAGTTTGGCAATCTGCATGTTATCAGAATGCTACCATATTCCTCACACCTGTGTGTGTTTAAGATTTGATTCTTCAATTTTTTTAAATTCTGTAAAATTACAATTTTTTTATTACTATCAGCTCTCCTTTAGGCATCCTTGGGATTCAAGATCCCTCCTTATCAGTTGAAATTATAAACCAAACATCCTGCCAAGCTATTTTTACCGGTAACAGCACACCTGGGAAGTTCTGAACCTATGTGAATGTAATGGACCAATGGCAAGCAGTGCTGGTCTAAGCAATAAACTCTAACCTTTTGCGATTTTTTTCTTGTCCCTCAGATGTGCTCTTAAAAGCTTCAGGGTGAGTATTTAGGCTGTCATGTTGTAAGCCATGTTAGGAAACGGATTTGTCTGGAAAATAGTCCAAGAAAAAAAAAAAAAAAAAAGAGTGTGGTTCATCACCTGGATGAGTTCCCTGGTCCTGCTCATTGAGCATTTCCACAAACTGTTGTCCTGGCATGTCAGAAATCAGGCATGGACAAGGACAGCCTGAGGCAGTGTTGCCAATAGAAGAAATGTTTGTCAACCACCATCGTCAAACAGCCTTCTGGAAATATGTTGGGTCTTTTCATGAGGCTTACATAAATATTCTGGATGTGCTCAGGTTGTTCCTTCAACTGCCTTACATGGCTGCAAAACTACCCTTTCTCTAAATTTGATCACAGGCTGATGATCAGCATGCACAAACACTCCAGCTCTTCAAGACAGTCTTTTTCACTTCCACAGTTCTCAATTTAGCACCTAACTGTGCCTGTTGAAATAAGCTACCAGTCTGCATGTGTGATAAGTCACATTATTTTGAGTGAATAATGACACAACAAAAGTGTCTGCAATAAATCGCCCCTCTACACTACACTGCCCACTCAACAGAACACAGCCATGAAGTCTCATTTCTTGAGTGATGATTTCTTCACTATTTTTGATTTCAAACAGTGCTGTGAAATAGCAGACTCCTCTTTCCCTTTCCTGTTAAATCCAACTTTGATGGAACCCCAGATATTCATAACAAAGTCCAAGTCATTCACCACATGTATGTTTCTGTAAAGAATTGGTGATTGTAGGGCAGCACTAAACTCATTTTTTTAAAAAAAATGTGAACAGTATATTTCTTGATGACATCTCCTAATTTGGAAACTACCTTCTCTGTCATTCTTGAGACTTTGATGCTATGCAAGATGGGTGCAAGTCAGTTTAATCACTCAAAAAATAGTTTTCCTTCAAAAATTCCCTACACAACTGCTATCTGTGGTTATACGTATTTAACTCAAGAGGCAAAAGAAGGTAATTTTGTCTTTCCACCTGTGCCAGCTCCTTTGTCTGCAAATGAGCTTCACTATTTGATTCAAAATATTTTCCTGATATTCAGATCTCTAATTGAAATCATAGGATGAACTTAACACACATTCCATTCAATATAATTTATGAATAACTTTATTTTCTTGTTATTCATTCAAGCAACAATATTGAAGTACAAACTATATTCCATTTTCTTCTAAATACCCTACATAACTGGACAGAAACTGTCGTCATGCCTTACTTCCTTTGCAATTCTGCCCCTGCTCCCTGCAAAAGACTACTGTGGTTTTGATTTGCTTCTCCATTGGAAAAGGAAGCTTGATCAGATTTCTTCTATTTGGTAGTTTCTAACACTGTATATAGTATTTCCTTGTATTAAGCTGTTTAGAACACTTGCAGTTCTGAAAATCCCAAACCTTCACATTCAAATGTTTAATTCCTTATGCAGAATGCTCCAGTCCCCCTGAAATCTCGCATGTGAATCACGCAGTCTCAGATTGTTAGCTATACAGTTTTCTAAGCAATTTGGACATGCAGAGATTGCATACAAAGAAGTGATAGAAATTATAGTGTGTGTAATTTTACTGTGCACTGCTTAAAACTACAAAGAACTCCATATTTTTCAGAATGCTAAGTGCTTAATATTGAATGAACTGGATGTTTGTTGTAAACATTTTTCTCAGTAAAAACTCAGTTTCTTTTAAAGAAATAACTAATACCTTGACCTTGAGAGAAACTTCTTTTCTGTTATTGCCATTCTCGAATACATCTCTTGGATATCTGCATTCCTGTTAATTGTTTGGAAATTGTTTCTTCACACCCAAGCATTTAGCCCACAAATTCATGTTTGTATACCCTAAAGCTGTATCATTTTAAGGCAAACCTGTTCTGCTAAACTAAAAAATGCCCATCTCAATGTATACAATGAAGTGCATGTGCAAAGCTATGCATACTACTCCAACCAAAGCTTTATACAGGCTGACTTTAATGTTTCTTCCTGATTATCAACATATTCTACACCTAGCTTCCTCTATAATACTTCAAACTATTGTTCCAATTTACTTAAATACAATGGCCCATAAATCTCAGTCTCTCAACCCAAATGTCTCCAGTGAATTAAAAACAGCCCCCACAGTAGCAATGAAATGTCTCCTGTGACTACTCATCACAGGAAGCAAAGTCATTCTTGATGAATTCTATCAAGTTAAGCTACAGCAACCACCAGCTTCTTTCTCGTCATTCAGCAGCACTTCCATGTTAAAATTCCTGTCAGTTACATGAAAAGTCTGCCCCTCTCCAGGGTGTATCAAAGTTCAAAATAAAACAAAACACATCCAGTTCTTCGATATTTGTCTCCCCAGTTCCATGGCTGCAGGCAATCTCTAAGTTCTGTGTTTTCTCAGTCATTTCCCTTTCTTTTAGATTTCTGTAAAATGCTTTTCCCTCTCTCGCTTCACAGAGACGGTTGTTGGCAGAGGAGCCTAGGTACTTGTTAAGCCCTCCAGCTCTCTATATAACAGGACACTGTAGAGAAAAGCAGGTATTTCATGTGGCAGGACCTTACATGGATTGTTAGAGATAAGTGTTCAAAACTTAGCAATCTGAATTATTATGTACTTCAGTGATTTATCTCTAATAATAGTACAGTGTCTTCCGATACACTTGCATGAAGTTCACGTCCAAAGGGACTCACACATCACAAAACCAGGTTTCAGGCAGACTGCTGGCCTGGCAAGTGGTTCCTGTTCCAGAGAAAGGACGTGTGTTGTTGTCTGAAGTGCTGTGCTTTCTCTTGCCCTCCCTTCTTTCCTCTTGCACGTGGTGACAAAGGTGTGTTTGTTGGTGACTGATGCCAGGGAAACAGAAAAGGATCGGGTGATTCCTGTGTGTTCCTGTTCAAACAGCTGCCCACCCGCTGATTTCTTGTGTTGTAATGACTACACAACAACCAACCACACAGCTATGCCTGTATGACTGACACGACTAAATATGCTTCTGCTGAAGTGCTTTGTGCTGATTTATGTGTATGTTCTGGAAGTTTTTCCCCAGCTGTTAGCTTAAGGCACACAAGCCCTGAAGCCTACACCTTGAATCCTGCGTGTCCTGTCTACCTCACGTCCCAGCTGCCGGTTGGGCAGCCTATTCTTAGATCTCCTCTATGCTTCCAAGTCCTGCAATACAATTACCAGTAATGGGTTTTGCCTGTCCTTGAGCCTGCTGCGGAGTGACATGAGAAGCTTCAACTTTCTCACAAAACTCAGCCCTCCTGGGGGAAAAAAGTGTAAGAAAAGCCAAATGGTCTAATTAGCTTCAGCCTCACAGTCTGCAAAGGACAGACATCAGACCTGCTTGCTGCAGGAAGAAAGAAGGTTATTTCTCCATCTCCTCAGGGGCTCATACATTTCCCAAGGGAGCAGAGTTTAAAAAGAGACAGATAAAGAAATAAAGGACAAAGAAAGGCAGCTCAGTTCCCTCTTTTCTACTTTTTCTTTTCTCCTCAGAAGTTGGGATTTGTCCTTCTTGGCTCATCTCCTAGTGGTGCAGCAATTCAGCAAGCAAGTAACAGCTGCAAGATCCAGTGGCTGGAAGGACCACAAGTGCTGGTCTGCTAGCACAGGAGAAACAGTCACTAGCTGCCTAGCTTCTGGAGAGGGCTAGCTATGGTCCCACCACTTCAGAGAATGAGATCAAGACTGAGGCAAGCAGGCATTACTCAAGTTTTTTCCACATCCACCTTGGAAAACCTGTTCTCTAGACCCTACTTTCCTTTCAACAGCAAAATATAAACAATGTCTATAAATGCCATGTAGGCATTGCCACTGTTGAAAAATCTTGAACCTTGATATATATGATCAGTAGCATGCTTATTCTGCAAGTAATTCCAAAGGCCTCTGTGGAGGTTTCTTGTGAAATTAGGAGCAAGTCTCCCTGAGTAAGAAAATCAGAATCCATTGCAAAGTAGAAGTGATTATAAAGCTTCCTTTTATAGTCTATAATTAAGGTATGCTTACTCAAGAGAAAGATTAGAAACCTGAGGATCCTGGAAGGTTAATGGAAACTCAGTTATGCCTTTTTCTTTACATATAGTATATTTCATTTCCCTTCTAGTTTTTGTCTTTTTAGTGAAAGGATTTGGCTTCACATATTTACAGCAGACTGGAAACAGGAATAAATGCTTGACAAAGCACAAAACCTAATGCTGTATGTCACAAAATGTAAGTAAATAAATGGTAAATATAGCCAAAGGACTTCTGAAAATGGTCAAACTCACTGAAATGTCAGAGGGTTATGAAAGGTTTATAGTAGGTACTTGAAAGGCTCAACCTTTAGTAACAAAACTGCTTCAGAAAAACAACACGTTCTGAGACTCAGAATCACACATCTTAGAAAAGAGAAAAATTAAAGAGGGCAACTGAAAATTTTATAAATGTCTGGAATGTGACAAACCTACATCTTTTAGCTGGTCATCTTTCCTCTGACTAAAATTGAACAGAGAATAGTTTGTAGTTCATCAGCATCATCTGCTGGATAGAGAAGGGAATACAGTTTGGAAACTGCAAAAACTAGATATGATATATAGCAGTATTGTATTTGGCAAGCCATCCAGAATAGGCAGAACAGTTCAAACTCTTTGTTTTATAGTATCTCACATTTGCTTTTCTTTCTGGAATTTTTCCTCTGGTAAAACATGGGGATTAAATAGGGATTTTCTGCCTAAAATTCCTAGCTTCATGTAGCGGAAAGAGCTGCGCAATAACTGTAGGAACAGGAGACATTCTAAAATTACAATATTGGCATTTAATTACAAATGTAACATTTATTAAAAGGAGATTAATTACTTTAGCTGTAGAAACAATTTGAGCATCTTTACAATGAAACCCAGAAAAATAACTCACAGTCAGAAGGCAGCAGTCCAAGTCACCTTAGAAAGAGAAACAGAAACTGGGCTATGCCAGAAAAACGTGAAGCACAGTGGGAAATAGAAGTATTGAATGCCTTGGCTGCAAGGGATGTCAGGTGTTAATTTGGCAGATTGAAAGCGGGATGTACTTCACGTGCACAGAAAAGACAGTTAAACAATAACATCAGCAGAACTCTACAGGGTTTGTTCTAAATCTCTCCAAAACTGAACAGATGTTGAGAATCATGAACAGCTATAATAGACACAGATCAGTTACTATCTTATTACTAGATACATTTTTCTGCAAGGCCAATGCTGTGTTCTCAGCAGAAGGTCCTGTTTCTCACAGAAGGGCAGCCGTGCTGTGGACTGGAAAAGAGTTACCACCCTGCAGCGCTCTCTGCCATGCCAGGGCACAGCAGACCCTTCATGAGTGGGGTCCTGCTGCAACATGAAGGTCTTCTGATGCTACAGAGGAGCCAATGGAGCCCCAGTACTGCTGATTCTTGTGAGAGAAATTCTCATTCTTTGGGTTATACATTAATTACTGTCTAAAATTGTGTAATTCTGAGGGATGGGTCATTTCCTTCTTCCTTGTGTACAAAGAGTCTCTCAGAACTGGGAAGCTATTACTTTGACTCTTCCTTATGCCCATATTGCCATGGCTCATGGGGGTTCAGAGTGAAGAAAAATGTAATTTCAGGAACACAGAGATGTTACAACAGAACAGATGAGGACATCTTTAGTCTGCTGTCCCCTATGACAGGAGACAATTAGTATTGTTACATTTTATACTGTGATTTCATCTAGTACATCCTATGTGGTGTAAAAAACCCCATAAATTGAGTAGTTATTTGAAATACTTTTCTTTCTAAACACAGAAAAAACAAACCCATAAATGCTGGAAAGGAAAATGACATCTTACAAAGTCATAAACTTGCATTATATAACACTGCACCACAGCCCCAGCTACTGATAGCTGTGTATAGATGTGATAGATGAAGCACTGTGGTCCTTTTAAATGCTCATGAATATACATAAATAAACACATACTCTTTTTCTGCATCTTGCAGCAGGAGTTTTGACTATATAAATATATTATGCTTTAATAAAATGATTTTTCTGTATGTTTTTAACTTTTAATTTGTAGGGTTTTTTATATTTTATTTGTTTATTTCTGTTTATATATGCTGATACTTGCAGCTAAGACAAAAATCTGCAGGAGTTGAGAATGGTGGCTATCCAAGTTCTGGTCCTTTATTAAGTCCCCCAGAGATCCTTGTAAACCTCCCCAGCCTTGACTGACTTAAACAATTGTTCTTTTTCAGCATTTTTGCCACTCCTTCTGCATATGCTTTCCTTCCAAAGCTTGTAGAAGCTTCACAGAGCCTCAATTCTTTTGAGGTGTTTATATACAGCAATATAGCAGGCAGACAGTCTCAAACTTAAAACACTTAGAGCCCTATTGACAATACAGAGTGACAATACAAAAGTGAATTCAAGAAACAAATGGTTGGAGGTGAAGAATAAGGAAGGTCAAGTAATAATAACATGAGCATGTTCTGGTGGCTGCCTGTAATTCTATGTAGTTTTTAGTTGCCTAAATGTACTTAGTTGCTATTCTTTCATATAAGGTTGCAGAGGTGAATTGCAAAAAGGGAGCTAAAGGAGACATTCTTTACTTTTTCCATGACTCATCATGTATCAAGGTCAATGTAACAAACCACTGAGATACCAGTACAAGTTACAGAATAAAATAACAGAAGTTGGAGACAATGGTAAAATGAAGGGGTTGATCAGTGATGGTGTATGATAAAAACACCATTATAGAGAAGGGCACTTATAAATAAGTTCATGGAGCTGAGGAACAGAAGTAGAACCTGGAGTAGCAGAGGAAGAATAGCACAAGGGAGATTGGCAGCTGAAGAAGCAAACAGGGAAGATCATGAAGTCATCAACATTTTGAATGACACTGAGCATGTGTGGCTCAGGAGCAGACACTCTAGTTGTAGTGGAATGACTTGTATGACAAATATTGACATTTGGTCAAAGAATATGAGAGCAGATCTTAGATTTATTATGAAGGTACACAGAGCATGAGAGAGTCATATAAAAATCATGGTCTGTATATAAAATCATGACTATACAGAATGGCTAGGAAAGTGACTGAATCAGTGTGATTGTCAATGAATGATCATTTAGGTCTTGATCAGCTCAGGTTATGAGCAAGCCACGGAGAGGCCAAAGAGAGGACTGCACAGAGGGAGAATGGTGAGGAGATGGGAGCTAGATTTTTGAGTCCCCAAGCTGAAACCATGTCACAAAGAAAAGAGGCAATGTTACAGAAAAGATTCATGTTGGATAATAGTTGAAAAAGAAGGAAAGGAGAAAAATTATTCATATGGTTTAGAGTGGGGAGAAGCATCAAAGAAGGAAAGTAAGGTGAACAAGGGATGCAGGGATTTCAAGAAGCAGGAAACAGTGGTTTTAAAGGCTCAAAACAAGGTGAATAGGGTAGGAGTTGAGACCCTAAGATTTCCTCAGGACAGCTGATCATGTGAGGCTAGAACACAAAGGCTCCCCTTTATGCACCAACTGAAACCTTTCTCTCTTTTCTGAGGGCATGACCCAACGATTCAGTCCTTCC
Organism: Falco rusticolus; assembly: GCF_015220075.1. NCBI lineage: Eukaryota > Metazoa > Chordata > Aves > Falconiformes > Falconidae > Falco > Falco rusticolus. Next base: position 44,448,474 of record NC_051193.1, read on the forward strand.
TTTTGTTCAGAAAGGCAACTAGCATGAGAGAACAAAAAGAAAAATAGCTAAAAATATACAGTGAATCATGGAAAATTATATCTGCTAAATTTCACAGTGTACTGCTATTGCCATAGTTACCTTGGTTGCTAGATTACCGCAAGCTGTTTCTTTGCTAAATTTTCCTGGAAGCATTGCCAATTTTCAGTTTGGTTTCAACATAATAGTTTAATAAAGACTAACTCTGAAAACTCACATTGCCTCCTTCTATTTCTTTTTTGCCACCTCCCCCTTTTATTCCCCTTCCTAAGTCCTTAGCAAAGAGTTTTCAAAGGCATCTTTTGCCAAAGGTGCAAATGGACTTAGAGTAGGATTAGCACAATCTGTTAGGTTTCTGGCTCTTGATTTCCAATTCAGTGAAATGTAAGCCTCTGTTGGAAAATGAAGTATTACTTACAGCTGCTTTCTTTGGTGGTTTTTCTCATTCCATCCAACAGAAAAGTCCAGCTTGTCAGTGGTACAGGACCATATATCACAAAGCAAGAAAGTAAACAATAGTATGAGAGGCGAAACATGAAAAGACACTTTACATCTTTGTTTTTCACTGTTTTCCAAAACTAACAGCTTCCAACCGTGATAATAATCCTCAACTTGAGAAAGGTAGAAACTATAAAGAATGAAAGGGACTCAACCAATGAACTTACTTAGTGACAGCTTCTTTCTCACACATTGCAGAGCAGCATTTCACGTGTGCTTTGAAAAACAGAGCTTTATATTCTGCCTCCAGATGTATATAACTAGTCCTCTTTTTTTTTCCTCTTACCTTGTGAAAATCCCAGAAAATTAGCATAGGTAATGTATAATGCTACAACAGAAGACGATCTGACTAAAAAAGTAGGGAAAACCTTGTGAGTTAGATTCACCATTGCTGTTGATGCCTGCTTGGTAATGCATAAAGAAGCACACATGCAGTGTCACGCTTGCAGAGCAATGCTGTTGACCTTTTCCATCTAGAAGTGGAAACACGTCCAAAAGAATGGTATCCTTCTGGCAGATGTACAGGCTCATGAACTAAGTGACATCTTCTAATTGGTATCCTCTGGCCAAGGAGTCATAAAACCACGATGGTCACAACCAGACCACATTTGGAAACAGACAGATGATTTTGTCTGACGTAGCTCCTTAGAATGTAAAAACTGAATGCCTCTCATTGTAGACATCTAGAAGGACCAGCAGTTATTCATGTGGAATATCAAAACTATTCAGGGGAGAACTTTTGACAAGAGAAATACCAGCTTGTTAGAGACAGGGGGAAAAAAACCTGGCTGCAAAACCAGGAAGTCACCGTTTGGCTTGATTCTTGAGCATCTCAAGCCAAAAGCTGACCAGTCAAAGAAACAACTTTACGAGTCATCAGATGCAGAAAGAAACTTTCATGCTTGCCAGCAGCACACACATAAATGCAAAAAGGATGTACAATGGATATGTAATCTCTTGTGCTTTGAGAGACAGAAAAAAACAAGTTAAAAATAGAGCTGAAGGCAGTGCTTCTGGTACAAAGAGCTTTTGGAGTCAAAGCTCTTAACCTCTTAAAATATGATTTAGTCATCTACTTATACTTATTTTGGGTAATACAAATTTAATTCCTGCTGCTACATCATACTTTTGGAGATCCTGTGGTTAAATCATAAATCATTATGTTTCATCTACAAAACAGGTCAGTAATATTCTTTTGTCGCTGTGTACTCCTTCTGGATGGTGAAGAGGAACTCAGTAAGTTCTCTGAAAGTGAAGATGTATTTCCTCTTAATAAACAAACACACAAACTTGTACCAGGAATGAGTATCAGGGAAGACCTGGCAGGAATCAAATACCATGCAATAAGACAGGAAGAGAGAGCAGGTGTACAAAATATACATATAGTGTCCCTTGAAAGTTTCTCTGTAAGAGTGCTTCTTTTGGTGAGGGAATTTGGTATCACCATACAGTTGTACAGTGTACAGTTGTAGACTGAGAGAAACTATGGAGAGTAGGAGTGTGATTGCAGACTGAGCTCTGGGATAGGTTAAAAAAATCATAAAATACTGGAATGATTTTAAAAAGAAACAAAAGTTGTAAGCAAGAAGCATATTCAAATCTGAGCTCTTTCAAAGGAAAATTATAGTATACATCCACAAGTAGGTCAGCTCTGAATCACTAATTTACGAATCTCTCTCTAAACATATTTACACAGGTAGTTTGGTGTAATTTCTATCTCAAATTTCCTCACATCTACTCTCAAAGTAAGTTCATTTACCCTTGAGCAAATGATATACAAGGGCTTACTGTTCCAGTGCTTACACACATGCTGTTTCCTAGGAATAAAGTCTAAGGAACTTCTTCTTAACACAGAAATCTAAAATGAACATTGGATTCAGGTTCCTTAAAGGAGAGGTCATCTTGCATTTAAATTAATCTTTCAAACTCCCCTGCACAGTAAGCATCCATTAATGTTGCAGGATGATGAGCTGTCAGGCAAAATTAAAAATCTCTCCCAGGTCTACAGTACATGATGCAAGACCTGTCCAGAACTATCAGGAAGGAATCCTGGGGTTAAACATTCAGTCATGGCCATCTTTTCATAATGAAACATGTAACAAAATTAGAGAAACATTTCAGATGCTAATATTTAAAGGTGTATTAGAAGTGAAAAGCTAATATTTTCACAAACTTTGATAGTCTGTGCCTTCTTCCTACCCTGTGCAGCCACATAAAATTGTTACAATTCCTCCTACATATTGTCTCCTTCAATCAGTATTTCTTGTCAAACTATGTGGCCAAATGACACACAGTGTGCTGTAAAAGAAAAGGAAGATTTCCAAGAGAATTATCGAGCTGATAGATTGGCACTCCTCCTTTGTCTTTTAGAATTGTGTTGACTTTGAGGGGGAAATCCTATTTATGCAAATGATAGTCAGTGTAATAACATTTCTGAAGTCACACATTTTCGGTATTTTGAGGGACAGAAATGAGGTTTGCGTTCACTGGAATTCTTCCCAACACACCTCAAATCTAAAACTGTGTGGCAACTTTCCTTGCAAGTTACTGGAAAAGGAGAAAACAGAGAACCAGTAAGGTTTCTCCATTTGACCCAATCGAGCCACATTCCAGGGTGGAGTAATTCAGATGGAGGCCTCCAAATTAGTGGCTGCTCTTGTTTTTTTTTTATTAGTCTGGTTTGCTTATGCAAGAAAGGTCATGTAGTCATGAGGAGAGAGACAACCCCCCGACCAATTTAAGAGGTGTTAGCTAGCTAGGGAGTCAGCCTGAAGGTCCTGAGCAGAGAGTTGGATCAAATGTAATTGCAAACTACTAACATAGTGAACATGCTGCCCTTTGCTCAGCTTGGCAAGTAGAAACTGGGGGAGCAATCTCTATGTGGAGGTACTGAGGGAGTGGAAGAAAGGAGAAAAATCCAAGGACAGAGTTCTGTACGTCACTATGCTCCATTATTTCTGCTACCAAGAAAACAAGTTATTTGCTAAAAAGATAGCAGGCCAGTGGCTTTTCTTGGCACTTCTCTCACTTTTCAGAGTTCTTTGTTGCAGAGGAGTGAGTAGAAATGCAAAACATTCTGTGCTTAATGGATGGCTCTTACTGACATCCAAAAACGTACAGAAATCCCCAAGCAACCAGATTACCTCTTGAACTGCAGGACAATCACAGTGAGCTACCTTTAACACTGCAACTTGTGTTTTGTTTCTTTCAGTCCTTCAGTCCCTTGGCTAAATAGGTTGCAAATATATGAGGCTTGACCTGATCCAAAATGTTCCCGTCATCAGAGGACAGCAATACATTCAAGCAGGCAGATCTGCACAAGCTCCAACAATGCTTTTTGAATTGCTACTAATTTTAGGCAGTTACAGAATTTACAGGCTTTATAGTCTGATTAAATACTTGAAAAGCTGACATTTTAAGAACAGTATACAAAAGAGCCCTTATAATTACTACAACTTCATCTAACAAATTTTAACCTGGAGAGGGCCTAGCAAGTTTGGATGTTAGAAATGATTCAGTATTGGATTTCTCATTTAGAAACTCAACTAGCAAAAGTGTGCTATTAATCAATACTTAAAATTTAGGCTGAAATGCCATTTCATGGCAAAAAGGATTCAAAATACAGAGGAAATCAGGAGGTAAGAAATTCTAATCCCTCTCTCTCTTCCTTAGTCTTGAGAGAACTGTAGTTTATTCATAGGATTTTCTGAGAAGGGTATGTGCAATAGTAAAGACTTGATGATCCATTAAGTCCTTTCTTGTCCTATGCTCATAGGAGTTTAATTTTGCCAGAGCCAGGGGACAACATGGAACCTTCAACAAAGTCTAATCTCTGCCTGAAGAGAACCACTTCTGTAGTTGCTTCCAGACCATAGCCCTTGTTAACTGAATCCGTTGTCTAGGAGATGTAAGTCAGCAAAAATATTTTAAAATTTTACCCACAGATGTCAAGCAAGTTTTTAGAGGAGGCACCTACAGCAGAACAGTTAATGCCAATAGGCAATATCATCCCCAAATATTTCCATCATGTATAACATAAATTAACAAAAGGTTCTGTGAGAATTTTCTGAGCTCCAAGTTGAAGAAATCAAGCTTTATTTCTTTCATGGAACTTTAAAAGGGAGATACTGGTTTCTCTCATCCCTTTAACTGCTTCCTGACAGGAGCAGGCAGCAGGGTTTGGCTCAGCAGTTTCCAAGGTCGTGTGTGGCCTGTGCAGCACAGCATGGTGGCCCTGGCCCAGCCAGGGCTGCCCCCTCACCACGGGGCAGGGGGCAAGGCACGAGCCTGCAGGGCAGAGTACTCAGCAGCCAGGGCCCAGCCCTACAGCACCCAAGCCAGGCAAGCAGGTCAGAGCCAGGGAAAACAGCCAGGCTCAAAGTCAGACCCTGAATGGTGGCTGAGAGCCCAGAGCAAACTCACACCAACATGACAGGCCCAAAGCTGAGCTGTAGAGTCAATCTGCCATGTCAGGACCTAAACCAATAATGCTAATAGGCATAGCTATGGCACAAACAAGAAGCAGCACACCCGCAACATAGCCCAAACCAGGACTGAAAGCCCAGGCCTGATATTAAATGCAGACCTCAGGCCCAGGGCAGGGCTGTGGGTGGAGGAGGCCTCAGATGAAGCCTGTCAGAGCCATCAAGGCCTATTAGTGCACTAGGCCTCATAGTGCACAGGCCCTGACAGACCTCAACACAGGACACACCTGAACCATATAGTGTGTTGCCCTGGAAACAGATGTGCTTTTATTGGCACTTTGCATATAAGCAGGAAGATGGCCAGCAGGCTGGATCCCCTCTCCTGTGAAGGCATGCTGAGGCAGCTAGGGTTGCTCAGCATAGAGTAAAGGCCAGGCCCTGCCCTGCCCTGCCCTGCCCTGCCCTGCCCCAGGGAGACCTTACAGCAGCTTTCCAGTACCTAAAGGGGCTGACAAGAAAGCTGGAGAAGGATGTTTTACAAGGGCATGTAGTGATAGGACAAGGGGGAATGGCTTTAAACTAAAAGATGGTAGATTTAGAATAGATATTAGGAAGAAATTCTTTACTGTGAGGGTGCTGTGCTGAGGCACTGGCACAGGCTGCCCAGAGCAGCTGTAGATGCCCCATCCCTGGCGGTGTTCAAGGCCAGGGTGGATGGGGCTTTGGGCAACCTGGTCTAGTGGAAGATGTCCCTGCCCATGTAACTAGATGATCTTTTAGGTCCCAAATGATTCTGTGAACAAAAATTCTTTTACTTTCTTCTGCATGTTTTTCTGGGTGGTTATCAGTCTGAAAGCCTTGGGATCTATCTTCTACCTTTCACAGTGACTATCAGTTAAAGCTGGTTGAAGGTGAGCAGGTGTCACATAAGGACAGGTATGGAAAGGCTACCTGCAAGAGTATGAAAATCTACTGAGGGGTAGGGTTTTAGGCTGGATCACCATTAATTAGATCACAAAAAACTGTTAACATGAATCCTGGATGCCTAACACCACCACTTGTTTTGATAGTGTGGCTCTAAACAGCCAGAGATGTTGCCATCTTTCCTAAAAATGGAATTCACTGGGGCAATGGTTTCCTGAATGAAAAAAAAATTAACTGATCTTACAGGCACTTCGCTTAATAGTTGACACATTTCTGAGATGGATAACATGCAGCGTAAGAGTTTGATTAGAGCAAGATCTCTGGAATTAAGCTTAATCATCTTGCTGAACAAAAGAAGCTGACCCCTTCTTCCCGTGTGTGCTCTGTCTCCATTGCCAAAAAGATGTTGCTCCAAGTGGCCTCACTACAAAGGCTCTCCACGTTCTGCCTTCAAGGCAGCTTTGTCCAGACTGCTCTGCTAAATCACAGTGGGAAGCAGATTAGGTGCAATCAGGCTGAAAAGCTTTGAGCCACGAACATAATCTGAGATTACTGCTGTTCTCCCCAGGACCTGTGCAGCATTAAAGACTGCAGATAGTTTCTTACCCTTCTTCAGCCTTTACGTGGTTTCACTGAGCTGCACCTCACATTGGGGTATGAGAATGACGGATGCACTGAATGGATGAGACACTGGAAAACTAATTTCTGAATCCACAGAGATGGGGAAAGCATGTAATTCAGGGTTTTTAAACTTTGGAAGTGTTAGAAAAAAGGGATTATTTCTGTTATGCGGAACTGTCAGCAAATACACTGCATGGTTTTCACATTTCTATGTTGCATTTCCTACTCTATGCAGTAGATGGCAGGAGCCAATCAAAAAAATCTCGCTGCAGTAGAAGTAAGTTGATCAGACGTTTGTTAGATTCTCATGGCTAATTTAAAATAATTTTATAGCAGCCTTTTTACACTTTTGGGCATTCTTAATGCACATAATATTTCCCTTGTTGTAAGGTTTAATTTTTTAATATAACTTGTATTATTAAAAGATCAATCTTTCAAAATTGTGTTGATATTTCAATTTTTTTTATGAGTGCTGACATTTACTGGACAAGTTTCATAAACTTATTAACTTAAACTACACTTGAGTTTCTGGTTCTATGATGTGAAATATTTACTTACATGTTATTTGCATTTGATTCCATCAGTCATACTACAAACAACAGAAGAGAAACATGCTTAAGGCATTAAAAAAAGAGAAAAAAATAAAAAAGGAGAACTAATCATAGCAAGCATAGGTCCAAAGATTCAGTTGCAATAGATGAACCACTCTCCCCAGATTTAATAAAAAAGAAAATATTTTACTTTCTGACTATCAATCCAGATTCCTAATGAAATATTTAATGTTGTTTTTTTTTTTAAAGTGGTAAGCAAACTTGTAACTATGAGGAGTATAGCAGTCCATTCTCAGAATTAGTTGCTCATTGCATTTTACAATCCAAAGAGATATAGCACAGAAACATAAACAAGGATTCTAAGAATTTCTTCTTTGAATTCAGCATGGTCCAGATGGCAATCCAGGGACTATGTAACACACCCAGCTCATCTCTGCTTCCTGAGAGGAGACAAGCATGTGTTTGATAGTGTGTGCTCTTTGCCCAACTAGCTGAACACCTCAGCTTATGCTTGTAGAAGTCAGAGGCATTAAGACTGAATTTCCATGGGAGAAGAGAGGGAGGCTGCAGCTGTGCCTCTTCTCAAACAGGAGTGTGGCCCAGCACTTAGAACCCCCATGTGGCCTGTGAAACTGCCACCTGTCTTGTGTTGCTGGAGGGATTGAATTGTGTTGCTTTCAGATATCAGAAGAACAGGTGGTTAATTGTGCAAATGTGAAACCAGGCAAGGATTAAAATAAGTGTTACTTTAACTGAATCTGGTATGTCTTGTAATGCCATTATTTCCAGCTATCACTGCCTGGATTATTAATTATCTCAGGTGTGACTCAAACATCTGGCTAAAAGGAAGAGATACCACCACCCCTTTTTTTCTGTTAATAAACAAAAGTTCCCATTAAAGTGGATTACCAGGGCATTGACTGTTGATGTAAATTTGCCAATGCAAACTTAACTGATAAATCTGGTTTAACATACATGAGGAGTTCAGAAGAAACAATTTCTTCCTCTTAAGTACAAAATTTTGAAACATACTTTCTGTTAAACGCACTTGCACACTTGTAGACAAGCAAGCTCACTCTATGGGCCCCCCCTGGCTTCAGCTGTCAGAGCCTCAGAGCCTTGGACACAGCATTTGTCCCCTGCCAAGGCTTTGGTCTCCTGTGCCCGTGGCCAGCTCTGACATCTGCAGCTGTAACCTGGGACGAGACCGCGGTGCAAGGAGCTCTATGAGACAAAGCCGAGAGTAGCCTCACTGGAGGCATCCTCTTCGGCTCAGGCCCTTCCTCAGTCCTTGCCTGAGCTATGCTGCAGCTATGTAGACTGGCCACGTACCTTCTGGAGATGGATCCACTGATTAGAATCCCTGGGTTGCCTTTGATCTGTTACATCTCTGAAGACTTGTCTGGCAACCACTGGATTGTCAGCTGACCTTGCGTAGTGTCACCGGAGTTGCTTGGGTACGGTGGGACTGCACCCTTTTTGGTGAGGGCACTGCCCTGCCTGCCTTGCTGTTACCCTCAGCTCCCAGCTCACATTGCCTTGCACAGCAACTCTCATCTGCTTCTCCCTCACACCAGCTCACTGTAACCAACTCTTAAGGGTCTTTTCTAGTGAGACAGTGAAATACAAATATAATCTCAATTACAGAATGTGTAGTTACTTATACCTAATAACTGACATAGTTTCAACAGTGTACCAAAGCAAAACGGTGTTGAGAAAACGCTTGAAAATCTGCTCAAAGTGCTCATCTTACACTGAGTCTGCTAAATCTCTGTGATAAACTGAATAATCCTAGACTGCATCGTTTTCCAAGCAGGATCCCAGTACTGTTTTGGTTATTTTGTTGCTCAGCTGCTGAAGGCAGAAATATATTTTGTTTACATTCTCTCTGGCATAGGAAGGTACCTGTTCTCATTGATATGCTATAAAGAAGCTGTAATATATTTAATCTAGGCAAAGGGGAACAAAAGACAAATGTTTAAAGCCATGATTACTTTTCCTCTAACCTTTGCTGGGCACGAAAGAAGCAGTTTGTTTAAATCCCGTATGATAAATTTATTAGACCTTCAATGAATTATTAGCATTATTAACTTTAGCAAGAGAATGTTGGAGTTTTTGGAAGACAAGAGAACAATTTGAGGAACAGTTGGTAACATGATAAAGTGGAGTAGAACTGAAGGCAGACCTCAAAAGCCTCTGATATGTAGCGATGGTATTTCTCCTGGGACGTGTAATCAGTGACAGTCATGTTTATTATATTATTGAATTTCTATTAATTATTGAATGATTTGTAAGCTCAGGAAGCTACTGGGCACTGCCTGGTATGCTGAGTCATATAGACAGTCACTGGTTAAAAAGGTATTTCTCTCATCTCTGCAGCTCCTCTGTTCTAACAAAGCCATACAGGTCTCTGGCCATAGTGCTTTCAAACTCTAAAGCTTGTCCTTCAAAATCAAGCAAATATATACAGATTTCCTTGCAGTCTGTTCAAACATGAGAGCCATCTCGCCCAAAAACTTGCAGTTCCTCACACTGGATCTGTTGCAATGTTGTAAAGATGTATTTTGGGACACTATGATGGGAGCCTATGACCCATGAGACTGAGACACCATGAAGTCTCAAAACTCCAACTAGAGAGTTTGTCTGTTAAAAAGTGAAGTTCAAGCACTTACCATTCCTGTTAGATAAGTCTTCAGAATATAATACTGTTAATCTGATGCCATTTTGGTTTGGAGGCCACTGTCTTGATTCTTATTTTCCAAGATTAAGATAGCCTGGATTGAGAGCTCTTTGATGAGTAAGGCTGGAAATGAAGTGGACCTCTTGTCCCGACCTCTAGCCCCTGGTGTATCACTGCTGTTTGTAAACCCTTCAGCATGGGCCAAGACAAGTGTGGTCCAGAGAGCTATTTCTTCTTCTCAATGGTGAAAGCCAGCCCATTTTGGCCTGACCAGATGGATGTTACTTATTGGCAAACTTGGTGCCAGTCATCTGATTCCTTCTAATAATTGCAGAGTGGCTACCATTATCTCAGTTTTACTATTTTTATGCAACTATATCAAGCAACCAGATATTGTGAAACCTTTTGTTTCCTGAGCTAAACCAAGCAGTCTTGTGGTATGACTGGGTGTGAGATAAATAAAATGTTCCACAAATAGGTCTTCACACTACAGATCCTCCCCAAATCCCTTACATATATATTTCATTTCCTTCCTTTAGTGCTCTGTGAAATACCCTCTACTCAACAGTTTCTTCTTCTGCTACTTTCTCAAAACTATAGTTTGCCTGGACACAAGATGTATTTTTAAAAAGCTTTTTCAAATCACTTAGCTTCCTGAAGCCCTAGTGGAAGTGGGGAAGGCGGTTTTTTAATGAGTCCTGAAGGCAGCATAGAGGCTGCACTGACCAAAAAATCAAATCACATTTTTAACAGAAATTACTTCCTTAGTCTAGCTATGATCTTTTTGTCCATCCTGAACCTTCCTCGCCTATACTCAGGCTCTCTTTCTGTCTCTCTCCACCTTGATCTACTTGCATAGTTCCATCAATTTTAGTTGCAAAACAATATCTACTAATTTAGCCAGACAGTACAATGTTGTATTGAACAGCCTATTATAGCAGCTTTGTGTCAGACTGACAGTATTTCTAAACTTACATCATGAGATCTATTGGAAAACCTTAGAAATTTTGGAGGACGTGATTTTGGGGGTTTATGAGTCGTTAAGTATAGCTCAGATCATGTGAACTTGGAAGAAAAATACGGAAGAAAGCAAGGCCACATGCAATGTATTTGTATTGCTGGACAGAACTTTAAAGAAGCAAAAATAAAATTCTCTATGTTATTTTCAGACAATTTTTTTTCCTGATTTAAAATAGTTTCTTAAATCTACGTCTATGAAACTGAAAGGCTAGTGGATAAATTTCACCTTATGCTTCCATCAAGACTGCTATTCACACAGAAAGAGAATTGAATAGAAGACTGACTATCTCTACTTCAGAGATTTTTGTATTTCTAAACTATCATTAAAATGTCACAATCCCACTGCAGTCCTGTTCATGTCAGGGTTTCCTCTCTTATCACAGCAGTCGGTAGGTTTGGGATCTTTGCTTTTCTTGCCATTGTGCACAATTTAATACCATCATCAGAGGAGGATAATGATTGCACATTACAGAAACTTTTTGTGTTTTCAGCTTCATATGCCAGAGTGTAACTGAATCTATTGGTGATTTAAATTATTCCCTTAACTTTTTGAGGTTTCAAAAAGCTGTCTGCTCTTCCTCCAGTAATAATTACAGACTATGGCAAATCAGCGCACTTCCTCTGAGTGATCAGAAAGACCATATTTACAGACAAATGCAAGAGAGAAAGGACTAATAAATTTCTGTCAAATTTTCACACCTCGATGCTATGACAGGTCACTGGCAATTTTTAAATGAAAATTTATTATCAAAGTTCGTATTAATTTGCCATCTCAGCCCCTGGCAGAGGCCAGAAGATTAACAGATCTTGCAGAACAAACTTTTTTCATGCTCTTACAGGTGATCTCTCCTAATCAGTACAAAAGCTGAAAAAGACTGGATGTGGGGCCCTGCCATCCCAAGGGCCAGTCAGAATAACCTGGGGGAAAGCTGGGCAGGCATGTTCAGTGACACTTCGTGCACTAAGCTGAGATTCAAGCTAACTTCCTTGGGAGCAGCTGGAGGAGCAGCCAGAGTAATTGTAGGGAACTGGGAGGTATTTGTTTAGATGTTCCCTATGCCATTGTCTTGCCTTGGAACTCAGAAGACATTAGACACCATTCTCAGTCCCAGGGCAGAAGGGTTGATCCGGAAGACATCAGTACTACATCTTACAAGAGTTATAGGTGCTGTCTTGACACTGTGAGTCAGGAACCTCCCAGTTGCTTCTTTGCCTTTCAGAGGAAATGGGAAAGCCCTTCTGTCATGGTTTAACCCCAGCCAGCAACCAAGTACCACGCAGCCGCTCACTCACTCCCCTCCCAACCCCAGCAGGATGGGGAAGAGAATCTGAAAAAAAGGTAAAACTCATGGGTTGAGGTAAGAACAATTTAGTAATTTAAATAATATAAAATATTATAATAATGATAGTTTTAATAACAACAACAATTGTAATGAAAAGGAGAGGGAAAGAGAGAGAAATAAAATCCAAGGGAAAAAAAGGGAAAAAAAGACTCAAGTGATGCACAAGTGATGCTTGCCACCCACTGACTGATGCTCAGCCAGTCCCTGAGCCGACTGTCCCCAGTTTATATACTGAGCATGCCATTCTATGGTATGGAATATCCCTTTGGCTAGTTCAGGTCAGCTGTCCTGGCTATTCTCCCTCATAGCTTCTTGTGCACCTCCTTCCTGGCAGAGCATGGGAAACTGAAAAGTGCTTGACTTAGGGTGAGCACTACTTAGCAACCACTAAAACATCAGTGTGCTATCAACACTATTTTCATGCTAAGTCCAAAACACAGCACTGTACCAGCTACTAGGAAGAAAATTTAACTCTATCCTAGCTGAAACCAGGACGCCCTTCCTACACCGCAGGAGGTATGTCAGGGAGGCGGCAGCTCAAAACTCCAATTCTCTATTCAGTGGCAGTGAAAGCTTTGAGTTTTCCTGGTGGGGCATCCTGGAGATGTCATTGCCTCTTCTGTGCTTTTCAAAGCCTTGAAACACTTCCATCTTTGTCTGTGGTGGACAAACACAGGAGAACAGCAGAATTTGAACAGTTTGCAGGAGTATACTGTTCTGCAACTTACTGTCATAGCTGTACAAGGGCAGCAAAGTGCACAAGAGACCAGAGGTATGTGTATATTGGAGCAAAAGAATGCCACAGTGCACCTGAGAGCTTTCAGATCAGTAAAGGGACTTTTTGTGTCTGTGCACTTAATGTATTGAAGGTGCAGGCTAAATATGGCTCATGAGCAGTTTCCTGTCTCTGAGACAGGGAAGCATGCTGTGACATTTCTTGTCTTGTATCTACACTGTAGATACCTGAAAAACCAAAGACGTCCAAGGCTTTCTAGCTGCAGTCTTTTTTGGCACCAACTTAATTCTAAATGGCACAGTCTTGAAATCATTGAGAATTATTTTTATAGGTTTAACAGAAATGAGAATCATTATCTCTGGACCTGAGTTTGGACAGAGACTTCTGATTCTGGACTCAGCTGTGGCCTAGTTTGGATCCATGAGCTCATAGTTTTCTAACTATGTTTTGCTAGTAAATTTATGTTTCTTTGTGAGTGTAAGGAAGACTACTTAGCTAGTCCTTGATAGTTTTGTTCCCCATGTTGTCAGCTTATCTTTCCTCCACCTCTGAAATTGCCCCATCTATTTGATTCCCAGGATTTAATTTGTAAGACTCCCTATTCTTCCGAACAGACAGGTCATTTCTGTAGCCAAACTCACTGTTGTTAGAAGACCTTTTCAGAGCTCATTTCCAGTTCTGTTACGAAGAATTTATGGTGCAGGTTTACTTTACGTTTTATTTCCAATTCCAAGCCCTAACTGTTCTCACACAAACCCTTTAGATGCCTAGTTATATGCAAAGCACCTCTGTTTGCGTGCTGATACAAAGCTATGAAATATCACTTAGATTATTCTTAGGGTTCTTATTAATGGAAGGGATCCTCCATTCCTTTGTAGCATTCACTGTCCACAGCTTAGTCTGTGACTCCTCTGCAATGAATGCCTGTCATATGGAGGTGAAATGACCTCTAGCAATTTGACATTTGTTTCCTGTAAGCTTAAACCCTGATTATTCAAAAAGCCCTTGCATTCTTTCCACCCGCATCAAATACTCCTCTCACGTCAGATGAGTTCATTTATTTCCATTAAAGATGAAAGCCCCAGCTTTATAAGGATGTGGTTCAACAAACCCTTTTACTAGCATTTTTTTATCCAATGGGTTTGATATAAATGCATGCTCTACGATAGGTACTATCCCCTTTCCTTTTCCTCCACCTTAGTTGCAACTTACCAAAATGGTACAGATCAACCTTTTGCTGTACTTTTTTTTCCCTCTTTACTTCCTACTCACATAGAAATATGGGGCCATGTAATTTTTTATGCATATATTTATGGACACATTTACTTTCTTAATTAAGCTATTATTTTATTTTAAGAGGATGCCATCACTATAAAAATCATACTAAAATGTTAAAGTTACCAGCTAGTACTGAAAGAATGAAAATGATTTACTTATTATTAGCGGTGTTTGGTTTTTCACTCATCTCAGGATATGCATGCTGAAAATAGACTAGTAAGTTTCACTTCTGCTTAAGACTTCACTTTTTCATACTTTTACATTAGAACAAGGCCGCTTTGAATAGGCTGCAAACACAGCAGAAAACAGTATTTGCCTTAGATTCTCTATGGAATTACAGAGTAAGAGCCAGTTCCCAAAAACTGTTCTGTGTATTTTGGGTTTCACAGAACCAAAGACTTGGTGTTCTACCAGAACACTGAGTTTTAAATTATCATCCAAAAGGTGCATCAAGCTGCTTGTTGATATTTTATTTCATTGTACCAGAGGAAAGAAAACAAAGGTAAAGTGAAATAGATTTTAATATTTTCTGACTTCTTACATGTGCCTGAGTTGTAAGATTGTCTATCTGAGAAGTTCCATCCTTTGGATGCTGCTGAGTACAAGTTTGTACTTCATTCAGAATAATCTATGCCTCAATCTGGGTTAGTATTAATTACATCTTCAATCTGGCTTGTGAACGCTAAACCTTGGGTAGCAACTTGGCTGTGTAGTAGGGGCTTATCCAGCCAAGTAAACCCAAATGGCAATAACACCTGTGAGTTTTGGGCTATTACAAATGGCTCATTAAATCTCTGTTAGTGTTGAAATGCATTTCTGATTGTAAGAAAAAGATAGGACATAGGCTGTTGTTGCAGATATAGATTTATCTAAAACTATGTCAGGGTCTGCCTGGAGCAGCATCTCTTCTCTGATGTCTGTTGGCTGCTCTCTGCATGCTGCGAGGGAAAACTAACAGACCTGCAGGTAAGAGGGGGTGATTACTCCTGAAATCTTTTCCTCTGATTTGTTAGTTTAGCACAACGTCTCGCTTTCTTCCCTGCCTATCCTGCAGCTAGCCCTGTCTTTGTAACAGTTGGTTCCCACCACAAGGACAGCACCACAAAACTATTTTGGATCATCTTCATTTAATGATAGTCACTCTGCCCATGGAATCCAAGGAGCCAAAGTAGCTTTAGAAGCTCTTGCATAGTAAAGCAGCAACTAAACCCCCTGGTGCTAAAAAATTTTTGCTTGTGAATATAAAAATAACAATCCCTTTGCAAAACTGATTTTGAAACACATCTGTCTGTGCAAGGACAGTCTTTAATCTCAGCAAGAGCGACAATCTCACATGACATGTAAACCAGTGATGGAAGTGCTGAAACACTTTTTTTTGGGTTTTTTTTTTTTTCTGAAAAGATTGTGTATTTGCCCTTCTGTATAGGCTACTGGAAGGGTAAACTTCACTTATCTGATCCTCTGATCCATCTTATGAACTATATGTTCACAAGCACATATAATAAATTAATTCTTCACATCTTTGCACAGAATGGAGGCATCACATGCCATATTAGGAGCTTTGTTGATAGGGAAGACAGATGGAAGATTTACTTAACACATGAGCAAACAGTACATGCAAAGGATCTGCCCCTGTCCAGGTATACTTTCAGCAAAGGCATCTTCTGGAAATACAGATCTGAATATTCTCAAGAACAGTCAGTTGTATATTCCCTGAGATCTCTTTTGCTGTGGAAGAACTATTTCAAGTTTGAAAAGGAATTGGTAAGAACTGGTTCCAATTTGGTTGTTTGAAGTGTACCTACCAAGCCTGCAAGAGTTCCAGATTTGCTCTGGAAGAAACTTCTGTTTACCACCAGCTAAAGTTGTAGATATGATGCTGAAGCTACAGGGACATGATTTTCCCATAGAATATAAATAAGGGAGGAAATATGGATTTCTTGAGTAGGATGATAAACAGATCAATACTACATGAAAGAGATATTGATACGTATGAAATTTATGTAGTGAAGCAAGCTCCTTTTATAATTTCAAAATTAACAGAATTTCACATTGGAACTTAAATAGATTTTATTTAGCATAAACTGAAATTTTACAAGGATGATCAGAAGAAAGCAGAGATTTAGAGCACAAACTGGTATGATGTCAGCACTTCAAGGAAGAAATTATTAAGGCAGGCATTTTATTAAAAGAGGAGTGAGTGATTATCCTAGTAGCACAGACAAGAAGTAACTGCTGACTTATAAACTAGCCATCTACGAAAAAAAATGTAATCAAATGAGAAGTAGCATTTCATTCCACTTGAAAGGAGCATTCAGATAAGATACAGGGCCATTTAATATGATACATGTAATTGCTTCTGAAGAGAATAAACAAAGAACTGATCTATATTAATGAATACCTGCAAAAATCATAGCAAAATCTGGAGAAGGGGTCTTACTTTGAGAATGATAGAGAAATGTATTTATGGCTAATTGAATTATATTCTAAAGTCATGAAGCTGTGAGAACTATTGAATGCTGATTTCTGAGATAAAACCAGAATTTGTAAGGCAGAAAAATTGGAAGGTTCTGAGGACTGACAGGGAGCACCAGCTCTCAGCCAGAATTTCAGACATCCAGTAAGATCTACTGGTTCCAGCACAGCCTTTTCTTGTTAATGTGTCCTCAGAATAATAAGAAAGCTGAGAGAAACATCACTAAAAGAAAACTAAGCATGACAATACAAAATTCAGATTTACTGCTATGTTGATCTGCAAGATGAATATGGATTTTATTTTGCAAGAGATCTCCAAATATTAGGTGTGCACTTAGACATGGAGGAAAAAGAATACACAAAAAATCTTATCTGGCAGATACACCAAATCTTTAAGTCAAACACAGAATTAGAACAAGTTTTTCCAAGAGCTACAGAATAAGTAGAATAAGTCTGATTTCTTATGGTTCTGTATACTTTGTACAACTTCCTCCCCCCAGCAATAGCCCTAGCCATCCCCAAGATCTGTGTCTGGTCCAGAGACTGGCTGGCTTTGAGCCATTTGCTAACAAACAGAATGTGTAATGGTTCAGTTCTTCCTGCCTCTCCCTTGGGTTTCTCCTGCCTACCACAAGACATGTAGAAATGTAATTAACCTTGATACTTCCACCATTCTTTTAAATTTAGACACCAAATCTGAGTCCCAACTTATATAATACTTTGTGGGAGATGGATTAAAGACAAACAAACATCTTAGGGAAGGAGTTGAAAAAAATCTTGGATCATCATAAATATTGTAACATCAGCTGTTGTTCCTGTTGTTAATTAAGAAAGTCAAGGATTATTAGGTACATGGGGAATAACAATTGATTCCTCAGATTCCTGACTGTAGGAAAAAAAACAACACCTACTTTGCAAATTCCTGAGATTCTTGGAACAGATTGTAGCAACAGCAGTGAAAATACTTAGTATATAACTGCATAAGTATATGAAAAGCTATAATAAGTGCCAATGGTTTGTGTTTGTCTTTTCACATTCTTGCCAAAGATCGGTTTTCCCTCCAAGGACATTACTGAAAAAAGCTGACTGTGAATGTTAAGGCCCTACAGCTACTGCTTGGAGGAACAGGCAGAGTAGGAAAGAAAGAGTTTAACATACTCAGTTGATGCCTTGGCTGTTACTCCTACAGAAATGTAAGGAATTTTGTAGTGGGATGCATGCATCATCCCATCACCCTTTCATAATATTGCTTGACTGACTAAGAACTTGTTCCAATAGGTAGATTTTATGTTGCTTACCTTTCAGTTATACTGAGGACTGTTAGGACTTACATGAATTTTCTGGATGTCAAATACCTTGTTAATAAATTACTTTTCACTGGAGAAGTCTTTTCTATTACTCCTGAATTCCCTAAAAAGAAAAAGATTCAGGATTTACCAGATGAGTCACCAGTGAAAAAAAAGAGGACATTCATGACTGGTTAGCATTATACAATGGAGAGCAATCTGCATTTAAAACTTAAGCCATTAGGAGCTTGTATTAATGAAGGGCCCTGATAGCCAAGTTGATAAAGGACTGGTCCCAGGCAGATTTTGTAGAGGTGATATATGTACTTTTAGATGTCTTGCCATATATCACAGAGCTAAGCCTTGTATTTCAAGAGCTGGAATTTGACATTGCAATTGTACAGGTGTTAGTAAATCATTGCCTGTCATCTTCAGAGAGAAGTAAAGATGACAGCCACCGCGGGATGGGGAGCAGTCTACTTTACGTTATATACAGTGAATGCAAACTGAATTGAAAACTGATTAAATGGTGCAGGGGGTACTTTTCATTCTCTCCTTTTACAAAGCATGGTAGATCTATAGAAGAAATATAATAGGATGTTCAAATCTATAATATTAGCAATTAATGCAGGGTACCCATGTACTCCGTGTAACAAAGCTAGAAAGCCATTTGGAGCATCCTGAGTTTTCATAGCAGGATACCAGGGCAACATGACAACTGGGGGAGAGACTCCCCTTGGAAATGAAGGCCATTGTGTTGCTCAGAGCCTGAAAATGGGATTCCCCCAGCCGTGGGAAATATCTGCATAGTTACCCTCCCCTCCCCTCCCCCCCAATAATAAATCTCAAATAGTGGTAAAGAGTTGCTATTGTGTTTTTTGTGCAACAGAAAGTTCTGAAAAGTCTTCACACACAAACACTGAAACGTTCTGGTGTGGCTTGGCCTGACAGTGAAATACATCTTTTTGGAGTTTCATGTGTCCTTGAGGCATGAAGTTGCAGAAGAGGACAAGAGATCATCTTCAGCAAACATCACCTTCCTACTCTTGTGATCACTTCAGTGCAAAACCCTTAGGAAGCCAAATCAGGGAAGCCAGCCCTTCAGGTTAACATAAAGGTGTGAGATGCCACAGGTGCCATGCCAGCTAAGGCAGATGCAGGAAAGACCCAACAGGGAACATTTTCACTGGAACAGTGCAATCCGGGACTTGCTGGTGAGGGATGAGGGTGGCAGGGTGCTACTGTCAGAAGAGCACAGCAGCTAATGTGGTGTCAGCCCCTGCCATCTGAGACCGAGCTGTGCCTATCTCTGTGGCACTGCCTCGTAGTGGGCCTTTCATATTCCTGACAGCTTCCAAATTCATTGAGCTTAGGTGGTGCTGTCCCCATGCCTGCTCGGCTCACTTGGCACAGCTGTTCATGATGTGCTGCCAACCCTAGCGCATTTTTGCCTCTCTTCTCCCCATCAGCTGCTTCGGTGTAGGTGGGGTGCCCGGTGTGCCCTGTCCCACTCACTTGCCACCACTGTGGCCGGGCTTCACCCTCCTCAGGCCTGGCTGTAGGCAGAGGGAGGGGGCATAGGCGCTCCCTCTTCTCTCGGTCACGCAGCAGTGTGAGGGAAGGAAGAGACAAGGATGAAGAGGCCGTGAGAGGGAGGGAAAAGCCAACTCCTTTTTACCAGAGCAGAGAGAGGGAAGCGCTCCCCTGAGCAACAGGACAGTTCCAGCTCCCCTTCCCTCATGGCTCAGGTGGAAGTGCTCCTGCACCCCACGGGTCCCAGAACAGGGAGGCAGGGCAGGCCTGGAGCAGACAAAATTCCTGCAGAAATGGTAGGACCACTGTCTAGTTTGTGGGGAGATCTGGAAAAGCATATGTTTGCACTCTGTGCCCCTTCCCTCAGGGAGCAGGGGTGGCCGGAGGGGAGAGGCCATCTCCCGGACCCTCTGTCCAACCCCTCTGCCTCGCTGAGCCTCCTGATCTCTTTGCTTCCCAGCAGATCTGAAATCACCCTTTTCCTTTGCAAAGATCACAGAGAAAGACAGGGATAGAGGTAATCAAAACCACAGATGAGGTTTCACTGAAACAAGACGTGCCTCGCCTCCCTCCTGGTTTTCTGAGTGGCTTGCAGATTACTTCTGGGCTCTAGGATTTTCACTTCACAGATTCTAAGGACCTGTCTTTTCATTGCCAACCCTGCAACAGTGTGACCAGAATAGTGCCACTGCTCCTGCTGCCCTTGCATCAGGCCAGCAGTGTCTGACTGAAGCAGGTCACCCTCTCCCGACTACTGCTGAGTGCGCTGGGCCAGGCTTAAATGAGCTCTGTTGATATGGTGTGGCAGGCACCTTTCCCCAGCTATAAGGAAAATAGGAGTATATTTTAAGAGACACTACCGCAGTGGGCTATAATAATTTCTGCTAAGAAAAAACCACTTTGAATGGCCAAAAGTGGGTAGATATTTTGAAATGGACTTGGTTAGGCTATTGCAAATCTGTGAATAAAAACCGGGCCTAGCAAAAGAGTAGTTTCAAATAATGTGAGATCAGGAGAGGTAGCTGCTTCTTACTGAATGAGTCTCTATAAAAAAAGTAATTGTCATCTGTTTTCTGCTGCTTTCCTACAGAGAGGAAAACATGGCAGTGTTATGGTACAAAGCAAAAAATGTTTCTCGACCAAGCTGAAGGTTTGATTGCAAGCTTTGTGCAGCTGATTGGCACAGACAAGCAAAAACATGCTTAGTGCTGCAGTGGCAAAACCCATGCAATTGATGATTTATGATCCAGATTCAGCCTCTCAGCACAATTTACTTAACTTGCAACCTCATCCCAAATATTTCCTTCCTGAGGACCCCTTGGATACGGCCATGTGCCCCACCTTATGCTACAGAGAGGTGTACCCACTTGGGAAAAACACAAGGACGTGGATGTGAATATTGGTCATGTGAATGGGGTATGTCTGGACTGCGTTCAGTGTGCTGGAGATGTTTATGCTGTGGGAAGACTGGCTTTTAGCCAACAGTGGGAGAGCTTTATATCGATTTCCATTGGTAGAGGCTAGTATTTTCACTATCTGTTTTAGCAAAAAGCCCTGATACTGTTAAGGCATCTTGTGTCTGGATATATAGTGTGAGTCTACATTTGTCTTTGGGTTTCAGCTGTCCTGTCAGCTCAGCTGCAGACAACTAATTAGTTATTTGTGGGGGAGAAGGAAAAATCAAAGGTGACTGGACAAGCTGGTGGCTAAAATAGTCCCTTCTGTGCTGCTGGCTGTAAAAACTAGTGTCTCAACTATCACACTGCTTGGGCACAAGATGTGCCTCCAAAGAACAGGAACAAGTAGATTATGACCTCATTTGAGCCTCAGATGGTGGACATTCATGTCTTACACATATGAAAATTTAGTCCAGTTTTTAGAATTATCTCAAAAAATGCAAAGTCTTTGAGTCACTGCGGAGTGAATTGCTTTCTTGCCTCTGAAGCTAGTTATGTCAAATGACAGGTGAGGTTCTCTGTGGGAGGGCAAACTTAGACTCCCGTAGTTCCTGCTGTGCCTAGAAGTCTGCAATTGCAATTATTTTATTCCTGTGTTGTTGATGTCAATAAGGGTGCTCTGTATGAGCACAGGAAGACTTTAGTTGCCTTTACTGCTGTAGATACAAATAAGCACTGATCTGGGGCTGCTGTCACCCACACTAAGCTTCCTGCAGGCCTGCAGGAACAGGGAATTGCTGTAATAATATCTTCTCTCACCTTGGCCACATTCTGCCTCCCAGCCTAGCTCAAGGAAGCTGTTGAAGGTTTAGCAGGCCAGGCTTACACTGCTTGTGGAGACTTGTTATGCAGAAAGCATTTTTGTGGGTTCCTTTTCCACCCATCATTGTGGTCCCACCAAAGATGAGCTGCAGCTGTCAGCAGGTCCCAAAGCTGTAAGAGTAACACTTTCCACCCTTTCTAAGTCTCAGCATGAGAAAGTTTAGAGAAGCAGCGTGGTCTCTTAGACACCATGATATCTAAGAGACATGGATTAATTTTCTGACTTTGTTTTCACTTAGGGCAAAATTTGTCTGTGAGATTTTGATTCTAATCCATGTGTCAAAGACTTTTTTTTAATAACACTTGCAGAGCTGGCACCAACATAATGGAATGTCTAACTGAAAAGGATCTGTATTTCTCTTCTGCTTTATGTATTTTTAAGGCCTATATGATTGCTTGCCTGATGTGTACAAAGAGACCCCTCTATGCTCAGCTGAAGTAAGACACAAGCACACATGTACCTAGTCATGCCTGCTTGGGAGTAGGTGGTTCATCTTCCTCTGCTGTGCACTGCCGCACCACCTGCCTGCTGGCCCTCAGGGTGGCTCTTGGGGCTGTGGAGCCTTTGGCCCTGGTGCTGGATGGCCAAGGAGGTAGCACATACAGTGAAAACACAGCTTGTAGCACCCTATTGACACAGCAATTTAGTGCACTGGAGATATAGGGCATAATTTTACAATATTTAATTTCCATTAGGTGAGTGTGGCAATAGGAGTGTGATCATTGTTCTTTGCCTGACTAATTATCATCTCCATGTGTCAGCAGCCTGTCTTTTATCCATTCTGACAAAAAATAGAACCATTATTTCCAGAACTTTATCAAATGTATTTCTTAAGGGTGAATAACTTGCTGTCATTCACCCTTCTGATACTTGCCTGTTCCATGATTAAAAAAAAAATAATCCAGACTTTTATGCTAGAAAATAATATGTTGTGCAAATCAGAGATCACCTGGACTGACACATATTGCTTGGGAAATTTCTGTTGGAGTTTTCCATGTATGTATCAGGCATTTTGGCTCCCCATTACAGTATTGCCTCCCTTGTATCAGTCTCTTGTCCTCACTTTTTCAAGGTAAAGGACACAAAAGACGCTAAAGCTAAGCAGTCTAGAAGATATTAGAGGGTAGAACACTATAGAAATTCTGGCCAAGTAATTGTAAAAAATCTCAATGTATTTTACTGAAAATCTGCATCAAATTCATATTCTTTGTCCTTGCCTTCGAGGCTGTAAACAACTCTGCCCACACATCTTTCTGCCTACAAGTCCACATGTTGTTTTTGCCAATCTTGTCTCTCAGCTGCTCCTTTTGTGTCTCTCCCACACAGGATTTTGTGCTGGGATTCCTCCACACCCTAGGGCTTCCAACATCTGTGATATAGATGTGTGTATATATATATATATATAAAAAACATATATTTACGTATTATCATATGCATGTATCAAATATGATCTCCCTTTCAATTGTTCCTTAAAATTGACATCTTTCTCCAAAGGGGAAGGGTCCACTACTCCCTTCACTTACTTTTTGATACATAAATTTATTCCTGAATGAGAACTTTGCATGTCTGCTTTGTAACTCTGGAGAAAGGTTTGCATTTATTTTTTCTAAACCATCAAATATGCTTAAAGTGACATGTATATGATAAGGCATAATAACAGATGCAAGTGAGTTGCTCACAGTCCCTGAACTTGGAAGGACAACTACAAGTAGCCTGAAGCTAAAACTCAAAGAGTTTAGGCTACCAGTCAGGGGAAGTCCTTACAGATGTTTCAAAGCTGTATGTAACATTTTGGTAGTACAGAGAACATGCTGGCAATTGCTCCAGGAGGAATTTATAGAATAAGAAATGTGTGGTATAGTAAGAATCTGTGGAGTGCTTTGCCAGTGACATGCTGATGATGTCAATCCTGATGGGGTATACTGGCAGGGGGACTACCAAGAGGTTATCTATATGATATAGGCATTTCCCCACATACATCTCTAGTATGAAGCTGGAAGAACTGCTGGCTGCTCATTAGGGGTTTTTTTTGTTTGTTTGGTTTTTTGTTTGTTTTTTTTTGTGTGGAAGCAAAGTGATCTGGGGTTTCCCACTGCAAGAACATTCAATTATACAATTCTACCTGAATGCTTTCACCTGATGCTAAAAGTACTGCACAAACTGACCAAGAGATTATTACTAAAAAGGACTTCCTCTCACTGATCTTTTCCTCTTCCAGTTTGGTAACACTTCAAATATAATTATCCTTACTGTTTGGCCTATACAATCATTTGTCTTTATGACTTGAAAAAAAACCATTGCTTTTTCATTTATCTGAGCCTCCTAAAGTAGTGAGAAAAATGACAGTAAAGCCAGAAGTTAGACAAGGAGACTGAGGAACCAGTGAAATAGCTTGAAGTGCATCTGCTTTTGCAACATGAAGAATCAGGATGACAGTCTCCCTTTAAGGGCATTGAGAAATATTCCAAACACTTTGTGTTAGAGAGGATATTGTGGTTTTGGGTTTTGCAGAACTGTAATTGCTTTTATTTTTTGTGAAATGAAAACCATGTGAAAATTTGGAGCTGAGCTCCTTGGCATCACTGCCCTCAATTTTTTTGGTAGACTATTTTAAAATTACAGCTTGGGTTTTGTCCCTTTAATTTATTTTTTTACCCTGTCATCATGCTTTACTACAATTTCATGAGATCTGTGCATATATAATCTTTGTTTTTATGTCAATTTTCCATGAAAAATAATTTTAGAGTTGCAAAGCTAAGCATCCAGAATTAGAAAAAATAAGATTAAATCAATAAATTATTTTTCCAGAATATGTCTCCTCTGCTTTCCCTATTTATTTTCAAGATCTCTTGATTTTAAATTATATGCAAAGTATGCTTTGACTCCATGGGGAAAGATGTGCATCCCTGTGGAGCTGCAGTGAGTCATTGTCAAGAAAAACTGTGCATAGGTCTCCCAAAAACTTGACATCTATTTTTGTATAGAGTAGAGAAATTAGAATGAACTGAAAATGTTACTGTGAGAAAGTACATCATGAAAGTTGTGTTGCTCTTTTTGGGAAGTTAGAGGAAATTCTGGGGTGAATAAAATGTTCCTTTGCAGTGTTTGCAGAGGACATTATGCAGCAGTGCATGCTGTGTTTGTGGCACAGGGTGGTTTCTGTAGTGATGCTGCAGCTTGGCCCAGTCCAGTCATGATGGTGCACATTGCAGTAGCTGTGTTAGGTAGCAAGGCAACGACTCGGTTTTGTACCTGTTGGTTCTTAGCCCCTTGCATTCAAGTGCGATGTTTCGTGTTACACTGTGACTTAAGAACAATTTCACTTCAAGAAGCTGTCACGTGCCAAAATGCAGTTAAGGTAGGAAATGTAAAGGACGGCTATCTAACAGCAGCAAGGCTGCTGAACTGGCATATTGGAAAGGTTGGTTCCCTTGCACGTGCCAAAAAGGAGAACAGATAACCCTTCAAAGTACTAAACAGTATTATTAAATGATCTGAAAGGACTTACATTTCCTGAAGACCCAGGCAATGGAGACAAGGAAATCCACAACCCACCTGATCAGAGCCATCAGGCATATCAGTTTCTGTAAGGATAGTCAGAAAAGATTGAAATATAACTTATTCCTGGAGGCTTCAACTATCTTTTAATGAATAAATTTATCTCCAGCTGGTGGGTGGAAACAGGCTAGTGGAGCTGAGCTTCAGTACTCTCACCAAGAGGTTCCCACAATTTGAAAAGCTGATAACTTAGGAGCTGATACTAATGCACATATTTCACTGTGGTGCAAAGCAGAAAGCAGTCTGCCAAAGGATATGTGGCTTGTCGTACTGGTCTGAAAGCAGTAAAGGAAAAATACACAGGTTCTTGTAAGAACATTTGTTTTCTTTTTGTCTTGGTCCTTGAGTTGACCAGTGATTGCCTGGAAGGCTCAATATTTCAGTGACATTTCTGTAGCTAATCAAATATCTCTTCAGGGCCTGCCTTTGGGGAAAGCATAAACATTGGCTCATAAAGTTACTTTGTATACCTCATAGATAATGCTTTCTTGCCAGTATTTGAAATGTTAGACTGGGGGGTGGCATATGGAGTGAGCCCCTTCAGAGTGGCATGAAGTCTGTCCATCCAAAAACTGCAACAGCCAGCGGTGGTAACTGCGACTATGACCACTGCTGGTGTTAAATCTGACATTAAAGACTTTATATTTTGATACAGATGGATAACCCACATGATGCTACTACTTTACTATGTGTTTACAGACAGTAGTGCCCTGTGCTTCTGTTTTCCAGCTGTGCAATAGGGTTGTTTTGTACATTATCAGCTTGTTGTGAACTGTAATTCATTCTTTGTGTGAAGAACTTTGAGAGTCTCTTGGAATAACTGAAGAAATGCCAGGTATTAGAAACACTTAACGTGAATTATTTTATCACATCATTGCACTGCCAATTTGGTCATTACCTTGTAGTCTATGCTTAATGCTTTTGAGAGCAAGGTATAATACCCCTGTTAAACGGGAATGGAGAAAGGTGTGAGATCTAAATGCTTTTCTTGCTCAAAATACGTCTGGAAATTATTCAGTTAGTCAATGAATGGTATTGTCAGCTTGCCTTTATGCTAACATACCTTAAATCATTCATTTTTGGTACTCCTTCCTCTCCTTCATCAGGTTTTTCTATAATCAACACTGTCTTAATTGCATTTCTTGCTTCTTACTTGAAATGCCAGTCCTTTTGCCTACTCATTTCTGACCCTGAGGTAAAGGGGAGGCGTCTCAGCTATGAAGCCAGGATCCTCCAATGTAGTGGGTTTGCTGACTTCGTCAGAAAGCCTGGACTTTTGTAACTTATGATCTGTGGTTATGCAGTCAGTTCAAGCTAGCACAGGCCCATGCTTGTCATGGAGAGTGGTAGCCCTCCCATCTTCCATGCTTCTGGAAGTGTTTCTCTGACTCCCTTGATAAGTCACTAGCATTTGTGTGGCCACATAATCTAAATCAGGAAAGTAATCTAGTTTGTCTTTTCCCTCTCCACCCTTTTCCACTCACTCCTCTCTCTTCTCTTCTGTCTCCTTTTCCACTTCTTTTTTTTTTTTTTTTTTTTTTTTTGCCTTGTTGTGACTTACTTTGTCCCTTTTTCTGCCAGACCAGGTGCCTGATCTAGTTCACCATGTACCTGTGTGGGCTCATATACCAAGACAAGGGACATACCAAGACCCCCACACATGGCAGGACCATCTCTTTCAGCACTGGCATACATTTAGGTTACATTAATGTGACTGTGTAATCACAGAGAGAATTGTTATAGGACTAATGCTTTTCCAACCCTGACCTCTTTAGAAGAAGCAGAAAGCTGTAGAAGATGCTGTCACTGGTGACAGGAGTCAAGACGTACTTGCTTTTGAAACCTGGGAGATCCAGGAGTTTCCAGGATGCTGTGGAATATACATATTGATTTAGCCCTGACTTTTTTTCAAACTGCAAAGGCAAGCATAAAAGGAGGGTCCCTAGACTCAACTGGGATAATTGTGATGGTGTGAGGGTGAGCAGCCATTTTAAAATGTGACAATTTGATGTACCCAATGTGCATTGAGAGGCCTTTTCAGATTTCCAGCTTGAAATGCAAAGTTGCCTCCTTCCAGGACAAGACAATGACAAAGGCATGTTACTCAGGAGAAGATTAAATAGGATCTAGAAGAATGGGTTGGAGCCTAATTGTAGCCTTGAAGGATAACACTGAAGATCCTAACCTTCTCATTCCCTTTTATTTCTTCAGGTTTATTTATTAAATTTTCAGTGCAGTGTGGGTAGGTGTGCATATATTGTCAAAGGAGCCATCAAGGACTGAGGGAAAATGAGGGGACTACCACAACAGTCATTAAGGAAAACCGTGAATAATTACAGATCTTGCCCATGAAATATTGAAACATTTCATGCTCCTAAACTGGAGCACCCAGGGTTACAGTGAAACTGATGGAGTAATTAAGAGCTAAGCATGTTGAGGGTGTTTAAATATTAGAATGATATGTATACACAGCTCAAAAGACTAGAACTATTTCCAGAGTGGGAAAGACATAGAGAAGAAGATAGACTCAATTAAGAAAAGTAATGCTTGGGCTAGTTGTCTTTCCTGATGAGCTCTGCTGCACTGCCAGCAGCCTTTGAAGAGAGGTATTGTTCCTTATATATAGGGCTTAAAAAGCATCAGTGGTCTGGAAGGATCAATAGCAAATGTACAATAGAGAACAGTCTCACAGTAGCAGGGAGCTGGAATGCATCAGCAAATGACTGTTTTCTCACTTTCTGAAATTACAAGCTGCCTACAAATTTTGGGAGAGGTTGTTAAACAATCCCTAATAGAGTAGTTTCTTCTGTAGCTAGTCAATTTGCTCACCTAATCATGATAAAGGCATGCGGAAATTAAATCCTCAGTTACATGTCTTAATTTTTCTCATCTAGCACACAGCAGCATAGGTTTTTACCTCAGAACTACCGCTGCTACAAGAATTGTAGCGACAGGGAGAAGTCTAACACTTGGGGTACTAATCCCCAAATGTTTCAGTGGATTTTTAAAAAAGGAATTTATCAACCCTACTTCACTTTGTCTTGTTCCCCAATCATAACATTTACACTCTGAAATTGGAAACAAATACTTGAAATTCTACATAATGCTTAAACAACTAATTGACCTGACACTCTGGACTTCCCATGTGCTTTGCCAAGCTATGCTTTTGAATAATTTACAAAAAGAATGGAAATAAACCATAAAATATTAATCAGGCTTTCTACAGGACATAAGTTGAAGGGTTTTATTTAAGTTGCAAGTGTGTTAATTTCTCAGACAATCAGTATAACTCTGTCAACATGACTAAACCTGGTTTGCAAGTCTGCCATCTTTCATCTGAAAGGGGCTTTTTGCTGGAATAGTATGTTACAGCATTCCAGCCTTAATGTTGCTCCTGCTCCACTGGCATGGAGCTTGCTGTGTCTGAATATATTGTTGAGTCTAATAAAGTAAATATAAGAACATAAACCCAGCCATACCTGGGTAGTCCAGTAGTCCAGATAGGTCAATATCCTGTCTTTAACAGTGGTCACAAATAAGTGCTATTTCAGCAAATGACAAGTTCCGTGATCTTGGAGACAGTAGGTGGCTGGACGACATAAATGGCTTACAGTGATAAATGTAAAAAATTATTTTCTCTATTTAGAGAACTACTTTTGGTAGAGGAGCTTGGCATGTTTTAATGTGTTTTCCTATTAGGGAAAAAACTGTTTTAATTGTCATCCCAAATGAATTGATCATTGAAAATCTGTGCAATTGCTAGTTTACTGGAATGTCCCCCTCCAATTCTTGAATGCGTATGTATCTCCCATTTTATATAGAGAGAGTAGTCAACTTCTGTGGTTCGAAATAGCAGCTGGATGCTAAGAGCATTTTTTTTTTTTGAGAAATCAGTGAATATTGACTGTTGGGAAAAAGCGCCTTGCAATCCCAACCTCCGAGTAGTCTGCTTTTGTCCAAAAGTATTAAAGATAGATCCTCTTTATGAATTTACTTTTTGTGTGAATTCCCAGGAACAACTACTGTGAGAGGAATGCTTGTGTTTAGTTAAGTCTGACCAACCTTTTGTTTTTCACTTGTCTTGTGAAATATTGAGAAGGGCACCTGTTTATTCTCTTTCTCAGATAGATAACATCTTATGGGTGGCAGTCATCATAACCTCAAAAATCACTACTCTGTTTAGGAGGCTGAATCAACAATCCTTAGGAGGCATCTCCTAAGACTTTTAAAATTGAATTAATGTAAAGAATGTTGAAAGTATTTCTGATTTTATTTAGTTGGTTTGTTATTCATGTCCTTTACCTATGTTTGCTTTCACCTTTCGTTTTTAGATGGTCAGATACATTGTCTGTGTTCTGTTCTCTGCCCACTCTTTCTCAGACCCCATAGGAGCAGAGCTACAGTAGCAACACTGTACTGATTCTGAACTTAAAACTTACAACCAATAAAAATTTTCACACATGTAGCCTGAAAGCTCAGATTCTCCATTGGTATGTGTAGGGGGACATCAGGAAAGGTGGTGAGAGTTTGAAGTCCCAGTATTCTGTGGATGATACCCCATTCTAGGCTGCCTAATATTAGCTGAAGCTATCATGATCTCATAGCTTTCAGTTGCCCTGAAGAGATGAGCAGCTGGCTCTGGCTGAAGTTAGATAAAAAAGTAATGAAGCTATGGAGAAGAAGTGCTCAGACAGAAATGCTCTTCCCCAATAACAATCACTCCCATTGAATGCAAGCCTTAGGGTCCTCTTAGCCTGTACTACACAATCAATAGCTGTGGAGGTGAAAAATGTTAATTATCATCTGTGGCTGGCAAGGAGATTGTGCTGAATCCTATTAATGTAAAACTGGCCAGTGTGACTGATGTAGTTCTAAGATACAGACTGGAACTATTGTAAGTATTAATATATAGGAGCAATTTGTCATGGAATGAAAGGGAAAGACTGAAAAGGGCAAAAATCTTTGAATATGCAAAAATTTGAAAGAGCGGGAGACTGATTAACTAGACTGTATATCCATTAAAACTGTGATAAAAAGTTATTGTGATGGAAGAACCAGCTTAGAGGGAGATTAGTGATGGAGCTTCCAAAGGAACAGTTCTGGGACCAATCCAATTCGTTGTTTTCCTTATGATATTGACATAAACCCAAAATTATGCTGATGAAATTACTGGTGGCCCAAAGTAGGGAGATACCATCAGATAACAAACTGGGAGATGGTACAGAAAGAACCATATGACCTTAAGGATCTGAGTCTGAGGAACAGGCTGATTTTAAATATTTCTAAGTATTGAGATCATTGCATAGAATTAATATGTTGGGGTCTGCAGCGGGTCTGCGGATAAGTTAGTTGACCTCAAAGACTTAGCCGTGTACCTTTAAGACAGCCACAAATTGTCAGGTATGTGAACAGGATGTGAAAAATCGGAACTTAGAACTGCAGCATACAGGCACCTACAGCAACAGCAAATAGCAAGCAAGAGGAAGGACACAAAAACCTAGCAGGGTCTAACACCTGCACTGTCTAAGATATATAAATAGTTTGCATAAACAATAAAGGCCATTTTGTCCGAACCCAGCCACGCAGACATAGTGTTTCTTTTAAGTCCACCTCGACTTGCGTCACCACATTAATAACCAGAAATTTTGGGACATGCTCAGAGTCCGTGAGTTGGAAATGACAAAGGGGCAGAAAGATGAAGGATATCTGTCAGCTGCCAGTGTAATAGAAATAAAAAAAGTAAGTGCAATCTTAGGACTGGTATCAAGCAAACAAAAGAAGAAATAAAGTACTAGGAGTAAAGGACAGGGCATGACTGTGTAGACTTCTGAGCGAGCATGTTCAGGAGACAAGAATGAAAGCAAAACAGATGATAATGGGAATGGAGGCTTTATAATACAAAGAGGATTAACAGAGTTTGTCTGGTTTAGCCTCAGTAAGCCAAGGGTGAGAGGGCAGAGGTTCTGGAAACCGATAATGGACTCTAGGGAAGGCAGACATGAGAGAAGAAGAGATCTTCCAGCTAAAGGGCAATGTTTGCATTGGAACAGATAATACAAACCTGCCAAGAAAAACTGAATGTCCTTCTAATTTCCTGACTTCTGACAATCAGAACAGTGACATTCTGGGACAGAATTTCAAATGGACTTGTGGGACAAGAAACACAAATGGTTTTACAGAATCACAGAATCACAGAATGGTTGGGGTTGGAAGGGACCTCTGGAGATCATCTAGTCTAACCCCCTGCTAAAGCAGTTCACCTAGAGCAGGCTGCACAGAATTGTGTCCAGGCTGGTTTTGAATGTTTTTAGAGAAGGAGACTCCACAACCTCTCTGTTCCAGTGTTCTGTCGCCCTCAAACTTCCTTCTTCTTTTTGAGTTTTGCCAGAAGCTCCTTGATTACCCATGCAGGCCTCCTGCCCCCTTTGCTTGATTTCTTACTCCTAGGGATGCACTGATCTTGAGCTTGGAGGAAGCGATGCTTGAATATTAATCAGCTCTCTTGGAGCCCCCTACCTTCTAGAGCCCTAATCCATGGGATTCCTCCAAGTAGGTCCTTGAAGAGGCCAAAGTTAGCTCTCCTGAGGTCCAGGGTTGTAATCCAACTTGATGCCCTGCTTCCTCCATGCAGGATCTGTTCAGGTGGGAGATAAAAAGGCTGTTAATGATCCCTGTTATTGCAAGAACCATATAATACAACCTTCTCCTAAATGGATCACAGTCCTTCGTAAACTGTACTGTGATCCGTTTAGGAGAAGGTTGTATTATATGGTTCTTGCAATAACAGGGATCATTAACAGCCTTTTTATCTCTCATCTGACATTAAAAGGTCAAATTTGTGTTTCCAGCAGCAGTGGAAGCAATAAAACCTGAGATTTTTGTCTTGGGGTAGGACTCTCCTGTAGACCCTTTGGTGTCTGAAAAGAGGCTACTTCCTGCATTCCTGCATTTCTCTACCTGGCTGCCTAGTTTCACAGTCCTAGTAAGGAATCTATACTCTTTGATGGATTTGGTTGAAACTGGCTAACAGGTTTTTGGCAGAGATTTGTAATAGTACGAAGAAAATGACTCATTTCCTTTGAAAAACAGGCCAAACCCCAAAGCTGTTGGGGGAATAGATTTCTTATGTTAGGGGTGATTCAGTTGGAGGGCTTAAACGTCATCAGACCCAATTTGCCTTCCAGTAGAATAAACACCTCACTGCTCTGACAGACTCTCTGGTAATGGGAAATTGTATAAGCAGCCTACTGCTCCCCACTGGATCCCTTGTCCTGTCCACCTGGTTTGCTCTTCAGATGCACAGGAAGAAGCAAACTGTTCCATAATAAAGCTGAGTAGCTTACTTTCTTGTCAGAGGAGGAGTGGTACTCATTGTTCTCTGGATCATGCTTTATCTTCAGGGCTAAGAAACACAAAATCCAGGAAATGCAAGGTGGAAGGAGAAGTAATTAGTAAGTTACTGTACTTGACTCTCTTTATTATTTACAAGCAAAGGCTCATGAATGAAGCTGCCCAGAAGCTGGCTGCATTTTCATTCTGAATGAAAAATATAACCTTTAAAAAACTGATTTTGGGGTTTGTCTTCTTCTAGTCCCCTTTAATTTAAAAATTACTATTTGAAATTTATGGTCATGTGATCCTAGCCTAAATCCCAGGTAGAGACTGGTTGTCATTTTTTGTGCTCTTAAATGAAGCCTCTGTTATTTTTCGAATCTCCTGAACTTTACACCAAGGGAAGCAGATGGAGAAAACATTACTTCAAAAGCATTGACATCCAGCACAGACACTGAAATACTGAATCCTGAAGAATATGCATTGTGGCTTTTCAGTTTGCTGCCCAACCTGTCTTCTTGCCTCCTCATCCCTGTGACAAACGCTCTCAACCATAAACCCATAAATGTATGGCTGTTATGTGTGGGAGGGAGCATGGAAGGAAGAAGTAGTTAAAGGAAGTGTTTGAAGGGACCTGGATTTATTCCTTTGTTGGTGTAACTGTGGAATGTAGGAATGATAGATGAATGTCAAATTAGAATGGAAAGAATGCAGGTGGAAAAACAAATGGGTTGGGTAGGATTGGTTGTGAATACAGGTATGTGAATACATACCTTCCTGGCTTGGAGATTACCAAGCATCCTGAAGTACTGCTTAGTCAGGTCTTTGTGAGCCTGGAATGCAACTCATCGGCTGTTCTAAGTAGGCAGTGATAACATGCACAGCATGGAGCTGCTGTACGCCTGACAACCGGTTTAACTTTTGGTGCTGTTTGTGAGTAAAGCAAAGGAAGTATTTGTGCTCACACAGGAAAGGTGCTATATGGATGGAGATGATATGCATGGTTTAGGCCGCGGTTTCAGAGTGTCTATGCATAAGATCTGTTTCTGCTGCCAGTACAGTTGTGGTAAAAACTTCACAGGCTTCATTACTATAGGAGCAGCTTCTTTCTGAGAACAATAAGAATTATTAGTAAATTGCCACTCAACCCAATATAACTAGGTATTATTAATGACTGATTTTGCATGTCATGTTTACAAAGTAGTCCAAAGAGTTTTGAGATTCTAAGCAGCAAAACCAAGCCCTTCAATTATTCTTTTCTGTCATTCACTTAGAATAATGTTGGAATACAGCAGTCTAGTTGTGAAAGACCTTCTAGGAGATACTGCAAAATACTTTAAGGACACAACAGACTACACTGGCTCCAGTTGGTGATGGATTCTGATGCTGTCTGAATGCTTTAGCTAAGGCCTCCTCAAGCGCCTTAATCCTAGTGCCTTTAACAACAGCTCCAGCTCTTGAATCAGCCTTGTATCCACATTCCATCCTTGAATATCAGCTCCCCCAGAAATGTGTTTTAATCAAAGCCTCTTCTCAAAATAATAATAAAAAAATTGGTCATTTTTCTATTTTTCTTCCAAAGATAATTGCCTACACGTAGGCTGCAAAATGTCACATTACCATACAAAGACCCTTTAAGAAAACACTGAGCCTTGTGGAAAGCACAGTCTGTTAAGGAATTCAGCTGTCTTCTGTCTTTAATAACATTTAAACCTAGTTCTGGGAGCCTGAAAACACTTAAACAATGCCCAATTTATAAGCCCTGTCTTGAGATGGAAACAGAACACCCTTGTCAGGACTACTTTGTCTCTGCTTTGCAACTGAGAAGCCTGAGATATGGTGAAGTTAAATGGCTTGGTCAAAGTGCTGTGACAGCTCTGGGTAGACAGATTTGGGATACTGCCTGCAAATTCTGTGGTTTTATTGGAGAGACATTCCTTCCTGCTGATTTCTCAGCATTCCTCTGTCTTTCTAGAAGGACTCTGCATGGAAATAAACTATTCTTTTCAAGATCATTCATTCTTGCCACGGGGCACTACCCACTGCCAGAACCTTTCTGGTCACATAATTATCCCTGAAACTTCCAGCAGTCTATTACAGAGGATTATGCAGCAGGAGCAGATGAACTGCTAAACAGATCCTGTTTTCCTATAGATGGTATCAGAAAGGAATAAAGACAAGGAGTAAAATGGGAATATCACAGAAAGAGGCACAGAATCATAGAATCATTTAGTTGAGATCATCAAGTCCAACCATTAACCCAGGACTGCCAAGTCCATCCCTAAACCCTGTCCCTAAGCACTGCATCTACATGTTTTTTTAAATGCCTCCAGGGATAGTGATTCAACCACCTCCCTGGGCAGCCTGTTCCAATGCTTCACCATCCTTTCTGTGAAGAAATTTTTCCTAATATCCAATGTAAACCTCTCCTAATGAAACTTGAGGCCGTTTCCTTTTGTCCTGTTGGTTGTTACCTGGGAGATGAGACCTACCCCCACCTGCCTACAGCCTCCTTTCAGGGAGCTGTAGAGAGAGATAAGATTCCCCGAGCCTCCTCCAGATTAAACAGCCCCAGTTCCCTCAGCTGCTCCTCGTAAGACTTGTTCTCTAGACCCTTCACCAGCACCTCAGTATTAGTCTTGTAGTAAGGAGACCCAAAATGAACACAGCATTCAAGGTGCGGCCTCACCAGTGCCATGTACAGGGGGACAATCACCCCCCTAGTCCTGCTGGTCACACTGTGTCTGATACAAGCCAGGATGCTGTTGGCCTTCTTTGGCCACCTGGGCACACTGCTGGCTCATGTTCAGCTGGCCACCAGCCAGCACCCCAGGTCCTTTCCCACCAGGCAGCTCTCCAGCTGCTCTGCCCCCAGCCTGTAGCGCTGTGTGGGGCTGGTGTGACCCACGTGCAGGACCCGGCACTGAGCCTTGTGGAACCTCATACAACTGGCTTTAGCCCATGGGTCCAGCCTGTCCAGATCCCTCTGCAGAGCCGTCCTGCCCTCCAGCAGATCAGCACTCCCTACCAACTTGCTGTCATCTGCAAACTCACTGAGGGTGCACTCAATTCCCTCACCCAGATTGTTGATAAAGATATTAAACAGGACTGGCCCCAATACTGAGCCCTGGGGAGCACCACTTGTGAATGGCCACCAGCCAGATGTAACTCCACTTACTACCACTCTTTGGGCTCGGCCGACCAGGCAGCTTTTAACCCAGCGTAGTGTACACACGTCTAAGGTGTGAGCAGCCAGTTTCTCCAGGGGAATGCTGTGGGAGATGGTGTCAAAGGCTTTACTAAGGTCCAGGTAGACAACGTCCACAGCCTTTCCCTCATCCACTAGGCACATCATCTTGTCACAGAAGAAGATCAGGTTTGAAAGGCAGGTTTTGCCTTTCATAACCCCATGCTGGCTGGGCCTGAACCTTGGCTGTCCTGCACGTGCCATGTGATGGCACTCAGGCTGATCTGCTCCATAACCTTCCCCGGCACTGAGATCAGGCTGACAGGCCTGTAGTTCCCCAGATCCTCCTTCTTGCCCTTCTTGTAGATAGGTGTCACATTGGCTAACTTCCAGTTTGCTTGGACCTCCCCAATTCACCAGGACTTGATAAATGATGGAGAGTGACTTCGTGAGCTCCTCCATCAACTCCCTCAGCACCCTCTGGTGGATCCCACCTGGCTCCACAGACTTGTGTACATCTAAGTGGAGCAGCAGGTCACTAACCATTTCCTCCTGGACTGTGGGGACTTCATTCTGCTCCTCCTCATCCACACCTTCCAGCTCAGGGGGCTGGGTACCCAGAGGGAAGCTGGTCTTGCTATTAAAGACTGAGGCAAAGGAGGCATTAATTACCTCAGCCTTTTCCTTATTCTTTGTGGCAACGTTTCCCGCTGCATCCAGTCATGGATGGGGGTTATCCGGGTTATCCTTGGCCCTCCTTTTGTTTCTATGTATTTGTAAAAATATCTTTTGTTATCTTTTATGGCAATGGCCAGCCTGAGTTCTAGCTGGACTTTCACCTCTCTAATCTTTGCCCTGCACAACCTCACAGCATCCTTATAGTCCTTCAGAGTTTCCTTCCCCTTCTTCCAAAGGTGGTAAACTCTCCTTTTTGCCCTGAGTTCCAGCCAAAGCTGTCTGTTCAGCCAGGGTGGTCTTCTTCCCCACCGGCTTGTCTTTTGGCGTATGGGGACAGCCTGCTCCTGTGCCTTTAAGACTACCTTCCTGAAGAATGCCCAGCCTTCCTGGACCCCTTGGCCCTTCAGAACTATCTCACAAGGGACTCTGTCAATGAGGCTCTAAAACAGGCCAATGTTGGCCCTCTGGAAGTCCAAGGTAGTGGTTCTGCTGACTCTCCTCCTTACTTCTTTAAGAACCAAAAACTATCATCCCATGATCGCTATGCCCAATACATCCTCTGACCATCACATCACCCACCAGTCCTTCCCTGTTTATAAACAGCAGGTCCAGTGGGGCATCTCCCCTAGCTGGCTCACTGAGCAGCTGTGTCAAGAAGTTTTCTTCAACACACTCCAGGAACCTCCTAGACAGTTTCCTCTGTGCTGTGTTGTATTTCTAGCAGACATCTGGTAAGTTGAAGTCACCCATGAGAACAAGGGCTTAAGCATAGCTGCTCCTCAGCTTGTGTCTTTCCCTGGTTTTGAGTTGATGGCTGCAATGCTGTAGAGGCAGCACAGAATTGAAATTAACTCTCCAGAGCTGTAAATTAACATTAATTAGAGCTCATTTGCAATGAAATGGGTTATCCTTATTCATCTTAAAACTAGATGAATCAATCCCCAGAAAAAGGAATGAAAATAATTCCTTCTTTGGCCAACATATAGGCAAGATGTCAATTAATAGGGCTTATAATTTTAATGATTCTTTGACAGTGCCCTTCAAACCCCTGCAGGATTAATCAGTAAAAGGCCTGTAGTTCTATTGCTTGGGAGTCTTACAGAATACATTTACTGGGTATGCAGTTGCCAGGAGGAAATGTCCAGACGTGAATGCTTCATCAGCAAGATGTGAATACAGCACTCTTGTTTCTGATTCTACCTCTGGGTTTTCAATTGAGGTCAGTATTTTTCAAGTCAGAAGCTAACATTAAGCAACCTACATTTTGAGAAGTCTCCTGCATGGAAATCTTGCTACGTTTATGTAGAAGCCCTTCACGCAGATTGAAAGACCAACACTAGGTACCTAGGTTTTGTTATTATTGGCACAAATTATTTTTTCCCACAGACCACTCAGATTAATGATGACACTACTTGAATAATTGCCATTTGGCCAGAGTTAGGGTTTGTGGCAGATTCTGTTCTCATGGAGGGATTTGAGCACAACAAGTGACAACAGGAAGGTATTCTTGCCACGCTGAGTATACAGCCTTCCCACTGACTACCACAAATGTCTTCTTCGGATCTCTTTCTCTGCAACAGAAGCCAGTGTATTCTTTTGTGTACAGCATTTCTGCAGTGTGATAAACCCTAGTTGTTTTCCTTTCTTTGGATCTGGACTGAGAGCTGAGATGAAGGTGTCTGACTAAATTATACCAAAAGAAAGAGAAAATCCTTCAAAGTTGATGGTAAAGATGAAGAAGATAAGAGTAAGTCTTTCCTTGTAAAGGATTGCACTTATTCTCAAAATGTTGGTTTTGTGTCTTCTACAAAGTAGATTCTGCACTGAATGGGAATAGCGTCCTGAAGGTATTTTCAGACACATTGTATCTGTTACATTGCTATACATCGCTATAGCTGCAAAAGAGTTTGGATTTTTGTTACAGTAAATGCTGGAGTTGGTTCTGCCTTGACATACAGGTTAAATGAACGTGAAAATCTGGTTCTTGCTTTACATGTGGTGATCATTCAGACATACATGAAGATGAATGCAGATATAATCACTCTTTGCATGATAGTACCAGCCATTTAAAGCCCCAAAAGGATGACGGTGCGGGAAGCTAGTGTCTGAGAACTTCCCTCTTCTCTGCCTTTTCAGAGACTGGCTGACAGCATATACACTAACACTTCACTTTGTAAGAATTAATGCTTTTTTAAAAAAATAAAGCAGATGGCAACATCAACAGTGTTTATGAAGTGCAGTTTGCAAAGACTACAGTTCCCAGTATGTGGTATCACATATGTGTTCAAGTGAAGGATCCTTAGAGAGTAATAACCAAGCAGGAGCAGCCACATATACCACACATCTAGTACAGAAGCACTTTTTCAGTAACCTCAATGGAAGCTTGCAAGTTGGTTTCCATCTAACCATTTAAATATAAACAGAATATAAACATTCTGTGTGCCAATAGCTTGATGTATTGGTAAAGCAGAATTCCCCTCTGTCTGGTCCTGTCTCCCTGCTGTTCTGATAGCTTAGAAGTTAAGGCCCATATCTAAATAGGATTTTTATAATAGAAACTAGAAATAACAAAATGTATTTTGCTAGAAATAACAAAACAAATCTAGGACTCTAATAGGAAATATGAAAGAGACATCTGATGAAGTAAGAGGTTTTCAGCCAAACAGATTTGCTAAGAGTTTATTTTTGCAGACAACTTCCATTGAGAGGGAAAAAAAGCAAACGGCTGAACATTTTTTCAAGCAATAAAATGGATTTAGAAAGTTATTTTCAATCCCTGGATTGGTCTGTCAAACTTGATGGCACCTACACTATGGAAAAGAGCAAGAAGGGAGGTCACCATGCCTCACAAAAGGTGTGGGATGATGGAGAGCTTAGCCTCCAGGGCAGAATGTGGGCATGAAGCCTGTGCTAGTTTAGGGAATTGTGGTTTGATGTTATGCTGAGACCAAGCAAAATACTCTGCTTCAGTTTTGTGTTTTTGAACTTACGATTTCACTTTGGCAACAGTGAAATGGTTAATATTTTCACCTTTAAGGAAAAAAAAAAAAAAAGCAGGACGATTAGTCTGGCAATTCTGAAAGTCCCTGTTCTCCATGAAAAAAAAACCACCCCAAACCTCATTATGTAGAAATTTATTCAAAAAAGAAACAATGTTCTGTCCAGCCTTTATTGCAGTAGGAAACTGTTGTTAGCTTGTGTTCAGGAGAGTAAGAGATGTGCTAAAGGTGTTTCAACCTTCAGAAAGTGTTTCTGCAACTTGGAAAAAAGCACTATGGGGAAACATCTAGAACTAACAGGCAGGTATTAGAAAAAAGTCTGGCAATACTGCATCATATTCCCCCCTCCCCTCCTCCTCCTCAAAAAAAAAAAAAAAAAAAAAAGGCAAAAGGAAGAGGAGGCCTCTAATCAGGTTTTGTCTGCGTAGGATGAAATCTTGTAGACACTGATGGAGCACCAGCATAGTAACCCAAACCCAGTGGGGCTGTTTTTCTCAGAACAAAGCTTCTTTCATCAAGGTATTACTTCTGTTTGAGAATATTGTGCTCTGGCAATGAAATCTTCTTGTGTTTTATGCATTCTGCTGTTTGTCAGTCAAAGTGCTTGATCACACGTTTGTCACCCGGCAGGACTCAGGCCCAGCTCTCCTCTAAGTGGCTAATGCTATCACCTTTCGGTCCGTGTCTGACAAACTCACAATCCTGTATTAGTGTCAGTGTTGTGGGTATGCTGGAGTATTAAAAGCTCTTTCTTGTTCCATCAAAGGAAGAATTAACCTTTTGATCTACTTTGCAGCATTCTGAACCCTGGGTTGTTTGTTTCATGTTAATGAAATTCAATCTCTGTGCAACAGCAGAGGCTTCTTAAGTCTTTACAATTCTTTAGCAGAGGCTGGGAACAGAAACCTGATCTCACAAGTATGGTCTGGAGCCTTGTTGTCAAGGTCATTCAGCCTTTCCTGTACAGAAAGAAACAGCAGGAAAAAGAATGTAAACTGTTTTCTAATTTATTTTTGACCATTTATTAGATAGAAGTTTTTTTTCCCCCTGCATCTTAATATTAGGTCTATACCAGTCCTATATACAACCTCTTGTCAAATAATTGTCTCGCAGCAGTCCTGTGAAACAGTCTTCTATTCTTAACTCTGCATTGGAGAATAGCTGGGAGGTCTGTAATGGATTAATTGTATTAGAGATTATTCTAGGTATTTCTAAGCTATGTATGAATTTGGTTCAGCTCTATGTATCAAGAATGTGTGTAGAATAGGATTACTGGTAGCTTTCTTGAAGAATCCTTATGGATGGTCTTTAGTTTGAGAGTTGAGGATGACAGAGAGGAAAAGTGATAATGACACTAGATTCCTTATTAACCATTAAAATAGTAGAGCCGGGCAGGAAAGATGCTAGCACACCAGCTGATAGCATAGGGTTGTTTTCCAAAGCATAGTTTGCAGTGCTTTGCCATGAAATATGATGTATGAGGAAAAGACACTGGTTTGCTGTTTGCAGCAATTTTCAACAGCCGTTTTACTTGTTTGGGTCCCTTGGGTGGGAGACATGCAATTCTCATGATGTCAGAGCATGTATCTTATTGCTTAAAGCAGATCAGTTCTGCGCTTATGTGGGGAATGCACTATACTTGCAGGATGGTGATCTCATAAACCTTTTTGATTCCTTTTTTATTTTTGGTAAGCTGTACAGAAGGCAACTTGCAGTTTATGGACTCGTAAATCCTTGTGCTTGTAATAAAAATATTGAAACGAAGCTTTCACAAGATACGGTTCAGATAATCCCAGAAGAATTTGGGAGCTTTTTTGGAACTTCCTTTGGCTGTCAGACTTGTGCAAACAGGTGTCTTAGTGTGCATGCATGTGAGTGGGCAAGGGAGGAAGAGAGGGATGGAGTTTCTAATATGATTCTAGGTGTCACATAATTCTAGACAGGCTGGCAATGCTGAGATTAGCTTTCATCCGTGTATATTGGCACTTGCAGTTCAGACTCTGAGCGCAAATACGGAGGCACAGCAGACAGCAAAATTCTTTGAACAGCAGCAAGACAGAAATAGGATTGTTTTGGTGTCTACATGAACAGGCAGCAAGACTCAGTCTCTGCCTTACAATTTAAAATGTAATAAATTGTATGCAGTTGAGTATGACTGTCATATTACTGCTTCTGTACAGACAGAAATTGAGGCCATGAAGAGGGAAAGTGACTTACTCGATGATACAGCAGTTCTTCCGCAGAGGCTGGGAATGGAAACCTGATCTCACAAATATGGTTTGGAGTCTTAATAACAAGGTCACTTGGCCTCATCGGAACAGAAAGAAACTGCAGAAAAGAGAACATACATAAACTATTTCCCATTTAATTTTGAATTGTTTATTGGAAAGAACTGCATGTTTGCCTTACCATTAATACTGCTTCTTCAGCAGTACTGTGAAACACAAAATACTTAAAGACATGGAAACTCTGAAATTGAGAACTATTTTTTTATTTCGTTGCCTTGAATCACTATTTTTTCCCCTTCTTTTTGGTTTGTTTCTGTGTGGAAAGATACATTTAAAAGCTGGTATAAATGCTTAATTTGTATACTGTAAAGAAAAGATATTTGGATGGTTACATCGATACTGTGTGGGATTGTGTTATTCCCAGTGCAGTTCATTCTTGCATAGAAAACTAAACTCTGAATGCACAGAGGATACCAATTCCTTGTTTCACTGATGGCAGGATTTTGCAGCCATATAATAGCATGGCATTTAGCCTGCATGGACCTGAGCTGCAGAGCAGAGGTGCCTCACACGTTTTAATGCCTCTTCATGCCTCTTGGAAGCAAATTCACAGGTAGAGAGGCTGGATGTGGTACAACGGGCTTCCACTCATCTCTGCTCTCATTCCAACCCAGGTCTGGACTTTTGCCTCTCTTGACTCAAGCAAGGGAAGATCACAGATGGGAAAGATTAGTTCTAAAATGAGATTTCCAACAAAATTTAGTAAAAGTTTCTGACAAGTGTGCTTTCTACTGACAGAAGTTAGAGTCCTCTTTCTCCCGGTCACATGTAGCTTTTTAGCCAGGCTGTGTTTGCTTCTTTATTTTCACCTAACAACTCAATTTCTTAAATAATTACAGAAGCTTTACTGACTTGATTTGTAC
The DNA here is from genome assembly GCF_015220075.1 of Falco rusticolus. Classification (NCBI taxonomy): domain Eukaryota; kingdom Metazoa; phylum Chordata; class Aves; order Falconiformes; family Falconidae; genus Falco; species Falco rusticolus. The sequence goes on from NC_051193.1 coordinate 44,491,046, forward strand.
TAGTTACTTTGAAAGTGTATATACAACTGCAATTTACACCTGCAAACCATGGAATAAGTAAGGGTGTAGTGCCTCTGAACAGTTTCACCCATGTGATAACCTAGTTCTAAATTAATCTGAGCAGCCAGGGTGCTGGACGAAGAAAGTTGGTTTTGATCTGCCTCACTATGTTAATTTTTCTTTGCATCTCTTTGCATATTAACTGTCTATTGGTCCTCTGTAAATTGAAGCTCTTGAGTAGGAAAATACAACAGTGAAACCAAGAAAAGAATGCTTTGGTTGGGAAATTAGAAAAAAAACGTTTTCAAAATAAAAAGTATATAATTTTAGCCATTTGCAATAAACTATCTCCATTGTAGTAACTGTGGCAGGCATTAAGACAACTTTCTAAATGATTAAGAATACCTAACTGTATATTGAGTGTAGATCTTCTGTTTTCAAATTATATGAATACTACCATAACTTGGTATGAATATTTAACCTGTTCTCTTAGCTTTCTGAGACCTTTATTGTGGTGCTGACTATTTGCTAGTATGGAGGAGGTGAAAATGCTTTGGAAGAGAGGCAGTATGGAATATCAGAGAAGGAGGACTATCCAATTAAATTATTTTGCCCTTGGAATGTTCTTTGTTTCTTTTCATTTCACAAGGTTATACTATCTATATAAAAGCTTCCCATAAGCTTAGTATTTCTGCTGTGTCATCTTTTCTTTGCAAGGTATACCACTACTTTTGTCCGTTTTGGAGAGTTTGCTTGGCACTATTCTTACAGAATATGTCAAGTCTTCTGTTATTAGATACTGTACTAATAGTTTTTTTTCCAGCAATATATAGTGGGAGCTGTTGCCTGGGTCCATGGTTATAAGATTGCTTTTTTTTCCCCCTACAAAGAACAACAAGACTAGCTTCCCTCTGCCCATCTTAAATCTTCCGAATGGACCAAATCCCAATACACGTGTCTATAAGTCCTGTTCAAGTTCTGTCTCTAGCCATTTTTTATTGCTTTCAAGATGGATTTTCAAAGTATTTTTACCATCTAGTATTCCCATATTGTATGTATGAAGGAAAACCAGACTGTTTTGCATTTCATATAGACATCTGGGGCAATATTATATATTTTGTGAGATAACAATGGAGAAATACATGTTCTGTAAACTAGATAGTACTGAATTCTGTGTGATGGTTAGTTTGGGAGCAAGTATTTATCATCTGCATGATCTTGTCTCAGTCTTTTGCTGTTATTTCATATTTACAGTCCAGACTAAATAACTTAATGGTTTTTATGCAGTTTGTCTTTTAAAAACAGCAATGAATCATATATTCTATACATAATCTTGATCATGGAAACTTCAGCCTTTGCATTATACTTTCTAATGAAGCTAGCCTACTTTGTTTCTTGTCTGGAAATATTATAAATAACATAAGCAAAGAGCATACATTTATATTGAATGTCCCCCTTTCTCCTTCCCTTGCCTTTCCCCTTCCTCCTGGTAGGAAATCATCTATTTACTACACTTTCTTTCAATCAAGATATGAAATTATTTTTATTTTCCTGTTGATTAAGATACATTTCTGAGATCTGTTATAATTTTTATTCAATAGCTTGTCTCTTCTGTGACCAATTAGTAAATACAGTTTTAATTACTAGGTGATATTTCATGGGTGCCAGAATCTTGGAGGAAAAGTCTTGTAATTGTTAAAATGAGAATTAGCTTGTCATTTTATGATCCAGTCATAATTGCCTCTTAATGCCTCATTCCATAGGGTATCTGACACACATGACCCTAACATACTGTTTAAAAGATGCTGCCACTGGATTTTCCATCTTATCCCCTCTCCTTTTATGTGTTCTAGGTTACTATGTTTTATTCTTGGCCATTGGAATCTTTCTGAAAATTGTTTTCTTACTTTTTTGCTTGTTTGGTTTGTTTTGACCAGAGAGAGGCAAGAAGTTCTGTTTAGAGTTTCTGGATTTTACCAGATAATTCCACCTGCCTGAGCTACCGCACAGGGTTCTAAAGAATGGCTTAATACTTCATTTAAGTTCTTCTTACTATAAACAGTGAAATGCTGCTTAAATGTTTCATTTTATTATCGACTACATTCAGTAAGCGTTCACTGTTTTTTAAGCATTTCATGGACCCAAGATTAGAGTACTGCAACATATATCTGCTGAGGGTTTTTTGTTCAATTATTACTTACAACCTTTTAAGAATTATTTCTGTGCTCACTGTGCTCATTTCATGATTTTATTCAATATCTCTGAATTTTAATGATAATGGTTGGGTAACCAAATCAAAACATGAAGATAATAAGGGTCATTTTTTTCTTGTTCTACCATACAATGATTTTTGAAAGTTTTTTGGATTTTTTCCCTTCCAGGATAAGCGAGAGGATTTTTATAGATAATTTTGATCCTCATTTGAAAATGTCTCCCAAAATAATTTCTTCAAAATATGAAGCACTTAGCATTGATAGCTAAACTGTTAAAGTTTTCTTCTTCATACTCTAGGTGCTATTCCATATGGAGCAATCCTCTTTTATATTAACCAAAGAGATTCTTTCTTCTATAAAGCCTTTTGGGTGCTGTTTCAGCTGTGTAAGTATTATTACGTACAAACCTCAACAGCAGCATTTTAGTCTCTCTCATTTACATTAAAGAAGGAGGTCTATAAGACTCTGGATTTTTAAAAAAATCCATGTTTGATTTAAGTTTTAAAACTGCATCTTTGTGACAAGTTGATGATCAGCAAACCTTCTGTCACCAGAGTGAAATGTTCTTACAACCAGGGAGCTGATCATATCTCATACATTTTATAACATTTACCAGCATATCTATTTGTTCAAGAGTAACCTCTGTTTTTCACAATTTTATTGTCTTGCTGAGATGACCTAGTAGCTCTTTCATTATATTAGAATCAGGACATTTTGAAATCTGTTTCATATTACCTCTTGCAGCATAACAAAACTTCTTGATTTTTTTGTCCCTAAAATGCTCTAGAGTTGTGAATAGCCTTGCTTTTTTAATATACCATTTTTTTTTTATAATATGGTTGGCTGGAGACATTTGTTTGAAATCACTCAAACTCATAATCTCTGTGACTTCTTGCCCACTTAGAGAGTCCTTCTTTGCTAAATAGGTGAGCTGTCTGGGATTTTCCTGATATCAGTGGTTTTTATGTGATCTTCACTTTCTTCACCTCTTGCAATAAGTCTGTATCATTCTGTAGTCATCTTGCATTTTTGCACAGCCCACGGTGAGGTACTGGGAGGTCTCAGGCAGCACCTGGATCCCAACTGGAGAAACAAAATGGGACAAGACCAATACAAAATAGTGTGAGGTTAAAATTAAGCCCTACTGTTTATCTAAGAAAGTGTTGAGTTTTCTTGCATACCGAAAATGAAATAATTTTTGTGAATCATTATGTATGATACAGTGGTGAAACTTTATTTAAGTAGAATTTGTGAGCACTGACAGGGAAAAAATGGGTTTATGAATAGGAATCACTTGCGTCCATTGGTATCCGGTATTTTGGAACAAATATCTGGTTAATTGCAATTGACAAAGACCATCAGAATTATTCAGAAGGCTGAAATGAAAATATTTAACATTAATCAGTAATCACTGCAGTGGCAATTAAACACTATTTTGTCTTCAAGTGACAGTTAAATGGACAGGTGGCAAAAGCTGTCCATGATTTTCTTTGTATTAGCTTCTCTATGCCTCTTCACAATAGCTCTTATAAATGAAGAATTTGCTTCCTTAACTAAATATTATTTCAAATGAAAAGTGCAAGCTGCTTTGTTATACAGCTCTGGGCTTGTCAGTCAGCTAGTCAGATTGCTTTGGGAAGTTGAAACACGAAGCACATTAAGCTTCTAGTAAAGACCGAATCTGGGTAATCAGTTTGGGTAAATCTGCAGAGCTCATTTGACTTCAGTAAAAGTCTTGCTGTCTAGGTCTGATTCTCATCGATGCCCTTGTATTTACATGTCTAAAACCTGGGAGTTGCAGAATCCTACCTCATCACGGTAGTAGTGGTTTTTCCCTGTTAAATGCAAAGCAGTGGAGAATGCACAGTCCCACCTTCCAGTCAAATTTGGAAAATGGGAACAGTAGTGGGAGACAGCTTTTAAATATATTACAAAGTAAAATAACTATAATGCACTCTTCATTTATTTTTCATCACCTTCCTTGTATGTGTGAATAGTCACACTGAGGCACAACTATATTTAATCCTTTTTAAAGTCAGCTTCTGTCAACATAAACTGTAGAGCAAGGCCAAGACAGTAAAACCTCATCCAGGATCGGAAGCGACTGTAGCATGAATTGCATCAACTCCCCGGCTTTTCCAGGCACAAAAAGAAAACCAATGCTGCAGTGCCTGGGACCTGACCAGAACCAGCTCTAGGGCAACCAAGGAGGGCATTCTTCAGTGGGCTTTTGGTTCATAACACAGTGTCCTCTCCCAGCAGAAAGTCAAGTAACAAAGCAACCTCTCACTCTTGTGAGGGCAAAACCCCATTGTGACCAAGGGCACTGTTGACAGAAGGAAGTATGATTCATATTTTGGCCTCAGTAACCTGGAATACCAACAGGGTATTTCTGTTCCTACCACAGCAAGGACTGAAAGTCTTAGGAACTCTAGGTCTTAGTAGCATTTTTATCTTCATACACAGGTAAATGTAAAAGAGACGTTATGAACTGCAAGTCAGTTAACTCTTGACCTAAATAAGAAAATGGTAATTTATGATGGTATGGAAGCGGTGTAACAGATTCTTAATCATCTGATGTACAGTTATTATGAGATATGTAAAGAATAATTGACTGTCTTAACTTTGTGGCTTTGTTCTTCATGTTCCTCTACATGAAACAGCATGCAAAACAATTAGTGAATGAGACATTAGCAAAAAGAAAACTTCATAGGTCTGAGAGAGATGTTTGAATTGCAGGTCTAATACTGCTGCATTCATACAGAGCCTCTCACAAATCCTGACTGATGTCATGAGGTAACATCATAGTGGAACATTATACAAAGCTATTTCAAATGTTGTAAAGTCCCAAAGTAGTAGTGCACTAGCCCAGAATAAAACCTCAGGACATCCAGTCATTTTTTTCCACAGACTTCCTGTGGAAAAGATCCCTTCAGCTCTGTTTGCAGCTCTTTAGTTTGCTCTTCTCGTAGTGAGGATAGTGTTTTCCCTAGCCCACCATGAGCAGGCAAAAATGTTACTTTGTGTATTAACATAGTTTTGAAGACACAGAATGGTGCATGTTATTATGCTAATATTACTTTGCATCATCTCACTCTTTTATTTTTTTTAATCGGTGAGTTTGTCTATTTCAAGACTCTCCCAAAAGAGTTAAAGGCAAGAATGCCTCTGTGCCCTTATGCAATCCTACCATTGTTTCTGTAAAGGTCATCCCATTAAATAGAAGCTGCAGTGATCTTTATGAAGGCAAGAGAACCTGCCTAAAAATGATAAAAGAGCAGCCACACACAGAGCCTTTGGTAACTCTGTCATCCAGCGAATGAGTTCCTTGACCTCTTGGGATTACTTCAGCATATTTTTGCCTTGGAGTGAGGCTTGGTTTAAACCATAAACTAGTTTTGTCAGTGTAGTTACTCAAAATGTAGAAAAAATCAGAAAGATATATCCCAGTCAAAGAAGCATGGCTACTAAAAGCCTTCGTAGCTATACACTTCTGTGTAAGGGACAAGGATGTCAGTTCTACTCAGCTGCTGCTAAAGCTGCTGAGACTGTGGCTATCTTCCCTGGAAACAGACCAAGGCATAAAACCACTGGGCTCTGCTGCTCCTTGTTTGTATGGCTCTCCAGATAGACCAGGACTCCTCAAGACAGGGTATCTCTGGTCTGCCCTGTGAGCCTGCCGTGGAGCCTGGGACACTGACCCATGGCTTCAGGCTTTGGGGGCTATGCCAAGCTCTGGCACAGCTTGCTGCTTCCAAACCTAAGAATCTGGGAGCACTGTGGTCACTTGAAGACCTTCATGAGTCCAGAAATTGATTAATGCCCATCTGTAGAGCCTAAAGGGTTTACAAGCAACTGTTTGGGAATCAATGAATGACTTTTTTTTTCAATTTAAATGCTGTTTTGTAAAGAAAATTCTGCCCTGCTCAAGGGACAGTCGGTCAGACCGGCATCGTTAGGAGCCCTGAGTTGTTCCACGCTGGAGACAGTGCCTAGATCTCAGGTATATCTAGAGCTTGTTTGCTTTCCTGACACCCCACACTGACTGGGTATCAAGAGGCAGGAAGAGACAAGCAGGCAGGAGTAGGTCTGCATCTCATCTTGTCGGCCGCTTGCCCTGACATTTAGACTCTTGTTTACCGTTTGGTCAGCTTGTGTGCACTATTTAGAGAAGATGTGAAGACTGCATCTCTATTTCACTTGCAAGGGATACCAAATTTGGAAATCTTTCAAAGACAACACTAATATTGTTAGATTTACGGAATTCCAGGGTACTGTTTACTACCACAGAAGGGTACCTACTTCATGCCTCAGTTTACCTCCAGTACAGGTAGTCTACCTCTAAGATGTGTGCTAATGGATGTTTGGAGGCATACGTCAAATGGTACAGAGCAGAACTGGGACCTTCACCATCTTCAGAGAAGTGTCTGTAGGTAGTAGATGCTCCCCATACCTAGCTTTGAACTTGGCATGAGACAAGAGCTGCTACTAATCATTTGCCTTTAAGAGGCAAAATTGCTGTTGAGCTTCTAGCAACATGCCTAACCTCTAAGTTTGGAATAACTGATTTCAATACAGCTAGAAAGCTGAACGAGGACTTCTCCACTTCCATCCAGGATGTGACACTTCACATAAGGGTCTGTGAAGTAAAATACCAGAGAAGTCTATAGATGAGGAATTGGCCAGAAAGTGTAATTAGAACAGTTTGGCAGAAAAATATTTCAAAAGAACATTTTTTGTGAACTTACACATTTCAGTAAATACTCCTCTGGAAAACTGAATAAAATGAAAACTAAATAAAATAAAATGAATAAGTTCATTTCAGAATTTCAACATGTCACTTAGCGTAGGATGTTTTTACTTTAACACTTTGGTTGTTTTCTAAGCTTTAACTACTGGTGAAGATTTTATGTTACTACTGCCATGTGCCATGATCTGATAGAAGAGCTGCATTTATTTAAAAAATAATGAATTGAGGTTGCTACTTTGTAATGGTTGAAATATTTTATCTTCTTTCTAGATCAGAGTATTTTCTGTTTGCATCATAATGAAAGGAGTAATGAAAACAGACAGCACTTTGATCTCGAAAAAGTACTTGTTCCAACGAGTAGGAACTTACTGTTATTACAGATTTTTAAAATGCAGGAGTATCTGTGTTTCTCCAGGAAACTTTTCCTGACTTCCTTTAGAATTAAACTGTAAAATAAATACACTATTTTTCTAGCACAGCATAATGTCAGTGAGACAAAGGTTAAGAAGAATTTTGCACTAGTAAAAATGCTGCATTTGCAGCTCATCTCAGCATTTCTGCAAGAAGCAGAGATCAGGGAGATGAAATGCCAGTGTCTTTTTCTGATCAGATGCATGTGACCAAAGCCCAGGTGTCTCACGCTTTTGACATCTTGCCTGCTGTTGTGAGAGACAGTGCTTGCTATGCGTCTGACCCAGCTGTACTGCCCCGTTTTCCCCAGCCCCACAGCCAGGTTGTGGAGGGGTGGGGGTTGTTTCTGTTTATGAATCAGCACAACCGGCCAGCCACTGCGTTGGGTAAAAAAGACTTTTTTCAGAGGCTGCTGCAGAGTGCAACAGACTGTGCTAGTGGACTCTGAACATGGCTTGCTGCAATATTGGAAAGAAAGCAAGAGGGCTGAACAGGGTAGCAGGAGAAAGGGAGGATGGATTTCTGAACTGCCCCAAACTGGGGTAAGAGGCAAATGTTACTGTTTTTTCAATGAAGGAGGAAGTCATTCTTGAAGCATCAGCTAGCTGAAATGCAAACCAAGCCTCTTGTACGATTCTGGGAAAGAGAATATTGCTAAAGAGAAACTTAGCATTAAAAAGGTTCATGGCTTCTGACAACGATGGCTATAGAGAATGATTAGGAGATCTTGTGTGGAGCTGAATATGAGACCCAACTAAGCAGAACCACAGAAAATGCTGACAGAGAAGATATGTGCAAGATTAAAAGTAAGCACTGCTTTTTTCTGAGTGATTTTTGCCAACTGCTGGGAGTAGCTCCCTATCCCTGCTGGAAAATATTTCAGGATGTTCTCATCTGCTTCGCTTTTTCCCAGCAGGTTAGATTACTAGAAGGCATATATCTGTCTTGGTATATGATTATGCAAGGCATTTTCTAGTGGTTAGAAACTAGTAGTATCAAGATTACATTTGTTAACCAAGGGAAGATGTCAAGGTTTATATGTATGTCTTTCACCCGCAGAATTATCTCATGCAGATCAATGTAGAAGAACAACAATTACGAAGTCTGGAGGGAAGCTTGTACAATTGCTGTCACACGTCTGTGGTTATGTTGAAGATTTCAGCCTCAGCAACCACCAACTGTCACCACCACCCTCTCTGCCATTACACAATATATCTTTTTCTTTTGTTCAGACTGGTGTGAGCAAGGTGCTGTTTGCAGAATTCTGTGTACTATTCGTAGGTAAAGGACTTCTACAGTTGAATCTATTCATAGCTAATCCAGTTAGTGTCATCTTGAAAACAAGGAGAAAAGCAATATAGACAGTAGCAGGTGTGACACTAATATATTTAGCAATCATATTCTCTTCTAACATGCTGTTTATTAAATGTCATGGTTGCACACAATTACTCACTTTTTTGTTACTGGCTATTGGTCATCTATTCCTTGTTTAATTTTGCAGACTTGTTAATAGTTACTTGCAACTTCATTCAGGGAGCTTAACCTAGTTTATCCAAATGTCCATAGTCCTGACTCTATTTTCTTGGGGTTTTTATAATGTTCAACCTCCATTTCCTCACAGCTGTGCACACTTCTTGCAGATAAAAGTTCTGTACCATCCTATCTACTTATTGATTATAAGACTCTCATTGCTTGGGAACAGGAAGGAAAACAGCAGTCAGTGGCAGGTGAAACACTTTTTTCCAGTTACAGTTGAAATGTCTTTGTCATTAGTTCAGTTATACCCACCACATCTCTCTTTCTTTTAGAGCATTCTGGACTGACCTGCCAGCGTAGCTTCCTTGGAAAGTTTTCTCATCCACAGCTGCATACTGAACAAGACTGTGAAGACTGCATACAGCATCATGTGTTCCTCTGAACTGTCTAAACACTTTTCTCCTACATGTATGAAATCAAGAGCTGCAGATTCATTACTGGGATTGACTGTGAGACCTGTGAGAGAAAGCACAAGTGGTTGTTTCAGCAAGTTGATGTCTTTTAGATGACCCTTTCTGAGTAAAGGACTGTATGCTTGGTCATTATTTCTATTTTTCATAGGCCGGAAACTTGCTATAAAACCCTTGTCCCAAAGCTCATCTTTATATAACTCCATACACATAAATAATATAGGGAAAATATTTATATCTCTAAGAATGATTGTATCTTATAGATACCTGAAATGTGAGATAATAATGATAGGCACTAGATGGTACTAGTAAAGATAAGCTTACAGTTACATAGTACTCACATTTAAGGATTGAATATTTTTCCTGTATTTTCCATTTTGTGATTACATCCTAAAAACAGATAAAGAAGGCCATTTTTCCTTGTAATAGAAATATTTCTTTCTAAACTACAACATGTGACATGATAAGATGACATTTTAGACTTGGTCTATGTCAGAAAGATACTGAAAGAACAGTTAAGAAAACAGCAAGGAGAGATTGTGTTAAAAGCAGCTAACTTCTTTCTGATAAGTAATAAGGAAAGGAGCTCCTGCCAGCTTGTCACTACAAGAAACAAACCCTATGATCTTAAACAGTTTTCAGCTTCTGTGTTTCAGCAGCGGCTGACAGAGAAGCAATCCTGGTTTTATCATCCTTGTGCAGGCTGCTGTAACATCACTGTGGCTAACCTCTGATTGTGTCAAGGACAGGACATGCCAGTAACCTCAGGACAGAGAAATGCAACAGAGAAAGTCAAATGCTATAAATAGGGAGAGAGAGGAAAGCTTTTAGAAGAAAAGTAACTTTTTAATTTTGTGTTGTCTTTTGCATGCTCAGAAAGTTTGGTTTTTAGTTAAGCTGTGTCTGAACAAAGAAGGATTATTTTTCTCCTACATGCTGTTTCCAAGAAAAGACCCATAGGCATTTCCTGACCTATGTATATGTTAAAATTATTGGCATTGCCTCTAGAATTATAGAAGCCTGTTCCCTATTTACAGATGGTCAAACAGAAGTGCAGCAAGTTGTAGGCTGAAAATTTCAAAACTTCCCTTGAATTGAGTTACCAATGTTCACTCACTAAACATCAGTGATGAATGTTTGCAGCTTATTGACTTGGTTTGTAGTTGCATCTGTTCTGCACTTTTGCTGATGTGGCCCAGAGGCAGGCAGAGGGTCTTTCCTCCTTTACATGAAGTTTGTTTCAGAAGACTCAAGTCATGGCGGGCTGTTTTTATGTTCATTATCAAATCAGTGATATATGTGGGAGAATGATGCACAAATTATCAAGTACAAAAACTTTAAGAATTCAACATGACTAGGAAACCTATGATCCTGCAAGCAGCAAATTCACATGGCAAGCAAGTTGGCCAAATCTTAGAAATACTGATACATTTTATGCAGACTGGGAAAGACAATATTTTTTGATGTTTTGTGAAAGCTGGAATTTCTGTTGAAAAAGAAAGTCTGCGAATACCAACACATGGGATTTTTGAAATGAAGTATGATCCTGGGCAGCTGCTGGCTGAAATTGATATGGTGCTCATCAGGCTCAGTGCTGCCCACCTCCTGAACAGCAGATGTGATTTTCACTTGCGCATTAATTTTGCTCAGTGTCTGCTCCCTTCCCAGGTCTGGATTGCTGGGATGGGTCTGCCCTCTGGGTTGCCCTGTGGTTTCAGAATTTCTAGGTCCCCGAGCCAGCTGGCTCCCTTGCTCGAAGGGGCTGGATACCTGGCAGTCCCCTGGAATTCCACTCCACAGTTCATCAAAGATGCTGATCCCGGTGCTGATACCAGCTTCCTCTGATGAAGCCATGTCTTGCTGGAGAGTTCACAACCAGCTTTGACTCGTACGATGATTAATCGATACTTCCAGAGACACTGACGCACAGGCAAACCATTATTTTTAGTTCCCTTGTTGTATAATTACCAGATGTAATTCAATACTTCTCTGATGAACAAAGCATTTACGAGTTATGCTCCACCTGCCCCTTTGGCAGCATTCACAAAACAAAATAGCTGAGCAGGCATGCCAGCCCCTCTTCCAGCCTTCCTCCTCAAGCTCTGGCACACACAGTTGCAAAGCAGAAGTGATCTAATGCCCATTACTCAATTTTCTTCACACAGTTCATCCTTATGTCAGATTATCCTTTACCCATATCCACATCTCTGTCCTTGGCCGCCTGTGCCCACTGGCTTCTGTCCCTTCAGTCAGATGGCACGGCTGTATTTCCCACTGCTGCATATGCTCACTATTCTTCTCATCTCATTAGCTCCTCCTTCAGTTTACTGACCTCTCTCCTGCCTTCAAACATCTTCTTCCATATTGCCTGTCACTAGGGAGCGGTGGAGAGTGAGAGCAGGAGTGGGAGAGGTTCCTCTTCCTCTTCTTCAGAACCTGCCAGCCACAGCCTTTTCACATCCTATCCCTTCCTCTCCTGCTTTTCAATAAATTGCTCTCTTCTGCCTTCTTCGTGGTTCTCTTTCTGTTAAACGCCATCTCAATATATTTTACCTCCTCTTTTACCATTTTTCCTGAAGCCATGACAATGTCAGCTTTCTCTGTGTCTTGCCTCATTCATCTCCTTTCCACTCAATAACCACAGCTCTTCTTCTGGGATTTGTTCCACCCAATTTGTTTTATTTCTTAAGGCTTATTTGATTCAGCTATGTGTATATTTTGTGAGCATCTAAACCTAATGACCCATTTTTGAACCCATTGGTAAGCTGAAACCTCAGTGATAACAGAGTAAAGGTCTTAAAAATACCAACTTCCTGCAGTTTTCATGAAGATTGATGACTGGTTAAAGAAGAGAGATCTGCACTTGCCTTTACTGCTGGAAAGACTGCAACAGGTGCTCTGTCCAGTTAATGCACAATTATTAATTATTATTAATGCTCAACACCAGGAAAATCTTCAATCAGCATTCACATTTTCCTGGACAACAGAAAATGAAATCACAAACCACAAATTTGTAAGAAACCAGACATCAGGAATTCTGTTGCTCACAAAACTGCTGATTTTTCACTCTTTCACATGACCTAATACTCAGCATTTCATTGTTTAACGGTGAGATTTGTCTTTCTTTGTTATTTCAGATTTCCTTTTATCTTGGTTGACTTCCTGAATCAAAATGTCTCATACAGATTTCTAGTCACTCAGGTTTCTGGTTTGACCTCCATTTGTGAATCCATTATTTCTGCATCTTGGCTTCACCTTCTTCAAGGAATCACGCTTCAAGTCTCCAGGTCCTCCTTTATACAATGTCTTCTCCCGTAGTGTTTCTTCCTTTTCTCTTGTTTTCTGTTTGACCACTCTTCTCATGAATGTCAGCTCTTTAGTTTTGTAGCTGCTGGTGACCGCCATCATCCCTGAGCACTCTTATTATAATGTGGCCCTCTGTAATTGAGAAAATCGAGGTGGGAAAAAAAAAAAAGAAAACCCCTAGATTTTTCTAGAAGGGAAGGGAAGAATATAGTATCTTTCTGAAACTTCATAAAATTAATTCATAGCCACAGTGAAAATTCAGCTGCCCTTTTATCAGCCTTGATAAATTTTCATATAAATGTTCACATTTCTGTCACATACATAAGAAATATTTCTCTTGTTACAGGTTAAGATGCAAATTTATTTCTGAGCCATGTAAAGTTATTCTGCACTAGAGTTCATGTAATGAAGGGGCTGTATGACTTACAAGTCATACAAATCTGATTTTGCTTATTTTATTCTCAATGACCTTTCATTGGTAGCTAATATTTTAAAAAAACAGTGGGCAATGATGTTGGGACCTTTTGAACAGAGGAATATCAACACTTCACACGGATAGCAAAAAATTACAAGAATAGAAATGGGGGGGGGGGCGGAGAAAGCAGGATGAATTGTTCTTTCACCCTAGACTTTCAGCCAAATTGTTTCAGAAACACCAACAATGAATTAAAGTCAGCATTTCAGAAGCAAGATCCTAAATCAAATATTGGCAGAGAGAATTTCTTACATCCCTAAATAAAAATACAACTGATGCAAGAAATCAAGTATAGAAGTCTTTTATAATTGAGTGACAGATAATGAAAGGCAGTAGAGAAGAAAAGTGCTCTCTAGCGGGCCTGATTATGAGGGATGCTACTCATTTTCAATCCAGGAGCATATAGAGCCATCTCTCCAGAAGAGCTTTCAATCACTGTATTTCATAAATCCCAGAGACCACTGCCTGCATAGGAGTGAAAGTAAGATCCTGTACCAAGTGAGGATTTGATTTTACTCTAAGCAATTTCTGCAGAAAAATTTTGTTATTAATTTTCAGACTGTGAAGCATTACAGGTATAGCACTACAACAGACAGCTTCATTTCCACAACCAGTAACAGCTCCTGAGTGACAGCAGGTGCAGCACCCAGTTTCAGACCTAAATCAAGCAATAAGAAATCAAGCAAATAGGAGTAAGGAAATCACAACTTACTTGCGTACTATCAGATCAGATCATGACTCTTACACTACCATGAGATAAATGGGCACATCGTACTTGACAGGCAATAACCCAATAACCTCAGTCCTGACCAACAGGTGATGAGTTTTGAAATACTGTTTTTGTTACCTGGATCTTTATACATGTCTTTATGTCATGCCTAGGCTAGAACAAGAAAGCTTCTCAAAAAATGTTATATACCATATGTGTCAAAACCTACTGTGCAGGTAGTAGTTTGTTTTAAATTTGTAATGGCTGGCTGCCTTGTAGTGTACTACTGTTCATGTAATTGCTATCAAACCCTACTGTTTTAGTCGAACAGTTAATTGCTGTTAAGTCACAATCTGCTTCTTATGTGTTGCTTGCAGGGAACTACGAAATTATCGGTCTATGGTAAAACAGCTTATGGAAGTGGATTGCAGTTGAGGCTAATACTAATAGTGATATAATTGCAGTACAGTCTAGAGAGCTTCATCAGGTCACTACTTTTCTAGAGACTGTACAAACAAGTAGTTAAAATGTGCCTACTTCAGTTACAAGAAACATTAACTACACAAAACATGCAGGAGAAAGGGAAAGCAATTATCAGTATACTTAAACATAGCTTAAAAAGAAAAACATCTACCTGTTTTGTCAGTGAGAATCTTCCAAATCCAAACATTTCAAGTGAATTCCACCAGATGCTGCAGACAGCCTGAATCAACTACTGGGAGAAAAGTATAAATTGCTTCATATTGTCTCAGCAGCATTGATTTTATACCTCAGTTATCACAATGTTCATTCTTTCCTCCAGACTATTCTAGTGAAAACACTTTAGAAGCACACTTGCCCTATTACCTTAAATTCTTAGGTATCCCCAAAACCTCCCTTGCCCCTGGATTAAATGCCAAACCTGCCCTCACTTGACTTATTTTGCTTTTCTTCAGTTGTCTGTTATTGATTCCAATTTGCTAACATTTCTTTTTAAATTTGTGGGATTTTATTCAATGAAAGATCTCCAGGAAAGCAAGTGAAATGCAACCACTTAGGTGGAATATTTTCCCCCAGATCTTCAGTAGAAGAAAATAAAAGCAGTGTAAAACTCTGCCATTATCTCATTAAAATCTGTTTCTGCTTTCAGCTTATAACCTCACTAAATTAGCATAAGAGGAACAGACCTTTATGTTAAATTCATTGCAAACTTGTGCCAGCAGGACTAGCTGCGTTTTAGTGGTCCCTCATTGCCTGTTTGCACAAAATTATAGCAAAAGCCTGAACAGTAAATTAAAATGGAACACAACCTTTTTACGTTGAACTTAGAGTTGAAAGCTTAAGCTTCTGTAGAACTCTATTATTATTGCATAAAGCATGTTTTCCATATTTAAAATTCTGAATGATTGATTAATTAAAAACACTTGCACTAATTAACATGCATGCTACAGGAAAGCCAGAAATTATTTATACAAAATTGCTTATGGTTTATTTTAGTGTACATAAAAGAAAACTCGAGATACTGACTTTCTTCTAGGACTTCTGACTCCATGAACTAACACTGTCTGGGTGCCTGATTTTAAATTATTCCTTGCAGTAGATTTTTCTCGTACAGGCAGCTTCTTCAAGTAGAGTTCTGCCTTGTATATATTTCATCTCTCCTATTTGTGACCCAGCAGTTTGTGACCATGTTCTCCTCTTGCTTACTACCTCTACCTTTCTTTGGCAACGAGCCCTTCTTTTCCTCCTGACATGTGTTAATGTATTAGTATAATACAATACATTAAGACACGGTAGGAAACATAATGCCTGTCTTATAACTGTTGCTACAAACTACAGCATAACCCAGGTTGTTGAAAAATGTTGCCAATGTGGTGAATGCAATGGCATTTAACAGTAACCCACCCTGTTTGGCTCTCACCTTGTTGCACGCCATGCACTTCCCTCACAACAAGGGTTCTCCAGGCCATAATAAGATGAAGTGTCTATACATAATTTAGGACTACAAATTGCTAAAAGTATATATAAAAAAAATCAGTTTTATAGCCCCGCATCCGTGTCAGCTCCTGTTTTACCTGGCAGTCTGAGCAAGAGCAAGGGTTACCAAAGGCAATTTAAACAGTAAAGATACAGTGCTGGTTTGTGCAGTGTTTTAAAAAAATCTGCTCTGTAAAACTGATTTAATTTGACAGCTAAAGTGCAAATGGACACTGACTGGAAGGTAAGATGTCTGAAATGGCTTTAATTTTTTTTCTAATTATAAATAAGTTTATGGTCTATATAAGCTTGTACCAGAAGAAGGGCAAAGATTTTAATTCACAGTTTGGTTTGTTCTTGCTTGTGTCTGGACTATTCAGGATCATACGATTGTATGGGGACCAGGAAGACCACTGAACCTGCTTCACTATCATCATATCTCTTTGTGTAATCTACATTTTGAGTGGATCAGTTGCTTTTGATGAGACCTGCAAAAGACACCGTACAGTCTGTGGGAGATCAGTTTGTTCAGAGTGCATGTGTCCAAGCACCTATGCTAAACGGAGTTTGTCCATGTCATAAAACTGGCAGAAGGCAGATCCTGAGTCTGCAGCTCCCCTGAAAACTCACCCAGAGTTGCAGAGGCAAGTCCACCCGCAAAGACTGCCTTTGTGGATCTGGGCCTTCTACCTATTCCTACTGATGTAAATTCAGTGTAGTGCTGTTAGATGGAAGTTCTTGTTGTTCTTCTCCCCCAGATTCCTAACCAGGGAACCACTCTGTGCATGGATATGCTACTTATGGAAGAACAGTCTATAGAAGACAAGCTTGATGACTTTTAAAGATGTTTTAAAGATGTTTGCATTCTTCCAGTTAAACCCAGCACAGCCCCCATGAACTTTACAATTAAGAGTTGTGTAAGTATTTCAAAGGAAAATGTTTCTTCTTTATATGCAGGATTTCCTCTTAAAATTACCTCTGCCGAGTGCCTCATACAGGCAACTATATATATACACATATAGGAAAAAGACTTTATGGGACTAAAGATGATTTTTAGGCAATTGGTCTTTAGCAGTTGGAAAGGAGAGATCATGATGATTCTCCCAGTGCCTGTGACTTATAACTTTGGAGGAGTCTAAGTTGTCAGGTGTAAGATACCGTGACATTGGGTTTTTCCTGCATGTAGAAAAGGACCATAATAGTTATTGCAAGCTGGCTAGCGTGCTTTGAATTTATCTCCTGCTTTATCACGCACTGATTACCCCTTGCGGACAAGCCCATTAGTCTCTGTTAGTGTGTTTATGGTTTCCCCAGAACACTCTGCAGCGGGACTTGTGATGATGAAGTCGCCTCACTTTACAAGTGAAGCAATTTGAAACATCAGCCCCAGTGCATTTAAAAAACCCAGCCCAACCCAAACCTTTCCTAGAGTAATTACTTATCCCTCCTCAGTCTTTTCTCCTGGAAGTGTATGAAGATGATTTTATACCACATCACCACATAAGTTTCTCTCAATGTCTGCGTAATTGCATAATTCGGTCATGAATAATGTAACCAGGATAAACTCAAGGTGATGATGCCTTGTAATACTAAACTGTTATGTCTTCGATGCATTATGCAAAGTATGATTAACTCCTTGGGGTTATGTAGAAATCAGTTAGCCAGACTGTAAAGGTGTGAGACTACTAGGCTAGGTATTTGCTGGTATTTCAAATTGGCAACTGAGGTTAATTTGTTTGATTAAAAAATTAGCATTTCCAAGTTTTGCTGTGCTGTGGTTGTGAGGGCTCATTTAGCAAAAAATTGAGAAACAGGTTTATTTGTAGAGTGCTGCCCTAGAATAGGCAGGGAGAGATGGTTAAGCTTAATATTACATGGAGTGGAGGAGGCAAGGCTTCATTTACTCCGAAAGGCATCACTGATGCTTTTCTTTCACCTAAGAATCTGTATTGGATGTACTGGGTCAGACAAAAGGCCCAGTTAGCCCAGTGTTTCATGTCCAGTGCTGGCCATAGACACCTAGGGAAGAATAAGAACAAGGCAAACAGGAGTGATACTTCCCCCTAATACATTCCTGCGTTCCAGCTGTTTTCAGCTCCAACACTTCTTGGGCTGCATGTGGTTTTGAGGTGTAATGCTTAGGAGACCTCTCCTTTGAGCTCAAGAGAGCTTTATGATCTGCAATGTCTTTCCAGCAAGAAGTTGCACAGGTCCACCACCTGTCATATGAAAAACCACCTTTCTTGTTTGCTTTGAACCTGGCTGCTGCCAGCTTATTCTCTTTTCCAGACCTACGAGTTCTAGCTAACTTAAATCATTCTCCGAATGGAAACCTTTCCTTTCACCTTTTAACATCACTGCTAGATTAGACCCTTTTGCCCTTTGATAGTACAAATTATTTAGTAGCTTTTCCAACAGTTAACCCCACAACTTCTATTGCATGGAAACGTTTCATTTCTTTGTATTCCTATATATTCATATATACCTGTCTGTCAGATTCTGAACTGGTGCAAACCTGTCAATTTGCTATTTCAAAGAAGCTCTATCTGTTTAGACCAAATGAAGCTGTGATCCAAGATTTGTTTTTCTTTTCACAGAAACACAGGTTTGTGATCCAAGATTATATTGCCAGTGATATAAATGTAATAAGCGTCTGAAGATTTTTACAACCTTAGTAGCCTATCTTAAAAATAATCAGTGATTTAAGTGTTCAAAATAATCTCCCTACAGAATTAAATGATAAAGAGAAGTTTGTAAAACAAAGTAGAACTGTGTTTTTTCCTGTTTGAATTTAGACCTACTTCCCAGTCGAATTTAGTCCAGTGTCACTGCTTTGGTGAGAATTAGGATTATGAAGACAGTATATGCCCTAGAAGTGCCTTATGTACCTTATTCTGTGGAACACTGAATATTTCAATAGTGAATACTTAAATGTGAGTACGTTCGCAATGGCTAGGGTGGACAAGTAACCTCTACAAATGAAAAGTCCCGTAAATTGTGCACATTTAGGAGGAACATTCAGTAGCATTCAAAGTAAATGAACTTTTATGAACTGAGACAAAGAAAGATTGTAAAATAAGCAAAGTGGAGCTAATTAAATACTTTATACAAGGAGTCTGTGGAAGAAACAGGAGAAGGTGTAGGTGCAGCCTGCCTTTCTAACCACTGTATTAAAAAACAACATGCAAATTGTTTACGCAGAAGTCAAAACCAAAGCAAGCAAACTGCTTCAGAGCTGGGCAGCATTCCACCCACGTAAGTCTTGTTACATCATGCCTTAAAACTGCCAGTGAGAGCTTCAGGGTATATTAAGATTGCAATGTTGCAATAATCCAAGCACCAGCTAATGAACCAAAACATGGAGCACACAGCTGGGGTTACTTTGCTTTGTAGAGTTGGTCACACTCTTATTGTATGCTGTCACTATATAAATATTAACTTTGATACAGACATATGCAATTTTTTAATAGTTTGATGAGTCCTCTGAGTCAATCATGCAATAAAGAGTTTGTTTATGAATTCCAAGCATGATAGCATTTAACAGGAAGTAAGTTACACAGCTGACTTTTGTGTTCAAACCTGCCAGGTGACGAACTGTATTTCACATTTAAGATATTAAACAGCTCTGTCATTCCTGGTAACCTTTGTGCCTTTATGAGAGTGGATTTTAGCTTCTTTTTGGCCTAATAAACTTTGGGCAGAAGGTAGCAAAGTGAAAAATTTGCTGATATAATTTAGTTTCCTCTCCTTCAGAGATCCAGAAGTCCAGTTTCAACCAGCTGATTTTGTTAAAGCAATGAATTTAAAGGTTGATCAGTGATATAGAATCATATACTTCACTAACTAAATACCTTTAATTACAGAAAAGTGAATGGCGACACTTGCTGTGGGAGGCAGGTTATTTGGTAACTGTTAGTGGCAGAACCTTCTTAGGCTTTTCTATAAAGTATCTAGTGTACAATTCCTGTGCTCCTGAGAAAGATGAAATATATTTCTGTGTTGCAGAAGCAGAGCAAGTATGTTTCTTTAGAATAGGTCTATTAGTCTCAGCTTACAGGGAACCATAGAGCCCTCAGCATAGTTTTCAGCAGACACAAGGAATGCCGAGACGCTACAGCAAGTCACAGTATGGGCAGAGCACTGGATTGTGGATGGCATGCTTCCAGAACCGTTGCACTGCTTCTGTGCTGTTTCATAGTGCCAGCTTTAGACCTAGGTGCCTCTGCTGCTGTCCACTAGTTACTTAATCAATCAGCTGATTTATCAAATAAGATTGTTTTCTACCAGTTTGCCTCAATTCTGCAGGGCCACAGGGTGCAAAATTTTTCTAAACTATTTATTCCTAACTTCCTTCAGTGTGGATTCTGGGCCATATCTTCCTCTTGATGTCAAGGAATAGGACCAATTCATAGAACCATAGAATGCTTTGTGTTGGAAGGGACCTTAAAGATCACCTAGTTCCAACCCCCGGCCATGGGCAGGGACACCTGCCACTAGACCAGGTTGCCCAAAGCTCCACCCAGCCTGGCCTGGAACACTGCCGGGGATGGGGCATCCACAGCTGCTCTGGGCAGCCTGCGCCAGTGCCTCAGCACCCTCACAGTAAAGAATTTCTTCCTTATATCTAATCTAAATCTACCCTCTTTCAGTTTAAAGTCATTCCTCCTTGTTCTATTACCCTTGTAAAAGGTCCCTCTCCAGCTTTCTTGTCAGCCCCTTTAGGTACTGGAAGGCTGCTGTAAGGTCTCCCCGGGGCCTCTTCTCCAGGTTGAACGACCCTGACTGCCTCAGCCTATCTTCACAGGAGACGTGCTCCAACCCTATGATCATCTGTGTGGCCCTCCTCTGGACTTGCACCAACAGGTCCATGCCCTTTTTATGTTGGGGGCCCCAGAGCTGAACGCAGTACTCTAGGTGGGGTCTCACAAGAGCAGAGTAGAGGGGGAGAATCACCACCCTGGACCTGCTGGCCACGCTTCTTTTAATGCAGCCCAGGATTTGGTTGGCTTTCTGGGCTGTAAGTGCACCTTGCTGGGCCATGCTGAGCTTCTTGTTAACCATCACCCCCAAGTCCTTCTCCTCAAGGCTTCTCTCAATCCATTCTCTGCCCAGCTGGTATTGATACCAGGGGTTGTCCCGACCCAGGTGCAGGAATTTGTACTTGGCCTTGTTCAACTTCATGAGGTTCACATAGGCCCACCTCTCAAGCTTGTCAAAGTTCCTCTGGATGCATCCCTTCCCTCCAGCATGTCAACTGCACCACTCAGCTTGGTGTCATTGGCAATTCTGCTGAGGGTGCACTCAGTCCCAATGTCCATGTCAGTGACAAAAATGAGGAGCGTCATTCATCAGTTCTTTATGGAAGTACTGCCAGTAGCATACCGTCAGCTGGAAGTAAGCTAGGTAGCCTCCTGCAATGAACTGCCTTCTGTTCTACATGATCTTTTAATTCGTGAGACCTTATTTTAAATCGCACGTGGTGTGCCAGTTGAAAACAGCTGCATGGGGCTCAGCACCCTTCACACTTACATGAACACTGGGATTATATTTACATTATTCTGCATCCACATTCATGCCATTTTCCTTAAGAAAGCTGGTAGCCAGGGAGTTTTCCCTTGGTGTGTACACAGCAGCCTTTTGGGAAGTGTAGCTTTGTATTCTCTTTCAACTTCTAAACCAGCTCAGTAGTACCTGAGGTGTACTACACCACACCATCTGTGTAACAGCTAATATTTTCAACTATTCACCCTCCAGGATCCCAGGGCATTTTCCAAAATAATATACAAGTGCCATTTCCTGAGAACTGTATGAGGCTTATTAAATAAATAACATCTGAATCTTACAGCTGAGTAAATATTCCACCCATTCGATAAAGCCTAAAGTGACAGTCTACATAGGGCGGGTCTCAGTAAGAGTTGAGGAGAGTCAGTATTACCAGAGAATATAAAACCTACTGAAATGAAATTTGAACCAATAGGTCTGTTAACAGCCAGAAAGAACACCCAGGAATAGTGGGTGTGATGAAATCTTATCATAAAAAAGCAGCTCACCTGAATTCACTACCAGTTTGAACTTTAAAACAAAAAACTTCAATGCAATTAACCCCCTGCCACCAAGATACCAAGAAAAGAACAAATTTGTCATGCCAACAGAGAAACAAAACTTTGCAATGAATTTTGACAAAAACACAGTAGTGTCCAATATTATTTAAAAAGAAACTATAGCATCAGTACTTGTTACATGCCATTGCTTTCCTCTGAAAGCCACCACCTATGTAATGATCTCAGAGCTCTCTTGCAAACGTTGGCTCATTGCCTTTGAGAAAGTTATCTTGCCATTCAGCAGATAAGGGTGGGAAAGGTAATGATGAACAGAGTCATAAAGCTCATCAAAGTTCACACAACAAATCAACAGGAGAGCTTATAGGAGAAACATCTTCATTCCAGTTCATCCACTGTAGCTGTATTCAACTACATTTATAAGGTATTTCTAACACTGAGTTTATCCTGCTAGGTTAATATATACAAAATGTGTTAGGTTTTGAACAGCTGCCCTGCCAGAGGTTTGGGTTAATCCAGCACAGCCACACTTCTATAGGACAGCATTGTACACTTCTTCTTCAGAGTAATGAAGTTGAATTTTACCATTTACTTTGCACAAAATTTCAACAGTAGCCATAAAATTAATTTAAAATCTGGACAGAATAAACTGGAGAAGAGTAGATTGAAGAAAAGTACCAGGACAGGAAATCCAGATCAGTTTTACTGTGCTGGTGAAGCTGATAGGCACTCGCTGGTCTTACTGAAAGACAGATTGCATGATTATCCAACAAAACTAGCAAAACCCACTTCACATGTTTATCTTTCAGCCACTTCCCATATTTCTCTTTCTTGTAGGAAGAAGACTACTGGCACTTAAGAGTAACAAAATAGCTTGAAGGTTTCTCTCCACTATCCACCAATAATAATTTCTGGCAATAGCAGCTATTTGGTTCATGTCAATTGACATTTTGAAACATTTAAAAATATCACAGTAGAGATTTAAAATGTTCTTTTACATGTGTTTTTTCTAGCTAAGAATATTTAGAAAGTTGTCTGTTTGTGACAACAGCCCTACCATTTCAAGAGGTGAAATGGTCAAAGGTTTTGTATGTTTTCTTATAGCTGTATTGATATTGAGAGAATGAGGTATGGCTGGCTGTCATGCAGAACTCAGAGGAAGTCATTGTCAGATGACACATGACCTGCATAATTTGTTAGGTGGGAGCAGAAGCTGCTTTGCTCTTCCTGGATGTGCAGAATATAATGCCAATCAAATGGGCACAGGCATTTCTTTCCAATAGGTGCTGTTGGTCAACTTCTAGGACTCTGCCTCTAGAAAATGCTTCTTAGTTGCTTATGCCTCCAAATCTTTTTCAGGTTTTTACAGACTGATATGTTTGCAGTATGCACAAAAATGTACTTCATAATAAAACAATTACGTAATTCTCTAATTCCATTATTTTATCTGTGTAAAGTTTTGTGTTACAGAAGTGTGAAAGAGAGAATAAAAATATAACGCTTATAATAATTATTATTATTGAAGCTGTCCTGGATAGTGACTGTTCTTTATGGAGTGGCTATAGAGGAACTCTGGAATGATTAAAAACTGCTATATAAATCCTGCTGCTCCAAGATCTGTGTTGCCATTAACATGCTTTTGACTTCTCCATGCTTAAGAAGTCTCTACATATGTCAGTTCTCACCAGTTCCCTCTCATGCCATTCCTGTTTCTGTTATCACACATGAACTTGGCTGTAGGACCAACAGGAAACAGAAACATCAAAGGAAATAATAATTTGTTTTAAATTATGTTTGTAAAAGATTATGTAAACTTTTCATGCTTGATACCTCCAATGACAGAGGATCTAATCCGTCTTCAACCCTTCCCTGGAGGTAACTCTGAGAGTTCAAACAAATAGCAAGTCTCATTTGAACATAATGTAAATATATAACATACAGACTGTGTAAGATTTCTTTGGTGCACTAACCATGGTAAAGGGTAGTGTAAAATATGTTGCCGCCTATCAGCTGTTCTGTGGCCACCCTGCAAAGGTAAATTCAGTTAGGTGGAATTGATAGAGAATCTTTGCTAATATAAGACTGGATAGGTTATATATAAGATAGATTATATATGAGAGAGATAGGAAACTACTGGAAGGCTATGAAGATGGCTTTGGGCCTGGAGCATGCCTCTTGTGAGGAAAGGCTGGGAGAGCTGGGCCTGTTTAGGCTGGAGAAGACTGACAGGGGATCTCATCAATGTCTACAAATATCTTAAGGGCGGGTGCCAAGAGGATGGGCCAGGCTCTGTTCAGTGGTGCCCAGTGACCGGACAAGGGGAAATGGGCACAAACTGCAACACAAGAAGTTCCATCTGAGTGTGAGGAAAAACTTTACTCTGAGGGTGCCAGAGCACTGGGACAGGCTGCCCAGAGAGGGTGTGGAGCCTCCTTGTCTGGAGGTGTTCAAAACCCATCGGGACATGACTCTGTGGCACCTGCTCTAGGAGAACCTGCTTTAGCAAGGGGTTGGACTAGGTGGTCTCCAGAGGTCCCTTCCAACCCCAAATATTCTGTGATTCTGTTGTTTAGTCTACCACCTGCAGTATACATGAGAAGAGAAGAGCACAAAAAGAGGCTCACCCGTTTTGAGTCCTTATGATAAAGGAATTCTCATATGCTTCATCCTTTTGGCATAACCCTGAAATTAATAAAGCATTTCTCCCTAGATTCTCTGTGCAAATAAAAATGTTGTGGTACCATTTAAATAAGATGAAATTTAATCTCACACATGCACCGGCTTCACATACAAATTTTACTTCAGAACTGAAAAAAGTTTGCCTGCAGTAGGTATCTTACGATTACTACAAAAAAACACTACTACAGTAGTTAAGCACAGATTTGCTTAAAAAGAGAAAGTGGGTCTTTTAGCCCTCTTTAGTAATGGCCAAGTCAGTAACTGCCTTTTGTAGTAACCAGGCCCTAAACTGGGCAGAGCTCTGCTGATTTTTTTGTTGCTAAAAGGCATTGCAGCAAGTCAGCTTAATCTGGCCCAAGTGGCAGAAGAGAAAGCTGCTGTGAACAATGGTTGAATACTTCATCTAAGAACTATCAGACTTTTCAAAAATAGTAACTGTACATTACAATGTCGAACAAAGTCTGGCTGATTGTCACAGATACAACATAAATATATTTCAAAATTACTAGAGATGTCTGAATAATTTGGCTTTTCTAACTATATTGAATCGTATTTTCCTTCTTTAAGGTTAGAACTAATTGATTATCAAAAGAATCTAGAGAAAGAAATGAGATAGCCAGTTCTGAAACTTAGTAACAGTGCAGTGACTCTCAGTGTTACTGCCAAAAGCTTTGTTTCTCCCCACTAGCTGACAGTTTCCTGGTTACAGTGGGACACCAAGGGAGCTGCCATCAAGTGGGAATGTTTGTTAGATGTTAGAAGCAAAACCTCAAACAACCTTGGCATTTGGCGGAGAACACACACAGACAGGCATGCCAGAGCAGCGTGCTGACAACAGCCCTTCGTTCCCAACAGCCCTTCGCTTCCAGCAAAGAGCCTGGTATGCTTTGAACCAGCTGGAGTTTTTTCCAGGCATGGTGGAGTTAAATAAGTGAGAAAGAAAGTCCTGAGTACATCTATCACTGTAGCTGCAAGTAGATGTTTTACCTCAATTGTAAGGGAAAGGCTTGTTCTAGTTCCTGCTGGTGGAAGTGAAGGCTGTATTTCTTTTCTGGTAGATACTTTATGACTGTGGGGAGGTTATTTTATTTCATGAGGTACAAAGTCGCGCTTTATACTTGTTTGTTAGCCAGTCTTTGCTTTGTGCCCATGCTGCTAGAAACAGTAACGAAATTCAGCTGAAGGCCCTGCATAACTTTTTAATTTCCAGGTAGGATACAGTATCTGGTTTATCAGGCACTTGCTAGGGAGGTAGATCCTTTTTCTTAACGTACTTGCTAGTGGAAGGAAAAACTGGTCATTCAAGTTACATGCAGCACATGTGATTTGAGAACGGGCTGATAAGTAAACGGTACTGATAATTGATTTTGCTTGCTTATTAGCTGTTTTTCTATTTGTGGCAAATACTAGTAGATCTAATAACAAAGAAATGCTCTTGGGACATTTAAAGAACTATTTCACCTGTAGCTACTGATGTAATAATAAATTAACAGAAATTAGTCAAAACCAAAATAAAATAAAGTTAATGAAAGCTTCATTGAATAAAATGTGCATGTCTTGTGTGGTTTTGGTTTACAGAAGCATTTATGTTGAGAACTCAGCAGTTTCATGTGACTTGCTGGGGCCGGTGCTATGGACTGTCTTTCTCTGGCAGATCTTTTATTAGCTGATCATCCTTTGAAAGCATGTGCATAAACCATTTGCAAAGACAATGCTGAGAAAGAGGACAGCTGGGGTCATTATTTGAAAAGGCGCTAGTATTTTTCCTATGAGCCACAGATAAAATGTTCCAGATTTCTGTTTCAGGCTGTAAAGCAGACCAGGCTGTTCTTGAGTGTAAGTTTACCTTCACAGGAAATCCATTGTTTGGAAAGCTAATGGAGCCACCACACCCCTGTGTGCACACAGATGGGCTCTCGGATAAGTTCTTGTTCTCCAAGG
Organism: Falco rusticolus; assembly: GCF_015220075.1. Taxonomy (NCBI): domain Eukaryota; kingdom Metazoa; phylum Chordata; class Aves; order Falconiformes; family Falconidae; genus Falco; species Falco rusticolus. Next base: position 44,517,491 of record NC_051193.1, read on the forward strand.
GACACGAATATCTAGAAATTATCTGATAATGTTATTGTTCAAGTTCCAATAATTGAAAATCCTACAAGAAATGATACATTAATTTGCATGAATTTATTGGAGTAGGGAACTTGATCTGAGTGAGGAAGGGAATTAGCAAGTAGGAATTACAATGTCCAGTCCAATGCAAAGTCCAATCCAAATTCAGTTTCAGATTAGGTCCTACTGAAACAGTAGATCATGTGCAATACATTCAGCATCTTTGGGCAATACAGTTGGAAAACATAGTTGCGAAACTCAATGTTTATATGACACTTCTGATGGTTTGAAAAAGGTTGTTTTCAGTCATACACTTCCCTTGCTCTTTATACAAATAGCCTGGCTAAATACAAGTAGATTTTTAGAGGAAAAGCTAAAGGCACATTCTTACCACCAGCATAATCCTGAAAAATTTGAAACTCTTACCTCAAAATTTAAAGCACATGAAAGAAAAGAGATGGAGCTTTAAAAATGCTGGTTCAAATGGGTGGTAGTTTATGAAATCAAATATTTCTGCTATAAGGAACTGAAATGGGTTCTTAAAGTGGGAAGTGCTGGGCCGACTTCAGGTGACAGTGTCCATGCTGCAGCTAGCCCAGCTAGTAATGCAGGTTGCATTGTTGGATTTTAATTTTGAAGCAGCTTTTACTATCCATAGTTTTGGATGATCCAAATCACACTTTTGGATAATTTGTATTTTACTGATTCATCTGCAGGGACAAATGATTGTGCTTACATAGCTGTGCTACTTGCAGCACAATTTTTAAAAATATACAGGGAGAAGATCCTTTTGTCTTTGCATTTACAGTGCTGTCTTTCCAATATTATGAACACACCGTCTGTACTCTGCAGAGATGCGCAGACTGCTGCTGTGACAGTGAAGCTGCCCCTGTTTCATTCACTCAGAAGAGATACCACAGTGCAGCAATATTTTCCACATAACCACAGGCATCTCTGATGTTTATTGAACATTCACAATGTGATTTTTTTGACTATGTGACCTGCCCGGCTCATTTTAAGTGTTTGTACTTCGCTCCTTTTGACATTTAAGTCTGCTTGTTACAAAAACAGTGTGTGGACAGAAACAAACTGGTATGACACATTAAACCCCATCATAACTCAAAGGGAAGTGTTGTAAAAGTGGAAGTGTCAAGAAAGTACAGGTTTACACAGATTTGTGTAAACACTTTATTCAAATGCTTTGGATACAGATAAACAGTCCTTGTGCAATATTTGTTATGGTTTCACCTGCTTTCAGCTGGAAACTGAAAGTGTTTTGATAAATGGGACAGAAAAGTTTGTTGAGTTGCTCTGCAGCTGCAAGTACTTCTGTACGTTATACCGAAGTGCTATCTTACAATTTGTAACAGCAGTCTTGGTAATACATTTATTTTATTTTATTTTATTTTTTTCCAGAGAGGAGGAACCATTACCTTGTACTGCACTTGTGATGATTGGCTGGACCTGCTGGCATTTCCTGAAAAACGAGAAATAGAGGTTTTGGTGATATTCTTTAATGGGCACAGATGTAAGTCTTAGTTAAGATGTTTTAGAAAGTTTTTTATTATTGAAATCCTATTTTAACTGAAACTGAGACTTAACAAGTACAAGATCAGATTTCAAATGGGTGGAAAAGGCAGGGAAAATTGAGGGCTACAAAATAAATATTTGATGGACCCTTTAAAACATTCTTTGGAATTTAAGAAATTTGGTTTTATATCAAATGGTTGATAATATTCTTAGGCATTTTTTAAAAAGTTATATTCAACTTTGTCAGTTTCTGTAATCTCACTGCTAATTGTGATATGATTTTCCTTTAACCCTCATGACATGTTTTCTTTAATTCTTATTTTCTGGTTGCATTTCTGCAGATAAAAGCATCTGGCTTTCCTGACTGGTACAGTGTCTGGGTACTCATAATGAGTTGACTTCTAAGTGGAGGATAAATGAACTCATTTACATGTCTATATTCTTTCCCAGCTTCTCCTCCTCTCCAATATATGCGATTTTTATATAGGAGGGACAATGGTGTAACACCCGCCTACTCCAGTTCCATTTTTTCAAATGTAACTTCTAAATTTGTTTATTAAATATACTGGCTCTAAAGCTGTTCCTACCCATGCCTTATTCCTACTTTATATGAGGAAATAACATTTGGATAAATTATGCTAAAAAGTATATCATTCTTTGTAGCAGCAAGAAAAAAAAATGCCTGTAACCCTCTCCTGTTGTGATTTTGGTTTTAGTGGTACTTGTGCTCTACTCTTTTATAGTGGTTTGCAATAGGTAATATAGAATAGCTGGCATGAAGTAAGCTGGTTTACACGCCCAAGCTGCACATGCAGGAATTCAGATGAATGTGTGGTTTAACTCTGGTGTCACCTGTAGAACTGGAGGTCTTTATAAGTGAAGTATTTGCGAGGTACAGTTATACTGCAATAAATAAAAAGTGTTTAGAAAACCTATGGAAACCAAAACCCCAAACTGATGCTTAATAAAAATACCCAAATCAATTCCAGAATTAGCTTTTAAAATGCATTCCAGCTCTGTTGATTCCTCCTTTCAAGCATACTTCTACTACTGTGATAGATAAAAATTCAATCTGCTTCTACAGTTTTTGAGGCTATCATACAACTCTATAGGATAAGGATTTAAGAAGTCAGGTATCTTTATAGAAGTTGGTGGTATCCATTAAGGCTGCTGTATGACACTGGGGTCTGGACCTAGTGAAGAAGAGGAGACAGCTAACATTGCATGGAGAAAGAATTTGTTCACAGAAGTAAAGTTTTGTTTCCTGGGAGGGTCAAATGTGGACTCCAGAAGGTGTTTGTGTATTTGGGGGTGGGTGGGTGGGGGTGGAGCTGGGGGTGCAAAGTTAAAATATCTTTTCATTTTAACTCAAATGCTACTCAGAGTAACTTCTGAGACAGGTGGCAGGATGTCTCATCAAAGTGAAACTAGAGTTGCCCTGCTGAGACTCCACCTGCTATGTAAAAGTACTACCACCTTCCTGCCAAATGGAGAGAATTACCTGACTCCAGCAGACTTTAAGTCTGTGTCAGTTAAAAGTGATTCATTAGGGTTGTGAGATTAAGCACTACAAAATTACAAAAAATCTACTGGACAACTAGAACTAGAACCCTCCACCTTGAAACTGCAGAATTAACATAATCAGTTTCTTAATTATAGGAGTAAAAAGTGTCCCATGTTCTGGTGTAAATTTCCCTTCCCAAGGGTTTCAGAGCATCCACAAACCAAGGCTCTGACCCTTGGCCACCTGATGAAGGAGTTGGTGGAGTCAAGAGTGAGGTTCTACATTTAACAATGAGATTTTTGTGATAAAAAAAAAAATTAGCTACTGGCCCTTTAGTCTGGTTTGGGAAATGTCCTTCTAAACATTACGTACCTGCTGCATTTAGCATTTGTAAAAAGTTAGTGCTCTGTAAGAGCACGACCCTCTGCAGCTTTTCATCTCTCTCACTAGTCATTTAATTAGTCACTAGTCACTGCTCAGGTCACCAATTCCTCAAAATAAAAATGCGGCTGATAGCAGTAGCTGCTATAGCATGGTTAGAACCAGAACACAAATAAAAATAACTCATAACTGTACAAGTTATGGGCAGATTGACCACATCTCATCCACTGGTTTCTCCAGTGGATACTGGGTCAATCCTAGTACTATAATGTTTTCTTTAAGATAATATGCCTATAGCACAGAGTATCATGGACTTGAAAGCAAATAAACCAGCAGTAATATCCTCATTGCATTAAGCAATCACTTGAAATGCATTTAATTTCACACCATGGTAAGTACAACTGAAATCATCACAAGCGTATTAATGAAATAGCCACTTTTATTTTAGTCCTGATTTTCATTCAGTTTGCGGACATTGTATCTCAGAACTGTTTGCATTGAAAGTACCCTAATATTTTGTGGGTTAGTAGACAGATTAATGTCTATAAAAGTGTTTTCCTGTTAGACAGGGAAGACATATCAGAAGCAGCTCTTCAGTTTTCAGATGATTCCCTGACATTTTGTTTTCTTTCAGAATGTTTCTTTAGGTGAGATCCTCCAAGCAAAAGCAACATGCAGTTAAAAGTGTAATTTGGAAAGCTGTGCCTCAGTTATGGTTCATCTTGATGCAGCTTAGAATCATAGAATGGTTTGGGTTGGGAGGGACCTTTAAAGGTCATCTAGTTCCACCTCCTCTACAATGAGCAGGGGACATCTTCAACTAGAACAGGTTCCTCAGAGTCCGGACCAACCTGACCTTGAGTGTTTCTAGGGATGGGGGCTTCCTTCCCTTACTTGTACTGCATGCACTTTTGGCCTTTTTGCATGTATTTAGACTTTGCAAATGTTTTTGATTTGTGGTACTGTGGTTTCTCCCCCGTCAAGAGATGGTAGGATAGCAAGTTTAATGTTTTTCATAATACTTTAATTTTTCTTACTTTTTTCCTATGCATGCCTTAGCAATAGATCACTAGTGGATTTATATCACAAATGGAAAATGCCTCTAAGCTGTTCTGAAACAATAACTTTTTTTTTCTTTTACCTGTGTAAATATTATACCTAACCCAATGGGTTTCTGAATCCAAATCCCTGACTCTGTTTGAAGGTGTGATCACAATGTAAGTGTTACTTGCAACAACTATGATAGTAATAGGGGCTAGCAGCAGCAACTCAATACTTGACAGCCATTGGCAATCTGCTTACAATTTCAATTTCTAAACTAATCTCTAGTGCTGTTAGTTAGGATTTAAAACCTTAGGGAAAATAGATATATTCATTATTTTTGCATTTCCAGATCTCTCTGGAAGGTTGCTATGGGCACAGAATATTATAATTCTTCTTTCTGTCCCCCAGACGATGCTTGCAGCAGCTGTGCCCCAAGCTCCACGTTAGCAGGTAGCTGACCCATAACACAGAAAGTCGAAAGAAAAACCAAGAGACGCTTGCATAGGCCTTATAAGCACATTTGTGAATGTTTACAGTTCTGGGGAAAAAGAAGAAAGAAAAAGAAAAAAAAGAGGGCTTGTGGAACAAGCTGGAGAAGACGAAGTGTGAACGAATACGTGACAGAGCACTGATACGCAGGACAGCTCTTCTGAGACTGGTAGGGGGTGTAAGAAGGATGCGATAGTTACAAAAAAATCCATCCCTATCAGGTCTGGCTTTTACACAAATTGTAGCAGACTGAAACACACTCCTGCTGTGAGTCCCACTCCACATGCTACCTTGCCACCTCTGCCATTTCATCTCCCAAGAACACTGGAACATTCCCAGCGCATGTAACAAACTCTGAAAACGTGTATAGTTTTCCCATGTGAATGCTTAGGATATTAAGTTACATTAAATGCCCTGAAATCTTGCATCTACCTCAGTTCACCTGTGCTTACGTGCACTTTCATGAAGTATTCTGATAAGCAACAGGAACAGAGGAAGCCATAGGTGCTAAGGCGGCGGTCAGGCAGGGGTGCCAAGACAGCGCAGGCCTCCTGCTCTCGCCCAGCAGCCGCGGAGCACGCCTTTTACTCTCTTAACCCGGCACCGTACCGGATTTCTCTCCTTTGCAGGGACCAGCGGATCAGGAAAAAACCAAACACACCACACTAAGCCGCTCCCGCGGGCAGGGTGCGACGGCACCGCGGGCGGCGATGCGCCTGTTGCGGCGGCCGCTCCGGCGGGGGGCTCCGGGCAGCGCCTGCCACCTACCCGCCGCGCCCGGCCCAACCCGCCGCCCGGGAGCGAGGCCGGCCCCGGCGGAGGAATGTCTCACGGCAGGGCCCGACCGGCACCGAAGGGCCGCCCCGCCCGCCGGCGCCTCACCCCTCGGCACTGCCCCTCGGGAAGGGGCACCGCAGCGGCGGCGGCTCAGCCGGGCGCCGCTCCCCTCACACGCCCGTCGCCGGGATGAGCGCCGGCGCTCCCCCCCCGCCCCCCCCGCGGGCCCTCGCCGCCGCCCCGCGGCCCCGCGGCCGGCAGGGGAGGCGCGGCGGGCGCCCCCGCCCGGTCCCCGCCGGGGGGTGTTGGGGGGCACGGACACGCCAGCCCCGTCCCGCAGGCCCCGGGCCGCCCGCTCCCGCCGGGCCGCGGGGTGCGGGGCGCGCGGCGGCGGGCGGCGGGGGCGCTCCGGGAGGCGCTCCCCCCCCGCGCATGCGCAGCGCGCGCGCCAGCGCTCCGTGACGAGAGCACTCCGGCGGCACCAGGAGCCCGACGCGCGCGCTCATAGGCTGCCTGGCCCCGGCCGGCGCGCGCCCGCGGCGCGGCTCTTCCTAGTGCGCTCGCGGGGGCGCGCGCGCCGTCGCTGGCGCCGTCGGTTGCTGTCGCCGCTCGCTGCACGGCGTACGCCGCTCCTCGCTGTCAGCTGCTCGCGCGGCGCTCCCCGCCCTCGGCGCGCGCGCTGTCCGCGTCTCGCGCTCCGTCGCCTCAGTCCGCCGGCGGCTCCGTTAAGCGGCGGCGGGTTCCTGCTTCCGTCTCCTCGCCGCGGTGTCCCCCCGCCCTCCCCTCCCCCTCGCCGCCCCGCCGCTCGCCCCGGCGTCTCCCCGCGCCCGGCACCCTCGGCGACGGCAGCGCGGGCCCTGCCAGCGGCGCCGGCACTCGGGTAAGGGGATGCGGGGGCTGAGCGGGAGCCACGGCGGCGGGGAAGCGGGTGCCGAGCCGAGACCGCGACCGCGCCGCTCCGGGCAGCGCTCCCCATCCCTCCCCCCGGGCCTGGCGCCGCCGCCGCTGCGACTCGGGCGCTGCTCGGCAACGGCTGCCGCCGGGGTGGCGGTGGCGGGGAGGGGGCCGGTCCCCCCGCCCTGTGCCGGGGTCCCCCCGCCCTGTGCCGGGGACCCCGTGGGCTCCCTCGCCTGAGGGGCGCTGGCGGGGCCTGAAGCCGCCGGCGAGCGCGGCGAGGGAAGGGGAGGCCGGGACTCGGTGGGCGGCCGGGGCATCACCATCGGCAGCGGGGCCGGGCCGGGCCCAGGCGGGAGGTGTTGCCCTGGGGAGCGGCGCGGCCGGCGGGGTCCGGCGGCGGGGAGCGCGGCCGCCGCCGTCCTGCGCGTCGCGGCCGCAGGGCGCGGGGGGCGGCCTCCAACTTTCCTTGTCCCGGGAGCTAGGGCCGCCCGGGGGCCGCCCGGGTTTGGCAGAGGGAGACGCACGGGAAGCGTGGGCTTCGTGCACAGACCTTACGCTCCAGGGCCCCTCGGTAGCTCGAGGAAGTGCTGGGCTTACAAGGGTGCGGAGCCATCGGTTGTTGCCTGGGGCTTTTCCCACGGCGACCCTTGCAGCATCTCGGCACGTTTAACCGCTTTGGTCTTGGATTCTGTTACTGATAAGGCGCCGGCGATTTTTCCTCTAGTCAAGTGTGTGCACAATGTATGCTCGGGTCTTTCACACGCATGTGCGGGTGTGTACCTGCTGTGTTGTAGATGCTCTCCAAAGACCATGCTGTGACCCTCTGCTTTCAGAAACTCATGACTGGGGGTACAGGAATAGGTAGACTGTAACGCCGTGGTGGAGGTTGTACCAAAAAGCCTACGGGCATAGACATCTGCTGAAAAATTGCTTGTTGAAAGACCGTAAGTTCTTTGGGGCTGTACCTGCTGTCCTTGTGTCCTCAATGCACACATGGTGCACTGTGATACACATGCTGTGCGTGTGTGGATGTGGAAAACCACAGTGTGTTCAGAAGGTTCTTCACTTCCTGTGATCTTGTATTAGCACTTCCCACTGCCTTTTGTGTGTGTACTGAAATATACAAGTCTGTTGAAATGTGTATGTTTCAGTATAAACATGTATACTGAAACATACAAGTCCACTGAAATGTGTTTCAGTATCTGCATGTACACATGTAATTTCTCTACCCCAAAATGCAGCATTTTAATGTCTAGACCTTAACTGAAAGCTGATAGAATAAATACTTCAGAAAGGGTGCTTAGGCATGAATTTTTTTTATTATTATTTTATAGTATTAATCTTTTTTTTCCTCTTTTTCTAAGTCATTTTCCACTGTAAATTGTCAAAAACTTTAGAATCTGAACTGCAAAAGCAAACAAATGGCCAACATTGCCTGTGCTGCTGGTGCTTGGGGTAGTTTTACAGAAGGCTCTGTTACAGTTCCTTCCATTATTAAAGCAAGCTAGTTAGCAGGAGTTTGTGGCTATGCTTTGATGTATTTCCAGCAGCGTCTGTTTCACTGGTTATTACAGGTATGCCTACTGCCAGACTCTTATTGATACTCGTTAGGGTTTCATGAATGTGTGTAGCTGAAACTGACAAACTAGTGTACTGCAAAGTTTGCATATTTTCCCATCAACATGTAATGAGACAACCTTTTTTCAGTGGTGAAAGTGTAATTAATTATTCATATTTTCTGAGCAAGCAGTTCAGTAATGAGGGAAGGGTAGGAATCAACTTGGAGAGTTGCATCATGCAAATTCACTCTTTTAGTGATGCAGCTGCCAGGACATTTGACAACTGGGAAATACAGAGGGTCAGATTAGAAGTTGTAGCTTGCTTTCTCTTTTACTCTTGCGTCTTTGTTTAGTATCTTTTAAACTGTCAAGATTTTAGTTCTAGCTAATATTAGAACAAGAAAAAAATGTTAAGTATACTTGCTGGAGTAGAAATGGAGCTAATTCACCTTAAGTGAATTAGTAAGGGTAGTACTAAACCACATAGGGACTTCCTTTTGTTTTGGAACCTGTGGTTTACGATCACTTTATTGGGACTGCAAACAGAGGCTTCATTGTGTAGTGGAATGTTTATATACTACAAATATTGCACACCATTGATAGGATTAAACAGGAAAATTGTAATTTTGGTCCATTCCAGTTTCTCTGTAGCTGTATAGAATTGTTGCTTTATCTGTCAGATCTGTTCTAAACCAAATGATTTTTCCAGTCTTGGAATTTATGTACAGTAAAAAATAATCAACAATAATTTGACTTATACATTATGTGATTAGCCTGTTCATTGACATTTAAGGGGATAAAGATGAAGAAGATTTGGACTTCTGTATTTAAATCTTGTTGGAGAGTCAGAATGTAAAATAAAAAGTAATTACTATAATCTTAGGCTGGTCTGGAGGGGGAGCTAGTGTCAAAGCAAAATGTGACCATTTTTTTCCAGAGGTATTCAAAAGCTTGCTGTTTGGTCATAGAGTATGCTTCTACTACAATAACAAAAACAAATGTAGATGATGCATGCTATGTATGATTGCATTAATATGCATCTCTTATATGATAAACATAATCTTCAAGTGAAGTGATGTGTGTGTTTTTTAGGGAAATTGTGCGTATGTTTTGCTACTATGCGACAAAAACTATCTTCAAAGAACTTTGAAGTTGTGAGATCAAGCTCTGATAAATCATCAAATGCCAAAGTAGGGATTCTTTTAAGAACTGTAGCTTGGCCTGTACATGGCTAAATGTTACACTTTCCCCTACAATGTTTCTTTTAGTATACAGCATGGAATGACATAATTGTGTTCAGTTAGCAATATTGAATCTTTTTCCTTGGTATAGGATGAGGTGTGGCCTTACTACTTGTTATGTGCTGTTCATACTGAACCTTCATCATTTCCTCTTGCTGTTTCATTACCTTCAGTCTCTAGTGCTTGCATGTTTTGCTAGTAATATTTTCACAGAAGTCTCTGGAGGTGTTATGTGTCCCTTCATGCTGAATATCCAGTTTAGGGCCTTTATGATACTATTTTTCAAAATAATCTATCAAGTGTTTTAATGATTTGCATGTTCTAAAATGTTTTCTCATAAAGGTCTGTCTCTATATGTAATTTACTCTAACAATAACCTGGCTTTTTTTTTCTTTTTTTTTTTTTTTTACAGATCCCTTAACAGGGATCCATGAATGCATACGCTAGAGAAGACCTCATTGTTTTAGTGTTTTAGTATGGTGTCTGTTGATTTAGACTGCAAGTATAAATAGTTAGATCTGCTGCAGCATTAACCCTGAGATACTAAGTCCAAAATTTTGATAAAGAGTGGATTGCCCATTGAAAGTGTGTGTGTATGTGGAGGGGTTTGTGGTGGTGTTTTTTTGGTTTGTTTTTTTGTTTTGGTTTTTTTTTTTTTTTTAGAGGTGAATTGCTTGCAAGGGACAAGAAGAAAATCAGATTTCTCTGGGACAATATTAATTCCCTTTCTTTTCCTGCAAGACCTGTCTTATTAACAGCACACTTGCCAACATTTGCAGTGTACATAGCAAAGTCCTTTTATATTATAGTGTCATTATTTAAATATTTTGTAATATCTTGTTCAGTAATACACCAAGAGTACCTTGTGCACAAGGGCACAGAGAACAAGATATAATTTTAAATTTTTGTGATGTGACTATAATTTATTTTTTTAAACCAAGGGCTAGTTTTTTGGTACTTACCTGTTTAAAAAAAATAAAATTCTTTGCGCATAAACAAAATGTTTCAACATGCTAGATCAAAAAATGCAGCAACCCTGATGGACAGGAGGAAGCCTATTAAGTGGGATTGCATTATAGCATGTAAGTCTTTAGAAAGGCTGAAATTTGTATGTTTTTCCATGAGACTTACGCCACTTGAGCTAGCAGAGAATGTGATACTAGTAGTTTCTAATTCATCTGTGGTCCAAGTGCTATGGTCTTGACATGGTTTTCTAAGATTTTCAAGTGTTTCAAGGCAGTGATGAAACTTGGGCATCTTGGGTTCTATTCCAGGCTCTGGGAATGAACATGTTCTGGTTGTTGCTGACTTTTCTGCTTATTTCTTCTGTGATACCTACTTAAATATCTTCCTGTCCCAGTCTTTTTTGCCCTATTCCAAAATTTTTGTTTCTTGCTAAAGGGCTTCTTATCTGAGATCCAGAACTGTTGTGCAGGAAGAGTCTAACTAGTAAATTGTTTAGCCCAGTGTTCTTCCACTGTTTGAATCCTAACTAGCTATTTGCACTCCTATCTGCTGGTCTCAGGCTTCAGTCCACTATCCTCAGCTTCACACCCAGTTCTCTTATTATGGCTAGGATCTGTCCTCTCTGTGTTCTGCATTTCCACTGGCTTCTGTTCTATTTTCTGAAGTTTTTCAACTTCAGTGTTGTACTTCATTCTGGTTTTCCGGCCTAGCTGGTCTCTCATCCAAATTTGTTTTTTTCCTTTCTTGCTGGTCTTCTCACCCATATCAGATTTGGTTTGTATCCCAAATTCAAGATTCTGTTCACAGTGTCAACTGTATTGGCTTTTTCCCTGCATTGCAGATCTTTCTTCAGTCAAGTCCAGTTGGTCCTCCTCTTTTCCACCCTTTTGTTCATGTGTATAGCTTATCTCTTCATGCTTGCTGGGTCCAGCAGGATATCACTGAGAAGCAATTTAGATGCCAGTGGTCCATCCTGATACTCAGGGAAACAAACAGGCCTATCAAGAGATGAGCTTTGCTCGGCAGGGAACTCATGTCTGAAGCTCCAGTGCAAAAATAGTATATACAAGCAGTGGAAGCTGGGATGGGCTACAGAGGAGAAATTTAGAAACATTGTCCTGGTATTTGGGGATGACATCAATGCTTACTTAGAGACGACACTTGCAGGGGAGGTCAAGGGCAGCAAGAAGAGTTTCTTCTAGTACTTTAGTAGTAAAAAGCTGGACTAGTAAAATATGGGCTTCTTTCTGAGTGTGATGTGTCATTTAGTGACAGTGGACAAGGGTAAGGCTGAAGTATGCAATGCCCTTTTTTCCTTAGTGAGTCTTCACTGACAAGGTCTCCCCGGGTCTCTGTGCTTAATGGCAGGGTTTTGAGAAGAGTAGCTACCAGCAGTGGATGAGGATTGAGTCAGGGCTTATTGAGAGAACTCAAATCATACAAGTCCAAATGGATTGTGTCTGAGGCTGCTGATTGTGCTGGACAGAGACACAGTGGGATCCCTCCCCATCATCTTTGAAACAACTTGGATATCAGGAGAGCTTCCCGATGACTGGAGAAAGGCATATGTTTTACCTTTCAAAAAAAAGCCAAAATACAGTCCAAGGAGGTACAAAGCTGGCTAGCTTCCTTTTCATCCCCGAGAAAATAAAGGCATGGATATTCTTGGAATATGTTTCTGGGTACAAGAAGTAGTTGGGAACAATTGGCATGGATTTATCAAAGGTAAATCATGCATGTCTAGCCTGACTGCCTTCTGTGGTAAAATGGCTGAATTTTTGGATGAGGGGAGAGCGGTGGATTTCCTTTACCTGGACTTTAGCAAGGCTTTCAACTCTGTCTCCAGCAATGTTCTTGTGTTCATATTTGGACGTAACAGTCTGAGTGGATGGAACACTAGATGAGTAAAAGACTGGTTGGATGGATAGACTTAGAGAGTAGTGCTTAAATATGTCTTACAGAGAGGTTGGTAACAAGTGGGGTACTGCAGGGGTTCAACCTGAGAAGGTGATAGAGTATGCAGTTGTGCTTGCAGATGACACCAGACTGGGGAGAATAGGTGGTATGCATGAGGATGGGGCTGCTATTCAAGGGGACTTCGGTACTGTGAACAGAAGGCTCATCTGGAGCCTTATGAAATTCAAGGACAAATGCAAAGCTCTGCAGCTGGGAAGGAAGAGCACCTTGGAGTGATGCAAGCTGGGGACTGACTGGCTGGGAAGCAGTGCTGCAGGAGAAACCTGGGGTCCTGGTGGACAGCACTCTAACTGTGGGCCAGCAGCAGCATGCCCCTGCAGAAAAGAAGGGCAACAACATCCTGGGCTCTATTAACAGGAACATAGCCAGTAGATGGAGGGAAGTGATTATCACTCTACATTAGACCACATCTAGAGTACTGCACCCAGTTTTGGGACCCTCAATACAGGAAAGACATCAATAAACAGAATTTAATTTGGTGAAGGGCTACCAAGATGGTTAGGGACCTGGAGCACTTGCCCTGTGAGGAAGGCTGAGAGAGCTTCGTTTTTTTTCCGCTGGAGAAGAGGTGGCTTCAGGGGATCTAACAACCACCTCCTGGTGTCTTTGAGATCTCTGAGAACATGGAGTCAGGCTCTTTACTGAGGTGCATGGGAGGACACGAGGCAGTGGTCGTAAATTGAAACAAAGTTAGTTCAGACTGGATATAAAGGAAAACTTTATCAGTGTAAGCATAGTCAAGCTGTGGAAGAGGTTGCCCAGAGAAGCTGTGTAGGCTCTGTATTAGAGGTTTTCAAGACTCAAGTGGATAAAGCTCAGAAATCTGGTCTGTTCTCATCGTTGACACTGAGCAGGAGGTTGGAGTGTGGACATCTGGAGGTCCTTTCTAGCCTGTGTTATCCTATTAGTCTACAACTGCAGGTGCTTAGCTTCCAGAAGCCTTATACTGGAATGGAATCAGTACAGACAGAATGTGTAGGTGACTCAGCTATTGTATATCAAAACAAAATCAATAATAGTAACATTACAGTGAGCTTGACAAAAGCATCATTTGTGTGTCAAGATATGCATTTTACTTCTCTTGGGAAGATGCATGTCGAGCTTAAAACATGCAAGTGATTAAATTTTTAAAGAAAAAAACAGTCTTTTGTAATGGGGCAAAAGTGGTTTTTTGTAGCTTTCCTCAGAAAGGGGAAAAATATGTTTTGCATACAGTGAAAACATTGAAGTAGTAGCTCAGCTTTGATGTGGATGCCTGGCACAGAATGGGTCATCTTGGAAAGCCTTTGGTAACTTAAAAGAAACTGAAAAAATGAATCTTCAACAAGGAAGTATCTGGCAACCTTAAAAATAGGTGATCTTTCTGGGTCAATTGTCATGATATGAATTTAAATTCATATTATGTAGCTCATAATGCATCATTTCAAGGTGGTGATATTCTGACTTAGCTGTAGAATCAGTTGCAATCAATTCTAATTTCCCCCCCTGCCCCAAATACATGATATACTAGCTCCCTCACATGATTATTGTTTCTTCCTGTTCTTTTCTGCTCTCTTTCCCTCCCTCTCTATGTTTTCAGAGTGGGAATGGAGAATAAATAAAGGAGGAGAAGCAGTCTTAAGATATGAGGAGCCCAGTAACTGTTTTGGAAGACTTTTGGCTACAAGCCATCAAATCAGAAGAGTTGCCTGTAGCAAAGAGCTACTGTTAAGTGGCAGGCTGGGGACTTTTTTTTCTTTATTTTTCATTTTTCTTATTCAAGTATGAGATGCTACATGAGGAAATTTTTGAATGACCCTTTTCTGAGGTTTTTGCTCCTTTATTTGTTTTTGCTAACCTGTAGTCTTTAGGGATCTTCCCTAAGACAAGTGGTGATGCCTGTAGAAAATTGTAGTTTCCAGTGAATCAACCATTTTACTTAGTTCCTTCAAATATTTGATATTAAAAACCCATATATTATATTGCTCATTTTCAGGTATAATACTTTCAAAATGAAATGAAGCACTTCAGGTTTTGGTCATTCTAGAATTTGGTGCAGTTAGTGCTGCTACAGTTGCTTTATGGCAGCAATACTAATTCTGAATGTAAATGCTTTTTAGGAGTTTACTTTCATTTTGTGTTTGTTTCACAACCTTATAGTGGGAAGGTGAATAGTTTTCTGTAGTATCAGGATGTTTCTCCTGTAAGTCAGTTAATAACAATGAGTATCACCATGACATCATTAATAAAAAGATAAAGACTGTTTTTAGAAGTTTGTGGAACATTGCTGTGAATCTCTTATGGAAGTTAATTCTCACTTGCTGTGTTTTAAAATCTTTCTTCAAAGTATTGATCTTCCAAAAGGTTTTGTAAAATGAGTAAGAATTCTGTTCAAACAGCCTCCCAATGTTCATCTTTAGTTATTAAAATACTTATGTTGAACTTCACCATAATTTGATTAGAACTTGCACAGTGTCATAATAACTTTACGGTAAGTCTGATTTGTATGGGAACATACATTTGTTAAGCTTCTTGGATATTTTTTAAAAAAAATTTGGAGGTGTTTATGTGCATGTATGTAACATTAAAGTGTTTATCTGACATGCTGTTTATTGAACAGTGCATAAAACTTTTTTATTTTTAAATAATTCTTTTAAATTGTTAATCTATACAATTACATAGATGTCTTCTTTCACCTCTTTACCTGTAAGGAGATTTCTGTTGACCAAGTGACTTGTTTCAAAATGTGAGCTTTCAGATTGCCTGAAACCTTTGTCTTTAGCTCTGTGCCTCTATTTGTGATGGTAAAATACATCATATACTTGAAACACATATACAGGTTTCTAATATGCTGTACTTAGCTGACATCTTGTCTCTTTTTGGGTGTTTGCTAAGCAACTTCCTCTGTTTGACAATCAGTATGGATATTCACATGTTAAATGATTGTATATGTGACACTGAATGGTTTTTGCTGTTGCAGTGTATGTGGTGTGTTGATGGTCTCTTTTTCTTTCTCTCATTTTTCTCCTACCCCAAGTTGTGTGAGCATGGCAGGGCACGTTGTGTCTTTAGCTTTCTCTCAGCTGCCTAGGCAAGCATTTGCTCCTTATTTAAGGCAAGGTTTCAATGCACAGAAGAAATATATTTTTAAATAAAAATATATTGTTTCCCCTACTTAAGGTTTTGTTTCACTGAGGTACCTTTGTGGTGTTGTGCTATGCCTTGGATAGTCTCTGTACTTCCTTTTTCTGTGGTCTGGGATTTTTAGCTTTTACAAAGGTTTGGAAAGACTTGCTTACAGTTTACTATCTTCTGGATGCGTGTCTTCACATTTCTGTCCATTAAATAAGTCTGTTATTTCTGTTGGGATTTTTTTTTGTTAATATTACAACTTCTTTTTGATTGGTCTGTTGCTTGGGGTGTTTTTGAATAATAGCAGTTAGGACAGTATGAATTACACCTTTTTCCTGATGTGGCCCACTGTTTAGGACACGATGATGTTGAAAGATGTTCTCCTTGAGTTGTTCTTCATTGTAGATGACTATTCAACACTCTGGATTTTGGGTTGAACTGCTAGACATTCTCTCTACAACTTTTGTTGTCTTTTAACTTCAGTGAGGTAGTGCTGGACTAGATATCAATACTCTTTAAGTTTGCCCTACCAGACTGTAAAGATGGATGTCAATTTGGGTAATGTGACAGCTTACGTTATACCCTAAGACAACATCTTCAAACTGCAGATATGGGCGTGCTTTGTGTACTTCCTAGGGAGCAGGTGATGCTGTCCCTTAACAAGTTGTTGATGGTTTTTTCTGATAAAATTTTTCTCCTTCAGTGGCAGCAAGACTCATGGAATGCATGTGAGAAATCTCTTTTATCCTTCTTCTCCACTTGATTACAATGGATATTGCTTTTACAGGATGAGGAGTTCGGTATAACCTAGAGCAAAGAAATGATGGTCTCTCGAAGAGCTAGACATACATATGAGATACAGAGAGTGCAGCATAATTTAAGATGCTTGTTTGATTTTCCTGTACAACGTATTGCAGTGTCATGCATAGGTAATGACAGATAATAATTTTGCAGATTCTGTGTCTATGGAAGTGCTGAGAGAACATTCTCTCTATTCAGTGGGTTGCTCTTCAGACCTCTCTGTGGGTGCATAAAGTTACTTGCTTGTAGTTTATCCTTGGGCATGCTGAACACATCTCTGGTATACCCCAGTTGCTTCAAGCTATTGGGCCCAGAATAGGAAATATCCCAAGTATTGAAATCTGTCAGTAAGGTCATAAAACTGTGTCTTGAGATGTAATGGGACATGCTGGTATCTCTCAGCCAGAGATTTTTTGATTCTAGACTTTCCACAGAATGAGTTTGATACACCATTTTACAGAGCGTTGATTTTTGCTTACTTCCAAGTCCACTGTTTTCTAAGTCCTACAGGAGATAAGATCCTGCTTTTGTGTGACCAACAATATCTTCAGTTAGAACTTTCAGGACTCTGCCTTTCATGGCATGTTTTCTTATATAGATTGTGAGTGCATATACTATTCCAAGCGTATCGATCTCAGGTTCATGATTTGAATGTTGTGGCTGTTTAGGGTAGGCTTGCTCATTCTTCACAAGTGTAGAAGGGGAACTGTCAGATTTGTATGCCTGCCTAAGTGGGTTAGTCAGCCAGATGCATGTCTCCAGTGCTGGTCTGTTCATAGTCACAGTTGACTCCCTGCTTAAGCAAATGCAAACAATTTTTTTTTTTTCTGTGTAACAATTTTTTCTCATTGGTTTGACTTTGTGAGTTTGTCTGTGCTCTCTCACTCTACGGTTCTGGTATTCAAGCAGGTAACATTCATGCCATTTTCCCCATAAAAAAGCTCCATTTATGGGGATACCAGAGTCTGCTGCCCTTTTATAAAGACGTTCTTTGTGTTTTGGCAACTTGCTCTCTTTCTTCCCTTCCATAAGTTATTTTTTTGGCTACTTGTAGACAGTATGGAGGGTCAACCATTGCAAGGCCACTCTCAGTAATCTTTGAATGATCATGGCAATTGGGAGAAGTGCCTAGGGACTGGAGGAAAGCGAATGTCACTCTGATCTTCAAGAAGGATAAGAAGGATGATAGAGGGAACTACAGGCTGGTCAGCCTTACCTTGATCCCAGGAAGGGTGATCAAATAACTAATCCAGGAAACCATTTCCAGGCACACAAAGGACAAGAAAGTAATTGGGAGTGGTCAGCATGGAGTCACCAAGGGGAAGTCATGCTTGACCAACTTTAACCTTCTGTGATGAAGTGACTGGCTTGGTAGAGAGTGGGAGAGCAGTGAACGTTGTCTGTCTAGACTTCAGTAAGGCTTTTGTCACTGTCTCCCATAAGACTGTCTGAGAAACTGATGAAGTATGGGGCTGGATGAGCAGGTAGTGAGGTAGGTTGAGAACTGGCTTGATGGCTGAGCCTAGAGGGTGGCAATCAGTGGCACAAAGTCTAGTTGAAGGCCAATAACTAGCAGTGTACCCCAGGGTGCTGGGTCCAGTCCTGTTTAACTTCTTCATGAATGACTTGGATGTCGGGGATGGAGTGCCTACTTAGCAAGTTTGCTGATGACACAAAACTGGGAGGAGTGGCTAATATGCCAAGAGGACTGTCCTGCTATTCAGAGGGATCTTGACTGGCTGGAGAAATGATGATGGGAACCTCATGAAGTTGAACAAGTGGAAATACCAAGTCCTGCACCTGGGGAGGAACAACCCTATTTGCTGGGCACTGACTGACTTGAATTACCTTTGCAGAAAAGGACCTGGGGTTTCTGGTGGACAAAGTGTGAACATGAGCCATCAATGTGCCCTTGCAGCTAAAAATTTTGGCTAACAGCATCTTGGGCTGCATTGGGATTAGTGTTGCCAGCAGTTTGAGGGAGGTGATCTTTCCCTTCTGCTCAGCACTGGTGCAGCCACACCTGGAGTACTGCATCCATTTCTGGGCTCCTTGGTGCAATAGAGACAAGAATGTACTGGAGAGAGTCCAGCAAATAGCCACAAAGATGATGAAGGAGCTGGAACTCTCTCCTGTGAGGAAAGACAGAGAGTTGGGGACTGTTTAACCCAGAGAAGAGAGAGCTCACAAGAAATCTTACCAATGTATATAAATGCCTGAAAGTGGGTACCAGAGTGGGGGTGAGGTAAGAGAGACAGTGCAGCGTACTTTCTGGATCTTAGTCAGAGAAGTCCAACAACAAATGGCTTAAGATAACTGCAGGTGGCCCTGCTTGAGCAGGGGGTTGGACAAGATGACTTCCAGAGGTCCCTTGCTAGTTCACCCATTCTGTGATTCATTGCAGTGTTGTGGTTTGATGTTTATTTTCTCAAGGGAGGATGCTCTTCTGTTGGCTTTGAACACTTTTCGTTGTAGTTGAGACTGGATTCCAAAAAGAGTTGTGTCAAAACCAATATTGAGACTATTCATCTCATGAGTGTGCAGGGCACTAGAGTTTAAGCTGTGTATGGGTCTTAATTACAAAATAGCTTCTTAGGTTTCAGTTGTGCTTTTGACAAGCATTTTGTTATTTATTGCATAAGCACCAGGAATGATTCTCTCTTTAACTGAATGTCTTCTGATACCTACCAGCTTCTTTCCATTGTCCTGTCTCTGTCATAGCCTTGCTGCTTTTTTTTTTTTTTTTTTAAAAAAAAAAACAACCCAAAACCCAAAACTTATGGAAAGAATCTGAGGATGTTAATGTTCTTTACCTTATGTCAGATGCAGGATGGAAAGCAGTAGACCTGAGAAAGGGTTAAATGAGTTATGAGGGCAGAGGGAGCACAAAATTATTAGTTGAAATGCCTGAAGCATTTAGTTGCTGAAGGTCTGAATGTGTAACAGAATTCTGATTATTGGTTGGCAGTTTTTACTATTATGGTTAGCTTTTGTGAAATAATGTTTGATAAATACATTAACATGTAATAGGACTTGATTTTCCTTTGCTTTTGTCATCAATTGTAATAATTGTAAAGGAGTTTTTATACTAGGTTAGACCTATTGGCAATAGCCACTAGTTCAGGAGCTAGTGACACCTTTGCAAAAGATAGGGAACTGGTAGGCAGCAGTGTGGCATTTCTGTAGGGGTGATGTAATCTTGTTCAGGTAAGTAGAATGATTGAAATTAATTTTTTTAAATAAGAGTCTCATTAGTTTTTGTCTGAAGACATAATTGCAGTGTTTTCTATATTATTACTTGCGAAAGTTCTTTAGTTTTTGAGGGAGTTTTAACTGAATTCTCAGGTTAAGTGCCTGAATTGTTGAAATTAACCCGTGCTAAGTACTTGGGGATACTATTCCTTCTGGACAGTAATTTAGGCAACTAAATATTTTGAGTTTTATCTGACATTAAGATAGCCTTTAATCAAACTTTTTATGTCACGTTGACATCAGTTGACCAAATATAAATCCTTTTTATCTGCAGTTTTTGTTGATGTGATGTGTTTTCCCTGCTGACCAATGTTTGATCGGTCCTTTAATATAATGTAAATTTTTCTTGTTTGTTAACTTTGGGGATCCCTTCTGTAGTACTTTGACCTGATTCAAGGTCAAGGTTCAAGGTTTGCTCTTAGTTAAATAACATCCTGCTTTCTCAGGCAGGGTGCCCTCTCCTTGTAGTAGAGACTTGTGAGAGAATTACGTATTTTGGAAGACAAGCATAAAATTGGCTATGATACAGTGTAGTGAAGCTTTTCAAGTACTGTCAAGTCATGCCATGTTGGTTAAGGCATTCATGTGGTATTTTGAGTGTATTTTGCTACAGATTGTTTCGGAAAATAAAAGATTAATCTTGATGGCTTTTTGCTGCGATGGAGAGACGGGACACTGATGCAAGCAAATGTTGATTTATTGTACAGAAACACGAGTTTATATATACTTTTGGAAGCTTCACGTTTTAAACAGATTGGTTCTTGAAGCTAAGCATTGCATACTAGGCAGTCCCCAATTGGTGGTTAACTACCATCAATTAACAGCAAGGTGTGACCTTTCTTTGGCGCCATCCTTGACGCCATCCGTCCCCCACTCCCCTATGCTCTTTCAGCATGACTCATCATGTTAATTGTTGTGTCTGTGCAAGCTCGAGCACGTTCCCCTCAGCTAACTGATTGCCACGCATGGTCCTTATTTCCAGCCCGCTCCTGCATCTCCCCCTTCCTGTTGCACAAAAAGAACCTATGAAACCGAACGAGTCATTAGTTTTCATAAGCATTGTAAAAAACAAGGTATAAGTAATAGAACAAATAAAAAAGCAACTAAGACATATTATCAATGTCAAAATAACCCACCGTCTCTGTTCCGTACAATTTTACAATTTCCCCTTTTTGTTTTTTGAACAGCTAGTACCAGGTTTGCCATGTTCTGCAGGGCCCTTGCAAACATGACAGCAACCAAGGTAATAGCAAACAAACAATACTGCCAATTGAGTGAATGGATGCCAAAAAGGCTGACATTTTCTCAGATTCTGATAAAATGTTGCTGCAATGGGGTGCCTAAAACCCACGCAGCACATACCATCAAAATCCTCATAGCCATGTCCTTGAACCACCAACAAAAAGCAGTGGCAATTTTGACCCACATTCTTAATTGCCTACCAAACAAGGTGATTTAACTCTTTAATGCTTTCCCTGCTGTTATTCCGGATAAGAGAAGAACCAATCTACAGAAAGACAATTATCGACATTCAAAGTGTAAACAATATCAACTTCTTTTGGATTAACGTTATACATAGGTGGAAGGGCACACCAAACAAGAACTGGTTCAGTCAAAAAGTTTGAAACATAGTGTCCTTTCCTTGAACATACTTCTGGGGTCATTCCCTTCATTCCCTCTTTTTTTATGCAACCAGAGACACTTTACCATAGCAGAGAAGCCCATATTTACATCTCTGAGCCCGGACACAAACCACAGCTGTATGCACCACCAGGCTCAGGGCAAAAACCATTCATGTAGTTACATAGCTATATATCTCTACAAGCATGCAGACACCTATTAAACACTAGATAACCATGTTTATCATAGCGACTCCCCAAACCCCTCACTTAAGCGTTTCCCACTTGCATTCCTGCCACCAATCCCTCAGACCCCCTTTCACCCTCCCCAAAAATACAATCAATGCATCGGGAGAGGGGGGGTGGGGTGGGTGGGTGAGTGGGGGGGAAGGTCTAGCTTCTTTTCCAGATCTATAGGACCTGGATCAAAAGGTTTATCAGTGTCAATGGAATCCTTGTCCGAGTTGTCCTGTTCCCGTGTTTGGTCCTGTGTTGTGAGGGTCGCTGCAATCAGTGACAGAAGCTTTGGGGGCAGAGGAGGTGTGGACAGAATTGCCATCATTGACAGTGTTTTGAGAAGAGTTGCGCTGTCGGTGGAATTTACAGCTTCCTCTGGTTTAGCACCGTTAGTAGAATTGGTCCACACTTGGCAAATAGTAGTCAGAATTTGCCACCAAGGTGCTAAATGCATTCCCGACACGGAGCTCCCCTCTGCGGCAGCATCATACAATTGGCTGCTGTATGAACACACTTTCATTTCTTTCAAAGTCTCTAAAGTTTCTTGGCTGCTCACCTGTCTCGATGCAGGTTGTCTGCCTGGTCCAGCCAGCAAGATGATTGTTCAGCCAAGCCGTCTCCTCCGGAACGCAGCCCTCTTCCACGAGCTGTCTTTTTTATCGACCATTTCCGTCCTTATTCTTGCAAGGCTTCAGAACACCACCATAGGAGTCACCATTTGAGGAGATTGAGGCACGGACTCTCGGATCTGACTAGAAGACCCTTCATGAGTCCATATGCGTCTCTTATAGGGGAAGACACCTGTTTCCCAAGTTTCCCACAGCTCACCTCTCAATTCCAGAGGGACCTTTTTTTTTTTCAATTCCTGCTTCCTTTTAGCAGCTCATTCAGCGTTCTGTGGGACTCGCAGCCTGCCGCTCAGCCTGGCGGTTCTTAAACCCATCACGTCAGATCCTTAAACGGATCATGTCGGGGTCACCAGTTTGCTGCGATGGAGAGACGGGACACAGCTTGATGCAAGCAAATGTCAATTTATTGTACAGAAGCACGAGTTTATATATACTTTCAGAAGCTGCGCGTTTTAAACAGATTGGTTCTTGAAGCTAAGCATTGCATCCTAGGCAATCCCCGATTGGTGGTTAACTACCATCAATTAACAGCAAGGTGTGACCTTTCTTTGGCGCCATCCTTGACGCCATCCGTCCCCCACTCCCCTATGCTCTCTCAGCATGACTCATCATGTTAATTGTTGTGTCTGTGCAAGCTCGAGCACGTTCCCCTCAGCTAACTGATTGCCACGCATGGTCCTAATTTCCAGCTCGCTCTTGCAGCTTTCTGTTTTTATGGATTTAAAAACATAAAAAAATTAGTTATATAAGAATATGAGCTAGTAGATGGAGATGTGGTTTAGTGGCCCATCAGAAATGTTAACCAAGGTGTCAATTATGTGGTTATTTTTGAAAATAAATGTGAAAAATAGTACACAGAATTGTATCTTGTTCATTTGAGAGTGCTATCTCAAAAGTGCATATTGAACAGCTTTCCTCTTAATGTTTATATAGCTAATATAAACACGGAAACACTTTTTCACAGTTTTTCAGCATTTATTTAAATGTATTTTCTCATGACACTGATGTGAACTGTTGCAATATGCTCACAGTGTGCTAGACAGTAAAGGTGCATCCTGGGATTTAATGAAGATTATTGTTTCTTGCTGAGAAGTTTGTAAATAATGGCTGTAATTCAGTGGCAACTGCAAGTTAAATGTATTTATCCAATACAGTTTTTTGTTTATTGAGGGGGTTTCCATTGATCTAACTTCTGGGACAGTAAGGAACTACTTGTGTACTTAATGTTTCTCTGTGCCATTTCAGTTCTTCAAGTGCTCCTCAAAGTCATAAACAGAGAAACTTTAGGTTAATAACCTTTGTTAGTGGCTTTTCTCCTGAAGTCTCTTAGAAATATATGGTATTGATGCTCAAACTTCTTACCTTCCCTGGCAGAAGCAACCACAAGGAGACTGATTATTTATCTGGCTTAGACATATTGAAAGAGGTGATAGCTTTAACTGTGTCTTTTGAAATCATGAGTGCTTTGGAATGGAAACACATGGAATGTTCCTTTGGACAGTTCTTTTCTTGATTGTTGCTTGAAAATGTTGTATCTGTGGTGTTTATTAACGGCCATCACCTGGTGTTGAAAGCTATCTAGAGCTCAGAGCCTTTATGTTATGGTATGCTTATATTTATATGTTAGGTCAAATGTGATGATAGAGGAAAAAAGTGCTGTGAACTGTGGTTTCCTATCTGAGAGTTCTTCAGCTGTGTTTGCATGTGCTGTGTGAAGACTTACTGTTATTTTGAAGGTGGATAGTCCCAAGTGTGCACAGTTGGTATGTACTAACATTAAAAGAACCCCAAAATACAGTGTGACGGTATTTAATAATCAGCGTAAACAATTTTTGTGGTGTATTAGTAGCACATATGTCAGTGTGAAAAGTTTTTGCTGGAATGTAGTAAACCAAAATGGAATATTGTCTTTTGAACTGTGATTTCTAATGGCATTTACAATATTGTGGGGACCCATCTTCAAGCTGCACTTATTACATAGGTGTAATTGGTGGCAGTTACTTGGTCAGCATGTGTAGTGTGTGGAGAAAGATACTTGGAAGGAAGAGTCGTCAGTTCTTGAGGATGCGGTTTGAGCCTCAGCAAAACAGTTGTCTCTCAGCTATCTTTTATCTTGCTCTTTTTTAGCTTTCCTGATGGAGTTGTATGAAGCATAGTGACAAGTTTGTCCTTCTTTATCCAGTAGACTCTCTAATGAGTTCAATGATGGGCAGCACTGATTTCAAACCATCTCTGTAAAGGTATCTCCTGTGTAGTGGCAGCTGCTACAAAATGTGCTTTTAAAACAGGCTTAAGGGTACATCTCAATGTTTTTTAACATTGTCTCAATACTTTTTCTTTCATGCTTCCTGGAGTTCTTACGTATACTGCCTTTTCCTTTCCAGCTGTCCTCTTACTGGGATCAGGGTTTAGCAGAAAACCCAATTTCATGATTCTCTATCCGTTGGTGTTTGAATACTGCCTTGTCTTCCTTGCATGGTGTCTGTCAGCACCTCTTGACTGCTGTGGGAAACTGATCTAGGGCTAAATGTAGCTGCTGTTAGGAAGGAAAACAGAAATTGTTTGGTATAATTTGTAAAGTTCTTTGCATATGAAAAGTAGCTTATACATATAGTATAGATTATACATTTCCATATTATATCTATAGATATACGTGTATACAAATCTGTATACTTATGCTAGATTATATCTAATACTGGTCACATAGGGTAGCTTGTATCACAGTCATTGGGTAGTGTAGGGAAACCTGAATTGCTACCAGTATATACTTGTTCTGGGAATGAATGAAGAGCTTTAAGTTGTGGAGCCTTTAACCCACAGTAAATTCATTGCAATGAGTCTGTTTGCTTTCTTTCATATATTATAGACTGAAAGAGGTAAAAAGATGAAATTCAGCTTAATTAAACTCAACATCTAACTTTAAAAATGATATTTGCTTTTTATCTCTAAGTAGGGAACACATATGTATGATTTTCTAAAAATTTCCTTTATAAATTAAGCATCAGAGGAACGAGAGAGGAATGCAAGATTGCCTAATGGGTAGTAAAAATGGGAGATATGAAAATAACCACTTCAGGAGGAACCTTCATGCATACATTTAGCAATAGCCTCTTCTTAATATCACACTATTTTAGTCTGTGTGGTGAAGCACGCTTAAGGAAAAGATGCATCAAAAATTATTCAAATATGAGCAACTTAAAAGACCTGAAACTTCTCTGAAATTAAATGTACCAATGTGTTAGTACATGATTTTCCCCTAACATTTAGGCTCTATAAAGCTTGGTGTGTAGTATCAAGGAATAGTTTCAAAGGCATTTCCTCGTGTGCTGTGAAGTACATACATTGTGTATTTTTTTTGTGTAACATTCATGCTAATGGAATTATAGTCAAAACAAATTTTCAGCTTCCTTTATTGTCAGGCACCACCAGCCATGAACAGACAAATTTCAAAAAGGTCTTTCAGATTTTTCTTATTGAAAATCCCTGACCGCTTCTTTGATCTGAATAGCTAGAATCTCAGCTTTGATAGTCTTCTTGACCTTTGTTTGAAGATCTACCTTTGATTAGCCTGTGTCTGATAAACATGAAAGCTGCAGTGCTGTCTTGCCTCAGGGGAAGCAGTGTTGTGTCTTCCTTTTCTCTCAGTCTTCCAGGATGCTGAATGCTGCTTGCATCTGTTCATAGCCTTCCCATGGAGCAGCAATGGCAGCAGTATGAAGTAGATACTATCTTTGAAATATGCACAACTGCTGATGTGGTTCTGAGTCACAGCAGTGAAGTTGACCACAGTTGTGTTAATGTCACCTTACTGCTATTTGACCAATCAGTTAATAAAAACAGAATTACTCAAGCTGTTTGAGGATAGACTTTGGACTAAAATGCTATGATTTTTATTTGGTTCTTTGAAAAACTTAAAATAAAAGATGAAATTATGTATGAATTCCTAATGTAATTTCCATAGCGGTATCAAACTGTGTGCTCACTGTGGGCAGGTTTGAAGAATTCACCTTTTCAAGAAGGAAGGAAAAAAAAAGAGAAGGAACAGGGTAGGCATCTAAGGCACAATAGAAGGTGCTGTTTCTTTTAATCTGCTACTACATGAATTGTCTCAATACATGCATAAAGGATTCTTAGTAATTCTGTTGGTGTTCCTATTTCTCTTGTGTGTTCACTTCTCTTTCAATATAAATTTCTTGAACTAAAAGAATGTGTAATGGTATCTGTAGGAGTAGCTGTTACTTGTAGTGGGTAGTAAGGTATACATTTTTTCATTATTTTAAAAACTTTACCTCCTTTATGTCTGAAGTTTGATAGTCTGAATTAAATCCCGCAGTTTAAAATAATCCCTCATAATTAATAGCAAGGTCCTCTATTTTTTTAATATAAATATGAAATAGAAACAAAAGAATTGTGGTGGTGTGTTTTTTTTTTTTTTTTAGCTTACAGCCATGTTCCTTTTTGTTGTGTTTTCAACATCACAATTGTTTTTCAGTGACATCCATAGTACTGTTTTACTTCTTCTGTAAAGCTTACTGATTTAGATATTTTCTTTTGCTGGGACTGTCAAACATTGTATTCATAGCCTTGTCTTTTGATAGGATGGGTTTTCTCTTTTGAACTAATTACTGGAATCCATAACAAATAATCATGAGGCTGTACTGCACAAACCATTTCCTTCCTCAAATTCAAACACAGGTTTGTTTCTTACTGAGTTTCAGACCTTATTTCAAGAGAACAGGTTTTGCCAGCATTTCAGCCTTTATTTCTTCTTCGTGTTGTCTGTATTCTCACTTACCACCTTTCTCAATTGGGCTTTTCTGAGAGCTTTTTCAGTTTCTTCTCTCAGTAGCCTGTGTCTAGAGAGAGCGTTCTCTGTGTGTGATTTCCTTGCCTCTAAATGTCCTCATTATTTTGGTTAAATTTCTAAAGACTGTTACTACTTTCCCCTTTTCTTAGTTTTGTGTACTCTTGCAGACTTTATCTACACTTAGGTTTTGTTTCCTTAAGCTGGTTTGATTTCAAATCCCTTTTGTCTGCATCAACACCGATAAAGTGGACCATTGTCTAATATTGAGGACAACTGGCAGGGATTGAGATTTGTCCTTTATGCTAATCTCCCAGCCTTCAAAACAGGTAGCTACATGCGTGGTAACATTTGGAAGTTTTCCCGGCCATGTGATAACGCTCAGACTGTTCCCAGAGGTTGGAAGTGTGCAGATGGCCTTTATCAGAAGTATTTCAGGGCTCGTTCTAACACGATAATTTGCATTTCAGTGTCTGGGAAAGTTTCAGGCATTAGTATATTGATGTAAGCTTTTAGGTTAACTTTTGTAAAGCAATAGTCAAGCCAGTTACCAAACAGAGGTTAACTGAGTTATATCTGTGATCTGCTTCCTGAAAGGCCTATCCTGTGAATTATTAATATTAAATCTTGTGCTTTGAATGATTCTGTTAGCCGTCTAGAAAGAATCCCGCAAACCAAAAGAACCAAAAAGAAAAAACAGGTTCTCTCAACAGTCCCTCCAAACCCTCATCCACTAAAATTTTCTTGTTTAGTAATTTATAGGAGATCTATACTTCCTTCTTACTGTAGCTTTCTCATTTTAATGTTCCATGGAGTGTTTGGCTTCTGGATCTCAGAACAACTCTACAAACCTTAGATATTTAAGACAAGATCTCCTGCTCCGCCACCTGTATCTGTCCTTCCTGAGCCAAGTACACCCTCTAACTTTATGTAGTATCCCACTAAATATGTTGTGGCAGTTGAGTCATATTTTTATTTTCTTTCTGAGATTTGCAGCTCCTCTTGTTTTATTCCTCATAGTTTTTGCGTTAGTTTACAGAGATTAAGGAAGCTCTGAAGATAGTCTACCGTTTGCCACCTTTTCCTCCCTGTGACCCTTTAACTAGCCATGCTTGCCACTCGTCACTGTGGAGCCATGATCTAGATTACCATTTCTAAGTCTTGTTATTTTATTAAAGAGGACAGTCTTTACCTTTAATTTGCTCACTGGTGATATAAATGACAGCAGATTTTTAAGTTGCCAGGCTGAGAAGCACAGATGGCACTTCACATGGCTGAGAAGAAGTGGGACTCTGGGGAAAAGAAACATAACGTATGTTTTCCTGGATTTGGGAGAGCTAAAAGAGGTGCAGTGCTTGGACTGTTTCCTCAAATTTTACCCAAATTTGCACTACACATGGAAGCGTGTAATGTGTTAGCAATGTCACGGTTACATACATGAAACTTTGTAAAGGCAAAAATGTAGGGCTGGGGGCACTGAACAACGTGACCCATCTTCTGGGAATATTGGGGATGTGTCAGCTAGGGTCATGTATTTTTTAAATAAAAGGGAAAAATGAATCAAGTGGTTGGGCCAATGTGTCTTGGAGGAGGGGAGCAGGAAAGAACTTTGAGAACTGCGTTGTTTTTTTACATTCTGGGTGACCTACCTTCTAGCAAGTGAATAGTTTAAGTGTGATTATATTTGGGATGTTATTAAATAATATAATTGTTTGGCCCTTTAATATGTCCATGAAATAAATCAGATTATGTACTGTTCTGTGTATTGTATCGGTTTTGTAGACTGTTCTTGATTTATACCTTGAGAAACCAAAATCACAGTATCACAAAGGGACTTTATAATTATAGCAGCTGTTTTATATTTTCTTCTGGTACTGAAACTCTTAAATACAATTTGTGCCATTAAAAATGGTGTACTCTTAGAACAAGGTCTAAGTGGCAAAGTCCTATCTGATACGGAAAAAGAAGTGTGAGGAAATCTTTGTCTTTTAGTCTTGTTTTAAGGATTTCTGAGGAATAGTGCTTCCAAATATGTATCTTGTGTGATTAAAGTAGAATTTCATTGAACAATTTTATGTCCTTCTGAAAACTGTGGTAGTCAAAGCTTGTTTGAAGGGGAATCTTCTCTACAAATTTGAACTGCAGAAAGAATCTTGTGCACTTAACTGCAAAACAGTTAATTCCTGAGAGCCTTTCTTCTGTGTGCAGTAGAAGTTAGATAATTTGGCTTTGATCCTTGCATATTATGGATTAAGTATATTCCAGCTTTTCTTTAGCTCTTAGCAGTAAGGAATCTCAAGGTAAAACTAGAAAAAGACATTTTATAATATATAGAATTTATCTATATCTAGATAAATTTTTATTTATTTATATATATATATTATATATATATATATATATATAAGATTATCTTTCCCTCTGTTCCCCTCAGATGTTCGTTCTTCCCATATTTAAGGAAACTTGCTTAGTATTAGCAACTAACAACGATGCCAGACAGATGGATTGATGGGCTTTTCAGCTAAATAACCATTTCTTCATTAGAAAACCACATTCTGTCTTGGCTTAGAACTGGGAAACACTTTTTCTGCACTTCACTTGGCTTACAGAAGGAATTATTTTTCATTTGTTTTTTTTCTTTATTAATAATGAAAAAACATTCAGTGTAACATTTTAGCTGGTTTTGTTGTTTGTTTGTTTTAAGTGGTTCTGATGTTTAAACAGATTCTTTTCATATATATTTCCCCTAACATAGGTTCAGGCACTTCTTTGCCAGCTACTTGAAACAGTAGAGCCAGCACTGAAATAAGCAAGTGACTTCACTAAAAAGCTGGTCTGGTTACTTCTGAAATTGCTGATACTGGAGAATGCAGGATTATCACACTTAGTAGTAGAGGATGGTTTATGTGTTTGGAGTTATAGACAATGATTTAAGTTTAATTAAAAAAATAATTGCAAATTCACATACTCGAGTGCTGTTAAGAGCTTCTGGTATAACTAGACTGCTAATCAAAGGTAGATTGTTGTTTGACCCAGATCCTGATCTGTTCCCTTCTCAGATCATGTGGCTCTGTGACAGTAACATGATTCTAAGACACACCAGCTGGTTTCTAGCTTTCAAAAAAGATTGTTAGGACCAGCCGATAAAGCATCGGTTGATTTGCATTTAGGATGGTATATAGCTCTGATTACAGTCATACTCAGAAAAGATTAAGTCATTTGGAAAACAAAGAATTGTTATGTGATTATGTTGAAGTTGAACTTGCCTTCTCAAAGGAAAGTGAAAGAATTTGGCATGTAAAGCCTGGGAAGAAATAAGAATAGTCTTTCTTGGGTGTGAGTGCACATATGGGAGAGAAATGACTGAAAATAAATACATCTGAGGGATAAACGTAATACCAAATCTTGTTTGAAAATCAGAGAGTGAGGTCTAGTCTTACAGAATCAGTAATGGGGAGAAAGAAACTTAGTGGTTCAAGATGGTGTTTTATATGTTTATACAAAAGACTGTGTAAGATGATAGGGTTGATCCTGGAGTCAGAAATTAAAAATGAGCATATGAGATTTCTTGGTACTGGAATAAAAGAAATACCTGAGAAAGAAGATAAAATAGCCAAGAAAATACTTGTTTGTTATTCATCATAAAGTTTACAATTTTACAAATTTTGTTATTCAGGGCTGTTGCTGGTATCCAGTAGAGATCAGAAGGGAATATTTATTTTTTTATTTTTCTGTTCTTGGTGCATAATTTATATTCTTCTGAAGTAGAGGCAATTTGCCAATGACTAAAGGTGGGATTCTGACTGATGTATCTGATTCTTCCTGTGGTATTGGGAAAGTAGTCTTGGCCTGGCATATGGGTCTAGTGTATGTATTTAAAATTAAATCAGTTTGCCCCAGTCAAATGGGGAAGGGAAGGGGGAAGTGTTTCTTTTTTTTTCTTCCCCCTACCTCACCCCTCTGTATTCCTGAGGTGATGTAAGTATTTTCATCTAACACTTCTGTAGTTGAAGGCACTTAGAGTGTGGCTGGTATCCTTGAATTTTATTCTCTTGCTGTTGTGCATTCAAGTTTTGAGTCTCTTTAAAATTCAACTTTAATTACATGAAAAGTGTTGATAAAATGTTTTGGACTTTGTTTTGAATGGGTTCTTGTAATGCAGGAGACTGGATTAAACACACCAGGTGGTATCTGAACCCTTTGTAAGGATATATTTATTTCATAAATAGATTAATTTTTCTAAAAAGAAAAGGTAGTGACTAGTCCATGTTCACCCAGCAATTCAAAGTCAGAATTAGGCATATAGCTAAAATTTCCTATCTGCAATGACCTTTCATGATCTCTATTTCCAAAAAGATCTCTGCAAGAGGTGCAGACTTACCTGGAAGGCACCATTGTCTAATTAATCTAGAGATATTTGTAATACTGTTGAGGTGGTTGAATAACAAAGGCAAAGATTTTTTTAAATAATTGTAATTTTTACACTATATATAGAATTGCATTGTCAGGGATATATTAGCAATAGTACGTTGGAAAATCGTAAGGATTTTCATGGTTTTAAAGTTTTGAATGACTCGGAGTAGGTTGACTGTTTTTTCCCATGGTTCCATAAAAAGATGCTGGAATAGACAGTCACTTTACACTAGTTGCGATGATCTTGAAACAGAGGGCTTTATTTCTTTCCTTTTATTAATAATTTGCAGACCAAAAAAATAATTGCTGGTCTCCTGCATCTTTATTTCAGTACAGCATTTCTTCTTTGTGAGTAGTACTCTGAGCACACTATGTGTTACAAGCAAATATTTGAAAACCAGTGCATAATTGGTTGCAAAACAATACTTGGAACTCAGATTAAATTTTCATTATCATATAGGTGGAATCTGTTGAGTGGAGCTACAGATGACTTGACCAGGCTAGGTTGGACTGTTATGTTAAACCAACATAACGTATCTCACCGTTTGGTTATGTGTATATATATGTGTGTGTGTGTATATTATATATATTTATTTATTCATGTTGTGGACAAATTTTGCATTGGAACTATGGTTTTTTCCCTTTTACTTTGTCAACAACTGTTAAGTAGCTACTTCACTCTGATGGTACGTTAGTACGGAAAAAAGACCCAGATATTCATGCTTTCTTTTTATTGTTCTGTGTGCTTATATATATTTTAAGATACCACAGTTTAAGATTTTTGGGGAGCTACCTGTAGGGCATGGTGAATTGCCCAGGCTGATAGGACTCTGGCCTTTTTGTACTGTCTGTAGTTCTGTTGCTTAAAGATAAATCAACTTGTAAATCTAGCAATAGTTCTTTTCATTACATGAAATGTACACTTCATGTTTGCTAGAGTCAATCTGTCTAAATCTATTTTCCATACATATGACTCAGATAATATGCTGCCTTCTACCTGTTACTGGGGTTGCAAATACGGTTTTGTAAGAAGATACAGCGTGATACTTCATATAAATGAAAAGTAACCATCATTCTAGACTGTGCTTTAATGGATTCACTGTAGGGCTACCTCTTGGAACAGGTGGGCTCCATGTTCAGTTTTGCTTGGCTTCCTGACTCTCTCCTTCAGCTGTTAGTTTCACCTCTCCATGTTTGTGAAACAGGTGGTATAACTGATTTGATGAGAGGTACAATAAAAGTTTTTCTGGAAAGCTAAACCCCTGATATTACTTTTTATACATGGGGTAACAGTGTTGTATTTTTTTGTTGTTGTTGTTTTGTTTGTATTTCTGAGTTGCTTTATCACAGGGAAAACTACATCCTTTATATTGAGTGCAACCCTAGCTGAAGTATACCCAAATTACCAATCTAAAATGGAAATAAAAATAGGCTATCTCACTCTGTCCTCAGAAGTTTAAGTTTTGAAAGTTCATGGGCTCTGACCTTGTAGGTGCTGATTATTTTAAATAATTTGTTACATAAAAAAGAAAATACAGAATTTCATCTTTTTTCCATTTTTATCACTGTTGCTTTTGAGATTTTTAGAGTTGCTGGTTCACCTTGTTCATTTAACAGTACAGCTGCTGAAGCTTCTCTTTGAAATACAGTCACTTATTTTTCATTCAAACATAAAGAGTGATGTGGCATAATTCTCATTGCAGTAAAACACAATTATCTGAAGCATTTATAATTTTTAATTCACTCCTATTCCTGGTGCTATTGTTGCTTTAATTGATTTCCTATTTATTTTTCTTCCCCAGTTTTATCCCTTTCCTAGAAGTGAGGTTCTCAAATTAGCCTTTTCAACATCCAATTTACTGCTGTTTCAGAGTCTGGTATGTGTAGCTTTTGCTTGCTTTTCTGTTAAATGACCAAGAATCAACACTTAGTTCAGTAGTATACAGGCATTCTGAGTTAGTGAGATCAGTGTTATAAAATGATGTAACTCCATACCTTGATAACTCAAAAGGAAGAGTTTGTTTAAAACAATCTTTTCTTCACCGAAAGGGTTGTGAAGCATTGGGACAGGCTGCCCAGAGAAGTGGGTCAGTCACCATCCTTGGAGTTACTTGAAAGACGTGTAGATGTGGCGTGGCACTCAGGGACATGATTTAGCACTGGACTTGGCAGTGTTAGGTTTGCGGTTGGTCTCAATGATCTTAAGGGTCTTTTCCAATCTTGGGTTCTCTGATTCTAGGTCTACTATGTATGTTATGTTGTGTTATGTGTAAACATAAATATACAAGTGGTACAAACCAAATTAATTTGCTTACATCTATTTGAAAGGTAGAACCTATTCTTTTCCAACTCTGGCAACTATTTCAGCTGGAGGAGTTTGCTATTTTAGTTTTTGGCATCTGGTTTTAGGATCTTGATCGTATAAGTTTTCTCAGCTTTTTATTCCTAAACCCTGGCTATATATATATCCCAGGAATAAATCGACTGCTTTCCCTCCCTGCCCCTTGCTTGCTTTATTTGTTTTCACAGACACCTTGAGGGTCCATGCTTAACCTTTGTTGATGTTTTTGGCAGCAAAGCAGGCAGTTTCTATTTCTTTGGACCTCAGTATAAATAGAGGTTGTTCATATATATAAATTTCTGTTTTCATAATGGTTTTGCTACAAGTAATCTAACCACAAATCATAAAATTCTGAACAGTATTTTTAATAAAAGTGTTCGCATGCATCTTTTGAGTGCTGCATATAATAGTCAAAGGATGAAAACATGAGTAAGATAAAAAAGGATAAAACCTAATGGTTGTCATCTCCTCTTCTACTTTCAGAGAATTTCATAGGCTTCAAAATGAAAGTGAGGAAGAAGAGTCCCCAAAAGTATTAATTTGAAGGATAATTATTGCTGGTAAGTAAGTACTTCTCTTCCTCTGTGATGTTGCCTCCACTGGGATGAAAACTAGATGTAAAGAATCTATATGAAGACCTGTGCTACTTAAACAGCAACTGAAAACTGCCCTTCTGTTCATAAATTCTTGTCAGCTGGGTGAAGCAAACTTTGCAAAAGAGAGGTCAGGTCCTTTGCATTTATGTCAGATCACTGACAAAACTGGGTCAATAAACCACCTGTTTCATCTTTCTTTTCTCCTTACACCCATTTCTCTTCCTTCTTTTTGCCTCTTATCTCTAAAAAGAGAAATTATTTGATAGATTCATTATGTGTTCTCTGTCTTATGTACAAAGCCTTTTCCTTGGCACTATTTTTGGGCCCTTTCATCTGTATTGCAGATACTACATGTATTTCTCAGAGGTAAGCGCTGCTTCTCTAGAAGCTGGGTGCAGGCCCTGTTTGATGAAGTTCCTCGTGAGAGAAACTAAACTGTTGTGGCTGAATATTATTGTGTGATCTGGGATATTCTAGATCAAATGCTAGATTTTCTCAAATGGTCACGAGTATTAAAATCCTAATATTACAGATTCTAACAGTTTTGAAGGTCCAAGCAAGTACCATAATACTCAAATAATTAAATGTATCATAAAAGATACATCTTAGAAGAACAGTAACTCTCTTCTTTTTGAGAAGTTGATTAATGAATGAAGAAAACTTCACTGAAACGTGAATTCAAGTGTGAATTTGGAAACCAAACATGTTATGATGTTATTCTGTTTTAATGCAATTGCAGGAAAGACTTATAAGCAGTGTTGTTAGTTATGGTAAGGATAAGAAGGTTGTGAAAGTTTATTGAACTTTCACAGTTAAACAAATTAGACTGTCAGCTCAAGTGAATTTGTTGCAGATGAGATGCTTTTACTGTTTGCCCAACTTCAGTAATGGTTGTCAAGCTGTAGACATCTAAAGTATTCTCAATTATTATGATTTTTTTATGAAGTTATAGCTCTTGAAGTACTTTGTTAGCTTATGAATTTAACTGATGGGTTTTTTTTGTTTTTTTAAAAAAAGGGGGGGGGGGTGGGATTTCAAATTATGTTCTTTCTGAGGACCTCATGGCCAGGACAGAACAAAGAGTATGGTGGTAGCTTTCCAAACATCCAGTTTCCAGTTAGGTTTCTTGGAACTGGGTTAGCTGTTGTAACTGCTTACTGTTGCTGAAAGGGGTTGTTTCCATTTCCCAAACCCTGCTCTCTTCTGTATCTGACGTCTGCTGAAACCAGTTAACTGATTTATCTCAGAAATGTGTGGAAAAGATGGCTAGTTTGTTTCTTGATTTCTGGGTTGAATCAACTCAGATAAGCATTCAGAAAGTGTTAAAGAGGTGCAGAGGAAGAAATGAGACTCTGCTGGCAGGAGCGAAGAGTGTGGGAGTATGGCCTGACCATTCAGCAGCAGCCAGTCAGTGGATCTGTCCAGCAGTTTGAGGTTAACGCTGTGTTGAAGTTGCCAGACTGGAAATTGATTTGACTTTGGAGAACAGATGGTGGCTTCTGTGAGAGCTTTAGACTGGAAATGGCTAACCTCGCCAGATTCTTCCCAGCTTTTGCTATTAGTAGGAGTGACCTGTCCGTACCGAATAGAAAGAATGATTTAGAGGGGAAAAAAGTCTTGCCAGATAACTAGAAAATCTGTAGTAGTCTTCTCTCCAGGTGGTGGAAATGAATGAAAAGTATGTATGAAGAACTTGCACAAATTGTCCAAACCTCACTTCTTATCAGAATTGTCTGGTCTGTTGTACATGATGTTACATAACACAGCAATTTGTCTTAGTTTACGGTTTTGTAAACTAATTTTTTTTTGGTTTAGGTGTGAGCTTGGATGCATGCATATATGCTTGCTTGTACTTAGTTTTTATCCTTCTTTTTGTACTGTGTTCACTCTGCCTTGATTTGTCTGTAAACTGTGGTGATGGTTGCATCTTTTGTAGAGTTGCAGTCCTTCCTTTAGCAGCGATGACAAAGCACAGTGGTTGAGAACTGCATGAAACCTCTTTTTGCCTTCTCTGTTCAATTTGTGCGGGAAGATAATCAAACGGATTTGTGCAGGTCTGTATAGTTAAGTCAGTGGTTTTTGTATGCATTGCTCAACTATTAAGGGAGATTGAGCAGTGGAGGAAAGCTCATTTGAGCTTAATATCTAGGTGAGATCTAGGTAGTGCTGGTAGGTTGAGGCAAGTAACTAAGTAATAGAGCAAAGGTGATACCTTTCCCATATTACTTGATCATGGCTTGTGTTGGATTCCTGCCTCCTGTCAGAGTGTATAACAAACTGCATGTGGAACTATTTTCTGTTATCAAAGTCCAGCTGGGAAAAACTGTATTTAATCTATCTACCTATTAATACGTTTTTCTTGATGCTTCTCACATGTAAAAACTTTCTAGTGGTAGTCGTTCATCCTCCCCCCCCCCTTTTTTTTTTCTTTCTTTTTTTCTCATATCATATTTCACACTTGATCTAATCCATTCCATCTATGAACTGTGGTTTTCTAGTTTACTAAAAAAGAAAGATCAACTGAGCATTTTTTATTAGATTCTAAAACACTTTCTTATCCTTTATTGGATATACTGTTAGATTTACCAGTGGTAGGCTTTTGAAGATAAACTATTCTCTGCAGAAGGCTTTTATATTTTTAGTTTTAAAGTTTGTTGTAGGGACACCTGAAACCTTGGATAGTTATTTTTTTATTTCTTCATATCGAAATCATTCAACATATGATTCCTGATGGAAAAGGAAAATATTTTTTCAGAAGGGTATGTTGCTGATCTAGCCCTGCCCTTTATATCAGGATCAAAGCTGGACCATCCCTCTGTGTTTCTGGAGTATCTACTATCTTTCATGCTTACTACTTCCCCCCTCACCTGAGGATCAGCGAAGTCTGTTTCTTGTTCTAATACAACTTCAGTTCACTGTTTCATTCTGGTAGTCATTTAGCTTGGATTCTTGTTTGAAAGATGGCTTGTTGCTTGGCTGGCTCGCTGAAATACGTTCTTTATTAAAAGTGTGTTCTCTGTCTAAGTCAGTTCTGCTGCAGTAGTACAAACAACAGTCTTTCATGTCTTTTTTTTTTTCTCAAGAGAAGAGGTTACTAATGTATCCATTGACTTGAACGTTTGCTGCAGTGAAAAATGATACCAGGCTGAAAGACTGCAGAGAAGTTGGAAGATTGGATAAGAATTTAAAATGAACCAACAAATTAGAATGACCTAAGAAAAATGGGATACAAGCCATTGAGGGCAAGCTCAAAATACTGCTTTTAAATTAAAGAAAATAAGCAAAAGGCTGAGAGTTCTGAAGAAAAAAAGGGTTAAGAGCTGACCTTAGGTCAATGGTATCATACACAAAAAAGGTTCTGAAAATGTAACATCATACCAGGATATATAAATGGAAGCACTGTCAGAAAACACTGTGTAAACGCCTCTGCTCAGCTTAGGGTAGAAATGGAGTCAGCTAGCTGATTGTGTCCAGTTTTGAGCTGTGCACTTAATACATGCAAACAAATCAAAATTACCTTGCCAAATTGGGAAGTCCAGAAGACAACAGTGATTGGAACACTGGATCCGTGACCTATGAGGAGAGGCTGAAAAAATTGAGGTTGATTTAATGTAGAGAGTAAGTGCTGTTCTAGGTCTTTTGGAACACACCAAATCTAATAAGCTTAATGTTTTTACCAGCGGAGATTAATGTAGTGTGGCTTGTGAAGTGCTGCAATAGACTGGGAAGTCCATAAAATGTAGTAATACACACGAGTATGTGTGACCTCATCTTAGAAGGGAGGGGTGGTCTAATAACCTTCTGATAACCTTACTACATTTTATGATTTAATGTCTAGTTTCTGGCTGTGTTAGTCTTGCCTTTTTGTTGTTTATTAGAAGAAATTTTAGTTGTCATGGAGAGAACAGGATGTGGATAAGTGCCAAGGGTACATCTACTGTATAGAAATATTCTGCAATTGGTTTGGTTTTACCTTTTTTTTTTTTTTTTTAATCTTGTAATCAAGCTACACTGATAACTCAGTACTTCTTTATTGTGTCTATGTTTGGATTATGTTAAATAGTGGCTAATAAACATTTCGGATATCGGCAGAACCTGTTAGTGTAGGGTAATCTTAATTGTTTTTACAGTTCAGTTGAGGCTTTTTTTTATTTTGGCGACCTCTTTTTTTGTTTTTAAACAAATATTGAAATAGCCGAAGTCTAAAGTGAATGAGAAAAATTAGATGCCTTGCCAGTATGTAGAAAAACCAAGAAAAAACCTTGAGTTAATTATAGGGTAATTCCCTTGAAATTGATCCTAATGATACTGTCTTTTAATCAGATTGATTTTTCCTGAAGATATTTGTTGTAACTCATGTTAATTGTATTAAAATCAGTTAATGAAACCTAAAAACTGTCAGCAAACTGGTAACTTTCAAACACTAAGGAAGGGTCCCTTAAGGCTGCGTGGCAGGGGGTTCTTGGTCATTGTCTTTGGCTCTTAAGGAGAATATATTGTTTCTAATAAAGCTCTAAAAGTTGTAGTTTTAAAGATACGGTGATTTTAATGATAGAAAGAGATCACTACCTTAAAGTGCTTGGCAAGTTGAACTTACTTGAGTAACTTGTGTTTTGATTGAGCCAAATTATGCCATCCCAGGTCTAGAGACCAGTATTGTAGATGGCACTTACAGGTTAGAGACTAGTTTTGAATGAACTACCAGGAGGAGGGATGTAGGGGAGGTGATATTTCTGCTTTATGCAATATGAATGGACTGTTGTGGGTGTACTATGGTTAGCTTGAAGGTCTAGTCTTCAGAAACCATCTTAGGAAGTAGGGAGGGGTTTAGAAAAGAGCTATAAAAATAATTTAGATTCTGGGAAAGCATCTTATTTTAGTACTTGAGAAAACTTGAGAAGTTTTGAAGATTTGTTCTTCAGTCCTATATGAAAAGGCATTGGTAAAAAGCTGAAAACAAAGTGTTTCATAACTAGTTGAGCAGTTTTTCTGGGATTCATTCATTCTCTCTCATTTAATGTGTTGGAATCACGTGAATGGCTTTAGTAAAAGATGCATTGCTTTGGACAAAATGTGTGGTTCTGATAGGAAAAAGTTTTAGTGATCATTTGATTTCAGTGATCAGTTTGTGGGATGTCAGATTATGTTGGAGACAGTATTAATACAGTCTGTATAGACATAATCCCCCCCTTCCCCCCCGCTTTTAAAATTAACCCTAATGGTACTTAGTTCATCAGAAAATTCAGAAAGCATAGAGACTACTGCAGTTGGTCTTCATTCATACTATATAAAAATAGGCTTGTAAGTGGTTGAACTTGAATAGGCTTTTTATTAAAATGGCTTCCTTCGTGGTATGGCCATAATTTTTAAACCAATTTATTGCAACTGGAACAATGTAGATTTGTAGCAAAGCACGCAATTCAACACTTGCCTTTTAGGAATAACAATTATTTATGGTAGCTTTGCATGTCTCAGTTTCAAAATTCAGCTTTTTCTGATAAAGCCTAATCTAGTATTTAAATTGTTTTGTAGATTAAAAAAAGTCTTCTGCTAACATTGTTTCACTCTGTAGATGACACATTCCCTGTCTTGTGAAATAATTGTTCCTTGATGTTCCTCACAGTGTAGTTTGTCAGCAATTGGCTACAACTTCAATTACCTAACGGTGACTGTGACTGGAATCAAGCTGTTGTCTTTAAAATGAACCGATGTGTTTTGGGTAACCTTTTTCATGCTGCAGTCTGTGTAATGTAAACTGCACAGATCTTTTTAGCATGTGTGAATTGTAGAATCGTGCTGGTTGGAAGGGATTTCCATTTAGTCCAGCTTCTCAATAGCAGCTCCAGTTAGAGCAGCTTGCTCAGATCTGGTTTTGTATATTTTTAAGAGTGGAGAGTCCATATCATCTGAGACCTACTCCAGTGTTTGACAGTCCTTACTTACAGGTTTGGTTGGTTTGGGTTTTTTCTTCTTTCTTTTATTGAGCTGGAATTTACCGTGTTCCAATTTTTATTTGTTGCCTCTTGTCCTTCCACTGGGCAGAAAAAGAGTGCAACCCCATCTGCTGAGTACTTGCAGGAATACCTCTGTGTATATCATAGTTAAACAAGAGGAGAACCAAGACAAGGATGAAAAGTTGGGTGATAAGGTCGCTTCTACCACAAGAGGAAAAAAGAATACTAAAATGTTGGTGCTGCTGTCCATGCTTTTGACTTTCTGATGCAGTTTCATGCTATCCCTGTTTGGAATACATTAGGAACATTACTACTGGAAAGTAGATTTCTTTCAAGACTCAGAAGAGGATACCGTAATAACATCTGTGAAAATTCACTGAAAGGGCGTGTACCAGAGGACACAGGCTCTTAGAGAAAGCAAGGAGACTTTGGATACCAACATGAGGCCTGATGAATGGGTGAAGTGAGTTCAGGTAGGTAGCTTGTGTTTATTGTTTTTATGTTCTTGCGGAAGCTCGACATTCTCCCTTCCCTCCCTGGCAACATCTTATGGTTGTAGCTTTGAGTATATGATAAAGAAAGGAAACAATAGAACTAGGTCTCTAAGCATCTTAAAAACATAGTTGGCCATAAAAAGCGCATGAAACTAAATAAGCTATTGTGTTCTGACAACCAGATAGAGTTTCTGGTTTAATTAATTAAATTAATTAATTGCAAACAGAAATATGTTACAACCAAACAATAAAAATAAAATACATCGGAGATGTGAAATACTCTTTGAAAGCAAGATAGTACTTAGTTGGCCAAACTAACTAGTTGGCCAGATTTGGGAGGTAGATTGGAAATATAAATGGTACAAAAGGCATTTCTTAATTTTTTTTCTTTAATTTTTTTCCCTTTCTTATCCTGTTTTCCCTTTTTTATTCTGTTTAAGTTTTGAGCAAATGTCTTTTCCATGCCATAGGATCGTTTAGGTTGGAAAAGACCCTTAAGACCGTTGAGTGCAACCAATAACCTAGCACTGCCAAGTCTACTACCTAAGCACCACATCTACATGTCTTTCATACCTCCAGGGGTGGTGACTCAACTACTTCCTTGGGTGGCCTGTTCCAATGCTTGCCAACCCTTCTGGTGAAAAAATATCCAATCTAAACCTTCCCTGGCACAACTTGAGGCAGTTTCATCTTGTCCTATCACTTGTTACTCAGGAGAAGGGACCAATATCCACCTCACTACACCCTCCTTTCAGGTAGTTTGTAAAGAGTGATAAGTTTTCCCCTGAGCTTCCTTTTCACCACACTAAACAACCCTAGTTCCCTCAGCCACCTCTTATAGGGCTTATTCTCTTAGACTCTTCACCAGCTTTGTTGCTTTTCTGTGGATGTGCTCCAGCACCTCGGTGTCTGTCTTGTAGTGAGGGGCCCCAAAGTGAACACAGTATTCAAGATGGTGGGCTCACCAGTGCTGAGTGTAATGCTTGCCATGCCTGCCTTCAGTGTCATCCAGCAGCCATAATCACTCTTGCCTCTGAAATTCAGCCATTTTTAGTGTGCTGTTTCTATGTTGGTATTTTCAGCTACTCAGAAGTTAACCCTGCAGACGTTTGGTATCTTTGAGCTATGATGAGTAATATACAGTTCTCTTGATGGTGGTAACAAACCACTCCTGAAACAAACTGATGTAATTTGGAGAGATTCTCCTAGGAAAAATGCAATGGTACTTGTGTTGTCCCCCACACTCCCCCTTGTTTAATGTGAACAAAATAAATCTGTGCTTTCCATTAGTGGCCTTTGGTTGAGTTGTTGGATACCTGGAAGACTGACTTTGATTAGGAGAAGGGAAAACATAACTTAGGAGATGATTTTATGAGCTTCTCTGGTGGTAAAAAGGCTACTTGGCCAGCAGAGATGGGAGGCACAGTGTATTAGAGGCAATACATCAAGACTAGAAGAATGGCCACATTAGATGGAAAAAGGAAGAAGGATTGCCATTGGCTTTGCAGACAGAACTGAGACCTCAATTTATTGCTCAGGGAACAAATATGTTAAGAGTATTGCAGAGGAATCCAAGTTCAGTTCTCAGTCTTTCATACCTTTACCAAAGTCAGCATATTACTGGTAACATTTTTGTCACAAATACTATGTAAAATGGAATGTGTAACAGTAACAGGAATATTAAATTCTGTAAAATCCATTCTTGTCTTAAAGCATTACCAGCTCCTTTTCAGCTCACGAAATGCATATTCAAGGGTCATGTTGTATCTTCTTATGCGGTAGTTCTATCATTCCTTTCTCCTCTTTAGACACCGTGTAGAATTTCACCTGTCAGGCTAAAGGTAGAATCTTTCAAGATAAATGTTGTCATTGTGTTTCTGCCACTGAATATGTGCCTTTCCAGGAAAAATGATAATGTTTTCACAAAGTTCCTATTTTTTGAAGACCACTTTTTGCACCTCACTGCCCAACCAGGTTAATATGGATGGTATGCTTTTTTTTTTTTTTTTTTTAACTATAGAAAAGTACTTCTTTCCCTTCTATGTTTAAGACTGGGTGAGGAAAGCAGAACTGCTATATGTCTCTTTCCTCTTGATTGATCACATTTTAGAAATTCCATTGTCTTAAAGTGATCTTTTTCCTACTCATTACAGTTGCAGTGCTGTGCAGAAGGTCATGTTTTTAGCTATTTACTTTGTGTGTCGCTTGAAGGAGATGATCTGGTGACTGATAGTAGTCTGGGACTGTAATCTTCCGAAGGGCATTCATTCCATTTTGCCCTGTTAAATGCTTTTAATTTTGTTGTTAGTGGTGTTATGTAGCACTTGTGTTTGGCATGAATGTAATTTGAAGGGCGTGAGGAGGTTGCCAATTGTCCTATAACTGTAACACTGAATGATCTTACAACTCGGTGCTTTTTTTCACAGATGCAAAAGCACCACTTGACACTCTGCAGCTGGTCAATGAATGCTTGCAGCAGTTGGTGATTTTGCTGCCCCATCTGTATCATGCATCCTTTCATCTTGTCTTAGTTTCAGCGTGATTTGGTAGTTGTTGAAATCGAACAACTATGGAAAAATTATGTATGCTATTGTTATATGTGGATAACACTCATCTGAGAAGAATTTATGTTTCTTCTGGATGGTGGCAGAATGAAAACTGGTATGGTGAGCTGCAGGTATTATCAAAAGGGGACACTAAAAAGCTACAAATGGAGCTGTGGGAAGTGGACTCTGTTTTCATAGTTCCCTGAATGTTTGGGTTAGCATCCTACAGAGCACTATAAAACAGTCCATTAATCGTATCTTAGGCAGTGATAAAGAAGGCTCTGGAATTTCAGCTGTATTGTGCACCTTCCTGTGGTTGCAGGGTTTTGTGAACAGGAGCCAGGATATTTACAAAAACAAATGTATGTATGCTGTGATATGCCACTGTTAGCAGCAGTATGACAACTGATGCTTTCTGGAATAAAACATTTCTAGTGTAGCAACACTGTTAGA
This sequence comes from Falco rusticolus, assembly GCF_015220075.1. Classification (NCBI taxonomy): domain Eukaryota; kingdom Metazoa; phylum Chordata; class Aves; order Falconiformes; family Falconidae; genus Falco; species Falco rusticolus. The sequence goes on from NC_051193.1 coordinate 44,561,121, forward strand.
ATAGGTTCTTAACTTACTTGGTCGAAGTGTTTTATGATGTATGTATTTCTCTGTTACTAAACCATTGCTATTTTAATCCAGATCAAAGATGCTTACACTAATTTTGTCCCACTGGTTCCATTCAAACAATTCATCTAGTTGTTCTCAGTCTTCTGGTCTCCATGTTTTCTTATTGTTTTATAATGTTGTTTCCTGTTTTTCCTGGGATATTCCAGAAAACTAATTTGCATATACATGGAATCTATGTTTTTCAATTCATTATTGTTGCTATTAACTAATACATAATTCTTAAAATGTGTTATGATATGAAAAGATTTGTATGATGAACCTGAATTACTAAACTCTGTTGGAGGGGAGAAGTTAATTAATGCTGATACTTCTGAAGTTATTATGCAAGGACTGAAAACTGAACATTCATTCTATGTGAAATGTACATTTCTGAAAACTGCTTCTTTTCTGACGCATACACTTTAAGTCAAAAGTAATGGCATTTAGATGTACTCTGAACATAGTACAAAATCACCAAATCAGAACTATTCAACTGATCCCTAGATTTTTCAGCTACCAGTTTATATTTAGTTTTGGCTGTTCAGTACAATAGCAGTATTCCAGGGAACACTGCTAGGATGTGACCAGTGCAAAATAATCTCAGCGTTTGGGAGCATTTTACAGCAACATATGTTAGAGCAGATTATTATTTTGATGCCTCATTAGATCAGGGAGCATAGCACACAGCAAGGTCAAGAAAAAGGAAAACTCCAGCTCTGTTTAGTGGAATGCAGATCATACATTTTAATATCTTCAGAGATTATTTAAATATCATGCTCTCCACCCTTCACTCTGCTTTTTTTTTCTTCTATGCACCTTTTTGAAGCAATGATCTTTCAGGCTTGAACGCCACAAATCCCTCAAATTTGGCAGTACTTGTGGGTTTTCCCCGTTTGCCATATATCAAAGGATTGCTTATTGCTTGCATTTCATTTATTCCTTTGCATCAACTTTTTCATAATTTAATAACAGTTGTAAACATGTCATCTGGAGATGGAGTTGATGGCAGAGAGCATGTGATCTTTTCCTAGCCCGTGGCAAAAATAATCAGTAAGTTCTGTGGGATTTCCTAAAATCTATGGATTTTCTCCAGCTTTGTATGTACTGAGATTCAAAACAGGCTGTCGAGAAGCATCAGAATTAACTTAGCTGATAATTTGATATAGAAAATAATCAGGACTTTGTTGCAATTTGGTACTTCCATACATGTATGCGTCTTCCAAATCTCCTTTCCCTGTAGACACTCACAAAGTCATTGCCAGCTACTTGTGCTAGTGGCTTGTATTTCAACAGGATCTTAATCTGTGCCATTTCTTTTAGTGACCTTAAAAGGATGTCATGTGCCCATATGCACACAGGAAAAGTGTTTTAGTTGGGTGTGGGGTTTTTTTTTCATTTTTAATCTATATTCTTTTAGCAGGCATAGTATAAATAAATGCTTTTTCCTCTTTTCGTTTTTGTACACACCTACATTATTTTTTGTGAAACACAATTTATTCTGTTACTCTGCTTAATGCTGTAACTTCTTTTGATTTCAGTCTAATTCCTGGCCTGTTATGATGAGTAATCAAGTGTTTCTTTCATCGAGAAAGATTGTTGTGTTTATGAATTGATTATCGTTCTTCAGCAGCTAAATTGCTCAGCGTGACTGCTTGTTCAGAGTTTTTGAAGGCAAGAAGTATTTTGCCATGTTTTTCACCCTGTTCCTTTGGACCAGTTCATGCAGTCACATTGTGGAGAGGATTATAGGTTTTTCTGTAACAACAGTGGGGGTTTTTGTTTGGTTTTTTTTTTTTTTTTTTTTTTTTTTAATCTTTCCCCACCTGTCATTTAAGTATACAAGATTAAGGAATGAACTATAAAAATATGTTTTTCCTTGGCAAGTTATTTTATGACAAGCTAAGAACCAAGTCATTGCTAAAATTTTATTTGTTAATATCAAATATGAGAATTATTTTGGGATAATTTTGGTAGAACTGGTTGCAGTATAAAGTGTTTGAAAGAGTCTAATATTTTTCTTTCTTTATTGTCAGACTAAGTTGATTCCCCCTGCCTCATTTTATTATTGATAATAGTCTCCTGACATTTTTAAATGATCTTCATTTCTAGAATCACCGGAACTATGAATATGTAAAGAATATTTTTATGGTGTGTGATTGTAATGATTTGTTGGGTTTAATGCCTTTTTATTTATATCCTACTGTTCTGCAGTTTTGATCTAGAATATATGTTTTTGTTAAGCAGAGAAAATCTGAGAGAATGAGGCATGAGAGAAAAGCGTAACACAACAATAAAATGCCCCAAACCAACAAACAAGCAAACTAACAAGAAAAGCTAAGGAAAAAAAGCTTAGGCCAAACTATTCCAAAAGCCTGTATTGCATATGGGAAAGCTTCCTCACCAGAACCGTGACATGATGTGAACCACACTGCTCCTTGGTTATGTGCTTTTGTCATAGGATATAGCTTTATCTTGGTTGACTACAGTTCTATACTAGGACCAAATCCTATTCATATGTGTATATATAGAACTGGCTTTGTTGTGTAACTACAGCTTATGTTGGTCTCTGTACCAGGAAAATAGAAGGTGGTGTATTTAAGAGAACCTTATTTTAAAAGGATTCCAAAGCTGTCTTTGAGGCAAAAGATTTCAAAGTTTAACTTCTGTACCAAGCAAATCTGAAGAGACTGTGAAAATAGAGTTACTGGATATGTGCTGAAGTGTGGGATATTGAAGATGCCAATGTAAAGGTGTGACCTGATCAATAAACTGTAATGAAATTACCTGTTTTTGGCAAGGCTCTTCCACAATCACTTTTAGAAAAATGGAAGTCTGCTGGGAAAAGAGAAAAAGTCTTTTTGCAAATTTGTAACTCAGTAAGGGAATAGAAAAATAGGAATATATGGTTATTTTTCATAATAGAAACAGCGTAATGCAAGGATTCATCTTATCCTGCTCAGGGGTCTGTGCTGGGTCATGTGTAATTCATCATAAGAATAAATTACCAGGAAAACAGAGTCTCCTGGGATTTTCTGAATAGAATCTGTATGGGGAAACTTTAGCATTATATTTGGTTCTAAATAATCTTGATATAATGTTTACATTTTAAGTGCCAGTTTTTTTGTTCACTTCTCTAACATAGATTAGGAGTGAAGAAAGTTAGAAATGGGTACATATTGAGATTTGGGAAAAGATCTTTCTGTGGTCAGGTAACATGTAAAAAAATAAATAAATAAATCTGAATGGTACTAAATGAACCTTGCATGTATAATTTAAGGAAGATATGACTATTTGTGTTACTCAGTATAGTATGTGGAAGCCTTTTGGAATACTATGTGAAAAGACTAAAAAAAAATATTTTGCACTCCTTAAACATAAAGCTGAACTTGGTAGTAAAGAATTTTTTGGGGCCTCCCCCTTGTCTTGTTCTGTATTTGATGGATATTGTTTTATCTGCACTTAAATAGCAACCAGCAGCTTTTTCAGTTTAGTTCAATTTGTTCTGGTTTAGGTTTAACAATAGGTTTAACAATAAAAAAGTCAGAATACTGCTTTAGGTTAATTTCTGGTTCAAGGAAAACTAAGATTTTGGGTGAGGTTTTTAGATGAAGTTAAATTTAACTGGCTGTATTAAAAGTAAAATTCAAAGCAGTGGCCTTTTTCCTGTATATGATCTTAATATGCATTGCTTAAGAAAAAGAACCAGCAATTGTTGCTGTTTATTGCACACATTTCTTTTTGTATATTGCAATATGAATATACTAATAATATTTTTTTTAGAGCTTGTTCTGGCATTTGACAACACAGATTTTTATTTTTTTTTCTTGTACTTATGACTGAATTTCTTTGGTAACTTACTATCATTTAGTGGTCTGAAACAGATGAAAACATTCTGCTTGTTTGTAGATCTGGTTGTCAATACGCTGTTAATTTTGCTAACATCAGGAATCTCTTTTGCAGTTTGGAAAAGGTTAATAGATCCATTAAAAGCAAATCAGGACAGTGGAGATTTTTAAAAATACTGGAGTTGAATTTTTGATCACCCAATGCTATTGCAGACTTTGTCTAAAATCATTGCTATAAAAAGCAAGGTATACTGGTGTATTTAAAATATGTATTCCATTGTATGTGTGTTTTTAAAAGTTTAACTTTTTGTGTACAACTGAAAGATCCCCATACTTAAGATTTTTTGGGCTAATGAGAACTGAATCTGAAATCTTTTATTTCTCTCTGGAGCCATCTATGCAGATCAGTGGCATAAACTCAGTGTACATAATTTCTCATCCCCCCATATTTGCACAGAGAGTTTTCCCTAGAGAGCTGTCTTATGAAATCTATTACTAAATATTTAGACCATTTCTAAATGATTCTGTATGAAGTATGGTTCTTGCATATGTCAATTAAAGAACTTTTTTGTAATGTTATATATATTTCTGTGAAATAACCAGGGTCATTTTGCAATCATAACTTACATGCCAATCACTCCCTTTTTTCTGAAGAAAACCAAAAATACTCTGCCCAATATCTGGTAGTTGTAAATAAGTTTCTGTAAATCATTACCTGGGCTACCAGTAGTAGAGTGACATGATATTGCATGTTTTTTTTCATACAAGCCTGGTTACATTCCTCTTTACTCTCTTGCCCTCAATATTTCTGTCTTTAGTATCGATTTGAAATGTGTTTAGTAAATAGATAACAAAATTAATCTGTCATATGCAGGTAACTTCTTTTTAGTTTTGTTTATTTAAGAAAGCTTACATCAGTTTTGACCTCCTGATGTATGGACACTGATGTCCATCATCACTTATGCTTCTGAAGGCTGATGATTATAGTGAAGTAGAATATCTTGCTGCCAGTCCTGTAAATATTTAAACTGCTAAAGCATTACACTGACCATAGCAAAAGACTTAACATTCACTTGTGTTGAGCAGATACTGTAGTAGCGAACAGTAAGATAGCAATGACAGAATTGATTAGTAGTGCCACTGAAGTAAAAATGAAAAAGTGCAACATTCTCATTGAACCTAGGCATTATAATTCAGTGAAGGAATTTAGCACTTTTTATTTAGTTCTAAATTTAAAAAGAAGAAAGGTTATCACAAAATTGTGACACATTTTCAGAAAGAAATTCAGTGTGACTGTTCCTTTTGCCATACAAGATACTTAACTACATAAAGGGAAGGGCTAAGATTCCACTCCAAGTAAATGCAGTGGCAGCTGCTAACAGTCTTGAAGTCATATATGTGGTGTTAATCGACACCTGAAAAGGTGGCCTAAGAAGCAATAAAACTTTTTTAGAGGAACTAATTGTCATAGCACTTGTTATTGCTATGTTAATTGTTAGATGCAATTGTTATTTTTCAGCATCTCAAAAACTGGATCCAATCTACAAGTGTTCAAATTAGTGTTACATTTCATTTCCAGTTGATGCCACCGCATGTATGTTGTCCAAGTTTATTTAAGTTTGAATAAACTATGAGCAGAAGAGGCAGGGTTAGAATTCATCTGAGATACTGGAATGATATGCTTAGATATTTTGATTCTGATGTCTTTGCAAGTCGATGTTTACAAGTTATGCAGGTTGAGAACAAGAAGACTGAAATACAGTTCAGTCAGAATTTTGGTGGCTGTTTGATTTAGTCTTTATAAAAGATACATATTGGCAGAAGGCAAAAGCCATTGGAGAACTGGTATATCTGAGAAATTCAGTTGAGCATAAGGAATCCTTTCTAAAGAAAGAATTTCAGTGCTCATTATGTTAATAGCTTTGTGTTAAAACTGTGGTGATGGATGGAGAGTGGGGAGAAAATCAGTTACCACTTCATTAATGTTATTTGTCTAATTTTCAGTTTCTGCTTCTCCATGTATGACACTTCTGGGATATTTGAATAGCAGACATTAAGAATTTTTAGAAACTGAAGCATATAGTGTTCTGTGAACTTTAAAAACAAGTTTTAGTATCTTTACTTTTTTCCCCACTGACAGACTTGAAATGTAATGCTTTATGGTTACTTAAATTTTAAATGAAGCCTGTGGGTTTTGATGTTTTGGCAGTCTCAGTCTTTTACTCTGTATAACATGATTAGGAAATAGGCCAGGCACTTCTGCACTGAGAAAGCTGTGTTGGCATTCTGTCGCTTTCCCCCCCACTCTGATAAGTGAATTTAGTGAATGATTTATTTATTTGACATCACTGACACAAATGCATGTAAATAAGAAAAATAAATATAAAAATGAATAGTTCTCTTCCAAACTGGTGACTGAATAGCATTCTGAAAAGATTAGAAATACCTAAGATCAGTTTTGGAAAATGAAAATGTGTGAAATAGTGTAGGTTATCAGGGGTTTATTTTGTTTGTTTCTGATAATTCTTGTATGTGGATTGCAGCTGACTTTTTGGGTATGTATGGATGCTTCTGTGAACGCATCAGGATCTGAGTTAGGGGTGCAAAGCAGGGACAGTAAGTCCTTTGAATATGGTAGGATTAAATTATACCAGCAGCAGCATGTGACACTGAGCACAGTTTTATTTATTACATTGTTTTGAAAAGTGCAGTCTGCCTATGCTTTAAACAGTAAATGTAAACATGAAATGGTGTGATTTCTAAATTAAAACATGAACACAAAGTATTCACATGCACGGATTTCATTAGGATACAACAATCTCAGAAAAATAAGTTTACCTCTTGTAAGTCAGGAGGCCAACTAATCCATCTTTCCTGCTCAAACATGTAATCGGTTTGTATGTATGCGTACTTTATTACGAAGAAGTATTTGGTTCATCTGCAAGGGCCTGCATGTGTGCAGAAAGGACATTTTGAAGCAGACCATAGGAACTGTTCAGGAAGAAATAGCGATGTTTCAAACATTCAGTATATATTATAATGTCACTATTTTTTCTGTAGTACTTAATGTTCTCAGATTGCTTCTGTGTTTTAAAGGATATAATTTTTTTGGTAAACTATACTGGTTGGAAATGAACAGTTACAAATTTTCTTTGATCTTGTTTTCCAAATAGCCTGCTTTTTGGAGCCCTTAATTGTGTTTGTCCTAGTAATGCCCTATTATTTAGTAGAAAAACATAGTAATTACTGCATTTACAAAACTAATTACTGAGATTTTTCAATCAATTTGCTACGAGGAATGGCTAGCCCTCTGATTAGAACAAAATTGTCAGACAAAATGTCTTTTGTAATAGTTCGTTTCCTGTAAGCACAGATACTTAAAAATAAGCCATTTAATAAACTACAGGTAAAAGGTTATGTTTCATGTTTTATTTTACCATCCAAACAACTTTCATAACATTTCTTCTGTAGAAGTGCTTAGGCTGTATGATATCCCCTCGTCTTTCTCTGTTTTTGCATGACTGGTCACACATTGTGGCTTCTTTCTATGGCTAGCTGCTGCTTTTCATAAAGAGAAGATTGTGAGAGAAAATGGTCTTACAAGTAAAATTTATTTTTGTGACTAACTTTTAATCTCTATTAGCATTGACACAGTAAGACTTAGTTTTGCAAAAGGCAGCCCTAAATTCTGCAGCAGTGTGGGTTTGTTGTAGATCTGCAGAATTCCACTCGTGCTGCCTACTTCCAAATGCATATACATGGACTATATATCATTCTAGCCAACTCCCTTATAATTACTTTTGAAATTGTTACAACACAAGTAGTCTCCCTAACTTCAGTGCTTCAGAAGTTCATGATCATTATGTTTGGTATCTTGAAAACCCTTAAGAACTATATCACAACTGTATCAGAATGGGCTGAATTCTGTGACAGCGTTGCTTTACTGCTTGTTTTGTTGCAGTTCCCTTCACTTTTATTCTTCACTTATCTGAAAAGATTTTCAGTAATGTCCAGGGCTACGTGAGATCCAGACAGAAACAGTCAACTGTAAAATTAATTTGGTATGAACTTTTGCCTGAAAAACTTTCCTGTCCTTTTGAAATCTCAGTAGCAGTTCTCTGTGGAAGAAGTGGAAGCAAGCTGCCATGATCCTTCTATTTTCTGAGCTTCCAGAACCTGGGTTGTTCTAAGACTGATGCAGTATAATATCCATGGATGGATTTTTCTAGCAAGAATATTTAAGTCTATTTTTTAACATATCCAATTTGTAAAACTCAAACACATTTTACAGTGAATTTCATAATTTAATTGTGCCTTCTGAAAATCCGGATATGTGACGTCAACCAGGTCTCCTTTAGTTTCATGCAAATTTAATTGTATGTAAACTTCACCTTCTGAGGCATGACTTCATTCAAAACCCATGCTGATTATTTCCCAGGATCTGGTGTTTATCCATGTATCTACTGTTTCTGCTGTGTATTGTAGTTTCCTCTTATTTATCTGTTGTAGACGTCTTAGTTGCTGATCTGTTGTTTCTCTGATCCTACTCAGAGCCTTTTTAAAAAACTGATGGTTATATTCTGTTCCCTTATCATGGAATCTTAAGTGATAAGACACTGTGAAACTCTTAAAGGTTTTGTATTACTTGAGTTCTATTAGAATAGGTATGTGGATACAGTTTGGTCCTGATGGTTTGTTATTGGTCATTTTACTGACATTTCAAGCTGCAAGAATTCTTCTATTGTCTTCTTTGTGAAGAAAAATTTCAGTTTTGATTTAAATCCCTTTCTAGTAACTGGTAATGCATGTACTTCATTTAGCTTATTGCTGTGGTCCTGTATTTTAAATTGTGCTGTTAAAATTCAAACATCATTTGGCCCTACAGAATCTCTGTCAAGTCTTTTAGTTCTATCATGGTTTTAATAAGTTTTGCTGTAGTTTTATGCATGTAAGAATTTGCTTCTAAAAAATTCTATAGCCTACCAATTTCGTATCTTCCAATTAAGCTTCGTCACCACCTCTGTACTTAGCTCATAAGTGTCACAGGGAGCAAACCCTGAATCATTATAATCTTATGAAGCAGCTTAAGTTGTATTCCAGACTTCTTCTGCTGCTTCTTGTGTTGTTTCTCGAGTGGGTGTGGATTTGGTCACCAGCTCCTTCCCAGTGTTTTCTAAAAGACTGTCTCGTTCTGTTATAAAATCCTCTGTCTTTGTATTCAGCAGTCATGTCACCACAGAGCCTTCACTCACATTAAACAATGTGTTCTCTTACACTGGTGATATTTTAATGCCTCGCTGTTGTAACCTTCCTTCTTCTATCCTTTAGAATCTGTGTCATCAAAAAGTTAATCTCCATGTAAGGATATGTTTGTATCATCTACCATCAGATTTATGGGACCATTTCTGTCTCAGAATTTTCTTTATTCTCATTGCCCCTTGACTTATAAGCCTGGAGATGGAGTTGCTCAAGGTCTTTAAAAGTCTGTTCAGTGCACTTCTGCTGTCTAAAATCTTCTGAATTTAGCAAAACCAACTTCAAAAAAAGGTACTTCACTTCTGAACACCTCAAGGTAGATAATCATATATATATATATGTAGTGTTTGGGGTATTACAGGGAAGCCCCTGCCCTCCACTTAGCTTCTGATGCCATTTGTTTTAATTGTAAGTTCGTAATTTTTCAAGGGGCATAGCGGACTGATTTACTTACTGTTTTCTTGATTTTTTGTTGATTTTTGATTATATGAATAACTTAAAGGATCTACATCTCTACTCCTTATCCTCCTCCCTTTCTGCGGAGCTCAACTCAGATGCCATCCAGACTTCACCTTACCTTTCTAGGTTCTGTCCTGAGGCTCACTGTGCTGAAACAAGAATCCACCAGACTGGCACTAGGTTTGTTACCTGTGGCTGGGTCTTAACCAGACTGTTCAGCAAAAGCATTCCTGGAGTGCTTGACTCCCATGGGAGGCTGCTACAGGACCATGGAGAGCTCTCCCACAGACCGGCCTGGGGATAATGGGCATCTTTTGTTTGTTTTCTTGGTATGTTGCTAAAATTAGGTTGAACTATTCAGAAATAAAGGAGGTTGAAGGGAAGGGCTAAACCCCCTGCAATGGGAGCAGGAATACAAATATGTGGCATTAAAAGGGAGTAGATGGAAAAAGCTTAACCTGCAAGTTCAAGAAACTGTGAAACTGCTAAACATAGGAGCAGCTGCCATGATATAGTCACATCCTTATTACAAAGTGTTCACCACAAAGGAAAATATTGCTTTTCTGCCAAATAATGAGTGTATGTACAGTGATTCTGTGAATGCAGTGGCTTTCTTGGTGGAGATAATTGTAAGCTTGCCTAGGAAACAGTAAGAAAAACACATGATGGTAGGTTTTTCCTAGTGCTTGATCTTTTTAAAAAGGCTATTTCAAATGCTGCATTGTATTCCTTATTACCAGTCCAAAATACTTGAATGGGATTTCACTAGAAATACATATGAGAAAAAAAAGCAAATTTAGCTTTTAAGTCTATTTTTACTATACAGTATTCATATTGTTTTAATAATTACAGACTTTATATGACAGTGTAATTGGTCTTATTTTTAGAATGTTTAGCTTATAAAATATTCTTTTTTTAAAAAACAGCTTTCTTTTGTTTCTATTGGTAAAGTTATTTTACATGTATATGCGCACACACACACACAACCCCCCCATCTTGCATATTAAAGAAAATAGCTCACTAATTAAGGCTGGTATTTTCTAACGCTCGCCATGATTTGACAGCAAATCTATGAATTAGTGGTAATTATTTTATAAATAAAAATGGGAATTCTGATTAACAGTGTAATCTTAAAACTTGACATAAAGTTAAACATAAAGCTAATACCTTCAAAGGTGTTTTAAACTCATCTGTCATTTTCCCTTAATAATATGTCACAGAAATTTTGAGAGAAGAAGCCATTTGGAAGCTTCATGTGAGGCTTTGACTTGCAGCTTTCACAGTCCTGTTTTATTCATACCCTTACTATTGTATGAAGTACTTTTGAGTTTTTCAGTTCCTTCAGCTTTAAATAAAAAAATAGATCTTACATCAGCCATGCACTTGAGCTGTGGTGATGGTGAGGGTCAGATACAGGAAGCAATCAAGTTTTGGTGGCATGGAGCTCTATGAAAGCTGTAAACCAATGTAAATTAGACACTATGAACCTATATGCTAATGCACATAAATTGCTTCCCATACTTGAATTAGTTCATTAGATCTCTTTGTTGTGCTTTGTAGTGTGTAAAGTTCTAAAGTAAAAGGTTTTTATCTATGAAAATAGAATAGTGTTTAGAAGAGAACTGGAGTGCCAAGAGACATTTTTACAGGTTAAGATACATAAATGGTGGCACAGTAGAATTAAACTTCAGGCAAATACTTTATCATATGGCAATATTGGTATTTACAGTCTTCAGTAAAATTTGTCTTGTTCCAATAAAAGCACTAGAGAAAACACAGTTCAAGTAAAATTAGAAAATGGTGATACAAAACAAGACTGATTATTTACATAAGGATCACTTCAGACATTCTTTCCCTGATGTGGCCAACTCAAAGTTGTATTCTGGCATTTCTGTTACTGGGTTGTCAATTCACCCAGTCTCCAAGCTACCAGTATGTAACAAGGAAGGCTCTTAGCTCAGTTCTGTGACTCTTTTTTCCAGAAGATTTCCTGAATATTGTATAGCCTTGACTGTGCTTTGTTCACAAAACCTCCTGGTTGCAAATAACACTCTGGTTTTCTTATGGCTGCCAAGTGTTGTGCATTTTTGCATAACTATTACAAACTCAGCAGCTCTTTCATCTGCCTGTTTTTCATCTTGATTTATAAACATCCAGCTGAGTTGTGAACAGGCTGATGTTAAGTTTCTTGGTTATTAGATTTTGCATGTTGTTTTCATGCCAGCCAAAAGAAGAAAGATCTTACCTCTTATCTTGCTTCTGATGTTTCCAGCCATTAAGGAATGACATAAGGAAGCTGGTGGAAAAGAAGATTTAGTGGAGAGCTTCAGCACCAACAAGAGTGGAAAGATCAAATATTAGCTAAACGTTGTCCATCTTTTTTGTCCCACTCTGTTCCTTCCCCAAGGATCATGCTACCAATAGGAAACTTCACTTCCCCCACACAGAAGAGACAGCTGTGCTTTGGTCCCAGAAAGCACTGAAACAAAGCAAAACATTTGTATGTCTTATTCTGATAACGTGGACTCTAATGCAAAACTATGGAACAGAGTCACATCTTGGGAGTGGGTGAACGTCCTTGTGAATTTCTTGGCTGTGGAACCACATGCAGTATGAAAGATGTTACCTTTAGTGTTGTTTATTCTAAGTGATGATAGAAAATTAGCTGTTTTCTTATTTAAGCTTCTAATGAGAAGTTCAGTGTGATTTAAAGTGAAATGTCCAGTAAAATGTGGAGAGCATTAGCTTATTTTTAAAATCGGGCTTTTTTTGTCTTTTGGAGAAAAGAAAATGAAAAGTTTGGCTGTTGTGGATAAAAGGTTGTCTGAAAGATTTGCCAGATCAGTAAGCATGTTTGAATACTTTTTAATTAGGTCATGCTAGAGTGCCTTGGGGTCCATTCTTCTAGAAAAGTGATGGTAAATCTGTAGCTTATGTGCAGTTTGAATGCAACTCATGTTTTAGAATCACATCATGTGACCAGTAGTGGGGTCATGCTGACACGGGCTGTTGGTTAACAGAAATGCCCAGCTATTGGAAGAAATCCACCAGGAGCAGTGAAGTTCAGCAGGATGTTCTACTGAGTCTGGTTCAGGGAAGCTTCTGAGCACTTGATCTTTTCAGGATATGTGCTCTGCTGTGTGGCTATTGACCATGTTGAGATTTTGGTATGCAGCTTAGTGGGCTAAGAAGATTAGCCTTCTTTTATTCTAGAGGTTTACTGATCTCCAGAAGTATTTCACAGAATTAGGGATATTAAGCTCTGTGCTCTATTAAGGACATAGTAAGTTCTAAGTTCTGTTAAGAAAGGGATGTTCATCAACTCTTATCTGAACTAATGCAGGGCAGGAAACCCAATTCTTTTTAAGCTTTTGATTAAACATGTATATATTTGTAAGCATTTTTGGTGCTTCGATTTAAAGGGAATGAGTGGCCAAGAATCTGTTACCACATTAAGTCATGTTTCAATGCCTGAATGCTTTAGCTGTTACACACTTACAGGTTTAGGAACTCTTTTCCCCTTCTTCATGAGCTGAATTTATCTAAGTTAATCCTCAGATTTTGTTATGCCTTGGTTTGCAAGTGTAAGAAGCAATTCACTGTCAGAAATCCATTCATTTTTAATATGTTATCTCCTGCTAACTTCCATAGTCTGTTCTTTTACTATATTGCTTCCACAGATTTTCAGTCTTCCCATTTTCTTTTGGCAAGAGGTTTCTACAAGGGTTATCAGTAGTTTATTAACTTACTACTCTGGAGGAAGCTCATGCTTGATGTTAGAATTGATATTCGAATTTATATTATTCATTCTTGACTGTGGCTATGTTAGATTAGGGTTGTATGGAGTCAATACAGTAAATAAACAAGAATAAATAAACCTGTACTCTTATATAATTGTCCTGTTCGTTTGCTAAGTTAATTTTTATCTTAGAGACATTTGGTTAGTTCAGATAAGACTAAAGGTAACTTCTCACTTTGCTGTGTTTCTGGTTAATGTATTATCTTAAAAGTTAAAAGGGACTAAAACTGAATACTGCTTTATCCGTTGCTTATTGAAATGGGCCTGTATATATAATTGCCGTGGAGGAGTGTATTGTTTCTGCAATTGACTCTTTTTTTTCTTATCTTTCTGAAAGAAGAATCGGCAGTTACTTTTTGTCTAAGTGTTTGACAGAGAATCTTGCATATATTTGACAAGTAAGCTGCTCTTTTCCTTTCAATGTACAATTCCCTCTTTTGTGTAAAATTGCATCAATTGTAAAAAAAAAAATAAAATTACTGTATTATTTTAGGCTTTCTAATGTAATATGTTACAAAAATTGTAAGTACTTGTATTTATTACTGTATCTAAGACAAAGGAGTGCTTAGTATTTTCAGACAGTATTTGTTTTTACAGTTGATGTTTATCTAGTTCAAGAAAGTTCTTAATTGTGAGTAGTTCATAACTCCTGTTAAACTGTTTCAAGGTCAGTGTTCTATGTATATTTTCAGCTTAGAAAACCCATGTACTGTGGGTATGGATCTCTGAACCACTGCCATTGTGGTAAAGGAACCACTTGGCCGTTCATATAGCATCATTTTGAGAATGTTTGGTCTGTGATATTAAAATTACTTAAATTTTTGGGGTGTTTTGGGGTCCTTATTATTTTTTTGATCTCTAACCAGAAACTATATAGTAGAAGTAGGATTGTAGTAATGCTTTGTTCTCCATTCCTATTTTATTTTATTGTTTTTCTAGAAATTTAATAAGTACAGGGGCATGTTGGACATAATTTTGATGTGGTTCTGCCTAGGCTTTCTCCTTATAATTGGCTCCTCAAAGGAGACCAAATGTTTTTTGACTAAAGAAGTACCATGTTTTATTAGAATAACAGTTAGGATAATTAACATTTTAAGTATTGAAAGCTCAGTGAATAGGGAAAACAGAAGAAAAGTAAATTTTTTTTAAACTGCTTTTTCTCTCTCCGTGTTGTCAGTGTGAGTATACTGTTGTTTCCACTTGCTTACAGTTAATTTAGTGACTATAAGCTGTAAAATGCACAGTGCCTTCTGATCTGGTGGAATTTTTTCCTATCATGTGCAAGGTCAGGTATCCTGCTCCCTGCTCCTTACTGCAATTTCATTGCTTGGACTGCAAGCTCCTGTACTGGAATTTTCTCGGCTCCCATACTCTATAGTTTCTCGAACCTCCTGAACCTGAGCATAGTCAGGATATCTCCAAGGAATGCAGATGGTCCCTATTACTCTGAGAGGCCCTACCTGACCCAGTCATATTACAGAAGCATTAAGATGATTGTGAACAAGCAACCAGAATGCTTCCTGCCTCCCTAATACTGTCTGTCAAAAAGAATGGAGGGCACTTCTAAAAAGTATGAAGTTATATGCATCTAAAGGTATTACTAGAATTCATAAAAGGCAGGGCTTGGATCAATATATTTGTTGTCTGTAATAAATACTAAAATGAACAGAGAATTTTGTTACGAGAGCTGAAATATGTTTTTAAACTCAGAAATTATAAAGAGAGCTTATGTTTTTGCAAGTTGGCAGGAATTTTGTCGAAATTTTGAGAGTTGTATTCTTCTGCTATGGAATCCTTTTAAAGGGCTATTCAATTTATTTGTATTTTGTTTTCCCTACCTCTCAAGATCTGTGATATCTCCAGTTAAGTGGTTATTCTAGTGACTTTTAATATTTTGATTAAAATAAAATTCATTTTCTTTGCAAGGTTTTCTTAACATACTTATATTTTTGTAGAAACCATAATGTACATGAAAGAATATACATGAATACTCTTCTATTAATTTTATAAAAAATAGGTTTTAAAATAAATACTCTAACCTTGATTATTTTTTTTTTTCCATTTTCAAAGATGTGACTGGTGTTTTGAACAAGTAGTGCTTAAAGATGGGGAAACAATTATTTGACAAAACTGCTAAATGACTGAATGACTTTAATTGATTACACAGATTTGTATCTTCCATTCAAAATATGTAACATCTTTCAGCTGCAAATTTAATAGTATCTGTAAATATTAATGAATTCAATTTCAAAAAACATTTTGAGATTGGCAAATATTAACAAAGGAAACTGGGGCCTGGTGAGACTGGCTTGTACAAATTACTCATTAAATCAATACAGAGCCTGAAATATTCTTTGATTGCTAGATCACATTGTATCTCATCTAGGTACAATGAAAGATGGTAGCTGAAAATATTCAGATTAAGTGAGTGATCTTTGTGGAAAATCCATTATTAGTTAAATAAAAAGTAGGAAATGTGATATTTTAAGATTAATTAGGTTCTCTCTCAGTGTTGTGATTCAAGGGCAAATGAAAAGGAAGATGTTCTTATGTTTTTTCTCTGTTCTTTGAATGTGAAACTAAAGGGACTTTCTTATTTTAAACAGTTGTTACTTTCACTGGCTACTGGACTAGTGGAATTACTTGTTAGTCTCCAAGCCCATGATGCAGTTGTGTTTATTTCCTCCTGTCATGTAGAGGGTAAACTGTTCTTCAGATATGTTATGAAATTTTGATATTTAAAAATTTACTGCTATTCATGTGAAAGATAATATATGTTGTACACTTGCATGTTATGCCTTTTAGATATTTTTTTTCATACCAAAAGCTGTAAAAAAAATGCTGATTAGATTTAATTCCTGAGGAGTTCTGTTATTTCATGGAATCACAGAATAGCTGACTTTGGAAAGTACCTCTGGAGATCTTCTAGTCCAACCCTGCTGCTCAAAGTAGAGTCTACTGGAGCAGGTTGCTCAGGTCTGTGTCTCAGTCTCCAGGGATAAGACACTTTACTGACCTGCCCAGCCTGTTCCAGTGTTTGATGACCCTCACATTAAATAGTATGTTCTTAGGCTTAAATGGAATTTTGTGGTTTAGATTGTACCCATTAAATAGAATAGAGTATTTCAGTTGGAAAGGACCTACAATGATCATCTAGTCCAACTGCCTCACCACTTTAGGGCTGAGCAAAAGCTAAAGCATAGTATTAAGGCCACTGTCCAAGGGGCATCAACCAGCTTTCTAGAAAGGTGGTTCCAGTGTTTGGTGTTTGACCACCCTCTCTATAAAGAAATGCTTCCTAATGTCCAGTCTAAACCTCCCCTGGTGCAGCTTCGAACCATTCCATGCATCCTACCACTGGGTCCCAGGAAGAAGAGATCAGCACCTCCCTCTCTGCTTCCCTTCCTCAGGAAGCTGTGAAGAGTAATGAGGTCGCCCATCAGCCTCCTTTTCTCCAAACCAGACAAGCCCCAAGTCCTTAGCTGCTCATCGCAGGACATTCCTTCCAGCCCTTTCACCAGCTTTGTTGCACTTCTCTGGATGTATTTAATGACCTTCACATCTTTCTTAAGTTGTGGGACCCAGAAGTGCACACAGTGCTCAAGGTGAGGCTGCAGCCATGCTGGATACAGTGGATTAATCACCTCTTCTGACCGGCTGGTTATACTGTGTTTGATGCACCCCAGGGTGCACGTCACCCTCTTGGTTGACAGCAAGCCTAATACAAGTCAGCAGTGTGCCCTGGCAGCCAGTGCCCCCAGATCCCTTTCTGCAGGGCTGCTCTTCAGCCGCTCCTCTCCCAGTTTGTACTTGTGCCTGCCATTACTCCATCCTTGGTGCAGAATCCGGCATTTTGACTTGTTAAATTTCAACTTATTAATGCTCCAATCTAGATCCCTCTGCAAGGCAACTTGTTCCTCAAGAGAATCAACAGCACCTCCCAGTTTGGTATTGTCAGCAAACTTGCTAATGGTACATTCAACTCCTGCATCCAGATCATTGATATTGAACAGAACTGGCCCTAGAATTGAACCCCGCGGAACACCACCGGTCACCGGTCCCCGGCCAGATGTAGCCTAATTCCCTGCTGTGCTTTGAGCTCTGCCCTTCAGCCAGTTCTTCACCCAGCACACCATGAACCTGCTCACCCCACAGCCGGACAACTTGTCCAGAAGGATGCTGTGAGGGACAGCATCAAAAGCCTTACTAAAATACAGAAAATCTACATGCAATGCTTCCCCTTTATCCACTAGTCAGGTGAACTTACCATAGAAGGATATCAAATTAGTTAAAAAGGACTTTCCCTTTATGAACACATGTTGGCTGCCTGATGATTGCACTATTCTTTAAATGCTTTTCAATAGTACCCAGTATATTCTTCTCCATAATTTTCCCAGGAACTGGTGTTAAACCAACAGGTTTGTATTTCCCTGGGTCTTCCCTCACACCCTTTTTGTAAATGGGGATAACGCTGGCTAGCTTCCACTTTGCAGGGACCTCCCCAGACTCCCAAGACCTTTGACAGATGATCGAGAGGGGTCCTACCATTAACATCTGCTAGTTGAGCTGTTAGCGGGTACCACTGATGAGTCTTACTCTGTTGTCTTTACTTCCTGCCTATCAGGTATTTTTATATCTTGACATATATAAATATTTATATGGAATACATTAATCATATATATGTAATGTGTATATATGATATATATCCTGCCCAAACTTTCTCTTCTACTTGCTGAACAATCCCAGCTCTCTCAACCTCTCATTGTATGGGCACATTCTTCAATCTCATAATAATCTTTGTCACCCTTTGCTGCACCTGCTCCAGTACAACCATGTGATGTACTAAAAAGAACTTCATCCAATATGGCATGTTGTACAGAATAAACTATCACGGGAACTTTTAATAGTGAACTATTTATTTGATCATGAAAAAGAAATAGTAGTCTTTAGTTTTCTACATATCCTATTGAATCTATTTTCTCTGTCTTTTACTTTTCACTTTATAAAATATTTTGAATCAAATATTTGTATCTTCTATGAACAGATTTTTGGAGTTTTTTTAGGAAACATTTGCAGTAACGTCTCCTGATTGACATGAAACTTCCTCAGCTTTTCCTGGTGGATGATGTTTAGACCTGTGGTAGATAAAAATCCAGAAAGTTTTAAAGATTGTTTTGTTTTGTTTTAAACTTAGCTTAACACTGATGGGCTGAGGGTCTGTCAGTAATTGAGGTCGCTACACAAGATGCTGTATAAGTACTAAAGTAAAATGAGAGTTCATGTCTTAGGGAAGGGCAACCTAGGTAACAACCAAAGGGATACACAGAAGAGAATGAGGAGATACTAAAGCATATTTAATGCAGTAGTATTTAGTCATGGTAGTATGCTTTCTAAGAAGATGATTTTTGTTAGTGAAATCTTAAAAATACTAAACTAACTTTACTTCACTTTTAGGCAAAACTAACAGTGATGTGCAGGCTCAATCTAAGTTGCGCATACAGTGTAACAAGTTTTTGGAGTGTTTCACATTTAGTGGTAAGTCATTTTGAGTGAATCTAGGTCAGTAGGTGATTGAGCCAAAAGTAGACTTGCTTAGCTTGCTTTGAATGGAATCTAAAATAACTTGAAGCTGTATATTGCCAAGAAAAAGCATAATGCTATTCTGGGGTCATAATTCTGGATAGGAAGCAAAAATACGCATGGAGAAAATCTCCACTCCGTCACTGAATTTGTTACTGAAAGTGTGTTGGGAATAGTAAGTGAATAAGTCATGGAAAATATCCTTTCTTTGAAACGATGGTACTGGGCTATTCAGGTTTCTAATTTCTAAGTACCTTTTACAATAAACAGAAGGCATTATGGGTCAAGATGAGGAAAGATAGTATATATTTATTTTTTCATTGATTATTCATTTTTGCTATAGCAAAATAACTTAGGGGATGTACATCATTTGTCCAGATGATGTTGGAGCTACTCTTCAGCCGCTCTTTTTATTATCATTTTAATTAAGTTAGTGTTCTCTTTACTGTTTCCTTTAGTTGTTTTGTAAACACTGCATTGCATTGTATTGAAGCAATGGTTTTTAACCAAAACTTCCCTGTTAAGCTGATAAATATTTTTATATGCTTACAATCAATTGTGGCTTACATGTATAATATACACAGTTTGATTTCCTGATTAAGGCATTGAAGCAGTCCCTTGTTGTTATGTAAATATTCTGTGTTATCTTTAATGGGGTCTAAATAAATCTGTGACACTGACCACATTTTCTGTGCATTGAATTTAGCAGTAAATAAATTTTAATTTTTCCTTTCTCACAATGTTAGTTTCCATTCAACTGATGCATTAGAGATTGCCTATTCCTAATGATTTATAATAGCAAGTATTTAACAGAACTTTTTTGTTTGATTAAATAATACTGCATATTTTGTATTGAATTTTTATGATAGAGCTACTGGATTAAATTAAACCTGAAAAATAACTTAGTGTAGGTCATACTTTCCTTTCAACTTAGTATTTGCTTTTAAATTACTTTGTTCTTATTTGCAAAACTTTTTCCTGATACTGGTTTGATTTCTTTAGTAGCTGAAACAGAAGTTTGAAATAACAAGTGAATTTATAAGGTGTGACAGAAAACTCCTACATTTAAATACAAACCCCCTTGATGTTAATTACCACCAACATCTATTTGTTTCTTATTGTTTTGAGAAGGTTTCATAGCTGTCTGTAGTCTCTTCTTTTTCAGTCTCCTATGCAACCAGGAGTCCCTTTGCATTCATATGCACAAGATTTTTTCCATTGTTTCTATGTGCGAACTGCTCTATTTCAGATAGATAAAAGCAGTGTCCTTTACAAGCCTGCATTCAAGAATCCCTGAAGGTTACCAACTTATCTGTGGCATCTGCAGCCCCATGCTGATAGTGGCATTTTTTGCTTCTTTTGCCACTATGCTGTTGTGTGCTGCTGCTTCTACTGAACTTTGTGTCTTTCAGTCCACGCCTAGCACCTACATCAGTGCTGTGACTGGGATTTCTGTGGATGTTAACTGGGTTCTTCTGAATGGGAGATGATTTCCCTGAGAGATCAGATTGAAACCCTCCTAACTGGGTGTGGTGATAAAATTTAAAAAGAAAATTAGCTTCAGAGATTGCTGCAGAGATAATTCCAACAGCTGTTGGAGGGAATAGAGGAATACATTCTTTTTCACCCCAAACATCTAGGGTAAGCCCTTCCAAAGAGATAAAAGAGGTATCTTACTACACTATTTTAGAAGGTGACATTATAAAAATGTAGTCAACCATTCTCAGAATCCCCTAGAAGGGAGACAAGAACTAAACTAAAATTGCATGGAAGAAAATGCAAATTAGCTAATTGTCAATACACTGTTTTAATGTGCTTATGCACTGGAAAATACAAGGGTATGGGTAAATCCAATAAAATATAACACAAGAAATCATGGTAAATCTCAAGGGATAATTAGTAAATTAAAATACATGGCTTCCTACGGTAAAAGAAATTAACATAGTATTTTGCATGTGGAGATCTTTCAGAAACTGGTTATAAGCTGTAGAAATTGAAAGTTTAAAAAATGTGATAATTTTGCCTTTTCATGTCCCTATTTGCTCTTTTATTTCTGGTAGTCTTATATTTATTATAATTTAATTTATTTTAAAGGTCTCTATGGACTTTGAAATATTGAAGTACTTTGACATCTTGCATTCCCAGAACAGTAATGAAATGGAAGAAAAAATGTAAAAGGCACATGACAGTATAAGTCAGTAGTTAAGAGTAGTTAAAACTCATGTATAATTAGAAATACCACATCTGAGATACAGGCTGACTTGTTTAATGTTAGTTCAGAATGTTCTTCCTATTTATTCAGTTTGGCATCTTTGTATTTAACTGTACTATGACCTAACTTATAAAAAGAACAATGACATCATTAGAGATTCATAGGAATCAGGTAAAACATGCTATCTTTTGTGTATTATATAAAATGTTTGAGTAGTTTCAGAACTCTGTATTCTTTAATATATGAAGTCCATTAATTTTGACATAATTTTATACATTTTCAGGAAGTAAAAAACAGTTTACTATTAAAGAAAGTTAAATTTAAAGGGTCGGTACTTTAAAATCACTTGTATAAAAGCAATGTGAAGGTGCTACAAGAACAATGTACTTGAAAATAATTACTGTACACCATTAATTGCTTGAGATATATGGTGATGTAAATAAAAATATTAGTGATTTTTTCCCCCATATATACTTGAAAATTGTATAAGCTTTTGAGAGTCAGAGGTACTTGACAATTATATCCTCAGAGCCACAGACAAGTACTTGATGAAGCTATCATTCCATTCTCTCCCTCAAAGATTGTCTGTTAGTTCTCCTGTCTGAGTTTCTATTTATCATTTTAAACCAAACACTCAAGAAGTTACTTTTTTTTTTTAATAATGAGTTCTAAATTTTTTTTTAATGAAGTATATATAGGATGCTTTAACCCTTTTAAGATGTGATCTTTTTTGTGTTTGATAACACAAACCCTTCAATAATACTTAAAATACTGGGTTTTTAACATTTTAAATATTGTCAAAGTATTTGCATCATATCAGATCAAAGGCTTATCTAGCCTGATTTCTCTCCAAGACTGGCTTGTAGTGGATGTCTAGGGAAAACTGTAAGAACCGGGATACTATGGTGATACTACCCTGGTATATTCTCTGGTTTCCAACAATATGTGACTTGGGATTCTGAGAGTATTGGGTGGTATCTTTGTGGCAGTCTTTGAGTTTTAATTTTCCTTGAAATGGTCTAATGGCCTTTTAAATGTAAACTTTTAACACCTACAGTGTTTGATTAAACTGAGTTTCACGCTGGAATTACACAGTTTGAGAAATACCTTCTTTGGTTTTGAATCTATTAAACCAGAATGTTTTATTAATTATCTCCTTGTACTAAAAGTAGCAACAGACAATTATACGCTCTTTACTTTCTCATACCATTGATGATTTTTATAGATTTACCATGTTAATTCCTCAGTTGTCATTTCTACTAATCTCTTTACTCACACATAGTTACTGAGGGCCATTCTTGTGTCTGTGGGTTTTTGGTTTGTTTGTTTAGTGTGGTTTTCTGTTTGTTGTTGTTTTTTTTTTTAAAAAAAAAAAAACAAACAACAAAACAACAAACACAAACTGTGAGGACTTTGTTGCTTTTTGCCCAATGTTGAGCTGATATTTTGTAGAATTACCTATCATGGCTAAAATCCATTCCTGATGGATAATGATTCAAAGGTCATCTATACACAACTCTACACACTGATATAAACTGATTTTTAATTTTATTTCTTCACTAGACAGTGTCTTGATATATTTCAGTTTGTTGCTATCACCTGTTGTACTACATGTACAGACTTTGTTACCTCCATTTTCACCTTGTTTTCCAAATAATTTATAAATATATTAAACTGTATGAATTCTGCCATGAGTCCCAGTGAGGTCCATGATCATTCTTTCTACTTTGATTGCCTAGCCTTACTGTACGTTTATTTTTTAATGATGTGGTGACTCACATGATGAATGGCCTTCCAGGCAGTTTAGTTTCTTTGAAAATATCAACTACATAACAATTAGAACTGGTTCTCTCTTGGTTGTGTGTTTATTTGCATCTTCAAAAGGACTTTAATAAATTTATGAAGCACAATTTCTTTTTCCAAAAGCTGTCTTAGTACTTTTTTACTTTGGTTACATTCATCCTTACGTCTGCAGTTTTATTTCCTGTTATTTCTACCAGTTTCCCTGGCCTGTAGTTGTTGGGATGTCTGCTGTAGCCCTTACGAAGAATTCAGTTTACTGTTTTCATTTTCCATTCCTTTGGTACAAAGTGATTATAATTGAGAGGTTAATTATTAAACTATTGCATCCTTTAACTTCTTTAGAACTGTTGGAAGAATACCATGTGTTCCTGACGACTTGCTGTATTAATTTTGTGGATGTGTTTGGTAGCCTGACTAACACTATTGTTTGAGACAGACCAATGCATCCTCTTACAAAGGAGATACCTGATTTGTGAATCTGCTTAAGCTCCTGTGTTATGAAAAAAAGGATTGAAAAAAAGAAAGGCAGTATTTTCCTTGCAAAGTACTCTAAACAGTTCTTATATACTTGCATTGTTTGTTGACCTTGGAGACCCTAGTAAGCCATGTGCTTTGGATGAAAGGTTCAGTATTACTTTTTATGTCTTTAATCATTTGGTCATGCTTGTAACTTTTAAAAAGGATACTTTCTTTGCTCATTATAATAGTCACTAAAACTACTGTTTTAGTTAAGGCCATGATATCTTTCCAGGTGGCATGGAATACACTTCTTTTTTAAAATACTTCCTCTTCTTGAAATTAATCACAGCTGTAGTGAATATTTTACTTTGTTGCTCCTAAAAGGAGATGATATCTGATTATATTATGCAGACCGTTAGGAAGTAGTCCTCCAGTGGAAACTTTTTGATCTAAGTTCTGCAAACTGCTTGTGATTGATTAAGCAGTAATTTTGTGTCTGTAGCATCTATTTATTCTCATCACAATTCCCAGCATAATACTTACCCAATCAGCAGAGGAATATTTGAAGTCCCCTATTATTTTTTCTTTCCTTGCCTTCACAGACTTTGTGATTTCACTTACCCTGTTGCAGCCACAATCAACCATTTTGTGGGTGATTGGTAGTATAGATTTAAGAATACACTTTCCCACTTAAATGTCAGTCCATTGGGGTTTTATATTAATCACTCCTGCAAGTAACCAGGCTTGGTTTGCATATAGCCCCAATCACTTGTGGGTTGTGCATGGCTTATTCTGTTTCATATAATGTGGGTTCTTTTTATTTGTGCTGTGATCTGTAAAGATTGTTGAAGAAACCACTATTTTCTTGAAGGCAGTCCCAAACTTTTTTGAAGCTAAAGCAAAGCTACATAAAGCTTTCTTAGAAATCTGTAGAAAATGACATGCTCCTAGTGTGGGATTACGTTAAAAAAGAAAACTGATCTGCTTATAACACCTTGACACAGATACATTCGATGGAAAAGCCCGAGAGAGGTACTACAAATGTTTTCCATTTCATTAGTAATACTCAGTTTACAAATAAATTATCTTGTGTATCATCTTACTAGTCTTAAGTGGAATTTTTCTGCCTCTTTCAAAAATATGCAAACAAAACCACTTCTGCAAGATAACTAGAGAAATTTTTCAGCATTTTTAATAGTGTTTTAGATTTTTTGTAACTGGAAGTGTGTGCTCCAGGCATATCTCTGTGACTGGGTGAGTTCTTGCAAGTTGGCAAGTCTTGAAATGAGTTGGAAGAGAATAAAAAACCCAAATGAAATAAAAAAGAAAGTGAAAGAAACATTAACCAGAGAAGAATGACTTGGGAGGAGGTGGGTATGGATAGCATCTCAGAGGAAATATGGTGGATTTTACAGAGTTGAGAATTGAAAATAGGTTATTTTGGAAATTGAGTATAAAGAGCAAATATGTGCCTTTTACAGAAGGTAGAAATGTTATATTGCAAAGAAAGAGGAAAAGAGGTGAGAAGTACTTCAGATTTTGGATGTGCTGATCAGTTAAATTTTGAAGTGTGTTCTAGATAGAATGAGGAGACTCTTAACATTCATTGAATGATGTTTTGACAAGTAGAAAAGGAGTTGAGGTGAGTTTGCATTTTTTAAAATGCTGTGGTGTTCTTAGATGAGAGAAAATAATACCTTCAGACCATTTTTTTCCAAATGGGTTTGATAGTTTTTAAAGCAGAAGAAAAATGTTTCTAAAAGCCAGGTTTCTAAAGTCATGCCTGGTTTTCAAATGTGTGAGCATAGCAGTGCCAAATAAATTCTACTTGAAATCCCTCTTAAATGTTCAGTGTTCCTGTCTGTTTTAACAAGTACAGTGGAAGGGTAAAGAGAGAAGTTGTGATGTCTTGCAATTTTAATCAAGACATAAAGTTTTGGGTTTAATTTTAGGTGGGCATTTTAGAGGCTACTATAGATTTAAGAGTAAGATACGCAATGGGTTGTTTGTTTAAAAATTATTGCTTAAACTTTTTGCAGTGCTTGGAAGTTGCTTAATTGGTATTACAGCTGCTACTAGGCCAATCTACTTGCAAATAGTAGGATACGTTATTAGAATGGCTGTAACTTCTGTTACAGTGTGGGAGTCATGATAGCAATGGAGAAGAGAGTTCATAAAAGTGGAAAAAAAGGTGAATTTGTGTTTGAATAGAAGCTCTTTGTTGGTACTAAAGGAGACTAAGTTTAGCACAGAATGATTTTTGAACTATTTTAATGTGCGAAATGACACATGACTTAGTAAATATTTCTCTTACAAAAAACCGGCCATTTCAAAACCAAAATTAATTGCATATTCCTTAGTGGTTCATACTTGGACTCAGCATATTTTTTGTGGGAAGTTAAAAGCTTTTCTCTTTTTCTCCTTGACAGAAAGTAGTAAAGTTGTCTATCATCATTCTTGAATGTTAATGACAATACATTTAGCTTAATTGCAATCTAATATATTTTTATGTATCAGAATTATAATTTCAGATTTTTTTTATTCTTTTCACAGAATATAAATGAAGAATGATGCAGTATTAATGCTATCTATGTACAGCCCCATAAGGATCTTCTCTAAGGAGTTGCAGTAAGATAAATATTGCGAATAATTTTTCTCTGGTACAATGTGGTGAAGCAGAGGAACTGAAATTGTCTGCTCTTGTACAGGCTAAGGACTTAAAATGTTTGTTATTTTGTGAGCAGAAGTAGTTCTGGAGTGAATTGAACTTCTGAAAATGCGGCCATGGACTGGTTCCTGGCGTTGGATTATGCTTATCCTCTTTGCTTGGGGAACTTTACTCTTTTATATTGGTGGACACCTGGTACGAGACAGTGAGCACCCAGATCACTCTAGTCGTGAATTATCCAAGATACTTGCTAAACTTGAACGTTTAAAGCAGCAAAATGAAGACTTAAGGAGGATGGCAGAATCTCTCAGGTAGGATCTAAAAGTAATTAAAACTTTTCAGAAAATGGTTGAAATATGAAATACCAGAAATTAAATTGAAAGGGCTGCTTGTGGGTTTTTTTTGTAAAATCATGTTTAATATTTAAAAGTACAGATACGTGTTTTAATCGGTGCTATAAGTAACTGAAAATACATTGCAAAACCTTTAAACAAATAATGTACATCTAGTTTTGGTCTAATATAGTTATTATTTAACAGTCATTATTTAATGGTGTCCAAGCGTTACTGTGTCACAATAACAGAGTTCTGTAGGTGATTAACTTCTCAAGGCCAGCTTCAAACATGTGCAATTATGATGTTCAAACCAATTAGAACAGCTAGTGACTTTTCCACACTTCTGCATGCAGTAGCTGGAAAAACTTGTTTTAAAGGTGCTAAAAACATTTGTACAGCTTGTTGAAGATAAATGTGGACTTGCTGAAGATGAGGTGCAGTAGACTGCTGCATCATATGAATTCTTTTAACTATTTTTTTCCTTGTCTTGCTGCTAAACTTGAAACAATAATTGTAAAGTAGTAGGAACATCTCCCTTCTTATAATTATTTGTATTGTTATAGATGGGTACAATTATGTGGTATATCCAGTTTTATGAGTACGAGTATTTTCAGACAGACATATACTTCTGGTCTTTCCTAAGAACTTGGAAAGGAGAGCTTTTTAGGCAGGGTACATGCCAGAGTTAGATTGGACCTAAGTATGTGGACATCACCACGTGCGACCTAAAAGTCCTGATGGATCATGGGGACAAGTACAGAGGCTTCATATGTTGTAGGAAGCTAGAGATGAGCAAAACTCAATACAAGATTTTACAGTAATGTGTGGTGATGATTATTGGTCAAAAAGCTCTTAAGTGAGATAAATTCATTTACGGTCTCTTTCACAACTACATGCTCACAAGCACCAGGATGTGTGTGTACCAGTAGACTGGACAGGATCTCCTGTGTAGAACATGGAGAGTGAGGGGCACTGGCAGCTGAGACTTCATCATGTTTCTTGGGTGGTTCTTGCTTGGCAGGGGTACACTGATTTTGGACTTGCCTTTTAATATGCTTTAGGAGAAGATGCCGGTTTGGATCTTCTATCTTGCTATTTTTCTTCATAAATCATAGGAAGAATGATGGAATTGCAGAAATCTGTTTACCTTATTAGGATGTTTTATGGTTCTAGTCCTGCTCTGGTTGCCTTATCTTTAAGTGAGTTTGTTTCTTCCCTTCATTGAAATGAAATCACACATATGGATGCTGTAGCAGTGAAATTAATACTTTTCCTCTTAACCCTGTTGTGTTGTTTATTCTGGTGCATGCTCTCTCTTTCATGCATAGCCAGGGGTATTTGATCTGGTAGGCTGGCTACCCTGCCTGAAATTTCTTTTCACTGAACTCCATTCCTTGTTTCTGGAATGCACTGTAGGTATGGCTGTGCGCTGGTGAGGCTTTTTAGAACAAATACCTTAGTTTTGAACGTGTCAGCCCTGAAGAAGTACCTCAGCATTCATGTGATGCTGCACAGAGGTGGAGAAATGCTGCTGACCCAAGTGCCCTCTACATGACATATAAATAATCTTCACCTTGAGCAGTGTGGCCATTAATTGCTGAGTGGGCTGTAGTTTTCTGAGCTCAATTTATTAATACGTGATAGCAACTGCACTGGGAAAAAGCTTAATATGTTTTTGTTGACAGAATGGTGTAATGTAGCATATGCTGCTATGAAGAAACTTAAGCAAGATCCTATATTTGAATGAATACAATATCTTTAAATTCCTTAATTTTAGACAATAATAGTCAACCTTAGGGTTTGTTGCCTTAGAGGGGGAAATAGTTGGCCTTTAATGTAGAGATTACTGCCCTCCATGCTTTCAGCCCCCATGTTTGGCTGACTTGAATAAATGGTAATGTGATATATTGCACAGTCATTGAAATGTAACCACTTCAAAGTACACAGTGATTAGAAGAGAGTAAACATTCTTGATTTTACTGATGAGGGTACTTTTTTTTGAGGGTAGCTTCTTTTTTGTGAATACGTTGCTTAAAAATATTTCTGAGACTTTTCTTCGAAGTCTTGTATGTCACCACAGACGAATGTATGTAACCACAGGAGAATCTGAAACTCTTGCATGAGAAAGCCTGAAATGCCTTTATTAATGATTAAATGCCTATATAAATGACTTTAAATGCCAATTTTAACAGCAGCACAGCTCCAGGTTCAGTAGTCGGTGCTGGCCAGAAATGAGCCAGCTTGGGACTGGAAGATATTCAGGCATAGTTGTTTTGCTGAAAGTGAGCTGAGATTAGTGAGGTCCTAGACTTTGAGGGAAGTGCTGTATTGCAATGCAGAACGTTTTCATTATTTTTATTGAGCAAAATCCATGATACTTTATAGAGGCTTCACACATAGGTTTGAGAAATATCCTTGTCAACCTGCATCATTTAAAGTATTAAATGATAAATGTGAGATAGAATTTCTGTATGTCATTTCTTTGTTTGCCAGGTGGAAAAAGGGGTGTTAAAAATAACTGTCAGCTTTAAAATTGTCCCATTCAGAGTTGTATAACAATATGGCTATCTAAAATGAGGCATTAGCCAATAGTCCATGGTTTCAGTATCTGTGTCCTGGAAGAAATCACTGCTTCTATGAATATACATTAAAGAAGCATAAAAGTTAAGAGTGTTTTAACTTCAGAAATTTAATTAGAATTAGACAGAAAAGATTACTTTTGCTCCAGTTAACATCTTAAAGTGAAGACATAATTTATTTTAGGCTTTACTGATCAAAGGCAGAAAGGCTGGAACTATTATCTGAATATTATTGAATTGCTAGAGTTTTTGCTTTTTATACTGAAAACTCTAATTACTGATACTGGCTGTGAAATTTGAGTGGCTAAGACTACAGTCTTTATGTCAGGTTTAGCTCGTAAAGATAAACCCTATTGCCAAGTTGGGTTTTGTTACACTAAGGTAAAAAGTTGTTTTTGCTGCCCTTCTCCACTGAGATTTTATTTCTAGAGAACTAGAGTGTTTGGTTTTTTATTTCAACAGAAAAGCAGCAGACTTGTTGTGGTAAAGCTATAGAATATATTATGGTATGTGAAAGGGTTAAGCTAATGCACGAATTTAAGCATATTTCAGTAACTAACTTACAGTTAGTTTGGGAAGAGTTTAAAAAAGACCAGAGTTCCTACTTGGAAAATTGTAACAGTAAACAGGCATCTGATTAACTCTGCTAATTAAAGTATTTTGACATAATTGATAAAACTTTTGGATGGTAGAAAGCTCCAAGTTAACAGAATTTATTTGAGTGGGCAAAGGAGCTTTGTAAATGATAGAATATTAACATAGTATCTACCTGTGCCATTAATAATAGCTAGTTAGGGCAGGGACAAAGGGACAAAAACCAGGTATGATTACAAGAATTGAGTAGATGAATAAAGTTGTAACAAATTCCATTTTGAAGTTAAAGAAAATTGGTATTTCATCTTTAATTACCTTGGGACCTGAGTTAATATGGTAAAATACATTTCAATTGCCTAGCATTTCCCATTATAACGGATTCTCGTGACTTCTCTGACTTCCTTCTCACCTTATAAAAGTGTCAGGCCTCTGGGAATGTTTGAAAATAGGATCTGGGCTCTGCTTAGTTTCGTCCAGGTGTCCATGAATGCCAATGTACAATGACAAGAAGTGATCTTTCCACTCCTAGCTTTGAATGCTCTTTGGTTGCCAATTTATATAGCGGCTCCGCGTCCCCAAAGGGAACAGAAACAACAAAAAACCCAAAACCATGCCTTATGAAATATGCCTATGTGCATGCAAAGTCAAGCATTCAAAAACTGAAAAATGTCCTATCTGTGACAAAGCTTTATAAAATCTTGCTTCGCCCTTTCTTGTTGTATGATACTTAAATCATATTTGATCTTGTAATTCTTTTTGTCCTGGTTGCTTCTTTTCACGCAAGATGCATGAGAAGTAGAATTAAGGTTTCAGGGCAGTAAAGAGGTCTGTAGTGGTGTTTTGGTTTTGATTTCCCCCACCCCCAGCATTTGTTTGATTTCAAGAACTACCTCATGTTCTTCTTATTTTTTTTTCTTTTAAATATTTGTAATTTTTTACCCATATTGGTTAAGAATAGTTCGTATTTTTGTAAGGATTTTGGTGAGGTTATTTTGAGATATGTTTTTTTTTAATATATGTACCTTCACAACAGTGCAAGTTGGAACAGTCACATATTTTTGAAAATTGCCTGAAATAGAAATATTCCTTTAGGAGCTGAGTACACTTTTGTGGTGCACTTCTGATGACTTGAAATGACTTCAGGCACCACTTAGTTTTTACAGTGCATTTGGGAAGCCTTAGGTGAGAAGCTACTGTAGTTTTTCTTTTGCCAATATGATGCTTTGTAAAAACCTTACTTGTGGGCTGTAAAGAGGCACAGAGGTATATTAATGATGCAGAAGACTAACGAAATTAAAGGTGTTTTGTATTGCCTGAGTTTTAGAAATTATGTGCATGAATATTGTGGTATAATGAGATTTGGAGAGTTACCATAGTCCTTACATGCTTATTAAAAATTTTGTGTGAGCGAATCTGGGTTGATTGTGGAAGTGGCCTAGATCCCATTGGTGCAAAATTGTAATATAACTGATTTTTTATATAGATTGTTATTTTACTATTCTGTATCCAGTAGGATTGGAAGAGCCCTTTTAAGTAAACTTATTACAGATGTCACAGGTCTCGCAGCAAAAAGGGAAATCTTTACTGCAATTTTTTTAGTTATTTAGGGGAAACTCAATAGGGAGTAATAATCGAATCGGAGTATTACATAATGTTTCATTATGTAATACATAATTGTTTGCCTGTAATGTTGTTTTACCAGAAAGTTTTGTTTACTATCAGGATTATGATATGACTGCTACGGGCTGTCACTGTTGCATCTAGATGATACAAGGCTTTTAGGAGGAGGAGGAGGGCTTAAAATTACTACTCTCATAATGTCTGATTTTCTTAAATGGAAACTGGACAAGTTGTGTGTATGCCTTCATCTGTGTCCTAGACTTCCTTTTTTGCAATACATGAATGGTTCATAGTATTCATGTGCTTCTTTGTGTCCTGCTGGTTGATAGTCAAATTTTTATCATTTATGGTATATTAGTGGTATCATCTCCTGGAAGATAAGCCTGGCAGTATAGGAAACAGTGGTTTCAGAGTTCTCTTCAGGAAAAGAGAATCTTGTTAAATGCATTCATATTGTGTTCATATTAGTAATACATCACATCCCATATATATTTTCATCATAGAGTCTATTAAATATTACGTTTTGTAGAACCTGCAATTCTTCTAATAAATACAATAACCTGTTTTTTAATCTGAATAGGAGCATGCGTTAGAACAGGAATGGAAAAGGGCAAAATGTAATCCAATAAACCCAAGCACCAGTATTTGTAGACATTATTCTCATTGTTCTGTGTGTAGCTTCAGAAAGAAGAGGTAAGATTTTAATTTTGGAAGAGCGCTATAATTGCTTTAATGTAGTTGGTGCTGAGGCTGGTATAGATTCCAAACTCTGGATCAATTAACCATAAGCAAATCTATTGAAGTACTTCTATCAATTACTGTGGGTAGTTGCTGGGCCCAGTAAGCCTGTAGTAAGCACAGAAAGGGAGTTTGATACAAGAATAGCTTTGGGTTGATAAAAATTTAAATACATATAATAGAAAACTGTACTTTAAAATAATACTTGACATGTCTTAAGTTTTAAGCTGAGGGTACTGCACAGGCCAGTGAGTGAGGGAGGAACTATAAAACTATATGGTCTGCATCTCTGCTCTTACTGGTTTTTGTGCAGTTCTCAAATTAAAGGGAAGGGACACATTTTCAGTGGATATAAATCAGGACTGATCAGGGCTGTGCTGATTTATTTTAGTTTGTGATGCTGCTTGCTCTTTATTTGTGAGTGACATTTTTATGCAGTGTTTTCTTTCAGTTTTATTTACTTAGGAGGTTTTATTTTAGAAGGGTGAAGTGACAACTTACATTCTTTTTGTGTGTGTGTTAGTGGTCATTAATAATTAAACATGATTTTCTTCTTGGGGGAAAAAAAATGTGAAACAAAAGTTAGTCATAATGTGTCTTTAGTCAATTGTAAACCTTCCAGCCCCATACAAGGAACTCAGGGAGACATTAATGAAGGAATGAGAAAATACATGAGTGTGAACTTGTAAAATCTTACATTTTTCCTTTTGCTGATAAATTAGTGTAACCTTTTAAATACAGAATGGGTTTTATAATTTATTTCTTGTTCTAATTTTTTTTACAATTATTTTACACAGAATGGCAATTCTTCCAGCTAAACTGAATGTCACTACAATTAATTTTTGAGTGTTTCTTTTTGCCTTCAGAGAATGAGATTAGAGATCGCTACTTTGCCATTGCCCATCTGTTACCTGAAGGTGATGAGAAAGTGGCCTCAGTGTCATGGCTGATGTACACAGAATTCTTTTTTCTGTCTTCAAGTGTAGATGTTTTACTAAACAAGGGACAAAGCAGAAACAGATTATCCCTACAACATAATCTTTTTGATGTTTAAAATTACACAGTATTATCTTTATTTGATGTGAATTCATTATGGAAAATATGATTTATATTTACTATAAAATGGTAGTAAACAGCAAGCAAAAATCATGTCTTGTAAATAGTAAGAAAATTAATTCAAACAAAACCACTGTTTGGTCTATTATCATGGCTGCCCCTGTAAGTGGATTATGATTTTGTTTATTTTGTATTTATAACTTAATTTACAATGTTTTCATAGCAATAAGTGAAGGATATTCTGTGCTAGATGCTTACTGACATGTTCTTTTATTGTTCATTAGAATCATCATAGCTTAGATGAACTTACTTTAAACTCACTTCTCAAATTTTAAGGAGCAAGTCAGTTTTCAGGACTTAATTTGGTTTGAAAACTTACGTATATGTTTTTCAACAGGAATTCTTACTCATAACAGTGCATTTTTCCTAGGATATTCTGCACTAGAAGTTATCTAGATAGATGGATGTCATGAGTACAGATAAGGATTTTAATTCAGACACTTTTCCCTCAAATATTGCCTTATCTCCAACTCAGATGATATAGAGGGCAGTAACAAGCAAGCTGTGCTGGTTTCAGAAAAGAACCTTTTCCTTAATTTTGAGACTGGATGAAAGTGAGGAAGACAGCAATTCCATATCTGATGAGTTAACAGATGTAGAGACAAAACTGCAAAAAGAATAAGTTATATTAGTTTTATCCTAAATTTATATAATTTTTGGAAGTCCAAACAACTAGATGAGGAGAATGCCTTCCACCCCCATCCTAGCTCCTTTTATCTAAGTATGTTATTCCAAAGTATGTTGAATGTTAAATGGGATGTACTTTTCTTTTTTAAAAAACTTAATCATATCAAATGGTCAGAAATATTGTCTTTCATATCATCCACACCCATGCTTCTGTAGAATTCTGTAATTGCTACTTTAACAGACTTTCCTTATGTTCAGAGGATGTCTGTGCTGGCTGAAGATTTCTTATGGTAATTTTTTTGTATCCTTTTACCTTATTGTTATTCACAAATTCTACCTTTAAGCAATGTGACTTATACAAGATAAGCCATTCCATTTTCCTGATAATTTTGTGTTTAGTTGTCCTGTCACAACTGAAATTGAGATACCAAGTTGGCAAATCACGAATATATTTCAACCTTGTGGTTTTAAACTCATGCAAGTGCTTAGATGTGTTTTAATATGATTTTTAAAGTTTTATTGGTACTTTCTTGTACATGGCAATACAGTACCATGTCTCAGTTTGATATCATACTGTGCGTTTGTTGCAGAAGCAAATTCATAAATGGATTGTTCATACAGAGGGAATGTATTTATGGAGTGCACGTGTTTAAGATTAAAATATTTTCCTCAGTTTCGTTGTGCTTGTTCCTCAGTGTATAAAAGAAAAGATTATATGAGCAATTACTGTTAATTCTTTTTTATTTACCATGGTAGTTTTAAAACACAATAGTTTTGTAATAATTTAATTATTTCTAATTTGCTTTCAATAGAGAGCTTTAAGAATGCAGGATTTTTTACTAAATTTCTGTCAGGCTAGGTAGCTTCCTTTTCCACCTCTCCCACCCACCTCTGAAAAAAGGGGCTTAAATTCTATGCTTCCTGTTATATACCTTTCTGATGCTCATACTAGGTATTTAGTCTCTTCAAATGGAAATTTCATCAGTTCATAAGTTTTTATTGGTATTTAATTATCCAGATCTGAGAGACGTTAAAGACATCTCAGTAGCATCTTTAGAATGCTGTCATTTCATCTTTAGGGTGAAGATACTGCTTCTGACCAGTACTTTATGCTAGATGTCTGGCAAGGAGTCTTCCCGTATGGTGCCTTGAATCTCCATGTGTATGTGTGTGGAGAGAATATTCCTTTCTTTTTATGCTCACATTCCATTATGAATGAAGAATCGTCTTCATGGTCTGAAAGAATTCTGTATTCTTTACAGTCCATAAGACTTTTCCTTACACATCTGCTTCCTCTTTTCCATTTCAGGGCCAGGTGTTATAAAAGTCTTAATAAAATGTGGAATAATTTTTAATCCTTGGATCCACCAGAAGTATCATTTCTCTAGATATGAAAGGGGGTTTTATTTTCACTGCATTGATTTTTACTTAGTGAGGCAAATAGAAGATAGCCTCTTATTTCTGTACTTCAATGTTTTCAGTGTATTAGTATGTGGTTTCAAGCTGAGATTATGAGCAAACCTCAGTAATAGCTTCAGGGCTGATTTATGGCTCATAGATTTCTGGATACGTGTTTCCATACTTCTCCTGTGCTCACACAGTTGTTATAGTTGCTGGTGTTGTTTAAGGTGATCAACAGTTTAGAATACTAGAGTTGTCATAAAAAAAATCATGATTGTATATTTAAGAAGCCAAGATTTTGTTCCGAGTCCAGTAAATACAGTGAAATCATCTTGTGCCAATATGTAGGAAGATTTAACTTGAAAGTGGAGTTCCAGTGCTGGACCTCTGCTTCTCTAAGAATATATGGCCAGCATTCAAGACCAGAATGTATTTCATGTGTGAATATAAAAAGTAGCTAGAACTTGAGTTTTGTGAAGGAACATCCTTCAATTAGGCTTTGCTTGTGTGCCAGTCGGCCCATGAAGTGGTCTCAGTTAAGCTGCTGCAAATACTATTTTCACAAGTAGAGCCTAGGATTGATCTTGTCAATGAGTGGAAGTCTTGTAAACAGCACAGTTTAGCACCAGGTTGAGTCTGTGTGCTGTAACTGTGTTATGCAATGTTTTTCTTCTATGGAATTGCCTTTCAAAAATCTGTATTTATGTTAATATGTTTAATATCTTCTGTTTTTTAAAAATTGCCAGGAAAGCCTATCAGCAAAGCAGTGTAGAACAAATATGAGAGGAGAACTGAGCTGTTAATGCAAGTAATTTATCAAATAACCAATATATTTCTAAGTCATGTAATTTCTTTATTTTCTATTTCCTAGGATACCAGATGGTCCCATTGATCAAGGACCAGCTGCAGGAAAGGTACATGCTTTAGAGGAGCAACTTTTAAAGGCCAAAGAACAGATAGAGAACTATAAGAAGCGGACAGGAGATGGTTGGTAGATAAGTTTTTCTTTTCCTTCTAAACAAGTTTTAGTATTCCATATCACAAATACATTGGTTTCTTAACAATAATCCAGCTACAAGTGATTATGCTTTTCTGGTGTTGTTTTTTTTTGTTGTTGTTGCTTTTTAATAGGAGGCCTTGGAAAAGACCATGAAATACTGAGAAGGAGGATTGAAAATGGTGCTAAGGAACTTTGGTTTTTCCTCCAGAGTGAATTGAAGAAGTTGAAAAATCTAGAAGGAAGTGAACTGCAAAGACGCATTGATGAATTTCTGTCTGATTTGGGTCATCAGGAAAGGTACATGTATTAGTTGATTATGCATATATGTTCTAAGGATTGTGTATTGATTTAAGTAAACTACTGATATACTGCTTAAAAATAAATCTCTTGGGATAAATTACTGGTATGTGGGCTAAAATATCTTGCCTGAAACATGGATATAAAAGTATTACTTGTGTTTCATGGGACATAAAGTTTATAACCAACTTATGACACTACAGCTTAGAGTATCACCCTTTGACTTGATACATTTTAATTTTTTTTTTAATCAGAAGACCTGGGTACTGGATGCTAGTTGCTGCTTTTCAATTGCATCCATCTATATATGTGCATATTTGTACATATCACAAAAGCATTAAAAAATCAAGTTACATTTATCAATGGGCTATTTTATAATTTGGACTACTTTAAAATTGGATAATATCTTAGTTTCAGGACTAATTTTCATTTGGAAAAGTCACTACTTTTTGTAATCAGAATTTTAACAGAGTATTTCAGATAGAAATGACCTTTAATTACACTGTCAGGTCATTCAAAGATGTATTGGGATTGTATTTTCATTTGTTGTTGGTTGATCTTCTGGCCCCCCATTGTTGAAGTACCTTTTATGTTACACTAAAACATTCTGTATGGGTTTTGTTCATACTGAACAAAATTAATCCTGGCACTGTTAAAAATTCAGTAAAATCTGTCTGTAAGCCTAGTATATTTATAACTCTGTTTCTAACAGAATTGCAATGGCAATTTGTGTCTCTTTAGTAAACAGTCATAAGAAAATAGTTGAATTAACTGAATTACCACCTTAAACAAGTATCTCTTTCCCCCAAAAAGCTGAGATCTGCATGTGTGAACATCAGTAGTAAAGCATCAAGAATAATATTGTAATAAAAGAAAAAAAATA
Organism: Falco rusticolus; assembly: GCF_015220075.1. Taxonomy (NCBI): domain Eukaryota; kingdom Metazoa; phylum Chordata; class Aves; order Falconiformes; family Falconidae; genus Falco; species Falco rusticolus. The sequence continues at coordinate 44,598,440 of NC_051193.1, forward strand.
TAATTTTCTGTTCTTTGGAAAGAATATAAACACTATTTAAAATACAGTTGAAAAATAATATGTATTTTATTATTAATATGGACAAATAATATAGTCCATTAAATTTTGTAATTTAATATTCTACAATTCCAAAACCCAGTTTCTCACAGATTGATGGAGTTTAAAGTGAGAAGGGACTACTCTATCAAGAGTTATTATCTATATAAAATAAGCTATTACATTTAATCCAATTATTTCTCTGCTGAGTACAGTTATGTATGTTTGGCTGAAATAAAAGTATGCTTGGCTGAGGCAGATTTTTCCAAAAGACAGGTCTTCGGTTAAACAGTCAACTGACAGAGAAGCTGTTACTTCCCTGGACAGTTTCTTTCAATAGTTAACTCAATTTAGAAATACTTGTTCTCCAGAGGAGTTATTTCCGTTTGGGTTTCTTAGACTTCAGGTCATTGATTCCTGATGTACCTTTTAAACTATCTCTGCCAAAACAGGAGCAAGTAGTCTGATGCCAGACTTACTGATGTCCATTATGGGAACAAAATAACTTGTGTACACATGACTTCTCTGTTTATATAGCGAGGATCACATCAGGCAGTTGCCACAGTGGAACCTTGAATGATATTGTATGTTTAATGTGAGAAGTTTTTGTCCCTGCCTCCCAGAATTAATCCGTTTCTTCTCCCTTTCCTTCCTACACCAATACTTTTAATTCATTAAGCCCAGCTTGCAAGTTTCTGTATTTTTGACAGCCTTATTATCACATCTGTCTGTACTTTAGGATGAGGTGAAACCCATACTAGAAATGCACACTCCTTTGCATTGAATAATGAAAGTCTGCTGGGTAGACCTCTGGAAGTTATGAGGTGAGCCCCATTGTGAAAGTCTGAAACCACTGTGGTACGCTAAGGAGTTTGTATGATGCAGGCAATCACACATGCTCTTTTTTTTCCCCCTGTACTTAAGAACTTTCTTGTTGAATAAAAGTATTCTTTAGACTGACACAGCGGTTATCAAAAGCAGAATGTCTTGGAGTCTGCTGAGTTTTAGTACTAGTAGATTTGTGTAGACCTTTCTGTGTGGTGAGGTTCCCAAAGAAGTCTGAAGTCATTTAAGTTAAAACCAAACAGCCAGGAGCTAGGTTTTACCAAAATAAAATGTAGACAGGTATTTTTTTTACAGTATGGAAATTGAAAGGACTTGCATAAAAGAAAACAGATAAAAAAAATTCTACAACATTCAGGCTGTGTTCTTGGTGTATTTACAACAGTGGCTTCAAGTAATCAAATAGTCTTATATTGCAGAATGCTCTTCTCGGTTGCCTCTAGTCCCGAGGAGGTTCACTCTTTCATCTTTGAGGTCAGGCTGCCTGCTTCTTTCCCTCTAATCTTTCAGTCTTGCTGAGTGAGCTGCAGGAAAACTCCCAGCTACTTGTGGGCACATCCTTTGACCTTTGGTGTATTGCTGCTTCTGGGGTGTTCTTTTCCCTTAGGATGCACAGTAGCTCCCCAGTGAAGGAGCAGTCTCTTTTTACCTCCACACGGTCTACCTGAAAGGAAAATAACATAAGTTTAGAATGAGCAAATCAGATGCTCTCATTCACTCTGAGAATCATAGCTTTCTGGAGCAGTGTTTTTGTTATTGCTGTTACGTTTTGTGGGTGGATGGGTTTGCTTGCTTGGTTGGTTTTTTCGTTTTTCAAAGTACATGTGCACTTGTTTCTTTTTTTAAGGGATTTAACAAGTTGCTGAATGCCCTTCTGTTGATGGTGTTGTCTTAAAAAGTTGTTACCTATGTATCTTAGATAAATAGAACACAGCGTGTGAAGCTGGTATTGCTTATTTTTATATATTTTTATATATATATTAAATACATAAACATGCATTTTAAATATTTTAATATATATTATAAACTAATACTTGGATTAGATAGATTAGTGTTAATTATAAGTACTTAAAGCAGTTTGTAATGCCCTCCTTATCTGCTTTCCCACATCAAGTGATGAGAGAGTTGTGTAGGGAAAGTGGCTAATATTTTTGTTTGTTGTGAGGGAAGTCTGTTGTATCATAGAGAAGACTTGCTTTTTAAGAGATGATAGACAGTCTCTGTGACTCTGAATAAGTGGTATTAGTTAGTCCTTGTACTGTTAGGCAAATGGTCTGCTACTAATATGACAGTGCTTCTTGCTGGATGCCTTAATTCTGTGTCCTAGGGGTTGTGTGGTTTTCTCCCAGAGTGTGCTGGTGTTGGCAGATGTTTTTGTCCAGTATTTCACTGCTGATTCTGTTTAAGAAACAATGTAGCCCAAGGCGGAGCTTCTTGCAGTATGGAATATGTAATTGTGTTCTTGTCCTTGCCATAGGGAAGAGGGTTTTTGAGAGTAACTTCATCTTAACTGTGGAAAGACTATTTGATACAAAGTTATCAAAAAAGAACACATTAATTGCCTAGTGATCATTGTTGTTTTTTATGTTTGTGTTACATTATTTGCAAACTGGCAGTTACTGAGATAGTTTCATTCCTTCTCCTGCTGGGGAACAGCTGTCTCCAGGGCTTTTGTGGTAGCTGGCCAAGGTTTGAGGCATAGTGTTTGGGTGTATTTTCACATTATTTCCTTTAAATTTGGTGGAACACATCAACATTTTTTTCCTTCGAGTTTTTATTTGTTGATGTAAAGTTTCTAGGAGGTTTAAATTTTGTCATATGGCTGGAATAAATGTCTAGACTGATCTTTAAAAATGTGTTTAAAATGCCCATCCTCCACTCTTTATTTGTGAGTCAAACGCAGGTGAAATACAGGGCCAGATTCTTTACTTCATTCTGCTTTCCAGAAGCAAAATGCTTTTAAGAGCACCTCAAAGAATTAGTTTGTGGTATGAAACAGAAATAACAAGTTGATATTATTGATTAGTAACATAATGAAAGACCAAGTTTGACTTACTAAATTTCCATGAGTGCCACTGTATGAAATCCTTTCTGCCATTTTACTACCCGCAGTAGCCTCTAATAATCCTGTGAGGCTGGTCTTTTGTCTGCATGTTGCTGTCTTGGGCTGATGGATCGTCAGTCCCTCTACTTTTTAGCTCCCCACATGGACTCTGGTCTTTGGTATTACTGTGTCTATTCTAAATCTGTATCAGTAAGCCATCATGATGGTCTGTGACACTCAAAAGAAGCTAGCAGATGTAAACCTAAAAAATGCACATTTCCCAGCAGTAGCAATCAAAGAAAGGAGGTGTCTGTGACTGAAAGTGTCTTAAAATTGCACTACCCTGTAACAATTTCTGTGTAATAACACCTGAGAATTTTTCAGTTCCTGGTTTACTTCAGTTTTGTAAGAGTAAATATTTTTTTAAAAAAAGATTGTGGATACTGTCTGAAAACTCTTTCATTAATTCATAAAATTTCCCACAAATTATTTGTTTTTCTTTATGGTTTGTACTGAGCTAAGCTGCTGCCTTTCCCTGAAGTGTTGAGTCATTCAGGCTGTGTAAGGACTCTCTCATCATTCTTTTTACGTCAAAAGTGATGGAGAAGAATTATATTTCACCTGTTAGGTGGATTATTTAAATTTACCTACTGCCTTTGCTTTGTCATGGTCACCATGGCCAGTAATATAATAAATAAAATTTGGACCAGACTTTTTTTTCCATAGAAATAGGAAAAATTAATTAACTGCTGAGAGTTTTGTGGTTTGGGTTGGGTTTTTTTGTTTTTGTTTTTTTTTGTTGTTGGTAGGTTTTATATTTTCAGTTATTTTATGCCAACATTTAATAGGAATATATTTCTATGAAGTGAGAGTATACTGATTACTTACAAGTACAGAAAAGACTTTTTTAAGACCAGTGAAAGAGTATTTGAAAATTGTTTAAAATGTGGCTGTGGTTGTGAAGCTGCTTTTAATGCTAGTAGAGAATTTTTTTTAATGTTTAGACCTGAATTTTATAGTTTTTCTTTAAACATCCAACATGATTGCATCCTGATTAGGAAGAAAAATATATTTAAACTCCCAAGAAAATGCATGGGTTTCCTTTTTTAATTTGCCTACTAGCCTGTAATGCTTTCTATAAATTGAAAAACACTGCTTTAAGAGGAGCAGACTCTTTTATCTGTTCAGTTATTTGTATATAATACATTGCGTTAGATCTACAGCATCATTAATTTTTAATTTGGTTCTTATTGTCCCTAAACTGTGTTAACATGTTACTTTGAGTATTAAGTGTCTTTAATAGTTTGTCATTTGGATCTAGTTACCTGATGATACTTTGAATTGTTTAAATTGTTCATACAAAGCCAGAATAGTGTGTTTCAAGCTCAGTTACCTTGTAAAAGAAAATTCAACTTATACAACTTGAGATCAGAATATAAATATGGTACTACCAATTGATTGACAGAAGGTGAACACTAGGGCTGCTGAACAACTTGGGTATAGTGTTTAATACAGCAACAGTAGATGATACAGTAAATCATTGTCACTGTGATCCTGTGTAGAAGTATGGGCATGAAAACCAGAATGAGTGTATAAGAGTGGAAAGCTATAGATCCATAGATCGTTATTAGCAAGAGAAGGTTGTCTGATAACTCTGCTGATAAAAGTGGCTCTGCCCGAGTTTTATTTATCTCAGTATTTACTGTTTAAATACCGTGTCAATGGAAATAGTTATCTAGCAGAGATATGTCATCTGCTCCTTTCTCACTTACTAGCCTTGTTTTCAGGGGATAAGCTTAGCTAATGGAGTTTGTGGTTCTAGTACTAAGTGCTGACAACAATGGTGTCTTATATTACTTCACTAACGAGACCACTTCAAAGGTTTTTAGGAAATATTCTTATCTTGGCTCACACTCTTTTTTGTCACCTCCCAAATTTCTCTGCTTTTGTTCTGTTGCAGCTCTTCCTAGTGATCAAGCTTTTCAGGCAATAAATTGCAACATCTGAAGTCCAGATGAAAGAATTAAGAAAACTGATTCAAACTTAGAACCTCAGCATTGTTATGGAGAAATGTTTAGCAATTTTAAATATTCTCCATCTGTAAAGCCAACTCTGAAATTATTGGTTCTGAGTTGAACTACTGGTTACTTGTAGACTAGCCATTAATGTTTTTATAAATATTTTTAATAGTTTGTCTCTAGTTTTCTTTTTCCTCCCAAAACAATAGACATAAAATCTTTTCCTGGCTGGTACTGTTTGGGCTGTTTTTCACAAAATTCCTGGCTAATCTTAGCAAATATATGTCATATACCATCTTTCTTGTCATGACAAGGAGTTCTTTATCCTCTTATTTGGCCATTGAGATGTGTTAACCCAAAGAAAAACAATCTTTAGTGTAGTAGGTAACCTCAATTTAATATTTGATAGTTTCATAAAATTCACATTCTGTAGTCTAGACTTGTAATACGGCCATGAGTCTGTTTTAGATTTTGAATTTTTATTTTTTTTCCATGTGGGTATTAGTAGCGTGCAGTCATTCTAAGCAGGCAGAAGGCTTATCTTGTTCCAGAGCCAGAAGGAGCTCCATACTGTAGAAAATACTGTTTACTAAATGTAAACCTTGTAATAATGTTCTATAGTTAGCTTTAACTGACAAAAATAGAAGGGTTACTGTCGTTGCTGTGCTAAAGACACTTGTAATATTACATTGTATAGAAGCATAGTAAGATGATTGTAGGAGGCAAAGTAATAATGCACTAAAATAGAAACCACTGTAGGAATCACTGTTGCACTTTCATCTGGAGCCACTGGATAATGTATCTAGCACAGAACTATTCTTTCTTTTTAGTTTCCTTTAGTATATACCAGAAACAAATGCTTTATAGCAGGCCCAAGAGTTTTTCTAATTCATCTTCTGTTTAATACTGTAATTGGTGTGGAACATATGTTAAATGGAGGACAGAGTCTTTCTTCGCTGTTGTTTGGATTGTGGGGTGGGAGGTGGCATGAAGAAACTGTTTTTGAAGCTATAATTGAAATACCTGTTTAATTTGTCTTTGTTTTCATCTAATCCAATTTAGTAATGTTAAAATTGTTTCCCATTTTTTTAAGATGGCTTTCCATTGTTGCTTACAGGTCAATAATGACTGACTTGTACTACCTCAGTCAAACAGATGGAGCAGGAGATTGGCGAGAAAAAGAGGCCAAAGATCTAACAGATTTGGTACAGAGGAGAATAACTTATCTACAGGTAAGAGGGTAGAGCTTTTAAATCAAGGTAAACGTTTTTTATTTTAGCAATATGCTTGCAATAGAATTGCATGACAATTTTAAGTGAATGTATGTAAATGAATTACAAAAGAAATTAGAACATATGTTTCAAACATTATTTTATATGTATATTGAATGACAGTATTTCAAGCAAATCTTTGGGTTTTGGGTTTTGTTGTTGGTTGATTTTGTTTATTTGTGGGTTTTTGATTATTGGTTGGTATTGTTGGTTTTTTATCTGTGGTTTTCACTGGGCTGATTTTACCTGTTTGGATTCTTTGTTTTATTATAAAACATAGGTCTCTGGTTCCTGGTTTTTTATGCTTCAGAGTATCAGAATGCATACATATGTTTGCATAGTGTTAAAAATGAAAATATGAAAGTCCTTGTATGGAACTTCCGAACACGCAGCCATTTTAAAAAATATAAGTATGCAAAATTGGAGTGCTTGTATAGTATATTGTCCAGTCCTTGACTGTTTCAACAGATGAGTGAGACTTCTCATAGATGCTCATATTAGCCTTTTTAAAAATGTCCTATTGTGTGGCTATAAAATTTAAACAGATGTTGATCTGAAGGTTTTGGGACTTAAATTCATGTATGAATGCATGCACCTATTAATATAGTGATCAAAAATGTTAGATGTAGTCAATTTTATTTTTACTTGGTTTGTTTTTCCTGGCATGTATGCAAGTATTTCCTTGCACCTCTCTACTGTTTTGTATGGTCACCCCTAATTCTCTATGTAAATAGCTGAATGAGGTTCTCAGATTTTCATTATTTCACAGTTCAGCTATTGAAACCTCTTCTGTGATCAAGCTGTGTATTTGCTGCTTGTTAAATAAAAAAAGACACCCTTCCGTGGAAAAAACTCCCTGTAAATTTTACAGGAGACATCATGTTATTATCTTCCTTCAGCTCCTTGAGAACTGTTCCTTAGTCTTTCATTTTTGATGTCACTGTTTGGCAATGTTGTACTGTAACTGCTTTTCATGCTGATAAATATGGTCTGTCTGTACCTTTTTCTCTTCTTCCATTGCATCCATTTGTTGTCTTATCTAAGTGTGTATATGTCTCTGGAGAGTGATTGTCTTCCTGTTGCACATTTTACAGTGTTCAGGGCCTTAGTTCAAAACTAGGACCTCCAAGTCCGTACAATGAATAATAAAAGTCAAAGGAGGTTAGGAGAACAAAAGCTCAAAATTAAAGCATTAAATAAATGCTTACATTGTTTTCTAGTGAATTTGAAAAAAATTTACTTACTGAGCGAAGAGCTGAGAGCCTAATTAGCTGCTTCTAAAATTTATTTAGATGCCTGTAGTCTGATAAAAGGCTTTCTTTTGTATAGTGGTAATTTATTCTCATTTAAAAAAAGTAGTAGAAACAATATCAAGAATGAAACCAATGCCAAGTCACAACACATATATAATCTTAATATTTCATATTTGTAGCACAATCAAATAAAGCCTTTCAGAAACTGTATTATATAGTCAGGCACTTTACCAAGAAAGGTAACTATCTTTATCCTCATTCCCTAATAAGGAAACATGATGATTAATGTGAGCAGGTAATTTACAGAAAGTTGTGGCATTAGGTGCAGAATTAGAACAGGTCTAACATGCTTGGCTCAATTTCCATCATACAGGCCACTTTTGTTTCTGGTTTATTTATAAATTTCAGAAATCAATAAAATAATGTCATGGGAAGAACTGAGCTTTTTTCATATTTATGCATTTAAAATATGAAATTAATCATTATGGGTTCATCCTATCACACTGAGAAACACATAAGAAAATGAGTATTTCCCTCATTATTTATTTATTAAAGTTCTAGTATTTTCTATATTACATTGGAAATTACTTTGATTTTTGTTTTTAATAAGCCATTACTGGTAGATTATAGAAATTAGAAACATATAAATGTATTACTGCTGCACATCAAGTTGCATATGACTGTTTCACATGGAAGGATATAGAAATTATACAGGAAGGACTTGTATTTCCTTAGTAACTATCTCGGAGGTTTAAGTTGAGGAATGGTGATACATATTTTCCAATTCTAGCTTCTATAGTTGTTGACATTTTTAGCATTATAATTGTGCAGGTCATCAAAAACAGCACTAAATTCTTGGGGATAGCAAATATGCAACAACATATTCAAAATTATTTGGGTATTTCATGAACAAATAGTATTACCCTGTTAATATGTCTTTCAAGTTAGTTGAAACATTTTAGCTGTATTGGATGCTCGGTTTTTATTGTAATAAAATATGAAACAGACATAAGTGATGAGCCTTCTCTTGCTAAACTATTCTTTCTTTTATATGCTTACAGTGTTTCTTTTTATTAATACCTTTTCAGGTTAAACATACCTAACATTTTCAATCATTCTTTGTGTATGAGAATTTATAATACCTTTCATTTTTTCTTCCTGATGTCTTCCCTTAACACTAATTCTTCACCAGGCTATTAGAAGTGAGCATCCACTAGCTGAGAAATTACAATAGACTATTGATTTATAGAATAGCACCAAAATACATTTTTTTCTTATCTTCCTGGGGTTTTTTTGGGTTTTTTTTCAGTCTAAGGTATTAGCTAGTAATAGGTCTGTCCCCCTTGAGTTCATGTCACCATGGAGCTATTGAAAATGATGCCCAAAATTTTTAATTCAGCTGAATTTTGAAACTTGAGTATTTTTTTCTTCCACCATGATTACTTTAATTTTAGTTATCAATACAAAATTTCATTTGTCATAAGTCATGCTGTTTACTTTGATTAGTTTCTTCTGGAATTCATGACAATCTTCTCTAGGCTTGACTAATTAAAATGTCTTAGACTTTTAATTTAATGGCTTTGCCTTTTACCAGTTCTTCCATGTTTCATGCAAGGTGCTAGTCCTGCTAAGATAACTAGAAACAACTTCTCTGTGTATTTGCCACTTCTTGCTCATTTTTTATAATCTGGATTTGATCTTTGTCCCTTACTCCATGACTACTTTGTTTCTTTGAAGGTTGTTAAAAGACCCAAAGAAACCCCAAAAACAAAACCCCAGAAAAATTACACTGTAGCAGGAAATTGGATAGGATGGTTTGATGCCTACGTATGTTTATGGATGCTCATTTACCTCCAGGTGTATACTATTGCCATCAGTCATATAAAAGATTCAAACCTGAAGGTGTGGTAATTCTCAGTGTGCCACATTACTCAAAGTTGGTTTGGAAACTTAGCCAACTCTTCAAAGATAGAAAATACTCTTTTTTTATGAGCAGTTACAGTCTTTGAGATGGGTCACTCATATATACAATTACTACCATCTCTGTTTTCCTTTTTATTATTATTCCTCTGTCTGAAAACAATGAAGGATCCACTCTTGCCTATATGCCTCTAAGCCAGACATAAGCTTTTGGAGCCCTTCTAAAGACTGAATTATCTCCGTGTTGAATCATAGTTGCAAGTAATCATGCAAAACTAGAATATGTCTGTGACTACACATTTGGAAGCCAAGTTGACTTATTTTCTAGTGTGGGTTTCAGGATGTTGAAGAGTACAGGGCTGACTGTGAGTATGCAATGTAAAGCAGTCCATGGTCTGAAATTAAACATATACACCTCTATTCCTAATGTAACTGTACTATCAAATCAACTAAAATAATAAAAAAATTAATAACCCGTGCCCCCCAATTCCATGCCAAAAAGAACCGTGTGGAACATATTTGTAATTTTTTGTTGTTGTTGTTGTTGTTGTGAAGAATAAAATTACTGTATATCTGGTACATGTTGAACAGTGACAGCTGCTTTATTTTGGGACAACTCCCTGGGAAATCATTTAGCTGAATGATTGTGAATAATGATGACTGCTACTTCATTTAGATAACATTACCATAAAATTGATTTAATGAGACTACATTTGGCTAGTTCCCTGTAGTTAGAGCAACACTTAAAAAGCTAGGACCTTTACATTTAACCAAAAGACCTTATTTTCAGAGATGTTCATTATGAAATGACTGAAGAGAATGTGTAAGAGAAGTCAGACAAGGCCTTCTGTAGTAGTATATGTTCTGGAAGTGGTAGAGTAAGTGATTATGAGGGCAGCAGTTTGTTTTCTTCCCCTTTTGTGCTTATTTTTGTTCTGTTTAATTTAGGAAGTTCGTGATTCAGCATACATTCTCCCAATAGCAGAATATTTTTGCCTCTAATTTTTTAAAAAAAAACCAAACCCATTTTGTTTAACTTTGAAGGTTAAAAATATGAGCAGGTGAGAAAGGTTACTAAGTACTTAACAACATCATGAATTATAATAGTTTGCCATATTCATACTATTTAGTTGGGATTGTATATGTATGCGAGGAAAAGAAAGTTGCTTACAGGACTTTATTCTGAGGTTTCTGGATTTTGCAGTATTTTTGGTGATTTAATATGTCACAATGATCTTTAAGACAAAACAATTTAAATTCTCTCTTCTTTTCTTCCCATCAAAATAAATAATATGTATTTCTAATAAAAGTACTCATACTAAAATAACAACAACAATTAAAGAAGCTCTGGGCATTCTGCATATATACAAATGACTTCACAACTGTCAGTCTTGAAAAGTGTAAACTTGTATCCTTCAATAATTTAAATCTAATGTATTATATCTTTTCCCAGTAATTCAGTGTCACTCATGAGGAACAAATTGTAGTGTGTTGTGGCAATTGTAGTGTATTGTTGGTGTTGAGAAATTCAAAATAATTTGAAACAAAGGCAAAAGTAAATTCCAGAGAGGAAAAAATCTCATAGAAAATTCTCCATCAGTATTTACTTTTTTTTTTTAGGGAGGAGGAAGACACTAGCTGAGGGACTTCAGCTATATGTCTGTATGGGCACTGTTTTGGGAGAAGAGATGATTTCTTTAATGAGCAGACTTTGCAGACTTTTTTCTATTTTCCTGTGGTAGACTCAGCATCCTCAGGTTTATTTGAAAGCTTTCTGGCTTTTAGTCCAAATACATAGAACCCTAATAAATCACTTAAGGAGAAAAATGTAATTAATGCTAGTTCCAATTTCTGAATAGAATTAAGTAGTAGACCTAGGAATAGTGTTGGACAAGGTGACCTTTAAAGGTCCCTTCCAACCCAAACTGTTCTATGATTCTATGAATAGCATACTTTAATAATCTCATCTTGTAATGATAAAAGCAAGATTAGATACTGGCAAGGCAAACGGTTGAAAAACACCATACCCTTAAGCTTAACTGAAGGGTTCCTGGCCACAAGTGCTACTTGCTTAGCTAGGTAGCATAGATCCAGTCAAGATTTATGGTTATGAATTCGTAATGTTGACACATTTGGCTATGTCTTATGATTGTCTTAAACTTGACAACTATGTCTATTAGTAATTTGATTAAACTTCAGTCATTTGACTTTCATACACTCATTCATTTAATTGTAAAAGAATCAGTGCCACTAGTGGTCAACAGAATTGAAAGGAGATAATGACAGTCATGTGGTTGTCTAAGGGGAAGTCACTGAACAGAACAATTAATAGATTCTGTCTCAGATCCAGGTTTACTGAGAGACTAGTAATGCCTAAAAATGTAGCATCTAGCAGATGGTTATTGTTACCTTGTTACATTCTTTTCTACAGCACCATCAGTTTAACATTTTCTTAATGCAGTTTTTTCTGTTGAAATCCGTGGGGAAGGTGAAGGTGAGAAACTCCTAGTGCATCAACTGGAGAAGACTGAAGTTTGCACTTGCCTTTCTTTAGGCAGCAAAGAATCCATGTAGGAGGAATCCAACAGTTAAAAATAAATAGGAAACTTGTTTGATTAGTTTTAGTACTTCCAGAATTACTTGAATTGTCTTGGGAAATGATGTCATTTAAATAGTTAATTAAAAAATGAAACTGTCTTTAAGACACATTTTGTCAAGTAAGGTTACTGTAACTGGCCTACTTCAGGTTTGGATGTGTGGCTTGAACTGAAAATTTCTTACAAAGCCACAGGAGCTCAGTTCACTGGTTGGAGGGCTGTGCCCGGTTCTCCACCCTCCCGTGCAATCCAAAACCTACTTATTGAAAGATTTAGTTATACTTTTGATGGATTCGCAGGAATGTTTGTAATTTAATGTGCATTTTCTTTCTATTTTACTACTTATATTTTAATAGTTCTGAATTACCTACTGAAAGTCTTTGATTTTTTTTTTTGTAGTTGTGCATCACTGGTGTTTATTCATGTTTTTTGTGAACAGCTTCTTTCATTGTGTATTGAACCATCTTTACTGTTTGATAGTGTAAGCTCATCTGTATTTTGCAGTTCTTTTCCCATTTTTGCCAGGTTTCTGAATTAATTGCCCAGCACTGGAAGAGTGATTTGATTCCTTCCCAGTAACGCTAGAAAAGAAAATGTAGGCATATGAATGAATCTAAGCATTTAGAAATTTAATCTTTTGGGCAAAACAGATTTAAAAGTAGAATGAACTGAAGAGAAAATAGCAGACAACAAGCCAATTTTTCTGATTTTTTTGAAAAGGTTTAGAAAGGGACTGAATAGTTTCTATCACATGTTAAATGTAGAAATTATTTGATTTTTGAATATGTCAAGAAATGTCTTGGGTCATCTTCATTAAGTTACCTAGTAAATTCAGTATCTGAAAGTATGGTATTAGTGTAATAACCGCTGAATCAAGTGTGATTGCTGCTGATATCTATATTAGGTTTTCTTTAGAATTTCTATATAGTGGACTGAGGAGTGTAGTGTGGTTAGTCCGTCTGCATGCTGGGATGTTTTACTCATCTGTAAGTTGATAATAATAAGCTGAAGCTTGTGTATTGTAGGAGGGTAGGTGCAAGCTAGAGGAATTAACATTAGAGGCAAGTAAGTCTTCCTCTCTCAAATCAAATACATAATATTTCTGACTAGGGAAGGAAGACAATTATTTTTTTTGTTGATGGTTGGTTGTGTCATTCCCCACCCCCCCACAAGTATTGAGGGGAGCTGGTAAGAAAAGGAACCATTACAAGTGGCATCAAAAAAAAAGGGGGATAGAAAATGGTGTGAATTAGATGTATGATCACTAGAATGAGAAACACCTCTCATTGACACCGTTCTCTCAAAAAATGGGATTTTCCACAGAATTCGGGTGGGACTGTCTCCTCCAGCACACTGTGTACCATTAAGGAATAAAATATTTATTGAAAATATAAAAAGTAACACCTTTGTTAGTAAGCATATGCTGAGAGTACATTTCTCTAAACTTTTTAAAATTTGAGGTTGTCCTGCACCTGGGTTGGGGCAACCCCTGGTATTCATAAAGGCTGGGGGATGAAATGATTGAGAGCAGCCCTGCTGAGAAAGACTTGGGGGTACAGGTGGATGAAAAGCTGGATGTGAGCCAGCAATGTGTGCTCACAGTCCAGAAGGCCAACCGTATCCTGGGCTGCATCACAAGTAGCATGGCCAGCAGGTCAGGGGAGGTGATTCTGCCCCTCTGCTCTGCTCTGATGAGACCCCACCTTGGAGTACTGTATCCAACATAAAAAGGACATTGACCTGTTTGAGCAGGTCCAGAGGAGGGCCGTGGAGATGGTCACAGGGCTGGAGCACCTCTCCTAGGAAGACAGGCTGAGGCAGTTGGGGTTGTTCATTCTGGAGAAGAGAAAGGGGCCCCAGGGAGACCCTACAGCAGCCTTCCAGTAGCTAAAAGGGCTGACAAGAAAGCTGGAGAGGGATGTTTTACAAGGGTGCATAGTGATAGGACAAGAGAGAATGGCTTTAAACAGAGAAAGGATAGGTTTAGGTTAGATAGAAGGAAGAAATTCTTCAATATGAGCATAATGAGGCACTAGCACAGGTTGCCCAGAGAAATTGTGCATGCCCATCCCTGGCAGCGTTCAAAACCAGGTTGGATGGGGCTTTGAGCAACCTGGTCTAGTGGAAGGTGTCCCTGTCTATGGTGTGGGGGTTGGAACTACATGATCTTTAAGGCCCCTTCTAACCCAAACCATTCTATGATTCTCTGTTATGATTCTATGAAATTTACAATCACCACGGTCATTTATCTTATAGTAAAAGTAAAATGTATGTTAAACAGCGGTTTACTTTTGCCATTGTCATGAGTTTTGATGGTTAACTGCACTCTTGAAAACGGTGGAAGATAGACATTTAGGCAGCACTTCTGACATCTTTCCCATCTGGTCCTATTGACTCTTGTAAACAGGCTAATGAATAGCCCTGAAGAAGAAGGTTCTTTGAGCACCAAGAGAAGTAGAAGAAGGAGACCTGGAAATAGTTCTAAGACTATTTGTACTGTAGTCAAACAATGGCAGGGAATGTTCCTAGGCACTGGAACATAATATTCTATACTGTTAAGTTCTTAACTGTAAACAGTTCCTGGCATGGTTTTGACTCACATCAAGTAGCCTTCTCACAAACAATTCTTTGGTTGTGTTTGAGATTTAGCACAATACACTCTTCATAAATCTGCTGTGAGTGGCTACCCTGTTTTAAGAGGTTTAGCAAGTTTAATAGCATGGATGCAGTCATTTCTGTGCCAGCTAGAATAAGTCTTGGGCACATTTGATTTGCTACTAAAAATTTTGCTTATGTTTATATGTTTCAAATTATCATGTTTCTAACAATTTTGATTTTATTTGATTTTTGTTGCTATTGTTGTATGCTAGTAATCTGAATGTAAAAATACCACATGTAATTTTGAAGCCACACATTACATTAAGAAAGTACTGTGGTGTTTCATTATCTTTCAGTAGCTTATGGAGTTAGTGAAGTGTATTTTACTCAAGAGTCCTTAGTCACCTGATAGGAATAAGAAAGAAGAATGAACTCATGGTACCAATAATTTGCTAGAGAGCATTATACTTATTAACTCTTTTGTTTAATATGTAGAATTATGTGAACAGAGATATGGTCTGTTCTCATGATTCTTGCTGATGGTTCCATTTAAAATGTTGCTGTTTACAGGAGAAATAAACACCCACTTTTTAGCAATGGGTATTTCCCACTATAGCTATAATTTACCCTCAAAACTTTTTCCAGGTCTTCAGATCTTTTACAAAAAAGTCCTGATTTATTCTATTACTTCCCAGGATTTCAGTCTCTCTGTTGTTGTTGTTTTCTATTTAATTAGAGGTAGAAAATTAAGACCATAAAATCATTGCATTTCAAATGAATTATTTGAAATGTCTGTCTTTAATACCGCCAGTATTCTGTAAACTTTCTGCTAAACAGCTTGAGACTATCAGTTGCAGAATTTTATGCTATTAGCTATAACCTCAGTTGTGTTATCTTTGACTGGATATTAATATTGTAGTTTACAGTCATCTGCACCAAATTTTGAGTTATGTACATGGGGGAAGAGAGTCTTCAATGCACATACACATACACAGTTGATTAATACCATCAATTAACAAGATCTTGGAGTTACCACAGACAATTCTGTGAAAATATAATCTCAGTACTCAACAGTATTTAAACAGTAGGTCTGCCTCAAGGATAGACTGTGCGGTTCTAGTCCCTTACTGTCAGAAAGGCTATAATAAAACTAGAAAACTTGAAGAGGAAAGTAATGTGGATGATCAGATACATGAACTTGATACCTCTGAGAGTTAAAATTAGATGAAGATTTCATTCTGCTAGCAGAAATGAGAAGGGGATGTGATACACAGAGGTCTACAAAAATCTTGAGTGCCCTGGAGAACTTGAGTAGGGAATGACAGTCCTGTATTTTGAAGTATGCCTTCTTTAGAAGAGGCAAGGCTCATACTGTGCTGCTTTTGCAGAGTGAAGTTGAAGGTTGAATTTCACAGGGCATACATGTTTGGGGCAGTCAGTTATAATAGCACAGAATCTGCTTCAGTGTCATTAATCTTGTAAAGTTTTATAATGGCAGCATTCCTTTGGCGGACCATAGGTACTAAAAATAACTTCTGAATAATTTTTATTTAAAGGCTAGTGGTTCCTGTTTGGTTAAAATAGTTGTTAAATAGATGCAGGAGAACAATTTTGAATCTTAGGAAGATCAGGTCAGTTATTCAAAATCAGCCATTCCTTCAAACAGGCAAACCAACGAATGTTAATTAAATCCGAGGCTAACACTACTTACTATTTCTCTCATTGCTAATGCAGTTTTGTAGGTCTGCAATATAATAGGTGATTTGCCAGCTCTATTAGTAAAGGAGATGTCAACCAGACTTCTGTAACTCTGCTACAGTCATGTGGCCTGCATACCTCATTACAAAGGTTGTGGTGTACTACAGAAGAATGAGGGAGATACATCCCTTGAAGAGAAAACCTGGATGCACTACTTCCCTTGTAACCTAGGCAGGAGAGGTAATTTGTAGCCTAAAGGACTGTAAAACTTCTTAAGAGGGGGAGCTGGGATCTGCCAGTGCTTAGAATAGGAGGGAGTGGCATATTGCATTTATTTGAGACTTTAACTGTATCAATTTAGTGGAAACCCTGAATTTTGTGAGAGCAATGGTGTATGCCCATGGTACTAGTGATGAAAGATGATCAAATCAATTTTGCCTGTTATAAAAATCCACTGTTATTTTAGGTGACATGCAACATTCTCTTCCAGAAAAATACATGATTTTAACCATTTTACAGTTCTAAAAATTTGTTACTGTATTCGGTTGCAGTGTCCATAGAAGTAATTCTGAGAAAAATAAAAAGTGTAACCTCTGGCATGGCTTGATAATCTACAGTTCTGTATATTGAAGTATGTTTTGTGTGCTTCGTTGGGTGTTTGGTTTTTTTTTTTTGTGGGTTTTTGTTAAGTTTTTTAGTGCAGTTTTATGGCTGTTACATTACAGGGCTTGACAATCCCGGAGGTCCCTTCCATCCCTCTCTTCATTATGTAGACAACTCAGTTGTGTGTGTGGTGAGCAGTGCAGTTAAGGATGAGAACAGAGTGCACTGCTCATTCAAATCAGAGATTTATAATGCTTTTCTGTGACTTTGTGCCAGGAGGAAAAATCTTGGCAGTCTTCACTGGATTTGAAATTGGCTGTTATTATCCTTTATCAACTCAATACCTTTATAGGTTGCTTTGGTTGGCAATTTTGGCTTATGAGCACACAAGCTATTATGATACATGCAATGTGATTGTAATTTGCATTCCTTCTCAACAGTTATTAATTCTACCTTTTTTCAGGAAATGCCAGTTGAAACTGCAGTACATCTAAGTATCTCCACTTTTTTTTTTTTTAAGTTCTAAAGAAATGATTTAAGCTCAAATACTGCATTGTCTTAAAATTTCAGTATAGAAATCTGAAAAAACCACAGTCATAAAGAAATTAGCTTAACTAGCTTTCTATTCAAGTCACAAACTAATATTAATATATATACTTTCTAGTTAAGTCTCCAAGTAGTTAGAACCCAAGTGAGTGCATTATATTAGCATTAGTAAGCAGTCATGGTATCAAGTTATGTTTCTTTATGTGATTCCTACTTGATTTCCATAATATTAATAAGCTATTATATGAAACTGCATTTGCATGTAAGAATGTTAGAAGGGCACACCTTACCTAAGTTTACACAACTTCAGATATGGCGTCAACTAAATGCTTTCAGTTTGAAGAAGACACAGGCATTTAAAGGTAATAGAAAGTGTAGACAACATTATTAGTATTTTCTAAACATTCTCATAGATTACCCCTTCCAAAATAGTTACAAAAAGATTAGTTTCTGTGACAGTTTTTGCTATGTGGAAAAAAATGGGAAGACAGTCTTAATAAAATGCTTTATGGTTCTGTTGACATCTCTAATGTATCTGTTGTCCCTGTTTATGTGCTTTCTTTAAAAAAAAAAATCTTGATTTTAAATGTCTCAACAAAATTATATTGCAAAATCATTAATTAATTTTATAAATAAATAAAATTCTAAGTCAATTGATACCTTGTGACAGGCTTGTATGTCCTGCTTTTTGGTAAATACAGTTTGCTAATGGTTTACTTTTGTCCATGATAGTTCTTTTTCAATCTGGTTATAGTATGTTACACAAAGGTATTAAAACTCTCCTGAGATAGTCTATATAATGCATGAATTATTTTTAAGTAGCAGTTAAAACATCTAGATACATCTTTCAAAAACACATAAACACAAAGTACAAATTTTCAACTTCTGCAACTGAATACTTCTGTCTGCTTCTGACAGTTCTCTAAATGACAGAAAGAAGCTTCTTATATTTTTTTTATTAGACCATATTTCAGTTGTAAAATTAGCAACATAACAATAGACACCATTTTCTGGGTTTTGAGCTGAAGTATTTTCTGCACAGGAACAGTTAACAGCTGAAAATGACTACTTGCACCTGCTATTATTGCACTTCATTGAGTGGTGGAAATATGTCTGTAGATTTAGGGAGGAGATATTTTTTCATGGAATTCTTGCTTTGTGGACTTGCACACAATACTAGAAAACCCTTTTTCTCTCCTAAAAGACTATGGGAAGTAGATTCGTTATAGTCTCAAAGATACCTGTTAGGTTTAGTCTCAAGTTACTCATCGGATGTTGTGATAGCAAGAGTACTGCTATCTGAGCAACAAAAATTAGGAACAGAAATTTTGATTTATTGCTTTTCATAGCTAATTATGCTTTGAATCATTTTTTTTTCCTTAAAATGAAAAAAAACCCCAAATGTTGAAGTAACACATTATAGGGTTTGTTTTCTCTCTTTTTTTTTTTTTTTCCAGATCTGAACTATTTTCCCCTCTTTTACACACCTGAATGAACAAATTACTAATTTTTTTAAAGTATTTTACGAATCAGACTATTCAGATGGAGAGATCTCAGTTCTCTGGATGGTGGTTGTTGGTTTTTGGAAAAACCTGATTTGTTGCAAATTTATGAAAAAAAAAACATTTAAAGTTGCTTAGATGTAAGAGAAACAATTTTTGTTGACACTCAAATATCAGTAGTCTTGCAGCCGAACTGAAAACTGACTTTTCATCCTTGAGATTTTATAGAAAACCTTTTTGGAATGCAGAAGTATGTCTAGAGGCATGCAGGTATGAATGTGTACAGCAAAGTACTGTATTTTACAGAAAGAAGAACTTCTGTAGATTCTGTGGTTGTGTTGTCCACATACATTAAAATGTTTATTAGTTTGTACTTCTAAACATAACATTCACATCATGTAGACATTTACCTCCTTTGTCGTTTCTTGGATTGTGGAAGTGTTGTATATTATTCTATTGAGAGTGCATCCAGATTAAAATACTGTCTTTTTATCAGTCTGCTCAGTTATCTGTTCCATATTCTGTATTTGGTATGTGGTCAGTTAGTCTGGGAAGCAGTCCATTAATAAGCGTTAGCTTTATTCTGTATCTAGTAGACAGGTGGAAATTTTCTTTTGTTGAGTGACATGCATGCTCATTGAAAGAGAACTAACAAACTTGGAAAAATGCCAAAGGAAAAAGCATTGCAGCACTGAAAATCATGTTGATGAAATGTGAACCTTGAGTCCAAATGTTAGGTTATTCTGACAGATTTACAAATGAGAATGTAATTTAAAATCTTGAAGGTACTCTATTTTCTGTTAGGATAGTGAAGTATGTTCAATAACTGTTCATGTTCACAGTGAAGAATTCACATAAAATTTTCATGGAGCTGAAGCTTACTCATCCATTTTAATATGAGATGTATTATAGCAGGATGGCTGGTGTGATTTATGACAGTTTTTCAGAAAAAGTATGCCTTCGTGTATATCTTCTCTTCAGCTTCACTTTTTCATCCATACTTACAGAACCCAAAGGATTGCAGCAAAGCTAAGAAACTTGTGTGTAATATTAACAAAGGCTGTGGCTATGGCTGTCAACTTCATCATGTAGTCTACTGCTTCATGATTGCTTATGGCACTCAGAGAACGCTTATTTTAGAGTCTCAGAATTGGCGCTATGCTACTGGTGGCTGGGAGACTGTATTTAGGCCTGTAAGCGAGACATGTACTGACAGATCAGGCACCACCACTGGACACTGGTCAGGTAAGATTTAATAATTCAAATATCTTCTCCCTGTTTTTTTCAGCTTCATTTACAAACTATTTTGATACCTCTTTTTTAATGTTCTGTACTGTGTAATAACTATTGACTGCAATTGTATATGCAAGTCTCTTCTAAATTTTATTTTTGCATTGTATTGAAAACCTATTATTGTTATTAAGATATCTCTGTTTTGGAAGAGACTTTTAAAATATAAAAATTCTGTATTTCAGATTTAAATCATAATCCTTCAGCAGTCTGCCACTGTGTTATGTGCCAGATATGAATTCAATTTTTATGGGAACAAAGTATTAAATACAGACTGTTGTTGGTAAACTTTAAAACAATAAAGCATGTTTCAAATACAAAGCAAAAGAAATACAAAGAAAATGGTATCAAATAGTCATTCACATACCAACAAAATAATGAAATTGAAATAGTTTTTAATGTAAACTTAACTGACTTGAAATTCAGGGTGTAAAAACAGTGGTGATGTTAAATACCTTTTTATTTGTAGATCAGTAAGTTGGTCCATTCTTAAACTAGGCTGAACAATTTTGCTACAATGCTTAGGTGGACATTCATGTTTGGAGGATCAGATAGCTTCGTCTCAAAGTAAATAAGTGTTCATTTTAATGGAATTCTCATGGTCGGCGTGTTGAAAAGTTGTGAACATCTGCATGTTTTTATATTTTTTTCTCTATATTTTAAAGAGTTTTCAGGTATTGGTCAAACTGAGTAGGTATACAGCTCAACTGGAGATGCCTGGCAGTATGCTGACATTTTGCTTTCAATTTATAATAAATACTATGAGTAATGTTTTAAAATTAAATTTCTGCACAGGTAATTCTTATGTGAACAATTGTCAGCTTTTTAAAACATAGATTTTGTTGATTCTTCCTCTGGTTTTAGATATACTTATTTTTTCTAAATCTGTAAGTGGGATTACAGTGGGCATTTATAAACGTTACAATGACTGCAGGGAAGACACAGTTAATCAAAAATTATACAACTGCCTGTTCTTACCCAAGATCAGATGAATTTAGTGAGAAGTGAGATGTCTTCATTGATAAAAGGAGATTCTTGGAAAAAAGCATAATTAAACAATTGGGTTACAGACAGATGGAATGTTAATTTTAATAATATTTTTTATTATTGACAGTTATAGTCCATGTAAGTATTGCGTGAATAGGTAAGCTAACAATGGGTAGAGAATGGGCTAAGCTATGGACAAGGCAAGTAAGGGGTAAGCTGTGTCAAAGAGAAATTCCTTCAAAGGGTTGGGTTTTCCTGTTTTGATAACAACTATGAATCTTCATATGTGCAAGTGAATCTTACATCTTCCTATGTGGTTGATAGTCAGAACATATCAGAATCTCCAGTCTTTTCAGTAGGATACTGCATACCTGGTGCATGTGGAATCTTCAAGAGTTTCACTGTTAATGTGTTAGAAATCACGAATTAACTTTTCCAGATTTACAAAATCCAATTTACAGATTGGTGTGTAAGCGTACTTGTGTGTTTACGCATTGAAACAACATCTGCGCATTGAAGTAATGTCTGTTCCTCAAAGTTTCAAGATGCTGCAGAACTTTTCTTCGAAAATTCTAGAAGTTTTTGTGAATGAGAATATTTTCCAAAAATTAAATTTTAGAAGTGGTTGAATGTTTTCTAAGAATAAGTAGAAATGGAAAACTGATATTTGAAACTCCAGCTGAAGTTTTATTCATGTTTGGCAAAATTAGCAATTGAAACTGCCATCTGGTCATGGTTCTGGGCAGACTGCTCTATGTGATCCCAGAATTTAGTTGCAGGCAGTTCTGTGTGTCTTGCATTTAGCATAATAAGCTGTAAACCACTGTTCTGGAGCACTTATGCACACATGCCTTAAAGACTATATATTTTCATGAAAATCTGTTAAAGTAGAACATGATTTCCTGCAATATGGGCTGTTGCTGATAAACGTACAAACAATGTTTGCTTTTAGCTCTCTACAGTTTTGTTTTGTTTTGAGATTAGTTTCTAGATGAGAATGAATGGTTTGAAGGCTGAACTCATGCAATATCTTGATCAACTTTTTAAAAAAATTAACTAATGCCACTAATTTGCATTTTGATATTCTAGAGATATAAGATATTCAGCTATGAAAGACAGTGTCTATGGTAAGCCTACTGGGTAGCCACACACACTGTAAACGTGTTAAATTCCGGTCTTCTGCAGTGGACTGATCACTGAAGGCGGCTACTGACAGTTGATTGCTTTTACTAGCTTCAATGTGGCTTCAGTAGGAGTCTTCACTGGATACTTAATTGCCAGTAAATCTGAAAGACACTCTATCTTGTCAAAGATTTGTATGTGCTTTTTATGTCTTTATAAATTTATACAGATTTTGATTTTTTTTAATTTTGTTTTTATTCCCTGTACCTTTACAGGGACAAATTAAGAAGAGTTTGTGTGCAAACCCACACCTTTAATTTTTTTTTCTACCGTTTCTGAAATCTGTCTTCTTTTTAATTATATTGCATCTGTTTGACAATTATTTTAGTTGTATGAGCAACATAAAGTTTCGAGGTTTCTGAAGTCTATCTTCAGCAAAATAATTGAGATAATAGTAATCTCTTCTACAAAAGATTGAGGCTTACGTGAGCTGAGAATATATATTATTGGTCCAGTCCTTTCCTAACTAGGCATAAAAGCTAAGCTTGTCTGTTTCAAAAGAAATTAGCATATTTTAAGAATTCGGGAAGTAGGGTGAATTTTAATAAGCAAGCTGACATTAGTCTGATAGCAAAAGATTAGTAAGGCATGTTCTCATCTGTGCAGAGAATTAGGGGTCATCTCATCCCTTGTCATCTCTGGCAGGAGTTGTTCTTTTTGTTTGACATGGTATTCCTACAAGTCAAGTTCAGTTTTTCTAGCTTAAATATGTTAAAAGACTGAGAAATCTGTTTCAGGTTTTGGCAAATACAAGAGTTATTTTACACTGTGGCGTAATTTTTCCTCTTCCTTTCACTTGCTTTCATACTGTCATTCTAAAGGGAAAAAAATCTTAAGAGATGGTTGTATGCCTGTTCTTTTTCAATTTTAAAGTCGTTCCTTGCCTGTAACTGTAACTTACTCATAGTTCATTTTTCCTTTATATCTGTGGCCAAACTATTTATGTAATTTAGGTAGGAAGTGTTATAAGAAGCATGTGTGACTCCCTAGTAATAAGAACCAAAGTTCAGAGAACTTGTGAAGACATGTTTATCATTAAATTTTTGATTAATTTTCTTTAAAATAGCTATATTGAGCATGAATATTTTTAATTGGCAGTTCATAATATTCTGTTATCATTGCAACATGCTGAAACAGGTTAGACCATTTTTTTTGTCATTTTTTACTAGCCGATTTATGGTAACGTTGTGTTATTCCCCACAATACATTGAAGGAGGGCTAGAAAATAACTAGATAAAAAAGTGGGACCATATGATAAATGTGAAAAGAAAACAGATTAATAGAAATCACAGATTAGTATATGGTTAGAAGTCATATCTGCATTACATGATGGGAGAATGAAGGGATATGGAGGTAAAGAAGCCACGTACATGTTTTAAATAACAGCATGTGCTCCTTTCCATGAAGGCTGCAAACCAGTAAAATGAAAGATAACTTGAAAAACCAAACCCGGAATAGTTTCCTGCAGTTACCTTTGAATATTGACTTTGCCTCTACCCGTGGTTTGAGGAATGAATGCTTTTAAGGCAGATGTATCCAGAGGGGGAAAAACGGCAGAGCTCTTTATTAGGTGGTAGTGCCAGCTTTTAAGTATTGATCGAACTGTAATGTTAAAATACGAATCAACTAATATGTTTATATATATAATTAAAGTGGATGCTGTGGTTTCACAAAATTAATGTTTAATTTATTAAAGCTAATCAGGCCACAGTAATCAAAAGACTAAATGAAATTTGCAAACCCAAACCATAAAAGTTCTGCAGAATTTATTGCAATAAGTAAGGAAGTTTAATTCCATGAACTAGATCTTCCTTGACAGTAGTTTTTCTTTTATGTAAATCAGATTAATATTTAGTATTATACTAAAAAAAAAACTTTAACTTGCATGTGGTTCTGTGAATTATATTTTGCTCCCATATCTCACTCTTCCTTATAAAGTCCTGCAGAAAAATTTGATCCATTTCTGTTTCTAATTCTTAGTGTCTTTTTCAATACTCATTTTCATTTATATCTATATGTATCTATCACATTTCGCATATATATATGTATCTTACACATTTATGTGATTGTGAAGCATACTGAGGAATGGTGATTTGAGAGAACAGAGCAGAACAGCAATGTCTGGTATTTGTTTCAATTGTGTTCATCTTGAAATCAAGTACTGATATTGCGTAGAGTTTTTGTTGTGAAGGTGTGTTGTAAGATGCACTTTATGAAGACATTTCTGTATGTAAACATGACAAAATATTTAGAAAGTTGTAACTCCTAAAGGACTATAGAATTCTAATGAGATAGATCTGTGTTTTCAGAGCAATGCAGTAGTCTAAGAGAGCAAAGTGTGATCCATATTTCTGTCTACATGGTAGAAAATAGCAGCAAGAAGCTATTTTCACCTTGCAGAGCAATGGCCAGGCTGCAGCACACTGTCTATCGAGTTTTGTTATCTGGCCTTCAGAATGGAAATTGATAAATATGAAAAGATTCTCAGAAAGTACTACATTGATTCAAGGCCAGAAAAGTCTGCTTTACAGTTAGTGATTAAAGAACGTAATTCAATTTAAAAATGAAGCAAGTTTAAAAAGCTCATCCTGCCACATTTTATAGGCATATCTATATGGGAAAAATTTCCACTTTTAGATAAAAGCATGTGGTTGGACAATTCAGATTGGAAATAAGGTCTGTTTTCTGCAGAAAGATTGGCTGACTGCTGTAATTTATTCAGGCGATATGGTACATTCTCCATCAGTAAGTCTTAATTTCATAAAGATTCTGTATGTTCTTGAAAACTGAGTATCTATGCCTTGCATGAGGACAAGTAGACTCATTTATTTTAAACAGTCCTTTACCTGCTATTACTCAAGAGATTGGAACAGCAGAAAAACAAAAGGAAAAAGAAGTTGACATGTTTTTAAAAATGTGATTTTACTTTTTTGAGTGAGGTGAGTCAATCCATAAAAGGTATAACTAAAACGTTAGTTGTTATCTTTGAGTGCATGGCAATTATTTTTTTTTTCACTTTCAAATATCAGATCAGCGCTTAACTTCATGAACAAAACTGCTACTGGAATAAAAGAAGCAAAGTCTGAGAAAAACGAAAGTCAAGTTCATTTAATCAGCTGATCTTACACTGAGGGAAAACATGTATTTAGTGTCAGTATTTAGTGTTGTTTTTTATGAAACTTTCATAGTTTATAAATATAAGTTGGTGCTTTCTCAGCATGCTTTGTTGTAGCTTTACTAGTAATTTAAAAGACGGTTTGTGAACCTGTTTTGACTCATGGATAGAGAAGATTGTAGTTTTTGCTTTACTCTGAACCGATTCTCACTAACATATTCACATAAAAAATAGTTTCTGGAAAGGTGAGTTGTTCTCATGTATGTAAAAAAAAGTCAGAATACTGTAAAGAGAGTTGTATTTAGAAGATATCTGGTAATGTAATTGAACTTAGTTCCAACATCCATGTGTAATAAAAAAAACCCTGTTCAATATATTCCTGGGGTTTTTTTTCCCCTTTGCCTTTTAAAAAGGGTTTACTTCTATAGATCATCTCCCCATTGCAGTACAAGGGAAGAGACAGCCTTCCGTTAGCCCTAAAATAAGTTAAATTGTAGCCTAAGAGTACATTATTTATTTTTAACTACTTTAAAATTTTTGCTACAGCTTTTTCTTGTTATGAAAATGTGGCTCTCCAAAATCAGGAAAAGAAGTATCTAGAGTTCATCTTAAGAATATATTAGTTATTGTGATAGTTGCATTTATGTAATATAGGTTGTTATCTGAAAATTGGAAAATGGTAATTATTGTTGCTGCTCCTGAAGCTCCTAAAAGCCTTGTTGCAACAGGTATTTTCCAGGGAGATAGTGTTATAGACTGTAGAATGTTGCAATTGGAATTAGGACCAGTAAGATAGACACAACAGAAGATATTAGGAGTGTGAGTAATTTTATGCATAGTGAAATTCGCATGAAGACATTTAACTCTGCTTGATTTTTAAATATAGTATGCAGCAAAGTTATTTATGGTTATAATCCTGTCGTGCTGTTTTAGCAGCCTGGCATCATTTCAGACATAGCAGAGAAATGAAGATACCTGCAAAAGTAATTTCTATACCTGGTAGGAAGCAGGATCAAGTACTAAAACAGAGAAGCAGGCTTTAAAAAGAACAGCATTGTTCTGTTCAGAGACCTGAGAATACAATGAAATCTTCAAAAGAACTTTTAGTTTGGAGGGACTACAGGCAGAAGGAGTAGAAGTGTTACAGTCAGAAAAAGTCTAGATGATGTCACAACATTAACTTAAATGTTGTGAGTATTATCATAAAGTTATTAGTTATCTCCTTAACAATTCATAATTAACGTGGTGTACTCAACTTGTCTGGAAGAATATTACTTCGTTAACAGAATAAACAGAACATTAATGTTATGTAGTACCCATTCATTGGATTAAGCTTCATATGTAAAGAATATTACCAGTTGTAGTTAGCTAATTATTTGTTGATAGTGACAGATGTTGAAAGATTTTGGTTTTAGCTATGGGTCTAAACCAAAGCTGCTTAGGAAGTCAAGCGTGCTGTTGGAAATTACATTTTGAGGAAGAATACAATTTTTAAATTGTTATTATTTACATCATTAACTTTTTCAAAAATTGTCATAAACCCCAATGTACAATACAAAATACTCAGATATTACTGCAGAATACCTTTATTAATATATTGTATGAATAGATAATAGTTTGATGTTGTAAGAAAATGTTTATTACATAGTTTCATATTTCTTGTCATTACATGTCTGTGAATGCCATCTCATCTAACGTGTTAAATTGCAGTTCCTTATGCAAGTGAAACCCATAATCATGCAAAACAATATGAGATTAGTGTACATGGCAAGACAGGATAGTATCTCTCATGACATGTCTTGCAACGTGCCTTGAAGTTTGGGTTTAATACTCTGCATTCCAATGAACGTTTTAGTTTTGTAATTTTACTTTTTCCCACTATTTGACATAAAAAACAGCTACAGTTATCTTAAATAATGTAAATTAACCCAGTGTGTGCTCTAAAGAGATTATACGCACATTTTAGTTATTTCACAACCTTGATTTTATTTTATTAATGCATCTACATACAGTATCTTGTCAATAGTTGATGTGTTCCAGTGGAAATGTGTTAGGACAGTTGGCTTACTTTATTGGTACACCACTCTTCAACATTTTGTAGCTACAGTGGAAATTTAGTTAGGTAGGAAGACTAAATAAGAGAAACCAGATAAGTGAATTTGGTAGGGGAAAAAAAATCTGAAGTGGCCATCTGCTTATCTAAGAGAAAATAAAACAGTTAACCCTGCATCTCAGAGATTTTGGAAAGCAGCATCCAGGTAAATTAAATTTAGCTTGCATGAAGGTAGGGATTTCTCAGTCCACTACACTATGTATCATTTGTAAGGTTATATGCTGTGTGTGCATCTCAGCCCTCAGAAACAAAGTTCTGTCTTTCAGGCAGAGGGATGGAACTGAGGAAAAAAGAGGGTAGAAGCATAATTGAGACTTTCAGTGATATCACAGAGTTGTCCTGCCTTCAGCTTGCAATTCTCGTCTTGGGGAAGAACATTTTCTGCTAGGGTGATAAGAAGGTGCCAGAAGAAACAAGTCTACAAATAGCATGGGGGGCTGAAATTCCTGATTTGAAGTGTGTGCGTGGTCACAACAGTGTACCATAAACTTATAGGATGTTTCAGTACTCACAGTAATTTATGTGAGAATAACAGCTGATATCATGCAGCAGAGGTATAGCTATGTCTGCTTTAAATAACAGTAAATAAAAGGAATCCAAACAATCCACTACAACGTTTCATTGAAAAGAAGAGAGCTACCAAAAAAAAAGCAAAACAAAAAATGAGAATGCTTACAAGAAAGGACTAAATGCTTGCAAACAGCATGGAGATTGCATAAAACATGGACCAAACTCATACCACCAGTAAACCCCCTTTTTTTCAAAAAGGCAAATGTGATGAACTTGCTCAATATTGTTAGGCATTTAAACTCCACCCCACCCCACACCCCCCCAACCAAAAACCCCAAACCAATTTTGTACAAATAAGAAAATAAGCAAGAATATAATCTCTAGCAAACTACATATGAAAGCATGGGAAGAAAGGCCAAAAAAGGTTTTGAGGAGAGGTTTGCTACAGGCAACAAAACCTGATAATAAGTCCTTTTTAAAATACATCATAATAAGGAAGCCTGCTGGCAAGTCTGGAGAGCCACTAGATGATCGAGGGATGAAAGGAGCACTGAAAAAAGTCAAGACTGTAGTACAAACCATAAAAATCTTTCATATCTGCATTCATTTTAGAAATGCTTAGGGAGGCTTCCGTGCTTTGACCTTTCTTCATAGGGGACACTCTAGATGCTCTTTCTCAAACAAGTGTCATTGAAAGTGTTTTACAAAAAAACATTTTGTTTATAATTACTGTTGTACAGAACAATTGCTGTTCTACAAGAAAGTAGCTGAAGGAATACCGATTTTCAGAAAGGGTTCCAGCAAATCACACATTCTGTATTGGACGAATTGACAGACATTGTCATGAAGAATCAATTTAGGGAATACACAGAAAAATACGTTACAGTGGAGTAGAGTAAATCAGAGTTTTATAGAAAGAATAAATTTAGTAGCTTTATTTGAAAGAGGCAAAAAATATGTAGGTATGGAAGACTGAGTACACTTAATATCTTGCACTTCAAGAAGGCGCTTCAGAAGGCTTCCCCAGATGTAAACTACCATGAGACAGAAGTGAAGCTCCTGATGTATATAAAATTGGGTTAAAAGAAACTTCAGAGGGAAAGGGTAGAAATTAATGGTTAATATTTTAGAGGAGTAAGTCACCAGCAGAGACCAATGCAAACTTTACACTTCAACATACTCGTATGTTACACTTCATTATACTCACATGTCACCTGGCAAAGAGAGAGAACATGAGATGGCAGTATTTCTAATGATAATAAGGTATTTTGGTTAGTGAAGGTGAGAATTCTTTGTGAAGAGTTGCAGAAGATACTTGCAGTAGTAAGCAACTGCAAACTAAAATAGCAGATAGAAGTCTGTGTAGATAAAGACCCAGGTAATGGGGAACAACCACCCTGAAATATACACTCAGTATTGAGATCTGACTGTATTGCTATTTAGGAACTGTGGAGGGGCATATCCAGTGGTCAGTATACTGTAGTAACATGTTTGCGTAAAAACTTGGGCTTAAACTTAGCACGTGATTAAGATTTGCTTTTCAATATTTCAGCTTCAGGATTACAGAGTCCCTGTTTAAATGGTTGTACTAAAGGAACTGGGTGGCTCAATTAATGTGCAGTGAGATCTTTTTTCAGATCACAAGTTTGTATCTATGGTTCAAAACCAGTCTGACGGGTGTTTTATTGCATCTCTGAAATAAGTATAGGGACTTCTTGAGCCACTGCTGCTGTTGACCCCTAGTTTGGCAGCCTTTCCAGAAGCGGAAAGCCTTGCATGGACAAAGCAAGTTGAATTCTATTGTCCTCTCTCTCCCAAGTTCAGAGTAAAGTCCTGTTGATGATGTGGTGGTTTTGCCAGTATTTAGCATTTTTTGTGTGTAAATAGAAAACTACGGTTTTCTGCACAGCTGTTTTCACAAGAATACTATTTTCTTTCTTAAAAATATAAAAATATAAAAAGGAGAAAGTATATACAATAAAACTTTTTCACAAAGCATGTTATTTGTTCTCAGTATTAAAATCAAGTAACTGTACAATGTCATTCTGCTTATTCCTGAAAGACCTAATGATCTGAAATTAGAGTTATGGGAAATGCAGTTATTTCTTGTAACTAGCTTTATTTCTTTTGTTTCTACATAGAGGAATGTTTGCCTTTGGTCTTTCAGTGTGTTTGGTTTGTTTGGGGTTTTTTTCTTTTTTTTTAATTTTATTTTTTTGTAGCAATACTTTTTACATTGCTTTACTTGTGACACATAGTTCACTTCTGTAATCCCTAATGTGCCATACTAAAGTAAATCCACTTTTATTTTAATAAGTATCTGTGTGCTCTTTCACACTGTATCAGTCAAGCCCACAATATTGAATGCTGATTCTGATTAAGCCATTTATATAGGCTAGGTGTATTCTTGGTTCTCATTTAATTGTATGAGGAGTTACATTAAATCTATTCTTGATAAAGGAATGATGTTCTTAGAGGTTGTTTTCCATGTCAGCAGCTTTTTGTAGCAGGATGGATGGTTAATGTGGAATACATTGCTTTTAAATACATCCATTGTTAAGTAAATTTTCCAGTGGCAGAAGTAAGGATGTATATGTTTCTTGAATGTTTGATGTATATAATTGTGCTGTCTATCCAATAACGTTCAAGGGGCAAAAATGCAGATATTTTATATAATGACTTCTCCTTATGTCATTGTTAACTTAGATTAAGATTTGACATCTGTATAAAATGCAATTGACTCCTTGATAATAGTTCCATGCATGGGAAGGACTATAAGCAGACTAGCAAACACGTTGTTCACTGAGAATTACGTAATAAGTATGTTGAAGTGAATGAAGGTAACCTAGAACAGGGGATTTTTATTCATGAATAAATGTGTCTACTGAAATAATTATGTTCAAAATAGTAGGGGCTTATTTCCCTACATTTCGTGATTAGGGGAAGCTGAAGCACTGCTGTTACTTTGTAGACATGGAAATCTAAGGAGTGCATGAAGCGGGGAAAAAAGGAGTCCTGGCTCTGTTCTCTGCAGTGGTACCAACAGCTGATCACGTATTTGATCAGATATGTTGTTCATATGAAATATCTTGTGAAGCAAAGCTTTCCCATTTTCCTAAAAGGTTGATGTTGTCTCAATATACTAACAAAACTAGTACTAGTAGTTAAACTTGTACAAACTTTTTTTTAACTTGTAGTTAAAAAAGTACAAATTTTTCTCACGAGCATTGAATCATGGACAATAAATTGTAATTTGTAAATAAATGTCAAGTTTCCATTACAAACTGTAAAGCTTTTACTTAACTGTCAGTCTTCTAAGAATTGTTCCATAAGCAAAAATATAAAAATTGGCCTAATATTAGAGTTTATTTGATGTAAGGTAACTGTTCTGTACTTGAAAAGCTGTACTCTGTGTGTGTGCACACTAGGGAAAAATACAAGTGTGTTTTTTTGTTCAGATGAAAAAAAACAGTGTTTTTGGAATATCAGGAGACAGCATTAGGCAAATTGAGAGTAAAATTGCCTCAGAAGTATGTTAGGTCTCAAACAGTCATTACAAAATTGCATATGTTAATCTGAGTCCTTTGTTTGGCTGCATAAATTTCCATCCAAACTGAAACATTCTCAGATTTTGAGGAAATTATCACCCGCATTCAAATTTTGAGTTACTTCCTAATGTATTGCACTAGTCATTATAATGTCAGCAATGTTAGGGTTAAATAATAATACGTATTTTTAAGTAATATTTAAACAAGGGTAATCTGAACTGGCAGTTGTGGGGTCGAATTCAAGTCATGAAAACTTTTCATCCAAACCCTTCCTATGTCTTGAAAATGGGAATTTATCATCTAGTATGGGCTCATCCTTTCTATTAATACAGATACTATTAATACTGTACAGAAAGGCGGTAGTTCAAGGCTGGATGTTTCATTCATTTCAGTATAATTTTGCCAAATCCTAAAGGGTTCTTGTCTTTTTGCATTTGAGAAATGAATTTTAAAAACCCTAAAAATATCAGTGAATTATTCAAGATCTGTTTCTTTTATAGATTCAGAAGGTCATACTGAAGAAATGCTTTTATTGTTACAGATTTTGTTAGACATGAAGAATCATCTGAGTAGGCAAATAGTACTGAATATTTTTTCCACCATACAAAATAACTGAAAGCTATACCAAGACTTTTAAGGCAGAAATAATTTCTTAGGTTTTATATTTCTGTTTCTCAATTTTCAGACCCTCAGCCCACTGATTTCTTCCTAGTGTTGAGAACAGATAAGAAATTTGAAAACCTGCATTTTGTTACATTGGTCTTCTACCTACATTGGAAGACAACATATTTCTTTTTTTAACATTTCATGAAACAATAAATATTTAATAATCCAAGAAAAAATCTTTACTATGATCTCATGTTTTTGGCATTACATGTCCATGAATGCCATCTAACACATTTTGTAGAGAAATCATTAGAACCTTTTATGGAGAAAACTTTTGTATTTATATGTGAGTTATCTTGGGAGTTTTGTTGATTCTTCCATTACAGTCCCATTATTTTCTTCGGAAAATGCTAAATTCTGTCTTCAGATTATAGACCACTCGAAAATGGGCAGACATGCTATGACTGAAGGCCAGGAAAATTTCCTTTTCTATTATTGCAGGGTTACACTCTTGTTTTTTCCCCTTGTATGTTAGGAGACTATGTGAAGTAGAGTATATCCCTTTTTCTCTCAGTTTCCTTCAGGTGCATTGTTAAGGTGAACTGTGCCTCACTGCTATGAATATCCAACAGCATAGCAGTTTTATTCTCTGCTGTTTTATTTACGGCTAACTAAAACATCTTTTTGTCTACATGCACTTTGAGGGTTGTGTTCCATCTGGACTTGCATATGAAGGTATTTTTACTAATTCATTGAAAGAAGAGTCTTCCAAGTGTTCAAATTAGGACAAGACAGGATTGGGAGCTCAAGTTACAGACCAGTAAGTAGCTCAAAAAGACAGTAAATGTCTAAACTGGGAGCCCTTCTCCACTAGATGCCTGGACAGACAACTCCGAATATTAAGCTCCATTCTCATAACCTGCTGGAAACTTTTAAGTCGCCTAAAATAGTGTCTTGAGGTTGTCTTGTTTTTTGCATGCTTATACATGCTTGTTAAAGGCTCATGCATATGTCCAGCTAGCATATGCATGCCAGAGATCAGTCCCTGCAGATAAGTCCCTGAAGCTGTTGAAGGATTATTATAAAAGCAAGCTGTTTATCTTGTGTTCCAGCAGACAACCTAATACTCAAAGCAAGTATTTGGAAGTATCTTCAGGTATATAGTAATTAACATTACACTGAACTAGAGAATAAGCTTCAGTGGAAATGTTTCAAATCAACCCCCAAAATAGTTTTTCTTTGATATTGCTGTAAAGATCTTTTCTGTATATTTCCTAAGTTATTCCATCTATCCTTATGTAAGATCTTACTTTTAAATCATCAACTCTGACTACTGTTTGCATGAATGACTAAACCTGGATAACATGGCAAAACCTCTTTCATTTGTAAAAGTGTATTTGCCATTGCAAATACATTTAATGGTATTTTTTGGTAGCCAGGTAGCTGGAGCTCTTCTTGGACAGGTACCCATTTCATGTAAGGTGTTTAGATGAAATGTGGCATTGTTCAAAAGCATTTTGAGTATATAAAGATAAAAGGAAAAATAAATTACTAGTAAAGCACTTGATTTTTACTTAATTGGACAGTCTGCTGAAAAAGCCTTCACTAATTGTTATATGAAGTTAATTTGTGCAATCACACACTTCATCTGTATACTTTCCAGCTGGCATGCTGGGTATCTAAACAATTCAGGAAGGGAAAAAATCTTTACATTTTAATGTTCTCTGAAGGTGACATGACAATGGACATAAAAAGCTTCTAATAAGTGATGAGTAATTTCCAATACAGCGAAACCGAAATATAGGTCTTTATAAAGCATCTTACCTGAGCTAACTCAAAAGAAAATGCAGTCCCTAAAGGCATCAGCAGATATTACTGTTTTAGTTGTGATAGGCTATTTCAAATGCAGAAATAGATGCGCTCAGCTCATGCTTTCATTAGGTCCAAGAGGGATAATATTCACTGACATCTCATTACTTACTAGGACAGTTAAGAGCACTGTTTATGTTGTGGTTTTGATTATGAGTAGGATTTTCAAAGAACCAGAATGACATGGGAAAATAAATACTATTGGAAGACGGTGGAACTTGCATTACAAAGACATGTTGGTAGTTGAGCAGCTCTGGAAGTTAGGGGTTTTGATGGAGCAGAAATAAAACTACCGTCAAAGTTTTATTTTGGGGGGAGAGCTGATAAAACGGTGTCTTTGGCAGAAAATTACTTTAGCTGAGTTTCTTGTGAGAACAAAAGTTTCGTCATCATACTGTACCTTTCTATCTGCTCCCTTTTTTCCCCCTAACTTAGTACAAGTTCTGAATATTGGATTAATTTTGGCCAGATTTGACCAAAAGAAATCTAAGAAATTAAGGTCTATCAAAAGTCCTTAAAACAGATAGCTTGGGTATGTGTATACAGCTGCTGAAGTCAATATTCAGGCCTACCAGCAAGTGAGAAGCAGTGGATGATCACAGATGTCACTTTCCAACAGGCAAACAGTACTAGGAGTGGTAAGAGACATGGGAGTATGTGAGGGTAGTTGCAAGAGTTGTGCAGGAGAGGAGAGTAAAGGGTGTA
This sequence comes from Falco rusticolus, assembly GCF_015220075.1. Classification (NCBI taxonomy): domain Eukaryota; kingdom Metazoa; phylum Chordata; class Aves; order Falconiformes; family Falconidae; genus Falco; species Falco rusticolus. The sequence goes on from NC_051193.1 coordinate 44,633,294, forward strand.
GGAAAAAAGCCTTGGGGGCTGCTGGGTTGAGAAAAGTAATAGAAGGCGTGTTGGCATGTTTGCAAACATTTTCAAACAAATAGCACCTGGAGAATCCTGTGAACATTAAACAAGCTATAAATAGAATTACAGAGGCAAATTTTGGCACCCGTAAAAGCAAAACAAATTACATTGGAAGAAGTAGCTTAAAATATTGCTGAAATGTAAATGACATGTAACAACTCTAGAGGTATCATCCAATGTAAATAATGCCATGATTCTGTGATCAAATGTCAAAGTTGGACCTATGCTGAGAGGGAATTGGACCTGATTGCCATGATGGTACTGTGATTTGAGCTACCAACATGAGAAAAAGATAAAAGCATTAGTATGGATTATTACCTTTTATGGCTTATCTATTAGTTAAGAAAATACAGCTGGGAAGTGGAAAAACTGAAGTATTTTAAAATTTAGGGAATGCATAGCTAAAAACTGAAGAAATGTGTGGATAAAAAGATCATTCCATATTTATAACCCGACTTCACTGTGTTCAGTTGAACAGCTACAATTCATATCAGTCAAGGGTGTGATTTAATGTTTTTGTAATATATGTGCTTGCCTATCAATCAGACTTGAGTTTTGATTATCTACTGTATCATTAATTTTTATTGCAGCTTATTTCTGAGTAAACTAAAACAATATCCTGCTATCTATAATTTCAGTTAAAGATTTTTAAATTATGCCTGTTGAAAATAAGACAAGATCATTGCCTATTAGGAATTTTTCAATGAACACTGAAAAAAATAATAAAAAAAGTGATCAGTTGGATAAGAAAGCTGTCACTTGCCTATATGGCTGTTGCAAAGAGTTGTTTACTCCTTCAGGTTACCAGAGACTTACTCTTCACTGTTTTTATCCAAGCAAACAGTTGCTCTAAGTTTTACTGCATTTGCTACGTCATACTTTTTAAAGTGAGTGAAGACTAACAGGAAGTTTTTTTTTCCATTGTACAGAATGATAATAAAGGTGATAAAAACTAGAAAGCTGTCAAAAAGTTTCCTAGAATTGTTCACACATCTGCATGTTTGATTACACAGTTGTGCTTAATCAGTGACGTCAAATGGCTGTGCTTTATCAGAAGTTTGTGTGTTTGGATTAAGTAGACTTATGCACCTTGCCCACTTCTAATTTTATGTAAACTGTTAACAAAATAGAACGTTGTTAAAAACAGTGATAATCACATTGATTCTTTGGGGTTTTTTTCATTTAAAAAAAAAACACCACAGTTTAGGCATTGTCTGAACGCAACACTGTGTCTGTCAATTACGTTGTCAACAGTAACTGGCAAAAATCCTGAAGCATGAGGGGCTTCTGTAACCATTTCAAAATTCTAATTATAATAACAAGACATTCTTTGATCTGCATTTGTGAATATTTCACTTGATTTTCCATTTGTTAGCCATACTTTCAGTAGTAGTTCCCTTGTTGGGTCTCATACTGTGTAGTTTTACAAAGTAAGGAACTCTTAATCTTCTATATGAAATAACCATGATATTTTCAGTTCCTTTTCAAAAAGTAGTTTTTCATATATCAAAGTGCACTCATTAACACACCTGACAGTTAATTTTGCACAACCATAGAATTTAGGTAGACTCACTGGTATTAATGCAGCATTCTTGGCAATGTATGATGTAATCATGCGATAGTCATGATATTTCTAGGATTTTGTCACAAATATACTGAAATGTCTTTTAATGCATGTGAAAGTGTTCTAACCTTAGGGCTTTAAAACTGTTTTTAAAATAAAAATAGTTATCCTTGCACTTCAATGATTTTTTTCAGCCATTAGATTTACTTGATCATCAACAGTTGCATGAGTTTGATTTGCTTGTATTTAAAACAGTTTTCTCTTCTGGCTCTTGAGCATTAAACAGAGAACTAGCCACCTTTGCCAGTAAGCTCTGCAGACAATGAAAATATTCTTTTGGAGGAAATGAGTACACTAGAAATCTTATCTGAAATGTTCAGTTTTTCACAAATGTAATGCTTGGTATTATGTTTTCATGTATTATGATTCATTACAGTATATGAAAATAGCTTCAAATTATCAATTATGCAGACATGTTCGTGTAATTTGTAAAAACACTTAAAAATATTGAGTGCCTATTGAGCCTTGAAAGTCCCATCTAAAACATCTGTATTATTACAGTTTAGTTAGTATTTAAAAGGTGAGAAATTCTTACCTGTATGTAAATCACACGCTTGTATAGTGCTTGGCTGTTTTCCTTGATCTATTTAATTTTATATTTATCTTCATAGTTTAACTTTCAAGACAGGAATTGTTTCTCTTCATGTCCTTTCTCCCCTTCTGTCAGTAGAGTGGCTAATTCAGTGGTTCAAATGATGTCTGAAATGCTGAGATTTACTGCAAGAAAATGTACTCAAAAGAGCAGCAGAGTTGTATATTTTTTAGCAACTTCTTATGCCTTAAAATATTTATTTGTTTATTTTTTAAACAAGTAACTGATTTTTAAGCATTTTAGGTAACAAGTCTGTTCAAGTGAGCCTTAGCACATAGTAATGATGTATATAAAAAGGTATGAATATATAATGAGGTACACTTTTTATATTTTATTAACTACTAGCTGCTAAGAATTCAAGGACCTTCAACTTCATTCTACTGGAGTAGATTGTTAGATACAGTTTGTACATAAATCTAGTCTAAAACTGATTTTTATTAATTTTTTAATGCTATTTGAAAAAGTAGAGCAAGGGTTTTTAGGTAGTCCTTTTGAAGTTGAAGATACAGTTTAGCTGATATGTTTGGGATGTTACTTGCCAATGGTAAAAGTAAACTACTTGACTCATCCTAGTATGTATTTTCAAACAGGTGAGGCTAATGATAAGGATGTTCAGGTGGTGGAACTTCCCATTGTTGACAGCTTACACCCACGGCCACCTTATCTACCCTTGGCTATCCCTGAAGACCTGGCTGATAGGCTAATTCGTGTACATGGGGATCCTGCAGTGTGGTGGGTCTCACAGTTTGTGAAATACTTGATTCGTCCACAGCCCTGGTTAGAAAAAGAAATAGAGGAAGCTACAAGGAAACTTGGTTTCAAACATCCAGTGATCGGGTGGGTATTTAGTTTTCTTTTTAACTGCCTGTGCTTTAATATGTGCATATAGTGATTCCTGTTCAGGACAAACTGTTTTACGATGGTTATCCAAGAGTCTCAAACATTTTGTGGGGAGAGAGGATGCTTTCTAGATGAAGCTGTTATTTTTCAACTGTGCATAATACAAGCTGATCACAAGGACTTCTTATGCATACTTGCCTATGTATAGCGGGACAGATGTATGTACAGGGCAGCTCAACAGAAGGTTTTTTTTTTTCATATGTCCTTCCACACCTAGTAATGTAATACGGAATTCCATTCATGTAATTGCCTTACAGCTTGTACTCCAGATGTTTTTCTGTCTGGGTCTTCTTTTCGAGTGTGTATAGCCTTTGCCTTTGAGGAAAAAAGGCTAAGCCTACATTTTACATGCCACAATCCACAACTAATGTTGTTGTTGGCTGCACTGAACATGGTATGTGCCTTTCCTTTTCCTGCTGATGTTTTCACTATTGTTGTTTCTTACAGTAGCTATGAATTGGAAAGGTCTATATAGGGACATGTGGGGAGAAGCAAGGAAAGCACCTATGGGCAGTAAAGAGCAGCTTGTGGAAGAAAGGTTTTACTGTCACGTAATGTGAAAAATATTGCTGCCGCTGTCTGCTTCCCTTGCCAGAATTTTCCTTCAATCCTTAATCTTTCTTTTGTAGGAGTACACAATATATCTGTCTTAAAGTTAGTTGGCTTTTGACCATTCAGTTGGTAGGCTGCTTCACCACTGGCAGATCTGAAGACTTGTTAGGTTTCAAGCATATTTTTAACTACCTTCATTCAAATGCAGCATTGTAGCTGGTGTCCCAATATATCCATGATGCAAACATTCTGATTTTGCTTTTGAGCTATATTGATCAAGCATTATCTAACTACACTGGATAGCTTAACCTTCTGCACAAAAGGAAGACTTCGTGTGCTATAATTAAATCTCTTTTATTCTTATCTTTCAGTTACCCTTTGACTTCCTTGCAAGTTTATTATATTGCTTTCAAGAACAGGCTGACACCTAACTTCATGTTGTCAGTGTGTCAATGAGTTTAAATCCTTCCTCGTTTTGTGTAGGGATTCAATTTAGTATGTATTCTAAAAGTACAGGCATGAAACTTAAATTTAAAATTTCAGTTGCTAAATTATGTATTGTACTCATAAATTGAATTCCTAGTTTCTGCCTTTTTTCAGTGTTCACGTCCGAAGGACAGACAAAGTAGGGACAGAAGCAGCATTTCATCCCATTGAAGAATATATGGTACATGTTGAAGAGCGGTTTGAACTTCTTGCTCGCAGAATGCATGTTGATAAAAAAAGAGTTTATTTGGCTACAGATGACCCTTCATTATTGCAAGAGGCAAAATCCAAGTAAGATGGCTTATGTTTTTATTACAATTTTTCTCCTTCTGGTTAGCTTTATATTTTCTGACTATTGTGTATATCTTAGTACCTAAATTTTGTTGTTATTATTTATACAGTTAGGATTGCATTTCAGCTTTCAGTGATTTTGACTTTTCTCTCAGATATTCTCTTTTTTTTGATGATTGTTCTTCCCAAGTATGATTTTCAAACCATAATGTTAGAAATCTAGAAGGCTGAGCAAGATACCTGTGACTAAATAAACCGATTCTGTAAAAGGGAAGTGAAAATACAAATAATTACGTCAAACTTCTTATAGAACATATGCATTGAGAAGAAACTATTCAGAAATAATGTAAAAACTAGTTCATGTATTAAGAAGTTTCACCTGTCCAAACAATAATAATCTATTATTGCACTGTATTTTTCTTAGGTTATGATGTTTATGATGTATAAACAATTTCAAAAATGCTTATTGCCATGACTATGGAAACTTGGATGGATATTTCAGATACCTTGAACTTAATCATATTCATTACTGAGTACAAATCAGCATGTTTTCAATTTCAGTACTGTGTATTTGTCTCCTGAATAACTCCTATTTCTGTTTCCAACATTTTATATCCCTTGAGCAGAATAATACGTATTTTTTTTTTCATTTAAGCAGAGAATTTAATACTTTTAAAAAGTAAGGTAACTCAGAAGTGGCAATTTTTTGAGCTGTTTTACTCTTGGTAGACTTGCTTAGAAAAATTGTAAGAGAACATACTGGATTACAAAGTTTCTTTGGCAGATACAAGGTAAGCAGAAAATGTTATTTTGTGGTAGAGGAATTTTCTACAGCATTGCAAACCTGCATATTTCAATTGTGATATTTATATTTGTCTTTCAGCCTGTAAAGGGCTGCTATTTAAAATTACGGAGTTTTGAAAAAAACTAAATGAACATACACAACTCCAGATGATGACAATCTAATCCTTCCTTTTTTGTATATGTAGAGACAAGAACAGTAGCAGAAACAATTATGATAACATAATATTTAAAGTGCAAATCTGAACAATGAAAAGACAGGTAATACAAAATTGAGGCTATAGTATTTAATTTGTTACATTGTCCTAAATAATTTTAATTACTGTTTGTAACATATTCGAATTCAATATTGCTTTAACAGCTTTAGTTATGCATTTGTTTTTTATTTATATTCAATTTATAATCCTTAGCACTGTATACAATAGCTTTGTGAATAATAGAGATGTACTACTTACGTAAATATATCATCCCAAGATTCCAATAGTAACAAAATCTAATAGTCAAATTGTGACTTGCTCAGTAGAACAGTACTGAATTTTATTAAGCATTGCAGTTTCTGTGGCAGTTTGAAGTCCATTCCAAATCATACTTTTATTGAAGTATGATAAGATACAGCTCATTACAGGTTGCCCAGAAAAGTTCTGGATGCCCCTTTCCCTGGAAGTGTTCAAGGATAGGCTGGATGGGAGTTTGAGGAACCTGATCTGATGGAAGGTGTCCCTGCCCATAGCAGGGGGGTGGAACTAGATGATCTGTAATGTCCATTCCAACCCAAACCTTTCTGTGATTCTGTGATTACTACAGCATTGATTTTTACATATTCTGAAGAAAAGCCATAGAATCTAAGTAGTGAAGAATTTTTATGTGTTGCTGTTGAGTTTTCACATCATAGTTTACACTGACACTAATTTCCTAAATTGCTTGCACTCTACTGTTGCTTACAATTGAGTAGGCGGCTTTTGAAACTTCCTGTGATTTCGTAGAACACAGGATGTGATTTGTTGCTTCAGCATCGAAGGGCATCTGAAGACAGGTTAAGGTCAGGTTTTGGGGAATAAAGAACATTTTGTTCCTCCTCTTGTGAAGAAAACTACGAATCAGTTTACATTTCTGTCAAAGTTCTAGTCACATTGAACTACCAAGCTTTGATAGAAACAGCTGTCACATTGTAGCGCAGTAGCTTATGTTGCATTCAGTATTGGGAGCAGTAATATTAGTAAGTACTAGATATTTTATGTCTCTCTACATGACAGTGGCTGTCAAGCAACATTGGCATTTAAATAATGAAAAATTAGCCAACATTTGCATGAATAGGCATGTTCTTTCTATTAAGAGAAGTATTTCAAACTATTCATAGTCATGAAAACAGAAATGTTTTGACTTAAGTTTCAGAAATTTCCTTTGCAGTCTGATGTCTACCAACTGCAAGTACAGTAGTAAAGATAGTGGAGTCAGTACTATCAGTTTGTAGAGTTTTTTTGTTTGTTTTGTTTTTTTAAAAAAATAGTGATCCATTTTCAGGATTAGGATGATACAGAACAACATGATTAGAGAGGAACATGGTTAAGAGTTGAACAGCTGTAAGATTATATGATTGAAGCACTTGACAACTTCTGGTAAGCAGAGGTCATTGTCTTAGATAAGTGATATGTTAGTGATGGTGTAAGTTTCTTTTTACTTGATTCATTTAATAGTTTCCAAACACAAATTTTTGAATTGCTAGTATATGTGTTTCTTGTCTATAATGTTATTTTAGAATCTTCTCTCTTTAAAGGTAGAGTATTCAAAATAATGTAGCTGAACAACATACACATACATTTTTGAGAAACTGTATTTAATGTCTTTTCTGTTTATGTATGAATCTCTTTAGGTCTTTTTCTCATGTATATTCAAGAAATTACATTCTTCCTTTCAGGATGTCTACCTGTGAAGTCATCTGTATTTTTTTTTTCAGTAATTTGCCTCCTTTATGAGCTTTTTTCCAGCACTTATGAAAGCTTTTTTTCTACCCTATTTCACTGTTTACTTCCACAATAGCAAGTTAATGTCTCTTCTCCCTGTGTACTATCTGTAGTTTAGCTGTTGCAACTCTCCTTGCCCCCAAGTCATAGTATATCTGATATATAGAATTCAGTAGTGCTTCAAAATTCTTCAGTCTGATGAACAGCTCATACATTTTCCAATTATTTTTAGAGCAAGATTTGAGCAAACATTATTTCTTACTTCATCTGTTTACACACATCCTCACAAGTTCTTTCAGAGGGAAGAAAACTCACATTGCCCATTCTGGACACTTCCCCAGTCCTAGTGAATTGAAAACAGGAGCTTGGGACTCATCTTGGTTTGCACCTGCTGCACAGCATAGCAATGAGTTGTAGTTACACAACTAGTTGATCAGCTTCTGAAACCAATTGGAACTTGAAATAGTGTCATAATTGTGATTGGTTTGTATCCTTATCTGAGGCTGGTAGGTGCAGGATGGAAAGATTTTGAGCTATCCCTTCCCTACCTTCTTCTGACTTTTTCTTATCCCCTTTTCCTTGTGGGAAAAAATAAAATCCTTCCTGGCCTGTATATGTGTTTCAAAAATCTGTTAGTAGCTTTAGAAGAATTACATATTGGTTTTAGATATGTGGAGGAGATACTAGGGACAGACTTTTTAGTAGGGCATGTAGTGATAGGACTAGGGGTAATGGCTTTAAAAGAGTGTAGATTTAGATCAGCTATTAGGAAGATATTCTTTACTGTGAGGGTGCTGAGGCGCTGCCACAGGCTGCCCAGAGCAGCTGTGGATGCCCCATCCCTGGCAGTGCTCAAGGCCAGGCTGGATGGGGCTCTGGGCAACCTGGTCTAGTGGCAGGTGTCCCTGTCCATGGCCGGGGGCTTGGAACTAGGTGATCTTTAAGGTCCCTTTCAGCCCATTCTGTGGTTCTGTTATAATACTACATATACGTAGTCAGATACAAAGAAAACAGTATTCTGCCAGTTTCCATTCTTTGCTTTTATCTTAACAGTCTCGTTGCTTCCTGTTATAGGGAAGAGAATGTGTGGGCAATTTCTCTGGAAAGCTAGTAAGGATCCTACAAAATACTGTATTTAGATGATTCTGTCGGTAAGAATATGACATCTTATTATTTAATATTCATTTACCATGCATTCAGGAACCCTAGTAATAGGATCATGCCTGAGTTCTCCTTAAAAAGAAAAAAAAAAAATCCCCCAAAGCTTACAATGTAAGTATTGCATTAATCATAATATAAATACAAATGGAAAAGGGAATAGAAGGAAGCAAGAGCTAACTATAGAGTTTTAGAAGTTTCATTTCCTTTATTCTTCGTAGTCGTTGTGATAAGTATAGGTTTAAATAGAATCTAAAGCACTATAGTGAGTGGGAAGGAGAATTAAACCTTACCTGATCCAGTAAGTTCAGGGGGCCACATATGGCTAAACTTGAGAGGGGTATTGGCTTGGCCTTTTACTGTATTTTTATCTTCTGCTTTCAACCTGTGTTGGAGACAGGATGGTAGACCAGAAGATTTTTGGTCACGCTGGGTATGGCTGCTGTTATACTCACATGTTAGGGTGTTTAAAAGAAACCTCTTTTCCCAGGCATGAATAATGCATTTTGTATGTGGGGCAGTGTAAAAGTACTTGTGTGAAAACTTAAACATGTGAGTAGATAAAAGCTAAGCTTGGATCACTGGTTTGAAGAAATAGGTTCTGAAACTGTTGGTTAGGTGAATTTGGATCAACTTTACAAAGTGGAATTAAAAGCATCTCAAAGACTGTTTCCAGGAAAAAAAGGGGAGGAAGGAGAAAATTTTAAATGTATGCATAAGAAGATGTATAAATAATTTTGATTTTTATTTTTTTTTTACCAGATCCAGTATAACACATTTTGGTGTGCTTCGTTTGTTAAGTTATTAGACTGATCTTTTGCTAGTAAGAAACCAGATTCTTCAAGAAAGGTTCTTTTTTCTCTACTCAGGATGTGGATTATGATTTTTGAAGTCTGAAGAAGTGATTCATTTTAGCAGTATTCCTGACGTGATGAACTTGCAAAGGGATATGCAAATATCTTTACTATGTTCACTGTCCCTAGGAGTGACATCTTCTGTTAAACTTTCTTCATGTTGCTTGTTGCCTCCTGCTCAAATTTGTGTCATGGAAATAAGACTGATGCCCATTTCTGTTCCTCAGCTAGTTTTCCCAGCAGAGTATGACAGATGGGTTTGGTCTGTACTTTTTGTTTTTAAAAAGTACTAATGTGCCACACAATAGAAACAGAAATAGAATGTGTCACTAATATTGTGTTGTATTTTGTTGTATTTTGAGAGCTGGTTAAATATTGAAAAAAACAGACATGAGAAGATAAGAAAGAAAATTATCGTCGTGATAGAGTTTATCTTGAAAAAGTCTTTATTGATCCATATGCTCCTGTAATTTCTCAGAAGAGGTTTTATCAGTTATTCCAGATGAATAATATTTCCGCCTTTTTTGGCTGGTTTCTTTTGTTTTGTCTAGTTCTTAACTTAACATGAACTTTCCCTGACTTTCATGATCGGATGCACACTTCAAAGTTGTCATGCGATCTCTGGGAAACTTACCATACGTGTATTTTTTCTTAGAGCAGGTGTTTCTCTTCGTAAGAAAAAATCTATTAAAATCACTGTGATGATAAATTAAAATTCTTCCTCAGATTTCCAAGTTTTGCACACAACTGCCTGATATGCTCTTGAGATAAATTTCCTGACTTGGTAGTCATGGCTAGTGAATGTTAGATGGAAAAGCCCGCTATCTTTTCCCTTTTCACTTTTGAAAACAGTTTTCCCATTGTTTTAACATTAAAATTGAGTAAATTAGGCATATTCTTACAAGACTTTGTCATAGTCATGTCTACCATGTGTCCAGACTGTATTCACGTGCTGCACTGCTGTACTGAAGTGTGTGCTAACTTTTCCAGAACCCGTGAGTGTAAACCTTATTTTGAACAATGTTCAGTATAGGACCGTCAGGCTTTGAAGCATCCAGTTACAGGTCTAAGTTATTGTTGCTCCAGCATTACAGCCTGCTCTATATTCTGATTATCTTTATTAAACAGTATAAGAAAGTTTAATTCTTACAAATGTAATATTAGCTGCCTTATTATCGTATGTAATATATTGCTTTATAATTGCTGTGGAGTTGTAAATTTGAAAAATAGATTTTAATTATTTTATAATTAGTCCTGTAGTTGAAATTTTGTAGTTGGCAGGTTAGTCTTATGAAATGCACTTCATGATTAGATTATAGTTATTGTGTGACAGCAATGTCATTATCACCATTTTTACATCTACCTGGATTTTTTCTTATAAAACTTATTTTTGTTGGGAGGCTGACTGAAAATTTAATGAATTTGTGCTACATTTTATAGTTTATTTCAGTTTTTCAGTAAAGGGGTACAAATGTTTTGAGAAAGATCATTCCTTTTCAGAATTCTAAAAAGTGGGGCTTTTTTCCTTTAAAGATCATTGTTTTAAAAAGTGAATTTTATTTTTAAAATAATATAAACCAAAGTTTTATATTTCAAATAAAACTATTTTGACTTAAAGTATTACTATTTTATGATACGTCAAGAAAGGCATGCTGACATGAAATTTTACATTTCTTTTATTTCCTTGTGACCAGTAAATTGCAAAAGTAGTTCTCCATGCAGCCTTAATATCTGTGAAAGACTACTTTTTTTTTTTTTTAAATTTAGCTTAGTTTATTTAATATGTCCCTTTTACAGGTGACTGTTCTCGTACAGTGTCATAATCGGTATGTAACGGAGTATGGTAGTAAGGAAAATGTAGTCTAGTAAAGACACAATTCTGTGTTCTGTTTAGTAGTAGAGAACTTAAAGTGATCTGAGTATATTTCATCTAAAATCAGTAGTGTTAGCAGAATGTGGTGTATACTTCCTGATACTTTTTCACTTCCTTTACAGTGTTGAATCTCAGACAGACTTACAGCATCTTTTTATTTAATTTTCTTTTTTTCTGGATAAAGGCATCCTTGGAGGCAGCAGAAACATTCTAGAGCGTTCAACAAAATTATAATTAATTCCCTGTAAAGTAGAGACTCACTTAAAACAAATTAACAACCTTGTCTTGCAGCAAACATGATGATGCTTTAAAAAAAAAAAAAGACAACTTTGCTTTTTAACAATTTATTATATTTTTACAGGTATCCAAATTATGAATTTATCAGTGATAACTCCATATCCTGGTCAGCAGGACTTCATAACCGGTACACTGAAAACTCCCTAAGAGGTGTTATTCTGGATATTCACTTTTTGTCTCAGGCAGACTTCCTGGTCTGTACATTTTCATCCCAGGTAAACTGCAATGCAAATACAATATACAGTATATATACCAATTCTAATCTTAGTTTTCTTTCATGCCTCTTTATCTTATTCTCAGTGCACTCTCATGAAAATTTCAGGGAAGGATTAAAGGCTTGGTGTGCTATGTGAAAATTTAGAGGATTGTAAGCAGTGGTTGATTACTTCAGTTGAAGTTACTGGCTTAATTAAGACTTTTGAAATAAGCAGGAAATAATAAACATTTTAAGAGTTCCTTGCTTTGCATAAAGTTAATGTATAACTTGAATCCATCCATTTCTGTGCAGCTTAGTTAAGGCATCTAAACTTTTAAGCATGTTTAACACTTTTAAATTTTGCATAAAATTAATATATGACTTGTGTCCATTCATTTCTACACATCATTTCACTCTAGTGGAGCTCAAACGTGTCTGCTATTGCCTTAGTTGATTGTCGGAATGGAAAGAATGAAAAAAGCAGACCTTTAATTTCTCTTAAGTCTGTTGTGTTTATAGCAATCCAGCAGCAGCACAATAAATATGAATTCTGACCACTGTAATCTGTAGAGACTTCTTGTTGCAGATAAATTATATGCTACAAGCTTTCTTTCTTGAGTGATCTGATGAAGCAAGTTCGAGTCCATTAGAAAACTAAATCATGTAATGTCATGGTTGGCATTTTCTTCTTTGTTACGTCATATTGTATATTAATAAACTATATAATGTAAAGCTGTTGTAAGATTACAGTAGATCAGAAAGCAGTATTTTGTGACTGATATGCTGATTCACCTGATTGAAGTATAGCAAAATATGACTGAAACCAAAGAGAGTGAATGTTTTTTACCTGCTCTTGTCATACATGCTCTTAGTTGACACTCCTAGTTAGGAAAGCATTCAACTATAGAAGGTGATTATGATCACCCATGATCATACTGTTACACAGAAGTAGACGCAAAATGGAAAGTTAAAATTCACTTTAAAAAGACATGTTATCCACAGTCTCAAACGTCATTACAGTGCAGAAGACAATTTGCAATTAGATAGGTAATAAGCATAATAGTAATGCTAATATATGGTTAATACAGTGATACATTGACCTTGACAGCCAGAATTTGTAGTAACATTACTATTGCAAGAAGACAGCAAAACCAGAAAAAGTATAGAGAAGCCTCTTATCCCTCAATCATGCTCGTGGATACATTCTCTTTTTTTTCACTGTTAACCAAACCCAGTGAAGAAAATTACATTTTATAGTATATTTAGAAGGTTATATAATATAAGCTACATCAAGATATGAATAAATTCCAAAGTAAGAAGCCTAAGAAAAGCTTGTGAGGAGCCATCCACTTTTGTAATAATGTTTAATCCAGCTGAAGTATATCCACTGAATGCATATCACAATGAAAGAGGTGATTGTCAGTTAAGACCTAGGGCTGTATATCTTAAATGCAGCACATGCATTGGTGTAGAGACAGTTACTATTCTGAAGGAAGAGTTACGTGCTCTTGGATAAAAGCTTAATAAGAAACCTGTAACATTTTCTCCTGTTATTATATTCAGATAGCTGGTTTAAGTGGTAAATATTTGCTTTAAAGAAAACACTGCGTGTAGACATAGAAGAAACATTTAAATATAGGTCAGACTGCTTGGACAGAATATATTGTAAGTGGTGGAGTCATTTCAAAAGAAGAATATATGTTAAAATACATTGACAAATTTAAGGTAATATAGGTTGATGCCCAGAGGTCATCTGGTACAACCCCCTTTGAGGGTACCTCTGAGGTACCTGGTATCTCTGAGCTTGTTTCTCATTCTGCACCTCCCTGCATTTGACAATAGACATGTTTGCTGGATGACATACTTGGTTTTCCAGAGTTGCAGAAAATTCTACTGAAGTCTAGGAAATCCTGTATTAGACTCTCAATAGCTGGGACTGTGAATTTGGACCAACCATCTCTTAATTTATTCTGGGCAATTTCTTGTACTTTAATAACTCAAATTCTTCAAAAATCATTTTGCACCAGTTTTGCTGGTCATATGGCAATGTGAATCTCTACAGTATCTTCATATATTGGGCTTTTCTAAGGTCTTTTGCAAGTTTTCCCACTGTTCAGAGAGATTTCTCTTTTATGCATTTAAAATTTGATCCTCTGATCTCTAACATTTGAACTACCATCTCCTTTCATCAATGAAATAAACAGCTTGGTAATTACTTTGGCATTGAAGGTAAGCAAAATCAGGCTGTTAATGACAGTCTTTTGTCCAGTCTGTATGAAGATAAAGGATAAGAGTGTAGTCTAATTTATTTCCAGTGTGATTTTGGACTTTCACATTAATCAATTGTATGCTGACTTTTTTTCCATTTTCTGTTCCTTGCCAAAGTGAGTCAAAACTTCATTACAGAGGTGTTAAGGGAAAATTACAGTATATGTGAATAGAATCAGGCTCTTTAGGAAGTCACCTATATTAATTATTACTTTTGCTACCAAAACTAAATGAATACTGATATAAGATGAAGAATAGATATTTCATTAAAATACTGTTGTTAAAGCAATTAGGCCCATCAAGTGATGTGGAGTCAAGGAAACAGTCTACCTTGGCACTGTATTTTGGCAACGTTGCCTTAATTGAGATGCATGGAAAAACCACATTGTAGTTACACAAATCATGACACAGTAGCAGAATTAAGATTACACATTAAAGCAAAAGAGGTTTTTTGTCTCTTCAGTCTTAATTTAGATGAAATTGTAGCTCCCTCTGCCTGATTTTTCTTCATAATCTCATTTCCTTCTAGGACTTATTAGTCTTTGTATTTTGCATTGTACATGTAAGTATGCAGGCTGGAAGACAAATGAACCTGTAAATAAAAAACGGGAGGCTGGCTTTAACTATAGTTCTCTATGTGGATTCTTTGCCTACTGCCTTCAACAGCTTACAGTTTAGTTACTGAGGTTTGGCACTACAAAGGAAACAGTTGCCAAGAGGAGATGTTGTATGTTTTGTATCAGGTATGCAGAACACTTACACTCACTAAAAAGTATTTCTAATGAAAAGATTTAAAATTTCTTACGGAGTGTTTGTGTATCCTCCTCCTGGGGTGCACATGCGTGCAGAGAAAAAAAACATCAGAAACAATTGAAGAAGCTATAAAATAAACTCTTGCCAATGTATGGGTAATCAAATTTGTTTCTATATTATGGGGCGTAACAAGTACTTTGAAATAATTAACTTCAACCTTATTTTCTGAAAGCTATTTCTTCAAAGTTATTTCCAAGAATAGGGAGGGTTAAAAGGTATTATTACATTTTTAAAGTAAATGCCTCTCTCGTGCTAGGAAAGTACAAATATGTCTAGTCTGAATGATTAAAGTTCTATTCACCATATCTTCAGAGGGAGAAGAGTAAAATAAAGCTTTACCGTATTTACCTAAAGTGAAAATTATGAAAAAGCTCAAATGCTTCTTCATATTAAAGAAGCACCTTCTACTGTACTGTTAGTTTATGAGGCTTACACAAAATCAGAGAAAGATATAGTGATGTAGGTTAGAAGCCAGAAAGTTAACAGTGGCCAAATCAGACACCTTACAGAGAAGAGCTTTCTAGCCAACTGTTGAAAAGCGCTTTGTTTAAAATAGCGGCAGCCTTTTGTGTGTCTGGCAGCTCTTAAGAGATACAATGTGATTCTGATGTGGGGTCCTGTTTTCAATCGGAAGAAAATTCCCTTCATAAAATGTGATACAATGACACTTCAAAATGCATATATCTCCTCACCATCATTATTGTCTTGCTGGAATTCAGTTTCGTTTAGTTGTCTTCCAAGTTGCCAACAGTCATAATTCTATTACTGTTCTAATATTAACAGCATTTTAAAGCCTTGGACTTCTGGAACTGCTTGATTGTGAAAATTGGAGCTTGCTTTAGAAAAGTAAATATAAAGCCTCTTTATTGCAGAATAAATTTTGAAAATGTAAGTTCTAAAGTTTTGAAGGAAAGTAAAATACATTTTTTATTAGTAGTAGAAAAGGAAAACAGGTTGCTTTTACATTTGATTGGCTACATAATCATTTTAGAAATCAGGATGGCTAGTGTTCATATAGATGTTACCAGTTTTTACTCAAAGTAAACTGTTCTAATTATCTGTTTGTTTATTTACCAGATCTGATCACCAGAGTACTAATTGAAATAAGCAAAATTGAATGCCTCTTGTTAGTAAATATGCAGGCTTTTTGTGTGGGGTTTTTTTTCTGGTTGGTTTGGTTTTGGGGGGTTTTGGGTGGTAGTGGTGGAAGGTGTGTGAATCTTTTTTTATTTTAATTCAACTTGATCCTTTTGCGTGTCCCTTTGTTACACACTGGTTGCTGACTTCTGTGGTTTATTGCAGGCATACACAATATTTATAACTTCTCTTTTGTTTTTATTTCTAAGGTTTGTCGAGTTGCCTATGAAATTATGCAGACATTGCATCCAGATGCTTCAGCGTATTTCCATTCTTTGGATGATATCTACTACTTTGGGGGACAGAATGCCCACAACCAGATTGCTATTTATGCTCATCATCCACGAACTGCTGATGAAATTCCTATGGAACCTGGAGATATAATTGGAGTAGCTGGAAACCACTGGGATGGTTATTCAAAAGGCATCAATAGGAAATTAGGAAGAACAGGCCTGTACCCATCCTATAAAGTTAAGGAGAAAATTGAGACAGTCAAGTATCCTACATACCCAGAGGCTGACAAGTAGATTAAAAAGAAGACATTTGGTGGTAATTGTCAATTTTGATTGGTTGAAACCAGTCAACACACTAACTAATGGCTTATATGGGATTTCGATTTGCATTTTAACATGCAGTTAAAATCAAAGCCTTTAGCAATGAAACTGGATAAGAAGCTGAGAACAAATGGATGGGCTATTATCTGGACTTACTCTTAAACATTTTTTGTTATATGCACTCTCACACATGCACACACAAACCCACGTACAACAGGAAAACTGTTGTTTTATACTTTTTGTCTCTTTTCAGGATTTGTCCCAGTCATTAGTCTTACATGAGCTTTGGGCTCTTTTCTCTGTCTTTAATTGACAATAATGTTCAGATTTATAACACTGCCACATTGTGTAATTTGAGTGATATGAACATATTTTGTATGTGCAAAATTTAAAACATGGTGCCTATATTTGAAAAAATTGTGACCTTTTTAGAAGAGCCATGCCTATTTCACAGTGGGCAAGAGTCAATCTTCAACTGGTGTTACCGTGACCACTGAACTTGCTTCAGACAACAGATTCAGATTTCAGACTAGATTTCTTTACACGTTTATTTTTAGCATTCCATTGATTACTTCTCATCATTAATAAAATAAAGGATACATCCAACAATAAAATAGTCACTGTCTGTTAGGAGCTTTTGTAAACAATACCATGAACAGATTCTTTAGTACTGATGGTGTTCTGGACATTGCCTTTGAGGAAAAAACAACCAAGCAAACCACAAAACCTACAGAGAAAAAAATAGCGCAAGTTTCACTGAATTTTTAAACACTTGCTATGTAGTAAACAAATGCTTAGTGACACAGTGGTGCTCAGCTCTCTGGACAGTGAGTTCCAGCAGAATGACTTCAGTTGCTCAGTTCCTTACACTTACTCGCTAGCTCTGTTCTTTTACTTTCTGTGTTTCTTTTCTGAAAATACTTTTTTTAGAGTATGATAGATGTCCATTTATCACTGTGGCATTGAATGTAGTTACTTTTAAGTAAAATACTTAAGGTTATCCCATTTATAGAAGATGCCAATCTAGAGTGCTCTAAAAAATTTGAACAATTTACCCCAAAAATAGTAGGCTCCAAGAAAACATAGGCAAGGATTAATTTTTATGCATGACATAAAATTTTTACTAATTCTTAGTTTTTTGAAATCTGTTGCTGGTCTGCTCTTTATTAAGGAAAGAGATAATTTACAAAACAATTTTACAAACACATTTGTAGATTTGGGGGTTGTGTGTATATATACATATTAAAAAAAATGTATAAGATATGAAGAGATTGTTTCCAAATGGGAAGAATATTAATAGCATTATGCAGATTCCAGTACAATCCAGTCTAGAGTACTGGAAGTGCAGAAAATGTTTGATGATCAGATACCAAGAAAATGCCATACGTGTAAAGACTAAAAAAGCATGGTTGGTTGACCTTAACAAACCAAAAGTTATAAGGATATTTAATTATATTTATGAATAGACTAAAGACGGTGTTGACAGAAAGAATGGATGCACTTGACCATGAATATATTTTAGACTGAAAAGTGAAAGGAAATCTTTTGCAGTATGAAATTCAGCAACAGTCTTCCAATTGAAATAGTGGTGAGTAAGATGGAATTTGCTGGGTATGTAAAGGAATTAACAAAGTAGTTCTCTCTGACATTACTTGCAGGACTGATCCTGTAGATCCCTTTCACTTTTGTGTTCCTCAACTGAAAAACTATTTTGTGTCTTGCAAAAGAATAACAAAATCAAAGTTAAAAACTGCTGGGGGGGTGGGGGGTGGGGTTGGCGGGGGTGCGGCGGGGAGTTCAGTTGCCTGTTAGTAGTATTAAATAGATGTATCAGTAAAAATGAGCATAGATACCAAATGAGATTTAAAGATGAATTGAAGGATGAAGGCAAATGAGTAAGAGTGGCTGAGAAATGCTAAGGACGAATTTTTGTAACTAAAGATGGCTAAAGTTAACTGGTGGTTCTGTACTTTGGAACTGCTAAAGAAACTGTTTGATGTTAGTTTCCTGTCTAAGTGATTCTGATAAATTTTCCACTAACTTAGCCAAACTTCTTGTATTTCAGAGACGCAAGTGTAAGATGAATTATAACTTATTTACTTAAATTTGAATTGTACATATAAAGCTATTGTTACTTAATGCATTTTATCTTTGGGAAAACTAATTTAATTATTTCTCCACAAATACTACATTATCTATTTGATATTTATAGATTTTGAAAATGTTTTGGTTTTGAAGCTCTGTACTTACAGCTTCAGAGCTCATAATTTCTTAGCACGTGATGCAGAAATAGTATTCGTAAATGAATTAATGTATGAAAATTCCTCCATAGTCAGGTTAACTCAAATGAAGATATCGCTAAAGAAGATAAGTAACAAAACATCTCAGATGAGCCCAAAGGCAAGAGCAGATCTTCTGATGTAGTAATGAGAGACCTGAAAACTCTGATGTTATAGAAGAGATACCTATATAATGTGTCAGTTCCTTGACAGACTATATTTGACAAAACACTGGCAAGGTACATGTGCCTCCTTATATATATTCTAAGTACCTAATAAATAATTACCTTATCATCTTTAAGAAAATGATCATGAAATGGTATGGAATTATAAAATTATCATTAATAATTAAGAAATGTACTAATGTAGATGCTATGACCTTATTCCCCTGGGCCGTATGATCCTTTAGTGTTTATAATGCATTACTTTTCAGAGGAAGAAACATAGCAATAGGCTGCTTGCTAGATGCTTCTGTTTCTAGAGGTTTGTTTCCTTTAAGACTACCAGTTAGTTACATCTTGAAATTCTGGGACCTTGGGACATTAAAACTGGATTTGTTTTATATTAAACAAAATTAGTATTAGAGGCTTTATTCTCAGTTACAGTGGAGTCAGTATCCTTCAGTATGGAAGGATCCATGGATAAATGAAAATAAGACCCCCAGATTTTTATTGTAGTTCGCAGAAAAGTGAAATAACAAAAAATGAATACCTGTCTTAAATACCTGAAAGAAAGCTGAATCTTTTAAAAGTTGTGAACTCGTTAAAATACTAGCCAGAATGCTTGCAAGCAAGCAAGTATATATCTTGTTTCTTCCGTTCACCTTGTAGCTCTGCAGCAGTCCAGTCATGTAATTTTTGCCTCATACCAAACCACCATGTCTGACATCCGTAAAACACTCAGCCTTCATACTCTCTTAAGCAATCTAATATTTAATTAAATTTTTCCTCTTTAAGAAGCATTTGTGTGTGTGTGCGCGCGCGCGCGTGCTGTGTTCATAGAAAAAGAATATGAACTGTACTCGTCTTTGGTATTTTACATTATCATTATCACGTTCTCTGTAGTAACTGATTTGCCAGGTAAGTGATTTGCCTCTGGAAACTGAACAGTCTACTTGCTTCTTACCAGCTGGGCTAAGAAATGTATTCTGAGTAGTTCAGAGTTAACTAGTCTTCCGTGGCATTGGTGTGCCTAGAGACTGGGACCATCTGCTGCGATTACAACAACCTGAGTTATGTCCTTGATTTTCAGTCCACCCTATGGTCAGATGCATGGGATTCCCAAGCCTCCTCTTCCAACATCCTGTCCCTGTGTACTGCAGGGTATTATGGATTTGTTTGTGAAGGATGATGTTTTATTTCAGATTTTTTTAATATTTAAAATATATTCTTCTTCAGAAGTCTTTTTTCTTTTCTTCAGAGAAGTCTTTTGTCTACCCCTTCTGCCACTGAATTTTCAGAAAACTTGGAATTATGAGAAAGATTTCTCTCCTTTACCAGTTTTTTCAGAAAAGAGAAATTATGATACCCTCTTATGGAGATATAGTAACATTGTAAAAGTTTCCTGCATAATGGGTGTTACGTTTCTTTGGTATGCAATTAAGGTCTTGTCTTCTGAACTAGGAATGTAATAGAATATAAAATAGAAAATTTTCATTACAAATTCTTGGTAAGGGGAGGGAGATTTTCCTTCATGTCAGTGGAGTAGCAGCTACCATTTGGAACTATTTTGAAACTGTGAACCGAACTTTTGTTTTTCCAGTTCATAAGTTTCTTTGCAATGTAATCTCTCAAATGTCTGAAGAATCCAGGTAAAAATAATTTGCTTAGTTTGGGAGGTGGGAAGGAGAGAATCTAATAACACATGATATTGTACTTGTAATTTAAGTTGCTGTATCAGTTTATAAAACCACAAACTTTTCAATGCTGGGTTAAGGACCTCTGTCAGCAACATCTTTCTACTGTCTGCCAGAAATACTTAAAATTTGCAACCCCTCTTCTAATTTTGCCTAATACCAGTCCCAGTCATGTATAAGTAGCATGCTGGTC
Organism: Falco rusticolus; assembly: GCF_015220075.1. Lineage (NCBI taxonomy): Eukaryota > Metazoa > Chordata > Aves > Falconiformes > Falconidae > Falco > Falco rusticolus. Next base: position 44,654,041 of record NC_051193.1, read on the forward strand.
ATAGTCTGATCATTGATTGTTACTGTATTGCAGTTTTGGTTCCTATTTGGGTGTCTTGGGAGCAGGCTGTCAAAGGGCACAAACTTTGGTTTTGTTATCGTGTTGAATTAAAATTGCATTTAAAACTTACAAAAACGCCATTTCCCTAAGGCACCATTAGAATTCTAATTGTAGCGTACAGACTTGTCAAGTTTCTCTATATGTACCTGCAAGCTTATCAGGAGTAAGACTGAAGCAAAGCAAATTATGTGTAAATATCAACCACAAACAGATTGGGTTGGATTTCATAGTATCCTGTTCGTTTCTAAAAAGCGTGAGATGTGGCACTGTATGATACAAATAAGGGGATAGTATGAAGTTTCCAAGCCTGGAAAAAAAAATGCTAGTCTACTTGCCTGCATCACTCATTGCATTCACTGTGTGTACAGGATTATTTCAGAATCAAAGTACATAAGGTGGAAGTCTTCCAGCATTACTACAGGCATCTGAGAATCCCTTCCATTGATGTGCTTTCTCGTCTTTACCTGTTTGGTACCATGTACAAATGCCTAACAATGTTGATGATTGCTACTCAGTGGAACCTTCCTTTTTTTTTTTGTATGCTTATTCCCTTTGACTCAACTTACTTGTCAGCAGAATCCTAATGCCACTGCAATTCAAGCACATATGGATTAATGCAAAGGCATGCCAGTTTGCACCAAAATGCCTCTACTGTTGCTGAAATTAACTTCACGCTCTTAAGCTGAATCCTAATGAGATGCTGGTGAGAGAAGAAGCTATCTCCACTCAACTATACTGTCCATATTATATAACTGCTGACACATACATGTACTGGCTTTACTTTGAATTTTGCATGATTTTTCCACTTTATACAGACTCAATAATTTGTTTTTATTTTAGTGTATTTATGAAGGCTTTTCTTGAGCATGGTGAGACTAAGTCCTAACTATACTACATTTTCTTCAAGAAGTATTTCTGACCTCACCCCATTTTCTCCAGTTTTCTTGAAGGCATCCTCCAGTCACACCATTTTGGTAGAATCATCTGGATTGATGTTTACTGAGAACTATGACATTTTAATGCTTTTCTATCAGCCCCACTGCCTACTTATATCTGAGCCTGGTCTACCATGGCTGTATGAATCTTCTTCAAACCTTTCTGCTTAGTGTGTTTTGATTTCCTTGCCTAGTGGCTAGTAATCATTACTTGACCAGGAATCCAAGGGATAGCAAGTGTCTATATTTTCCATGATAACGTGTGAAAATCTATTTCTTGCAGGTTATTTTTTTTTTAACAAAATACATTTTTATATTTTCACTAACTGATATAGTCAAGGATTCAAAGAGAAAACACTATAATCAGATGTGCCTAGTAAGTCTTTAGGAGGCTTACAAGGCACAGAAGTTCCTTATCTAATAAGATTTACAGCTCACACTGTGGCAAGTTTTTTGACCAGATGAAAGATGTATTCTCATAGCATTCCCTGTCCATTTTGGCTGGCACTTATATGCTGATGCCCACAGCTTAATTTACAAGCAATAGGGACACAATCTGAATACAGTCTTTTTACAGGTAATTTTCTTCTCTTCAGTCTTAGACTATTTTAGCTTAGGTTTAGTGTTCCTGTTCTCTTTCTTTGGCAAGTTTTTTCATACAATACAGCTGCGCAATTCTCAGTTACTCCAGTACAGGTGTAGCCACAAGAATATTGCATCTCAGCTGTGAGAATCCACTGAATGTAGAGATTGCTGGCCAGTTAGGCTGTCTATAAAAGAGCTGTCTCTTAAAAAGCTGAGTGTGCTTGCTATCTTTCCAAACGGTAGCAACCTGCAAGAATGGAAGGAGACCAAAAAGCAGGACATCGTACTTCCTTCTTTGTGAATGAGCAGGAATCAGGCATCTGTTATGTCCAACCAAGACGCTGGAAAGCAATTGACTAGTTGATGGGTGTAGTTTTCTTCACTACTTCAGTTTATCGCTGGAGAATGAACTGTTACAAGTTTATAATGTTAAATCTGTGGTCACTTTGTAACATCTATAAAATTTTATTTGTTTTCACTTGAGAATAAAAATGTTATATGCAAAGAATAAGTTCAGATTTGTGGGATTAAACTGACAGTTTTTCTTCTTGCCTCAGATGGAGTTCATTGTACACTAGTGTTTCTTAAAATTATTTTTGCTTATGACTAAACTTCAATTATTCAGCAAAGATAGTCAAATCTCATTAGGCTGGCTTGACCACTTTGTTATTTTATGTGTCACTAGACCTTACACAGAGGCTAGCACAATGAACCTTCACATAGTAGATTTAGGAATGATCGATTTGTTTAAGTTTTTCTTTTGTTTATATACAACAGAAAAAAATGTTCTGTAAATATTAAAAAATGATGGGATGTACCTGCCTGCTAAAAATGCATTTCCCTAGGGCTGCTGCTGTGTTATGACTACACTCATTCATACTAGCTCATGTTCTCATGTTGCTGAGTGTGTTGCTCATTTCTTTTGTCCTATGTTTAGATTATAAAATTTATTATCAAGGAGTCTCCTTTTTTGTGTGTTTCCAGCGCTCTTGTCACAGTGGGATTCTTGTCATTCAGTAGGATCCTTAGACAGTACAGAAATATGAATAATAAATATGGGTTAAACATTTAATCTACAATGCTAAATTCAATATGATTTTGTAGTGCTTGCTTTTTATTTCTGTTGCATTAATAGTTTTAGTTATAGGTATTGCTTATTTGCCATCATGTGTGTATGAAAAGAAATTCTTACAAAAAAACAACACCAAATCCAATCTCAAATATTAGAAGTCAGATTCAGGAAGTATTCTTAGTTCCTTCCTATGTGCTGATGACCTTTGTTATTGGTATGTTTGGTTCTGAAGCAGCAGATTTAAGAAACTACCTTGTGTACTTTGCCGTCATTCCTTCTCTTGGGTCTTAGTAACTGACCATGTGTATGCTAAATCTACTTGTGTGAGTTGAAATGGTTTCATATCTATGTCACTGCTGATTGGGTTGGTATATATTAGTCAATGAGAGTTTTGAAAGTAAACATGAATGTATATGCTTAATTTCTGTGGTTTTAAAATTGAATGTAGGAGAGTAAGTGTAAGAACCATCGGAGTAATAGGCGTTTGTCACCTTCTGTTGAACTTCCTAGAGTTTGCTCATGCCCTTTTTCCTTCTCAAGATAACATATTGCAGGAATATGCTATGGAGAGAAATATGGACACCATAGACAATTATGTGTCTAATAGGAAGGGATAAAATCTGTTGAAGAACATGAAGAAACTTCTGGAAGATGAGAATGTTACCAAGGTAATGGTTGGCTTGACATGAAGTTGTTCCAATCTTTGCTTTACCTGCTGATGTGATTGGAGGTTGTTGTCATCATCGTTGTCTTGTCTTCCTGGGCTGCCCCTTCAGACTTACACTATTTTCTCATGGCTTCATGCTGGATGGATGTTGGTTCCAGAACATGCTGTTCCTTTCTAATAAGATGCATCAAGGTAACGCAGGTGCCCTGCTGTATTACCTCTGTAGTGAAATGGTCTAGATTTTCTCAGTGCAGTGTTTAGTTGAAGTGTCTTCAGAGTTTCCTTTGAAGTCTTTCCTTTCGGTAAAGCCATACACAATGGTTGACAAAAAGAAAAGAATACTTTTCTTTGCTTATTTGAGTCTGATATCTTATTTGAGATACCTGTAATTTGCCTTGTTGACCTACAAAACCACAAGGTAGATTTTAAGTCCTTTTTTGTGGCAGGCAGCTTACTACTGTTGACTGTAGCCTACAATTTGGTGCTTTAAGCCTCTGCAAATATTTCTGGCTCTCATTGTTGTCTGTGAAAGAGTGGTGACCCTCCTGACAGTAGATATTGGGCCAATTCTATGTGATACACTTTTTCCTACCAACATTCCCACTCTTTTGCCTAAGTCTGTTTTATCCAACTTGACTTTGTTTTAGAATTTATCTTGCAGTTGCAGGGGTACAGGACAATAGTGCTGTCTGTACCTGAAAAGCAGTTGTAAATGAATTTTCTAAGCATGCTGCTAGTAAAAGGCACAACAGTGTCCATTAATCTCTTCAATTAAGCAATATTTTTTCTAGCAACTTCTCTACCTGTGGTACCAATTAGTTTTCTGGTTTCCAACTGATTTCCTCCCTGTCTCTTGTCTTACAAGTCAAATGGTTGTCTGCTCATTCAGATCTCTCGAAAAACTGCGTATGAAGAAAAAATGAAAACAAAATTAAATACAATTAAATTATAAACACGTCTGCTTTTTAAATCAAATTTTACCTTCTATATATGGCATTTTTGAATTTTAAGTTCTCAGAAGTTTGAAAATTATTTTTTTATTGTTCAGACTTGTTAATCCTGAAACAATAAATAATAGACAAAAAGGTTTCTAGGAGTAAAGCTTATCCAGAAGCAGTAGGTTGTTTAGGCCTAGTACACACATAAAAAATAGAAATCACATTAGATTCCAAAAAGTAGAACTACATGAAAGATCACTCTGAATGACAGAGTAAGAAACACACAGGTTTATAATTCTTTTTTACTGATGTTCTGCTGTTGTTTTAACTGGCTCATCTAAGTTGCTGCTTATCTGTGAGGAGTCAGCATTAATTAGCATCTGGTGAACTGAACAGACTCTTCGATGTACAGACTGCCTATCAGAAAAACTATGTGAAATTTTATCTCAAGGCATTTTTAATCTTAATGCAAAATCACCTTGATGTTCTGTTATAGCTTTTAATATTTTTGCATCTTGAGGCTTTCAGAAAACCACTAGTGGGTGGTATATAACATGAATGATAGAGCTTTAAGTATATCCATCTGGAAAGGGTAGGAACAGCTGTCTATGCATAAGGCAATACGTTAATATGTCATGTTAGTTAATCATTTTAATTTCAGTTACAGGATGTGCAAAGTGTATCACTGTTTACTTCACAGTAGTAAGTCTAACAAATGATTTGTAAAATCGTTGTCCATTCTGAGATGTTTTTATTGGAGAACAGTAGCTACGACTAACAAAACGTTTTCATATTGTTTTGGTTTGACGTCTGTCACCTGTTTATCATGGCACACAATGACTGAATAATTACATTTTAATATTGCAGACAGATTCAAAGGGTAGTTTATTTCCACCCAGCAGCCAAACAAATTGCTTTGGGGAAACTCCCCAAATTACTTAATTTAAGGAAAGAGTAAGTTACTAGATAAAAATGCTCATACTGAGTTGAGAAAAAAGTCTTTGCTCTGGAGTCTTCAAACTTTCCATCTAGGGAAGTTAGTTTTCAAAGAGTGCATCAGAACAGTACACTGTGCCCATGTTTTCTCATTATTACTATTTCTATGAGGATCTATTAATTTTATGTTACTTTGACCTTACGCTTTTTCAGAATTCCTTATATTTGTCAAGATTGTATTTGTAGATGGCAATATAACAGTATATTACATAAACAAAGGAGTGTTTCCCAAATTTCCAAATGCTTTTTCTTTCTATATACATTCTTATTAGTGTTCTGGAATTGATGCATGCATGCATCATCAGATTACCATGTCAATACTAGAGTTAACTATCTCTAGCATGCTTACAATTGCAGACAACTTTTTTCCGGGAATCTCAAATGGAAACCCCTTAGATGAGCAATCCTTATTTTCAGTGATAGTATCATTTAGCTGCATGTCTGTTTGCAATGAAAGGAAACAAGCCTTTTCTCAAAGATCGTTGGAATATGTGTTTTCCTGAGGATGCCTTCTTGATTCCAAAGTCAGGTGTACTTGTAGGTGCATTCCTTACAATACTCTTGTTTATGAGACTTCTTAAAAAATTAGGTAAAGCATTTTATACTGGTAATTTCTACATGGAGAAGACAAAGTTAGTTTGCAGTGTTGTTCAAATTCTTTGCCAGTTTTCTGGCAAAAAAAAATGGTGATTTTTTCGACTAGACAACAAAATATTAGTTTCACACATTAATCTTTTTCAACTGTACCTAGTAAGATTGCTTTCATATACATTTCTGGCCTAAACAGACTGTGCTTAATAAAAGGTTAATCTGAATACCCGGAAAGAAATCTACAAAGAAAATTTAGGTATGGAAATAAAATCGGGGGGGTGTTTGGGTTTTTTTTGGGTGGTGGTGGTTGTTTTTTGGTTTGTTTTTGTTTTGTTTTGTTTTTTTGTGGGTTTTTTTTTTGGGGGGGGGGGATGTTTTATTTCAGCTACTGAAAATAATGGGTGTAATTTTCTTTGCGAGCTTTGGGCCACTCCCAGGATTTACTTTGTACTTGCCAGCAATTAATCTTCTGTCCTTTAAAAAGCAGTATCCTTTGTCTTTATATTCTTTAATTAAACTAAATTTTAACCTTGCTGTGTGCTTCAGTCATATGTTGCCTTTCTTAATAATGTTGTGGTATGTATGTTTTTTAAGTCTGAAACAGCTGGAACAGACTTTTGAAAGTTTTGGTATCAGAACCCCCCGATACACAAGCACATATACTCTGTGTTTCATCATTGCAAGGTTTCCATTAAGTCATAATCAAAGCTCTTAAAAATACTGATAAATATACACAGCTCAGGTGACATAATGGTCCTAATACTGACTTGGTTTTGAATTAAGCTGTTCCAAATTTGTCTCTTTTGGGGGACTGACAAATTCCCTAGTATGCACCAGAAATTTTCTAACTAGATATGCAGTAGGGTGCCCTGCTATGATGGTCAGAGACAGCCATGCTCATAATTCCAGCATGTTCAAAAATTTTCACCAGCTTTGCTCATTGGCCAGTACAAGAAAACATGTACTTCTCTATAGTTCTTACACAAAGCATTTTGGACAAGTACTGTTCTGGGTATGTTTTCTAGCTAGTCATTCCTTCCATCAGTACTGAAAAGGGACTGATTACTTACTTCATTTATTTATTATGTGGGAGAAAATGACGACTGAATAGGAATAAACACATGAAGAAAAAGTTAATTGCCTCTATCTAATGGATTTACCGTTGAAACATGCTGTTCCCATATGTGTTCCACTTTTTTCCATCTTTCCCCTTTGTTTCAGATTTCTGTATATGTCATGAAGTCTTTAATGGAAAAGAAATAAGAGTAGAATGTTTCCTTTATGCTGTGTGTAAATGACTGGTGTATTTATGAACTGAAGGGTCTCAATTCTCTGACCTTAGGTGCAGGAATATATGCCCAGCACCAGTGGAATGCACACAGTGACAATACATCTGGAAAACATAAGCTACCATATGGGTATGTATTCTTTAATTGTTAAGGAGTTTATGTTGAGAGACTTGTGCATTAGTTTTTCTCTCAATAGTTGTCTTACATATGTATTCTGCACTTCAGTATGTGGTGTCATGGCTGTTATCAGCTGCTACACTCTTGGACTTTAATACCTCTTATGGCTGCTGTTCTTGAGGGTTTAGGGCAAGAAGACTAGACCAGTCCTGTCAGTTCTTTCCCTGACAGTGTTGGTTAAGAGATGGAATAACTAGCAGTGGTTTTCCCCAAATGCATAGTTCCCAAATTCATAGTGACATTTTTCTTTTCTAGAATTATTTATCCATTTTCTAGAAAGTGTATATATATAATTCTATTATATTTTTAGGCATTTTATTTTGAGACAACATTGTCAGAGCAGATTGAGTGCTTTTATGAGAAACCTTCAAGTCACTCATTTTAGGATTTGTTCCCTTATCGTCCAGGTATTCACAAACCATGATGACCGTTCTAGATGTGCAGATGACAGTGTAAATGGTGGATCAGATAGCAGTGTAAATGGTGGATCTTCATTACCATTTATCCCTGATCCTTCTGGTTCCAAGATCCCTATAGTTTCATACTTTTATCTTGCCAGAGCTTGGGGCCGGCTCAATTATTTTCTTGAAAACAGTTAGTTTTTCTTCTTCATTAAATTAGAAGTAATGCTATCATGAGATCCTAAGGAGACCTGAAATGCAGGTCTCAAGATTTTGGACTAGCTGTAAGGTTTAGCTTTTGTTGGTGCTTCGAGTAATTGCAGTGATTCTAGCACTGCTGCAGAATGTAGTCTAATCAGGATCAGCTACATACTAGCTGTAGCTATTATTGCAATGTAGTCCTTTCTCTGAGAGAAGTCACAGAATTCATTCTCTGGCTCAGCAGGATTAAACAATGCATATTAGTGAGACACAAGACAGTTATCTCTGAGCATTTAACTGCTTGGAGGTAAAAATTAGTTTAATCTTAATCCAACTTTGGGGGACATGCTAAATGCCACTCAGCTAGCAATTTGCTTTGTTGTGCAGTAAAATCCACACATTCAGCACAGGTACATATATTCTTTTGGTTAGAGATACCAGATACTTGTTTTCCATGTGGATATATCAGTAGCCTGTGCATGCATGATGCTGGAGTTACAGTCTCTTGATAGATGACTATGCTTAGACAGTATGGTATCTGAAGTAGTAGTTGAAATCTAGCAGTATATTTAATGAGGGTCTTGGGGTTTTGCGTGTATTGTTAAGAGGTTTACAATAAAACACTAGTGTTAAGCAGCCTCACTCAAGTGAAGAAAGGGGATAAAGGAACCGGAGGGAGGTAGAGGGGTCAGTCACTTAGCCATCCCCACCTTTAAACACAAAGATAGTGTGCATGGCACTGTGGGGGCTGAGGGTACATGTGGCTGGAGCAAGCTGTTAATTTTTAGTGAATAAAATGTCTAAAATAAGTTGTGGTTTATGACATCAAGTATGTATAACCTCTATATATGCCAAGCTGTTCCTGTAGGTAGGGTATTAACCATCTGTTGCAGCTTGTTAATTTCTTTACTGAATTTATCACAGTCGCTCTCATATTCAGATTGATTCACCACTTCTCCACTACTATTTATTCAACTGCATTATCATTTATGCATGCTGTGGTTCTCTCTTTATTGCTCCATTTTCAGGAGCCATGTTGGTCTCTAGAAATTGATACTGATAAAACTATAACAGCTGGGAAATTAGTCTAATTTGAGCATATATATTCTGAACAGGGGCTGTTACTAACTGACCTAAGTGTTACTAATAAAAATGTCATCAGCTGGTGATCTCTGTTTGCTTTTGCCCTGACATCATTTAGATTAGAGCAGTGTCAGGACCCTCAGCCTCCAACCTACCAGTGTGCAATAAAAGCCTTAAAATATGTGGAACATAGGAAACTCATGTTTGAGTTTATACTGTGTCACCATTTATTGACATTAATGATTTAGTAAGTTTTTCTTTAAACAAAATATTGCTGTTTTCGAAGTTTAGTAATGTACATTTAATCTATTTTCAATCCGAATAATTGACAATTTGTTATAAAAATGTGGTAGCATTTCTATATTGGAAATGAGAATAGAAAATCTAGACTGAATTGCACATCTCAAAAAATGGCCCCAAAAAAGCAGAAAACATTTAAACTTCTCTGATATATTTGCATTCTGATTTTATAGAAAATGAAACCTGTCAAAGAAAAGAAGGAATTCTGAAAACTGAAGATTGACAATACACTTTCTTTCAGATAAAAAACCTTGTCATTTGTTCTTGATCCTTACTCTGAAGGCTTCAAGTGGCTCATCTCATTTAGTTTGAAAGAGAAATTACATTTACATTTCATCTTCCAAGAGCTGTTAGCTGTTTGGTTTTTTTGTTTTTGTATTGTTACATCTTTCCTTGTTAATTAAAGGCACATATACTCATTCCCATTTCAGCATGTATTAAACCCCTGTTGGAGAGTGATTCCCCACAGCATCACAGCTCAGAGAAGCAGGTGTTTGACTAATGTTCAGTGAAGATGAAAACGTTTTGTGACAGATGTTCAGAGAAAAAGAAAACATAATCGTTATTGCTTGGTAATTATAAATTAATTGAGTTTTGCTTTAATTGTGCCTTAGTCCATGGGTGTTGGAACATGGTAAACTATAGGAGAAGTCCTTATCATCATGTATGTCTGTGTCTGAATGGTCTGCTGCCTGTACTCCAGTGGAATATAGTCAGACATACTTCAGATAGTTTTAATACACCAGTGTGGGTAACAGCAGCAATATAACCATAGTAAAGTGAAACTCATCATAGCCTAATTAAACCAAAGTTTAAACTACACAATGTGGAAGTCCTAATTGTAGATGCACTTGTGAAAAATTAGGTAAGCTGACTTGGCATTCAAGAGCTTGCTAGTTGCTCTCTTGAGAATATGACTTGAAGAGTAAGATTGATGTAAGATACATTTTCTTTTAAACTCCTGATGGCTATCAAACCTAATGAAAGCTGTTTGAACCATCCAGATATGGCTACCTAATAGTGCTTTAATTGCTAATTAAACATACTTATCCGGAATGGGGAATGATAGATTTATTAAAATACCGTAACCATGGGGGAGGTTTTTGTTTGCTTTCTTTTCCTGGAGAGAAAAATGACATCTTAGTAGATTAACTTGGCAAGCAACATTCTGTGCTGTGAAAAGATCCTAAGTCAATGTTCTGTTTGAAAATGTGAAGGTTTCTCAAGTCTGTTTACTTGTGACAACTGTCTCTCAGAAATAAATTTTAAGGGAACAGTTAAGGCTATTTAATGGATGTTGTATTTTGGATTGAGTAGAATCTTTCTCCATATTTGTGCTTCATTCTCCTGTGACTTCTGAAGATAAAGTGTGACAGAATAAAACATTTTCTTTTTGTTTGCTACCTGTCATTTTTAACCTGTTATGCCTTGATGGTAGATCCGTTGTAAGATAAAACTTTTCAGCATGTTCTGTTACCCCTGCTTCTTAACTGCTCGGATGCTTGCTATTTGAATAATGTTAATTATGGCTGTTCTGAGAACATGAAAACAATTTCTTCTGCAGAACAGAAACCACTATAGAAGGAATCTCCTCCCCTGCCCTGAGGCAATGGCTGTTTTCTGCTTTGCCAATCCAAAAGGATCTGGCTTCTGACACACCCTTCATTTTTATCAAGTTTTTAAATACTTATTTATTTTTTATTTAGGCCATACAAGTTTTCTGCAAATACTGCTGTATTATTTCCCTGACAAAGACAAGATTCTTCTCTTACTGATGCTACTCTTCATAGCATAAGTGGAAGGCCCACTGAGGTAACATAATTTGACCATGATAATGCTCTCTGCACTATTTAACACTGAGGATTTAATTCCTGATCATGATATCCTCAGTCCAGAAGAAACAAAAGTGCTAATCAGTTTTCCTTCTTTACTCTCATCCATGGAAATGGTATTGCAATGAACATGTTCCAGAAGGTTCACTGAGACTGTGTTTCCTTTTCTGATCATTGTATTTGTCATTCAGGTGAATCTGGTGTAAACAAGACAGGATTAGCAGATTCCCATTCAAGGTTCATTCAGACAGCTAGCATGAGTATTGGTATCTTCAGTCATTGACTGGTTCAAGAAAGTCATACCTTCTTGAATTTTAAATGCAAATGTGTTCTCTGAAACTGGTCTCTCACTGGCCTGAGACTAGTGGGAAGTTTTAGGGCAAGGAAGACTTGCCCTTAGTGGAGGAGAGTTATGTTAGCGAAGATTTAAACACACTGGGCTTATGCAAGTCTGTGAGTGGACCTGACTCAGTAAGTGCTAATGGAGCTGGCTGATGTCATTGCAAGGTCACTCTTAATTCTTTTTCAACAGTCATTGTGTTTGGGGGAGGTTCCTAAGGACTACAAGAAAGCAAATGTCAGTCTTATCTTCAGGAAAGGCAAGAAAGAGGATCTTGGTAGCTACAAACTCTTCAGCCTTGTATCAGTCCTTGGGAAGCTGTGGAGCAAATAATAATCAGAAACCATTTCAAAACATATTAAAGACAGAAGGGGATTTAGAGTAGTTGGCATGCATTTACGGAAGTCATGCTTGACCAGCCTGACAGCCTTCTGTGAAAGGTTGGCTGGTGCGGTAGATGAGGAGAGCTGCGAATGTTGTTTACCTTGACCTTGGTAAGGCTTTTGACACAGTCTCCGGATTGTATCTTCTAGACAAACTTACAAAGTAAGTTATGACTAGAGAAGTGGACAGTGGGGTGGACTGAAAATTAGCTGAACTTCTGGGTTTAAAGGTTTTTTATCAGCAGTGTGAAGTCCAGCTGGAAGCCAGTCGCTGGTGGTGTATGTAAGCACTGATATTATGATCAACACTGTTTAGCATCTTCATTGCTGACTTGGACGGTGGGGATAGAGTGCACCCTCAAGTTTGCAAGTGATACAAAACTGAGAGGAGGGGCTCACGCACCAGATGGTTGTACTGTTATTCAAAGGGACCTTGACAGACTGGAGAAATAGGCTGATGGGAACTTCATGCAGTTCAGCAAAGGGAAGTGCCAAATCCTGCACCTGAGGAGGAACAACCCCAGGCACCAGAGCAGGGCTGGGGACCAAGTGGCTGGAAAAGAGTTTGGCAGGAAAGGTCTAGGGGTTCCTGGTGGACAGCAAGCTGAGTATGAGTCAGCTCATACAGCAATAAACATCAACAGCATCCTGAGCTGTATTAGGAAAAGCATTCCCAGCAGGTCAAGACAATCAAAAAAATTTATATAGCCAGGTTGGTCTGATAATTTGTGTAGCCTGATCATACGTTAACTGTACATAGTTACACATTAGGTTGCTTCTGAGTTTAGCTGAATAATGCAGGTGACAAGCTTGCTTATTCTGTGGATCTGCAGCACTTTTTATGACTTCTGATACCCTTGACCACAAGAGTATTGTCCTGAATTTCCTTGTGAACTGAGCATAATGTATCTGGGAGAAAAGATTTAAGCACTTCTGACATTTCTTGTAGCATATTTTTTTGCCTCCCTGAGCCAGAAATTCTAAGCTCTTAAATCATTATCTAAAGTTAGAGCTTCTACAGACTTACGAAGCTGCTTCCTTTCCTTCCACTTCATGAATTTTGCTTCTTTAATGGTATTAACATATGCACTCATCTCGCTGTGTTAGTCAGAGTAAATGTTCCATCACTAACTATCTTCTCTCTGTCTGCTTTCAGCTAAAACTTAAACTGATCAGGCAAAAAAAATAGAGAGCTTTTTAGCATGCATTTTAGTGTTTAAGTAATTTTCACTTTAACATATTACTTGGGATTTAATTTGAAAAACTTCAAATGATCTTGTTTTTTCCTGTAATAGGAGCCAGAGCAATTGCCAGGAAAAGTATAAGTAGAAAATGCAGAATGATATTTTCAATGGATAACTAAAATAACAACTTATTAATAAATGGTGATAATGGCATTTGTGAGATCACTGAAGGGAAATGGAAAAGGCTTTGTGTGATATCCCATTGTGTTTGTAGAGCTCATTGAGTTTAGGCTTTTTAATTTTTTTTTGCCATTGTAAGGCCATCTAGAAGTTTGCCTTTGGGGTTTTGGGAACTGTGTACACATGCAACAAAAATATATCAAGAAACCTCATATAAACTCCATTGATAAGTATAAAGTAACAGTTTCAGAATAGAGATAATTTTGTTGGATAGTTATAATGACCAAAAGCATACTTATTACACCAGATGCATGTTTAATTGTCAGATCGAAAAGCCTGAGTTCTTTCTATCTGCACTGTAAGCAAGTATGAGTGCTGGGAGTTGAAAACTTACTTATTCTGGTACAGTCTTTAAAAGACTTCCAATTCTTTTAACTGCTAGGGAAGAATAGACCTCATTAGCTAAAGAGTAAAAATGAACACGGAACTCCTAATGTAGTTATAAAAGAAACAAAATAAAACATGTGGAATCATTATTAGGAGAGCAAATAGTGAACCCTCTCTTACATCTCAAGATGTAAGAACATCTCAAGAACTCAACATCTTCCATTATGTAAGACTTCTGTAATACATTGGGGATTTTTCCTCAAAGCTTTAATACCTTTTTTTTTTCACCAACCTTTGAAGTTTGTCAGGATCAAAGACCTGGAGGTAGACAGGTCATGGAATCATAAAATGTTACAAATTGTTATTTCCCTTATTTCATTTGCATTTCTGAACGAGGTTTTTGTAGGCTGCCAAAAGTGACTGGATATAAAGACTACAAGTCCATGGTGCTGCTGTGATAGAACAATGTGTATTGGAAACATTCAGGACCTGCCAGAGCACCAGAAAGTAATGGTGCTGAAAGTAAAGTGTGATTGATTCATGATTGATCATCTGACCCAACAATGCATCCATTTTTCCTGAGGCTTCTTAAGGGGTGAAAGAGGAGGGGAGAAAAAGTTCCATGTATTTCCTCTGTCCTAGCACACCGAGCACATGACACACTATCCCATCTCCCCATCTAGTGTGAAAACCTTTGTTCAAAAGCGAACATTATTTTGATTCTAAGGTCATGTTCTCAGACATTATACTACTTTCCTAGTTGCTCATGTGAATTTTATGCTTTTCCTTTGAATCTCTGTATTCTAATAGTTATGAATTGCATGATGACATCATTGTTATGTAAGAGTTGTGCATCATTTAATACATGAGAATTTTACATAAGGCAAAAGATTAAAGCTTGATTAGGAACTTCTTCTGTAAGGTATTATTTTTCATACAATATTTAATGTAAAGAAGGAGAAATAATGGCATATTTGGAATATTGCTTTGTTTAAAATACCAATTCTAAAGGAAGAGTCAGCATGAGGAAAGTAACAACCGTATTTTTCTAAGAAAGAAACATCACTGTTCAGTTGGAAGGTTTGCTCCTTTCCAAAAGGAAAATAGTCTAGAGATGTGGTCACCTGAGCTGGTAGGGATATCATTCTGCATACTTATTTGCTACTTTTTCGGTTTTAGAACTGTGCAAAATAATTTCACAAAGTAGTTTGAAAATGTAGGGAGAGGTAGGCATGCTAAGGGAAACCTGTTGAGTTTCTAGAAGGAGTTAGAGGCAAGGAAAGGAAATATCAAGAATTAAGATAAAAGAAACAGCAGTCTACGAGCATTTAAAGAAAAAGCGATGTGATAATAGGGTAAATTACTGTTATAAACATTTGCAAGTAATCAGCCATTAGATTAAATACATATCAGGATCTTAAATTTTTAATGATTATAAATAATATATAGCTAATTCAGGTAGGTAGAAATCATAGAAATTTACAGAAAAATTAAACACAGCCATGTATATTGTAACACTTTTATGCTATTTACTTAAAAAATATGCTTAGTGAAATACTTGCAGGACTATAGTCAAATACTTTTTTTCTTTTCCCCTAATAACCCACAGCTACAAATCATGGAAGACTTAAGACCATGACTGGTAAGGCTGGAGAATCCTCAGAAGGTAGGTGTCGTTACTGGGTAAGACTAATGTGTGGTGGTGTCTGGCACTTTAATCTTCAGTTATTGGTATTAGTGTTTATGAAACAGAGAATGCAAGCAAAGCAGTGGATAAAGTCAGGATTCCCATATTTACTTACTTGATCGTATTAGACCTACTAGTAATGACACTTATATGTGAAATGCCTGATGGAATCTAAGCAGAGAAAACATACATATAGAGAGGCTTGGTGTGATATACTGTTTGCACTAATTCAAGCAATTTTATATTTATCTCTAAATTTGACACAGATGCTGTGAAGGTTGAATAATTGATGCAGACATTTTACATCTTTCTGTTATGCAGAAATAGGGCCCTAAAAATGGATAATGTTTGAGAGGACAAATGTAGGGTTTTTCCCTTATTTTGTTAGTCATGTATAATGTAAATAGTAGTAAGTTATAAAGAATGTATACTGTCTTGATGCTGATTAGGTTATCATTTGCCATGCACTTTGAGAAACAAAATCACGAACTGCATAAATACCTATGATGCACACTTTTTTTCTGGGGACTGTACGTTTTTGACATGATAGAGGCCAAATTTTCAGGTAAATGGAATGAAAACACTTCCTGATATAATGTCCCGGGTTTGGCTGGGATGGTATTAATTTTCTTGTTAGTAGCTGGTACAGTGCTGTGTTTTGAATTTAATATGAGAACAATGTTGACAGCACACTGATGTTTTAGTCATTGCTAAGTAGTGCTCACCCTAAGTCAAGCACTTTTCAGTTTCCCATGCTCTGCCAGGGAGGAGGTGCAGAAGCTGGGAGGGAGCAGAGCCAGGACAGCTGACCTAAACTAACCAAAGGGGTGTTCCATACCATAGAACGTCATGCTCAGTGTATAAACTGGGGGGGGGCTGGCTGGGAGGGGCCGATCACTGCTCAGGGACTGGCTGGGTACCAGTCAACAGGTGGTGAGCACTTGTGTTGTTCATCACTTGTTTTTTTTTTCCTTGGGTTTTATTTCTCTTTCCCTCTCTTCTTCATTACTATTATTATAGTTGTTGTTGTTATTGTTAATATAATTATTCTGTACTTTATTTCAGTTATTAAATTGTTCTTATCTCAACCCACAGATTTTATCTTGTTCTGAATCTTCTTCCCATCCCACCTAGGTGAGGCGGAGGAGTGGGGAATGAGCGAGCAGCTGCATGGTACTTACTTGCTAGCTGTGATTAAACCACAATGTACAGTTAGTAATTTAAAGCAAGAAATATGTCTGGGTGGTCTATCAGACATGCAGTTAGTACTTGCATATGCTGATATGCAGCTATGCTTATTTTAGCTATGTCTACTATGCTGTCTCTGCAGCTCGGTCAGGAGTAGCTGAGCCAACACTAAGGTATATAGGAAAGAAAGTGGGTAAGAGAGGAGCTGCAGAATCAAATAATGCAGTGTATACCATTGGCCTAAGTATTTTCACAGCTCCTTAAGTGGGATTTTAGCCATGCATTCTGTATTGGAATTTGTTTTATACTCAGCAAATAGCAAGGGCCTATTGTTTTGGAGTTTTAGTCTTTATTACAGTTTACTAATACCCTGGTATTAATATAGAGCTGTTGATGATTAATTGTCTGTCTCTCAGGATCATCATGTCATTTGTTATAACTGATTTACACATTCTGGAATAGTCCTAGGACTTGGATATTAGTGTGCCATGGTGCAAAGCTGCACGTATAGTTTTCAACTGGAAGAGAGGAGGATATATATGTCATTCTTGTGGTTCATTTGCAGAATCTCTGTGAAGATGATCGATAATTTTAAGTCAGAACACAAGTATATGCATTACCAGGGCTTCACAGAGTTGTGATTTGAACTTTGAGAGGAATAAAAACATGGACTATAGTAGCTCAGAAGCTCAGCATGTATTTACATACTACAATAGTTGCAGAGGTTCTGCCTGTAAATGATTCTAGATAGCACTAGCACATAATTACATTTTCTAAGTCTGTTCTTGTCAGAAAAGTAATCAGTTGGTACTGTTCATGTAAAAAAACTAAACCATACACACCGCTAATTTAAAACGTACTTACTTTCTAAATTAAATCAAAGGTACAGATCTACATACCTTTCATATTTCTATGCAGAAATGCTTGACATGAGCACTGGCCTTAGAGGGCATAATACTTGAGTATGGGAGATTGTTTAAAAATAAACAAATGTTAGGTAGCCTCCCTGACATTAGTTTTATAAACTGCTGCTGATACTGCAATGACTTGTGTATTTCAAATTAAACCCAGTTTAGGATAACTTCTTTTTCTACTGTTCAGACCCATCAAGTCAGCGTAATTGTCACAGCAGGGTACTAGTGATACAGTGAGAATGTCCAGACTTGTTTTCTCTGGAAGGAATAAATGATAAATAGAAGAACTCCTAGCAATTCTAATGTAATCCAGAGATTTTGAAGAAAAAACATTTTTAATAGGATCCACTTAATTTTCTGGTCCTTGTTTATCCTCACTGGATTAAAATTTAATCCAATTGATTAATTAGCATATATCATAACAATATCATGCACAATTGATATATAATCAACAAATATATACATTGTGTAAACAGTATTATGGTCTGTGTTTCTTTCTATCTCCACTTGAAGATATCAGAGACCTACAGATATTAAATGAAAATAGATGAGTTAATTTGTGTGGGATTTATAATTAATACCTGAAAATCCCATGTTCTGTCCACAATTTTGAGAATGGGAATGCTTTGTGCATCAGATTGGGAGGAGCAGACAGCTTTTTTAATCTTCTGATTTTAGTTTTTCTTGAATACCTGTTAATGTGCTGTTTTTGAGATCAAGCATTACGATATTAACCTTTAGCCTTTCAACCCCCCTGATTTTTGTACCCATAACAAAACAAATAGCTGTCCTCTGAGGAAGTGTCACTTTTGTTTAAGTTATTTAGACTGCAACAGCTTTGTTTTCAATCTTTAGAGGATGTAAAGTATCTGTAAAACAGAAACCAGTTTGTTTTGTCCATATCTGAATTGATCCTTTTCCATCCGAGATGCTACAAATGTGAAAATTTAATGAAGTATGGAAAGAACAGCAGTACTATAAATGTCATTACTTACCTATACCTGATGCATCTTCTGTGTTCTTGTTACAAAACTGTTCAGGTTCTTTCTGAAGTAAGCTAGAAATTTTCAGTGAGTGAGTTGAAGAAAAGTCAGAAAGTAGCAATGTTGATTCCAACAGCCTGGATTTTAGACAAAGGCTCTGGTGAGTACCCACAATAGTGCAGTAGTGCCA
Source organism: Falco rusticolus (assembly GCF_015220075.1). Classification (NCBI taxonomy): domain Eukaryota; kingdom Metazoa; phylum Chordata; class Aves; order Falconiformes; family Falconidae; genus Falco; species Falco rusticolus. The sequence continues at coordinate 44,672,604 of NC_051193.1, forward strand.
AAATATTTCTGACCTTTTCAAGTTAATTGTCTTGAAATTCACTGGTATTCTGTTTTTGTTACTAAATCTTTCCCCTTCCAGTGTTCATAATGTAAATGTTCTCGGAGTTATTTAGTTTAAAAAATCTGAGATTGTACAATGTGATAATCTAGAAAGGACCTTGATATGAACTAAGGTAATGATTAGGTAATAGCTGGTTACTTTTCTTCTGGTTGATCTCTCTTCTCAGTATTTCTATTACCTCTCTTCTTAAAAATCTTACTGGACTGTTCTACCCGGGGAAGGTTTTTTTTAGGGAGTAAGGCAGTAACTAAGGCTGTGGTAAACAGGAATATCTGAAAATAGGGGACAGTATGGAAAACTAGATTTAACTCAGCCCAAGACAGTCAAAGACTGAGATGAAGACAGCATTCAGTACCTCAGACTTTTCTGTGACCTGTGTCACCAGGGCCCCTGCTCCATTCAGCAGTGGGTCCACACATGTCCTAGTCTTCCTTTAGCTACTTAGGCACTTCTAAAACACTTCACCATGTCCAACATCACGTGAGCTTTCCTAACTGTGCCTCTGCATGCTTAGGACAGTCTCAGACAGTTACCCATCCCTGTTTCCGCCTTCTGTATTTGTCTTTCTTTTTGTCTGAGCTTTGCCAGGAACTCCTTGTTCATCTCATGTGCAGACCTTATGAAACTTTTTGCCTGGCTTCCTGCTCTTGGCCTTGGAGGAGGTGTTCCTTGAATATCAACCAGCTTTTGTGGACCACTCTTTCCTCAAGGGCTTTATCCCATGGGACTCTGTGAAGCAGATACCTGAAGAGGCCAAAATCTGTTCTCCTGAAATCCAGGGTTGTGATCGTGCTTTTTGCCATGCTTCTTCCTCTTAAGGTCACTGCAGGCCAGCCAGCCTTCAACCTTCACATGCCCTTCTTTGTAAACAAGGTCCAGCTGAACACCTTGTTTACAATGTACATACCAACCCCATTAAGAAGGCAAGATGTGCAGTTTATTGTTCAAAGAAAACATCTAAAGTTGACAGATTCCCCTCCCCTTACCCTTGTCCACCAGAAACTCTTCAGACCCCTTTATTCCAATTCTGTTGTAATTTTCAGACCTCTGTGTGGTTCACAGGGCTGCTTAATGAATACATGTCACATAGGACATCAGTTAGCAAGGCAGAGATCACGTATATCTTCTGGCTGCTGTTACTAGAGTCATACTGAACGGAGCTATTCTTTGGGGCTTTTAGTGCTCTCTGTGTGAGTGTATGAGAACTTTAATATTTATAAGTCATGTATACACCTGAAGTTACAATTTATGTCAAATCAACAATTAGAAGATAGGTAGATGAGAATTTTTAAAGTCATCTTAAAGCAGGGGAATGTGTATATTTTTTCAGAGCTTTTTTTCTGGGGAGTTTCAGGGCACATTGTCAGGCTGTACATAAAAGCTAACACTTGGCCATGGTTTTCTCAAGAAATTTCAGATAGGATAAATACCCTGTGTACCAAGGAGAAAAGCTAAAATGATGGAGCTGAGACAGACGTGCTGTATGTAATATGAGATGTGGGTGGGGAGGAACCTGTACCTGACAATACAGTTTGAACAACGGAAAGCAAGACAGCACACGATGAACTTCAAGGAGGTCCATCAACATGTCAAATTGTGTGCTTTGTGAAGCTATGGGAGTAAGTACTGTCTGAATAACTATTGAGTTTTTTCTGTGGTTCCGTCCTCCCCCCGCCCTCATTTCTGAAACAAATTTCTCCTGAGTGGCTGACTGAATGTTACTCAGGTTGAATGTCTCATTGATAAAGAAATCGTTCCAGGTATAGCTAAGTGCTGCTTGCTCAAAATTATCAGCCAGGAGTATCAACTTCACAAGACTGGATAGGATGCAGTGCTTGCTGACAGTAATGGTAAATTAGGAATTGGAAAGTGAGTGTCTTTTGAAACTTCTTTTTACTGTATAAAGGAATGGAAGCCAGACAGACAAGTTTTTTGTCTGATTCAGTCTTCAGATTGTATAATAAATAATAAAAAAAAAATGACCCCACCCTCCCTAAATCTCTAGTAGAGGAATAAGAAGAGAAATCTAGGAACTAATTTAGAAATTAGTTTTTCAAGGATTTAATGATAAGGAATGTGGAGAAGACAGACAGAAGTGATAGCCATTGTCACAGTTTCTGGGATACCTCTGCCCAAGGTCCTGAAGGGCTGGCCATCAGGATGGGTAGGGTGTGTTGTGTTTCGTTTAACTGCTGTGAAGTTAAAAGGACACAGTTCTGCACAATAAACTTTCTGAAAATCTTGGTCTAACCTGATACGCCTCTGTTGAGTAAGCACAAAATTTGTTCACAATTTCATTTATGAAGAATAACAAAACATGTTTGAGAGAGGAGCAGGAAAGACTGAGATATTGTGATATAGTTCCTTAAAATCTACAAAGCAAGCAGAAGAGAATTTGTGATGTACTTGATTTATTGATTTTAATCTACAGTGAACTGGCAGAACACTTTGGTCCTGCAGTGTATCTGTTAAAGAAAATATAATTGCAGAGAAGTATATGAAATAGATCACGGAAATGTTTCCTTCTGGTGTTTCTTCTTGGCAGATGTGCTAAATGGTTATTCCTTTCGTCAGATGGTTCTCGCACTGTAAAATATGACCTGCTTTTTCTCTACTACATAAGCCAGGCAAGGTGTCCATGCACTAGCAGAAACAAAATAGGTGACCTTTCTGAAACACTGGAATTTATCAAGCTATTTAACTGGCACTTAATTTGTGTGTGCTGCAGACATTTGAATTGGCAGGTTTTGTGACTTCACACTTCTGTTTCTCCACATAAAATATAATTTGTTGGAAATTAGCAGACAGTAAGAATTAATACTGGGGCTTTATTAATCTTTAAAGTGATGAGATCCAGGATTTTTTATAACTGGGGCAACTGTGGTATCTCTAGTTGAAGCCATTGCAAGCTAATTAGAATCACGCCAATAGTTCTGTAGAGGGCAATGGTTGTAATAAGGTAAATCATGGGAGTGGAACACTTCTAAACAATACCATTAGGGTTCTTCTAACAGGAGCAAGTTAATGATATGGAAAGAGGACGAAAATAGATGTTATGTTAGACTTAGAAAAGTCCAAAGCTGGCCTAAAAATAGCATACGCATTTGCATTGGGATACTGGGGACATAGTCCTCTTGCCATCTCCTCCCTTTCAGCAATATTTTACTGTTTTGAGACACTGATATAACTTTAATAAAGAAGCAGCTGTGGAAATAAAAAAAATATTACCCTGAATATATACTTTGGAGTTTCAATTGAGTGACCTAGCTGCTTTTTCTGTCTAACTCAATCCTGTTTCTTATTCATTAAAACTTTGGAATTTGTAGATGAATGAACATAGGCATAATAACTTAGAGGAGCTGGTTCATTTAAATTTCTAAATGGGATTGTATGTGTTGTTTACTGCCCTCTAAAGATCAAAAAAATCTAATAACACGAGTATGAGTGATGACAAAATACTACGCTCGCATTGTTGAAGGCAGATATTCTTTAAAAAATATTCAAGAAAAAATAATTAGCTCATGTCTAGGGACTGCTACACAAACATACTTCAGTGAAAAATTACTTAGACATTCAACACGTTTTGAAAGGCTTTATCAAAGCATAATACAAAATTCTTTCAGAGCACTGACACATGCCAGAGGGCAGATTAATGAGAACTGGATAGCCAAGCCACCTGCCTGATTTCTGTACTGACAATTTGCTGGGGTTTTAAGAAATTGCTGAATGAGTCTGTAATTTTTCATTGCCAGAAGTACAGACTCTTAAGACTTTCATTGACTTCCTGTTCAATATAAAGGGTAACAAGAGAAAAGCAGACTTCGCTGCAGGGACACTTGTACCACTTCTGGCTGTAATATCAGTGTAGCTGTCACATTGTCACCTGACATGGTAATTATGTGTATCTCAAGGGTGAGGCACTTGGTGTGCTGTAGAGTATTATGGTTCCATATTCACAGCTGCTTAGCTAGAGTCAGAAAGATTATTATAGAAAATAGCAATTAATTACAAAATTGATACATAGCATATCGTGATCAAAACTGATATCTCTCACTAGTTTTCTGAGCTCTTAAATAATTAATAAAGCTACGCTGGTTTGAAGAGGTACACTAGTAAAACACTTCCTTTGCTGTGGCTTGTTGTATCATAATATATTCCGTTTCAAAGAAAAAAAAAAGTCTAAAAGTCTTGCAGGTTTCAGTGATTCTTATTTCTCAACTTTTCAGAGTTGTCTCTGGTAAAATGCGATGAAAATGTTAATTTTCCTCCTAGAGAAGCACTGTGTTCCTGTCTTGCATTTACTCAGCTCTTCATGTTCAGTTGTTGATGGAAGGGTCCTTTTGCATCTCTCCTAATTATTGACTAATGCTAACTGGTCACAATCCATAGTAAAGAAAGATACCTCTCATGCTGCTTGTCAGGTTATCAAAATCAGCCATCTTCAGTCCTGCTGCAGTCTGCAGGCTGTCTCAGTATCATCATCTGGCTGGCATGGTAAAAGGTTTGGCTGAGACAGAAGCTTTATCTGTGGTAGCTGGTCTTGGAAATGTTTTGACAAACTAGCGGCTAATGTCTGTCTACTACTACTGAGCGTTTATAGGGTTGTTACTCTATCAGGAATGGCAGTAGCTATCCGGGTCTCAGTCTAATTCATGTAGTGGTTATAAGGTGATAGAGATGAACAGACTTTTAAATAGAAATATTTGGGGACAGACAGCTGATGAAACCTTTCTGCTGCATAGTTAATGAGACTCCTTAGAGTATTTTATGGCAGTTTAAAGTACTGAGAACGACAAATACAGGAAATTTACCTTTAAATACGCTGGTTAGAGGTCTACTCCTCATTTTCTCAGTTTTACAGCTGTGATGGCTTGCTGAATATCCTGTATAGAATGATCTGAGGAGACTTATAACCTATGTCCTACTACACAAGTCATCATATTGAAAAAAAACCTGTAATTGGCACAAAGTGCTGTCGTAGACAGCTGTCTCAGTAGAGACTCTAGGAGGAAACGAAAAACTAAGATACCTTCTCAATTCAAGCTGCAGTTCTTCTGTGCATCTACATTATTGGCATATTTCCATTTCCATATCTTTATTTTAAAGCACAAAGTCAGTGCTGTCAGTAGTTTACTCATATGCCAGGCTTGCAGATCATTTCCTGGAACCATTACTTCACCAACAATTTTGAATGGTCTTGTTTTTCTACTGGAGTTCCATTTATGTGTGATCCTCTCTGTGGAGTTTTCCTGCATGATACTTGTCATCCACCTTTTCTTTTACTACTGCTACCTTTGTTTTTTCAAAGAGTAGAAGATCCTATTGATCACAGTTGTTGAAAAAGGTTTGATTGAGGTGAAAATACTCAAATTGTTTACTAAAGACATCTCAGTGGCCAGAAATCAGGCAGATAATAGAAGTTGCCATCCCTTTGTAATTCAGTTGTACAGTGTGAAATCAGGGTATGACTCCCTACAAAAGGGGGAAATTCTATCTGGAAGAAGATTCAAACTCATGCAACCTTAGGTACAGAACTTTAGAAAAATGAAAAAAAATGAAAGCATTTAAACTCAAGTAGGTCATCACTGCCCACAATCTGGAATAGAGTGTGCCAAAGATTTTGTCTTCTAATTTAAGGACTATTTAGGTGTACCCCCATCTACAACTTCCAAAAAAGAACTGGCTTCCTTATCCCAACTTTCCAGAAAATCTGGCATCTTTCATTCTTTAAGTGCAGGAGATATATAATAGGTTTCATCCCAGGAAACCTGAATTTGAAGATTTTTTTTTTAACTTTCTTTTCAGGATTGTCTGTGATTTGGTGCAACGGGGCTTTTTCCTCACTTTGCTACCTCTATTGAATTCATCACTTGCTGGGAAGCCATTCTGATTGAATACACTGTAGGGAATTCAAACTGAATTATAGCACATTCATTCTCACCACAGAGCAGGGTGAGAAGCTTCCATCATGCAGACCAAATCCATCATACCAGAACAATTAATCTGGCTTGCTCCCACCAGTCATCTTCTCAGAAGCCCCTCAGAGAACAAGAGTCAATGGGCTACAGGCATTGTGCTGGCAGTGTATTGCTTGTCACCCTGCTCCTCAGAAACCTTGCTCTCTGAGATCCTCCCGTCCCCATCACACAACTGACGGGTGATATGACAGCCATCCTAAAACTGCAGTTCAGGTGATAGGTGTAGATTTGGCTATGTGAGAAGACTGGTTGTCAAGCTGTGATGTAGGAACACTGATATGTTCCTGTTACATGATCAACATAGCATATTCTTCATTATTTGATACGCTGATATTTTTAGCATAATTGTGGTGTAACTTCACCTGTGTAAGAGGGGATGGATGGGGAGATCTGGCCCCAGGTGCTTCTGTCAAAGCCTTTGTGGCTTGCTTGCTCCAAAAATAATTCACCTTGTTGTAGAATATAAGGTCAGCAGAAACTGTTTTCTTCCTGTATTTACTAGGAGATCTGAACAATGTGGCTTACAGGGAGCAAATTTATTACTGTTCCTCTCAGCTCAGCCAGAGAAATTGCATGTAGTTCAGTTCTTGCCTACAGAGCTTGTCTCAGGTCAATGCATACACAAATTAAAATTCCCAAATGTGACAGATGGTATTTGTTTTGCGTGCGTGTTCTCAGTTGCATGCTGTGTCCCTTCAAGAATTAGATGCAAAAGGGGAGCCCTTGGAAAGAACAGCAGGGGGTGGGTGCAGCTTTGGGGAGCTATGGAGCCTGTTTGGGGGAGAATGTTCCAGGGCTGGCAGGAGAGTCACTGTGCAGCCTGGGAGGCTGCAGCCTACAGGGACAGAGGCCACTCAGAGGAGCAGTCATCAGGACCCAGAGATAATGGAATGAACTTCCTTGGGATCAGAGGAGACTGGCAAAGTTCGATGCAGTTCAGAAAGCTACTGAGCTATCCAAAGCTGTGCCTGCAAGCATGGAGCTGTCTCGAAGGACACAAGGAGCAGAGGGGAGAGTTTATGAAACTGTTCCGGTTTCATTCTGTTTAATGTGGTCACTTTGAATTCTTTGCACTTTAAAAGCTGGATTACTAATGTTTTTCTATATAACTTGTCCCTTCTTCAGTTTAAAAGTCTTTTGTCTTCTTATGTTGCAGATCATCTTATGTTACAGATGGCAGATCCAGATCAAATCTCTAATCAGTACTAGCTTCCTACAAATCAATCATTTCTGGGCGTTTCTTATTTGTATAGTTCCTGTCCTGTAAAGGACACCCTCAGCTGAGCTTTGCTATGTCTTTCTGTTGGTTTTGGCAGGATGGTGGAACTAAGAATAACTTCCTGAAAGTGAAACCTTTGCTCTGCAGCTTCTGCTTAGTCCTTCCTTCTACACCAATACCGTGTCTGGTTTCAATGACTTACAGAAAATGCATATTTTTTTCTTTTTCTGGCCTCTGTATTTTTCTTAGCTACTCTTCTGCTTATGTGCTTAAGTCTCTAAAGCATTTGATGACTCAGTTTATTTGAAATATGAGGTTCTTCATGGTGCAAGTAGGAAGAGACCTAAGCAATATAGTTGACTTTGACCTGATTGTGGGCAGCGGGGTTCTTCCTGTGCTTCACAAAATCTGCTAGGATGCGTGGATTGTGAGAGGAAATGGAGTCCAATGTCTTGGGGGTAGATTTCTCAACTGTGTGTGGGACTCAAGAAGTATTTATATTGTCACTTAGAACTAATCAATTTTTTAAATTATTATTATTATTATTTTTCCCAGCTCATTCCGATTCTTTCTGCTAAGCTCTGGGGTTTTTTCATACCCACTCGTAGTGTTCACAGACTTGCACAATCACACACAAGTGAGACAACCTGCATGAAAAACTAATAGTAGTTTTTTAGATCACGACATTATTTAGGCCTTTAGGGAATGTGATTTAGTCACTTGTTATGCAGAAGTGCATCTTATCAGCAGGTGCCCTTGCCATGTTCAGCAAATGATACTTCTATTCTTTCACTGGCAGGTGGTCTCAGAACTACAAGTGTTCAACACATCTGGCCCTAGTGCTTGGGGACCACATCAGCATAAGGACTGCCATTTCTAATTACTAGCAAATCAGAAAGTGCAGCAGGAGGATCCTTCCAGTCCTGACTTACTTTTGAGTTATGTGCTACTCCTGAGCTGTAGCAATGTGTAATTAGCCAGACGGTGTTTGTTCTCTGCAAAGCTGCCTTCATAGAACCTTTCAAAAAAGGCTCTGCCTCATATTTAAGTATATTCTTACTGGGCTTTTTTCGTCAAAAGGAAATACGGCAGGAAGATAAAGAAGTAGAGCTATAAAATACCCAGATAAGGAGACAAAAGACAGTGAGTAAATCATCAGTGTTGCTTGTTGATTCAGACAGGTAGGACAATAGCAAGAGACTGTGTTTTACAGTCATTGTCAGTCTTAGGGTTGAAAAGCCGTAAGCCAGTGGTATAAAAGGCACATCCAAACATTAGACCATAATTTCCAATGTGAGAAGGACCTGGAAGACATTCTGAGGACTTGACTACTATCCTTGTCCATCATGGCCAGATGACTTAGTACTTGTGAATATATCAATATGAACGAATGATCATAAAAGAATGAATGAGTTAAATTCACGAGAGGACTGTAAATGAAATTATTTTTGCGTGAAATAAAATTCCCCTTCCTTCTTTTTATGGTCTGTCACTGAGTTTAATCACCACACTTGTGCAACATCAGCACCGTAAGTTAAATGCAGTAACATGTAACCATTTTTACATCATATTAGTGATCTTATGACATTTAGAGGAGGCAGGAGAAACAGCTCAAAATATTTGAATATTGAGTAAGTATAATTCAAAGCTTAAGAATGAGAAGCAGGAAAACAGCATTATTATTCCTTTCCTTGATATGTCAGTAGGTGGGTAAGCAGGTCCTGTCACTATTAATTCAAATTAAAAATATATATTCTGTTGAGACGTGGCTGCTCTTATTAACAGCAGTTACAGTTTATGAAGTTCATTTCTGAGGAGAAGCAATGTTACATTTCCAAAAGTGCATTGCTTATGATTATGTGCATTGTTTGTGTAGTATTTAATTCTCAGTGCTACATTTCTCAGTTTGAACATAGTCTTAGACTGTAGTGTCAAATCCACAGTTTTCAGTTTGCTTTTGGGTCAAATACTAGCATAAAGTAGATCTGTTCAGCCACAGCTTTAGAATGTTCTCACTGCTTGGCATTCATTGAGGCTCTAATTTCATGTTATTTGCGTGCAGAAAAGGAGACGTGTCTGCATTCACACACTGAAGCAAGAGAGAAGTGGGATCATGAACTGGGAAACACAAGGGTGTTACATCTTGACCGCTGCCCTAGGCTGATGAATTTCCCCTAAGCACAGTGGAAAGGACACTATTGTGGTGCTCAGTACTGGTCTATGAAATGCCATTTGATCTTTACAATGTCACAAACCCCTCTGTGGCAATAGGAATTTTACCTGCTATGAGCCATTAATACTGAGGTCACCATCTGCTTGTTTCTGTTTCTGGGTGAAAGCAAGGACTGTCTTTTTTCACAAGGTGGATCTGTAGCCAACATTTGGGTTTTTAATATCTTTATTAAAGGAAGAGAAAGAACCTGCATCAAAGGAATAGTTACCCTAGAGGCTTTGTGCCCGTTAGTGACACAGGAAAGGTTGTCAGACTGCAATCCTGAAACCAATAGTGGGAGTTCGTAGCCTTTGTAAAGGTGACAGCCCAAACTCTTCCTCTGTACAGCTCTGTGAATGTGCTGATGTGGTTTTACGCAGAAAAGCATTGCCTTCAAAATATTAGTCACTGGCACTTCATGTAGTACCTTCTACAACACAAAGCATAATGCTGCTTTCTGATACAGTGTATCTGAGTCTTCTCTGTATGGCCATTAGCACTCTCCTTGCAGACGTTTAAAACATAACCATTTTTATTTTCTAATGTTGCATCTTGTTTGTGCAGGAACACTAACTATAAAAGATGCAGAGCAATTGAGAATGAGTTTGTCTAAGTCAAAATGTCAGTGACTGTCATCATCTTGGAGAGACATGCAGTCTCCACTTAAAGTATCATTAGCCTTCAACTAAATCCAGGACCAAACCATCATGAAATAGGTATTAACAGGAAGCTTGCAAAATGAAATGCTGGACAGTCCTGCCACTTTTTCCAGGAAGAAATTAGCAAAATTGTACCTTGTAGCACAAACCAATATGATTAAACGAACTATATACTGTTTCGTTGTTGCAGTGTACTTGTAGCAATTGAGTTATTTAACCATCCAATAAGAAATTGTTATATTAATTTTGTAAGTTTAACTGTGTTTTGGTTTTCTTAAACCAACTGCTGAGGTTTTATTATATTAAAAATATTAGAGAAGTTTGAAACATTTGCTTCCTACAGAATCTGCAATTTCTCATTTTCTTTTTGATGTTTGCCATCATATTACTGAAGAGGATAAACTGGGAACAGAAACATGTTCCCTATTACAAGGGCCATTCTAAGTCTAAGAAAAAAGATGGGTGTTGAAGGGAAGGAGGTTCAGGAGATGAAAATGTAGTAGGCTACATAAGAATTAGTAGCTAAATTCAAGTTAAGATTTCTATGGCATAAAAAATAAAAAAAAATAAGAGAAGATTTTGCAAACATTTAAAAAACCCTCCTCAAATATTAGAGGAAATGTGAAAGGAAGTATAAAAAATAGTTGGCATCATTAAGTAGTTGTTAATCTTTTAATGATGAATAAATGATTGCAGAATCACAGAATGGTTGGAAGGGACCTCTGGAGATCATCTAGTCCAACCCCCTGCTAAAGCAGGTTCTCCTAGAGCAGTTTGCACATTATCGCATCCAGGCAGGTTTTGAACATCTCCAGAAAAGAAGGCTCCATCTAGTTACAAGTAAGAGTCATTAACAGAGTTATGGCTGATATTAGGGTTAAGATAGGTGGGGAGTAATTTTCAGGTACCATGGAATATGGCCACAAGTTCTTAGTAAAAGGAGAATGTCCAAAGTACCAATGCACACCGTGGCTTTTGTACCTCCATTTGGGAGCACAGAGAAAGGTCAATTTGTTACCTCTATAGGCTATGTTGGGTAGAGGACTGACACTACTGATGTGCTCTGTAACTAGGATCCACGAAGTGTGCTGCTTTGCTTTTCTGACTCCACCTTATCACTGTACAGCACAGTTCTGGCAGCTAATAGGACTCAAACTATGATCTTTATTTTTAATCAAAACAGCTTTTGCCTTTTTTTTTTTTTTTTTAACAGAGGATCCTAGCTAGTAGATGTGTAAAGAGCCATAGCAGATCCCCATTACTTCTGTTTTTTTCATTTGGAAGCACAGGTGTGTTTCATGTATATGAAAAGGTAGTTCAGTGCATTGTTCAAGCTATTTTTCACATGCATTTAGCAGGACTAGGCTTATCAAGTAATAATGTACACTTTTATTGGTAAACTGAGCACTTTTAATATAGGTAGCGAGACACAGTAAGCATGCAGGTCCCTCATACAGTTTTTCTTACTGCTTTCCACATTAAATCAGCAGCATGAATTCTTCTTTCTTTTCTGTTGTAGTGGAATGTTTAATATAAGTCTGAGTACTGCTTCGAGATGCATTTTGCATGAAGGATCTTTCACAGAGTAACATTGTTGTATTTTTACACTGTCAGGTCTAAGAAACAAATGGACAACCAGGAGATATAACACAGAGGTTGCTTGAGGTGAAAGCTGAATAAAGTAAATAGCAGATCTAGTGTTCAATTACTTGGATTAAACAAACACTGGATGCCTGGGACAAAAACTGGGGAAGTCCATTTTCCTTTGACTGTTGAGAGTTGCACTGCTAGTTTTAACCTAATCTTTCCTGCTGCAGTTTCTGTTTGTTTTAAGAACTGTCTAATTGAGGTTTTAATGTGTCCCCTACTCCTTTTCAGATGAATGTTTATTGGCTTGTTACAGCAATTTTACAGGTAAAAACATTGTTGGGGATTATTCACTATTTTCTATCATGTTCTAAAACTGCTTAAATGATCAACAAAGAATTTTAATATTTCAGCTGGCATTTAGCTTTTGAATGATTTCATGAAACAGCCAAACATTTCTTCTAATGACTTGTCTGGGAATCCCAGATAAATAATGTCAGGGATGAAATACATTATTCTGTGTAGTCTGTTTGCTTATTTGTTTAGACAGATAAAACTGAGTAGTTTAAACAATATGCACCACTGTAGAACCAATATTCCACCAAATCTGACTATTTTACTGCTTTCCAGATGTCATTTTCAGAAATTTAGTACCTGTCATTGCTAGCTGGGGTGAAAGAGAAAGGTTTTCAGTGGTATCAGACCGAACTACATTATGTCTTTTGTGCCAACAGAAATTCCGTTTAAGATGAATGTGGCCAGTACGTCTCAGTTTTGTGACTGGCTGGAAAGCAGGGCTGTTCCCAAGTTAAGCTAGAGCAGTTGGGGCTCCTTGTATAAAAGTTGGGTTCTTGTTTTTCTGCCAAGTCCCACCTGTCCCCAGGAGGTGGGGTACCATCAGCGAGACCAGTACAAGTCATCAGTACTTGTAACATCTCTACATTGCACTGTACTCCTCTCAAACACAGGAATGTAGATGATGGAAAAATTAAGCCTCTGTTGTATATTCTTACTTGATGTCTCTGAGAAGTCAGATGATGGCTTTTCACACTTCGCTGTCTTTTTATGCTATGCGTATCACCTTATGACCATATGGCTGACAAGAACTTCTGATAGCAGTAGTAGTAATGATAGTAGTAGTATTAATGATAGTAACATTTTTCTATTTCACAGAATGGTTGAGGTTGGAAGGGGACCTCTGGATTTCATCTAATCCAATCCCCCTACTCAAGCAGGGCCACCTAAAGGCAGTTGCTTGGGAACAAGTCTAGAAGACTTTTGAATATCTCCAAGGATGGTGACTCCACAACCTCTCTTGGTAACCTGTGCCAGAGCTTGGTCACCTCCACAGTAAAAAAGTGTTTCATGATGTTCAGACATAACCTCCTGTGTTGAAGTTTGCGCACATTGCTTCCTGTTCAGTGGGCACCATTGAAAAGAGCCTGAGTTCATCTGCTTTGCACCCTCACTTGAGGTATTTATATAGATTGATGACACCCCCTTGAGCCTTGTCTTCTCTAAGCTAAACAGTCCTAGATGTCTCAGTTTGATCTGGTAGGAGAGATGTTCCAGTTCCTTAATCATCTTTGTGGCCCTTTGTTGGACTCTCTGCAGTATGTTCCTGTCCTTCTTGTACTGCAGAACACCGAACTGGACACAGTACTCCAGGTGTGGCCACACCAGTGTCAAGTAGAAATGATCACCTACCTCAACCTGATGGCAATACTTTATCTAATGCAGTCCAAGGTACCATTAGCCACCTTTGCTGCAAGGGCACATTGCTGGCTCATGTTCAACTTGGTGTCCACCACGACACCCAGGTCCTTTTCTGCAAAATTCTTTTCCAGTAGGGTGGCTCCCAGCACGGACTGGTGCCTAGGATTGTTCCTCCCTAGGTGCAGGACATGGTAATTCTCCTTGTTAAACTTCGTGAGGTTCCTGTCAGCTCATTTCTCCAGCTGATCAAGGTCCCTCTGAATAGCAGCGCAATCCTCTGGCTTATCAGCCACTCATCCCAGTTTTGTGTCATCAGTGAACTTGCTGAGGGTGCACTCTGCCCCATCATCCAGACCATTAATGAAGATGTCAAAGTGTTTTGGACCCAGTATTGACCCTTGGGCTGCACCACTAGTTACTGGCCTTGAACTCAACTTTGTGCCACTGATCACTGCTCTCTGGGCCCTGCCATTCAGGCAGTTTTCAATTCACCTCAGTTTGCTTCTGATTTTCTTCATACTGAGTATGGTTTATTACTCAAATATAAGAGGAGCTGAAACAATGATATATCAAGAGAAAAAGTTTGGTCTTAATATATTTAATTTTAGTCTTGTAGTGGTTGGGTAATATAAATGAATGTTCAGATCTGTCACTTCATCTTTTTGTGCAAATTCCTGTAAGAGTTTTCTTTTAGATAACTTCTGGTAGGTTTTAAAATAGTATTGCTTTATATTTAATTTTCTTTCTTCACCTGACTACTTTGCTACTAAGTAGTGTTAAATTTAGTTACCTTTTTTCTTTGCTGAAGGAATATGGGAAGTACTTATAGACACCCATGCTGATACTTTCATTACAGCCTGCAGAGATGAGAAGGTAAGCTTCTGCTACTCATTCTGTTCTTCGTTCTCTAGCAGTTCATGCTAGGTATGGATAACTGGGCATTTTAAGATGTCCCCAAACATTGAATTTTGAAATTTAGAAATTATGAGAAGACAGTTCTCTTCAGCAATAAGTTGTGTTCAGAATAGTGTCCTCTTGCTTATTCCAGAAGTATTGGACTAACTCCTGTACTTGTTGGTGGATTTCATCTGAACATTCAGCTTTCTGCATCAAGATGAAATTAGATAGTGTGAACTAACTTGTAATACTAAAGTGTTACTATGGGCTTTGCTGAACAAAATCTGGAACCACCAACATCCTGTATCTGTGCTTTCAAATTAACAGAGACTGTTGATGATTGAATTCTAGTAGCGTAATTTTCAGTCTACTCACATGAATAAAAAATTACACAAACCATCTCTAAAATAGGAACGTGATTTGGTCTTTGGAGGAGATAAGGGAATAGCTGTGTACTTTTATTTTGTTCCTAAACATTTCATTTTCAGTGTCCCTTTTACAGATGAAATGCTTTTGTGACAGGTATTGTCAAATACTGAGAGAACACCTTTTTTTTTTTTTTCTGAGAAGTTGCTTTTATTTTTATTTATTTCCCCCCACCCCCAGTATTTCTGGCCAGAGCACAGAAGAGCTTGCTTTGCATGGCCAATCACAAAAATCCAGGATTCATTAAAATATCAAGGTTTCTGAGGGCACCATAAACCCTTTGAATCTTTTGAGTTTTGTCTAAAATTTATAATATATCTCAGTCATTAGATTGTGCGGGGTGTCAATGGAAATACCACAATTAAGATGACAATACTTATTTTTAAACCAGCCTTTTGTCAACACAAACCCCCTTAGAGCTGCTCATTTTGCTTGTCGGCTGTCATGCCTCTTTTCCCAGGAGAAAACATCCTGGGCTGGTTGCGTTGTGCTGTGACACTGACAGCCTTTTGCTGCAGGGAATCTTCACATATTTTCCCCAGGTAAAGAGACAGCAATATGAAGTCATTTTAGCTGTTTTGGGGAACAGATGCAAGTAAGAAAGGCAAACGCAAAAAGTGAAACTGTGGGGCTCACAGGATTAACAAGTAGCTATGAGGTGCCTGTATTCTGTTCCTACCTCTGTCATAGTCTCGTGCTGTTGTGAACTAGTAGAATTAACCTTGCTCCGTGACTGCAGCACCATTTGTAAAGTGGAAATGATAATGCTTAGTACCACAAAGGGGCAGTGTAATTCTTTGCTAATTAATATTTATAAAGTGCCACATTCTCCATTGCTCTGCACCTTTGCAGTCATTTACATCTGTGCAAAATGAAGACAAAGTGGCTGAAAAGTGCTGCAGTATTTTATACCTACTCTGTGCCAGTGTGAAGGGCTGTACAAGCATTACAGTGCTGGAGAATCTGTCTGAAGTAATTTTCAAGATACTTTTGCCTATAGGCATAGACCTACTAATTCAGGAGTGAAAGCACTGATAATAGATCCACCGTTCCCCTTCTTAGAATATGGCACACAAAAAAGTTACTGTGGTGTTAGTTAAGGTACAAACTTGGCGGGACACTACTTCACAGCAAGCTGCTTGTTCTTAGATCCTAATATAGCTGTGAAGAATCTGCTAGTGAAAGAGGATCAAAGTGTATTTTATTTACTATGCAAATGTAAAAATTAATACCCTAGCTTAACTTTGCAATAACTATTTCATACCTTCAAATATTTTTATAAGCTTAATGATCACATATTTTTATGTCTCTTGCTGCAATATCGTAGCAAGTGTTTTAGGGGTGGTAAGGAACACAGGAGATCAGTGACCCAAAGGAAGTCAAAACTTTTGGGGTTTGGTCCTTTACCTGCTTTCTTCTCTTTGTGAGAGAAGCTTTTGGATGTGAGCATACCAGTAATGTTTCCTTTTGGAGTTCTTCCAGGTGTCCCTGACAGGTGAATAGAATCACTACTCTGTCCTGATTCTTGGTTAGGCTGCCTGGAAGACAGCAAGACATACTGCCATCTTAATTAATTGATGAAAACGAACACAGAGAACAGGTAACAAAATCATCAAGTCAGCACAGTATGAAGATGTATTTTTTGTCATATGGCAAGAAGATCTTTGCAGACCCCTTTTGGCAGGTTGGTACTGATCAATGCCTGTTCGCCATGCCTAGCCCAGCTTTTCTTGCAACTAAAGAGAAAACGTCTTTTGAAATCTTAGTATATGACATATTCTAGGCTATGAGGTAATGAATAAGGAGTGTCAGTAGTTTTGGAATTAGGAAAAGGAAATTTATTACTTACTAAGTTGTGCACCTAGTGCTCTCATAGGCTGAAGGCAGAAGGTGATTGCAGCTTTATTCCTGCTCAGTTCAGGTTTCATTTGAAAAATTATGGAAATAAGAAATTTTGTTCACTTTGTCTGCTTGTTCTCAACACTTTGCTTTGCATGCAGCAGTGGCCAGTATCAAGTATGTGTTAATCACAAAATTGCTTTAGTGCATATTTTTTTTAATTGTCTCTTCGATTATGGGCCTGTCACCAAAAGCCTAGCTGTTCGGGATACTTTCTGATTAATCATGCTCTTCTCATCAGACACTTCACTTGTAGAGTATCAGATAATGATCCTTCTCACTGAGAGTTAAAAGTTTCCCAATAAATAGAAACTGTGACTGTTGGGAACTCCAGACAGCGTGGTATCCATTAATTAAAGTGATGGGAAACTATTCCATCTGCGGCTTGTCTCTAGAAGGTTAGCACATTAAAATATACACTCTCTATGATTCCAAGCAAAAAAAATTAGGGTAAGAGAAACACCGGATGAGGTGATAGGAAGTAAGTGTGAGCATGATCAGGAAGTATGAGCCAGTATTAAATGAATGCCCTACCTTGCAGGCTCTATGATGATCCTCCATCTGCTGTTACTGCACAAACAGAAATGTGTTTTCTTTTGACATCTGTTTGTGTTTATGTTTGCTCATAGAAAGCATCATGTAACTGAAATAATCCAACTTGTCCTGTCATAAATCCAGGGACAGAGAGGCCTCCACCCTATTCAGTCTGTCTGTTAGCCACTGTAATGTGTTCTGTAGTTCCTGGTCCACATTGTAGCTCAGGAAACAGGAGTTCTACTGTTGCCCTGTGGAGAGTCCTCTACAGTCTGATACTGTGGGTAATAGGCGTTTTTTATTACAGATTAAAATGGACCAGCTAGAAAATAGCTCTTGATATCTTTTAGTATGAAAAGTAAAACAGGTTCCAGAAGGCAAAACTGGATAAATTCAGGAGGCAGGAGGGACAGAGCTAAAATCTGCTTTTGGGCCTTGTCTGCTACATAAATATTTTGAAGATTTAAATCTTTGTGTTGTATGCCCCCCTTGATATTTACCATCTGCTGGAACGTTTCCTTGTTCTCTAAGGCTGCAAGATGTAGAGGCATAAAAAAATCTGGGACTGCTATTTTCAATGATGTGGTGATGGGTGCATCATGGATGGATAAGTCAGTAATCAGTAAAAAAAAAAATATTTTACATATTATGTGTGTGTGTGCATATATATATATATATGGTCGTGCTTTGGTAAGGTTTTTTAGGTCTTGGGCAAAGTGAGATTTATCTAATTGAAATATAAGGGTTTATCCTAGTAACCAAGTTATTGTGGTTTACCAAGTTACTGCATAATGCCTGACTTTCAGTATTGTTTATGATTTACCAAATTGCCACACAGATCCTGACTTGTACTATTGTTTATGAGTTCACTCTTAGCCCATGGCAATCATAAAGCAAATTTGATTTAGTTTAGTCAGCAATGAAGGAATCCTAAACAGAATCAGACTTCCGCATATTGAGATCAAAATAAAGGTAATTACTCACAGTGTGGTTCAGTTGAGTTGTGGTGACCTGTTAGACCACAGCAAGGTGACTGTATACATTATTCCTTACTCTGCTCTAAGGTGCAGACCACACAGAGAACAGAGAAGTGATGAACACAATAGCTGATAAAAGGCTCCTGAATTTCAGGACACTGTCGTTTGGTCTCTGCTTTTCTACTGACTTGAAACATGACACTGAAAAAATCATTACAGACTCCACACTTTAGCTTCTCCAAATGTTGGCGGTGAATGAT
Organism: Falco rusticolus; assembly: GCF_015220075.1. Taxonomy (NCBI): domain Eukaryota; kingdom Metazoa; phylum Chordata; class Aves; order Falconiformes; family Falconidae; genus Falco; species Falco rusticolus. Next base: position 44,691,031 of record NC_051193.1, read on the forward strand.
AATTCTCAGCTACTCTTGTAAGACATTTTTATATCCTCTGATTAAAGGTTGAATTTAAAGGTATAGCCTTCCATAAAGACAAATTAGGTCAGGCTTTGTTATGTAGCAGATTTTTTATGAATAGGACCCTTAACTGAGAAAAATCCTCTATGTTATCAAGTAACTGACTAAACATAAAATTCTTTTTAAGTGCAGCTAAAACCAGGTATTCCTTTAATCAGATGAGTGAAAACTGTTCAGGAGGGTGAAACTGAGTCCTAAATGTCCAGTGTGTGCGAGACTTACTTAACTCTGTTGAGATTTAATTTTTGCAGCACAGTGGCTTCCTGAAAGCACGGGGAATCATTCCATGCGTGTTTCCTTGACCAGAGTTAAAGTTCACGGGGTGGAACCTGTTCTGCTCTAGACATGATGTTAACCCCAGTCAGAGCTAATATTCCTTTGCGCTAAGCTAGGTAACAGGACTGTCATGCACAAATGCTTACCTCCTTTCTGGGGGAGCTGGAAATCACACGAATGATTTGTTTCTGTTCTCACAGGGCACACAGGAGGAAAGATGGCCTGTTTCTTTAAATGTACATCCCCTAACATCTTTTCCTGAGAGGAGGAATTCTACAGATCTATGCCTGGCAATTTGAGCAGAAAATGGTAGTTCTGTAATAAGTCTTACGTTCTTTGGGAGGTGGTTGCACAATCTCATGATGACTGCTAAAAAGCCTCTGACTTCTCCACGGGTGAAAATTTCTGTTTGGTAGTGAGCATTTGTGTGTGTGGGCTGTTGGCCCTGGACTTTCTCTGGTACATGGCAACATCTAGCATGGTCCCTGAGCACCTTACAGGTAGGAACAGAGACTTTGAACGTGGCTGTCATGTGGAGCTAGGAGAGACAGTGGGTCAGATGTATCTGTGGAATAAGATTGTAATTTTCTGAAATGGAAAGGAGCAAGAAAATGAAAACTCAGGGGCAAAGGTTTAATTTAGGAGTTATCATTGGAAGCAGCATTAATTTAAACAAATATATTCTCCCTTAAATATTTGCAAGTTTCAATCCAATGATTGTAAGTTGGAATTTACTGTTTAAATTACACTAACACATTTTAATTCCTTTTATGCTAATTCATTAAAGTCTTTATATGTAAAATTGCCGTTAAGTTTAATCTGAAACTCAGCCTTAACAAAATCATTGCTTAGCAAATCTCTGCAGTCTGCCCAGATTTGTTGAAACAAGGAAAATACCATTTCAGCTGCTACATTTGAGGTAGGAATGGACTGAGTAAGTTTTCTGTAACTTTAAGAGAGAGAACTAAGAATTGGATGTAGAACTACATTAGTTCCTACAAGCCTCTTGAGGAACATTCAGGCTCATTACTGAGTCTCTCAGTATCCCACAATGAGCTGCTTCAGGGAGTTAAACTCATTAGGAACAAATCGAAGAGTTCAGATTTCCTTTTCAGAATATATCTTTTTTACAAACAGTGGATTGGATGATCAGTGCTGGCAAGTGGGAGTGAAAGGAGGACATGACTGAGAGTGAGGGAGACACGGTTCCTCTTAGCAGTAATGCTAAATTTGATTGCCTCAGTCATATCATAAACCCACCAGCAGCCAAATGAAGTTACTGTGATTTTATTCACTGAAGTCAAAGAGTGAAGTATTTCAAGCAAAGTGCACACTGGCAAATTAAATCTTTTTCAAGTTTTTCCCCTTTTAATAAGTTTTTTAGATAAGAATTACACTTATGCCAAAATGTTGTCATCAAGCTTTTGTTTTAATTTACCTTTTAATCAGGTTATTATGTCATAAAGTTCCGCATGCATGGTTCAGCTTTCCATTGTTTTATTTTATACATTATTAAAAAAATTACTAGAAACATTCTAGTGAAACAGAACATTCAGTAAAAAAGCTGTTCCTGTCTTCAGCATAAAATGAGATTTGAAGGGACACAGTGTTGTATGATATTATATGTGTTTGTTAAAGGGAAGAACTGCTCATTTCAAATAGTTTAAACCAACTAGGATGGAACTGGTTTGTTGATTTATTAACGACATGTAGTTAAAAAGCAATTATTGAACTACACACTCAGGAGCTGTCTCAGCAATGCAACACAATATCAGGCACTTTAAAAATGTTAATGAACATCTGCAAATGCCAAAATACTCTTCTGTAGCTAATCCTAAAAGTTCTAATGCATCCTACCCATCCACTAGAATGGCTGGGTGCATGTGGGCTGTCTGGGTTACCGGCACATGTCACTCATTGGGGCACAGAGTGTTCCCCTACGTACTCACCCCTCCTGTGGGAGCTGTGGTCCTCTATGTGGACCTGTGCTACTTGCTAGAATCCACTGGTGCACATGCTGGTGAGAAAACACCTCATGAGTTCATGTGTGCACACCCCATGTATGGGTCCCTCCTTGTTGCAGCCCATACTGACGGCCCGTGAGCTGCATGCCGGCTGCCCGTGGTGTCCGGGAGGCAGCTCTGGAAGGGCCCGGTGGTGCCAGGAGGGCAGTTTCTGGCAGTGACAGACAAGGTTTGACTGCTGCTGTATTCACTCCAGTGTATGTTTCATATGCTACAAGTGCTTCTATTATACTTCCTCCTTTGTTTCAAAAGTCTCTTTGTAATTCCTTAGTTATTTTTCTGATTGATGCTTGTCTTCCTCTTTAACATGACCATATTTGATGGCCCTCATCTTCTTTAGCATGACCACTTTTGGGCACATGGCCTCCAGATACTTTTGTGTGTTTGGTACGTACACACGCATGCTCTATCTACATTTATATTTTAACAAGTGTTGTTATCCAAGCCGTTTGCCAAGGTGGGCCATGCAGGCACCCCCACAGCACCCACATCTATTAAATGAGTATTTCTAATATCCTACGTATTTTATCACATAGTTGTCTCTACTGTTGTGACCTGGTCAGTTTGCTCTTTATTCCATTGAGCAGGTCAACTAAATGTGTTTGCTGCTTATAAATTAACAAATGGTCACATACATAAAAGGCTTTGAGAACAGTGAATGTAGAATGAGATTAGTGTTAACCATTAGTATTTTTATTAATAACATATTATATAATATTGTATGACAGAAGTGGAAAATGAGTGAAAAAAAGTCTTTTATGTGCAATCATTTTGAATTCTTTTATTTTCATTGCCTACTTCTATCAGGTAAGCAACATAAATAAGGATGCTATCCACATGTGTGAATTAACTGTCTCTGACTTAACTGTGTATTGCTAGTTTATCAGAGGATAATATTTGATAATGAATGAATAAATGAAAAAATTCAAAGCTGTGCAGAAACTATTCACTACCAGAGATGAAACTTACCTTGGCTTCCACCCTTGGTGATGATTCTATTTGCATGTTTGATAATAACATTGCATTGGCTTCTTTTAGAAATTATCACATGAACTAACTTAATTAGATGCATTTGCTATATCAAGGATTCCAGAAAGACTATTTTTGAAATTGAGTATGTGTATGTGTGATGTATTAAATTGCTGTCACTGTCTACAGGTCAACCAAGGACCTGCATACACAGAATGTTTGAATCAGCTTGAAGATACTCAGTTTTCCTCACTGGCATTGTTTCCTTAAAAAAATCAGATTTTGTTAAAGTGTTTCAGCATTAATTATATTTTGATAGTTAAAATGGTACCAGAGATGAGAAGCTTCACAGCTGATACACCTGGGGGCATGGAGCTGGGCAGACCCACTTTGAAGATGAGTATTCATGGAAGCACAGACAAGTTATTGAACCTCTCTATGACTGTTTTTCTTGTAAGTAGTATACAAGGATTCACTAAGCAGGATTTATGGACTGATTCCCAAATATTTCAGAGAGCATACCTCATGGATACTTCATTTTTTCTCTTTTTGCCCTTATCAGACCATTACTTTGTGTCAAAGTTTCTTACTAATATTAGTGTGATGATCTATTAAATCTATTGAAGGGAGTAAGCAAACCCTTCTTCTGTGTTTAGGAACATGTAAGGGAGAGACGCAGACTGCGTATCTACATTTGTATGAGGTACTACATGAGCTGATAGTTTAGAAGATCTCTTGCAGCCCTATGGTGCAGTCATCAGATTTCATTACCAAACAAATGATGGGAATTTCATAATTATAATTTATACAAAAATAATTATTAAAAAAGTGAGCAGTCAGAAGGGACAGCCTAACATCTAGAATCTTTCTACACCACAACAAAAAGGCAAACAATCATCCAGTGTTCCAGAAATAGTAAATAATTAATCTTTGCATTTTTCTTTCATATTTTAATTCATTTTTTAACATATAAATTGGTAATTGGTTTTTGAAAGTAGTGTTGTGTTTCCTATGTGGTTATGAAATTAATATCCTCATTGATAATAGCGGTTGAGTAAACCATATTCAACCTGGTGATTCACAATTGTTATTCTAACTCATAGGAGGGAAATGGAATGGTAATTGCTCTAGCTTAATTTTAAATTAAAAAGTCTTGGGAGCTCTACAGATTAGTACTTTCTTGCAGAAAGTTTGGATATGTTTTCTTTGGAACTCAAAAGGTGGTTAAAATCTTGACTCAGACCTGCCCTTGAGGATCAAAAAGTTTGATTCTCCTTGCTCCTATTTCCCCCCTGCTCCCTAACACTAGACTAGCTCCCAGGCATTCATTGAGCATCCTCACTGAGCTGCTTCACAGCAATTTCCTCTGAGACTAATTATCTGTGGAGAAGGTTCATTCCAAAAGTTACTATTACTCTTCTTTGAGGCTCTTTTCTCAAAATACTTCTACTTTTTTCCTCTTTTAACACCCTTTTTCTCAGTGTGTTTCCCCATCGTCTTTTTTATTTTCTGTATCTTTTTCTCCTTTGTATGCTTTGTGTGAACATTTTTCTGTGAAGCAGAAGAGCTTGCAGATTTTCTTGCTTTATTTGTTGCATGAATGCAGTATCTTTTTAGCAGTTTTTGCAGTTTACTTTAAGGAAGCATCTGCTTCAAGATTTTAATCTGCACCTGACCGTGAAGTTCTGGGTTGTGCTGTGGTACCTGGGTGGCAGACCGTTCACATTTCCTCTTGTAAAAATGGCTTCAGAAGTATCATAGTCCTGAAAGTGGTACTGGGTATTTCAAGGCTAATGTTCCACCCCCAGGGGGGTGTGGGGGGTGTATGTGAAGAAACCATGGACTGCTGTGTGAATAGCAAGTCACTATTAGCACGATCCCAAGGTTGGAAAGTAATTATTATTTTTACCTGCGTTGCATATTGCACGTAGATTTGTTTACAAAAACAGATCTAAGGGCATTTGAGTCAATGTTACTTGTGTAGGAATTCCAGAAGAAAAGAAAACTGAACTACTAAATCCTCTTCATACTCCTTTTATTCACTGTTTTCTTTCTCCTCTGATTTTTTTTTTAAACTTTTGATTCTCCAGTCACTTAACATCATTAAATGCGTTTTTCTCATTAAATCATTCATTCAAGTAATGCATGGGACATTAGGGAATATGTGGTCAGTAATTCACTGCACTTGAGAGCAGGGGCTGTCTGAACTTCTCTTTGTGGGAAGCCAGCAGAAAGGTTGTAGACCTTGCTGCTCTTTCTTATAGCAGCTGGGAGGATGGAGGCAGTTGGCTAGGCCATGTTGACTTTCCTACATCCCCGTGTCCATTTTTCTGTGAGGCGGAGAATTTCTACATTGAATGTTTCCCAGATTGCACAGAAGCGGAGATAACATTTCAGTCAGGCTGATCTGGTAGGAAAAGCACAGGGTAGGGAATCAGAATGTGCAAGTGCTGTTCCTTTTTCTGCTACAAACACCTTACATAACCTTTAAGAAGCCCCTGAGCTTTCTTCAGTATTCCTTTTTGTGTGATACCTAACCCACAGAGAAAATAGGAGATTTAATATATTTGCCTTTGCCAACACTAAGTACTTCTCAAATAGGAGGTACTATAAAAATGGAAAGTATTAATTCTTCGACATTTTTAAAAATGAATGATAACATTAATTTTTCTTTTTTGTTGAATTTTTATGTGCACAAAGTTAGATTGGTAGTAATGGCTGAATCAGTACCAAACTGATCAGATCTGAGTCAGCAAGATAAAGTAAGCAAGCTTTAATTTCCTATTTCTAGTACTCTGGAGTGGCTTTTACAGGAAGCAATTAATGGAATATTCATTGAAGAAGCCCTGCTAATATTGCTAGTAACAATGTTTTTTCAGTGATGAACCTTTTTGACTCTAGACATGTAACAAACCTTGCATTTTACTTTCAATATAAACATCAACTAAGCTTGAATAATCCGTATCCTGCATCTGGTTAAAAATCATCAGTTTATAGGAGCATTTTCCTATCTACTGTTTAATCAGTAATTACTTTCAAGTTAAAAAAATACTTGTCTAAAAAAACACATTAGACTTCTAGTTCTCATGGGAGATGAATACTGAGGTTGTATATTCATAACAGTTTAATGCTAGTAACTGGATCAGTGACTGTTTTGACAGACTTGGGCTGTGCATGGTATCCAGAATTTTTTGGAATTTGAAGGAATTTGGTTTAAGGAGGCTAGGAGACAGAAAGGATATTTGTGGAAGCCAGAAGAGTCAAGTACAGTTTCACTGCTGCAAGGGACCACTGCGTGCAAATGCTGGTCTGTCATCATGACTTGCATTATGGTAAGTGACTGGTCCTAGCCCACCTTAACCTAACTTCGACATAAAAAATGAACTTAATTCCTGGATACTAAAAAGGTTTATGGAGCTTTCAGATTGTCCAGGACTTTCAGCCTCATTCTAACACATAAGGGAGGCAGCTCTTCCATGAAGCTCATGGAAGAGCATTGTAAAAAATGTGTTTGGACCCTGGCTTGCACCAAATACTTGAGAACATTACAAACCCAGGAGAGATTGAAAAGGGTTGATTCAAATGGTTCCTAGACAGATAGAAGGGACAGCACTTATTAAAATAACAATATATGGTAATGTGCTGTCCTGTTTCTGTAGAGTACAGTGCGTATTGGTTGTCTAATCAAGCCCTTGGGAAGCCTAGCAGTGGTGGTGGATCACTAGAGACCTGACACTGCTTCTCCATGTTTTTCATGCCTCTGCCTTTGGGCAATCTATATTCTTGAAAATACAGGACTTTTTTTTTTTTTTTTTTTCTTCTTGTTCTTCTGTGGTCATGTCTTTCTCATAGAAAGTTGCCTTCAGAGTCGTCCACAAAGAAACAAATTCATATATTGTACGGCTGTTAAGGGGAAAAGGAAGGCAGCCTGTTACTTACTACCTTAGCTGTAGTCTCTTCTCAGGCTTCTCTGAAAAGGCAGGCCTTTGCTAAAAAAAAATATAAAAAATAAAAAAAAATCCCCTTTTACAGTCTCACCTTTGCTATGTTCATACACTTCAAAGGAGATTGGCTTGGTCACAGTACCTACAGTGATGGATCTGAAGAGCTCTGTGGCTCTTAAAACATTAGTGGTCTGTGATGAGCAGTACAGGGCAGTTATGAAGGATGGAAGGATGGTAATTTTGGTGAAGGTCTGTAAGCATTTGCTATATATCTCTCTTTATTGCATCTGCTTACCCATTTTATCACTGATATAGACATAGTTATGATTTGCATTTTCTGGAAGAGTAAATGGGTAATGCTGTAAATTATTTATTACACCTGTATATTTCAATCGGGACAGGAGACAATAAACAGCACAAAAAACAGTAGTAAAGGCAATGAAACCTCTATTAGAGTCCATTCTTGCCAAGGTACTGGCAGACCTAAGAGATTGCCCCAGGTTGCCCACAAACATGTTCTGCTTCTTTTTATGAGGAAAAAGCATTTCCATTAAGCAGTGTATGTTATTGATCTCTTGTGGAGCAACTTAAGGTTTGAGCAGAGCTGACACTTTATGAATGGTGCGGTTACACGAAAGTTCCACATCACCATTCATATTTTTTTCACATCTCTATCGTGCTGAATAACTCTTTCCTCTAATCAAAATGTTATCTATATTTAGTTTTGGCAGGAGTGATTTATATCATTTTAGGAGCTTATTTATATAAAAAATACATTTAAAATGTATTTATAAGTAACATTGATTTTTTGTTTGTTTTATGCTTTAATGCCAAGGTAAAAAACCTTGGCTATATTTAAGTAAGCATCTTAATTCAGGGATTGTGTTCTGTCTCTAAGCCTATGGCTGTCAGTGCTAATGCTTATATTAGTATACTAATATCTTAGCTAGCATGGCTTAAAGTCAGGCCATAGAATAATCTATGGCATTCCTTGTTACCTTTTCTAATATAAGAACATTAACAGCAGAATTCAAACAGTGCAAAATTGGAAAAAGTAGAGTTTGATCCCTGAAGCTTTAATACAGCAATTACACATTAAACTTAATGAAGAAGTTAAGAGAAAAAAGGACGCTTTGTAGTCAGTGCTAGAGCCACCCTTTTTCTGATCTTGGGACACCATCGTATCTTACTGATTTACAAGAGAAGTTTACTCTTAGTGCCAAACCTTGCTTCCTTAGAGTCTTATCAGTGGAATGTATGTAATAGGATTTGGGAACAGAAGTCAGTTATGTTTATAGCATGACAGGTGAATTCAGATTAGAAGGGAGCACAGGAAGCCTCTAGCCCATTGTCCTTCTCAGGTCAGTGTCAGCTATGGGGTTGGACTGGGATGCTCAGTTGAGTCTTGAAAACCTGAAAAGATGGAGGCAGCACAGCCTCCCTGGACAGCCTGTTCTGCTGCTTGACTGCCCTCGTGGAGAAAGGTTTTTCCTTATATCCAGTCTGAACTTCTCTTGTTCCAGCTTATGCCCATTGTCAGCCCAGCACGCAGCATGGTGAAGAGCCTGGCTGTCTTGCATAAGCTCCTATAGGTGCAGGCAGGCTGCTACGAGGTCCCCTGAGGCCACCTCTTCTCCAACTGAACAAGCCCAGCACACTCAGCCTCTCCTCACAGAAGAAGCAGCCCCCAGTCATCTTGGTGGCCCTCTGCTGAACTTGCTCATCTTTCCTGGCAAATAAAAAAATAAAACTGGATGCAGTACTGTAGATGTGATCCAACATGGGCACAGCAGAGACAGATGATCACTTCCCTCGATCTACCGTCTGCGCTGCTGTTAGCCCAGCCCATGATGCTGTTGGCATTCTTTGCTGGCAGAGCACACTGTGAAGCTTAGTGTCCACTGAGGCACCCAGAACCTTTTCAGCACAGCTGCTTCCCTGCTTGCCAGGAAGCATGCTGTAAAGTTCAGATCATAGAATGAAGCTGTCAAAATATTTTATTCCAATTTCCAAACAAAGCATTTTGACATACTTTTGTTCCTTCTATTTTCTTTGAGCAATTAAAACTTAATTACATGGATCTAATTTTGCGAAGAACTAGGATTATGACAGAACATCATTCTGTCTGCATTTCTTAAATCAGTTGTAACTGCTAACCTATCTTCCTTCTCAGAAATATCCTCTCAAAAGGTTTAAATAATATTTTTCTATTTATTCAATTCAGCTTGATTGAAGTGTGTGTTACGTTACTGAGATTTTATGGGAGAGGAAAATATAATATGTAAATTGCCTGTGCAGGAAGAAAAATGGTAAGAGGACGAAAAGTAAAGCAAAAATAGTATCTGCCAGAAGTCCAGCAGTTATTGACAACTGACTTGAAAAACAGGGATGGGATTTGTTTGTTTAAATTATACCAATAAATAAATAAATAAAGCCCTTATGCAGCATTTTACGCAGGATACTGTGGACTTTACAGCTTTTTTTTTTTTTTCTCCCATTTGTAATGAGAAAGGACAACAGATTGGAAGAAGCCAGCATTAAACCATAGATTAATGAACCATAATGTCTTTAAATCCCATTGTGAGCTAATGTTAGATTGTCATTGGTTAAATGCTTTCAAGGACTGATATTAATAACACTCTAAAGTGAGAGATGTCAGTTCCCTAATGGAATGGGGCCATTCAGGCAATATCTTTGAAGACTGGTCAGCAAGCTAGCAAGAGCGAAGGGTATGCGTGGAGCCAAGGGAAAAGGAAGATCAGAGGATCACCACTTAATCCTCCCATCTTAGATTGTCAGTGTTGTGAGAATAAATCATTTTTTCACAAGAACAGTTTGTCCTGCTGGGCTCGTGTGATGCTGCAGTTCAGGAACAAAAGCATCGGGAAGATTTTTATTACAATACTGCTCTGAAAATGAAGTAAAGGAAAATAGAAAAAAATCCTTCTCCCTAACTACAAAGCAGGAATTCTTAAAAATATCTTTGTCTTCCAATTCTACGGTAACATTCAATCCACAGGGGTTTAAAGATTTTTCTCACTAAACTCACTTCTCTCCCCTTCGTTAAGGATGGGCATCCATTTCTGCTATAGAATTATAGACTCATTTAGGTTGGAAAAGGCCTTTGAGATCATCAAGTCCAACCATTAACCCAGGACTGCCAAGTCCATCACTAAACCATGTTGCTAAGCACTGCATCTACACATTGTTTTACATGTTCCAATGCAGCTGCTTAAAAAATGGAGATTAGAGATCAAGGAGAAACAGCTCTTTAAATGAAAATACAGGGGTATCGTAGTAGAATGTGATGGAATTTAGCCAGTTCCTGGAATAATAACTGCTTTGGGGAGAAGTGATATACTATACTGAAAGGCATATGCTGATGGATCTGTACAATTTCAGAGTATTTGTCTTTTTTGTTTGAGGAGGTGAAAGTACATTTGGGACAGAACTGTACGGTCAACAGAAATCCAGCCTCTTTTACTGCCTTTCTACTGATATGATCCATAGATGCTTAAACATTCCTGTAGGCCAGAAGCCATTCTCTCTGAGCCAAGATAGCCATGATAGAAAAGGAGATCAGTGTAGGATCAGACAAGATAGTGCTAGGAGCATGCTGCACTAAGGAAGCTATGCAATGATTTTGAAAGCCAAATGGGATGCTGGAGGCTTTAGGATGGATTGAAAGCCATGAAGCTTTCTCAATAGAAGGCATGAGGAAGTCTGAGGTGGGAGAAAATTTGATAATTATATTCAAGGTACTATTGGAAGCTCTGCCTAGACCTAGTTATGCTTTTGGACATTAAAATTGCTCATGTATTTACAGGGATTTGTAGAGGTTGTAAGCAGGCAGCATCTTGTCACCTGCTGTTAATAGGAGTGGGTTCATTTGGGAGGCAGGAATGGAGAAAATGCTTCTAATTACTCTAAAATAAGAGCTGTGGAGATTACAGTGTGGGTGATCCAGAAACAACCAAGGAAGTACATGTAGTTGCTGTCTGTTAAGAGTACCATGTTTTTAAAACGATCAAACAGACCAATACAAAGCATTATTTTTCATAATGCAGGGCTTGATTCCTGATTCGCCTTGACTTAGGGAAATATACAGTGGGTACAAAGGTCATTAAACCAAAGTGTTGCATCTTTTCACTATTGGAAGATACAATCAGCAGATCATGCTGTGCTGGTGGGCATATTGGGAGGTTACAGTCCCCATACACAAGTCAGGTGATGTAGATACATCCTTTGGAACCTGTTTTCTGTGTGCCAAGGAGCACTCCCACCTGCAGTGTGACTCTGAGGGTTTTGGCTGTGCCTTTGTCATGGTTTTGAGGTCACACTCTAATATATGGGATTGATTACATTATTATTCTGCCTTAATTAGTACAAACTGTACATTGATGTCAAGACTTCTTTCTTCTAAAATGGAAAAAGAGAAAAAAATCTGTTGTATATCCACAGTGGTCTATTCTTAACCAAATAGTAAATTCATGATGGCCAAAAAGGTAATATAGTGAATACCCTGCAGGCTCTTGTTCCAGTTAAACTTCTGGGAGAGATGGATGTTCCTTTCAAATGTTTTTATTGGTTAAAGGTAATCACATGAAATAGTCCAGTCCTCACAAATTTTTAGAAGATTATATTGCAACCCATAAAAAGAATATATTAGTCTTTATTAATTTTCACATTAAAGACTTTCACTTTCTATTAGAAGGTAGCTTTTTTATGAGTTGTTTGAAAACAATGAAACAGTGAATTTTTACTTTTGGTTGAACACAAAGGACATTGTATGCTGTTTGCACAATGCTAAATGTTTTTTGGTGAATCCAGGATAGGAAGAAAAAGGGAGGCTAGTAAGAGCAACAGATGGAGTATACACTGTGACTGGGGATAGGGGATCATCATAGCAACGTAAGTGTTTCTGACTGCTTTTCTGTTTTAATGGTATTGTTGTTCAAGAAAATCCTGAATAAGGACTGCCGCGAGCTTGTCTTTTTACACCTATTCTGTGTGAATCAAAAAGTCCAATAGTTCTAGCATACCTGGATGCAGTTTGCTTGGATTTTCATCATGGGAAGAGAATTGTGCTTTAGCGTGGTGACAGCAGAAGCTATTAACACTGTGCCAGGCACAGAAGGTGGCATGTGGCTGAAAGGAAAAGAAGACAGCATGGATTAAAATAGGGTTTAGGCACTTTTGAGGGTGTTATGCATGGCACTTTAAACAGTTTAAAAGTCGGTAGTGGTCCACATAGTCATTTGGAAACCATCACTTTGTAGTCAATCACAAGGGCTCATGAGGCAGCGGTCATCCACATCTTCTGCCTGGGTACGTGGTGGGGACTCCAGCCCCTTTTTAGAATGATAGCAGAAATTTTGCAGATATGTGACTGCTGGCACAACACTAGGAGTGATGGGGAGAACCAGTTTCTTATTTTTCCTTCCCCACATGGACTATCAGGGTAGCAGTTGAAGAAAACCAGTTACTGCTGTTTCCCATACTTCAATTCCCTTCGTGTACTGAGAGGAAGTGGAGAGAGTGTGCAAAAGAGGAACAGAAACAAAGCTGAATAGCAAAGAAGGTCAAATATCAGCTGATGACTGTGAATCTTGAAATATATGTCCATCCCTAAAAGACATGATTCGAGGTGGCCACCCCACACTTTACCCTTAGTAAGTGAGAGAGATTAGCATAGCTGATGATCATGCGTAGTTACTGATATTCCTTTCATTCCCTCTGCACAAACTCTTCAGCTCCACATCTGCCTTTCCTTAACCTATAAATTCAATGCCCAAATCGAAACCTGTCCTTTTCTGCATCTCTTCGGTCTGTTGGTTTTTTTGGTGTGGTTTTTTTTGTTTTTGTTGGGTTTTTTGTTTGTTTGTTGTTTTTTTTATAAGAGTTTGTTGTAATTTTTCCTTTTTCCTGGCCTTTTGGGCAGGGTGATGTCTGTGTTTTCTTGTACCTGGCATGGTTGGTGCAGGTGAAAGGCTGGCTTGATCTGCAGCACCTCTCTGCTTTCCTCCAGCCCTTGCTCCTGGGAGAACAATGCGACTCCAAAAAGGAGTTCTTTTCCCCATTTGAGGAAGACGCTTCAAAGTGGCTTCCCAAAGGAAAACTGGAATTCATGTGAGGGCTGGGGACCAGCTTAGCCAGCTGCAACCACAGTGGCGTGACTTGAGAACAGCACAGGCAATGCTGTAATGAGCAAGATGCTGCCAACTGTTACTTCATCTGCCTTGAGAGTTTGGGAGTAAAGAAACAGAGAAAGGAAAGTGCAGCCAAAGGCACTTAAATATCATTAGAGTTATGTAAATCAGGCAAGTTAAAAAGACAGAACTGAAGTGTTATTTCCCTCTTGGGGACTTCTGGGGATAACTGGAAAGGGGAGGGATGTCTTGAACAAAGATGAATTAACAATTTTTCTAAAATGTGAGATTTTGTGGGTAGACAGGAAATAAACTCATATTGATGTCTTATTTTTCATGGTTGATAAATATAGATACATGTTGCAGCACAAACAAACAATCAAGCTACAACAAGGTCTTTTACCATCTCATACCATCATACTCTTCATACAGTCCCTCTGCTGCCTTCTTCACATCTCACCTCATCCAGGGCATGTGTTCTCTCTCTTCTTGCTTCTTCCTCAGCTGCTCTCTCTTCATTGGCTCTCAACTACTTAACATAACCAGCCACACCTGCACCTTATCCACATCAGCCAACCCGCCAGCCCACAGCTGTATATTATCAGTGTTAGTTAACCCAGCTTCATTCCTCTACAGATACAGAATATAATCCTTTAAGAATAATATTTTTCAAAAGGTTCATACCTGGCTTTAACAGTTTAACTGTGATGAGTATATTGATTCATGAAAAAAAACTTAACCCATTTATGTGATTTTTTTTTTTTTTTTTTTTTACTCTCCCAAAGTGATTAAAGCAGTTTATTCTTAACTGCACGTTTTTAGGTTGTATGTAAGTAATTCAGAGCTCGGAGTAGCTAGTAAAAACAGGGCTATTGAAGACCACAACAGGTCATCTACTTCCCCAAGTCTTCTCATCCATGGGCAGGACCCATTACACCTGTGACTTTTCCCTACAAATAAGTGCTATCAATGATGATGTTCAGCCGGGGTACAGAAGACCGGTGCAAAGCAGCCTGTCCTGCACACCTCTGCTGTAACGGGGGGTGTGTGTGGGGGGTGTGACTGATGGGAGTGACTGCTTCTGCCCAGTGCTTGCCCTTTGAGGAGTTTTGCTCAGGTCAGGATGAGGTGACTGTATTTATAATTGTATGTCTCGAAATGCCGCAGAGCTTTGTGTCAACATTCAAAATTAGGAGGAGTTGAGTTGTGGTAGTCTATGAAACAGTAATCAGAAAAGCATGGCAGATTACTAAATATTTGTCTGGTCCACGTGGCAAAGGACTGGCAGCAGCACATTATGAAACTCTTGATCAGGTTGATGTTACAGATTCTAGCTCATGCCTCTTCCTATTCATTATATTGGAGAACAAAAATCTTATCTGAATTAAGGTGTTAAGGATTGAGAGATTAACGTGGAGATAAAACTTTCTATGTGTAACCAACCTTCTATTGTTGGTTGCGATGCCACCTGCAAAGAGAGAGACATACTGTAATGATGGCTCTCTGCAGCGTGCAGAGAAGTAACAGATGAAGAGGCAGGAGCTGACCTAAGTGCCGAGGAGCACTGAGCCGGGGCAGTGCCAGTTTTTATGGGGAAAAAGAACATGCATAAAGGGGTCAACAGCTAATGGAACATGGGCAAAGCCTGGGCCCAGCACATGGAAGCATTTTTGCCTGAAACTGCTAGTACATCTGCACTGCAAAATACTGTGCCACAGAGAGAACCAAGAAAGCTGACTGTGGCTGCAAGCAGTTCTGCATGGGATTGCTTTACTTCTTAGGAGCATTTAAAGCCTGCCCTATGCACCTAAACCAGCTAACATAAAGCTTCACCTTGCAGGCTCCCATCTGTTGTGGACATACCCTGATTCACAAAGTGTAGAGGTTGAGGCTGATGAAGGTTATGACAGCTGATAAATCTGAGCATTTGTTACAAGTAGTGGCTTTAGCATAATTTATGGCCGAGGCCCTGGCTTTTCACATCAAAGCAAATTGAGGGATTCAGAAGCTATTCATAATAGTAAAAAAAAAAGTATCTGATATTAAATGAGGTTATCTTAACAATGTATCATGGTACTAAAAATGTGCAATTATTTTAGCCATCTTGAACAGGTGTTAGATTTCAAATGTTTGAGAAGTGATGTGCTACAATAACTAGTCCAGGGGTTTTCAGTGAACCACAGTATACTCAGCTCTAGATGTGCAGTTACAGATTGATGACTGGGTGGAGATTTCTGGATTTGTTTTAATGGTTCAAGCAGCAAATGAGAGTGTAGGCGCTGCAGTTCCTGAGACAGGACTTTTTTTTGGAGACAGTTTTTGGGGTGGATTTTAGCAGCTAGTTCACCTGAGCAGTGAATGCCATCTCTAGTGCAGTCCTTGTGAATGTGCAAAACCAGGAGTTTGGACAGACAAACAGCAGCATTGTAGCCTACTTGCTGTTTTGGAAGTACAATTTTCTTCTCCAGTGCTGCCCACTGGACCTGGTCAAAGTGGGATTTCTCAGCTTTTTTGCAAGAAGAGAATAATCAAATCCTGAATTTAAGACTTAAATCCCTAGGAATGAATATCCCTAGAATTTAGTAAATGAACTACATATGAAGAAAAACACCTAAATGTTGAGAATTTTAATGACCAATGAAAGGATTTGAAAGGATTTTTTTGCTTTGTGTGGATATTGTGTACACACCACAGTGTCCTTGAGAACCTTCTGCTCTGGGGACAGAAGTAGTGCGACAGAGGTGTTGTACATTGTGCATCAGGGTTAGCCTGTCTGCTTTGCCCACTGATTCTGAGGGGACACTGGATGAAAGCTCATATTTAAACTCTGGGTCTTTCCAACACAACTGGTTGTTCTAGCTTTTTCATGAAGTTGCATGAGTTTCTCAGAGCTGTTAGACTAACCAGTAAGACAAAATTCACGTTAAGGAGCAATGCATGACACTGCTTAGAGGAGGCAGAAGATACCGTGTTTCGAGAATGACAGAAAAACTGTCTTGAAAGAAAACCTGCTGTGCTTCAACCTTACAGTAAGATGCTGCTTGGATAATATTGCAACAAGGCTGTACTTTTCAAAAGTATCTAAAAGATGTCTTTAAGTGTGAGCAATAGGAAACTGCACAGGTACCTGCTAATTGGGCCACTCTACTTGAGAGGCTTTTGACATGAGTCATAGGTGAAACCAAGTCATACATTTGTAACACTGTTTTATTCATAAATCTTAGCAGAGAGATGCAGAAGTGAATTATGCTTTTAGACATACAGGAGAAAAGATGAGCAATGGGGTGCACTTTTTAGAAACCTGAGAGTTGTGCTGAGAAGATGGAAAATGATTCCCAGCTCAGCAGAGCCTCACCTGCAGAGCTGCAGTCCGCAGAGGTCAGCTGTCCAAGGGAGACCACAGCCTTCCCCTCAGACAGGCAAGTGGGTAACCTTAGCGAGTCTGGACTCAGGCAAGTTGGGCTATAAGAGCAGCTGCTGCTCACACAAACAAAGTATGATACAAGGCAAGGATTTCCACCTGATGGTGAGTTCAGGACTCGGGCGAGGCTTGTAGGTCCTGATGCACAGTGGAAGAGAAATTGTGTGGTCTAAACCAGCAGCAGCTGCTGTATTACAGGCTTAGTGATTTCTCACACCTGTGACAGGCAGCTGTTTGGGATTTGGTGGGGTATGTAATGCTCTCCAGCACCACTGTGGTGCCTGCTGAGTTCCTGCAAGTGTTGTAAATGGAGATTTTTCTGCTCTGAATAGGCAATGGGACTCTTTCAAAACCAAGGAGGTGATCATGTATGCTGCTCTACCTTGGTGCTGTCCGGAGGTGCAGGGGAAGAGGCAGCTGGCTGGTTTTGGTCCTGCCTTGAAGTGCTGTCTTACGCAGTTCTCCGGGTGAGTAACCTGGGAGCTGCTCATGCTAGTGCTCTCTGTGGTGCAAAAAAACCTGGCTTACCCACAGGGCAGCAACAAATGCCTGGCTGAGGTGTGCAACAACCCAGTTGCCCCAGATAATCAACTGCCTCTCCACCGAGTTTGTGTAAAACGTGCTCCAGTACATTTTTGTAGCTTATTTGCAGAGATGTAAATGTTTATCCAGAGTGTAAAATCACGGTGAATCTGAATGTACATCTCAATCTCGGTTATTCTGTAGCTTCGTCCAGAAAAGGAGCAAGTCAGTCACTGTGCAGAGGTGCTGCATACCATCCCTTGAACACACTGGCCTTGTCTAATATTCACCTGAACTGAAACTGTGACTTAACTGCCTGCAGGTGTGGGGACTTTCTCCTTGAAAACAATGTAAACCTATGGAGATTTGATTCATAAAATATGTCTTGACTCTGTTTCACAGCTTTTATTGAAGTAGCTAACACTTAATGAGGCCTCGGAAACATTTGTATGATTTTTTACTTGAGGACCTAAACCAAGTCCTGACTATGTGATTCCAGTTTGATTCTGTTGCGGTCAGCTTATTAAGTTCTTTTCCTGGGAATAACCATCAGTTCCTTGTTTTTTCTGTTTTGTTTGTCTTTACAGTGCTCTATGAGAACATTGACCTCATGCACTGCTTTCCTTGGCAAGTGATGTCTTCAGCTCAAGTTGGAATGTGCAATTTGTATAAGGAAAGTAAAAATCATCTCACACCCTATTGAGAAATATTTGTTAGAAAATAGAGCAGTATAATACAGAGGGAGGCTGCAGAAGAAAACACATTTCTCACAAAAAAAGGTCATTAAAAGCAAAAGCAATATATACTTAAATTGCAAGAAAATACCCTCTAGAGGGCCGGGAAAGACAAATGCACAAACACTCTCAGATCAATATCAGGAAAAGCAAAAAAACCCAAGCAAATAACATAGCACGTCTCTTGCAGACACAGGGAGAACACAGATCTAAGGGGCACGATGTGGCTGGGGTGGGGGGCAAGGAGGGTTATATTCAGCCCTCAGGTGCAAAGAATAAAGCTTCCTCCTCTCCCGACAGGTGACCAGCTTTCCATAACCCAATGAGAACCTGTCTGCTCTAGCCCTGTCTAATAGTGACTTCATATTACCTACACCTGCTTCTCATGCTTAGCTGATTTGCATTTCTCTGCCTCTTTCAGTTTGAAAGCTGGATAATCCTGAGCTCTGTTAGTATGCTGAGGTCAAGTGCTGAAAAGACTACTAATCTGTTTCAACTTGGTCATGTAGCAAGTGGGCAGTATTTGAGGTATGGTCTTTCTTTACTATTTTTATGTTTTGCAGATAGCTACTGTGTGTATCAGTATATTCTTTTAATCAAAATTCCCTTTCTCTTGATCCTGTGAGTGCCTTGAGGTCCTCTTGTCTCCTGGGACAGGCAATTGTATGGTGACGTTACTGAAGTGTAAGGATCACTGTCTCTGAATTTTTGACTCTCTTCTAGAAGCTAAGAATTTGCTAATGTGTTGTGGCTGGTTTTGCATATCTTCTGTGATGCTTAATCCTGTTTTAAATGACTATCTTGCCGCTGCTCTGTATTAGAGGGCACATGGCCATTGAATTTCTCTTCTGGTAGACCTAGTGTGTCAGTCCTGGTGAACAGGTGTTTCCTGTGTCAAGTTGTATTGTTCTGGCCTTGCATTCGTCGATTTGTCTTCAAAGACAACCATTTCTAGCCTGGTCAAGGGGAAGTTCATTTTTTGGATGAAAAAGGTATATGTAAGAAATTGTGAGGAAACCAGAAATCCTGGCCCAGCTGGAAGTTGAATATTGCCTTCAGTGGGGCCTGAAAATGAACCTGAGACTTGCAGCCTAATTACTCCAAAAGGCAAAGCTTAGGGCTTCAAGTTCATTATCTCTTTGCTGTTCTTCTTTATTCCTCCTCCTGCCTCCTTTCTTCAAATTATTTCCTTAATATAGCAGTTCTGCCTGTATTTTTCTTCTTATTATACCTAACCCTAATTTTAGGCATAGGCAGAATGGAAGGTGGCTGCCTACTTGGCTTTATGCTCACATTAGACTTGGTGAAAGTGGCAGTGGCTGCTGCTGAGAGAGGCGTTGGTGTCGGTAGGGTGATAGCAACAGTTGACCAAGGGGGAAAAAAGGTAACAGAAAAAAAGCTTTTCTCAAATGTTTAATGCTGCTTTTCATCCCAGTTTTGTCCTACCTGCTGTGATAGCAAAAGTAACCTGTCCCTGTCTTCTCCTCCTCCAGTGGTACTTAATATTGCTAAAAATACTTAAGTCAGTTCTACTTACAGGCTGTTCTGCAGTAACAGTCAAGGCTAGTTTTACTGGAATTAAAGAAAGGCCCTTCCTCTTTTGACTTGAATGCTTGTTGGATCTGGGTTACAGCTTGTTAGAGACCTGTGTCTTGATTTAGACTCCCATCAAATAAGTTAATGCTAGTGGGAGTCCTCTCTGCAGGATTCTTCAGTGTCTAAAGACATTTTTGGTGGTTCCATGTCCTAGTAGCTTAATGCGTCTCAATTGTTTTACTGTTTGGTTTTCTTTCTTAGCTTAAAGCATTTTCCCCATTTGCCCCTATTAAGTGGTCTTTGAAGCCTACTTTTTGTTTAGATATTTAAAAAGCTGAAATGTTAATAAAAATGTTGCTGCTTGCCTTACTTTTATTAAATTCTAGGCTGTTCATATAAACTAAGGTTGCTCATGCCAAACCTGTAGGCTAATTGCTTCTGGGCCGTGCTCCAGGCTTGTCTATCATTGTGCGCCGTTATTCCTCTGGCCTTGTTGAACACGTTTTGCCTTTGGTTATACTCATTTCAGTTGGTGCAATAGTAAAAGGAATGAGTTGCTCTGAAGATGGTTGGCAAAGATTACCCAGATGTTTTTTTAAAGATTTATCAAGGGACAATAGGAAATGCATTTGTCTCCTGGTAAATTTATGAGGCCACAGCACCAGGTGGTTGCATTATATGAAGACTGTTCCTTGAACAGTCTGCTGTCTTCTGGGTAGTTTTATAAGTGATTTTTTTCTTCAAAGCTTCTGTGTGTTTGTGAACTGAAAAGTTCTGTAACAACATTTATGCAAGTTTGTTTTTTTCTCACAGCAAGTTGAATCAACTTCAGCTGTGCACTTACCAGCAACACAACACTTCACACGCAGAGTGCCCGCTGGGCAAAATTAGCTTCCAAAAGCAGTTGTGTTAGAAGTGGGAATATATTTTATCCAGAAGAACCTCAAGTATAAGAAAAACCCAAACGGCTTGCAGGTGGCCTAACAAATCACTGGCATAACCAGGACTTTTAATTTGTTGACACCCTTTTTCAAAGTTACGAGCCTGCCCACTGGCAGCTCGCTCTAGTTGATGTGACACCCTGAAAATCAGCCTAGGCTAAGGTTCTTAGCTTATAAATGCATCTCAGACACTAGGCTTATACAAATATGCATATGCTTCATTCAAAGTTGGTGTCAAGTTAGCTGCAGTCACCTTGTGCTGGTTCCCTAAGGATTTATTCTGTTTCTTATGTTACTTGTGCAGTCCATGTTGTTACAACTGCTTAGCTACCGCTGCCCAAATGAGTTAGCTTAAACCTGCATTGAGCTGCATTGTAGACAGCCTAAACATCTCTCAGCGGAAGAATGCTTACTCATGATTTTAAAAATGCAGTTTACTGGGGTAACGATCTGGCTGTGGGATGAGGAGGCTGTCTATCTGTGGTCCTGCTGTTGAGAGTGCTGGCCCCTGGGTTTATCAGTCCTTGTGATTTGTGTAGTTATAAAAAAAGCCCTGCTTACTAGTGTTTGCATTAGAGATGTCATCTTCATCTGTGTGTATAAATGTGTTGCTGTTTCTATTATTTCCACAAACTGTCGATTGTTCATCTGTCCTTTTCAGTGATCACACCCACTGAACTCCAGTGTGCAATAAATTACCTTCTGAACAAACTGGGTTCATTTGCCAAATGTTGCAGGGAAGCAGCCTGGCAGAAATTTATACTTAGCTGATAAGAAATGTCAGAGCTGAGTATTTATGTGTTAATTGCTGTAGCAACAATATGCTTACATCCATAATCTTGCCTACAGGATCACCACAGAATTACTTCAATTAAAGGCAGAAAAGATTGGTGTAGACAGATCATGTTAAACCATTCCCACAGTCTATTGCAGGATTCCCCTGTCTTTCCCGTAATGGCTTCTCGGGGCTTTTCCAACCTACTGTTAAAGGAATCAAGAGATGGAAGATTTCACTGTGTCCCTTGGGAGATATTTCTACTCTTGGAATGTGGGGGTTTTTTTCTAATGTTCATATTGCATTCTTGTTTACTTACTTTCATTCCTATTAATATTCTTCTATTATAAATTATAGCAATCATTGATGTGTAAAATCAGTGTAGAATCAGTGCCATATTTAAACAGTACAGTAAAATAAATGTAAACTTAACTGCGCTCTGTAGATTCTGATTCTTTTTAGGTTTTTTTTATAGTTGATATGCTATCAAATATAAACTGCCATAGTGGGACCTAACATGAGCCATTGTTACCATTAAAAGTGCATGGAGATTAAAAGACACTGACTTTTTTTTTTTTTACTGGTGTTTGGATGCTTGAATATTTCAGACAAAAGCAAAGGCAGTGTAACAAAATGACTGTATTTCAGTATAAAGTTATGTATTGAAGAGAGGTGTGCCAAAGAGTAATATGGTTATTATTGCTATTAATGTGGCCATCCAGATATTTCTGCCTAAGTCAAGACTTGTGAAATGCCACATGGATAATCTAGCAATGCTCAAGAGCTCAAATTGGTCCTTCACTACCACCTTTATGGCTAAACAGAGCCACATGATCTGCAAAACCAGCAGTTCCTTTACCACATACACAGAAACATTGGGATGTTTTGTGGATTTGTCCAGTAAATAGAACAAAATTGCTACTTTACATTTGTATCACTATTTATTGAGGGTTGAACTGAAGGAACCTGTGTGTATTTCTTCTGCATATGCTTTTCAGAGGTGTATATGTTACACATTGAAGTACAGCATTGTCAATTTGTGCAGTGGAATCACTGTCAATTCAGATCACCTTTCCAAACAGTTAGCTGTAAACTTAGTGGAAAAAATGAGTGCATGCAGTCTGAGCAGAGATAGGAATTATGCATCATCAAAGTGATGTGTGAACTGCTGTGACGTTATTAGATTTATTATTTTTTTTAAAGGCATGCACAGAATCTTTAGTTGTATTACATGTTATTGTAACAGCTGGACGAAACCTGCAAAAAGTTCTATTTAATGCTATTAAAAATGTCATTTAGGTGACAAGAATCTGAATACTCTTTACCTTTCCCTTTATTCAGACCTAATTGTCTTCTCAAATGCTTTTCCTCATGTAGCTTTTGCATTCTGCTGGAATAAAGCAAATGCAAACCTGTGTGTTGCCACAGTTGGATTTGAAAAAGCTGTGCTTGGTTTTGCTCTTCCTTTAATGGGTGTTTGAGTTTCACTTAAAGTTTGTGCTTATTTTGATCTAGAAAGTGTAAAGTGTGCATGGCTGCTGTGTGCCTGCTTACTGTGCTCTCTACTGGCTGGAGGTCTGTTGTTTGATTATAACATTAACACTGGTGCTGTGTGTTGGTGTGGCATGTGAAGGCACAGACTCAGGTTGTGGTGCAGCCAGAGACACTTTATTGTACAGAGAAGCTCATATTTATGTCTCTGAGCCTGGATACAAATTCCAGCTGTATGCACCACCAGGCTCAGGGCAGAAACCATTCATGCAGTTACATAGCTATATATCTCTACAAGCATGCAGACACCTTTTTGCTACTCAATATCCATGTTTATCTTTCTTTCTTTCCTTCACAATACCTAGCTGTTCTCTCATCTCCTGCCCGGTCAGACATTCTCCATCTTCTTCTCATATATATCTCTTCAGACATTCTCTGCCCTCCTCTCCTACATGTTGGAAAACCTTAGATTGCTGTGGTGGTTGGAGCCAGTGAAATACTTGGAACAAGAAGTCATGTAGGATCACCCTTAGGTGATGGCTAGAACAGGCTGCCCAGAGAGGTTGTGGAGTCTCCTTCCTGGAGATGTTCAAAACCTGCCAGGACACAACTCTGCAACCTGCTCTAGGAGAACCTGCTTTAGCAGGACTAGATGATCTCCAGAGGTCCCTTACAACCCCAGGCATTCTGTAATTTTGTGATGGTTACCCCTAAACTCAGTAGTTTACATTCATAGGCGCTTTTGAAATTGTGCAGTGCCTCCCTAGCTGTCAGCACCTCCTCTCTGTTGTGTTATAACCAGAGGGTATTACTGCCCTGTGTATGGTGACAGTCTGCATACCACAAGTTGGGAAAAGAGCACAGTGGCTGCTCTGGCCATTAAAAGCTATTGATTCTTGCTCTTAATGATTTGCAAATAACAATTCAAATACTTGATTAAAAACATGAATGTGCTGCTGTTTGGTGTTATTGCCTGTAATCCCCACCTCCGCCCAATTCCTACAGCGATAAAGGCTTGACCACTTGCATTTAAAGCTTGCTTTGTCTGGAGGGAGCAGTGCAATAGAGAACTAAATGTGTCATTCCCTGTTTAACTACTGTAGTGTGCGCTTCTAATAGGAAACTATGGACATTTCTAGTAGAGCCCATTTCTGACAACTGTGATGGTGTAGGTAGGAGTGCCTCTGTAAGGCTGCCTCTGGGGCAACAGCATGTCATGAGCTTGTTATTGCTGTGGATGTCAGTGCTTCTGTGCAGGTATTGCTGACAACTGGCTTCAGCATTTAACCCTCGGCCTATTTTCAGCTCTACCCAACTCCTGCTAGGGCTCTCCACTGTAGCTAACCCTTGATATCCTCCGTTCATGCACAACAACGCTCTCCTTGATCCTTCTTCCATTCTGTTTCTCTCCCTTGCTGCTTATCTTTGCTGGGCTTTGCAAAGAACCCTCCATAACTGAATGCTGGGTTAGATCACTTATCAGAAAAAAACTGTAGTCCCAGCTCTTCCTTTTTGTGTGTGTCAGGGGTGTAAATACTGTTATTTTCATTTGAATCTGGTTTCTGATGCACATGTTTCATCTCTCTGTCTTAAGCAAACTGCCTTCACAAAAATTGAGAAGTTTAGCCTTAACCCTTTCAGAAACGGTCCTCTTAAATCCTTCTGTGGAGAAGGAGAAGGAAGAGAAATCAAGAACTTTATGGGGACGGGGAGGAAATAACTGGATATAATCTTGCAAAATCCTATAAACAACTGGGCACTACCAAGACAATCCTCTTGGTATCATCTCAGTAAAGAACAGGCCATGAGAGAGCCAAATTACCCTTCAAGCAAATAATCCTGGAACTGGGAAGCAGATGATTTTCTCTGTTTTCCACCAGAGTGAGAAATTTTCAAGTCAGTCAGAGAAGAACAGGAACTGTAAACTGGCTGCATGGTAACAGTACCTCAAATGTGCAGCAACAGCCTGGTTAAATAATACTGCTAAGGTTGCATGGCCAGAACTGTCAGAAATATTTCCAGAATGAAGTGTGGCTGTGCAACCTTAATTCACCTGTAAACATGTATCTTTCACAGTGTAATCCTTAATTGCATTTATCATAACATTGTTCCCCCTGTACGGTATTGCATCAGCCTGTGCACAGCAGCTATCTAATGTAGGGATGAATTAGGGGTATAGTAAAGGAGCATTGCTGCAGCAGGCAAAGTGTGTATATATAGGGTCTGTATTGGGACCAGTACTGTTTAATATCTTCAACAGCAGCATAGATAGTGGGATCAAGTACACCCTCAGCAAGTTTGCAGATGACACCAAGCTGAGCGGTGCAGTTGACACGCTTGAGGGACAGGAGGCCATCCAGAGGGACCTGGACCAGCTCGAGAAGTGGGTCTGTGTGAGCCTCATGAGGTTCAACAAGGCCCAGTGCAAGGTCCTGCACCTGGGTCAGGGCATCCCCTGGTACCCATACAGGCTGGAGGATGAAGGGATTCTGAGAGCAGCCCTGCTGAGAAAGACCTGAGGGTACTGGTGGATGAAAAGCTGGATGTGAGCCGGCAACGTAGACTCACAGTCCAGAAAGCCAACTGTATCCTGGGCTGCATCCCAAGCAGCCTGCGCAGCCGGTCAGGGGAGGTGCTTCTGCCCCTCTGCTCTGGTGAGACCACACCTGCCAGACTGTGCTGTATTAAGGCACGGACTCGGGTTGTGGTGTAACCAGAGACACTTTATTGTGTAAAGAAGTTATATCTCTAAGCCTGGATACAAATTCCAGCTGTATGTTCCACCAGGTTCAGGGCGGAAGCTGTTCATGCAGTTGCATAGCTATATATGGTTATAAACGTGCAAACATCTTTTGGCCAGATAAACATTTTTTTTCTTTCTTACTTTCCTTCATAAGACCCAGCTGTTTTCTTACTTCCCATTGGTAACAATCAGACGGTCTCCATCCTCCTCTCCCATACAGGACTGTGTCCAGCTCTGGAGCCCTCAATTCAGGAAAGACATGGACGTGTTGGAGCGGGTCTGGAGGAGGGCCACAAAAATATGGAAGGGATGGAACACCTCTCCTATGAGGACAGGCTGAGAGAGCTGGGTTTGTTCACCCTGGAGAAGAGAAGGCTCCAGGGAGACCTTATTGCAGCCTTTCCAGACTTAGAGGGGGCTTGTGTGAAAGATGGGGACACTTTTTAGTGGGGCCTGTTACCAACAGAACAAGGGGTCATGGCCTTAAACTAAAAGAGCGTAGATTTAGACTAGATATAAGGAAGAAATTTTTTATTATGAGGGTGGTGAAACACTGCCACAGGTTGCCCAGAGAGGTGGCAGCTGCTCCATCCCTGGAAACATTTAAGGTCAGGCTGGACGGGGCTCTGAGCAATTTGATGTAGTAGAAGATGTCCCTGCTCATTGCAGGGGTGGGGTGGACTAGATGACCTTTAAAGGCCCCTTTAATCAAGTCTGATAAAGAATTATTTACTAGTTTTGTGTGTTTGGCACCTAGAAAATACTGAAGCCAGGGGTTTGACTTGCAGAATAACTGACTATGTGGAGATGTAGTTGGAATCTAGGTCTGTAGACGGTTAAATAATCAATGATTATGTAGTTAGAAGAAAACAAGAGAGATGTCTTGCATCATATGGTGGTATCAACTATACCTTTACTAGTCTTAGACATGGTTGTCTAACTTGTTCTTAATATCCTTCATGGCAGATCTTCCAAGCAGCCTAAGCATGCTATCATAGCATTTAAAACAAAATAAAAATAAAATTGCCAAGTGTTTTGTCTCGATTATTCATCTGGCAATAATGGATAGGACAAGAAAAATAAACTGACATTGACAGCATATTATTGGGTTGGGGTTTTTGGGGGGTGGGGTGGCGGGCGCGTAGCACTGTTTCACATATATGACGATTTTTGGCTTCCCTCAGCCTTTTAAGGCTGTACAGTGCTTAGCTGTCTAACCTACTTCTTATAGGTGGCATATTTTAGCTTTCTATCATTTTCCTTTCTCTCTATCTGGATGTTCTTTGGCTCGATTTTATCATTCTTCCCTCAAATGGGTAGAAATATTTCTAATGAGACTTTACCAGTGCTCAGTGCAATAGAAAGGTAACCGCATGTGTCTTGAAGGCTCTTTTCAGCGTGATACAGGAAAGCAGGAATTTGTACTCCTATCTCATCTTGGATTTTAGTAGACACCAAACAGCTGTTCCACTGGTACTGTTTTCAGAAATGGGTGAAACAATGTGACTGAAAATTTCCAAAATAATTCAGCTCAAGGGGAACAAAAATGCTTCAAGCCAAGTAGTTGGAGTCTGGTGATTATAGACACCAGAAAGGCTCAGGTCATCTTGAAATCAGCTTGCCTCAACTCTACCTGTAATAAAGCTCTGTGTAGTCTAAGCATCTTTACAGGCCTTCAGGCAGAATTTCCTTACCTCCTCAGAGAAACCTTAAATGTGTTTATTGAATGAAGATGGTCAGAAAGTGAGCACAACAACATAAACTTCACCAGCCAGTAACTTCCATGGGAAACTCCTTTAGTGTTCAAAGAAAAACAGTTTGCATAGTGAATTGCCGTCCTTGTGTCTTGCACCATAGGGGTGTGTATGTGTTTTGGTTTTAGTGTTTTGTGATCTCCCATGTAAGCTGACTAAAAACTCATATTGGATTCAATGCTGATAAAGATGTAGTCTGTCATGTTACAGCTGCTTTCAACATAGCAAAGTTGTGTACCTCTTTCATATATGAATAGATTTCTTTTACTAGAAAATAAATCTTTAGTACTGATTGGTTGGTATAAGCACATCAAATATCATATCCAGTATCTGCTTCCCATACTCTGAAAAGCATTTGACTATTCGAGAAGGCCAACGTTTGACTCGGACGCTCAGTAGTTCTAATGAATGTTTCAAACAAAAGGCGATGCAACTGTCAGCCATCTCCAACAGGTTTCTGGCTTTGTGTTGACAGGCCATGCAGGAGAGTGCACTGTGGTTCTCAACCCCTCATCAAGAATTTACAAGAATTCTTGTAATACTTTATTCTGTGGTTAAAACCTTCTGCTGTTTAATACTTGCTGTCTGCTTCCGAGTGATTATTTACTCAAAGCTGGCATAAGAGATGTACTTATGTAAAATGTTAGCCACAAATTCTGGTGTCTAATTTGTATTAAACTCCATCAAGTGAAACAGTGTATTAGTTCAGGGTTCCAGATAGTTTGTGGTGGTGTTCGGGCATTGTTGAGTCTTGTCACTGTAAGACTCATTAACAAGATTGCTCTAAGCTGCTAGAGAAACTGTTGCATTAATGTTATGTCATCGTCAATGTCAAGAGAAATGAGATTTGAGCTTTGAGAACAGTGGCAGGGAAAAATGAAGGACATAGTCTTAAAGGTGTCTTGCTGCCTCAATTCAGAGCAGCAATTACCTTTCTCGGACCCAGATACCAAGACTTGACTGGATACAAATGCTACAAAGATTAAAATTTTCTCTAATAAATATGATAGATTTCTCAGTGATGCTTCTGATATCCAGAAACATGAATGTCATAGACTTAGATGCAATTCAAGAGGAAGGCTGAGGAGATCCCCTACTTACATAAACACTCCCAGTTGCTTCTCCAGGATGTGAGATCTGTGTTCAATAGTACTAAGTTTTGCAAACCTTTGGTAGAACACTTCTTACAGAACATAGCCTGAGTCTTGCTATGTATATGGAATGTTTGTATTCTTCATTTAATTATCTGTCATGCATTTTTAGTTGCTGTCATTGATGTGACTAGAGCAGAAACAATTTATCATGGTTCTTAATGATCCCTAATTAGTTAATAGTCAGTGAAGCTCTGAAATGCCTTCCCTCAGTATTGGGGCTATACTGAAGTTATGCTAAAGCTCTTATTTTTGTAAGTGAATTGCTGTTACCTATTCTTCTTTTCTATTCACTCACCTCCTTGGAGTCCCTCATGTCTTAAGGAGACCGCAAGCATGCACTTGGTTAGATGAAGGATGATTTCACTTCATGACAGATACTGGCATTTCTCTCTTACCTCTTCCTGGGAAACTGCTACCTCAGATTGTAGTTGGTCACCTACATACCCTGGTCGTGGCTCTGCCTGAAAACTCCTGAGGACAGCTGCTTAGATGTGGATCCCCTGCAGTATTCACAGCCAGTCCAGTTCAGCGTAGTGAGGAGCATCAGCATTTCTGTGGTGTCTGGATTGATTTGACAAAAGCATGTAATGCCTTCACTTGATATACTCTCTGAAAGTTGGAGTGAATTGGACTGTTCTGATAGTCCTTTGGCCCATTCTATTAATGATGAGAGAGATCCTGTGCAATAGGAAATCCTCCCTCAGTGGGGTTTCTCATAAAAAATGGAGCGGAGCAGGGTTGTATATCCATATCTATTCAACTTCTCTTTTCAGTACTGCAGATCTTGACCTTAGCCTGTGACATACTGAGGGTAATTTGCTCAGCCTTAGCAAAGTTATTCAAATCTGAGTTCTGTGAAACCAGCTGGCAGTAGATCTACAGGGTTTCACTGGCTGCTTTATGACCTCATCCAAACACTTTCATCTTGTGATTGGTATCCAAAAGGCGAGGCCATATTTCAGCTTGCCCAAAGCTAGCTCTGCAGCCCTCTATTTGTTGTAGTTGCAGACTCAAAAATGTACTGTTCTTGATACTTTACTCTCTCCTAATTGATGATAAATACCTCTGCATCTCTGGAAAACAAGTGTATCTTGAAAGATATATGCAAAATTTTCTTTTGCATGGAGGAGTACAGTGATCAGTACATATCACTGATGTAAATATTTGGCTGTATTCACTTGCCACAGGCTGGGCACAACATCAGGGTGCACATTCCAGAATGCCCAAGCAGGTCTTCTAAGTTAGCTTGTTTGTGGTGACAGACCACCTGAGTGACAGTGCAAGAGCAACCCAAAGTCCTCCCTTACAACATGCCACATCAATAATTCTGAGGGATAAGCTCTGAGACACCTGGAGACAAATCTTTCCTTGTGTGCATAGCTCTTGACATGAAACATGCAGCTAAGCTAGAGGTCAAGAGAGAAAAGACGTTTGGAGAAATTCTGTTGCCACATCTCAGTCATCTGAAAGTCTCATGTTCAGCTTGTAACCATGCATGTTATGTGTGGGATGATGAAACTAAATATGGCTACTTAGCACAGAAGAAATTGAAATTGTTGATTAATAGAAGGAGAGAGAACTAGAGGGAGTTAACCATTTTTCTTGGAAATGTTCCTTGATATTACAGTATGACCAATGCTGTGCTGCAGTCAGTGCCCTTCTGACTGAACTGAAATGAGTTGTTTCTGACGTTTTAAAACGATGAATGTGCTCTATTTCTTAGCATAATACATACCTGCAGTCTTAAACATAAACTATATTGCCTTGTGATGGCAGCTCAATGGTGTCTGTAAAATGGTTGGATGACTCGAGCCTAGCTAAGGCTGGACTGGAGCCTGTGTTGCAAAACCCCCCTTAAAAGCTGAAAATCTAAAGCCCAACACCTTGTGCTAAAGGACTGAACTGCCCGTAGAAACTTTTGTTCCCTTCTCCTCTCCTTTTGGCCTCTACAACAGCAGCACCAATGCACATGTGAGAAGCCCTGTGTGTGAGTGTTATGCAGTTGTGTAGTTTGGACTCTAAACAGAGGAGTTGAGTCTCTGGAGCCTTTGATCTTTCCTTAGAGCTAAATTCAGGATATATTTTATGTTTTCCAAATTGGAGTGTAAGCTAACGGGCTCAAGCAAAGCTGAAGGGAATAATATTAAGATAGAGAGGAGGCATTTGTAGAGGAGAGAATGAAAAACAGTCTAATCAGATTGAAAGACACTTTGTACCCAGTGCTGCATACATCCCTTGCTGTATTGGGACTTTGTTGTACTGTGCATGGGTCGTTATTGTATTAAAAGAAGAAAAAAAAAAAAGGCGGTGGGTGGGGGTGGAGGAGCAGGGGAGTGGAGAGGCAACAGACTGCTTTTTGAGAATATGTGATAGAGGTCGCCCACAGAGAGGGCAACAGATCTGGTGTAACAGCTTCTCCACTGTTTCTCAATTGTAGATTAAAGTGTTCTGTTGACGTGGTAAAGAAAAAAACCCCACAGTTTCCCGGGGCAGTGGTGCTCTCTGGTGCTGTAACAGTGCCTGGATGTGTGCTGACACTGGCTATGAGACCTTTATTCCAATTAAAGGATTATTAAGCAGTGCACAGTTCAGCTCAAGACCTTGAGAATGCAACATATCTTGAAGCTTCTTAGCTGTGGACAGATGAACTTCTTCCTGTTATTGGTGGTGCTGTCTGATTTTAATTTCAAGGGTTAATTGCTTGTAGATGTATATAGCAACTGGATTTCAGTCAAGAAGACAAACTTTAGAAGTTGAGAGGCTGTAATGTATTAATAGTATATATGGCAGTAACATGTTCTGGCAAGTGAGATCCTGTAGCTTCATCATTGTTCTTAAGTAGAACTATTTGTAAATTGACTTGCTCTTCTGGGGAGAGACTAGTTTTGTGATTTTATTTTTATTTTTTAACTCTTGGCCAAACTTGAAATGTAAATGTGAAATATCAAGGGGGTTTGTATTCAGCTGATTGAACTCCCTTAGGTCTAAAGGCTGGACTCAGTAGTTAGCCTCAGCTCCTGGGAAGTGCCCCATAACTATTGGCATCTCACTTCTGTCTTGTACTTGCTCAGGAGGGCAGAGGAGCAGGAGATGTGCAAGATGTCTGGGCAGCAGAGGAGAAACAGGACCCTAAGCTAAGGTCATCTGTCACTGAGGCAGCACACTCAAACAATGTAGATTAATGTTGAACTCATCCAAAACTGAATGGGTGATTCTACTTCCAAAAAAAAAATCAGTGGTTTTGTTTTGCAGCAGCTTGGCTCAGGTTTTTTTTTTTGTTTAGACTTTACTGAACAAAAGCTGTAGATCTGTGTACCTTCCAAAATTTTCCTCCAGAAAATTTCCCTGAAGAAACAGTCTTTTTTTGCTGAAGAGTGCTTCTTTGTCACTCAAGTCTACTACTTCTCAGGGCTCTGTAAAAATGTTCAAGTTGTGCATATCTCTGTCCTAAGATCTATACAGTCTATGTATATAAATAGATAAGGGGTAGGGGGTAAAAGGAAGCACAGTGAAATGAATCTGCTAGTTGTCTGTCACATCTTTGCCAGATAAACATATCACATTTATTTGAAGATTCACGTTATTTTGACAAACTTCTACACTTGGTACCAAAGCTTTTGGGCCTGAACCCAAACCCCAAACTCTCCAAAGCTTGCAATACCAAAGGAAAAGGCAGAGCAAGCCTGAGTGCCTCTGGTAGGAGAGTCTAGGGTAACAAACATTTTAGAGAGGTCTGTGCGTAAAGGTGGAGGTCAGGATGTCCCGTATAAGGGCTCGTTCTTAGTGCCTCAGACAGCTGTGCTTTGTGATAAACTAGGCATGCTGTATAGCTGATACAGCTGAGAGAAGGCTGAAGGGCAGTGTAGAGAAAAAAGCCAAATTGCTCTTCTTGTGCTGGGATGAACTGGCCTTACAGAGACCTGTGCTGTGAATGGTAATACTGCCTGGAAGGCTGAAACTGCAGCTATTTTATTTTGATGTGGCTGGGTAAAATAGGTTGTGGAAGACATCTGCTTTGGAAGTGTATTTGGCACGATAAATAACATTTACATGTCTCTTCCAGGAAATATCGCTGTGACATTTACTGTTGGGTTTTTTCCGGGTTTTTTGTTTGTTTTGTGGGGGTTTTTCCCTTGATTTTGTGTTTTTTTTAACCTGTATCCTTCCCTAACCTTTTTTGAGACTGACAGATCAGCTGCTTTAAAGAGATAGTTCATACTTTCCTTTTCTCCTCTGAGAAGTGGTTTTATTATTATCACAAGAGTGCTGCAGAGATGTATGGCATTTTACAGACACTTCCAGTTTATTACTCACAAGGATTTATAATTTGATCCCTAATCCTACACTGAGTTTTTCAAGAACCATCCACTGGGTCTTGCAGAGTCATAGCAAAGTGAATGAGGTACCCCAAGGTTTTAGGGTCTATGTATAGTACAGCAAGGGAAAACAAGAACAGCAAATACCACCCACACGTCAGCAGCTGCCAGAGGATCTGAGCAGATAAAACAGCAATGCGTGTGTATGCAATTCTTATTGTTACCTCTGAATCTTTATAGTCCTTCATTTAAACAGAACACATACAACACAAATTAATTTGTAGGCTAAAATCTAGAAATACTGGAATAAAGAGCCATGTGAAGATGAGTGGTAGAAATAAATTTCCAAGAAGAAAATACAGGAATGAGAAACTAAAGTTTTAATTTTTAGATTATATCTGTGTAGCATGAATAATAGAAAGTCACATCAATTTTAGCGTTACTTTTCACAATTTGTTGATTTAACTCTCACCAATCCTCCTCCTCCTTCCCCTCTGCCCCTTCACCCAAACCTACTCCTGGCAAATAGCTTTGTGGGGATTTTAAACTCTTCAGGGTTTTCTCTTCTTGTCCCCATTACCCTTTCCCTCTTCTTTCCACACCTTTTCTTTTTTCAGTAAAGGAATTATATCAGAATGAATAATGAAAGGTGGTAGAGTAGTATGGAGTGTTTGTGTTAGCATGAAATCATGCCAACAGAACATGTACTCATATTTCTAAAACTTGTAGTTTCAGGTCTGATGGTTAGTAGCCCTTCTATCATGGAGGAAATTAGGGGAAAGATAGAAGGAGAGATTCCTTTATTTGTAAGGTCTGCTTCAAACCTTCTTCAGGTTAGCAATGCAGAAAACCTGCCTGTATTGCTTTTAGGGATCCCATAGGGAAGAAAATGGTACTTTGTTCTTTTTGGACAGAAAAGGCTAGGATTATATTTGTCATGGGTGACATCACTCAGCTCTCTTAAAAGTGAGGCTAAGACTCAATGGACACGTGAAATGAAGCGTCCTTTATATCTTTGTGTCATTTTCTCTGCCTACAAGTTGCCCATGATTTTGCAAGTGTACCGTGAATAACCATGTTGAATCTCTTGCCATGACAAGTAAAAGATGGCAGGTCCTAGAACTGCCCACCTAGATTTTTTGGTAGTATTATTTTGAGAGGAGTATTCGGAGAGCAAGATGTTTTGTGAACAGTTTAGTCTGTAATCTGGTTCCTGCTTATTCCAAGTGGCATCAGCCACAACACTGAACAAATGCAGAGCAATGCTTTTCAGTTACTCTGCTTTGTTAGACTGGTTAGGTGTCTTACACAGTCATGAGGGCAGCGGTTGCTGCATTTGGAAAAAGCAGTGAGGGGAAGGCTGATGACATGTGGCAATGAAGCAGTATTTGTGGAAAAAGCTATGGCAGGTGACCTCTTGGATATCTCCCCTACGCATAAACAGGATTTTTAGACCGGTGATTGTGTTGTGATTAAAACTGGTTATTTCCCCTGCATCCTCCCCCACTTTCTCCTAC
Organism: Falco rusticolus; assembly: GCF_015220075.1. Taxonomy (NCBI): domain Eukaryota; kingdom Metazoa; phylum Chordata; class Aves; order Falconiformes; family Falconidae; genus Falco; species Falco rusticolus. The sequence goes on from NC_051193.1 coordinate 44,725,360, forward strand.
CCCCTGCAGTTTCCTTGGAAAAATACTCCATTTATCACAACTAGAAATTTCTGGAAATGTATCAGTTCTGATCAAACTTACCAAGAATGTTCTCAAAAGCAGGAAAAATTGTGGGGAGGGTTTGAGAGGATTGACTGCAATAATTGCTTGAGTTTTGCATGCTTGTTGCATATGACCAACTTAACTATTTTAGAGCGCATTCCACTCCACCCCCAGCCCCCACCCCCACCCCCTTCTCTCCCTTTAAAGATCTAGTATCATTCTGGTACAGAATAGAAATATTTTAAGAATCTTAAAAAAATGGCATTGCAATACCAAGAACATTTCCCTCTCTGATCTGGTTGAGACTGGAAATTCCAAAATAAGGTGATAGAAGATGTAGACCACATAGTGCTCTCATGAGATGTGATGTTTTCAAGCTGCCTATGTTCTGTGTGCAGCTAATCCATTTCCATTGGCATCGTGGCTGCAGATTAGGCATGGTGCATCTTCACACAAGCATTACCTTTTATAGGGCAGAAATAGTCCTGTGGGGCTGACAGCCTTCTGGTTTGCTGCTCTGGCCCATACAGCTCTGAGTCACAATCCCACATGGGTCAATGTCAGTCATTTGAAAGGCCTAGCTCTTACAGAAGTTAATCTAATTCTTAGCTATATTTTTAAAACCCCATACTTTGTATTTCTTTAGTAGCGAAACATCCTATATGTTAGCTCCCAACCTGTATTAGTCCAATAAAGGCAATTAGTTTTTCCTATGGCAGAAAGCCTGCTCAGCGTTTGGCAGCTGCCCTTGGAGCATATCCTTGGAGCAGATGGCTGCTTGCCTGCCAGATGAGATACAAATTAGATTTCCAGATGATTGAAAGACGGTGGCAGGAAAGCAGCCATTCATCTTGACTCCTCCTCTATTACCAATCTGGTTAATCAGCAAGAACATAACCACTCACGGTTAGTGCATGTGCTCTGCACAGCCAAGATACCAGCGCATGGGCCCCATTGGGAGGAGGTGGGATAAGTTAAAAGGAAATGTTTTGTTCTTTGTAAGCATTTGGTTTATGATGAATACCAAATCTGCCTTCTATGTGAATGAATTGCTAAGCCTGATTTAGTCTGTAAGGAAAGCAAGAAATCTGTGTCAACAGTCCCAATACCCTGTCTCCATCAAAGTCCTGCACTGGCTCGTAACTAGGCTGGGCTCCCATGTAGCAGGAGGATAACTGTAGAGCTGTGTTGTGCAGCAGATTTATTTATGATCAGCTTTTAGATTCAAGCACCAACTTGACATTACCTGCATTTGTGTATCTGTGATCAAAGTATATGGGAGCACGCTCTGCTTGGCGCAGGAGGACAGGCAAGCAACCTAGTAACCTGTGCTCCTCTTTTGTGGTGTTTCTTTCTGAATTTTAAGTAAGATGCATCTTTATCTTTGAACATGTATTTTCAACACAGTCAAAGGTGAGCAGGTGATTGCTGACAGGTAAATTTAAGAGCTGGACAAAGGGCTTTAGTTCTGTTCCAGCACCCTTGGAAACAACCACAGACTTGCTGCGCGCTTGTGAAGTGGAGCCAGGTTCCTCATGTTCTAGCTAGATAACTGGGAAAAAAGCATTAAAAACAAAATAGCTTTGAAAACATAGTGGGGGAAAAATAGAAATATTTTTATTTCCGTAACAGGTGGAAGAATAAATACAGTAGGGCTACTATATGCTCAGTTGAACAAATGTGTTTCCAAATAAGTTAACAGAGTTATACTGATACAGTTGTGAAGGGAATTTGGCTGAGCACAGAAGTCAGGGACTAGATCTTCAGTTGATGCAAGCAGATGTGATTTCTGCTGAAGTCCGTGAGGTTACACTGATATGCAGAAATGGAAAGGAATAGCCCCAGGACAAGTACGGTTCTAGGGACAGCCTCTGTTGTTCCGTGTTCAAAATGCAGGTTTCTCTGTATCTTTATCATCTCTTCCTTTCATATAAACAGTGGGGAGAGAAAGATTTGTAAACCTGTCCTAATTTTATGAATCTCGTTTTTAATATTCTTTTCTTCCAGAGGATTATTCTTTCTAGTTAGTGTATCAATGTGTATATAGCTGTGAAAACATCTGTGTTAAAGTTACCGTGCAGAAAAAAACCCACCAAAAAAGCTTAGAAAGGTAGAGAAAAATATTGCAGCTATATCTACAAATGGTTTGTCAATTTTCTACCCTTGATTAAAAATGCATTACCTTCCAAAGCTGTTCTTCGACCCAAAGAGACGTAAAGCCAAAGAAATACATATTGTTACTTATGTTTTAAAGAAGAAATCTGGGAGGGCGAGGTCAGAGTCAGCACAAAGCTTTTCAGTAGGGTCAGCAACACTCAGGCTTGCTGTTCCAAGGGTACCTGGGGCGTTGGCTGCTGAGGCAGGGTGGAGGAGAGGCAGGGAGGGCTCGGCAGCATCCGAGGTAGATGCAGGGCCTGGGAAAGGGAAGGACAGCTGGATGACCACCAGAGCTCTGTGCAGGGGGCAGAGCTAGGAGATTACAGATTACGTCAGGATGTCAAGGATTAGCAATAGTGTTGATAGGTCAAAATGTTTAATAATGGCTAGTATGGAAGATTAGGAGTCTTCCCAGCAGGGTTTGGGGAAGGTATGGGGGGGGGGGGGGGGGCGGGGCAGGCATGTCTCTCTTCTTTCCCCCACTTTTTTCTCCCCCACTGTTTCCTGCCTTCTGCAAGGAGGGATTGCATGATGAAGTGGCAGGGCCAAGGTGAAGTTCCACAGGAAGGTCCCAGAGTTTGTGTTGGGGATGGGGCTGCAAATGAAGGTGACAGTCGCTGTTGCTGTGTGGGGCTGCCTTAAACATCCCTCAGCAAAAGCAGAACTGTGCTGGCAAGAGGCCCACTGTGACAGTCACAGAAGAATCACATAGTAGCAAAGCAGGATGGTTTGCCACCCCAACCCAATATGTATTTTTTGTGTATAGGTTCTCTGGATGAGAATTGAAGTTTGGCTGTGCTCTGAAAAGAAACTAGAAGGGCTTTAAAGCTTCTGTGTCTATTATTTCTCAAAAAAAACCCACAACGGGTGTTCAGTTTAGAAGTAAAAGAAGGTTCCTTGTCCTGCTGTTTCTTTGAATGTTCAAGCTGAACTTTTTCTCTGGCTTTCACCTGTTACAAAGGCATACTGCCCTAGATTTAGACCTTCTAAAGCTGTATCTGCATTTGTTGAACAGATATGGTTTTTTCCTAGTTTCATCTAACGCGTTTGTGTTCAAATCTTAAAAGCAGACAAAGTGATTAGCAATTCAGGTGTATTTAGCTAGCTGAGAGAAATGCGTAGATTGTCCAGTGTCAAATTTTCATAGTTCTTCTGTATTTTATATATATATATATGTATTGCCATCAATGCACTAGAGATTTAGAAGGAACTAAATAAAACTTCTGCAAAGACTCTTTTTTTTTTCCTAGTAAAAGCAGCGCCAATGTCACTCCATTGCCTGAAAGCAACCAGCTCTATCGATTCAGGGTCAAAAAAGAGCTCACTTAGCTGTATTGGCTCTGCATTGGTATCACAATAAAAAGCCAGTGGTAGCCTAAAATGAATGAGGCTAAAGTCACTGCACTAAAATCAATAAGCCTAATAGTCACTACATAAAGAAAATGCATCTGAAGCTAAGCCTATGTCCTCATAGAATCTGTTCACCTTGGAAATATTAGTGGATTTATTTCTTGTTTTGCAAGGTTGATAAAAGGTTATTGGGTTTTGGTTTTAATTTCTTGATGAGGAAAGTGAGGCATAAACAGTACAAGACAGCTGTTGTAGTGCATTGTCTGTGGCACGGGTAGTATTTGAACTAAAACTTCTGCAATTTCTATTTTTACCTTCCTATAGCATCTCTAACATCCAAGGCCTAAAAAAGGCACTATCTTGGTATGTGCTGGCTGCATACACTCAGTATGCATATCTGCACGCTGCCAGTAAAATCTGTTTTGAGAGCAGCGTAGGGGCAATACGCAGACAGGGAAGAGAAATCTTTCAGCAAAAGTGCTTTTCAGAAATCATGTGGAACTTTTAACTTCCCATGAACTTTATTTATTTATTCATTCATTTTTCACTATTACATTTTAATCTTCCCTCCCTTATGAGGCAAGAACTTGTACAGCTAAATGACATATTTGGAAAGCCTGACATGGATCACCAGGGTGAATTGGTGCTACGTACAAAACTATATGAATACTTAGAGGTGGTGGATGGTCAGTGTAACAGAACAGAGCCTGGCTGCCCACTCTGTGGAAGAATCTAGCACCTAAAATAACTTGGGGGTGGTACATGTTTTATTTAATAATTTTGTCTTTCTCTGTTATGAGTCAGGTGAGTGCCAGTTACTAAATGGTCCTAGGATGTGTTGTGCTTCTTTAGGACCAAGGACTTGGTTATAGTTAGAGAAGATGCTGGAACTTACTCACAATTGTCTTCATGCTCATAAATCAAAGTTTCACTGTACACTTAATCCTTCAATTCCCTTCTCTCCCATAGCAGATTTTTCATGTCAGTGCTGAGCTTTCCTCCCAAGCTCCCTCTCTCCTCTTCCCTCATTTGTTAACCCTTATTAGAATGAATCTGCCCTGATGGACCTGTTCTGACCAATGTATCGTGCTTGCTTCAAGCAGTCTCAGATCTATTTTAATTACTCTCTTTTTCGTAATTACTGTCTCTGTCTTCATGCTTTTTTATTCTTCTTTCCCCACTTTGCTGATTCAAGCCTTTGAAAAGAGGTTTTGCGATTTCACAGCATCAGATAGAAGTCTGTTGATCAGCTAATATTGTTCCAACTCCTTGGTGAATTGCAGTTTCTCTCTTAAGCTGTTGAGGAAAGCAAGAAAAGTTCATATTCTGTATTACAGCAAAATTCTCCGACAGTTCACAGGAAGGAATATCCATCACTTCTACCTATTTACAAAAGTTAGGCTTCTGTCATTTTGATAGAGAACAATAAGAAAGGACAGATATCAAGGATATCTTGATAGAAGTTTATCCTCAAAATTAAAGTCTAACCAATATTGAAGTACATGTCTTACATTTTCACAGCCACTTTAATCCTAAAAAAAACCCAAGCTCACAAATAAACAAACCTCACCCAAGCCCACAAACAAACCTCAAAAAAAAAAAAAAAAAAAAGCCCCTCGCTTCCCCATTAAAGTTGCTTTACCATGGATGCATGAAAAAATTAGAAAATGTTAAGTTTCATTTAAGGTTGTCATTGTCTGTTCAGTTAAAATCTAAAAATAGTCTTACGAAAGGTGGATGTTTGATGTTTAGATCTAATTTGAATTAAAATTGAATCAAGCAAGACTAGAAGGAACAGATTCCATAAATAACCTTAACTGATGCTCTGCTGCCTATCCTTGTGTGGTGTGAATCATATATACATATTCTATTGTAATGTGCTTGTAAGAGTTAATGAAGTAGCCAGTATGATGTCTAGGCTGTGATGCTACTCAGGGCATTTTTACGGTTAAGAAGAGAGAAACTACAGTTTGTTGTGTGTAGATTGTGATTAAAATGGAGAAGTGTTTGCAGGTATGGCCCATATGCAATTCATGTGGAAGATACTGATGACATTTTCAGTTTCTTGCAGAACTAGTGCTTAGACAACTGTAATAATAAAGTGCTATAAATCATTTTCTTTAGAGCTTTGCATTTCCTTGATGGTACTCTCATCTATGACCTACTATTAGTATTTCTTACAGGAGACTAAAATTATCAGTTCAGGAAAAAAACCCCACCTTTTAGTTTATTGAGCTGGGCATTTTATTGCTGTATCTATAATGTGTTGTCATTAAAAAGGGTGTATTTGGGAGAAGTAGGGAGAAGGCAGTAGGCTTTGATTCATGCTTAAGTTTCCACTGCTCTCATTACTAATTGTTAACCGATGAGACGCTGTAACTGGTAGCTAGTCTAAACCTGTTCTTAAATATTGGGGAGTAGGCTGAGACTTGCATCAGTGACAGATAATCTTCTATCTGGTTACTAAGATTATTATTTATTTTTTTTAATCTTCCTTAAGCGTTCGGTGTTGCTGTCTTTCAGCTATAGAATGCTGAACTAGATAAACCAAAAGCTTGAATTGGGTACAGCAAATAACAACTAGTCAGTAACATGTGTTTGCTTGATCAGTACTGGTCCCTGCTTCACAGTACTCCATATAATAGCATCCATATCATGTTCTTTAGAACCTCTAAACAGAGTGGGGAGTTTGTGTTATTCTCAATGGTTTGCTTTTTTTTTTTAATTATTCAGCTATAAGTTCCTGATTAAATGTTTATCCTAAATGGTACTACTACCGGGTCTTTTTCCAGTTTGCACAGATTTTCACTGAGATTAGTAATTTTAATTCTGTACTTAGTGTGATGTAGATACTAGCAGCTGCTCTGATTGCACTATTCCACTTTTGTCTATGATACATCCTGTTTTAAAGACTGGCATTTTATCTGGATTATGCCATTCAGATTTCAGTACTGAACTATTTGTGCTGCCGTTTCATTTCTTCAGAAGCCTTTTTGTAGTCTTGCTTATTCCTGCTGTAATGCTATAATTTGTCAGTTGTCTCCAAAAGCTATTTTTTTCACCAAGGAATGAATGAAAAAATTGCACAGGTTATTTGCTCTTCCTTTGAATATCGAATGCTGTGTCTGTTTACAGATGCAGTGTCTGAAGAGGGCTAACAGCTGACCATGACTTGCTAAGGGAGTGGGGGTGACTTTGGTTTTGCCCGTGTAACTTGCAGGGGTTTGGATGTCAGCAAATGCCACAGTGAATGGTATTTTCTCTGGTATTTATTTGCTTGGAAACGTTTCTAGATTCTGATATTTCTTTCTACATTTTTTTGTGGAGAATTTGTGTGTGTGTGTGTGTGTGTGGTTCCTTCAGTAATGGAAGTTTTCCTGCAAATGCTCTGCTACAGTCATTCAGGTACCTGATGCAGTTTCTAGTGAAACACCTCTGGAAGTCACTATAATCCCAGTGGCATTCATAACAACTGCTGTCTGCTAAACAGGACTGCAAAGGAGAGCCACTGTTCATAAAACTCTACATGCCAAAATCCATTTAGTGTTTCCTTTTAAGGCCCCCAGCTGAGAAAACGCTGAGTTTTGTTAAACTTGACAAAGTAACATCTCACTCCCCAACCAAACGCAACTTGGTAGATCTGTTTTAACAACATCATCGGGAAGAGAATTTATATGTTTAACAGTAGCTAGTTTAAATGCACGTTTTCCTCTTAGTATGCAGAAACCTACGCTCTGCCCTACTGCCTGTATGTAACTGTCTGTACCTCTTGACCTCTACAGGGAAAAAGTGAGTTTCGTGCACTTAAAAAGAACCATGTTTGTGTATCTCATTCCCTTTGGGTTATCTGCTGGGCTGGCAGGAGTTAAGGTAGGAAATCACAAGGAAATGCATAACAAGGCCCTAGAAAACAACAGGAGAAGTATTGATTAGGAACAGCCTTTCTCTGCATTGTTTCTGTGCCAAACCTCAGGTTGGCAGGATCCTAGTGACTGAAAATCCTGACTGAAGCAAGAAGGTGAGCAAACAAGTTGTGAGCAAATTGAAGCTGAGAAAGAAATACAGAACAGTAAGTGCCTGTCTGATGGACTCAGCCCAAAGATGGGAGTCAGCTGATCTTACCCAAATTATTCATTAGAGACTGAGCTTTTGTGAGAAATTTTGTTTAAATGTCTTTTGTGTTAAGCTAGTATCCCGAATTTAAGGATCCTTTTGATCATTGAATAAACTGTCTTTAAATGAAGGCAGAATTTTGGCCTAGTTAACGTTATGGGTCCCCATAGAAAGTGGTCTAAAAAGTGGTGCATTATTACCGCCCTGGCCAGGTCTTAACATGGTTGACAAATGTAGCAGGACCATGTTGTTGTCAAGCAAGGGAGATGCAGAAGCTGTGGCTGTTACCTGAGACATGCTTGAGACAGACTGAAAGTGTACAAGGCACAGTTAGACCTGTAACACCCTCCCTGTTTCATTCCCCTTCTACTGCAGAATGTGGTTGCTGTAGTAGTGTTCACATTTCTTGCACTTTCATCCACAGGATTTTTCCTCCCTTTTCTTTTTGTAAAGCTTACTCATTGACCACAGTGCACTGGCCTGCTTACATGCTTTTCATGACACACTGGATGTTAATCCCAAGAACATTTATCAGTCTCATTATGCTCCTTCTGTTCAGCTGGATGTTTTGGTTTTGGGTTTTTTTAAATGCAGAATGGGCTTCGTAACATTTAGTGCGGGTAGACCACATCACAGATTTGTCTCATCCATGAATAGTTAGAAATGTACAACTTATGGGGTTTTGCCAGTATTCATAAAACTGTGGTTGTATGTTATGTTTCCTGGCTCCTGATCCACTGATGCCAATTTATTCTTTTTTATTGTTTCCTTTATTTGGAATTGTAGTATTCATAAATTATTATGGTTGTCTCATCTGCACCTGTCTGTCCTGCCACTTCCCCCTATTATGAACACTTGGATGTACAATGATCTTACTTTTAACCAGAGCACAAAATATTGTTGCTTCACATTGCTTTTTCTTTTTTAACTTTGTTCATTCAATGTAGAAACAGAATTCTTCTCTTGTATTACTCATGGAAAATTTTATTGCTACTGCACCATAGTCATGATCAAGCCTATGTTTTCTATCGATTAACATTTCAAGATTTTGAGAAAAATATGTACTGCTCCCATCTGAGATTGGAGAACAGCCAATATATTGGAGAACAAAGAAGCTTGATTCCCGGTAAAGCTAAGTGCTTTGGGCAGACAGACCTCAGCAGGCTTCCCACCTCTGCAGAACATGGAGAGAATAAAGCACTTCCAGCGTCGCCACTCCGGACCCTAGAGCAGCTTTTCTTGAATTAGTATTTAGAACCACATGCGAGGATTCATTTACTCAGTAAATTAAATGCTTTTATGTGAGCCTGGGTATATTTGGAGCTTCATTAAGGGGCTCCCACAGTAGTTTGAGTACTTCCCCCCTCTCCATCCTATTCCTATTGTCACTAATATCTATAAATCTTAATTGAAATTACAGAGCTGAAAAAATGTGCTAGTCTGTAGTCTGCTGGGATAAGAAGTGACTCCCCGGTCCTGGGCCAGCAGAGGAATCCACACTGTTTAACCATTTCTGACTGCAGAGGATCAGTGCTTTAGGGTTTGAAATAAGATTGTCACACCTCAAAGTTAAATGCAAGTGAGGGGGATGTGGGAGCGACAGGAAAAGTCCACTGCTCAGGGCTATGTATGATCAGTGTGTGGCTCGGAATGCTAACCCAGTAGCAGGCAAGGCACTTTTTATTTAAATGCTTATTTCCTCTGACTGCATGTTACTTAAGAACTTATTTTCAGAATTAACTTTTGGAGAATGGTCTATCTAAAATGAGGATCTTTGTATTTAATCATAGGTTGAATGATTTTCAAGTAGATGCTAGGGAACTGCAGAAAATACTTGTTATCTAGTGAATTACTGTAATCTTCTGGTATAGAAATGATGCTATGTTTAATTTTTTTGTTGTCAAGCTTGGTGGCTGAGGTGCCATGGCCAAGGTAAGTTGTAAAATGAAGGATTAGGACTCTGTGCAGGAATTAAGCTGTCTTACCCCAACACCGAAGGAAAAGATCTGAATGACCCACATTAGAATTCTGACCTATTTAATGGATGTAATTTCAGTTGCGCCTGTGTAACACTTTCTCTCATGCATCCAAATTCCCATTACAATGAGTACATCCATCTGTCTACAGCAGGAGTGTGGGATATGACCCTGCTAATCTGGTTCTGAAACTTCCATCTATTTTTTCATTGCGTAATTCAGTTCTCTCTGCAGGTGTACTTGTGTGTGTGCGTGTCAGAGGGAGCAGTCCTTTGAGGAATTATTCTGCCCTGGTTTTTTGTTTTTAGCTAATGTTGTGGGTCAAGAATGCCTTTTGGACTAATTCTCATTTGTCTCCTAGAGCTCAATTTAACTTTTACAGCAAATACCACCTCTGCTGTGCTTCCTGCTCTGAGCTATTTGCAGCTGTTAATATCTGTAAGTCTCAGTGAAATGAAAAGGTTTGTTTCTTGTGTTACTCCCCTATTTGAATTCTTACTGGGACACTCCACAGGCTCCACTGACGTAAGGTGCCCTCCTTTAAAGCCCTTGGCTTTATCATGCACCAGGTATATTTAATCTGCCCCCCAGCCCACCCTCCCAATGTGATCTGAGGGCTTTAGCAAGCTGTTGCCATCTTCCTGCGGAGAAAGGGCTCTAGGGAGAGATGTGCTAGACTGATGGTGGAGGGAGAGAAGGCTTTTAGATGCTCTGTGTGCTACCTGTCTGAGAAGAAAAACACCAAAGTTAGAATAAGCAGGAAGAGTCTCCACAGACTTGACAGTTGAACTTCTGAATGAGCTGTAAAGTGCTTTTTAGCTCTTCTATGTGTTGGCATTTAAGATAGCCACTGCTTCTGAAGATGAGCCTTCTCTGCCTTCTGGTGACTTCTAGTGTTCATCCAGAACACTATGGAAGGTATGAGGAAAATGCAGTTCTTAGGCTTTGCTTCAGGAAATGAATTATTCGTCTCGGAGGCTGTCCTTCAAAGGATAATGCTCTTTATAAGCAATTAGACAAAAAAAAAAACTCTCAACCACTCTTCAATGGAGGATCATATAGATTTGAAACAGATTCCAGGATTTAAGTGATCATCTCAAGGCTCTTTGAAAAAGTCAGTGCATCTAGATTGTTCTGGTAGATGGTGACAAGTCCATTAGGTTCTGTGTGAAATGTTGCATGGTGTTCCCCTGTGAGCATCTCAGCATGGGTACAGAGGGGGGGCAAGTCAAAAGACAGTGTCAGGGGAGAGGTTATCAGAACATGAAAAAAAAAAAAAAAGGGAAGGTACATACAGTATCCAAATGGTAAGGCATTGACATTATTCCAGTCCCATTTAGTCACAGAATCTAACTGTGAAGGCATGAGCAGTGATTAACACCACAATACAGACAAATCTCGTTTGAGAGTTGCTGTGCATAGATGCATCTTCCTCAAATGAATGGGTTTTGGTTTAAGTAAAACACACAGTGTGCTTTTAAGTAAAATAAGTAATAATGAATAAATAATAATTTAAAATAATGACTAAATTTTAAGAGAGATTGTGTTATGCATTAATTGTGGATCTTAAGGCTCACAAGTTCAAAGGAAAGATTTTTCTTATGTATTGCTCTCTATACATCTGAGTATAAGACAAATACAGATGTAAGAAAAAATGATATATTGTATATGAGTACAAATTAAGCATTCTGCTTATATCCTTGTGTCATAACATGTGAAGCCATGCTAAAAAGGGGAAGGAAATAATGACCAACTCAAATATTAAATATTTTTTTATAATAAAAAATAATCCAGATTTACTTTTACCAGTAATCGCTTGGGGTGATAGTCTTATAATGCCATAGGATTAATTCTTTACTATTTCTTATTACAGTATGTGCTTAAATGTATCAGTGAACTGTGTGGAAAATGTAGGTTAAGAATGGTGGTGATATTCCTAAAGCTGTACGTTACTTACTGAGTCAGTCATGCTTCTTGAATTTTGATCTGGTGTCAGCTACAAGAGATGTATAGAAAACGGACTTGACTTGTACAGTCAGATGATTGGCTCTGCTCTTGTCCCAAATTCTTATTTGCCTAAAACAGTTTTTCTTGGAGACAGTAAGGCTTCTCAGTTGTTTTCCTCCTCCAAGTCTATGGTCTTACGGAGCCAGTTTCTCCTGTTCAGTGATGTTTTCCTGGGGAATGGAGTGGTTGTTCCTTGTTTCCATGTTCAGGAATCCTAACTATTTATTTGAAGCAGCCATTACCTTTCATCCTTGGTGTTTCCTAAAGGCTTTTAGGTATCTTTTTGTGACGTTTTTCCTCTGACTGCTTTCTGATGCTTAAAAAAACCAGAGCTCCTCTGTAGACTCCAAATCTACTATGCAACCACTCTGTGTGCCTTCTCTGTCACTTTAGTCAGGATCTTTTCCTTAGTTGTTCATCTTGCAATACACTCCATGCTTTATCTGGGCTTGACAGGCTTTCCTTTTTTACCTTTTTATTGGGAAATCAATATGTAATCCAGACCTAGATTTTGCTGTGTTGTAGTTTTGTCTAATGCTTTAAGGAGTTGATCTTCCACACACCAATCCTGAAAAATAAGTACAGGTATTATAAAAATGCACAAATTATTCTGTTAATCTACAAGGAAAAGAAAGAATTTTCGTAACTGTATTTACAGTTGCTCCTTTTTGTCATTCAGAAAGAACTCCAGAGTTCTGTTTCAGTTGGGAGCTTTGTAGTAATGGAAAAACATAATTCCTTATATGATCCAGCAACCAGTTCCTTTCAGTAGTAATATGAATGCAAATTAAGACCATGCACAGGGTTATTAAGACCAACCTAAGAATGTAAAATGCTATTATTTTTAACTCCTTTTTATTGCTAAGAGTGCTGTTATTCTCATACCTTGTTTAGCATCACAGCGGTACTCACTTTTTGATTCACTTTACCTGCTTACAAATAGAGCAAAACCAGTTTTCTTTTGAACACAGGTAGTGTTTTATACAGCACAGTATTGAGATATGGGGGTTTTGAATATGAAGTATGCCTAGAATTTTAATAGGGTTCAATTTTCATTAAATCTGTTCTAGATGAAATATAATGATGTATTCTTTCATGATTTTGCATCCTAAATCAAGAGTTAGTCATGTTGAAATCTGAAACTTTGAATCTTCTGTCAAATGTGACAGTATATAAATAGATTCAACTAGTAGTTTGGCAAATATTAGAAGTGCTTCTAGATTAAGAACTTTGAGGCTGAGAGTGGCAGTTGAATTAGCCAGATTCAATGAGGTTAAGGAAGCTGAAGGAACTTTCTTGTAAGTAATTTTGTAAAAAGAACTTTTTTCTCTGCCATTTATAACAGATCTATCAAGGGTAGCAAAGTTTAAACATTTATCAAAATTGCCACAGATCTGTGACCCATAGAAGAAGAGCTATCAGATCTTAATTGCAGTAGCTCTGTAATTTCAGAACTTCCCTTCCCTTGTTCACCTACTGTCTGACCTTTATGTTAGCTTCTAATTTCCTTCTGTAATTGACTCTTTCTAGTACAGGAAACTATGGCAGCAGACACATCTTCTTAATATGGTGGAAGACCCAAACAGTATCATCAAATGCCTAGCAAATTTACTTTTATCAATTTTGCAATCAAGCTTTTGGAAAAAAAGTAGTTTGAACAGTTTCAGATAGAAAAGGAATGAATTTCCCTAAATCTTGATGTTGTGGCTGTTTTGTTTTTAATACATAAACATCAATAAGGACTTAGAACACTATCTTCAAATTTGTGCTGAAGAAACTGTTTGGTTCAAGACTGGCTTATTTCAGTGACACATGCTAATGGAAGCAAAACCGAAGTTTATTCTGTTTTAAGGACAGCTGATCAATTGAGACAGGACCTAAAGAAAGGAGTTGGGTTAGCCTCTGATAGTACACTGAAAATGCTTGTGTATTCTCATCCAAAGTAAGGTTTCTATATCATACATGTTTCTGTAGCTTTTCTATATCACAATACCTCTCTATATTTTTTTTCTTGAAGAGATTTCTGTTTCAGCACTACCTTTCCCAGCTTTCCCTGCACACCACTGTGTTTATTGACCGGCACAGGACAAAGTGATTTGTGGACCTACTCATGAATGCCCTTACCTTACCTGGTGATCAACAACACTGACAGTCAGTAACTGGAAACACAAAAATATGTAGACTTTACTTCCAGCTGAAATAGCCTGGAAGTAATGTTTAAATAAACCAAAGTATCAGTTAATAAGATAATGTCGGCAATTAGAATAACTGGATTCCTAGAAATGACCTACTTTTACGTACCTGGTAGCCACAAACTTAAAAAAATCAAGATAGTTAATTCTTGTCAAACTATAATCAAACAGGCCTACCTACAGTTTTACAGGACAGAGAAGAAAGTACGCTAGCAGGAAAAAAAAATGTTGTAACTTTTCACGTCCTATTCATGCCTGGGTTTAGGGGAACAAACCGCTAATACACTGTATTTGCTTTAGATATTGTACTGTCTTGTAGTCCATAAACATTTTCTGCTGGCCATGTCTTTTGTCACTTGTAATTAAAATGTTTAGGCCACCAGAGTGTAGAGGGCCAAGACTAGGTCTTTACTTGGGTGTTTGAATCGCAAAATCTATGTGTCTGTATATTCTATTCAGAATTCAAGAACAAAACCAATACTATTTATCATTATGAACTATTTATCAATATTGCTATATTTTTAATATAACATTTTGCTATATAATATTGCAAATACTATTTATCAATAGGAACTGAGTAGTCTGTATGACAAAAATTAATAAACCCAACCCCAGTAAAAAGTTTTTAGGAACTCACTCCTCTACAGCCACAGAGAGCTCATGGTGCACAAGGGGAATGGCACCAAGAATGCATGTGTGTAGGGAAAAGGACAGTGTAGTCCTGTGGCACCCACTAAGCACAGGACTCCTTACCTTGCCTTAGTTCTCTCTGTTTTGTTTTTTAAAAAATTAACTTACGACAGCAGAAAGAGCAGCCCTTTGCCTTGAGGAAAGAATGGATTGTTCTTCAGAGTTTAGAAGGCAGATATGTACTCTTGTATCTCTATCCCCCTCTTAAAGATAATTATCTTTATCCATGCCAGAAATAGCATAGGCCTCCCCATTCTTGTCTTTATTATCTTTTGTGCTCATGCTATATTTCACCACTTTGGGCCTGGATGGGGATATGTATCCATCTAGGAAAAGTCTACTTACCCTTCCCTGTCTGTATGATTTCCTTTCCTTTCAAGGGGTTATTCAAGACATCAGCTCATACCATCGTTGTTGAAAATCAGCTGTGGTTTAAAGAGCAACCATCTCTGGAGATCAAGTATCCATCATCAGTTTCATTCTTATCAACTAGATCACTTCAAGGTGCTCCTTGAACTATTAAGGTAAGCAAAAAATATGCATGTTTATATTATTTTCTAAAATTTCATAAGTCAGTGAACATTTCACACTCTTCCATGCCTGGCAAGATAGATTGACTGTCTCTGAGTATTTTAAAGAAAGACCGCATCCAAACAGGATGGAAAGAACCGAAGTGCAATCCACAGAATGAAAACTTAGACATCACTCTTTACGCCTATCAAAGAGTACAGGAACTTGTTAGGATTTAAAAAAAAAAAAAGCTGTGAATACCTACTGGACTAAAGCTGTTATACATAAGAAACTGGCACACAGTCTTCACTTTCCTTGGATCAAAACATTCCAACACTCCAGGAACACTGTGTACTAATCAGACCGTAGTAAGAATTTGCCAGAAATCAGTAACAATATCTACGTTTTGTTCATTATTTTTGGGGTGTTGTTGTTGGTATATTTCTATATTTAACAGTGCTAGTCTTTGATACCAACTTAATACAGGTAACCATCTAGCATTCTTGGAGTGTGGTCTAGGTATGCCACTTAGCAAAAGTACAGTGTGTATTCTAAGACTATACAGAATTAATCAATAACCTTCCTGAAACAAGTATCTTAGCCCTGGAGGTATCTGCCTGTTTTCATGAATTCAAGCGAGGCTACAGGATATGGCATAGACACCACATCTAGATTAAAAAGATGAAGTTGTGCAAGATGATTTAAATAGTAAGAGTATCCTATGAGTTTTAAGAAAGCACTAGGAAGCACCAGAAGTCACTTCAGTGAAATGGAAATGTGCATTCACGTGCAAAACTGTGAGTCAAGTGAGGTACAGCTGAAGGAACAGATTTGGTAAAAGATTAGATGGAAGGGGAAGGGAAGAAGTAATACACACCGAAAACAGAAATAGGATGCATGTTTTGTCTGATGTAATAGTGCCTCTTCGGACTGAGTGAGAGGTAGAAATGGTAATTAGATGTGGCTTGAGACATGCTGGGTAACCTGAGCAATGGAAACTAGCAGAAGAGATTAGTTTCCCCAGGGAACACATAGTGTGCATTGGTCTAGCTAGACAGCCTTGCTTCTGCACCTTGCTTGTAGTGCAGCTGCTCCCAGCTGTCAAAGAAAACTTTTTATGATAATCTCTAGGTATATTGCTATTATTACTTTACATATATTGAGGAAAGTATGAACTGACAACTTACTCCTTGGTTAAGGTTTCTTAAGCAGACAAAAGTTTCCTATTCAGCCTAAAAAGTGGTTTTGCTACTGCAGCTGCTGTCCAGTCCAGAATTAGTATGTTGATAGAGATTTTAAATGGCATTTTCTCTGCATATAAAGAAAGTATTTGTCCCATCATATTATCTGAAGATAAGCACTGATCCAAATGTGGCGATATGTTTACCTTTTTCATAGTTATGCCCTGTAGCTTCATATACAGACTAAAAATTGAATCTATCCCTTTTGTAGGAATGAAAAGCCATTGACAGCTGAGGATTGGAGAGCAAATTGATCCAATACCCATGGAAGTTAGTGTTTTTAACCTTTTTATCTATAGTATGGAATGGTAATACAATACAATGCTATGGTTAAGGGGGAAAAGTAATATTAAACCACTAGTTTTAGTTAAATACTTAGCTAAAACAATGACAACTCATATCTAATTCCCTCAGTCATAGATCCTTTGTAAGGATTATTTTATTCTTGAAATCACCAGCATAATCGTCAGGGACTACTGTTACGATGGCAAACTGTGATAATTAAATTCCCATTCTATGAAGTCTAGAGAGGCCTTGCAGGAAACACACAGAGATGCTTGGTAGACAAAACAGCAAGAAAGGTCCTTGGCCAAGGGAGAACAGGTACAGAACTTCCAGTTCCATGACGGTCACTTCTTTTCTTCTACTGAGTGCTAAATTTCAGTGGAAGATTTTCTTAAACCCTCAACCTTTTGTTCTTCTCTTCATTAGCTCCTTAATAATTTTTAAGGCAAACTCCCTTAGGATTACAATGTCTGAACTCTTTTTAGATTAAGAGCTTTTGTTTAACTAAACTTTCCACTTTTCATTAAAACCACTTTGCTCATGTTAATTTAAACCAACCTTTGGAGTATAATAGTGATTACAACCTGATCTTCTGCTCTGCATACTGAACTGGGACACCTGCTCTAGTTCAGAGTGATATAAAGAACTTATACTTGATCAGTTTAAACATGATCTTAAGTCTTTTGAAAGGGGGAGAACTAAACATGCTGATTTGTAAGCACAACTTGCTAAACATTTTAGTCATTTCCATGAAATAACTGAGATATGCTCCAAAGAACTTGAATCAAATGTGAAACTGGTTGTAAAATCAGTGAGGTAGCACTGAAGGAAAATTTATTCTGTAAAAAAATGCAGTTGCCATACAAATATGTTAATTTCCTCTTTCAAGAAATTAACTGTTTTCTAGCTAATATTGTTTCCATGCAAAACAAAGCTGCGTAATCCTTGTGAAATATTTCTAGTCAGAAAAAAACATGTTTTATGTAACACACAGCTCAACTAATTATCTAGCTATACTAGAAAGTCCTCTTTCTAAACATGAAAAGAAGGTGAATGCCTTAAATACTGTAACTTGTGCTTTAACACAAAATCTTGCTCCTGTTTGTGTGCCAGCAAGTCTTATAATCCATGGCGAAGGGAGGTTGGGGGAAAAATCACACCAAAATTGTACCAGAGAAACCTATGATCAAGCCCTTATGCTGAACCAAATTACAGAATTGCCTTTTTTGTTTTAGCTGTGTGTTCAGACTCACCCTGGATATAATCAGACTCATCCCTAGTTGAGCTCTAGAGACTCTAAGTGGAAGAAAAATGTTCAGAGTGGAAGCTTGGTTTCATATACTTAATTTCAGAGCATGCAGAAAGACACTTGTCTTAGGGGTAAGCCTAGGACAGCAGGGTATTTCTTACTAGGACGGTATTCAAATAGCATACGTCATCAGCTGGTGGTGTAAGTCTAGTCAACGGAGCCACTGGCAATTCAGGTAAGTTAAGAATCCTGCCTACAATTCTGTATTTTTCTTTCCCCCCTGCCCTTCTGGAGGATCTGGAGCAATTACCTGCTTTGGAAATTAGAACAGGGAGGTGCAAGTCCCGTATCTTGCTGACAAACTGAACAGCCTTGAGCAAGCAGCCTGGAGAAGCCTCCAAAATGGGATGTACTGTGCTTGTCACTCTAATTAAATGCGAATGGTGTGGACACAAAGCACGAGGTTTCCAAGGCAGCAAAACTAGGAAAAACATGGCAAAATGAGCTGGGCTGCATTCTGCAAGTGGCAACATCAAGCCATTATATTTTGAGGTGAGGGAAATATTTCTGTGTTCTGCTCTGTATTCTTTGAAAGGAGTTTTTTTAAGGAAGAGATAGCAGAAGAAAACAAGATATTGACATAAAGGTCAGGAAGCAAAAGCAGTCTAAGGTGAATTGGCTACTTCCATTTCCCTCCAAGCTCTGTTTAAACAGTTAAGCAAGACCAAAAAAAACCCACCACCAAACAAACCTAGAATTCCCAAGCAGAAAAAAAAAAAACCCAAAACCTAAACACAAGCCCACCAAACAAGCAAAAAAAACCCCAAACCCACAACCCCCCACCCCCAAAAAAAACCCACAACCCCACACCTTATCTACCACCTAGTGACTGTGTTGCTTTGGCTTAGGAGTGTAGTGCTAGATGCTACTGTAATAGAGACAACCCTTGCACTGTACTCACATGTACAATAGATACCAAATGCTGTACAGGTGTCAGAACTGGTTTTGTTCAGCAATTTTCCAGCTGTCAAAGTTACTGAAGACTAGAAAGCCTGATCTACTTACTCTAGCAACTTAATACAGTTTCAAGTAACTTCCCCCTGCCATCCTCCCCCAGTTTATTGCAGTTGAATCATATACCTCAAAATCAGAACAGTTTAAGAATCATGATTTCTGAATGATGGGAACTGACCCTATTGCTACACCTCTTGCCCTGGGTTTGGAGCAAGCATCTTACTGGAATTCTTCTAACAGTGCAAAATGCCTCTTAGGGGAATCCCATGTGACCCATTTAAAATGCCTAAATAGCAATTTTCAATTAAAAATTCTCTCTACCTCCTATTTACTAGCTGCATCTTCAAAGATAGCTTTGTATGCAACTAAATAATTCATCGATTTTTAGTATACAATAGAACTTTTAAAAATACAGAAGTGGTAGTATACTTTCTACCTAGACATTCAGAGTCTTCACTGGGACTTACCAGAAAGTGCAAATATAGATTAATCTATCACAGTCTTAAGTTCTAGTTGTTTCTTTAAATGCTAATTTTACAAAGGCTTTAATTCCCCATATGGAGGCACTAAGCACCAGCCCATTTTGTTCCTGGCAAAACTGGAGGAAAGCTTACTTCAAATTTCTAATTAAAATTCTTTCTTGCTGCCTAAGGAGCCCTGATGAGATTCCTCAGGGTAGTTGGATGGGTTTGTGATTGAATTACAACTGGCCCGATTGCGTGAATATTTCATTTAAATGTTGTGAACTGAAAACATCAATTAATGACAACCTGAATAATAAAAAGCACTACTTTACCTTCAATCCTGTCTTCTCCCACAGTTGATTCAAATTAGATGCTTAGTCACTGGGAGAAAAAACAAAACACAAACCAACCCAGAAACAAAAAGCCAAGCAGGAGTCACTACGTGGGAAGAAGAGGTGACTGAAGTCAGAAACACTTTGCCTGGAGATGGTTGTGTATGCAACATCGTTGGAGAACTGCCCTCATGAAGTGTGGCCATGCTCCTGATCTGCCATTTATTCAATATCCTACATTACTTCTGTTTCTGTCCAATCTCACTTAAGGTAATTTCAGTCTATCTTCACATCTTTTATTTATCATTATCATTGCCTTTTTGGTTTTTTGTGGTGGTTTTTTGGTTGTTTGTTTTTTTTTTTTTTTTTTTTTTTTTTTACTAGAGAACCACCTTGCCTGTAGGTTCATTGGGGAACATATGCTAATCTGGTTAAAAATTCTGAATCATCAGATTGGCCAAACTCTTCCAGTCCTAGGCATGAGCTTTTGGTGAATTGCCCACACTTACAAGTGAACGTTTTAGCTAGGGTGATTAGGAGCAATCCATCTGTGTCTGATTCCCTGGCTGGATTATAGGTGTCTCCTAAAATACACAGTCATATGAGCTGCTACTTGGAGTGAAAATACAAGAGTCTGGGAAGTCTTAAAGTAAAACTAAATGCTGAGGGTTGATAAACTGATAAAGATGCAGTTTCTTCTGATTGGTGCTGGAAATCCACAATTGATGACTTTGACAGGTTCTGTGTGCACCCTGCCTGCAGGGAGTCTGCTCCTTTTGGTTTTTGTAGCTTTGTCAAAGTAGTAAAATTAAAAGGCTCATGACAATTGGTCTAAATCTGGCCCAAGTTCTGCTGTTCCCAAACTGTTCTTAATAGTTGATGACTGATAGGACCTTGACAACTTGAAGAAAATAATTTTATTAATGATAACTTTATTGTTAATTATTAGTGATCCACAAGTTTAAATTGTCAACTTGATTGTCATAACAGCACAGTGACTAAATCAGGATAAGTTTTAGTAGGATTAAGGTGTTCCTATAATAGAGTTTTCAATGACTGTATCGATATCCCTAGATCAGAATAAAAACCTTCCTTGTGTTCCTACATCAGGAACAGGTCAAATGAAGCTAGCAGAGCTATACCGGGGAAACAAAAACAAAAACAGAAACCAGAGCCAGTGAAAAAGACAGGAAATAAACCCACAACTTAATTAGTCTTCTGCAGCAGCCATGGTGATTTCCTACGTAAAAATGCAGTCAGCACAAAGCACTGCGTGAGGATCAATATTACAAGCCTCACATGCAAGGATATAGGCTTATTCTGGCAGCTGCAAACTGTTCTGGTGCTGTCACCTGTCAGCCACGGAAGAACGCCTTTCACTTTGTCTTAGTAGTGTACCATCTCACGGGCTGATTCTTCCACAGAAACATGACCCCCCCCTACTTAATTTCAGTACTCCTCAAATTAATTTTCAGCTGGAAATACACCAAAATTGCACTTAATTATTTACTGATGCCATTCTGCTAGATTTTGGGGCTTCCTTCTTTGTGGCAAAATTCTGTAGATTACAGCAAATAGTCATAACATAATCTATATTTATATATAATTATAGTAATATAATTTAGCAAATACAATTTGAAACATATTCTGCATATGACTTCCTAAATTTAGTGTTTTTTTCTTTTTCTACAGGATAAACGTCACAATTAGAGTGTTTATAAAGCATTTCCTCCCTTGTACAGTTTTTCCTTTGTTTTTGAGCTACTATCCTCACACTAGGAGCAGTTTTCTCAAATCTATTCTGCCTGAATTTCTCATTCTATTTTTAGTTCCAAATAAATCCAAATCTGAAAGCAAAACTCAGCTGAAAAAACATATGATTTGGATTTAAGAAAATCTCTTCACAAGAAACCTTATGGTTTGATGATGTTTTGGTGCAAGTCTGTGAGCTGATCTCGGTACTGCTGGGAGTAAACCACAAATTTAGTCTTAGATGCTGGAAAAAAACCCAAACCTGAATTGATAACCTGGAAACTGTAATTCAGACCAAAATCTCACACAAGTTGCTTCTATGTGTCAGTGGCCTAAGCAACATATTTCTAATCACCCTTCAATGGTAACTCTGATCTCAAAATTCCACCAATACTGAAAACAATCAGACTGGATTTGGATTCTAGACTACAGTCATCTGCAGAACAACCTTTAGGAAATGTTTAGACATGGATCCATTTTTATTTCAAACTGTTTGCATTTCTAAGAATATATCTGAGAATCAGTTTGGTTCAAGCCAGGCTTTGGCTTCTAGGGAAATGAGGCGGAAATACAGGCAGGAGTTTAATTGTTTTTTAATAAGGAAAATACTTGGCTTTAAATTCCTTCAAAAGTGCATGGGCACAAATTTTATGTCAAACTTGGTATTTGAGCTGTCTGCGATAATTAGTGGCTCAGTCTGAGTGAAGATTCAGTGTCAGATCATTGCCTCTGCATGCACTGATGTCAGTCAAAGTACCATCTTGACTGTACATTCAGATTATGTAATTTTTTTTGGTAAATGGGGTGATTTTTGGGGGGGTGTGTGTGCTGGTTTTTTTTTTTTAACTTCCAAGAATTACTGACTTTGTAAGAAATATTTTAATGGGACTAAGAGAAACATTGTATTAAGTCTGCATCTTTTTAAATATAGTTGCCCTAGACAAGATAATAAATTCCTCAATAAGAAAAGTGCCTCTTAAGAAGAGTTGTTGCTTTATTGACAAAGAATTTTATCTCCATGCCTCAGTGGAGATCATGGAGTAACACTGGTCAGTGAAGTTACGTGGGTTACAAGGAGTGGAGTAGGCAAGGTGGAAAATCTAGAGATACTTACCTTCCATTCCTGGAAATCACGCTGCCATCAATACCAAACTAAATTTTGCTAGCCTGTAGATGGGCTCATATGCAAAGAGGCAAAATTATTTTTCTGCCTACATGATGAAAAGCCTGGAAAATGCACACTCAGAAATTATGAAACACTCCTCAAAGTGCACCATACATTTTAGTTGTACTGCAGAACTGTTTTACTGAGTCCAAATCCCCCACCTCCACATTACGTTTTTGTTCCCTGTGGGATTAGATATGACCTTAAAAAACATGCTGAACAGCAGTGTAAGACTAAAACCTTATTTCTAGAGAAACTGGCTTAAAGATTTGCCAACTTTGTTTTTCATATGGAAAACATTTTCGTGAATCTTTTTATTTAAGCTATTTCAAAGAAGTTTCATTTTGGAAACACAGGAGAAACATTAAAAGCATCCTGTTTGACATTGTTGAGAGTAGAACATTTTGATTTTGGTCCAAAATAACATGTCTAAAACTAATTTTAAAACTTCTAGAAAATTCATAAGGGGTCAAATTAGGGTGACATATTTTCATTTTAAACCAAAATAATTTTGTCACCCAAAACCTCAGCTTTCCTACATGAATTTCACTTTATAGGAAACCTAAATTCCTCCTTTTGTTTGAAAATTTAAGAAAATTTATTCTTTAAAAGTCACAAACCCCACTAAACAGAAAGCCTGTAGTTCATTCCCATTTCTTATATAACAAAAGCTGCCGCATTTATGGCATTAGATTACCGTTTCAAAAGCCTACAACAACCACAAATTTAATATAAATCATCATTTTAATGATTACTCATCAGCAAATTCTGTAAAAGATACATTTTTTTAAACCTTCAAACTTCTCACATCATTCTAGGTATTAAATATTCTGATTATTTTATAGCTGAATTTAGAATTCTCAGAACTGCCAAATATGCAGACCCAGGATTACTCTAGAAAGTGTCTCCAGTTTTACATGACTGCATCCCTTTATCTAGACAGTTTAACTCTATTGCTGCCAGAAAAGAAAATTTGTTTGTCTGCATAGGCAGCCTGTAGGTTGCGGGTACAAAAAGAGTGCAAGATGTACAGCCTCCTCTGTCTTACATGCAGTGGGCTCACAGCTCATTAGAGTTTAGATTGTAGCATTTTTATTTGTAGAAATGAGTCAGAGCCAGCTGTATTTCCAGAGACTAGTTTGAAGTTCTAGTGCCAACTTAATCTGTCTTTTCACTGTAGAAATAGTAAAACTAGGCAAACTGAATGTAAAAATCACATAGTGATTATCATAACTTACAAAAGCAAGTTACACTAAGCTTTTGTTCACTTTTTATAAAGGGATACAAGAGTCGTCACTTAAGGAATGTGTGATGACTGACTTTTTTAAAATAAAAAACTAGTTAGTTTTTCATCCTATGTCAAATGCTGAGGTCTCAAGGCTGTAATGTAAACAAAGTTTCTATTTCATTATCACGTAGATTCACACAGGGACCCAACTATTTAAATACCCCTTTAAACACATAAACCCACAATTTAGATCCTCAACACCCCTGCTCAGCTTCCACCCTGGAGAGAACTGAACTTGTGTGGCACTTTGTGTTTTCCACTAGACAGGCACAGTACAGCACAGCCCGAGTCCTGGTGACGATCAAGGTGCCTGGTCATTTTCCACCCTAGGCATTTCTCTTCCTAACTTGAGAAATGATCCAATGATACGTTTGTGGTTCAAGTACTCCAGCTGCCTTTGACTTCCCAGGAAATACGTGCTGTCTGGAATGTTCACCTTTTCTCCAGTATCTCCATCACTGAGGTACTCGCTCATCTGCATGATTTGGTGAACAGAACTGGCCACCTTTCTTAAAAGAGAAGGTACTAATCATTAGCCTGCAGCTTTTCTCCCTCTGTGGCCCAGCAGCTATGAAAGTCAGCATGTTTCACCTGTGTCCCATTCTTAAGACAATTTCTATTCATAACCTCTCCCTTACTAGCCCCTCCTCAAGGCATGCAGCCCTGTGCCAGTGTGCAAGGTCAATCCTTGCTCTGGAGGCACCTGGGACAGTACCTAAAGTGGGGTGTCAGCAAGGACTGGGTTTTGCAGCTGTGCCCTACATCTCTTCTGTGCCATGGTCTTTCAACAGCATAGCCGATTTACTTGTTTTATACACAGAACAGCTTTCGACAGGACAGAGACACTGGATGGGAAAAGGTGAGTCTTCTGCTCCTCAGTCACATGAAGGCCATCTGTAAAATATCTACTTCAAACCTCACTGACTTCAATTTGCCAGCTGCAAAACACTCCTGAACACTGTTGTAGAAGACTAAAAGCCACAAAACATTGTGTCATAACAACCCCCAGTTCCTAGCCACCTGCAAAAGGAGTGACAGCATCCAGATAGATCAAGGAACGTAGATTTGACCATTACCTGTTAGGATGCAAATCACTAAGCAAGCTTGGCAAAACTGCTGTTTGTCCCTATTCTCATGAAATACGGACATTGTTATATTCTATTTAATATGTCTCCTCAGACATACTGTAGCTGTAATGCATTTGACACAACCTATTAAATAAATCAACATTTGGAATTTCCCCAGGTAGGGATTCTTTTTCCTCATAATTACTATAGGAATCAGTTTTACAGGTTAAATTGTACTTACATGGATTTCATTGTTTAATAAAGGGACGCCTTTCAATTTCAGCTTCCATAATGGTACTTAATTTTATATATTCTTGCTTAGAAGTATAAGAGCCGAAAAGAAAACACATTTACGTGCTAGAGTGCCTTTCCTAAAACTACCAAATTGATGTTTTTAGACAAGAGTAGTGAAATCGTATCCTGAGGGCAAGCAAACTATGTTTCAGTGTTTTGTTGATTTTCAGAAGAGGCAGAAAACAGCAGATCACAATGCACAACACTTCCCGAATTACCTTAATGTTTAGATTATGTGGATTCTGTATGAAAGGCTGTCATGTACCTTACATGCTTCAAATTGACTGCTATGTGAACAGCTGAGTATTTCCGATGAGATATTTCAAAACCTGGAGTTCATTAAAAAACCCTCCGATCAACTCCCCTCCCACCCCAATCCTAATCAAAAAGACCCAAACCCACTGAAACCGCACTGACTCTGAAACAGTGACCTGCCCCTCTGACTATGAATAAATTGCTTTCTCAGTATGCTGTTCTGCAGTTTTCACTTTAAAAAAAAAAGACTGGAGCATTTCCAAACAGCTTTTCAATTATAACAGAATTCTTAGTCTGGCAACTTATAGACTGTAGGTTAAGAAACCACATTTATTACTGAAGACCTGAGAATGCAGCAATTAAGTGGCACAATGGAATCGTAACTAGATGAAATCTCAGATCAGGTTACATGCACACAACTGTGTTCCTGCTCCCATACACACAACACACACACCTGACATAGCCAAGTAAATTTGCTCCATGCCACAGCAGCTGTGAGCAAGAGTATTTCCAGGAAAACTGGGAAATCAATACCATAGCATACACTGATCACGGACACGGTTGTTTTCCACTTACAACATTCGTATCTTGCTGAGTCACCCATGAAGCACTGATGTAACTGGGAAACAAGTATGAACTTCTGACTAGTCCAGCAGTCTCAGGAATCCAGAACTCTGTTTGGTTTTTTATTATCATTAATTTTATTTATTATAGTAGCTGTGTCAGAGCTGACCAGAATCGGGGCACCCCTTTTTGCTGAGCACTTTAAGACAGCATAGCTGAGGCAATTTCTGTGTGGGGAAACTCAGGAAAGCACCAAACTGAATTTCCAGAGCTTTGCATTTAATACATACTGGACCCCGCTATAGACAATCACTTTGAAATAAGCTTATTTTCATTCCATTGACTCGGCTCAAGTGTAATATTGAAGTATCTGCCAGTATGTTATAGCCACAAATATTCTCATGAAAGTACAGCATATATAAATCAAGTTTCTTCCCAAATACAGCCTTTGGTTACAGCCTTGGGATTGTTACCACATTTCAAATGAAGTACAAGTCATAGGAATTTGTGGTTTGTTTGTTTGGTTTTTTTCCTTCTGCCCCTTCCCCCCTCCCCTGCCCCCCACCTCCCCATTAAAAACCAGCAGCACTAGGGTTTTGTTGCTGACACAGCTCTTGGGTACATACTATTTTGCCAGTTTTTAACCAACAAAACACCGTGCTAGCAACAGTTTGCAGTACAAATTGGGTCTGTCATTTAAAACACACAAACGTCCCTTTTTAAATACACTTAGAAAAAGAAGAGAACAAAAGGAAAGGCACAAAGGACTATGGTTGCAAATGGGGCAAGCTGTTACATTGGGTACCGCTACAATTTTCCTTTTCTCTGATACTATACGTCCCTGTGACATCCATTTTCATCCTTTTTGCTAGTGACCACACAGCACGACACAAACTGAAACCTGTCATCTTGCTGCTACAGTTCTGGCAGGAGCACACATTGTGTCACACTTCTCCGCAATGTTTGACATTCTCAGAACATATCTTTCCCTCACAGGCAGCATAGAAAATAAGATGTCCCACCTGAAACTTAGTATTGAAATAGAAATTTTCTTTCTCCATATAGGAACACAAGTTCAAACGTGCCCAATCCCAAGTGAATCCAGTTCTTCTTTCAATGTACCCCAAGTTTCAGGATATTCATTGGAATCTCAGCATCTCCTGTAGAAGTTCTTTCACTTGCCATAAAATACTGAAATGGGGACTGACAAACAACGGGGTCTTCCAAACAAGTCTTCCAACAACCACTCTAGAGAGTAATAGTCTTGACTTGCTGAATCTTGTGAAATCAAACTAGAGAGGCAGAGATTTAGCCAGTGACTACAAAACTTTTTGGGGCAGGATACTGTCTCCTGAGCAGTACAACTAACTTTGTATGGAGTTAAGCAAAAGGAAAAAAAATATATTTATTTTGGTGTCTCACCAACCATATGTGTGTTTTAAGTATTAGCTGTTAAGTGTAAGTGAGGCACTGGTGCCCATCTTTCCTTTAGAAGAGAGGTCAAAGCTATGAAGCTGAATGGGATATTTCCCTGAACCCTGAAGTTAGATGCTTGGGTCTGGAAAAAATAGTTCAAGAAACCATGCTTAGAAAGATTCCTGGTGAATTTTCTGATTTGTGTGAATTCCATCAGTATTCTGCCTTTCTATACGATAGCCTGAAAGTTACCCTGAGCTTTCAATAGGCTTATGTTAAAAAAAAATTAAGATCCCACAATCACTGTATATGACATATAGGTCACTAAGTATAATTCTAAAGACAGAGCTGTGCAAACAGTGTTTCCCAACATTTGCATTTACCGATGCAAACCATAGGTAAAGAAAGAAAGAAAAAAAACAATCAAAATCCTGATTTTGTTTTTCCACAGTGCAGAGCATGATTTCTTGCTATTTCATTTGGTTCAAGCTTGGTTGCTTTTGTTATTCAAAGGTGCTGGACAAGCTCAGCAGCCAAAGAACATGGGAAGAAGTTAGTTTTGCAATTCTTATTTGACCTGAAAAAGAACTGAACCTGATATCTGATGGAGAATATTTGTTTTAAAGACAATTTTTTTTAAAGCACAAAATCCTCACCAAGTGTAAGGCAGCATAGCCCCTCTGCAGTAATTGTGCATTTGTGCCATCTGAGACTACTGACTTTTGTGCTTTTTTTCTGGGCTTCACCCCTCCCCACCTTCTATCATGAAGGCTGCATTGCTACAAGTGTCAGTTAAGACCCCATGAGATACAGGATGTCTCATTACATTTAAAATCCAGTTTAATCTTAGAATATAGATGGAGGATGAACCCAAAGGTTTTTTTGCTTCTTTTAAATTCACTAGGGGACTGCATAATTCCACAAACATTTGAACAATGATGATCTATAAAAGGACAAGGAGGGGAACCCAACCTTTTTTTGCTTTAATTCCTCTACTTCCGAGCACTGTTTTGAGATATCGAGGCTTAAAGTGAGAAACATACATCAAGATTTATTTGCATTTAAACTGCACTGATTTTTCCATGTCAAATCTGACAAAGCTGAGGGCACGAGAAGAGCAATATTTCACACAAAATACTCATAGCTTCCCAAATTTACTAAAAGCTCTGAGGAATTCTAAATGACTGGGTCTTGTTTAGCCCATGGAGACACAAACTCATCAATTCTGCTGTCATACATGGTACATCATTTTCTTCAGCTTCTACAAACACACCTGCTTTAATCAGGATCCTTCCCTCTCAAACAGGAGATTTTTGTTATCTCTTGGATATGCAGCTAATACACACTCTGTGTCCCCCTCCCCCCTTAAAAGCAGTATTAGTTCTCTGTCTCAAAGAAATGGTTAAATCAAAACTGTCTATCCTAAGCAGCAAATAGAATAGCAGAAGCTCTTTGTTTTCAAACTAATTTGCACTAGTAAAGTCAACCATTCCTTTCTCTGGTGTCTTAATTAAAAGTCTTAATCCCTCTGATTTCACACTAGAAAAAGGAGGAATGTGGTAGTGGGACATGAGCATATTTATTTTACACAGGCACACATGATTTAGAAAGTCCATTTTACACACAGTATTAGTGTTAGTGGCATATGTTCTTGCTAATGATAATTCCAGCCTTTTGCTGGAATATTTAACCATACTCAAATATAGTTTTAGATCAAGGATCCAAAGTCCCCTGCCCAAACACATTGGCCTGGGTTATGATCTGGATCTGTAGCCTAATTTCATAGCTACAAACAGCCTGTTGATACCTTAACCACTTTAACAAATCCATAGATGACAGTACTGAGCTGCACATAGCACCTGCCACTGGTAGACTTCCATAATCATCACCCTTAAAGGGAAAACTTCTCAAAATGAGCCAGAAAAGAAATTTTGTAAGACACTTACTACATTTTAGCAGAGAGTAATGCTCCATATTTGCATCACACTGTACATTGTAATATGATTAATGTTCTTTTATATCCAGTGTCTGAACATAGTTTCATGTAACAAGGTTTCCTGAATGTTTTTCGTCTCATTACTACATATTTCAACCCCAGCTAGAGAAACATTTAGATAATGACCCTTAGTCAAAAGTCTTTGTATTCTTCTGCAGGATTACATCTATTAGACTCTGTTAATCTAAACCTGAATGTGTAATTACAGTTCTGTGGAGTAGGGAGCAGATGCTTCTGCCCCAGCAAAATCCTGCTCAACCTTTAGAACATGCTAATGTACACCAATTTATAGACAGATCAAAATGTGTTATGTGGGATCACCAGACAATTAGCTCGCAGCATGAAATAAATGTAGAGTTAAAAAGGTGTTTGAAAATGTTTTTTGCCCGTAAGTACATAAATCATGGTTATCTGAAATGAAAATGAGGGGGAGAAAGAAAGAAAGAAGTCTATAAATTCAAGAATATACACATAAAAAAATTAGAATACTATAAGAACCAGAGGACCTACCATCAAACCTACTTCAGTTGTAACCTTCTCCTGGTTTCTCCAGTCACTGCAATTACCAGGAAGAAAACTATGCTTAGTGTATACTTCTGCTTTATGGCACACAACACCCTCCTGAAGGCATTTTTTGGATTATGAGATGAGGCATGTGGCAGCACTGCTTCCAACAGCTTTTGGCAAGTTTAACATACTCCTTTCTAGAAAATGTGCTCATGACCACACTGTCATCTTTTAGGTATAATCCAGAGCATAGGGAGGCTGCCTTTATCACTTTGCTAAGGGTAGCCAGTGTTTACCAGGCATAGATCCATTTCCAGAATTTGCTCATTAAGGCCACTTCATGCCTGAATTCAAAGACTAAAAGCTACTCCACACTTATCAGAAGCTCTCCTTAAACTGATACAATTGAATGCTAGTCAAGGGCTTTCATAGATATACACTGTTAAAAAATCAAGAATAGTTAAATGAAGTGTAGAAGAGATACAAATTCAATTCATTCAGAAATGAAGTGCTGAAAAAGTACCTATTAAAGCAGCTAAGTAATGCAAATGCCTAGAGAGTATGTTAGCAGACACCCCAATCTGACTTTACTCTCACTGAATGTTCACTGTTGCAGAAGAATCATTTTCCTTTTGTCAAGTCAGAAGTTTCTGTATAAAATGTCATCTAAATTAAACACTGCAAAAGAAATGTCACCGACAGCTTTTAAAGACAAAATGCATGGGAATCCTCCGAGTTGATTCTTACGCTGAGAGGTGGGGAGAGAAAGAGACTGTGGCAGGGATCAAAGAGAGGTTTAATACAGCATTGTATGTCTTCAGTGGTTACTCAGTTTTAACTACACTTTTGCAAGATTCTGCAATATAAATTTAATTTCCCAAGAAAAGCCTGTTTTTCTAACTGGTTCATGATTACCAAAGGAAGAGGTGTCTAAGCCCACAAACAGATGTTGCTCAACTGCCTCAGCTTTTTGTTTGATACAGAAAAATAGAAGTGTGACTCAATAGTTATATCCTATGGAATTAATAAGAGGATTTTATATAGATGCTTTAAAACTACAAAACTGAAGAAAGCAGCAAAATACAGCACTCAGAAAGCTGAAGGTTTTTTTAAGTTGTCAATTAATAGGAAGAGCGGCTGGTGAGACCATTTTCAGCTTGTCTAGCAATATTTGCAACTATTTAGAAAGGAAAAGCAGGTGAAGAATGCATGGGGGAGAGGTTATAAAAGTTACAGCTGTATTAAAGTCCTTCATCCAATTAAGCATATAAACTGGTGTTGCAGGTTTTACCTGCAAAAGTTTGTTTAATATCAAGAGATCAAAAAGAATGTTATTGTGAAGTAACTCTCCCCACCACCACCCCAAAACATGACTATTTCTCTGCAAAACTGAGCAGTCTTGTACAATTTTCTTAGCTGTCATTTCAGCTCAGAAGGAATGAGTTTGCTCTCTCCCTTCTGACACTCTCCTAGTCTCAGCTATTCAAACTTCTGAAAAGCAACTAGATAAAATGAACAAAGTGCAAACAAAACATGGCACCCACTCCTCCTTCGTCCTACAAATTAGTACATGCCAGGATCCACCATCCCAAACACCTGCCCTACATATTTTTTCAGAAGCCGCTTAGTACTACCCGTCATCCAAAGCCACAGAGAAATCGCTCAAAAACTTGTTCTGCTTGACCTCCTTGAATCAGTTCCTCTCATATTATCTGCTGCCTCTTGCTAAATTATTTGACCTAAGCTTTTGAACCGGTCACTTAGCATTTTGTCCTTATGGTATTTTTGATAAGGATTTCCTCTCTGTCTTGAAAATGAATTAATAAAGTTGTGACCAAGTTTCATTCCTAATCTATTAAATCCTTCTTTCTTTTCTTCTAGGGGACTTGGATACAAGCAGAAACTAGTCCATCCTGAGCTTAAAACTTACATATACCCCCTGAGATAGATTCTTTTTTCCCCTTCCAGTTATTCAAAGCTGTATTCAAATCTTATATTTCCAGCTTCAGTTTTAATTTGGATTGACAATAACAATCTTTCCTGAGTTCTTTGACCTTTCCCCTCCAGGAACTTATCCTAGTTATCTCCCAGGGAATACAAGGGACAGGCCATTACAGAGCTGGGACAAAGTGCTCCATTAGAGTTCAGTGCCTGAATCAGCAGTATGCCAGCTTAACGAGCTGACACAAATTATTGTGCCTTTCTGGAAACAAGTGGACTTCTTGTCTCAGGAGACCAATATGAAGTGACATATTGAGGCAAGCACTGGCATTTCCATCATCACTGTTGCCAGGGCTTAAGCTTAAGGACAAGCCTACCGCTGATCTAAACAGCATGCAGCATCAGTACATAAAGCCATAAGAAAATTGCCAGGTCATAGCAGTGAGGCATCACTTTGACTCTCTGAGAGCCGTGGGTTAAAATGACTCAAGGAAGCTTTAAAAAGAAATTGCATTTGTTACATAAACCTTTATATGGGGCTCTGTGTCTTCTCCCAGCACAGGGCTGGCAGCAGGAATAAAGCCTGGGAAATGGATACCAGGAAACAAAAAAGGAAACCCAGTCATTTTCACCATTTTCATGCCTGCTTGCCTTCTTCCCACCCCCTCCACCACCTACTTCTGTACATATCTTGGTCCAAGTAGAGCTATGGTAACAGAGAAAGAAACATATATTTCTGGATTAATAACCCTGTCCCACCATTTCAATCCAGTGTCTAATACTAACCTACTAGACACTGAGAACCTGGTACAACATCCTATGGGTATCCCATTGAGCACAAGCTGTTGTATCAGGTCTAACATAAAAGGAAGTTCACTTCAGTGTGACAGCAATGGGAGATATCAATGTGCTGCAGGTATTCAGGTTACCTTAAGGGCTCTATGACCTCCTTGTGCCAAAATCTCCCTTTAAAGTAAAGCAGCTTTGTAGACAAATAGGCAGTTTGTATCAGTTTGACCCACTTTGGGTTTATGCCAGTGTGCCTCCACTAGTAGGACAGAACATAGAGAAATGGAAGGAAGAGATGGAAAACTTACCAAAACATGACCTAATTTATTTTTTTAACATTGACTCTGAAATGGTTTTAAGGTTATTCCTTTTTCCTCTACCCTTATTGTCCCACCTTACTTCACACAGAGAAACACACAACACCAGAACACAGAGGTTCTGCCTGACAGCTCACTGTGCACAGCCACACCAATAAATAAAAAAATCCCTGCAGCCCAACAAACAGCAGTCAACTAAGGTGACTGGAGTAGAGAAGCACTCTTACTGCAAAGAAATACATATTATTACTAGCTTTGAGTAATGCCTTTGTGGCTTGCAACAAGTGTGGTCCCCATTGTGCAACACTTTGCCCCCAGCAGCATCTTTGGTCTCCTACCTTCCTCATTTTTGGTCATTTGGCGAGACATGAGCAAGGAGGATGCTGATCCACTGAGCAATGGGGCAACTGAACAATTTTTACTCATCATCTCTGTCTTTGGCCATTTCAGTTCTCAATAGATGCTGCCAGCAGACAAGAAGGCAATTTGAGAAGTAAGCTACAGCCTGTCTTGGGTAAACACAGGAAAAGAACGCTACGTTTTAGGAGTCCAGTCTGAATTCAACTCAGAGCAAAAACGTATTTCACTGCAGTCTACTGCAGTTCATTCTGGTACCACAAACCCTCCTGGAACAGGCCACTGTCCTCCTGGTGTACTCCTGTTCATGCCTGCGTGGCTTTTGTTCTGTAGCTAGTGGGAAGTTAGTCTTTTGCTAAATAGCAAAATTATTCTGTGCTGTTCTCCTCGGTCCCTGCTGTCTCACTAGGTGGTGGCTCTCCAGCACTTCTCTCAAAGCATAAGACAGTAATTCCTCATTTTAAATTATGTTTGTCTCAGTTTTTTAAGTGTGGTTGTTACTGTACTGTGAGCATACATAATACTTCGCAGACTAGGGGAAAAGAATTGTCTGTCCTGTCTGGCATATATCAAAAAATTCAAAGTGTGCTAAACAGAATACCTGTTGAAACAAGGGAAGACAGAGCTGTACTTGATTTCAGTTCAGCTTTTCCTCATACCTGCAGCTGCACAATGCTGCAATTCAGCTGTATCCCACTGTGCAAAGAAAGGATTTACTGACACAGAACAACTGAGTATTCAATATCTGCACATCACCTGGTCTTAAATAACCCAGCTGGGGTATCAGAAGCAGCTTACATCTGTTAGCTCAGCACTCTACACAGACCATTGTACTCTGCTTAGCAGGCAGAGCACAGCACAGCACTAGCACAGCTATGCTGCTGGTACCAGCACAGGTAGCTCTGCTTGACCCCTCACTGTGCTATACCTAACATGCTTCAGTCACAAAGTTTGATGCATAATGGAATTAACCAGGCGTAAGTGAAGCTCAGATGGTTATACTGGTCCAGGACCGGCATCACAGGAGAAAGTGAGGATTGTTAAGATCTGATAACGCCCGTCAGAAAGTGTTTCTGTAATACACTTCATGGGAATTCACTGATTTGCAGAGGGTTTTTTTGGTGAGGAAGGCTGAGTTTCAACATTTTTAAAATTTACATCTTGAAAGCATTTCAAAGTCATCTAAACACTTTGTTTTGACATTTTTTAAAAATGAAGAATTGTCTTGCTTTGGTTCAGAATGATTGCTTTAAAATTGAAGCAGTTAAAGTCTAAATAAAATATTTGCCTTCAGCTGATACTTTGCTTATCAACATTTTTATTCAAAAAATTCAAATGGGTCTAAAGTTTGATACAGGAATATCTAATACAGTAATATCTCAAATCCCTGGCTTTCTCAACCTGTAATATCCAACCCAGTTCTGCTTGTCAGCAAAGAAATCAGATGCAGAAACTTTGCTGAATCACTTGTGCTCTGTGGAAGGATCCAGGCTCTCACATTCACACCGAAGCGAGAGCACAGCAAGCGTAAGAGAGGTTCCAACACCATTGTTACCCTGCTTCAACGGAGACAACTTGAAAGTTGAGGCTTAAAGTGTCATAAGGATTGAAAAGTCGTGGTAGGTGAAAGGATCAAAAGAAGCAATTATATATTGGAGTAAGGGTAGGTGAGAGGAGCACATGAAAGAAAGTTTAAGCTGAAGCTCTGTGTCATTGCCCAAGGTAAGAGCTGCTCCTGTCCATGTGCTGTTTGAGAAAGGAAGACCTTACACCACAGGATCATGCTTGACATGACGCAGGATTACAACATCTTCATTTAACGTATTTCCTAGTCTGAACAATATTCAAAAGGAGCACATCTCACAAGAAAGCATCCATAAATCCAAATACTATTCTTAGCAATTTCCTTCAACCTTCAGTAAATTTAGTGCTGGGTAAAAGGCAGCCAAACTGACAGCCCTGAGAAATGAAGCCTTTAGTTATCCCAGAAATGCCAGAGAAGGTGTAATCGCAGACTTCCTACATTGCTTTGGTCATCTCGATGGAGGATATCCAGGGCTGAAGAAGAAATTCCAGACCAAGGTCTCTGTCTGCAGCATCTGTCATCAAATGCCTAGCGAGCCTGCTTTTTGTTTTCATGGAGATTCTTCTCCACTAGAAACTGAACAGAATTATTTTAGCAAATCCTCCAGAGACCCATTAGACAGGAATAAGCTTAATTAAGTGCTAGTCAATCCAGATGCAAACTGGTAAGGGAATCTGCAAAGCGCAGATCATCAGACATATCACATTCAATGAACAGAAATCCTTCCTCTGTCTTCTTGCTCTATTTTCTGAGCCCTCAAGGGAGTTCTTGGTGACACCCATACTCACCAGTACTGAAGAAATTATATTAGATGCCTTTTTTGTTTTGAGGTAGAAACATGCCGGCATGACGTTGTATGCAATGAGACCAGCAAAGCTCTTACAGACCCTGTGGCAAGACAAGGGTCACTAATCAGACAGAATAGGTTTGTGCATGTCCCCTCTGCTTGTGAAAGATACACGTGGTTTCTGGATGAACAATTAATGCTGCACTGGGTGCTACTCACATCTAATAGTAACCCTTTTGAGAGTTTTCTTCTGTTTTCCACTCCTCAGTTTGAGCCAGTCTCTCTCACATTGGCAGCATTTTCATCATGAAACATTTATTCATTTAAAGTTCTTAGTCATCTAGATACACTTCCTTTTTCATTTGCATACATAGCTTCCAACTTGTTAGCTTCCATGTGTAACCTGACCTGTCATACATGGCAGAAATTGCAGAAATCGGGCCTGATTGTTACCAGGCCTTGTAGAGATCTCTCCCTGCAATGCCTTGTAGATACTTTGTGTTTCGAGAATCCTACCCTGGAAAGACATGCTAAAACCAGACTTCATCCAAAGAAATTCAGCTTTAATCTTGCTGTGCCTTGGGTCCCCAGATAAGCAGAGGAGCACTATCTCACTTTTACAGATAGGGTTTTATGGGAATAAATATCACATTACTTAAAAACTATCTTGATTCTGTAGCATTCAGAGAATGCTAAATGTACATAGCCTAAACCAAACCAATGCACACATACATCTAACTTCCTATTTTTTTCCTTGTCACTTCTTTACAAAAGTTTATTCTGGATTTATGATGGCAACATTGACATACCAATCCATCATGGCATGCTACCAAAGTCCAAGCACCTATAAGAAGTAGGAGTTTGAGCAGTAAATATCTTGCCAATACAGCTTTGATAGAAGTTCACACTCTCTCCCTCTACAAGCAGGTAAGTGACAGGCACTGGCTATGATGCAGAGAGCAAAGTTTGTGAAGAGCAACAAAGTAGCTTTTAGGTCCCAGATTCCTTCATCACTTGCATGACTTGTATTTTCTGTTTTCTAGAAGTGCCTTAAAAGAAAAGAAGCAGTGGATGGAAATTCATTTTGGAAGTTACCCGAGCTCTGAGATCCCGAGCTCATCAGTCAGCACAGCTCTATACAGGCAGAGAATCTCACACCAATGTTTCAACTATGACCGGCCATCCTGAACTGGTAACAAGGTTTAATGAAAGCTCATGCCCTCCTTCCCTGAAAAGACTTTCAGATTCTGCTTTTCAGATCATAAATTTCACATGCAGGCCATCAATGGACTAAATTTCTCCCCCTTTTTGGTTCACCTTGTAGGACAGAAGAAGATCTTGCAGCAGAACCAACAGTAGAACCACTGAAGTCACTCAGTGACCAAAGTTACATGTTAAACCATGTACTTCTCATCCTATTATAAACCTTTTATGCCCATGTCCCACCTCAAGTTCAGATCACACACTATGAAGTGAACTTAGTTCTTTGATTATTTGCTGTACCTGGGAGGAATTTTCCCTTCTCAGCCCAATTCCACCATCAAGAAGGGCCGAAACTTTACCTGCAGATCATACTGCAATTTTGTGAGGCTTTTATCTTCCTGGTTTTTTTTTGCCACAATGAGCTTAATCTCATGTTGGAGCACAAAACCTGTCTTTTCTGATGGAGAAAAACAATGGGAGGTTATGAAATGATTCTGTAATTGACTGACTGCACATGCACAGGGGAATTATAAGCAGTCGTTAAGATGCTAAAACAGGAAAAATGCATCATGAAGAATTCACACTAGTTTACCTGGATATTTTCACATAGGATTTTAAATAGATCTTATTGCTTATTCCCAGATAAGGTTACCACCATACTGCCACAGAATACCTTGTATTCCTGTGTGGACTTTCTACCATTTCTATAATTCTGTTACTTTTTTTTTTTTTTCTGTTAAGCCGCATCAGCTAAGGGCAGTGCCTTGATAAGAGGTCTTGGGGGTGATGGTCAGGAGACTAGGTACATAGCAATGACTGATCACAGCATGTTTTCTCTTTTCCGTAGTCCTGGAGCAACAACACTTAAAGAACTTACATTGTTAAAGACACATGTGATACACCTCATGATCTTGAACACTTGCAGTTTTCCACACAGAGGCGTTATAATCACCTGGTTTAGCAATTCTGTGCAGCATCTTTGCAGGATGTTTTAATCCTGATTTGTACCTAAACTTGTGTAATGTTTCTATAGACTATTATAAATTGGCTGTACTCTCTAACTGCTGTATTTCAGTGGCTACAGAAGCGATCTCTCTGGAGCTCTTGCAGGAGAAGTACTGTATTTATCATATTTAGCTAACTACCTGCCTTCCAAACTGTCATACTCAGATGCCTCTCTACCTTTGGCGCATTTTCCCCTTCATATTACTGTTTCGATTAAGGAGCTATTATTATGCAGGCATACAGATTGGGACCCAACATACAGAAAATAATTAATTACCTGTAGCCACACAGACAGGGAGCTTGAATCAACATTTTTAGTTTCCAGCAAAGCACCTCAAAATTCTTCAGCGATTCAGTAACAGTCAAGTAAAGATTTTATAACAATGTTGACAACTAAAACACTTGCATTCTGTTTCAACTGCAGGGAACCTGGAGATCTCTGTTGCATTTATTTCTGTGTGAAACAAAGCAGCACATCAAGTGTTCTGAAGAATTGTTACTTCTTTCCAAAATTGTCCAAGTTGCCTAGTGTTTGCAAATATGCCTGCAATTACTCTTGAGACTGGGCAGAAACAAGCAATAGTATTGTAAGCTCACTCAGAGAAGCTTAGAAACAGAATGGACAGGTAAATTTAGCATACTGTATTGTTTGCACTGGACTTGATGTCCAAATTTCAAAGAACAACAAGAAACAGCACACCTCCTGCTAGAAGGCCCTAACTCAGGTCGCTGATTATAAAGATATGAGAGAGCCAGAGAGTAGGCTGGCTGAGTTTTCTCCCACCTTTGGATATTAGATATCACTGAAGTGGAACCAAAAGAAAGAAAATAGAAGTTTGGCAGGGAAATAACTTGTGTTGAAAGTACCTGTGTTTCAGTATCCCACTGCATCTGACTTTGATCTGACAGTGTTTGAGATCTCTTTTGCGTGACTATGCAATGCAGTGGTCTGAATACCCCATTTTTTTGTCAGCAGCATTCAGACTGTAGTCTGCATCCATTGCTCACACAGCCTGTTTCTGCATCAGGTGTCCAAGTCTACCATCCCTAATTAGTATGTTTAGGCTAAGCCACACAGACTGAGTATTTGAGCATAAGGGTGCTGTGGCACACACTTTCCAATGAGGCTGGGTGGCCATAAACTAACCTCAAGACACAGCTGAGCCCAAGCTGTGCAGTGGAGCACAGCAGACTAGATTGGTTAGGCCAAGAGCGATGTACTGTCCCTTTGCCACGCTGCCTGTAAGTCCCTTGTCTTGAACATGCCTCTGTCTCCATCACAATGAAACAGAAATGAAATTAATGCATTGATCCTAAATTGGTTTATGTAATTTGTTTTAGACATAGTATGTCATCTCCATATGAAGGGAATCATGTAAAGAATACATCATCTGTTCTTCTTCCCCAGACAAAAGACAGAGCCAAACTAGAAAGATACAAAAGAAAGCGCAAAGTGGAGCATACATGCAAAACAGACTGTTATTTGATAGTCTCTTCATCGTTCTGAAAGCCAGCATCTAATGCAGGCTTCTGGCACAAGCTGGATACCTGCTAAGAGTGGGCATATTGAATTATTCATGCTTTTGGTTATAAATAATGCACTGCCGGCATATATCTAATTTAAATAGACCCACAAACCCCAGCGGATTAGTCCCTGCATGCTGCCTAAAAGTAACAGATCATCTAGCCAAAGTCTCTTGGCTATTGCCTGCCCTCAGCAAGGCTCTTCTGGAGGATAACATTTTAAAGAATTTTTCTCTGATGTTTTGTTGATACAGCGATAATATTTTGTATGTAAGAGCTTAAGAGACTTCAGTAGTAGCACCGCACTATACCAGGACACTGCCTGCTTGGAACTGTTCCTGCATAATTTTCCTGTATGATCATCCCGTAATGACAGCACTGTTCTCGCTAACAATGGGACTGCACATCCCATACTGCAGACAGAGTTAAAGAGTTGGTAACCCTACCAAGGAAGGAAGCTATACCTCAGGACAATGGTTCTTAGACATTATTTAAACAACAAAAACAAAGCATGCACTTAGACCTTAAGTACCATGTTTTAATAAAAAGGCTATATCCCTTGCTTCTCTGTACTTGAATTTTGTACATCAGTATCTACCTCCTGAATCTTTGCTGTGACCAGCAAACAATAGGGTAGTACTAGCTCAACAACCCTCCTGTCCTCAGCATAAATCTTAATGTAGGCTACAATCAAGGGAAGTTGGGGTAACATTCATTTTGCAGTATCTCACAGGGAATCCAAGGAGGATTTGTACTTCTGAGATAACAAAAACCTTGTAGACTGCAAATTTACCAGCTTCTCTAGAAAAGATTTTTAAATTCTGACTGACAAAAACAGTCCTGTCTCACCTGAGCTCCCTTTGTGAGATCCTGAGAAGTACTGTCTATCCGAGGTTATGAACGCCCAGTATAAGCTCAGTTCTGGGCCAGACAATTGTCTCAGAACTGCATATTGCCCCCTGCCCTCCCCCCAGATCCACACCTCCAGTTCTAACACAACAATGCTCAACTACTATGCATTTTCACAGAGCACCCAAAAATCAGGCCATTGTCACACCAACTTTTAAAAGGACGTAGCAAGTGCGTATCTCCTCAGCTAGTGAGCCAGGTCTTGATACTGATAAATCTGGCTCTTGGTTTCTAAATAATGAATACTGAAGATCTCACCTAGTGTTTTCCCTATCAATCTGAAGAGGAATATTCTGATGAAATCAAAGTTCTGGTTTTACTGAAATCCAGTATTTTTAGGTGTAAATCCCTAAGGCTTCCTCCCACAAATTATTATTTTTTCACTTTGGCTTAAAAAAAAAAGGAGGGGGGCAGCAAGGTGAGAGAAATAGCATTTTAGCTTCCTCTGTCAAAATTTTTCTTTACCCAATGATTTCAGCACAGAATAGGACATAAAACATTACAAAAGTCATGTCTTGTTAGGCATTACTGACACAGTGATTACACAGCAGCTTAAATATTCTCCCCTTAATTCATAAGGGGAAGTGCTATTCAGTGTTGAAAATCTTTTATATTTAACATTCAAGTATTCCCTTTTTATGAGATTAGAAATTAAATTTGTTCAGCTGCCACAGAGTGAGAAGACAGTATCCTGGGCTACATTAGGAAGAACATTGCCAGGGGGTTAAGGAAGGTGGTCCCCTCTCTGCTCAGTACAGGTGAAGCCTTATCAGGAGGAGTGCTGCCTCTAGTTCCGAGTGCTCCAACACAAGACATGGACTTCTTGGGCAAGGTCCAGCAAAGGGGCAACGAAGACGTTAAAGGGACTGGGGCAGCTCATACAAGGAAAAGCTGAGAGAACTGGGACTCTTCAGCTTTGAGAAGGTTTGGGGCAGGAGGGGGAAGTCTATAAATGCCTAATGGGAGGGCTTAAAAAAGATAGAGCTGGACTTGTCTCAGTGATGCCATGTGAGAAGACAGGAGGCAATGGGCACCAAAACTGAAGCACAGGTGATTCCACGTGAACACAGAACAATTTCTTTACTGCAGAGGTGGTCAAACACTGAAGCAGATTGCCCAGAGAGGTTGTAAAGTCTCCATCCTTGGAGATATTTATGACCTGACTGCACACTGTCCTGGGCAACCTGCTCCAGCTGATTCTGCTCGAGTGGGAGGTTGGAGTAGACAGTATTAAGAGCTTTGTTCAAACCTCAACTATTCTGTGAAAAGAGAGAATGGTTAATAAATACCCAAGGTGAGAAAATCTGGTCTTTGGCCATCAGAGATATGCCCATTAACACTGAATTGGGGATTTAGAAGTTTAAAGGAAAACCTCAGCTTTCAATTTAAAATGAACCAAAAAACAAGCAACCCCACAAACCCAGCAGTTCTTTGTAACCTTAACCTATAAAGTGGAAATTAAGGAAAGCCAATAGCCAGGTTGGTTTCCCGTTCTTCTTCTCATTGTAGTTAATGCCTATTGCAGGTTCCCAAGGCTGCTTCTGGGGACAGGCAGAAGCCTCTCTTGTCAGGAGGGCCCCAAATAGATTTGTTGCTAGAAGGAGAGGATCCACTGACTTTCCTCCATCAATATCAACTGAGTAAGTCTTGCTTCTGCAGCTGGCTTTTAGCCATGATTTCAGCTACGTTACAGGCTGCATAGCCTACCTCAAGAGACATGGAGACCTATTCCCAACACAAAGTTCAGCATTAATCTTTGAAACAGCTCCTGCATTTACCAAGAAGCAGCAATGCCCTCCTTGCTCTCGTAGCAAATTAGAGACATGGAACAGTCAATGTATGTACAACCGCTGTGTTCATTAGCATTGAATACTATGCATTCACAGCAATCTGATACTTTGCAATATAGTGGCATCAAGAACATCAGGGATCAATTTTTCCCTGAAGAAAAAGGATGAGGTAAACCTTATCAGCAGACAGTGGATTAATTTCTTATTGAATCACTATTAGCTGTGTCTGCTCCTTTTGTTACAGTCCTGAGAATTCTCAGCTGGCCTTTATCCGACTGGTCACACAGCACACCATGGGCCAGTGTTTAGGAGATGGAGGGGAGAAAAGCTGGTTTTGTGGGGCCTCTCCAAAGGCTAAGATCAGCCTTCAAAGGCAACACTGGCTAGAAAGTGGAATTATGCTGCAGAATTCTACTAAAGACATTTATGTCCTCAAAAAAACCCCAAAGTACACTCTAAAAGTAAAGCCATATAACTTGAAGAGGGGATTGGGGAGGAGTCAGTGCAGGCTTCAGGAATGAATCCTACAATAAGTTCAGAAACAGTCCTCTCCAAACAGAAAAATCAAAGCTTCATGATGAAAAGTAGGGGGGAAAAAAAAAAAAGAAAAAAAAAGGCAAAAAAAACC
Source organism: Falco rusticolus (assembly GCF_015220075.1). Classification (NCBI taxonomy): domain Eukaryota; kingdom Metazoa; phylum Chordata; class Aves; order Falconiformes; family Falconidae; genus Falco; species Falco rusticolus. Next base: position 44,768,121 of record NC_051193.1, read on the forward strand.
CCCAACACCCACCACCACCACCACATTACTAATATCAAAGGCGTGAAGGTAGAAGGAAGTACTGAAAATCAGGGATGAATGGAATTATATTGTCAAGTTAGCCCTTCCAACTCCAATAACGTAGATAATACATTCAAACTTAACAAGAGATCAGGCATTGTAGAATAGCACAATGTACCAAAGGAAATTGCTCAAATAGAAAACAATGCGGCAAAGCAATAATTAGACAGTACAGCCTTATGTCTTCTGTGACAAGGGTTTCAAGCGAGAAAATCGTGCCAGTTGTTTGCTTCATAGTTGGACATTTGTTTGATATCCGTTGCCTATGGACACATGCTTCAAAACTGAACCAGTTAGAAACCAAGGAAAAGCATTCATCATGATCATGTAGTTGTTATCTCACTTGCCACCCTATTATTTTTTCTTGATAGCCTTTGGATGTAAGGTTCTCATCTTCCCCCCTTCCACATTCTCACAGACAAATCCTAAACCACCCCGGATGCTAACAGAAGTTGCAGTCTGCTGCTTGTTGCTTCTCAGCAATCCCAACATACATACTTCTGACTTTAATTTACTACTAACCTTTATTTGGTATGTTTTCCAACTCTCATCTACTAATAGGAATTTTGACATTTGCACATGCCCACTCAATCCGCTTTATTTAAAAAAAAAAATAAATTAATCACATAGAATTTAGAATTAAACACTAAGTTGGTAATTATGGATTCATTCCAGACACAGTGATCGACAAGATCTCCAAAGATTTGTATTGATTCTGCAAAACTTTGAGGGCTGTCTAGGGCAGCATGTCTGCCCTGCAAGAGATGTGCTTTTTTACAAGCAAACAGACACCAACACCACGCCCACCCCAGCCCAGTGCTTTCACTGGGAAAGAAACATAAACACTGGATAAGGGTATCCACTTGTTAGACTGGAGGACTGACCAGTGCACTCAGTCTCATTCACACATTCTAAAACATGCTGTTTTCTTGATGAAGTCGCGCAGACTTTTACTTAATCTGGTCAAGAACAAGGAGGCATCAGGAGGGAAAGCCATGCACTATTTAGAAGGTATTTCCAAGAAGAGATACACCACATGCACTGCAGATGTGTAGTATCCAGTCTGAAGGAGAGCAAGTGACACACTGAAAAAAGAGCTGAGGGTGAGTTTGAGTGGGAAGGAAAAGAAAAACTTGCCTGAGGAAAGATCATCATACCATCCTGCTGAAAACCTTGTATAGTCTCGAGAGCATTTTCCTCTGTATCCTAAGGGCAGCCACTTCACAGATGACACCGTTTGGGGAAATCTCCTTTATTAGAGATGAAAGACTCCTTCAGCACAAGTATGTGGGTAATTTGGAAGAAAAGGTTTCCTGCTGGGCTCCTTCCACAGCCCCTCTAGACTCCAGTATCTTTTATACATCACTATTATGTTTTTCCTTTCCCTATCATATTTAACAACAGTACATGTGCCTGCAAAATGTTTAGGCATAAACGTACACATCGATTCCCAGATCAACAAGTTCCTCTGGATCCAATTTATATAGATCAATAACATTTCATCATCTCAGCACTGTAAAGCTGGCTTTATTTTAGCTTAATTAAAAAAATATAATAAGCCAACAACAACCACCAAAAAAAAACCCAAAACACCAGAGAATTTGAAAGCTTTCAGATTTCCTTAGTGGAAACCTACCCTGTTAATCCCACCACTTGCTAGCATACACAATCTATGTTCTCATTTCCCCAGAGGATTTCAGCACAGCCTGCTTCCAGGGTGTGAAATGTCCTCTTACAAAATGGTTTCCTGTCGCCTTCAGTTTTTCCAAAAAAACATCTGAGTTCCTGCAAACCAGGGATTATCATCTCTATCAACAAGAACTTTGTGGGTGACCATTAGATAGAAGTCACCAGAAGCAGTAATAGGTGTCTTGCCTACTACTTCTACCCACCACCAATAACACTCTCTCAACAAAAACCCAGCTCAACACAAACAATGCACCACCTCCAAAAGAAACCTTGTTAAAAGAAGATACTCATCTTTCCCTCTCTTTTGTCTCAAGTTTTCTCCCCTTAGTAAAAATGGGGTTAGTTTACCCTACTCTTTATCCAGACTGCAAATATTAATAATACAGAATAAGATTCTCAATTGCCTGAAGCAATTTTATTTTCCACTAGCTGCCCACTAAATAGCAGTTAGGAGCTATTCCAGCAAATGGAGTGCTCCATGGCCTAGGGGAATGACGTGCCACATTCTCCTTCACAGTCACTGCTTTAGGTCCCCTACAGATTATCTAAATTATCCATAATACAGCCTTCTTCATTATAGCTATATGAACAGAGTAGGACTTCATGAAAGTTAGGCATCACTAGCCCCCATCATCAGCTCAATATATTCATTAATATTTTGAATATTCAGAAGCAGAAGTTGGATAAATCTGTTGATCCACCAGATTATTTTTTTTTGCGGGGGGGGGGGTGTGTGGGGGGGGGTTGGGGGCGGAACAACATGCGTTTCCACAGATAAATCAACATAGAATTCAGAATATTTTTGTTCTGTGAGACTCTTTAGCAAAACATTAGACACAAAACCCAACTGCAAATGTTTTCAACTGTGAAAACTTTTCTCTTCCTAATGTTAGAGCAGAAGTAAATCTTTTGTGATTAAAATGTGTCTTTTTCCTAGGACATATCTATTTGATATAGATGGAGTGTGAAGCCAGTACAAATTTATCTGGAGCACGAAACTCAGAAAGGCTGTTTTCATCAATTTATAAAAATACCTAGGCACACATCGGGAAAAAGCTTACATGAGAGGGATGGACTCCGTCAGAATTATAATGGGACCAAGCTGCTAGTACTTTAAACAGAGACTGCGAGTGAACTCTGATGAGTGAGAAGAAGCTAAGCAAGTGCGGAACTCCACATACTTTGAAATAGCATTTCTTAGTATGCAAATATGAACATTCTTTACCTTATCTAAATGATAGATCAGAGGATGAAAATCAGATCAGAAGAAGAAAGCAGTTTCCACTAGGTGGAAAGGGTGGGCACCTACAAAAATACAACCTCCTTTAGACCTCTGTACCATACATGGATACAAGCACAGGCTCTGTAGAGGGAAATCTTGTCTTTCAAATTACTTGAAGTTTTTTAAGAAATCACCAAGAACAGAAAAACAGTTGATATAACCAAAAGGTTTGGTTTTTTTTACAAACTCACCACAGGCTTTTAAGAAAACTAAGCAGAAGTAGAGTAAGTGGGCATGTCCAGGAATGAGTAAGCAATTGGCTAAGACAGAAGGCAGAGGAGGTGGGATACAGATAATTGGTGAGTACCACCAAGTACAGTAGAGGGAAGCAATTAGTGAAAATTACTAGGTCTGTGCTATTCATTTTATTTATTCATAACCTTGAAAACGGTGTGAGTGGTAAGGCAAGGAAACATGCCAGTGATACAAGTACATTCAAAGGAGTAAGGATGAGATTGGGCTGTGAAACTTGAAGGACCTAACAAGACCATTCAATAAAGCAGCAGGTGAAACCCAATAGGAATAAGTGTAAAGCGATGCATACAAGGAAAAAGAATCCTAGCTTTATACTTTAAATGATGTCTCTGAGCTGGTCATTACCGGAGCAAGAATTGGAGGTCACAGTACTCGGTTGTACAAAAAAAAAAAACCCAACAAACAAGCCAGTATTCAATAGCAGTGTAAATACTAAGGAAACATTTGGAATTAGGAAAAGAATGAAGAACAGAAGAGGTCACCATGCCACTGTTTAAATCTACAGTTCACCTTACTGAACATTATATATATATATATATATGTATAGACATTGTGTGCATTGCTGAACACCTTGGCTTGAAAATCATCCATTATTAGAAAACCAGAAACATTCAGAAGAGGGCAACAGGGATAGTCAAAAGCATGAAACAGCTTCTGTATGAGGGCAAAAGGTAGAAAAAACATTGGCAGGGATTAAAGTGTGATATGACAGGTGTACAAAATAATGAATGACACGGAAAGACTGGATAGGGATAGACAGTCTTCTCAAGGAAGTCTGGCAAATTAAACTAGAGGGAGCCATGCTCAAAATAACCAGGAGGCCCCAGGGCAGCATGATCCTGGAATACCTTGCTGAAGGAAGTTTTGAATGCAAAAACATTTACATGGGCTCAAAGAAAGAAGGGACAGATACTTTGAGGTGAGATTCATTGGGCATTACCAGACAGACAAACCACAACAGAACTGGAAAATCCCCTGAACTGAAAAAAGGAGGAGATTTGGAGAGAATGCACACATGTATGTTAAACCTTGTACATACTTGCCCCATTTTTACTCTTCCTTATGTATTTGTTTATGAGCATGGTTAATTTTTGTTGATTTAGGGATTAACTGTTTCACTTCAGAAAACCTTTAAACACCCTGACACCAAAATAAACCCTTCCTCTCCCCCTGTCTTGTGCTACCTCCCCCAGGAGAAGTTAAAGCCTAATTTTCTACCCCATGCACTTCAGTATCTGTACTTTCAATCTAGACTTCCACTGAAACCAAAAGAGTTTCCATACTTTCAGTGTCATTTCCTTTAAGATGAACACCAGCCCTACATTAAATATAGCTCCCCATCCCCAAGACAAAGCAAAACTATTTTTGTAAGTATTATCACCTTTATATTACAAGTATGCACTCTCAGTGGGGGCTTTTTTCTTCTCTGCCTTCCCCCCACCCCTGAAGTATCAGGAGTTCTGCTCTCCAACACTATAATTGCATCGAGGTGAGTAGTTAAACTAGTATAAAATCAATGAAATGGAGAAGAAAGCTTAGCCCATACTATACACAAATTACTTCATGCACTACGTTTAATTTATAATGCAGCCCGGCAGTTTAATAGTGAAGAGGAGAACAACTACACAGTTTATAAAGAAGGAATTAGAAGCAGAACAATTGCTAAGCTGAAATTTGGCTGCAACTACTACAAATAAAGACCCTTGCTCTTGGGAAAACAGCAATAACGTTCTTCTCCTGTTTAAGACATTGACAATGCCGGGGAGCTCAGTCAATTGTGTTGGTTCACATTTTTTCTATACATATAAAAAAAGAATGTATATGTGTAAATATTATATATATATGAATATATAAAACCACTTTAAAAAAATATTTTCCTGTTACTTAACTACAGAAGTACAAGAGGAAAGGAGAAAAGTAAAAAGAAAGATTTCCAGGGACAAAAAGGATAACATAACCTTTGAAAATTTGCTAAGGCTTAAGATTTGTCTACTCAGACACTGCTTTATACCTCCATTTAATTAGATTTTAATTTTATTTTTACACCCTTTTCCTCTACAGATTCTGAGAAGCAATTATTTCAGTATCAATTGATTTGAAGGAACAGTCCCAAGTCAGAATTAAGCAGCTTATGGAAGTTTGTCTTGTTCCTGGTTAAACATTCCTGCTATGCAGCTGGGTAAGCTGCTTGCAGTAATAAAATCCAGCTGAAATAATGGAATTGTGCTTGTGAGCCCAGACTTGGCCTGGCTAAGGGGAACTTCTCAAATGGCTGTCATCAATGTCAGAGATTTAGAGAAAGCCTTCCCAAGTAATCAAGCAGAGGCACAGAAACAAAAGTACAAGCTCAATCTCTTCCCTCCAGTGTGCCTTTCATCAAAACAGTATCAAATTTTTACATGTTTCATACACAGCGTATAACATAAGCAGTTAATCTTCTGCTTATGTTGTAATAGGCAATCAGGTTCACAAACAAATATGGTCTTCACATTCTGTATACAAAATGCCAATCCGCTGTAAAGAGAACTTCAAATATACCTGAAAGTAAGAACTGTCTAAGTTCAGAGAACTTGGCAAACCAGAAATATATTTAAAATAATAATTTTTAAAAAACTAAACCCAAAATAGTGGATATTTTTGAGGGGTTTGTTGAAAATTATTTGCAAGACCCAGAAGGAGAGGGAGAACTTGGAAATTCTAGAAACTTAGCCTTATGCTTTGGCTTTTCATCTCTTTTATCCTTTTACTTACAGCTGACAAAAATAGTAGGAAAAAGAAAGCATAAGACCATAATTTTTAATAACATCAGTTACTAAATGAAGTGTAACTAGGGGCTGTTCGATAATAACTGTAACAAACCACAGAAAAACAATGCCTCAGTATCACTTGAGATCTCTTAAATGCTCCTGTGATTCCTGCCAGTCACTTTGCCCAAGAGCTGCAGCAGCAGGCTGCTATCAGCACCCCTTTTCTACAAAGTGGAAATCTCTGCTGAGATTAGAAAACGCATAGTATATCTCAGGATCTATAACTGTGGGCTTCTCAAGACATATTTTATAATCCATTCCTTAATATATATATATTAAATATGCCACAGAAAGCTACTTTTAAAGCATCTGCCTATTAGCAGAAATGCAAAAAGCCATTCTGTGCACCCATGCAGACAGGACATTTTCTTATTATCAGGAAGAACAAAAACTTTGCTTTATGGAGGTCAAAACTAGAAGGCAGCATTGCACAAACAAAACTCAGGAGCACTATTTCTACAGCCCTGGTGGGCACCCTACTGGAATGCTTCCCAGACTTCAGCAAGAATCTCCATTCTCTGGATATCTCGTGTTCATAAACTGCAAGAAGTAACCAGATTCCAATGGTATTTCACAATTAGCACTTCTAATCGTGCTCTTTGGGGTTCAGATGGTCTCACTTTTGCTCTTTCCTGAAAACGAGGACTACAGTCTGACAGCCCATGACCACCTAATATTGCAATTTTCCAGACCCTCTTCAAGAGCAACTGCACACTCCCCCAAATTCTGGATTCTCACCGATTAAAACTGATGTAACAGCTGAAGCGAGACTGGGAGAATATTTTCTGTGGGACTCCTTAAAATAAATTATGCTTCACACATGGACACCACACACAATATGATCAGAGCTACCAAAATAAACAGCCAGACATAACTGCCTTTCAACATGTTCAATTTAGTCAGTCCTTTCATTCCTTTAAATCCTCCCTCATTTTCCTGTGCAAGCCTCTTCATTTCTCCTAAATGCCTGTTACTGAAGTGGCCCCTCTGTAAAGTTTCAGCCCCACTTAGTGACCTTTTCTGCCACCCCCAGCACAAGTCAGTCAGTATTTTTGTTTGGCTGCAGCCCACCTAAATTCCTTACTGTTCTCTGTAGGCTGCAGCTATCCTGCTGGTCAAGAACAGGAAAGCAGACTCTGCATTTCAAGCTAGCATCATACAATCCAGCAGGAATAAATACCCAGACAGAATCCAGGATACAGCGTCATTTATAAATCAAATCAGCATTCACAACCACGAGTAGAGTTCACAGACTGATATATGGCCATATAGTGTTCCAGCCTAATTTCTTAACAACCACCTACCCAAGATGTACAAACTGACCTTAAACAATTCCAGAAATAGGACAGGATAAATCCCATATCTGTCACATTAAAAGCACTGTGCAAAGAAAATAATTTACAGCACATAAGAGGATATTTCCTTGATCTTTTGAAAATTGGAGAGCATCATATATTGCTCACTACTTCATCCTTTCTATCCACTTCTAAATATAGTTCAGAAGTTCTAAGCACAAACGCTGATCATTTTAAAAACTGTTCCTACTGTTGCCTCTACTAGACTTTCCTAGGCCTGGAACAGACTTGGGGGAAGGGTCCACGACAAGGTGTCAAAAATAACTGCCAGGAAAGCCACCACCATACTACATCTTTCAATGAGGTCCCTCCTTAGATAAATTGCTTTTCAACTTTATCTGTACATTCACCTTCCTGTGGAATCACAGTCTTTTGCTGTTGACCTCAAAACAGCTTCTGCTCAGAAGACCTTGAGTAACCAGGTCATCACCACTACTCACTGGGGACTTTATGTATTTGTTTTTAAATTATTCTATATTGGGGTAGATAAAAACAGCAAAATGAAAAATACAGTCTTTGGTGGACAACTGTGGTCTTGGAGTAACACATAAATTTATATAATTTAACTGATTAATAGATATGTATATATAAAAAGTCATCATCTTAGGTGGAGATGGTTGCAGGCATAGTTTTGTTTTTCGAAAGAGAGCTAATAATTTGTATTTGTACCTTGCATACCTGAGCAAATTCTTGCCCTCACCCCACTTTCTTTTTTATTTAAAACCATTCATTCTCTTATCACAGACCACAATTCTTTCAGGGAGGGTACATTCCTTATTTTAGAGCTGATCAGTGATTAGTGGAATAAATTTTATTGAAGCTTTTAGGTATTACTGCAATACAAGCACATAACAAGCACATTTAGACTCCCATTAGACTAGCTACACACCCCTTTTTTCAGAGGAAAAATGTGGACATTTTTAGCTAATGTCTAATCATTTCATATACAGTGCAACCACCAGGTATATCCTGTATTGAGGCAATCATGGTGTGTTTTGAATATGCTACAATTTATAACATCTGGTTGGAGATGTTATAACAATCCAGTTGGACAACATTTTATGAAACAGTTTTCTGATTGAATCTATACTATTTCAGAGCCATTGCCAGGACAACACAAGAGGCAACAAGCAAGTCTCAGTACAAACCCACTCTGAATTACCCACAGGCTGCATATGCTAAATTGGATTGCTGCTCAGTCATACTAGGTGAGCAAAAGAAGATAATGAAGAAATGACTCACAGTTTTAGGCTCCAGAACTGGCTCACATAGGCTTTCTTCATCTGCCGCTCAAAAAAGGGTGTGTGTGTGTGTATAACCAACCAAAAAAAAAAAAAAAGACCTTAGCAATATTCTTTCCTTCTCTAAACTGAAAAGTTTACTTCTGTAAACACTCTAGAAGCTCAGAGTAAAACCTGTTTCTTCTTTGTGGCCAAAGCTGATTAGGTAGTACCTACACATGTGCCCATCTCTACTGCTGCAGTATCACCTGCCCCCTTGGCTGTTCCTAGGAGAGTCAGGCAACACCTGCTGGCCCACGAACTGAAAACCATTGCACTTTTAACCTCTGTATAGTTGACCACCGCACAATACTGTTCAACCGCACTGAGCTGGACCTAGGCTTCAGAACAACTGGGCTGTGACTGGTCTCAGCCCTGGGGGCTGAGACTGCTTGGATTTGCAGTCCAGTGTGTCACCATGAGGTACTCCTTTACAATTGTAAATACCTCACTGACAGGCTGATGAGGCAACGTGCTGCACCCCCAGATAGCAGCATATAGCCACAGATTAGATTTTTAGTCTTTTTTTTTTTTTCCCTTGTAAACAAAGGTTATATGATCCACCTGTGAGGGGCCTTCTTCCAATGACTTTGGAACCACCTGGCTGATTTCAACCAAATTCAAAAGAAGATTAGATGGCAAAAATGTAATTGGGATCCTAAAAATGTCATGAAAGCTTTAATGCTCTGGCTGACAGAAGAGCTGCAAAGTGACCTCTTGTTAAACACCAGGCAATCCGTGTAGGAGAGAAGCTTCATTAACAGCCCCAGTAGTGACTGCTCACAACCTCTTAGAGATCAAACTTAATTCACCACAGGGTATTAACCTATAGGAAATATAGATTTCTTAGTTCTGGGATGCCATGAACTAGATTTAAAAAAAAAAACAAAACCATACTAAAAACTTCTGGGCTTCGTAATAATAATGAATATACTTTTCTATATTTAACCAGTTAAGGCAAGAGTTTCTTAGGTAAATAACTGAAAAAACAAATAAACATATGAAAGAAGTCTTCTCTTAGCTTTTGACACTGCCAGGTAAACAGAAACAATTGCTTTCATTATCTCTTGTTAGCATAAACAGGACAAAAACCAAACGAATGGTTTACGGATTAGGTTAGCCCAAGGGGATATCAGTTAGTGGGCTATTGACAGATGCCTCCTGGAGAGGTATGTAAACTTGAGGCAAGTATGTAACTCTTAAATTCTTTTCTTGTTTTACATCTGCATGTAATAGGGTCAGTCCAACATGTGAACATGAAAAAGCTCAAGAGCACTCGTCTTGCTGGTGTTGTGATTGACAGTGGTGTTGTTCTGGGATGGAAGCTATTGGGTAATCCCCATTCCTAGCTGTGAGGAGGCATGAGCCGGCACTGAGGAAGCCAGTACTGCTATACCTCTGGGCCCTGCTGAGTGTCAAGTACCTTCCCCTATCTAAAAAGGGGTAGAATGGGCTTGGTTTTGTCAGGGAAGTTATGGTTAGGCTCCTCTTTCCCCTTGAGTTTTGGCTAAAGTGATAAATGGTTTGAGACGTTCTGGTGTGGAGAGACTTTTATGAGTTGGCTCAGAAGCTGAGAGATCTTGTTTAATCCAGGCAAGCAGAAATAAAAAGCCTGTCTACAGGTTCTGAGTGTAAGGTGGGAGTAGTAAGCAAAGTTCAAGCTTCAAATTAGAATTATTTGTATGTTTGCTGCATAGTATTTGATTTAAATTTGTGGCGTCTCTCACTCTACTGGATAGCTCTTGTGTTATATAGTGCTTTATCTATGATTGAGTACTTTATACAGTTAAATTATGGAAATAATAAAGCCAATACAGCTATGGAAATGTGGGTGGGAATCCTACTGAATAATTCTGTGAGTAACAAGGATGGGACAGGGAGAGGGTGGGTAGTAAAGTGCCTCAGTGATTCTTTTAATTTCCTAGGTCTTGTAAGAAAGTGAAAGGCTCTTTGAAGAGATATTTATCTAGTTCTCTCCTTTTCCTTGTAAATACTAATTCAGATAAAGATGAGTTACATTTATTTATTGATAGTTGATGCTTAAGATCACCATGCTAAAATGTTCACAGCGCTCTCATGGCTGAGCTCTCTGCACAAGATACATCAACTCACAATGACAGTGATATGAAGTGGTATACATAGTGTTTGTAACCAGCCTGTGCTAGCATACAAAGGTTACACACGGGGTGTTTGGGGAAAGAGTGACTGAAGTTACCAAACCATTGTAAAAGAAACAGCAGTAGTTAAATTTGGGATTAAATACCTTAAACTGTGCAAGAACTGGAAAATATCTTAGATATTCCACGTGAAATGCCACATTTCTCTGTCTTGTTCTAGCTCAAAAGAAAAGCCCTTTAGTTCAGTACAAGCTAAGAACATGGTTCACGCTAAAAACTGTTCTGCCCATGTTTTCTTTGACCCTGCTTTGGGTGTTCACTGAAAACAGGACAAGGACAGGCTATAACAGCACAAGTGATTATGTATGGATAAACACAAAATGAACAACTTGACCCTGAGTGCCATTTTCTCTGACCTCAGCCAAGGAGCAATGCATATAAACACTATTACAGGAGTTTTGCTGTAGTACCAGTCAATTTCTGCAGATGAAGACTGAACGTCAGTGCTAAAGAAACAACTAATGGTCCTAAGAGGTTCTGCCCTACTCGTCCTTCTCTGTCTCTGTGATTGACTTAAGAGAAGCAGGTCAATCTAACCCTTGCACTGTAAGGAAAACAGTCATAAAAACATAATACAATGCTAATAACACATTTGAGTGACAGGGCTGCTTGTTGGATAAAGCTATGGCAATCCTCTGATGCGCTATCAGAAAGCAGTGCCGGAATACTCACTGAAGATCACATGAGCAATTGAGATGGTTGTACCTTTATGAGCTCATAAACAGAAATTCACCTTGGATCACAAAGATTATAAATTACAAGACATCAACAGTTAAAAATAATATACATTTTAAAGAACCTTAAAATATTAGACATAAATTACAGATTTGGTACCAATTTGGATTAAAGTTTTACTAAAAAACTGCATTCTGATTCCTGTTTCTTTTAATAAATTAGACTTAAATTAATATTCTGTATGTCTTACAACAGAAACAGGGGCTTGGAAGGTGGATGCATTTAAAAAAATGCTGAAATAGAGTGTTCCCAACTTAAGATATCCTTTTTTTCTCATCCACATGGGTAAAATGATGGCTGGAGCCCCCCAGCCTCTATAGCTCTAAGCCAACCAACTCTCAGGCCATTGCTTGCCTGTTGGAAGGATTTTCACCCAGGACTTAGTTGGAATCGGACACCATATCTTTTTAACTCTGCACTCTGGATTTTGTTGATTGCTCATAAATTGGGTATCTTGGAATATTTCTGCCTCCAACTGGCTTGTATGCCCCGGAGCTGCAGACTCTGGAACATTCTTCCAACACTCCTTCAGGCTTCAAGTGTCATATCTTTGATGGGAATTTGGAAGCTGAGTCCCAGTGCATATGGTTTGTGTGCAACAGGATCTCAGCAGCCTGCTAGGAATCAGAGTGTGTTTCCATGCTAGAGACATTAGTCAAAATGTTTTATTTGAAACATTTTATATCCAATAAAGATTTCAACAAAATGCTGCTGAAGATTTGCCGATCAATTGTATTCTTGAACTCTCCTGTCAGGCCACTAAAATAAAAATTGAAGGAAGAATGGTCTGCCTAGATCTTGATTCTCATGCTGCCACCATAAAAATGTTTAAACACTGCATCTTCTGAGCACTTCTCTATAGTATGAAATATCCCATTCTGTGGATAAAATAGTTCAGATACAGAATAATTAAATTATTTTCCCAAGGTAATAGTATCTCTTCAGAAAACTGGGGGGGTGGGGTGGGGTGGGTAATGGGGAATATCATACACAGCTGGTCTATTATGCTATCACAGGAGAAAAAATCTTGGAGTAGAAAATTTGTCTGTCTCTTCAAAAATAAATTGGACTCAGAAAAGCTAGAATAAGCTTGTAGTTGCATTTTGTAACGTGCAATGAAGTCTAATGAACATAAACATATCATTAAGGGGGGAAAATGCTTTTAACTGATATGTTCCTAGATAGATCCATCCAAATTTGACAAAAACAATAACAGATTAATTCTTTTAGTGTGCACCTATCATCTGTAGGGTTTGACTTATAGATGACATCCTGAATGAGAAATCTGCACCACACTCATCAGAGATGATGTAACAGAAGGAAAAGTAGCTAGAAAGATCCACTCTGAAACTCACTGTACTATACTCCGGTATTATAATAAATTACTTTCAGACCTAAAATTCTTGCATAAAATACTGAAATTGCATCCCAGAGCTCCCTCTGGTAACTGAAGATTTATCACAGGAAAGTAGGTATTAGGTAGTGCTGCGTTATCTGAAATAACAGTAGGCTAAAAAGATATTCTATCTGAGCACGTGAGGTACCATTATACTGAAACTTTTTATTGGTTTCCAAAGGTACAAGTGATTGTCAAAATCAATAATAAAATCTTTGATTGGTAAGAAATACATCAACATGCTGATTACATTTCACAAACACCAAAGACGTGCACACATTTGTCTTTTTATCTGCAACGACGCTATTTTAGATTATACTGTTCATTTTTCATGAGTGCCAAATGCCTTACTCTCCTTGTAACCATTTTAAGAAGTCCCCAATTGCCTTCTTTACCCCTGTTACTTTGTGTACAGCAATTAATTGGTACTTGTATAAATGAGGAGGAGGACCTTCTATGGAGAAGGCAAGTAGTGGCTTTGGAGAGGAGAAGAGCAAAATGTAGGTGAGCAGGAAGGAAGCAGCAGTAGCTAACCAAATAGAAAATGTCGCTGTTGGGGCAGTGCCATGCTAGGAGACTCTGAGCTGTTTGTTCCCTCTTTCCTACCAAAGGTTTCTACCCCTTATACATCACACAACACAGAAAACACACTGATCAGCTTGTTGGTCAAACTAATAAAACCAGGACAGTGTGCTCAACTTTATGCAAATGTTCAAGATGAACGTAATGCTGAGAAACATCAATTCAGCCAAACTTGAGCAAATGAATGACCTTAATCATGTGAATGTTCCCATTGGGATCAATAAACTGGCCTGTGCTATTGCCACAAAGCGTACGAGAATAAATATCCTTACTGAAAAACAGAAGGTGATACTACAGAGAGCCCAACATAACTGAAGAAATTAATGATTAAGCTACAGACATGAAAATAAAAGAAGAAAAATGAAAAATAATAGCAATCTGTTAATAGAGACTCTCAACATTTTACAGACATTCAAAACAGTGCTTTTGAATAATGCAAGATGGCACAGATGTGAACATACTTGACAAGTCAGGGCAGACAGCACAGGGTACAGAGACTTGAGCATTAAAATTCCAGTAGCCTACACAATAGCCAGGACATATAATTCCTGTTCCTTTATTCTACGGCCATTGATTGATCTGAAAACAAAGTGTTCTTTTAATAAACAGGAAGGATGATAAGTTTATGCTTAGAACCTTTTCCTGTAAGTAGTTTGCACTCCAGATCAAGAGATGAGTTTAGGAGTTCTTTGGTAGTCTAGGTCCTTATGCCCAACCACCCTCTTGCAACTGGCAGAGAGAGCAGGTGACACAGCTGGGAAATACATCATGAGTTTGGGTTGTCACAATGGTCTGTGCCTCAGAACTGCCCATTTAAGAAGTGAACATGGTTGTTCTAATCTGGTTTTGGAATAACCAACTCAGAACAGGCTACCGCCAACATCAACAACCATCTCTCAGCTGCCCCAACCATTTCTCAGCTCTAACTGAGGATCAAGGCATCATTTCGAGCAACGTGAAAAATACCTTGCCAGTGCCCTTTTTAAAATGTCAGATTCTCACTTTGTTTTTCACATATTCTTAAGCACTTTAAACTAAGATCACCCTTGGTATCATTTTCAGAGGATCAGTCTCTCTGGGAACAGAGATTTTTCTTTTGACCTTTACATTTATCGCTAAAGAACATATTTTTATTCCTGACACTTGCTTGGAGAAGGTTTACAAAAATTGTCTCTTTCCATGGTTACACTGTACTTCCTTCTGTAGTGATGCTGGCAGCTGCTCCCGCCCCGGTGGGGTAAGCGCTGACACGCCGCTGACTTTTCCACTGGAAGTGCAGCTACAGCGTTGGCTCCGGACCGCACGGGGACAGCGGAACAAATGGGAACTGAGAATGCCATCTCATGGTGGAAATATAAACTGCAAATGCAGCCTGTGGAAGTACAAAAATGGCTGTTTCTCGGCTAGGTAAAGCAAGTACATCGAGTGCTTAAGGATGCAGCTGGGTGTGGGTGTATGAATAATTATTAATCTCTAGCCTTTCTTTAAGTGCTTAACAACAACTGGATTAATTTAGATGCCAAAGCTGAAGACTGTTTGTGATGACAAGTGAATAGAGAAGAGTACAAGGGAAAGGAAGAGAGAAATGCTCTTACATTCTTTACTCACTGACTTGCTTTCATTTTCTCTTCCAACTTTTTTAGCTCCCTTAGCATGGAAATAGAACCCACTGAACACGCATGACATGGTCAATATACCAACGTCCTCACCAACTTATCTTAAGCAGCAAACTCAGACCAACAGTTATATCATTGTTAGATACAAACTGGCCATTACAAACAAGACTAAAAGGAAGAAGTACAGGCTACTTCAGTGCTGGACTTCCTCACCATGCACAAAGCATCTCCACACATATGGGAAGCAGCACTTTGTTCTGGAACTTGGGGTATCCAGCAGTTAGGACGGGGGCTGTTAGATGCTCAGAGGTCCAGAAGATTTTACTGTCCAAAACAGCAGGGCACAAGGAGCACTAAATGCTATAAAATGAGTCCATATTGGAGAGAAAATCTGTGAATAGACCCTGCAAATTTCTATGGGAACGACATGGATTTTTATAATTGGACTGTCATTACACTGGAGTTATGACCATAATAACTAGTTCCTGAAACAGTCCTGGAGGGATACTGAGACAAAACAAAGGGAATTGTTACTAATCTAATAGAAACTTATTGGTTTTCAAACTGCAAGATATATAGCACAGGTGAGGTTGCTTTCCTCAGTGTGAAGGCAGCCTAGGGGCATGTATGTGAATGTGTGGCTAACAGAACGTGGGCTTAACCCTGGTACAACTGTGGTGTCAGTGCTCTTGGAGATAAGAAGTTGGAATTCCGACAAGAGCAGATCACGGGAGTCGTGGCAGCTGCCAGTGGGGAAGCATCCTTACACATGGTGGGCTGTGGTTTCACTATTGGTTTTTTTTTTTTAGTGTTGGTGTTGGGTTCTGTTCCTTCATGTCTGATTTTTTTCTTAAAATGCAGTGAAAGTTCCTACATTAAACCACCATCTTTAGAATTTCAGGCAAATCTTGTCATGTGACAGCAGAAGTATTGTGAATTTAACCTGTCCTCAGTGCATAATTGCTATGTGAACCCTGTTAAGTCTTCAGCTGGGAAAGTGTGGGAATGTGCTTTTTTGGAGGCAATGATATAATTTCTACTTTTTTTTTTTTTTTATAATTTTTATTTTCCTGTTGAGATATTTAACTCAAGCCATTGCTCTGAAGCAGAGAGAAAACTTGCCCAGGAGAACCGCACACATGCTGAATATTTATATAGGATGACAATGACATTTGACTTCAGATTTTCTTTGACAGAAACCAGTGCCATTCAGCTGTGACCCATACCTCCTTGTCTTGACAAGCTGAGGAAAACATAACACCTTGGACCAAAATTCAATGAGGCCTGAATTCCTCATTCTGTCCCCCAAAAATACTAACTTAAATTTGATACATCTTAGAGGATGAATGTGTTTTAAAGGGCAAATTTTAAAACATTATAAATGCTCTTATTCTGGCTTCTATTTGTCCATAGTACAATGTATGAAAAGCTGTTCAAACACATGCATAAATTTAGTCTTTTTTGTAATTATTATTATTTGAGGAGATTGAGAATAGAAAACAAATAGATCAAGGATAAGAAGGATGTGACAGAGAAGAAAAGTGGATAATATGATCATTATTCGCATTTTGCTAAAGCTACATTTAATAATAGTGCCTTCTTGAGACTAATAAAACTTGTCCTACTTTTCCAAAATATTCTAGCATATCTGTGAGTACTACAGCTCCACTAGAATCACACTCTATTAGGGTTTGGCCTGATCATTTATGTGATTAGGACAGCTCTCCCAGAAAACTGAGGTAATATGGAAAATAATATTGATGACCTGACACATCATGATTTCTAGAGTAAAATCTTAATGAGTTGCCCTGGAGGCAGCACCTGAAATAACCTCTTTGAAATGAAATGGAAAGCCATAGTTCTGATCACACACAAAAAAACCCCTACACTTTGTAAGTCTAGGAATATTAAATGGACACCAGTTCTGCTGTAGAACCCTCTAGTTTTGTTTGTGACTTCATAGCCTGATTTCTTTGTGTAACTAAAATATCACATTAAGACAATGCTGGTGCTGAATACTGAGGCACTCAAGAAGCCACAGGTGTCAAAATTGAAGTAGCTTGTTCAACTTTCACTCACCACTTTGTGAATAATCGGTTTATCACATACCAAATCTTACATTATAATATACTACTTGAAATTGATACATTAATATATAATAATTTTCCTAGCACAGTAAACACAAATATCATCATTTATTTATACATACTACTGTGTCAAAGATAAAATTCACAGAAATCGCTTTATGAAGCACCTGCAGTAAATATCTCAGCAAGAATGTCTTTCACCCTCTTGTTCACAAAAACATTCCTGTGTTTTCATTAAAGAGTCACTAGCTTTAAATTCCAAATCAAAGCCTCAGCCGCAGCTCAGAAATTTGAATCTGACCTTGCCTTGCTCCTGAGCAGTATACGCTACCCACTATGCCACACAGCTGTGCTACATTTTTCTTGCTCTCCTATGGTGATGAATCTAAGCAATCTGCGTGTTAGCTGCAAAGTCACAAGGGTCACATAAGTATCTGCAAGATAGGCAGACAATGACTCTTCTGGAATTTTTGAAAAATAAGGGGAAACAACAGAAAACAAACCAACCCATCTGGAATCTAAATCAAGGGTTGTTTTCTTTTTGGTGCACACACACAAACCTTGCAAGGAGAATATTCTATCATTCTGGCTCTTTGCGTAATACCTCTGGGCCCTTTTATAACATGTAACTATCAGAAGCCAAAAATCCCAACCCACACAGATTATTATTGCAGTGCTTGGAAAGTTATTCCAATGAATCAGACACACACACCCCCCTCCCCCCCCCCCCCAAAAAAAAAAAAAAAAAGGGAGAGAGATACCCCCGTTCATTCAGAGGCTGTCCCACAGCTGCTTAAGTTTATAGGCCGATTCACTTGGCTTCTCTTGTTTTTTCACAGCTAGCAGAGACCTTGGATGCTCTGAGACTCTTGTATGCCAATCAAAACAAATTCTTAATAAACAAAGAAATCTTGCCTTTGAAATCCAGAGAGAATCATGCTGGAGAGCAGCAGCTATACAATATTTTCCTTTCTGACAAAGCAGCAGTAACCCTCTTAAAAGAATTCACGAAATGTCAGAAAATGTCCCTTCCTCATGCTCCAAACTAGATTTTTTTTGCCATTATCTTCACAGGATGAGCTGTTTGTGAATAGCAAAATTCTGTTTGATTTTTAGCAATGAGGAGTCAAGCAACTTTTTGCATCATGAATATTCCAGTACCTGCCTCAGCAGAACTTGTAGCAGGGCTTCAAAGAGCAATTGCTCCAGTTTTTTTTCCTTTTAAGGTCTGAAGACACTCCACTTCTGATCATAGTGTACCTTTAGAAATCTTGAGTAACAAAGACAGCAAGCTGAGAGTAAGAATAGGTTTAGTTTTCCTTTGGAAAATATAGCTTTACTACCAAGGCTCTTTAGAAACCATTAGAAAGCAAAACTGGTGATTTAGGGTCCTAGAGTGTGAGGGTACCCACAGTGTTTTCAAAAAATATTGATAGATGATGAACCCTGAGAGCCCAGACGCAGCGGGCATGAAGGAGTTATGGGGATGATTAATCTTATCTCATCTTACATTTCTCTATGTTTGCCTATTGCAGTAATGTGTGAAATTGCTGTCAATTCTTTCCACTGCAAAATCTCTAGAAGACACTATAAAATCTATTAATTTCAAATTTCCAGTAGCCCAGACCAGAAGTCTATATGATACCCAAAGAGCTATTGTGATTCCATAGTGTTAGGGATACAGATAGCTCAGCTAAGAAAGACAGTATGCTCAATTTACAGCTATTCATTGACTGAGATCAATACCAACGTCTGACAGACCTTGTTGCACATTGATTATAAGGAGTTCCAAGTGTCCTGAAAAAATCTGAACAGCAGCAAGAGGCTGGGATTTATGAAAAAGCACAGAAAATAAGGGGAGAGAACACACCATTATTCTGGGAATCCAAGAAGACAAGGAATTGTGCTCCTTTGGATAAGAATAAGGAAATCATGCTGAAGAAAACTCTAGACTGGCTGTAACAAAGGCGCCTGCAGAAAGAAATGCATTTGCAATAAAAGCTTTTGGAAAGTCAAGAGGCTCAGTGAGAGTACAAGCATCTTTTCTCTCCAAGGTGACCTCTCTCCAAGGAAAGCAGATATAAGCATTGGAGGGTAACACAGGAGAGAAGTACAGGGAGCAGAGAGTTAACTCCTCCACACATTAGCCATGATTTTGTGAATATCTGTTTTGATCATGGAGAAAGGAATTATCCAATGTTGAGGTGCTCATACCTCTATGGTACTTTGCTTTAAAGGCAACATGTTCTGACTCAACAAATGAGTCTTCTGGAACAAGTGGCCAAAAATGTCAGCTGTCTCTCATCCTTTGCTTTTATCTTGCCAATTTAATCACTGTCTTAAAGAACAAACAAACAAACAAAAAACCCAAAACAAAACAAAAACAAAAAAGAAAATAAAGCTTCAGATTATTTTTGCAGAGCATGTAATTCCAGATTCCACACATGTTTACAAAGACATTTCTGAAGTACTTCCAGCAGAAGTTAAAAAATACCAATTTTCTTAGTTACTTCTTTCCCTGGTTTGGCCCTCTGCTCAGGTACTGCCTTGGGGGGTTACCAACAAACCTGCCGAGGGATCTGTGAGGACTCTGCTGAGTTGTGAATCATAACTAGAGCTGCAAAGTGAAACATCACTTGGTTTTGCTGTGATGCTGACCAGAAAGATGAAAGTAAGAATATTTTGTACAATGTGTCCACATATGCACATTAACAATTAATATACTTAAAGAAGTCTTTAAGGAAAATAAGGACAAATTTATACAATGCTGCTCTGTGAAGTAAGTAGTAGAGTTTGTTCTGAAAACGTGTGGTTTACATGCTAGCACTTACTAACACATCGGTGAGACAGCCTTGAACACCTTTCCCTTCTATGCCTGTGCTGCGCACAGGGTAACAGAAGAGTCACAGAGAGGAACGCAGATGTGCTGACTCAGGAAGCATGCACCAGGAGTCCTTCCATTGTAAAAATGTATTCCAGAACTTGCCAATGATCAACTGCATTTAACCCAGAGCTCTGCTTTCACTCTGCTGCAGTTACCGAACCCCAAGGCCTGGATCTGAGCACTGTGCCGTATTATGAATTTACTGCTGAGAATGATGGCACAGAGAAATATGCATTTAACTTCTGGCATCTGCAACATGCTCACAGTTGTCCTTGGTCAGTAACAGAACCAGGTAAATGCTCATATGTGACTTCTGTGCGCTCATTTATTTCACTTAACTTCTAGCTTAGCGTGTAATATAAAATCTAAAGAACTATATTTCAGCATATGGGTATAGAAATGCTTGGCCCAGTGGATTCTCATGCACACAGAACTGTGCATTACGCACAGCTATGAGCACTGCGAGAGATGAACATTCACACTTGACCCTTAGCTGTCTCTTGTAAATTTGTAGTATAGGCATTGGAGTCAAAACAAATCATTCATTTCTTCCAGAGCTCCTCTGTCCCTCATGTGAAATTTCTATTTAAGTGGCTGGTGATCAGTGCTGCCTGCAGGATGCTTGCTGATTTAAATAGGTTTGTGTCAGTTTTCTATAGCCTTGTATTTGAGCCAAAGGGCATGATAACGTATGTGGGTGAAACCTGTCGGGAGAGCAGGAATAAGCAGATCTGAGTTTGAATGTCTGTAATTGCCGTTTCCCCTTTGAGCAAGCAGTCTGCCGAGTCCTCCAAATTGCGGTTTTCTTTTGTTGTCTGCACAGTTCCTATTCAAGGATAAAAAAGGGTCATGATCTGACAGTGAGACTCACACTTTTCAAATCTAGAAATTGGCCACAGGGAAGGTGAATAATGATGCTGTAGCCCCAAATCCCACTTTTTTGGTAGACAAAGTTTAGCGCCCATAGTGTGTGTGTGTGTATAAGGAAACTCCTTTAGGTTCACTTTCAGAAGAACAGCCTAACTGAAAATGTTTCTCTTCTGCATGACCTCTGATGTGCCACCTCCCTGCTTTTCTCTGTATGCTATAGCAACAGGGAGGATGGGGCCCAGTGGGAGACAGCCCAAGTAAGAGAGGGGAGAGAAAGACAGCATGAGAATAGATGAACGTGGACAGCAGTCAGACTGGTCTTGTGTTCCCCCACTCCCCCCCTTTTGTATTTTAATTACACAGTTTAAAATAATCTCCTCAACTTTGGGAGGAAATCTGCTTGTCAATGGGTATTTGATCTGGCATTGACTCTGTCTGTATCTGCAACCCCGTTACTACAGGGAGATCCTGGGGTTCCTTTGGAAGAGAAGAGGAGATGAAATGGGATGTAATATGCTGGCAAAAAGTGCTGAATAGAATTGGCTAATAGCCATATGGTTTCACTTCTAGCAGAAAGACATTAAATGAGACAGGCTACATTTAATTGAGCTGCTTTCTGATTAAAGAAATAGATAAAGAAACCTCTGTGTATATGCATGTACATTATATATTTTATATATATTTTACCATTCTAAAATACTTTCCTCATTCCCAGCCTACTGTAGACTGCTTTAAATCTTACAATAAGGTTGGGAATACCCAAAGAATGAAAGAGGAGAAGGTTCATGTTAGGATTATGTTTCTTTGCTTATTCCATGTTATCCAGGGCCAAACCCACCACCACGTTGCACATCAGGAATCAACCCGGCCCACTGCTTTTGCAGGTCTTACATAAACACTGCTTCAAAAAAAGCCAAGATGAAGAGAGGTCTAATCTTTCTTCTGTGGGTATTTTGCTGCATTTATTCATTGATCCTTCTTCTGGATGGCTCTCATAAATACAAGATTGGCTAATAAATTGGTCGAGGTAGAACAGAAGTGCTGTCTTGCATAGAGGTTGTCTAATACTCTCTACTGTGACCCTCTTTCTTCAGCTGCATATAACATAAGTAAATGTTAACTATTTGGGCTTGTGATTTCTGTGTTTTATCTCTTTCTGAAGTTGATTTATGTATGCATCAAAACCAAAGATGTCTCTGTGGTAGCTCACCCGCCTCAGACACATATGCTGTGGAATCAAGCAGTAGATTATTATTGAAACTAAATTTTGTACATGAGGAGGACAAAAAAAAAGTTTTCAATGTCAATGGCAAACTTCTCTGCAAGGCATAGAACACTCTGAACATCAAGATTATTCTGCCATTTTAGAGTGAAGTTTCAACTTTCGTTACTATCTATTTCTTTGCTAAAAATGCTGGTCATCCAGGGATGTGTTAGCACTTAATTAATTTACTAAGTAGAGTACCATGATAACCTTTGAAATCATCAACAGTTAAGGAAAGCCCTTGGCAAACAAAAGTTGATGAAATGGCTAGATCTCTAATTTACATTGCTTTCCCTAGAAGTCTAAATTCTGCACATATTTTAGTGAAATATCACTAGATTTTTGCTGCAGATGTCGAAGTCCAGCTACCTCTTTTCAAGTTCAAGATTTGGTGCTGTGTTTATTTTATTTGGTGCAATTTCTGTCCTTTTGTTTACCACCATCTTCTATGTATTTAAATTGGTATTCTCTGACTACATCCTCTGCTGACAAAATTCCTGTGGGGTCATTTCCATTTCTGAAAAATTCATGCAAAGAGGGCGTAAAAAGCTGTCAAGATAGAATAATGGCATTCACTTTGATTTTTCTCCAGTTAGAAGTGACTGTCTAAGCTGCAGAGCAGGGAAGAATCAAATCCTAAGGTTCTCAAGTCAGTATGTTCAAGTGACCCAAGACTGCACTGTACTCCATAGCACTGCACTGGCTTTTGGCACTAGAGTCATGTTTGCAGAACTCCTAATACTTTAATCCCACTGTATTCCCCAGAACTGATTTAACAAACGTCCACTGGCTACAGGGAGACTAACATCCACATTAATTTGCAGTGATATTTAACACTGTTCTGCAGATGTTAAAAATTCATATATATATATATATATGTTGTGTGTGAATGTGTGTTTGTATTTTAAGTTAAAAATTCTACTGACTTCACTTGAAAGGATGGTATTTAGAAAAAATAGTAGTCTTCTAGTTTTATCCAATGGTCTGCTGTTGTAAAATGCTTGAGTTAAAAACCAGCAGGTTTTTAGGGATAAAAATAATACTAATAGCAGAGGTTTGCTGAGATCAGAAGTGAAATTTCTGACTGCACCTAGCTGGGCACAGTATCTAACTTCAAAGAGCTGAGGGAAATGGAGGTCATGAGGCATTAGGTTGATGAAAAGTAGAAGCTTAGGTCTGTAGGAGCAAATCAGATTAGCTGAGCTGATTTCAAAACAACTGAGAATCTACTTTAACATCTTTCATTCTCTTATCAAAGAACTGAGACTGAGTATACTTAAATGATTCATGATGGGGTATAACAATTTTAATTCCCTGATCATTCACATGCCTGTACATTTCTTTCAATTTAGGATTTACTCTTAGATGAGCTAAATATTCCCTGTGGAATATTTCCCTGAGGGAAGGAGAGATCTCCTGCCTAACGTATCTGGCACTAGCACTTGGGAAATCAAACTTCCCACTAAAGGCTAGCGAGTACTTGGCAGGGAAATAAAGGGCAGCATCCTTTTGGTAACAGACCTGCCTTTCCACAGTGTACAGTATGTTTGAGTGCTGTATCTACGGCCCTAACCTCTATCCTGTTGTGGACCACCTTACAGAAAGTGTTATTCCATGGAGTACTGTTCCATGGTCTGATCTGTCACCTGTATCGCTAGTGGCAGCAGTAGTCAGATCAAGAAAGACTAGGTGGTCAGTGCAAAGGAGAACATGAACCACTGTGTGTGGGATTTCACACAGAGCACATTGGAGCAGTTATGGTTTGTATGTGAGGTGGACAGACTGGAGTGGACTGCAGCCCAAAGAAGCATGTGTAACTGAGATGAAAAGGGCTGTTGACAGCAATACTGCTATGGTTTGCCCATGCTAATGTGTAACACGGATGCAACGGTTCCATCCCAACAGGTCAGGAGACTTCAACAGCAGGGATGGAAGCCTCAGCTGATCTCTTGGCTAGAAACTGTGGGATACTTGCCCACATTTATTATTCCTTGTTTATTCTTTCCTTTTCAAATAGCTCCACTTCAGTGAAGTATACTCCTACAAAATGGGAGCTTACCATGAGTAACATTGTTAGAACAATAAAAGGAAGTGACAAAGAATTATAACTCCACCAATGTATATTTTACCACCATTATGAGGTATTTCTTTTGAAGTACAGGTTTTTGTCATTATGTTTTTCCTAGATTATTTCCAGAGGGCTTTATTTTCCCATAAAATAACCATTTCACATTCTCCCTTGCTCAGTTACACGCTGTTACCATAAAAGCTAGAATCTTTTGGCTTTTCTTATGTAAATCCTTTGCACTTGAATCGTGCAAACATTTGTAGATGGTAGGTTATCCTACCTTCCTCCTTAAGATACGGGATTGGAAATGCTTGCCTCTGCATTTGTAATATCAGCAGCATTCCCACAAAGACCTGAATTTTAGTTTTGGGTCAAGTTTGACTATAGGATAAAGTGTTTTTTAAAAGAATTCTAAAATAGTTTTTCACATCTTAGCCTGGTTCAGTCATTTCATTTTGTACTTTTCCTGAAATGTCTGCACAAAACCTTTCAAATCTAGCTTTGCAATGTATGCTTAAAGCTGTTGACATTCTGTATGGCAAGGAATTGATTCTGAAATACTGTAATGTAGCCATACAGTAAGTTGGTATTGATCATCTCCACAGACACAATGGGTGAAATTACACAGGTATTAAATAGTTTAATTTTTATTTATGTATTTAATTCCTATTCTACTTTATACAAACACCAGATTATGTGAGTGGTTACTGGCTAAAATAGTTAAATTGCTGATATCCTACCAGTTAAAAACCCTTGCTTCTTCAAACTGTGAAACTAAAACTAAATGAGATAAATGTGGTATAGGCTAAAACTTGACAAGTTTCATCTGACAAAAAAATTAAGAAAATAAGGAAAGAATGGGTAGTAAAATACCCAGAAAAACTTTAATTTTCCATCTTTAATGCAAACTGACATCCTCAAATTACTATAGATTCTTGAAGCAGATAAATAACAACAGAGGGAGAGGCACAGGCAAGGAAAATAAGAAAAAATTGGTAGTGCCAGTGTACTCACAACAAAGCCACAAGAAGAGAGACTCGAGAAGAGACTCAAGAGCCACAGAAAGACCAACTATATTACTCTCCTTAAATCTTTAAATCCGTCAGCAGTCCTTAGACTATTTGTGAGAATATGGTGCAGATCTTATCACATCTCACTAACCAGAGCATCTGCGTTTCACCTAAATGGCATTTTTAATTGTATGGAATGAATTTCTTAGGTGTGGAGTGCTGTTCTTTGTAATGCTTCACAGCCTGTAGCCATTAAGAAAGGTGATTTGACTATTAAATCAGTTGGTCATAATGAACCAAAACGGGCTATTCTAGAGGTAACAGAGGAAAGCTTCAGAAGTTTCTGGTTTCTTTAGCCACGCAGAATGTGACTTTCTAAATTCAAGCATCAGTAATTGCCTATGCCCTTTTCAAACAAAACCGCTTACTTTTGATTTCAGCATTTACTGTGTCTTTCTCACACAGCTGTGCACCATGCTAATACTGTCGCTTTATCAGCTTCTCTCCAGCATGCTCACCTCACCAGAGAAGCATTGTTCTTTGCAGAACATCCCCTGATGCTTTGCCAAAGCCTAAATTTGAACAGCTCCAGCGAAGGGATTTCCAATGCTTCCCTTAAGAGGCTGATAACACTGTAATTAGTCTTTCTATTTGGCAAATAATTCTAGCTTTTCAGCCTTAGTTTCCCCTTTCTTTGTTTAATAGATACTTTCTTTCCTATGTTCACAAGCAATACTGTTCATCTCTTTAATATTTGCCTTCCAGCATTTACAGGCAGATTTCCCACTTTCTCTTCCTCAGTTTATAGTTATTTTATGCATACTTAATTCTTTTAACCTTTTCCTCATGAGCTTCCTTAGCTTTTCGTATGTCTTTAAAGTAGTTAAAAACACTAGCTTTTCAGACAGGATGTATGTGCATTGCTGATCGTGGTGACTTTATTAAGAATACATAAAGAGCATTCTGCTGAAGACGTATTTCGCTAAATAGTTAAATGTTGCTGGAAAAGCAGATCCTTTCAAAGAAATGTTCTGCAACATCACCAGGCAATTCTTTGTTTTCTCAGAATTCTCTGAGGGCACTTACAGGAGGAAAATTGCCTTGAGCTAGGGATTAGAAGCCCTGCAATGTCCTCATTATGAATTATAAGAGGATGAAGCAGTAACGTGACATTTCTGACACACAAGATTTTATGTAGACTTCTCTTGAAGTATAGAAGTGTTGAGTTACACAGAAAAAATAACGGAATAAAGCACCGTACGTATAGAGATCAAAGAAAAAAAACCCAACAGTTAAGACACATAGTATTATATTACTTAAAATATTTTTTGTTATTGAAATTTTTCATCTAGAAAACTACACAGATATTTCAAATGTCTATTGGAGAATTATTGTGCCATGTTTTGAGATGCAATTGTTTTTTACTCAATTTTCTGAAAATATGGAACAGAAGAATTTGAAACTTCTTTAAGCAGAAATCTCAGTACAGCCTTAACTATAAAGTTATTCTCACATTTTCATCTAAAAAAAAAATTACCATGTGATTTATTAGGTAGGTGAAATATTTAAATTTAATTTTCCTTTGGTACAGTTGTGTGTACACATGCCTTGACGTGAGCTGCTAACAACAAAAGATGTACTCACATCTTTGCTGTGTTAAAGTCTCCTGTACAAGATGTTCTAACTTTTTTATGAGTCATCAATACCCAAAGAATAGAAGTAACCAAAGCAAAGGAAGACAGACTTTATCTTTCAGACTAACATCTTTAAACTCCAAACAGACAGGACTACTTTGCAAGCCAGCAGCTTCACCCAGCTAATGATTGTCCACAAACTGTTAATAAGTATAGCCCCATTCGTCCACCTTAGCTAAATTCAAAGTTGTGTTTCGTGTCCTAAGGATAAGTTCCAGTCACCAAAAAAATGTTGATGCAGGTGATGGCATTGGAACAAAAGTGTTCAAAACCCATTTATTTTAGGAGCCTGTGGTACATGATTCCAAGTTTTAGGAGGTGGGTAAAAGTGCTCAAGAGACTCTGTTCTTCCTGAAGAAGAAAAGGATTAATTAAGTGGGCTATTCTACAGTGCCCCACAGACAGGGCATACTTCTATAGCATACCGTTACTCTCCACAGGGGCCTAGAGATGAAATATAAACACTTGTTATGATAGGAGGTGTTATGATGAGAGGTTACAGGAAACAGCAAGAGACATTGCTTTCAGAAGCAGCAGGGGTATCAGCAAGTGGAGAGGCACCTCATTAGCTCCTGTCTATAGACTGCAGACAGTTTGCTTTGCAACTTCTTGTTTCTCTTTGTGAGACTCCTTATAGTCAACTCCCAGCTTCCTAGGAAGAGATGAAACAAGAGAGAGGCTTCTCTCATTCCATTTGGTTATTTTCAGAGGAAAAAAGTGAAAGAAATCTTTCAACTCTGAATGGAGAATGAATGAACATCACCATCCTAATCACAGTGTCATGGATCAGTTTCCAAGTTTGTCCCTCTAACAGCTTCTGTGTTGTAATGAGTTCTGCCTCTCTTCTCCTACTCAAAAATTACACTCACAGCTACTTCTCCTGCTTGCCATCTTCCTTTTTTTCTCACTTCTTGTCCCAGCATACTAAGCAACCTCATCATCGTGTGATAGTAGAATCCCTGGCAAAGTTCCTTCACTTTTGACCGTATGTCCCTTGGTACTGTGCCAAAGCTTTTATTATTTACACTTGTCTCCCCCTAAAAAGAAGCTTGATTGCTTTTAATTGACATTAAAGCACTTAAAATCCATTTGTTTTACACAGATCTAAGACTGCCTGTGAATCAAAGCTCATCCTGATAGCAGCCATGAGAATCTGAGTATGCTATGTGACACGCCTAACCAGTCACAGCTAACCTAGCTCAGTTTCTTAGCAGTGACAGCACATTGATTGCAAACAGCCAAATAAACAAAGTGATAAAATATAACATTAAACTTTGCCCTAAAGTAAGGATAACTCTAGGAGTTGCAGATTCTAAATGCTATTCCACATGCACAGTTACTCTTCTAATTAATCCTTCCAGTGGGTTTTGTACCTTGGCTAACTTGTGTTGAAAATAAATACAATACAATTTTCAGGAAGAACAAAGTAACTCTATTAACACTGCTTTTGAGACCTTTCTCTTCTCATTTTTTTCATTATCACTGTGTAAAACTAATAACACATGATTATTGGGTATTTTTACTTGACTGAATAAAATCTATGACTTCAGTCTGAGGAGAAGTAAATGATGTATCAGGAAATAAGACAAAGCTAGCTTCTACGCAAAGCAACACAAATCTTACTCTGGAGAAGTCCAGTCTTTAATAGTGTGTTACAATGGCAATAGCCATTCTTCATAAACAGATGAATCACCTCTAACAAATGACTGAGATATTTATTCCATTCTGTCATTATTCATACAGGACCTCTAAGCTGAAATGTAAATGACTTATGCTATATCACTTAAAATATCACTTCCTTTATACCCACCTCATCTTGCCCTCCATTTGACAAAATGTCATTAATTGCTGGAATCGGTTTGCTTAAATATTGTTTGTTCTTACTCTGAACAAAAGAATGTCAAATTTTAGTGATGGAAAGAGAGAAATTCAAACCTAGCCCAAGGTGATGATTCCCTGTGAATATCATATGGTGTTTTTAACAAATATACAATTTACTTACAAATAATAAACAAAAATAAAGCCCTGAACAGACTCAGGCACTTTCCTTTTACTGGAATAACTAGTGTGTTTCAGAAGCCTTAGTGGTTAAAGAAGCACATACTCTGAACATCTAAAAATTATTGTGTAGCAAATATGAGTAAATACAAGTAATATATTCTTTGGCTCAGTGCTGCCAGCACTTTAGTGGCTGACAGTGAAAAAAAAAAAAAAAGAAGTATGCTTTTCAGACTTACACCATGACAGAAACCATGTTCACCATTGTGTTGGTTTTGGCTGGGATAGAGTTAATAATAAAGTAGCCAGTATGGGGCTGTATTTTGGATTTGTGCTGGAAACGGATGTTTTAGTTACTGCTGAGCAGTGCTTACACACTCAGGGCCTTTTCTGCTTCTCATGCCACCCCTCTGCCCGGGGGCTGGCTGGGCATTGGCTGGTTGGTGGTGAGAAATCATTTTCATTTGCACCACTTGTCTTTCCTGGGTTTTATTTTTCTCTCTCTTTGTTATTTTTTCTTTTCCTTACAATAATAATAATAATAATAACTACTACTCCTCCTATTAATTTATTATTAATACTTAAATTATCCATTTTTCTCTCAACCCATGCGTTTTCTCCCTTTTACACTTTTGATTCTCTCCCCCATCCCATTGGTGGGGAGAGTGAGTGGGTGGGTGGCAGTGTGGTGCTTAGTTGCCAGCTGGGGTTAAACCACAAGAGCCATAAAGGGCAGAAAGGCTTGGGCTGATGTTTATATCTGCCATTAAGCAACTCAGAAGTGAGAACTGGGCTCTGCCACATCCCAGACCCAACAAGAGTATGCAGGGCCAAGACTGAAGAGGACAGTATGTAGTCATTCCTGCAGGTGGATTACACAGTTTGTCCTAGTGCCAGGGCAGGACTACCTACTGCAAGTGCTCCCCACCAAAAACACCATCTCCTGCGCAGGGGCACTAGAGTCAATTCATTCCAACAGGAGCAGCCTGTGTTCAGGCACCATCATTTTTTAGTGTCCTGCAACTCTAGGACAAGCATTGCTAAGACTGAGCTGTGAGCCAAAGTAGTTTTTCTGATAGGGCATGGATTCCTGTTCCAACATGCCTAGGTGCCCAATTCATACTGATCATATATGAGCTTCTACGCATAGGTGATATTGGAACTTTCATCAAAGCTTGAAACAAAAGACTTCTCCCTTGCAGTCACTGCAGAGTTCACTAGACCATTTAGCAAGTGTAAAAGCAAATTTGGGAAGGGGAGAACAATTACTCTGTGTGGGTGTAAGAATGGGAAAAAGATGGAAGAAAGGGCAAGGGAAATTGTGCTAGGACACACACCCCCCACCACCACCCTTTTAAATTACCTATTTTGTTGAGAACAAGAACATGTACTTTGATCACAGGCTTCCTCTTCAATGTGTCCCACCGCAGGTTTTATACAATCATTGCAGACAAATCTGATGGGCTTTTTATTCTGCATCCTGTGTTTGGAACAGGTCCAGTTTCTGATTAAGTCAGTGGATAT
The DNA here is from genome assembly GCF_015220075.1 of Falco rusticolus. Classification (NCBI taxonomy): domain Eukaryota; kingdom Metazoa; phylum Chordata; class Aves; order Falconiformes; family Falconidae; genus Falco; species Falco rusticolus. The sequence continues at coordinate 44,798,754 of NC_051193.1, forward strand.
ATACCCATTAACTTCCTAAATTTAGAGTCAAACTCGTTTGTAGGTATGCATTTTAGTGGTGGCATACATCAGGTTGCTTACAGCTTGTTACTGCACCTGTTTGGGAAATACAGTTCAAACTGACCTTGCAAGAATTCACAGCCTGCAGAGACAAACCCTTTCTAGCAGTAACCTTGCTTTGACTCAGCTATTAATTACTTTGCATATAGCATTGTCATTAATTAGTTTATCTATTAATTTTTCAGTTCAACATAGAGCATAAGCTAAATCAGTAGTATATAAAATAAAGACCAAACATCTCATCTAATACATATTTAATGTAAGAAAGTTGTGCTTTTCCAAAGTAAGAGTCATGTGTGGATCTCTATTCTCAAAGAAAAAGTTAAAGGACTAAAATTTAAAAATGTTTTTAAGTGTCCTTGTAAACCAGGAGCCTGAGTTCCGTTTTCCAATGTGTCTTGAAGCATTTTAGTTTTCCATGGTATCTGGGAATCTAAATGTCCAAATCTCATTTTAAAATAGAATTCAGATACTTTTTGAAATTTTACTTCTTGTCTAATAGTTTGTAGTCTGTTACATTCATGGTATTGTCAAGGTGGGAAATCTTCTGAGCCTGCTATATGTATGGGTGTTTCAGATTTCTTCTTCAGTTACTCTTTCATATCACAACCTCTAAGGGATGTCTGGAAATATTTTTTATCTTCCTTCAGATCTTTGCAAATCTGTTTTGAGAAGGCAGGGATTCAGGAGGCATTATTATGAACATTTTAGTTTTCCTTGTATGCCAAGTAACAAATGTGTAAAATAAAGGACTGCTATCAATAAGCAGATACTTTATACATTGAACACATGTCATGGATCAGAGTTCTAAGACAAATACCCAGCCTCATGACAAAACCAGAATCAAATTACCTCAGTGGTTTCTGATATACTACCAGCCAGAAGCCAGAGGGCATTATTTTTCACTGGTAGACAACATTTCAGTTCCAGTAAATATTCATTGACTGTTAATTTTCTGAGTAGCTGTGGTGCTGTTATAAATTTTGCCAGTTTGTGTAAGTCAGCAAAAAGCCACGAAAGCTAGCTCATAATATCACACATGGGCAGCTTAAGTCAGCACTGCAGTTACCACTACAGGAGACCAAAGTGACACAGAATAAGCTAAGCTAAATTTTTAAGGAAATTTAAGAACAAGAAAGAAAGGAAAAAAGTTTTTCATGAACTTGTGCGCTTGCTCTGTTATTTTATTATGCCTTGTTCTTTGGACTCTACAGCTCTTCTCCATCTGGCCTCAGGCATATAACTCTGATTTCAACAGAAGAGAGACACTAACTACTTTTGAGAATTGGGCCTGAAACTTTTTTGGATTAGGCACGGTCATTAAAAATAAAACAACAAACCAACCCAAACATCTTTTCCAATGTATAACTCATCTAGATGACCAAGGCGGCTAGACATTATTGTAATTTAAAATTTTAAATACATTGTTATAGTTGATGACAAGAAGACACAAATCAAGACAAAAGTAACAAAATGAAAAAAGGAATAGGAATAATTTTGTGCAGATGCTGTTGATATACTGGTTTAGAAGTACTCCACTTCATTGTGCACGCCCTCTCCAATTTGTCATTTCCTTCATCTGCCCTAGGCACTTATTTCTAACAAAGCATACTATGGAATACAGTATGAGCTGGGTATTAAGAATCATGAATATAATGTTTTAATAAGAATTGTCCCTCTGACTTCTTGAGTGAATTGGGTAAATCACTTCACTCTGTATACTCAGTCTGTCCGTTTGTAGAATGGATTATAACTATACCTGGAACAGAACTTCACCTGCTAACATCACTTTGAGAACTTGGTACCCATTTAACAAATACTTAAGAGCTGCAGGTGTGATTCTACTCTAGATTTTCTTCTGCCTCTTCCTGCTATTTCTAAAGATCTTGAGGAGGTGAAATACGTGGACCATAAATTCTGCAGTGAAGAGAAAGAGAACCATAATAAGCCAGTGTTCTGGGAATGACTGGGATTATAGTTGGCCATTGTGCTGCCTCTATAAAGAGAGGTGCTAACAGCAAGTTACCAAGCCACATTCATGAGAGCATTTGGTAGTCACCACCTGTTGCAATTTGGCGTCTTGTACAGTTTATTCTTTGGGATCATTTGGTGTCCACAGGGACACTATGACACAGGTCAGAAGATGAGAGATCAGATTGGATCAATGATTGATTCTGGTCTACTATTCCAATTTCTATTCAGCATATTACACTTACAGAATTTTCCATTCAGTGACCTCAATAATTTGAAGGCACTAATGAAGTAATTTCTCACAAGGGTACGATATTACTGTCACCACTTCTTAAGGAAGACAGAACTCATACTAACAGTCACCGCAGTTCAGCAATAGAGCAAGGTGAAATTTTTGGACCAAGTATTTTTTATACCCCAAACAAGTAGCTTTGGGTCAACTGACGTATTTAATAAATTAATGTCTATTTTGTGAAATAGTCTGAAATTAGACGAATGGGGAGATGTTTTAAAAAATGCTAATAATTGGAATTCCAAGCAATTGCAACATTATTTTTAAATTAATGTTTTACCTTGAAGTTAAGTTCAATTTAATTTTTAGAAAATAATTATAAATAATCATCTATTCAAAGTTGAACACAAATGAAATAACATTGTGATTTTTTAAAAAAAACAAAATTTGCATGGATATATTCTCAACTGTGTGAAAATGAAATCAGATCAAGGAATGCTCTTTTCTAGCTTGGACCTTCTCTGCTGTCAGTAACACAGCAAATAATTTGGAGCTGACGAAAACTGGAATTGCATTTATAATTAAAAAAAACCCAAACCCAAAGACAAATGAATGTCCACAGAAATGTTATGTTTCTTTCAGAAATTAACAAATGTGTAAACTGAGTACTTAGAAACAAGGTCTTTGAATTTTACTGGGTTGAATGTTAATTGGAAGATCAATGAAAAGGTGACAGACTTCAGCCATCACCATTACACTTTCTAGAGAGAAAATTCTTCGTTGACATCAGTCTACATCTATCTGGTGAACAAAACCCTGATCTTCTCCCACCTGGTTTTTGATTAATTATTGTCTTGGATTATCCTATGAAAGCATCCTCCAAGATCACCCAAGTACTAAACAAAAACAATAATAATCCAGTGACATTTATGTGAACAAGTTAAGCAGTCTGAGGCTGTGGAATACCAAAGTCTCAATGCACTTTCATAATAAGAAATCCTTGTTTCAGAGAATAGCTCAGTGCTGACTACCGAGTGAGAAGGGTAAGTGTGGATGAGCTTATATCACCTCTTAAACTTACATCACTTGTTAAAACCCTTTCAGTCAGCATGGCAGATATAGACTATATTTACCATTGATGAAAATACACATTTCAGTTTATGGTAGAATGGAACAGATTTTTTTTTTTTTTTAATTTTATTTCATTTTGGTAGTATGAAGCTCCTGCTTTGGTTTTACTGACTTTAGAACTCATTTACTGAATTTATAACTTAAAGAATTAAAAGTCACTAAGACTCTCAAAAAATATTTTCTTTTCCTTTAGGAGAAACACATACATTTTTATTTTTTTTTAAATGATCATAGATGTAGTCTAATCTTTTAGACGTAGTCTAATCTTTTAGACGTTGTCTGATCTTTTAGACAGGAACCTCAAAGCTTGTCTGTGAGAAACCTCACACAATCAAACACTGTCTTAGAAGGAAATCTCTAGGATGAGCAAAGTTTTACATCCATAATGCCATGAGAATTTCAGACATGATTCTATTGGTGATAAGAACAAAATTATATCTAAAAATAGAGAGAACACAAATTTAACTTTGAAAGGGTTAAAGTGGGATGACTGTTAATTCCAAATTTGGGTTGTCATTTTGAAAGAGACTCTTTACTTTGTCCAAAGGAACATCCCTATTAGTGAAATTGGTTCCTTTCTGATGTGAGGAACCCTACTGCATTCTGGTTTATCTGTTCCTTCTTCCCATTCTGAAGCAAGTCAAGAAAATAAATAACAATCATTGTATAATAGAAGCCAAATTAAATGATTTGCCACGTGGTGTCTGATAATTAACTAAATAAGACACCCTCAAACAAGCAAATCTAACTTGTTTTTATAGCTACATTAAAATGTGAATCTTAAGCAAAACAAGGACATAAATCTCACTAGAAGATGTTATAGCAAAATTCAAGCAGGATTCTGAGTAAAGAGAAGGCTTTATTGAAAGCCATAAAACTTCTTCAGATGCCAGTGGAAAAAATTATGATAATAAAATCAGCTCCAGTTTAATGGCTTGGTAAATGAAGAGAACATTATGCAGAGTCCTGCAGGGTGCTTACAGTCCACCCCATTATCATCTCCTCCCCACAGTCACAGCGTACTTTCTCTAAATGCCTCTCACTGTTTACTTTGGGGGCCACCCCTCCCTCCCCGCTGACAGAGGTTTTGCTGGCCAGTGCGTCCTTTCAAGGAAGTACAACTCTGGGGAGCTAAAACCTGGTGCAAAGGCTGCAGCCCTGACACGGGTGCATAGCCATTGCTCCAGGGAGAGGCCTCAGGAGAGTACATACAGGACGCTTAGTCTGTTAGCAAAACACACAGTAAGATGGTGGTTGGCACATGGAGGAAGGGCCCATTAACAGAACTATAATATCCTAAACTAGCATTAAATTCTGCTATCTCCAAGAGTTTCTTTTTTCCCTTAAGTTAAAAAGGATCAGCACAGAACCAACTACAGAGATCTTACCATGAAGAGATCTTACCATGAAGTTGGGGAAAGCCTCTGGCTAAAAATTAAAAAAGAAAATAACATGATGTCTTTTCTGACATACAGTCTGTCAGGGTGCTTCAAATTCTAGTCTTCCAGTCCTGAGCCTTACTTTGGAGAGAAAGTCCAAGAGAGAAGATTTTGGTCAACATGCAAACACATCATTAGGCCCTTACACGTGTGCAAATTCTAAATTAGGAAATTAGAATTTCTAAACCAAATGCAGTTATAGAAAAGCACACTGAAAACACTCTCATTCATCATATCATGGAAAGCTCTCTCCTACATGCTAGTCAGTTTACCATACCTTTTATTGGACATAATCTAAAATACAAAGGAGTTGTCAGAAGTTGGAATTAGTTGATTTTTTTCAATAAAAAGCTTTTTCCAATTTTAATTTCAATTCCAACTGTCCATTTAGTATTCCCAATTAAAACAGAAGATTTAAGCTTTCATGGATTTATTTTTTATTTTTTTTTAAGAAAACAATTAGATGTTTCACATATATCGTAAAATTAGGCAGGGCAGATGCTGAAAAAGACTTCTACAGAATTAAAGAACAATGCATGAAAAGGAGATAAAAGTTTCTAAGCCTAAACCTAGCTGTTCAGGACACAAAACCAGAACAAAATTAGAACGAACCATAAGACACATCTTGTTCAGTTTAAAACCACAGTTTTCTTTTGGCCTAGACTAGTAATTTCTCCTCTGAAATGTAACCTTCCAAATATGATCACAGAATCATGGAATAGTTTGGGTTGGAAGGGAACTTTTAAGGTTGTCTAGTCCACCCCTGCTGCAATGAGCAGGGACATCTACTACATCAGGTTGCTCAGAGCCCCGTCCAACCCGATCTTTAATGTTTCCAGGGATGGGACAGCTACCACCTCTCTGGGCAACCTATGCCAGTGTTTCACCACCTTCACTATAAACAATTTCTTCCTTATGTCTAATCTAAATCTACCTTCTTTCAGTTTAAAATCATTACCCCTTCTCCTATCCCTACAGACCCTGCTAAAAGGTCTGTCCCCATCTTTCTCACAAGCCCCCTTTAAGTATTGAAAGGCCACTGTAAGGTCTCCCCAGAACCTTTTCCAAGCTGAACAACCCCAACTCTTTCAGCCTGTTTTCATAGGAGAGGTGTTCCATCCCTCTGATCATTTTTGAGGCCCTCTCCTGGCCCCACTCCAACAGGTCCATGGCTTTCCTGTGTTGAGGGCTGCAGAGCTGGATGCAGTCCTGCATGTGGGGTCTCTCCAGAGCAGAGCAGAGGGGCAGAATCACCTCCCTTGACTTGAATCACAAGCCACACTGCTTATGATGCAGTCCAGGGTCTGGCTGGCTTTCTGGGCTGAAAATGCACATTGCTGACTCATGTCCATTGTTGACTCATGATGCGGGGGCAGGGGGGAGTTTCTTTTCCTATCATTCATGGTGTCTGCAAAAATTACATTTAAATCAAGGAATTTAAATGCAATTTGCACATCGCTATTCTCAGGTCACCTGTGAGCCTGTATCTGTAGGCTATGAAACTGGACGTTTTCTGTAGCTCTTCTTTATTTAAGCCAGCTGATAGGAGCGTGAAGCACATAGGCATGAATACGTTGCTAAAAAACAAAAGATTGATGAATATAGTCTAGAACCAACTAGACAGTGCAAGTCAACCCTATTAGAAATCTTACATATCTTTCTGTGGTCAAAGCTGTGGATCATGTGCATTTGAGGCACTGATGTATTAAACAAAGTGTTGCTGTTACACGTACCAGCACCATCCCTCTATATTGTGTGAATTCCACATGAACCAGGTGAATAGCTTTATGCCCACTATTTTCTTGTTGCTGTGTTTACACTATTTTCTTACAAAGAAATTAATGATGGTAGTGTTTATTCTGCAGCCCAGAATGAGAGCTATTCTGACAGCCTGTGTCACAACTACAGTTTGTAAAGAGAAGGAAAGGTCTAAAGGGTAAGCCTCAAATATTACAGGCTGAGAGAAAGAGAGGGATGAATATGGGTCGTTATGCACTGAAACAATGTGGGAAGTGGGGAGCTAAAAAATTTCTTGAGACAGGAGGAAAGAGCAGAGTCAAGTTCTGATTTTGCAGGGTTTTATGTGAAATACTGGGAAATGGCCATTCTTGCTATCTTCACCTTTCCCTACCATGCACGCTTATCCTTGCCAAACGCTGGGTTGTTCTACACACATATTATGTCCTCCACCTTGTGCTTGTTTAACGATTTGTTGCTATCTATTCAGTCTAGGTAGCCCAAAACTGAAGTCAGAATGAATAGTTAGAGAGTTATTCTATACTGTGATGTGCTAGCAATAGGGTTAAATATGTATGTACATTGAATCAGCAGAGGTAACTGGAATGAGAGGTCAGTAGTATGTGTTGGTTGTTGTGCAAGCTTGCAATGTCACTGATTACTGGCAGGTTACGCTAACTTAGGCTGACTGATTAAAAATGAGCGTATTACTAATGTTTGCATCAATTTGCGTATCTTCTGGGTGGAATAGGGTGTCCTGCCCATTCTTCTCTAGTTGGAAACAAGCAAATTGGAAACAGAATTCTTGACAGTACATCAAGTGTTGTTAGCCAGCATTGTCAGCAACTCTGCCTTTCAGAGTTCTTTGAACCTGCTGTTTCCAAATTGGAGCAGCAGAACAATTTTAGATAATCTTTATATTTCATTTTAGAGAAGGATGCATCTTATCCTGCCAGGTAAGCACCTACAGAAGTAAAAGCTGGGGCTGGGAATACTTTGAATATTAACAGCGCTTGAATTCACTAGAATTAAACGATAATCTGTGAATAAGTCAACCTCCACAATGTAATGGAATTGTACCAATATGAGAACTAGAGATGGACAGCAGCATATGACACGTGAAACAAACCTGAGATATATTTTTAGAAAGATATGTAGTTTTCAATTTGACCCGATTTATTCCAAAACAAAACTGATTTATCAGAAAGACTGAACAAGGTGAACATCAGATTAATCATAATATCTCATGGATGTAGCTGACATTGCCCTATAAATCAGAAAGAAGACATCTGAACTCAGCTTTTCTGCATCTTAAGGTTCACTAAAGCAGCATAACTACAAAATGTACTGTGATTTACACAAGTTCTCTGGATGTTATATTCATTCCAGTTGTAGTAGGCAAATAAGAACCTAAACAGGTACCTTTTATATGTATATATATATATATATATATATAAAATTCCCCTTATTAATCAATATAAAGAATTGAAATAACATTTTTGGAAGTATTCGAATATTTTGTTTGATTTTTTTTCGGAATCTGGGTTTTTTTTACTTTTTTCCCTCCGCCTAAACTGTTCACTGTGTGTGACCTTTCTCTAGGGATATGTCAAATTTATGCTCTGGAAAAATTCCAGGCTTGTTAGTTAGTATGTCTGAATGAATAACTGGTTTACAAAGTATTACTTCATTTTGGCATCTTGTACCATAATAAGAGAATTGAGTGTGTTTCACGAAAAGGAAAAGGGAGTCTATTTAAAACCAGATACAGCAAATCACCATGAAGTTCAATTTCAGCCTGTAGCTCTCTGTACCACTTATAATCATATATTTAAATATCAGCCTAAGAAAATGTTACATTTCTACCTGTTAAGCACTAGAATTTGCATTCCACAACACAGCTGTTAAAGCCTAAGAGCACTAGCAGTTCAGAATAGCTACAAAGAAAAAAGTGCAGGTGAGTCTGGGAAGGGAGAGCACTTGTTAAGTCCTATACACCTTCTAATTTAATATATTATGAATATATTCACTTATTCTAGAAGAAAAATGAAATCGATGGTAGAGTATGGAGAATGACCAGCTATGAACATGCCCAGTTTATTCACTGTTTGGTGTAGTGATATTCATCAGGCATAAGCCGACTGCCACAGGTGCTGAGACCAAAATTCATCCCAAGTAACCTTTCTTCCACATATAGTGCCATAAATTAGGCAAGAATATTTTCAGTGGGGATTGACTGTCTGAAGCACCAGGACTCAGCCACTGCTAGAGCCAAGAATGGAGGTAAGACTGGACTGCAGCTTGATCCAACACAACTGTGCCTATACAAAATCAGCAGTGAGAGCACTCATCAGGTTACAGCACAGCACCGATGAGCAGGACGTTGTCAAAGTCCTTGGCAAGGTATAGGCAGTAAGGAAACTTGCCTGCAGTGAGAATTTAGGCTGTAGGAATTGAGAAGGAATGAACTGAGGAAAGGGAGGTTTCCAAATTGTCAGGCATGCCTCCAGACATATCATCTACAGCGTTGTACCACCAGGGAGCTGTTTCTGATGTCTGTTGAAACTGCTATTCAGTTGTGACTGGAAACATGTAAGTTGTTGGTCAGAGTATCTTTAATCAACTGTTTGCTTCATATAGTTCTAATTTTAAGATTTCTGCCTGTTCTACCACCACTATGAATATATTAGATAATGACATTTTATTCTAAATTTGAATCATCTTTAAAGTTAATCACAAATATTGAAAATGTTGATTTTCTTTTGTAGCTGCCTGGAAAGAATATACGAGGAAGTCTGAAAGTTGGCTTTGTAAGTTTTTAGTGAAATGTTCTTGTCTGAAAACATTAATTCATTAAAACAAAATTTCCAATTGTCCAAATGAGTTTTAATGAATCCTTCAATAAAGGCCTTTCAGCTCCAGTTTGGGATTTGGAGTCAGAGGCAGGCAGAGCTAGCCTGATTCTCTAAATTATTTCTTATGTACTTCAGAGTTCTCATCTCAGTAGTGAATGCCCTCATCAATCCATTCCTGGCTGTTTTGGAAAATGCACTTTGTTATGATTCAACCATCATTTATTTTTATTTTTATTTTTTTTGTGACTGTACAGAGAGAAAAAACTCTAGTTCTCCGTTTCACAGGAAGAGAGACAAGAACCTTTCACAGATCTACTCTATCAATAGTTTTGCTAAGTAGGAAATTTGAGGGCCTTGGGAAGGGGCAGGGAGGGCACTGAGACAGAGGTCACTCTCTCTCTATGATGGTGTTACCTTAAGTTTCACTCCAGAATAATTCCAAAAAAAATGAAATTCCTTTGGCCACTGAGTCCTAGAGATTTGTCTGTATAATTCTCATGAATTTTAGGCTGTGGTTATGCTTATATTTCAGTTATTATTTCATCAAATACAGGGCGTATAGACTATCACCAAAAGTTTTCCTCTGCCACACCATATAGGTACAAATGAAAATGTAATAATTACTGCACTACGGTACACTATTATAAAAAAAATACATTAAGACTAACAAAATACTTACAAAACCAGTGAAAGAACACATTGCTGGTTCATGTTCCAGCATACAGAAACTCTTGTCAGCTTTGCAGCATATCCAGCTGGCGCCCAGTCACAAGTGGTGTTCCCTGGGACTCAGTATTGAGGCCAGTTCTGTTTAATATCTTCATCAATTATTTGGATGAGGGGATTGAGTGCACTCTTAGTAAGCTTGCAGATGACACCAGATTGGGGGGGAGTGTTGATCTGCTGGAGGGCAGGAAGGCTCTGCAGAGGGATCTGGACAGGCTGGACAGACGGGCCAAGGCCAGTTGTATGAGGTTCCACAAGGCTCAGTGCCGGGTCCTGCCCTTGGGTCACACCAGCCCCACACAGCGCTACAGGCTGGGGGCAGAGCGGCTGGAAAGCTGCCTGGTGGGAAAGGGCCTGGGGGTGCTGGTTGGTGGGTGGCTGAACAGGTGGCCAACAGCATCCTGGCTTGTATCCAAAACACTGTGGCCAGCAGGACTAGGGGGGTGATTGTCCCCCTGTACTGGGCACTGGTGAGGCCACACCTGGAATATTGTGTTCAGTTTTAGTCTCCTCACTGCAAGATGGATGTAGAGGTGCTGGGGCATGTCCAGAGAAGAGCAACGAAGATAGTGAGGGGTCTAGAGAACAAGTCATACGAGGAGCAGCTGAGGGAACTGGCATTGCTTACTCCTGAGAAGGAGACTTGGGGGAATCTTATTGTTCTGTGTAACTACCTGAAAGGAGGCTGTAGGCAGGTGGAGGCAGGTCTCTTCTCCCAAATAACTGGTGACAGGACAAGAGGAAACAAGCTCAAGTTACACCAGGGAGGCTTAGACTGGATATTAGGGAAAAAAAATCACTGAAAGGGTGGTCAAGAATTGGTACAGGCTGCCTGGGGAGGTGGTGGAATCACCATCCCTGGAGGCATTTAGAAAACATGTAGATGTTTAGCAACGTGATGGACTCTGCAGTCCTGAGTTAACAGTTGGACTTGATGATCTTAAAGGTCTTTTTCAACCTAAATGATTCTCTGATTCTATGATATAACCTTTCCTAGAACAGGAGGCTTTAGATTTCAGTACTGATGTCTTGCTGGAGAGGTGTGCACAAACATGTCCTAGGAGATGTTCCATAGTTTTCATCTCTGTGGAAGCTTCATTGAGAGGGAACCAGAAGGAGCCATACCTTAATGCCTTCAGTAGCCATTTCCTCTGTCCCTCACACTGCAAGCCATTTCCATAACAGCTGAGCACTTTGTGACAGTTCATTAAGTTTGTAAGGTAATGTGTAACTGAGCAATGTGAGTACTCAAGGGAGACAGTGTTTCAGCTGCAAACCCTTCAAAAAGCCTTCCCTACCAGTATCTTACCCTGATTTGGTTTCTGCCAGCCCATTGGAACAAGTTAATCTCAGCCAGCCCCTTGCCCACTTTGGTCATACTAGTATGGTTACACATACCAAAGCAAGGGAGAACCATTTTCACCACTTGCTGCTGGATTCCAGGTGAATGTTATTTAGCTTTCAAAAACTGTTTCTGTACAAGTAACAAAACCAACTAGAGAGTAGCTGTCAATCACTTGTAATTCATTTTTTCTTCTCATGCCAAATGGAAATACATGTATGGTTTGAAGAAGAGTAGACACTGGAAAAAGGCCTTTCCTTTAGAACTGCACATGACCACCTAGACCAGACTAGAAGGGCTTTACATTGGATTTTAAACCAAATAATTAAATAACTGTCAGAAGGTGAGCAAATTCTGTTGAGCAAGTACCTAGACTAGATAAAACCCAACAATTTTGGAAGAAAAGTCTCTGCATCCCGTTGTCTGTTTCCTGAGCAATACAGACCCTAAAAAGATCTTCACTTCAATAATTAGTGTTGGTAAAACTTCAATGATTAAGCTTAGTTAATACACATAAGTTCATACAGCTTTTTTACTACCTCTAATGCTACTTTAAGAGACAAGTCTCTATGGAAAAAAAAAAAGTCATACTTCAATTTTTAAATGAAAACAGATATTGAAGACAACGTCAAATTCTGCTCTATTTTCTTTGTCCTGCATGTCAATGAATGACATAATAATGGCCATAATCTTACAGAAATGTAGGTATAAAATTGTTTTAAGAGTCTTAATTGAGGTGTCAATGAATACTTCATCTATATAATTAGTCTAGGATAAATTGCTTATAATTTCTTCAACACTTACAAGAGACCTTAAGTCCAAGGCACATAGGATTTTGAAGATATCTGTCTTTGTCTGTCATTTTGATTTTTAGTATTAGATTGAATTAGCTTTTAATGAAAATATTCAGTGAGATATTTCTTTCATGACACCCAGGGAAGGATGCCTTCTCAGACTGTGCTTTAACAATGAGGGGCAAAGTCTTATCTAACCTCTGGAAGCCAGTAGTAATTGTCTTTAATTGGCTGGCATTTACTCTGATGTTAAATGGGATAAATGTGACAGAAATCTGATTAAACTGGTTTAGGCAAAAAGCATTAATTACTGAGAAGGGAGACAAAGAGAAGCATAAGAAAAGGAGGCATAGTAGTTTCACTTGGGGACAGCATGGACCTCACCACCAAAATCTTATTAAAGTAATAGTTAAAAAATCTGGATAAACCAAACAAACCATGGAAAGAACACTAAGAGTGAATGGAATGAATTGGAAACTAGGCTGTGTAAACTAAGTGCTAGTTTCCTAAGAGACAACCAGAAAGTAAGAAAACAATTACACTAACATGATGCCCTGTATTCTGTGGTTAATAAAGCTTCAACTGAGCTACTTGTAGGGTAGAGAGACTTGCAACAGAAGCTGAAGTGTCTGCTTTCAGACTCTTTGACTGCAAAGAAAATTTGGTACATGATCCATGCTTTAAAGCAGTGACATTTTAGCAGAATAGTGGTGACAACTACAAAGTTACAAAGATATCCAGAGTGCTTCCAACACCTTTATGTTGGTTAGCCATATAGGGCAGCAGGACTATTTAGCTTTAATTAGAAATATTTTAAGTTCTGTGTCCGGAACTTCAGAAAATCGGACACAGTGGTATGAAGCTTTCTTCCTTTTGTCTGTTTGTTCTTTGGTCTTAGTGATGCAATTCAAAAGACTGTCATGTTTCCAGAAGAAACATGTACCATAAGGGATGCACTGGTTCCAAAGAATACTCAACAAGCCAGTAAGAGCTGACTCAAACAAAACAGACTAAGGGGATATAATAAGTTTTTTGTGTGTCCAAACCGCCTTTAAAGCACACTGTTGCATACGTAAATATTGAATAACACTCAGTACTATAGTCTGGCTAGAAATACATTTTGCGTCAAAATCTGAAATCCAAAGAGACCATTCCTTTGTATTAGAAGGAGACTATACAAAAATGGGACAAAAAGTCCATTACATATCAACACCAAAAACAAACATCCAGGACCTTTTTGGCTAAGTTACAAAACATGATTCCACTTTGAAAAAATCAAAATGCTTTATCTGAATAATTGGGAAACCTGTATTTCAACCATTTTAATACAACTAATTTCAAGAGTGCTTTTTGACAAATGTGTTCTTCTGCAAAACATTATTCTTTTAAAAGATTTCCTACCACATTTTCTGTATGGCAGTCTGTACACCTGTCTTGGACTTGCAGGGGTTTTCTGGGCAGATTTCATAACTAAGGCCAGAATATGAAAATCCAGTTGGAGGAAAGGAATGCCGTTCAGTTCCCTTTCTTTTGTGAAGAGCAACATTTGATTTCTATTGTAGAAGAGGATATAGTTAGATCTTGATCTGAAGAGCCCACTCATTTCTTGATTTTAACCAATATACTTTTGAATGTGAAAGAGTCACACCTAATGCCAATTTTGATACATACTTATAACTGATGAGCTTGTATTAATATCTCGTTAGAAACAGGTACTTGAACTGATGAAAATTTAGGTAAAACTTCTAATTGCATTTTTTTCTTGTATTTGAACAAGTAGGGTTCCAGTATTACGCACTTAGAAGACAGAAGATGCTGACATGATAAATAAAATTTGCTTATGTCCAGGAGGATCTTGAAGAGGATGATGAAGGATATAAATTAGTTAGATACATGATCAGCAGGTTTTTTTATTCCTGTGTGTTTACTTTGTCTTGTGCTTCACTGTGGCTTTGCGGCACTCACGGCAAGCCTGTGACTGGCAGCTCAGCCACACCAAGCTCAGGCAGAGCAAAAGCCTGTGTACTTTATTGGTAGTCAATCATTAGAAGGAAACTTGAAGGGCGTTCTGTTTGAGAATATGGTATGGGAATAGCATAAAACGTAATTAGTATTACTATCACTATATCTTCTTGTGTAAAAAGATGAATAGAAAACTCTCATTATTGAACGGTGCTTTAAATAACTAAGAAGAAAACTGCTCTCTGGGAAATACTTACAAAATTAAGTATCTCAAATTACATTATTTTGATTAAAAACAGATGAGTAATTATAGATTCCAGACTTCATTAACATTTAGTAGAGCCAGTAGTAATGCTCCTATTGTGTTTATCCCATTAGTCCAACTATTTCACTGTGATTACCTTTCATCACTAGTGCCTGCAGAGCACCAATTAGAATAGCTCCATACCAGCTTATTTCAGCACAAACACCACACCACAAGCTGTGTGTTGGCAGGTTCCTGTAAGATACTGGGTGACTTAAAAGGGAACTCTTAGGAGCAATGGGAGTATTAAAACTTATAAGATGTAGTATAGAAAACCTTATAGTCATCTCTAATTTTAGAGGAAGTAGTAGACAAAGCAGGGAGTAAAACACAGGGAATCCTGCCCAGTTAGGAATGTGACTCAGTCTGAATATTTTTGTGGTCAGAAAATACCTGGACCATGGAGAATGAAACAGAAATTGACAATAATTTATGCTGCAAAAGCCAGTGCAAGGATAAGTTAGTACTACACAGGCTACTAATTACTCAGTGCCTTGGTTGTCCTGAGCTGAAGCAAAACCTGAGCCCCCTGAGTACTCCAAGGGTCTAAAGCAGGGGTCCTCAAACTTTTTAAGCAGGGGGCCAGCACGGATGCAGTGGCAGGCAGCCATCTGCGGCTGCTTGGTTCCCCCCCAGCCCCCGGCGGGGGGTGTCTGTAAATACCGGGGGCCGGATTGAGGACCCTGGGGGGCTGTATCCAGCCCGTGGGCCATAGTTTGAGGACCCCTGGTCTAAAGATACCAACTGGTCTGTTGGGAGTTTCACCCCACTGAGATTTCCAGACACATCAGGTCCCACACATTTAGTTAAACTCAAAGACACAGTTAATGAGTCTTTACATAAACTAAATCACCACTGTCCTTTAGTTAAAAACAATGGCCAGATAATATAGAATATATTCAAAGAAGCTAAAAGTAAAACCCCTACATTCTCAGATTCCTACCTACATAATTTTTTGTCTGGTATTAAGCTACCAAAGTTTTTACTTGTAGGCATTTGCAGAGTCCTTGAAAAATTTTGAGAGTATTTGTTCCTTGATGTGTATCTCAGGGCAACAGTTCTTCCACCTGCATCTTCAAAAGGTTCCATTTCAGTATTTAAGTTTGTAAAATTATGCTAAAATTATTTTCTGGAGTTAATATTTAAATAAGGAGTTTTTCAACTTATATAAAGTTCATATTGTATAGTACAACTTAATACTTGTTACTTTTATAAAATCCAGTTGGAAAAAGCTTTTTGTGTTATTTTCTTTCATTAAGCAACAAACACCTCAGAACAGCATTATAGCTGACATGTTTGACACCTAAGGATTATTCAGTACTTGAATTGTATGTTCTATTTCTTGAATTTAGTAGTTCATATAAAAACTCTGGGCACTGAAAATTCACTTGTATATTACCTATTTTCTGACAACAACCTAGTGAACTTACTAAAAAATATGAAAAAGAAACACACTCTGTCCAGAAGTACAGAGGATTCCATTGAAAGGAGTTAGTCTTTCTTGCTTATATCCCTTCAGAATGTGTGGTGCTGTCTCATTCAGCTCTATAGGAAGCCTCAAGATACACAGTTTGTGGTGCGGAAGTGACCAGTGACACACTGAACTCAAAATATTTTCCACTGGATATTTATGGATAATTTTCCCCTTTAGGCAATTGTTAATTTATAGGCCAGGAATTATTCAGAAAACTCTAGGGCTTACACAGTAGTCAGGGTTATGAAATCATAACAGTGTTCTCAGTCTTCCCTTCAAAAGTATGATTCAAAGACAGAAAACCATGTTTATGGTGAATTACTTATGGAGCTCAAATTTACCTAGCTTAAAAAAAAAAAAAAAAAAAGTGTTACAATGATGACCCAGAGCAGATGAACAAGAAATTTGGGCAAGGATTAGAACTCATCATAAAATTCTTTAATCAAGCAGATAAATACTTCATGGCTAAAAAACAGTAATTGGAAATGAAACTAGAAAAAGACAGGTTGGAAAGAAGGTAGCATTTTGTTTTAATGGTAACTGTGTACTGACACAGTTAATCTCAGGTTATGCCTATTTCCAGTAGCTGAATTTGATTGTATTTCCAACAGAGATTCACTAGCTCAAACCACAAGTTACAGAGGTTTAATTCAGGAATTAAACAGGATGATTTTATGGCTGAAAGACTACTTATACATAATGGTGCTTTGTTGCTTCAAAAATCAGACTCAGTTCCCTAGAAGTTGGATGGGTGCTGTTTCTATCCTATTTCATAGGTAAAGTTTCATTATCTTGATTAAAGAAAACCTAAACCAGTCCTTGAAATACCTTTGCTTGGTGCCCATAGAGTAGCACTAAGCAAACTTAGAAGTAATATAGTTGTCACCTTTTCTTCTGACCCTGCATCCAGGATCCCTGCCACCAATCTCAAAACCTTTTCTAATTGTAAAGTTCATTGGTGCATTCAGTATAAAATGAGTAAGTTAGGTTTTGAAGGTTTGCTTTTTAGCTGACAAGGGAACAACTACAGAGGTTTTTAAGATGATAAGGTGGTTTATCTTTCAAGTAAGTTTGGTTAAAGATCCAGTAGGAACTGCTGAAGGCATATAGATGATCACTTCATCAAGTAGAGAAAAGATAATAAACTGAAATTAATCTCATTTTCTATTTCAATATGTTTCAATTACATCAAGACATCTGACATTATTTGTTGCCTCAGATCAGAAACTCTTTAAAGATGAAAGCTACCCAGAGTGGTCAGAGAAACTCCTTATCTAATGTGTGCAAATATTTAGCAAGCCTGAGACATGCTTTTGCATAAAGCTGGAGCTGAGTTATAAATATCTTTTGCTGAATTTTAATGAAAACCATTTTGAACCCATTGTAGTCTAATGACTTCAACTTCAAACCAAAAAACACATATCAGTAGAAATAAAATTTCTTCAAAATTCACTGGGGTTGAGATGCTACTCCTTGTATTAGTTTCCACCTTAGTTTCCTGCTATGATAGTATTTACTGAGTGTTTTACCTACTTTGTTATGCATTTTTTCTTTAACATGAAGTCTACAAAACAAGAAGAAAGGAAAGGAGGGGAAGCAGGGGTGACTCTTATGCCGGTGTGATAGTTCCTTCCCATGAAAGAACCTGCTGTAACAGCACTATTAGGGTTGCAGGTGCCAGGCCATAAGAAAAAACAGTACGTGAATAAAAGCAGAGAACAAAAAGGGAAAATGTTTCCACAGAGGCTCTGGAAAACAGCACTATAGCAGTCTGGTGGCACGTTACAGAGCTGCAAAGAACAAGCCCTTAGTATTACTAATGCTAAAAAAACAGGGGAACTTTAAGGTATTGTGAAATGCAAGACAACTACATTGTGTGTGTTAGGATGGAATTTTCAGACGTATACCAGAAACATGCTTATTTTGAGCAGTCCTACTTCCCGCGTGGAAGCCTACTGTCCTCTCGGAATGATACTGATACTTCTACATCACCGTGACTGTTGAGAATACCTGGCTCAACCATATGTTTTCCTGTCAACATATTAAGCGCCAGCAGGGCTCATCAGTCCTTGATTAACATCCAATTGCAGATTCAAATCTCGAATGCTTAAGCAGGCTTTTTGCCTAAGGACATTTTCCCTGAGCCACCACTGTTGGTTAATCATGGCAAGTGGAATATATTCATACAAAAGTTTCACAACATCCAGAAATGAGGGTGTTTAAATGGGTTTCATTGTATTCCTTGTGATGCAGGATTTATGAATGCAAGGTCTTTTTCCTTCTAGCTTTAACAAATATGACAGTTGCACACATAAGCAGATGTGATTTACTCCTACAAAGAAACTAATAACACTTAGGTCAATGGAAGATGGGATAGAGGCTCTGCACACCAATCGTCAAGTGTATAGGCACATCTGTTTCAGTCCAAAGAGGGCAAATTGTTGTGTAAAGCACCATCAACTACATCCGAAAGACCATGTGCTACAGTGTTGAAGAAGAGAGATTCACAGTGCCTCTTCAATATGCGTTATAATGCTAGGTTTCCCCAAAAACAAATAGTTCAGATTTTCCTCAGTGAAAATGTCCCTGAGGCAAGAATACTGTTTTTATTTTACACCCGAAAATGAGATGACTCAAGGCAGCTGCTCCTTCTGTTTCTGTTATCTTCACTTACACTATAGACCTTCAAGTTGCTTTTAAGAATGAACGTGCTCTGCTCAGACTTTGTAATTTTATTACCCTTGGGATAGTTTTGAAGCATAGACGAAGAACAGACTCTTCTTGCTTATAATTTAGTCTTTGATTTGCATTTCCATTAATTAGTGAGAGGGAAGGAAGTTCATAGAAAAGAACTAGCTCTAAAATAGTTAATTGTGTTTGTGCAGACAAATATTGCATCCAATCAGTGAGCTACGTGTCTATGCTACAGTCTTCTAAATGTCTACATGGTGCGGAGGCCAAGAGAACACCAGTGAATCAGATCCACTGTACCTGAGATGCACTGTCTGAACTCTGTGCAGGGACATGCTGGTTACAGCACAAAACATCATTGGGCATCCATGATTTATGGACAACCAACAGCTTAGTCAAAGAAGGAGCAAAAACTTGAACTATATGGTGCATATACAGCAAATCTGCCTTTTCCAGAAAGTCTGTATCTTCCCTACACAATAGCTGCCTGTGCAGTACAGTTATTTCTGCATTTGCTGTCTTCTCAATTTGTCTTTGATGGAAAATAAAGAAACTCTAGCCAGCCTCTTGCTTTCTTCTCTCCATTCACATCCAGGCTGAGTAGCAGCTATTTCCCCAAAGACAGCAGGGACTGCAATTCTTAGGGGTCATTGCACAAGCGCGTACAAGGAGGGAGTAACAGCTCCTCTGCCTTGCCAGCTTTATATATCTATGTAAGGCCAGGCATAGGAGGAAGCACGAGATACAGGAATTAATAGCTATCTACAGAAGCTGGAAAGCACTGAGAAAGCACTTGGCCCTTCTAGCTTGTCCTGAACTTACCGCAGTAAGAATTCATTTTCATTTATTAAAAAACATCAAAGATTATTAAAGGGAATGACATCTATTTTCCCAAAGCTGTATGTGTCAGGTTATCTCCTCTTTACACACTTTGTGAGCACTTGTACTCTCCATCAGGTAAAACAGCATCACAAAGAAAAAGCAACTGATGCTCCCAGAGTCATAAGCTAGATCACCCATTTTATTATATTGTTTCTTCAGTAGGTATCTGTCCCATATATCCATACCAAAACTTCTACCTCAGGTTTGCTGATGCAGGTTCACACTGCAGGTTTTTAAACATAAATATATATTGTATCACAGTGCCTAACCAGAAACGGATAAGAAAATTTTAACTTTCATACAGCCCTGACTAGTTACAGCTAGACTTGCCACCACATGACAGAGAAAAGACTGGACTGAAAAAAGCCACAGAGGCTGGATTGATGAAATGGCTAAATTGAGGGCCAAGGACACAACATACTTCAATACACTGAGATGTTACCTTTAAGAAGTAGTGAAGACCCTGTAGCAGTTACTACCATGATAATAAATAAAATAATAAAAAAAAAGGGGGGGGGGGGTGACTGAAACCCCACTTGTATTTCCAAGTCAGTTGATCTTGGTGGTTGTGGATGTCTCAAAGACAACTTCTGCTCAGAAAAGTGTTACAAGCTTGAAGTTAGACTTTGTATGCAATTCATGTGGTGGCTGTGGGCAGTGCTGCCATGCCTAAGTAATTTATGGCATCCTCATTTTGAAAGAACTTGTGCAGCAGAAACACACCATCCAGACAAGAGTTCCTCCAGAGAAACCAGGCTGGGGGGGTCTTGCAGCCACACTTCCGTTCTCCTTAGTTCATACCCTTATCTCTTCAGCAGCAGCTTGCAGGGAATTGTAACTTCTGACCCAGAGAGCCTATTACTGAAGCTAGGACTCTAATGTCTGGAGAATACCAAGACTGAAATAACAGTCTGCGTGTGGAACAGGCACAAGATGAATAGCACTCTACAGCTGGTTTTGCTCCCATATCACAGCCACACTAAAGCTCTGCAGAGCTGTCACAAGTGCTTGCAGAGATTGCTTTTTTTTTTCCTCAGTCACAACACAAGGCCATTTATTTGCAGATTTCCACTATTTACAAAGTAGGAACATCACTGGTTTTATTTCCAACTTCCATAGGATTATAGATAGATACCTCTGGCGATTATGTAACATAACTTAATTTTTTTGATTTGGCCTGTCTTCCTACGAAAGTATACTTCACATGCTTGCGCTATCTGTTCAAGTGACCATTCAGCTATTAGTTTCTTCATAATATATTTTTTCACTAATCGCCAATTACAGCCAATTTTGCCAGAGTAACTGAATAAAGGAGAAAGACTCAAACTGTGTCCTGTAGTGGGAAGCAGAATTAAAGCTTTCTGCATCCCCAGGCAGCCGTCTAACAGCACATGTACAGTTTAAAGGCACCCACAGCACATGCTGCCACTCTCTCAGGCAAAAAGGCAGGGGATGCAGGGGCATTCAGGGAACACAAAAGGAATTGAATACCTTGTTATGGTGTCTTTAAGGAATGCAGCACACAGATCTGCAAGAAATCATCCTTCATTAGCTCTATGGATCATGGAACAACTTGCTACTCCATACTTCATTGTGGCTTAACCTTGCAGGTGAAAGTCTAAACCAACTCTCTTCTCACCTGACCTAGAGGGGTGGCTTTTCACCTAGAACTCTCTCCCTCCACCAGAATTTAGTTAGCCACCATTGCCAGCACCTTACTGTTCTGGAAAAGTGTTCAGAGAGCACAGCAAATGCATTCACCGATTTTCCAATAATTGCTGACATACAGGGCATTAATAATTGGCTTGAAGGAGCTGATGGCCTGAAGTACAGCTCCAGTAATCAATAATCCTTAGAACACCCTGTGCCAAGGCTATTTCTGCCCACAGGAATTAAGTAGGAGGCAGGGAGATAATCTATTTAGCCTATTCATAAAAGCATTTATTTAGAGGTGTCTGAGCACAAAGCAATAAAAACTAAATCATGATGTTAAAAACAAAGATAAGAAGATAGAACATTTAAAAATAAAAGCAAATCTTGCTAACAAGTACAGCCAGTTGTTGTCAGCTAATCTAATCCAAATAAAGAACTGGTAGAACAACAAAGAGCAGATAGACACACAATGAAAGAGCCTAAGTATTATGAATAAAATTCCTCTGCTCCTGAAACAACCTGCCATATACTCTAAAATCAGCCATTAACAGACAGTCATGAAACCGATTTTGGAAGTAATTTCACACCTGAAGGTTTTCAGCTAAGAAAGATGTTAGTCAGCCAAAGTAGATGAATATCAGGTATTCATAGTTAACCTCTAAAATCACAGGAGATCCAGCTCAGCCTAATCCAAAGTAGGACAGCTACTAGATACAAAATGTTGAAATACTACAAGTTATTCACTTAGCACTATTTGCTTCTTATGGTGTTGCAGGATACATGGAGAGGTGCAGCTACTTCAGTGTAATACTGGTACATCCTTCCCAGTGTTGTACATTTCTAAAAGGACGTGAATTGCAGCATGTTTTAAACTAGGAGATATTATTTATTTCCTGACCACCTAAGAGTTCAGAAAATTTTACATATTATGTATATAGGAGATAATTAAAGTCTGATGTCAGTACTTCCCACTATAGACATCAGCAATACCACAGCCACATGTTTGTTCTGTTTGATCTTTCAGTTTCTTCTGTATTGCCTTTGAATTTTATTTCTGCAGGGCCATTGTAAGGGTGCTGGAGACTCTGGACATTATGCATCCATGCATAGTGCTATGCATATGCACGTGCAGATCAAGACCACCGTAGAGTTGCTCCCACAGTGAACAACCAGGCTGAAGTGTCAAGAATCAGATCTGCTTGTTTTGGCTATAGGTCCCTTTTCAAACCGAGTCTGGGGCCTGAGGCTGCAACCTTTGTAAAAAAAGCATCTGTGTTACTGACTATGGAAGAAGATGTTCCACCAGAGCTGGCTACCAAGCGGGATGTGGTGTTGCAGAAATCCATTTGCAGTTCTTCTCAGAGGTTAAAAGATTTTCATCTCTTTTGGGTGAACCCAGAAAATGCATCCAACAACAGTTCTGCCTCCCTGCATGAGCTATGTGCCTCTTAGAAATTATTGGAGGTTTCTCACCTTCTTTTCTACTGTTCTGTCATTTTACTAGCCATCTTGTTCATGAACTCCCTCTACATTCTTTTATGGTCTGGAGGGTTTAAAGGAAGAGCCACAGAAATTAGATTGTGTTCCTGTGATTCTAGCAGTACCTTACCAATGTAACCTTTTCAAAAGGTTCACTCTCTCTGCAGGTCCCAAGCTCTGTGTCACAGCCACTGTCTAACAGCCCAAAGGACCACCTGTGCTTTTCCGGTTCCAGCTGACACAAAAGTAACACCACAGATAGCCACCCTAGCTCAAAAAGGTGTAGTAGTAATTAAATATATAGCAGTTCTGTGACAAAAAGCGGCAGCATAAAAATGCCACTGTAGGCTTCTGTGTTTATCATGCTTCTTTGACTCCAGATGTACTCACTTTGCAGCTAAAAGATTTTCTTAACCTGCCTGTTTGGCCAAGCCAATGTGAATCAGCGTCATTACAAGGTCCTTTCTTCATTCCCTGCATTACTACTAGCAACAGAGGGCATAACTGGCCAAAATGGCTCTTCAGCAACACAAATATCATCCTATCACGTCAAAATTTATATGTTCAGGTCTGTCCGACCAGCTCAAGCCCAGTGCTTCTAGAACTGTTTACCTCAGAAGGTTCTACTTACTATCACTGATCATGGCTCTGCAGAGATAATATGCAGGAGCACATGCTTAATGTTAACATCAGCATATGCAACTGATAGAGGAAAGAAGCAGCTTTGCTGGGCAAGAAGGTGCCATTTCAACACAGCCATTTTTCTGACTGGGGTAGCACTTTCTATGAGCTCAGGCTCTAGAGCAAACCACTTTATGATGATGGTAAGTGAGCTGAGAGCCAGTCTTCATCAGCAATAAAATGACAGGATCAGATTAAGAAAGAAGTGGTGATCTATCAAAAACATGGAGTATATTTGACAAAAGATGCGATGTGGAAGCCAGAGGCTAAAGAGAAGGAAGTAATGAGAATGAGAAACTGGAAAACCACTAGATAGACAAAGATAAGGGAATCTAAAAGGGTTGGGTTGAGGACAGCAAAAATAAGGACTAGAAAGCCAACTGCAAAAACATTTAATAGGAAGTTAATTAAAGAAACAGAAGACAGAGATCACTAGAAACTAAAAGAATGAAGGAGACAACAGTGATAAGATCACAGTGACAGAAGGCTAAGGGAAAACACTCAAGGGGAAAGAAACAGAATTTTAGGGAGGACAGTTTAGGAAAAAACATTTTGCATCACTCAGATGCGGAAGCCTCATGAAGTCTCTTTCTTCTCATCTAAGAAAAAAAGAAAGCAAAACAATGAAAAAAAATAGGCTATTCATTTATTTAAGGGGCAGGGTGGGTATTTTGCCTTAAGGTGCACTTCCAAGGCAGGAATAGTTTCATTTTAGGGCATCCTCAGGGCTCTTGTGCTGCATCATTTAGCAATGTTGTAAAAAGGGTAATCCCACTGGCTGTTCTCAAGGGCACTTGACAGTGGAAGTTTCAACAAAGCAGAGTCATGTGGAGTCACGGTTATTTTGACTTTGTTCTTTTCCTAGATGACTTTCCTAGGGCAGTATGTAATTTCTTCTTGACTGCCCACCATCCTTCTTGCACTAATCTAGCTATCTCAGAAAGACTGTCTACTAATGTTAATTTTATGCTGTGAAAATTCACTTCTTAGTTTGTTCTCTTCATATACTATCTTATGCTTTTTTGAAAAGAATATCTATGCAAGTGAAGATGGTATATGTTGGTCTTTGACGCTTATCTTTTCATCCCAAACAATAATTCTATTATTCTACTTCATGCTCATAATCCATCTTCCCACTTGTCTGAGCTCAGTCCTCCTCTGACTTTACACTTCAGTCATCTCATCTGAAAGAATTAAACAAAGCAAGGTCTGACCTTATATATGATCTCCCAAAGGTGTATTTGCATTGTATGAGGAAAGATTTAACTGTCTGGCTGCTGCTGTCACTACTGTCATTATATCATGGTGATAACTTCTGAAAGATCAGATGCAGGACATATTCTGCTCGGACTTACCTAGAAAATTTATGAGTTCCACTCTACCTGGAAACAGTTTCAATCAGCATGCATCTAAAGCTCCTCTAGGGCTGGTACATACTACTTCTAACTGCTGTCTGGGTTGCACTTGTAGGATTTCAGACAATGCACAAAGCTAAACTACAGTGTCATCTTCTGAAAGTTTCACAAGCAGGTGGACGTTGTTCACAAAAAAAATACCTAAATCGCTAACAGTAACAAATAGCAGATAATGGGTGTATATAGGGGAGTGCATAAATGTCTGAAAACGAACTTTAAAATTCTCAGGCTGAAGTGTGCCACTTACTTGCTGTCACTGCTATAGGCTGGTTGTAAATTTTACTAACAGCTGGACTAAAGAAATAGTGTGTCCTGAATCCTCAAATTAATAGTGACATGAAAGAACCACTACTTAGGAGGCTAATTACATGTTGTACTTCTGCACATAGACTATGTATGCATAGACACATGTAATACTACAGGCTTGGGGAAGGGTGGCTGGAAAGCTGCCTTGCAGAAAAGGACCTGGGGGTGCTGGTTGGTGGCCAGCTGAACATGAGCCAGCAGTGTGCCCAGGTGGCCAAGGAGGCCAACAGCATCTTGGTTGTATCTGAAACAGTGTGGCCAGCAGGACAAGGGCAGTGATTGTCCCCCTGTACTCAGCACTGGTGAGGCTGCACCTCAAATCCTGTGTTCAGTTCTGGGCCCCTCACTGCAGGAGGATGCAGAGGTGCTGGAGCGTGTCCAGAGAAGGGCAACGAGGCTTGTGAAGGGTCTGCAGCACAAGCCTTATGAGGAGCAGCTGAGGGAACTGGGGTTGTTTACTCTGGAGAAAAGGAGGCTGAGGGGAGACCTTATCGTTCCCTACAGCTCCCTGAAATGAGGTTGTAGTGAGGTGGTCATCGATCTCTTCTCCCAAGCAACAAACAACAGAACAAGAGGAAATGGTCTCAAGTTGCACCAGGGGAGGTTTAGATTGGATATTAGGAAAAGTTTCTTCACTGAAAGGGTGGGCGAGCATTGGAACAAGTTGCCCAGGGAGGTGGTGGAGTCACCATCCCTGGAGGTACATTAAAAAACATGCAGATGCTTAGCAACATGGCTTAGTGATGGACTCTGCAGTCCTGGGTTAATGGTTGGACTTGATGATCTTAAAGGTCTTTTTCAGCATAAATGATTCTATGATTCTGTCTCAACCGGGTTCCCAGAAAGAAGTGGTCTCAAAGAAGTGGGTCTGGAAAGAAGGCAAAGAGCCTGGCTAGAGGACAGATCCTAGCAGCAGGGAAAGACCCTGCAGATCAGGGAGTGCATGGAGGCAAATGCTGGGAGATGCTGAAGGGCCTTGGCTGATAATAACTAAGACTAGTAACTGTGAGCAGCTGCACAGCACAAACTGGCACAACTTTCTGCTCAGCCTTCCTGGATTGGCAGTGATCTCCCTGCTAGGAACAGGGAAATGAAGCCCCAGGGAAGGTAATACTGGGCTGGGAATGAGCGAGTGAGATAATCAGAGTAAAAGCTCAAACCTCACTTTTCTTAAACAAACACCAGTACCCAGATCCGCTACTGATTGTGGTTTACTTTGTCTTCCTTGTGACAGCGAATAAGAAAGATGCTTTTTATAGCATATTGCATTTTATCACTCTTCAAAACCATGATTTCCTGCTAAGGATTCTCAGAACTTTAACAAACTTCCTATGCAGTATTACTTTGTAATATACCATAAATTAGGCCTCCTGAACTCAGAAATAACATAATAGTTTAAATTCTACCTCATAGTAGAATTTATGATCCTCTAAATAGGGCACAAATGACCAGTGCAGAATAACTTTATTACAGGTTTAAGTACAGTTGCATCCCCTTGAACCATCCCCTTTGCTTAACGTTACATGCTGGTACACAAAAGGAAGTTCAGAAATTCTATTTAATAGCGGTTGTGTTCTTGTATATTTTACAAAAGAGATTTAACTGTCAGTAAATTAAATGTTACATGCAAAATTACCAACTTTGTCAATCTCCACGTCCTTATTCCTTTTTTTAAAAGATACTGTAGACCGTGATGCTTAAATAAGGAAATAGAATTCCTAAATAGAATATGGTAGAGTAGTAAAATGGAGTAACTCATTTAAATGCTCTTTTAAAACTCACGCTGAAAACAGACTATGCTGAATAATAATTGTTCTAATTGTAGCTAAAAATTTCAGTGGGAGGATCTCAGATGCACATGAAGTGGAAAAAAAGAGAATCACTCTTACACTATTAGATGAAAAGCCTTATAATGAATCTACAAAGGTCGTGAAGGAAGCACAGGAAGTGGGGATCTGAGATAATATAGTTGGAAAACTGTATTAATGGTGGAGGTATATAACATATTGACCTATGTAAATGGAGTGCATAGAAATATCTCCACTCCTTTAATAAACACAGAAATTATGAGTGTAAGGTGAATATAAGAAACAAATTTTGTACTGCAAAGAAAATTGCTAGAATGTTCTTCTGAGAACATATGTATCATATGATGCTGGGTTTGGACTGTGAGCTATGTTGTGATATATCTGGCTATTTAAACCCATTAATTTTGTACACGATCTCTTATTCCAAGTTAAGTCAGAAGTAATCAAGAAGGACATTATGCTTTATTGGCATAGTTGCAACATGGGATACAAAGCAGGCTGTGGTTCCTGAATTCTTAGTCCCAGTCAAATTATGACCAACCAGGTCAGAGGGTGGAGAGGAACACCACCATACAAAAAAAAAAAAAAAACAAACAAAAAAAAAAAAAAACAAACCACCAAAAAACCATTGGAGGTTCTCCAGCCTCTGGAATAAGAAAAATACTTCTTCTGCCTAAAGAAAAATGTCACCTGGATTAGAGCAGAGAAAAGAAGGAGAAACTTCTTTCTACTACTGCCACCACTAGGAGAATTATCATATTTTAATAGTCAACACAGCTTTCACTGTAGACAGAATCTAACATCTGCAGAACATTTTAAGACAAATCTACTTTTGATTTGTTGAACAATAAATGAATTGGAAAAAGATAAGCTGGGAGACTGGAACAGATCGGATTGTAGATATAGGTTAGAGAAAAACATCTTCTATTCCATATTCCCTTCCCCAACTAAACATGTTTCTCCCCATCAGCATTTCTTAGGTTCTGCTGCACTGCTGTGTAATTGCATTTCTATATATCAAGCTCTCTTCTCTCGTTTCAGTTGTACCACAGAGCTCCGACACCCCTGTCCCAGTTTTCACACACTATCTTACATAATCTCATAAGAATTTCATCAGTGACATGAACATCTTCCCACAACAACGTCAGTCTCACAGATCGTTTGCCAGAAAAGGACATAAGGTCACCCTGAAGCAGTGTTTCAAGCACCAAATGAAAAAAAAATTCTCAGGTTACTGGAGGAAAAAAAGAACAACGAAAGAAAGCCAACACACATATTAAAGGAGGAAACAAAGAGGGGCAGGAAAAGAAACTGAACAAGTAGAGAGCGTGTGAAGCTGATATGAAATATTGATTTAAAAAGTTAAATATTTTAAAGACTTATCTGTCTGAACAGGTGCCCTCAGTACAGCAATGCCCCTTGATATCCTGGCAGGAATGGGCAAGACTATGTATCTTAGTCTCCCTTCTCTCCCAAGAATTTTTAGTAGATTTAATGCTAATGAAATCAGTAGTTACTCCCCTCCAGCCATTGTACATTTCCAAACTAAAAGGCAAAGCTGAGTGAGAGTGTCATGCAGTCTTTGAAGCAGGCTTAGGCAGTTTATACAAGGATAAGTACATCAGATTTGTTAATACACACTGCCCTTTTACAGTACCTCATCTCAATAAACTTGGTATGGTTTATGAAGATTCATTTCCACAAATGTCATAATCTAAGCAAATCAAATAAGAGGTAGATAATGACTATCTCCATTACATAGGTGGCAAAGAAAAAAATTAATAAGCTGCTGAAGGCTTTACAGTGAGTTAGAGAGATCAAGGAACAGGACTTGGCAGACTGACTTTCTTCCCTTTGGCATCAGGGAACCAGTAAACAGAGATTAAGAACCGTTCACCATTCAGATTTAAAATGCCATACAGGACCTATTACATTCCTGGTATTCTGCTGATATTCCACCTTTTATGGTAATGGGGAAGCTTTCAAAACTTTAGAAAATTCCTGAAATAGTTTTGATTTAATGATAATGCCCTCTGCTGAGGGTACAGCTGTGGCAGTATGTGTAAACTGATAATTTACCTTTAGGCTTTCTAATATCTTGTTGGGAATACATTTGAATCTTCTTTAAAATGTCCCATTTTTGCTGGGCTATTCACTCAGAAGGCTGCCTTTGGAAATCCTGCTATATATTATTCTACATTTTAGGATTTCTTGCATCATGTGGATAAATATGGCAAAATTACTTATAGTGAGATGCTCAGGGAACTAAGCGTGACAAACCAGCTCTAAGGCAAAGATGGGAAACTCCTTTTTAGCCACAGAGAGAAGGATCAGGAATAAAGTAATGAGCTCAGAAAATGCCTGGGTGCTAAGGAAGCCTTTCAGTTCCTGAATTCTTGTCTTTAAATTTTGTCTTAATTTTGGTTGCTGCATGATTTAAACTTATTTAACAATAACTGATAATTTACAGAAAACATGCAAAAATCAAATATAAGCCTTTAAGAAATATGAGGTGTTAATATTTAACATACTTTGTTTTTTTTCAAATGCAACGAAGAAGTATTTCCCTTCTCGGTCCTGTCGCTAAATCAGGGGAAAAAATAATGTGAGAAAAGTAACAGATCTAGTACTTCTACTTAAAGAAATACTCACCTGGTCTTTCTTTTGGAGAGCAAGACAGGAAAGCCGTGGGTTTTTTTCCATTTAGAAATACAAAGTAGACTGGCCACAGTTAAGGTGTTTAAATACTTGCAGGGATAAACCCCATTCAGAATTGTTGATACTGTGTAAGGAGTTCCTGTTCTTTGGTCATATTATGTGATATTTCACTAGGATATGACTTCACAAACCTGGACAAAATAACCCAGAGGCCAAGGATTGAGCAGCCTTTAATATGTCCTTCATCCTCATCATGACCAGAAGTGACCTCCTCCTCCTCCTCTCATCGAGACAGAGGCATATTGGCAAGGGCTAAAACTGTCAAGCTGTCAAGCCAAGTAATACCCATTCAGGAGATAAACAGAGAGCTTCTGTATCCAAGGCTGGCAGCGTAGCACCAAATTCATTTTCAAATACAAGATTAAAAATAATAAAAAAAAAAACCCTTCACAGACATGTTTTGACTGTAAAATTCAGGATTCCCCCACTATTTACAATCCAATACAAACTGCATTTCATCTCATTCCAAGATCTACACGTGGGATAGTTAATATCTTTTGCCTCAGCTAATATACGAGTGAACTTAGATCTAATTAAAGAGGTTTCAGAAATAGCACAGGCATAAAAGTCATTCTAGAACTGATTATTCCTAATTGACAAATTATTCTGCCACCTCTGCAGAGTAGGTAACATATCCATTTCCTGTAATTGCACAACTTTAAATAAAGCGTCCAGAAACCATCTTGCTCAGGGGCAAGATCAATAATTCTGTATTAGGAAAAGACAATAATAAATAGTAGAATGACTTATACTATGTATCACTTCCTACTCTAATTAAGACCAAACTGGCCACTACCATTCACAGCCATGTTGTAGGTGTGAGGAGTAACAAAACAGATTTAAGTAACAAAACAGGTTGGTTGGGTCTTCATTTCTGTGCAGGAGTGGTCTTGACTTTGGTGAAAGACACTGACTGCACTATAGCCTTGCTAGAGTACTCTCTTAGCTCCACTCTCTAAGGCTATCCAGTTGGTACTTCCCAGCGATAAACTTTTCTTCAGAATTTAGCTAAGGTTGATTTGCTGTTTGGATGAAGCCAGCTGCATGTACTTTGCACAAATACCTCCACTTTGCCAACTGTCTTTACTCCCATGACAAGTTTGAGGGGATCTTATCAATGCCTATAAATATCTTAAGGGCAGGTGTCAAGAGGATGGGGCCAGGCTCTTTTCAGTTGTGGCCAGTGACAGAACAAGAGGCAACAGGCACAAACTGCAACACAAGAAGTTCCATCTAAGGAAAAACTTCTTTACTGTGAGGGTGCCAGAGCACTGGGACAGGCTGCCCAGAGAGTGTGCAGAGTCTCTTTCTCTGGAGGCGTTCAAAACCCGCTGGGACGCGACTCAGAGCAAGTGCTACAAAGAGAACCTGCTTTAGCAGGGGCTTGGACTAAATGATCTCCAGAGGCCCCTTCCAACCCCAACAATTCTGTGATTCTGTGATGAAGACAAGATATCACCCCTGTTTTCACCAAGGATGAATGAGATTTCTATGCACTTTGCAGTCAGTTCTCCTGAGTTTCTACAGTCCAATTACTAGAACCTTTTCATCACCACAAAAACCCCCATGTAAATAGAAAGCACCTACAATATTTTCAATAACACACACACAGAATCCTTTGCTGTGTAAATTGGAAGTACCTATTGACATCTATTTTTCTACTAGCTCTACTTTCAAGCCTCACAATGACTGGAGGTCCTGCCCAGTCTAACGGCAGTGCATCTGGAGAAGCTGAAGGCATTGCTTGCTGTCTCATCACACTGTACCATTTCACACTTTAGGATGAGATCAGGAAGCCTTATTCTGTATATCTTTGGAAATTGCCTCTGTAGAGGTGTCTTCTCCACAGTTACTAAGGTGGCATTCCAGCATCTTGCACCCTGCGTATTCCTGTTGTCCTCTTCCAATTAAGCATGGACAAAGGATGAAGGCAACACCAGTATTCTCTGCCACTTTACTGCCACCAGGAATAACCTGCAGGCCAAGGCACTATAGGTCTTTACTCTGGACCTGAAATGGCAAAGCGTTGTTTAGCTTAACCCAGCTGCAAACAACTGGATTCTCCTGTGCTCCAAAACTAGGTTGCATCATCCAACTTCTGATGAGGAATGTCCCTTATCCTGTTTTAGCTCTGATACGATGTCCACACTTGATTTGGGCAAGCACTAGTCAGTGTGGAGTGGCAATACCAAAATGTTAATACTAACCTAGCAACAGTTTAAGTGTGTGAATGGTAACAAGGCAATGCCCAAACCTAGGCTCTCTGGTGCCTAGGTAGTAACATAAGTGTAGTCTTAGGTATGAAAGCATGAGCATGGGTCCTTCTGAGCTGACCTAAGTGGGCACAGTCTGCTGGTTGGGCAGTACAAGATATATCGTTCAAGAATCAGTCATAAAATTGCTTGCTTTGTTATTGGGTTGCTGTATTTCCTCTCTTTCCCCAACTGATGTTAATTCTGAGGGTCATAACTGGGCTGCAATAACACAGAAACAAAATCATTTGATAGGACTGGTGAAAGAAAAGATGGTCATTTAATTTCCAAATAGGAAGACTTGTAACCCCCTTGGTGAGAGCCAAGGACTGTGTGACTGTGAAATTCATCACACCATTACTGTAGTAATGATGAAGAAAGGGCAGTTATATAATGCCATTAATCCAATGGTCCCAAAGTAAAGGGCAAACAATTAGTGATGTGCCCTGGGGATGCTTCCAGTGGAAGACCGCAAAAAGAAGGACAAATCAATGAAAATTGCTTATGGCTGTTAATTCACAGCTGCTGTGTTTCATCCTCCATCCCTACTGTGCAGGCGAGAGCCAAAGCAATAAAAGGCTGAGGATAGGATCTGAAAAATAGCCAAAAGCAAAGGCTCTCTGGGAAGTTCTGTGTCCTGCTCTAGCCTAAGGAATGTTTTCTTTTCTTGTATGGTATTCTTGAAGTAAAACCTCCTTTCTAGGTCTGACAAGACAGCTGGCTTCATGGCCATTAGGTTGAGTCCTTTAATAGCATCCACAAAATTTAATGTTTGCTTAGCTAAGAGCTATCAGTGAAAACATGTTGTCTAGGGAGGGTGCTGTTTCCCTATCCTTCCCTGTGTGCAAAACGAACTACATTTGCCTAGTTATCTTTCCATCTGCCTACTTCTTTGGCTTGTGACTACAGCTTACAACCTCTGAATGTTTTTATGTCTTTCCTTTAAAGCTGTCACGTACAGATCAAGTACTGTTAAGTAGCTGGGCAGGGTAGTGCTTTTTAAAGCTTGCTGACAAAGATATAACATCCAGTATCTGGAAACTGGAGTCAGATAAATTCTTGAAATAAGATACAGATTTTTAGCAATGAGAGTATTAAAAACTGGAATGATTTCTCAAGGGATGGGGATTTGGAGCTGCATGGAATGTTTAAGGTCAGATTCAGTACTTTTCTGAAAAAACTGGCTTTATTTGGAAAAGTTCTACAGATTGTATATCCTGAAGATTTGGCTAGGGAAAAAAATAACATATTCCCTTCTTATAAGGACTCCTGGGCAGCTCAGATTGGAACCCTCATTTTAAAACTCCATGGAAAATAGCATCCACAACAAAATACATTTATGTGCTCGTTTATTGTCTCAGTGTCACCTAAGAAATAAATCAGTCATGAGTAGAATTTTTATTGTCATTATTGTATGTTACAAATGAGACCTTTGAAGTTTTCAGACTTTAAAGTCCTGCAATATTTAGTAAATTAAAATATTCACTTTGGAGTTTTTGATGGGTTGGGTTTTTTTTTTGTTTTTTGAGATCCAAAGATTTTCAAACATTTCTTTACAAGGCTAGAAACATACTTTTAGAAAAATGAAGACTAACATTCTGGCTGGAATTACAGGATATCAGAAACTGTGAATTTATAATAAACAAAAGTACTGCAAGTCTCCAATACTGCTTGTGATAGGCCACAGAAACTTTTTGGATTCTTCCCTTACTAATGCTATATAGACTTCATAAGGCAGTTTCAGTTCCAGTTGCTGTGTTGATATTTTTCTTTAACCAAGCTTACTCAAAACACATTGGCAGAAAGATAACTTTAAAATATTTTCAGTTCAATATTGTCAAACAATTGGTCTTTTAGTGTGGGGCTTACTTGTTTTCTTTATTTTGGTTAACCCTTCAGTTCAAATCACACAATAAGAACTTTTGACAATAAAAGTTGAGTTATATTTGTGTAGTAAAATAACTCTTCAGCAAGGCTGTTCATGTTTTCAAGTCTGGTTATTTTGGTATTCTAGAAAGTACAGGAAGGCAATAAGATGTTCCCCTTAGTCAAATATCCTTAAGAGTAATATATTTCTCATACTATGCAGGAAAATAATTTGTTTTAATGGTATACTCCTATAGCAGAACTATGGTGATGAGAAACTCAGAAGCTGATAAAGGGAGGATCACACTGATCATTGAAATGTTTTACATATTTCCCTGCTATAAAGATTGCAGGCCTCAAGTGGCAAAGAAAAATGGTTACAGTTTTAGGCTGTCAAATTTCTCTCTTATCTGAAAGGTATTTGGTGCATATACTTTGAAATCTTCTGCAGGCAGGAGTTGGTGCATCCTCTAAGAAACCTATTCTTACAGATAAGAAACCAAGTGCACATCAGAAATGATTAACGAGAAATGTATAATCTCTTCTAGTGATGCAGGGGGCAGGTGGAGGGCAGTGCAGCAAAAGTGTATGGAAAAATAGCCATGGCAACCCTGTGCATGGTATCCTGCACACACTAGTGCCACATCCAGCATTGCTGCAATGCCTGTCACTGCTTACACCCTCCATGAAATGGCTTCTGCCATTACCATGCTAGTGTAGTCATCATTCCAGCTCGCTCAATCTAGTACCCGTGCAATCAGCATACATTGAATTTGAAAACCCCTTCAGAGCTTCCTTGTTTCTCACCATATATCCATTCTCAAACAGCATCCTTGTGCAATCTATTCTACTGCATAGGCAAACTATATTGCTGTTGTAACTGTAACCAAAAGTAATTATTATTACTGCAAACCATTAACAGCAACACTGCCATGACCATCCTGGCAAGTACTGTTGTTATTAATACCACTTACCTTCGCATCCACCAACACTTACAGACTTTAGAGCTGCATCACTCATTCTATAGAGCTATTACCTTCTGTGATCTATTACTTTCAACTGTAATTCTTTTTACTGCATTTGCACTGGACTACAGTCTAACCATATGAGACAGACTTATGCATGGCTTAATTTATTGAGTTCTGACGTGCTGCACATTTTGTTTCCAATATCTAGGCTAGCTCATTAAAGACAGAATTGGTTATCTTTGTACTACAGTGCAGCATGCAGTATAGACAGCAAAAAAAAAATAAAAAATCAAGCACTACAATATGGAGTAAACACACACCTGCCGAATTTCCTACAGCACTACTAAAAATTATAGTATTAAGTACATGAAACAACCACTAAAAAAATCCTAACTATAAAATTTTATTTCATACTTGGAGGTTAAAAATTAAGTCATCGATATCAGTGTCAAGGGGTTATGTTCTGTGACTCTAAAAATTACATTCCACAGGCATATAAGATATACCAAGCAGTATTTGCATTTAAGAACATGTTCTGTCCAGCAGCTATCAAATGACATTGAAAAAGCTGAAGAGTAAAAGAAAATCAACATTTTCCTTAAAAATGTTAAGCTTGCAACTGGTTAGCAAGTTCTATAAATTTTTGGTACCCTAGCTGACAACATAAAGTAACTTCACTTTCAAAAGGCTGGTGTGGAAAACAACAAAAACAATCTCCAAAAAACTCAGACAAGTCAATTCCCATCCACTTTAGATGACTTAGATTATTATTTTCTAGGTTTGTATTGTTTTCTATGCTCTCTAAAAGTATAGTCTGAGAAATTATCAAATATCTTTGAAAAATTGTTTGGGTTTTTTATTCCTTCAGGAATTTTTTTTTAACTAGCTGGAATTTTTCTGAGAAAAAAAAAAAAAGAAACTTTGTTTTTTAAAGCCACTCTTTTCCAAAGCCAGCAATCAAATTGAAAAATGCAACTAATATTTTTTGCCAGAAAAATATGGGCAGTTTAATTTATTTCCATCAGGGTATGATGAGGAAACAGCAAAAAACAAAATCAACAATTCTTTCAAGTTAATATATTTACAAAAAACGTGCTTCAGGTGTAGAATCTGTTTCACCTTAGAAATTATGTTGAAAATTTCCAGTAATTAATAACATGTTTCCATAGTTTGAATAGTCTTCCACTTGTCTTAATTTCTGCTCTCTCTACCCTCCTGTTAGGAAATATATCAGAGAACTCCTACAATAATTTATTTAGCAGCAACACCTGGAGTACTGCATTCATCTCTGGAGCTTCCAACATAAGAAGGACATGGACCTGATGGAGAGGGTCCAGAGGAAGGCCACAGAGATGGTCAGAGGGCTGGAGCCCCTCTCCTGTGAAGACAGGCTGAGGCAGTCAGGGTTGTTCAACCTGCAGAAGAGAAGGCTCTGGGGAGACTTTACAGAGCCTTCCAGTACCTAAAGGGGCCAACAAGAAGGCTGGAGAGGGTTACAAGGGTATGTAGTGATGGGCAAGGAGGACTGCCTTTAGACTGAAAGAGGGTAGATTTAGATTAGATATTAGGAAGAAAATTTTTATTGTGAGGGTAGTGAGGCACTGGAACAGGTTGCCCAGAGAAGCTGCGGATGCCCCATTCCTGGAATACTTCAAGGCCAGGCTGGATGGGGCTTATAAGCAACTTGGTCTAGTGAAAGGTGCCCCTGACCATGGCAGGAGGATTGGAACTAGATGATCTTTGGGTCCCTTCCAACCCAAACCATTCTATGATTCTATGAACACCTGGTCCCAATTGTCTGCAAGGTTACACATGTATGGAAGGAAACACCTCTCCATCACATATCTTCCCCTACATACATACATCAACTTGAAAACCATGCTTCTCCTTACATCATTCTCCTACCACACACCCCTTTATTCTTGGCCTCGAACTCTATATTCCTACGCACTTCCACACTCCTAAGTGTCCAAAGTATAGGCATACTTGTCTTCTGCAGGACAGGGCTATAATTACTTACAGGATTAGTATAAACCTTAAACCACTAATATTATGATGGAGTTCTTCCTAGTACATGTAAAATTTAGCTTGCAGAAGAATGTTATTGCTAAGCTCATCTTGTCATAAGACCAAAGTTCACCTTGAAAATTTCAAATGTGCAATTCTTTTCATTCTAAAAGTACATATTTGTATCAGGAAGCTGCTCCTGTAGTGCCTGCTCACACAGGCATTACAGCACACACCTTCCACAGAAAGTCTTAGGTTCTTCAACATCTGCCATTGTGTTGGGTCTGACTTCAGGATAGCGAGAGTCAAACCAGATAGAAGTTGCAGCAAAGTATCTTACTGACTCACGAGAGGGGAAAAAAAAAGAACAAAACCAATAACACTCATGCAAATTTTTCACAGTGTTTTTTTCTGCCCTGCTACCCAAGTTTCAAAAGAACACACAAGTCTTTGCTGTCCCAGCTCTCCAATCCCAAGTGGGTTTTTGCAAGTTGTTGCTCATCAAACTAGATTACATGATACAATTGCCTTCTCATCACTTTGACCAACCTGACATTTCTCTGCTTATTCTAATACTTCATTTAAAATTTTGGGAATCACTCTGTGGGCATTCCCTTTTTCTTGATTAAAGAAATCACAGGTTTAATGTTAAAGGTATAAAATCTAGGCATGATCAAATATCTCCTTCTCTAAAAGGAGCTTGAGCACAAGGCTGGAGCCTCAAGTAATTTAGGAATGAAAATAGTGTCATGCTGCTTGGTGCATTCTTATAGTGTATTTGTATCATGTAATGGATGTTTCCTAGCATGTTGTTCATGCACAATAAAAATGGGACAAATTGACTATGCAGCTCTAAGTAAATTGGGTATTGTCTGTGATCTAGAACCAAGGCTCATATAATGACAGTACAAGAATTTCTCTAAGGATATTCTTCTGCAGGCAATGAAAAAAGTCCTAGTTGATCATTGTCATTGTGAAATTTCTTCTAAGTCTGAAGATGGAAAAAAACTGCAATGTGCATATCTTGACAATGCTAGTTACACAGCTTGGCAGAGTACTTTCCTTTACCCTTCTATTTCACCAGGTCTTTTTTTAAAGGAGATAAAACCAAGTACGAATGCTGGAAGACTTTTTTAATTCCACAGTCCAAGCATCTATAGCTATAATTTTAGTTTCAAACCTATACCCAGAGTTAAAGCAGACAGCTCCTAATTTCCATATTATACATGGAATATACATGTATATATCTATTATATATACACGCATATATCTACATTATACAATACAATATCTATTCTCAGCATTAGCATTGATTTCTATGGGATCCTGAGGAGGTCACTTCACTTTGCATATTTTGTCTCATTTCAAAATATAATTATACAGCTAAATTAAAAACTAGTATTGACCTCAATATTAGAGGTATTGACCATAATATACCA
Source organism: Falco rusticolus (assembly GCF_015220075.1). NCBI lineage: Eukaryota > Metazoa > Chordata > Aves > Falconiformes > Falconidae > Falco > Falco rusticolus. The sequence goes on from NC_051193.1 coordinate 44,836,946, forward strand.
ACCTGTCAGTAAAGACCCCAAATATGGTTCTTGTTTCCAGGACTCCTCAGAGGAAGAAAATTCAACAGGATTTATCTTAGACTGCTAAATCCCCCACTGCCTTTGGAAGGAATCAGATTCCTGTTCTGAAAGCAGCTTGTGTGATCCCAAAGCACCATTTCTTTCCTACTTTTAATTATCTAATTATGTTTTTTGAAGGACTTTAACAGATGTTTTTGTACTGGAGTAGCATTTCCACAGAGCAGCATTTCATCTGTTATACTGTCAGTGATAAGCTTTCCAACTCTTTATTTTTTAATTCATATAACATTCTTATTTTCATGCTCCCTCCTCTAACTTCCACATTGCCATCAGGGCCAGAATTGCTCTAATAATTCACACTGACATTACAGATACCATTAAGTCTACATACTTCAATGAAATTGCCTTTTTGCTGTCTCCTTTATGGCTTATAAAGATTCCTCATGGCTCACAAAATCTTATTTTGTTGTGGAATCTGTTGCATTGTCCTCCACAAACCATATCCAAGGCTAAAGTGATTTTTTTCAATTAATCTTCATGCTGATACCCAATAAAAGTTACTCAGAACAATGAATGCTTTTTACTTCCTAAATTTTGGCCTCTCATGCAATTCACTCCTAGATATCAATGTAATTTGGTACTGATTCTCAGCAGTGAGAGTAAATACAAGTAAACAGTAATTGTGCAATGTGACCATATGGAAATATTCATGAACAACTGATTCTGCAAGAATGAACATTCACAGCCATCTGTATGAGTTCTTTGACATACAGAAGCACTCTGCACAGAAATAAAAGGAAGTGCAGCTTCTTCAGCATTCATCAAGACCATGTATTTTTTTCCTCCATTCTTTAACCCCTCCTGCAAGATCAGGATGACCTTGTAAAGTAGCCACCTGAAATGAGAAACAATCAGTCTGGGATAGTTCTGATCTCCTTAGCCACTAGTGCAAAGCAGATGGGAAAGAAGGAACAGCAGATGCCCTTTCCCTGAGTGCAGCACAAGGTGACTGCATATTCCACTAACGTAAGGACTTTCCTACTCTGCTGCTAAATAAGATAGAGGTCACTTCAGAAATATTAGTCAAAGGAGACTCAGAACAGTAATTCCCAGAGAACTGGAGTCAGGTCTGCCCTGGACACCTCGGTACCTGGAAACTATACTGTTGACATGAATTTGGGAGTGTGATGTAACCAATAGGGAAAGAGAAATTCAAGCATTAAGGAAATTTGTCTTTTGGATAGTCACAAAAGCAGGAGAAACAGATCACTGCCATGCATTTTGATAAGGGGTATATTTTATTCACCACTTAAGATTAGCTTTACTTTTTTGTCAATGGTAGTTACAGTAAATAATCATTTCATTCATGCTCTGTTTGTAAGGGAAGTTGGGGGTGTTTTTTTGTGTTTTTTGTTTGGTTTTTCTTTTCTTAGTTTTATTGTTTTGTGGTTGTTTCTTTTTAATGTTGCTATAACAACTTTAAAAAAAATTACTTCTTAAATCACCTGATAGGCTAATCACAACCTTATTTTCCATTCACAGTGCCAAAAAGACCTAGTAATGCTGACTGTTCAAATCTGCTTGTATACCAAGTTTTACAACAAGACTCATATTTGGAGGCATACTCACTATATGCCCCAATCCTTACTTGAATTTCAATCATTAAATACCTTAAGGTGCCATAAAGGAAATATTTTTTTCTTTTACATTAGAAAGTTTAAATTTAAACAGTTTTTAAAATCCTATTTACACAGTCTCTTGTTCTCAATATGAAATAGAGGAGAATGCTGTTATCTGAAAACCAGAGAGTGGAAGGATAGATTAGATTTCTGAGATGCATTCCATTTTAATAGTCCCATATTTTTTAGTAACATAGGTACGCATTTCTTATGATGTCATTTTTATCTTAAAAATTCTCCTTTAATCTATTCAGTTCTGTCTCTTTAGCCCTGGCCTTTTTCCTCCCACTCTGAGGTTTCATAATGCTTTTTCAACCATTATCTTTTCACCTAAATAATCCCTCATTTTCTGATTCTCAGAAGCAGTGTCTCAGCTGAAAGTGTAATCCTGGCTACTGGCTATAATAGCTCCCCAGGATAAGTAATCATCTGAGCTATTTGACATCCACTTATGTTGACTTTAGTGGGGCAGTGGAAGGAAAGCATTTTGCACCTCCTAACTTTCTTTACCAGCAGTATCTTGCTACACAAAATCCTTTGGACATGTACAGTATAGGTAGCACTGGTTCCCAGAAATCAGATCACTATCTGTAAAGGACTCTTTGGGTTCCTAAACCAAAAATATCATTAAACAGGGAAGAATTATTCACCGTTGCCTTCCCACTCAGGACACATGAACTCTGCCTGGGCATTTTATTAATCAATATACATTATCATTCCACTAGTGTGTGATCAGGCATGGCACCTACTTCAGCCTCCGCTCAAGTAGCGCCCATTCAGAACAGGCTGGCAAAGTTCCAATATCCTTTTATCCTTTAATGCTGAACTACACACTAGTGGTTCAGTAACAACAATAACTAACTTTTAACAAGTGAAACTTATCCTCCCCAAAATCCTTCAACAATTTTCTTCTCCACTGCCCTTTCTGGGTATCTTCCAGAAATGACATTTTCTCAAGTGTTTTCCCTGCAGAAACCCCAGAGTTTCCAACACTCCATCTATAGCCTCTGCAGCTGCTGTTTCTTACACCCCTGACAACCATCCCATGATTACTTGTAGCCACAGCACCAGCCCTGCAATTCTATGTACTGCACTCCAGAACAGCTCTGCTCTGAAGCAAAGTGGGGAGCAAAAACTTGTTGTGTCTGGTTCTATGTATAACATCAGAGCTACAGTTCCCTTACGCTCCAAAATATGATGACGAAAGTTTATTATTCACATGATTCTTCGGTGAATGTCTGTTTGCAGAAGGGCAAGGGGTTTACCCATTCAAAAACATGGGTATTCATTCTATCTATTAATTATTTTAATCCTCTCCCTTTTCCTGCTTATGAAGCTTCAGCTTTCTAATAAGGCCTTCTTTAAAAATGAAAGAGACAACACCCCAGGTGGCTTAAGTGATCTGTTGTTTCAGCTGCTAATGATGTACAAGTACTCTGAAGACATTTGTCAGAAGCACAGACTGTGCAGACTGCTAGACACACCTATCCGAAAACTTAAAAATTCTAGTGAAATCAGGACCTTCTACTGAGCAGCCATGACTGGGAGAAAAGGAACACATCAATAAATATAAAAGATTATATAATTCTGTCAACACCTACAACATGAAATATATTGTAAAAAGAAATCTACATGATGTACCAGATAGCTATATATAAGAACATTTCTGTTTAGCTGAAGAGTTGAAGTTGTTCATTGATATTTACTAACATTCTTTCGATAGTCAAAGGCACCAGTTAAAATCTGGACCTTGTTAATCTGAGTTGATTTTATATGCCAAATATAAAAGAACCAAATCTTGCAAAACTATTTCAAGAGGCAGTCATGACACCAAGACTTAGAGATACTCATTTTCTCCCAGGACCAGACGCCAATCAGTCGTAGAGAAGCAGAAATACCAAGAGTAAAAAGAAAGGGAAAGCAAAGTAGTGAAGAAGGGGAAATATCTGGAAAAGTAAAGAAGAAATAACGACTGAGAAAGACATGTTGAAGGAAGATCAGTAAATGCAAGACACAGTAAAAGAGTAAGTCCCAGTTAAGTAGAGAGAAAGGGCTGGTTATGTGTAAACAAATCAACTAGGGATAATATATCAGTTTAGCAAACACGGCAATGTGAAGTATTATCAGATCTAGAAACCGTGAAGAATAGTTTACAGTAAAATAAAATCAAGAGTTTAGGCTTCTAATGGTTGAGTAATACAGTGCCTTGCATTGCTGTGCCTGAATTCCAGGACTGAACCTAAACCAGTATGTTAGAGCCCTCGCTCCCCTGACTGTGTTTGGGAAATAGCAGGTGCCTAGCAATGAGGAGCCAAAGCAGCCAGAAAACCAAGCAGGCAGCTGCTAAAACTGAGTAAACTCCTCAGACGTTTACCCCTACATTACAACTATATCACCCTGAGGAAATGAGACTTGGGGCCCAGAGAGAAAACACACATGCTAGAAGAAAGAACATTATTATGGACCAATCACTAAGATATCAGCTTTAGTAGAGAGATCAATATACAGCCTGTTTCCAGAAGTTCATTTACTTCAAACCATAGACACACAAGCAACAAATAACCCAAAACAAACCCCTTGCTATTGCCTGCCATTCGATTTCTGGGTAAAACTCTAGGTTTGCTAGTTTTTCAAATTAGATAAATTTAATCTGGAGTGATTTTAGTACTGGGGAGGTTAAGTTCCTCCAGAGTGAGGTGGCGACTTGGGCAAGTCTAAGTGTAGGTGCACACATTATGCTGTAAGTGCCTACAATATCACGTACTCAATCCTGCCAGTAGTAAGTTAGTTGGGCAGTTAGACTGTGCAATGCTCGGTAACTGCAGCTGAACTCATAGTTCAAGAGCCCTGACCCTGATGCTGAGCCTGCTGTAACTTGATGATGCTGTCAGCTGTCAGAAGAGGTTTGTATGACAGTGAAGGATCACCAGGGCAGAGCAGTGGAGCTCTTCTATACCTACTTTCTAACATTCAAGTCACCTTTGCTTTGTAAAGATAGCAGGGATGCCTACTTAATTGTCTTTTCCCTCTTTTGATTTATTACATTTAATAAATGGATGGGCTATACGCTTTTCTCAGTGAACATTATGTCACTTTTGACATGTTATGTATTTTACGAGATAATATCTGTCTTTAATGAGTATATTGAGTTTGGTTCTGGCTTGATCTGATTTACCCAGGTGATTTATGTGGTGATGATCCAACATCTGAATGATGGATTTGACAGGAAATCTGTCCCACTGGGACAAACATGGTCTGATAGACACGGGTGAAAATCTGGATTATTGCCAGGCAGTGAAGCACTCAAAACTCTCTGATTTGTTAGTATCCTTTAGCTCAGACCAATACACCTACAGTAAAGCACTGAGCAGAATGGATATTTTTCCATAACCTTAGTTATAACAGAACTGCAAGTCAACAGCAATGTGAGAGTTACTTCCTAACAAATTAATATAACCCAATGCTCAGGATGCCCTAAGCCTACAAAATAAGGCTTGAAGTCTCCCGTAAATAATCCTCTCAAGTACTTCCACTCTCACAGTCTACTCAAGGTGACAGTTAAAGCAATACACCTTCCTCAGCTTTTTCAACCATCCACTGTGACGACATCAACAATTAATAAAAATGCTTTGCATGTACCACATGACACGAAACTACTTTCAGCCAAAGAGAAAACATTTTCTTTAACAGCACCTTTACTGCTTCCTCATTATCAGAATCTTCCCGAAATGCAAAATTCAGGGTTTTAATTATGGAGTCCTGCGCATAAGGGATAGGTTTCAAAAATCTTCGTTTTAAGATTATTTTTAAACAGTTCCTCATCTTTTTAAACAGAGGTGTCTCTTCATCTAATACTTTCTTTTAGGGTTTGCAAACCAATTTGGATTCATTTATCTCTAACACCCATTAAGTTAGAAAATTAAACAGCTTGCAACTAGCTTTTAGATTTCATAATTCATTCAGTAGGGAAAAGGCTGCATACTAGAATGTATAAAGAAATCATACATGATCCATTTTTCTCCCGCTGGCCATCACATCTGCAGCAGCATTCCACTTTTCTTTATCTTCATCTTTACATGACACTGTGTAATTTTGTTATGTCACAAATTCTAGTCAGATTACTAGTTACTAGTGATTTGTGGGAAATACTCTGTCCTAGGATAGAAAGTAAGTGGGATCTGCTGAGAATGAAAAGAGACTTTTTTAGTTTCTTCACTTTCATTTCATACCTTTTATTTCTGAAGGTATGCCAGCGACCAATAGTTGCTGAATACTGTCCCATGTCAGGACATTCAGGTTGGAAGAAATCTCTGGGGGCCATCTGGTACAAACTTCCACTCAACACAAGGTCAGTGATATTTAAAACTCTCCAAGAACAGAGAATGTGTTCTTTTGGGACAGAATCTGACAGGAAAATCTTTTCCACTGTAGAAAACGTCCTAAACTTAGTGGTAAGACACCATTCAGACAAAATTAAACAGCTATTTGAGAATTCCTTTGTGCTTTTCCCATTATAGTCTCCCTATTACTTTTTCTTCTCAGCCTTCTACTTTCATCAAGGCCAACCTGAGGGAAGTGTTCTGGGGAAAGAGATTAGGCAGTACCAAGCCACACAGGGTCTGCTGCACAGGTTTCTGCAGGCAAAAGGCCTAATTGTTTATACATTTTTAAACTGAAATTAATAAGCTTAAGAGTAAACTCCTTATCCCTCCCCATGCTCCAGCTTTAGACTGACAGTTCAGGTTCACTGATTTATCTGATTTAGTTTATCCAAAATAACTAATAGCTTTTTTGCAACAAGGCAAAATGTGAAAATATTAAGTGAAAATGTAGAATCATAGAATTCATTTAGGTTGGAAGGTACCTTCAAAGATCATATAATCCAACCCCCCTGCCAAGGGCAGGGGTATCTTTCACTAGATCAAGGCCCCATCCAAACTGGCCTTGAAGTATTCAAGGGATGGGGCAACCACAACTTCTCTGGGCAACCTGTTCCAGTGCCTCACCACCCTCACTGTAAAAAAATTTCTTCCTTATGTCCAATCTAAATATACCCTCTTTCAGTTTAAAACTGTTACCTCTTGTCTTGTCACTACAAGCCTTGGTAAAAAGGCTCTGTCTTTCCTATAAGCCCCCTTTATGTATTGAATGGTGGTAACAAAGCCTCCTTGGAGCCTTTGCCTCTCCAAACTTAACACAATTATTTAGCACAATTTTTAAAGACAACTGTAAGCAGTAGGATCCAAACAGAATAAGAAATTCAAGCTAAATTTCAAGAATACAGGTTTGAAATTATCTACGCTGCATCAAAACTTCACAGTGCAAGTTCTGTCTGTGAATACACTTTAAAAAAGACTGGACAGAATTACTTCCTAAAGACATTAAAGAGAATGTAAACACTCTAGCAAGGGTTAGTCTAACACGTTGTTCTTCTCCCCTGTCCTCTCAGCACCCTCAACACTGTCCAAATTGTGTAAATTAAAGAAGGTGTGTTGTTTAAGGAAATGGAAACTGTTCTAAACCAGCTACTCAAGGAACAGACTAGAATAATAAAAAAAAAAATTGTGTATTATTCAAAAAACACATGAAAACCCAACTTTGAAAGTAAATCCTTAAACAAAGCGATGATCCAAAATACAGTAGGAACATTATTTCATACCATAAAGAAAAAGCAGTTTAGAATCTAAAATACAGGTCTGAATTCAATGGAGAATTGCCATGCTAAGTATTGTCCCTGCTTCTTTATTTTAAGTCATAGGCACTCAGTTTTCCACACCCATCAGCAAACACCGTACACACAAGCAAGTGATTTGAAACAGAGACTGCCACAGCATATGGGTTCTATACCGCTGATATGAAATCATTGCCTTTCATTGAAATAGGTTTCAGCAGCAAACAGCTTTTTGTTTCAAAAATGCAGAAGCCAGGAAATAAGTCTTGTAAAAAAAGGGAAGGGGAAGCTCTGAAAGTTTTGACTTGGAATGTCTTGTCTTTTAATTTCAGCAACAAGCCTGCACAGACAGAAAGGCTGGCTCCTGCCAGTTCATTATGTTTTTAGGAGAGGAGAAGAAAATCTACAGTGCAACAGCGCCCACAGGATCACTCTAGCAGATAGAGATAAGGAATTCCCAAACTCCCAGCTTATTTGGAGAATTGGCCCTAGAAATAAACATTGTTTCTACTGGACTGGCCAATCAGGGACCGATGCAACGGACAGAAGAATACAGAAAGTCAATGAAAACTCACCTGAGTAAATGGGAATTCCTAAATTTATCAAGATTTTTTTTTAAAATCGATACCAAAAATCAGACTGCCTAATCTTCATATACCTAAGCAGCTAGATGATGTTTCAATAGTACTGAGAAAGCAGAGATTTCCCACTGGAGAAAACATGCCGTTCAGTTTGATGCTTCAATACAGAGGCTAAGTTTCCCTGCATATTTTTCAAAATTATCTGTAAGTGACTGAAGAAAGTAACTTTGCTAATTAAAGAGCAATGGTAAATTCAGTGAAACTGAAGTGCCGCAAGTACCAAATAAAATTAACTTAATAAAACATTTTAGCTTTTATCACACTGCATAGTTAAGCTACAGAAATCACTGCCACAAGAAACTGCTGATGCCAAAAGCTTAGGACTCTAAGTAGGACTTCACACTCATATGAAAAACTAAGACATTCACAGTTATATCAGGTAAAAAAGCTATAGTAAGGAAAGAAAAAAACTTTAAAGGTTTATAAGCCTTCATGCATCAGGAAACAAGCAACTCTGTATTGAGAATTAGGAAGAAACCTTCCATGGGGGCAAGTTATTCCATAATTGCCCACCTTGGAGTTTCTTGCACTTCTCTCTGAAGCATCTGGCACTGGCTCTTAACCAAGGCAGATAGATGATGAGCTTGACTCTTAACAGTAATTCCCACTCTAAAATGCAGTGTCATCTTTTTTACTTCGTGTAGAACATTACAAACAAAGGATACAGAAAACTGTATCACGGGTGTTTTACCTGTAAAAATGAAGTGCTATTAGTTAATCTCAGTCCTCCAGTATTAGTTATGCATATAATAGCTATCCCTTCAGTCAGGGTTAAGTACCTTACCAGTAGTGTCCAGTAATATCAATCTCAGCAATCAGTGTTAATTTCTAGCCATGCATTATGATTTTGTCATTGCTAATATCAGGTTTTGGAAGTTTACAGAGGCCTCAGGACTATAGCTTGTTAGGCTTGCTTTGCCTGAACTCTTTCTGACCTGCCTGTAGCTTTGCTTTGGTTCAGCTGTAATGGCAACAGGCTTGGCACTGGAGACCACATGGCTATAAACAACACAGCAGTGTTTAAATTTGGTAAAGAAACGCAGACTTGGAAATGGACAAAACTGGTGTCAGGGCTAACAAAGAGAAGAAGTAGGAACTAAAATACATAAGATGTAGCATATATAGTAAATTCAGATATATTGTGGAGATACAGAACAATGCAGAGTGAGCAAAAGTGTAGAAGTGTATTAGCAAACAAAAATGACCCCTACCAGATCCTGGGCAGAGGAAGAAGAAAACAACATGAACATCATCTGTCTCCCAGTAAGGGACTCCACACACTAGTAAATCACCACAGCATTATCCATTACACATCAGAATGAAATCACTGATATTAGGACTCAAAGGAGCAGGGGAAGGGTGAGCATAACAGCAGGAAAAAGGGGTAGAAAAATAAGTGTGCATATAACAATTTTAACTGTATTATTCTGCCTAGTCTTCTTTTCTCTGTAATAATGAACTCACAATTATTCTTTGATTAGATGGTCAACATTTCCTTCATTAAGTTTGTAGTTTTATGTATACATCAATAACTTATTGTGCAATATAATCACACAACATAATTATGAATATATACTTTTTTTTTTTAATATGAAATATGTCATGGCCTACATGAGTCTTCCCTTTGCTCATGAAAGAAGATATTGACCATGACATGGGGTCTTTATACCTTCTGTATAAGTCCTGAAAAGTATTTTTTAAAGCTGTCATAAGGGAGGGAGAGGAAGGAAAAAGAAAAAAAGAAGGGGCGAGTTGAGGAAGACAGGGAGCAAGAAAATGGCTGTTAACCCATCACATAGTTTCCCCAATCTCCTTAAGCTGTCATTTTCTTTCTCATATTTTCCAAATATTAATGCTATTAGAAGGAGAGCTAATATGCATTTATCTGAGGTTGTAACATGAAACATTTACGGATTTTTATTCTTTCTGTTCTCTGGAGGCATAAAAAACCTCCTCCCCGTAACATTTCCCCAATGTTAATAAGAGCTGAACTGACAAGCCATTGATGTAATTCACAAGTCTTATTTTAGGTGTCTCTATCACCTAGCGGTGTTTTCTTTTACTTCAGAATTCAAAAACTGGGATTATGAGCAAAGTTTTCCACTGAGTATTATTTGTATTGTTTTATCTTTAAAATGTTAGTCTCCTACTCTACCACTGACATTAACAAATCTTAGTTCACTTTATTTACTCAGAGTTTCAAATATAGTTAAAGTCACATTTTGCAGAACGTGATGAGTCCTGAAACGAAGGGCCCTTGCTGAAAAGCAGGAATGCTTAATGAATGAGAGGAGCATCGGAAGGAAAAAACATAGATAAGTAAAAGTTCAATTTTAAAAAATGAGATTGCAGGAAGAGAACTGTTTCAAGTTTAGGCCAAGTGAATATTTTCCTAGAAATGCAGGATCTTCCCCATCTCTGATACAGAATGCTTGGGCACTATCAGACAAGTCACTCGAACTGAGCCTTTCACAGCTGGGCACTTGCTACATATTCTATCCCTCATTTTTTTGAGGGCCTGCCTTGTGATTCTGGGTCTGCTTAGTACCATAGCTGAGCACTTGCAGTTGGAATTGAATTGTGCTTTGAACACGTAATAGGCTATATAATGCAGAGAGCTCTTAAAAACTAGATCACAGACGCATCACAAGTGGTGGACACCTACAAGTATGTGGCACTCTTAACCTTAATCTCTGTGAATAGGCTCTCCATCAGTCAACTAGAAGTAATAATGGAAACTCTTCACATTACGATATTAAATGCATTACCATTTACGATGCATTTAGATAGGTTTGTAACGATTACAAGGGGAGGGAGGGGAGAAATTTGTAACTGTCTTTACAGCAGGGGGTTGAATAGTATGCAGTATAGTATATAGGGCCTGTAGCACACACTGAATAACAGAATAAAAAACAAATATCGAGTATTTGTTCACTAAGTAAGCACAATCCTTACTGTAGACTAACAGACATGGAGATATTACAGCAAGGTAGTTAGGTAACCAAGTCAAAGCAGTAACACAGTATATATTTCATAAAGGGAAAATTAAGTTTTTATTGTAAACTGCAACTTCTTAAATTCTGGAGTATCTTTAGTGTCTTGCATTAAAATAGAAATAAAATAAAAAATAGAAAATGCTGTCTGTAACAGCAGCTGACATCTCTGGAGTCAGACTTGTCAGAGCCACAGAAACCTCAAAAACTTGTGCTTGTGGAATAAGTAAAAGAGCATGGGAAGCTGCTGCTATCCAGGCCTGCAAATTCCTTCTTGTCAGGGGCTTCACAGATATTTTACAGGACTCTGCTGCCTTTTTTTTTTTTTTATTAATAAGATCAATCAACAACAAACCACCAAACAACTCTTATGCTTTTCGTTAACATCCTACCTCAGCCAGACTAGGTTCTCCTCTCATAGCTCTTGGCTTGTCTCCTCCTATCAGCTGGTTTCTTACCAACCACAAATTCCTACTCTGTCTCCTCATCCTATCAATTTGTTCATGTTACTTCATTCAGGTTCCCCTCCCCACTTTCCTCGCCCAGCCAATACTGATTATATGAAGAGACCTTCAGCTTCTTCCCTATCATAATGAGGTTGTAGCATCATTTTTCCCAACTAGACATTTTTCCCCATCACAATTCTCTTAAGAATGCTAACACACAGCTTTCCCACTCCCAGCCAGGCACGGCCTCCCTCCTGTATGCACCTATTCCATCTGCTAAATTCCAGTATCTTTACTTGTTTTCCTTTAGTTTTAGAGGTTCTTTTCCCAGGTGGTGGTGGTGGAGGAACAACACCAAAAAAGCCCCCCAAACTAGCAGATTTTTTTCCTCATTTTCAGTGCTTCACTGTACTTCAATCTAAGCAGAAAGTGACTGCATGATTCTGCATGCATACTCCAGTCCAGTAACAGAGATGTCATGGAATGAGTCATACACATTCCTTCAGTTTAGTAATAAACATTTGGTTCGTACACCAGTAGGAGCTATAAAAGGATTAAGCATGCTGAAGATCACAGCTGTAAAACTCTTAGAAGTTTATATTCTGGAATTTGGCCAAATCTGAGCTCTTTTTAATATGAATTTCACACAGATATATCCTTTATACAGAGTACCCTTCTTCCAAATTTTGCATCTTTACCCAAAGCATGGATGCAATACAGCCTCTGAAAGAAAGGTGCTTTTGAATTATCTAACATTGAACAATAACTTACTTTTCCCAAACTTACTTCTAGAAATCAACAAAACATTTTAATAAACTCAACCTCCGAGTCCAGAGTCACCTAATGAGTATTGCATCTTGTCATAATATTTAATACTTAAAATATGCTTATCAGAAAAATAATAAAATTATCAAGAGCTGGGTTACCAGAAATCTTAGGTGTTAAGCCTTAAATCCATATTTTTCAATCTCAACTCATTTGAGGAGTATTTCGGTGCACAAGGAAAGCAATTGCACATGCATTATGTCATATGACTATGTGAATATATGACTCTCAGGTAGAGGGTTAAAAGCCAAAGTATGCACACACTCATCTTTAATGGCATGAAAGAGCTTTTCAGTTGACATTTACATAATTTTTCTGCCAGAGTTACTAGTATGTATTTACATATACAGTTTTCATTTAATATATATCACATACTTATCCCATTGTAGAGACACATGATAAGCTAGAGTTATCTAAATTGATGTGAAGCAAAACTGACACAATGCCAACCAAATTCCCAGAATGACATTTCAGTCTGTCATTGAATTGCCCCTCAGGCAAAGACCTGAGTAAGAAAGATATTGCCATGTCCCTTGAAGGTCAGTAAGCACAGGTTCAGCTGGACATCAGGAAGAGAAGAAAATGCAAGGAATATTCCTCAGTAACTGTTGAGCTCTGGGGCTGTCCATGGAAATTTTTACTTGAACTTGAGACTCGGTTCTTGTTCAAATGGGTAAATGTTCAAGTCTTAAAGCTTTGTTTGAGAGTGCATCTGAAAGACCTATGCTTTTTCAGACATATTAGTGAGTGCTGTAGATAAATGTTGAAATATCCTTTCATAAATTTCTAAGCACATTGCCTTAGAATGGGAAAAAATTGGGATATACTTCAGAAGTGTTTTTAAGCCACTCATCGTTATCACCTTTTGCCTCATCTGTGTACTAACTCTAGCTGATAAGCCATACTTATGGAGGGCAGTCCACACAAAAGAATCAGTTACCTGGTGTTTGAGGCTAATATTCTTGGATATCAAGGGTATGGGGCTTTAGATGTTCCTCACCTTGTCATATTACACGAAGACCCAGGACATGGCTAGAATGAGTAGTAGCAGAGCATCTCATTGGTACCTTCTTCACCTGTCTTTACCAGCACTGTTGGGCCCCAGGCCTCGGGATCATAAATCCAGGTTGATGCAGACACAGACCCACCATCAGGGAAGGAAGAGTTGTTATGTGAACTGTTACAGGAGCTCAATGCCTACAGATTGATGGGTACTGATATTATCTACCCAAGGGTGTTAAGAGAGCTGGCTGATGCTGTGAGGCTGCTCTGTACAATCTTTGAGAAGTTGTGGAGATCAGGGGTGTCCCAGAAGACTGGAAGAAGGCTAATGTCAGCCCCAAATACAAGAAGGTCTTAAAGGAAGAACCAGGAAATTTTAGGCCCGTTGGTCTTACTTCAGTCCCTGGGAAAGTTATGGAACCAGTTCTCCTGGGGGCTATCACAAGGCAAATGAAGCACATTATTAGGAAAAGCCAGCATGGATTCACTAAGGGAAAATCATGCCTGACAAACCTGATTGCCTTCTATGACAAAGTAACCTGCTTAGTTGAGGTGAGGTGAGCAGTGGGCATTGTCTACATGGATTTCTCCAAGACTTTCGATATGGTTTCCCTCAGCCCCTTCCTAGAGGAACTGATGTGTTATAGTCTAGTCCCTGCAGTGGGTGGGGAACTGGCTGACAGGCTGCACCCAGAGGGTGGTGGTAAATAGCTCCTTTTCAAACTGGCAACCTGTCACAAAGTGGGGTCCCCCAGCAATCAATATTGGGGCCAATGCTGTTTATTATCTTTGTGATTAGGATGATAGGATCAAGCGTACCCTCATGAAGTTTGCCGATGATACCAAACTGACTGGGGAAGTGGGCACTTCTTCATAAGAGAGCCACCCTGCAGGAAGACTTGGACAGGCTGGAAGAGTGGGCTAACAAAAACGTTATGAAGTTCAACAAGGACAAATGTAAGGTGTTGCACCTGGGAAAACATAATCCAGGAGTGCAGCACAGGCTGGCATCTACCTGGCTGGGGAGCAGATCTATGGAAAGGGACCTGGGTGGACAAGCAGCTCAATATGAGTGAATGGTGTGCTGCTGCAGCAGCAAAGAAAGCCAACAGGATGCTGGTTTACATCAACAAGGGCATCACCAGCAGAAAGTCAGTTACTATCCCACTCTACTCAGCACTTGTCAGGCTACACCTAGAATACTGTGTTCAGTTTTGGTCCCCACTGTGCAAAGCAGATGTGAACAGCTGAAGACAATCCAGGGAAGGACCACAAAGATGATCAAAGGACTGGGAAGCCTGCCGTATGAGGAAAGGCTAAGAGAGTTGGGTTTGTTCAGCCTTCAGAAAAGAAGGCTTAGGGGAGACCTTGTTCCAGTATTTAAAGGGTGGCTACAAAGAAGATGGAGACTCCCTTTTTTTCAAAGAGTCACATGGAAAAGACAAGGGGTAATGAGTATAAGTTACTCCTGTGGAGATTCTGACTGGACACCAGAGAAAAATTTTTCACAATGAGAACAATCAGCTATTGGAATAATCTTTCCAGGGAAGTGGTGGATTCCCAACACTGGACACTTATAAGATTTGGCTGGACAGGGTGCTGGGCCATCTTGTCTAGACCATGCTTCTGCCAAGAAATATTGGACCAGATCATCCTTGTGGTCCTTTCCAACCTGGTATTCTATGATTCTTTGGATGCAGCACAGTTCTACTATTTCACACTTAACCTCAGGTCCCTGGCCCTCAACAAGGTTGACTAATTCAAAACAGAGACTGCAGCACTAAGCTGTAAGTACACAGGAGACTAATACTATGCCTGAGGTGCAAGATAGTGACTAAAAGAGCAGGTTGCACTAACTCTGAAGGTGGAGGTCTGCCTGAGTTCCCTGCATGTTCCACATTCCCTGTACCTCAAGCATAAGTGTGTACATAAATACTGATTGTTACCAATGTCTGGTTTTTTATGTCCCAACCTTGAGAAAAACTATTAGAATTTCAGTGGTTTTGAGAGTATTTGCAAGACTTAAGAGGAAGAGAGATGAAGGGTGCTATTATGCTTAAGAGTTGTTTATGGCTACAGTCAACCATTACTTCAGTCTGCTGACAATTATAGAACTTCTAAATAGTGATGGCCCTATAAACTGGAAGTCTATGCACTCTATCCTTTTTCTACTTTTGATTTTCACCAGAAAGTTTGCTAAAATGCCAAGATACAGTTTATCATGTTACTTCTTCACAGACACATTAGAAAAGCTATCACTCAGCCCATCATAAGATGCCACGGACTACCAGTAGCTGAAACCTGAAGAGCCTATTGAGAATAATAGATTGGAGAAAGACACATGCAGGTTGTCAGGAAGAAATTGTTTGATCTTTGCTACTGGAAGCCTGGTTCAAATCCAGTCTTGGATCATATGGGTGTAATGATGTGCAAATGGCTGAAAGCTTTTTACTTTTTTTTCTTTTTTTTTAAATCTTTTAAGAAAAGGGATATGAATACAGCCACAGAAGGGAGCAATAATAATAAAAGATAAAGTGCTCTGGGTGAGTAGTCACTAATTACTTGGAGATGGTGGCTTCCAGCACCAGGTATGACAGAGCAATACAGAGCACTAGAGTAGATAAGTCAGCCAGTTATAAGGGACTTCAAGTGGGAGGTGAAAACCGTAGACCACTGCAGTAGGGCTTCCCTTTTGTCTAACACCTCAGAGCTCTGTGACAATGGACAGCCAGAACAGATGAAAATTTCTTCCAAGAGAAAGCTATCTGTTTAAAGAGACAGTGTGCCAATTTCATATAAATACCCTTGAAGCAGATTCATTACACTGCAGAAATAAGACAGAAAGCATGTTTTTACAAATTGCTAATAAGACATACAGTATTATCAAACAATAATACATTGCAATAGAGCTTTAAATGGGACAACTACTGTAAAAACCTTCAGACAGTTAAAATAAAATATAATTGAATTTAAATTACAGAAATCAGTGATATAAAAACATCACTAAACCACAAAGATATCCATTCATGAAGCACATTAACACAAAGAGAAAGAAAAAAAACAACCTCTGTTTTGAGATTAAAATTTGAAATAAGGGAAAGACTCAAAGTTAAGAGCTTTAAGAAGTGGGATGGAATATCAGGTGCTGCTCAGCTGCATAACAGCTGGATTACACAAATATGAATCACCAGAGAAAAAGCAGGCACTAGAAAGGGACAAGGAAAGAAAAAACTACTGTGAGATCATCTACAGCAATTCTATGAAGACCTGTCCTGGATTAAATCTTGACATGAGTAATAAACTATTCAAAGTATTTAGGGAAGGGGTAGGGAGGTTGAGTCTTCTGGTAACTATAAAAAGACTGATTCTGTATATCCTGAAGTTAAAAGTACTAGAGACTGACAAAATCTGGGAGTTCACTGAATGGTGTGATAGACACTAGATAAAATTGAAGGAGGACTTCTGTGAAGAGGAAATCTAACAGGGTACACTGTTCTCTTGAGCAGGTTGTATGATGGGTTTATAGCGTAAAGACAACTGGCATCCAGTATTTAAGACAACACTGGTAACAGGCAAAAAGTTCAGGCAATGAATTTGCATTCCAAGTCAAAGTGAAATAAAAATGTGTTTTACTTGCAAGGTGGGGACAGATATTTTAGTTTGAGACTTCCAAGGGACAAATAATGATAGAAAGCTGCATGAGAGAGTGGACAGCTAAGAATATGAAAGCCTATCAAAAATTACATTCAGCTGAGTGAAGTACCAGAATTATGGAAATTAAATTAGATTATGAGTTTCAATATCATCAACTCCATGTTCTGGTGTGGCAGCAGAACACCCCATGTAAAGCATGCTGAGTACATAAATCAAATGATTTATTTGGTTTTGGTGAATACATTTAGTCTAATTACTTGAGTTTAACTTAAACACAAAATTGTACTACATTGGGCTAACATAGTCACAGTGGAAAAGGAATAAAATTTGCTTCATACTTCTGAAAACATCAGATTTTAGCAGCTGGTCCTAGGGTTTGCCGTCCTATATATGGGAGAGTAGGCAGCCAGCATGGAGTTACCCAACAGCATTTTCCCTAAATTTTTAAGCCTCAGTGAACAAGAGCACAGTCCTTTCCTAGCCATTCAATATGCCCCTGATTCTGGGGAATATAAACACAGAGAAGCAGTATGCGAAGCCAATACCAAGTCAGCAGAGTATTTTGCTGGGAAAAGCACTAATTGATACTCTCTCTGTAGGCAATTTTTCTGCTGCAATAGGATTCTTCTGTTAAACCTTCTTGATGTTGCATCAGCATTTACAGGATTGGGGTTTGTTTGGTTTTTGTTTGTAGTTTTGGGGTGGGAGGTGTTGGGTTTCTTTTGGGGGGGGGATATGCATATATGTGTTTTTTTTCCCCTCTCTTCTGACTTTTCAAAAGCTTGGACCTAGACCTCTAGCTGTTTAAGTAGTTTAATTTAATTTTGTCATAGCCATACACACCATCTCTAGAGTAAGCAGGGAGTTTTGGCAATTGCTCGCTGGACGCATATACTTTTATATATATGTGACAGGAAAGAGGGTAAAAAGGTAGAAAAGGCATACGCTGCCATGTTAAAAAAAAAATACCTGCTCCTAGATAATGAAGCTGGGAACGATGAAGCAACCTTGAGACACACAGCTTACCTTTTAACTGAGTAATTGTTACAGAATTTCTTGCACCTGTTTCTGATTCACTTCATATTGGTCACAGTCAAATATTAGGACACCAGATTCTGGGCTGCCGCTATGTCAGTTCCAGCATAAACACCCCTAACAAGTGACAGACACACAGCAGCACGGAACAGTTACACTTCTTCCTGGCACATCTGATGAGACAGTTTGGTGCTATTTTAAAGGGTCCAAGAACTTTCCACTTACTTAGCACTAAGACACCATGGACCTTAATACCATCTGCTGTACACAGAAGAGCAAACTCATTAACTGCACAAACCATACATCTGCTGTCTTTTCTAATATGTTGACCAGTATCCTAGAGCTGCAGGTGAAGGAGGACAGTGTGACACATTTTGATAAATCTTGAATTAGCTATATGAAAAACCTTTGCCAAGTAACTGTCCTCCTATAGTCTAGTCATCAATGTCTGGCCTTATAGCAAGTTTTTCTCTGTTCTATGCAGCCTAAGAGTTCTCATCTGCAACGGAAGGGTTTTTCTCTGCAATCCTAGTTCCCCAGCAAGAAGTCCTTCAATTTAGCCTGAGGAGGTTACTACAATCAAGAAGCCAGACAGGCAAATTGCATTTATACCCCATGCTGGAACAGGAAATTGTCTCTTCTTTTTTCCAAATGGGATTGTTCTCCAACTGTTCCATGATTACTGAGAACACAATAAGGGCAGTGGGATACTTGAAATAATGGGAAAAAAAAATATTTCCTCTCTTCTTGATACACTAAAAACATGATTCAAATTCCTAATAAAAGTTTATCCTCCTTACATTAAAAAAAAAAAAAAAAAGAGGAATGTGACTTGACTGTTGTATCTAATAAAAAAAAAATAATATCCTGTGTATCTGAATGCCTACAAACTCTTACGTTACTGGGATAGACTTCAAATATCTGTGCTCTCTTCTCCTTCTTGAATGGATACATGTATTACAAGGTAGAATAATATTATTCATCCCTTTTCCTATACCCTGAAGATAAACAGAGAGAGGTAGCAGATCTGCAGTCCTTTATAGAGAACACATGAAAGAATTATGTTTCTCAGACAGTCACAGCTGGTAAGGAAATATAGGGAGGCAGACATTAAGGCAAGTGACAGATCTATAAAAATTTTAGAATGGAGAGAAGGCTTAGAAACAAAGCCATATTTGTGTATGTTTTAAAATTAAAGAGGAGTAGGGTAAGGTGAAGTAATTGAAGAAAACAAAGTGGCAAGAAGTGAATAACATCACAGTGGAACAAGTGCGAGACTGGAGAAGGGCTGGATGGGGCCAGTGCAGAGGATTTTTCTGGAAGGCAGAAATATTGTTCTCCTACAAACTGCTTTTTGTTAAACAATACCTTCATTTTAAAAATTCTTAAGAGGAATAGAAGAAAAAGAAGTTTTGTCCCCTACCAGCCTCCTCACTTCAGCAAAATGCTTCCTTCCAGCAAAAGCTGCCCTTTATTTCACTTCAAAATGTAGTAATTTTCCAGACAGAAGGACTAGGTGTCAGTTATTACTCACTGCATTATCATTTGTGTTCCTGTCTTGCAAGGAGCAAAATTGCTGTTTCCACTCATGTTTAAGAAACACACTGTTAAGTGTAGTTAAATGAATAAGACATTAAACTCAAAATAAGAATCAGCGACTATGGAAAAATACCTGATGGCCACAGTCTAGAACCCAGCAGACAGACCACACCAAGTACAGTTATTATCTAATGTTTCCACTAAGACAAGGTTTCAGTCCTGAGTCAGGCTGCCACCATATACAAGACTGCTTACTCTAAGTACAGCATATTTACCACTGGTAGGCACTAACCAACCTCTTCTAGAGTAGGGTCTGTTTGACCCTTTTAAAGAGGGTCAGATAGATGTCATTACCATGTCCCACCTCTTTAAATAAAAGGAAGTCCATCCAGGCCCGTCTGTAACAGAGTTACCCAGCAGTGACATGACAAAGGTTCCTTAAAACCTAACAGACTTGAAAAAAACAACATATGAACCAAAAAAGTCACTTTAATATGATAAGTAGTCTATGACAACAGTGGGGCAACCATTACCAGCAACACCAAGGGGAGTAGCTAGCAGGAAAGAAAACTGATTCTGTTACTCTAATAATGGACACTGTCATATTAGAAGGTTACATGTTCAGGTGCTCAGGGTTGACACAGTGGAAGAACAGCCACAGCAAGGAAGTTACCCGAGTTCCCCAAAAGCAAAAAAAAAAAAAAAAAAAAAAAAAAAAAACCAAGAAATCAACCCAAAGGAGGCTGTTTCCTGCTGAGGGTAGATTTAATATTCAGCAGGAAGCCACAGGACTTAGCCTGTCTACAAAGGATTGTATAGGGCTGGAGTATAGACTTTAGTACTTAACACAGTGACTAATGCATTTAATGGACCAAGCTAACAAACACAAGTACATAGACCTGTCAGCTCTGGCACTATTGATCAACAGAAAACTGCTTTTGGTAGTAATTATGTTTTGAGTCATCATCTGAGTTTCTGGTGTTACTTCCCAACAAATGGTCACCACACACATGAAAAGCAAATAGGTTTTGTACATGAAGTCAGACCAACACACTGTCTGTGTAGAAGATTCAGAGGGAGCTTTATACAGCATTGAGCTGTAAGCTCAATGCAACCAGGACATGCTGAGGATACGCAGATCTGTTGTAGCTGGTCTGACGCAGGTTACATTGAATTGATGGATTTTGGGATTTGCCTCTATTGGCAGATCTAAACACAGTTCCTTTGCATCAGAAACCCTGTTAAAGAGGGATAAGATAGACTTCTAACATAGCCAAACCCATGGAAACCCTTGTTATAGAAGAAAAAAATTTAAATTAAAATTTTAGTGTAGTTTGGTATCAGGGCTGTGACCATATGCACTCAGCGTATCAGTTCCCTACATGGTTCTGGAACTCCACAGTTAGTCCTTTGCATAAATGGCCTGACACAAAACAACAGACTGACGACTCCCAGCAATGGTTGCACCAAAGCCTTTTTTTTATTATTACTGGAGCTCTTAAGGTTTAGGCAGCACCTGCTATGCATAGCCCGGCTCTATTTGTGTGCTAATATCTGTTGACTAACATACAAGGTGGAAATTCTAGTAGTCACAGTAACTCTCCTAGGCAAGACTTGCTGTAGAGCTAACCAAACTGTACATGAAGATACTTGTAAATGTCAGTAGAAACTGTTCCTACAGATGCAGAACTGTCTTTTGTATGTAACCAAGATAGGTAAATTCTGTACCTAATTTAAAATAATAATGGCAATGAATGACATATGCATCGGAGTGTCTACACAGGACCATGTACCAGCTGGATGTAACAATATACTGAAAGAGCAGTACAGAGAGTCTCATCCAAACCAGATGAAGATACTACTGCAAGAGACCCTTCCAATAGAAAATCCGATTGCCCTTTGGACAATGACTGATCATCCTGTTCACAGGTTTCAATTCCCCACAAAAGCTTTACCCTATAGGAAAGAATCTAATAAGGATTTTTCGATGTTTTTTTAACAAACATTCTGACTGTGAGTGCCTGTGTAACACTATGAGCTGGTTTCTAAATAGGAAAATTCCATTAATCTGCAATACTTGCTGAAATGTAAACCAAGAAAGAAATTATCTGAATAGTCTCTTTATTACCTTTTTTTTTTAAAGTTTTTCCCCAGTAACTATACGCAGCACATTCGCCATCTAAAAGGCTATCAAGGCAAAGGAGTAGAACACAAAGCATACCTCATATGCAGTAGCACTTTAGCTTGCAAGGCTGACAATCTTTTGAAGAATATCAGCTCTTATTTTTGGCTTGAATCCTTGGTAGAAAACTGACATAGTATTCTGGGATGATTGGATCAGGCAGAGGTGTCCCCAGACACCTGCACCTCCAGAGTTACTGCACACAAACCACAAATCTCTTGTTAGAAAGTTTATCCAGTAAAATCTTACTTAAAATCAGGGAAGAATTCAGATTCAAGAGACATTTGGATACCACAAGTCCTCTTGTTTATAAGAGCAGATTAACAGACAACCAGCTACAAGGTATAGGATAATTTTAATTTGAATTTTGCTTTTCCATTCAAATGCTCCCTCCTTACATTCAAACTCATTTCTGCAATACACAAATGTGGAGCACTGCCAGTATGTTTTTTCAGTTAACAATGGGATAGTAGAGGGGAGGGAGCGGGAACTTGAACATTAAAATACATCTGTGTTTTATGCCAATCTTTAGCCGATTCAAATATGCTCCTTCACAAAAACATTCTAGAGAAGAGGCACTTGAGCCTTTCAGCACCCGTGAAATAGGGCAGCAACAGTTTCCTATACCTTGTACAGAGACAAAGAAATTGTTGTGTGAATAGAGCATATTATGTATTTTTGTATTATTTTGTATTAAAAATGAGCATGTGGTTTAAAATTATTTCTACTGTGATGTAGATATACAAGGCTTTTATTACTTAAAGGGTGTCTTTGGTTCTGCTGCTCACTTTTCTGCTTTCTTAGACAGTAATACAAGAAGATGGACACTTGCCTTCCAGGATTTGAATTCAGAAATACTAACAGTATGTACACAGTACCTCTTCAGTAGCACTAACTTATTCCTCTGTGCTTCCCCTCCCCATTTTGTTGAATGATGGCAAAGTCACATGTTAGAAATGTACTACAGTAACTCCACAGCTTAAATTATGCTAAGATTTTTTAAGTAAGCATTATTTATTGATAACAGTTCATAACATTCTAAAACACATAGTGCTTACTCTTATTTAAAAATATTTTTTTAAAAAAATCCACTGCTTAGAACACGAGTTGGAAATAGTTAAAATTATGTCTAGAAGTGAGGAGGAGCTACATTTTTTATTGAATTGCTCTAGTTAAAAAAATATCGAGCATTGGTTCAGTGGTAGATTTTTTACCTTATCCTATGACCTACAGTATTTTTATGAGTACATTAGAAGATTAAATTTTCTCCTTTCCCTGCCTAAATTTGTTTGCCTTTAAAAATGGAACAATGAGGACAACCTCTTAGAAAACCTGTAAAGACCCGTTCACTGCAGTAAGGCAGTATACTGGAAACATACCCTATTTATTATTTCAAAGACTGCCAGGTAAATTGATTATTCATCAAGAAAGCATAACATCTAATGTCTTAGTTTGTCATCAATTCCATCTGAGTTTAAATCTGTCTACTTCTGCTAGTCCTGTTGCAGTCAGTGGGGCCACTGACTGTATATAAAGCTAAGCATTTGTTCTCCTAAAATACTAGTGTCCAAAATTCAGTTTTGCTGTAACAGAATGTATGATCTAACAGTTTACCTCGAGTGCAGGGGGATGTAACAATCCTAGGTCACACCTACACTGCTCTGTTAGCTTGTTTCTAAGCGTGACCACATTGAGATCACTCCATGATACGTGCTGGCCACATCCATGGGGTATGGAGCATCCTTAGCCAATACATTTGGCCAATAAATCTTTGATGCATTGCTGGCACCTTGAGACTCCACCTGCACACCACTGGGAAGACTCTTAAGTTCCAAGTGCTCTCCTGCCTGCTGGGACAAAGGCAGTATGGGCGATTAGGAAATACTTCCTTTACAGATACTGTGTGACAGGACCAGGGCAGGAAGGGGTGGGGTTAGAGCGCAGCATGCTATGACAGAATAATTACAGACCAGCAGCCACTTAAACACAAACTTTCCAGGCTGAATTCCTCAAATCTCAGTCTTGCTTTTACAGAAAAATCTGTCCCATTATTTTGTGATCAACCTGCTCAGGTTAGGGTAAATGATAGAAAGGATTTTGAATAAATGAATAAATAACATCATTAGCACTTGTTGTATATTCTATAAGCAGAATTCCAGGCTGATGTCAAGAATAGTATTTAACAAGAGCTCCAGTGAGAGCCAGAGAATAATTGACAGTAGTGGATGACTCTGGAGGTCACCTACACCAGCCTACCACTTAAAGCAGGGTATACTAGAACAGGCTGCTCAGGACCTTGTCCAGCTGGGTTTTGAATATCTTCAAAGGTGGAAATACATAAATTTATACCAGAAATAATGAGTGTTATTCAAGCTGGTAATTAAAATGAGAAATTATTAAATTGATTTAACTAGAAGTAATTCTTCCTAATATTCACTCAAAGCATAAAATAAGATACTATATTCTCTGCAGATCTTCAAAAAAATGGGAAGCTTTGAAAATAAGTTCTCAATGGTGTACTCTTTCTAGGCAGCCTCAAAGGCCAAAAATTCCCAAAGCATATAAGACCATCTGACCTCCCATTGTTACTTGCCAACTAAGAGTTCAGACTTGGCCTGTAATTCTCACACTGAATAGTTACACTGTGGTCAGAACCCATTTAAAAGTGAAAAAAGAAATAGTGGAAAAATAGCCTTTCACATGAAGTTTCTACACCAATTTATGACTGGGTTATGGAGTGTTGAACTCTGAAAAGCGTTTCAGATTTTAAAAAGGTATTCAACCCTCCTCTCTCCTGCCTCCCCTTGCCCCGTCCCCCTTCAGCATATGTATTTGATACTGTAAATCCTAGCAGAGAAAAATATGCAAGACTGCTGTGTCTTACATAAGAACTGTTCTTTCTGTTCTTTGCCTCCAGTTCCACTCAGAACCTGAAGGTACAGAAGCAGCTGCAAAAAAATAATGAAAACAGAGTTAATATAAAAAAAATACTCAAAGAACATTTGGAGCCTAATTTTGCTGTTCATTAATTTGATTGCCCAGATTAAAATAAGGACACATTGTAGTGCTTAACTCAAATTCATTCCATAGTGTATTTTCTGTTCTGCACATCAGTTAGGGGATATTTTTCATATATGAGAGAAGGAGAAAGAAAGGGACTAGGTCTTCTTAAATCCACACTACTTCCCTCTGTTCCTATCTGTTGATAACTAGACTAAAGAAGTTCAATAGCTTTCCTTATGAAAAAATCCAGATTGTTGTTTGTACAAACATCCAATTAATGCACACAGTCTTTTACAGGTAGCTAGTGACCGTTCATTAGACATACTCCTTGGCTAACACAAACTCCACGTATTACTGCTACAGGATTCCACTGTGATGTTGTAATTGCTCACTTAAAGGGAGGATTAAGGCAGCAACTGAAGAGGGACATAATTATAATTTTCTAAACTCTATTCAGTTTGGATTTAGACAGAAAGAGCACAAACTTCAGGGGATTTCTTCGGGTCTACAACCAATTATATGAAGCTTTCTCCATTACACAACACTAATCTACATAAAGAACATAATCCCTTATAGAAATAAGCCTGTATACAGTTCCTTTAACTCCATCAGGTCAGCAAAAGACTTCTATATGTAGAACACCTATATAGGATGTGATGATTCCACCAAGGGACTGCAAACCAAGATTTCAAAGCTCTGTTCCTGGCTGTACCACTAATTCTTACAGAAGTTAACTAAAAGTATGTATAAAAAGTTATCCAAGAGGATTGAGAATGAAAACACTTGTTTTTACTAAGAATGTTAAGGCCAATATGGTAACCATTGAATAGAAGTGACTGTTCAGTAAGCTTCGTTGCTTTCTTGAACAGTACTTCCATGGTAGAACAGGTGCTTATCATCAGAGTTCCAGGTGAATTTTATGGACATTCACCATGTCAGTCACGAGGCTTCCTAACAACCAAAACACAAGTTTTCTCTCATTAAAGTATGACCATTTTGATGAGCCTAATTTTAAATGCTTTCCACTATGACATTCCCATTATTTTCCATAAAGGATCTTTTTATTAGGGAATCTTAGTATTATATAAGGTAGCCTTTAGTCTTCTTATCCCACTTGCCCCGATTATTACAGGGAGAAAAGATTAATTTCCAGAAGCTTTTCCTGGGGAAGGTCAAGTTCCTGGAGCTGCAGAGCTTATTGAGGATTACTGAAATGGAGACAAGCCTGGACTGAAGATTATGTCTTGTGACTTCTTTCCTTTTGGAGGAATGGGAGGGTGTGTGAAGGAAGGAAGGGAAAGGGAAGACAGCTGCTTTGGTCTGCATATGATAAAATGTGTTCCTATCTGGCTGCATTTTTTCTGGTTCTTTAACATGTTCCTGATGCATCAGATGGCTTATTTCCATTAAAAAAAAATAAAGTCTTAAGCATTTACAACTAGATTATGAAAAGCTCTACAAAACAAGCTAAATATCACTATCTTTTCTTTATAGGAACTAAAGCAAAGAAGAGTGATTTGGATCTTATCAGTCAGCTAATGACCTGCTGGAACAGCATCCAAACTTTTTACTCCCAGTTGTGTGTCCTTTTTACCTCTCCTGCTGCTATGCCTTTGCTTCTGTATTTTTTCCTCTGCTCATTGTGCCTGTCTCTATTGCTGGTATCCTTCTCCTAGAACAGCTGTTTCTTGTTTATAAACAAATAACACCCATGGCTGATATCTCACCATTATGAATTTTCTTCCTGATGATACTCAGGGAAACAAAATGAAATGATTGGTTTAGGAAAGCACTAACAAAACTGCAGGGAATCTCTGAAGCAAGACAGAATTTTAAGGATCTTCTGTTAATCAGAGCTGGAGAGCTGACATCTGCTGCCCATTTGCAGAATTTATTAGAATAGATTTGTCCAGGAGAGGCTCTGTGAGGAACCCCAGTTCATGTGTAACAGCCCCCCCTTGTGTAAATGTTTTGCAATGTAGCGGGTAATTAGATCATGTTGCTATTGAAATTAAGAAGTGCGGACAGAGAAAACCCAGTCACATTAAAATGTTCCTTTCATTTTCAAGGTTGTGGCATATAATTTATAATCACTTTTCATTGGATGTCTCCCTTTGAGCCAAATTACCCTAATGAAACTAAGTGGCAAATGTTCTTCCTTCAATTGAACACTACTTGCATTTTTTTTACTTTAAGAGGAGAGAGACAATTGCATCTATCTGAAGTAAAAAACCAGAAATGCTCAAGTTTGAGAAGCATCTTATTCCAAGCTGCAGCACCTTAATATGAAAGTTCCTGAACAGAAAGATTTAAATGGACACAGAACAAGACAAGCAGGTATCAATTATATGCAGGTTAAATGCAGGCAGTAGAAATTCTGCTTTAGTGCATAGCCCTGATGTCAGAGGTCCCTGCAATGTCTGCACGCTGTAACATACAGCCACTTAACCCGCTGAAGTGTTCATCAGTTACAGCGCACATTATTTCTCTGCGTTCAGCATTCCAGAATCAGTAGATTAAAGCAACATTCTTCTTGTCCCCATTTGTAAGCCACAAATGCAGTGCCCAGTCATTTGCCTACTGTTGGAATAGAGCTCAGTAATTAGCCACACCTCTGCTTAGCTTTTAAAAAGCTGTGAAACCCATTATATACTTCAATTGTAAGACTTAACTTACAGATTTGAGGTGCTTATGCTCAAAAACCCACTAGTGAAAACTGCTAATCAGCTGTCACTCAAACTTAGAGCCACCTAAAATCCCTGATGCCTGTGGCTTCAGATGTGTGGGTGGTTGCTCCTTAACCTAATTCTGGTGAAGGAGGCCATAGTAAGCCTTTCTTATTAGAAGTGCACAAATTAATCAAGGTCATTTTCACAGAACTAGGTTGAGTAAATAATTGCCATGAGCAAAAGGAGCGGGCAGTGATGAGTACAGATAATGGCAATCTCTCTGTCTGGCTCAGTTTTAGCCTTGCTGGTATTTTGCGCACAGAACTGATCAGCTTGCTGTCTAGTACACAGCTATGGCCAATTAAGAAAAAGGAAACTAGGTGTTTCTCTGCCTAATTACAGTAAATGTTCCCAGTACAGCTGTTGTACATTGATAAGATCAGACTCATGGCAACTACATTTTGTAACCATGGCTTGCTAACTTCTAAAATCTATCAAATGCAGGAGGAGATGGCAGCTGCACTCCATGTAGTAGCCTGGCACTAAGCAGTTGTCAGGTGCAGATTTTTTTTTTCTTTTGAGAAGGTTAAAATACACACGTGGAAGTTAAAATCCACATACGACAATTGATCAGCAGACTCTTAGCTACTCATGATGGTAAAGCCTGCACTCTCCTTTGGGAAGCTGTCACAAAATGTAACAGAATTCAATTACTGTATCAGGAAGTCAATGATGGAAACCAGTACCTGGGGTACATTCCAGGGAGGCGAGAGTTCAGGTTCACTGCCCAAGCACTATTTACATATTTATGCACTGACTAATAACAAAATAGAGAAATAAACTTGACAATAAGAGCCCAACACTCCTACCCATCTAGATGAGTGTGCATGCTAGCTACTAGGCTCAGCACACGCCCTCTCACGCTCTCCTTCTGCTCCCCATAATCTCAAGATGAAGCCCTACACCAAAGGCATGACTTTAGGGGGAGAGTACAGGCTGCCTTCAGCCCCATGAAGAGTCTAGTACATAAGGCAGGGCACCTTCTGAAGTCATGGAGTTTAGGCTCCCTGAGGCTGAGGGAGTAGGTCACAGCTGTTGTAATGGGTTCACTGCAGATACATTCAGTTTCTTTTTCCAGTTCTCAGCACAATTTAAAAAAAGAAAAAAGGTGCTCAGACTGTGGACCATCTTAGCATGCACAGAAGCACACCTCAAGTCCTTAGAGAGCTTTCGGTCTTAATAGGAAGGCTGCTAAAGAACTGTAGGTTTCACAGGGTTAATCAACAACTAAACAAAGATTTCTGGATAAAAAAATAGATTTAGGAACAGATCAAAAAATTATTGAAATTATCTTCAGATACCTAAGATTCAGTCTTTAACTTTTTTCTCTACATTGATTTATCAAATACATTAGAGCTGATAAATTTTTAGGCTGGACTATAATTAGGACCTACCACTTGAAACAGACTGCAAAACACTGGTGAATCCTTTAAAGAATGCTGTAACATGTGAAATTTCCCCACTTTAATAGGGGACAGTGTTATTAAATTATTTTTAATTGACCTTCTCAAATGGAGTAATTACCTTGGTGGTGGTAATTAATGCAAATGCCGATATGTCTCCTGGAATGTACATGAGAGGAAGTGTGGCAAGATCTGCTTTAATTATTTTATTTTTTAAAAAATACTTATTTATTCTTAGAGTAACTTCTGACATTTTCTGTCTTGGGAAAGTCCAAAGTAAAATTTAAAACCTCCCCAATTCTATTAAAACAAACTAGCAATGCCTCACAGTCCTATTTTAAAGAATCTCCTCTTGGCTTTCAGTGATTGAATACTATCTTTATCCTTTTCCATGTCAACTAGCCATAGGAAGTGTTTCCCAACACTCTGTTGTTAACTCAACTCTAGTTTCAGGAAAAATATAATTTTGCTGGCTTTACAATGCAGGTGTGTTTCTAGCGTAGGAAGTAATATTCTGCTAGAAAGTAATTCTGATTCTTACTAGTGCCAGAACAGGACATTTTGCTCTGGAGGTCTGAAGAGACCACTTTTTGAAGATTCAGTAGGCTGTTATCCTCATGTTATCATAAGCCAACCATGAAGATGGACAGCAAAACAGTGCGTGAATACGCAGTCTTGGAGAAAGCACAGGAAACCAGACAAACTTAGGCAAACCTTTCTGAAAGCCATTCCCTCAAGTAAACTTGTTCTTCAGAAAAATCTCTTTTAATAATGAATTGCAGTGTTCCCCATTCAAACTTTATAAAACACATCAGTCTGAGATAGACTAAAATGAAAGCTTTCAGTCTGAGCTACAGTGATCATTAATTAAAATCAAGCATTTTGGTGGAAAATGTTCAACAATATTAACCCTGGTGGTACAGCAGTCTCATCAGATAAAGACATATTTGTATTTTTTCCCCTGAGATTGCGTATATTCATCCCAACAGCAAAATGTCACCATTGAAATACAACACAGGAGCACATGCAAGAGAAGGACAGCCTCAGGCTGACTAAGTGCATGCACACAGTAACCCACCTGGAATGAACATTGACCTCTACATGTTCTCATCATACATACTGCGTGTGAGATTCCAGCGCACCTATTTCTAACTTTGGGTTTTGATGTCCAAGCTACTGTTGCAGATTTTTAAATCAGATACTCCAATCTCTTTTCTTTCCTAGGTACTATGATTTCCCACTCCCTGTCCTCTGCAGAACATAGAATTAAGACGTGTTCTATCCACTGCTTATATATTACTTTAAGATTTGTAAGAAGTGTGATACAAGTATAACAGAGGGCTTATTTCTTATGCCCAAACATAACTTAATTCCATAGTAATCGTACTGATGTCATTAAGACAGGCAGACTTATTCACTTTATATGATACTTTACTCTTCATGTAGTCCCAACAGAGGTATGTATCAGAGTCAGAAGTCCAGAATCTCAGATCTAGACAAGCCTCTAATTACATGGTAGTCTGAACAATCCACCTTGAGAAATGCCTCAAACAGCACAGTCCCAGTTCAGTCCAATCTGTTCCACAAGACTTCACCATAGCTGCATAACATGTCCAGCAATTCCCACACGTGTCACTGTATGAGCCACAAATAAGTCAACCAGATCAGCATGCCAGCAGAGCCGTAGCACCCATGCTTTCCCTGGAACACATTAGCTTACATCCAACACCATTTACTCCTTAGGCAAGCAGTGATTGCACTGTCTGCACATTTGACTCCCCTCTTCCACCAGCTGGGAGAGGTTACCAGCCAGCTGCATGTTTTTGAACAGACATCAGAAGATCTGCACAGACACACAGGTGAAAAAAAACCCCATACAAGCCACAGGTCTTTGGCTAGAAATAATTTCTTTTGGCACACAGCTGTTCCTCCATAGTGCTCAATCCCATCCATTCTCTACACACCAGCTTCTCCCTCTGTGCTCTCACCTCATGAGATCTGCAAGATCAGCACCTTGCTGAGTGATAAAATGGAGTATGGACTCAGAGGAAATTCTGCATTTAAGCCAGAGTCTGGTACATGCACAAATACAAACCAGAACAGGTGAATCACCCAAGGCTGGCACAGTAATATTTCAGAAGCAAAACCTGCCCTAGCTTCTGCCTGTGATTCAGCTAGCCAGCTAGGCCAGTCTTTCATAGGAAAGGAGGGCTTTTTTGACCAGGACCTGAAGCACATCTAGAAAGCTGGATGAGCCAGAAATAGGCTGCCTTGGAATATCTCAGGAACGCACCTCTATCCACATCCTGCCCTGACTGAGATGCTCGCCCTGAGAGTGTTCACATCTTGATTTCCAGGCCAGTCCAGAAGGATGTAGAGTTACTTCTGTTCTGATGAGGTTGGATATAGTTTTACAGCCGAATGCTATTGGGATGTTTGCATGGTTAAACCGCGGGCTTCTCTAGAGGTGACTGGAGCGGCCCCTCTGAATGTATATTTCTTCCTTTGTATAGGGCCCTGCTAGTGAATGACTGGGTCCTCTCTCTGTTGTTTCAGAGTATTTCACAATGGACAAAAACACAGAATGAATTCTCCTGCCATGTGCCCTGTACGGCTAGAAGTGCTCTCTGGAAACTGCAAGGACCTGTTCATTGCCTATAGACGACGTGAATCTGAGACTGAGGAAAGGTATTTTCACAACAGCAGCAGGTTTGAGCTCTTTCCATGATCAAGCTTTGTAATATATTTTGTTTCCTGACTAAATTTTATTCCACCTACACACACACACAAAATCCTAACTGGTGGCCTGTTCCATATCTTTCAATGATTATGATCTCTCAAAGGAAATAGATTCTGGACATTCAGTCAGCTGTGGAGAAGTGATGGCAAAAAGCATGTCAGTGCACTCAAGCCTTAACATTTGCAAAGCAGAAGAGCCATCCTGCAACATGAAGGCATTCAAGCAGGCCAAAGTCTGTCAGGACGGATACTGGCAACTGATCTTTGTGGGATACAGGCCCAGACAGAGCCTGAGGGAGCAGCACAGAAGGCTTCCACTAGTGCAGTCTTTGGTAACAATCTGATAGAGCAGAACAGACACTGTAGTCTAGATAATACAGCTAGTAATGGAATAAAGTAGCACCTGCTGATTGCTTTGCAAACAGGACTGGTCCTACAGAAAGTCAGGCAATACTACAGACACAACATGAGTTGGGGAGAAATCACTGGAAATAATGTGGGAAGACATAATGGAAAAAGTATTAAACAGGGACCTGAAGTAGGGTTTGTGTAGCAGCAGAGCTTACGTAATGTTGTTCACTGTCTGAAAGAGGTTATGGAAAAAACTAAAAAGTTAAGAATGGAGGAGAGGCGCTATGGAAGCACAAGAGAAAGAAAAAAGATGTATGCTATCATGGGAGAAAAAGAATGTGTAGGTGGAAATGTGATCAGTGTTATACACAGGGGTAGAGAAATGTTTAAATAAAACAAGTCCAGCTGGTTTATTCTGCTACTGTTCTTATTAAGTGAAGTGAAACCATTGAGACAGAAGCCTTGTTCTGTGTATTTAATAATTTCACAGAGGCTGGGGCATTTGAAGCTTTGGGAAAATACATCAGAAGGAGATGCAAAAAAGGATTCAAGGAAACAGCAAGGGACTGAAACAGATTTTAAACATTTTTCATGGCAATAGGAGGCTGAGTATTTGGAGTGTGCAGTTGTCTTTGGAGATGGATGTCTCTTTAGTATGCTGTTACTGAGCTACATCTTTCAAGCTTGATTAATACTTAATGTGATTGTCTTTAAAATCTGTCAGCACTTGGCATAGATCAGATAAGTGGCTGTGACAGAAGTGCAAATATTTGTACTGGTGTTTTATAGTCTGCTGTGGTTATGATTAATATTTTTGCTTATGCACCTCCAGAGATTGTTTTGTAAGTTATCCTGCTTGGTTTATATTAAATCAAAATGCTCAAAAATATTTTCCTATGGGTTTACTATTTAAAATAAATAGGTAGCAAAATTGCTCAGAGGATATAGCTGGCATATTTTAAGATACTTTAAAATCACGCAAAAATTGAACAAATACTAAACTGATAAGAAAGGGACCCAGTGACAGGAAATACATTTAAAACAATCCTTAACACTGAGAATTTTCAGGGGGAAAAAAAAAGGTGAAATCCTTTTCAATTAAGATAATGATAAATTTCAGATGCTGCAAAATTGACACAAATCAAGCTGTAAAAATTAATTATTTGGAGGTAGAAAACAAGGAAGAAAAAGATGTTAACTACTAAATGGCAATGATGCATCAGAAATGTTTTGTGTCATCACTTTATCCGAGGGATACAAAACAATGGGGTCTTCTTAATAGAGGTACACTATTCAAACACTAAAAACACTAAGTTCAAAGGGGGCGGGGGAAGCAAAGGGCGGGGATTGCCCATGTTCCTCTGAACACAGGCAGTCTTCTGTTACTACCATAGGCATGTAATGGATCTTGGTTACATAAATAAAGACCTAGTCATCAATTGTACTAGGTAGAAAAGAAGCCAGGACTTGCTCTTAAATCATAGCTACAATTAAGCCAGAGAGACTGAGGAGAATAGCTGGGGAAGATGGTTGGTAAAAGAGGAAAATAGAGTATATAATAAATATCAACAGGTAATTAGATGCTAAAGCATTAAGGCAGCTGAAGGGTCAGAGAAAGAAAGAGTCCCCACTGCCTTTTAGTAGTATGACACTGATTTTATGGGATTCAGTCTGTGGAGAGAGATAATTACAAACTCTTCAAAAGAGATTATATTTGATCCAATGGAATTCTGAAACTACTCAGGCAAACGAGACAGAGCAGGTAATGCTGATGTCCTTGCCTGGTTTTCAGTCCAACTGTTACACTTCCAAAGCTGAGAATGAGCTGCTTCCTTTCCTTTCCTGCACAGGGTTTCACATTTTTCACCCCTCTGTTCTTCAATCCTGCAGAGGACCCATTTGCTATAATAATTTGTATATGAATCACACTCTTTGGAACTTACTTTTCCACTCATGTTTTCCATCCATAAAGTCTCTTAACCAGTTTTTTCCATGTGCAATTCAGATTGAGTAAAAGGCATAGGCACAGTGTGAAACTGATTGTTAGGATGAAAATGGCAAAATGAGATGAGACACTTGGCAGTGATAAGGATGGTCACAATATATGTTCTAAATCTGAAAATAAAGCCCTTATTGAAATAAAGAATATTAAATTATTCCTAAATTACTGTCTATCTCTGCTTAGCAATGTAACTTCAGCCTGCAAGCTTCTCAACTCCCACATCAGGCCTCATATCAACTGTAGTTAGACTAACAGTTTTACATAAATAGTTTTGATACAATTCCTATCCACATCTGATTTTCTCCTGTAAGTCCAGAGAATTTGTCCAGGGAAGATTATGATATCCGCCAAACAAATGTAGTTACTAGCTCAGAACACCTCAAGGGATAGTCCTCCTTTACCAAACAAGTAGCACAACCATTTTGACAGACCTAGTTATGCGGCAGTTCAGATTTTCTTGGACCCTGCAAAGAAGTTATGTTGTTTCTTTGAACAGAGAACCACAAATGTCTGCATGCAAATACAACTTTGGCATGTAGCTACATTCTTCTGTATGCACTGGTTGCAAAGAGATGCTTGAAACTACCTCAAAAGTTCTGAATTTATAAATTGCAAACTACAGACTCCCACTACTGATTATTTCTCCCCAAACAGAATGACAGAAAAGTTACTGTCTACCTTTTAGTGATCTGAACACTAATGGATTCACTGAGAAGCAAAATATCTATAGAAGCTAGCCCCATTCTGTTCTTCCAAGTCTGTAGGCAACAGACTGTGGGCTGTGAATAATCAAATCTTTGACTTGGTTCTGTGACTGAATACTTACAAGCGCAGCATTCATCTTCTGATTCTGCTACTGTGTGTAGGTTTCATCACACATTCTACTAAGAAGTGTTGAAATAATGCACTTAGAACCCTGTGAGGGCTTCCCTCCCCCCAGAAGGTAGCTCATCAGGATAACACGTTCTCAATTGCAAATTGAAAATAAGATTCCTGAGGCACCATGTCCATTTTTTAAACATCGAACTATTTGAAAAAGCAACTTTACTGGTGAAAACTGAGAAATCAACAAGCTCTCAGGCACTTAAGGTGTTAGGCAATGCCTGTGGATTCAGGCTCTTTGACTTAGACACCTAAATCCTATTTTGAGTTCAACACTGATACATTGTGCCCCATTTAAGAAGTGACAAAGTATATCTTCTTTGCTGATCCTATTTTCAACTCTTCCTGGATTTCAGCCAAAGTCATCCCAATATTCAAATTTGAAAGTACTTTAATCTCTAGATGGCTTGTCAGATAGGCACAGGGATTAGAGAGCAGGTCTTTGTTGTTTATTTTTAACTTTAGCTATTATCTACCTGCTCTAGAGTAGAGGAGCATGCAAAATACCCTTGAAATTCTGATATACATTCAGTACCTTTCCGAATATTTTCCCCACTGACAGGCAAGTTCACAACAGCTAGGAGAAAAAAAAACAACCAGCAAACCTCTCAAAAAATCTCAAAGAACTATGGGGCATGCACTCAGGTAAATAAGGACAGAAAGAGTAGTTTGAATACTACCCTGTCCTCAGATGCCGGGCAGTCAAATGTACTTCGGCTGTTCAGACAGAGATAATAAGCAGTCACAATGAAAAGATAACCTTAACGCCTAAAACTTACTTTCTTTCATA
Source organism: Falco rusticolus (assembly GCF_015220075.1). Lineage (NCBI taxonomy): Eukaryota > Metazoa > Chordata > Aves > Falconiformes > Falconidae > Falco > Falco rusticolus. The sequence goes on from NC_051193.1 coordinate 44,872,533, forward strand.
GTGTCTTAGGCATATTAGCTTTTATAACAGTAAGGGTCATCTATTTGCAGTTCTGTAGCTTACCTTTCTTTCACTTGCAGGTCTGAAGCCTTTCACCTCAGCTGCTGTAGCAGAGTTTTTCCAGAGCCTCTGTAGCAGCACTCCTCCTGTTGTTCTCATACTGCAGTTCTCTTACTGCTGCTCTCAGAACCTCACACCTGCAAGCCCAGATATTGCTGGCAGTGAGGTTTCATTTGAAACCTTATGCCACTGACAACCCACCCACTTCCTGCCCCTTCATCGTTGCTTTTGGTTCATATTAGGGGACCCAATAATATGCAGGCACAAAGCTTTAACAACCAGTCAACAACCAGCACCTGTCCCCAATCAGAACATTCTCCAAGCAGTACTAATAGTCTAAGCAAGAAGAACCAAGAGCTGGTTCCAAAGTCCTTCATTAAATCTACCCCCAAAATTTTTGTGATCTCTTCCCAAAAATCTAAGATTGGGCAGATCAACTCCAGCAGAAAAACAATCAGTGATTGCATCATTATTAGTTAACCCTACTGATTACTTTTAATTAAGTGGAGGCATATGGAGGACAAGCACGGCTTCACCAAGGGCAAGTCAAGCCTGACCAACCTAGTGGTCTTCTATGATGCAGTGACTACATCAGTGGACAAGGGAAGAGCTATGGATGTCATCTATTTGGACTTCCGTGAGGCCTTTGACTCCACGACATCCTTCTCTCTAAATTGGAGAGATATGAACTTGGTGGATGTACTGTTCATTGGATAATTGGCTGGATAGTCATATCCAGAGACTAGAGGTCAATGGCTCAAAATCTGGATGGAGATCAGTCATGCATGGTATCCCTCAGGGGTCTATACTGGGTCCAGTACTGTTCAATGTCTTCATCAGCGACACAGATGGTGGGATTGGTTGCACCCTCAGCAAGTTTGCAGATGACACCAAGCTGAGTGGCATAGTTGACACACCTGAGGGATAAGATGCCATCCAGAGGAACCTTGACTAACTCCAGCAGTAGGCCCATGTCATTCTAATTAGGTTCAACAAGCAAAGATCTTGCACCGGGTTTGGGGCAACACCTGGTATCAATACAGGCAGGGGGGATGAAGGGATTGAGAGCAGCTCTGTCAAGAAGGACTTGGGGGTACTGGTAGGTGAAAAGCTGGATGTGAGCCAGCAATGTGGACTCACAGCTCAAAAAGCCAACCATATCCTGGGCTGCACCCCAGGCAGTGTGACCAGCAGAGGGAAGTGATTCTGTCCCTCTTTTCCACTCTGGTGAGATCCCACCTGCAGGACTGCATCCAGCTTTGGAGCCCTCAATACAGGAAAGACATGGACCTGTTGGAGCAGGTCCAGAGGAGGGCCACAAAGATGGTCAAGGGGCTGGAGCACCTCTCCTATGAAGACAGACTCATAGAGTTGGGGTTGTTCAGCCTGGAGAAGGGAAGGACCCAGAGAGATGTTATAGTGGCCTTTCAGTACTTAAAGAGGGCTTATAAGAAAGATGGGGCCAGACTTTATAGTAGGGCCTGTAGGGATGGGATAAGAGGTAATGGTTTTAAACCAAAAGAGGATAGATTCAGACTAGTTATAAGGAAGGAATAGATTGCCCAGAGAAGCTGTGGATGCCCCATCCTTGAAAGTGTTCAAGGTCAGGTTGGGTGGGGCTCTGAGCAACCTGACCTAGTTGAAGGTGTCCCTGCTCATTGCAGGGGTGTTGGACTAGATGACCTTTAAAGGCTCCCTCCCAACCCAAACTATTCTATGATATTATACCATGCAGATTCAGCTCAAGACTTCTTAGTAGCACAGGAAAATATGAAGTCTGCACCTTGAAATGAGCACATGAAAAGGGCAAAGGAAAGAGGCAGAAACTGACTCTCAGCAAGAGGAGACTCACTGCCAAGAGAAAATAGGATGTTTAGGGTGAGGGATTTTTGTTGGGGTTTTTTGTTTTATTTTTGAGGAAGATGCTTCCCTTCCACTCTCCCAGCAGTTAATGCCTCCCCATCCATCCTGACTCCTGCTCCTAATGTCATCAGCAGGAAGCCTGGCATTGCTTGACAGAGACCTCTACAAAGTAGACAGGTAGGCCATGGCTGCTTTTCTGCCCTTTTGTGGTTTGGTCTTCTACCCAGCTGTTTACTTATGCTTATTAGCTGGTATTTTGCACGGCCTAGTTATGTAAATCAACAACAATCACTGGCAATGGTACAATGACATTCACTGGCAATCAGTGACAGCCATCTATCACTGAAACACTCCCAAAATGCTCCCACAAACTGATCATTTATGAATCAGTTTCAAGCAATTACTGGCCACAGTCCAGCAATGTCATGGATGAATCACCATTTATTGCCACCAGAAGTTATTTGCTGTCTTTTATTCATTATTAATTACTGACACCAATTGTCCATAAGCCACTACTAGTCATCAGCAATCACTGTACATAGCACTAAAGATCATTTATTTTGCCACTGTATTTAATTGCAGAAGTTGTGATGTTTTATATAGATAAGTTCAAGTTTAACACATCACACCTGTTACTTATTCCCAATAAGTAGAGATAGAGTACTGCTATAGCCAAAGGATGTTCAAAGGCACTCTATGCTTTTCTACTCAATCCAGAATTCCAGATCCTTCAGTTTCTTCAGAATGGCACTTGCAGCATGCACATTTGAAACCCATTTCCAAGTATAAGTTGCAAACAAACAGGAAAAGCATTAAATATCAGGAGAGTTCTATCAAGCACCTGAGTTTCAGAACAATATTCACTATTTGATCTTCAGGCCTTTATGTGTTTATAAACATGTAAATAAATCATCGGTGTGCAAGATAGCAACCAAAGGCTTTGGAAATAGTCAATGTATGTGACACCATTCTAAACATTAATGTGAGTGCTGTGTAAACACTGGAGAAATTTAGCAGGACAAATTTAAAAAAGAATTGGTATGGGAAAATGAATGACAGAAATATTGCATGGGATTGTTGAGCTACAGCAGAATGCCACCTTCTAGTTCACAGTAAATCAGATTCTTTAAAGCATGTGAGGAATATCTAAACTGTTGGATGGATGGGCATAATGATTCCTCACCTAAATATTCTTGCGATATCATTCACCCTCCTCAGTAAAGAAAATCTGTCAGAAAATTAATAACCTACCATGTTACATCTGACATTTATTGATGTAATCGATACCATTCTTCTCTGTATAGGGTCACCATTGCCTCCAATTAAAGAGAAAAATTATTCCTCTTTTTGAAATGTACATCCTATTCCTATTACGTCCTGCTTGACATAATCTCTTCTGACGATTGACTCACACTATGCATATTTGTATTAGAACACCACTCCTTGATTATTACATATTTTTTCTTACAGGTTTAGTGCAAGAATAACTATGCAGGATACTGACAACAATCAGATTGTTATCCCCATGAAGACATCACCCTGAAGCTTAACAAAATGCAAAATTAAGAAAAATGGCCATGAGATGTAACAGAGACTCCTTTCTCCCTACCCTCCTCTTTAACTCATTGGTTAACTTCCTTTCATCTCTGTTAAGAGTCTGTCTACATGTGGATGTAGAAACTGATCTGGAAGTTTACTTCCAATAAGAAGGGTGAAGCATACTCATGCCAAATGGCCCTCAGAAGGAATGCATCACCCAGAAGAGGGCATCTCTTATCTCTAAATCAACCCCAATTTTTTGCCCCCAGAGATTCTCAAAAAATTCTTTCACATGGTAAGGGGCAAAGAACTAAAGTCACAGTTGCAAGTCCTGCAGTACTTCATGACTGCAGGCTTATTATGGTCAGTAACTAAAAATTAAATTCATGTGGTTTTAATCCTATACTGTAGTACACCTCAGTTTTACATGATATTCTGTTTAGGTTTCTCAAAATGTAAGAAGTATTGGCAGCACCATAATGACAATGCAAAGAGATCAGGGTTCCTGAGTACTGATTCATTGTGGCCACATGATGTGCAATGTCAAAATCATAGGAGGCAAGATTTTTTGACATCACAAACTTCTATCTAGTTCTAACTTTGTCACACACTAGACTATAATCAGAACTGGAGCATACGATTGCAGAAAAGTTAAAAGAAAATTTCTGATCAGTATTTCTTAATTAAAACTCTGCAAAGTAGTAAACATTACCTTTGTTTTTGTTTAAATCACACCACCAAAACTGGTTGTGCAGCGCATGACGTGTCATCCTGTGGTTTAGGAAAATAAGTAGTAAAATATCACAGCAGCATTTTCAACTGTCTGCAGCAGAATCACTCATACTTCATTGTACAGGGCTATCTGAAGCAGCTCTGTAGACATGGCATACAGTTAACTTCATCTGCTTCAAAATGAAAGTGTGCATTTTTTATGCCAGATTCCTAGTTGGTACATCAGGCATTTTGAGATCTGTGGAAACATTTATATGAGGCACTGCATGAATTATGTTCTTTATACCAAATGCTAAAACATGTTTCATTCATCTCAACAATGATTGAAGCAGAACCTCAGCAGCTGGGCAGAGTGCGATAGAGCTGCGGGAACAAAATAAAATATGCCCAATAACAGCAGCAAAGCTAACAGCTTCCAATTCCTTCTGTTTCTTTTTCTTCCAACAGAGCACAGTTAAATCCTTTGTAAGCTTTACCTTTAATATCTTTGACTAATTAAGCCATTTCATCCATGTGCTGTTTCTGTACTGCAAACAGTACTTTGGAAGGCCAATATGGTTTGCAGCACCACAACGACTCAGTTGTACATGCAAAGGGGAAAATATGATAAACCATCAATTCATCGTACTTCCTACAATTTATTATTGAGTACTGAACTACATCTGCACAAGGAAAGGTACAAAAAGTAGATGAAAATTGAAAACAAACAAGTAGTTTCCTTAAAGGTTAGTCCAATTAACAAATGAGAAGGAATTGAGCTACTAGTTTGAATTGCTTTTCTCTAGATTAAAAGTGTTTGCAAAAATTTCTGCTTTAAAGGTAAAAAAACCCCTGACATTAAATATCCAAAGAATACTTCCCAACAGTGAAAGCTTCTGGAAGTGAAATAATGTCCCCAGAGAAAAGATGTCAGCTAACTACTAGGATTATTTAAGAAATTTCTAGATGATATATTGAGTAATATGAGTAATGTTTAAAATAATTTTCCCAGTTTTATTCCTGTAATATTCTGGTTTACTAGATGGCATATGCAAGATTGGTATAACAGAATAACCATAAGAAAACAATATGCATGAGGGATTTACTTTTGTAATGCTACTAATGATTTCTCTGATTATTTTTTCCAGCTAAATTACACTACAACAAGAAACACAAATTAGTGATAATCTAAGATAACTGTTGGAGTACTTGAAGAACCTTGAGTTAATTATTTAATAATTTAAAACATTCCCAGTTGTGGAATTATTTAACTGAAGTATTTTCAAACTTTGTTTTGCCTTCATATTGCTGCACCTCACATTCAATACATGTCCCAAGTCCCTTTGCCCTTAGAAGCAGAGTTTCACAACCAGAGCAGAGGGTCTCAAATCACTGTGCTACTCTAACTTCATATGAATCACATGTAAAAATTCCTACAAAAGGCCTTCCCAGGTCATAGCATTGGCTATTGGATGAATAAAATTGTTAAGAACATTTCATGTTTACTGAGAGGTTCTTTAGAATCAATTAACAGCAAATCCCTTACTACTTGTTTCCAATCAACTCATCCAAAAAATATTCCCTTATTAATAATTCAACATTCCCTTGTTGTTATTTGAACTCATATATAAATCACATTAGATAAGGAATTGACTGGATGGTCTCACTCAAAGAGTTGTGGTCAATAGCTCAATGTCCAACTGGGGACTGGTAACAAGTGGTATTCCTCAGGGGTCCATACTGGGACCAGTGCTGTTCAACATATTTATCAGTGACATGGACAGTGGGATTGAGTGCACCCTCAGCAAGTTTTCCAACACCACCAAGCTGAGTGGTGTGGTTGATACGCTGAAGGGAAGGGATGCCAGCCAGAGGGACTTTGAACAGGCTTGAAAGGTAGGCTCATGCAAACCTCATAAGGTTCGGCAAGGCCAAGTGCAAGGTCCTGCACCTGGGTCAGGGCAACTCCCAGTACAAATACAGGCTGGGTCACGAATGGATCGAAGGCAGCCCTGAGTAGAAGGGCTTGGGGGTGTTAATTAACAAGGACCTCAACATGAGAGACCCTATCTGGAGTACTACGTTCGGCTCTGGGCTCCCCAACATAAGGAGGACACGGAGCTGTTGGAGCAAGTCCAGAGGAGGGCCACAAAGACAGTCAGAGGGCTGGAGCACCTCTCCTATGAAGACAGACTAAGGCAGTTGGAGTTGTTCAGCCTGGAGAAGGGAAGGCCAGGGAGACATTATAGCGGCCTTTCAGTACTTAAGGGGGCTTATAAGAAAGATGGAGACAGACTTTTTAGTAGAGCATGTAGCAATAGGACAAGGGAGGATGTTTTTAAACTAGAAGAGGATAGATTTAGATTAGATATAAGGAAGAAATTCTTTACTGTGAGGGTGGTGAGGCACTGGCACAGGCTGCCCAGAGAAGCTGTGGGTGCCCCATCCCTGGCGGTGTTCAAGGCCAGGCTGGATGGGGATTTGAGCAACCTGGTCTAGTGGAAGGTGTCTCTGCCCATGGCAGGAACTAGATGGTCTTTAAAGTCCCTTCCAACCCAAACCATTCTATGTACTTTGGCCCTTTAGATAAAACACAATATTAATTGTCTAGCTGATCATTTTCCAATTTTATACTCCAAATAGTTTCTTTTCTAACAGGTACTCTATATTTTGTCTGAATATGAAAAATATCTGTCTTAGGATATGTGACTATATTTGCATAGCCAAGATACAATACAGAGATTTCAGTTCAAAAAAAGACATGGCTGATAATTAAGAGTACCATCATGAGCATAAATTAATCATTCTTAAACCACATCCTATAAGAAGCTAGAGAATCTTCATTCACATAGCTAGGTAGGAAAAGTATCTAATCAGAAGGTTATATCAAAAGATTAAAAGAGGAAGAACAAGCCATGACAAAAATCATAGCTCCTAATCAACCTTAGCCATCAGTATCTTTAAATTTATGTTTGCTATCAAAGTGTGGTATAGGATAACAACATGCGCTCAGCCCTGTCAAAAAGCTTTTGCAATAGTTCAGGTGAGCCCTGTACTTTCAGTTGAGAGACTTTCATGCAATTCCTTCAATATGTGCAGAGCAACAGAAAGAGAATGAACACATGCAGCCTAAAAGGAAAGCAAAGGGAAGAAACAGAAACAAAAAGCTATGAATTAAAAAGCCACATCCTGAAGTCTGGTAGCAGAGTAACGTAGATGGTTAGCACACTATAATTTGATTATGAAACGTCATGAGACCAATACTGCAGTGTAATGCCAACCTGTCACACAGTAATAAATCCGTATTGCTTCATCTATTGAAAAAGCGTCATTCAGCTTGTCAAGGTTTAGCCTTGACAGCTTATACTAAACAGTCTATGCAAGGTCAGAATTTATAGTCATAACATGTTACCTTGTTTTGTGAGTCCATGCAGTGAAAAACAGTGGCACTGTGTTCTGCATCATCATAAAAATATTTCAAGTAAATTGTGAAATAAAGTCTTTTTAAACTTTGAGACCTTTTTGGAAAAGAAAAAAAAAAAGTGAAAGGAAAAAAACCACCAACACAAACCAAAACACCGCCCCCCCCCCCCCCAAAAAAAAAAAAGGCATTAGGTCTTTAGCAAAGCCTTCCTGGATGCAAAATACTGCTAATGTTAAAATAACTTCAAACAAACACAAACAACAAAAAAAACCCCAAACCAAAATCAAAATGCCCAACCATATAGCGATAAACAAATCTTCTCTTTAAACTTTTGTTTTCATGATGTCAAGTGTTAAAAAGGATAAGGTGGTTGGACAGTAGATTGTAAATGTAGCAGTATTCATAACCAAAGACATAAGTAGTATGTATGCACTAATGATGTTATGCCACACATAGTCAAATCCAAATCTGCTGGTGCTCAAACACCACAACAGATCATGGTTTCAGCCTACTAATAGTAGCGGAATTTTTCTGGACTCAAATTATGGCGCTCTAGCCTCCTGCCTCCACCCCTCTCCAACCCTCAAGCATAAACTCCTCCCATGCCTATCTTATTACCTGCCTATACGGAACAAACAGTAGAAGTAAAAACCCAACAAATAATGTCAAAATTTCAAGGTGAGCTGGGTCTTCTCATTAGTGCTGGTAGAGGATCAATCAAGGTAAACATGTTTCAAACATACCTCGGTTCCCCAAAAACTATTTAACTAACTTCATAGCAACTACTGAAATGCTTTCATAGGAAGGCTGAACTAGAGGGCTGTTGCTACCTAATTGCTCTTGCTCTGTCAGCATAACACAGACCCAGCTCCTCTGTTATTGCTACTGTATTTTCTGAACCTTCCTTAGCCCCACCGTATAACATCTTGTCCATTACCACAGGAGGTAGGAAATGGAATAGAAAGGGGCAGAAAACTGGACGTCAGGATAACGTAAGATTTGCTAGTCTTCAGACAGGAAGTAACCAGTCTACTTCTAGTCTAGGATTAATTTAAGTTGATACAAATATATTGCCTGAATAACAGAGTTAATGAGAAAATTCAAAGTAAACTGTTCAACTTTCTGGCATAGGTAGGACTTTAATTGCATTTTCATCTTTCTAATTTTACTCTTAGCAGGAAAGCTGTAATAATTGAAGGACAATCACCCTTGAGGCTTTTTCCTTTCTGCTGCTGCTCATTAGTTTGTTCAGGTTAATGAGGCGTGCCTCTTCTAACCTTGATTGTAACAGGAGGTAGGGAACTAACCCAACATATACACACCAAGAAGAATCCCTTGTCACATTCCGGTGATGCTTTAGGAATCCCCTAATAATTTCTTTATGCTCTTGATCAACAGATTTTTTTTAACACTAAAATGTGTCTTCTGTTAAGATAGTTTTCTACTGCACATGAACACACTGCTGTACGGAAGTTTGCAAGTCCTGAAGAACTGTTTAGCTTCATCTGGGTACAGCAGTTTCCTTTGCTGCCTGCCCAAAACAGTTCTTATTTCCCACTCCAGAGAAGACTGCATTTTAGTTTGTTGAAGCAGCTAATGAACAGAAAATACTCTTTGACCCCTAGGGAAGAAAAAAACTTGCAAAGTTTGATAGATTTAAGATGCACTGCATTGAAGACGACTGTATGAATAAACATGCCATGTACTAGTTCTGTAGTGTTCCTGTTACAACTGATTACAGCCTTCTTCCTACTTGGCTCTGCTGTTTTAGGTTGCAGAGAAAATCAGCACATTTTGAATGTCTAGACAATCTGTCACTTCATCTTTAGTTTCTGCACATGAAAGAGAACAAAACCTGACATATATCTATGAAGACACTGTTTACCCTGAAGTGCATGTTTGCTCAATGGCTTCATCTGAGCCACTGGAGAACTTTGCATGTTGAGGAAGGCATTCCTCTCACTTCATTGAGCCACAGCCACAAAACAAGAAAAGCCTCAGAGCAGAGAGAAAGGCATTTGCCAATGCAATTGCAATCAACCATTCCTTTACTGCCCTTAGGAAACTAAAATGCAGCGTCTGTCTAAAGTAGAACAAAGGCTGCTATCTCTTGCAGGATTCATATTCAGTACTAACAGCATCTAAGCAAGTTACAATAAGGAGCTGGAAGTACCTCTGCAGACTTCAAGAATCTGAGCATTTAGGTAGTGCACAATGATAAAACTGGGATTAAGCAGCTGGAATTTAGGCTGGAGATGAGCAAGTCATTTGAAGTGGTGGAATTTATACAACAGAATGGCCTCCCAAAGATTAGCTCATGTAAAACTGTAAAAACTGAACCTGACATACAATAATGCTGTCAGACAAGAATTCATTTGGCCCTGCATAGACAGACTGTTAAATAAGAGGATCTTCAGTCTATACTTTCTACAAGTAACAGCCTTACTCTTTGTCAGCATGTAGTGACACTTTTGTATATAAAGACACAAAGTGGAAAAAATAAAAAAACGTCACTTTTGTTTCATGTTATATTGGTTACTGCTACAGGGATCTGCATGGTGTTTGGGATTGCCGTTTTAAATGTTCGTTGTGAGCTGCTGCACAACATGTTTGCCGCTGATTAAGCTTGGCTCTTTCATGAGTGTCTTTCTTGGGCCATCTGTCCAAATCTTACTTGCAGTTGACCATAATATTGACAGTATTAACATTAATTAACATTGAAGTGTCAATCTATAAAAAAGCCTAGTAACTAACAAAGTTCAGACAGTACTTTGAATGTTGCATTGTATATTAATCTGCAGAGTTCTAAAATGGTGGCTACAGTCAGACGATAGCAAAGCCATCTATTTTAGCAGAGGCATGTCCTGCAGCTCAGCCATCTTGTGGCAATCTTTTGTGCATATTGATATTTTGACACCATCTTCCATCAAATCATTGGACTGAAGATCGTACAGATTAGCAGTAATATGTTTATACATGTATCCAATTGCAGAATGCTTAACTTCACTGCCAAACAAATTATCAACCAATTGTAAAACATTATTGCTTGAGGTGTATCACCTCTGGAGAAACTGGATATGCATAATCACCTGTTTAACTGCAACACATTCCGCAAAAGATACCTCACAGAAATTAAAATACCCTTTAGAACCTGTTCTGCTTCAAGGACCATATTTTTCTTATGCTATATCTATGGAAATTTTGCTGTACTCCACTTTTGGTTTGGAGGTGACAATGCTACAAAGCTTCCTAAGTGTTGCTGTTCTTCCACTCACTTTTTGGTCCTCAGATGATCTTTGTGTAACTTTTTCAATGATTTGGTGTAACATTTTAATGATCACATCCTAGTCCTGAAAAATTCCCCCTAAACAAGTAAAGGCCCAGAATGTTTGCTAAATCTCACACTGCTAATAAATCCAGTTACATCTATTAGGCTCTCCAATCTCAGCATTAGTATTGTGTTTGTCCTAGACAGAATGGTGTTCTTCAAAGGGAAGAACAAACTAGGTTGGAACTTTGCTCTTCTCACCTTCTGTATGTCAGCTACAATACCCCATGATGTTCTGTTTAGAGAACATACACATGTGTTTAAAACTAACCTCTTTTGTCAGCAGGCCTCTCTGTCAATGACAATAAAGTGGTTTATGGACAGCTTCAGCTAATATGGACCTCTGTGAATAGACACAAGTCTTCTCATACTCATGGACTATGAGATTCTCAACGATATAATACTAGTCTCCACTTCTGACCATACTGCTATGGTGTCATAACTAGCTTAGTCTTATTCTTCCTAAGGACATCAAATTTAGAGCTTCTTTAATACCTTAATTTCATTAAGTTCTGTTCACATTTGCATGCTGTGAACATACTTCTGCCAGAGTACTCAAAGGCCTCTGAGCACCTACAACAGGTACCAATTTCCATACATTGTTCATGACCTTGTCTAGGAGCCATAAATAAAAAAAAAAATCATAGGGATCATATTTTTTCTGTAAGGACAATAATTCTGGTAGAAGTCTTATCCTTATCTGCTGAACACCTTGCTTCTAGGAATGTTATTTCTAATACATATAATTTATATTTTGTTTATGTTTTGCCAGCTTCTCAAAGCTATATGAATCCTCCAGTCATGCTCTTCTACACAATTCCACAAATTAAAATTTTATCTGTGAAGACTTACTCTCTATGCTATCAAAGGTATGGGGTTTTTTCCAGTGAAAGTTGTCAGGTGCCAAACAAAGCCCGGAATTCAGTCTGTAGAAACAGCATTTCCTAATGAGACATTATGCTCTATTTTTAAGGTTACTGGCCAAAATCTGCTGATACCAAATATTTTTCCATGGTTGTTGCCTCCACCATAAAAGACATTTAAGAATGTTTTTGATGCATTAAACTAGGACATTCACATCTATATATATTTAGGTTGTTATTTGGAGTGAATAGAGAGGGAGGAAGTACCCATTTATTTGTCTGCAGTGACTGATACATAACGTCATCTCTCTTGGTTCCCTTGCTTGCTCTGTGATTCTGGGGGAAGTGGCCTTGCTCCATTCTTTCTTTTGCCTTTGTTTTTGAGATACTAGAATTTTCCAGGGGTCTTGGAAATAAGCTTTTCTGTTTCTATTCTGTTCTCTTTAGAAAGCTTCCCTGTATCCTGGAACACATTTCTGATATATATTTCTGTTGTTTGAGTTTCCTGCTTTCCAAAAAGTTACGTGTGTTAATGAATTATACATTTGATTCTATGTAGTCTTAGGAGCTGCAACTTCAAACATTTGTTATTTAACCACGCATTTATTTTATATGCTTCCTCAGTGAGGCTAACTATAGTAAGCCTGAATGTAAGCAAAATCTTTGGTTTTGCCCACTTACCTGACATTATGTGTTTCACCTGCAGTGCTAATATTTTATGGGATCATGTTGACTTGAGAACTGATTTCCAACTTTGTCTGAAACCGTACATTACTCCCTTGAGTTTCCTTATTTGCAGTGATACTGTTGTCATTCTTTGTTCTTGCTGTGGGCATAAATTATCAATATTTACTGTGAGATGTTATTGCATTTGCCTCACTTTTCCAGGTATGAGGCAGCTCTTTGGCTTGTGGCATTTGTCACAAGAAGTACAGTTCGCTGTGCTGATTTCTGTCTTCGGCTTTTCTTTGTCTATTTATGTTAGGGTCTTGCAACTCCTTATCTGATCTGTGCCTCAGTTAGCTCCCTAAAATGACCAGAAGGTCTCATCAGCTCTAAGTTTGCATAATTGTGTATGTTTTAAACTTCTTTTTATATTCTTCCATACACATCACTCATACAACTTTATATAGCGTGCAGTACCTTGTGCATTTCAATAATATAGTCTCATAAATGAATATTTTACCAGAACTAATAGAAAACTAATGGAAAAACAAAGCACTTCCCAAACAACGGTTATCAAAACTATTTTCAGACTGCTCAATAATAACACTTTTTTTTCCAGTTATTCTCCATGGGTTTGCAGGTTTTAGGTGTGATGGTGATTATAGCTACTCTATTCTTTTGTGTAGGGGCTTTTCTTAATCAGCGACCACCAAAGAGATAAGAGTTTGATAACATCCACTTCATTCATTGTCTATGTTGTATCAATGCGTTTGCATTGCTTAAGACAAACATCTACACAACCCATTCAAATGACTCATGCAAGAGCATCTTTCCATTAAGTTACAATTTCCATGGTTCCTGCACCACTCTGTACTATCATCACCTCAGACACACTAATTTCTTTAAACAAAAGGAACTTAAAAAATTTCATTGATGGCTGCCCTTATCACAACAGCAAGATCATTTGACTCACAGATTTGTTCCCCTTTTAGCTAGCAGCAGACCAGATCAGTCACCTTCCACAAAATAAACTGAGCTTGCTCAGATCACCAGAAACCTCCCTTCCTCATACAGTTGTTCTGCAAGCACCATTAATTCAATTTAGCCCAACCCCACAAAACAGGTTGTACCTATTTGTTTGTACTCAGAGTTGTAGACCAAAAATGCATGCACAACTACATGTATTTCATCTGCAGGTATCACCTTGAGATTAAATCCTAGTCTGCAAGCAGCAGCAGAAGTCTGAGTGACTCAGGCAGAGCCTAAGTCCCACATTCAGGTGTATGATAACAATACACGTTTTTTTCTGAAACTTCCTCATCCTAGGCCTTGCACAGGCAGTGTTCCACATTAAAGAATTTTTAATTGGTCTGCAATTACTTGTTCATCTTGTATTATCTTCTTGAAGCTCAGGTATGTTAGAAGAACAATTGGAAAATTACAATGATGCTTGAAGTATAAAATTTGATAAAAGCTTATAAGAGTTTGTCATAGCCAGTAATTACATCAAATCCAGATGTGCTCTCGTTGGGTGAGCATTGAGAAAACTTCTCTGGTTTGTTAGTTAAATTTCTAAACTCATTTCCTTCATACTAACAATGAAGAGCATCCCAAACGTATGGAAAGACAGATTCTCATCAATGGACAAACACTGCACTTCGTTGTCATTCACAAAGGTAACGAGGTAGGAAACACCATGCAGCTGAGGATTTACAACCTTAAGAAGACCGGTAAATAAAAGCAACAGATTAGCCCAATATTATTGAATCCTGCCATTTAAAGTCTCTTCTGATGGACTTAATAGGCAATATATATCAGTTTTAGAAGAGGTGTTAAAATAGAGAACATCTAAATCAGGAGCACACATAGTTGAGTAGGCTGACAGAAATCTATCTTTTAACTTGATGACAGTAATGCCTGCAGAATTTGGAGAGATTTATACCAGGACTCAAGGAATATTATATTCCTCTTGAATTAACTAATTTTTGCAATCAATGTACTGTGAGTGATACACTGCTGCCAGGAGAGATTTGTGGCCTGCCTGAAGTACCAATTACCTTCCATTTTCTACAGTAAAAGTGTCTGGTAATGTGAGTGATAGCAATTTTTACACATAACTAATGATGGAAATGAATGTTCTTTCCATCATGTCTAGAAACAAATTTCGTAAATAACATAAGATAAAATACAGAAAGGGATTCATTGGGATTTGTGCAAGAAAAATTCATTTAGTATTTTTACCTTTTTTTTTTTCTTCCAATGATACCTTCCATTACAAATGATTTTTCAATCTTAGGTCACACTAGAAAAAGAGTATTATTTGGAGAGGCTAATTCTGTTCAAATAAAGGGTGAGCCAAGATAACACAATCTAAAAACAACACGGTGTGAACTAAAAACTCTATCTATACCAATGCCTCAGAGCTAATCAGATCTTACTCTTGGCGTATACCATGGAAAATCTTTTTAATTTCCTAGGATCAGTCTTATGTTCTAGACTCTTGTCATGTCCCCGTTGTTGACTGTGGGACTCTCCCATGTGAGCTTATCTCATACACTCTAATCACAGTGCTGGAAAATCATGACATTCCCAAACAATCAATGGCTTCCCTCCTGCTTGGTTCAACTGATCAAACTGTTTAAATAACTCTGTCTAAACCACCAATTTCATAAGTAATTTAGAAATATTTGTTTCCAAAGAAGCAAAAGATTGCAGGTATTTAAGTGAAAAGACAGTAAATAAAACCACAATTTTTCCCTTAAAAAAAAAAAATCTGTGTTGAATAAAAGGAGGCTGAATCCAAAATGTAGGTTAGACCTGCAAAATGACATAGAAATAATCATCACCGAGGCACAGGGAATGAACTCAAGAGCTCAGCTTACTCTCAGTATTTGAGAAGCTGTGAGCATTTGAAAATTATCTCTGGAACACACCTGTCACAGCACTCTCCAAAGCTATGAAGCTGCAAAGTCTTTTACCATCTCATACCAGCATACTGTTCATGTCATTCCCTCTGCTGCCTTCTCCTCATCTCATCCAGGATGTGTGTTCCTTCTCCTCTTGCTTCTTCCTCAGCTGGTCTCCCTTCATTGGCTCTCAACCACTTAACGTAACCAGCCACAGCTGCTCCTTATTTACATTGGCCAACCCGCCAGCCCTGAAGCCAGCCCACAGCTGTATATTATCAATGCTAATTAACCCAGCTTCATTCCTCTACACTTACCCAAAACAGAAGTTTAGTAAGGTCTTTAAATACACTTCTGAGAATCCATGGGACATAGGGGAATGCATCAGAAGTGCCTATTAGTCCCAAGAAGACATTTTCAAGGGCCAACACACACAAACAATCAGTATTTGGGAGCTTATTTTAGAAGTGAGTGGTTCTACAAATTGATTTGGGGGGGTGGGAGGGTGATGGTTCTAGCTTTGACTGTGACAAATAGAATTGTTATGTACATAGGAGATACGGGTTTTTTGTCAAAACTGCAAATGTAGTCTCTGTTGGGATTTAGCCTGCTTAATGTCATCAAGTATCAAAGATGTTTGTGTGCATGCTGAAATAATATAGTCCACTACACAGCTCACTGCACTACGTGAATCTTATTTTGTCATTTTCAATATTTCTGTCTTTTGTAGACATCTCCTGGCTCAGCTGCTTATAAATTACCACAAGGTGTCCCAAGCCAGACATGAAGCTGTATGTGAGCATCTGGGGTGAGAAAAGAGTAGAACCACAGCTGTGATATCTCATTCATGGGCAATATCCTCATGCACACCATTGAGGTACACTAGCCAACTTATAGCTGCACAGATAATATTTTTTCTCAGTTTTAAATATAAATTTTTACCATTGTGCAGCAATACAACTTTTATCTTGACAATTGCCCTGTACCCTCCTACTAGGCTCATGCAAATAGATTCCATGGTTCAACAGTCAAAGGAGTCCTTTGCTCAGAGGAGAACTTACAATAGGCAGAGATACATAGTGGGAATCACAAGGGGATCCTGCCTCACATCTCACTTCCAGGCCACTTTAGCTGTCCTTGGAGGTTACTGAGGCACAGAGGCAGGTTGAGCAGCTTAAAGGGAGAAGCTGGTATCTGACTGTTCTGACTGAGGTGAGAGCTCCTGTCACTGGAATACGTAAGTTTCATAAGCGAGTTTTACAAAAGAAACAATGATCAGAAAATCCACACATTAGATCTAGGATCCAATTACTGTAGGAAGAGGTGAAAACAGAAGGGAAACCTACATCCTGTTTTTAACTGGATATGCTGTCTGACTGTCATAAGCCGGGGAGAATGGAATGGAATTGATAGCCTTTTCAAAAGGGAAAGATTTGAAGAGCCAGGGCTTAGTGTAATGAGACCCTAACCTCAGCCCCAGATAAACCTTCCTTAAAGAAAAGAGAATATGAATGTCTCAGAAAAGATTTTAGATGCCTTTGCAGTCCTAATGACACTACTTACAGGCCAAAAATCACAGAACCAAATGATAAGCATAGTAAAATATCTTTCTCAGCTGCTCAGTGGGTGGCTGTGCCTGTTGAGATCAACTAAAATGACAGTGTGGAGCCAACTGACACCCTGCAACCATGCTAGAAAACAGTTAATGGTTTATTAAGTAGTTATCTTGTTGTAGCTGTTACCCGATTTAACCTTCCTCAAATACTAAAAAAAGAAAAAAAGGGCAAAAAAACACCTTTTCAGCAAGGTGTTACAAAAGCTTTATTCGTTGTGACAACCTGACACTATTGAGACTGTGAGGAGTGAAAATGTGGCAGAAAGCATGGCCTGGGCCATCACATGCTTTAAGCAGTGCAGGGAAAACCCTGTAATTGACAACATCAAACATTTACAGAAAGATCATGAAGAATTAAAGTTGATGGAATGCCCAGTTCCATCCAGGAGAGAAGGTCAGTAAAAACACTCATGAAAATCAGTGTCTGGAAGAGATTTAACATGTTGGGCAGGGAGACAATCTTTTCCACTGTATTGGTACAATCAAGTTCTTTGTGCTGATATTGTTGCAAGACAAAAGATTAGATCTTCCACTCCTCTGAATGTTCTGAGGTCACTTATGACCGAGATGATTCTCTAGCAATTTATAGCTACTTTGAACTAATATGAGTTACAGGCAGTGAAGAACCACAAACAGAAACTATACACACCCCAATTAGAGATTACAGTGAACTCTGTTCTGACCCACCTTCAAAATTTCTTGTTATTCTCTACATCCAGGTCACAGCCAGCCTGGGGAGATAAAGTAACATCATGAAGAGTCTAGTAACACCTCTCTCTTTTCTGATGTCCCTGAAAGTGTGAACTCAGGTGTTGGACCTTGTGGTTTTACATGTCTCAAGGCAGAATTTTGCAACTCAAGATATGTTCTTGCTCATTCGGTAGGACTGAGTTCAGGCACCTCTAGTGCTGCCCTGTGTTTAATCTGTTATTTAAGAATGCTCAGAATGGATCAGACCAAAATTGCACCTGGCCTAGTACTCTCTCTCCTGTGAAGTAGTAGATATATATATTTGAGTGCTCTGCGTGTTGCATAGGCAGGGTGTGACCATTTTTTTTCCACAGTACTGCCAAGATGTTCTGCTTCTGGGTTTTTATTAATCCAAGCTTGCCTTTTGAGAGGATTTTATTCACCTCAGGCCTGAATTATGGATGTCAAAATCATGTTGCTGCAAGTATACAACTACTACAAGAAATGCAGCCAACATGTAAGAGCTTTATGGCACAGTAGAGTCCCCGAGCACACACAGTTCTGCAGACAAGTCAAGCCAGGAATAGAACCGATGTTGCAAAGAGATGAATCACAGAAAAGGAGAATAAGGAAGTTGTAGGAGCCTACAGAACACATAGGAAGAAAACAGGAAAATAAGAAAACACGGACACTGTAGTCCACAAGGCCTTGTATGTCAAGTTTTGCTTATTCTTGCCTTTGTTATCTTGCATTAAACCTGAACATCATTTAAAGGCTTTAAGTTGGAAGATGATGACATATTTTCTGTGGAACAAGGAAGGCTGGAGGGGGTTACATACTGTAAAGCTGTGGTGATTTAATGACAAGTCTCCTGGGGACTAGGACTTTCTCACTCCTGTAGTGATCAGTACAAGTGTGTCTATGTGTGTTTAATTCAATCATAATTTCACAATCTTGCACTCTTCTGTAGTCATATTAGCAAAAATAATCTGGAAATGCAGGTTACCTTGAATACCGAATTCTAGTTGATGGTACAAATAGTTAGCATGTTCTTGATCTAAAAATTATTTTTGCCTTGAGAAACACTTTCTCATTTCATACAGCATTTGTACATAAAGATACAGGATGCTCCTGGGCAGAAAAATGTTTTTTACAAGAGTTGATTCCATGCTTCAGAACATTGATGTTATTCCAAATTGTATTGCAAGACAATGGCCTGGTGACTCATGGATCAGGTATGTGATAATCTTGTATAAATGTCACGTCATTGTTTCACATCTTTAGCCACACTGGCAACCAAATGGTCTTTTCCAAGGAACTAGTTGATTGATTTTCACTTCTCTGTAATGATAAACAGCACTCAGACACTTTGAGAATTCCATAGCCTACGTGGAGGAATTTATGGACTGAATGAGCTTTTGGAGCAAAACAACTAAACTATCTCAAAAGGTTGGGTTCTCTGAAGAAAGTCAGTGAAAATAAAGTTCTTACCCTCTTCACAAGTAAAGAGAATAAAAGTATTATCATTCAATGCCTGTCATTAGCTAATATGGAATGCTTCTGAAATTCAGACTTACCAAGCAAAAAGAAAATTAGATACAGAAAACAAGAAAAGAAAGTTGCAAGTAATTTCAAGTATCATTTACTGGAACTTTTCACTGACAGTTTTTAAACATTTCCCTATCAGAAACAGAGGGGGCTATTCACTCAAACTGCAGGGAAGTATCACAATGAAGTACTTTGATTGGTTTTAGATGATGACAATCCATGAACAGAGCCTGCCAGGGAAGTGTTAGCTTTGTTCCTGCCCTCACTGTCCAGACAACATAATCTGGCTACAGTCTTTTACTTGTCCTGACAGTAATTTTGTTTCGCCTATTTTCTTGACAAAGGGAGAAAAGGACAAAAAGGTGGAAATAACATTGTCCCTATTATGAAGAAAGCATATATTCCAGCTTCTGTTTTTGCTAAAGATCAAGTGCACGATTTAGCTCCTTTACAGTTATATTTGGTTATGAGAAGATAACTGGTTATGTGGCTGGTTTGTTTGTTTATTTCTTTGTTTGTTTGTTTGTTTTGTGGTTTGGTTTGGTTGTTTGTGGTTTGTTTTTTTTGTTTTTTTTTTAAATAGGGATTCAATAACTGTGAAGGTAAAAATCATGTTATTGCAAAAAAAAAAAAAAAGCCAACCAGAATTTCTTTCTTCTGACCTCTGGCCTTTCAAATGATGTGCAGATAATAACCAAATCTTTGTTCACACAGTATTTTAAATGAGTCATCATTGCACAAAGATCTGAAAACTGAATCAAATCTGCATCCAAATGTGGTCACAGTAGTCTGTAGAAAATTTGATCTCAGATGGGTTATCACTTTTCCTTCTCCAACTTAATTTACAGCCACACATTAAATGCTATAATGCATAAAACCTTTTTGGTATAGATTATAATAACCAAGTGAACTGTTTTATTTCTGATTGTCAGTACCGACAAATGAGATCTGCTCCAGTACCCACAGTGCACAGACTCATGTAGGCTGTATTTCTTCTGGGCATTTAAGACCTTGAGTAGTTGAAGGCACATTTCAGCCTCATGTCTGACTGTAATTAAAGACTTCAGGTCAAGTGAAATGCCAGAGCCTTTACTATTTGCCACCACTGGAAACCTTGAAAAGGAGAAACAAACTTCAGCTTTCCAAGCAGAGCAGAGGACACCCATTCACCAGTGTCAAATGCAGCCACTAAGAAGCCCAAATTTCAAACATTTTAATTATTTTCTGCTGGCTCTGGTACAAAATTAGGACAACAGACATCAACAGGCTACCCAAAGGTAGATTACGCTCCTTCATGCAGAACTGTGTAATTTAATTTTGTTTCTAATGTTTAACTGTGAAAGTTCATTTGATTTCTAATGCCCTAAGTGCTTTATTACAACATTCAGGATCATACCGAATATGAGATGATCTTTAGGACCAGTAACAGTTCTATGCTTTCCTCTTCCACTCTTCCCTTCTTCCTGACTGTTGATGCTATTTACCCTTTTCATTTTCCTCCCTGCAGCAATTTCCTGTCTGGGTTTCATACACAATATTTTTCCCCTGTTCATCTCTTTAACAATGAGCCATTAAATGTTCATGTTTAAATTTTAATTAGCATTACTTCCAAAAGAGACAAACAGTGAAGTAGTGCATTTATGTTTCAGAACTGTTGTTCAGATCGAATGTTTATTGCATATACCACAATAATATCAAAAGTCTGCTTCAGCTCCTTTTAGTAAAGCTATTTTTTGATCTAGATGAACTAAAAACCACTGAAAAGTGGGGAAGAGGGGAGAATAGCAACAAAACCTTTGATACAGCAAGATCCAGACCTCTGTCAGGGCACCTGATGCAGCTGTTTTGGACTTCATTAGACACCTTTAAAGTAAACAGACCCACTGACATTATTGGAGTGTTCTGACCTTTCACTTTTAGATTTATTAGATTTTTTTTCCTTAGAATTGTTTTATTTATACTTCTGAAAGAAGAACCAACGTCATCATCTGGAGATCCCTAATGATCTTTCAAAATTCAAAATTAAATAAAAAAAATCCTTCCCAATTTCTTATTGTGCCAAACCTGTGTTTCAGCTCACTTAATACCTTTCCTTTTCTAATGCTTTCCCAAGGAAGTATTTATGAAGAGTGAACAATTCTTTTTGCAGTGCCTGGTAGGCTAAGCAAGCCAAGTTCTTTTCAATTCTAAACTAAGCAACAGGGCTAGCCTGAAGCAGGGCAGTGCATTCACCTGGCTCAGCTCAACCATACTTTCTTAGTTCGGCATATTTGAATAAGCATGGCAGTGTTCCCATGCTAATTAGTGCTGCCACTCAGAACAGCTAACGTAGCTGCAACAAAATGCTGACACCATTGTACTGCTTTCAAATGTAGAACTAGCCTTACAATAACTGCTCGGGTCTCTGTACAGTGCTGCACTGCACAGTGTACACGTACTCTTAACATCCTTCTGTAGATCATGTTATCTTCCCCTGACCATCCAACTAGTCCTTCTTTGCACTTCTTCCAGTTTGGATTACCTCTCTTCAACATGGGTGACCATGGCTGTACTATATAGAGGAGTTCTCAGCAAAGCCTTGTACAATGGCATTATTTCTTTCCTAACTCTGCTGGAAATACCATACCTAATACATACGAAAAATCTAATCTGCCTCCTCCCTAGTTGCCTAGTAGCCATCTTTCAGTAATATGAGCAGTATTCCTGAAACCTGAGGCTGTCAGGATGGAAGAAAGAAGAGGAAAAATCCATCCATTACCATCTCTTACTCCTTCCTTCCCCTCCCACCTCCTATGTAAGCTGTCTCCTTTCCAGCAGTCATGTGAATAGCACAGCCTTCAGACTGAACCACTGGGGACAAAAGAACAGAAAACAAGTGGGATTAAAAATGTCAGTCCAGCCATGGACACAGGCAGCAATTATCTGACTGGTTAGGTGTGGGGTCTTTTCCCCATTCCTGTTTCCCCTCACTTTCTAGGATGACAAGACAAGGTGCAAATGGATGATATGGCTATATCAACACCATACCAAGACTAGAATCATCTTCATAGGAAACAAGGTACACTTGCTAGTGATGGAAAAGCTATCAGGGGGGCGGGCTGCAGGCAAAGAGGCAACTCAGCCCCAGCTAAGAGCAAGGAAGAAGGATTTGGGGATAGGATTAAACCTGGTAAGATTATTGTTGAGTTTACTACAGCTTAGGGTGCAAGGACTTCGGGATACAGAGACCTAGGCTGTACAAATTCTCATAGAGCATGTAGAAAGTATGAAAAGACTAAACTAATATCTTTCTCCTCCTGTCATTCTCCAAGCTATAGTTAACTGTAGTAAATCTTGTCACTGGTCCCTGAACACGTCATTATACTTCGTTTAAGCACATTCATTAAATTTCTGTTATTCCAGTTTCACAAAAATATCTCAGATAGAAAAACTTCCCTATTTATTCCACTGAGCACAGAATACATATCTATGACAATCCAAAGTCAGAAACTGGTACTCCAAAACTAGAAGGTAAGTGTTCAGAATAATTTCCTCTTCACAGGAGAAATCACTACCAGTAAAATGAACTAGAAAAACAATTTCAGTCACCAGAAGCTGGCAGAAAAACAAGGTTTCAGAAAATCTGGTAGTTACGGCACCTGAATGGAATAGAAGTTGCAGCAATTGCTACAAAAGATTTGAACCTCTGGCCTTCATCTTCCATCTAATTAACCCAGCCACTGATTTCTAGCAACAGGCTATTAAAGTACCCTGAGCTAAAGAATATTTAAATGTGTATATAAACCACATGAGTTCTAAGAGAAGGACTTGGTAAAAGGAAATTGACTTTTTTAACAAACTTTATTCTCCAGTTGTAAAAAAAATCACGCACACAAAAAGCCCCACCTGATAAGCTTTAACTGCCATTTGCACTCCAGACAAATAAAGGAATCCTAAGACCAAGCTCTGGGCATTTTTTAGAGCACAGTTACTCACCCCTGATCTCTTCCAAACTAAATATGGTCAGTAACAACAGCTTCGTTTAGCATTAACAAGAATTATTATGCATATGTGGCATAAGAAGTTCTAGCATACCATGGCATTTGGTTGAAAGCCTGATGATATTTTTCATATTTATGGTGCAGTATGTGAACATTATAAATTTTTTTTCTCTCTTTCACACTCTTGATTATTCAAGTTTTATTTCTTGGCCCTAGACAATAATACTATCCTGGGCTGCCGTCCAAGGACTTCTTAAAGGACTAACAGGTTTGGATTAACTCTGTAAGATATGAAGTCACTTGATTATTCCAGAAAAAGAAATAAAACTGTATTCAACCACTTTAATTTCTTGATAAACATTCCTGCTGGTGTAAGTGCCTGGTGGTGAGCCCAGGAGAACTGAACTCTCACAGCAAATGCATCACAGCACCTAGAGCTGCATATGCCTGCCTTATATTGGCTTTTTTCACGAGGAGTAGGAAGTGCAAGAGGCCCAAAGAAACCTCTCCTCGTTCTACTACCCTATTCTTTTTGATCCATTCTGACACTTAGCTACAGCTGCTACCACCACAAGCTTATGATTTCTGTGCTAAATATAGGAATAAAAGCAAAGGCAGGAGGTGTGGGCATGAGAGATTTTATGGGTAACATTTGTTAACATTGGAAGCTGTAGCAGTTCTTAGAAACTGTGATGAGATAAACTACAAAAATCAAAGAAATTAAACCTCCGTCATGTTTTTGTAGATTTTGTCTTTTTTAGTGCACTTGGAGAAGAATCCCAGATCTAAATGTCACTGTAATATTACTTTGTGTTGTTAGGCATCTTTTTCATCTGCTTGTTCTAGAGCAGCTCATTTCAGCATCAAGTGAAACTATTTCTGCCTGCAGCAAGTAGGATCACGTGTTATGATGCTTCTGAGTATAACTGATCTCTACTGATATGTACCAGCTGGGGTTCTGGGGCTAGCTCCAACTAAGGATTTAGGTGCCTGTGGCAAGACTTCAATAGAAGTGAGGCTTCTAAATCCAAAGCTACAATTCAAAATAACCACAGATAGGTGCTGTCCAAGCTTGGAGGCATCTAAACTAGCTTTCTATCTCCTTGTTTAACCTTAAAGTTTCTTAAACACTTAGAATTCTGCTTTGATGTGTGTCCTGGAGTACCCCAGCAAGAGCAGCTAGTCAAGCCTACATTATTCCTCCATCCTTGAGTATCTTACCATGGTAGTAGTTCCAGAGCATGCCAACATACTGGAACTCTTCCCTTCACAAAACACAAAGTAACTTCTTTTTAAAATACAGATTAAAGAGGTCATGCCTGCCTTTTATGGAACATCCAGGTAGTTGAAGTACTCACCCAGGTAGTGAGAGATTTTGATTCATTTCTCAATGGGTAGGAGAGTTTGCCAGCTGCCATGCTGGGCAAGAGCCCTCTCTGCTACTCCTGTCAAAGTTGTGATACAATAAATAGTAATTCAAGGTTCATACAGTCAAAAAAAAAAAAAAAAAAAAAAGTACAAGTTTGAGCATTATGCTTTATCCTAATGGTACAGATGTATGTTTTGCAAGAGACATGTCTTTCATAACATGTCTTTCCTTGGATCAAGCCACTGTCTGACATCTACTAACATGAAAAAGGATCCTTTGGGACAAAAGTGCTACGCAAATGTAAGTACCCTTTCATTATTGATGGAACATGAGTTGCAATCTAAAAATAGAAAGCAGATTAGGTCCCACATTGGTAATCATCAAAAAACTCTCTGGACCCTGTTAAGATAACTATTCAGAAAGGCAACAACACTGCTGAACAAGAATAAAGCCTTTGAATTAAAAACACAGGGTGCAAAATGTGGGGCTTCCATGCTGAGAAAAGCAGAAATGACAGAAAAAGCTCTGCACAGAGTAAACCAAGCCAGATCCAAAAAAGTGACAGACCCAGCTTTACGGACAAGACATAACCAGATACAGTCAGCAGCAGCAAATTACATCTTTGTCTCCCCCAGTGATGTGCTCAATTACTGAGACAAGAGTTTCATGTAAAGTGAATAGCACAGTATGCAATTAATTGTAGTGCAGATACTTTGAACTCTGAGAGCAGTGTTATGCTCCGGTTGCCACCACTTGTTCTGCAAAAACTGGAAGATTTCACATATCAACTTTTGTTGAACACAGAGTTCTTTTCTATTTTCTAAATGAAACTCAGACAGAATCAAGATGTGCTACAAATCTCAGATGGGCTTTACTCAGGACTTTTACACCAGCTTTATAGATGTATTAGACAACTCTGTATAAACGTCAGTTTATTAATCAAACTGGGTTGCTATGGCAGCTGTTTCTAGGCTGTTTGGCAGGGATAGATAGCATAAAGTCTTGGTGGATGGGGCTGGTGTCACACATGGGAGAAGGTTTCCAAAGCAAAGCAGAATAGCAGTGCTTGACAAGAACTTGCTGGGAGTCAGACATGCTTTTCTGAATGCAGTTAAACTGTGTTTAGAGGCTACCAGCTTCAACCACTCATCACTACCTTCCTGCCAGAGCCTCCTGTGGTTCCTTCAGATCCATTGACAGTCTACACTTGTTGCTCCTAGCTTAGTCTAGTAGGTAAGAGTGATTCGGACTAAAGAGCAACACTAACCTGACAGACACACACTGTCATGAGTACATTGCACTGATCTGGATCATTCGATGGACTGAATTAGATTCTAACTGTTAGAACTTGCAGATCTGATAGAGAGAATGGTTTCTAGTGTGAAGAAGGGGACAGCAATAGGTATACTGAGCTCCTGGAAGTAAATGCTCTCTCGGAAACGGTTCAGGCAATGTATTAAAGCACAGCTTTAATGGTGGGAGCAGCTAGGTATTTTGAATGGAAGTGAGATGGAAACTGCAGCTAAAAGAAAGAGCTGAAAGTCTGCTGTAGGAAGAACTAGGATGGATGTATGGTGCATGGTGAAGCAACTACAAGGCTTGGAAGCCAAAAGGGATTTGGGTCACATTAGTTGTCATCAGGTCCACACAGAACAGCCAAGAGGAACTAAGGTGCTTGGTAGAGTCTTGCTGGGATTCAGGCTGTGGGTTTAAGCATACTGTCAGAACATTCAACATACAAGAAAAGTAGGATCATTTCTGGCAGGACTGCAGGATGCGAGTGCAAATCTTGAAACACAGGTGCCATATGCCTTCTTTGGATGGCTGTGCTGGGCAGTGAGTTAGCCTCCAAGTGAATAGTGAAGCTTTCTAACAGAAGTCGAGTGTGGAAGTGACAAAAGCTTTGGTTCTTGCTGTGCATCTAGCCAGATGCAGATGAAAAGCACATTCCTAGTTGGAGTTGTATTTGGTATTATCTGTGAAGTAAGGGCACTGGCATGAAAAGGGGGCAAACTGTCTCTGTTGTACAGATCATAAGTAGCTTGACCTTTATCTCTGCCTGTTTTCCTAAACTGTTATCTCAGGTAGCAATTAGCTGAGTGTAGCTGTTTAGCTACACATCAGTATAATGTCGTTGCACACTTTCCATGTACCTGCTATATAAGCAAACAAAGAATATTAGGAGTAACAAACTGAATTATTCTAGTAGTCCTGTCTAAAAACTCAGAACAGGTAACTAAAAGGCCAGCTAACAGAAATAAAACACAGCTGTCTGTCCCAGCTGGAGGGCACAATTCTTTTTATGGATTATAGCTTGTTGTTCTGAGTTCAAAGCTAAAGATGGAGAGAAAATTCTTCATTATATATTTTTGGCTTCTTGTTTTCAAGAAAACAAACAAAAAGTATGAAAGTCTAGAAAATTGGAAAACTCATTTTCTAAATGGAAATTTTTCCTTTTTCAGTTCAGAATAACTTTAAAATACTCTTATCTTTGTGGTTTTCTACAGAGCACTTTAGTCAATCTGAAAGGATGTGTATTTCTTTATTCTTGGTTGGATATAATTTTTTCTTTAGGATGATATTTGAAACAAGTAGGATGTCTGTTAATACAACTGTAATTGTATTGGCAGTCAACATGTTTATAGCTTTTCAGAGTACAGCATGCATTCCTCTGATGTTTTAATGGAAAATCAGTCTGTATTTTTTATCCTCCTTAACACTCTTTATTGATACGTAAAACTTAACTGGGTTTCAAAGCAAAAGATGCATTAATAAATAAAACTATCCAAAACCTCACTATAATAAATGTCATTATCAAATAAACCAGAAATTAAAATTTTAGGCTAATGCCAGCCTAATTTTGAAAATAAACTCTGCTTCATGGCTTTCATATTTACAAAAGATGATCCTAATACAAGGTTCATATTCTTTCGTGAGTTATGAAGGGTTTTTATAGTCTTTCAAACCAGTACATTAAGTGAACTGATAACAAAATTTCTTTCAAGTCTTCTCTAAACGAACAAGCACCTTGTAGGTTGTATGCAATTCTAGACTTTGCAGCCTGTATTTCCATTTAGATTTATGCTCAAGCCCTATTTAAATCATTATATTAATTATTGTTATCACTTTTCATGTGAGCTGCTCTCTGGAATTTGGACTTTTGCATGCAGGTCTGAGAGGAATAGGTGATCAAGGCAAGATGCAACTCTATTTACATGTAAGAATATACAACGTCTTGTACACAGTAGAGATTAAAAATCAACAAATATGTTACCAAAGTTCTTGTTGACAGCTTCAGACTCCCTTTTGAACTGCACTTAAAAATTCTGTCCTTAGACTTGCCTCTGGAATGTATATGTCCTGTCCAGCTTCCATATTTGTCTCTGTGGTTTTTCCCTTTTTCTATAAATACACTCCTTCTTTTTCAGCAGTACCTAAAAATTTTCTGCCATGGCACTGCGGTTTTAAGCAGGCTTTCACTTGTCTTTGTTTAGAGCAAAAAGATGTATATAACTGTCTTCTACAATTACCTGAAGTCATAAAATTATTAATCTGAAGTTATAGAATAATTCAAGTTGGAAGGGAATTCAGGAGGTGAATGGTGTTTCACTAAGACATCCTGTGTAGGATATCTACAAGAAGAAAATGGCAACAATTCCACAACTGTATTTTGAAATTATTTTAATCAGTTTCTCTCAAAACTAGTCCAAACAGGAGCCCAGTTTCTGGTATGATCCAAATTTAAATTGATAATTCCAAATCAGTTCAAATAAGAAAAATATCTATCTTTTGACAAGATTAGTTCTATTTCAAAGTAATTCAAAACTTCATTTGTTTTGACAAAGTTGTAGGTACTCAGCAGTTTTCTCTTGGTGTCCAGAAAAAAAGGAAAGGTCTTAGTGTAATTTGTTGGATAGTTATGGAGCATAGGGATAAATTGCTTTTGTTGAACTACCTAAATACCAGAAAACAGGATTATTAGATCACCCTTTATGCATGCAGGAGAAAGTGGGATTTATCAGCCCTACTTTCTACCCTCTCTCTCCCCAATGTTTGTATTGCCCTGTGCAGCATGGAAGTCCTAGATCACATCCTCGTAGCAATTGTCCATCAAAATGTTTTTTATCCACATTAGGAGCACGGTATTGTTGTACAGCACTGTTGAAGGACTCTCCCAAAATGTCAAAAAAAAAGTATATTGATATGTCAGCTTCCCCTATTGTTAAAAATAACAAGATTTTTGGTAAATAGCCATGGTTAGAAGTAAGCTCTTTGTGGTATCTTAACTATAAAAATCTTTATTTTCATTTCTTTTTTGGTAGCTAATGTTCCAACACTGGTTTTCTGTAGTAACAGGTCCACTTACAACTTTATATATCAATTATAAAAGATCTTTGTCCAGATAGATAACTGTGCTTTTCTATCCTAGTAGTGTAAAGTGTTAGAAATAAAGAGCATGGGCTTTTATCCTGCAACACAACAACAAAAACTAATCACTAGAGTTAGGAGTAAGATACTGGTTGTAAAACAATTAAACATCTGGAGTGTACTTTTTCACGCTCTGAAAGGACTTTGTTCTTTGTGTGGTTGAAAAGGGTAGCAGATTGTAGCTATTCAAAGAATACAACAGGTACAGGTATTAGCATTCTCAAATATAACAGATGAAGATTCACATATTTGGTAGATGTTAAAACTGAGAATAGAAGGAAGCAGGACAAACTTAGTGCTTGTCCAAACCTAGTGCTTGTCCAAATCCAACATCCAAGTCCAAAAGCTTGTCTAAAATTCCTGGCTCTGTAACAAATGAATACAATGTTGCCTGAAAGTACAACAGTCTTTTGTCTTATGTGCCACTAGGCTTTTACAGTGTATCTGGGCCATGCTGATACTGACCTCGACTAAGTTTCCAAGTCTTCCTTGACTTCCTCTCTCATCCAAGTACAGATTTACTAGAACACCTACAGACACTAGACTCTCGGCCAGTACTAACTAGTGCAACATAGGTGCTGTGATTGTGTAGGAGCTGTATTACGCCCTGCTGTGCTTCCCTATCCCCCTACAGCAGAGATGCTCATGGAATCATTTAAGACAATGCTGCCTTATGAACAATGTTGAAGGGCAACTTAGGAAACTACATCAATTTTTATGGTGGAGTCAGCAGTGTAGTCCCAGCTGCTATCTTTTCCATCTGCTTTCTCTGCATCCTCCTGTGTAGAAGAAGAAGAAGAATTTTGCATGGTAACTCCAATACTCCTTGTAGTACTGGCCTTGCTACTTGTCATGAACTCTCCATTTTTTGTACATATTTTAAAAAAAGCATTCATGTAATGAATACCATATAAGACTGGTATTTCTGGGTAGCACCAGGTGTTCTATAGACTTGCTGTAGGCAAGCAGTCCTTTTCTACACACAGAGTGTATGTTAAAGCAGTTAGACAGCTGTGACCTGAATTGTCCTGTTTTCTTTCTTCCCTGGAAAGGCCTTAATTTTCCCCAGGCAAGAGGCCTCTTCCTCATCTCATAGGCAGGGTTTGGCTGCCTGTACCCACAGCCGGCTCTGACTGCACAGCTGGAACCTGAGATCAGGTTGCTGTGTAACAAGCTATGTGAGAAAGCTGTGAGAAGTCTCATCGAGGGCCTCTTGACCCACTTTGCTAGGGAGCCATTTTTAAGCTGAGGTCCTTGTCCTTCATCCTTGTCTGAGCTACATGTCAGCTACATCTTTGCCTGACCACGTATCTTGCAGATTTGGATTTCTGATCTGCTGCCTTGAGTTCCTTTGCTGTGGTGTCTGTGTCCTGTGTCATTACCACAGTCTTGTCTGGCAACCACCGGGCTGAGGCTGGCCCTGGTTATTGTTACTGGATGTGCTCTGTTCCTCTTGCTCACATACAGGACTGGTCCCTTGTCAATGCACCGCATCCTGCGGTCATCCTCTGCTCCAAGTTCACCTTCCCTTGCAGAGCAGCCCTCCCTTGATGCTCCCTGTCATTTGCCTCCAACAGGAAACATACATTTATGAAGTAATAATGGCAAAATATGCATTCTTTATCATAATTCCACTCCTGCTTTTCACCTTCCTTTTACTCTTTCTTACCTTGTGATATTTTTTTTTAAATTTTTCCTCCTGTGCATACCCCTGTGTCTTTCCTCTCATGTTTTTTCATGAGGTTTTTCTTTTCTCCTCTTAAACAGTGATTCCTTATCTTTCTTTCTCTTCTTTCTTCACCTGCTGGTTTACTGAGTCTTTTTACACAGTACTCACCTTTCTTGCAATATTCTTTCAGTCTTTCCAACTTTCTTTGTCAGAAGCTCTTAATTTTCTCCATTCTATAGAATGGTTGTAGTCTTTCCCTTGTTTTCAGGCCTCATTTTCTGTTCATAATACCTGCATGTCCATGTGTACCTGCCCTTTCCTGTCCATTTGCTCTCTCAGTATTGAC
Organism: Falco rusticolus; assembly: GCF_015220075.1. Lineage (NCBI taxonomy): Eukaryota > Metazoa > Chordata > Aves > Falconiformes > Falconidae > Falco > Falco rusticolus. Next base: position 44,903,538 of record NC_051193.1, read on the forward strand.
CACTGTACCGGGTCTGGCTGTGATGGAGTTAACTTTCTTTGCAGCAGCCCATATGTGTTGTGGTTTTGATCTGGACTAAAACAGTGTTGATAAAACAGCAATGCTTTAGCTATCGCTGAACGGTGCTTGCACTGTGTCAAGGCTTTCCCTGTTTCCCACTCAACCTACTGCAGTGAGTAGGCTGGGGCAGGCAAGAAGCTGGGAGGGGACGCAGCCAGGGCAGCTGACCCAAACTGACCAAAGAAACTTTCCATGACATATAACATTATGCCCAGCGATAAAAACTGATACAGGGTGGGGGTGTTGGTAGTTTCTGAGACTGACTGGGCATCAGTCCACTTGTGGAAGGTGCTGAGTGATTGACGTTGTATCACTTGTTTTGTTTTTCTTCTTCTTTCCTTCACTTTTTAAACTCCTCTATCTCGATGTGTGAGTTTTCTCACTTTTACTCTTTCTATTCTTTTTTCTTCTTCTTCTTGCTCCCCTGCCCTGCTGTGTGGAAGGAGTAAGCAAGCAGCTGTTTGGTGCTTTGCTGCTGGATGGGTCAACCCACCATAACAACTCCACATATCTGATTTTGTATACCTTACTCAGAGTCCTAGCTTCTGAAGGTAAATCATTATTTTAGATTCTCAACTTTCATATTGAAAGAACAAGGAAAGAAGAGATAAGCTTCTGCCCATGATGTTGCAGAAAAAATATTAAAAATTTCTTGGTTTTAAGAACTAATGAATGAAGGTCTACTTATGATATTTTAATGTTGGGAGTTAACAGTGTTACTCACTTCATCTGAATCTCTGTGCCCATATGCAGTTCTCCCTGTTCTGTACCTGAAACATATCTGTAAGTCCCACACATGCTGACATATGTTTATACTGTAACTAATGGAAGAATCTGTTCTGCCTGCAACGTACGAGTCCACTTCTGCAGATCCCTGGTAACTTTACAAAGGCAGCACTGGAGGCAGCTAGAAGCAATTTTGATCCTTTTCATTGTACTGCTGCTGTTGTTAATGGCATCTGGCTGCTACTGTAAAGAATTGTGCCTCCTTCAGGGGATTCTTCAAGATGTATCAGGCATACTCTGGAGTCTCGTGGGAAGGTGGGTAGATCAGAAAGGGGAAATAGGCCTCTGACTTTTCTAATTACAGCATACAGTTGTTCCTGAGGTAGCCCGTATAGCTGCTCTGCTCCTTGCCTGTCTGTAACAGATAATGAATACAGGAAAGCTGATCTGCTGGAAGTTTCTGTTTAATTTCTGTCACACACATGAGAAAAGAATGAAATCTGAAGCCTATTTTAAGGATCAGTCCATGAGCGGAGTACATTGCTGCCTGGTCTCTGGCAAATGAGTTCAAATCATACTGTTCCGGACATACACAAGGAAATGGCAGAAGATGAGTCTAAGTCACTTTTGCCTGGTTGCATCCTGTGCTGGTTTTGGCTGGGATAGAGTTAATTTTATTCATAGTAGCCACGGACTGTGTTTTGGATTTGTGCTGGGAACAGTGATGATAACACAGGGATGTTTTCATTACTGCTGAACACTGTGTACACAGAGTCAAGACCTCTTCTGCTCCTCACCCGACCCTGTCAGTGAGCAGGCTGGGGGTGCACAAGGAGCTGGGAAGGGACACAGCCAGGACAGCTGACCCCAACTGACCAAAGGGATATTCTATGCCATATGACATCATGCTGAGCATATAAAGCCGAGAAAGAAGGAGAAAGCAGGGGATGTTCAGAGTGATGTTGGGAGTTTGTCTTCCCAAGTCACTATTATGTGTGAACCCTGGGGATGGCTGAACACCTGCCTGCCGATGGGAAATGGTGAATGAATTCCTTGTTTTGCTTTGTTCATGCATGCAGCTTTTGTTTTACCTATTAAACTGTCTTTATTTCAACCCACAGATCTTCTCACTTTTACCCTTCTGATTCTCTCCCCCATCCTGCTGTGGGGTGAATGAGTGAACAGCTGTGTGAGGCTTAGTTGCCAGCTGGAGTTAAACCATGACATGTTCCTAAATTATGTGGTCCAGACTGGTCAGGTTTGGGATTCCAAAGAACAAAAATGTTTCAAGAAATTGCACTTGTCTTTACAGAGCCATTGTCCAACCACGGTCTTCTAGCAGGTCTTCTACCTCTAGCAGAGGAATTCTCTGCTGGAAGTACTGTACCCGGCATGTAGAAAGAGTTTCTGACTTCTCATAGTAATCAAAAATCAGCAACGGCATCATGTCAGCTTCAGTACCTTCCTATTCTTCTCCACAAACCAGGAATACCTTTCTGTGATTTCAACTGTTTACCCTACTATGTACGCTATTTTTTAGTAAGAGCTGCAATGTAGAGGTACTGTCTTACCAATCTTTCCCAGTTTTTTACAAATGCAGTTAACTTTAATTATGAATACAGGGATATCTGCAATTTCATGCAGTTCCAAAACTCTTTAGATTCCTTTAGGATGAAATTTAAAGGGTGAAAGTGCTGTTTGTTAACAATCACAAATTGCATAGATCCCACAGAAAAAGAGGAGATATTTTACAGTATTTTGTAAGCTCACACTCTCCCAATTTTTCACCTAATTACATAGTTATTCTTTTCATTGATATAAGCTTTGCACAAAGAGTACAAAGAGGGACTACAGAAAGATGATACCAATTAATTACTAACAGTAATTGTCATTTCATACTCATGCTAAAATTTAATTCGCTGCTGCCAGCTTGTTAAAGTGCCAATTACACATCTCTCTTTTTCATATATCAAGGAAAAAAATAATCACGCATTTACTGCTTTTATAGTACCAAAGTTAATTCTGCAGCAGCTTGAGGTATGTCTTCAGTACTCTGCCACCATGCTGAGCTCTTTGAATAGTCCAGTGAACGGAAAATTAACATAGCCAGAATGGCCTCATTAGAACCAAATAAAATGCTCACTTGGAACATTTTAATCTCAACCATTTAGAAATATTCAGTGAAAGATATTGAGTGACACCACAGCTTCAGAGCACACACCAGTAATCAACATGATGTGATGTTTTTGCTATATATTTTCCCATTGTGGAAGGAGAAAGGAGAGAGACAGCTTTTTACAAGGAGGCCATTCTTCCTATTTGGTTGTGATGTGAAGGCTCCTCTGTCATCACTAAACTGAGGATGACAGTGCCAGAAGAGGGACATGGAGACAACTGTAAGTTTGCATAGTGTAATTTCATCTTGCAAAGTTCCAGGTAGAAGAGCTTACCCTGAACACATCACCTCATATGGGAAACATTATAAGAAATAAAGTGACGCCAGTCCAAGTTCCCATACTTTTGAACTATAGTATTATGCAAAGTTCTGTTATGGTTTAAGTCCTCAGAAAGTAAGAGTCCTCCGACCATTCCATTGTTTCTCATGGTGGTTGCACACTGTAAAGTTATTACATACCAACACACGCAAACATGTTTGGTTGTTGGCTAGATTAAGCCCCATGTCTCTCAGCAGTTTCCAAGTCAGAGGGATATAGCTTTTTCTTAAAAAAGGTAAAGGTAAAGGAGAAAGGAAAAGATAAAGATTTCCTTTCAGTCTTTCTAGACTCCAGAAGACAGCCAGAACAGCCAGAAGCTTTTGGTTTCAATACAATATAGTAAAAAGTAAGTCATTGGCAAATCTTGAAAATAATATAAGAGAGTAGCTAAGGGTTAGAGAAGGGAGGAAAGAGGCTCAAATGAAATTTTTCCTATGAAGAAAACCAAACAACATTGCATGAAAAACATGTTGGGGGAAAAACCAGTGATATACTTAGCAATTGTGACATAGCTGCAAGTTTTTCTGAGCTCTTCATCATATCCTCTTTTTTTTAATACAGTGCATAAAAAACTGATACTCTGAGACAATCTGAAGCTTGGCAAATTACTTCTGTTGTTTCCACCTTATGTTCAATTTCTCTTCTATTTTCTCCCATATTCTGCTGTTTTGTAAATTCTATTGTTCTTTTTTTACACAGTCCTAACTAGCAAGTTCTAACAAAACTAGCCAAAAGAAACATATTTCTGTATATTTAAATTTGTCTCTATTTACCTCCATTTTTTTGCATTTCTATTACCATCCTTTTTCTTTTTTGAAGTATTTCATGCAGGTAAAACCAAAGTAACGAAGAGGTTGTTTAGGGTTAAACAAAGGTAAGAGAGAACTAAGATTAATGGAAAAGGTTAAGGAAGAAAATTTAGCTTGAATATCAAGAAAAATTATTGGCAGTTAAATTTACTGGATTGTGAAATACTGTCCCACAGACAGTGTCAGAACCTTCACTATAACTGTTCTTATAATACTCTAGGGAACAAGGCAGCACTAGCCTTCAGAAGGCAAGTTTACAATATCCTTGGTCGTCTTTGTTCACTGTCCAGACAGAACACCATCAGATCTTGCCTTCTTTTGGCATTTTGGTACATTCAGTACTTCCGTGTTTTGGAATTACAGAACTAACCACAGAAATAAAACTTAGAATACGTTTCCTAGAATTCTTCTGAATTTGAAGAATTTTCATGGTTTTCATTCTGGATTGAGTAGGCAAAAATATACACATCAGTTCTATTTAGTCTAAGAAAATTCATTCATTCCAATAAAAATTATTTTCCTTATATGAAAATATTACAGAACTACAGTAATTTCCAAGGTAGTTTTTTATCTCAGTAACTGAAGTTACTAGTGACTACTGACTGATATCATTGGTGCTGTTTACCAATGTACTGTTGACAGTATTTGCACAAAATAAAGCAGTATTTAATTGAATTTAATTATCAAAAAACAAGATGGAATTTTTAAGACCTATATCCCAAAGACTACTTTGTAAAGCAGGCCTACAATTAACAAAAAAATAATCACAATTAAAATTACTGCTTTCTGTGCACATTTTTAAGCAAACTTCAGTTTCGGGAATCTTCAGTATTATCCATTCCATTTGCTTTGGAAAGTTTAGAGACACAAGGTCATTTACTTTAAGAGTGTATCACTATTATTGTTCTGCTGTTAGTACTACAAAGAAGATAATATTCAGATCATATAAGGACTTCATGAAGATCCACCAATTATTTATTCACTATGTGCGACAACATTCTACCTGGTTCCTTGGACTCCTCATGGAGAATGCTCATCACAGGTCCTGTCTTGCTCATTTCCATCACTGAAAATTTTCTGACTCCATGACAGAAAATATAGCCAATTATTTCTCTGTTACAATAGTCTTCAACATTTTGCTGGGGTTTTCTACTAAGAGCAATTTCCTCAATAGTGAAGTTTTCTGTAGTCTATGAAATACTGTAATAATCACTAAGAATCATTATTACCATGGTGTTCAGAGGCTGCACACAACCTCTGTGAGTGGTGCGCCATTCATGTTTACTGTACAAGGCTAATCATCTATGGATTACTGTACAGTCATAACTCCTAAGATCAAATGCAGCAAACCCTCTAGAACAGCAGCATTAACAATAACATTCTCAACTGAACTTGCAACAGAGAATATGCTTCTGAAGACATGGGGTCTTTTTAAAGTAGAAATCTGTCTTAGATAAAAGGATCTGGGTGTGCCACAGTTCCACTTATGTGCTCTCCAAGATTTTCAGATGTCAAAGTAATTTGAAAGAGCAGATCATTTATTCATCAAAGTCTATCAGGAGGAGATACCACATATCAATACATAACAATGTCATTCAGCAGAAACTATGCTGAATCTCTGCAAATCGCAGTTCCTGATGGTAATTTTTCAAGGCTTCCATGTGCATAAGTGCAATGGAGCTATTGAAGGTAGTCACTAGGTGACAGATTTTCATGTACTGAAGAAAGCACTGAATTTACCTCTCAAAATCTGCTAGCAAGGCTCTTATTTCTTGCAATAACAAGTGGACTTTTCAATGATATCTATCCACTTCAATAATATTCAAAGAAAATATAATATGAAGAGAGACAAAACCACTTACAAAGCTGATTCTTTTTCATGTCCTTAACTTTGGAAAAATAGTTTTCTAATAGTTTGTCATGTTTGATTGTTTTATGATTTACACTCTGCTTAAATCATTTTCCTTTGTTCAGGTTGCATGATCTACTCAGTAGCTTTTTCCAATATAACAGGAAATACCTTGGGTGGTGTGAGTAGGGCTCATGTCATCATAATATTGAGTCCAGGATAAGAAAACAAGCAGACCAGGATAAACAGAACAATAAGATCTTAGAGAACACTTACCTTCAGTCACTGCTGCACTAAAGTGAAAATATTCTCCACTTAAGTAACTTGGCTGGAGCACTAGTAACAGTCTAGTTCTGATAACATACACTTAAGAGGGACTATAAAAACTGCAAAAGATGCTTGGAAAATAATTGAGCAGTTAGAACCACTCGGAATGCTATGTTGCCATAAGCACTCTGGCATCAGAGCTGCAGCTACTAAGACTGCCCACACTTACATAGCAGCTATAGTAGATGCAGCTTTAGAAGAGTGCACATGCACAATTAAACACATTCAGTGTTGCTAACGTGGTCACAGTTGGTCCCTTCAGATATTTTAGATTATGTGGGCTACTAAAATTATTTTGAAAAAGATATATTTCATCATCACTGAGTAGCAATAAAAATATATTGGGTAAAATCTTGCCAGGTTTTCAAGCCAGCCAGCACTTCAATTAATGTACAGTAGGCTTGTCCAATATAAAATTTGAATGAAATAAGCAATTAGATATGTACTATAACTGTTGGTTATTGTGTCTTGAGACACTCTAATCCAGTTCTATGAAACAAAATATTTAGGTTTTTATTTTATGGTGGCACCTCTTTGATTAGGATAAATTATAACAGCTCTGCTTCTCCCGAGCTTCTAGCACCCAGTGCTTTTGTGCTATTCCTTTTGTCAAAGGAAGGTTGTTTGGCTTAATCTGTTGGAAGAGCTGTTATTATTTTGATAATAATAAGCATATTATACTATGTAGTTGCCTTGCCACAGCAATACAGAAGGTGGGGTTTGGGCCTTTAATAAAAATACCACTATTGTTGACATCAATAGGAGTTAAAATTTTGCAAAGAACAACATATACTCTAATATGCAGAAGTAAAATTGGGGCAGCTAATCAGTGTATTTATAATTAAAATAAGAATAATGGTGGCCAGAGGGATTCTTTTCTGTCTCCTTTTAGATGGGGTACTATGCCTTCATAGCCCTAGGGGCTTGTTACTACAGCTGATCAGAGGTACATAGTTAACTAGTTCTTGATAGTGCTCTCTTCTGAATTCCTCTCTTTCTCAGAGCAGGTATTTAATCCAGTGAGTAATGTTTGTTCTACCTGACATTAATTAGGGAAGTTGCAATTTGCAGCAGTAAATTGCTATGTTCTTCTATCTCACTCAGAACCAAGGAGAAATAAGACTTAAATTAACTTTGCTATATTAATAAACCTTTCCAGTAGTTTTTAACATATTGCTCTTCGGCATTATTCAGTAGAAAACCAAGTTACGTTTAGTATCAGCTCTATTTTTCTGTTTCTTTTCCATCTGTGTTTTTCTTTGTGCTCCTCCTTCTACCATCAAGCCTCAGTCCTTTTATCTGCCCCTCAGTTTTTTCTGCTTTTTATTTCCCTTATTTTCTGTCACCTAAATGAGACAATCTCATGGTGGCAGGGGGAGGAATTGTATGATTTTGTCACTAAAATCTGTGCTTGACAGTATACATTATGACCTCTATATCATAATGTATAGGCATGCATTTTAAATCCAGCTTTCATATAGAATGTGAACTGTCAAGTTTCCTAACACTTGAGGAATTAATTCTGAAACTATAAGTTATTTCAACATTATTTTTTTTAAATCAGTAGGGAAGAGTCAGTAAGATAGAAATATATAAAAATATAGACAGATATAACCTATTCATCAAAATAAGGAACAAGAGATTCATAGTTTTCTATCACTGTCAGTTTGCAGATTTGGAAAGAGAGCACTGTGCTACTTCACGATGTGTTTACACCCAAAACGATACTGTTTCAATGACCAGAACTAAAGATTTCTTTTAGTGAACAGACCCATTCTCAATATGCCATGTGGGCAATGTAGACACTTCAAGTGCACAATATCCAGACTATGAACCCAAGCATTTGATATCTCTAATTCAGATAATAAATTCTGGGAGCATGCACGAATATCTAAAATGGTGTAATTCTGCTCTTAACTGAGGTTTCTTTGAGCTATTGCTCTATAAACATTTAAAAACAAACAGGAACTTATTATCTGTGCAATCTGTCCTATATCCTTCCTTGTATTGTGCTTAGTTCTTTAGGAAAATTCTTGCCATGAATGCTCACCTGACTACTAAATCTGAAAAACAGCATTTCAGATTCTGTCCCCTCTATATAACTCTCTTCAAAGACAGAGCCTAGGAACTGCTGCTCTGGATGATTCTTTCATTGCTTACACAAAGACATTTCAGGTTTCTCAGCCAGCATTCAGAATGGTAACTTAGAAAGAAGCTTTTGCTTTGCTATGATCCAAGTCATCGTATACTTAGATGAAAGAAAGCTGTCAAAAGCCAATTCCCCTTCTAACACTCAATACTTGAAATAGGGTCAGTGACTTAGAAACACAAGACATGAATCCAGGAAATAAAAGTGCACCTTCCTTGCCAGTCAGTCTCTCTTGAGAGTTTTAGTGTTTAGTCCAACAGTTTCTTACCTCTTTCTACCTCCTTTGCAAGTAAATTGCAAAGTAAAATCCCAAAAGTTTCAGACTTTGGGATAGTTATGCTACATATAGTTTACTCCAAAGATGCAGTCATAGTCCTCAGTCTTTATACAGTTTCATTGCAAAAGGTTTCTGATAACACAGTGATGACATGGTAATCCCTACTTTAAATCTTTTAAGGTCCATTCTAATGCATTATTATCTCAAAGTTAGTGTTAGATCCCCAATTAGAGTAGTAGATATAATACCTTACAGAGACACAGCAAGAAAAAAACTAGCTCAAAACATCTTACTTGGTAAAATAAGCCAGTTAAAAGTGTAATATTTCTATGAGTTCTTAGAGGATTTCCTGGATGGTTTCAAATGATGTAAGACAGGAGTGTAATTACCCAAGGGAGAATTGCTGAAATAGTGTGATACAATGTTCTTTTTCAGATATGTGGCAATACAGTAATCATTATTCCAAGGACTGAAGTTGTATCAGATAGTAGTATCTATAAAACCTAGAACCTAGTAGATTCCCATGTTTCCTACTCAGCATACAACTCATATGAAAGGATTAGTAAAACTGGCAGAATACGATAGTATGTGAGCTCAGTAGTGTAAACAGCATCAGCAGAAGACAAAAGTGGATAAATCCTCACTCTTTCCCTTAAGTCCAGCCAACAGGGAATTAATCAATTTAAAAAGGAATCAATTTTTCTAAACTAATTACTACACCATAGCATATTTCATTTAACACTACTAAAGAGCAGCTACCTCTAAGCCAGCTGGTGTTCACACCAGTATTCCAAACAGTTGGCAAAGAGGTTTCTGGCTACAAACTTCAAAATTCCACTGTGATTACCAAGGGATACACAGTATGCTTCAAGTTAAGTTTTCAAAGAGCTGCAACACTTTAGCAAAGAAAAGTCCTTGGTTATTAAAACCGTAACAATAAAAATTAACACAGTACATTGTACAGTATTATTTCTTTTTTAACATCTTTGAATCATAAATGAGTTCAGACTATACATTAAAAGTATCATATGCAAGTCGATTTTTTCATTCCACACCAAATACTTTATCAACAAATAGCTGCTGTGTAGTGGATGCTGTATATGCACCCACATGCTCATCTCAGAATACACAGATGGCTTTTAAAAAAATCCAGAGAATCTAATAAAATACAGGCAATTAGCAACCCATCTCTTTCTCACATCTCAGAACTGAAGTACATGCCTACAGAGATCTCTGCTATTTTGTGTTTACACAGGCTGTAACCTAGACCAGAGAACACTGTATGTGAAAAACAGTCAAAAGTAGGGGAAAAAAATTAACTAAAAATAATGATCATAGATAAGCTGTTGAAAAGGCGTGAATCATGAAAAACATCAGGTTCATAGTTCTCTGATTTTCTAGATAAGGAACTGGTTTGGAACATGTTCCTTTCAAGCCTCCACAGAAACCACAATGCAGATAGGACTGATGCATGGCTCTCTCAAGGCCCTGACTACACTACAGACTCTAACGGCCCTAACCAGCCACATCAGAGGCTCTTACCCATGCATACTCCACCCATTGGCTTGGGAGCTGGATTAAAGCTCTGGCTTTGGCCCATGTCTGAGCAATATTGCAGGCATGCTGTGCTTTGTGTTGTAGCTTCTTGCCTTGACACTGTAGACTGGAGATCACTGGTCTGTTAGCTGACCAGATCTGCTCTTCTTCCTTTGGTGTGGTAGGCAGGTGGTCTGCCTCCCTTGCTGTCACCCTGGGCTTCTGGCTTGCCTTGCCTTTCCCTTCTGGCTTGCCTGTTCCTGCTGCTCACTACCAAGCTGAGTCTCACACCAAAGTGAACATACACTGCAGCTGTGATAGGAAGAAATACTAGCTTTTTCCCTTTTGGTGCTTGGTCTCTTTGCTGAAAATATGCTTGTTCCATGCTAATACCTGATTATAAATGGACGAATTTAACATTGCAAAAAGAGCAAAAATGGGCATTTAGGGCTCAGTGCTTCTTAAGAGCACGTAAGGAAGGAAGTTGCATAAGACAGAACACAATGACATGCTTAGTAGCATTTCCAAACCAAAATGAACTGGAAAAAACATCTGTGCCTGTAGAAAGTGAGGATTACTTAATGGTGTCTGGGAGCAAGGAGCATTTAATGGTGTCTGGAAGCTACCACGTATGTTCTATTTGTTGTACACAGAAAACAGAGTGCATGTCAATCATTTTGCAATTATACACCTAACAATGTAATCACTCTTAAGTCACAAAAAGCATTACTGTTGTAAACCATAATGAAATCATGGAAGTGATATGTAAAGGTTTATCTTACCATGCACCTGATTAAAGAGTTAAAAGCCTCTAATTTTTTTTATTATTATTATTTTTTATGAACCATTCAGTAGCTTTCAGATTATGATGGTATCTGCTTATGCCAATACTAGAAAAAAGAATTTCCTTTAATTAAACCTACTCACTAGAATCTACACTTTCAACTTTTGCTAAGTAGTTTGTATCCTATTTCTTGTTCTTCCACTGATACTGCGAGCATTTCTAATTTTCTAACAATGCTTGGATAATTCAAGAGTAGGAAGCATCACATATTCATTGAAATGAATGTCCAAAGCTAAATTTCAGGAAGAGTTTTTCTGATATGTAGCATGAAAAATTATGTAAAATTTTCAGTCCTAAGAATTCACTTTTAAAATACTGAATATAGTACTCAACAGGCTTCTGTCAGATGCTATTGAATTCTAATGCAACGGCCTTTCTCCATTTGTGCATGTATCTTCGTTGCATGAAGTTAAATAGCAACAAGAAAAGAGATTTCTGTTTCAGTTTTACTTTGTCAGGAGTTTACTCCTGTTTTTTTCACTTTTAAGACACAAGTTGTCTTCTGTTGTAACAAAAAGCACATGCTCTTCACAAAAAAAGATCTGAATCTTCTGCCAAAACTGAATGAATCTACATTAAGAGTTATTTTCCTTAGTAAATTTCCTTTACTGGTGTAATGTGACACATACCTAACATATTGCTGAAATAAGTAAAAAATAAAAAAAAAAATCAACAAACCATGTACTCATTTTCAGATAACATTCTCTAGCACTAAAATACCTTTTATACAACCTTGCATAACTCCCCCTCTATTAGAAGCCAGACTGCAAGGAAGGCAGGTCTTTTCTTGGTTGAAAGTTAAAGCAAGTATTGTGTGAACACCAATTCAATCAGCACATTTAGTTCTGTTTCAGGCACAAGTGTCAATAACTCATCTGTCTTATGTGCATGCATCACGGAAAATGGAATCCATATAACTGTGTCATTCAAAAATCTTCACACAAGCATGGATATTCTGTGGCTCTGTAGTTAAAATCCCCCAAGAAGTGCTGTAACTTTCCAGGCCAGAAGACTCTTGCAATAATCTTACTTGACTTTGCTTAGCATGGACTACTGAATTTTCTACATTGATTCCTTAATAAAACCTGTATCCTCCGGCAGAGCTGGATGTATCTGCTACAAACAGATCTTGTCTTTATTTAAAGACTTCAAGGAGATGCCTTTAGCATATTCATGAAGAAGTTGTTCCAGCAGTTAATGAACCTCTTTAGTAAAAAATTGAGTCTAGTTTCTGTCTTCAGTATAGCTTTGTCTAGTAGATTGAAGAGGCTTCTTATCCTAAGATCATACATATACTGCCCAGGCAAGGCATCCCTAATGCATTCATTTTCTTTTGTCACTTTTTGTGATGCTAACAACACCCAGTGGATATTTCACTGTAGACAAATTACACAATGGATTTTTGCCTCCTTTGGGTTACACTGCATAATCCTGAATCATGTCATCCACTGCTTTCCAATACAGTGCTTCTCATTCTAGCAGTCTGTCCTGCATTCTTCATCCAAGAGTTACCATCTCCTATTCTGCTGTATTAAATTCTGAGCTCAAGAGGACCCTGTTTATCAGGACATTCAGAAAACTGTAGAATTCCCCTGTCTCTGTAACTTAACACCTCACAATATTTTTCTGTCACCCATAACCTTCTGCAACAGTGACTTGTATTTGTACCTTTATCCTAGGACCTCCATAGATAAGATGCAAAGAATCTATCCATTTAAATAATAAAAGTAGAGATAAATTAGTCTTATTAAATAAATCTTCCTCTGCCACAACTTAAGGCACCGTGATTTAATACAGTGATTTCTTCAGTTCCTATTCCTTCTTATTCTTTTGCAACACTTCCTTTTCTACATGACATCCAATTGGGTCTCAGTTAAAAGTTAATACTACACTTTTCCACATATATTCTTGTTTAGATTGCCATCCTTTAAGAACCGCCAGTATTACTGCTTTCCTGACCTACTTCCGTTACAGCTATCCAGGCTAGCATAAACATGTTTAACATCAGATTGCTCAAATTCAGCTAGTTTAGGGTGCAAATGACCATGTGGCTTTGAAGGGATAGAAGGCTCCTGTAGCATGAGGAAAGGGAGCTGCAGGCAACAGCAGGCTGCAGCAGCCTCAGCTGTAAGTACCTCAACTTACGACTCTCACCTCGGTTCACTGCAGCTAGGTTACTCCATCTCATTCTGCTGGTTTAGATTTAGTCGTATTTATAGGGAGGACTTTATTCCAGTAAGTGCATGCCAGATCAGGTCATATAGCTCTCTAAAGATAAAGTCATCATAAGACATAGAGCTGGCACAAGCACTGTTGTGTTCTCTGGCCAAAGAAGGTCAAATGTAGACTGCTAGATAGCTCAGCAGTTGTGTACAGATTAATGAACGCCTTCAGATTTTATGCTGCCACAGAAATGTTATTTCCACACTTTTGTAATTCAATGGCAAAAAAAGATGCTAGCATCCCTTCTGTGCCAAAGCCTGAGCAAGGTGTAGGTTACCTGTATTACAGTTCATCCTTTACATGGCAGTAGGAAGGTCTTGTACTCAACTGTGAATATTCTGGCTTTACATTTAGTTTCTACAGAACTAATTTATATTGCTGACTGAACTTTTTGCAGCACCATGTAAAAATAATAAACACGCTAAGTGAAGCTGTATTGTATTTATCATCCACATAAATGTGGGGATTACTGAATTTATCAATTACTCGAATTCTCTTGGTGTAAGTGTACAGTTCTGTCCTTTTACTTGAGCTGTGTTGAGAAGCAGGTGAATCTATAGAAATCAGCAATGAATTCTGCAGTTATGTCTTATGTTCTAGAATTGGTGTCTAATATTTCTGACTACTGAGAGGTGTTGAAATAAAATCAAGAGCAGGAAAATTTAGGTTTACTGTTGGAGAAACATCTTCATGTTTTAATTAATGAAAATGGAATATTCCTTTAGAATTAGAGGGGAATTTTGGAATCATTCAAAATTTACAATGAGACAAAAAAGTGGTGGAAATTATGGTAAGGAATCCTTTATTATCAGGGGAAAAACTGGTTGATCAGCTAGGTTTCACTTTTGCCCGGTTTCCATGATAAATACTGCATTTTGTACTGAACTTTGAGGATATCCTGGGAACAGAATATCTCCACAAAGATTACCTGAGGCCATTACCTAGAGATTGGACTGAAATATTTTACATTCTTGATCTACTGGACTTCAGAAATTTTGTCATTTCGGGCTATCCTTGTGATTCCTCTCAGTAAGTTTTTCTGATGGTGCAGAATAGACTCTTTTACAGTGGTTCTCTTTCTTTTTGAATCTAGAGTAGGAAAGATCTTTCCCCATTGTTTTTTGCCTTTCACAATCTGTTTTCTCCCTCTACCTTTCTGCCTCCATCTCAGCCCTTAGAATTATGAGATCTGAAACAATAGGGTAACAGTGAGTGTTTCACTGGCACACTCTGGGCTGGCTGCAGAGCCAAGAACAAAATAGTGGACTTCCTTCAGCTCTTACTGCATCCCACTATGCTTTTTAGGAGATCAAACAGAGACATGACAAAATCCATTAATTCAATGGAGAATCCTCTTGTGGGGAGAGATAAAAAAAAAAAAGTCAGGGAAAAACCTGCATGAGCATGAGTTACTTCCTATCAGAACTCTCATTAAATCAGAATGCCCAACTATTGGGCTATGTACTGAACATTTGTAAATGGTAGAATACTCACAGAAGTTGCTAAAAAGCTGCTTCTCCTGACAGCCTTGAGTGAGATGGAAATGCGATAGCTGTCTGAGTGAGCAATTAAAGTTCCTGTTGCTTGTGTCTTCCAGAATAACCTTAGCATCATTAAAGGGCAATAACAAAGCAGGTAAGTGTTATCCTTCAAAGAGACTTAAATTACAGGAATCAGTGAACCTCTGCTACAAGAAGAAGAAAACACTGAGTGGCAGAGTGACTGCTTAGGTTTCCTTTGCACAGATATGTGTTTATACTGAATAATTCATATTTGGTGCAGTCACAGACTTTTCATCTGTCAGAAGATTTGCCTGCAAACAATCCTGTTACATTAAAAATTCTTGACACCTTGAAACTGAAAGGTAATCAATGCACTTGGGTAACCCATTACATTACAAGGTGCAAGTCATATACTTTATAAGCTTATTATTGGTGCAAGACCCATTAAAACATTTAGTAAAGTTATCACGAGTACAGACTTTGCAGCTGACACTATTTCAAGTAACAGGCTATTTTTTAGGCAGGGACTAATGTCTCTTGACAAATTTGTGCTGTCTAGTAGTGAAGGATTTAGGGGAATATGCTTCATCATGAAGTTACTTGTGTACACAAAGTAACACAGTCAGTTTCTCCTGTTTGTTAGGGCTTTTAATGGCTCTCCAACTGTGACAGAATGCAATTCAGAAATTCTTCTCACGGGACACATTCTTCTACCAAATCCTTGAGTTTGATTCATGGACCTCTCAAAAAGAACTTACCTTCCTATCCCAAGCTTTTACTATGCTCCCACTTTTATTAGTTCCAAAAATGCTCTCCTTTTGTTCCCTTTTTCTTAAGTTTACTAAGTAAACTATTCAAAGCCTAACTGAAATTATGAGGTTTTGAAATCAAATACTTGTTATTCCTAATTTTGATCAAGATAGACTTGCTGCACCATATTTTTGACAAGTTTTCATTGACTGCAGTGTTCATCATCACGGCCATGGGAATCAATCCTAGGGGAAGTGCTGAGCAACCACAACTGCTTTCCAGTATGAGGACCGGAACAAAGTTAGGCATGAAAAGAGAAAGAGGAGTGGAGCTAGAGTGCAAGTTCATCTGTGGATGGAGAAAGTTATGGGATTCTCAGTGCTCACCTCCTGAGAAAATGACAAAATTCCTAAATGCTGCATATATCATAACCTGCTCCTTTCAGAAGTGGCATAAACATGCACACAGCACAGACAGCTTGAGGGCCTCAGTGACAAGTTATTGTCCCTTGAGTCTACATTTGCTGAACTGTAAGAGTTCAGGGAGATGGGAAGGTACAGTGACAAGATTTCAAAGATATCATAGAATTTAAACTTCAGGCTAGCAGCTGCAGGCTCCTAAGAAGGCTGAAAATCTCTTGGCAGAAAGCTATCAGGCCAGAAATGGGGCAAAACTGACAGAAATGCCGGGTAAGGCTGTCCTCCTGCATCAACAATACCCTTCCAAAGCTGAGATCTCTGCTAATGGTCTGCAGAAGGCTGTGTCACCTGGACAACTCTTTCATGATGCCAGTGACAAATCTATGGTACTTCCCCTGCCAAATTCTACACAACAGTTTCTGGGTAGATATATAATACAGGGAAGGTCACAGCAAGTTCTAGACTCAAAATTCAAGCTGTTCGGCAGGACTCTAAGGACCAAGAAACATTTACGCTATGACATGCAGGATCAGGCAGGAGAATTGAAGTTGAGGTCTCACTGTTTATCTGAGCAACAGTTATTTGTCAGAGCTTTTGGAATACATGAAGTTGACAGATAATAGAAGCAAGTGAATGCCATTTAAAAGGTTGTGGGGATTTTTTTTTTTTCAGTTGAAGATGTGGGGGGACAGATGTGTGCAAAAAGAGAACACAGTTCAGAAGAACGTATCTTCTAACCGTAAAGCCATAAAACCTCCTTACCCACCAACAATGGTGTTTAAAGAACTGATTACTCTTTGTTAATTATGCTTGTTTTCACCCTGTCAGCAAAATGTTTGTTCAATTTTCTGGACCTCTGTATCTTGCCTAAGAGGTCAGTAAGGATTATTTTTCACAAAATCACAGTATAACTGAGGTTGGAAGAGACCTCTGGGGATTGTCTAGTCCAGTGCCCCTGCTCAAACAGGGTGAGCCACAGCAGGTTGCCCAAGACTGCATCCAGCTGAGTTTTGAATATCTCCAAGGTTGGAAACTGCACGGCCTCTCTGAGCAACCTGTTTCAGTATTCAACCACAGCAAAAAAGTGTTTTCTTCTCCTGTCTTACAGTTTACACTCGTTGTTTCTTGTCACAAGGCACCACTAAGAAAGTCTGGGTCCATCCTTTTTAGACCATTCCATCACATATCTATACATTTTGATAATACGTTCCTTGATCCTTCTCTTCTCCAGGCTAAGCAATCCCAGCTCCATTCCTCATGTGAGAGGTGTTCCAGTCCCTTTATAATTCATATGGCCCTGGATGGACGGCCAAAGGATGGCCATTTCCTGGCTGCCTGGATAATTCAGCTCCTTGAAATGGTCTTTTTGACGTTTTCCTGAAACACTGACAATTCTAAAGTGATATTCCTACTAGTAGTAATCACTCAAAAGTTTGGTGTTTAGCTTACAAACTTGAGGTTAAACTCCCCCTCAAACTGAGGTTTAGGAAGACATTCTCCCACAGGTCAGAGTGACCAGAAGCCATTTAGGGGGATTTTCATTTACATCAAGTATTTATATTAAAATACCTCATAGAAAGACTGATCTCAGAGGATCGTTCTCTTTCCTTTTGAGCAGAAACTCAGGTTACACAGGAACAGTGAATTTAAATACTTGTTACTCTGTAGAAACCTCACTGTGAAATTCTGGCATTTCCATGAAAGCAGGAAGTATTACTGTATTCCTTTAACCTACTTTTCTTCTGTCTCTAATGATATTTTTTTCATCTGAGATTCTCCATTGTTGCTAAAACTTAACCTCAAAGAAGAGAGCATTACTGTAAGCAGTGCTGCAGGCAGTAACTAACATTTAAAGCAAAGTAGCTGAAAGTAGGGCTGTGACCCCCTATGTAAAATATCAGCAACTGTCAGCACTCTGTTTATTCTACCACTTTTACTTCTGATGGTTCTGACTGAGCTACTATACTAGCTTTCTTATACTTAAAATTATTAAAATGACAATTAGTGAATAATTGCTCAAGTATGAGCCAAAAGCTATTGCAAGCCCAGATTCCCTTCAGGAATTATTCCAGAATATCTGTGTGCTAAGCTGAAGCTTGGAGACAAGCTTCTAGTATGGTTAGGAAATTTTAGCAAATAACTCTTGATGGAGACATGGTCTCTCTAGCATTCTCATTTATTGTATATTCTTTTCACTGAGGAAGATTTTGTTAAGAAAGATGAACACTGCCAATTTACTTCTGAAGAAAGCAAATAACCTGAAATAACTAAGAACCATTAATTATGTATTGACTGTATATTTTATATGTATCACTGTGACACAGAACTACAATAGAATACAAAGGTGTGCCTAGTTTTCGGCATAGAACTCATTCCTGCACTGCTGTGGAAGAGAAATTGACTGAAATAAAATGTGGCTGAAGATTAAACACACAGTTAGAATCTCAGAAGCTTAACAAACAAGATGTCCCAGAAAGTGGAAATTAGGAGGGAGAAAGAGGTCTCAGTGGCAGCATGGCTCTGAACCCAGTATTTAGAGGCTGGACTGTAAGACACTGATTGTTTTATGATCGGTTTTGGGTTTTGGTTACATCTTCACCTTTCCAGTTAAACCCTGTGAAGGCAAAAAACCACCCAAACCTAAGAAAAGCTCAGGTTTAGAAATATCCATCTTTAATCGCATAACTACTTGTCTTATCCTGTCAATTTTCATATGAAATCAGATTCAATTTCTTGGCACCAACAACTCACCATCTGATAAAATGCATCAATTATTTAAGTAATTGAGATGCTGATAGGAACCGGAGAATAGTATAAACCTGGACAGCAATTCCTCAAATTCTATGTACTGTTTCTTGGAAAGATTTGAAAGACCAAAGAAAGAAAAATTTACTGCAGAAAGGATAAAAAGACTAAAAGACAGAATTAGGATAACAATATGAAGGGCTTTTCTAGTGCATCTGGACAGTGAAAAGGCATAGTAAAATCTTTGTCATCTGGTAAGGAAGAAGACACCAAAGAACTGTAGAAAAGCAGAGGAACAGCTTAGTTTTCATTGAGACAGACGGTCAGGCAGATAAAAACAAGTAACAGATGCAAAGCATGGAAGACAGAAACAGGAACGTGTAGATACTGTCAAAGAACAAAGAACTCAGTCATCTTGGCAATGTTAAAAAGTCAGATTTAAAGAAAACAGGTAAAAGAGCAGGGAAGAAACAAGAAGGCAAGAAACTGGCATTTCTGAACATCTTACATTCTTTTATTAATTACAGACATTTTCATTGTATGCATGATAATTTTGGTGGGAAGAACAGCTATTGTAATCAGTACTGCACACTGGGAACAGTAAAACTCATCTGGGGCCTCGACTTTGTGATTAGTCTCTGGTAGTGTTTGGGCATTCCATACAAGGAAAAATGGACTAATCAGTTTCTGGGACACTTCACTTCTGACACAGTCACTATTTTGAACCCAAATCTGAATTGAGCTGTGATACATTTTCATATTTAATTTCAGCACTCTTTCCATTTCATTAGGTATAATTGAGCCTGAGGTACCAGAAACTGAAAGGAATATTTGTAGTTTAACACATTCTAATATGACATAAACAAGCCATAACAAACCTAGAAAGGTTATCAGAAAAAAAGATTTTCTGTTGCACCTGCATGAAACAGTATTAGGAGCCAGTTTGTCTGAGGGCCATATCACATCCTTGACTAAGATTAATTATTAAAATTCAGTATTAAGCTAAATCTGCTAAGTCTTTATAATTCAGCCATACTGGGAAGCTTTCCTAGACCACCTAAAATTCTGAACATTTTGTCCAGACTTCCACCATATACACCGTAAAACCTGGAATTAATTCTTCAAGAGCCTGCCTATTGCAATTGCTCTGATGCCTTGTTTAACAAAGGAGAAAGAAACGTGCACGTTCCCAATGATAGCTAAATCCATGGAAATGAAAGAAAGGGATTAGATGTTTTAGAGAGGGATGGAAGTATGTAATTAGCTGTTCTCTGAATTATCCTGAGTGGTATGATCAGAACCACAAGACCATTATACAGCACTTCACAGTTAACCCAAGTAGGTGCACACCTGTGTTGTGCTATGTTGCACTTATAGCTTGACCTTCAGGACAGTGTCATGCTGTGCACATTCCTGGGCTACGGGAAAAACACAGCCCACTGATGGTAACAGAGGGGCTGTGGGCAGCTCCTACTCACTGACAGGGACTACACCACCTGCATGTCCTTGCCTTTATCTAAAACTGCAGCAACAAATCCTCATGTGAACTTTTTAACAGTGGAAATGATGAATAGAGTAGATTTCTTCTAAGAAAATCCTGTAAGAGCTCAAAAGACCATAATGCTGGATAACCTTTCCGTGGGTGGGATCTGTACAGGGTGCTGGTCCTCAATTGGAGGCTTGTCAATGCTGTGCAACTCAGGGTTCCCAGCATCTGAAGGGATGTAAAATTTCCTATACTGTTCTCTCTTTCTTTATAGCATTAGCTCAAATAAATGATGTTTTAAGAGATGCTTCACGGAGTCTGAGTGCATTTCTTACTGGATTCATAATGAAAACCAGCACCTCCTGGGTCAAAAATATAAGAATGTGTCACTGAGAATGTGATAGGTCAGCAGGGATACAGAGACATTTGTTTAAGGTTTCAACATAGAGACTGTTACAACACAATATTTTAATTAAAATTATCATCTGCCTTCAGGATAGTCAAACGTATTTCAGATAAGTGACAAGATGCCAGCATTTCTCAGTTCCACACAGAAATATGCTTTCTTTCACCAAACCTACATTTCAAGTCTTGCTCTGTTCAAGAAAACCTTTATGTGAAGCTGTTTACTAAAATCTTATTCCCTAAAATATTTATATTAATCCTGTTGATAAAGCCACAATACTACTGTCAGTCTCCAGAAGTGTTTGAATTAGACCTGTCCCCTTCCGTTGCTCTCATTTCCTTCGACTGATCAGTGGAGAACGAAGGAGGTGGGCAACCTGTGTCTCTGCTGCTTATGAATGATCAGGCATAGCCCAATGCACTAGACTCCACTGGGGATGGCATTTTAGGAAGAAAGAAAATACCATGTTTTACATCCAGTTGCTTACAGGACCTTGTTCCCCACTTCCTTCTCAGTGACTCTGTAACTTCATGCCTATGCCTTTCCTGCACGAGGCCATATTATCCGTTTTTCCTTTTTTGCAAAGTGCTGATGGAAGAAGCAATCTTTTAATATTTAGAAACCTTCCGTACATGTGCCATGTATATTCATGTTTACTGCTGTAGACAAGGCAGAACTGCATCAGTCCCCCAGTTACAAAATAGCTTCTTCCTGAGGAACCCCCAGAACCCGCTAATTTCTGTGTCAGGCTTGGCATTCCAAGACCTGCAGAAGTTTTCTTTTAAGTAACTTCCAGTTAACCTGTTATTAACTGTCACTTTGGTATGTAGAAGACTTTTTCACTTTATTTCTGCTCAGTCATTCCTTTTATGTAAATTGTTTCTCAGTCTGTCCACTTTTTCTTATATGCCAACATTTTTTTTTCTTCAGGAAGTGTGGAATAATATGTGATCTCCATTAAGTATTTAAGTATTCTAGCACTGCTAATGCAAGTCAAGGAAGATGTAGATAATACAGGTGCTCACTGCTGAACCAAAGCAGCACTTCAATTATGTGCTTCAGACAAACCTTGCTCTCTTCGACTTGACTGGTAACAGCTTTCAAAAATATAACTTTGGGTCTACATCAGATTTCTAAATGTGAACATTACTAAATTAGGGCAGCATCTGGATACAGGTTCTTCTTTGGATCCAGCTGCTTCTATCTTAGTAGTTAACTCATCAAAACTCTGGAAACAGAAACTCATAAGCTTTTAGAAGATATAAGTGTATGTCAGGTCAATGGTCCAGTAATTTCTTTACAATTCTGTATTTAGTGAGAAGCCATATGATCTTTCAGAAAGTTTAGCTGTCCCCTGGACACATCATTCCATTTAACAATATTGACATTACAGGTTCTGTAGTATTCCATATGGCCCCTATCAGGGTAACCTATGTCTCTCGGCATGGAAATGTATACTGAAAACAACTTCCTCAATGAAATTGCTTTCTTATTGCTAAGACAGGCTATCCCTGGCTGTGAAATCAGTTCCTGGACTACCTCACCAAACAAAAAATAATTTTCCACATGGTTCCCGAACAATGAATTCTAAGAACTTAGAGTAATTTAAAAGAAGCCCCAAACCACCAAGCTAATGATAGTGTTGTTTCCTTGTCCACAAATAATTTTCAAAATATCTGTTGCTGTGCACATTGATTTGCTCTTCTGAGTTTTTGCACCTCTGAGCCAGACACCACTGAAATCTGGGAGCAGGTAAAAATCTACACACTGATATGCTTCTATTCTTTATTTCTTGATCTCAACTTTGAGGACAATGCCTTTTGAGGCTGCTCCCAGTTATTCTGCAAAATACCCAATGAGGATAAAGTCTCTCTATATTTATGTGTATTTATATATTTTAGTTATAAATACATGCTTTAAATATATATTTATGTATCTATAAGCACCATCTGTACAAACACACCTGGCTGCAAAATTTGATTGCTCAGGTTTTTCAAAGGCCATCTCAGATCATTCTTTGCTTAATTACTCTTGCCCACACTGACAGGTGGTTAGATTAGTATCTTCAGATCTTGCATTGCTACTGGGTATACTTGCAAGGTTTTTCATTTCCTCAGAATTAAGTGAAACACTTTGTTCAGAGACAGCGGAAGCTGATTGTGTTTCCTCTTGAATGACTGCTGCTGTTGCCTTGATGCATCACAAATTTTTTGTTATGCTTTGTACTAGTCTACTCAACTCCACAGTGTAGAACTACTCAATCTAACCAGATTTCTTGTTTGCTATTTCCATCCCTGTCAGTTGAAAAGGGTTTTTACCTTTAAACTGTGACAAGTTTTCAGCTCTGGCAGCTGTTTGATTTCTTGATCACAGCCTGTTTTGGTTTTGCAGGGGTCTCAAATTCTGTGGTACATCTAATTTTGTACTAATAATAGACTGATTAGTGGGAGAGTATTCAGGTTTGCCCACACATTAGCTGTTGCTCAGAGGTGTTAGTGATGTCTTCTGTTGGGTCATACTACTAGGCCTCTGTAGATTTCCAAGCACAGCTACCATTATTCTTGCTTTTGTTCATTTCTTTCTGGCTGTTCAGACTTTAACTTTCCAACAAAGTGGCTATGACATAGTGCAGTGTTATATTCTCTCTCACCGTCATGTACAGAAAAACTGGAAATATTTTTTTAAGTGTCTGAATCCCAGTATTTTAGGAAGCTGAGCTTCCTTTTCATTAATATTCTTATTACTCAGTAGTTGAGTCACATAATGGCAGATTTCTTTCAACAGCTTCTCCTTTCCCCTTTATCCTGTCCTCTTATGCTGCTTATGCAGTAAAAAGAAAGCAGAAATGCCCAAGACAATTGTGGCAGCAATCTATCACTATGGGAGAAGGGATTTGGTATAGGGGAAGCAGACCTATGGTAGGAATGAATCCATGTGCTTCAGTGATGATAGCTGAAGTTCTATTCAGAGTTGTTTCTCACATTACTTTGCTATTTTGCCATCAGGGTGCAGCCAGCCAGAGACACAGCATCCTCTTTGGGTTGTTATGAAAACAGCAAATGCCACCATTGGTTTTCCACTGGGAGTGAATGAAGTGTTCAGTAAACAGAACGGTCCTACCTAAGGCAAGTTCTTTATTATATTGAGAGGTAACTGCCATTCCCTTGTTGTCTTTCATCAGTTCACAGTATATGAAAGAGTGAATCTGGTAACAATTTACATAACACCTTTTGTCTTGAAGCATCCTAATTGTTTTGCAGGGATTGTTCCCTACTGTTAAAACACAGTAATCTTCAGCATCCAGTAGCACTATACAAAATTACAGGACAGGAAGTGGAACACTAATAAAAATCCCAAGCACAGGACTAAGTTTGAAGGTATTTAGCTATATATTGAGCAGATTTTAGTAGAGGACAAAAGTGTACTATCTTGGAGATATAATCTGAAAACCCAACAAAGCTTTCCTATCCATATGCTTCAAAATTGCTCTTGAGACTTCTACACCTTAGAATCAAAAACATGTTAAAGCTTCATAAACTATGCTTATTTAAGCTGCCAGTAAACTATTTCATACTGCATCTGTTTGATGTACCCAGCTAGGCAACTGTGTCAAAACAGACAGCCATTTGCTAACAGTCAGTCATTCAATCAAGCATTATATGCAGAGACTTTGTATATAAACAAGGCACTACCATTGTCTTGAATAAATTCAATATAGGCACAGAGATAAAGCAATGCTAGAGAAAACAGTTGCTTCTTCCTTGAAGATAGAAGGGGAACAGCCAACATATTCAACTGCAGCACAAACATGATAGGTAATAACTCTTTCTTAATTGTAGAGGGTCTACCACAAAATAAAGACATTATAAAGATACATTTACCTGCATAAGGTTCCATTTGATCATTATTCTTCTGGGTTGTTTCTATCTTAGTAAAACTGAATGTTAGTTACTGCAAACAGATGATGAAGATGTAAAGATGGGTAATAGAAATTAGAAGATGGACTAGCACTAATGAGAAAAGGAGAAAAATGAGATAAAGCACTAGAGCAAGGAAGAAAGAACCTATGCAGCATGACAGGCCCAAGAAATCAGCTTAGGTCAACAAAGCTAGTAAAAAGAGGGAAACAATATTTCATATTCACCCAGATTAGCAGGGATATCTTTTCAGATATTTGGACCCATCTGTTTATTCTGTTTATTCCATTTCTGATGCGGTGTCTTTAGAACTACTGAAGGATTATTTTTTTTTTAACCATCACTTAAATTTTGCTTCAGATGAACCAGTTATTATAGAAGTATTAGTGTGCTGCACTACTCCAAGTCAGCTAGGTCAAATTCTTTCTGAAAACCTGAAGGATGCAAAATATTTTGGAAAAAATGCCCTGCCTGCAATATTTGAAGCAGAGGGATAGGAGATGTCTCCATTGGGAACTTGGAGTGATTCCACAAGGCTCAAACACATCCTTCTGCTACTTGACAAGTATTAAAGCTTTCCTCTTAAAACTGAAATAAAACAAAGCATCAGTAACACTCCGACTAGTAGCAAAACATGTCACTGTAATAGTTTATGGAAATCAGTGTCTTCAGTAGGGCATTCTGGCTCAGATTATACCAAGCACTGTGCTGTAGTGTTGAAGTTTAAAGCACTGCTGCCATCTGCAGGGGTTTATCGTTGATGTAATTTCAAACTCTGTTAGCTTGTGGGTACCTAAATAAATACTCTCTGGAAACTTCCCATGCAGCATCATACTGTGGTCAGTATGGTAAAGTCCATCATTATTGCTCTTTTGTTTATACCATCCTCACTTGGACCCAAAAAGGCCAAATGCATCCAAGGTTAAACTTCAAACAAAGGTAAATTGGGTCTATACTTGGCAATTTCATTACAGTTGCCCTTTTTCAGACTATGCCCTTCCTGTGGGCTTATTTCTAGCACTGCAAAATATACTATTAACCTATTATGAAACGTTGCAAACATGTTCAAAACCCAAATTTACTTGAACTTCTGCTGTACAAAGAGAGGTGTGATTGTCTTTTAGCATGGAACAGTCCTACCCTCAGAGTGATGTTAGTCTTAAACATGCTCATGTACTTATATCCTACCTGTACAGTTTAAAGAAAGCACATTTCATAATAATTAATAAAGGAAGAATCCGGGTTATAGAAGAAAAACGTTTCCTGGGATAGGCAACTTAGGTTTTGGTGCAGACAGAGGCTAAAGGAGCCAACCTCAGTCCAACTCTTACTGGTGGTGTACGGGACTATCTGCACCAAAAGAAATGGGGAATGCTGGCTAGAAAGATTTAGGCATGTGATCATGTGAAGACAGCGGGACAGAAACGGATACAGATAAAATGACATACAGAACTGAGTGGTAGGGCAGTAAATGGGAGGAAACAGGAATATTTAGTGCTGGTGTTACATGTAAATTAATCATGAAGTTACATGTAAACCCTGAGACTACTAGAACAATAGTTGTTCTGCTGGCACACATACAGACCACTAGGCCTGATCAGTTGGTAAACTCAGGAATATAAACTATAGTACTGCAAGCTAGATGCTGGATGAAGAGTCATGAAGTCCTTCAGGACCTGGGATTACAGTGATCTGTACAGTTTGTCAGGTGTTTAGAATAGAATATATTTCAGTTGGAAAGAAATACAATGATCATCTAGTTCAACTGCCTCACCACTTTAGGGTTGAGCAAAAGCTAAAGCATGGTATTAAGGGCACTGTCCAAATGCCTCTTAAACACTGACAGGCTTGGGGCATTTACCACCTTTCTAGAAAGCCTGTTCCAGCACTTGGTGTTTGACCACCCTCTCTATAAAGAAATGCTTCCTAATGTCCAGTCTAAACCTCCCCTGGTGCAGCTTCGAACCATTCCATGCATCCTACCACTGGGTCCCAGGAAGAAGAGATCAGCACCTCCCTCTCTGCTTCCCTTCCTCAGGAAGCTGTGAAGAGTAATGAGGTCGCCCATCAGCCTCCTTTTCTCCAAACCAGACAAGCCCCAAGTCCTTAGCTGCTCATCGCAGGACATTCCTTCCAGCCCTTTCACCAGCTTTGTTGCACTTCTCTGGATGTATTCAATGACCTTCACATCTTTCTTAAGTTGTGGGACCCAGAAGTGCACACAGTGCTCAAGGTGAGGCTGCAGCCATGCTGGATACAGTGGATTAATCACCTCTTCTGACCGGCTGATTATACTGTGTTTGATGCACCCCAGGGTGCACGTCACTCTCTTGGTTGACAGCAAGCCTAATACAAGTCAGCAGTGTGCCCTGGCAGCCAGTGCCCCCAGATCCCTTTCTGCAGGGCTGCTCTTCAGCCGCTCCTCTCCCAGTTTGTACTTGTGCCTGCCATTACTCCATCCTCGGTGCAGAATCCGGCATTTTGACTTGTTAAATTTCAACTTATTAATGCTCCAATCTAGATCCCTCTGCAAGGCAACTTGTTCCTCAAGAGAATCAACAGCACCTCCCAGTTTGGTATTGTCAGCAAACTTGCTAATGGTACATTCAACTCCTGCATCCAGATCATTGGTATTGAACAGAACTGGCCCTAGAATTGAACCCCGCGGAACACCACCGGTGACCAGTCCCTGGCCAGATGTAGCCTAATTCCCTGCTGTGCTTTGAGCCCTGCCCTTCAGCCAGTTCTTCACCCAGAACACCATTCACCCACTCACCCCACAGCCGGACAACTTGTCCAGAAGGATGCTGTGAGGGACAGCATCAAAAGCCTTACTAAAATACAGAAAATCTACATCCAATGCTTCCCCTTTATCCACTAGTCAGGTGAACTTACCATAGAAGGATATCAAATTAGTTAAAAAGGACTTTCCCTTTATGAACACATGTTGGCTGCACTATTCTTTAAATGCTTTTCAATAGTACCCAGTATATTCTTCTCCATAATTTTCCCAGGAACTGGTGTTAAACCAACAGGTCTGTATTTCCCTGGGTCTTCCCTCACACCCTTTTTGTAAATGGGGATAACGCTGGCTAGCTTCCACTTTGCAGGGACCTCCTCAGACTCCCAAGACCTTTGGCAGATGATCAAGAGAGGCCCTACCATTAACATCTGTTAGCTCTTTCAGTACTCTGGGATGAATCCCATCAGGTCCCACGGACTTGTGAAATTTCAGCTGATACAGCCGGTTCCTTAGAATCTAAGTGTCCATCAACTGGAATTCACTGTTCCCACAGTTGTCCTCTGACTCAGGGGCCTGGGCAGCCCAAGGTCCATCTGTATGACTAAAGACAGAGGCAAAAAAAAGCACCGAGTGTCTCCACTTCTTCATCCCTGTTAATCAGATGACCCTCTTCAAGTATCAGTCCACTGTTTTTTTCAGGCTTCCTTTTGCTATTAGTGTGCTTAAAAAGACCTTTATAATCTGACACAACACTGGCCAGTTTCAATTCTAATTCAACTCCCTGCATATACAAACCACAGTGCTTAACCACATGTTCTAGGGATTTATCACTGGAAAGAAAAAGAATGAGTTAAAATACAAGGATGAATATGAGTTTCTGATGCGATCCTTCTGCACCTTAGTTCTAAGAGCACAGTACATGAGATAGAAAGAACACACTCCTGCTTTTGCAGAGACTAAGAAAATGTCTAGCTTTTTTTTTTTTTTATGAAAGTACTGGCTGTTGAGATGCTATTTTTCCTAGCCTGAACAGCAGCACTGAAGACAAACAGATTTACTTCTGATTCCACCAAAGTTCTGATTTATCCTTGGCATCTAACAGGTCAATTTCTTTCTCACTTGGACAGTTCAGTTTCAGGTCAGTTTCTGACTCTTGTTTATTTGACAGGATTTTCTATCCTACATTCAGCACAAGACCACTTTCACTGATGTTTTCCCACAGAGGCCACCCCTGCAGCCTCCCTCTGCCCTACTACCAAAACCTTGCCACCTATACCCAACATAAAGTGACATTAAAAATGACATGAAATTAACTTCTGCTCATATACTTTATGTTCTCAGGCCCTTCTTTCTTAAGCAGCAGCATGGTTATGCAGTGAAGGGATGACTGTATGTGGGACACTGTGCAACACATTAGAGAAAATGGCAGGGAGATAGTGTTAGAAGAAATAGCTGGGGGAAAAAAAAGTCTTATGATTTGTGCAGTTAAACTGTACTCTGAAGAAAGAGATTTAATCCCAATCTTTGCCATAAAGTTACTAAGCAGTACTTCACAGTTATTTAAAACAAGGATCACCAAGTTCTCTAAGCTTGGGAGATATTTTTCCACCAAGATAGTGACTCATGACTAGCAAAATAACTAATGGGTATACAGTGAGATCTTCATTAGCCACAGCAGCAGATACTTAGAAGCTAGGTATTCTAGGTATGACAGGACATACTAAGGAGCATGGCATAAACCCAAGAAGTTTTACACAGAGAGAACCCAGACCAATTGCTGACTGAGCTCTATAGCTTTTTAGCTCAGCCTAAAAGTGGCTGCACTGCTGAGCTGGCCAGTCCACACCCCGCTGCACCAAAACTAACGAACTCTGTAGACCTGAGCTGGCTCCTCATGGAGTCTGAAGTAGTGTCTCTGGATCCACAGCATGATTAATCTGCAACCCAAATGAATCATGCATATGTTGCAATTGAGTTACGGCAGTCAGGAAATAACACAACACAAATAAAATAGTAAGCAACAAAAAGCTTTACCAGTGGTCAAACTCTACTGTCCATACTGTTTCACCATCCTCTAGAGGCCCGACCACACTCTTCTTTGTCTCTGCTTCATCCAGGTTTTTCTCCCACGCTTATCAGAGCTATTTAACCACTTTGCTGTAGGATCACAGCTGCACATTGTCAAAGCAAGGCCACAGCTGCATATTATCAATGTCAATCAACCCACTGTCTTGATTCCCCTACATCCATACATAATTAACAACTGCATTTTTAGTCCAAGGATCTATATAGAAGCATAGAATCATAGAATGGCTCCAGTTGTAAGGGACCTCATGTTCACGTACCTTTTCCCAAAACCTTCATTTTTCTATGCTCTTTCACTGCACCACCTGACCCACCCCGCCTTGACTCCGTGTTTTCTCCTTCCATACATAAATTATCAACTAAGAACTACTTGTTCAACTTCTTGCACACCTTCTTTTAGACAGGACTTAGAATTTAAATTTAGGGTTAGGTAACTCACTTTTGCTTTAGAGAATTTGCTTAAGGCTTCCATTATGTTCTCTAAAAATTGTAATGCAATTAAAGCATTGTCCATTTTACAAGTCAGCGGTCAGGAGAACTTAAAAATGTTAAATGGTTTATTTAAATAAAAACACTTGTTCTGTGCTTGGCATTAAAGCTTTACACCAAAATCAATACGAACACAAACACAGGTCAGAGAATCTAAACTCCTGGAGAATCTTAGTTCTGCTTTTCAAAACCTTAGACCATTTAGTAGGCATTTTCTTCTAAAAAAGCAAATCTTATTTTTACTACCCATATAGACTGCACCAGCCATCCAAGGCAAAATAGATTGCTTTCCAACCTCTGGAACTGGAAAAAAAGCCTAGCTATTTTAAGCAGGAGTAGCCTGCTTGAGGATATTAGGCAGATTTCCCAAATTTTCAGTTACTGAAATAATACCACATATTAGCTCGTAAAGTATAGTGTTATTTACAACACTATTTTCCAATGCAAATGACAATGTCTCCAGCTGAAAAGCAGTTCCAGATCTGAAACCATTTACCACTTTCCAGTCAACTAAATCAAGCACGTTTGTCAGTAAATCCAACTGTTTGTGCAAGGCCTGGGCCTCAATTGATGAGTTTATGACAGTCTCCAGCACACAGATACTAACATTCAGTTACTCCTACCTGATACAAGCCATAACCAACATTTTTTAGCAAAATTCAAGGCGGTTCCATCAGCCATATTCACAGCAAAACCAAAATGAGCACATCATGGCTCTTTATTAGTCTGCAACTGCTGACTATTTTTTCCGTCAGGATGGGCCTCAGAGTTCCCGCCTAAGGCCCTGCCCCACTTCACCTCATGACTTCACTTGTCCTACATGTGAGATGTCCGTTATTTTTACTACTTCCAAGATTCCTGTACATGCACTGCAGTAAATTATTAATAGACTCAATCTGTATTACTTTTCGGGTTGCAAACATGGTACCTTAGCAACAGCCGTGCCTGCTTTTCCCTCTGCGTCTACTTTGCTGACTCACCTGTTTGCTGACACAGCAGTTCCATGAGGCTGATCAGCGCTGTGTGTGGCACCTGCGCACATCTATGCACTGCCTGCACTTTTTCCAAGGAGCACTGAAATATGTATTTATACACACACACACACACATATATATACAGCTTCCAGAGGGTGAAATAAGGGAAGTTTAGCTCTCTGCTGGATGTGTCCTCCTATGGGTCCAGGGGATCGACTTCAGGTACAGCAAGCGAATGGGTGCAACCTGCAAAGTCAATAACCTAAAAAGAACTTTTTGGTTTTGTTTCGTGGTCAGTGGCTGATGTTCTATGCTTTGCTCCCACAAACCTGCAAAATTCCCACTAATTCTCAAGAAATCATACCAAGCATCAACAACTGTATAAGCTGTCATTTTAAAAAGAGTTACCAGCAGTAAAATGCTGTAAAATAACCTGCATGTATTTTGGTAAAAAGTTGAGAGTATATGCTGTAAGTTGGGGGAACAAGAGCTGTCTTATACTTAGTAAAATACTGATTTTGGGGGAGTGGCTTTTTTGATATTACATCAGTCGCTGAAAGAAAAGGTATAACTCTGCCAGATGGACTGGCAATATACACGCAAAACCAAAAGAACAAGGAAAGTTACACAATATAGATGCAAAGAGGTCTTGTAATTTTAGTTTTCACTTGTCTTTTCTTTCAGGTTTCTCCTTCCACCTTTCACTGTTCATATTGCTTCTGCTACTTGCAGCTCTTTGTATCATTTCTTTTGATCTCAGTTATATTTTCCTTGACTTAATAATCTGTTCATTCAATGGAAACATTACCTAAACCAAAAAATAAATTAAAAAAAACCAAACCAAACAACAAAAACACTGCAGAGTTTTGTCCAGAATACACTGTATTGAAATAAGAAATGGTGGAGTTAAAGAGGTTAAATGTAACTAAATACCTCCTTTCATTCTAGTCTGTTTCTTTTGTAAATTTCACTTATTGGGTAGCTTGTCTTTATTCACCAGATGGCATTTACCAATTCCAACAATACAGCCTGACAAACAATACAGCTGCCAGCTTCTCTCTTTCTGACTTCAGTTTGTCTCTCATACAGGAAGTGATAGAAATGTCTGGACATCTTCTCATCCCCTAAAGAAATGTAGGAATTTCTCTCCCTGATAACAAATCCAAACTGCCCGCTGACATCAATATTTGGATGCGCTTGCCTCTGGACAAAATGACCTAGGAAACTGCTGGAGTTCTTATTTCTGACTTTACGGGGTTTGTACACAGGAAAACAAAAAGGCAGGAGAAGTCTGATATGGATAAAAATCAAATGAAATTACAAAAAGGAAATCACAGGTATGCAACAAAACCCCCTGAGTTATTGAGTTACCGAGTAAGCCCTGAGTTACTGAGTAGTCTTAAATTCTTTCTTCTGCCTTCCCTAGTGATTCTTTCACCACTGCCATAAGAACTGTAGACATTGCTAATATCAGATTCCTACACTCAAAGAGGTGAGTTTCTGAATTGCACAGAAACAGATTAAATAAGCAATGCTGGCCAGCAATGAGGAATTCAGTCACCTAGAAGGCCACATCTTCAGTGGAAAACCTTCCCTGATATTCTGTATTTCCCATCTACAGCCACCAAGAGCAAAATGTGCTTTCAGACACTAGCAATGTGTAGATTTGACTGAAGCTTATTTAAAAACTGAAAAATTATTATTGTACACAATACAGCTTCTGTCCATGTTCAATATTTACAGAATCTGTTTTGAACTCACGTGGCTGCTTCTGTCTTGGTTATCTCAAAGTACTTTATGAACAAATACTTAAGCCTCACAACACCTTGTAGTGAAGGAAATATAGAATTTACAAGTAGGGGAAAAAAAGACACAGTAATGCTAGAGCTAAATGACTAAATATCACAACTTGAACTTACATTTTTTTTAGTCCGTGTTAAGTATGTATGTCATTAAGTATGTATACATACATTAAGTATGTATGTATTACTGTCACTAACTCTAAAGGAACCAGAAGACACTCTAGAGCTTTATAAAAGTATTTCTATTCAATTTTATAAATATATAGATAAATGCCTAATTTTACATAATACATTCCTAGGTTAAAGAGAGGTTGACTGTCATCTTCAGAAAGTATAGGGAAAAAAATCTTACATCTTGGGTTACCTTTCATCAAAGTATCCCAAAGGGCTTCACTGGATAAACAGATTTCACTGGAATGAAGATATCTGCAGTGTTCTGTGACAAATCCTTCCCAGCCCATAGAAACTTTTTGAAATAGTCTAGCAGATGAAATGAAAGGAGAAGGCTATACTCAACTGAAACTGCTGAAACTGCAGGCGAAATCTAGGTCAGCAAAATGCATTTACTGGAGCTGAGTAAGCAATGTGGGGAAAAAAATCCACTAATATACATTAGAATAAAAAAACAAGCCTTACTTTAACTTGCAAAAATAAATATAAATGTGAAAGCTTATGTTCAAATGTGATCATTCACACTTTATATTCTAAATGGGAAATGTGTGGGTAAGCTGCACAAGTCACAACTACAATGCAGAAACTATACTGCTTAGGCACTGAATTAATGCTATGATGAGAATCATGAATATCCACAACAAATTGTTCATAAAATATTCATACAAGAAAAATATTTTCCAAATAAATTTACAAAATAAGGCCATAAAGTTATTTGAGAATTTTCTGAGCATTTTGTGAACAGAAGAAAGAAAATAAGGTACTGAATAATTATTCATCAGAAATAGTTTCTTGTGATTACTGACTAGATTAGCAAAAGTAACAAAAATTTTCATGGAGCTGAGTATCAACATTTCATTATAAAATTGATTTAAATGAAAACATGTGCAGATTTTAAAATTGCTATAACTTGTATGTCTATCTCATTTTACACAGCTGACTAGGGCCCATTACTAACACACTGGGACAGCCCTGTCCCGAATACTATTCTGGGGAGAGAAGAATTGTATACCCTGCAAGGAAGGGGCTGACATTTCTGTTTTGAAAACCACTTGAACACTATTATCACTGTTGAAACTGATTTTCTCACAGGATAGTTGGGGTAAGATTCTTTATCTTGTGAAATCTAGGTGTAGGCCATCCTAGCAGAAACTTGCTGGTAGAAACAGATACAGACTTCAGACCTAAGCAAACTGAGAGCACATTAAGTTTTGCAAAGTTATTTGTTGGTAGCTACATTTTAATATGCAGAGTATAACAGAAAAGATTTTGGGGTAATACCTGTGAGTTTAAACAGACTGTTATACCTCTTTCATTTATATTATATTCTACAAACATTTTCCTTCGAACCAAACAGTGCTATGTATCCAGTTCCCAAGGATATCCAGTGTATCATGCACATATGCAACACACACATATGCTAGAAAAAAACATTACTAGCAGTTACAGTCTCAGGAACACTTTTAACCGGAGTGGAGTGTTGACCATCAGCTGAGATTTGTATATTGCTTACGTACAAAAAAATGTCCAGAATTGCACACATTTTGACTAATAATAATAATAATAGTAGTAGTAGTAGTAGTAATAATAATAATAATAATAATAATAATAATAATAATGGCTTCTTCTGGAATCAAGTCAAAGAGGAGCCTAAATCTTATTATATCAAACTGTTCCTGTCATGCCTTGCACCCAGACCAGCTGCATCTTGGCTGGCCCCACCTGTGTCTGTGTGCTCCCTTGGGGCATCAGGGGTTTGGACTAGACCATCTCCAGATGTCCCTTCCAACCCTGACCATTCTGTGATTAGCTCCCATCTGAACGGGTAGATTTGTCTGTGCTTCATGTGTAGGGCAGCCTGCACCTTTTTGCATGCATCTCCCCACTCTGTGGAGACCCCATGGTGAGCTCAGTGGGAGGGAGGGTTCGGGAGCAGACGAGGATTAGCGGTGGGGTGGGCAAAGAATTCCAGGATGGAAAGGAGTAGAGGGTGTAGGTAAGGGATTCAACACTCCCTGGGTCGTCACTGGCAGCGGGGTTGGTGTGGCAGGATGGTGCACAGCCCAGGCAGTTTGCATGTGCCTCAAGACTTTGAACACAAAGACCCCAGTGGGTGACCTGGGATTCAAGGTGACAGCATAATTGTCCCATGTCTGTGTAGTGCCTAGTGAAGAAGACTTCAGACCATGAGGGAGAAACACTTCTGAAATAAGCATGGAAATTGCAGCCTTGTGCCTCCCCGTAGAAGTGCCTCTCATGTTCAAACAACCTGTTTGTCATTACTGGAAGGATATGTCTGTTTTCCTACTGGGACAACAGGGAAAGGGAATGGCACATTTAGTAGCTGCAAACTCACTGGTCGGTGAGTGCAGGATCTTCCACTAACAAGTCATCTGTGCTGTTGCCTGAATGGAGTATAGACCCCGTGGTCATGCCATAAACAATACATTCCTCCATGATCCTCCTGGGTGCAGTGTCATGGGAATGATGTCCCTTGTTATCAATACAGGCTGTTCTTGTAACCCTTGTTGGGCTGCTTCTTCCAGTGCTTTCTCGCACGTGCGCATTTCCATCCCTACAGCATTCCTGCCAATCTTTGTATTTCTGTTAAGAATCTCTCCACAAGTACTGGCCTGGCTGGATTGCTATGGATGTAGTTTGGGGGAAGAGCCAGTGTCCTAAGAGAGATGTCCTGCCACATCCCTGGCAAGCTTTGGATACGTGAAGTTTTCCATATGCTCAAAGTGGATTTGATCCAGAAGCAGAAGTCCCAGCTTTGCCCCTCTGGGGCAGCACCCCAGAAACAGAAACATGCAGGAGAGCCCCACGATATGCCTGGTGCACTGTCCTGCTGAAATAGCTTCCAGACTAGGACTGCTTGAGGGTGATGCCCACTACTGTCCCAGCGGAGACGGTGCACATGCCTGGATATGGGTCTGGGACCATCCCAGCTGTGATTTATGACCCTGCTCTCCCTGCTGAAATACTCCCTTGCCCAGAAAGCATTTTCTCTGGCAAGGTGGTGTCTCTGAAGATGATGTTGCATTATCTCTTGTTTCTTCTGGAGATAATCAAGTATGAGGATGCAGACATGGCTATGTGCATGTGTTTGTGTGTGTCTGGCAATAAGTGCTTGGAACCAGCACTGGACCCACTCAGCAGTAGCCTCGTGAAGCTGTTCCTAGACTGGGACACCCATCAGTAGTCCTGCTGCCCTGTCTGTAGCTTAGTATATGTCCCTAGAGCTGGAGAGAAATTCCCACCAACATGAGAGAAAGGTTACACTTGTGCTATAGGGCCACAGGTGAAATATGAGCCTGCTGAACAGGGTGGCTTCTACTCTCAGGTTGAAATCGGAGTGGGGGATATTTATGGTCACAGCAAGGGGATGTGAAACTCCTTAGGCTAGAATGCGTTTCCAACAAAGACACACAGGCTGGCTGTTACCGCTGTCCCTGTACACCCCAGCCGATGCCTGGGAACCCAGGCTTGGTGGGATGGATGACTGTCCTGGGCTGCTCACAATATCCTGAGTTGCTGGTATATTCAGAGAGTTGCCCTGAGGCTAGTGAGTGGTGACATGCTCTGGCTGAACCTGGGCTCAGTCTTTGTGACCAGCTTCACCCCTGCCCTGTGCAACAAGGATCAGACCAGCCCCAGGTGGGCCTGGAGTCTGCTGGCCACCTCTTGGCAGGGAAATGGCTTCCCTTGCACTGGAATTAGAGGGGGAAACTGCAGGGTCTTAACATCCATTGGGTTTGGGGTTATTTTTAACACAGATTAATTTTTCTTAACAATAAAACCTCTTAATTATTTTAGCAATACACAGATGATCACAGCTTTATTAAATACTCAGCCATTGCCACAAAGCTCTTCTCCTGAAATCACTATCCCTCCTTCAAGCATAAATACCTAAAACACCTGAAAATGCCTTTTCATCACCCTGTAGAACACCTTAATCCCACCTGAAATTCCTCTTCAAAAAAAAAACCCAAAGGGCTAGGATGTTAGTCCTCACTGACCAACCAGTAAATTCTGGCTTTGCAGTATTATTTCCTCCATTTCGTTTTGTAGGGACTCAGGAATCACAACTGTCCAATATTTTTCTCTAGAACTGCATTTTAACAATATTTCAGAAGGACTACTCCTTTTATGATGTGTTGATAGCAATGCTATCAACAATTGACAGCAACTGCTGAAAGGAACTAGAAAACGTATCAGAAATCAAACCCATCTTGCTGTGCCTGAAGAACTGAAGAAGTGGCTCTTCTAAAGCAGATTCAAAATTGCTGTGTTCAGAGGCATTTGCACAGCCACTGTGGTTAAAGAAGCAATCTTCAATGGAATTAAAGCTTCTGTACCATCAAAAAGTGACTGTTCTTCATCAAATAGTATAAATACAGACAGGGCTTTCAGCAAATTCTTAAGTTTTTTTGACACCTCCTTTAACAAAAGAAAAGAAATTAATAATTTGTCATTTGCTGTATAAAATTTGCTCTGAGATTCAAATTCATTTCCTACTGTTCTTTTCTAGAAATGTATTTCTGTGAGAAAAATTCCAAGGATCCTAGTGTTACAGAGTAAGAACAGGACAAGTATTTGCTTATTTTAGACCTAAACATACAGATATTAAATACCTCAGTTAGTCATATGTTTAACTATCTGTCTACGCTACATGAGTAAAATAGCAGCCTATTTTGTTTTCAGATCTGTTACAGGCTTGTCTTGGTCAGGAGGATGTAATTTTAAAAGTGTGTTGGCAGCAAAAGGCTATGAAATGAACTCTCCAGGAGTTCCACAACACTTACAGCTCTCTGTCCTCCTTACGAGATCAGAGGAGGGTTTAGCTTCTTGCCTGATGAAAATTTTTCTTCCCTGAAGAACTGAAGATGTCCATGAACTCTGGCACCATTATCCAGTCCACTTCTTGTCCTGTAATAGGCCTAACCATATCTGCGCACTAAGAATGGCTTGTGGATAAAAAAGCACTCTGTCCTCTGCTTAACAGAATCTGCAATAGAAAGTACCAGTGCTTTGCTGGCAATGATTTTTTCTTGTGCGTCTTCCTTGTGATTTAAGCATATAAAAGGATTGTGAAGGGAGACATTATTTTTGGAAGCTCGATTGTTAGTCTGGGGAAAGAGTGTATCTAAGACATTTTCATGCTCAAAACAGTGAAGATCATAAAGTGAACTTGTAAAGTTTGGACCTGGTCTCTTCAGGCAACTAACTAAACCTATGATGATGTCAGTGGTGTACTTAAAAGATAGCCGTGGCTGAACGAAGGGGGCTAAGAAGTAAGACCACTTCAATAGTGTGTATGGCTGGAAGGGACTACTAGAAAACAGAAATGGAAACTTCTTCTTTTTTTTTTTTTTTATGAAGCTTTTTATTCAATTGTTAAATAGAAAGAGGTAATAACTTAACTGTGCAGACAAAAGGAGAAGCACGCCAGATGTATAGAATTCATACATCTACATGGCTTGGGGAATAAACTTTCTCAGGAAGATGAAAACTTCGATTCTTAATAGAATTAAATTTCATACTGATCCAAGCCAGAACAGCAGCAAAGTAGGAAACACGTAATTTCAATATTCACAGAATAGGTTCTTCTTCATTAAGTCAGTTGTAGAAGTTAGGTTTTCTTTGGGTCTTCACTGTAAGTGAAATGAAAGAATATTTAGCTTTCAGAGCTCTGACCAAACTGTAGTATTAATAAAGTATGTAAATGATAAATCACATTTTATCTGACAACTAGGATTGTTTTATGGCTGTTGACACATCAAAGTGGCATGGGCAGTTTTCTTATTCTTCTTCCCTTCCATAGCTACAATGGACAGAAATAGACACTACATAGACCCAATGCAAAATTGCTGGTTTGGTTTGAGTATACAGTTAAGTTACTGCATTTCAGTGGATTTATGCAAACTCTGTGTGCTTGTTCTCACCCCATGGCAAATACAAGGTCATATGATATGGCTGAGCTTTCTCACACACTATTGCACTTCTGTACAGTTGCTGTAGGCTCCAGATATGCACACATGCATGTCTTTATTCCAGCTGATACATGCTAACTTAGAAACCTGTTGTTAACTTTACTGTATAGCTGTGGCCTTGGGTCTTCATTAAATAGGACTGAAGAAAATGTGGTTTCGGTGAATACATTCCAGAGATCCTGACCATGGAAATACTGCCTCTCTTCTTGCCAGGGCTGGGTGAGCTAGTTCACTATAGATATGTCTTACTCTCTGAACTGTGTGATTGAAAACTGCATCTTTTTCAGAGGAGCAATATATTTAAATACTGCATTATGATTTATTCTCTTTCTACTGTACTAGTAACACTAGCAGTAACATTAAATTGATGTCACCCTTAATGGCACATGCTTTGGAGTGGCACATATCTGAGAGGCAAGGTGAACAGTGAATCACCTGACTAACACCATTTGTTCTGACCATGGCCCCATCTGCCTGAATGAATGAATGGTGTTGGTGTAGGACTGTTCCATTATATCAAAAGCAAGGTAGGTAGTGATGGCTCTTGTAGAGAGTAGTTCCTCAATGTTTTTCCTCTGTGAGAAGGAAGGTTGATTTGACACAGATTGTTTTTCTTTGCCATTCTCTTTGTTCTCAGACCTACCAGAAGTAAAGGTGGCTCGGAAACCAGAAGCTGTACCAGCACCATCTGTGACAAATTCTACAAGCATAAGATTACTAGAAGCAACTACATCATTGGGTATCTTTGATCCACAGGTCTTGTCCATTAGAACTGCAGAAGAC
Source organism: Falco rusticolus (assembly GCF_015220075.1). Classification (NCBI taxonomy): domain Eukaryota; kingdom Metazoa; phylum Chordata; class Aves; order Falconiformes; family Falconidae; genus Falco; species Falco rusticolus. The sequence continues at coordinate 44,943,101 of NC_051193.1, forward strand.
TTGCTGGATCCATCATAAACTTTAACATAATCACCCTGACAGCCTCTGGTTGTCTGCAGCTCAAAGGCTTGAAAGTGCAGAGAAATCTGGAAGGGAAGAGAAAACCAGCCTTTAATATATGTATGTGACTTCTTTCACAGAGTGTCCTTTAAAACAGACAGAATCTAAGCTGTAGCCAAGCCCAAACTGGAACTGCTTAGCCAGCCTTGCCTCTCATCCTCTGAAGTTGCAGAGTTCGGATCTAATGGGCCTATGACTGAATGCTTCCGTGCTCAGATTGCTTTGCCTTGATTTTGTAAGCCTGAAGCCCAAAGTATGGAATTTTTTCAAAATCGCAGGTCTGCAGTTGGTTTTGCCCATACCTGGCTTAAGGTGTGAAGAAATAGAGACTAGGCTGAAATGTCTCTCATATTATCAGGCAAGTAGAATGCAGACAAAGCACAAAATGCTTAGCATAGAAAGATGTAAGTTCAGCCATATTCCAAGACCACTATTGACCTGTGATTACCTTTCTGGATCGGGTTCGGATGAGCCAGACACAGTTGGTATTGTCTGAGTAATTTCTGGGGTGGTTGGCAGAGCTCAGTGACCCAGACGCTTCATCAAGAATAGTGCTGCAGCGACCTGAGAAAGAAACAATGTTTGCAGGCTTGCAGAAGCTTCCACTCATTTACAATTACAATTACAATCTCTTCAGAATGGACTGTTCTCAATTTTCTGATCTGTCAGCATTCATTTCAGAGTACTGGTATGATTAAAATGAAGAATATTGTTGTCCTAATTTTCATGTAATGCATAAGTATCTGCATCAAAATGTAAAGTGGTACTTGGAAAAAATGTTAGCTTTTATTGATTAGCTCCAGTTTAGCAAGGGATCTCTTTCTGCACCTCTACAAAGACTGACAGGTTTCAGCTCACTGCAATTGGTGACGTTGTTTTCCACTGAGATGGGGAAGTCAAGTGATGTCAGAAGAGTCAAGCGCATATATGATGCCTCTGCAATGCTCAAAATCTAAGCTTAGGAGGAGGATTTGGGCTTTCCTCTGTGCAAGGGGTAATACTTTATTAGTCATGTTTTTTTCCCTTTGACTGATTTCTCTGATTTTATGGAAGAATTTATTCTAGCAGACATTAAAATTAAAGAGTTAAAATACATACATATTTAGAATGACAGCTTAAATATGAAAACTGGACAAGGCATCATGACATGGTTCCTGTTCAGAGGAGCCTACAACTGTTTTGGTTTGGCTCAGGTCTTAAATACAAACTGCAAGGAGGAACAGAGATGTCTGGCTCTTTGTGGGGTTTATAGTTGTCTCCTGAGCTGTAAGAAACCAAATTATTTCAGTGAAGTATATAACATGGTATGCAGTTAGGCCAGTTGCACAGCAGCCACTTACGCCGATAGTGAATGTGTTAGATTTAATTTGGAAGCACAAAACATTTTCTCACTAATCACAATGTGCCTCCAAGTTCACCTTTGCATTCCCTCCCAGGTTAACCCTAATGGGTACCATGAATTTAGGAGAAGAGTCTCACAGTCTTTGATGAGAAACTGCTGTCTGCAGTGTGCCCAAGCATCTCTGTGAAGGATCTGGGTGGAAGATGAAAGGATGGCTTTGAGATACTTACTGCAATTGTAAAGTTTGTTGATTTTGGCCACGTCCAAGTTACTCAGTCCCTGCCTCTGTCCAATAGGTACTGATCCATCAGGAATTGGTACAATAGTTGCTTTCCCAGTGGTATTAGTGAATGTGTAGCTGCAAAAAACATGGAAAAATATGTTCTTTAAGTACAATTACTTCTTTCAGGAATTAATGGCATGCTTTGGAGAGAAAACAAGAATTGTACATGTGTCATTGTGATTAACAGTGCTGTTCAAATAGGTTTAATTAAGATGTCCAGCAGTAAGCTGAGTCAATCTCAAGATGCCCTCCTTTGTTCCCAAGCTCAGCTGTACATGGTTCCTTGTATAACAGAGCTGTAGAATTGTTTGGATTGAAAAAGACCTTTAAGATCATGCAGACCAACTGTTAACCTAGCATTGCCAAGTCCACCACTAAACAGTGTCCCTAAGTGCCACATCTATGCATTTTTTAAACACCTCCAGGAATGGTGATTCCACCACCTCCCTGGGCAGCCTGTTCCAACACTTGACCACCCTTTCAGTGAAGACATTTCTCCTAATATCCAATCTAAACCTCCCCTGGTGCAACATGAGGCCATTTTCTCTTAGGGAATGGCTTGTCTGAACTCACTGTTTTTCTCAGAAGGGGGAATGGGGAAACTTGTAGTCAAGAGAGAATTATTATAGAAACTAAATCTAATTTAAGATTTGCATTCCAACAAAAGCGATGCCATGCTGCTACTTACGGGCCATAGTGCATTACTGAGGAATAGTCATATGGAAGACCCAGGTTATTGGAGTTTTCAAATTTCTTGAAGTCTGGTCTGTCAGCTGTAATATATGATATTGTACTTAGAGTATGCTTTCTATCTATTCCCTTCAGGGAAGAAGGAAGAGTTGGGAACAGTTGGATGTATCTACATCACTTTCTACATTGAGGAGTTCAAAGGTACTTACCTGGACTGATGTACTCCCACATGATCTTTACATATTTATCCCTGTCACTTCGAGAATGTTCATGCAAAAAGCCCAGAGCATGGTCCAGTTCATGTTGAATTATTCCTTTCCACATGCAGCCTCCTTTCATCACAGAGACAGTCTGTCCACCTCCTACTTTCCCATAGTTGGACCAGCAGCTGAGAGAGGCATTGAACACCAACAGAAGACTTATGGGATTTTTATCATCAGGCAGGCAAAGGGACAGTACAGAGAACCTTGCTTCACACACATCTTGTGGGAGTGGAAGGATTCCTTCCTGTCCACTGTGATAGTCAGAGCCTACAGAAGAGCAAAACTGGCCACAGCATAGGAAACAACACACATGTTCATCATCACTAAAGCTTCCTGGAAGACCTTCATTAGCAGGGAGGCTCCTTCATCCTGATTTTCTGTACTCAGTGACTTTAACTCCCTAGAAATAACAAATTTTTTTTCCAAAATACTGAACAATGTGTCAGAGATGGACTAAGATCAACAACAATTTCAAGCTAATGGATATTAAACAATTCCCCTGTAGGCTCTGATTCTGAAATTGACAGCCAACTGTGATTCAGAGAACTGTTTATTTCATAAGATGAAATTAGTTTTGCTTGTGCAAAAAAGACCTACAGTAATCTGTTATATGTTGTGCCTAAGTGTGCATTATATCACACAGAAATCATGAGCTTAGAAATTCTTTCCACCTTAATGGTGTTGTCCCATGATCTCCATCACTTCTTTGGTGAGTTCCTGGTGTAACTGCTCAGCCCTTGCACTAGCAAGGTATCCAAGGAGGATGCCTTGGTGGCACTGTGATAAAACATAAAGTTTCTTCTCTAAATCTATTCCTTTTTCCTCTGTAAGGTCACACAGAATGAGTGTCATGATGAATTGAAAAACAATGTAGAAATAACTTGTTAATCTATCAATCAACTCACCCATCCGCAGATTTAATGCTGAGGTAGTCACGTTCTGTCTTGCGCTTCACAAAACTAATACAAGTCAGTGTTTCAAATTCTGCCATGGCATCATGAATCCCCTTTATGTGGCTCTCCTCTAGAGAAGAAAGGGTTAATTTAGGGGGTCACACAAGGGCAATGACAGGTGCCATTAAAAACTCACAAGTCCTCAGAAACAGGGTAAATGAGGGACAGCCTAGGCTCTTTCTTGCGTTTTGCTCAGTAATGTATTTCATTTAAGATAATAATAGTCTGGAACCAGATTCTCTATATCCAGATATTTGTCCAAATGGATTCAAGGGGGAGCCTTTTTTTCTCAACTACTTGTTTTAAATTATAGTGGTGATTGTTGATGTGTCTTCTGGTTGGACACTGGGAGACAGCTATGGGAAACTATTTTGCTAATGAAAAATAGGTGAGGGAAACCACACTGCAATGTGTGGCATGAACCTTATACAGGCAGGTATTCTGGCAAGTACCATTACCGGAGATGATCATTCTTGCCTCCAAGAGACCAGACCCAAAACATTATGGATGCAAACTTCTCAAGCAAATTTGATCTCTTTTCCTTTTTCCTGTTCAGCTGTTTGTAATTTACAATTCATCTGTGCTAAGCAAATCCTTAAAAATTATTTAATCAACTGTTTGTGTGGCCACTACAAGGAGGTTTCTACCTGAAGCTTACTGGATTAAAAAAAAAGATAACAATTAAAAAATAAAGAAGAATTATCAAATTTTACACCCACCGTAAGTAGGATCCAAGACATAGGGAACACGAACGATCCCATCTCTGGACTGGGGCCAATTGCAATGGCGACAGCTGATGGCACTGCGACTCCTTCGTGGAACTATGTCACCTTCTTGCAAGTACTGAGAGCTGCCTGTGGTGAGAGAAAAGGGATGGAAATGTCTGAGCCCTAGATTGCTGTATGCTTGCTAAGCACACTTGGAAAAGTGTTACTATCAACTTATCATCCTTTTCTGGTTTTCCCTAAGCTCCTGACTAACATGAGAAATGGACCACTGGGCTATAATTCAGGGGTCCTCAAACTTTTTAACCAGGGGGCCGGCGCTGGATGAAGTGGCAGGCAGCCATCTGCAGCTGCTTGGTTCCCCCCCCAACCCCCGGCACGGCGGGGGGGAGGGGGGGGGGGAGGAGCGGGGCGGGGGTGGTCTGTAAATACCGGGGGCCGGATTGAGGACCCCTGGGCTAGATGGACATTATCTACTTGCCTACCTTTTCTGCTGTATTCTTAGCTAAGAGAAGAGGGCAAGCTCCAGCTCTGTTGGGTGGGGTTGAGGCAAGAGGGAATGACCGAAAGCAGTTGGAATAGTGAGAGGGATGCTGCACTTTGGTACTATTTCATTATCCATCATGTGACACTGAATGAATGGCATCAAATATCCACCCAGAAAAGGTGCTAGGCAAAGGCAGGAGGTGCCAATAAGGAAACTCAAGAAGGCAAGCAAACCAAAAAGAAGAGTATTGTCTAGAGAAAACTACTGCAATGTTTGGAGCCCAGTAGTAAAACTTCTTGAATGACTGCTAAAAGGGAAGATGTGAGGAAGACAAGCTGATAGAATGGGGGATGTTTGGAAAAAACAAGGAAGAGAAAGTCTGGAGCAGGGAGTGTGGAACTGACCATAACTTATCTAGGAGTCTGTACTACAAAGCCATGTGATAACTGAACACAAGTGATGCTCGCATTCAAGAAAAAGGCCATTAAACAATAAATCATTCAAATACCCAAGTTCTCTTTTTATGTCCAAAAAATGACAAAGATGCCAAGAGTTAAAGCTGTCTGAATAGTTCAGTTGCCTGCACACCTGGTATTACCTTCAGTATTGACACTACAGATTTCAGATGCCATGGGGATTCAGCAGGCCACACAGCAGTCCCAGTGGCCTGTCTCTGGGTGTCCCTAACATGATGGTGTTTAAAATGAGGGAAATATTTGCACAGATTGTGGTAAGACATTGTACCTCCCACATCACCCCTATAAAGCAACAAAGGGAAACCCATGATAAGCAGGGCTTTGGTGGCATTACCTTTGTTAACTTTCAGAATTCTGTTAAAAATAACTTCGTCCTCAGAGGCAGTCTCTGTAGGCAATGGAGATTCTGCACAGAAATACAAGAGTATCATTTTCTCATTCCCAGGGAAACTACAAATCCTGATTTTTAACCTGATGTGTTTCCAGGGGCTCACTTAGATTGATCAGTCCCTGACTACAATGATGCATGGAAAACTTGCAGAGCCTATTTAGGGACTGGCATGGTGTTCAGTCATGTAGATATTTGCTCAGTGACACAATCTTGTGAACCTCCCTGCTGTGGTTATTTTGTCATTAATCCAGTACCAGGAACCATTCCCTTTCAATCTTCCCCTCTCTCCCTTTTTTAAATTTGTTTTTCCCAAGCCATTGCATTTTAAGGCCTGGACCTTTGGCTCGTATAAGTCTGTATTGTCCTGCTCAAGCGGCCAGCTGGCTGCTCCGTGCGCTCAGACAGCAGTTTTCCTTTGGCGTGCACAGTTCACACTCAAACCCCCAACAGAAGACACCAGGAGCAAAAAAGGATGGAGGGCAGTCCTACTGCTTGCTGCTGGCCATGAAAAATCCTTGAAACCAATGAAACCAGAACTGCATTCCTATTCCATGGGTTGGACTGATGTCCCCATCTAAGCCCGGCATCAGGGACTCCTAGGCCTTACAAGTGGCACCAGCCAGCTCTGAGCATTGTGCAGTCAGTCCTGACATCAATAAAAAGCATGAGCACGTGGCCTTGGTGTTTCTGTAACCTTTGGAAGAGGCTTAAATCAGGTCATTATCTAAGAAGAGCTAATTTTAGCAAAAGTAACAGCTGAGGTTTTTAGCAAGACCAAGCAATAGGCCAAAACTCAGACTCTGCTTTGAAATGAAATATTACGGTAAGTGCATTTAATATTTCTTCCTTAAGATTAATTTGTGTTAAGAATGTGTTATTTTCTGGCATAACTGGGTAGCCAATAATCAGTACTTCTATCAAATACTTACATTTAGATGGAATAATACATACCGAATATATCCTCTTGCGTAGTAACCTGCGAGAATGATGCACTAGTATTATCTCACACTTTATACTGTAACATGAATATCAAATAATATAACATCCAAAGGATCAAAATGCTACCATTGAAAGTATCCTTTACCAGTGCAGTCTTGAGCTTTTATATACTGTGCCATGTGTGAAGAAGTACCATGGTGTGGTAGATATTCTTTTCTGATAACTTGGCAGATACGGAAATCATCAAGGGAATTAGTGCAGAAGAGTTGGGAAATGCAATTTGAAGTGTAGAGTAAGTTTCAGACCTTCCAGCTTTATTTATGTCCCTGCTAGTAGGAGTGCAAGGCTGTTGAAATTGCTGATTAAGTCCTCCCATTATCACCTCCTAACACAGCGGTGAAAGGCTGTGGTAAGTAGTGCTTCTAGGGAACTGTGGGGCTGGTACCCAGCTGTGGGGGTCATGTCTGTAGCAAAACAGATTGCCACACTTATCTTGCCTTTTATATATAAAAAGCAAGTTTATGTTTTCTCTATGACCCCGGAGAAGGCAAAAGCTTCCTGGGATGTGGCTATATCTGGACATTATGGAGCAATAAATGGAATAGGGATGGAAACTGCTCACTCTGTTACACTGTTGATCTGAGAAGACTTTCCAGCACAGATGGACATACAGGTGGAGTACATGAGTCTTGACCGCAATTTCCACAATGCTGAACCCCAAAGTGATCAAAAGAGCAGATAAAGCCGTCCTTACCTCAGTAGGTTCTGTTGCTGCAAAAAGCAAGGAAGAAAAAGGCAAGCAAAAGGGGTGAATTAGATTTTAAACACAACTTCACAGTGTTCAATAGCACAGGCATCCTCAACCACAGAAAATCCTTTGGCAGGTCCCTTTGCTTGGTGGGGAACAGAGTGCACTAACCAATGCATAGGCACAGAAACTAAATTGATGTTTTGACAAACACCTATGAAAAATCCTACTAGATCACGCTGAGGGACAGAATCCTGGTCATTTACCATCTAAGAATAAGCAAAGGATTTATCAGCTTCAGTGTGGAAAATGACAAAGGAAACTAGGGACAAGAATATGCTGTGTCCCTAGATTTCACTGCAACAGGTGCAGGCTAACCAGCTCAACAATCCTCTGGTTTCACAGTATCAAAGACTAAAATTATAGCATGGGATGAAGGCTATAATTTAGCATGGTGCAAATAATCTCAGCTTCAGTATGTACCTGACAGCAGCTTGGAACTATTCTGAGTCCTAAGGTGTCTTTCTAGTGTGATGTCTTTTGGTTTCTGCCGAATGTCAGTTTCTAGATACAAACACGGAAATGAAAATATTATCTGATATATAAAATTCTACGCAGACATTTCATTATAATATCATAGAAGTTTAGAAATTGCAAGGACCTCCAGAGGTCACCCAGTTTGTATGCTTTCCCTAGGGCAGAAACAGTTTTATCTGTGTTTTTCCTGACCACAGTCTGTTTGACCTGTTCTTAAGTATGATGGATATGCCACGAGCCTGTCTGGCAATCTCTTCCAGTTTGCCAATAATTGCACTCTTCTTTGTCAAAATATAAAGCCACTTTTTTTTTTCCTATCCAACGCTGACACAGGGAATACTTATGGAAATAGTTCTTGTTTCTAAACCTAACATTGTTCCTTATTTTTTTGACCATGTTTCTTCAACAGAAGATGTGCCAAGCTCTGTCACACCTTGCAGCACCTTTTCCTTTCCACAATGTTTATTGCCTAAATGTACTGAGGGGACTTCCTGCTATTCAGAAGCTATCTAGAACCTGCAACAGAATTGCTTTTATTGAACCAAAAGGGCTTCAGTCTGTCTTTCCAAAATGTTACTTCAGTTACATGGCAATTGAAGTCCACTGTAATGATGGCAGTTTATTACAGAAAAGTTCAGTCAGTTCCCACCAGCTGCATCAGAGAGATCCATGGCATCTAAAAATGTTCAGCAGGGAAACACGTTTTTGAGATGGGTTGACTGGATTCAGAATTCATGTACCCAGAAAGCACTAGATTAATTGACTAGTTAAAGTCAGTGGAAATCAGGCTCCAGATTCCTAGGCACATAAAGTCTGCAAACCCTTTTTAAAACCCAAATCAGGTATCATAGAAGGCATCTGCCACGTCCTTCAGAAAATGAACATCTGATGCGATACAGCTTTCAAAATGATACAATTCACATTTTCCCTGCACTGTAAATACTCAAAGATGTCTGCAAAGGCACAAAAAGCAGTAATGATGGTAAATTAAAGCTCACTGTATGTATTTATCCCAGTAATCCTGCAGCTTTGAGTCTCAGCTAACTAACTACTTTGAAATTGAGCAAGCACAGCTCCAAATATACTGAGTGGTAATTTTACAACATCCCTTTGCTTCCATGTCATAAATGACAGCTCAAAAGAAGAATTGGTTACTTTTCATTAGCCACTTACTTGCTGTGACTATGTTAAGCAAGTTTTTCCAAGGCCTCTTCCTCTCACAACACATCACAGCTGTGTTGTAAGCTAAGCTTGTACTATTTGTTTTCTACCCCAGCACAAAGCAAATCTTTCTCTGACACCTGAAATCTCTTTTTCTTACTCCTGTGCTGAGGTAGGCACAGAGGTAAATCAGCAGCAGTCTTTTTGTAACACTCAACTTAATGGAAAGGTATCAAAATGTCTTATGAATATTTTATTTTCAAGCCTGTGAAAGCACATCTAAATTAACCTAACAAAACATACTCCAAAAGTATGTGTAAAGCACAACTGTGTGAAAACACATCTGTAGTCAGCCAATAACAAATTAGGAAACATAGCTTTATTTAAAAGGCCTGAGAGTCAGTGCTTTCACATACTCTGAAGCCAAGTCATTCACACACCAAGGTGTGTGATACACAGTCAAGGATTAACAGTTCTCTTCAAAATACAGTATAAATTCTACTTACTTGTTGTGCTGTTTCCATAGCTGTCCTGCAAAACCAGTAAGTAAAAAACATTATTCTTCCACAGCTCATAAATGCAGCAACAATATCATCAAAATCAGGCCAAAGGGGGGAACTAAATTATTAGATTGGCTTTATATATTATTATATGACTAATATTTTTCCTGCAGGAACTTTATCAAAATGGGTTTTCACAGCTTCACTCCAGGAAGAACAGGTCAATCAGAAGATGGAGTACAGTTGCATAGATCTGCTCTCACCTGAATAGGGAAGCCCAGGGCAGCGTGAAGCAGAAATGCAGTGAAGACTAGGAACATCTTCAGATCCATTCTCCAGCCCTGACAGACCACCGGTGCGTGTCCTTGCCTCTGCCCGTTCAGGAACCCTGCCGCTAGATATACCAGCAGAGCCTGCTCTGCCAGGGCTGAAAAAAACTGCCCCAGCCAATGAGGACCCTAGCAGGAAGCAAACTTCTTTTGCAACCTCAACAGCCAGTTTAGCCTCTGGGCATCTCCCAGTGCTGTGCTATTGCTGTCACAGTGATCTATAGCATCCCTTGTCTTCATACTGTCATTCATGCTGTTCTCTAGAGCTGTATCAGCCTCATGCTTGTACTGCCATGCACTTCCCCTGTTTCCTGGAGGATCTTTCCTTAAGTGTTCACTTTGATACCACCTAGGAAGCCCTCCTGCCTGGGTGACTTTCCAGAGTAATGTATTGTTGGGATTTCAGAACATAAGTGATTTTTTTTATGTCACAGAAAGCACAGAAGACTATGGCAGTATTGTATTGCTTTGCAACACACAGCACATCACTACTCAAGTGAGGTCATGTCTGTGTCTTCCCTGGGAAGATATCCTTCGTCTTCTCAGCTTATAGTTCTACAAGTAGAATTTTTGTTTCCTCCTCTGTTTCCTGATGTTTCATGACATCAGGAACATTTCCTGTGTTCCATAATTTCTGGCAATCTGACAGTTGTAGGTGCCCTCATGAGCTTTGTGAAAAGCAGAGGGGAAAAAAAGACAGCAGCAGCATAAGCAGCACTTACTCATTTTGAGAACGATTAACAGATCTGCTGCTTGTGGAGTGCACTCGTCCAGAAGTGGGTGTAGGAAGCAGTGAGCAGACCTAGCAAGAAATGCTTGTAGGAGGTAAACCAGCAACCACTGAGCCTCTCATCACAGCAACCTCTTGCCACAACCACTTCTCACTGCAAACCTCTGCTTGGCAAATCATTTGCTGAAGTGTCTGGTCTCTGATACACATTTGTTTTCTGTCACAGTACACTCCCCATGCACAGAATAGGAAACAATTACAGAATGTACATATTCTGTCTCTAGATCATGCTAGGGCTCAGGTACCCTCAGAGTAAGTTTTAAAACACTCACACTGTTCTTCTTTCTGTATTGAATAAGATGTTCTAGAAGTTATCCATGCTGGTGAATGAATCAAGAAGCAGCAGAGGGCTTTGCACCTATTTGTCTCCAAATACCCAGTCAAGGCTAGCAGTTACATGGATCTGAACTGCATCGGTGGGGATTACTCTTCATTTTAGTGGAGGAAAGTTCACAGTCACACATTGCTACCTATTTTAGGAAAGTCTGGGCTGACAAAGTCCAGGGACAAACTTTCATTACCCCCACAGGGAGGCACTATAGGGGAGTACTACTGTTCCCTTTGAAGTAAGGTATGCCCTAGGCACCAGAGAGTAAAAAGCAGGGTAGCACATGGTCCTTTCGACCATGAAAGAACAACGATCAAGCAGGCATTGTCAGCATGCTAATCCTGCTGACACAGGCAGTTTGTGTGTCCTCTGTGTGCAGAAATGTTTGCACTTAAGCAATGCTAAATGCCTTTCTTCATATTTGGGTTTCATAGGGATGGAAATCTTCCTTGTGCTGAATCAAAGTTGTGCAGATCTGGTCTGCAGTCCTAGAATGGTTCTCCAAGTTTCTCACTCAAAACAAGGGCAAAACAAACGTCTGTGATGCCAGGTGCCTTGGTATGCCAAAACCGTACAAAAAAAGACACTGCAGAATGGGACTTGTGTAGAATCTGCTTCCATTAGAGTTTAGGGGGAAAAGGGAAGGGTCAGACTGCACTCAGAGAAAACCAGTCCAGGAGCAAAAAGAGGGATCAGCAAAAGTGAGGGAACAAGACAAACTTAAAAAGCAAGCTAAGAAGGTTGGTACCTTAGCATCTTTATAGCATGTCATTGGGAAAATATTACAGCCTCCTGAGTGAGTGATTAACCGCCTGTGCTCAGGAAAGAGCGAGGGAACTGGGCTGGCAAAAAGGGTGGTGCATATTTTATGCCGAATATGCTAATATGCTGACATATTAAGCAGTTGATCAGACAGCTGCATGCCACCTTTTCTGCATGCTGACACTAGCAATGACAGGGGAGATTGCTGTTATGATCAAGAATGTGGCTGAAAATGCTACAGCTGGCAAAGTACACACAACAGAGAGGGGGAGTGCTGACACTCATGCCTGCTGCTCATCCTGAAGATCTTATCAGCTTTGGTTTGTGCCTGATACTTAGATTCAATATTTGGTTATTTTCCTAAGTGAGGTGTTCATGGGGGAGGACTTGTCAGCGATCCTGTTTTCAGTAATCAAAAAATTACCTACCTTTTCTGAGATATTGCCAAGATAGGACATGGTTTTACCAGATGCGGTCAGGCTGGTACCTCCAGCAGAAAAAGTGCCACAGAAGTTGTCTTGGACCTTTAGGAACCAAACTAAGCCTTAACAAAGAGATGCTGTCTTTGCATGTATAGAAGAAAAGCATGAGTGAAATTTTGTCAGACTTGAGTTCTTCTGTGTGTATGTCTCAGTTTCTGATGGCCAGTAGGACCACACAGACTTTGCAGATGTGAATAATGATTACCAGGTGTCCAAAAACAACAACAAAACGTCAAGAATTACTTGGACAGTGTCATACTCTGCAAGATGTCTGTCAGCAAAAAGACCACTGATCCTGAAAGGCTACTGCAAAACTTGGAGTTATGCCTGAGGATGTATGCTGATTTGCAGAGACCTATATGCATAATCAAGAAAAGAATTTACAGACGTGCAAGTGAAAAAATGTATTTTCTCTTCTGTTGCATATGGGAGTTTGCTGTAAAGTGGACATAGCCAAAACCAAAACAGGAGATGTATAAAAGTTACAACACTTCTGTAGATGTCTTTCAGAATTTGCTCAGTTGTGTGTCATTTAGTCATATGTTTTATACCATTACTATTCTCTTTGGAGTGTTTCATTGTAAACAGATCTCAAAATATAATGTATTTTATCATCAAGACCTAGTTACAAAAAAGAAATAATGTGTCTATTACAGCTAACTACTAACCTCTATAACTACTAGCTACTAATTGCTGTGTAGTAAAATGCAGGAAAAAATAACTCAAGGAAATAAGAAAATTGACACATTTATGTTGAACAGCTTATGAAAGTTATGTGGTAGCTACCATGCCCAATTCATGGTAAATTACATTAACAAATCTTAGAGGTTTTAAATCATCTGGCTTTACCAAAACCAACCATTGAAGCAGTGGTATGGTCCACACGCCCTAACTGTAATTGCTGTGGATTGGCATCACATAAATAAACACCGCACAATTACATTTACAGTCTGGGGTTAATGACAAGCCTGAACCAAAAATATATTAATTTGGACAGAACTGCTCAATATAATTTCTCAGGAACGTCTGCTTTGTGGGGCATTTCGGTATTTTGGCTCACTTTCATTTGGAAGAGGAATTCTGGTTTCAGCTCAGCTCTGGGCTCATTCATTGTGAACCCCAGTCCTCTGGCCAGGAAGTCTGCTCCCATGCATTGCTTCCAGCTCAGTGCTTTTTAGTTTCCCTCTCACTAACTCCAAGTGTTGTAACACTCTACCACACAGAGTTCACTTCCTTTTCTGTGGTGTCTTTATTATCAGATAATTTTCAGATATAAATCAGTCCTCACACAAGCTTTTTCTATGCTGGCTTAAAGGACTTTCAACCCTTTAGGCTTTCACATAATTCAACCTTTCTTGGTTCTAAAATCACTTTTTAATTCCTTCCAAATTGTCCATATCTTTTTGGTAATGCAGTGATTAGGAGTGGATCTTTTCAGTTGAATTCGTGTCACCCAGTATTGCACTGTGCTGATTGAGACTATCATTGAAGCACTGGCAGCTTCTGAGGGTTCCATAGGTAACCAGCATAGGCTTCAAGTCCCTGTACAGAAGACTGAAGTGTCATAAAAGCCAACTCTAGATAAGGCAAAGTGCAGCTGGAAGCTGTTTTCCCACACCCAAGAACATACTTGTTGCATCAATAGATTTACTCATCCTTTATGTCCCTCTTCACATTTCTTTGGATCCTACCTCCCAGAGAAAGACATGGAGTTGCTCAGCGTGATTCCTATTCGACTTTCTGTTGTGCTTCCAATTTCTGAGGGGCTCCTGAGGGATTCCCATGTCCTTGCTAACACCATCTGTAGCAATGAATCTGCATAGTCTGCAGGTTCCTTAGCAGAGCACTTACACATCCTGCAGAGTATTAATGACTAGCTCCAGCCATGCTCCTAGCCCTGGCAGTGTTTCTGTGAAAGAACTCAAATATAAATTATGAACATTGGCTTGCTATTAATTAATCACTTTTCTAATCAAAAAGCCAAGCCTAGAACCTTTGATCTTTAGTCTGTCATCAGAAGAAGAGAGACAATGAAGAAATATATATATTTTTGATAGATTGCTCTTTACAAATGGAAAATATGCAGTTAGGGGGGAAAAAACCAAAAAAAACCAAAACCAAATAAAAAAACAAATTGGAAAATCAAAACATTGTAACTTCTTAAATAAATGTTGAAACAAAGTTGATTTTCATTTCAGAGTCAGATTCCAAGGCCAAATCTAGCAAAACACAATTTGGCAATTGAGCTAGCATTTGTAATGATGTATGATCCAACAATTTTTTGGGCTGAGGGAGGGGAATGGAGGTGACAAAACTGGAACTTTAATTTGGACAATTCACTCTAGTAATGAACTTCTGATTGTCTTGAAAAAAACCAACAAATTCCTTTCTTTTATCAGGAGAAGCCATCTGATTTGTCTACTGCCCTTAGGTAAAGAATGGACGGATCAAAGGTTTTCGATGATGTTTCCAGCCTGCAGAACAATGTTACGCTGATTGCAAAGGAATCCATGTGATGGGGTAAGGTGCGAGCAGTTTGAGCCGTGCCTGGGGTTATCTTTGGTCTCTCTGCCCTCTGAAGAGAGATGCCATCACATGGATGCTGGCCCAGCTGCACACGTACAGGGCTGGGGAGGTATCCTGTCTGCCTCCTTGAGACAGATTGTGCAATGCCAGCCAGCCACCCTGCTTGGTTTCATCTTCTGTGAGCAAGGGTCTCCTGTTACCAGAGGGAAGCTTTTGGTCACATTAACTGAGCCAGGACAGTTACCTTTGTGAACACCTGTTTGGTGATTTAACTGAGGGAATCAAAACATCGTCTCATGTCTGCTTCTCAGATGAGTGCATGGGAGCTGAGTGTGCTTTAAGTGAAAAGCACCACATCTTTGCCTTTATGCTACACAGATTTGCCTGATAGAGTCCATCGGCAACCCTAGTCATTGTCTCTCCCCCTGGAACAAATATGCTCCCATACACTGTCATCACCATCAGGTAGCCACACTTCAATGACTTTTTTCCCTTTGTACCTCATCAGAAAGGCTGTCTGTGCTGCCTATGTCAATACCTTTGCTTGTTATTCACTTACTGGCTTCCCAACTGTCCTCTAGGCAGGACTTTTGAATATTTCAGTGGGAGTCTGGAGAAGACAGTTTCAGTCTTACTGTGTTTTTCTAAATGCCTACTCCCCACACAATGTGAGCCTTGCTGTGAACTACACCCCTTTACAGGTTAGTATATGGCTTTGCCTCCTCTTCTGGAAGGATGATTTGTAGCTCCACTCGTGCCTCCCAGGCAGGTGAGTTTGGACACTTTCCCCTGCTACTTCTGACTTTATCTGGATCCACAGAAAATTATTTTAGGAAAAGTTAGAGTGTAGCCTTTGCAGCCCCTGTCTTTTAAGATAGCTGCTATCTGGGCAGATAGTAGTAACTAAATACTGACATTGGAAAGATTGCCTGATAATAAATTTTAAACCATTAAATAACAAAGAATCTGCTTGTTGCTTCTGGAGTCTTTTGCCAAAGTGACCGTTTGTCTCCAGAGAAGAAACCATTGATCCAATTTGACAGCTTTGACCACCATAACCAATGCAGTGCGGGTTCCTGGAAACTGTGGGACAGCTGGCAAGTTTGTTTTGCTTGTCTGTTGTGAGCACGTTAGCAAAACCCAGTGGGTGTCAGACAGCCAGAATAGGGGGCATGGTCTGGCCCAGGGACCTTGGGTCTGGGCTGGACCTGCCACCCTGTCCGGTAGAACAGAAGTGCTGCAGCAGAACTGAGGACAACAGGGTGAGTGACTGCACTAGCAGGTTTGCTCCAAGGGAGATTGGAGGAGTGTTGGCAGAGCTGCAGCGGGAAGGGGAAGAAGGGTGGGAAGCTGAAGGCTCCTCTGCCCTGTGCTGGCAGACAGCCCCTGGGGTGGTTTACACAGTGTGCTCTCAGCCTGGGCAACCACGCCTGTTGCCTCTCATTGCTGTGGTTTAGCTTTTACAAGGAAATAATTCCCATTTTAAAATCCACAACAACAACTCAAGATTTAACCATGTCATCTCTCACAGGAAACCCCCCTTCATCCTCTTTCAGTCTCTGAGGGCTGACTGTTCCTCAAGGAGCAGAAGGTTGCCTCTTTCTTTGTGCTGTGCTAGGGCTCCTGCTATCAGCATGTACAAATGCTCCAGAAATCATTTTGGATTTAGCCTTCCAGCACTCCCACCTGGAAAGGAAATAAGTTTTCCCCATTTTACAGCAGGAGAAGCTGAATGTCTACACATGTGCATGCACTCCTCTCCCTCTCCCACCACTGATTTGCTTGATGTCACCCAGAAATTGCAGGATTTCCCATCACAGGACCTGGAAGAATCCCAGAGGAGGTGGGTGCCAGTCCATGCCTTCACCATTCTCCTGGGGAAGAGGGGAACCTAGCAGGAGGATGGCTACCTGAACCATGGTGGATTTATCTGTGATGCTTCCCTGGGGAGCTGTGGCTACATTAACCTTGGCTTACAGCTGTGATTACATTAAAGAAAAGGCTTCCAAGGGGGCCTCTCTTTTCCACTCATCTGCAGTGACTCTGCCATTAGTTACTGAACACATTAAAGGGACATTGCCACATTACCTACGACTACTATTTTCCAAGCACTTACCATGTTTCCTCTGTTGCTTAAAGAACACACCAATCTCCTTAAAGAACCTGCAGTTGAAATAAATTAGAAAGACTGTCTTCAGACCTTCTGCTGGCAAGAGAAAAGCCTAGCTATGCTTTCATATTTCATTTGTTTTAGATTTATGTAATTAGCTGACAGAAGCATGCACAGCCAAACTTTAATCTGAGGGCTTTCAAGTCTAGCTTTTTGGCTTCAGATTTGTCTTTGCTGTAGTTTCAGTTCTGCTCAGTAGACTCAGCTTTCTCTCTCGGTTCACAGGCTTGTATGCAAGAAAACCATTTATTTGTACTGGAAGGTTTGAACTGCAGCTCTGGTTTCTTACAGAGATAGTTCTGTTGTGGATCTGGAAATGATACAGTGTGAGTTCAGCAACAAATCAAGGGCAAGGCACTCTGAGGAAGCTTCTACTTAGAGGTTTGCTCTCATCCTTTACATGCATATCTGCCTTCTATCTGATAAGGAATGTCATAAACAGGATCTGTGAGGATATTTTTATTCCTCCTTTAAATAAGTAAATTATTTTTGGAGGAAACTGAAGAAGTGGATGATGTGGAATATTCAGAGTAGTTGGTTTCTGAAAAGGAGAGAAGGGTGGAGTATTTATCACTTTCTTTATCTGTAACTATCTGTTACTCATTTTGGACAATCATGAAAAGGAGAAGAGAATGCAGAGTTCATCTCTCCAAGAATTTATGAGGGATGAGGGCCATAGAGGCAGTCTCTGTGGCCTACACTTAGATGAATTATGGCTCTACCCTTGGACCACTGTAATTCTGGTATCTTGATGTCTGGTGAAGTGACGAAATAACTAAAAAACCCTAAAATGCAAATAGAAAAAAAAATGTCAAATGATCAAGTCAATCTTTTTAGCCAATTAACCAGGAAAACTTTGTCATTTTTTGCCTAATCACAGGAGAAGGATCACATGCATCTCTGCTGATGGCTTGATTAAAGCACTAATGGGGATGTTTTTTGCTGTCAGTGAAGGCAATTGGCCCAAATTATGAACTGTTATGAGACAATGATATCTTTTCCACACCCCAGTGCATGGTTACTGTAACAGATGGCTCGACTGCTACCCCAGGGTGATTCAGAGTAGCCTTTCATTAAGCACTACTTTAACTTAAATTCCTCACGCTCTGCTGCTTACAATAGATCTTTGCTATTAGCCACCTGCTAGGGGTAACAAACCAAGCCTAGGAAAAGGGAAGCAGTGGTGTTCCTCCAGAGTGATAAACAGGTGCTGTCACACTTGGAGTGTGTTTCCCCTTGAATCACAGCAGAATGGTTCATTCTCCCCAGGCAACTCTCCTGTCCTGGTTCCTGCTGGTAGTCAAGGGTCTCAGTCACCTCTCTCCATGGTTTCCACTGCTCTGTGCCATTGAAGCTGCCAAGGAATTGCAGCTCTTCTTCCTGGCAACAGGAGTAGCAGCTGCAAAGGAGGGTCTGAGTACATTTGGAGCCCTGTACTCCAGGGGATGGACAAACAACCCCTGGAGTTGGTTGCATGTCTCTCTGTTAAGTAAAACTGTGTAGGAGGGGCGAACACCAGGCTGTTCCTTATACTGAATAACTGTCTGGGTTTGTAGCCCTCTGCTCATGTCTAAATGTACTCACCTGGCCAGGTCTGGAGGGCAGTGATAGAAAGCTGGGGAGAAAATGGGTCACCACCATCTCTTTACCTTCATCTTGGGAGTAGCTTCTTCTCATCTGCCTTCCTTGCTCCTCATCTTTCCTTATGTTGCAGGGCATGGGGAAGGAGGCCTACTCCTAGCTGAGGTCTGTGCTCAGCACCCTATCCCACTCATCAGCAGTACCACTGGACAGAGGCAGCAGCGAGAGGCTATCATGTGCTGGTAATACAGCATGAGAAAGGGCTGGCAATATTTGCTGGCTGGTAGCTGTAGCCTCGTTTACCCTTATGATCACTCTAGTAGCTAAATTTCTGATTTTGCCAGAGACAAAGATCATTGCCGTGTTTGGAAGTGATCTCATCCTATGACAACAGAGGCAAAAGTTTTTTCTTCTTTCTCAAGACATGCCAGGCATCTGGTTTAGAAGATCAAGCTACAGTTTCTACAGCTTTAGGTGAAGAGAGTCCATTTGAACTCCTTACCTAGAAGACTACTTGGGCATTGCTGCAGAGTACAGCATTTTAAAGGGTGGGTGGGTGGGTGTGGCACCACGCTGTAGAGACAAGTGTCTTTCTGCCTTGTCTTTTCTCTGCCTGCAACATGAGAAGAAGGGGGTTTGGGAGCTTCCTCCCAGAGTCCGTTAGTATGACCCAGGAGGCACTGTGTAGTCCACTGTGGCTGGAACAACCCTACAAAGTTTTTCAGGATGCTTAAACCACCTACATGGTTGTTTTAAATAAAGAATTAGCCCCTGAATCTAATCATGGTGTGGTTTCTTGCCTTTCTGGTCTATAAATACCCCATCATTTCTGTGTCCCAATCTGTGCAGAGCTAGCCAAACTGGGAAAAGAAGTTGTAGGCAGTCACCTCTCCTATATACTGTCCTGGTTTTGGCTGGGATAGAGTTCATTTTCCGACTAGTAGCTGGTACAATGCTGTGTTTTGGATTTAATAGGAGAATAATGTTGATAATATACTGATGTTTTAGTTGTTGCTAAGTAATGCTTACTGTAAATCAAAGACTTTTCAAGTTTCCCACGTTCTGCCAGTGAGCAGGTGCACAAGAAGTTGGGAGGGAACTGACCAAAGGAATATTCCATACCTTATGATGTCATGCTCAGCATCTAAAGCTGGTGGAAGAAGGAAGCAGGGAACATTTGGAGTTACAGTGTTTGTCTTCCCAAGTCACCATTACACATGATGGAGCTCTGCTTTCCTGGAGATGGCTGAACACCTGCCTGCCCAGCGGAAGTGGTGAATTAATTCCTTGTTTTGTTTTGCTTGTGTGCGTGGCTTTTGCTTTACCTATCAAACTGTCTATCTTTATCTATGAGTTTTGTCACTTTCACTCTTCCCATTCTCTCCGCCATCCTGCCAGGGGGGAATGAGTGAGCAGCTGTGTGGGGCTTAGTTGCTGGCCAGGGTTAAACCATAACAATACCTTGCCATGCAACTGTTGAGGATTACACAACTGATTCTATTCTAGAGACAGGAGGTGACCTTTCTCTCCTACTGTCTGGTACCAACCGTGTCTCAACTTTGAACAACAATTTTGACACAAGATTCATGTATTGAGCCACAATTTAGGTGAAATGCAAAATTTAAACCTTCTTGGAATAAAAAGCCTTTGTCTCCTAAATCATAGCTTTGGGGTGATTTAATCTTAATCACATATTTTTGTCTGATAATGCCATGAAACATCTTCAGTGGAATTGGTTCTTCAGAGGAATTAGTTGCCAGAAGGGCCTGGCACTGTCCAAGAAGACGCAAATAGCTGCTGTTATGATATGTATGTCACACTGGGGACATCCAAGATGTACAGGCTTGAGTGATGAGTTTTTTTGGTATGTTACTAGTGGTGTGAAAGAAGACATTGGATGGTAAGGGCAACTTGGATGGGAAAATCATGAGTCTAGCATGACTATCTTAGACAATCTCATATGAAGTTTCTTGGGAGAGGATATTGGTGTCAACCTGAGATTTCACATTGTAAGAAGACAGACCAGTCAGATAGATGTTGGTATGGGGTCTGTAAACTATTCATGAAATATGACAGTGGGAATGGATCAGGAAAAGATCAGGTGGAGATCTTCAGAGGTCTGTAGAGGAAGAATAATCATCTATTCTCCCAATAGATAATGGATTTTCATATGGTGAGGACAAGAGAAGATGTCCTATGAAATGAAGAGATAAAAAAAAGTAAGGGGAAAGAGAGGAGGCAAAGATTTATGGAAGTAGTGGGAGGATATAACTGAGGTTCAAAAGTCATGAATATGTCCAGGGAAAAAGGACAGAGTGAGCTGGCCAGTGTAATCACAGCAGTTGAGTGGAAACAGGAGTAGAAACAACTGAGTCAAGTAAGGGAATTTGGAATAATTTACTCCTCACCATAACTGTGGCAGATTTCCTCCTACTTTACCCAGCAGACACCCTCTGACCCACTTTGCAGTTTGGCAGTTGGAAGACAATTTACTCAGGAGTTTTGAGAGGGCCTAGGGAACAGCTGAGGACACAGGGGTTCAACACAGGGAGCCCACTGGATAGAGAACAGTCCTCTCTGAAGTATAATTTGGGCAATTGTGAAAATGAAGGAAACAGTCCCTTAGAGCTACTGGAACACACACGGGAGGTCTCTTTTCAAATTTGGATATAACTTTTTCAGTCTCATGTTAGAGGAAGGTTCTGCCATGGCTACTTTGGAGATTGAAAGTTGTGCACAAAGCAAGTACAGCCCTCTGGGGCAATGCCCCTGTGCTTTCCACTACAGAAGTGCCTAAATCCTGATGAGTGGCTTTTCTCAAGATCATTTAGACAGCAAAGCTGTCAATAACAGTGCTGTCTGGAGTGCGGAGTATGAAAGACCTATTGCTCTATTTCACACTGGACAACATTGATTCTGAGTAGCAATTACCTGTCAAATTTGACCAGGACAAGGTCAGATCTCACTGTAATCTCAATCTGAAAAGCAAAAACATAGCATATATTTCTGCAGACAGCAAAACCAATTTCCAGTCTCAACTATTTCAAAGGCAGGCATGGAGGTCAGGCAGGTCACAGCAGTGTAGCAGTAAGGATATCATAAGCATGGATCCATGCCACTCTTTGCACTTAACTCGTGTTCAGCAAACTTGGTGGAAGGCATCTGTCCTGATAGCTGGAGGCTGTTTTCTGAAAAGGTTGTTTTTGTAGAAGGTGTCTGTAAGGTCTCTTTGTCTCTTGATTGGAATGTCTAGGCACACAGTCCTATGCACCAACTCTTTTTATTGGAGTACTCACTGAAATTTGTATAATGACAGTTTTATAGACAATGTTCAGAACCCAGATGAAATCTTGTACTTGTAGGTCACAAGCAATTGCTAGAGACAGAAACATAATTTCTCAATTCTGTAACTAGAAACTGTAAGTGACTTTACCTGAAACGGTTTCCTCTGCTCTTTTCTCTGTCCCTATGTCAAGGAACAGGATCAAGCAATTTTGTCCTAGGAAAGCTGTTCCTGTGGTATTCTTGATACTAGTAACAATACAAAAATCTCTGCAAAAAGTTATTTACAATATGGCACCAAGAATTACCGCTGCTGAGGTACTTGCAGCTTCTGCTGATGGGAGTACCTAGCAAAAGACCCCAATAAACACAGTGCGCAGCTAGATGGAGCAGATCAGCTCAAAGTCTTTTCACTGTGATTTCCCACCTGTGCCTCTTTGACAGAGGGAGGGAATACATGAAAAGTCTGACTGAGACTCAAGGGAAATGTGGAAAGAATGAATAAGAGGCCAAGAGCTGCTACCAAACTGCTACTTTACCTGAGTCAGTGACTCAAAATAACATTTCCAAAAAACAAGTTAATTCTCAGGGTTTTACCTAAAAGACATGGGAAACAGAATTTGCACAGCATGTGATGTCTGCTAGAATCACCACCCAGGATTAGACAACAGGCTTCTCTGACCCTGTGTCCTCTCTCTGACAGGGGCAAAAAAACGCTGCCTAGAAAAGCACACAAAACCAGGGCAAACATATATGATACTTCCCCTTTGTCTGTTTGGAACCAGGATCCTGGTTGAATATTCCTTCTAGTTCTTATACTGGAACTGGGAGATTGATCCCTAGCCAGTTTCCTCAGTACACTCAGGATTCCAGAGACCTCTTTCTTCTCCCCATGCAGTATCTCTTTTCCAGGCTAAGGAGTTATAACTTGCTGGTTCATTCATTATGCAGAAGGTGTTCCACACCTTTGGTCAACCTTTCTGATTCATGAACTTTTTTCAGTCTGGTGACATCCTTTTATAGACCAGAAAGGCAAGAGCTGCACATAACATTTAAGGGAAAAGCAATCTGCTCCCAAAACAGCATTGACTTGTACAAAAATAGGTGCTGCTTCAGCCAATATGTTGGTAGCTTGCTTCTTGCACTGCACTGAAAAACATGACAGCCTTTGTTATGAATCTTCCCTTTCTTTCTCTGAAAGTTTCTTCTGCAGTGACAGTGGTATCTGTGGTCTGACAGGCAGTGGGATGAGGAATGCAGCAAGGCAGAAGACAGCTTCCAAGCCCTACTGCAAATCCAGAAGGACTGCTTGCCTCCTTGGGCTTTCTCCCCTAACGCAGCCTCCTAAAGACCTGTTGTAGGTTATTTTTTTCAGAATGCTTAATACCACACAGTACATGCTGCAGCATGGTTCCCATGCAATTTTGCTGCAGACGCAAGCACTCAGCTCTTGTGTAGATCAGACCACAAGGTACCAGGCTGGGTGTACTGATAATGAGAAAGAAACGTGTAATTATTGTATATATTTCCAGCTGCTTAAACCACATAATCAGCCAGCAATGTAGAGTCTTATTTTTCTTTATCTACTGCTTCATTGGAGGGACACACACATAAAAAACAGCTACTTTCAGTATGTAACCCTGATTCATTCCCAAAAAGAGTGCATCTTAAGAGTTCATTTGGAATGTCATCCTGTACTTAAAGATTTAAATTAAAACAAAACTGACATGTAAGTAGGTAGAACTACGGCTTTATATAATTCTTTAATTTCCTGGATTTTCAGCCTTAACATAGCTAGAGATATAACTGTAACTAAAAGTATGAGATCCCAATGCTTTTCTCTGCAAAATATCATTTACAGCATTGGCGTTTTGAGAAATTGGAACTCGGCTTAACGAATTCTTAAAAGGCACTGTAAGAAAAACATTGTCACCTCTAGGAGGCAGCATTTTATTGCAAATACACAATGTATAATCTAGTTTCTGACAATTCGGGTTTTAAAGTTTCTCAAATCTGTCATTATTTTAAAAAATCTAGTAGAAAAGAAATAAACATACACTCACAGCAGAACAACCTGTGCAAAAATAAGCTCTGGTTCTCCAGCCAGCAGGAGCCAATTCCCAGATGAAATGGAGATAGGCACAAAATGAGCCCTGTTTTCCTGAGTTTTCAATAGCAATTTAGCAGATTTCAATGGAAAAACAGAGTATCTGGGTTGTTCATCTGCTCTCAGCAAGATACCCTCTACCATTTCGGAAAACATTTGCTCATTTGCTTAACTTCACCGGCTCATTGGGAACATGCTTAACCTTGCACTTGCTACTTTTTAACGACACTTCCAGTTGCAGTCCAGCGATATTTTTTCCTTTCTTTCACCCAGGTCTGTCCTGAGCTGAAGCTGAAAGTTTTGTTCTCAGTCTCCATTACTGAGGTGCTAAGACTTCACACTAAAGCCGTTCACCTGGTGAAGCACGGGTCCTGTTCTTCTGCTGGGCTTTGCTGTGTGATGTGACCTAAAGCACGGCTGCCTTTCTCTTTGCAGATAGCCCTTTGATGCTCTCAGAAGAATTGTGGTTTTTTGAAAAACTGCCTCACACATTAATACTCTTCTAACATCCCAAGCAGACCCTATGTAAACATGAAACAACAGAGGACACTACATTGGTGGTGTCATTGGTGGTTAAATATCAGTTTAACTTTTAACTGAGTGAAAATAGATCCCATAAAAACAAGCTGCCCAACACTAGTCTTGATTTCAAAAACTACCCATGATGTTCCACAATCTCTTGGAAATTGTTCCCACCAAAATTATGCCTATTGTTGGAAATCTGCAACATGTTTCTACTCTGAGTTTGTCTGGCATCAGCTTCTGGCCATTAGCTCCTGGTAACGCATTGTTTGCTCAACAGAAGAGGACCTCTATTATGAAAGATTTATTCCCCAGCTGGGTACTTAAGGATTTTGACCGAGTCACCCCTTAGCCTTTTCATCGATAAACAGATTGACCTTCTTGAGTCACACTCCAATCCACTGCCTTCCAGCCCTCTATTCATTCATGTGGCTCTTTCCTGAACTCCCTCTAATTTGCCCGAGTTGGCGCTCTGCCCGGCAGCGCGGTGCAGCATTGTTCTACAGTGGTCACACCAGTGCTAATTCACACAGTACAGACCATTCCTATTCCTACCCAGTGTTTTTCCTCTTACCCTCCTGTAGATCACACTACCCTCCCTGACCACTTTTTGGTTTTGGCTCCTCCCTGCTTCCTACTGTTGTCTCCCACGCTCTGCAAGTATTCGCCCAGCGCTGCCGCAAGGGATACAGAAGCTGTACCACAGCCAGGTTTACAGTGGTTGCTGGTAAGAGGGGGTACACTGCAGCCTCCTGACATTGGTACGCAGCCATATTTTTTCCATAGAACTCCTGAATTCCACAGATCTTGGTATCAGGATGGTGTAGTATCCTAGTACAGAATCATTAACAATGACCTGCACACTGCACACGTGCAACTAGCTGCATCCTTTTGTGTGCTAAATCCTTATAATCATCCTGAGTGGCAAAAGGCTACATATGCAGCTGGCAGGTACTCCTGCAGGTCTGAATGTTTCAGGAGCTCTATATCCATTAACACCAGCTGAAGCACCACAGCTTGAAGCTCATTTTCTTGAGGTTGAGCATTGTATATCTTCCTTTTGAAAATGATGCTTTGTTCTTCTCTTAATTACTTAATTTACTTGATTTACATCTACACATCTGTTTCAGTGACAGTGACGGAGAGGTGAAGCCCACATTCCTCTCATAAATTTCATTTTTTTTTTTGGGGGGGGGCATATGACTATGTGGCGACAACTGCTTTCTCTTAATAGCACTGCAAAAGGTTATTTCAGTTGTCTGCACTACTTCACGATGTGGTGGAGGAATACTTCACCACTTGCAGGAAGAAAAAATCTCTTTCTTAAAGCATTTGCAACCTGAGGCAGCAGCATACAAAATCATAAGGAAGTAGATGTAGTCATTGTAAGCACAAGCCTTTTACCTTCATTTTTGTTTTCAGCATGGTTCCTTTACTTTTTAAGGAAATGCATGACAGCCCTATGTGGTCTTCTGTCATTAACTGGCTATTTCAGTACCCAAAGTTGGGTAGTGTAAACACCATGCTATGATCTACCAAGCTATTTTAGACCATCATCCTGTTCAAACTGTCTCATTTCTGTAGCACAGAATCTCACAATCTAATAACAAGTCAGTACAAATGAAAACATGAGCTTACACCTTCAGGCTAAATCTGACTGTTACAAGGATTTCCCTGCAAAAAACCCTCTCTTTCCCTTTTCTGTCTGTTAATTCACACTTCTGCTTGGTGAAATGTCTCAGTGAGAATCAGAGTATCTCTGACAAACACCAGCCCCTGACAGAGTGGGCTGAGTCAGGGAATGTAGTCTGCAACCATCATTCATTCAGATGTATGCTGGCTTTTCCTTGGGATAATGAGGGAGTCTAGAACTTTAATTTGTGTCTTCTAATGCCAGAATAAAAGTTGCAAATCCCTAATCTGCTTATTCAAGCTTTTGGCAGTTGCGTTAAAGGGCTTTTTTCCTGGTAGGGCATGAACTACAGCCAGGCAATAGAAAAGCTCTTGTAATTCTCCATGTGATCTGTACTACCAATTCTCCATTCAGAGAAAGCATCTTTAATACAGCCAATGGATAAAAAGGCCCAAAACATCAGTGGAAAATCTCACAGAAGGATCAAAGAATCTATAAGCACCAAAGGTTGTCCACTGCCTTCTATTTCATCATCACAGAAAGTTCATGTCTGAAGTATCAGGAGCTGAAAACCACGTATATGCTTTTGCCATTCCTATCCATGTGTTGTATCAGAATCTGGAGAAAATGGGTAGATAAAGTGACTGTAAAATATGTTGCCAGGCCTGAACCTGCCCATAAAGTTTAGCTTGCGAAAACAGGCTTTCATCTTTCTGTCTTGGCAAGTCTCTTTCCAATGGCAGATGTGACGCATAAAAAAGCTATGTGATTCTGGACAATATCAGTGCGAATGACCAGTGAGAAAGGTCGTTAGTCTGGCCCCATTTTAGCCTACTACTACTTTGAAGAAAAAGAAGCAATTTTATTATTGGGTGTTAAAACAAGCAAGTGTAAAGCTGACTTTGAAATACATTTATGGTCCAATTTTTTTTTTGGAACAGGATGTGTTAAAAATAAGCAACCACAACAGATAGATGCAGTGATGCTGTTAAGCTACAGTTAAATTATGTTAAATTTTTGGCCTGTCCCTTGTAGAAGCTCACATACTGCTAATATTCAATGTTTAGCAAGAGCTGTTTTATTTTCCTAGCAATAGCAGCAAAAGGCTGCTGCCTGGCTATGATTATCAAAATATGATATCTGATGATGATTCTGTACATCTTACATTTCACAGCATATACAATTTCTGGCAAGGAAAACTTAATCTTCATATATGAGCAGCTAGAAAACATCTTGGAGAGGTATCCTATTAAATTATTGTCTTGCAGAGATATTTTGATGTGGCCTTCCTTCCACAGCCTGTTGTAAGCAGTCTTTATATAATTTTCAGAACAGCTTGTAAAAAACACATGAAGGTTGCATCTTATGGATGAACTGAATGCCTTCCCCACTCCAAATCTCTGACAATGTGCTCTACCCTTAATAGCACCTTCTTCCTTTTTGTATCCGTATCGTTTACAGATCTCTGGGGCTCTGATCTAGCTGTGTTAGATTTCATTAGCACCTTGAGGAAGAACCCGTCCTGCGGAGGAAACCAAACACATCTAAACAGTGTGCCCATCCTTTCTGTCCTCTTTCAGACTCTCCTCTCTTCTGGTTCTCTTGACTGGTGGTGGAAGTCCATAATAATATGGTACATTCTTCAAATTCAAGGTAAGACCTCGTGGCCCTATGATTATAATGTTACCTGTTCAACTACAGACTGAATGAAGTAGCTATTAGTTAAGTCAGCAAATGGTTGCAACAGTCTACCTGTGGCAGAGAAAGTTCAGATCAGCAGAGGTAAGTACAGGGATGCTGCTCAAGGCTTTGGAAGCTCCTAAGCCATGAAGAGCAAGCAGCAAGGGAGTGCTTAGTCAGATTTCTCAATCCCTTCTATGTGATTGTTCTCCCTACCTCTGAGCACAGCAAGAGATGTGCCAGTGGTCCAGCCTGGTGCAGCTCACCTTTTTCCTTCTGTGTGCTGAGCCAAAAGTCCAGTTTCTATGGACTCAGCAGTATACTGGGAGATTGTCTCTGCTTAAGGAGTCTATCATGATTCTCCTCTTGATAGGGGATCAGGAGGGTTGGAAGTGGAGGGCAAGTCACATGTCTGACAAGCCTGGTAGGGTGAGGAGAAGGCAAGAAGACAGAATCTGCACTGCACCCATAAGGATGCTGCATTGTTAAAGAGGAATCTTTCACGATTAGAGTTGGATGTGTGAGGGAAGGTTTGTGCTAAGGAGGTGAACATATCATCTATAATGGAACAAAGGCTGAGTATGTCATCATTAGTAAGGTATGAAACATTTTTAAAAAGTCAAGAAAAATCCATGGCAAAACCTGAGCTGCAGGAAGATCAAAAAAACTTAATTTCTAAACATTTCTATGTACATAGTTCATTTTTTTCTTGATTCACAGACAACAACTGTACTCCAAAATAGAAAGACAAAGAAACTCCCAGTAGAACTGGGTACTTTTTCCAGAGCCTTATAAGGAATATTTTGTTTCTTGCTTACTAGTTTCACTCTGGTCCAGATATATAGTGACACAGAATTATAATTTTCCAGCCACTAGGTACTCCTTGTGAAGTATCCAGAAAATGGTTGTATGTCACAAGAAACGCATCAAAAGAAGACACTTATTCTCCTCTTCCCCAAGCTGGGCAGTCTAAGAAAGAAGGCAAAAATGAATGAGTCAGAGAAAGTTAGTCACTCCATCACCTCAAGAGAAAACTGATATGGACATGTAGCCCTTCAGGTCTATTCATGTCAGTTCTTCTACTGTGCTCACCAGCCCACTGCCGGACACCAGTGTAGTAAGCAGTATGACTAATACCTAGCATAAATTGTTTGCTCTCTCATCCTCTCCAGAGGAAGCAGCACATGCACCAGTGTGTCTTATTTGATAGATTTTCTGCTGTCTTTTTGAATTGAAGTGCTGCTCTGTAATGATGCTTCAGAAAGCAGATCCAAAAGGTTCAGATCCTGCACTTTGAGGGGAAGCTGGTGAGGTGTGGGACGGTGCCTAATTCTTGCACGTCTTTGCTTCCCAGCCTCTGAAGAATGGGAAAGTTTTGTCTGACTTAAACACAGGCTTTATTTACTCTGACTATAGTGCTATCATGCAATGTTATCATAACAGGGCTTCTCAGGCCAGCACTTTTTGGCAATTACTATCTTTGCCTTGAGACAGAAAAATTCAACACCTTGAGCAAATAAGCAAGCTAGTCCTCAGAAATATTGCTAGAGAGCTGATCAAACATTTGGATGCACTTTCTGTGACTTAGCTAGCAAGGCCCAGCCCCTTCTGCTGACGTCTTTCCTCTCTATCACACATCAGACTTTTCCCAGTGGAGCTGGAGAACAGGCTTCAATGAAAACTGCCTGTTTGCAGCTATATGGAGATTGCAGGCACCACAATCACTATTTCCTCTACCTGGCCTGGAGCAGAAACTCCATCATCAGGATAGAAAGGTAGCCTTGTTGCCTAGCAAAGGTGGGATGATTTATCTCTGTCTCTAGATTGGTCCTTTTTCTTTGCTGCACAAGTGAATTGTTTTCAGACTTCTAAGGGGAATGAAGCCAGGCTAGGAATAGGAGTGGCTGTGGGAGAGCTGCTCTCCCAGAGAGAAGGAGTCACAGCTCTTCTGCTTTTTGTTCCTGTGCAGCACAGGACAATGGTTTTATCTGCCCCAGTTATAGCCCTGGGGGCTACCTTAGGGACTGCAACTAGCATCCTCGCCCTCTGCGGTCTCACCTGCTTCTGCAAATGCAAGCAACCTGGGAAAGGACTCTCAGAAAAGGACCAAGAGGAGGACACGGAAAATACTAAGCCCAGTGTGCTTCAGCCAGTTCAGCAAGTAAGACAGTCTCTAATTTGCTCTGTGATTTTTCTTTAAATGCAGAGGGTGGGAATGCAACTTCTTTCTTAGGCTACGCAGCGTGTGATTTATGCTGCCTATTTATTTGCTCACTGTGTTCAGGATCTAACAACATGTTAATGGGAGGAGGTGTGAGGGAAAAACAGAGATGGGGTGGGTGACCCACAGAATTACCGAAGCAGGAGACAGTTGCTATGTTGTCAAAGAGAAAGCTGCTAACGGCAAAACTAGGGGAGAAGGACTGGAAATGCTGCTTAGCTGTCAAGCTGATCACAAGGGAAATGATTTCCTGAGGAGCAAAGACTGGACTTTATCAGGTGGCATGCAGCACTGTAAGGAGGAGGTAGCTACTGCTGAGATCTCCTATAGCAGCTATTTCTCTAACTCTTGTTAAAAGAATAAGATTAACGAGATCCTGTGGTTCCTGCAGGATAGTTCCCTGTCAACAGCTGGTTTCCTGTGAAAACTATCCCTCTTCCTCCCTCTGCCCCTCTAACTGAGTGGATTAATTATGTTTGAAGTTAAAAAAAGGCATTGAAATGATAACAAAATGCAAATGAAGATCCAGAGTGTGATAACTGGACAATCTCATCACACTGAATTGCTTTTTCACTTACTGTAAGAGTAATGTAGGGTATGGATAATGTTAGGCATCCCTGTGTGGTCTGTCTTTCTTGTTAGAATCCAAAATCCCTGATACAGTCCTGAGGTCAATGCAAAAGAGAGCAAGGGGAATTATAAGACCCTTCTAATATACTTATTAATGGGAAGCTCCCCTTCAAAGGGAAATGTTTGACTGATTTCCTTGGTTGACTATTGTCTTTAGCATGAGCTATAGCACTGGTCAGTCTCTGAAAGTATTACCTGTTGGTTGTTGCTTTTGGTGCTTGTATGTGCCTATGTCCTTTTCACTTTCATCTGACTATTCAACCAAATGTTATGCCATAGCAGCCAATTCCAAAGGCCAGTGATCCGTTGTGTAACAGTCTTTGTTTGCCTTTTAATTATCTGAGCTGCCTATTATTCTTGTATTCTTAAAGAGTGTAGCAGGATTCCTAACTGAACTTCTCTGTAATGTTTGTAATTACAAATTCAGTCTCTCTCTGGCTACTCTTAGGATCTCGGGAGAAAAGAGCCCTGGAATCCTCATGCTCCTGTTGCAGTTCATTCTGAGGAAACATGACCAAATCTACTACTTGTAAGATCTGGTGCAGATAAACAGAATTGCATTACCAGAGCTTCTGGTTGCTGGGGGGTGGGAGGATGGCTCCACTAACCATGGATGAACATCTGCACTGAGCTTAGGACTTCCCAAGAGATTGCTGCTAATTCTGAGCATTCATCCATAAGCACGGCGAATACCTTATAGTACCTGTTTGCATTTTCCTAGGATTAATTTTTCCTGCTATTCTTTTTGATAGTCTTGTCATGTCATTTCCAGGCTCCTTTCTTATCTTTTTTAACCCATACAGGGGATGTGCCAACTCCTGTATATAGGGATGTATAGTAACGCTGAGATTTTCCAAGTTTACTGTTAAAATGAATGAGAAATGTGTAACTTTGACAGTTGTATCACTTTGCATAGCATTTTTTCTACCTGTTGTCTGGAACAATGCTACTCACAGACAACTTTACCATTGTTCTCTTTCTACAACAGACTTTTTGTTGCTGTAATCTTCTAGCTCAGAAACCTCTTAAATCTTTAAGTCCATCCTTGGACCGGACATTTTTCTTTTCTACAGCCTTTTGGGAAAGTGTTAATCCATCCTGGTGCTTGTCCTCTAGGGTGTCATCCTGCTTGCATGACTGAAATCAGTTCTAAGTCACTGTGAGGTCCAATTAAGCCTCAAATACCCAGCAGATATTAGGTTATAGTCCTCACAATATTTCTATGTTCATCAAGTTTTGCCACAACTTAATCCAGTATTGGTCCCACAAATTTTCAATATGACACATCAAATTATTCAACCTGCCCTCAGTGTATCATTATAACCTGAGTGATTGTATTCTTTTAGCATTGAAGACTTTTTAATTAGAAGTATTATTTCTAATGTTACTGGTTTTGTGGTTTTTTTAAAAGAAATCTGGCCAGATTAAAGCAGCTGAATGAACATTCTGTCACAGAAAGTGCAAAATGTTCTTAGTTTGCATATTCCGTATGTTTAACAATCCTTTCCAATTAAAATAGTTTTCTTGCCAGGAACATGCATTCTCCTATGCTGTCACTGATTCAGAATCAGTCTGTATACCTTGAAGGAATTAATCTCAAATTGAGTTCTGAGCCTGTGAAGTTTTATCATCTGTGTCTATGTTTATAAATTGTCCTGTTGGGAGTTTTTTCCAACTACATTAGTAAGCTGTATGTCCTACTCAGTGCTTGACATACTTAATTATTGAAGCCTGTCAGGGCCACTGATTCTGATAAACAGAGATGACAGAAGAAAGATGAAGCAAGACCGCATTTTATTCACTTGGCATGTGTCCCATGACAGTGATACTTGTATTTGCTACAGTCAGAGGCTCCCCATGGACATGCCCTGCATACAGGAGGAGGAGGAGTTTGAACACAAAGATACATCTACAGAACAATTAAAAACTGCTGTAAATGTGCAAAGTCTCAGCAAAGAGTGCAGAATGAAGATTCCTAAACAAATCCAGCAATGGCAACAATCTGGTGCATTGAGTGACACTGGGCAGGGACCCAGAAGCGTCAGTTGCAGCCTCCTTGCCACTTTTGGTTTCTTTGCTTTCATGCATTTTATGCAGAACTATCTGAACTCCTGTCCTCATCTCTTTATTTTAAGATACTGCTGCTGATTTGCAAAGTGAACTTCCATAGGGCACTGCTATGTAACTGGATTAGCAGACAGCACTTGGGAACAGAGCTGGCAGCAAAAATAATAAACAGAGGCAGATGCAGTTGGAAGAGGGGGTGGGCTGGTCCCACTGTGCCTGCATATGTCTCTCATCTCTAATTCTGCAGAGCAGACAGACAAGAGGAATATTTAGACCCAGTGGAGCTCTTAGTTGCTGTGTGCTGATGGATTTCCTGACTAAATGTCTCGCTTTTAGCAAGTGGAAGAAAAGATTGTACTAACAATACCTCACATTTGCTTAGGTGTTTTTATCTCAAAGGATCCCAAAGTGCTTCGTATGCTAGCAGCACACAGCGACGCAGGCATACTGCTCTGGTGTGGTGGTCAGTGACTGGTAGGACAGCAGCCTTATACAGTGGCTTCAGGAGAGAAGGAACAGCAGAGACTGGCCACCATGGCAGAGACTGTATGCGTGTTAGAAGTAATGCCTTTGTAGAACGAAAGCAACCTGCTGTTTCAAGCTGTTGTCTAATGATTCCTAACATCTTTTGCTTGGTTGGTCTGCTTTAATTTTAGAAGAAAGGAAAACTGCATTTAAGGTTTGGATGAGTAACTCCAAATTTCCTATGTATTTTAGGACTGATGAGGCTCACATCTCTAAAAGAGGGATCTCACTTACAGACCCACACCATATGACTTACATAATACATATAAACTCAGCTGAATGCTAGGTGGGGACTGCACACAGTGACGTCTTTCCTTCTCAACCCACTTATCTTTCAGAGCCATTAAAATTAGAGAAGACAAAATTCTGTTACATAGCAGACTTCTTAAACACTGATGCACTGACTGCCTTGAGAAGATGGAGTCGCTGACCTAATTAGTACTTTACCAGTGCCAGGTGCATGTAACCGTAATGCTATGATCTCCTTAAGCAGAGTAAGACTGAAGAGCTGAAGTCCAAGACTGCTCCCTTTCTTCTGCTCCATTTCTTGAGGAATAGGTATGCTCCCTCAGGACATGTGATCTGGGACCACAAAGTCCCAACACAGACAAGTGCTTCAGGGCATCTTCTACATTCATTATTAACAGAAAAGAATGAGACTAATGAAAATCTTTAATTACAATTATGAACATTTTCTGGCTCACCCTCGACCCAAACTTAACACAGAATAGGTTGGCAGGCAGTGGAGTTGGAAAGAATCCCACTGCACAATAATCAACTGAAATGGCAGTTTTACCTCTGCTTTTTGTTTTTCTTGTTTTGGAAACATTAATAAAATCTTTTGCAAGGGTCAGGTAATTTGTTAGTCAGCTTTTGTTCTTTCCCATTGATGAATCAAAATATAAATGAATGAGGAATTATTTAAGTTGTGAGCAGACAGGATTCTTTCTTGGGACATAAGGAAAAGAGGACTGTTACATTCCACTAAAACATCCTTCATTGTTTTGGGATAACAGTAATGACTTTGTGACAACCTTTGCTTGTGCTGCCTGAGCATTACACCATCTTTCAGGTTCTTTGGCTTATTCCATGCTCATGATTCATCAGGGAACTGAAATGTTAAGGAGAAATTTGGACATAAATCCAAATTTCAATCCCAGTACAATAAAGGGGAAAAGTGTGTCTGAGGGTCAGGTGGAGCTCTGGTCCATGGTGCCAAGAGATATCCCAAGAGGCTGGGATGACCACTGAATCAACTACTCTTGGAATGCCATTGCAGGGCTCATTTGTTCAACTGGTTCTCCTTTGTCTTATTACACCATGGTCGTATGTGCTCCAAGTGACTGTATGATCCATGCCTTTGCCTTTCTAATGCTTACTACATACTCACGTAAAATGTTCCAAAATCTGTGGGTGGCTATAGTCTCCTGACCTTGGATTTGACTTCAAACATCAGAATAAAAACCACCATACCTCAATTATAGCAAAATGAACTTCATGGCTGATTTCTGTGCTAGGAGAAAACACAGGCTTGTGAAAGAAGGATTAACTGGTACAGGAACAGCTGGAATAATCAAACAATAAGAGCATATCTTGTTGCAACAAAACATCTGTGGAGGAGTAAAACTGAAAAGACATACACCAAGTAAAAGGGTATCAGCTTTGGCAAGAAAATCTCTAAACATATAGGCAGTGGTTTCTACAACCCAAGAAACAATAATGGTAAGAATGACCAGAGGCACCGTCTTTTCTCCCTTTGTCTCGGCTCATTTAACATTGACAGAATCAGAAGAATGAGTCTAATTAGTGCAAAGTAATAAACATGGTTTTAATTTTCAGTTCAACATTAAGAAAACTGCAGAGCCAGTCCAGCCCCGAGCACTCCTGAAGTTTCCCAACATTTATGGCCCCAAACCAGTAGTAACTTCACCTGAAATTGTTAACTACACGCAGTACTCCCTGAAGACAACAGAAGAACCAGCTGCTGGAAGACATATTGGTTTGGATGAGAACAGGATGAAGATACAAGTCAATGAAGAGCTGTTTGTTCTCCCTCAAAACGGTAGGAACATTGGGTCTTCAGACTAACAATTGCTTTTTTAGGTGTACATCTGTAATTCTTCTCAGCATAATGCAACTGTAGTTAGAGAAATAAATGTGAAAATGAAGACATGGGGTGCTTTTGGCTCTCATCATGAGCATTGTGACTTCTCTCCTTAATGCATGTGTTTGATAGAAAGTAGTCACGGAGCTCATCAGGACATTCAGGTAACAAAGCTGTACTGGTGTCTGATTGTAAATTTTTTAACCTAAACATCTTCTGTGTGGAAGAACCTGGCTCACTGGAGGCAGACATTTTGTAGAAAAAACATGTATTTAAGTGTAGTTTTACTGAGAGCAGTTGCCAGAGTATGGCTGAAATATCTGGCTAAAACTAGGCAGAGTACTTGCTCCAGCACAAATGCTAGCTGCACAGCAACTGTCCTTGCAAGGGACATTGGCAGCAGAGGTTCAAGCTTCTGCTTTATTTTCTGTGTTGCTTTTTTCCACCAGTTTGGTGAGATGGTCTCAGCTTGTTGTAATGTGCAGTGAAACCAAAAGCTGACACCTCAGGCATTTTTGCCAAACAGAATTCTTGTTTGCCAGCCAGCCCAAAGGGTAGAATGCCAAAACCTGGAGCATAGGATTCTTGGAGCCTGAGAGAAAACGCAATGTTATTATATACATCTGGCAGCATGTCTGGGTCCCATCCATACTGATTTTTACCTTCACAGCTGTATTTTAACAGGATAATTGACTCGTATGGTTAGCACATTAATAAAACCTTCCTGAAGATTTGCCAGAGACACAATGCCATCTGTCATGGTTTTTTTTTAAGAGAACTCTTTAGTTTTTTAAAATTGCTCAAGATTTTATTTTTGTCCTTCTGGGAGGACAATTGCTGCATTCACCCCTCCACCCTGAGACCTGTGAGTATAGAAAAGAAAGTGCCATGGGAAGCAGCTGCACTGGAGAAAGACTGTTTGAGACACATCCTTAGCTGTCAGGGAGGTTATAGGGTGGAGAGGCTGAAGGATGATGGCTGCATGTAGGCTAAAGCTTTATATAAGTGTGTTGGTGTAAGAGCCTTTCTGCACTGCTAATGGCACAAGCAAGTTTGCTTCCTGCTGTGCCTGATTTCATAGCTCAAGTATTCCTGAAATAAAGCAAGAATTGTTGCATTCTCCTTTTGGTGTCACATTGAACTGGTCTGGACTGTGGCTGAGACTTTTAGGAGGAAATGTCCCACTATTGTTTTTCTGTGTGAATCAGAATGGTCCTTGCAGATAACAGCTTTTGATGACAAAAAGCTGTGGCTTCCCTTCAGCCTTGCAACTTGCTTTATTTCAGTATGAAATGCATACTTCAAAATCACATGTGGAGAAACTGCCTCACAGCTTCCTGAGCTCATTATCTTCAATGTGGTCAAGCACTATGGAAGCAGATGTCTTCTGTATGACAAAGACTGTATTGTTAAAACCAAAAAATATTTAGAGATGTCTGAACTAATGCAGAGTTGCATGGCAGCTCAAAAGCAGAATCATGTTCTCATTCCAAAGACACAAGTTTTAATTCACCAAAGCGAGTTAAAACCAATATAAAACAATATAACAAGTAATGAGTGTAGTTTAGACACCTTGGCCTAGGCACAAGATAAAAAGGCAAGCGTGTGAACCATGTTGGAGCACAAGGTGGTGGAGAGCAGAAGGCTTGTCCAAGTGCTCTAGAAAGAGCTGAAAGTGAGAAAACAGCAAAAAGGAGATATGATGATGAAGGAGAAGGAACATAAATTATATTCCTGCATACAAGGTGCAGGAATAGTAAGACATTTAGAAAAGTGAAGGTCACAAGAGGGTGGATTTGTTCACCTTGGAAAGTGAATGCCTGCTTGCTAAAGGGGTTCTTTCATTTCCAGGTGTGGTAAAAGACATCTGTGTCACAGAGCATTTGAACCCCGAGAGGGCAGCCAGCTGCAACCAGGCCCCTGAACTGCGCTACTGCCTTGCATATGATCAACAAAAAGCTGAGCTGCGTGTGGCCCTTCTGGAAGGTAAGGGGCATAGACCTTCCACTGGTGATTCTCTCTCTGGAGGGTACAAGACACCTGTTGATTTTATAGAGTCCCCCTCCTACCTTAAAATCAATGTTTCCCTGGGACCACTGGATGTTTCACTGGTTCTGGGCTTGCAGAATAGAAACACCTGGCAATGCCACTGCTTGAAGTGAGCATGCAGGGCATGGCTTGGGGACGACTGTTTGCACAGCTCAAAAGCAGAAGTCAGGAAGCAAAATAGGCTCCTCCAGCTCCAAATGTGGTACAATGGTACAAAGTAACTTCTTTTTACTTTTGCCTTTGGGGTCAGGGGGTTGCTATCTCCTTCCTCTCTATAACTTTCTTTCTTCAACTTGAGCCACTTCCTACTGCTTCTTGTCAAAGCAAGTCAAAGGTTGAGCTGGAGATACCAGACTTATCTTGTAGGCCACTGAGGAAGGTCCTGCTGGCTGTGCCTGACCAGGCAGCCAGGCTCTGTGTCACTCTCTGAAGCGGGAACTGACAACTGTAACAGTTTCTCAGCTCAAGGATAGAGCATCATCAGTTCCTCTGGGAAAGTAAAATAAGCTGACTGAATAATTCATGCACAGTGCAGATCTCTGTGGAAACCTAATCAAATCACACCCTCTGAAGTAAGAAATGAAAGGGTGCTAAACAGCAGCCGCTGATGTGGGCCACCTGCCAGCAGAAAGCCTACAGCTCCCTTCCAGGGTGGATACCCATGCCTGCTGGCTGTCATCCTGGCTCTCTTACATGTGTGCTCCTCCCTGGGTGCCCCATGGCCACCCAGGCAGGATCTGGCTCTGCTCCCCAGCTCTGCTCCCTCAAGAAACCAGGAGACCCCTGTGAACCATGGGACCTGGCAGCTCAGGAGCAGCTGTCCTTGGACTGGCTGCAGCAAGGACAAAAATTTTGAGCACACAGACATGCTATTTTATGACCCCTCGGAGGAAGACATGTTTTTCTTGCTGCAGAGAAAGCAGCACAATTTTGTTGATGCAACTGAAGAGGAGTGTGAAATGCCATTCTCACTCTAGGCTTTTTGGCATAAAAGTGATATAAAATTAGGGATGAATATCTCTTGACACAGATCTTTTGGGCTGTGGGATGGTTTCTGTAGGATTCATTTAGCAGAGGTTAGACAAGCAGAATGTAATAACCCATAGACATACCCCACACTGGCCTGCTGAAATGGATGTGGGCCAAGAGGGAGGTCTCTTCCACCTCTGATGTCTGTGACTGACCATCCTGCTTTGTAAACCTTTGTAAGAAGTTTTCTTTCTGCGCCAAGGTAAAAGTAAATAAGAGTTGCCAATCCTTGTGCCATGCTGTGTCTCATCTTTTTGCTGCTCTACATCTTTCAAAAGAGCATGTTTCCCTGAACTCAGCTTTTGCTCTCCTAAACACTAATAATGTCCTTCTACTGTGGCAGAAGGACAAGGACATTGTGCAGCATGAGGAAAGCACTACAGCATGGGCTCACAGCTTAGTCTGCCCCATACAAGCAGGAACATGGGTCAATGTCTATGCAGCTGTTTTATTTTATGGTTCTTGTTAAATAAGCAATTTTGCCACAGATATTTCAGGGCTGTCTTTTGTAGGAGTTCCTTACAATCAATCTTTCTTTTCCAGCTATGCATGGCAGAATGAGTGGGGACCAAGATGCTGGCTGCCATTGCTACATACTGGGCACACTGGTGAGCAAGTCTGGTATTGCTGAGGCCCAGACAGAGCTCAAGAAGAAGGTGCTTCACACCCTCTGGGAGGAGGTGCTGCGATTCCCGCTAACGCAGGAGGAGATGTCAGAGGGGACACTGACTCTCACCCTGAGAAACTGTGACAAGTTCTCCAGGCACAGCATTGTGGGTGAACTCAAACTGACCCTTGCTAACATGGAGGAGTCCTTTGGAATAACCCAGTGTGAAAGGCTAAAGACCCCAGAGAAGGTATGGCCTCAGTCTGTGTCAGCAGTCCGGAAACTCTAATGATTAATTGTCCAGACAAAAGAAGCCCTCTTCCAAGATGGCTGCATGTCAGTGTGTGGCTTTGTTTGTTTGAAGCCAGGTTTAGAGGGGTGATGTGTGACTGCAGAGGTCACTCAGCACTGCTGTGTGTTGGCCTGTAGCTAGCTGTTTCAGAAAGCAAAGGCCTATCAACACAGCCCTTCCATCTACAGCTGCCAGTAGTTAAGGTGTGTCAAAACTCCCTCTCCTCCCTTAGTTACATGACAATCTGACAGTGATATATGTAATTTAAAGCCTATGACTAGAAAAAGTTATGTGAGTTTTTGTGAATTAGCGATGCAGGACAGTGGTGGTAAGAGCTGAAATACCAGAGTGCCTATAGAGCAGAACGAAGGGACTCCGCAGAGCTGGGTGAGGGTAGGGCATATGGTGGCACCCCTGGGGAGCCTTAAGCTGGGAGTGAAATACATGGTTGGGACTGAACTGTTGAACTGAAGGCCACTTATCCTTACTGGGATCAATCCAGTGTTATTCGTTCTGGGAGATGTCAAAATATTCCTCATTGCATTGTATTGGTTTTCTCAAACATCAAAACCTCCCTTTCTTTCCTTATCCATACCTTCCCAGCTGCACAGACAGGGAAAATGGAGGGAAGGATTCCAACAGTACTTGAAGTAATGTTTCATGTGCGCTAACTTCTTGCACATTTCCTCAGGACTCTTTTCCTTGCCATGAACCAGATTTCTAGCAGCAATACACTTAATAACATGACAGCAGGGCTCTACTATTGTTGTTACTAGTACATCACTACAAATAGGTACCTGTTGTACTCAGTATGGTATAGGGTGACCAATGCTTAGCGTTGTCACTAAGAATGCTGAAATAAATTATTGCCTGTCACCGTTAGGGGTGAGGGCTCTCCACTGAGTTGGCCACATACACACAGTACAGAGTTAGCACTTCTGATTTCCAATACTGCTAATTTATCTGATTGCCACTTGAATGCTAATAGGGCTGGCTGCTCTAAAAAACCTCTGACAGAGAGAGAGGCAACAGAAACAAATGGGTGGTCTGAAATCAGCTTAATAAACTTCAAGCACAAGGCTAAATATTTGCTTAATAGCTATAAATTCAACTGAGATTCCAGTCCACCGCTGAAAAAAAAAGATGAGAAATTATTCCAATATAATAATTTATATTCCAAAACTGAGATAGATGGACCCCACTCCACACCCCAATCTACTGTAGTATCTGCTTTGTAAGCAACACCCGAGGAACAACCTGTTCACAGCAATGGTCAGTTGTCATTTAGGTACCCCTGATGGAGTCCTGACATTCTGGGTATTCTGCCTTGGTCCAGCTTCACAACTATGCATAGAAGCAGGGCAGCATTCATTTCTTCAGTGCCCCAGTTTGAGCTGAGGATGTGCAGTGAAAGCTGAATTTGCGTCATCTGGGACCTGAGAGAGCCAACCATTGCACAGATAGCTTATATACAGATCCTGAATCATTCATTGAGAACCAGAGCAGGAGGGAGTGAGGGAGAGCTGATCAGAAAAAAAGGAGCTATTTTTGACAGCATCCATCCAGGAACAAAGTTACTGGGGTTTGTTTAAAGTCTGACATTTCCTTCAAAAGCCATCAGGGGCAGAAATTTCGTTCCTACCTTCCTAGTAATTCTCACACACACAAGGGAAAGAGCTCGGAGGGGAGCTTACAGCTTACCTGGTAATGTAATTAGTATTCAGGAATTCATGGAGTCCTGTGAGCAATGCAAAGCATAGATATTGCAGACTGATATCCTTATCTTGTCTTCCTTCCCTCCCACTGCTTTGCTAATGACAGTGATGATAGTGGCTCCTTGCATAGCACCTTCCCTTTTGTTAACTCTTTGTTATGCACACGTAATTCATTGATGACCACCAGATGCTTCTTACCCTTATTGCACAGAAAGGAAGGCTGAAGCTCTGGTGGTTGTGTGAATTTGAAAGGTTGCAGCACAAAGTGCAGGTTATGGATTTAATAGGCAAAAGAAAAAGAAAAAAACAAAACCCAGAAGGAAGGGGAAGAAGGATCTCTGGCTTTGTCTCTTCACGCAGAGATCGACCACGGTAGGTTTTGGTTTCAGGTGGATACAGGCTAATCAAAAACTTGATCAGAATGTTAGGAGCTACAAAGCCATAAGCACAAGATGAGAGATGTGTGTACAATGTGTGTGTTTGTGTGAGCGTGCGTGTGTGCACGTTTACAGAGCCCTGCCACTTCTTACCCCGCCCCCTCCCGCAATATCCACTGTATCTGTCTGCGCCTGGAGCTACAGGAACCAAATTCTAACCAAGAGCTATAGAGTGGGACCTGGTGAGATAAAGAGGGAATAAATAAACAAAAGCAGCTTATGACTTGCCTAAACTGTCATTTTTTTATTGAGGAGGTATTTGTATTTGTCCCTCCATGTACAAACACCTATTCTTCCGTAGTGGACATATAGCCATTTGAATCGGTCTCTGTTTGGTTTTATGTGTGGGTGTTTTTTTTTTAAGATCCACTTAGATTTAGGACAGGATTTATGCAAGTGAAATGCATAGGAGTCTTTTGTTGCTACCTGAGCGCATGAAAAAAAGATTTACTTGGGCTGATTTGGGATTGAATTTCAGGCTTCCTTGCTAATGGCCTCCCACTTGATTTGTGCACGACAAATAAGTCATTCAAACCAGACAGCGATGACAGCTATGTTTTCTGGAGAGTCAATCAGCTCACGGGGAGCATACAGGGGCCTGTCCTTGCCTGTTGCAAGTAACCGGATGAAAACTTAATTTGAAATATTTATGGCTCACTTAGAAGCGCGAGTGCGGAGCACACAAATGGCCCAGAGAAGGGTTGTCTGTCCTAAGGCGTGTAGATCATGATAAAGAGTCCAAAGGGAGTCTGCTGAATCGCCATTGGCTTTCTGGGACTCTTCTGGGTCATTAACCTCACACTAAACCAGACTTCTGTCACAAGCTCCTACTCACCGAGAGAATAACTGCTCCCCTTCAGCCCCTCGCCAGTGGTGTGGGCCACCTCTCCTTCCCAGGGCTCCTGAGGAGGGAGCGGGGGGCTCTTCCAGTGGGAGCGAGGGCTGGCGGGGACCTCCCTCCGCTTGCCCGCCGCGGCCGCCTGCCCAGGGCAGGTGGGAAGGAAAGGCAGAAAGGTCGGGAGGCTAAGAGGCCAATCACTAATGGGAAGAAAGGAATAAAAGAAAAGAAAAAGAAAAAAAATAACCGTGGCCCCCTGAAGTGGGTGTCTGATGGTTCAGAGCATTTGCCCAGGAGGAAATTCTGCAGGGGCAGCAGGGAGAGCAGCTCACAGGCCTGAGGGGAGACAGGCCAGGAAGCAAGTGTGGAATACTGTGCCGATCCCACGGAGGATTTCAAGCTGGCTGGGTTCTCCCCCATGCCAAGTGAGGGTGTCAGAGAAGGTCCAACTCCAGCTCCAGGGTCTGGCTGTGTGGCACAGCCCCGGGTATCACCTGCTCTTCCCCAGGGAGCCCTACGCTCCTGCTAGGCACCGTGGGCCAGGGTCCACATCTGCTCAGCACCCCCTGACAAAAAGAGCAGCTGAAATGAAGCATTAATTACAAAATGCAGTAATGGAAGTAGGGGACATTAATGAAGGGCAGCTAGATTATCTCTCAAAAAAGGAGTATCTGACTGCATGCATGTAGTTCAGCCCCAGATCCTCTTCTTCTGACTAACTACTTCACTGAAAGTAGATACTAGGAAGCAGTTACCTTCCAGTGACAAAAAGAAAGCAATCACTCACATGATCAGGGCCTTATGCATGGAGGAACGAACTCAGACATCTTTGCCAGGTTTATTCTCATCCAGTGTAACTGGAAAGATCTCCTACACAAAGACATGGAGACAACTTGGTCGGTCCACGACCTTCCACCCATCATTATACTATTTAGCTGTCCTAATATTATGGCCAAGATTGTATAAAAGATTAACCCTTCCTGTGTCTCCATTTCCAGGAGCCATCTACGGGCCATGGGGAGGTTCTGCTCTCTATCAGCTACCTGCCAGCAGCTAATCGCCTGCTGGTGGTGATTATTAAGGCTAAAAATCTCCATTCCAAGCAGCTGAAAGATCTACTTGGCAATGGTGAGTAGAATAGCAAGAAAAGAGAGACTTTTGTTTCTGCTGTGATGTAAATCTGGAAAAGAAAGTGGGAAGGGTGGAGTTTGGCAGAAAAACCCCAGATGTTTGGCTTAGAAAGCCGAATATTTGAATAATTTCTAAAAAGTGAAAACCAAACTCCTCAAGATCAAGGTTTTTTATGTTCTCTCTCTCAGTCTGGTGTCACCAGTTAAAATTCTCTTGCATTCATTTTGTTGTATGCTCATTAATACAGTGCCCCTCTCCACTTCCTATACAGATGTTTCTGTCAAGGTGACACTGAGGCATCAGTCCTTGAAGCTGAAGAAGAAGCAGACCAAACATGCAAAACACAAGATCAACCCTGTGTGGAATGAGATGATCATGTTTGAGGTGCCTCATGATCTCCTGCATGCCTCCAGCGTGGAGCTGGAAATGCTGAGCCAGGATAGTATTGGGCAGAGCCACGTGCTTGGCAAGTGCAGCCTGGGCTTACACGTCACAGGCACGGAGAGAAACCACTGGGAAGA
Source organism: Falco rusticolus (assembly GCF_015220075.1). Taxonomy (NCBI): domain Eukaryota; kingdom Metazoa; phylum Chordata; class Aves; order Falconiformes; family Falconidae; genus Falco; species Falco rusticolus. The sequence goes on from NC_051193.1 coordinate 44,987,014, forward strand.
AATGCTGAGGAACCCTAGGAGACAGATAGCTATGTGGCACCAGCTCCACATGTAGGCTCATCATGATTATTGCCAGCCAGATTTCCAGCAGGCCTCTGAACTGTGGGAATAAGCTGCATTTCACCTTCCACCTTCCACAAAGTTGCTTGGCACAGCATTCTTCTCATACCACCTTCTCTGATTTTCCTGTCTCATCCTAGTCCAGGAAACTGGCTGGAAAATGTATTTAAAGAACAATCTCTCACCTAATCAAGTGGTTCTCTCAAACAAGGGGTTTGGCTGCCTGGATGATTTGAATTAATTTCATTAGCCTGCCCACTGACATTTCTGTAAAGTCCCTGTTTCTGCAGAGGAGCAGAGAGGAGCAATGGTATCATGGAAATATGAGCCACTCTGTGGCATCTGGCACTGTCACCCAAGTCCTTTGATGAATGCTGGCTCCACAATCATAAACATGTAGCAGATGTTTTACCAGTCACTGTTTTTCACAATACTTTACAAGGCGGTGAGAAATGAAGATCACAAACCTAACTTTCACTGCAGACACAAAGTATCAGTATGAAAGAAAGTGAAGGCAACATGCAGTAGATGGATACCTAGAAAAAGATACAGAACTGGGGGAGAAAACAGAGGAAGAAGAGAGTGTGAGGCAGTCAACGCTATCATCCTGTGTAGCCTTTGAAGCAAACACTGCCAAACAAGAAGTCAAATACCTTCCTTTACGTTTTTTTTCCTGGAGTGTTTGGTACATTTTATTTAGGATTCATGAAAACTGCTGAAAATATCCATATTTCAGGATCCTTTAGCAGAATACTTGTATCTTCTATCTTTCTACAGTGTCACCCAAGAAGACCCTAAACATTGTCAAAAAGTTATTGTTGATGTTACCTCCAGAAACTTGGACCAAATCTTTCTGCTTACTGCCACCTTTTCTGTTTGGTTTTTCTGAGCTAGGAAGTTTCAAATACTATAATTATATTCCAGGCAACATCTAAGATTAGGTAAAAGAAGTGGGATCATTTCATACCTTAGCAGTTGATTGATGCTTTTGGTTTGACAGTTAACTATCACATCCAAATCCTCATACCAGCATTACTTGAAGATAACCCTTAAGAACTGCCATGTATTTCATCACTTCCAGGCAGAAGGAATTCACTGACCAGACAGACTCTCCGGGGCTTGTTTTTCTGTGGGTGCTTTCAGGATTTGATGTGGCTTAAATGTGTTACTGTTTACTGTTCTTTTTTTTGTGTGTGTGTCTAGATGGACTGAAACTCTAGCATTGGCAGTGATGATGTTATAACCCCATAAGAACAGTTTGTCCTACCACTTTATTTCAAGTAGTAGGCACAGCTTTAAGGGACTTCCACGGGAACAAGGCATCCAAAAATCTGAAAATAGAACCATATAGTTTGTAGCACTGAAAAACTCAGAGAACTTCATATTGCAGGGTCAGCTTGACCCTCTGTTTAATTCAAAATATTAAGCTAGGCTTTATTTAGTATCCATCCTATTTTGGTGGCTTGGTCAGAAAAGCCTAGCAGACCGTCATGTGAAGGCTGCCATCCCATTGGCAAAGGGCAACTGCCAGAGCCAGTGTCTGAAAACTGGCTGAAGCACCAGGCACAGAAGGTTATGAAAAGGGGAATGAAGTTCAGCTGGAAGCCTGTCACTAGCAGTGGCTGGGGCTGGTAGTGGTACTGACACTGTTTAACATCTTCATAAATGACCTGGACAATGGGGCAGACTGAGCCCTCAGCATGTTTGCAGATGATACAAAACTGGGAGTGGGGATTGATACACTAGACAGTTGTGCTGCCATTCAGAGGGATGTGGAGAGGCTGAAGAAATGGGCTGACAGGAACCTCCTGAAGTTCAAAAAGGAGAAGTGCCAAGTCCTGCACCGGGGGAAGAACAACCCCATGCACCAGTGCAGGGCAGAGGGCTGACCATCTGGAAAGCAGCTTTCCAGAAAGGATCTGGGTGTCCTGGTGGACACCAAGCTGAACATGAGCCAGAAACAGGCTCTTGCAGCAAAGGCAGCCAACAGTGTCTTGGGCTGCATTAGGAAAAGCATTGCCAGTAGGTTGACAGGGATGATCCTCTCTACTCAGCACTGGTGAGGTGAGGGCACATCTCAAGTGTTGTGTCTAATTCTGGGCAAGAATGCAAGAAAGATATGGACTTACTTGAGAGAGTACAGCAGCTGGCCACGAAGGTGACTAAGGGGCTGGAGCATCATCTGCAGGAGGAGAGGCTGAAAGAGCTGGGACTGTTCGGACTGGTCAAGAGAAGGGTCAGGGTGGGAATTTATCAATATGTATAAACACCTGATCTGGGAGAGGAGAAAAGAAGATGGAGCCAGACTCTTCTCAGTGGTGTCCAGTGACAGGACAAGAGGCAAGGGCACAAACTGCAATACAGGAAATACTGTTTGAACACATGAAAAAAACAAAGGACACCCTCCCCCCCCAACTTCTTTACTGTGAGGATGGTCAAACACCAGAGCAAATTGCCAAGAGAGGTTGTTGGGAGTCCCCATCCTTGGAGACACTCAAAATCTGATGGGATACAGCACTGAACAACCTGCTCTAGTTTACTCTGCTTTGAGCAGGGGTGGATTTGGACAAGATGATCTCCAGAGGTCCTTTCCATCCTTAATGATGTTGTGATTCTGCTAAGAAACTGACAAGGTTGATGCACACTGAAAACTCTGTTATCTTTATGCTGCTATTTTCTTCATAGATGCTATAGCCAGGAGTTACAGGACCGTTTTGGCCAAACAAACAAACAAGCAAGCAAGCAAACAGAAAAGCTAAGTATGCCCAGTGTTTTAATTTCTGATATTGCTCCACTGGCTAGAGGGTATTTAAACAAAAAGAAAACTGACTTTTTGTTCTGCTCTATGGATTTTTGTTTACTAACAAAAAGCTCTAGGAAACTGTGAATAAACTAGGCACAGGGTTTTAGTTGACAGTGAATTATAATAGTTCTGTGTTCATGATTTGCCTGTAGATATACCTGTAGATTTGGAATAATTATTTCCCTTTAAGTGCAAAATTCACTGTAATGTTGGCCTACTCTACATATATGTTCCGTGATTCTTCCTTCTTTTTAGGGTAAGGATAAGAAGGATAACTTCATGGTATGTGGCGCGATGCTATTTGGCTGGCACAGGAAAGCCTGAAGGGCCAAATATTTGCCTTGCTGCCAAGAGGTTTCTCTAGTTCTGCCTTCTGCTTATTTTAATGAGCCTTTTATAACATCTTGGTGACTGATTGTAAACAGCATTATCTGCCTCTGCCCCTGGTGATTTTGGCACACCCTGTAATTAGATGGCAATCCTATAGCATCTAAAGGCATAGCCACTTGCAATCTGATTTTGCTGTGACAAAATAATGTCTTCTTTTACAGCAGAAAAATATGTGTATACACACTACTTAACAACAAATCTGTCTTACAAGCAAAGTGGTGCCATCAGCATTAAAAAACTGTTGCTCCTTGCTTTGCTGCAACGGAATTTAAATGGGGAAGAGAGGAAGAGTGAAAACACATGCATCTTTCCCGGCTGGATCATTTTTGTTGTCTGGCATTTTAGCCTAGAAAGAATGTTTCTTGCATTTCAGCTCAGCCTGAACAAAGGCTGCCAGGTGTTTATTTAAGGAGGCAGCCATTTGCTATGCTGGGGTCAGAAGCAAGCACAGTTAAGGGTGCTGGCTGTCCCAAGCAGGAGGAATGCTGCCTACGTGTGGTACTGGAGGGGCAGGGATGCTCAGCCAGGGCCCTTTTGAACTCTGTTAATAGGAGTTGTTTGTCATTGCATTCCAGCACCTGCCCAGGGCCTCGCCCTTATCCCTCTGAACACCTATATCACCTGTTTAGCAATGCTTGTATGCCCCTGAGCCTCGGCATCCAAAGGGCTGGAGGTGCTGAACTGGCCCAAGCAGACAAACTGGGGGGAATTGTTGTGGTAGGTAGACGACAACATTATTGACATAAATGCAAAGTATTTGCAAATGCATAGTCCCATCATATCCAGCAGCTTCAGAAACAGAAGCTGTTAAAGTATCACTGAAGTGCAGTAAGTCCAGAGAAATAAAGCCATGGTTTTCAGCTCCTGAAGCTGTAAATACAGGAGCATCAGCGAACACCACTAGCATGTTTTAAGTTAAAAGGTGCTGCTTATAAACTGCATCAGAAGAGAAGAAGCAAAAAAAACCCCAGTTATGGCACTTAATGTTCTTTAGCTACGTGTGTGACCAAAAACAACCATTAGGGTCTCCAATGGCTATTTGGTGGTTGCGCTGATTATTCTGCCTACTATAACGTGTTCAAATGAAGAAGCTGGAAGTCAAGAGACTTTGGGGAGAAAGGAATAAAAACCCCAGAGGGTGGGGGCAGTCCACCTGGTGGAATGAACAATCCTTTTCACAAAGGGCCAGAGAGTTGTGAATTTAAGGACAGGGATGTGCAGTCCCCCGTCCTGTGACAAAACCCGAACAACATATCTACTGTAAATGAGAAACCGCTTCGACATCGCATCCAGCATTGCATGGGAGAGATGCTCTCCTGCTGTGGCCTCTGTTCAGAGGCCAGAGAAAGTAACTTGTGACTACATTAAGGAGTTATTTGGTTAAAATATAGGTTATAACCATGCTGTTTTGCCTCAACCTGCACTCAGATCTAGATCTTCCCAGAGAAATTTTTATTTTAGGCAATTTGTGCTACAGTAGACAAGATTAAAAAGCACAGATCACTGATAGTCACTAAAACATCTCTGGGATGTTTTAGACTCATCACCACCCTCAATCCTCTGCCCCAGTTGTAAGGGGGAGTAGTTGCAGCTGGTCTTCTGTAAGGGTAACACTTTTTCACTGCACAGTTTTCCCCTCACTTCTTGTCCCAGATATCCCTGCATGGTGATAGGAACCATGTTCACTTTGCTATGAGGTAATAGATCAGAAATTAATGGAAAATTCCCTTCAAAAGGGCTGGGAAAATTTTCAAGCTCAAGTATTCTCCCCAGCATTACTGTGCTTTCAACACCTTGAACAAAAGTACTTTGCATTTTGCTAGCATCTGTCATCAGTATTATCTGGCAGTAGTGTCCAAAGACACCCATTTTTTTCCCAGAGGTTTTAATTTGGGCTCTAGAAATACAGCTCAAGGTTTTGCCCAAATTTTCCTGATGCCTGAGATGAGTTGCGCACAATGACATTTAGTAAGGGCTGGGAGACAAGAAGGCTTGGACCACGCTTCTTGCACTGTTTTGAAGGTCACTTTGAAGTTTAATTGAATTGAAGGGCAGAGCTTTGGCAGCATTTTTTTATGTGTTTCAGAATTTAACTATGTCCAAAAATGTATTTCATTCATTTGCTGAAAGATAAGCATGATGTGTAAATATACTTCACACTTTTATTGTTTCTTCTGTTGGTAATAATCAAATTGCACTAGAGTAGTAGCAAAGTGAAATAGTGCTTTGTAGCCTTCCAGCATGAGAAGGTTACTTGGTCCTTTAGTGTCCCAGTGTGTTTATTGTACAGAGCCAGATATTGTTTGTCAAGTCTATACTGTTTGCACAGTCCAAAGCACAAAAACAGAGCATGAGGCTCAGCCATTGCGTCTAATGTTAACAGCACAACATGTACATCACCACAAGTAAATAATTCCAACCTGTATCAACAGTGTGTCTGCGTTGTTTACTCTAGGATAAGACCCCTCTGCTTGCAGCTCATGTCAGGGGTGCAAAGCACGGGGATGAGCCAACATCAGAAGGTCCTTGGAAGGGTGTCATCAAGGGATGAGTGTACAATGAGAAGGTGAGCACTCAGCAACGGAGTCCCATCCTGGCCAAGCGTAGAAAACCTATTGGCTTTTTCAGCAAGGTGGCAGCTAAACAAAGCTGTAGAGGCTTTCCTGCAGCTGCAGGGAGGTGACGGAATAGGATCCGGGAATCAGATTCCTCACAAATACTGGCTCCATCTCCAAAACAAAACAAAGAAGTGAGTTTGGATTCAGTCTTTTTGCTGATCTCTGTACTTTCAAGGTGGTGCTGATGATACTCTGTAAACTGTGCATCTCTAAGGAGGAATACCTACTTAGCTGACCTGATACCATCACTGGAATTAGCTCGTTCTGAACAAGACACAGAGATCAAAACCTGCACATAAAAGTAAGAGAAAACAGATTTTTGGGGCAGGAATGGGAAGTATTTACTTCATTGACAGTTTGGGGGCACTCCCTCACCCATCACAGTCAGTGTTAAAGCACGAGGAGAAACAACAAAGTGAGTTTGCGGGAGCCCCAGGCTGCTGCTGGCTTCACAAAGAGCGTTGCCACCAACCTGTCAGCTGCACAGTGAGGCTGATTCTACTGAAGTATTTGCCATGGACATGGAGGGAAAGTAGCTGTGGTTTTGCCACACTGGGAGCTGAACATGAGTGGTGCATTTGCCAGGGACAATCCTTCCTGCCTAGGGGATTAGTGCAGGGTCAATCAGTAATTTCCAGCATGGCATATTGAAAAGCAGCAATAACTGCCACAGAACCATTCTCCTATTAACCCTGCTGATCATTGTCACTTCAGATTTATTAGAAGCCTTTCCCCTGCCACTGTATTTAAAATTTAAAATGGGACTGGCCCATAATCCTCTGTCTGCCAGGAGGGTGACACCTAACCCAGCAGTTGTGTCGCACCCTTCACCAGTGCTAGCCCTGGAGGTTTGCAGCCAGTTCCTCCACTTCCCTGAACTCTTAAGTGACTGCTGAATGTGGAATAAACCCAGCAAGGAAGGGGCTCCAAGAAGCCCCTGAGAAGGCAGCTTAGGCCTGCAACCTACCCTCTACCCAGTTTTCGAGGTAGTCACCTGGAAAGTCACTTTCCCAAGTGTCATCTCCATGCTGTTCTCCCACCCCTGCATGCCTCTAGAGGGAACACCAATCTCCTCAGAAATGGAGCAGCTGACAGCAGTGCAGACAGGATGCTTGTTTTTCCCCTTGAATCAAAACAACTTCAAATAGGGGACTTCAGAGAGCTGAGAAGTCTAGTTAGCACATATGCTGTTCTGCAGGAGCCTTTGATTATCCTTCAGATTTTTTAGAGCTCCTTGTAAATGAGCTGTGGCTCCATTTGTGTGGCAACAGCTCTGCGAGAAGCAGCCTCTGATCCCCTGTGCCCACTGCTCTGTGCCACCATGGAGCTGGACCTGGCACTGCCTCAATGCCTGCCCTGGGCCCTCTGATTTAAACAGCTTGGGGGGCACCCGCCTAAAGCCACTGATGTGCTTGGCTGCCCAATTTCCCTCCTGCCGCAGGAGAGGCAGATAGGGAAGACAGACCCTAGGAAGCACTGCAACCCCCCTCTGGTTATGCCTGCAAGCCCTGAGCACTGCAAGCACCAGAGTCCTCCTCTTTCCAGGAAGAAATAACACATTGGCTTTTTTAGCTAAAACAAGTTTTAAGTGCCAGCTGCTAACAGCCATCTCTGTGAAGGATGTCCTGGACACCAGCAGAGTTGAGGAGGAGGAGTGCACCAGGTTTAATGCTATGACAACCATCACAGAGGAATTTTTCAATTTCCTTTTCACTCATATTGACATGAGAATCAGAGGTCCTAAAAATGAAGGGTGCCTTTAGTCCTAGATCAGATAAATTTGTGCAGGCTTCCCTTCCTGACACTGGCTCAGATCATGCACTTTGCTTGAAGGGTTCTTGCTTTTAAGTCCTTGGTTTGAAGTTATCTGCAAGGAGGCTGATCACTGCCAACCATGGCAGTGTCCACAGCACAAAGCCACTTCTAGGAAATTAATTACAGTCAGCAATGCATTTTACAAGCTGCTCTGGTTCTTTACACACAGTTGAGCTGCTGAAAGTGAAGCATTGTCCTGCTTTATGTGCTGCTAATTGACTAGCAAGGGCAAAACCCCAGAGATGATGTTTCCACCACTGGCTGCCAGGTGCCTTGCAAACCTGGAGCCTGTTAAATTGCAGCTAAGCCCGGACAACCACCAGAATTTTGCTGGGCTTGTTTACTGATCAATTAAATCACTGGCAGTGAAAGGTGCCAGAGAATGGCAAATTGTTTGTAATACTCCGACTGCTTGATGTCTTCCAGGAAGTCACTAAAAGCAACCTTTTCTATTTGATCACTAATTTTGGGATATTTTCACTTCTGAGTCTGGAAATCGCTTCTTGCTTCCAGCCCCTGTGGCTACTGTCCCTGGTTAAAACTGGGCGGCATTCACTCTGAAACAACAAAAGCTTCTGCACAGCCCATCATCTGTGGGGACCAACACATCTGCACGCATGCTTCCCCTGGGCCTAGAGCCCTCTAAGCCCAAACCTCCCTCAAGGCCAGAATTTCCACCCACATTTCCTTCCCTTCAGGATGACCAGCAAGCTGTGTTGCACTGGCACCTTGCAACCAGAACAGCCACCAGTGGGACACAGCTCAGGCATCAGGTTGACATCCAAGACTATGAGCATCCATATGACAGTGGAGCCTCAAAGGGGAAGCGAAAAACTTTTTATGCCATATGCATCCATCACATTAAACATTTGCTAGAGGGCTGAACTGCTTCCCACTTCATGTAACACTGGCTTATCCACTGGTATCCATTCCCAGGTATCCATACCCAAGATCAGTTGGAAAACTGAGATCCCTCCAGACCCAGTTAATTAAAAAGCCAGTCCTCTTTATGAGAGCTTTCACCTCTACATACTGAAGCTCAGCAATACTATCAGTATCAACACTTGCAGCATGCAGTGCAATATACAGGATCCATACAGTCAGCTGCACAGCTTCCTCCTGTTTTCCGATTCCTCCCACCGACACACAGACACATTTTCAGCTGAGCGAGTAACTGTTTGAGCTGTAAGGGGCTTTTTTCTGCCTGTGTTTCTCTTTAGCTGTGGTTGCCACCCTGTAGCAGGGTTGGCCTGAACCTTTGCAATGCCCTCACTGCTTGCACTGCTCTGCAGACATGCACTGCTCTGCAAACATGCGCTGTAGCGGGGGAAGGACAGCCCATAAGTCCATGCTGTGCCTTCACGGTGGGGCGTATCTCCCGCAGCAGCCAGGCAGAGCCTGAGGAGGCAATGTTTTCAGCTTTGACAGCTGTTTGGTCCAAAAGCACAACTCACAGCCCAGTGCTAGACCATGGACACTTGTACTTGTTTCAGGGGTTGGCTCTCTCACCCACGCCGATTTAGCAGATGTAAGAACTCCTGCATACAAAATTACTCTTATTTCATTGAACTGTTTTAAAAGTTGCACCTTTAGTTAATCCACTGTGGACCCAACCTCAATCAAAATTTTCATGTCGAAGAAGAACCAAATTTAAACCAGCCCATTCTTTTAAGGGTAGAAAAAGTCCAACTTCCTCTGGCTTTGCAGTACACAGAGTTCATGAAAAGACTCTCCATCCTTCAAACCAAACCAGACATACAGGCAAGGTTTTGTCAACGTGCATTACAAGCACAGCCCACCACAGCAAAGCCAACGATACCACCACTGTACCTGACTGGAAAGGGAGACCAGAGGCTGCAAGGGCACCCACTCCACACCCTCCCCAACTGCGGCACATGCCGACATACCTGCGCTGGTGCCAATGCCTGGCAGCCACGAGCTGCTGGGAGGTGGCAGCTCCTGCTCTGCACCCCTGCAGCCCTGGCACAGCACTGCTATAACCCAGCCCATGGTGAAATGACACAGCTCTATCACAAGACATGCTGGACCTGCTCACCAAGGTGAGGGCGTTGAGGGGCTGCAGTTAGGCCCAGCATGGGAGGAAGCAAGTCACCCAGGAGAGCGCTTCAGGGGGCTGCAATTAACCCTTCTGGATAAAATAGCACCGGACCCGCTCCTTACAGTTGTGGGCTGGGGAAAAGGAAATGCATCAGCTTACACGCCCTTGCTCTGGCGAAATGACATTAACCTCCAAGACCAATGTAAAGAATTAGTAACCCAACTTGATAAATTTAAATGTTTTTTTATTAACAATCATTTTACATTACAAGGATAATATGACAAAAGGAAGGTTCTCGTGTACATACTATGATATATCAACATAGCTCTATTCGTATCCAGTGTCCTAGGTCCTTTCACACAGGTACTATAAAGCATAGTCTGTAAAGTAATAACATTTTAATGTTCTCCAAAAGAGTGATATTAACATATTAATACATATGTAGTAATAGACGTCTAGATATTTTTCTCTCATTTTGTGTGTGTGGGTGTGGGTGGTGGTGGGGTGGGTGAGAGATTGCTTGAAACAGTTCAGCAGGGCTGTGCTTGGATGTGGATGTGGAGAGGTCTGAGACAAAACCTCTTGTCTTCTGGAAGTAGAAATACATTTTTGCCAACAGTCAGGTGAGTCTATGAGGATGCCATAACTGGCAGAAAACTCCGTAGCCCTCCTATAGCATTCAGGACATTACAGCATATGAGACATGGTTCCCCCACGTAGCCCAGTGAGCTTATTTGACATGAGGTGCAGTGCATGGGAGCCCCTCGCCGGGCAGCAGCACTGTCGGCATGGGCGGGTGGGCAGTGAGGCAGCGGGCTGAGCCTACGTGAGTGTCAGTGGCATCCGAAGGAGGGGGCTGGGAGTGAGGAAACCGTCTCTGAGGTTTGTGAGGAACACGTGCCAGGGAGCTCCCCACCGGCGCTGCGCGACTGAGGGGCTGCAGTGGAGTGGGGAGCCGCTGGCAAGTGGGTTGCGGCTGAGGTGGATTACCAGTTGTGTGGAGGAGAGAGGCCTGGGAGAGGGTGCTGAGGTGTGTGACAGGGCTTGGGGGGAGCTTGCACAGCGTCTGCTCATGCAATACCAGTGTAACGAGTTATTTGGTCGTCGGAATTACAACTCACCCTCCTCCCAACCGAAGCCAACAACTAAAACAGCGAGGAGTGCAGTGGTTGCCAGGCCTGGTGTGGAGCTGCAAAGCCAAACCTCCATGCCTCCCCTTCGACTCTTGTGGGGAAGCAGTGCAGTGACCCACCACCTGCTGCCAGCCCAGCCAGAGGTGCCTCTCAGGTCTCCCCAGGTGCCCACCAAGGGCTTCACCCTGCAGTGGGGTCACTGTCCTACAAGCGGCTGTGTGAAGGGAGGGATGAGGTGGCTGTCCATCCTGCAGGCATTGGCAGACACCCAGGGAAGGCTGATCCACCCCCAGTCAAAGCACAGAAACACCTGTCAGGTGAAAACAGGTGTCTCTTTGCATGGGCAGGGCAAGAGGGATGCACCCTTTGGTGCTTCTAGTCTGGCAAGGTCAGCATGCCGTGTGTTAGGGCCTAAAGGCACACATGTGCCACCGACCATGCCTTCTGCGTGACCACATCATTCCCTTTCCTCCAGAAAAGACACCCGGGCCCTCAGCCAGGCAGGCTGCTCACCAGCCGAGATGCAGCTGCGAGACCTGAGGGAGCGGAGCAGCTCCTGCAGCAGAGCAGCAGCCAGCCTGACCCAGCAACAGAGCTGCGCGTGCCTCACCAGCGGGGCTTGCACACTGTCATCCTTACCACTCCGAATTCACGGCCTCTTCTCATTTGTGCTGCTCCAGCTCTATACACCATCCCTGCCACCAACAACCGTGCAGCAGCGACCCTCCCTCCACGCAGTAACGCCTTTGCTTTCCTGCTGCCTTTACCCCAGCACCACAGCCGTGTCACTGACTGATGCCCGTGAGCAAACCTACGCTCTCACTTGGTGCGGTGTGAGCGCCTGCTGGCACACGGTCTCCCTGGCAGCGTGCCGGCGACTGCCGAGGAATGCCGGGCAGAACAGCAGAAAGCCACGTTTTCACAGCACCAGTACCCGCAGTTGCCAACCGCATCCATGCAAAGAGAAAAGTGCATATGAGGGTGGGATATGTATCTGTCCAAGCCTGTCCACAGGACCTCAGCCAGAGGCTTACTCGGGAGAAGACAAGGACACTCAATCATTTTCCCCCCACCAAGACATTCCCCTATTACACAAATCTTATTTAGCACTTGGTTAACATGCCAGCAAGGAAACCCCTTGCCCTAACCACAGCAAAGCCCCTCTCCATAGAGTGCTATACACGTAAATGTAGGCCTCAGTGTATGGCTAAAACTATCCCAAAGTCCAAAGTCTTCAGTGTTACATGCCTTGTGCCTGAACACAGGGCCAGCCTTACACAAGGGTGGTTGAGTCTATCTCTATATTATATCTTTATATCTATCGAAAACATAGAAATATATAAATATATAGGATTTTATTTATAGATATATAAGCATGTGATTTTAATCTTTTGTACTGTGTGTATATGTACTGGGATGTGCGTATATACAATATATAGACCATATGCGTATGTACTGTATACATACACTAGCTTACATGCACACACATCATACGTGTCTCCAAGGGAGACAGGAATTGCATAGGCATTACTGCATTGAATACAATGGCTGGGGGAGCAACGTACCATTTCTCTGCTTTTAAGACCTCTTTCGACAGGGCTGAGGGGAATACGCAAAAGCAGATGCTGTTGCTGCTCATTTGCAAGCCGGCTGTCTAGGTTGTCTTACCCACTGGTCAAACAAACACCAGTCTTCATGAGATAAGAAAGAAAGGGGACCCTGAAGACCCCACGGGACACCTGGTTGAGTTTGTGCTGTGAGAAAGAGATGGACCGAGCCTGAATCATGTCTAAGGAGTCATGTCAGCAAAAGTGCGACCAGAACAGGGGACCATCGCTGTGGTCAGCTCGAGACCCAAGGCAGATGACACACTGGGACCCTGCCCACTGCATCCCCTCACAACCTCCTGTGGCATCTGCATACTTTTGCTGGTATGGGAAGACCTTTGGTCTCTTGTGAGGATTATCCCTGCTGAGTTCAGTCTTGTGGCCGGAGGGTCTGGACCTCTGCAGCCACTGGTGAGCCCTGCAGAAGGACATGTCTGAATGTGCTTCATGGATTTCTGCTTCACAGCAGGGTAAAAGAGGCAAGGAGCCTGAGCAAAAAGTGAGGAGAGAAAATGGCAACCAAAAGGCCCATGGGCTAGAAATACAAACCCAATGGTCTAGAGAAGTGTGCATTATTCACAGTCAGATGCCATAGCAAAGGCGCAGGGGGAAAGAGAGAATAAAGAGCTCATTTGAGAAAAACTAAACCCTTCTCTCTTTGCAGCTGAAGCACTTCAAGATGCTGTGAACGTGTTCAAAACAACCTCCTCTTGCTCACTCAGGGCAGCAGGAAAGGCATGGATTAAACCTGATGCGTGGCTATCTCTGAACAAAGGTGGCCTCCCTCTCTGCCATGCTGAGTGAGCCCTCCCCATGCCTGCCGCTGCCTCCTGAGGTTTGCAAATAGGGCACAGAAAAGCACTTGCTCCCGGGAAAGGCTCAGCAGGCAGGCCACTGGGAAGCCAGGGGCACTTTGCATTGGTATTCCTCCCTCCTCCCTATCTTGCTCATGCCGGCAGTCACAGCAGTCACGTTTATCCATGGCAGTAATAGCTACAGATCTGAGATAGGTGGGTAAACCTACAGGGAAAGCTTTCAAAGCACCTGTGTTTGTCTAGGACAAAAGCTGGGCTTATTTTCTGACTTGAGGGCAATCAGGAATTGTTTGTGTTGTGGGAGCTGGGCTGGGCCAAGCCGGCTGCTCCGCCAAGCACTCATTTCCCCCCTATCACCAATGCAAGGGGTCTCTGAGCCTTCCCATCATGGGTATCTGCAATATCCCATGGCAGGGAATCACACTTCCTACTGACATCACTCACAGGTGCAGGCAGTTATTTGCAAAAGAAACCAGCACTTTCCCCTTGCCACCTGACTGCACAGATAAAAAAGCCACTCGCTGTGCATTTCGCTTTGCCATCAGGAATAAGAGCAGCCAGTGAAAGCTGTCACTGATGAGAGTGGGATCTGCAAACGCACCAAAGGGAAGGAGTGACAAATTAGAGGAATCATTTCTGAACAAGGCTCTGGCAGCTCTAACCTCGCTGACAAGGCAAGGCACCATTTTCTCCCCAGTGGCAAAAGTAAAGAGGCTCAGAGCAGGAGTTGTAAACAGGCCTCTCAGGTGCTCAGGACAAGCACTGGGGGAGCACTCCTGTCTGCAAAGGTGTCTGGAGACTGTCTGCAAGTGTCCCTTCCCTCCATGTAGGCCAGGCACTTTGACGGGCCTCTGTGACAGAGCCATGTGCAAAGGAGCTTCCACTGCAGCAAACAGAAAGGCAGGTGTTTTTTAGTTCCCCCCACAAAGAGCTATGGAGTTCGGCAAAGGAAAGTGAAAAAAAGGGGAGGACGGAAACTGTCTTTACAGCCTCTCCAACAACCACGGCAGCCTGCATCAAGTATCTTTGTTACTTTTGCTTCTACTGCCTGCTGTGTGCATGCTCGACAAGGAAGACTGTCCCCCACCTGCCCATTCCCTGCTGGTGCATCAATTCACTTCTTGTCTCCAACATCTACGTTCACCTTGCTCATTTCCAGGTCAGAGACTGAGCAGCAATTCTTCTACCTTTTCTACCTGGTTTTTTTTTTTGGTGGGGTTTTGTTTTTTTTTTTTATCTCCAAAAATTCTAACTAAGGAGGGAGCCTGCCATCTCCCCAGCAGGGAGCAGCTTTGCGACCTTTGTGGCAGCACCCTGAGCAGAGCTGAGTTGCCGGGCCTGAAGGGCTATACAAGCACCTCTTGTGGAGAGATCCCTATTTTATGGTCAGGCAAACAACCACCCAAGTCTGCACAGCTGGCGGGGGATTTCTAGTTTAATTTTCACTCCTCTAAATGAATGGGGGTAAATCTGATCACATCATTTATTGGGAAAGACAGGAAAAAATGCAAATCTGATCACATCATTTATTGGAAAAGACAGGAAAAAATGCAAACAAAGCCTTTTTTTTTTTTTTTTTGCTTGCTAGGTGTTGCATATTGACACCCCAGCGCTGCAACGGCGCAATGACCTGACCTAGCTTGTGGCGTTCCCATGAGGACCGCAGGGAGAAGCGCCCAGCGCCTGCACTGCTGCCGGTGGTTCAGCAGCAGGCCCTGGTGCAGGTGCCCCCCACTGCCCGAGCCAGCCGGCAGGCTGCACATGCCATCTGAGGTAAGGCAGAGGGGACAGGGAGTAAGTGCTACGGAGGGTATGCCGCCTGCCCAGCCCTTGCTGCTACATTCGTGGGGTCTGCTCTGCTCCCTTTGGCCTCTCTGGCCAAAGAGCCCCGTTTTACAGCAAAGAGTGCAGAGTCAGGACGCAAGGATGGACCAACACTAGTGCTTCAGGTGGGCTCAGTCCCTTCTCAGTCCCACAGGGACAGAAGGGGAACACTCCCAAAACGCTGACCAACACCAGTCTAGCTGTTCCTGTGGGGTCTGAAAGCTGAGCCAGTCCACAGCGGCTTGGCTGTACATCTCTGCCTGGTGCTGGCTGTGTGGTTCTGCTGAGGGCAAAGTGGTTAGCGGGAGGTGAGCAAGACCTAGGCAGAAGTGTGTGTTTTCCCGGGGAAGACAGTGTGTGAACCCTGGCAGTGAAAGTGACTCCAAAAGAGATCGGTTCCAAACATGCTACATCTCCATTGAAAACAAACAAAAAAGTTTAAAAAATAAAATAATATTTTTTATATATATATATATTTATATAAATGAAAAGCTATCAACTAGCAGCAACGGTTCTAGAGATATCTTAGCACCAAGACCAAGGGCAGGGGGGTAACAGGAGAAAGGAAAGGTTCAGTGTTGCTGATACCACCATCATGTTTCCAAACAACACAGCTTGGCACAAAGCTCATCCCTCTGGGAAGTGAGATCATGTTGGCTCGGACACCTTCTGGACAACAGGTTCTCACTCCCATGATGGTCTGGTCAGGTTGGTGCTGTCCATGCCACATCAGCAGGGCAAGGCACTAGCATCTGTGGAGTTTTTGCACCTTTTTTGTGGTTTTTTTTTGTTTGTTTGTTTTTTATTTTTTTGCTTTTCTAACCTGAAGTGATATTGTGTGAATGCCTGGAGCTCATTTACTTTAAAAGAATAAAACAACGAAGAACCCCAAGCCCACAGAACAATCTCTTTGTGATGGAAGGTGCAAGTCCCCCATTCACATTTCAGCTGGACTCTGCATCTCTTCAAGAAAGGAAGAAACATTTCGCAGGAAGAAGCAGAGCATCCCTTCTTCCTGCTGTCATCAGGCTGCTGTGCTGTGGAACATGTTACCTTGGTCACAAGAGAATACGTGAACCTTTGTAGGACATCATCACATGAATATAATCCAAGATAATCTTGCATTGATAGCTCCTGCCACCAAACTGTGGCAGGTTTTTCTTTCAGTCATTCCAAACAAAACGAAACAAAACAAAACAAAACAAAAACCCCACAACAATCTAGGATTATAAAGACGTAGTATAAATAATGTAAATTAGAATATAATTTTTAAGCCTTTGAATCTCTGCCCAGAGATGGCTCTTGACTCATTGGCTGTCTAGCTTCCACAGCAGCCCTGGTTTTGAATGAATAGTTGTATATATATATATATATATATATATTTATCTCCTACAATATAAAAATATAAATGCAAAAATTTCCCCCTGCCTTCTCTATTTTGCTATTTTATAGTCTGCACATGACACCATGTAATAATATATGTATGATAGACTGGTACTATGGTTATCATAAAAGGAGCTGAAAGCCAAGTATTACTCTACAGCCCAAAAGTAGGGAGAATTGAGAAAGGGGCATCACAGTTTAGTGGAGGCATTTGTTTCTAAATCAGAAGAAAAAACCAAAATAACACCCCCAGCCTTTCCCTCCTGCCAGTAATCTCTGTAAGGAAAGCTCCCACTTCAGTCAAGAGAACTGGGTGGAGCTGGAGAGCCAGGGGCAACATAAACGCACAGGATGCTCTGTCGGAAATCAGAAATCTGACGGTTGTCAACAAAAGGCTCAAGTGGCTCAATAACTGGACTGAACAACGGAAAGAGAGGCAGAGATCAAAACCAAGGGGAAAAAGAAACAAACAAACAAACCCCGAAACAAAACAACACAAAAAAACAACTCAACAAACCGACAACACACATACAAAGGAAACCGCCGGGAGGCTGAGGCTGACAAAGACCCGTCATCTAGCTTATAGATAGTTAGGTTTGAACATGTAGAGTATGGCCCCAGCACATGCTTCTAAAGAATGAAATGTTGCCACCTACACTGCAGCTGCCATGGTTGGAGACACCAGTAAATGTCTAAACATTGTCTCAATCTTTAAAATTCTGCTTAGCTTCTATCAGACGCACATCGTCTAAACTTTTAAATTTTCAGTGTGGGTTTTTCCTTAATATAGATTATATATATATTTTTTTTATAATATATCAAAGTTTAGAGTATAGATTAAAAAAATTATTCAACAGCTTTCTGATCTGAGGCATTCCTTCCTAAATATCGGGGTAAAACTCAGAGCCATGGTCCATGCTCTGCAACATTGGCTTCTGATCAAGAGATGACATCCGGCTCAGCATTTCGGCTGACAACGCGTAACTATTGCCCGACTTCTCCTCGAACCAGCTATCTAGCGCCCTTTTGCAATCAAAGTTGGCAATAGGTGGCCCATTAACAGCAATCGTCAAAAGATCACTGAGCTGCTCCAGCGTGAGCCGAGAGCGGTTGTTTTTGCGCACCCTCTGCAGGGCGGTGCGCCCCTTCTCACAGCAGGCCGATGAGGTGGGAAGGACTTTGAGGATCTGAACTATTTTATTTAGGAGGGGGAATCTCTGTTTGTACTTACAAATGTGACTGAGCAAGTCTTTAAAACCATTTTTGGTATAATAATCCACTTTGAGTTCTCGCCACTCCATCAGCAGACTCCCTCGGGTGTCCATCCCCTCTCTGCAAACCTCTCTGGAAAATGATGGGACCGTCTCCAGGTGTTCGAATATTTGTACCATATCCTCTTTCCCATAGCTCATGAGCTCATCAGTGCTTCTGGGCCAAGCTGCGAGGTCAAATACCTGACAAGCCTTCACAAATGTCCGGCTACGGGAATCGAACCTTTGGGCTAGGATCACCTGGGTCTTCTGGCAGATCTTTTCTCTGATCGACTGGAATTTGGCTTCAGCCACCCGTAGGTTTTTCACAGCAATGCCATTAAAGCTTTCACGGAAGTTTTCCTCAAACTCCTGCAAGTACTCCCCAGGCGAGTCTGCTAGCCGGCTGATCTCCTGGATGGCCTCCTCTATTTTATCATCCACCTGTGACACAAGAAGGTACTCCCCTTGGAAGACGTAGGCGAGGCGTGAAAGCACAGCAATCACATCCAGCAGGAAGTAGATGAGTTTAATTGACTGGTAGTCCATCAGGAACTGCAGGAGGGCCAAGGCAATGGCAGATGCATCTGCCCTTTGGGTCTGGCCGCTGACATCTTTGAGATGGGCCACAACCTCCAGGTAATCCTTGATTAGAGCGTTGAGCACATTTTGCTCCCCAATGATCCACTTCACTGCTCGAATGTCCCCTAAGAACTCGGTCTCCTCGCACAGAGTGGCAGCAGTCACCCTCAACTCACACATGAGTCGGGGAGAGTAACGATAGAAACTGAGCAGTTGCTTCAGGTTGTTTTCTAGCTCCTCCAGGCATGGAAGTTCTTTGCCACTGATTGCATCCAAAATTTCCAAGTGTGGCCTGTGCACCATAAAGGGCAGGCAGAGAAGCCAGGGCAAGGTCTTTCTGATTGTCATGAACAAGTTGGCTCTCAGGCTGGCAGTAATGTTAGCACCATCAACTCCCAAACCAATTGTTGGCTTCTCATCCTGCAATCGTATTCCAAGGCTGGAAAAAGCCCTGTCTAATGCCTGGAGGTAACTGTCTGTTGTAGAAAAGCCCAGTTCCTGAAGAGACAGGAATTCAGTTGCCGGAGGCCCATCGCTGCTCGTGTACTGCACATAAACCGCGACCGTGTCTGCAAGCAAGTCATCGCTCTGCCCATCTAGAATGATGCTGAGGAAGGGAGACTGTCGGATGCGTTCAACCAGGTCCTCTCGAAGAGCCCGGGCGATATGGTGGATTAAGATTTGGCAGTCTCCCTCATTCATGTATTGATCCACCACCTTGAGTTCACACTTTCTCAGTAGTTCTGCCAGAGGCCGAAAGTCATAGTAGGGCCTGCCCTCCAGGGCCAAGTGGTAGGCTGTATTGAAGAGTAGGGTCATATTTCGGCACATCTCTTCTGTCTTCTCTGGGTGCATCCTGAGCTTGTAAAGCTGCAGGCACTTCTTGTGGAGGTTGCTCTGGCTGTGAAGCTTTATTGTGTGTATCTTGAACTGCTTTGAACCAATGATGAAGGCTGAAGTCCGAGAGGATTGCACTGTGTACTGCCTACAGACGTGGCACCACATTTCATTCAATGTTGGGGAGTACCGCAGAAACCAAAACTTTTTAAGCCACTCCTGCTTGAACCGCCGTATCCTCCGGCCTGTCGCAGAAGACATCTTGGAAGGCTCGTCTGTAGCAGCAATCATGTCATTGGAAACCGATTCATCAGCTGAGTCCACTTCTTGGTCATCGTCCTCCATAATCGTGGGAACAGAGATGATACTTTCTGAAGCTGTAAAAAAAAAAAAAAAGAAAAAAAAAGGAAAAAAATACGGTATTTACAAAGTTGCTAAGCTACTGGTGACCGTAGAACATTGCCTGATGAGCCGGCCACAACCTGCCCTCTCCTGCCCACAATGCACTATGGGTAGAATTTGAATCATGGCTTTTTGAAGGGAAAATAAATCAGTGTTTCTACATATGAACTTTGTCTCCAACATGCCACAACAGACAGCAAGAAAGGACACTACATGATATGACCCAAATATTCCCTTTGGTGAAGGTTCTTGGCTGCTTGACAGCACGTTCCTGGAGGAAATGAAATGTATCTTCAGAAAGGGACACATGGTTGTGTTAAGGCAGTGGAGGAAACAGAGAGGGCCTTTCCAACAAGGGACACAGCAGGACATCATTTCATACACAAAGAGCACACATTTCAGTGTTACCACAGAGTCATTCAGACTTTCTTGGTAGCATGTGAGGCACTGCGGAGGGGCTTCCGCTGAAAGAGAGTGCATCAAAAATACAGCAAACAAACTGTCTGCAATGGAATGTCTTTTTTATTGGCAGTGCATTATTGATTACAATGGCAACAAATAGAGCAAGTTGTCATACAGAGTCTTTCCCAGACAGTGGTTTCCACTGTGCCCACAGCATCAGCTCCTGGCCCACCCAGTCACAAAACCACATGAATGAACCTTCCATGGAACCACGTGTTCACCTGAATACTCAGAGTAAAACACTTTAGATGGGTACACAGCACACAGGCATCTCACTACTCTCCTTAGGCAGGGTTTGGAGAATGCTGTTACTCGGCAAGGCTTACCTGTGGGGTCTGAGAACTCTTGGAGCTCAGGTACCTGGGGCGGTAACACAGGTGGCTCAGGTAACTTCCCAGATCTCAGCATGTCTAACTCTGCCTGCAGCTCCCGGATCTTCTTCTTCAGCCGGATGCAGTTGGGGCAGAAGGAGGTGGTGGGGATTTCGTGGGAGTTGCCTTGTGCAGAGGCCAGTGACAGCTCGGTTGGGCTGTCTGCTTTGAGTAACAGGGGCTCTTCTTCCTCGTCTTCAAGGATGCCCACCTCTTTGGCTGAGCTGAAAGAGGAACTGTGGGGGACCTTCCACTCCCCCTCACTCCGGTTTCTGCTGAGGCTCAGGGAGCCATGCTGCATGGCACTGCTACACCGCTCAAAGATGTCTTCAGCCTGGTTCTCTTTGAATTTGGCAGACTCCAAAGAAGCCTCCAGGACATCTTTGAAGATGAGGTCAATCTTTTTTTTCTTTGTTTGGGGGTGGAATTCCCCCTCGTCACAGCTGCGCTTATAGGGGCTCTTCCCTTGCTTTAAGGTGGCGAGCTGGAGCGGCCCCCTTGCGTCCTCTTGATTTTCCACATTCTTTTCTGACTTTTCCCTCTGTGACTTTTTGTCTCCTAGAAAGGAAAACGAGGGGTGGGGATTATCACTGGGAACCGAGCAACATCCCTCAATCTAAAACTCAAACGAAAAAAGAACAAAAAGGCAGGCTGAATCCCTGCAGGTCTGCATGTTGCATTACGAACCAGGGAACTGACACAACTCAGTGGAAACCGAGGCTTGTGAGAGGAGGAGCCCTGCTAATGGGCACGTCTGCAAAAACAGAGACAGTCCTGGGTAGCCACAGCAGAGTAGAACCCACACGCTTTAAAGAGAAGAGAAACTACAGGCAGCTTGTTTAACCTGAAGGTATAACCAACCTGTGCTGGAAGAGGACTACGAGGTGAATGACTGATCACAGTGGAACCTAACGCCCAGAGCCCAAGCGCCATTTTGGCTGGCTGGAAGACCTGTGTCTGTTTTGACTTGGTAAAAGGTATCAAGTGTACAGCAGTGCAGCGAGAGATTCGGACCGTTTCATGACAACCCCAGCGTCTGTGCACGCTACAGCACAAAGTTTGCAAGCCTCTTTACTGTCATCAGTTTGGAGGCTGCTCCAGAAATGCAAAGGTAAAGGAGTAAAAATAACTTGCACTCTTAAACCCCAAGGTACTCATTGTTAACTGAGCTACAATAGGTGAATGCCCTCCAAGAATGGAACATATAGCTTGTCCCAATGGAGTCTAAGAGCGTGGCCATTCAGTGATTTAAGAAAAAAAAAAAAGGCAAAAAAAAAGCAACCTCAGACAAATTATTAATTGCTTAAAATAAAGGGAATAGCCAGATTTCCTTACCTGGAAATTCAAAAGACGATAGGTTTGGCTCAATTTCCATCATTCTTCTATCTTGTAAATAACTTCAAGCATTGATGGCTTCCCAAACAAGACGCTGCTTTATGCTGATTTTTTGGGGTTGTTTGCTTTTAAAGTGTATTCATGCTTTCATAAGAGTTACGGAGCAAAAGCTACCATTCCCTCTCTAAGGAGAGCAATGCTAAGAATGCAGAAAAGATGCAAGACTCGACACAGTTAGAGTAAGGCACCGTAAAAAGGGCTGGCCTGAATGGCAGGGATTTTGCACTGGGTTTGGATGCTGGCTGGCAAATCTAGCCACTTCTTGAGTGAATCCATAACAACAGATCTCATTTTCAACACACTGATGAGAATTCCTATGGGCAAAGCTTTGAATCTCTGCCTTAGTATTTCCCCTGTTATGGACTGTAACAGCTACTGGCAGAAGTAGCAATTTAGAGAATGGATTCCTCTTCTTTCTCAGTGATTTTTTCCCCCAACCAACTGAGTGGTTCAGCCCTATGGAAAAGCCAGAAATCACAAGACAATCCCTCATATTATTGGTCTCAACTCCCTTGAGGAGGCGGGTCAGAAACTACCGACAGCAACAAAACCCAGGAACCATGTTATTTTTCCATGAGTTAATGAAGTGTGCCACGTCACGCGACAGAATCATCTGCAGGGGATTTCAAATCTTTTAAATTGAAAGTGACTCAACAGATTTTGGTGCCCCTCGCTGACCACCTCCCAGTGCCCTCCCAGCTGAGGCTGCAATGTCTCTCACAAGTCTACAACAGCCCAAGTGATGCTCCATTTTGACAACGTCTCTGCACTCCTTTTGCAAACACAGGCTGAGGCCAGCTTGCCGCAGGATGAGCCCATCAGGATGTCAGGGGGTTTCTAGGATGGTCTCCGCAGCCGCATGGGATTCAACCCGACTGTGTGGTAGGCTACGGCAGGTCCCGAGAAGCCCAGAGGCAGATGTTCACCACACATGTAGTGCAGAGCAGGCTGTGAGTCACCATTCCAGCTCACACAAACCATGACACCATGACAAACCATGACTAAAGGCATGTCTGTATAGCAGGGCAATAGCTCATAGCCTTGGTGCCCCTCCAGAGCAGCTGCTCCAAGAGCACAGTCTTTCTCTTGCCGTACTTTCAGAAAGTACTAAGCCATCCAGACAACTAATGCGTGCATGTTACACAGCAAAATCACTGCAGCCTGTACCTATCACTCAGTGCTGTTCATTAACATAAAAAAGCACATTCATACCGATGTCAATTCAGAAGTGGGAATTGCCCAAGTACAGCCATCAAGACGTAACACTGGAAGTGCATAATAACTCTAAGGTGGTAGAGGATAACCAGATTTTTCAGGACATCTTGTCCACCCCATGATTAAAGAGGAGACACCTTTTACCAAGTCAAGGCAGCAATAGCAGCTGTGTAATAATATACACGGGAATCTTAATTAGAAAGTTATATTTAGTGTGGCTGCCCCTCTGAGGCCCTGCCATTCTGTGGCTAGGCCTGGAAAGAAATGCCCTTAATTAAATTCAGGTATCAGGATTGTATAGATGAATAGATGCATTAAGAATTTTTGCCCTCCTCTGAAGTTTCCTATATTGCTGACATGACATTGACCTAAAGAACTGCTGGTTTTGTTCCAGCATGGCTACTCTTAAGGTAAGGTAATAATTTTTATCCAGGGAAGAATCAGCCTAACAAAGCCTCCTGTATGTTGTACATGCACTCTAAGGTTGTGAGACTAAGGAGTCTCTAGCTGATGTCGCGCTGATCCCAAATTATCTTTCTGAAGAAAGAGGAAATAAATTAAGCGAGGAAAATGGACATACAAACACACCAAGGAAATCTCTCTTTCATATGCACACAAACCCAGCCGGAGCTCCCTCAAACAGGCTGCTCACAGAAGCCAGAAAAAGCAGCACGTTCAGAGGAAAAACCTAATGCTGTCTGTGGGATCACCAGCTTGGCAATCTTCAGGCCAGAAAGTCTAGTGATGGGGGAGCTCGGTGATCCCTGGGCTTTGCGTCAGGCCCTTGCAGCGCACACACGACACGGCACAACACAACACATGACATGACACGACACAGCACAAATGTTTCTTTCGTGATCTCTTTGACAGTGGTTATCATTGTTATATATTGTACACTCATCCATCCACACCACACAGAGCTGGGGGCTCTCATCCAGAGGTGCTCTTCTTCTAGAAACGCAGCCCTCCTCACACAGCCTGTGCGCCACCTACTACACCCACTGCACTTGGTCAGACAAGTGTGGCAGCCCAGGGGCATCGAGGGAAAGGGTGGAAAGGGAGGGGACTCACTCACCGCTTGTGAGATTTCTGTTGATGGTCTCCTGGGACATACTGTGCAACCGCTTCATGTAATCCTCACTGTACCAGACCCGCAGCTTCTCCCCAGGGCAGATGTCGCGGCAGGCACGGAAGTAAATCCTCTCGCTGTGCTGGAAGGCCATCAGGTTCTGCTCCCTCTCCTCCCGGGAGATGATCACATACCTGAGGGTGAGGTGACAAGGCAGGTGTCAAGCACAAACTTCTCTCCTGTGCCCCCTCTTGTACCAGAATGACAACCACAATGAAGCCAGAATGACCTTCAGAGAGAGCCATCAACACAGCCAGGCTGGAAAGCATGGAGTTATAAGTAATGGTGTGCAAATTGCCAGAGGTACAGGACAACAAGCATGGACACCCAGGGAACACCAAGCCAGTGGGTCCATTTCTGCTGGGGAAGGGACAACAACAACGTACATCCAATCTGAAGGAGTATCTGCCAGTAGGGGTGACACAGACTCTCATGGGCAGAAACCTTTGCCTAGTGATGGAAAGAAGGACACCTGGGCTCCCCACCACCAATTCACATCCCAAGGCCTCCTCCCTTGTTCTCAGGAACATCCAGAATACGGCAGGGTCCCTCTGCCTGTCTCTTTCCCCAAAACATCATCTTCCTTTTTAGTAGATACCGGATTTCCTTGCTTCTCTCCTCTCAGGCAAGCAGAATTGAGCTACCCAGGACAGAAACAGAGACACCTAATGTGCATGAGGGTATTCGCTGGTTATCCAAAAGGAGACCAAGGACATGCCAGTACTGGCAGTTTTGGTGCTGGGGCATTCAGTGGGATGGGACACAAAAATACAAGCAGCCCTGCAAGTGGAAACCCCAGCACCACTTTGTGGGTGTCTCCTGGCAGTGCTGACAGAAAGATCATTTTCTGGGCATGGGATTTATTTTCCTGATTTAAACCAGCTAAATTTCCACTCAGCAGAAATGTATTAATTTCCCACTCCAAGCAACTGGCCCTCTGTGCAACTTGCTAAGACAGTGATCTATAGATAGGATCATATTATCTGCTCTCACACTCCTCGTGTTCTTGCTAGAGGACATGAAAAAGGCTTGGTAATACTGGTTCCAGCTGCCACCAACATGAGCTCGTAACACTTGCCTAGGACCAGGAGGAGACTCCGTCACTGCACGTACAGACCCAAAAGCAGATATGAACAGTTCATAGCTAAAAGCTTTTTCTTCTTCTATGCCATTTGCCTCTATTATTCAGCACTTCCTGCTGTAGTGACATCAATGAAGGACAGTGGCATATGGCTCCTCTGACATCTGCTGCTACTAGTCTTTGCTCAAACATCCCCTTATAGCTCACAGGTATTTCTCTGGCTTAAGAAACCCATCAATTTTCCCTTGAACACTCTCCCCTTCTCCAGCCATATGCATGTACAGATAAAGACACAAGCCCACCTCACCTGCACGTGATCACACTAACCCAACACAGATACGGTCACAAATTGGTGAAACTTCCCGCGAAGCACAGAAAACAAGCCTGCAGTGTCTCAGACTGCCCGATGCTCCAGCAATTCTGACTTTCATGTTAAGCAACTGTGCCTGTGCCTGCAATCAGCTGTTTTTCCTAATGTATGCCACCCAGGATGCTCTGCAGTCTTCAGTAATTATTTAAACAGCAAGCTCTGGCACTGCCAAAATTAGCCAAACATTGGCTTTTATTAACCCTTTTTTTTTACTTTTGATCACAAAACAAAAGTACTTTTAAACAACCAGTTTGAGTATTTCAGAAGGAACGACCTGGGCCAGTGTGGTAGGATGGAGGTCCTGAAAATGACACACAGCTAGTGCTGCCAGGCTGTCACTTCTGGGTGTTAGCAATCACTCCACAAAAGGTGTTATCAGGCATTCAGGCAGCCATGAGATACTCAACCCCAGAGATACAGCAATATGCTGCAGCCAGTCTGATGCCCTGCAGCACAGGAGGTCCTAGAGGATGTCCTCCCCAGTCCAAGCAAAATGCCGGGATGCTTCCTAGCACTTGCTAAGTATTCTTAGCAGTGCTACCATATTCCTGCAGCTGCTTTGTATCCCACTGCTAAACATCACCCAGAGCAATGACAAGATCAGGCTGCCCTGTGAAGCAGCCTGGTTACCTGCAAAGATTTATTACCCTGAAGTCACTTGCAGCTCCTTAATACAACATACAGGGGACACAGCCCCACAGCTAGTGGCACTGAGGAATCCATGGGGCGGTGGCAGGACAATCCGGTGCACACCCAGCAAACTGCATTTGACAGCAAGATTTAGAGAATTCTCTAAACGGCAACTTTGCGTGGGAAGGGGAGACCCTGGCTAACTATTCCCACCAGGGCTCACTTTTATTATCAACTATTTCATTAAGCGTGAGAATGCTTTTCCTGTTCGCTGCTCCCCTCCTGCCTCTAAAGCCTCACAAGTTTGTGCCTAAGAGTATCCTTCAGCTCTGCTGCCCCACGTCCTGTGGCTCCAGCCATGTCCAGGAGCAGCAGGAAGGTGGGAGGAGAGCGCAGGCTGGAGGGTGCAGCTGCGGTACTGCTGCAGCCCTGCAACACGCCGCCGTGCCACCCGCTCCCATCCTGCATCCTGCAGCGACCCGCACTGCTGATTTCACCAGGAGGTATGAAGAAAGCCCTTAACAGAGAGTTGGGGAATAATCCAGTCACAAACACATTTCTTCACAGCTGCTGGCAGCTAGTAACTGGTTTACGCTCCTAGAGAGGAAGCTTTACATCTGCGATACTTCCCTGAGGTAATGTAAATGGAGATGAGATCATCCATATAAATGAACTGCTTTTGAACCAGCTACCCAGCCCGGCTCCCGTGACCACAAAGACACAAATGACACGTTACAAAGGATTGCACAAAACCCAAATTCCATCTGTTGGTCTAAGACATCTCGTGTGGCTGCACACCACAGGCCAGAGGCAGGCGCCTTCCCTGAAGGATGGAGGAAGTCAGCCCACGAAACAGGAGCTGCTTGGCGAGGCGAGGGCACAAACTGCCTGCTGAGGAGAGACTCACAATCTGCCTGCACTGGCACATCTTCCCGAGGCCCAAGCGCTCACATCCTGAACAGCCCTTACAGCCCTCCCTGCGAAGGCTGGAAAGCAGCCAGTCCGCCTCCCGATGCCAAGCGCTCAAGCTAGACTGAAGCAGGAAGGGTACCTCGGTTTAGATGCCCAGACAGGCACGGCTAGGCTGACACAAGTGCTGCGCACACACGGGCACAGCCCTGACGGCAGCAGCGGGTTTCCCAAGGGACTGTGATCCCCGGAGGAGGAGCAGGGTCGGGACTACCACTGGGGCAGACCCAGCCACCCAGAGCTGTTCCTGTTCCTGCAGACGCATTGGCACTAGCTGCAAATGGGTCATTTCATGTCCTGCTTGGTCCCTGGGATTGGCCAGGCTCAACACCACCACAGATTCTGCCAAGGCTACTCGGAACCAGCCACTGCACTGATGGAGACCATTTATGACCCCTTTGCAGCTACTGGGGCTTGGACCAACCCCACAGCTGTTAGAGGTACAGGTCCCTGCTCCACAGGGCCACCTTTCCCATAGCCTTGCTAGCTAGCAGCAACCAACCATCCTCATTTCCCCTTTTTTTAAGCCACAACCCACTCCTGACACTAAATTGCCAAGTTTTAGGATGGTCCAGTGAGTATGCACAGAAAAATGTCACGGCATTTTTTGGCAGCAGGGACCAGTCCTCCCAGGAGGGGAATAATGCAGCCAGAAGAAACAGGAAGGAGGATGGAAGCCCCACAGATGGAGGGAGGCTCAGCCCCCTGCAGGATTTGCCCCATACCCCACGACTGCCCACTGGCCCCTCCATCGCTTACCCTCCGGCTGGCCCTGGAGGTGCTCCTCCAACACCCTGCCAGGGCAGAGCACCACAGGGAAAAAGGCCACTGGCCTTTCCCAAATCAGCATCAGGCACAGAGCCAGGGCAGGAGAGCCCATGCAAGTCAGCTGCCAGCAGCCCAGGCAGAACGGGGTGCTGTACCTGCAAACCCTGCCTCGGCTTTCCAACACCGAGTGCCTCCAGGAGGTCCTGCATCTGTGACAGGCTTGCTACCGACTCAGGCAAAAATTGTATGAGAGAAACAAATGACTCACCCACAGCTGTGTTAAAAGAGTTATAAATTTATTGCATTCTTAACAAAAATACTTTTAAAGAGAGAATTTTTTCAGCATGTACAAGACATGGAGATACTGAGGTTAAGCACAGCAGTTTGCTTTGTCACAGGCACTTACTTCAACAGCCAGTTAATATGATGGGCGCAGGAAGAAGCATCAACCTTTGTGAGCCAGTACAGAAAAGCCACTCCACCGAGGGGTCTACACAGGTAGGAGATACATGCCCAGATCTGAGCCAATCTGTAATAGTCCACAGAGGAAACTGGGGGAGACATCAGGCAGTTTATAGTACAAGGTCCTTTCTCCCAGCCAGAGCCCAGCTTTTGGAGGTTTGTATCCAAGGCTGCGCATGCTGCATCAGGCTTCTCTCTAAACACATCAGCGTGGGCCACCTGATGGCAGCGATGATGCCAACTCCCTCCAGTGCCCAGCACCTGTAGGAGTCTCCTCTGCAGATCTGAAGGTTCCCAGAAGGGATGCCCCTGGACAACATCAGAGGAGCTAATCCTATCAGTATATCCACGGAAGAACATCAGCAGGGACAAATTATAAAAATATAAAATACTACTTCTATATAGCAGCAGCACTATATTGACTCAGAAAGCCTTTAAAATATATCACTATTTTTTCAGTTCTCTGTAATTCATAAATTAGATCCACTTCTATCAGATTTCCCAATCTTCCCTTCATCTGAAGAGAGACTGTGACTTTTGCAGTACACAATGTTACAACAGAAGTAAAATGACATCTTCAGAGGAAGGTGAGCAAGTACTGTTCTGGTCTGGCACCAGCACTATGAGGAACACCCTCTGCATGAAACCGACATGGGTCGTTCCTCAGAGAGGACTCTTTCTCCTTGCCAGACCTCTGCTTTCTTGAGCAAGGGCCTTTCACTGCACCACTAAAATAAATTACTTGAATTAGAATTACAGAACAATTAAGAAGAAAAAAGGAAAAGCACATCAGGAATACCTGATATAGCAGACATACAGTGAACTTTCCAGAAGAGAAACTAGTGCACTGTTTTCAAAGGACAGGCCAGAGAGATTAAAGATCCTTCAAGATCACATAAAACAAGCCATCCTTCTGTTATACTGCACTGTCTATGTTCAATTCCTGCTGAAGTTTATGCAACTTTTTGGCCAAGTCCGTAGCCCAGACATGGCATGACAATGCACATTCATATTAACTTGAATAGCTTCCTGCAACCCACATCCACATCCAACAGGATAGCCTGGAGATCAGCGGTGTGCTAACTGTATGTGGGCAACACCCCAGCCCTTTTCCCTGCTGAAGCATATCATGCAATGGCCCAGATTTTTCCAGAGATGAGGGTAGCATGGTAGGTGCAGAAGTGCAAATCAGGACAGACATGTAAAAAAGCTGCCACGTAATGTTACAACCACCTGAGGTGACAGTATTAAAGCCTAGTTTCAGAATCAGGGTTGTGCAGGGGAACTTCATGCAGCACTAAAGCAATTCAAATGTAACACAGTTCTTTCTTACATCTGTACGGGGAAAGAAAGCAGTACAAAACCATCGTGTCTACTATTTTAACCTATATAGCTGTGAACTTAAATTGTAAACTCTTCAAGAAAGGAAGACACAGTACTGATCCCACCCTAAATAACACTAAATGAAAGTAATTGTACTGAAGTTGACAGAATTACAGTGATATAAAACCGAATTGTTCCCAAGTTCAGAAGCAGGCCCTGTATCTTTCCTTGTTCCTGTGTAGTCTCTCACATTTTGAAGAGGGTGAGGGGGTTCAAAACTGAAGATTATAGCATGCAAGAAAATAATTATATAGTTCTCTATAAATGTTCTTATATTATGAAATAATTGTATTTTAATTGCAACTGTGAAGGGTAGGTAGGGGTTTCAGACTGGAGTAGATGAAAATTAAACTCTTTGATTTAAGTGCATGTGGTACTGCAGAATCCAGGCACATGCCATAGCAGCCCTTCTCAGCAGTCTAAAACCACAGTGCTCAACCTGTCCTCCTGTCCTCGGCCTTCTTCCCTTCCCTTGCACAAACTCTGCTTTTACACCCCTCTCCCCAAACTGTGTGTAAATCACAACAAGCCCTGGAATGCTCATTATTGCTGAACACAAGATAAAAATAACAATCAGTAAGTCTTTAGAGCTGTAAAGATGTATGTCTGCACAGCACATATACTAATTTGCAGGAAGATGATGGGAAGGCAGTAGCAGGGTAAATCTGCAGGCTGATTGCAAAGGGAGCTCTGTAGGACACTGTCTTAGTGAATAACATGTCACAGGCATGAGAAGAGATCAAGATAATGATTCCTATTTGCATCTCTTAGCTTATAGAGTATTCAAAGCACGGGGAAGTCAGTGAAAACTCCTAATCTCTATGAACAAAAAGATGTCCCACATCCCAAGCTCTATAAGATATAAGATTCCTCTCTGCCGTTGCACAGGGCCAACCCTACTATTCAGCTGCCATAATTCATACTGCTTGTTTAGCTAGCAGGGGGATGGACGGGTTGGGGCAGATGTTGACCTTCCCCACAGAGTACTCTTACATATGGAGAGGCCACGTGAGCATACAGCAGCTCAGGAAGGTGCACCCTTCTTTACTTTTTATGACACAGACTAAAAATGGTGTTTTCTCTTTCTTGACCTGGTAGTCCGTGCAGGAGGAGTCTGTTTTGAGGGGTTTTGGTTAGACTCTGCACTGGGCTCAGGGGGCTGTTTTGAGCAAGCTGCTTGCAGAAGAGACCCCTGCGTGATGCTAGGATCCTGTATCCTATGGAAAGCCTGGACCCCATCACGGATTTCCGATAGGGTCTGGCACATCTGGCCAACCTGGCTGGTGAGGTCAGCCATCCTCTGACTGATGACATGCATGCTATCTGCCATGTCTCTGTGAATAGCCACCAGCTCCTGGCAGAACTGCCTGAACAGGTCTGTTTGCTGTGTGTGAGAATGGAGAAGCTGGTGATCGAAGCTGGAGAGGGGTGGGCTCCTTGCGCGGGGGTGCGAGGGTCTGCAGGACGTGGTGGTGCGTGGGGATGGACGGTGCAGTTCCTGCCTTTGGCTGGTAGCTTCCAAATGGTCTGATGAGGAAGAACTGCGGAGGAAGGAGGGCCCAGAGAGCTGGTTGACTCCTGCACTGGCCCTCTGCAGTGATGAGAAGCGGTGTTCCTGAGAAGTGCCTGGCATCTCTTCGTCCTCGTCAGCTTAAATAGAAGAGGAAGCATGAATTATTAACGTGAAATCTCTCACAACCCTGACTTCTGTTTCATGGTATCTCAACACACATGGAAAAAGGGGTTCCCCTTCCCCCAGTCTGCCAGTTGAGACAAGCCTGTAGCTCCTGATGCATAACTCAACATGCACATGCTGCAACGTTAGCATCTGGGTGACAAGCTTAGCCATAAGAGGCCCCAAAAGTGGGCAAACCCAGTCAGCCGAGGAGGAATCCAAGCTGCCATGGTATCCTGCATACAGCATTGTTCATGACTAGAATACAAATCCATTTCAGACAGTAGGATGGCTTCCCTTCCCCAAAACCATAAGTAGATAGAACACTCCAATATTTTGGAAGGACAAAGGCTCCTGGCTTTTGGTCCAGTCTTGGAACACCCTAACACATTTGGTTCCTCATACCAAAACCCTGCTCCCATGTCATTTCTCTACATCCTCTCTACTGAGAAAAGCATAGATGCAGTATCTGCTGCTCACAAAGTCTATAACGCAAAGCCACTGTGTGGCTTGGCATCAGTAAGGTAACCAGACTGAGGCATAGCAGCAACAGGACCCTATAGTAATCGGGCAAGCATACCTGATGCAAAGCCAAACCCAAAGCAAAACACCATGGGAAAGTTCTCATTAGTCTGATAAATATCTAGTGATGTGCCAGTTCACCGGTACAGGCACACCAAGAATAAGAAGAGATGATACTTGTTGCAACTGCCCACTATCTCCTTGCACAAGCTGCATTCATTCTACCTCCGAAATAGCACAACTGGCTTCCAAGACAGATGCAAAGAATGACCACGTCCCACTTTGTCAGTTCTTGAAGCCTTTTGTCCTTGCTCTCCCACTAACAGCATTACATCAGATTTGAGATAAGACCTAATGTGGTAGGACAGTGCCACCCATGAAGTTTTAGTTAGCTCACTTCTGAAGAAGTTATCCCCTCTTTCTCTCCTTTGTATCCCTAAAAGCTCACAGACCAAGAAGCTGCACCTCCACAGAGGAAAGCCATATGTATGCAACTGGGGAAAGAATCTGCAAAAAGCAGCTTGTGGTTCAGCACTGTAAGGTGCCCGAGAACTGTGGTTTCTAAGAAGATTAACTTAGAAAGCACGGCCAGTAGTTTCTTAAAAAACAGTGAAGAAGGAAGTCATTATCATCTACCTTTTTCATAGCACTTGTGTTGAGCCTTCAGACCACTAGTGAGAAACCAGTAGTGGCCTGGCCTCACAGCATAACACCTGTGATGACTGAGCCCCCGCAACAGCCCTCTTGGAAGATGGCTACCATGCAACGATCCCCTAGTGACTGGCAGATGATTCTCAGCATGACAGCATTGCTGCTTTACTGGAGCACATGCAAGATGAAGAACTCCTAATCCTTTACAAACACTTTTTGACAGGCATGAGGTAGTTGCACTTCAACTACAGATGTTCCCTCATTTGTAGGATTAGTTCAGACTTACGACCCGTTAGGAAAGTAGAATCTGAACAGTATCTACCCTTAGAACTAAGACAGTATAGAAATGGATTAGATAAACAGATAAAGAAGATGACGTTCACTTGGTAACAGCTTACAGCTTTCCCTCAATCCATCTGAACACCCCATGACCACCAGAGCAGGCTGTCTTGAAACCAAACACAGCAGTAGGACCTGACTTTACAGGCAACCCAGCATCTCACAAAAACACACGCCACTTTTCTGGTGTCAAACTGTGATATGCAAGCATAAGACAAAGAGGTGTTAAGGCAGTGATACTTACAGCTTGTTGACAGGCTGTCAACCACGTCCAGATCCGCTCTCCGGAAGCTGTGTATCTGGTGTGACGAATGCAGCGTTGACTCGATGGCTCTCTCGTGGGCGGTCAGGACAATGGCCGAGGGCCGCCCCGTGCTGCTGGGGCTGGAGAGGGACCTTTGCATGAATGCCAGTTTGTCCTTGGTCCTTCTCTTCATGTCGTCCCATCTGTGTTTAATGTCTTTTACAGATCTGGGGACCTGGCTGACTGATGTGATCTGCCTGGCTATGCCTTCCCAGATCTTGTCCCTGTCAGCATGGGATAGACGCACTGTCTCCCTCCCAAACAGCATGGCTTCGTTTCGGGTCACCTCAGTGACCAGAATGTCCAGTTCTTCCTTGGAAAACTTGGGCTTCCTCTTTCGTTCAGCCATGTTCCTTGGGTTGAAGATCCCACAAAGCACAATTGGGTAAAAGGAAATCAGCGCAAAGCATCCCCCTGCATCCAACCACTTGGCCAGTGCAGCACTTGGGGCAGAGGAGTTCGGTGGGATCCAGCTCCCCCCACCCGCAACAACCTCTCCGTTTTCCTCAATTGGACCAGGAAAAGGCAGCCACTTTGTTTTTAAGAGGCAATTTTCAAGCTTAAGAAAAAAAACACCAAGCGACACTAGTGTGAAGGAGCCTTCTCAGCTTTACAGTTAAAATGAAATTTTACACTTCGTCTGATGCCCTGACTTATGTCTGAGAATTTCAGTACAGCTTCACATCACTTGCCACAGCTTGTGCACAGATAAAAGCATGAGAATTCACAATCACTGTGATAAATTAGCTTCTAAGGTGACACTGCTCAAAAATGTGTTCTTGAGGAAATTTAGAAGTCTGAAACATACCTTATTGTTCTGCCTGGCACAACATGCAACGCAAACTTTTACATCACCCTTTCTGTTAAGACTTGCAGGATGTCATGCAAAGGCTATATCAAATTGGATCTTTTTCAGGGGAGAGAGATTTTGACTAGTCTCATGGGCAACTTCTGCAACTTTTTTTTCATAAGGAAATGTCTTTTCTTCAGCACCAGGGGTACTGCACATCCAGAATTCATCTGCTTCACAGTAAGCTCTTATTTCACACAGAAATAGTTGCTGTTTCCCATTGTTCTCAAAAGGAATGAGGCCACCCACTTGTTTTTCCTGGCTAGGCTTTGCTGTCACTGCTGCTGACAGGAGCCTGCACCCAGTTTCTGGTGCTTCAAATGATAACTTGTAGCCTCAGCCCACTGAGAAGAAGAGGCAGCCATCCTGAGAATGAGCGGTTTTGTCCAAAGGGGGATGTTGGTGGTAACTTTTCCAGCCACAGTTGAAGGAAACTTTAAAAATAAACAAAACATTAGTCCTAACTTTTGCATTTTACTGGGGGGGGGGGGGGGGGGGGGGGGCGGAGGGGAGGGGAAGGTGGCAGCAGATCTATTCAACAAGGAAAGAGGAAACAGGCTGTGTGAACATGCAGTTTTGCACATAAGCAAAGTGCGATTGCGGACAAGGGAATAATCCGCAGCCTGGGCAATGATCACACATGTATAAACATGCAGACAAGCACAGAAGAGATCAGAGACCATGGAGAAGCAGAACTGCTGGGAAAACTTGCCTTGATGTGAATTACAGCAGAGTGAAATAAAATGCCAAAATGGTTATTCTAGTGCTACATATTACAAAAGATTACACATCTTTGAACAATTAGAAGCAGGGATGTCAGGAACTTTTTTTGAAAAAGGTCAGCCTTTTTGGTGCTCACGTCATATAGTTCTTAGTATCTTAAACAGAAGTTCTTGCATAGAAATCTACATCATCACGGAGTTATGGTGAACACAACCCTCATCTGAGGTAGAAGGCTTCAGCGTTAATATAAATTGTCCCAAAAAGCTGTCACTATAAGCCTAGAAAATAAATGCTTAAAAAGGATATTAAGATGTAACATACAAGAAATAAGACACCCTAATAGATACGATGCCTAATAACTGTAACTCTGAAGTGACACCATGGGAAGGGAATAGACCCTGGCTGGGATAGCTCAGACCCTCCTCTTTCAATATATTACATTTAATCCTACAATTTTGGCTGAATGCCCTATCTCTCACAGGCAGACTTTAGCCACCCCAAAACACCTTCTGAAAAGTTGGTATAAGCAAAGGCCTCAGCATTTTTCCTCACTTGCCCCATGTCTGTGATGGCCCTGCTGGCACCTCCTCAGAGATGGGTTCCTTCCAGCATTGCGGTGGCCCAGCAGAAGAGAGCTGGTTTGCAGTGCGCTTGTGTGAAAGGTGCTTGTGGGCTTCAGACTAAGAAAAACCTACAGAAAGGCAGTGACCCTTGTCAGATGTTGTAGTTTCTCCTTAAGTGCCGTTACACTGATGTTCTATGAATCTTACTGTCACTGCTGCCATCCATCAGGGTAAGTGGTAGAAGCCGTTAATCTTGGTTAAAGCTGGAAAACCAGCAGGAAACGGAGATCAAATCCAGGCCACATACAGGGACAGCTGGGAGCTAAGTGCACAGATGCATTTCACTGGGACAAAAAAACACATCCTTGAGACACTGTTTTGGTGGATCTTCATTTATGGAGGGACAGAAGAAGTGTTTAAGGAAGATGGTAATGAAATGACAGAAAGCAAGCAAAGCACTCGCTACACTGACCTCAAGAAAAAAAACAACCAACAAACCAAACTCAAAAGGCAAAAGGAGTACTCCCAGTTGAACACTGGAAGAAGGGAAAAGGCTATGTGTAACTGAGCAAGGGAACATTTATGGTCTGATTTTTATCACATTCAGCAGAACTGGGCTTCATGTGTATTCCCCACAGGTACCCAGGACGGCACAGTACCGTCAGTGTCTCCATGTGGTAGAAACAAACCTCCACTGACAAAGTGCTCTGGTGAAAA
Source organism: Falco rusticolus (assembly GCF_015220075.1). Classification (NCBI taxonomy): domain Eukaryota; kingdom Metazoa; phylum Chordata; class Aves; order Falconiformes; family Falconidae; genus Falco; species Falco rusticolus. The sequence continues at coordinate 45,023,171 of NC_051193.1, forward strand.
CAAGTAACAGTGTTCTGCAAAGTGCCCCCGGGGAAGGGGTGAGCTTGCAGAACTCAAGTGTCTCCACAGCTGCTCAGAGCTGCTGGTGGGGTCAGGAAACCTCCATCCCCTCTTCTCTGCTGAACTCACGGCTGTTGTGCCTAGCAAAGCTGCACCAATGGGGACTTAGAGCCTTTTTTGCAATTCCCAGACAGGACATCCCATCAAATGCACTTAGGACAACCTGTAGTAGACCTGAATATTTAGATTTCAGAGTTTCCACTCATTTGCACCAGCATGACTTGGGACAAAATAATTTTAAGATAGCAAACTCACGACACAGAGTAATGAGTTCTGGTAGGTTTTAATCACAAATTCAATTAATGTTAGGTTCCCAGAAGACACGTTAACCTCCTCCTTATAAAAATGCAGACAGTATTACTGTCAGAAAGATCCGCTTCATGTGTTTCTTCTAGCATACAGTACATCCCTAGGAGTGGTCACTGATATTTGGAAGTACCTCTCTGGGGATGCTGTGTGGGTTTCACCAAGCTCCAGAGGAGCCCAGCTATGACACTGTGAATTCATACCTCAGCCCAGGTCAATCTGGAAGTGCAAGACGGTACAGAAGTTTCTTTAAAAACACGTGTGATGTTGTAAACAATGCGAACAGTGGGCACTTAAAGATCAAAGACATCAACCAACGCCACTTTTCCTGGCCTCTGAGAAATAAGTACAGAACCTTTCCCATAGCTCTGAATTATTTTTTTACAGGGATCACAGTTCTGCAGTGCTTCAGGATCCCTTTGCTCTGCATAAATTTCAGTCTGTAACGGATAAGAACATTTGCTCCACTTGCTGTGCTGCAGGATAATAGAGACCAGTTTACAAAGTTCAACAAAATGACTTGTGCATAGGCTGGTGGCTTTTACTCCCCCTGAACACATGGGCAGACATAGTAACTCTGACTTTTAAAGCTCCCTTCCAAGCTCAATTATTGTATGAAGATCAAGTTGCAGACATCTCCATTATCAGGAGATACAGGAAGACTTACGAACAGTCTTGCTCCCCATGACCTCTTTGTTACTATGTTTGGAGGGGAAAGGAAGCAAGGGGGATGGCAAAGGAGAACAAAGTGAGGGAGTCTTGCACCAGCCTTTTCACACGGGCTGCGGGAAATGATGAACTTGAACTGTGCCAAAAGCCTGAGAACTCAGGTACTCACATGTAAGAAGGGATACAGATTATAGATGCTCAGACTAGCCTGGAAACCCCACACGTGAGGCACCTCACTCTACAAATTCAGCTAGGTGCCACCAGTTTGCTGGTACTTCCTAGCCTGCATCTCAGTCTTGGCCAAGTGGTACATACACAGAGGGATGTTTCCTGGACTTCCTGAATTACTTTCATTTTAGGACAGATCTATTTTTATTTTTTTTAGAGGTTCCCAACAACTCAGAGGTAACCAGGAACAACGGCTGGTTCTGCACAATCCTTCAGAAGCCCCAAGAACTCCCATCAGCAGCAGTTTACAGTTTGTGTCCAAGAAAGCACCGATTTTGCTTGATGTTTGCTGCAATCCATGGTAATCAGTTACCCTGAGCCCCCAGAAAACTAAAAACAGAGGAAGAGGTTTACACAAATCCCTGCAAGTCAAAGCCATGGAGTTATAATAAAGTACTGGAAATAACAACGCTTTACTCTGGACAGAGATGAAGGGTGCATTATCCTTGTGCCAGCAGCCTGCTTAGGAGAACATGCTCCCAGTATCAGGAGTTTCTCTCGACTGACTGATTGATGAGGGAAAGGGGAAGAGGATGTTACCATTGCCATGCCATCTGCCACGCTTCATACTCCTTCCTCCCTGTCATCCACTGCGCTGCATGAACAGTCACTTGAAATTAAACCAGCAAGTGGTGCAGTGTACACATTGTCCTCAGTGGGAACATGAAAATGGACTCAGATGTGGTAGTCAAACAACAAAAACAATAGCCAGATCTACAAGGAGAGAGAGGATTCAGCCCAAGCTGCCGTCCCCATGCCATACCCACCTACCCAGAGGGTGAGTAGATCTGCTTTGCAAAGCACTCCATCTGTGAGTGATGGCAAAGAGCACCATCTGAAAAACAAAAAGAGCGCTGTCTACAGCGTCCTGGAAGTATAGTTTCTTTGGGTAATCTCCACGACAGGTAATGTCCTAGCACAGGATATTGAGCGTGCCTCAGTTTAAAAGTTGCTAACAAAAAAACCAAGGCTTTTTGAGGACCACTATCTCCCACCTGAACTGTCAGTCATACTCTACACAATACTGCTACTAGAAGCAATTTTCAAGAGTAAAACTGGAAAGATCAGCAAGACTGGTATAGCTTGCACAGGTCCTTTGATAACACCCTTCCCCAGAAGAGCTGCAAACATCCCCCTTTCACAAAACCGTAACCTCCTTGCCTTTCAAGGCTGTACAGAATGGCCTAGACCACACTTGTCTGAAGACTTAACCATGGCAAATACAAGTTTAGACCAGAACATCCTGGTTTTGCTGCTGGGACCATAAGTAGTGCCCATTTAAATCCAGACATCAAGCTTATGTTCATGGCAGCAGGAAGAAGAGTTAATCATAGGATTTTTGCCTTTCAGGACTGTGTTTTCCCCCCAGTTTCACTGTCATCCAGGCCACATAAAGATCCAGATCTAAGAAAAAAAAAAAAAAAATCGCACCAATTTTTGACCTTTGCATTCTTTACTTCAAGATAGGTGTCCCCCTACCTATCTGTCTACTGTACCACTCTTCTTTTAGAAGCAAGAACTCCAGCCTCAGCCCAGGTCAAGTGTTTTCTCTCATCCAGTAGTGAACAACTGTAACAGCTGGATTTCTTACAGAAAAATGAGATACTTCGTTGAACTTTAAGAACTCCAGTGTCAGAACAGCTGCTATGCATGTGAAGACTCAAACAGAGCAAAAATGGTACAACCAGATTTGACCATCTAGGTCAGTTTTGCATCTAATCTACCTGTACTTCGTGCTCTCTCTTCCCTTAGGACTGACAACTGAAAATCCTAGACATCCAGGCCAACAAACTAGTTAATCCCCATGCTGCTTTACTCTTGTATGAAATGCCTTCTTGACAGCAACCACTTCCCAAATTCATTCCTGAAAGCAGGATTGGTCCATATATGGGACAGGCCTCGGTATGCAGCAATGCCCCGTTCTGGTGACTCCCCATACACACAGGGCACTTCAGCGCTTTGCCTCCGCCTCAGGAGGCCGCAAGACTGACCTACATTTTGCAGATATGTGCCAATACTTGAAGCACTGCATCATGGTTAAACATGTTCCCTTACTACCGCAGTTAACAGATCAGAGCCAGCCCCACTCCTGGTTTAGTACTGACTGGTATTTGGGTTCTGGTCTACTAAGTCCCAGTGCCGGCAGAGGGAGTGCAAGCACATGCATCTTTTCTGTGTTCACAGCTGCAGCAACTCCCTCCATGTTTCTCCTAACACAGTAAAGCTGATGCTACCAATGAGCCACCACAGACAATTGTTTCAAGTGAAGCCCAGAAAGAAAACAAAAAAAAATCACCTCTTTCACTGTCTGTCAAATGGGAAAGGAAAAAAAAAACCAAACCCAACCAGAATCAAATATTACCTTGAGGATTATGCAAAGCATTTTGCAAATATTTGAACATAAAGTAAATTAAAAAAAAATAAATGTAGCGAGACCTGTCAGTGTTTGTAAGAGTGGATAAATAGGATCATCTTTATCATTTGTCCTCATTCCAGAAAATAGCCATCCTCCATACACGCATCCTCGTTTTAGTCCCTTATATTGAATCTGATTCCAAAGATTCTCATCACAATAAATACTGAAAGAGCACGAATACACCCTTTACAGAAGGGGTTGTGGCGTTTTGGTTTGTTTTTCTGTCACACAAAACAAGGAGTGTTTGATGGCCTCTCTCTGGAAGACAGAGCTGCAAAAGGGAAGGCAGAAGAGAACTGGTCTCACCTCATCCAGTTTGCTTTGGTTTCATCTGTCCCATCGATGGATTTGTAGCGGTTGTTCTTATCAACGATCTGCAGAACAAGAAAACAGATAAAGCATGTCAGCTAGCTGGTCCAGACAGGAGAAGGTCTATGCCTCTCAAATCACTGCTTCAGTTCCAGCCTTAAGTCAGGACATGAAACTCTACGCCATGAATCTCAGCTTTCCTAGTACTACAGACTGCTACCCCGGACGTGTGTGTGGAAGTTACTCTGAAATGATTAAGAGGCATTTTCCTATGTACAAATGTCCATAACAAACAACTATGGATGCAGCTGATAGGACTGTTAGCAGTTTTGAGATACACAAGATGAACTTCCCTTTCAGGACAGGGCTGAGACACACATTTATTTTACAGACAGGAAAGCATGACCAGTATTTTGTATCAGCAGCTCTCGATTTTTTCCCACCTATAACTCAAGTCCCACATCTCATTTCTCAAAATTAATATCCATTGGTCTAGTGACATCTCTATCTCATAGGCTAACCAAGGCCTGTAGTACTAGGGGAAAAAAAATAAAGAGTTTGGTGCTAGAGTTTGCATGTAGATCAGTTCCTGATGGACTGGATCTCCTCTTTCCTGGCCTCCTGGGCCACCTGCTCTGCTCAAGCAGGCTGGGAAGGACTGCTGCAGGCCCACAACAGAGCTCTGCAATCTCTAGATACAATCCTTCCTCTGTCCTCAAAATGATGACCAGAGCAGAGAAAGGTACTGGAGGAGCCCTAAAGGTTGAGGGCGGATGGAAGACACAGCAAGGGGGAGAGGAGAAGCAAGCTCTGCTTCCTACAGCTGTGAACCAAACTCAGGTGCCATGGCACCTAGTCTGCTTTCATCTATCTATACCCTTATGCTGCTAATAATTATGGTAGGTCAATGTTCACCTATTGCCCCTGTGGGTCAGCGGAAGATCTTCAGAGAAGGGGGAAGACTGCTGAGGTTTGGCTCCACAGGCCCCCAAGTCCCCCAGCCCTGAGCTGCATGGCGGGGGTATCACTTTGCTGGGGAGACATGTCACTCACCAGCCACGAGAAGAATCCTGCGGACTTGTCCTGGCTAGAGATCTGCCCCTCATATGGCCCGAAGATGTGACCTTTGGGGATCACCTCATTCATACAGCGCACATCATTCTCCCCGTTGGGCTCTTTCACCACCTCCATTCCAGGCGGGATGGTCAGTGCTGCTCGGTCAGGGTTGCCAACGGGCACCGGGGTGTCAGACACGAACACTGGGGGACCATGGTTCGGGCACTCATCCACGAAGTACTCCTGACAGGACTCGCAGACTGCGGGTGTGAGGGAAGCAGGAGTTAGAGTGGTCAGATATGATGCCTGTACAGGCTCACAGAGCTCATAGGACGCACAACACAAAGGCCAGCATGCCCCAGCTCCCCAGTATCCCCCAGGCCTGGCTCAGCCCCCTCCCCAAAGCCCAACCTCCAGGCACACAGGCACTTCACCGACTGCTCAGTTGTTTTGCCACACATCTCTCAGCAAGGGCCTGCCCCAATCCATTCCTGCCTAATGCCTGTACTTGCATGAGCCCTGGTACCCTACACAGATTCACCACTGACAGCTACAAGGACAGGGAAAGGCTCCATCACTGTCTGCAGAGACAGAGGCTGGGGGCTCCTTGCACATCCCCAGTTTGTAGGAACATCCTCAAGCCAAAATGTTTGATTCCCCACAAAGCAGATGGGAACTAAAATAAAGCATCCCTGAAAACAAATACCCTCATCATACAGCCTTCATTCTGTGCTTGGGAGAGAGACAAGCATCTTCAGGCACTTGCCCTGTGTCCACACAGGCACTCGGGCCTACAATTTGGTATTTTGTAGGTATGCAAATGTAACCAGCACCAGTTTTCTTTCCCTGAACATGCGTGGAAAGAGCTGTGATCTGTGCAACGCTCCCTTCACAGTTTCTTAATTCAAGCCTTGGGGTTTTGCAAACCCTTGGGGTTTTCCCATGCACATTTTCACGTTTCCAGCACGCTTTCTACCTCCCTCCCTGCTGCTACATAGCCCCACAATGGACAAGCTGCTTTTGTACAACAGTTTCCATATCAATTGTGCTGGTCTTTTCAGGAGAGCACACAAATTTGTCCCTGGCTGTTTTCTTCCCAGCTTCCCACCCCAAACTGACAGGGTGCCGAGCAAAAGTCTATACAAGCAGTAGCGCTGCTTTTCCCTCACTCACAAAACACTTACACCAGAAATCCACTTGCTGAAAGCTCTTGGTCATGATCAAATCCCGTTTCCCTTTCAGTTTCTTGGGCTCCACCTCCATGGACTGTGGGTCAGGCCTTCCAAAGCTGGGGAGGGAACAACAGAAAAATGACAATAACCTACAAAGACACTGGGACCGCATGCAGAGAGGAGCGGAGGCAGCAGGGCCTGACCAACTCCTTTAGTCCCTACACCAGCAGCAAACAAATGATTCAACTCGCCATCCAACCTGCCACAAGCTGGTACCTGAGAAGTTTTCATGCCAAAGCCTACAGCAGGTAGTGGCTTCAGCTGGAACACCTCCACACCTGGCATGTCCCACACTGAGCACAAGAGTGGCAGAGGTGACTCCCAGCAGCAGACAGGCATGGCTTCCCTGCTACAGCCCAAGGAACGTGCTGCTCAAGGCGTCAATGCAAGGCATTGCCTACAAGGCAGGCCAGTACTGCGCACCTCACATGAACTAGCGCACACAGCAGCCATGACCACCCTTGTCACACGCCTCAAGGCAGATCTCACAGGGGAGCATTGTAGTAGCTTTGAGAATTGCACATATAATTCTCAAAACCAACTTTAAACTGGGGAGAAGGTGGAGAGAAGGGGGTTGGAGTACACTGGGCTGAAGATCAGTCACGTACCAAGGCTGTCCATACTCCTGGTCCCGGCACGGAGAGCAGGTCTCTGTTTTTATCGTCACCATTTCCCCTAAGGAAGCCTGGGTCTGGATCAAACAGTCCTTCAAGTTTTCACTCATGTTCTGAAAAAAAATGAAGGAAGGTAGGAGGAAAAAATGAGCAGCCAGGAAATCAGAACCTTCCTGTCCCAGGCCAGGCCAAGGCCAGCAGAGCAGGCTCCCTCCCGGCACCACGAGCCGCCATCATGCACCAGGGCGCCTACACCGCACGCATGTGGAACCCCTTTCTTGTGCTGAGAAGGAAAGAACAGCTCAGTTGCAGGTCAGGTAAAGAGCATGAGACAACATGGAGCAACCAGAGGCACGGGGAATGTGAAGTACGCTCCACAGTGCCCCTTAGAAACCTTGCACGTGGAATTTAAGATGGATGGGTGGGACGTGTTAATGGAAACATGGAGCACCACTACTCAGAGTAGGTCTCTGGGGATAAAACGACAAGGAAGAGGAACGCAGGCTGTGGCATGAATCAGGATCTGTCTATGACTATAACATATGCCAGTCTCCATCTGGGAACACAGCGCAGTTTACTACAACCCTGCAGATGAAGCTTTCTGTGTGCCCCAGACACACCTGACAAACACCTGCAGGACTCCACCGCAACTGCACAAGTCATGCTCTCCATCTCTTGCGAAGACCAGAGCTGAACTACCACCACCCTTCTGGCACACAAGCCGCAGTAGTGAAAATGCTTCTCCCTCAGCTCAACACAAGAGCCAGGAACCACTTAATGATGTCCAAGGACAGCAAGCTCCAAAACAATAGTACTTCCCTCCTTCCCCCATCATAGGTTGGTGCTGAAGACCAAATATTGGTAAGGCAAATGATAATTCAGAATCGGTTTAATTAATACTAGGATTTTTGGAACGGCTGCTAAGCTTCAGAGCATCCCTGCTTGAAACAAGGAATAAAGCAGAGCATCACATATCTCTTTCTTGCATTCATCTTAAGACTTCCCCCAAGACACACAAACAGGCTGCTCTCAGGCACCATACCAGATCAGACAGGCCCACAACTGCTCCCGACGAAATCTCCTGCAAGCCCCCTTTCCATGTCCGCTGTCCACTGGCATGCTCTGTTACACTGCATACTCACAGTGCCCAGCACAGCGGCCTCAGCAGCTAATCAGACCCCTTCTGTCAGGTGATCTGGTGGAAGAGCCCATCCCCACCACAACTCAGTTCTGGACATCCCAAAATTCATGTTCTGAGGTCACAAAGCCCTGACAACAGGAATTTTCTTATTACACACATGCTTGTATGGGACTGAGCACCACGGAAGTCTGGTCTGCATTTGTGCCTGTTTACAGCAAGAAGGAATATTATTCCCAGCCTCTGTGGCTCCTCTTTGTGCCAGGGGACAAATGATTAATTTTTCCAGCCTGACTTCTCACATGCCAATGTGCAGGCTGAAAGACCTTTATCAAGCCTGTATCAAGAAAGCACTAGTTAATATTCATATAGTTCTCTGAAAGCCAAGCCTCAGCCTAAGTACAACTAGATACATGCAAACATACACACTTTTAAGCCATTTCAAGATGCCCAAAACAAGACACATTTTCTTTCAGAATTCCCACAGTCAGTCAGAAGGAAAGCAATATTAAGGGCAAGGAAGGGCTCATTATTTTGGCAGCCTGAGCCTCTGGTCTGCACTCTCTGGAGCCAGAGGGAAGCTCTCCAGGCCTGTCCCCGTGCACCAGCTAGTGCTACAGGCAGAGGCTACCTGCCTTTACCAGAGAAGAAGGAAAAGTCTTTCCTGAAAAGTCTGCAGTAGAGGAGCTCAGGAGGGAAAAAGCAGCAGCTGATATGATAGAGGGGGAAGATGTTAAGGAACAAGAAGAGATGGGTGCTGCCCCAGAGCTGGTTATCTGTGGGGCCTGAGCTGACACAGGATAGGCAGATGCTGGCTTCGGGGCAGACGTTCTCAGTCATAAAAGCCACCCATTTTGGAAAACTGAAGGACAGGGCACCTGCAGTTAAAACACCCACATCCCCAAAGCTTCAGTAGGAAGAGATGGAGACATCTGTCTCTGAGGAGACAGTGGCTTTTCCTTTCCCACTCCTTCCTCGTGGAGACTCCTCAATTACAGAGTGAGAGAGACCCTATGATGGTGCAGTCTAACTTCCTATGCAAGACAGGCCACGGGGGTTCCTTCAGTGAACTCCTGGTTAAGTTACAGTGTACCACCACCAAGACAAGGGTAAAAAAAAAAATTAAAAAAAAAAAAAAAAAAAAGAAATCCAGTGTTTATTTTACATATGCAACTCCTCACTTTACTGTATGGCTCATTTTGCAGCCCTCCCTTCATGGTTCTCCCTGAAGTGCCTCCAACTTATCAGCAACATCCCTGCACAGCACAGGCCACAGCACTCCAGCACTGACAGCAGCAGCACCTTGCACAGAGACAACAACCTCCCTGCCCCTCCTCAGGATTTCCATGTTTGCATCCAAGTACTGCATTTACCTCCTGGTCACTGTGCACAGCTGGGGTTTAGCGTTTGGTGAACTGCCGTGCTGCCATAAGAGCTCTAGCTCCTGCAACAGGCCACTGCACACCCCTTGCCAGCTCTCCTACCTGCTCAGCAGCCAGGTGCCCAGTTTTAAAACATTCACACAACTCTTTTGTTGTCTCAGCCAGTACGCACACGATCGCAACTCCACCACTAACTTGCCTCTTTTCATTACTTGCGATTTGCCCAGACTTTGCATTGCCCACAAACGTAATCCAAATTAACTTTGTGTCTTCCTCCAGGACACTGACAACCTTAGAATCATAGAATCATTTAGACTGGCAAGGACCTTTAAGATTGAGTCCAACCATAAACCTAACACTGCCAAGTCCAACACTAAACCATGTCCCTAAGCACCACATCCACATGTCCCTTAAACACCTCCAGGGATGGTGACTCAACCACTTTCCTGGACAGCCTGTTCCAATGCTTGACAACCCTTTTGATGAAGGAATTTTTCCTAATATCCAATCTAAACCTCTCCTGGCACAACATGAGACCATTTCCTCTCATTCTGTCGCTTGCTACTTGGGAGAAAAGAGCAACACCCACATCTTGACTAGCATCAAGTAAAAAAAAACAATTCCCAGCTGACACTACTAGAAATACACTATCAGCAATGGCTCTCCCTTTTGGTGTCACACTGTGACCTTTCATTTAGTCAGGCTTTCACTTACTCCTAGAATCGTGGAATAGTTTGGGTTGGGAGGGACCTTTAAAGGTCACCTAGTCCAACCCCACAATGAGCAGGGACATCTTCCACTACATCAGGTTGCTCAGAGCCCCATCCAGCTTGACCTTGAATGTGTCCAGGGATGGGGTATCTACCACCTCTCTGGACAACCTGTTTCACCACCCACACTGTAAAAAAAATAATTCTTCCCAACATCTAGTCTAAATCTACCCTGTTTTAGTTTAAAACCATTACCCCTTGTCCTATTGCAACAGGCCCTACTAAAACGTCTGCCCCCATGTTATTTACAAGCCCTCTTCTAAGTACTGAAAGGCTGCAGTAAGGTCTCCCTGGAGCCTTCTATTCTCCAGGCTGAACAACCCCAACTCTCTCAGCCTCTCTTCACTGCAGAGGTGCTCCAGCCCTCAGATCATTTTTGCAGCCCTCCTCCAGACCCGCTCCAACAGTGTGTGACACATTGAATCATTCTAGCTGCTTATCCTGGTAACGTAGCACACCTTCAAGTGCATTAAACAAACAAGATACACCAACACTTTTACCTTTATCAAGCAAAATTATAGCAACATCAGAAAACCACACCATGTTAGAAAAAGACCTATTAAAAAAAAAAATCTGTACAGACTGCTATTACAATTAACACCCCCTTAAATCATGACCAATCCAATCCCTATCAGCTATTACACTATTTTACTGGACACCAACATCAGACTGAAAGTAGCCTAGTATTCTAGTTTGTCCAGATTAGACTTCATATTAGCTTATTTGTTTATGATTAACACACAGCATTCTTTTCAGTCTAACTCATTACATATACTCTTTTAAAATTAGCATTTATGGCTCAGAGAGCACTGCTCAGCCAGTTCTTTTAAAATCCCTGGATGCAAGTTAGCAAGAACAGCAAACTTAAAAATGTACTGCTGTAGTAGCTGCTGTTTGGTAATTTCCCATGCTACTACTACAACAGAGAGCATTATGCTGCTGCTGTAACTGGTACCATCCACCAGCTACAGGAAAAAAAGTATTTGACATTTTTCCAGTTCCAGACATCAGTAGATGACTCTGCTTTTAGGATTATTTTAGCTTCTGATGTGTTTAAAGCTGCTTTTAGTTTTTCCTAATTTCACCACCCATTAGTTTCTCGCCCTTGCCCCTTCTCCTCTTGCTTCAGTTTTCCACAATTACAAGAGTCTAGTTCACGTTCTGCACTTTTCACTCCCTCCACTTTATTGTTTTGGGGGCATTGGGCAATTTTTATAGTTCTGTTTGTTCTAACACCTAAATATGATGATCCTCTGAAGATTTCAGATGATGTGGAGAAGCACCATGTAAGCATAAGCAGAGCAGACTCCATAGTTACTGCTGAGGGTATTCTAAGGGGGTACTCGACCTCCTATGTGCATGTCCCTGTGCCCATCAGGACACTCAGTCCTCCCAATGTCAGTGCAAACAGAGCCTACTGCAAAGTCCTGGCAGGGTGTCAGAAAGGACAATCCCTAAGTGAGAGGGATGCTGTGAAGATCCCGGCGCTGTCTGCACACGACATCAAGTCCTTTGGACAGCAAAAGCAGTCATGGTATGAGGCACAAAGGTCTTCAGCAGGCCCAAGACACCAATGTGACCACTACAAATCCCAAGAGGCATCCCTGGGTTCACAAGTGGTGCCATATAACCTCTCCTTTTTCTTTACAAAGTACGCAAGGACCTGCCATGTTTCTGCATGACATGCTAAATACTCCAGTGGCTTTACCATACTGCTCACAGAGAAGTAGAAAACACAAGAATATCTGAGCTGTCAGTCTCTAAAGTGGGGAAAAAACATCCAAATGGGGTTAAGCACAAATGAACCTGTGAATTCCCATCCTCAAGTATGCCACCTTTATCACTGCCCCTCTTGTAGTTATTAGTTAACAGCCACAGACTCTTATCTGTGTGGATCAGCCTCCAAAACAGAGCTTTAATTTTACATTTTACTGGCACATTTCCCAGATTGGGACATTCTTGCATGTGAAGCAGCTGTATAGGAATCCATCTCCTCCTCAGCACACAGCTCCTTCACTCAGTTTCTCACTGCCAGCCTTCTGGAGGTCATCCCCTCTTCTTTTAAGATCGATCTTGCATAGCTTGTACCACATTTTGAAGTACAGGCCCATGGTGAAAGACGGACTTGAATTCATACGCTTTTTCTATAGCTGCATATTATTAACAGAACTAGTAATCCAGAACAGTCAGCTACTGACGAGCTGAGAAGGGGGAATAAAGCAGCACATTCAAGGCTCTGAGCTCCCCTCCAAATAGCCACGAAAGACCCAAGCTGACTGTTTTTCCCGACATGAATTCCCTTACCAAGGTCCTCGGCCATGCCAACCATTTCAAGTCACTTTATGAAGTACCAGTTGGCTATGCAGCTCACGCTGGCAGCCAATGCAAACACTGAAACATCCCACAAAATAAGAGAGAGAACCAGTTTGCTCAGAGGACCACTGTCCACAGACATACTAACCCCATGCTCGACTGGGGAAACTGCTTTTGCCGCGACAGTTGCCACAACACTGGCTTAATTTCCCCCACTCCAAAGCATGACACTCCCATGGGTGAAGCTGTCCTCCATCTGCAGCAGAGCAGCATCCTGGCATGGTGAAGGCTGGTGGCAGGGCAAGACCTGACGACCTGCCTCCCTTGATGCAAGGCCAGGGCTCTTCTCTGACAACCACAGAGCAGTGCTGAATGCAGCCTGCACAGCTGGAGACAAGCTGGAGCAGTCACAAATTCAAACTTAGTAAAAATTACAGGGCATGGATGATGCAGGATTTGAGCAGCATGGGCTGCAACTAGGACTTGTTTAAATCATTGTCAATTACACCACTACAGTCGATAGCCATGAATTCACCAGAAGAGAAGTATGAAGCATTTTCTCTGAGTTTTGAATTCTGAAGACACTGAGGAAGGCCAGGACTACAAGAAAGACACCTGAAAGCACCACCGGTTTTGCTGCAGCTTTCTGAAGAAACTTGGAGCACAAGCTTCAAAATCACGAGACTTAAACCCATTTTACAGCAGGGCGGGCTGAGAGTTCCCAGTGGTTTCAAAGATTTGCTCAAGACCAGCAACTGACATGACAAACAGCACTGGGATGCCACAACACAAACTTCCTGGTGTCATTCTGCTTGCAGACAGGCTGGAGACTGGGAAATTCCTGTTTGCCAACCTGAAACTCCTCCTGTCACTTCAAATGGATGTGAGATGCGCTCACACTGTCACTCTTACATGGTTCATTGGCAAAACACGTCATCAAAACCTGCCATGATCTACTTCGTGACAGACACATTTCAGAGGGAGAAGAGGAAAAGGACATCTGAAATAATCCCTTAAAATTGTCTTGGTGGCCTCTAGTGAAGGTGGAAAATGCTGCTGACTTTACAGGATTTGACACAAAATTCCACATTATGATCAGTCAGGAGCGTTTGCCCTTTGTTGATCTTGGAGTAGGAAGCTAGTATGGATCAGCACAAGCCTCTGCAAACTGGGCATTATTTGGCACAACTTCTCTACGTTAAGTGTTGAGTAAGGACTCAACCCAGCAGGATGCTGACAACATAAAGCTCCCATAGAGCCTAAAAGCCTCTGAAACAGTACAGCATGCCACAGAGCCAAGGCAGCCACTTACTGCAGCTAAAAGAGTATGTGACTTGCATTTTTTAAATATATTAAAAATAATTCCCTTAAACTGGGAAGTTCTAATTTTTGCTGCATTTGGCTCCCTGCATTCATCTCAGATTCACAGTTTAAGGGTAGAAAGGAGAATTAGGTCAACCTGGCTGATCCCCTATATGTCACATGCCCTTACCTTTACCCTACAAACAGGAAAAAATCTCCATCTGAGCCTAGCAAGGGGAAGAGAAGCCAACACTTCAGAGTACATTTCAATTGTTAAATCCCCGTCACGGACAAAGAGTATGTGAACCTCTCGGTCTGGGCAGCAGTTCTTTCAAAGAGCCCTGCAATCCGGTGAGAAAGGCTGAAATACCCAGCATGTTGGGACACTGCTTTGAGCAAATGGAAAGAATTGCTTCCCAGGTTAATGGCTGTAACAAACCTCACCATCTTTGGTCAGGACTGCCAGCTGCACTTTTTGCCTTTGGCTTCTTCAACATAAATATATACCTACATTTGTAAAGTTAAAACAAACAGATAAAAAACCCTCATACTAAACCAACATGCTATTCCACCAACATTTTTCTCCCCAAGGATAGAATAAGAGTACAACCAACTGGCAGATGTAAGCCTTGTTCCTTTAAGACACTACTGAAAGGTCTTCCGAAAGCAATAGTGATAAGCACTGAATAAAAACACAGAGATAGCAAAGCCCTGGATATGCACCCATGCATTATTTTCCCACCTTTCCAACAATTTTCAACATCCTTCTATGTAACTCTTCTAGTCTTCGCTACATTACTTGAAGATGCTGGCACCAGAAAGCCATGCTGATGTAAGACTGAGTCTGAAGTAAATGTAAAGAGTTACAGGCACAAAGCTACCTCCTCACCCCTATTATTCATGACTTCTCCAGTTACGTGTCCAAATCATAGTTATCTTTCCCAGCTAGGCCCTGACACAGAAACTCCCCAGAGCTGCCTGCCCATTCTGATCCCCACATTCTCTCACACAGGACTGGTTGGGACACAACCCCCCTTTGCAGATCATGTTCGGGGCATGCCTTTCCAGGTTTATAACTCTCCATTTGTCTGCATGAAAATTATTTTGTTTCAATGGTTCCATTTACCAAACAAACTGTGTTACTTCGTTCCACCCTATGAATAGCTACAATTCACCAAACTTGTTTCATCTACACATTTGGCCAATGGTGAGTCATGCTTTCTTCTGCATCACTGAGTAAGCGTCAGGCAGAATTGGCTTCTCTCTTCCCCTCATTTGAAGGGAAGGGTCATCGAGTCTACTTCTTTGAAAACACAGTCTCCACATATCATGTTGCGGAGAGTCTTCTGTAAAATGATCGAGCTCTAGCTTAAAATAGCTGAATTATTTGCTCCCCGTGTCTAAGGCAGCAGTGCCAGAGCCTTGATCTTCTGACACTGAAAAAAACATTTTCTACGTTCATCTTGAAGTTAATCTACAAACAGTTGATTTATTAGCATGCTAATACTGTCCTTTAGCTTAGAGTATCCTTCATCCTCCTTACTGTTTATACTGACACTTCAGTTTATTTATTGGATGCTGACTCTATCAATCACTACCTTCACTTCCTAAGCCACTTGTATTTTATTGATATTCTTTGGCATTAGATATTAATTGGATTCTCATGCACTGAGTCAACTGCCTTATATACCTAAGTATATCATGTCTATGAATCTTTCTTTAAACCAACTGTAAGCATGTCAAAGAACAAAATCAGACCTGTTTGAGGAGTACAAGACACTCTGCATGACATCAAGTTTCAAACATGAATTACTTTTTATTTACCCAGGATTGGTGTCATGCTACCCAACCTATCATTTCCTGAGCCATCCACTTAGCAATTTTCAGAACCATCTCAAAACAATCACTCTTCCAGTCTCTTGGATTAGCTGTGATCCACCCAGATTGATTAAAAATGAACATCAGCAAGCTAGAGACCTCCTCCCGTTTACCCAGTACCCACTCTGCTTCAAGAGAACATGCTTTTTCCTAAGCAGAGCTGCCAGCAAGACTTCGCTTACCCACAGGACTCATGCTACGCAACTCCCACGTGGGTCCCTGGATACCTACTTATAGGGCTCAACTTTTGGATTATCAATTTTGCCTTTCCTTTCTGCTGGCCCAGATGGCAACCTCCATGGCAAACAAGCACACACAGCTCCACAAAGGTAAGTTATGTTTGGGTCTCAAAAAGTTAGGTTTTTCATCACACAGATAGTTCTATAGAAAGCAGAGATGTGAATTTACTGACTAAATGACCTGCTCTTACCCATGGGGAAACAAAAAGCTGCAGTGAGGAAGCACTTGGTAGGCACGCAGCAGGCAGGGTCACCACAGCACTCCTGCTCTTCTGCCGTGCTGAGAAAAAACACTGGAGTGCCTTTAATGTTTTATAAGGCACATGCAGGAAATCCAAGACTCCCCAGTTGAGTCCTGCCAGCCTCACCGTGTGCCCGGTGCCCTGCCACATAGCACTCAGCACCCACCTGTGCCCACCACCGCCGCCGCCCAGCTGCCCACCATGAGCTCATGTGCATCCAGAGGACCCCTGCACTTGTGTAGGCTGGCCAGCCTAAAAATTTCTGTGGGTGAGCAACACCAGTGATTCACGTACTTGAACGCTGACAGAGGTAAAAAGGGAAAGGGAAAGGAAGGTGTGGGGGTGGGTAGGAAGCAAACCCCAGACACTACTTTCTAAATAGCAGATGTGGCTATTCTGGCCAGCAAACCTCCACTTTAATTTCTAACCCACAGAAATGGGAAATGATTCATGAAAAATCAACAGGATAAAATTAGCTGGAAGGCAGAGAGATAATTCATACAACCAACCGTCATGGGCTGAAGTGCCAGCACTACCAGCGCTGCCTGGCATTTCAGCCTCCGGTGCCCTTCAGTGACTGGCACCCAGCCAGCAATCAGCTCCACAGATATTTCCTTAGTGTCTAAATTAGCCCCTCTAGAGAGCACATCCATCTTTTAACAAGACGGCCTTTCACTCAATGCTCTTCTAGAAGTTACAGCCTTTCCTTTTTTTAAAAAAAAAACCCAAAGATTACCTGCAGTACTCTTGTCTCCTTCCACTGGTGAATGTTAGTGGTGTCAGAGGACACAACAGGATGGACTGACAGGATGGACAGGCTTGCACACACATCTGTAATCCATGGCCAAGCTACACACAAAATTGAAACTGCCCCACCAAGTCAGAAAGCTCAGTGCATTTCACCAGAGCAACCTTCCCCTGCACAAAGCCAACAAAGCACTCAACAGAGACAACCAAGTGCTGGTCTGCCTTTATAAACATGGTGTTTTTTTCTAAGACTGACCTTAAATTTTATAACATAAAAAGCACAAACAACAAAACACAATTTTGCCCTTGATACAGCCACATGACAGAAAGTTTCTTACGCATACTTCCAAATCACAACCCAAAGCCCTTTATCCCAAAGGCAGATGAGAAATCCCCACCTCTTCAAAAGACCTCTGGACTCTGATTATTGAGCAGTGCCCCTTCCCACCACCCAACTCAAAGGCTTCAGGAATATAATGTCAAATTGTAAAGCCTCAGCAGCACCAATACCTCTAGGCAGGCAGTCTCAGCTGCATGCGGATCTCCATTCAATTGGGACTTGTGGGTACAGATCCAAAATGAAGATAAAATCCTGCTTCAGTACCATTTGTCCAGTTGGCATCTGTTCATTGCTGTTGAAGGATGGTACATAATGGTTCCTCGTAATTTTTCATTTTTGTAAATTTTTTTGGGGTATTTTTTGTTACAGTGGTTTCACTGTACTTGGGCTTCAGGACACTCAAGCAGCTTCTTTCTTCTTACTTGTTCAGTAAAAAGGGAAAGAATACTTGGGAGGGATATGAGATGGTAGGAGCAAATTGTATTTTCATTTGTTCCTAAAATTCTAATAAACTAGCTCAGTCCTTTAAAAGCACAAACACACACACCAGGCCGAACTAGAACAAATCAACTGTTCCACAAAATGCAGAGGAAGCAAAAAGAACAGCCATATTTATTTCTCCTCATTTGTACCCTCTTGCAGTCCATTATGGAGATAAGATCTCACAGTACAACAGGACATTATTCAGGGCTGGGAAATCTGTCTGCGGGTTAGGGGCTCATGTTACACACTTGGATGAGTGCTGGCTGAGCATGGGTCATACCGACCCCCTTTTCCTTGGGGCAGGCAGCAGTCCAGATACTCCTAATGTCAGATCTGCCAAGAAATCAGATATCCGTGTGCTGAATTCACCACCACCACCATTTGATCTGCACATTCCCTTCCATAAAGGGAGAGGGGTGTTCAGACCCTGTATATCCTAACACAGTGAACTACGAAAAAAATTTCCAGAAGAGGCCAAGCACTTCTGGCCCATTCCTTCAATCCCCACTCCTCAAGTGTGTCTTCTGCACAAAGGTATTGGGTTGCACAGAAATACCTGGTTCTCCTACCCTACGCACATTTTAAAAACACTTACTAGCAGAAGCATGGAAAGCCCAAGAACTCATGCGATTCTAGTCCAAAACCAAGGAGCACGTCACAGTGACTTCACGTATCCAGGTCACTGAGAGCCTACAGAAGTTCACCAGCTACCCTAAGAGAATTCAAAAGCAGCATTTCAACACCTGACTACAGAACGAGACCTAGCTAAAAAAAAACCCACCACCAAACCACCAACCAACAACCAGTTAAGTCTGTCAGACCTAAAGAGGATATGTTAGCATCTGATTTAGTTGGTGCTAGCTCTCAACACGTCTAGGACATACAGTAAGGGGATCCATCTTTCTGGAGGTACTGCCTTTGCAACAGCAATGCAGCGTTAGCTAGTAGGATTCTGCACTGAGGGTCACGTACCAGTGCACCTTCACTACATGATTTGGGAAAAATTTCTTAAGGAGCAAAGCAACGTACACATATACCATACATAAATTCTCTTCCCAATCACAAAGCGAAAAGAAATTCAGTAATTAAAAAGCTTCTGTTCTTCAAAAGCCAATTGATCTCACTTGAGCTCAAAAAAGATAGTCTGCATGCATAGGTGTGCACACATGACAACTCTAGAACATATTTTATTGTTCACAAAAGTATGTTCATGTGTCACCAGTATTGATTTTTTCTTCAGCAGTTTCCAAATGTTTTAATTTCCTCTGAAGGGATAAAAGGACTAGTCTCCACAAACTGGCATATTTAACATTCACATTAGCCTTTCCAAGTAAAAGGTCTCAAATTTAAAAAAAGCAGCAGACCACATGAAATATTCCAGCAGCCTCAGAGCAAAAGAAAAAAAAAACCCAAACAAACAAAAAGCACCAAACAACGAAAAAGGCTAAATTCCCTGATATACACAATGAGGAATTTAAGGTTTATCCAAATGAAGGGTGTGAAGAAGAACATGCTAGGGGTGGAAAGGTAACCTCAGTCAAACTTATGACATCTTTCAAGGAAGATGCTATGTACACTTATACTGCTCAGCTGTTCTGAGTCTGAAGTTGAAGGACCACATTTAACTCCACTCAGCATATTATGACACAGTTTGTATGATACAACTTCAAAATAAAACTTAATTGTACTGAAAAGGAATGTACTGGACAACATTTCATGTTTGTTATTAGCGTGGAAACAGCTGATGTCCCTGACCAACATTAGCTCCAATTACCGGCCCTCAACACTCTGAAACACCCTGAAGGGGTGTCTGCAGGGGACCAGATGAGCTGCGTGCCCACGGTGGCCTGATCCACACTCAGGAGCCTGGAACCAGTGTGCTGCAGTATGCAAGGATGACCTGGCTCAGGGACCAGCAAAGGATGCTCAGTGCATTGGCTCCCCACTGCACAAGGCACGAGCACCACCGGTTCTCAGGGCTAGCTAATTAAAGCAATTCTAGAGCTGCCACATGAGATAATCCCTCACATCACCTCCCATACACTTTCACCACTCTATCCTCATATGTCACCCCCAGTACTCATGGTCAAGCTTCCACTGGCAAAAGCCATCCACCAGCTGACGGCAGCACAGGCAGCCCTGCTGAGCCACCGGCAGTGCCAGCAGCAGCAGGGCTCGACACCCACATTGACTTTGGAACAGCAGCCCCTCCTCCAAGAGGAGTCACTACAGTTGAAGGAAAACTGGCCTTGGAAGAAAGCCTAAGTTTAAGGAGGAGAAAAGAAAGGGAGCAGAGAAACGAATCCATTTATCAGAGTGTGCTCAAATTGGACAACTTTGCTTATGATACCCTTCTGATGGGCCCCTTATTGATGGCTGTCCGTGACCAAGGGACTGCACTGAAGCGGTCTTCTGCAGTATGCATTACTGATCTCTCTCAGGAGGCTGCCAGTTTCTGCAGCTTAAACCTTAAATTATACATATAATGTTTTTACCTTCTGACTGCAGAGAAACAGTTCAGTCTGAAACGCCAGAGTACTACCTCCCTGCGCTGCAGAGAGAGGCCTTTGAACAGCTCCCAAGGATACAAGCCATCCACACAAACGGACCACTAAGCACAACAGCAAACCTTGAAGTGTCAATATTTTTAATTGCTTGACAGTCTCTCAGCAGAAACACAGGTTCTTGCATTTATGTGCAAAGTCTGGGATGGAAGGAGGAAAAACGCCATAGCACCACCCTCACTGAGTCTAGCCGAAGTCCAAAGCCTATACGGTGAGGACAGTGACTAGACCTTGGAAAACCCACATTGTAAACGTGATTCTAGATGCCAAGTCAAAATTTACCACATTCATTTCTGCTTTTTTTCCCTACTTGCTCTCAATCCTCCCGTCTTTTCTATTAGTGCCTATCACATAGCAGTTATTAAAAAAAAAAATTCTCTAGCATGGGATGCTTGTGTTGCCCTCTTCACCAGGTTTCTTCTCCACTGACCTTGGCTGCTCCCACCTTACAATGAAGCCACAGGACTGCCTTGCATTTTCCATCACTCTTTGTTTGACCTTTCACCTGCAAACTTCCGCCCTTTCTGAAGCAGTTTTCCCTCACCTTGTTTCTAAAGATGCCATGCAAGGTGACACAAACCTGCCTTTCAACTTGTCCTCTCTGCTTTTTCTTTAGGAGGTTAGACTTGCTACTGGAATCCACTTGCACAGGCAAGTTTAACTAGCAAGGATTCCTGAAAAGCAAGATTTCACTACGCAGCTTTAGAAGGACCACTGCTCTAGAGGCTTTATTTAAAAACACCTTCAGCAGCAGAGAAGAGGTCACAGAGAGAACAGAAAAGCCTGTGAAATTAAAGCCTTCTTTACTTCACTGTTGCAGAGGTCAGTGCAAGAGGATGCACCAGAACAGTCTGCAGCTGCACAGCTCTGGTCCAAGAAACTTCACCCTCTACCACAGGGCTTCAGGTAGAAGCGCTGTACAGAAGCGCTTGCGATGAAATACACCACAAGCATGACAGGGGGCAAGATGCCGAGTAGCAAAGCTAGCATCCCACGGCAGGGCTGCCCAGCGGCAGGCTGGGAGGACTGCTGCCCTTTGGCCAACCCTCCTCCACCAGCGATGCCTGTGTCTCAAGCAGCTCTCAACCCTGGAGCCCAAAGGACCTGTGCTCAGGTGAGAGCCCAAATCAGAGAACTCAATGCTGATGCAAGAAGATGCATCAAGAGTACCCAGATACATGTCCAAGTGACTCCAGATTTCTTAAAAGGCCACAAAACTGCAATCCAATCTGCGGAATAAAACCGATGTTTGCTTGCTTTGGCTTTCTTAGGAAAACCGGTTGTTCATGGTTTGAGGCCACACCTCAAATACTGCGTTCAGTTTAGGGGCCCTCACTTCAAGACACTGAGGTGCTGGAGTGTGTCCAGAGAAGGGCAAGGAAGCTGGTGACGGGTCTAGAGCACAAGCCTGATGAGGATTGGCTAAGGGAACTGGGATTGTTTTGCCTGGAGAAAAGGCAGCACAGGGGAGACCTTTTGGCACAGGGGAGACCATATCGCTCTCTACAGCTCCCTGACAGGAGGCTGTAGGCAGATGGGGGCAGGTCTCTTCTCCCAGATAAGAAGTGACAGGACAAGAGGAAACGGCCTCAAGTCGCACCACAGGAGGATGAGACTGGTTATTAGGAAAACATTTTTCACTGAAAGGGTGGTCAAGCATTGGAACAGGCTGCCCAGGGCGGTAGTAGAATCACCCTCTCTGGAAGTGTTAAAAAACCACATAGATGTGGTACTTAGGGACATGGTTTAGTGGCGGACTTGGCAGTCCTAGGTTAATGGTTGGACTTGATGATCTGAAAGGTCTTTTCCAACCTAAACTATTCTATGATTCACAGGTCTCAGAAACACATTCACAGTGCAAAGTAGGCATCAAAAGTTCCCACCTGTACTCATGCCACTGGGAACAAGACTTATTGCTTCTTACATCTACCTGGCCTCGTATCTTCAGATCAAGTTTTAGCAGGTTATTTCTTCCTTCTGAGGGTCCCCCAGTCAATCTACGGTATTACTATTTGATTGTCAAACACACAAAAAAAAAACCCCCAACAACGTATTTTGTCTTTGGGACTATGCTTAGTTTTTCCATGTAAATTTTCATACACAAGCCAACAACACTGGATTGGCAATAACAATTTTAAATATGCTACTCCAAAATGTCATGAACATTAGGCAGTATTTTAAGAGCTCTGGAAATGGTTAGTAGCATATATAGCCAAACCAGCAAGAGAGAGGCCCTGCTAACAGCAACATTAAGAACAGAAATGTAAAAGCACATACTTCTCTTGCATAAAAGGACACAGGGAAAGGGGAGGACATGACTCAAAAACCCACGACTTTGCTTGGGAATTAACCCACATGAGACAGAAGTTACAAAAGGAAAAAAGAATATTAAAAAAGATATCAGAAGGATAAAGCATACATGGTACTCCTTATTAAAAAACCAAAGACCTCTCTTGCCTGGACTTGTCGTTTTTCTCCTCAATATACATACTTTACTCTGATTCCTGACTCAGGGCAGCACCTTCCACTCACTGCAATACTTGTGGCCCCCCGATTGCAAAGATCCTGCATCAGAGCAGCCCTCCCGCTTCAGGGTCCTCTTGCAGTGTTCATGGACACACAACCTTACCCACGTCCTACACACTTCGAGCAGGTCCATTGCTTTCCAGCAAGAAATATGAGCGAACAACCTGCCCCCACACCATCCCAGTAAGACTGACTGACCTTGCCTCAATACATCAAAAGTAAGGTTTCAGACAAATCTTTGCTTTTGTCCTCATTATTTAATATCAGGTATTACCCTCACAATAATCCTCCCCCTTAAATTGTCAAAAAAGCGGAAGTAACTGCTACCAGCAATCAGTAAGGCTCACAGTGACAGAGTCCCCCATAAACTGCCACAGAAAGCACGGTGCTGCATGCATGGTCCACAAAGATGCTAGAGGAGCAACAGGCTGCTCTGCTGAAACCAGCAAGTTCCGCACTAAAGCCAGCACTGAGCTGGGAGCTGCAGGTCCTCCCTCACGTCCCACGGACAGCCAGAAGGAGCAGCAGCTTTTGACACAACTCCCAGGCAGGAGGGAACAGCAGCTTCCCCTGGTCCTGCTGCTCCGCAGTGCAATGGGATCAGTCAACTCAGCATGTAGCCAAGAGCCAGGACAACCTTCAGCATCTCCTGCAGTGACCTTGAACCCTCCTGGGTGAGTGGTTCAGCTAACCAGCCTTTCCTCTGCTAGCACAGTCCTTCCGCCGCTACGCCAACAGCCCCCACACTTGAACCCTTTGCAGACTGCACGTGATTCAAGAGCCCTGCGTCGCTCAGCCCCGTGCTAAACTATTATTTCTAGAGCAGAAGCACCTTTGGTCGAAGCACCCCTTGCAAGAAGCAAGCGCACATCACCTGAATACTTTCTGATTGCAACTTGCACTTGAAAACAAAAAACACACTGTCCCCATCAGGGATGCACAGCTATCTGTTGTGGGGTTTATACACAATACATTAGAAAGTTAAAAGAGTCATTTCCCTTTCCACCTCCATTGCTTATAACCTCGGTGATTGCACAAACAGAAACTTGGGGAACAAGAAGCCCAACCCAGGCACCGTGCTCAAGCTTTGCCAGTCTCATGGGGAACACACCTTGCTGGCAGCACCGGATCCAGGGGGCTGCTGGATATTTGGGGCGAGGGCTCCTTCGCTGCTCAACAAAATGCCACACACACCTGCAGCGCTGGAAAACAGCCCTTTCTTACGGTCAGGTCAGTATTTTTTTTTAAGCTGGTTCTGCCAGTTCTCCTCCCATTAAGGAGAAGCATTAATCACTGGAAAAAGAGGAAGCAACAGGGAGCCAACAGTTTTGCCCACAGGCCAACTTTTTTTTTTTCAGTGATCTGAAACGGGACGCTAGAGGCATCTTCCTTTTCCCTTTGGAATACACCAAGGGATACAGGAACGAGGTTTTAAAAATATAATCTATATCTATAAAACTCACGCTGTTCTGGAGCGTTTGCAAAGAATCCAGAAAGATTCAAGAACTTAAAAAAAAACAACACCAAAACATTCGGAATGAAGGCAAAAGAAATGTGCATTTGGTGAAGTTTTTCCACGCGAGTCAACAAAGTACGCTGGCCCCGCGGCGCACGGGCAACTCATCCGCTGCACTCTGCGGCGGACCCGGGAGGCGCCACAGGCACGGTGCCTGCAAGCCGGGTGCAGCTGCCGCGGGGCTCCCGCCGCCCCCCGCTCCGCTCCGCCGGGGAGCCCCGCGGCGATGTGCCCGTGCCCGTGTCCCGGCCCCGCCGCAGAAGCGCCGCGACCCGCCGGTACCGCATCCCGCGGGCTCCCGCCGCCGCCGCCCCCGGGGAGCGCCCCGCGCCGCCCCGCCCCCGCGTTCCAATGTGGCGCGCGCCCGCCCGCCCCCGCCGCCGATTGGCCGCCGGCCGCGTCACTCGCCGGCCACGCTAACGGCCGCGGCGGGGGGGGCACGACGAGGGGAAGGGCGGCCACAGCCGCGGCGCGGGCGGGAGCGGCGCGGCGGGGAGCGGCGGGGCCGGGCCGAGCCGAGCCGAGCCCGGCGCCGCCCGCCCCGTAGGGGAAAGCGGGGAGGGGGGTGCCGCTACCTGTGCCCGCGGGTCGTCGCCGCCGCCGCCCCGCCCGCTGCCGGCACCCCTCAGCCGGACCTCCCCCCGCGCCGCGTCCGCCGGGCTGGGCCGTGTCCCCCCCTCCCTGCGCTCCGCAGCCATTTTCGTGGCCACCTTGGCTACCAGCGGGGCTGACTCACCTCGGCGCTGCGGGCGCGGGGGGCCCGCCTCGGCGTCGGGGGCCCCACTCCGCCCGGGGAGCGGGGAGGGGAGAGCCCGGCTGGCTGCGCCCTCCCTCCCCGCCGGCCCCGCTGGCTAGTCCCAGGCGAGGACGGGTCCCGGGGCCGGGCCGGGCTCGGCGGAGGCGGCGGCGGCTCCCTCCCTCCCGGCCGTGACCACCATCTTATTAGCACAGGAAATGACATGGAGAACGGAAGAGAGGGGCGTTCGGGGGCCGAGCCCGGGGACCCCCCGAACCGGGGGGAGGCGCCGCCGGCCCGCCCGGCCCGGCCCGGCCCGCCAGGGCTCTCCCGGGGCCGCGGCACTCCTGCCTGCCCTGCAAATACCCGAGGTAGAAAGAGAGGAGGCGGGGGAAAAATAATAAAAAGCAAAGCCAAAAAGCCGCACAAAGCAGGGGGGGGCAGAAAAAAGCCAGAAGGAGCCGAGCGAACCCAAACCGCCCCCGGTTCCCACCTCCTGCTCCGGAGTCTGCGAGTTCCGCGCGGAGCCGGCGGCGATCTGCGGCCGGGCAGGGGCTCGCGGGGGGGGGGGCGGCTCTTAAGGACAAAAACCGCCCGGGATGCCCTCGGCCATAGCGCGGGGGGAGCCGGCGGCCGGAGGGGCTCGGCCCCGCGGAGCCGCTGGGCTCCCCACGGGCGCTGGCGCGGCCACCACCTGCCGCCGCCCGACAGCCGCCGCGGCGCCCCGCGGAGAGGGACCCGGCCGCACCCTCGGGGCCGCCCGCCTGTGGGGGACGGCGGAGAGCCGTGCCCCCCGGCCGGGGACGTGCCCCGGGGCTCCTTCACCGGCCGAGGCCACCGCCTGAGTGGCCCCGGGGCGGGCCCCTCTCCCGGCGGCGGGACCGCCGGTGCGCGCCTCCCGCCGCCCGTGTGCAGCCCCATGCCCTTCTGCGAGCAGAAAGTGAATGTGGAGGCGCGGTGTTTCCCTGGCTCTCCGGGCTCGATCGTATTTCAGATTACCCCCTAAAAAAGCAACCCACCCAGCAGCGACCAGAACAACAACAACAAACCCTACCCTCGAGCGCTGTGCAGAAATTACGGGAGACATGACGGATGGCAAAAAGTAGGCATAATTTAATAAACGGGGGAAGCATGTCTCACCAATAAAACAAATTCTAAATAAAACCATCTGCAAGCATTAAATTTGAAACAATGCAAACTGTTCAGCTGCTTTGCCAAAAGAGGCACAGCAGGGGGTAAAGAGAGGGATGGATAAATGGCCATAATTTTCCAGTTCCTTTAGTTGACAATGGGCTTGTATGCAAACAGGGCTGCAGTGACAATGTGCATGCTTGGACACTTGGAACACTTCCCTTCTTCTGTGGCCCTAGAAATACCCTTTTCTGCAGCCCAAAGAAATACAATTCTTTCCTAATACCCTCCACCCTGAGGTGCCTGCTATAAAAGAAAAATTGGCGAGGACACCAGTGAAAAAGGATGCAGCCCAAGCAAAACTGAGGCCCGCTTCTCCCATCCTTGAGCTGCTTCTGCCATCCTTGAGCTGCTTCTGCTGCCGTCACTGAGAGCTGGGGGGGGGAGGGGGGGCAGTACTTCAGGATCAGGTCTCGATGCATCACTTAAGTCAGCAAAAGATAATTTGTCTGGCAAAACAACGAGGAAGCTAATCAACTCGAGTTCAAAACAAGCTTGCTTTGCAAAGGCAGCCAGTGTGGCACCAATGATTATTCGGAAGTTCAAATGAGTACCATTCCCCAGATCCCAGCTGTTTTGTGCTTTTTGTTCCCCATTTCTAATCTCTGGGGAGAGGATTCCTACTCAGAGTGTAAGCATGCTGTGTAATTTTACCCCTTCCAGTAACTGCAGAGATAGATGGACTTTGAGGCACTTGCACTTGCCTGGGAAAGACATACCATAAGCTGTCAGCACCTTCAGACTCCTCAGAAATATTAGAGATCCTAATAGAGCTGCCCTACTTTGCAGTTTCTGTCTGTGTGCTGAAATGTGTGAGAACACTGAACTGGCAGCAAGTACAACAATGGGCTTGTAAGTATGATTGATGAATGAACCAAGAGAAAAAATAGTAATTAAAAAAACAATAAAAATCATGGAAGTAACACAAATGCACAGTGATTGCCGTGCTAATTTGGAGTAATAGTTTTGTTGTAGCTGTTGTAGTCTAAGGTTGTAAGAGCAGGCTCAAAGGGAGGCATAAAGCTTTTATTTATAAAAAAATTAAATATGTAAGTGCAATATAAATAACAGCTATTATGTCTTCTTGCAGTCACAGGCATGCTAATTTATCGTGAGGGAGTTGCCTTGTCTTAATGTGTGCCTGCTATCTCTATACATTTAATAGTCAGGTGTATGTTTGTGTGGCAAGATTTTGGTACCGGGGGGCGGGGGGGGGGGGGGGGGCAGGCTTCAACGGGGGCTTCTGTGAGAAGTTGCTGGAAGCTTCCCCCATGTCCAATAGATCAAATACCAGCTGGCCCCAAGACAGACCCGCCACTGGCCGAGGCCGAGCTCATCGGTGACAGTGGCAGCACCTCTGGGAAAATGTATTTAAGGAGGGGGAAAAAACCCTGCACAACGGCAATTGCAGCAGGAGAGAGGAGTGAGAATATGTGAGAGCAACAGGTCTACAGAGACCCGGGTCAATGCAGGAGGAGGGCAGGAGGCGCTCCAGGCACCAGAGCAGATTCCCCTGCAGCCCACGGCGAAGCCCACGGTGAGACAGGCTGTGCCCTCAGCAGCCCACGGAGGGTAATGGTGGAGCAGGTCTCCCCCTGCAGCCCCTGGAGGACCCCACACCAGAGCAGGTGGGTGCCCAAAGGAGGCTGTGACCCCTTGGGAAGCCCATGCTGGAGCAGGCTCCTGGCAGGACCTGTGGCCCCATGGAGAGGAGCCCAGGCTGGGGCAGGTTTGCTGGCCGGGCTTGTGACCCCATGGGGGACCCAGGCTGGGGCAGCCTGTGCCTGAGGGGCTGTGCCCCATGGGAGGGACCCACACTTGAGCAGTTCGTGAAGAACTGAAGCCTGTGGGGAGAACTCATGTTGGAGAAGTTCATGGAGAACTGTCCCTGTGGGAGGGACCCTGTGCTGGAGCAGGGGAAGAGTGTGAGGAGTCCTCTCCCTGAGGGGGAAGGAGCAGCAGAGACCCCAACCCCCATTCCCCATCCCCCTGTGCCACTGTCGGGGAGAAGGTAGAGAATTCATGAGTGAAGTTGAGCCTAGGAAGAAGGGAGGGGTGGGGTAAGGTGTTTTAAGATTTGCTTTTTATTTCTCATTATCCTACTCTGATTTGATTGGTAACAATTTCCCCAAGTCAAATCTGCTTTCCCCACTTCGGTAATTGCCGAGTGATCTCTGCCTGTCCTTATCTCGACCCACCAGCCTTTCATTATGTTTTCTCTCCCCTGTCCAGCTGAGGAGGGGAGCGATAGAGCGGCTGTGGTGGTGCCTGGCATCCAGCCAGGGTCACGCCACCACATCAGGCAATGAAATCCCCGTGAAGAAGATTTTGTCTTTTCTGTCTAGAAGCCATTTACAGAAGGAACACAGTGCAAATTTGCACTCTCCCTTTGCAAAATCTTACCTTTGGGGCTTGGAAAGGCTCCCCCTTCCTCAGCAAATCTCCTCTTCACTTATTAAGAAGACTTAGGTTGTATTTTTTTATAATGAGTGCTTCAGCTCCATCACCACAGCAATTCCCCTCTGTCTCCTGGGCTCTTGGGAAAAACTTTACAAACGGCAGCATCAGTTAGGAATGAGGTAATTAGGTGCCAGCTTTCTGGTGTTAGACTGTTAAATCTGTTCCTGCATGAAATGCTTGATATTCTCCTGGAGATGCAAAAGGGTTCTTCTACTGATGCTGAGTTTTTAGTCAATGGTATAAAAAATAATGCGCACAAAAGTGTGTAAACCAGAATCCAGCTTGTCAACAACTACCCTTAAAAGGTCTTCAGAGCTCAAGATGCTGGGAGTCAGGCGGTACCTCCATCAGCTGCAAAGCCTGGATGTATTTTGCACGAGCAAGTCTTTCCCTAAAAATGCTGGGTGGCTCAGACAGAACACTGCAAATAGGGGGTGAAGTCAGGAAGTGTGGGGGGGGTGGGCTGCGTGCCCTGAGGATGCCTGGTTGTTTTCAACAAGGTGCCCAAGGAAAGGTAGAAAAGCATTCGGGTTCTTCTGCAAGTCACTGTGCATGGCAGCTGTCATGTTACTGAATATTCTCTCGTTTAAGATTTCAACATCCTACATAACTACATCAGTACCAAGAGGCTGGTGTCTGCTTCCCAGGCTTTGAGGAATGAGTTGCGTGGGGCAGACTGCCTTTTCCTCCAGGAAAGGTTGCTCAGTTGCAAGCAGAAAGGAAAGTCCTACTGCCATTACCCAAACAACACCTTTCCTGCACAGGGAAAAGATTCAAATCTGCAGGTTCACTGTGCTGATGCTCTCAATCAGTGTGTACTTAGCTGGCTTTAACAGGCTGTTAACCAGTTTTTAGTGTTAAAAACACTGGTAAGAAGCCACACCAAAATCAGGGACACTTCTCTTCCACGCTGATATGTTGTTGGATGGTGAATTGGAATACAGATTTTTCCCTGTGAGAATCTGAAAATGTCCCACAAAAGAAAAAGGAAATTACATGACTGAGAAGGAAACTCAGCCAGAAACCTATAGTCACAAATGGCTGTGGCAGGGTGGGACAGGCCCTGAAAGAGGCATGGGGGAAGAACTCTTTGAAGAGAATGTAACTGTGCAGAGCTGCAGCTTGTGTTTGTTTTTGCTGTACAATAGAAGTGGCGATGACCTTGACCCAACAGTGCTGTGTCTTTTTCCTCATCATGCTATCTGAGTCTTTCACCGTTACCAGTAGAACAATATGAATGCTTTAGCAATGCAGTGCTCTCCATGAATTTTATGGATGTCACTGGATTAAGCCTGATGGACCGCCCTCTAAGGAGGCAGATAAACATTGCTGAGTTCAGCTGGAAAGCAAGAAACTTCTGGGTGCAACTTTCTCCCCCTTCCTCTCTCCTCTGCACCCTGGCAGTTGTGCCACTGTCTGCTGAGCCCACCTTGAGAGCTAACCCGAGCCTGCTCATCCCCTGGCCAAGGCAGCTCTGATGCTAACAAGAGTGGAGGGAGAGGCACTGTTAGGGACAGTGGGGAGGGTGAGATGGTCCTGCCTGAGGTTTAGATCAGTGTACAGAGCCAGGGAGCCCTCCCTGGGAATGCTGTAGAAGTATATGGGAATTTGAGGGTATAGTTTGATGATAAAAGATGCTGAGATGCAGCAGGTAGGTAGAGCCACTTTAGCAGGCACAGTCCCTTAGGCTAGTACTGCTGCCCTCTCTGAGCTGGCTGGCTAACCCAGCAAAGAATTAGCCAGGCAATAGCCAGTACCAGCAAAAGGCGGTGGTGGGACCGTGCTGTTGGGGGGCACAGAGGAAAGCCTAACCACTCCCATGGCAACAACGAGCCACTGGGTCAGCCTCTGCATCTTGCGCCTCCAAGATAGTGCTGGCTTTAGGGTTTCCTGCTCTGCGGTGGATGCTGCCATGGCTGCCCAGCCCCAGCCACGGTGACAAGGCTGCGTGCAGGCCATGAACTGGAGCAGAGAGCTGAACTGAGTTAAAAATAATCCACCAAAAAAAGAAGAAAGCTGCTTAGTTATCATAGTATTAGTGCATGCATGTGGATTGCCTTTTACCCAGATCGGCGCCCGTGTCTCGGGCTGTGGGGATGGCAGCAGGAATGAGCACTCAAGCCATGAGCCAGAAACTCAGAGATTAGATCACCTGCCCAAGACCAGTCCTGAAATCTTTTGGACTAGAGGAAGCACATACAAATAGTGCCTTTTTCAAACACTGGGGTTTGAGAATTTGCACTGGTATGTTTTTGATGAATAATCAGAACTCCTTTTGCATATGAAATGGCCTCTCTGTAGCTGGCCCAAGGACTGGAAAGCGAGGAATGTCTCTGCTCACAAGCACTTCAAAATTCAGTGGTTTTTTTCTAGGCATCCGTCACATGTTTTGGCAGTCCATAGGAATGTGCATTTCTGTATATCACAAGCAGCTACCCTGCCTTGAGCCAAATAACTTGTGTTTAACTATAAAGCTGGCTTTAAGAAAGACACTGAGTTCTGATCTGATGAAATAGAGAGATAAAGAATTTATCTTTCCCTTTGTCCTCACCCTCCTCATTATGAACATGGGCTTGGATTCTCTGTATTGAGGGGATACAATTCTCTGGATTTGGCTGCATTCACCTTCTAGCCACTAGTTCTTTTTATGCTTTTCTTTATACTTTGATACATTCTTGATACTTTGATACATTTTTGATATTTTCTTCTTGGGTGCTATGCTGTAGTCTAGTCAACTCAAAATATTTCTTTCTGGATAAGGTAACAAATTGATCTCTTTAAACCTCTCAAGACATTTTTGTCAGTCCTGGCATTTTTTTCCTGGTTTTCCTGTGAACCCTTGCTCAGTTTTTCAACATCCCTTTTAAAATATGGTTGCCTGAACTGCCCCTGGCAATCTAGGGTCCACCTAACCAAAAATACACACAGATATGTACAGATGTCTCCTTTACAGCTATGCTTTCAGGATCACCTTAGTATTTCTTCGTGTCATGACACTGCAAGTTCCCCATGAACTGTTACCCTTTCCAGAGCTGCTGTTACCCGGGAGATGTTTTGTCACTCCGTGGGAATGGCCTGTGCCTGCACCGCCGTGCATGGCACTGCCCGCAAAACCCCTGTCTGGGAATGGGCCCGTGCCTGTGACATCAAGCACTCTCAGATCAGATAGTGCAACACCTCCTCTTCCCTAGTTTGCTAATCTTGATGTCACCTGTGATTTTTATCAGCAGTAATTTTATATTTAACTTTCTGGTCACTGATTAAAATACAGAAAGTCTTGCCACATCACTGTCTTTGTTTGCTGGGGATTCTCCATGGACAATTTAGATTTGAGATCTGAAAGGACCCAGTTCTTAATCTAGTTAAAGGGTGTGTTATTAAAATGAACGATGCTATTCTGGATTGATTAAAATGTCATTAGTACTAAGTTACCAGGTTTCTGTAATGCTGATAATAGGCAGTTTATTTCTACTCCAGGGGTACAAACTCCTGGCATTGGCTTCTAGGCTGGAGAGAAAATAATTCTTCTTTTACACGCAGCAACGTGGGTTTCATCTATTCAGGATACACCAAATCTGAGTGTGCACCCCAGCTCTCTGAAGGCAGTTCCTTCCATGCAGCTGGCATAGCGGAGCCCTGCCTGACCTACCCGGCTGCCAACTGCCTGGGCTTAGCCCCAGCGCATGACAGCAGGTCCAGCTTGGTGCTGGGTGCCATCTGACAGCCCACTGAGCCAATGTTTGCTTCCCTCCAACTGCATCCCAATTGGTAGGACCCCAGTACCCTCTGCTGCTCTGTACCATAGGACCAGCACATCACTGAGAGCAGGGAGTACTTTCAGCTCCCTCCTGAGATCCACAGCATCGACTGTGGCATGGGGGGAGCTCCAGATGCTGCTGCATCTTTTCCTCGGGCTGTATATCCTCTCCTGGGGATATTTATCCATTCATTACTAGTTAGTTTTTTATCTATTGCAGTACCTTTTGAGGCTGAGCTTCTGAGCAGGGGACATAATTTGAGAGAGGTTGTCATTGCTCCAGCCCAACTCTTGCAGTACCTGATGTAGTTTTGTTCCGCATTGACCTTTGCTGAATGCTCTACCCACTCTTCTTACAGGGAGTCGCAGCTGCTTTTGGGAAGGCTGGGGGATGCCCTTTGCTGCTTGCTTCATCATGAAAGGATGGCCCTCATCAGGCAGCTCTTACAGTTTGACTTTAAGACAGCCAGATGGAATGCCTCTTGCACACAAAATTTATTAATATTTCATTATATTTCATTTTACTGGGGGGAAGGGGGAGGGGGGGGCAGGAGCGTTGCACTTCCACAAATGCTAACACGGTATGTTACAGACAGTCTGCGCTACAGTTATCTGCTAGCCAAAGGTATCCTTAAAAGACCATTTTATTAAAATAAGTTAATTCAACTTCATGACCTGAGCAGAGAGCTCCAAAGCAAATAGTTCCAGCAGATTTTTACAGGCGGGGCCTCTGCCATTCACTGCTGCACTGGTGTATTATGTTACGAGCACTACATCATGAGAACATGATCTATAAATCTCAGGATTCTCTCTTCCAAATTAAAGACGTGTTGATCACATTTAGCTCTGATTTAAAGTTTTATTTAAAGTAACCAAATTAATCTACATAAAATAAATACTTCTGTGTGGTTTTGAAGTCCTAGAGAACAAGATTTTTGTATCAAGTAATTTGTCACCTGGGTTTTTTTGCAATTCTAACCACTGCACATTATTCTAATGTAGCAGAGTCTGAAAATGGTTGTAACTGGAAGCTAATAATAAACAAAAATCAAAATGACTATCTAGACCTTATTGTAAGTAATGAGAAGAAAATTGGATAAACCTTTGATTTTGTCATGAATCTCAGCTGTTGATAATTGCATAATTGAAGGTAATCAAATTGCTTTGCAAAAAAAGCATTCACTTAAAGAGCAACACATTGCACTTAACTATGGTATTGAAGAACATAAGGGGAAATAATCTTTAATTTTGCATTAAAAACAGGATCTGAAGAAAAATAGTGGTAGGGAACTACAGACTTACCAAGTCTCATGTCACTTGGTATTTTCCTTAAAGCTTCTGATTACATGGGTTTCTCAACTTTCATTTTAAAAATAGTGCTTTCTTGTCCTCTGGCTAAGAGGTTGTAGAAAGCCTGAGCTTATGTACAAAGTATTTAAAAATTCCTAAGCTAGAAGTAAATAAAAGGCAACCACCTTTTTATTATTACTTTAAATGTCGTGATTTTAAAGCTAAATCTGCCTGCTCAGTGGCTCGCTCCCCCCCAAACTATGCAGGCTGCCTGCACTCCTGCCTAATGACTGTGTTTAAGTCAAGAACCACCTTTTTTTGTATTCTGTGTTTGAGTAGCACCTGGGCCATCTTACAGTTGCTATATCTTCCGTTAATACAACTAATAATAATGACTAATACAAGTAATAATGATGACTATGGTACAGGGTACTTTTAGAGCAAATCAAAATACTTTATCAAAAGCACAAACACTAACAATGTTCAAGAAGAAGAACTTCATCAAAAAAGCCCCCCTGAGCTGAAAACAGTGTTTCCACAGGTAAGACCTGTGTGGATATTTCAAAAAACACCTTTTTTTGAAAATGAGAAAAGATTTTTTTCTGATTTCTTTACCTTATCTTTTTTAACACAAGTTTTGTCTTTCAGCGGAGCTAAAATACCATGTTTTTGCCCACTGGAAGATTTAGTTTCCCCCAAAGGCTGAATGCTATTTTCCTTTAGCTAGTAACATTGTTAATGACTGGCTTATCAAAGAAAAGGCTGTTTAGATAACAGAAAATATCAGAAGTGGGTTTAATAACTATTTCAATTTAAAAAAAAGATAAAAACAGAAGATGGAATCAGTAAAAGCTTTGCAATTCTTTTTTTTTACTGTTTCAAAATCAAAACAACTTCAACACTTCAAAAAATTTCACCGAAATGGATTTTCATGTTTTGATCAGTTTGAAGAACGTGCAGGGGAAGAAATGCTTTAAAAGTATGAGGCAGATTCAGTGGATTTTCCTACTAAGAATGTTTTTATTTTATTTTAAATTTCCACAATCAGTTTCATCCAGGGTTGTCGGAAAATCGTTTGTTTCATGTTTTTATAACTAGCCCTTCCAGCAGGAGGAAAAAGTAAGCAGAAAGGGTTTTTTTCTCCCCAATGAACTTGGTGGATATGATAGTACGTATATACATATGTACAATGTATGAACGTACATTGTGTACATTCCCTTTCCTTGTTTCCCCAGTACGGGCACCAAGGCGGTTTCCCCTGTTCCTGTGGGTCTTTCGTATTTTAGAGAAGCACTGAGCAGAGACGGCGGCAGGACGAAGCCCCTGCCCTCAGGCTCGCCAGGGGCCCGGGGCGCCCTCCCGGCGGGCCTGCGCGCCGTGCCCCGCTGCTGCCCCGGGCCGGGCACTCTGCCGCCGGGGGCCGGGGGGCGCGGGCGGAGCCCGAGGGACCCGCTGGCTTCATTCACCGCCACTTTCTGACGCGGGGCGCTGCCAGCGGGCCGCCCGCCAGAGTGCTCCATCCCAGCCCCCTTCCTCTCTCCCGCCCCGCCGGCCGGGGACGCGGGCTGGCTCCTTCCCAGCAAAACCCACGCTGCCGCCGCGGCCGCTCGGCCTCTCCCCGGCCGGCCCGGCCGGCGCTTCCCTCCCAGGCGCTCGCTGGGGCACGGGCTCCAGCGCTGCCGCACCCAGCCCCGACTTTTCCAAGTCTTTATCCCCAGGGCTCTGTTGCTACCCCCCATATGTTCTGTTCCCGACGTCCCTCGCCGCGGGACCTTCCTGCCGCGCTGGCGGCTGCCGCGCCGCGGGCCGGTGCCGCGCTCCCCCCGCCGGCGGGCGAGGCCGGGGCAGCGCCCCCGCGTGTTGGCGGCGCCGGGCCCTGCTGCGCGGCCAGAGCCCGCCCTCTGCTGGGACCTGGGGCGCCGGCGGCGTGAGGACGAGGCGGCGTTGGCCTCTGTCGTGGTTTTAACTCTGTCCCAGCCGAAGCTGTGCCCAGTTCTGGGCTCCCCAGTTCCAGAGAAACAGGGAGCTACTGGGGAGGGCCCAGCGGAGGGCTACGAAGATGGCTTGGGCCTGGAGCATGTCTCTTGTGAGGAAAGGCTGGGAGAGCTGGGCCTGTTTGGCCTGGAGAAGAGAAGAATGAGAGGGGATCTCACCAGTGCATACAAGTATCTTGAGGGGGAGTCTCTAGAGGGTGGAACAGGCTCTTTTCAGTAGCACACAACAGGACAAGGGGCAACGGGCACAAACTGAGACACAAGAAATTCCTTATAATATGAGGAAAAACTTCTTCCCCCTGAGGGTGCCAGAGCACTGGGACAGGCTGCCCAGAGAGGCTGTGGAGTCTCCTTCTCTGGAGGCGTTCAAAACTCTGTGCAGCCTGCTCTAGGAGAACCTGCTTTAACAGGGGCTTGGCCTAGACGATCTCCAGAGGTCCCTTCCAACCCCAACAACTCTGTGATTCTGTGTGAAACCATGTCAACCTGGCAGGCACCTGCTGCCCAAAACCCAGCAGCACGCAGAGGTGCCCTGCAGCTACCCTGCACCCCCAGCGTGCTGCCTTGTGCCAGGGAAGGACGAGTATCAGGGGGCTCAGCTGCCTCAGCAGTGCTGATGTGAGCAACAAAAAATAGCCAAGTTTTGAGTTTGTTTTACAAAATACAGGTGTAATCATCTTGTAACTTCCATTGCTCTGTGCCCATTGGTCTGGAAACCTTAATGAGGCCTTTCAATACTTAAACAGGACTTGGAAAGATGGAGGGAGACATTTTGCCAGGGCCTGCAGTGATAGGGCAAGGGGTAATTGTTTTAAACTAAGAGGGTAGATTTAGATTAAATATAGGGAAAAATTCTTTACTATGAGGATGATGAGACACTGGAATGGGTTGCCCAAAGGAATTGTGGATACCCCATGCCTGGGAGTATACCTCTTTCATGATCGGCGTATACTGATTTAAAACAATTTATGCAGGAGACATCTCTGGCAGTTTCTAAGCATTTTCTTTTTGGTTATTTCCTTTGCATCTAGCTGGTCTTCAATGCCATTTAAAAACATGTTTTCTCCTTTCTAGTTTCTTAGTTTATACACTTACTCCAGAGAAAAGTTTTTATTATTTGTTTATTTATTTTTATTATTATTTGATAGAACTAGAAAATCTGATAATTTCTTACAGAATACAGAAATTTCTTTGGAGAGTAAAAATCTTTTTTCACCCTTGCAGTTGTCAGAAATGTGTGGCTGCGGCTGCTTACAACTTTGGAAAATTAAGAATTAAACACAAGGATGTCAGAAAATTAGTCATTCGTTTATGCAGGACCTAGGTTACAAACAATTTGGTTTGGGTTGCTACAGAAATTTAATCACCAATTCCCTCTGGGCCATTCAGTTGCCGTCACTACCAACAAGGAAAGCATAAAGGAGGAAATGAAATGTTAAAAGATGAGTCCACTTCATGCTCAGTTAGGAACACATTAAATGTTTGCTAAATGCTTGGGAAAAAAAAAAAAGAAAGATATTTTAAACAAAACTGGACTTCAGGTTTCCTGAAGACTATGCAGACAGAACAGCAGCTTTAGAGCTGGGTCTTGCAAGGCTTTCTCTGGAGATTCTTCTTCACCTGAAACACAGCAAGTAAAGTGTAGTATTCCTTCTGCAAAGGGTGGTGTTGTTTCTCTTACATTTGGTGAACCAGCAGGTACAAACTGATCTGTGAACGCAGTTTTGTCCCTAAATATGGGATCTTCCATATTTTTCCTACCCAAGTTTGCTTCCAATGAAGGTGTTTCCATGCCTGAGCATGGAAACCAAATCAGAGTAAGAGGGAATTGTCAGGAAGGTGTTTTGGCACTGTACCAGTGAGAAAACAGTGCAGGACGAAGGAGAGGGGGAAACACAGCACAGACAGGAGAGCGTAGGGTGTGGAAATAAAACTATCACATCACATTGCATGGTAATGCTGAACCCTGTGAAGCTCCTTTCTACACAGCACTGCTGATCCTTCAACTAATGGCAAAGCCTTCCAGATGGCAGTTACAGAGCTGAAACTGCCCACATGGACAGCTGTCTCATGTTAATGTAGTATTATTTTTTTCTACAAAACTGCAGCAAGTCAAAGTCATTTCTCTTTTTAAAGGTCATAGAATCATAGAATACCAGTTTGGAAAGGACCACAAGAATCATCAGATCCAACCTTTCTTGGCAAAAGCATGGTCTAGACAAAATGGCCCAGCACCTTGTCTAGCCAAATCTTAAAAGTGTCCAATACTGGGGAATCCACCACTTCCCTGGAGTTATTATTGCATTCTCATTGTGAAAAATTTTCCTCTGGTGTCCAGTCAGAATCTCCACAGGAGTGACTTATACCCATTACCCCTCATCTTTTCCACGTGACTCTTTGTAAAAAAAGGAGTCTTTGCCTTCTTTGTAGCCACCCTTTAAATACTGGAACATGGTGATAAGGTCTCCCCTAAACCTTCTTTTCTGAAGGCTGAACAAATGCAGTTCTCACAGCTTTTCCTCATACGGCAGGCTTCCCAGTCAGTTGATCATCTTTGTGGCTCTTCCCTGGATTGTCTCCAGCCTGTCCAGGTGTGGCCTGACAAGTGCTGAGTAGAGTGGGATAGTGACTTCTTTATCTCTGCTGGTGATGCCCTTGATGCAACCCAGCATCCTGTTGGCTTGCTTTGCTGCAGCAGCACACCGTTCACTCATGTTGAGCTGCTTGTCCACCCAGGTCCCTTTCCACAGATCTGCTCCCCAGCCAGGTAGATCCCAGCCTGTGCTGCACTCCTAGATTATGTTTTCCTAGGTGCAAAACCTTTTATTTGTCTTTGTTGAATAAATTTGTTCTCTATGGTTCTCCTGCCACTAGCTGGCTCTGTGCAAGAGCCTTTTGGAAGGTTTGGGTATCTCCATGCTGTAGTCACAGTACTACACACCGTGCCAAATGAAGGATCCTGAGTTGGCCTGGAGCTTGCTAACTCACAATGGAAACAGCCTGTGACAATGCAGAGCCCAGTGTGGGCTAACAGGATGCCGACCACTAAATGGCTATCAGATCACTAGCTAGTTATTTTGAAGATAATTTCAGTACCTTTATGCTACAGCACAGTCATTCTGTGCCATCTTCCTCTATGTCATATGAACATTTAATATGATTTCCCATGTACCATAATCTCTGAAGTGGTGTTCTGGTTGTAAAAACAGGAGAATATGCACTGTATTTTCATCAGACATATAATGCCAAAACATGACAGGCCCCTGATGTTTTACATTTTAAGTTGTATGGGTTTATTTGTTAATTTTTACTACTGGAAATGAGTTTTGGACAACCTTTTTATCCATGGGGAAATAGATTAATGATGTACTTGGCTTTTCTTCTGCACTTTAGTTTTGCCCAGAGCTCTGTTATTGCACTGTTTGTCCAGCAAGGGGCACGGGAGATCTTCCGCTGAAGCCTGAAGCTACTGCACCGTGGCTTGCTGGGTTCTTGGCAAAGCTATTTGTTTAAGTCCGGTGTGTGCATGTTTCTGCGCATCCCTGAGCCACCTAGAAGCACTGAATCAAATGAATGCTGAAGATACGTCTACAGGCTGCTCTCTGATGCTACCCCCATGCTATCATTTACACCAGTTTGGATCAAAGACCGCTGAATTTGGAGCAAGTGTGAAAAGAACATATTCCTCTTTCATTACCGTTTATGCATTTACAGGCTTCCTGCGTACTTGTGGTGGCATAACACATCCCATTTGTATCTTAAGCACAATTTCATAGACACTGGTAGTGAAGGATGATATCTTTCCTCTCACTTTCTGAGCAGCAAGCTGCCCTCCATAGCCTCTGAGCAGCAACAGTCCCTCTCAAAGTGATACCAGTGAATACTGTGAAAGCTCTGGATGTTCCCACTCTGAGCAACATTTTGTGGGAGGTTTGTTTCAGTTTTAACTTGATTTGTGTCCTTCCAGCTCCCTGGTGACCCATTTGCACTGGAAAGCATCAGCATCAAATCCAAGGACACAGGCATGTGTTGCCTACCCTTCTCTCTCCCATCGGTGAGATAGCTTGGACCAAATGGCTACTTTTCCAGAGCCCCAGAAAGGGCAACTTCCTGAGCAACTGCTGAGAGAGGAGAGACCGTGCAAACAATACTTAGGGCAAGAGAATAAGGAGTGTTGTTGCTGACTGAGCTTCACTCCCCGGGAATCAGACCAATTGCCACTGTTAAGTAGGATACATTTCTCACTCAACTGGTGCCTCCGAAATTGAGTGATTTGTGTTGTTTATGGAGATTCATGTGCTGGGGACCAGTGCTGCCTTAGGTTCAGTAATGGCTTGCGTTTAATCTTTCCATCAAAAGCTGACAAAGTTTTTTCCCTAGGCCTGTGTTTATCTCTCCATCTGGGGAAGCTGGTGTAACAGGTAGGTAAGTCAGTTCTCATACCATACCCAGAAGGGAGCAGGGAAACTGCATTCAGAAGGAAAAAACTATTTGGAGCTTGGGAAGAGCAAGTATCAGAAGAAATAGAAAGTGTACACATACATGACAGCAATGCATCTTCTCTGGCAGTGCCGTGCACACATGCACGTGCACACACACACTCATGCGCACACGCGCACATGCATGCGCACACACACACGATTTCTTTGCACCCCTCCCAGTGCTTAGGAAACTTGATGTTTTCTCTTTTCTGTGCAAGTGCATTAGTATACCTCTACGTGTAGCTTTTTCAAGTGTCTAGCTCTTCCTCCATTAGCAAAAACTACTTCTGGCATCACAGAAAAATGAGGAGAGGACCATCTTTTTTCTCATGTCTGAGTGCATAGTCTCTGCCTCTTCTGTGGCAGAATCCATGCTAGCCATATGCTATCTGAGAACCTTTGAGTAAGGAGAGGGGATGGTCACTAGGGATTCAAACAGTGGGACAGAGACAGGCAAGGGTTAATCTCACCTGTTTGGAGTTGCAGGCTAGGCAGTGAAATCAAAAGTAATATATTTACCTGTATTTATCTTTGG
Organism: Falco rusticolus; assembly: GCF_015220075.1. Taxonomy (NCBI): domain Eukaryota; kingdom Metazoa; phylum Chordata; class Aves; order Falconiformes; family Falconidae; genus Falco; species Falco rusticolus. The sequence goes on from NC_051193.1 coordinate 45,063,945, forward strand.
TTTAACCGCTGGGCCCAGGTCCAGATAGTCCATTTTATGAGGGAGCATGGAAGGTCAGATACCTATGAGAAAGGTGGCTGCAAGAAGAGAAGGACCATGTGAAAGGGTAAAGACCCCTGAACGGCTTGAGAAGTAGACAGTCTCAATAACCAGAGGAAGTCTTAATACTGAAGGAAGTTGCAGCACTAACTTTATGGCAGTTCCAAGAGGTGCTTGTGCACGGGTTGCTCTCCAGCCAGCAGACTGTGCACATCAACACAGGCTGCTTAAGCTTTGCTTGGTAATAGAGGACCAAATTCCCAACTTGTCAGCATTCCCGTGTCCTTCCCAAGACACAGATTGTTTCTTCTGCTGGCTCAGATCATTCAATGCTTAAAAAAAAAATCTGTCGTCTTCAAATTCACCTCAGGAACATCTTAAGGCAAGGAGAGCTTTTCTTAAGAGCTGGTCTAGGAGAAAGATTACCATCTTTTCAGATGCCCACATTTCCCAGCAATTGCAGGCCTGGCCAGCATCTTGCACAGACACATGCAGGATTACCAGCAAGGGCATCTGCTCGGCAGGATCATGCCTGTGTATCAAAGACTGTGCTTTCCCTCTGGTCATAGCAGTGCTCTGGCAGCCCACTGTTGTTACACTGTGTGTGTTCATGCTCCCACTATGCTGTTCAGGAATATTATTCTCCAGACCACAGTCTTTTCTGTGCCAGTGTAACCAAAATTTACCTGTGTAAATATGCAGTCATCTTCATTGTTTACAAGCCTACCAGACAGGGGAAGCTGAGAAGTTTGCAGGCACAGAATTTAGGTTTCCTTCTGGATTGTTGCTGCATTATGGGAGAGCAGTAGGTCAGGCATGCAGCTCTGTGAAACCTCTTGAGATAGTGGACATCATGTTGACCATTCCTGGTTTATGAAAATGCTTTGAGGTCTATCAGTTAGTCAGTTTGCAAAGCAAGAAATGTCAGCACCAGTGATGGGGTGTAATTTAACCAGTTTAGTTATGGGCACTGCTCCATGACAAAAGCACGTTTGCGATTCCCCCTTCTACAAATGGCTTCAGACAAAGACAACTTCATGGTATCTGCAATCTCTCTTCTGTAAACTGCCCTGTGCAATAATAACCCAGCTGCATGTGCCTCTGTCTCCATCTCACATCCCTTTCCCCAGCAGTGGGCTAGTGGCCTAGGGGATGGGCTGGAGACAACCTCCATCTCCCCTCTTATCTCTCTCTCTGTCTTCCCTTGCTGTCCTATTTATACTTTAAAAGTGCTAATGGAATGATGCGTCCCTTATAGTTTGCAGGCAATTTTCAGTTTTCCCAAATTGTATTAAGAAATTTATATTAACTATCTACAGGGGTCTTCATAGAGTGTTATTTAGGTGTCCTGATTTAGAAATACTTCTCTCATTCAACAACTTTTGTTGTTAACATAGCAGAGTAGAATCATAGAATTGTTTAGGTTGGAAAAGACCTTTAAGATCATCAAGTCCAACCATTAACCCAGGACTACCAAGTCTACCACTAAACCATGTCCCTAGGCACCACATCCACCTGTTTTTTTAACACTTCCAGGGATGATGATTCCACCACCTCCCTGGGCAGCCTGTTCCAATGCTTGACCACCCTTCAGTGAAAAATGTTTTCCTAATAACCAACCTAAACCTACGCTGGGGCAACTTGAAGCCATTTCCTCTTGTCCTGTCACTTGTTATCTGGGAGAAGAGACCTGCCCGCACCTGCCTACAGCCTCCTTTCATTTAGTTGTAAAGCCGTAAGGTCACCACCCCGAATCTCCTCCTCTCCAGGCTGAAGAGCCCCAGCTCCCTCAGCCGCTCCTCATAAGACTTGTTCTCCAGACCTTTCACCAGCTTCTTTGCATTTCTCTGGACACATTCCATCACTCTACATCCCTCTTGAAGTGATGGGACCAAAACTGACACAAGTATTCCAAGTGCGGCCTCAGCAGTGCTGAATAATGCTTTAATGTCATAGGATACTAATATGCCATCCATTTTCTTTCAGAATACAGAAGATAAATATTTGTTGGATAATGCTGGGGTTTTTTTTGGCAGGAATATTAAATCATTAACTTCATCTGATAAAAGATCTATAACAATTTTATGATTTCTTTTGTTCTCAGAACATTTTTATCCACATTATTTGTTTCGATAGTGTTGAGTCATAGATTTTTCACCACTTCTTCCAGCTCCCTTTAGAGCCTTTTCATGTCTTTTTTATGTATTTGCAGAGGTACTCGCAGACTCCCTATATATGTATTACTGAAATTGTCTGTCTGTAGAGCTCCCCTCTGTCAGGATATTCTTAAAGGAACAAATATTGTTTAGTTACTGTAAAGCTATTAGCTTTTGTAATATCAAGGGAAGGTGTGCTTTTGTCTTAAATTACCACTTATCCCTTGTTCATCATTTGTTCCTCATAATTGCTTTCTTTTGAAGGCATCACCTGTTTTGAAATTATCAGGTAAAGACTGTAGTCTGTATGCCTGTTACAAATTTAACCTGGTTCTGATCACAGATAATTTGACCGCCCCTAAACTGTCATCTCCTCAGCTACATTAACCCGTACTTCTCAGAACAAGGCTTCCCATTTCAGGGATATAGAGAGGTATACCACAGGGCACCGGGCTGGAGCCCACCGTGTTCACTTCCAGCCATGCAGGTTTAAAGCCCGATGCAGGAGTGAGGGCAGCCACTGCAGAACCTGACTAGCCTGATCCACACGGTGCGGGCTGCAGGCAGGGCTCAGCAAGGAGGGCAGCAATGCTGTTTGGAGGTTTTGGGACAAGTTACACAGGATGAAGAATAACTCTTTAACACTTCCTGTCACCATGATCATCAAGTCCTTGACACTCATTGCATATGCTGCTTCTTGTAACTGCCAGCTGCAGGCAGGCAGTCCTTTCACTGCTCTCTTTGCAGGTGGAGGAATGAGTCACAGACAGACAAATTGATGTGGCCAAAATCACAGAGGAAATCTGCAGCAAGATTTTTTCCCATTTCAGCTGAGTCCCCAGTCTTGGGCTACATAAACATCCTCCCTGATGTGTGAGCAGATATCCGTACATGTGGGTACCCACCCCTGCCCATCCTCCAAGGGAGGCAGAAATGCACAAATACATTACAAGCCTCATGTTCCAGCAATCAAATAAAATTCTCTTTTCACTCCAACAGCAAGAGGATCTGTGCTTTCTCCTCCTGTCAGTACAAAGCCTAGTGAATATGATGAATCTCTGTGTGGCTGGTTTTGTGGCAGCCCTAAAATGTGGGATGATTATTATTTTGGGAAGAGAGGAGGAGACCTAAAGAAGGTGTCTGAATTATTCAGCTTGCCATAATGGAAAGAAAACCATTCTTTTCTGCTTCACAGTCTCCTACTGGAATTATGATGGGATTAAAATGGAAATAAATTTTAGCCTTTACAGTGCCCTGTTATTTGAGAAACAGGCTTGGATATGCTATGTGAAGAAGCTTGCTAATGTTATGATCCAAGTTACCGTTTGTTGCATTCAAGGATAGTTTACCTTTTTGCCTGTAGTCTGCAAGCAGGTGGCAGTTCATAGTTCTCTGGGACCCTTGAAAGGAAGCAAAGGAAAATTAAGCCAAGGCAGTGCCTATATTCTCTGTGCAGCTCTTTGCCCTGGCAACTGAAGATATTTAGGGACCACAGATCAGGTCTGGTAGAAAAAACATGAAACACTGTGTGGAAAGCACTGAAAAGTGATCCTTTCTTTGAGGATTTCAAGAACTGCAAGGAGGAGCCAGTCTGCAGGGTGATAGTATTTCCTTCTCAGGAATGGAGGGGAAGGTTATCTTTGATGTAATCCACTTCCATGAACAGCAAAGGGATTTAGAAGCAGTTTTGCGTTGCTCCTGCTGAGTGAAACTCTTGCGGAAGGTGGAAGGAAAGGGAGGCATTTATTGCTGTCAGTGTCCTGGAGACTATAATAGGAGGGGATGGGGCTCTAGCGGAAGCAACTCATAAAAATACCTGCAGCAGTAACAGCAATGCATTTTACCCCCTCCTGAGCAGTTTTTAGCCTGAAGAAGCTTAGAGTCATTTGCTGAGCTGGGCTGAGCTGCAAGAGCATTGCTGCCGCAGTTGGGTAGTCAAACTGACTTCAGTGGAACTGCTCACCGGTGGGAAGAAGGCTGCCAGAACAAAGCCTCAGCATCCCGAAGGGAAAGTAAGAGATACCTCAGCACTATTTCATCCTCTGCAGCTGGAGCACATCACAGCAGCTGGCTAACAATACCCAGCAGAGGTTCAGAGCAGAGCATGTGTTAGATCTCACATGTGGCTGACATGACAAGTGGAAGCAAAATGTAGTTTCTTGATCTGGAATTCTCAGTGGACAATTAATTCTTGTAGGAAATATAACAAGCCCTTCGATGATTCACTGTTCCAGATCTTTCTTCTGATATTCAAAGTGGTCCAGGGGATTTAACCGCACAGCTACCATTAAAACTGCTGCATGAGACACAGCCGTATTCCCAGGTTGCTTTGAAACTTTCAGGCCTTGATTCATCTAAAAAAATTAAGCTCCTTGATCAGGCAGCCTGCAGTGAGGGAGTGCTGCTCGAGGAGCACTGCTGGCGGTGGTCCTTGTCCCTGCCCCACCTCACTATGCTTAGGGGAAACTTATCAAAGCTCCAATTCTACCTCCCTCTGCTGCGCTGGTGAGAGGTGACCGGCTCTGTGCCTGGTAGCATCTAACAGTGAAGTGCAGTGTCGGTGGCAGCAGTGGGGAGGTGTGACTGGCTGTCAGCACCTCCTGCCTTGTTCCTGCAGGGTTGACAGGAGGGAAGATGCTTTGCCCTCAGATGGGTGATGACTCTGTCTGCAGGGTGTGTGTGTGCCCACAGCCAGTGGCCTCTCCTCTACACCACAGCTGCCTCCAGGAGCTCTGTTTCTCTATTTTCTTCTCTCCCTTCCAGGCAGGAATGTGTCATTTCTCCTTGCTGCTATCTTAATATTTCCCTGACCACGTCTGCATCACAGCATCCTTAGGAGCCTCTTGCCTCTACAAGTGGCAGGGTTCATTTAAATTGTTTTAACAGAAGTAATTAAGAGGCAATGCTCCATGAGGAGCAACACACCCTCCTCAAGCTTCAGGGAGGCTCTGGGCTCCTTCTGCCCAAAGCAGCAACTGCATGTCTATGTTGTGAGTGTTAGATGGTGGCAAACAAGCTGTATATCTGCAGGATCTCACAGTATAGAACACATCACACACAGGCAAACAGAGCAGCCTCCGGTCCATAAAGGATTTCTTTCCAGCTAACACCCTTTGCTCATAATGTCTTCAGTCTTTGGGTTTATCGGTTATGTGTCACATCAGTCTGGCAGCCAACAGCATTCCCATTGCCTTGCCCCCAGCATGGGAAGGGCTAATGCATGTCTGTTCAGATCCTCCTCCTTAGACTTAGCCAGATTAAAGCCTCTGGGCACTGTTTTGAGGGAAGGGAGAATGAGGGCTGCTGCCTCAATACCAAGACATGTGGCATCAGAAGGATTCTGGCAACCTGGACTGAGCTTACAGAGCAGCTGCAAAAGCATTTCAGGGATGGACATATGAAGTGACATGAAAAGGGGCGAAGTTCCAACGCTTGTGTAAGCTATGGCTGAGTGCCAGTGCAGCATCCATCAGCCTATGGTACAGCGGGGAGGAGGGAGAGCACCTAGCTGAAATGAAGGGGAACCTCTGTCTGGAAATGACAGAGCTAAAGCAGGGAAGTAAAAGGAAGTTTAGGAAGGAACATATGGATGCTGGATGTGTGGTTGTGAGACAGTATCACAGGGATAAGGTGGGAAGCCAGATTTCAAGTAAGACTGAAAAAGCATCCGAAAAAATGGGCTGGAAGAGATAACCTCCCCGCGGGCTTTTCTCAGGGAAGTGGCCCAGAAGGGACCTAGTAGGGCTGTCTCAGTTTCAGTCCCTGACAAAGGGAGGTTGCATGCTGATGCAGTAGGTTTCCTCTGTGATTGTTTTTCCATTCCTACCCAATGCATAAAATATAATGGATGTTAGTCCTGTAACCCTCGGGGTCCCAGGCAGCACCTGACTGCCCTGCCCTCAGGGTCTGGATGCAGAGGAGGCCCCTGGACAGGCCAGGACTTTGGAAAGATCATATCCTTCAATCCACACTTGCAATCTCATCAGCCTTGGGTGCACTTGAGGATTGCTCACCCTTACATCCCTCGCCTCCCACTGCAGCTCAGGGGGAGGGAGTTTGCAAGACGTGGTCTCTGCCTGCCTTGAGTTTCTTTTTAGAGGTCAATCAGTTTTCCCATAAGATCAGGGGTGAGGGCAGTGGCATTTTACCATGTGGTGATTTCAGACACAGATGTATATATTTTTAGCATCAGGCAGATAACCAAAATAAATCGAGCCCTGACAAGCTTGTGATTATATGTTCATCTAGTAGCACTTAATAGCCACTGCAAGATGCTTGTTTGCATCTAATAACCCTCTGCTCAGGGCTCCCTCTCCTCCATGTGCTCTTGCATCCACTCCAGCACCTTCAATGTCTGCACAATGTCTCCCTGGGGAAAAGGAAGAGGGCACGTGTATATGGGTGACAGACTGGACTAGGGAAAGAATCCTTCTTCAGGGATGCCAGTTGTCCTCCCTCTGCAAGTGCCAGCACCTCCAGGCAGAGGCACAATAAAGTTTGCCTTTGCAACTGCTGGGCAAGGTAACAGCTTCTTCAGGGCCAGGACTATTCCAAAGCAATATCTCAGCAAAAGGTAGTAGGGCTATAAATACAGCCGACAGCACTTCGTAGTCTTGTCTGGATAACATATTTTTTTTCTGTAGAGTTTTAGGCTTAGTAAACAAATAGAAGACAATTACTAATAAGTCGGTCTTTATTAAAAATGCAAAGTACATATACAAGGAGAAGGGAAGAACAAAAAGAGGTTTATATTTTGCTCTCTTTCAGCCCAGGCAGTTGCAATTACTCTCCTAATTTTCCCCATGGTACCATCCAGATCTAACGTGCTATTCTGGCCCTTACCCAGCAGCCTGCTTCTGCTGCCTTCGAGAACAGCTGCAGGAAACAGACTAGGGGGGACAGGGCATTTGCCCCATGGGCATCAGTAGCCTGGTGTCTTCTTTCCTGGTCCCTGAGGGCCACCCAGCAGTAACTCAACAAAGCCAGCCAGTGTTGGCATCACCAAAAATAAGGGTGAGAAAATCCCTGAGTGCAAGTGCTTGGCTGGAAGGGTAGTGCTGGACACGTCAGCACTGAGCTCAGCCCTTGTTTCCCTTTGAAAGAGGAGTGAGCATACGCCATGGAAGAAATAGGGGATGAACAAGAGGTGGAGGGGGTGGAGCAAGTGTGAAGGGAAGTGTCTCACCTCAGTGCTTTGAGGCTTGCACCCTGCCCTGGGGGAAGGTGCACAGTTCCTCCACATCCTCCTCAGGCACCCAGCACTAGAGGAAGTGTCTGCAGCAATGCTCATGCTGCAGGATTGCTCCTCATCACCTGCTGGGGCTGCAGAAGGGCACTGCAAGAAGCTCTCCTTCCTCAGAGGAGCCAGGCTCATTCCCCTCCACAGCGACACTGACACACTGCTGTCGCTGTCGTGTAAAGGGATGAGATGGGAACCAGGACAAGAGACAGAGCTGGGCCATGGGTTGTTGTGAGAGCAGAAGTTACAGGTGAGGTGGGTGAAGCGTGAAGACTCTTCCTGTAGCTTGACCTTCTTTTGGTGTCTTCAGGGGCAGCTGATGCTCTTTTTGCCTGTTACTAAAAATGTTGCTATGGGAAACTCTGTGGCCTCTCCTTAGACACAAGGCCGCTGAAGCAGAGCTGGGAGCTAATGCCATACAGGAGGAAGCCCATTCTTCTCCAGGAACTCCCTGCCCCCTGGCAAAGCGCAGCTCCCCATGGGTTGCTGGTGTTCCCCAGAGGCAGACAGACCCTCTCCCTGGCTCCCCCTCCCTGTAGCCCACACTGAGTCCTGCAAACACCTGCCTGCTGAAAAATTGCATTTGAGGTGTAGCAAACTCAGCTTCCCTGTCCCCATCACATTTGCTTTCCTACATGGTTATACTGCACATGGACCACTGCATGTAACATGGGCCACAGCTCCTATGGCCCACTGGCCTCTTCCCTGCATGTTTATACACACACGCATGTGCATGCATAGAGAACAGCTCATAAATTTACCTTAAAAATCCTGTGAAAGAAATTTACTTTCATCTGGAATTTTTCTAGATTTAGTTTGTAGAAGGTGCAATCAGACCTGTGTAGTAGTGGTGGTGAGAAAAACTCCAAACCTCTGCTTTCCACCTGAAAACTACTGAGTGAAACATGGATGCCTCAGAACAAAAAAAACCCCTAAAAAACCCCACCAAAACTCCCAAAGCCCAAGCAATTCTATCTTTGAGCATAATGTGGTGAAAAAACTTAGACATTCTTGGAGATCCACTATATCTAGCATGAGTTATTACTTGCCTGGAAGTTGATACCAGAGGCACGAGATTCAATATTTACATTCTGCTAGTCATTATTCTCCAGTTTAAACATTTGAAGCATACAATCAGCGAGAGGAAAAAACACCTACTGACCAGTTAGACATCCGCAGTCACAAATACCAATGTATGGAAGCAAGACAATCTGAAGAGAAGTGATGGGCTGGAAATTCTTCAGCCAAATGCTTATGCAGAGTGCTGTTATTCTCAGAAACAAGAATAGGTCTGAACTGGAACTGCCATTCACATGTTTTAATCATCTGCCTTTGGTTTAAAGCAGAGAAGCACAGGCCTGCATCAGGCATTAGGGGCTTGTCTGCTCTGATGGATGATACCTCTTGTATTTCTCTGTTTGCAGTTTATTACAGCTGCATACTCAGTGGCTGGGTGAGTTGCCTGCTCCCTCATACTGCTAATTGCATTCTGGATCTGATGGGGATTTCTGGGTAGAGGGAGAAATTGCACTGATCAAGAGAGAAACTGAGTTTGCACACGTGAGAGAAGGTATGGGCACGCAGGGGTGGGGAAGAGGTGGGTGGGAGGGAAAGATGGCTGGTAGCTGCCCTTTCCACAGTCCCCTGCTGTATCTCAGCAAGCTCTCAGCAAGCAGAGACATTCAACCGCGGCAGCCTTGCTTGCTCAGCCAGCAGCTGAGGAAGGGAACAAGCTCTGTGCCTAGACACTAAACAAGCCAGGATCTGCTTCTGAGACTTCTCTGGATCTCCCCGAACTGGCTCAAATGGATACATCTCTGCAAAACAATGGAAACCCCGCAAGAAAAGAAGATTTCTGATGTTTCATTTTTCCCATCACGGAGAAGGCCTGCCACCACTACACACAGTGCTTCTGGTCCTGCCCGGGTGGGTAGCATGCAGGCTGCCAGCCAGCCCTCTAAAACATGCTTCTCCTGGAGGCATTTTGCCGCAATTACTCCCAGACCTGCTCCCACCACATCACTTGCCTCACCTACCTCCAAAAAAGGCAAATGTTTGGAGCTGTGATGTAGCCCCAAAAGATTATTAGCCTGCTTTGCTTTCAGAGAATGGAGTTCCTGTCTATTGCCCTGTCCACACCTCTTTACACTGCCACTACCTGCAATTCTGGCTTTATCCACACTCTTGCTGGGTGGTGGATGTAATCCCTTAACCTAAGCAGGGAACCTCTGTGCACAGCTAAAACACTGAAACAAGCAGCCTGCTAAAGGGATGTGTCTCCACCTTTTTTTCCTAACAACATGGTGACACATTGAGCCACAGGCAGCAAACAGCTTGTTCATGGAGCAGTTGGTGGGATTTGGGGTCAAAGAACATTGCAGGACGTGGCAGGGAGAGGAAAGACAGAAGTTCAGGCTGCCAGGCAGCACAGTGAGGAGAGGACAACTTTCTTAACTCCTCTCTTATGAGCTGCCAGAACACCCCCCACCCCCCCAAAAGAAAAAAAAAAAAAAAGCAAATGGCTGTGGCTAGAAACCTCATGTTTATTTCTTCAGTGTGGGAACACCTGTGAGGAAGAAAATAACTTTATCCCAGGAGCTGCTAGGGAGAGCCCTTGGGACAGATTTATGCAGCATCAATATCTAGACCTTCACAGGAAGGGAAATATAGTGCACTCAAATAAAAGTCTATGCCCTCAATTGTTCACTGCTGAACACAAAATAAAGGAGCATATGTGATGCTGGGCTGAAATGCTGGATGATGTTTCATGAGCCATTTGGAGAAGAAAGATGAGGATTCTGACTGATGCCTGCAACGTCACAAGTGTCAGAAGGCCAGCAGCCTGCAGCTAGGTTGCCTGCCTCAAAAACAAATCAAGTTACACTCAGTCAGACACAGAAATGTTTCTTTACTCTTCCTGGATTTGTAGGTGACACTAAGCAGTACGAGAATATAACACTTGTGTCCCAGGAATGTCTGTGGATGTCAAGGGTCTAAGTTAGCAAATGTCAATATGTTCCATCTGAATACTCACACCTGGGTGCCTGGCAGGTCTGACTACAGCTCTGTCAAGGTGTGTGGTTTTGCACCTTTTACCTGAAAGTGCCCAGACGTTTTTGTTTCTATGGCGGGGTCCTCAAACTATGGCCCGCAGGCTGGATATGGCCCCCCAGGGTCCTCAATCCGGACCCCGGTATTTACAGACACACACACACACGGGGGGGTGGGGGGGGAACCAAGCAGCCGCAGATGGCTGCCTGCCACTTCATCCGCGCCGGCCCCCTGCTTAAAAAGTTTGAGGACCCCTGTTCTATGTGGTCTTTTTATTTTATTTTGTGATGTATATTCATAGTAGTCCCTGAATCCTTGGCTCAGAAGCAGCTGTTTATTCTCTTCAGTGTGCAAGTTGCACAGCGGGGGCTCTTTCAGTGGGAGCACTGGGCTCACAGAGATGTCCAGCCAGTGTTTGCTCCCAGTCCCACCTGGGCTGAAGAGGCTCTTTCTCTATGGCTGTTTTCTGCAGCTCAGAAGAGGGTTGTTTTCCCCCACTACCTCCTTGGCTTGGCTGTAGGACATACCAACCTGCTGCAGATGTGAAGAAAAGCACAAAAGGGAAGGTTATGGACTCCTGCTCTTTTGGGTTATCAAGAAACTGAAAACACAATGGGTGCAGAATACACTGGGAAGGCATGAGTGCCACTGGTTGGCACAGATACATCATCCAAACCTTGAACAACCCAACAGGCTTATAGGTGAACAGTCTTGATGGAAAAGGATCGATTTTCTATAGCATCTTCTAAATTAATAAATCACTACAGTGAAAGAGTTTTTGATTGGCAGAGTCTCTGTAGCTTTGGCGTTTGTTGTTCTAAACTCAGTTTCTTCCATCCTTGGCTTTTTAAAAAAATCAGATCTTCAGGAAATGAAGCTAATATTTCATTCTATCTGCCAGCTTGTTGTTCTACAAAGCAGTGTGTGAGAAGAGTAAGTGTGACTGTGCCCTGACCTGCCTGGCAAAAGATCTGACCCTCTCCTTCCACAAATATACTTTTTGTATGTATAAAACAAAAATAGTTTTAGATTTGTTTCTTTGGGGAAGAACATGTGCAAAGCCAGATGAAACCAGGCAAGAGAATGAATTCATGAGGAAGGAAAACAGCTAATATTCCCATTTCACCGGGGCTTTTGAATAAATAAATAGAGCAATTAATTATTAATAGACCTAAACTTGAAGTCCTCACTCTAGGCAAAATTCTTCTTCAATGAGCTCTTTACTCAAGCACAATGTAGGTCAGAAATTCAGATCTGGCATGAAGTGTTGTTAATAAATAATAATGGTGGGCTGATTTTCTCCCCTCCCAAAAGAAACATTAACTGGAAGGGCCATGTGGGAAGTAGAAGTCTGTACTGTTCTGCTGGATCTTGTTCAATGCTGGGGAGAGGAGGAGGCTAATGCATGGTCTGCATCTTTCTTACATGTCTTTGGTTCAATAGACAGCAATAAAGGCATGTGGGGAAGGACATCACAGGGCCTCCTGAGCCCTGTTGTGTATAGGACAGAGAGATGGTCTGTAGGAGAGCTTCCCAAATGGAAGAAACCATAATATAGCTGGATTTACCACTAATCCCATCTGCAAAAATATTCTACAAACTATCCAGAGGAATTTCTTTGCTTACTGCCTAAAATAATGTCTACAGTTATAGATTAAAGGCCACGCAACAATTTGGCAGATCTGGAGCATTCTCGTGACTGAAAACAAAGCTTCGGCACATGAATGGTGTAGTTCAGTAGATTTTTGAGGGTGCTTTGCTCACTGCCACCTCCTCCTTATGTGCATGTCTTCCATTTTTACTTTGGAGAGGTGTCACTATGATTTAGGAGAAAAATTACACAAAACCGAGTCAGGAAGGGAACTTGAACCATCATTAGTTGGATTTCTGTTTTTTTCCATTGTTATTTTTTTCTGGTTCTGGATTTTCCTCTGCTTGCCAGCTAAATTGCCATCCAAGCAACCCATGTCTCTTCTGGCTGCATTTCCTTCTCAGGCTTTACTAATGCCTGCATGATGCTTCTCCCCAGACTCTCCAGACACACTTAGTTTCCTCTTCTGTCCTGTGCCTGCTGCCTGTTCCCTGCCACAGCCCCGTTTTCTGCCATTGCAAATTCCTAATCCTGACCCCTACCTCCAGGGCTTCTGATGCTTCTGTTTATCCCACTCATCAGCAACCATAACTTATCAGGCTGGCTGTCCTCTTTGCTGGCGATGCTGGCTTAAACACTTTGCTTGTCTGCTTCTTGCAAATGTACAATGTTTCCAGCTGTCTTGAGATACATATACAATTGCTTTCCTGAGCTAAGCCAGGAGCCTTCATCTCCTTCAGATGGCCCCCACAAATCACATTTCTTGCTGTTTGGAAAGATGGTAAGGGAACAGAAAGACAAAACAAAGTGCTGATGACAAACTGTCTCTCTAGTTGGGGAAGATGAAAGGAGACTCAAAACAACTTCATGTAGAATCTGATGGGTAAATGGCAACAAAAGAAATTCAGTGGTTTTGTTGTGGTTTTTTTTTTTTCTTTAAATGCTCATGCAGGAAGGCACTTCAACTATTTGTACACTGTAAAAGTTTCCACATTAGCTCTGTCAGATAGGGAAGATACCAAGGTGTCATTGCAGACAGTTCAAAAAAGCCTTTTTGACCTCGGTCAGCAAAGCTAACTGTGGCAGGCTGTAACAGTAATGGGATGGAAGAATGTGCTGAAAGGCATGTAAAGCTGATGTATGTAAGTTAAAAAAATTACTCAGAATTTGCCCCAGGGATGTCCCAGTTGGATTTCTTAAAGAAAGATGTAAAAATGCTTTCAATTCATAAAGTATGGAGCACAAAACAGATCTCTGAACTTCATAAACTCTATCAGAGAAGTCAAGTGGACTATGAATTTTATAGCAGACACCTTCCCCACTTATTGCTTGGCCAGGAGTGAGCCTGCAGCATTGTTTTCTCACCAGCCACAGCTGGGGCAGCGGTGATGGCCAGGAGGGGTGGGGAGAGGGGACTGAGCCCTCTGAACATGCAACCTCCTGATTTGGAGGTTTGGAGGACTGGTCAGCTCCATCACAGGAATGACAGACAAATACACTCAGTCCGAAATACCAGCCAGCAAATGGCAGCACGAGGGGAGAATATGCAATGATGATATCTTTTTCTCCAGCAGAATGACTCATTCAGCCATGGCTGCCAGCCGGGGCTCATTAATTGCTTTAGATATTGAGGAAGCAGAGTGATATGTGATTTGCTGAGAAAATATTAATTGCATAAAAATATAATCACTGAAAGGCAATTCACTTTATGAAATGACTGTTTTGAGAAGGTGGCAGCTCTAGTGCTGGGGCAAGTGGATAATGTAGCAAGCGATGGGTGTTACAGTACATTGAGCAATTAAACGCGCGCTCCTGGCTGAGCTGTATTCATAAGCTGAGCAGCCTTGCGAATTGCTTGCCCCAAGCACGCTTGAGATTTCATCTCCGTGACATATTCACTGCCACATAAACACAGCTTCCAACGCTGGAGTGCATCAGGCATGGTTTGGTTTCCAAGCAGAGCTGGGGCTCTCCAGAGCTGCTCTGGGAACCTGCCAGGGTGAGGTGGGCTTGGCCCCAGGCTGGGCAATTCCCCCCTGCCCTCAGCTGCAGGGGCAGAGCTGGCACCTGGCAGTGCAGTGGCTGCTGGGGCGTGGGTGATGTCCTCTAGACATGTGTCCCCTCTGCTGTACATGCAGTCTCTTGCCATGGCCAGTTGTGGGCAAGTCCTACCTGTGCAGCTGGGTGTGCTGCTGGGATGGGTGCTGCTGAGCACCCAGCTGGGACACGGTGGCTGGCCGGAGGGATGTGATGGACTCTTGGTGGAAGCTTGGCTTGACCTCTGCAGATGAGCTCCCACCCTGGCAGCTGGATCTGGGCCCCAGAGCTGGTGTGAGGCTCTGGGGCTGATGAGGAGAGCGTAACTAACATTTACTGCTGTGCATCCAGGGCTTCTGTCTGTTTTGGCATTTGAACCTTATCCATAATCTTCAGAGAAAAAGCCCAGAGCAGTTATATACACTGAGGCCTTACTGGTCTGGTCTGGTCTGGTCTGGTCTGGTCTGAGAGGGGAGGAGAGGAGAGGAAGAGAAGAGGAAAGGGTGAAAACAGTCCCTATTGTGAAAACAGGCATCTGTGTCCCCTCTAACCAGAGCTGGGAAGTGCTTTTCTCTTTGCAGCTCCACACAGTAGCAGAACACAACCAGGGTCTTTGCCTTCAGGCAGTGGTTGAGAAGAATCCATGGGAGCATGCAAGAAGCCCTCTGCTAATAACCTGTGTGTAGCTGGGTGGGTGTCCAGACCCCCTCTTCCCTGCATGGAGCCGTGAGGCTTTTCTTGAGAAAAGCTGAGGATGACAGCTGAGGATGCAGCTAGTTAAATCAGAAGAAGGTTGTAGGCAAGGAAGATACTAATACAAAATACAAACACGAATATCTCTGTGATCTTGTCTTGAATTATCTCCCAAATTAGTCCTGGTTAGATCCTCTTTCTCATATCCTATCCCTCCACTTCAAAGTGGCCACCTCTCTTGCACACTTTTGGGGATCCCAGCTAGCTCAGCAGCATCCCTCTCAGCAGGCAGAATTGGCGAGGGGTCATGCAAAATGTTCTTTCCTGGAGGGTGAGAAGCAAAGCACCCCCCAATTCAAATCTTTCAGGGCTGCCTGCTGCTTACCAGCCCTGATGTGAACTTCTGCTTTTGGATGACACAGCTGGGGAGCACAGTCAAGAGACCTCTGAAATTGTTATTTTTTTTGTATTAAAGTAATGCTTCCAGGTGCAGTGAGGCTGGTCATGGTAGCAGAAACCCTAATCCAGAGGGCTTTGTGCCAGGGACTCGAGTGTCAAAGGGGCAGAATTACAGTGAAGTGAAGCAACTTCAGGGTGACACAGCAGGTGAAACCATTGTTGGCCAACAACAGAATCTAGATTTCCCAAATCCTATCCTAGTGCCTTAGCCCTTGTGTCACATGTAATCCACTTGGGTTTCATTAGTAAAAAATATTCTTGCACACAGAAGACAGAAGCTGTGAAGCTGAATAGGAGCTGATTTCAGATGAGAACGTCCCAGCAGAACAATTGGTGCTATTTATAAAAAATGCACTCGTTGCAGTGTATAATTAGAAGCTTTGCCTTCCACACACAAATTGGAGATAATCACTTCGAAAGAAAGTGAAGGGAATCCAAACAGAACAATTTCTGTCCTGAAACTCACTTGCTAAAAACTCCTTCAGCTTTTCACCAAAGTCTTATCTGGAGGGCGTGCAGTCTCTCTGCCCCAGCTGAATGGCTAGTGGGCCAGGGATGTGGAAGCATCACAACATGCATAAAGGTTTTGTAGCCAAGAGGGTAGATCAGATAGGTAGAAGTAAAACCTGTGGGAATTTGGATGCCTGATTTGTGCTTGTCACACCCTCACAATCACAGATCACTTTTGAAAGCCCCACCTGTCGAAGACAAAGGGTTAAATGCAGAGCTACCTAACAGAGGAAGCTTTTATAGCTGGAGATCTGGACTGGAGCAAAACATATTTTCAAAATTTGTTGTAGAAAGGCAAAACCCAGCTGTCCCATTTTCTAACCACAGAAATATCTTTAATTAAAAAAAAATAATCAAAATACTTTGTTTCTATAATGTAAACACATATCATAGTATAGGTAAAAATGTAATGTCATTTTTAATATACTTTCATATGTGTTGTTTCATGTGTATGCAATCAAAATAAACTAATAGCCAAAACATTTTGAAGACAGCAAAGTAGTTCACAAAAATCAAACCAAAACGAAATCATAAAGTTGCTTATGAAACCCTTTTGGTCAACATTTTTCTTAAAACTGACACAAGTATTCCCCCAAGATACCTCAGTTTTTGTGAGGCAGTGTTTTCTGATGCTGTGCTGTCAACACTATTTGTCCATCCACAGCTCAGAGGGAAGCCTGACTAGTGCTGCCAGCCTTGCTGCAGGTGAGGAACCTCTTCAGCAGCTGTCAGGCATTTTGGGAGACATCTTGGCCCTGGACCAAGGGAGAAAGGGAAGCCAAAACCCTAGCCCCAGCACGGCCCTGTGCAGCCAGCTCTCCTACCAGCACTGTGGCCAGGACTGGTGCTGGCAGGGTGGGGACAGCCACCCTGATGGGTAGAAGCAGATTTTAATTAAATCCTGTCAGATGGCAAAACTCTTGAAATGCAAACGTCAACTACTTCTCCATCTAGGCAGAGAGCAGCCAGTCAAAGGGTGTGAGATCCTGAGTGCGGGTATAGGGCTTTCTGACTGCATTTACTTGCCATGTGAGATCTCTAGTTACAAAGTGTAAATTAATAATAGTAACATTATTTTCATATACACATCATTGTTCAAAACAGATCAAGAACTGCTTTAAAAGCAGTGATGGAATATTCTCAGTCCCCCTATAAGCAGCTCTTTTTTACTCCTATTTTGCAGAGATAAACCGAAGTGCTGTTGATCAGGGTAAGTATCTGGTTTGGAAATCAGACAAATGGCTAGACACAGAGCTAGAAATAGAAATTGGGAAACTTATTTTTCACTCTGTGTGCCACAGTGCCCTCCATTCTCCTCATATGTGAAATGGAAATAATAAAATTACCATAGGAGCATCGTGAGGTTTTGGTGGTGAAATGTTTTGGAAGGCTGGAAGGAAAACATTTCCTTCCTCACCCTCAGCTCTTGTGTTGGCTCCTCTTCTCTGCTGACCACAGTGAAGAGTAATGCTCCCTCAAGTCTCTTGTCCTAAGGAAATGTGTCATTAGCATTTCTGACTTTTACTGGCCACCATGAACTCCTGCCAGCCACAAGGCTATTAAGCCACAAATGCTTCATGAGCCTTTCCAGTATCCTTGTGTGGCAGATGGGAGAATCCGTTTTGCTTGCTAGATGCACAACAGCAGGCTGAGCTCTTCTGCCAACTTGGAGATCTTCTGCCAACTTGATCCCTTTCCTCCCTAGCTCTGGTTGCTCACCAACTGGAGACAGTGTATTTGGCAGGGCAGTAGCACTCCCTCTCCCAGTAGCTTTCTCTGAAATCAAAGTATACTCCACTGCTTGGGATGCGTTTGCTTCTGATCCCTCAGCTACAGCATCACAGCAAATACAGTTACCACAAGATTATTAAAAAATATCCTAATCCTTACAATCTATTTTTTTTTTTTTTTTTTAAAAAGCCTTCCCTAGTTGGTTGGCATACAGTTCAGATTGTAGGATCTTCTGTCCTCAAGGTTCATTCCTTCCACCTTTGCTTGCTGGGACCACAAGAACTTGGTTAGGACTGAGTGATAAACACTTTAAAAGTGCTTTCAACAGCATGGGCTGAAATTTAGCCAGCTAAAGCCTGTCCAGAAGAAATACAGGCTTAAATGGCAGGACTGGGAGCATGGATCAGTCCGACCCAAGCAGGAGGCACCAACACTGCAGGCTTCTCCTGCCTAGGACATAGTAAGCAACCTGCTAGTAAGTCAATGATGACAGTGTAGCCTCTGTGTCTGTAGATGGAATCTACGTCCAGCCTGGGACCTTTTTTCACCATGCTTATTTGACCAGAGGGAAGAAGCCATGGATAGGGATGGGGAGTCACTCATAACCTTCATCATGACTATAGTCGTTTGGCTTAGCATGGATAATTCCTTAGGCAGCTGGGGATCAATGGGACCTGCTTGCAGCTGGGCCCCCTAATGCAGTTCACTTTTCAAAGAAATGCAATAATGGAGCAGAACAGGCAGTAATGAAACTCTGAAGGACCCCAAAGTAGAGCTTCTTTTTCTCTCCCTTTAATTGCAATGCTAATGTTCCACATAAATATCTAGCAGCTGGTTGTTTGTGTATGTCATTTTCAAAGCCTGGCTAAAAAACAAGAGAGAGTACAGCTGAGAGTCAAAAAAGCTTTCAGAGGAGATAAGGCACTTTGCCACCAGCACTTCATGGGAGGGGCATTCTGACAACATGGTTTTAAAAGATGCACAGAGTATAAAGTCCTTCCAGAATTTAAATATTTATTAAACATATGTACCAGAGGCAGCCACGAAGCACAAGGTTTAAAAGAGAGCTCCTGAACGAGAAGGTAAATACTGGTAGTAGATGATGCTCTAGTTCCACACCAGGAGAAATTAGCCAGGCACTGCTAAATGAAAAAAAGTGTAAACCTCTGAAATGAGCTGGGCAGCAATTGCCTAAGGCCAAAAGGACAGAGAACAGACTTCTTTCCTCCATTGTCTTTATTCATAATTAACTTTTTTTGCTTGAATCTGCAGCCATAACTGCTCTGGGTACAGAGTCACCTTCTGGGAAGTGACTGGAGACCGACATTTTAAAGGGAGAAGGGATCCAAGCTAGCCCCTAAAATGCAGGGTCTCTGTAGACAGTTTCTCTGATTCCTCATGCAAATGTATGGATCAATATCCAATTATCTGTATTTGACAGAATGTCTGTATGAATAGAAACATGCAGCTGTGTGCTTATCTCAGTCTCTGGTGTTTTAAGACCCGTCTCCTGCCTCTAGGAGGTTGGCATTCCAGAGGAGAGATGTGTTAACCCCCAGATATTAGCTGGAAAGCTACAAAAGTTCATGTAAGCCACCTCAAAGAGAACTGGCTTTCATGGAAACAGGTGAGTAGAAGATTAGCTAGTGGTCCGGCCACACAGCACGCTGAGGAGCCAAGGACAACACACCATGGATGTGATACAGCGAATTCACGTGCCTGTCTGTTGGGAATAGATGCAAATGCAGACTATGTGGCTGTATAATGAAAATAAGAAAGAAATGTAGAAATAATCACAAGCAAGGTTTAATTCAAAGACATAAAAGGGATTCCTTGTTAAGGAAGAAAGGCTTACCTCAGTTACACTCAGAGATGAGGTTTTAGGAAGGGATCAGCTGCTGCAGATGAGAGCCTCTGCAGGGACATGGGTCAGAGGAACTCAGTCTCAATATAAGACCCCTTTTTTATGATCTTAATAACACAAAATATTGCACTCCAGATGAGCTAATTAAATATGTTCCTGCTATCTTATCTTAGTCTAAGTAAGGTGAATAGTATGTCTGTTGGTCCTTGCCAGCAAGCTGGATCTTTTGACATTTTTCTCATGGAAAGTCCTGACTCATCTCTGTCTTCTCACCTCCAGTATTTGTACATCACTTAAATTCCACATAGCTTAACTAGAGCAAAGATGATGTAAGATGCCTGTTATAGTTCCTCATTCATGGTAAACCACTACTCATATTCATATAATGTTCTATTTCTAGTGATTATAAACACTTTCCTCTGTAATACAGTGCTACGTTTGACTGTTTTTAGGCCCACTAAAAGAGTTAAAATTAAACACAGGGCCAGCATGTGAGACATGGGACATGATCAATTGCCAGCACCAGTGCCAGGGCAAAGAAAAATCTGTGAGAAATCTTGAAGAGTTGAGAGTGGGTGGGAGGGAGTTTCCCCACCAGCCATTTCCAAGCAAGGGTTTTGCACTCCAGGTGCAAACCCCTGCATGGCTGCTCCGTGGCACTGTGGGGCTTCCCTTCACGCTCACCAGTGAGGTGGGTTTGAGGCTTGCTCTGACAGTGATGCAGTGCAAATGCTGCTGCCCTTGTTTGTTGTGGGTGGCCAAAGCTGGGTGTGCAAAGAGGGGTCACGCTGCTGGAGGGACCCACAATGTGAGGACTCCTAGCAAACACAGCTTCATGGGGCTTCACTTTCAGGGTGACTGTATTCAGCCCTTTCTGTCAAATCTGTCTCTTCTAAGTTCTTTCCAAAATTGTGAAATTTTTGTGAAATAGGCACTTCCTAACCTCCTAGCATAATAAACTCAGAAAGCTGAACGGGCTTAGAGCAGCCTAAGGTAATTTCTAAGATCCATTTATTGGCAGGATTTAGTTTCCTTTTGGATTTGTGAAACACCAAAAAATGAAATGCTTTTTCCCCCTGTTTTGAAATGCTTGCTAAATGGGTCCTGCGAACACATCAGTGGGGACAATCTCAAATGGACGGTCTCTAACCGTGCCAATTAATGATTTTCAAATACTTGCACTGTGGGAATGTGGGAGTGCCATTGGTTTTCTTCCCAGGCAAGCATGATGCCCACATCACTCCCCTCCCCCCCATCCCAAGGTTTTTAGAACAGCTGTGAGAATGTGCCCTGCACAAATAGATGCATGACATTTTTCCGTGGACAAACTTTTCTTTATGTGCTTCAAATATCTGTGGGAAAAAGATGAAGGTATCAGGAACGCCATGGTAGGGAATTAACTCTTTTCAGAGGAAAACACCATCACAGCGATACTGCAGCTCTTTCACTGAGCCTCTCCGCGCCAGCCTGCTCTGCTCACCTGTGCCGTTGGGCACACACCAGGGCTGAAAGTAGCACTGCTGGGCACGAGCAATGAACTCTTTCATATCCAAGTTGCCATTTCCAGTCTAGATGAGGTGTGTCAAAGTGGCTCTGATCAGATAATTATTTGCTGTCTGTGCAGCAAGGGAGAAGGCATCACTGCAGTAGGAGATGAGTGTTTGAATCACTAAAATCGTGACAGCATGGACACTACAGGTGGGATAAGAAAGCTGGCTGCTTCAGCATCCCTCTATAACCAGTGAATAAAAGCTCCTTGGAAAAGGATATTAGCTGCTTTAGGCTTCATGACTAACACCCCCACTGGACATTTGCCAGCTAAAGCATAAATCTTTCACATCCATGGAGCCTATGTCCAGCTCTTCTAGACACGATATCATAGAGATGAACTTCAGTGCTCCCTACAACAACTCAACCCGGGATGGGGATAGAAAACTTCCAGTCAAGAGAGTTTCAAGGAGAAAAGCTGGTCTAACGTGACAATAATCCAGTTCCTATTCTTGAATACACAATGACAGGAGCTGCACTAGTGTCCTTCTGTGAACCTGCTCCTAGTATCTTTGGTAGGATTTTCTCAGTCTCTAATGCAATCCTTCATGGCTTTTTATTTTCTCTCCTGCTAGGAAAATCTTTGAATGATGCCATTCATCAAGAGCCATTCATGCTTACAAAAGAAAGAAACTTTCCCTGTGGAAAGCAAGGCACTGTCTTTCTGTTGGGCAGGAAGGGGCTTGCCGTTTAGTTGCTAAAAGCAATCTCACAGGTAATCTCAGTATGTCAGGCAGTTTCGTTTGGGCTAGCAGGGTGTGTGGTGGAAGTTTCCAGCTGTGCTGAGCTGTCTGAGGTAGGTGGATTAAGATCAACAAGCCCTTTTCAAATGGGAGCAGGAAGGAACAAGCTGAGAAGCTAGTGAATTAAGATGGCAAGCTGCTGTGCCAGACTTGACTCAGGTCAAGATTGTGCAGATCTGAAGAGGTCACTCTGCATTCTCCAGTTCAGGTGTTTCAGAGCTCCCACAGTTTCAAAGTGTTCACTCCCAGAAGCTGGGATTGCTCACACCTATGAAAGTATAAGGGTGCTAGTCTTGTCCAGCTCTAGCTTTTACACGCGTGATCAAATTCTGAATTTATGCCTGGGGGACATTATGCATCTCTGCAGTTCTTTTTCCAGAGATGAAGTGGTTGAACCAGGGTGTCCCTAGCAGTCCCAAGTTAGCAGCTGATGCCTGGGTTTTAAATGGACTCAGGCAAGGCTGCATCATTCAGGTATTTTTTTCAATGGAAAATGAGATGGAGACCACTTGCACATCTAACAGAAAAGCTGCTTTCCTTCAGTCTTGGATTTTCCCATGTCCATGGGTGCTCTGCCAAGCGTTGTCATTTTGCTTTCTCACCAGACCAAATGTAGGCCAGTCTGACAGTCATCACCAGGGCTAACAACCCTGGGACCTCTCTCCTTTTCAAGTCCTTTCCTATGAAGGGAACATTAAAGGTGGAAGTCTCCACAAGTTCACCATGAAGGAATGGGCATGGCATTGTCCCACTCCCATTTCCGATGGGAGGGAAGGACATGCAGGTTACTTGAGCAGAGGTCTTCTATGCCTGGTGAGAAGCTCAAGGAAGTATGGATTTATTTGTCCAACATTTAAAGGTAAAAGCTGAAAATCCTGAGATCTAGAACTCATTTTGCCTGGTGAGCATGGATGTACCCAAGAAGTAGCAATACCTGTGCGTCTCCCATGCTGTTGCCCATTCTGGTGTGACTTTCACTTTCCCTGAAAAGGAGGTGAGGGATAGGCCTGCCTAAAGGCTTTTTAATCTCTGATCTTTCCTTTGAGTGACCTTCTGGGCTAGTTTTGACTTGAGGGATGTTAGGAACTGGGGACTTTTCCTCCTGATCCTCTTTGTGGAGGTCATTAAAGAACTGTTTGTGCTAAGCAGTCCCAAACTGACTGCACCGAACAACCCAGAAATCCTCTGCAAAACCAGCAAGCTGTGGATGAAAACTATCAAAATGTGATGTTTTATTTTCTGTCATAGTTGGCTTTCCAAATCTCAGTGCCATTCAGTTTTCCAGCAGTAGCACCTCTGCACTAGGAACTAAAATGAGATACTGACTTATACAGTAAACGTTCAGAGTGGAAAACAAGATCTCTTGAAACAGCGTCATGGTTTTATCCAACCTCAGGAACAGCCAGGAAGGTTTCACAATCAGAGTTCATCTGACACATTTACCTGGTGCATACGAAGTCTAACTTGAAGTCAGATTTTGCTTTCAAAGCTAGACAAAAAATTGGTTGTATTCAACAATGTGACTGTTTGAGTAACCTCTGTAGACAGGATGCGAGAAGCTCACAGGTAAATGTTATAGAAAGCCCAAAGCAATATTTGTACAGCTATTCTTAGCAGTGACTTTATTGACCCAACATAATCTGTGTTGCTTAAGATGCCAGTTCTGGTAAAAAGTACTAGACTGACAACTGTGGGGACTTGAGGTTTTTTTATTCACTGAACTGAGAGAAAAGGCAGCAGTAGGGAATGCTTCCTCTGCAGCACTCCCTGCCAACTTCATTCTTATTACCTACTTTTGTACAGAAGCCGTGTTCAGGTGTTCCAACCAGTTTACACTCCCTCTGCTGAGCACTGTAAAAATAGATAACGTCTTCCATTCTAGCAGGCAGGACCAGGAGAGTAAAGCAATTTTCACTCCCCTGAGGCTCCCAGTCTAACTGCAGCTACATACAGTGGATTTTTCCTGTCCAGACCAAGACCTAGAAACTCATTTCATGCAGGGAACAGTGTGAACATCTGGTATCAGCTAATCACTCACCGCCTACTCAGGCTGCTGTCAAAATCCTGTTTTAGTAGGACCCTGACCTAAAGCTGTGACACGTTTCTGGGTAGTACATATGCTTAAGCCAAGAGAAAAGGAACGGAAGAAGAAGGAAAACTAAGAGAAGGGGCTAGTTAGCAGTGACAGTGCGTTACTGAGACATTTGTTTGCCACAGTGGCAGCAGAACAAGACAAACTTGTGAAAATTACCTTTGATGGTCAGGGCTGAAGCTGAAGAACCTGACAAGATCTTGATTCTGGGGGAATTCCAGTGAAAGGAGTTGGCATCCCCATTTGGAGTCCATCCAGTTCAGCACTCAGTGACAAGTGCAGCCCTTCAGCATAGATCACTCTAATTGCATCCTATTTACTGCTTAATTGCCCTATAAACAGACACACACATACAGCATAAGAAGAGAATTAGGATCTGTAATTATATGCAATTAGCAACATTCATGGCTCCCTGTTCTACTTATCCCTAATGAATGGCCTGTGCAAACAGCAGGCTTGGTACTGGGACAAATTTATGTATGATATGGGCAAAGGTAGCACCAAAGATTAGCACCATTTGTCACAGAGTGAGGAAACGGAGGAGTATCATGGTCTAGCATGAGGGACGAGCAGGTCCCCAAGGCCTGGGGAAGGGTCAGAGGGACAGAGCGTGCCTGGAGGATTCAAAGAACTGGACTTGACAGTGTGGGTTCAGGAAAACTATTCTGGTATCTTTATGCATCAACTTCACCACCTTCAAGACAGAGCTGGCACCCTCATCTTTGAAATGGAGGCAGGACATACAGAAAAATGTTATGAAAGAGTTACGGTATACCGTTACTTCAACAATCCACAAGTGGCTTACATGTAATTGTAGTCCAGTAAACACTTTGAAATCTTAGGGGGTGCAAAAGAATTAGAGAGGTACAATATAAAGGTGTCAGCACTGCACCTGGTGAGAGCAGCACTGGCTGAAGGGGCACAAATGTGTGGCTGAGGAACTTCTCCAAAGTTGGAAATTTTAGGGCTAGGCAAAGCCAGATGCATCTGAGGTGTTGACAACAGACCACAGGGGAGTAGGGACATCCTCATCACTTACAAAACTTAGCAATTACAAAACAAAGCAATTAAATGTTGGAAGACTTTATTCTTGGGTGCAAAAGAAGTCCTTCTGTGCCCAACAGATGGAGAAAATGGAGTTTTCTGTCCCTAGCAGCTATGGTTCTGGGAAACAGAGCTGGGCCTTGAATGAATCAAAACTGTCTGCGAAGCACTCCAGCAGATCTGTCATTTGCTAAACAGTGATGGTAGTGGTGAAAAAATATCCATGTGCTAGAGAAATCTGCTTGAAAAGGGAAACCACCCAGCTGGGCTTCCGCTCTCCGTGTGAATTCAGGCTGTGCTATTATCTGGGAGGCTGCCTTCCTGCTGGCAAACGTTAGCCAGTACCTTCTGGAAGAGAAAAAACCAAAACATATTTTATGGCCCAGCTCTCCTGGGGAGGCGTATCCTCCCCAGGAGGAATTCAGCAGCTTAGCTTAGAATTGCTCTTTTGGTCTCTGCCATTTTTTTCTTGCATTCCCAGCAATGCAGGTGGTTCCCTTCGGCCTCCTTAGGCCCATCCTTGCAGCGTTTGCTCTCTTTTCCTCGTGAGGACCATGTATCCCTCTGGACTTCACCATGCCAGCCAGTGCAGCCGAGCTGCCTGGGGTGGCCGTGCTGCTGCCGCCTGGGAGAGACTCCAGCAGCCTTGCTGCAGGCAGCACCCAGAGGGGTGTTTTGCACCGCAGGCAGAAAAGACTTGTATGTGCAATTTGTTTTGAGAGGGAAAATCTCTAGGAATTACAAATTTCTGTTCTCTTTTGTTTGGTTAAGGTCAGAAAAACTCATCTTGGTGGGGCTGGCGTCCCTTTCCACACTCAGCCCGTGGCAGCTAAGGCTTCTTCTCATTGTACTCATCTGGTTAGTCCCCTTCCCGCTGGCTGCCCTGATCCAAGAGGGATTGTTTACTGAAACATCCTGAGCAGAACCCCCGACACAGGCTCTCTCTTACATGGCCCCAGACGTAAGAATAAGTGAAGGAATTTTTTCACCCACCCAGAGCAGAGTGTAAGCCACGGGTGGGTGGGTAGCAGGTTGGCTCTGTCAGCTTTGGAAGATAGTAAAGCATCTCTCTGGAGAAAGGCAACTCCAGCTCACCCTGGGGACTCATCCTTCCACTTCCTTTGAGAAAACGCTTCTGGTTCATCCCTTCCTGGCACATGCTTGGCTTCTTGGACCTTTATTTCCATGAAATTGTCTGAGTTTTTCTGTGCTGTGTGGAGCAGGTTTCATTCAGTTATCAGCTCATCTTCTCATCACACAGGTCTTGCTCACAAATTTGGGTCCCCATAACTCAGAAGAGCCCCACATCTCCTCACTGCTGCCCCATACCACCCCTCAGGCTGCCTGGCCCTGCAGAGCACAGCATCACAGCAGGGCAGGCGCCTGGCTTGGTGCAATCCTGGCAACACAGCAGGGACTGCCGTCGGTTTTCCCTGTGCTAAGGATTCTGGCACAAAGTGACACTGGCCAGGCATAAGCCTATCGATCTGGAGGAGCTCAGTGCTGGCCCTGCTTCAGCTGGAGAGCTCAGCAGGACTTCAGCATTGAATAATCACAGCAACCGAGGCACAGACTCCGTGCTCAGCAAATGCTATATTTAATGTGATTAAAATAATTACAGGCATTGCAGAAAGAAAAAAGACTGCCTGCACCTTTGGTGTGTGTTGACACTAAGGGTCACTGTTTTCTTTAAATTCTTTTACCTGCCCTGGAGCATGACAGCCTTTGAGATCTAGCAATGGCAGGAGAGGGGAAGAGCTTGAAACAAATTCTGCACTGAGCCCCAGCAGCACCCTGGGGCCAGACTCTTCTCCTTACCTCACTGGCAGCCAGGCCTCTGCTCGAGGCTGGTGGGAACTTAAAGCAGGGGTGCATCTTATGGCTGCCTAAAGGGCCTCTCTGCCAGCAGGAACCTTCTGACAGTGTGAGGAAGTCCATTTTTATCTTTGGCATGGGAACAGCAGAAAGACCCTACCATTGGACTCAGAGAGAGAGACCTAAGATGACATTTCTAAGCCCTCCATCAGACCAGCAGCTGCAGCAAACAAGATTCTTCTTTAATTTGCCAGTAGACACTGAACTGCCTCACGATGAACAGGTTTTTGCGGCTTGTATATATGGGGGATGGATTCACCCGAACACATCTGTGGGTTGCAGATGGGGTGAGTGTTTTGCCAAACTTCAGGAGACCTTAGGAGCTTGGCTGCATGCACAGAAGTAGCAACAATTTCAGGGGCTTTTGCAAAGCAGCACCCACAATCACAAGCCATTTCCTTTGTTCTTTCCAGAGCTCACAGCTCTCCCAGCATACTAACAGTGCTGCTCTGTAAATCCTAACAACATCCAGCAGGATGGTTGATTCAATAGATCATGGAATAAGTGCATGTGGGGGGAAAGGAGAGGCATGAAGAGATACTCTAAATAATTTTTAAACCTGGGCAGATCAGATATGCTGAAGCAGCTCCTTACACCCTGGAGGATGCAGCAGCTGAGCAGGTGATTGATGAGGCCCCATCTTGGCTGTGCTGAATGCTCTACCACGGCATGGGCAGGGACACATCTGGGGGAGCTGGGGTGGAGCTGCGAGGAGGCAACCTTAAAATTTGGCACCATTTGGCAGCTGGCTGTTTGTTTAGCTTTGGGAATTCCTCCCTGTTTGTGTTGCTGCGAGGGGATTGACATAACTATTTCTGGAAGTGTCTTACATCAAAGAATTTTTATGATTAAAATTATTTCTTGATTTTAAAAATAATAAATTTCACAGTAGCTCATAATGGCCCTGTCAGCAAACCAGTTATTTCTCATGCTCCTTGGAGAAGAGCAGTGACAAAAATCAGTGAGCTGGGTAAGTGGAAAGAAAGATGAAAGAAGTTTGCATAATAAAATTCCATGAGGATAGTGGAAGGAGAAATGTGCCATGGCAAGCTATAGGGATAAGGAATGAGGAGGGAGAGCAGGCTGGCTGAAGCAGTACAATGGGCAGTGGGAGAACCATAGCAACAGAAGCAGATTTAGGTGAAAAAGCAAAAAATACCTCCCAGGGTGAGGTGTCTCAGGGCAGGGAGATGACTGAACAGGACTGAACCAAGTGCAGGCAAAGAAAATCTGTCTGCAGTCAGCTGGCACTTGCTTCAGAAAATGGGCTGGTGGAAGTCAAAGCAGACTCTTACCTCGGTTCATACAAACCCTGACATGCCTGGTTTTCTCAGAGCCGGAGCTGTTCTTAGGCTCAGCAAAAGTTATGGCAGCATTAATAACCATGATGGTTGACTCTAGCCCTAATGTCCAGTTGAATGCTTTCTGGAATGAGTCCATACTGTTCTGCACGACGTTGGGTCCTGCTTCCCTGTGCCATTTTATTGCCTAGTTTCTTATGCAAGTAATCTGATTAGACTGCGGCAGATAAGACAGCAAAGTATTGCTCTGCTACAAGGATAATTAATTTTAACCTATGATTTTGAAATAATTCTTACACTGTTTGTTCTCTATATTTATAGACTCCAAGCTTTTAAACCCAGAAGGCAAAGGCCAATTCAGCCTGACAACCTGTTTGAGCAGCCTAGCCAGACGGTCTTACCAACAATTTTAGTTTCAGAACAGCAATATCTTTTTGAGATCCGCTACCTCTAATTTTTTTCTGGTCACTTTTTCCTGGTCCTCAGAGTCCATTGCAAGAACTGTTCCAACTTTCAGGTGCAGGTTAGGGCATATTCAAGCGGTCAGCAGACTGTGAGCCCTTGCAGGTTTAACAATATTGCAGTTTCCTTGATTGGTGACTCTGCTGGTTCCCACCAGTTCTGCTTCCCACCATCACCCCAACCAAGGACTTGTCATAAATATGTTCAGGATTGCAGTAACAAAGTGCTCAGCAAACAATATGGTTTATGCAAGGTGTTTTTCTGTTAAGAATGCTTCAACGTGTTCATAACAATGCTATCCTTGTGATCCAAGTTTTCCCCTTTGGCACAAGAAAGATACACAACCTTTAGTTTCAGCCAGTGGTAAATCTGGGTCTCCCGCAAGAAAAATGGCTTGATCAATGTACTCATTGTCGGTGTTGAGGACCAGATCATATGCTGTTGGTGGATCATAAAAGATAAGGTGAGGTAGGCTTTAATTGTATTTGTCACTCTGTCACTAGCAGCCTTTCACCACGTTGTGTGAAATGAGATATTACTAATGCTATTTGTCTGCAGTAGCAGCAATCTTTCCCCAGCTGTGCAGGCTGGCACTGTAATTACAAGGACTGCTTTTTTGCACTGTGTGCTGACTGCTCACAATCCCCAACCACTGGCACTTGCTTTTCTTCAGTTCCTTTCTTTAATGAGGAATTAGCCTATACAATGGGGGACCCATAGTGAATATAATTTTCAGGTGGATACCTATGCCATAGCTTTCAATTATTATAAAAGCCGCATTAACTGAGTTAAATTATTAAGAAATATTTCCTGGTGTATGAAGTGGCAGCTGTTCTGGGAAGAGGGTAATTCTCCAGGCTCACAAAATCATATGAAAACGGAGCGTAACTCCTTGCTGGAGAAATATCACTGGCTGTCTCTACTCAGTCTCAGCTCTTAGGTTTGAAAAGTAATCTTAAGCCTACGTGTGCCCGCATGCAAAAAAGCTGCAAAACTTGGATGCAGGGCTTGAACCCTGACCTTTGGAAAATGCTGTTACAGTAATGCCCCTAGTGCTGCCTACCCATGCGATGCTGTGTGAATATAAAAGGGGTCAGGTTTGAGTCCTGATCTTGCTTTTTCCATGTGAAAGACATTTGGACAAATAACCACAGCTACTTGGTCTTTCACAGAGTGAGACCAGATAACATGGCCCTCTACTTCCCCTTGCCACCCCACCATTTTGCACATACAACCAACAAAACTAGTGAATGAATATGTTTGTGAATGTGACAGTTTCACTCGGATCTAATCCAGATTCCACCAACAATGTTGTAGAGTAATTTTGTGGATTTTTTTTTTCCTGTGGGCTTTTAGCTTCATAGTTATATGCAGGTATTTGATCTCCTCTGCTCTTAAAATATTACCAGAAAGGCTAAGAGACATTAATGTGGGGATAGGTGGCAGATCTGAAATGTGTTATCAACACTGCCTCTATGTGGGTAAACTAACATAGTAGAAATGTAAGTTTAAGGCAAAATCTGTTTAAAAGATTCCAGATTTGCCTCCCCAGCCCTTACAGACAAGGCTGTATGGCAATAACTACACATACAGAGCAGTTTAAGTTCTCTCTTCATAAACAGAATGCACTGGGATGCTCCAGAGACAGTATGTCAAGTTTCCTGAGTTTGGAAACCTGTGGAAACTCAGAGCAGGGAAGATGACCCTCAAATATCCCTTTCTATTCCCAAATCAATTGCCTCCCTCAAAGCAGTGAGGCTGAGACAGGCTACTGGGTTGTAATATGAATATGTTGTGCCCAACTTCAGACTTTGAAGGTCTCTTAGAAGTTTCAGTTAGCAGGGAGGGAAGAGGCTATCTAGTGCTACAGAGGCACAAAGCATCATTTCCTCCTCTCTGAACTTCAGTGGCTGCCCAAACGCTTGTAGATTCAGTTCAAGAGCTCTCACAATCCTGAGATCTTGGCTTACTCATCAGTCACCTTTCTTCATGACAACACTGTCATGAGGCACAAGGGATGCCAGCTGCCAAACTCATTGCAGTAGGTGCAGATCTCTGGAGAATTTCCTCCCTCAGACCTTATATTTAGCTATAAATAGAGAACAATGCAAAACAGAATTTACTGGGAATCTCTTGGTTGCTTAGCTGGATGCCTTCTCTCTGGACAGACGAAGACCATCCAGGGTAGCACAGTATTTTAAACACTTGTTTATTTCTTCATTGTGCTGGATGCCTGGATTGTGCTAGACATACTGTAGTGGTGGGCACTGACTCCATCCGGCAGCTAAATTATTTCGTATTTTCTTGGGACATGGGCTGGCTGTACGTGCAATCAAGACAGGCTTGCACTGAGCCTTCAGCTGCATCCCACTCTCCTGCTGCTTAATATGTGATAGTGCCCATTAGCTGCTTTCCAGTCTCTGGCAAGAGAAGAGAGTGTTCTAAATGCAGGAAGGGTCACAGGGAATTTTAAACAACCAGAAATCCTCTGGTTGAACCAGCTGTAGGCAAAGGTCACTCTCTGGCTGTCAAACACCAGCCCTGCTGCCAGCAGGACACACGCAGTCACTGCTCCTGAATCAGCTTCTGGGGTGGACAGGGACGGAGGAAACCAAACACAATCAATCCACCCCATGCACATCTTGAGATGTCACTTATGGACTGGGACATCATCCTCTGTACCTGCCTGAAATATTTCCTTAGTGGTGGCATTTGAACAGCAGTCTCCTGGGATTTAAGCTTCCCAGACCTAGGGGAGGGATTGGTAGCCTGGATCCTAAATGAATCTAAATGGATTACATTTAGAGCACCAGAGCTGAATTTTTGAGGTGAATGCACAACTTCTGTTGTGGCTGTTTCACAAGAGTGATAAGTAGTGCAGCACTGGAGCAGGCTGCCTGGTTGAAATAGTTGTGAAATCTCCATCCTTGGAAATACACACAGCTTGGCTGGACAAAGGGCAAATAACCTGACCTTAGCTGGCCCTGCTTTGAACAGGGACTGGGACCAGATGATTCTCAGGCATCCTTTCCAACCCAAATTATTCTCTGGCGCTCTGATGTCATATCAAGATGACATGGCTTTTAAGAGAACTGTGAATATTCTTAATGCATGCTAAAAAGATGATTGAACACAGGCATCTAAACTTACATTCCTAACCTTTAGGTAAATAAAAGTGACCAAAAGTCCCAAATCCACTGATGTAAATGGGCTCTCCCTTCTTTTAAAAATATTGCTACTTTTCACTGCTCACCTTAACCTTCCCTTTAATTCATTCTTCTGGGGTTTTTTTGTAACTTAATAATGAAGAATTCCAATTTATCTAATAGAGGTGACCAGGAAGAAAGACTTTTAAAAAAGGAACAAATGTAGAACTGTTGAAAGATTTATTTATTTTTTTAAAGAATAAAATAAAACCCATAACACCACCCCCTCCCCCAGACGACCCACAGCCAGGAAATATAAATCCTACAAAAGTATCAAAGCAGCCCAGTGTTTACAGCATTTATCTCAGGTATGGGCAAGCCAGAATTAAGACCTTTACTCTTTCTGCTTCATTATGTGGCCGATGTTTTTAATTATATTTGTTTTGGCATAGGATAGGCTGAGTGCAACCTGAGATCTGATGTCTACTAGGGGATCAGGGGCTGAAGGACAGCTGGAGGAAAAAGCCAGCTTTGTTCTTTTGCTTTCATCCAAAAGCACGCTCACTTGAATCCTGTAGCAGGCATAACTGGGATGAAATGACAGATCTGAGCCTGTAAATCCAAGAACTGAAGAAAACTCAGTTACACTGGTAATGCATTAGTCTCCCTGAGACAAGCACATACACTGAGCAACAGAATTTCATTAGCTATGTAAGATGGAGTCTTTTCAGAACAGCACAGGGGTGCAAGTCTTGAGTAGATGAAACATTTTAATGTATTTTTTTTATATTTTCAAGAAAGGATCCTATATTTTTCTTTTGGGTTAGATTCTTGCCAGCTCTTTTCCTTCTCTGCTGCAGAGTGCAAAGATGCGCAGTCCTGTTTTCCGCTCCCATCTCTGGTGGGGAGGTGAATCAGGGGTTAGGGTTGCTGTTCCGCCAGCAGGTTACACACACAGAGTAGGTCCAGTTGCAATTCATCTGTGGATTAAAGCATAGGTTGGGTGGCCTGCCTTGCCAGGAGTCACTCTTGGGGATATTCCTGTTACAGCAGCTGTAAACAGGGTAGGAAAACCCCTGTCTCTTCTTTGCAGGCTAAGGATCTCTTTTCAGTACAGCCTGGAACAAAACTTGCCAAGAGCATCACTTGAGAACTTGCACAAGTGCTGCTCCTGTTGCAGTGCTGAGTTCTTAAAAAATAATGCAGGCATGAACAGAACCATTACTAGCCCTTAAATTTTTAGTGAAGCCAAAAAAAAGAAAATTGGCAGGGAAAGAAATGTTCTTTTCTGACTCCTGAAAGAGCACTACAGGCAATGGGGAGCAAACAGCAGTATTACAGGCTAATAACAATGCTGCTTGAGGATTCCTTTAAAGTAATAAATATGTTTTTAATAAGCATATTTCCTCATTTTGGAGCTCTGGGTTCACATACAGATATAATTTCATGTGCAGAGTGTGGCTGTGAGAATGCATCTGAAATGCCTGGGGACTCTCTGGATGGGAAGGGCTGAGTATGTAGGGGAACAGCTTCCCCTTTAGAAGGGATTAGTCTGAATTCTCTCTCAAAGAGCGGAAAAGCTGGTCGTGTTCCAGCCCCCTCCCTGTTCTCTGCCTCCCCCAAAGGCGACTGCATGTGCTTCAACAAGCGCTACCCAAGAGAGTGCGAGACCCAGCGCCTGAGCAGGGCAGAGCATCAGCATCCTGGCTGTGCCTCCCAAGTCACACTATGGGGTACAGGCTGCTTCCCGCCCCAAGCTTCTGTGTGGGGGCCACCAGCCTCTGGGACAGCCACAGGGAATGTGCTGGCAATGCTGCAGTGTCATGGTCCAATGGTCTGTCTGCCAGGAGTCCCCGCCGCCTATTTCTCATGGATCTCTAATAAAATTAATAGCATGTTGGTGCACTGTCGGGTGAGGGAGACAGTAGGGAGGGGTACGCAGACTTCGGGTATGATTATCTTGTCTTCCCATGCTTTTTGCCTTTTAGTAAATAAACCTAATAAGATACTGGGCAGCAATTCAATCTGTCACACTTCACACATCAGAATAATTCAGCCAGAAACAGAAAGTGTTCAACCCCCATTAGAGTCAGTGCCCTAAAGAACAGGCTGATTTATCTGGTTTTTGGCTTGTAATGTATTTCACATCAATTATGCACTGCCAACCAAAGTAGCTTCATGCCAAGCTGTGATCTGCTTTTCTCTTAGAGACATCCTAACCATTTTACTTCTTCTCAGACTGCTTGTTGGCAGGTTCCTATTGACAGCAAAGTCTCAAATATGTGAAGAAGTCATTCACGGCATCTTGTTCCCAGTACTGCAAGTTAATTCCCTTTGTGACGTAAGGTCCTGGATCGGTTCACCCCAAAGACTTTTCCTCTCATTACAAGGAATGTTAGTTTTGCCTGGCCTTGTTCCAGTTGTGTCTGAGCAGAAGTAATGTGTTTGGAGCAAAAGGTGACCATCCCACTGACCCCATAACCACCGGAACGACCACAGCTGCCCTGACTCTCACTCCCTGGCAGAGCAGGGATTCAACACTCTCAGCTTAGGCTGTTCTAAAAGAGGTGGCAGAGAAAGGAGCAGGGGTGCTGACACCATGGTCCGAACCACTGCGATGGGAACCTGGTTTCGTGTTCACTATACAGCCATGTGCTTTGATGCTGGGTGGGAAGTTCTTCCAGAGAGAAGGATCCTCTCTGCATTGTCAGGCTGCTCCTACACCTCTGCCTCATTGCTGCATTGTCATGGTAATGTATCTGCTTCAAATGAAAAGCAATCCATTTTTTTATTACTCAATGAATCCTTCATACCAAATTCCATATTGCTTTGCTCTTTATATTGCCACTAGCACAAAAGGTGAAATTTTTTATACCTAAACTGCATTTTGCTGCAAAGACGCAGGTAATGTCCACAAGAGAAGAGCAGGGCCGTTGGCAATGTCAGTCACATTAAAAGAGTGTTTCTTAGCAGATGTTTCTGTAAAGCAGAGGTGAACCACCCCTGTTGCTCAGCTCACTGTCTGATGTAATGCTGTCTTGCCTTCCCTAGCTTTCATTGCACGGTGCACCTTCTGTATCCAAGTTTTCATGAATCAGACCTGGAATTCACAGCCCATGCCAAATTGTTCATCCCATGCCATTTGAAGTGTTGCTGAATTGGACATTATTCAGATTCTGGCTTTTCGATCATTAGCAAACACACAGGGAAAAAACAGATTTTATTTCTCTCATCCCACATTCCCATCATCTATCCCATTATGAAAGCCTGTTGCAAGCACACGTGGAGATCTTTGTTCAAGGCAACCTTGTAGCTGCAAACCTGGGGAGCAAGTGAAAGGCAGGCAATAGCCCTTTGCCAGGGAGAAGCTGGAGTTTTTTACATTCTTCTTGCATGAAGCTGGAGCCTGAAGGGGAAGGCACATCATTAAGAGGTGCAGGTAAAGCCCATACCTGCCCAATGTGTCCAGGACCCTGATCCTAATGGGGATCAAAATGGAAATGTTAATTGATTCAGCCATCAAGCTGGCTACCATTTCTACTGTTAGCAAGGCCAAGCAGGAGATGAATCATTCTCAGTGGCTGGCTCTGCCCCAGGGATAAGGGAGCTGTAAAGCCAGTCCCTGGTGACACTGCAGTGCCAGGAGTGTGCATGCATTTGCCAAAGCAGACCCAGAGGAGCTGGCCTGCTCCTTCTTGATGTCTCTGCCCTCTGCAGCAGGGCAATGGGGCTGGGCAGAGGGGGGCTTGCCTCCTCTGGTTGCCCTCTGAAAGGGAGAGGGAAGCTTTCATTGTAGAGAATTTCTTTCTAATAGCTAATCTAAATCTACCCTCTTTCAGTTTAAAGCCATTACCCATGGAGCTCTAGAGCCACAGGCACTGGAGCCTGGAGACTGTGCAACGCTACCCGTATTTAACTCGCCTCCAAACCAGAGGAAAGCACTGGTCCCTCACATATGTCTTACTTCTGTTTAAGGACAAGTCAAAGGTCCTGCTGAATCAGGACATCCCATCTCTGACTCAATGACCAGTGACAAAAGCATGACCTTACCATCACAGAGTGTTTCCAAGAGTGGGAGGGCAGCGATTTCTTCCTGATGCAGATGGAAATCAGCCTTGCCTTGAAGCACAATGGCCTTATCTCATAATTATTTCCTAATGAGTATCATTTCACATGCAAATCCCATCCATGCAAAAATTTAATCCTTTTTAAAAATCTGAACAAGTGACAGGGTCTGTAATTTCCTGCTGTGGCAACACCGCACAGTGTCATCAGGCAGTATGGGGGTTTCAGCACCCACTGGTCTAGGTTGCCCGTGTGCTGCTTGAAGCGTTGCCGGTGCGCTTGGGGGCATTGCTGCAGGTACAACCAAAGCTGTGAGGGTACCACACCAGACAAATGGGGAACTGCATACTGCAGGTGCTTGCAACCTATGGGGCCTTTATAAAACAAGCTTTTCTCCATAAAAGCCCATTCAGGAGGCAAAATGCAGCTACAAAACTATAACTGAGGTGCTTGGGGAGCTGAAAAGGGTCCTGGTATGTATCAGGGGACGGGGGTGACCACCAGAGGTGTGGGAATTGCAGGTCATGCTGATAGGTGCCAGCTGCCAGCCCAGGCTGACCTTGG
This sequence comes from Falco rusticolus, assembly GCF_015220075.1. Classification (NCBI taxonomy): domain Eukaryota; kingdom Metazoa; phylum Chordata; class Aves; order Falconiformes; family Falconidae; genus Falco; species Falco rusticolus. The sequence continues at coordinate 45,100,155 of NC_051193.1, forward strand.
CTTAGCACAGGGCTAGCACAGGACTTTTAGCAGACACTCTGTATGACATCCTTGTCCAGGCTGGGCCTTCCCAGAGGTAAAATATTTATATCCTTCACTAATTGTCAACCCCATCTCCACCTGGCACCTTCTTAAAGACTTATTTGGGATGTACTGGGGAGACTTATTTTTTAATTGTTTATATCATTACCTCTTTCTTGTGTCATTGAGAAGCAGGAAGGGAGAAAAAAGAAACCCAAAGATGTGAATTGGGTTAGTAATGATTGCTGGTCTTCAGCAACCTGCAGCTGAAAGTCCCCAGCTGACAGCACCCTGTGGGCTGATTCCCATGTCCCTGCTAGAGGGGAAGTCCTGGTGGTCTGCTGAGGATGCGGAGGAGGAGGGAGAAGCAGAGAAAGGCAGCCTTCAAGGAGTTGTTTGCAGCTTTCTGTCCACTCTCAGGGGGCTTAATTTAAAAAAGTTGGAATTGATCTTCAAATAGGTTTGGTATTTAGATAGGAAAACCTCCAAACTCATCTTCCTCAAATACAGCATTTTAATGTGATGAGCACCAACTGTCTCTAGATATTCATGTTCTTTTTCTTGATGATTCCTCTGCTGGTTCTCTGTATGAACCAAAACAGCTCACAGTTGCTATCTGAGCTCATGCTGAGAAAGGCAGGAGAGGGCTTATACCTGAGGGTCCTGCTTGCTTTACCTGGGCTGGGAGCCTGCCCAGTCAGCAGCCTTCAGCTGTGACCTGTCAGCATCAAACTCGTTGCTACTGGATTGTTTCCTCATGATCAAAGTACAAGTGGTACAAGTTTGGATATTGCAAGAAATAAATCTCATCTCTGTCTCCCGGGAGACTCCTCTAAATGGAGTAACCCATCCTGCAGAGGCTTCACCAGTGACAAACTGTGTGTGTCTAATGTTGAACTAAACCCAAAATATACAGATTGACAAGAAAGAGTATCTTGGCCTGGGGACAGGAATGCAAAAAGAGACAAAGTACAGAGACCAGGAAAGGAAAAGTAAAGCCATGAGGCCAGTTAATTTAAGAGACATGAGCTGCTCCAGGCTGCACGCCTTCTCGCACAGCACTGTGACTGCTGGAGTTAATGCCAGAGTATAAAGCAAGCTTTTGTGCTAGCTGGTGCTGAGGAAACCTTCACCCACAACTGGAGCTGGGGGAAGAGGACAGTTTCCTTGGAGCCAGAACCCAAATCTGTGGAATATTTGTAACCAGGGGAAAAGCAAAAAAAGTCTTCCAGATGGCAGGAGATGGCAAAGCAGACTTACATATTGGGAAACCTTGGGTTTGCTGCCAGCCCTGGCCCTTGTAGATTTGTGGCTTTACACAAAGTTAAAGCATGATTGAGCTCTGCTCACTTCAATGTATTGCCTGGCTTTCTATTACGGAGCAGCAGTTGAGAGGCCAAAGTACAAAGCTTTTTTGTGTAAAGATGGTTCATTCAAAGTCAGCCTAGAATAAATAACAGCAATAAATTGCTGCATCGGAGACCTGTGTGTTAGCCCACGTAAGAGCAATTTGGTGGCCAGCAGTTCAACCCTTAATGGAGCTGCTAGTGACGCAGGGACACATGCTGCCTTGTCAAACCACAACAGGCATTTCTGGGTGGTCTTGTGAGAAAAGGCAGGACCTACTGCATGCTTTGAAGTGTTTTCTTCAAGGCAGCAGGTGAGTAGTTTTAAGAACTGCAGAGAAAGTAATCTTCCCCACTGGTGTTACATTTAAGCTGCAAATAAATCTACTTTTTCTGAAGGTCATTGCTGTGCTGCCATTTCTTTCACTGCCCTTCTCTCTGCCTGTCCCCTGGCCTATCCTTGTCACCTGTCCCTGTCTCTGAATGGCATTCACATGCCACAGACCTCAGCATGTGGTCTAAAGGGCAGCATTCCCTGGTGTGGAGAGCAGAGAAAAAGCTGAGAACCAGAGATAACCTTGTTTATTCTCCTGTTTCCTGGCCACATTGGTATAATTTTTCTATTATTCTCTTCCCTTCCCAAAAGAACGAACATGTCTGAGAAGATGCACATTTAGGAGAAACACAACCATACAGCAGGTGCTGGTGGAAGCTATATGTATGTCACAGTTAAAAAAAATATGAAAGGAGCCTAAATTGGCCATTTTCTTCCTCGTTGCAATTCTTCAGGAAGAAAAATAATTCTACATTGACAAAAAAGAGGAAGAAAGCCTGGGAAAGGCAGCTGTTATCTTTGCATATATAAATGAAACATGCATTCAAACCACAGAGGTATTCTACAGGGGCAGCCAGCCCAGAGAGTATCCTGAGGTCCTATGAGACAGACCATAAAAACAAAAAACTTGATCACCCTCTGTATTGAAAACTGGTTACTTTACAGTCTAGGGATGATTTATGATGCCATGGGATTTATGCCTCCGAAAGTGGTCTTGTTGCTTAGTGGGAGAGCAGCCTGCATAGTCCTGGCAGTCTCTGGTCTTGCATGAGAGCTCTGAGCACCGGGAGTTGAGCATTAGCCCCGTTTTGGCCTATTGCTCCCAGCAGAAACAAAAGATGATAGTTTGCTAATCCCTTAAACCACTCTTAGCAATAGAGAAGTATTATGTACAAAAAATCACATTGACTTTACTGTAATGAAAGTACTGATAAAATAGTTACTATATTTAGAGACAGACTCCTATGACTGTGGTCTCACTGCAAGGCGCTTCTGCTCCTCAGTTATGTAGCTAGTTACTCCAACTCAAAAAGCTTCAGAGTAAAGTCTTTTCTTCTAATAGCTTCCCAAAGCTGTGTCCTGTTCCTGTGCCAAGCTTTTTCTACCTACTTGCTGTCTCCTAAAGTGCTGGTTGCACAGCATGCAGTAACCCCTAAACATTTTTCAGCAGGCTTTCTGCTGAGTATATTTCTGCCCTTGGGACTCCCTGCAACCCTTGGTCCTGATAAGTGAACCACTTAGCCCTTCTGCTCTCTAATGGTACTCTGCCTGACACAGTTCTGCCATCGGCAGGTAAAAATAATTCCTGTCCCAGGTGGGTAAATCTCAACAAATCTTACCTCCTTATGGGCTGTAAATAGCCCATGAAACCTGCTTCTTCCTAGTGAACAGATGGGTAGCACCATATTTAGTATCTCTAAATGGACGGGAGCTTCTGTTCCTTACTTCTTATAATTTATCAGTCTAGTTGGGGAACAAACATGTATGTGAAGACAATGGATATCCCAATGCCTGATAGAGACAGTGACACATGTCTGGGGCTCTTAGGAATAGAGCTCCTAAAAAGAGCATGCCAGAATTGGGGATAACTGTAGATACACAGTCAAGGTGTGGAGATGGTGCACATTGATACACTTAGTCTGGCTTGAAATTGTAGTTTAACTGAAATTATATAATTGGGTCCAAATAACAGCACTGCTGTGTATGCTCCAAGTTCCCAGCAGGCCGCAAAAGCCAACCAATACGATGTGTAAATCTCTGTGTGATTATCTTCTGTTGGTATTTATGGGGGACAGTCCCTGCAGAGGTTGATTTAGGGCTAGATCTAGGGTCGATGTAACACTTTCGGTGCAGGGTGTAGGAAAAGAATACCTCAGACAACTCTGGAAAATATATGCTCTGTAGGTGCTGAGGTATAAGCATATGTGCCTAACTCTCTGTCATTTAGCCCTGATTATTTTAGCTAATAATGTGATGTGATTTGATTATTTGCAGTGTATGTAATTATAGCACTTGTATCTCCATTGTTCAAAGTGCTCCTTGTGGGAGAGATTATTCCTGTGAACGACACAATTTGTTCTTCCATGACAAATCTTAATTTTTTAAAAAAGCTAAATATAGTGTGGCTGAAGGATCTTAAACTTTGTCACTGTTGCTTGCTGTAGTGGAAGGAATCATATATTGAACACTCGGGTTCACCATTTCAGTACATTAATCACTGTTGTATATGATGCATTAGAGCAGGAGCAGGCTGCACTGATGTGAAGGGAAAGTTACTTATTTAATGAATTACTATACTTGCAAACTGTCTGAAACAGGTGGGAAAGGGCAAAAATATAGCTCTAGGTAGCATACTTTACCTGCAAATCCATGGCATGTACCATCTCTCCCTGGTTGCAAAGCATTGTCTTGAGACAGTGGTACATTGTATCTCTAAACCATCTTAGAAGGGATTATCTGCCCACAGGAACAGGGTAGTTACTTGTCCCAGCTGTTGCCATACTGGATAAGGACATCAGTTCATCAAAACCTTTCAAGCCTGCTTCTAATACACCAATTTTATTTTCCTACTGCATTAAATTGTCGGCTATGTTTGCCATATCAAATATCTTTGGAGAAAATTACTTTCACACACCATAAAATGTCACATTAATTACAAACAGAATTAACTGTAATATGCATTTACTTCCTCCCTTTTTGCCCAAAAGACAGCAGCTTGCACTGTGCACAGTTCAGAAGTCTGGTTTAGAAAAACATCTCTGATACCACAGAACTATGAAAATTTGAGAAGCTTGTTGGAACATAGTTAGATTTTGGTTCTTGACAGCGCAGACAGTAGATCTTACCATCTTTATTTCCCTTTATTCTGAGTCTAAAACTGACTCTGGGAAATGCCATGTGAGAGTGTTCTTGCTAGCTTTCCAGTAGTCTGTGCTTCAAACTAAGCTAGGAATACCAACAGGACAGACTTCTGAATGGCAGTCAGTACACTTCGTCTTTCTTGCCAGCAAGGCCACCTTCATCTTTTTCCATGAAGGACTTCAGGGATCAACTAATTCATATTCATAGTCTCACCTGGGAAATTTAGGCCACAGGAAGCCTGCAGCCACAATTCATGCCCTGTCAACCTGGTGCATCACACATCCTGCTCTGACATATGTTAATTCATTCATTCACTTCCAGATCACACGCCAAGGGTAGACTCTGGACATGTCCAACTTAACAGGTTAGGAACAAGCACATTTGTCAACATTTCCCTTTCTGAAGGAGCTTTTCATATGGGAGAAACTCTCAAATTTGAGTTCAGGACTTCATACACTTAACGGGAAACAATCTACTGTTGTTCCATGTATCTCCACCTTGCCAGCTGCCACACAGATAGTGCTGTCAGTCTGTGGTGAAACAAGATGAAACTGACGACCGACTTGCCTGACACACTGGGTCCATAAAAGAGGCTTGCAAGCAAAAATTTGCCTAGATCTGAGAATCTAGAAGCAAAAGAGGTAAGAAGGAGAAGGATGGATCAAGCTATCTGATTCAGAATCTCTTTGTGAGCCACAGAGTACCCTTTTTTTGCACATATCAAAATGATGTCAAGCTGTAATGTAGAACATCCTATTTTAGTAACAGATAGGTGATATCTTGAAATAACTTTATAACCAGGCTGGTGAAGACATGTTGTGTCACGGTGTAGTAAAATCATTGCATATGATCTTAGCATGGACAAAATGCATCCAAGGTTCTTGAATTTCCATGCTAAGTCATATCTGTTTGTGGTTCCTCCCCCATCTGCTCCTGAGCAATTCTTTGGCAAACAGCTTGTCAATACTGCAATTTGTCTGAGTCTTACCATAAATAGTTGCCTTTTTGCTCCTGTGATTATCAAGACTCTTCCAGGAACCTAGAGGACATCTGGATCAAATGGTCCACAGCCTGTCTTTAACAATGTAGAAGAAGAAAAGTAATCTCTGATACAGCTGTCCTAATACATTATAGACAGACTGAGAGAGCAAGATGAGTGAGACATCATTAGGTACACAGTGCTTTTACCATCTTCATGTTCAAGGGTCGATGTGCCTACTGACTCACCTGTTTTCTTCCTCCGGCTCCTTTTGGACTCTCTCCTACTCTAAAACATCACTGCTGGAGACAGAGATGCCTGGGAAGTCTCTGTTACATCAACAGACTCTGCCACCCTTCCTCTCTTCCACCCTTTCTTGTGGGCTGCCTTAAAAGCTTGTAGTTATGTGCTGTTTGGCAGACTGTAGCACATGTGGCCCCTTCCTGGAAGGAAGCACAGAAGTATTTTGAACTTAAACTGAGTGGACAGCATCAGTGTTTAGACCAGAAAGATGCAGGTGGGGAGCAGACCAGGCCAAATCGTGCTTCCCAGAGACTTCCATGCTGACATGATGAGTCACAGTCCCCTCCCTTTCCATTGCTCTGGGCACAAACATCTATTCTCCGTGCTGACCACTGAACCGTGAGCATCAAAAGGCTTTAACATTTCAGGTCTGAAGCCACGTCCAGGATTGCTGCTGCTATTGCTATGACATCATTTGGGTCTGATTAGACAAGCAATTTGTTAAAACACTACTGCCTACCTAAACAGTGTTTTCTACTGGTAATAGGTCAAAATTTCTAATCATGAGAGAATCCATAAACAAAATCCTAAGGTCAAAGTGGTGATGAGTGAGCTGTATTTATTGGTAGATGTATCCAGGTCTTGTGCACAAATGTCCTGTGGTAAGCCATGGCTAAATCACAGCCCACTTGTCACAACGTTCTTGGAGGAAGAGTTAGTTCAAGGAAATACGTTTGTCCCTTCAGTCCTTCAGGGCTTCCCTTAAATCAGACTTGAGGGACACGGCCTGTGCAGTAGGCAGCAGCTGTTTCTGCGCTGGAGAGAGAAAAAGCCAGTCACCAGCTGCAAGCCTACTTTACATTTATCTAAATAACTAAGAGTGTAATTAACCCCCCTCAGAGCTCCCCGCACTGCCAGCTCCTCAGCATGGCTGTCAGACATCGCTGGGGCTGATACAGCCATCCACAGCATCCCAGAGGAGGGCTCTGCTCTGGAGAGGTGATGGCCAAACCTGGGGAAGCAGTGCACAGGAGAGTCACAGGCAGGTCCTCCTCGGACGTGGGAAAAGCAGCTCAGCTGGCAAGGAGGGAAGGCATCCAAGCCAGCCTGCACAGAGGCTGCTTCCCTCCTGCTCTCCTGTTGAGCCAGCCCCCAGTGATGCCCCAGGGACCCCCGTGTCACCTGCAAGCGAAGCCGAGTGTATCTGCGATGGACAGAGCTTGTGCTCACTGGAGAAGCTGCTTTGGAGTGTCCTTTCTAAGCGTCAACAACAGAGAACACAGCTGTGCAAGCTCAGTATTCAGGGAAAGCCCCATCACACAGGCTTTTTTTGCCTTCGCTGAGAGGCAGGTGCTGCGCAGAGGTGAAGCCTCAGTTTTGGAGGGCCTGGGAGGCAAATGCCAAAGGCCAGGGCTCTGGGCTGCTTAGCTGCAAAGTGATGTGGGGCTTGGGGCTGTCCCGGTCGTGTGCAGCCACTGGGCAGCAGCGGAGCCAGCCCCACAGCACAGAGAAATACCAAAGAGGTAATGGTACAGCTGTCTACTGCCCTTGGGATCTGCTGCTGTGGCCATAAGCAGCCCCAAAAGCCAGCCTTCCTGGGGAAGGTAAATGGACCCAGCTGGGTCAGAGTGGTGTGAATGCTGCCAGCGATGGGCTGCTTTCTGCTCTCTTATAGGTGAGATGTAGCAGGGAATTCCCAGTGGACAGACAACTGTGCCTCTGGCCCCAGACCCTGCATCCACATTCTCCTCCAGATATTTATATTTATTCATATTCATTTCCGGAACCTATAGCCATGTGCCTGGTAAAGGTCATTAGGAAATTATGAGGCTTTTGCTTACGTGTTACAGAACCACCCTCTGCTTCTAAATGCAGTTAGGAGACAATCTTCTTTACTGTGTAACTTAGATTTTTTTGTAATGCTGAAATTTACACAAAATATTTTTTCCCTAAAACAGAAAAGGAATGGGGAGCTAACAAGTACATAAGAGGTAAAAACTCACTAAAAAAAAAAAATTATTTTTTTCTTCACATGACTGAGATGTGGCATCAGCAATTGGAAGTGGCATTGTCCAGCATAAACAAAAAGGCAGGAACATGACAAGTCACATACAAGGACTTGTCAGCTAATGTAGCCAGTTTAGACTGAAAAAATATGTATGTGTTAGAGCACAGACTTATTAAATTTGTGCATATTTTGATTTCTAAAAAAACCCCCAAACAACCCACCCTGTTGGCCATGTTGTTTCCTTTCAGTCTGGCTTGTGGTTTGGGGTTTTCTTTCTTTGTATTTTAAATATTTTCCATGTAGGTTGACAATGGAAAAACCCACTTTGGTCACCATCGTTTCTTACCACCCAGGTCCCAAATGAGCTGGCACAGCTCCCAGCTCTCCCAGCTTGTACCAGGCTGGTTTTGCAGTAGCAGCAGCCGGCATGGGAAGCAGGAAGCCTTTGGCTGCAGGACCAGCACCCTTGGAGGTGCAGACTGTGCTGTGCAGATGCAGGTTTTCAGGTCTCCAGTAGTGTCTTTGATGATCTGCATGAAGCAGCTGGTGACTGACTCAGGCTGGGAAAGCTCAGCACTTGTTTTGAGGTGACAAGGAAACAAACAGCGTTCAGAAAGGCAGAATATTGAGGCGGTGGCGGCTTCCAGTCTGTCCCTCACTTTGTCTATTGCCTTTCTCTGACACTGTGGGAAGAGCTGGCTTGTGGGATGGAAGTGTTGGTGAAAAAGACCTAGAGGATGTCTGTAGCAGTCTCAAAGGGGCCCACACTGCAAACGTAGGAGAGTGGCAGTGCATAAGCTCTCACTGCCATGTGTGAATTAAAAGGACAGAGCAGTCCCATCACCTGGAAGCTGAACTGAGACCACCATCTTGCTCCTATGGGGCCAGCCAAGCACAGCTAGCTGCCAGCCACCAGGTGACCCGTGTTTGGGAACAAGGAAGGAAGTACCTAAATACCACCCTTTAGCCCTTCAGGGAGGGGTAAAATAAAGCAGAGCAGTGACAGTGGTGGAGATGGCAGCCAAGGCTGGGCCATTCCCCTGCAGAGGCTGCTGGTGAGGGACACCATGGCCACCAGCAGCTCCATGCCCTGGCGCAGGGTGAGTCATGCTGCCTGCATGCCTGGGAAATGCCTTCCCGAGGCAGGCCCGAGAGAGCAGGGGCCTGCTGTTTAGCAGCTTATTAGAGCACAGCTCAAAAGCATCACAGGCTCCCTCCTCTCGGCAGGGACCCTAAATCAGCTGGAAGAGACACAGGCAGCCCTGGTGATGGGAACAAGTGCCCTGGTTTGTACAGAGCATCTGCAGTGGTGGAAGACAAAACAGAAGCAGGACTGTTATGAGAAACAGCAGTGGGGAACAGGTACAGGCTGCTGCTGCCTGGGGTCAGGGCAGCCCCTGTGCTCAGGGGTCCCCGCACATGGTCTGTGGGATGCTGCAGGGGCAGAGCATGCAGCAGTACTTTCCAGGCAGGCTGCTGCCACTGCCCACTCTTTAGTGCCAAATAATACTGAAAAAACTACTGGTTTTATTCTCTGTCCTGGTTTTTGTTGGGATGATAGAGTTAATTTTCTTCTTAGTAGCTGGCACAATGCTGTGTTTTGGATTTAGTGTGAGATTATTGTTGATAACACACTGATGTTTTTAGTTGTTGCTAGGTGGTATTTATACTAAGTCAAGGACTTTTCAGCTTCTCAGGCCCTGCCAACAAGAAGGCTGGGGGTGCACAAGAAGCCGGGGGGGATGCAGGGACACACGGACACAGCCAGGACAGCTGACCCCAAATGACCTAAGGGATATCCCATACCATATGAAATCATGCTCAGCATCTAAAGCTGGGGTAAGAAGAAGGAAGCTGGGAGCATTTGGTGTGATGATGTTTGTCTTAACAAGTCACTGTTACACATGATGGAGCTCTGCTTCCCTGGGGATGGCTGAACACCTGCCTGTCCATGGGAAGCGGTGAATGAATTCCTTGTTTTGCTTTGCTTGTTTTGTGTTTGCTTTACTTATTACACTGCCTTTGTCTCAAGCCACGAGTTGTCTCACTTTTACTCTAGATTCTATCCTCTATCCTGCTGGGGGTGGCAGTGAGTGGCTGTGTGGGGCTTAGTTGCTGGCTGGGGTTAAACCATGGTCCCCAAAAACATCTGCTGTTAGATAAACTCCCCAGTGTCAACACAAATTGGAGCACAGAGAGAAGGGATGAGATAGGCAAGGGACAGGGAACAGGTTGCAGTGGCCTTGTTATCTGATAATCCCAGTGATGACCATGTCCCTCGTTTTCCCTCAGCTCATTTCTTCACTCACATGGCTATTCCTGTTTTGTCTTCAAGTGACATCAGAATGCAAGGCTATTTGGAAGGAAGTGAGCACTGAAACCTGCCCCTCTCCCTGCCTCTTCGAGTGCAAAAATGGGGAAAGTTGTGGTTTGTGCTCTTTAATCTCCTATTAGCAGGCTTAGTTAGATGTCTGTTGTAGACTTTGCAGTATATATGCATCTGGTATGTGTAGAGAGGCAAGGTTATCTTTGCAGGAAATACACTTTCCCTCTCTCTCCACCCCTTTTTAAAAATTATTTCATTCCCAGAGCAAGAAATGGCAGGTGGTTTCGCACCACATATGGTCAACTCATAATGTGCATATCCACAGAACTAATATCCTGCCATCAGCAATGTGCTTTCTTTGGGTCAGATTTGGAAGGTGATATAACCCTGGATGAATTGTTGGAGGGGGGCACACAATAGTTTATCTGCCACTCTCCTCCTCTGGCATCACAGGGGTTATGCACAGCATTCAGCTCCTGCTTCTGCGGGGTTTGTGCCTGCAGAATCGCTGTGTACTGAGATTTTTCACGCTTTCTGTCAGCTGCCCTAGACCTGGTTTCGGTGCAAGAGCCCGGGGCAGGTGGGGAGAGCTATGTGGTGCTTTTCAGGGAGGAGAAAAGTTTTAAAAAGCCTGCATTAAAACTGTCACTTCTCCATGACTTAGTGGTAAAAACAATGGTTAATGTTTCTTTGAGTTCCAATAAAACAGGAGTGCAGTGTTAAGTACGTGATTGCTAACACAATAATTGTTAAAATAAACATATTTGTGCTATAAATAAAGCTTATTTGTGGGAAAGAAGGAAAGGGGTAGATGGCTGTGTCACCCTTGCATTACAGCAGTCAGGGAAGGTGACTCTCAGAAAAGCACGTGTGTGTTGCAATAGATGCCATTAAGATAACACACACCAGTGCACCCAGTGCCTGTTCAGAAGCCAGTGGGATGTACTGGGAAGGGTTACTGTGCCACTGGGCCAGCTCTTAACTCAGAGACACAGCTGAGTGCATCCTCCACCACCAGAACTGACTCATGGCACTGATGGAGCTCTGCTGCTTTCCCCTCTGTAGTACTGGGATTTGGTGCTGCTCTCCCAAAGCACGGTGCTCTGGTTTTGATGGTTTGTTGTTCCATCACTCAGCGCAAATCTGAAGTTTGTCCGGTTTGTGTGGTAATTTTTATTTGACTTGAATAGTCTTCCTGGGAGATAAATTTCTTGCTAGCAGGGCTGTCTGGCTCACTGGAACACAAAGCTTTCTCAGCACCTCCCAGGGCAGTTCCCATGGAAGAACTGGAGAAACAGAGCTAACAATTAGCTATCAACTATGGCAAATAAGCACATCTCACAATGAGCAAGCAGCATCTCCAGGCCCTTGCTCCCCTCTGTCTCCTTTGCCTGCAAATTGTAGAGGAAAGAAAGAAGCTAAATTGGCCATCACTCAATGTTCTGATCTGGGAAATATCACATATATTCTTATTTGATCTTGTCATAACATTTCTATGCATGAGAAGCAATATTTGTGGATGGACTTTCTGAATTTACTGAAAAGGTTTGGAAATTGCAGGGATTTTTTTCAATGTAAAGTTTTAAAATATTTGTGGGAGTGACAATGGATCAGAACACTCTTTTATTTGGCCAGTTTAGGGAGAACAAAGAAGTGGGATGTGGGCATAGGCAAAGTGGAGAGCTAGTGTAATTCAGCGTAGGAAAGGGAATCTGATACATGTCCACAAAGCCAAACAGATGGAAATACAGTTTATACAAAACCTGTGTGCGCAGAAGGCAGAGACCAGCCTGGAAAAGGGAGGGGAAGATCCAGCAGTAGCATTAACTGGTAAGCTGTGTTTAGTGCTGTGTAGCTTTAGAGTACTTTATGAGCCCTAATGAAGACTCACAATGGCCTTCTCAAATGACAGCTACAAATGCCGTCCCACATAGTTGTCTTGTTCTGCCTGAAATAACCCTGCACCTCAAAAATGCACGTATATATAGAACAAACAAAACAGGGAAATGCAGCCCCAGCCAGCAGGAAATCCTCAGAGGCATCAAGGGAAGCGGGCTGTGCAAGCAAGACGGTTCGTACATTGTATCCCTGAATTCAAGGCAAAATGCAAGCCAAAGGTTACGTATGACAGGGAAGGGCAAGCAACAGCCGTTTGATGAGCACTGCTCGTGAGGGCACGGAGGCACGTGCTTGATTTTTCACTTCAACTGTTTCATAAACCATAGAGAAACTTTGCTTCTGTTCTCCTTTTCCCCGTTACAGCTCCAGGGAGGGCACACCTTACCTAGCATGGCTATCCGGTTCGGTGGGTCACTGGTGGGCTAGAAAAGCCCTCAGGGAGTTTGCCTCTCCTCAGACATGCCCTTGGCACCACCTGCCCGCAAGAGCATGGCTGTCAGAGGGGTCCTGCCCCTAGCTACCATTGCGCTGACCACAGAGGTTACAGCTGGAGCCCCTGAAGCCCCCAACACCCTCAGTCTGGACTTTTTCCAACCACCCGATGGTGACAGGGAAGACAGAAGCTCCTTGCTCATCCTGGCTGTGCAGGTGCATGCTTTTTCTCTTCCTAAGCCATCCCCCTCCAGTGCTTTAGCTCTCCGTTCAAAGACAGATGATCCTTTCCTCCTGGTTTGTCTTTAGCTAGTTTCCGTTTTAGTGAGCCTTGTCACGTTCTTCTGTTTGTTCCCTTTTTCATGTGGAAACCCATTTTTCCAGTGTATCCCACTGTCTGTCAGGTATTGCTGCCATTGCCTGGATGGCTACACTGACAACACATGATGGAGGCATTTGCTGGACAGTAATCCAAGCACTGAGGAATAGCTCTTCAGGAAAAGATGTCCAGGAGCACAAAGATCAGGGAAATGTATTGCTTTCTTCTCACACATTTTGTCTGCAGGTTTTACTCGCATCCAGATGTTCTCCAACTTCTAGCATGGTCAAAAAAACTGTATCCTAGTGTCATTCCTGGAACAGGGCAGACTTGTTATTGTCGTAGAATCGTTTAGGTTGGAAAATACCTTTGAGATCATCAAGCCTAACCATTAACCCAGGACTACTAAGCCATGTCCTTAAGCACCACATCCACATGTTTTTTTTAATTTCTCCAGGGATGGTGATTCCACCATCTCCCTGGGCAGCCCGTTCCAGTGCTTGACCACCCTTTCCATGAAGATTTTTTTTCCTAATATCCAATCTAAACCTCCCCTGGCACAACTTGAGGCTGTTTCCTCTTGTCCTGTCAAGATAAAATTTATTTGAAGGTGTGAAGCGCAGAGGAGAGGAGAATTGTGAAATTTGGTGATGACCCATGGCACTAGACATAGGTGCTGTATAAAATGATCCTTTCTCAAATTCCTGTTGCAAATCAGTCCCGGGGTAGAGAATAGTCGAGGGGTTCCCTTTCTGATTGATCGTTCGTAGTGCCTCACCCTCAGATCACCTCTAAAGGGCCAGACAGGAGAAGAGGAAAGGATCTTGTCCTGCTTTGTGCAGGAAGCCGAAAGCTCAGCATTGCTTATGGAACATATTTTTGCCTTTCTGAGGAAACATTTCCCAGCCAAATGTTTTTCATTTCTTCAACACAATTAAAGGAAAAGGAAGAGGCAGGCTTGATCAAAATAGGCAGCAGATGCTGGAGAAGAAGAATGGGAAAGGTTGTCATCTGGAGCAAAGGGGAGAGAATAGCTGTCGTGCGTGGGCACAGCTGGAAAGAGCCAGGGGTCCACAGCCTTTCTGTCCAAGCCTGGAGCCACATCAGCTTGTCATGTGGAGGGGGACAGGTTACAAGTAATTCTCACAGAGAGGGAAAAATAATCTCTAAGTTTCAGGGATGAATGGGATCAACAGTAACGTAAAGCCAGCTATACACTATATGAGAACTGAATATATAGCACCCCTTTTTACAGTTACACCACTCAACTTCTCTGTGACTGGGGAGGTATTCTCTCTCTACTTAAATATATATTATTCTTGATTTTAATTTTTCCTGCAGGCATTCCAGATATTCTATGCGAGGGTAGGAAATAGCAGGTCTTGACCTAAATGGCTTGCAGTTTAACTGCATAAAATAGGAGACAGGAGAATAAATAATTTGGTGAACATCATATAGCCAGGCAGTACTGCATCTGGGCACAGAAGCCAGGTCTCTGCAGTCACAGTGAAAATCCATATGCCCCAAAATAGGTCACCCTACTTGAGGCTTCCTGAAGTACAGCTCCTGTGACAGAGAATGTGTTCTTGTCCCCAGAAACACACCAGGTTTTACAAGGTTGTAAAAAACCCACACACCAGCCACAACAAACAACTGCAAAAATCCCCACTTCATTGGAAAAAACATCTATGATCAGAGAGCACCTGCCTTGGTGGGTGGGAGAAACCCAGCAGAAATGTATAAATTTTATTATATTTTTTCTTTGTTGTTCTTTCTTAAAAGTGACGGAAGTGGCACAACTCAGTTGAGGTCTACTTGTTTTATGCAACTAAGGTAACTACAAAAACTCCTTCAAACTTGTGATAACAAATAACAAGTTCACATTACTGAGTTCTTGCGCATTTGTGTTGCTGTGTGGTAGTCCTCAGTGGGGTTTTTGCTGGCATTCTCCAAGCTTGAAGAGACAAGCATGTAGCAACCTGGGTTGAGTGTGACAAGGGACAGACAGAAGAAAGCATCCTCACCTTGCTAATATTGTCTTGTTAATGAGTAACCCAACATGGCCATGTTTTATACACTGTTTTTCTCTTAGATCTCCACTGCATTACATGCATGTGTGTATGCATGCACATGCACATACATCTACTACAACTCTTTCTATTAAATTCCCCATCAGCTAAAAAGCACTAGAGCTGCTACTGCCTGTGATTGTCCTCCAGACACTCACTTATCCCACCAAATGATCTAAGCTAAACTTTTGCTCCGTAAAGAAAAAAAAATTTCCAAGAAAGTACACACTGAAGTATCCCAGCACAAAGAAACCATTCCCACAAAGGGCAGATGAAAGAAGTTCTCTTTATTCAGTGCCATTATAGGAAATGATTTCTAAATTGAACCTTTCACTTCAAGTGGGAAAACACCCAAATGTTAGCAGAGCTGCTTTTGATGAGTCTCCTAGTACCCTGGATTTTGTCATTACCATGGCTGAAAATGGAGAGGGAGAATTCACTGTTCTTCCTCCTGCTATTCAGGGGGGTGGGGGTAACCCCAAAGAAAAGTTCCCCTGCAAGCGGTATGCATCATAAGCAAGAAAGGCTAGTTATTAAGGAATGTCCTTTGTTAAAACCTAAGCAGAAATCTCACATTGCAGAAAATAAGTAAATAATCTCAAACTGGAGTGAGGAGAGATTTTCGGTTCTAACAAAGAAAAAAAGAGGGAAGGACTTCGACATCTTTTCCAACTTACCAGACTGACTTAATTTTAATGGAGACTAGTATAAACCACAGATATTCCCCACATCCCCTCACTCCTACTCTGACATCTCGTAAACTCCACATTTTTACGCCAGCATCTGCTGCAGGCAGCTCTAATTTCCAGTCCTGCACTTCCAACAAAGCTAGTGAAAAATGTTTTTTTTTGTAATGGTTTGGTTAGCAAAGGGGTGAAAATCCTCAAGAAGTCTACAAAGACAGATTGTCATCCTGTTGGCTGTGCCAGCACACCCACTCCTGCTCTCTGTGATGGCAATGGGAGGTGGATGCAGCTCCCCAAACCAGTCTGCAACCACTGGCTTTGCTAACACCTGATATCAAGTCTGTGCTGGCAAGAACAACTTCATGGCACAAATGAGCATCACCTTGCAGCCCCTGCAGAGCTGAGGGGGCCAACATGCATGCTGGCAAGCAGATCTCCTCCTCCCCAAGCGGAGCTGATCTGTGCATTTTTTTTAAATGAAGTTCCTGAAATGCAATGATCCCTAAATCCTTCTCACAAGCTGCTTCACTGAGTTGCATGACTGCCACTTGGCACAGCCCTGTCTAAAAACCCTAGTGCTGGGATAGTTGAAGCTGGGAGCAGATCTCCTCCTCTTCCAGCCCACATCCTGAGGTGCCTGGAGGAGAAGAGGGAGCGCTGCTGTGGGCAGCCTCACGGGACATTGGTGGCTGTGGGGCTGTGGTACATCGTTGTGGTCTGCGGCTTTCTGCTCTCATCCCAGCAGAAACCAGCTTGTGTCACCTCAACACCTGGTCTTCTCTGTGAAACACGAGGACTGAGAAATCAGCACCAGGAAAATGCAGCCCTTCCTCCTGCACATGGCCCTGCATCTCAGCAGTGCCCTTTCCCTCCCATGCACAGGCATCCAGGTCCTTGTCAGCATCCTTCCAGGGCCACGCTCCCAGGGGAAGATTATCTAAACTATATGTTGAATTCCTCACTTTTTTGGAGGACAAGAGATAAGACTCTAACTAGGAAAGCAGAAACATATTTTTTTTCAGGGAGGGGCCAGCTCTTATGGATGCCCAGCACTGTGATTCATGACAGTATCTCTGTGATTCATGACAAATTTGCAGGCTGCATAAGTAAATGTGTGTATTTCTGAGCCCTTGAAAAATTCAGCTACAGACCAGAAAAGCACTTTCAACCTTTGTTAGGATAAAGCTGCTTTCTGCCATGATAGAGAGTAATATAAGAGTGGGATGAAAAAATTGGTTAGAAGCACGGGAAAACTTTCATGGGAAGACAGATTGAAAAGAGAAAATGTCTAGTTTACAAAGAAAATGAGTAGGAAGGACATGCTGCAACTGCGTGAAATATGAACAGGCTAGAAACAGTAAATCTTTAATGCTTTCTCCTAGTAGAAAAATAAGAAGACATTCAGTGAAGTTGATGCTCAGTAAATGCAAAACCTGTGGAAAAGAAGTGTCATTTTCACACAGGACACAGTCAGCTTGTGAGACTCACTGGTATTTAAGTCAGGAGCTCAACAGGACCCAGGGAGTGAGTGTGCAATGTATAGAGGAGGATACCACCAAGTACTACAGCAAAGGTTAAAATCACAGCTGCAAAATTACAAGAATTTGGGAGGCAAATAAGCTGTCACGTTCCAGGACATAAATGATGCGCTAATAGAGAGTAAGGGCAAAATATTCACCTGAGGCCCATTATTTTAGGATAACTCACTGCAGGTTGTTTGCATTGCCCTCTGAAGTACTGGTGAGGGCCAGAGGCAGCCAGGGCTACAATGTCAGACCACTGGCAGCTGTGGTCTCCCCTATGGATGCTATCCACTCATTTCTGGGCATGGTCACATCTCTGCGAGCAATCATCCCACGCACACAGCCTCAAACTGGCAGTGCCACCAGCCCTGTTGCCAGCATGGGGGGGGGGGGGCTGAACTTTTGGTAGAGGAAAAGGCAACCCTGACTCCTGCCCCATTGCTCCGGGGTGCCCTCCATGGGCACTGAGTGCTGCTCCACCCTGCCCTGAAAGCCAAGAAACCAGCTGGATTTCAGCAGCTCCCAACAGAGACCCATCCCGCTGGGCAGGTGAGAGGCAAGTGGAACATGCAAAACCAAGAGAGACCACAAAATCACAGACATGACCTCTGATCCAGCGGTATTAAAATGAAGCTGATTTTAGGATCTCAAAATTTATGCCATTGCCTCGTTTGATTTCTTAAACCGTAAGACGTCACAGACTTTTATCCATTTATGACAGTAGTGCGTGTAATAGCTCCTGCTTAAGTAAAAGAGTCTTTAGAAAAGCAGTCAGATTTCTTCTGAATAAATTAATAGAAACAGCTTTTCTCCCTTGACTGTCTGCTCATGATTAATTACCCATGTTGCTTCTGTTTCATGTATATACATCTGTGAGCCAGAATACTCTTTGCTGTAGGTGAACAAAACTCTTTATTAATGTATCCTGATGCCAGCAACAGATCTGGTCCAGCATCCACATTGCACCTCAGTGAAAACATGCAGATGTTGCAGTACAGGCTCAGTCACAAGATGATGCTTTTTCTTGGTACTAATATAGGATGTTATATATTAGCAGCACCGTGACTAATATTAACTAAGGATAAGATAATTAATCCAAATTTAGATGCCAATATAATTTCAATTTTGTGTCTGAAAGCTTTTAAGCTTCATACAGGCTATGCACAATGTGTGCCATTCAATTAGCTGAACTCTAGGCAAATATTGCAGTCTGCTACTCATCATCTCAGACAGAAAAAAAACGTAACCATTATTAACCGCTGATGGCATTTGATACAAGTATTAGCTTTAGTGGTTGTCCACCTTTGCCATTGATGACAACCAGCAATTCCTTCTCCACGTTAATTTTAATGGTGAATCCAAAATACAAAGTCCAGACGAACGTTTTCACTCTCCCAGAGCCAGGGGAAGCAGGTGAGCCTTGCGGACATTTTTTCTTGACTTTTGGGGGCTAAGTAGGAATAATTTTTAACGCAATCAGATCATTATACCTTGTCTTTCATCAGTTTTGCAACAGGTCCCAATGGGACAGTGGAAATTTGGTATTTTAGGGGTTGAACTTTCTCAGGCAGATCTCTACAAGAACTGTCACTGCTTAGTACTGGTGATCTAACATCAGTTACACAGGTCAGGTGGCCCTGCTCTGCCTGGCACCATACTCATTTGCAGATCTCTGTGCTGGATACCTCATACTCTCATCCAATTTTTGGAATTTCTCTGAAACACATAGCAGGAAAAAACATGAATTCCTTAATGACACCTGCAAGTGGCCCTGCAATTACAAGCATAAGATGGAGCAGATACGGCCGTGGCCCCCTAAGTTACCCTGAGTTTCACTGCAAGTTCAGTGCCTCTTTTCTCTCCCAGCTTCACCCAAAGCATTCCAGGAGTGCTGGAAACCAGGTGCTTTGTAGAGCACCTGTGAGTGCACCACAGCCTTGGTGAGCCCAGCAGTGCTGGTGATCCCCTGAAGTTAACTCCTCAGCAAGGACGGCACTGGTTACGCACCTACTGAATGTGCTGCTGTCCCCAGGGGTGCTTATGCTACACTTTGCTGTAAAGCTTGACCTGGCCCATTTATGTGAGGTTCCTGTCAGCTCTGGGAAAGATGAAACAAACTTTTTAAGGGCAGCTTTTCCAAATTCTTTCTCATACTGAAGTTCTCAGTCACCAGGAAGGCTGTCAGATTTCTCTGCACTTCAGCTCCAGAGAAAACAGCTCTGGGCCCTGAGCCATCTTGGCACAGTTTTGCAGCTACAGCTTTCAGAGCATCCACACCTGCCTCTGCGTTACCAACCCATCACTTCTGGACTGAGATGCAAGGTGCCAGTGATGTGGAAGCAGGAGAAGGAAGGGTAGGCGCTGCGCAGATTGGAGGGAGCAGGCTAGAGATGGCCATCAGCTGTGACAGGTTGCCTTGCGTGTTCTTACCCACAGCGATGATCTCAGCTTTCCATCTAGCCCAGTCACGCTGCCTTTGGAGGCAGGGAAATTAATATTTCTGCTGATTTTCTCTACCCTGCCAAAGTACATTTCATGCATAAAAATGTGAGATAGGTATCTCTCCAGCACTTAGGGACAATCGTCCAAGACCTGTACTTAAATTAGAGAGTCCTTATGGAAAATAGAGCTGCAGAAGGATGGCTACCTATTGAAGGCAGCGCATCTAGTTAACAGGTGCACTTTGATGACACCATTCTAGTGCAGCATGTTTCATTTCTTCTGGTGTTCAGATCAGTTCCAGGATAACCCAAATGGGTCTTTCTGTACTCCCCCAGTGTCGTTGCACATAAGGAAATAATCCAAAAGCTGAAATGTAAAAACGTGCTATGTTGCCCAGCACTGATGAATAGCGTGGAGCAGCTCCAACAGCCTGGTGATGTAAAATCCATCAAGCTGACAGAAACCAGGTTTCATGCCCTAGACTAATTATTTTTGCACAGTTGGACATGTCATGCCTAGGACAATCTATTCCTGGTATCTGGTAAGTCTTTTATGTATACACAAGCTCAGTAAAGTCCTTACAAAAAATTTGGAATGCATTATTAATATCAAAAATGGTTATGATCTATGGGACGTGGTGCATACTTGTATGCCTGCCCAAAATCTAGGAAAAGTATTATTAGTCTTATCTAAATAGGTGTCCTTTTTCTCTGTACTCTTTCTGAAATGCAATCTGCCTCACAAAAAAGGCAGCAATTATCCCCATTTTCTGATTCTTTCCTAGTTCTATGGTGCTCATGTGCATCCCTGTAATACATCTAAGACTTATGGAAGACTTCTGATGGTACCACATTGAATTCACTGTCTCAGAAACCTTGCAGTGCCTCTGCTTAATTATTATGCTATCAAGGTACACATTGCTTTGCCCAATATAACCTAATGATGATGAGTTATTACTGCGTATGTATGCTTCAATACTGTGATAAACACCTTGATTACAGTGTGACAGAGGTCTAGATCTGCTTCTCCAAACACTTTATTTCATAAATTATCTATTTACTTGCTTGCTAAGATGTGAAAAAAGGCTGTTTATTTTCCTGTCAAATTACTGCTTTGCTTTGATCCTTCTGTGCTCTTGCAAAATCTATGAGATCTCAGAGAAGCCCCTTGCCTATGTTATCACATATTTCCTGTCTTTTTTTAACCTTTGTAGCTAGGTGGTCATGCACAAGGTTGGGTTAGCTCCTAAGCTGTCAAATACAACTTCCTTTCTTGAAATAAGTTTAAAATCAATTCATTCATGAGTGCGAACTGTTGTGTGTTTATTGTTTATCAGGTGGAGGGCAGTGATTTCTGTTCTTGACAGACTGCTCTGTTACTCTCTCCAGTTTGGTCACTGATGTATTTCCAGAAGATCCCTCATTGAAAGTCTGTGTAGTAACACCCACCACTAATTTATTAGCTTGTCTCTGAAGTTGTGAATATGATGGTGTCACTTCCAGTGCAGTCCACAGCAATTTTTTGACAGGTACAGCTGAGCCAGTGACCCCAAAACCCTTTCTGCAACATTTACAGCAAGAGGAGCTCTTCCCAACACAGCCAGCACCATGTCACTCGCTGGGCACAGCGTGCAGATGCCATTGTTTTACCTGAAACATCCCGTACCACTGCTGGGACATGGCACCGTATCTGCAGCTTGGTTGTTGTTTCTGCCAAAGGGACTTGGATTTGAGCTCCACTGCACAGGCAGCAGGTCTGGGACTGTGTAGGCAGATAATAAGTTTATTGTCATTGCATTTCTTTAATGCATGTGCTTATTCAGAGAGGTACGCAAAAAGCTCTTGTGTTTGCAGACCTATTGCTTCCAATTGTTTTTGCCAAAAGAAAGTTATACCTGTGTGGGACAAGCCACAGCCATTTCTCTGTGGCAGTTACCACCTAGAAACATTTTTTTGGAGGGGCACAGCCCCAAAAACCAGGCTGTCCCGCTGTGTATGAGTATGGCATCTGCAGATCAGACCTGGGATGCTTTACTGGTTGTGTTTGGTTTTTTTTTTTTAAATAAACAATTAGAAAATCTAGATGCAAACAAAAGCACCTGGCTAACAGCAGTAATCATCAGGAGCCTACATCAGACCTGAGATCCCTTATGCTAGTTACTGATCAGATGCATGGTGAAAAGACAGTTCTGTCTCCAAAGCAGTCACGTACTTTGTCTGCTGGAGCTTGTCAGCCTAGGACAGAGCTGCTGGGTCCAACAGTTGACAAAGGTGTCAAAGGAGCGCTTCAAAGGAGAAACATCGGAAGAAAACAAAGGGAATGATTTGCATCAGTCTTTATTGTAGGGGAGCTCAGGGAGGTTTCTACAGCAGAGTTATTTTGTACAGGGTCTGAGTCAAACCCTCTCAGATTCAAATGCAGGGGAAATTTTGGAACAAATTAATGCAATGAACAGTAACAAATCACCAGGACCACCCTTCACCCACACCTTAAAAGGAGTGTAAATATGATACTCCTGAACTACCAATATTGGGCTATTACCTGCTTGTCCTGGTTTTGGCTGGGATAAAGTTATTCCTCTTAGTAGCTGCTACAGTGCTGTGTTTTGGATTTAGTGTGAGAATAATTGTCGTTTTTAACCCCAGCTGGCAACTAAGTACCACACAGCTGCTTGCTCCCTCCCTGCCCCCAGTGGGATGGGGCAGAGAATCAGAAAAGGGCAAAACCTGTGGGCTGAGATTGAGAACAGTTTAATAATTGAAAAAAAAATTATAATATTAATACTTCTACTAACAATAACAATTGTAATGAAAAGGGAGATAACAAAGAGATAAAGAGAAATAAAACCCAAGTAAAAAAAACCCAAGTGATGCACAATACAAGTGCTCACCATCCGCTGACCTATGCCCAGCCAGTCCCCCAGCAGCGATCGGCCCCTCCGGCCAACT